>NC_090450.1:675571417-680371417 GCF_031143425.1 Pleurodeles waltl | reverse complement strand
AGCAGAGGGGGCCTTAGCCCCCCAGCACCCTGGGGTTTTGCATTTCCAAAATTGCGATTTCTGATTCAGAAATCGCAATTTTGGAAATGCAAAAAATTCACAGATATGGGCCAACAGGCCCATAGCTGCGAATGGGGCCGGTATCGCAATTTGCGATTCGGTAATAGCATTTGCGATTTTTAAGAAATCGCTATTACCGAATCGCAAATGTGATACATGGCACTTTGCGAGTTGGAAATAGCAATTTCTTAAAAATCGCTATTTCCGAATCGCAAAGGGCCGTGATGATACATCTGGCCCCTAGTTCCCTTTTGGCCATGATAAATGTTGGGTCAACCTGAATTGCCCTTGTTCTTCCTTAGGTAGCACACCAATGGGTGACTCAATTAAATCCTCCATAAGCTAGTCATCGAAAGGACCCGCCTTCCTCCCCTCAGAGATTTCTTTACCCAATTTTTCTTGCACTGTCTGTTTGTGTTCCTTTTCTGACCTCATATTATCTGCCCATCTTTGAACCTGAGGGCTAACATACCCCAACCAAAACCCCCATCTAAAACCCTCTTAATTTACCCTTGCCTCCTCCCGATTATCGTAGAAACCCAGCCAGTACTCCAATCTGTCCAACTTAACCCGAGTATGAGCCTTTTGCCTCAGATCCTTGTGTACCCCTGCCTCCTCTATTGTCAAATGTCTGTTGCTGCTGCTGGGACCATTGACTATTATGGTAGGGCTCTCACTGTCCCGCATATCGGCCTTGATACCCGACCGCGACCCTGAAGAAATTTATGAAAGCATACTCCAGAGTGTACAGCCCCTTGCTATAATTCCAGCAGGTAATCACAGCCCTGCTCTGTCCCTTGACTGCTAGACCCATCCCTACCGGGGTGGGGCGCCCTTGTATGGGCCGGTACACTATCTGCAAACCACTGGCCGTAAAAATAGTTTTGCTCAATTTTGCTGCTCCCATTGTGTGTTGTCAGAGATCTGTGTCAAGGTCTCCCCACTTTGCTTCAGGATCTCATGTCAGGCGAGCCCTGAACACCATATCACATTGATCCCAGGCATATCCATATCTGTAATTTCAGCCTTTCGGATAGAATCCATTATTTTAAGCATGGCCACGCTGCACTTTGAGAACTTCTCACAATACACGCTGCCATGTATTTAAAACACTGGTCCAATTCTCTATCATTAGTTGCATCTTTGGGCACTTTGCCGGCTCATATTCCTCCTCTTTATATTTCTCTGCACCTCCATTTTAAATGTTTAAGCATTTTGACATATTCTCCTTTGCAAATTTGTTCTTTGGTGGCCAGCATCAAATGCGCCCCAAGAGCTTTGTCACACCCACATTGGGCAACTGTTTAATCCTCCGCTCTTTGCTCTCCAGGCCTTCTTTCTTCTCTTCTTTCTTTTTCCCACTGTCCCTGCTGACCCCCTCCTTGCCCGTACTGCCAGCTTTTTTCACCTCTGTTTGCATACCGTTCGTGCTGTCTGCCACTGTCTCTGTGCCCACCCCAACATCCACTACATATCTGACCATAGCAGGTGCTCCCCCCAACAAGCTCACCCTCCGTGTCCACACCCGTAACCGGACCCTTGCTGGTGTCTTGGCCCATACCTGGCTCCAAAGTTGGTGCCCGTACAGTTTCTTGTCACCTGGCCAATGGCCTCCGTGTCTGTCATGCTGTATTCTGCCACCCTGTGTTTGCCTGCAACAAACTAGACACAACATTAGCAGACTCCCCCTCCGAGGGCTTATTTTTTCAGTTACAAGCCCCTCTCCATCCCACAACTCACCTTCCTTAAGGCTCTCCTCCTCATATTCAACCAATGTTACACTCAAGGGGTCCTCCAACCCTGCCCATCTTGGGCCCCCACACCTACACAGTACCCTTCAACCCTGCCCAGCTTGGGCCCACACACACTGTGTCTTGATATCGCTCCTGTACTTGGTGTTGTGGTCCTGCACAAGGCATCCAAGGGGGCTGAAAAACCCTCTCCATACTGCTCCGCCGACCTCACCCGTCTGTCCACAGTGCCGATGTAGCTGAGGCTGCCCTTGACCTACACATTGATGGGACCGACAAGGCCATTCTAGACCTTCTAGTGTAAGCTGTGTCGGGATGCCTGATGACTTCAGGTGACCCATATGGGTCCCATTCATCTCTTCAACTCAGTCCCTGCGAGCTGCACCCAGTTCTACTGAGTCTACAACCATGTGACGATCATCCTCCTGTAAATAAGATGACATGAGTGATGCCCCCTGTGTTATGCACCCCCCCACCTCAGATGACCAGGGCCACCTCCTGTGTTCTGCCTCTGCCCCTGTAACCCTTACAACATACTGCTTTGCTCCCACTTCATCCCCAACTCACTGACTTGCCCTCTCCCTGCAAACCCCCACTCTGTGCACCTCCATCTCCCCTTTATTCTATCTCCCACTCCACTGTAGCACAGCTGCTAAAAAAGCAGGCGTAGCTGACATCATCTCCTTTCTCCTCCCACTGACCTACAGCTTGCTGCACAGCTCCCTTCTGTCCCCTCCCCTCATAGACCTCCTGCCTCCCAACGTGCCTGGAGCCCTGCGGGGCCCTCTGTAGCCACTCTCACAATGAGACACAGCCCACCTCCACATTAGCCCCCCATCCCATTTGACACAGTCTGCTCTACCTGCTCCTGGTAAATGGAGGGAGTGTTGCCACCTCCTGGGCAGACTCCCAGCGCCCAAGCACCACTTCAATCTCTGCTGGTGGCTCTGCTTATGCCGTCTGCGTCATCCTTGCTCCCCTACAACAGGCCCATCCACGTGCAGACCACCTGGTGGGGCCGCTGACTGCCATTTCACTTTGTGCGAGGCGGCCTCACTACAGGCTGCTTCGTCATGGGTGTCCAAGCCGCACCTTGATAACGCATGTAAAAGTGACTCCAAGTTACCCTTCTGGGCCACGGGTACTTGTCTGGCCATTCTGGCTCAGCCCTCCCCAAAACCTTGCCTTCTTTTACACCGCAAGGCGCCTCTCACCAAAGTGCAGCGCGGGCCTTCGCACTTGTTAGTGCGTCAGATCTTGACAAGTAAACTTACAAGGAGACGCGAATAGGCCGATGAACCTTTGGGCTCGCAATTAGGATGTTCTTGACACAATTCCAGTACATGCGGATCAATCATCAATAATCAATAACATCAATAATCAATAGAGTCAGTAATTATCGCACACCATGACCTTTCAGCCATGAATAACCACTCCTCTTAGTAAAGGTTAGAGTGTTTATTTCCCTATATTAACAATGCTAAGGTCACGTTAGTTAGTCACAAAAGCAAATGATACACATACAGAAACAACACTGGCTGTCCAAATCTACAGAAGAAATGCAATCTAATCAATACTTGAGCTACTACACATTCTAAGATTATGGTGTAAACTAGGACACAACAAGAAGAGAAGACCTAAGTTAAGGAGAACTGAATGCTGATTAAAAGTTGAAAAGAAAGAGGATAGCAAGTTGAAGATACGCAGGTCCTCAATGGGCGTATGCAACTACAACTGAATGGCAACAAGAGTTTTTGTCTTTTTGCTTTGATAGAGACTTTCCAGGTCAATATTTTGGCACTTGAAGGAAACTGATGAACTGAACTGTTCAAACAATCTGCGAACATTTTTGAGAAAGAGACTGTTGAAAGTAACCGGAAGATATATTAATAACCTGATTTGACCTTTGAAAACTGATTTGACAAGCTGCTTACCAACTTTGACAAGGGTTCCTGGAAGTGAAACTGAGAGCTGTAAATACCTGCTGAAAGAAGAGTTGCTTGCTTTTGATTTCTGCTGCAGTTTTCTAAATTCTTCTGCTTTCTGATTCTTTACAGATCATGGATAACATTAGACAGAAGGGAAGGAACAATAGATGGTCCAAATACATGAATATTGGTTTGGCGATTGTATGTGGGATATTGTTTGTGATATTGATTGTGGGAATTTCTGTTCTTGATAAGAGTGTAGCCAACCATACTTCTGCTTTTGAGGCGACTACTGTACTAACGGCAATAGAGAAGTTTAGGTTAGATGAGAAATATGTGCATGAGGGTACTAATGTGCAAGGAGAACTTTCTTCTAATGTTTTCTATCGCTTGTTAAGTGAGTATGTTGAGACAATGGATGCGAAGAATTGTTATGTGTGTATGCAGATTCCTTCATCAGTGGAGGAAGGAATTACTTACCATAGTTTGCCATTAACATATGGAATAAGTTGTAGTCTGATACTAACAAGATTCTATAACCAGGAGTACATACAGTACTTTTCTTCTAATTATGACATGGTGTTTTCGTTTGTTCCTATAATTAGGTATTGGAGTAGAGTAGCAAAAGCTGTGCCAAATGTCGACGTAGGTTCAAAGAACCCCCTTACTATCACTATGTCATTATCTTTAGCTATTCTACTCCAATACCTAATTATAGGAACAAACTGTAAAAGTACTGTATGTACTCCTGGTTATAGAACCTTGTTAGTAGCAGACTACAACCTATTCCATATGTCAATGGCAAACTATGGGAAGTAATTCCTTCCTCAACTGATGAAGGAATCTGCGTACACACATAACAATTCCTCGCATCCATCGTCCCAACATACTGGTTCAGGAGGAGTCAGATCACAGTGACTTTGATCCACCTCAACTCCTTTTCTCTCTGAGTCTGGCAATTGCTCTGTTTGTGTCTCCGAATCGTCTACTTCTGGGAGAGCCCTCCTCTGACTAGGCTCTCCTGCTGCCTCAATTGAGTTAGGCTCTCCGTCAGCATCCTGGAGGTCTTCTCCTTCGTCTTTCACAGGAGTGACTGAACCGTCCCCAACAGGCTCAGATCCGGTCTCAGTTCCCCTTTGTTCTCCTTCCGGCCCTGAGATTTGTTTTGCAGCTGTCGGTACTCTCAACAGCTCCTCTTCTTTATGATTCAGTGGACATGCCACTTTCTTTGTATGACTGGCATGAATCCAGTTTGGAACTCAGGCACACTTCACAGCTGTGGTAGTGGTTAAAACTACCTGAAACAGACCCTTCCAACGATGCTCCAAACATGTTTTCCTCACGTGCTTTCAGACCACAACCCAGTCTCTGGCTCTCAGGTTGTGCCCTGGGTCATGGATCAGTGGCAGTGTAGTAGCCTCCACCTTCTGAGAGAAAGAGCGAACCACATTAACCAGACCCTTGCAGTAGTCCAACACCATATCATCTGTAATGTTGACAAGTGCATTTGCACGCACTGCTGGTAACCTCATGGCTTGGCCCACAAGGATTTCATGTGGTGACAATCCTGTCTTCCTGTCTGGTTTGTTTCTCATTGTCATCAGAACTAAAGGCAATGCGTCAGGCCATTTCAAATTTGTGGACGCACACATCTTTGCAACTCTTGACTTCAAAGTACCATTCATCTGCTCTACTAGTCCTGATGCTTCAGGGCGATAACTACAATGCAACTTCTGCTCAATGTCCAATGCTGCACACAGTAATTTAATTACTTCATTGTTTCTAGTGACTTCCCCGATCTGATTCTAAAGAGATCAGAAACCCGAAACGTGCTATCAGTTCCCTAAGCAGTAGTTTCACTACAGTGAGTCTGTCATTTCTCCATGTAGAGTAAGCCATAATCCAGTGACTAAAAATGCACACAATCACCAACACATATCTCAAACCTTCACACACTGGCATCTCAATAAAATCCATTTGCATTCTGCTGAAATGACCCCCTGCTCTTCCAATGTGGCTCAAATTAACCACTGTCCCATTTCCCCGTTCATCTGTTGACAAATGACACAACAATGGCAAACTGCTTCAGCAACTTGTCCAAACTCTGGATTGAACCAATCAATTTTGAACAACCAAATCATGGCATCCCTTCCAACATGTGCTTGACCATGATAATACCTAGCCATTTGAGACAACAAACTGTTTGGCAAAACCAATTGACCTTCTTGTGAAACCCACAATTCGTCCTGTCTCTGCAAACATTTCATTTTGCTCCATGAACGTTTTTCCTCCCTATCAGCATTATTCTGCGACATTTTCAATTCCTCCAATGTGTCAATTACTTTTAATGCAAAACTTGGACATGTCTCATCTTTTTTCAGGTAACTATTCCCACTTATCTTTGAACGATATACAGTTTAATGCACAAAACCTTGCGACTTGATCCGCATATCCGTTTCCCAATGATACAAAGTCTTTCGACTTCAGATGTGCACTGCATTTCATCACAGCAATCTTTTCAGGCATTTGAAAAGCATGTAACAATTCCTTTATTCTCTCACCATTTGTTACTGGTGAAACAGAAGAGGTCATGAAACCTCTCTTTGACCACAAATAGCCAAAATCATAAACTATTCCAATCCATAATTACTATCCGTATAGATTGTAACTTTCAGCTGAGCAGAAACATGGCATGCTCTAGTAAGGGCTACCAGTTCCACTACTTGGGTAGAATACACACCTGGAAGCCAAAAAGCTTCTAGAATACCTGTAATTGTGCACACTGCATATCCTGCTCTCAATGTCCCCGTATTGTCTCTTAGACAAGAACCATAAACAAAGATAATTCGATCATTTTCTTCCAATTGGGTAGCTCTAATGTCAGGTCTCGGTTTTTTGCACAAGTCAGTTACTTCAAGACAATCATGCACAATGTCTTCCAATTTTTCAATTTCAACATTTTCATTTGTGAGTAAGGTTGCAGTGTTCAACACTGTACATCTTTTTAATGACACATTTGGTGACCCTAGAATATTCGTTTCATATCTGGTCAATATTGCACCAGTCAAGAATTGGGTTTTCATCCTTGTAAGCAGAATCTCAGTCGAGTGAGGGACCATTATAGTCAAGGGATGCTCTATCACAATACCTTCACACTGTGTAAGGCTCTGACCAACTGCTTCAACTGCACGCAAACAATCTGGTAAGGATGATGCAACTGGGTCCAAGGTAGCTGAAAAATATGCTACTGGGTGGTTTACACATCCATGGAGCTTGGTTAAGACAGACAAAGAACATCATCACACTCATGACAAAACAATGTGAAATGTTTTGTGAAATCAGGCATACCTAAAGCTGGAGCCTTGCACAGACTCTCTCTCAATTCAGTGAACGCTTTCATTCCAGCCTGGTCTAAAACTATGGGATCTGTGACTTCCTTGTGAGGCAGCTTCTGCAATGGTCTTGAAATGACTGAAAAATTGGTAATCCATTGGTGACAGTAGCCTACCATCCCAATAAACATCCTGACATCTCTCTGTATAGTAGGGGGATTAGTCTGCAATATGGCTGTAATCCTTTCTCTAGATATTTTACTTGATCCTTTCTCGGTCTGGTGACCCAAATATTTTACTTCTTTTTGACTGTATTGCAATTTAAACGGAGACACTTTTTGACCATTCTTTCCCAAGTGGTATCATACTTGCACTTGTCCCTTGTTTTGGATGCAATCAGCAAGTCATCAATATACTTCACCAAGGTCGACTGGAAAGGCAATTTCAATGACTCCAAAATTTTTTTCAAGATCTGATTGAATATGGAAGTTGACTCTGAAAACCCTTGAGGAATTCTGCACCAGCAATAAACTCAAACCAGAAATTTGAAACAAAAGAGAAACTAACTGTCCTCATGAAGAGGCACAGAAAAGAAGGCCTGTGACAAATCAATGACAGTGAACCACTCTGCATCACTTGGGAATCTGGAACATCATCACAGCTGGATTTGGATCACAGGAGAACATTTGACCACAATCGCATTTATTGTTCTAAAATCCTGGAGAATTCGAACCTTCTCACAGGGCTTTTGCAAACCTATTATAGTTGAATTACATGGGCTGCTCAAAACTTCCTTCAAAACCCCTTGTTTTACAAAGTCTGCAATTATTTGAGCAACCTTCATAAAAACATCTTGCAGCATGTGGTACTGTGGAAGTTTAGGAAAAACTGCGTTCATGTTTACAGTAACTTTAACTGGCTCAACTCCCTTTATCAGACCCACTTCTTTTCCTGTGAAATCCCACACTTTTTCCTTAACCGTTCCCTGTAAATCAGGATGAAGCTCTTTCACTGTGAAAATCGAAAAAAAATCAATCAAAGGATATTCCTAATTTGTAGTTTCATACTCTGTCTCTGGGTCTTGGTCATCTTCATCATCACTATTCATCTGAACCTCAATTCCCTCAATTGAACAAGTAATCGAACATCTTGTTTTACATAGTAAGTCTCTTCCCATTAGGGACACCGGACTTGAGTCGCAGACCACATATTTATGCAATCCCTGGAAGCTGCCAAGCTAAACATGAACTTGATCTGTAATCAGGTTTGTCAAATACTGGTTCGCTACTCTCACAACCTGAACTGTATTACCTGAAAGGGGAAAATTCAGAAGTTCTGCACTTCTCACTGTAGAGTGTGTAGCTCCTGTGTCAACCAAGAATGAAACTTTGCGACCCATGACTTTTCCTTTCACATAGGGACCTCTCTGATCTACTTCTAAAGAAGCTGCAAGCACACATGGCTCCTCATCTGAACTGTCACTCATCCAATCATTGTTTATTCCATTCTCACTGTGTAATGGGAATTGGTGTACTGTGTTATTACTTTAGTTAAGCCTCTGACCTGTGACCTGCTGAGAAAGCATCACCTGTTGCTATTCCATTGGGGCTTGAGGTATTTGAATTTGCTGTCTAGGTACCATAGGAACCTGCTGCTGCATTGGTTGCAACTGAGTCATTTGTACACATGGCATTTGTACCTGCTGCATGGGTTGAAAATTCTGCACTTGATTCACATCATTCAGAAAATTGGGATTTGGACCTCTCACTCTCGGTCCTCTCATATTCTGGAATGAATTGTCGTCATTACTCTGCTGAACAACACCTTCCTGCACCATCATTGGACACTCCTATTTCCAATGTCCAACGGCTCCGCAAACGTGACATAGCAACAACTTTTTCATCCTCTGCACATCATTCTGAACCACTACATTACATAAATCCAGACCGTGAGTCACATTACCTCTGCAGCCTCTATATCGCATCAGAGGCTGAAACATCATGTTTCCCTGCTGCTGCTGCTGCGGTAACTGTTGTGGAAAATTCCCTTGCATCCCTGTCTGAGCAGCTTTAATCTGCATCACCGTCGCCTTTTCTTTCAGCTTTCTCTGCTTCATCTCAATCTCATCACTACACTACCTTGCATACTGCAACACCTCATCAATCGGCTTTGCTTGTCAGCAAATCAAATGACCCTTAATCTAACTTCAGGTCTCAATCCTTCCACAAACCTGAACACAAAATGGGTCATGTCCTCTGCCCTAATTGTCTCGGAACCACTGTAATGCTTGAATGCCTTTAACAATCTCTCATAATATGCATGTATCGACTCCTTTGCTTCCTGAGCTGTCCTGTCGATCCTCTGCCAATCAATATCCTTGGGCGAAATTCTCGTTTTCAAAAATTCAATCACCTTATAGTAATATTCCATCACCTCAGGAGATGGTCACCTGTGTTCTTGTCTCTCTCCAGTTCACTTGTTGGCCAATCTATACTCCTCTTACACTCTATCCACAGATCAGATGGAACTACTATTTCTAGTAACATGTTCAAGTCTTCCCATAGGCACTTTGCAAGATTCACAAACCTGTCTGTCTGCTGGTACCACTCTACCAGCTTCTCTCTCAGCTTCGGGTAATTATTCGTAAATGATAGAATATCACTCCTAGTCCAGTGGGGACGTGAATTAAATTCCCTCCTGGAATCTCTCTCATAGGTAAAATCTTCACTGGGTCTTTATCTTGCTGAGCATTTGCAGTCAGCTCCACAGAATCCCTCTTCATTTTGTCTCTTTTCTTTACCCATCTGCCTTCCCACTCATCTAATGCTCCCCAAATCTGGGCACTTTGAAGTAATTCTCTAAGGTGGGCTTTCATTCCGGCAGATCTCATGTGTTCAAAATCTTTACGGTAAAATTCTAATCTGTAACTCCTTTTCAGATGTTTCATCTTCTCTGCTAGGTCTGCTAGTCTCTGATGTATATTGCTCACCTCCCTTGTGATCTTCAGACATAAATATCTCAATTTGGCTTCTGTGTAGGATTCCAACCTGTTCACACCTATGGTTCCTTCAACGAGTTCACGAGCTTCCATGCTTAGCCTTGCGTAGTTCAAGTACTCCTCCTCCTTTAGGAACACTCCTCGGGTATTCAGCTTGTCTAACCATCAGTCAACTGCTGAGCTGTCAACCTTTGCAAAGAAGTTTTACTGGCTTGTACTGGTGGCACCTGCTATGCAACTACATTCAGTGTCTGCGGTGTCAATATTTTCAAATTCTGGCTAACGTTTGACCCTATTGCATTATCTAGAAGTACTCCGAATTGACTAAGGTCTAGCATTGATCTTGATCCGTCTAAAGTCTGTCCCCTAGGAGAGCCTAGTTGAACATTTTCATTACATCCTCCCCTCATTATATTCTGGGACATGACACCATGCTCACTTACAGAAGGATTCTTCTGTGCACATACAGGTACGGCTGGACCAACAGTAATAGGTAATGATAATGCAACTGTGGTAATTCTGGCTCTTAGGCTCTGTGCGAGAGTAACTCCCATGTTCTGATTCATCATTGAGGACATATCTGGCTGTGTCCCTGCTACTGGAGCGAACCTCGTTATGACTTGTGGCTGCACTTGAGGCAGTAAATGTGGAGTTGGTTCTGTCTGAACCAACATCGGTCTTGGGTTAACCTGTTCCCTAGGCACCATTAAGTTTGAAATTGTCTCTAAAACTGGCACATCAGGATAAATTATCTGAACTTGTGGCGGTTGCACCTGACTCTGCATTACAGGAGTAATAGGCGCATTAAAACTACCCTGTATCGGACTCTGTGGCTGGTTAGTATTGTCGGAGCTGTGGGATCAGCACTTGTGCTTGAACCACTCTCATGTGCTGCATTTTGTGGTGGACGATTTCTTAATAATTCTGCAACAAAGTCAATCTCATCTGGATCTTCCTCCACTATCGAAGACTTCCTAGCCTTTCTACTCTCAGATGGACTTCTATCCGATTTTCTAGTAGCGTTCCTTCCTTCCTTCCTTCTCATTGTCCTGCATAATCGCCGGGAACAACTTAACTCCATGTAAGGTCTCACTCCCCCAAACCTTCTGAACACTGTCCCATCTAGCCTCTGCTAATGTCTTTTCTTCTTTTCTCATCCTCCTCTCGAATTTTAGCTGCTGTTGCTATCTGGCTACCAACTCCCAAATTGCTAATGCCTCGAGCTGTGCTGGTCTCAGAAGGGGCTTCGTCGCATAAAACACCATTCTCAAATGCTCCAAAACCGTCAAATATAATGTCCCATTTGTAGGAAACACTATGTTCCCATCCTTTTCTGTCAGTTTGCACCATTGCTTTAGCCAAAGACATGGCGTGACACCCTTCTCATCTATTACAATGTATGCTGGTATACCTTCTGGCAGTGTAGCTTCCCCTATGCTTGCTGTAACATTTGTATCTCCCCTTAAAGCACTCTTTAAAGCTTTGAAAAATCTCAACTTTTTGACTTTTTGTTATTTAAAATCAAATCAGGAAGTGACTTTTAATCCCAAGATTCCTTTCACCTAGTTTCTCAACCAATTGCCTTTCACGAACGTCTGCCAATCCGTGCGTGACCCTTCTCACTAACCAACCTATCCCAGCGCGGCTCCAATGATGTAACACTCACACATACTGCTGCTGACAAAGTCTTGCGGCTTGTCTTCCCACACTTCAATTCCCACATACCAATGCAAAAATTATGAGCACTAACCAAAAACCAAAATCAAAAACAAAACTGCTGGTTTACTAAAGGAAAGGTAACACAATCGCTTCAGAAACTTTAGGGATTTTTCACTGACAACTCTCGCTCTACCAGCTACTCCTTCTTTCTTGGTCTCCCAGATTCGCAAGCAAAATTCTACCTGCAAATTTTACGCTCAACTGGTCAATGGGTCTGTCCTGGTGCACATAGGACACGCCAAATCTCATTCGACAATTTCTTTTACTCTCTTTGACTCACGCTCTGACTTGTCGACCACGCCCGATCTACCTATTAAACCAGACAAATTACAACATAAAACCAAGTGTCTCATACACTTTACAATATACTCCGTAGTCTTAGACCATGCAGGGTCCGTACATCAACAACCACGTAGAAAGGTTTTGAGTATGCACACTCCTTCTACAACTTCATTTGGAGTACACAAACTCCCTAAACCCCCACATGCATCACAATTCACCTGCGATTTGCAAAAGCTGTGCAAGCATAACCTACTTCATTCACACTATCACTGGAATGCCGAGAACATTCTCAAACAACCATTAGCAGGATCCAGGACTCTAGGAAATTTATTTCTGGACTTAGGAAACATTATCTCTCCAATTAACATAATTGAAAAATGAAATCCAAATCTCAGTAATAATGAATTCTGCTACCACCTCTGGGACCCTCAATCCTACTACTATCTCTGTTAGTATCTGTTATTCCATTCCAGACGTCTATGCTATCATCTCTGGGCATCTACGATGGGCTCTTAAGGAGACAAACCTTTTCTCTCTCCTACCATCACTTGTTAACACTTGTTACTCTACACCGCATGTCTATGATAAACTCTTGCGGCGACAGACCATCACCTCTTTTACTATCTCTGGTAACACCTATTATTCTGTTCCGGACATCTAGAGTAAGCTCTTAAGGAGACAAACTGTAACCTCCCTTACAATCTCTGTTCACCTATTACTCTGTACCGGACATCTATGGCAAGCTCTTAAGGAGACAAACCGTCCTCTGCTACCATCTCTGTTAGCGAGTCAGAGCTTGACAAGTAAACTTACAAGGAGACGCGAATAGGCAGATGAACCTTTGGGCTCGCAATTAAAATGTTCTTGCCACAACTCCAGTACATCCGGATCAATCATCAATAATCAATAATCAATAACATTAATAATCAACAGAGTCAGTAATTAGCACACACCATGACATTTCAGCCATAAATAACCACACCTCTTAGTAAAAGTAAGAATCTTTATTTCCCTATGTTAACAATGCTAAGGTCACCTAAGTTAGCCTCAAAAGCAAATGATACACATACAGAAACAACACTGGCTGTCCAAATCTACGGAAGAAATACAATCTAATCAAGACTTGAGCTACTACACATTCTAAGATTATGGTGCAAACTATTAGCAAAAACAATTGCACGAACAATACAACATACATTAGATTCAGCAAAGAAATACATCAGACATTAGGCCCTGTTAGCAAGATTTCATTAGTGACAATCCTTAACTACCATCGGATTAGCATCAGCATGTTGGGCTTCATGCAAACCAATTTAGTAACACAAATTTGGAAAACATCTAACTATGGCTCTAACAAAACAATGCAGTTGGTACCTAGAAAGAAAAAGCAAATATGCAAAACATACACATAAATTCAGTAATACCTCTCCTTAATTGGATCGGCAAGTTATGATAGTCTTCATTCTTAGGACATCAGTTCGTCAGCAAGGCATCAGGATTCAGCATCAAAGTTCAGAAAACGCAGTGTCTTTAAGCGTTAAAGTTAAGCACGTCTCTCATCAAGATGCACAGGAAAATAGTGACCTTTCAGCCAGCAAGAATATGGACAAAAGCTTGAATGTGTCTCTCCTCTCTGCGCAGTCCCATTATGTCAAAACTTCTAAATCTACTTCCCAAATCCCTATTGGTCAGTTAATCGCATGTTCACACTTTGTCCAATAAAACTAAAACTTCAAATCTAAGAATTCTAGTATTACTCAGTTCACATGTCTCTGATTGGTTTCGCCTTTGATGTCTTCATCATCCGACTCGTCAGGTAACAATATTGTTGCAACTTATACTCCAGTCAGTGTCTTTATTGTCCTCTTCCTGGGAAAATCAGTCTCATGCACATTACATACAAAATGTTACATTAGCAGGAACAGCATCTTCTAGCAATTGGTTCTCATGAGAAAGGTTTCAATTAAGAGCACAATTAAACATTGCAGTGGAAAATCACAGTTTAACTCCCTATGACAGCCATTTTAATAAATGTTAAGAAATACAGCTTGACATGAGGCCTGGCAACTAGGTCAAGACCTTCGCTAAGTTAAGGCCTACAATTAATAAAGCTAACACATACTGCATAACTCTTAATATGATGCACTACTACATTGATCTAACATATGTGCAATATTTCATATTAAATCATTGATTAGTACATTTCGTTAACATTGGTGGCCATTCTTCATGATCACATTTTCAACTGCGTGCATTATTCTTCTACCTTATTATATTTTCCATGCAAATCTATTAGTTAAAATACATAAACACTCAATAATTATTATTTAAACACCTACGCTAGCACACTCACCTTGTTTTCGGCATGACCTATCACCCGCGATTTTCACGGCGGCGAGCCAGCCATCATAGCTGTGGCCATGTGGTCCGACGACCTACACATCAGGCAGACCACTCTGACCTTTGCTTCACCACCAATCACCAGGTCAAGGCGCTCAGCATCATGAAAGGCGTGCATGCCCTTCACCACTTTTCCGTCCGCATTACCTATGGTCCTGAACATACACCATACAATTTAGCACTGAATGCGACAAAACAGCGAAAGCTACTCTAAGTGCTGACTGCCACCAGTCACCAGGTCATCTGTTACCAGAAATGGTGGGAGGGAGCCCAGGTATTGGCCTATGTTGGGCTCTACATACAGCCAAGTCACAAAATGGCAGTCCTGGACTGTGCCACATTGTCAATCTGCCCAGGGGGGCAGACTTCCCTGCTGTCAGCTGCCCCAGACCTACCTTCTAACTGCACATGTGCTCTTCGCTCATTTACCACCCCCTGCTGTTTGTCCACATATATTTTGCAGATGAAACCTGGCAATAATCTTGTTGGCAAATAGCACAAAATTGTGATTTTGTGCTCCTTGGATTGCTCATGGTATGTTCACTTCCTGAGAGTATATATCGGAATTTCGCAATAATTGGAGGTTTTTTTCTTCCAAAAAACGTGTAGGCAAATAACGTATGGTGGGTCATTTGCAGATGTGCAAATACCGCATGTACAATTAGCACATGGACAATTACCACCCAATTTTGATGTTTGCACTGGAAACAGAAATATTATCCATCTCGTAATCAAGGCCCAAAGTTTGCCCCTGAATCTAACCCACACTATCCCATAATACACCTACCCCTGCCACCCCTCTCCTAGACATGTATTGCTGGCCCTCAGTCACACCTATATGTGGGTTAATGCTAGAAGATGGGAGTACAGAAATGCTATTGCATCTCAGGTATTAAAAGGTGATGTGAACCTTAACGGTCTGTAATGGTGGGTAAGCACGGGCCCGTTTGCAGGACTGGTTGTTTTCTGACGAGGGAGGCCTGACGTCCGTTTGATAATGGGGCTCTTTCTAATAATTGTAAATAAAATAACATCACCTTTTAACTCATGGAGATGAGAAATTATGAAAAAATGCAGTGTTTTCATCAAGTGTCAAAGGTTTCTGGCATTGTAGAACAGGTGTTCAGTTGTGCCAGGAGGAGGGAGCCCTAAAAAAGCTATAGAGAGGTTTATGTCCAATATCGTGCAACTCAGAAGTTTTGTTCTAAAGAAAGGGTACGTGGAAACCGTGAAGAAAGGAATTCAGGGCTCATTGATCACTGGGGTGTGTAAATTCATTAGGGGAAGTTCTGTCAGATCAGGTCTGAAATTTAAAAAGCATCTTGGAAGAGAATTGAAACCAGTCTTTCTTCTTGAAGAGTTTGACTACAGTGTCTTGGCCAAATAAAGAGAAAGCATTTTTCTGAAAACTAAGCAACTAGTTCATTCATTTACTCACACGACAGTTCTTTGACGAGGCTTTCCGAAGCTTTTTTCCTTCTGTGAAAATTAATCTGAATACTGTTTCCTAGGTTTTGCACAAGAACTTTACTTTCTGTAGCATGCTTTTATTTCTTAAAAGACAGAAAGGGGGGCGTGGCCAAGATGGCGAGCGGCTAAGATGTCTTTCTCCGTCCCCCCGCCCTCACCTCAGTAAAGCATTGCATTAGAGTCCTTTCTTCCGAGCTGAACTGCCCCAGCAGCACAGAAGAGCTCATGGCAGTGGGCGCGGAAGACAGCGGCAACGTGTTGGTCCCTCCTGAGGTGGGACGCGGTGCATATTCAAAAATAAATCAGCCCCACCGTCCCTCGCAGCACACAGGATGGCAGACAGCGCTCTTCGGCCTGTAGCCTGAGGCCACTCCTGAGCAGACCTTTCGTTCCTGATGTAGTGTGATTAAAATCTAATAATTAACATGAGAAGCTTGCAATATATTGGTTAGTGAAATCGCATAGAAAATGTAAACGTTAACGCATGTGCATGAAATGTGCCCATGGGGAGTGGCCACCAATGTATTTGATGATTAATGAAACTGACTAATAATGAAATATTAATATACTAATGTATGATTTGTGTTAGTATTAAGTGTTATGTATTAAGGTTTTGTTAATTAATCACTAGGCCTTAGTTAGCATGAGTCGGGGCTTAGCTGCCAGGTTTCATATTAAATGTGTTTTTCTAACGTGCAGTGTGCTGACTTGCTGAAGGACATGTAGTCATACTTTTCCAGAAGCTAGAAGATGTGAGTGTAACCGTAGTAAAACTTTCTCATGAAACTCGACTTGCTCAAGGAGACAGTCTTGCCTAATGCAACAGTGTAATTCGCAACAGGTGCAGGGTCATTTAGACTAGGGAAAACAATGGGACTACTGACTTGAGTAACAAATGTCACTTATTCCTCCTCTGACATTCTACCCGTAGAAGACGTCAATTACAGGAGCCAATAAACTACATGAGAACTGTTATGGGGTGACAATCGTAAGGAGACGACAAGTAAACCATTGGATGGAGATGATGGTGCGCTAAAACTTGCCCAATTGGAATTTAGGGGACCGTACAAAAAGATCGATATAAAATTCTTGGACAAGAGGAGAAATCAGCGATTACAAGCCATTACATGCCATTCCGTGCCGTTATATGACATTACAAGCTATTGCGTGCCTTTTGCTATTGCCCAGCCACTTAGTTACTCTGCCCTAGAGACTTTGCTGTTTGAACTTTGCAAACCATCTTCACTTACTTTGCCTTGCCCGATTCATACTTTCCTCCTTATGAGGGAGGTATTCCCTTTTGTCCGGTCTTCCTGAACTTTGCTGTGTTTCCTGGCTGATGGCGAACCAACTGATGTCCTGAGGACGAAGACTGACTCTGTATGCTGACCCATTATGGAGGGTAACTATATGATGATGAAATTGTATTGTCTGTTTGCCTTTTCTTTCTAGGTACCAACTGCTTCTTTGATAGAGACCATAGATAGATGTTTTCTAAATTGATGTTGCTAAATTGTTTTGCATGAAGCCCAACATGCCAATGCTAATTCGAGGTTAGTTAAGGAGTTCACTAAACGGACGCAAACAGACAAATGACTGAATCTATGCTTGGTTTAATAATGCACTAATGGTACTCTGCTAAAGTTAACCCATGTTGACGTCGTGCTATGTTCTAATGTTCATGATCTTTGCTTTGATGAAATCTTATTTGAGTTGCCATATTATGACAATGTTGATGTGTTTCTTGGGTTTGAGACTAATAAACTTGCTAGTAGAATTGTAATCAATAGGGAATAAATATCATAAATCTTACTAAATCCTGGTGTGGTTATTCATGACTGAAAGGTCATGGTGTGTTTCAAGTTTATTGATGTTATTGATTAATTCGATTGATTTGCTATTGTGAATATTGATGAGGTTATTGATTATTGATTGACATGTTGACTAGTTATCTCGTCTTAAGGAGACTTCAATCAGGGTCAAATGATTCATCGGACTAAAAAGAGTCCCAGAGTGAATACATTATCTAGATTGGGACGCGTTAGCATTTCTGGTAGCAGAGGACGGGTTAGACCCTTTGGGGCCCTAGGACGAGGGACCATTGTTTTGGAATTGTTTTTGAAATAATGCAAATTGGAGGTATGATGTGCCCCTAAATCCCAAATGACTTTCCGGGAATCTCGGAGTTTGCCGAAGTGAGTTGGGTATATTCTCGGTGCTCTAGTGATAGTATATGTGGTGTGAAATTTGCGCTTGCTCAGCTTATGCATATCGCAGGTGAATTGTGAGGTTTGTGAGAATTTAGGCCAGGTAATGTTTTAGTAGGAGTGGGCGTACTCCGCAGTATGAGAGTATGGAAGTCGGCGAACTTCATGTGAGTGTGGCGCTTTGTGCTAAAAAATTGTCCACATGGTTGTGGGGGATGTACGGACCCGGCTTGGTCTAAGACTCCGGAGTATATTGATAAGTGTATGAGACACTTGGTTTATGTTGTAATTTGTGCGGTTTAATAGGTCAATCGGGCGTGGCTGATGAGTCGATTTTGAGTAAAAGTGTGTGAGTGAAACCTTCAATGGAGATTTGGGAAGTTCTAAAGTGCACTAGAGCTAACCATTGACAAGTCGAGAGTATGATTTGTGGGTCGAATTCTGCTTGCGAGTGCGGGATCTGAGAAGGAGAGAGTACTGGCCGAGGCTTCAAGTGAAATCTCTGTAAAGTTCCGAAGCGATTGTGTTACCCTTCCTGTAGTAAACCGGCAGATTTGGTTTCGTTGTTAAAGTGCTCGCAATATATTACATTAGTTTGGTGTGAATAGAGAGTGAGGAAGACAAGCCGCAAGACTTTGTCAGCTGCAGTGTGTGTGAGTGTGACGTCATTAGAGACGCGCTGGGATAGGCCAGTTGTCGAGAGGGGTCACGCACGGATTGGCAGCCGTCCGTGAGAGGCAATTGGTTGAGAAGGTAGGCAAAGAGTGTTCTGGGAATTAAAGTCACTTCCTGATTAGATTCTAAAACAAAATAAAAGACGCAAAAATGACGTTTTTCAAGGCTTTAAAGAGTGCTTTGAGGGGAGATACGTACATTACAGCGAGTGTGGGGAAGCCTACACCGCCAGAGGATACTCCGGCTTATGCCGTAATGGAGGAGAAGGGAGTCGCGCCATGCCTTTGGCTAAAGCGATGGTGCAAATTGACAGAAAAGGAAGGATGCTTGGTGTTTCCGGAGCACGGAACGTTCAATATAAGGATTCGGGAAAATTTGCGGAGGGTGTTAAATGAGCAGAAGCCGCCTCAGAGAACAGATCAGTTTGAGGCGTTAGCAATTTGGGAACTGGCGGAAATTCAGAAACAGCAGCAGAAATTTGAGAGGAGAATGAGGAAAGCAGAGAAGACTCTAGCGGAGGCTAGATGGTATAGTGAGACCAGGATGTGGAGAAGGGAAATAATATACGGAGTAAGGATGTTTCTGGCAATAACACAAGAAGTCAGAACACAGGGGAAAAAGACAACTTGTAAAACAGAGAAGGGGTCTAGTAAGCAAAAGGAGACTCAGAAGTCTTGGGCAGATGCAGATGCTTCTGATGATGATGAGTTTCTAAATCAGTTGTTACATAATCAACCGCCACCATATGCCATGAATGACAATAGACCGAGTACTAGTGCAGGTCCTGTAAATCCGACACAGAATCAGGGAACCACAAGCGCAGCACAGCCAAATAATGTTATCACATCAGCATCGATACAGAATGGTGCTAGTGTATCCACCGCACCAGACACACAGATACAGTTGCAACCACGCCAATTCAGAGGCTTTATCCTGATGTCCCAGTATTAGAGACAACTACGAGATTGATGGTGCCGTCTGATCCAGTATACACAAGATCAAAGTTAGTGCAGATTGAGCCAACTCCACAATTGCTGCCCCAGCCGCAGCAACAGGTGGTCCCGAATTACACTTCGGTCGCAGGACTGCAGTCAGTTACAGCACCTATGATGAATCCAGCTATGGGAGTTAGTGCTCCACCAGGATTGGGAAACGGACAGGCATCTGCTGCTATATCACTGCTGATTACTGTTGGCCCGCCAGTACCGCTATATGAGCAGGCAAAGCCTAGTGTATGCGATCAAGGGGTAATAACTCAAGAGGTGATAAGAGGAGGGTTTACAGGAAATTCCCAAGGGACGGCACCGGGAGAACAGACAGTCGAGGGATCTAGGTCCTTGTTGGACTTTAGTCCGATGGGGGTTCCTCTAGAGGCAATGAGACAAGCAGGTTTGGGTCTACTGACACCACAGGTACTGAGTGCAAATACGTCGCAGGCACCGACAGTGCAGGCTGGAAATATCTTGTTGCAAGGCTTAACTGCGCAACAGCTGACTGAGTGGTTAGACAAGCTTAGCACTCCGCAGACTACTCCTGTGACAGCGGAGCGATGGGAGAGAGAGGAATACCTGAACTTTAAAGGTTGGGTGTGGAAGCAGCAGAGTTAGTTGAAGAAACTATGGGAGTGAACAGATTAGAATCATACACTTAAGCGGAATTGAGGTTTCTGTTCCCGAAAATAACCAAAGAAGTGAGTAAGGTGCACCAGAGGTTAGCGAACGTAGCAGACAAATGCAGCATAGACTTAGACAATACTAAGCATCTGAATAGGAGTTATAGGTTGGACTTCGAACCTAAAGATTTTGACCATATGAGGACTACTGGGATGAAGGCACACCTCAAAGAGATCCTACAGAGTGCTCAAGTTTGGGGAGCATTAGAGAAGTGGAAAGGCAGATGGGCAAAGAAAAGAGATAAAGGGAAAGGTGACTGCCCAGAACCGCAGCAGGCGAAAGCTGCACCAGACACGGGATCAATAAAGATGTAACCAATGAGAGAAACAGCTGGAGGGGTTCTAGTTCATGTACTGTGGTCTAGAGGTGACATTCTGTCATTCACAAATTATTATCCCGGGTTGAGGGAAAAGCCAATAGAGTGGTACCAGCAGACGGACAGGTTTGTGAAGCTTGCGAAATGTCTCTGGGAAGACTTGAATACACTGTTTGAGATTATAGTTCCAGCTAATTTGTGGCTTGAGTGCAAAAGGGGTGTGGATTGGCCAACAGAGGAACCGGCAAGGGATAAGATTACTGGAGCACCGTCTCCTGGAGTGATGAGGTATTATCATAAGGTGATTGAGTACTTGAAGCAGAAGGTGTCGCCGAAAGTCACTGATTGGCAGAAAATTGATCGAATAGCACGAGAAGTCAAAGAGTCGATACATGCTTACTATGAGAGGTTGTTAAAGGCATTCAAACACTACAGTGGCACAGAGGTCATAGAACAGAAAGACATGAACCATCTGGTGTTCAGGTTTGTTGAGGGATTGAGGCCAGAGATTAGCCAGATGATTAAAAATCATTTGATCTGTTGGCAAACGAAGCCGATTGATGAGGTGTTGCAGTATGCGAAATACAGTAGCGATGAGATTGAATTGAAACAAAGAAAGCTGAAAGAGAAGGTGATGGTGATGCAAATTAAGGCAGCTCAGGCAGGGAGGCAGGGAAATGGAGTACAGCAAGTGGTACAACAGCAACCTCAAGGAAACGGAATGTTTCAGACGCAACAAAGAGGCAGAGGTCAGGGAGGTTTTGTGAACTGGGGTCCAGACTTAAATACTGTTGTGGTTCAAAATGATGTGCAAGGAATGAAAAAGATGTTACCATGCCATGCGTGAGGGGGCGTGGGACACTGGAAGCGGGAGTGCCCGATGATGGTGCAGGATGGTTTTGTTCAACAAAGCAATGATGTTGGTACCTTTCAAAATGTGAGGGGTCCAAGAATGAGGGGTCAAAATCCGAACTTCCAGAATAATATGGTTCATATGCAGGGTCTCCAGCCTTTGCAACAAATGCAAATGCCACATGTTCAACAAGCATAGTTGCAGCAAATACAACAGCAGGTTCCCATGGTACCTAGACAGAAAATGCAGTTGCCATTAGCTCCGATGGGACAGCAACGGGTGATGCTTCCTCAACAGGTCACAGGCCAAACAATGAGTCAAAATAATACAGTACAACAGTTCCCATTGCGTGGTGAGAATGGAATAAACGATGAATGGTCGGATGATTGTTCAGATAGTGAAGAGTGTAGGCTTGCAGCATCCCTAGAAGTAGATCAGAGGGGACCTTACGTGCAGGGGAAGGTGATGGGTCACAAGGTTTCGTTCCTGGTTGACACAGGAGCTACACGCTCTACAGTCAGAAGTGCAGAGGTTCCGAAATTGCCACTTTTGGGGCGTACCATAAGGGTGGTAGGAGTAGCAAATCAGCTCTTGACAAATCCGATTACAGATCCGGTCCAAGTTGAGATTGGTACCTTCCAGGGATTACATAGGTTTGTAGTCTGTGATTCAAGTCCCGTGTCCCTACTGGGAAGAGACTTACTGTGTAAGACAAGGTGTTTGATTACCTGTTCTAATGTGGGAATCGAGGTGCAGACAAACAGTGATGACGAGGGGGACGATGGTCAGATCTCAGAGACGGAGACCTGTTACGACTCTGTTGTCCCATTTCTAGGTGGCGCTGTAAGGGGACTGTCTGAAGACTGGGAATCACCTTGAACAGTTATCTAGAGTCCCTTGCTGACTCCTGTTTGTTTCTCTTTTCGCCATGGAATACTTGTGTGGTATTACATTTGCTTCCTGGGACTGCAAATCCCATAATGCACAGCCTGGTAGTCAGGAAAGCCCGGATTCTGTTTCCTATTGTTTTCTATGGGAGAAGTCCAGTTACTCCTTTTCTCTGGATCCTCTCCTCTAGGACTTGCAAGTGTCTGAAACTACACACACCTGAGACCTCTCCTGTGCAGCCCACTTTGGAACTGCTTATAAGCAGCCATTTCCTCAAGATCCCAGTTGTGCATTGGAGTTTGATTCCTTTGTGTTACAGACCCTTTATCGGATGGTGTTCCAGTTTTGTTCCTGTTCCTGGTATGTTCCAGCTTGAACCTGTTTCCTGTTTCTCTGCCCTGCACCTGATTGTTTCAGCCTGAACCTGCTCTCTGTTTCTGTCCTGTTTACTGCTTTTTCCTACTCCCTGTATTCCAGCGCTGTCCTTGCCTATTCCAGCCAGAGCCTGCTCTCAGTTTCCCAGTCCTGTCTCTGTTTGTCCCAGCCAGAAGTTTGCACCCTGTTTTCCAGTCCTAGCCCTGCCTTTGCTTCAGCCTGAGCCTGTTCCCAGTTCTTGCCTCTGCCTCTTAGTTTGTTCCCTTCTGTTTCCGTTTCTTCTTGGTTATTTGTGTCTGGTAAGTGTTGTATCAGTCTTCACCAGTGTATAAGTGTCCTCCTTTGTACTGGGGTTGGCTCCTGGTTCCAGGAGGCAATTCCAGCCTCCATCCTTGTCCAGTGTTATACGTTGTCTTTCATGCCTAACAGTGACAGTGCGCTATGTTTTCTCAGGAATCGCCACTGTGTTTCCAGACGGACCCACAAGAGCATGTTTTGTGTATGTAAGTACTTTCCTTGTTTGTGCTCTAGGGTCCAGAGTCAGAATAATTTCTGCTGCCTCCTTTCTATGGGGCTGGCAGGGTGACTATCTGTAAGAGCAAACTGCACAGAGGCATTGACATTCCCTGTCACTGTGGGAGTTTCTGCGTCTTACTCTGTGTACAACCCCAGCGTGTTTGTCCCTTAGTAATCTGTTTCCTGTTTGTTCACACAAGGGTTGCTTTGCTTTTACTTTCCTGTGTGTATCCATAGCTGTCCTTTCCGTGTATGCCTTTAGCTGCTCTTCTGCCCCAGTATACTACCTCTTTAGGATATTTGGTGACCTCAAGGGTTGTCCCAACCAAAGTCCTGATCAGACCCGCCCGAAACTGTGACAGAATGCATGACCCAAAAATGTCAAGCTCCCCAGGCAGCAAAGGCACACACAGACCTAAAATGCTTTCCTGCCATGTTAAGACACCCCTTTGTAAACCTTTACATTCTCTGAAGACCTCTAAAAAAGGCCTTAGTTTAAAGGATAGACTTGTTAAAGAAAATCAAAGATTGCAAATTCAGTACTACATTGCGTGGCTTGCTGATCCATCAATGTTCAACTATTATGATATCTGTGATTATGACCCCCAATCCCTGTCTGTAGAAGAATTACAAAGCAATAATGAGTTTTTGGAGGTTCTATTACCTCAGACAGGGGAGAATGTTCCTAACAGTGAAAGTGCTTTTGCTACTTCTGCACAAGACATTTACTCTCAAGAAAAACTGGTTAATTCCTTGCCTCATGCTAGTGCATCCCACGTTCACTTCCAGTACTCTGCCAAAACAAAGAACCCTGACACTGTTCAAGAAGCCACACTAGGGATTCCTTTGTTTTCTGTTGAGTGCTTCAGCCCATCTAGGCCAGTTTCTAAGAATTCAAAGTGCAGTGCTGACTTGTGTAAAGATCTGCCAGTCCCTCAGTACTTTCAAGTCAGCAGTGTAGAACCTGTATCAAATGGATCAGTAAAGACTGTGGGATTCCTTAGTTCCACTCAAAAGGCTTGTGCTCTTCTCAAACTGGATGACAATACACCAGTCTCTATCCCCAAAAGCTCTGCTAAACCCTTTTCTATTCTGAGTGGGTTTGATAACAATATGGACATACACACACTAAAAGAGCAGTTTTGGCAGATTAAAAGGCAGATATTGGACTTCTATGATGAATATGTTGTAACATACACAAGAAATCTTGCACGTGGGCTCTTTTCATCAATGCATATTTCACTGTTGCCAGAACCAGACATTCTGTTTATCTGTAAGGTAGAAGAAGTAACAGAGCAGCTGATGGAAACTACTGCAAGGCAATTTGAAAACCTGAAAAAAGAAAATGATCACCAGCTTTGGCTTAAAGAACAGTATGCTACTTCGTGTGCCTCTGCAAAGACTACTATAGAGCAGATTGTCCCTTCTATTAATGACAGTCAAAAGACAGCTCCAGTTATAAATATATCAGCCTCTTCTTCAGACTCTCTCTCAGCCTGTAGTTCTCCAGTGAAAAGTTCTGTACAGTTGACTGAATCTCTGACATCTCTGAGAGATTTGACACCTCTTGATTCATAGGATGGATCAGAGTCTTCAGAAGGAAGTGTCTCAGCCCCTCTAACAGAAAAAATAAAGCTACAGGAAGAAGAGAGTTCTGATGCAGACTCCAATAGCTGCACCTTAAGAAACCAAGATATGACTTTATTGGAGATTAATGGCAAGTTGTGCAACAGTGTTGAAGAATCTGAATCTAGTGATGACAGTGGTTCCTGCCTTGCTGTGAACAAACCTGCATATAGTGCTGTTCAAATGGCGCACACACCAGAATTTTCAGATTGTGGGGATACTCCTGCCCTTTCAAGATAATGAAGAGACAGTTACTGTTTCAAGTGAATTAATGGATTTTTCTGACGGTGAAGAAATACCTGCAGTTATATAGAATGTAACGGACTTCTCAGAAAGTCTAAAAATCTCTTCGTTGTCAAAGCAAACCATGGAAATTTCAGACAAGGAAGAAAGCCAGGAATCTGAAACTGAACAGCATGTCATAAGAAATGTCAGCCTTCTCCTAGAACTGGACACAGTTGCAGCCTCAACCACTGATCCTGACCTGCTGATCCCTGCCAATGTGTATCCTGTTTCCAGCTCCACGGTTAGTGAAGAACAGATCTCTGATCTACCGGTATCTGATCTTGATGTAAAACCAGACACACCTATGTCACCTGCTGTGTCCCTGAAATTAAAGACTCCTGAAAACCAGCAATCTGAAACCGAAGCTCAAGTACTAGTACTGAAAGGTGTAATATTTCCCTCTAAAACTAAAGGCTTGAATTTGAATCTTGTATTCGAAGATCTGATGTTAAGTACTGTTCTTAGTGTTTTATTAAAAGAAACCATCATCAATTCAAAGGCTAGAGCTGAAAATGTAGGTAAAAGTGTAAAGGTGATTTCTGAAGAGACTCCAGTTCTATTTCTTTCCAAAGAACAACCTTTCAGTGTTAACAGAGTTGAAGATCAACTACCTGTTGTAGAAATGCTTTGAAAAGAAACCATTTCTGATACCACAAATACACCACAGAGCACTTGCAATGAAGAAATCCCAGTCTTGTCTGAAGATCACCCTAAAGAATTAGCTTGTGGCACTTCTACATTTTCAGATGTTATTCCAGTTTCTAAAGACTTGAAAACTCTTGTTGCTCCTGAATTTAATACTCTGAAGTCATCCAAGACGAAAGGAAATTCTGACTTTTTCATGTTTACCTTGAGAAAACCAGATCCCCATGTCTCCCAAGTCTCTATGCTTTGCAAACCTCAGACCACAACCAATGCAAATACTGCTGCAGAAACAGACATATCCTGCTTGTCGGAAGGTGTTACAGACCTGACAGTTACTAATACGTCAATTATCTCCTCCAAAGAAGAAAGTATTAAACAGGAAACTGATGTCCTAAAGAGTACTGCCCATAATGCCATTCCAGATCTCCTTGCTCCTGAATCCACTTCACCAGAAACCAACTCCATGCACTCCTCCCATATCAATCGAAAAATAAAGAGGAAAGACATCAGAGCCCATATGGTTATTAATACATGCTTTGCTCATTGGAAGATTCACCTATGGCAGGACTGTAAACCTATCCACCAAGGTTGGTGTTGGATTTTCTTACTGTGGCTTTTCCTCTTCAACTTTTTTCAGCCGAAGGTTCGCCTTCTCTTCTTGAGCTGACTGGTGGGAGGGGGTATACTGTTACGACTCTGTCGTCCCATTTCTATGGGGCGCTGTAAGGGGACTGTCGGAAGCCTGGGAATCACCTTGAACAGTTATCTAGAGTCCCTTGCTGACTCCTGTTTGTTTCTCTTTTCGCCATGGAATACTTTTGTGGTACTACATTTGCTTCCTGGGACTGCAAATCCCATAATGCACAGCCTGGTAGTCAGGAAAGCCCGGATTCTGTTTTCCATTGTTTTCTATGGGAGAAGTCTAGTTACTCCTTTTCTCCGGATCCTCTCCTCCAGGACTTGCAAGTGTCTGAAACTACACACACCTGAGACCTCTCCTGTGCAGCCCAGCTTGGAACTGCTTATAAGCAGCCATTTTCTCAAGATCCCCGTCGTGCATTGGAGTTTGATTCCTTTGTGTTACAGACCCTTTATCGGATGGTGTTCCAGTTTTGTTCCTGTTCCTGTTCCTGATCTGTTCCAGCTTGAACCTGTTTCCTGTTTCTATGCCCTGCTCCTGATTGTTCCAGCCAGTGTCTGCTCCCTATCTCTTAGCCTTGTACCTGTTTGTTTCCTCCAGAGCCTGCTCCCTGTTTCTCTATCCTGCTCCTGCCTTGTTTCAGCCTGAACCTGCTCTCTGTTCCCCAGTCCTGTTTACTGCTTTTTCCTACTCCCTGTATTCCAGCCATGTCCTTGCCTGTTCCAGCCAGAGCCTGCTCTCAGTTTCCCAGTCCTGTTTCTGTTTGTCCCAGCCAGAAGTTTGTGCCCTGTTTTCCAGTCCTAGCCCTGCCTTTGCTTCAGCCTGAGCCTGTTCCCAGTTCTTGCCTCTGCCTCTTAGTTTGTTCCCTTCGGTTTCCGTTTCTTCTTGGCTATTTGTGTCTGGTAAGTGTTCTATCAGTCTTCACCAGTGTATAAGTGTCCTCCTTTGTACTGGGGTAGGCTCCTGGTTCCAGGAGGCAATTCCAGCCCCCATCCTTGTCCAGTGTTATACGTTGTCTTTCGTGCCTAACAGTGACAGTGTGCTATTGCTGTTTTCTCAGGAATCGCCACTGTGTTTCCAGCTGGACCCACAAGAGCGTGTCTTCAGTATGTAAGTACTTTCCTTGTTTGTGCTCTAGGGTCCAGAGACAGGATAATTTCTGCTGCTTCCTTTCTATGGGGCTGGCAGGGTGACTATCTGTAAGAGCAAACTGAACAGAGGCATTGACATTCCCTGTCACTGTGGGAGTTTCTGCGTCTTACTCTGTGTACAACCCCAGCATGTTTGTCCCTTAGTAATCTGTTTCCTGTTTGTTCACACAAGGGTTGCTTTGCTTTTACTTTCCTGTGCCTATCCATAGCTGTCCTTTCCGTGTATGCCTTTAGCTGCTCTTCTGCCCCAGTATATTACCTCTTTAGGATATTTGGTGACCTCAAGGGGTGTCCCAACCAAAGTCCTGATCAGACCCGCCCGAAACCGTGACAAGACCACAGATGAGGAATACCCTTTGATAAGCTTCTTCCCGATGTTCACAGTGACCGACTTGCCAACCGAATTACAAGGAACAGTGACAGAGAAGGTGTGGGACTTGACAGGAAAAGAAGTGGGACTGATAAAAGTAGTAGAACCAGTCAAGGTAGATGTGAAGCCAAATGCCGTGTTTCCCCGGGTACCGCAGTACCACATGGCACAAGATGTTCTCATACAAGTGACGCAGATAATTGCAGACTTTGTGAAGCAAGGGGTCTTAAGAGAAGTTATGAGCTGCCCATGTAATTCGCCAACAATGGGACTGAGAAAGCCTTGTGGGAAAGTTCGAATTGTCCAAGACCTGAGAAAAATTAACGAGATAGTGGTAAAATGTTGCCCTATAGTGCCAAATCCAGCCGTGATCATGTTTCAGGTTCCATGCGACGCAGAGTGGTTTACGGTTGTGGACCTGTCACAAGCCTTCTTTTCGGTGCCTCTTCATGAGGATAGCCAATTTCCCTTCAGTTTAAAATTTTTGGACAAGGTTTACAGTTGGTGTCGAATTCCTCAAGGGTTTTCAGAATTGCCTTCCATCTTCAATCAGATATTGAAGAAGGATTTGGAATCATTAGAACTGCCTTTTACTTCGACTCTAGTACAGTACACTGATGACTTATTGATTGCGTCCAAAACGAAAGATGACTGCAGGTATGACACAATTGCCTTACTGAACCATTTGGGAAAGAACAGACATAAGGTGTCCACAAAGAAGCTACAGTATTGTCAAAAAGAAGTGAAGTACTTAGGCCATCTAAATGAGAAAGGGTCGAGGAAAATCTCTAAAGAAAGAGTGACAGCCGTATTGCAGATGAATCTCCCGACATCCAAGAGAGACGTGAGGATATTTTTGGGAATGGTGGGTTACTGTCTTCAGTGGTTTCCCAACTTCTCGATTATCTCTAAGCCTTTAGTAAGGTTGACTGTCAAGGAGATTAAGGATGGTCCGGGTACCCTGACTATGTCCGAGAAAGAAATGAAGGCATTCATTGAACTGAGAGAGAGCAAGTGCAGGGCTCCAGCTTTAGGTATGCCTGACTACACAAAGCCTTTTGTACTGTTTTGTCATGCACGTAATGCTTGTTCTTTGTCTGTCATGACACAGGTCCATGGAGGTGCAAACCGCCCAGTAGCGTATTGAAGAAGAATTTGGAATCATTAGAACTGCCTTTTACTTCGACTCTAGTACAGTACACTGATGACTTATTGATTGCGTCCAAAACGAAAGTTGACTGCAGGTATGACACAATTGCCTTACTGAACCATTTAGGAAAGAACAGACATAAGGTGTCCACAAAGAAGCTACAGTACTGTCAAAAAGAAGTGAAGTACTTAGGCCATCTAATTGAGAAAGGGTCGAGGAAAATCTCTAAAGAAAGAGTGACAGCCATATTGCAGATGAATCTCCCGACATCC
Source organism: Pleurodeles waltl (assembly GCF_031143425.1). Taxonomy (NCBI): domain Eukaryota; kingdom Metazoa; phylum Chordata; class Amphibia; order Caudata; family Salamandridae; genus Pleurodeles; species Pleurodeles waltl. Next base: position 680,341,835 of record NC_090450.1, on the reverse strand, counting down.
AAGAGAGACGTGAGGATATTTTTGGGAATGGTGGGTTACTGTCGTCAGTAGATTCCCAACTTCTCGATTATCTCTAAGCCTTTAGTAAGGTTGACTGTCAAGGAGATTAAGGATGGCCCGGGTACCCTGACTATGTCCGAGAAAGAAACTAAGGCATTCATTGAACTGAGAGAGAGCAAGTGCAGGGCTCCAGCTTTAGGTATGCCTGACTACACAAAGCCTTTTGTACTGTTTTGTCATGTACGTGATGCTTGTTCTTTGTCTGTCTTGACACAGGTCCATGGAGGTGCAAACTGCCCAGTTGCGTATTTTTCAGCTACTTTGAACCCAGTCGCAGCAGCCTTACCGGGTTGTTTGCGTGCAGTTGCAGCAGTTGGTCAAAGCCTTACTCAGTGTGAAAGCATAGTGATGGGACATCCTTTAACAGTAATGGTCCCACACTCAATTGAAATACTACTCACCCGGACTAAAACGCAACATATGACAAATGGCCGCCTGACTAAATACGAAACCATTATACTGGGGGCACCTAATGTGTCTTTGAAAAGATGTACTGCGTTGAACCCGGCAACTTTACTTCCCAATGAAAATACAGATATTGATGATGCTGAGGAAGTAGAACATGATTGTCTTGAGGTAACCGAACTGTGCACCAAACCGAGACCTGATATCAAAGATACTCAATTGTAGGAAAATAATTACATTATCTTTGTTGATGGTTCATGTCTAAGAGACTCAGTAGGAGTACTAAGAGTTGGATACTCTGTATGTACAGTCACCGGTATCCTGGAAACATCTTGGCTTGAGAGAGTGTATTCTGCTCAAGTGGCTGAATTAATTGACCTTACTAGTGGCATGCCATGCCGCTGAGAACCTAAAAGTGACTATCTAAACTGACAGCAGATACGGATTTGGAATTGTCCATGAGTTTGGCCAGCTATGGTCTCAGAGAGGTTTCCTGACCTCTTCTGGTTCTCCAGTGAAAAATGGTGAAAGAATTAAGGAATTGTTGTATGCGATTCAGTTACTTCTTGAAATTGCCGTGGTGAAATGCAGTGCTCATGTGAAGTCGCAAGACTTTGGGGATCATTACAACATTGGCGGTAAAAGCCGCTTACCGCCGTGCAGAAGACCTCCAATACACCGCCGCGGCTGCGGAATTCCGCCACAGCTATTATGACACACATCTCGGAATCCGCCGAAAGTCAGACACCTACACAAGTCCGCCACACCAAAGGTCAGTGTTAAACTGGCGAAAACAAAACCTCCACCTCCACGCCATCAGAAACACGCCCATGCTATTATGACCCACGAATCCACGCGGCGGTCTTTCAACCGCGGTATTCCTTTGGCGGTACACACCGCCGCGCTCAAAATACACACACATCTCCAAAACACCGCCATATTGGACAATTCAAAATACACACACCTGATATACATACAAACAACACACCCACACACCCAATACAATATAAAACACACACCCACATCACCCACAAACCCCTACAACCAAACATTTGAAAGAAGGCCAGAGAGAGACTACATCAATAGACAACCCACCACACAGAGGCACACAACACCATCACCCACACAACATCCACGCACAAAACACCACACACCACTACACATCACCACACACATCAACACTCACACCGCCCCACACATCACACACACCACCCCATGGCACGCCAAAGACACCCCCGCTTTTCCGAGGAGGAGCTCAGGGTCATGGTGGAGGAAATTGTCCGGGTAGAGCCACAGCTATTTGGCTCACAGGTGCAGCACACATCCATAGCCAGGAAGATGGAGCTATGGCGAAGAATAGTGGACAGGGTCAACGCTGTGGGACAGCACCCAAGAAATCGGGACGACATCAGGAAGAGGTGGAACGACCTACGGGGGAAGGTGCGTTCAACGCTCTCCAGGCACAACATTGCGGTTCAGCGGACTGGCGGCGGACCCCCACCTCCTCCCCCACAACTAACAACATGGGAGGAGCAAGTCTTGACCATCATGCATCCAGAGGGCCTCGGAGGAGTCGGTGGAGGAATGGACACTGGTAAGTCAAATCTTAACTATCATATCCCCCACCCTACCTGCATGCTATCACACCCCCCCACCCTCACACCCTCCCCTATCACCCAAACTCCTCCCTAAATTACTAATAACACAAACTACACATCCCAACACCAAGCCCTGCATGACACAACTAAGCATGGACACCCATCACCTAAGCATGCCCACTGCACATACCCAGTACAACCCCCTAACCATCATCACACAAACCCCCACACAGGAATGCTTGCACTGGGGTACACAAACACCCACCCATTGCACACCATCACACACACACATGCTATATTCATGCTCTTATGCCCCTGCAGGATCACGAAGGACCGTCACCACACCAGAGGGTCCAGACAACTCCACTCCACCCACAGAAGAGGCCCACAGTGATGATAGCAGCTCTGCCCTACTGGAGCCTGATGACCAGCCCGGACCATCGTGGGCCTCGGGACAGTCGGTTACCCTTGCACAGGCACAGCTCAACACTGACCTTCCACCCTCTGGTAACACCAGCACAGCACCCACCCAGCAGGACCAAACCTCCCTACCCAGGACAGGTCAATCAGTGGTGTGTCCACCACTACAGGGAACCCAAGATAACCCACCACCCCAACAACAACAGGGTCCTGGGGGCAGTGGTAGTGGGCCCACGGTCCAGGGGACGGAGGCACAGGAACACAGGGGAACTGGGAGGGCTGCTGTGCGACAGGGGGCGGACAGGCCAAGGGAACCCACTCTCCACGAGGCCCTCTCCTCCATCATGGGAGCATACCACCACTCCCAGGAGATGATGGCGACGGTCCTGGTCAAGTTTCAGGAGACCCAGCGCCTGCAGGAGGACCAGTATTTGGGGTTCAGGGAGGAGCTCAGGACCATCAGCTCCGCCTTGGGCACCATCGTAGGGGTGCTGAAGGACACCGTGGCACTCCAAGGGGCCCCTGACACTAGCATGGACGATGAAATGCCCACCACCTCCGCCAGCGCTAGTGGACAGGACGCCCCGCCACAGGACCACCACACCAGCACCCCACCCCCTGCAGACGGACAACCACCACGCAAGCGGTTCCTGAGAGCCAGGAACAGGACAGAGCAAGATGGCAAGACCCACGCCAGGAAATGAGACCACCCTGATTGTCCCCCCACTGTCCCACTTTGTTACCCTGTCCATACTTGAACTGCCCCAGCTCCACTTTCTATGTCCATATGGGCAGTGCACCTGTGAGACTAATAGACTGGACTCTGCCATGGACATTCCTCCGCCATCACCCATCACCTTTTTTACAACCCCCTTCCATTTTTGAGCACTTCAATAAACACCCTTGAAACACAAAACAATCTGGAGTCAGTCTATGATTTGGTAAAATGTAATATCTATGACAGTGTCAAAATGCGTTGTTAGATGTAAAGGCAACATACCAATGTCACACATCACAAGTCCTTGAAGGATGCAAGCAGATGACACAGTTGGTAACCACACCTGTGAAACCGTAATGGAAAGAAACAACTCAGTTACCAAGTAATCCCATTAAATTACACACAGGATAGAAGAAGACGTGTGACAGTGAATGTAATGTTAAAAATGAAAATGTTCTCACCTGTGTGTCACTGGAAATATCACTGTATGACTGACTCTCTGTTGTCGTTGTCTTCTTCCTCAGCTTCCTCCTCATCACTGTCCACAGGCTCCACAGGCTCCACAGCTGCCACAACTCCGTCATCTGGACCATCCTCCTGAAAAAAAGCCTCCTGGCGTCGCAAAGCAAGATTGTGAAGCATCGAGCAGGCGATGATGATCTGGCACACCTTCTTCGGTGAGTAGAATAGGGAACCACCTGTCATATGGAGGCACCTGAACCTGGCCTTCAGGAGGCCGAAGGTGCGCTCGATCACCCTCCTAGTCCGCACATGGGCCTCATTCTACCGTTCCTCTGCCCTGGTCCTGGGATTCCTCACTGGGGTCAATAGCCAGGACAGGGTGGGGTAACCAGACTCCCCTAATAGCCACACATGGTGCCTCTGGAGTTGACCCATCATATCAGGGATGCTGCTGTTCCGCAGGATGTAAGCGTCATGCACTGAGCCAGGGAACATAGCATTAACCTGGGAGATGTACTGGTCTGCCAAACAGACCATCTGTACATTCATCGAATGATAACTCTTCCTGTTCCTATACACCTGTTCACTCCTGTGGGGGGGGCACCAGAGCTACATGGGTCCCATCAATGGCACCAATGACGTTGGGGATATGTCCAAGGGCATAGAAGTCACCTTTCACTGTAGGCAAGTCCTCCACCTCAGGAAAAATGATGTTTCTCCTTACGTGTTTCAGCAGGGCAGACAACACTCTGGACAAGACGTTGGAAAACATAGGCTGGGACATCCCTGATGCCATGGCCACTGTTGTCTGAAATGACCCACTTGCAAGGAAATGGAGCACTGATAGCACCTGCACGTCACGGGGGATTCCAGTGGGATGGCGGATTGGTGACATCAGGTCTGGCTCCAACTGGGTACATAGTTCCTGGATTGTGGCACGGTTAAACCTGTAGGTCACGATTACATGTCGCTCCTCCATTGTCAACAGGTCCACCAGCGGTCGGTACACCGGAGGATTCCGCCATCTTCTCAAATGTCCCAGCTGACGGTGCCTAGGAAGGACAACAGGGACGATCAAGTCAAATTTTATCCAGGTATGTACCCACAGTTACACAGAAGACGACACCAAACACAAAACCCTCCCTGTATGTGTGTTGAGTGTATGCCCAGCTATGTGTGACGCAGAAGTAAATGAAGCCATGTGGGCCCCGAAATGGCGGCTGCCTGACCTCGAAACTGGGACAATGGGATTGTGGGGTAACTGCGTTGGCGTTGCACACCGTCGCGGTAGGCGGTCTTAGACCGCCGCGCAATGCTGCATTGGTTAACATAGGACCCTATGGGTCCCAGGAGCCAATGAACAGGTGCGCCGGCGGTGATGATACGCACCGCCGCAGACGTCACCGCCATTTTCTATCTGTTCTATCACTAGATACCTGATCTTCGACAGGAGAGGACCTATACTGCAAGTGCTGCTGTGACCTCGGTCTGGAAGAGACAATGGCTGCTGCGTCTGGGGAAAGGGCCCCTGCCTTCACTGCTCAGGAGTTGGAGAAACTGGTAGATGGGGTACTCCCCCAGTACACGCTACTCTACGGTCCTCCAGACCAACAGGTTAGTACACAGGGAGCATGTTGTATGGGCTAGGCCTGGGTGGAGAGGGCTGGTTGTAAGAGGGAAGGGGGCAGAGTTCAGGGAACATTAATGCATGTGAATGAATGTGCCACATGGCTAGAGTAGGGAGGGGGGCCACTCACATCGACGGTGCAGTTGGTAATGACTTCTCGTCTTCCCTTGTGCAAGTCATGTAGGTCACCGCCCACCAGAGGAGGGACATTTGGCGTGCCATCGGCAAGGATGTCCGGACCCTGGGGGCCCACCAGAGACGGGGCACCCACTGCCGGAAAAGATGGGAGGACATTCGCCGCTGCAGCAAGAAGACGGCAGAGGCTCAGCTGGGGATGGCCTCCCAACGTGGGAGGGGTGCCCGTCGCACCATGACCCCCCTGATGTTTCGGATCCTGGCGGTGGCCTACCCGCAGTTGGATGGGCGCTTGAGGGCATCACAGCAGACACAAGGGGGTGAGTACAACAACATTCTGTGGACTTTGCACGCAGTGGAGGGGTCTGGGTGGGGGAGGAGGCCTGTGGGTGTACCTAGGCCAGCCAGAAATACGTAGACTAGGCCCCTCTGAAATGCAGCCCATGTGGCACTCAACACCACCGCAGTAGAGTGACAAGTACAGGTATAGATGCCCCTGTGCCATCCATGTGTGCAGATGTCCACCACAGCCATGTAGGCCAGATCCCAGGAATTGCTTCTCCAGAGGCCAGGAGCACGGCGTAGTGCAGGGGGCTGCTGTGTCTGTCTTGTCCGCAACGGTAGCGGTATGCCATGCACTCAACCTGTTCTTCTTCTGTCTTCCCCCCACTTTTTGTGCTTTGGCTGTTCTTTTGTGCATCAGCATCATCAGGCGGAGGTACAGTGGCACCGGAGCACGAGGGAGCTGCATCCCACATGGCCATGGAGGGCCACACCACGGACTCAGAATGCACCAGTGGGACGGAGGGCAAGGGGAGCTTCACGTCGGCCACCGGATCACCAAGCAGCGACACGGACTCGTCTGCCGATGGGAGCTCCCTTGTGGTGGCGGCACCATCTGTGCGCCCCACTTCTACAGGTACAGCCGCCACCTCCCCTATCAGCACCGCCCTCCCAGCAGCCCCTCAGCGTTCGCCCCGTGCCCGCTCACCCAGGAGGGTGGGCATCACCTTCGCCCCAGGCACCTCAGGCCCTGCCCCAGTCACCCCTGCTGCCCTCAGTGAGGAGGCCATTGACCTCCTCAGGTCACTCACTTTTGGGCAGTCTACCATTGTGAATGCCATCCAGGGTGTAGAAAGAGAGTTGCAACACGGTAATGCATTCCTGGAGGGCATTCATTCTGGTCAGGCTGCCCTTCAGCGAACCCTGAAATCTTTAGCCTCAGCACTGATGGCAGCCATTGTCCCTGTGTCTAGCCTCCCCCCTCCAACCTCCTCCACCCAGACCCATTCCCCTGTACCCCAGCCCATCCCAAGCACACTTACAGACCAGCATGCACACAAGTCAACACACAAGGGAAGCTCAAGCAAACATAGGCACCACACAACCCACAGGCACTCACGCAAGCATCACCCACATACAGACACAGCAACATCCACTGCCTCCACTGTGTCCCCCTCCTCCTCTTTTCCCTCCTCCCTTCCAGTGTCGTCTACACTCTCACCTGCATGCACTACATCTACAGGCACTAGGACTCGCACCAGAACACCAGCACCACACCCCGCTCACCTGCACTCACCACCTCCACTACCATTTACACGTCCCCTGTGTCCTCTCCCAGTGTGGCTGTGACACCCCCTCCAAAAGTACACAAACGCGAGCACCCACACACCCAACATCCATCCACCTCACAACAGCCTCCAGTACCTGCACCTGCACCCAAAACACCTAAAGTGACACCTCTTAAACCACCTCCTCTGCCTCCACTCCCAGGCCCCCTCCAACTAATCATCCCAGTGTTCGTCAGAAACTGTCCCTCTGTAAAGTTGACCTTTTTGTCCCCACCCCCCCTCCAATTCATCAGTCCCGTCGTAGCGCCTCAGCCAAAAAGCCTCCAATACCAGTGGTGCCTGTTCAAGGTGTGTGGAGTGCACTGGCCACCAGGGCAGGCAGTATGACCCAGAGCCAAGGCACTGGCAGCCCACCCCCTGTAAAGGCTCTGAAATTGGAAAGTGGCCGACGGGACCCTGTGAAGACTCCTGGAGGCAAAAAAACTCACAGGGGTCCCAAGGGGATTGCAGAGTAAGCTGTGACTCTTCCAAAGGTGGGGAAGGGCCAGAGGAAGTCTGCACAGCCTGTTGTGAGCATCATGACGGAGAAGGGCGGCATCCTTCCCGGCGGTCGAGACGCCACCGCCAGCACCGTCTTCACTGGTCCGGAGACCACCGCCGGAGTCAGTGCCCAGGAGGGCCCAAATATCATCACTGGTCAGGAGACCACCGCCGGAGTCAGTGCCCAGGAGGGCCCAAGTATTGTCACTGGTCAGGAGACCACCGCCGGAGTCAGTGCCCAGGTGGGCCCAAGTATCGTCACTGGTCAGGAGACCACTGCCACCGCCGGAGTCAGTGCCCAGGAGGGCCCAAGTGTCGTCACTGGTCAGGAGACCACCGCCACCGCCGGAGTCAGTGCCCAGGAGGGCCCAAGTATCGTCACTGGTCAGGAGACCACCGCCGGAGTCAGTGCCCAGGAGGGCCCAAGTATCGTCACTGGTCAGGAGACCACCGCCACCGCCGGAGTCAGTGCCCAGGAGGGCCCAAGTATCGTCACTGGTCAGGAGACCACCGCTGGAGTCAGTGCCCAGGAGGGCCCCGGCTGCCACAGCCCCGCTGGGCAATGACGGAGCGTCATGCCACACACCAATGCACAGTCCAGGGAATGTCATGCCACACACCAATGCCTAGTCCAGGGAACGTCATGCCACACACCAATGCCCGTTCCAAAACCGCCATGGCAAAGCACCGCTGAACAATCCAGAGACCGCCATGGCAAAGCACCGCTGAACAGTCCAGAGACCGCCATGGCAAAGCACCGCTGAACAGTCCAGAGACCGCCATGGCAAAGCACCGCTGAACAGTCCAGAGCCCGCCATGGCAAAGCACCGCTGAACAGTCCAGAGACCGCCATGGCAAAGCACCGCTGAACAGTCCAGAGCCCGCCATGGCAAAGCACCGCTGAACAGTCCAGAGCCCGCCATGGCAAAGCACCGCTGAACAGTCCAGAGACCGCCATGGCAAAGCACCGCTGAACAGTCCAGAACCGCCATGGCAAAGCACCGCTGAACAGTCCAGAGACCGCCATGGCAAAGCACCGCTGATAAGTCCAGAGACCGCCATGGCAAAGCACCGCTGAACAGTCCAGAGCCCGCCATGGCAAAGCACCGCTGAACAGGGCATGCACCGGGGAAGAATGAAAAGACCGCCACATCAAGCATCGTTATCCCATGTGGCGGGACAGGAACTTTCACGGGGAGACTAATCCAGTCTGGGCACCAGTCCCCCTCCAGAGCCAGTGGAGGCTGTTATCTACTTGTGAAACTGTGGCTTTGCACTCCCCAGGATGGTACAGTGGGCAAGCCACCCACTGTAGAGACTTGAGAGACTGTGGCTTTGCACTCCCCAGGATGGTACAGTGGGCAAGCCACCCACTGTAGAGACTTGAGAGACTGTGGCTTTGCACTCCCCAGGATGCATCAATGGGCATGGAGCCCCGTCGTGGATCTGGCTTTGCAGTCATCTGGCTGAGGTGCCCCCCCTTCCCTTCCCCCTGAGGTGCCTGTAGTATTTCTATCTGATGCCCCGGCAGTGTTCTCTCCTATTGTGGACAGGTATCTATTGTGGGCCTCGCCCATGCATTTTTGGACTAGTGGTGCACGGACATTGATATGTGCATATCTGCACTACTTCTCGTAATGTACATATTTCTGACTGATTTTATCAAATATCTGTATATTTTTGACACATGTGTATTGATACATTACAATGTTTGAACTGATTTTGTTTTGTCTTAGCATTCTTCTGGGGGGGTTGTGGGTTGTTACTGTGATTTTTGCACATGCATTGGTGTGTGTGTTGTAATATGTGAGGGTGGGGGTGGGGGTGTTTCGTGTGTGTCCCCCTAACTTTTGCCTCCCCCCTCCCCTATGTCGTAGGTGCAGTACTCACCCATGTCTTCGCCCGCGCCGGCGTTGGTCTTCGTAGATGAGTAGGAATACAAGGGCCGGTAGAATGTGTAATTCGGGCTCCTTCGAGTCCTCGTTCCTCATGGGATGTGTTCAGGTGAGCGTTTTCCCATTGCAGTAACTGTTTCCGCCGTGTTTTTATCCACGGTGAACCCGCCCTGGAAAAGGTGGCGGATTGGTGTGTTGTAATACTGTTGGCGGTACATTGTCTCCCGCCTGTCTGTTGGCGGTGACCGCCGCGCTGCTTGTCTGTACCGCCGTGGCGGTCGGAGTGTTAAAGTGGCTGTCTTTGTTGGCGGTTTCCGCCAGGGTCATAATTCCCTTTTTTTGTCCGCCGGCCTGTTTGCGGTATTGCCGCACCTTTAACACCGTCCGCCAGGGTTGTAATGACCCCCTTTGTGTCAATGGGAAACGGATATGCAGATCAAGCCGCAAGGTTTTGTGCATTGAACTGTATATCATTCAAGGATCAGTGGGAATTGTTATCGGAAACTGAAAATGAGACAGGCACAGGTTATGCATTGAGGGTGGTTGACACAATGGAATAGTTAAAATTGTTGCAGGGACGTGCCAGCAAAGAAGAGAAATTATCTAGGCTTAAATTGCAATGTGTACAAAGACCTGATGATTTGTGGGTTTCAGATGAGGGGAAAATGGTTTTGCCAAACAGCCTTTTGTCACAGTTTGCGAGGTTTTACCATGGTCAAGCACATATTGGGAGAGATGCCATGATTAGGCTGTTCAGAATTGACTGGTTTAACCCGAAGTTCAGGCAAGCCGCAGAAGTGATTTGTCACAGGTGCATCACCTGTCAGCAGATGAATGCGAGGAAAGGGACCGTGGTGAATTTGAGCCACATTGGGAGAGCAGGAGGTCCATTTATCAGGATGCAGATGGATTTTATCGAGATGCCTGTGTGTGGAGGGTTGAGATACGTGTTGGTGATTGTGTGTATCTTTAGTCACTGGATTGAAGCTTACCCTACACATAGGAATGACAGTCTCACAGTAGCGAAGTTGCTGCCTAGGGAGTTGATACCACGTTTCGGGTTTCCGATCTCTTTAGAATCAGATAGGGGAAGTCACTTCAACAACGAGGTGGTTAAGCTCTTGTGTACCGTACTGAACATTGAACAGAAGTTGCATTGTAGCTACCAGAAGGCTCAGGACTAGTGGAGCAGATGAATGGTACCTTGAAGTCGAGGATGGCAAAGATGTGGCAGCTACAAACTTGAAATGGCCAGATGCATTGCCCTTAGTGCTGATGTCAATGAGAAATACACCCAACAAGAAAACAGGACTGTCTCTGCATGAAATTCTCATGGGCAGAGCTATGAGATTGACAGCAGTGCCTGCAAATGCTCCTTTGAATATCACGGATGATGTGGTGTTGCACTACTGCAAGGGTCTGGCTGATGTGGTTCGCTCTTTCTCTCACCAGATGGAAGCAACCACACTGCCACCGATAAGGAATCCTGATCACAATCTGAAAGCCGGTGACTGGGTTGTTGTCAAGAAACACGTGAGGAAGTCGTGTTTGGAGCCACGTTGGAAGGGGCCGTATCAAGTGATACTGACAACTACTACTGCTGTGAAATGTGCGGGAGTTCCAAACTGGATCCATGCCAGTCACACCAAGAAGGTGACGTGTCCAACTAATGAGCAACTTGAGTTGTCAAAAATAACAGCTAAAGAAATAGAAGTCTCAGGGCCGGAGACTAATCAAAGGGGAACTGAGACTGAAGGAGAGCCCGTTGAGGACGGCCTGACACTCAACCAGCAAACAAAACCCAGAGGGGTGACAGTGAGCCTATCTCAACGGAGGCACCAGGAGAACCGACACAAAGAGAGGTTCTCCCAGAAGTAGACGGATACGGGTTTGAAGTTGAGCCCCTGACAGACCCGGAAGGCGAAGGAGGCGAAACAGAAGGAAGTCAGAGTGTTCGGACTCCTCCTGAGCCGCTTGCAGAGCCATCAAGATAAAAACCCATAGCACAAGAGGAGGGCATTGACCAGCAACCTGAAAAGCTGAACAGTAAAAGGACACTGGAAGGAGATAAATGGCCAGAGCCACAAGCTGCAAAAGAGAAAGTGGTAATAGATTAAACAATAGAGGAATAAAGTGATACCACAAGGAGGGAGGATCTGAGTGAAGGAGAATTGCAGGGTGATCACAAGCTGAAAAGAAAGAGAATTGCAACCAGAAGATACGCAGGTCCTGAATGGGCGTATGCAACATCAGCTGAATGGCAACAAGAATTATTGGCATTCTGTTTTGATCAGGAGATTCCAGGTCAATACTACGGCACCTGAATTTGACCACAGAGAAGAGAGATTGTGTTAAATTTGAAATAAAGCTGGAAAGCTGAGAGAAAAAGGGACTGATAAATTACCGGATGTGACACTGTTAACCTGAATTGACTTTTGAAAAACCGATTGTGACAAGCTGCTAACCTGATTTGACAAGGATCCTGGGAGTGAGTGAAACGCTGTAAATACTTGCTAAAGAGAGACTTTGTTTAAGAAGAAAAAAAATAAAAATAAAATAAAAATAAGAGCTTTAGACCTTCTTCAGTTGATTGTTTGCCTTTATATTGTTTTACTTTCTGATTCTTTCCAGATCCTGATTAACACTAGTGATAACAATAATAGGAGTATGATTCGTAAGTGGTTGAGTTTTATTTTGGGTGTTGTGTGTGCGAAAGTAATCATAGCTGTGATTATGGGAATACAGTTGGTGGATAAGAGTGAGACTAACAATGGTTCAGTTCCTGAGACTGCTACACTAACACCATGTGAGAGATTCGAGCAAGATACGAAATATTTGCATGAGGGAACTAACACGAAAGGGGAACTATCTACTAATGTCTTCTATCGCTTGTTGAATGAGTGTATTGAGACAATGTATGCGAAGAATTGTTATGTGTGCACAAAGATTCCTTTGTCAGTACAAGAAGGGGTTATCTATCAAAGTTTGCCACTAACCTACGGGATAAGTTGTAGTTTGCTATTAACAAGGCTTCGTGATCAAGAATATATTCAGAACTTCTATTCTAATATAGATGTAGTGTTTTCTTTTGTGCCTATAAATGAATATTTGAGTAAGATAGCTAGAGATCATAGTATAAAAATAGTTAGGGGTTTCTTTGAGCCCACACTGACATTTGGTACAGCTTATGCGCTTCGCAGTAATCTAACCTGCTTACTAACGCCTGTAGAAAATAGCTTTTTAGATCACACTGGTGATAGAAGAAAAGCGTTAAAAGAAAAGCTAGCAAAGGGATTAGAGAAACTAACGTTTGCAAATGATTATGCTTATGGTCCAATAAAGACACAAGGCAAATTAGCCGTAGATGCATTACACGTAGGAAAACTTTGTATATATAGGCCAAAATCTGACCATGACACTTTATTTGTGGGAACGAGTGAGTGCAGACATGTGTTTTTGTTTCAGAGTAAGTGGACGTTCATGTTAAATGGACAGGATCCAGCGATCCCGGGGATCCATTACATATGTGGACTTAATGCTTATTACCGTCGTCCAAAGAGATGGTTTGGGACATGTTATTTGGGAATAGTTTTTCCAAAGATTTACCAATTTGATGACTTAAGGAAGTTTCCTAAATTGCCTGAATTACATCATAGTAGACAGAAAAGAGAGACAGCGGCCGCTGTCGTGGGTGATATATTTCGAGCAATAATTCCTTCAGTGGGAGTTATTTTGAATTCCATAAAGATTCGAAAGTTGTCTACTATTGTGGATACCATGCTGACAAACTTCACAGGGGCTATACTCCTGATGGATACTGAACTTGCTGCGGAGAGGGCTATGACTCTTCAAAACTGGCTTGCTTTAGACATTCTTTTAGCGAAAAGTGGCGGAGTCTGTAGGATGCTTAATGAGCACCACTGTTGTGCTTATATTCCAGATAATTGTAATAAGATTAGAAGTATGCTTACTAACCTAACAAGAGATAGTACAGATTTGAAAGAGCTGAAGGAACCTGGAGTATGGAAAAAGGTTGGAAAGGGACTTGCTAAAGTGGGAAGTTGGTTTAGTAATATTTGGCATGGGATACTTGCAAAAATAATAGGGGGAATATTAATTGTTTTAGCTTGTTTATTTGGACTATGGTTATCATGTAGAATTAGTAAAAGAATTATAGAAAATTTGGCAAAACGCAATATGAGGAGGGAAGAAAAGAAAAGAGAAAAAATATTCAAAGCAAAATACGAAAAGTAAAAAATGGGGGAACAAATTGAAATGAAGGAATTAAGAAAGTGAAGGAAAAGTAAAAGAGTGGATTTGTGTGATGACAAGAGTCATCAGAGGAGGGGTTGATGTAGTGTGATTAAAATCTAATAATTAACATGAGAAGCTTGCAATATAATGCTTAGTGAAATCGCATAGAAAATGTAAACGTTAACGCATGTGTATAAAATGTGCCCACGGGGAGTGGCCAGCAATGTATTCGATGATTAATGAAACTGACTAATAATGAGATATTAATATACTAATGTATGATTTGTGTTAGTATTAAGTGTTATGTATTAAGGTTTTGTTAATTAATCACTAGGCCTTAGTTAGCATGAGTCGGGGCCTAGCTGCCCGGTTTCATATTAAATGTGTTTTTCTAACGTGCAGTGTGCTGACTTGCTGAAGGACATGTAGTCGTACTTTTCCAGAAGCTAGAAGATGTGAGTGTAACCGTAGTAAAACTTTCTCATGAGACTCAACTTGCTCAAGGAGACATTCTTGCCGAATGCAACAGTGTAATTCGCAACAGGTACAAGATCATTTGGACTAGGGAAAACAATGGGACTACTGACTTGAGTAACAAATGTCACTTATTCCTCACCTGACATTCTACCCGTTGAAGATGTCAATTACAGGAGCAAATACACTATGTGAGAACTGTTATGGGGTGACAATCGTAAGGAGACGACAAGTAAACCATTGGATGGAGATGATGGTGCGCTAAAACTTGCCCAATTGGAAATTAGGGGACTGTACAACAAGATCAATATAAAATTCTTGAACAAGATGAGAAATCAGCGATTACAAGCCATTACATGCCATTCCGCGCCATTATATGACATTACAAGCTATTGTGTGCCTTTTGCTATTGCCCAGCCACTTTGTTACTCTGCCCAGAGACTTTGCTGTTTGAACTTTGCAAACCATCTTCACTTACTTTGCCTTGCCCGATTCATACTTTCCTCCTTATGAGGGAGGTATTCCCTTTTGTCCGGTCTTACTGATCTTTGCTGTGTTTCCTGGCTGATGGCGAACCAACTGATGTCCTGAGGACGAAGACTGACTCTGTATGCTGACCCATTACTAAGGGTAACTATATGATGATGAAATTGTATTGTCTGTTTGCCTTTTCTTTCTAGGTATCAACTGCTTCTTTGATAGAGACCATAGATAGATGTTTTCTAAATTGATGTTGCTAAATTGTTTTGCATGAAGCCCAACATACCAATGCTAATTCGAGGTTAGTTAAGGAGTTCACTAAACGGACGCAAACAGACAAATGACTGAATCTATGCTTTGTTGAATAATGCGCTAATGGTACTCTGCTAAAGTTAACCCATGTTGACGTCGTGCTATGTTCTAATGTTCATGATCTTTGCTTTGATTAAATCTTATTCGAGTCGTCATATTATGACAATGTTGATGTGTTTCTTGGGTTTGAGACTAATAAACTTGCTAGTAGAATTGTAATCAATAGGGAATAAATATCATAAATCTTACTAAATCCTGGTGTGGTTATTCATGACTGAAAGGTCATGGTGTGTTTCAAGTTTATTGATGTTATTGATTAATTCGATTGATTGCTATTGTGAATATTGATGAGGTTATTGATTATTGATTGACATGTTGACTAGTTATCTCATCTTAAGGAGACTTCAATCAGGGTCAAAAGATTCATCGGCCTAAAACGAGTCCCAGAGTGAATAAATTATCTAGATTGGGAAGTGTTAGCACTCCTGCCACATGTCGGGAGCGGCGCGGCCTACCTAGACTCTTCCTCCTTGGACACACACCAGACCGACTTCCTTGCGGTGGATGGTGGGTGAGACTGCCCGTGTGCCACCTCCCTACCTCTGAAGATCGATCTACAGCCGGACTTACTGCACTGTTCCCTTGCAGCAGACAGCAGCCTATTGTGCGGACTGGCCCCACTAAGGGACAGATGATGAGTGAATCTCCCCATCGGCTTCCCCCTTGCTTTTGAAGATAGCCTAGCAGTTAGGCCTGCAGCACTACTCTTCGAGGGTGGAATGTGACCTGGTTTGTGGCATCAGTGGATGCTTTTGGGTGGACCTCAGCGCTGCCACAGTTCAGAGTGATCTGCACACCGACACCCATCAGCTGGGGGTATGCTTAAGCCCTGAGTGTTCTGGGCCTGGTGAAGGTTGGCTGTAGAGAAGGGAGTGAAGAAGGGGTGCGGGGTCCTATTGGAAGGAAACACACTGTGGGGTACCCTCTACCTCCATTTAGGCTTGTGACTTATTGCAATACATCCCCAAGAGCAGTAGTGCCCTCATCGCCTCAGCACCAGGGTGCTATATAACAAAGACATGCTTCGATGGGCCAGGGCTGCCTCAAATGAACCGCTAACATCACAACACGTACGGCGAACACAGCTTGGCCCTTCTAGACACTTGGACCTAAGGGCTTTAATCACTACAACATGGAGAGGCCCCCCTAGAGCACAGGGCTGAAGGCATACTAGTCACAGAAGTCAGAGTCCTCTGTCCAGCTGCTGTTCTGCCTCTGTTTCTGCCATCTCTGGAACCAGACACTATGCATCACGGTAAGATCTTACAACACAAGCGCTGATGGTCCTGGTCCCTATATACTGATGGTTTTCTCAGAGCACCCTAACTGGGTGGGGCCAAATTAACTCTCCTGCTACCCTCTGGTGGTTCTTGAGAAACGTGCAATGATCCATACAAGGCAGCTTTGGCCATGTTAGCATTCCGGTGGTAAGAAAGACTGCTTGCTTAGGCATATGCTGACAAAGACTTGGGAGAATATGTAGGGTCACTCTTCTGTTATATCCTGGGAGGTCTGCAGCTAGGGAGATACACCTGGACCAGCTCCACTGTGTCAGCCTTCCAAAACCTACAGATGGCCCCCCTTTGGACATCTTAGTCTGTGTGCATGACTTTCAGGGTAAAGAATACATCCTGAGCAAAGCCCGGGATCAGCATCCACTCCAGTTCTTGGGACCTGTACCCTTGCTTTACCAAGACCTACCATCCATCACTCTTCAGAAGAGACACGACTTCCGGCTAGTCACGTGTCACTTGAGGGAAAAGAGGGTCACCTACTCCTGGGGTCACCTGTTCCAAATTATTTTCCAACTTGACAGTAAGTTGTATCAACTTAGATCAGTCAAAGGTGCCTGCCGGGAACTAAGCTTTGAGGAACCCATTCCTGAAAGCTGCTTTGAGCAGCCCCCAGAATCGCTCGACACACAAACAACCACACAGATGGAAGTCTCGCCTGCCATAAGACACTGTGCGCCCAGACCCAGCGACTCTGGCATTTGAGAAAATCAGTCTTGGACACGCTTTTTACAGAAGCCAACAAATCTGGGGCCTAATGATGTTGGGGGCATTTCCACCTTTACAGATGCAACATGTGGGTGAGGAAGATGGAGGTGAGGACGGGGCATGGGGATTTTTATAACCTCATATTACTACATCTGAGCCTCCCTGTAGGGGTGCCCTCCCCCATGGGGTTGTTCTCTGTCTCTGACCTCGCCCATCTGGCCCTCACTCTCAAATATCCATGTTCTCTGGACTGATGTTTGCATTTGAAGATGTTCTATGTATGTTGTTTATTCCTGTAACATCTTGGGAATACCGACTCCTCCACGTATCAAGGTCATTTTCTGGCTGTTGGCTCAATAACATAGGGGTTGGGAATGGAGAGATTGCTTCTATACCACACACCCACATAACCTCTTGACACCTACACCTCTGACTCACTGTCAAGGCATTAATTTTTTTTTGTTTTAATGTATGGGCTCTAAACGCCACTAAGAGACAAGCAGTGCTCGCACTCTTGGAGAGATCCGGTGGTAACATCTGTCTTTTGCAAGAGATCCACTTACTCTCTAAAGGCACACATAGAATGCACTCCTGGTGGTTCCCATGTCAACTCTGGTCCTCCTGTCCTGCAAAGGGGGGAAGGGTGCAAGCCATCCTTTTTTCATGTGATTTTAAATGGGAAATCTTATCTGCGTTGGCAATCTGACTAAGGGTAGGTTAATTTTCTTTTGCACTAGAGAATGTCAATTCTCCTAACAAGAACCAAGAGGACTTCATTGTGAGTTCCTTTGTTACGGTGCTTCAAACCCCTGATGCTGGGGTTTTGGTGGGAGGAGACCTGAACCTGGTCATGGACAGTGACTTAGACCAATCTGGACAAAGCTTTGCCTAAGCTGGGACCTTTTCAACGACTTACCTATACTGGCTCTCTGATTGCGGACCTCATGACATGTGGCGCAGACTATATCCATCATCTAAGGACTACAGATTCTACTTGGCTGACCGCAAAATGAATGCACAAATTGACTATTTCCTAGCGGCTCCATCCATGCTGGAAGTTGTCTCTGAGGCATACATTTCCCCCCGCCCCGTTTTTTACCATGCCCCCTTGTCTCTTTCACTTAAATTGCCCTCCCTTTGACCCAGAAATTCCCATTGGTGCTTGCGTGACTCCCTGCTGCAGTCCCAGACAACCGTTGCTGCTGTCAAGACAACAATTGTGTCTTACATTCAAATCAGTCACAATGAGGTGACTTTCCTCCCCTCTCTTTGGAAAACCCTGACGTTTGTGGTACGTGGAGAGCTGATAGCAACCTCAGCGGCTGAAAGCCAACGCCAATGACGTTAGCGCAGTGCCTTTGAATGGTCCGTTGCTGAGCTTGAAACCATAGACAAGCACACAGGAGCCCATATGGTGTGGAGGGAGCTAGAGTGAACCCGGCTTCTCCTTAAGCATCTCAACTTAGATAGGGCAGAGTATGCTATGTTACGCCTCAAACGTGCATTTTATCTGAGCAGTCACCAGTGTGGTCAAATGCTAGCACACTGATTGTGCAGCAAGATACATTTGGGGTCTGTGAAAACAATCTGCACTGGCCATGCCACTGAAGTAAGCTCCACTGAGGGAATAGCATCAGCTTTTCGGGACTTCTATGGTTCTTTTTATGCCGGTACTGATTGCTCAGGTAACGCCCCAGTGAGTTATCTTGAGGATATTCCTCTCACCTCTTTACCTGCAGCTGAGGCTTCGGCTCTAGAGCATCGATGAGGTGATTCCTCCAGAAGGCTGGCGAAATACTGTTGACGGTCATGGCGGCGGACGGCTGTAAGGTGGCGCTGCTGTCAGCAGCAGCGTAACGGCAGCAAAACACCGCCGACCGTATCATGAGCAATGATACGGCCTGGTGGTGTTTTGCTGGCGGACGCTGCTGCTGGCAGCAGCGCAGCGTCCTGTCTCCTGCTGGAGGATCCCTGTAAGCAGGTAATTCGGGTTCTCTGACAGGAGAGGGGGTGGTGTGTGAGTGTGTAGGGGTGTTGTGTGTGTGTGTGGGGGTGTGTGTCTGTTTTGTATGCGTGCATGCGGGTGTGAGTCACGTTGAATGAGTGTGTGAATGACTGAATGTGAGTGTACGTGTATGTTGTGTGTTGTGGATGCGAAAATGTATGTTGGTGTGTGTCGGCCGTTACCACCCTGGCGGACGGAGTGTTACATTGGCGGTTTGGCTTTAGCCAAACCGCCAATGTCATAATTTGGGAAAAGGTACCACCAGCATGATGACAGTACCTTTCCCCAAATTACCGCCGACCGCCAGGGTCGTAATGAGGGCCTTAGAGTTGTGGCCACCTTCGCCTATCATGGATGGGTAGGATTGCAGTGGTCAAGATGACGGTTCTTCTCCGCATCCTATCCTATTTCAAACCCTGCCTCTGTCCGAGATACACTGTCTTCAGCTGGTGGTCAATAAATGTATCTGGGATGGCAAGAAACCCTGGTTGCACAAACATTTTAGATATTGTCCAAAGGGGGGAAGTGAGCTGGTGATCACTCACCTGCTCCGATATTTCCAGTGGCTCAGCTCTGCTTTATTGTGGAATGGAACCACCTGCTCTCAGAGAAGCATTGGACATTTTATGGATCAAGCGGTTGCATGTTCCCATATATGAAGGAGGTGTGGCTTACCCGCAGACATAGGGCTTGGGGCCTTTACTCCTCCCCGGTGACTATCTCTACACTATGAGTGTGGGACTCAGTAGCGATCAAGGCTGGCCTAGCAACATTTCCTTCCCCTATGACCCCAATCCTGGCCAACCCAGATTTCCTTCCGGGTATGCAACCCGAACAGCATCTTTGATGGCAAGACAGTGGCTGCAAGCGGCAGGGCTCTCTCTTCAACACTCAAGGGCTAATACCTTTCGGTCAGCTCAAAACTGACTATTCCCTACATGATGCTGACCGGGTTCGTTATCTCCTGCTGCGTCATGGGTGACGGGACCCAAGTTGAGACAAGAAATGGGATGACCAATGACCTTCTTTGAGAAATGGGCACTTCTTAAAACAGACTACAGACGCCTCATATCAGAACGGTACGCTCCTCTGGGAGGGAAGCACTCCACAATCAAATCTAAAGAAATACTTCGATGGGAAACCGAATTAGGAGGATTCCTCTCCACTAAAGACTGGGTGGACATTTTTTACAGGGTTCACCACAGAGCACGTAGCATGTCCAGCACTGAAATGGCATACAAGATTACTTCTCACTGGTACCAGACCCCAGCAAAACTTCAGTGGTGGAAGCCAGGCAGCTCCCCAGATTGTTGGCGGGGTGTGGTGGCACTGGAACTCTGCTACACCTCCTATGGTACTGCCCCAAGGTTACCTGTTACTGGGACCTAGTCCTTCACAACATTGATACTGCCTTTAACACCTCCACCCCTAAGTTCCCAGCTTACACCATTTTAGGTCTTCCCAACCCCCTGACTTATCCTTTTCACTCTCTTAAAGGAAGACAAATGGCTCTAAGTCTGGGGGCACCGTACCAGACCATACTCCCTCTATGGGGCACAGACAAAACACCAATCGCATCTTCTGTCTACACAAATTGTGGTATATTCTGCAAATAGAAAAACTATGCCCTGCAATGCAATTAGGCCGCTCCGGATATGCGGACATGTGGGCCCCCTTCATTAACCTTCTTTCATCTGAATTTCGGGAGCTGACGTTCCCGACATACTTGAAAGTACTTCGCCTGATCCCAGATGCACCTCCACTAGAAACCTAAGGTATCCTTTTCCTTCAACCCATTTCCCCAACCAGCACCTCGTTTGCTATATTGACACTGATATTGACTACTCAGCCACTGACAGATCGGAACTATGGGTTGGGGAGGGATATTGGGAGTTCGTGATTTGTATGTCTTGTTTTATTCTATATGCCTAACTTATGTTTCCGGCTTCCGGGTTGTAAACTGAAGCTGTGTACATTGTGCTTCTAGTTCTTATGCTATCATCGCAGCTGGCCCATTGGGTTGTAGGCCACATGCTGTGTACGTACGAAATGGCTGTAATTTCAATAAATAGAATTATTCCTAAAAAATCACAAACGTTTTTATCTCTTTTGTAAATACCTGAGCATGATTTTTGTTAAAAGTGGTACCAGTAATTCTCTGCAAAGACCTGGAGTTTGAAAATGCTGCCACAAACCGCATATTACATTTGGTTCTTTTATGTAAGTGTCTGAAACACATGAGGGAGTCACCTGTACTTTAAGTGCATAATAGGGATTCTTGTTTGATGAACCATAGGCCCTTGCATCTGAGCTTAATTTGCAAAAAAAAAAAATCAGTGCCGAGGCCCAGAGTTTTGTTCAGAAGCCAGTCAGTGTTTTCAAGGGTCAGGTGCCAAATACCAAGGCTGAAAAGCCTTGATCTCACCTCATGCCTCTTTGCTTCATCAGCAGATACTCCTTGCCTCCTTATCTCACTCTTGCAGGCTCCTTTCCCTACCTGCTTTTCCTCTCTGCCAATATTTTTTCCATCTTTTTCTTCCTCCTTTTTTTCCCACTGGCATTTTTTTCTCTAGACCAAAATGTGTCCAGGAAAGCAAGTGCCGGTCTCCAAAAATGAGTGCTGGTCTGTCCCACCTACTACCACCGGCTCAAATGAAGCATTGCTCTTACCTGTACCCAAACATGTGTTGATCCATGCACTCAGCTCTCACACACACACTTCGTGTATTTATCTTTACATAGTCTTTCTTCTTGGAATGCCTGGTTAAATTCCAACACCCGTGCAAACCCCTGATCGCCTGGTTGTCAGAAATCTACGTCTATCATACAATTACGACAGCTGGATTTTTGCCGACAAATATTGACAGGTCCAGCAGGTCAAATCTGCTGAATTATAGGGGGTGAATACATCTTTGGTAAATACCGGGGAATGCAGATAATAGAGGGGAAAGCTCCAAAATCTGCACGTTACTCCGCATTTCAATGAGAAAACTAGTAATTGGCACTGTTTATCGCACCTCACAAATAAGGTGCCCCAGGGTATGCTTGTTTATGGGGTGTGGTGCGTGTATGTAATCAAGGCTTAGGTAGGAATCCTATTATATTTTCATGCATTTATTCATCCATGCACCTTACCCGCCCTTTTGGTAATTTTTATCGATTTATGCATAGATCTCTCGATTTACTCTTAGAGCTGTCAATTGGACTGGGATGAGGGTAAGTATGGGTTTCATTTGATTTTTCCTAAAACTGGCTAGTCATGTTCACCAAAGTACAAAAAAAAAATACATCAGCGTAGCAAGGTCAAACTGATTTATTGAACTTTGTATTTTCTGCTGCATGTAAACATTGCATGAAGAGTAAATGTGTCTTTCAGTCGGCCTTGGTACAAGCACCCCGTCCACACGATGTTGTTATGCGCTCTTGCGCCCATCAGAACATTTCATCTTCTAACTTGCGAAGTTCGATAGTGCAGACATCTTGAACAGGCTTGAGTGACCGGAGAGCTGCATGGTAGAAATTCGGCCACCTCACACTTAGAACAGATGTACCCCTCCGCACAGTCCTATCTCCAAGAACAGGAACTTGGCTCCAGCACATCCACCTGCGCCGATCTCCACTCTTTGTCGGGCTGTAATTTAAAAAGCAAGGGTGAGCTATCACCAGAAAAACTATTATATTTTCTCAATAAGTTCGCAGAGAAATTGTATGGACTGGGGAACCCTATGTGCCCGAATTACATACACGACACAACTGCAGGACTCATTTTCAGTGGTGTTGCTACTAATAGTGCATAAAAATGCAGTGGGATTGCACCCCAATTATGGCGGTCTTTCATGGCCTACCCAGAGGGGAAGGAGCCCATTGCCATTTCTTGCTTTAAAGTCTAGGGCGCCATTGGTATGCTACTAGTGATTCTGTATTGTCTTCACCAACCAGCCTGTGTAAAAATAACATTTACCCTGACTGATCATGATAAAACGTTACTTAGCTCTTGCATGGACGTGAACTGTGGTTTTTGGACCACCCAACCAATGATACTGTCCATTCAGTAGAAGCAAAATTGTCAAACACCAACGTACCATACAGTGTAGCATAGATACTGGTCCTCACAGGTCATAATTCCTGTTATCTACCACCAGCCAACAGATATTATGCTCTATCTCTTCTTTAGATCCTAAACCGGAGGTGATGTCAAGATTACTTAGTGATAATCTTTATTACTCTGAATCCTAGTCTTTCTCAAACCACTTCCTCTTGTGTATGTCAGAACTGGAGGAACAAGATGGACCGGGGGCAATGTTTCCTTGGTTGGCTCCATCCAGCATCAAATGTAATTTATTATTGCAGAATTATTAGCATAGGTACATTTTTCCTTTAATTTTGACAGTTTGTAGCATTGCTAGGCTCAAGTTAGGAAAGGGATTATTTACTCTCCCAGACCTGTTCTGTTAAAGATAACGTTTTTTACCCCTTCAAGAGTAAATCAGGCTTGCTCCCCTGTCCTGGCAAATTCTGTGGTATGTCCCAGTGTCAGATTTACCATTTGCTTGCATTTGGCACACAGGCTACCTATCCGAGCAAGCCCTAGTGTGTGAAGTTCAAGTGACCAGCCGGAGGGCCTCGTCCTAATGCTCCCAGATCCCACTGGGTCCCACTGTTAGCCCTGCAGTTCACAGCGCTGCTTGTGAATCACTTTGTGTTTCTGAATTTTGCATGCACTAATTGGGAAGTTAGAATAACATTACATTTGCGCCTGCAGAGCGGCACAGTGCGCAAGAAATCCGCAACGCTTATAACAAACTTTTCACATCAGAGAGTCACAGTATTCACAAGATTGTTTATTTTTAGTACTGTCTATAGTGAGGGCCGCTGGAATTCTGGGAAATGGGAGGGCCAAATTATGCAGAAGGGTTAACTAAATTATGCAACAAGAAAAGACAAGTTATGTGGCATAATGTGGCACATTTTGTGACATTACTACTGTATTATTTTGTCTTTTTTACACGTTGAAACTGTTGGTAAACTCATAAGTGACAGTTTATGACTCAAATACAGCAATAGGCAATTGAAAGGTGACCTGACGACTTGTACGAATGCAGCGTCGTTAGTAACTTTTGATCCATTTGAGCTAGAAACAATACATATTTTTTTTAAATTCAGAAATTGTGCAGCATATGATGAATTATATGGCAAATGCGACACATCTATCATTATACGGAACATGCCACTGCTGCACAATCGCATACTTTTAGTTGCCTTCCCACACTCCTTCAGTTTCCTGACACTGTGAACAACTGTTATTGTTTTCAACCCGATGTTACTGGTATTCAATTTAAAGACCTAGATTGAAACACTGAGCTGTTTTCTCACGGAAATAAAACATGTCTTGCTAGTTATTTCAGGCCTTTGCTGTAGGTGCACTCACTAGCTGAGATAAATTTCTGTTCTCTTGAATGCATTTGAATATGGACGCTGTCTTGTTGCCAAGACGGGTCTTGGTGGTTCTGGCTTGAGGCCTATATCAAGACACTCTTGCAAGGAAAATATACGGCTTGGCCTATTTATTGTTTTTGATGCTTCCCAAAGGCTCTTTAAAGCAATTTCAACAAGATCCACCCTGGCTCTCCTTACTCCGCCTCAAAACTCCTCCTGTAAGCACATTTTCCTCAGATCTCACATTTTTGTCCTGACTCGTCTTTTCTTCTCCTGGTAAGTGGGCACCAGCTATCTGCTGGTGCTAGCTCACACTGCCCCAAGATTCGCTAGTGTGATGTTAATGTTTTCTATGGTTTTTGGCTGCAAGATGTCTTCATGGGGTGACAGTGCTTAATTAGCAAAAATCATACAGTGCAGTGGTCCAAAGCTTTTCATAGAAGCCTACAACTGCCTCTCAAATGCTTGGGTTGACAATAACCAAACTGTCATACTGTCATTCTATCTCTGCCGCTTTCTTCCACCGTCATATATATCCTGGTTCTTTATCTGCCTAGTACAGGCTCTTTTTCATGTTTTCTCCCTTTGCACTGTTTTCCTGACTTCCCCATTCTCCTTTCTCCATTTTCCCCTTTTGCTCTGCTATTTTGAGGCAAAGTCTGATGGTGACAATAAGTAAAAGTCTCCAAAAATTAGTCCTACCAACCACCTGGGACCGCCTGCACAAAATAACTGCTGGCTGACAGCCTTCCTAAAGGCTTTTTGTAAACAGCTGGTTTCAGCAGGCCTCAGTTCTGGAAAGACAAGCTCAGTAGTTAATCTTTGAGAGACCCACAGCATGAGAAATATTGAGCTGCCTAGCTGTTTAATAAAAATACCCATTTGTTACTATTTAGGTGCAAAGTAAGAATCCAGTTTGTGGTGGGTGCCCTAAAATATTCATGATTATTATTATTCTACCATTCACTTCTCTCTCACCACTGATGTTGCAGCTCACCCTTACAGTGCTGAGAGGCCGAGCCCCTTCTCCAATGGCATCACCACCCCATGGACGCTCTCATTTTCAACTCCAAGTGTCAATTTCCTTGAATCGTCACCAGGATCCCTTTCAACCATATTAAGATAACAATATGTTGGTTTCCAAGAAGTAATTTTCCTTGTAATCAATGATCTACTTACGCTCGTACTCAACAGCCCAGTAGGTGGGGACACCCCAGCAGAGGCCCTGGACTGCACCACTGAACTGTGACAGGTTGGAGACTTGTTCATCGGTGATCTGGTAGTGCTTTTGCAGAGCCTTCAAGTCTTTCTTCTTGTCCTGTTGAATGGAAGGGACAAAGAAATCGATCAAAGAGAAACTGGTGGCAGATGATATATGATTGATGCCGGACAATAGACCGCCACATGTAATATATATTGGGGACAACAGAGGTTTTGTTGGCCACTGATACAATATTATTGCTGAGGATCAGATATTGACAGCCAGTGCGATATTATTGGGAATAGGTACCATATGATTGATAACAAATAAAATATTTCTGGCAGAGACTTTCTACAGTATACAAGATATTATTGTTGGCAGAAAAATATAACGTAAAATAAGATGTGATTGTCAGCAGGTAACATAATAATGGCAGATAAGGTTGTGATGGCAAATAATATGTTAATGAAAAGGTAAGAAATTGATGATATTGGTCACCCTAATAAGGCATTATTAAACATGGCTTTGAGACTGGATGCAGATTTACTTTCAAGCGAGTAGCACCTTATTAGGGAAAATTAGAGTGCATCTGATTGAGCAACATGGACAGTATTTCAAACATAAAAATGAAAAAGTTGTGGTCTTTAGGAATGTTGCATTATACTTTCAGCCTGTTCAGAGGAACTGGAAACAATAAATCTTTCACCCCAGTAATTAAACAAATAGATTGGTATAAAAAGGTAAGTGGAAGATTTTGTAAATTCCGACTATGCATTAATTGTTTTCTAAATGAGACTAAATAGCTTTTTGCATGCATATATATATATATACACATATATGTGTGTAGATGCATATAGACTATGAAACTCAATCGTTGGAAGTAAAAAAATAATGGCATTTGAATGGAAAACAGTTAATGACATTGTTAAATGTAGGAGTGGAAATTGAAGAGGTAAAATTATATTCATATCTGGAGGCTGGTAATACTCCTCAATAATATTAGAAAACGTGCGATGAGAAATTACATAACATTACTTTATTTCATACCGTGTAGCTAAATACGTTTAATGTATTTTATGATGGCTGCTTCGTGTTAGTGTATATGATTTATCTTTCCCTCTGCTCAGCAGTGCGATTTCATTGATTGTAGAAGCTTGAGATCTGTGTGTGGTTTAAAGCATTCAATTTCCCAAACTCCTGTAAGAATGACTGGAATTAACAAAAATGTGATTATCTTAGAAAATATGCTTTTTCTATGTCTGATTTAAAAACGGCTCAACCATTCCCATTTTTGGCCATGTTTTGGGGGAAATTATGAAAAATTTATATTTGATTAATAAATGTTGTATAACTTCAGTAGATTTGCTGTTGAGAGGTATGATAGGATTTAAATACTTCAGAACTCTTTGTGGGCAAAATCAAACAGAACTGCTTTGAATGATCAGAAAACACATGACACATGCCAAACTTACCCTACTGCTGTGAATAAATTCTTCAAACCGGCCAAGACCTGGGAAGGAGCTGAGGTGCATATGGGCAACTACACAGATACCTTTGTAGGGCATGTGGTAAGCGATGATGTTCTGTAAAGAGAAGAAAGTAAGTAGTGGTGAGCGCCAGATGTCTCTTTGATGTGTTATCAGAATAATGTTGTCCGAATATCTCCTGACCTACATATTGTGTCCTAAATATTGTTCACAAATATATAGCCCATTTGAAGTTAATGAAAGAAAATTTACACTCAATAGGCAATATTTTTGTAAATGATTTTTAGGACATGATATTTACAACAAACTATGTTTCTGACTATAATATTCTGCCACACAACCACCTGTTGCATTTGAGAGGTTCTGCTAGCCCCTTTACCCAAAGCTGTCATTTTACCTGCCTAAGTGTCTTGTGTAGTAACAATTAGCTCAGGAACCACACCCGATGTTCATAAAAGTTACTGTGGGGAAGGTGGACAGCTCTCGTACTGGGATTACAAGCATTGAAACTTTGAGGCCTATTAGCGGGTGCTGCCTTAAAGGAGTTTTTGGGGGTGGTCTACCTTTCAGCTCAGTAACCATAGCAGAAGCCTCTTAACTGTGTTTCGGTTCATAGCTATGGTCAATGATTACAGCCTCTATATATAACAATGGGAACAGATGCTCAGCTAGGCTTCAGTCTTACCTGGCTATAATCCAGAACGACGTTGCTTGTGTGACGTCCAGAGTAGGCGTTGAAATTAACCACATTGACTTCTCTATTGATGTTCACCGTCTGGTAGACACTGCCTCCATCATTTCCCTGGTTTATAATCTGGATTGACTATATAGAGAAGATACAAGAAACTGTTGTGAACACCAAATGTAGGTCAAACACAAAGCTGAGCAATTTAACATTTGGACCTCAGTGAACTGAATTTAGAGCTTTGATTACTTTACATAACTAAAATGAATGATCTCTTTGTCTCCCTGTTCTTTTTTGTTTTGCAGTGTAGCACGCATGGATGTAATTTAGGGGTCGCCAGAGGTGGCAGCTGCGAGCCCTGGCTTGCCCTTTGCTACCCCTGGCACTGCCTCTGCGACCCCTGGCTTCAGAGGTGGCAAATTCAGTGCCTGGAGCACAGTGGCAGCTCGTCCTGATGGACGTCAGTTAGGGCTCCGCTCTCTTTGTTTTCTGTCAAATTTTAATTACACTAATAGTGAAAAATAAAATATTATTCACTATTAGAAAAATACAAATGTGAATATGCCCTTCAATGGCAGCTGAGGAAAGTAAAAATGCTTTTAAATGTATGTTGTGTGCGGACTCACAGGTGAGAGTGTGTGTGTGTAAGTGTGAATTTGAGTAAATGTCTGTGAACGAAAGTGGAGGTGAAAGGGCATGTAAAGTCACTTCCTCTACCCCTGTTATTTTGGTGAATTTTCGCCCATGTTAGCACGTCTGTCGTGTACATCTGCAATTAAGGGATGAAAACAGAACTATAGGCAGCAAAATGCTTCCAGATTGGTTGGGGTAAATAAACTGATCTGCAATAAACCTGATCAAAAAAATTGCTAATTTGCAAATATGGCAGTTCAAAAATGCTATTTGAATTTCTTTGTCTCCAAGTGCCATTTGTGCAAGCAAAATTAATTCTGTGAACAAGAACTGGGTATTTACGATTAGAAAATGTTGTTTCAGCAGCTAATTCAAATTAAGTGTTCAAAAGATGTGTAAATCAGCGACCTGTGATACATGAGCGCTTGGCACACAAACAAATATGCAAGGATTTCCAGCATGAAAGGGAAAACTGCATCTTGCCTATGGGAGAGTGCCCTATAAATTGATCCACAGGCAGTTTTTCAAGCCTTTTTAAGTAATTTGCATCCCTACTGTAGTAGTACACCAAAACGACCTAGTAGATTATGTACTATTGTTGTCCTTTCGTAGATTACACAGCAGCTTCTTTGCCTTCGTTAATAAACACCACTCCTACATTAAAAATTAAATGTTAGCAAGAGAGTTTTTCCTTCACAGCAGTTTCTCCCATGAAAGGTCACTTCGAAATATGTCAACATGGCTACAGCAATTGGAAAACCCGTCAAGACTACATTCATATTTACATATGTGTGTTCGAGCATGCTATTCTAAGAATGACATTAATTTAGATGGAAAAATAATTTTGTGCATATTTTTATTTGAAATGAAAAAAATATGTATGCGCCCTCTGCTGTGTGCCAACAGAGAAGGTGATAAGGGAAGACACGCGATGAATGACGACATATTTATTTTTCTAGATAAATGAAGGCACAAAGGTGCGAATGAATGAGAGAACAAACTCGTGCATTTAAATTGCACATCTCTAGAAAACCAAGCATCTTTGTCCCCTCACAACCACGAGGGTGTATTATTACTGAAAAGTAGGTGTCAAAAATCGGACAAGCAGAAGAAAAACATCCCAGTGCACTCTGGAGTCCAGTGACTTTAGCAACACTGAAAATAATAATATAATCTCGTTATATTTCCTCAAGCTGTCAGTAGACAAATACCGAAGGATGTTACTCCTTTTTACCAAAAAGATGCAATACGTTTTTGATAAAAGCTATTTAAGGCGGGGGACTCGCCCCTCGTGATATGTGTTTGATGGCACTCGAGGGCGTAGCTTGGTCAGTAATACTGGGGAGAGGTTGAGTTTCAGATTTTCTTACAATCAGGCTGGCATATAATATTTAAATACATTATACGACAAGTAGGGTGAATGGGAGGGACGTAAGGGGCAGTGGAAAGCAAGAGGAATGTGGAGTGGTAGGGTTACTAAGTGAGGGAAAACACAATATTTTGTAAAATTACCAATATTTTTGACAACTTTAAAAACTAAAATGGAGAGAGGCTGTGTGCTTTTTTACCTGAATACAGTATATGTAACAATTTCTGGTGCAATCCGGGAGACATCATAACATATCTGACTGAAAAGCATCTGTACCCAACTATTTATCAGAAAATGCATATATTAGGGGGTGTAGCACCCCACACGCCCCCTCTGAAGCCATGCCCCTGAGGGGACTGTGAAGATGGTATAATGTTTACATGACTGGGAAAGCCTGGTCAACCTAAGGGCAACCAGGAGGTTCTGCTAGAAGAGTGTGTGTGTGTGTGTGCGTGTGTGTGATTTCATTTTCATGGGCACAGAATGAGATAGTTCCAGGGCTTTGACCTGCAGTCTGCAGACCTCTGAAGAAGAGGGGTGGTGGGTGAAGTGAACCCTTTAAGGAGTCCTCTCTGGGGGGGGGGCACTAGTAGGGGTAGAAACAGGGCCCTTAGGGACCCAAGGGGTGTACAGGACCACACCAGGCATGTCCATACTGAGCAGCAGTGGACACCTTCACTAGAGGTATCCTGATCCCAGTCCATCTCTGCACCGTAGGGTGGCTCTGGAGACGAAGGGGAGCCAATGGGATCCCCAATCTCTCAATATTCTCTATGTCCACACATTGGCCCTTCTTCAGACGTCACCCACAAAGAGGTGAGACTCCATTATTCTCAGTCAGGAAACTTCCGGCTTTTTTCCTTTACGGAACCCAGCAGCAATTGTTCTCCCACATCACCTGACACGATCCTGTACCTCACCTCCTGCTTACTAAGTACACCCTGGGGTGAAGTGATCGAGGTGCCCTAAGGAAACCTGTTGGAGGACAGGAGTGCCTTGGTCCTGGGTGGGAAGCGTAAGCAAGTGTGACAGAATACTACACTAAGTCAGTCAGTAAAAGTTTTCTCGGCATCGAAACTTCACATGATTTTCGCCAGCTGCTGACTGGTTTCAGCCGAAAATGGGTTACAGAAAGGAAAACTGCAGCCGAAAGGCATTTCCTGCTTGAATCTGTCTCCTGCCCGATGCAGTATTATCGAACCAATGTGGTTGTGGTTCATTTATCTGTGTGTTGTGGGGTTTTTCCAAAGGGGGTGAGTGCAAGAGGGGAGAGGTAATGGGCGGGGAGAAGGGAGATGGAAAAAAGAAGGAACAAGCGACCAATAGGATGCACATTTTGCTTCATGAAAAGGCGTTTCCATAAACCTAAACACACAAAAGAAAGGTGGGCTCACACGCCATTCATCTCGAAAGCTTACCTCATCAGCAAGAGCTGGTCCCAGGAAGACTCCCAGAAGCACCCCGACCAGGATCTGTGATGAAGAGGGAAAAGTTTAATGTCAGGATTCAATTGATCAGCACCATAATCAGTCATGATGGCCGACAGCTCTACTAGCCTTTGCAGGGCATCTTCCCTAGCACTGCCCGCCTCTCAGCAGCACCACCTTTTAATACAATGTCATATCAACCCATCAGAGCATCACAGCCACACGCGAGTAACTTTCCTCATTCTTACTAACTTTTCTGGTATGTGACTGACCACTCCAGGGCTCTATCAGCATCTCAGAGGCACTAGGTGACGTCTGACTAACTGTCCCCAGCCCTATCAGCTTCGCAGAGTCACCTGACCGTGACACAGACACAGCCCTCCAATATATATATATATTCACATATATATATATATATATATATATATATATATATATATATATAGTTATATAATTATAGACACCATTAAGACATTCACCGATGCATGTTACCCAGCGCTGATGAGGCTCCTGTGGTTGGGAAAAGAAAGCCGGAGGGAGCCCCAGATGCAAACACTGAACGCTTTTTCCAAATGTTTCACTAGATTGCTCCTCGTTCTGATTGATTAAGTAAGTCCTAAACGGGCAGAGAAAGTGTTTTTGTGCCCAATTTTACATTGGAAGTTGTGCGAAGCTATCGCAAATCTAACACGTTTTTCAAGCGCAGATATCGTCAAGAAAATCCTGGAGAATTTTACGCAGGAAAAGCTGATAAGGAAAAGGGAATATCTGTGGTAACTGGCTACGCACAGAGTGATACTGCAGATTCCCGCTCAGAACTGGGAGTTAAAACAACATTAGGAAAAATCGCACCATGCAGTATTAGTATTTACTAAGCATTATTACCCCACCCACAAACCGAGCCACTTAGAATAAAGGTCTTTGACTCTTAAAAGTCCAAAAGCTGCCTTTATTCTCAGCTCTGTGTCAACAAAATCAGGACTGTTAATGTTTTGATATCCTTATTAGAGAAGATCCTAAAATAAATGGACAGAGAGC
The DNA here is from genome assembly GCF_031143425.1 of Pleurodeles waltl. Classification (NCBI taxonomy): domain Eukaryota; kingdom Metazoa; phylum Chordata; class Amphibia; order Caudata; family Salamandridae; genus Pleurodeles; species Pleurodeles waltl. The sequence continues at coordinate 680,309,543 of NC_090450.1, read as the reverse complement.
AGAATCTATCAACCTAGAAAAAGTAAGGTCACAGGCATGTCTAGGTTTCACTATGCTAGCCTGTAAAACTATTGCAACAAAATAAGTAACAAGTTTCATAGTGAATGATACATTTAAAGAACTTTGTGATGTAGGATATGGGAATAGAGCTTTTTCCTAGGTCAGGCCAACCCTTTTTCAAAGATTCTCTAAAACAGATAAAACTCTGAACCATAAAGAAGAAGAATGAGCACTCACCGTTGCTTTCATCCTGTTGACTACGAACACCCTTAGGACTCAATGAAGATGAGGAGCGATGCAAACAAAGCTTGGACTGCCTGATGGTTACGGGCATTTTTTATACACCTGTGCATGATTAAGCTTACCACTCCTGCAAGATAAAGATATTTGCCTATCTAATGAATGTGTGCGTAGCTCAGGTATCAACCAGAATTATTTACCTAATAGGATGGGTTTGGTGTTTTAGTCAGCATCGCCCTACCCTCTTTCCACTCCATAATCGTACATGGAAAAACAGGCAGTTATTAGTTTTGGTCTCCCTGTAATGAAACTGCTTCAATGCTGCATTAACAATACCTTGGCCCGGACCCATTTACACTTCACAATCAGTGCCCGCGCCAGGAGGGGCGTTTGCTCTAAAGCTGTCAAATGTTATGAGGTCTTATAATGATAAGCAGGATGACATCAAACTCTACATTAAAATGTGCAGCAGTGAACTGGTGAACATATGGGGCCAGATGTACTAAAATACAATTTTGCATTTCCTACTAGCGATAAATGCTATGTACAGGGATACAGATTTCCTAACAGCGATTCCTACAAATCGCAAATAAGGAATCCCATTCCATTTGTGTCAATGGGCCGGTTTTGCATTTCCCAAATAGCGATTTCCTATTAGGAAAACCAAGGATGGCAAGGGGCAAAAGGCCCCCCACTGTGAACCCCAAAAATAGTAATGCAAATGTAAAGCAGTCATGTGCCCAAGGGGCATGTGTTTGCTCTAAAGCCATTTAAAAAAGCACTTTGAGGTGCTTTTTGTAAATTGCACATGGTTACCATCAACTTCATGTCAATAAGAATTGCATTTCCTAAATGCTCATATCACATTTAGGAAATGCTTTGTACATCAGAATAGGAATCACAAATAGGTAATCCCTATTTACAATTTCCTATTCTGGGTAGAAATCACAATTTGCGATTTCCTAAAGGCCTTTATACATAATTTCTTAAACGACCCGAAATACCAATTCGAACCATTACATAAATGCAAAACGGCCTTGTACATCTGGCCCTTAGTAAGGAATTTTTTTAAGTCAGACCCTAATGAAGGTCAGCTCAGAACTGGAAGTGAAGAATGTGCTGGAAGTTAATAGATGGTAGCATCTTCTTAGGCCACAGGTGCAGGTGGCTCTGTCAGTAAACTATGAAGCTGTTTCACTTCCTCCCTCAAGCTAGCTGTAGCTCTGGCTGGTAACCAGTGGTGTAAGGAACCCTTGGGAGTTGTCAGTCCAACAAAGGAGGGATCTGGATTTGAAGAGGAATGTTCATTTGAGTGATGAGCAGGAAAGAACAAGGAAGAAAAAAGTGTAAGGGAGAAAGGTATCAGTAGCTAAAGGGGTGGGTGAGATGCAGGGGTAACAAATAAAGATGTAAAGAAAGAAATGGCATGATATAGCAAAACAATTAGTGCCACTGAGCTATTGTGTGCACACATCATTAGGGTTCATCATATGAACAGCATAAAAGGACAACTGTTTTTGAACAAAATTATATTAATTTAAGGCAATAGCTTGTGACGAAAAATTAGCTAATTTATATCCAATGTTGAAGTATGCACCATAGAAATGGTCTATAAAATATATTAATGTATGTGATTTGGTCACCAAAGACCTAAATTGATGTTTACAAGAATATACATAGTTTTTTTTAACAATCTAAAGGGAAGCATCTGTTAATGTTTCGACTCATTGGTCAAGAATCCATCAGGGTCATCATCAGGATGGAAAGTGTATGTAATATTTAGTTGCCACCATTCATCAAAGTTGTCGTAGAGCAATCATGCACAAAGATAGTTCCAGCCGATCAGTGATTAGCCTCAAGTGACCTGTGTCATTTTTATGTTTTTGAAAAACTTATGTATGTTTTCCAAATTAGCCTGAGCCTTTATTAGGTTCATCAGCCCTTGTATTGGCCTCTTCCATTTCCAACCTTGAATCCACTTCCTTCCCTCATCCTTAATGGTCTCCCCTACAACTTAGCTGAATGGTGGGCAACTGCTATATCTTGTTTCCGTCCTGATAGTAAGTCTTTCTAATTCTTAGAGGTCGATGTGTTGATAGATAGTCACCTTTAGATGGTTAGAAAACATGGATAGTCTTGCATTTATCAACAGATGGTATTTGATTGAAAAAAACTATAATATTTTAATTTTCTTCGCCGTTTCTATACTACCCACTTTAACACTGATCACTGCACAGCCTGCACTATTGTTTCTTTTTTTTGCCACCAGTTTGTTAAACTGCTATTAGCTTAGTTTGATCATAAACATGTCCTTAGAATTGTACTCACCGCATGATCTCTTCTGTTATTTTCAGAAGTACTTAGCTGACGTTCAAAAATGACATAACGCTCTTATATACATGTCCGTACGGAATTATGTGCCAGATGTATGAAAATGCAATTTTGCATTTCATATATAGCGACTTCATAAAAATCGCTATCTAAGAGATGCAAAATGCAATGTACTAAGATACCGATTTTCTAACACAATTCTTACAAAGTAGGAATAGCTATTAGGAAATCAGTATTAAGAAATCCAATTGCATTTGAGACAATGGGCCAGTTTTGCATTTCCTAAATAGCAATTTCTTATCAATAAATCGCTATTTAGGAAATGCAAAACCAGGGATAACAATGGGAAAAAGACCCCCGTGATGCACCCCAAAAATAGAGGTGCACCTGTAGAGCATACATATGCCTAAGGGGCATATGGGCGCTTTATTTTATTTAGAAAAAGCACCTTGGGTTGCTTTTTTAGGGTCAAGCGCAAATCGCTCCGTCCCTGGTGGAATCTCTTTGTTGGCTTTTAACCACACCCATGTCAAGCCCATCCGTTTGTTTGGTTCATCGGCTTGCCTTTTAAAATTAGCTTGATTTCATTAGTGAAAGGCATGCATAGGTCATGCCTCTTTCAGTGTTTAGCCCGCCTCGAGCGCACCCGCCAACAACTGAAAACATACAAGGCTCCATGTTTTCCGTATCGTTTCTGCACTATTTTTTCTCTTTATTTAGTAGGTAGTGCAATCTCGCTGGGCAGAAGTCAAGCGCTTTGCATGACATCGATCCTGTTACATGGATATTTGCACTTTTGCCGGTTACATGGATAATTCCACTTTTGCCGGTTATAAGGATAATCACACTTTTTCCGATAAATTTCACTGCAAGCGGAATTCTGTTTCCTTTTGTATGTTTGCTTGCGCTCATGGTGACCGTCCGCTCGCTTATGTGAAACTGTTTTACTTTTCAGTTTATGTGGCAAGAAAAGTCCGGTTAGGTGTTCACAAACTAATAGCTTTAACTCGAGTAAACACGAGATCCATTGCACTGCAAATGCTTGTAAAATAGATTCTATCCGAGCCTCATTGTTTTATAAGGCCCTAGTCTGCTGAGTAAAAACTAAAAGAATTAAGATGTTTACATTTAGATGAGGATGGTGCGCCTCAGGATGCGCTGTGCTATACTCAGTTCAGAGGTCCTTTTTCGCCTGAGGAGGAAGTGGTTTAAAACATGTTCTTCAGGGAAGCGGGTTAAAAATACAAAATGTTAGAGCGTTATTCACATGCAAATGCAATTAACATATCAGACCGAGGTTCCAGAACAAAGGGTTGTATGTCACCACGTAAAATACAACGGAGTCCATATGCAGCTACATAGAAACCACTACATTGAAATGAGCCCCTCTGAGATTACCAGTGCACAGATTGCTTCTGCTGAGATTACCGCCTTTAAAATTACCACTGCAGCGATTACCATTGCTGAGATTACCACTACTGTGATTATTTGCTCTGAGAGTGCCACTGCAGGGATTACCACTGCTAAAATTAACACTGTTGAGATTACCCCTTCAGGAATTACCTCTGCAGAAATTACCTCTACTGTGATTACTACCTCTGAGATTACCACTGCAGGGATTAACACTGCAGAATTACCACTACTGTGATTATTACCTCTGAGAGTACCACTGCAGGGATTACCACTGCTGAGATTACCACTACTGTGATTACTAACTCAGAGAATACCACTGCTGATATTATCACTACTGTGATTACTACCTCTGAGATTACCCCTGCAGGGGTTACCACTGTTGAGGTTACCACTCCTGTGATTACTACCTCTGAGATTACCAGTGCAGGGATTACCTCTGCTGAGTTTACCACAGTTGAAATTATCACTGCATGGATTACTACTGCTGAGATTACCACTACTGGGATTACTACCTCTGAGATTACCACTGCAGGGATTACCACTGCTGAGATTACCACTGATGTGATTACTACCACTGAGATTACTACTGATATTATCACTACTGTAATTACTACCTCTAAGATTACCACTGCAGGGATTACCACTGCTGAGATTACCACTGATGTGATTACTACCACTGAGATTACCACTACTGATATTACCACTACTGTAATTACTACCTCTGAGATTACCACTACAGGGATTACCACTGTTGAGATTACCACTTCTGAGATTACCACTACATTGAGTGAGATAGATCCAAGAGTAAGTGTACTGACCCTATGCTAACCTACAAATTAAAATGAAACCTTACTTTATAACTACCCACCACCCTATCTTTATGGCCATACAGTGCTCTCTCCTTAACCCGGTGGTTACACTCCAAGGGGGGGGGGGTGTGCCAGTGGGCCCACCAGTACAAACTTTGGAGAACCAGGAATCTTCCAGTCTGTCCCATGGTGGTCCTATTGGTCTTTACAATGCATGGACCTGCCCTGCCCATTAGTTCCACCCAGGCCAGGGCATAGATATGACTGTAGCATTCTCGACTGACAGGGACACCAAGCAGTTCATTTTCCTGCATCCATTCTTATGTTAAACCATTCTATGCCCAGGGAAAGACATGCTTTCATTTTCATAAAATAATATTTTGTACCCTGTAACAAGTCCTGCATTTCAGGATTTGTATTGAGTATTTCTCTTTTCTTTGTCCATGTACACAGGCATGCTATTAGTTTTAGGTGGACCAGCCCATTTGATATTTTAGTAGATGCTGCTTTGTTTCACTATTTGCCTTTTTTTCGGTAGAACACTAAAAATGTGTTCCCATGACATTGACCCTGTTACATTGATATTTGCACTTTTGCAGGTTACATGGATAATTGCACTTTTGCAGTTACATGGATAATTGCACTTTTGCTGATAAATTTCACTGCGAGTGGACTTCTGTTCGTTTTTGTGTGTTTGCTTTGCACTCATGGTGGCTGTCGGCTCACTTATGTGAAACTGTTTTACTTTTCAGTTTATGTGGCAAGAAAAGTCCGGTAAGGAGTTTACAACGCTAATAGCTTTAAATCGAGTAAACGCGAGACCCATTGCATTGCAAATGCTTGTTGAAAATGCACCTGATTACCTCCGACTTGAAGTCGGGGGTAATTACATCTCCTAAATGCCCAAGTCACATTTAGGAAATGCATAGTAGATCAGACTAGGAATCGCAAATAGGAAATCCCTAATTACGTATTCCTATTCTGGGAATCTCAAAATTGTGATTTCTACAGATTAGAAATTGCAATTTGCAATTCCTTAAAGGGCTTTGTACTTTAGAAAAGCCCAGGTAGCATGTCTTAATGGCCTGAAATAGCGGTTTGGGCCATTAAGAAATGCAAAAGGGCTTTGTACATCTGGCCCATTGTTACTGTTGTGTCTCAGCAGTTACAGGCTGGCACGGGCTCTCAATTTACATATGAAAACTGAGCTGCACCGCCTCAGTACAGAGAGTAAAACATTGATCAGAGGATGTGTATAAAGGAGGTGATGTTACAAAAAGAGACGGGTAGAAAGGGACAGAGGAAGAGAGATGGTAGTAGAGAGGGCACATGAAGGACCATGTTACAGAAGAGAGAGAGAAGAGCTGGAGAGAGTACAGGGGCACTATTATACAAAGAGCCCCGGGGGAGCAACGAGCATTTGCGCCTGCTTTGTGGGACACTTTGGTATTACAGAAGTGGCCGCTGATTCTTGTGATAGCGCTGGCGCACATATAGTGCCAGCGCTATCGTCAGAAGGCGTTCCCTTATTTGCATGGGGGCCGGTCCCCATGCAAATGAGGGAATCTCTTTGCCTCTGCACCAGAGCTGTAATATAGACACCAGAGCAAAGGCAAAGAAGCTCTCATGGGGCACACTGACAGTGTGCCACAAAAAGGTGCACCCCCTGATGGCAGCACTAAGGGGTGAAAGCCCAGACATCCTCCTACAGGCCGGAGCAGTCACTCACTGCACTCGCCTGCAATGGAAGAATTTACTCCTCTTAAAAGTGCAGGCCGGTTGCAGTGTGCACAGTGAAACACGGAGTGGATGCTTCAGTCACTCTGTATTTCACTTGAATGGGGTCAGCACCAGTTCGGGGCTGCCCTGGGGCCGGCACATTCAATGTAATGGTCACATTCTCCTTGTTTGTGCAGGTCACACCTTTTGAAAGGTGCATCCAGTGCAAACAAGGAAAATGTGCCACATTGTGTATTATGGCCCCAGTAATGAGAAAAAGCTGTCAGGTGAAATAAAAAATGCAGTCAGATGCACTGCCTTTCCCTTAACTAGAGACCAGGGATTGGCTGGTCATGGAGACTAAATTCCCCCACCAGCCTCCAAAGCGTGTTTGATTCAAACATGCCAGCAGTGTAAAGAGTGGGCACTGATGGTAAATGTGAGCAGGTGGCTTCAGTGAGCTAAGTGAGAAACATGCACTAGTGTTCACTGTGATATGCTAACGCTCGTGAGTATTGAAAAAATGTCAGTGGGGGAAATTGAGGAGGTGGTAACAGTGGGCAGTGTGTAGAACCATCAGTGTTGTGCAGGGTAACAGTTGGCATTCATGTGCAGCGTGAGGAACAGTTGATAGCTGGCAGCATTGGAAGGGAAATGGTAAGGCACCCGGTAGGTGCTTTTAAATGATGGCATTAGTGGGGAATGTGAAAAACTGGCACTGGTGGGCCGTGTGAGGACCTGGCACCAGGGGGCAGTGTAAAAAGCCAGATTGGTGAGCTGTAAAAAGATTCAGCAGAGGTGGGCAGTGTGCGGTGCTTAATTTGTAAATAAAAACGTGCTGGTGCCCAAAGCCCTCCTCCTAAAGGGCTGTTGCATTTAAATGTAGGAGCACAGAATACTGAGGCAGCCTAATCCTGAAGCCTATCTTGGGCCTCTTCAATCCATTTAAAGCCACTCCCACTCACTGTAGCAGCTTTCTGCTTTCTACCTTAGTGACGCTTTTTCGTTTTTCTCTTTCTCCGTCTTTCCCATATGCGTCTTTTGCTCGCAGCAAATGCTTGAGGCAGAAGACTAAGCTCCGACCCTGAAAAATAAGTGCCGGTGCTCAGCACCGGCAACAACAAGCACAAATTAAGCACTGGTAGTGTGAGGACGGTGTTAGACGCCGAAATCGGTGGTAGTGTGAGGTGCTGGCCCTAGTAGGGAGAGTGCAAAGCGTTAGGAACAGGCATGGGTGTTTAGCTTGTGGAAGAGAACTAGGCGGGAGGTCTGAAAATAAGACATAAGTAGGCACTATGAAGAGCTGGCACTGCTGGGGCTAAGCGGAGCTGGCATTAGTAGTCAGTGTGGCTTGTACTGGTTGCTCGTGTAAGGGCAGGCTTTGATCACCAGTACCTGGCATAGTCTTTAGTGGGCACTTGGATAGCCAACCCACTTCCTATTAATTCCTGCCTCGTTGCCCATTTCCCTACAAATACTAAAGTAATAGCGTTCACCCAGCGGCGCTCTGTGCCAAAGCGTAATCACGTGACCGTGGTTCAAGATCGGTGGGAAGGGCCCTCACCAATGGACGCTAAATATAAAAACTTGGGCTGGGGTGTACACTTGTTGCAACAATAACTTACATTATGGAATGTGTCACAATTGTGAGTCATTCCAGGACGACAAACGGTGGCATGGTGCAAAGCTTTCTAATAGAAAGAGGATGAAAGGATTTAACAAGGCACACTGTAGTCTGAACCACCTCTAGTACCGCAGGCTACAAAATCAACCATTCACACCAGTGTGCAGTGAGAGGCTAGCACTGCTGGGGAGTTTGAATGGAAGGCACTGGGTGGCAATTCAAGGAGATGGCAGTGGTGGGCAGTGTAAGAGGGCAGCACTGCCTGGGAGGTTTGAGGACCTTGAGCTAGTTGGCATTGTGAGGTCATGGTGGGCAGAACGGGATGTCTGCTGTGAGGAACGGGTACTGATGTGGTATGTCAATCACTTGTCTTTTACAGGACCCCGAAAAACGCATCTCTTCTGCTAATCTGATTTTCGGTTAACTAACATTTTTCTTCTTCTAGTTCCAAGCGCCGTGAATCCTCGACGTACGTGCGCTAAAAAATGAAATAAATAAATGAGCGAATAAATGCCTATATACATGTGAGAATCTGGCAAGAGTAAGCAGAGCACAGGTGGACAGCGTGGGGATATGGCACTGGAACTGTTATATATTGTAGAGAACTGGCACTGCTAGGTAGTTTTAGGAGCTGGCACTGTTCGCCAATGCAAGATGCGCACATTGGTCAGTAGCGCGAAGAACTTGTATAGTGCAACGAGTTAGCACTGGAGGGCAGTGCGAGGAGTTTGCACAGATGGTAAGTAATTAACAGAAACAGGCACTTTTGGGCTTTGTAAGCTGCAAAATGAGTGTGAATAGAGTAAGGAGCGGGCAACAATGGGAAAACCGAGTAGCCGGTGCTGGTAGGCAGTGTAAGAAGCTGGCACTGGTGGTCGGCGTAAAATCAGACACAGGAAGAATGAGCCCTCGATACTGGTGGGAAATGTAACGGGCATCACTGAACATTTGGACAAGAAGCAGTAAGTAATAGGCAGTGTAAGGAGATGTACATCTTGAAGCGGTGAGAGAAACTGCTGGCGCGGGGAGAAAACACTGGTGAGTGGTGCGAGGAGCCACCAGTAAGAGCTGGCACTGGTGAGCAGTTTGAGGAACTAGCACTGGTGAGGTTTGCGTAACTGCGCTGATGATTGGTCCGAGGGGGTGGCACTGAGAGCTGAGTTGTGTGAGGAGCTGGCACTGATGAGAAGTTTGAGTAACTGGCACTGATGAGTGAGATGAGGCGCTGGCACTCATGAGTGGTGTGAGGCACGCGCACTGGTGGTCAGTGTGAGGCACGTGCCACGGATCTGCGCGGTGTTAGGCATGCAGATCATTGGAAGTGGTCCCCGAGGGTCTCAAGGCGCTGTGAAGCTTCAGTCATGGCCAGAGTACCCATTCTGCCACGCAGGCATTTCCCATCGGCCTGGAGGCTAAATGGCCATGGCCAAACAAAATCCCCGTCCCCTTTCCAGTCGCGTCCTTCTACATCGTGGGATTGGTTAGAATATTTTTGATAGTGCTGACTTTGGTTTCCAGTTTGGCCTCCCTCCCATTACTTCCTGCCTCATTGCCCCATTTTCTTACAAATACCAAAGAAATAGCTTTCGCCCAGCGGCGCTCTGTGCCAAAGCGTAATCAGGTGAACGCGGTTCATGATCTAGGGGAAAGGCGGCGCCAATGGACAGTAAACATTAGAATATATGCTGTGGCGTACACTTGTTATAACAACTATTTTTTCTGTGGAATGTGTCGCAATTGTGAGTCACTCCAGGGCGACAAAAGGTGACATGGTGCAATGCCAGGTACTTGTTGACAAAAGGACAAGCTCTCTAATAGAAAGTGAGTGAATGGGTTGAACAAGGCACACTGCCACCTGAACCGCCTCCAGGCACTATTGAAAACTTCTGGCGTGTATTTCCCATGTACCACAGGCTACAGAGTCAATCATTACCTGATGAGAAAAGGCCGCCCCCACAGGGGGCTTGAAGGGCCGGCGCCATAACGGCCGCCTAAGACCTGAAAGAACCGGTTACGCCTGTTTGCCCCACCCCTCCTCCCTACCCCCAGGACTTAGCAGTTCAGGGGAGAGGGCCCGAAAAAAGTAGGCCAATGGGGGGAGTTTAAATTTTTCAAACCCCCCAATGGCTTGCCAGAAATGCCCCCCCCCCACTAAGGTGGCAGGGGCAGAGGAGAGACATTTAAAGAGCACAAGGTCAGCCAGGTGGGCATGCAGATGACCCACGGCGACCCGCTACCACCAACAAAGGAAACAAAACCCTCCCACCCCAACAATAGAGCATCCAGTCGCAATGCCAAACAAAGTGAAAGGGGCAAGCGGTAATTAAGGAAAGTTTTACCAAAATGGATCGTAAGCACACCTAGTAAGGCGGTGTGCAAATAAAGGCCACTCACCTGGTGATGCCTTACGGCAGGGTGAAGGGAGGCCAACCAAGGGGAGTAAGCGGAACACGGCACTCGCAGCCCTGACCCGCCAGGTCGAATGGCAGGGCACAGGTACACGACAGGCAGCGAGTTGGGCCTAATCCAAAGAACTTGAACGTACCCCCTTCGAGAAACATGGTAAAACGAACACTACGGAGTGAGCCCCCTCCAAGAAACAATATGTGGGACAGCCTACAAACCAAAGGGCGAGAAGAGACATGACAAACAGAGGCCAGGACTAGAAGGTCGATCCGTCAATGCTATCTGTGCAACTGTGATTGATTATTGAACTCTCTTTAGATGTATTGATCTCAATATATGACTAAGCGCGATTATAGCATTGTCTGAAGTGCGAATTAAAAGTGTAGTAAATTGAATGCTCGCCGAATCAAAGAAATAGAAACGTAATATTTCACAGGCGGTTACCCAGTTGTAAAATCAATAAAAGCGGCCATGTTATATCCACTGCTAAAAAAGTGGCACGTTATTTGTGCCGCTATAAGTACATATTGTTTACAAATGCAATAATTCTGGAGTGGGAGAAGTGCGGCTGTTAGTACAAATGATAGATGTCCTTATGGCTCAGCTTATTGGTGGCAGTGTGAGTAAGGCGGCGGGGGGAGTGCGTGAAAAGCAGGCACTGGTGGCCAAAATAAATCACTAGTGTGGAGAGCTGGCACCAGTACCAGGCTGTAATAGCAGGTATCGGTGAGCAGTGTGACAGATCAGCTTTGCACAGCAACGTGACAGTCCCCACGAGTGTGCAGTGAGAGGCTAGCACTGCTAGGGAGCGTGAATGGGAGGCACTGGGAGACCAGCACTGCCTAGGAGGTTTTAGGACCTTGAGCAAGTTGCCATTGTGGGGTCATGGTGCGCAGAATGGGATGTCTGCTGTGAAGAACAGGCACCATGTGCCATGTCAATCACCTGTCTTTTACAGGACCCCGAAAAATGCACCTCTTCTGCTAATCTGTTTTCTTGGAAATTAACATTTGTCTTCTTCTAGTCCCAAGCGCCGTGAAGCCTCTTGACGTACGTGTGCCACACAAATGAAATACATAAATAAGTGATTAGGAACCTATATAAATGAGAGGAGCTGGCACGAGTAAGCACAGCATGGAGAAGGGCACAGGCGGACAGCGTGAGGATATGCCAGTGGTGGGCAGTGTACCGAGCAGGAACTGTTATGTATTATGTACTGTAGAGAACTGGCACTGCTAGATAGTTTTGCGAGACAGCAACAAAGGACATCAGAACATGTGCTGGGTCGTACACTTGTTATAACAATCATTTGTACCCCGGAATGTGTCGCACTTGTGAGTCATTCCAGGGTAACGACAATTGACACGGTACAATGCCATGTACTACTTGGCAAAGATAAATAGTACTAATTGAAAGTAAGTGATAAGACTTGAACAATTCACACCGAAATTTGAATCGCCTCGAGGAACTACTAACAACGTCGTGCACGTATTTCTTACGTACAGCAGTCTACAGACTGAATCATTTCGTGGTGTTCTAATGAGTGGTGTCCTTATTGGTCAACTTACTGGAAGACAATTCAATATCTAAAGATGAACGAAAAGCAAAGATATCAGTCTCAGGTTTCTTACCTGTCACTTACAGGTTAAACACCGTACTCTCGGCGAGTCTTAACTCACTGAGCTGTCTTACTTTCTGCCAGGTCACTGCTGGAGGAATGAGAGCATTAGAGCCTGTGATCATAAGCTGCAGTGTTAATTCCCTATGCTGCACTCCTGTGAGTGTTCCAATCTGCTCATGGGACGGGGTCTGTTTAGACACCTTGCTCATTCAATCCTTGACATCTCTGCTGGGAATGGTAAATGGATTATAAAACTACTTAATGGGAGTTTTTAGTGAAGCAAATGCTTGATCGTTGACTATAGACTGAGATTACCTTCACACCTAACACTTTTCTATTGATATTGATGATGTCAGTTTGGACCAAGCAGATGAGCGACTGAATAACCCTTTGGTAAACCTGATCCATCCCATCCACCAATGGTTACTGCTCACTGCCACAGGCTTTTTCTTACCCAGGGTACAAGTACAGCACAGCTATTTCATTTGTGGTATGAAAACAGCATCATTTATTCTCCTTTATTATTGACACTGTGTGCAATAGGCTTTTGGTAGATCTTTCTAAGCACATTCGTTCTAAGATTTACATGGATATTTTTAGTAGAGGCAGCGGATTTGGATGTCACTTTGTAGCAAACACTGTGACCCTGAGTGGCTTGTGCTCTTGAACTCTCCACGATTCTACTTGGGACTCTTCTAATGCTGCATAAGACTGTTAATGGTTTAGAGTTTGATATCCTCTACCATTCAATAAGAAACTTAGAAATTGGGTCTCTGGTTGGCAGTCAGTTTGCACTCTATCAAGGCAGGGCCCCCTCACTTTAGTCAGAGTAAGGGAGATACACAGCTCAGATAATGCTGCTCACCCCCTTTGTAGCTTGGCACAAGCAGTTAGTCTTATATTAGAACCAATGTGTGGAGTATTTGCACAATACACTCACAGTAACACAGTGAAAACACTGCAAAAGGACTACACACCAATTAAAAAAAATAGCTAATATTCATCTAAATTAAACAAGACCAAAATGACAAGGGGGGTAGTGCGTCGATTGCAGGTGCGCAGCCTCAGTTCCGTGTGGGGATGTTGAAGACTTTGACGCCCATTTTTGTGCGTGGAAATTTCTGATGCGCTGTGTGAAGAGTTCGCTTTCAGAACAGGCGCTGTGTCATTTCTCCAGTTGCGAGGCAGGGTCTGTGTCGAATTTTCAGCCGCAGGACAGGCCATGCATCGATTTTTCTGATGCACGCACAGCTGTGGGTGGATTTTCCCCCACAGGTTACCAGCTTCCACTTCTAAGGGCCCTGAGACTGGATTTGGCACCACTTAGCATGTCAGAACTTCCAGCAGAAGAGCCCAGGCACTGCCTGATGAAGTCTTTGATGTCCCTGAGACTTCAGAACAGGGGGCATTCTCAGTTCAAGCCCTTGGATAAACTTCACAAGCTGGATTTCAGAAAGCAAAGTCTAGTTCTTTCCCTCTTCAGGCAGAAGCAGCAGCAGACCAGTATAGCAAAGCAACAGGGAGAGCAGCAGGTCCTCCTCAAGCTCTATTCCTTGGCAGAGGTTCCTCTTGTTCCAGAAGTAATCTAAAAGTTTGGGGTTTTGGGTCGACTACTTATACCTTCTCTGCCTTTGAAATAGACAAACATCAAAGGAAAGTCTCTGTTGTTCACAAAATCCTGCCTTGCCCAGGCCTGACCCCAGACACACACCAAGGGGTTGGAGACTGCATTGTGTGAGGGCAGGCCCAGCCCATTCACGTATAAGTGTCAGCTCCTCCCTCCACTCTAGCCCAGATGACCCATCAGGATATGCAGGCTACACCCCAGCTCCCTTTGTGTCACTGTGTAGGGGAGATTCACAACCATCCCAACTGTCAGCCTGACCCAGACAGGGAATACACAAGCAGGCAGAGTCACAAAATAGTTTAAGCAAGAAAATGTCTACTTTCTAAAAGTGCAATTTTCAAACTGACAATCTAAAAACCAACTTTACCAAAAGTTGTATTTTTAAATTGTGAGTTCAGAGACACCAAACTCCATTTCTCCTTCTTCTCTTGAAGAGAAACTGCACTTAAAAGTTATTTAACATTTAAAGGCAGCCCCATGTTAACCTATGGGAGAGAGAGGATAGGCCTTCCAACAGTGAAAACCAAATTTGGCAGTATTTCACTGTTAGGACATGTAAATACATCAGTACATGTCCCACCTTTAACATACACTGCACCCCGCCCATGGGGCTACCTAGAGCCTACCTTGGGGTTGCCTTACATGTACAAAAAGTGAAGGTTTGGGCCTGTTAAGTGCGTACACTTGCCAGGTCGAATTGGCAATTTAAAACTGCACACACAGACACTGCAGTGGCAGTTCTGAGCCATGTTTACAGGGCTACCCATGTGGGGGTTCACAATCAGTGCTGCAGGCTCACTAGTAGCATTTGATTTACAGGCTCTGGGCACCTCTAGTGTACTTTACTAGAGACTTACTAGTAAATCAAATATGCTAATCATGGATAACCAATCACCAATATAATTTACACAAAGAACACTTGCACTTTAGCACTGGTTAGCAGTGGTAAATTGCCCAGGGTATCAAAACCAGCCAAAACGAATAGCAGCACAGAGTCCAAAAACAATAGGTTAGTAGCAAAGAGGACAGGGATATGGCACCAAGAGCTGCCAGGTCTAACACAAACCAATGCCCAATCCTATATAGAAGTCTTGCTCTTAAGCCCTCCTGTATGAAATCCACCTTTTCTCCATGGTTACCCCAGAAATTTCACCTTTTGCTGGACCCTATATTTTTGCAACCTCTAGAACTCTGTGTATTTTAACCCTGCTAACCAGTGATTAGGTGTTTGTGCCCCTCCTTTCCACATGGTAAATTAATTTACCTTGCATGTAAGCCTTTAGTATATGGTACAGAATGTACTCAGGGCCCATAAGTTAAATATCACTAGTGAACTACAGGACCTATTGTGCCATCCACTACAGTGACAATGTGAACTTGACTACAGGCCTATTCTATGCAGCAGCAGCTCCTTCGCTATGGTGGAGGAACATCGCCCCCTGCCAGCAGCAGCCTCTGAATGAAAGAATAGTAATCTATGTTTATTAGCATTTTGTTGTAAAAGGGGTGGGCCATTGGGGATCGCGGGGATGAGGGGGAGTGCACAGCACCCCCTCTCAGTGCGCATGTATGTTTGACCGGCCTTTGCGGGCTGGCCAAACACACATGGGCACTGCGCTTTTTCCAGCTGGGTACTGTGTTGTTGGACTGGAGAGAGTAGGCACAGTCTCCCAGTTCACCTGGGAGCACCCAGCCAGGGCGTTCCAACCAATCCTAACACTGCTTCCATGCAGCATTAGGATTGGCCACAGGACAGGCTGGGATCCTGCGCCTCCTGTGACCAGGAAGAAAGAGCATCGGTCGGTGCAGAAAGTAAGCGAGGCAGGTAAGTTTAAAAAAAAAAAAACGTTTATTCTTCCCCCTGCGTGCTGCTCCTCCCCTTCTCCCGCAGCTAGTCGCATCTGATTCTATGTAGCCTGGCTGTGCACTTATAAACTGCAAATTCGCCTGTCAAAATACCCCATTTTGATAGGCCTAAACCATCCTTTTAAATATTTATAAATCGCCTTAAGTAGGCCTTACTGTCCATAAGGCAGGGTGCATGGTATTTTAAGTAGGACATGTAAAAGTTTACACTTGTCTTTATAGTGAAAGGGGCCCAAAATATATTGTCACTATAGCAAGACTGGCTGTTCCACAGGAAATTACTGGAATGCAATATTAAATACTAATACATTATCTCTGGAAAGGGTCTAGGAAGGAAAACAATTAAATAACTAATTTTATAGGTTATAAAAAATCCAATTCAATGGTGAAGCCTGATTTTTACTAAATAATATGAAAAAATAATTTTTAGAAAGTTACCTTTTCCCTGCCTGAAGTTGCTGGAGGCTAATCTGAATTTTGTTCCCCCACTTCTTCCCGCCAGTAATTAGCATTTTAATAGGTATAAGAAGCTATGAAATGCCTCCCAGAAGCAAACAATAGGCTGACCTCAATGGGCAGAGATGAACCTGCTGAACCTGAAAGAATATGCTTGAATGTCACATTTTGCTTAACAGGTTGTCTGAGGTTTTTCAAATGCCACTTGGGGCACAATTCCCTGTCACAGGCAAATGTTAGCTGATGCTCGGTCAGGGCCCTTCTTTTGTGCCCCCAGTCAAAAATGCTTCTGTCTCAGAGGTTGTGGTAGGTATAAGACCTGCATCAAATTGGATTTTAGTGTTAGTTATGGGAGGACACTAGGATTACCATAGTACACTCCCCACACACACAGCCCTCAGAGCCTGAGTTTAGTGTGGCCGAAGATTTTGCTATCATGAATATGTCCAAGGTGGGTAGGGTTCACTCAAGTAACAATTACCTCACTGGTTAGAGTGAGCCCGGGGGTCATTCCCACCCACTAGCTCACCCCAGGCATACATTTGGCATCTCCAAGCACCCACTTGAGAGCATTCCTGAACCTATAGAAGACCAGAAGACAATTAAACCCATTGTCTGAGACCTGAGAAGAGCCCTAAAGGACTGGACCTTCTCTCCCTGTTATACCAGGACAAAGAAGTGGACTCCAAGGGTCATATGGCTGACCCCCTCTTCAGACTACAGGGATGCACCAAGCTACAAGAGGCCTTGAAAGCAATTGCCCAGCTGATCAGTTGTAACTGAACCTGGGGCCAGATGTATGAAGCGTTTTGCATGGTGCAAACTGCGAAAATCGCAGTTTGCGCCATGCAAAACGCGCATCGCGATGCACAATCCCATTTTGCGAGTCAGTTCCGACTCGCAAAATGGGAATGCGACTCGCAAATATTCCAAATATTCCTATTTGCGATTCGCACCGCGATGCAGAATTGCTTTGTGACTGCGAACGTGGTTGCAAAGCAATTCGCAGTTAGCACCCATGTGAAGTGGGTGCTAACTCATTCGCATAAGGACCCATGGGACCCCTTCCCCTTTGTGAATGTCGCCATAAATATTTTTTCAGAGCCGGCAGTGGTCCAATGGACCACTGCCTACTCTGAAAAAACGAAACCAAATGGTTATTAAAAAAGCAGTCACAGACATGGAGGTCTTCTTTTGCCAGCAGGCCACCGTCCCTGTGAGTGCAGGGAATCGCAAAATGCGGCCCACCTCATTAATATTAATGAGGTGGGTCTTTGCGACCCCCTTGCGATTCGCAGAAGGTGTCTGAGACACCATTCTGCATATGATTTTGTGACTCGGAAATTGCAAGTCGCACCGACTCGCAATTTCCGATTCGCAAAATCATTTCTTACTACATCTGGCCCCTGGAATGAGCCCTGCTATTGGGTTCTGTCTGCCACTCTGTGACTCTGAAAAGTGTACTCCTGTGGTGGATTGGGACTTAAATGACTAAATTCAGAAGGCTGGTTTAGCCGACCTGCGCCCCATCACAGTTATGTCAATTTGTGCCTAAGTCCTGTTCTACAGTGAACATATAATTAGCACTTAGTGCTTCTTGGTGTGATTGCTACTCAAAACTTTACAAAACATATTTCCAGCTCCCTTTATTAGATTTTTGTCATTTTGTGTTTTACATTTTTCTCTATATTTCTTATTTATTTTGAGATTTGTATTTTTTCACATTTCAACATTTTTACTGTTTTAGCACTGCATAAATACTTAAAGTTGCCTCTAAGTTAAGCCCGTCTCCTCCATACCATAACTACCAGGGAGTTGAGCACAGGTTAATTCAGTGATTTTAGTGGTTTACCCTAACAAGAATTGTATTTATTATCTTAGGTGGGTAGCTAACCCTGTCAACCAATGCCCCAGTTTCTTACACCTCCTAAATATCATGACATTTGCAGCATCCCTAACACTTATTCAAAGATGGTACTGTGCACTCTGATGTGGTTCCATGATGTGGTTTAGTTGTCATGGCTGCACCATGGAACAGGGTTAATCTGGTTCATATGCTGTCTATGGCTCAATATCATGTGATACCAGGCAAATCACTTAAACACCCTGTTGTGCTCCCCCACAAAAAATGTGTAGTGTAAACTGGTTCTATGATAAAAGTGAATTAGTACCTTTGGACCCGGTTCATGCAAAAAAATACTCAAAGTTTTGAGTTGAGCCAGGGTCATTTATGCCCCTGCTTTCTCATAAAGCCAAAAGCAAATGCTTTCGTCACGCCACGCTCCCCTCGGGCTCTAGAATTGCTCTGTTTTGGTATTTTGTAAGAGCTGAATCTTGTGCTCACCCTCTCCCTTTAACGCAGTGTCCGCTCACTTTCCACCCATCACCGTCACTCCACTATGCAATTCAATGACTACTGCGGGTGGGAGAAAGGGAAAACCTAATGACCGAAGAGACCGTGGTAAATAGTTAAGAAATAATTTATCATTTATTCAGGACTAAAGGACAGCTCTAACAGAAACCCACATAGGTACAATTAATGAAAACATACTAGAGGAAGGGAGGCCAAACCATACCCAATATAAAACATTAATCAGTATTATGCAGTCAATATAATTGTATGGTCATATAACTAAGATGCTACAAAACAAAGTCAAGAGATGGTGCATTTCTCATTTGTCTCGCCCGTGATAGCAAAGTATAAACACATCAATAAAACAGGCAGAGAATTAGTGGCTGACAATATGAAGACAATCAAAATACTTTTGAGGTCATTTAAATTTTATAATCAAATTTTTTCTGTATGTTAAGTCAGTCTGATAGTAAATAATTCGATGTTTCGACGACTAGAAAGGTAAATTATTTGACTAATACCACTGTGTGGATCTCTGTGATGTCCACTAAATCCATCCTTTTATAGAGCACTTGTCCTTGAGTTCCTGCAATAAGCCCGCATTCTTTCTTACCTGCTTGCTTTCTTTGAGCACCCAAAATAACCTAAGTTTTTACAAATGTCCAAATATTGACTACTGGCATGAAATGGTTCGCATTTTAATTCATATGGAAATTGACTTGTGAACAGGGATTCTTAGATGTGCTGTGCTGGGTGCCCGTTAAGGGAGGTAGCACACTATTAGTCACAGTTGTTTTGATACGAGGAGATACAATAAAACACTGACAAATCAACAAACACATTTTCAATGTTCTCAAATAAACCGCGATGTATTTTTTTTTATATTTGAATAGTAAAATGATGCATGCAAACACTGCACCTCTATGCACAAAGCAAACAAGGGGAGGACAAAACTGTATTTTCCTAATAACTTTCCCAATTATTCAAAAGAAACACTAATCTTAATGCATCTCTCTCTGTAAATGCCTCTTTTCTTTGGATCACATTACAGCTCTTTCCCCGTTTGAGTTGCCACAATCTTTCACAGATTGAGGTCATTCACAGGGGGGAGAGCTGATAACAACACAACAAAAGACAATGAATTAGTAAAATAAAGGATGGTTCAGCATTCCTAATAATATATGCCAGTTGATTTGCTGGTTAGTGACTAAGGCCCTCATTCTGACCTTGGCGGGCGGCGGAGGCCGCCCGCCAAAGTCCCACCGTCAGGTTACCGTTCCGCGGTCGAAAGACCGCGGCTGTAATTCTGACATTCCCGCTGGGCTGGCGGGCGGCCGCCTTCAGGCCGCCCGCCAGCCCAGCGGGAAAGAGGCTTCCACGATGAAGCCGGCTCGGAATCGAGCCGGCGGAGTGGAAGCTGTGCGACGGGTGCAGTTGCACCCGTTGCGTATTTCACTGTCTGCACAGCAGACAGTGAAATACATTTAGGGGCCCTCTTACAGGGGCCCCTGCAGTGCCCATGACAGTGGCATGGGCACTGCAGGGGCCCCCAGGGGCCCTGCGACCCCCCCTACCGCCATCCGGTGCCCGGCGGGCGGACCGCCGAGAACTGGATGGCGGTAGGGGGGGTCGGAATCCCCTCGGCGGCGCAGCTAGCTGCGCCGCCTTGGAGGATTCCAATGGGCGGCGGTACACTGGCGGGAGACCGCCAGTGTTGCCGGTCCGACCGCGGCTTTACCGCCGCGGTCGGAATGCCCATTGGAGCACCGCCGGCCTGTCGGCGGTGCTCCCGCGGTCCTCCAACCCGGCGGTCATGGACCGCCAGGGTTGGAATGACCACCTAAGTGTGAGGAACTCTATATTTATCTGTATTTACCTGTTTATACTCTTTCAGTGCTCCATATTTACTAAGTAATGCATTAGGCAAAATGTGTCACTTTTCTCTCCTGTGCGTCATTTTTAACTGCTCTACAACCAGCTGCGTCAGGTTAGGTTAATCATATGGAAGGTAAGCGTTCCCTCTTAAAATCCCATGCAGAACTGACACATCCATATTTACAAGTTTTTAGGAAAGTGATGCATCATTGGCAAATGTCTAAAATCCGTAAAAATTCCTACACCTGCTTAACTCTTGCGTAAAATATTGTAGTGGCTTTTCAATAGTGATCTGACCAGCTGAAGTCACTTTACACATTGGAATATGTCCGTATTTCACTTCCCCTCTACTAGTAGTGGGTCCACACATGGGATAACATTGGTGTGGGACTCCTTGACCAAGCTGGGACCATGGCAGCTATGATTCCTCTGCAGCAAGGCTATGTGACGTTGTATATTGTTTTCAAGGGACAGGCCAGGATTGTCACTTATCCATGGAGTAAGGGGTCCCCAAGTCTAGGTCTCCGTACTCCAAAAGAACAACAGATAAGTACACAAATAAGGTACGTAAAATATGTATTTCCACTTCACATTACAACATATACTTGTATTCTCCTACATTACACTGTCACTCACTAAGTCACACATACTCAGGTCTCTACTTACACATATGTACACTATGCCCACTGTAATGTGATGCATAGACATACTGCATGCATACCCTCTTACATCCAGGACCAATGTAAAAGTGTAGATGGTGATATTCCACCTTTTACATCCTTTTCCATTGGTCCAAAAACAGGGTACTTGCCTCAGTTCAAACTGACGCAGCACCTCTAAATTTTGATGCATCGATTAAGTTGAGTCAGTTCTGAGGCCAATTTCAGTGTTGAACCACTTTTTGTGCAGAATCATAATGTCAAAGTTTCCACTGATGCACCTTTGTCCTTGTGCCATGGTGCCCCAAATTGTAAATACGGCATATCAATGCCATCATAATGAATTCCTGTGCATCATAATCGATTTTGACATATCCCTGCCGCTACACAGTGGTGCATCATTTCTTGCAAATATGGGACCTAGCTTTATAAACTGGGACAAGAGAATTGTGCTGCAACGTATGACCAAAGTATGATGAAGCCTTAACTACATTTTGTGGAAATAGACAAATTATTCCTCCTTATGTGGCTCATTCTTTGGCAGCGGTGGATTGTTAATAGGTGCACTGGCACTCCACATCCCTAGCTTCAGGGCTGTAGCAAGGAGCAATAGCTTTGGGAGCATGGCCCCCAGTGATGACGACAAGTAAGTAAGATTCATTCTTTCCTGAGGAATACTGAGAAATATCTATGTTGCAATCATGTCGCGTAAAAATCAAAAAGGTTTGAAGCATATTTTATAGAGTGAATGAGTGTGTTTTCAAAAGAAATGCTGGGGATATCAGTGTGAATGTAAAAATCTTGATCCACCAAAGGAGAATGAGGGGAAAATAAGGCATTGTCACTAGGCTGCGTTGAAATTTTAATTACACAGAGTAATCAGAGAAACCTTGGTCATTTCGTACCGCTCTTTACATGCGAAATTACTGAAAAACATTATGCTTCCCCAGGTCCATTTTGCTCTATGGAAATAGAGCTAAATGCAGGGTTACGCTCCTCGCATAATTCCGCATAATATTGCTGTAAATACACTACAGCAAATTATGTGAGTTACCCCCCCCACTTAACTGTCAAATGACCGACCTATCAAAATAATATCTCACATGAGTCGCTTGAAGTCCAATTGGAACCACATGTTTTTAGATGAAGAAACCTCATCCACTTTATTGTTGCATGCTTCATTGTAGGTAACCTTACCTCATCTCCTTACCCCATCCTTCAAAGATGAACTGACAGGCAGAAGGCAAAAAATAAATTATGCAGAGTCCGGTAGGCAAGGCATAATACATCATGTCTTGCCTACCGGTCTCTGCATACATAATTCTTTGTCTTCAACCTCTCTCTCCATTGGCACTGAACAAGAGCTCTTGGATATGTATTTCCAATGTGACAGCTACACTGCAATGACATCAGATGCTGCAACTCGATAAAAACTCTAGTATGCCAAAAATCTAATACGGCAAGTCCGTCCGACCACCAGCAACATTACGGTGAATGGCAGGTAGGTGTGAAGGCCAAAAAGACCAGCATAACCTATTGATGAAGTATGTGGTCTGAAAGTTGTTTGAGTGTGTGTGTTATGAATATCGCAGCAGCCTGGTTTCTATGACTGCAATTGAGATAAGTAATTCAGATTGAATGTGAGAAGTTTCAAACCACAGAACAAAGTGTGTTATGTGACTTCCTACAAGCTAAATAAATGGCAAAAAGAATGAGAGACATTATTTGCAATTAATACAATTCTGAGTGAATAATGATAATTGCCTGATTACCACAGATGATTGATGTGGTAGCAACCATGACTAGAAGGAGTATGCATATCATATTCACACTACCTAAAACTGATGAATATTCAGAATGGACTACCGATGTTTTTATCCATACAATTGGGTGACTACAAAGAGTGTCTCTCCTGTTATGACAATGACGACATGATACCCCTTGTTAGACTTGGCATGTGTTAGACTTTTCATCCTGGGCGTGGTCTTCCTTAACTTTTTGCCTCTGTTTCCCAGGTTGTTGATGTGTGCTGGACTCTGATTTTGCTGTTTTTGTTACCCTGGGCACTTTACCACAGCTAACCAGTGCTAATGTGCAAGTGCTCCTATACAAAATGTGTATGTAATTTGTTTATCCATGGTTGGCATATTTGATATACTAGTAAGTCCCTAGTAAAGTGCACTAGAGGTGCCCAGGGCCTGTAAACCAAATACTACTAGTGGGCCTGCAGCAAGAAACCTTGTAGACATGGCTCAGACCTGCAACTGCAGTGTCTGTGTGTGCAGTTGTAAACTGCCAATTGGACTTGGCAAGTGTACCCACTTGCCGGGCCTAAAGCTTCCCTTTTCATACATGTAAGGCACCCCCAAGGTAGGCCATAGGTAGCAGGCACCCCCAAGGTAGGCCATAGGTAGCCCCATGGGCATGGTGCAGTGTATGTTAAAGGTGGGACATGTACTGGTGTGTGTTACATGTCCTAACCGGGAAATACTGCTAAGTGTGTTTTTCACTGTTGCAAAGCCTCTCCCTTGCATAGGTTAACATGGAGGCTGCCTTTTAATATTGTGGAAGTGCAGATTCCCTTTGAGAACAGATAGAAATATGGAGTTTGGGGTCTCTGAACTCACAATTTAAAAATACATCTTTTAGTGGAGTTGTTTTTTAGATTGTTAGTTTGAAAATGCCACTTTTAGAAAGTAGGCATTTTCTTGCTTAAAACATTCTGTGACTATGCCTTTTGTGGATTCTCTGTCTGGGTCAGTTTGACAGATTGGCTGTTTGTGAAGCCCCTCTAGACAATGAGACAAAGGGAGCTTGGGTGTAGCCTGCGTATCCAGATGAGCCATCCGTGCTAGAGTGAAGGGAGGAGTGGTCACTTACACCTGAATGGGCTGTGCCTGCCCACTCACAATGCAGTCTCCAACCCCCTGGTGTGTGTCTGGGGCCTGGCCTGGGCAAGGTAGGATCTTGTGAACAACCGAGACTGTCCTTTGAAATATACCTACTTCAAATGCAGAAAGGGGTTTAAGTATTGGACCCAAAACCCCTGAAAATTAGATCACTTCTAGAACCAAGATGAACCTCTGCCAAGGAGAAGAGCTGAAGAGCTGAGGAGAAGTGCTGCCCCTGCCTGTGACTGTGCTTTGTTGGGCTATCCTGCAGTTGATGTTTCTGCCTGTGACAGGGGACAAAGACTGGACTTTGTGGTATATTCTTGCTTGTGGAGAATCTCCAAGGCTTGAATTGAGCTTCCCTACTGTTTTGAAGTCTCGGGTCTATAAAAGACTTCCTCTGCCAGCACCTGGACTCCCTGCTGAGACTCCGGCCCTGCCAACTGGTGCCCTATCCAGTCTCTGGGCCCTTCAAAGGTGAAGTTGGCAGACCAAGAGGTAAAAAATTCACGCACAGAACGCCGTGCAGGGACATTTTTGACTCATCATCTGCAACCAGCTGATAAACGATGCACCACCAGCCTCGCGGCTAAAAATCGATGACCCACTTGCATTCCAGCGGGGAGATCGACGCATCGCAGATGAAGAAATGAAGCGCAACACCCGCTTGCGGCTGCTGATAATGATGCAAACCCCACGCAGCGCGGTTTTCTAACACTGTGCGACCGGATTTTCCATGCATCGTCCCTGGGCATCAACCTGACTCCACGTAGATCCAAGGTACCCCATCCGGAAATCGATACACCACTCTCCTGAGAGGGAGAAAAACAATGCATCGCCGATCCGACCGGAGAAAAGAAGATGCATGGCCTCCCTTGCGAGGAAGGAACCAATGCATTGCTGACTTTTCCGACACACGCTCGCCCGTGTGGCTTTATTTTTGTTGTTAACCAGGTACTTTGTGCAAAATCATCGTTTCAATTGTTTTCTATGGAGTAAGACTCTTATTCTGTTGAAAACTCATATTGTGACTTGTATATTTTGGATTTTTGTCGTTTTGGTCTTGGGTTATTTAGATAAATATTGCCTATTATTCTAAACTGGTGTGGTATCCATTTTGTAGTGTTTTCACTGTATTACTGAGTTTGTTGGTACACATAATTTACATATTGCTTCTGAGTTAAGCATGCCTGCTCGTGCCAAGCTACCAAAGGCCTGAGTCGGGGCTAACCAGGTGTGATTCTCCTTTGTCCTGACTAGAGTGAGGGCCCTTGCTTGGACAGGGGGTAACCTGTCTGCCAACCATAGACCCCATTTCTAACACCCCTTAGTTTAGGGTAAGTTGTATGACAGGGAGTGCATGCATTCACTTTTTACCATGTGGCCTAGTTGATTTGCAGAGTTTGAGTGTTTTATCACTTTGAAAACACCACAAAAATGGCATTTTTTGCACGCAAGTGGTGTACTTATACTTCAAATGTTTTATTTCACTGTCTGCCTCTGTCTCATATGGGCAGTACTACAGGATGAAACTTGCAAGCAACAAGTATGTATGAATCATAGTACTCATTAGACATTCCTCTTTTATATTTTTTTATTTTACCTGAGGAACCCACACTAATTAAAGAAATATCTTTGGATTTATCCTAAGGTAGTTTTCTGTGGATTCTTCTTCTTGCCAGTATTACTTTATTAACAGCTACTGAAATTAGGAGGTTGCGTTTGTCCTGGCAGAACAGGATAAAGTTAGCTATGATGAAGGGTGTCACAATAAAGTGGGTGAAGTTTCCTTATCCAGAAAGATATGTTTCCATTTAGGCCTAGGCAAAATGTATATTATGCCAGCATAAATTATGGCACTTCAAGTAATTATGTGCCATTCTTCGTTAAAAATTGCACAGTTCACGGTAAACTGTACAATGCACTACAAAAATAGAACACAAGCAGGTGTTGTTCACGGTGCTATTTAAATTTAAATGCATCCTTGTGTCAAAAACGGAGGTGAAGACTCATTTCATGCTACAATATAGAGTGAAATGACAGATTTGCATTTCATGTAAATACTTGTAATGTTGCCATACTTTTGCTTAATCATGTGAAAGGAAGTTACATAAGTTTCGCAAACCTCTAGTTACACTGGGACTTCAACAGTCTGTTGCTGATATAGGTTGGCGCACTTGGCACAGTTTCAGCCTGTTCATAGTTGTGAGGAGCCTAAGCTTCAAGATTTTCACTTTTTCTTCAGGAGTACACTCTGATGCCAGCCAAGGGTCCAGGATCTGGGGAGGCACCTCTTGGGCATCAAGAAACCACTCCAACAGAGGCCAGCTGTGCTAATAAAGGTCCAGGCAGGGCCATTTGCGTCAGGTCAGATGGACAGGCGCAGGGCAGCCTCTGAGGCTTGTTGTGTTCATATAGCTCACACAGGAGGTCAGTTAACCGGAGTCACTCTGGTTAGCCTGGGGTGAAAGCAAGAACATTCAATCTTCCTTCTCAGACAGCAAAGCAAGTCCTTCATCTGTAACTTCCACAGGTCCAGATGTGTTCTGTTGACTGGCTCCGGAGGTCCAATATTTAAACCTGGTGCCATTGTTTGTGGGGAAACTCCCTGTCTACCCCCAAATCTGGTTCTGGAAAGTTCTCCTTCCCCTGTCAAGGCTCCAAACTGTCTGGGGTGACAAAAGCCAGGACATGTCTGATGACAGGTTCCTCTGTGTGCTCAAAGCCCTTTGAAGTGTAAGTGGGGCTGGGTACAGCCCCTTTCTAGACATCCTGCCAGAATGGCCAATCTTGTTCACACCCAAGCGACCTTTGTGTTACTGGCAGGAGTCATACACAAATCCCAACTGCAGTGCTATTCACAGCCAAGGACACTAGCAGAATGCACAAATGGTTTGGATAAGAAAATGCTAACTTTCTAAAAGCAACGTTTTCTGAATTGTGACTTAAAATCTGGCTTTACCATTAAAGTGGATTGTAAATTACAATTCATTTGAGTGTATACATCCTATCGCTATCTGCTGCAAATCCAGATTTAGTGCATATCGAGTGTAATAAGGGAAGCCCCTGTTAGTCAATGGGACAGGTAAGAGTTACAACAAGGAAAAATGACTTTAGTAGTTTTTCAATGCCAGGACATGGAAAGCCTAAATACACGTGAACTGCTTTTTAATTACCCTGCACCCTGACCTATGTACCTGTCTGACCTTCCTTAGGGTGCTGCATCCTCCCCAAACCGGTAGCAGGCACAAGAGCACACCACACCACACCACATGGAGCTCGTATTTAACGCCTTTACTCATCAGTGCACAACATGTAACTAACTCCTAATATCCCAATAGCCATTAAAGACTACACCCTGACACCTCCCATATTAATTATGTAATGTTCTTCATAAGTCCGCCCCTTGGCACAGGGTCCTAAAGCTTATAGTTCTAAGACACTATGTAGGGGTGATGTAAAAGTATTAAAAAGGAAGTTTTAGGCCTTTCAAAAGGTTTATTGTGCCATGTTAAAATTGCTGTTTAAAACTGTAGTGCAGTCGGCTGTGACAGGTATGAGACATTTTTAAAAGACTACTTTAGTTGTTGGCACAAGAAGTGCTGCCGGTCCACTCGTAGCATTTTATGTGCATGCCCTGGATACAGGTAGTTGCATTTATAATTTACAAGTAAAATAAATGTGCCAATTAGGTGTAGTTCGGTTTTACCATGTTTGAAGTTGGGAGCACAAGCACTTTTAGCACTGGAGCAGTGGTAAAGTGCACTGAGTCCTAAAGTCAACAGAAATGATCTCAGAAAAACAAAAGAAGTGAAGACAAAAACCTTGGGGGAATACCATGCCTCGATGGCAGGTCTAACAGTAACATACATAGTTTATATCAGTAATAGCAAAACATATGATATACTAAGAATATTTACAGAACCTTGATTTCTCATGCTTCAAAAATGAACCTAGTGTGGTTGTATAAGTAGGGCCTTTTTCACTAAGATTTTAAAAAATGTGTATATTTACTTGCATGCATACTTACTACTAAACTTAGGGTTAGGTCTACACCTTCTTATTACTTATTACTTATTAGTAACTATTTCTGAATATAGATCTACACTTAGGTCCCCACCTCCTCGAAACAAGTGGTAGAGTCTTCTACAAAAGAATTTAAGAGGGTAAAGTTAATTCTAATAATTTGGCACTTGTAGGTGGAAATCTTCACCACCATGCAAGAGATGTCCCTATTGGAAAGAACAGAGTAAATTATTGTAGTTTATTCAACTTTTAAAAATGATTGAAAATATTTGAATGTATAAAATAAATGTATATTGAGTTACAGTATTTATTATTAACCTAGAACCAATTTCTATTTTCTACTCTTTGTCATTTCCAAGTGCTCCAAATGACAGCTGTCACTGTTCTCCATTATAAAAACACACACTTTACCAAACTTGAAAGGATGAGAGTCTGGGTCTGCTTTGCCGTCTTTCCAATTTGTACCCTCCAGGTCATTGTGGAGGTTAGCATTAA
The DNA here is from genome assembly GCF_031143425.1 of Pleurodeles waltl. NCBI lineage: Eukaryota > Metazoa > Chordata > Amphibia > Caudata > Salamandridae > Pleurodeles > Pleurodeles waltl. Next base: position 680,281,132 of record NC_090450.1, on the reverse strand, counting down.
CATTTTGAGCATGCTTGATGACATCCTACCCATTACCATTCTACAAAAGCCCTACAGTTTCCCATTTCCCTTATTAGGGAGTAGCCCAAAAACGTAAAATACTCCCTTCTTTGAACCACGTCGCAAATGGCAATAGGTGGGAGAGTGAGATGAGCGAGCCCAGCAATTGTTTCTTCTAAGGGAATTATTTATTTTCCTTCCCTCTATTCGTCCTATAGTTTTTTCCCCACCTTTCCTTCCTTACTTTGTAATTTTTTCCTGCCATTCTTACAGCTATCCATAATTTTTCTCACAGTCTTTTTTCATGTCTTCCTTTCTTTATCCATCCATAAACACACTTCTGTTGTTCCTTTCCCTCCATCGAAACATCACTCCATCCAGCATTTTCCTTCCTTCTACGCACTCACGCATCCTTTTCTTCATCCATTTGTCCATCTTGCTCTGGATCCACCCACTCTTCCCCATTTCTTCTTCTCTATCCAGCATCCATTCATCCTTCTCTCCATCCATTCATCCATCTCTTAATTCATCTATTCTTCCATTCATCTATCTTTCTGTCATCACTACTTATCTTCCTACCCCGCAAGCTCTCCTGTTTCATTTGTTCTTCCACCCCACAGCTCTTTCATACTAACCACTTACAGTGGTGGGTATGAGTTTCTGGTTGGAGACCAGCAGTCTCCCATGAAAGCAAATGGAGCCATACACACAAAGTTCAATGTTTTTGATGGTGAGAACAGCCCAGTGAGACTGATGCCTGTTCAAGCTGCTAGAGTGGGGAGTTCTTGACACCCCAGCACATAATAATGCTGATGTTCTCCCACAATTGCTTCACATGTGCAGCAATAGATTCAGTGGCAACACATATTGTAATTTTCACAGCTCGTAAGCGCACATAACAAACTCGAAATACATCAATATAAACCTCCTGCTTGCTCGAATACAGGTAGTCCGCCCCTCTTTCACACATTGACTCATCGGGAGGTGAGGAATTGGAGGAGTTGGTCCTGAAGCTGGCTTTTGCTCCACTGACTACGGTGCTGGAAAGATACCTGGGGCAGTGATAGGAACCGGGGCCTCGGTACCACTGGTGCGGTAAGTGCAGTGTCACTGGGGCCCATTGAACTCTGATAAGTGCTGTAATTGTATCACTGAAACAGAAGTCACATGGGCCGGCCATTTTCATTACTTGCACAGGGGGTCATGCTATCCAAGCTACGTTTCTGGATGAGAACAACACAAGTTGAATGCAGCAAGGCTAAAAGGGCCTACTGGCTGAGAGGAGAGCCAAGTGTCTTAGGGGAGGGTGCGCTATGATGTCAGTTCTCCGTCCAGGGGACTGGCCACGTGTTCCTGATTGGAGCTCAACACAAAGGGTGCAAAAGGGGCACGCTCTGCCCTCTCGAATTTTAGCATTCCATTTAAGTGTCGCTTTATGTACAAAAACAAGACTAAATTAGCTTCTCAAACTTAGCACAGAGCAAGGTGAGATATTGATATCTTGTATAGATTTAGATTTTGTCACACATGTTAGGATATGCATTTGCTTTAAATGAGGTCTGACGATTATACATCAACGAGTGTCACAGCCTCAGAGAAGAAAACAAGCTCAGACTGACATAGGACAACTGCGAAGATGACAACTCCATTGGCCCATTTGCCCCACATCATGTGAATAGCTCGTCTAGCTGTGTTTGTAGTGCATTCTGGTACTTGCTGTTTTGGCATTGTCATCTCACACACCCACACACACACACAGTGTCATGCATTAGACATACAAACATCATTCACAATCATACTTTAAAATAAAAATGCCACAAAACCCAGAAACTTTGGTCGGGACAAATCCACGGTAGCGAAACTCACCTGCAGTGCTCCCCTTGGCTAGGACCCACTCGATGTACTCGCACCAAGCTATACCCTGCACAGGAGCCACAACATCTGCTCGGTGATTGTCAGGCAGCCATGACCCTGGTGACTGATGCCTTTTCTAGCATCAGGAGGAAGGAGCGACATCTGCCCCTCCTCACCTAGGCCTGGCCCCACCTCCTACATCTTTCTTCGTCTCTCTCACTTCGTTCTGACACCTCCAGGAAAGAGGGCCTGGGTTTGGCGCCTCGCCCACTCCCCATGTAGGTCCTGACTGACTGGTGACTCTCAACCTGCAAACTACCCAGCCCCAAACAAGTGCCTGAAGCAGAAAGGCCTCGCTAAAACTTAGATGCAAGGAAAAACAATATATTGACAAACTTGAGGCCATTGCTTTAGGAGGGCTGACAAAAATATGGTCTGGCGGGACCCCGCTCAGTCCCCATGGATCCTGCGTTGCCTAGCTGTCCTTTGCATGATGAGTGTCTGTTACACTGACACTCCTTCTGAGCAAGGATAAGAAAGCACTCATCATATCATCAGGGCACCAGGCACTTTTCAAGTGCTGATGCACATGCCATACCTAGCCAGGGTTTGCCATGCTGAAGGTATCATAGCCCTTAGTACCGCAACATCATCAGCCTGGCAAAGGCCTGGGCTTCCTTAGTGAAGGGACTTTCGCTTATGATGGATTGGACCATCAACAATAATGTTACTCCTGGGCACTTTCATGGACTTAATTTCGGAGAACCCCAGCAGTCGCAGTAGCAACCACTAGCTTTCCCTACTTGGTACTGTCCTTGCATCCCCTTGACTCAGACAGCACCAGGAGCAGAGTAAGCAGGACATTTTTCATGAAAATAAAAGCAGCTTTAGGATTCCAACAGTAGATGCTCCACCCTAAACTTGCCTAGGGACAGGCCATGGCTGAAACAGGCAGCTGCTTCAATATGTCCCATCAGCTAAGAGTTTGAGAAAGTAACATACCCTTCAAGGTCTCGCAGGCCCAAGACTCCACCAGGCAGAAACATAAGTCACCTACTTCATCTAGGCCGGACTAGATAGCAGGGGTGGCTCCTCCGCAATGGCGGAGGGGCTTCACCCCCCTGGCTAAGAGCCAGCAGATGAAAAAAAATTATAGCTTGCTATCGTTTAATTTTTCAGCTGCTGGCTCAGCCAGCTTGTAAAGAGAGGGGTGGAGCTCGGCCATGAGAGGGGGAGGAGGGGAGAGTCCACTTGTTAGAAATGGATGTCTCTAGTTGGCAGTCGGTTTGCACCCTGTCCAAGTAGGGACCCTCACTCTAGTCAGGATAAGGGAGATACCCACTCAGATAACCCATGCTCACCCCCTTGGTAGCTTGGCACGAGCAGTCAGGCTTATCTCAGAAGCAATGTGTAAAGCATTTGCACATAACACACAATAATAAGTGAAAACACTACAAAAGGACACCACACCAGTTTTAGAAAAATAGCCAATATTTATCTATATAAAACAAGACCAAATACAATAAAAAATCCAACATACTGTAATAAAAATATGCAAGATGTACTTAACAATACAGTTCCTTGAAGTCGATATCTCCACCTGGGGCTATCACGGCGTCTTGAACAACAAAACCAAAAGTTCAGGCTGGCATCGGCGTCGCAGGCTAGCTGCGGTGTCGGGAAGACCCACAAACAGTACCTTGGAATCGCAGGGCATCGTGATCCTCGCGGTGAGCTCCGGAGAGCGGAGTCGCTGGCGTCGGTTCCAGAGTCGGTGCAGGACTCGTCGGGCCCTTGAAGTCCCGCATATCAGTGATCAAACTCCAGGCTGATGAAATCAGGTGCACTGGCGGGGATGGCGTCGGGGCTGCGGTGCGAAGCGGGACGATGCGACGTGCGGTGCCCACAGATCACGGTGCAAGCAACGGCTCGGTGATGGCGTCCAGAGGCGTCGGTGAGACCAGGGCTGTGGTGTGAAGCAGGGCGGTGCAATGTGCGTTGTCCATAGGTCACGGTGCAGGCAGTAGCGGCGTCATTGCGGAAGCGCTGTGGTCGATAGGCCCAAGCCAGCGGTGCGGGACAGGGCGGTGCTTTGTGACCCTCACGAGCGGTGTCCACAGGCCACTGTGCAGGCAAGGATGCCTGGTGACAACACTGGAGCCGATGGTGCTGGCGTCGGTGGACCGGGGCTGCGGCGTGGGACCGGACGGTTCTTCGTGCTCCTCGCGAGCGGTGTCCACAGGCCACGGTGCAGGCAGCGGCGCCGGTGGCAGCAGGAGCCAGAGTGCGGGGCCCACAGGTTGCGGTGCAAGCAGCGGCTCAGTGAAGTCATCCAATGGCGGCTTCGGTGAGACCAGGGTCGCGGTGCGAAGCGGGGCAATGCGACTCCGTGTGGCATCGGCAGGTCACGGTGCAGGCCAGTAGCATAGTTGACGGCATCATGGTGGTTTCTCCTCTTGGACAGCACAAAACACACAGTTCCCAGGTCTGCAGGTCGAGGAAACTGAAGTCTTTGGTGTCCCTGAGACTTCCAACAGGAGGCAAGCTCTACTCCAAGCCCTTGGAGAATTTTTCTCAAGCAGGACACACAGCAAAGTTCACCCTTTGCACTCTTTTCAGGCAGAAGCAGCAACTGCAGGCCAGTCCAGCAAAGCAACACAGCAATGGGGCAGTACTCCTTCTTCAGCTCTTCTCCTTGCAGAGGTTCCTCTTGATTCCAGAAAGATTCTAAATGTCTGGGGTTTTGGGTCTGCTTCTTATACCCAGTTCTGCCTTTGAAGTTTGCAAACTTCAAAGCAAAGTCTCAACTGTTTGCAAGATCCTTCCTTGTCCAGGCCAGGCCCCAGACACTCACCAGGGGGTCGGAGACGGCATTGTGTGAGGGCAGGCACAGTCCTTCCAGGTGTGAGTGACCACTCCTCCCCTCCAGCACAGATGGCTAATCAAGATATGCAGGCTACACCCCAGCCTCCCTTGTGTCACTGTCTAGAGGAGAGGGGTGAACAGCCCAACAGTCAAACTGACCTAGACAGGGAATCCACAAACAGGCAGAGTCACAGAATGGATTAAGCAAGAAAATGCCTACTTTCTAAAAGTGGCATTTTCAAACGCACAATCTTAAAATCAACTTTACTAAAAGATGTATTTTAAAATTCTGAGCTCAGAGACCCCAAACTCCACATGTCCATCCGCTCCCAAAGGGAATCTGCACTTTAATCAGATTTAAAGGTAGCCCCCATGTTAACCTAAGAGAGGGACAGGCCTTGCAACAGTGAAAAACGAATTTAGCAATATTTCACTGTCAGGACATATACAATACATTACTATATGTCCTACCTTAACCGTACACTGCACCCTGCCCTTGGGGCTACCTAGGGCCTACCTTAGGGGTGCCTGACATGTAAGAAAGGGGAAGGTTTAGGCCTGGCAAGTGGGTACACTTGCCAAGTTGAAGTTACAGTCAAAACTGCACACACAGACACTGCAGTGGCAGGTCTGAGACATGATTACAGGGCTACTTATGTGGGTGGCACAACCAGTGCTGCAGGCCCACTAGTAGCATTTGATTTACAGGCCCTGGGCACCTCTAGTGCACTTTACTAGGGGCTTACCAGTAAATCAAATATGCCAATCATGGATAAATCAATCAACAGTACAATTTCTATAGGGAGCAGTTGCACTTTAGCACTGATTAGCAGTGGTAAAGTGCGCAGAGACAATAAACTAGAAAAACAGACCTGAAAAAATAGGAGGACGAAGGCAAAAAGTTTGGGGATAACCCTGCAAAAAGGGCCATTTCCAACACCACCTAAGTGCGCATCCAAACACACATGCGCACTTAGGTTTCTGCAACCTGGCTGTGTTGAACAGCCAGGCTGGAGAAACTGCACCCCAGGGCAGTGTCTGAGCGGCAGTCCAAGCCACTCAGACCAGTCCTTACACTGCCTTCATGCTAGGTGGGAGGAGGCAAAGGCAACAAGAAAGGTAAGTGTTTTTTTGGTTTCCCCTGTCGTTGCCCCCCCCTTCCCTTGACATTTGCAATGGCTGCTGATGCTAGATAGCAGTGAGAAGGAGATGCCAGGACTCTTGTCAGTAGTCTGTGGCAGTCATCCTGTGCTGCTGAACCCCAGCTGTTCCTTTTGGGGTTGTGTACATTGCTGCCAACAGCCTTGCAGACAGTCACAGTAGGTCCACATTTTAAATAGCTGCCATATTTTGAGATTGCTAATATGCAACATTGCGACATGTCATTGTTCTTAGTGCGTTCAGGTGTGCCATTTAATTGTCTTGTGTGATACTTTCAGGGACTTTCTATTGCTACTAACACTAAGCAGTGATGCATTAGTAGTGAGATAAATCCAAGCAAGCTTTTGCAATGCAATAGGTCTTACATATTTCAAACAAGTTAATTGTCATCTTTTGACAACAGCGGCCACGGGCAAAAACAAAAGAAAACGTGACAAGAAACTGAGAAAAGATTACTTGGCAAAATAAAATAAAGTTAGTTTTAAAAAATAAAACTTTGCAATTTTGTGCCTGCTGGGCACGTTTCTGCCAGTCACAAGCCTTCTGTTTCTGGGGCACGCGAAGTTAAAAACAACAAATAATACCTCAATCACATCGGGAACAGCGGGCGGGCACTAATTAAGTTGCATCAATTAGTGCTTGATCCCTGCTCCACACTGAGGAATGGAAGTGATACCAGGTGTGCCTTGACAAATTACCAGGCTGTACAGAAGAGTGCCACGCAAGCCAACAAATGATGAGCAAGCCCTGTACTGGACACAGCAGAGTCTTGCAAGTGAGACACATGCGCTAATGCTTGCACTCATAGGCTCGACCCTAAAAATGACACCTTCTGGCCCTACCTCCTCTTTAAGTAATCTAAGGTAGCATGTTGCTTTCTGCGACTTGTACTTTTTCATTTTACATGAGTTGTACATTTAGATACCCCAAGCTTGCGGACAATAACTTCCAAGTTTTCATTGTGAGTGTTTTTGACTTTTTCATGTTTTCTTTGTTGCTGTGTGTTATGTCTTACATTTGACACTCTGAGAGACCCTTTATCACTGCAAGTGTGAGAAATTATAAAGATGAGCTTCACATTCATGTGAGACATTTATAGGACAATGGGAGCTCACATTGGGCAACATAGCATGGGCGTCTGGTAGATAAAGTCTATCTCTGGGAGTGTCTTGTCTGTGTCCCTGACCACGCAACAACCCTGTTGGTATATGATTAAATACTAAAACAGGCTTATGTCTCCTCTTGCATCTTTTTTTTGTTAAATTATCATTTGTAAACTTATGCTTTCATATTACACTTAGTGTACTTTTTATTATTTTGGTGAAACCACTTTCTGTGATGGAATGAGAGCTGAGGTCCTATGACATTACTTCCTTTTATGCCACCAGGAGTGAGGTTAAGTGATGTCATTTATAGTGAAATAATCATAGGTCAAATAATCGGTGATGTCACTTCTGCTTCCCCTGACATTTTGGTGGATCAAAGTCCATTGGCACTTTAAGTTTCAGTCCTGCAGTCCCTGGGGCTTACTGTCAATCAGGGCTTCGCACTACTCTTCCCAATTTCATCCCAGAGTAGGGGGAATCCACTAGTCTTAGTAACTCCCCCTTCTTCCTAAGATGAAAGGCACATATCATTTTCTCACTGGCTGACACTTTCCAGTGTCAGCCTATTAGAGGTGGCTGTGGGATCTTCCAGTAACCCAGAGCATGCCACATTCATTGCTAATTGTATAGAGTGCCTCTTGATTCTTTAACCTCTAGCCTGACTGTCCTCTTACCACTGCCTTTTTCCACACAAGGACTCGAGCATCATGGGTGTTGTTGATCAGGCCTCACAGGTCCCTGCTGCTCTGACCAGCAGCACCCAGGTCCACCAAACAGGGCAGTCATTCTTCTGCAGCATAGAGTCCAATCCTCCCTCCGTCCTCCATTGCTTTCATCTACAGGTGGCCCTGATCACCACCACGTTCTACCAGCTAAGCGGGTGACTGCCTGTTTATTTAGGTGCACATTTCTAGATGCTAATGGGTGCTCGTGTCTATGTGTCTGCATGCACCCAAGCATTATTTTGATTGGAGTGTGTGTGTAAGCATGCATGTCTGCCTCAGCATGGATGAGTACATGAGGAATTATGTCAACTTTCTGAGGCGCAATAGCAGACAAAACTTGACTTAGCAGTAAGGGAGCAGTCAAAAAATCAAAATAACCTCCACTTGAATCACAATGGTCATCGGGTTAACCTCTTAAACACCCCAGATGAGGTACATTTATCCTACCTTCCATCCATCTATCAATCAATCCTTTAAGCCATCAATCCATCTATCCATCTTTTCAAGCTTTCATCTGCCTATCTTTCACCATTACATTCATCCTTGCTTTATAATTCTCTGTCTACCCTTTCCTCATTACAGTCTTCTATCCAATCTTCTATTCTTCCATTCACACTGCCAGCTATTCATCCTTCATTATCCCATCCACATTCCCATTTTTCAATCCATCCATCCATCATTTCACCCTGCTTTTAGCAACTCATTCTTCTGTCGAGACTGCCATTCATTCATCCATCCACACATTCATCCAGCCTTTCATCAATCCAGCTATTCTTTCTTTCACCTACCCATGCAAAGTTTGCTTTACACTTCCATTCATCAGTCCTTTTACTCTCACATCCATCTTCTCATGATTTTGGCCCTGTTTTCTTGTCACGGTTTCTTTCTTCTTTCATATATCCTTTGTTTTACCCTTACTCGCACTCCCTTCTGTCTCTCTCTCACTTTTAGGGGTATATATTTGAGAGTCCCTAGCTCCACTGGAGCGTCACTTTATGTGATGCTCGAGAGGCGCTAGCCTGTGCTCCATATTTACAAGGAGGTGTAATGATACTGTTTGTCGTGTTACACCTCATTGTAAATATGGGAACCTTCGACGAAGTTATCTGCGTCAGAGGGGCGTGCAATGTGTGTTGTTGTGGGCATGCCACAGCAACACCGATTGCATTCTGACGCTGCCTCAGATTTATAAGATTTCGTAAACCTGATGCAGCTCCAAAATCTAACGCCACCCCCAGGCGTGGTGTTAGCAAGGCACAAGGAGGAGGAATATTTTTATTTCTCTTCGTTTTTTGCTTTTTCTATGCATGCTGCAAGAGCAAAATACCTGAAATGATTGTTTATGTGCGGGAAGGTGTCCCTTCCTACACATAAACAATCTTTGAAAATTATGCTTTGGCACTTCTGTGCAGCACACATAGAAGTGCCAAAGTGCCATTAGTGATTCTTTATGTGCAGGAAGGGACACATTCCCGCACATAAACAATTACACCTTTCAATGCAGACATCTTCGCACGATGATGCAAGGATGCCTGCGTTGGCGCTGGCAGCTAAATTTAACGCCAGCACAGGGGGCAACACAGGGGTGCGCCGTATTCACTTAAATACGGTGCATCCCTACGTTGTGAAAATGATGGAGCGCGTCACTGCCAATTTTAGCACAGCGTCGCGCTCTGTCATTGCCCCATAAATATGGGCCTTAGTAGCTTAGGCAGAGTATCATGGACCTTAGTTCAAGGAAGGAAATGGTCTCCCAACTTTTATTTGAAGTACAAAATACAGAAATAAGCAGTATTCAGTAGTCCCCACGTGCGTCGGGCCCTGGTGACACTGCGCCTGCTGCACCCTTTGACGTTCCGCCTCTGTACATTATTTCCCTTTCTTTTATCATGTCACCTTTTGATCCTCTTTTACTTACTATGGTTATCGTCACACCTCTGGCCTCTGTTATGGTTTTCCCTTAGATTTTTTATAGAGCTTTTGTCTGCAGAGCTGCAAGTATGAAAGGCTCATAAATATACTTATCAATAGCACACCCCGCTTAAGCTGTGAATGCCGGGGTTCACGATGCCACTGCTTAGCAGGCACACTTCTCGGAATTCGCCATAATGGTGGCTCATACTAGACACGTTGGCCCTGTTTGACAGCCTTCTGATTTTTCAGGCACTCTGCTGGCACATCCAGGGCATAGGATACATGCTTGGAAACGTTTTGCGGAGAACTCTTGCAAATTTCGAGATGCCTATTGCAGATTTTAGTTAAATTACATCAGTTACTTCTGTGACTGTTGTTGGCGAGGTGTGAAGGCATTTCCTCATCTTTCTTGGGAAAAAAAACTTTTTGATAGCACTCCTGCTGTTTAATAGCCTATGTACGCAAATTGGTGTAATCTGCCTGCTTTCTCATCATAGGAGCTTTTAAGCAGTTCTATTGGATGATTACCTCATGAGCCTGCATGCTTTGTCTAGTACTGCTTTCTGCAGCAAATGGTTGTGAGATCTGAGACCCCTAAAATTGCATTATTCTCAGTAAATATGTTCTAAACAAGTGTTTATGATTCCCATTTTCAAAATCCGGAATAAACGCAGTCATGAAATCGAAAATGAATGCAGACTAGCAACATTGCAAGCACAAAGGACAAAGGTGACACAGACTTTAACAGCTGAATGACCAAATGTAGGAATTTGACCAATTTCCACCAGCCTAACATCAAATCAGTTATCAAAAGTAATACTTTTTCCCATCTACTTTAGTTTTCTGATGTAGGATTTTATAACTGAGTGGCACTAAGCATCTCTCACACCGTGCCTTAACCCATTTCACCAAAGATGGTTAGATGGTCGAATAATTGTCTGAAGTCACATTATGGCTACGGTACATTAGTATTCACTGATCTTGCACTCACATAATACAAATAAATGCACTAATCAGTGGTAGAACTCAAGCCCAAATATGTACACAACTAACTTGGAGCACACAACATAACCAGAGCCACTGGAATTGTTTCTGCAGTCTCAGCGTGTCCCACATAATTATAGATTTCATGCACTTGCCACAAAGTCCATCAATTGCTGCATAATTAGCAAAAAAACATTGGGCGAGTTTATGCGTATCAAATGTCCCTAAAAGTGGTACCAAACCTTCTTTCTGCACTGTGGCAGGTCCTTTCCATAGTCTAGCTGACTCCCTCTAAAGAGCTGATTGTTATATTTAAGTATTAAACTGACATTAACGAGGTGAAACCTGTTCCCAGTTAACATGTCAAAATGTTCTAAAATGACAGAATAGTTAGTGCATACTTTGCCTTTTTTTATGCATTATTCCACTCTGCCACATCATTTGGTTCTCCCTTGCCACATAATTCCAGTGGCCGTGAGCATAACCGATCACAGGGTGTTTAGACAAAATATCGGAGAAAAACATTTGTGGCAGAATATTCTGTCAAGAATATCAAGGGCACAAATATTGTGAGAGATAAGTTTATATAGTTGAGCAAAGGTTTACTATGTATAACTCCAAATATATGTACCTTGACAATATATATACCTTAAAAGTACATAGAGGCGGAGTTAAGAATAGTAAATCTATACTTATCTGTTGTACTTACCTTCTCAATAAATTGGCCCTTGATATTTTTGACACAATATTCTGTCCACATGATATTTTTGTTTCCGATATTCTGTCAGTGGTCCCACTACAGGGTGCTCCAGGCTCCAACATGATCAAATAGTCTTGGACCTGCTGTGAATAATGTGAATATACCTGCCTTTGCCACTGTCCTAATCATTAGGTCATGGCCTGCAGATTTATGCAAATGATCCTTCTGCTTTGGAGAATCTCTGTATTTAAGCTATTATCATGTGAATGGCACCTTCCTGAGCGTGTAGGAAAGCATCAGAATACTAGAAGCCACAGAGTGTGTTGAAATGCATTTCTTGCCGTTGCTTATACAGTTAATAAGTGACGCTGTGTTTGGGAGTTTAGGGCTGGCCACAGTGATCAAAACTCACTCGGTTATGTTACGTGATATTGTCTCGTGGTGACATAGGGTGAGGTGGCGCAATTACAACACACAAGGAGATTGTGAAAAAGGCTGCTTTAATGAGAAAGAGCGATATGAACAATAAACAGAACACTGGGCACGCCTTTCCGACTAAAAACGAACCACCCAAATTAAAACAACATAATACTCAGCAACCCAACAACTCTTAAACGCCCATCCCAACAATGCTTTAAACTGCTCTCATTAATATTAACAAAAATCCTGCCAAGTTTCTTATCCTAAAGCCACATTGGATTTAGTATCTAGGGGAACCTTGCTTGCAAATCTTTAATTCCCCTTCAGCTCGAACTCCTTTCCTTCCTTGAGCAGACAACCCAATTCTCCCCGTCTACCAGACTTGCCCATTCAGGGACCAAGCAGTTCCTCCAGCTTGTAAGCGTCTCCTACTTGCAAGCTGCCTTCAGGAAAAAAATCCTGCCCTGGAGCAAGGCCCAACTGCCGAACCAAAAGCAATCCTTACCAAAATGCTCAAACCAGCCCTCACCCTTTATCGGATCACGCAAATGAATCTCTCTCTTTTCATCCCTCCATTCATTCTCCTTCTCTCCTCTCTCTCTCTGACAGCTTTCTCTCTACCTTCAATCCACTTCCTCCCTTTCTCTCTCTCGCTCTCTCTCGAGAAGCCTTCCTCTGCCTGATACAATTAGCTTTGGGGAGCTGGGGAACTAGACAGAGGCACCAGGAAAAACCATGGGCTTTTAAACCCAGCCTCCAGCCCACCAGGGAAATACCTGGTCGAATATCAACCCGTCCGGCATTGCCATCAAGAGTTTCTCAACATCCTCGCGCACTACGTCCATCAGTTTCACGATGTGATGTTCATTCCCCTCAGGGCCGGCTTTAGGGCGGTGCGACAAGTGCAGCTGCACCAGTCGCTGACTATGGTGGTGGGTGCTGTGTTTAAAAGTAACTTCTGGGGTTAAAGGCACATTAACTCCCTTGTGAGTCCAGCAGTTTCAGGCAACAATAAAGATGTCAAGATAACTCTGATGATTAACCTCTTAGCTGCTGGGCCTTTCTCCCCCCAGTGCTGAGACCTTTTTTGGCTATTTGGGGTAGTTCGTGTTTAGGCCTTCATAACTTTTTGTCCACATAAGCTATCCACGCCAAGTTTGCGTCCTTTTTTTCCAACATCCTAGGGATTCTAAAGGTACCCAGAGTTTATGGGTTCTCCTGGAGGAGACCAAGAAATTAGCCAAAATACACCTAAAATTTTGTTTTTTTCAAAAAAACTGGAAAAAAGGGCTGCCGAAGAAGGCTTTTGGTTTTTACCCTGAAAATGGCCTCAACAAAGGGTTTGCAGTGCTAAAATCACCATTTTCCCAGCTTTCAGGAACAGGCAGAGTTGAATCAGAAAATCACATTTTTCAACACAATTTTGGCATTTTACTGGGACATACTTCATTTTTACTATTTTTGGTGCTTTCATCCTCCTTCCAGTTAGTGACAGGAATGGGTGTAAAACCAACACTGGATCCAGGAAAGCTAAGTATTTCTGAAAAGTAGACCAAATTCTGAATTCAGCAAGGGGTCATTTGTGTAGATCCTCCAAGGTTTTCCTACAGAAAATAACAGCTGAAAAAAATAATATTGAAATTGAGCTGAAAAAAACAGCCATTTTTCTCAGTGTTTTACTCTGTTACCTTTTCCCTGCAATGTCAGATTTTTTAAAGCAATATACCGTTACGTGTGCTGGACCCTTCTGGTTGCAGGGATATATAGGGCTTGTAGGTTCATCAAGATCCCTAAGTACCCAGAGCCAATAAATGAGCTGCACCTTGCAATGGGTTTTCATTCTATACCGGGTATACAGCAATTCATTTGCTGAAATATAAAGAGTAAAAAATAGGTATTAAGAAAACCTTTGTATTTCCAAAATGGGCATAAGATAAGGTATTGAGCAGCAGTGGTTATTTGCCCATCTCTGAATTCCGGGGTGCCCATACTAGCAGGTGAATTACGGGCCATTTCTCAAATAGACGTTTTTTTTACACACTGTCTTACATTTGGAAGGAAAAAATGTAGAGAAAGACAAGGAGAAATAATACTTGTTGTGCTATTCTGTGTTCCCCCAAGTCTCCCGATAAAAATGGTACCTCACTTGCGTGGGTAGGCCTAATGCTCGCGACAGGAAAGGCAACATGGACACATTACATTTTTACATTGAAATCTGATGTGTTTTTTCAAAACTGCCTAGCTGTGGATTTTGGCCTCTAGCTCAGCCGGAACCTAGGGAAACCTACCAAACCTCCACATTTTTGAAAACTAGACACCTAGGGAAATCCAGGATGGGCTGACTTGTGGGGCTCTGATCAGGTTCTGTTACCCAGAATTCTTTGTAAACCTCAAAATGTGGCCAAAAAAACACTTTTTCCTCACATTTCGGTGACAGAATCTTCTGGAATCTGAGAGGAGCCACAAATTTCCTTCCACACAGCGTTCCCCCAAGTCTCCCGATAAAAATTATACCTCACTTGTGTGGGTAGGCCGAGTGCCCGCGACAGGAAATGCCCCAAAACACAACGTGGACACATCACATTTTCACAAAGAAAACAGAGCTGTTTTTTGCAAAGTGCCTAGCTGTGGATTTTGGCCTCTAGGTCAGCCGGCACCTTGGGAAACCTATCAAACCTGCACATTTGTGAAAACTAGATACCTAGGGGAATCCAGGATGGGCTGACTTGTGGGGCTCTGATCAGGTTCTGTTACCTAGAATCCTTTGCAAACCTCAAAATGTGGCCAAAAAAACACTTTTCCCTCACATTTCGGTGACAGAAAGTTCTGGAATCTGAGAGGAACTACAAATTTCCTTCCAGCCAGCGTTCCCCCAAGCCTCCCGATAAAATTGATACCTCACTTGTGTGGGTAGGTCTAGTGCCCGCGACAGGAAATGCCCCAAAACACAACGTTGACACATCACATTTTCACAAAGAAAACAGAGCTGTTTTTTGCAAAGTGCCTAGCTGTGGATTTTGGCCTCTAGCTCAGCTGGCACCTAAGGAAACCTACCAAACCTGCACATTTCTTTAAACTAGATACCTAGGGCAATCCAGGATGGGCTGACTTCTGGGGCTCTGATCAGGTTCTGTTACTCAGAATCCTTGCAAACCTCAAAATGTGGCCAAAAAAACACTTTTTCCTCACATTTCGGTGACAGAAAGTTCTGGAATCTGAGAGGAGCCACAAATTTCCTTCCACCCAGCATTCCCCCAAGCCTCCCGATAAAAATGATACCTCACTTGTGTGGGTAGGCCTAGTGCCTATGACAAGAAATGCCCCAAAACACAATGTGGAGACATCACATTTTCACAAAGAAAACAAAGCTGTTTTTTGCAAAGTGCCTAGCTGTGGATTTTGGCCTCTACCTCAGCCTGCACCTAGGGAAACATAGCAAACCTGCACAGTTTTGAAAACTAGACAACTAGCGGAATCTAAGATGGGGTGACTTGTGGGGCACTGATTAGGTTCTGTTACCCAGAATCCTTTGCAAACCTCAAAATGTGGCCAAAAAAACAAATTTTCCTCACATTTCAGTGACAGAAAGTCCTGGAATCTGAGAGGAGCCACAAATTTCCTTCCACCCAGCGTTCCCCCAAGTCTCCCGATAAAAATGGTACCTCACTTGTGGGGGTAGGCCTAGTGCCCGCGACAGGAATAGATCACACAACAGTCAATGTTGGTACTTACATGAGGCAACTGTTGACCCTGGGGTGATCCATTCCTTACGCAGGCACTAGGTGTAGGCACTCAAGTGGGGCAGTGTTTTTATCAGGACAGGTGAGGAATCACTGGGTGGTAGGAACTTTGTGGATCGCAGCATATTCCTGTAGTTTGTGTGACAGAAATGCAAGAAAAATAGAGTTTTTATTCAACATTTCAGCTTTGCAGGGTATTCTGGGTAAGAAAACTTTGGGGAATCCACACAAGTCACACCTCTGTGGACTCCCCCGGATGTCTAGTTTCCAGAAATGTTTGGGTTTAGTATGTTTCCCTATATAGCCGCCGAACCCAGGACCAAAAACACAGGTGCCTGCCTTACAAAACCAGTTTGTTTTGTGATAGATAATTTTGATGTCTCCACAATACAATTTGGGCAGTGGAATTTGGGGCTGAACTAATTTGGGGAGCTCCCAAGAGAGCACCATCTCTGTGCTTGCCCCCACATTCACCTGCTCTCTGGGTTGGGCTAACCCACTATTGCCCTGTTGCACAGACTGTGCTTGCGAAGGGAGAACAGGACTGCCCTCATCACCTCCCTCACAATTTACTGGAAGGAGTTATCCAATGGCACTCCTCCAACTGAAAAATCACTCCCAGAGTCTGCGCCATTGTCCTATCCCTCAGATGCTGTCTCAATATCTGCTGTCTCAGTCTCTGATCCTATGTCAGAGCTGTCCTCTATAACCAGAGTGACGTCAGCAGCAGTCATCCATCAAGATGCCATCTCTGCTATTGGCTAAACTGTTGCTCTAAAAAACTAGACTACATAGACAGTCACAAAATTGCTGGTGTGTGTGTGTGATACGTGCAACAGCAGAGGCCACCTTACCTACGCTTCTTCCATCAATCAGCACGTTCTTTCAAGGCACTCAAACACCTTGTCACATACCATTCATCACAGTCTTTAGCACCTCCTGCGCCCAGTCCAACAATCATTATTGGTGCTCCCACTCCCACTCCCACTCCCACTGGCCAACGCCCGCACTGAAGGGGTTAATGTTAGTGCTGGTAAGAGAGCAGAAATTTGTCTAGTGGCAGTTTTATCTCTTCATAAAGTAGGGGAGAGGTATAATGTGCCTGCTGCAAAGATTGTGTACCATGCAGATCACAAACCTGAGTGTGAGTGGACTATGAGTAGCACTTTAAAAGAATGAAATGTATGAGTGGGACTATGGAGAGATGAGAGGCACTGTTGGAGAGTGGTAGTGAGGGAATTAGTAGAGAAGGAGATCACGAGGGTGCCAAAAAAGAGGTTGCACTGGGCTCCACCACCGTTAATGCAGACCCTGATTCCCCTGAAGTGATCATCTGTTCAAACCTTCAGACCCATAGAAAGCCATCATTACTCTGGTCTCTTTTCTCTTCTCATTGTCTATTTCCATTAGTTTTAAAGCCTCTCACCCTAATGTGCGCACTGCACCAACTATATTCATGCATTGTATACATGTGCTGGCTCAGTGTCACAAATCCATTTATATACTTTTACGTCACAACTCTACCTGTGCTCTCTCAACACTCAATCCAGACTGCTTCTCAAATAATCCCTGCATTCTCCTTTTTTGCTAGAGCCATCACACAGTCTCTATGAAATGAAGAGTATGTGGGTTGAAGGGGACAGAAAATCCATGAGACCGACATATATATTACCTTCAGGGCCAAAGTGTCTTCTATTGCATGCGGGACCACACGTCCCTGTACATTTTCCCTGGTTATGTGGAACACCTATCCTGCTCCCTCTATTGTTCACCAATACTGAAAGAGTGTATCCCTTATTACAAACTCGACAAGCACAGCTTGAGAACCTTTGCATGAAACTTGTTAGAGGCTGATGATCTGCTTTTGATTTCGTCAGCCTAATGTCTAACTTCTCACATTCCACTATTTTCAACGTTCCCCCTTTCGTGCCTAACATCTGTGACTCCCTGAATGTCCCAAAAATAATCAGATAAATTCCGTATAGTTCAGAGTAATTTTCCAAAATCTTTTGCCACGTCCCTAAAGCCCCCTTTAAAATCTATTCTGCTATAGCATCTTTTTTTGCAATATGTGAAGTAAGGTGGATTTGTAGAGCGCGGCTTGTAACCAGTGACGGTATCCGGACGCTGCAAAACCGTATCATTTTCTCAGGTTCTTCCTTCAAGCATCTGAAAACGTCTGTACATTCCACGGTGGCACATCGCCCAAAGACTTCTTCATTGAAGTTTCTCAGCATTCTGCTCACGCCTTCAGATCCACCCTGACTGCTGCTTTCAAGTATACAACCCGATGCCCCAGCAGCACCTCTAGTATAACAAAGCCTATCCTTTCATGAACATTCTCTGCTTCCATCACCCGGCAAAAAAAATCAAATGTCCCCAAAGAAACTTTCAAGCAAATATATAGACTCTAACTAATAACTTGAATTTCGTCTTCAGTGAGCTGTGCTTCTACCGTTTCAGAATTCAGTTCCACACCCAAAACGCCATAGACATTGAGCAACCTATTGGCTATGCATTGTTGAGGAAGACGTGATTTCAAACTGCATTCCCAGAAATCGCAAATCCTGATGGTGTTTCAGCAGAAGGAAAAAAGCCATTTTGATCTCCTCTGCCATCGCCAACCCTACTCGACACTTCCTCACTATACTGATAGCAGTGTCCACACTACTGCAATGAACAGAGCTGTCCTTTTCTGCATAGAAATAGTCCTTTTGAGTTGTCCTCCTCCCCACAACATAAACGTTGTTAGTTACAATTAATAATAATGCAATTCAGCCATTAAAAAAATGTTTTGAAATGGAGTGGCAAATGATGAACTAGAGACTCTTTTAAAAGCCTAATGATTTTCAATTGTAGGCAAGTTAAGTAAAATATCAAGTTACTTATAGCAGAAGGTCAATTTCCAGCGATTGCTATATTTCTGTGTCTACGATGCTTACTGTTACGGTCATCAAAAGACACGGAAATATATACAAAGGTAGATAAAGAGAGAATGACAGATACAGAGATAAAGATGTATAGATGTAGGTAAATAGATAGATAGATAGATAGATAGATAGATAGATAGATAGATAGATAGATAGATAGATAGAAAGAAAAAAGCAAGGAGAAAGACGAGGAGATCTGGCTTCGTCTGTGTGTTTTGCATGGCATTATTTACAAAAACTAAAGGCATCCATGTTGTTTTTGCTACACTTTGGCTGTGTTCTGCATTGCGCCATTAGATAGCGATAAGTATTAGTTTTGATATATTTTCCGTACATATTAACATTTAAAGTGGATATAGGGTGTGAAAATTATTATAAATTATTCTATATTTTCAAAAAAATATGGAGTTCTTCGGTCCTTAAAACAATTTAAAGAAATATGTTAACAAATTAAAAATACACTGTAATACATTATGGGGCATATTTACAAGCCCCAAGTGCAACTGGAGCTTCAATTTTTGTGATGCTCTGGTGGTGCTGTGCACTGTGCTATATTTACAAGGCAGCGTTAAGTCACATTTTGTGGCTTAATGGCACCTTGTAAATATGGTCCCTTCACACGCAGCACTTTGTGTGTAAGCGACCTACAATGGGTGTTGCTGTGAGCGTTCCATCGATGTGCAAGCAATCGTAAATATGTGGCAGTGCCAGAATGTAACGCCACCCAGGCGTGCAGTGTGCAACGAGGAGAAGCTTTCATTTCTCCCCATATTTTGCTCTATGTGTGCTCCATTTTGCAGCACACATAGAAAGAGCAAATCGCCTTTGAAGATTGTTTTTGTGCAGGAAGGTATTCCTTCCTGCACAAAAACAATCTTCCCCGCAATGCAGCCATCCTTGCACCATGGCGCAAGGTTGGCTACGTTGGTGCTAGGCAGCTAATTTAGCACAGTGCAGGGGGAAACACAGGGATGAGCTGTATTTTTGTAAATATGGTGCATCCCTGCTTTTCTGAACTGACACAGCGTGGCGCTGCTAATTTTGGCGCAGTGCCGAGCTGCACCAGTTCTTTGTAAAACTGCCCCTATATTCTGCAAATATAGTGTGCTACAATGTATTTTCAATCTTAACATATTCGATTCTTTAAAAAAAACTCTATGGAGAACCACAGTAATACCTACAAATGACAATACAAACTAAACATTTTTTTTTAAAATGTTCTCCATTAAGTCCTGTAAATATATATAGAAACATTTACATTAATTTCTCTTCCAATTACCACTTTAATAAAGTGGCAAAAGGTATGGTAAAAGAATAAAAGCTACTACTAACCTATATATGAGTCCCTAACCCAGATCACAGCAAAAGTGGACTGAAAACAACATGGCTGCCTTTTACATTTTGTAAAGGCAGCTATTATCAATCACAAACTGCCTCTTATCAGCATGTACTTTGGTATACTGTGAGTGTACCACAGGATACCAGAACACAATATATAACTAAGCATCACAACTCTTATAACTTCAACACTACTTACATTATTTACACTCCACTCTATTCGACTGCACTTGACTCCACTCCACTGTATGCTATTCTGCTGTACGCCATTCCACTTGATCCCACTCCAATCTACATCTACAACACTCCACTGTATGTCACTATATGCTACACTATTCCACTGTATGCCACTGCACTCTACCTCACTCTCCTTTATGGCACCACACTCTGCGCCACTCCAATCTACACTACTCCATTGTATGCTACTACACTATACCCCCCTCCACTCTATGTCACTTCAGTCTTCAACATTCCACTATACTCTATCCCACTGTATGCCACTGAGAGAGCGTAGCTTATATAATCTATATTAACAGAAATGTTTATGAATTAATGTGTGATAATGCTGCATAGAAACTGTAAAAGTATTTGCTTAAACGTGTATCTGAAATGCGACCACAGGGAGTGGCCGCCAATGTATACGAGGACTAATAATAATGACTAAAATGTTTATAAAATGTTATATAGTTTTATACTAATTATTAATGATTGCGTTATTGAATTTGTGCTGAAATCCTTGTAGGCCTTAAGTTAGCATGAGCCGAAGCTTAGCTGCTTGGCTCTCATATTAAATGTATTTTTCCAACTTTACAGTATGCTGACTCACAAAAGGACACAACCTTTCTATTTTTCCAAGTTAGAAGACGAATGTAACCATGCTAGATCCGTTTCCATGAATTTTTCATTGCTTGTAGGGTGATGTTAAAACAAAATGAAACAGTGTAGATTAATGTAATGTACAAGGTCATTCAAACCGGTGAAGACAATGGAGCTACTGACCAAAAGATGTGCAAAGAATTACAGAAAGATGAAATCATACCGGACGTGCCACCCCTGGAGACATCGAATCGGAGAACCAATCAAAGACTTGTAAAATAATATGGGGTGAAAGTTAGGTGACCTAATGTGTTTTCTGATAGGTTAAAGATAGTGGGGTATAACAAATGTCCAATAGAATTTTGGGGGAATGTACAACGAAAAAGGTATAAAAACCAATGACACGGGGAACCAAAAAAGGTGGGTTAGGGAATGCTATTGATTTTATCCAGAAACTTTGTCACTCTGTTTGATGACTTATTGGTTCGCTTAGAACCATCCTCGTCCTTAGATTTACCCATTTTACACTTTGCCTCCTCATGAGGGAAGTGCCCCTTTTTTTTGGCCCAGAGCTGAGTTCTGACAGATGGCGATTTGACTGATGTCCTGAAGACGAAGACTGAACCTGTGCGCTGACCTAAACTTTGGAGGGTAATTATGACAATGCATATGTGATTTCTCTGTTTGCTTTTCCTTTCTAGGTACCAACTGCTTACTTTTGACAAGGACCATAGTTAGATGTTTTCCAAATTGGTGTTCTAAATCATTATGCATGAAGCCCAACATGCTAATGCTAATCAGTGGTTAGGACAGGTGTTCACTAAACTGACGCAAATAGACAAATGACCGAAACTATGCTTTGTTGAACTGATGCGTTATTGACACTCTGCTAAATTTCACGCCGTGTTATGTTCTGATGTTTGTGATTCTCGCCTTGATGAAATCTTACCAAAGTTGCCATATCGTGACTATGCTATTATGTTTCTTGGTTTTGAGATTGACGCATCTGCTTATAGAATTGTAATCCACAGGGAATAAACTTCATAAAAATTCTACTAAACTGGTATGGTTATTCATGGCTGCAAGGTCATGGTAGAGTTTTGAATTGATTAATGACTTTGAAATGTATTTTTGTGATAAATATTGATGACATTATTGAAGTATTGATTGACATATTGATTAGCTATCTCGTCCTAAGGTGTCTCTCAACTGGGTCAAAAGAGTCATTGGCCTAAAACGAGTCCTGATGTGTAATAAATTGTCAAAAAGGGACGTGTTAACAGTTCTGGTAGCAGAGCGACGGTTTGGCCCTTTGGGGCCCTAGGAAGGAGAATTATTGTTTAAATTGTTTTTCTGAGATAATGCAACTTGGAGACATGATGTGTTTCTAAATTCACCATGACTTTCCCGGGATCTCGGAGCCTGCCTAAGTGAGTTGGGAATGTTCTCGGCGTCATAGCATGTGTGGTGTAGGATTTGCGCTTGCTCAGCTTATGCTTTTTGCAGATGGTTTGTGAATTTTGTGTGTATCTAGGCCAGGTAAATGTTGTTTTAGTAGGAGTGGGCGTACTCCGCAGTATGAGAGTAGGGAAGTCGGCGTACTTCATATGAGTGTGGCGCTTTGTGCTAAAAATTATCCACGTGGTTGGTTGTTCATGTACGGACCCGTCGTGCTCTAAGACTCCGGAGTGACAAGTGTAGGAGACACTTGGGTTCATGTTGTAATTTGTGCGGTTTAATTAGGTCAATCGGTCGTGGTTGACAAGTCGAGTTTGAGTCAAATTGTATGAGTGAAACCTTCGATGGAGATTTGGCACGTTCTAAGGGGCACTAAAACAAACCATTGACAAGTCGAGAGTAGGATTTGAGGGTCGAATTCTGCTTGCTGGTGCGGGAATTGAGAAGGAGAGAGTAGCGGCCGAGGCTTCAAGTGAAATCTCTGTAAAGTTCTGAAGCAAATGTGTTACCGTTCCTGTAGTAAACCGGCAAATTTGTGTTGTTGTTGTTGTTAAAGGTGCTCGCAGTAATTTTGCATTAAGTTTG
Source organism: Pleurodeles waltl (assembly GCF_031143425.1). Lineage (NCBI taxonomy): Eukaryota > Metazoa > Chordata > Amphibia > Caudata > Salamandridae > Pleurodeles > Pleurodeles waltl. The sequence continues at coordinate 680,258,536 of NC_090450.1, read as the reverse complement.
GTATGAATCTAGTGAGGGGCGGACGAGCCGCAAGACTTTGTCAGCTGCAGTGTGTGTGAGTGTGACGTCAGTGGTGCCGCACTGAGATAGGTCAGTTGCCGAGAGGGTTCGCGCACGGATTGGCTGCCGTCCGTGAGAGGCACTAGGTTGAGAAAGGTGGGTGAAGAGTGTCCTGGGAATTAAAGTCACTTCTTGAGTAAAAAAAAACAAAAGAAAAGACGCAAAGATGAACTTTATCAAAGCTTTTAAGAGTGCTCTGAAAGGAGACGCATACATTATGGCGAGTGAAGGGGAGCCTACACCGCCTGAGGGTACTCCAGCTTATAGAGTCATGGAGGAAAAAGGTGTCACGCCTTGCTTATGGATGAAGCAGTGGCACAAATTGACGGAAAAAGAGTGATGTTTAGCATTTCCAGAACACGGAACGTTCAATATGAGAGTTCTAGAGAACTTAAGGTGGATGTTAAGTGTACAAAAGCCACCCCCGAGGCCAGCTCAGTATGAGGCTTAAGCAATTTGGGATTTAATGGCTATTAAACAGAGACAAGAAAAATTCCAAAGGAGAATAAAAAGGGCAGAAAAGACTCTAGCGGAAGCTAGGTGGGATAATGAGAGCAAAATGTGGAGACGGGGAATAGTTGACGGACTCAAATTATTCCCAGCAATAACACAGGGAGATGAGACGCAGGGGAAGAAAGCCACATGTAAAACAGACAAAGACTCTAGTACGCCTAAAGAGACTTAGAGATCCTGGAAAGAAGAAGACGATTCAGACGATGAAGAATTCCTAAATCAGATATTACACGATCGCCCGCCACCTTATGCGGGAAGTGACAATGTCCCGAGCACTAGTGTGGGTTTTGGGAACCAGACGCAGGAGAAGGGAGTTACTGATACAGCACAGACTAGTGATACGGGTTCGATACAGAATGGTGTCAGTGTACCCACTGCACCAGACATGCAGATACAGTTGCAACCTCCACCGCAGATACAGAGAATCTATCCAGTCGTCCCCGTACTAGAGACTACTACAAATCTGATAGTGCCGTCAGACCCGATATATACAAAATCGAGGTTAGCGCAGATTGAGTCAACTCCACAATTGCTGCCCCAGCCGCAGCCACAACTGATACCAGGGTATAATCCAGCAGCAGGACCTCCATTAATACCTGCCCCAGCTTCAGAGAATCAGACCTTTGGAGTCGCTGCTCCACGGGGTTTGGGACCAGGTCAGACACCAGCTGCCATATCATTGCCAATTACTGTTGGTCCACCGGTGCCATTGTATGCACAAAATAAGCCTGGCATGTGTGATCAGGGAGTAATGACCCAGGATGCAATAAGAGGAGGGTCCATAGGAACTCCCCAGTTAATGGCCCCAGGAGAGCAAGCGGTCGAAAAACCGAGGTCTTTGTTAGACCTTAACCCGGCTGAAGCACTGTTGGAGGCAATGAGACAAGCAGGGCTAGGAGTGCTAACCCCACAGACAATAAGTACGAATGCTTCACAGTCGCCAATGATGAACGAAGGGAACATTTCAGTGCAAGGTTTTACGGTACAACAGTTAAATGAGTGGTTAGAGAAGACCTATGCTTCACAAAAGACTACAGTAACTGCAGTAGAACCAGAAAGGTTGGAGAAAGACGATTACCTGAATTTCGTGAGACTGGGCGTGGAAGCTCCTGAATTAGTAGAAGGAACAATGGGGGCAAACAAATTAGAGCCATACACAGAAGCAGAATTGAGATATCTGTGCCCTAAGATCACTAAAGAAGTCGGTAAGGTACATCAGAGATTAGCGAACCTGGCAGACAAATACAATATTGATATTGAGAATACTAAACACTTGAAAAGAAGCTACAGGTTAAACTTTGATTCAAAAGATTTCGAGCATATGAGGTCTGCTGGAATGAAAGCGCATTTAAAGGAAATACTGCAAAGTGCGCAAATATGGGGAGCTTTAGAAAAGTGGGAAGGCAGATGGGCAAAAAAAAGAGACAAGGAGAAAAGTGACAGTCCGGGATCAAGTAAAGCTAAAGCTTCACCAGATACGGAATCAGTAAAGATGTTACCCATCAGAGAAAAAGCTGGTGGGGTTCTAATCCAGGTACCGTGGTCCAGGGGAGACATCCTATCTTTCACAAATGATTATACCAGGTTGAGGGAGAAGTCGATCGAGTGGTATCAGCAAACAGATAGGTTTGTGAAGCTTGCGAAGTGCCTCTGGGAAGATTTGAATACCTTGTTCGAGATCATTGTTCCGCCCGACTTTTGGCTTGAATGCAAGAGAGGGGTAGACTGGCCAACGCAGGAGCCGGCAAGGGATAAGGTGACCGGAGCACCCTCTGAGGAGGTGATGAAGTATTATCACAAGGTAATTGAGTTTTTGAAGCAGAAAGTATCGCCAAAAGTGACTGATTGGCAGAAAATCGACCGGACCTCACAGGAGGTTAAGGAATCGATACATGCTTACTATGAGAGGTTGTTGAAGGCATTCAAACATTACAGTGGGACTGAGACCATTGAACCGAAAGACATGAACCATCTCGTGTTCAGATTTGTTGAAGGGCTGAGACCAGAGGTTAGCCAGATGATTAAGAATCATTTCATCTGTTGGCAAGCGAAGCCGATTGATGAGGTGTTGCAGTATGCGAAATACTGTAGCGACAAAATTGAGCTGAAGTAGAGGAAGCTGAAAGAGAAAGTGATGGTGATGCAGATAAGGACAGCACAGGCAGGTATGCAGGGAAATGGAATTCAGCAGATGATACAGCAGAAACCGTAAGGGAATGGTGTGTTTCAGCCACAACCGAGAGGTCGAGGTCAAGGTTTTGTAAATTGCGGTCCAGATTTGAATACTGTGGTGGTTCAAAATGATGCGCAAGGGATGAAAAAGATGTCTCCATGTCACGCGTGCGGGGGCGTGGGGCATTGGAAGTGGGAATGTCCAAATGTGGTACAGGATGGTGTCATTCAACAAAGCACTAATGTCGGTACATTACAAAATATGAGCGGTCCAAAATTGAGAAGTCAAAATCCGAACTTCCAAAATAACATGCTTCAGATGCAAGGCCTACAGCCCATGCAGCAAATGCAAATGCCGTATGTTCAAGCAGCGCAAATGCAGCAAGTGCAACAGCAGGTTCCCATGGTACCTAGACAGCAAATGCAATTACCATTAGCTCCAATGGGACAGCAACAGGTGATGCTTCCTCAACAGGTCACAGGCCAAGTGATGAGCCAAAATAATACAGTACAGCAATTCCCATTGCGTGGTGAAGATGGAATGAATGAGGAATGGTCGAATGACAGTTCAGACAGTGGAGAGTGCAGGCTTGCAGCGTCCCTAGAAGTAGATCAGAGGGGACCCTATGTAGAGGGAAAGGTAATGGGTCACAAGGTTTCATTCTTGGTTGATACCAGATTTACACGCTCTACAGTTAGAAGTGCAGAGGTTCCGAAATTACCACTTTCAGGGCGTACCATAAGAGTGGTCGGTGTAGCAAACCAGTACTTGACAAATCCGATTACAGATCCAGTGCAAGTTGAGATTGGGAACTTCCAAGGGCTGCATAAGTTTGTAGTCTGCGATTCAAGTCCTGTGTCCCTACTGGGAAGAGACTTACTGTGCAAAACGAAATGTTCGTTTACCTGTTCCAATGATGGAATTGAGGTGCAGACAAATAGTGATGATGAAGGGGTTGATGGTCAGTTTTCAGAGTTAGAGACAGAAACCGCGAATGAAGATTACCCTTTGATAACCTTATTCCCGATGCTTACAGTAACTGACTTACCAGCCGAGTTACAGGGAACGGTGACAGAGAAAGTGTGGGATTTGACAGGAAAGGAAGTGGGATTGATAAAAGGAGTAGAACCGGTTAAAGTACAAGTGAAGCCGAATTCAGTGTTTCCCCAGGTGCCGCAGTATCATATGGCACAAGATGCCCTTATACAGGTGTCGCAGATAATTGCAGACTTTGTAAAGCAAGGAGTTCTGAAGGAGGTATTGAGCAGCCCATGTAATTCACCAATAATGGGTCTGAAAAAGCTTTGTGGGAAGGTTCACATTGTGCAGGACTTGAGGAAAATAAACAAGATTGTGGTAAAATGATGCCCCATAGTGCCAAACCCAGCAGTAATCATTTTTCAGGTTCCGTGTGATGCGGAATGGTTCACTGTTGTAGACTTGTCACAAGCCTTCTTTTCGGTGCCTCTTCATGAATGACAGCCAGTTTTTATTCAGTTTCAAATTCCTGGACAAAGTGTACAGTTGGTGCAGAATTCCTCAAGGGTTTTCTGAGTCACCCTCCATCTTCAATCAGATATTGAAAAAGGACTTTCCTTAGTAATGCCTTTCAGTTCGACTCTAGTGCAGTACATTGACGACTTACTGATTGCGTCCCGGACAAAAGATGACTGTAAGTATGACACAAGTGCGTTACTGAATCATTTGGGAAAGAACGGACATAAAGTGTCGCCAAAGAAGCTGCAGTAATGTCAAAAAGAGGTGAAATACTTAGGAAACTTGATTGAGAGAGGGTCCAGAAGAATATCAAAGGAAAGGGTGACAGCTATTTTGCAGATGAACCCCCTGACAACAAAGAGGGATGTCAGGATGTTTTTGGGAATGGTGGATACCCAACTTCTCCATTATTTCAAAACCATTGATAAAGCTGACAGGCAAAAAGACTAAGGATGACCCGTACACCATAACTTCGTCCAAAGAAGAGCTTGAGTCATTCATGGAATTGAGAGAGTGCATGTGCAGGGCACCAGCTTTGGGTATGCCTGATTACACAAAACCTTTTCTACTGTTTTGTCATGAACGTGATGCTTGTTCTTTGTCTTTCTTGACACAGGTCCATGGAGGTGCAAACCGCCCTGTAGCGTATTTTTCAGCTACCTTGGACCCCGTCGCAGCAACCTTACCGAGTTGTTTGCGCGCAGTTGCAGCAGTTGGTCAAAGCCTCACGCAGTGTGGAGGCATAGTGATGGGACATCCCTTGACAGTAATGGTTCCACATTTAGTTGAAATTCTGTTGACTCGAACCAAAACCCAGCACATGACAAATGCTCGACTTACCCGATATGAGACAATTTTTTTGGGGTCACCTAATGTCTCACTGAAGCGATGTACTGTATTAAACCCGGCAACTCTACTTCCTGTTGAAAGTACTGAGATTAATAATGAAGAAGAAGTGGAGCATGATTGTCTTGAGGTAACAGAACTATGTACCAAGCCCCGACCTGACATTCAAGATATGCAGTTAAAAGAAAATGACTGCATTATGTTTGTTGACGGATCCTGTTTGAGAGACTCAGTCGGAATGCTGAGAGCTGGTTATAGCTGGTATCATTGAAGCTTCCTGGCTCGAGAGAGTGTATTCCGCACAAGTGGCAGAATTAATTGCCCTTACTAAGGCATGCCACGCCGCTGAAAATCTGAGAGTCACTATCTATACTGACAGCAGATACGGATTTGAAATTATACATGACTTTGGCCAATTGTGGTCACAGAGAGGTTTCATGACCTCTTATGGTTCTCCTGTGAAAAATGGTGAACAGATTAAGGATTTGTTACATGTGATTCAGTTACCTCTTGAGATTGCCGTGGTGAAATGCAATGCTCATGGTAAATCACAAGACTTTGTGTCCATGGGAAACGGCTATGCAGATTAAGTCGCGAGGTTTTGCGCATTGAACTGTATGTCGTTCAAGGATCAGTGGGAATTGTTACCGCAAAATGAAAATGCTTGAACTTTGCATTAAAGGTGGTTGATACACTAGATGAGCTAAAAACATTACAGGGTCGTGCTAGCAAAGAGGAGAAACGCTCCTGGCAGAGAATGCAATGTGTACAGAGAGCTGACGACTTATGGGTCTCAGAGGAGGGAAAATTGGTTTTGCCAAACAGTCTTTTGTCACAATTTGCAAGGCTTTACCATGGACAGGCACATCTTGGGAGAGATGCAATGATCAGGTCATTCAAGATTGACTGGTTTAACCCAAAATTCAGACAAGCCACAGAAGTTACTTGTCACAGGTGCATCATCTGTCAACAGATGAATGCCGGAAAAGGGACTGTGGTAACTTTGAGCCACATAGGGAGAGCTGGTGGTCCATTTAGCAAGATGCAAATGGATGTCATTGAGATGCCTGTTTGTGGAGGATTGAAGTACGTGTTGGTGATTGTGTGTGTTTTCAGCCATTGGATTGAAGCTTGCCCCACACGTAGAAATGACAGTCTCACAGTTGCAAAGCTGCTGCTTAGAGAACTAATACCCAGGTTCGGTTTTCCGGTCTCTTTAGAATCAGATAGGGGCAGACACTTCGACAATGTTGTGATTAAGCTCTTGTGTGCTGCGTTAGACATCGAACCGAAGCTGCATTGTAGCTACCGTCCTGAAGCATCAGGACTAGTAGAACAAATGAATGGTACCTTGAAGTCGAGAATGGCAAAGATGTGCGCAGCTACCAATATGAAATGGCCAGATGCATTGCCCTTAGTGCTGATGTCGATGAGGAACACCCCTGATAAGAAGACAGGACTATCACCCCATGAGTCCTTATGGGCAGAGCTATGAGGCTACCCGCAGTACCTGCAAATGCTCTTGTGAATATCACGGATGATATGGTGTTGGACTACTGCAAAGGTTTGGCTGATGTGGTACGCTCTTTTTCCCACCAGGTGGAGGCCAACACATTACCACCGATCAGTGATCCAGGTCACAACCTGCAAACCGGTGACTGGGTGGTTGTCAAGAAGCACGTGAGAAAGTCGTGTTTGGAGCCGCGCTGGAATGGGCCATATCAAGTAATACTGACAACAACCACTGCTGTGAAATGTGCAGGCGTTCCAAATTGGATACATGCCAGTCATACAAAGAAGGTAACGTGTCCGACTGATGAGGAGCTTGAAGTTTCCGACTCAGCAGTTCCAGAGAAGGAAGACTCAGGGTCTGAAAATAGCCAAGGGGGAACTGAGACTGTAGGAGAGCCCGCTGAGAACAGCCTAGTCCCTCAAACAGTAAACGAGTTCGAGAGAGGTGACAGTGAGCCTATCTCAGTAGAGGCAGCAGGAGAACTAAATCAAGGAGAGGTTCTCCCAGAAGTAGACGGATACGGGCTAGAGCTTGAACCAGTTACAGATCCAAAAGAAGAAGAAGGGGAAATAGTAGAGAGAGATCAAAGCACACCGGTATCCCCTTAGCCAGTTGCAGGTCCATCAAGAGAAAACACCATAGCACAAGAGGAGGGTGTTGTTCAGCGTCCTGCAAATACAAGCAGGAAAAAGATGCATAAGGGAGATAACTGGCCAGAGAAACAGGCTGCGAAAGAAAAGGCCGTACCAGGTGAAACAATATCCAAAGAAACCGATACCACAAGAACAGAAGATCTGAGTGAAGGAGAATTACAAAGTGAACGCAGGTTGAAAAGAAAGAGAAACGCAAATAGAAGGTACGCAGGTCCTGAATGGGTAAATGCAACGACATCTGAATGGCAACAAGAATTCTTAGCATTCTGTTTTGATCGAGAAGTACCAGGTCAATACTATGGTACCTGAATTCAATAAGAGAAAGAGACTGTGTTAAAAACTGAAATTGAAAAGGAAATATTTTAAAGCTGAAAAGCTAAGAAAGAGACTTATAAATTACCGGATGTGACATTGATAACCTGAATTGACTTTGAGAACCCGATTATGACAAGCTGCTAACCTGATTTGACAAAAGGGTCCTGGAGTGAGTGAAATGCTGTAAATACATGCAGAGAGAAAGAGACTTTGCATCAAGAAAAAAAAAATAGGTTTAAAATTGTCCTCGAGTTGATTGGTTTACTTTGAGTTATTTTGCTATCTGATTCTTTACAGACCGTGGCTTATAATAGAAGCAGTAACAGAAAGGGTAGGGTGTGTGGTTGGTTAAGTCTTATATTAGGTATTGTGTACGCAATAATAATTGAAGGTGTGATTCTAGGAATGCTGTGGTTGGATAAGAAAGCAACTAACAATGCTTCAAAACCTGAGACTACAACATTAACACCATGGGAAAGGTTTGAGCAGGATGCAAAACACTTGCATGAGGGAACTAACTCAAAAAGGGAACTTTCCACTAATGTCTTCTATCGCTTGCTAAATGAGTATGTTGAAACCATGGATGCAAAGAACTGTTATGTGTGCACAAAGATTCCTTCATCAGTGCAAGAAGGAGTCACCTACCATAGTCTTCCACTAACTTACGGAATAAGCTGTAGTTTGCTACTAACAAGATTCTATAATCTAGAGCATGTGCAATATTTTTATTCAAACTTGGATGTGGTGTTTTCTTTTGTGCCTGTGATTGAGTTTCTGAATAAGTTGGGTAAGGAGCATAGTATAAAAATAGTCGGAGGGTTCTTTGAACCGACGCTTACATTTGGGACAGCTTATGCACACCGCAACAATCTGACTTGCTTATTAACGTCTGTAGAGAAAAGCTTCTTTGATCACACCGATGATACACGCAAAGCATTAAAAGAGAGATTAGAAAAGGGGCTAGAGAAACGCACATATGCAAATGATTATGCTTACACTGCAATAAAGACGCAAGGCAAATTAGCTATAGATGCATTACATGTAGGAAGGCTTTGTATATATAGGCCGAAATCTGAACATGACACTTTATTTGTGGGAACGAGTGAATGCAGGCATGGCGTTTTTGTTTCAGAGTAAATGGACATTCATGTTAAATGGACAGGACCCAGCGATCCCTGGGATCTATTATATCTGTGGACCTAATGCGTATTACTGTCTCCCTAAGGGATGGTATGGAACATGTTATTTGGGAATAGTTTTCCCAAAGATTTACCAGATTGATGACTTAAAGCAAATACCTAAAACGTCTGAATTACAACATGCTAGACAAAAAGAAGAGACAGCGGCTGCTGTCGTTAGTGACATATTGGGAGCCATAATTCCTTCAGTAGGGGTTATCTTAAACTCCATAAAGATTCAAAAGTTGTCTACTATTGTGGATAACATTCTGACAAATTTTACAGGGGCTATACTCCTGATGGATACTGAACTTGCTGCGGAAAGAGCTATGACTCTTCAAAATCGGCTTGCTTTAGACATACTTTTAGTAAAGAGCGGCGGAGTCTGCAAGATGCTCAATGAGCGTCATTGTTGCTCATATATACCTGATAATAGTAAGAAGATTATAGGTATGCTTACTAACCTAACTAAAGATAGTGCAGATTTGAAGGATTTAAAGGAACTTGGAGTGTGGGAGAAAGTGGGAAAAGGAATTGCCAGAGTAGGGAGCTGGTTTACCAATATTTGAAATGGAGTTCTTGCAAAAATACTAGGGGGTCTATTAATTGTTCTGGCCTGTTTATTAGGATTATGGGGAGCATGCAAAATTAATGATAACATTTAAAGAAATTGGACAAAAAGGAATTAGAAGAATGAAGAAAGTGAAAGGGAGAAAATGTTCGATGAAATTTGGGAGAGTTCACACAAAGGACAAGATGTTGAAATGCGCATTATGCGCAAGGTGGGAAATTAAAAGTGAACGGTCAAAGAAAAGGTTTGTGTGATGACGAACGTCATCAGAGGAGGGACTGAGAGAGCATAGCTTATATAATCTATATTAACATAAATGTTTATGAATTAATGTGTGATAATGCCGCATAGAAACTGTAACTGTCTACATGGCCCCCCTCGCACAACTGGCCCGCCAGCACGACCTCAGCATCCTCTCCTACGCCGACGACACCCAGCTCGTCCTCTCCCTGACCAAAGATCCTCTCACCGCCAAAGCCAACCTTCACGAGGGACTGAAATCCATCGCCGAGTGGATGAGCAACAGCCTCCTGAAACTTAACTCCGACAAGACGGAAGTCCTCATCCTCGGGCGCACCCCCTCGGCCTGGAACGACTCGTGGTGGCCCTCCGCCCTGGGCCCCCCACCCACCCCAGCCAGCCACGCACGAAATCTCGGCTTCATCCTCGACTCCGCCCTCACCATGTCCAAACAGGTCAACGCAGTGTCATCCTCCTGTTTTAACACCCTCCGAATGCTCCGCAGAATCTTCAAGTGGATTCCAACAGGAACCAGAAAGACGGTGACCCAAGCCCTCGTCAGTAGCAGACTCGACTACGGCAACGCACTCTACACAGGCATCCCAACAAAACACATCAAACGACTCCAACGCATCCAGAACGCATCTGCCCGCCTGATCCTCGACATACCCCGCCGATGTCACAACTCCCCTCACCTGAAGGACCTCCATTGGCTCCCCGTGGACAAGAGGATCACCTTTAAACTCCTCACCCACGCACACAAGGCACTACACGACACCGGACCTACCTACCTGAACACCAGACTCAACTTCTACGTTCCCTCACATCAACTACGATCTGCCAACCTCGCCCTCGCCATCGTCCCCCGAATCCAGCACAAGACCTCTGGCGGCAGATCCTTCTCCTACCTCGCCGCCAAGACCTGGAACTCACTCCCGACCTCACTACGCCAGACCCAGGACCTCCTCATTTTCAGGAGACTCCTCAAGACATGGCTCTTCGAATGATAGCAGCACCCGCCCCCCAGCACCTCGAAACCCTAACGGGTACATAGCGCGCTTTATAAATTTATTGATTGATTGATTGAATAGTATTTGCTTAAACGTGCATCTGAAATGCGACCATGGGGAGTGGCTGCCAATGTATACGTGGACTAATAATAATGACTAAAATGTTTATAAAATGTTATATAGAATAAGTTTTATACTAATTATTAATGATTGCATTATTGAATTTGTGCTGAAATCCTTGTAGGCCTTAAGTTAGCATGAGCCGAAGCTTAGCTGCTTGGCTCTCATATTAAATGTATTTTTCCTATCTTACAGTATGCTGACTCACAAAAGGACACAACCTTTTTATTTTTCCAAGCTAGAAGACAAATGTAACCATGCTAGATCCGTTCCCTTGAATTTTTTATTGCTTGTAGGGTGATGTTAAAACAAAATGAAACAGTGTAGATTAATGTAATGTACAAGGTCATTCAAACTGGTGAAGACAATGGAGCTACTGATCAAAAGATGTGCAAAGAATTACTGAAAGATGGAATCATACCGGACGTGCCACCCCTGAAGTCATCGAATAGGGGAACCAATCAAAGACTTGTAAAATAATATGGGGTGAAAGTTAGGTGACGTAATGTGTTTTCTGATAGGTTAAAGATAGTGGGGTATAACAAATGTCCAATAGAATTTTGGGGGAATGTACAACGAAAAAGGGATAAAAACCCATGACACGGGGAGCCAAAAAAGGTGGGTTAGGGAATGCTATTGATTTTATCCAGAAACTTTGTCACTCTGTTTGGTGACTTATTGGTCCGCTTAGAACCATCCTCGTCCTTAGATGTACCCATTTTACACTTTGCCTCCTTATGAGGGAAGTGCCCCTTTTTTTTGGCCCGGAGCTGAGTTCTGATAGATGGCGATTTGACTGATGTCCTGAAGATGAAGACTGAACCTGTGCGCTGACTTAAACTTTGGAGGGTAATTATGACAATGCATATGTGATTTCTCTGTTTGCTTTTCCTTTCTATGTACCAACTGCTTACTTTTGACAGGGACCATAGTTAGATGTTTTCCAAATTGGTGTTCTAAATCTTTTTGCATGAAGCCCAACATGCTAATGCTAATCAGTGGTTAGGACAGGTGTTCACTAAACTGACGCAAATAGACAAACGACCGAAACTATGCTTTGTTGAACTGATGCGTTATTGACAATCTGCTAAATTTGATCTATGTTCACGCAGTGTATGTTCTGATGTTTGTGATTTTCACCTTGATGAAATCTTACCAAAGTTGCCATATCGTGACTATGCTATAATGTTTCTTGGTTTTGAGATTGACGCATCTGCTTATAGAATTGTAATCAATAGGGAATAAACTTCATAAAAATTCTACTAAACTGGTGTGGTTATTCATGGCTGCAAGGTCATGGTAGAGTTTTGAATTGATTAATGACTTTGAAATGTATTTTTGTGATAAATATTGATGGCATTATTGACGGATTGATTGACATATTGATTAGCTATCTCATCCTAAGGTGTCTCTCAACTGGGTCAAAAGAGTCATTGGCCTAAAACGAGTCCTGATGTTTAATAAATTATCAAAAAGGGACACGTTAACACCACTTAACTCTACATCACTCCACTGAACAACACTCCACCATAATCTACTCACCTTCACACCACTCCACTGCAGGACACTTCACTCAATGCCACTGTACCCCACTTCAGTCTATGTCACTCCACTATACGCTATTCTAGTCTACAGCACTCCACTGTACTGTGCACTATTCCACTGTACACCACTCTACTCTATGCCACTGCACTCTGTGCCACTCCACTGTATAATGTTCTGCTGCGTGCCTCTCCACTCAACCACACACAACTCTATGTCCCTGCACTCTTCACCACCACACTGTACGCTGCTCCACTGTACACCATTCCACTCTATACCAGTCCACTCTACACCACTCCACTATATGCCACTCCAACCTATGCTATTCTACTGTACGCAACTCTACTGTACACTACTTCTTTCTATGCTATTTCACGCTATGCCACACCAGGCTATACCACTCCACTGTTCGGCAGTCCAATATACGCTATTCCATTGTATGCCACTCCACTCTACACCAATCCACTCTACAGCAGTATAGTCTTCCTCATTCCACTGTATGTTTCTAGTGTGATTACCAAGCTAGGCTGAGCATCCTGTCAACACCAATATAATAACAGTAGCAGGGGATTTTAACACTACTATGGAATCTTTAATAGCATCAGTTCCAGAGTTATCTTTGGAAGTAGATTCTCAACGGCATGTTCCCCAGATAGAACTTCCCCCTGTGAAGTGGCCGGCTAGAGCAGCACAAGTGTTGGCATTGACACTCAGGGCCTCATTTCAACCCTGGCGGTCACCGACTGCCAGGCTTAAAGTGGCGTTCGTACTGCCAACAGGCTGGTGGTACGAAATGCCACATTTTGACCGCGGCGGTACTGCCGCGGGCACATTGCCGGGACTGGCGGTTTACCACCATAGAGGCCCCGGCGGTCGCAATCCACCAGGGCACCGCCGCGAGCAGCACTGCCCTGGGGATTTTGACTCCCTTTACCGCCAGCCTTTCCATGGCGGTAGACACTGCCATGGAAAGGCTGGCGGTAGGGGGACTAGCAGGGCCCCTGGAGGCCACTGCACTGCCCATGCACTTGGCATGGGCAGTACAGGGGCCCCCAGGCACAGCCCCATCACGATTTCCACTGTCTGCTTGGCAGACAGTGGAAAGCGCGATGGGTGCTGCTACACCCGCTGCACCGCCACATTGCCGCCGGTTCCATTAGGAGCCACCTGCAATGTTACGGCCCACATCCCGCTGGGTTGGCGGGTGAAAACTGTTGAAATGCGGCTGGCAGGTTTGCGCCTGCATAGGCGGCCGTTAGGTGGTTCAACCTTGGCGGGCGGCCCCCGCCGCCCGCCAAGGTTGAAATGTGGGCCTAAATTTAGACCAGGGAGCAGCCAATAGAAAGATCCTATCTGATAGGGATTGCAAGGCTACCTATAACAGACCAGGACATTCAAGCAGAATCAATTATTTTCTAATTAGTTTGTCAGGTATGGAGATTCTGTCTTCCTGGAAAATGGTGGTGAACATCGTGATCTTTAAAAAAGGGCAATGTAGTTATCTGGGTAATTACAGGCCCATTAGCCTGATAGAGGCTGTTCAAAACAATGTTTGTAAGCAAGTGCCTGCCTATCTGCAAGAGTGGATTGGGGAACAGGATGTGTTATCTGAGTTTCAGGCGGGCTTTAGAAGCCAAGTAAGCACTGTCGACCAGGTCATTTGCTATACATGCATTTTTTTGGAAGACTGGTAATCAACAGGGGCAAACAGTATGTTGAGTTTGTGGATTAACAAGCCTCCTTTGACTAGGTCCCAAGAGCAAAGTTATGAAAGATCCCTGATGAAATGGACATTCCTGCAAACCCATTAAAAATGTTAGTCCAGCTACACACAGCAAATTATGCTCAAGTGAGATGGGGCGAAAATGGGTAATTGACGTTGGAATTAACGGCAGAGTTTGCCAGGGCTGTGTCCTGACCCCAGCACTATTCTCAGTATATATTAATGGGGTGGTGAATTAATTAAATAAGGAAGGGTGTGACTCACCAAAGGTGGGTGGCCAGAGGGTGCCAGCTCTCCTTTTCCCAGATTGGACCCTGCTGCTTTTGAAATCTCCTCAGGGGCTCCAGCAGCTTTTAAATATTGTCAATGCATTCTGAATGGAGAGTAGCTCTGAACTGAATAGCACAAAAACAACAATTATGTTTTTCAGCCCGTGAGGACAAAAGTGCCATAAGAGGCATTTGACAGAGGGTAGCAATAAGACTGACCAGGTGCCTTATTTTGGCTATCTTAGTGTGAGGCTCTAGCCAAATTTAAATTGGGCCCACCAAATTCAGAAATCACACTCAGTACTAATCCAGCACACAGCTTCTATAGCCAAAATCCAAAGATGAGCTACCTCTAGGAGTGTTGCTCATGCCCTTGAAATTTACATCCTAAAGGCCCTAGGTGCAGCATTGTATGACTGTGAAATTTGGGGATTTGTGAACATACAAATACTATCAAGATTAGAAACTAATTTTATAGGATCTCTCCTAGGATTACCAGAAAGTACTCTTACATTATTTCTAGACTTGGCACACAGAGACGCATTTCCTAGAAAGCGGAGTGTAGACTGGTGACAAACTGATATCGTCTGTGGTCTACAGCAGCACTAACCACATATCAAATAGGCTTAAAGAAATTATGTCCCCCGTTTGTGCTTGTAAAATCCTTTGTTTGAATTCCATAAGACTACTACTGGGGAAGCTGGGGTTAGAGAAACATTGGGCTACCCCCAAAGAGATGTGTTAAATCTCCAAAGGAAGATTGATATAAATCTATTGGGAAATGGCTACAATCCAAACTATAATAAACTGTAAGGGCTCCTTGTCAATGGAATTCCTTGGTGCAAAACTGTTCTCACTCTTTCAGCTTAGCATGGATGAAATCACTCACCCCTTGGCACGCAGACTGTATATTTAGTTCAGGTACAGGACTCTCCAGACAAAAAAATCCTGTAGTAAATGGTCGCACCTGATGGTGATCTATGCCTTGCGTGTGGAGGGTCCCTAGAAGTATTAAGACACATTGGGTCTCTAGTTGGCAGGGATATGCACCCTATCCAAGTAAGGACAAGAATCCTACTCAGAGCAAATCAGATACACAAGCTAAATCAACCTGTGCTCACCCTTTTAATAGCTTTGCACAGAGCAGGCAGGCTTAACTTAGATGTAAAGTATTTGTGGAATACTTAATTACAGTAACACAGTGAAAGACACTACAAAAAGGCACAACAACAATTTAGAAAAATAGATATTTATCTGAGTTAAACAAGACCAAAATGACAAAAATCCACTGATTATATGCAGTTTTAAAGATTTAGGTGAAAATAGCCCATGGAAGAGCAAGAGGCCAACTGGGGTTATCTGGTCACACTTGACAGGCACAAAATCACAGGTTCAGGCTGACGACAATGGAGCGTGGGATGGCTACAGGGACTCACTTGGACCAGCTGAACACAGTACCCTATATCCTGGTGCACTGTCTGCACGGCATTGCTTTTCAAGGCTTCACGTTGCTTCATGGTGGTTCAGATGAGGACCACAGAAGGCAGAGTACCATAGTCCTACTTCCAAGGATACAGGACTGGGGTGGCACCACTTGGCAGGGTAGACTCACAGATGGCAGCGTCCAGGTGCTGTAGCAGGTGAGTTGGGAGTGGTCTTTGATTTCCCTGAGACTGAAGAAGAACAGGGGGAAAGTCAACAAGCCCTTGGGGAATATTGTTTTCCAGGATGTAAAGAACAGGTTCCGACCTTCTCACTGCAGGGAAGAAGCAGCAGGCAGCAAGCCAACACAGCAAAGCAAGTAGCAAATGGGTGGGCTCTCCTACAGCATAGCATACAGCAAGCAGTAGGACCACACAGCAATGCAGTTGGAGAGTGGCAGACTCTCCTGGTAACACAGCAGTCTTGTTTCCTGGCAGAGTGTCCTTGGTTCCAGTAGAGTTATTATTTGGTGAGGTTTGTGGTCCAGTATTTATACTTTGGTGCCTGGTTCTGGGAGGTTGGAAAAACGTCCAAGCTTTCCTTTGAAATGAACAGATGCCCTGCCTTCCCTGTCCTGGTTCCAAGCTGGCTGGAGTGACAATACAGGGTTGTTAAGCCCTATTGTGGGTTGACAGGACAATACTATTCAGGTGTAAGTAAGGCAGTCCTAAGCTCCACCCTTCAAGCCAGTTAATGGCCCGTTAAGGCCCATCAAGTCACACCTAAACTTGCATTGTTTGTGGCTGTCTAGAGGGAATGCACAAAGCCTAGTTGTCACCCAACCCTGACTTGTATGCAGAGGCAGGCAGAGGCATGGAATGTTAAGAATATTCCAACTTTCTAAAAGTGGCATTTTTCAGACTTACAATTTAAAATCTGATTTTGCCATGAGTTGTGATTTTAAATTGTGAATCCAGACACACCAAACTTCACATTTTTATTGTTCCCAATTGGGAGTTACACTTAAAAGATGTTTTAAGGTAATCCCAATGTTATCCCATGGGAGAGATAGGCCTTGCAATAGTGAAAAACAAATGTAGCAGTTTTTCACTACCTGGACATGTTAAACTTAAAAGTCCATGTCCAACTTTTTATATAAACTGCACCTTGCCCTTGGGGCTATTTACGGCCTACCTTAGGGGTGACTTACATGTAATAAAAGCAAAGGTTTGGGACTGGCAAGTGGGTGCCCTTGCCAGGTCAACATGGAAGTTTAAAACTGCATCCACAACAATGACCTGGGGAACAGTACTGGTTACAATGTAAACAATTCAAGGACCTCATCTTGGTAAAGGATAATGTTATCCATGTCAAGCCCAAAACAGTGCTTTAGTTGCCTTAACTTATAACCTGGGCTGGCTGACAGCTCTTCCCACAATGAGGAACGCTGTGCACAAATTCTACCATTCGGATGAGGTCCTTGAATTGGCACAAGAACTTGATTATATCAGTGGATTGCTTTACCCAGTTTGAGGTTGTGCAAAGTAACATTAAAGTGCCACTCTCCCCAAATCCATTGCAGCCTCTCAACTGTACGTCATTCCACTCTAACCCACTGCAGTGTACGCTATTTCAGTGTACACCATTCCATTCTCTACCACTCTGCTGTACACCACTCCACTCTATCCTATTCCACTGTATGACACTACAGTCTACCTCACTCCACTCTATGCCACCCCTTTCTACACCACTCCACTCTATGCCACTTTACTCAATGCTATTCCACTTTACACCACTTCACTGTATGCCACTCTACTTTGTGCCACTCCACTACATGCTAGTCTACTTTACGCCACTCCACTCTATGCCACTCCACTGTACAACACTGTACTCTACACCACTTCACTGTACCCTATTCCACTATATGGCATTCTGCTCAACACCACTCCACTCTATACCACTTCACTCTATGCCTCTATACTCAATGCTTTTCCCCTGACTGTCACTTCACTCTACCTCACTCTATTGTATGCCACTCTACTCTATGTCACTCCAATCTACACATCCCTACTGTACACTATTTCACTGTATACCATTCCCCTCTATGCTACTCCACTCTTCGCCACTACACTGTATCCTGTTCCACTATATGCCACTCCACTGTACACCAGTCCACTCTACAATATTCCATAGTAGGATATTCAGCTCTATGCCACTCCATTCTGTGCCACTCCATTCTAGGCTACCCCACTCCACTCTACCCCACTTTACTATGCACTGTTCTACTCTATACCTCCCCATTCTTTGCCACTCTACTATACGCTATTCCACTGTATGCCTTTCCACTCTGCATTGCTCCACTATATTCTGCTCCACTGTACACCACTAGACTGTACACCATGACACTATACACCACTCCACTTTATGCTAGTCCAGTCTACATCACTCCTCTGTATGCTACTCTAGTCTACACTGCTCCACTCTATACTATTCCACTCTATGCAACTCCATGCTACACTAGTCTCTTCTACACTATTGCATTCTACAGCACTCCATACTATCCCACTGCACTATACATCCCTCCACTATACACTTTTCCACTCCATGCCACTGTCCTCTACACCACTCCACACTTTGTATGCCACTATATTCTACCTCACTCCAATATACAGCACTCCACTCTATGCCAGTACATTGTACACTACTACAGAATTACACTCTACCCCATTCCACTCTGTCAGTCTACTCTTCACCACTCCACTGGACGCTATTCCACTGTATGTCATGCCACTCTATGCCAATCCATTCAAGAACACTCTACTGTACGATATTCCACTCTACACCACTCCACTGAGGGCAACTCCACCCTGCGCCACTCTACTCTACTCTACTCCAATGTACCCCACTCCAAACAATGCCAATCCAGTATCTGCTATTTCTTTGTACACAAGTAGACTCTACACCACTCAGCTCTACCCCACTCCACTCTAGGCCATTCCACTGTACCCCACTCCACTCTATGCCTGTCTAGCGTGATCTTTTTGGGTACTACAGGTAAGTAGGTAAGTATTATTTAAGTTATAAAGCATTTAAACATAGTAATGTCTACTGATGCAATAGTTTTGCGAAATTACACAGTATTTCCTTAAACTACCGCAGTACATAGTGATGATAATGACATGATATTTTGTGATTCGGTAATGTCTGCCTTTACAAAAATTAAAGGCAGCCATTATGTTTTCAATTCACTTTGGCTGTATTCTGCGTTATGCCATCAGATAACTTTAAGTATTTGGTTTGATATTTTTCCTACCTATTACCACTTAATCAAAGTGGTAATATTTACAAAAACTATTTATACATTTTAATTTAAAAAAATTATAGACTACTGTGGTACTGCCTTGGAAGTACTGCAGCATTTAAAAACACATAAAAATAAAATATGATAAAATGAAAAATGCACAGTACTACATTATATTTTACAAATATAGTGTACTACAATGTATTTTAACATTGAACATATGTAATTCTTCAACAAAACTGTATGTAGTACCACAGTAATGCATGCAAATTACTGCACAAATAATTATTTATTTAAAAAAAAACATTCTCTTTAAAGTGTTGTAAAAGTATAAAGAAACATATACATTTATCTACCTGTTAGGTAAGGAAAACAATAAAACCTACTACTTACCTCTATTTAAGGCCCTAACCCAGAACACACTGAAAGCGTGCTGGAAACAACATGGCTGCCTTTTATATTTTACCAATCACTTGCTGCCTTCTCATATGCATATAACATGTTATACCGCAAACCTACCACATAGGCTATTATGGGATTATAATACAGCGGACGGCATATCCGCCACATTTATGAAGGAATAACCCCCTCTGCCAAACTCTAAATTAGGCCCATAGTATTAATAATTAACATTTTTACCTCACAATCTATATTCATCCCACATTACATCTACAGCCATTCACCCACTTTCGCACTACGTCTGTTTCAAGAATCACACTCCGCTCTCCTCCATTATGTGCCACTCCACTGTTTGCTTTCACACCCTATGCCACTTCCCTCTAAGTCACTCAGTTATACACTACTCCACTGTATCCTATTACAATCTATGCCACTCCATTCTACTGTACAACTCTACACTCTATGCTATTCCTCTCTATACCACTGCTCTGTACAACACTCCAGTTAACACCTCTACACTATATGCTACTCCACTGTACACCACTCCACTCTACTCCACTCTACTCTATGCAGCTCCAATGTACTCTATTCCACAGTACGTCTCTACATTGTACCTCCCTCCAGTCTATGCCACTCCACTGTATGCTTTTCCACTCTACCCTACTCCACTCTACACTATTCTGCTTTACACCATTCCACTCCACATCGCTCCACTCTACACCACGCCACTCAACCCCACTCCAATGTACACTATTCCACTTTACATCACTCCAAACTATGCTATTTCATTGTATGCCACTACAGTCTTCCTCAGGTCTTACGCTATTCCACTCTACTCCACTCCACACCACTCTACAGTATGTTATTTCACATCATTCCATTCTAATCTACTGCACTCCAGTCTACATCGCTGCACTCTACACCACTCAACTGTATGGTACTCCACTGTGCGCCATTTCACTCGATGCCACTCCACTGTATTCCACTACACTCTACCTATCTCTGCTGTATGCTACCCCACTCTACACCACTCTATGCCACTTAAATCCTTGGCACACCACTATACTCTATTCCAATGTACACCTCTCCACTCCATGCTACTACAACACTCCCCTTAACACCATTTCACTCTACATCACTCCACTGTCGGCCACTCCACTCAATGCCATTGCACTGTACTTCACTCCACTAAATGCTGGTCTAATCTATACTGCTGCACACTGTATGCCACACCAGTCTTTGCCACTCCACTCTACACTATGTCATTGTATGCCACTCCACCCTACTATGCCACTGCACTCAACAACACTCCACTTTATGCTATTCCACTGTACACTATTCCTCTCTACACCACTCCACTCTATGCCACTCCACTGTCTGCCACTTCACTATACAGCACTCCAGTCGATGATATTCCAAGGCACCCAACTCTTTTGTACACAACTCCATTCTACGCTATTCCACTCGATGCCACTCCATTCAACACCACTCCATTGTACAGCACTAGACTATACACTTCGCCATTGTACGACACTCCACTCTATGCCATTTCAGTCTACGTGACTTCACTCTACAATAGTCCTCTCTACTTAGCTCTGCGCTACACTATTGCACTCTGTGCCACTCCACTCTCTGCACTCCACTGTACATCACTCCAATAAACACTATTCCAATTTAGGCCACTCCACTCCACACCACTGCACTGTATACTACTACGCTCTATTTCAGTCCACTGTACACCACTCCAGTCTATGCACTCCACTGTACATTACTACACTGTACGCTTTCACACTTTACCCCACTCCACTTTATGCCAGACCACTCTTTGACTCTCGACTGCAGGCTATTCTACTGTACGCTACTCCACTCTACACCAGTTTACTCTAGTATACTGGACTGTATGCTGCTCCACTGTATGCCACACCACTATTCAGCACTCGGCTCTATGCCACCTCCCTGTACGCATTCCACTATACACCAATTCACTATATGCTAATCCACTGTGCACAACTAGATTCTATGCCCCTCAGCTCTATTCTATTTGACTCTATAACACTCCACTCTACACCACTCCATTGAATGCCACTCCACAGTAGATTATTCCATTGTATACTACTCCACTATACGCCAATCAACGCAACTCCACTGTGCGCCACTCCACTCTATGCCAGTCCAGTTCACAATTTTCCAATCTACACCACTCGACTTGAAGCCAGTTCACTCTACTCTATTTCACTCTACACCACTCCACTCTACAAAACTACACTCGACGAAAGTACACTGCATGAAAATCTTCTCTATTCTACTGTTCCACTCTTCACTTAATGACATTCCAATCAACAACAGTAAACTCTAATATTTCATACACATTGTTACTAAATAAACATTCAAATTCAGTGAAAAAACAGAGGTTAAACCTTTGTTATAGTTAGAAACACTTAATTTATTCTTTCTATACAAACAAAACCAAAACTGCACAAAGATTACAATTTCCAGAGTAATAGGTATACCTTAAATTTATAATTACGCACTATCTTTAAAGTATTATACCTTTATTTATTTAGATACAAACAAAACATAAACTAAACAAAAAGTTTAAATTCTAAACTCATACTTATACCTTTTATTTATAATTTATGCAACACCTTCAACTTATTTTAATTTGTGCACCTCCATGCACAGTGTATTGAACTCGAAAGCCACAAAGTGAGCAAATCGAGTGATCAGTGGTACCATTCAGATAGCAATAAGTGTTAGGAAGGAAGTAAATAATGCTGTAGAGGAAATGGTTTGGGTATACAATAGAACAGTGAATGAGGTTACTAGTCAGTTACTATTTGTGAGGATGAGTGGAAGTATTCTGTAATAAATTGAGTTAAATGACAAAAATCCCATCAGTAGAACTGGAGATATACAGTTTTAAAGACTTCAGTGAATATAGCGTCAAATTACACAAAGTGCCAACTGTGGAAATCTGGTCTCGCTGGACCAGGACTAAGGCCCTCATAATGAACACGGCGGGAAAGACTGCACCGCCAGCGGTGGCGGTAACTACCGCCAACAGTCAGGCATTCTGGGGCGCCAAATAATGAAGCACATGAAAAGAAGGCCGCCAGCAGAGGAGTGCCGACTACAACGGAATAATACGCCCACAGGTCGACGGAAAGGCCCAACCCGCCCAACAAATAATGAAGCACTAGACCGCCGTCAGTTCCGGGGCGGGAACCACCACCATGCAAAGCCAGGCGGAAACAAACCAAATAAAAGGAAACACTCACCGGAGGCTCACACAACACGCCGAAGCAGACATGGAGAGAGAGTTGCAAATCATGCCAATCCTGCTCCTTGCCATATACCTCCACGACCAAGACTGCCGACAAAGACGACAACAGTAAGTACGCAACCTACGAAACAAGGGAAAAAAGGGCACAGTTACATACCCACCCACCCCGCAACGCACCCACAACCCCTCACAACAGCACAAGCCATACACCCCAGAGCCAGAGGTACTTACCCGACAAAAGTCAAATTAAACCTGCGCAAAGTACACACATGTGCACAACACCCCCACAATGAAACAAGTAACCACGGATCCAGAGTGTTCCAACACCAGCACTGGCCACACAAACTTTATTAACACTCCAGGAGCAACAGAATGTCCAAACTAGGCCAATGGCCAGTCCATAGCTAAAAGGCTGATGGGCCCAAATGGCCCTACCTTGACTCCCACATGTGCAAATGGTACTCAACCATAAATGGCACCTCAGGGAACAGGGGCAGGAGGTGGCGGGGGTTTGGACTTACGTCTGGGTGGGGGGGGGCTTGGCCTTACGTTTGGGAGGTGGAGGAAGTTTGGTTTTTGTCTTGGAAGGTGGGAGAGCGGCCTTGGACTTGGGTGTGGCAGTTGTACCTGGGCCAGCATGGGGTCGCTTGCTCACAGGGGACGGTGCACGGTAATGTGAAGGGCGGACAGGGGCAGACTTGGACGTGGAAGGAGTGGACAGGGCAAGGAGGTGGGCAAATATAGGGACGAGATGGGGTGGGCCGGTGGGATCAAAAAGGTCTACGTGGGATAGGAAAGGTTTCTTAGGGGCAATCAGGTTGGACCTGGAGGAAGGTGTGGAAGTGGAGGTAGACAGAGTGGCCGTAACAGGTGTAGGTGTGTGTGACGTGGATGCAGGTGACTGTACAGTTTGCTGAGGTGTGGTGGATGTGTGTTGGGTGGGTGTCTGGGAACGTTTGAGTGTCTTGGGAGGAGGGGGCTGGACACAGTGGGGCAAGACAGGCTGCCAGTGTAAATGGATGTTGTCTGGGTGTCTGCAGGTCTGGTGAGTGTGCTGCATGTGACAGTGAATGTTGTTGTGGTGAGTGCAGGTGTGGTGTCTGGGGTGCATGACTGGATGTCTGATGTTGTGGTGACTGCAAGAATGGGGCCAGAAACAGTGAATGAAGGTGCAGTGCCTGTGAGTGTGCATGTAGAGGTGACAGACAGGGAGGCGGGAAAGATTGACACACTGAGGGAAGTGGATGTTGTTGTGTGTGCCTTTGTATGTTGGCTGTGTGTATGCCTGCAGTGAGAAGTGTGGTGCTTGTGTTTCTCTGTGTGCTTCTTGTGTGTTGAGGTGTGTGCATGGCTGTCAGAATGTGTGCTTGGGATGGGTGAAGGGAGTGGGGTACTGGAAGTGGTGGAGGTGCTGGGAGGGGGGACAGAAAGACCAGGGACACTGGCTGCTGTCAAAGAGGAGGCCAAAGCCTGAAAAGATCTCTGTACGCCAGACATGACACCGTGAATGCCATCCAGGTAGGCATTGGTCTGCTGCACCTTTGATGCTAGCCCCTGGGTGGCATTGACTATGGTTGTCTGCCCTACAGAGATGGGTCTCAGGAGGTCAATAGCCTCCTCTGTGAGGACAGCAGGGCTGACTGGGGCAGGGGATGAGGTGCCTGGGGCAAAGGAGACGCCCACCCTTCTGGGTGAGTGGGCACGTGCAAGTGGGTGGGGAGCAACTGGGAGGGTGGTGATGGTATGAGGGGTGGCGGATGATGACAAAGAATGGGTGGGCCCACTAGGGTCCACCACCACCAGGGAGCTCCTATCGGAGGTGTCAGAATCACTACCTCCAGTGGTAGTTGCCTCCCCCGTGGTAGTCTCCTCGCCCTCCAGCCCACTGCTCCCCTTGGCGTCGCTCGACTCTGCCTCCTTGGAACCGTGGGCTGCTGCATCCCCACTCGCCGGTGCCACTGCTCCCTCACCAGATGATGCTGATGTACACAGACAACACAGGAGAACAGGAGTGGGGAGACAAAACAGGAGAGACATTTGTAAAAAGATGAATGGATATACATAACTGGTTCACACATACTCCCACCCAGCAAATATACCACCACCCAGCACCTACAGCTATACTCATGGCTATGCCCCTGACTATTGGCCACAAACCTGGTATACATCGATCTCCAACATCACAGAAGGACCTGAAGAACTGCAGATCTGTCCCTTATCATCTAACTGCTGTTGGAGGCTACTATGCCAAATGACATCTGTCAGAGTCCCTGCCACTAGACAGCATACCTACTACAGCACCCTCTGACATCCATCAAGGAGGCATACAATGGTCTCTGTACTCA
Source organism: Pleurodeles waltl (assembly GCF_031143425.1). Classification (NCBI taxonomy): domain Eukaryota; kingdom Metazoa; phylum Chordata; class Amphibia; order Caudata; family Salamandridae; genus Pleurodeles; species Pleurodeles waltl. The sequence continues at coordinate 680,233,563 of NC_090450.1, read as the reverse complement.
CCCCCTTGTGTCTGCTGTGCAGCCTTCAAGCGTCCAGCGCTCAAGTCTGGATACGCCACCACCAGAATGCGGTGCATTAGGAGGGTAAGTGCCCGACGGGCACCCCTTCTTCGTTGGAAGGATTTCCCCAGCTGGGCCGCGCAGGTCTTTCTCCCACCACTTCCTGCAGTGGGTGCTCTGCCGGTTGTAGACCCCCAGGGTCTGCACCTCCCTGGGGATGTCCTGCCATAGTCCCCTCTTCTGATGGGCGCTGACCTGTAGGGGACACACAGAAAAGTGACACAGAGGTCAGACAATGCCCATTTGATAAAGCTGGCTATACGTCCCCTATGGGACAGACACTTAAACAGCATTACATCACCTCACACATGCAGTATGTCATGCATTCCACGGCTGTACAGTGTCAAATCGTGCACACATGTTTACAGCCATCTACCACCATTTCACACATCCATGCACCCCAATCTGCCTACTCACCTGTACCTCTAGTCAACCATAGAGCTTGGCGTACAGGGGTAGGACCCCGTCTAGCAGCTTCTCCAGTTCCTCAGTGGTGAAGGCCAGGGACCTTTCCCCCTGTCACTCGTGCCATTTCCAGGACCATAGTCAAGGAACAGCAGCACACTCAGTGGAGTACTTGCATGAACGTAATCCAGGAGTCAAGTGAAGTTGGGGTGACAAGATAGCGTACGGTCACCGTCGGTGGGCACCGTCACCGCCGGCGGCGATCATGATAGGCCCATATTCCCCACTGACAACCATGTTAACCAATGAATGGGTGCACAGCGGTGAACACCGCCTCATGCTACTACAACAACCGCTAGCGGTATGAGGTCACTTCCACTGCTACATGTCTAGATTACTGAGGGAAGACATTTTGCACACTACTACGCAGTTATTAATTTCTCATTGGCCCCATGCAGGCCCTATGGACCACATCCCCCAAACGTATGGACAAAAAAACATTTACTCATCACAACAGTCCAGATGTATCAGTGAGGACATGTCACTCCAGTTTAACATCTTACAATGCATATGTGTCATCGACTTGTTTGCCAGCAGTGCTGAATACTCAACATGTTGAGAAGATGAATATGTGTCCCTCACATGTGTTTTCCACTCCTCCTAGGTACATACCCATGTGGGTAGGGAGGGCCCCATCGGTGTACAGACCACTTGTTGATTTGGAGACCATGGTGGAGCGTAACATCATCATAATTTACAGACTCACTCGTGCTACTCTTCATGAACTTTGTGCATTACTGGATCCAGCACTGAGACCGACAAATCGTAATCAGCATGCCATCCCACCTGAAGTGCAAGTGCTCTCTGCACTCCATTTCCTGGCCACGGGCTCATTTCAGGTGACAGTGGGCATGGGTGCTGGTGTTTCACTGCCAGTGTTCTGCTTCATACTGTCCAGATTCCTGTTTGCATTTGTACGACACCTGCAGTCATAGGTTAGGTTTCCCCAAACTGCTGAACTCCCTGCCATCAAGTCAGACTTTTATGCCTTTGCAAACATCTCTCATGTGATAGGTGCCATTGATGGCACCCACATAGCTCTCATCCCCCCAAGAGTAAGTGAACAGATGTACAGAAACAGGAAGAAATTTAACTCTATGAACATTCAATTGGTGTGTACTGCAGACCAGTACATCTCACATGTGAATGTCATGTTCCCGGGATCAGTCCATGATTCCTTTGTGCTGAGGAACAGCAGTGTGCCACACATGATGGAACAACTACAAGGGGACAAAGGATGGATCATAAGTAAGTGTGTCTGACATATTTTTGCACATAGTTGACAGCCAGCCTGTCTGCAACTGAGGGTTGTTAGTCACAGTCCTGGTTTGGCCACTTTTGCAGGTGATTCTGGTTACCCCAACATGCGTTGGCTCCTGACACCAGTGAGGAATCCTAGGACAAATGCTGAGAGGAATTACAATTAGGCCCATGGACGTACTAGCAGGGTGATAGAGCGCACTATAGGTCTCCTGAAGGATAGATTCCGTTGCATCCATATTTCTGGGGGATCCCTGGCCTACTGCCCTGAAAAGGTCTGTAGAATAGTGGTGGCCTGCTGCATGCTGCACAACATGGTTGTGAGGAAATCTATTCCCCCAGAGGGGGCTGTATATCCAGACCAGCTTCCTCTGAGAGGGGATGAGAGTGATGGTGATGCTGAAGAGGGGGAAGATATACACTCCAGGAACCAACTGATCCAACTATTCTTCCAGTGACTAAGATGTACTATTTGCTGCTGTTGTTGTCTGTGCTGCATACTGTCGGTATGACTTATCCCCTATGTGGGTGTTAGGTCAATAGACATTTTCACTGTAACAAGGTTTGCATGTGACGTTAGACATTTCTGTTGACACCACCCCATGTTGTGCATGGGGTGCCATTCCTGCAATAAAGGTATGATTATATGATCACAATGACAATTGCATGCACAGTTCGATTTAATTCAACATACTGACAGGGGACATTGACATTGGTGTACATGTGTTTTATTACATGTCAGGGATGCCAGGGTGTTCTTTACAGTGATGGGAGTGGGCTGCTGGTGGATGCCCATACTGGCTACATGGTCTCAGCGATTGTTGGCAGTGGTAATATGCCCATCTGTATTTTACATGTTGTTGAGTTGATATTGCATGGTGGGGATGGCGGTTGAGTGGCACACCTCGGGGACAGTTCGTGTCACAGTCACTTCTTTGAAGATGCCTTGGTCTTGGCAGGTGTTCCAGTGCCTTATCTGGGCCTGAGGGACCGTTTGGGTGCCTGGTGTTGGCCTGTGCAGGTGGAGGTGCTGGTCTCCTGTGTGTCCTTAGATAGTGACACCAGTCCAGTTGCTGTTGCTGCTATTGATGGCTTGTGTGTATCTTGGTCTGTGGTAGCGGATTCTTGGTCTGTGGGGGTCTCAGGCTGTATTGGGAAGTGGTGCAGCAGCACCCCTGCAATAGTGGCCATGGTGTCATTGAGCTGTTTCCACTGCTTAATGGCCTCCTGGTGGTGTGCTATCTGCAGCCTTTGATTCTGCTCCATGGTGGCCACGATCTGGCCCATCCTGTCCTGGGTATAGTGGTGTGCTCCCAGGACCTCAGAGATCCCCTCCTGGGCGGCTGTAGCATCCATCCTTTGGCCTCCCCCCTGGGCCACTGTTGCCCTCCCACTGGGCCAACCCTCCTGTGCCTGTGTCCCCTGCACAGGTCTGACGGTGCCACTTGTACTGGGGCCATTGTCTTCCTGCCTGTTGGTAGGTGGTGACTGTGGCCTCTGGCCTTGTGTTCCACCAGTCTGTGGCCTGGATACACAAGTGTGGGGCCTGTTGCCTGGAGCTGATGTTGGTGGCTGGGTGGTAGGGGTGTCAGTGGTGTCCTGGGTGGGGCTGCAGGTTGTGCAGCTTTTTCGCCAACAAGGTCCTGGAGGTGACTGGGGTAGGAATATTTTTGGCGGATTCTTGTTTTTTGCATCTTTAAATGGCGGATTTCTGCTCACCGCCAATGGCGGGATTCTGTTCACCGTCGCCACAGCGGGAGACGGTGTTTACTGCCATGTTCATAATGACTCCCTAAGTCTCAAGTTAAGGCCAACTATGATGGAAAGCGGGCTGGCTACTGGGATCCACTTAGGTCAGTTGAACACAATACCTTAATCTTGGTTTTGAAGAGATGCAGAGTATCGCTTAGAGAATATGTTGAGCAGCACAGACGATGTGAGGTCCAAGCAAGGAGAAACTCGTGCAGCAGATGTTCCGGGAAGCTTTGATGAGGGATGCAATTTCCTTGCATGAAGACTTTTTCTGCAACAACAGTTCCGTGCAGCCATGTTGAGTGATGCGATGTACTTGCATGGAGATGTGTCCCACAGCCATGGTTCCGAGGAGCTGTGATGGACGATGCAGAGTCCTCGCATGGGGAAAGTCCATGCAGCAGCGCAATGTATTGCTTCTGCTGGAGGTTGGGTTGCACAGCAGAGGAGGTGCATTGGTTCTGGGGGGTCCACAGATGGTCTGGCAAAGTGCCTTCAGGCCCACTTGCCACGGACCAGAGTTAGGATGGCAGAATGTGACAGGGCATTACTCACAGTTGGCTGAGTCCATGTGAAGGTTACAAGACACTAGTCCTTGGAGTCACTCTGGTGGTCCTGGGTACAAGTTGCAGGTCCAGTCCTTCTCATCCAGGCAGGAGGGCAGCAGGGCACCAATCCAGCAGGGCAGCAGTGCAACAGGGCAGCTGTCTAGCAAAGTTCTTCTAACAGCACAGCAGACCTTCTTTCTGGCAGTCTTCCACAGGTCCAGAAACTTACTGAAGTTGGGGTCTGAGGTCCAATATTTGTACCTGGCAAAAACGTAGGAAGTAGGAGAAGCATCTAGAGGTTTCCACCCCCTGGGTTTCAGGTATCCCCTTCCTGCCTGCCCTAACCCCAGCTTATCTGGGGTTACAAAGGCTAGCGACAAACCCTTTCTGAGAGTGCTAACACAGAGCCTTTGTGATGTGCAAGTGTGGTAGGTGCCCCCCCCATTAACTCAGAGTGGCCCATCATGCCAACACCTATCTTTTGTTTGTCTCACTGTCTGGAAACAATACACAAAGACCATCTGCCTCCTACACCTAGTCATGTAACCCAGGATTAGACTGCAGGCTCCAAATAGTTCAGGCAAGAAAAAGCCAACGTTATGTAAGTGGTATTTTCAGAATTGTGATTACAAATCCATGTTTACTGTTAAAGAGGGCTTTTAATTACAATTCTTGAGACACCAAACTTGACCTGGCTACCTACCCTGAGTTGAAAGTTATCTATTACAGGAAAGAAAAACGAATTTGTGTTCGTTTCACTACCAGGGCACGTAAAACGTAACAGTACATGCCCATCTTTTTAAATACACTGCACCCTGCCCTCTGGGCTGTTCATTGCCTGCACTAGGGGTGACATATATCCAAAAAGGAAGGTTTGGTCCTCGCAAAAGGTTTTTTCGTCAGGGCGACATGGCAGTTTAAAAACTGCACACAGGCTGAAGTGGATGGACTGTAACATGCTACTTAACTGGGTGGCAAAATCACTCTGGGTCTGTACCCTGAGATAGAGTAGGGATCAGGGCTGAGGTCCTTCTTCCCCTTCCACTCCATCTGGGGGTCTGTACCTTCCAGTTGTTAGTGGTACCCCCAGAAAAATTAACTATCAGGGTGTCCTGAGTGGCCGTCACCTCAGCTCTCTTGACCTTTGGAGCAACTCATTCCCCAGAATGTAGTCTAAAGGCTTCTGGAGACTGACTAAGACCCACCTCTGGGTTACTTCCCCACCCCCTCCAGGCATATCAGGACCATATGGCAGAAGGCGTCATCACCACAGACCTGAGTTACCCTCCATACATGGCCAGTATACTGCTCTGGAGAATCTAGCTGTTCCACTATCATTGTCGGGCTTGCTCTGGTTTACCTCAGCGCAGTGACAGGGATACTAGTCACTTTTGCCTGGTAAACGTGAGGACTCCTACCCTTAGGGATTTCCCGCACACCCTCTGAGTATATGCAAAAAGGAAGGTTTGGGCCAGGCAAAAGGTTTATTTTGTACCAGGCCAACTTGGCAGTTTAAAAACTGCACACAGGCTGCAGTGGCAGGACTGAGACATGTTTAAGGGGCTACTTAAATGGGAGGCAAAATCAGTGCTGCTGACACACTGATATCATCTAATTTAATTTACAGTCCTGGTAGACCTTTGGATTCCCACGCTAAGGGATCACCAGCTCATCATCTGAGTCTGTCTCTCAGCTAAAAGAGACCATGGCATGGTCCAGGACCTGACCCTAGTGACTAATTACCCCTAAAGCCACATTGGCCACCCCTGTAGAGGCCCCAACAGTGGGTGGTTTCTTTGGACAGAGAGTGCACTCCTGCTTATGTCCTAAGTGGGCGCACTCCAAGCAGTGTGGTTGGAAATGGGGCACTCTGGTCTACCACCCAGGACAACCACCACCTGTTTCTCAGAAGGGGCTTTGCAACCCTTTCCCCCAATTTACTTTGGGTCTTGTCTGGGTTATCCTTAACCTCCCACTCACTCTGATGGAGTAAACCTGAACCACCCTTCTTTGGGTCATTTCAAGTAACTTCTTGGATACTGCGGTACTGACCCAAAGTTCTGCCTCCTCAGCAAGTTTCCTAGGGTCAGTCAGCGTGTTGTTCACTAGGTATTGGTGCAGCTCTCTAAAACAAATACTAAGCTTGTGCTCCCTGAGAATCAAGTTGTATAGCCCATTGTAATTATTAATCTTGCTGCCCCTCACCCAGTCACTCAGAGCCTTGCTGGAGTAGTCCAAGAAATCCACTCAAGACTGATTTGAAAGCTTACGGCTGTCCCTGAACTTTTGGTGGTACTTTTCAGGGGTCCGCTCTAATTTAGTGATAACTATGGCTTTCATTGGTGGCTACCAGCTTTGGTCCTCTACGTCTAGTTTGAGTAATATGTCCCTTCCCACGGCAGACACATATTTCCACAACCCACCCAACCAGTGCTCCCGTGGGATCTTGTTCACTCTTAGGGACACCTCATAAGCAGAACACGTCTTATGTGTCATCTCCCATCACATAATTGGGCACCAGATCCTTAAGTATGCAGACCTTCTTGTCCCCTTCAGACACTGAGTGTATGTAGCCACCATTGCGCTAGGCTCTGCTTGTCTGACTTTAAGGTCCAGCGCTCTGAGGCTGCTCCCGTAAGCCATCTTTTTCCTCCAGAGTCAACTTTCTTTCTATCTTGGGTTGTGCTATCTGTGGCCTGAACTCCCTCTCTGCCTTCCTGTCCACCAGCTCCTCTGGGGACAGGCTATGTGAGAAGACACTGCTTCCTGCTGTGGCAGCGACTTCCAGCTCAGGAGATGGTTCATCCTCCTGCTCCGAAGGCTGTGTTTCAGAGCTGATATCCTGGTCCTGATCCTGCTCATCTATATCATCCTCATCATACTGCTCCTCTTTGGCTGTTAGTGACTAGTGAATCTTCCAGCAGGCCCTCACAGCTTTCTGCAGCTCCAACTTCTTGGTACCATTCTTGGTTCTTCAGGTAGTAGCAGTGAGATTAGATTTGGAAAAAACAAAAGATTCAATCAAGGCGAATTAAAAAAAAACTTAAAATGGTCTCAAATAAGTCACAAGTTCAGGCTGACTGCAATGAAGCGTGGGTCAGAAACAGGGACCGGAGTAGTCCTGCTAAACAGTTACCTTCTAGTCCAGCACAAGGAGTCCCATTTGCTGTGAAGGGGGCCATGAGGACCAGAGAAGCGTCGCAGATGGTCATTGATGGAGCACAGAGCATTGCTGTAGCATGAAGATCCTTTTGTCACCATGGTTGATTGGGCCGGGACTTCATGATGGCGTTCCCCGTGAGCATTTGATGCTGTAGCGAGAAGAATCAGGTTGATGGAACTTTGCATCGGTGGGCTCTGCAAGTGACAAGTTTTTAGCACCAACGGCCCCATTTGCAGTCACAAAGATCCTTAAAACTTCAATTCAGCTCCACTGAGACCACACCAAGAGTCCAGGACCTAAGGATCATCATTTGGGGATCAGGGGTTTGACCCAGATGGAGCTGGGTGCTGGTAGAGATGATTGGGAATCTGTTATGTCCCTGTGGTTCTGAAAAGGAGGCCAGCAGACTAGCCCTTGGAGTTATTCAAGTATTCATGGGCTCAGGTGCAGGTCCAATCCCCCTGACTCGAGCAGGAGGGCAGCCGGACACTAATCTATTAAGGCAGCAACCCGGCAAGGCAGTAGTCTAGGAGGGCTGCAGTGTAACAGAGTGGCAGTCTTTTCAGCAGAACAGCAGTCCTTTTTCCTGGAAGAGTCTTCAAAAATGTAGTGAAGAGTTGGTGCCTGAGGTCCACATTTATTCCTGGTGCCTCCCTTGAAGTGTGAGAAGCTTCTAGAAATGTACCTTTGAAGGTTTATTTTGTCAGGTCTATGAGACATGTTTAAAGAGATGTTTAAATGGGTAGAACAATTAGTACTGTAGGCATGCTAGTAGCTTTTAAGATACATGCTCTGGTCAAAGGTAGAGCCATGTTACTGGAGACTTACAAGTAAATTAAATATGTCAATTGGGTATAAGGCAATTCTACTATGCTTTAAGGAAAGAGTGCAAGCTTTATGACACTGGTTAGCTGTGGTAAAGAACACAGAGTCCTAAGGCCAACACAAAAGAATTCAGCAAAAAAAGTAGAGGGTAAAGGCAAATATTCTGGGGATGACCACGCAGAAAGGGGCAAGTCCAACAATGAGCTATCCTGCCAGGACTGGTGGGGTGGACTTATTCCTTGCTAAACTTACATTTCAAAGTGCTGCCTCCAGCACACTCACAAAGTAACTTTACACCAACCTTTTTTCACCCTAGACCACTTGGACCCCAGGCAGGGAAGAAAGAAAATGTCCAGGGCCAAATATAGGAGTAGCCTAATCCCCCCTCCTATTTCAAAGGCTAGCACTATGTATAAATATTGGACCCTCAGACCACCTCTTCAATACACTCTTGGACCTGCGAAAGACCCCCAGAAGAAATGGTTTGTACTGCTGCTTGAGGCCTGCTTTGCACCTCAGAAGAATGCCCTGCTGCTACCACAGGACTGCCCTGCTGCTTGAAGCTTGCCTTGTACCCTTAGAGAGCTGCCCTGCAACTTGAGGCATGTTTCAAAGCTTGATCCCAGGACAACAAGAGTGACTCCAAGGGCTAGGTGTCCTCTGTGAGCTACAGGGACAGGACAAGTTCCAGAGACCTTAAACCCAATGCCTGGCCTCCACCTGAAGTGATTCCTGACCCCTCGGGTGGTGCCCAAACAGTCCTGGACCCTTATAAGTGGTCCTAAAAGTGCTTCCCCATCCAAAACCAGAAACTTGGAATTTTTCTCCCATAAGTGGCCTGAGAACCAAAGGGTGATCGGGGCCTACCTGCATGCTGATCAGCCCGAGGTGCATCTCTGGTCGGCCTGACTTCATGGTGGCTCCCACTACATGCTTCTCCATATCAGCAAATACTGTTCAGTGGGACTGTCTTGAAAAGGGTATGGGCCTTGTGGAGCGCTCGTTGGCTACAGTTTTCTGCTTTGGCCTACTGGAGATCCTTGACTTCCAAAAAGGTGACAAAGTTAAAAGGTAAAGAATCTTCACAGCAACATCATCAAGCCGCTCACCAACGATGATGCCTCTGCTTTGGACACTGCCAGCTGCCTTGCCCTGCTGAACTTTACCTTCTGTGGAACTTTTCTTTGAAATTCCTTCTAAGTGCAAAGATAAGCCAAGACTCGGTCCAATCCACCTCTTGTATCCGAACCACGCTCCATTTTGATTGGCCATAACTTTTCACTTTGCCCCCTTTTTCATTTTGATCTTTCAGGTGCTATTTTTCACTAAAAACTTTAACAATTCAGAACTCCGGTTCGATTTATTGGATTTAATTTGCTTTGGCATCATTTTATTTATTTAAAGTTTCGCTATTTTTTAAAAATAGTTTTGAGATTGTTCTTCTGATGTGTTTTCACTTTATAGCTGTCTGTGTCCTGCATAAATACTTAACACAGTGGCTCTAAGTTAAGATTGACTGCTTTTGTGCCACGCTGCCAGAGTGTTAAGCACAGGTTAATTTAGTGACAACTTTTGTAGTCCACCCTGACAAGGAATGTGGTTGTTGCTTGGGAAGATTTTTGTACCTCTCAACCAATAACTCATTTACTTACAGTAGTATTAATAGTAAAAAAAAAATGTTAGGACTCAAGGAAGGGTTGTGTTAAGGAGCAGTGAGGGTGGTATTAGGGTTTAGTGATGGATAGTTTTTAGGTGTAGAAAAAGTTTGTAGGGATGAGGGTAGAAATTACGGGTTTTTTTAGGGTTCAAGGAAGTGTAGCGTTAAGTAGTAGTAAGGGTTTTTTAGGGTTCATGGTGAGTAGCATTAAGGAGTCGTAAGAGGGTTTAGGGTTCGTGGATGGCTAGCATTAAAACATTAGTAAATTTTTCTGGTTCAGGGAAGGGTAGCGTTATTGTGTACTATGGGCTTTTCAGGGTTTAGGAAAGGGTACTATAAAGGGTAGTAGGGAGTTTTTATGGTTCTGAAAAGGGTAGTGTCAAGGAATAATAAGGGTTTTTTGAGTTTAGGAAAGGGTATCATTAAGGGGTGGTAAGGCGTTTGTAGGCTTCAGGAAAGGGTAGCATTAATGGGCAGCAAGGTGCTTTTTAGGGTTCAGGGAAGGGTAGTATTAAGGGGTTGTATAATGTGGGTAGGGTTCAGTGAAGGGTAGCATTAATGGGTAGTAAGGATTTTTACGGTTCAGGGATGGTGACCGTAAACTGGTAGTCAAGAGTTGTTAAGGTTCAAGGAAGTATTTTATTAAAGGGTATTTAGAGGATTTTAGCTTCCATGGATGGATAGTGTTAAGGGGTAGCAAAGAGTTTGTAGCATTCAGGGAAGGGTGGAGTAAAGGGAAAGTAAGAGGGGTCTAGTGTTGCTGGAAAGGTAGTGATATGGGGTGTTTTCTTTTGGTAGTACCTAGAGTGTTTAGCCACCAAATCCATAGACTTTAAGGGCATAGACAGCATCCTTGGCAGTGACAGTCTTCCTCTTGATGTGCTTGCTGTACATGACGGCGTCCCAAATCATATTCTCCAGAAATATTTTGAGCATCCTGCGTGTCTCCTTATAAATTAGGCTAGACATGCGCTTGACTCCTCTAGAGTGCTAGGTGGCGAATGGCAGACTTTGTGATGCAACAGATGTTGAACTCAAGCAACTTTCTGTAGCTCTTGGTGCCTTGTTTGCTAAAACTCTTTCCTTCTTTGCCATGTCCACACATTGATTTCTCTTGCTTATAACAGAACAGGGATATTAAGATAGCAATGGATTCTTATGGAGCAGGGAAGGGCAGTGCTAAAGTGTAGCATTTTTTTTAGGGTTTAGGGAAGGCATGTATTAAGGGCTAGTAAGGAATTTGAAGGGTTCAGAGATAGTAGCATTAAGAGGTAGTAAGGGTTTTTATATGGTTCAAGGATGTAAGGTTCAGAAAAGGGTAGTGTTAACCCTTTTGCTGGTAGGCCTTTTCCCCCCAATGCTCAACCCTTTCTTGGTTTTTCGGGGTAGGTTACGGTTAGGGCTCCCTAACTTTTTGTCCACAGGGTGAGCAGAAAGACTGTTGCCCCCTTCCGTTGAGGTCGGGCATAACCATCCCAATGGTGGTGGGCAGCCCCCACCCCTCTTTTTTCACAAACATATTCCCTGATGTCAAGAGGGCTTTCTGCCCCCCAGGGGGCAGATTGGGGGTAATTACCCCATCTGCCCCCAGGGAGGCAGAAACATTGTACCCATTTGGTGCCATGGGGACATTGCCAGGCTCAATCTGGGCAGCCCCCAACCCTAGAATTTTCTAAAAAAAAATCCCTGGTGCCCAGTAGGATTTCTGCCGCCTGGGGGGGGGGGCAGAAGCAATTTAGCCCTGTGTATTTTGGGTGGGGCATGGCCATCCTCATTGTGGGCAGCCCCCACCCGTCCTTTATCAAAACAAATCCCTAGTGTCTAGTGAATTTTCTGCCTGCCCTTGAAGGCAAATCAGTAATTATATCCCAGGAAGACTGTGCACATTTATTATAATCAGGTGTGGGCATTGGCATTCCCATTTTGGACAGCCCCCAAACCCTTAACACTCACCAGAAAAGTAGTCCCTGATGCCTAGTGTGCTTTATACCCTCCGGTGGGGCCGATTGGTGGCTTTTACCCCATTTGCCCCCAGGGTGGGCAGAAAGACTGAATGCCACCCAATTATTATAGGGGGAGCCAAAGCCCTTGCCCAAGGGGCTACTCCCCGTCCCTGGTGTCCAGTGGATTGGATTCCTGCTTGGTGATCACCCTCTTTGGCCAATCTTAAAGCAGATATCCACTTGGAAAAGGTGCAATTTGAAAGGGGAGATTTGCCCCTTTTCAACAATACCTCTCCTGCCTGCACAGTGCTGAGATAGCCCCACAAGCTCTGATGCAGAGAAAGCAAAATGAGCCAATCGGGTTCACAGAACAGTAGCGCTAATTATTTGTGAGGAGTTGCTAGAGGTATTGGAAGGGGAAACAATGGGTAGGAGTAGCAAGGAGTTTTTAGGGTTCAGATATGGGTAGCATAATGAGTTAGTAAGTTTTTTAGGGTTCAGACAAGGGTAGAATTAAGTGGTAATGTGAAGTTTTTAGGATTCAGGGAAAGATAGTGTTAAGGAGTAGCAAGGATTTTGTGAGGTTCAGGAATGGTACTATTAAGCGGCAATAAAGGGTTTTAATATTCAGGAAAAGGTAATTTAAAATTACAGTATTAAATAAACACATTTATTTAATGTATAAAAATAATAAACTTGAAGTAAATTAAATACAATATTATTAATGACATTTTTACATTGAAATACAAAATAAAAATGAATCATGAAGTTAACTTTTGTGAGCTGAGGAAGTTAAAATGAGTCTCTTCAGCCCATAAATATTAAAGCTAGTAATTTGAAAGACAAACACCACCATCTCAAGGAATTGCTATGTTAGAGTATCTTTGAAGTTGATGATGGAAAGAGAAGGGGAGGGTTGACTGGGAGTGCAACACATTCCTCCTGACTGCCCTCCCTTCCACCAGTGCTGCTGCCAGAGAAGAATACATTTTACCTGATTATCTATTTTATCTAGGAGCTATGTTGCATTGCACTGGTGTGTGTGTTGACCTAACGTTGAAGCTCTGTTGTAACACAATAGCTGGAATTGATAAAAAGCTCTGGTTCACACAACTTGATAACCAAATTGATATTGAAATTGATAAACAGCTCCTGGAGGGCAACTACTTTGTCTGTTGAAGCAGGAACTTTGCCCAATCGAATTTTGTATTCTTGTCCACCAGGAGGTAGGTAGAGCCAAAGCCCCTCTCTTTATGTCTACTGAAAGCTCTTTTCAAGGTTGATCACATAAGATCTGGTGACTAGACCGAATAATAAATGTCCTATTAAGCCCTCCTCCTCTTCCTAGGAGATTGGATGGCACCTCAGAAGATGGCATCTTGCAGTGACCACAGTTCATCTTTAAGCTTGCCAAGACTTGAAAGAAAATCAAGGTTCTGCATAGTCACTGAGGAAATGACCCCGCCCCCTGATTTACCTGCCTCTATATGAGTGATGTTCGCATTCCGGACCAAAGGGTATGAGCAGTACATCAGCACTCAGGAGAGGTAGTCTCTTGCAATCTAGAACACCACTCAGTAAATGCCAAAGTTACACTGTGAGATAGTTGCAATAGCTGCACAGCTTTCCTCATAGTGGTTCCAGTGGGAACAAATGAAACTGCAGCTCAGTGTGATAAAAAAAACCCTGTTGGCTTATTACTGGAAGACTGTATAAACCATTAACGGGTGTCTGCATTTTGGGCTTCTTCTGTGGCATTCTGTTCAAAGACAGAGACATGCTCTAAATTCTTTTGTGTTCAGAATATTTTATTGGTTTTCTTAATAGAGATGGGAAAAACATTACACTAAAAAGTCAGGGTGAGGAAACATAAAGTAAATGAAACAGTTGACAGCTACATGATGCGTATAACAATGATAATAGTAATATCGTGCTTGCGTTTTACGTGATGAATGTTGTTAGGGGGCCAAACCTAATAGTATAGCGTCACTTTGTGTTGTAGATCATGGAGGGGGATGTAAGGCTTGAAGGATGTAAGCACAAGCATGAATAAAAGCATTATACCCCTTACTAAGTCTGACTAGAATTTGGAATTGGGGGGAAGGGGTGAAGAGAAGGATGGAGAACTCATTTGATGTAACTTGGTGCAATCATTGCCAACTTAATTAGAATTGTCCATGTTAGAGCTTGTAAGCGCTGCGTTTTTGGATTTCCCTTTAGTCGTTTGAACTCTGGATAAAGTAATCAAGCGTCTCACAAATACTCTGGGATGTTTTCAGGCAAGCTTTAGTATTGGCTAGGGACATGTACATGCTTCTTAGGTAAGTCACCCATACTCACCAGGTATGATAGGTATTACTTTGATAGCGATGGTGAGCAGTAAATCAAGGAGGGAGAAATCTGTGCATTGAAGGCCTAACGGAGGATCTACCATATACCGACCGAGTAGGAGTATTGGGAGGCCTAGCCAAATTCAAGATTGTGCATAAACGCAAGATCCACATGTTCTCTGATACATCTGATCTTGAGGTTTTCCTCAACAATACACAGAAAACCCATGGACGACTCCCTGAGCAGACCTGGTTGATTGCATTTGACACTACTCAAATCCCTTAAATCTCACTAACAATTTTAGGTGCGGCTCGCCACATCATGGATGATCACCAGCATCTATACATTGCTCCTCCATTGTCGAACTTTGGTCTATTACTACTGCGATACTCCACTATAAATGGAATGCCCACTTATGCCATGTTCTAAATTCTGTAAGAAAACCAAGCAGGAAAATAATAAGGTGAGAACAGCTTTTTAACAGTTCTAGATTAGATAAAGAGGGCTGGACACTTTTTTGTAAGGAAGTCACTCCCTTGTTTGTCCAAAGGATTGTTTTGTGAGATTTGAAGCAAGACGTCATTCTAAAAGTGGGTTTTTGCTAACACAGATAATTCCAATAATCCTCGACCTGGTGAAAATAAGTCATTGCAAATAATCAGTGTTCTGATGTGACAATGTGTGCAACCCTCCTGGCACAGTTAAAGAGGTGTTCTGTACCACAGCGATTGACATAAGAATGAACATAGCAACTGGCAGATCTCTGTGCAAGACTAATCAAAATGATGTTTTTCTTCGAAAGAAGATGTAACTGAAAACTGAGAAAACCCTTGCGAAGAGAAGAATTTTGTGCCAGCTGTATGAAACCATGTTGTGGTTGCAAACCCTGTGATTTGTAAAATTACTGACTTTGCATCCGCAAAATGGTGTTTGGCCATGTTTTAAACCTTATATCGTAGTCAGAACGCTCTTCTGACTCACAGAAGGTTTTTGCAACTCATTCAGTATCACAATTAAGAGGTGAGGTGAGAAGGGCATGCCTTTCTATTTTTCTTTCACAATGACAGTGCATCACCGGTTTGTGACTTGAATCGCAGTCGTAAGTCATTGAAAAGTTTCCAACACTTCAAAGAAAATGGTAACAGTTTTGGAAAGAAGATGTTTTTGTGTGTCAGCTTCCGCTTTCGGGATTGTTAACTGAGGCCTGGGTTTTTGCTGGGGCGGTGCGGGAATGGTGCATCTTGCCAAATGGCAAACATCATTTTAATGCAGGTCTTTCTTTACAGGGTTTTTCTTCTTTAAGTGTTTACTGTTTTGGGATACAAATGCAGAGGTCTGCTATCCCTTACAGTCCACCATTCCTGAATTAGTAGTCAGTGGTAGGGGGCAACATAAATCGCCCTCCCTTCGTTATGTTCGTCAGGCAGGCCGGTCCTTGACTTTCTGCAAACTTCCATTTTGTGATGGAATTTATTAGTCCGTAGGTTGGATTGCAAAAGGACAGGCATGTCACGATAAGTTAGCGTACAGTTTGCTCCCAATGTTTTTGATTTACCTGTTCATGCATCAGGTTTTAGTTTCCTTATATACTTATATCAGGGAAATCAGCAAAGATCAAATTTGGACCTTGAATACCTCCTGGTGGACAAGTGATAGTAGTCGGTGTTTTATTATAGTGGATTAATCTGTGAAAAGATTGCATGTTTATTTGGGAATGAAACTGTAGACGTGTTTTATTTAGTCACGTCGCATGTCACTCCTGGGCCATTCATATATAACTGTATTTTAATGGCTTAGGTTGTAAACCACGGTTTCCATCCTTTTCTGGAGTAAGAGTACTCAAGTTAAGTGAAAAGCACCACGAGCAGTTAACATTACCAGTGTTATAATAGTGACCAAATCAAACACGGTTGCCAGCATTAATGTGAAAAACATATGTCGATTTTGAATGCCCACTATATGTCTAGTAAATAAAAGACATACTGGATTTGTCTCTGCTACATAGGTAATGATATTAGTAATGTACTCGTGATTTATCGCACAAAGGTCAGCCCTAAATAGATTTTGGGAAATTCACAATTTTTATCCAAACACACGCCTATGAGTTCTGAAAATACACACATATGTGTCTGGAATACACTATCAATTTTGATATATGTATATTAATTCAATCAAGCACACTTTCCAATTTAGTAGACTGGGCTGCACAGTGAAGAGTGACTTACAGGTAGCTGGAGAGCTACTAGTAGCTCACAAACTAGTTGTTGGAGAAGCGTGGGTAAACACGACTCCTCAGGTTGTTCAAGTATCACAATGCCCTCATTTTCTTATATGTAAACAGTGCTCTACCTTTCTCATATAAAGCACCTGGCTGTGAAAGTGGCGCCCCTGGTCATACAAAATGACCTGGCGGCTACAAATGTGACCAAATATTGTTCACTCCAGCAAGGAGTAGAAATGGCAGATTTTTTAACAAGCCAGGTTGTCATGCTGCTCATTTGTGATGTTACAGCTGAGGTTCATTGGCATGGCAAGTGCACCTAACACAAGGAAGGAAAAAGGAGCCCCTAGTTAGGTAGTACACGACAGCTATTATTGGAGATCAGTGGGCCCCTCATGTCTCTGGACCTCAGTGCCACTTCACCTGTTGCAACATTGATAGCTACGACTCTGCTAAAGATGTCAGCGAACGTAGAACAGCTCTATCTACTCAGCTAACCATTAAAAAGCACTGTAGTAACAGAATTTCAGTTAATTTTATAGGAGAAAATGTCATCCAATTCGGTGCCTTCATTTTTTTTCTGTCAAAATAGGTTCCATGCTCAAAATCCTGGGTGCAAATAAGAACAAAATAAACTGAGTTAATTTGGGATGTTGGTTATAGAACATTATCGCAACACCATATCCAGGGGCGTAATGCAGACCGGAGGCCCCAACCCTTCATGAGAAACCCAACCCTTCAGAGGGCCACCGTTCAGCCCAGGGCCAATGAATATTGTTGCGATATGGGAGGCTTAGGCTCCCCATCCCATTCTGCAGGGGGGGACCCATCATTTTGTGTTACACCACTGGCCAAATGGTGTGGCACAGTGCTTGCTAGCCTCGGACTGGCCTCTAGTGTAATCAGGCAGTTTCAGATGGGCTGGTCACATAGATTAGCATGTGTGGTCCAATTTTGCAGCAGTTTGTGAGCCTGTTTTATGGCCTGGTGGGATTGATTTTGCTGTTGCATTCCCTCATAGTACAACAAATATTGACTGCAGCAAGCTCCAATGCATGTTTCCCATACCTTGCAAAGGCCCATACAATGTTTCTTTACAAGTTCAAAACTGCCCTGATTTGCAAATGTGGATCACTTTTTTATTTACCTTTCTTGGTTCGCTAAAGGGGCCACTTTTATCTTGGTGCCGAACCTATTTTTCTGTCCCAATCCAACACATGCTATTGAAGTCTTCTACTTCTTGCCTCTGAACTTTAGAAGTTCTTTTTTTTTTCTAAACTTCAAAAGGTCTTAACTGAAGCACAGTTTGCTAGTTTCTTTTCTCCTGAGCATTATTGTGCTGAGCCCTATTTCCCTCAGGTGTACTGGCCCGTTCCAGACTACATCCCCAACCCTCCCTGACTTCCTTAGGCAGGGACTTCTCAGAAATACTCCCGATTTAGTGCCTAAACATCTGCATCCGCCTACTATTTATCTGTGTGTTGTGGGAATCCAGGTGTGTATCTTCCATGTGCCTCGACAGAGGGATCTCACCCACTCACTCATTTGGTCATTGATATGGATTTAGCTTTTTATGGAATGAGACAAGATAATTAATTCATTCTTTTCTAAAGTTGCCATGTCATGGTCTCACAAATATAAGACCGGCAAAGCACGTTGCATTTATTGTTGCATGTAAACATGGGGCACATAGTAAAAAAATGGAGGTTCATCGGATATCATTGGGACAAGCGTCCCTTCCTCTAAATGTTAATTAACTATGGATTGTACATTAGTAAAAGCAACGTCCCCCTTGCTACATTCCATCTTCAACGTCAGACATCTTGTGTTGTTGTGAATGCCCAGAAGGTTGTCAGGATTGGAACCCTAACGCCTCACACACTTAGAACAGATGTATCCCTCCGCACAGCCCGATTTCCAGGAAGAGGAACCTGGCTCCAGCACATCCGCCTGCGCCGATCTCCACTCTTTGGGGAGCTGTAATTTAAAGAACAAAGTCAGCTAGATCTAAAAAAGATAAAATAATTATAGAGAGATTTGTAGAAAATACATGAAATATTGAACCCCGCAATCTCATTTCATATACTGCAGAACAATTGGTGTAGATATGCACCATTATTTGCACCAACTCTTGCACAAACAACTTCTTCACAGACTGACCAGTGGAAGAATCACTTTTTGCAAATACAGTGCAAAAAGCATAATAATTTTCAAAAAACATACTTTTTCCTGTAGCCACCTCCACATTGCTCCTCTGGTCTTCTTGAGGTGTCTGAAAATTCGCAGGGACACCAGCACAGGCTCCCCAGCAATCCTGGCACTGCTTTCATGCTAAACATAGAATGAAAGGAGTGCCCCGATTGGTTTGAGCGGCTTGGACTGCTACTCAGAGACAACCCTGAGGTCTGTGCAGTTTCTCCAGCCCGGCTGTGTAGCATTGCCGGGCTCAAGAAACCTAAGTGTGCATGTGTGTTAGGCCAGGTTAAGACTGCCGGCAAAAACACACATGCACACTGTGTACAATCCACTCATCCCACCTCCCACTTCCCATGGCCCAGACCCGCCTCTCCCTGAGCCAGCAGATGAAAGATAAAACGATAATTAAATATCGTTTTATCTTTCATCGCCTGGCGTAGCCAGGGGGCCGACGCTCCTTCACCATTGCAAAGGAGCCGCCCCATTGTTACTTCATCTTGCAATCACCACTCTCTAACAGAGTTTTATTTTTAGGTATGACTTAACAGTTCATATGTAAGCAAGACTTATTGTTCCCACTATTTGAAAATATACATAGAATAGGCTCACACAAAGCAGTATTACTCTCTCACATCAGGCTATTGAATATTTGGTATATTATTCTGCCTTATAGGAGGTGCTTTATTTTGGAATGCATGAGGGACTGTTTTATTTCTGAAAAGTACACGGGATCATGACACCATTTGTCACAATAATGTGTATATCTCCTGTGCGCCTCTTTTTGTTTCTTCTTCTTTCCCCATCATTGGCAAGGCCAGTAGGGCATGGCTTTAAAGTGATAAACAGCACTTTTGCAAGAAACACATGCTTACAGCATTTGTGAATGCATGTGTGTACATGATTTGACACATTAAGTCTGACCTACTGGCTTTGCCAATGATCGTAGAATTTAAGAGCAGGTTCAGTCTGCCTCAGTCAAGGAGTACTATGTTATACTCTGTCCACGGAAAATAATAACCTCTGTAGCAAGCATTCCTGAAACTAAATCCCAGCGTGGCCCCCTGTTTGTAATTTAGAATGACAGTAATAGGGCTACGCCCCTAAAAACATCAAATCCCAGTGGATCCCAGTGTTTTCCACGAGAATCACGGGTACTATTGGCAAACCTCAATGTATCATAGTGCAATGCCTATCTGCATTATGCAGACACAAAGGAAATGCTGCAGACTAGTATGGCCTTCACACATGCAAAATGTCTGGCTGAGAACGATAACAATCAGGGCTCCTGGGTGTATGCTTTTTATTTCTTTACTATTCAATATACATTCGTCACATTTGGTTTCTGCTGATGTTAATAATATTTATTCATATATTTTGTGTTCTGTTTAAAAATAGGCTTGCTGCTTGTATATGTCAATATTTGTTTAAGTAGTAATTGTACACTCACAGTTGGATGCATGCCTGGTTTCACCACTATCAGCAGCCGTATATGATCTAATGTGCTCACTTGAAGACATCAGTAATGTACCATTGTAGCAGTGGAAACAAGTTTTGGGCAGTTTAGTTGAAAAACACACCCTTCGGCTGATTCCAAAACACAATCCAACTATGGACTCGCTCTACCAGCTCCTACAAAAAGTCTTGAATCCTGTGTTAACTCTTAGCTCTCTGCCTTCCTCGAAAGGAGGAAGGGCCTGATTTAAGAAAAGTGACGCTGCATCCAGTGCAGCGCCACTTTGCATCCGCCCCTCCTAACGCAACCGTGTGGGCGCTGTATCTAAGATACGACGCTCCATGGTGGTAGTTAGGGGAAAAGTTTTGATGCTAGTTCGGAGCTTTGCAGGATTAGCATTAAAAATGTTGATGTTAATCCTGAAAAGCCCATTGATGCCCGTTATAAATAATGGTGTGCCTCCTTTTAACTCCTGCTCTGAGCAAGCGTTTAAAGTGTCGAAAGAAATGATGCAAAGAAATCTCCAAGATTTCTTTGTGCCATTTTTTCACCCCCCCCAACGGGGGAACGCCCCTTTGCATACATTTTGCCCAGTGCAGGCATAATGTAGCGCAGAGTTACAAAGGGGTGTAATTCATGCATTGCACCACTTTGGCCACGTTGTTAATTTGACACTGCGATATTGGCCTCGTTGGCCCACATTAGTGTAAATAAATGACACTAATGTGGTGCAAGGAGGCACTAGGGGCTTTTAAATCTGCCCCTAAGGTATTTTACATGCATTGGTCTGATTTCAGAATGTGTCCAGGTTTAGTACTGATTTAGTGGCAATCACATTTTTAATGAACTCACAATGTTCCTAGATGCTGCAAGCTCAGGCATCCTAATCCTTCTTGATGTATCAACTGCTTTCAACCCATTGCTTGGGGTAGGGTGAGAAACTGTCCCTTCAACAAGTTAACTGCTTTTTCAGCAGACCACTCTCAAGAAGTCTCAATCCCTTCCCTTCCATCCTAGTCCAGAGGCGTCAAACATGGTGTCCCCCAAGGCTCTGCTCTGTGTCGGCTCTTTTTGATCTTTATGTTGCCCCATTAGAGTATTTGCATTCCAAGCTCTACGCTGTACTGTCTCTCATTTGAAGTTAAAAAACAGCTGAAAACCTATTTATTCACTTTATAACCTACCTCCTGATTCACTGTATATGTGGCCTAAAGCTCCAGGACACCCAGATGGGCAGGGTCAGACTGGAACAGAAAGTAGTCCCAGAAACCAAATTAAAAGTGGTCCGCATTAGCAAATCAGATAGCTAAAAAGAGGGCCCACGTTTACAAAGCTGGCAGTTTAAAACTTGTAAAGGCACACTGCATAGGTGTTTTGTAAGACAGAGAAGACTGCATGCATTTTTGCTTGCTGCAGGCAATGTTTGTTTTAATATCAGGGGCACTAGCAGTAACATTTGGCCCAGCAGACCATAAAACTGGCCTACAAAAAGCCCACACACTTACCTGTAATAGCAAGCCTTTCGGGCAGTGCCGGATTGACCTCTAGACCAGTGCTTAATTTGAAGGAAAATAAGTGCCAGGGCCCTTTTCAGGAGGCCATCGCAGCTTGCACCACCCATTACCACTGGCAGCACTGCCAATGACACCTACACAACTACTAAACATCTCACTGCTACAAGTATGAAAATTCTGATTATTTGAGCTCCCCAAAGCTTGGCAGCAGGTATTAGTTGTTTTAAATGCATATTGAAATAATCCACTGTTGTTCTGCTTTTCTTTATATTACACTGACAGCGCCACCATGTGGCAACTGTCATAAATGCTGATGTTGAAAATTAAGTGCTGGTGCCCAGTACCAGAAACCACGGCTCAAATTAAGCACTGCTTTAGGCCAGTCCGACCCTGCTGATGGGGAACAGAGTGCTTTATTAAATCTAAATGAAATGAAATTGTGGAAGAAATAAAGTGCACATATGAATTTATTTATTGCAGTTTTATCCGTTTTAAACTTTCATTGTAAATCTGAACAGGTAATTTCCCAACAGTCAGGACTGAAAGGCTGAAGAGAACTTCAAAAGAATAACTACTTTGTATATTTACTCGTTTTAAAAATAGAGGCAATGAAGTACATTGTTTTCTGCATGTATTTATGTTTAAAAATAAGGAAAATAGCACCTATCACCACCAACGCTATGATGCTTAATTTATTGTCCTCTGTGGAGCTACGGCTGAGATGTGCTTCATAGGAATCCAAATCTGTAACCTGATGGTTGAAAGCAAATCAATGCGGTGGGCGCATTAACTCACTGAGTTACCTGCCTGTGCTTGTGCTTCAACAGACTTAAAAATAGAAGCCGTGTAGCTGCCCAGAATACGTTTGATGATTCTGGCGCGATGCCTACACTAAAAAACACGCTGAACTCCCAAAAGAAAAGTAAGCAAGTTGTCTTAAATATTGTTTTTGATGCTCCACAGAGAGACTTCAAAGGAATTCAAAGAAAACTAACCTTGGTTCCTTTTAAAGTGCCACAAAGTATTTCCGTAAGCATTTTTCATAGAGCTGATATTTTTGTTTGATCTGATTTATTTCCTTACCCTGGAAACCTGTTCAGGACGTGTTTTATGGTGCCAAGGAATGCTGCCTAAATGCTTTGTGGTTTTGCAGCTTGCTTTGCTGATGACTTTTTGATTTGTATGGTACCTCAGCGGGTTGATGGCTTGCTGTCGATATCTATTTGTAAAATGACTTTGCAAGTGTCAATCCTGGCAGGGCCAACTCAGATTTTCAATTTTTAAGGTGGATGACCTGAGTGGTATTTAGATGGCTAATAACACCCTTTTTTAACATCATTCAAGTACCAACACAATATTCACCATGTGGTAGGCACTATGTGGTCAAAATTATTAGTAGGCACTATATGGTCAAAATAGTTAGTATACTCATCATATTCTCTTGTCTCCCCATTAACCTTCCAGCTCAGCTACAGTGTTCTAAAGCTCCCAGTGCCATCCCCCTGGACATCAACACCCTTTGAGCACTCCACTCTTTCCATAATTTACTACCTTCTTGAATCACCCACACCATTATCTGGGTTTACGTTTTTGAATGCTTTGTTTCCTAGTGATACTTTTTTCTTGCAATCTACTCTCTACTTACGTTCGTACTCAACAGCCCAGTAGGTGGGGATGCCCCAGCAGAGGCCCTGGATGGCACCACCGAATTGTGCCAAGTTGTTGACTTGGTTGTTGGTGATCTGGTAGTGCTTTCTCAGAGCCTTCAGGTCTTTCTTCAGGTCCTGTTGAGTAGTTGATACAAGAAATAGGTCAATGTGAAATTAGTAGAAGATGAGATGTGATTGGCATCAGATAAGGAATTAATATTAACAATAAATATGATAATATTGACAGCAAATAAATATTGTCTGTGTAATATAAAGATGACGGGTAAGATATTGATGGCAGACAAAGTTAAAATGATGGGAGATGGTGCTTTGATGGGAGATAAGATGTTGATTGCAGAAAGGATAATATTGATGACATACAAAACATTAGCAGTGGATAAGATGTTAGTAAACCTCTATAATATATTGACAGCAGGTAGGAAATGTTGAGGAGTGATTCCATGTAGTCACCGAAGAACAAGTCTGTCCAAAAACAACTACCCCCTATCATGCCTAGATAAAAGACATGTCCCTCCTGCCAGATTGAAGAAACATGATCAACCTACCCTCTTGCTGTGAATAAATTCTTCAAATCGACCAAGTCCTGGGAAGGAGCTGAGATGCATATGGGCAACCACGCATATACCTTTGTAGGGCATGTGATAAGCGATGATGTTCTATAAGAGAGAAAGGTGACAGCAATGAGTTCTTACTCCCTTTCAAGTTTTTAGCTGTTCTGGCAACCCCACCATACAAAACACTACCCACGCCTCTTCATTTTAACATATAAATAACATTGTTTATTGCAACGGATCCTGCCTCCATGTTTACAGAAGTGTGGAATATGGTCAAACAATAGTGCTGTCACTACAAGAGCTGCAGCTCTACAATGTAGCAGTATGAGCGTCCTTAAGAGTCACCAAGCACTCTGCATTGTGACTCATTGTCCGTGACCACACTCCCCCCAACCTCTTAGATACATATTGATTGGGTAGCATTGTCAGGGATGACAAATTAATGGTATGTCTCCAGGAACAGAAGGTCAGCAGGGTCTGCACTTACCTGGTTGTAGTCCAGGACCACATTGCTTGTGCTTCGTCCAGAGTAGATGTTAAAAACTGCCACGTTGACCTGCCTGTTGATGTTTACTGTCTGGTAGACATTGCCTCCATCATTCCCTCGGTTTATAATCTGGATTGACTTTAGGGGGGGAGAAACAAGAAACTACTGTGAATCAACGGGTGATGATGAAAAAGAGACTCTACTTAAAGCTTGGCGCGACCAGAAGTTACTACAGACTTTTACCTCTATCACTGTACTGTCAAAAGGCACAGATTGTGAATGGAGGGTTCAGTGCTAATCTCATCTTTATCTCCTTCACAAGGGCATCATTTATTGTACTCCTGCACTTACCTTTTTGAAGCATTGCTATGGGCAACAGAATGCTTTGCCATTTATCGAATAGACTATACTGGTCAAAAGCAATATCCAACACCATAGTTCAGTGGTGTCCTAGTCCAAATGATCCACTTGTGTTTGGTTCATTTGTCAGAGGGTTGCACCTAACTGTATATCGGAAGATGATACTTGACCATGAAACACTGCAGAGATGGGTCACTGACAGAATATTGGAAACAGAAATGTCGTGTATACATAATATCATGTCAAAAATATCGAGGACCAAAATATCGAGAAGGTAAGTGCAAATAGGTAAGTATAGATTTACTATTCTTATCTCCACATCTACGTACCTTGAAGATATGTATATATATATATATATACATATATATATATATATATGTATATATATATTGTTAAGGACATATATATGGAGCTATACATAGTAAAAGTTTCTTACCTATAGAAACTGTCCTTCGAAGATATTTGTGTCCTCAATATTCTTGATACTGTATTTTGTCCACGTGATATTTTTTCTCTGATGTTTTCTTTTTCTCTGACATTTTGTCTAAACACTGCAAAACATAATAGGTTTCCAAATCTCTTTCCTTTCAAGTTATGGTGATATCCTTGAATCACTTTATATGAGAGGATAAACTAACTCGGACCATTCTACTGACATGTGGATGGCTCGATAACGTAATAGTATAGCTTTTCAAGTTACCTGGCTTTCAGAGCTGAGATGTAAACTGAACATCGTTGTAACATGATGCCACAAGTCCATTCTACCATACCACCATTAACTTATTGTCTAGTTTGACTCAACCACTGTTAACTCTTAGGCCAGATGAGGTCGAAGACCAAGTCAATCTTGTTTACTTCTCTGCTCCTTGTGATGGTAATCGTTTTTAGTAAGTGAAAAATGTACCATCTCCAGGACAGAGGACAGAGGGACGTGCGTATGCACGAAAGGTTGTTTCGATTAATGGTTGATTAGATGGAGGAAAAGGCAAGTAAGGTGGATGGATGAATGGATAAATGATAGATTTTGATGAATGAAGCCCATGAATGCATGTGAATTTGGGGGGATGAGTTGGATGAAATGCGATGCAGAGGAAAGAAAAACAAAGAGAGCAATACTTCGGAATCGGTTAATCTTTAGTTGCACTTCTAAACTGTTTAAAACATACTGCCGAAGCATATCTGTGTTTAATTAAATTCAACTAAATTACATTAGTTGAACTGAGCAGAAAGAAAGTGAGAAAGAGAGAGTTGACGATACAGAAACAGAGAGGTGGATGGAAAGAAATTGAGAAGGAAGAATGAAAGAAGTGCCTTAATTAGACATATCTCGCGTTTTAACATTCATAAACACACAAAGAGAGGTTTGGTGAGGCAGGATGAATCCAGATACAGGACAGAGTGTTTGAGCATATTGTACTTTTTATCTGCAGTCCTTACATCATCAGCTAATGCTGGTGCCCAAAGAACTCCCAGAAGCACCCCGACCAGGACCTGGGAAAAAATAGAAAATAATTAATCTCGGTGTGCCACTGAGTGTTTCTTAAAATATGATGGAAGCAAATAATTTACGTAAGGCTAATAAAAAAGGCGATTTTATTTTACTTTTTTTGTGTGTGTTGCGAGTATGACTTAAATTGCTCTGTTATACTATTGTGATTTTTGAAGTTAGAAACAATGCTTAATTTGAGCCGGTGGTCGGTGGAGGAGGCCTGCAGTTCTTTTTCCGAATCGAGGGAAAACACACCAATCAAGATGATAGAGGTAGAGAAAGTCGGGAAAACCCCAAGCCACAGGGGGATAAGACAGGGCCCTGCATGAGTGAAATATAGGGAGCCGAGTGTGTCTGGTATTAGATTAAAGAGGCATGAGTTGGATTTAAAACTACCAGCTTTGGTATTAGGCGCGCCGACTTTAATTACAGCAGAGCCCCGGGCACCGGTAGTCTTTCTTTTACAAATAAAGCACTGGCAAAAAATGATGCATTTCAAGGCTCAACAACCAGTGAGCTCGGTGACAAGAAAGGCAGGTCTCCTGGCAAAACCTGGAGCATGACGCACTACATTAAGAACCACGTCATTTATCATGGCAGGCATGTTGGCATGTTGCAATACATTGCCTGTCCAATGATGTACACTCACTGATTTTGTTAGATTTAATTTTGTGATGTTATACTGCACATTCATGTAAATGTTTTGTGACAACAGACACCACTGGCCAGCGTCCCTACCCTAAAAATTGTTGCAGACACTACTCTCCATGCCAACCTTTTAGAACCACGTTCTGGAGCGTGCGACTGACTCTTCCCTACCCTGCCACCATGTCTACCATGTTATTCACCCTGCTACACTAAAGTGAGTCATTCATAAGCAAAAATGTGTCTTGTGACTAACATTGCCCATAGTAGCCTTGCAAAGCTCTCTTATTGCATTTGGCTGACCCTGCCCCAGACCTGCCAGTATGTCCACCTGAATGAGAGGTGGATAACGAAGAAAATCAAGTTATTCAGCTGAGGGCTGTATATTTTGTTTCTCGTTGTTGAGGCTCCCACTGTTGGAAAAACAGAGATGCGCTCACTTGCAGGGACGACTGCAAACATTGTAGCCTTAGCGAAACCTCTCACCAGGATGTGTCTTTACATTTTCAAAAAAGCAGTTCTTTAACCGGCTCTACCATTGTCATCAAAACCCACCTCTTAGAGTTTTTTAAACCCCAGCATTTGTGTATTGTAAAACAAGCTACAATGAAACAGAGGCCAGAATCTCTCAAAACCTAAAGTGATTTTTACTACATGCCATGTTAGTCTACGTGTGCACCCTACTAATTTGTGTACTGTCTCGTCTTATACCCTCATTCACTTTCCACACACCTTCCATTTTATGGCACTATTTGTCCACCCAGCCAGTGGTTGCCTTATGGGCCATTTAATTTGCTGTGAGCAGCGTTCTTGAAGAATTGCTGCTGCTCTTCAGTAAATAATAAATATGTAAATAAAAATGACAAGGCGTGGTTAGGTTTCCTGTGCTGGCGCATTTAACAGGTAACTTGCAAACATTAGGAATCTAGGGCCGGGTGTAGCAAAGGGTTTTTCCCGTTCTGTGTCAATGGGAAAATGTGTTTGTACATATGGCCCCAAGTCACTAATTCTGCTCACATATGTGCACATGGTAAACAAGTCTTACACAGACTGGTTCGGTTTGAGAATATACAGTCAAGAATTATAGGGCCTGGTGATTTTGGTAAGTTGAGTAACCACAGAAGAACCATGCTCTTTTACATCAGACCCATCATGCAGATTATTCCTTTCTAGCATCTTTAACCCACCAGACCAGGCCTTTCACCAAACATACTTATAAAAATGATTAAGTACTCTGTAAACTAAAGGAAGAGGCTGGAATACTTACAGTGGTTTTCATTGTATTTGGTGCGTGGCGCCCTTTGGGACCCAATAAAGATGAGAAGTGATGGCAGAAACACTTGTGTTGCATGGTGGTACTCCTTATATACCCCTGTGCACGACAGGGACCCCTGACCCACCACCAGATAAAAATGTTTACCTAGCTTGTGAAACCGTGTGCAGAGAACTGATAACAACCACATTTATTTGCGAAATAGGAAAGGTTTGAATGCTTACTCCACTACCATTCCACCCTCCTATTCTAATTATAAGGGTTGACAGCTGTACAAGAAAAATCAGAGGCGTGCCTATTGGACTAAGGGGAAGGTCCGCGCGTGTGGAATGGCAAACTGCAGAACACAAGGTGAAATTTATATTTGGAAGCACATTCATTCGTTTGTAGAGGCGCCGTGGAATGTGCACACAATTGTGAGTCATGATAAGCCAAAGGTGACAGTATATTGCTGATTACTAATTGTAACAAGGATAAACGTACACGATTGTACATCAGGGAGTCACAGATATTTTTATGTCATAAACACTGTGATCTTAATTGCTTTTAGGCCCTTTGGTGAATTTCAAGTGTGTTGTACATTACAGAGTTGCAGAATTTCTTCATCGCACACACACAATGTGACCTAAATCGCCTTGAGGCCCTAGTGGGCATTTCAAGTTTGTGAACAAACAATATTGTCCCTTTATATAATTCATGCTGTAAAATAAATCCCTTCTTGGTACTCAGATTATCGCAGTGATTACACAATTGAGTGGAAATCATTTTACTCCAGATGGATGGTTGATTCAGATTCCCGCAGTGAGGACCTAACCTGCTAAGCTAACTTACTATCTACAAATGAACAGGGGGATGCGAGCCCCCTGCTAACTGCCCAACGTCAGTCTCTGTACCTCAGCCCTGCAGAGGAGAGAGATAAAGAAAGGGGGTCTCAGACGCCCTACTCATTTAAACCCTGACCTTTCTGTTGAGAATGGCATGAGGAATGCCCACCAGACTCCATTGAGCTGGTCATTATCACTGAAGTGAGCCTCTTATTGCTGAGAACCACACTAAGATGGCCACCTCCATCTCTTTCTACAACCTTAAAACTAAGGGGGTTAATTGGTGGTTAGGAGAGATTTGGCAAAATCATCAACTGCCCCTCTGCTCTTCTAGTGGTTCCCTGCATCACATAAAGGCGGGACAACCAAAGAATTTCCAATGGTGAAGGCTCAGCAGCTAAACCTCCATAGGACAGCCACCCTAGGACCACCGTCTCCACGACATCAGCAGAAGAACTATTTCAGGCAGCGATTCTCACTGTCTGTGTTGTTTGCCTGTTTCTTCATGGCAAGAATAAAGTGTCAATGTCCACCATACATTTGGATAAGACCCTAGACACATCTGGAAAATTGATTTTTCATTTTAAAAAACATTTCCCTGCTTTGCTTTTGGAAGACAAAACTATGCTGATGATGGCCACAAAACGTCCATTAAATGTCTGGCTGATCGGCATGCTGCAGTTTTTCTAAAGTATTTCTGGTGTCAGCTGAAGCCTTTCTCCCACAGCAGCAGCAGGAAACGTACATTTGACGGGTTGGCTGCAGTGAGGCAATAGAGGCCAGGTCTCAGACACTGCAGTGGTCTGGCTGTCAAGTAAATAAACATTAAATGACCCCTAAGACTGTTATTTGCCTAGACTTCCTTGTAGATTACACCAGGAACCGCTAACCACCTCAAGCCGGTCGGATGGCCAGTACTGGGCCCACTACTTAGCTACTCTTGCCTGGTGCATCAATGTCTTCGACATAATCGGGCTCTACCTTGTTCCCATGGCCATCAAAGACTGCCCTGTCTAGTTTGTTCACCCACAGGAATCTCTGTGTACCATCATAAGCTCTCTGAGACAGCTCCCAGTTTCATAGTGTGCTGCTCAAATGTATTATTATATAAATAAATAAACCAAATAACCCATTTCATGTTTTCCTTGTTGCTATGGTGGGGTGGTGTCACATTATGCCTACCAAACCAATGGCTGAAAAATCCCATGCCACCACTAAGCTAAGCACCCAGAGTTACAGCTCACCTGCCCCAAGTACCAAGCTTTCCCCAACCCTGGCTATAGCGAAGTTGGCCAAGAAACAGATGCTCCTTGCTCAAACCTTCTCAAAACAAACAGTTCAGGCCTGCATGCAGCTTTTGGAACCCAGGTCCAGTTTTCATGCAAGGGCTTCCTAACTCTTACAGGGACTGGAGAAGGATTTATGTTTCAGGATAATTGATAAAGGATAATTGTTGGAGTTAACCTTTGGGTGCGTTTCATCGGGTAACATGGACCGCTTGTTGATAGGTTTTCTGCCTGAATAGTTATGAAAAGGAGGCAGAAGCCAGGAAAAATAACACCTCTACAGTGTGCAGAATGGTTTTCTAAACCGTAATAAAAAATACAAAGACGTCAAGGATCCCTCAGTCTTCATGACACTCTTTGAGTAGATATAATAAAACATGATGGGTTGAGATGAGGTTTAAATCAGGTTTTGTAAGTTAAACATCTGTGATGCTCTGCTCATGACTTCACATATCGCAGCACTGATGAGATCTATCTATCTATCTATCTATCTATCTATCTATCTATCTATCTATCTATCTATCTATCTATCTATCTATCTATCTGTCTATTCACTGAAAAAACAGGGATGTATAGTTAGGTTGGTGTTTTACCCATATCAAACAATATAAATTCAGCAGTTATAGTATACATACAGTTATACTTATGCTAAGAAACTATAACTCATTGCCCTCAGTTACTTTACGGCACAAGTTATAGTCCCTTCAGATAAGTATAACTATAAATAGAACTATCACAGTTGAATTTCTTTGGTTTTGTAGGGGTAAAACATTAACCTAGCTAGAACATCCCTGTAACCTTTGTTTTTTCCAGTGAATTTCTGTGGTTTTTGTAAAGCACACATTAATATTTCTGTCAGGTTGAGGCCAGCCAATTAGGGCCTTGCTGTTACCTTGGATTTGAGGAGGATCCATGGAGGATTCAAGCATGATTCGAGGATCCAAAGATCAGTCCAAAAACAAAATGGGCAATTTTGTGCTCCTGAGAGGTCCCTAAGGGACCCCTCCATGTGTTCTATGGGGTAAGGATACCTGTATCCTGACGCCTTAAATGTTTTACACTGTTTTTTCCACCCCCAGGCAATGCGAGAAACAAAATGGCATCCACAACTTTTTTGTCAGGTTGAGGCCAGCTAATCAGGGCCTTGCTTTTCCTCTGAATCCACAGAGGATCTGTGGAGGACTCTAGGAGGATCCCAGGAGGGTACACGTAACTATATATACAAATTTGGTGTTCATTTAAGAACTAGAAAACTACTGAACAGTTTACACCAAATCACAAAGAGGGGCACTTTCTGTACCAAGAGCTCACCTTCTGCCAAATTTTGTATAAATCTGTCAAACAGTTTGGTCTGCGGTCATGTTCAAAATCCCTAATGAAATTAACATGGGGAAAACAGGTATTGGGACCCCCCCTTCTTCTCAGCCCCGCTTGATAGATCGCCCCAAGACTTTCAATACAGCAGCTAAAGTGAGTATCATTTTTTTTGGGAAACGTTTGTGAAGAATCATTAACCGGCACCAAAGACATAGGCAAGTAAAAAAAAAAGCTATTTCAATGGAAACCAGATCTTAACTATAACTACCTACTGGCAACTGCCAGTAGGTAATATATATATTACATTATAATATATATATATATATTTCTCTCTCTCTATATATATATATAAATATCAAAAAATAAAAGGATAATACTCGCACACTCAGGACTCAAAGCAAATAAAAAATTAGCTTAATACAAACTCAACGCGTTTCGGCTGACACAGCAGCCTTGGTCACGTGAACAAGGCTGCTGTGTCAGCCGAAACGCGTTGAGTTTGTATTAAGCTAATTTTTTATTTGCTTTGAGTCCTGAGTGTGCGAGTATTATCCTTTTATTTTTTGATTTATGATTTACCGGCTTGCTCGTGCCGGTTCTTGCACCACCCCTCTTGGGCCGATGAAGTTCTATTTCGAGCATTTGGATTTATTATATATATACATATATATATATATATATATATATATATATATATATATATATATATATATATATATATATATATATATATATATTAATACACACATACACACATACGCTCAAGCTCTTCATACAGAAAAGACACAGCATAAACAAGTGCAAGGATCTCTAACACATGGAAAACATACTGTACTGCACATTCAGTGAAGGTTGGTATGACTTTCTTTTATGCCTAATGAGTGCAATGCACCTGTTTTCGTCCCTTGTGTGCAGGTATTCAGATTAGCAGAAGTACTCTGTTAAACAAAAAGGTTCCCTTGGTATTCTGAACTCCCTAACCTCTGTGGTCTGATAGGTTATCAGGTACCCATGCTTTTTTCGACTCTCCTTTATTTGGACACACCACCTCATTGATGTCAGCAAAAGGAGTTGGTCAAAGTACCTTCCACTACAAGAATATTCCAACCCACTCATCACTCTTTCCATCCTTGAGAGCAGGCCCAGATGTTTGCAATCTGTACATAAAGAATATTATATTGATATACCCAAATTTTCCTCCAGATGATGCTGTTTACAAATCTAATTCTCAATCTGATTTCATTCTATCATTTAGCTCGTAGGTGCTGAGAAGTGATTAAGAGATTCAGTTAAGCAAGTGAGCACTTGCGACTGGATGATATATATATATATATATATATATATATATATAAATATATTTATGTGTACATATATATATATATATATATACACACACAGACACATATACACACTCAAATATATATATATATATATATATATATATATATATATATATATATATATATATATATATATATTTTCAATTACAAAAACAAAGGTTACAGGGACACCATAGTTAGGTCCTGAATTCACTCGCACAAAACCACAGAAATTCAGCAGATAGAGTTATTTTGAGAAACTATAACTCACAGCCTAAGGTAACTATAAGTCGTGCCCTCGGCATGCAGTTTTCTAATCAATAATTTTACTCCAAATGTTACAGTGATATCATTGATGACACAGAAAATGTTGAGTGATTTTATATCTAGGGTAATTAGCAGTGCATGGTGAGGGCGCAAGTTATAGTTACCTTAGGCCGCGAGTTATAGTTTCTTGAAATAACTCTAACTGCTGAATTTCTCTGGTTTTGTGCGAATAAATTCAAAATCTAACTATAAGATCCCTGTAACCTTTGTTTTTTAAGTGAATTTCTATGCTTTTAAAAAATTCTATTTCCTAACTATAATGTCCTGTAACCTTTGTTTTTTTCAGTGAATTTCTATCATTTTTGTAACATAAAGTAATTTTCCTTACTGTACATTAATCCAACCAATGCCACACATGGCCTTCGGCTGTGCACAGTGAGGGTTGGCTGCAGGGCCTGGCCTGTGGCCAGGCCCCATTGCTAACCTTCTGTAATCATCCAACTCGGCACCGTGCACAGCCTTCATGCGTATGCAGTGGGAGTTGGCTACAGGGCCTGGCCTGTGGCTGGGCCCTGAGGCAAACCCTCATAACCACCCAACCCTGCATTGTGCACGGCCTTTGGCTATGCACAGCGAGAGATGGCTACAGGGCCTGTCTCTCTGGTTGTGAGAATAGGTATGAAAGTGGGTGTGAGAGTGTCTCTATGAGTGGGTTTATGAGTGTCTGTGAGGGGATGTGTGAAAGTCTGAGTGGGTGTGGGAGTGGGTGTGTGAATGTCTGAGTGGGTCTGTAAGTGGGTGCAAATGTGTCTAAGTGGGTCTGTGAGTGAGTGAGTCTCTGAGTAGGTCTGTGAATGGGTGCATGAGTGTCTGAGTGGGTCTGTATGTAGGTGTGTGAGTCTCTGAGTGGGTCTGTGTGTGAATGTGTGCATCTCTGGGTGGGTCTGTGAGTTGGTGCATAAGTCTTTGAGTTGGTTCATGAGTGGGTGTATACATCTCTGAATAGGTCTGTGAGTGGGTGCATGAGTGCCTAACTGGGTCGGTAAGTGTTTGAGTAGGTCTGTGAGTGGGTACATGAGTCACTGAGTATGTCTATGAGTGAAAGAATGAGTTTTGGAGTGGGTCTGTGAGTGAGTGCCTGAGTCTTTGAGTGGGTCTGTGAGTGGGTGTGTGAGCCTGAGTGGGTCTGTGAGTGCGTGCATGAATGTCTGAGAGGGTCTGTGAGTGGGTGCATGAATGTCTGAATGGATCCGTGAGTGGGTGCATGAATGTCTAAGTGGGTCTGTGAGTGGGTGTGTGAGTGTCTGAGTGGGTCTGTAAGTCTGTGCTGAGTCTCTAAGTGGGCCTGTGTGTGGGTGCATGAGTGTCTGAGTGAGTATCTGAGTGCAACTGTGAGTGCATGTATGAGTGTCTGTGTAGGTGTGTCAGTAGCTGTGTGAGTGACTCAGCCATAAAGGAACCCCACCTGCCCCTTTATCAAGCAAGAGTCCACAGCTTTGCACAGAATATCTACCCAGGTGGAGCTCTTTCTGCCTCCTTGGGTAAATATCCAGTATATATTGTACACTATAGCTGTGTAATGGAGCAAAAGGAAATGTCACCAGTGACCTTGTGTGCATTTTGGCAAGATGATTGTTTGTGTTGCCTCTTACTCTTGAATTCTGTGATAACATGAATCCTTCTATAGAGAGCCCAATGAGACTCCAAAGACATAAATCTCCATCCAACCAGTGTCCTTCCTCTTAGATATATGACTTAAGTGCTTCTTTGTTTGGTGGGGATGGCCTCATATTCCTCGGCATCAAGAACGCACCACCAAAATCAGCGGGAAATACCTTAGGAGGGTCCTTTGGTAAGCTGTCCATCATCCTGGTAAAATGCAGGAAGACCTTTGCATACTACTAAGGTGGACAGTGTGGGGCCAAGTGGGCGCAGCTTCCAGGTGATTTGCACATTTGTGATTTGGGCCCCTTCCCCAAGGGCCTGGCTGAGTCTCCTGGGTGCCCCCAGGGCACCTAGTGCACAATAGGACTGCTGGAGGCGCCTCAAGGACCCTGCAGTCCCAGCAAGCTCCCTGCCTCCTGCAGTATGCGACATTGCTCTGGCACATAGGGAGCTGCTAAACATGTACCTCCCTGTGTGCAAAGGCAATAGTTTAATCTCTTTAGGGAAAGAGATGTAACCTCTGCTTTCACTGGGCGAGAACACTTTGACAGCTCTTCCCCGCTGGAAGCAGAGTGTTTCAGAAACTACAACTCATTGCCCAAAGTTACTTTCCGGCATGAGTTATAGTTTCTTCAGATAAGTATAACTTTAATTATAACTGCTGAATTTCTTTGGTTTTGTATGGGTAAAATGTTAACCTAGCTATAACGTCCCTATATACCACCTACTAGTGGTTGCCTCTAGGTAGTTATAGTTAGGACCATGTTTCTATAGAAAAAGTTTTTGTTTTAACTTGCCTATATTTTTGCCGCTATTTGAGGAATCTTCATGAAATTTTAAAACAAAGTGTAGTGGTGATTCTTCTTGCACACAGAAAGGTTTGGGGTGATACGTCCAGTGGGGGCAGAGAAAAAGGAGAGGGTGAAAAAAGTTGCTTCTCCCATGTTAATTCCTATTGGATCTTTAGACACGTCTACAGCCTGAACTGCTCGACGGAATTACACCAAATTTAGCAGAAAGCTCCCTTTTGGTGTGCAGATTCCACTTTCACTTATAAGGTGTAAATCAGTTCAGTAGTTTTAGAGATATTAAAGGGAGTATAAATTTGTATATCTCTGGCCACAATTACTTCGCAAATATTTTGTGACTAATTAGTGAAATTCACAATTTTTTCACAAATACGTGCTTTAATAGAGACGTTGCAACTGGCTAACTGCAACCTGACTAGAAAGTTGCAGCTGCCATTTTATTTCACAGGACACGGTCCTTGGGGTTGAAAATCCAAATTGAAAGTAGCATAAGGGGTCAGGGTAAAAGTACCCTGTCCCAGTGGTGTGATGTAGGTGTGTTTTAGGGGCAAATTATGGGTTTAAAATAATTTTGCCTCACCATGCATGATATTTGCGAAAATACACAAATTTTCACGACTTATTTGCGAATGTGGAAAATTGTGGAAGAAAAACAACAGACTCTTTCATACACTAATTAATTTGCTCATACATGCACTCAGAGACTCATGCGCCCACTCACACATGCACTCACAGATATACTGGCAGAGACAGGCCCTGTGGGCAACCTGCACTGCCCACGGCCAAAGGACGTACATGGCTTCGTGTGGTTATAAAGGCTTGGCTGCAAGGCCTAACTGCAACCCCTTTGGCTGTGCGCGGTGGGGGCTGGAATAACGTATAGTAATTAAAATTACTTTACGTTAAAAAAACATAGAAATTCATTGAAAAAAAACAAAGTTTACAGGGAAGTTATAGTTAGGGTCTGAATTTACTCATACAAAACAATAGAAATTCAGCCGTGATAGAGTTCTTTTAAGTAACTATAACTCGTGCCTGTACCATAAGGTAACTTTAACTCACGCCCACGCCCTTGCCATGCACAGTTTTCTCATCAATAATTTTATTGCAAAGGTTGCAGTAATAATATCAATGATGCCATAGAAGGTTTAATCAATGATGTAATATGTGGAGTAATTAGGTGTGCATGGAGTAGGAGCAAGTTACCTTAGGGTGCGATATATATATATATATATATATATATATATATATATATATATATATATATATATGCTTAATACGTACCTGTAAATCCTTTACAACGAATATGCCTGTATCATTCATTCCTTTACAATGACATTTGTTATAATGAGGTGCGTGGTAAAGGCATATTCATTGTAAAGGCATGCGTGGAAATGGCATGCGTCATAATGGTGCATGCGTGGTAAAGCCTGCATGGTAATGGCATGCAGTGTTCAGCCTTTGTTGTAAAAGCTGTTTCCCCTACAGCACTAACCATAATTTCTAAGACAAAATGAACCCCCTCTTTTTTTGTTAGGTTTTACCGGTTTGAGTCAATCAAGATGGCTTCAGGTGTGCCACACACTTTTGTCACAATTAAGACTGTTAGCACTCTAGTTGTTCTTTAGATCACTCTGGGAGGCTGCAGTAGAACATAAGGGAATATACTGACAAACTGCTCCTGTTGGAAGTACATGTTTTATTGATAATGTCAGACTTCCTTCTCATGTGGCTGAGAGAGATACTGTGAATTTACAGAAATTATGCTCTCATTTTAGCTTCTGGAGCACCTTTCATCACCTCTTTGGGAAAATCATGAGAAAACAGTTTTCGTTCAAACATGATTCATGAAATCCTAGCATGGTGAAATTACCTTAGAGCACACCACCATTCCTAAAATTAGTAAGGTACCATCAACAAATGATTTAGATTGTAACTAACATTTGTTTTCACCCTTTATACTTTCTCCTTTTTGTGACAGTCAAAAACTGCCATCACTACAATGCATTTCAATGGGGTGCTATCATGTATATTAGTCCAAGATGACTGCCAGCACTTCCTGGTTAAAGTCCAAAGGGATGGGTAAGGGTATTGGGTGGTTATGGTAATTAAAAAAAGGGGGATTGGGGGTTCTCCCTCAAAAATATAAAAAATGCAATACACACTCCAATCCACCCCAATCTACTCAATTCAATCTACCCTATCCCAACCCAATCTAGCCTACTCCATTCTACTCCCAACCCCATCCCAAGCTAATCCACACCACTCTATCCAGCTCCACTCCAATCTGATCCACTCCAATCTTCCCCACACCAATCTACCCCAATCTATCTCACTCCAAACTACCCCAGTCCTATCTATCTCACTCCAATCTACCCTGCTCCACCCTAGTGTACCCCACTCCAATCTACCCCACTCCATTCTACCCCCCCCAATCCACTGCACGCCACCATTCCCCAGTCTATCCCACTTCACTCCAATCTACCCCAATCTATCCCACTCCAAACTACCCCTGTCCTATCTATCTCACTCCAATCTACCCTGCTCCACCCTAGTGTACCCCACTCCAATCTACCCCACTCCATTCTACCCCAATCCACTGCACTCCACCATTCCCCAGTCTCTCCCACTTCACTCCAATCTACCCCAATATATCCCACTCCAATCTACCCCACTCCAATCCACCCCACTCTACTGGAATCTATCTCACACCACTGCAACCTACCACACTCCACCTCAATCTACTCCACTTCATCCCAATGTACTCCAATTCAATCCACGCCACTTCCCCACTCCAATATACCCCAATCTACTCCACTCCAATCTACTTTGCTCAACACCAATCTACCACACTCTACCCCAATTTACCCGACTTGACCCCAATCTACCCCACTCCACCCTACTCCAATCTATCCCACCCCATCCCAATCTACCCCGCTCCACTCTAATCCACCTCACTCCTCAATCTATCCCCCTCCACTCTTCCCAAATCTACCTCACTCCAAACTCCCCCAACCTACCCTACTCCAATCTACTCCACTCCACTCCATTCTAATCTACTTGACTCCACTCCAGTCTACCCCACTCCACTCTTACCTAATCAGGTCCACTCCACTCCAATCTACCCCAATATATCCCACTTCACTCTACCCCAATATTCCTTAATCTATCTTACTCCTATTTACCCATTCCAATTTAACCCACTCTCATCTATCCCAATCTACCCCACTGCCTTCTACACCACTCCACCCCAATACCCCACTTCACCCACTCTACCCCAATTCAATCTACCCCACTCAAAGCTACCACTCTAATCTACCCAACTCCCCCCCTACAATCAACCCAACTCAATATTAACCCACTTCAATCTACCCCAATCTACCACACTGT
Source organism: Pleurodeles waltl (assembly GCF_031143425.1). Taxonomy (NCBI): domain Eukaryota; kingdom Metazoa; phylum Chordata; class Amphibia; order Caudata; family Salamandridae; genus Pleurodeles; species Pleurodeles waltl. The sequence continues at coordinate 680,194,820 of NC_090450.1, read as the reverse complement.
ACCCCACTCCAATCTATACCATCTACCCCAAACCACTCACTCCATTCTACCCCACTCCACTATACTCCAATCTACCCCACTCTACTCTACCCATTCCACTTTACTCCAATCTACCTCCTTCCAATATTACCCTCCCCACTCCACTCCACACTACTTTTAGCCATGGTGAGCAGCAGCCACACTGGTATACATAATTGCTTAAACACATTGCCAAAGCCAATAGCTCTTGCATAGGCAAGTCCTATTGGCTCTGTCAATGCTTGTCGTTATTTGATGTCAATTACTATAGCAGTTTTTAGGTAACAAGGGATAAAAACTTAGTGATATAGTAGTACATTGCAGTAGTTTTGCGGTGTACAGACGTACATGGCGATGATGAAACACAGTATTATTGGTTAATGAAAGCCCTTACAAAATAAAAAGGCAGCCATATTGTTTAGAGAATGCTTTGTCTTTGTTCTGGGTCAACACCTGAAACATAGCTTATTACTGGTTTGGTAATCAATAGGAAGAAATGAGGCTCCCTTACCTCTGTATAAGTAGGTAAAAGTATTTCTATTGTTCTGTATATTTTTTTAAAAGTTTATGGAGTACCACAGTACTTCCTCAAAATTATCCAGGAAGCACTGCAGTACCTGATTAAAAAATAAAAACATACAACAAAAGACACTGTAAGGCACGTCACTTCATTCACTATACGCCATTCCACTCTACAACACACCACTTCACTCTACAACACACACTTTACTCTACAATACTCCACCCCACTCTACTCCAGTGCACACAACTCCACTCTATGACACACTACTGCACTCTACAACATTCCACTCTACAATATGCCACTTCACTTCACGACATGCCACTTGACTATGATACTCCACTCCATTCTACAACACTCCATGCCACTCCACTCTATGACATGTCGCTCAACTATACACCACTTCATTCTACAACACTCTACTCCACCATATACCCCTCCACTCTACGACACTCTATGACATTCTGCTTCACTCCACTCTACAACACACCACTCCACTCTATGACACACCACTCCACTCTATTGCCACTCCAATCTACAGCAGTCCATTCATCCCTCTTCACTTCACTCTATGCCACTGCACTCTATAGCAGTCTGCAACATGTCACTCTATGACAAGCTCCTCCACTGTCGTCTACAGCATGCCACTCCACTGTACAACACTCTACTCCACTCTATGTCATTAGACCCGAAGCTCCATTTGGTGTAAAGGCCCTTTTGTCTAGTGACAATGAAACAAGGTTTAAATTAAATAGAGTTGTCCTGAAAACTTTCATTTCAAAACTACTAGTAACTTGTGAGGGGGGCTTTGAGAGGGTGCATGATGGAGCAATAGATCCCAAAGCAATTCTGTGGTCTTTTGTCAGTATCTCAACAGAAATAAAAAAGGGGAATGCCATTGCCTAAATCACACAGGAAGGAAATTGCATGCCGGTGGTTTGACAATGGTTGCTCAAAGGCACATCGTAGTCATATGGTGACCTTGAAAGCTCAACCACACAATAGAGCAGGGATATCTCACTGCCTTGCAGAATACAAAATAGTGCTAAAAAGGAGAATAAATCATTTTAAACAGATTCATGAGATGATCTTGTTAAAGCCAGCACCCTTAAATCTGGTGAACCATTTTAGGAAATAGTGAATCGGTCCATCTTCTACCCGGATATTAAAGGGGAGTCGATTGTCATATTGTGCCCTCTGTGTGGATAGCCAATTTCAAAATCATAGACTGAGCGGAAAAGATTGCACTTGTGGTCATGCACTACCCCTCCCCCTGAAGGAGAGAACCCTCACATTTTAAGTTGAGTTGGTAACTAAGGCCTTTATGCTACTTTCTACAAAGAAACCTCCTCTGCCAGATGGGGTCCCCCGGATATATATAGGCCATCTTTGATTAATTGGGCACCAATCGTTACAAATATCATGAAAGCTTCTGCTAGAAGATCTGCTCCCAAGTCCTGGAGAGAATCAGCAATTGCCCAGTGTTCAATGAAGGGTATCTCAGTGACCGCGTTTGTTATCGTCCAATATCCCTAATTGAGTCTATCGTGAAGGTGGTGGGAGGGTAAAGGCCGTCGACCTGGGCCAAGGAGAATAATATCCTATTGAATTTGTAGTATGGGCTCAGACCAGATTGAGGTACCCTTGATCAGTGCCTAAACATACACTTGCTCATTGAAAAATACACTTGGCCGGGGAGGCCCACTCCAACTTGCCTTTCTGGACCTAACTTTGGCCTTCAACAGAGTGAACATGGGAAAATTATGAAACATATTGTTCAACTTTTACTAGTCACTTTTTGGGGAAAAACGACACCAGAACCTCTCTGCAGTGGTCATATATGATACAGAGGGTACTTGCACAAACCCTTTTAATGTAAATCATGGAGACCTGCAAGGCTGTATTTTGGCTCAGTTTCTTTTTCTAATATGTATCAACAATCTCTTGTGTTGGGCTTCCACTGATATCCCAAGGATGGGGAAGCCGTACATCCAGCCACTTTATGCAGACAGCGTGGTTCATGAATAATTTGGACCTAAATGTGAATGATAAAAAATAACATAATATGGCAATAGGCCCTAATAACACGAAATCAAGAAAGTACATGCTGGAGGGGAGTGGAAAATTAACTAAAGTAGTCCTAGCTAGATTTCGATTAAATCTATTACACATGGTGCTGGATCACCAGTGTACATTGAGCAAATTGGATAGCTTACCAGTGTACTTGTGCAATAGTAGTTCCATTAAGGATACACTTTACATTATGCTATTATAAGAGCACTTCATTGATTTATGCAAATGATTTTTTGTCCCCCTTTTGAGAGGAAAAAACGTCCTCCAAGTCAAACCAGCTATTATGTATCGCAAAATACTACCCACCAACCAGATTTGCTACAGTATTGCAAGATGGGAGTAGTCCAGCTAAGCAAGCGTTTGTTGCAAAGAGCCAAGTTAGGTATTAGATTTATTTAAACTAATGGAGGGCAGGAGTTTTGGGTATGCATGACGGACCACTCTGTTTGGTTTTTGCACCACACATGCAACCATTCTCCTGTTGTATATTTCTTGCCTTCATTCCCTTTTTTAAGATTGAATTAGAGTCACTGCTAAAGCACACTCAACGATCCCCTTCATAATTAGTTAATTAAATGGATTCATCACGACCAAGCCCTAGTGAGATAATTGTATAACTTATGCTCACATCACTTGTGATTTTGAACATGATGATCATCTAGTTGATGTGTTTTAACTGCATATTTATTATTTGACAGTTTTTTTGAGGTTTTAACTGTACAGGGCTTTTAAGGTCTTGTTATGTGATTGAATAAAGTATATTTGATGACAGTGAGTATAACTGTGAAGGAGAATGGCAGTGAGTGATACTCTTGTGAGAGAATGGCCATGAGTGTTACTGTGAGGGAGAAATGCAGTGAGTGTTACTGTTTGTAAAACTGAGAGAGTCACAGTCTAAATGAGTCAGAATGAGTCAGAGTGAGAATCAGTGAGTGAGTTTGAATGACTTGCACTGAGTACAAATGAATGAGAATGATTGAACCTAGGTGAGTCAGTGAGATTGAATGAATCAGAGTAAGATTGATTGACAGTGGGTAAAAATGAGTGGGACTTGGTGAGACTGACTGAGAATGATTGAGCCTGAGGTAGTGACTGAGTCTGAGTAAGTCACAATCTGCATGAGTCAGAGAATGAGTGAGACAGAGTTAGTCGGAATGATCAGGACTAATTGGAAATGAGTGAGACTGAGTGAGGTTAAGGAAGTCATAGTGGGAATGAGTGATAGGCGAGACAGAGTGAGATTGATTGAGTGAGAATGAGTTCCACTTAGTGAGAATGTATGAGATTGATTGAGACTGAGTTAGACTTTCTGAGAATGAGTGAGTCAGTGTGAGAATGAGACCAAGTGAGACTGAGTGAGCCAGAGTGGGACTGAGAGAGTGAGCCCCCCCCCCAAAAACAAAATTGCAAAATCAGGCTCGCACATTGGAATGTGAGCCAAAGATTACTCCCTACCACTTTTAAATGTCACCAGAAGCCACGGTAGATGCCATATGCCTGATATCTTTATGATAAAAGGATATGACAAAGGCAGTAGTCTTGGCATATTTTTGTTGTGAAAAGTATATCATAAAGCCAAAAGGCGGTTAAAGGAGCTCTGTGATTACACTGTTAAAGCCTGTAGACAGGTACTTTGCTACACAGAGGCTCACAGGGTACCATAGAAGGCATGGGAATTAGCATGGGTTACCTCTCTGACAAATCCTAGGTTAGAGGATTTGCACTGTGATACTCTTTGTTAGCTCCTCTAAGATGGATTGTACATTGTTTTGCCAAGTGGACTTATTTGTTTGTATTTCTATCCATAGCTTTTAGCCGAATGTGCTTTAAGGTAATGTATAGATAAGCCTTGTTAGCTTTAGCTGTCTGCTGGGATGTTGTAATGAAAGTAATTCATATTAAAATGCATACCTACATATACATAAATATGGGTCTTTCCCTAAGCACTCTTTAACGATTGGTATTTTCAAACATCATTCACATTCTGCTTCAGTTCATGTCAGCGTAGAGCATGGGGTAGATTGTCATCGTTCTTCAGCCATTGGCTTTATTGCCCTATTAGTGGTGGACTTTTGCAATTGTTTACTATTAAGCGGTGTCTTGCACCATAGTGCAAGGGTGTCTACGTTGAGGGGATGGATTGTTTATGTGTAGGAAGGTGTCCGTTCCTGCACAGAAACAATCTACAATGGCAATTTCGCACTTCTATGTGTGCTGCATAATGCAGCATGCATAGAAGTACCAAATCATCATTTTTGAATGATTGTTTATATGCAGAAAGGGACACCCTCCTGCACATAAACAATCATTCATGGCCTTTTTCTCTTTCTATGGGTGCTGCAGAATGCAGCACACATGGAAAAAGCAAAAATGAGGAGGAATAAGAGTAGTTCAAGGTGGGAGCACAGGGGTAAAGAAAAATTAAAATAAACGTTACTTTCCCAACGCTGCAGGCCACCTCACGCTAATCTGCTGATGGTGTCCCAGCAGTCCCTGAAACACCAGCACAGGGTCCGCACGCAATCCTGGAGCTGCTCTCATGCTATATCTAGTATGAGAGCAGCACCAGTGTAGGTCTGAGTGGCGTTGTCTATAAACTATGTTGGAGTCTGTGCAGTTTCTCCAACCCAGCTGTGTAACACAGCCGGGTTGGAGAAACCTAAGACCACATGCTAGTTTGGCCGGCCTAAGACAGCCGGCTAAACTAACATGTGCACTTGAGTGCACTTCACTCCTCCTCCCTCTCTCCCTAGCCCCTCACCCCTCCCATGGCCCAGCCCAGCTCCTCCCTTCACGGGCTGGCTCAGCTGAGCCAGCAGCTGAAAAATAAAATTAAATATTGTTCTTTTATTATCTTGGCCAGTGGGCAACGCTCCTCTGCTATTGTGGAGGAACTCCCACTGACTTTCACATTCCCTGGACTTCAGCAAGATTGTCAACAAATGAACTATAAAAACTCCTCTCACTTTGCAGTCAGACAAAGAAATGTAAACACCAATCCTGCAGCTGTTTAACAAAAGACATAGCCTTACATTTGGCCTCTGTCTTTGAAACACTGACAGGCAAATGTGACAAGTCAAACAAAGAATTTAAAGGCATCTTCATTTATTGCTCCCAATTTCTGACCAACCAAAAATCAGCTTGTAGCTTAGCAGTGGGTCACAAACCACAGTTTGGGGAATTCTGTTCAGGAAAATCAAACATTCTCCAAAGCACTGGGCTCTCATACAGCCACCTGGCTAGGATTTGATTGCTTCACTTCTGCTAAGAGATGTCATAAATTCTGCCCAGGGGTGATGCAACTTTATGGCCAAATTAGGCTGCTGCCTCAGGGCACCACCACAAGAAGTCAGAAGAGGGCGGCAGAAGAGTGCAACAAATGGTCTTAAAAGAGGCAAACTGTAAATTTTGATTGGGACACTGAAACTCCATACACTAGATCTGCCAATGTGATAGTAAAGATTGGGACAAGAGAGCTAGTTTTGGACTGAATGTAAGATATATACTATATAACTTAAACAGATTTCAAAATGGGGAGAGCTGTTTAGTCCTTTTCCTGGTTTGAACTTGTTCCTGCTTTAGAGAAAGATTCTGGAATTTCTCAGACAAACCTCATTGACAGTACAGTTTTGCAGCTACAGTTCTTTATATAGGTCAATGCTATGGTTTTTAGCATATTCTGCCACAATGTGCATTTAGTGGGCAGGTCATAGGTTCAGAAACTAATTGGAACTACATCATTTCTTATCCTTTCAACGTAAATTAAAGCTAACGCAGTTGGCATTAGCTAAGTGATTTGAGGTTACTAATGCTCACAACTAGCATCACTGCACAAAATCACAATTAAAGTTGTGGTGTGATATTTATTAGTTGATAATCATTTTAAATTAAAACTGTCACCTGACAATCATCACTGTAGGAGACTGGTCCTCTATGTAGTGTGCAAAACGTTGTACACTGTGCAGAGGGTCTAGGCAACCACACATTGCTTTACAGAGGTATAAACTAGACCACCTAATGCTCTCATTTTTATGGTAGCTTGGTCGAACAGTTAGGCTAATCTTAGGGAAGTGCAAAGCATGTGTTGTACTCACAATATCAATAAAGCAAGACACACACACTCAAAGGAATAACTCAAGTCCAATTTACCAAAAAAAATCTGATTTTCACAAACATTTTAAGACTAAGATCATCAAAATCGGGTAAGTACTTTTTTCAAGTTATGGATGTTCAAAGTTTAGAAAATGTCTCAGTTCTGTGCCTAATTACGCATCTTAGGAATCAATGGAGAAATACTTTACAAATGCATATAAAACCAGGAAATGCGTTTATCGATGTTTCCTCTTGGTTGTAGGTTGAAGTCGTCAGTGGGCCCTGTGGACCACCTAGAGAAGTTAAGCTGACTCACGGTTTTGGCAGGAGCAGCTACAGAAAATCTTTGGAGCTGGTGCAAGGCCACTGCGGGGGACCACTCGGAAAAGCACTGCACAGGTGGACTTCAATGTGAGTCTGGGGTTCCCCTTGTAGTGTCGGGGTTTGCAAGGGGTAGGAGACCCTTAGAACACAGCTGGATCTTTGATGCAGGGCACAGGGCAGGTAGGTGCAGAGTGAATTGGTGAGCCAGGAGCTGTGCACAAAGGTGCCCTTGGAAGCAGGATGTAAGTCGCTTTCAGGGTCGCATGCAGGTCAGCAGGGGCACCCTGGTGGGAGGTCCTGATATTTTCTGAAGTCCCTCAACTGCGGCTTCCTCATGGTCCTTGTACAGTCCAGAGTGGACTGTCCTTAAGGGTGTCCATTGTTGAGAGACCAGTGCCTGGGGCTATTGCACGGTTCAGCCATTGGAGGATGCAGTGCCACCAAACTCTGCACACTTGCAGGTTTTGTCTTCATGGTCCATCAGATGAAATTCGTTTTGGCTGTGGTGTCCAGTTCCTTGATCAGCAGCTGGTCAGTGACCCGGACTTCACTGGTCTTTGGGTCTTTGTTGCAGGAGAGTAATGCCTTCACTCTGAAGGGAGATCTTCAGCAATTTGTAGATGAGTGGAGGTCCTCTGGGGGTTTGTAGAGTCTGTCCGATATCTGAGCAACCCCTCAGCGGTGATTGTTGAGTCTTCGGTGCAGCAGACAGGTTTTGGTGCCTTTTTGTTGCTGGTCTTCTTGTATCCTTGGAATCTAAATCTCTGGTCTAGAGATGTCCACTAAATACTGTAGTTACTGAGTGTTTAGGGGAGTACCTAATAGTGAACAATGGGTCATCTAACTTAGGGTGGCTGCACCCACTAAGTGACCACTTCCTATGGGCAGAGGTCACTTCCCTATCCCTGATAGGCTATTTTCCTACCATGCAAGATGGAGGAAAATGAAATGGAGGGGTCACCACGCATGCAACACCTTAGGGGTGCTGCAAGCTGGTGTGTGTGTTTTCTGGATGTTGATCCTGCCAAATGTGGGGTTTGCAATGGGTACGGCCACTTGCTGCTAGCAACAGGCCTGGGGTTGAATTTCAAAGGCACTGAGCCCTCAGTAGCAGGGCAGTGCACATTCCTGAGGAGAGAGGTGTGACATCTCCACCATGGAAGGGCTTTGTTCTGGGACCCAGAGAGCAGGAGCTCTCGCCCCAGGGTTCCAGAATCTTGTCTGGTGGTGGCAGACTGGTTGTGACTGGCCAGCAACTATGCCAGTGTTAGTTAGCTTTGCATGGGTCATCTCTAAGGTGGCCCCTGGGTATATATTGCAATACATCCAATACTGGTGCTAGTTTGGATTTATCACTCTGAGTTGTTTGATACCAAACAACCCAGGGTTCAGAGTAGCCATCATGAAGCTGTGAAACTCGTACTGACCAGTGTTCAGCATGTGCATTTAAAATGGCTGCTCTTTTCACTTACTATGTCACAGGTTTGGCAAGGACACAGTAGGGACATATTGCTCATGCTACTATGGCCTCACTTATAGTATAGTGCACCCTGGCTTGGGGCTGTAAGGCCTGCCAGAGGGGTGACTTACCTATATTGCATGCAGTGTGTAGTAGACACGGCACACAAGCTGTGTGCCATGTCGAGTTTGCATTTTAGGATTGCACCAGGACAGTCAGCCTGTAATGGCAGTGCTGGGTGCATGACTCATGAGGGTGGCACAATCTGTGCTGCTGTCCTCTGGAACCTAACCTTAGTACCCCATGCCCTGGGTACCTAAGTTCCATTTACTAGACACTTATAGTGGCAGCTAAAGGTGTTGCCATCTGTGTCAATGCATCACAAGAGCTATGGGAAAGAGATCTGTTCTAGGGAACCTGGTTAGTAGGGGCCCTGGGCTCGAACAACTTTTAGACTACATCAAATACCAGGCAAAAAGTGGGGGCTAACCATGACAAAAGAGGCCTTTTCTCACAATCACCTAGGCTGCCAGGGTGAAAATTGGAAGTACTTGAGGAATGTCACTGTGCCACAATGGGCCCCATCTTGGTAGTGTTATAGATGAACTGTGGACTGTAAAGTTATTTTTTAATTAAAAGAGAATACTTTATTGAACAGTGATCTATAATGCGAAAGCCAAAGTCAAAATCAGCCTTATCTGGAATATTATGGACATTCTGCAGAAATTCAGTTTATTTATCTAGTCATTACAAAGTTGACAATGTAAATTCGAAGAGTAAGTCCCTTTTGTACAAAGATTCCATTTAAGGATGTGTAAATTGTAACAAATAAGGATTTGCAATTTGTAATTCCTTAAATTGAATGTACAAAAATGGATTTGTTAGACGTATTTGCAATTTGTGCACCAACTTCTAATGAACCTATTGGTATTTTGAGAACTGACCTATATATTAATAGGTGGGTCCCAATTTAACCTACATCATTAACATGGAAGAGGTAGGTGTAAATTGCGGCCCACTATGATTCGCTACTATGACAAGCATGGTGGCCTACTGGGGACAGCAGACCCCCATGTCTGTTATTGCTTTTAAGTAAAGCAATATGTTCATAAAAGTAGACTATTTTCCTTAAGGGTAAACAGGATGCATTCAAAAAAACACAAAGAAAAATACACAAACCTTTTTTATGAGCAGACAAGGGTCTCACGGCCTGCTGCCTGCTCATAAACACATTTTTATGGACATTCACAAAGGGAAGGGGGTCCCAGGGACACCCCTTCCTATTTGCGAATGGCTTACCTCTTTATTTGAGGAGGTGGTAAAATATGATTGTTTTGTGACTGCATTTCAATTGCAAAACATTAATACATAGCTTAAAGATTTGGTATATGGAAGGTACACCCTTAACACACCCCTTCCAAATGCTCAGTTTTTATTTACCCCAAATCCAATTAGCGATTCAGTAAGATTCACAAATATGTTACTAAATCATTATTTCGGTTTGGTAAATTAAAAAATGCATCTTCTGGTCGGAAAGGCACTGATTTTACAAATCAGAGCCTTAGTGACCATAGAATTGCTTGCTACATGAAGGCATAAATATCTGCTTCCCTGCTGGCATTCTTTTAAGATAATTTTTCAACAATGCATCTTCAATTCTATTTATGTTCTGTTGTGAGGTAACAGAGTAGCTTGACAAACTGAGTCAGTATTCAAAATAGTTGCTCTAAAATCAGAAGAAATGGCAACAATCACTCATGCACAAATTCAAAATGTAACTCTTATTTTACATAATTTTTGTCAGAGAGTTCAGTGTTGCATGATTTCCTGTAATCACAAGTGGGATTTGATTTTGTTATCATAGACAACTATACGTCTCATAATTTGGTTAACAATGTTTACCTCCCTCTCATACTCAAATTTCAGACTCAAGGGGGCACTAGAGAGCTTGTGGCAAGATGACCACACCTTAGTGCCACTCTGACGGCCAGGAACTACTATCTGCCAATTATCCTTTAATCCAGCCCAGCGTTTGGGTAATATCAATTGAGGAAAGCAGTATTACTATTGCAGTATTTCATTTGTCATCTGTGAATATAGCGGCCCATGACCACCACGCGAGTGCTGGAGTCACTGCTTGAGGGACGGAGCCGCGGCTACTGTGAGGAGAACGCCTTGACAGAGCCCGATTTCCTGGAGCCTGACTCCTCTGCTGGTGCTGTGAGCCCAGAGGTGGAAGCTGCCTAAGTGGAGGATGAGCTGGAGGCAGCATGACGAGCCACAGCACTGGCTCGCGCCTGGCCTGCAGCATGTGGCAGGGTGCATGGGGCCTCTAGTTTAGAGTAGACGCGGACGTCTTAATCTGCCTCCTACCGGGCTGTGCCAGCCACCCAATGCAGATTCTTGGACTCCCGGGGATGCGCTGGGACCCAGACATACTGATTGGGTTTAGATGCCCTGCAGGGCCTGCTTTAGGGTGGTGCAAGCGGTGCTGCCGCATCGGTTGTTGACCTGGATTGGGGGGCGCTGAGTTTAGCTATAATTTATGAAAAATCACCTGCAGAAAAGTTCCTTGTGCGTCCAGCCTTCAGAAAACAATTGAAATGTCAAGGTACCTCTTGTGATTAATCTTCCTGCTAGAGAGGGAGATAAGAGTTTTGTCTAGCAGCAGCTTTGACTCGCCATAAAGTAGTGTAGAGTGTTAATGGGCCTGCTGTGAAGAACAGATCTGTATTTTATGTGGACAGCCAAGTGGATTAGTAAAGCCAGCATTTACCAGCGCTTTAAAACAAATGAATGTATGGAAAGAAGGGCTATGAGATGAGGGGCATTTTTGCTTGGTAATAGTGAGTGAATCCGAGGGGGTGATCTTGGGGTGAGGGACGTAAAAAGAAATTGTAGCACATGGTGCCACCAGCGCTAAAGTCGGCCCGAGTGCCCAGTCGAGACACGGACTGTGGTGTTTGACAGGCCCCGGAGGCCTGGGTGAGTAAAGAGCCCATACACGGGGTGAATGACAAAGCCTCCTTCCTGCCCATAGGTGAGACATCAGACCCTTCCAGGATGCTGGCTCGACCTTAAAGGTAAAAAGATGCGCTAGGTTTAATTTAATGAGACATGCTTTCGGTGTTCTAATTATAACTTTCAGTTTAACCTACCGGGTGACCCCCATGCCCCCTCTTTGGTTATACATGACACTGAGAGCACGGGTATGAGCTCCAACACTTACAGGCAGGTTTTGTGTGGTTTAATTAATGTTCACTCCCTTATTAAACACAAAGTCGAAGTCCATGACTTTGTATCATCCTCCCATTTTGATTGCTTGTTAGTTATGGAAACCTGGACTACTGAGGACTCGGGCCTGATTTGGTTGTGACAGTACTCCCGGTCTAGGTCATCTCTCGACTTGATCTCCTTGGTCGGAGAGGAGGCAGCCTGGCAATTATATTTAAAGTCTCTTTTAATTGCATACTTGAACCAGTCACGATGCATTCATTAGAGGCTGTTGAAGTGGCTCTTTTTAGACTGACATACTCAGATAACAGTTCTTTCGGGACTTCTGGTGTGTTGTCTGCCAGGCCCTCGCACTAATTTGTTAGAAGCCTGGTGTCAAGTTTTGGAGCCATTTTTGGTTCATCAAAACTTTACCTTTCTTGGGGATTTTAACTTACATTCAGAAGATCTTTCCAATAGGGATTCTACTTCCTTTCTTGAATCTCTGATGCATTTTGGATTCACTAAACTGGTAACAGTTCTCACCCATATAGTGGGACATACTCTTGATGGTTCTTAAACAAGTTATTCTCCTAAATTGTATGGATCAGCAGGCAGTTAGTTTTAATCTCCATCATCCTCTACGTGCGCCTAAGGTGGTCTCGGTCTCATCCGAACAGAAAGCAGTATCCTGACTGAATTTGATTAAAATCACCCCTTCAGGCTTGTAGGAGGCATTTTTTAAATTCTAATACCAATGTGGATGACCCACTTTGTCGCACTGCTGAAGGTTTTCAGGATAGGATTAAGGTAGCCCTTGACATCATGCCATCGCTGAAAGTTAAACTCTTCACCAGACGCAAACCTATGGTGCCCTGGTTCTAACAAGATCTTAAAAATCTTCGACAGTTATATCACGGACAGGAGTGGAGTTGGCGCACTTATTAAGCTTCTACAGAAAAAGAGAAACATAAATCTCTTATACTCCATTATAAAAAAGCTATTGGTTTAGCTAAATCTGCTTGCTTTTTACAATAAAAAATTCAGATTGGCAGGTAATTCTACCATGGAACTCTTTAAGGTGGTTAAAAAGCTGTCTCAACCTCCCATTCAATGCCAAACAGACCTCTCCCAAGAGTTTTGCGATAAACTCACCAATTACTTTAGAGATAAAGGCCCTCATTACAACCCTGGCGGTAACACAGCCAACAGGCCGGCGGTAAAAAAAATGGGATTACGACCACGGTGGAAGCCACCAACATGGACAGCCACTTTAAAACTCCGACCGCTACGGCAGTAGAAACAAACATCGCGGTGGTCACCGCCAACAGACAGGCGGAGGACAATGTACCGCACACCCTATTACGAGAGGCCAATCTGCCATCTTTTCTGGGGCGGTACCAACGACAACAAAACCATGGTGGAAACAGTACATCGAAGGGGAACCACTCACCTCTCGACACTCTACAAAGAACCAGGACGCCATGGAGCCCGAATTGCAGATCCTCCCCATGTTGGTGTATCTTCTCATACACCAGGAAGCAGAAAGAAGGCGGCGGCGGATACGACGGAGAGTACTGCACCTAGCATACAGGGGAGGGGGGAGGGAAAAGAGAGTGACACACACACGCGGCACGCAACACCCACACCCCCCACCCTCACCCACAACAACATACACACTAACACATCCAATAACATTACTGATACACCCGCCAACCCCTGGAAGAACGCAAGGACAAAAGGAAATTAGTCTAACCAGTGTTATATTGGAACAGTCAGCTATAGCAATAGAAATTTAAATAAACTGTATATACAAAATATTACATTATATACACAAGGCCGTACACTGTCCCTTGTAAATGTCCGTGGACCAGTGGTCCCAAAAAGCATGAACGAAGCCCACACATGACACCTGCCTCAAAACAGAGAGAACACTGCAGGGGCATCAGGTTGAAAAAACACAGGCACCTCAGGGGGAAGGGGAGGGGGGGCATCTCAGCCGGAAGATGGTACGACGTCACTGCCCCTCGAGGGGGCTCCATGCCCACTGGCTGGTCCTGGGGAGTGCAAAGCCACAGTCTCTCAAGTGGGTGGTTTGCCCACTGGCTGGTCCGGAGGAGTGCAAAGCCACAGTCTCTCAAGTGGGTGGTTTGCCCACTGCTTGGTCCTGGGGAGTGCAAAGCCACAGTCTCTCAAGTGGATGGTGTCTGCCACTGGTTCTGGAGGGGGCATTGTGCCCAGAGTGCTTCATCCTGCCAAGGATAGGGTGAGTGGATGACTTTCTCCACTGGTTCTGGAGAGGGCATTGTGCCCAGAGTGCTTCATCCTGCCAAGGATAGGGTGAGTGGATTCCTTTCTCCACTGGTTCTGGAGGGTGCACTGTGCCCAGAGTGCTTCATCCTGCCAAGGATTGAGTGAGTGGATGCATCTCTCCACTGGTTCTGGAGGGGGCATTGTGCCCAGAGTGCTACATCCTGCCAAGGATTGGGTGGGTGGATGCATCTCTCCACTGATTCTGGAGGGGGCATTGTGCCCAGAGTGCTTCATCCTGCCAAGTATAGGGTGAGTGGATGTCTTTCTCCACTGGTTCTGGAGGGGGCATTGTGCCCAGAGTGCTTCATCCTGCCAAGGATTGGATGAGTGGATGCATCTCTCCACTGGTTCTGGAGAGGGCATTGTGCTCAGTGATGCTGCACCTGGGGTGTGGCAGTTAACCTCCTCTCACCGGGGCGTCTGAGCCACGGGACGTCAATGGAACAGGTAGCATGATACTCCATGGAGGCAGAGCCACACTCCATCCTGCGGCGACTTAGGCTGCAAACTGCTGATAGTGCTAGTGCTAGAGGTGGTGCCTCAAGTGGCGTGTCCAGGGTCCATGACGTCACCTGCAGCCTTGGACGGCGGGCCACTGGGGATGCTGCTGACGTCCGATATAGTGGCACCGGCTGGGCACATGGCGGTGCAGATGGTGGTGCAGGGTGCGGTGGCTGTGGCGGAGATGCTGCTGGTGCTGCCCGTGGTGCAGGTGTCTGTAGTGGTGGAAGCAGACACCAGACTGTCTCCGGCTGCCTCAGATGGCTGATCCTTGGGAAGGATGCTGCAGACTGACATTGTGGCAGCGGCACTGCATGTGGCGGTGCAGGCAGCAGTACATGTGGCGGTGCAGGTGGCAGTCGTTGCGGTGGTGGTGACGTGGTACAGGTCGCTGGCACCTGTGAGGAAATGGTGGTCACCAGACCCTCACCAGGAAGCATCATGCCCTGAGGTGACTTGCCCTTTGTCTTGTGTCCCTTCCCCACCTTGGCAGTCGCTGCTGGGACCTTGGCACTGTCCTCTTTGTGTTTGGATGAGGCCTTGCTGGGTGGGTGGTGTGACTTTCCCCTGCTGGATGCGGCCCCCTTCTTGACCTTGGCAGGTGGCGGAATCGGGTGGTCCTTCACATTTGTAGGTGGCACACTTGCAGCTCTGACGGATGCCCCTTCGATCCACCCGGACTTGCAGGGATCACAGCAGATGCAAATTTGGTGACTGAGGTGCTGGGCTGTGTCTAGACATCCTGGCCCTACGGGAAGGATGGGGGGGGAGGTGTAGGGAAGAGGTCAAAGTTAGCGAGGAAAAGTTTCTTTGATGGAGGGGGTGTGGGAGTGGAGGAAGAGGTAGTGGTTGTAGGAGGTGTATGTCTGCTGAGTTTGGATGAAGGTGCATGGGCTGGAGGCTGTTGTGAGGTGGATGGCTGTTGAGTGGGTGTGGTTGTAGGAGGTGTACGTCTGCTGAGTTTGGATGAAGGTGCATGGGCTGGAGGCTGTTGTGAGGTGGATGGCTGTTGAGTGGGTGTGTGCCTGCATTTGTGTACTTTGGGAGGAGGGCTCACAGACACACTGGGAGAGGAAACAGGGGCGTGTGAATGGTTGTGGGGGTGGTGATTGCTCGTGAGCATTGTGTTGTGATTGGCGTGCTGGCAATGGAGGCAGTGGCTGATGATCTAGTGCATGCAGGTGTGAATGGAGATGAGACTGGGAGGGAGGTGGAGGATGTAGAGGAGGGGGACACAGTGGAAGAAGTGGATGTTGGTATGTGTGCATGGGTATGGTGCTTGTGTGAGTGCCTGTGTGATGATGTGTGGTGCTTATGTTTTCATGAGCCACTTTTGTGTGTTGATGTGTGTGCATGCTGGTCAGAAGGTGTGCTTGGTATAGGCTGAGGTAGAGGGGATTGGGTCGGGGTAGTGGAAGTTGGAGGGGGAAGGCTGGACACAGGTTCAATCAGTGCTGAGGCCAGAGCCTGAAATGTTCTCTGTTGGGCTGCCATGCCAGAATGAATGCCCTCCAGGTATGCATTTGTTTGCTGCAAACGCCTCTCGAGACTCTGGATGGCATTTCAGAATGGTTGACTGCCCAACAGTGAGGGATCTCAGAAGGTCAATAGCCTCCTCACTGAGGGCAGCAGGGCTGACTGGGGCAGGTTCTGAGGTGCCTGGGGCAAAGGAGATGCCCACCCTCCTGGGTGAGCGGGCACAGGAAACACACTGAGGGGCTGCTGGGAAGGCGGTGCTGGTAGGGGGGGTGGCGGCTGTACCTGTTGTTGGGGTGGGCACAGAGGTGTCCGCCACCGCCAGAGAGCTTCCATCTGAGGAGCAGTTGCTGTCGCTGGTATCCCCTCCTGTCCCAGTCGGGGAGCTCCCCTTGCCCTCTGTTCCACTGGTGCCTTCACCCTCCGTGGATTCACCCTCATGGCCCATGTGGGATGCAGCTCCCTCAGTCGCCGGTGCCTCAGCTCCTCCGCCAGATGATGCTAATGCACACAAGGACAGGGTGACAAAACAAGAAGGGGGGGAAAGACAAAGAACACACATGGTCAATGCCAGCAACACTACTACCGTTGGCGGACACAACACACATTGAGCTGCCCTATGCACTAGGCCTTGCCCCACCAGTCACTATGGTAGTCATCAGCTTATGGGGTACATTGTCTAACGCCAGCACCTGCACACCTGACACCCACAGGACCCTAAATACTAGTAGCTGGCCAATTGTACCATTGGGGTAAGGGTGCTTCAGAGCCTGCAAACAAGGGACCTAGCCTGGCATGATCTCCCTGGCCTAGGGGCACCCACAGCCCACACCCCCCACCCAGCTAGTTCCTAAATCGCGCTAAGTCAGCTTTCTGAAACTGTACTCACCCCCTTGTGGCTGCTGTGATGCCCTCAAGCGCCCATCCAACTCCGGATAGGCCACCGCCAGGATGCGGAACATCAGGGGGGTCATGGTGCGACGGGCACTCCTTCCACGTTGGGAGGCCAGCCACAGCTGGGCCTCCGCCGTCTTCTTGTTCTAGTGGCGCAGGTCTTCCCATCTCTTGTGTCAGTGGGTGCTCCTTCTGTAATAGACCCCCAGGGTGTGCACCTCCTTGGCGATGGCACGCCACATACCCTTCTTCTGGTGAGCGCTGACCTAGAGGGTAAACAGAGCGAACAACTTTAATTCCTCACCCGTCTGTACCGTCATACTCATTGCCTACCAGTTCCCACCTATGCCCTGGCGCACATACACTGACCACCTCACATGCAGCACTCAGGCCACCCCCCAACATGTGGCTTACATCCACACCACTCCAAACATGCATTGCCCACGCATCATGCTCACAGTGTACTCACCTGTTTGTCTGGAGGACAGTAGAGTAGCGTGAACTGGGGGAGGACCCCATCCACCAGTTTCTCCAACTCCTCCGCAGTGAAGACATGGGCCCTTTCCCCAGACACTCTAGCCATTGTCGCTTCCAAACTCAGGTCACAGCAGCACTTGCAGTTTAGGTCCTCTCCTGTTGAAGGTCAGGTATCAAGTGAGTGAAGATAGAGAAAATGGTGGTGACGTCCGCGGCGGTGCATACCTTCACCGCCGGCGTACATCGCCATTTGCTCCTTGGACCTATAGGGCCCAATGATAATCAATACGGAGTTGTGCGGCGGTTACCTCATTTCCCCTTGTCCCTCCTCACAAGTCAGGCAGCCGCCATTTCAGGGGAGCACATGGCATGGCACCTAACTGCGTCACAGCACATATTGGCACATATACGGACTTAGGATTTCACACACGGATTCTGTAACATTAGTTCAGACACAGTTGTGCTATCTATGGGGTAAATGACATTCTGCTCACCGTTCTCCTCCATAGGCTACAACCGCTGAGGAAGCATGTGAGATGGCGGCATCCTCTGGTGTACAGATCCCTGGTGGACCTGTCGACAATGGAAGACAGACACATCATAATCACATACAGACTTGATCGTGCCACAATCCAAGAACTGTGTGCCCAGTTGGAGCCAGACCTGATGTCAGCTATCCACCAGCCCACAGGTATCCCCCCCCTAGTGCAGGTCCTGTCAGTGCTCCATTTCCTGGAAAGTGGCTCCTTCCAAACTACAGTGGCCATGGCATCTGGGATGTCTCAGCCAATGTTCTCAAACGTGTTGAGCAGGGTGTTGTCTGCCCTGCTGAAACACATGCGCAGCTACATCGTGTTCCCCCAGGTGGATGACTTGGCTACAGTGAAAGCTGACTTCTATGCCCTGGGACATATCCCCAACATCATTGGTGCCATTGATGGTACACATGTGGCATTTGTCCCCCCGCAGAAATGAACAAGTGTACAGAAATAGGAAAAGCTACCATTCAATGAATGTGCAAATGGTGTGTTTGGCAGACCAGTACATATCCCGTGTGAATGCCAAGTATCCAGGCTCTGTGCATGACGCCTATATTTTGAGGAATAGCAGCATCCCTTATGTGATGGGCCAACTCCAGAGGCACCGGGTGTGGCTAATAGGTGAGCCCAAGGTCCCCACACAGTATGAGTAGGTGTCTGGGTATGGGGTAGTCCCTAAGGGTTAGTGTGTGTCTAACAGATATCCCTCAAAATTTGCAGGTGACTCTGGTTACCCCAACCTCTCATGGCTACTGACCCCAGTGAGGAATGCCAGGACAAGGGCAGAGGAACGTTACAATGAGGCACATGGGCGAACTAGGTGTATTATTGAGAGGACCTTCGGCCTCCTGAAGGCCAGATTCCGGTGCCTCCATCTGAGAGGTGGCTCCCTGTACTACTCACCGAAGAAGGTGCGCCAGATCATTGTAGTATGCTGTATGTTGCACAACCTGGCATTGAGACGCCAGGTGCCTTTTCTGCTGGAGGTTGAGCCTGGGGGTGGTCTTGTGGCAGCGGTGGAGCCTGTGGACAGTGAGGAAGAGAAGGCAGAGGAACAAGATGTTGACAACAGAACAAACATCATCCTGCAGTACTTCCAGTGACACACAGGTAAGACACTGTAACTCCTCTTTACATATCAGTAAACTTTAGGACATTGTACATGGCAGCCTCTTCACCTCTGTCTATGGACACTGACTGTTCCCATTGGATTTCCTTTTTTCAGATCTGTGTACCCCATTCTGCCTTCCTCTATGTGTACTGCTGCCCAACAACTGTCATACATTGGTATGACTCTTCTCTCTGTTCTTCCTTACTCCCCTCCACCTTTAACCCCCCCTCCCCTAACTTTTCTCCCCTCCCCTCTACCTGACCCCCCCACCCTCTGCTTTCCCGCCGCCACCTCCTGCTCGGCCCGACCCCCTGCTCCCATTCGTCGCCCCCCTCCCGCCCCCCACCCCCAGCTGACCCCTCCTCCCTCTTATGGCGGCCGCTGCGCGACAGAGTTAGCGACCCTTGACCCGAGGGTAGGTCGCTCCCCCTGCCGCTGCAGCTCCACCAGCCCAGGCTCCTGACACCTCCCAGCAAGACCTGCAAAAAAACAGTAAGTACTCCCCCCGCCCAGCCCCTCGCCCAGCCCCGCGCTACTCACCTCTCCTCTCCTATACCTCTGTCTTCTGCCTTCCGCTCTCTCCTCCTACCTCTCTCCGCACCTCTGCTGTCCTTCTTCCCTTCGCTCTCTGCTCCTCTTCTGCAGCCCTCTTGCTGCGTGTTCTGCTCTTCCTCAGCCCCGCTCCTCTTCCTCACTGCGTTCTCTTCCTGCTTCTTTCTTCATCTTTGGTCTTCTTCTGTGTTCTTCTCTGTGTTCTTCACCTGTGTTCTCCTTTCTCCTCTGCACCCAAACCTGCGTGTCCTTTTTTCTTTCATCATCTGTGTACTTCATCTGTGTTCTTCTTTCTTCCCTGCACCCCGTCCTGCGTGTTCTCTCTTCGTTCTTCATCTGTGTTCTTCATCTGTGTTCTTCCTTCTTCCCTGCACCCCGTCCTGCGTGTTCTCTCTTCTTCTTTGTCCTTCTTCTGTGTTCTTCATCTGTGTTCTTCTTTCTTCCCTGCACCCGACCCGCGTGTCCTTTCTTCTTTCTTCATCTGTGTTCTTTCTTTCCCCTCTGCACCCCGACCTGCGTGTCCTTTCTTCTTTCTTCATCTGTGTTCTTCATCTGTGTTCTTCATCTGTGTTCTTTCCTTCCCCTCTGCTTCTCAGGTCCCTCCTCTTCTGCCTGACTCCTCTTCCTCGACTCTTCTCTCCTCTTCTTCTTTACCCTTCTTCTTGGCTCTCCTCTCTTCTGTTCTTCTGTTCTTGACTCTTCTCTCTTCTGTTCTTCTGTTCTTGACTCTTCTCTCTTCGGTTCTTCTGTTCTTGGCTCTCCTCTCTTCTGTTCTTCTGTTCTTGACTCTTCTCTCTTCTGTTCTTGACTCTTCTCTCTTCTGTTCTTCTGTTCTTGACTCTTCTCTCTGTTCTTCCTTACTCCCCTCCACCTTTAACCCCCCCTCCCCTATCTTTTCTCCCATCCCCTCTACCTGACCCCCCACCCTCCGCTTTCCCGCCACCACCTCCTGCACGGCCCCGCCCCCCCTGCTCCCATTCGTCGCCCCCCTCCTGCCCCCCACCCCCAGCTGACCCCTCCTCCCCCCTCCTCCCTCTTATGGCGGCCGCAAAGGCAAGCCCGTCTGCGCCCATCCGTACCTGGACCGTGCCTGGACCGTGCCCAGCGCCACGACCCCTGGCCCCCAGCACTCCCAAACCCCGCAGCACCTCTACGACCCCATCATCCTCCACGCCCTCAACCCGGGGCGCTCCAGCACCTGCTTCCAAGCCAACCCGAAATGTACCCACGGACCCTTCGCATGTCACACCTGCAAACTCACCTTCCACCGCGAAACCATCACGCCCGCCAGCCCACGCGCCAACAACCACCTCAAATGCATCCTGATCAATGCACGCTCCGTCCACAAGCACGCCGTTGAACTATGGGACCTCCTGGACTCCACCGCACCGGACGTCGCCTTCATCACTGAGACCTGGATGAACGCCTCTCCGGCCCCCGACATCGCCATAGCCATCCCCGACGGCTACAAGATCTCCAGGAGAGACCGCACCAACTAAGTAGGTGGAGGAATCGGCATCGTCTTCAAGGACTCCATCAACGTCACCACCTCCACCGAAGACACCCCCCTCGACGCCGAACACCTGCACTTTCAGATCCACACCGACCCCAGGACCACCCTCAGAGGAACTCTCATCTACAGACCACGCACCCTCTTCAGCGACTCTATCACTGACTTCATCTCCCCGATGACTACATCCTCCTCGGCGACCTCAACTTCCACCTGGAACAGAACAACGACCCCAACACCAACGCCCTGCTCGACAACCTCGCCAACCTCGGTCTCAAGCAACTGGTGAACACCCCCACCCACATCGCCGGACCCACGCTCGACCCCATCTTCTCCGCTAGCAACCACGTATCCTTCAGCCACTCCTCCGTAATACACTGGACCGACCACAGATGTGTCCACTTCACCTTCCGGCGCGAGACTCGCCACCTCCGCACACAACCCATCCCACGGCGACATTGGAACAAAATCCCCGCGGAACAGCTTCTCTCCACTTTCAGCGACAACCAACCCACCTTCTCCACCGACCCCAACGACGCAGCCCTCAGCCTCACGCATTGGATCACCAACTGCGCAGACAACCTCGCTCCCCTCAGACGCCTCCCAAGACAGACCAACACCAAAAAACCTCTCTGGTTCACAGACACCCTGAAGGAATCTAAAAAAACCTGCCGCACCCTCGAGAAAACCTGGCACAAGGACCACACCGCAGATAACATGGCTGCCCTCAAGAACGCTACCCACGAACACCACCAACTGATCCGCGCCACCAAAAGAAACTCCTTCACTGACAGACTGGACAAGAACACTCACAACAGCAAAGAACTCTTCAACATTGTCAAAGAGCTCTCCAACCCTAACGCCAACGCCAACGCCATCACGCCCTCACAAGACCTCTGCAACTCCCTCGCCACCTTCTTCCATCGTAAGATCACCGACCTACACGACAGCTTCGGTCACCAGACCCAGCCAACCACCACAGAACCTACAACCCCAGCCATCACCCTCAACGCCTGGACTCACATCAACACGGAAGAGACCAAAGCCACCATGAACTCCAGCCACTCCGGTGCCCCCTCGGACCCCTGCCCACACTTCATCTTCAACAAAGCCAACGACATCATCGCCCCGCATCTCCAGACCATCATCAACAGCTCGTTCGCTTCTGCCACCTTCCCCGAGAGCTGGAAACACACAGAAGTCAACGCCCTACTGAAGAAACCTACGGCGGACCCCAGCGACCTGAAGAACTTCCGCCCCATCTCGCTCCTCCCCTTCCCTGCCAAAGTCATAGAGAAGACCGTCAACAAGCAACTTACCAACTTCCTTGAAGACAACAACCTACTCGACCCCTCTCAGTCCGGATTCCGAGCCAATCACAGCACAGAAACCGCCCTCATCTCAGTCACAGACGACATCAGAACTCTGATGGACAACGGAGAAACAGTCGCCTTCATCCTCCTCGACCTCTCGGCTGCCTTCGACACCGTCTGCCACCGAACCCTAATATCCCGCTTCCGCTCCACTGGGATCCAAGGACAGGCCCTGGACTGGATCACCTCCTTCCTCTCCAACCGCTCCCAAAGAGTCTACCTCCCACCTTTCCGCTCAGACCCCACCGAGATCATCTGCGGCGTCCCACAAGGCTCCTCGCTCAGCCCGACTCTCTTCAGTGTCTACATGAGCCCCCTCGCCAACATCGTACGCAAACACAACATCAACATCACCTCCTACGCCGACGACACTCAGCTGATACTTTCCCTCACCAAGGACCCCACCAGCGCCAAGACCAACCTGCAAGATGGAATGAAAGACGTCGCTGAATGGATGAAACTCAGCCGTCTGAAACTGAACTCAGACAAAACGGAAGTCCTCATCCTCGGAAACACCCCGTCCGCCTGGGACCACTCCTGGTGGCCCAAGGCCCTTGGCACCGCACCAACCCCCTCAGACCACGCACCCAACCTCGGATTCATCCTGGACCCACTTCTCACCATGACCAAACAAGTCAACGCCGTATCATCCTCCTGCTTCCTCACCCTCCGCATGCTCTGAAAGATCTTCGTTGGATCCCCGCCGACACCAGAAAGACCGTGACCCACGCCCTCGTCACGAGCCGCCTGGACTTCGGTAACACCTTATACATAGGAACCACTGCTAAACTCCAGAAACGTCTGCAGCGAATTCAAAACGCCTCCGCCCGCCTCGTCCTCGTCATACCCCGCAACAGCCACATATCTGCCCACCTGAGACAACTGCACTGGCTTCCCGTCAACAAAAGGATCACCTTCCGACTCCTCACCCACGCAGACAAAGCCCTCCACAACAAGGGACCCGAATACCTCAACCGCCGCCTCAGTTTCTACACACCCACCCGTCTACTTCGCTCCGCCAACCTCGTTCTCGCCGCCGTCCCTCGCATCCGCCGCACCACGGCAGGTGGGAAATCCTTCTCCTACCTGGCGGCCAAGACATGGAATTCCCTCCCCACCAGCCTCAGGACCACCCAGGACCACCTCGCATTCCGGAGGCAACTCAAGACCTGGCTCTTCGAGCAGCAGTAACCCCATCCCCCTAGCGCCTTGAGACCCTCACGGGTGAGTAGCGCGCTTTATAAATGTTTATGATTTGATTTGATTTGAGTAAATAAACATATCCCTTGCAATTGTTTGCTAATGTTGTAGTAATACATTTGTGAATCATCAGACTGACTCCAGATTGATATTTGATTAAAGGGTGTTTATTTACGTGCTAATGGGTATAGGGCTATGTGCAGGGGGCTGGGGTGATGGTGGAGGAAGGTCCATGGTAGAGTCCAGTCTCTTGGTATCACAGGTGCATTGTCCAATGGGGCATAGGAAGGGGAGCAATGGCAGTTCAAGGTGGACAGGGTAAAAGAGTGGGACAGAAGGGTGACAATCAGGAGGGTCCTATTTCCTGGCGGGGTCTTGGCAATGGTCTCTTTCTTCTGCCTGGATCACAGGGACCATTTGCGGGGTGGTTATCCTTCTGCAGGGGGTGGGGTGCTGGTGGCCTGTTGGTCCTGTGGCGGGGCCTCCTGTCCACTAGCGCCGGCGGAGGTGAAAGGCTGTTCCTCGGTTTGGCTAGTGTCAGGGGCCCTTTGTTGAGCCACTGCCTCCTTCATGGTCTTGCCCATATCAGCCAGCACCCCTGCTATGGTGACCGGGATGGTGTATATTTTGGTGAGGTCATCCCTGATCCCCATGTAGTGTCCCTCCTGCAGCCGCTGGGTCTCCTGAAACTTGGCCAGTACTGTGCCCATGGTCTCCTGGGAATGGTGGTATGCTCCCATGATGTTGGAGAGTGCCTCGTGGAGAGTGGGTTCCCTGGGCCTGTCCTCCCCCTGTCACACAGCAGTCCTCCCAGCTTCCCTGTTGTCCTGTGCCTCTGTCCCCTGAACCGTGAGCCCACTGCCACTGACCCCAGTTCCCTGATCGTCCTGGGTTAGTGGGGTTGCCTTGGGTGCCTGTAGTGGTGGACACACTGCTGATTGACGTGTCCTGGGGACAGTGGCATGGGACCGCTGGGTGGGTGCTGTTGTGGTGTTTCCTGAGGGGGAAGCTCTGTGGTGGTTTGAGACTGTGGCAGGGTAACCAAGTGTCCAGAGGTCCCAGATGGGCCAGGCTGGTCATCGTGATCCAGGCATGCAGAGATGCTGTCATCACTGTGTGCCTCTTCTGTGGGGGGACTGGATGTAGCTGGCACCTCCTGTCCCGTGATGTTGGGTAGGGGTCCTGTTGGGATGCAAATGCATTGTTATTGTATCTGTGTGTGCCATCCTGTGCAATGGGTGTGTTTCCCTAATGGAATTGTGCTTTCCCTGTCGCCTTGGCCTTGTGTGATTGCTGATTGTCTGGGGTGGGTGAGTCTCTCTAGTGTACATGCCGTGATGATGGGTGTCCATGCAGGTCTGTGATGGGTTTCCATGCATTGGTGTTGCATGCAGAGCTTTCTATTGGGATGTGTGGGTTGTGATAGTGGGGTATATGTGAGGTGGTGGAGTGATGGGGGTGAGGGTATGGGTAGGAGTTAGTGAGGGCATACAGGTAGGGTGGGGGGGGATATATTAGTATAGATGTGCCTTACCAGAGTCCAGTCCTCCTGCTACTCCTGCGAGGCCCTCAGGATGCATTATTGCCAAGACTTGCTCCTCCCATGTTGTTAGTTGTGGTGGAGGAGGTGGAGGTCCACCGCCTGTCCTCTGTACTGCTATCTGGTGTCTTGATACCACAGAACGCACCTTCCCCCGTAGGTCGTTCCACCTCTTCCTGATGTCATCCCTGGTTCTTGGATGCTGTCCCACGGTGTTGAGCCTGTCGACGATTCTCCGCCATAGCTCCATCTTCCTTGCAATGGATGTCTGCTGCACCTGTGATCCGAATAGCTGTGGCTCTACCCGGATGATTTCCTCCACCATGACCCTTAGCTCCTCCTCAGAAAGCCTGGGGTGTCTTTGAGGTGCCATGATGTGGTATGAGTGATATGTGTGAGGTGCTGTGTTGTGATGTATTATGTGATGTGCGTAGATGGTGTATGAGTGATGGTGTTCTTTGCTTCTGGGTGAAGGTGTGCTCTTTGCTTTTCTATAACTGCTTGTTCTAATTTGTTTGTTGGAAGGGTTGTGGGTAATGTGGGTGTGTGTTGTATAGTGGCCTGAGTGTGTGGTGTGTGTCAGGTGTGTGTATTTTGATTTGTCCAATGTGGTTGTGTTTTGTAAGTGTGTGTGTATTTTGAGGATGGCGGTGTGTACCGCCAATGGTTTACCGCGGTTGAAAGACCGCCACGTTGATTCGTGGGTCGTGATACTGTGGGCGTATTCCTGTTGACGTGACGGTGTGAGTTTTGGTACCACCAGTTTATCACTGACCTTTGGTGTGGCAGAGTTGTGTGGGTGTCTGTATAGTGGTTGATTTCTCAGTGTGGGTCATAATACCTGTAGCAGAATACCACCGTGGTCAAGGAATGTTGCCGGCCGTTGGCACGGCGGTAAGCAGGATTTACCGCCAGGTTGTAATGAGGGCCAAAATCCTTAATCTATATTCTTAATTGAACCCCTCTGTGGGATGGATTTGCCTACTAAAATACCTGTAATTTCACAAAATTTCTCGCAGCTTTCTGCATTTACCCCCATTTCGGTGTAGAAAACCAAGGAATTCCTTATGAGTATCAAGTCAGGGTCTCCAGCTGACCTCTGTCCACCCAAAATGTTGCAGCAAGCCCCTGATCATAATGCTGATACACTGCAGGGAGTGCTCAATCACACAGTGGGTACCAGTATTTTTCCTTACCCTGGAAGGCATCCATAGTTATTCCTCTACAGAAAAAATCTAATGCAGATCTGGATGGTATGAAAGAATTTCACCCGATCTCTCTGTGCCTGTACCAGCTAAAATACTAGAGAAGTATGTTAATCAGGAATTGGTGAAACTGATTGGCACCCATGGCATTCTCGCCCCATCACAGAATGGGTTTAGGAGCAGTCGCAGTACAGAGCCAGAACTCACTGTAGCCCACTGACGGTATCAGGTGCCAGATAGATCTCACTGTCTTAGAGCGGCTGGACTTGTCAGCAGTATTCAATTCCATCTCACCCTTGCACCTGATACAATGTCTTCAACAGTCTGAAGTGGGTGCTAAGGCTCTCAATCTTCTCCACTCTTTTCTTAATGACGAGGTGAAGATCGTTAGTTGCGATGGCTTTAAAGCCAAGGCATTCAATCTCCTGTGTGGGGTTCAGCAGGGCTCTTCCTTAGCCCTACCATTCTTTTAGGGTCGAGCCTGCGAGTGCATGTGCTAATGCATGCATCTCACTTGCAAGACTCTGCTGTGTTCAGTACAGTGCTTGGAGCCCGCCTGTCGCTCACCATTTGTTGGTTTGCCTGGCACTTTTCTTTACAGCCTCATAATTCGTCAAGGCACATGTGGCATCACATCCCTTTCTTTGTGTGGTGTGGTGCAGAAATCAAACACTAATTCATGCAATTTAATTAGTGCCTGTCTGCTGTTCCCAACGTGATTGAAGTACTATTTGTTGTTTTTAACTTCTGCCCCACAAACAGAAGGTTCTGCTCAGCAGGCACAAAATTGCAAAGTTTTATTTTTCAAAGCTGACTTCATTTTATTTTGCAAAGTCATTTTTTCTTAGTTTCTTCTCATGTTTTCTTCTTTTTTTTGCTCATGGGCACTGTTGTCAAAAGATGGCAATTAACTTGTTCAAAATATGCGAGACCTATTGCATTGCAAAGGTTTGTAATTTATATGTTGCTCCTCTTGCAGAACTGGTACACTTGTTCAGCTTCCAAGTTCCTTCATATGAAGATGACACACAAATTATTATGTCCCTCTCCGACAATTTGCCCCTGTTAGCTAACCAGCTTGATCAGTGCATGACAGCATTAGCACTTGCATGAAAGACAGATGTTTAAAACTGAATGTAGAGAAATATGAGGTGCTGTTGCTTGGGGCACAGAAGTCAATTTGGACTAACACTTGATGGGTGGAGGCTTGCGGCCCCCACCTCATTCCGTGAAGGCTGCTAAAAATCTTTGAGTTATCTTCAACACGGCTCTGAAGTTTGAGGCCCTATGGGCACCTTTTTTTATATCATCAAAGCTCTCAGGATTTTGTTTCCTTTTATCTTACAGGAAATGCGATATTCAGTAGTCATCGCTTAGATTCCCTCATGCCTTGACTACTGCAATGCATTATACATGAATATTAATAGTTCGCCCCCAAACCAAGTGGTTTAGGATGTGGCAGCTCACCTCATTCCGAACATTACTAAACATCTACCAATCAGAGAGGTTATTTGCACACTCCAATGGCTTCCAATCAGAAAGTGTTATTTCCTTTAAGGTACTCTGCTTGGTATTTTCGTCCCTACATCAAAAAAGATCAAGACATTTCAGAAAGGTGACTATCCCTAGATTTTCTAAAGTCAGATGGGGTGGTCGCTGCCTCTCTGTCATTGCAGCCAATTTGTGGAATACGCTGCCCACTCACATTTTGAAGTTAGACTCTTTCTCCCTGTTTGGTGAAAACCCTAAAACATGGTTATTTTCATTCCAAAATCAGACTGGGCTATTAAGGTTTCTGTTGGGAATTGTTATTTTCTGGCTTAGCATTTTGACACCCTTGGATCCAGTGCGCTTTATAAATATATTTAATTTTTTGTCTTCATTTTCATTTCATTTCTAAACCAACGCATAACGCTCCAGGGGACCCAGAGCAGGACCCTGCATTACCAAAGGAAGCCAGGCTCTCCGAGACACTTCATCCCATGCAGCACAGTTTGGCATCTATCAATGGGAAAATAGATACACTTAATTTTGGTATGAACCACATTTTCGTGAAACTGGATGAACAAACTGCCCACATCTTGACAACAGAACAACGCATATCTGCTACAGAGGATCACTTAAAAGTGGTGTCAGATAAATGCTTGAACATGGGTACTAGCAGTAATCCAGGCTAAAAAGGAAGATTTAGAGGCGCAATCCCACCACAATAATTTTTTAATTACAGGGATCCCCAAATCAACTAATACTGACAAGGTGGTACACTGAGTGGAGACTGTGCTGACCTCTCTCTTTGGCTCAGAAAACTAACCTGCTAGTGGTGGAGTGAGCCCACCATTATCTAATGACATGCCTGCCTCCAGGCACCTCTCCATGCCCCAAAAATGTGAAGTTGTTAAATGATAGAGACCGGAATGCGGCCCTCCGTCTGCTTCGTGAGAGGGGAGATCTCATCTATCAGGGAAACAACATTGCCTTCTTTCCAGATTTCACAGTGGTGGTGCAGGTGGCCCGCGGAGAATTTCAACTCGTTAAGAGGCAATTGCAAAAGGCAGGAGTAACCTCCGCTACGCTCTATCCAGAGCTCCTCACATCAACCACCGCAGAGACCAGAAAATATTCACAACTCCCAAGGTGGCAAATGAATATTTTAAAATTCTCTCTCCGCATCGAGGGGGTACATTGGACTTTGCTATAGATGACGGCGAACATTGACCACCTATCCACTGCAATATCCTCTGGGTAAAAAACAAAAAAAGACAGCCAGATTGAATGGGACAAACAATGCGTGGGCCCTGGCCAAAGGCTGTGTGAGTCCTGATTTATTGCGTTCACCCCAATTCATTTATCCACTCAGCTGTCTTTGCTGGACCACTGCCGTCTTCTCTTGGCCACCTCTGGTCTCTGGAGGAGGAAACTGGGTCTCTGGCAGAGCCTTTGGGAACATCCCGAGAGTTGTCGATGTTTGGAGAATATGTTGTTAATTGGACCAATAATTCACTGTATCCTTTTCAGGTGCTACTTTTGGACTTTGAGAATGTCATTGGCATGAATGGGATGTTAATATGGGTAATTGGTGGGTCGAGTTTTTGTTGTTTCTAATACCATTGTAACATTGCAGACTTCTGTACTACAATTTTAGACTGCCCATCATGAATCTCGTGCCTACTCCAGCGACTTTATACTAATGTAAGATCACAGTCCCACCCTTGGGGTCACATTTCGCTCTTAACATGGAATGTGCGGGGCCTTAACTACCCTGGAAAGACACAGTAGGTGCTAGCCTATTTGGATCGGCACAACATTCACATTGTGGCGCATATTTACAATTGTTAAAGAAAGGGGGGAGAAGGAGGGTTAAAGGGGAGGGTCTATCCTCCTGGAAGCTTCAGTATACTTATTTAGAGACCCAACCCAGAGGGGAAAAACGTACACAGCAAAAATGTTTTTTGTTAGAAAAACCCTCACCCTCCAGGGTTACCCCTTGGTGGCATGCTTCATATTTGAGTTTCTTCCCGTTCTGCTGCAGAACGAGGTGTGCTGCGACCAACGGAATATATGGGAGCACTATTGGTATCAGCCATGCGGAGGTTAGAAAAGGATTGGAGTGATGGGGTCTTGGTAAATTAAAAATGCCCCCCCTCTGGATGATATTACTAGTTTAATATGTCTCACAGGGGTGGTATGATATAAAGGGGTGTCAGGAGGGTGGGTATATTATGTACCTTTCCTCCTCAGTGGTCTACATGTTTCGGAGTTTACCCCTAAACTCCTCTTCAGGACCAAAGTAATCTCCCTAGTATCACTCCTCATGTGCCTTACACTCGTAGAAGTACTTTTACTTTTTACTGTGGTAAGGTGAAATATACCAATTAAATTAAATGAAACAAATACTACCCATCAGTGTCAATGCTCTGCTGGGCAAATCTGTGGAAGAAAAGAGAAAATAGTAGACGTAAATGCATCTCTCAGGGGTTTGGTGGAGTTGTCACCATCACCCAGCCAAATGGCATCAGTAGTTCATACCTACTCCTCACCTCGCCGTGACCCAAAATAAGACAGCGATCCCTGTAGGGATCTGGTTTAAGTAATGGAGAAGTGCTCACATGACCAGGCTTGTTGGAGTGTGAGAACACTAGACCGACACCCTTCCAAAGATGGCGGTTGTCGGTGGTCCAGTGAAGGGCTAAAAGGGTCCTGAATAGGGGATGCCCCTCGAGATGCCTGTATCTTTGAAAAAGAAGGCGACACACAGGGAAAAGTCACAGGGAGGGGGGGAGAGAGAGGGATGCGGGTGGAAAGGGGGAGGGAGGGGGAAGGGTGAAAAAAGGGGGTAAAAGAACAGGGGAAAAAAGGGAGGAGATGGGTATACGGAAAAAGAAAAAGAAAAAAGACAAGAAAAAATATAATATAGTAACTAAAAGGAAAGCAAAGAAATACAAGAAAAGAAGTTGAACTTATATACTAAATATAGAAAAATATATAATAAATAAAAAAATAAAGAGGGGTAAAAAAAGGAACGAAGAAAAGAAGAAAAGGAGGAAAAAGGAGGGGGAAGGGAGGGAGGAAAGAGTGAGGGGGTCTAATGGAGAAGGAAAAGGAGATTGAAGAGGGAAAATAAAAAGTATATAAAAAAATATATAAAAAAAATATATAAAAAATAAACAATCCAAATAAAAAGAGAGAAAGAGGGACAGGAGGAAGTAAAGGAAAAAGAAGGAAAAAGGGGAGGGGAAAAATGGGAAAAAAAGGAGAAGGAGAGAGATGGAGGTTGACGCAAGTAACAGAAAAAATTGTCATTCGTTAAGGCTGGAAAAAACAGGCCTGATGGTAATCGAGGAATCCACAAAAGTTAAGTCCACATATTGTGTTGGACCTCTAGGTGTCTTGCTCAAGGGTGTTGAACAGTAATAATTTTTGCATTAGTTGTCCCCATGGGATGTTTTCATTGAGACCTAGTTGCTGAGTGCGTAATTTGAAGACCCAGCGTTGTTCCATTTCAAGAAGGAAAGACTCAGACTTAACCTCCTTGTGAGGATGACCCACTGGTAGTCATCTACTGTGTGGGCGTTATCAATGAAATGGGAGGACATTTTTGTGTTATCGCAGCCACACTTTGAGTTGCTGCGATGTTCCCCTATGCGGATCTTTGCTTTGCGGGTAGTCATTCCAATGTAGCGTTGGTTGCATGGGCATGTAATCATATAAACTACTCCGTGGGTGTTACAGTTGGTAAAACCCCTGATTTCCCATGTGGTGTCGCTGTTGAAAGTGACCTTCTTGTTCTCATGTGTCAAATGGCATACACTACAGGTACCGCATGGATAATGTTGTGGGTGGTGGTAGGAGGTTGGTGGTGTTCAGCCCTCTCTTGGGTTGATGTGGTTGGGTGAGCACCTGTATGCCCCTTATGCTTTTGCCACGTCTATGTGAAACATGGGTTTCAGAAGGTCCAGGCGGCCGCTGTTTAGAATGCGCCAATGTTTATTGATAATCTTATGTATCAGATTAGAGGGTACATTAAATGTGGTGATGCATATGGGCCTTTCTTCTTTCTCTTTCACGGGGGGGGTCCAAAAGGGCCTCCCTGTTGTTGTTGCGTGCCCGTTTCATGGTACGGCTGATGATTTTTGGGGGGTAGTTCATAGCCACTAATTTGGATGCAAGGTTTTGAGATTGCTGCTTATAATCAGTTTTCCCCCTCTGGGTTGGGTCTATAAATACATTTACTGAAGCTTCATATTTACAATCCCCATGCCCCCCTCATGGGGGCCCCTTTTTTGACACAAAAGCACCACATAGTGCAGACTTGTGTATACAATACCACACAAAGCTGCTTTGCATGATTTTTCATGGCCTTGTAGATGTGGTGTAAGGCAACACAGAGGACGTCACTGCATTGCCTTACACTGCATCAGGGAGGCATACTATGGGCGTTGCAATGGGTGTTCCTACACAACACCCATGAGTTTTTACACATTCCCAGAAGAATCTGTAAACCTGGGAATCCACCGAACCAGGGCAGGTGCAACGAGGAGAAATATATTTATTTCTCCTAGTTCCCGCTTTCCATGTGTGCACACACAGAAAGAGGAAAATGCCTCTCTGTATTGTTTGTGTGCAGGAATGTGTCCTTTCCTGCACAAAACAATCCTACTGACAACGCAGACACCCTTACACCATGGTGCAAGGTTGCTTGCATTGGTGCTAGGCAGAAATTTGTGCACCAGCGCAGGGGGAAAGGACAGAAATGCACCATATATTGTAAATACAGTGCATTTGTGCCCTTTCCCTGTGGCACAGGGAAGCACAGCAAGGTCACTGCCCTGCGCCATGGGGTTTGTTCATATGTCTTTGTGTTTCTGCAAGAAACGTATTTGGCACTAGGTTGCGCCTGGGATAACCTCATCCTATTACTCCTATTTGAGAGATGTCACAATACTTGCTAAAAAAGGGTCTCCTTTCGCTTACCCACACCCTAACAGATGACCAGGGACAATATGTGATTGTACAGGGAGTCCTCTGTGGCACCCCTGTCTCTCTGGTTAACACACATGGGCCAAATGTGGATGACCTGACCATTACACAGCGATCTGGAACCAGTTCCTCAAGCTCACAGCGATGACCATTATATGGAGCGGGGGAACTCAACACATACCTAGAATCCTTGCTTGACTGGTCAGCATCAACAGAATGGAATGGTAAAGAATCCACTAAAATTCTCAGCACTTGACCTCTGGAGACTCAGTCACCCAGCTCAGTGTGAGGGCACACTTCCTCTTTCCACAGGTCATGGCCTCGCTTGGACTACTGGTTGGCAACCCGGGATGTATGTGCTTGGGTATCCGACATATCACACCTGTTAATTACACATTATGCACCGGTCCGCCTTACATTGGTGATCCTACCCATACCCCCACACAGTTCATGTGACAATGTCAGGCGACGGCCCTCTTGGACCCAGTGCTCCGAGTAGAGTTACACTCAACTATCAACGCATACTTTACTAGAATGTTGGCTCTGTGGAGGGTGTGGACACACTGCGGGAGGCCTTTAAATCAATATCAGGGGTTATGTATCAGTACACAAGCTAGAATACTGACGTCATTACAAACACAATTGCAGGCCATGGAGCAGACACTGCATACTCTTGAGCTGGACTATGAATCCAATCTGTACCCCTGCACTCTTGCTGCCATCTGCGAACAAATGACTAACTTTAATGACACAGCTATTTATGAAATACCTTGCATGTCCAGGTGCTATGTGGAAAGGGCATATGGGGATAGGGGTGCCCGGGGCACGGCCTGGCTGCTAAGCTGAAGGAGCCCTGGGCCCTTGCCCATATTGTAAAGACTACCTCCCCTGATGGTGCAGATCACTATGATATGTCCACTATCCTGGTGAGCTTCATTGGCTTCTACACGCACCTTTGTGGTGCATGCAACTCTGCTCCAGCAGGGGACACAGACGACTATCAGGATGATGCATCCCCTGACTGTATCGTCTTCTGTGATCCTCACATAAAATCTTTGATGTCGATGCAACCCTCCACACAAGGTACTGTTTAAGCGGGACAAGGTGACTGTTTGGAGTGGCTGTTGGCTGGTCAGCAGGAACACCTAGCTCAACCTTATACAATCAATGAAATAAAAGACGTCATAACTGCACTGCCTAATGGTGAAGCACCTGGCCTGTGTGGCTTTCTAAGTAAGTTTTACAAAGAATCTGCCTCTATCCTTGCACCACATCTCCCCACTCTATATGAGGAAGCATACATGTTAGAAATTGGGTCTCTGGTTGGCAGTGGTATGCACGCTGTCAAAGCAGGAATCACAATCCTAGTCATGGTAAGCCAGATACACACCTTAAAATAACCTGTACTCACCCTCTGGTAGCTTGGCAAAGAACAGGCAGGCTTAACTTTGGAGGCAATGTGTACAGTATTTGTGCAAATCTTAAGACAGTAAAACAGTGAATACACCACACAAAAATAATCCACACCACACCAAGTTAGAAAACTGCATCTTCATTTAGTGAACAAAACAAGACCAAAATGACTAAAATCCAATAAGTAGAAGTCGAGAATGAGTTTTTAAAGAATATCTGCAATTGAAGTACTTAAAAGCTCAAAGCCCCAACCTGGGCAATCTGGTCACTCTAGACAAGGGTAAATCCAAAGTTCAGGCAAAACATGGTGAAGCGTGGGTTGGCTACATGGACTAACCTTGTCCCACTGAAACAGTAGCTTGTGTGGAAAGTTGCGTCAACATCAAAGATCTGAGGTGAAGAGTAGAGGAGACTGTGCAAAAGCCAGGAGATGCGTCATCATCGAGCTGCGTGGTTGTCAATCTTCGAGTGGGGATTCGCACTGATCCCTTTAGGATGAAGTCAATGTGTCATCGTTGAGCCACGCAGCCAGTGATGCAATGGTTATGTGCTGGGGCTGATGGTGATACGTCGATTCTGAACTGTGCAATCGCCGATGCGAAGCATCACAAACCCAGCACAACAATGAATTTAGCCCCACATCTCTGACTAGGGGTGAATGTTTGGCATTGTTCAGCATTCCGTCCATCATCAGTTCTTTTTGCATTTGTCGTCCTTATTGCATCGGGTATGGCAGACGTGGGTGATGGGCTCACTGTGCCACTGGATTCAACCTAGTCTGGCTGATGAAGGGTGATACCCTGAAACTGCTCCCAAAATTCTTGTTTCGCATCCAGGGAGGACCTGGCCTGGTGGTTCTGGCCCATGTTCCCATGGGGAAAGGAGTCAAGACTGATTTGCATATGGCTGGGTCCAAACTGGGACGGCATGGTGGGAAAAAAATGATCGAATTAGGTGCAGATCTGTGACTGGGGTTGAAGGTTTGAGATTGTTCAGTATTTCGTCCATCATCTGTTCTTTTTGTATTTGTCACCCTAAGTTCACCTGGTATGCCCAGACATGGGCCCTGGGCTCACTGTGCTACTTGATTCAAGCTAGCCTGGTTGATGAGGGGTGATTCCCTGAAAGTGCTCCCAGGATGCTTGTTTTTGGTCCAGGGAAGACCTGGCCTGGCAGTTTGGGCTGGACTCTCATGTTGAACAGGGTTAATATTGATTTGCATATGGCTGGGTCCAAACTGGGATGGCACGGTGGGCTGAAAAACAATGGATTTAGGCCCAGATCTCTGACTGGAGGTGAATGTAAGATATTGGTCAGCATTACATCTAACATCTATTCTTTTGACATCTTGCATCCGGCATGGTCCTGTCCCCCCCATACAGCGATTTTGGATGCAGGTCATGGATGCCCTTGCTACCATGGCACTAAAGCCTCCCGCACATGTGCTTTCTTGATTTGATTAAAGATCTGCATCCGGCAATCCATAGACTCACAGCAGTGGCTCTATTGCTGACTAAGAGGCGAGGTGCGATATACTGGGGCAAGCCTGCAATACCCAGTAAATGACTGTCACATATGGCTTACTGCAAAGAAGAATTAGAACTGTACGCCAAGGAACTTCTGGTGCCCTCAGAGTCCGAGAACATATAGCCCTCCCTCACTACCTACCTGCTGACCATTTCAGACCTCTCCTAAAGGTGTGGAGCATGAATGCTACTGTCTCCACTGGGACTAACTGATTTGATGGGTGACTCGTTGATGTACATGTGATCAGATTATATACCCTATCTGACATACGTGGCATGGTTTGACTTTATGTTGTTCGTACTTTAAATGCCTACTGCACAAAATGCTAATAAACAAATCTGACTCACAAAAGACCCACACTTACCTACGATCAGAGATGAAACGTGTTGGCTCTTCATTACTTATAACATCCCCATATTTCAATACTAGTGAACGACTGACTGAACGAATTCTGCCAGCAGAAGACTGGTGCTAGGGATTCTACCAGTGTCAGAGACAGGTCTGTGCAGGGGATGACGCAGCATGTACAGAAAATGATTGAGGGCTGGAGGAGGAGTGGACTGGGATGGTGAGTGGCCGCGACAGAGCAAGGACACTATCCTCTCAGGTGGACTGTGAGGAACCAAGCTGAAATAGACCAGGTAAGGTATGTCTGTCCCCAATTACACACATCCTGGGCCTATGGTGGAAATGAGCAAGGACCTTCTTAGAAAACAATGTTGGCATTGTGCAAGTTAAGCACTGTGAATACTGATGGAATTCTTAATAATGAAGCAATAATGTTCCATCTAGAGGTGTTAGTGATGGGTGGACTAGTGAGTGTTGCACATAAAGACCATTTTGGCTTTACACATTCTAACCAGCAAAAAAGAGAAGAATATTAGTGATCAGGAGAGGGATAAGGAGATGATGGTCTGTGACTGTGTGGTTGTTGTTGCAGATACTGTATTTTTTTTCTGCCCAACCCAAAACTCATTCAAAACTTTCCTAGTTTTCCGATTGAGAGGATGGGGGAAGTAGTTTGAAATTTCTGAGTATACAAATTGGAGTTTTGAAGTATATTTAGCAGATCATTATCCGAAGTGTCTGGGCTTTGTGTCACTGATGACATAACTACAACACAGATTATTGACGCTATGGGAAATATTTTTCCAGAGGAGGTTTTGCCGTATAGAGACATTGAAATCAGTGGTTCTTACTTCTACCACCCCAAACTTCTAATATGGGTGATGAAAGGATGAGTTATGCCATCATCAATAATTTGTGGATGAAGCTTTCTCCTTCCACTGGAATGAAACAGTGGAGTAGAGGACGGTATATGAGAGTCAAATTCATTACCCCATAAATGTAGTTGTGGGGGTTGACGTTCTTCATGGAAGAAACCTCAGTCCTAGGGTGCTGTGATGTTAGTTGGGTTGAACTTGAAAGTTAGATATTGAACATTGAGCCACGAGGCAGTGTGCTGCAAACTTATAGGAGAGAATAGAGGTGATATTTGATGCCAAATGTGACTGCCAGTACGTGTGAGGTGATTGAGTACGAATTGAATCATTGGTATGCAGTACGATAGGCTCTTCATGTTTTTTAGTTCTACCAGACTCAGAGGATACAAGGATGTTAGTGGTGGTTCACCCTTATGAACATTGAGGCTTTACCCTCCTTGTTTTCTGTCCTTTTTTATTATACTAATAGCGAATAATAGGGTATTATTCGCTATTGGTATAATAAAATAATGCTGATCTTCACTGTGAGCGAGGGTGAAGCAGCCTCCTATGCCAGTGAATCTTCCTAATGGCTGGAGCAGGCGCTTTGCGGTATGAATGCCAGCCACTAGTGACACTTTCCAAATCCGGTGAAGTCCCACCCCTAACCTTAGGCATCTGATGTGTTTAGGTGTCAGCCCAATTGTGACATGTCCTCAGTATCACTGGTGGTCAAGGTCATTCAGACTTTATACCTGCGTTGCCTGGGGCTACCTGTAAGTCACTTTGCTCTTTCCCATCTTGTTACAGGATGGAAGTTTGAGGAGCATCTTTGACCCTACCCCATCAAGTGGTGAGTTGGGAGAAGGTGGGAAGGACATGTCAGAGGAGGAAAGCTTGAGCCTGCTCTCTGCATCACCATGGAGCAGGGGCGGCTCCTCCCTTAGGGCGTTACCTCCCCCTCCGCAAGCAGCGGCAGCTGCAAAACCTTTACAAGGAAACAATAATGCTCTCCCTCTCAGATCACATGTGTGTTTGGCCGGCTGTCTCAGGCCGGCCAAACACACATGCCCAGTAGGTTCTCTCCAGCCTGCTCAGGTCCCCAGTCTGCCTCGGAGCGCCCTGGCTGGGTGCTCCCAGCCAATCATAACGCTGCTTTGAGCAGCATCAGGATTGGCCGCAGGGCAGGCTGGGAGACTGTTGCTGCAGTGATGATGGAAAGGGGAGCGGTGTGGTGCGGGAGCGGAGCCTGTACGTTTTTAAAAAAATTATAATTTACTAAATGCACCTCCCCTGCCCCCCTCGCGCCACACCCACTCCGCCCCTTGTTGTTGCAGCAAGCCGCGACTGCCATGGTGCATATACAGTGCAGGCCTGAGCTTTCAGTTTCCTGCTTTAGAGATTGAGGCAGGAATGAGCAGGGTCCTTTCCGGAGGTTCTGTCAGCACCAGCAGTGAGGAGGTAAAATGGACCAGTGCAGGCAACTGAAGGTAAGTAAAAAGTATTTCTGTCAAATGTGTGCATGGAAGTGGGTGACAAAGTGTGTGTGTGTGTGTGTATATATGTTTGTGTGAGACGTGTATATGTGAGTATTGTCTGAGTGTGTGTCAATGTGTGTGTGTGTGTGTGTGTGACTGAAAGTGAGTGAGTGAAAGGGTGTGAATAAGAATGAGCGAGAGTGAGTGACAGTGAGTGTAACTGTGAGTGAGAAAGACTGAATCAGTGTGAGTGAGAATTAGGGACACAGTAGGAATGAAAGAGTGAGACTGAGACTGAGTGTGAGCAAGAGTAAGAGTGAGGGCAAGTGGGTGTGTAAGTCACAGTGCTAAAGTGAGTGATAACGAGTGTCAGTGAGTGTGAGAACAGAAACGGGAGTGATTGTGAGGAAGAATAAGT
This sequence comes from Pleurodeles waltl, assembly GCF_031143425.1. Classification (NCBI taxonomy): domain Eukaryota; kingdom Metazoa; phylum Chordata; class Amphibia; order Caudata; family Salamandridae; genus Pleurodeles; species Pleurodeles waltl. Next base: position 680,155,915 of record NC_090450.1, on the reverse strand, counting down.
GTGAGGAAGAGAGTGAATGTAAGTGAGCATGACTATGAGTGTTTGTATGGGTCTATTACACTTGGGGGTCTACCGGTGGCACTGGTACACTGGAAGTAATTATTTGTTTATGGAAGTACACAGGGCAAAATGCCAGTGCTGGAATTTGGAGTGGATTCTTCGATTATGGGACACCCATGACAAAAAAATAGTGGTGGCATATTGGAGGTACATTTTGGCATAAGTGGTATGCCAGGCAAAAATGCTGGTGCTGTCACACTAGAGGTCCTTCTTCACATAGGGAACACCCATAGCAAAATACTGACCTTGGCACAATGAAGGTAACTATTGACTTACGTCTTGCACATTTTGAGAAAATGGGGTCAGGTTCTAGATAGGGTCAGATTTCATAAACTTGGCACACCATATAAGTACTTTAATATTTAACTAGCTTCCTTTCAGAGCATTTAGCTTTTAGGGAAATCTTTGTGAAAATGTTTTTTTTTTAAATGGACTGTTTTGTTCCAGAATTACTCAAGCCCCCCCCCCCTAATTCTCCTAGAAGCCAGGCTTCTTCATGCCACTTGCTTGCTTAAAGCAGGGTAAAAGCCTTTTTCCACCTTTGGAGATGGCCATCTTTTGTATGGTATGCTTCCAGATGTTTGCCTTCTTTTGCCGAACCCATTTTTGCTGGCCATAGGACTCTGTACATTTTAACCCAAGTAACCAGTAGTAAAGTGTTTTTACTCTCCTCCTTAAACGTATTAGAATTGTTATACTCCTAATCAGCACCATTCATTTATTTGTAAATCCCTGGTATGTGGTACCACATGTAACAAGGGCCCATAAAGCAAATGCTACTAGTGTGCTGGAGCACCAACTGTGCCACCCACTATAGTAGCCCCGTAAAACATGTCTCTTAATGGCTGATACTGCAGACTCAGTGTGCATTTTGAACTACCATTTCGACCTGGTAAAATAAACATTTTACCAGGCCTAAACCTTCATTTTTTAATACTTATAAGTCACCCCTAAGGTAAGCCTTAAATGCCCACAGGGCAGAATGCCTGGTATTTAAAACGTAAGGCATGAATATTTAATGCTTTACTTGTTCTGGCAGTGAAATGCTTCAAAAGTCATTTTTCAGTGTGGCAAGGCGGGGTCTCCCACAGGCTAACACTGATTCACACTATTAAACATAATAAGTGCTAAATCCATTTTGGATCTAGCTAGAAAAATGTCTCAAAGGCTCATTTCAATAGTAATTTAAATTCAACTTAATGTCAGGTTGGATTTTATATTTCTATTTTAGAAAGGACACTGTTATACAGTTGTTATTTTCCTGCATAAGCACAAAGGGACTTTCTGCCAGTGAATGAATGAATGAATAATCTTATTTGCATGATTATTTAAAACCTTTGAAAAAGCACAATAGACGAAAATGCATTAAAACTATGAACAAATTAAAATTGCACTTCATAATAAAACGCTGTATCCTTCGCAACATCTATCGTCATGCCATTACCTAAAGTTCTCTTAGACTAGAGTGGACTTAAATCACAGGACTTGGTTGTCGTTATAAAATACTAAATGGGACGAAGATCATCTTTGAAATATAGCATGCCCAGGTCTTGCGATACATATTAGTAACCCATTACCTAAAAAAGAGTCCCTGCTCCTATTAAGATTGTATAATCAGGGTGCGCTTACAAGAGCTTATTAGAGGGGATTATGTAATAGAAGCCGCTATATGTATGGAGTATACAGGCCAGCACAGCATAAATAAACATGATTGTTGTAAGCATACAAATACAAATATTACCCAAAAGGAGTTTAGTAAGAATATCAAAAATGTGAAATAAAACAAATCTGTAACTGTGTTTAAAGGTTTGCTAAAAGACATTAAAACTGAGATACAGGTATACTACTCATAGTCAGCTTTTAGGGGGCTGCGTCAACCACTTAGTTAACAACGTTATTTTGGGTGTTGCCTCCCCCTTTTTAATTTCTGTAAGTTGATGGGCACGTGCTAGCAGTAGGTTTTCCTCATAATAATGAAGAATTTCCCAGAACGGGCCAGCTCCATGCGAGTTTCTGAAGTAAATATATATTTAACAGCTTCTTTACATGTCTTTAAGCCATATTTCAGAAAAAAGAGATTTTAAAAGTCGATGTCTCTCTGAGGTCAAACCCGGGCAGCAGCATAATAAGTGACAAATGGATTCAATGTGATAATTGCATAAAATACATTCCTGGGAGTGCCGCAATATTGATTTCCAACTGTATCTAAGTTCCCAAGCCGGTAATGTTAGGAGTCGCATACGTAAAATGCCTTGAAAAGTTCGATCTCCCAGGGTTGCTTTCATGTACGTCTGGAGGTTAGCAACACTGTACGACTCAGCTAAAACTTCTGCCCCCCTGATTTCCCTGATTATGGCAGTATCCTTTTCTCTGGAGATTTGCGTACCAGGATCTTTCAATATCTTTTTCAGGAAGGCCTTCAATATTAGAGGATCCAATGAGTATGTGGGAACTAGATAAAAAAAAACTCAGCATGCCTGAGATAGATGGCACAGCTGCTAAAAACATCTTCGAAGATTACTTTCAGCGAGCCCCTCAAACTGTCAATATTTGCCCTGGAGACACCATGAAATAGCTTAATTATGTTCATTTTGCAATTTATGTCCATACTTGTTATGTTAAATTCTAAACGTATCCTTGCATGTGTGGTGGATTTAGGGATTTGAAAGATCCTTTTGTATGCTCTCATTTGACATTTCCCTAGAGTTTTTGTTATCCTGTCTGGGTATGCTAAATGACCCTAAGTGATAGTGGGTAGAAGTTTCACTTTTATAACTCTCCTAATTGATTTGGATGTAGGTGCTTGGAGCCGAAAATAGAGTTTAGCTAAAGCGCAGGTGGTTCTCTCTGCCTTCTTTCTTAGTGTTATTTCCTGGTGTACTATTTTACCAGTATTAGATAGCCACACTCCAAGGTAGTGGTATTTTTCTTCTGTATCTATTCGTAAAGCACCAAGCTTCCATGCTCTTGGATATTTCTGCGACTGGCGTCCAAACACCAAAACCTTGGTTTTTGCAGCATTAACCTTCAGCACGCTCTTTTCATTGTAATCATGCAGGATCGCCAGGCCCCTTTTCAAGCCTAATTGGGTGTGGGCAAGCAGGACTAGATCATCCGCATATTGGATTATAGAATGCACTGTCTTTCCCAGTTTTGGGGGAAATGTATTTCCTCTGAGTAGGTCCTTATCAAGGTCGGCCCTATAGAGATTGAAAAGGGTGGGAGCAATGATACAACCTTGTTTTAGGCCTTTATTAGTATATATCCTTTTGGTCACATGCATGTTCAAGATCTTTACTCTCACCCATGTGTCAGAATAGAGTGCCATTATTGCCGCTAATAAATTTCCTGTTATTCGCCAGGAGGCCAACTTCTTCCAGAGTATGTGGCGTACTACTACGCCGTCAAAAGATGCACTGTAGTCGATAAAGCATGCAAAGAGAAGGTGAGCAGATGATTTCAAGGTCTTCTGTCCTCGATTTGCAAGAGCCAGCACATTATGTAGAGTGGATGAGCATGGCCTAAATCCTGTATGGACCATTGATATAATATTATTTTCTGTAATCTAATGTTCCAGTTCTTGAAGCAGGACCCTTGCATAGGCCTTGCCATCCACGTCCAATAGAGCTATTAACCTATAATTTCCCGGGAGAGTAGAATCACCCTTTTTAAAAATGGGATGCAATAATGAGCCTTTCCAGGTTCCTAGAATGCCTAATTAGCCTAGGCAGTTGTTGAAAAGAGTGGTCAAGGGGGTGGCCCAGAAATCTTGGTCATCCTTAAATATGCTCCCGGGTAGGCCATTTGGGCCTGGAGCTCCATCCCACCTAATACTGCTGAAGATCATTTTAATTGATTTGGCTGTGACCGTTAATGTAGTATTTTCTAGGCCTTTGCGATCAAATTGCCTTCCCAGGATGCCCTGAGTTTCAATGCATCCTGGGTCCACAAAAAGGGAGACCACTTGTTTTTCCCAGACACTGGCTGCTATTGCGTTAGCCTTACTTGCTGGATCCAGTTTCTTCAAACTCCTTCTGCTTCAGTTTCCATACCTTTCCCTTAAGGTCTTTCTTCGCCTGTCTCTTGAGAATTTCTACTGCAAAGGATTTGTTCCTTCTGTATCTTTTTTCTAGCTGTCTGCATTTTCACTTACTCTGAAAAATTTCCCTTGTTGTGTTGGACACCCATGCCTTTTGTCTGTTGTTGAGTGTGGGCCCTTGTTGAGCTGGGCAGCTTAATGAGAAATGTAAGTTCTTTATCATAAGTGCCCACTGTTTACTAATATTACTAATCTCTCCTTCTAAAGTTGATAAACCAAATGCCTTCTTCCAAAGCTCGTATTTTACCTTATCCTTCTCGCTCCATTTGATTCTCTGTTTCAATGGACATAGGTTAGTTACGAGTTGCTGGCCACTGGCTATGTAGAATGGCAGACTTGTTGATTCCAGGGTTATTTCTATTGTAACAGGGTTGTGATCACTCTCAGGTCTTTGGGTCACCTCATAGTTTAGACATCTATGCCATAAAACCGGGCTCAGGAAAATATAATCTAATGTAGAGATATTTTTAAATGTATAAATAGATGGGCCCTGCCTCGTGGTCTTAATGTGTGATGATCTCAGTTGGTGTTCTGTGAAAAAGGGCTCTAGAGCGGATCTTAAGGAATCTCCAGGGAGACTCGCACCCTGGCCAAGTTTTCGAGTATTGAAATCTCCTGCAATTAAAAGGTTCATGTTCTGGGTACTCATATACATATTCCTTTCATGTGGACAGGATTGACTTAAGCTTTGTCTGTTAAATTTCTCGGTTGAGATTTATGTATAAGTTTATGATTGCAATTGGTATTACTTTTTTAATCAAGACAAAACCATATGTGGTTATTACATGAACCTCACTGGTTGATTTCTCCCACTGGACTAATTTCACAGCTCGTTCTAAATTGACATAGGCTGCAAGACCACCCAGGTGTTTTCCAAACAAGTTTTTCTTTTTTGCCGGGGTATAAAACTAGCAATGGTTTGTGGTTCCTTCGTCCAGGTTTCCTGGACGCACAGTATATCTGCATTTTTTAGGAAGTCCTCAATAATGGGGCTAGTAATAAGAGTGACAAGCCCAGTCACATTCCAACTGATGACCTTAATCATATTATCTATGTTACTTTGTGGGGGACCAAGATAGTTAAAGACATATTTTCTCATTGATGTTCAGGGCTGTGGGGAGCCAATCCCAGGTCACCCTACCCGAGATGCTGTAGTCCATTCTTGCGCTTTCCAGTGGGGGCTTTCCAACCTGTTTTATTAGCTGAACAGAGATCATCTTATCTATTATCAATGGTTCTACCGCCGGAGTGCCTCTCAAGGTGCTGAATGGTTTTTTAATCAGGCGTGTGGCTTGAGTTTCCCTAGTCAGCACTTGCAGATAATGCTCCTTTCTTGGCTTGCTAATTTTTATGCCCCAGTCTTCTAGGAGTCCCTCATATTAGAAGATTTTATCAACCAAGGCCTGGTTAATCCAAGATGTTAGTGTAGATTCTCCTTGGCAGCTCCATGGATATTTATTAAAATGTACTGTTAGGAGGTCCCCTGATGTGAGGTCAATAATGATGGTATGTGGTGCAACCTGTTTAGTATATCCCAGGAGCCCTGTGATGTGTATAAGGGGGAGAATATTATTGTCAGCTGTTCGCTAGTTTCCTTCCAATTTATGCTATTTGTATTTGAAGTCCCCTGGTACACCCGCTCTTTTTCTAGCTTATTGATGATTGGGTGTTCTGATTGGATAGTGTGTGTGAATATTTGCTGTCTATGATCTCTACTCCAGGCGCCCCCCTGAGCAGACTCCATTGCGACTGGGCAAGTAGGAAATTCTTCAATGGACTTCCAGTCGACTATGTTTTCGCTTGGGCTAGAGTCCTGGAGGTATTCCTCCTGTCTCCCCTCCTGATCCATTCCATTCAGTTAGTTATTGAGACCTTGTGTCAGTGGTTCCTGGCATTGGTGTCGAGTTACAGGACTCTTTGTGACCTTTCTATTGTGTGTTTCATACCGTTTGGGAACATCATTGTTAATAAATGAGGGAATCTCTGCTCCCTTATCCCATGCAATGCTCCTTCTATCGACTGAGACCGGCTGACCGGTCGAAAGGGGCTGCTTCTTGTTGACAGCCACTTCGATGACGGCCACGCCTCCCTCCACCATGGTCAGTTGTTCTAGGGCCATCACAACTTCTATCTCACCAGTCAATGAGACTGCTTGTTCTCCTGTTGGACTAGAGTCATCCTTTACTATTTCATGATCATTGCCATTAGAAAGTGTTTGATCTGTGGCCACTTTGTATTCATTCGGCCCTATAGTAGAGCAGTCTTCCATTTTTATGTCCTTATAAGGCGTTGCCTTCCCTATTCCAGTCTGATTGATTACTTTACAAGTATGTTCCTGGGCACATGTTTCATGTATCACATGTGATCTCTGCCGGAAGATTGGATAAGATTCAAACTACCCGGATAACTGCTGGGGATCCCCAAACCGCTGTGTCTATGGTTTTCTTTCTGCTTTGTGACTTTAAGTGTTTTTTTTAGCTTCTTTTTCTGTCGTCTTGTTAATTGTAGTTGTTGCTTGGCCCTAGGATCATGCTCACACAGTGGCTTGTTGTTTAGGTCAGAAACCTGCTCTTCTATACTGTTTACTGGCATAGTAGTTGCTACAGGAGGTTGAAATTCCAAGGATTTCGCTTTTTGTTGCAAATTGTCTGGTTCCGACTCCCGCTTCCCTCTTCCCCTTCTGTAAGCACTGTTAGGCCCTCTTTGGAGGGTAACTCAAAGGGCACAGTCTCTTGCTGGATGTCCACTGCTCCCATACCAGTTATTTTTTGAAGTTTCCGGCAGCTGTTTTGCCGTGCTGAATAATGCTAGTTAGTAAATCTGGGAGGGTTGCCAGTTTAGCTATTATTTCTTCATTTCATGCCTCCATGACCACCTTGTCCTCTCTCCCACTATGGTCCCAGTTGTCTAGTTTCCCACAAAGTGAGTTCAGTTTACTGTCTAGGGTTAGTACGCTTTGGGCTAGCATGTGAGTTAGTTCTAGGTGGGTCTCTATTTTGTGTGACTGCCAAGTTAAGGCTTTTACAGCGGCTAAAAGGGAGGCATTGATGGTCTCTATGATGTACTCTGATCTAACCACATCTCCCCTGTCCTTGTGGGGGACATTGTGGGGTGAGTTTTCCTCCTGGGGACTCTTGATCCCTTTCCCGGTGCATGATGCTCCCATGTTTGCTTCTCGCAGTGGCCAATTATCTTTCTGTAGTATGGTCGGCCATTCTTGTGAGGCTTTCAATAGGCCATGTAGCCAGGTGGAGCAAATTTGTCCATTGTCTGTGGATTAATTAGCTTGAACCACCTCTATTTGTGGTTGAGACTGCTGGTGAATCTCAACCACTATAGCTCGGTTGTTCCCACTTGGAGGTTCCGTCTTCATTTTTCCTGGTTCCGGATTAATGATCCCTCTAATGGATGCTAGACCTGATACCTTCAGCTCGTACTCTGAACTTACCGGGTACAAATTGCGTCTTTTTACTCCCTCACAAGGCACGTTTTTGTCATTGTCTTTATCATTGTTTTTACCATGGGGACTATTCCAGCACTCTTCCAAGGCAGTGTCTGCCAATACAACCAAGTCTTCAGTTATTGAAGAGCCCATACCAAAGCTCGTCGCACATCCAAAGGGAGCTAGATCTTGCTCCTGCTCCTCTCCATATTCTCATTTGTGCTCTGTTCATGCTGGCCTTGGCACTGGCGCGAATTCCGGTATCGGGGATAGCAGAGTGGCTGGAGCCTGTGGAGCTTATGGAGCAGGGTTATCCAAGTGAATGTTGGAGTCATCCTCTTTGTCTCCTTCACCTGCCCCGCTTCTTGCTCTTGTAAAATAGTTGTGAATGTAAATTTTCTTAGAGCTGGAGGTTTTCTGCTTGAGGGCAGACTTGGGGTCCGTTGGAGTTTTATCCTTATCTACTAGTTGCTGGCCTACCGTAGCACTTGATTTGTTGTCCTCTCCTTCATAGTGCTTCATTCCGATTGACGCTACAATGCTCGCTGAACGCTGTACATCTAGTAGGACACAGGACACAGGACCAGGAGGGGGCCGCCACTTGAACAAACTGTGTGGACTGCACTGGATGTATGCTGGAGTGGGTTAAGCCCTTGGAGGAAGTGGAAGGGGGCACGAGCACGCTACCCACTGCTACTCAATGCTGCTTGCGGCTTGCTAGTTTGCCAGATTTTATGCCCTATGCCCTGACCAAGGCCACAGTCTTCGCAATCTCGGCCAGTTGTGGACACAAAGTCAGCGAGGTCGTTGACGTTGGTCACAGGCGCTGGACTTTCTGCTGTTCCAAATTATAGTGGTGATGGTATTTGATGACCTTGCCTGCACCTGTACTCCTTGTTGCCAAGTTGTGCAGTTGTGGGTAATAAGGATGGCAGAGGCTGGGGGATAGTGCAGAAACTGTTCCCCTGGGCCATGGGTCCATGGGTCCACACAGGACTAAAACAGACTTTATAGGATTGTACTTGCAGGCTGACGAGCTGCTGCTTGTCAATGTTTGTCAATATTTAAGTCTCTTCAATTTCCCAAGGTTTTCCAGAAGTCTTTCCCGGGTCTTTTCCCAGAAAAAGGCAGAGCAAGGCAAAACAAACTTATGAATGACAGGAAGGAGTATGCTGTACAAGCAGCGATGAGCACGGAAGGAAGGATATGGATGGATATGAAAACCAGGAACATGCCGCGTCTCGTCAGGTCGGGATGGGTCTCTAAAGGCTCTGGAGTCACTATCGCCCTCACCGTATCCCCGTATCACCGTTGCTCCTCCACTGCTCCGCTCTGACCTTTCCTGCCCTTTCCGGCTCTGGGCTTGCTTGCTAACAGTGGGGGCTTTAATGGTCGGCGGTCGGCGATTGCAGGATTCGCTCCGGGACTCTCTCCTCGTGCCTCAGCGCTTTTCCTGGCTTTTCTCTGGCTTTTCTCTCAGTGTTTAACATGGCACTCGGTGCTCGGACCCACCAGCTCGCTTCGAGCCTGCCAGCCTGCTCGCCCCGCCCCCTGTGTTCTTGCAGCATTGTCGTCTTGCAGCGTCTCTCTGTCTCTTCTTGCAATCCCCGATTACACTGTCTGCTGCTGCAGCTTCTCATTCCTCCCTTCTGTTCCTCTCAGTCAGCAGCATCCGGGCTAGAAGCACCTGCAAAATTCCTGTGACTTTCTGCCAGTGTCCAGCCTCACCTGACTGCTAATGGCTCCCCTGTGGTGATATGTTGATTGCTCCCACACAGTCGACAAATGGCTGGGGTGTGAGGAACAGTTTTTCTTCCTTGGGCAGAATGGCCTGAGGGCTTTGATCAGCCCCTTTCCTCGCCTTCAAAGGATGCCTGCTGTGTCACTGATGGATTTAGGGCCATATTTATAACCCAGTTTACGTCACTATTGCATCATGCAGCTTGGTGCAAGAACAATGCAAACCTTTAGTGAGATTTATGAAGCCTCACAAGGCCATCTTACAAGGCCCTGCATGGCTTCATAAATCTCATGTAATGTAATGCAGTGCAAATCGCTGCATTACCTTACTCTGCACCATTCTACAGCACTCATAAAGGAGAATGCCTCTCAGTATTGTTTTTGTGCTGGAAGGGGCCCTTTCCTACACAATAAACATCCTGCATGCAATGCAGGCACCCTTGCACCATTTTGCAAGGGTGGAGCATTGGCGCTAGGCTGCCTAAAGTGCATTAGCTCATGGAAAAGGACAGGAAGGTGCGGTATTCTTTTAAATACCATGCATTCCTGCCTTTTCCCTGTGACGCATGGCTGCACCTCAAGGTGACTTGATATAACACATACCTATGGGTCTTAACTCACACCGAGGCCTTCCTTCATTTACCTTCTTAGCTAGGCTCCCAATCCAGTGGGAGGGGTTAGCTACCTCAGACCTGGTTTTGAATGACCACAAGGGAGGGTCTGCACAATGTCATAGCCACACCTCTGGGTGTGTGCAAGAAGCTCTGAGCAGAATAAGTACGGTTTTACCATTTTAGACTTAGGCAGAGAGTCACTGTTATATAGTTTATAATAAAACACAAAGGAAGTGCTGCAAATGTGGGTACGGTAACCCTTGGGAACTATTACCCCATTGGTTACAGAGTGGACAGAAGTCCCCCCCCCAGGCTTGCACTGGCATAAATGGGGCATCTTCATTACCCTCCTCTGATCACTTCTGGACCTTTGGAAGAGTAGAAGAGGAATGGGCCTGCTTTCTGTGACCTGAGAAGAGCCTTGAAGACAAGACCTTGCCTCCTTCTTGTACCAAGGACAAAGAAGCAAACCCCAAGGGCCTCATTTACAATTTTTTGGCACAGGGCAGTGCAGCAAGACTTTTTGCGGCGCTGCCCTGCATCAAAAGAAAAGGGCAGGAATGCACTGTATCTATGAGATATGGAACATTCCCGTCCTCTTCCAATGAGCAGGCACACAGATGGCTGCCATTCACCAATGCAGGCACCTGCCACCTGGCACAATGGTGCCAGGATGGCTGTGTTGTAGAAATGATTGTTTTTTTACAGGAAGGGATACCTTCCTGCATAAAAACAATGAATGGGGGCACTTTCCTCGTCCTATCTGTGTTGCAGAATGCAGCACACATAGAAAGAGGAAAAACGAGGGGAAAACTTTATTTCTCTTCGTTAGACCTCCCCTGGGGAGGCGTAGGGTTTTTAATACATTTCCATGTTTACAAACCCTTCTAAATCTGGGAATGGGTCAAAATCCATGGGTGTTGCATGGGAACACCCACCACAACACCCATGGAATGCATCTTTGATGTAGAGTAAGGCAACTCAGCAATGTTGCCTTACTCCACGTCTACAAGGCCACGAGAAGCCATGCAAAGTGGTTTTGCGTGGCCTTGTAGATATGGGTCAGCAGCGTGCGCCATCAGTGCATCACAAAAAGTGACGCACCGGCGGATCAAGCCACTTGTGAATCACACACCAAGAGTTACTAGTCAGACCTCTTGTTTGAACTGCAGGGACACATCAAGCTCCAAGAGGCCTTCTCCTGCATTGTCAGCTGTCCAGTTCCAACGGGACCTGCCCAGGATCCAGTTGCTCGCCTCTGCTGAAGTGAGTCTTGATCCCCAAATGCTGTCCCTATGGTCCTGGACACTTGGATAGTATGAAAGTGTACTCCTCCTGAAGTTTCCTGAAATTGTGGACTTAAAAAAAGAGATTTCCAGCTGTTCACTCTGAGAGCAGACAGGGGACTGGGGCCAACCAGTTAAGCCAATCTGACAAAGGTGTATTACTGCTGTGGCAAAAATTCAGGTTGCTTCTGCTGCATTCTTTTCAGCAAAACAAAATCTGATTCAGGAGGACATTGAGGAGAAAGTATCTGACCTTGTGAAGCCTCTTTGGCTATCACCTGCAACCTCGCCCTGCTAGAAGAGTTCCAAACAAAATGCAAACAAAAACTAAGTCTGAAAGTAGAAATCTGCACTAGGCGAAGAAGTGAAAAGTCTCTGCCTGCAAGGGATCTTCTCTGAGAAGAAAACTAAAATTTCTCCTGCTGAGAGCTTTTCCGCCAAATGTCAACTGCTTCACAGAGACCTTCTCCAGGGGCTATCTGATGACATAAAGCCCTCTTCGTCCACAGCCTGTTGCTTTGCCCAGCTGAGGACTTTTGACTTCTATTAGAGAAGCTAAGTGTCATGGTAAAACTTTTCACCTGGATGAACCTGGTCCCTTTGTGTAACTTGTGCTCTATTGCAGTTGGGCTTGAACCTTACCCCTGGCCTATGCAGGTGGAACCAGATGACCTAAGTTTGCACTTAACATGTTTTGGCGTTATTTTGAATATTAAACGTTAAAAATTCACAACTCTGGTTCTACTTTATGGATCTGTGTCATTTTGGTGTCATGTAATTTATTAAAATTTGGACAGTTTTTCTAAATCAGTTTAGGATTTTTCTTGTGTTGTGTTGTAACTTCATTACAGTTTGAGTACTGCAAAAATACTTTACAGGTTGAATCTAAATCAAGCATATCTGCTTTGTGTCAGGCTACCGGCGGGTTAAGTACAGGTTTATTTATGGATATTTGTGGTAGGTTCACCTTGAGAAGGACTGCAATTATTATTTGAGGTGGATTTTCATCCTCCTCAAGTAATACAGTAATCATTTACACCACTACTTTGAATTTGAAAAATCACCATCTGCCACTGCCAGTAACCATGTAATTTTTTGACATGGAAAAATAAAGACTTCGAATAAATGTAGAAGTATACAATCCAGGAAAAATATTTTTTTTCCTTTCAAAAGAGATCACTCTACTTACGTTCAGTGGATGCAACTTTATTTAACTTGGGCATCTGATTATCAGATTCAAAAGATAATTATGATATTATTCATCTAAACAATATTTATTGATTGACACAGCCAACACCTGTTTCGTGACACGGTCATTTCTTGAGGGCTGTTAATAAAAAATAAACAACTTTAAAACATATCTTCAAATGTACAGTGAATCAACCAAAAGCCAAAGACAATGGCCAGCATTATGACTGCAGTGGTCTTTTCCCAAGACCACCGCAGCCTCGGCTGCCGGAAGACCGTCAGTGCTGGCGATCTTCTGACCGTTGTATTATGACTGCCACCGGATATCCACACCAACGGCTGTCGGATATCCTGCGGCATCACTAGGGTGGTCAGCGGCACAAGGCGGTCCCACTGCCAACACCGCCACACCAGAAAAAAGACCGCCCACAGAATTACAGCCAGTAATTTTGTGTGGTGGTCTTTTTCTGGCGTGGCGGTGCCGGCAGTGGGAGCCGGGCCCCGTCCCCTCACGGGGTTGGATGAGGTAAGTGTCATCCACAAGGGGAGGGGTGCGGGGCTGAGAATGGGTGTGTGTGTATGCACGTCATGAATGAGGGGGGAGTGAGGGGGAGTGATTGTGCATGTGTGTGTGTCTGTGTGTAAATGTGGTGATGCGTGTGTGTATGCATGTGGAAGGGGTAGGGCGTGTGCATGGGTGAATGAGTGAGGGGTAACGGGGGTGAGTGAGTGCATGCATGCACGTGTGTGTATGTTTATATGTGTATATGGTGTGTATGTGCGTGCGGTACGATTGGGGCGGGGGTGTGGTTGAGTGAAGATGAGTGAGGGGGTGGGGGCTGCATATGTCTGTAGTTGAAAGGAGGGGGTGGGGGGATAGAGAGTATATGTGTGCGTGTGTGATGTGTATGTGTATGTATGTTGTGAGTGGTGGTGTGTCTGTGTGTGATTGTGTGTGTGCATGCGTGCATGTGTGCAGAGGTGTTTGGCGGGGTATCCTGGAGACCACCAGGAAAATGCTGGCCGTGTCCCTAGTCGGAATAACCTTGGAGGTTACCCGACTCCTGCTGGGCTGTAGGTGAAAACCTCCAGCCCCGTGGGCCGCAGTAAAGCAGCAGGATGGGTGGGGATGTGGCGGTTTGGCAGTGGCCAAACTGCTGCGGTCATCATATGGCAATGAGACCGCCACCACGGCCCTGGCGGTCCATGGACCACCAGGGTTATAATGAGGGACAATATGTTACTTTTGTTAGACAGATAGAAACATCTCAATAATAAAATGGTAAACAAGAAGACAGCACCAACTAATTAACATGGCGTGAGATCCTCACGGTCACTGAAACAGAGATTTGTATAAACATGATTCATATTCAATTCATATTCAGTTCACAAAAATGAACATCTCAAATAGTTAAATCAGAATCAGAATGACACCGCCAACCTATATATGTATGCTATGAGAACTTAATATTCCAGAATGCAAAGATTTGTATCACATGAGTCACATTCATATAGAAAAACAATACAAATATTGGTGATTTAAAAAAGGATTTTGTTTGAAAAATGATTTTTTGAGTCTCGAAATACAGACTAGAGATTTTTTTTATCTTTTACTCAATGGTTCATATTCTCAACATCCCTACAGTAGTACTAAATAAAAATGTGAATACAATCTCTCAAAGAGCCCCATTTCCAGGGTGGTTTTTAATAGAAAGCTGTGTCAGTCAAAAAAAGCTTTGTTCCAACATGAAGGACACTCATTAGAAACCCAAATAAAAAGCCAATTACCAAAAGGATTGTAATACAGTTCTCACACTCTTAGCACCCAGTCTACATTCGATCAGTGCCCTTTCTCATACACTGTTTACATCAAGTAATTTAAATAATGTTCTTTAGCAACACACCTGAAATTTTCAAATTGGCATTTCCCATCAACCATCTGTTCAAAATCCCAACTGCACATGCAGAAGAGTGTAGTCCAAGCCTTAATCATGTTGAGACTGGATTATGGGAAAATTCTATAGGTAGGCATTGACCAAATTTCAATTTGTTACTTCCACACGGTTCAGAATGTTGCCACTCATCATCTGTTTTGCCTTCCGGTAATTGCCTCAACTACTCATCTCTTGTGAGAGTTTCTTTGGATCACATTCAATTCAAAGCATTGTGGTATGTCTTTAAAGCAAGAATGTGAAATGGTCCGCACTATATTCAGAAGTTAATCTGCCTTACCTGCTGGCCCGCTCTTTGATATCTCAGCACCTGGTATTTTGTACAGTCTTAAGTTTGCACCTGACCCAAATGGGTGGCTGTTCTTTTTGAGCTTTGGGCCCCAAACTCTGGCTCTCTCTTCCAACTTCTCATTTCTCTTAGAAATTGTTCCACACTCTCTTTCTTCTGCAAAAACGTGAAGACATGGCTCTTTTAACCTGGGATCAATCTTCCACTGAGTCTATGGTTGAGTGCTGGGAGATGCTAATTAGGTAGCTGTGTGTTTTATAAAATTAAAATTTAATCAAATCATACAAATATCTATGATAATAATATACCGAAAATTATTCTGTGTCCAAAACTCGATTTCCCGAAAGCTTTCCGTTACTTAAACCAATCCCAGAAAACACAAATTCTTTCAGTAATGATACCCAGTAATTATCATAGTTAAATATACACAGATAACACACCCTGTTCAATCACTGTCCAAAGACCCCAGTTAACACTGTGACCAACTCATAGTTCATGATATTCCCCACCTCCAAATCCAATGATAGTGATTCAACAATGGTTGTGTCCTTGATGTCCTAAAAGTGCATGTCCTCACAAAGATTAAATTTAGATGTAACTATACCAAATGAACCAACATAGTCCATGCTTCATACCTTTACGCATTTAAAGGTAAGGTCCCACTCTGACCGCTACACAGTAAACCAAACATTGGAACAAACTCTTCTTACATACTGCTTTAAATAGCCCGCTAAACAATCTCCACATAATCCAACCCAGAAATTAATCTGAGATTATTTCCGGTTAAGGTCTCATACCTAAATATCTCAATTTCCAACTTTCAACACAAAATCAATTCTTATAGAAATCTTATACCCATAAAGATCATAACAGGATATATAATTCTTCTGAAGTGCAAAAACGTTCCATTCCATTAAAATTAACTAAAATCCATGGAAGCAAAGTCTGTTGTATGCAAAATCTATTTTACAAACCCATAATGTTAGGAGTGCTATACATCCGTAATTGCTTTAAACAGCCAACATATCCTCCTTCATTTAATTCTTGTAAACTCAAATAAAAAGTTGTGAAAATGAAGAGAAAAGTCCAAGTGACATAATTCAATACAGTCATACAACATTCGATGCGAAAAACTTTTCTTTCTTCTGAAAAAGAGACTTAATAATCCAATCTAAATACACATTACAGTAAAAAAGACTCCATTTATTCGAACCCCATCCTTATGTGGCTTACTAGTATCAATCGATTACGTTCATACCACATAAAAAATTGACCTTACAAATGGCCCCAAAATGCCCTCAAAACTACTTTTCCCTTTCCTCTTTGTCACATCTCAGATCGATCTTACAAATAACCACAATAAGCCCCCACTCACAAAGGAAACTCCTAATATCTTCCATGTCTTCTGGTAATTCTGAACCTGCACTCCAATCTCCCAACATTCTGATCAGAAAAGCTTCTCTTTGTTTTCAAAGGGGTAGATATGGTAAGCAAATCTAATTAAACATCAAAGTAAACAGACTCCGTGCCCTGTAGTTAAACCCCATCCGTTTGCAGCCTGGTAGTATCATGGTGTTTCCTCCATACTACATCTTCGATAGATGCTACAAATAACCAAAAACAGCCATCACAGGCAAAGGGAACAGCTGAAAATGTTATAGCGTCTAATAGTTCTGTCCCTACTCTCTAGGCTATAAAGCAATGATGAATTGACCTCAACAGTCTTACAAGAACAGCCATTGTTTCATTAGTTATCAAATTACCTCTTAAAATAACGTATACAGTTCTCTATCTAAATTTAGTCCCAACTACACAGTTTTAAATGTATTTTTCCAGAATGCCTCTTTAACCCTGATTCTTTTCTCCAATTGTCCACCTCTTCTGCTAGCACCTACGTGTTCAATACCAAAGAACTGAATGTTATCTTATTCTGACACAGAATGCTCCTTCTTGAAATATAATGCCACGTGACATTTCAAATCATTGTTTTTAATTGCTGTAATGTGTTCCTTCTATCTCTCCTTCAGCTTCCTCATTGTAGAGCCAACATATTGTTTATTACAGTTGCACACTTGCAAATATACCCAATTTTAAGTGTTAAATCAGATAAGTCACAAAATCTTAATTACATATTGGTTGATGAAATCAGTAAACCTCTTATTGTCTAATACGTATTTGTAGCATAAGCAGTTTCCTACCTATCTAGCGATCTTTTGGTTTCTCAGGTAACCATCTTTGTACATCGGAAGAGGATTCTGAATGTTCCTTATACTTAATAGTATTGGTAGGACTTAATAATGTTTTCATAGTAGGTACTTTCTTAAAAGTGATCAACAGTTTTTCTGGAAAAAAATGTAGAAATTTCTTGATGAAGGGAGAGAACCTCCTCATGGTTCCGAAGACTTCTGTAGAATATTCTGTTACTACTGCTATATGTTGTGATCAACCTGATGTCATCTTTTTTAGAACTCAATCATTTCACTTTACGCTTAACAATTCCTCTGTACGTATTTTATTCACTTGCTGTCTAGCTGAAATTAAAACCTTTTTTTAAAACATTTTATTAACATTAAGGCACACAATGCCAGCAATCAAACATCAAAATACAATGTACATTGGCAGCAAACTTAGTTCCAGCTCTGCTCACTGGGGAGAGGGGGTTCTTATGTGTCCTGAAGTCACTCGACTGGGGCTTGCTCCTGGTTCTTTCTGAATCTGGAGTGGTCTTTTCTTCTGGGTTCCGACGTTGGTGGTCCAGTAACCCA
Source organism: Pleurodeles waltl (assembly GCF_031143425.1). Taxonomy (NCBI): domain Eukaryota; kingdom Metazoa; phylum Chordata; class Amphibia; order Caudata; family Salamandridae; genus Pleurodeles; species Pleurodeles waltl. The sequence goes on along the minus strand of NC_090450.1, from coordinate 680,138,480 downwards.
GGGTATTGCACGGTTCAGCCACTGGAGGTCGCAGTGCCACTAAACTTAGCACACTTGCAGGGTTTGTCCTTCAAGTCAGTGGGGTGGAATTCGGTCTGGCTGCTCTGCCCAGTACCTTGGTCAAAGGCTGGTCAGTAAACTTGACTTCACTGGTCATTTGCCTCTTTGTTGCAGGGAGTGATCCCTTCACTCTGTAGGGAGATCTGCGGTGATTTTCAGAAGGGTGGAGGTCCTCTGGGGTTTTGTAGATTCAGTCCAATTTCCATGCAGCCCCTCAGTGGCGATTGTCAAGTCCTGGGTGCAGCAGGCAGGGTTTGCGCCTTTTTCTTAGTGCAGCAGGAATGCAGGGTCTTCTTTGCTGCAGGCCTTCTTGTGTCCTTGGAATCTTATCTGCATTTAGTGGGTCTTTAGGGGAGTCCCTAGTAGCGACCAATGGGTCATCTAAGTTAGGGTGGCTACACCCACTATGTGTGTGACCACTTCATGTGGGCAGAGGCCACTTCCCTAATACTGATATGCTTTTTTCCTACCATGCAAGATGGGGGAAAATGAAATGGAGCGGTCACCTGGCATGCAACGCTTTAGGGGTGGTGCTAGCAGGGGGTGCCCACTCCCCCTGTCCTTTGTGCATTTTCCCACCATTGCTCCCACCAAAAGTGTGGGACTGCAATGGGGACAGGGTTGATGTTGAGTTTCAAGGGCTGTAAGCCTTTTGAAGCTCATACGTAGCGTAGAACTGTGCACATTCCTGGGGGAGGAGGTGTAACACCTCCACCCAGGAAGGGCTTTGTTCTCTAGATCAAGAGAGCACAGGCTCTCACCCCAGGGTTCTAGAATCCTGTCTGGTTGTGGCAGGCTGGTTGTGACCGGCCAGAATCCATGCCAGGGTAGTTGGCTTTTGCAGGCGTCACCTCTAAGGTGACACCTGGGTACATTTTGCAGTAAATCCAATACTGGTTCCAGTTTGCATTTATCATTCTAAGTTGTCTGATACCAAACAACCCAGGGTGCGGAGTGGTCATCATGTAGCTGCGAAACTCCTACTTTTCCAGTGGCCAGCACATTCAATGTAAAATGGCACCTCTGTTTGCTTGCTGTGTCCTAGGTTTGGCAGGGACACAATTGGGGCACATTGCTCATGCATCTATGTCCACGCATGCAGTATAGTGTACCCTGCCTTAGGGCTCAAAGGCATGCCAGAGGAGTGACTTACTTACATTGCATGCAGTTTGTAATGGACAGGGCACATGACTGTGTGCCATGTCAGTTTCACATTTTAGGATTGCACCAAGACACTCAGCCTGCAATGGCAGTGCTGGATGCACTTGGATGCATGGTTCTTGAGGGTTGCACAATTTGTGATGCTGCCCTCAGGGGTCTACCCTTAGTACCTCGTTCCCAAGGGTACCTTAGTACCATTTACTAGGGTCTTATAGGGGCACATAAAAGTGTTTTCAGTTGTGCCAATGCATCACAACAGTTTTGGGAAAGAGATCTGGCCCAGGGAATCTGGTTAGCAGGGACCCTGGGCACTAACAGCTTTGAAACCACATCAAATACCAGTCAAAAGTGTGAACTAACCATGTCAAAAGAGGCCCTTTCTCACACTAAACCCCCTCCTAAATGAAAGAGGGTGAGACTACGCTTTCCATAGAGAGTCTTCATCATGTAAGTAGAAGAACCTGGAAAGACTATCTGCATTTGCGTGGGTAGTCCCAGATCTGTGTTCCACTTGAAAGTCCATTCCCTGTAGGGATATAGACCACCTAAGCAGCTTGGGGGTTTCACATTTCATTTGTTGTAATCATCTGAGAGGCCTGTGGTCTGTTTGATCAATGAAGTGAGAGTGAAATAGATATGATCTCAGCTTCTTCAAGGCACAGACCATAGCAAAGACTTCCCTCTCTATGACACTCCAATTTTGTTCCCTAGGGAGTAGTCTCCTGCTTATAAAAGCAACATGCTGGTCATGTCCCTCACAATCTTTCTGGGCTAGGACGCTCCTACTCCCAGTTCTGAGGCAACTGTTTGGACAATAAATTGCCTGGAGTAGTCTGGAGCTTGAAGGACTGGAGCACAGCATATATTATTCTTCAGAGTGTCAAAGACCATTTGACAACCCACTGCCAAGTTAACCTTTTTCGGCATTTTCTTGGAGGTCAATTCTGTGAGGGGGGCACTATGGTGCCATAATCCTTCCCAAATCTCCTATAATACACAGTTAAGCCAAGGAATGGCCTTGACCTGTGTCTGGGTTGTGGGAGCTTCCCACGCCAGAATGGTCTGGATCTTGGGTTGGAGGGGTAGGATGTGGCCTCCACCTACCAGGTGGCCCAAGCCCTCTCTGGCACTAACTGGCCCTGATAGTGTGGCCTGCCTTTTGCTGGGCCTCAAGGACCTTTCTTAGGTGGATTAGGTGATCCTGCCAGGTGGAGCTATAGACAACTATATCATCCAAATAAGCTGCACTAAGGGAGTCAAGCTGAGCAAAGACTTGGTACACCAACCTTTGGAGGGTGGCAGGGTCATTCTTTATTCCAAAAGGCATAACAGTTAACTGATAATTCCCACTTGGAGTAGAAAATGCAGACCTTTCTTTTGCTCCTGGGGTCAGACCTATCTGCCTGTACCCAGATGTCAAATCAAAAGGTTTCAGATACGTGGTTGCCCCTAATCTATCTATAAGCTCATCAGCTTTTGGAATTGGGTGTGCATCTGACTTGCCTACAAAGTTGTGGCCACTGTTACCCACACAAAACCTAATTTCCTTCTTCTCTCCTTTAGAGTGAGATTTAGGGACTAAAACTACTCGCCTAAAACAGGGCTCTCTAAGGGTTCAATTACACCAAAATCCAAAATTTTCTTGACTTCTGTTTGGATGCTCTCCCTGACATAGTCTAGATGTCTGTAAATTTTGTTTTTGGCAGGTAAGCTGTCACAGTGTCCACCAATCAGTCTTCCTAGGGATCAGGGAGAATAACTCAGCATACTGGTTGAGGACTTGCCTGCAGTCAGACTGCTGTAGTTCTTTGAGGGTGTCTGACAAGACCACCCCATCCATAGTACCATCTTGTGGGTTGCTGGAGAGGATATCAGAGAGTGGTCACTCTCTTCTTCCTGTCCCTTGTCTGTAACCATGAGCAGGGTCACATCAGCTCTGTCATAATAGGGTTTTAGGCGGTTGACATGGATAATTATCTTGTGGTTTTTGCAACTGCCTAAGTCAACCAAGTATTCTCCATCACCCAAACCTTCCCTGTTTGGAACTTCACCATAGCAGCTTTTTGGTCATACCAGTGCTTTTGCAGCTCCTGGCTGGCCTGAAGATTTTGGCTTGCTATCTCCATGCACTCTGCCATTCTTGAATGTAGGCCAAGTACATAGTCCACTATGTCCTACTTGGGTTCTTTATGAGGCCTCTCACAGCCTTTCATTACAAGACTCAGTGCTCCCCTAACAGGATGCCCAAACAGAAGCTCAAATTTAGATAATCATACTCCCTTTTGTGGCACTTCCCTGTAGGCAAAAAGCAGGCATGAAAATAAGACATAAAGGGCCTCATTCTGACTTTGGCGAGCGGCGGAGGCCGCCCGCCAAAGTACCGCCGTCAGAATACCGCTGCGCGGTCAAACGACCGCCGCGGTAATTCTGAGTTTCCCGCTGGGCTGGCGGGCGACCGCAAGAAGGCCGCCCGCCAGCCCAGCGGGAAACCCCCTTCCACGAGGATGCCGGCTCCGAATGAAGCCGGCGGAGTGGAAAGGGTGCGACGGGTGCAGTTGCACCCGTCGGGATTTTCAGTGTCTGCTATGCAGACACTGAAAATCTTGGTGGGGCCCTGTTAGGGGGCCCCACGACACCCGTTACCGCCAACCAGGTTCTGGCGGTCAAAACTGCCAGAACCAGGCTGGCGGTAAGGGGGTCGGAATCCCCATGGCGGTGCTGCCTGCAGCGCCACCATGGAGGATTCCTCAGGCCAGGGGAAAACCGCCGGGAAACCGCCGGTTTCCCTTTTCTGACTGCGGCTTTACCGCCGCGGTCAGAATTGGCCTGGATGCACCGCCAGCCTGTTGGCGGTGCATCCGCGGTCCCAGGCCCTGGCGGTCCATGACCGCCAGGGTCGTAATGACCCCTAAAATCTCCTTCTGAGTTTTTTAGGGAGTCCTCCAATCATGCCTTTCAGGGTCTGATTAAACCTTTTATCCAGTCCATTTTTTTTTAGATGTTATAGGGTAGTGAATTTATAAGTCACTCCACACTCCTGCCACATGTGGTTTAAATATGCAGACATGAAATTTGGCCCTTTGTCTGATATTACCTCCTTAGTAAACCCAACCCTGGTAGAAATACCCAGGAGGGCTTTTGCTACTGCAAGAGCATGATTGTCCTAAAAGGTATAGCCTAAGGATATCTAGTGGCATGATCCACTACCACTAGGATTTATATGTGTCCTGATGCTGATTGAGGCTCAAGGGGGCTAACAATATCACCCCCAAACCTTTCAAAGGGCACCCTAACCACATGTAGAAGAATTAAGGGGGCGTTTAAGTGGCCACCTGCTTTGCCACTGGCTAGGCAGGTGACACAGGACTGGCTAAAGTCCTTTACGTTTCTGAGACATTCCAGGTCAGTAGAAATGGTTTACTAATCTGCTCTAAGTTTTATTTTGGCCCAGTTGCCCAGCTAGGGGAATATCATGGGCTACAGTGAGGAGAAACTGTCCGTACAGTTGAGATACTACCACCCTTTTGGTTGCACCAGGCTTGAGGTCTCTCACCTAAGTGAACAGGAGTCCATCCTCCCAATAAACCCTGTGGGTACCACTGACACTACGCTTCTCTTCCTGTGCAGCTTACTGCCTCAGGCTTTCAAGAGTGGGACAGGTTCTTTGTCACTGGCATAGATCCTCTCTGAAGAGTCCCCCTCCACCTAAGAGCTTTGGGTGTTAAGACCCCAGCTCTTCAGGCTCAGTTTCCTCTGGGAATAACAAGTGCTCTTCCATGGAAGAGGGGTTCTGACTTTGGATCTGTTTTAAAGATGGCTCCCCAGTCTTTCTATCTTTTCTGTGTCCCTCTGGGCTTCAACTTTTTCCCCATTTATCAAAGGATGCTGCCTGTATTTTTGCATATTGCTAGGCCAGGCAGCACAGGACAACTCTACCCCTCCCTTTGTGACTAGTGTTGCCTCTGTGGGTTTACTGACATCGTGAGGCCGCAACTGTAATCACATCTGGAAATTAGCAATTGCATTTACTGCAAGTTAGCTAGAGGCATTTCTCTTGTTGTTTCTGCCAGGGTCTCCACTTTGGTGCCCTTTATTCTTGCAATCATATCACTAAGCCTTGTTGGGATCAAGGTTCTTCTGTTTGTATCCACCCCTAGTCCGTGAGGAGTCTCTGGGCCCACCCTCCTGTTTTTAAGGACCTTGAGAAGACTCTGGCCCTCAATATAAACCCTGGCGGTCGGTGATAAAGCGGCGGTAACACCGCCAACAGGCCAGCGGTAAAAAAAATGGAATCATGACCACGCGGAAACTGCCAATACATAGAGCCACTTTAACACTCCGACCGCCACGGAGGTAGCAACAAACACAGTGGCGGTAACCGCCAACAGCCAGGCGGAAGACAATGTACCGTCCACAGCATTACAACAGGCCTATCCGCCTACTTTTGTAGGGCAGTACCAATGCCATCAAAAGCACGGTGGAAACAGTACACTGAAGGGAAACGACTCACCTCTCAACACTCAAGAAAGAACCACGACGCCATGGAGCCCCAGCTGCACTTTTTTCAAATGCTGATGTACCTTCTCATACACCAGGAACATGAACACTGGCGAAGATGAGCACGGTGAATACTGCACCTAGTACACAAGGAAGGGGGGAGGAAGAAGAGAGTGACACACGCATGCAAGACGCAATACCCCCACCCCCAACACCATACATACAAACAGATGCAATAACATTACATATACACCCCGTAACCCTCAGGAAGATCGCAAGGACAAAAGGAATAGATTAAAATTAGTGTAATAGTACAAATGTAGATAAATACATCCTTAAACAATAAACAGTATGTACAATATCTACAGAAGGAGGGACAATGCCCACTCCAAAATGTCCGTGGCCCACGGGGCCATAACACATAGGCCAAAGCCACACTTGGCTCCTGTCTCAATACGGAGAGAACACTGCAGGGGCATCAGGTCGAAAAAACACAGGCACCTCTGGGGGATGGGTAATGGGGGGGCACCTCAGCCGGAAGATGGTACAACACCAATGACCTGGAGGGGACTCCATACCCACTGCTTGGTCCTGGAGAGTGAAAATCCACCATCTCTCAAGTGGGTGGTTTTCCCACTGCTTGGTCCTGGGGAGTGCAAAGCCACAGTCTCTCTAGTGGGTGGTTTGCCCACTGCTTGGTCCAGGGGAGTGCAAAGCCACAGTCTCTCTAGTGGGTGGTTTGCCCACTGCTTGGTCCTGGGGAGTGCAAAGCCACAGTCTCTCAAGTGGGTGGTTTGCCCACTGCTTGGTCCTGGGGAGTGCAAAGACACGGTCTCTCAAGTGGGTGGCTACTCCACTGGTTCTGGAGGGGACTTTGTGCCCAGTGTGCTTCATCCTGCCAAGGAGGGGGTGAGTGGATGCCTTCTTCCACTGGTTCTGGAGGGGGCTTTGTGCCCAGTGTGCTTCCTCCTACCAAGGAAGGGGTGAGTGGATGCCTTCTTCCACTGGTTCTGGAGGGGGCTTTGTGCCCAGTGTGCTTCATCCTGCCAAGGAGGGGGTGAGTGGAAGCCTTCTTCCACTGGTTCCGGAGGGGGCTTTGTGCCCAGTGTGCTTCATCCTGCCAAGGAGGGGGTGAGTGGATGCCTTCTTCCACTGGTTCCGGAGGGTGTTTTGTGCCCAGTGTGCTTCATCCTGCCAAGGAGGGGGTGAGTGGTTGTCCTCTTCCACTGGTTCTGGAGGGGGCTTTGTGCCCAGTGTGCTTCATCCTAGCAAGTAGTGAGTGAGTGGATGCCCACTTCCACTGGTTCTGGAGGGGGTTTTGTGCCCAGTGTGCTTCATCCTGGATGGGGCAAGGTCACAGTCTCTCATCTGGGTGTCACACTGACAGGTGTTACAGGGGCCAGGACTCACTGCAGCCCATGTAGTCACTACTACACACTGCTCATCGGCGGTGACGGCTGCTCAGTAGATGGCAGTTGTGCTGCAGGTGGCTGTGCTGTTAGTGGTGGTGGTAGGCACCAGCCCTTCACCTGCAGCCTCAGACGGCTGCCCACTGGGGCTGCTGCTGCTGGCAGTTGGTGCTGCTGGCAGTGCAGCAGGTGGCGGTGCTGGTCCTGGTGCAGGTGGCGCTGCTGGCTGCAGTGCAGGTAGCGGTGCTGGCCGCAGTGGTGGTGGGCTCCAGCCGTTCACCTGCAGCCTCAGACGGCTGCCCACTGGCGTGGCTGCTGCTCGCAGTGGTGCTGCTGGCGGTGGGGCAGGTGGCGGTGGGGCAGGTGGCGGTGCTGTTCACAGCACTGGTGGCGGTGCTGGCCACGGTGCAGGTAGTGGTGCTGGCCGCGGTGGTGGTAGGCTCCAGCCCTTCACCTGCAGCCTCGGACGGCTAATGTGCCATGGCTGGTGTTGGGTGCCCCTTCCTGCCCTTGGCAGATGGTGGTGCCTCCTTGCTTCTGCCAGCTGGTGTTTTTTCTTGCCCTTGCTGGCTGGTGGTGCCTCCTTCCCCTTGCTGGCTGGTGGTGCCTCCTTCCCCTTGCTGACTGGTGTCCCCTACTTGCCCTTTCTAGGTGGCGGACCCTTCTTGGCCTTGGCAGGGGGTGCTGGCACACTGGCTGTGCTGACGGGTGCCTCCTTGGAGCCTCTCACACCAGCAGTAGCTGCAGAAACCACAGTGGGCGTGGACTGGGTGGGTGAGGTGCTGGGCTGGGTTCTGGCCACCCTGGCCTGAAGTGAAGGACGGGGGGAGGGGTAGGGAATAGGTCAATGGTGGAGAGAAAAAGCTTCTTAGGGATACTGGGGTGGGAAGAGGGTAAAGGTTTGGGAGTGGAGGAAGAGGGAGTGGTTGTAGGAGGTGTCAGTCTGCTGTGTTGGGTGCAGGTGCATGGGCTGGATGCTGTTGTGAGATGGATGGCTGTTGGGTGTCTGTGTGCTTACGTTTGTGTACTTTGGGAGGAGGGGTCACAAACACAGTGGGAGAGGACACAGGGGACATGTGCATGGATGTGGGGGTGGTGACTGCCAGTGAGGGGCGTGTAGTGATAGGGGTGCTGGTGATGGAGGTAGTGGATGAGGGTGTAGTGCATGCAGGTGTGAGTGGAGATGCTACTGGGAGGGAGGTGGATGACAAGGAGGAGGGGGACACAGTGGAGGCAGTGTATGTTGGTGTGTCTGCATGTGGATGGTGCTTGTGTGAGTGCCTTTGAGATGAAGTGTGGTGCTTGTGTTTGCCTGAGCCACTTCTGTGTGTTGATTTGGGTGAATGCTGGTCTGAAGGTGTGCTTGGGATAGGCTGGGGTTGACAGGATTGGGACTGGGTAGAGGCAGTTGGAGGGGGGAGGCTGGAGACAGGGACAATGGCTGCCATCAGTGAGTTGGGCAGAGCCTGGAACGCTCCCTGTTGGGCCGCCACGCCAGAGTGAATGCCCTCCAGGTATGCATTTGTTTGTTGCAAATGCCCTGCTAGACCCTGGATGGCATTCAGTATGGTTGAATGCCCAACAGAGTGTGATCTCAGGAGGTCAATAGCCTCCTCACTAAAGACAGCAGGGCTGACTGGGGCAAGGCCTGAGGTGCCTGGGGCAAAGGAGATGCCCACCCTCCTGGTTGAGCAGGCACGGGAAACACACTAAGAGGCTGCTGGGGGGGCAGTGCTGGTACGGTGGGTGGTGGCTGTACCTGTAGTTGGGGTGGGCACAGAGGTCTCCACCACTGCCAGGGAGCTTTCATCGGAGGAGGAGTCGCTGTTGGTACTGTCCCCTCCTGTCTCTGTCGTGGTGCTCCCCTTGCCCTCCGGTTCACTGGTGCCCTCACTGTCTGTGGATTTCGCCTCCAGGCCCATGTGGGATGCATCTCCCTCCATCACCGGTGCCTCTGCTCCTCCGCCAGATGATGCTAATGCACACAAGAACAGGGTGACAAAACAAAAAGGTGGGGGAGAGACAGAGGATACAGTTGGTCAATGCCAGCAACAACACTACCATTGGCGTACACAACTCACAGGGAACAGCCCTATGCACTAGGCCATGCGCTACTAGTTACAATGCTAGTCACAGCCCATGGGGTACAATGCCTAATGCCATTAGCTGCCCACCTGAAGCCCACAGGACCCTGTCCAGTAGTAGATGCCCACCAACATTATCTACAATCATGGATCATACCCTGCCATGTTCACCCTGGTCTCGGGGCACCCACAGCCCACATCCCCAACCCAGGTAACACCTTAACGCGTGCAAAGTCAAGATTCTGAATCTGTACTCACCCCCTTGTAGATGCTGTGATGCCTTCAAGCGCCCATCCAACTCCAAATAGGCCACTGCCAGGATGTGGAACATCAGGGGGGTCAGGGTATGACGGGTACCCCTTCCTTGTTGGGAGGCCAGCTCCAGCTGGGCCTCCGCCGTCTTCCTTGCCCAGCGGTGCAGGTCCTCCCACCGTTTGTGGCAGTGGGTGCTCCGCCTGTCAAAGACCCCCAGGGTCCGCACCTCCTTGGCGATGGCCCTCCAATTACTCTTTTTCTGATGGGCGCTGACCTGCAGGAAAAATATAGCAGAAAAGGTATTAGTCATACCGTCCGGACTGTCATACTCATGGCCCACCATATCCCTCCCATTCACTTACGCATAGACATTGACCACCATACATGCAGCACTCTGGCCAGGAACCCTCAGCCCCCCCTACATGAGGCTTACACACACAGCACTCCATATATTCATGCCCCACGCATCATGCTCACAGTGTACTCACCTGTTGGTATTGAGGACCATAAAGTAAAGGGTACTGGGGTAGGACCCTACCCACCAGTCTCTCCAACTCCTCCGAAGTGAAGGCGGGGGCCCTTTCCCCAGACCCTCGAGCCATGGTCGCTTCCAGACACAGGTCACAGCAGCACTTGCAGTGTAGGTCCTCTCCTGTTGAAGGTCAGGTAGCAAGTGAGTGAACAGATAGAAAATGGCGGTCATGTCCATGGCAGTGCATACTGTCACCGCCAGCGTACATCGCCATTGGACACCTGGAGCCCATAGGCCCCAATGATAACCAATGCGGTGGTGCACGGCAGTCGTTGACTGCCGATCGCAACGGCGCACAACGCCAGCTGAATTACCTCATTTCCACTTGTCCCTCCTCATAGGTCAGGAAGCCGCCATTTCAGGGGGGCACAGGCCATGCCACCTAACTGTGTCACAGCAGACCTAGGCACATCAACTGACTTACAAGTTCACATAATGTTTCTGTAAAACAAAAATTGCATATTAATCTGAGTACATGTTTGAATATGACATTCTGCCCACCGTTTTTGACTCTAGAGTTCAACCACTGAGGATGAATAGGAGATGGAGACACCCCCGTGTACAGACCCCTGGTGGACCTGGCGACAATGGAGGACAGGCACATTATCCTAACCTACAGACTTGATATGGCCACAATCCAAGAGCTGTGTGCCCAGTTGGAGCCAGACCAGATTTCAGCTATCCGCCACCCCACAGGTATCTCCCTCTAGTGCAGGTCCTGTCAGTGCTCCATTTCTTGGCAAGTGGTTCTTTCCAAGCGACTGTGGCCATGGCATTAGGGATGTCACAGCCTGTGTTCTCAAACGTGCTGACCAGAGTGTTGTCTGCCCTGCTGAAACACATGCGCAGCTACATCGTATTCCCCCAGGTGGAGGATTTGGCCACAGTGAAGGCTGACTTCTATGCACTGGGAAATATCCCCAACATCATTGGTGCTATTGATGGTACACATATTGCCTTTGTCCCCCCCTGGAGAAATGAATAAGTGTTCCGAAATCGAAAGAGCTTTCACTCTTTGAATGTGCAGATGGTATGTTTGGTGGACCAGTACATCTCCCATGTCAATGGCAAGTATCCTGGCTCTGTGCATGATGCCTTTATCTTGAAGAATAGCAGCATCCCATATGTGATGGCTCAACTCCAGAGGCACCGGGTGTGGCTGATAGGTGAGCCCATGGTCCCCACCCAGTTGATGTAGGTATATGGGTGTGGGGTTGTCCCTAAGGGTGAGTGTGTGCCTAACAGGTATCCCTTGATATTTACAGGTGACTCTGGTTACCCCAACCTCTCATGGCTACTGACCCCAGTGAGGAATGCCAGGACAAGGGCAGAGGAACGTTACAATGAGGCACATGTGCGAACAAGGAGTATCATTGAGCGCACCTTTGGCCTCCTGAAGGCCAGATTCCGGTGCCTCCATCTGACAGGCGGATCCCTGTACTACTCACCCAAGAAGGTGTGCCAGATCATCGTTGCATGTTGCAAAACCTGGCCTTGAGACGCCAGGTGACTTTTCTGCAGGAGGATGAGCCTGGGGTGGTCGTGTGGCAGCAGTGGAGCCTGTGGACAGTGACGAAGAGGAGGCAGAGGAAGAGGATGTGGACAACAGAACTACAATAATCCAACAGTACTTCCAGTCACACACAGGTAAGACAATGTAACTTCACCTTCCATTGCAGTTTTGTGTTGGACATTGTACATCGCAGCCTGATTTCCCTATTTCTATGGCCACTTACTGTACCCTTTGGTATCTATATTTTCAGATATCTGTGCCCCATTCTGGCTCCTGGTTTGTTCACTGCTGCCCACTAACATTGGCGGAGGTGGACTAGTGTGGCTGTTCTTCGGTGTGGCTAGTGTCAGGGGCCCGTTGGTGTGCCACTGCCGTCTCAATGGTGTTGGCCATGTCTGCCAGCACCCCTGCAATGGTGACCAGGATGGTGTGGATGTCTCTAAGGTCCTCCCTGATCTCCAGGTACTGTCCCTCCTGCAGCCGCTGGGTCTCCTGCAACTTGGCCAATATCTGGCCCATCGTCTCCTGGGAATGGTGGTATGCTCCCAGGATGTTGGTGAGTGCCTTGTGGAGAGTCAGTTCCCTTGGCCTGTATTTCCCCTGTTGCACAGCAGTACTCCCAGCTTCCCTGTTGTCCTGTGCCTCTGTCCCCTGAACCGTGTGCCCAATGCCACTGCCCCCAGGTCCCTGATCATCCTGTGTTTGTGGGGTTGGCTTGGGTACCTGTAGTGGTGGACACACTGCTGATTGACGTGTCCTGGGCACAGAGGTATGGGCCCTCTGGGTAGGTGCTGTGCTGGTGTTTCCTGAGAGTGGAGGCTCTGTGGTGGTTTGGGACTGTGGCTGGGTCACCGACTGTCCAGAGGTCCCTGATGGGCCAGGTTGGTCATCCTGATCCAGGCATGCAGAGATGCTGTCATCACTGTGGGCCTCTTCTGGGGGGTGACTGGATGTTGCTGGCACCTCCTCTCCGGTGACGTTGTGTGGGGGTCCTGTGGGGATGTCAATGCAGTGTTATTGTTTCTGCGTGTGACATCTTGTACATGGGTATGTTTCCCTCTATGGTTGTAATTACCAAGGCAGCTTTTGCTTGTGTGAGTTGTGATTTGGTTGGCTAAGTGATTGTCACTAGTGTGCATGCTGTGGTGATGGGTGTCCATGCAGGTCTGTGATGGGGGTCCATGCATTGGTGTTGCATGCAGGGCTTGGTATTGGAATGGGTGAGTTCTGATGGTGGGGTACATGTGAGGTGGTGGAATGATGGGGCTGAGGGTAGGTGTAGGAGTTTGTGATGGCATGCAAGTAGGGGAAGGGGATAAAGTAGTAAAGATTTGACTTACCAGAGTCCAGCCCTACTGCTAATCCTGCCAGGCCCTCAGGATGCATGATCGCCAAGACTTGCTCCTCCCATGTTGTTAGTTGTGGGGGAGAAGGTGAGGGTCCCCCACCAGTCCTCTGTACAGCTATCTGGTGTCTTGCAACCACGGAACGCACCTTCCTCAGTAGGTCGTTCCACCTCTTCCTGATGTCATCCCTTGTTCTGGGGTGCTGTCCCACGGCATTGACCCTGTCCACGACTCTCCACCATAGCTCCATCTTCCTAGCAATGGACGTCTGCTGCACCTGTGATCCGAATAGCTGTGGCTCTACCCAGATGATTTCCTCCACCATAACCCTTAGCTCCTCCTCAGAGAATCTGGGGTATCTTTGTGGTGCCATGGGTGTAGTATGAGTGGTGTGTGTGAGGGTGTGTGGGATGATGTGTTGGGGTGTGTGCTGTGAGGTGCGTGGATGGTGTATGACTGATGGTGTTTTGTGGCTCAGATTCAGTGGGTGCTCCTGGCTTGTCTCTCTCTCAGTTGTCAAATTCTTTGGGTCGTAAAGAGTTGTGGGTAGTGTGTGTGTGTTTTATAGTTTTGTGGGTGTGTTTGGGTGTGGTGTGTGTATGTGTGTCAAGTGTGTGTAGTTTGAATTGTCCAGTGTGGTGTTGTTTTGTTAGTGTGTGTGTGTATTTTGAGCGTGGCGGTCTGTACCGCCAATGGTTTACCATGGTTGAATGACCGCCACGGTGATTCATGGGTCATGATGCAGTGGGTGTATTTCTGTTGGCGTAACGGTGTGGGCTTTGCTACTGCCAGTTTATCACTGACCTTTTGGCTGGCGGACTTATGTGTGTGTCTGTATAGTGCCGGATTTCTATGGTTGGGTCATAATACCCGTAGAGGTATACCGCCGTGGTCGCGGTATGTTGGCAGCAGTCAGCATGGCGGTAAGCGGCACTTACCGCCAATGTCATAATGAGGGCCTCTTTATTTTAGTTTTGGCTCTCATCTTTCTCTTTGGGGGGGGAGGGAGAGGGCTTTTTGGCCTCTTTCTTTTGGTACCAGTGGTAGTTTTGGTCACCCTTGTCTTTACCCAATGGTCTGCCTTCTTCCTCAGCTCTAGAGGAGAAAGTGAACCTAGGTCTACCAGGCATTGATGTATCTTCTCATAGTAACAATTACTCAGCAGATGTTCTTTTAATGATAGGTTATACATCCCATAATAATCTTGTACCTTATTACCAACTAACCAGCCACCCAGCATTTTTACTGAATAGTCCACAGACTCTACCCAAGTTTGGCTGTGGGTTTTTCAAGCCTCCCTGAACTTTATGCGGTACTCTTCAGTTGTAAATCCAAAGCCCTCAATCAGGGTACCCTTCATAAGGCCATAGGATTTAGAATCTGCTTCATTCAGTGTCAGGAGCCTATCCCTGCACTTTTGTGAGTATAACTTCCACAATAGTGTGCCACAGTGTTCCTTTTCAATTTCCCACCCAATGTAGGCTCTTTCAAAGGCAGAAAACCATTTTACTATATCATCCCCTCCTGAGAAGGGAGGGACAACTCCATTTGGGTGTTTGCGGTTGAAAGTTTTTTCTCTCAACAATTGGATGCTGCTACCAGAGATGGGTCCAAGTCCCAACTCTTTTCTATTTTGGTTCAATCTCCAAAAGTTGAGACTCTAAGTTCAGTTTTTTGGTCAACCTAGCCAAGGCCAGATCTTCTTCTGTGGGTGCACTAATGCTAAGGGAGGAGGAGCTAGCCTCATCCCCATTGTCCACAACATCTTCTTCTTCACCATCTACTTCCTCTGTGAAGTGGGCTTAGTCGTGCTGAACTACCAGGAATCTAAGCTGGTCAACTTCAGCAGTTTTCCATTTGTTTAGTCACATTTTAAAGATATGTATATGTGCCTTATTGTTGACAAGATTAATGCCCCATATTGTATGTTATAACTAGGACCAAGGCTGTTGGAAGTGAAAATAGGCGGAAGTGATGTAGTTATTAAAAAAACATTTTGGCAGCTAGAGGTATGCTATGGTTACCAAGAAAACAAGGATCACATGCAGGCTTGACAATATGCAAATATGTATAATGGCAGTACTCATTTAGGTCTGCTTCCATCTTGGTCACCACTCTTGTTCCTTGAAAATGGATGAGCATGGGGTTTGGTTCACATCCACATCCATGACTGTTGCTGCAAAATGAAATTCACTGTAGGCCGGGCTGTGTGACTGTGAGATATGAGCCATAAAACATACTGGTGTGGAAACATTTGGTGCCAAGTGTACCATCATTTGGTGATAATATTTTCAGGGTCTAGTATGTGTTATCTCATTGCTCCAATTAGCCAGCTCTTGTGTAGGAAATAGATTTTTGAGTATTAACTAGTGATGTTGTGAAAGGAAGGCATATTTTTGTCCTTGATCCTTGAATTTAGGAGGGAACTCCAAGACAGTTTCATTTTCAAGTCCTGCTGTTTCATAATTACTTGTAGATTTCTGATGAAGGACACTAGCCATCCCTGCTAAAAGGGCCAGGTTTTCAAGTTTCTGCAAGTGAATCTGTGAACTCGCATCACCAGGCTGAGAATCTATCTTTTTAGCATCAGCTTGGTTAACAAGTCTTATATTATCCTATAATCTTGGATCGCCATTAGGTTTTACCGCCATCACCACTGGAGCCAACCACTCAGTGGCCTCAACTTTCTCAATTATTTCATCCCGTTCCAGCCTCTCTAATTCTGTTCTCATTTTCTCCTTCACCATCACGGGAACCCCTCTAACGTTACTGACTACAGGTGTAACACCTTTTCTTAACCTGATCTCATGAACATAGCCCTTCAAACAGCCAAGTTCAGCCTGAAAAAGATCAGAAAATTCCTGCTCATAGGAGGGTCTACCATTATCTACAGTATTGACACAGTCTAAACTCTTCAGCCTAACAGACGGGGACTCGTTTGGATCAAGGTAAACCCTTAAATCTTTCTGATGAGACCAACTGATGAGGGAATCACCTCTAATAGAGACATATACCTTGCCATCTGTGAGTCTATCCACATATTGAATGGAACCTATAAAATACCCCAACAGCTTAATAGGTTCACCGCCATATCCTTTAGGATAAATATCTGGTTTAAATAACCTTACAGAGGATTTCAAATGTTTATCAAATATTCCCATAGGAATTAATGTGATCTTTGCTCCTGAATCAAACATCATAGGGACACATACACCTTCAATACGTACAACCTCCACTGGGCCACTTATTCCATTTTTTATTTGTAAGACAAATTCTTTTGGGGAATCTTCATCCTCCAATGTTATTTCTTGGACCCCTTTCTTTAGTGAACTAGAATTTTTGCAGCATGAAGTGACATGTCCCTTCTTACCACAAATTTTACAAAAAACCTTCCAACCTATGCAACCTTTGAAATTAGCATAGTGGCCAAACTCACCACATCTGTAACATCTTCCCTGTACCCCCTTCTTAACTTTGGAGCTATTGAAATTACCCTTCACTAATTTCTGAGGATTTGTCTTATTTTGTACATAACCTCCTTGACTGACAAGATGAACTTCATCCCCCTATCCCTGTGAACTTGTCTTCCTGATCTCATCAAGACAAGCTGAGCTATGTTCATGTGTTTTAGCAATAGATACCACCTCATAAAGTGACGGATTGTCTTTAATCCAAAAAGATTATTTTGCTTTATCAACGTTGCAGCCCAACATGAATTGATGAAAAATGTCATTGGTTACTTGCACATATTATAGTTACAATTTAATTAAACATGTTTTACTTACTAAATGTAAAAAAAATCTCTTTCTTTTGTTATAGTTCTTCATACATCACCTTCTGCAGAGCAGTGCACATTACATTCAGACAACAGTTCTGCTTTGCCCGGTTATACCCCACCAGTAGAAGACGCTGATTAAGATCCAATTGACACTGTTAGGGATAAGCTTTGTACCAGATTACAAGTTGAAATTTATGCTCAGCTCAGAGATGAATTAACTAATGATTTGGATTCTACTTTTGGATAACTTATGCGTCAAGTCTGAGATACCATTCGGGGGCATGGCTAGCCACCGGGTAAGATGGCCACAAACTAAGGGAGCTCCAGAGCCCCCAATAAAAATCCCCCAACATCCACCTAATATTCTGTCAGCCACAGTTCTCAACATGCACAGAAACACCCTTATCCTCCCGCCCGATTAGTTGGGGAGTGAGGGGCAACCTGACATGTCATTCTCCAGGTATTTCAGACCCTGAGGAGGTGAGCATTAGGTACAGAGTGGGAGTCTCCCTTTGAGGAAAGTGTGACTACAAGCACACTCCCCTACTGGAGGAGCTATGATATGAGAATACAAATACTACTGAGTATCAATGACGGACAACATAAACAATAGGTATCATCTTATGACACCACATTAGTAAGGTGAATTGCACCATATCTCCATGCATGTATTATTTATGCTTTCATTAGAGGTAGTCAAACAAGGACTGGCACCAGGGAGTCCACCATGGTCCTGAAGAGGAGCCTAGGGGTAAGGCTCTGAAACATGTAGACTAGGAAGGCAGGTACATTACATCCCCACTTCTGTAGCCCCTTTTTAATCATACCGGCTCCAAGAGATCTATTAAATCATTGGAATTACTAGGAGACAGGTATTTTTAAGTCACCCAATACCCCTCCACTCCTATCCCTCCTGTGGTGCACATTGACGATACTACATCAGTGCTCCCAGGTATCCCTTAGATCGTAGCATGCCCGCTCCGTAGCAGAATGGGAAGAAACCCAATGATGAAGCATGCAACCAAGGGGTAACCCTGGTGGGTGAGGGTTTTTCTAACAGGAAAATCCTTTTTCCTATCCATCCTGTGGTAGTTTGTTTAGCTGGGCCTCTTTGTAATGTTATATAGGCTATAAAGAGGACAGGACCATCCCCATAACCTCCTTCTCCCTCTTTGTTTTTGTATTCTCCAGGGAGAGTCCAATTGCAGGCCCTGCTGTGCAGCCGTGAGGGAATATAGAAAACATCACCTGTGAAACTGAGGATGGGGGTTGCCAGTGCTGTGGTGGAGGGAGGGATACTCCATACCTCTTCCCTTCACTGCGGGAAGACGCTACCCCAGTGCCAGAGGTGCTAAGGAGCCCCGACAAGAGGTCTGCGGGAGACGGGGGCCCACAGCGGCAATGAAGACTGAGCCAGCCTGTGGCACAGGCTGAGACTGCAGGCTGGGCCCTGAGGAGTGGCTGAGGTGAGAGGGCCACCGAAGACCAGAGATCACAGAGAGGCAATGAGGAAGAACACAGACAGAACCTGAGTGAGAGACACTGAGAAGGACAATCGCTGATTCTGTGGTGGGGAGAGACATATCCTGTTCCTCTTCCCTTTGCAGTGAGTGAGACTATGCCCCAAAAAGAGAGACACTTTGGGACCCAGATGAGAGGGCCGCATCTGACAAGATCCCGCAGTGGCAGTGTGAAATGAGGCTGCCTGCTTCTGAGGCTGGGATTACAGGTTGGGTCCTGAGGAGAGGTGGGGGTAGGGAGGCCATTGCAGACCATAGACCGCAGAGAGGTTAGGTGGCCCTGGAGGGATAAAGAGCGGGGGAGGGCTCACAGGGTGGGCATCCTTTTGCACTTCCCCCCACTCCTCATTATTGATAACCTGGGACTGGCCTCCCTTCCATCCACTGGGTCATCAGACCTGAAAAGGTCAGAGGGTGTCCGGCGGTGAGAGGCCCTGCTGCACCCACTGGTAATCTAGGGAAGGAGAGGTGGGTGAGGGCCCTTGTTCCCCTCCCCTCACACCATCGTTTCCCAGAGGACTCCTGGAAAAATGGACATGTTAGATCGCTGGGCCCCAGGGGAGGAACCATTGTACCCACAGATCACTATGCTACATGCACGCACTGGCTGCTAAGGGAGAAATTGACTGACCCCCAGAGGTAACCCTACACAAAACTGCACAAGAATATTAACTTGAGGCCACCTCGACCTTGACAATAAAGAGTGTCCCTGAAATGGGATGGACCCACCTTGCTGTGAGACACGCAACATCAGAAAGGTCCGGAATATGGTATGGAGTTGAGCCCAGAAGACCACGCAAGACAACAGCCTGGATAAATACACTGTAAGGATGTCTGCTGCAGATGGTCAGCCACATGGGAAGGAGAGCAAAGGGACTGTTGGAGACTCCCTCTATGAGAGGGAACCCTTCCTACTCTTCATAATGGACGCAGTCCAGGTCCTGAAGGGCACCATTGCACCCACTAAGCCCAAAATAGATGCAGTTACTGTGTACATAAGCCTCCTCAGGTCTGACTTCCATAACATTTCAGAGAAAGTGGCAGTGGCATAGACACATATCAATGGAATTCTATCCATGACGAAAACGCCTGGGGGAACAAGTGCAGACTTTAACTAAACAGAGTAATGCCATGGCCGCCAGACTGGAGGACCAAGGGGAGTAGGGCTCGGAGGAGGTTTAAACAAAATGAGAACAAAGGAATTTAAGTTTGTTCTGATCAAACTAATACCACAGAAGAAATATTACCTATTTTTGATTGCTACAACAAATGCTTAGGGTGGTTAAACTATTGCTTTGATGCTTCATTATTTGTTTTCATTTGAGACAAGGGACAGCTGGCTCTGTGCTAAATCTCATCAATCTGCTCTTACAGTATGATATTAAAATGTTCAGAACTATGCATCACTTTCACAAATACATTTAAAAAAGTGCTAAGGGCTCTAATATTACTTACTATTGTGCCACTTGCTGTACACGTGTTGATAAAAACACTCAGACTTGTCCTAACTAACATTGTGTGAAGGATTTGACTCAAAGTGACTCTGGCGGTCATTTAGACATTAACGATAAAAGCACCCTACCGCCGCGTTGATGGCCACCAAAAGGTCACCATCGCGATTACCATCCGTCCGCCAGACTATGAGCACTGCTGGACTTCCACCACAAGGAGGGGGGAAATCCAGCAGTGATCAGACTGGCGGACGGTGGTAAGCTGGCGCTGCTAACACCAGCACCGCCACGCCAGTTGAACGCCACCAGCCGTATCATGACCTGTGATACGGCCTGGCAGTGTTCAGCTGGTGGGGTGCTGCAGGTGGTAGCAACGCCCCTTCCTGTTCCCCCCCGGATGACCTCCTCAGAGCAGGTAAGGTGATTGTCTGACAGTGGAGGGTGGGAGGGTGGGGTGCGTGCTATGCGTTTGTGTGTGTGTGTGTCGAAGAATTTGTGTATGCCAGTGTGTGTATAAATGTGTGCATGAATGCATGTAAGTTAATGGGTGTATGCGTGGTGCATGTTTGTGTGTGTATATGGGGGTGGGGCGCGTGTGGATGAATCGGAGAAGGTGGGGGGATCAGTGTATGTATGGGAGGGTGTGGGGGTGTGTCTGAATGTCAGTGGGTGGGGGGTTGGTGTGTGTATGAAGGAGTGGGTGGGGGCTGAGTTTGGATGGAGGAGGGTGGGGCTGTCAGGTAAGTGTTGGAGGGTGGGGGAGCCGCCTACCGGTGACAGGAAAGGAATTCCCTCTCACCGGTCGGGCCTACTGCCATGATTTCTGTGGCGTTCCTAATGCCACGGGAAACATGGTGGTTGGCTGGCTCAGAATGCGAGGGGGTACTCTGTTGGCCGCCGGGCTGGGGATTCACATCCCCGGCACGGCGGCTCATACCACCATGGCCATGACTATGAATGGTAAATTGGCTGGTTGGCTGCAGCCAACCCGCCAATCTCATGATGTGGCGGTATGTACCCCCAGCCTGTTGGCGGTACTACCACCACATTAACCGTCAGGGACATAATGAGGGCTTCTGTGTCTTATTTCATTCAGCATAGCGCAGTTATGGACTATGTTTAAGCAAAACGTTTCACAGAAAAGGTGAGGAAACCGGTTTGATCACTATATTGAGAAGGAGAAGCAGAAAATGAAATTTGTTTATGATGGGAAAATTTATTTGGATTTATAAGAGAGTGGATTTCTGCAAAATCCAACAGCCTTTCATTTGCAATGAATGTAGACAGCGTTCCTATATTTAAAAGGTCAAATATGTCAATTTGGCCAATGTACTTGGTGGTAAATGAGCTACCGATATCCCAATGAAAGCTGTGTGAAAATATATTTCTAAGTGGTATTTGGGTTTCCGCAAAAAAAAAACAATAATGTGGTCATTCTTAAAGCCATTACATAACAAACCTGCCCAGCTGGAAAGTAAAGTGTAATTTAAAGATCATAACATTTGTAGTTTCCCTTGCCACACTGCACTTCTGGCAATCACATGTGATTTGCCAGTTCACTGGCATGTTTCAAATAGCATCCAGTTTATTGTCAGCTTTGGGTGCTAGAATTGTCTACACAAGAGTGATGTCACTGTTTCAGGAAAAGGGCATTCTAAAGTATGTCCTTATAATGTTGTAACCCCAGAAAGACCACCAAGGACACTTCATACTAATAAATCTGATATCAATCAATCAATCAGGGTTCTTGTAGAGCATAAGCTTTTCACCTTGAGGGGTCTCCAGGTACTGGGAGGGGTGCGGGGGGGAGGTGCTGCTGGCCTCACCTGGCTGTTGCTGGTGGTCAACGAGCCAAGTTTTGAGCTGCTTTCTGAAGTCCTTCAAGGAAGGGGAGGTGTTCAGTTTGGGGGGGAGAGGTTGTTCCATGGTTTGATAGTGAGGTGGGAGAAGGAGTGCCCTCTGTATCATTCACGGCGAATGCAGGGAACGTGGGCCTGGGTGAGGGATGCTGAGTGGAGGTCTCTGATTGGTTAGTGGAAAAAGAGGCAGTGGTTGATGTAGGCAGGTCTGGCATTGTGGAGGGCCTTTTACGCTTGTGTGAGGAGCTTGTAGAGACATCTCTGCTGGACGGGGAGAAAATGGAGGGTCCGGAAGTGTGGAGTGATGCTGGTTCTTCTGGGTAGGTTGAGAAGAAGTCTTGATACTGCGTTCTGCATGGTCTGGAGGCGGCTCATGATCTGTTCACTATTCAATAGGTAATATCAACAGTAGACTTTCTGATTACAGTGTAAGAGGGATCATGTGGTTCATGTTTTTAAACATTTTTGTGTAACCAAAGAATTTGTGATTGATTAAATACATGGTGTCTGTAGTGGCATGATGCAATTATTGCTGACCATCTGGTTCACTAAAGAATATGAGCATTATTCAAACTCTTTTTATAAAATGTACAAAGGATTTAGGGGGTCATTCTGACCCTGGCGGTCGGCGGTGAAGTGGCGGTAAGACCGCCAACAGGCTGGCGGTCTTTTTTCATGTATTCTGACCATGGCGGTTACCGCCATGGTCAGCCGCCGATTCACCCTTCCGACCGCCACAGCGGTAACGACCGCCGGGCTGGAGACCTGGGTCTCCAGCCCGGCGGTCGTCACATACCGCCGGCGGTATTCCAACCCGCCTGACCCCGGCTTAACGCCATGGATTTCATGCGGTTGGGGACCGCCATTCAATCCATGGCGGTAAGCACTATCAGTGCCAGGGAATCCCTTCCCTGGCACTGATAGGGGTCTCCCCCACCCCCAACCCCCACCCCGACTCCCTCCCCTACCCCCCCCCACCACCCCTGCCACCCCCAAAAGGTTGCAGGACCCCCGTCCCCCACCCCGATCCCCAACATATACACACACATACACACATACAGGCACGCATTCATGCACGCATTCATGCACATACACACACCCCCCGCATTCATGCACGCATTCATGCACATACACACCCCCCCCGCATTCATGCACGCATTCATACGCATTCACACGCCCCCTCAATATACACACACGCACACCCCCATGCACGCACACAACTCACAACAGCCCCCCACCCCCCTTCCCTAGCGGACGATCACCTTACCTGTTCCGGGTGATCCTCCGGGAGGGAACGGGCAGCTCCGCCGACACCGCGACGCCAACAGAACACCACCACAGCGAATCACAGGTCGTGATTCGCTGGGCGGTGTTCTGTTGGCGTGGCGGTGGAGGTGGAGCTACCTCCACTTCCCCGCCTGCCGCCAGTATGGCTGTTGGCGGCTCTTCGTCCAGAAACGGGCGGAGCGCTGCCAACAGTCAGAATGGCCCATGCGGAAGACCGCCAGCACTGGCGGTATTCCGTACGGCGGTCCCTCAGCGGTTTATTGAAAAGACCGCCGAGGTCGGAATGACCCCCTTAATGTCTATTTGAAACAGATAAAACCCACACTGAATGTTAGTTGAGTTGCAAGGTCTCTTGATGAACTACCACACTGGAAGGCCTCAGAGTTTTGAAACTATCTTTTATTTTGTGGAATACCTGTGTTGAAACATGTTTTAAATAGATCACGCTATTTACACTTTTGTGTACTTGTAAAAGCAATTCAAAAGCTAATAAATTGCAGGCAACCTCTCGGGGGTTAAGTATGTGAGGACCATACTAATGACTATTGGCCTTGATCGCTTGTGGACCACTCCTGAAGAAGCATGTGTGATCCCTAAAGAGCAAGTCAAGAGTGCATATTGGTCATACCAAAAGGACTTACTGAATAGTTGAACCATTTTGGGCTCAAAGATGTAGGCCTTTCTTATGCGCAAAGTTGGTTTCGTACTAGAGCAGTTTACAGATGAAATAGAGCTTAGTATTGCAAGAAAGCTTTATTTTCAACTTAGGTATGGGACCATTTCCCTTGCATCATATACTGCCAGGTGGGGTCGACTGGCTAACCAGATGAATGGCCACCTCGTATTGTGCAAATCATGGCAGAAACCATTAATCATGTTTTATTCTTCTGCCCAGCCTACCATAGCATTAGGATGAAATGGGTTGCCCCCCTCTGTCGCAGAGTTTGGGTAAGAGAATTTAAAGAAGCCTTAGGAATTCTGCAATCCGACACCAGGAAATGTGTTATTTTTGCTGTGTCGATATTTTTGATGGTGATGTAGAACATTAAGCAAAGAGCAGTTTAATGGACACACTGTAATGCACTTTCTAGAAAGCCACTCCATTGATAATAAATGGTTTTAACTTTTTTTTGCAGGCTCATATTTTGTAATTTTACTTTTTACTAAGATTTATTCTTTATTGTCATATTTTAGTATGTCATGGATTTTTATTCTCTTTCATTTTGATTTTTAATTTATGTATGCATTGTCTGCGTTTTATGAGTTTTGATGGTGAGAATCCTCGAATAAAGATCTGATTGACTATTAAAAACAACATTACCCAGGAAGATTTAAACATAGCAGAACAGTGATTACTTCTATTTGTGCAAGTGTTTAATGATTTAAATAAAAATATTTCTGACAATGAATACTCATTAAAACTTAATAGTTCCATTCTATAATATGTGCATGGTACAGTAGGCATAGAAACAAAGATTCTAGATGCAGGAAAATGATATTAGTAATACCTGTGTTGATGGAGAATCATTTGCCTCCTGATAGTATTGAGGAAGACTTTTATCAGAGTATGATGTGTACATATAATAGAAAACAATGCTTAAGCATAGAAAATTGCATTTGCAATGCTAGGTCTACATACCCTCACAGCTTAACAGAGAATGAATATGTAGCAGTAACTTAGATCGCTCATATTTCAGGCTCTGATATAGTAGCCTATAACCAAATATTTTTAGAGCAAAAAAAATCTTCTAGTTTACATCTCAGAATTACACTTGTATTCAGAGGAGAGGCCAAAGTATAATATAATATGTAACAGAAGCTGGGTTGTACACATATGGCAAGGTCACTAGATTCATTCAGTGTAAGCAGGCAGACTTCTCTATTAACCTGGCAGTCATGATTCCATGTATGCGTGGATCCTAT
This sequence comes from Pleurodeles waltl, assembly GCF_031143425.1. Taxonomy (NCBI): domain Eukaryota; kingdom Metazoa; phylum Chordata; class Amphibia; order Caudata; family Salamandridae; genus Pleurodeles; species Pleurodeles waltl. The sequence goes on along the minus strand of NC_090450.1, from coordinate 680,113,805 downwards.
GACATCAAGGAACCAAAAATATGGCAGTATTAGATGACAACATCGTAGCTATCAGAATATCAATGAGAAAATGTGCCTGTTTTTACATTCAGGTAGAAAATTAATCATTTGTAAGTAAAATGCTGAATCAATTTGAGATAGTTTAAGTCAACGCATGATACAAAGTTCTCCTGCATGCATGTCTCATGATATATCACATTTGATTTGAAGTCATCTAGATCAGCCTTCTTTACCTGTGCAATAGGGGCTCCCAGCCGTCTGAAAAATCTACTCAAGGCATCCACAACTACTTAGAAAATAAACAATGCTGGCAGGTTAACAAAGTGTATATCAATATAGAAGCAAAGTGTAACATTTTACATTTAAAAATGGTCTGTAAATGTGCACCAATGTGACATTGGAGGCTAATGAGTTGGTATCCTCAGATTGATTCATGGGAGCTGTGCAAGTACATTGAACAGAATGTAGTATGACCAATGGGTGGACTCAATTGAATTTAGAAAAGCTCAGCTCTTGGAATTAAAAGTAAAATGTTGAATTGTTAAATTAAATAAAATAGTTCATCATTTGTGTACATGTCTGATAAATGCTTGTTTCCATAATTGTGTGTATTGTTTTACAGTTCAAATGATCAAACATCAAGATGGGTAGATAACAAATGTGCTGCATAGTGTGCCTCCAGTGATTGCATAATTTGCAGCATTCCTTTTTATGAGAGAACTCAAAGCGCTCTGTCCCAATCTGTAATCTCTCATTGGCCTTCAAACCACACCCATGTCACGTCAGTCACTTACATTGGTTTGTGGGCTTGCCTTTTAAAATCCGCCTCCTTTCATTTGTGAAAGGCATACATACTTCATGCCTTTTCCGGTGTTTAGCCCACCTACACAGCACTGGTAAACTACTAAAAACCTACGAGGCTCGATGTTTTCAGACTGGTGTCCAGACTACTTTATCTATTTATTTTCCACGCAGCGCTATCGCACTGCATTTTACATACTGCGATCGCGCTGCCTTTTTTTCTTTTAATTTGTGTGTAAGCTAATAAACCTCGGGCAGGTTAGGGCCCTGCAATTGTTGCAGAATATTTCCTGGGTTTCCCGATCGTAGCCGAGATCTGGGGCGGTTCAAAAACTCATGCAGGCTTTCACCCCTATCATCTCTCCATCCCATTGTCTGGGGCTCCGTCCTTTTCAATTACAGCTGTAATGAGCTCCCCGGCCGCCTTGAGAGGCAGGCAGCGATGGGGGGGTTGGAGCAAGAGATAGCAGCCAGAGACGGAGATAAAACGGGCACAGCAGAAATAAATTCCACCTCTCTGAATAATTATTCTGTCCTCTCTAACATTAGCTGTCACGATAATGGTGCACGATAAAAGATTGATATTCGTGCCACAGAGAATGTGGAAATCATTAAAACCCGGGACCTGGAGTTGTTTGGGCCCTCGCTTCAGAGGTTTGTTTTTATTCTGCAGAGTGCCCCGGCGGAGCAGAATGGCTCGAGCTTATTTTTTGTCTCGCTCAGAACTATTTTGTCGTGATTAGTTGCCTTATAAGTCAAGGTAGCAGGATTCATGTCACAGAAGAGTGCCTGATGACTTTGTAAACGGGCGAAGGAGTGGGCGGAACTCCTGTTTTTTGGTGCAAGGGCTGCTTTCAATTGTATTTACAGTAGTGACTTTGAATTGTATTAACATAGAGTACATTTTGGGCTCTCACTTTCAAGGGAAGCTATACACGGTGGTTTCCTTTGTAGGGCAGACACTTAAGCATGATGTGTTCTTTCTGTACTGTTATCTAATCGCACTGTAGCATACATGTCAACATTTTAGAAGTGGTAAGTGCGAGGTTTAAAAAAATAATTGGGATTATGTATTTCCACCTTGACTTCTATAAAAATCGATTTCAGGTGGGAGACAGACAAAATAAAGCCATATGTGGCTTAAAAGATAAAGAGTCTCCCACCTGAATCGGGCCTGTTGTCGTGTACTGTATACTAAGTGTGAATCTACTGTAGCAGGTAAGTGTAAGCGAGGCAGTGTACTATAGGGTTTAAAAGTGGCGTGTGCCGCTCTGCTCTTCCTTTCACAATTCTGTGTGAGCCGGTACTTTCATGTTCGGAGTACCTTTGTTAGGAGACCTGTGACAGGTGAGCTACATCAGTTATATGTTTCTGCCCATCCAGAGGTACTTCAGTGGTCCAGCCAAAGGATTCCTCCTTTTTAGGGGCGAGCGCAAAGCGTTCCGTCCCCTGATGTAATCTCTCGTTGGGCTTCTAACCACGCCCATGTCACGTCAGCCCCTTACATTGGTTCGTGGGCTTGCCTTTTAAAATCCAGTTGCTTTCATTTGTGAAAGGCATGCATGTTTCATGTCTTTTGGTGTTTAGCCCTCCTCGACCGCACCAGCCAACTACTGAAAACATACGAGGCTCCATGTTTTCCATCTGGTTTCTGCACTACTTTTTCACTTTTTTTTGCAATGTGATCGTGCTGTGTTTCACACAGAGCAATCACACTCGTTTGCTATTCTTTCTGTTTAATGTGTCAAAAAAAGTCCAGTTAGGAGTTTACAACGCTAATAGCTCTAACTTGGCGAAATGTGAGACCCATTGCATTGCAAATGCTTGTTTGTTAGGTTAATTATTTATTCCTGCCACATAATCTCATACTCAATTGTCACTTAATGTCAGTGAGCATGCATATAATGGCCAATGTGCATATTGGATTAATCCTTGGCACTGATCATTTTAACAGTGGATGCTTGCTTTACCTGTTTTGTTGAAAAAAAAGCAGCAAAAAGAAAAACGTGTTAAAAAATAACCTGTGATTTATATACAGTTCTCTGAAACACATTGTATGTTTAGTTGTGTATAGTAGAAAACTCATATGCCTGTTCGTGTTTTTCTGGAAATAATTGTGAAATCATTCAACAGGTTGCATTTTTCCAACAAAACTGAAACCAAAGTAGTAGTCATGCTTTTGATGTAACCAGCAAATTATATTAAAATCACCAGAAAAAAATCCATCTTTTTGAAAACAAAGTGGTAGTTGTAAAGTAATCAGATATTCATTTTCAAATGATCCTAAAGTCATGAGGAACAATCTCATCTTGTAAAGCTATTGGATATTCATTTTCAATGTATCCCTAAATATTCAGGAATAATGACACCTTCTGAAGTCATCAGAAACTCATTTTCAAATCATCTTTAAATCATCTGGAATAATGGTACCGTCTAAAGTCATCAGACACTCATTTTCAATTCATCCTCAAACAATCAGGCTGAACTTTTAACCTTTGCAGTTCAGTTGAAAAGATTGATGAGGATGTATGTGTGTGTGTAGCTGGATAATCATCCAATGACCCTAGGATGGCTTTTAAAGTAATCCTGTTTGACCTGGGTACAGTACATATTTTAAAATAATTCCCGTACCTTGTCAATTTGTCTCTGGGTGTGTAACAGTGCACTGTAGCCAAGCTGACAAGTGTCACATTTAGCCTGTTCTGTTGTTGCTCTCCAGTTGATTTTTCCAGCTGACAGGTACAATTCTTAGAGAAAACTGCAAGGAACAGAAAGAGCTGTTGACTGAAAAACCTGGAATGGGTAGCGATGTTATACATGCCATCGGACCACCTGACAAAAATTTCTTCAGTACCAGGCAGTCAGCAGTACAACATTGTGTTCATATATTCCATATACTTCTGAATGCATATTTAGGTATCACTTAAAATCGTGGAACAATCATGTTTAAATAGGTTGAGGGGGAAACATGGCGGCCGCGGAGGGCTCCGTGTCGGATGTACTGGGGCAGAAAAGGTGAAAGTACTTACAGGAAGTTGTGGAGGCTGAGGCCGGTGACGATGAGTTGAGCCGGGGGCCCCATCGGAGGGGCACCGTTTCGCGAAGCAAAACAGTCGCGTTGGAGGGAGAGCGAGTAACCCGAGGACCAACGTGGGTTGTGCCACTGCTGCGAGATGCCTTGGAGGTGCTGCGAGTGAGGGAGGCAGCAGCACAAGTTTCCTACCGGGAAAACAGTGGCAGAGCCAGTACAGGAGCGAAAGGAGCCACAAAAGGATGGAGATTTCCAGGAGGTAGTGAGGACCTTTTTTTGATATCTACCTTAAGAGACTCGCAGGGAATTAAAGGAGCTGGAGGTACTGTATATTTTAAGGAAGTTGTTTTACAATCAAATGGTACGGAAGTTTATCCAGCTCCCATGGCGGATAGGGCAGGAGGGCGGTTGTTGCCAAAAAGGAAGGAGGGAAGGCAGTGTTTAAAAATGGCTGTGGTCTTGTAGCTTACTCCCTGAGGAGTGCAAAAAAGATTAAGAAAAGGGCAGAAGTAGAGGATTTTGAATCTCTCCAGGAGCAGACCACGGTAAGGAATAAAGAGGAGCAAATTGGTAACAAAAATAAAAGGAAATTGACCCTTAGTAGTTCGGGGGCTGCAAATAACAGGAAAGTGCGGGTTACTCCATTAGTAGGGACTTACTTTCGAGTACTACCAGGATCTCCAAAAATGCAAAGTGGGGATGAGAGATTGCAAAATGTAGATAAGCTAATACCCCTTGTTTGTAGCGAAGATGGAGTCTCTGATATCCTGGTAGATAGCCTAGGTACAGAGCAATGTTCCGCCCCCAAGGTATGCCCGGAGAGTCAAGGGGCAAATGGTGAAGGGCAAGAGGCTAGTCAAGGGGATGTTCAGTCCCTAGGTGAAAATCATGGAACTTTAGCCAAACACTCTATTACAAGTATATTAAAGGCATTGTCCATGGAACTGAGGGATGGTTTTGAGACCTCTAAATCGAATCAGGTGGAAATTAGAAACCTTTGTGAAGATCTAGGTAAACAAATAGATGAGCTGGCAGGATGGGCAGCTGCTCTGGAGGAGGAGGTTGGTGAGTTACGAACTGTGGTGGAAGAAAATAAAGAGCAAATAAAAAATTTGAAAGAAGGCGAAGTGGGGTTAATGGCCAGGATGGCGTCTCTGGAAAATAATCAAAGGAGAAACAATTTGAGGTTTCTTACAGTACCCGAGGGATTGGAAGGAGATGATTTAAAAGGTTTTGTGGTACGACTAGTAAAGCATGAAGTGGATGTTGAGGAATTGGAAGATGACATTGCAAAAGATATCCAAAGGGTACATGGGGTCCTGGCGAAAATGTCTTCTAAGAGGGATAAACCAAAGAAAATCTTGGTTTATTTCCAAACATATGCGATGAAAGAATGTATTTTGGCATTGGCATTGAAGAAGAAATCACTGTCTGTGGATGGGTCTCCTTTTGAAATTAGGTCAGACTTAGCGTCTGTTACTCTAAATAAACAATGGGAGCTGGGGAAAAGAATTGATATACTAAAAAAACTTGGAGCAACGGCTCAGATAAGGTTTCCGGCATCTTTAAGAGTAATGATGAATAATAAAATGTATAACTTTACGGATTGGAAGGAGGTAGATGACCTGATTAAGAAAATAGAGAAGGGGAATGGTTTTGTTTAAGCCTTCTTGTTATAGTTAAGGTGGTTTGGTAACTGGGAAGATTCCCCAACCCCGGCATGGTGGCTCTCCGCTGGCGATGTCGCCAGATTTAACAAGATTGGGTGGGTTCTCCTGGGAGGAATAGGGATGAGATGTGTGAGGGAGGATGGTGAATGGGAGCATTGGATGGGGAGCATGATGGGGAAAAAAAAAAAAAGATCCTCGATGATGTGGAAAGAAAGGGAGTGGGTGGAGGGGTTGTAAGGAGAAGATTTGGGCTCCATTTGGAAGGATGGTGTTGAGAGATTTGAGACTCCTGTCTTGGAATGTTAATGGCCTTTGGGTAAAGAGTAGACAGAAGAGGTTGGTGCAAGATTTAAAGGATGCCCGTTTGATGTATTGATTTTATAGGAAACTCATCTCTCTAGGGAAGAATGTTTTGAAGTGTTTAAGCCATGTATATGGGTACAGCAGATAGCCAGTTCTAATTGTATGGGGGGTAGTATGGTGGTGGCTATTGTAATCAAGAATCATGTTAATATTACTTTTGCTGAGGGCCCCATAGACAAATCCGGGAGATGGGTGAGGGGGAAACTGTCTGCTTATGATTATGCTTTTACGTTGGTTGGATATTATGGTCCTAATAGAGATGATATAGGTCCATTGAGGGAATTATCACATCTTCTCCTGCAATACTCAGACCCTATAATATGGGAGGGAGATTTCAATGTTGCATTGAGTTATGAGTTAGATAAATCCTCGAGTAGCAGGTCTAGAGTGAATGAGAAAATGCAAGCTCAGCTACGAGTAATGATTGCCCAAATGGGATCATACGATGTTTGGAGAGAAAAGAAGGGGTCTAAGAGAGCTTATTCCTACAATAATAAAAAATATAGACATCAGTCTAGGATTGACTATTTTTTAATAGATAATAACTTAAAATATTTTGTCAAGGAAGTAACACATATCGGGCCCATCAATCAGATCACTCTGAGGTTAGTTTGAAATTTAGGTGGCCAATAAATAGGAGAGAAAGAAGGGGCACTTTAGTTAGAACACTACTACTACAGGAAGAGGTTGTTGAGGAGTTGCGGATAGAAGCAGAAGAGTTTTTTAAAGTAAATAAAGTTCAGCCCTTTTAGCAATAGTTTGGGATACTTTTAAAGGTTTTTTGAGGGGGCTGTTGATTAGCATAGCTTCATATCGGAGGAAAATATTCAAAGAAGAAATAAGCAGGTTAGAAAATCAAATATGACTGATTGAGCAGAGAATGTTAGGAACGGACCTTGAAGAAGAAGTTGACCAGCTATATAAACAAGGATAGGAGGCCCGTCTGGAATTGGCGGCGGTTACAGATAATAGGATTAGATTGAGATGTGAGGCTAATAAGGTGGCCCACTTTGAGTATAGTGAAAATAGTGGTAAAATGTTGACCTGGAAAATAAAAATGGAAAGAGTGAGAAATAGAGTGGCAGAAATTAGAGATGGAAGTTCAGGAGAGGTTAGGAAAGGTACAAAAGAGGTGGAAGAAAGTTTCTTTAATGTTTTTAAGGAACTATACACAGAGGAGACAGAAGTTCCTTTGGAGTCAATGAAGAGATGGTTTGGGGGATTAGAATTGGTCGCTTTAAGCGAGGACGAAAATAAGGCGGTTAATGGGCCGATCAAGGGGAGGGAAATAGAGTAGGCCATTCTTTCAGGTAAATTGGGGAAAGCACCAGGATCAGATGGATTACCCATTAAAATGTATAGAGTACTGGGAGGTAGTATCACAGAATTTTTAAGAGAGTTATGTAATAACATCATAGAGGGTGATGAGAGCCTCCCCCCTCTTGGAAATAAGCTATTATTACTTTAATTCTAAAACCTGGTAAAGTCCCCAGGAATTGTGAATCATATCGTCCAATATCACTTTTAAATTGTGATTATAAAATCTTTGCAAAACTTCTGGCAGATAGATTATGGGTTGTTATGGGGAAGCTCATACATATGGATCATAAAGGGTTTCTAAAACGGAGATACATGCATGAACTGATACATGGGCCCATATTTATACTTTTCTAGCGCCACGTTTTGACGCAAAAACGGTGCAAACTTACAAAATGCAATTGTATTTTGCAAGTTTGCGCCGCTTTTGCGTCAAGCAATGACGCAAATGTGGCGCTAAAAAAGTATAAAAATGGGCCATGGCTTGGTAGGCTCGATTGACTTAGCCACTAATTTGCGAGCCCCTTTAGCAGTGGCAATGGTGGATGCGACAAAGGCATTTGATAGAGTTAATTGGCGATATTTGACTATGGTAAGTGAACTTTATAATCTTTGAGGACATTTTATTAGAACATTACACAAAATCTACCATGAGCCTAGTGCAAGAATTTTGGTCAATGGTTCTCTTTACCCCCCTTTTAAAATAGAAAGAGGAATGAGACAGGGCTGCCCGATATCTCCATTACTGTTTGATCTCTATATTGAGTCTTTGGCTAGCAGAATTAGAAGCGATATGAGAATTCCCCCATTTGTGTGTAGGAACCTAGTTAGGAAAGTTTCTTTATATGCAGACGATTTAATGATTTATACCTCCAATTTAAGTCAGGCTAAACCAGTTTTGGAAGAATTGATGGTGGAATTCGGGGAAATTTCAGTCTATGCAGTTAACAATCAAAAGACTGAGATCATGGCGTGGAACTTGGAAGTAAATAGTTTTACAAGAATAAAGGAGGAGGTTAAATATTTAGGGGTCACTATAACGCATGATGTATGTAAAATAGCTGAAGCAAATTTTAGTAGGGTTATGAGAGAGGTAGATCAGTTAATGAAGAAATGGTTAAACCTTCAATTAACCATTATAGGTTGGGCTAATGTAATTAAGATGGTGATTGTACCCAAATTTACTTTTATTTTGAATTCATTACTGTTACTGTACAATAAGGATTTCTTAAGGGAACGTCAAGGGAAAAATAGTAGTTTTATTTGGGCATCTAAAGGTGTTCGTATATAATGGAAAAAAATGAGAAGGAAGAAAGAAAAAGGAGGTTTGGCGGTACCGGATTTGCAATATCATGCATGGGCCTTCATGTTGAAAAACGTAAGGGAAATTTTTAACCAACCAGATCGCTCGGAGCTGGGGCAGATACTGGTAGCTATGATGGAGGGAAATGTGTTGCAGAAAAGCTTTTTATATAATTTCGGAGACCCCAAGTTCTTCAAGAAAATCCGATTTAAGGCGTTAGGGGACCTAGTGAAACTTTGGTACGTGGTTAGGAGGACCACAAGTTTGCTGTATTACAGCGAATATGCTCCGGTTTGGGATTCGCGTGGTTCGCCGGGATGGACTAAAGATGCTCTGGCAACTCCATTGAAGGAGGCAGGTTTATTGCAGTGGGGACAATTTTTTTACAATGGAGAAGTCAAGTCGTTTGAAAATCTTAATGCAGAGGTAGGGGGAAGGCTGTCTAAATTTAAATATCTTCAGATAAAAAAGTTGGGCAAGGAGCTTAACTGAGGAAGTGGGGGTACTAATAATGTGGAGGATCAGCTGCATCTAGACACGCCATTGATGAAAGAAGTGGCTAGATGGTACTGGCTGATAACGGACATTGTCGACTGCGAATTTACCCTCCCGGAAGAATTATGGAAATAGTGCTTGCCGGAGCCTCGTCAAATGGACCTTTGACAAGTATCTACTACACTTTTATATAATACTGTTAAACCTGCTGCGTTAAGAAGAAATCATTTGTTCTCAATTCACAGAGTTTTTTGGACTCCTGTGAAACAATCCAGGCTGAACCAGGATAATACGGTTAGATGTAAGAAGTGCAGATCAACATCAGCTGATGATCTACATATGTTTGCAGAATGTCCCCAGCTTAGTAAGTTTTGGCAAGAGGTGGGTGAAGCAATCAATGAAATACTCCCCATAAGTCTTAAGGTAAGCTTCTTGGTAGTGATTTTTGGATGTCTGTATGATCTACAGAAGATGAACAGAGATGGATCTAAACTGCTATTTTATATGAAGCTTGTAGCAAGAAGGGAGATATGCAGAAAATGGATTAGTACCATTCCCCCTACCTTTGCATAGAGGAAGGATGCTTTAATATATCATTTTAAGCTAGACATGGGTAGGGATTGTAAGAAAAAGAGGTTTTGGAACCCATTGAAATGATGGTTGGGTATTGGTTAAGGTACGGATATGTAAGGTTCGGCATGATCCTATGATTACATATACTTCCAAGATTGTCGCTATACTACATAACTTATGTTAGGCGGTATAAAACTCTTAAGACAGGGGCGATATGTTTAGAGACTGGCTGTGAGTAGCTGGTAAGATCTCTATCTTCCCCCCTCTCTCTTTGAAGCTAAGCTATGGAAGGTAAATGAGAATCCAAAAATAAAAAATCATGTTTAAATAGACATCGGGGACACGAGGAGGACTTCATTGAAGCAAGAGACCAAAACAATTACAGAGAAAGAAACATGCATTTCTTTTTATTGACACTATTACACGTACAAGTATTCCAAAACCCCTCTTTTTGCCAATCATCGCTCTCTCACACTTTCTACCTCTACCATTAGCATTTTGATTCAGTGTATTTATTTTTATTTACGATGTGTTCCCAAACCTTCTCTGCCTCCCGGCCTGAAGATTTCAGGACCACCTTTTTCACCCAACTCCTCTAAGTTCATTGTATTGTGTCTTTATTTAGTTGTGTGTGTGTAAAAAGATCATATCACACTGTATGTATTTAACCCCTGATGTTCAATGGCTCCTTGCTCATGTTTATTTCACCCGATAATGCATGTTTTTACAAATTAATTCTGACTTCCCTTCATCTTCTATGTTTGGAGCTGGAGCAGTTTGGACTTTGACTCAGCATCCAGCTGTTTTTAGGTTTTTGAAGTCTATAAAAGCAGTACTAATGGCTTAAAATACGGGCCTTCCGTGAACTGGTCTATGAGCAAACTCATTACATTTAGAAGAAGCCTGGCCTTTACCATAACTACCTACAAAGGTGACTGCTACACTAACTGGGCACGCATGGGACCTTCCTGGCATATAGCTGAGTATATAGTATGTGTGTGTCCGTCGCAGTCACTGGACTGGCACAAAGCGTGGCCTGGCACTATCAATATGCATCCACTTGGCTTAGCACAGTTTGGAATGACATAGTGATGTAATCGGCCCATACTTTAGTCTTCTGCAGGTTTGGTAGGTTCAGACGTTTGCTATATTTATGTAACGGACAGTTTACAGTGCTTTTATTCAAAGAAAGGCATTGGTAAGTGACCGCTGATGTGACACCTATCTAGTGCCTTTTGGATTAGGCTTGGTATACTTCGGACCTGCTCAGTTGGGGACCCTATTCCTTAATTTGAATACACACTGACTTCTCACACTGCAGAAAATATGCCTCATTCTCAGTCACTATTAATATGTGTGCCCTCGTTCAACACTGTCCACTGGCATCATAATATCCCTGTTTTCTGGCATATCAGTACACACTTCATGTGCTCTTTTCAGACTACATTGCCTTTTAACATATTTATGTGAAAACTGTGCTTTGGATTCTCAACTTTACCCACTTTATTTAAATGTATATCTGAGTAGGACCATCTCTGACTTCCATGGGAGAAGTTGCTGAAAGCTGGCCAGGTACTCTGCCCCACCACAGCCATAGACAGCCAGCAGCCACTGCCTGGTACAGTTTATGGACTCACTTTGTAGGTGTTGGCATTTGCAATGACAATTGCTGAACCCATTTATTGTGCATTGCTCTATTGTCTTCTTCAGAATGTCGTTCAAGTAGCATAGGTTTTCTATCAAAAGCCACTGAATCTTCACATAAACACGTTCACATTCAGAACTAATACATGTTAACAAGACACCGATGGATACAATGCTCCATTAGATTTATTTACAGATTTCTAAGACACACAGCTCAGAACGAAATATAGCACAGGCAAGTGATTAGTAAACATGCTATATCACTGGGGAAAACAAAATGACAGCCAAAGGGATCTGAAAGATCTGATACTCAAAAAATCTGGAATTAGAACCCTATTCCTCCACAAACACTGATATTTAGGATGAAGAGAAGTTGAGCCTGTTCACAGCCACCGATTCCGAAAAAGAAGCTGTTACCTGGAGAGGAAAGAAAGGAGAAATGTGACCCCTTCAGAGCAATTAACAAATGTAAAGGGCATCCATTACTAGGCTAGACACCCGCTAGGTAATTCCGATTAACAGCAGAAAAATTACTTTATAATGCATCAGACTGGTTGCTGCACAAAACGTAGGGGACCCGATTCACAAAGGTAAACTTAGACCAAAAGTCTAAGTTTAGACCTAAAGTCTAACTTTACTCATAGTAAAGTTAGACCAAAAGACTAATTTACTACGAGTAAACTTAGACTTTTGGTCTAAGTTTACACTTCTGGTCTAAACTTCGACTTTTGGCCTGTTTACCTTTGTGAATCAGGTCCACTGAAAAGTTTTTAAATAGCTGATGTAAGACCTGTAGAAATTAAATACATGTGTCCAAACGTTAAATTAAATTAATAAAGCCATTGCCTCTGGAAGGCCAAGGTAGTAGACATGTTTGGAAAGCTTCAATTCTTAAGACTTGCACACTAGCCTGTTTTTAATTATCAATGTGACTGTTACACAGATTCAGCATACTCTGTAATAAATTACTGGTTTGGGCTACTTCCAGAAAGCAATGGCCTTGTCCGGCCATTTTGCCTCTGAGGAGTGAAGCTGGAGGATACTCACCCTGATCTTCCTCAGTAACGTAGGATGGCACTCCCCGGCACATGGCCTCAATGGGTTTTCCATACTCTTCAAAGTTCTCAGCTTTGGCACTGGTGACGGAATATTGCAAGGAGCGAGGGGGTGGTCCTGCAGGAGCCTTCTGATCCTAGAGGAGAGCAGAGATGTAATCACATGTCAGGATTCAGTGCTGTCCCTCTCCTTTCTCCTCCCACCTCATGTCTCCTCATTTCCTCCTTTCTCTAGATCGTTCTTCATAGCATGTCTGCTTGAGAGCTAGCATCATCATCATGGCTTCTTTACTTGTGAATGTCCACAATGAATCTTTCTGAACTGGACACAATTCAAACTCCAAATGTAAACTAGAAATTGTAAATGAGATATAAGCTTCAGAACTGAACATCATGCTCCAGAGGAAGTCCTCAGAAAGGCACTGAATTCTCCAGATATGGTAGATACGGTTTTAGAACTTGATACAGTCCACATGTGTCACTCAACTGGGTGCAAAGCTCCAGGGGAAGTCTTCAGAACTTCACACAATGCGAACTGCACACAATACTCCAATTATGCCCTCTTAACTTTGCATGATATACCAAATATGGCCCACAGAATTGGATGTAATATTCCACACACACCTTCTAGAACAGGATACAGTACACTAGGATGCATATTACTTATAGCGGCCATTGTCCCAGTATGTGCCTGACACACCCATAAGTGAATGCACAGTGTGGAGACTGAGACAATGCACTCTATTACAGGAAATGCACTGTGCAGAGTTTAGGAGCAAACTTTCACCTGCACTCCAAATACACTATTACTGAAATTAGGATGAGCTGTTTGAAGCAGCCGGTCTGCCTTTCACTGCAGGTGGAAACCCAGTCGGTGTTTCAGTCTGGGCAGAGATCACTTTGCAGGTGGGTGCAATAAGTGACTGCATCTGCCTGCTGGTGCATGGCTGGGTGGTCCTAGGACCAGGATTCCCTCTTATAAGGTACACCTCTGATAACTGCACTGGTGGGGTGCCACATTTTTGTGGTATACAGTCAGTGTGCTTTGCTACAGCTCATTTGAATCTGTGCCTGAATCTGCAATACAGCCTGGGCACGAAGGCCCATTTCCACTGGGCACACAGCTCAGCAAAATGTGTACCGGCATGATCACTATTATAGAAGGGGCTGTACAAAAGTTGTAACCCCTTTACATAATATCTCATTGCTCTTGGGGTTCAAGAATTGTGATTTTCCCTTGCACCTCTGGAGAACTTTTTGTTGTGCAACCACAGAAGTGTTCTAGAGACCTGCATTCAAATGTCCAGGTAAGACCATCAGAACTGCACATAACAGCCCAGTACTGACTGAGTCTGTATGAGAGTGCCAGTGGGCTTGTAGTTTTGATGTGACTTACTCTTGGTGTACTCTTGTTTTACACCTGAATGCTAGGAGTAAGCCAGAAGTACTCCTAGTGAATGAGTGGAATTCAGGAACAAGTCACGATTTCTCTGATTGTATTTCTCACATACGCATTGATGATTCTTTGTGGATTAGGCAAAATCAGTAACCCACAGCCCCCACTATTACCTTCTTCTCCTTGGTGAGGCGGGCGAGCTCCTGGATACTAGGCACTACATTCCTGTTCATCCTGTGGATGTAGCAGGACTTCTTGGCAAAGGCCGGAGAGCAATGAATCCCTGAAAGAGAGAGCAACTCTTGAACAACGTAATGTCTTTTGTACATGACTGATATATGAAATGGACATATTATGCAATTTGGAGGTAGTGCATACATTCTGAAGTGCACTGAACTCTGTCACGGCCCACGTGGGGAGGGAGAGGCTGAGTGGTGCATGGCGCGGGGTAAAGGACAAACAAAAAATAATAATTTTAAAAAACGTACCTTCCTCGCTGCCTCCGCCGTGCCACTCCTCGGTCCTCACAACATGCACAGGCCCTGTAGCCAATCCTAACGCTGGTTTCATGCTGTCAGCAGCATGAAAGCAGCATTAGGATTGGCCTGAGTGCCCTGGCTTGGTGCTCCAAGGCAGAGTGGGAGCCTCTGCCTGCTGTCTCCAACCCGGCAACACAGTTTTGGAGAGAGCCCACTGCGCATGTGTGGCCGGCCCCCTCCATCCCTGTCACGGCCCATTGCCCCACCCCTTTTACAATAAAACAATAATAAACATGGTTTATTATCATTTTGTTGTGAAAGGTTTACAGCTGCTGCTGATGGCAGGGGGGCAATGCTCTGCCGCCACAGCGGAGGAGCCGCTGACTGACCTATTGGTAAACCATACTAACCCTTGGGAGATAGCCTTTCTAGTTGCTGCAGAGATATGCGCACTCAATGCAGATCACTTAAGCAAACCCAGGGAATTATTCCTCAGGGCAGTATTCCATGTGTTGTAGTAAGGAGGGTGAAGAAAGCCACAGAACCTAATCTGCACTGCAATGCTTTTGTGACAGCACATTTCTGTTGTTATTATTCCAGGTTTGCAGTGCAAACCAGGTTTGTTGCCACAGTGGGAAATTAGGAGGCGGTCACTCCCTTGTCCACCCCGGCTTCCACCGCATTGTAGACAGGAGAAGTGGCATTATGGTAGAGGATGCCTTAATGCAGGGCCATTTGCATAAAAATTATATGTAGTTTTTTAAAATTAAAGTCACGCAAATACAGTTGGGCACACTGTATCTTTGATTTAATGGGGTGCAAAAAAGAGCAAATGTGGATACTCAATTAAGCTATTTAAATGAGTGAAGAGTCTTGAGAACTTTCTTCAAAACAAAGAAAAATGTCCATTGCTACATCAAATTGTACTAATTTTGTTAACATTAAAATTGTTAAAGACTGATTCTGTCCTGCATGGATTTGAACCTGCGATCTGCTGAGTTTATAGAGATTTCAACAAGATGAACCACAGACTAACTGAAAGTGCACAGATGTGATGTCTGCTAATTTTGCAGCATTTAAGAGGGGTAAAGTGAGGAAAACGGTGTGCAGATGTTCATTTTGTACACAATAAATTATGTTAATAAAGACTTGGGGAGTTAATTGTGCTCTACCAGATAGAGGCCATAGAACGAGGGAGTGATCAGCAGTGAGTATGAAATAAAAAGTGATGAAAACAGAGTTATGCGGAGCCAAGTAGGAAGATGTATGCAAACCAAAGCTACTAGAAGTCCATGGGACACACTGCTAATGAAGAGAACAGTCTACACATCCTGCAATGTAATATAGCAATATTAATGTATATTAATGTAATTCATTGATTATTATTATATAATTTAATGTGTATAAATGCATTTGGTTACATTATTTCTTATTTTACAGTGCTTAGAAATGAAAAGTGGTGTGTGGACAGTAGGTAATACTATCATTACTAATATGTATGTTCTAACCTGGCATTCATGTGTTTTCTGTGGCATTGAAGGCTAGGAAGCAAGGGTGTATATATCTCATCTCTGAGCATTACTTGAGGAGTAACTTTCATAAGTTATTTTTTACCTGTCTGTGCAGGCATGATGTAGGACATGGAAGGGAAAGGTGTAACATTGTTTATGAGGTCTGTGGAAGTATGACATTTCCTAGTTTATGGTTGCCAGGCCTGCTCCTGAGCACTTTTAGTTTTGGTAGGTAGGATTATGGAATAAGCCTTCACTCCTGATATAGAGTACTTTGGAAATCCCTCTCCCCGAAAGGGACTGGGATCCCTCAAGGAGAGACCCCTCTGGTGCTCAGCCTAATTTCCATCTGAAATGTGTCTAAGAAAGGGTCTTGTGGGATTGATTTATAGTGTTACTAGGGGCAATGCCAGGTAATAGAATTATTCATAAATATACACAAAATTCTATGAGCCTCTCTTATGAATATATTTATCTCGTCAAAAAAATAGTGCAGTGCAATTATTGATTATAGTGAAGATGGAACAGTGCTGAAGGACGTGTGATAATATATAAGGATTTATGAAAAAAAACTATTGGAACCCAGGAATGTTAAGACCATTTAAAACAATATAAATCCTGGTAAAAGTTTCTCCGAGGTGTACAATGAGTCAATCAACTACAGTGAGGGTGTATTGTCGACGTTTCAGCCCAAACAAAAAGAGGTGGGTCTCATCACGGCTAAGGCCAACTGTCTATGCACCTCTTTGAACATTCTAATGTCATGTGTGAACACTGCCAATATATGTGACTACTACTTCTCTAAATCTGCTTCATACATATCTTACTGTAATGGATGCAGTGATATGTCAACAAACCTTTAATGGCAATCAGTTAGACATGGGTCATATTTCTCCCCATTGCACTGTGTATTAGTGTGGAGCGAAAGGAGGAGCCCTGTCTCTCAATGGTCGCCATTGCATTGTTAAAGGAGACACTACTTTGTATCTGTGCCCATGAAAAACATTCCACCATGGTGGGTTAGAGTGTTGCTCAATGTATGCTTTTACTATTCGGATATCGGTGCATATTGCTATGTCTCAGTACCGGTGCACGAGTAAAAGGTGCATAATAAACTTGGTGAATTTGTCAGTACCTGGCTATCAGTACATGATGAAGCTCAGAACAGAAGGGTAATATCTGAACACTCAATGTCTCAGTGGTCCGCTGGCTGTGCATGCTGTAGGTCACAATGTCTGTGCAATATGAGCTATGCAAGCTTCTCAGAAAAATATATCATTTAATGGTGTAAGGGGAATTGTGAAAGTTATGTGGATGACCTTGTGGACGATAGCAGTGCTTAGTGTACGTTAGCATAGGAGTGCATGATAAGCCTGTGATTGTCTAATGTATGATGCAATACAGTATGGAGGTGAATTCTGAGATATCTATGAATCTCTCAGGACTGAACTGTCAACGCACAGTCCAAGACTTGTAGAGATGCATTATCAGAGCATGTTAGTTCCTCTGTAATGGGCTAGAAGTGCAAAATGCAGTGAGATCCACATACATACTCAATACTCAGATAAAAGTGTATACAAAGGTGCATTATCAAAACTTGTGAATAATTCATACCTGGAAGAGTAGTGTCTGATGCAGGTCAGAGTAGAAGTGTATACACACCACCAAAACAGGTTACATTAAAACTAGAGACATAATTTCAGGAAACGAATCCCAGGTTAAATACATGACATATTACATATTCCTAAGACCACTGGACAAGAAAGTTCCAATATTTTTGACGAAATACTGCTCTAGTTCCTCCCATAAGTAAATTCGGAAAATAAAAACAAACAGAAGTGTAAATACTTGTAGCAGGTTGTGTCATTACAACAGAGCATCATGTCTTTCTTGCAGCAATAATGGTTACTGTGTGGTAGCCCACAAGGAAATCTCCTGCCTTCCTAGTGCTCCAATCTACCAACAAGTGAGGAACTTTCAGAGTGCCCCAGTGTCCCACTTCCTGATATCAAACAGCACCAAGGGTATTATGTCCATCCTCAGGGCACGTGAGTTCAAGCTGCTCAAAAAGGAAAGGGCGAGCCTGTGGTTGTACCTCCTGCTGCCATCCAAACACTGGTCAAGTGTTTAGTTTAGTGGGTTTGCATGCCAGATGAGCCTTCAGTGTTCAGCTGAGAAGAGATTCCTTTATTACCACTGTAATCATTTAATAAATGAATGAATGAATGAAACATTTATATGGTGCCTTCATGAAAACCATCACTGGCAGGTGGACAGTCAGTTGCCTACAGGAACAATGACCCTAATGACAGAACAGAGTCATTAGTAGGGTGATTGTGAGTGCTGAGTGTGTTAGTGGAAGATAGTTTTATGTATTTTGCCCAAGCAAGGTGATTCTCCATTCTTATAAGGTTGAGTATTGAACAGGGAAAGAGATAGGAGGCCAGCACCTTATGTCTTTAGAGTTCTGACCGTATGATAGAGGACTTTATATTTGAAATATACAGAAGTGCTGTTAAATAGAAATATTTTATTTAAAAACAGGTTATACAGATGCACTGCGTGTGTTTTCACTATAGGGGAGCTATTACCGTTGTAATAGATAATGATGATAGCTTTATTTAGGGACTTGTTGATTCTAGCTTTAAACCCCCAAAAATGCCTCCCATTTTGGCTCTTTCTAATTGCAGCCAGCTGCATTCAGTTTTCAATATGTGATGGAAAAAATAAACTTTTTATATACTTTAAACTTCCTCTATTTCTGTGTATAATTGACATAAGATTGACAAACTAACGTGGTAAGTAGCTTATTAACTGATATGGAGAAAAGCTCGGCCTTGTACTACCCCACATTCGAAAGTCTTGGGTGTGAATGCTAAGGTTCCTAGCTCAAGAAAAATCGTGTGGTCTATGGCAAACGGTTGGAATTACGAAAATGAACAACCACTAGCACATTAGCCACAGAGTACAGTTTTGACAATTCCCTCTTGAACCATTATCAAGAAGGAATGGTCGAGAGTAAAAGAGCATGCAATCAAGGAGCCCCTACATGGCAATATCCCTTTTGCATAATAAGTAACATACATGTTAACTTACTTTTGTATATGGTAATACGCATATATTTCATATCGATACAAAGCTCAAACCAAGTGGTACTCACGGTGTTGTAGTCCCAGATAGAGTTCCATGAGTTCATCCCAGCGTTAGTGTTGATATTGGCAATGTTCTTTTCATTATTGATGTTCACTGTCTGGTGGACGCTGCCACCATCATTACCCTGGTTAGTAAGGGTGACAGACTGCCAGAGAAAAGAACAAAATCATTAGAAGTGTGAGCAAAACATGTGGAGAGTAACACTGCTGCATCTTTTCACATTGAAAATTAGAAAGTGCCTACGGGGCATCTACAGAAGAGCGCAAAGGCATGGAGTATAATAAAATATTAGTGACACAGCGCCTAATCAAAAGTATCAAATCATTAGAGCTCTGGCTGGAGTGAATGTATGCAAACCAATACCTTGGTATGTGTCTTGCCTAAAGGATTAAATCATTAGAATTAGGTATGGTGGGTGCAACAGAGGGGGGGCATAAGAATTAGACCACAACTTATACCTCCAAGTAGACAAGCAAAACCGTATTATATGTACAGATGATGATAGAGGGTGGGATAAAACCACAAAGAGTGCTAGGGAGATATACTATTTTTGTAGCTTTCACCATGCACAATGTGAGCCTTTGGTTGTGCTTGTTTCGGATGTAAAGTTTTGTTGCTCTTTTGACCTCCAAATTCCAGATCCACACATTCAATGGTGTATGTCCATAGGCGTTTAGCCTCATTCTTTGACCACCATTATCTTCTAAATCAGCAGTGCATGTATAACACGTACCCTGATTTTTTAAACGTACTTAGGTCATTGCACACATCTATAGGCCATACACAGCATATACAGTTAGTCAGTATTTTGTTTTCATATACCCCTCCTTTCAAGATCACGAGTCTACAGAGACTACAAATGTCTCAGACATGGGCAGTGGGCTTTGGCGCACTGCTTTTGCTTTCTGTCATATATTTGCCTCCAGCCACAATACCTTCCAATGCTGTGCATAGCTGACCACAGATATTTTTTGTACTAACCCATGGCATCTGAGTGCAGTGGGGTCTGGATCAAGGGTGCCTTTGAAATACACCAAGTGCCCAACCCCTCTTCCTCCCAAGGCACTTCTGCATGACCAAAGGCCGGTTTCAGAAGGATTGAAAGGTAAATTTTCTGGTTCAGTTGTACTGGACTAAAGGACCTGCACAGCTGCCTATAATGACTTTTTACTGAAACCTAAACTCTTAAGCTCCCAAAACTCTTTGTGCATGGCCTGTGGGTAGGGTCCGATGCTGAGTCCCTACTCTGCCAAAGTCAATTATACACAGCCATTGGAACCAGCCTGCCTGCAGACCTGTAGTTACTGAAATAGATGTGTGTGGCGTTAGGACATGTTCAACAGGCTCCGAGTTCATGGACATCATATTTATGGATAGTGGGGTCCTGGAACAGGGACACACCCGTCACTCAGAACCTTTAAATATTAATCCACCCACACAGAGACACATAGGGCCTGATTACAACTTTGGCGGAGGTGGTTAATCCGTCCCATATGTGACGGATATCCCACCCACTGTATTACGAGTCCATTATATCCTATGGAACTCATAATAGGGTGGGCGGGATATCCGTCACATTTGGGTCGGATTAACCCCCTCCGCCAAAGTTGTAATCAGGCCCATAATCTTTTCTTTGCCCTAAATTTTGCCCTGAAATCACGATCTAATCTCTCAAATATTCCAATTTGATTTAAAGAAATCAAGAAACCAGCTGTACAAATATCATAAAAATTTGTAACTCATTAGACCACAGATTTTAGCTTTTTTACAAAAAGTGCTTGATCGAGTCTCATGCCACAACACGATTGCATGTTTGACCTGGCTGCTCCACCTCTTTACAGTTTTGTGACCGCCTATTCATTGTTTTTTTGATAATGGTGAAATTCTATTTTTCTCATGAGAAATACTGTTGAGAAAATCGATTTTTTAACTCCCTATGACGTTTGGCTCCTTGACAGTTTTTTACAGACCTGTCTAAATTATATTTTAGGAACAATTTCTGCTGGTTGGTCAAACAGCACCAAACTATTTCAAGTTTGAAAAAATGCATTTCCAATCATTGGTGCAATGGATACCTCACATCAGAATCACAGGCGCAGCTCTGTAATATCTAATCAATAATGAATATCTCTTTGACACATCAATGCAGTGATCAACGAAAAATCTATCTTTTGGCAAGAAACAAAATGAACATGTTTGCAAACGTGTACACAATTATTGTTTACGAGTTAACAGGCCCTATCAATGCCAAGATAGCCTCCATTATTAAACAGCTTTATTTAATAATAATCTGTTTTTTCTACTTACGTCATCGGCCAAAGATGGTATCAACAAGGCCGCCAGAAGGGCAGAGAGGAAGATCTGTGAGGGGCATAAATGCTAAGATTATCAAACAGAGTAAGCTCTGCTGCAGGAAACACAAATTCCATAGTGGCTACTTAAAAAGTAAACTATACACATTACTGGTAAACCATCTATGTAATCAATCTAATTCAGTCACAGTGGTGAAACCTTAGTTTTGCTTCATTCCTGTTCTTGGTGACACCAGCTGTTGCACACCAATGCTACGGTGTTGCAGTTCACTTAATATCACAAAATATCCAAACATAAAGCAAGGGGGAGATTTCCAAGTCCCACATCCATGGGAACAAAATTGCCTTACTCCTGAGGGTGTTGGATGTAATGTGAGATCTGCTCTCTTACATGGTAGGTGGGCAGATCTTTTATGACATAATGGCCATTTGTAAGAGGAGCAGGGGTTGCATAGATGCCAGTGAAGGGGCATAGTGCGTGAAAGAGCAGAAAAAGGAAGTATAACTTACCACACCCTCTGTCTGTCATTCGGCATCTCTACTACACAAGGGCCACTTAGTCGTATCTTCTCTGCACCTTGAAGCTAACTAGTTTCCACTACAGAAACGAATCAGGCATTAAGTCAGTCAGATGAGACAAAAAATGTGAAATTGGAATGCCAATGTTGAGCTGTCTTGTTGGTAGGTGAAGACAGTTTTCTGGGAGAAGCATACCTTTTTAAAGGCAAGGAGGCATAAGTTATTTATATACAAGTCACATGACTGATCCCACCCTAGTTCTTATAATCACCTAATTACCAGGGAATATATAAATTCAAACCAGTTCTCCTCTGTCCATGTAATCATGATTAGCTAATTAATCTAACTACATAACTAAATAGGCACTGATAGGGGTCTCCTCTGCCCCCACCTCCCCAGAATCTTCCCCCACCCTCCCCCTCCCAACCCCGATGTATCGACACATACACGCACATACATACACACCCATACACACGCGCATTCCCACATTCACCCATGCATGCATACATTCATACACACTCATAGCAACACTCACTAACATACATCCAGGCACACACGCAATCACATGACACAACATGCACGTACACACACACCCATTCATGCACACATGCATAACACACGCATGCACGCATACAAACACACTCATGCAAACCCCCACACACGCACACAACACCCACCACCCCCTTCTCCTGTCGGGGAACCTGACTTTTCTCCTTGCAGGGTGTCCTCCGGCAGGAGACGGGACGCGGCGCTGCTGCCAGCAGCAGCGTCGGCCAGCAAAACACCGCCAGGCCGTATCATGGCTCATGATACTGTCGGCGGCGTTCTGCAGGCGTGGCGCTGATGCTGGCAGCAGCGCCACCTTACCGCTGTCCGCCACCATGACCGTTGACGGAATTCCACCAGCCTTCTGGTGGAATTCCGCCTACGGTCATTATTAGGTGGACGGTGGGTAGCCATGGCAATGGTATGTTTGTGGCCGTCGCCGTGGCAGTAGGTGGCATTTGCCGCCAATGTCATAATGTGGGCCTGTATTCTTTGGAAGGTCTTCTGATTGTCTGGAGAGACCAACATGTATTAATGAGTAAGACGTTTTGCCTGCTTAAAACACCAAATTCAAGACAACCCTATAAAGAAGTCCTTTATATAGCTAATAAACTATGGAACTCTCTTGCACTTCATTGGAGAACTCAACTTGCCCTCTTCTCCTTTATTAAATCCCTGAAAATCCAGCCGTTTAAATCAAGGATATTACCACACCACAGTGCCCTACCACTGTGTTTCTCATGGTGGCTATTGTCATTTCTCTTATATGCTATACCTTCATTTCATCGCTGCTCCCACACCCTATTATTAAGCTACCCTTCAGTGGTTGTATTTGTTCCTGGTAATTGATTATTTGCATTCAACCAATATGGAAGCTCTACGTGTTTCTTCTGTTTGTCCCACAGAGAACACTAAGGGCATGATCACCAGGGCCCGTGGGTTGCATGGAATTTATGGTTGCCAATAAAATCTGATACACCTTGGTCTGGAATTTATCACTGAGATAATTTCTGACCATTCTGAGTTTTTGCTTTCTAATGGGGAATAGCAGATTACCACGCCAACACATACATGTCCTGGTAAATCAGACCTTGTTCCCCCTTGAAATTAGGCAGGTTTGACTGGTAAAATTTACAGGGGTTAGAGCAGGTGGGTGGAATTTAACAGATAAGCTATAATCAGACCAGTTATCATCATTTACCAGCAACTAAACAGCACTAAAAATAACACAATGACCATCATTAGTGCACACAAATCTAAGTGGAGTACCACACATATTTTGCATTCATATTGCGAAACACAGATTGGAAACCAGTCCTAGCTTTCAAAATGTTTTCTAATTAGTGTGTCTTCAAAAATTAATTCACAAAAGGAGTAAGGCACCCTGCGTTTTTGCTCTGGAGCACGTGACGTCCAATAGGCCAATCATATGGGGCGTGTGCTACATAAAGGGCGGCATTATTCTTGAAGGTTGGAAGCTCATGCCTTTTGTCTATTTTTGTAAAAGACTGAGATTTAGAATTCCCTTACAGCTCTATATATTAAAGTGAGATCCAAGGCCTATCCATGCTACTTCCACCTTCACTCCTGGATAGTAGTACTAGAACAATTTTCAGAGTAGGGTTGCTGCCATTAATGTGATATTACTGAAGTCCTAGGACTTCTGAAAAATCAGAGCGTCACACAAAAAACATGTGTCGCCCATTCTGTAGGAATGAGATAAGGGTGTGGTATGTAGCTGGTGAGGTAGCACATTGTCATTTACAGACTGCACATATTCTGTTAAAATGGCCACCAAATTTGCATAGACTTGCAGTTTTACTTGTAAAACAATACAGAGCACAAACGATAATGTGTGACAGTCAGGTTCCAGCAAATATGTATCATTTGTGAATCACCAAGTAAAGCCTTCTTTTTTGTTTTGTTCGTATTAAAGTCCTTGCTTTCACTACACTTCAGAAATACAAAAAATGTGCTTTATTTGTACTTTGCTAATTGCTGATATATTTTGAAATCTGTCACTAGCGTAAGAAACCTTGAGGGGGCTCCTCTGAAAACTACATGGCGGGCACCCCCCTGGACTCAGTCAGGAGCTCTCAGGCCAGTGTACTGACTGAGGGGGTTCCTGGAGCTCAGGGCCGCTCTCTCACACCACGGGGGCTGCATGGGCCTATATTACTCCCCTGAAATCTGTGTATGATTCATTTGCAGGTATTTAATTGTTGTGTATTAGAAAACTGACATCCTACAGAATTTCCTTTCGCTTCCTATGCCAAAGCAAGATTCTCACCTAGGTCACTTTTACATTCAGAGAAATAAAAGAAAAAATTAGTTTACAAATAAGCAGCAATTTGTTAAAAGATATAGCCTGACTGCTTGCCTTCCTATTTGAATGCGCTGCAAACGTGACAAGATAAACACAAAAGTTAAAGGCATCTTTATTACTCATTCACCTTCTGAACTCCAACATGGTTGGAGCTCCTAGACCCTCCCAATCAAGCCAGCAATGACACCTTTTCGAGCCAGGATCAAATACTCACAGTCAGCTTCATTTTCTTGCCTTGGGAGCCTGTAAAGATCTGCCTGAGATGGTCGACTTTACCTTGCACATTTATAGGGAATTTAAGAACGTAATTTGTGTGGGCAGTCCAGGCCTTTCACCATGTTACCCCTGACACCCTTATCTACTTCCTCATGATTTTGGCAGAGGTAGAACAATCTCTATATTTGGATAGCCCAAACACATGTTAGGTAGCTAGATTTATTTGCTCTCCTTTAAGGATTGTCGGAAGTTCAGAATATAGACCCACCCGTGCACTGGTCCACCCTGATTAGTTTCTTGAGAAGCTGGTGGACACAAAAGTAAAATTCCTGTGGAGATAGAGACAACAAAAAATCACATTAGGTTCCAGAACATTTATCACCTTCTCCGCTGTGTACACATCTCTGAATAATTGCTGCCTGCATTTTCACCAAATCATATTCAAGACTAATAGACCCTAAATTCAAATAAAACTCCCAACGTAAAGTTTCTTTATTTTTCATAGGTGGAGACTTCCAGTAATACAACAACGCTGATGAAATTCCTGTTCTGAAAAATATGTTTTTTTTTACAGCTGAATCGCAACATTTCTTTTTTCAAGGAGTCTTTCTTGATCGAGAGACTACTAATTCTGCACTTGATATACTATACAGACTTCCAAATTCTCTCAGTTTGAGTTAAATATGTTTGCAATCCCCCTGCTTTCCAGAGCTTTACCTTTAGCTACGCCCTTGTGGGTTTGAGCACTCAATTATTTTTCTGATGCAGTAAAGTGGCTAGAAGCCATTTCACTGGGGCATTGTGGACTGGTTTTATTTCTGGCTTGAGCCTTCTCATCATCAATGGATAATGAGACCTTGTCGGTACTTTTTCCAGGTAGACCTGATCTGGAGGATATCATAATTTATTGCCCCACGTATACTTCAATTGAAAATACGATGATCATCAATACATGTAAAATATAGATCGTTATCCCTTATTTGAGAGGATATTGGCGGTAAAATGCATAGTGTTTTGCAATGGAGGAAACATACACAAAAGCTCAATACTAGTGCTCAATTTAGTACTGAAGTCTCTCCATAACTGTGTTTATTTATGTTCTTTCATCCTCAAAACAGAGAGAAAACTCAGATGAAGCCTGGGAAGATCCTGGGATGACAATGGTGTTTTGATTTGCTTCTCAGGTGCACATTGAAGGGAAAGAATGGACATGAATGAATGTGCACAGTCTGTCACGTAGTATGGGAACAGGAAGAACGGAAGAAGATATTTTAGTGGGTGCTGGCTTGCAGGAAGACAAGAAACCATCTCCTGTTGAGGCTAGCATTGTGCCATCTCTTCCTGGGCCTATTTGGAATGACAGTCGGGGACACGTGTATGCTCTAGAGGACCCAACGGGACCCCTATGCTGACTGCATAAACCATCAGAAGAGAGAACCGACAAAGCAGGACGCTGTATTTCACTTATTGAAGTCACCAAAAGTGAAGCTAGACCTTGGTGATCCATGAATTAGTCAAAACATTTCTAGGGTTTGTTTGCAGATTTGTGTATTGAAAGTCTCCATCCCCTGGGAATGTCCTTCGACTGCCTGAGTGAGAGTTACACCTGTGGGTAGAAGGGAGGGGCAATGAGTCGAAGATAGTCTGTGGTATCTTGTTTTGTCTCGATTATGAGCGAGGTGTCCATGAAGTCTCTGGAAGCTTTTGAGGGGTACCAATGGCATACAAGTTAAATTCACATGCGCTATTTGTCTTTCCCCTTGTGAGGCAGTATTCAAAGAGTCCTTTCATTGGCTACTAGTTACAGTTAGAGGGTGGTCTCTGCAATGAGGTTTTAAGCAAGACTTTGAGAATGTTTTAGAAGCTCACATGAGGGTGTAGGCAGGGCCTTAGTGAAAAGAGAAGACTGCACACTGTAGGCTATTGGCAAAAGTAAATGAAACTTTCAGAATGAATGCATATTCCTGAAAGTAATATGGAGGACTTGGGTAATGTGTTCCATCATATAGGGCAAAAGTCATGCATTGGTGAAATTTCAGTTGACTTTAGCTGTTGACTGTGCATGTTTATCATTAGGCATGCTGTGTTGTCAGTAGTGGCATCTGGGTAGTTAATATCCATGGGACGGAGGCATGACGTGTCTGCCGAAAGCTGAGGCTGATGGCCCTCAAGGTGAATTATGAAGGGCTGAAGACTGTTATCACTGCAGGTGATGCTATATCAGGGAGGCGAGGTTGAGCAATGGAGACGCAGTATGACGGAGGAGACGAAATCAGAGGACATAGACACATGTGACTAAACCGTGGTGGAGTCTGCATCTCTAATGAGTAATGCCACCATCGCACATGATGAGGCAACATGTACTGGGTCACCAGTGGGTAATGCAAGCATCTGAAATGTATAACGAGCTTGGTCCAAGGTATTGTGAAAGGAAATGGTAACTAGATCCAGTGTGTCTAGCCCATAAGAGGAAAAACATAAGCAGACTCAGCACACCTATTTCTCCCAACTCCACATAAACGTCAAGGCTTACAACAGCATGTTCATGTATGCAAAAGCAGGAATGCAGTCTGATGTTGCTTGTCCTATGGTTTGCCTGAAAATGATCAGGAACAGAAAAGAATCCGGAGAAAGAAGAGCAGGGTGAGGGGAATTATAAATGCACAACAGGAAAACTAGAGGTCAGAAATAGTGGCAAGCTCTCAAGAGGAACTTAACAAACACTTCTGGGTGCTTCCCTCACAACTTAGAGTATGGCAAACAGCAATCGAGAGAATGGCTGGGATATAAGACACTCCTCATCATAAGGGGACATTACCAGTGTGATGGAGCTTCCCCTGACTTTTTTCCACCACTCCATTTTTTTAGTCATCTGCCATCTTATTATTTCTCTCGACCAGGAGGGACATATACGAGAGCTAGGGCCATATTAAACTGCAATGTGCAGCTTCCCCTTGTGCCAAAGTTTGCCTAACTGCTCCACCACCTGTATCTCCACAGATAGTTGTTTGGCATTGTACATTTATGAACAATGGCTTTCCATCTAACTAAGAATTAGATGTGACTATCCCTTAAATTTAATAACCTTACCATTAGTGGGTGCTTACATTCTTCTAAGCAATGTCACCTGGTAAACACAATTTTCAAATTTTCAAATCCTTCTGATGTGTTACTTAGAGGTGTGATTTGTTGGACTACATATCCCACATTGTAGCTTGTGATATTATTACACTACCTCCTGTTTCTCAGAAATCTAACTGTGAATAATTCTTGTTGGAGAGTCCATGTGCTTTGACATGTTCCTTGTATTCTGTTTGATTAATACATTTAAGCAACCTGTTTTGATTGAGGCATCTGCCGTCCACTCTTAGAATGTATAGATTATTTATAGGTTTAGCTGCAATCACATTTCAATTAGGTAGTAAAATCATGTTTACCTATAACAAGGTGGATGCTGATTACACAATCAATCAATCAGGAATTTGTAAAGCGCACTACTCACCCGTGAGGGTCTCAAGGCTCTGAGGAGGGGAGGGGGGAGGGGGAAAGGTGGTGCTACTGCTCGAACAGCCAGGTCTTGAGTTTTCTGAAGGTAAGGAGGTGTTTGGTCTGGCACAGGTGGGTGGGAAAAGTGTTCCACGTTTTGGCGGCGAGGTGCGAGAATGATCTACCGTCGAGTGTAGTTCTGTGGACGCGTGGGACAGGTGCGAGGGTGAGGTCGGTGTAGTGGAGATGCCGGGTCACAGTGTAGGAGAGTCGTCTGTTGAGGTATTTTGGTCTGGTGTAGTGCAGTGCTTTGTGAGCGCGGGTGAGGAGTTTGAAGGTGATTCTCTTGTTGACTGGGAGCCACTGCAGGTTTTTCAGGTGGTCTGTGATGTGGCAGTGGCGGGAGATGTCCAGGAAGAGGCGTGGGGACACGTGCTGGATGCGTTGCAGCCTTTTCTGGAGTTTGCCCGTGGTTCCTGCGTAGAGGGTATTGCGTAGTCCAGCTTGCTGCTTACGAGGGCTTAGGTGACTGTTCTTCTGGTTTCGGTGGGTATCCATTTGTAGATCTTTCGGAGCATGCAGAGGGTGTTGAAGCAGGAGGAGGAGATGATGTTGACTTGCTGGTTCATGGATAGTGAGGGGTCCAAGATGAATCCAAGGTTATGTGCACGGTCGGTGGGAGTCGGAGTGGTTCCGAGAGTGGCAGGCCACCAGGAGTCATCCCATGCTGAGGGCGTGGAGCCAGAGATGAGGACTTCTGTCTTGTTGGAATTGAGTTTGAGGCAGTTGCTCTTCATCCATTCGGGGATGGCCTTCATTCCTTCGTGGAGGTAGGTCTTGGCGGAGTCCTTAGTGAGGGAGAGGACGTTGAAGAGGGTCGGGCTGAGGCACAAACCCCGGGGTACGCGGCAGATGATTTTGGTGGCCTCCGAGCAGAATGGGGGGAGGCGGACTCTCTGGGTTTTGCCAGTGAGAAAGGAGGTGACCCAGTCCAGGGCTCTGTCGTGGATTCCAGCATTGCTAAGGCGTGAGCATAGGGTGTGGTGGCAGATGGTGTCGAACGTGGCCGAGAGGTCCAGTAGGATGAGGGCCATGGTTTTGCCGCTGTCCATTATGGTTCAGATGTCGTCGGTGGCAGTGATGAGGGCGGTTTCGGTGCTATGGTTGCTGCAGGATCTGAATTGGGAAGGGTCCATGGTGCTTTTCTTCGTGAGGAAGCGGGTTAGTTGTCTGTTGACAGCCATCTCAATGACTTTTGCCGGGAAGGGGAGAAGGGGAGCAGGGAGATAGGCCAGAAGTTCTTGAGGTCCTTTGGGTCCACCTTAGGTTTTTTGAGGAAGGTGTTGATCAAGGCGTGTTTCCAGCTCTCTGGGATGGTGGCGGACTCGAAAGAGCTGTTGATGATCTTCCGTAGTTGGGGTGCTATGACTGAGCTTGCTTTGTTGAGGATGTGGTGAGGGCAGGGGTCAGACGGAGAGCCAGAGTGGATGGTGTTCATGATTTCTATGATGTTGTTGTCGTTGATGGGGGTCCAGGAGAGCAGGGGGTTGGTCGGAGGTGAATCTGTGGTGTTGGTGGTTGCCAGTGGGGTCTGGGTGCTGGAGCTGTCATGGATGTCTGCAATCTTGCAGTGGAAGTAGGATGCTAGGGAGTCGCAGAGGTCTTGGGATGGTGAGGTGTCGTTGGCATTGGAGCTGGGGTTGGAGAGGTCCTTCACGACATTGAAGAGCTCCTTGTGGCTGTGTGCGTTGTTATTGATTCGGTCTTTGAAGGCGGTTCTCTTGGCAGCTCGGATGAGTTGGTGGTGTCTGCGGATGGCGTTTTTGAAGGCTGTGAGGTTGTCCAGAGTCTGATCTTGGCGCCACTTTCTTTTGAGTCTTCGGCAGCTTTGCTTAGATTTGTGGAGGTTAGTGGTAAACCAGAAGGCCTTTCTGTCGGTGCATCTGTTGTAGGGATTCTTGATTGGGGCAAGAGTATTGGCACAGGTGTTGACCCATTTCCTGAAGTTGCGGACAGCTGCATCAGTGTCGGTGGTGTCGATGGGTGGGTTCTGGGAGAGGGTTTCGATAAGTTGGTCTTCGGTGACCTTGTCAT
Source organism: Pleurodeles waltl (assembly GCF_031143425.1). NCBI lineage: Eukaryota > Metazoa > Chordata > Amphibia > Caudata > Salamandridae > Pleurodeles > Pleurodeles waltl. The sequence goes on along the minus strand of NC_090450.1, from coordinate 680,083,515 downwards.
AACTGCGGTGGGGAATCCGTGGGTGGTGGTGTGTTGTGGGTTCCTTGAAGGAGAAGTGGATGCAGCGGTGGTCTGTCCAGTGGAGTTCGGTGGTGTGGCTAAAAGAGACGTGATTGCTGGCGGAGAATATAGGGTTGAGTGTGTGTCCTGCGGAGTGTGTTGGGGTCGTGTCGAGCTGTTTGAGGTCGAGGTTGTCTAGCAGGGTGGCGGTGTTCTTGTCGTTGGTGTCCTCGAGGTGGAAGTTTAAGTCTCCGAGGAGTATATAGTCAGTGGATGCGAGAGCGTGCGTGCTGATGATGTCGATAATGGAATCGCTGAACTGCTGTCTTGGGCCGGGGGGGCCTGTAGATGAGGGTCCCTCAGAGGGTGGTGTTTGGGTCAGTGTGGATTTGGAAGTGCAGGTGTTCGGCGGTGCTGAGGGTGTCTTCGGTGTTGGTCGTGATCCTCAGGGTGTTCTTGTGGATGATGGCAATGCCTCCTCCTGGTTTGTTTGAGCGGCCCTGCGGGTGATCTTGTAGCCGCCCGGGATGGCTATGGTGATGTCAGGTGCTGAGGAGGGGTTTATCCAGGTCTCGGTCAGGAAGGCGACGTCTGGGAGGCTGAGTCGAGTAGATTCCATAGCTCTACTGCGTGCTTGTGGACGGAGCAGGTGTTGAGGAGGATACATTTGAGATGGTTGCGTCCTGCCTTGGTGGGTGGGTCATTGGCGTGGAGGCTGGTGAAGGGTCCGCTGGTGGTCTGCGGGGAGGCTTGAAGGCAGGCATAGGAGTGGCCAGTGTTTAGGGCACGGAGGGTGATGGCGTCCTAGTGAAGACGTGCGTGGCGGCGGTTGGGGGGACAGGAGCCAGGGGTTCTGGCGCTGGGCACAGTCCAGGTGCGGACAGGCGCAGACGGGCTTACGTTTGGTGTGACTTCGCTGCCATTAAGTAGGGAGGAGGAGGGGGAGAGGACAGTGGGAAGGCGGGAGGGAGAATAAAAACAGTGCAAAATAGGGGGTGGGCCAAAAAAGGGGGCAGGGCCACAGGGGCAGCAGCGGCAAGGGAGAGAGAGAGAGGGAGAGAGCGAAAGTGAGAGAGAGAGAGAGCGGAGTGAAAGAGAAATGAAGAAAAGTAGCACTAAGGGACAGTAGTGAAGCAGAGCTGAGAGCAAAGCAAAGCAAAAGGAGGAGAGAGGCAGACTGTAGCCTAGTAGGTGAGCAGAGATGTCCCACTAGACACCAGGGATGAGGCGCAGGCAGAAGCCTGCGCTTGGAGGAGGGCCTCGAGCTCCTGACAGGGGTCAGAAGTTCAGAGGAGCCAGGGAAAGGGCTCTACTTACAGGGTGGAGCCACAGCAGTCAGAGCAATGCACTGACCAGGTCAGTGGTATTGCTCATTCTACCAGGCAGTGGCCGCCATTACGTAGAGAGATGGGGAGGAGAGGACAGCTGGGAGGTGGGAGAGAGACGCAAAACGGCGTAAAAAAGGGGGTGGAGCTGAAAAAGGGGACGGGTCACGGGGCAGCAGGGGGGAGAGAAAGAGGGGGAGAGTGAAAGTGAGAGAGAGAGAGAGAGAGAGCGGAGTGAAAGAGAAATTAGGAAAATGACCAGGTCAGAAAGGTCATTAGTGAAGCTTAGCAGTGTGGTTTTGGACTTCCATTAACTCGTACCACCATAAACAGTGTGAGGATGATGTTTTGTGCTCAATGTCACTAGAATAGAGCAATGGAGGATACATAAGTAGATTATAGTCTAATTCATTACCCATAACAGTGCAGGTGCTGGTTAAAGTGTTCTGTGAAAGAAACCTCAATCCTATGATGTGTAATGTTATTTGCACTGAGCTTGCAATTAAGGTGTTGATCATTATGGCACAAGCCAGTGTGCTGAGACATTACAAGAGAGATTGGTGGTGATCTAAAATGTCAAATATGGCTGTAGGTAAGTAGGAGCAGGTGATTACATACAAATTAAATAGCCGTATTGTAGCAAGAAAGGCTCTTCATGTTTTCCAGTTATATGAGTCAGGAGACAATAAAGTGCTGCTCATGTTAACCATTCCAACCAACACCAGGTTATTCACATCCCTTTCACCTGAGGAGTTTACCAGGGTTCCTTACTTTCACCTGTCATTTTCAAAGTTTGCATGGAGCCATTTGATGCTTTTGCTAAAAACAAAGGCATTGAGATTCCCCCAATATGCAGATGAAACACAACTCTGCTTCAAAGTCTCCTCCGCTTCAGACATCCTGCACCTCAAACACTGCCTCCACATCACCCAGACCAGGATGTCCGATACCCAACTGGAGCTCATCCCAATCAAGAAATATCCTGTTATTTGCCACAACAACAAACAAGAAACAGTACAAACTTGGCACAATGACATACACCTTGATAGCTTGGAACCCCAACTTTCTCTGAATGTCAGGTCAACCGGATTCACCCTGGACATGAACTTCATCCTCAAGGAACATGCTGCCCAAAAAATAAAAGAGGGTTTGGAACCAGCTCCCTCCCCTAATGAAAGTAAACCAATTTCTTCCAGAAAGCGACTCAGAACTACCCTTGTATTTCAACACCCTGCTCCATGGCCTTACAGACTCCACAATGGCATTCCTTCTTTTCTTTTATTTCTTTTAAGGCTACCCCGGTGGACTATACCTGGTAGTTAATATGTCTGACCTACAAGGTCTGAGCTTTGATGATAGTATGGTGCAGGCGATCCTGCAAACTCCTTCCATACTAGGGGACGAGAATAGTGGTCCATCGAGCGGCACAAAAGAAGACTGGACAAAACTGTCTGCCTTGAAGAAAGAACTTCTTAAAACTGTCTTACACGGCACGATTATGACCGAATACTTAAGGGCCAATATTTCACCAAACGGTCTCATTGTTACGAATGTTCCTAGAATTTTCTTACAAGATCTACAATTCAGAATAGACTGGTCACAGATATCATGGAAATGCACTTGTGACTGGTTGATCTTGATCATTAATACATCTAAACGTTTAGCAGACTCAATTACGATACAGATCTCCATCACAGAGGCAGCCATGAAAACCACAGTTCAACTGTCTCAGTTTAAATCCCGCTTGGCAGAAATCAATCTGGAACTCAACGAGACCAAGGAATATCTCACCAGACAGAAGATTAACAAACTGCAAAAAGATATTAAACGTTTCAGCAAAGAAAAGATTTACCCCTACACGAAAGACGATTATCATTGTGAGGTCAATTCTGAGACCTCAGAGGATTCTGATGCTCCACAACGAAAGACTTTTGTACCTAATTACAGCTCGAGCTCTGACGGTTGGAGTAGTGATGAGGGACAGAGGATGAATCGCAATCGTTACATCCCACCTCCTCACTACAACGCTCCCTTTCCGTATCAGCAGATTCCTCCTTGGCAATCGCAACCTATGCCTATGCCTTTTTTCCAGCCCCAACCCCAATATAATTTCAACCCTTTTTTAGGAAGAGGCCGGGGCAGAGGCAGAGGCAGAAACAGAAGGAGAGGAAGAAATGTACACTGGGCACAAGAAGAACCCCAGATGATGACCAGGAGTCGGAGTGTGATAGCACAAAAGAAAATCTAGTGGTCAATCTTTCCAGAACAATTCTTACCCCTTCGGAGAAAACGGTTTTAGAGAAAGGTTTGGGTTTTGTCCCCACCCCAAGAGAAGACCAATTTAGACTGAATTGTGAAATGTCAGCCCTATTCCGTAAGGTTAGACTGCACTTCTTCTTTAAAGATCAACCACCGAGGGACCCCAGAGGTGATACTGATCTAAGGAACCCTTCTACTTTTACACCTCCTGTTACCTAAATCCCAACAGAGGTATTAACTTTTGAGAAGGCGGTCCGTCATGAGATTCAACTACTAGAACCCATCCGGACTTTTCAAAATGTGTCCAACTTGGAACGTGCGGCCATCCAATCTTTATCGCATAATCCTGACATTACTATAAAACCTGCTGATAAAGGAGGGGCAATTGTAGTTATGGATACTACCTTCTATAGACTGGAATGTCTCAGACTTTTGAGTGATGAAACTCACTACAGACACATACAGACAGATCCGACTCCCCGTTTACAACGGATGATCCGCGGGATGATAATGGAAGCTGAATCAGCAGGATGGATCACACGACAGGAAGCAGAGTTCCTGGACACTAAGAATCCCAGAACACCATACTTCTATTGCCTTCCCAAAATTCACAAGAGCACCCCACCACCTGGTCGTCCAATAGTGTCCGGGATTGGCTCTCTTTTAGAACCTCTATCAAAATTTTGTGATTTCTTTTTACAACCAATGGTTCGTAACACATCTACCTTCCTTAGAGATACTAAAGACACCTTGATCCTACTTAATGATGTTAATGATGCGGGTCCCACAGATATATTGATATGCCTGGATGTGGAAGCCCTTTACACTAATATTCCACAAGAAGCAACCTTAGCAGCAGTAGAAGACTTGCTACTGGCAGAAACATGGACCTACAATACGCCAGTTAGTTTCATCATGCAATGTGCAAGTGTGGCACTAAAAGAGAATTTCTTTCAGTTCGAGACACGTCTCTTCCACCAGATACAAGGTACTTCCATGGGAAGTACCTTCGCACCAAGCCTGGCATGTCTGTATATGTTTGCCTTTGAACAACGCTATATTCTCACTCCCGAACAACCATTTTTTACCAACATAAGACTATGGCGTCGCTATATTGACGACATTCTGGTTGTTTGGAAGGGGAGTAATGAATTGGCATTAGATTTCACAAAATGGGTTAATACCTTGGATACCAATCTCCGTTTTAGTTCCAGCATCTCGGATCAAGAGGTATCATTTCTTGATTTGCGGATAACACTCAGAGATGGTTATTTGCATTCCTCTGTATATCATAAACCCACAGACAGAAACAGTTTATTACTTTATAACAGCCACCACCCAAAATCATTAAGGGACAATCTTCCGTTTGGACAATTCCTCAGGATAAGACGTAACTGTTCGGATGCAGACGACTTTCACCTCCAAGCCAACACTCTTTGTAGCAAACTGGGTGCACGTAATTATCCTGCAAGGTGTGTGAGACAAGCAAAGAAAAGAGCCAGTAATATTCCACGAGAGACTCTCTTGACCAACAATATCCGTACTCAACAATCAAGGCTCACATGTGTGACTACCTACACGCCTTTGAGCAATCGGATTAAGAGCATCATTCGAAGACTGTGGCCAATTCTTAATAGTGCAGGAGAATCTTTGGACTGTCCTTTATTTGCCTTTAAGAGGACCCACAATATTAAAGATATGGTGGTCCACACTAGACCTGTACATCAAAAAACCAAGGATGACGTCAATCATAATCAGTGGTTAAAAGTCAAAGGCCATCACCCGTGTGGGGGTTGTAACGTATGCTCAATGACTAGGAGCACCTATGAAGTAGATCTCGGTGAACCTAAGAAATGGCAACTAAAATCCCACACCAATTGTCGCACTAAGAACTGCGTCTATATGATCACTTGTCCCTGTGACTTGAGATATATAGGAATGACAACGAGAATGGTGAAGACACGCATCAATGAACACCGGAGCACCATCAGGTGTAAGAGGTCTGCAACAAAATTAACTAACCACTATCTGGAAAAACATCATACCCCAGATAACATCAGATGGTTGATACTGGAGACTATAAGAGATAATAATGAGTGTACAAGGAGACTTTTTGAAAAAGAACAACGATGGGTCTTTAGGCTGAGGACCCATGAGATTGGGCTCAACGACGAGATCCCTTGGACCAGTTTTACCCGCTGAACATCGGGTCCCTTTAGACCATTTGTTGCCTTTTTATTATGTTTGCTACATAATACATTTTCCTCTACAATTTTCCATAAAAAATTTTTTTGTTGATATATAATTTTTGTAAGTTCATGTTGTGCTCTTAATAAGCACGCATGACTTGTATAGAGGACATTTTTGCATCAGTTGTAATACCAAGATATTTCCTTATTTCCTCCGTAATTCCCTCTTATAAATGGCCGACATTTTTCTGAGTCCATTTTTGATTTCTATACCTGTGTTAGTTTTGAGTCCTCTTTTACTTTTCACTATCTCCTGGTATTTTAAACGAATACCAAGGAAACAACACTCTGTATTCCGGGGACCGAGACGGCTCACAGGTGAACCAACGCTTGTGGTTCTATTCCAAGTAAGTGCCCTTTTTGGCGGTTAGCGATCGGCGTGACATCCTCACGCCGTCCCGTCACTGCCCGAGCTTCAAACTTGTTTATGAAGCTGTATTATTATTATTTTTTTAGCGCCAGCCATAACACGCGATTTCGCGCTTATACGGACACGGGCGGCACGCGTTCCTGATTCTATGCGCCCCGTCCTCCATGATCCGTATGTGCTTTACTTCTTAGTGTGGCCACTTGCTATTTTTGATGAAGCGTGTACGCAATGGGGATTAGAACGATTTTGTCTCACTAGTTTTTGGACTTTGAACCTCGTGTTTTCTGTTGTGTGTTTTTTCAAACTTAGATACATGACGGATATCGTCTATGAATGGTCTGACTTCTGGTCGATACTTATGTGTGTGTTTGTTTTGACTAGAAGGTACCCTGCAACCTAGGGACTTCGTTTTACTTAATATTATTTGTAGTTACCCCTGTGTCTTTTCTGGCATTTTGTTAACAATTCACCTGCTGCATCCTATGTGAAAGGCTGAAGTGGCTTTTTTACCATAGATACCAGTGATCGTTATGAGATATTCCTACCAATAACCATGCTGTTTTAAACTGCTCTTTCTCTCTTTGTGTACACATATGTCTAGTTCATAATGGATTTTTGAGCCTGCTACCTCCCCGAGGGGGCCCACCAGTAATACTTGGAGGGTGAGCATTTCTCTACCTACACTTTTGATGTTTCTGTGTTCATTCACCCTGGCACCTTTTGGCACAGGTCACATTCGTTCTTGTATGGCGTTCTCACGAGGGTATTTGGTAACCGATCAGGTACAGTGACTAATTTAACTGCTGATGAACAAGTTATCATCTGACTTTGGTTTCCTTTGTTTGACCTTTTAGGTTTTGAACTAAGTAGTTCACATAGCTGTTTTCATAAAGGATTAGGTACGTAATTTGGTCCTGAAGAATCGCATGAGATCAATTTCAACTCAATATAGCGAGAAACATGTTGACCCCTTGACTGAGTATCACGGTGACTCTGTGTACTCTGATTTTTGTACCTTTTTTACTCTAAATTCTAGTAAAATTGTTTAGATTTTGTATCTAGGGAATGTAAACATTATTTTACCATATCCCTAAACAATTTTTTTTTTAACCATGCCAGGGGTTCAAATATCAGAATAAATATACTTTTTTACCCCTAGTTTTTAATCTTTTTCATACCAATCCTCTTTTTTCACACTTGACCGGCTTTACACCAACTATCTAAAGATCTCCGGCAAAGAGCCCCCCTGTGGGGCCCGTCAGGCATTGCAGTGCCGGCCTGACGAGGAGCATAGCCCTATGATGAAGCATGTCACCAGATGGTGAGTGAGGGCTCTTGCTTCGAGCATATTGCTCCCCCTTCCTTTTCCACCTTCTTGTTTTTGGAAACCTGCCCTTAAAACCATAACCCTCTTTCTTATTTTGGAACTGTGTGTATATTTTGTTGAGTATTCCTTAAGGTCCACCTACAAGCTGCAGCTCTAAGCTCTCCTCCAGGTCATGAAGAAGTCTGTTCATATCACTCTTATCCTGATGGAGATCTATTGGCTCCCCTAGCTCATTCACACCATCTTCACATCTCGAAGCATAGAAAAGGAAAAACAAGGCAGCTGGCCATTTCCATCTATGCACCGTGGATCTTGAACATCATCCCCATAACCATCAATAATGAGCCAATGTTTCTCCAGTTTAGGAAAGTGTTGAAGATGCAGCCCTTTAAATAACTCCACATTGTGGTATCCTCATGTACTGGGGATCTCATCTTTAGTTGTAGAATGTTATTATGTAAAGGGATGTTGGAGTCTTGTGAGGATTCTGGAAGGTGGGAGAGGACCGGTTGAGAGGAGGAAGACAGTGGGAGGTGTTGTGAGCTGCTGGATCGTTTATTGTGGATGAGATAATTACTTTGTACTTAAGAAAACCACATTAAAACAACCTACGTTGGATTATAACTTCACATTGGCTACGAGGATGGGATACGTTGGTGAAATTATCTCAACACGGATATTGGAACTTCTACTTTGAACACAGAACTGGGGCTCTTGTATTGGATGACTTTATTTTGGATCCAACAATTGAAACAATAAGGTATGTGGCAAAAATAGTAAGACTTGCAAGGATTTATTTCCCTAATTCATTTTTTGGAGTGTCTAACTTAAAACCTGCTCCACTTGAAACGACTTGGAATTGACAACTGTGATTTACAGTCTATGTACAGGGCTTAATTGACTAATGGTGTACAGTTTCATCAAGTTTAGTAAGGCTTTATGGATTTAATGCGTTAGCCTTACGGACAGTTGCCACACGACGCCGGTATATTTTTGAATATTTTGCTCATCGCGTGAAGCTGGCACGCGTCGTTTTAAATTCCCTGGTTCTGTGATTCATGCGAGCGCTCGCGCTTCCTCTGAAGCTACGTTCCATCTCATGCGCTCGAAGATTTCCTTAATAAACAAACAGGAACTGCCGCGTGTATGTCTCGTAAAGCGGAGCACGAGCGCACGCGCTCCTTCTGAAATTGGATTTTCATTGCGTACGCTTGCCGTTTCATAAACAAACTAAGACAAACTGCTACGATTCTCAACACGATTCTCTGTGCTTCCCGGATTTTTAGTGCAGAAATTTAAAGTGTTCATTGGGCATTTTCTCAGTGTATAAACACAAGGAATACATTTACGAGATTTTATTACAGCCTCATTTCCATAAAACAAGACGAACTCGACGTAGATAATGGCCTCTTTGTTTTGTGAATCACATTGAGAGCTCAAAGGTACTAAATATTTGCTTGGATACTTGAAGGCTATAGAGTGAAGGAGCTGTACATTATACTTTACATTTTACATTTTAGCTCAAACATGCAAAATATACCACCTCCTCCTTTTTTTTTAACTGTACCTGGAGATGCTCCTATAATTTGGTCGAAATGGAAAAAGTATTTCCTTCATTACACAAGAGTTTGTGGTTCATCTATATCTAATGAAAGGAAAGTCTCACTCCTCATGCATTGTTTGGGGTGTGAGGGCTTGGAAGTCTTTGAAACGTTGCCTGAGCCTGAGGATGAAGGGGCAGAATTGAATGAATTTGAACTTTGCATAAAGAAACTGGATCTTCATTATCTTCCAAAGATTAGTACGATTTTGGAACGCTACCATTTTGGTATGAGAGAACAAGGACAGAATGAGTCTATAGAGGAATATATAACAGCCTTGAGGAAATTGGCTGCAACTTGCAAATTTGGAGTAAGGATGCTCCTACGCTTCATGAAGTGATAACCATTGCTAAAGGTGTTGAGCACACGTTGGCGTGTGTTGGTGAATTAGAGAAAAATAAGTATCCTTCTGTGAATATAATTGGTCCGAAAAATGAGTCACAAGAGAACAATGTGTTAGAGGTTGATGGAAAGAAGGATGAACTTAAGTTATCACAGATACAGAAATCTAAGTTTAAAGACACAAAATGTTTTCGATGTGGAAACTTGGGTCATTTTGCGTCATATAAAAAATGTCCTGCAATTGCCGCTGTGTGCAAATTATGTGGAAAACGTGGACACTTTGCAAAATGCTGTAGATCGCCAAAGGAATTACCTTCTATATCTATTAAAGTAGTGCAAGACCGTGTCTTGATGGTGGAGGATCGTGTCACGGAGAAGAAATATCCTAAGGACATTGTAAACCTGGGTGGTGTTATGTGTGAAGTCCTTTTTGATTCAGGAGCTTGGTTAACTCTTATGTCTAACGAAACATTTGATAAATATTTGAGTCATTGAGTGAAACAAAAAAATCCCGATGTGGTTCCAGGGGGTTATGGTGGCCAAGCTATAGATCTGAGGGGATATTTTGAATCCAAAATAGAGTTTAAGTCTAATTCTATTGTGGGTAAAATATATGTACCAGTAAAAGGTGACAGTGTTATTAGCTGGCCACATCAAAGGGATCTTGAGGTTATTTTGGACCCTAATAATCCTACGCCTGTGATGTTGAAGAAAGATTTTAAAATGATGTTAGCAAAATATGTAAGATATCTGATGTGGTTGGTGACAGTGTCTTTCCTGATTTTGTGAACGAATTCAAGAGCATGTTCACTGATACATTGGGATGCCTTACTAAGTATGTACACCGTATAAAGCTTAAAGAAAATGCAGTACCAGTCGTGTGCAAAGTGCGACCCATACCAATTTCTGTTAGGGAGGATGTTCAGAAAGAACTACATAGGTTGTGTCAGTGTGGTATCATAGAACCGGTTGAAGCCTCGGAATGGGTTTCACCGGTAGTGGTGGCACGTAAACCATCTGGTGAGATTTGTCTCTGTGTGGATTTGAGGAACCTCAATAAAGCTGTTGTTAGTGATGTATTTCCTCTTCCCAATATCTCTGAGATGGTAACTTTGTTGCATGGAGCTAAATATTTTAGTACTTTGGATTTAGCTTCGGCATACCATCAGGTTATGCTCCATGTGGATTCTAGGGATCTCACGACCTTTATTACACCTTTTGGCACTTTCAGGTTTGTGAGGATGCCTTTTGGGTTGGTTTCAGCTTCCTCGGTATTTCAACGTGTGATGCATGATTTGTTTGGCTCAGTAGAAGGAGTGAAGTATTTTCAGGATGATATTTTGGTTTTTGGTCGGACAAAAGAGGAACATGATGTGAGGGTTAAGGAAGTTCTTGGAGTGTTGGGTGAACATGGTCTTACGTTGAAACTGAACAAATGCCATTTTGCGAAGGAGGAGATAGAGTATTTGGGACATAAAATTACTTTTTTGGGGTTGTATCCCAAAAGAGAGCTGGTAGAGAGTATCCTGAATCTGCGACCGCCTGAGAGCAAAGAAGAGCTTCAGGCTTTCTTTGGTATGGTGGAATTTCATGGGAAATTTCTTCCTAATCTTGCTGCTAAAACTGAAAGTATGCGTAAATTGCTAAAGAAAGGTGTTAGTTTCAACTGGTGTGAAGGTTGTGAAAGGGAATTTATTTAGGTTAAGAATAGCTTATCTAAGGTAGGGTGTTTGAAATCTTTTAATCCTAATGAACCATGTGTTGTTATGACTGATGCAAGTACTAGAGGTTTGGGTGCTGTGCTTCTACAAAAAGGAGATGAACATGATTTAAAACCTGTGGCATATTGTTCAAGGACTTTAAGAGGTTCGGAACAGAATTACTCAACTATTGAAAAGGATGCTCTGGGTGTTGCTTGGGCGATAGGGAAATTGAAAAATTTTGTATGGGGAAGATCCTTCAGTGTGTACACGGATCACAAACCTTTAGTTGAGGTGTTCATGAAAAAGGGCCTTGATCAAATTTCATCCAGGATTAGTAGATGGGTAGTAAATTTGCAAGATTTTGATTTCAAGGTGTTTTACGTTCCAGGGGCATGCAATAACACGGCTGATTGCTTATCAAGACTTACGTTGGTTTCAGAGGAGGACTGTTCTGAGGAACAGGAGGATAAGTTTAGTGTATGTAGCATTACCGAGGGAGTTATTAGTCATGATGAATGGGTACGTGAGGTTGCTAATGATCCCATTCTACAGAATGTATGTGATTTCATAAAGGGTAAATGGAAATTTGTAAATTTAAGGAACTCTGAAAAATGAAAAGGGTTTTGGATGATAAAAGATGAATTGTCAATTTCAGATGGTGTGTTACTTCGTGGTGAAAGACTAGTAGTTCCTGTTACTTTGGTGGATAGGATCATTCAACTTGGACATTCTGGTCATCAAGGAATAAGTAAAACCAAATCAAGAATTCGCTTGAATTATTGGTGGCCAGGAATGGATGTGAGTATAGAAAGGGTGGTCAGGGATTGTCCTGACTGTTGTAGCAGTGACAAGATCTATACAATGAGAGTACCATCGATGTGTATCAGAAGTCCGGCTAAAAGACCGTGGGATATTGTAGGCATGGATATCGTGGGTCCTATTTATGGTAGAGGTGGAAATAGCTATATTTTGGTTTTAGTCGATCATTTCTCCAGGTGGGTGGAGATTGGTATTGTGCATAGTGTTGAAACCAAGAGGATTATAGTTCTTCTGGAGGAAATCTTTGCTCTGGAGGGTTTTCCCAATTCTATTCTCACTGACAACGGACCACAATTTGTTTCCAAAGAAATGGAAGAGTATCTCATGAAGTTGGGAATTAAACACAAGTTGTGTTCCCTCTATCATCCTGAGGGAAATGGAATTGTTGAAAGATTTAACAAATGTGTCAAAGAGTGTGTTCAATTAGAAATGGCAGCAAGAAGATGTTGGAAGGAAGGATTGAAGAGATTTTTGATGGCTTATCGTTTTACTCCACATACTTCCACAGGGGTTGTTCCGTTTGAGTTGTTTAGGGGAAGGAAGGCTAATACAATGCTGGTCCCTGGTTGGGTTGGTGGAGGCAAGAATGATGCCGTGTCTTGGTCTGGTAGGATACATGAGGAGAAGGCGGCGGGTAAGAGGAAGGATTATTTTGATATGACGAAACGTACTTGTGATGTGAAGGTGGAAGTTGGGGACAAGGTTCTGATTAAGAGACCAACTTTTGGTAAAAGTGGGAGCAGGTTTTGGGGACCATTTACTGTTATAAAGTTGTTTCGAAATGCTGTAAAAGTGTGTGATGGAAGAATTTGGAATTTCAATTGCATTGTTGTATCTAAGAAAAAAATGTGTGTGTAAAGATTCCATGTTGAATCTTTTCCGTGTTTATTATTCTACTTTTCTAGATGCGCTTTTTTTTATCTTAGTATTATGATATTGTACAAAGTTTCTGCTGTTACAAGTTTTGTTTATTCTGTTTGTTTTGGGGGGAAAGATGTGTGGTATCCTCATGTACTGGGGATCTCATCTTTAGTTGTAGAATGTTATTATGTAAAGGGATGTTGGAGTCTTGTGAGGATTCTGGAAGGTGGGAGAGGACCGGTTGAGAGGAGGAAGACAGTGGGAGGTGTTGTGAGCTGCTGGATCGTTTATTGTGGATGAGATAATTACTTTGTACTTAATAAAACCACATTAAAACAACCTACGTTGGATTATAACTTCACACACATCACAGTGCATGAACTATGCCCAATCCAGCTACCTCTCCTATCACTTGATGACTTTATACTTGTACAGAGCTCCACAGCCTTTTGGCTAGGTTTGCATTCTTCAAATATAGCATACAAGCATGCATACAATTGACGTACCTGTGATATAAATTAACTGTCTGCACGTTTGAGAATTATGACACAGCATGTAGGGATGTGTGTTTTTTGACCCTAGCTGGGACAAGCAGAAGGGTATCGATGTTCATTTTGATATAATAATATACTTTTTTACCTCTATGAGTATGGTTAGTTTTCTTGGTATCTTGTGTCTTGTTGTTTATTTGAAAGGATTGTGTGTATATTGATTTGTGTGAGAATGTGTATGTGTGTGTTAATTTTCTTTTACTGAATGAGGATTTACTTGGAATACTTTGTAATTGCCAAGGTTGCTAAAACTATAGCTGGACACATCAATTAAAGGAACTTCTCTGTAAACAAAAGACTCTCTCTCAGGTTCTGCCTGTAGCTTCAGACCAGATGCCATTTTGCTGTCATTAAGAGAACTTTCGACCTCTTCAAAAGTCGGTGCAATTGTGGACCCACATAAAATGATAGTAATTTGCTTTAAAATCACTGCAAACCATTGCAACAGCTGATGTCGTGATGAATCACTAACTGCAATCTTGATTGCGTCCATGTTGTAACAGGACTGCTCAGCTTTGTCACTTCTGACTTACCCAGCCTCATTCTCATGTTTGGAATCTCTAAGCAAAACTCACAAATGACTAGATCAGCCTCTCAGAGTTTACATTCGAAGCAATGTATGTACACAAGCTACAAAAAGTAATGCAAATGGTGGTCAGCTTAGCATTAAATGCTCTTGGGGGGCATGCTGCTGCTTTGATTAAATAACTTTCACTTTGCTTATTGCACCAAATAAATGTATTCAGACTTCTGCAGTGGATGAGTGTCCCTTCTCCGACATGATATTTTCAGGTCCATTAGGCATAGGCTAAGTGCTTTTTCATGGAGACAGGAACCTACCCCTGCCAAACTCTGCATGCACAATAAGAACCTACCATCTCCTCAACATCCTACTTTAGCTAATACAAATGTGGTGTTCCTTCCAGCATGACACTCCTCCAATATAAAATGTACATATTACTGCTGCTGCCATTGCAGGTACTTTGTCACCACGTGCAGCTACTGTGACTTCCACCCTTGATTCCTGCTACAAATAGAGACAGCCTGTAGGAAGTTGGCTCTGTATGTGCTATTTCAAATTAAGGAATAGCATGCACAGAGTCCAAGGGTTCCCCTTAGAGGTAAGATAGTGGCAAAAAGAGATAATACTAATGCTCTATTTTGTGGTAGTGTGGTCGAGCAGTAGGCTTATCCAAGGAGTAGTGTTAAGCATTTGTTGTACATACACATAGACAATAAATGAGGTACACACACTCAGAGACAAATCCAGCCAATAGGTTTTGTATAGAAAAATATCTTTTCTTAGTTTATTTTAAGAACCACAGGTTCAAATTTAACATGTAATATCTTGTTTGAAAGGTATTGCAGGTAAGTACATTAGGAACTTTGAATCATTTCAATTGCATGTATACTTTTCAAGTTATTCACAAATAGCTATTTCAAAAGTGGACACAGTGCAATTTTCACAGTTCCTGGGGGAGGTAAGTTTTTGTTAGTTTTACCAGGTAAGTAAGACACTTACAGGGCTCAGTTCTTGGTCCAAGGTAGCCCACCGTTGGGGGTTCAGAGCAACCCCAAAGTTACCACACCAGCAGCTCAGGGCCGGTCAGGTGCAGAGTTCAAAGTGGTGCCCAAAACGCATAGGCTTCAATGGAGAGAAGGGGGTGCCCCGGTTCCAGTCTGCCAGCAGGTAAGTACCCGCGTCTTCGGAGGGCAGACCAGGGGGGTTTTGTAGGGCACTGGGGGGGACACAAGCCCACACAGAAATTTCACCCTCAGCGGCGCGGGGGCGGTCGGGTGCAGTGTTAGAACAAGCGTCGGGTTCGCAATGGAAGTCAATGAGAGATCAAGGGATCTCTTCAGCGCTGCAGGCAGGCAAGGGGGGGCTTCCTCGGGGAAACCTCCACTTGGGCAAGGGAGAGGGACTCCTGGGGGTCACTTCTGCAGTGAAAGTCCGGTCCTTCAGGTCCTGGGGGCTGCGGGTGCAGGGTCTTTTCCAGGCGTCGGGACTTAGGTTTCAGAGAGTCGCGGTCGGGGAAAGCCTCGGGATTCCCTCTGCAGGCGGCGCTGTGGGGGCTCAGGGGGGACAGGTTTTGGTACTCACAGTCGTAGAGTAGTCCGGGGGTCCTCCCTGAGGTGTTGGTTCTCCACCAGCCGAGTCGGGGTCGCCGGGTGCAGTGTTGCAAGTCTCACGCTTCTTGCGGGGAGATTGCAGGGTTCTTTAAAGCTGCTCCTTTGGATAAAGTTGCAGTCTTTTTGGAGCAGGTCCGCTGTCCTCGGGAGTTTCTTGTCGTCGTCGAAGCAGGGCAGTCCTCAGAGGATTCAGAGGTCGCTGGTCCCTTTGGAAGGCGTCGCTGGAGCAGAGTTCTTTGGAAGGCAGGAGACAGGCCGGTGAGTTTCTGGAGCCAAGGCAGTTGTTGTCTTCTGGTCTTCCTCTGCAGGGGTTTTCAGCTAGGCAGTCCTTCTTCTTGTTGTTGCAGGAATCTAAATCTTTAGGTTCAGGGGAGCCCTTAAATACTAAATTTTAAGGGCGTGTTTAGGTCTGGGGGGTTAGTAGCCAATGGCTACTAGCCCTGAGGGTGAGTACACCCTCTTTGTGCCTCCTCCCAAGGGGAGGGGGTCACATCCCTAATCCTATTGGGGGAATCCTCCATCTGCAAGATGGAGGATTTCTAAAAGTTAGAGTCACCTCAGCTCAGGACACCTTAGGGGCTGTCCTGACTGGCCAGTGACTCCTCCTTGTTATTCTCATTATTTTCTCCGGCCTTGCCGCCAAAAGTGGGGGCCGGGGCCAGAGGGGGCGGGCAACCCCACTAGCTGGAGTGTCCTGCGGTGCTGTGACAAAGGGGTGAGCCTTTGAGGCTCACCGCCAGGTGTTACAGCTCCTGCCTGGGGGAGGTGTTAGCATCTCCACCCAGTGCAGGCTTTGTTACTGGCCTCAGAGTGACAAAGGCACTCTCCTCATGGGGCCAGCAACATGTCTCTAGTGTGGCAGGCTGCTGGAACCAGTCAGCCTACACAGATGGTCGGTTAAGTTTCAGGGGGCACCTCTAAGGTGCCCTCTGTGGTGTATTTTACAATAAAATGTACACTGGCATCAGTGTGCATTTATTGTGCTGAGAAGTTTGATACCAAACTTCCCGGTTTTCAGTGTAGCCATTATGGTGCTGTGGAGTTCGTGTAAAACAGACTCCCAGACCATATACTCTTATGGCTACCCTGCACTTACAATGTCTAAGGTTTTGCTTAGACACTGTAGGGGCACAGTGCTCATGCACTGGTACCCTCACCTATGGTATAGTGCACCCTACCTTAGGGCTGTAAGGCCTGCTAGAGGGGTGTCTTACCTATACTGCATAGGCAGTGAGAGGCTGGCATGGCACCCTGAGGGGAGTGCCATGTCGACTTACTCATTTTGTTCTCACTAGCACACACAAGCTGGTAAGCAGTGTGTCTGTGCTGAGTGAGGGGTCTCTAGGGTGGCATAATACCTGCTGCAGCCCTTAGAGACCTTCCCTGGCATCAGGGCCCTTGGTACCAGAGGTACCAGTTACAAGGGACTTATCTGGGTGCCAGGGTGTGCCAATTGTGGAATCAATGGTGCATTTTAGGTGAAAGAACACTGGTTCTGGGGCCTGGTTAGCAGGGTCCCAGCACACTTCTCAGTCAAGTCAGCATCAGTATCAGGCAAAAAGTGGGGGGTAACTGCAACAGGGAGCCATTTCATTACACAAGCCCCCCCCAGCCCACAGGCCAGGAGACTCAGCCAAAGCTGGGAGAGTCTTCCTAGTCTGTCAGGCGAGGAAGAGTAGAGGAAATAGGCTGGTTTGTTGCAGGGCCTACTCTGCCTTACATCCTCCTGTTCAGGTCATTCCCTCTGGGGAACTGACCCACTTCCACAGTGATAGGACCTAATCTGAACTGCCTCTTGTCTGTGCTTTTTATGTCTTCACCCATTCTCTCTATTTTGGGGTTAGAGGTATCCACCTCTGCTAATCTTATCTTAGCCAGGGCCACCCCTAGCTTACCCAAAGAGGTTACCCAGAGCTGGAGTAACCCCACCATGACCAAGAGGTTCAGGGGGCCTAACTTGCTATTTGGCATGGGGTCTGACCACCATGCCAAGGATAGTGCAGCCATAAAGGCTAACACCCAGCAGAGGCCACTGACACCTGTCAGTGCCCAGAACCACACCTTTAGCTCTTCACCTACACGGGAAGGGGCTAAGTTACAGGCTTCTTTGGGTTCAGGGTGCCTGTCTGCTGTATTAGAGTGGGGGGTTACCACATCTTGTAGTAAACACCCTTCTTCCACTCTTTCTTCTGTTAGCTGAGGAGCCACCCACTCAGGCTTAACAGTTGCCTGACTAGCCAGGACTTCTTGTGGGTCAGGTTGGACTTTTTCAGAGCCACTTTTGGAGTTCTCCCCTACTGGAGCAGAATCTCCTTGGCTTGCTGGAACCTTGGCTAAAGGTTGTCCACCTTTCCTACTCTGTTTCCTTTTCTTTTTCTTCTGGGGCCTACTTGCATTTACTGCAGAGGCAGGCACTCCAGAATCCTTGGGAGAGGACTGGCACTGGACCAGTTCCTCTCTTGGGCTCTGACTAACCTCTGGGTAGTCATTTCCAAGGAGACAATCAAGGGGGAGGTCTGTACTGACTACCACCCTTCTCCAGCTAAAAGTCCCACCCACTTCTATGGGCACAAAAGCCACAGGCCTATCAGTGACCCTGTCTGGGCTAACTCTTACTCTGGCCATCTCACCTGGGATGTACTGGTTTGAGAACACCAGCCTGTCATGCACAATAGTGTGACTGGCACAAGTGTCTCTCAGGGCAGTGGCTGGGATTCCATTCACCAGTAGGTGGTGGAAGTGTCTACTTCCCTCTGGAATCTCCAACTCACCTGTTGGGCCCTTTTTCCAGTTGAAGGCTATGAAGACCTCCTCATCTGAGGAGTCATCCCCAATGGCTACACTGGTCACCCCTGGGATTTTGCTAGGGGGTTTGTTTTTGGGACAAGAAGTGTCCTTGGTGTGGTGCCCTGTCTGTTTACAGTTATGGCACCATGCCTTAGTGGCATCCCAGCTCTTACCCTGGTACCCACCTTTGTTTTGGGTTGTGTCTCTGGGCCCACCCACCTGGTCTGGTTTTTGGGGGCCTACAGGGGACTCCTTTTCTTTGTTTCTAGTGTCACCCACTTTCTCCTGGGGAGGCTTTGTAACCCCTTTCTTTTGGTCACCCCCAGTGGAAGTTTTGGTTACCCTAGTCTTGACCCAGTGGTCTGCCTTCTTTCCCAATTCTTGGGGAGAAATTGGACCTAGGTCTACCAGATACTGATGCAACTTTTCATTGAAGCAGTTACTTAAAATGTGTTCTTTCATAAACAAATTATAAAGCCCAACATAGTCATACACTTCATTTCCAGTTACCCAACCATCCAGTGTTTTCACTGAGTAGTCAACATAATCAACCCAGGTCTGGCTCGAGGATTTTTGAGCCCCCCTGAATCTAATTCTATACTACTCAGTGGAGAATCCAAAGCCCTCAATCAGGGTACCCTTCATGAGGTCATAAGATTCTGCATCTTTTTAGAGAGTGTGAGGAGTCTATCCCTACACTTTCCTGTGAACATTTCCCAAAGGAGAGCACCCCAGTGAGATTTGTTCACTTTTCTGGTTTCACAAGCCCTCTCAAAAGCTGTGAACCATTTGGTGATGTCATCAACATCTTCATATTTAGTTACAATCCCTTTGGGGATTTTCAACATGTCAGGAGAATCTCTGACCCTAGTTATGTTGCTGCCACCATTGATGGGTCCTAGGCCCATCTCTTGTCTTTCCCTTTCTATGGCTAGGATCTGTCTTTCCAAAGCCAATCTTTTGGCCATCCTGGCTAACTGGATGTCCTCTTCACTGGAGTTATCCTCAGTGATTTCAGAGTTGTTGGTCCCTCCTGTGAGGGAACCAGCATCTCTGACTATTATTTGTGGAGTCAGGGCTTGAGAAGCCCTGTTCTCCCTAAGTAGGACTGGAGGGGGGGAATTTCCCTCCAAGTCACTATCTTCATCCTCTGTGTTGCCATCCTCAGAGGGGTTGGCTCTTTCAAACTCTGCCAAAAGCTCCTGGAGCTGTTGTTTGGAAGGTCTGGGGCCCATTGTAATTTTCTTTATTTTACAGAGTGACCTTAGCTCCCTCATCTTAAGATGGAGGTAAGGGGTGATGTCGAGTTCCATCACATTCACATCTGTACTAGACATTATGCTTCTAAAAGTTGGAATCCTTTTTTAAGAAACTAAACTGGTTCTAGAATCTAATTCAAACTTTTACAAACTTTTAAACTCTAAAAGAAATGCTAACAGGGACTAACACAAGGCCCTAGCAGGACTTTAAAGAATTTAGAAAACTTTTCAAATTGCAAAAATCAATTTCTAATGACAATTTTGAAATTTGTCGTGTGATCAGGTATTGGCTGAGTAGTCCAGCAAATGCAAAGTCTTGTACCCCACCGCTGATCCACCAATGTAGGAAGTTGGCTCTGTCTGTGCTATTTCAAAGTAAGGAATAGCATGCACAGAGTCCAAGGGTTCCCCTTAGAGGTAAGATAGTGGCAAAAAGAAATAATACTAATGCTCTATTTTGTGGTAGTGTGGTCGAGCAGTAGGCTTATCCAAGGAGTAGTGTTAAGCATTTGTTGTACATACACATAGACAATAAATGAGGTACACACACTCAGAGACAAATCCAGCCAATAGGTTTTGTATAGAAAAATATCTTTTCTTAGTTTATTTTAAGAACCACAGGTTCAAATTTAACATGTAATATCTTGTTTGAAAGGTATTGCAGGTAAGTACATTAGGAACTTTGAATCATTTCAATTGCATGTATACTTTTCAAGTTATTCACAAATAGCTATTTCAAAAGTGGACACAGTGCAATTTTCACAGTTCCTGGGGGAGGTAAGTTTTTGTTAGTTTTACCAGGTAAGTAAGACACTTACAGGGCTCAGTTCTTGGTCCAAGGTAGCCCACCGTTGGGGGTTCAGAGCAACCCCAAAGTTACCACACCAGCAGCTCAGGGCCGGTCAGGTGCAGAGTTCAAAGTGGTGCCCAAAATGCATAGGCTTCAATGGAGAGAAGGGGTGCCCCGGTTCCAGTCTGCCAGCAGGTAAGTACCCGCGTCTTCGGAGGGCAGACCAGGGGGGTTTTGTAGGGCACCGGGGGGGGGACAAGCCCACACAGAAATTTCACCCTCAGCGGCGCGGGGGCGGCCGGGTGCAGTGTTAGAACAAGCGTCGGGTTCGCAATGGAAGTCAATGAGAGATCAAGGGATCTCTTCAGCGCTGCAGGCAGGCAAGGGGGGGCTTCCTCGGGGAAACCTCCACTTGGGCAAGGGAGAGGGACTCCTGGGGGTCACTTCTGCAGTGAAAGTCCGGTCCTTCAGGTCCTGGGGGCTGCGGGTGCAGGGTCTTTTCCAGGCGTCGGGACTTAGGTTTCAGAGAGTCGCGGTCGGGGGAAGCCTCGGGATTCCCTCTGCAGGCGGCGCTGTGGGGGCTCAGGGGGGACAGGTTTTGGTACTCACAGTCGTAGAGTAGTCCGGGGGTCCTCCCTGAGGTGTTGGTTCTCCACCAGCCGAGTCGGGGTCGCCGGGTGCAGTGTTGCAAGTCTCACGCTTCTTGCGGGGAGATTGCAGGGTTCTTTAAAGCTGCTCCTTTGGATAAAGTTGCAGTCTTTTTGGAGCAGGTCCGCTGTCCTCGGGAGCTTCTTGTCATCGTCGAAGCAGGGCAGTCCCCAGAGGATTCAGAGGTCGCTGGTCCCTTTGGAAGGCGTCGCTGGAGCAGAGTTCTTTGGAAGGCAGGAGACAGGCCGGTGAGTTTCTGGAGCCAAGGCAGTTGTTGTCTTCTGGTCTTCCTCTGCAGGGGTTTTCAGCTAGGCAGTCCTTCTTCTTGTTGTTGCAGGAATCTAAATCTTTAGGTTCAGGGGAGCCCTTAAATACTAAATTTTAAGGGCGTGTTTAGGTCTGGGGGTTAGTAGCCAATGGCTACTAGCCCTGAGGGTGAGTACACCCTCTTTGTGCCTCCTCCCAAGGGGAGGGGGTCACATCCCTAATCCTATTGGGGGAATCCTCCATCTGCAAGATGGAGGATTTCTAAAAGTTAGAGTCACCTCAGCTCAGGACACCTTAGGGGCTGTCCTGACTGGCCAGTGACTCCTCCTTGTTATTCTCATTATTTTCTCCGGCCTTGCCGCCAAAAGTGGGGGCCGGGGCCGGAGGGGGCGGGCAACCCCACTAGCTGGAGTGTCCTGCGGTGCTGTGACAAAGGGGTGAGCCTTTGAGGCTCACCGCCAGGTGTTACAGCTCCTGCCTGGGGGAGGTGTTAGCATCTCCACCCAGTGCAGGCTTTGTTACTGGCCTCAGAGTGACAAAGGCACTCTCCTCATGGGGCCAGCAACATGTCTCTAGTGTGGCAGGCTGCTGGAACCAGTCAGCCTACACAGATGGTCGGTTAAGTTTCAGGGGGCACCTCTAAGGTGTCCTCTGTGGTGTATTTTACAATAAAATGTACACTGGCATCAGTGTGCATTTATTGTGCTGAGAAGTTTGATACCAAACTTCCCGGTTCTCAGTGTAGCCATTATGGTGCTGTGGAGTTCGTGTAAAACAGACTCCCAGACCATATACTCTTATGGCTACCCTGCACTTACAATGTCTAAGGTTTTGCTTAGACACTGTAGGGGCACAGTGCTCATGCACTGGTACCCTCACCTATGGTATAGTGCACCCTGCCTTAGGGCTGTAAGGCCTGCTAGAGGGGTGTCTTACCTATACTGCATAGGCAGTGAGAGGCTGGCATGGCACCCTGAGGGGAGTGCCATGTCGACTTACTCATTTTGTTCTCACTAGCACACACAAGCACGTAAGCAGTGTGTCTGTGCTGAGTGATGGGTCTCTAGGGTGGCATAATACCTGCTGCAGCCCTTAGAGACCTTCCCTGGCATCAGGGCCCTTGGTACCAGATGTACCAGTTACAAGGGACTTATCTGGGTGCCAGGGTGTGCCAATTGTGGAATCAATGGTACATTTTAGGTGAAAGAACACTGGTGCTGGGGCCTGGTTAGCAGGGTCCCAGCACACTTCTCAGTCAAGTCAGCATCAGTATCAGGCAAAAAGTGGGGGGTAACTGCAACAGGGAGCCATTTCTTTACACAGCCTATTTAATGTTTGGGACGTATGCAGAGTTGTGCCCTTATTTGCTCTGAACAACTTGCTTCAGCTAAAATTACTCCCTTGCAAAACTTCAAATTATTCAGAGCGTGGGGTGTTCTTGTGGTTATTTAAGAAGTGCTCTTACGGTCATCATTGGGATTACATATACCAGAATTCCTTTCTCATCACTTGCAACTATGTGTTTTTCCCATCTCTGACTACTACAGTGGGCCAGGAGAGCCCATGACTATGAGAGGCATGGGCCCTCAGCTGGCTTGGACTGGGCACAGGTCCTAGGATGGGCCCATACACCGCCTGGAAGATGCTGGTCTTCACAGGATGGAAGAATCTTGATTGGAGTGCTCCTTCTTTCGTTCACACTCTAGGCAGGTGAAGCAAAGGCGCAAAGTTGATGGCATCTGGAATTCAGGCGAGAGTATTACAATTTTTAAAGTGTGTTTGAGAGTAAAGCTAAAAATTAATTGGATCTTAAATTGGGGTGGGTAACTACCAACCTCAAGGAATAATAACAAGCCTTTTCAAGGTGAATCCACAAAGTCAGTAAATTAACGAGAGCTCATTGAGCTGGTTGCCATAGCACAGGAATAAAGGCAATGAGTAAAGTACTTATGCAGTACCAAAACGGTAACAAAGTCCACATGCAATCCAATAAAACTCTCAAATCAAATTAGAAAACTAAACTAAAATGTAATGAATGAAATAACACCAAATGACACAAATCCACTAAGTAGTTCAGGAGTTATGATTTTTTAGTATTTTAAGTAGGAATAGTGTCAAGATGAACAAAGTTTAGTTAGACCAGGACCAAGGTGCAATTTGAGGGTGACTGTTATGGAGCCTATGTAGGATATGAAAACCAGGTTCATCCCGGTCAAAGATTTTACTTTCTGACTTTAGCCATTCAATTCCTAATACACCACAGGATTACACTTCCAAAGCCCCACAAGACCCCAGGGGAGGCATCTAGTGACTCACAGTGCTCCAAAAGCGGGGTCCAGTTTAGGTCCAGTTGACAGTGGTTATCTGGGCATTTGAAGTAAAAATGTCTCTTATAGCTTGTTGTATGTGTGTAGCTTTGACAGGAGGTCAGCCTTATGATCTTCAGAATCCACTTCTTTTCCCTGGGTACAGGAAGGAGCAGGTCCAGTCCTTCTTGGCTCCTCTAAGGGCACAAGCAGCAGATCCACTTCTCTTCGGTTCCTCCTCAAATCCGGGAGCGTTCTTATAATCTTCCACAGGTCCAAGACGTGTTCTAGAGTGGGTATTTACATATGCCACATTTATGTCTAGCATGAGCTAGTGTGTATGAGTAATGCCTAGGCATGCCCTAACCAAATTAAGTAAACGTTTCTGAGGCCAACCCTACCCACTTTGGTCATTTTCAACATAGAAAATGTCTTCAGCCATACTAAACTTGGTCTCTGAGAACTGGTTATGTGTATGGACAGTGTACAATGGCGGTCTTAGGTCCATATGTGCGAAGGCATTTTGTATTTCTTAATGGTGCAATTCGCTTTTTCAGGCCATTAGGAGATGCAAAATGCCATTTTGGTATGTACGAAAGGCAGTTGTGGTGGTGCAAAATGCAATCTCTACCTAGTAGAATTCACATTTTGGAAATAACAAAATAGGATATTGCAAATAGGGATTTCCTAATTGTGTAGCGTTATCCACATGTACAAAGGATTTCCTAATTGCGACTAGTCGCAAAATTGTTTTTTATGAAATGCAATTACCATTGATTCAGACCTGGTGGTCGCCAGGTGCAAACTATAAAAAGGCACCCAAAATGCATCAGGCTCTTTCACATTGGTAACTTAACCAGGAGGACTGGGAGATTAGACTGGTCCAGTGTACTTTCTCCCTATACGTGAACTAATAGTAAATGTGTACACTGTTCCAAGAAAGAGAAAAAGAGGGCGAGAAAGAAAGACTGTAAAGCCAATATTGTAGGAGTGCCCTCAAGCATCACAATAGGATGCTGGGCATCATCATCGGGCTAACTCCTCGCCAGACCAGCACTGCAATGTCTGACGGGCCACCACACAAAGGTCGTGGCTCTTCAACCGGAAGGTGGTTTAACAGATCAGCTCAAATCCGTAGAATATGCTGACAAAGGAGAAAAGGAGAGAGGAAAATAAAATTGGCTATGAGCACCCAATAGCTAAATTTAATGTTTATAATGAGGGTCAGGCCAAGATTAAAAACTGGAAGGAGTAAACAGGGAATGATGTCACCTATACTCCTATAGGAAGGGAAGGAAGGAAGAGTCTCACTCCTACCGCTGGGTCGACATGTTTCGCGCCTATTCGGTCAAGGGTTGATCCATTGGCGCTTCATCAGGACCGTTTACTTGTAACTTCTCCTTCATATATAAAAAAAAGGGCAAAATAAACCAAAAAATAAGTAAAGACCATAAATGCTGGGAGGTCACTTACAATCTATGGACCATTCGTCACAGTCAGTGTAATAGAAAGTCGCCCATACCATGTGAGGATAAGGCATCATAGGGACGCGTAAACCCTGTAAACACGATGAGTTCATTGACCCTTATGTTCCACGGCTGTTCGCCTACCCCGACGCGTCCTGGGGTAGGCGAACAGCCTACCTGTCATCTTGACCCAGAAGTGTATTCCGCAGACAGGCAGAGGCACAGAATGGTTGAGCAAGAAAATGCCCACTTTCTAAAAGTGGAATTTTCAAACTTACTATTTAAAAACCAACTTAACCAAAAGATATATTTTTAAATTCAGAGACCCCAAACTCCACATCTCTATCTGATCCCAATGGGAAATTACACTTCAAAGATATTTCAAGGCAATTTCCATGTTACCCTGGTGGAGAGATAGGCCTTGTAATAGTGAAAACTGAATTTAGCAGTATTTCACTATCAAGACATGTAAAACATAGCAGTACATGTCCTACTGTTAAAGGCACTGCACCACGCCCGTGGGGCTGCCTTGGGTCTACCTTAGGGGTGACTCTCATGTATTAAAGGAGAATGTTTGGGCATGGTAGTGGGTGTACTTGCCAGGTCAAAATGGCAGTTTAAAACTGCACACGCATACACTGCAGTGGCAGGCCTGAGATATGTTTACAGGGCTACTCATGTGTGTGGTACAATCAGTGCTGTAGGCACACCAGTAGTATTTGATTTAGAGGCCCTGGGGACAGATAGTGCATTTTACTAGGGACTTCCTAGTAAATCAGATATGACAATCATGGATAAACCAATCAGCAATACCATTTAGACGGAGATTACTTGCACTTTAGCACTGGTCAACAGTTGTAAAGTGCCCAGAGTCCTAAAGCCAACAAAAATGAGATTCAGCACAGGAGCAAAAACAGATGGTCAGAAGCCAAAAAGCCAGGGAAACAACTCCAAGAGCTGACAGGTCTAACACTGACAGCGCATATGCCTTACCTCCCTGGATCCCCACACCATACCTTACTCCAAAGAAAAGAAGTAAAAGACAGTACAAGAGGGCACACAGGGCAACCCACTCCATCATAGAGAGGACCTTTGGCATTCTGAAGTCCTGGTTTTGCTGCCTCCACAATAGTGGCAGGGCACTACTGGACAGACCAGATACATGCTGTGCCAAACTGCACAATATCGTAATGAGGAAGGGTGTGCATGACATCCTCAAAGAGCCCGAGTCCGACTCTGATGATAACTTACCACCACTACAGGTGCAGCAGGAGGGTACCCATGCATCAGAGGGACATGTGCAACCGAAAGAGATAAACAACAACTGTTTCTGAGGTGAGAGATTTTAAAATATCCTAAAAATGAAATCTCATACATGATGGTAATGATTGGTGCATAACTGAGTGACCTACTTTTATTCAGGTGGCTACAACATTGTTGCAAGCAAGGATCAACTGCATCCTTGTGGATGATACATTGTTAAAATATTAACAACAAGGTAAATAATGGAAAACAGAATAAAGGCAATTCATTCCACTGAGTGTATAGAGAGTCACTTTTGAGGGCCTTTGGGGTTCACTGTTTTGTCACCAGCACTGGGTGTTGTGACTGTCGCATGTTATTGCCAGATGTGTGGTGGTGTGAACACCTGGTACTGCATGCCTCCTATAGGGATATGCCAATGAGGCTAGAGCCCTCTTCGTTCTCAGGTGGGGCAAGGATGTTGGGGATGCAGAGGTTGTGGGTCTGGATGTTTTCTAGTGCTGTGGTGACTTGCAGTAGCCCACGTGCAACATCCTGGCAGCAGTGCGCCATGTCGGTCTGGATAGTAACAGTTCTCCCTTACAAGCATTATTGTTGCAGTGGCCAGCCAGTTAACTGGGTGAAGGTATCAAACCTTGCCAGGTACTGCCTGTCCCTCTATTACTCCACTCAGTGCTCCCTCACCATTGCTGCTAGGCACTGTGTCTGCCCTTTCCCCATATTCTGCAGCAACTTGGACATGTGTTGCAATTGTCCACTGATGGTGCATATCTACTTCGTCTGCAGGTGCTGTGTGGAGATCATTGACCTCTCCAAGCGACCATACATAGGATGTGCATCTGACATGTCATCTGACACAGTCTCTGGAGGGACTGCTGAGGTTTGGTTTCTGCGCTTTCTCTGTGTCTAGGTATCAGTTGTTGTGGGGTCCATTGATCTATGACTGTCTCTCATCACTGTCCTCAAACCCTGGCAGTGGTGAGATGGGGGTGATCCTGCCAATTGGAGTTGAGGCGATGGTCTGAGGGGATGGCGCTGTTGTGACCTCAATAACCACCTCATTGTCAGTCGCCCTTTGGCTGCCATGGGTCCTGACACATGTAGGCTGTGATCTGTGGAAATACATGTATATAGTTATTGTAAATAAATGGTTGATGTTTGGCCTGAATATTATTGTGCCTCTGCTGCATGTGTGTTGTGACATGTTTCTGTTGTACAGGGATGTTTGGTGCGATCAAAAGCATACAGTTTAGCAAGCAAATGATGTGTAATACAACTCCTATGATGCATTGCCTGGGTGGGCCAAGCACCTCAATAGAACTATTCATGCTGTGAAATATAATATGTAGATTAGCTAACATTATTTTATGTTTGGTAAGATGCCTTGTGGACTGGAGTTGTACATTTCTGCTACCCCCGTCATACTCTCAGGTACCAGGATTCCTTCTGTAAATGTCTCCAAGGGAGATAGAGGGGGATGTTGTGAAAGACCTCCACCTGCTCCACATCCCTCTGCCATCCTGCTGGCCACCTTCTCTTTCGTATGGGACCTCACAGTCATACCACCTCTTGCAGATCTCTGGGATGGTCCTCTTTGTGACTCCTACAGAGTTAATCTTCTCCTGATGTTGTTCCACAACCACATTTTTCAGAACTCAGGTACTGTGAAGGAGACCTTCCTGTACAGTTGTACAATGTGAAAGTCAGGACCTCAAGCTCTCTCTCATAGAATTTGATCTTTCTCATCCTGCTCCCTGAGTCTTTGTCCCTAATTTCTTTTGGCATGATGTTATCCTGGGATTGCCAAAACCACTGCAGGTAGTAAGCCAGGTGCACTCCTCACTTCCAGCAGCATCCTAGGCTTCAGGGTACTGGCCACACCCTGTATTTGTACATTTTCTGGCCTGACATCATCATTCTGTATGAAAAATGCATCTTTACCTAATTTGCCATTTTTGCGATTTCCAAAATTACAATTTCCTAATTGCGAATGCAAATCCATAGAAATCACTTTTAGGGGAATCATCGGGTATGTACATACTGTTTTTCGATTTCCAAATAGCAGTTTCTATGCATTCCCTATTTGGAAATTGCAAAATAGGAATTTCGTACATATGGCCCTTAGTGTCTTCCCACGTATAACACCAAAATCCTATTTAAGATAGTTACTGTGTCCACAATAAATCCAGATTCAGAATTCTGGTAGAACAGAAGAAGGGGTTCCAGCAACCAGACAGTGAATACATAAGAATTGTTTTGACATTGTGTTTCCGCTCCTTTCAACTGTGCCTCCAGTGTTTTATGTAATCCCAGTACACTTGTCAAGCAAGCTTTGACACTCAAGCAGGATTTGGCACTGTAATCTCAAAAAGGATGCTCACAGCCCCCATCTGGTATATTCTGGGAGGCTCACAGAAGTAATTTCTGCACATTCAGGTCAGCCTATTTTTTGCATTGCACAGCTATTCAAGTGCTAATTACTGGCTGGAAGAAGTGGGAGAGAACATGCAAATTCAGCCTCCAGGAACACTAGGCAGGCAAAAGGGAAAATTCTAAAAACATATTTTCCTTAATATTTATTAAAAATCTGACTTCACCATTGAAATGGATTTTCAATAACTGTTAAAACTAGTAAATTATTTTTCTAGCTAGTCCTATTTCTGAGATACTCTATTAGGATTTTAATCTGTACTATGATTTTCCACATAGCGCAGCTAGCCCTGAGGCCATGGCAAATCACTTTTGTGTTCTATTCACTGGAAGGAGATATAAGCTAACATTAAGGCCCTCATTCCGACCCTGGCGGTCAAAGACCGCCACGGCCGGGGACGGCGGAAGCACCGCCAACAGGCTGGCGGTGCTTCCCTGCCCATTCTGACCACGGCGGTAAAGCCACGGTCAGAAAACCGGGTCCGGCGGTTTCCCGCCGGATTTCCCCCAGCTGGGCCGCCATGGGGATTCTGATCCCCTTCCCGCCAGCCTGTTCCTGGCGGTTTTTACCGCCAGGAACAGGATGGCGGGAACGGGTGTCTAGGGGCCCCTGGGGGCCCCTGCACTGCCCATGCCACTGGCATGGGCAGTGCAGGGGCCCCTTAACAGGGCCCCAGCCTGCTTTTCACTGTCTGCTGTGCAGACAGTGAAAAGCGCGACGGGTGCAACTGCACCCGTCGCACACCTGCAACACCGCCGGCTCCATTCGGAGCCGGCTTCAGTGTTGCAGGCCTCTTTCCCGCCGGCCCAGCGGGAAAGTTGGAATAGCACCAGCGGTCTTTTGACCGCGGTGCGGCCAAATGGCGGTTCCCGTCAGGCGGGCGGCAACCGCCGCCCGCCGGGGTCAGAATGACCCCCTAAATGTTCACATGTCCTTCTTTTAAATGCCATGCACCGTGCCTTGTTCATGACAAGGCCTACAAAGTGCTGACTTATTAATATTTAAAAGGGAGGTTTTGGCCTCTGAAAGGGTTTATTTTTACAGATGGATTTGCGGTTTGTAAGCTACTACCTTCATTCCACAATGGTATGCCTGAAGCCATGTTTTACAAAATCATGGTGAAAGGGGGAGCAGGGGTGCTTTACCCTGGTTAGCTGGGTTACAGAGTTCTAGCACCAGCAAAAATATAGTGTCCATCAAAAGGTGACCATCCAGAAAAGCCTGATTTTACACATTGTTCTTCACTGACCATCCTAAGATCATGGACATTTGACACATCA
Organism: Pleurodeles waltl; assembly: GCF_031143425.1. NCBI lineage: Eukaryota > Metazoa > Chordata > Amphibia > Caudata > Salamandridae > Pleurodeles > Pleurodeles waltl. The sequence goes on along the minus strand of NC_090450.1, from coordinate 680,053,478 downwards.
AAATCGAGCTATTATGCAGTAGGAGTTAGGTGAGGCATTACATCAGTTAAAATTGAGAAACTCTCTGGAGCCTAACAGCTTTCGTAGGGAGTTCTTCAAAATCTCCATAACTAAGCTAGCCGGCTCAATATTACAGGTGAATATGGAGGCCTTGGAAGGAGTTGAATCATCAACAGACTTACACTTAGTGGAAATAGATCTACCAGGACGCCTACCTGAACGATGTGCATCATGTAACCCTATTTGTTGTTGGAAATAGAAGTTAAGATATTAGCGAAAGCCCTTACGAACAGGTTGCTTAAAGTAATCAGCTCACTGGTTAGAAAAGCCAATCAGGCTTCATGCTTAACATTGCCACTCGACATAACTTAAGGCAAGTTCAGAAAGAATTGACTTTAGCGGGCAAATTACAGGGTCCGCTGGTGACAGACTTTGAAAAGGCAATTGATTAACTGGGGTGATATTACCTGTTTCTTCAGCTTGAAAGATTAAAGTTTGGCCCTATATTCCAAAAATATGTGTGATTACTACATACCAACCTGATGGCATGTGTAAGGGTGGAGGGGGAATGCATGAGAGGAGATGTGTTAAGGGTACAATGAGGCACTCTGCAGGGATGCCTGCTGCCTGCCCTGCTTTTCATAATTCAATTGAACAAGTTGTAGAGTAGATTGCAGTACCTGTCTAGGGTAAAGGTTTTGACTGGGGAGAAGAGATAGTGGACAGCATGACATTGTACGCTAATGACTTATTAGTATTTCATAGCAATTGGCAGTAGTCAGGCATGTGATTACTGCAGATCCTCCAGGGTTTTGATAGGTATATTGATCTGTACATTAAGTCCACATTGACTCTGTGTCTGCTGAAAGAACTGGCTTGGATCCACAATGTTTGTATAGTCACAGAAAGCTTCACAAACTTGGTAGTACACATTACACAGGATACACAAAGTGCCTGGGAGAAGAATATAAAAATTCAGATAGACACACTTAGAAGAGAGACTAAACATTGGACACCTTTGCCTCCATCCCTTCTAAGGTGATAAGCAACTTTTTAAATGGTTCTCTACCCCACTTATACCAACTAAAAATCCATACGAAATCCCCAAAAGCTTTTTTTTAAACAAAAATTAACTCCATAGTCGGGGTGTTTCTCTGGCAAGACAGAATGCATCATACAAATAATTAAAATCAGCATACAGAAAAGCGGTGGCTGACATTATGGCCCCCATTACAACCCTGGCGGTCGGTGATAAAGTGGTGGTAATACCATCAACAGGCCGGTGTTCATTACCGCCAAATTATGACCATGGCGGAAACTACTCAGACAGAAAGCCACTTTAACACACCGACCGCCAGGGCGGATTCAACAAGCACCACGGCGGTAACCGCCCACAGCCAGGCGGAAGACAATGTTCCGCCCACCATATTATGAGAGGCCAATCTGCCACCTTTTTTCGGGGGTGGTACCAACGACATCAAAAGCCTGGCGGAAACACTGCACGGAAGTCAAAGGACTCACCTGTGGAGACTCAGGGAACAACCATGCCGCCATGGAGCCCGAGCTCCATTTCTTCCCAATGCTCTTCTATGTGCTACTCCACTACGAACACCAACAATTGCAAAGACGACCACAGTGATTACAGCCACCTAGCAAACAGGGGAGGGAGGGAGTGAAAAGAGAGTGACACACACAGGCAACACCCCCACCCCCAACACCACACACACAAGCAGATGCAGTAACATAACATATTTACCCCGTACCCCTCAGGAATAATGCAAGGGCAACTACAATAGAGAAAAAAGAGTGTAATAAGATAAATTAGAAGCAAGACGTGCATTCAAATAAAAAAGTACATACATATTTACAAATCAAGGGACACTTCCCAGTCCTCAGTGTCCGTGGGCCACAGGGCCACATCATAAAGTCCAAGGCCCCACCTCACTCCTGCAACAAAATGCAGAGAACACTGCAGGGGCATCAGGTTGAAAATAGCCAGGCACCTCAGGGGACGGGGAACGGGGGGGCCACCTCAGCTGGAACATGGTACAAAGCCACTGGCCCTGGAGGGGGCAACATGCCCATAACTCTGTCCTGGGGAGTGCAAGGCCACAGTCTCTCAAGTGGGTGACTTGCCCACTGGCACTGGAGGGGGCAACATGCCCTGTGCCTGGTACTGGGGAGTGCAAGGCCACAGTCTCTCAAGTGGTTGTCTTGCCCACTGGCTCTGGAGGGGGCAAAACACCCTGTGCTTGGTTCTGGGGAGAGCAAGGCCACAATCTCACAAGTGGATGGCTTCTCCACTGGTTCTGGAGGGGGCATCGTGCCCAGTGAGCTTCATCCTGGGGAGGGTGGGGTGAGTGGATGGCTTCTCCACTGGTTCCGGAGGGGGCATTGTGCCCAGTGAGCTGCACCCTGGGGAGGATGGGGTGAGTGGATGGCTTCTCCACTGGTTCTGGAGGGGGCATCGTACCCAGAGAGCTCCATCTTGGGGAGGATGGGGTGAGTGGATGGCTTCTCCACTGGTTCTGTAAGGGGCATTTTTTTCCCTGTGATGCAGATCTTGGGGAGTGCCGGGTCACAGACTCCCAGCTGGGTGTCATACCCACAGGATTTGCAAGGGCCAGGCTGCACAATAGCCCATGGATGCAGGACTACACACCTTCCGCCGGTGGTGACGGCTGTTCACTGGTGGCAGTGGTGCTGCTGCTGCTTGTAGTGGTGGGGGGAGGCTCCAGCCCATCCCCTGCCACCTCAGATGGCTGCCCACTGGTGCTGCTGCTGCTGGTGGTGGTGCTGGTGGCGCTGCTGCTGGCAGAGCTGGTAGTGCTGGGGGGAGGCCCCAGCCCATCCTTTGCTGCCTTGGAAGGCTGCCCACTGGTGCTGCTGCTGCTGGTGGTGGTGCTGGTAGAGGTGCTGCTGGCGGAGCTGGTAGTGGTGGTAGTGGTGGGGGGAGGCCCCAGCCCATCCCCTGCAGCCTCGGACAGGTGCCCACTGGTGCTCCTGCTGCTGGTGGTGGTGCTGTTGGCGGAGCTGGTAGTGGTGGGGGGAAGCTCCTGCCCATCCCCTGCAGCCTCGGACGGCTGCCCACTGGTGCTGGTGGTGGTGCTGTTGGTGGTGGTGGTGCTGGTGGTTGTGAGGGGAAGCTCCTGCCCATCCCCTGCAGCCTCAGATGGCTGCACCACCATGGTTGGTGGTGTGGGCTCCGACTGAGTCCCAGCACCAAGCCTCTTGTCCTTTCTGCCTGCTGGTGCAGGACCCTTGCCCTTTGTGGCAGCAGCTGGGGATGGCTCCTTGGTCCTCTTGGCAGCAGCACTTGGGGCTGGCTCCTTGCATTTCTTTCCTGCAGCACTTGGGGTGGCTCCTTGCCCTTCTTTCCTGCAGCACTTGGGGCTGCCTCCTTGCCCTTCCTTGCTGAGGCACTTCCGCCAGGCACCCTTTCCGTCTGGCTCGATGGTAGACGGGATCCTTTCCCACCTTGAGTTGCTGGGGACACTACTGTGCCCATGGACTGGGTGGCTGAGGTGCTTGCCTGGGTTTTGACCACCCTAGCCTGACGTGAAGGACGGGCGGGGGGAGGAGTAGGGAAGAGGTCAACGGTGGAGAGAAAAAGCTTCTTAGGGACATTGGGGCAGGAAGAGGGAGATGGTTTGGGAGTGGAGGAAGAGGAAGTGGTTGTAGGATGTGTCAGTCTGCTGTGTTTGGGTGCAGGTGCATGGGCTGGATGCTGTTGTGAGGTGAATGGCTGTTGGGTGAATGGCTGTCGCATGAGTGCATGCGTTTGTGTACTTTGGGAGGAGGGGGCACAGACACAGTGGGAGAGGACTCAGGGGATGTGGGCATGGATGTGGGGGCGGTGTGTACTGATAGGTGTGCTGGTGGTATGGATGAGGATGTAGTGCATGCAGGTGTGAGTGGATACTCAAGTGGGAGGAAGGTGGACGAGGAGGAGGAGGGGGACACAGGGGAGGCAGCAGATGTTGGTATGTGTGCATCTGGATGTTGTTTGTGTGAGTGCCTGTGGGATGAAGTGTGGTGCTTGTGTTGCCATGCCCACTCTTGTGTGTTCTCCTGGGTGCCTGCTTGTCTGCCTGTGTGCTTGGGATAGGTTGGGGTTTAAGGGAATGGGATTGGGTGGAGGAAGTTGGAGGGGGATAGGTGGAACAGGGGCAATGGTTTCCATCAGAGAGGTGGCCAGAGCCTGGATTGATCTCTGTTGGGCGGCCAAGCCAGTGTGAATGCCCTCCAGAAATGCATTGGGCATTTGGGCTGCAAGCCCCTGGATGGCATTCACAATGGTTGACTGCCCAACAGAGATGGATCGCAGGAGGTCAATAGCCTTCTCACTCAGGGCAGCAGGGCTAACTGGGGCAGGGCCGGAGGTGCCTGGGGCGAAGGGGATGCCCACCCTCCTGGGTGAGCGGTCACGGGAAACTCGCTGAGGTGCTGCTGGGAGGGTGGTGCTGGTACAGGGGTGGCGGCTGCACCTGTAGCTGGGGTGGGCACAGAGGTGTCAGCACCACCAGGGAGCTTCCATCAGAGGAGGTTCCTGTCTCAGATTTGTCCCCTCCAGTCTCAGCCTTCGTGCTCCCCTCGCCCTCCGTCCCACTGGTGTCCTCACTGTTGGTGGATATGGCCTCCTTGGTCCTGTGGGATGCAGCTCCCTCCATCACCAATGACTCTGCTCTTTCGTCAGATGATGCTAATGCACATAAGGACAGGGTGACAAAACAAAAGGGGGGGGAGACAAAGGATACACTTGGATCCCTGCTAGCTTGGTTGGAGGACTTTCACATCAGAACCCTGCCCAACATGGGACCTACTCTGCAATGTCACGCCTGGCCTAGGGAGACCCACAAAGCCCACATCCCCCAACCAGATACCACCCCACCAGGCATAAGTTGTAATGAAGGGCAATGTACTCACCCCCTTGTTGCTGCTGTGATGCCCCCAAGTGCCCATCAGGCGCCAGATAGGCCACCGCCAGTATGCGGGCCATCAGGGAGGTCAGGGTTCGACAGGCACCCCTTCCTCATTGGGATGCCATCCCCAGCTGGGCCTTCGCCGTCTTCCATGCCCAGCATCTCAGGTCCTCCCACTGTGTGCGACAGTGTGTGCTCCGCCTGCCGTAGACCCCCAGGGTCCGCACGTCCTTGCCGATGGCACGCCATATACCCTTGTTTTGATGGGCACTGACCTGCAGGGAAATACACACAGGGAAAGGTATTAGTCCGACCTTCTTGCCTGTTACACTTATGACCCACCATGCCCCTTCCCATTCACATTAGCACAGACATGCCCCAGCATACAAGCTGCACGCTGCCCAGGGCCCATCCACCAACCCCCCCACATGAGGCCTTCCCACACAGCACTCCATGCATTCATGCCACATGCATCGTACTCACAGTGTACTCACCTTTTGGTCTGGAGGCCCATACAGCACTCAGTACTGGGGTAAGACCCCATCCACTAGTCGCTCCAACTCCGGCGAGGTGAAGGCAGGGGCCCTTTCCCCAGTCACACAAGACATGGTCGGTTCCAGACACAGGTCACAGCAGCACATGTAGTGTAGGGCCTCTCCTGTTGAAGGTCAGGTAGTAAGGGAGTGAACAGATAGAAAATGGCAGTCACGTCCGTGGCGGTGCGTACCGTCACTGGCGGTGTACATCACCGTTGCCCACTGTAACCCATAGGGCCCAATGATAACCAATGAGGAGTTGCACAGCGGTTCTCGACCGCCTCCCGCAACGGCGCACAACAAATTACCTAATTTCCACCTGTACCTCCATACTGGACAGGCGAACGGCATTTCAAGGGCGGTGCAGGCCATGGATCTTCACTGTGTCACAGTACACAAATTCACATTTTGGACATATCCCACCAAAATAATGTAACAATCACAATATGCATTGAACTATAGTGGTTACAATGTACAGATAATGACCAGCTGCTCACTCTTTTGCCCCATAAATTGCAACTGCTGCAGATGAATAGGAGATGGAGACATCCCCCCATGTACAGACCCCTGGTGGACTTGGCAACAATGGAGGACAGGCACATTATCCTCACCTATAGACTAGACAGGGCCACAATGACGGAGCTGTGTGCCCAATTGGAGCCTGACCTAATATCTGCTATCCGTCACCCCACTGGGATCCCCCCTCTTGTGCAAGTCCTATCTGTGCTCTATTTCTTGGCAACTGGTTCTTTCCAAGTGACAGTGGGTTTGGCAGCAGGAATGTCACAGCAATGTTCTCAATAGTGCTGACCAGAGTGTTGGCTGCCCTGATTAAACACATGTGCAGCTACATCGTTTTCCCCCAGGTGGAGGATTTGGCCACAGTGAAAGCTCACTTCTATGCAATGGGACATATAACAAACATCACTGGGGCAATTGATGAAACACATGTTGCATTTGCCCCCCTGGCAAAATGAACAGGTGTTCAGAAATCAAGAGAGTTTTCACTTGATGAATGTCCAGATGGTGTGCCTGGCGGACCAGTACATCTCCCACGTCCCCCCACCGGCGAAATGAGCATTCTTTCAGAAATCGAAAGAGTTTTCACTCCATGAATGTCCAGATGGTGTGCTTGGCAGACCAGTACATCTCCCACGTCAATGCTAAGTATCCTGGGTCTGTGTGTGATGCCTTTATTCTGAGGAATAGCAGCATCCCAAATGTGATGCCCCAACTCCAGAAGCACAGGGTGTGGTTAATAGGTGAGCCCTGGTTCCCACCCAGTGGATGTTAGTGCATGGGTATGTTGTGGGCCCAACGGGTGGGTGTGTGGCTAAAAGTTGTCCCTCGATATTTGCAGTTGACTCTGGATACCCCAACCTCTCATGGCTACTGACCCCTGTGAGGAATCCCAGGACAAGGGCAGAGGAACGTTACAATGAGGCACATGGGCTAACAACAAGGATAATAGAAAGTACATTCGGCCTCCTAGAGGCCAGGTTTTGTTGCCTCCATCTAACTGGTCGATCCCTGTGCTATTCACCCAAGAAGGTCTGTCAGATCATCGTGGCATGCTGTATGTTGCACAACCTTGCCTTGCGCCGCCATGTTCCTTTTTTTCAGGAGGAGGAGGCTGGAGATGGCCGTGTAGCAGCAGTGGACCCTGTGGACAGTGAAGATGAGGAGGCAGAGGCTGAGGATGAGGACAACAGAAGTGCAGTCATTCATCAATACTTCCAATGACACACAGGTAAGACAGTGTTATTTCAAATTTCACTGACAGTTTGATGTGTGACTTTGTCACTGGCAGGCTATGAATTCCTACTTCTATTCCCACTCACTGTACCCTTTGGCATCTCTTTTTGCAGATGTTGGGGCCCCACTATTGCTCCTGGTGTGTTCACTGATGCCTACTTTCCTATGTAAACATTACTGTACAGTTGAATTGCAATGTTTGAACCTTGTTAAATAAATACATTTTGAAATAATTTGACATACACCATAATTGTATTTTATGAAAGTGTGCTTATTGCAGTGCTCTGAAGAAGAGGGAGAAGTGCAATGGGCTGGGGTGATGATGGAGGAAAGTCCAGGTTAGAGTCAAGTCTATTTGTATCACTGGTGCAGTGTCCAAGCGGGCATAGGAAGGGGAGCAATGGCAGTTCAAGGTGGACAGGGTGACAGAGTGGGACACAAGGGTGACAATCTGGAGAGTCTTATTTCCTGGTGGGGTCTTGGCAATAGTCTTTGACTTCTGCCTGGATCGCAGGGAACGTTTGTGGGGTGGTTCTCCTTCTGCAGGGGGAGGGGTGCTGGTGGCCTGTTGGTCCTGTGGTGGGGCCTCATGTCCATTAGAGGCAGCAGAGGTGAAGGGCTGTTCAGTGTTCTGGCTTGTGTCAGGGGCCTGCTGGTGTGCCACTACCTCCCTCATACTGTTGGCCATGTCTGCCAGCACCCCTGCAATGGAGACCAGGGTGGTGTTAATGGACTTCAGGTCCTCCCTGATCCCCAGGTACTGTCCCTCCTGCACCCGCATGTTCTCCTGCATCTTGTCCAGAATCTGGCCCAGCGTATCCTGGAATTGTTGGTATGCTCCCAGGATCGCGGTGAGTGCCTCCTGGAGGGTCGGTTCCCTGGACCTGTCCTCCACAGGTCACGCAGCAGTCCTCCCAGTTTCCCTGTTGTCCTGTTTCTCTGTCCCCTGAACTGTGTGCCCACTGCCACTGACCCCAGGTCCCTGATTGTCCTGGGTTTGTGGTGTACCCTGGGTTCCCTGTAATGGTGGACACACTGCTGATTGATGTGTCCTGGGGACAGAGGTATGTACCCGCTGGGTGAGTGCTGTGCTGGTGTTTCCTGAGGGGGGAGGCTCTGTGGTGGTGTGAAAGTGTGCCTGGGTAACCGACTGTCTGGAGGTCCCTGATGGGCCAGGTTGTCATCCAGATCCAGGCGAGCAGAGCTGCTGTCATCACTGTGGGCCTCTTCTGTGGGGGGACTGGATGTTGCTGGCATCTCTTCTCTGGTGGTGGGTTACCTGTGGGGATGTAAATGCAGTGTTATTGTTTCTGAATGTAGCATCTTGTGCATGGGTGGGTTGCCCTCTATGGTTGTCATTGCCCTGGAAGCTTTGCCTTGTGTGAATTGTTATTTGGTGGGCTAGGTGATTCTCTCTAGTGTGCATGCTGTAGTGATAGGTGTCCATGCAGGTGTGTGAGTGGTGTCCATGCATTGGAAGGGCATGCAGGGCTTGGCATTGGGATGAGTGATATGTGAAGGTGGGGTGTGTGGGAGGTGGTGGGTTGATGGGAGTGAGGGCATTTGATGGCATGCAGGTAGGGGGGTGATAGTAGTAAAGAGTTGACTTATCAGAGTCCAGTCCTCCTGCTACTCCTGCCAGGCCCTCAGGATGCATGATTGCCAAGACTTGCTCCTCCCATGTTGTTAGTTGTGGGGGAGGAGGTGGGGGTCCAACGCCAGTCCTCTGTACTGCAAGCTGGTGTCTTGCTGCGTGGACCGCACATTCCACCGTAGGTCGTTCCACCTCTTCCTGATGTCATCCCTTGTTCTGGGGTGCTGTCCCACAGCGTTGACCCTTGCCACGATCCTCTGCCATAGCTCCATCTTCCTAGCAATGGATATCTGCTGCAGCTGTGATCCAAATAGCTATGGCTCTACTCTGAGGATTTCCTCCACCATGACCCTTAGCTCCTCCTCAGAGAACCTGGGGTGTTGTTGTGGTGCCATATGTGTAGTGTGAGTGGTGTGGGTGAGGGTGTGTATGGTGATGTGTTGGGGTGTGTGATATAAGGTGCGTGGGTGGTGTATAGGTGATGGTGGTATGTGGCTCTGGTTGTGTGGGTGCGCTTGCTGTCTCTCTCTGCTGGCAATTATTTTTAGTGGTAAAGGGTTGTAGGTAATGTGGGTGGGTGTTTTATAGTGGTATGGGTGGGTGGGTGTGGTGTGTGTATGTGTGTCCGGTGTGTGTAGTTTGAATTGTCCAATGTGCTGTTGTTTTGTTTGAGTGTGTGTATTTTGAGAGCGGCAGTATGTACCCCCAATCGTTTACCGCCATTGATTGTCCGCCGTGGTGATTCGTGGGTCATAATGTTGTGGCCGTAGTTCTGTTGGCGAAATGGTGTGGGTTTTGCTACCGCCAGTTTATCACTGACCTTTGGTGTGTCGGATTTGTGTGTGTGGCTGAATAGTGACGAATTGGTGTGTGTGTCATAATATGGTTAGCGGATATCTGCGGTGGCGGTGGTATGTTGGCGCAGTCTGGATGGCGGTGAGTGGAATTTACCGCCAATGTCATAATGAGGGCCAATGTCATATGATAGGCGTCCCACCTAGTGATCCTGAATGGATGGTGGGATGACACAGATGGGGACCCTGACTATGCTGCTGAAAAGTGGACGATGCAATGAATGCAGGTGCAACATCTTCTGTAGGTGAGTAGCACACATATGTATCTCCCACCATAATAGTTATAGATGAGTTCAATAATAACTGAGGCATAGGACATGGTGCAGATGTTGTTGGCGCTGATCTGAAAGTAGCGAGAGTGGTTCAGCTGGAATATGCAATTGACCCAACATTAGCCAGGCTAAGGTGATTTCTGTTATGCTTTCTGATTGCAATTTTTATGGTATGAAAATGCTCGAATTGCTTTAGACATACTTGTCCCCCCAACTTTTGCGGTATGGGGGCTATTACCATCATATTATGGTTTCAGCTTATGTACTAAATTTAAATAAACTTGGCTCTTGTGGGAAAAGGGATCACCAGTTTGGAATACAGGCTGAGGACACAAGTGCGAACAACAGCTTGACCGTAGATAAAGGAAAGCAAGTTCATTACAACAGTGATCAATACTTCTGTAGACCAACTGCTTCATTGCCAGATACTGATGACCCCCCAGTGATTGCCGGTTTTCGTGAGACAAGCAAGCACACTTCCAAGGCATCATGAAGAGTATTGCCTTTTTGATTTCCTGACATAGAGAGAGATTGTTTATTCCTGCTTGCAGAAAGGACAATCGCCATTCCTGGAAGGCAATAAGACTTGACACACAGGAAATAGGGCTCACATTGGAAAACTATGGAACACCTGTCCAAATAAAATGCCGGAAATTTGCAAGGAACGCTCAGATAATCCAAGATAGGCTTCATGTGCCCCAGATTCCAAGCCTTTTTTGGCTAAGGTGCTATCTCGTTTTTAATTTCAATGTGCCTGTTTCAGTAAGGATGGATAGATATTTTATCAAGCTATATATTTCTTTGAGAGAGGACTTTAGCACAGAGGTGGCGGTAAAAGTAGACACTTAAAAAGTTTGTTTTCATAATGCAGGAAATAGTAAAAGCCATAAAGATCAGTCTTTCCAAAGCTCAAACCCATTCTGGGCATATTCAAGTGTAATTTGAAAAGCTGTGGTCAACTGCTCATAAGGCCTTTAACAAACAACTGTAGATTGCACACCAATGTTCCTGAATCTCACATTCTGTTCATCATTGTTCCGACATTTAAGACAGAATATAGGGATGACCTCTGTCACTATAGGTCCAGATATCCTTAATAGACTAGGTTATGTTAGTAGGGAGAATTATAGTAGTTTGTTTCCTGAAAAGGTGAATCCATTCTGATGTTAAGTATGAGTTTATGAAGGGCCTGAGCGCTAGGGAGCAATGCCTTTACCTTTGGTTATCAGCTTTTGCCAGAAAGGGAACATTCCGTATGGAATTCATGTATCGGTTCTTGACCTTTGGCCTGGTAACGGGGTCGAAGCTCTGGCACATTATGAGGTCCGTGGTGGTCGAGGAACAAATGGAGGCTGTCAGCAGGGCATAAGTACATCCGTTTACTACCCTCAGGAACGCTGCAAAGGAGAATGTAAAACGCCTTTTAAATGAGAAAGAAGGGCGCACTAGGAGTGTGTACTAGCACATTAGTTCTTCACACTGCACATAGACAATTTCGAAGTGGAACTGCTACTCAAGAATACACGAGGGAAGTCCTTTTGTATGCAGATGATGCTATATAATTTCTCAAGCAGATAGCTGCTTTAGAGAACCTCCCCTGTTTCTGGCAGTCGTGGTTAACTTGATGCTAGAAAAAAACCTTCACCAAATCCAATGCAACATAGGTGGGCCCTTAAAACTAAATGAGAAAGACTATCCAGATTAAGAACTATTGCATTGAAATAGTTGTGACCTTATCTTTTCTACGTTTAGAATTTTACTCAAAACCACACTTGCTCCACTTCTGTAATGTACTATAATGTAAGGTGACTTTGGTGACTTTGTAGAACGCTGCATGCTTTGTCCACTAGGAGAAGCCACATGGCTATAGTCAATGGATTTATTTAGAATTTTGCTAGTTAATATAATGGAGTTCTTCTATGTAAAATGCACTCATGTCAAAAGCATACTACATGCTACCTATGGCAGCAGTATCTGGGTGTTCACTAACACCTGTAGCTTGCAGTTGTAGAATAACCACTTGATTTGGTGTGTCTGCAGTCCCCTTAATTGGTAACACGTTTTTTCTTACATTACCAGATTTCTCGTTTTTTCTTAAAATGATAGAGTTAACAAAAATTAAGAAACAAAGGGGCATTGTGGAATGCCTGTTGTTAGGGATGCTGCACTGGGGAAAGAAGACTGTTTTGCCTACACTACCTGGCCCCTTTAATCTGGTATCACCAGGACAATTTTGTAAAGCAAGACGATAGCTGAAAAGGTTTCCTCCATTCCCTGGTTTTAATTTGAGTATGTTCTGCCCTGAGGTATTTTCTTCCTAAGAGAGGCTGTTGCCCAAAGATAAGCCCAGAATGTTGTGCATGTTCTCTCTCGCAGGTTGAAAGGTTGAAAGGGAGATATACAACTGAGCATGATGTAATCACTATTATCCAGTGTGTCTACGTGTTACCTAAGGAGGCGCCCCTTATATTTTATTATTAGCTATGAAATGAATGCCCCTTCTGTTGCCACGTACGATTTGTTACAAAATATCATGCTCTTCATCGCATATCCCAACACTTCATTCGTGGATTTCATCACTGTTCTTACCATGTTGTTGTGGAGAAAAAACAATCTAGCCCTGCCCTGAAGAACCTTTGATATTACTTGAGTAATGGAAAAACTACTTTGTGTACCCTTACTACATCACCAAACACTACTAAGTTTACCTCCATTTTAATCTTAAATACATATGTCTGATCAACACCTTAAAATGTGATTTATTCATGCTTCTTTTAGTTTCGATCCCAGTCTACTTCAAATTAAACATAGTCTCATTCAAAGAAAGTCTAACTGGGAAAGGTAAAAGTGAGAAATGTTTGACCGTTATTATTTTCCATTGAATATGAATTCATTCGATGGGGAGCACATTAAGGAAGTGCACCCATCTCCATGACACCTCCGTCAAAATGGCTCTTGGTAGTTGTACCAATTGTTACAAAATGATTTGGGGTGCTGAGATTGTTTAAGATCACATGTAAACGTAGACCTCTAGACATCAGGAACTCAGGAAGATTTAGTAACAATTCCGAACCATAGAGAGGACATTTTCTATTCTATATGCTGAATTAGCAGTCTCATCAATTAAGGTTTCCTTAGGAAAAGGAACATTACAATTGAAATGTGAAAGCCAGCTTTTCAAACCAGCAATTTGATAAGGGGGTTGCTTTGGAAAATCTACATCTTTGAAAAATAAGTACAACTGTACATTGGTAGTTTTGTTTGAGTTTAGTGCTTGTCAAGATTCTACTTGACTTGGTGAATATATACATAACAATGGCGCTGAGATGAATTCTCTGCTTTACATGAACAAATATCTTACGAAGGTAATCAGGGTGGGTCCAAGTGTGTAGGTCCCTATTCTGAGCGTCTGACTATACTTTCTATAGTGAAAGGCAAATACAGAAATCAATCAAATAGGTGGAGGGAGTAGATAAATACAAAGCTTGGTTCACATCTACAAACAGCAAACCCAGGTAGATCAGGTCCAACATGGAGCAAGCACTGGTCAACACACATAAGGCAACGCCTCAAAACTTCTATACGGGCAAAAATCTCAAGGCAACAGAATGAATCTGATAGTGAGTATTTCATCCTTCTGAGACAAGGTTTTACTTCTACCAAGAGTCCTGGTGTAGGTATGAGGGTGGAAGAAACAGGGGCAAACGTTAGGTATATCTGAAATACATATAATTTAAGGAATCCATAAATTCACAGACATTCACAAAAGCTGCTAAGTTATACCAGTTGTCAACCCTCAACTAAGTTTCCAGCCATCATATAGCAAAGGCCATAAATTGTTGGCTAATGTGGTGTCATATGATTGATAGTGTTAACGCGTCCCATTCTGATTATTTTATTCACTCTGGGACTCGTTTTAGGTCAATGAATCTTTTGACCCTGATTGAAGACACTTTAGGACGAAATAACTGATCAACATGTCAATCAATATGTCAATAGCGTCATCAATAAGACTCAAGAACCACCATGAGCTTGCAGTCATGAATAACCACACCAGTTTAGTACGATTATGTGAAGTTTATTCCCTATTGATTACAATTCTACTAGCAAGTTTATTAGTCTCAAAATCAAGAAACACATTAGCATAGTCATAATATGGCAACTCAAATAAGATTTTCAATAAGAAACATTAGAACATAGCACGAGGTCAACATAGGTTAACCTCAGCAGAGTATCATTAGTGCGTTATTCAACAAAACATTGAACCAGTCATTTGTTTGTTTGCGTCCATTTAGTGAATCCCTTAACTAACCTTGAATTAGCATTGGCATGTTGGGCCTCATGCAAAACAATTTTGGAACACGAATTTGGAAAAACATCTATCTATGGTCTCTGTCAAAAGAGGCAGTTGGTACCTAGAAAGGAAAGGCAATCAGACAATTACAATTTCATCATCATATAGTTACCCTCCGTAATGGGTCGGCACACAGATTCTGTCTTCGCCCTCAGGACATCTGTTAATTCGCCATCAGTCAGAGAAACACAGCAAAACGGGTAAAACGAACACTTCCCTCATAAGGAGGAAAAGTATATATTGGGCAAGGCAAGGATAGTTTGAAGAACCAAACAGCAAAGTATCTATGCAGAGTGGCAAAGTGTCTTGGTCATAACAAGTTCGTAATGGCATCTCTCCTCAAGGTTCCTCGTGTCAAAGGTTGTACAGTCTCCTAATTCTTCATTGGTCAGGGTTGGCACCCCATTATCTCTATCCAATAAGTTTGCAATGATTTCATCAAAATTGTCACCCCATAACAGTTTTCACGTAGTTTATTGGTTCTTATGATTGACGTCTCCAGGGGGCAGAATGTCCGGTATGATTTCATACTCTCGTGGTCCTCTCGCATCTTCAGTCAGTAGGTCCATTGTCTGTACCGGTTCAGGCGACCTTGTACCTGATACTAGTCTACAGTGTTGCATTTAGCAAAAATGTTTCTCCTAGCAAGTCGAATTTCATGTGAACGGATCTACTACGGTTACATTCATCCTTTAGCTTTGGAAAAATATGAGTACATGTCCTTCAGCAAGTCAGCACACTGCACGTTAGAAAAACAAATTTAATATGAAAATCCAGACAGCTAGGCCTCGACTCATGCTAACTAAAGCCTAATGATTTATTAGCAAAACCTTAACATATAATTCTCAATATTAGTGTAAAATCATACATTAAACATCTCATTTTCATTATTATTAGTCACTTTCATTAGTCATTGTATACATTGGTGGCCACTCCCCATGGGCACATTTCAAGCACACGTTTAGCAAAAGTACATTAATACATTTTCTATGCGGCATTATTATGCATTAGTTCATAAACATTTCAGGTTAATATTGAATATAAATGCTACACTCTCTCAGTCCCTCCTCTGATGACACTTGTCATCACACGAAACCTTTCCCTTCACAACCTTTCATTTTTCTTAGTACACGCATTTCAACTTCTTCCCCCCTGTGTGATTTTTCCCAAATTTCTAAGAACATTTTCTCCTTTTCCTCTTTTCTTTTATTGCGTTTTGCCAAATTTCTTTTAAACCTTTTACTAATTTTGCATGATAACCATAGTCTGAATAAACAAGTTAGAATAATCAATATACCCCCTAATATTTTTGCAAGTACCCCATTCCAAATACTACTAAACCAATTCCCTACTTTCGTAATTCCATTTCCAACCTTCTCCCAAACTCCAGGTTCCTTCAGCTCTTTTAAATCTGCACTGTCCCTTGTTAGGTTAGTAAGCATACCTCTATTCTTTTTACTATTATCTGGAATGAATGCACAACAATGGCGCTCATTAAGTATCTTACAGACTCCTCCACTCTTCGCTAAAAGAATGTCTAAAGCAAGCCGGTTTTGAAGAGTCATAGCCCTCTCCGCAGCAAGTTCAGTATCCATCAGGAGTATAGCCCCTGTGAAGTTTGTCAGCATGTTCTCCACAATAGTAGACAACTTTTGAATCTTTCTGGAGTTTAAGATAACCCCCACCGAAGGAATTATGGCTCCGAATATGTCACCTAAGACAGCAGCTGCTGTCTCTCTCGTTTGTCTAGTATGATGTAATTCAGACATTTTAGAAAGTTGCTTTAAGTCATCAATTTGGTAGATCTTTGGGAAAACTATTCCCAAATAACATGTCCCATACCATCCCTTTGGAAGACTGTAATAAGCATTATGTTCACATATATAATAGATCCCAGGGATCACTGAATCCTGTCCATTTAACATGAACGTCCATTTACTCTGAAACAAAAACACATGCCTGCACTCACTCGTTCCCACAAATAAAGTGTCATGCTCAGATTTTGGCCTATATCTGCAAAGCCTTCCTACGTGTAATGCATCTACAGCTAATTTGCCTTGTGTCTTTATTACACTATAAGCATAATCATTTGCAAGCGTTCGTTTTTCTAATCCTTTTTCTAGCCTTTCCTTTAATGCTTTTCTTCTATCATCAGTGTGATCTAAGAAGCTCTTTTCTACAGGTGTCAGTAAGCAGGTTAGATTATTGCAGTGCATATAAGCTGTCCCAAATGTCAGTGTCAAAAGAAACCTCTAACTATTTTTATGTTATGTTCTTTAGCTAATTTGTTTAGAAACTCAATCACAGGCACAAAAGAAAACCCTACATCTAAATTAGAGTAGAAGTGTTGAACATGTTCCTGATCATAAAATCTTGTTAATAGCAAACTATAACTTATCCCATATATTAATGGCAGACTATGGTAAGTAACCCCTTATTGCACTGACGAAGGAATCTTTGTGCACACATAGCAATTTTTCGCATCCATTGTGTCAACATACTCATTCAGCAAGCGATAGAAGACATTAGTAGATAGTTCCCCTTTTGAATTAGTTCCCTCATGCAAGTACTGTATTTTGTATCATGCTCAAACCTCTCCCATGGTGTTAGTGTAGCGGTTTCAGGAGTTGAAGCATTGTTAATTGCACTCTTATCCACCAATGGCATTCCCACAATCAGACCTATAATTATTACTACACACGCAATGCCTAAAATAACACTCAACCAACCAAGCATCCTTCCCCTATCATAATCTCTAGTGTTACTCATGATCTATAAAGAATCAGAGAGCAGAATAGGAACAAACAAACAACTTCGAGGTAGACTAAAGCTCTTTTTTTTTTTTTTCTTGTGCAAAGTCTCTTTTTCTTTAGCAAGTATTTACAGTGTTTCACTCACTCCCAGGACCCTTTGTCAAATCAGGTTAGCAGCTTGTCATAATTGGTTTTCAGAGTCAAATCAGGTTATCAGTGTCACATCCGATAATTTATCAGTCCTTTTCTCAGGTTTCTTTCTTTATTCAATTTTTCATTATTTTTTTTATTAACACAGTCTCTTTTTATGGTTGAATTCAGGTTCTGTAGTATTGACCTGGAATTTCTCGGTCAAAACAGAATGCCAGGAATTCTTGTTGCCATTCAGCTGATGTTGCATACGCCCATTCAGGACCTGCGTATCTTCTGTTTGCAACTCTTTTTCTTTTCAGTTTGCGATCACCCTGTAACTCTCCTTCACTGAGATCTTCTTTCCTGGTTGTGTCAACTTGTTTCTCTATTGTTTCGTTAGGAATCACTCTCTCCTTTGCAGCTTGTGGCTCCGGCCAGTTATCTCCTTTAAGTGTTTTCTTTCCGCTCCACCTTTCAGGTTGTTGAACAGTGCCTTCCTCTTGTACTATGGTGTTTTCTCTTGATGGATCTGCAAGTGGCTCAGGAGGAGTCAGAACACCTTGACCTCCTTCTGCCTCACCCCCTTCGCCTTCAGGGTCAGTTATGGGCTCAACTTCAAACCTGTATCCGTCTACTTCTGGGAGAACCTCTCTTTGTGTCAGTTCCCCTGTTGCCTCAGCTGACATAGGCTCAGTGTCACCCCTCTGGATCTCGTTTACTGTTTGAGTGATTAAGCCGTCCTCAGCGAGCTCTCCTTCAGTCTCAGATCCCATTTGATTACTCTCCGGCCTTGAGACTTCCTTTTCTGCAGCTGTTGTTTTGGACACTTCAAGTTCCTCATCAGTTGGACTCGTCACCTTCTTTGTGTGACTGGCATGTATCCAATTTGGAAGACCTTCACATTTCACTGCAGTAGTAGTTGTCAGTATTACTTGATATGGCCCCTTCCAACGTGGCTCCAAACAAGACTTCCTCACGTTTTTCTTGACAACCACCCAGTCACCAACTTTCAGGGTGTGACCTGGATCACTTATCGGTGGCAATGTGGTACCTTCCACCTGGTGAGAGAAAGAGCGGACCAGGTGAGCCAGACCCTTGCAGTAGTCCAACACCATATCATCCGTGATATTCACAAGAACATTTGCAGGCACTGCGGGCAATCTCATAGCTCGGCCCATATGAATCTCATGAGGAGATAGGCCTGTTTTCTTGTCAGGTGTGTTTCTCATTAACATCAGCACTAAGGGTAATGCATCTGGCCATTTCAAACTTGTAGCTGCGCACATTTTTGCCATTCTCGACTTCAGGGTACCATTCAACTGCTCCACTATGCCTGATGCTTCAGGGCGATAGCTACAATACAACTTCTGTTCAATGTTCAATGCAGCACACAAGAGCTTAACCACCTCATTGTCGAAGTGTTTTCCCCTATCTGATTGTAAAGAGATCGGAAACCCGAAACGTAGTATAAACTCCCTAAGCAGCAGCTTTGCTATTGTGAGACTGTCATTTCTACGTGTAGGGTAAGCTTCAATCCAATGACTGAAAATGCACCCAATTGCCAACACGTATCTCAGACCTTCACACACAGGCATCTCGATAAAATCCATCTGCATTCTGCTAAATGGACCTCCTGCTCTCCCAACGTGGCTCAAATTCACCATGGTCCCTTTCCCTGCATTCAACTGCTGACAGATGATGCACCTGTGGCAGATGACTTCTGCAGCTTGTCTGAATTTGGGATTGAACCCATCGATTTTGAATTACCTGATCATTGTGTCTCTCCCAACATGTGCTTGGCCATGGTAAAACCTTGCAAACTGTGACAAAAGACTGTTTCGCAAAACCATTTTCCCCTCCTCTGAAACCCATAAGTCATCAGATCTCTGTATGCATTGCATTCTCTGCCAGGAACGTTTCTCCTCTTTACTAGCCCGTCCCTGCAATGATTTTAGCTCGCATAGTATGTCAACCACCCTCAATGCATACCCTGAGCATGTTTCATTTTCAGTTTCAGGTAACAATTCCCATTGGTCTTGAAACGATATACAGTTCAATGCACAAAACCTTGCGACTTGATCTGCATATCCATTTCCCATTGACACAAAGTCTTGTGACTTAACATGAGCATTGCATTTCACCACGGCAATTTCAAGAGGTAACTGAATCACATGCAACAAATCCTTAATTTTCTCACCATTTTTCACTGGTGAACTAGAAGAGGTCATGAAACCCCCCTGTGACCACAGCTGGCCAAAATCATGTACAATTCCAAATCTGTATCTGCTGTCAGTATAGATAGTGACTTCGAGGTTTTCAGCTGCGTGGCATGCCCTAGTAAGAGCAATTAATTCAGCCACTTGAGCAGAGTATACTCTTTCTGGCCAGGAAGCTTCTAAAATGCCAGTGATGGTACACATGGCATATCCAGCTCTCAGTACTCCTACTGCATCCCTCAGGCATGATCCATCAACAAAGATAATGTAATCATTTTCTTCCAATTGGGTATCTTCAATGTCAGGTCTCGGTTTGGTGCACAGATCTGTTACCTCAAGACAATCATGCTCTTCCTCCTCAGCATCATCAATGTCTGCATTATCATTAGGAAGTAAAGTTGCCGGGTTCAACACAGCACATCTGTTCAGAGACACATTTGGTGATCCCAGTATAATTGTTTCGTACTTTGTCAATCTCGCATTTGTCATATGCTGAGTCTTTGTTCGGGTCAACAGGATTTCAACGGAATGTGGGACCATTACTGTTAACGGATATCCCATCACTATACCTTCACACTGAGTGAGGCTTTGACCAACTGCTGCAACTGCACGCAAATAACCTGGTAAGGCTGCTGCGACTGGGTCCAAAGTAGCTGAAAAATATGCTACTGGGTGGTTTGCATCTCCATGGACCTGTGTCAGGACAGACAATAAACAAGCATCACGTTCATGACAAAACAGTACAAAAGGCTTTGGGTAATCAGGCATACCTAAAGCTGGTGCCCTGTACATGCTTTCCTTCAATTCCATGAATGCCTTCATCTCTTTCTCGGACATGGTTATGGCACCTGGGCCATCCTGTACTTCTTTAACAGTTAATCTCACCAAAGGTTTAGAGATAATCGAGAAGATGGGAATCCACTGGCGACAGTAGCCCACCATTCCCAAAAACATCCTGACATCTCTCTTTGTTGTCGGGGGATTCATCTGCAATATGGCTGTCACCCTTTCTTTGGATATTTTTCTCGACCCTTTCTCAATCAGGTGACCAAAGTACTTCACCTCTTTCTGACAGTACTGCAACTTCTTTGGGGACACTTTATGCCCGTTCTTTCCCAAATGATTCAGTAAGGCAATTGTGTCATACCTGCAGTCATCTTTTGTTATGGACGCAACTAACAAATCATCAATATACTGCACTAGAGTCGAACTGAAAGGCAGTTCTAGTGACTCCAAATCCTTCTTCAGTATCTGATTGAAGATGGAAGATGATTCAGAAAACCCTTGAGGAATTCTACACCAACTGTAAACCTTGTCCAGGAATTTGAAACTGAAAAGAAATTGGCTATCCTCATGAAGAGGTACCGAAAAGAATGCTTGAGACATGTCCACGACTGTGAACCACTCTGCATCGCATGGAACCTGAAACATGATCACGGTTGGATTTGGCACTATGGGGCAACATTTTACCACAATCTCATTTATTTTCCTCAAGTCTTGAACAATCCGAACTTTCCCACAAGGCTTTTTCAGACCCATTATTGGTGAATTACACGGGCTGCTCATCACTTCTTTTAGAACACCATGCTTTATAAAGTCTGCAATTATCTGCGTCACCTGTATAAGGACGTCTTGTGCCATGTGGTACTTCAGTACCTGGGGAAACACTGCATTTGGCTTCACCTCTACTTTGACCGGTTCTACTCCACTTCTTTTCCTGTCAGGTCCCACACCTTTTCTGTCACTGTTCCCTGTAGTTCGACTGGTAAGTCCATCACTGTGAACATCGGGAATAGGGTTATCAAAGGGTATTCTTCATTTGCGGTCTCCGTCTCTAACTCTGAGAACTGACCATCGTCTCCATCATCACTGTTTGTCTGCACCTCAATTCCTTCATTTGAACAGTTAATTGAACACCTTGTTTTACACAGCAAGTCTCTTCCCAGTAGGGATACGGGACACGAGTCACAGACTACAAATCTATGTAATCCCGGGAAAGTACTAATCTCGACTTGAACTGGATCTGTAATAGGATTTGTCAGGAACTGATTTGCTACTCCTACCACCCTTACGGTATGCCCCGAAAGTGGCAATTTCGGAACCTCTGCACTTCTGACTGTAGAGCGTGTAGCTCCTGTATCAACTAAGAACAAAACCTTATGACCCATCACCTTTCCTTCCACAGAAGGTCCCCTCTGATCTACTTCTAGGGATGCTGCAAGCCTGCACTCCTCACTATCTGAACAATCATCCTACCATTCATTGTTTATATCATCTTCACCACACAATGGGAATTGTTGTACTGTGTTATTTTGACTCACTGTTTGACCTGTGACCTGTTGAGGAAGCATCACCTGTTGCTGTCCCTTTGGAGCTAATGGTATTTGCATTTGCTGTCTACGTACCATGGGAATCTGCTGTTGTACCTGCTGCATTTGTGCTGGTTGAACACGTGGCATTTGCATTTGTTGCATGGATTGGAGACCCTGCATCTGCACCATGTTATTCTGGAAATTCAGATTTTGGCCCCTCATTTTTGGACCCCTCACATTTTGAAATGTACCAGTATCATTGCACCATCATTGGGCTTCCAGTGCCCCACACCCCCGCACGTGTGACATGGTGACACCTTTTTCATCCCCTGCACATCATTTTGAACCACAACGGTATTGATATCTGGACCACGGTTCACAAAACCTCCTCGACCTCTTGGTTGTGCCTGAAGCACTCCAATTCCCTGTGGTTGCTGCTGTACCATTTGCTGTATCCCATTTCCCTGCATCCCTGCTTGCTCTGCCTCAATTTGCATCACCATCACTTTCTCCTTCAACTTTCTCTGCTTCAATTCAATCTCGTCACTACAGTATTTCACATACTGCAACACCTCATCAATCGGCTTCGCTTGCCAACAGATCAAATGATTCTTAATCATCTGACTAATCTCCGGTATCAGCCCTTCAACAAACCTTAACACAAGGTGATTCATGTCTTTCGGCTCTATGACCTCTGTGCCACTGTAATGTTTGAATGCCTTCAACAACCTCTCATAGTAAGCATGTATCGACTCTTTGCCCTCCTGTGACGTTCGATCAATTTTCTGCCAATCAGTCACTTTCGGCAACACTTTCTGCTTCAAAAACTCAATCACTTTATGATAGTACCTCATCACCTCAGAAGACGGCGCTCTGATAACCTTGTCCCTTGCTGGTTCCTCTGTCAGCCAATCCACACCCTTCTTGCACTCAAGCCATAAGTCAGCTGGAACTATTATCTCAAACAGGGTATTCAGGTCTTCCCAGAGACATTTTGCAAGCTTCACAAACCTGTCCGTCTGCTGATACCATTCTATCGGCTTCTCCCTCAACCTGGGATAATCATTTGTGAATGACAGGATGTCACCCCTAGACCATAGTACATGGACTAGAATCTCTACAGCTGTCTCTCTCATCGGTAACATCTTTATGGTCCCTGTGTCAGGTGCAGCTTTCTCCTGGTTTGGTTCCGGGCCATCACCTTTCTCTTTATCGCTCTTCTTTGCCCATCTGCCTTCCCATTTCTCTAATGCTCCCCAGATTTGAGCACTCTGCAGTATTTCTTTGAGGTGTGCCTTCATCCCGGTAGATCTCATGTGATCAAAATCTTTAGGTTCAAAGTCTAGCCTATAGCTCCTTTTCAAATGCTTAGTACTCTCAATGTCTATGCCGTATTTGTCTGCTAGGTTTGCCAACCTCTGATGCACCGTGCTCACTCCTTTGGTTATTTTGGGGCACAAATACCTCAATTCTGCTTCGGTGTTTGACTCTAACCTGTTCACCCCCATTGTTCCTTCCACTAGTTACGTTGCTTCTACACCCAGCCTCACAAAATTCAGATATTCTTCCCTTTCTGACTTCTCTGCGGTGACTGTAGTAGTCTGCGGAGTGTTGAGCTTATTCAACCACTCGTTCAATTATTGCGCTGTTAAGCCTTGCAATGAAACATTTCCAGACTGCATCATTGGTGTCTGTGTCATATTTGTACTCATTATCTGTGGGGTTATTGTTCCCAACCCTGCTTGCTTCATCGTCTCCAAAGGAACCCAATCGGACTAAAGTCCAACAAGGATCTGGACCTTTCAGCTGTCTGTCCTCCCGGTGTCATTCCCTGCAAGTTTCCGGTAGACCCTCCTCTTATTGCCTCTTGGGTCATTGCTCCCTGATCTCACATGCCAGGCTTACCTTGCGCATACAGCGGTACTGGTGAACCAACAGTAATTGGCAATGATATAGCAGCTGGTGACTGTCCAATTCCCAAACCCTGTGGAGCATTAACTCCCATAGCTTGATTCATCATGGGTGCTGTAGCTACTGACTGCGGTCCCGCAACAGAAGTGTAATTCGGAACCACCTGTTGCTGCGGCTGGGGCAGCAATTGCGTAGTTGGCTCAATCTGCACTAACTTTGATCTTGTGTATACCGGATCAGGCGGCACCATCAGACTCGTAGTTGTTTCTAATACGGGAACATCAGGATAGAGCCTCTGAATCTGTGGTGGCTGCAACTGTATCTGTGTGTCTGACGCAGTGGTTACACTGACACCATTCTGTATCAAAACTGTATCACTTGTCTGTATTGTACTCGTAATGCCCTTATTTTGCACCGGGTCTTCAGAACCCACACTAGTGCTCGGTACATTATCATTTATGGCATATGGTGGTGGGCGATCATGTAACACTTGATTAAGAAACTCTTCATCGTCTGAGTCATCTTCATCTACCCAAGACCTCTGAGTCTCTTTTGGCTTACTGGAGCCCTTGTCTGTCTTACAAGTAGCATTCTTTCCCTGTGTCTCATCTTCTTGGGTTATTGCCGGAAACATCTTAAGTCCGTCAACTATTCCCCTTCTCCATATCTTGGTCTCATTATCCCATCTAGCCTCAGCTAAAGTCTTTTCTGCTTTTTTCATTCTCCTTTCAAATTTCTGTTGTCTCTGTTGTATGGCCATCAAATCCCAGATTGATAATGCCTCATACTGAGCTGGTCTCGGTGGCGGTTTTTGCACACTTAACATCATTTGTAAATTTTCCAAAATTTTCACATTAAACGTTCTGTATTCTGGAAACGCTAAATATCCCTCCTTCTCTGTCAGTTTGCACCACTGCTTCAACCAAAGACATGGCACGACTCACTTCTCCTCCATTACGATATAAGCTGGAGTACCCTCAGGCGGTGTAGGCTCCCCCACACTCGCAGTAATGTATGTATCTCCCCTCAAAGCACTCTTTAGAGCCTTAAAAAACTTCATTTTTGCGTCTTTTGTTTTGTTTTAAATCTAATCAGGAAGTGACTTTAATTCCCAGAACACTCTTCGCCTACCTTCTCAACCAATTGCCTCTCACGGACGGCTGCCAATCCGTGCACGACCCTTCTCAGCAACTGACCTATCCCATCGCGGCTCAAATGACGTCACACTCACACACTCTCTGCAGCTGACAAAGTCTTGCGGCTTGTCCTCCTCACACAAAACTAATGCAAAATATAGCGAGCACCTTTAACAACAAAAACCCAAATTTGCTGGTTTACTACAGGAAGGGTAACACATTTGCTTCAGAACTTTACAGAGATTTTACTTGAAGCCTCGGCCGCTACTCTCTCCTTCTCATCTCCCGCACTCGCAAGCAGAATTCGACCCGCAAATCCTACTCTCGACTTGTCAATGGTTTGTTCTAGTGCACTTTAGAACTTGCCAAATCTCCATTGAAGGTTTCAATCACACAAATTTGACTCAAACTCGACTTGTCAACCACGCCCGATTGACCTATTAAACTGCACAAATTACAACATAAACCAAGTGTCTCATACACTTTTCAATATACTCCGGAGTCTTAGACCACGCCGGGTCCGTACATCTCCAACAACCACGTGGATAATTTTGAGCACAAAGCGCCACACTCACATGAAGTTCGCCAACTTCCCTACTCTCATACTGCGGAGTACGCCCACTCCTACTAAAACAACATTACCTGGCCTAAACCAACGCAAATTTCACAAATCACCTGCAATATGCATAAGCTGAGCAAGCGCAAATTCTACGCCATGCATACTAAAACGCTGAGAACATACCCAACTCACTTAGGCAAGCTCCAAGATTCCGGGAAAGTCATGGGGAATTTAGAGACACATCATACCTCCAATTTGCATTATTTTGAAAAACACTTTTAAACAATGGTCCCTCGTCCTAGGGCCCCAAAGGGCCAGAACTGTCGCTCTGCTACCAAAACTGTTTACGCGTCCCTTTCTGATTATTTTATTCACTCTGGACTCGTTCTAGGCTAATGAATCTTTTGACCCTGATTGAAGACACCTTAGGACGAGATAACTGATCAACATGTCAATAAATATGTCAATAACTTCATCAATAAGACTCAAGAACCACCATGAGCTTGCAGTCATGAATAACCACACCAGTTTAGTACGATTATGTGAAGTTTATTCCCTATTGATTGCAATTCTACTAGCAAATTTATTAGTCTCAAAATCAAGAAACACATTAGCATAGTCATAATATGGCAACTCAAATAAGATTTTCAATAAGGTGAGAATCACAAACATTAGAGCATAGCACCACGTCAACATAGGTTAACCTCAGCAGAGTATCATTAGTGCGTTATTCAACAAAACATTGAACCAGTCATTTGTCTGTTTGCGTCCATTTAGTGAACCCCTTAACTAACCTCGAATTAGCATTGGCATGTTGGGCTTCATGCAAAACTATTTTGTAACACGAATTTGGAAAAACATCTATCTATGGTCTCTGTCAAAAGAAGCAGTTGGTACCTAGAAAGGAAAGGCAATCAGACAATTACAGTTTCATCATCATATAGTTACCCTCCGTAATGTGTCGGCATACAGATTCTGTCTTCGTCCTCAGGACATCAGTTAATTCGCCATCAGTCAGAGAAACACAGCAAAACGGGTAAAAGGAACACTTCCCTCATAAGGAGGAAAAATATATATCGGGCAAGGCAAGGCAAGGATAGTTTGAAGAACCAAATAGCAAAGTCTCTATACAGAGTGGCAAAGTGTCTGGGTCATAACAAGTTCGCAATGGCATCTCTCCTCATGGTTCCTTGTGTCAAAGGTTTTTATCCCTTTTCTGTTGTACGGTCCCCTAATTCATCATTGGTCAGGGTTGGCACCCCATTATCTCTATCCAATAAGTTTGCAATGATTTCATCAAAATTGTCACCCCATAACAGTTCTCACGTTGTT
Organism: Pleurodeles waltl; assembly: GCF_031143425.1. Classification (NCBI taxonomy): domain Eukaryota; kingdom Metazoa; phylum Chordata; class Amphibia; order Caudata; family Salamandridae; genus Pleurodeles; species Pleurodeles waltl. The sequence goes on along the minus strand of NC_090450.1, from coordinate 680,026,840 downwards.
TATTGGTTCTTATGATTGACGTCTCCAGGGGGCAGAATGTCCGGTATGATTTCATACTCTCGTGGTCCTCTCGCATCTTCAGTCAGTAGGTCCATTGTCTGTACCGGTTCAGGCGACCTTGTACCTGATACTAGTCTACAGTGTTGCATTTAGCAAAAATGTTTCTCCTAGCAAGTCGAATTTCATGAGAACGGATCTACTACGGTTACATTCATCCTTTAGCTTTGGAAAAATATGAGTACATGTCCTTCAGCAAGTCAGCACACTGCACGTTAGAAAAATACATTTAATATGAAAATCCAGACAGCTAGGCCTCGACTCATGCTAACTAAAGCCTAATGATTTATTAGCAAAACCTTAACATATAATTCTTAATATTAGTATATAATCATACATTAAACATCTTATTTTCATTATTATTAGTCAGTTTCATTAGTCATTGTATACATTGGTGGCCACTCCCCGTGGGCACATTTCAAGCGCATGTTTAGCAAAAGTACATTAATATATTTTATATGCGGCATTATTATGCATTAGTTCATAAACATTTCAGGTTAATATTGAATATAAATGCTACGCTCTCTTAATAGTATAAACATGGTGTGCTCTATGGGTACCTTTCCATATTTTCTACTCTCTGAAGGGTATGGTATTACTTGACCCAAATTACAAAATAGTTTGAGGATTAGAATTGGTTCCATTCGTGGATTTCAAACCAGAATTTCACAATATGATGGCCATCATTTTAGTTCAGTGCCGATGTTTTCTGTCAACTAATGAATAAATGTGCTGTGTGTCAGATAAAATTGTCCAGCTGGTAGCAAGTTACTGAGCATCTTTTTCGTCCAATACAAAATAATCATTGGAGGTCATAAAGGAGTACTGGTATAAATGGAAATATCCATAGACCTATTACCAAGAATGTGCAGCTAAAATATTGCTAGGTCTTGGAAAGTCATGTGACATGTAATTGATTTTACTTAATTAGTGTTGCCTCTTAAAAGTCTTCAGCCTCTTTGAAACACACGTAGGCCCTCATTATGGCATTGGCGGTAAATGCCGTTTACCGCCACGGTGACGGCCGCCAACATACTGCCGCAGTGGCGAATATCCTTTCGCCATATTATGACACACACACACCAAACTGACAGAATACTGCCACATACACAAATCCACCAGTGCAAAGCTCAGTGGTAAAGTGTCGGTACAAACACCCATACAGTTTTCCCAACAAAACAACGCCCACCACATTATGACCCACAAATCACCACTGCGGACATTCAATGGTGGTAAACCATTGGCAATACACACCGGCGTGCTCAGAATGGTCACCCAAATACAAATCAACACAACATTGGCCTAAACAAAAATCACACACCTGACACTGATACACACACCACACCCACCCACCCACAGCACTATAAAACACCCACCCACATTACACCAACCCTTTACGAACACCAATAATCACCACAAGACTATCACGAATACCACTGAGACAACTACAAACACACACGACAAATACGCATCCATCCGTCATGCACCCTACTCCCCACACTCCACACATCACTCAACACCCTCTGTACAACACACACCACACAACACCCATGTCCCCACTAAGGCACCCCCGTTTCACTGATGAGGAGTTGCGGGTCATGGTGGAGGAAATAGTCAGGGTAGAGCCACAGCTGTTTGGAGCACTGGTACAGCAGATATCCATTGCAAGGAAGATGGAGCTATGGTGGAGGATCGTGGAAAGGGTGAACGCCGTGGGACAGCATCCAAGAAGAAGGGACGACATCAGGAAGAGGGGGAATGACCTATGGAGGAAGGTACGTTCAATAGCAACAAGGCATCAGCTCGCCATCCAGAGGACTGGTGGTGGACCCCAACCTCCTCCCCCACAGCTCACAGCGTGGGAGGAGCAAGTCTTGGCCATCCTGCATCCTGAGTAGCCACTGGAGTAGCCGGAGGACTGGACACTGGTGAGTCAATATTTACTAGTTATCACCCCCATACCTGCATGCATTACACGCCCCCACCCTCACCCCCATCACTCTACTCCATCCCACACACTGCACCTACACATCTGACTAACCCCAATGCCAAGCCTTTCATGCTATGCTAGTGCATAGACAGCCCTCCTATCCCTGCATGTACACCCCTCACCAAAGCATACACAGCATGGAGAACTAATAATCCCACAGTACATCACCATACACAAACAAAGGTGACAGGGCAACAGTAACAATAAAGGGGGAACTAGGGATGTACAATATGTCACAGACATGAAGCATAATACATCACATATATCCCCACAGGTGCCCCAGCCCATATCAGCGGCAAGAAGGTGCCACGACTATCCAGTCCCCCAACAGACGATGCCCCCAGTGATGACAGTAACTCTGGACTTCAAGATCTGGATGAACTACCTGGCCCATCAGGGACCACTGGTCAGTCGGCCACCCCAGCCCACTCACAGTCCACCACAGAGCCTCCCCTATCAGTATCCAACACCATAGCACCCACCCAACATCCCCATACCTCTGTCCACAGGACACGTCAATTAGCAGTGTGCTCACCTGTACAGGGACCCCAGTCCACACCTCACACCCAAGACAATCAGGGACCTGGGGGTCAGTGGCAATTGGCACACCGTTCAAGGGACAGAGGAACAGGAGAACAGGGACAATGGGAGGAACACTGTGCGCCAGGGGGAGGACAGGCCCAGGGATCCGACTCTTCAGGAGGCGCTCACTAATGTCCTGGGTGCTTACCAACAATCCCAGGACAAGATGGGCCAGATCCTTACCAACATGCAGGAGAACAAGCGGCTGCAGGAGGTACACCATCAGGAGATCAGTGAGGATTTGCAGGCCCTCAACACCACCATGGTCTCCATTGTAGGGGTGACTGCAGATATAACCATGAGGGAATGGACAGCACACCAGCGGGCCCCTACCACTAGCCAGTCTACTGACCAGCCCACCACTTCTGCTGCAGCTAGTGGGCAGAAGGCCCTGCCACAGGACCCACAGGCCACCAGCATCCCTCCCCTGCAGAAGGTGAACCACCCCGCAAACGTTTTCTGTGACCCAGACAGAAGCCAGAGACACTTGCCAAGACCAAGACCACCACCAGCAAATGAGACCCTCCTGAATGTTCCCCTTGTGTCCTGCCCTGTCACCTTGTCCACTTTGAACTGTCTATGCACCCCTTCCTATGGCCCCTTGGACACTGGACCTGTGCTACAAACAGACTTGAACAATAACCTGGACTTTCCTGTGCCATCACCCCATTCCATAGCACTTTTCCGTTAATTATGTTCACTACAATAAACACCATTGAAAACAACTTGGGTGCTAGTCATTTATGTGATGAAAATGTGCATTTATGGAAACAGTCACCTCTTTTGCAAAGGATCTGAACACTGTGAAAGCATACAATTAATGACCTGTAGCTGTCTGTAGTCATCACATCAGTACACAGTTGTTATATCACCAACATCTGCAAGATGAGAAGCCATAGGTGACAGAAAGTTGAGATGTAAAGGAAGTGAATGCCATCCTGCTACAGCCACACAGAAAACATCAATATTCACAGGAATGGTCAGTTCCACTGTCTCACCTGTGTGTCATTGGAAGTATTGATGTATAACTGATGTTCTGTTGTCCACATCCTCATCCTCTGCCTCCTCATTCTCGCTGTCCTCAGGGTTCACTGCTGCCACAGGGGCAGTTCCAGTCTCCTCCTCCTGCACATAAGGCACATGTTGTCTGAGAGCTAGGTTGTGCAACTTGCAGCATGCCCTACTATCTGGCAGACCTTCTCGGGTAAGTAGCACAGGGATCCACATGTCAGATGGAGGCATCTGAACCTGCCCTTCAGGAGGCCAATTGTCCTTTCAATATTCTCATGGTTCGCCGATGTGCATCATTATAACGATTCTCAGCCCCTGCCCTGGCATTCCTTCCAGGAGTCAGAAGCCATGATAGGTTTGGGTAGCCAGAGTCACCTGCAAGTATTGAGGGACAAAAATTTGCCTAACACAATGTTATGGGGTTAACACCAGAAGGCATACACTGGTATACATTGGGCGGGGAGTCAGGCTCACCAATTAGCGAAACCTGTGCCTCTGTAGTTGTGCCATCACATTGGGGATGCTGCTATTCCTCAGGACGAAGGCGTCATGGACCGACCCAGGATACTTGCCAGTGACGTGGGAGATGTACTGGTCCACCAGGCACACCATTTGCACATTAAGTGAGTGGAAACTCTTCCGATTCCTGAACACCTGTTCATTCTGGTGGGGGTGGGGCAAACACAATATGTGTACTGTAATAATATTGAGTATATGTCCCATTGCATAGAATCCTGCCTCCACAGTGGCCAAATCTTCCACCTGGGGGAAAGAAATGTAGCTGCACATGTGTTTGAGCAAGGCAGACAAAATCCTTGCCAGTACAATTGAGAACATTGGCTGTGACATTCCTGCTGCCAAGCCCACTGGGAAAGAACCAGTTGCCAGGAAATGGAGCACTGATAGAACCTGCACAAGAGGGGGGATTCCGGTGGGATGACGGATAGCTGACATCAGATCAGGCTCCAATTCGGCCCTCAGTTCTATGATTGTGGCCCTGTCCAGTCTATAGATCAGTATTATGTGACTGTCCTCCAGTGTAGCCAAGTCCACAAGGGGTCTGTACACAGGGGGCTTGTCTCCTCCTCCTATTCATCCGCAGTGGTAAGTGTCTAAGAGACACAAGAGTGAGTGGACTGTAACAATTTGAACAATGGAACCACTACCTCAGTGTACATTGAGCATTGATGTGATGGGACAATGGGAATGTCAATGTGTGTGCAAATTGTAGCAATGACGCAGTTATGGATTATCTGAATGTAGTCCACCACCATGAAATGGCGACTGCCTGTCCTGTATCTAGGGACAGGTGGAAGTGACGTAACTCCGCCGACGTCATGGCGGAAGGTGGTCTTGCACCGCCGTGCAATTCCTCATGAGCTAATATGGGGCTCTATGGAGTACAGTGACCAATGGGGATCAACGGTGGCTGTGAGGTGTTCACCGCTGCGGACATAACTGCCATTTTCTATCTGAATGCTCACTTGATTCCTGACTTTCCACAGTCAACACCTACACTGTGTGTGCTGCTGTGATCTGTGTCTGGATCCTGCCATGGCCCGTGTGACCAGGGAAAGGGCCCCTGCCTTCACTTCGGAGAAGTTGGAGTGCTTGATAGCTGGGGTCCTACCCCACTATGGACAGCTGTATGGGCCTCCAGACCAACAGGTGAGTACACCTTGGGCACGATGCATGTGACAAGATTGCATGGAGATGTGTGTGCAAGCATCGTGTCATTTGGGGGTGGTGGTGTGTCTGGTGGTAATGTACATGGTGGGCGCTGGGTGATGTGTGTCAATGGAGATGGAAATGGCATTTGTGGGCATATGTGTGACAGGCTGGATTGTATGTGTAATGGTGTCTTCCTGTCTGTGTTTCCTCTGCAGGTCAAAACATAATGGAATGCAAGGTTGATTGGATACACACTGAATTGCAAAGGCACGGAGCAAATCATCTTTGTATGCCCAACCTTTGGAAAGTGGTTTATTAGTAAGGGCGCATAGGTACCTACAATTATTAATAAGGCCACAATCATGCATAAGGTCCAGTCAAGGTAACAATAAAATAACCCTTGCTCTACCCTTGATAGCTTGGTTCATGAGCAGTCAGGCTTAACTTAGGAGACAAGTGTGTAAAGCATTTAATATCAACAAAACAGTGAATAAGTAAGGCACAATACATAAAAAAAATCACTCACCAATTTATAAACATAAAACACATGTTTATCTTTCAAATGACACCAAAACAACAGAAATCCAATGTAGGGAACCAGAGATTTGAATTTTTAAAGATTAAATGTGAACCTGCTTTCTAGTGCTTAAAAGTATACAGCGGTAACTGTGGCTATCTGGTCGTGCTTGACCGGGACAAAGTCCGCGATTGAGCTCAGGTTGGATACACTGAGCGGTAGACCTCTGTCAAACTTTAACCTTTTGAATTTTTAGGTTCTTTTTCTCTTAACATCGAGTGAGGCTCATCGTCAGGCCGTCTTGGGGTTCAACGACAGCAGCTTGCTTCAGCACAAGGCCTCGGTAAAATCTTTGAGGTTTCCATTCTCATCATTAACGGTGAAAAGCTCCAGAACTTCAGCTGGGCAAACCTGAAATTCAGGCCAGGTCATGGTTCGATGATGCCGGCTTGCCTCTTGATGACGGATCAGTCACCTTATGGAGCTTGATACCAAAAATTCTCCAAATGCTTTCAAACTTCTAGGGCTTCTTCCAGAAAGTCCTTCTGGGGTTTTGAAGTATCCACAACACCAGGCAAGGTTCCAGAAGCTCTGAGTTGCTCCTTGGAGAGTTGGGACTACAAACCCCACAATAAACCTGGTCAAATTCTTAAATGTCCACTGGACGCATGTCAGCTAGGCTCTGATTACAGTAGTTTATGCAGGTGACTCTTGGTAGCTCCTTTATACCTGTTGCTTGCAGGGAGTCCACCCCTGAATCCTTTGTAGCAAAACAAAGTCCTCTCTTTGTGAAGCCCAGAGTATGCAGCAGGTGCAGTCCTTGGGATTGCAGTTCTTGTTGGTACAGACTAGGGGCTCAGCAGGGCAGTCCTCCTTTGCAAGCAGGGATCTGAGTTGCTGGGCAGCTTGACCATTTGTATCCAGGTTTCTGGGCTGGCAGGTGGGGGGAGCCCTGACCAGTAGGGTACAGGATCCCACCCTCTCTGCTGACCACTTCTTTAGAAGGGTAGCATATTTCTGTCCCAGAACGCGCTGTGCCACAAAAATCCAAACTGGAGAAAATCTCTCCTGAAGGGTCAGGTCTGGCTAAGCCCACCCACATGTGTGGCTAACTTTCCCCCACACTCACCTTCCAGCCCCTCTTTTATTCTAATTATAGTGTCTTCCATCTAGCTGGGGTACAGGAAATGGGGCAGGTCTGGTTTCTGCCCCAGCTGTCTTTACTTTTTTGAAGACTAATCTCGCTATCCAGCCCCGTTCTTGCTCTGGCATCTGCTGATGCAGATCTCGTCCTATCAGATATGTCCTTCGTCCCAGCCCAGGCCACTTCACCCCTCATTAAAGCAGATTGGCTCCGCCTGTCAAAGACTGACCAAACAGGAAAGGCTACTACAGGGTTGATTCTAGGTAACCTAGGAAAGCAGTTCTAAAACTACTTTCCTGTAATAGGTATAATAAATCTAACATTGGGAACTATTGAATTTATTGTAACTATTATTTTAATTATTAAGTTAAATTGTGTTTGTAGCTCCCTACCTTCAAAAGATAGACTTTGTGAATGCTACAGAAAGTCTTCCCATGTTAGTCTATGAAGCTAATGTAATACAAGGGGGAAACAAAATTGGCAGTTTTTAAAACAACTTTTATAATGTCCATGCTTATGATTACACTTCACCCTACTCTTAAGGCACCTAGGGTAGGCCTAAGGGGCACCTTATATGTAAAAATATGGTAATTTAAGACTTTGGAAGACTTTTTTATTCCAAAGTCAAATTTGGACATAGTTTTATTTTAAAAGCAAGCAGCCTGCAAGGCAGGGCTGGCTTTTAAAATGACAACAGGCTTTGCAGCAGTGCACACTTAAGTACATTAAACCTACATACCCTACCATATACCAGGGACTTACAGGTAGGTTGTCAGTACCAATTGGAATTATACCTAATTACCATATACATTTTTACACAGAGCACTGGCCCTGAGTCTGGTTGGCAGAGCCCAGGTGACAATTAGAGTCAGAAAACTCCTGTATTGGTAATAATGGGGGCAAAAAGTGAGGGGACACCTGCAAAAAGCCAATTTTTCTCACACCAACCTTTAGGGAAGTTCATTAAAAAGTGCTCTGTGATCAATCAGAAAAGTAGTGGAAGAAATCTGCACCTTGTAATACATACAGAAGCAAAACAAAGCACAGTGGAACCGTTTTGAATATAGTATGTGATCTTACTGTCTAGTTCTGTAATTCAGTGTCCTTCTGTTCAGTATATCTGAGCCCATAAATAGCAGATATGGCCTAGATTAAGATCATAGTGGTCATCATGACATTGTTGGTGACAGTTAAACAGGCTGGCGATAATTACTGCCAAAAATATGACGATGGTGGTGATAACTCCCATAGACAGCCAATGTACCACACCATCCGCCAGGGTGTTAATACCACGCACCACGACAGTAGCCATCAACAGCCAGGCGGAAGACAAGGTACCGCCCACCACATTATGACACAGCACACCGCCATGATTTATGGGGCGGTACCAGCTCCATCAAAAGCCTGGCGGAAACACATTGCAGAAGCCGAAAGACTCACCAACAGATACACAGAGAAGCTCAACGCCGCCATGGAACCAGAACTTCAAGTCTTCCCGATGCTCTTCTACGCCATGCTCCACCTAGAACACCAACGCCGATGAAGACGAAGACGGTGAGTACAGCGCCTAGCACACAAGGGAGGGAGGAAAAGGAGAGTGACTAGAGGTCGGCAGAACTGAAATTGTAATTGCAAGGCAAAAGCCACCATATGAACCAATTTTAGAACAAAGATACATAAACAATTGTCCAGAGAGGGACAATGCCCACTCCAAAGTCCATAAGGCCCACATGGCCCCAGGGCACAGTCCAAGCCCCAACTTGATCCTGACTAACTACACACAAAACTGTGCAGGGGCAACATCACGGAAGTGGACAGGCACCTCAGGGTGGAGGGGGTGGGGGGCACCTCAGCTGAAGTCAGGAACTTGCCCATTGGTTCAGGAGGGGGCTCCATGCCCATTTCACAATTCTGGGAAGTGCAAGGTCACAGTCTCTGAGGTGGGGCACTTGCCCACTGATCCTGGAGGGGGCTCCTTGTACAACAGTCCCTGGAGGGTGGCCTACATGCCCTCTGCTGGAGGTGAGGGCTGCTGTATCTCAGCTGGAGGTGAGGGCTGCATTGTCTCTGCAGGGAGAGGTGTCACCTGGGCAGCCTCTGCTGGAGGTGAGGGCTGCTGTGTCCCAGCTGGAGGTGAGGGCTTCTTGCCTGTCATTGGTGGTTGAGGGGAAACCTTTTCTTGCATTGGTGGTTGAGTGGGAACCTTTTATTTCATTGGTGGTTGAATGGTGGTTGAGTGGGAACCTTTTCTTGCATTGGTGGTTGAGTGGGAACCTTACCCCTCCTGACTGGTGAAGTGGGAACCTTACCCCTCCTGGCTGGTGGAGTGGGATCCTTCTCTTTCTTGGATGGTTGAGTGGGATCCTTCCCTTTCCTGGTTGGTGGAGTGGAATCCTTCACTGTCTTGCCTCCACAACTAGCAGGTGTCCCCACTGTCCCCCTAGACTCTTTGGCTGAGGTGCTGGGCTGGGTCATTGGGACCCTGTTTTTATGGGCAGGACATGGAAGGGGGAGGAAAAAGGTCAAGACGTGCAAGGAAAAGCTTCTTAGGGGCATTGGGTTGTGTTGTGGGAGTGGGGATGGGAGTGGAGGTTGAGGGAGTGGTTGTTGGAGGAGTACGTCTGCTGGACTTGGGTGCAGGTGCATAGGCAGTGTGCTGATGTGAGGTAGATGAATGTTTGGTGTCTGAGTGCCTGCATTTGTGTCTTATAGGAGGGGGGACAGACAGGGTCAGAGAGGATACAGGGGACGGGTGGATGGATGTTGTGGAGGTGTCTGCAAGTGAGGTGTGTGTGCTGCTTGGAGTGGTGATGCTGGTGGTGGCCGTTGAAGCAGTGCATGCAGGTGTGAGTGTGGACGTGACTGTGAAGGAGGTGGAGGAAGAGGAGGAGGGGGAGGCAGTGGACACAGTGAATGAGGATGTGTGTGCAACTGTCTGGTATTTGTGTGAGTGCTTGTGGACTGAAGTGTGGTGCCTGTGTTTGACTGTGCCACTCTTGTGTGATGTTTTGTGTGCATGCTCGTCTGTATGTGTGCATTGGATGGGTTGGGGTTAAGGAGACTGGGACTGGGAAGTGGTAGTTGGAGGGGGGATGGTAGAAACAGGGACAATGACTGCCACCAGAGAGGAGGCCAGAGCCTGAATCGATCTCTGTTGGGCTGCCAATCCACATGGATGCCCTCCAGGAATGCATTGCATTGCTGCATCTGGGATGCCAGCACCTGGATGGCATTCACAATGGTTGACTGCCCTACAGAGATGGATCTCAGGAGGTCAATAGCCTCCTCACTCAGGGCAGCAGGGCTGACTGTGGCAGGGCTTAAGGTGCTTGGGGCTAAGGAGATGCCCACCCTCCTGGGTGAGCAGGCACGGGCAACTCCGTGAGGGGCTACTGGGAGGGCGGTGATGGTACAGGGGTGGTTGCTGTACCTGCAGCTGGGGTGGTCACAGAGGTGTCCGCCACCACCAGGGAGCTTCCATCGGAGGAGGTATCGGAGTCAGTGTTGTCACCTCCTGTCTCTGCTGTGGTGCTCCCCTCGCCCTCCATCCCACTGGCTCTCTCGGCATCGGTGGACTCTGCCTCTTGGGTCCTGTGGGATGCAGCTCCCTCTGTCACCGGTGCCCCGGCTCCTCCCCCAGATGATGCTAATGCACACATGAACAGGATGACAGAAGGAGAAAGGGGGTGGAGGGAGAAAAGGGAGCACTGGGTCAGTTGCCGACCAACACCACAGTTGGCAATAACAGTACTGTCACACACAGGGATCAGGGATGAGCACTTGTATTCAATTGGCTAGATGCCACAGCAAGATGAGGGCCAACCACCGCTAACTGCGCCCCTCCTGGGACCCACAACGCCCTGACTGACATGGAATGCAACCGAGCTAGGTTACATGCATTTGCTATACACCCATTACCCTTGAGCTGGATCACAATGTAAACTCTGAGCTGGCATTAAGGGGCACCCACTGTGCTCACCCCCTTGTGGCTGCTGTGATGCCCTCAAGTGCCCATCCAGCTCTGGGTAGGCCACCACCAGTATGCGGGCCATCAGGGGGGTCAGGTTCCGACGGGCACCCCTTCCTCGTTGGGAGGCCATCCCCAAATGGGCCTCTGCAGTCTTCCTTGCCCAGCGTCTCAGGTTTCCTGCAGTGGGTGCTCTGCCTGCTGTAGACCCCAGGGTCCGCATGTCCTTGGCGATGGCACGCCACAATCCCTTCTTTTGATGGGCGCTTACCTGCAGAGGTAATACAGACAGGAGGACACCATGACACATACAATCCAGCCTGTCACACATATGTCCCACAAATCCTGTTTCCAACTCCATTGGCACACACATCGCCCGGCGCCCACCATGTACACTACCAACAGACATCCTCCTCAAATGACAGGAAGCCTGCACACACATCTCCATGCAACCTTCCCACATGCATTGTTCCCAAGGTGTACTCACCTGTTGGTCTGGAGGCCCATACAGCTGTCCAGACTTGGGTAGGACCCCATCCACCAAACGCTCCAACTTCCCCAAAGTAAAGGCAGAGGCCCTTTTCCTGACCACACAGGCCATGGTAGGTTCCAGACACAGGTCACAGCAGCACACGCAGTGTAGTGTTCTCCTGTGGAAAGTCAGGAATGAAGTGAGGTTATAGACAGAAAATGGCGGTCAAGTCTGCGGCGGTGTACACCGTCACCGCCGCTACTGATCCCCATTGGCCACTGTACCCCATAGATCCCAATATTAGCCAATGAGGAATTGCACGGCAGTGCAAGACCCCCTTCCGCCACGTCGGCCAACATCGGCTGAGTTACCTCGCTTCCACCTGTCCCTAGATACAGGACAGGTGGTCTCCATTTCATGGTGGTGGACTACATACAGATCTTCCATAACTTTGTAATTGCCGAAAATTTCACCTACATTGCCATTCCCATCTGTCCCATCACATGAATGCTGTATGCACACTGAGGTGGTGGTTCCATTATTCAAATTGTGACTGCCTACTCACTCTTGTGTCCCTTAGATACCTACCACTGCGGATGAATAGGAGGAGGAGACAAATCCCCGTGTACAGACCTCTTGTGGACTTGGCTACACTGGAGGACAGGCACATTATACTCACCTATAAACTGGACGGGGCCACAATCACAGAGCAGAGTGACCAATTGGAGCCTGAATTGATATCAGCTATCAGTCATCCCACTGGGATCCCCCCTCTGGTGCAGGTTATGTCAGTGCTTCATTTCCTGCCAACTGGTTCATTCCAAGTGACAGTGGGCTTGGCAGCAGGAATGTCACAGACAATGTTTTCAATCATGCTGCAAGAATATTGTCTGCCTTGGTGAAACACATGTGCAGCTACATTTCTTTCACCCGGGAGGAATATTAGGCCACTGTGAAGGGCAGATTCTATGCAGTGGGACATACACCCAATATTGTTGGGGCGATTGATGGTACACATATTGTGTTTGCTCCCGCCTGCCAGAATGAACAGGTGTTCAGGAATCAGGTGGACCAGTACATCTCCCACGTCACTGCCAAGTATTCTCTGTCGGTGCATGACGCCTTCATTCTGAGGAATAGCAGCATTCCAAATGTAATGGCCCAACTACAGAGGCAAAGGGTGTGGCTAATAGGTGAGCCAGAGTCCCCATCCACTAAATGTCAGTGTATGCTTTTAAGTGTTCTCCCCATAGGATTGTGCAAGGCTACATTTTGTCCCTTACTATTTGCAGATGACTCTGGCTACCCAAACCTATCGTGGCTCCTGACCCCTGTGAGAAATGGCAGGACAGGGGCTGAGAACCATTATAATTATGCACGTGAGTGAACCAGAGAATAATCGAGAGGACCTTTGGCCTCTTGAATGGCAGGTTCAGATGCCTGCATCTGACAGGTGGATCCCTCTGCTACTCACCGAGAAGGTCTGCCAGATAGTAGTGGTATGCTGCATGTTGCACAACCTGCTCCTTAGACGACATGTGCCTTTTCTGCAGGAGGAGGTGACTGGAGATGCCCCTGTGGCAGCAGTGGACCCTGAGGACAGTGAGGATGAGGAGGCAGAGGATGTGGATGTGGACAACAGAACATCAATTATATGTCAATACTTCCAATGACACACAGGTGAGACAGTGCAACTGACCATTACTCAGACTATTGATGTTTTCTGTGTGGCTGTAGCATTCAGGCATTCCCGTCCTTTGCATCTCAACTTACTGTCACCTATGGCTTGTCCTTTTACAGATTTTGGTGATATGACAACAGTGACTTGATGTGTTTACTGCAAACAGCTACAGGTCATTATTTGTATGCTATCACATTGTTCAGATCATTTGCACTAGATGTGACTGTTCCCATAAATGCACATTTTCAACACATAAAACAGTGTCACTCAAATTGTGTTCAAGGGTGTTTATTTTAGTGCAAATAATTGACTACAAAGTGCAATGGAATGGGGTGATGGTAGAGGAAAGTCCAAGGTATTGTTCCAGTCTGTGTGTAGCACAGGCCCAGAGTCCAAGAGGCCATGGGAAGGGGAGCAAAGGCAGTTCAAAGTGGACCAGGTGACGGGGTGGGACACAAGGGGGACAATCAGGAGAGTCTCATTTCCTGGCAGTGGTCTTGGTCTTGGCAAGTGTCTCTGGCTTCTGTCTGGGTCTCAGGGAACGTTTGCCGGGTGGTTCACCTTCTGCAGGTGAGGGGTGCTGGTGGCCTGTGGGTCCTGTGGCAGGGCCTCCTGCCCACTAGCTGCAGTGAAATTGGAGGGCTGGTCAATAGACTGGCTAGTGGTAGGGGCCCACTGTTGTGCTGACCATTCCCTCATTATGTTGGCCATGTCTGCCAGCACCCCTACTATGGAGATCATGGTGGTGTTGAGAGCCTGCAAGTCCTCCCTGATCTCCTGATGGTTTTGCTCCTGCAGCCACTTGTTCTCCTGCATGTTGTTAAGGACATTGGCCCTCATTCTGACCTTGGCGGGCGGCGGAGGCCGCCCGCCAAAGTCCCGCCGTCAGATTACCGTTCCGCGGTCGAAAGACCGCGGCGGTAATTCTGACTTTCCCGCTGGGCTGGCGGGCGGTCGCCTTCAGACCGCCCGCCAGCCCAGCGGGAAAGAGGCTTCCACGATGAAGCCGGCTCGGAATCGAGCCGGCGGAGTGGAAGCTGTGCGACGGGTGCAGTTGCACCCGTCGCGTATTTCACTGTCTGCGCAGCAGACAGTGAAATACATGTAGGGGCCCTCTTACGGGGGCCCCTGCAATGCCCATGCCAGTGGCATGGGCACTGCAGGGGCCCCCAGGGGCCCCGCGACCCCCCCTACCGCCATCCGGATCCCGGCGGTCCGACCGCCGGGATCTGGATGGCGGTAGGGGGGGTCGGAATCCCCGCGGCGGTGCAGCAAGCTGCGCCGCCGCGGAGGATTCAATGGGGCGGCGGTACACTGGCGGGACCCCGCCAGTGGTGCCGGTCCGACCGCGGCTTTACCGCCACGGTCGGAATCCCCATTGGAGCACCGCCGGCCTGTCGGCGGTGCTCCCGCGGTCCTCCGCCCTGGCGGTCAAAGACCGCCAGGGTCAGAATGACCACCATTGTGTCCTGGGATTGTTGGTTGGCCACCAGGACATTGGTGAGTGCCTCCTGGAGAGTCAGTTTCCTGGGCCTGTCCTCCATCTGGCGCACAGCGGTCCTCCCAGTGTCCCTGTTGCCCTGTGCTTATGTCCCCTGAACGGTGTGCCCACTGCCACTGACCCCAGAACCCTGATTGCCCTTGGTGTGAGGTGTGGACTGGGGTCCCTGTACAGGTGGGCACACTGCTGATTGACGTGTCCTGTGGACAGAGGTGTGGGTACGCTGGGAGGGTGCTGTGATGTTGGATACTGATGGGGGAGGGTCTGTGGTTGACTGTGAGTGGGCTGGGGTGACCGACTGACCAGTGGTCCTTGATGGGCCAGGTAGTTCATCCAGAACCTGCAGTCCAGAGTTACTGTCATCACTGGGGGCATCTTCTGTTGGTGGACTGGTTAGACGTGGCACCTCCTTTCCACTGAGATTGGCTGGGGCACCTGTGGGGATGTAAGTGATGTATTATGCTTCATGTCTGTGACATACTGTACATCCCTAGCTTCTCCTCTATCGTTGCTGTTGCCCTGCCACCTTTGTTTGTGTATGGTGATGTATTGTGGGATCGTAAGTTCTCCATGCTGTGCATGCTTTTGTGATGGGTGTCAATGCAGTGCTGGGAGGGCTGTCTATGCATTGGTGTGTCATGCAGGGCTTGGCATTGGGGTTAGTCATATGTGTAGGTGCAGTGTGTGGGATGAAGTGGAGTGATGAGAGTGAGGGTGAGGGGGTGTAATGGCATGCAGGTATGGGGGGTGATAAGTAGTAAATATTGACTAACCAGTGTCCAGTCCTCTGGCAACTCCAGTGAGTCCCTCAGGATGCAGTATTGCCAAGACTTGCTCCTCTCATGCTGTGAGCTGTAGGGGAGGAGGTGGGGGTCCACCGTCAGTCCTCTGTGTGGCGAGCTGGTGCCTTGCTGCCACAGAACGTACCTTCCCCCGTAGGTCATTCCACCTCTTCCTGATGTCATCCCTTGTTCTTGGATGCTCTCCCACGGCGTTCACCCTGTCCATGATTCTCTGCCATAGTTCCATCCTCCTGGCAATGGATATTTGCTGTACCTGTGCTCCAAGCCCCTGTGGCTCTACCCTGACTATTTCCTCCTCCATGACCCGCAACTCGTCATCTGAGAAACGGAGGTGCCTTTGTGGGGACATGGGTGTTGTGTGGTGTGTGTAAGTGTGTGGGTGTTGGGTACTGTGGTTGGGTGTGTGAAGTGGGGTGCGTGAAGGATGTGTGGGTGTACGTGGTGTGTGTTTAGTTGTCGCAGTGGTCTTGGTGTCAGTCTGGTGGCAATAATTTGCATTCTTAAAGGGTTGTGGGTAATGTGGGTGTGTGTTTTATAGTGCTGTGGGTGGGTGGGTGTGGTGTGTGTATGAGTGTCAGGTGTGTGTATTTGGTATTGGCCAATGTTGTGTAGTTTAGTAGTTGGGTGGACATTCTGATCACGCCGGTGTATACTGCCAATGGTTTACTGCCATTGAATGTCTGCCGTGGTGATTCGTGGGTCATGATGTGGTGGGTGTTGTTCTGTTGGTGTAACGGTATGAGTGTTGGTTCCACCACTTTAACACTGACCTCTGGGGTGGCGGATTTGTGTATGCAGCAGTATTCTGTCGGATTGGTGTGTGTGTGTCATAATATGGAGAACTGGATGTCTGCCACCACGGCAATATGTTGGCGGCCGTCACTGCAGCAGTAAGCGGGATTTACTGCCAATGTCGTAATGAGGGCCCATGTTTGCTAAGTATTGGAGGATTAGAAATTAGATATGGTCTGCCAAGTTTGGAAAATATGATTATGAGACACTTATACCGAGAGATCTTAAATGCCCCACCCAAAGGTCAGCAGTCTTTTATTTGTAGTTTGTTGAGCTCAGTTTCAGGCTTAGTCCACATGAAGAACCAAAGCAACACAGATTAAATTTCGATAACGTCCTCCAGGTGAACCATGCCTAGTTCCTCCTGACAGATAAACATGGAAAAAGTAGGACAAAGAGCTAAAAGATGAGTTAAAAAAAACTGTTCTACTCTGTTTGTAAGTTGGTAACTGAAGTTTAAACTCGGATCACAGCACTGTGGACTGCAGTGGAGACACATTTGGCTTTGTATGTTGATAATAAGGGAAGTAAAAGAATAAAGTCCAATTTCAAGGAAGACTCAAATACAGCTCCAATCTCCTTCAAGATGTTTTGCTTTTTAAAAGTAAAAAGCTATTGGCATATATTTTGCTGATCAAAAGAGACACCCAGTTACTAAAAGGTATTGACTTTATTTATGATTTTATTATTGATCCTGGATGTTCTGGTTGTAGTTGACTAGGGCACAATGATCATAGCATATGTTTTTGAGAATTTTATACTTAGCTCTACTTTATTCAAAAAGACAACAAAGGTCTCTAGAAAATTCTTCAGCCCATTAGTGGACCTGACCAGCGAAACAGCTCATCGTCAGTGTACAACAGCACAGGAATAAGAGTAAACTCTATTAAGTGTGCTGAATGGCCATTCAATACTATAGTGGCGTCAAGCTGATTTCTGTTGTGGAAAAACAATTAGACCCAAGACACAGCCCAGATATATGCCCCTGCTTATCTGAAATGAATCTGCATATTCATCCCCAATCCCACATCAGACTATTGCCGTAAAACACAAAAAAAAATTACAATTGCTTTGTTGACCTCCATGGATAACATGCTCACCCACACCATGGATCTGTTCACACAGTTGAATGCTGAGTTTAGATCCATGAATGCCAGATGTGTGCACTCAGACATACTGACAGTGTGTTTGTTAATTAATAAATGTAGGTTGAATCATTGACCCATGGTTCTCAACCCAGGTATGAATCCATAGATCTGAGATAATTTTCTTATCATAGACCCACTGGGTCAACCTTGCCATGAGGGCTCAGCTTACAACTTTCACATTTGAATCAATTAAAGAGATTTGTGTGCAACAATCTGAGCCTCCTTTGTCCCACTTCTTTGAGACCCTTCATGGTCTCAATAGTAGATTGAGACCATGAAGGGCAAAAATTAGAGGGAACTTGAAACAGAATTTAAAGTATAGGTAATGATCAGATCTCATAGGTCTGGGTTATTTTTTTTTATAGATCGAGGGGCACACTGTTGGGTCTGGGGGACTTGCCTGTGGGGCTATTATTATTAGTTTCCACTATCTCCTCAGTAGCAAATAAGAATGAAAGCACAGATGGCAAGTTGCAGTGTTTTACTACAGGGTTGGAGGCCAAATAGATTTGAGTGAAATGGATTACCCAGGAATTAGACTATGTGGTTAGATCTAGGACAGTAGAACACACATCCCCAGCTTTCAGGAAAAGCCCCAAGGAATGTAATGGAGGAGCAGCTTTAACCTTACCTTATGCTTGTTCTTTAAGTGCTGATTTCCTAGCCATTGCTTTCTTGCATATAGAGCTACACGCCATGATGACTAATATGTCATATGGAGCTTATTTTAATGCTAATCAAAGGTTGCGGCGGGCAATAGAGCAGGACACCTTGAGGATAAGTTTGCATACAAGAGACAATCAATAATCTATCTCTTCATGTTGGAACACATAAGATCGAAACAGGACAAAATATCTGAGCAAGACACATTAGCATCTAAACTACAAAACTCCTCTTTGATACAGCTTACCAAACGTATCTTAGAAAAATGCCAAAGCTCAAGGAATATGAGAGTATTCTGCAGCCATTAGAATGAAATGTTTGAATTCATAGCAGGTAGTAGGAGCTGGCTACTTATTGTTCTTCCACAAAAGTGATGAAATTAGTGGATTGTGGTCACTAAAATTATTTGTAATAACGTTTTATGTCAAAAATCTAATTTCTTGTGTCTCCTTCTTGGTCAATATTACTATTGTACCCTTTCCATCTTTATGATGGGCATATTTACAAGCCCCATGGCGCAGAGCAGTGCTGCAAGTGACCTTGCTGTGCTGCCCTGAGCAATAGGGAAAGTGCAGAAATGCACGGTATTGACAAGATACTGTGCATTCCTGTCCTTTACCCCTTACTGGTGCACACATTGCTGACTAGTGCCAACACAGGCACCGTTGCACCATGGTACAAGGATGTTTGCATTGTCAGCAAGATTGTTTTGTGCAGGAAGGGACACCTTTCTGCACAAAAACAATCCAGGGAGGCATTTTTCTCTTTCCATTTGTGCTGCAGAATTCACCACACATCCCACAGGCACCCATACAAGCACCATACCCATGCAGACACAGCAACATCCACTGCCTCCACTGTGTCCCCCTCCTGATCATCTCCCTCCTCCCTCCCAGTGTCGTCTACACTCTCACCTGCATGCACTACATCTACAGGCACTAGGACTCGCACCAGAACACCCAGCACCACACCCCGCTCACCTGCACTCACCACCCCCACTCCCATTTACACGTCCCCTGTGTCCTCTCCCAGTGTGTCTGTGACGCCCCCTCCCAAGGTACACAAACGCGGACACCCACAGACCCAACATCCATCCACCTCACGACAGCCTCCAGTACCTGCACCTGCACCCAAAACACCTAAAGTGACACCTCCTACAACCACCTCCTCTTCCTCCACTCCCAGACCCCCTCCCGCTACCCATCCCAGTGTTCGTCAGAAACTGTCCCTCTGCAAAGTTGACCTTTTTGCCCCCACTCCCACCCCTCCAATTCATCAGTCCTGTCGTAGCGCCTCAGCCAAAAAGCCTCAGGTACCAGTGGTGAGTGTTCAAGGTGTGTGGAGTGCACCGGCCACCAGGGCAGGCAGTGTGACACGGAGCCAAGGCACTGGCAGCCCACCTCCTGTAAAGGCTCTGAAGTTGGAAAGTGGCCGACGGGACCGGCTGAAGACTCCTGGAGGCAAAACAACTCACAGGGGTCCTAGGGGGGTTGCAGAGTCAGCTGTGACTCCTCCAAAGGTGGGGAAGGGCCAGAAGAAGTCTGCACAGCCTGGTGTTAGCATCACAGCGGAGAAGGGCGGCATCCTTCCCGGGGGCCAGGGCGCCGCCGCCAGCACCGTCGTCACTGGTCAGAAGACCACCGCCATAGGCATTGCCCAGGAGGGCCCAAGTATCGTCACTGGTCAGGAGACCACCGCCATAGGCATTACCCAGGAGGGCCCAAGTATCGTCACTGGTCAGGAGACCACCGCCATAGGCATTGTCCAGGAGGGCCCAAGTATCGTCACTGGTCATGAGACCACCGCCAGAGTCACTGCCCAGGAGGGCCCAAGTATCGTTACTGGTCATGAGACCACCGCCAGAGTCATTGCCCAGGAGGGCCCCGGCAGCCACAGCCCCGCTGGGCAATGAGGGACCGTCATGCCACACACCAATGCCCAGTCCAGAGCCTGCCATGGCAAAGCACCGCTGAACAGTCCAGAGACCGCTGAATAGGGCAAGCACCGCTGAACAGTCCACAGACCGCCATGGCGAATCACCGCTGAACAGGGCATGCACCGCTGAACAGGGCAAGCACCGCTGAACAGTCCAGAGACCGTCATGGCAAGGCACCGCTGAACAGTCCAGAGACCGCCATGGCAAAGCACCGCTGAACAGTCCAGAGACCGCCATGGCGAATCACCGCTGAACAGTCCAGAGTCCGCAATGGCAAAGCACCGCTGAACAGGGCATGCACCGCTGAACAGGGCAAGCACCGCTGAAAAGTCCAGAGACCGCCATGGCAAAGCACCGCTGAACAGTCCAGAGTCCGCAATGGCAAAGCACCGCTGAACAGGGCATGCACCGCTGAACAGGTCAAGCACCGCTGAACAGGGCATGCACCGCAGAAGAAGGAAAAGACCGCCACATCAAGCATCGTTATCCCATGTGCAGCTGGGACTGTGACGGGACAGGGACTGTCACGGGGAGACTAATCAAGTCTGGGCACCATTCCCCCTCCAGAACCAGTGGAGAGATCCATCTACTACCTCTGTCCTTAACAGGTTGAAACACTCTGGGCACCAGTCTCCCTCCAGAACCAGTGGAGAGATCCATCCACTACCTCTGTCCTTCACAGGATGAAAAACTCTGGGCACCAGTCCCCCTCCAGAACCAGTGGAGGCTGTTATGTACTTGTGAGACTGTGGCTTTGCACTCCCCAGGATGGAACAGTGGGCAAACCACCCACTGTAGAGACTTGTGAGACTGTGGCTTTGCACTCCCCAGGATGGAACAGTGGGCAAACCACCAACTGTAGAGACTTGTGAGACTGTGGCTTTGCACTCCCCAGGATGGAACAGTGGGCAAACCACCCACTGTAGAGACTTGTGAGACTGTGGCTGTGCACTCCCCAGGATACATCAATGGGCATGGAGCCCCGTCGTGGATGTGGCGTGGTGCTGTAATCCGGCTGAGGTGCCCTCCCCTTCCCTTCCCCCTGAGGTGCCTGGTGTTTTTCTCTCTGATGCCCCGGCAGTGTTCTCTCCGTTTGTGGACAGCTATCTTGTGTGGGCCTCGCCCATGCATTTTTGGCCTAGTGGTGCACGGACATTGAGATGTGCATTTCTGCACTACTTCTTGTACTGTATATACCTTTGTATGAGTTTATATATATCTGTATATAATTGACACATGTATATTGATACATTACAAAGTTTGAACTGATTTCGTTTTGTCTTTGCATTCTTCCGGGGGGGGTTGTGGGTTGATACTGTGATGTTTGTAAATGCATTGGTGTGTGTGTTGTAATATGTGAGGGTGGGGGTGGGGGTGGGAGTGTTGCGTGTGTGTCCCCATGACTTTTGCCTCCCCCCTCCCCTATGTCGTAGGTGCAGTACTCACCGTTGTCTTTGCCGCCGCCGCCGCTGGTCTTCGTAGATGAGTAGGAAGAGAAGGGCAGGTAGGATTTGTAATTCCGGCTCCATGGTGTCCTCCTTCCTCATGGGATGTGTTAAGGTGAGCGTTTTCCCATTGCAGAAACTGTTTCCGCCATGTTTTTATCCACGGTCAATCCGCCCTGGAAAAGGTGGCGGATTGGCGGGTTGTGCTACTATGGGCGGTACATTGTCTTCCGTCTGTCTGTTGGCGGTGACCGCCGCGCTGCTTGTCTGTACCGCCATGGCGGTCGGAGTGTTAAAGTGGCTGGTTTTGTTGGCGGTTTCCGCCACGGTCATAATTCCCTTTTTTGTACGCCGGCCTCTTTGCGGTATTACCGCACCTTTAACACCGTCCGCCAGGGTTGTAATGACCCCCTAAGTTCCTTCATATAAGCCTCCATTAAGAAAGCGGCAAACATCAAAATGTTAAAATATTAAATATATTTAATCAGAATTGATTTCAAAATTCAAAAACATATACATGTATTTATAAAATATAATATAATAAAATAGATTCACAATTTTATTCTTAATAAAAATGTATTATTTAAAATATACAAGTATGAATGAACTATCTTTTTCAATAAATTTGCATATATTTATTGGGGAAACATTACTATTAATTACCTTCCGTATTACAACACCCTTGATATGTCCTATGACTTAATTTATAGCACCACTGCATCATCTGAAATGACATCACTGTTCATAGCTGGGACTTGAGTTACAGTTACTTTAGAGCACAAGTTATGATTACGTGAGATAACTATAACAGGTGAATTTCAGTGTTTAAGAAAACTGGGCTTTTTGTGGATGCTCCCTCACTTTTTGCCCCCATTTCCGACTGATACTGGTGTTTTCTGACTTTGATTGTGCCTTGGGCTCTGCTAACCAGGGCCAGCGCTCTGTGTAAAAAGGTATATGATAATTATGTATAATTCCAATTGGTACTTACAACCTCCCTGTAAGTCCTTAGTATGTGGTAGGGCATGTAGGTTTAGAAGCCCAGTACATTTAATACATTTAATTGTGCACTGCTGTGGTTCCTGCTCTCATTTTAAAATCCAGACCTGCCTTGCAGGCTGCTTTTAAAAATAAAATCATGTTCAAATTTGACTTTGGAGTTAAAGGTTCATCCGAAGTCTTAAACAACCTTATTTTTGCATATGTCTACCCCAAGGTCTACCTTGGGTACCCCAGGGGAAGGGGTAGTTTAATAATAAGCAGGGACACTATAAAGGATGTTTATAAAGCCCTGGTGAGGGAAAAACTGCCAATTTCTTTTTTCCCTACTGTAGTACATTAGCTCTGTAGGCTAGCATAGAAAGGCTTTATTTACCATAAATAAAGTCTATCTTTTGATAGGAGTGAGGTAGAAAAAAATAATCAAGGTGTTAAATTAATAGTTCCAATAAATCCAATGACTTGTTCAGATTAGATTTATTATAACTATTTCACAAAGTAGCTTTAGAACTGCTTTCCTAAAGTTACCTAAATTCAGCCCTATAGTAACTTCTCCTGATTGGTCAGCCTTTGACAGGATGAGCCAAGCTGCCTTAATGAGGTGAGTAGTGGCCTGGGCTGAGACAAAGGAGACATCTGATGGAAGGAGGTCTGCAGCAGCAGAGGCCAGAGCTGGAAGGTGGTCGGGTAGCCACACTGATCTACGAAGGGGGAAAGGCAGTTGGGATAGTAACCAGACCTCTCCCATTTTCTGCACCCCAGCCAGGTGGGAGATTCCCTAATTAGATTAGATGAGTGGCTGTAAGAGGAGTGTAGGGGAAGTTAGCCACTCCTATGGGTGGACTAAGCCAGACCTGAACCTCCAGGAGAGATTTTCTCCATTTGGATTTTTGCGAAACAGTGCTTTCTGGGACAAACAAAAGCTACACTTCCCGTAAAGTGGTCATCTCAGAGGGTGGCATCCTCTACCCCATTGGTCAGGGGTGCCCTCATGCTTGCCAGCCCAGAAAATTGGATAAATGTGGGAGAGCTGCCCCACAACTGAGTTCCCTGGTGGTAGATGTCAGAAAAAAGAACGACTGCCCTGGAATTTAACCACCATTTACATCCTCAGGTGAAGGTTAATTACAGTTTTCAATATAGCTATCTTTTGATATAATTCCTGGACATCCAGTCCTTTAAGTACCCTTCTGGTGAGTTACCTCTCAGCTAAAAGCAGCTGTTGGTATAGAGTTTGAATTTCTTTTTGCTTAAACTTTGTTGATGCAGGCTATACCTCAAAGTCTTCCCCTCACACCCCCACCTTCAGTTGATATGCTATGTCAGCTAGCAGTTTTCTTTCAAGAGTCCAGGTTCTCTGAGGCCTACTCATACCCATTAATGAGATCTCCAAGATGAGCGGGCAGTGATCCAAGAGGAGTTAGGGAATGACTTAATAATTGTTTGACTAACTATGGTTGTGGACACAAAAAAATAAAATAGCCGCGCCAACCTATTTTGCGGAAACGCAAAAAATGTAAAGCATAGATCTGGAATCTTATATTTAGACTAAACATCTGTTAAGCCATGATCCTTTACCTATCGTTGTAGTGCTCTATACAATCCACGCTTTCTTCCAGCATAGAACTGACTATTAGCCACATCGTCATAAATATGAATATGGATATTGAGATTCCCACAGATAATTAGAGGAGCGGGCCATAAAGCCAACTCTAGATTTAAGAAATCACAACTACCAGATTCATCACTGTTAGAGCCCCATAAATTGAGCATAGCATAAGCCTGAGATTGCCCACAACACATTCAAGTATGCGCCACCGACCACATTTGTCCACCTCTGCACGTTGCAGTGTGCAGATTGACTCTTTTGCTAGCACTGCCACACTCCTTGTTGTAACCGCTTGGTGCGTGCATGCGAGCAAAGAAGAGCCTAGACCATTAAAGCACCCACGCTTGTCCCATAGAATATGGGTCCCTTGTATACATAGCAAATTTGTCTTCATTTGCAATATTACCAAAGCAAACTTTGCTTGTTTAAATATTTAAAGAACACATTTATAATTTATTGCCCCCCATTTATCCTAATAGGAAAATCGATAAAGGCCTAATACACCGAGAGAGCTCCACCAGTGGAATCATACGGGAAATCAGCAAAAGATGGGAATCTATACAGAACAGCCATTTCGAAAGATATGGATACCCCATCCCACCCCTGTATAGCCATAACAATGCTACCACAACTATTGTTATTTTTCTAGCCCTGTAAAACAGATATGAACAAACATACTGGATTTATATTAACTTTCTGAATATCATGCCTGCTGTATTTGACAAGAAGAAAAAACATTTCCCACTCTTGCCACCTAACGCCAAACCCCAGCCCACCTCAAGACCCCTGCCTTAAAGCCCATCCTCCCACATCCACCAGCCTTTCCCTCCCCCTGCCAACTCTTGAAAGGGGCTGGATGTAACTCCACTCCCCCCAAGCTCACCTCATACCACAGTGCAAATAAAATCCCACAAAAAAAAAAAAAACAGGAGAAAGAAGACCAGCACACAAAACATTTATAAAATATTTACTCAGAAAAAACAGCAGCTTTAAGAGAACAAAGCGACCAGAACAGCCAAGATAACTGGCATCCACGTTCCCATTTCAGGAGAGAGCCTCAGTTAAGATCACATACCAGCCATTTGCCCTAAATCCATCCCCTGTAGAAACTCATTTACATTGATCTTAGAGTCACAAAAGTGAGACTTATCATGCCAAATCACTATACTTTTAGCTGGAACATTAAATAAGCCTGCCCTCCCTTAGCATTAAATGGTTGTATCAACTGATTCAATCTCCAACGCCTCTCCATCGTAACGTAACAAAAATCTTGGCGAACAAAGAATGAGCCCCCTTTAAAAGAACGCTTTCGATCTGGTCCAGTCAGGTCAGAGAGGGTTTGGTGTAGGAAAAAGAGGCCAATTTGGTAAAGAATTGCCCTAAATTTGGCACCTTCTTGCGAACCACAGGAACGTTGCCGAAAGGGGAACCTATGCGCCCTCTGAATTTTGATGTCCCAATTCCAACTGCAGAGCTCTGGAAAAGCTCCTCCAGAAATCTCCACAATATATTTGGGGGCATCCTCGCCATCAAGACCTTCAGGGATGCCCACAACTCTTACACTGTTCCATCTAAGTCTGTTCTCCAGATCTTCCATCTGCCATTTGTGCTTCAATAGTTTCCACAGACTTCTCCTGAGACCCAGTGGCCGTTTCTAGGAGTGTGATTCTGGCCTCAGCTTCAGTCGCCCTTTCCTCAAACTCTGAACAAAATTTTGCAACCCATCGGACAGTATTTTGCAGTTTGTGACAAGCAGCCTGAGTTCTATGGCTCTTGGTCTGTGTCTCCTCCTGGTGTACCATTATGCTCTAATGGATCACTTCCTAAGACGCTGTTTCTGGTGTATTAGATACATTGCTCATGCAAGGGTCCGAACACTTTAAACAAAGCGGCACAGAGTAATCCAAAAAAAGCCCATTAGCTTCCAGAAGCAGCTTCTCTTTTTGTATTGGCTTCTTTATAACTGCCCCTGTACCCTCCAACGCATTCATGGGAGATAAGGGCTCCTGCTCATCATCCTGGCTGCTTATTTTGCTAAGATCACTGCCCATTAAATTAGGCAGAAAGAGGTCTTGGGGTTATTCTAAATTTTCATCATCTGCCAGCTCTGAATGAACAGAGAGCAAAGTAAAATGCTCACCCAAATCAGAGTCTATGTGTTGTTTATTAAAGATGTCTGTGGGCAATTGCGAATAGCCCCCTGTTTCTTTGGTTGCCCCGAGCTCAGGTTTAGTGTCTGGTCGCCTCATGGGGCCCAGAGGTTGAGATTTCGCGGTTCCCAAATAGCCTGTTTCACAACCAACTACCCATAACTCTCTGGACAGGACACCAAAGTGTCCTCCTCAAGCAACAGAGCGGCAGCAAGAGGGCCCCCTAGTCTATTTACCCTGAAGAAAATTGTGTGCCACATACCAGCAAGTTTCATGCAGAACCCACAGTCTCATGCCTAGGAGTGGCAACAACAGTAGAGATAGCAGTTGACTCCCTAGACTGCAGAGGTTAAAAAAAAAATGAAGCTGCCACAGAAGTTCAATTAGTACACAGGACCACTCTTTTAGAGCTCGAACGTGCATGACGGTGGTTGGATTAACATATAGTAATTACAGGGACGTTATAGTTAGGCTCTGAAGTTACTTGCACAAAACCAGAGAAAGTAAACAGTTATAGCTAGAGTTATTTCAAGTAACTATAACTCACACCCTAAGGTAACTATAACTAGAGCCCTTGCCAGGCACAGTGTTTTCTTAAATAATTTGACTGCCAATGTTTCATTGATATTTTTTATGACGTTACAAAAGTTGTCATGAGTGCTGTAATATCTGGGGTAATTAGCAGTGCTTAGCGAGGGCGTGAGTTATAGTTACCTTAGGCACTGGTCCTGGCAGGAGCTATCTTGTGTTGGATATATATATGTATATATATATATATTTTCACTGAAAATACCAAAGGCTACAGGGACATTATATTTCCGAAATACAATATAAAAAACAATAGAAGTTCACTGAAAAAACGCATTTTATGGGGACGTTATAGTTAGGTTCAGTTGCACAGTTTTCTCATCAATAATTTTATTGCAAATGTTGCGGTGATAATATCAAAGATGACATACAAGATCTCGTCAATTATATAATATGTGGAGTAATTAGCTGTGCATGGCGGCCATAATTACTTGTAAGAAGTCTAACTATAACTACTGAATTTCAATGTTTTTTAAGAGTAAATTCAGAACCTAACTATAACGTCCCTGTAACCATTGTTTTTTCAGTGAATAAATAGATTTAGCTCCTGCCTGGAAAGGTTTGGGGTGATCTGCTAAGTTGTGGGGTAGAGCAAAAGAGGGGATGTGTCCCAAAACACTTATTTACCCATACTTCTTCCATAGGAAAAAATAGACAATGATACAGAGGAAATGGCTGTTTAGAATTACACAAATTATGGGAGAAAAATAGATCTTTACCAAGAAAGAGTGATTTTTGTGTTTTGTTATAAATCTGTAGAGAAGTTTTTGAGAAATTAAAGCTCAAATTCATAGACATATTGACTTTGGTTAGACCTAGTGTCAGAAAGTGGATTATTGGTAATGGCAGGTAAGTACCTACACTTAGAAATAGGCCATTACCTCCACTAGGTCCAGTCAGGACTCAATAAATTAATCCCTACTCAATCCCCGCACAATGGAGCTACAGCAAGCGGGAGGCCTCGGTCAAAAGTTTACCTTCGAACTTAGGCACTCATTACGACTTCGGTGGTCTTTTCCAAAGACCACCGAAGCTGCCGTAGCCAGCAGACCGCCAGTGCTGGAGGTCTGCTGACCGCCACATTTGGAGATGGCTAAAGTTCGAATCCGCCGGACTGGCCAACGGAGTTGAAGAGGCTGGTGCATCACCAGCCCCACCACAGCAGCAAGGCTCTGCTCGCTGTATTACTGGCTGAGTCCTACTGGCGTGGTGGGGCTGGAGGTGCAAAACTGCCTGGACCCATCCCCTCCTAGAGAACAGGCCCTGGGACTGGTTAGCAGTGCCCAGGGCACCATCAAAGAAAGGAAAACAACAGCAAAAATTGAAAAATGGGTGCAAAAAGTTAGGGGTCCTCTGCAATCAGCCAAGTTTTCTCACACCTAGAATTTAAAAAAACAGTGCACTCTGATTTGTCATAAATGCTTTTTTGCCCATCGGCCGGCTCTCTCCGGCAGGACTCACAGCCCCCTGGGATTGAGCAATCTAATTGGCAGGCCGCAACATGAAAGTAAATGTTGAGCCACAATTACAGGATGAGGGGACTTAATCCAAGTGTCCTTAAAAATAAAAATAAAGGTGGTAGTAGGGGGTAGGGCAGGAGCACCCTGACCTCCTGGTTGTTATATGGGGGTTCCCAGGGGTACCTTCCTGAAGTCAAACATTTATTTGACCTCCTTCAGACAGCCGGTGTGCAAAACCAGTACATAACTGACATAAATATAACTTGCACCACAGTGATGCACTGCTTATTACCTCACATAATATATAACAGATGTTATCTGAAATCTAGGGGGATGCATTTATCCTTGTCTCAGTTATCTCAGTTACTTTTGAATTTCCATGCTTTTTTATTTTTAAAAGTTGGTCTTTTTTCAATAAATTTCAAAGGTTTTTTTAACATCAGTTAAAAACATACTACCTTAATTATAACTCCACTTTAACAATTGTTTTTTTAGTAAAAAATAATCTATATCTTTATCTATCTCTCTCTCTCTCTCTCTTTATCTCTCTCTCTCTCTCTCTCTATATATATATATAAATATATATATATATATTTATATTTTTTCACTGATAAAAGGTTATACTAATATTATAGTTAGGTGAGAATTTCAGTGACAATGTAGCATTTTAAAAGTGTACAAAAACACTGAAATTTACCAGTTTTATTTATCTCTGGTAAATAGAACTCGTGCTCTAAGGTAACTATAACTCGCACCCTTCCTATGCACTGTTATTGTATCAATAATTATATTGCAAATCCTGCAATGATATTATCATTGATGTCATAGAAGATATCATGGGTGATGGAATATGCGGGGTAATTAGCAGTTCATGGCGAACCAACTGCAGCAGGCAGCCAACCCCATGCTGCGCACGGCCTTCGGCTAGGCTGTGTGTGGCAGGGGGCTGGCTGAAATGGTACACACAATGCAATTTTTAATAATACTGATTACTTAAAAAAATTAATGAAGTCCTATTAAAACACATTTCTAAAGTGGTAATTATGAACAAGGCAGGAAACACCGCTGACCGTCGTAAATTCTGCAACCTCCAGCTACCACCAGGGCCTATGATGGCAGAAAGGCTGTACACCCCACCCCGCCACCGCCAAGCAGACAAATCCTCCATCCACCAAATAATGATGCACAAATCACAGTGGCGAATAGTGAATGTCGAACGACCATTGGCGGTACGGTCTGCCACGGCCAGCAATGGGACCCAACAGCAAGAAATGCACACATTGGCAAGTTTGAAACCCACACAACTGACATACATCCACAAAACTATAAAACACTCACATAATCACCCCAACAATCGTTTGCAACGCCAATTGCACGAATCAGACTGACAACACTACACACATAACATAACAAAAGTCACACACAGATATACACAAAAGCACCCTCCCCAATACACCAAGAACACCACACCCATGACACACACCATGGCACCTCCTAAGCACCCACGCTTCACAGATAGGGAGCTAAGTACCATGGTGGATAAAATACTCAAGGCCGAGCCACAACTATTTGGGGCACAGGTCCAGCACACACCCATTGCCAGGAAGATGGAGTTATGGCAGAGGATTGTAAACAAGGTCAACGTAGTGGGAAACTATCCACGCACAAGGGATGACATCCGCAAGAGATGGAACGACCTGCGCGGGAAGGTGAGGTCTCTGGCATCAAGGCACAACATTGCAGTGCAGAAGACTGGTGGATGACCCCCACCTACACCCCGTGACTACACCGACTGGGAGGGAAAGGTCCTGGCTATCTTGCACCCGGAGGGCCTCACTGGACTCACTGGAGGGCTGGACTCGGGTAAGTCATCTAAAATTACTTCATATCCACCACACCAGTAATTCATGTACCACCCCACCCCCCCAACTACCTCCAGGACCACATCCCCACCCAGGCCACAACATCCACACTCTTTCACCCCGCATGCCCATAAACCCACTAACAGGCCAACATCCCTCCCCCTGTGCACAGTCACCTACCCCTGCAAGGATTCACAATGGCACTACTGCACCCACAATGCACTTCCACATCCCATGCAAAATGAAAGGATAATCCCACAAAAGGTGCTTGCATGTCCCGACAGCGGAATAAACAGCTTAAAATAGGGCAGGCTGTAAATCCTTATTCGATTTTGTACATGTAACATACATGTCCACTCCCCCCCACAGGCACCACCACCCATGCCACCCGGACGGAAAGGCCAAGGAGTGCCAGCACCCCACATGAAGACAGAGGCCCCACTCAAGAGACTGGAGAGGGATGTGTGGACAGTGAGGAATACCCTGGCCGTCACACAGTCCTGGACTGTCACCCTCCAGCAGCCCTAACCAGGATACCACTGACACCCCTACCACCTAGCCACCAACATCAGCTCTGGCCGAACGACCTCACACCAGTGTCTCCAGATCGCAGACTGGCGGACCACATGTACAGAGGCCAGAGTCTCCACCAACCAACAGGGAGGTTGATGATGGCCCCAGTGCGAGTGGGACTGCCAGACCTGTGCAGGGGACACAGGCACAGGGGGCTAGGCCCAGTGGGAGGGCTTCAGTGGCCCAGGGGGAGGCCAAAGCATAGATGCTGCAGCCCAGGAGGTGATATCTGACGTCCTGGGAGCATATCACCATACCCAAGACAGAATGGGCCAGATCCTGGCCACCCTGGAGCAGAATCATAGGCTACAGATAACATAACACCAAGAGGCCATGGAACAATGGAAGCAACTCAATGCCACCATGACAACCATTACAGAGGTGCTGCAGCACCACTACTCTAGCCTGCCTGAGACCCACACACGCCAGGAAGCACCCACCCCTAGCCAGGACACAGACCTGCCATCCACATCTGCAGCAGCAACTGGACTGTTGGCACTGGCAGAGGACACACAGGAGACCAGCACTCCTAGCCCTACAGCCCAGCACCAGACACTCAAACGTGCCCTCAGACCCAGATATGGCACTGGAACACCTGCCAAACCAAGGCCCCCACTAAGAAGTGACTCTGCCGTGAACTGTCTCCCTTGTGTGCCACTGTGCTACCATCTTGACCCGCCAATACCAACATAATAACTTGCAAGGGACATATGGACCAATACCCACTGCCACCAATCGCTGAGCCATGTACCTCGTATGGATCTGCACCATGAGCCCTCTCCCTATCACTGTACAGCACACCTATGAAATTGTGACACATAATAAAACACATCTACACCAATCGTATGTCCCCTGTCATTATGAATAGTCAATTGTTAGTGTGAATGCATTAGCCAGTCAATTCCATAATCATACCTTTATTGCAGGAATGGTACCCCACGCACAGCAGTGTCTGGAGTAAGTAAAAATGTACACAATGTTTGTTTTCATGGCACATGCAACCTCATTCTTCAGGTAACAGTGTCAATGACTGCAGACACCACATCCCCAAGCAAATGAGTCAGACAAACATTATGCAGTGCAGACAACAGCATCAGTGAACAGTACCTCATAGTCACTGGAAGTATAGGCGGATCAGCTGGTTCCTGGAGTTGACATCTTCACCCTCTTCATCCTCACCATCACTCTCATACCCTTTCAGAGATTGCAGGTCTGGATGTACAGCTCCTTCCTCCTCTAGAAGAGGGATAGCTCTCCTCACAGCCAAGTTGTGCAGCATGCAGCAGGCCACCACTATTTTACACAACGTCTCAGGGGCATAGCACAGGGATCCCCCATAGAGATGGAAGCAACACAATCTAGGCTTCAAGAGACCTATAGTGCGCTCAATCACCCTCATAGTACATCCAGGGGCCTCATTATAATTCCTCTCTGCATCGGTCCTGGGATTCCTCACAGGTGTCGTGAACCATTGCAAGTTGGGGTAGCCAGAATCACCTGCAAAAGTGGGCGAAAGAGGACTTTAACAAACTGCTATTACTTGCATACAGTCTGGCTGTCAGCTATGTACTGATCCAGTGTCATACACACTCACCTATGAGCCAACCTCTGTTCCCTTGTAGTTGTTCCATCATGTGTGGCACGCTGCTGTTCCTCAGGACAAAGGAATCATGAACTTGACATGTGATATGTAATGGTCAGCAGTACACACCAATTGTATGTTCATCGAGTGGAAGTTCTTTCTGTTCCTGTACATCTGTTCATTCACTCTTGGGGGGATGAGAGTTATGTGGGTTCTATCAATGCCACATATCACATGGGGTATGTTAGCAAAGACATAAAATCCAGACTTGATAGCAGGGAGTTCACCCCTTTGGGGAAACTGGACATTTGTCTGCATGTGTTGTACAAATGCATCCAGGAATTTGGACAGGATGAGGCTAAACATTGACTGTGAGAACCCTGCACCCATGCCCACTGTCACCTGAAATTAGCCCATAGCCAAAAATGGACTACAGATAGCACTTGCACTTCAGTAAGTATGGCATGCTGATTCCGAGTAGCCGGTCTCAGTACAGGATCCAGTAAAGCACATAGGTTCTGGATTGTTGAACGATTGAGTCTGTAGGTGACAATGATGTTATGTTCTTCCATGGCATCCAAATCAACAAGAGGTCTGTACACAGAAGGGGTCCACCCTTGCCACATGGGTCTGTACCTATGGGGAGGAAAGAACACATATGAGGGACACACATACACATGCAAAACATGTTGTGAATGAATAACCGGTGTGCAATACGTAGGTTACACACACAAGCGATTTACCATGTACAACGTTAGGCACGTGTATGCAGAGATACCTCTGGTCTAATGGCATTCCAGTGTGGATACATTGTATGAGATGGGTGAATGTGAGGAACAGACACTCATGTGGGCAGGGGACTAAGGGCTGGGATTTGTAGGCCCTGAATGGGGCCCCTGACCAGGATATATGTATATGGTGCTAGCAAAATGGCAGCCTCCTGCCATCCAGATATGAAGGAGTGGAAGTGACATCATTCCGCTGGCGGTAGTTGTCATGGCGGAAGGAGTTGTTCACCGCCGTGCACCCATTTTTTTGGTTTACATGGTTGTCAATGGGGAAATTGGGCCTATCATGATCGCAGCCGGCGGTGACGGTGCACACCGCCGCGGAGCGCATGCCTTGTCGTCACCCCAATTTCACTTGACTCCCCATTCCCGTGCATGCAAGTACTCCACTGAGTGTGCTGCTGTGTCCTGACTCTGGTTACTCCAGTGGCACGAGTCACAGGGGAACGGGACCCTGCCCTCACCACAGAGAAGCTGTGGACGGGGTCCTGCCCCTGTATGCCAAGTTATATGGGTGACCAGAGGAGCAGGTGAGTTGGCAGTTGTCTTGCATGGATGTGTGTGATGGTGGAAGATGTCTGTATGCATGTGCGCTCGATTTGTAACTGCACAGGCGTAGATTGTGTGGCATGTACTGTCATTGAGTTGGTAAAATGATCCTGTGAAGTTTCCGTCCCATAGGGGACGACATGTCAGCTGTATCAGGTTGGCATATCCTGACATCTGTTTTTCTTCTGTGTGTGTTCCATACAGGTCAGCGCCCATCAGAAGAGCGGACTCTGGGGGTCTACAACCGGCGGAGCACCCACTGCAGGAAGCGGTGGGAGGACCTGCAGCGCTGGGCCAGGAAGACCTGCGATGCCCAGCTGGGGAAGGCCTCCCAATGAGGACGGGGGGCCTGTCTGACTATGACTCCCCTAATGGCCCGCATTCTGGCGGTGGCATATCCGGATTTGGATGGGCGCTTGAACGCAGCACCACAGCCACAAGGGGGTGAGTACCAAAACTGTTTAATTCTACTTTGATGGATGTGTTTGGGTGCTGTGGTATGTATGATGTCTAGTGCCAGGCACTCTGACAGCTGTGTTCCTGCAGTCCTGCCCCCCCATAGGCACGGAAATGGAGTGCAGCAGGTGTCGGCGGTCCAAATAGGCCCATGGGGGTTGATCTTCCTGTACTGTAGGATTCTTTGTGGGCCCATGGACCAGTGGATGTATTGGTTGGCCATGGCCCCCATGTGTGTAGACCACACAGTTTATCAGGTCCGTGTTTCATTTGGGAAATGAGTTGTATTCTGAGGTAGTGGCCACTAGTCAGGGGCATAGTCATGTCTATTGTTGTAGGTGCTGCGTGTAGGTGTGGAAGTTAGATGTGGTTATGTGTGCACCAAGTATGTCAATTCATACAGGTATTTACAGATTTCTCTCATGTTTTGTCTCCCCACCACTGTGCTCTTGTGTTCTTTGTGTACATCAGCATTACCTGGCGAGGGAGCAGTGGCACTGGCGAGTGCGGATGCAGCGGCACACGGTTCCAAGGAGGCAGAGTCGGCGGAGCCCAAGGGGACCAGTGAGTTGGAGAACACGGGGAGTACCATGGGGGAGGCAACTACCACTGGCGGTAGTGACTCTGATACCTCCTCCGATGGCAGCTCCCTGGTGGTGGCAGACCCTAGTGGACCCACCCATTCGTTGTGATCTTTCGCCACCCCATACCATCTCCCCCCTCCCAGTTGCTCCCCACCCAGTTGCCTGTGCCCGCTCACCCAGAAGGGTGGGTGTCTCCTTCGCCTCAGGCACCTCATCCCCTTCCCCAGTCAGCCCTGCTGCTCTCAGGGAAGAGGCTATTGACCTCAGGAGGACCATCTCTGTAGGGCAGACAACCATCGCGAATGCCATCCAGGGGCTAGCATCCCAGATACAGCAATGCAATGCATACCTGTCTGGCCTACAGAGATCCTTTCAGGCTCTGGCCTCCTCTTTGATGGCAACCAGTGTCCCTGGTCTTTCCGTCCCCCCCTCCCAGCACCTCTACCCTTTCCAGCACATCACTACCTTCACTCATCCCAATCACACGTTCAGACAGCCATGCACACACCTCAACACACAAGAAGCACACAGAGAAACATAAGCACCACACTTCCCACCACATGCATACACACACCCAACGTACAAAGGCACATACAACAACATCCACTTCCCCCAGTGTGTCCACCTCTCCCGCCTCCCTGTCTGTCACCTCAGCATGCACACCCACAAGCACTGCACCCTCAGTCACTGCTGCTGGCCCCATTCTTGCAGTCACCACAACATCTGACATCCAGTCATCCACCCCAGACACCACACCTGCACTCAATGCAAAAACAACAGATGATGGACGGAATGCAAAGCAAATCATACATTCACCCCCAGTCACAGATCTGGGTTTAATACATCAGTTTTTTTGCTTGCCATGCCATTCCAGTTTGGAACCAGCCATATGCAAATCAGTCTTGACCCTATTCCCCATGGGAACAGTCCAGCCCAAACTGCCAGGCCAGGCACCTCCCTGGACCAGAAACAAGCATCCTGGGACCGGTTTCAGCGTATCACCCTTCATCAGCCAGGCTAGCTTGAATCTGGTGGCATAGCAAGCA
Organism: Pleurodeles waltl; assembly: GCF_031143425.1. Taxonomy (NCBI): domain Eukaryota; kingdom Metazoa; phylum Chordata; class Amphibia; order Caudata; family Salamandridae; genus Pleurodeles; species Pleurodeles waltl. The sequence goes on along the minus strand of NC_090450.1, from coordinate 679,991,214 downwards.
TGGGACCCACGTCTGGGCATACCCTTCCCACTCAGGGAATAAAATGCAAAAACAACAGATGATGGACGGAATGCAGAGCAAATCATACATTCACCCCCAGTCACAGATCTGGGTTTAACACATCAGTTTTTTTGCTTGCCATGCCATTCCAGTTTGGACCCAGCCATATGTAAATCAGTCTTGACCCTGTTCCCCATGGGAACAGTCCAGCCCGAACTGCCAGGCCAGGTCCTCCCTTAACCAGAAACAAGCATCCTGGGACCGGTTTCAGGGTATCACCCTTCATCAGCAAGGCTAGCTTGAATCTGGTGGCATAGCAAGCATGGGACCCACGTCTGGGCATACCCTTCCCACTCAGGGCATAAAATGCAAAAACAACAGATGATGGATGGAATGCAGAGCAAATCATACATTCACCCCCAGTCACAGATCTGGGTTTAATCCATCAGTTTTTTTGCTTCCCATGCCATTCCAGTTTGGACCCAGCCATATGCAAATCAGTCTTGACCCTGTTCCCATGGGAACAGTCCAGCCCGAACTGCCAGGTCAGGTCCTCCCTGGACCAGAAACAAGCATCCTGGGACCGGTTTCAGGGTATCACCCTTCATCAGCCAGGCTAGCTTGAATCTGGTGGCATAGCAAGCATGGGACCCACATCTGGGCATACCCTTCCCACACAGGGCATAAAATGCAAAAACAACAGATGATGGACGGAATGAAGAGCAAATCATACATTCACCCCCAGTCACAGATCTGGGTTTAATCCATCAGTTGTTTTGCTTGCCATGCCATTCCAGTTTGGACCCAGCCATATGCAAATCAGTCTTGACCCTGGTCCCCATTGGAACAGTCCTGCCCGAACTGCCAGGCTAGGTCCTCCCTGGACCAGAAACAAGCATCCTGGGACCGGTTTCAGGGTATCACCCTTCATCAGCCAGGCTAGCTTGAATCTGGTGGCATAGCAAGCATGGGACCCACGTCTGGGCATACCCTTCCCACTCAGGACATAAAATGCAAAAACAACAGATGATGGACGGAATGCAGAGCAAATCATACATTCACCCCAAGTCACAGATCTGGGTTTAATCCATCAGTTTTTTTGCTTGCCATGCCATTCCAGTTTGGACCCAGCCATATGCAAATCAGTCTTGACCCTGTTCCCCATGGGAACAGTCCAGCCCGAACTGCCAAGCCAGGTCCTCCCTGGACCAGAAACAAGCATCCTGGGACCGGTTTCAGGGTATCACCCTTCATCAGCCAGGCTAGTTTGAATCTGGTGGCATAGCAAGCATGGGACCCACGTCTTGGCATACCCTTCCCACTCAGGGCACCTGCACTCACCACAACTAAATTGACTGACACATGCATCAGACTCATCATACCTGCAGACACCCAGACAACATTCATTTATACTGGCAGCCTGTCTTGTCTCACTGTGTCCACCCCCCTCCTCCCAAGACACTCAAACATTCCCAGACACTCACTCAACACACATCCACCACATATCAGCATACTGTACAGGCACCTGCATCCACGTCCAGCACACCTACACCTGGTACAAGCACTCCCTCTACCTCAACTCCCACACCTTCCTCCATATCCACCCCAACTGTCCCAAAGAAACTTTTCCTCTCCCGTGTTGACCTGTTTGAACCCACTGACCCACCCTGTCTCGACCCTAAACGTGCCCATCTTCTTGCCCTGTTCCCTCCTTCCGTGTCCAAGTCCACTCCAGTCCACCCTTTCCATTCCCGTGCCCCTTCACCAGAGAGGAAGAAGCCCTGTGTTGCCCCAGGTCCCTCTGCCATCCCCAGGTCCAAGCCCACTCCCCCACCTTCCAAGGGCAAGACCAAACCACCTCCACCTCCCAAACGTAAGCCCAAGCCCCCCACTTCCAGGCGTAAGTCCCCACCTCTGCCACCCCCTGCCCCTGTTCCCTGAGGTGCCTGGCTGCCACATTGATGTCCCTTTACAGTAGATTACCCTGTACACATGGGGGAGTCAAGTCCGGCCCATTTGGGCCCTTCAGGGTATTCTGCATGGGCTGGCCAATGGTCATATTTGGACATTAATATTTTAATATTCTATTGAAGTTTGTGTGCCCCGTGGTACTGTTGGCACAATATGGAGACTTGGTTCATCGTTTCATTGTGGGGGTGTGGTGTGCACATTTGTGTACTTTGGTGCAGGTCTTTGTTGCCTTGTGTTGGGTAAGTACCTCTTATTCTGGTGTGTATGGCTAGAGATGGTGGAAGGGGTTGGGACTGCGTTGCAGAGTGGGTGGGGTGGGTGGGTGTGTAACTGTGCCATTTCTTCCCATGTTTACTAGGTTGCGGTACTTACCGTCATCGTCTTCGTCGGCGGTCACGGTCGTGGAGGCATATGGCAAGGAGCCGGACTGGCATTATTTGCAACTCTCTCTCCATGTCTGCTTCGGCGTGTTGGGTGTGCCTAGGGTGAGTGTTTCCTTTTATTTGGTTTGTTTCCCCCACCCCAGAACTGACAGCGGTCTTGTGCTTCATTATTTGTTGGGCGGGTGGGGCCTTTCCTTCGGCCTGTGGGTGGCCTCTTCCGTCGTCGTCGGCACTCCAATGATGGTGGTGTGTGGATGGACCGCTACTTGTTTCTCATGTGCTTCATTATTTTGCGGTCCGGACTGCCAGCCTGTTGGTGGTAGTTACCGGCTCTGCCGGTGGAGCGGTGATTGCCACCATGTTCATGACGAGGCCCTAAGTCTCTTTCTTTTTACATAGTTTTCATTATTACTTTTTTATGACATTTTGTCAGTGAAAAATGTGAAAATAAATAGTGAAAGAAAATTAAAAAAAACACATGTTACTGAGGGGTATAGTTACTAAGATTTTACACCATATTTGCATCACAAAAGTTATGCAAATTAACGCAAAAACATTTTATACATATACAGCACAGGAAAAAGTTTAAAGTGTGCCTATGCATAGTACTTTGTACTGGAATGGTATTGTTTCAGTAAAAAACCCATGCTAGACTCCATGGCGGTGATAACTCCCATAGACTGCCAATTTACCACACCAACAGCCAGGGCTACAACAACAATCACCGTCAACAGCCAGGCGGAAGACAAAGTACCACCCACCATATTTTGACCCTGCAATCCGCCACCTTTTCCGGGGCGGTACCAACGCCATCAAAAGCCTTGCGAAACACGTCACAGAAGAGAAAGGACTTACCATCAGAGGCACAGGGACGTCCAACGCCGCCATGGAACCCGATCTGCAAGTTTTCCTGATGATCTTCTACGTTATGCTCCATCTGGAACACCAACGCCGATGAAGACGACGACGGTGAGTACAGCTGCCTGGCACACAAGGGAGGGAGGGAGGAAAAACAAGAGTGAAACACACTTGCACAACACACACCCGACGCACACACACCATTCACACAACCAGCTGCACATCAAAAAAACTATTTGCCCCCTAAACACGGCAGAATAATGCTAGGACAACAGGAATGGAAGACTTGCCCATTTCTCTTTGTTGGGGCAGTGCAAGGCCACAGTCTCTGGAGTGGGTGACTTTCCCACTGGTTCTGGAGGGGGCTCCATGCCCATTTCTCTCTGCTGGGAGTGCAAGGCCACAGTCTCAGGAGTGGGTGACTTTCCCACTGGTTCTGGATGGGGCAATTTGCCCATTGCTCTGTCCTGGGAGTGCAAGGCCACAGTCTCTGGAGTGGGTGACTTTCCCACTGGTTCTGGAGGGGGCCCCACGTACAGCAGCCCCTGGAGAGTGGCCTACATGGCGTCCACTGGCAGTGACGGCTGCAATGTGTTGGCGGATGGAGGTGCCTCCTGGGCAGCTTCTGCAGTTGCTGATGGCTGCACTGTGGTGGCGGATGGAGGTGCCTCCTGGGCAGCCTCTGCAGCTGCTGATGGCTGCAGTGTCGTGGTGGATGGAGGTGCCTCCTGAGCAGCCTCTGCAGTTGCTGATGGCTGTACTTCATCATCTGGCGGTGGGGGCCGTGACAGCTGGCGGTGGTGGAGGTGTCACCCTGAGAACCTCCAATGGAGTAGAGGGCTTTGTCTCCCATTACATGGGGAGCGGATTCCATACCATTCCTAGCAGGGGTGGATGGCCTCTTCCCCTTCTTGGATGGAGGTGCAGGCTCCTTCCTCTTCTTGCCTGGAGGTGCATATTCCTTCCCCTTCTTGCATGGAGGTGCAGGCTCCTTCCCCTTCTTGGATGGAGGTGCAGGCTCCTTCCCCTTCTTGCCTGCAGGTGCAGGCTCCTTCCCCTTCTTCGATGGAGGTGTGGTATTCTTACCACCACGAGTAGGTGCTGCTACCGTTGTCCCCATGGACTGTTTGGCTGAGGTGCTGGGCTGGGTCTTTGGTACCCTGCTCATATGGGCAGGATGGGGAAGGGGGAGGGAAGAGGTCAAGTTGGGCAAAGAAAAGCTTTTTAGGGACGGTGCGTCGGGAGGAGTGATGGGAGTGGAGGTTGAGGGAGTGGTTGTTGGAGGTGTATGTCTGCTGGATTTGGGTGCAGGTGCATGGGCTGTATGCTGATGTGAGGTGGATGGCTGTTGGGTGTGTGAGTGCTTGCGTCCTTTAGGAGGGGGTACAGACAGGGTGGGCGAGGTCACAGGGGATGCGTACATGGCTGTTGTAGAGGTGTCTGCTAGTGAGGTGTGTGTGTTGCTTGGTGTAGTGATGCTGGAGGTGGATGTTGAAGCAGTGCATGCAGGTGTGAGTGTGGACGTGACTGGGAGGGAGGTGGAGGAGGAGAAGGAGGAGGGAGAGACAGTGGATGCAGTGGATGTTGTGGTGTCTGCAACTGTATGTTGTTTGTGTGAGTGCTTGTGGGATGAAGTGTGTTGCTTGTGTTTGCCTGAGACTCTTGGGTGTTGTCTTGTGTGCATTCTCATCTGTTTGTGTGCCTGGGATGGGTTGGGGTTGAGGAGAATGGGACTGGGAAGTGGTAGTTGGTGGGGATAAGGTTGAAACAGGGACAATGGCTGCTATCAGAGAGGAGGCCAGAGCCTGAATCGATCTCTGTTGGGCTGCCATTCCACCGTGGATGCCCTCCAGGAATGCATTGCATCTTGGATGCCAGCCCCTGGATGGCCTTCACAATGGTTGATTGCCCTATAGAGATGGATCTCAGGAGGTCAATAGCCTCCTCACTTAGGGCAGCAAGTCTCACTGGGGCAGGGCCTAAGGTGCCTGAGGGGAAGAAGATGCCCAACCTCCTGGTTGAGCAGGAACGGGCAACTCACTGAGGGGATGCTGGGAGGGTGGTGCTGGTACGGGGTGGTGGCTGTACCTGCAGCTGGGGTGGTCACAGAGGTGTCACCACCAGGGAGCTCCCATCGGAAGAAGGTATCTGAGTATGTGTTGTCTCCTCCAGTCTCCGCCATGGTGCTCCCCTCGCCCTCTGTCCCACTGGTTCCCGCGGCATCAGTAGACTCTGCCTCCTGGGTCCTGTGGGATGGAGCTCCCTCTGTCACTGGTGCCCTTGCTCCTCCGCCAGATGATGCAAATGCACACAAAGACAGGACAAAAAAAAGAGAGGGGAGAGAGAGACAAAGGATACACTGGGTCAATAACTGCACCAACACCACTATTGGCCTACACATCACCATCACACACAGGGAACAGGCTTAAGCACTATGCATTGCACTACCAGTGATATGGCTAGTCACTATGGCAAAATAAGGACCACACACAGCCAACTGCAACACTCCTGGGACCCACAATGCTCTGGCTGAAATGGACTGAAAACAAGCTAGGTTACCTGTATTTGCCATACACCCATTACCCTTCAGGTGACCCACGCTGCAATGTCTGGCCTGGCCTTTAGAGCACCCACTAACACACATCCAGCACCCGGATACCACCCCACCAGCCAAAATATGTAATGATACCCACTGTACTCACCCCCTTGTTGCTGCTGTGATTCCCTCAAGTGCCCATCCAGCTCAGGGTAGGCCACCGCCAGTATGCGGGCCATCAGGGGGGTCAGGTCCCATGGGCACCCCTTTCTCATTGGGAAGCCATCCCCACCCGGGCCTCTGCGGTGTTTTTCGTGCCCAGCTTCTCAGGCCCTCCCACAGTTTCCTACAGTGGGTGCTCCGCCATAGACCCCCAGGATCCGCACATCCTTGGCGGTGGCACGCCATATTCCCTCCTTTTGATGGGCATTGACCTGCAGAAGCAATAAAGACAGGAGAACACCATTAAACAAATAGTCCAGCCTGTCACAGAAATGGCCCACCATACCCGTTTCCATCACCATTGGCACACACATAGCCCAGCGCACACCATGTACACCACCACAAGACTTTCCCCCAACCCCCTTACACAATGCTTGCACACACATTTTCATGCCTCCTTCCTACATGCATCTTGCACAAAGTGTACACACCTGTTGGTCTGGAGGCCCATGCAACTCTCCGTACTGGGGTAGGACCCCATCCACCTGTCGCTTCAACTCCTTTGAAGTGAAGGCTGGGGCCCTTTCCCCAGTCACACGGGCCATGGTAGGATCCAGACACAGGTCACAGCAGCACATGCAGTATAAGTGTTCTCCTGTTGAAGGTCAGGAAAGAAGTGAGGAATCAGATAGAAAATAGCAGTCACGTCTGCGGCGGTGTACACCGTCACCGCCGGCATAGATCCCCATTGGCCACTGTACTCCATAGAGCCCCATATTATCCAATAAGGAATTGCAGGGCGGTGCAAGACCGCCTTCTGCCACGACGCCCAACGTCAGCGGAATTACCTCACTTCTACCTGTCCCTACATACAGGACAGGTGGTTGCCATTTTAGGGGGGGAGGCAGCCACATCGACAATTACTGCGTCACAGATTAGATTGGCACATACTTCGCCCCAATACATAAGTGCACCATGTGGACTGCAGTTGTGGTTTAGTTGTTCCAGTGGTGACAGCCTACTCACTCTTGTGTCCTTTAGATACCTACCGCCGCGGATGAATAGGAGGTGGAGACATAACCCCGTGTGCAGACCCCTTGTGGACTTAGCTACACTGGAGGACAGGCACATTATCCTCACCTATAGGCTGGACAGGGCCACAATCACAGAGCTGTGTGCCCAGTTGGAGCCTGACCTGATTTCATCTATCCATCATCCAACTGGGATCCCCCCTCTTGTGCAAGTGCTATCAGTGCTCCATTTCCTGGCAACAGGTTCTTTCCAAGTGACAGTGGGCTTGGCAGGAATGTCACAGCCAATGTTCTCAATTATGCTGGCAAGAGTGTTGTCTACCCTGGTAAAACACATGTGCAGCTACATTGCTTTCCACCAGGTGGAAGATTTGGCCACTGTGAAGGCTGGATTCTATGCAATGGGACATATCCACAATATTATTGGGGCGATTTACGGTACACATATTGCATTTGTTCCCCCCGCCAGAATGAACAGGTGTACAGTAATTGTAAGAGTTTCCACTCACTGAATGTGCAGATGGTGTGCCTAGCGGACCAGTACATCTCCCACGTCAATGCTAAGTACCCTGGGTTGGTACATGATGCCTTTGTTCTGAGGAATAGCAGCATCCCACATGTGATGGCCCAACTACAGAGGCACAGGGTGTGGCTAATAGGTGAGCCTTGGTCCCCACCCACTGTATGTTAGTGTATGCCTCTGGTGTTAACCCCATAGGATTGTCTGTGGCTAATGTTGTCCCTCAATACTTGCAGGTGACTCTGGCTACCCAAACCTATCATGGCTGCTGACCCCTGTGAGGAATGCCAGGACAGGGGCAGAGGAACGTTATAAGGAGGCACGTGGATGAACCAGACGAATCATCGAGAGGACCTTCGGCCTCCTGAAGGCCAGATTCAGGTGCCTCCATCTGACAGGTGGATCCCTGTGCTAATCACCTAAGAAGGTCTGCCAGGTAGTAGTGGCATGCAGAATGTTGCACAACCTGGCCCTCAGACGCCATGCACCCTTTCTGCAGGAGGAGGAGACAGGAGATGCCCTTGTGGCAGCAGTAGACCCTGATAACAGTGAGTATGAAGAGACTGAGGATGAGGATGAGGACAACAGAACATCAGTTATCCGTCAGTACGTCCTATGACACAGAGGTGAGACATTGCAACTTCACATTTCTATGACTATTGGTGTATTCTGTGTGGCTGTGGCATGATGGCATTAACTTCCTTTTACCTCTACTTAGTGTCACCCATGGTTTGTAATTTTACAGATGTTGGTGATATAACAACTGTGTACTGATGTGCTGACTACAGCCAGCTACAGGTCATTATTTCTATGCTCTCACAATGCACAGTTCATTTGCAATGGATGTAACTTTTGTGTATGGTGATGTATTGTGGGATTGTTAGTTTCCTTATGCTGTGCATGCTTTTGTGATGGGTGTCCATGCAGGGCTGGGAGGGCTGTCCATGCATTGGTATTGCATACAGAGCCTGCCATTGGTGTTCATGATATGCGTAGGTGCAGTATGTGGAATGGAGTGGAGTGATGGGAGTGAGAGTGAGGGGATGTGATGGTATGCATGTATGGGGGTGATAAGTGGTAAATGGTGACTTACCAGTGTCTACTCCTCCGGCTACTCCAGTGAGTCCCTCAGGATGCAGTATTACTAAGACTAGCACCTCCCATGCTGTGAGGTGTGGGAGAGGAGTTGGGGGTCCACCACAAGTCCTCTGTATGGGGAGCTGGTGCCTTGCTTCTATGGAACGTACCTTCCCCCGTAGGTCGTTCCACCTCTTCCTGATGTCATCCCTTGTTCTTGGGTGCTGTCCCATGGCGTTCATCCTGTCCACGATTCTCCGCCATAGCTCCATCTTCCTTAAAAAATGTATATTTACTGTACTTGTGCTCCAAACAGCTGTGTCTCTACCCTGACAATTTCCTCCACCATGACCCTTAACTACTCATATGTGAAACAGGGGTGCCTTTGTGGGGACATGGGTGTTGTGTGGTGTGTGTTAGTGAGACCGTGTTGAGTAATGTCGTGGGGTGTGTAATGTGGGGTGATTGAGGGATATATGGGTGCAAGCAGTGTGTGTCTAGTTGTTTCAGTGGTCTTCATGTCAGTCTGGGGGAAATGATTTGTATTTGTAAAGGGTTGTGGTTAATGTGGGTTGTGTTTTCAAGTGCTGTGGGTGTGGTGTGTGTGTGTGTGTGTTAGGTGTGTGTTTTTCGTATTGGCCAATCTGGTGTTGTTTTGTATGTGGGTGTCCATTCGTGGTGCGGCGGTGTGTACTGCGAATGGTTTACCGCCGTTGAATGTCCGCCGTGGTGATTCGTGGGTCATAATGTGGTGGGTATTGTTCTATTGGCGTAACAGTATGGGTTTTGGGACCGCCACGTTTGCACTGACCTTTGGGCTGGCGGATTTGTGTATGTGGCTGTATCCTGTCGGATTGGTGTGTGTGTGTCATAATATGGCGAACAGATATTCGCCACCGCGGTGGTATGTTAGCGGCCATCAGTGTGGCTGTAAGCAGCATTTCCCACCAATGTCATAATGAGAGCCTGCGTTTCTTCATATGATGCTTCCTTAAGAAAGTAGCAAACATCAAAATGTTATACTATTAAATATATTTAATCAGAACTAATTTCAAAATTGAAAAACATACACATGTATTTATAAAATATATTATAATAAAATTAAAATAAATTAGCCAAATATATATATATATATATATATGTAAAATCTCTCTACATATTAAAATATTTTCACTATTTTATTTCATAATAAAATTTATTATTTAAAATATACAAGTATGAAAAAACTATCTTTTTCAATAAATTCCCATATATTTATTGGGGAAACATTCCTGTTAATTAACTCCCATATTACATCACTCTTGACATGTTCTATGACTTAATTGATAACATAACTGTAACATCTGAAATGACATCACTGTTCATACCGAGGGCCTGAGTTACAGTTACTTTAGAACGTGAGTGATAATTACGTGAGATAACTATAAATGGTGAATTTCAGTATGTAAGAAAACTGTTTTTGTCCCCTCACTTTTTGCCCCCATTCCTGACTGATAGTGGTGTTTTCTGACTTTAATTGTGCCCTGGACTCTGCTAACCAGCCCCAGGGCCAGTGCTCTGTGTAAAAAAGGTATATGGTAATTACGTATTATTCCAATTGTTACTGACCACCTACCTGTAAGTCCTTAGTATATGGTGGGACATGTAGGTTTAGTGGTCCAGTAGATTTAGTACATTTAATTCTGCACTGCTGTGGTTCCTGCTGTCATTTTAAAAGCCAGACCTGCCTTGCAAGCTGGTTTTAAAAATACAACTATGTCCAAATTTGACTTTGGAGTTAAAGGTACTTCCAAAGTCTTAAACAAGCTTGTTTTGCCTATGTCACCCCTGAGGTCTACCCTAGGTGCCCCAGGGGTAGGGCACAGTGTAATAATAAGCAAGGAGATTATAAAGGATGTTTATAACCCTTAGTATTGGAAAACAGCCAATTTAATTTCCCCCCATTATAGTACATTAGCTCCAATGGCTAACATGGAAAGGCTTTATTTACCTTAAATAGAGTCTATTTTTTTATATGAGTGAGGCAAAAGTTGTAATCAATGTGTCAAATAAATAGTTCAAGTAAATCCAATGACTTGTCAAGGTTAGATTTATTATAACTATTACAGGAGAGTAGCTTTAGAATAGCTTTCCTAAAGTTACCTAAATTCAGCCCTGCAGTAGCTTCTTCTGATTGGTCAGCCTTTGACAGGCTGAGCCAAGCTGCCTTAATGAGGTGAGAAGTGGGCTGGGGCTGAGACAAAGAAGACAGCTGATGGGAGGAGAGCTGCAGCACCAGTTGCAAGACCATGAAGGGGGCTGGGTAGCCAAACTGGTCTTCGAAGAGGGAAAGACAGTTGGGACAGTAACCAGACCACCCCATTTCCTGCACCCCCAGCCAGGTGGGGCTTTGTCTAATTAGATTAGAGGAGGGGCTGTAAAGGGAGTGTAGGGGAAGTTAGCCACACCTGTGGGTGGGCTTAGCCAGACCCGAACCTCCAGGAGAGATTTTCTAAATTTTGATTTTTGAGAAACAGTGCTTTCTGGGACAAACAAATGCTACACTTCCCGTAAAGTGGCAATCTCAGGAGGTGGCACCCTCTACCCCATTGGTCAGGGGTTCCTCCGTGCTTGCCAGCCCAGAATACTGGATAAATGTGGGAGAGCTGCCCCACAACTGAGTTCCATGCTGGTAGAAGTCAGAAAAAGAAGGACTGCCCTGGAATTTAACCGCCACTTCCATCCCAAGATGACAGTTAACTTTACATTTCAATATAGCTATCTTCTGATATAATTCCTGGACATCCAGTCCTCTAACTACACTTCTGTGGAGTTCACCCTCATCTTAAAGCAGCTGGTGGTATAGATTTAGAATTTTGTTTTGTTTTAACTTTTGTTGATGAAGGCTATAGCTCAAAGTCTTCCCTCACAACCCCACCTTCAAGGAATCCCAAACAATACCCACAGATGATGTCCCTCTATTAAATTCTAAAAACTGCTCAATCCACCTACCCATATGATGCTGATATGCTACATCTGCTAGCAGTTTACTTTCAAAAGTCCAGGTCCTCTGAGGCCTACTCACACCTATTAATAACATCTCCAAAATGAGCAGGCAGTGATCCGAGAGGGCTTTAGGGAACATCTCGATCAGTGTTTGACTAACTATAGTAGTGGACACAAAAAAATAATCTAGCCGCACCAACTTATTTTTCTGAAAAGAATAAAATGTAATGCATGGATCTGGAATCTTATATTTAGCCCAAACGTCTGTTTAGCCATGGTCTTTTACCAATCGTTGTAGGCCCCCATACACTCCACACTTTCTTCCGGCATAGAACTAACTATTAGCTAAATCGTCAGAAACATTGATATGAATATTGAGATCCCCGCAGATAATTAAGGGTACAGGCCATAAAACCTCCTCCAGGTTCTGGAAATCTCAAGTTTCAGACTCATTAATGTTAGAGCCATAAATTGAGCATAGCATAAACCTTAGATTGCCCACAACACATTCAAGTGTGGCCCACCGACGACATTTGTCCACCTGTGCACGTTTCAGATTGACGTTTTTGCTAGCACTGCCACACCCCTTTATGTAACCGATTAGCGTGTGCATGCCAGCAAAGAAAAGCCTAGATCAATGAAGCACTCTCGCTTTTCCCATGAAATATGGGTCCCTTGTATACATACCAAATTTGTCTTCATATGCTTCAATACCAAACTAAACTTTGCTTGTTTTACCCTATCATTTAGCCTGCATATATTTAAAGAACAAATTCATAATGTATGGCCCCCCATTCATCCTAATAGGAAAATCGATAATGGCCTGACACACCTTACTTATCCTTAAATGGTTGTATCAACCGATGCAGCCTCCAGCGCCTCTCCACTGTCATGTGACAGAAATTTGGGCGAACAAAGAATGAGCCACCTTTAAAAGATCGCTTCTGAACTGGTCCAGCCAGGTCAGAGAGGGCTTGGCGTAGCAAAAAGATGCCAATGTGGTTAAGAATTGCCCTAAGCTTGACACCTTCTTGCGAACCACAGGAGCTTTGCCGAAAGGGGAACCTATGCTCCCCCTGAATTTGGTATCCCATTTTCAACTGGAGAGCTTTGGAAAAGCTCCTCTGAAAATCTCCACAATAAATTTGCAGGCATCCCGCCCTCAAGACCTTCAGGGATGCCTAGAACTCTCAGATTGTTCCATCTAAGTCTGTTTTCCAGATCTTGAAGTTTCCACTGGATATCTGCATTTCCTTCAATAGTTTCCAAAGACTTCTTCTGAGACCTAGGTCCATTTCTAGGAGTACAATTCTGGCCTCAGCTTTGGTCATCCTTTCGGTGAACTCTGAACATGATTTTGTGACCCATCAGAGAGCATTTTGCAGTTTGCGACAAGCAGCCTGAGTTCTATGACTCTCTGCCCGTGTCTCCTCCCAGTGTTCCATTATGCTCTAATAGATCACTTCCAATGACACTGTTTCTGGTGTATTAGATGCATTATCAATGCAAGAGTCTGAACTCTCTAAACAAAGGGGCACAGAGTAATCCCAGAGAAGCCCATTAGCTTCTAGAGGTAGCTTCTCTTTTTGTATTGGCTTCTTTATAGTTGTTCATGTACCCTCCAATGCTTTCATGGGAGATAAGGGCTCCTGCTCACCCTCCTGATTGCTTATTTTGCTAAGATCACTGTCCTTTAAATTAGGCACAAAGAGGTCCTGGGGTTGATCCATATGTTCATCATCAGTCAGCTCTGAATGTTCAGAGAGGTACAAAAAAATGCTCGTCCAAATCAGTGTCCATATGTTGTTTATTAAAGATGTCTTAACAATATCTATAAGTGCTGAATTTCTCTGGTTTTGTGTGAGGAAATTCAGGACCTAACTATAATGTCTCTGTAACCTATGTTTGTTTCTGTGAATTTCTATGTTTTTTTAGCACGCACAGATGTAAATATAAGCAGCGCTGCACATTGCAGAAGGCAGGGGTTGGCCGCAGGGCCCTGCCTGTAGCCAGGGCTGTTGGCCAACCCTCCTACATACACCCAAAGTAAAGCTGCACAGGGCCTTTGGCCGTGTGCAGCATGAGGTTGCATGCAGTGTGTGTTTTTCTTCAACTTTTCTGTGAAACCGTGGTTTCACCAGTGGAGCCATGGGTCTGGATCCACGGTTCCAATTGTGGGTCCGAGATTCCAGGGATCTGACAAAAAAATAATAACAGGGCAATTTTTTTGCCAGCGAGGGGTCCCCTCTATCTGTCCTAGTAAGGCAGGATACCTGCATCGTGACCCCTTATGTGTTTTTGCACTCGTTTTTCCCACCCTGAGCTGATGCAACAGACAAAATTGCTACAAGCCTGTCAGGGCCTTGCTTTTCCCCCAGATCCACAAACTCAACCCTGATCCGCTGGTCCAGATCTGCAGATGATCCGCTTCCCTATATATCTATATTTTTTAAGCTCTAATATCTCAGAAAGTATTGAACTTATTTGCACCAAAGCACAAAAAGAGTGATCTGCGCAACAGGTCCTAGCTTCCTGCCAAATTTGGTGTAATTCCATTTAGTGTTTGGGCTGCAGTCATGTCTGAAGGTCCTATTGAAAAATGATTGGTGAAAACGTGCTTTGTCCCCCCACCCCCTTTTTCACTCTCTCGCATTTTTTTCCATGGTGGAGTAGTTTGAGGAGCCTTTTTGACCCTATCCCACAGTGTGATGAGTAGGGAGAGGGTGGCCAGTAAAAGCACGAGGTTGAGAGTCTGTCAAATGTGTGCATGCAAGCAGGTGATAGCAACTGTATGAGCAGTTCTGAGTGTTTGGTAATGAGTGTGAACAGTGATTAATTTGAGCCGGTGGTTTCCGGTGCAGGGCACCAGCACTCATTCTTGAGGGCCAGCACTTATTTTTCTGCATCAGGTATTTACTGCGAGCAAAAGACACACACGGTAAACGCAGAGGAAGAAGAAAAAGAAGAAGCGTCACAAAGGGAGAAAGCATAAAGCTGAAAGAATGAGCTGAAGGGGCAGGAGGTGCCCGTAAATGGATTAAAGAGGCCCGAGATGCCTTGAGGATTACGCTGCCTCAGATTCTGTGCCTGCACATTTAATTGCAGGAACTACGTTTTTCAGAGGAGAGCTTTGGGCACTGGCACATTTACATTATTTACAAAGTAAGAACTGAGAGTGAGTAGTGGTGCTAGAGTGTGTTGAAATGAGTGTGAGTGTGGGAATGAATGCAAGGGAGTGAGTGAATGTAAGTTAGAATGACTAAGCGTGCTTGTGTGAATGTACTGTACTTGTGAATCGACGTTGCCCCGGGCATACTGGTGGTTAATTTTGGTTTATAAGGGCACACCTAGCAAAATGCAGGTGCGGGAATTCGTTGAACATGAGACACATATAACAAAATGCTGGTGCTGACACACTATAAAACATTTTTTTGTCATTTGGAACAGACCTAGCAAAATTATGGCCATGGCACAACGAAGGTAGTGATTGGCATATTGGTGGCACCCACTTCACAATTTGAAAATATTGGGTCAGGTCCAAGAAAGTTAAAGGTTTCATAAATACCATAAATAACATGAACATTTCATTTCCGTCTTTTCTGAGCCTATAGCTTTTGAACAATTTTATGTGAAGTTTGTGCTTTAAAATGCACTGCTTTTCCTCAGAATACCCGAATACTTCTAGAGGTCAGGCTTCTTCGCTTCACTTGATTGCTGGAAATCAGGGCAAATATTATACTCCACCACTTTCAAAGATCACCATTTGCATTGGCAGTCTATGACATTTTTGGACACAGGAAAAAAGGCATGTGAATAAGTGTGCATCTGTGTACATACAGCAGAGAACGAGTGTGTGCATTGGGGATACAATCTGCCTGTTTATAGGTTGTGTGTTTGTATGGAGGTATATAACACGCATCCAATCGTGGAACCAACATTGCTGCTGAATAGTCATACCAGATAAGCAGGTTTCCTGGTATCTCCTAACAATTCTCATGGCATAAATATTAAATTGTTTATTGTTCAGTTAATTAAAACTTTAACAGATATGCAGCCAGACAGTGCAATACAGAATCAAATAATTAAAATATGATGTTTGCAAGACACACAGCCAGGTATTACAAATATAATGTAAGTTAAAAACCTCAGCTCCACTGAGTGAGAAAGTTAAATTAAAAAACAGAGAAAGACAAAGAGCAGAGAAACACAATACTTTAGTTTGTTCAAATGTGGAATCGCAACAGGGCGATGAAGTTAGTTAAAATACAAGAGAAAGTGCATAGAGCAAGGAGCAGCCATACACAATGCACTGGTTTGGCTCATGTGTAGGATAGCAGTAGGGTTAGCAGCAAAGCACAATCCGAAGTTTGGAAAAAGCAAGTGAGATTTCCTCATGCCAGAATGGATGCCAGTATACCATTGTTAGAAATTGGGTTTTTGGTTTGCTGTCAGGTTATCTCCTGCCAAGCAAGGACCCTCACTCTAGTCAGAGTAAAGGAGAATCACCCTCAATGGTAGCTTGGCATGAGCAGGCAGGCTTTTTTGTACCATCACACACAGTAACCCAGTGAAAACACTCCAAAATGACACAACACAGGTTTAGCCAAATAGGTAATATTTATCTAAACAAAACAAGACCAAAATGATAAAAATCCGACATACACAAGTCAAGTTATGAATTTAAAAAATAATAAGATCCTTAATTCCTTAGAAAACAGTGAGAACGCTGTTATTGCACAAAAGTACCTGCATAGTGTCAAAATAAAGCCAAACGGGCAAGTGTGTGTGTCAGAAAAGGCCAGCAATGTGTCGATTTCTCACTTGCAAGCAAGACCGTGCGTTATTCCTTCTCCGGTCGGGTCAGTGTGCATCATTTCTTCTCTCCCCCAAGAGAGCGATGTGTCGATCTCGAACGGTACCTCGGGTTCAGGTAGGCTTTGCGTTGATTTTCTGTGCCCAGCGATGTTGCGTTGAAATCCTGTTGCATGGTGTCAAGAAACGGCACTGTGTGGGGGCTTGCGTAATTAACAGCAGCTGGTGCGGGTGTTGCACGTTGTTTCTCCAAACTCATTGCATCGATCTCCCAGCCGTAATGTAGGTGGAGCGTCGATTTTAGCCACCAGGCAGGCGGCATGCCATTTATCAGGCGCAAGACTGGTGGCGTGTCGAAGGTTTCCCCGCACAGCAGTCTCTGCATGCATTTCTGTCCTTTTCCTCCAGTTCCACCTTTCAAGGAGGGCCCAGAGACAGGTTAGGGCACCACTTGGCAGGCAGGACTCTCAGCCGAAAGCCCAGGTGCTGGCAGAGAGAAGTCTTTGTTGTTCCTGACACTTTAACAACAGGAGGCAAGCTCAGTTCAAGCCCTTGGAGATTCTTCACAAGTGGGAAGTCACACAAAAGTCAGTCTTTGTCCTCTCTCAGGCAGAAGCAGCTACTGCAGGCCAACCCAGCAAAGCACAGTCACAGGCAAAGGGGCTGTACTTCTCCTCCAGCTCTCCAGCTCTTCTCCTTGGCAGAGGTTCCTTGTGGTTCCAGAAGTAATCTGATTTTCAGAGGTTTTGGGTGCTCTTCCTATACCCCTTTCTGCTTTTGAAGTAGGCCTACTTCAAAGAGAAGTCTCTGTTGTTTTCAAGATCCTGCCTTGCCTAGGCCAGGCCCCAGACATACACCAGGGGTTTGGCGACCGCATTGTGTGAGGACAGGCACAGCCCTTTCAGGTGTAAGTGACCACTTCTCCCCTCAGCCCAGGTGGCCCATCAGGATATGCAGGCTACACCACAGCTCCCTTTGTGTCACTGTCTAGAGGACAGGTGCAAGTAGCCCAACTGTCAAACTGACCCAAACAGGGAATCCATAAACAGGTAGAGTCAAAGAATGGTTTAAGCAAGAAAATGCCTACTTTCTAAAAGTGGCATTTTCAAACACATAAAATATGTATTTTTAAATTGTGAGTTAACAGACCCCAAATTCCATATTTCTATCTGCTCCCAAAGGGAATCTGTGCTTTAAGGATATTTAAAGGCAGCCCCCCTGTTAACCTATGAGAGAGGCCTAGCAACAGTGAAAAACGAATATGGCAGTATTTCACTGCCAGGACATGTAAAACACATAAGTACATGTCCCACCTTTAACACACACCGCATCCTGCCCATGGGGCTCCCTAGGGCCTACTTAGGGGTACCTTACATGTATAAAAAGGGAAGGTTTAGGCCTGGTAAGTGGGTACACTTGCCAAGTCAAATTGGAAATTTAAATCTGCCCACACAGACACTGCAGTGGCAGGTCTGAGACATGTTTACAGGGCTACTAATGTGGGTGGCACAACCAGTGCTGCAGTCCCATTAGTAGTATTTGATCTGCAGGCATTGGGCACCTCTAGCACACTTTACTAGGGACTTACTAATAAATCAAATGTGCCAATCATGGATTAGCCAATGTATACATATAATTTATATACAGGGAACACTTACACTTTAGCACTGGTCAGCAGTGGTAAAGTGTCCAGAGCAAACAAAACAGCAAAAACAGTGTCCAGTACACAGAAACAACCTGGGAAGTTGAGGCAAACAGTTTGGGGAGACCCTGCCAACGATGCCAAGTCTAACAACCATTATAATGAATTATTATACTTTAAGCTTATCTTTCCCTAAGCAATGGATGAAGTGCTTGATGTAAGATGCAGGACGTAGAATAACAGCAAAGTTGTGACAAAATAAGAGCAACCCAAGAGTGGTAGTGCAAAGGAGAAAGTGCAAAGGAGGTGAGTGGAGGACAAAGTAGGTGGAACATGACTTCAAAGTTAGGCAATCTTCATGAAAAAGTGCCTAGTGTGCCTCTAGATGAAACAGCATAATAGTGGAACAGCATCCCAGGGCGCAGGATAGAACAGTAAGTCAGCTTTAGAGTAAAACTTCCAAAGAGAAATTGTTGTTAGCAGTTCCTAGTTTCACTGCAATGACTTGGAGGAACTTGACAATTTTAATATCTAACATGGTGTCCTCTGGGCTCGTGCCTGAAATTACAGCCTAGCAGCAGGTTTGAACACCCAGCTGGTTAGTCTTTGTGAAGTAGATTATCCATAGCTGTAGCAAGGAGTGGCAGATGCACAGAATGTGAATGATGGATTATTTGCTCTGGTTACAGAGTCGACACATTTCTCCTTGTATTTTAGGCTTCCACCATCCTGGGGGATGATCCCGCAGATTCCACTCCCGCAGTCTGAGTGCTACAAACCTGGACTTAAACCACATTGGGTAGGTGCAGGTGATCTAATGCTGCTGTTCCGCAGATCACAGGAATTGATTAATGCCCAGGTATGGGAGGGCTTGCTCAGTGCAACCATGTCATCTATCCTTGGCAGTTTTTTTGTAGTAATTATTGTAAGTTGTTTAAATGCCAACTGCGAGAGATTTTTACCCTATGCTTTTTAAGTAAAAATTGGTTTTGCCTGTCTTGAATGTGGGGATTATAGGTGGAGGCAGGTCGCAAACTGCTTAGATCTTGCCATACTAAGCCATTCATGCTGTCTTGTCATGCAAGTCTGAATGTGTGGCATACATTAAAAAAAGAACTGCTTCTGGCCCAAGTCTGCTGTGTGAGTTTGAATTCAAGCCTTATTTGTGCAGGGGACACTCTCTTTGGCAGATGGAGTGCTGCTTTATAAATACAAGTAAGGATCTTGTCCAGCAAAGTTGCCTCCTTACCCAGGGTGATTTCGCTCCCATAAGTTCGTGTTGGCATTACCTTGGCTTTCATCATCTGAATTAGAGGTTCTAGGCTTGGACCCCATAATTTCTGAGATAGAGTTGTAAAGCCAAATATGAGGCTGTTGCCTTTGGTTTTCAAGTTATTTATGTGGGACCTAAAAGTGCCTTTGCTATCAAGGTGAATGCCCAAGCATTTATACTCTGTGCTTTGCGAAAGCCACTCCCCATTCAGATGCCCCTTTACATGTTCTGTGATTTATTTTCCAAAGATGACCATCTTATTGTCAATATAGAGGTGCAGGGTTGATAGTTGTTGCTGTAGGTCAATTTTGGTTTGGCTTAACAGCACAAGAACATCCACGTAAAGCAGATGAATCATGCAATGACCACCCAGTTCAGGGGGGTGGCAATTAACTTCATCTAGGGCCTCCAACTAGTTGGCGATGTACATATTGAATGGCAGAGGCACTAACATGCAACACAAAAGGATGATGGACGGAGTGCTGAACAATGCAATCACTCACCCCCAGTCACAGATCTGGGTTTAATCCATTGTTCTTTTGCTCACCATGCCACCCCAGTTTGGACCTAGCCATATGCAAATCAGTCTTGACCCAGTTCCTTATGGGAACAGTCCAGCCCGAACTGCCAAGCCAGGTCCTCCCTGGACCGGAAACAAGCATCCTGGGACCGGTTTCGAGGTATAACCCCTCATCAGCGAGGCTAGCTTGAATCCAGTGGCACAGTGAGCAAGGGACCCACGCCTGGGCATACCCTTGCCACTTAGGGTGACTTTAGCAACACAAAAGGAAGATGGACGGACCACTGAAACTTTTCAGAACCTCAACCCCGGGCAAATGAGGGCTTGAAAGTTCCTATGGGGGGGGAGAGGGAGGGACGGAGGTGGTCAAGACTGATTTGCAAATGGCTGGGTCCAAAAAGGAATTGCATAGCGAGTGAAAAAACTAATGAATTAAATCCAGATCTGTGACTGGGGGTGATTGTTTGATTTGTTTCACATTCCGTCCATCATCTGTTCTTTTTGCACTTGTTGCCCTAAGTGGGAAAGGTATGCCCAGACGTGGGTCCCGTGCTCACTGGGGCACCAGATTCAAGATACCCTGGCTCGTGAGGGGTGATACACCGAAACCGGTGCCAGGATGCTTGTTTCTGGTCCAGGAAGGGCCTGGCCTGGCCTGGCAGCTCGGGCTAGGCTGTTCCCATGGGGACAGGGTCAAGACTGTAATGGCATGGGAAGTAAAATAACTGATGGCTTAAACCCAGATCTGTGACTGGGGTGAATGTTTGATTTGTTCCGCATTCTGTCCATCATGTGGACTTTTTGCATTTGTTGCTCTAAGTGGGAAGGGTATGCCCATACATGAGTCCTGTGCTTGCTATACCACTAGATTCAAGTTAACCTGGCTGATGAGGGGTGATACTCTGAGACCGGTCCCAGGATGCTTGTTTCTGGTCCAGAGAGGACCATGCCTGGCAGTTCGGGCTGGACTGCTCCAATGGGGAACAGGATCAAGACTGATTTGCATATGGCTGGGTCCAAACTAGAACTGCATGGCGAGCAAAAAAACTAATGGATTAAAACCAGGTCTGTCACTGAGGGTGAATGTTTGATTTGTTCTGCATTCCGTCCATCATCTGTTCTGTTTTCATTGTATAGATAGGCGGATAAGTGAGTGGACACACCAATATTAAAGTGAGTGCCTAAGTGGATGCATGTTTAGCTTGAGGAGTAGGTAATTCAATGCCTGAGTGGGTGGATGGTTGGATGGGTTGGTGGATGGACGTGTGATTGAGTGAATGGATGGATGGCTGAGGGAGTGAGCAGTTATTTGAGTAGACGTTCAGGTGCTTGATGAATTGAAGAAGAAATTAGTCAGTGGGTAGATGCACTGGTGAGTGAGTAGTTGAAGGAGTGGATTTATTGTTTCTACACTATTCTATTGGAGTGCTCAGCCAGCATCTAGTCAGCGGAGGAGCTGTGTGGCAGAGGTGAAGCAGCTCGGCACCGTATTGGTATGTGAAGTGGCAGCCATGGAGACATGAATTTCCCCCTCAGAGTAGCAGCAGTGTGGGAGCAATGGCAGACAGACACTGCTATATGCAGCAGTTTGAGTGCTCCATGCAGCAGACACAAAGTGGGGTTATAGATGGGTAGGTTTTAAGTTCCGGGTCAGGAAGATCTGGTGGATCCTTCCGATCTAAGTAGATGATAGCAAGCAAGAGAGAGGCAATCAGTAGCTCTGCCATTCCTGCAAAAATAGGAAGGCAGTAAGAGGAATGTATAAACTAGAGGGTATATCTCATTTCTCGGTGCACCCCCAGTCACCAAATAAGTGTTGCAAGTAAGTTTGGTCATGTTATTTGGTTCCACCGAGCTGGGTGTTCTCTCTAGCCAACAAAGTAGCTAACAAACAAAATGTGAGGGGTATGCCAACGCTGAAATCATTTTTTGTTACATCTATTATTGTTGAAGGATATAACGACTAAACTTGGACGTGACATGCCTCCCGCCTCTAGGCTGCAACATGTGTCCTTAGCCTGAAGTCAGATGATCGCATCTGCGACTTTTGATGAGATGGCTTTTCTTTGAATAGGATTGAAAGCAGCCTATCATACTGGATCTGTGGCTGTTACTTACTACTATAAGCTTTATCTCCTTTGAGCCTTGAAAAAGCTCACGGCTTGAAAGCCCACAGGGGATGAAACACGTGTTGGATGACCCTCAATGAAAACACTACAAAGGACTCCTACTACAGAATTTTTTTTTTAAAATACCGTCAAGAACAATTTGAATGAATATTTTTCTGCTGTCACCGATGAACGTCTTGCTGTACTTGACAAGTTACTAATGAACTTTTAACACTTTTAATCTAATACATAAATATTGGTACTAAAGCTATCACTTCTGGTCCTGCATTTAATAGGTTATATCCTCTGACAATCACAGACATAACTAAAAGGCATTCCAGTGTTGCTGTACCTCTTTCATTTCTTCAGTAAGAAGAATGAGAGCAAGTAGTGGATTGCGTTGTTTGCCTCTGTGTGCTGCTAGCAGAAAGAACAGGAAACAAAAGAGACCTGCAGCACATGCTGCCTGTTGCAGTGAGGTGCTGCCTGAACCAGTGCTGTTGTCCAGTAGCTTCCATGGCCAGTGCCCTGGATGACCAGAGCTGTATTGCTGGTCTTGGGTGGCTATTATGGAGTTAGCTATGGACTCAATGTTGTAGAATCAGAATATGGCTAAGTGTTAGGGATCAAGTATCAGTACAGTAAGGCTAGTGTTAATGCTAGAGGACCAGTGCTACCAAGAGCCAGTCAGTTCTGTTGACCACTAGAAGTGCAGAAGGGCTAGAGTTGTAGTACTAGCACTAAACTGTTACACTAAGTGCTATAAGCACAGTGTGTAGTGCCAGAGTCAGGACTATGGGATCAATACAAAGGGCCCAGTTCCATAGACCGAATGCCAGTGCTACGGAGCTGGCCGCATCCGGTCAGTGTTATAGGACACCTGTATTCTTCAGTATTAATGGTAAATTGCCAGTGTCAGTGTAGAGGTCCACTGACACTGGGTCAGAGCTAGCGTGATATAGCTATTCTTATAACAATGTCACTACCAAAGAATCTAATAGTTGTAGTGCTTTATGATAATTACTACAAAGTTAGTATAATCACTGCACAGTCTGATCTATGGAGTCAGTGCTAAGAGGCACATTGTTAGTGCTATCACATTGTTGCTATATGTCCATCAACAGAGCGATTTGACCATACCAATGTTGTATGGAAAAGTAAGTGATATGTATACAGTGCTATAAGAATAGGTAATGGCTCTGTGCTATAGGACAGCTTTTCATGCAATACGGTAAGGGGTATAAGGCCTAGGTTATATAGAGTCAATGTTGGTGTTTTGAGGGCAGACATAGTGCTACAGGACCAGAGCTGCAATATTAATGCTGCAGAGCTGCAGTCAGTGAATAGCCTGTGCTGGTGTTGTTGCTTCATCTCTTCCTGTATCTCTTTGCACCTCTTCTGCTTTTTGTCCTGCAAATGCCGTAGTAGAGCATCACTGGCTCCAGGAGTGAGTACGCTGGGACATCAGGTAAAGGTGCTCTGTAGAATGAGGAAAGGAGCAGAGGAACAGGCCACATGCTCAGAGAGTTGTGCACACCTAAGTTGGTGAGAGAGAAAGTATATCCCTTGTGATATTACTACTGGTGTCTAAGACCTGGGTCTGCACAGTTTGTGTAATCTGTATACTGTCTGATCTTATAAGGTCTTAGTAGAATGAGCTTTGGGACTGTTGTATAAGCCTTTATGAGTTGTCTGTTTCTACTGTCTATACATGTGATTTTGAGATTAGTACAACGTTTGGTATTTCTGTTTGCTTTCTTAGAGTAATTTTTTGTCAAGATTGGATGCTAGCATTATGCATAAGTCTTTTATTGTAACTCCATTGCAACGCTTCAAAGAAAGACAATAACCACACTTCAAATTTCAGAACCAGAATGTCTCTAGAGTCTATATAAGTATCACCCCATCACCCATCTTTCTTTCATCAATTCCAAAGCCTGCAGCTCTGTAAAGCAATAGACCTGCTGAAATGGCTTGAATGGACAATAATAGAAATACGAGAACTCTTCCTATCTCTCTTTTCCAAAACAACCTTTATCTCCTTCCTTATCTTTTTTATCAATTTCAGAGGAAGAATTAACTGAGATAATTGAGTATCCACCGGAAAACCCCAAAAATCTAGGTTCTGTGTAGGGACCATAAAATACTTTCCCACATTTATTATTACCCCAAACTTTCTAAACGGTCCCTTGTCCACACAAGGTGTTTTAGCAATTCTATCCTGTTCTGAGACACTGGCAAAATGTCATCCAAATAGATCATCAATCGGATGCATGTAACCACAATGCATAAGTCTTCAATAGAAATGTCTTTAAAAGAAACCAAAGCCACTGAAATATTCTGTGTACACCTCCCCTGCACTTGGTCTCCAACCTCTGTCCCTTGGGTGTAATAAGCAAGCAGGATACCTTACTTAATCCACATGCTCAAGGTGGAGTTGGGAGGCTTAAGACCATTCTTAACAGAGCCAAAGGTCACTAATAAGCTGCCTGCCATCTGAAAGCTCTCTGCCCTCTCCAGATACAACAACACTGCCCGATTCACATCCAAAAGATGTAAGCCAGCTTCCTCCTCATTCTGAGTTTCTGGATAGAAAGCTAGAAGCAGCACATCCCTGGACCTGTTTGTCTAGGACAGAACCTTGAATAAAATAATCCTATCAAGCAAAACATTAAAAAAAAGTGGGACCTGTGAAATGAACCCAACAACCCTATTCTCCTTGCCAACACAATTGCCACCAGAATTACCACTTTCAGGATCTGGAACTTGAGATCAACTACCACCAATGGCTCAAAAGGTGGTGCTTGAAGTGCCCGTAGTACCAATGAGAAATCCCAAACCAGAGTGGTACACATCATTCTATGTTGTTGCAGAAAGAAACTATGCATCAATCTGGAAACTAACGGATCCAAATGATCAAAATGTGGGCTTCTGAAAGCCTTCAAAGCCACCCATTGTGACCTTATCGTAGATGAAACGAACACCAATGTGAAGCCTTCTGGTACAGAATTGAATACCTTGACTGGTTCAACTGACCCTGAGTTCAAACTTCTCTTCATACAACATCTGGAAGAAGAACGCCAATGCCTAGAATAAAACTTCAGTGTTGCCAGTCACAGGGAGTTCTGAATTAATTTTACCGCTCTGGAGAACAACCTCTGGCCAACAGATTCACCCTCTGAACTGCCAGACCTAAAGGTGTAATCTCTGCTGGAAGAGGAGGCCCCTTCAGCTGCTACAAATGGTCCACAATTGCCCATTGTGCCTGCACTGCTAGAGTCATCAGAAGAGATTACCATGGTCATCTGATCCACCTTGGCGCCACTAAAATCATCCAGGATTGGTCCTGTCTGATTTTGTGCAATACTTGGGCAATCATCGGAATCAGTGAGAATCCATATAGAGGTTCCCCCGTCCACCCGAATGACATTGCATCTCTCTTCCATGCCTCTGCGCAAGGAATAATTGTGCGGAAGCATAGAAGGGGGGCATTGTCCTTGTCTGTACACAGATCCACAATCGGCTCACCAAACTTCCTCTGCAGCTGTTGGAACACCTCCCTCGTCAAGGAAATCACACTCATCAGGGGAAAAACCCTGGTCAGGTTGTCTGAAGCCCAATTCTCCCTCCCCGGGAGATGCACAACCTTCAGGGACAACAGATTGCTCTCCGCCCATGACATTATCTCCTGAGTCAGAAGCCACAGAGACTGCACCTTGCAATCCCCCCGGTGGTTCAAATACCCCATCACCGCCTGGTTGTCAGTCCGGACCTGAACAAGATGACCCCTCAGGTATGGCACAAACTCTAGACAGGCCAACATGACTGCATTCAACTCCCTGTAGTTCGAGGAGCAACAAGTCTGCAGACTCCCCCATTTCCCATGTATGGACCAAAATTCGAGGCTGCCCCCCACCCTAACTTACTGGCATACATAGAAATCCCCCAAGAAAAAGTCAAATGAAAAGCAAGTCCCCTCACTACATTGTTGTTGTGTGGCTTGGGAAAGGAAGTGAGGTGAGTCGAGCTTCCTTTTAAGGTAAAGGTCATAGGAAGAGGAAGCCAGCCATATTAGGTAGGGATGGGGAAGGCTAGAACACACATTTTTACTTTGAGGGTTCTGTGGGGGGAGCTAAATCTCACTACGTGATTCTTGTGATGAAGAAAACTGATGAGGAGGTAATGAGTGCTGGCGCCCAAAGCTCTGCTCAGAAGCTCCCAGCTAGTGCAATTTAATATCGGCACCGAATGCCAAGGCTGCGTAGTATTAAATTCACTTCATGGCTCTGCCATCCACTAACAAGTTCTCCCTGCCCCTTTATCTTACTACTGCAGGTTCTTGCTTTCTCCATTTGCACCGGTTTCCAGTGTTTCTGATTTTTTTTTTCCCCATCCACTTGGTAATTATCAGATGTGGGGAAATCAGTGCTGGTCCCCAAACATAAGTGCTGGTGGCCCCATGCATCAACCACCAGCTCAAATTAAGCACTGTCTCTCACACATTCTACCCTTTCTCTGCCTTTAGCATTTTGATTTGGAGCACTTTTGATTATATATTCCCAAAAGTTCTCTGTCTCCGGGATTGGAAATGTCAAAGCCTCCACCTTCCCCCATCCCTTGAAGTTCATTTCATTTTCTCTTTAAGCAGGTTATATCTCACTGTATGTATTTAACCCCAAGTGTTAATCTTCTTCCTGCTCATGTTTATTCCAGCAGCACGGTATTTTGTAACAACATGCAGCGATGTATTTTTTCTTAAATTAATTCTGACCTTGCCACATCTACAATTGGAGACTGGGCAGTTTAGACTTTGAACCAGCATCCAACTATTTTTGGTTCGGGAAGACTGTGGAACCACTACTAAAGGCCTAAGGTTCTGTGGCCTGGTACTGTTAGTAGTTGTGCCTGAGCTAAGGATGCTCTTGTAATGACCTACAATACTGTAGCTTGCTAAAGAAAGGGCTTGTGTCTGACTCATGGGACCTCTAGTAATGGCTTAAGGAACTTCCTGCATTCTGCATGGAGACAGTGCTTGTTGCAGCTTTGGAAGGGTAAGCAAATCGTAATGCGCTGTGGCATAGTTAGTGTGTCACGGGGCCTAGTGTAAGGAACTAAATGTGCCTGCTAGCTGTTGTTTGAATAGTGAAAAACAGCAACAATCAGGGCTCACTACATCCCCCCTCCCCCGGGCCTTTTGGCCTCGGTGCCACTGCACCTACTCTCTCAATGGACGCTACACCCCTGTTAATGGCACTGTTTTTTTTAAAATAGTGATACCTATTGGCTTTACAAATGTTTGTTGTGCTAAAGTTACAGAATGCTGTTCTAGGTGCTCACTTTTTCACGCTTCAAATTTTATATATAATTTGAATAATTTATCTTTCACTCACGGATGCGATCACTCAAACTCCTGAGGCAACTCTTGTTTGATAAATTGGTACTCATCAGTTCCCAAAAATGCAGTGCAGTTAGAGCACTGTATTGGCAGAGGTACCTGACACAGTGGCTTATAAGGCATTCTGGACTATGAGTATGGCAGAGCAGTCCTAGCAGATGCTAAAGGATGCAGTGACAGGTTACAGGGAAGTTCAGTGAGATAATCACAGGAACAGGGGCTGCACAGAAGACTTTCCTAGAAGTGATTAATGGGCAAAATCGTTACATTCAGAAGAGACCTGACCTTCACTATGACTACACCGCTGACTGCCACAGTAACTGGGCACGCATGGGGATTTCCTGTCGTATAACTGGGTATACAGTGTGTGCACTGTCAAACAATATCCATGCAGCTGGATTGGTTATTTTTGGCCTGGAACAGTGATAGGACCGGCCATGCTTTTAACTAGCACAGGTTTGCATCACTTGTATAAATGATAGTTCATATTGCTTTTAGTCAAAGAAAGACATCGGCAAGTCACCCATGATGTAACATCTTTTAAGTGCCTTTCAGATCAGACTTTGTATACCTGGCACCTGTTCAGTTGGGGAACCTATTCTATCTTGTGACCATATACTAAATAATCCTACTGCAGACAATACGCCTCATTCTGGGTCAATATTAATATCTGTGCCCTGTGTCAACACTGTCCACTGGCATCATAATATCCTTGCTTTCTGGGATAGCACCATGCACTTCGTGTGCCCTTTTCAGACTCCATTAGCATTTCTCATATTTATGTGAAAATGGTGCTGGAAAATGCTCCACTTCACCCACTTTATTCAAACGGATATCTGAGTAGGACCCTCTCTGACCTGATGGGAGAAGTCGCTGAAATGCCGCCCAGGTACTCTGCCCCACCACAGTCATGGACAGCCAGCAGGCACTGCCTGGTGCATTTTATGGGCTCACTTTGTAGGTGTTGGCATTTGGAATCAGAATTACTGAACCCATTTATTGTGCATTGCTCTATTGTCTCAGAATTCTTCGGAATGGCATTAAGGTAGAAGAGGTGTTCTGTCAAAAGCCACTTAATATTCTCATTAATACGTTCATATTCAGAATTAATAAATGATAACAAGACACCGATGGATGAAATGCTACAACAGATTTATTTGCAGATATTTAAGACACACAGCTCGGACGGAAATATAAAATAGGCAAGTGGCTAGTAAACATGCTATGTCACTGGGAAAAACAAATGGAAGACAATGGGACCTAAAAGATCTGATTTTCGACGACATATGGAATTAGAACCCTACTCCTCCACACACACTGATATTTAGGATGAAGAGAAGTCCAGCGCGTACACAGCCACCGATTCCGAAAAAGAAACTATTCCCTGGGGAGGAAAGAAAGGAGAAATGTGAGCTCTTGAAAGTAGGTAACAAATGTAAAGGACATCCATAACTAGGCATGACACCTTCTAGGTAATTCCGGCTAACAGCAGAGAAACCACATGGTAATGGATCACACTAGGTATTGCACAAAACCTAGAAACTTTAACACTGTGAAGTGGTTAAACAACTCAGGTAAGGCTTGCACACATAATAAGCATGTGACCAAACTCTTAACGAAAGAAGAGGACACAATAGCTAGAACAATAGCTAGAACTTGCAGATTGTATTGATTATATGTTTTATATCTGTCAATTAAGACAAAGACTGGCCTGTAGAAAATTGGGTTGTTATCCATGGGAGGCCATTGCCTTTTACAGGCCAGTCTAGCAGACATGTTTGGAATGTCTCCGTTTTTTAGGTTAGCTGTGCCAAAGCCTATTTCTAACAACCAAAGTGACTGTTACACAGATTCGCCAAACTCTGCAATAAAGCATTTGCTTGGGCTATTTCCAAAAAGTGATGGCCTTGTCCAACCATTGTGCCACTGAGGAGCAGGGCTGGAGGATACTCACCCTGATCTTCCTCAGTAACGTAGGATGGCACTCCCCGGCACATGGCCTCAATGGGTTTTCCATACTCTTCAAAGTTCTCCGCTTTGGCACTGGTGACGGAATATTGCAAGGAGCGAGGGGGTGGTCCTGCAGGAGCCTTCTGATCCTAGAGGGGAGCAGAGATGTAATTAAATAACAAGTTTCAGTTCTCTCCCCCTCCTCCACCCACCTCATCTGCCCCTCCTTTCATCCTTTCTCTTGAGCTTTCTTCTTAGCTTGTCTGGTGGAGACATAGCATCACCATGGCTCCTCTACTTGAAAATGTTAAAAATTACTCTTTTCATACTGGACACAATTCAAGTTCCAAATGAAACTAGAAACAGTAAACTAGATGTAGCCTACAAACTTAGGCACAATGCTTCAGATGAAGGCTCAGACAGGCACTGAATCCTTCAGAGAGGGTTTTAGAACTTGATACAGTCCATAGGTGTCACTCACAGAACTGGGCTCAATGCTCCAGGCGAAGCCTTCAGGACTGGACACAATAATCCAATGATGCCCTCACGAACTTTGTAACATTCACCAATTGTTGCTCACAGAACTGAAAGTAATTTTCCACATACGGCATCTAGAACATGATACAGCACAATAGGGGTCGTGTTACTTATAGGGATCATTGTCTCAGGATGTCCCTGACACAACCATAACTAGGAGCAGACTGGAGCGGTGCACCCTATTACAGAGAATGTGCTGTGCAGAGTGCAGGAGCGAACTTTCACCTGCATTCTGGACGCACTATCACTGACAGGAGGATGAGCGGTTTGAAGCTGCTGGTTTGCCTTTCACTGAATGTGGCAACCCAGCCTGTGTTTCAGGCTGGGAAGAGATCACCCTGCAGGTGGGAGGAATGAGTGACTGCATCTGCCTGCCGGGACATATCTGGGGGTTCCTGGGACCCCTTTTCCCTCTTATAAGGGGCACCCTCTGACTGACTGTGTGCCACATCCATGTGGCATATAATTAGTATGCTTTGCTACAGTTCCTTTTCCTCTGTGCCTACATCTGTAACACGGCTGGGCACAAAGACCACATTTTCCCCCATTCTGCTGCAAAAAAGTGCACCAGCCTTATCAGTCTTATAGAAAGGGCTGCACATGAGCTGTGACCCCGCATCCCACTCCCCCCACAACCACCACTGTCACCTTCTTCTCCTTGGTGAGGCGGGCGAGCTCCTGGATACTGGGTACCATGTTCCTGTTCATTCTGTGGATGTAGCAGGACTTCTTGGCAAAGGGCCGGAGAGCAATGAATCCCTGGAAAATAGAGCAGCCTTTGGTCAACGTTATGCCTTCTGTACACGAGTTGGTGTATGAAATGGACTAGTTGTGGAATTTGGAGGTCATGAATGTTTCCTAAGTGCCCTGAACTACTAATAAAATCCTTAGAACACTTTGGGGAGAGCTTTTCCTGTTGCAGGGAAATACGCACTCAATGCAGGTTACTGTTTCAAATCCAGACAATAACTAAGGGCAGGATTTTATGTTACAGCTTGTGTTGTGGTAGAGTGGGCGAGCAGGCTTGTTACCACTAAGAGGATTTAGGAGGCATTCAACAGTGTGCAGACCACGCAGTCCGTTACTCACTTGTCGAGCAACAGCATCCTTCCACGCAATGGAAACATGAGGTGGCGTTACGGCAGCGGATGACTTAATGAAGAGCCATTTTCATTAAAATTATATGTTTTTTTCAGTTTAAGGTACACAAATACACATCGCCGCACTGTTTCTTTTTATAATGATTTTCTGGGGTGCGAAGAAGGGCATTTGAATTATGATATATTTTTTATATTCAGTGAAGCCAGTTAAATACATGAAGATCCCTGAGAATTATCAAAATCAAGAAAAATGTTCATTACCACGTGCAAATGTACTCATTTTGTTAACATTGGGAGTGCCCATGGCTGAGTCTGCCGGCCATGGAAACGAACCTGCGATCAGCGGGGTATAAAGAGATTTCATTAAGATGAACCACAGAGTAATTAAGAGTGAAACTACTTCGACGTGCAGTTTACAGTCTATGAAGCAGGCACCCAACCCGACTGTCCTACAGACACCCAAACATGTCAGTGTGGGCACGAAAGATGCCTTGCAACCAAGTCACATTAACAACCTAAACTACTTTGATGTGTCCATGTCCCTTACAGGTTCACAAACATCTCTTCAGTGGGAAAACTAACCCAGTGAGCTATCTTACTAGCACCACCTACCTTGCTGGCATCTGAAAATGTCATGTGCACGTTAAACACAAACATCTAATGTAGCTACCCAAGCTAGATATGCCCTCACCCTCTTTAAACCTACACTGATAGTAACCCTTATCGGTGTAAACAGATAAACATATATTGTCCTTAATTCTTACACTGTCATGGATTCCTTTTTAAAAGTGGGAGGTGGGAAGATATAATCAGGGAAATTTTTGAAACAAATAAATGCACCATGCAATAAAGTTTAATCAAGAGTGAAAGTGTTTCATTTTGACCTATCAAGGAAACCAAAACATAATATGGCTTTCTTGTAAATTCTTAGTAGCAAGTAAGAATTGAATTAGATTAGGTTGTGAGCAGTTTGATGTTTAGAAATGGCATTCCAAACATTTTGGTTCTTTCTCCTTTTAAATTCCTTGTATTCCACCGTAACATCAATTCCAGTATCTCGTGCTACCAAAATATTTTGATTAAATATCGAGGACGAGGATATCTAGTGGATATGTTTACGGAAGTGTAGGTTGATTTTCCGTAACTACTCATATATGTATCTTGGCTATGTGTGTCTACTTGATACATAAATGTGAAGTTAAGACTAGCACATCTATACTCACCTATATACACATCTTCTCTATATTTTTGTCACAGTATTTTGTTAGCATGTTTCTGTAGGTAATGTTCTAGTGCAACTGTTTGCTTACTGTGCAGAGATTAAAGCTTTCTAGAAA
The DNA here is from genome assembly GCF_031143425.1 of Pleurodeles waltl. Classification (NCBI taxonomy): domain Eukaryota; kingdom Metazoa; phylum Chordata; class Amphibia; order Caudata; family Salamandridae; genus Pleurodeles; species Pleurodeles waltl. The sequence goes on along the minus strand of NC_090450.1, from coordinate 679,959,017 downwards.
GTCTTGTATATTTGTTCTACCGGTCAGATTTACATTCTAGAAGATATGAGACAATTACAATCATATCTGAGCTTTTGACACTCTTTGTTTTGATTCTGTCTGAGTAGCAAAATGGCTGCATAAAAAATAAATTCTGACAAATGAGTCAGTATCCACTGCAGGTAAAATTCCGAACATCCACGATCAAGCCATTCACTGCATTTGGAATGGCAGGTCACAGTGAGTAGTGCAATGATATAATGTCGATAAAACGTTCATAGGAGAGTGGTGAAGACGTGCCAAAACATATTAAACTACCTTGGCATGCTGTTTTACTCCATATATCCTTAGGTTAAAGTAACACTACAAATCCTTGCTGCGCTATGATTTTGTTAACAGCCCTGACCAGAACCAATCCTTTTGACATGGGGGCAGGTTGGCAGCTATGAATATCCATACAGTAGCAGCAGCACTTCCATTGAGGCATGTGAGGACCACAGACAGTCATTGGTGAGCCTGCCGGAACAGGTTTGATGTGTTTATGTAAGCAGGGATATGAGTCTATGTGATGCACCTTGGGTTAACAATTCCACAAAGTGTCATTTTGTGGGCAGGTGGGAGTTGACAATTTCTGCTAATTTTGTAACATTTTAAGAGGAGTAACACGAGACAAACCGTGGGCAGTTATTAAAGTCTTGGGACTATAATATTAGTAAACCAGCCTGGGAGAATAGAGAGATAGAGATGTAGAAAGAGAGAGGGAGAGCGATACAGTGATCGACAGTGAGATTGAGACAGAGAGTGACGGAGAATAGAGAGATAGAGATATAGAAAGAGAGAGGGAGAGCGATACAGTGATGGACAGTGAGATTGAGACAGAGAGTGACGGAGAATAGAGAGATAGAGATATAGAAAGAGAGAGGGAGAGCGATACAGTGATCGACAGTGAGATTGAGACAGAGAGTGACGGAGAATAGAGAGATAGAAATATGGAAAGAGAGAGGGAGAGCGATACAGTGATCGACAGTGAGATTGAGACAGAGAGTGACGGAGAATAGAGACATAGAGATATAGAAAGAGAGAGGGAGAGCGATACAGTGATGGACAGTGAGATTGAGACAGAGAGTGACGGAGAATAGAGAGATAGAGATGTAGAAAGAGAGAGGGAGAGCGATACAGTGATGGACAGTGAGATTGAGACAGAGAGTGACGGAGAATAGAGAGATAGAAATATGGAAAGAGAGAGGGAGAGCGATACAGTGATCGACAATGAGATTGAGACAGAGAGTGACGGAGAATAGAGAGATAGAGATATAGAAAGAGAGAGGGAGAGCGATACAGTGATGGACAGTGAGATTGAGACAGAGAGTGACGGAGAATAGAGAGATAGAGATATAGAAAGAGAGAGGGAGAGCGATACAGTGATGGACAGTGAGATTGAGACAGAGAGTGACGGAGAATAGAGAGATAGAGATATAGAAAGAGAGAGGGAGAGCGATACAGTGATGGACAGTGAGATTGAGACAGAGAGTGACGGAGAATAGAGAGATAGAGATATAGAAAGAGAGAGGGAGAGCGATACAGTGATGGACAGTGAGATTGAGACAGAGAGTGACGGAGAATAGAGAGATAGAGATATAGAAAGAGAGAGGGAGAGCGATACAGTGATGGACAGTGAGATTGAGACAGAGAGTGACGGAGAATAGAGAGATAGAGATATAGAAAGAGAGAGGGAGAGCGATACAGTGATGGACAGTGAGATTGAGACAGAGAGTGACGGAGAATAGAGAGATAGAGATATCGAAAGAGAGAGGGAGAGCGATACAGTGATGGACAGTGAGATTGAGACAGAGAGTGACGGAGAATAGAGAGATAGAGATATAGAAAGAGAGAGGGAGAGCGATACAGTGATGGACAGTGAGATTGAGACAGAGAGTGACGGAGAATAGAGAGATAGAGATATGGAAAGAGAGAGGGAGAGCGATACAGTGATCGACAGTGAGATTGAGACAGAGAGTGACGGAGAATAGAGAGATAGAGATATGGAAAGAGAGAGGGAGAGCGATACAGTGATGGACAGTGAGATTGAGACAGAGAGAGACGTAGTCACAGTTAATCTAAGCCAGATAGGTAGATTCAGGCAAAGCAAGTTTACCAGCGCCCATGGAACACACTGCCAAAGAAGAGAACAGTATATACATCCAGCAATGCTTTGTGATAATATTTATGCACAAATTACTATAATAAATTTAATATTAAGAAATTAATCATACAGGTGATTACCTTTTGTTACAATATTTATTTTTCAGTGCTTAAAAAATGGAGAAATTCAGTATAAACAACACGTTGTTATTATCACTGCGTGTATTATTGTTCTAGCCTGGCTTTCAGGTGTTTTGTTAGGTACCGAAGGCTAAGAACCAGTGGTATGGAGAGCTCATCTCTGGACATGACTTCAGGCAGAGCTTGACCATTCTCTTTATAACCTGGCAGAGAAAGCATGAGTCAGGACATGGAAAGGGAAGGGCTGAAACTGCGTGTGCATTCTGTGGAAGAATTACATTTCCTTGCTTCTGGTACTAAAATTTGCTCCCGAGCAGTCCACGGGGCAGATTTCAGAGCACGTTGTGCCACTTTAGCGCCGCCCCACTTTAGCGCCGCCTTAGCATACTTTTTTTGACGCTAAGGTGGCCTTTCCCCCGTACCATATTTACAAATTGGAACCCCTTGCGACACACTATGGCAGGCATAATGTATCCAAGACGGCGTTCCCCCGTTAGAAGGCCCGAAAAAATGGCACAGTAAAATTTAAAAGGTTTCACTGTGCCACTTTTTCGGTCATTTTTAACGCCTGCTCAGAGCAGGCATTAAAATGGCATACCCATTGAAATCAATGGGCCTCCTTGCACTTTGCTACACTAGCGTCAAAGATGTTGACGCTAGTGTAGCATAGCACCACAATAGTGTCAAATATTTTGACGCCATTGTTCTAACTACCACCATGGTGCACCGCATCTTAAATATGGTGCACACATGATGGCGTTAGGGAGGTGCAGGGGGGCGCATGAAATGTGGAGCTGCATTGGATGAGGAATCACTTTTCTTAATTTCAGCCCTTAGTTTTTGTAGACAGGCGAACAGGGGCCTAGCCCTCACTCACTGAAATACAATACTTTGAAAATGCCTCCCCAGAGAGGGACTGAGTTTGATCAAGTGGAGGCCACTCTAACGCTCAGCGTAATCTTCCACTTAAAATATTCATAAGAAGGTTTCAGTGGGACTTTCATCAGGAATATATTCAAAATTATATGACTCTCTCTTATCGAACAAAATAATGCTGTACAATAATTCATTAAAGCGTAGATGGCAGAGTGCAGAGTGTTCAAAGAGGTGTGATATTATATCCCTTGGACAGTTATGACCATTCTAAACAACATGACTCCTGCCATATTTGAGGCATACGATGTGAGCCAATGAAATCTCAACCAAGGCAGTATTGTTGACATTTTGGCCCAATCAAAAAGTGGCCGGTCTCATCAGGGCTAAGACTAAGACATCCTATCTATTCAACTCTTTGGAAATTCTAAAGTCATGTGTGAACATTGTTAATTAATAGGACTACTATTTCTGTAAAACTACCTCAAATTCATCTCACAGCAATGGATGAAGAGGTGTATCAATAAATTTTCAATGGCTAAATAAATCGGTCATGAGTCATATTGTTGCCCTCTGTTCCGCATATAAGTGTGGAGCGAGAGGAGGAGCCTGTCTGCCAATGCTCTCTATGGCAATGCCAAAAAAGCGCAACTTTGTATCTGTGTCCAGGAAAACATTCCTACATGGTGGGCCAGAGTGTGGCTCAATGTCTGCCTTTACTACTGGGATATCAGTGTGTAATGCTACGTCTCAGTACCAGTACACCAGTATAAGGTGCAGAATAAACTTGGTAAATTTGTCAGTACTTGGCTATCGGTAGATGATGCAGCTCAGAATAGAAGGGTACTATTAAGGGTGCTAAAGAGAGAGATCAGAGTTTTGTCCAATAGCAGTTTTGACTAGCCATGAAGTTGCGCAGAGGGTTAATATGCCTGCTGCAAATTTCAGATCTGTATTTTATGTGGATAGCTGAGTAGATTAGTAAAGCCAGCCAGTACTTTTGCTTTAAAACAAATGAAATGTATGTGAGAAAGGACTATAGAGAGATGAGTGGCACATTTTTCAGGTGGTAGTGAAGGAATCCGAAGAGGAGGGCCGGAGGGATGGCCACCAAAAAAAGATTATTGCATCGGATGCCATCCGTGCTAATGCCGGCCCTGAAAACACTGCTTGGTTTTGTCTCTTAAGCAGCACTGTTACCATTTGCATAAATAATGATGATATTGTGTTGTTTAGCTACTTGCTGATTCTAGCTTTAAGCCAAGAAAATAATGACTGTGGATTTTTCTAATTGCAGCCGGCTCTACTTGATGGTCAATGTACTAGGGAAAAATAAACTGTGCTTGTTTTGTGGATTATAGCCTCCCTATATATCTATGTAACATTGACATAAGATTGACATAGAATAGTCCTAACATTAGCAGTTGCTTAGTAATTGACATGGAGAAAAGCTCAGGCCTTGTGTTACTATAGCATCATATTCTTAAGTCCGTGTGGATACTGAGGGTTCTAGCTCAAGTAAAATGGTCTGTGATAAAGCTTTGGAAACAGGCAAAATGAACAGCCATCAACAAACTAACCACTGAGTGCAGTCAATTGATTAATAAGTCGTGGTAAAGAGTATGATAGCATCCAGTAAAATATCCCCAACATGGCTATGTATCTTCTTATATTAGTTCTGCAATACACTTGTTTTTCACATTGATACAAAGCCCACATTCTGTGGTACTCACGGTGTTGTAGTCCCAGATAGAGTTCCATGAGTTCATCCCGGCATTAGTGTTGATATTGGCAATGTTCTTTCCATTATTGATGTTCACTGTCTGGTGGACACTGCCGCCATCATTACCCTGGTTAGTAAGGGTGACAGACTGCAGGAGGGCACAACAAACCATTAACAATTACTACATCATCTCCAGAACAGCACAGTGCAAACAGATCTACACTGAAGTGGCATATCAAAAGTGCACAGAAAGTATCATAGCAACACTGCAGCATCAGATCAAATTTGACAGTTGAAATCATAAGAAGTGTGAGCAAAACATCTTCATTGTAGATCTGCTGAGCCTTTTCACATTTAACACCGGAAAGTGCTATGGGGCATCTTCAGAAGGGTGTAATTTTATAGAGTCTAATAAAAACATTACATTTTTACCAATGGCACAGAGCCTCAAAAGAATAACATAATTAAAGTTCTGGGTGGATTAAATGTATATAGGCTAATACCATCGGAGGTGCTTGGCTAAAGGATTAAATCATCAGAATTAGGTACTCTGGGTGCAACAGAGGAGGACATGAGAATTTGATTGCAATGTATACCACAAAGTAAGTAATACCCTACATTAGGTACAGATGATGTTAGGTGAACGGAATGAAACCACAACGAGTGTTTGGCAGATATACTACTTGTGTACCTTACATTAGGCACACTGTGAGCCTTTGGCTGTGCACTGATTGTTTGGAACATGAAGATTTCTTTTGCTCTTGTCCACAAAATTCCAGGTCCACAAAGTCAACAGTATATGGTCATAAGCATTTGGTCACATTTGTACCCACTTGTATCTCCTAAATCAGCATGTCATTAACCTGATTGGGGAGTTAATCATTCTGAGGCCATTGCACTCATCCATAGAGCATACACAGCTAGTCGTTACTTTGTTTTCACTAACCCCTCATCTCCAGGATTGCAAGTCTACAGAGATTACAGATGCCACTGCCCAGGGTCTTCAGCTGAGGCCAGTGGGCAATGGGTGCTGGGGCACAGGTTTTGCCTTCTGTCATAACTTTGCTCATGGCACAAACCCTCTCAAGGATGTACGTAGTTGACCAAGAAAGCTTTCCTTAGTACTCCCAAAAAGGTACGTTTACATAGTCCATGATATCTAAGTGCAGTGCGGCCTGGATAGAGAGTATATCTTTGCCATACATCCAGTGCCCAGCTCCTGTGCCTCCCAAACTAGGTCTGCATGACCAAAGGCCAAGTTCAGAAGAAGTAAACGTTTTAGGACGAGTGCAGTAGGCTCAGAGTTCAGTGACCTCATAGTCATAGAACTATCTGCATACATATATGGAGCATGCATAGTGGGCTCAGGAAACAGGATGTGGATTTCAGAAAAGCCTTTCATTCAGCCACTTCTGTTCCAAACCGACATGCACACAGCAAAATATTATTTTTCATTGCCCATAATTTCGGCCTCAGAGTTCAAGCTCGCCAAAATGCAATGGAAAGCTTTTTGCCAATCAAATCTCTCAAATTGTCAAGTTTAATCAAAAGAAATAATGATTTCAACTGCCCAAAATATAATGGGCCAGATGTATGAAGCTTTTTTCTGTTCGCAAATGGCCGATTTGCAGAATCAGGTCATTTGTAACCAGAAAAAAAAGCATTTTTGGATGTACAAAACCCTAGTTTGTGATTGGGTAATCTATTAACAAATCACAAAATTGGTAGTGATTCGGTATTAGGAAGGAGCGTGTAAAGGGTGTCCCTTCCTAATAATGACTGGCAGTGGTATGTATGAATGTTTTGCAACCGAATTGAGGACACAAAACCTTTGCTTTTTACCACCTAATTCAATTTTGTGGTAACCCATTCTCAAAAGGGAAAGGGTCCCTAAGGGACCCTTACCCTTTGTGAATGCATGCAATATTGTTTTTTTAAGGGCAGGCAGTTGTCCCACTGACCACTGCCTACTCTTAAAAAAATGAAACTGAGATGTTTAATTTTTTTTTTTGAAGCACATTCCATTTTCCTTTGAGGAAAACAAACTTGGTGGTCTGCTGACTCCAGGAGGCATCATCCCTGCTAGTGCTGACCATTCCCAGTGGGGTCACAAATTGCGACCTGTCTCATGAATAGGCAGGTCCCTTGCGACCCACTTGGGAATTGCAAACAGTGTCACGAAACCTCAGAAGCTTGACCAGGCTGTTTCGCGTCTTTACAGTTTTGCAAGCATCTATTCAGTATTTTTGCTAAGGGTGAAACTATATTTTCTTCATGAGAATTAATGTGGGGAAAATCAATTTTTGGACTCCCTATAACTTTTGGTCCGTTGACAGATCTTCACAAACCTCTCCAAGATTTGGTGTGTATTGCTAAATAATCCCTTAGGAGCGATTTGTGCTGCTTCTTCAAACAGAACAAGATGTATTCAAGATGGAACAAATGCATCCAAAGAGTGGTGCAATGTAAACGTAAATTCAGAATCACAGGTATAACGGTGTAATATGAAAGTCAATAATTAATATCTCTCTGACACATCAAAGCAGTAATCAATGATCTATCTATCTTTGATCAAGAAAACAAATGAATATAAAATGATTAGCATAGTGAACAAACTAAACAAGTATGCAAATGTGTTCATAACTAGTGTATATGAATCATCTGGCCCCAATCACTGCCAGGATAGCCTGCATTCTTAAACATTTGTATTGTAGCATAATCTATTTGTTCTACTTACATCATCGGCCAGAGATGGTGTCAGAAATGCTGCCAGAAGGGCAGAGAGGAAGATCTGTGAGGGACATAAATACACAGATTACCAGACACACAAAACTACTGCAGGTAAACAAATTCTGCTGAGGCTAATTAAAAAATAAATCATGTACATTACAGGTGGATCAGTTATGGAATCAATCTAGTCCAGTCAGAGGGGTGCAACCGTATTGTTGCTTCACTTATTAGACCTTGTTTGTCCTTGGTGGTCGTTTTTGGATCCAAATGTTACTGTGATGTAGTTAGCTAAAAATCACAAAGTAACCAACCATAAATTAAAATCAAGATTTCCATATCCCATCTCCATGTTTAGGCAATTAGCATACTTCCTTAGGTTATCGGATTTAATATGCGGGCTGCACTCCAACAGCGTAAATTGGTGGTTCTACTATGAAATAATGGCCATTAGTGAAAGGAGCTGGGGGGATGCACAGATGATAGTGAGGGGCATTGCGACACGAAAGAGAAAAGGAAGCATAAAGTAACACACCCTAGCTCAATCACTTGGTCAGTCTAATACATGGGGGTGCCTTATTTGTTATCTTCGGTGCTGCTAGAAGTTAGCTAGGTTCCACTACAGAAATAACTCATGCATTTAATTAGTCCTCCATATTGGTTCAATAAATTTTAAAACTAGAACATCAATGTTGAGCTGTATTGTTGAGAAGTGAAAAGAGTTTCTTCAAAAAGCGTACATTTGAAAGGCAAGCAGGCATTATTTAGTCATATCTATGACACATGGCTGATCCCTGCCTACTCCTAATGATCGTTCAGCTACTCCTAATTAGCAGAGGATCTACAGATTTAAACTAGTTCTCTTCTGTCCATGAATGATGATTACCTAACTCAATAAATAAATAAATAGAGCCATCCACATGAAAAGACCAGCTTCTTGGGAAGGTCTTCTGATTGTCTCATAGACCATCAAGTATTAAGCAGTAAGAATTCTCTCCTACTTAAAAACAGCTAAATAGAAGACAACCTTCGGCATGCAGAGGTCTTTTTTGTGAGGTCAAAAAGCAATTCACAAAATGCACTAAGGCACCCTTAACATGGTGTTGTGTTTTTGGAGCCTATCACATAACTTTCAAAATGTCAATGGCCCTCATGGGTGGCTATGTGCCTGAAGATTGGCAGATCATGTGCTTTAGCTGTTTTTGTAAAGCCTTGTAAGTTTTTAGATGCCTTCCAGCTCCATGTATTAAAATAAATCCCAAAGGCTATCTGTGTTCCTTCCACCCTCATTCAAAAACCCTCCGAACCATGACAGCAACTACATCTTTTCGAGTCAGGATCAAATACTTACAGTCAGCATCATTGTCTTGCCTTACAAGTCTTGTCTTGGGAGCCTGTGAAGATCTGCCTGAGATGGTACACTATACCCTGTGCTTTTATAGGGAATTTGAGACCACAGCTTGTGTGGGCAGACCACAGCTTGCAACATGTTAGAACTGATCTTTCTTATCTACTTCCCCATGATGTTTGCAAAGGTATAACACAATCCCTATATTTGGATAACCCCAACACATGTTAGATAGCTAGAGTTATTTGCTCTCCATCAATCTCAGAGGTTCAGACCTACTCACACACTGGCCCACCCTTATTAGTTTTTGAGTAGCTGGTGCACACAAAGCTGAAATTCTTGTGTATATAGAGTCAACAAAAACAGAGTAGGCGTCAGAACACTTATCACCTTCTGTACAGTATACACATCTCTCAAACACTGCTCCCTACCTTTTCACCAAATCACCTGTAAGATTAACAAATGCTAAATTCAATAAAACTCCCAATTTAATGTTTCTTTATTTATCATAGGTGTAGACTTTCTACTAATACCACTTTCCTGATCAAATTTGTGCTCAGATAAAGATGACTTTCACTATTGAGGTACAAAGTTTCTATTGCTAAGGTGTCCTTCTTGAGGGAAAGGATACTAATTCTGCATTTGATGTAGTATGCAGACTGTCAAATGGTTGCACTTTGAGTTAGAACTGCTTCTAATCCTCCTGCTTTCCAGGGCTCTGCATTTAGATGTGCTCCTATGAGTTTATTCACCTCAAAATATTTTAATAATGCAATACAATAGCTAGAAGCTGTTTTCAAATGGGGCATTGTGGGACCAGTTTTGTTTCTGGCATGTATATCCTTTGAACTCATCTTCAATGGAAAATTAGATTTTGCCCATACTTTATCCTGGTAGATTTCAACTGAAGGAAATCTTAGTTTATTGCCTCGTAGATTACGATTGAAATGTGACGATAACAAATAAATCACATTGCAAATGTTGAATTTTGTCACAAATTTGAGAGGACATTGGAGGTAAAACAGGTAGTTTTTTTCAATGTAGGGAATGTACACAAAATCTCAATCCCTTTTGCTCAAAGTGGTATGAATGCCTCTTCATGACATGGTTTGATGTTTTTAATTCATTCTCAAAGACCGAATGAGAATATATATGAAGCGTGGCAAGATCCTGGGATGCTGACATGTTGTTTTGTTGTGTTTGGTATGTGTATGGTCCAACTGAGAATTCTAAAATATACGCAGAAGGAAAAGGATGGACATGAATGAGTGTGCAAAGCCTGCCTATTCTATGGGAACAGGAAAGACGTTTATTTTTTCAGATGACAAATCACCCTTTTTTCAAAGTTGGTAGGTGTGGATTTTGGGTACCTGTGGAAACCTAGCAAACCTGTATGTTTTTGAATACTAGGCACCCGGAGGAATCCAGGGTGGGGTGACTTGCAGGACTCTCTGCAGGGTTTCCTACCCAGAAACCCTTGCAAACCTTGACAAAACACACATTTTCCTCTCATTTCTATGAGGAAAACATCTGGAATCTGTGGGGAGTCATACTTTTCCTACCCCCAAGCATTTCCCAAAGTCTCAACAATAAAAATGTTACCTCATCTGTGTTGGTGGGCCTAGTTTCTGTAACAGGAAAAGTCCCAACATTCAACATAGATACATCACATTTTTCCACTGAAAAATAACCCTTTTTTTCAAAGTGGGTACTTGTGTATTTTGGACCGTAGCTTAGCTGGCATCTAGGAAAACATGGCAAACCTGCACATTTTTTAAAGCTAAAACCCGGGATGGGTTGACCTATGTGGCTATCACCAGGTTTTCTTAACTATCATACCCTGTAAACCACAGGTTTTGCCTAAAATCACTATTTCCCTTGCATGTTTCTGATAGAAACTTCAGGAATCCATGGGAATCCACAGAATTCATACCAGCCAGCGTTAGCCCACTTGTCCTGATATAAACACTGCCTCACCTATGTAGCTGGACCTAGTAACCAAGACAGGAATGGAGAAAACCAACGTCAATGGGAGTCCCCTTTTGGGGCAAAGGTATGACTCAATGCCAAGGTACACCACCCTCTCCTTTTGTTTTTTTGGCACTATTTTGATTTGCCTGGTGTCTAGTGGGCTTTCTGCCAACCAGGGACAAATTGAGGATAATCGTCTGTCTGCCCTTGGGGTCAGAATTACTGATTTCTTTCTTTTGGGTTGGGTTGTGGCCAATGTCAGACTGCGAAACCAGCACCCCTTTTTTTCTCCAAATGTAAAATCCCTGAATTCTAGTGGGCTTTCTACCCTCCATGGCAAATTTTGGGCAACCTTCCTAATTGAGACAAACCTTCTAACTGCTGCTAGGGGGGCAGAAATACACCATTGCCTCTTCTGAGGCAGGAGTATGGCTCAATGCGTGGGTAGGCTGCCCACACCTTATGTTTGTTTTGGTGCCATTTTGAATTCCCTGGTGTCTAGTGGGCTTTCTGCTCCCCAGGGACAAACTCCCTCTCTGCCCCTGGCTGGGCAGAAAGACCGGGTTGTCTCTTTAGGGGTAGGTGTATGCTCAGTGCAGGAGTTCAATGCCCACACCACTTTTGTTTGCCCGAAATGCAAAATCCCTGGTGCCTAGTGGGCTTTCTATTACTCTGTGGGACAGATTTAAGGCAACCCCCTCAATTGTGACAAACCTCCTACATATCCCCAGGGGGGCAGAAAGGCACTATTGACCCCTTTTAGGTCGGGGAATAGCTCGATAACAAGGTCGGCTGCACTCTCCTTTTGTTTGTTTAGGCAACATTTTGAATTCCTGATGTCTGGTGGGCTATATTTTAGTCACAAGAGACTAGATAGTGGATTTCACACACTAGGTCGATGAATCGAACCGAATGTGCTTAAAAGAAAATGTCATCTGATTTATGTCATAGGCATTCACTTAACGCAAATGACAATCAATTCAACATCAATAACCACACCAGTTAATTATTTATTTCCCTTTATTAACAAAGCTAAGGTCCCAAAAATAATTCTCAAACTCAAATGATACATGTAGAGAAACAATAAAGTCTGATTCGAACTACGGATATATCTAGGTTAAATCAATGCAAAAAGACAAATTATCTCAGTGGTTATTACACAAAACCGTAGCAACAGAATCTGAGCAAGAGAAATAGAATAAATCTGATAATGATAAGACAAAAGTATCGATTATTATTCATGAGCATGAGAATAACACATCACTAACTACTAATTAGCATCAACATGTTGGACTTCATGTAAATGTTTTAGTAACATAGATTTAGAAAACATCTAACTATGGCGCTATCAAAAATATAAGCAGCAGTAAATAAACATTTGCACTTGGTACCTGAAAAACAAAAGACAAACAACAACTCACAGCTCATACATTTACTGAATCACTACAGTAATCAGCAACAACTTCTACTCTTCAGGGGGGCAGCAACTTCAGGCACCAACATCAGGACAGGAACAGTTGGCATCAGGGATAAGAGAAGGGGTGACGGTTTAGAATTTGGACTATAAGATACACTAAAGCATCTAAGCATAGGTTTGGTATTGACTAGACATAAACTAATTAAGCACCAGAATGTCAATGGACTATCTGGTAAAACATGAAATTTCAAAGTGACAGATCATAAAAGAAATGGATTTCTGGAACTCAGGATGCACGACAGATCACAAACAAAGAATGAATGACTGATTAAAATCAATGGTGACTGAACATTAAATTATACTTTTTAATTGAAAATGATTGGATAAAGCATGAGGTGAGAAAGTTATGACCAATCAGAAAATTAACAGATATTAAAATTATATAAATTTTATGTTCTAAGCTCTTCTATTTACTGTTATTTAATTGATGAAAACAAAACAAATACAATTGTATCTTGCGCATCCTCTTCTCTGGCTTCATCTGTGGACCCGTTGTATCACTCCACCGGATTACGAAGTCACAGGAAAACTATTACAAAATATGTTAACACTTCTTTGCCACACAATTTTCTTTTCCTCGAGGAAAAACCATATGAATTAGAAACATAACTATAGATAAAGAAGTCAGTCAGACTGTGGAAAACATGATCAGGAAACAGAACACACTAGAAATATTTGATACAGCTTGCATTGCACAGTGACCTTGCATCTGCTTCTACTTCATTCCAGCAGAGGCCACTAAATACACGTTTAATTCTGACATTTATTTTAGTTAAGAAACACACTCTTCTGTAAAGACAACATCATTTCATCAGCTTAAGTTAGCATGAAAAACAAAATATAGGCCTTACATATGATGGTGGCCATTTAGTTGGTCACAATTCACGTAAACACAATATTGAAATGTATAAAGAGCTTGATCCAACATATCATGTGAAAAAAGGGAAATGGTAACTAGATCCAATGTGTCTAGCCCATAAGAGGAAAAACATAAGTAAACTCGGCACACGTATTTCTCCCCACACCACATAAAAGTCAAGGCTTACAACAGCATGTTCATGTATGCAAAAGCAGGGTTACAGTCTTGTGTTGTTTGTCCTATTGCCTGCCTGAAAATAATCAGGAATAGAAAAGAATCAGGAGAAAGAAGAGCAGGGTGAGCAAAATTATGAATCCAACAGGAAAAATAGAGGCCGGAAATAGATATACATGAGAATTTAAGTGTGCAAAGCTCTCAAGGAGAAGCTTAACAACCACTTTTGGTGTGCTTCCCTCACATCTTAGAGAATGGCTATCAGCCATTGAGAGAATGGCTGGGATATAAGACACTCCTCATCATAAGGGGGCATTGCCAGTGGAATGGAGCTTCCCCTGAGTTTTTTCCACCACTCCTTGTTTTTTTAGTCATCTGTCATCTAATTATTTATTTTGACCAGGAGGGACGTATAAGAGAGCTAAGGACGTATTAAACTGCAAAGTGCAGCTTACCCTTGTGCCAAAGTTTGCCTAACTGCTCTGCCATCTGCATCTCCACAGATAGTTGTTTGCAATCGTACATTTAGGAACTATGGTTTTCCATGTGTTAGACCTGACAGCCTTAGGGTGGTCACCCCTAACTTTTTGCCTGCCTCCCTCCACTTTTTGGACACTGTTTTTGCTGGTTTTTAGACTCTGCACACTTTACCACTGCTAACCAGTGCTAAAGCGCATATGCTCTCTCCCTTTAAACATGGTAACATTCGATCATACCCAATTGGATTATTTAATTTACTTATAAGTCCCTAGTAGAAGACACTATCTGTGCCCAGGGCTTGTAGATTAAATGGTACTAGTGGGCCTGCAGCACTGATTGTGCCACCCACTTAATTAGCCCCTCAACCGTGTCTCAGGCCTGCCATTGCAAGGCCTGTGTATGCGGTTTCACTGCCAATTCGACTTGGCATTTAAAAGTACTTGCCAAGCCTAAAAACTCCCCTTTTTCTACATATAAGTCACCCCTAAGGTGTGCCCTAGGTAACCCCTAGGGCAGGGTGCTGTGTGGGTAAAAGGCAGGACATGTACCTGTGTAGTTTACATGTCCTGGTAGTGTAGAACTCCTAAATTCGTTTTTACACTACTGTGAGGCCTGCTCCCTTCATAGGCTAGCATTGGGGCTCCCCTCATACATTGTTGGAGTGGTAGCTGCTGATCTGAAACAAGTAGGAAGGTCATATTTAGTATGGCCAGAATGGTAATACAAAATCCTGCTGACTGGTGAAATTGGATTTAATATTACTATCTTAGAAATGCCACTTTTAGAGAGTGAGCATTTCTCTGCACTTAAATCTTTCTGTGCCTTACAATCCACGTCTGGCTGGGTTTAGTTGACAGCTCCTTGTGCATTCACTCAGACACACCCCAAACACAGGATACTCAGCCTCACTTGCATACATCTGCATTTTGAATGGGTCTTCCTGGATTGGGAGGGTGGAGGGCCTGCTCTCACACAAAGGACTGCCACACGCCCTACTGGGACCCTGGCAGACAGGATTGAACTGAAAGGGGACCTGGTGCACTTCTAAGCCACTCTTTGAAGTCTCCCGCACTTCAAAGGCACATTTGGGTATAAAAAGCAGGGCCTCTGCCCTACCACCTCAGACACTTCCTGGAGAAGAAACTTGTAACCAGAACCTGCATCCTGCCAAGAAGAACTGCCTGGCTGCCCAAAGGACTCACCTGACTGCTTTCTGTGAAGGACTGCTGCCTTGCTGTTGCCCTGCTGCCTTGCTGCTCCCTGGCTGTGGTGAGGAAGTGCTCTCCAAGGGCTTGGATAGAGCTTGCCTCCTGTTCTCTGAAGTCTCAGGACCAAAAAGACATCTCTTTTGCAACTGGGCTCCTTGTGCGGCGAAACTTTGATGCACAGCTTGCTAAAACTGACGCACAGCCTCTCCGGCGGTGAGAAATTCACAGCACGCCGAACCGGAACGACGCAGCTCAACTTCGCAAGGAAAAGATTGAAGCAGCGCCTGCGTTGCGACCGGAACTTCGCCGCACGGCCCACCGGATCGACGCACAGCCGACCTGGGACGACGCAACCCGACTTCTAGAGGGGAAATCCACGCAGCGCCTGCCGTGCAGGAGAAATTTCCCTGCAATGCCCACCGGAATGACACAGAGCTTGTCACAAGCCCAGGATTCCACGCACAGACGCCGGGGCGTCTGAAAACCCCGCAACCCGAAGAGGATCCACGACTGAGCACCCGAAATAGACGCACAGCCGTCCCTGCGTGGATACTAAATAACGCATTGACCGTGTGCGGCCCGAGAAATCAACTCACACCCCTTTGTTTCCACGCTTCTCCTCCTCTGCGGCCCATTGTGGAGATTTTTCACACAAACCAGTTACTTTGTGCTTGAAAGAGACTTTGTTTGCTTTTAAAAGACTTAAGACACTTTATATCACTTTTCAGTGATATCCCTACATTTACTTATTGCATCTTTGATCGTTTTGACTTGCGAATATCCAGATAAATATTGTATATTTTTCTAAACACTGTGTGGTGTATTTTTTGTGGTGCTATATGGTTTTATTGTATGATTTATTGCACAAATACTTTACACATTGCCTTCTAAGTTAAGCCTGACTGCTCAGTGCCAAGCTACCAGAGGGTGGGCACAGGATAATTTGGATTGTGTGTGACTTACCCTGACTAGAGTGAGGGTCCTTGCTTGGACAGGGGGTAACCTGACTGCCAACCAAAGACCCCATTTCTAACACCATGTAACTAAGAATTAGATATGACTCTCCCATAAAGGTAATAACTTTTCCATTAATGGGTGCTTACATTCTAATTATTTCTAGGCATTGTCGCCTGGTAAACACCACATTCAATTACCAAATCCTTCTGATGTGTTACTTAGCACTGTGATTTGTTGGACTACATATCCCACATTGCAGCTTTTTAAATTCTCCATAAAGTGAACCATCTTCTTAATATTGTGAGAGTTATTCTGACTGAAAGTGTGGTTATAAACGTTTACCACTAGTACATTAATTTCGTTTCTAGAATTAGAAAAGTAACTTGAAAAAAGGCAGTTGATATTCATAGTTACCCTACAATATGAAGAAATAATAACCAAAGTTAAATGACCGCCTTTTGATCAACATGCAGGACAAGGGCTAGCTGGTATGGCAAAGTCATAAATCCATCTAAATAATAAAGTATCAGACACCAAGTTTATTGAAGTAAAATAATATTAAATTGTTCGATGAAGGTAACACGGTCTGAATTATTTATCGAAATTGTAGCCCTGCAACATTCCAAAAAAGGACATTAAAACTACTCAGGGAAGCTGCATAATCTTCTGCGACTTAAGGATGCTGAGTTTTTTTCTAGGGACAAGATTTTGAGAGCTTGAGGAAATAGAATACAGTTAATCCTTGCAGTCCAAAGACATAAAAGACTATGATAAAGAGGCAGGTTACACTGTGTCCCTTGGAACATCTTTGGTGTAATTGGAATGCTGGGTAATAGAAGAAACCGACGTGCAGTGTCCTAATTCGGGCTTTAAGAAGGCTTATTGCAATATATTTCATACAATATATAATTCAGCCAACTGGTTAGGTTGGCTTCCCTAAAGTTAATGACAATACAATTGTCAGCCCAGTGCTTGATATCTTTTCCAGATGCAAGAGACTCTTTTTACCATAATGATGTAATCATAAATTTGTGAATTAATCCAATGGACAACCTTGTTTTTTAGTTGTACATAGTCTTCACATTCACACTGCAATCGTGCATCACAAAAACACAACATTGCAAAAAATGAACGAAAATGTGATCGCCGTGATAAAGTGTCACAAACATGCCCAAATGTTCTTCTCGCACATTACCACCACCAGAATCCTCTTTCATGATACAGTGGTAAAAGATGTTTGCAATGAAAACTGCTTTCATTTACCACCACTGACACGAAATAACACCATTAAAAAAAGTTTTGTGGTCAGGTTCGTAGTCTCATAATAAGATCACTTTAATGCTGCTGGGGCTTGTAGCAGCAGTTACCAGCCGCACCTGAACTATGAGATCCACAGAAAATCCTCAGATGCTTACTTTCACTCAGACATTTCAGAAATCTCTGGGTGGAAGTCTGGGAAATAATTAGGGATTTTCAAGGAAATCAGATATGAAGTTACTGATTCATTTCATTTAAAGCCGCACCCCAGAATCAAAGGAACCCCAGGTGTCATCAGCTCTGTGGGTGTGGAATTAACACACCTGCAATTGGGTTGTCTGTAATGAGGTAGCAATTACTTGACTTCTAATCTCCATTCTGTTTCTGTTATAAGATTCGTTATGTAACATATATGAAAATCATGTCAGTGTTAGGCTTATTCTTATTTTTCGTTTTATTTTTACCTTATGTAATTCTGCAATAACTGTGTTTGCACAAGAGAAAATTGTATATTAAGATGTTCGCCTTTCTCGACTTCAAAAGTTTGCTGTCAGAACTGGTAGAGAAATTGCACTTTTTATCAATTCTACATCCCTCTTTGACCACTTTGAAATGGGTTTCCGTTTTCTGAGACTAGTCTAGTCACTCAAGAATAAGAAGAAATGAAATACGTTCAAATAAAAGCAAATTCTTCTATTAAGAACTCCTCATAAGGTCTCTCTCCATTTCTAGTTGCAGGTGTGGTGATTCTCGTATGCAACCGACAAGAATCCAGTTGAAAGCATGTACAAGATCGATAAGATGACATATGCTATCAGGATTTTCTGAAAGGCCATGCTGATATCATTTGAATGGCCCGTCACCACACCTTTCTGAAGTCGCTTGTGTGCCTTTGCCATTGCCACTGCAACAAACACAGAAAGGCCCTCAAGTAATGTAAATAGTACATTCCACAATTTGTCCCCACCCATGAGTTGACTATGTGCTGTGTTGGGCTAAAATGGTGTTATTTGTGAATACCACTTTGTAGTACGTTTTGTACTACCTTTGTAGTAGTACAAAATATACAACAATGTGCAGTTTGTGAATCAGGCTCGTATTGTCGAAGATAGAATGTCAATGGTATGCATTAACTGTTGCCTGTTGACTCCAAACCCCACAACCAAACATCAAGAGGAGGAAGGGGCTGAGGAGCAGGGGCTCTCCAAATGGAACCGCATCAAAGGGCTCAATAGAGTGAGAAGTTATCCTGCAGTGTAGGATGCATGCAGACTGTACCAGGGGAAAACCCTGGGCCAAGGGCAGGCTTATCTTTCCTCATCATCGCTTGAAGGAGGCAAGAATGGGCTGGTCAACCTCTCTTGGCTTTGCAACTCAAGCCACTGAACTTCCGTTTGACTGCTTGATCCTCAACAGGTATTTTTGGATGCCTTTCTTATTATTTCTCTATAAACTTTTGCTTCTTATCTACAGGAGCTGCTCCAAATTGGTGTTGTACAAGCATAAGTCCTGAGTGTCTTTTCCAGCTTATCACAACAATCATGTGGTCATGTGTAACTTGGTGATTCTGCGTAAGCCACTTGGAAGGTATACCTTGGGAAATAGGAAAGCCACCTCAAGCCCTCACGGTGTACAAATAAAGACAAGCATTGCCAACACCTTGTGATCCGAGAGCTATTGGTGGTGTCAATGACAATGGGGGTTATTCCAACTTTGGAGGAGGTGTTAATCCGTCCTAAAAGTGACGGATATACCACCAGCCGTATTACGAGTTCCATAGGATATAATGGACTCGTAATACGGCTGGTGGTATATCCCTCACTTTACCGTCACTTTTAGGATGGATTAACACCTCCTCCAAAGTTGGAATAACCCCCAATGTCTTTTAGCCATGTGTTCTGGAGAGAAGTAGATGTATGTGGTGTGGAGTGGAATTGTGTGAGTTAAATTGGAATTGTTTGTTGTGGGATTGTTTGGTGTGGAATTGTGTGGTGTTGTGTGGAGTTATCTGGGGTGGAATTATTTGGTATGGTGTGCAGTGGAAATATGTGGATAGTAATTATATGGTATTGATTGTGTTGGATTTACGTGGAGTGGTATGTGTCATGGAGTATAATTATGTAGAGTGGTATTGTGTGTTGTGGAATGGCATGTAGTGGAGTAGAATTATGTGGTGTGCCGAATATTGTGGCATGATGTTCAATTTTGTGGTGTGGATTGGATGTTTGTGGTGTGTAGTGGCATTGTGTTGTGGAGTCGAATTACGTGATTTGTTGTTGAATTATGAGGTGGACATGGAAATGTGTGGGGCTGAAATGTGTGGAACTGTGTGGTACTGAGTGAAATTATGTTGAGGGTAATATTGTGGCATGGTGTGCACTGCATTTATGTAGATTGCTGCTATGTGGCATAGAGTGAATTTTGTGGGGTGTATTTATGCAGTATTAACTTGAGTGTAATAGTGTGGTTTTAATTTTTTTTTTTTTTTAAAGGCTGTAAGTTCCATAAAATTGAATATGGTGTCCAAATCATGCATGCTTGTTACTGGAATTCCTTGCTGTCGCTGTTTTTGTTTTTCAGTAGAGATTTTTTTTAATTCTCAATACACTCTTTCATAATGTTTTGCAGAATAGCAAGACAAGTTGTAGGGCGGAGTGCTGCACAAGGCTGATGCCTGCCCTCTAATTTTTTGTGACATTACTCTGTAAAGGGGGGAAAATGTTGAGCTGTACCGGTGGAGACTGATATGATGCTTTGTTGTGAAAGGCATGGTATTTTTTCTGGTGTAGGCAAGGCTCAATGCTGCCGTAGAGTTCCCACGGCCAGTGTTGTGAGTGGCAACTTGGCTTTACATGGAATGCTGGGTGACAATTATGGCCTGATTTCTTTGATTGCATGTCCCCGCTTACAGCCCATAGCGAAAATGGCACAACAGAGAAGAGGCGTCTGTTCAGATGGAGGGAAGGTTGAAATGTGTTTCACTGACAGCAGTTCATGCAGTAGATTATAAAAAACACTAAACTGGAGCTGCGTCACCACAGTTGGCTGACATTCAGACAATTAGGAAAAAATGGCTAATTGCAGGCTTATATGATGAGGGGCAGCAGGAGGGAAGTATGAAACAACACCCCATGGAGGTTGGAGAGGTACGGAGCAGACAGCCACGGGGTGCAGGAGGGGGCAAGCAACAGTGATAGGAAAGTCTGAAACAGCAGCTTTAAAAGAACAGAGGCGAGGCAAGATGAGGTCTAGGGCCGGCGTTAGGGCGGTCTGAGCGTTGCACTGGGTGCTGACCTGGATTGGGGGTCGCTGACCTCGGGGGGAGTGTCCTTGAGGGGGCACCGTGTTTAATAATATCTTACGAAACTTGCACTTTAAAAGCACCTGCTGAAAAGTTCCTTGTACGTCCAGTCTTCAGGAAACAATTAAAATGTCAAGATACCTCTTGTGATTAATATTCCTGCTAGGTAGAGAGATTGGAGTTTTGTCTAGAAGCATAAAGAAGAGTAGATGGTCAATGTAGTCTGCTGCAAAGAACAGAACTTTATTTTATGTGGATAGCTGAGTGGATTAGTAAAGCCAGCCTTTACAAGCGCTTTAAAACAAATGAATGTTTGTGGAAAGGGGGCCATGGGGAGATGAGGGACAAATCTGCCAGGTGGTGGTGAGTGAGTCCAAGGAGGTGGTCATGGGGTGGGGTGCCAAAAAGACTGTGGCACAGGGTGCCTCTAGTACTAAAGCCAACCCTGCTGAATACTCACACTGCAGAAAATATGCTGCATTCTCAGTCAAAATTAATATGTGTGCCCTCTGCCAACACTCTCCACTGTCATCATGATATCCTTGCTTTCTGGCATAGCACACACTTCATGTTATCTTTTCAGTCTCTATTGCCTTTTAACATACTTATGTGAAAAACTATGCTGGGACATTCTCAACTTTACCCATTTTATTAAAATTATCACTGCAGAGGGGCACTTCTGAACCCCATATGTAAGAAGTCCCTGAAACGCTGCCCAGGTACTCTGCCCCACCACAGTCATAGACAGCAATCAACCACTGCCTGGTACATTTTATGGGCTCACTTTGTAAGTGTTGGCATTTGCAATGACAATTGCTGAACCCATTTATCGTGCATTGCTCTATTGTCTCGGAATTCTTCAGAATGGCATTAAGGTAGCATAGATTTTCTATGAAAAGCCACTGAATCTTCACATAAACAAGTTCATATGAAGAGTTAGTAAAAGACACAATGGATAAAATGTTCCATTAGATTTATTTGTCGATTTGTAAGACACACAGCTCAGAACGAAATATAGCATAGGCAAGTGGCTAGTAAACATGTTATATCACTGGGAAAAACAAAATGACAGCCAAAGGGATCTGAAAGATCTGATTCTCAATCACTCTGGAATTAGAACCCTATTCCTCCACAAACACAGATATTTAAGATGAAGAGAAGTCCAGCCCGTACACAGCCACCGATTCCGAAAAAGAAGCTGTTACCTGGAGAGGAAAGAAAGGAGAAAGGTGACCCCTTCAGAGCAATTATCAAATGTAAAGAGCATCCATTACTAGGCTAGACACCCTCTAGGTAATTTGATTAGTAGCAGAAAAACTACATTATAATGCATCAGACTGGTTGCTGCACAAAAAGTAGGAGCCCGATTCACAAAGGTAAATTTAGACCAAAGGTCTAAGTTTAGACCTATCATCTAACTTATCTCGTAGTAAAGTTAGACTATTGGTCTAAGTTTACACTTTAGGTCTAAACCTAGACTTTTAGTTAAAGTTTACCTTTGTGAATCAGGTCCACTGACCTTAACACTGAGAAGTTTGTATACAGCTAATGTAAGGCCTGCAGATACAAAATACATGTGTCCAAACACTACATTAATAAAGCGGAAAGAACAGCTAAAACTTGCTGATTTTATTGATTATATGTTTCAGATGTGTCAATTTGAGCTAGACTGGCCTAACGGAAAATCGGGTTGTTATTCGCGGGCAGGCCATTGCCATCTGAAAGGGTAGGGTAGCAGACATGTTTGGAAAGCTTCAATTCTTAAGGTTAGCACCCTAGCCTGTTTCTAACTATGAATGTGACTATTACACGGATTCAGCATATTCTATAATAAATTACTGGTTTGGGCTACTTCCAGAAAGCAATGGTTTTGTCCGGTCATTTTCCCACTGAGGAGTGAAGATGGAGGATACTCACCATGGTCTTCCTCAGTAACGTAGGATGGCACTCCCCAGCACATGGCCTCAATGGGTTTTCCATACTTTTCAAAGTTCTCAGTTTTGGCACTGGTTACAGAATATTGCAAGGAGCGAGGGGGTGATCCTGCGGTAGCCTTCTAATCCTAGAGGGGAGCAGAGATGTATTCAAATGCCAGGATTCAGTGTTGTCCTTTCTCCTCCCACCTCATCTCACCCTCATTTCCTCCTTTCTCTAGATCGTTCTTCATAGCTTGTCTGGTGGAGAGCTAGCATCATCATGGCTCCTTTACTTGGAAATGTCCACAATGAATCTTTCTGAACTGGACACAATTCAAACTCCAAATGTAAACTAGAAAATGTAAACGAGATATACACTCCAGAACTGAACACAGTGCTCCAGATGAAGACCTCAGAAAGGCACTGAATTCTCCAGATAAGGTTTTAGACCTTGATACAGTCCACATGTGTCACTCAAATGGGTGCAACTCTCCAGGCAAAGCCTTCAGAACTGCAAACAATACTCCAATTATGCCCTTCTAACTTTGCACGATATACCAAATCTGGCGGGGGGTTAAAGGACAAACAAAAATAATAATAATTTTAAAGAATGAACCTTCCTCACCACCTCTGCCACTCCACTCTTCAGTCCTCATAGCAGGCACAGGCTCCCAGCCTGCCCTCCGGCCAGTCCTAATGGTGCTTTTATGCTGCTGGCGGCATGAAAGCAGCATTAGGATTGGCCAGAGCACCCTGGCTTGGAGCTCTGAGGCAGATCGGGAGCCTCTGCCTGTTGTCTCCAACCCGGTAACACAGTGCTGGGTTGGAGAGAGCCCAGTGCGCATGTGTGTTTGGCTTGCCGGAGAGGGACGTCCAAAATGCACTCCCCCTCCATCCCTGTCATACTCCATGCCCCCCCTTTTACAACAAAATGATGATACACTTGGTTTATTATTGTTTTATTGTAAAAGGTTTGCTGCTGCTTCTGCTTTGGGGGTGAAATATTGTTAAAACCATGCAAACACTTGGGAAATAGCCATTCTTGTTGTTGCAGAGATATGTGGACTCAATGCAGATCACTTATGCAAATCAGGGGAATGATTCTTCAGGGCGGTATTCAATGTTACACCCTGTTTTGTAGTAAGGACGGTGAGGTGGCAGTCACTCCCTTGTCCTCCTCAGCTTCCACCACAGTGTAGACAGGAGAAGTGACATTATGGTGGAGGCTGCCTTAATGCAGGGCCATTTGCATTACAATTATATAGAGTTTTTAAAAAAAATTAAAGGCACACGAATACACTTGGGCACAAAGTATCTTTGATTTAATGGTGTGTAAAGAAGAGCACCTGTACATACTCCATTGAGCTATTTAAATGTGTGAAGAGTCTTGAGAACTATCTTCAAATCCAAGAAAAATGTCCATTACAACATCAAATTGTACTAATTGTGTTGACATTGAAATTGTTAATGGTTGATTCTGCCCTGTATGAGTTTGAACATACGATCTGCTGAGTATATAGTGATTTCAGCAAGATGAACCACAGACTAACTGAAAGTGGAACTACTTCTGACCTGCAGTTTACATGTGGCTCTAGGGAGCAGGCACCCAACCCGACTGTCCTATAGACACTGAAACCTATAAGCAAGTGCATTAAATACACCTTGTACTAGAGTCTCATCAACAACCTGAACTACTCTCATACTTCCATGTGACTTACAGGTTACACAAACATCTCGGTGGGAACATTAATCAAGCAAGTTATCTGACCAGGATCTCCTAACTTGCCTACATTTGAAAATGTGATGTTCATTCTTAACACAATCTGCTGTGGTTGCACTAACTTGACACGCTGGCACCATCTTTAAAACTACAGTGGTAACACACTTTATCAATCGAGCACCATAAGGGCATGTGACCACCTTCCTCTTACACAGAACAGAAACACCTATGTCCAAGTGATACTCAGTTGCTATTCACAGATGCCATTTTGTGTTATATTGAGGCATTCCTGTTTTATGTTTAGAGGTAAAAATACTGATCAAACCACAACGGAAAAAAAAACTTTTATCAGTATAAACACACAAACAGATAATCACATTTTGCTGAATTCTTACACTGTTATAGATTCCTTCTACAAAGCAAAAGGTGGGTACATACGATTGGGGATGTTTTGAAACAACAAAGGGACCATCCAATAAAAATGAACCAATAGAGAAAACATGTAATTTTTCTTTTATTAAGGACGCCCGCCACATATTATGGCTTTTTGTTAATCTCCTAGCAAGTAAGAATTGAAAAAGATTAATGTTATACATTTTGATGTTTAGAAATAGCACTAACACGGCTTGCTTCTTTTTCCTTTTAAATCTGTGATATTTCACCTTAACATCAATTCCAGGATATCATGCTACCAAAATATTGTGATTAAAATATTGAGGACCAAAATATCAAGTGGATAAGTATATATAGATGAGTATAGGATTACTTTACTTAACTCTATATCTATGTACCTTGCTATATATAACATCTTGGTACATAGATGTGGGTAGATTGTAGAGTTAAGACTAATACACCTATACTTACCTATATGCACACACCCTCTCAATATTTTGGTCCTCAAACATTTCGTGACAATATTTTGGTAGCACAATGTTTCTGCAGTTGATTTTCTAACACACAACTGTTGCCCCATTCTTGTTTTCTTGCTATTCAAAGATTAAAGAACGTTTTTACATTTGATCCACCTATCGGTTTTACATTCTAGAAAATTTGAGACATTTAACATCGTATTAGATCTTTTTCCACAACTTTTATTCTGTCACTGAGTAGGCGAATGGCTATTTAAAAATTAAATTCTAACAAATAAGTCAGTATCCTTAGAAGGAGTCATGCCAAACTTCCAAGGTTCATGTCATTCACTGCATTGTGGAATGATGGGTTCCTGTGAACAGCGTTTTGATAAAACGTTGATAAAATGTGAATAGGAGAATGGTGAAGGTATGCCACAACATCTTCCACGTGATGCCTGTACTCATGGCTGCCAAGTGGTTCCAGTCACCCAGGCTATCGCAGCAGTAACACTGCTTGTTTTTTTGGGCCCATATTTACATTGATTAAAGTAATGCTACCAATTCCTGGATGAAATATGATTTTGTTAACAAGTCATTCCTGGCTAAAAGCAGTACATTAGATTGGGGCAGGTTGGTAGTTGTGACTGTCCATACAGAAGCTGCACCACTTTCATACAGGCATGTGAAGAGCACAGACAGTCATTGGTGAGTGTGCCGGAACAGGTTTGATGCGTTTACGAAAGCACGGGCGGAAATGTATGTAGTGCAACATATGGTAACAATTCCACAGTGTGTCATTTTGTGCACAGGTGTGATGTCTGCTAGTTGTGCGGCATTTAAGAGGGATAACGTGAGAAAAACTGTGTGCAGATGTATATTTTGTACACAATATATGAAGTTAATAAAGTCTTTGGTCTTTAACTGTGCTCTACCAGACAAAGGCCACAGAGCGAGGGAGTGATCAGCAGTGAGTATCAAATAGAAAGTGATGGAACCAGAGCTATGCAGAGCCAAGTAGCAACATTCATGCAAACCAAGGCTGCTGAAAGCCCAGGGGACACACTGCTAATGAAGAGAGCAATCTATACATCCTGCAATGTAATATAGGAATGTTAATGTATATTAATGTAATTAATTTAATATTGTTATGTAATTTAATGCATATAATTATAGTTTGTTATATTATTTGTTATTTTAAAGTGCTTAGAAATAAAAAGCGCTGTGTGGACAGTAGGTAATACTATCATTAGTAACATTCATGTCCTAACCTGGCATTCATGTGTTTCCTTGGGCATTGAAGGCTAGGAAGCAAGGGTGTATATATCGCATCTCTGGACATTACTTGAGGAGTAACTTGCACAAGTTCTTTATTACCTGCCTGTACAGGCATGATGTAGGACATGGAAAGGAAAGGTGTGACATTGTTTTTGCGGTCTGTAGAAGTATGACATTTCCTAGTTTGCGATTGTAAAGCCTGTTCTTGAGCACTTTCAGGGGCAGATTTATGGAAAGTGGCGCTTCACCGAGTGCAGTGCCACTTTCCTTGCCCCCCTTAACCCCCCCCGCCACCATGTGTGCGCCGTATTTAAAATATGGCGCACCATGGCACAGGGTAGGGGGCAATAGCATCATTATTTTTGATGCTATTGATGTACTCTGCAGGAGTAAACATTGGCGCTACTCCTGCAGAGTACATAGGGGCCCATTCTAAAGAATGTAAGTCCCCTTTTAACGCCTGCTCTGAGCAGGTGTTAAAAGTGTCGTAAAAACTGTCTCAAGGAAATCTCATAGATTTCCGAGCACCATTTTTTGGGCCCCCCTAATGGGGGAATGCCCCCTTTGCATACATTATGCCTGGCGCAGGCATAATGTAGTGCAAAGGGTTACAGAGTGGCGCAATGCATGCAGCCTAATTTCCACCTGAAATGTGTCTAACAAAGGGTCTTGTGGGACTGATTTATAGTGTTACTATTATGGGCAATGGCAGGTAACAGAATTATTCATAAATATACTCAAAATTATATGAGCCTCTTATAAATATATTTATCTCATCAAAAAAAATAGTGCTGTGCAATTAGTGATCATAGTGAAGATGGAACAGCGCTGTAGGAAGTGTGATAATATATAAGGATTTGCATAAATAACCTTTGGGACCCAGGGATGTTCTGATCATTCAATGGTAAATATAAATCCTGCTAAAAGTCTCTCTGAGGTGTACAATGTGAGTCAATCATCTACAGTGAGGGTGTATTGTGTACGCTTCGGCCAAACAAAAACAGGTGGGTCTCATCAGGAGTAAGCCACCCGTCTACGCACCTCTTTGAACATTCTAACGTCATGTGTGAACACTGCCAATATATGTGACTACTACTTCCCTGAATCTACTTCATCCATTTCCTACTGTAATGGATGCAGTGATTTACCTTTGATGGCAATCAGTTAGACATGGGTCATATGTCTCTCCATTGCACTGTGTATTAGTGTGGAGCGAAAGGAGGAGCCCTGACTCTCAGTGGTCGCCATTGCATTGTTAAGGAAGCCACAATTTTTTACCTCTCTGGGAAAAACATTCCACCATGGTGGGTCAGACTGCTGCTCAATGCTGCTTTAACTATTGGGATATTGATGCATATTGATATGTCTCAGTACCGGAACGCCAGTATAAGGTGCAGAATAAACTTGGTGAATTTGTCAGTACTTGGCTATCAGTACATGATGGAGCTCAGAACAGAAGGGTAATATGTGAACACTCAATGTCTCAGTGGTCGGCTGGCTGTGCATGTTGTAGGCCACAATGTCTGTGCAATATGAGCTATGCAAGCTTCTCAGAAGAAGATATCATTCAGTGCATAGTGTACGTTAGCATAGGAGTGCATGAGAAGCCTGTGAATGTCTAATGTATGACGAAAGCCAGTATGGAGGTGAATTGTGAGATATTTGTGAATCTCTCTGCCCTGAACTATCAATGCACAGTCCAAGACGTGTAGAGATGCATTATCAGAGCATGTTAGTTCCTCTGTAATGGGCAGAAGTGCATATTGCAGTTGAGTATAGAAGTGCATTGTGAGAGCCACATACATGCCTCAATACTGAAAGTGTATACAGAGGTGCATTATCAAAGCTTGTGAATAATTCATACCATGAATAGTAGTGTCTGATGAAGGTCAGAGTAGAGGTGTATACACACTGCCAAAACAGGTTACATTAAAACTAGAGACATAATTTCAGGAGAAGAAACCTACGTTAAACACAGTATGAAATATTACATATTCCTAAGACCACTGGACAAGAACGTTCCAATATTTATGATAAAATACTGCTCCATAAGTAAATTCGGAAAAGAAAAACAAACAGAAGTGTAAATACTTGTAGCAGGTTGTGTCATTACAACAGAGCATCATGTCTTTCCTGCAGCAATAATGGTTACTGTGTGGTAGCCCACAAGGAAATCTCCTGCCTTCCTAATGCTCCAATCTACCAACATAGGAGGGAACTTCGGAGTGCCCCAGTGTCCCACTTTCTGGTATCAAATAGCACCAAGGGTATTATGTCCACCCACAGGTCACGTGACTTCAGGCTGCTCAAAAAGAACAGGAAGAGCTCATGATTGTAACTCCTGCTTCCATCCAAACACTGGTCAAGTGTAGTTCAGTGGGTCTGTATGCCAGATGAGCCTTTGAAAGAGATTCATTTATTACAACTGTAATCATTTAATAAATGAATGAATGAATTAAACACTTATGTGGTGCATTTATGAAAAACATTACTGGGTGGTGGACAGTCACTTGCCTACAAGAACAATGACCCTAGTGAGATAAAATAGTCATTAGCGGGGCCATTGTGAGTGCTGGAGTGTGTTGGTGGAATATAGGTTTAGGTATTTTGCCCAAGCAATTTGATTCTCCATTCTTCTAAGGTTGAACATTGAACGGGAAAGGAGATAGGAGGCCGGGACCTTATGTCTTTAAGGACTTTATATTGGAAATATACAGAAGTGCAGTTACATATAAATCTTTTATTTAAAAACAGGCTATACAGGTGCAATGCTTGGATTTTTTACTTTAGGAACGCTATTACCTTTTTCACAAATAATGATGATATTTCTTTATTTAGGTATTTTCTGATTCTAGCGTTAAAAGTACAAAAATGCCTTCCATTTTGGTTCTTTCTAATCGCAGTCAGCTGCTTTCAGTATTTAATATGTGATGGAAAAAATAAACTTTGCAGGTATTATAGACTTTAAACTTCCTCTAAATCTCTGTATCATTGACATAAAATTGACAAACATGATAAGTAGTTTATTAACTGATATGGATAAAAGCTCGCCCTTGTATTACTCCACATTCTAAAGTCTTGGGTGTGAATGCTAAAGTTCCTAGCTCAAGTAAAATGGTGCGGTCTGTGGTAAACAGCTGGAATCAGGATAAATAAACAACCACTGGCACAGTAGCCACAGAGTTCAGTCAAAAGATCAAGAGGGAATGGTCAAGAGTAAAGATAGCATCCAATCAAAGAGCCATGGCAATACTCCCTTATCCATAATGAGCAACATATACATTATCTAACTTGTGTACATGGTAAAACACATATATTTCACATCTATGCGAAGTTCAAACCATGCGGTACTCACAGTATTGTAGTCGCAGATAGAGTTCCATGAGTTCATCCCAGTGTTAGTGTTGATATTGGCATTGTTCTGTCCATTGTTGATGTTCACTGTCTGGTGGACACTACCGCCATCATTACTCTGGTTAGTAAGGGTGACAGACTGCCAGAGAAAAGAGAAAACCATTAGCAATTACTACATGATCTTCAGAGCAGCCATTGGGACCAGATCTTTTGTAAGGTTACAAATCAGAAGTGCAGAGAAAGTATCATAGCAGAGCTGCAGCATCAGATCAAATTTAACAGACAAAATCATTAGAAGTTTGAGCAAAACATCTGAAGGGTAATACTGGTGCATCTTTTCACATTGAACATTGGAAAGTACCTACGGGTCATTTTCAGAAGGGCGCAGTGGCATGGAGTATAATAAATTATTAGTGGCACAGCGCCTAATCAAAGCTATCAAATCACTACAGTTTTGGCTAGAGTGAATGTATACAAACCAGCACTATGGGATGTGTCTTGCCTAAAGGATTAAATCATTAGAATTAGGAAAGGTGGGTTCAACAGAGGGAGGCACAAGAATTAGATCACAACTTATACCTCCAAGTAGCCAAGTAAGCCCTGTATTGTGTACAGATGATGACTGGAGAATTGGATGAAACTACAAAGAGTGCTAGGACGATATACTATTTGTGTAGCTTTCACCAGACACAATTTGAGTCTTTGGTTGTGCTTGTTTGGGATGTAAAGGTTTTTTCTCTCCTGACCTCTGAATTACAGGTCCACACATTCAATGGTGTATTTCCATAGGCATATAGCTACATTATGTGCCCAGCTTTATCTTCCAAATCAGAAGTGCATGCATGACATGTACCCTGATTTGATAAGTAAACGTCCTAAGGTCATTGCACAAATCTATAGGCCATACACAGCATATAGAGTTAGTCACTATTTGGTTTTCCTATACCCCTCCTTTCAAGATTTTGTGTCTACAAATGCCTCAGACATGGGCAGTCGGCCTTGGCGCACTGCTTTTGCCTTCTGTCATATCTTTGCTCCCAGCCACAGTACATTGCAACGCTGTCCATAGCTGGCCACAGAAATATAGATGTTTTTACTAACCCACAGCATCCGAGTACAGTGGGGTCTGGATCAAGAGTGCCTTTAAACTACACCAAGAGCCCAATCCTCTTCCTCTCAAAGCACTTCTGCATGACAAAAGGCCGACTTCAGTAGGATTGAGAGGTAAATTTTTTGGTGCAGTTGTACTGGACTAAAAGGCACTGCACAGCTGCCCATTATGACTTTTCACTGAAACCTAAACTCTTACGTTCCCAAAACTCTGTGCATGACCTGCGGGAAGAGCCACACCCTATGCTGAGTCCCTACACTACCAAAGTCAGCTATACACAGCCATTGGAACCAGCCTGCATGTAGCCCTGTAGTTGCTGAAATAGATGTCTGGTGGCATTAGGAGATGTACAGCAGGCTCCGAATTCAGGGACATCATATTCATGGATAGTAGGGTCTGAGAACAGGGACACACCTATCACTCAGCACCTTTAAATACTAATCCACCCACACAGAGACACTTAGGCCTTCATTACGACTTCGGTGGTCTTTTCCTAAGACCGCCAAAGCCGCGGGCGCCAGAAGGCCACTAGCGCTGGTGGTCTTCCGACCGCCATATTACGACTACTGAAGGATTTCCACCACAATTTGGGCGGAAATCTGTCAGCAGTCTTGCTGGCAGTCGGCGGCTCAGAGGCGCTTTCACTGCCATCATCGCTACACCAAAAAGGAACCGCACGCCGTATTACGAGCAGTAATACAGAGTGGTGTTGTCCTGATGGCAGGGTGCTGCCAGCGGTAAAAGTGTTGGGTCCCGTTCCCACAGCGGATGACCTCCTCGCCGAACAAGGTAAGTTGATCGTCTGACACGGGAGGAGGGTGGGATCGTTGGGGGTGTTGTGTGTGTGAGTGTGTGTATGTCTGTTTGTGTGAATGTAAATGTGCATGTGTGTGTGTATGCAT
Organism: Pleurodeles waltl; assembly: GCF_031143425.1. Lineage (NCBI taxonomy): Eukaryota > Metazoa > Chordata > Amphibia > Caudata > Salamandridae > Pleurodeles > Pleurodeles waltl. The sequence goes on along the minus strand of NC_090450.1, from coordinate 679,927,271 downwards.
GTTTGAATGCGTGTGATTGTTGAAGTGAGTGCGTTTAGGTATTTTTGGGTGAATGCTTGTCTGTTGGTGATAGTGAATGAGTGTATGCATGCGTGTGAGTAAATAAGTGCCTGTAAGTGTTGTTGAATGCGTGTCTGTAAGTGTTGGTAAATGCGTGCATGTAAGTTTTGGTGAATGCATGTCTGTAAGTGTTGGTGAATGTATGTATCAGTGTTGGTTAATGCCTGTATATGGAGTACGTGTGGGTGTGTGTGTATGATGGGAGGAGGGTACTGTCATGGAAGGGGGGACCCTGGGATTGAAGGCAGGAGGGCTGGGGGAGTCATCTGCTGGCAGCAGGCAAGGAATTTCCTGTCACTGGTAGCCTTTCCGCCAGGGTTTTCGTGGCGGTTCTACCACCGCAGAAGCCCTGTCGGAAAGTCGACCAGTTATTCACCCGGCAGTCTTCAGAGGACCGTCTAGCCTGGAGGTGCTGTCCTCGGGCCGGCTGTCCTACCGCCCTGGCGGTACCAGCGGAGATGTGGCAGAGGCCAAACCACCACACTCGTAATGTGGCGGTCTTCATCGCCGGCCCAGCTGCAGTGAGACCGCCACCACAGCCCAGGCGGTCTGCAGACCGCCAGGGTTTTAATGAGGGCCATATTCTTGCCTTTGTCCTAAATTTTGTCCTTAAATCACGATCTAATCTCTCAAATATTCAAATTTGAATTAAAGAAATCAAGAAACCAGCTGTCCAACTGTCATAAACATTTTGAACTCATTAGACCCCAAGATTTTAGATTTTTTCTAAAAAACGGCTAGATCGAGTCTCACGCCACAGCACGGTTGCATGTTTGACCTGGTTGCTCCACCTCTTCACAGTTTTGTGACCATCATATTCACTGATTTTTTTTGTTGCTACAGATGAAATCCTATTTTCCTTTTGAGAATTAGTATTGGAAAAATCTAATTTAAACTCCCTCTAAAGTCTGGACCCTTGACAGTTTTTTTACCAACCTACCTTAATTATACATTATGAACAATTTCTGCTGGTTGGTCATACAGCACCAAACTATTTCAAGTTTGAAAAACTGCATTTCCAATGAATAGGGCAATGTAAACCTCACATCAGAATCACAGGCCCAACTCTGTAATATGTAAATCAGTAAGGAATATCTCTCTCACACATCAATGTAGTGATCAATGAAGAATCTGTCCTCCTTTTTGCAAGAAATAAAATGAGCACGCTTGAAAACGTGTACATAATTAGTGAATACGGATTATCAGGCCTGCATACTTAAACAGCTTTATTTTACCATAATCTGTTTTTTTCTACTTATGTTATCGGCCAGAGATGGTATCAACAAGGCTGCCAGAAGGGCACAGAGGAAGATCTGGGAGGGACATAAATACAAAGATTATCAAACAGACTGCCGCAGGAAAAACAAATTCAGTTGAGGCTACTTAAAAAGTAAACCATATACATTACTGGTAGACCATGCTGAAGCAGGTGTCTTAATTATAAATTATTAATGTGTGTTTATGTATTTTGAATAATTACATTTTGTAGAAAATGAAATAACATAGAAAAATAATGCACACGTTTGAAAATGTGACCTCGTAGAATGGCCAACAGTGTTCACGAAGTGTACTAACTAATGATTAATATTGATGAAATATTGAAAATGTGTTAGATTAATGTAGTAATATGTCATATTAAGGGTTATGAAGTATGCTTTAGCTTATTAATTATAGGCCTTAACTTAGCAAGTGTCTTGGCCTAGTTTTGCCAGGCCTCATGCAGAAGCTGTATTTCTTAGCAGTCTAGTAAAATGCTGATGGAGTGAATTAAATTGTGAAAAGTCCATTGTTTTATTAAAAGTGCTTAACCAAAGCTTTCTGTGGGAACCCACGGACAGGAGATGAAGTCTCTGTGTAATGTGTGTGAGACGTACTCTCCCAGGATGTGAACAATGAAGACACTGACTGGAGAGGAAGATGCAACAAATTTGTTACCTGATGAGCCGGATGATGAGGACATCGTAAAGTGAACCAATCAATTTTGTGTGAAGAAAGAAATATTAAAATTCATAGATTTGGTATAGAAATATTATTGGGCAGTGTATAAACATACGATTGGCTGACCAATAGGGAATTAAGGGATAGTTTATGTGATTTTGATATAACAACGCGGCAGAGGGGAATTATTCAGATTTTAGGGAATTACTGTGATATTGAGAGAAGAAGAGACTCGAGATTTTGTCATTAGGCTCATACTCACTGACTGAGAGCCTGATGCTTTGCTGATCGATTGATGACCTGAGGACAAAGACTGGTTCTGCTTGCTGACCCATACAGTGGATAGGTAGATATGACAATGTGACTGAATTACATTTTCATGCTTTTTCTTTCTAGGTACCAACTGTGCTGTTTTGATAGAATTCATAGCTAGATGTTTCCTAAATTCGTGTCTAAGTTGTTTTGCATGAAGGCCAACATGCTGATGCTAATCTGTGTTAGATGAGGGTATTCACATGACGACTGACGAATTACAGGGACTAATGTTTTGACTAATTATCTTACTGAAATTCTTTGTATGCCATATATCCTTGTTGCAGCTGACTCTGCTATTGATTTGAACTGTTGCCTTAAAATGTGTCATATTTCAAGCCTTGATTAGATTCAGCTTCTTTCGCCACTTTAATCAACCAGTATTGTTCTTATATGTGTTTCATTTGATATTGAGATTAATCTACATGACTTTAGCATTGTTAATATAAGGGAAAAAAACGTACTTAACTTATACTAAGGTGTGGTTATTCATGGCTGAAAGGTCATGGTGCGTGATACTTACTGACTCTGTTGATTATTGATTGTGATTATTGTGTATTGATTACTGTTCATGAAATTGAGCTATGGCAAGAACATCTTAAATGAGTTAAAAGGTTCATCGACCTATTCCCGTCCCCTTGTAAGTTTATTAAGATCAGACGTGCTAACAACCATCTATGGAATCAATCTAATCTAGTCAAAGTGGTGAAACCTTAGTGTTGCTTCATTCCTGTTCTTGGTGACACCAGCTGTTGTGCCCCAATGCTACGGCATTGCAGTTCCCTTGAAATTAAAAACTAAACAAACATAAAGCAAGGTGGAGATTTCCAAGTCCCACCTCCATGTTTACAGAATAAGCATGCCTTACTCATTAGGGTGTTGAATCTAATGTGGGATCTGTTCTCTGACATGGTATGTGGACAGGTCTACTATGACATAATGGCCATTTGTGACAGGAGCAGTGGTTTGCATAGATAACAGTGAAGGGGCATAGTGCACGAAAGAGCATAAAAAGGAAGTATAACTTAACACACCCTCGGTCTGTCACTTGGCAACTCTAATACACGAGGGTCACTTAGTTGTATCTCCTCTACACCTAGAAGCTAAATAGTTTCCACTACAGAAACGACTTATGCATTTAGGCAGTTCTCCATACTGAGCCAAACAAAATTAAACTGGATACTTATATAGATGTCACATGACTGACCCCCTGTGTTTCTCAAGGTGGCTTTTGTCATTTCTCTTATATGCTATGCCTTCATTTCATCACTGCACTCACACCCAATTATTAAATGACCCTTCCATGGTTGTATTTGTTCCTGGTAATTTATTATTTGCATTCAACCAATGTGGAAGCTCTATGTGTTTCTTCTGTTTGCCCCATGTTGTCTTACACAGAGAACACTAAGGTCATGATCACCAGGGCCCGTGGGGTGTATGGAATTTATTGTGCCCAATAAAATCCGATATCCCTTGGTCTGGAATTTATCACTGAGATAATGTCTGCCCATTTTGAGTTTTTGCTCTCTAATGGGGAATAGCAGATCACTGTTGGTGCTCACCACGCCAACATCTACATGTCCTGGTAAACCATACCTTGTGCTCCCTTGAAATTAGGCAGGTTTGACTGATGAAATTTACAGGGGTTTGAGCAAGGGGTGGAATTTAACAGAGAAGTTGTAGCCAGAACATTTTTCATCATGTACCAGAGATTAAACATCAGTGGAAATAACACAATTACCATCATTAATGCATAAAAATCCAAGTGGAGTACCACACATATTTTACATCCACATTGTGAAACACAGATTGGAAATCCATTCAAGTTTTCAAAATGTTTTGTAACAAATGTGTCTTCTAAAATTAATTCACAAAATGGAGTAAGATGTTGGAGTGTAGATTTATAGTCAAAATTAACATGAAAAGTTTGCAAATTAATGTATAATGATGTCGCATAGAAAATATATTACTGTGCTTTTAATATACGCATTTGAAATGTGCCCACGGGGAGTGGCCACCAATGTATACGATGATAAATGAAATTGACAAATAATGGATTATTGATGTACTAATGTGTGGTTCTTTATTAGTATTAAGAGTTATATGTTAAGGCTTTGCTAAAATTAATCACTAGGCCTTGGTTAGCATGAGTCGGGTCCTAGCTGCCCGGTCTCATATTAAATGTGTTTTTCTAACGTGCAATGTGCTGACTTGCTGAAGGACATGAAGCCATACTTTTCCAGAAGCTAGAAGATGTGTGTAACCGTAGTAGATTATTTCTCATGAGACTCGACTTGCTCAAGGAGACATTCTTGCTGAATTCAACAGTGTAAGCTTGCAATAGGTACAAGGTCGCCTGAACTGGTAAGGACAATGGGACTACTGACTGAGTGCGCTGGAATAAAAAAATTTACCTGACATTCTACCCATTGGAGACGTCAATTACAGGAGCCAATAAACTATGTGAGAACTGTTTTAAGTGAAACTTCTTGTGAGGTGACAAGCCGATCATTGGATGGATATAATGATGCACCAAATTTTGCCCAATTGGAAATTAGGAGACTGTACAACAAGATTAATATAACCAGGTGTCACAAGGAGAAATCAGCCATTCTCTGCTATTTTCTAGCCATTACGTGCCATTCTTTGCTATTACCTAGCCACTTTGTCACTGGTGCTGTTGACCCTCTGTCTTAAAGATTTTGCTGTTTGACTCTTCAAACCATCCTCATCCTTGCCTTGCCCGGTTCGTACTTTTCCTCCTTATGAGCAAAGGGTTCCTTATTGCCCTGTCTTGCTGAACTTTGCTGCGTTTCCTGGCTGATGGCGAATCAACTGATGTCCTGAGGACGAAGACTGACTCTGTATGTTGACCCATTACGGAGGGTAACTATATGATAATGAAATTGTAATTGTCTGTTTGCCTTTTCTTTCTAGGTACCAACTGCTTCTTTTGATAGAGAACATAGTTAGATGTTTTCTAAATTTGTGTTTCTAAATTGTTTTGCATGAAGCCCAACATGCCAATGCTAATTCGAGGTTAGTTAAGTGGTTCACTAAATGGACGCAAATAGACAAATGACTGAATCTATGCTTTTTTGAATAATGCACTAATGATACTCTGCTAAAGTTAATCCATGTTGATGTCGTGCTTTGTTCTAATGTTCACGATCTTTGCTTTGATGAAGTCTTATTCAAGTTGTCATATTATGACTTTATTGATGTGTTTTCTGGTATTCAGACTAATAAACTTACTAGTAGAGTGTAACAAATAGGGAATAAATATCATAAATCTTACTAAATTCTGTGTGGTTATTCATGGCTGAAAGGGCATGGTTTGTTTTCGATACCTATTAATGTCACTGGCTAATTCGATTGACTTGCTATTGTGATTATTGATGAGGTTATTGATCTATTAATTGAGATGTTGATTAGTTATCTCGTCTTAAGGTGTCGCCAATCAGGGTCAAAATATTAATTGGCCTAAAACGAGTCCCAGAGTAAGTAAATTACTTAGGGCGGGACGCGTTATCAAAGACACCCTGCGTTATTTCTTCGGAACACATGACGTCCAATGGGCCAATCACATGGGCCTGTGCTACATAAAGGAAGGCTATATTCCTGAAGGTTGGCAGCTCATGACTCTTGTCTATTTTTGAGAAAAACTTTCAGATTTAGAATTCTCTTACAGCTCCATATGTTAAAGTGAGATCCAAAGCCTTTCCATGCAACTTCCACCTTCACACCTAGATAGTAGTACTAGAACAATTTTCAGGGTAGGGGTGATGCCATTAATGTTATATCACTGAAGTGGTACGGCTTGTGAAAAATCTGAGCGTCACACAAAAAACAAATGTCACCCATTCGGTAGGCATAATATAAGGGTAGCTGGTATGTACCTGGTGTGCATTTTGGAGCATTGATGGGGTAGCACATTGTAATTTTCAGACTGCACATTTTCTGTTAAGATGGGCACTAAATTTGCATAGACTTGCAGTTTTACTGTTTAAACAATGAAGAGCACAAACGATAATGTGTGGAAGTCGGGTTCCAGCAAATATGTATCATTTGTGAATCACCAAGTAAAGTGTTCTATTTGGTTGTGTTCGTGTCAAAATCATTGTTTCCACCACACTTCAGAATAATAAATAAATGTTCTTCATTTTTACTTTCCTAATTGCTGATTTATTTTGAAATCTGTCACTAGCTTAACAAATCTTGAGGGGGCTTCCCTGAAAACTACATGGAGGGCCGCCCTCCGGACTCAGTCAGGAGCTCTCAAGCCAGTGTACTGACTGAAGGGGGGGCTGGAGCTCAGGGCCCCTCTTCCACACCGCAGGGGCTGTGGGGGGCCTATGTTACACCACTGATATCTGTGTATAATTCATTTGCAATTATTTAAATAATGTTGTGTATTAGAAAAACACTTTCTTTTCGCTTCCTGTGCCCCAGCAAGATTCTCACCTAGGTCACTTTTACAAAATCCTATCACATTGCAGTCAGAGAAAGGAAAACACCTGAGTTTACAAATAATCAGCAAGTTGTTAGAAGACATAGACTTGCATCGTCTTCCCTTATCTATGGTACGGAGGCATTACGTATGTGCCATAAGCTGATGTTGATGGTCCTCCAGGTGAATTATGAAGGGTTGAAGACTGTTATCACTGCAGGTGAGGCTATATCAGGGAGGTGAGGTTGAGCAATAGAGAAGCAGAATGAGAGAGGAGATGAAATCAGAGGACAGAGACACGTGTGACTAAACTGTAGTGGAGTCTGCATCTCTAATGCGTAATGCTGCCATCGCACATGATGAGACAACATGTACTGGGTCACCAGTGGGTAATGCAAGCATCTGAAATGAATAAAGAGCTTGGTCCAAAGTATCGTGAAAGAAAATGGTAACCAGATCCAGTGTGTCTAGCCCATAAGAGGAAAACCATTAGCAGACTCGGCACACCTATTTCTCCCCACGCCACATAAACGTCAAGGCTTACAAAAGCATGTTCACGTATGCAAAAGCAGGGATACAATCTGGTGTTGCTTGTCCCATGGCTTACCTGAAAATGATCAGGAACACAAAAGAATCAGGAGAAAGAAGAGCAAGGTGAGCGAAATTATAAATGCACAATATGAAAACTGGAGGTCAGAAATAGATTTAAGTGAGAAATTAAGGGCAGATTTATGTAAAGTGGCGCGGCACTGAGTACAGCGCCACTTTCCCTGCGCCCCTTAGCACCCTTCTACCGCCACCATGTGTGCGCCGTATTTAAAATACGGTGTACCGTGGCGCAGGGTAGGGGGCAATAGCGTTATTTTTAATGATGCTATTGATGTACTCTGAAGGAGTAGCACCAAAATATTGGTGCTACAGCTGCAGTGTACATAGGGCCCCATTCTAAAGAATGGAATTCCCCTATTAACGCCTGCTCTTGAGCAGGCATTAAAAGTGCTGTAAAAAATGGCTCTAGGAAATCTCATAGATTTCCCTACACCATTTTTCCGGCTCCCCTAACGGGGGGATTGCCCCCTTTGCATACATTATGCCTGGCGCAGGCATAATGTAGCGCAAAGGGTTACAGGGTGGCGCAATGCATGCATTGCCCTACACTGTAAATAAACTATGGGGATTTTGGCCTCGTTAAGCCATATTAACGTAAAAAACGATGACATTAATGTTGAGCAAGGTGGCGCCAGGGCATTGTAAATATGCCCCCAAGTGTGCAAAGCTCTCAAGGAGGAGCTTAACAACCACTATTGGCTGCTTCCCTCACTTCTCAGAAAATGGCTATCAGCCAATGAGAGAATGGCTGGGATATAAGACACTCCTCATCATAAGGGGACATTGACAGTGGGATGGAGCTTCCCTGAGTTTTTTACACCACTCCATTTTTTTTTAGTCATCTGCCATCTAATTATTTCTTTCGACCAGGAGGGGCGTATAAGAGAACTAGGGACAAATTAAACTGCGATGTGTAGCGTCCCCATGTGCCAAAGTTTGCCTCACTGCTCCGCCACCTGCATCTCCACAGATAGTTGTTTGCAATTGGACATTTAGGAACTATGGTTTTATATGTAACTAAGAATTAGATGTGACTCGCCCATAAAGTTAAAAACGTTTCCATTAGTGGGTGCTTACATTCTTAATAATATTAGGCAATGTCGCCTGGCAAATAGCATTTTCAATTACCGAATCCTTCTGATGTGTTACTCAGCGATGTCATTTGTTGGACTACATGTCCCACATTGCAATTTGATAGGGGTGACTTTACCATAATACGACCTGTTTCACAGAAATCTAACTTCGAGTAACTCTAGGTGGAGAGTCCATGTGCTTTGACATGTTCTTTGTATTCTATTTGATTAATACATTTAAGCAACCTGTTTTGAGTGAAGCGTCTGCCGTCCACTCTGAGAAAGTATTGATTATTTATAGGTATAGCTGCAATCGTATTTCAATTAGGTTGTTAAATCTTCTTTACCTTTAATGAGGAGGATGCTGATTACACAATGGGCATTAGTGAGGCTTAGCAGTGTGGTTTGGGACTTCAATTAACTAAATCCACTGACATGTTTACAGTGAAGTAAACTAGACTGAACTAGGCCTGACATTTGATGGCATCTGTAGTGAATAGGAATGAACAATGGAAATAATTTACAGGATGATATCAGGCCTGCGAAATATGTGTTTTGAAACTACTGTTGCTTTGGCAATAGATCGTACCACCTTAAATAGTGTGAGGATGATGTTTTCTGCTTAATGTCACTAAAATAGAGCAGTGGGGGAGAGATACGTATATTATGGTCTAATACATTATCCATAACAGTGCTGGTGCTGTTTGAAGTATTCTGTGAAAGAAACCCCAATCCTATGATGTGTAATGTTATTTGGGCTGAGCTTGTAATTAAGGTATTGATCATTGTGGCACGAGGCAGTGCACTGAGGCATTACAAGAGATTGGTGGTGATCTATAATGTCAATATGGCTGTAGGTAAGAGGGAGCAGGTGATTACATACAAATTAAATAGCCATATTCTAGCAAGAAAGGCTCTTCATATTTTCCAATTATGTGACAGTCAGGAGACAATAAAGTGCTGCTCATGTTAACCATTCCAACCAACACCAGTTTATTCACATCCCTATCACCTGAGGAGTTTACCAGGGTTCCATACTTTCACCTGACAATTTTAAAGTTTACATGGAGCCATTTGATGCTTTTCTTAAAAACAAAGGCATTGAGATTCCCCCAATATGCAGATGACACACAGCTCTGTTTCAAAATCGCCTCTGCTTCAGGCATCCAGCACCTCAAATACTGCATCCACATCACCCAGACCAGGATGTCCGATACCCAACTGAAGCTCAACCCAATCAAGAAATGTCCTGTTATTTGCCACAACAACAAACAATAAACAGTACAAACATGGCACCTTTACAGACATCTTAATAGCTTGTAACCCCAAATTTCTCTGAATGTCAGGTCAACCAGATTCACCCTGGACATGAACTTCATCCTCAAGGAACATGCTGCCCAAAAAACAAAGAAGGCTTGGAACCAGCTCCCTCCCCTAATAAAAGTGAAATCATTTCTTCCAGAAAGTGGCTCAAAACTGCCCTTGTATTTTCACATCTGGATGCGGCAACACCCTGCTCCATGGCCTTACAGACTCCACAATGGCATCCCTTAAGGGCATCCTACAAGCTGCAGCTTTCCTCCGGGTCCTGAAGAAGTATGTTCACATCATTCTCATCCTGATGGAAATCTATTGGCTCCCCTTGCTCATTCACACCATCTTCTAAACTAGGAGCATAGAAAAGGGAAAACAAGGCAGCTAGCCATTTCCGTCTATGCACCCTGGATCTTGAACATCATCCTCATAACCATCAATAATGAGTCAATGCTTCTCCAGTTTAGGAAAGTGTTGAAGATGCAGGCCTTTAAATAACTCCACATCACAGTGCATTAACCACGCCCAATCCAGCTACCTCCATTATCACTCAATGACTTTATACTTGTACAGAGATACACAGCCTTTTGGCTAGGTTTCCGTTCTTTAAATATAGCATACAAGCATGCATAAAATGGATGTACTTGGAATATGAATTAGCTGTCTGTGCGTTTGAGAATTACAACACATAACATGTAAGGATGTGTACTTTTTGACCATAGATGGGACAAGCAGAAGAGAGTTGATGTTCTTTTTGACATAATAATCTTTGTTTTTACCTCTATGAGTATGGTTAATTTTCTTTGTATTGTTAGTTGTTGTTTATTTGAAACTGAAGATGATGGTGTAATCGGCGTGTGGTTGTGTGTATACTGATTTGTGTGAGAATGTGCATGTTACAAAACATGTGACTGAATGAGGGTTTGCTTGGAATACTTTGTAATTGCCAGTGTTGCTAAAACTATAGCTGGGCATATCAATTCAAGGAACTTCTCTATAAACAAAAGACTCTCTCTCAGACTCTGATTGTAGCTTCAGAACAGATGCCATATTGCTGTCATTAAGAGGACTTTGAACCTCTTCAAATGTCAGTGCAATTGTGGACCCACATGAAATGTTATTAATTTGCCTTAAAATCACTGCAAACCATTGCAACAGCTAATGCCATGATGAATCACTAGCTGCAATCTTGATTGCGTCCATGTTGTACCAGGACTGCTCCGCTTTGTCACTTCTGACTTACCCAGCCTCATTCTCATATTTGGCATCTCTAAGAAAAGTTCACAAATGACTAGATCAGCCTCTCAGAGTTTACATTCGAAGTAATGTATGTACAAAACTTACAAAAAGTCATGCAAATAGTGGTCAGCTTAGTATTAAATGCCCATGGAGGCATGCTGCTGCTTTGATTACTAACTTTCCATTTGTTTATTGCACCAAATAAGCTTGTTCAGACTTCTGCAATGGATGAGTGTCCCTTCTCCAACATAATATTTTCAAATTCATTAGGCTTAGGCTAAGGCCCTCATTACAACCCTGGCGATACAGTCCACTGACCGCCGTGCTGACGGCCGCCAATATACTGTGTCCGCGGCGGAAATCCGCTACAGTTTTATGACCCACACTTAGAACTCCTCCACAATACAGACACCCACACAAGTCCGCCACACCATAGGTCAGTGATAAACTGGCGATACCAAAACCCACACCGCCACGTCAACAGGAATACACCCACACTATCACGACCCACGAATCAACACGGAGGTCATTCAACCGCGGTAAACCATTGGAGGTACACACCGCCGTGCTCAAAATACACACACATTTACAAAACACAACCACATTGGACAATTCAAACTACACACACCTGACACACATACACACACCACACCCATAACACTATAAAACACACCCCCACATTACCCACAACCCCTTACAACAAAATTTTTGGAAGAAGCAGAGAGATAGAAAAGCAAATACAACACCAGCATCCAGAGGCACATAACAACATCACTCATACACCATCCACGCACAAAACACCACACACCCCAAAACATCATCCCACACATCACATCACACATCACCTCACACATCACTCACACCACATCAGGGCACCTCAAAGACACCCCAGGTTTTCTGAGAAGGAGCTCAGGGCCATGGTGGAGGAAATCATCTGGGTAGAGCCACAGCTATTCGGATCACAGGTGCAGCAGACATCCATTGCAAGGAAGATGGAGCTATGGCGGAGAATTGTCGACAGGGTCAACGCAGTGGGACAGCATCCAAGAACACGGGATGACATCAGGAAGAGGTGGAATGACCTACGGGGAAGGTACGTTCCCTGGTATCCAGACACCAGACAGAGGACTGGCAGTGGACCCCCACCTCCTCCCCCACAACTAACAACATGGGAGGAGCAAGTCTTGGTGATCATGCATCCTGAGGGCCTCGCAGGAGTAGCAGGAAGACTGGACTCTGGTAAGTCATATCTTTACTATTATATCCCCCCACCCTACCTGCATGCCATCACAAACCCCAACCCCTACCCTCACACCCATTACTCCAACACCTCATATGTACCCCACTATCATAACCCACACATCCCAATACCAAGCCCTGCATGTGACAACAATGCATGGACACCCATTACAGACCTGCATGGACACCCATCACCAAAGCATGTCCAAGGGAGAGACTCACCCAGGGCACACAATCACCACTCACACAAGGGCCAAGGCCATGTTGCAAGCACAGAAGTAGAGGGAAACACACCCATTGCACAAGATGGCACACACAGATACAATAACAATGCATTTACACCCCAACAGGACCCCTACACAATGTCACCAGACAGGAGGTGCCAGCCATATCCGGTCCCCCCACAGAAGGGCCCACAGTGACGACAGCAGCTCTGTACGCCTGGATCAAGATGACCAGCCCAGCCCATCAGGGACCTCTGGATAGTCGGTTCCCATGCCACAGTCCCAAACCACCACTGAACCTCCCCCTCAGGAAACACCACCACAGCACCCACCCAGCGGGCCCATGCCACTGTCCCCCGGTCACATCAATCAGCAGTGTATCACCTCTACAGGGACCCCAGGCAAACCCACTAACACAGGACGATCAGGGACCTGGGGTCAGTGGCAGTGGGCACACGGTTCAGGGGACAGAGGCATAGGATAACAGGTGAGCTGGGAGGACTGCTGTGCGACAAGGGGAGGACAGGCCCAGGGAACCCCCACTCCACGAGGCACTCTCAAACATCATGGGAGCATACCACCATTCCCAGAAGACCATGGGCACGGTACTGGCCAAGTTTCAGGAGACGCAGCGGATGCAGGATGAACAGTACCTGGGGATCGGGGAGTACTTGAAGTCCATTAACATCACCCTGGTCACCATTGCAGGGGTGCTGGCAGGCATGGCCAACACCATGAGGGAGACAGTGGCATACCACCGGGCCCCTGACACCAGCCCGAACAATGAACAGCCTTCCACGTCTGCCGGCGCTAGTGGACAGGAGGTCCTGCCACAGGACCAACAGGCCACCAGCACCCCATCCCCTGCAGAAGGAGAACCACCCCGCAAACGGTCCCTGTGATCCAGGTACAAGACAGAGAAAATTGCCAAGACACCCGCCAGGAAATAAGACTCTCCTGATTGTCACCCTTCTGTCCCACTATGTCACCCTGTCCACCTTGAACGGCCATTGCTCCACTTCCTATGCCCCCTTGGACAATGCACCTCTGATACCAAGAGACTGGACTCTACCATGGACATTCCTCCACCAACACCCCAGCCCCTTCCACATACCCCTATACACATTAGCCCATAAATAAACACCCTTGAATCACAAAACAATCTGGAGTCAGTCTGTACTTTCACAAATGTATTATTACAACTTCTTTGACAAATATCAATGTTAATGTTCATTTGCACATACCAATGTATGACACTTGTTGGGCAGCAGTAAACATAGCAGAAGGCAGAATGAGGTACCCAGATCTGTTAAATGGAAAGCCAAAGTGAACTGTCAGGGTCCATACACAGAGGTTAAGAGGCTGACTTATACAATGCCCTACAGTAGTCAGATATGGAATGAACAGTACCAGTCTCTTACCTGTGTCTCACTGGAAGTACTGCATGATGATGTTGTTTCGGTTGTCAATATCTTTTTCCTCTGCCTCCTCTTCCTCATTGTCCACAGGCTCCACAGCTGCCACAATACCATCATCAGGCCCATCCTCATGCAGAAAAGGCACCTGGCATCCCAAAGCCAGGTTGTGCAACATGCAGCATGCCACGATTAACTGGCACACCTTCTTCGTTGAGTAGTAAAGGGAGCCACCTGTTAGATGGAGGCACCGGAATCTGGCCTTCAGGAGGCCCAAAGTCCGCTCAATAAAATGCCTAGTTCGCCCATGTGCCTCATTGTAGCGTTCTGCTGCCCTTGTCCTGGCATTCCTCACTGGGGGTCAGTAGCCATGAGAGGCTGGGGTAACAAGAGTCACCTGCAAATGTTGATGGATATCTGTTAGACACACTCTAACGATGTAGCTGCGCATGTGTTTCAGCAGGGCAGATAACACTCTGGTCAACACGTTAGAGAACATTGGCTGAGACATCCCTGATGCCATGGCCACTGTGTTTGGAAGTAACCACTTGCCAGGAAATGGAGCACTGACAGGACCTGCACTAGAGGAGGGATACCTGTGGGATGGTGGATAGCTGACATCAGGTCAGACTCCAATTGGGCACACAGTTCTTGGATTGTGGCACGATCAAGTTTGTAGGTGATTATGATGTGTCTGTCTTCCATTGTTGACAGGTCGACCAGGGGTCTGTACACCGGAGGATGATGCCATCTCATCATCTGCCCCAGCGGATGTGCCCTGTGGAGGAGAATGGTGATCAGAGGGTCACGTACCACATAGGTTGCACAAGTGTTTTTGCAGTAATGTGAGTAAATCCGTGTGTACCGTTGTCTGTCCGTATTTCTGCCCAAATGTGCTGTGACGCTGTTAGGTGCCATGCCATGTGCCACCCTGAAATGGCAGCTGCCTGACCTGTAACGAGGGACAAGGGGAAATCAGGTAACTGCACTGGCGTTGTGCAGCGTCGCGGTAGGTGGTCGAAGACCGCCGCGCAATTCAGCATTGGTTCTCATTGGGCCCTATGGGTTCCAGGAGCCAATGACGATGTACGCCGGTGGTGACGGTATGCACCGCCGCGGACGTAACCGCCATTTTCTATCTGTTCACTCACTTGATACCTGACCTTCAACAGCGGAGGACCTACACTGCAAGTGCTGCTGTGATCTGCGTCTCGAAGCGACAATGACTTGAGTGTCTGGGGAAAGGGCCCCTGCCTTCACTTCGGAGGTGTTGGAGAGACTAGTGGATGGGGTCCTCCCCCAATACATGCTACTCTACGGTCCTCCAGACAAACAGGTGAGTATACTGTGAGCATGATGCGTGGGACATGAATGTATGTAGTGGTGTGGATGGAAGATACATGTGGGGTTGGGGGCTGAGGCCTGCATGAGAGGATGGTGAGTGTATGTGTGTCAGGGCATGGGTGGGAAGTGGTGGGCAATGAGTATGACGAACCGGACGGGAGAGTAATTTCCTTTCATCCTATACCTTTCCTATAGGTCAGCGCCCACCAGAAGAAGGGTGCTTGGCGTGCCATCACCAAGGAAGTGCGGACCCTGGGGGTCTATCATAGATGGAGCACCCACTACTGCAAGAGATGGGAGGACCTGCGCCGCTGGAGCAAGAAGACGGCGGAGGCCCAGCTGGCGATGGCCTCCCAACGTGAAAGGGGTGCCAGTCGCACCATGACCCCCCTGATGTTCCGATCCTGGTGGTGGCATATCCGAAGTTGGATGGGCGCTTGAGGGCATCACAGCAGCCACAAGGGGGTGAGCACAGTCTCATTCAGCTGACTCTGCGCACTTTACGAGGTGTCTGGGTGGGGGATGTGGGCTGTGGATTCCCCTAGGCCAGGGCGAACTTGGTAGGGTAGGTCCCTTGTTAGGCAGGGTCTGTGATACTCCAACCCCAATAGTGGTAGTGGCCATCTACAACTAGTCAGCCTCCTGTGGGTTCCAGGTGTGCAGCAAATGGGGTTAGGCATAGTCTCCCATGGGCAGGTGTTTTTCCTACTAACTGCTAGTGCATGGCCTAGTGCAGAGGGCTACTCCCTGTGTATTGTGTCTTGCCAATGGTAGTGGTGTTGCTGGCATTGACCACGTGTCTCCTCTGTCTTTCCCCCCATCTTGTTTTGTCACCCTGTCCTTGTGTGCATTAGCATCATCTGGCAGAGGAGCAGAGGCACCGGAGACGGAGGGGGCTGCATCCCACATGGCCCAGGAGGGTGAATCTATGGAGTCTGAAGGCACCAGTGCGATGGAGGGCGAGGGGAGCTCCACAACGGGGACAGGAAGGGAGACCAGCGACAGCGACTCCTCCTCTGATGGGAGCACCCTTGCAGTGGCGGGCACCTCTGTGCCCACCGCAACAACAGGTACAGCCGCCACCCCCCTACCAGCACCGCCCTCCCAGCAGCCCCTCAGCGTGTTTCCCGTGCCCGCTCACCCAGGAGGGTGGGCATCTCCCTCGGTCCAGGCACCTCAGGCCCTGCCCCAGTCAGCCCTGCTGCCCTCAGTAAGGAGGCTATTAACCTCCTGTGATCCCTCACTGTTGGGCACTCAACCATTCTGAATGTCATCCAGGGTGTTGAGAGGCATTTGCAGCAAACAAATGCATACCTGGAGGGCATTCATACTGGTGTGGCGGCCCAACAGAGAGCATTTCAGGCTTTGGCCTCAGCACTGATGGCAGCCATTGTCCCTGTGTCCAGCCTCCCCCCTCCAACTTCCTCTACCCGGACCTAATCCCCTCTACCTCAGCCTATCCCAAGCACACCATCAGACCAGCATGCACACATATCAACACACAAAAGTGGCTCAGGCAAACATAAGCACCACACATCCCACAGGCACTCACACAAGCACCATACCCATGCAGACACACCAACATCCACTTCCTCCACTGTGTCCCCCACCTCCACGTCCTCCACCTCCCTCCCTGTCTCGTCTCCACTCACACCTGCATGCACTACATCCTCAGTCACTGCCTCCATCACCAGCACGCCCATCACAACACACCACTCACTAACAATCACCACCCCCACAACCATCCACACGTCCTCTGTGTCCTCTCCCCGTGTGTCTGTGAGCCCTCCTCCCAAAGTACACAAACGCAGGCACACACCCACCCACCAGCCATCCACCTCACAACAGCCTCCAGCCCATGCACCTTCACCCAAACTCAGCAGACGTACACCTCCTATAACCACTACCTCTTCCTCCACTCCCACACCCCCTCCATCTTCCCGTCCCAGTGTGTCAAAGAAACTTTCCCTGGCTAACATTGACCTCTTCCCTACACCTCCCCCTGTCCTTCCCCTAGGGCCAGGATGTCTAGATCCCAGACCAGCACCTCAGCCACCAAATCGGCATCAACTGTGGTCCCTGCAAGTCGGGGAGGATAGAAGGGAGCACCCATCAGGGCTGCCAGTGTGCCACCTACTGAAGCTAAGGACCACCCGATTCCACCACCTGCCAAGGTAAAGAAGGGGTCAGCATGCAGAAGGGAAAAGAAGCACCATCCACCCAGCAAGGCCTCATCCAGAATCAAAGAGGACAGTGCCAAGGTCCCAGTAGTGACTACCATGGTGGGGAAGGGACACAAAAGCAAAGGAAAGTCACCTCAGGGCACGGAGCCTCCTGGTGAGGGACTGGTGACCCCCATTTCTCATGACAGGCCAGCAACCTGTACCACGGTGAGCACCGCCACAATGACCGCCACCGGCACCGCCATCTGCACTGCCACCTGCACGGCAGCTGCCACAACTACAGTCACCAGCATCATCCCCAGTGGGCAGCCGTCCGAGGCTGCTGGAGACAGCCTGGTGTCTCCCTCCACTACTACAGATACCTGCACCACGGGCAGCACAGACAGCATCTCCGCCGCAGACACCCCCACAGCCACCGCCACCTGCACCGCCACGTGCCCAGCCAGTGCCACTACCGTGGACATCAGCAGCATCCCCAAAGGGCAGCCGTCCGAGGCTGCAGGAGACGTCCTGGACCCTGCACACACTAAATGAGGCACCACCACCAGCGCTGGCACTACCAGCAGTTTGCAGCCTAAGTTGCCGCAGGGTGGAGTGTGGCTCTGCCTCCTTCGAGTATCATGCTACCTGTTCCCTGAAAATCTCGTGGCTCATACACCCAGGTGAGGGAATTGGAACTGCCACACCCCAGGTGCAGCATCACTGGGCACCATGTCCCCTCCAGAACCAGTGGAGTGATGCATCAACTCACCCAATCCTTGGTAGGATGAAGCACACAGGGCACAAAGCCCACTCCAGAACCAGTGGAGAAAAGCATCCACTAACACAGTCCTTGGCAGGATGAAGCACTCTGGGCACAAAGCCCCCGCCAGAACCAGTGGAGAAAAGCATCCACTAACACAATCCTTGGCAGGATGAAGTACTCTGGGCACAAGCCCCCTCCAGAACCAGTGGAGAAAAGCATCCACTAACAGTCCTTGGCAGGATGAAGCACTCTGGGCACAAAGCCCCCTGCAGAACCAGTGGAGAAAAGCATCCACTAACACAGTCCTTGGCAGGATGAAGCACTCTGGGCACAAAGCCCCCTCCAGAACCAGTGGAACATGTCACCGACTTGAGAGACTGTGGCTTTGCACTCCCCAGGACCAGGCATTGGGCAACCCACCCACTTGAGAGACTTAGAGTCAAGAGAGGGGGGTGGAGAATGCCAACAGGTGCTCGCACATCCGCAAGAGTATAACAGCCGTAGGATCAGAGAATAGTCATATAAATGAAAAATGTAGTAGTGGGTGCCAGGCTAGCCAAAAACACCTGCCACCACAGGTGTTGGAGGGCCACTCACTAGAAGTGGTTGGTTGCCTATATAATACAAAAGGTGTGGCCAGGGCACACCAGTGTTGTAAGTCCAGAAAATGTTCAAGAATTGAAGGTTGTCCGGTCCAATAGAAATGTATTATAGATGCAAGTAGGTAGTAGAAATCTCAATCACAGAGATTGCGTAATACAAGGTGTCAAAGTATTCAGAACAGCCAGATGGTAACGACTAAGCGGAGTTACAATAAAGTAATCAAATGTAACAAAAAGTCCATGCAGCAAAAAACAGCCAACACGTGTTCCATCTTCAAGACTTTGTCAAGGCTGTGGAAACATAGATGAACAATATATGCTGGTTGGACAAGTGAAATTGTACATGTCGCAATAACACATCTATATCCATTGTGAAGAAATAAGAAAGACAATCCGAGAGTATGTGCAATGGTGTCAAAAATGGAAACATGCAAAGTGCATAGGGATGTGCATAGTCAGTGTGAGACAGGGGAGAACAAAAAAAAAAAAAAATTAAGAGTGCCTAGAGGGGTCCCAAGGTAGTGCATCAGATCAATTTACATAGGCAGACCTGCTAAAATAATCTGGAATAAGATAAATAGAAAGTATCCTGCGAGATAGTATTATCATTGGTGTGACTCAGAAGTGTACCAAGGTGCGCATGCATCTTATTTATCAAAAAAGTGATTCTAAAATTGAGCATGCTAAGATGTGAATCAGAGTTCAGAGAAAAAATATATATATATATCAAAATGGAAAAGAAGTCATAAATAAAGGTTATGTACCTTAAGATGTAAAAGGTGTATAAGTAAGTACGGTTGGAGCAGACACGAAATGAGGTCTGCAATGTATCTCCAGGTGAGGTCAAATAATATTGACACGATGACCATGGGCCATGATAAGCCTAGGGTTTGTAAAGACATAAAATTCTAAAAAATTATTTAAATATTTTCATGGGTAAAGAGCCAAAGAAAAGAATTAAAAAATGTGTGTTGTCAGAAGTGGTATGGTAATCCCATATTGAGCTTCAGGAAGGCGAAAATAAAGCAACCCCAAAAGTAAAATCTATGTGCGTAGAGTAAAAACTTAAAATAACAACCTAGTCAGTTCAAGCTAGGGGAGTACCAAAAAGGCGCTAGAGCTACGTGTTAGCTCTATTGTTCAGATAAAGGTTACAAAAGACATTGACCAAAACTGGTATGATTTCGCCTAAACTTAGGGATGTTCCGAGAAGCGGAACAAAGCAAAAAAGAGAACGTCACGGGTGGTAGCGCGAGGCAATGTGAGCCACCGCGCTCCGTGGATTGGAGCAATCCGTGTGTGAATGAAGTCTGAGACAGACTCAAAAGTGGAGTGAAAGTCCCTGTAAAAGGGAACGGGTCATGAAGACGATTGGGTCTAAAATTTAGAAATGTTGCGGGAAGCGGAACAGAACTAAAACCCAAAATGCCACGGGCGGTAGCACGAAGAAATGTGAGCAGCCGCGCTCCGTGAGATTAGAGTAGTCAGTATACGAACGGAGTATGTGCATAGACTAAGAAAGTGAAATAAACGGTCCCTGTAAACGTGAGCAGGTCACGTAGCAAACCAGTAACACATAGGGGGTTATTACAACTTTGGAGGAGGTGTTAAACCGTCCCAAAAGTGACGGTAAAGTGACGGATATACCACCAGCCGTATTACGAGTTCCATAGGATATAATGGACTCGTAATACGGCTGGTGGTATATCCGTCACTTTTCCGTCACTTTTGGGACGGATTAACACCTCCTCCAAAGTTAGAATAACCCCCACAGTGTCTTACCTCAAGGTTTGTAGACAAAGTAAATGTGCCGGTCGCGTCGGAAGTAAATCGTATGTCATGCCTAAAGGGTGTTGGTGCACCTTTTCAAAGGCTAAAACCGGTTGGGGAGAAAACAGTAAAAATAGAAAAGGGACTATAGGGGAACGGCGAGTGGTTAAAATAGCCCAAGATGGTGGCCCTCTTAAGACGGAGTGCACCATTCAAAGACAAAGGACTTGGAAAGTGAAAACAAAAAGCCCAAAGAAGGGTGTGGCGATAAGAAGTGGATGTCATGCATAGGGGTTGAAAAGACAAAAGGTATTGCGTACAAAATGCAAGATGATAAAATTAGAAACAAAATAGTAATGGCACTACAAGCAAAAGTAAATATCATGTTACAACAAGTTGAAACATTGGGCTAAATATAGGCAAGTATGAATGGGGTAAAAACCGCATCTAGTACATCAGCACAGTGGTTTACAGTAGCAATTACCAGTAAAATTTGGCTAAAATACACATGTAGGGATAATCATTGGTGAGTAGTGTATGATGATAGGTGATGCATATAGCCGAGTATTACAGAAAGGTGTATAGATCTTTGTCGACGTTAATGCCCTTTTCTACAGCTCTAAGTCTGATGATCCATCTGCTTTCTAATTGTCTAAGCCGTAGAGTTCTGTTGCCAACTCTGGGTAGTGTACTCACTGCGTCTATGCCATGTATGCTAATGCCTAGTCTCTCTTGCTGCCCATGCCTGGCATTGTAGTGCACCGCGAAGGGATAGTTCACATTGTTTTTTGCGAATGGCCCTGATTGTTCTTGTAGTTTCTCCTTAAGTGGTCGGATGGTGCTGCCCACATAGATGAGACTACAAGTGCAGACTATGCAGTAAACTACAAATTTGTTGTACAGTTGATGAATTTGTTGATTTTGTAAGTGACTGGTGAGTTGTATTGGAACATAGTAAGCTTGTCTTTGATGAAGCAGCACATATTGCAATGTCCACATTTGTAGGATCCATGTGGAGCTGGAGGTAGCCAGGTTTCCATTTGTTCAGGTAGGAGAAAACTGTGACAAAGATGATTTCGAAGGGATGGTCCCCTGCTATACGTAATGTTTGGTTTGGGAGGGAGACTTGTTCTAAGGAATCCATCCGCCAAGAGGAAGGGCCAGTGTTTATAAAGAATCTTGTAAATGTTAGAACTCAGTGCATTGTAAGGAGTAATAAAAGATGGAGGTCTGGGTGAATCCCTCTTTTTAGTAGATGTAACCAACAAATCAGATCTTTTGACATGGTGTATTCTATTATTTGCTCGTAATAGTGTATCATGTGAATAGCCCCTCTGTGAAAATCGTGTGTTCATTATTCTAGATTCATCATGGAAGACTGTATCTTCACTACAGTTTCTCCTAATCCTGGTGAGCTCTCCATATGGAATGGCCTTAATTTGCAAGGCCGGATGTGAGCTGTTTGCATGTAAAATGGCATTGCATGCCGTGGGTTTTCTGTATAATTTCGAGCAGATTTTGTCGCCTTTGATATAAAGTGTCAGGTCCAGAAAGTTAACATGTGATGTACTATGTTCTTCTGTGAAAGTAATGTTGTAGGAGTTCGTGTTAAGATGTTGTACAAAAAGGTCAAAAGTATCTGATTCTCCTGCCCAGAAAAGGAGGACGTCGTCGATGTACCTGCCCTAGTAAAGTATGTGTTGAGTCAAGTCAGGTGGGCACTCTCTCCATATATGTAGCCATTCAAAGTAGCCCATGTACAAATTAACATTTCCTCGCGCTACCGCCCGTGGCATTTTGGTTTTAGTTCTGTTCCGCTTCCCGGAACATTTCTAAATTTTAGACCCAATCGTCTTCATGACCCATTCCCTTTTACAGGGACTTTTACTCCACTTTTGAGTCTGTCTCAGACTTCATTCACACACGGATTGCTCCAATCCACGGAGCACTGTGGCTCACATTGCCTCGCGCTACCGCCCGTGATGTTCTCTTTTTTGCTTTGTTCCGCTTCTCGGAACATCCCTAAGTTTAGGCAAAATCATACCAGTTTTGGTCAATGCCTTTTGTAACCTTTATCTGAACAATAGAGCTAACACGTAGCTCTAGCGCCTTTTTGGTACTCCCCTAGCTTGAACTGACTAGGTTGTTATTTTAAGTTTTTACTCCATGCACATAGATTTTACTTTTGGGGTTGCTTTATTTTCGCCTTCCTGAAGCTCAATATGGGATTACCATACCACTTCTGACAACACACATTTTTGAATTCTTTTCTTTGGCTCTTTACCCATGAAAATATTTAAATATTTTTTATAATTTTATGTCTTTACAAACCCTAGGCTTATCATGGCCCATGGTCATCGTGTCAATATTATTTGACCTCACCTGGAGATACATTGCAGACCTCATTTCGTGTCTGCTCCAACCGTACTTACTTATACGCCTTTTACATCTTAAGGTACATAACCTTTATTTATGACTTCTTTTCCATTTTGATATATATATATTTTTTTTCTCTGAACTCTGATTCACATCTTAGCATGCTAAATTTTAGAATCACTTTTTTTTATAAATAAGATGCATGCGCACCTTGGTACACTTCTGAGTCACACCAATGATAATACTATCTCGCAGGATACTTTCTATTTATCTTATTCCAGATTATTTTAGCAGGTCTGCCTATGTAACTTGATCTGATGCACTACCTCGGGACCCCTCTAGGCACTCTCAATTTATTTTTTTCTTTTTCTTTTTTTTATTTATTTTTCCTCTGTCTCACACTGACTATGCGCATCTCTATGCACTTAGCATGTTTCAATTTTTGACACCATTGCACCTACTCTCGGATTGTCTTTCTTATTTCTTCACAATGGATATAGATGTGTTATTGCGACATGTACAATTTCACTTGTCCAACCAGCATATATTGTTCATATATGTTTCCACAGCCTTGACAAAGTCTTGAAGACGAAACACCTGTTGGCTGTTTTCTGCTGCATGGACTTTTTGTTACATTTGATTACTTTATTGTAACTCCGCTTAGTCGTTACCATCTGGCTGTTCTGAATACTTTGACACCTTGTATTACGCAATCTCTGTGATTGAGATTTCTACTACCTAATTGCATCTATAATAAATTTCTATTGGACCGGACAACCTTCAATTCTTGAACATTTTCTGGACTTACAACACTGGTGTGCCCTGGCCACTCCTTTTGCTCTTGAGAGACTTAGGAGACTGTGGCTTTGCACTCCCCAGGAGCAAGCAGTGGGCAGTGGACCCACTTGAGAGACTTGAGAGACTGTGGCTTTGCACTCTCCAGGACCAGGCAGTGGGCAGTGGACCCACTTGAGAGACTTGAGAGACTGTGGTTTTGCACTCCCCAGGACCAGGCAGTGGGCAAACCACCCACTTGAGAGACTTGAGAGACTGTGGCTTTGCGCTCCCCAGGAGCAAGCAGTGGGCAGTGGACCCACTTGAGAGACTGTGGCTTTGCACTCCCCAGGAGCAGGCAGTGGGCAGTGGACCCACTTGAGAGACTTGAGAGACTGTGGCTTTGCACTCCTGCTGGTGCAGGCCCCTTGTCCTTCCTGTCAGCAGCCGGGGATTGCCCCTTGCCCTTCCCTCCTGCAGATGGTGGTGCCTCCGTGCCCTTCCTAGACACTGCTGGTGGTGCCTCCTTGTCCTTCTCCGTCGCAGTTGGTGGTGCCCCTTGCCCTTCCCTGTCGCAGCTGGTGGTGCCTCCTTGCCCTTCCTTGATGCACCTCGTGCAGGCACCCTGTCAGTGTTGCTGCCTGGTGCCCAGGATCCTCTCCCATCTGCAGTAGCTGTCTACACTACTGTGGCCGTGGACTGGGTGGCTGAGGTGCTCACCTTGATTCTGACCACCCTGGCCCAACGAGAAGGAGGGGGGGAGTGGTAGGGAAGAGGTCAACAGTGGAGAGGAAAAGCTTCTTGGGGACATGGGGGCAGGAAGAGGGCGAAGGTTTGGGAATGGAGGAAGAGGAAGTGGTTGTAGGAAGTGTCTGTCTGCTGTGTTTGGGTGCAGGTGCATGGACTGGATGCTGTTGTGAGGTGGATGGCTGTTGGGTGAGTGTTTGCATTTGTGTACTTTGGGAGGAAGGGGCACAGACACAGTGGGAGAGGACACAGGGGACATGTGCATGGAAGTGGGGGTGGTGACTGCCAGTGAGGGGCGTGTAGTGATAAGCGTGATGGTGGCAGTGGATGAGGATGTAGTGCATGCAGGTGTGAGTGTAGACACTACTGGGAGGGAGTTGGACGAGGAGGAGTAGGGGGACACAGTGGAGGCAATGGATGTTGGTATGTCTGCATCTGGATGGTGTTTGTGTGAGTGCCTGTAGGATGATGTGTGGTGCTTGTGTTTGCCTGAACCACTCCTGTGTGTTGTCCTGGATGCATGCTGGTTTGCCTGTGTGCTTGGGATAGGTTGGGGTTGAGGGAAATGGGATTGGGCAGAGGGGGTGTGAGGGGGAGGCTAGAAACAGGGATAATGGCTGCCATCAGGGAGGAGGCAATAACCTGGATTGATCTCTGTTGGGCCACCATGCCAGAGTGACTGCCCTCCACGAATGCATTTGTTTGTTGCAAATGGGTTGCCAGTCCCTGGATGGCATTCACAGTGGTTGACTGCCCAATAGAGATGGATCACAGGAGGTCAATACCCTCCTTACTCAGGGCAGCAGGGCTAACTGGGCAGGGCCTGAGGTGCCTGGGGCGAAGGAGATGCCCACCCTCCTGGGTGAGTGGGCACGGGAAACACCCTGCGGGGCTGCTGGGAGGGCGGTGCTGGTACGGCAGTGGCGGCTGTACCTGTAGTTGTGGTGGGCACAGAGGTGTCCCCCACCACCAGGGAGCTTCCATCGTAGGAGTTATCACTGTCAGAACTGTCCCCTCCTGTCTCTGCCGTGGTGCTCCCCTCGCCCTCTATCTCACTGATGCCGTCAACGCCAGTGGATCCGGCCTTCCAGGCCCTGTGGGATGCAGCTCTCCCTGTCACCGGTGCCTCTGCTCCTCCGTCAGATGATGCTAATGCACATAAGGACAGGGTGACAAAACAAAAGGGGGGGAGAGACAAACGATACCCTTGGTCAATGGTGGCAACAACACCTCTGATGGCATACACAGCACACACACACAGGGAACAGCCCTACGCACTAGGCAATGCACTAACAGTCACAATGCTAGTCACCAGCCCATGGACAGGAATACCTAAAGCAATTGCAGCATACCTGAAATCCACAGACACCTGCCCAGTAGTGGATGCCTACTAGCTTGGTTGAAGGAGGTTGACATCAGAACCAGCCCAACATGGGCCTTACCCTGCAATGTCCGGCCTGGCCTAGGGGCACCCACAAGCCCACATCCCCCACCCGGATGCCACCCCACCATGCCCAAGTAGTATATTGGGGCACTATACTCACCCCCTTGTGGCTGCTGTGATGCCTCCAAGCGCCCATCCAGCTCCGGATAGGCCACCGCCAGTATGCGGGCCATCAGGGGGGTCAGAGTTCGACGGGCACCCCTTCCTCGTTGGGAGGCCATTCCCAGCTGGGCCTCCGCCGTCTTCCGTGCACAGCGTCGCAGGTCCTCCCAACGTTTCCGACAGTGGGAGCTGTAGACCCCCAGGGTCCACACATTCTTGACGACGGCACACCATATATCCTTTTTTTTGATGGGCGCTGACCTGCAGAGAAATACACATAGTAAAAGGTATCAGTTAGACCTTCCTACCTGTTACACTCATGGCCCACCACAGGCCTCACATCCCCTTACACACAGACAATGCCAAACATACATGCAGCACGCTGCCCAGGGCCCTTCCACCAACCCACCCCCACACAAGTCCCTCACACCCAGCACTCCATGCATTTATTCCCCATGAATCATGCTCAGAGTGTACTCACCTGTTGGTCTGGAGGCCCATACAGCATTCGGTACTGGGGTAGGACTCCATCCACTAGTCTCTCCAACTCCGCAGCGAAGAAGGCAGGGGCCCTTTCCCCAGTGACACGAGCCATGGTCGGTTCCAGAC
The DNA here is from genome assembly GCF_031143425.1 of Pleurodeles waltl. Taxonomy (NCBI): domain Eukaryota; kingdom Metazoa; phylum Chordata; class Amphibia; order Caudata; family Salamandridae; genus Pleurodeles; species Pleurodeles waltl. Next base: position 679,900,702 of record NC_090450.1, on the reverse strand, counting down.
ACAGGTCACAGCAGCTCTTGCAGTGTAGGTCCTCTCCTGTTCAAGGTCAGGTAGCAAGTGAGTGAACAGATAGAAAATGGTGGTCACGTCCGCGCCGGTGTGTACCGTCACCGCCGGCGTACCGCACCATTGGCCACTGTAACCCATAGGGCCAAATGGTATCCAATGAGGATTTGCACGGAGGTTCTCGACCGCCTCCCGCAACGGCGCACAACGTCAGCGGAATTACCTCATTTCCACATGGCCCTCCATACAGGACAGGTGGATGCCATTTCGGGGGGGGGGGAGCAGGCCAAGGCACCTAACTGCGTCACAGTACACATAGACACCATTTGGGCCTATCCAACAATATACTGTTACAGTCACAACATGCAATGCAGTGTAGTGTTTGGAAATATGGAATACTGACCAGCTGCTCACCGTTTGCCCCCTAGATTGCAACCACTGTGGATGAATAGGAGATGGAGACACCCCCGTGTACAGGCCCCTGATGGACTTGGCAACAATGGAGGACAGACACATTGGGGGTCATTCCGACCCTGGCGGTCAAGGACCGCCGGGGATGCGAGAGCACCGCCAACAGGCTGGCGGTGCCCCGCAGGGCATTCTGACCGCGGCGGTTTGGCCGCGGTCAGAGACGGAAAACCGGCGGTCTCCCGCCGGTTTTCCGCTGCCATGGGGGATTCCGACCCCCTCACCGCCATCCTGTTCCTGGCGGCTCCGACCGCCAGGAACAGGATGGCAGTGAGGGGTGTCGTGGGGCCCCTGGGGGCCCCTGCAGTGCCCATGCCAGTGGCATGGGCACTGCAGGGGCCCCCGTAAGAGGGCCCCACTTTGTATTTCAGTGTCTGCTTTGCAGACACTGAAATACGCGACGGGTGCCACTGCACCCGTCGCACATACCCACTCCGCCGGCTCCATTCGGAGCCGGCTTCCTCGTGGGGAGGGGTTTCCCGCTGGGCTGGCGGGCGGCATTATCCTTACCAGGGCCACAATCACAGAGCTGTGTGCCCAATTGGAGCCTGACCTGATATCTGCTATCTGTCAGCCCACTGGGATCCCCCCTCTTGTGCAAGTGCTCTCAGTGCTCCATTTCCTGGCAAGTGGCTCCTTCCAAGTGACAGTGGGCTTGGCAGCAGGAAGGTCTCAGCCAATGTTCTCAATAGTGCTGACCAGAGTGTTTTCTGCCCTGATTAAACACATGTGCAGCTACATCGTTTTCCCCAGGTGGAGGATTTGGTCACAGTGAAGCTGATTTCTATGCAATGGGACATATCCCCAACATTATTGGGGCAATAGATCGTACACATATTTCATTTGTCCCCCCCAGGAGAAATGACCAGGTGTTCAGAAATCGAAAGAGCTTTCACTCCATGAATGTGGAGATAGTGTGCCTGGCGGACCAGTACATCTCCCATGTCAATGCAAAGTATCCTGGGTGTTAGACTTCTCATCCTTGGCGTGGTCTCCCTTATCTTTTTGCCTCTGTTCCCCACGTTGTTGATGTGTGCTGGACTCTGATTTTGCTGTTTTTGTTACTCTGGGCACTTTCCCACTGCTAACCAGTGCTAAAGTGCAAGTGATCCTTTACAAAATGTGTATGTAATTGGCTTATCCATGATTGGCATAGTTTATTCACTAGTAAGTCCCTAGTAAAGTGCACTAGAGGTGCCAGGGCCTGTAAATCAAATGCTACTAGTGGGTCTGCAGCACTGGTTGTGCCACCCACATAAGTAGCTCTGTAATCATGTCTCAGACCTGCCATTGCAGTGTCTGTGTGTGCAGTTTTAACTGTAAATTCGACTTGGCAAGTGTACCCACTTGCCAGGCCTAAACCTTCCCTTTTCTTACATGTCGGACACCCCTAAGGTAGGTCCTAGGTAGCCACAAGGGCAGGGTGCAGTGCATGGTTAAGGTTGGACATATAGTAATGTGTTTTATATGTCCTGACAGTGAAATATTGCAAATTCGTTTTTCACTGTTGCAAGGCCTGTCCCTCTCATAGGTTAACATGGGGGCTACCTTTAAATCTGATCAAAGTGTAGATTCCCTTTGGGAGCGGATGGGCATGTGGAGTTTGGCGTTTGTGAGCTCACAATTTAAAAATACATCTTTTAGTAAAGTTGATTTTGAGAATGTGTGTTTGAAAATGCCACTTTTAGAAAGTGAGCGTTTTCTTGCTTATACCATCTCTGCCTGTTTGTTGATTCCCTGTCTGGGACAGTTTGACAGTTGAGCTGGTTTCACCTCACACTAGACAGTGACACAAAGAGAGCTGGGGTGTAGTCTACATTTCCTGATGAGCCATCTGTGCTAGGAGGGAGGGGAGGAGTGGTCACTTACACCTGAAAGGGCTGTGCCTGCCCTCACACAATGCAGTCTCCAACCCCCTGGTGAGTGGGGCCTGGCCTGGGCAAGTCAGGATTTCACATTCAAGAGAGACTTTGCTTTGAAGTAGGCCTACTTCAAAGGAGAAAATGGGAATAAGAAGGGCACCCAAAACCACAGACTTAAGAACACTTCTGGAAACAAGAGGAACCTCTGCCTGTAGAAGAGCTGAAGAGCTGAGGAAGAAGAGATGCCCTGCCTGTGACTGTGCTTTGTGGAGCTATCCTGCAGTTGCTGCTTCTGAAAGAGTAAGAGGCCAAATACTGGACTTTGTGTGCCTTCCATCTTGTGAAGATCTCCAAGGGCTTGATTTAGAGCTTGCCTCCTGTTGTTTGAAGTCTTAGGGACAGCAGAGACTTCTCTCTGCCAGCACCTGGAGTCTCTGGAGAGACTCCTACTCTGCCCTGTGGTGCCCATCCATTTCCTGGGACCCTGAAAGCAAAAGCTGGCAGTCTAAGAGGAGGAAATCCACGCACACAGCACCCTGCGGGGAAAAGATCGACACAACTCTGATCAACGGCTGAAGAAACGACGCGCCGCCAGCTCTGCGGCTGAAAATCGACACTCGCCGGAAACGCAACCGAAGAAACAATGCACGGAGCTGGAGAAACGACGCACAGCATCGCTTATGGAGACTCAGAGATTGAAACCTGTGCTGCTTGGTTTTTGAATCATCGTGCGGCTGGATCTCCGACGCAAGTACCGCTGGGTGTGTAAAAACAACGCAAGGCCTGCCCGGACCCGAGAGTGCCGATTGGATTAATGCATCGCTCTCCTGCGGAGAGAAAAAACAACGCGCCCGACCCGACGAAAGGAAAAACGACGCAAGGTCTCGCATGAGTGAAATCGATGCATCGCAAGCCCTTTTTGACGCACACTCACCTGTGCGGGGTTATTTTTGACACACCCAAGTGTGTGTTTCAAACTACCTAAAGACTCTTTTTGCTTTTTAATTGATAACTTGACTTGTGTATTGTGGATTTTTGTTGTTTTGGTCTTGTTTTGTTTAGATAAATATTTCCTATTTTTCTAAACCTGTGTTGTGTCATTTTGTAGTGTTTTCATTAAGTTACTGTGTTGTTGGTACAAATACATTGCACTTAGCACTCTGAAGTTAAGCCTACTGCTCTGCCAAGCTACCAAGGGGGTAAGCAGGGATTAGCTGAGGGTGATTCTCTTTTACACTGACTAGAGTGAGGGTCCTTGCTTGAACAGGGGGGTAGCCTGACTGTCAACCAAAGATCCCATTTCTAACACTGGGTCTGTGCATGATGCCTTTATCCTGAGGAATAGCAGCATCCCATATGTGATGGCTCAACTCCAGAGGCACCGGGTGTGGCTAATAGGTGATCCCTGGTTCCCACCCAGTAGGTGTTGGTGTATGGGTATGGTGTGGGCCCTTAGGGTTAGTGTGTGTCTAACAGTTGTCCCTCGATATTTGCAGGTGACTCTGGTTACCCCAACCTCTCATGGCTACGGACCCCTGTGTGGAATCCCAGGACAAGGGCAGAGGAATGTTACAATGAGGCATATGAGTGAACAAGAAGAATAATAGAAAGGACATTTGGCCTCCTGAAGGCCATGTTTCGTTGCCTCCATCTAACAGGTGGATCCCTGTACTACTCACCCAAGAAGGTGTGCCAGACCATTGTGGCATGCTGTAAGTTGCACAACCTTGCCTTACGTCGCCAGGTGCCTTTTCTGCAGGAGGATGAGGCAGGAGATGGCCGTGTGGCAGCAGTGAACCCTGTGGACAGTGAAGATGAGGAGGCAGAGGATGAGGATGAGGACAACAGAAGTGCAATAATACGACAATACTTCCAATCACACACAGGTAAGACACTGTAATTTCACATTACATTGACAGTTTTGTGTTTGACATTGTCACTGGCAGGCGGATTTTCCCACTTCTATGGCCACTTACTGTACCCTTTGGCAGCTCTGTTTTCAGATATGTGTGCCCATTATTGCTCCTGGTGTGTTGACTGCAGCCAACTACATGTCATTCCTATGTATACATTACTGTACAGTTGTATTGCAGTGTTTAAAGCATGTTAAAAAAATGTATAGTTCAATCATTTGACAGACTCCATACTTGTATTTATTCAAATGGTGTTTATTTAAGTGCTAATAAGTAGAGGGGTTGTGCAATGGGCTGGGGTGATGGTGGAGGAATGTTCAGGATGGAGTCCAGTCTATTTGAATCACAGGTGCATTGTCCAATGGGGCATAGGAAGTGGAGCAATGGAAGTTCAAGGTGGACAGGGTGACAGAGTGGGACACAAGGGTGACAATCAGGAGAGTCTTATTTCCTGGCGGGGGTCTTGGCAATAGTCTCTGGCTTCTGCCTGGATCACAGGGACCATTTGCAGGGTGGTTCTCCTTCTGCAGGTGGTGTGGTGCTTGTGGCCTGTTGTTCCTGTGGTTGTGCCTCCTGTCCACTAGCTGCAGCAGAGGTGGAAGGCTGTTCATCGGTTTGGCTAGTGTCAGGGGCCCGGTGGTGTGCCACTGCCTCCATCATGGTGTTGGCCATGTCTGCCAGCACCCCTGCAATGGTGACCAGGGTGGTGTTGGTGTCCTTCAAGTCCTCTCTGATCCCCAGGTACTGCCCCTCCTGCAGCCGCTGGGTCTCCTGCAACTTGTCCAGTATCTGGCCCATCGTCTCCTGGGAATGGTGGTATGCTCCCAGGATGTTGGTGAGTGCCTCCTGGAGAGTCGGTTCCCTGGGCCTGTCCTCCCCCTGTTGCACAGCACTCCTCCCAGCTTCCCTATTGTCCTGTGCCTCTGTCTCCTGAACTGTGTGCCCACTGCCACTGACCCCAGGTCCCTGATCATCCTGTGTTTGTGGGGTGGCCTGGGGTCCCTCTAGTGGTGGACACACTGCTGATTGATGTGTCCTGGGGGCAGAGGTATGGGCCCGCTGGGTGGGTACTGTGCTGGTGTTTCCTGAGGGGGGAGGCTCTGTGGTGGTATGGGACTGTGCCAGAGTTACCGAATGTCCGGAGATCCCTGATGGTCCAGGTTGGTCATCCAGATCCATAGCTGCTTTCATCACTGTCGGCCTCTTCTGGGGCTGGACTTGATGTTGCTGGCACCTCCTCTCCGGTGACGTTGGGTGGGGGACCTGTGGGGATGTAAATGCAGAGTTATTGTTTCTGTGTGTGTCATCTGGTGCATGGGTGTGTTGCCCTGTATGGTTGTTATTGCCCTCTCAGCTTTGCATTGTGTGAGTAGTTATTTTGTGGGCTAGGTGATTCTCTCTAGTGTGTGTGCTTTCGTGATGGGTGTCCATGCAGGTCTGTGATGGAGGTCCGTGCATTGTTGTTACATGCAGGGCTCGGTATTGGGAGGGGTGAGTTGTGATGGTAGGGTGTGTGTGTGAGGTGGTGAAGTGATGAGAATGAGGGTAAGGGTTGGGGGTTGTGATGGCATGCAGATGGGGGGGTGATAGTAATAGAGATTTGACTTACCAGAGTCCAGTCCTCCTCCTCCTACTCCTGCCAGGGCCTCAGGGTGCATGATGGCCAAGACCTGCTCCTCCCATGTTGTTAGTTGTGGGGGAGGAGGTAGGGGTCCACTGCCAGTCCTCTGTACAGCTATTTGGTGTCTTGCTGCTGTGGAATGCACCTTCCCCCGTAAGTCGTTCCTCCTCTTCCTGATGTCATCCGTTGTTCTGGGGTGTTGTCCCACGGCGCTGACCCTGTCCACGATTCTACGCCCTAGCTCCATCTTCCTAGCAATGGATGTCTGCTGCATCTGTGATCCGACCCGGATGATTTCCTCCACCATGACCCTTAGCTCCTCCTCTGAGAACCTGGGGTGTCGATGTGGTGCCATGGGTGTAGTGTGAGTGGTGTGGGTGAGGGTTTGTGGGGTGCTGTGTTGGGGTGTATGATGTAATGTGCGTAGATGGTGTATAGGTGATGGTGGTGTGTGGCTGTGGTCTTGTCTATGGTCTTGCTATCTCTCTTGTGACAATTGTTTGTAGTCGTAAAGGGTTGTGGGTAATGTTGGTGTGTGTTTTATAGTGGTGTGGGTGTGTGAGTGTGGTGTGTGTATGTGTGTCAGGTGTGTGTTATTCAAATTGTCCAATGTGGTGTTGTTTTGTTAGGTTGTGTGTATTTTGAGCGCGGCGGTATGTACCGCCAATGGTTTAGCGCCATTGAATGTACACCGCAGTGATTCGTGCGTCATACTGCTGTGGGCTTAGTTCTGTTGGCGTAACGGTGTGGATTTTGTTACTGCCAGTTTATCACTGACCTTTGAGCTGGCGGACTTGTGTGTGTGGCTGTATAGGGACAGATTGCTTTGTGTGGGTCATATTATGGGTAGCGGTAATCCGCTGCGGCGGCGGTATGTTGGCGGCAGTTCGTATGGGTGTAAGCGGTACTTACCGCCAATGTCATAATGAGGACCTTTGTCTGTATGTCTAAGTGTGAATGCCTGAGTGGACTGCTATGTGAATGGATGACAGAGTGACTTGTCAGACTGATGAATGGCTACATGGATTAAAGAGAATAGCTGAATGGATGAGTGCATCAATAACAATGGACTGTCTGAGTTGATGGCAACTGGAGAATGAGTACATGAAAAGTTTAATTCCTAAGTGCATTGATGGTGGTCAGTTGGCAGATATCTAAGTGGGTAGATGGTTGGCTAGATGAATGAGAGAGTGGATGCCTCATTGGAAAGATAACAACACAAAAGGAAGACGGACACAGTGCTGAAGCTTCTCAGGCACTCACCCTCAATCACAGATCTGGGGTTAATCCATTGTTCTTTTACTCAGCATGCCACCCCAGTTTGGACCCAGCCATATGAAAATCAGTTTTGACCCTGCTCCCCATGGGTCTTCCATGGACCGGAAACAAGCATCCTGGGACCAGTTTCGGGTATCACCCCTCATCAGCAAGGGTACCTTGAATCCAGTGGCACAGTGAGTAACGGACCCACGTCTGGGTATATCCTTATTACTTAAGGTAACTTTAGCAATGCAAAAGGACGTTTGTGGGACTGCTGAAACTTTTCAGAACGTCAACCCCAGGCAATTGAGGGCTTGACTGTTCCTATGGGTGGGGAGGGCGGGCAGTCAACACTGATTTGCATATGTCTGTGTCCAAAAAGAAATGGCTAAGCGAGTGAAAAAACTAATGGATTAAATCCAGGTCTGTGACTGGGGGTGATTGTTTGATTTGTTCCACATTCCGTCCATCTTCTGTTCTTTTCGCACTTGTTGCCCTAAGTGGGAAAGGTATGCCCAGACGTGGGTCCCGTGCTCGCTATGGCACCAGATTCAAGATAGCCTGGCTGATGACGGGTGATACACCAAAACTAGTGCCAGGATGCTTGTTTCTGGTCCAGGAAGGGTCTGGCCTGGTAGCTCGGGCTGGACTGTTCCCATGGGGACAGGGTCAAGACTGTAATGGCACAGGGAGTAAAATAACTGATGAATTAAACCCAGATATGTGACTAGGGGTGAATGTTTGATTTGTTCCGCACTCCGTCCATCATGTGGTCTTTTTGCATTTGTTGCTCTAAGTGGGAAGGGTATGCCCAGACATGAGTCCAGTGCTCTCTATGCCACTAGATTCAAGCTAGCCTGGCTGATGAGGGGTGATACACCGAAACCGGTGCCAGGATGCTTGTTTCTAGTCCAGGAAGGGCCTGGCCTGGCAGCTCAGGCTAGGCTGTTCCCATGGGGACAGGGTCAAGACTGTAATGGCATGGGAAGTAAACTAACTGATGGATTAAACCCAGATCTGTGACTGGGGTTGAATGTTTGATTTGTTCCACATTGCATCCATCATGTGGTCTTTTTGCATTTGTTGCTCTAAGTGGGAAGGGTATGCCCAGACATGAGTCCTGTGCTCGCTATGCCACTAGATTCAAGCTAGCCTGGCTGATGAGGGGTGATACTCCTAGACCGGCCCCAGGATCCTTGTTTCTGGTATAGATAGCGACCATCCCTGGCAGTTCAGGCTGGACTGTTCCCATGGGGAGCAGGATCAAGACTGGTTTGAATATGCCTGGGTCCAAACTGGAATTGCATGGCAAGCAAAAAAACGAATGTATTAAACCAGGTCTGTGACTGAGGGTGAATGTTTGATTTGTTCTGCATTCTGTCCATCATCTGTTCTGTTTTCATTGTATAGATAGGTGGATAAGTGAGTGGACACACCAATACCAAAGTGAGTGCCTAAGTGGATGCATGTTTAGCTTGATGGGTAGGTAAGTCAATGCCTGAGTGGGTGGATTGTTGGATGGGTTGGTGGATGGACGTGTGATTGAGTGAGTGGATGGATGATGCGCTGGTGAGTGAGTAGTTGAAGGAGTGGATTCATTGTTTCTACACTATTCTTTTGGAGTGCTCTGCCAGCATCTAGTCAGTGGAGGAGCTGTGCGGCAGAGGTGGAGCAGCTCAGCACCGTAGTGGCATGTGAAGTGGCAGCCATGGAGACATGCATTTCCCCCTGAGAGTAGCAGCAGTGTGGGAGCAATGGCAGACAGCCACTGCGATATGCAGCAGTTTGAGTGCTCCATGCAGCAGGCACAGAGTGGGGTTCTAGATGGATAGATTTTAAGTTCTGAGTCAGGAAGATGTGGAGGATCCTTCCAATCTAAGTAGATGATAGCAAGCAAGAGAGAGGCAATCAGTAGCTCTGCCATTCCTGCAAAAATAGGAAGGCAGTAAGAAGAATGTATACATTAGAGGGTATATTTCATTTCTTGGTGTACCCTCAGTCGCTAAATAAATGCTGCAAGTAAGTTTGGTCATGTTATTTGTTTCCGCCGTGCTGGGTGTTCTCTCTAGCCAACAAAGTAGCTAACAAACTAAATGTAAGGGGTATGCCAACACTAAAATGATTTTTTGTTACATCTATTATTGTTGAAGGATATAACCGATTAAACTTGGACATGACATGCCACCCGCCTCTAGGCTGCAACATGTATCCTTAGCCTGAAGTCAGATGATCGCATCGGCCACTTTTGATGAGATGGCTTTTCTTTGAATAGGATTGAAAGCAGCCTAGCAGATTTTCTATCATATAGGATATGTGGCTGTTACTTACTACTATAAGCTTTATCTCAGATCTGGGGTTAATCCATTGTTCTTTTACTCAGCAAAAGACCGCAGGGGACAAAACATGTGTTGGCTGACCCTTAATGAAAACACCACAATCGACTCCTAATTCAGAAAAACAAAATAATTACGTCAAGAACAATTTGAATGAATATTTTTCTGCTGTCACCGATAAACATCTTGGCGTACTTGTCAATTTACTAATGAACTTTTAACACTTTTACACTAATACATAAATATTGGTACTAAAGCTATCATTTCTGGACCTGCATTTAATCGGTTATATCCTCTGACAATCACAGACAAAACTAAAAATCATTCCATTGTTGCTGTACCTCTTTCATTTCTTCAGTAAGAATAATGAGAGCAAGTAGTGTATAAGCACAGTGTGTAGTGCCAGAGCCAGGACTATGGGATCAATACAAAGGGCCCAGTTCCATAGACCGAATGCCAGTGCTATAGAGCTGACTGCATATGGTCAGTGTTATAGGACGTCTGTATTCTTCAGTATTAACGGTAAATTGCCTGTGTGAGTGTAGAGGTCCACTGACACTGGGCCAGAGCTAGAGTAATATAGCTATTCTAATAACAATGTCAATACCAAAGATTCTAATAGTAGTAGTGCTATATGATAATTACTATACGGTTAGTGTAATCACCGCACAGTCTGATCTATGGGATCAGTGCTAAGAAGGACATTGTTAGTGCTATAACATTGTTGCTATAAGTCCATCAACAGAGCTATTTGACCATACCAATGTTGTATGGAAAAGTAAGTGATATGGATACAGTGTTATAGGAATAGGTAATGACTCTGTGCTATAGGACAGCTTTCCATGCAATAGGGTAAGAGGTATAAGACCTAGGTTATATAGAGTCAATGTTGGTGCATGAGGGCAGACATAGTGCTACAGGACCAGGGCTGCAATATTAATGCTGCAGAGCTGCAGTCAGTGAATAGCCTGTGCTGGTGTTGTTGCTTCATCTCTTCCTGGATCTCTTTGCACTTATTTTACTGTTTGTCCTGGAAATGCTGGAGTAGAGCATCACTGGCTCCAGGAGGGAGTACACCGGGACATCATGTGAAGGTGCTCTGTAGAATGAGTGAAAGGAGCAGAGGAACAGGCAAAATGCACAGAGAGTTGTGCAGACTAAAGTTGATGAGAGAGAAAGGATCTCCCTTGTGATATTACTACTGGTGTCTAAGACCTGGGTTTGCACAGTTTGTGTAATCTGTATACTCTCTGATCTTATACCGTCTTAGTAGAATGATCTTTGGGACTGTTGTATAAGCCTATATGAGTTGTCTGTTTCCACTGTCTATAGCCTGTGATTTTGAGATTAGTACAACTTTTGGTATTTCTGTCTGCTTCCTTAAAGTAATTTCATGTCAAGATTGGAGGCTGGCATTATGTATAAATCTTTTATTGTGACTCCATTGCAACACTTCGTAGAAAAACAATAACCACACTTAATATTTCAGAACCAGAATGTCTCTAGAGTCTATATAAGTATCACCCCATCACCCATCTTTCTTTCGTCAATTCCAAAGCCTGCAGTCCGTGAAGAGCTCTGAAAAGTAATGGACCGGGGGAAGTGGCTTGAATGGACAATGGTAGAAATACGAGAACTCTCCATAGCTCTCTTTTCCAAAACAACCTTTATCTCCTTCCTTATCTTTTTTATCATTTTCAGAGGAAGAATTAACTGAGATAATTGAGTATCCACATGAAAACCCAAAAAATCTAGGTTCTGTGTAGGGACCATAAAATACTTTTCCACATTTATTATTGCCCTAAACTCTCTACAGGGTCCCTTGTCCACACAAGGTGTTTTAGCAATTCTATCCTGTTCTGAGACACTGGCAATATGTCATCCAAATAGATCATCAATCGGATGCATGTGACCACAATGCATAAGTCTTCCATAGAAATGTCTTGAAAAGAAACCAAAGCCACTGAAATATTCTGTGTACACCTCCCCTGCACTTGGTCTCCAACCTCTGTCCCTTGGGTGTAATAAAAAAGTGGGACCTGTGAAATGAACCCAACAACCCTATTCTTCTTGCCAACACAATTGCCACCAGAAATACCACTTTCAGGATCCGGAACGTGAGATCAACTACCACCAATGGCTCAAAAGGTGGTGCTTGAAGTGCCCGTAGCACCAATGAGAAATCCCAAACCAGAGTGGTACACATCATTCTATGTTGTTGCAGAAAGAATCTATGCACCAATCTGGAAACTAACGGATTCAAATGATCCAAATGTGGGCTTCTGAAAGCCTTCAAAGCCACCCATTGTGCCCTTATCGTAGATGAAGCCAACCCCAATGTGAAGCCTTCTGGTACAAAATTGAATACCTTCACTGGTTCAACTGACCCAGAGTTCAAACTTCTCTTCATACAACATCTGGAAGAAGAATCCCGATGCCTAGAATAAAACTGCAGTGTCACCAGTCACAGGAGGTTCTGAATTAATTTTACCACTCTGGAGAACAACCGTTAGCCAACAGATTCACCCTCTCAACTGCAAGGCCTAAAGGTGTAATCTCTGCAACATTCTTGCTGGAACAGGAGGCCCCTTCAGCTGCTACAAATGGTCCACAATTGCCCATTCTGCTTGCACTGCTAGAGTCATCAGAAGAGAATACCATGGTCATCTGATCCACCGTGCCACCACTAAAAGCACCCAGGGTTGGTCCTGTCTGATTTTGTGTAATACTCGGGAAATCATCGGAATTGGTGAGAATCCATATAGATGTTCCCCTTCCATCTGAATGACATTGCATCTCTCTTCCACGCCTCTGCGCAAGGAATAATTGTGCAGAAGCATGAAAGTAGGGCATTGTCCTTGTCTGTACACAGATCCACCATCGGCTCCCCAAACTTCCTCTGCAACTATTGGAACACCTCCCTCATCAAGTAAATCACACTCAGCAGGGGAAAAACCCTGGTCAGGTTGTCTGATGCCCAATTCTCCCTCCCCGGGAGAAACACCACCTTCAGGGACAACAGATTGCTCTCCACCCATGACATTATCCTCTGAGTTAGAAGCCACAGAGACTGTAACTTGCAACCCCCTGGTGGTTCAAATACCCCTTCACCGCCTGGTTGTCCATACGGACCTGAACAAGATGACCCCTCAGGTATGGCACAAACTCTAGACAGGCCAACAGGACTGCATTCAACTCCCTGTAGTTTGAGGAGCAACAAGCCTGCAGACTGCCCCATTTACCCTGTATGGACCAAAATTCCAAGCCTGCCCACCCACCCTAACTTGCTGGCATCCATACAAACCACCCAAGATAAAGTTCCCTCACTACATTGTTGTTTTGTGGCTTGGGAAAGGAAGTGAGGTGAGTCGAGCTTCCTTTTAAGGTAAAGGTCATAGGTAGAGGAAGCCAGCCATGTTAGGGAGGGATGGGGAAGGCTAGAACACTAATTTTTGCTTCGAAGGTTCTGTAGGGGGAGCTAAATCTCACTACGTGATTCTTGTGATGAAGAAAACTGAGGAGGAGGTAATGAGTGCCGGCACCCAAAGCTCTGCTCAGAAGCCCCCAGCTAGTGCAATTTAATATCGGCACCGAAAACCAAGGCTGTGTAGTATTAAATTCACTTCATGGCTCTCCCATCCACTAACAAGTTCTCCCTGCCCCTTCATCTTACTCCTGCAGGTTCTTGCTTTGTCCATTTGCACCGGTTTCCAGTCTTTCTGATTTGTTTTTTTCATCCACTTGGTAATTATCAGATGTGGGGAAATCAGTGCTGGTCCCCAAACATAAGTGCTGGTGGCCCCATCCAGCAACTACTGGCTCAAATTAAGCACTGTCTCTCACACATTCTACCCCTTTCTCTGCCTTTAGCATTTTCATTTAGTGCACTTTGGATTATATATTCTCAAAAGTTCTCTGTCTCCAGGACTGGAAATGTCAAAGCCTCCACCTTCCCCCATCCCTCCAAGTTAATTGTATTGTCTCTTTATGCAGGTTATATCTCACTGTATGTATTTAACCCCAAGCGTTAATCTTCTTCCTGCTCATGTTTATTCCAGCAGCACGGTATTTTGTAACAACATGCAGCGATGTATTTTTTCTTAAATTAATTCTTCCCATACCACATCTACAATTGGAGACTGGGCAGTTTAGACTTTGAACCAGCATCCAACTATTTTTGGTTCGGGAAGACTGTGGAACCACTACTAAAGGCCTAAGGTTCTGTGGCCTGGTACTGTTAGTAGTTGTGCCTGAGCTAAGGATGCTCTTGTAATGACCTACGATACTGTAGCTTGCTAAAGAAAGGGCTTGTGTCTGACTCATGGGACCTCTAGTAATGGCTTAAGGAAATTCCTGCATCCTGCATGGAGACAGTGCTTGTTGCAGCTTTGGAAGGGTAAGCAAATCGGAATGCGCTGTGGCATAGTTAGTGTGTCACGGGGCCTAGTGCAAGGAACGAAATGTGCCTGCTAGCTGTTGTTTGAACAGTGAAAAACAGCAATAATCAGGCCTTACTAGGCTCCCCTCAGGCCTTTGGGCCACCGCACCTACTTCCTCCATGGAGGCTACACCCCTGTTAATGGCACTGATTTTTTTTAAATAGTGAGACCTATTGGCTTTACGAATGTTTGTTGTGCTAATGTTACAAAATTCTGTTCTAGTTGCTCACTTTTGACGCTTCAAATGTTATATATAATTTGAATAGTTTATCTTTCACTCACGGATGCGATCACTCAAACTCCTGAGGCAACTCTTGTTTGATACATTGGTACTCATCAGTTCCCAAAAATGCAGTGCAGTTAGAGCACTGTATTGGCAGAGGTACCTGACACAGTGGCTTATAAGGCATTCTGGACTATGAGTATGGCAGAGCAGTCCTAGCAGATGCTGAAGGATGCAGTGACAGGTTACAGGGAAGTTCAGTGAGATAGTCACAGGAACAGGGGGCTGCACAGAAGACTTTCCTAGAAGTGATTAATGGTCAAAATCGTTACATTCAGAAGAGACCTGGCCTTCACTATGACTACACCGCTGACTGCCACAGTAACTGGGCACGCATGGGGATTTCCTGTCGTATAACTGGGTATACAGTGTGTGCACTGTCAAACAATATGCATGCAGTTGGCTTGGTTACGTTTGGCCTGGCACAGTGATAGGACCGGCTCATGCTTTTGACTAGCACAGGTTTGCATCACATGTATAATGATAGTTAATATTGCTTTTAGTCAAAGAAAGACATCGGCAAGTCACCCATGATGTAACATCTTTTTAGTGCCTTTCAGATCAGACTTAGTATACCTGGCACCTGTTCAGTTGGGGACCCTATTCTATCTTGTGACCATATACTAAATAATCCTACTGTAGACAAGACGCCTCACTGTGGGTCAGCATTAATATCTGTGCCCCTTGTCAACGCTGTCCACTGGCATCATATTATCCTTGCTTTCTGGGATAGCACCATGCACTTCGTGTGCCCTTTTCAGACTCCATTAGCATTTCTCATATTTATGTGAAAATTGTGCTGGAAAATGCTCCACTTCACCCACTTTATTCAAACGGATATCTGAGTAGGACCCTCTCTGACCTGATGGGAGAAGTCGCTGAAATGCCGCCCAGGTACTCTGCCCCACCACAGTCATGGACAGCCAGCAGGCACTGCCTGGTGCATTTTATGGGCTCACTTTGTAGGTGTTGGCATTTGGAATCACAATTACTGAACCCATTTATTGTGCATTGCTCTATTGTCTCAGAATTCTTCGAAATGGCATTAAGGTAGAAGAGGTGTTCTGTCAAAAGCCACTTAATATTCTCATTAATACGTTCATATTCAGAATTAATAAATGATAACAAGACACCGATGGATGAAATGCTACAACAGATTTATTTGCAGATATTTAAGACACACAGCTCGGACAGAAATATAAAATAGACAGGTGGCTAGTAAACATGTTATGTCACTGGGAAAAACAAAATGGAAGACAATGGGACCTAAAAGATCTGATTTTCGACCACATATGGAATTAGAACCCTACTCCTCCACACACACTGATATTTAGGATGAAGAGAAGTCCACCTTGTACACAGCCACCGATTCCGAAAAAGAAACTATTCCCTGGGGAGGAAAGAAAGGAAAAATGTGAGCTCTTGAGAGTAGGTAACAAATGTAAAGGACATCCATAACTAGGCTAGACACCTTCTAGGTAATTCCGGCTAACAGCAGAAAAACCACATGGTAATGGATCAGACAAGTTATTGCACAAAACCTAGAAACTTTAACTCTGGGAAGTGTTGAAACAACTCAGGTAAGGCTTCCACATATAAGTATGTGATCAAACTCTTAATCAAAGAAGAGGACAAAATAGCTAGAACTTGCAGATTGTATTGAATTTATGTTTTGTGTGCGTCAATTAAGAGCAAGACTGGCCTGTAGAAAATTGGGTCATTACCCATGGGAGGCCATTGCCGTTTAAAGGCCAGTCTAGCAGACATGTTTGGAATGTCTCAGTTTTTGCTGCTAGGTATTGCCAAAGCCTATTTCTAACAACCAAAGTGACTGTTACACAGATTCGCCGTACTCTGCAATAAAGCATTTGTTTGGGCTATTTCCAAAAAGTGATGGCCTTGTCCAACCATTTTGCCGCTGAGGAGCAGGGCTGGAGGATACTCACCCTGATCTTCCTCAGTAACGTAGGATGGCACTCCCCGGCACATGGCCTCAATGGGTTTTCCATACTCTTCAAAGTTCTCAGCTTTGGCACTGGTGACGGAATATTGCAAGGAGCGAGGGGGTGGTCCTGCAGGAGCCTTCTGATCCTAGAGGGGAGCAGAGATGTAATTAAATAACAAGTTTCCTCCTCCTCATCCACCCACCTCATCTCCCCTGCCTTTCCTCCTTTCTCTTGAGCTTTCTTCATAGAATGTCTGTTGGAGAGCTTCATAATGTTAAAAAATACTCTTTCCGAATTGGACAAAATTCAAGTTCCAAATGTAAACTAGAAACAGTAAAATAAATGAAGCCTACAAAACTGGGCATAATACTTCAGATGAAGGCCTCAGAAAGGCACTGAATCCTTCAGAGAGGGTTTTAGAACTTGATACAGTCCATAGGTGTCACTCACAGAACTGGGCCCAATGTTCCAGACGAAGCCTTCAGGACTGGACACAATGATCCAGTTATGCCCTCATGAACTTCATAAGAAACATCAATTGTGGCTCACAGAACTGAAAGTAATTTTCCACATACGGCATCTAGAACATGATACAGTACAATAGGGGTCGTGTTACTTATAGGGACCATTGTCTCAGGATGTCCGTGACACAACCATAACTAGGAGCAGACTGGAGCGGTGCACCCTATTACAGAGAATGCGCTGTGCAGAGTGCAGGAGCGAACGTCCACCTGCATTCTGGACGCACTATCCCTGATAGCAGGATGAGCGGTTTGAACTTGCTGGTTTGCCTTTCAGTGAATGTGGCAACCCAGCCTGTGTCTAAATCACTCTGCAGGTGACTGCATCTGCCTGCCGGGACATGTCTGGGGGTTTCTGGGACCCCTTTTCCCTCTTATAAGGGGCACCCTCTGACTGACTGTGTGCCACATCTTTGTGGCATATAATTAGTATGCTTTGCTACAGTTCCTCTGTGCCTACATCTGTAATACGGCTGGGCACAAAGACCACATTTTCCTCCATTCCCCTGTAAAAAAGTGCACCAGCATGATCAGTCTTGTAGAAAAGGCTACACATGAGTTGTGACCCCGCATCCCCCTCCCCCCACAACCACCACTGTCACCTTCTTCTCCTTGGTGAGGCGGGCGAGCTCCTGGATACTGGGTACCACGTTCCTGTTCATCCTGTGGATGTAGCAGGACTTCTTGGCAAAGGGCCGGAGAGCAATGAATCCCTGGAAGAGAGAGCAGCCTTTGGTCAACGTTATGCCTTCTGTACACGAGTTGGTGTTTGAAATGGACTAGTTGTGGAATTTGGAGCTCATGAATGTTTCCTAAGTGCCCTGAACTACTAATAAAATCCTAAGAACACTTTGGGGAGAGCTTTTCCTGTTGCAGAGAAATACGCACTCAATGCAGGTTACTGGTTCAAATCCAGACAATAACTAAGGGCAGGATTTTAAGTTACAGCTTGTGTTGTGGTAGAGAGGGCGGGGAGAGCCACAATGCCGCATCTGCACTGCAAGGCTTTCGGAACAGTCCATTTCTGGTGTTATTCCAGCTTTGCAGTGCAGAGCAGGCTTGTTGCCACAAAGAGAATTTAGGAGGCAGTCAACAGTGTGCAGACCACGCAGTCCGTTACTCCCTTGTCGAGCCACAGCTTCCTTCCACCGCATTGGACACACGAGGTGGCGTTACGGCAGCGGATGGCTTAATGAAGAGCCATTTTCATTAAAATTATATGTTTTTTTCAGTTAAAGGTACACAAATACACATCGCAGCACTGTTTCTTTTTATAATGATTTTCTGGAATGCGAAGAAGGGCATTTGAATTATGATATATTTTTCGGAATCAGTGAAGCCAGTTAAATACATGAAGATCCCTGAGAATTATCAAAATCAAGAAAAATGTTCATTACCACGTGCAAATGTACTCATTCTGTTAACATTGGGAGTGCCCATGGCTGAGTCTGCCGGCCATGGAAACGAACCTGCGATCCGCGGGGTGTACAGAGATTTCATAAACATGAACCACAGAGTAATTGAGAGTGAAACTACTTCGACGTGCAGTTTACAGTCTATGAAGCAGGCACCCAACCCGACTGTCCTACAGACACCCAAACATGTCAGTGTGGGCACGAAAGATGCCTTGCAACCAAGTCACATTAACAACCTAAACTACTTTGATGTGTCCATGTCCCTTACAGGTTCACAAACATCTCTTCAGTGGGAAAACTAACCCAGTGAGCTATCTTACTAGCACCACCTACCTTGCTGGCATCTGAAAATGTCATGTGCACGTTAAACACAAACATCTAATGTAGCTACCCAAGCTAGATATGCCCTCACCCTCTTTAAACCTACACTGATAGTAACCCTTATCGGTGTAACAGATAAACATATATTGTCCTTAATTCTTACACTGTCATGGATTCCTTGTTAAAAGTGGGAGGTGGGAACATATAATCAGGGACGTTTTTGAAACAAATAATTGCACCATGCAATAAAGTTTAATCAAGAGTGAAAGTGTTTCATTTTCACGTATCAAGGAAGCCCCAACGTAATATGGCTTTTTTGTAAATCTTAGTGGCAAGTAAGAATTGAATTAGATTAAGTTGTGAGCAGTTTGATGTTTAGAAATGGCACTAAATACATGATGGTTCTTTCTCCTTTAAAGTGACTCATATTCCACCTTAACATCTATCGCAGTATCTTGAGCAACCAAAATATTGAATAAATATCGAGGACCAAGATATCAAGTGGGTAAGTAAGCGTAGGTTTACTTTCCTTAACTACACATATATGTATCTTGACTATGTATAACTTCTTGGTACATAGATGTGGAATTAAGACTGGTACATCTATACTTACCTAAGTACACATCTTCTCTATATTTAAGTCCTAATATTTTGGTAGCACGTTTCTGTAGTTAACATTCTAACGTACAACTGTTTGCCCATTCCTGTTTGCATTACTGTGCAGAGATGAAAGCTTTTTAGAAACTATTTTGTACTTGATCTACCCCTCAGGATTACATTCTAGAAGATATGAAACAATTAAATCATATTTGTTCTTTTGACACTGTGTGTTTTGATTCTGTCACTGAGTAAAAAATGGCTGCATAAAAATTAAATTCTGACAAACGAGTCAGTATCCATTGCAGGTCAAATGCCGAACATCTAAGTCATTCACTGCATTTTGGAATGGCAGGTCACAGTGAGTAGTTCAATGATATAATGTTGATAAAACGTTCATAGGAGAATGGTGAAGACGTGCCAAAACATATTAGACTAACTTGGCATGCTGTTTTACTTCATATTTCCTTTGGTTAAAGTAACACTACAAATCCTTGCTGCGCTATGATTTTGTTAACAGCCCTGACCAGAACCAATCCATTTGACATGGGGGCAGGTTGGCAGCTATGAATATCCATACAGTAGCAGCAGCACTTCCATAGAGGCATGTGAGGACCACAGACAGTCATTGGTGAGCATGCCGGAACAGGTTTGATGTGTTTATGTAAGCAGGAATATGAGTCTATGTGATGCACCTTGGGTTAACAATTCCACAAAGTGTCATTTTGTGGGCAGGTGTGAGTTGACAATTTCTGCTAATTTTGTAACATTTAAGAGGAGTAACGCGAGACAAACCGTGGGCAGTTATTAAAGTCTTGGGACTATAATATTAGTAAACCAGCCTACGGGGAATAGAGAGATAGAAATATGGAAAGAGAGATGGAGAGCGATACAGTGATGGACAGTGAGATTGAGACAGAGAGTGACGGAGGTCACAGTTAATCTAAGCCAGATAGGTAGATTCAGGCAAAGCAAGCTTACCAGCGCCCATGGAACACACTGCCAAAGAAGAGAACAGTATCTACATCCAGCAATGCTTTGTGATAATATTTATGTAAAAATGACTTTAATAAATTGAATATTAAGAAATTAATTGAGTATATATGATTACTTTTTGTTACAATATTTGTTATGTTTCAGTGCTTAAAAATGGAGAAATTCAGTATAAGCAAGTTGTTATTATCACTGCGAGTATTATTTTTTAGCCTGGCCTTCAGGTGTTTTGGTAGGTACCGAAGGCTAGGAAGCAATGGTGTACACAGCTCATCTCTGGACATGACTTCAGGCATAGCTTGACCATTCTCTTTATTACCTGGCAGAAAAAATGGTGCAGTAAAATGTAAAATATTTCACAGTGCCATTTTTAATGCCTGCTCAGAGCATAAGTTAAAATGACACACCCATTTAAATCAATGGGCCTCTTTGTACTTTTCCACACAAGCATCAAAAGTTTTGACTCTAGTGTAGCAAAGCACCACAATAGCATAACATTTTTGGACTCTAAGGTTCTTACTACCACCAGGGAGCGCCGTATCTTAAATATGGCACACACATGGTGGCATTAGAGGGGCACAAGAAAAGTGTTGCTGCGTTGGATGCAGTGCCACTTTTCTTAAATTCGGCTCTTGGTTTTTGTAGACAGGAGAACAGAGGCATAGCTCTCATGCACTGAAATACAATACTTTGAAAATGCCTCCTCTGAGAGGGACTGGGTCGATCAAGTGGAGACCACTCTGACGCTCAGTGTAATCTTTCACTTAAAATATGCATAAGAAGGTTTCAGTGGGACATGCATCATGAATATATAGAAAATGATATGAGTCACTCTTATCGAACAAAATAATGCTGTACAATAACTCATTATAGCGCAGATGGCAGAGTGCAGAGTGTTCAAAGGGGTGTGATATTATATCCCTAGGACAGTTATGACCATTCCAAACAACATGACTTTTGACATATTTGGGGCATACAATGTGAGTCAATGAAACCGAGGCTGTACTGTTGACATTTTGGCCCAATCAAAAATTGTCTGGTCTCATCCGGGCTAAGACATCCTATCTATTCAACTCTTTGGAAATTCTAAAGTCATGTGTGAACCCTGCCAATATATGAGACTACTATTTCTCTAAATCTCCCAAATACGCATCTCACGGCAATGGATGTGGCTAAATCAATCGGTCATGAGTCATATTTTTTACCACTGTGCCGCATATTAGTGTGGAGAGAAAGGAGGACCCAAGTCCATCAATGCTCTCCATGGCAATGTCAAAGAAGCCGCTACTTTGTATCTGTGCCCGGGAAAACATTCTACTTTGGTGGGCCAGAGTGCGGCTCAATGTCTGCCTTTACTACTGGAATGTCAGTGCGTAATGCTATGTCTCAGTACCAGTACGCCAGTATAAGGTGCAGAATAAACTTGGTAAATTTGTCAATACTTGGCTATCAGTACATGATGAAGCTCAGAATAGAAGGGTACTATATGAACACTCAATGTCTCAGTGGTCCGCTGGCTGTGCATGTTGTAGGTCACAATGTTTGTGCAATATGAGCTATGCAAGATTCTCAGAAAAAGATATCATTTAAGAGTGTGAAGGGAATTGTGATAGTTATGTGGATGACCTTGTAGAGGATAGTAGTGCTTAGTGTACCTCAGCATAGAAGTGCCTGATATCATTGTGAATGCCTAATTAGGAATATGAATGCCTAGTGCAGGCCAGTTTGGAGGTGAATTGTGAGATATCTGTGAATCTATCTGCACTGAACTATCAATGCAAGAGCAACGTCATTGTAGAGATGAATTATCAGAGACTGTGAGCTCCCCAGTAATGGCTACATCTGCATAGTAAAGTTGAGTATAGGAGTGCATTATGAGAGACACATAAATGCCTCCATACTCAGACATATATGTATACAGACGTGCATTACCAGTGCTTGTCGCTGTTTCGTACCTTGAAGAGTAGTGTCTGGTGATGGTCTGAGCAGAAGTGTATGCACACTACCAAAACCGGTTGAATTTAAACTAGTGGCATAATTTGAAGAGGCAAAATCAGGTAAAACGCAAAATGAAATATTACATATTCCTAAACCCACTGGACCCTGCACGTCAAGCAACCTTTCAAAAGTTTTTGGCGAAATGATTGCTTTTGTTCCTCCCACAAGTAAAATCTGAAAAAATAAACAGAATTGTAAATATTTGCAGCAGGGTATTTCATTACATTGGAGCATCATTTCCTTCCTGGAACAATAAATATCAGTGTTTGAGCCCACAAGTAAATCTGCCTTCGTGAAGCTTCAATCCACCACCATAGGAGAAACTTCAGAGTGCCCCAGTGTTCCCACTTCCTGCTATTAAAGAGCACCAAAGGTATTATTTCCACCCTCAGTTCATGTGAGCTCAGGCTGCTCAAAAAGGAAAGGACGAGACAGTGGTTGTACCTCCTGCTGCCATCCATGTTTAACATTGGTCAGGTATTGTAGGTACATAATTTGTATGCCTGATGAGTCTTCGGTGTGGAACCAGGAAGAGGTTACTTTAATACGACTGTGATCGTTTAGTGAATGAATGAATGGAACATTTGTATAGTGCCTTCATGAAAACCATCATTGGGTGGTAGACAGTCAGTTGCCTACAAGAACATGGAACCTAGTGAAAGTAAAAAAAAAAAAAAAATGTTTCCAAGTCCCTCTCGACTGCTTGGGTGTGTCGGTGGTTGCGAGGCCATGTATTTTGACCAAGCAATGCGATTCTCCATTCTTCTAAGGGTGAGCATTGAACAAGGAAAGTAATAGGAGATAGGAGGACGCTACCTTAGGTCTTTAAACTTCTGATCGCTTGATAGAGGAGGTTATATTTCAAATGCGTAGAAGTGCTGCTAAATAGGAATCTGTGAATGAAACGCGGGCACTTAGGCACGGCTTTAGGGGGTGCTGCACTGGGCATTGACCTGAAATGGGAGGCACTGGCCTCAGGGGAGGGAGAGTGGAGGGGGATTGCGCCTATGGCCGCTGTGTTTAGCAATAACTTAAGATTTAAAAGCAGGTGCTGCAGAGTTCCTTGTGCGTCCAGCTTTCAAGCAGTAATAAAAATGTCAAGATAACTCTTGTGATTAATGTTCTTGCTAAAGAGGGAGATCAGAGTTTTGTCCAGTAGCAGTTCTGACTCGCGATAAAGTAGCGCAGAGGGTTAATATGCCTGCTGCAAAGTTCAGATCTGTATTTTATGTGGATAGATGAGTAGCTTAGCAAAGCCAGCCACCACCAGTGCTTTCAAACAAATGAAATCTATGTGGCAGAGGACTATGGAGAGATGAGGGGCACTTTTTTCATGTGGTAGTGAAGGAATCCGAGGAGGAGGTCCTGAGCGGGCCACCAAAAAAGGATTATTGCATCGAATGCCATCAGTGCTAAAGCCAGCCCTGAATACACTGCTTGGCTTTGTCTCTTAAGCAGCCCTGTTACCATTTGCATAAAGAGTGACGATAGTGTGTCATTTAGCTACTTGCTGATTCTAGCTTTAAGCCAAGACAATAACGAGTTTGGCTCTTTCTAATTGCAGCCGGCTATACTCGATGGTCAATATGTGAGGGGAAAAAGAAACTGTGCTAGTTTTGTAGTTCTTTAGCCTCCATATATATATGCGTATCATTGACATAAGGTTGACATGGAATAGTCCTAATATTAGGAGTAGCTTATTAATTGACATGAAGAAACGCTCAGGCCTTGTGTTACTATAGCTTCATATTCTTAAGTCTTCAATGTGGATACTGAGGGTTCTAGCTCAAGTAAAATGGTGATAAAGCTTTAGAAGGAGGCAAAATGAACAGCCAACAACAAACTAACCACTGAGTGCAGTCAATTGAATAATAAATTGTGGTCAATAGTATGATAGCAGCCAGTAAAAGATCCCCAAATGGCTATGTATCTTCTTATATTATATCTGCAATACACTTGTTTTTCACTTTGATACAAAGCCCACATTCTGTGGTACTCACAGTGTTGTAGTCCCAGATAGAGTTCCATGAGTTCATCCCGACATTAGTGTTGATATTGGCAATGTTCTTTTCATTATTGATGTTCACCGTCTGGTGGACACTGCCTCCATCATTACCCTGGTTAGTAAGGGTGACAGACTGCAGGAGGGCACATCAAAATATTAACAATTACTACATGATCTCCAGAGCAGCAGCCCAGTGCAACCAGATCTACTCTGAAGTGGCATATCAAAAGCGTACAGAAAGTACCATGGCAATACTGCAGCATCAGATCAAATTTGACAGAAGAAATCATAGGAAGTGTGAGCAACACATCTACATATTAGATCTGCTGAGCCTTTTCACATTTAACACTGACAAGTGCTATGGGGCATTTTCAGAAGAGTGTTATCTCATAGAGTCTAATAAAAACATTAAATTTTTAGCAATGGCACAGAGCCTCAAATGTATCAAATCATTAAAGTTCAGGGTGGATTAAATGTATATAGGCTAATACCATGGAAAGTGCCTTGGCTAAAGGATTAAATCATTAGGATTAGCTACACTGGGGGCAACAGAGGAGGACATGAGAATTTGATTACAATGTATACCACAAAGTAAGGAAGACCCTACATTAGGTACAGATGATGCTGGGTGGATGAGATGAAACCACAACGAGTGTTAAGCAGATAAACTACTTCTGTAGCTTACACTAGGCACACTGTGAGCATTTGGCTGTGCACTGGTTGTTCGGAACAAGAAGATTTCTTTTGCTTTTGTTCCAGGTCCACAAAGTCAATGGTGTATGGTCATGAACATTTGGTCACATTTGTACCCACTTGTGTCTCCTAAATCAGCATGCCATTAAACTGATTTGGGAGGTAACCCTCTTCCCCAAGATTGCAAGTCTAAAGAGATTACAGATGCCACTGCCTATGGTCTTCAGCTAAGGGCAGTGGGAAGTGGGCCTTGGGGCCCTGGTTTTGCCTTCTGCCATAACTTTGCTCCATGCCACAGACCCTCTCAAGGATGTATGTAGTTGAACAAGAATGCTTTTTCACTACTCCCCAAAAGGTACATTTACAGAGTCTATGATATCTGAGTGCAGTGCAGCTTGGAGAGAGAGTATGTCTTTGCCACACATCCGGTGCCCAGCTCCCGTGCCTCCCAAACCAGGTCTGCATGACCAAAGGCCCAGATCAGAAGATGTGAGAAGTAAACTTTTTAGGATGTGTGCAGCAGGCACAGAGATCAGTGACCTCATTGTCATAGAACCGTCTGTTTACAGATATGGAGCATGCATAGTGGGCTCAAGAAAGAGGATTAGAATTTCAGAAAAGCCTTTCATTCAGCTCCTTTAGTTACAAACACACATGCACACAGCAAAATAAGTTTTATATTGCCCTACATTTCGACCTCAAATCATGAATTCAAGCTTGCCAAAATACAATGTAAAGCTTTTTCCAATCAAATCTCTCAAATTGTCAAGTTTAATTAAAAGAAATGATTTCAACTGCCCAAAATATAATGGGCCAGATGTATGAAGTTTTTTTGTGTTCGCAAAGGGCCGTTTCGCAGAATCGGGTCATTTCCAACCAGAAAAAAGCATTTTTATATTGCTAAACTGGTAGTGATTCGGTATTAGGAAGGAGCATGTCAAGGGTGTCCCTTCCTTATAGCGACTGGCAGTGGTATGTATTAATGTTTTGCAACCAATTTGTGGTAACAAAACCTTCACTTTTTACCACCAAATTCAATTTTGTAGTAACCCATTTGCAAACGGTAAAGGGTCCCTAAGGGACACTTCTCCTTTGTGAATGCATGCAATATTGTTTTTTAAGGACAGGCAGTGGTCCCACTGACCACTGCCTACTCTTAAAAAAAATGAAACTGACATTTTTAATTTTTCTTTTTGAAGCACATTCCATGTCCCTTTAAGGAAAATGTGCTGCATTTAAATAAAAATGATTTATTTAAATGTAGTCACATGCTTGGAGGTCTGCTGACTCCAGGAGGCATCATCCCTGCTAGTGCTGACCATTCCCAGTGGGGTCACAAATTGCGACCTGCCTCATGAATAGGCAGGTCCCTTGCGACCCACTTGGGAATCGCAAACAGTGTCTCAGACACTGCTGTAAATCAGAGACTGAGACTGAGACTCAGAATATGCTGTTCACTAAAATTTGCAAATTGCGAGTCAATCTCCTAGACTTTTTCCCTTGCCTTTTTCCAGAAACTGCTGAACAGACTTTCATACCACAAAACCTCAGAAGACTGATCTGGCTGTTTCACCTCTTTACAGTTTTGTAAGCATCTATTCTGTATTTTTGGTAAAGGGGAAACTATATTTTCTTGATGAGAATTAATATGGGGAAAATCAATTTTTGGACTCCCTATGACTTTTGGCCCGTTGACAGATCTTTACAAAACTCTCCAGGATTGGGTGGGTATGGTGAAATATACTTAAGGAACGATTTGTGCTTCTTCAAACAGAACAAAATGTATTCAAGATTAAACAAATGCATCCAAAGAGTATTGCAATGTAAACATAAATTCAGAATCACATGTATAACGGTGTAGTATGAAAATCAATAATTAATATCTCTCTGACACGCCAAAGCAGTAATCAATGATCTATCTACGTTTGATCAAGAAAACAAATGAATCTAAAGTGACTAGCAGAGTGAACAATATAAACAAGTATTCAAATGCGTGCATAATTAGTGTATTAGGAATAATATGGCCCTTATCACAGCCAAGATAGCTTTCATTCACTTGTATTGTAGCATAATCTATT
The DNA here is from genome assembly GCF_031143425.1 of Pleurodeles waltl. Lineage (NCBI taxonomy): Eukaryota > Metazoa > Chordata > Amphibia > Caudata > Salamandridae > Pleurodeles > Pleurodeles waltl. The sequence continues at coordinate 679,873,950 of NC_090450.1, read as the reverse complement.
TTTTTCTACTTACGTCATCGGCCAGAGATTGTGGCAACAACGCTGCCAGAAGGGCAGAGAGGAAGATCTGTGAGGGACATAAATACATAAATTACTAGACACACAAAACTACTGCAGGTAAACAAATTCTGCTGAGGCTAATTAAATAAACCATGTACATTGCTGGTGGATCAGCTATGGAATCAATCTAGTCCAGTCAGAGGGGTGCAACCGTATTGTTGCTTCATTTATTAGACCTTGAATGACCTTGGTGAGCGTTTTTGTATCCGAATGTTACTGTGATGTAGTTAGCTAAAAATCACAAATTAACCAACCATAAATTAAAGATTTCCATATCCCATCTCCATGTTTAGGCAATTAGCATACTTCCTTTGGTTATCGGATTTAATATGCGATCTGCACTCTAACATGAGTATGTGGGTGGTTCTACTATGAAATAATGGCCATTAGTGAAAGGAGCGGGGGGATGCACAGATGATAGTGAGGGGCATTGTGACACAAAAGCGAAAAGGAAGCATAACACAACACACCTTAACTCAATCACTTGGTCACTCTAATACACCGGGTGCCTTATTTGTTATCTTCGCTGCTGCTAGATGTTAGCTAGGTTCCACTACAGAAATACCTCATGCATTTAATTAGTCCTCCATATTTGTTCAATAAATTTAAAAACGAAAATATCAATGTGGAGCTGTCTTGTTGAGAAGTGAAAAGAGTTTCTTAAAAAACGTACATTTGAAAGAAAAGCAGGCATTATTTAGTCATATCCATGACACATGGCCATCCCTGTCCACTCCTAATGATCGTTCAGCTACACCTAATTAGCAGAGGATCTATAGATTCAAACCAGTTCTCTTCTGCCCATGAATGACGATCAACTAACTCAATAAATAAATAAATAGAGCCATCCACATGAAAAGGCCATCTTCTTGGTCTTCTGATTGTCTCATAGACCATCAGGTATAAAGCAGTAAGCATTCTCTCCTACTTGAAACACCAAAATAAAGACAATCCTCGGCATGCAGAGGTCCTTTTCAAGGATAGCTAATAACTAATGGAGCCATATACCTTTCAATAGAGACCTCAGCTGGCCCTCTTGTCCTTCATTAAAGCTCGGAAAATGCATTTTTTGGTTGCATCTAAACTAAGGCCATTACTCTACCACAGTAACCTACTACTGTGTTTCCCAAGTTAAGTTTTGGTGTTTCTCTTTTACATTTTGCCCCCAATTCAGTACTTCTCAGTGGTGTAACATAGGCCTCCTCAGCCACTGCGGTGCAGAGGGCCCAAAGCTCCAGGGGCCCCCTAGGCACAGTTGCACAGCCTGAGAGCTCTTATTTCATTCAGGGGGACGGAGGGGGCTCTATGTTCTTTGCAGGAAACTCCCTCAATTTTCGTTACGCCTTTGATACTTCTCCCTAACCGAATTATTAAGCTACCTTTCAGTGGTTTTGCTTGTTCCATGTCATTTTCTTCTTCATGTAACCTGCGTCACTTCCATTTGGGGCATCACACTACATGAAAACGCTAAATTGAAATAAAATGGTTATTTGCATTCAACCAACATAGAAGCTCTCTATCTTCCTTCTGTTTGTCCTATGGTATCTTACACATAGAACACTAAGAACATGGCCATTAGGGCCCCAGACAATAAGGAATTTATTGGTCCTAACAAAATCCACAACCACTGAGTTTGGAATTTATAAGGGAGATACTTTCCGTCTATTCTGAGTATTTACTCAGTAATGAGAATAGCACATGGATTTTGGTGTTTACCACACCAACATTCACAGGTCATGGTAAACACATCCCTTTTCCCTACAAATTATGGCAGTTTTGACTGAAGAAATTTGTAGGGGTTTGGGCAGGTTTTTCAATTTAACGAGCTACTTGCAATCAGACCCTTACGTGTCAATTAACTATACAACAATGAGAATAACACAATGGCCATCACTGAGACATAAACACAAAAGTGGCATATAGCAGATATGCTATATCTAAATTATGAAAAACAGATTGGAAACCAGTTCTAGCCTTCAAGATTTTTTTTGTGTTTTCAAAAAGCAAGTCACAAAATACAATAAGGCACCCTTAACACTGCGTTGTGTTTTTGCTGCCTATCACATAACTTTCAAAAGGCCAACGCTATGGGCCTTGTACTACATGATAGGCAGATATGTGCTTGAAAATTTGCAGATCTTGTGTTCTAGCTGTTTTTGCAAAGCCTTGTAAGGTTTTAGGTGCCTTACTGCTCCATATATTAAAATAAATCCCAAAGGCTATCGTGTTCCTTCCACCTTCACTCAAAAACCCTCTGAACCGTGACAGCAACTACATTTTTTCGAGTCAGGATCAAATACTTACAGTCAGCTTCATTGTCTTGCCTTACGAGTCTTGCCTTGGGAGCCTGTGAAGATCTGCCTGAGATGGTACACTATACCCTGTGCTTTTATAGGGAATTTGAAGCCACAGCTTGTGTGGGCAGACTACAGCTCGCAACATGTTAGACCTGATCTCTCTTATCTACTTCCCCATGATGTTTGCAGAGGTAGAACACAATGCCTATATTTGGATAGCCCCAACACATGTTAGATAGCTTGAGTTATTTGCTCTCCATCAGAATCTCAGATGTTCAGACCTACTCACACACTGGCCCACCCTTATTAGGTTTTGAGTAGCTGGTGCACACAAAGCTGAAATTCTTGTGTAGACAGTGCCAACAAAAACAGATTAGATGTCAGAACACTTATCAACTTCTGTACAGTATACAAATCTCTCAAACACTGCTCCCTACCTTTTCACCAAATCACCTTTAAGATTAACAAATGCTAAATTCAACAAAACTCCCAATTTAAAGTTTTTTTATTTATCATAGGTGTAGACTTTCTATGAATACTACTTTCCTGATCAAATTTGTGCTCAGATAAAGATGACTTTCACTAATGAGTTGCAAAGTTTATTTTGCTAAGGTTTCCTTCTTGAGAGAGAGGCTACTAATTCTGCTTTTGATGTAGTATACAGACTACCAAATGCTTGCAGTTTGAGTTACGATTGATTCCAATCCTCTTGCTTTCCTAAGCTCTGCATTTATATGTGCCCCTATGAGTTTATTCACCTCAAAATATTTTAATAATGCAGTACAACAGCTAGAAGCCATTTTCACTGGGGCATTGTGAGGCTAGTTTTGTTTCAGGCATGTATATATTTTGAACTCATCTTCAATGAAAAATGAAACCTTGCCCATACTTTAGCCTGGTAGACTTCAAAAAGGAAATCTTAGTTTATTGGCTCACGGATTATAATTAAAAATGTGATGATTACGAATAAATCACATTGCAAATGTCACTTGAGAGGACATTGGAGGTAAAACAAGTAGTTTTTTCAATGTAGAAAATATACACGAAATCTCAATCCCTTTTACTTAATGTGGTATGAATGTCTCTTCATGCTATGGTTTGATTTTTTAATTCATTCTCAAAAACAGAATGAGAAGAGATATGAAGCATGGCAAGATCCTGGGATGCTGACATGTTGTTTTGTTGTGTTTGGCATGTGTATGGCCTAACTGCCTAGTCTAAAATACACAAAAAAGGAAAAGGATGGACATGAATGAGTGTGCAAAGCCTGTCTTATAGTATGGGAACAGAAAATATGTTTTTTCTTATGAAAGCTGACCCTTTTTTCTAAAGTTGGTAGGTGTGGATTTTGGGCACCTTGGAACACCTAGCAAACCTGCATATTTTGGAGGAATCCAGGGTGGGGTGACTAGCATGACTCTCTGCAGGGTTTCCTACCCAGAGACCCTTGCAAACCTTGACAAAAACACATTTTCCTCACATTTCTATGAGGAAAACATCTGAATCTGTGGGGAGTCACATATTTCCTACTACCAACCTTTTCCCAAAGTCTCAACAATAAAAATGGCACTTCATCTGTGTTGGTAGGCCTAGTTCCTGTAACAGGAAATGTCACTAAATGCAACATAGACACATCATATTTTTCTACTGAAAACTGACATTTTGTTTCAAAGTGGGTAGCTGTGTATTTTGGACCGTAGCTCAGCTGGCACCTAGGGAGACATGGAAAATCTGAGCATTTTTTAAAACTAAAACCGAAGATGAGGTGACTTATGTGGCTCTCATCAGGTTTTCTTACCCATAATACCCTGCAAACCTCAAGCTTTGCCTAAATTCACTATGTTCCTTGCATTTCTCTAATAGAAACTTCAGGAAGCAATGGGAATCCACAGAATTCATACCAGCCAGCGTTAGTCCACTTGTCCCGATATAAACGCTGCCCCACCTATGTAGCCGGGCCTAGTAACTTAGACAGGAACAGATAAAACTTATGTCAATGGGAGTCCCCTTATAGGGCAAAGGTATGACTCAATGCCACGGTAGACCACTCTCTCCTTTTGTTTGTTTTGGCAATATTTTGAATTGCCTGATGTCTAGTGGATTTTCTGCCCACCAGGGACAAATTGAGGATAAGTCCCCTGTCTGCCCTGAGGGACAAAATGACTGATTTCTTTCTTTTGGGTTGGGGTTGTGGCCAATGCCTGACTGCAAAACCAGCACCCCATTTTTGCCCCAAATGCATTTCTCGTGGTCTTTCTAACCCCCATGGCAAATTTGGGGCAACCTCCCTAATTGAGAAAAATCTCCAAACTACAGCTGGGGGGGCAGAAACACACTATTGCCCCTTCTGAGGCAGGGGTATGGCTCAATGCGAGGGTCAGCAGCCTACAACTTTTGTTTGTTTTGGTGCTATTTTGAATTCTCTGGTGTCTAGTGTGCTTTCTGCCCCTTAGGGCCAAACGCCCTCTCTGCCTCTGGCTGGGCAGAAAGACTGCTTTCTCTCTTTTGGGGTAGGTGTATGGTCAGTGTAGGAGTTCAATGCACACACCCCTTTCGTTTGCCCCAAATGCAAAATCCCTGATGCTTAGTGGGCTTTCTACCACTCTGGGACAGATTTGGGCCAACCCCCTCAATGGTGACAAACCTCCTATGTGTCCTGAGGGGGCCAGAAAGGCACTATTACCCTCTTTTAGGCTGGGGGTATAGCTCAATAACAAGGTAGGCTGCACCCTCCTTTTGTTTGTTTAGGCAGATGCAGATTAGGGAAAACCTCCAACCTGCCCCCAAGGGGCAGAAAGACTGTTGCACCCTTTTTGGTGTTAGGGCACGGTCATGCCTATGGTGTGCATCCCCCACACCTCCTCTTTTCTAAATAGCATTTTTTACCCTTGGTGTCTAGTGGGATTGTTGCCCCCTTGGGGTACAAAGACTGGACATTTATGGGTGATAGAGCACAAGTCCTTGCCTGAGGGACTGATCCCCCAAAATCCCTGGTGTCTAGTGGGTGTATGCCTGCTTAATAATCTCACTCTTGTGGCCATCCCCACCTAGGGTTACACTGGGCAGAGATACCACTAGGAAACATACATTCTGCCCCTTCTAGTGATACCACTTCCAACATACCCAGTGCTTGAGGGGCTGAGATTTGCTCCTGAGCACTGATGCAGAGAAAGTACAACAAGCCAATTGGCTTGTTTTACTTTCACTTCAGCAGTAATGATGTCAGTGCGCCTTGTGCACTGATTGTCATTATCATAAAAAGAAAAAAAAGACACAGGCTCCTCGGGAAGCTCTTCCCAAGCAGCTCAACCTAAAATAAAAAAAGGAATCCTTCTGGTGCAAAGCATCAGAGGGTCTTTTATAGACCTCCCCAATGTCAGCCAATGACCATCACATGCAATGGGGAGGTAGTGTAGACATTGGCCATTTGCCTATGCCATCAGTAAAACGGTTAAAGGTGCTTTAAGCCAGCTCTCTTTATCCATTGGTCTGTCGTTGTGTCACTCACAATTTGTTTCCTCCCTCTACAGCATACAGCATGGGGCAATGGGTCAGCCTACTTACGCCTCTGGTTAACTTCACTTTGAATGACTCTCACAATGAGAGCATCCACACATAAGGTAGTTACCTTTAATGTCAGTGTTTTTGTTTTTACTTAATAATTTTAGTGCTGTCTTTATGCTTAGAAGCTGATGTGATAGAAGGACACTTTCTACCAACTCTTCATGCACGAGGCACATTCCAGATTTATCAGTTCCTGTGTCATGTAAGTGATGTTGTAAAATCCTTTTGGAGTGCCCTATGTTTATCTGCTTTCTCACATTGTACTAGATTGTGCCCTACTGAAACTCTTCTGTATTAAGTTATCCTCTTTTCACTATACATGCAGTACACAAGGCAGAGCATGTTCTTTCTTTCTTTCTTTCTTTCTTTCTTTCTTTCTTTCTTTCTTTCTTTCCTTCTTTCTTTGTTTCTTTCTTTCTTTCTTTCTTTCTTTCTTTCTTTCTTTCTTTCTTATAGGAAAGAGGCTGGCAGCCAATAGGCTAAAGAACTGCTTTTTTAGGTTTGAGTTAGTCTGTCAATGAGTGTTTTTCAATGGCAATGCATTTAGAAGCAAAGGACAAAGCAAAGGACACTGAGATAGCTTCTCTGGCCTATTTGCCATGTTAATGGGGTTCATGGCATTGTGTAACCACAGGAAGATCCATTGGGACCCCATGCTGACTGCATAAACATGCAGAAGAGGGAACCCATGTAACAGGGCATTGCATGTTGTTCTTGAAGTCAAAATAGTGAAGCTAGGATTGATGCTCCATGAATTAGTCAAGTGAGTTCTAGTGTTTGTCTGGAGAATTAAGTGCTCAAGGCCCCCATTGAATGGGAATGTCCTTTGGCAACCTAAGCAAGATTTACATCTTGGGTAGAAGGAAGAGGTGAGGAGTCGAAGTGAGACTATGGTGGCTTGTTTTGTATGGATTAGGTGAGTGAGGTGTTCTTGATGTCTCAGAAGCATTTTGAAGTGTGCCAAAGGCATAGGAAGTAAAATCAACTGTGCCCATTCGTCTTTCCTCTGGCTCAGCGAGTATTGAAGGAGTGATTTAATTGACTGCTGGGTGTAGTTTGCTGGTGGTTGCTGTTTTGAGGTTTCGAGCAAGGCTTTGAAAATACTTCAGAAGCTGAACTGTGTTAGAGCTATTAGCATTGTAAACTCCTAACCGGTCCTTTCTTGCCACATAAATTGAAAATCAAAAGTAAAACAGTTTGACATATACGAGCTGATTCACATCGCCACAGCCGTCATGAGCATCTGCGAGAAGGAGAGACACAAAAGGAAAAAGAAGTTCGCCCACAGTCAAACTTATCGGCAAAAGTGTTGTTAGCCTTGTAACAGGGGCGATAACACAATCTCCCCAAGGAGGGTCAAACATAACCCATTGTCATCAAAGGATTTTGAAGAGCAAGCCCAAGAATGAGTAATAGTGATGGGAATGAGGTGGGTGTTGTTAAAAGCCCAGCTACATACCAACATGTCGAAAAAGCAGCGCATGCGCGCTGCTATGCTTGACCTAAAAAAGGAAGACAGATTACTGTGGGTTAATTGTAAAGATAAAGGAAACTTTCAAAATGAATCTGTGTTCCTGGGCGTGCAATGGAGGACCTGTGAAACATGTTCCATCAAGTCATTCACTGACAACATTTCAGTTGATTTTAGATGTTGAGTGTGCATGTTTATGATGAGGCATATTGTGTTTTTCATAGTGGTGACTGACATGTGTGCATGAAGATGAAGGCTGATGGTTCTGCCAGATGAACTGGTCTTTGTTTAAGGTGTTTACATCTGTAATTAGTAATGCAGACACACAGTGGCTTAACAAAACCTTATAGGACCCAGTACCAGGTACTGTCAGCTGGCTGCATACCATACCCGCACAGTGACAGGTGCACCCCACTCATAAGAGATCTTGGGCATACATAAACAAAATAAACAGGAGTTTCAGTGGTAAGCTTAATGTCAAACAGCACACCTTTAAGCATGTTAGTTAATTATGCTCTGCCATCAGGTAAGTGTTGTTTGATTTACAAAATGGGAAGGTATGGGAAGGCCTTTATGTGATCCTCACCACACATACATGTCCTGTCAGCCCTCTTGGGTCCTTGAATCATTTAGAAACCAGCACAACAATATTTGTCTGATCTCAGGGCTGTGACTGACACAGCTGAGTTAATCATTGACAAAGAAAGGCTGGTGCTGCCCACTGTTTTACCTCTTACTCTTCATAAGCACTTTTTTGCATTATATCACTGCTCTCCATTACCACTCATTAAACAGTCAGATTTTCTTTATTGCTGTCTGAAACAACTTCTGCAGCAAAGTGTATATAGGAAAGATGTTTTTTTCTTGCTGGAAATATCTGACAAAAAAACAGGGAGCTACTGCCAGCCCAACAACCATCCTTCTCCCTGCTCTCGCGGCCCTTCAAATGTTGACCACATTCCCACAAAAAATGTTGGCCAACATTCACTTCACAGGACAATGTAACACATCTCCCACCTTAAGGAGAAACATAATGAAGTTACCATAACATATAATTACAACGTAAAAAAACGCAATGCACAATCTATACAATAATAACAAACAATAGCAGAATGACCGAGCCATACTTACAATGAAACACCAAAACATTATGAGATACAATGAAGCAATTCTCAGGTGAACAACCACATTACAAATTTTTTGATCCATGATGAAATCATTGAATCATTTGGGAGTATGCTGAGTCCTTCCTTGTCTTGAACCCTCATGCCAAAAGGCACTTTCTTCATCAGCCTCCCTGTCACCACCAAACTTATCACCCTACAACAAAGAATTTGCCAGCTTCACCACCTTCTTGTCATTTCACACATATGCATTGCTCAACAACATGGTGCAACAATTCACCTTCCTGTCTTAAATAGGCTTGGAAAACCTAGAGGGTCCCCTACTTTCTCCCCATTACTCCTTAGATGAACCCAGTCACCCACAGCAAATCGTCTCATGACTTTAACTTGCAATCTTCCAGTTTCATCACCACGCTCTATTCTTCCTTTATATATCTTTTAACAACATGGTCCTAACCCTTCTTCCTCTCATAACATCAAAAGGCACCTTGCCGGTAACACTGATGGGTGGAGTGTGATATGCCCACACCAATTGCCTCACAACATCTCAGCATCTCTTTACTTTCCACCTTGGCACAAAGCCAATCTTATTTGCCCCATGATATTCAACCTCAAAAAATCTTTCATGCAGTGAGACGCAAACTGAACTCCATTATATGTCACTGCGGTTTCTGGCATTGCACACTCTTGCCCATATTTCCTCCAAAAATGTTATCATGTCTTGAGTGGTCACCTGATCTGTGAACTTAACTTTGATCTACCTTAAATTGTAGTCAACAACTACCATAGTGTACTTGGAGTGGGAACATGAAACATAATAGGACCCAGAAATGTATAGACCATTTTTTTTCCCAGAGCATCCATTTTTTCACTTTCTACAAGTGGATACTCCATCGTTCCCTGCGATTTATCGTTCCATGCACAAGAAATACAATCACTCACTGCTCTCTCCACATCTCGATCCAACCCTGGCTACCAGTATTCAACCCACACACTCTACTTAATCGCACTTATTCAATTATGTCCTTCGTGAGCCAACAGTAACATGTAACATCTCAATGCCTTCGACAACACTAACAGCTCTCCCCTCAATAATACATATCCAACAGCACTTTATCTGATGCCTTCTCTTAGCTGGCCACACATCAGCCATATACTTCATGACTTCCTGTAGTACTTTAGCATCTTTTACTGGCTACACCCATTCCTCATGAGATATGCACCCTTCAGTTATAATGCACATGTTTGCGATACACCCCCTCACCTTTGCCATCATCATCTTCAACATGGTCATTCAGAGGTAACCATGATAAACAATCAACCACAACATTTTTTCTGCTGGAAACATATTCCATTCTGTACGAAAACTCCAGAGTTCTCAAAACCCAATGTAATATTCTAGATGATCCTTGGCAAGTGCCTTTATTGGTGAAAACATACACATACATGATCATTTTGAATCACAAAATCAGTTCCCTATACACTTTTTTGTTAATGGTTTAGTCCCCACCAACATGCCAATGCTTCTCCCTCTCAATTGTAGAATATGTTTGTTTCACATCCCTTAATGGTCATAACACATATGCTATAGTAACTTCCTTACCCTGTCTAAATTGTAGCAACATTGCACCCAAACCCATGGGACTAGCATCAGTACATATATGATCTCATCATGCATGTCAAAAGGTTTGAGTGCTGGGGTAAACTCTACATCCTTCTTTAGTTGTACACATTCTTGTTCGCACTCTGTGCACCAGTCAAATTTGCCATTTTTCAACATTAATTTGAGCATGCTTCATGTTTTGCCTTCAAATACATAAATGAAATGTGCATAGTATTCAGCCAGTCCTAAAAAAGGCCTCAACTTATCCTTGTCCCACTGGAATGGGGCATCATTAATGGCCTTTACTAGCTTGAGTTTTGGTGACACTCCCTTTTCATCTAGCCGATGCCCAAGATACTCAAATCCTTTCACACCAATCCTACAATTCTCTAGCTTAATATTCAGCCCTCTCTCATGCACCATTTTCAACAGACTGGATAAACCTTAATTCTCTTCACTGTCCCCAAAAAACAAAGTGTTGTCCTGGAAGCATGCCACATTTTTTTGCCCCTTGAATAATTTGTCTATTGCCCTCTGCTATACAGCTGACACTGATGCCAATCCAAATAGCATACATTTGAATCTGTATGTCTCTTCAAGGGTGATAAACAAAGTTAGATGCCTTGAGTCTGGATGTAAAGCAATTTGATGGTATGCTGAAGACAAATCCAAAACTGAAAACATTTTAGCCCCACTAATCATTACCAGAATGCCACCAATATTAGGAAGGGGATATCTAACCACTTGGGTAGTCTTGTTAAGATCACACAGATCAATGTACAACCTCAAACCTCCATTAGATTTCTTTACCAATACCACCAGGGCCAATGATTCAGAAGGCTCAATCTCTTCAATTATATATTCCTGTCACAATTTCAGTAATTCTTTTCTTAGAGGCTCCTTCATAATCAAAGGCACATTACATGGTTTGTGCACCCATTTGGACAAACACCTTCCTTCAGTACAATTTTGTGTGCAAATCCTTTGAGTATTCCCAAATCACTTTTATACACTCTAGGAATTGTTTCTTGCCACACAGTATTACATATTAAATTTATGTCGGTTAATGCTTCCAGTACTTGATTGGGATGATATGGGGCTGGCTGTATCTGTACATCCCTTTGTTGTCACCCTAGCAAACAAGATTCATCCTTAGCCTTATACACTTTGGAACAAGTTTTAACTTCTTGAAAATCCAATGGCATTACAAGGTACCCCACCAATTCAATAGGTTTGTTCCCATAAGCCACAAGTTTGAGATCTGGCTCAATCAATTTGTGATCAGAAAACTTATCAAGGTATTCTTCTCAAACTAAAGAATAACGAGCACCCAAATCAGTCTTTGCTAGTAGATCAACCACATCACTTTTGATCGTGCAACAAGGGTAGTCATTATCCCTGGAAATCTCAACGTCACTGATCTGCAACAAAAATTCCACCACAGGACATTCTGAACTACTCCCACCAACCACATTGGCAGACCCCTTTGACTTAGAATGGTTACCTCCTTTCCTTTGCAAACTCTAGCAAAGTGTCCTTTCATTTTGCACTTCTTGCATAATTTACCAATGGCCGGACATTTGGGATCATTGGCCACGTGCTCTTTCAACCTGCTAGCCAGATTTTTTTTGTATAGCTTCCTTTTTGTTCCGTATTTGCCTGCACACCATCCACTTTTCTACCATGTTCACTTTTCCTACAGTATTTAACATCTTTGAGTCCTTTTGCAGTATTTTCTGCCTTTTTTGCAATGGCTATTGCTTTTTGCAATGTTCAATTTTCTGTAGTTAGCAGTTTTTCCTGCATGCGTTTGTTGCTAATCTTTTGTACCAGTTGATCATGTAACATCTCATCTACAAAACCTGTATCATCTCATCTACAAAACCTTGGTGGTTGCACGTGGATGCTAATCTCCGTAATACAAATTCTCCAGGCAAATGATCCCTTTGTAAGAGTCTGGATCTACCACCTCATTCCTCTTCTTGCCTTTGTTCAAATCTTCCTCATACTTATCTCTGTCTGATTCCTCGTCATCATTCTGTGGTAATGGTAACAGATGTTCAAAGATTTGACGACCTTCTGCCCCTAAACAATGTTCTAAAATTGCCAGTTTGTGAGAGGCAGTGAATATATCCCCACTAACAGCCTCAACGTAAGCTTGAAAGACGTCTTTCCAGTCCTGTAGAGATGGGCTCACCAGGTGCATTTAGAAAATATCGGTGCCAACATCCCCTCCATAGTTTGTATGGAGGAAGGCAGTTTCTGCTTGCTAGTGTTTCTCGACTACAAATCTGAAGTTAATAAAACATTATTTTCTTTTCTTTTTTTTAAGTGAGTAACTTGGATAAGGTTAGAATAACTTTCCTTTGTAATGTACACCAATGTACCTTTTAAATGTGCTTATCTGCTGCATTTTTGTACCTTGAGACACGCTACAATGGTTGCTAGGCAACTCGTCTCGGAAGGCTGAAGATTTGTGAACCAAGACACTCTGTTGGGAGGTTGCTAGGCAACGTGTCTCGCTAGGTCTCACCAGCATCGCATGGTAATAGCACACATGCTGGGACATCACAAGCGGCTTCAATTACTGCTAGGTAATGCACCTTGATAGACCTCAACCACATCACATGCTAGCAGCGCACAAGCGGGGAGGTCATGAGTGGCTAGATTCGCTCAGGTGCGGCTTCACTCGCTCTCCTGTGTGTTTGCCTCAAATTGATACTTGAGAGGCAGTTACCACAGGAAAGTCAGTCTCAAGTCGTCTCCTTTGCCTTCAGCAGCCCAGGACTAATGCCAACAGATCGTGGCTCCTCCAGGCAGTGGTGCTGCTGTTCAGCATTTCAATGTTAATTCTCCAACTGCTGGCTCCCTCGTGGGATGCTCTGCTCTTTGTCTCCTCACCGTCACCAGGGAAAGAACGTCTGCAACATAGTGAGTATAGGAAAGATATTTTATTTTTGCTGCAGGTATCCAACGACAAAGAGGGAGCTGCCAGCCAGCCCACCAACCATCCTTCTCCCTGTTCTCCTGGCCCTTTGAATTTTGATCACATTACCGGAGACAATGTTGGCCAACATCCCGCTCACCGGACAATGTAACACTGTCCCAATTCTGTGATAATCTTGGTGATTGCTTTCTTCCGCTGCCTCCCAGAGGTAATTATTTCTGATCCCTAAAGTGGGGTTCAACAATTTTTCTGCCACCAACAATGACAAGATCAATTCTTCAAATTTCAGATTACCAGTTCTATAATAGAGGCACGGTCTGTAAAGATTAATCTTTCTAGGATGGTATACGTACCAACACTATGTGACCAAAATGAAGAAGGACTTTTCAGGCTTTACAATTGGTTATAAGCATAATAAAGCACTGGAGATCACATCACAACATTGTATCATATTTCAGGAAGGAGCTCCAACACTTAAAAACACAGTACATGTTGCCAGGTGCATCGACTAGTAATAAATGCACTCAGAGGCACACAGGCCCTTCATAAACACACATTCTCTTTATTCACACACCTGCTCATAGGAGGGATATAAGATGCTTGTAACAGAGTTTGCCCTACTTTTAAGGGGACCCTGCAAGTGGGATGAAGCTTCTCTTGTGTTTTTCCCCACCAATTGATGTTTTTAAGTCATGTGGGGCCAGATGTATCAAAAAACCGAATTGCATTTCTTAATTAGCGAATTTTAAGAAATCTCTATTTAAGAAATGTAAAAAGGTATGTATGAATTTTGCGATTCGGTAATAGCGATTTCTTAAAATTCGTAAATGCTATTACCGAATCGCAAATAGAGAATTCAACCCCATTCGTACCTATGGGCCTGTAGACCCATAGTTGGGAATGTTTTTGCATTTCTCAAATTACGAATTCCAGTTAGGAATTCGCAAATTAGGAAAAGCAAATTCCAGGATTCTGGGGGCCTAAGGCCCCCTCTGCTGCACCCCAAAAATTATTTTTATGGACATGTGAAGTACACACATTTATAATGCATAAAAAAAATGTGCACATGGTTACCACCAAACTTTAATTTGTGGTAATTGCATTTCCTAAATGCCCAATTCGCATTTAGGAAATGCTTGATACATGTGCTTTGGAAATTGAAAATAGGAATTCTCTATTTGCGATTTCCAATTTAGAGAATCTCAATTTGCAATTCTCTAAATGGGGTCACAATTTTAAGGAATCGTCATTTTAGCGATTCCTTAAAATTGCACAGCGAATGCCTTTCATACATTGTGAAAGGCATTTTTGCATTTGCAAACGGCCACATTTTGCAATTCGCACTGATTACGAATGCAAAAAAGCTTGATACATCTGCCCCTTTATTATTTCCCTTGAGCTAGAGCACATTTTTGGAGGGCTGGGGCCTTGTTAGACTGCAATGTGCAACTTCTCCTTGTGCCAAGGTTTGCCTCCATGCCCCCGACGCCTCCATCTCCCAAGTCTTCCAAAAACATTTGACCAGGTACACAATTTGTGCCATTCTGAAAATCCTATCTGTACATTTTGCTGGCAACATCATAAAGTGCCAATCCTTGGAAAATCCAGAACATTCAGACAACATTTCAGCATGCCATTCTAAAAAGACAGGTGTTTAAATATTTCAACAGTCATTTCCACCTGGAAGTCTATGCACAATCATCATCGTCTATAACTGAGGGGAGTGGGCCCAGCCCAGTATAGTTTATTCAGACAACAGCAGTGCCATTTAGATGCGTCATGACAACAGCCCTCCTTGCAGTGCTATGACATGAAATTCTACCTTTGTGCACCGGTATTGTCATTCTCCATTACTCCGTTTCCCCTAGCACTGTTATGGCTCTACAGTGTTTATCAGTTCTCGGTTGCCATGATGAGCCCTAAGTATAAATGTAAACACAAGAGAATCCCATCTGGGCGCAACCACCAAGTGCTTGATCACATCAAGAAAACTAAACGTTTACAAGGGACATTCAGAGCAACAGCTCATTATCGAGTACCCTACCGATGATCATAGTGCTAGGCAAGGCCAAGCTTTATCTTGGATATATTATTCACATTTCCGAGTTTTCACAGCGAGTGGATTTCAAATATTAACACAACAAGGCTGTCTTACAAATCTTCAAAAATTTCAAATGGTGGCATAGTTTCATAGTTTTATCTTTTATTTCGGTTTCAATCGAACTATAATAGCACAGGGTATCTGTACAAAAGGAAGCGAGGGGCAGGTTTTGGTCACTGTATACCAGTAGTCATCTGCACAGTTTCCTTATTTCCCTTGTTGTTAAAGGTAACAAAGGTGATATAGGAGTGGGGGATTTGTTATTCGGAATGATTGAAGGTGAAAACGTTATCAAGAAACGTTTCAGTCCGTTGCAGCTTCTTGGTTCAACTCAGAGTTCACGTAAGTAATACTTATTGACTCCTTTCATTGGCAAACGTATGTTTCACAGGCCTGATATCTTTCTGTGAATTATTCTCCATTATTTATAGCTATGGCATCATTCCTGTTCATTGTGGATTTTATCAAATGTTAGGCCTAGTTCAGTCTGATTTTCTTCACTGTAAACATTTAAGTGCATATAACTAGTGACAGCCCGAACACTGCTGAGCTTCACCATTGTCCTTTGTGTAATTAGAATCCTCTTCATTAAAGGCAAACAATATTAAACACGCTTACAAGATTGCAGCTCTACCAATAAAATATCAATCAATTCCTAGCGTGGAATTGAGATTCGTCACTCCAAACAGGTTTTTAATGTTTTAATAAAATACAAGGAACGTGTCAATGAACATGGACTCTCCACCAAGAACTATTCAAGGTTAGATTGCTGTTGCAACAGGCCGTCCTGTGACAAAGTCAACCCTATCGAGCTGCAATGTGGGATATGCAGTCCAACAAATCACATCTTTAAGAGACACATCAGAATGATCTGTTAATCCAACACAGTGTTTATCAGACAACATATCCTAGAAGCAGTGGTGGCCAGTGCAAACAAAACTGGTGGGCCGAATATGTAACCCACTGACAGGTACTGGTTAAAAAAACAGCAGTGCCCTTTGGCTCGGTGCCAAAGCTCCCAATTGTGGCCCGTTTTATGTTTATAAGGGGCCTCGTTTGAGAGCTCTGGAGTTGAGGCTGAAAGCACTGCCTGTCAGTGAGCTATTCTATATTAAGATACAGAAATAAAGATTAACTTACCAGCCTTGGCAGTTGGTGGGTCCTCCAGCAATGGTAGCAAGCTCCAAAAGCCTAGTCCAAGTCCCCTCTCCGAATCCTGGCACTGTTCTCATGCTGCTAGCATGAGAGCAGCACCAGGATTGGCTGGAGCACCTTGGATGATGTTCCTTTAGGGCCCTGGAGGCATGTGTATTCTGTCTACCCAGCTGTCTAAGAGAGTTGGGGTTGGAGTGTTTAAAGTGCGCCGGCAAGGCAGCCGGCCAAAGTGACATGCGCACTTTAAACTGAAATGCACTGTGCCCACTGTCCCTTCCTGCTGCAGGCCCCGCCCTCTCAGACTCAGCTACTTGCCAGAATGAAAAATAAAATGGTAATAAATGTTTTTTATTACCGTTTTATTTTTCATGATTCCCTTAACTTTCAGCAGCAGGGTGACGCTCCTTTGTCCTCATGGAGACATCGCTGCTGCCTAAAAGAAGAATGTAAGCCTCCACCTAATGAAAGGTTAGTAACTTTATGGGAGATGTTTTTCTAGCCGCGGATGTTTCTCCATTTTTATTTCCAGATGATGGACTACCATTAACTCAGACAGAAATGACGTCACATCTAATTCTTAGTGACGTGGAGCGCCACAATTCCTAAATGTACAAACAACTGTTGTGGTTGCTGAATGGCCTAAGAATACTTCTATTAACAGTGTAAGGATAATGTTTTGTGCTTGACATCACCGGACAAGAGCAGTGGGGCAGATGTTGGATTATAGGTTAATTAATTACCCATAACCGTGCTGATGCTTTTTGAAGTGCTTTGAGAAAGAAACCATATCAGTGCTAATGCTGTTTGAAGTGCTTCGAGAAAGAGACAAAGAAACCACAATCCTGTGTTATTTCAGATTAGTTGTGTCAGTTTGCAACTAAGATATTGATCATTGTGCCATGTGGCAGTGTGATGACACATTAGAAAAGGAATTGGTGGTGATCTATAATGTCAATATGGCTGCCAATAGGTGAGAGACGGTGATTACAAAACAAACTGTGAAGTTCCTCAGGGCTCCATACTTTCTCTTGTCATCTTCAAAGTCTACATGGAACATCGCCTTGCAGTGCATTAACTGTGCAGAATCCAGATACCTCTCCCATCACTAGTTGACTTTATACTTGTCTTCGACCCTGTACAGTGCTCTGCAGCATTTTGGTTAGGTTCAGGTTCTTGAAATGCCATGTACATACCTAAATTCAGTCAACGGACCCAGAGAATGAATTATGTTTGAATGTTTGAGAACATGTAGTGATGTGTACTTGAATGACCACGGGTGGGCCCTGCAGAATGGAGTTAGATGTTCTTTTTGACATAACAATCTACCTTTTTACCTTTCTCAGTATGATTAGTATTCTTTGTATTCTGCCTTCTGTTGTTTATTTAAAAGGGAAGATCTATGATGTACTCAGTGTGTGGGATTCTATGTACTGATTTGAGTCGAGATTTGTGTGTTACAAAACATGGCTGAATGATGGTTTGCTTGGAATACTTTGTGGTTACCAGGGTTGCCAAAACTCCAGCTGGAGAACAAGAATTATAGGAACTTCTGCATAAATAAAAGACTCTCTCAAACTCTGTGTACAGCTACTAAATAGATGGCATTGTCCTGTTCTTCATTAGGAGGTGTTAGTACTTTTTGATATGTCAGTGCAATTATGAACATGCATAAAATGTTAACATTTTGCTTCCTTGCCCTGGGGTCTGGACCACCAGTGCCTGCCTACTCGCCAAGACCAGTGTGCCTGTAAGGGAAGAGGAGCTTGTTGGAGGAAGCGAGATCCAGAGGGGAGGCCAGACGTGTAGGACTCTTCAGTGAGGTGTGAGGAGCAGTAAAATATTGATCTGGCCATCACACTTGTGCCGGTTTGTGAAAGTTTGGTGACCCTGTGTGCCAAGAGGGGCTGATGTGCACCAAGGACATGTGTTGCATTGATCGGGTCATTGCCTGTGTGCCGTGTGGTGAAAGGTTGGTGATCCCATATGCCAAGAGGGGCCACCATGTGCCAAGGAGCTGTACCACATCAATCAGGCCATCATCCATGTGCAGGAAGTGGCCATGATCCCGTATGCCAGGAGAGGCTGCGGGAGAGGCAACCTGACGTCAGCGTGACCCAAAAGAGAGAGACCCTGTAAGCAAGGGCCAGATATTCGGATAATTACCCCTGGCCTAAAACTGCTGGTATTACCAAGAGGCAGGGAGTTTGTGTCCGGAAAGGCCTGAGGACAGAGAAGACACCATCGGAGCCCAGCAGAGGAAGGAGAATTCCCCCATGCCCCTGTTGAAGCTTAGAAAAAACAGAGACAGGAAGTCATCAGGAAATATAAAAGGACGGTGACTGTAAGAGCCAATTCCAAGAGTCTGATTTGTGGAACTCAAACACAATCTTTTATCCTTACTAACCATAAAGACAAAACTAGCAGCTTTGTTGATTACCCAATTAGCATTCAACACATGATCAATTTCTCAAACACTACAGTTAAGGTTCCAGTTACAATTTCATAACATTCATACATAAGGTCAAGAAGAAAGACAGTTAAAGTAGTTACAAAATAACGGCCTATGTATGTCACATGATGACAATGGATACTTTTCATTTTGATAAACAGTATATGCACAGGAAAATAGATATCTTAATATATGTTGCTCAAGCTAGCATGCAAGAGTACATCACGACTGCTGTTTTCTCTTCTAGCCTTGCACCATAACGTGTTCTAAGCATGAAATGAGAAAAACAATAAACATAGCTCATCAGGGTTATGAACGTTCAACAACAGGACTTGTTATCATTGAGTATCACAGAGCCGGAAAAGACAAAATGGATTTCATGCATAAAGATCAAATGCAATTCCACACCCCAACAAAAAAAAAGTTTTGCCGTGTGTGGCTGGAGCCGGAGCACCTCTAATCATCAGAACGATGGTAAGTGTGGCTCAGGAGAGAGAGCCAGCACCTGCCAGGAGCTGGATGTGTACATGCCTACAGCCTGACTTTGCAGATCCAGGCCAGGACCGCACCGCACCGCTGCCAGAGTTCGTACTGCAGGAACAAATAAGCTGAGAACTGGGTCTACCAGGCCTGGGGGGACATACCACATTTAATTCTTACAAACTTACTTAAATCTAAGTAGTTCCACCTAGTTGAGTCTGAGAGGGGGACACCCCATGAACAGGGCCTAGTAGTTTACATTCCCTGGGTGTTGATGCAGGTGAATGGGGAATAACAACACACCCTTTATATGGGAATTGAGTGGCAAGGGAGTGGCCTGACAACTAACAGTGTGCCTACCTCAAGGAAGAAATGTGTTATTTCTTTTTGAATATTGTTTACCTATGCATGTGTAAAATTAGAATAAAAATACTTTTTTTACACAAAATACATATTTGACTGGACATTGATTTATTGTGGGCGCTGCTTGCATATTGAGTCGTGTTTACTGATCTATATCGACACCGTCCTCCGAGGGAGGCTTGGCTGTCCGGGCAATGCTACCTAACTGAGAGTTAGGTGAAAAAGGGGGTGCTTGACCAAGTTGAGCAAGATTCATAGTATCTTTATATAGCAAGCAGAAAGTCCCTTCTTGAACCAGTTAGAGACATGCAAAGTCCTTTTTGTGGTGAAGCCCACGTGTGCAGCTGGTGTAGGTAGTCCTTCAGAGTGCAGTATCCAGGTGCAGGTCAGGGGTCCAGCAAGGCAGTACTTCTGACGTTCCTTGTTGGGCTCTGAGGTGTGGATGTAGCTCTGCCATATTTTTCCTTGCTCCTGGGATGAAAAGCAGGGGGGGGCGATGGTCCAATCATAAACAGGCCACTTGCCCCTTGGATGACCACTTCCTGGGAATTGTGGCAAAAAGCAATCCCAGAGAGCAACATTCTTCAAAAACCCAAAATGGCTGAAACAGATTTTTGGAGGTTATATCTGGCTGAGCCCACCCACTAGTGTGTCTGAAAATCCTAAACACACCCCTCTCCTGCCCTCTCCTAATCAAGAGGGCATCTAATTGCCTGAAGTTGCAGGAAAAGGGGGAGGTCCTGAGCTGCTCCAAATGTCCTTCCCTTCCTTTGAAAACCAGATTGGCTTCTCTCCCCCCATTCTTTTTCACCATACGCTGAGGCAGATCTCCACCCCCAGGCACATCTTTTGTGTTCAGCCCAGGCCACTTCACACCTAATCAAGTCAGCCTGGCCAGGCTGGCAGAGGCTGGCCAATCAGAGAAGGGCACTACAGAGCTGAAGTTGGCAACTTTCAGGGAGAGTTTTAAAACTAGTTATAGTAAGTCCAACAATGGCAAGTTGTGTGATTTGTTATAACAATTAATTTGATACCAAACTCAAGGTATCTAGCTCTTATGGGGACTTTGTTAATTAAAATAAAGTCTCCCCATGTTAGCCTATGGAGGCTATTCACTACAGTGAGGGAAAATAAATGTGGCTATTTTACCTTACCAGGGCTTATAAAACAATGTTTATAAGGTCCCTGTTTATAGTTACATGGCTCCCAACCTCAGGGGCACTTAGGACACACCTTAGGGCCGACTTATATGTATAAATAAGGTAGTTTAAGACTGTGGATGTACTTTTCATTCCAAAGTCGAATTTGCGTATAACTTTAAACCTGCCTTTAAGATGACCCGGGGCACCCCAGCAGTGCACCTATGGGTGCACCACCTATGCTGGGGTCTCTAAACCTACATGCCCTACCATTTACTAGGAACTTATAGGAAGGGGAACTTATAGGTATAGGTAGGTTGACCTAGCCAATTATAATGAGCCTAATTTGCATACTCATTTTAGTCGTAGCATAGGCCCTGGGACTGGTTAGCAATACCCAGGGCACCGTCAGAGTCAGGAAAACACCAGCAAAAAATTAAAATGGGGGCAAAAATTTAGGCGGCCTCTGTAATCAGCCCTATTGAGCAAGATCCATAGTAGGGTGGGCCCCAGAACATCAGGGGTAAAAGCCCTTAACCAGCTTGGTTGGACCCAGCAACTCCTGCTTGCCTTGTGACCCTCTGAACGGAGTTCTGACAATACTCTTTTCAAGTTCATTAGGAATAGGCTAAGTTTTCATTTGTAGAGCAAAAGGATGTGCTGTCAAACTTTGCAAGACAAACCTATAATTTCCTCAGCGTCTTATTTGCCTAGATAAAAGTGCTGTTCCTTCCAGCATGACACCTTCTAATATAGGATGCACAAAATACTGCTGCTGCAATCAGAGGCCCTTTGTCGCCACCTGTACTTTTTTGGCTCCCACCCTTGATTCCTGCTATTGACACAGCCAGCCTATGTAATGTATGAGCCATAGGTAATGTTATGCCCTTCTTTTGTTGTTTCGGCCAAAATGATTCCCCTGTGAAACTTCAGATTTTCAGGAGAGTAATGGTGTTTCTGTGGATACACAAGAAGTGCTATTGCTGTCGTTATTGGATTACACATCCCAAAAGTATTTTCTTGCCACTTGCAGCTATTTGTTCTTCCTAAACGTGACTACTACAGACGACAGGGAAACTTCAAGACTGTGATTAGCACAGGGACTCAGCAAGCTCAGTCTGGGCACAGCCTGACCTTAGGATGGTTACAGCCACAGCCTGGAAGAAGCTGGTCTTCATTGTTGAAAAAAGCTATGTTGGGCACTCCATCTTTTATTGACAGTAGGTGGGTGGCGCATAGGCACAACGTTGATGGCGTCTGGACCTCAGACATGTGTATTAACTCTTGTAGAGTATGTCTAAGTATAAAGCTAAAATACTTCCTTTCACTAACCATCTTAAGCTTATGGTCAATTGACACATTCAAAATTGATGGCCATCACATAATAAATGTATCAGCACATGCCAGCAAGAATGGTGATCCAATGGGGGTTTGATCATCTGGGGAGTGGGTGATTTATCTTTACTACTGTAAACAACAGCACTAGGAAAATAACTGGAACTTCAGTTTCCTACTGATTCAACTTTGCCTGTAATACTTACAGCATGTCTTCAGTAATATTCCACCCTTCTTAGTGGAATTTGTGGACGCCTTTGAACTGATATCAGGCCAATATACCAGTTTGACTTAACTCGTTGGCATAATACTTACAGGTGAGTTTAATAATAACTTAGGATAGGACATGACGCAGATTTTGCTTAACCTGCTCTAAAAGGTTATAAGTGCTTCAACCACCCATGCCTGAACAACGAGGTCGGAACAACAACCTCATTGTTATCACTAATGCCTTTACCACGAATGACTTAAAAACATTTTTCATTGTAAAGGCATTCCAGGTAAAGGCATTAGTGATCAGCATGCATGGTTCCAGCATGCGTCCCCCCTGACCCTCCACCCCTAAAAAGTACCGTGACCCCCTCACCCCCACAACCACCCCAACCCCCACCCCCAAAATTACCACAACCCCAACCCCCTCCCCACACCCTACCCCTAAAACCTAAACCCTGACCCCTCTCCCCGCCCCTAAACCCTAATCACCCCGAGCCCCCCACCCCACCCCCAAAAACTAAAAATACCCCGACTACCCACCCCCGCCCCTAAAACCTAAAGCACCCCAACCCACCCCTAAAACCTAAACCCTGACCCCCCTCCCCCACCCCTAAACCTTACTCACCCCGAGACACCCACCCCACCCTCAAAAAAACAGCCCCAAGTCCCAGCCCAACTTACCTCCTCCTTGATCGCGTCAACACCCTTCTTCTGTGCCTTAACCACGCATGTACATGGTTCACACATGCATGGTTAAGGCCCTAAAACAAGGAAGTCGTGGAAAATGAAAGGGTTTTTTCGCTTTCATTTTCCACAACTTTGTTGTTCACGACTCGTTGTTCAGGATGCTTCCCGCTCTAAAGTGGTGAGAGCAGTTCTGCTAAAACATGCGATTGATTAAACATAAGCCAGGCTAGAGGAATTTCCGTTATATTTTCTGATTGTAACTTGTATGGTAAGATTGACTGATTTGCTTTGGATACATTTGCCCGCCCAACGTTTGTGGCCTGGGGACTATTACTAATTAAGGGCCATATTATGGTCTCAGCTAATGTACTGATTTGAATTTTATAGATGCAAAAAGGTCATTACGACAGAGAACATTTCTCCCCCGGCAAATTGCTTTATTGTCAGAAACAGGTGATTCCTCAGTGATTGCAGGTTTCCATAAGTTAAGCAAGCATACTTCTAAGGCCTCATGAAGAACTATGCCATCTTGTTTTCCTGACATAGCAGGAGGTTGTGTAATCTTGCTTGCAGAAGAAGCAATTTCCATGTTTGTAAGACAACAAAACTTGACACAGAGGGACTAGAGCACAGATGGATAACCTATAGAGAAACTGTTAATCCAGAATGCTAGAAATGTACAGGAAACTATCAGATAACGTAGATGAGGCCTTTAGTCCTCCAGATTTCAGGAATTTTTACATTTTAGTTGATTTTATTTCCCAAGGTGTTATTCTCGCTTTTCTTTTCAATGTGCCTATTGCAGCACAGATGGATAGATATTTTTTCAAACTATATGGCTCTTTGACTTTAGCACAGGGGTACGGGTAAAAGTAGACAGTAAAGAAAGTAGTTTAAATAATGCAGGTAATAGTAAAAGCCATGAAGAGGTCTGTCAATTCAAAGAGTGAGCACTAGCAAGCATATTCAAGTGTAATTAGAAACTCTCTGCAAAGCTTCTCATAAGGCTTTCAAATGTCATCCGTGGGTTGTGTGAGTTCCCTGTATCCTATGGGCTGTTCATCATTGTTCTGGTACTGAAGAAATTGAATAGAAATAACCTCTCTTGCTAGAGAAATAGATCCACTTAATAGACTCATTGGTCAAGATTGTGGGGAAAACTATAGAAGTTTGATTGCTGGAAGGTGGAATCCACTCTGATGTTCAGTTTGGGTTTAAGAAGGGCCTGGGCTGTAGGGAGGAATCCTTTGCTTGGTTATGAGCTGTGGGTAAACAGGGAAAATTCCTTATGGAATTCATGTATCTGTTATTGACTTTTGACTCAGTGGACTAGTCAAAGCTCTGGAACATTATGAGGTCCATGTTGGTTGAGGACCAGCTGGTGACTCATCTGTAGAAAATGAAAACATCTCTTTTCACGTTGAAAAACACCCACTCCGTATATTCACTGTTTAGTAGTCAACTGATCATAGAACAAATCAGAAGTACAGACGTTAGTATGTTATGCATATCTGAAATGAACTGTAAATTGTGTAAACTGATTAATTACGAAACCAGTAATTTTAATCTCAAAAAGGTGTATCAGATCAACATGTTACAATGTGATTTAGTCATGCTCCTCTTAGTGTGGTTCCAAGCCCACTTAAAATTAAACAGAAGTCTCTGTCACAGAAAATGCAATGAGAAAAGATAAAAAAGCGAGTGATATGGGCAAGTTGTTATTTTCCATTGAATCAGAGCTCATGCAAGGTGAAACACATTATAAAAAGAGAAGCCAGCCCCATGACACCTTAGTTAACATGGGTGCTGGCTTTTGTACCACTTGTTAAAATGATTTGGGGTGCTGAGATTGTTTAAGATCACATGTACATATATACCTCTGAACATCAGGAACTCCGGAAGATTTAGTAACAACCTAAACCCATATTGATGGCATTTTCTAATCCGTGTGCTGAATCAGCAGGATCCTAATCATTTAAGGCTTCCTTAGAACAGGAAACTGCAACTGAACAGTGAAAGCCATATTCTTCAGCAATTTTATTAAGAAGGTTGTATTAGAAAGTCTACACATTTGAAAAATGAAAAAAACTGTGCATTGTTAGCCTTATTTGAGTTTAGGGCTTGTTAAGCTTTTGAGTTGGTATGGTGAAAATACAAATAACAAGAAGTTATTCAGGGTGGACCAGTGTGTAAGTTGGTCTCTATTCTGACCTTCTGACTATTATTTCTTTAGTGAAAGGCAAATATAGAAAGTTATCGTGGGTGGAAGGGATAAATAAATGCAAAGTTTGTTTTACATCTGCAAATAGTAAAGGTAAAGGTAGATAAGAGCAGCCAGGTCTAATAAGGGGCAAGCCCACGTCTTCACACATAAAGCAAAGCTTCAAATGTTCTATAAATTCAGAGGGGGCAGCGGACCATCTCAGGCAGGACTCTCAAGGCAACAGAATGAAGCTGACAGTGAGTATTTCAACCTTCCAAGAAACGTTTTTGCTGCTGACATGAGTCTGGATCTAGGTTTAGGGGGGAAGAAATAGGGTCAATCTTTAAGTCTACCCTAAGTGCATGGAACTTTAAGCAATCTATAAGCCTGAGAGGCTTTCACAAAAGCAGGTACGTTATACCAGCTGTCAACCTTTAAGCAAGTTGCCAGCCATCATATAGCAAAGGCCCTAAACCTTTGCTAATTTGGGGTCATTTGATTGACAGCATACACTTGGTGCACAGCATTGGTGTTTGGTTGCATTCTGTAAATTCCTCTTTGAAGGGTATGGCACTACTTGCCCATAATTACTAGAATTGCTCAAAATGGCGGCCATCATGATTAAATTTAAATTAATTAAATTGAGTTTTGTTTTTCTCACGAATCCCGGTCCGACTGCCTATTTATTGCTATTTGCACTAAATATTAAGTTTGGACTAAAAACATGTATGAAGGATTGAGCTTCGATTCATGAGTGCCCTGACATCTGTTTATCACTATGTAGTTTCCATCGGAGACATTAGAGGAGAGAGGAAGATCCTCTTGCCGGAAGCACCGTGCTAAAGATATTTGTTTCATTTTGGATGTGATGATTCACTGTGAGCGCTGATTTCCTATGACTGTCTTCCTAATTGCTATTGCTTTGTCTTTTTATGCTGTATATAGGAGGGCTGCTCCAGACACCTTTACTGTGGATTAGTATATACTGTTTGTTTTCTAAATTGTTTTTTTGAAACATGGACCGGTACAAATTGGCACCAGATATTTTTGGTAACTTAGAACGTACAGGGCATGTACCGAAACCCCAGACATCTGGCGCCCAACAAGCCAGAGTGGGTTTACGTGACAAATTCTTTAGATTGGAAAAACTGAAAAAACAGGAGGTCTCCAAATGGTGGAATGGAGCCACGTTAAAACAATACGTGAAATTGAACAGGATACCCAGGGGACTAAGATCACACATTTTTCCCACTTTTGATGATCTTGATCCAGACCTATTAGATAGCTGGGAGCAAGAATTAATCTCAAGTTCATTAAGACTAATGAATATCTTGATAGAGAACTCTGAGAGGAAGGTGACCAGATTACAAACAGAAATATCGGAATTAGAGACAGATATTAAGAATATGAATTTAGAAGAGTCAACTGCTAAGAACTATAAGATTCTTAATGAGATTATTGATCAACATCAGAATGACATCACACAGAGAAAAACGCGCAAGCTCAGACATGGTGAGTTAGACTACAAGAATGGCAGGATTTTCAAATTTTCTCATAAATATGATCATCTAGTCAAGAGGAATGAACATATACAAATTCAAGATGTGGGTCCTCATCCTCATTAAATAGTGTGTCTACCAATAACAGCGAAACGAGTGGGATATCTAACATATCCAGACAGGATGTTACAGTACAACAGGGTACTCCCTCTTTTTTAGCAGAGGTTGAAAGGATAAGACAAGGACAATGGGAAACAAATCGACGCAAGGTAGACCCAGGAAAACAGGGCGGGGTAGGAGAGGAGGAACACACAGAGGCAAGAAAGGGAATGAAAACCAGATCATGGAACAAGGAGAAATAGGGAATTCGAGTGATGGTTCTATTAGTATCATTAACCTTTCTAATATGGAACTCACAACTCATGATTTTACATTGTTAAGTAGAGGCCTTGGATTTGTCCAGGGGATTTCGGAGATTTTCGGAAGACAAAGATTGATTTTTTTAAATTTATCAGACGCTTAAAACTGAGTAAACATTTTGCTCATCACATTGATAACAGGGATATTAGTATCCTCTCTGACAGTAGTAAGGATTACCAACCTTTGTCCATTAAGGACATTTATGATAGGGCTACCTTATTGTCGATTACAGACTGTGAGCAAGATCCTACTACTATATCACAAATACTATCAGATCTTGATATCCCATCAGATACACTCCACAGTGGTCTGAGGAGAAAATCAAGTTGGACACCAACCCTTATGAGTGGTAACTGTATAGATACATTCTTTAAGTTAGTCTGGCGTGATTTGAACAAATTAGAGTTGACAAAGGGTACTCAGCAATATTTTAGGCATCTTAATTTAAGCCATGAGGAGAGGACCAATTAGAGGCAGTTACGAACAAGGACGGATATTACGATCAGGGAAGCGGATAAAGGTGGCAACATCGTGATTATGAATACCTTAGATTACGACCAAGAGATCTATAGAAAGTTTGAGGATGCCACTTGTTATGAGAAGATCTCTGTGGACCCTATCCCTGCACTTGCAAATAAGATTAACAGATTTTTGCAAGAATGCTTAGACCGTTCACTGTTGAGAGAGGATGAATACATGTATCTTCATGTCCTTAGACCTAGGAACCCTTGTATTTATATATTACCTAAAGTACACAAAAATCCTATTTCTCCACCAGGTAGGCCTATTGTTTCAGGTATGGGTGGCCCTACAGAGAGACTTTCGGAATATGTAGATATCTTTTTGCAGCCATTTGTGGTGAATTTACCTTCCTACATAAAAGACACCAAGCACATTTTAAGCATATTGGCAGACATTACTTGGGAATCAGGGATGACCTTAGTAACATTAGATGTATCTTCCCTATATACGAGCATTAACCATGAGCTAGGAATGATTGCCTTGCGTCATTTCCTTCACAGGAGACCAGCGAGTCTTTATGGTCATACCGATATGTTATTGAAAATTAATTTGGAATAATGTCGTCTTTCTAATTAAAAATGATTGGTACAGCCAGAAGCAGGGCGTGGCAATGGGATCCAGATTTTCACCAGCCTATGCTAACCTCTTTATGGGATTTTTTTAACAAAATGTGATTCGGAGTAAAGAGGGTAGTGTTTGGAATTCGGATATACTTTTTTGGGGCCGTTACATAGATGATTGTCTGATGATCTGGATGGGTGATTTACAAAAACTCAATGATTTCATAACTTATTTGAACACCAATGAGTTTAATATTCAAGTCACCTCAGAACACAGTGTGACCAGTATCGCCTTCCTAGATGTGGAACTTTTTATTCATGACAAGAAAGTAGAGAGCCGCTTGTATAGAAAAAGTATGTCATGTAACTCTGTTCTACATGCACAGAGTGCACATCCAATACATCAAATCAATTCGATACCATATGGCGAAATGGTACGGGCAAGGAGGAATTGCAGCCTAGAGAAGGATTTTGTACAATGTATTGAGGATATGAGTAATAGACTCAAATCACGGGGTTATCCTTCTCAGGTGATTGATAGAGCTCGCAGCAGGGCAATGCCCCTAAAAAAGGTCTGACACACTGAATCAGAAACCTAGACCAAGAGACAGTAATATCCGTTGCATAGTTAATTACACTGAAACAGCTACTCTACTGCGGAAATGCTATCGCATTAAACAACATCATGAGAATTGGCTTACGAGTCGTAAATAAAGGTTTTTACAAATGTGGACATTGCGGCATGTGCAGATGGACTAAATCGGGTATCTCTACGTTTATGAGCTCTACTGGAGCACAATTTGATATCAACCATAACATTACATGTGACAGTAATTTTGTAATTTATATGACTACCTGTAAATGTGGTCTTTACTATGTAGGCAGTACCATTAAGTCACTTAGGGTAAGGGCAAGTGAACACTTCAGGGCCCTAAGACAGGATGATGAACGATACCCTATAGTGAGTCACATGAGACAGTGCCCAAAACAGGGTCACATACGTGGTTTTGAATTTTTCGGATTTGATCATATTGTTAAGGATCCCAGAGTGGGCAATAGAGAGTTAGCCCTCAGGAAAAAGGAATGCTACTGGATCCTAAAACTTAGAGCGGTGGAGGATGGTCTCAACACTAATTTTGAAATGGAGTATTATTTAGGGGACTAATTTGACATTTGTACTACTAAAATTTTCTTTTCAGGAGACGTTATAGATTTATGGATTTATTTAATTTATGTTCTATAGGTTACTTATTCAGGTATCTGTTTCAATGTAATAAGATATGTTACATTACCATTGTGGTTGTATTTATATTGACGTATGGGTTTTGCCTACAGATTTTGACTACAGATATATAGATATATATGAATCATGTATGCCTTGATATCCCACATTTATCAATTCAACTCTCTTTTTGTTATGTGAACCTTTGCCCTTGTACATTACAAAAAAAAAAATCTGAGATTTACGTATATGGAGGTTAAGGGTTGTGCATGGCATAAATATAGCACGTCCTATTCTAATTTTAATTTTATTTTAAGGTGGTATTCGGTCAGTTTTTGTCTTTATACTTAATTGTCAGTTCATTTTCTCTTTTCTTTTTTGCTATCTTAGTTCTGATCAAACTTTATAAGTACAGGATTTGTGTTTGTGATTTTTTGCCAGCCCGAGATTGGGCATAGTTTATATTCAATTTATTTTAAGTTGTGGATTAAAATTTAAAGATGGCGCCCGTGCCGGATTTTAAGTCCGTTTTCACTTTCTGGAGTTGAGCGTCCGTGTGGACGCTAAGAATAGAGTTCCCCCCTAGTTGCCAGTTTCAACATGATTTACTGGTTACAGAGGCACAGGTTGTATATAAGTTTTTTTTTTTGACAGCCCGTGAAGGGGCATAGTTCTTTTTCAATCGATATACAGCTTTGGATGACTACTCAAAGATGGCGCCCGCGCTGGCGTTTAAGTCAGTTTTTTACTTTCATGTGAGGAGCGTCCGAGTGGACGCTATAAGTGGAGTTCCCCCCGGGTTGCCGGTTTCGATTTGATTAACTGATACACAGAAACGCCGCATGATGATTTGAACACGGCCTTCTGCTAATGTGATTCCCTTATTGATAGGTGAGTGTTTGCTTTCTGTATACCGGTTATTGGAATTAGTCTTTAACACAGCGAGTCAGCTTTGTATTTTGGAGCTGAGCTTGTAGCTTGCAGCTTAATACCTTATTAACTTAATTTTATTTACCCTTTTTTTTAGTTGCTCTACACGCTACGGTGTTTGAGTACTCAGCAAACATTTGTTATGGCAAAATAAGGGTATGTTGGGCCTTATGGCTTTACAATATATTTTTTCCCACAGCTTAGTCATTAATTTTGAGTTTTATTTGGTTGTGCGAATTGATGAAGTTTTATAGTGGATCATTATTATTATTTTCTAGATATCCAGACTAAGCCTGATGAGTTGGAATTACTAGCTTTTTGAAATAGTGTGTAAGGTATGTATTGTTTTACTTCAGGTCACTTTATCAGGCATCAGGGTTCTTTTATTGGCACTCGCAGTGTAATTGGCATTACTTGGTGTGTTTTTCTCTTTTTCAGTTTTGATCTCTTGGGACGGTTTTAGATTGTTCAAATTTTGAGGACATGCACATTCATGTCATGACAATTGCTTGATCACTTGTCACACATTTCTGTGATTCTGTTTTTTATAATATCTTGGAGACATGTTGTCTCATATTATAGATTTTGCTTTTGAATGGTGACCTTCTGTCTTTCTCTATGAATTATTTTCATGTCACACAAAGTCACGAATTACAATAGCTCTGTTTTCACAAATATCATGGTGAAAAGGGTTGAATCTTACAATGGGATGAGTGTATACTATAACTGTAGTCACTGTTTACATTTCTTAAAGCCCTGATGAAGTCTTTGAGACTAATTATCTCATAGGACGAAACACGTGTTGGCTGTTGTTGCAATATGGATATTGGTTCCAAGGACGGCTTTTGTTGCTCTGATGGACTTCCTATCTCAAGATTAAATTGAGTTTTGTTTTTCTCACGAATCCCGGTCCGAATGCCAGTTTATTGCTATTTGCACTAAATATTAAGTTTGGACTAAAAGAATGTATTAAGGATTGAGTTTCGATTCATGAGTGCCCTGACATCTGTTTATCACTAAGTAGTTTCCATCGGAAACATTAGAGGAGAGAGGAAGATCCTCTTGCCGGGAGCACTGTGCTAAAGATTTTTGTTTCATTTTGGATGTGATGATTCACTGTGAGCGCTGATTTCCTATGACTGTCTTCCTAATGGCGGCCATCATGTTATTCCTGGTGCTATTGTTCTTTGTCAACTGATAAAGAAGTGTGCTGTGTATCAGATGTAGTTTTCCAACCATGAGAAAGTTACGGAGTATTATTTTGGTCCACTACACAATATCTGTTGGCCCTTATAAAGGAGGACTGTTTAACTGGAAATCTAGACCTCCTGTCACGTATGTGCAGCTGAAATATAGCTAGGCCTTTGCAAGAGTAACTCATATGACATGTAATTAACTACCTAATTATTGCTACCTATTAAAAGTCTGTTTGAACATTAGTTTTCCATCTTAACATTTCACATTTCATGCCACATGAGAGATTTATTCCTAAAATGGAAACTGAATAATTCCTTGCTGCAAAGGAAATAATATCTCTTTATTAGTGTTTTAAAATCAGCAAACGATGCATGTAAATGTTGTGTCACCAAACATGTACATAGAAAAGTATAGATATATAACGCAGAGCATTAGAATGTACGATTGATAGCTACAATGTCAACAGTACCCGTGTCCCTTAATTGGATACTCGCAAAAGGATTAGGAACACCTGTTCACAAACAAAACATAGGAAAAGAGTGTACATACCAACTATGAAGTAAACAGTTCTGGTGGAGGAATGGGGTAGAGGCAAGGTAACAGCTTCCTGCTTTAAAGAGCTCTCTTCTATCATCTACGTTCACAGCGGTGCAGAGGAGATAATGAGTAAAAAACCCTCTAGGTCCTGTGTAATATGGTGTCTGAGTGGAACAGTGATGGTGTGTGAAGTTGTGCTTCCTTTTCTACTCGTTCATATCCACAATGCATCTTCCCTGTCATCCATGCCACTGACTGCCATTTGTGTCAAAGCCAACCAACCCACTAATTTTTTAGAGTGCAGTCTGCACGTCATTTCCAACGCAAAAAGGAATGAAATATGCTGACATTCTACATATTTTGGTGAGACATGGGCATCTGTATTTTGTATGTATGTGTCGTGTGTTATGTATGGCCAACTGCATTCAGTATTATTAAAATAAAATAATTGACCTCACTCCCACCAAAAACCAACTAAGACCAGGAATAATGAATCAATCAACAATAATGCTGTGTGTTTTGATTGCACTAGTTTAATTCGACAGCTGGATCGCCAACATGATGAATAGTAGGATATTATAGGTCTATATAGGAAGGCAAATGTCCCTGTAGTGCTGTCAAGCTGTGAGCAGCTGCACTGCTTCTGCTAAGAGAAGCACAGTGAAAAGCCATGGCACAGATAGCAACAGTGCAAACCTTTCTTAAACACAGAACAGGTACACCACTTGCAATAGCAGTTCAAAACTATATAACCCACTGAACTAGGAGCATAGTTATTATTAATGCGTCAGATGCAATGGTACTGCTATCAAGGGTTGGGACTGGCCCACTGCATCCTTATTGTCTCGGACCCTTGCTACCTAAAAGAGTGCAATTTTCATGTTTTACCACACTTGCTCAAAGGTTTCTTGGTGGTACTCCCCGAAGGGAGGCTAGCTCCCAACATAGTTTTAAATGACGCCAATGGTGCAGGAGGGAAGTGGCATGTTACATAAATATTTGGACATAATTTATTTTATGAATTAAACTCTGTTTTAAGCAGCCTAAACACAGTATCTTTTCCTGCAGTAGTGTCTAATAATCTACATATTGATTTCCTTTATAGATTTTTCTCTCTGCCGTTCTGGCCATCTTGTTGACACCATCTCTGGCCAACGATGTAAGTAATACATTGTAGATTAGAGTAATGTATAGAGATATAAAAATATTGCAATTTTATAATTAATAAGACTTGACAATCCATATACACTAAATAAGTATGCTTTTGTGCATCTGTATCCTACTTGCTCTGCTATCCACGTTTACGAAAAAAGTTAGATAGATAAATTGATTGCACTTGACAAAACAGCATAAAACATTAGTAAAGCATCACCTTTGCATATTTGTGAAATTTAATTGTTTGGTAAAAGGTGTCAGTTGTTCTTTTCACCGCCTTGAAACTAAACTCCAATTTCAGGTCGAAATCACCAATTCAGCATGTCGGAAAAAATCTTTGGTTGTGTGCAACTATGTTATGAACAAATCAGGCTCAATGCAGGTTATTTTTTTAAATCTTCATCCTGCTCAGTAGGCTCATGGTGGATTACATGTGCTTTTGCAAAGGTGGTTCTGTAGGTATCGGGGCTCTGATCTCATATCCTGTTGTGTCTGGACCTTATGTGTTAGCTAGCTATGGGGGCTGGCCACAATCCGTATGCAGCTGATTTGGGAACTACAGACATTTGGTGTAGGATGTGGCACCTCAAGGCCATGCAAAGTGGGTTCTGTGGAGTCACAATTTCGGTGTTAAGTGAAAAATAATCACAGGTAGCTGTGAATGACCTTCAGAATGTTTCCCAAAAGAGTACCCCCACCCAACCAGCTGCACAAGGCCTTTGACCGTGACCAGATTGGTAGGGCCGTAAGCAGGATAGGCACAGTCAAGTGCGCATTACCTTTTTCAGTGCCCCAAATGTGCATTGCTAAAGGTCGTGTGCACTGGGCACTGTTAATTTGTGTTTTGGGGCTTTAGAAAATGTACACTCCCTATCAAGCTGTAGACCACATGACACCAATTTGGAAGGTCAATCAATCAATCATTTATAAAGCGTGGCAAATCACTCCTGAAGATCTTGAGGTGCTGGAGAAGTTGGCTGCTGCGTGGTGGTCTTCAATTGAACATCCATGTCTTGAGAGTTCTTTCCTGAATTGCTAGAGTGAAGGGGTGGTCCTGAGGTGCGGGGGAAGGTTGTTCCATGTCCTGGCCACCAAGTGCGAAAAAGAGCATTCTCTGCTGTTAGTTTGGTGGATCTGGGGGCTGTCTGTAAGGGAGGCAGATTGAATGCATCTGGTGGGTTGGTGGAAGGTCTGGCAGTTGTTAAGGTATGCTGGTCCTTGGTTGTGCAAGGCTTTGAAAGTATGCATCAGCATCTTGAACTGGCACCTCTTCTGCATCGGGAGCCAGTGTAATTTCCTGAGGTGGGACATGATGTGGGTCCTTCTGGGGAAGTTGAGTATAAGTCTTGCCTCTGTGTTTTGTATTGTCTGAAATCTCTTTAGGAAGTGTGCAGTGATTCCTATGTAGACCGTGTTTCCGGAAGGTAGAGAGGATGGGGGTATGCAAGAAAAAATAATGCCTTGCATTGCATGTCTAGGGAATGTGTGCAACTGTCTGAGAAAATCTACCTCTCAGTTTAGATTTTTGTGGGAGAGACGTTTGGGACAAAATATAGCCAAATGCCTAAGGCTGTGTGTGTTTGGCTCTGTTGGCCTGTGATTTTCTCCAAACCAGGAATATCAGGCTAAAAGCTTGGGGGACTATTTAACAATTTATCATGCAGTGCAGCAAGTCACCTTTGTGTGCTGCGTGATAGGGAAAGAACAGGAATGTGCCATACTTAACATTGCTGGCTTTTCCCAGCTCTGGTTCACAATGTGCTGCGTAGTGTCAACACAGGTACTCTTGTACCACTCCTCCCTCCCCAAAAACAATCCCCTGACACATATTCCTCTTTCTATGTGTGTTGCAGAAAGCTGCACACAAAGAAAGAAGAAGCAACAAGGAGAAATACAAATATTTCTCCTCATTACACCCGACCTGAGGAGACATAGGTTTTTGATGCATACTAGGTCTACCAGTGATGGTAAATCTGGGAATGCGCCAAAATCCATGGGTGGATGCGTGAGAACACCCAAGCTCCACCCATGGAATTCCTTCCTAGGGCAGAGTAATGCAATGCAGCAATTTGTGCTGTATTGCATTACTCTAGATATATCAAGGCAGGCAACGCCATGCAAGGTGGCCTTGCCTGGCTTGATTAATCTTCCTTAAGACATGCGTTGCTCTTGCACCATTTTGCATGGTGCAGAAACAACACAAGTCTTTGAAAAATATGGCCCTTAATTTGTGCCTGGTGAGTGTTACACAACTAGTTCATCTTTCGAATACCCTCTGTCATCACAACCCTTTCCCTCAGAATCAGCTGTATATAGTGTATGGACTTGGTCAACGACATGGACCTATACGTTGCCATGTGCAACCACCTCTTGTGCGTGTTCCTTCCGCATCCTCTGTTCCTAAGTCTAATGATGTAATGCTTTACACAATACCCATCTGACAGTATTTTTCTGTCTATGTCCCACCCAAACTAATAAGTTGGCACTATTGATTAGACTGTATGCCATAGTCAATAATGCATTCCTTTTATAGGATTCCAAGCCATAGTTCACCTCGGGAGATGTCCCAGCCACATCAGAAATCATTATAAATTTGAATGGATGCTGCAGTGCTGCTTTGGGACATTCTGCAGTTCGTGTCATTTTAGATTAGAGCGGATCCCACTGGGCTGCTTTGGATCTTATGCATATGCTGTTAACGCTATTCCATTTTACTCCCACAGTCTGTCATCCTTACTAACCAGGGTAATGATGGGGGCAGCGTCCACCAGACAGTGAACATCATCAATGTCCAGAACATTGTCAATATCAACACTAATGCTGGGTGGAACTCCTGGAACTCTATCTGGGACTACAACACTGTGAGTACCAAAGGCCTATGCTATTGCAATAATGTAACTGAGAGATATATTACCAAAAACAATGTGGACTGTATGTATGTTAAGCATTGTTAATGGGGTATATGTAGCTAAGTTGGGACTATTTAATTGCCAGCAATCACCAGTTCTTGTTCCATTGGCTGCGCTTGGTTCAAATCCTTTAGTCTGGATTGTACCTTTCCAGCTAGGAAACTCTAATAAACCCCAAACTTTAGAATGTGTGGTGACACAAGGCTCATGGCTCTCTCCATGTTACTTCGTTAGGCACTTTGAAAGTTACCACACTTGTTTATTAATCTTTTACCGATGATATGTAAATTTTAATTTGACCTTAGGGCAAGCTAAGTGCCTGCCTTCCAGATTAGAAGGACCCAAAATGGAATTCAAAACGTTCTAGATTTAAAGCTAGTATCTACAGTCCATGGTTAAGTGACTCCGACCCATATTTCTGGAAGGTTAGCGTTGCATTACCGCCATTAATTGTGATACTAAGGCAGCGCTAACTTAACTCCATATTTATATTTTGACGCTAGACCCTTCTAACGTCAAAATTTGGGAGTTAGCGCCATTTTTAGGAAGCGCCAAAATCCTAAATCATAAAGTAGGGGGGCTTTTCTTTACTACCCTCTGAAAGTAGGTTGGACGTTGATTCAGTGGTCGAATTGAGCCTCAACAGCAAAACCTGGGATTTCAGTGAAGCGTTTTCAAATGCCTGTATTAATTCACAAATGCTGAGTTACCAACGCCATTACACATTTCAAACATAAAGTCAACTATCAAAGAGTCCCTCCTTTCATCTTCTTGTTGAGGTACTTAAATGCATAAGGACAGAGAAACACAATGCTTGACCAGCATGGAACTAGTTGCCATCAGCATGCTCCAAACCTTAAACGGTACCTTGACGCACTAGCGGACAACACACTATCCAATGTCCAGAGACACCTTGCATAAAGACACTGTGTAATTGTCCTGTTATTTCTTCCATTAATGTTTTTGGTGATAGTAAAGATATTAAAGGAATACTTCCTGGTTGACAGAGATTGGGCTATGATTACACAAAGTCACAGTATTGCACCTGTGTTAATTCTAGGAGATTGCATGAGGAACAGCCTTGGGCTAATGCTTCTATTTTCAAATTTGGTGTTTCACATAAAGGTGAACATAATAAGCCTAATATCATTTGATAATGTGAAGTGGCCACTGCTGCACTCAGTGGTGGCTCTTCCGTTAGGGCAGAGGAGCGTCGCCCCCCCCCTGCCAGCAGCAGAAGCTGCAAACCTTTCAGAACGAAAGGATAATAAACTATGTTTAT
The DNA here is from genome assembly GCF_031143425.1 of Pleurodeles waltl. Lineage (NCBI taxonomy): Eukaryota > Metazoa > Chordata > Amphibia > Caudata > Salamandridae > Pleurodeles > Pleurodeles waltl. Next base: position 679,836,526 of record NC_090450.1, on the reverse strand, counting down.
TATCCTTTTGTTATAAAAGGGGTGGGGCCATGGGGGTGACTAGCAGTGGGGGGGAGGCTGCACAGCACTCCCCCTCAGACAGCACGTGCGTTTGGCCGGCTGTCTTGGGCAGGTAAACACACATACACAGTAGGCTCTCTCCAGCTCAGCAACACAGTTACCGGGCTGGAAAGAGCAGGCTCAGGCTCCCAGACCACTTGGGAGTCCCCTGGCTGCTCTGAGCAGCATCAGGATTGGCCGCAGGGCAGGCCTGTGTCTGCAGCGACGATGAAAAGGAGAGTGACATGGCGCGGGTTGGCGGATGAGGTACGTTTTATTTTTTTTATTTATTAAATGTGTCCCCCGCTCCTCCCTCCTCCACCCTCCTCACGCCGCACCCGCTCCGCCCCTTTTTAGCGCTGCAAGCCGTGACTGGCTGCACTTTGAGTTACCCTCTGCAGGATTAGATTGGGGTACCCAGAAAGGCAGGAGCTTTCTCAGGGGAGTGTTCCAGAGAGGGCCTGATTTGCAGCTGGATAGAAATTACGAGAGGCAGTGGTAGAGCCTTAAGCAAATATGCAGACTTCTGCGACATTGTATCACGTTTCTTATGAGAGAAACCAGAGCAGCCATTTTGACTCAAAATAGGAGGCGTTCTTTCATTGGGGAGGGTCCAGCGAGTTTATGAACACAGAATATTGCATGTTGTGCTTAGTATGGCGTTTTTACCATGTCCTCACTCCAGATAAAATCAAGTGTTTTTTGGGAAGTTTGTATACAAAGCACCTCAATTCTAAACTTGATAATGCTGACCTGCCTGCTCACACGGTGCCACCGTGTGTCACACGATTTCCGCTCCCTTCACCAGGTCATCTGGTGAGGAGCCGAAATCACACACTGGCAGGGAAAACAAAATGAAAACCACAGTAAATAGTGGGTGTCCAGCTCGTTTTCAAAGGTGTGAAAACACCCCAGGACATCTGCCACAGCCTCGATGAGCCATGGCTTTTTTAGTTTTTTTTAGAGGAGGGGGTAGGGGCTTGGTGAGGGGCACAGTGCCTCTCAGTTAGCTCTTGACATTAAGTTCCGTTCCCTCCAAGGCCCCGCTCCCTCCTCACACTGTGAAAATATTTTGGAAGTTGGCAGGTATGATACTGCCCTAGTCTTCACAACATAAAACACGCCAAGCTCAGAAAATGCACCCCTCATGCACTGATTTCACAGTACAGAGACTGCACCGGGCTGTCACAAAACCCCTCAGATATGGCTTGCACCATATGCAGACGTCTGAGCATCGAGATATTCCTATGGCTATTCCGGTGCACCCAGATACTGACCTGCATTATGCGTTTATGCGTTAGCACTCCAGTACTGAGGTGTTCACATGGCCTCCTGGTGCATCTCTCCTTTGACCTGGACTGTGTACTTCCATTCCATTCCATTACAGAGACACCCATAGAGGTCTCACAATGCTTCTCCAAAGGAACCTTTATTCTAAACTTCACTAAGTACCACTATTCTCTACTAAGTCATCCACAGAACTATTGTGTTCTCACTGCAGCTGGGTAGGTAGTATCTGAGATGCCTGTTTTGAGACATTTGCTTAGTTCTCCAAAAGCAGTTATTGTGACCTGCCAAATGCACAGCCAACCCTATACTGAGACGCTGAGTGTTCTCCCTTTGCACTTCTGTTCTGGGCTGCACTTGTACTGATAGGCCAGTATAGAGGCATTCACAGGGATTTGTCTGCACTCAACATCTACCCTATTATACAAGTTTTGAGATCTTTATCCTACTCTCTTATTTCTGCTCTCTACTGACCTGCACTATGCACTTTTCATGGTGTCTGTCCATCGTTGGCAATGAAGACCTCAACATCTCATTTACTGGTTGACATGGCTCTGTGATTCCAAAGATGACTGAGAAGTCCAGTTTGGGCATGGAACATCTACTCACAAGTTGGGCAGACATCTGATGACACCGTTGGTGATGTACCGGCAGCTCTGGACTTGTGTAGCTCATGCTTTCTTTGAGCCTCAGCATTGCATCTCACCTTAGAGATTTTACAGAAGTTGTCTAGTAGTACAAGCACAAACTATACTACTACGAACTCATTAGACTTGAGTATATTGCAGGGCGGTTTGCAAATTGAAGATTACAGTTAAATTATCAAAACTGCAGTTTTGTGGGTGTATATCTGCTGCTAAGATCTGTGTGTGTCCTGCATCGCATAGGTTCCAAGATGCATAAAAAAGCTAAAATCCCAAATGTTTATTTTTGCATACTTTGCTTAATTTTTGTTTTATTTCTGCATATGCTTCTTCTCATAATTTTCAAACAAGGAGTGTCTCAAGGAGATTGCGAAACTGGAAGCGTGCCATGGATGCATTAGTTGTACCAGCTACATTCGCTGTGCAGTGCTTTAAATGGGCCGGTACTGTCCGGTACTGAGTACCGGCACTTTTTTATTTTGCGAGGGAGAGTACCGGCATATCTCAAGAAAAATGTAATACTTTTAATTGGAGAGTACCGGCACTTCTCAGAAACAAGCAGGTACTCTGATAGAGAGTACCTGCACTTCTATTTTTCCATTTAAAGCACTGTCGCTGTGTTAATTTAAACAGAGTAAGGAGTGCACTGAACAGACACCTCATTTGATTTTTTGACCACAGGGCATGCCTCTCGTGATTTTCCACACAAAAAACGTGCCAAATTGTTTTGTGTACTGCGTGTCATATTCACGAAAATAAAAAGTGTGTAAATTTTTTACCAATTTTTGCCCCTGTTGGCAATCCCAATAAGATTGTTTAAAGTTAATTGAAGCAAGTTGAAGTGTTTATATAGGACATTGTATCCATTGTGACAAAGATGGCATCTCGGAGATATACCATTTTGGCTAGGAACTTCAGAGATGATGTATATGCTAATTTGTGGATGATGGCACATACAAAGTACTATAAGATAGTGTTGTACTTGGACCAAATTTAATTAGGAGTTTCTGTGTCTGTATTTATTTATTATTCAGTGTCCATCAGTGTTTATGCAGGCAACTCTCGTGAAAATACATAAAAGTGTTTGCAAAAAAGTTTTTTTTTTTTACAGTGCATGAACAATACATATATTTTTATGTATGTTGGTATCCACTTTTGGAGGCAGAAGAACAAAGCAATTTACCGGTCGCAAACGGTCTGATTCACAGAATCAGTTTTTTTGCGACAGCTAAAAAGCTGTCTGGCATGTTCCAAATTCCAAATTGCGATTTGGTAACCTATTATTGAATAGCAATTTGGCATTGCGATTTGGTATTAGGAAGGGGTGTGTTTAGGGCGTCCCTTCCTAAAATCGAATTGCAGTGGTATGATAGAATGTTTTGTGACCATAATGCGGTCACAAAACATTTGCAGGTTACCACCAACTTCAAGTTCGTGGTAACCCATTCGCAAATGGGAAGAGGTGCCACAAGGGATCCCTTCCCCTTTGTGAATGTGTATAAAAGCACCTTTTAAGAGTAGGCAGTGGGCTCATGTACCACTTCCTGCTCCTAAAAAATGAAAGGAAAACTTTTCATTTTCTTTTTTTGAATGTATTCTGTTTTCCTTTAATGAAAAGGGGCTGCGTTTAAAAAAAATGATTGCTTCATTTAAAATCAATCTCAGACGTGGTGGTCTGATGACCCTAGCAGGCCATCATCCTTGTGATTTTTTGTGATTCCCAGTGGGTCGCAAAGTGAGACGTACTTCATGTATGCTCATGGAGTAGGTCTATTTGAGACCCACTGCGCATCCCAAAAGAAACTCAAACAAGTTTCAAACTTTTGGAATTGCGATTTCATAATTGCAATTCGCATTGAATCGCAATTAAGAAGTTGCAATTACAAATGTACGATCATCTGGACCTTGGCGTTTTATAGAATGTTAATAGTCACTTTGCAGGCATAAAAAATGTTATCCCAGTAGGCAGGTGCTGAGCAGGTGAAAAATGTGGTTATTCACCTGAAGCAGTGTAATCACCAATTAATGGATCCTGGTCCTTTGGTTGGGTTCTCAAACCTGTTGTTAATGGGAAGAAAGCTTGTCGCAGTTCTGGTGTTTAAAACAATTTTTTGAGTGCTTACAAACAGGCTATAAAATCAATATTCTGCACTACAAGAAACTAAGGGCCATATGTAGCAAACTCAGAGATTGCGACTTGGAAATTGCTAGTCTGCCCGACTCGCAATTTCCGAGTGGCAATCTCGGATGCTGAACGGTGTCTCAGACACCGTCTGCGACTCACTATGGGGTCGCAAAGACCCACCTCATCAATATTAATGAGGTGGGTCACATTTTGCGACCCCATAGCGAGTCCCTGCACTCACAGGGATGGTGGCCTGCTGAAGTAAGCAGACTTCCATGTCTGTGACTGCTTTTTAAATAAAGCAGTTTTTTTTTCATTTTGCAGCCCGTTTTCCTTAAAGGAAAACGAGTTGCAAAATGAAAAAAATACCGAAACCATTTGGTTTCGTTTTTTCAGTGTAGGCAGTGGTCCTTTGGACCACTGCCTGCTCTGAGAAAACATTCTGGGCAACATTCACAAAGGGGAAGGGGGTCCCATGGGGACCCCTTCCCTTTTGCAAATGAGTTCCCACCAGTGTGACACTGGTGGTAACTGCGAGTTGCTTTGCGACCCCATTCGCGGTCACAAAGCAATTCTGAATTGCGATGCGAGTCGCAAATAGGAAGGAAACACCCCTTCCTATCTGCGAGTCGCATTCACAATTTGCGAGTCGGTACCGACTCGCAATTTGTGAATGAGCATCGCGTTAGGCTGTTTGCATGGCGCAAACTTAAATTTTCGCAGTTTGCACCATGCAAACGGCTACCTACATCTGGACCTAAGGGCCTTATTTAGCATTCGACAGACAGAATACTCTGCCAAGACTTGAATGGTATCTGGTCTGCCATATTACGTTTCTTAGGTTAAAATGCACTTGTAATACAGTGGGGGGCATCAGGCATGTTTATGAAGGAGTTTCCCACCAGCCAAAGTGTAAATAAAGTCCTATTTCATTCTTTCACTTGGCAGCTGTTGATTTTCTCAGTCACCTGTTTTTGTATTTTGAACATTTTGTGTCCCATCGTCACCACTCTCCTACACATAGGATACCAACACATTTACCATAGGAACCTGTGACTCTACCTTCAAGTGGATGATTTAAACACGGTATGTGTGCCATGTGTCCTGTTCTCAGTAATGACTTGTTAGCCTGAATTTTTGTGAACCTGTCATTCTGCTAAACAGTGCCAACGGTTCAAACATTATATTAATTGTCTCTACAATATGAAAATAAGAAGTTCAAATGTGAAAGGAAGAGCATGTCAAATTAGTGCAACTATATCAGATATCTATATGGAACTTGTGTGTTGTCATTTTTAATATGAGTAAGGTAAGTCAGGGTTGCTAGTAAGGTAGCGCACTTGGTTAACGTGCCAACTGCACAGATGTTTGTGTAATCAGCAGGCGACATGACCCTTTAACAGAAGGATAGCTCGGATTTTTAATGTAGCCCTTATGCAGGTATGCTTTACATTCTAGCTAGCAGATTTATATTCCTGTAGGGCAGCCAGAGCCCGGAATGTAGACGCACACCTAATCTGCAGTTTGAATCTCATTTCAATACGTTTGTAGTTTATCGTGCTGAGATCTCCGTGTGCGCTCATTAGATCCAGATTTGAGTCCTTGCAGGGATGACTTAGCCTTTCACGCTTTCAGTATCCGCAACACGAGCACATGCCAATTTGGAAAGAAAGCCTGCTTCGGCTTCTTATTCTGGAAGATAGGGCTCTACAGCATTTGCAGGGTCAACTTGCTCCATTCCAGATGAAAATAAAATAAAAATACACATACCCTTCTTCGCCTTCAAGAATGAAAAACAAAAAGTACCTTTTGTATATTGCTGTGTGTCGATTACTTAAAAAGTCCAGGCTCTTGCAGTGCAACAGCTCTCTTCGTCCCTACCCTCATTGCGATACAAACTGCCACCTGGGAACATGCCTTCCGTCATCATTGTCAGGGTATGAATCTATGACGGACAGAGTGAGCACATACCTCGAGGCATGATTGTCAGGATATGAACTTGTGATCCTCAGGCAGACCATATTTCTCTGTAGCAAACTGGCAAATCTATATGTCCAATGTCTCATGAGCTTTCCTAACAGTTCAGTGTACTTAAGAAGGAGAACATTCCACCAAGTTTTCCCACAACATAATTCTTACAACACTGATGTATACACAAGTCATTAAATTAACCAGGTATCATTCTCTCTTCCAGGGTTTCATCGCCCTTCAGCCCTTTGCCCAGAAGTCCTGCTACATCCACAAAATGAACAAGAATGTGGTGCCCAGTATCCAGGAGCTCGCCCGTCTCACCAAGGAGAAGAAGGTGACGTGGGGGAGCGAAGGGAGTGAACAGGATACTAAATAGGCCTGATTTACAAATAATTTACATTGAGTAGGTGTGATTTAGTCTTGAAATACCCCTGGCCTACTTCTGAATTCTAGTAGTATGCCAGAAGTGCTAACCTGACTTACACCTCGAATTTAGGAGTAAATCAGGAGTGTTCCAAGAGCAAGTCACAGCAAACTGAAATACCACCACTCTTATGCACACACAAACACACACCAACACAGAATAAATCACTGAATAATCCTTGCCTGATGCAATGCACCAAGTGTTGAACTCATGGGTGGATTATGGGGCCCTGCTGTGGAGGTCACATTTCAAGTAATTTTGTTGACTCTAGAGCTTCATCTGGAATATTGGACCCAGAACCATACTGTTGCCATTTCTGAAGGTGAACTCTTTACGTCCAGTTTCAAGTTCCAAAGCTCATTCCTTCATTGCTGTTTGCCTCTCTGAGGGCCTTGTCTAGAGTTTTATGTCTAATTCTGCAGGTCGTGTCTTCTTTACCTTCTCACATTCTGAAGAGCACATTTGAAGTATTTACTGGGTCCGCTTCAGAAGGTCTTTTTCTGAGTTATTTTGTACAGATCCAGAACCCCTATTAAAAAAAATTATAAAGATCAATAGTAGATGGGCATTCCCAAGGAGCGAAGCCAGGATGATGCTAGCAGGAGAACTCAGGAGAAAGAAAGAAAATGAGTGGGAAAGGAGACTGGTGGACAAAAAGGTGAGGAAAAGAGATGTATTTAACAAGTGCAGAGCACCAAACCTAACATTTAAATGCACCCTTTCTCCCTTATAGGATTACAAGGCACCTGCAGGACCACCCCCTCGCTCCTTGCAATATACTGTCACCAGCGCTAAAGCTGACAACTTTGCTGCATATGGAAAATCCATTGACGCCATGTGCAGGGGAGTGCCATCCTATGTTACTCAGGAGGTACACGGTGAGTATCCCCCAACCTTATATTTGAGTTATACTAAGCCTTTGATACTTAGAAATGAGTAAAGCAAATTGTTTATCATGTTTTATGCCTAATGTGTTTAGCAGTTAGAGGAATATTTTGAAGCAAACTCAGTGAGCTTCCATTGAATACCTTCAAAAGTGGGCTGTGCTTAATGTAGTTGTCACACTGGCCATTCAGATAACAACCCAATTTGAATATGGGACTGCATGATGCTAATTGACAGTTCTGAAAGCTATTATCAACAGATTAACACATTTTTAGATATGTGTTTAGAATAAATAGGCACACACTTTGGGGGTCATTATGACTTTGGCGCACAGAAAAGACCATCCGCCAAAGTCCCAATGGGCAGGTTGCCACCAGTGCACTCACCCTCCCATGGGCCCCATTAAGAACTTACCACTTGCCCAATGGGAAACGGCCTACAGCATTGTCTCCGGCTCATAACTGAGCCAGCGGCAATGCTGTAGTGCATAGGGTGCACCAGCACTTGTGGCGATATTCACTGTCTGCAAAGCAGACAGTGAACTTTGCAATGGGAATGGCCAGGGGGACCCCTGCATTGCACCCCATTTCTGCCAGCCTTTACATGGCGGTGCTACTACCATGTAATCACTGGTGGAGAAGGGACTTGTAATCCCCAGGGCAGCGCTGCTTGCAGAGCTGCCCTGGCGGATTAGGACGGCCAGTACTGCCAGACTGCCGAAAACTCATAATCTGGCAGTGCTGGCAGTCTAGCTGTGGCGCTACCACCACATTGGCGGCGGTCTGACCACCATCGCAGCCCTGGTGGTCCTAAGACCACCAGGGTCGTAAGGACCACCTCTGTGAGCTGTTTGCACATTTTCCAAACTTAAAATTTGGTATATTTTTTCCATTATTTACTTTGATCACTTCCTATATAGCTTTTAATTTGTTTGTTGAGATTATCTGAAGGCTTTCTAGTGCTGCTTTGATTGGCCTTAACATTTAGCTGTTAGTTCCTCAATTATACTTATGTTCCTTCTTTCTTCCCTTGCCAGGAAACAGCTTCTTTTTTGGAGCCGGTGGCTGTGTAAATGCTGGACTCCTCTTCATCTTAGATATCAGCGTGTGTGGTGGAGTAGAGGTATAATTGCAGAAGTCTTGAACATCAAAGCTTCCAGGGGGCCTGCGTGCCGCCATTTTGTTTCTCTGAGATACAGCAAGTTTACTTGCCCTTTGTGATGTAAATATCCTCCCAATTTGTGCACTTTATAAGCATGCCAATAAATCCACTACAGCATTAAATCATCAGTGTCATGTTTTCATTCATTAACTCTGAATATGTAGTTCGTTATGTGTTGATTGATTTGGTTTTGCATTGAACCACTATGCTACTTTGTGGCGTCCTAAAGTATTCTGAGACAATCCAAAGCATAGAGTGCAGTGATTGGCACGTTCTTTTCATATACAATAGCAAAACCCTGTGTGTAATACGATGTACACTCTTTGGAATTACAAGGCAATGTAGGGCAATGAAAGACACATCATCCTCAGGGCTATTAAGAAGGCGTAGAGCGAAATAGAAGGCACATTATCCCTTATGAGCCACAGCAGTTATTGCCTCTCCAACTTGACACCAAAGCTTAGGGACCTCTGCTAAGTATTTGGTTCCCAGGTGTAATGAAGGGGTTTTAGCTCTCATTTCGCATTTTGCACAGCAGCAAAGAAACAGGGTATTGATTTTCCAAAAGTTTTTCCTGCTTCCCTGCTGGGCGTCCCTTCATAGCTATACCAGTTTGGCGACTGACTTGGACTGTGTGAAGAACTTTGTAGAGATTTACTCACAGAGAGCTGCCTTCGTGGGGCGGAGCTGGGTGTGTACTTTAATTGATACTAAAGCCAACATGTAAAGTCAATCGCACTCTATCCATCTGCAAAATTCGCTTGCTCTTTATTGATCACATTAGCATCCATAAAAGACAGCAATGGGGGATAAACATCTCCACATCACTGCAGTATGACATAAAGGTGATGACCTCCTAATTTAGTACTGCAGTGGAAATTAAAAGATGACCAAATACCCAAGCTTAAGAAGGTTCTAAAGAACAAAGATGAAAGAGCCAGCCCTCCTCGAAGCTCTTGTGCCAATGGTTATTGTCCATTCATGCTTCACCACCCCTCCAGTTGTCTGTAAAGAGATATATAAGGGCAGAATTCCAAACTGGGGTAAAGGGGCACACAATGTTTTTTTCGATTTTTATGTATTTATTATGTTTTGGAACTCAACAGAGATCCACATAAGGAATATAACAATTCATCCTTATCTTCACAGCAACAACATAAAAACATTTATTCAAAAATAAAATAATATGACTACCTTTATAAAATAAATCGTTTTACCCATTCAAAATTGAAATACAAAACTCCATAGACAAAACCTTCAGAGAGCCTAAATCTGTGTGAGTGACAACTTCAGTGCAAAATTCCATCACAGAAAAGGTACACAATCTTATTAAGTACAAATACGCAATATCAGTATTAAATACAGTCATCTCTTATAAAGTGCAAAAAACTAAATAGTGCAAATATGCAAAACATTCCATTCAATCAGTAATGTTCAATGCTCGAAACAATACAAACTATAATGCACTCTATATTGAAATACACAAGGTTAAGTAGTGCAAATGAGCACATAAAGTGCTAAAGGGACAAATAACTTCAAGAATTGAATAGACAGTTCTTCCCATCCAGATAATAAAGTGCAGTAGCACCATTATATTTAACGAGCAGCCAACTTGAACACCTAGCAGGCACACAAATATGGCCTTGCTACGTGATCGAATTTCTTTTAAATTAAATATATAATCCTGAACTTGAGCTACAAGAAATTGTACAGTAGCTAAAAGATGAGAACGGCAGTGTTCTAGTTGGGAATAAGCTCAAGTTGCACAATCGCCATAAATGTAGTCATATTTGCTAGCCATTGAGTGAAACGCTCACATATAATTTAACATCCAAATGAATCCTTGAGATTGGATATTATGATGCGCACCAATTGGCAGGTTTCGTTTTTTAGAATACAAATTATTGAGGGTATTCCATGATGGTGGGACCCTCAAGTTCGGATCAAATGCACTCAATCAACTCAGATAATATTGGGGCCAAACAAAACCAAAAACATAAACCCTGCCAGCGGTTTGCTGATGGAGGGAGGACATTGCTGGACCCAATAGAAAGCGGGATATGCCAGTGGCCCTGGAATAGAGGTAAATCAAATACACACACTCTACCCTTCACAAATGTATTCCCCTGCATCACGAACAACACACCACATTACATACTCATTGCCATTAAACCACAACACAACACCTACATGCCACAAACACATACACATGCATCCATCACACAATTTACACACCTTAGTGACACTGCGCCCATACATGACATAACCAAATCAACCAACACACTCATCTACACAAACACATGCACACAAGCACAACTACCCACATCACGACAGTGACTGCCACACAAAAACATGCACCTGAGTTCTGAACGCAGCAACACAACACAAAATATTTACACAACACCATTCATGCCATATGCAATTGGTACACCTATTGACACAATCACGTCACCCGCTACACCTTCCTCTGCCCCTCTCTGCCAATGGCATCGCATGCACACATACACGTACTGACTCACATACAGAACTCAAAGCACAACATGATAGGGACAGGTTCCCTTACAACATGCACACATCGGCACAATTGACATGTTTGAATGTACCATCATTGTGGTGCCAGCATTCGTTTGGCAATGAATACTGACACGAAAATGACCATTATGTATGTGTTCGATATGTGTTGTCTATCACTATGTCCCAACCCATGTCTGATCCACCCATGGCCCCAAAATATGCATGTCGCAGTAATATGATGAAATTACTGTGACATGCTTATGTCTACAGTGGTCCTGTGTCCATGTGCAATGACCCCCCCCAATGTACACAGTCAATGCAGGTTCCCTACCTTTGTGTCCAGTGATGGGGGGGTTGCAATTTTTCCATGGTCCCATGGCAGTAGCCACGGAGGATCTTGTGCAGTCATGTCCAGTTTAAAATGGAAATAGAATTGGGAGAAAAGCAGAGTTTTCACCCCCTTTGCTCCCAATCCCCAAAGTCAGAAGTGGAGGTTGGACCATAACTTTTAGCTTGGTGGTTTGGCACATCAAAATCTGCTCTTCTGTAAATGGGACTGGAGTCCTGCCGTCAGCCACACTTTCCTATGGCGCCATCACAGCAGATGAGAATCCTTGGTGGGACTCGGACAGGTTAAAGTCTATTAGACCGGCAGCATCTAAATCATGTGGGCGGACTGCCAAGGCAGCATGCGGGATTTCCATTTGAAAACTGACAGTAGGACAGTTACCACCAACATCTAAATCAGGCCCTTAGTCTCAGCTTAATTCTGGAAGTAGAGACAGGGGAATAAAACCACCAATAGTTTGCAATTATTCTGCCCCCACATTCTGTCTGCTCATGATATAGATCTTGATAACACTTTCCAAAGACCTTAACAAGTATGACTGGTTATATATTCAAAACCTCAAAAGATTTTAAAACACCTGCTATATTTGCCTGAGCTGCGCTTTCAGATGTACTAGCTGATGTTCATCGTCTAGGTAAAACAGAAATATGGGTAAACCCCTTAATCACTGCACTATCTGGGTATTTTCGTACAGACTAAAATGAGATGCATGCAAAGATAATAATGCAACCTAATTTAACCTCCCATAAACTCCAAAATGTGTGCTTGGAGCATGAAAACTAAATTACCAAACGTACAATTACATACTCAATACTTTAAATCTCAAATAAAGCTCTCATAATCTTTGCATTCAGTTTTATATTTATTTGTAATTTAATTTCTTTTAACGCTGTGGGGCCAAACTCATCTTTTTAATAAAATAACATACAACAAACACATATCATACAATATACATATCTATAAAAAAAAACACTGATTAAAATTATACAGATAACCTATCAATCCATCTTTTGATGGGTTTTCCTAAATTATACCCAAAGGTATATGTATCAGTCCACAAACATAATCCACCAAACAGGTCGCCTTGCACTAGGCACACTTCCACCAGATTCTTGTGTGTGTACTCATTTGATCTATGGACCAAAACTTCCTAGTATTGTCTCTTTCCAATTTGCCTCCTTGAAACCACTATTGTCAACATGTTTCAGCCTTATTAGTTTGTCAGCCTCATCAGCAACTATGGTTGATAGAAATTTCTATAAAATTGAAAATTAGTATACATACATTAATGCTTCTCTAAAAATGCCATAAAGCCTTCACCATCAGTGATCACCTTTTCACCTCAAATCACTAAAAACATAAATGTACGTCTCTAATGAAAATTATTACTTTATTAACTGGCATGCCAACACCTAAATAACACTACAAGAGGGCATCAACAAACATGCCTCACCAATCTGCTCCCAAAGTGGTGATGATTAAAGCTAATTACTCCAATTAACTTTAAGATATTTATTTTCCATATGTTATTAATGAGCCACCATCTTGAGTGATGTCACCACCAAACATCATGCTAGTGGGAATCATGCTAAACAATTGTATTACCTGTCTGTACCTCAGATTATATCTGTTTGATCGGTCTCCACCATTTAATCAAAATTTCCTGTAACAAACTAATTAGGCAATGTGAGTCACCCCACAACTATTGGTGTCCACGCCGTGCACCAATTAAATCCAGCCTAAGTCAGTCTCACCAGTCCGAGCATGAACACACGTGAGCTGCCTGCTAAAACTAAAGTAACATCAAGTTAACTCATTGCATTAGTGATCTAATATCCCGTGTAGCAATCATATCACCAATGTATAATCAAATACCACTTACTAGTTAGTACCGGTAAATCATACAGATCCTGTATATATTAACTTGGAACCAGTTTGTCGCCATATGCATTACTTGGCTCCAGGGTATTACATTTATTCCTGCACTGCAGATTGCACCCAAATGTCACTCCTTTCAAAGACAACCATGTCTAGCTAGCACAGTATGAGTAATTCCAGCATTTTTTATTCTGCACAACCTTATTACCCTCTGCCTATAAACTTCCCCCTCTAAGATACCACACCTTTCCCACATTACTGCGTTCAGTGTATCCTAAACAATTGATAGAGTTGCTTTGCCATTAATAATGCTCTAATATTCTGTGATGCGTTGTCAAATATGAGGCTGAAATAACTGATCTTTCACTAGATATTGATCCAGTGACCACTACCAGGACTTTTTATTGTGCCAGAAAGTTTAACTGGCTAGAGTAATTGAGAGTGATTTGCTGATGTCCACTGAAAAACTATGACACAGCAGGGGCGTCTGCCAATAAGTTAGTGCCAGATGTAAATATATAGAAGAATAGTGGTGGCGTCATGCAGAATGAAAGGTACATGAAGGACAATCCTGATTCACCCCTTACTATCTATTAAAATGATAATAAGAGTCCATGTGTGGTTGACTAGCTTGCAAGCACCTACTTATTCAAGAATTTCCATGGGTTCTAGAACAATACTGCTTTGGGTCCCAACAGGCATTAATATCCCATATCACTAGGCGGCTGCTCCAACTACCACATTCTAAATTCAGTTTATAACATAAGGTAGAAAGATGATTGGAATTATTAATGCCAATTTTTTAATTGACCATATAGGTAATGTTGCCAATGTAAATTTAACACAGTAGCCGCATGTATCCATAGAGGTACAGTGCCAGACTAACTGAACTAAATATAGTTTGACTAAAATACTGTCCGCTATTCACAAAGGTAAATTTACACAGCACATTGAGTTACATGTAAGTTTACTCCTCACCCTAGTTGTAAATCGACACTTTTTCACTATTCACCATTTCTGAGTGTAGCAGAGGGCAACTTGCATGTCTGTACCCGCTGAGTTCAGAGGGTAGAGACATCGAAAACAGAATTTTCAAGTCTAAAATTAATACTAGTAACTTTTCTCATATGGGTAAGGGTCACTGTTCCAGAGGTGTATATCTCCGTATTGGAAAGTATAGAAAACATAATAAAGCTTATTAATTCCTAAAAAATATTCACAATATTTTAATGTAAAATCCAAATTAATTTAAAATATTACTTAATAACCTACATCTAATAAAATACAATTTTACTGCACAATAACTCATCAAATTAAATGTGTGTTAATAAAAGAAATACTGAAAATATATTTATTTAAGTTATAAATATTAGTTTTAACCAAAAGTTTTAAAAAACGTACACTCTCATTAGCATTTCAGTATTCAATTAACAGTTATTACATGTAAATACAACGTATGTTTTGAATAATTTCAAATGTTTTTTAATGTTAAAATGTAATGTATTTTAATAGGTTATTCTTTTTTAATTATAGAGTATTTAATCTAACTTTTTATTGCTAAAACAATTTTAAATATAGTTAATTTAAAAGTTAAATTCATTTAATGTATTCAACAATGTGTCCTATGAGGTGTTAAATTAAATCATTGTCTCCATTAGTTCCTATGAGGTGAGCTGCAGTCCCTGTGAGTGGCCATGTGTAGTGATAGACGTACTCCAGTGTTGAGTGGGAGTACCTTTACCATTGTTTTGGGACCTTTTGGGTATAGCAACTTTAGAAGTTTAGTTTGGGAATAGCAATGGGATTACTCTTTTATGGGTGGCTGTTTTTGAAATTGCATGTCACTCCAAAACCGATCTTTATCTCTTTCTAAAACCCACTCGTTAAGGAGTAAGTATTCATTATTTTCCGGCCAATTCCCCTGATACCTCCAACATTCACTACCAGAACTCTTATCCCTACATGTGTGTAGATCTCCTCACATGTAATGGAGATCTCTGCATAGTGAAGATAGGTTTGATGGAGGTCTAATGACATATGTTTGTGAGTTGCTTTTCGTAGTACGAGTCATAC
The DNA here is from genome assembly GCF_031143425.1 of Pleurodeles waltl. Taxonomy (NCBI): domain Eukaryota; kingdom Metazoa; phylum Chordata; class Amphibia; order Caudata; family Salamandridae; genus Pleurodeles; species Pleurodeles waltl. The sequence continues at coordinate 679,821,176 of NC_090450.1, read as the reverse complement.
TACTGTAGTACTTCCCTAGCATAGTACAAAATTCAGTTTTTGAATCAGGCCCTTTGTGTCCTAAACATAATTTACTAACATATTTCCCTCATTATTAATGGAAATTCCACACCCAACGTGACAATATTGTTGCAGCTGATATTTAGAACGCAATATTTATGTCACACATTATTTTCTACCAATAATATGCTGCCATACAACCATTAACAGTGTGTGTTAAATGACCCATTTATCGGTCACCACAGCTAGCATTACACCCTCAGTAAATAATTCCAGTGAAATGGCAACATTTGATTAAAAACAAGCTCATGAACAAAGCCGGTTGTGCGAGATTGCTATCGAAATCTCTGCAGCATTGATGAGTACCTCACAAAATAAAGGCTAGGTCCCATATACAAACTTCAATTTCAGAGTCTTCTGTAAACACCTTGAATGGTTTAATCAAGTGGCTTAAACAAACATCAAATAACTGTCGCCCAAACAAACTTAGAATGAACATAAACCCAGTGACTCTAATTGTAAGAGGGGTATTGGACCCAGCCCAATCAGTAAAGGTTCCCTCAAATTAAAGTCCTCTAGACCAATCAAAATTGTCCCAGGTTTATTGTTTAGAGTTTTCTATCTGCCTTGACAAAAAGTAGAAGAGAAACTGATGGGCATTGAGTATTTGTTTAAACAAATCCCGTGAATTCAAATCCAGAAACTATATTATATCCCTCTGTGTTCTGTGCAATTCATAAAATTCAGAAGTTGCTACTCCACAGGTCGTTTTTCAGCTCTTAAAAAAACTCCCGTGCTTGGGTGAAAAGTTGCCCCGGCACTGTGTCTGGATATGTTTAACTGTATCTCCCTATGTTTCTTGGTTATTTAATATGTTAGGAACTTTGACTAATGCAAATTACATTTTGACATCCTGTGTGCGAACTCCTGTATAACCCCTCCACGTGTCCTCCTAGTGTACCATTATAAAAACAAAGTTAGTACAAAGGAAAAGGTTACATTCATCCTCTTGAGACCTCCAACATGTGTGTTCTTTTTTCTTGCTGCTTCCACCGAGCGAGTCAGAATTATATTTTACCAAGTCAGGAAGAAATTGTGTGAGCTCATTAGTAGAGAGCTCCCACCAGAGTTTTTTTTAAATATATTTTATTTATTCATTTATTGTAACAACAGACAACAACAGACAAGATCGCCCCGTCAGCCCACACAATATAAGGACAAATGCATTGATAACTTAATTTAACCACAAAATCTCGCCAGGCACAAATAGTGCCAAATGTCTCTAGGCATCCGTGAGTTCTAGCAGGCAAAGTCCGGTAACGATATCAAATGTCCAAATGTGGACAGCCCACATCCGAACCATCCTCAGCAGACCGCTAAGTCCAAGGGCAAACCCTGAAGAACAATCAACAGAAGGAAAAAAAAAAAAAAAGAACAAACACAGAGGAGGCCGGGAGGAATAGTCAGCACCATCGGCAATCATCCCACTCAGTAACCACGCCCAGAAGCGAGGACCTAACCAATGTATCAAGATATCCAGTCAGCAGAGAGGCTCCTCATTGAGACACAGACGCAAGATAGGATCGGAAGGGCGCCCAAAAATCTCGTGGTCTAGAGCACTCCGGCGCCAGTTCCCAATAAATTGTCAATTGCTCCTGGCAAAACACGGCATCCCGCAGCCAGTCTGAAATTCGAGGAGGTCGACCACGGCCCCTGCAACGTGCCACCCTACTCTTCGCTAACATTAGCAACATACCGACTACTCGCCGCACCATCAACGGCACTCCACTCACCTTACCCAACAGCGCCACTACAGATGACGGAGACAGCTCCAGCCCCGTCATCTCGGTCACCATGCGAAAAACCTCCCTCCAGAAGTCATATACTTCCGCACAGTGCCATGCTAAATGGAGGAAATCAGCAGCCGGAGCCCGGCATCTCACACAAACGTCCTCCGCCCGCAGATCCATAGCACACAGGCTTCGAGGAGTATAATACAAGCAGTGCAGAAACTTAAAATGAATAAGGCGCAACCTATAGTTGGGCGATAACTCCTTCATATGCGCACAGCACGCCTTCCAAACATCCTCTGAAATATCCTCCTGCACATCAGCTGCCCACTTTGCCCTAGCCGCCAGCCCCAGTCCTCCCCCCTGCTCCTGTATACAGCCATACAATTTAGTAATAAGCTTCTTCGGCAACTGCACACTCCACAGCTCCTCCAACGAGCGGCAAGTCGGCGGAATCTCAGGACGACTAGGATACTGCGCGCGCAGCACAGACCGTATCCGCATCACAAACAAGTGATGCAGTGCATTAGCAGGCCCATACCCGGGGACCTCAACCTCCCATCGGCAAACCAGTCCTCCAAGGATACCAAGTCCGAAGTACGGAGAAAGTTCTGCAACTGCGAGTCATGGAACATCGCCTCATCCGCCACAGCCGTCACGGACATAGAAGGTGCAAAAGGCACACACACCCCAGATCGCTTCAGTAGGACCGTCCAGGCCCTAACAGTACAGACGACCATATCCACGCCCCGGGACCGAGCCCGCAATAGATTCCCAAACACTCTCTCAAGCCCGTCCGGCCACACCGCATCACTCTCCGGAGATAGGTGCGGCAAAAAGCGAATCGGCCGAATCCAATAATATTCAAAGTGAGCCTGCGCACAATAATGATAAAGTGCCAGATCAGGGTCTGCAAGTCCACCCAACTCAAACAGTAGCACCAATTTTTCCCATGCAATGCGAGGCTGACCCCCAGACCAGGCAAACCATCGCAGAACGGAGCTGCTGCAGAAAAGCAGCCGTAAGCACCAGAGGAAGATTAATAAACAAGTATAAAGATTTGGGCAATACCAGCATCTTTGCCACCGCAATCCGTCCAGTTAAAGACAAAGGCAAAGAACGTCACGCCACAATTCTGTCCTCCAGCCAAGACATGGCTTTACCATAACTGGCCAGCCATAGCGTCTCAACATCGCAACTTAACCAAAGTCCCAAATATCTAACCGGGCCATCCGCCCAAACAAGAGGATAGCAAGACCGACAGACCACCGTTCCGGAAGTAAAAGAGGCAGCACCACAGACCTAGACCAGTTTATCGTTATTCCAGAGATTCTCCCGAACCGGACAATCTCATCTAACAGCACGCCCAAGTTTTGCGCAGGTTCCCGCACATACAGCGCAACGTCATCCGCATACATAGATATTAGAATTGATCTCTGATGAAACAGCAAACCTCTAGCACCGTGGTGCTGTCGCAGAAAGGCCTCCAGAGGCTCCACTGCTATCGCAAAAAGCAATGGAGAAAGAGGGCACCCCTGTCTGGTTCCACGCTCCACCACGAAGGGCTCCGACACACATCCATTCAGCCGGAGATGAGTCATCGGCTGCGAATATAGCAAACGTATCCAATTCACAAAGCGCATACTCATTCCCACTCTCTCAAGGAGCTCGAACAGATATTGCCATACCAGTGAATCAAACGCCTTTGTAGCGTCCAGAAGCACCGCCACAGCCTCGTCATCAGCAGCGACTGAACCAGCCACGGCAAAGAAGGTGCGTAGATTGTGTGCCGTGGACCGTCCCGGAATAAATCCCGACTGATCCGGCAACACCAATTTAGTCATCAGCGGCTGCAACCGTGCCGCTATCATTTTTGCCAATATTTTGTTATCTATGTTAATCATAGAGAGCGGCTGAATGCATCCTTCCCAGGCTTTAGAATCGGAACGATAAGCACCTCACGCAGGGAAGCCGAAAGGACCCCGGCACTCAGGGCCTCTGCATATACCTCTAACAAATGGGGCGCCAAGATATCAGCATATTCTTTGTAGAACGCTGTGGTCAACCTATCCAAACCGGGGGCCTTATCGCCAGGTAAACTACGAATCGCGGCTTTAACCTCTGCCTCGGTAAAAGGAGCATCAAAATATTCCCTGTGCGCTCTATCAAACCAGAGGAGACTAATCTCCGAAAAGTAGCCCTGGACCACCTCCTCTGACAATACGGAAGGAGCCGAGTACAGATCCTGAAAAAATTTAGTAAATGCCTTTAAGACTTCAGTCGTTCCCACGACCCGCTCCCCTCTTGAATTGTTCATTTCAGTCACATAACTGTTGGCCCTAGGCCTGCGGAGCAAATTCGCCAATGTGTGCCCAGCTCTGTCGCCCTCTCCGTATCGCCGTGCTCGCGCAAACTTCCCCAGGAAGTGTATCTCCCTCAGAGACGCCTCTTCGTATTAAGACACCGCAGCCCGAAGAGCCACCAGCGTATCACCAGACCAATCCTTCACCAAACGGGACTCCAGTTCCGGTATCCGAGCCTCCAGCTCAGCCAGCTCACTTTGCAGCGCACGCAGCACACCGTGTTGCTTCGAGATACAGAGTCTGCAAATGACCTCCTTGAAAGCCTCCCACAATGTGCCAGCCGACTGCACCGTGCCCGCATTTTGTTCAAAATATAAAACAATATCGCGACGTATCTTATCGCGGAATATCTCGTCCCGAAGCTTCCCCTGAGGCAACCGCCACATAAAAGCCCGTGCAGGCCCGCCAGGTATCTCCAGCTCCAACCGAACCGGTGAATAATCTGACAGCGTGCGGGCCAAATGATCAGCGGATCGGGTCCACAGAGACACATCCTGTGAACCCAGCCAGCGGTCAAGACGCGTCGAAGTGCTATGCACATAGTTGACGCAAGTACCCTCCCTCGCCACGCCGTACTTCATCTGCCACAAGTCCACCAGCATCGCGTCCTCCATATTCGCAGATAAAACATGCGCAGCAGATAGATGCTGTACCCAAGCCGCACTCTCCCTATCTAGAATGGGGTCAAGAGTCACATTAAAATCTCCTCCCCAAACCCGCACCTCCCCCCAACGATTCAGTCAGTCGCCAGACTTCATTAAAAAACTCTGGATCATCTGAATTAGGTCCATACACCGACACGAGGCGGCACGGCCTGTCCAGCAGCATTCCGCTGAGTAAAACATAGCGTCCGTGAGGGTCAACAACAATCCTACGAGTACGCCACTGCAGCCCCTTGCGTATTAGAATCGCTACCCCCCTGGCATAACGCGAATAAACAGAGCCGTGACATTCCCCAACCCACCCTGCCTTTAAATAATGCAGAGTAGCCGCAACTAAGTGTGTCCCTTGTAGCATGCATATATCTACATTCTGCCGCTTAACATATGCTGACATAAGTCGCACCTTTCGTCTATCATTCAGGCCTCGTACATTCCAAGTGAGACAACGGATCAAAGTCGCACCCACCGATGTCATCCTCGCATCGCACCAAACACAAAGTGCAGCACTGCCACTCCCCCAGCCCGGCCAGCCTCACTCAACCACAAAACACATTTAAGAGAAATCAAATAGGCACAGAACAACAAATCCGAAAACCACCCCAACCACCACCCACGCAGACCCCCCAACCAGGTCAAGCCAGAAGCCCTCCCCCCATGAAACACATATACCCAACCAAGCATATAAACAGGACTCATCCAGTGGGCGGGAAGCTAGCCACCCAACCCGTCCTCCTAACCAGGACAGGGAAGGGCGAGCAAGGGGCCCAAAATTAAGGAGCATCATCAGGACGGAAAACATAAAAGTTTCCACAACCGGATGCAAGCGACGCACTCAAATGTCCGGAGAGACAGGCGATGTCCACGGCAGTCAATCATTATCGCTTAGGGACCCACGCTCCACAGCACGATCATCCGTAGCCGCCGCCACAGATTTCCGAGGAAGAGTCTTGCCAAACTTCGCGCCAGCTTCGGATCTGTAAAAAATTGAAGGGGTCCCACCATGCTGCACTTTCAGTTTTGCCAGGTAAATGAGGGAGAACCTAGCATCCGTTTGGGCCAGAGAGCGCTTCACCGGCAAAAACGCCCTGCCCGCAGCCTGCACACCAGGGGTGTAATCCGGGAAAAAACTCAGGTCGGTATTCTTATAGATTACCGGCCGGTGCTCCCTAGCCAGTCGCAGAATTGCATCCCGATCACGGTAATTCAGAAGCCGAATAATGACAGGGCGCAGAGGGGTCCCAGGAGGGGACCTGGGTCCAAGGGACCGATGCGCTCTCTCCACCACCAGCACACAGGACAGCTGGCCGGGGAAAAGGTCAGAAAGCATTCCCTCCACAAAATCCTCCATTCTGCCCATATCCGTGGACTCCGAAAGACCAACCAGTCGGAGATTATTACGACGCGATCGAGCCTCCAAATCTTCATTTTTTGCCCGGATGACCTCCAACACCCTCTCCATGTGCAGCAAATTATCACGCTCGTCTCGTTGCGTGTCCTCTAGCCCAGTAGTTCGCGTCTCCAGCTGGTCAATACGGGACTCATGATCATCCACCCGGGCTCTGATACGATGAAGCTGCTCCGGTAGGTGATCCAGCTTCCCATCTATTCCAGCCAGGCTAGTCTTCAACTCCAAAAAAATGGCCTTAACCGACCCATCCGAAGGCCCCTCTTCCATCACCAGCTTCTCTGGCTGAGCAGCAGATGTTCCCCCTCTCCGCCGGCCCCCCTCAAAGGAGAGCTTCGCTTGTTTCTGCTCCGCCTTTCCCATCCCACAAGTGGCAGTCTGTCACCAGCCACACGCCCCCAATGTTGTGATCAACTGGCCAGCGCAGGTCAGCTACCAGTCCACCTTCACAGGCTCCACCAATATCCGCGCTACTGGTCCCTTCCGCCACCGGCAATGCCGTCCAATCTCGAATATTGGTTCAGCTCCAGACCAAGCTACCTCCCCGAGAGCAGGGAGCCGGATCCCCACAACACCATCCGTCGGCCACAGCTTCACTGCCCGTGGAGCCCGTCCACAGCTCCCACAACAGGCAGCGCGTCCACCCGCCGCTCCGCCAGCACAGGTACTCCGCCACCTCCCGTCACTCACCAGGCCAACCGCCGTCACATCTAGACCACACTATAGGCCCCACCAAACAAGGAGCCTGGTGTCAGCACTCCACCAGTATCTTCAGCCTCCGGGGCCCAACGCCACAGATCCAGGGCCCTACTTCTTACTCCACCTCAGACCCTCTCAGCAGCTGTCAACAGCGTGTTCTCCACCCAGCCACTCGACCAGCGGACCAGAGAGCCAGGGGCCGCGGTCCGACTCGACTGCCGAACGGCCCCCCGGCACGGCCGTTGGCCAACAAGCACCCCCAGCGGCCGTGAACACAAACAGCACTGAGCCCCAAAAAAGGCTCCACAGGGCAGCAGCGCTCTAATCAGCGCCACGGAGCCACCTGCCTGCCCAGGACGCGCGGCACCCAACCCCTGCCGAGGCCGGCAAAGCCCGCAGCGACAGCAGGGACAAAAATCGCGAGGGGACGCGGTCCGAAATGACTGCCGATCGGGCCCCCGCTTAGTCCCCCAAGTAAGTTGCTGCGGCTCCGAAGCAACAACGCCGCCGTCAGAGCAGCACAGGCCAAACACCAACGCCACGCGCCCGCGGCTCTCCAACCTGCTGCGCCACTAGGCAGGCCACCTCCGCCGCCTTACTCCACAATGCCGCTGCCACCACCGATTATTCCAGGCACAGGCAGGGCAGCACCAATACAGGCGCACCCCCACTGCACCGTCACAGCAGCAGATCCGCCTGAATGGAGAAATGTCTGAAAAGGCCCCCTGCCTCAGCGGAGCCTCACAGAGTGCCGGCCATCTTGCTGGCTGGCTAGCTCCGCGTCCCCGTCGATCCCCATGTTTGGGAGCATTCCCCCACCAGAGCTTTTAAGAGGTCTTCCGGTAAATCCAGTTCTGCACCAGAAACCCACGCTCATCTATATTTAACTTTACATCAGAGAGGCTTGATCGGGAAAAAAACTCCTTGTGGCCTCCTACCAATACATCATCTCTCTTTGCACCTCTTGTAAGACAAGTGTTTTTCTTTTAGATGAAAGCCACTTTATTACCTGTAGCAGCTGCTTTGACAGGGGTCGTGTCTTAATCTTTTGCTTAAAAATTTTATTACTAGGTTTTAGCTCCTTATACTCCGGCATCCCCTTGACTTGCTGCTCTAGGAAGTTATTCAATGCCTGGTGATCTCCCTCTCAAACCGTCTTGCAATATGAGGCAGTGGTCCAACACTGGACCTGCACCAAGTGCCTTATTTATATCGGCCACACCTCTGTTGCGTTGTCTCCACCCAGATGAGCTAACTTTACCATACAGACCACGAGTTCCTCTGACAAGGATGTTCCCTTTCTACTACATCGAACTGAGGACATGCAGGTTTGACAACTGTGGCACTGGTATGCCTACTGTGATCCTGCTCATGTGGTGGAGATTCTATTATTATAACAGAAGATGATTACGTGGGTGTCGGGGAAATGCTGACAAGGTCAAGTTCAAGGGGAAAGAGGTAGGAGCTTCTATGACAGCTTACACTGTATCCTTGGCTGGCTCCGACATATTGAGCAAAGACATATTTTGAATTCTGTCACGGCACTGTGTTTATGATTCACTCATTTTTTTATTTGGTGCGCTTGCGATCTCATGTCACAGCAAGTCAACACGTGGTCCTGGTATTCCATGGATGCCAAGCAACTGATCTTTAGTACAAGAGTACCAAACAAATCCAGAAGCTGGTACAATCTCATCCGATTAGTATTCAATAGCAAATATCAAAATCAAAGCCACCTGCAGCATCAAAGAAATGAATGGGAGCCGATGCAAATGATATTTCCTGACACAGGTACAAAGCTCCAGCGCTGTTATCATCCTTGCAACCAGTTAAAAAGGGTCAGGTGCCGTTGGCCAACGATCAAGCAATAAGGGGGCCGTGCAATACAGTGCACAAGAACCATCAAAGAGCTCCTATGCCCCAAAAATCCAAATAAGCAGTCGCTATTCAACAATAGACACCAAGCACACCTCACAGCAGCACAAAGTTAGGAGCGGTATAGTAGAGTTAGCAGGTTATCTTGTGTTGTTATGAATGCTCTGAGTGGAGATAGGAAGAAAACCTCTGAAGGCCATGCTCAACTATCCTCCATCTTCCCCTCCTTCATAGGCATTGTGACTTTTAATATGAAAATGTAATGATTATTTATTAGGTTATCATAATTGGATCATTATTATTATTACTTCTTGGCTGTTCGAGTTTAATACTAATATTTTTTATAATGGTTAATCATAGATCGTAATTTATTTTTCATATTCTGCCAATAAAAATACCACTAATGACACCATGGCAAAGACAACAGCAGCCACAATAGCAGGGACTACAACAGCAACCCCACATCTAGCACCACCGCATATACCATAACAGCAACAATATGTGCCGCAACAGCAGAACCCATAATTGCTGCTTTACTGACCACAGCAGTGACCATAATAGCCGCCATGTGTGGGAAATCAACAGCAACAAACTGTAAGGATGCAAGGAGTCACGTCAAAACCACTGCCATAAATATAACATGGAACACAGCTGCAATCATAGATACCACTATGACAGTGACAACATCAACAACAACTACAGACAAGGCAATGACCACAACAATGCCTCTCCATGGAAGTGTTGCAACGTCAGCAGGGAGAACAGCAAAAACAGCTGCTGCAATAGCAGGCAATCAGCAGTGATGACTGCCAATTCTGCAGGGACCACATCATGAACAACAACTGCCATCTCAAGAGGCCACAGCAGCAACAATAGAAACCACAGCAACAACAGCACTTTCGACCACAGCAGGGACCCCGATATTGACTGCAGCTGTAAATGTAAAATGTTTTGTAGAAGAGACCAAATATGTCACCTCAGCAAAGACCAAAGCATGGGTCACACATAGCAGGGACCAATGCACCAACAATATTTACCACCATATTTTTTTTAAACCCTTTATTTTTATTTTTCGAATAACAAAAGACAGCAGTCAGGTAGTTCATAGTGAAAAGGACATGTATTCGGCCATGGCACACACTGAGGGACATTGAACACCATATGTAAATGGGACAGAGTGGGTAAGGAGGCATTTCTGCATAAGTTTTTGAGCGTGAACAGGGAAGCTATTTCAGCACTGACTTCAGAAGAGGAGTTCTCAGTAAACGTTTCCAGTGCATTTAATGTAAATTGTTCCTCTGTGGATAAAGGGGTGAGGCTGAAAAAAGCATTAAAAAAAAACACTACCTATAGACTGGTTCAGTTGCTCCTATACCGTGGCACATAAAAAGCGAAATTTAGCCCTTTCAACATTGCCATGCTCTAGATATTATATCCTGAATGCAAGAAGGGAATATAAAGCTACTCTGGAGGCAAGAAGAAATGAGCTAAGGGAGTTGGCTTTGGAGGAATTGGAAAGGGATACTAAATTGAGGGACATGGCAGTGTTTTGGAAGGTTGTTAATCTAGACTTTTTCTCTGGGTATGAGAAACCATCATTAGACATAGAGGAGAGGCGTCCAACTATCCACAAATCTGAAGATGTATAAGGCAGTTGTACTCCCCATACTACTGTATGCCTGTGAGACGTGGACTGTGTATGAGCACCATGCCAAAAAGCTGAATCGCTTCCACATGAACTGCTTAGGTAGGCTGCTGAAAATTACCTGGCAGGGCAGAGTTCCAGACACAGACGTCCTCTCTCAAGCTGGTCTGACAAGTATCTACACCCTGCTGAGAAGAGCCCAAGTCAGGTGAGCGGCCACCTTGTGAGTATGCCTGACATCCACCTCCCCAAGAGACTGTTCTATGGTGAACTGACGGAAGGTGAATGCACACAAGGTGGGAAAAAAAAGCACTTCAAGGACACGCTGAAAGTCTTTCTGAAGAGCTTTGGCTTTGACCCGGACTCTTGGGAAACCCTAGCGCAAGACCGCCCCACCTGGCGAAGCTGCATCAGCACAGGAGCTACATCCCACAAGCAGAGCAGGACTGCAGAGGTGCAGAAGAAGTGTGATCTGCGCAAATCCATGGGCAACTCTTTGCTGAAGTTCAGCAAACCTTTCCGAACCTGACTAATCAGCCACAGCCGGACACACCGTACCCTGTCAACCTCCTCAACGTGATGTCCTTGGTCATCACTGACACCAACGGACGAACAACAACAAGACGTAGTTATCCCTTGGAAGCTTGGGTAGTTCATTATAACAGTATTTTCTAATCCAGGAAATGGGGAGACCAATACAATTAGCAGATGTGGGAAAGTAGCCTCTTTCTAGGCCTATTTGTCAGTGAGTTTGTCTGTGTCTACTGGGATCCTGCTAACCAGGACCCCAGTAGTTATGGTCTCTCCCTCTAAATTTGGTTGTTGGATACTGTTAACACGATATTCCACTCATAATTGGCATGCTGGTGCTCCCTTAAAAGTCCCTAGCATATGGTACCTAGGTACCCAGGGCATTGGGGTCCAGGAGATCCCTATGGGCTGCAGCATTTCTTTTTTGACCCATAGGGAGCCCATGCAAAGGCTTCTACCGGACTGCCATTGCAGCCTGTGTGAAAAGGTGCATGCACCCTTTCACTGCCAATTACACTGCACCAGGTCACTTTTAAGTCACCGCTATAGCAGGTCTTCCAGCCCTAAAGGAAGGGTGCAGAGTACCAGTGTGTGAGGGCACCCCTGCACTAGCAGAGGTGCCCCAATGACCTCCAGGACCATTTTCCCAGACCTCGTGAGTGCGGAGACGCCATTTTACGCATGCACTGGACATAGGTCACCACCTATGTCCAGCTTCACAATTGTAACTCTGAATATGGCCATGTTTGGTATCAAACATGTTGGAATTGTACCCCAAGGCTTTTGCATGCTTTGGTTGTATGATTCCATGCACTCTGGGGGCTCCTTAGAGGACCCCCAGCACTGCCATTACAGCCTTCTGAGATTTTCCAGACAGCCCCAGCTGCTGCCACCTCTCAGACAGGTTTCTGCCCTCTTGTTGCTCAAGCAGTTCGAGCCCAGGAAGGCAGAACAAAGCATTTCTTTTGGGAGAGGTGTGTTACACCCTCTCCCTTTGGAAACAGGTGTTTCAGGCTTGGGAGGGGTATCCTCCCCAGCCCACTGGAAATGCTTTGAAGGGCACATTTGGTGCCCTCCTTGCATAATCCAGTCTACACCGGTTCAGGGACCCCCAGTCCCTGCTCTGACACAAAACTGGACAAAGGAAAGGGAAGTGACCACCCCAGGGGTGATACTCAGAGCTCCTCCAGAGGGTCCCTAGGTTTTGCCATATTGGATTCCAAGTTGGCTGGGAACTCAAAGTGCCATCAAAGCCCTCCCCTGATAGGTGCTTACCTGTTTAGCTGACCAATCCCCCTTTCAGGGCTATTTAGGGTCTCTCTCTTGGTGGTTTTTCAGACTCGGATTGCAAGACTCCAGCAGGGATCCTCTGCAACCGTTACTTCACCTTCTTACCAAAGAAACTGCATCTGGGCCCTCCAGGAAATCTACACACTGCAACAAAGAAGCAAACATGACTTCTGCAACATTGTATCTTCAGCTCCTGCCAGCAACTGCAATTGTTTCTCAGAGGACAGCCTGTCTTCAGCCTGAACCAGAATAATGAAGGAATCGCCCTTGAAGTGAAGGAGTCACTCCCTTGCTTCAGCAGGCACCCCGCTGCAGCAGCGACTGCTGGCTTGGGTCCCCTCTCCTGACAAAGTGTGTGGATCCAGCATCATGGGTGGTAGACTGAAATGGTCTCCATGGTCCTGACGTCCTACTGTCCAACTTTGGTGCAGGTAAGAGCTTGCCTCCCCAGGCAAGAGAGTATCCCTGTGCACCGCATGTTTTGCAGTTGCCATGGCTTGTTGGCATCCTTCCACAAAGTTCTTCATGCACCATGCAGCTCTGACTCTGGTGCTGTGTGGGCCTCCTTTTGCACCTCCTTTGTCCCCCTGCTGTGGGACTCCTGTGTGCACTGCCTGGTCTTCTGAGGGATCTCTGAGTTGCTGAGAGCCCCCTCTGTCTCCCCCTTCTGGGTAGAGTCCATCAGGTCCCTCTTAGTCCCGGGCAGTGCCATTATCTGCTAACTGCGTGCTTTGCATGTGCCAAGGCTTGTTGGCAGAATCCAGCGACGCAAACCAGACTGCAAGGATCCATCCGGCGTGGGATATCATCTGCACAAACCAGGAACCTGCATCGGCCTTCTTGGGTGCAGTACTGACTGTTGTTCTTCAGCCGGCGGTTCTTATTTTGCACCTTCATCTGGGTTAGCAAGGGCTCCTGTTCTCCCTGCACTCTTCAGTGCTTTTTGAATTTGGTCCCCTTCTTCCACAGGTCTTCATGTCCAGGAGTCAATCATTGGTGTCTTGCATTCTCTTCTGGTTCTTGCATAATCTTCTTTCTCATGTTCCTGTGTGTTCTAGGAGAGTTACTGTGATTTACTCCTGCTTTCCTGGTCTCTGGGGTGGGTTCTATCACTTACCTTTGGTGTTTCGAATACTCCCAGTGCCCTTCTACACTCTACACTTGCCTAGGTGGCAACCCAACTTTTGCATTCCACTTTCTTATTATATGGTTTGTGTTCCCCCAGGCCAATTTATAACTATTGTGATTTTCACAATTTGTATAGTTTTCTGTTTTTACAGCTCTTTCTGCATACTAGTGTATATAATTTGTGTATTACTTACTTCCTAAGGGAGTATAGTTTCTATGGTATTTTTGGCATTTGTGTCACCAAAATAAACTACCTTTATTTTTGTAATAGTGAGTATTTTCTTTCATGTGTTTGTGTACTGTGTGACTACAGTGGTATTGCATGAGCTTTGCATGTATGTCTCCTAGTTAGGCCTTGGCTGCTCATTCACACTACCCCTAGGGAGCCTGGCTTCTAGACACAGACTATAATTTACTAATAAGGGATAACTGGACCTGGTATAAAGTGTAAGTACCTTTGGTACCGACTTCAAACCAGGCCAGCCTCCTACAGCAGAGAAGTTGTTTTTGGCAGTCAGAAGTTGTATTCTAACCTGTGTGATTCTATTTCAGTTAAATTGCTGCTATCAACCAGAGCCCTAAAGGAAAACGGTCCTGTTCCAGATGGAGTACACTTGATCTTTTTAAAGATAATATTACACTTTGGGCCCCTATTTTAACTAAAGTTTTTAAAGTTTTGATGAAAGGGGAACTCATTCCTTCTTATAGGGACACTGCAGTTGTACCTATTTTTAGAAAAGGGGATAGATAGACATTCCCCATCCTGTTCTCACTCAATTCCCCTTCTCAACAGCTCCTCTAAAATACCTGGCAGTATTATTGTGGCTGAACTCAAGGTTTGATTGAAAGAATCCCACATTCTGTCAAGAGTTCAGTATGGGTATCTCCCCTGGGTTGCCACAGTTGAGCAATTTTTGAATCTCTAGCTCATCAGTGCATACATCAAGGCTATGAGCGGCTCCATTTACCTTGCATTTATGGACCTTTCCTCTGTCTTTGAACTGGTCAGTGAGCTCTGGACATTGTGGCGAGGATAGGAATTGACTAGGCTATAATTGGTCTGGTGCAGAATATACACTGGGGATGTTTGGTCAGGGTTTAATATTGAACCGAGGGCAAACTCTCCACTACAATTAAATCTTTACTAGGGGCCAGACAAGGTTGTGTGATTATCCCCCCTATTGTTTCTTATCTATGTAAATGGCTTAGAGTCTCAGTTGAGAAAAGCAGGGAAAGAGATGCCTATAATGAAATCAAGTGTTCTCTGGTATTACTGCATGGAGAGGATGTGGTCCTAATTTAAAGAACAGCAAACAAATTACAATTGCTGCTAGATGCTTTTTATAGTTCAATGTGGGGTAGAACTCAATTGAATCTTAGTAAATCCTTTGCAATGAGCATCTGACCCAAAAAAGTTAAAGCCAGAGCATTTATTCTGGGTGGATCAGAAATCTGTAAGGTTAAATCTTTTAATTGTCTTCGCACCCTTCTTGACCATAACCTAAGTTGGCGTAGCCATTCTACTAACCTGGTGATTCAGTGTCAAAGAGCTGTGGAGTTGTTTTTCACCTTTGGGCGCCAGATCAGGTATAAGTCGGTGCAAGAACTGATCAATATTTATAAAAGCAAGTGTATTTCTGCAGCAACATATGGAGCAGGTTTTTGGACATATAAGGGTGCCGGTCCATTATGGACAGTCATTATTACATTCTTGCAAAGACTCATGGCAGTTCACAATCTCCCCCCTCATTTATGTGTCATTCAGAGGTGGGCCTGTCTCCTATAGAAGACAGGATCAAGCTGGAACCCCTGTTACTTTGCCTTGGGATTTGGGGAACTATGGGAACAGATCTTTCAAAAGATATACTCTCCCAGGACAATGCTTTGGTGATCCCTTGGATTAAATAAGTCTTTACATATTTAGGTTTTCAATAGCTTTTCTCTATACTGGAGACCGAAAGGAAAAATGCTGTGTCTCCGGTGAATTGGGCTTTCAAGGAAAGACAGGTAATTCTTCATCAGGAACGTTTTGATAAACACTGCTCTTGCGCTAACTACAATCTAATCAAAACATCGCTGGTCTGTGAGTTTCATTTGTTATCAACTTTTAAAACAAATCATAGGTTTTATCTTACAAGGTTTTGTTTAGAGGCATTTCCTAAGGATGTTGATTGTAGTACAACTTTGTCAAGTTGTTCCTGTGACAATGATTCCAAGCAAAGCACTTTGCATTTTGTTTTATTTGTCACTTGTACTCTCATCCTATGAAGCACTTTCTGACCCCAAACCTATGTCTATCTAAGATACGATCTCATAGGGAGGTGCTTATCTTTTTGAAAAACAACTATGTAAAACAGACTTTTGTGTTGTAGTGGCAAACATTGTTCAATGTGCACTAAGAATTAGAAATAGGAATGGGGCACTGTAATGTACTTTGTTCATCGCACCTTGATTGTTTTTATGTACATGGCTGCTGATCGTTTTAAGACCAGTTTAAAAAAAAAACTTTTGATATTTGTGTGCCATTGTGCAATTGTGAACAATTTTTATTATGCTTTTATGGCTTCCAAAAAGCCGAATAAAGATTATTTGATTGTCTGACTGACTACCACCATGAAAACAACAACATAATCCACAAAAGCTTCAACTAGAGCAGGGACCACAGCAGAAACAAGAGGAGCCACGACACAGGTGTGAACACAGTCAGCACCACAGTAGCACAAAAAACAAACAACAATAGTTGTATGCACAGCAGACACTAATAGTGGTTGGCATGTTAGTTTCTTCACTGACCCCATGGTTGCGGTTGACGTCCTAAATTCAAGATAGCTTTGGACCCAGCCATGCAGATTATGACAAACATGCCTGATTTATTTGTGTTGTCTCTTGTGCTATATTCTTCATTTTTAAACTTCAATTCAGTATTTCATTATACACTGGAAAGTGGGCAGTTCCGTAATTCCATATGATGATAATGCTTGCCACATTTCCTTTGAAATGTGCACTTAGATGTGCTAGGTTTCAGGTGGCTTATGTGCATTGATTGCTGAGGAGCCAGTAAAACTGGCATACCCTTGGAGTATCACTTTGTCAGAGTCACCAGACAAACAGGTCACAAATACTTCAAAATCACACCAATGAGGTAACTGCTTTCTTGTCCACACTCTATTAGACCTTACAATGCATAATACCACTGACAAAGGAGGTAGCCATGTCTTGCTATCTATGGGGTACCCTTTGGGCATGAGAAGGCTCTTCCTGTTAACACATATGGCTACAACACGGTTTTCAGAAAACCTCTGGGAATTTCTTTTTGATGACCTATATGCATTTGCAGTGTGGACTGGATCTAAATGAAGTCCCTCTCCAGAGCTGCAAACAATTGATGTAATATCATTTTTGCTCAATGTCTGTAGTGACAAACACATCACTAAGAGAGAATGCTCCAATTATTTAACAGTCATTTTCTTTCTATTGAGTACTATTTGTCTCGTCCCAGTCCTATCTATGAGGGGTTCACACTTCCAATGACAGACACCTGTGAGCTCTAACAAAAACAAACATCTTTAACCCCCTCCCCCCCCCAGATAAAGGGAGGTTTAATAGGATAATTCTCTCCAGAATTCATACTCTACACACAAATCACAATTTAACCATGCCCACCACTCCTTGGAGGGATGGACATTAAGCAGGACTGGGACAATGAAGAGTAGGTCTTAGTGAAACTACGAGGGCATGAAAACAGTCCTAGAAGTAATGCAGTACATGTGAAACGTTAATTGGGGAACTACATTACACAGTAACAGCATCCTGCACAGCTATGCCAAAGGTTGCTTCAGAAGGAAGCACCTGAAGCTTGTAAGGATTGGTAGAAGTATCTGGTGACTGCAAGGTGGCAGTGTGGCACCATCCAGGAGGGAAATCCCCAAGCCTCAGTCTAGGATAAAGACATAAATGGACCCCAGACTCAACACAGACAAGGGGATAGCCGAAAATAACTACCAACTTCATGTGGCCACAAAATACTTTTTACTCTAGTGACCCATGGCAAAAGCAACAAGAGGACATCAGAAGCCGGAAAAGGAGAAGTGTCATCTAGATAAATGTGTTCAGCCTTACCACACAAATAGGGAATGCTGTTCAACTTTGTCAAGTGAATCAAAGGACAAACGTAGGAATAAACAATCTCTGGATAGAGATGGAAGTCAGTAAAATCTTGAAGTACAAAATTAAGGGAAGTGTGAAGGATCACCCCTTGAACAGAAATTACAGAACAGCAGAAGAACAGAGAAGAGCCAAAGTTACCACAGCATGCAGGCAGAAGTGACTAAAGAATTCACAGACAAGATGTTAAAGGCATGAGCTGGAGAGGTTTATAGGGAGTCTAATACAAAGACCAAATAACAAGGGGAAAGCACTATTCCGGAATGGTAGCTAAAACACTAGGCTGAGCAAAGTCAAAGCCCTTGAGCAGACATAAGACGAGTGACTCCAAGTGCACTAAATCCTCTGAAGAACAGCAAATGGCTTAAAGTCAGCAGTTAACTACAGAGGGAGCAAACTACCATGCGTTTGCCAATGCAGAGCTTGGATATAGTTCAGTTTGTAAGCCACAAGCAGTATAGAACTCTTTACTTGCCTGTGAAACTTCTTCACTCCTCAACAATTGGATCTTGCTTTTGGGTGCAATTGTGTATAAAAGCCACAGCATGGACCATCTGCTTGCTTCAGCAGCATCTCATCAGGATTAAGCTATTCAAACTCCAGATCAGTTGATTTCAGCACTTTTCCAGGGTAAAGTGGCTTAAAACATGTCGACCTAACAGAAATAGGAGTCATTGGAACCACTTGTTTCCTGTGCATCTTTCCTTTTTAAACATATCGACTGAAGATGTTAATAAAACTAACGGTGTCCTATCAGGCAGGTAGTTTTAGACTTACCCAAACCCCTCCAACTCCTACAAAGACTATTGTATGGTAACAACCACCCAGTGCTCCTGTGTCTTCCACTGGTAGCAGCACACCCCGTTATGGAATGGAAAGGGAAAGGCCCTATGATGAAGCATGCCACCAATGGGTAATCCTGGTAGGTGAGAGTTACACATCAAAAATCAATGCACTTTTTTATCTGTAGAAGATATAATAGTTTTTTGCAGGGTGTGGCTCTTTTTTTGTTTTTTTATAAGTTAAGAAAGTAGTAGGATGTGTCCCTCTGGAAATCCCTCTTACCTCCCCCTTTCTTTTTTTGCACTGTGGGTCCAGACCACCATAGCAAATGTGAGGAAAAAGGAGCATAGGAGGTGTGTTATCTCTCTGTATCTCCAGTTCACCTGTCCCCAGGTTACATAGGCCACTGTCCCCATAATAATTCATGACCATAGCCACAGGTGGGTTAGGTAGAAGTGGATCCATATCACTACTGCAGCAAAGACCACGGCACCATCCGGATTAGTGAATGCCATCCTCTGACAGCAATAGTCATCTTTTACTGTCAGACGGTGACAGATCTGTAATCCATTCATTAAGGTATGAGGAAACAGCAAGGGCGTGCAAGACAGAGGTATGGTAGGAGCATCAGTGAAAAAAGGAACTCAGGGGCGAGTAAAAGAATGAAAGGTAATTGGCTTCCCGTATGGCTGAAAAGCCATTGCCACATCCGGGGAATGCCCAAATACCACAAACCTAACCTTTCAGGTTCCAAAACATAATTTGGAGACAGAGGAATGAGGGTTGAGGGAGGACAAGATATCTGAGGGGACAAGGTACACAAAGGGGGTCTATGACTCACTCACACATATTTGATGCTAGAGTTGAACTAGGACTCCTGCTTTCTGATGGGGAAAGTGGAGGCCACAAGAACAAGGGCCTTCTCCAGCTTTATCTGGAGAAGATCCCTCTCAAGGTGTGGAAAGGAATAAAGACAAACAGAAGTAGAAAAGGTAAAAGAGAGAACAATAAAGCTAATCCTATCACCTGAAGATCACTGTTTTCTGAAAAAATGATAGAGGGGGTGGCATAGTGGGAGCTCACACAGAGCTTGATCTTGAGCTGGTCAAACCCCCAGCAAGTCTCCATGAAAAGTTAGGTAGCCAAGGAATTTACCAAAGAGGATGGTAAGACCGTGGCTTGAGTGTCTGCACAAATTTTATTCAAAGTCTGGAAGACAGCAAGGCTTTGTCCAAGAGCATATCCAGTGTGGGCAACAGGCACCAAAGAAGGAGATCTCTCACCCTCTGGTGGATTGACATAAACCATTTTTACTTCTTGTCCATCCACCTGATCTAGAGGTGAAGGTGCAAAGGGCAGCAGAGGGTACTGAATCTCCAACAACATTTATCAGTACAAGGATTGACATGATTCTCCTAATGCCCAGCACAAGAGACACTTTGCCAGTGGAAGTACTTAAAGGCTGCCTATAAACATGAGGCACTGGCTTGGTAAAAAATGTGATTTGTCCAAGTTTAAAAGAAGATCAGAAGTCTGTAGGAAGTTGCGCATTCTCTCTGTGTGTTGAGCAGCTAGGAAGCAGGAAGGGACAGCGGGGTATCCCACATGTTTTTTGTGGTTCAAGTTGGAAAAATAGCAAAATGATTATTATGGCATGAGGTTGAAGGAGCAAATGAACAAAACAGTAAGAATGACCTCCTCTTTTGATATCATAAAATGTATACAACGTTAGAAGAATCCATAACAAGAGCATTAAGAAAACATACTGAAACCAAGATGAAGAAAACAAGGATAAAAAAGGGGAATGTTACCAGGAACACATGGAAATCATTTGGAACACTCCAAAATGATGAAACGTAAGCCTTGGTTGGCTGAGTGGAGCCGCGTGGGAGCTCCCGTCATGCTCCGCGGCTAGCCTCAGAGGGAAGGACGCACGTCCGGAATCGGACGCGTTATGGCCGGGCTGCATCTTTGAACGCAGAAAGGAGTTTGGAAGCCACCACGGTCCCCGAGGAGCCCCGCCGCTTCCTTTTTTCTACATTTGGTATGATTTTGGAATGCTACCCCTTCTTTTCGACTCCCACATGCAGGAATTTGCTTCAACTCTGCGTGTGCTAAAAAGGATCTGCAGGTGCCTGCCGTGACTGTTCTGCCCTGAGAAGAGGAGAGAGGAGATTGGCTCTTTGTAAAAGAAATGGAGGTGAGGCGGGGGCCACGAAAAACAATAGTCTTTGCCAGTGGGGGCAGTCTCGTTTTTCTGCTTTTTAAAGCTCTGTGCTCTCTTGCTGTAGTACACCGTGAGTACACTGTGAGTTTCTGAAAATCGCTGGATAAAAGACACTCTTCCTGGAGGAACTTTAGCGCAAGTTTGCCACGTGGCCAGTATTTTATTTTTATTTTTTTTATCTAAAAATCCAGAGTCAGCTGCACAGGGGAGGGAGAAAAAGGGGGCTGAGTGTCGCTTGTCAGAGCAAGGACAAGGAGCAACACTATATAATGCCCGATCTCCGCATTATTTTCAGGGAAAAGGGTGCCCTGTCACTAGGGCTCCTAAAACAACACGTGCTGTTAAAGAAAAGCGCCCAGCCCCATCTGACAATCACCTGAATATGGATGTATCTGCAAATATCCCCCTTCTGCCAACCACTGACCTAGCGCTTAGCTACATGTCTCCTCGTAGCTTACCGCCCTCTATGACTTGTTTGGTGGATCAGAATCTTGGCTCTGAATCTCTGCTCGAAGAGGCTAGAAACCCGGACCCAGACCTGGATTTGGACTTAAATTTGCAATCAGTTAGCAAAGCTAGTCCACATCTGAACCAATCAACCTCCAGTTGTAACTTGGGGCCAGATGTATAAAAACATGGGTCTGCGAATCGCAAAATGCGATTTTTAAGAAATCGCTATTTCCGAGTCGCAATTGGCCATGTAACAAAATTGCGATTCGGAATTAGCGATTTCTTAAAAATCGCTATTTGTGGTTTGCGAGGCCCATTTTCCGAATTTTGCGATTTTTTTTGGCGATTCGGTAAAAAATCGCAAAATGCGAGAAAGTTCAAGAATGCACACCTGGAGGTGATTGATGACACATCAGCAGGAAATGAGTCATCCCAGGCAGGTATAAAAGCCACACCCAAGCCAGCATCCAGAGTGAGAGCAGCCCAGCCACTGTGAGGAGCACTTGGAGCACTTGGAAGGAGCAGCAGCATCTGAGCCACCATGGAGCCCCATGGTCCTGGAGCAGAGAAGCAGGAGAGGAAGCGCAACCTCAGATTTAGTGAGCAGGAGCTGGAGATCCTCACAGAGGAGGTGGTGAGGAGCCATGACCGCCTGTTTGGCAAATCCTCCCTCCAGGTGCCAGAGAGCGAGAAGAGGAGACTCTGGCTGGACATCCAAACGAAGATTTGCGCCATTGGAGTGGCCCAGCGCTCCATAGATGAAATCAAGAAGCGCAGGTATGACCTGCGGTCCCGGGCTAAGGAGAGGGTGGCAAGGCGACTAGCAGAGGCCAGGAGCACAGGAGGGGGACCACCAACGGAGCCACCTGCCACACCACTGGAGGACCTGGTGGAATCAACCATGCTACCAGAAGCAGTGACGGGGTCACTGACATAGACACCTCGGCCCACCCAAGTACCAGCCAAGGTAAGTGCCAAATCTGTTGTGTGAACACTGTATGTGCATGCATAAAAGCCACTTAGGAATTAGCATGTAATGTGAAGTAGTGTGTGAAGTAGTCCCCTCCACATCTCATTAGCAGCAAAAATATGCATTATGGGAGTCGCGGTCCACAAACTAGAACAGACAGTGGCATGATAATGTTAGCAAGCATAGGGACACCCAAGGTAACACAACACACTCTACACCATGTATAGCAGTATGTATAGTATTATTGCCATTTCTGGACAGATAATGTAACATACAGAACTGACATGCTGCATATTGTTGTTGCAGGTGGGCATGGCACAGCAGCCACAGCAAAGACGGGTGTAGCGGACACGGACACGCAGCTTCCCTCAGACAACAACACCAGTGGGTCCAGCAATCTGCCTACTGTGCGCCGCAGGCCTAGGCCGTTACCACTACCAGACCTCAGTGGTGACTCAGATGTGCAGCAGGAGAGTTCCGGCACACTATACGCATCTGGGATGCGCAGCCAGGTACCGGAGGACAGGGGTCCTGCAGCGCGTCGTCCACGTGCCCCAGTGTCACTACAGCAATTGCAGGAGGCAGCTGAGGGTACATCCCTGTTCGGTGGACTGGAGGCTGCAATGTTGCAGCAACAACGGCAGCAAAATCGCAGGATCCAAAGTTTGGACAGGAGCCTCAGAGTCCACAATCGGAACACAGTCGGACTGCATCGGAGACTGGACACCCTCAATGAGAACATAAACCAGCTGCGTGAGGGACAGGTACAGGCCTCCCAGGACACTCGTGAGTTGACAACTGCTGTGCGTGACCTGTGCGAGGAGCTGCGACAAGAACGCCTGAGTAGACGCAGAAATGAGCACCGATTCCGCACCATGTTTGCAACATACTGCTGGTCATCCAATCGCATGGCCAACTCCACCGCCCTCATTGCCCGTCGTGCTGTGGCGGCCCAGGTTGAGGCTTCACACACCAGTAGGGATGTGGTCCAGGCCCTTGTGCAGATCACCACTGTGATCGAACAGGTATTGGGACAGAGGTCGGCCACTCCGAGTGAGGTTGCATTGGGTGACACGGAGGATACCTCAGCAGTGTGCACCTACCAGCTCCAGAACACAGACGGCGCAGTGCCAGGCGCAGCACTGCCACAGAGCCTGACATTCAGGGTGCCAGTGATGCAACTGGGCACCCCAGTGGTGTGCGAGAGAGGAGGAAGTGACTTCTGCCTCATTGACTCTGGTGTCCCCACTATGGAGTAATAGTGTGGGACCCTGTTCATTTGTTCATTTTTGTTTTGACAATCCCCCTTTTATTTTACACATCACAATTCTGAACCTGCCGTAAAGGAATACATTTTATTTCTCACTATAGCTACAGTAGTCAGTAGAGTTTGATTGTACATAGTCACGTCTGGAATGGTTGTGTGTGATGTCAGCAGGCCTTTGCCTTCCCTCTGCTGCACTGGTCCTGTCTGCTGGCTGTAGAGGTGGTATGGGATCGTCATCCTCAACTGATTTGGTGTCACTGATTTCTATAGGTATGCCCCTGGTTGTAGCTATATTGTGCAAGATTGCACAAGTAGCCACTATTCTACCTGGCCACGAGATCAGTTTTGATGTAGGTGGCATTGCATATCTCCTGTTTATTCATGGAATGTTGGTGTTTGCGGTTTCGGTACACATACTCTTTGACTGATGGTGGACATATTGCCACATGTGTGCCATCTATAGCACCTAGGACGTAATGGAAGTGTGCAATTTGATAAAAGTCAATTTTTTGTCTGCTGTATTTCCTGTGGGGTGTGGGGGAATCGGATGTACTGTTGGAGTTTGCTTAGTATGGCGTTGATACATGCAATGACATACAGGAGAGGGTGCTCTGTGTGACCCCCCCAGCCGCTATTATGACCCCTTGATAGCTCCCTGAGGTAAGTAGGTGGAGGGTGCATGATACCTGCACATGGGTGGGTATGCTATGTGTCCTTAGTGTTCTGCGCTGCAGTATGGGTTGTAGCTCAGCTATGAGATCATGAATCATGGCTGAGTTCACCCTATACCTCTCACATATGTCCTCTTCTGTCAGGTCAAATAGTGTACTGCGCACTCTAGAAATGCGCTCCTGTCTCCTCCTCCCAGGATCCTCATCCTCCTCGCCATGACGTAGAGTGCAGCCATTGTGGTGGGGGGTCTGAGGCATTCTGGGCCACTTCATATAGGTTGCACCTGTTTACCACCTGCTTTCACTTAGTGGTATTTTGCATGTGCAAAATGCCATTCTGCCAAAAATCGCTAATTGTGATTTTTTTATGCATCCCTTTGCGATTCGGATTTTGCGATTCGCATTTTGCTCCTCGCAATTTCCTACTGGAAATACCGAATCGTAAAATGCGACTCTCAAAACCAGGTCGCAACGCAAGAAATCGCAAATTTAGCAATTTCTTATTTTTGGTCTGTGAATGCCTTTCATGCATCGCAGACCACATTTTGGCACTCGCAAACGGCCGATTTTAGCGATTCGCACCGTTTGCGAGTGCAAAAACTTTTCATACATCTGGCCCTTGGAAGTTAATCACAGCCAAGCTCTAAATATGGGCGCAGCTCCCAAGGTGTTGTATCCCTTATTTGGTGGATTGGTGAAGGGTCAAAAAGATGTTGCTCCCCCACTGACTAATGACTTTATCTCTGCTCCCCAAGCAAACAGCTCCCTACTTGATCTATCTCGTGAGCCCATTTCTCTACCAGGGATCAGTATTGCAATCGGGCCCCCTCCGAAATCTTCTGTCAATGGACCCATCGAGCTGGAACAAAATCAGTCTAACTTACAAGCGGGCTTCTCTTCTCGTGTACTTAGAGACAAGGCAAGCACCGATATCCTCTCAGAAAACCTAGTCCTTCAGATCTTAACTGAGTTAAAAACTTTGAAAAGTTCGCAGAATGAAGCAAACAAGAGAACAGAATCGCAATTAAATTTAATTTGTAGTAATATACAGCAACTTAACTCACGTATCAAGGAGGTTGAACAGCGGATGTCAGATCTGGAGGATGGCCATGTCACTTTGGAACTGTCAGTGGTAAAATGTCAAGCAGATCTGTTAGACTTACAGCTTCGGCTAGATGATGTGGAGAATCTCTCACGCAGATCTAGTATGAGATTTACAGGAATTCCTGAAGGCAGTGAAAAAGGCCAGACTGTCACAAATGTAATCACTGATCTTATCCTACATCATGTTCTTCCAGAACCAGCGGATAAACATTTGGATCTTACCATCATGTGGGCCCATCAGGTCCCTGCAGTACAGCCACCCAATGCAAAGTATCCTAGAACTATTCTTGTAAACTTTGGCAACTTTCGTGTCAAGGAACGCATCCTTCAACAGGCGATTAAGAATAAAATACATCAGGTGCCTGACGACTTTGGCTTCAAAATTTTCTCAGATATGTCGGTGGCGGCTGCACATCGGAGGAGAAAACTAAATGGGGTGATTCCAGCATTTCAAAAAGCAGGTGCTCCGGCAGGACTTGTACAGCAATCCAAACTCAAAGTGTTCTTTCAGGGACATTCTAATTTAGTTCATACAGTTGCTGCTAAAACCTTTTTGCATTCAATTCAAAAGCAGATAGGGCAGAGGGAGAGAGAGGGAAATGGGGAAAAAATATGAATAAGAGAAGGGGAGAGGTTGGCACATAATGCACTAAGAGGGGAAATTCTGCTTGAGATTGGTGGTTTTCACATGGTGTAAACATAATGCGTTATCATGGCACTTATACTCCAGTCCCTTTGTAGTCTATGGCTTAGGCGGTCAAGGCACCCGATTAGGGAAGGATGGGGTCGGGGTGGGTGGTGGCCCCGGATTGCCCAGACAGTAGGGCTCCAGGTGTCGGCTACCTGAGGGTTGGGATCAGAGTTTGAGGGGGCTGTTGGGAGGGGCGGCAAGGGGCACAGGTTCCTTTTTTTCCATACTCAAATATAGCTATGTGCAATTCAGAATGATTAAGGTTATAAAGTGGGTGATATTATTAGGACCAGGCCAAGGCTCAAATTCTCTGGTGGGCCAGATCACTTACTTCTTTGGCGATCATTTATAAGAACTCAATGGCAAAGGTGAACTCCTCATTAAGAATATTTTCCTGTAATGTTAATGGGCTAAATAATCGGAGGACAAGATCTGCAATTGAAGAGAGGGTAATTGCTCTAAATCCCTCTGTTATTTTAGTACAAGAAACTCATATCCCAGCTAAAAAAATAGCTGGCTTCCACATGTTTAAAAAATTTGCCGACTTCAAGGTGGTTGCCACAGCCCCAGCTGCACACAGAGGCATGGCGGTCTTTTTAGCTAAAGGCCTAGATGCTCGGGCACTTGATTTTCCTTGCGATCCCGAAGGACAATGGTGCTGGGTGCACTGTTTAATTGCCAAAGAAAGATGTATTTTTGTTAGTTTTTATGCACCCCTATCAGATGACCCGGCCCCTTATGTGGGACTTTTTCAATCTCTTTTGGAACTTTCAGGTAAAATTATTATTGGTGGGGATTTTAACTTTCTTCAGGATCCAGTTATGGACACCACAGTAAGGGGTAAGAAACAACACAAACCTAGAGTTGCCAAAATTTGTAAAAAATATGCCAAAGTGCTGATGCTTTGTGATCCTTGGAGAATGAGTGCCCCAAACGATAGAGAGTATACATGTATATCAACCCGCTTTAAAAGCGCCTCCAGCATTTTTTTTTTTTCTGATATCCAAAACATTGCACTTTAAGAACCAGTCGGTGAGGCACTCTGGCTTATCTGACCATGCCTCCTTGGTGCTGGAAGTGTCCCTTTTTTCAGAACTCCCCATGCCTCAGACCAGAAGGTGGGTGCTTAATCAGCAGCTCCTTCAAGACGAGGGATGGGTACAGATCTCTAAAGCCGAAATAAGTTAATTTTTTCAACGCAGTCAGGGATCTTCAACTCCAGCTATGGTCAGGGATGCGTTTAAGGCCTTTTTCAGGGGCTTGATAATCGCTAAGGAGGCAGCAGATAAATCTTCCCAGAGACAACAAGTCAGGGCTCTGGAAGATGCAGTGCAGAGGTGTTTAACTAGTTACCTTCACGCCCCCATGGAAAGCAATAGACAATCTTTTGAATTAGCTAAAAAGGCACTGGCCAACAATCTATTTAAGAAGGTTGACATGGGATATCAGACCTATAGACAAAAGGCATAGGAAGAGAGTAATTTTACAGGCAACTTTCTGGCCTGGCAAGCTCGAGATTGAATTAATAGCAATATGATACATGATTTGAGGTGCCCTGCCACCAGGGTTAGGCATACTGACCCCAGAGTGGTACACAAGATCATGCTAGAAGATTATAGGCGAATTTACAGCCATGCTCCGGATATTGACCTTATGACTATTAAGGATTTTTGGGGGAAACTGGATATTCCTAGTCTTACAGAAGAAGACAGTGATGCTCTAATACAGCCATTTACGAAGTTAGATCTCCTTGAGATTGTCAAGAACCTTCCCATGGGGAAGGCTTGTGGACCTGATTGATTTCCGGCTGAATTTTATAAAGGTTTCATCAAGGTACTTGTTGATGACTTTTTGTCTTTAATTAATGGATTGTTTAAGGGGGAGCAGATCCCTAATTCTTGGCACTCAGGGAATGTAGTTAGCTTTCCCAAAAAGAATAAGGACAGGGAAGACCCTAATGCATATCGCCCAATTCCTTTGATAAATACGGATTATAAGATGATCACAAAACTTCTGGCTAACAGGCTTAACGCGATTGTCAATAAACTAGTGCACCCAGATCAGAATGGGTTTATTGCTGGCCGGCAACTTGCAACCAATACACACTATTTAGCCGAGGCCCTAGATTATTTCACTTCTAATAAAATTTACGCCATCATCCTTTTATTAGATGCAGAAAAAGATTTTGATTTTGTTGTGTGGGACATACTGTTTGGAATATTGTCTAGCTATAAGGTGCCCTCTCAGGTCTCTGCATTAATTCAAAGGCTGTATCTAAACTCTGAGGCTAATATCATAATTAATTCTGCTTGCGTTGGTCAACTTCAAGTTCGACGTGGAACCCGGCAAGGGTGCCCTCTATCCCCTATTCTCTTTGCTCTCTTAATTGAGCCTTTAGCGATTAAAATCATCAAAACAATTGGATTCATCCCCCGTTGAAGTCAATGGGCAAGATCAAACTCTATGCTGATGATATTATTATGTTTTCAGATGGAGAGCGATCCTCCCAGGAAGCGGCTTTTAAGGTGTTTGCCAAATTTGAGCAAATTGGTGGTTACAAGATTAATATGAGTAAGACCGATATTGTTCTGTGTGGTACTTCTTCTATTAGACTCCTCCCTGAATTAAAGCTTTGTGTGAATACTAGACCAAAGAGATACCTTGGGATTAACTTTTCAGCCGACATAGGAGACCTCTACGATCTTAATTACGTTCCTTTGCTCTTGAAAACTCAGGCCTTGTTTACATGCTGGGGGTCTCTCCCCCTCTCTATGCTAGGCCGAATTGCATTGATCAAAATGTCAGTATTACCATTATTTAACTTTCTGTTCTCGGCCATCTCTTGTGTATTAACATCCATTTTTTTGAAGAAACTGGAGTCTATGTTTCCCCCATTTATTTGGCAAAATCAGAAGGCACGGGCTGCATTAAGTATATTATATGCTGATAGAGAAAAGGGGGGCTTAGCACTGCCCAATTTTAAAGATTATTATTTTGCCTTTTTTTCGCACATTACTTCACTAAATTTAAAGCTAATCAATCTAAAGGCTGCTTATTTGCTAAACACTTTCGTGAATTATTATGCAGAGAGCACAATATCCTGCATCCAGCACTATTGGTGAAATCTGCCAAAAAAGTTTGCTATAAGATTCTTAAATGGTTCTTTAAAAGAAAATCTGATTTTTTTAGAAGATATTCAATCCCATATTTGCATTTTCTTACTCCTCTCACACAGTTTACGCTAAACTCCGGCTCTCAGCTCAATTCAGACTTAGTAAGGAGGTGGGATTATGCAGGATTTACTGGAGAAGGTTACTCCTAGAGCAGGATAAGGACGATCTCAAGGCAAAGGAGGCGATAAAATGGGCCTGCCAGGAGGGTCTCGACCTATCAAGGGAGTGCTAGGAGAGGATCAATCATTTAAACTTTACAGTATTTAGAGGTGCGAATTGGCATCGGATGATATTCTTTAGTAAACGGTTATTATATCGAACCCCGCAAGCCTTATCCCGCGTGGTGCGTGGTGCCTAGCTGTCCTGATCTCCATTTTTGCTGTAAGGCAGTAGGGGTGGCTGGCTGGATACATGTGATTGGGACATGCCGGCTTATACAGGAATACTGGGAGTGTGTATTCAAGATACTAACAACTACTGCTCAGGTCATTATAACTCCTGGTATTTGGTTGATCTGTTTGGGCTTCAACCCTGAGGCAAGGCTCCCACCCAGGTGGGAAAAACTTGTCTTCATTGCCACTCTGATTGCCAGATCTCTCCTGTTAGGAAACTGGCGATCTGATCTAACTCCCTCCCCTCAAGAATGGCTGAGTAAACTGGTGCAAGTTAGAAATCAAGAATTGAGATATGCTAGGAGAGTGGGCGGTGGTAAGAAGTTTTCTTAGACAATCATGGATAATCCGTTTTAGGCTAAATCACTAAATGAATTTGTGTGGTTACTTGGTCTGATTTTATTCATTTAGAGCTATCTTTCTGGAAATCATTGGGAAAATTACTGAGAGAAAAGTTTTGAGAAAGAGACTGTTGAAAGTAACCGGAAAATACTTTGATGACCTGCTTTGACTTTTTGAAACCAGATTTTGAGAAGCTGCTTACTGATTTTGACAAGTGATCCTGGAAGTGAGACTGAGAGCTGTAAATAACTGCTGAAAGAAGATTTTTGTTTTTGACTTTTGCTGCAGTTTCCTAAATTCTTTCTTTGAACCTACATTGACATTTGGCACAGCTTATGCACAACGCAATAATCTGACATGTTTGCTTACATCTTTAGAGAAGACCTTCTTAGATCACACAGATGACAGGAGAAAAGCATTGAAGGAGAAGTAAGAAAAAGACTCAGAAAAGAGGACTTAAAAGAATGATTATGCTTATAGTACAATTAAAATGCAAGGGAAATTAACTCTAGATGCACAACACTTAGGGAAACGTTGTATATATAGGCATAAATCATGTACTGATACTTTGTGGGAATGAGGGAATGTAGACATGTGTTTTTGTTTCAGAGTAAATGGACATTTATGTTGAATGGACAGGACCCGTCAATTCCAGGGATATATTACATCTGTGGTCCAAATGCTTATTACCGTCTTCCAAGAGGATGGAATGGGACATGTTCTTTGGGAATAGTTTTCCCAAAGATTTTTCAAATGAATGACTTGAGGAAGTTTCCGAAAGTGACTGAATTACATCATATGAGACAGAGGAGGGAGTCTCCTTCTGGTATAGTGGGAGATATATTTGGGGCAATGATTCCTTTAGTGAGAGTTGTTCTGAATTCAATAAAGATTTGAAAGTTGTCTACTATTGTGGATAACATGCTAACACATTTTTCAGGAGCCATATTCCTGATAGATACTGAATTAGCTGCTGAAAGAGCTATGGCGCTTCAAATTTACCTTGCTTTAGACATTCTTTTAGCGAAGGATGGGGGAGTTTGTAGTATGATTATGTTGGACCTGGCTTTTTGACAGGGTCATCCCCAAACTTTTTGCCTCCTTCCTCCTATTTTTTCTGACCTGTTGTTGTTGGCTTTTGAACTCTGAGCACTTTACCACTGCTAACCAGTGCTAAAGTGCATATGCTTTCTGTGTAAATTGTACTATTGATTGGTTTATCCATAATTGGCTATTTAATTTACTTGTAAGTCCCTAGTAGAGTGCACTATATGGGCCTAGGGCCTGTAGATTAAATGCTACTAGTGGGCCTGCAGCACTGTTTGTGCCACCCACTTCAGTAGCCCCTTAACCTTGTCTCAGGCCTGCCATTGCAAGGCCTGTGGGTGCAGTTTCACTGCCACTTCGACTTGGCATTTAAAAGTACTTGCCAAGCCTAAAACTCCCCTTTTTCTACATATAAGTCAACCCTAATGTGTGCCCTAGGTAACCCCTAGAGCAGGGTGCTGTGTGGGTAAAAGGCAGGAAATGTACCTGTGTAGTTTATATGTCCTGGTAGTGTAAAACTCCTAAATTCGTTTTTACACTACTGTGAGGCCTGCTCCCTTCATAGGCTAACATTGGGGCTGCCCTCATACACTGTTGAAGTGGAAGCTGCTGATCTGAAAGGAGCAGGAAGGTCATATTTAGTATGGCCAGAATAGTAATACAAAATCGTGCTGACTGGTGAAGTCGGATTTAATATTACTATTTTAGAAATGCCACTTTTAGAAAGTGAGCATTTCTTTGCACTTAAATCTTTCTGTGCCTTACAATCCACGTCTGGCTAGGTTTAGTTGACAGCTCCTTGTGCATTCACTCAGACACACCCCAAACACAGGGTATTCAGCCTCACTTGCATACATCTGCATTTTGAATGGGTCTTCCTGGGCTGGGAGGGTGGAGGGCCTGCCCTCACACAAAGGACTGCCACACCCCCTACTGGGACCCTGGCAGACAGGATTGAACTGAAAGGGGACCTGGTGCATTTCTTAGCCACTCTTTGAAGTCACACCCACTTCAAAGGCACAATTTAGTATAAAACAGGGCCTCTGCCCTACCTCATCAGACACTTGCTGGAGAAGAAACCTGAACCAGAAACTACATCCTGCCAAGAAGAACTGACTGGCTGCTCAAAGGACTCACCTGTCTGCTTTCTACAAAGGACTGCTGCCTTGCTGTTGGCCTGCTGCCTAAACTATTGTCTGGCTGTAAAAGTGCTCTCCAAGGGCTTGGATAGAGCTTGCCTCCTGTTCCCTGAAGTCTCAGGACCAAAAAGACTTCTCTTTTTCAGTTGGACTCTTTGTGTGCCGAAAATTTCGACGCACAGCTTGCTCCGCGGCAAGAAAATCGCCGCACGCCGACGCTGCTCGACGCGATACCTACGGGGCGACCGGAACTTCGACGCACGTCCACGCATGGACAACGCCGCCCGACTTCCAGAAATCGACGCGACACCTGCCATGAGAAAGAAAATTCCACGCATAGCCTCCCGGAACGACGTGCAGCCGGAAAACAAGCCGCAGAATCCACGCCCAGACCCTGGGACATCTGGTAATCCCGCGATCCATGGAAGGAGACGGTCCGCATGCCGGAAAACGACACACGTCTTCCCCAAGTGAAAAATAACAACGCAAGTCTGTGTTTGAAGGGGCATATCCGACGCACACACCATTTTTCCACGCATCTCCTCTTCTGCGGCCTTCTGCAGAGATTTTCCACTCCAAACCAGGTACTTTGTGCTTGAAAGAGACTTTGTTTACTTTCTAAAGACTTAAGACACTTCATTTCACTTTTTAGTGATATCTTTACAAATTCATATCGTATCTTTGATCGTTTTGACCTGCAAATACCCAGATAAATATTATATATTTTTTCTAAACACTGTGTGGTGTATTTTGTAGTGCTATATTGTGTTATTGTATGATTGATTGCACAAACGCTTTACACATTGCCTTCTAAGTTAAGCCTGACTGCTCGTGCCAAGCTACCAGAGGGTGGGCACAGGATAATTTGGATTGTGTGTGACTTACCCTGACTAGAGTGAGGGTCGTTGCTTGGACAGGGGGTAACCTGACTGCCAACCAAAAACCCCATTTCTAACAGATTAATTCTAGGCATTGTTGTTTGTTCATTCCTGATAATAGTAAAGAAAGTAGAGACCTACTTACTAATATGACTAATGCAAGTGCTGATTTGAAAGAAATAAAAGAACCAGGTGATTGTGAGAAAGTTGGCAAGGGTTTTGCTTCAGGTTGAAATTGGCTCAGCAACCTTGGGAAAGGGATTTTGTTGAAAATTATACAGGGGATATTAATTATTGTGGTTTGCCTAATTGGAATATGGGGTATATGTAAACTGTGTTAAAGGATTAAATCAAAAAAGTCAAAGTATGTTCAGAG
This sequence comes from Pleurodeles waltl, assembly GCF_031143425.1. Classification (NCBI taxonomy): domain Eukaryota; kingdom Metazoa; phylum Chordata; class Amphibia; order Caudata; family Salamandridae; genus Pleurodeles; species Pleurodeles waltl. The sequence continues at coordinate 679,788,114 of NC_090450.1, read as the reverse complement.
GAGGGAAGAAAAGTAAAGGGAACAAATTGTTCAGGGAAAATTCGAAAAAGGAACAAAAGTATGAAGGGATTAAAATGACAGAATTTTAGCTGATAGTTTGGTGTGATGACACATTTAATCATCAGAGGATGGATTGCTAGTGCAGGTGCTTTAATAAAAATTATTAATGAGTGTTCTTTTACTATGAGTAATGTCTTAGTGTAGAAAATGTAATAATGTAGAAAAATAATGCACGCATATGAAATTGTGATCACGATGAGCGGCCGCCAGTGTTCACGAAGTATACTTATTAATAGTTTATTAATATGAAATGTTGAGTATATGTTAGATTAATGTAGTAATATGTCATTTTACGGGTTATGCATTATGTATTAGCTTTATTCACTGTAAGCTTAACTTAGCGGAGGTCTTGGCCTAGTTGCCCAGCCTCATGTCAAGCTGTATTTCTTAACATTTAGAGCGTTAAACTGTGATTTTCCATTGTGCTGTATAAATGTGCTCGTAGCTAAAAGTCTTTCTCATGAGACCCGATTGCTAGAAGATGCTGTTCTTGCTAAATGTAACATTATGAGTGTAATATGTGTAAGACTGACTTTCTCAGGAGGAGAACAGTGAAGACACTGACTGGAGTATAAGCTGCAACAATATTGTTACCTGAGGAGCTGGATGATGAGGACATTACAAGAGAAGCCAATCAGCGACATGTGAACGGAGTAGTGGTAGAGTTCATAGATTTGAAGTTTTAGTTTTATTGGACAAAGTATGAACATGCGATCCCTTGACCAATAGGGACTTGGGAAGTAGTTTTAGGAAATTGAACTTAACAGGGCTGCACCAAGAGAAGACAAGCTTTTCTCTCTATTCTTCTTGAGGGTTTACCTCTATTCTTTAGAGTTGCTTAAAGACTTTGGGGGTCATTCCTACCCTGGCGGTCCGAGACCGCCAGGGTAGGGGACGCAGGAAGCACCTCCAACAGGCTGGCGGTGCTTCTGGGGCTATTCTGACCGTGGCGGTAAAGCCGCGGTCAGAAAAGGGAAGCCGTCGGTTTCCCGCCGGCTTCCCGCTGCCCCTGTGAATCCTCCACGGCGGCGCTGCAAGCAGCGCCGCCATGGGGATTCCGACCCCCTTCCTGCCAGCCTGGTTCTGGCGGTTTTCACCGCCAGAACCTGGCTGGCGGGAACGGGTGTCGTGGGGACCCTGGGGGCCCCTGCAGTGCCCATGCCACTGGCATGGGCACTGCAGGGTCCCCCTAACAGGGCCCCACATTGATTTTCAGTGTCTGCTTGGCAGACACTGAAAATCACGACGGGTGCAACTGCACCCGTCGCACACCAGCAACTCCGCCGGCTCCATTCGGAGCCGGCTTCCTCGTTGCTGGTGCTTTCCCGCTGGGCGGCGGCCTTTTGGCGGTCGCCCGCCAGCCCAGCGTGAAAGTCAGAATGGTCTTCTGGCGGTTCCCGCCAGGCGGGCAGCGACCGCCGACCGCCAAGATAGGAATGACCGCCTTTGCGTTTTCTGTACTTTGATGCTGAATACTGATGCCTTGCTGACCGAACAGGTGTCCTGGTGACAAAGGCTATCTAAGCTTGCTGATCCAATTAAGGAGAGGTATTCTCGTACCATGTGTTTGTTATGCTTATTTGCTTTTCTTTTTAGGTACCAACCGCACTGTTTTGATAAGAGCCTTAGCTAGATGTTTTCCAAATCTTTGTTTAGTAAATTGTTTTACATGAAGCCCAACCTGCTTGTGTTAATCTGGTGTTAGTTAAGGAATCATTAATAATTAGAATGAACCATAGGGAATAACGCTGATGTATTTCTTTGCTGAAATCTAAATGTATGTGATATCAATTGCACAATTATTCTTATTATTAATTTGCACTGTAACCTTAGAATGTGTAGTAGTTCAAGCTTTGATTAGATTGTGTTTCTTCCGTCGCTTTGGACAGCCAGTGTTGTTTCTGTATGTGTACCATTTGATTTTGAGATTATCTTATATGACTTTAGCATTGTTAAGATAGGGAAATAAATATGTCTACCTTTTTCTAAAGGTTTGGTTATTCATGACTGAAAGGTCATGGTGTGTGACAATTACTGACTTCAATTGATTACTAATGTCATTGATTATCATTGATTATTGATGTTACTGATTATTTACTGATTATTGATCTGAATGTACTGGAGTTATGGTGGGAACATCTTAATTGCGAGTCAAATGGTTCATCGACCTATTCGTGTCCCCTTGTAAGTTTACTCACTAATGTCAGACGCTCTATCAAGGTTGAAGTGCTTGTTTTAGAGGAGGACACTGATGTGCTGATAGTGCAGCAAGAGGCAGTTAGATGGCAGCCTAGGGCTAAAAGGCTTCCCATTGGAAAAGCAGACCTCTGGTTTGCCCAAACATGGTGCAGTTAGTGTTGCCTGCCTTTACTAGTGTCACAGTGTGTAGAGTGAATACTGAAATCTTTTTGCATATACATTTCTTTCAGTTGTTTACGGATGATATATTTGAGGGTGAGATTGTTGTGCAGACTAATTTGCATACTGAACAATATCTGAGGGACAACAGTGCTAGACTTAAGCCCGGCTCTATAGCTATCCAGTGGACTCCCACAAATCTGGAAAAGTTGAAGAAGTTCTTGGGTTTACATTTTTTGATGGGCTTGATAATGAAGCTGTCACTCTCTTCATATTAGTCTACTAGTCCCTTGATGTCAACTGTCATATTTTCTGCAGTCATGAGTCGTGATCAGTATTTACCTCTGCTCTGCTTCGGATGCTGCTTTTTGTTGATAATTCTTTAGTGTTGGCATGAGATCACCCTGATTGTAGCCATCTTTTTAAGTTCCTGCCTGTCCTTGATCACACTGTAGATCATTTTTCAGAGATCTATGTTCCAGCGACAGAAATAGATGTGGGTGGGTCTTTGGTCCTGTTCAAGGATTGTTTGTTTTTTAGGCAGTACATTCCAGTCAAGAGGGCATTTTATGGAATTAAGATGTATTTGATGTCTGAGAGTAGTACAGGCTATGTCTATAAATACCAGGTCTACAATGGTAGGGATTCTACTACTGCCCCTCCTGGTTATTCTTCCACTTTCAGGGATAGTGAGAACATTTGTTTGAGAACCTGGTAGAGGACTTTTTAACAAAGTCCCCATTTATAACTAGATAACTTCTACACTGCTGTGCAGTTGTTCAGGGAATTGTTCAAAGTGGACACTGTTTTGTGGCACAGCCCCTCTAACCGTAAAGGTTATCCAAATGAGTTTGTTTGTAAAAACCTTGGAGTGGACAGTGCATTGCCTTGCAAAGTGATGAACTGCTAGCTTTGAAATTTGAAGACAGGAGGGATGTCTAAGTGCTGACTACCATCCATGATGAAAGTACTTCACCTGTGACTGTTTGGGGTCAGGTTGCTGAAGTACAATAAGCACATGGGAGGTGTAGTTAGAAAAGATCAGAGGCTGAAACATTACACTGCTGTTCATAAGGCTTACATTTGGAATAGGAGGCTGGCTATCCATCTCTTCCATTTAGCAACCTTTAGGGGCATATTTAAGAGCCTCTAGCACCATTCCAATGCCACATTTGCATAATTTTTTTTACACTAATGTGGCATTAGAAGGCCAAAAACGCAGTGCCATATTTACAAAGTGGTGCAATGCATGCATTGTGCCACTTTGTAACCCTTTGTGCTACATTATGCCTGCGCCAGGCATAATTTATGCAAAGGGGCGTTCCTCCGTTAGGGGGGCCAAAAAAATGGCTCAAGGAAATCTAAGAGATTTCCTTGCACCATTGTTTTATCACTTTTAACACCTGCTCGGAGCAGGTGTTAAAGGAGGCTTCCATTACTTACAATGAGCCTCGGGGTGCTTTGCAGAATTAGCGTCAGAATTTTCGACACTAATTCTGCAAAGTGATGGACTAGGGTAAAAAATTCAGACGCTAGTGCCCTAATTACAACTGTGATGTGCCGTATTTAAATACAGCTCACACATGGTGGCGTCAGGGGGGCGCTATGGTGCGCATGGTAAGTGACGCTGCACCGTGTGCAGTGCCACTTTTCGTTAATATGCCCCTTGGTGCTTTTGTTGTGTTCAAGGATTGTTCTCCAGAGTCAAAGATGACTTCTTTTCAGTTTTAGGAGACTGTGATAGGCACCCTTGTTTTAGTGAAACAGACAAGCGTTCCTATAGTAGAATGGTGGAGGATGTGGCTAGATTGAAAGATCGCCACTTTGTGATGACATTTCTCCCACGCCCCAAAAAATCAATCCCTGTAAGCAATGTAGAGTCTGTATGCGAACAGGCACACAGGAGGAGAGTCATATGCACTGCCTTGATTGTCCATCTCAACATGGGCTGTGTGTGCCCGATTGTTTTAGAATGTACCATATGCAAAATAATTTTTGGGAGCGCCTGTCAGCACAACCTGGGCTCTATAATTTTATATTTTTCATTCAGTTTCACGGTTGGCATTAGTGTGATGTATTTTGTTGGAGCTGTTGTGTTTGTAGTTTTGTATTTACATACAGTTGGTTATTGTTTTTTTTTTTTTAACTGTGATGGTGGTGTGTGTAGATTGGTGCTTGGCTGGCAGTGGGCGTGGACTGGCACTTGGCTGGCTGTGTGTGGGGGCTGGTACTTGGATGGCGGTGTGTGTGGGTTGGCATTTGGCTGGCGATGTGCATGGACTGGCGCTTAGCTGGTGGTATGAGTGAGCTGGCGCTTGGCGTGAGTTGGCGCTTGGCTGGTGATGTGTGAGTAGTGACTTACTGCTGGTCACTACACACACTGCTAGCCAAACACCAGTCCACACACTCCGTCAGCCTGTGTCAGGCATGTGGGCATTTAAAAGTGGTGGGCCCTTGAATGGCTCTGTCTGTTGATGTGAGTGTTGTAATTTGCTGGGTCTGTGGCTAGCGGTGTAAATGGTCTTGGGTGTTTCATTAATAAAAGGAGTGTGAAAGGACTGTAACGCAGTTGGTGCCTTGATGCAGCTTTGCAGCTTTGCAGCTCACAAGCTGTGAGTCATTGGTTCAGTTTTTTGACCTTTCAATTATTAACAGTGCATTTCATTTTTGTGAAATTTTTTGTTTTATATATTGAACCATCATTCTCCCTCATGCCAAATCCAACTGGCATGCATGTGTAAAAATAATGGTGGTTAGCCACAAGAAGTTTTTATTGCACTTCTCCTCTCATTTGGGAATTCAACTCTGAAAAAAACTCACTCTACTGTAATTAGGTGTCAACAAAGCAAAACACAAGTGATGGAAGGAATGCGGAACCAATCAAACATTCACCTCCAGTCACAGATCTGGGTTTAATCCATCGTTCTTTTGCTCACCATGCCACCCCAGTTTAGACCCAGCCATATAGCGAGCACGGGACCCACGTCTGGGAATACCCTACTCACTTGGGGCGACAAATGCGAAAACAACTGAAGATGGACAGAATGCAGAGCAAATCAAACATTCACCCCCAGTCTCAGACCTGGGTTTAATCCATCAGCTTTTTTGCTTGCCATGTCATTCCAGTTTGGACTCAGCCATATACAAATCACTCTTGACCGTGCTCCTCATGGGAATAGTCCAGCCCGAACTCCCAGGCCAGGTCCTCCCTGGAACGGAAACAAGCATCCTAGGACCGGTTTCAGGGTTTCACCCTTCATCAGCCAGGCTAGCTTGAATCCAGTGGCATAGTGAGCCTGGGACCCACATCTTGCCTACCCCTGGAGGACACTCATGGATGGGGGGACCCATCCCAGGTAGGTACAGGTAAGTTGGGGTAAGTATAATTTTTAATTTTTTTTTAAGTGGCATGGGGGGCCTAATTTGGGTCCCCCTACATGCCACTGTGCCCAATGACCATGCACAGGGGCAGAAGTCCCCTGGGCATGTCCATTGGGCAAGGGGGCATGACTCCTGTCTTTGCTAAGACAGGAGTAATTTCAATGGGGGTTGTGCGTCAAAAAGTGGCGCAAGTTCGGTTTGAGCTATGATTTTTTACTCAAACCTGACTTGCACCATATTTTGACGCACAACCCCCGCTTTCCCCTACGCCGGCTCTGCCTGGTTTGAGTCATTTTTTTTTACTCTGACCAGTCCGCACCACCAGCTAACGTCAATCCTTAAATAAGGCACCCGCCTGGTGCGTAGGAATGGCGGTAAATTTCTTGAGGCAAGCCGGTGCTGGTTTGCGTCAAAACATATAAATATGGGCCTAGATGTCTCGGGTGGTACCCCAATGATGAAGCATGCCATCAACTAGGTTGGTGGGTGAGGAGTCTTCTAAACAAAACCTGTGGCATATTTTTTTCAGAATTTCAGTGTTTGGGACATCACAGAAGTAAAAGACTTGGTAGTGTGCTCGCTTCTTGTCTAGGGAAAATCCACCAACTCTAGATTTGTTTGAAAACTAGACACCCAGGGTAGTACAGGGTGGTGTGCCTCTTGTGGATCTCAGCATGTTTTCTTACCTAAAATGCCCTGCAAACCTCAAAATATTACTAAAATCACACATTTTCCCTGCATTTCTGTGCTATATTCTTCCAGAATAGGAAACAAACCACACATTTTCTGCTACCCAGAGTATCCCTTGGTCTTCTGATAAAAATTATACCTCACTTGTGTGAGTGCCCAAAGCAGAGTCAGCCTAAAACCATATAAACAAAACTGTGCAAATGAACATGCCTCCAATCTCTACACATTTTTGGCCATTCTGTGTCGCAGGCACTTGGCCCACCCACACAAGTGAGGTATTATTTTTGCAGGGGATTCTGGGTGAAAAATTGTGGTAAGAGCCCCACAAGTCACCCATCCTGGATTCCCCAGGTGTCTAGTTTTGAAAAATGTACAAGTATGCTTGGTTTCCCTAGATGCCCGCTGAGCTAGAGCTTAAAATCCATAGCTAGGCACATTGCAAAAAACAAGTCAGTTTTCAGTGGAAAAATGTGATGCGTCCACATTGCATTTTGGGGTGCTTCCTGTTGCGTTCACTTTGCCCAACTACACAATTGAGGTATCATTTTTCTCAGGAGACCAAAGGATACACTCGGTGGTGGGAAATGTGTGGTTTATTTCTGATTCCAAAACTTTCACCAAGAACCTGCAAGCCCTATATACCTCTGCAACGAGAACAGTCCAGTAGATGTAATGGTGTATTGTTTTTGAAAATCTGCATAACTGAAAAATGGTACTGATGAAAACTTAGACATAAATGGCTGTGTTTTTCCAACTCAGTTTCAATAGTTTTTTTTTTTCAATTTGAACTGTTACTTTCTAGAGGAAAACCTTAAAGGAACTACGCAAATGACCCCTTGATGAATTCAGAATTGTGTCTACTTTTCAGAAATGCACAGCATTCCGAGATCCACTCTACCTATTTCTGTCACTAACTGGAAGGAGGATGCAAGCACAAAAAAATAAGAAAAATTGAGTCTGTGCGAGTAAAATGCCAAAACTGTGTTGAAAATGTTGAATTTCTGATTCTAGTCTGTCGGTTCCTGAAAGGCATGGTGAGAAGACAGCACAGTGAAGGGGGTTAAAAAAAACAGTGAAGAGATATGGAACAATACTCATTCAGCTTTGTTAGATGATGAGCAGGTTTTTGCCAAAAAGAATGAAAGTGGCTATGAAATGTAGGCTAGGAAATGACTACGAATCCCAGAATACCGTTCAGAAATGGGGGAAGGACAGTATGTAAAACATTGAAACTCAAAGGGGATTATACATGTGACCAAGATCCCGTTTGAAACTTGCTTTGTAGCACCTACGAATTAAAGTTAACAAGTATTGTAATATACGATCGGGAGTGACGCCTATCTATCGATACTTTGGAGCGATACCACAACTTCTGCCAGTACCTCTTGTTTAATACACTTTCTAAGATTCAATGTATATCGATATCAGTTTCCGGGCAGGAGAGGGAACTCATTCTCATCACAAGAAGAAGCTAGAACGGAGCTGTGCACATAACAAAACAGCGAGTCACAACGAACCCCACAGACCACAGCACAAATCGGGAGAAGCGACAGTTCCATGCAGCACCAGAGCCTTTGGAGGGGGAGGCCCATTACCGGACTAAACATCCTAAACCGCTGCTTACCGGACTAAACATCCTAAACGGGAAGACAAAGTCTGCCCCAAACGGCCATCGCGATGCATATTCCCATTTTGCGAGTCTGTACCGACTCGCAAAATGGGAATGCGACTCGCAAATAGGAAGGGGTGTTCCCTTCCTATTTGCGACTCGCACCGCAATGCAGAATTGCTTTGTGACCGCGAAAGCAGTCGCAAAGCAATTCGCAGTTAGCACCCACTTGAAGTGGATGCCAACTCATTTGCGAAAGGGAAGTGGTCCCTACGCACAAAATGTTTTTTCAGAGCAGGCAGTGGTCCAATGGACCATTACCTACTCTGAAAAAACAAAAACAAATGGTTTCATTTTTTATTTTGTATTGCAACTCATTTTCCTTTAAGGAAAACGGGCTTCAATACAAAAAAAAATTGCTTTATTGAAAAAGCAGTCACAGACATGGAGGTCTGCTGTCTCCAGCAGGCCACCATCCCTGTGATTGCAGGGAATCGCAAGGGAGTCGCAAATTGCAACCCACCTCATTAATATTAATGAGGTGGGTCTTTGCGACCCCCTTGTGAATCGCAGAAGGTGTCTGAGACACCATTCTGCATACGAATTTGTGAATCGGAAATTCGATTCTTGCTACATCTGGCCCTAGGTGTGATTCGCCAAGGTAACACACTTTTGAGTAAGTTACTACTTCTGGGAATTCACAAACTCAAAGTGTACATTTTGTTTTATTTTTAACCAATTTTTATTAGTTGTTTAGAATATAACCATAAGAAAGTGATGCATTCAAATCCTTGTAGTGTATAGTCTGTACATTTAAACTTTCAGGTTGCATGTATAGACACATGGTATATACATAAAAGGCAGGAGCCCTGTGTTCATTTAAGTCTGCAAACATGAACGAAGCAAGGAAGTCAGTATGGATACAACTCATATCATGATCATTAATGCCGTATGAAACATTGCAGTTAATTTCTCCTATCCTACAGTTACACCTTCCTCCTGAGAGAGCGTAGCTTATATAATCTATATTAACATGAAATGTTTATGAATTAGTGTGTGATGCTGCCGCATAGAAACTATAATAATAGTAATTTTGCTTAGACGTGCGCTTGAATTGTGACCACGATGAGTGGCCATCAATGTATACGCGAACTAATAATGATAATCAAAATGTTTTTATTACGTTTAAATAAGTTTATACTAACATTTGCGTTATTAGATCTGTACTGAAAACCTTATAGGCCTTAAGTTAGCATGAGCCGAAGCTTAGCTGCTTGGCTCTCATATTAAATGCATTTTTCTATTTTCAGTGTGCTGACTCACAAGGGGCCATGACCCTGTTTATTCTTTTTCTTCAACTTGGAAGATGAATGTAACCATGTTAGATCCGTTCTCACCATCTCCCCTCCTCCACAGACTAAATGTTAAAAGTGAATTGAAACAATGTAGATTAATGTAATGTACAAGGTCATTCAAACCGGTGAAGACAATGGAACTGCTGACCAAAAGATGTGCAAAGAATTACAGAAGGATAAAATCACACTGGACGTGCCACCTCTGAAGACGTCAATTACGAAGACAAATCAAAGACTTGTAAAATAATATGGGAGGAAAACTTAGATTACCCAATGTACTTTCTGATAGGTTAAAGATAGTGGGGTATAGCAAAAGTCCAATAGAATTTTGGGGGAATGTACAACGAAAAAGGGATAAAAACCCATGTCACAGGAAGTCATTTAGAATTAGGTAGGGAATGCTGTTAATTTTATCCAGAAACTCTGTCACTCTGATTGGTGATTTGGTGTGTTACTTAAAGCCATCCTTGCCCTTAGATTGCTCATTCTACACTTTACCTTCTTATGAGGAAAGTGCCTTTTTGCCCCAGAGCCAAATTCTGACTGATGGCGATTTGACTGATGTCCTGAAGACGAAGACTGAACCTGTGTGCTGACCTAAACTTTGGAGGGTAATTATGACAATGCAATTGTAATTGTCTGTTTGCTTTTCCTTTCTAGGTACCAACTGCTTGCTTTTGACAGAGACCTTAGCTAGATGTTTTCCAAATTGGTGTTCTAAATTGTTTTGCATGAAGCCCAACATGCAAATGCTAATTAGAGGCTAGGACAGGTGTTCATCGAACTGACGCAAATAGACAAACGACTGACACTATGCTTTGTTGAACTGACGTGTTATTGACACTCTGCTAAATTGATCTATGTTCATGCCATGTTATGTTCTGATGTTTGTGATTCTCGCCTTCATGAAAGCTTACCAAAGTTGCCATATTGTGACTATGCTAAAATGTTTCTTGGTGTTGAGATTAATGCATTTGCTATTAGACTGTAATTAATAGGGAATAAAACTCATATCATTCTACTTAACAAGGTGTGGTTATTCATGACTGAAAGGTCATGGTAGCGTCTTTGAATTGATTAATGACTTTGACTAAAGTGAAATGCATTGTCGTGATAAATATTGATGACATTATTGATGTATTGATTGATATATTGATTAGCTATCTCGTCCTAAGGTGTCTCTCAACTGGGTCAAAAGATTAATTGGCCTAAAACGAGTCCTGATGTGTAATAAATATCATAAAGGGACGTGTTAGCACTCCTATAGATCATTTCTGGTGAGAACCGAAAGGCTTCGTATATGAACAGTCCAAGTTAATGGTCCATCCCTTCAGAGAGTCAAGGCATATTGAATGGATCAAGGGGATACCCGCCGAGAGGAGTGTGTTGATGGTAGGGGGAGGATGGGAGTGGGGAAAGGAAAATGGACTAAGCTGGGGGTGCATCTTTATACAGTTGAAGGTCTGGCATTAACATCTCCCAGCCGGCTGCAATAGGTATCCTGCGCAGTCCCTATGCCTCCTCCCCTTTAAGTGCTACAGTTTCATCTTTTCCCCACTTCAATAGCCGTACGTACCAATAACGCAGGCCAGGGAGGGCCTGAACTTTCCAGTGTATGGCAATAGTTCTGCGGCCAATTAACAGGGCAAGGTTACAAAAATGGTTGGTCACCATTGCTCTTTTTGGGTATATAAAGAGACCAAGAAGGGTGCAGATATCCACCCAGTCTGTTAGCTCCATAATGGCACCAGCAGCATCTGCCCAAAATCTCTCTAGACCAAATCGGCAGTGGGGCCCTGGCATCTAGAACATTGCGGGGAGGAATCAAATATTTGGTGCAACGTCGCAGACATAAGATCAGAGCTCTCTAATTACTTATTCCTGCTGCGTCCCAATGTTGAATACCCACCTGTCCTAACATCACACGAAACGGGCTAATAGTGGAAAGTCTAGTTTCGGGGGAATACTGTGGAGTGGGGGGCATCAGTCCGAGTGCACGTTTATAACTATCATTGGCAGTTTTATCAGGGTACTTGAGTGCCTAGGTGCAGTTGCGGATCGCATCATTAATGATGGGGGGAGTGGGGTGGCGCGCGTGGGGGGCTGTGCGAGGGTGCGGGTCACAAAATTAATTAAAGGAAAATAAAATAAAATTAAAACGTACCCGCTTCTCGCCGCGCTGCACCTCTCCTCCGTCTCCTCAGGCTGCAGGCAGGCACAGGCTCCCAGCCTGCCCTGAGGCCAATCCTGACGCTGCTCAAAGCAGCATCAGGATTGGCTGGGAGAGCCCTGGATGGGCACTCCCAGGCAGACTGGGAGCCTGTGCAGGATCTGTCAAGCCCAGCAACTGTGTTGCTGGGCTGGAGAGAGCCTACAGTGCTTGTGTGTTTGGCAGGCCTGAGCCAGCTGGCCAAATACACATGCGCTCTGATGGGAGTGCACAGTGCATTCCCCTCGGTGCTCCTCACCCCCGTGGCCCCACCCCTTCCACCACAAAGGGATAATAACCCTAGTTTATTATCCCTTCGTGGTGAAAGGTTTGCAGCTTCTGCTGCTTGCAGGGGCAACACTCCTCCATCCTAATGGAGAAGCTGCCCCTGCCTAGGTGGTGTGGCATATGGGAGAAGTGTTTCGTGTATCATACGTTGCGCATTGTTAGGGGGTACTTGTCCAACTTCTTCCAGCAAGCGACCCATCAGCCATCGGGCAGGTCATTGAAGCTGGGTGGCATGATAATAGTGTTCGAAATTAGGGACCCCTAAACCCTCCTTTTCAACCACTAGCTGCACCTTATGTAGTTACACTAGGCACCTACCCATATTCCAAATGAAGCGTCCCAATGCCGGATGGTCCCCATGAAAGACAGATCTGGGGATGTGTATAGGTAGATTATGGAAATAATATAAGAGGCAAGGGAGCATAACCTTTTTGAATAATTAAATTCTGTCCTCTAACATGAGCTGGAGAGTCCTCCAGAAGACCATCTGGGGGCGAAGGGAAGTATTAGCTCTAGTAAGCTTACCATCTATAAGGTCCTGAATGTCATGGTAGATATGTATTCTTAAATATTGGAATGTATGAGGTTCCCAGCTCAGTACATGAGTGTCTACTAGGAAGTGCTCTGGCGTACAGTTAGGATGTAAGGGGAACACACATGATTTAGTCCAATGGACTCCCAGCCCTGAAGCTGCTCGGAATTCCGATAGGATAGCTGTAATATTGTCTGTGCCCTGTCTAATGTTGCAAATATAGATTAACACATCATCGGCGTATAAGGAGGCCATGTGCACTACGCTGTCCAATGGTATCCCCCACTCTCTGGGATGTTGTTGAAGTGTCTGAGCTAAGAGTTCCAATGCAAGGGCAAAGAGGAGGGGGATAGGGGACAACCCTGACATGTCACCCTTTGCACTGAAAAAGGGGAGATATGCTTTGCCCAATCTTCACATGGGCTGTGGGGTCTACATATAGAAGACGTATGAGGCTTTGCAGGGGACCTGTGATTCCCAAGGTGGTGAGGGTGGAAACATATTTTCCCAGTCTAGTGTGATGAACGATTTTTCTAAATCTAACACCATGCAAGCAATGTATAGCCACTGTGTGGGGGAGTGTTTCATAATCCTGTGTAATCACCATATGTGGAAGGTGGTGGACCTGCCAGGGAAAAAGCTGTTCTACTCTGTGTGGACCATTGTAGGCATATGCTCCAGGAGGCAAGAGGCTATTATTGTAGTTAATATTTTGTAATCGGACCCAAGTATAGAAAGTGGGCATTAGGAGGTTAATTCCAATTGATTTCTTCCTGGTTTGGAGAGTGAGAGCAACAGGAATTCCTGTAATGAAGGGGGAGCACCCTTCTTTATGAGCCAAATGGAAAGTTTCAAAAAGCTTGGGTACCAGACAGGGCATATAGGCCTAATAGAATTCTGTGGGGAACCCATCAAGCCCTGGGGCTTTATAGGTGGCTGCATCTTTGATCGTGCCACATATTTCCTGTATCGTGAAAGGCACATTTAATTCCCCCCTTACCAGGGGCTCTAGTACAGGCAATGTCTTCTCTTGGAGGAAGGCATGTATACTTTGTGTCCTGTCTACAGGGGGAGGGTTGTATAAGGTCCTGTAGTGTGTAGTGAATGCTTTGTGTATGTCCTTATGATTTGTAAGCATGTGTGTAAGGATACGCCTAATTGCTGTTATAGGGGAATTGGGAGTAGCGCTGCGCAGGAGCCACGCCAGCAGTAGGCCTGATTTGTTCCCTTCTGCATGTAATTTGGCTTGGTACCCTCTGAAATCCAGGCACCACAACTGCTCTACTAAACAAGCATGTGTCTCATAGGCTCTGGTCAGCTGTTGGTACCTCGCAGGGTCAGTATGGGAATTCACTTTCAGTTGTCTGAACTTATTTTCAGTCTGGAGGAGATTGCTATGTAGTTCTGCCCCAACCCCCACAAAGTTCGAATGCAGTGGGCCCGTAATACTACCTTTAGGGCCTCCCAGTCTACAGTGTGGGATGTTTCAATGCCCCAGTTCTGGGTTACAAAATGCGTTAAAGCATCTTGTGTGGACTCTTTGAACACCTGGTCCTCCAGAACTGCAGGTTGCAGGCGCCATTTGAGGACTGTTGAACGAGCTATCCCCCAGTTGAAGTCTGTTAAGAGTGGGTTATGATCAGAGAACATTTTTCCTAAATATTCAGCTGAGGTGGCCTGTAGGTGGAGGGAGGCATTGGAAATTATACAGTCTGACCTAACATGTAAGTCGTGTGGTCGTGAGTAATGGAAATAATCCCTGGCATCCAGATGAAATGTCCGCCAGTATTTAATAGTGCCCAGTACATCAGCAATTGATTGAAATGATCAGCCATTGTCACTACAGGAGAGAACAGTAGGGGGAGGTGCAAGTGATCTAATTGCAAGTCAAGTACACTATTAAAGTCCCCTCCAAGAATCCACTGGATAAGTGCCTATTTAGTCAGGACAGTTATTAAGTGTGCAAAAAAAGGCTAGTTGTGCTACCTAGTAGCATGGGTCTGCCGTCGAGTGTCCTTTCCACAAAAACCTACCCCCGCTGGGTCTATTTCAACCATTGTATGGCGAAAGGGAACACCAGGACTGATCCAGTCAAGGCCTCCCCTTGCAAAGCCAGACTATGGGGGTGATTCTGATTCTGGCGGGCGGCGGAGGCCGCCCGCCAGAATTCCGCCCCCATAATACCGCTCCGCGGTCAGAAGACCGCGGAGGGTATTATGAGTTTTTCCCTGGGCTGGCGGGCGGTCTCCAAAAGACCGCCCGCCAGCCCAGGGAAAAACTCCCTTCCCACGAGGATGCCGGCTCGTAATCGAGCCGGCGGAGTGGGAAGGTGCGACGGGTGCAGTAGCACCCGTCGCGTATTTCAGTGTCTGCAAGGCAGACACTGAAATACCTTGCGGGGCCCTCTTACGGGGGCCCCTGCCGTGCCCATGCCATTGGCATGGGCACGGCAGGGGCCCCCAGGGGCCCCGCGACCCCCCCTACCGCCATCCTGTTCATGGCGGCTTTTCCGCCATGAACAGGATGGCGGTAGGGGGGGGTCAGAATCCCCCATGGCGGCGCAGCAAGCTGCGCAGCCATGGGGGATTCTGAGGGCAGCGGTAAACCGGCGGGAGACCGCCGGTTTACCCTTTCTGACCGCGGCCAAAGCGCCGCGGTCAGAATGCCCTGCGGGGCACCGCCGGCCTGTCGGCGGTGCTCCCGCCGACCCTCGCCCCGGCGGTCGAAGACCGCCGGGGTTAGAATCAGCCCCTATGTGTTACAGTAACAGTGACTCCACCAGCGTCGCTGCAATTTAACATTTTCCCCTCTCGCTGTATGCATTTCCTGTAGAAATGCTACTTGCGCATCCCTGCACCTAATATATTGCTAAACGCATGTTTCTTTCGGGTGGTTCCCAGGCCTGGGACATTCCTAATACTCTAATTCCTACCATTTCTTTGAGCACAGCAAATGGTCTGGAGTGGGGAGAGCAAGGGCAGGATGGACAGTGTAATTGAGGAATGCAGGGCATACTATCAGACTTACATAAATTTGCAAAGAATAGCAACAACAATGACCCACACCTCTCAAACCAAGTTGATCCCGAAGCACAAATGCTCCCAAACAATTAACAAACTATCTCAAGTATAGGATACTCCTAATCATCCTGTAGTACAGGCTGTGGCTGCCCAGGAGTAGGGCAGGGGGTGGTCTGCATTATGAGCTAAATAAAGGCAGTACCAGTGCTGTAGTGACAGCTTGTATGAAGCATGCTGCAAGGCTCTTTGTGTCATCATCACTGATGCATTAAAAATTTGATCTTGGCCAATGGACAATGGGTTAGGAGGACTGTGGCTGGGCGAGATAGGTGTGAGTGAGTGAAACATAACATTTACAGGCCAGACAGAGTAGTATATAATCAAGTCCGCAGTCTGTGAGGTTACATCTGGCAAGATCACAGATGGAGCTGCACTGGCAGAGGTGTTCGGTTCGAGGTCTGATCATCTGCGGTCAAGGGGGGATGGCAAGCATCTGTTGATCCATTATATGGATTCGGCTGACAATGCATGCATCTGTTCCTTTCATGCTTGCGCTAGTGTGGGAGCTCCTAGCAGCCTGGCAGATTTTGCAAACTGATTATTGCTTCTTCCTCTGCCTTTCTGTTTGTCTCAGTGGGGGGTGTGGACAGTGATGGTGGGGTTGAGGCTTTGAATCTTTGCTGCTCTACCCAGTCCCAGGCATCAGCAGGGTCAGTGCAGAAGTAGCTAGTTTCCTTGACCATGACATTAAGTTTCGCTGGGAAGAGCACCAAGTATTACAGACCTGCTTGTCGTAAGTGCTTCTTAACCCCCAGGAATGATGCTTTGTGGTGCTGCACCACGAGGGTGTAGTCTGGGAATAGAAAAACTAAGCATTTTCATGATTGGTTCAGCTATTCGTGACACACGCAGTATGACCTCCTTGTCCCTTTAATTTAGGGGCCAGACTGCTACTTGTCTCGGGGGGTTCCCAACGGGGTCTCTTTATTGGCACTCAATGCACTTTTTGTACCAGGTAGTGAGGCGATAAGTTATCTCAGGCCGTCATCAGCATTGTTTTGAAGAAACAGACTGGATCTGCTCCATCTGAGAATCCCACAATCCATAAATGGTTTCTTCTGGTGCAACCTTTTGAGTCTTCCGCCCTGTTCTCCAGTTCCCTGACCTTTACAGTTAGGGATCTAACTTGCCCCTCCAGATCAGACATCACAGGATGAATGTTGCTGAGTGGATTCTACGTTTGAATGGTGCAAGCAGACAATTTCTTTGATCTTCCCTCAGACGGGCCACCTCAAAGGCTACGGTATAAACCTGATTCCATAAGTCTTGCCTGGTGTCACTAATGGCTTCAAGGATCTTGTCTAGTTTAGTTTCAGGGAGAGTGAACAGTCCGTGTGCGACCGTGGTGCCATTGGCTTTGAATTGTTGGCAAGAGGTCTCTCTGAAACAACTGACATCCTGTGCAGTGTGGCCCTCAGTGCTCCCTACCGACCAGCCCAGTCCCCCTTGTCAACTCTGGGAGGTAGATGATGGGGCGGCACAAGCCAGTGCTCTTCAATAGCTAGTGCTTAGGTGGCCAGCCATCAGGGCCCGCCTCACCCCACTGTGAATGGTGGTCAGTGGTCTGGGGGCACAAGCAGCTCAGGCTTCCAAGTGTCTTTTCCAGGGGAGCTTAGTGTCACAAGTAAATATTGCAGGGTCTCTGATCAAAAGGCAGAGTAGTGATACATGAAATTCGCAGCTAAGTGTTTTGGAGGAGCGCACTGCCTTTTGGTCTTGAGCAGCCCAGACTTCACAGCAGTATCAGTCCAGGAGGGAGGGGGAGCAGTGTGTGACTGGGGAGGAAGGAGGCCAGCAGCTGAGATGCATATCAGGGTAAGCCTCCAGGCCTTGCGAGTCCTCAGTCTACGGGCAATCAGCATGCAGTGACAGAAAAGTCAATGCTGACTGTAAAATGGAAGGAGGTGCCTGCACCTAGTGGTCTCCTGTGTGTGGGAAGCCAGACAGGGGCAGTTTCGAAATGAGCGGTGAGGGCTGCTGCTTGGTGATTGGAAGAAGTATGTTGCCCCTGCGTGCCTCACCGTCAGTTCAGGTCTTCATTCTTTGGCCCACATGGTGCTGTACCTCTGTGCGTGCTCTAGCGGGAGGAGCAGCCCACATGGTAGAAACAAGGATGGCAGGAGTAAATGGGGGGGCACTGGTAGTAGCCTCCTGGACCCCCACTTCCAGCACTGGATCAGTCCAAGTAGGCAGCACACCTCAGCAGTCCGCACGCTCTGGCTGCCGCCCACAGGCCTCGGTAGGCTGTGCAACCCCGGCCCATCACTTGATGAGTAAACAGGGCCAGTGCAGCCTGTGAGGACAGTAATCAGGTCCACAGCCTCCTCTCCCAATCCATACCATCTCCCCATCAGTTACAAAGTCCGCTTGGGCCGGTTAGCAGTGATAACTTTCAGATCTTGGGCTATGCAAAGCGACGGTTGTTAAAAGCCGCCCGCAATCTTGCGGTTCCAGGCTACTCCCCCTCTGTATGACCAACTCAAGTGTAAGTTATTAATAAAAAAAAACACTAGTAAGTCCAGCCAACTACGTCGTCAGCCACTGGTACAGCAATACCCTCCAACAGAAAATAATGGAGGTAGGTACCTAAAACCAAACTCCATATGAAATAATGTTTAGTTAAATTATTTATAATAGATACAAATAAACATAAATATAAATTAATGTTAACTCTCTCTCTCTCTCTCTCTATATATATATATATATATATATATATACATATATATATATTTATACATGTAGAGCATGTAATTATTATTCAATCATAAAATGTTTTAACTACTTTAAATATAAAAAATAATATAACACTAAATTTAATTTAAAAAATATATGTTTTTTTTAATGAATTCTTTACATCACTGTTAACTATTGACACTTTAAACATCATTTTTTCCGTTAAGCGAGAAGTTCTTCTTTAAACTTCAGACATAATTTTCCACTAATTAAAGCTTTGTTTCAAATTTAATTGAATAGTGATGTGCCATTTTTTATTTTATTCAACATTTAAAGTGAATATATGAAATAAATTTACATTAATGTTTAACACAAATATTGTTCTTTATATTTATTTTCAGGTTAAATAAATACCATGTGGAGATTTCCACCCCACCATAAGAATCTCCTAATGTTAAAGTTTGGGAACATTAAAGAAACAAAATAAAGTAATAGGGGATGCTCGACATTCAAATCTTAGGTTTTCTGGAGAATTAATAAAATTAAAGTAGAGGGAGCGCCAATTTTAGAGTGACGATAAGTTAGTGTGTGAAAATTTATACTGTGTAAAGAAAACACTAATAACTAAAAGTGATCCATCTGGAAACTGAATCCATCCTACTCAATGTTCTACATAAGACCCTTTTAAAGTTTACAAGTTTACAAAGGGTTAACTTCTCCAATAGATCACATTATGCACTTTGAGGCACCTTCTCAATCTTTCTATGATTAATTGAAGCAGCAATGTTCAGCAGAAGATAGTAGTCTTAAACGCCAAAATATTATCATGAAATGTGGAATCAGTTGGTCAATTACCTACAGAAAATTTCACCAATCCAGCATGGTATTTCAATAAATTTGAGTTAGCGTTGTGAGTGATTTAGAATGTGTTGAGGCTCAGCTCAACTTTATTGATTCTAGGGAAAGTATTCTTTGTGCTTTTGAGTTGAATTTATTGTCATTAAAAATGCTATAATGACCTCCTTCCGAAAAATAAAATCTATAAAATATTTTAAAAAATACCCGAAGACTACAATCATACCTGCACAAATGTTTTCCCCAAAAATAAGGAAACACTTGTTGCTCAACAACTTCAAAATTATGTAAAAATGTTTTTTGTCTGATTTTCAATATGTCATATTAGAACAATGAAAAACTCTTATTGTATGTCAGGGAAGAAATATTATTCATATTTCTCAATAGACATCCATTGGCACTGATGATACTGGACTTAACTGTGGCATTTGATACTGTAGAACATGGGTTATTGTCTAGGAGACATCAATCAATGGTAGGTATTTGGGAAGCAGCCCTGAGATCGATCTGATCTCATTTGCTGGGTCATACTCTGTCCAGCCCGGATGGCCAGTTTAGATTTATATCTCACCCTTTGGACTGGTGCATTTCCAATCTCTATATCTTGTCACCCTTATTATTTCATCTCTATATGACCCTATTGACCTATCTCAGTGAGACCCATTGTTTCTGGCATCAAATGTCTGTAGACAATTATTGTTGTGAACCAGTGTTTTATTCGTAAAATAGTAAGTGTTGGTGCCCAAAGCGCTGCTCAGACACCCGTGGCTGGCACAATAAAATGTCAGAGCACAAACAGCAAGGGTGTGCAGTTCCAAATACATATCAAGACTCTTTAATTCACTGCTAGACACTGCCTTGCCTTGCATTTCCTCAGTGTTTTAGTTTTGTTTGTTTCTCCCTCTGTTGGCCTCTGGAAATGTCTGAAGTGGAAAAATAAGTGCCTGACCCCAAAAATAAGTGCCAGAGCCCCCCATCAGCAACCACCGGCTCAAATTAAGCACTGTTGTGAACCTGACTGATCGGTCTACAGACATTCCAGCAGCACAATCCCTCATGAGAGAATTAAAAGATGAATGATCAAAAATTAATTGTATTTAAATACAAGAAAAATTGATATATTGCTGTCAAGCACAAATCAAGTATAGTTTTTGCCATGTGATATAGGTCCTTTGCTAGAACCAGTGTTTATCACAAGAAATGTAGAAGTGGTTTTCGATTCATTCAAGTTTACCCTGTTATTGCAAAATACACTCATTAATATGTAAGTAAATGCAATTGTTTTTTCAAGGCTTTCACATATTCCCACTGCCTGTCAGAACATTAGTCAATACATCTTGAATAAACAAGCTGTCCAAAAATGGAAAAGTAGGATTGCATGCTTTAAGAAAGTGAAATATTAACTGAGGTGGATGTTAGTCCACCTCAAGTACTAGAGGCACTAACCAGTTAGGTCCTGTCAGAGGTTTCAGTCATTTAAACATCAGCTCAAACCCTGGTAGCTATGACAAATAGTCTTAACATACAGAAAATATATAAAGCCTTTAGAAACATCAAAACAGTTAAAAAGACAACAACAAAACACTATAAAATACAATTTATAAAAATAGAGAAAAATCTAATAGGTAAAATAACATCACAATTATAAAATTACAATATGGGGAACCAGTGATATGTATTTTTAAAGATTCAAGCGAAAAAGCACCAACTAATATTAAAGTGCCAATTGGTAGTCTATGATTGCAGTTCATTGAGGCCTATGTGTGGATTCAACGTGGTTGGATACATAAGGTAGGTTCATCCCTGTCTAAGATTTTACAATGGAACTTAAGGCCAGATGCATGAGGGTCAGGTTTTGCGGCTTACAAATTGCTATATTTAGCAACTCGCAATTTGCAAGTTGCAAAACCTGATGTACCACAATGTCTCAGACACTGTTACTGATTCCCAAGGGGGGTCGCAATGGAGCTGTCTCATTAATATTCATGAGGCAGGTCGCAGTTTGTGACCCATTTGGGAATGACTGTACTCACAGGGATGATGGCATGCTGTGGTCAGCAGACCACCATGTCTGTGACTGCTTATTAAATAACGCAGTTATTTTTTTAATGCAGCCCATTTTCCTCAGATGATGCATTACAAAAAAAAAATTTAAGTTTCCTTTTCATTTTTTTCAGAGGAGGCAGTGGTCACTGAGACCACTGCCTGCTCTGACAAAATCTTGGTGCCCCCATTCACAAAGGGGAAGGGATCCCTTGGGAACCCCTTCCTGTTTACGAATGGGTTACCATCAATTTGAAATTGGTGGTAACTGTGATTGTTTTGAGACCACATTCACAGTTGCAAAACAATCATACATACCACTGTGACTTGCTATTAGGAAGGGATGCTCTTGGCATGTCCTTTGCTAATAGCAACTCGCAAACCCATTTTGTGATTTGGTAAATATATTACTGAATCACAAAATTGGGTTGATACATTGGGAAATGCTTTTTTTGGTCGCAAATGGCCAGATTCTGCAAATCAGGCCCTTTGCGACCAAGAAAAAGCTACATACATCTGTTCCTAAGTCTCTGAAATAGAAGTTGAAATAATCCAGTGTGGCAAGGTTGCATGCTGTATCTGTGAAGAGTTCCATGAGGTATGCTGAAGTCATTGGGTTGAACGAGAAAAACTCAGAGCGGGAAAATTCAAATTTTATGCCTGGAGAAGATTTCCACATAGCAGGCCTCTCTTCAGGCCTACTCCTTTTCAAGATGTCTACATTTTGACCTAGCATCTTTTTGGCACTCAGAATCATCCAGTGGAGCAAGATAGCAAGCTGCATGACAATGAGTTCCACAAGGCTGATGCCTTCTCACTGAGGGCCTGATGTACATGATTTTATCCTACAGAGAAGCTTGAAGTGGGAGGAGGCTGTTTCTACAGCCCAAAAAGCCGCAGTTTGGGTACATTGGCCTGGGTGAATGGTCCTTGTCCTCCAAATGTCTGGAAGTCAAAACAAATTCTAAGTTTGAGCTTTCCAGAGATCTTACAAGAAGTCCAGTTAGACATAGCCATGGGTCCCAGGACCTCTGGAACAGCCCTCAGAGGGCCAGAACTCACTCCAGCAGTAGCCACCAGCAGGGTTTAGTCCAGGTCCATTTGCAACTAATCAGCTAGGCACTTCAAGGAAATGGCCAAAGATGAGGTCAGCCAACCGTCCCTTGAAGTCCACTTCTTTGTCCTTGGTACAATGTAAGTAGATCCAGCCCTTTAGGTCTCCTCACAGTTTTCAAGCAGCAAGTGCAGTAGCTCTTCTGTTCTTCTAAAGCTCCAGAGTGTTCTCAGGATGGTGCTGGGTGGGGGATAACTGCTGGCTTCTCCCTAATCAATGGAGTGAATGTTCCTAGGGGCAACCCAACTGCAGTTCCTGTTTTCCCTACAGCAAACAATCCCACAGTGTATCTCACTCCCAAAATGTTAGATGTGGAAATATTTCCCCCATTTTGCAGAGTTTGTGTGCCCACCCAGATTTGGGGCCAGGACAATAAGCAGTCCCTTTCTCTGTGGCCACTGAAAACCGGTTGTTGAAGTAGCTCTTCTCCCACTGAGTTCGGTGCTAGTCTGACACGGAGGACAAAAGTTGGTTCTCTCTGGGGGTCACCTTGCATTTGCTTATGACAGTTCACGTCTCTTTGAAGTTAGTTAAGTTCCTTTGCCCACCCCAACTGGTCTTCCTGCCAGGAAACAAAAAACACCTACCAACAACCAGATCATTGTCATTGTGCTGGGGACAGCTTTCCTCAGTAAAGTCATGCTCTTGCTGAACATCTGATCGACAGATAATGTAAATTAGCCTCCAGGAGCTTAGCTTTCTAAAAGTTACTTTTCCTAAATATGTAGTAAAAATGTGACAACCATTGAAATGAAGAATATTAAAATGAGTGGTGAAATTAATTTCCTGACTGATCCTAAAGGGAAAATGCAGAATTACTATTTTATGGATCAAATCTTTTTTTATTGATTTTAACATATAAAAGTACAAAGCACATTGTGTGAGTCACCAGCAAGTCAACCACCTAGCTACAGCATTTCAATCTGATATCCAAGAGAGCATGAACATGATTACTGTCTTATTGCCAAGAGAAATCTCCCTTTTCTCCCACTTCCAAACATTTAGAAGAGCAGGGTAGGTGAAGACAATGGCCTAATGACCTCAGTGCTTCGTGCATAAACAAACAAAACATACAAAAACTTAACAGCAGAAAATCTGTGCCTCCCCGTCGAATATATCGCTCCTCCCCCCAGGATTCCTCCCATCTTTACAGGCTAATATCATGCTAGGTCACCCCCAGCCAACGGCCAAGCATCTTCTAAGAAGCATCTATCAGCCCCAGAACCCTCAAGTAAGCCGGGCATGTCAGCTCCGTGAACTCTGTTGCTAGGATCTTAAGAAATGGCTTCAATAACGTATTTATGTCACCCACTCTTTGCTGAGAAACCAGAGTAAGCTTCTCCATTGCAAGAATAAACCATAGCTTCTGAAGCCAGGTTGCATACGTCGGTACCCTGTCCGTCCCCCATAAGGCTAGTATCGACTGCACAGCCGCATTGAGTGCCAGCGCCATCTGTCGCCCTTTCAGGGATCGTAGCGGGAAGGTGAGGGGGTTGGGTAAGCCTAGAAGTATATACAATGGAAACCTAGGGAGCTCAGTCTGGAACACTTTATCAATATCATCTAAGATGCTCGTCCAATATCTCTGAAGTTTGGGGCAGTGCAAGAGCAGATGTACCAGCGTACCTGTATTACCACACCCCCTCCAGCAAAGGCTGGGCTTGGTAGGGTCCCATGAGTGTATCCTGGCTGGAGTGTAATACCAATAGGAAGCAACTTTATACGCCGTCTCTGTCCCTGCTGCATTGAAAGCTGTATGATGTGCTCTATAGTATATATTTTCCCATTCTTCATCAGAGAACTCCCTCTCCAGCTCTCTCTCCCATCTAAGTTGCCCCTTAGACTTAGCCATGCGTTCCCTTCCTTGTAAGAGACTATACAGTTCTGAGAGGACTCGCCTGTCATCCTTCTTTTTCCACAGCCATTTTTTGAACGCCGTGAATGGCCTATCCATCAGAGTTCTGTTTGCCAGCAGAAGAGCCCAATGCCTCACCTGGTAGTACATTAACCTACCTGCCTCTGTCAGGCCATATGTTTCCCTCATCTGATCAAAAGAGACTACTCCCTGTGCATCAAACAGACTCCCCACCCTTTTACAGCCTCCATCATACCATCGGTGCAGACCCTCCAGACACAGCCCAGGCTCAAAATCAGGGTTCGCCCCTATCGGGGTCATGGGGGACGGGAACGACCTAAGCCCTGCTCGACATGCCACGGCGTCCCAGACACGTAACGTCGCTCCCGTAATCAGGGAGGAGTATAGGCCCCGTGCCCTATGTCGACTTCGAAGCCAAGGTTCCTTCCAAATGTGCGATCCCGCTACCGCTTGATCCATGAAACACCAGTGTTTCTTAGTAAGTGGACGGCTCCACTCCAAGTGAAAGCGTAACTGTGCTGCCTGATAATATTGTATAAGGCAGGGGACCGCCTACCCCCCCTCCGCTCTAGGGCAATATAAAAGTCTTCTAGGGAGCCGTGCAGGGTGCCCATCCCAGATAAACTTAAGAATTGCCGACTGAAGAGTCGCTAACGCACGAGGCGAGGGAGCCAGAGGCAGCGCCTGGAAGACGTACAATATGCGCGGCAATGTGGTCATCTTCACCGCCGCCACCCTGCCCAGCCAGGAAAGTTTATGTTTCGCCCAGCTCTCCAAATCGCGCTGCACCTCCCGGACCAATGTTGCATAATTCAAGCTCACCGTCTTCGTAACTGAAGACGCCAGATCAATACCCAAGTAAGGGAGCCATGATGAGGACCAAAGAAACGGATATCGAGTCTTCAACTCTTGCTCACGTTCTGGGTTCACAGACAAACTAAGGACTTTTGATTTCTACATATTTACCTGGAACCCCGAGATCTGGCCAAACTCCTCCATTATCGACATTAGTTCAGGCAGTGAGGTCGCGGGCTCAGTCAGGGTAAGAATTACGTCATCTGCATACAGCGTGATAAGGTGGTGATCCCCTCCAAACTTCACCCCAGAGACCAAGGGTTTGTCGCGTAGACGCTGAGCGAAGGGCTCCATGTAAAGCGCAAACAAAAGGGGAGAAAGAGGGCACCCCTGCCAATTCCCCCGTCCAATCGGGGACGGCAAAGAGACTATACCATTAACCCGGACCGCAGCCCTAGGTGAGCGATAAATGCGCTGAACCCACCTCCTGAAGGCCGGGCCCAAACCATAACACTCCAAGATCCGGAATAAGTAAGGCCAGTGGACCCTATCAAACGCCTTCTCCGCGTCAATAGAGAGGAGCAGCGTCTCCCTACGAGATCTATTCGTTTTATCTATCAAATGTAACAGTTGCTTAGTATTATCACTGCACTGACAATGGGGTATAAAGCCCGCCTGGTCTGGATCTATAATACCCGGCATATAGGGATTAAAGCTGTGGGCCAGTATTCCAGTAAAGAGCTTAGCATCTACGTTCAAAAGCGAGATTGGTCTGTACGAAGCACACTCCTCGGGATCTTTCCCTTGCTTGTGTATCACCGCAATGGTAGCTTCGGAGATACTTGGCACAAGCGCCCCTGACTCCTGAAAGGAGTTCAAAAGACGCGCCAGAAGCGGTGCAAGTTCGGCGCAGAAAGTCTTATAAAAGAGCGCCGTAAAGCCATCAGGGCCGGGAGACTTCCACACCTTAAGCCTTGATATTGCCGAGATAACCTCTTCCACTCTGATAGCCTGATCTAAGGAAGACGCTTCCCTCTCAGCAAGCGGAGTAATTGCTATCCCCGAGAGGAATGCGGCTGGATTCGCATCGCTCTGGGCATCAGCCGTATACAACACCCGATAATATTCGGCGAACACTTCTGCAATGTGATCGTCTGTGTGGGCCTCCCTCCACGAAGGTGAGCGGACCATTTTTATCGCTGCTGCCACGCGCTGTGCTCTCAACCGACGCGCCAGGAGCCTGCCACACTTATTACTCCCAATGTAATATTTATGCTTAAGCTGCGCTATTGCATACTCCGCCCTGTCCCAGTCCAACCGCTTCAGCTGCTGCCTCGTTTTCTCCAGTTCTCGCCAAGTTCTCGGTGCACACATGGACTTATGGGATCGCTCCAATGCTGCCACCCTTTGTTCTAGCGCCACCCTCTTCTCCCTCCTTGCCCTATTATCTCTTGCTGATAGCGACATTACCTCCCCCCGCACCACTGCCTTCAGAGCCTCCCACAGAGACTCCAAACTGGTTGTCCCATCATCATTGTGGTTCAGATAATCCGAAATCACGCGCCGTAGCGACTCCTCCGTTTCTCTATTCTGCAAGATCGCGTCCCTGAAACGCCAGCTCGAGCTGCCACCTGACCCACATCCACCCCAACCTCCACCATGATAGGCGCATGATCTGTAAGGGTCCTGGGCTCTATTGTGGTCTCTCGAACTTGAGAAGCGAAGCGAACTCTTGTGAAGCCAGAAAGAGGTCAATCCGTGCGTACATCTTGGTAGCTGCCGAATAAAAAGAGTAGTCCCTAAGCGAAGGATGTGATCTCCGCCAAACATCTTCTAGTCCACACTCGGCCAACCACTGTCGCCCTGCCGTCGTCAACGCACCCGCCTGCCCAAAGCGGTGCCCAGATCTGTCCAACTCATTGTCCATTACCAAATTAAAATCACCTCCCACTAAAACAGCACTATCGGGTGTCTCAAGCACCGGAGCAATCGCCTGTTTCAGGAAGGATTCTTGCTGCGCATTGGGGGCATACAGAGAGGCAATGGTAAAGCAGAAAGCCCCCACCTGTAGTCTAAGGGCCAGGAGTCTGCCCTGTACCTCATGTATCTTTGCTATCACTTCCCCAGAGAAGGTCTTCGAAAGTAATATCGCCACCCCGGCGTGTTTCGTGGGGGACGAGGACCAGAACTGTCTAGGAAACCACTTTGAGCGCATACGATATGTGTCCCTAGCCAGCAGATGTGTTTCCTGTAAAAGGCAAATGTGACTACCAGAGCGCTCAAGCATTGACAGGATCGCTAATCTCTTAGCTGGACTGTTAAGACCTCGGACATTCAAGCTTAGACACTTAAGAGACATATGACCCAGTATCAAAAGCACTCATGGGGAGGGTCCGCCGGGGGAGCCCGCGCTCAGATCAGTCCCAAGGCCGCTCCGAACCAGGGGGCACGGCAGCCAAGGCAATCTGTATACAAGATCCAGGGGAAGCACACCAACTTACAACCATAACGCACAACAAGTGCTCATAATTATAAAGTCCTCTATCACTCATCTCCTAAGAGGCAAAGTCTCAACAGGGGCAGCACAATCACTCAAGCTCGTCGTATAGCGTCTACCGACTCAGCCGCCCAGGTCCATTCGCAAAGTCACCTGAATTGTTGCGGCCCACTCCCCAGCCACCATCCCAGCCCTCCGGCCATTAAGCATGTGTTCCAGCGAACACGCTACTAAGTACTGATTGCTGCTCCTGAGCCTGCTCCGATGTTATAGGTCGCTGCTGTTTCCTCTTCCGCTCCTCATGCCGCCATCGCAGTCGATCCCCATCAGCCATGACCATAGATGTGCCCTCTTCCTGGGTGTCTCCCTCCAAACGAAGAGTCTTTCTCGCTTCCGGGACTGATTTCACCTGGCGGAGCTGTTCTTCCCAACGAAAGATGAGGCTGAAAGGATGTCCCCAAAAGTATGACACCGAGTGCGCCCGCAGGTGCTCCGTGATGAGCTTAAATTTGCGTCACCTCTGCAGAGTCCGCAGTGAGAGGTCTTGAAATAATTGGAGGGTGTGCCCTCAAAACTGAATCTGTGGGAGATTACGGGCCCTCTGCAAGAGGCTTTCTTTAAGCCCATAATTATGAACACATGCCAGGATATCAGGCGGATGCTCTCTGGGTCCGCCGCTGCGACCCGCACGATGGACCCTATCAATGCAAGTCAAAAATACTCAGCTGAGCAAGGCAGCAGGCGGTTGTCCAAGAGGACTTCACATCGTCGGATAGTCACTGGACATGATTTTGTTGAAGCTTTTGACTTTTGGCAGGAAAGCCCAGACTGGAAGAAATGAGAATTTCACTCTCAGAGAAGGTCCCTTGCCAGAGACATACTTTTTTGCACTATTGCCCGATAAAGATTTCTACCTCTAGACTTAGGCGGTTTTTGAAGTTCTGGCTCTGCAAGCGGAGCAGTGCTGCAGGTTGTGGACAAAGGGTTTCCACAAGTCTGAACACCTTCTCCGTGAGATCCCACTAGATTGGATGTGCTGTGGCAGAGAAAAATGTAACTGGAGTAACCTGGATCTTTTCCCTTGCAGTATTGTACCTTTGTTGGATTGGCTTGGCAGTTGGTTCTGGTCTCCCATCAGTTCTTAGAGGAAAAAGTTTCTAAGTTGACGGTTTTAGGAAACCTCAGGAGGAGTACACTTTGACAGCAGCCAAGTATCCAAGACCGTTGGGGACAGAACTTGAGGGTAAAGACTCACTCCAGCAGAGGCCATCAGCAGAGTCCTGGGCAGATCCAGTTGAAACTGGTCAACTGGGAATGCACGAAAAGGCCTTTTGGCACTTGTTGTTTCCCTTCAGCCCAAACTGGATGCCAGACTTATAACCCTTTAAATGCATGTGTTTGTACTGACTACAAGAGCGAGAGCAGGAAAAGTCTTCAAGGATCTATTCAGGTCAGAGGCATCAGACCAGACCTCTTCTGTTCTTTCACATATCCAGAAGTGGTCTTAGAAGTGTATTGGGACATCTACAGTTATGTCCTGTTCCTGCCTGTGTGCAAGGAAACCCCTGGCTCCTCCTTTACCAATGAGGATAGCTTTGGCACAGTGGAAAACAATATTATAGGTTTTTCAGTGTTAAGACATATAAAACATTAAATATACTTGTCCTACTTTTTAAATACCTTACACACTACCTTCCAGGCATTTAGGGCCCACTTTTGGCATGACTTAGAGGTATTAAAAGGAAGGTTAAAGTGTGGCTAAAGGTTTATTTTGCTGGTCAAAATGGCAGGTTTAACCTATACAAACAGTTTGCTTGGTCAGTCCTGGACACAGTTTACAGTGCAGCTGTTGGGAGTCGCAAAATGAGTTCTACACCACACCTGTAGCATTTAATTTACAGGGCCAGGGTACATATAGTAGAGTATACCAGGGACCTATAAGCATATTTAACATGCCATTAAGTGTATGCCAATTTATCTATGTATAGAAGAGTGAGGGTGAACACGAAGTCCTATGGCCAGCAAAAACAGGCTCTGCAAAAGGAGGCAAATATCAGGGGAATAGCATGCAAAAGATGGTCCTCTTAAAGTAGCCAAAAGGAGATACTGGATTGTAGAGGACAGTTTGAATACATTTATTCTCAGTTACAGGCTCTATCCACAGTTCTCCATTCAACTCCACCAGTGTCTCAGCTCCAACTGCCCTCACAACATTCTACAATCCATCCATAAACACATACAGATCTCTCTTCATCAAGCATTCCACATTCCAATATCAGCCCAAGATACCACACCTCTCTTACAGTTTTATGTTATGTTATTTTCTATGTTATGCTATGTCATGTTATATGTTACGTTATGATGTAATATGTTATGTCATGTTATGTGATGTTATGTTATGTTCTGTTAAGCAAACATTTTAATGATTGTAACTGATAGATATGAACAGAACCATAAAAGGCTATAATTTAAATGTAATAAATATAACTAGATTTAAAAATGTTGCTTTGTACATTTAATCTTGAGAAAATTTGAAAAATACAACTAGCTTGCATGTTTTTAATTAAATAAATGCTCAAATTGTTTGGAACTATTGCTTGTTCGGATTTGATTCGCAAGAAGAGAAGTTCTTTGAAATGCAAATTTTGGCTTGTAGCTCAAGCAACTTTTTGGTGAACTACATGTTAAAGTTGTAGTGTGAATATAAAAATGAATTTTTGTCATAATCGTGTGCTAAGAAGTTCCTACTGCTAGAGAGTACAAAAAAATCATATTCCTTTTCTCACACAACAAAATATGCAGCATTTAGCACTACGAAATACATAAAGAAACCAAGTTTATGTAATCTGACCCATGGTGTTTTTACAATTCAATGAAGTGTTTTATTATTGACTGTTAGAAATTGGGTTTTTGGTTAGCAGTCAGGTTACCCTCTGTCCAAGCAAGAACATTCACTCTAGTCAGGGTAAGTCACACACAATCCAAATTATCCTGTGCCCACCCTCTGGTAACTTGGCACGAGCAGTCAGGCTTAACTTAGAAGGCAATGTGTAAAGCATTTGTGCAATAAATCATACAATAACACAATAAAGCACCACAAAAATACACCATACAGTGTTTAGAAAAATATATAATATTTATCTGGGTATTTGCAGGTCAAAACGATCAAAGATGCAATATGAATTTGAAAAGATATCACTTAAAAGTGATATGAAGTGTCTTAAGTCTTTAAAAAGTAAACAAAGTCTCTTTCAAGTACAAAGTACAAAGTACCTGGTTTGGAGTGGAAAATCTCTGCAGAGGGCCGCAGAAGAGGAGATGCGTGCAAAAATGGTGTGTGCGTAGGTTACGCCCCTTCACACACAGACTTGCGTTGTTATTTTTCATGCGGGGAGACGTGCGTCGTTCTACGGGAGGAAAAATGGTGTGTGCGTCGGTTGCACCCCTTCACACACGGACTTGCGTCGTTATCTTTCACTCGGGGAAGATGTGTGTCGTTTTCTGGCACGCGGACCGTCTCCTTCTACGGATCGCGGATTACCAGATGTCCCAGGGTCTGTGCGTGGATTCTTCGGCTTGTTTTCCGGCTGCACGACGTTCCGGGAGGCTGTGCAAGGAATTTTCTTTCTCATGGCAGGCGTTGCGTCGATTTCCCCTCTGGAAGTCAGGCAGCGTTGTCCATGCGAGGCCGTGCGTCACAGTTCCGGTCGCACCGCAGGCGTCGCGTTGAGCGGCGTCTTTCTGGATCGGCGTGCAGTGAATTTTTCACCGCAGAACAAGCTGTGCGTCGAAAAGTTCGGCGCACGAAGAGTCCAAATGAAAAAGAGAAGTCTTTTTGGTCCTGAGACTTCAGGGAACAGGAGGCAAGCTCTATCCAAGCCCTTGAAGAGCACTTTTACAGCCAGACAAGAGTTCAGCAAGGCAGCAGGCCAACAGCAAGGCAGCAGTCCTTTGTAGAAAGCAGAGAGGTGAGTCCTTTGAGCAGCCAGGCAGTTCTTCTTGGCAGGATGCAGGTTCTGGTTCAGGTTTCTTCTCCAGCAAGTGTCTGATGAGATAGGGCAGAGGCCCTGTTTTATACTATATTGTGCCTTTGAAGTGGGGGTGACTTTAAAGAGTGGCTAAGAAATGCACCAGGTCCCCTTTCAGTTCAGTCCTGTCTGCCAGGGTCCCAGTAGGGGGTGTGGCAGTCCTTCGTGTGAGGGCAGGCCCTCCACCCTCCCAGCTCAGGAAGACCCATTCAAAATGCAGATGGATGCAAGTGAGGCTGAGTACCCTGTGTTTGGGGTGTGTCTGAGTGAATGCACAAGGAGCTGTCAACTAAACCTAGCCAGACGTGGATTGAAGGCACAGAAAGTTTTAAGTGCAAAGAAATGCTCACTTTCTAAAAGTGACATTTCTAGAATAGTAATATTAAATCCGACTTCACCAGTCAGCAGGATTTTGTATTATCATTCTGGCCATACTAAATATGACCTTCCTGCTCCTTTCAGATCAGCATCTGTCACTTCAACAATGTATGAGGGCAGCCCCAATGTTAGCCTATGAAGGGATCAGGCCTCAGAGTAGTGTAAAAACGAATTTAGGAGTTTTACACTACCAAGACATATAAACTATACAGGTACATGTCCTGCCTTTTACCCACACAGCACCCTGCTCTAGGGGTTACCTAGGGCATACATTAGGGGTGACTTATATGTAGAAAAAGGGGGTTCTAGGCTTGGTAAGTACTTTTAAATGCCAAGTCGAAGTGGCAGTGAAACTGCATACACAGGCCTTGCAATGGCAGGCCTGAGACAAGGTGAAGGGGCTACTTAAGTGGGTGGCACAACCAGTGCTGCAGGCCCTCTAGTAGCATTTAATCTACAGGCCCTAAGCACATATAGTGCACTCTACTAGGGTCTTACAAGTAGATCAAATAGCCAATCATGGATAAACCAATCAACAGTACAATTTATACAGAGAGCATATGCACTTTAGCACTGGATAGCAGTGGTAAAGTGCCCAGAGTTCAAAAGCCAACAACAACAGGTCAGACAAAAATAGGAGGAAGGAGGCAAAAGGTTTGGGGATGACCCTGTAAAAAAGCCAGGTCCAACATGACCCCCCACCAGCCTAAAGCCAGGGGAGAACAATCACTATCCTGATGTACTTCCCTGTTTGAGGTGACAGAACAAGGACCCAGGCCCACAACAGCAGGGGCATGCTCCAGTTCTTCGCCTTCCTGACTCCAATTGGATCCCTCTGTCCATACTCTCAGGGCCCACTAAGCCAACCCATGGGGAACCTTTCTCCTTACCTGCGGATACCATCTGTGCAGCACCTAACCTTACTTTGCTCACAGACGTATCCCAGGAGCAGGATAGTACCACCAGGACCAACACAGTGGTGTTGCCAACTCTCCTCCCCCCGGGGTGTGACACTTGTCCCCTCCCCAGGGATAACTCTCTCCGCCCAGACAGCAAGCCACAGTGGTTACTGACAGCTGTCAGGGATGAGAGCCAGGCCTCTCAAAGCTCTCCCACCACTGTGGCTGTGGAGAGTGGGGGGCGGTAGCCCCAGGTGCTGGGCACCCTTTAACCACTCTCCATTCGACCAGGTCAGGGATGACAGCCTGAACCTGGCCCTCCCCTCTGGGGCTCTGTAGCCTCCCTCCTGGAGCGGTACCCCCAGAGTCCAACATGGTCAGGGTGCTTATAGAAGCCGCCCTGCACCATTCCTCCACCAGTGCAGGGCTGTTAACCTGCAGCTGACCCTCCAACCTGGGGTCTGTACCTTCAGGTTGGACTAGGGCCCGGGGTGAGGCTTCCCTCCCCCTGCCCTCCCTTCTGGGGTCCAGCACCCTCCAACTAGGAGTGGCCTCCTCAGAAGACAACATGGCAGGGACACTGTTATCAGTAGCCCCTCCCTCCAGGTCCGGGGATACACCCTGAACCTGGTCTTCCAGCCCAGGGTCTGTACCCTCAGACTGGATCACTACCTGGCAAACCTTGACTTTCTGGGGGGCACACCTACCCCCCACCAGGTCAGAGTTTAACCTCTGAACCTGGCCATCCAACCCAGAGTCACCACCCTGAGGTTGAACAATTGCCTGGCACCCCAGGACTTCTTGGGGGGCACACTGACCCCCCACCGGGCCAGAGTTTAACCCCTATACCTGGTCATCCAACCCAGAGTCACCACCCCGAGGTTGAACCATTGCCTGGCATGCCAGGAATTCCTGGGGGGCATACTCACCCCCCACAAGGGACACACCGTCCCCAAGGGCCACACAAGAGTCTGGTTGGCGCAGGTCTCCTGACCTCTGCCCATCCTGCAGAGTCTGGATCTCCCCCAAACCAGAAACGGTTTCACCTGGGTCATTCCTGGGGGACTCTGCTCTCAATGCTGACCCCTGACTCTCCAGGACCTCCACTGGGGTCCGCAACCCCCTCTCAACCCTCTGTCTGGACTTCTGCACCCTCTCACTAGGAGTGGTACTGCCAGACACCAGAACTGGTGGGATGCTGACTACAGTCACCCCCCCCCCAAATTTCTTCTGACACTGCGGGACTCCCTCAGCAGGTGGCCCTACGGTACAGGCTAGGCTTCCCTGCTGGCGTTCCCTCATGGAACCCACTAGGACCTGGGACCCACCTGGGACACTACAATCCTCTCCCACCTCACTTGGTTGGGAAACACCTAGACCACTCCCTTCAGGAGCACCCCCAAATGCCTCTTCAGACTCTCTGGTACTCACCCAGAAGTCTGCCTCCATTGTAAGCTCCCTGGGGTCAGAGAACTCACACTCCACCTGGTGTTGGGGTAGCTCTGGAAAATAAGGACTAGACATATGCTCTCCAGCAATTACATCACTCTACCCTTCACATGTATTAACCACAGTACCCTTCACCCAACCATCCAGTTACTCATCCTTGAAAAAGAGCTCTACATCACCCTCCTGAGACTGGTGAGACAGTATCTGACTGTCCCTGACACTCAACCCATACTCTTCTGGGATGTCTCCACACTCTATATCTAGGACGTCCACCAGGGGGCAACCCTTTTCCCTGTCACTCTCTTCCAGAGCCAGTAAAGTGTCCCTCCCCCCAGTAGGAATATGAATCCCTGTGCCAGTTCCCCAATCCTTCTCAGGGACCCTGTGCATAACGGGAACTACCTCATACTCTTGAACTGCCTGGGGTGTGTCAACTCCCTTCTTCAAGTTGGGCACCACATCTCTGGGCTGGTGCCCTTCTTCAGTAGTACTGGATGCAAGATTTTTGCTGCCACCATCTGAACTGGACTCAGCCCTTCCGGCTTCCAGTTTCAGCTCTTCACAGTTCAGCTCCTGAGCTGCAATCCTTTCTTTTTCCAGGGCTAAGGCTCTTGCCACCTCAGCCCTTTCAATAAAGTCATCTAGCTCCTCTCTCCACCTCTCTGCCTCTAGGAGCCATTCATCTTTGACTGGTTCTCTTTCATCATCTGAGTAGTCCTCCTCCTCATCTGAGCAGTCCTCCTCCTCATCTGAGGAGTCCTTAGTCATTTGGTTTTTTGCTGCCTCTTCCTCTGCCCATCTTTCTTCCCCCCAGGTTATGTAGGTATCTAGCAGTTCCATTTTAGTAGATCTCCTTAACAGAGGAAGTCCCCATTTTCTGCAAAGCCTCCTTAGGTCAGCGTTAGTGAGGGATTCAGTAGGCACAAAGAATGACACACGGTAGATACCCATTCTCAATCTGAGAAGGTATCTGTAGGAGGCTGGCCTGGCTTGTAGTGGGTACCAAGGGGTACTTACACTCTGTACCAGGTCCAGTTATTCCTTATTAGTGTAGAAGAGGTGTTTCTAGCAGCTTAGGCTGATAGAAGGTAGCTGTAGCAGAGCAACTTAGGCTGAATTAGGAGACATGCAAAGCTCCTACTATACCACTGGTGTCATATGCACAATATCATAAGAAAACACAATACACAGATATACTAAAAATAAAGGTACTTTATTTTTATGACAATATGCCAAAAGTATCTCAGTGAGTACCCTCAGTATGAGGATGCCAAATATACACAAGATATATGTACACAATACCAAAAATATGCAGTAATAGCAAAAGGAAGTAATGCAAGCAATGTAGAGTTACAGTAGATTGTAATAGGAGCACATAGGTACGGGGCAACACAAACCATATACTCTAGAAGTGGAATGCGAACCACGAATGGACCCCAAACCTATGTGAACTTGTAGAGGGTCGCTGGGACTGTAAGAAAACAGTGAGGGTTAGAAAAATAGCCCACCCCAAGACCCTGAAAAGTAGGTGTAAAGTGCACCTATATTCCCCAGAGAGCCCAGAAGTCGTGATAGGGGAATTCTGCAAGGAAGACCAACACCAGCAAGGCAACCAAAGTGGATTTCCGGACGAGAGTACCTGTGGAACAAGGGGACCAAGTCCAAGAGTCGCGACAAAGTCGAGATTGGGCAGATGCCCAGGAAATGCCAGCTGAGGGTGCAAAGACACTGCCACCGGATGGTAGAAGCTGTGGATTCTGCAAGAACAAAGAGGACTAGGAACTTCCCCTTTGGAGGATGGATGTCCCACGTCGTGAAGAAGCTTGCAGAGGTGTTCCCACGCAGAAAGACTGCAAACAAGCCTTGCTAGCTGCAAGGGTCACGGTTAGGGTTTTTGGATGCTGCTGTTGCCCAGGAGGGACCAGGATGTCGCCACTTACGTGAGGAGACAGAGGGGGCACCCAGCAAGACAGGGAGCCCTCACAGAAGCAGGCAGCACCCGCAGAAGTTCCGAAACAGGAACTACGAAGAGGAGTGCACCGGAGCTCACCCAAAGTCACAAAAGGAGATCCCACGACGCCGGAGGACAACTCAGGAGGTTGTGCACTGCAGGTTAGAGTGTCGGGGACCCAGGCTTGCTGTGCACAAAAGAAATCCTGGAAGAGTGCACAGGAGCCGGAGCAGCTGCAAATCACGCAGTACCAAGCAATGCAGTCTACCGTGGGGAGGCAAGGACTTACCTCCACCAAACTTGGACTGAAGAGTAACTGGACTGTGGGAGTCACTTGGACAGAGTTGCTGAGTTCCAGAGACCACGCCCGTCGTGCTGAGAGGGTACCCAGAGGACTGGTGATGCAGTTCTTTTGGTGCCTGCGGTTGCAGGGGGAGGATTCTGTCGTCCCACGGGAGATTTCTTCAGAGCTCCTAGTGCAGAGAGGAGGCAGACTACCCCCACAGCATGCACCACCAGGAAAACAGTCGAGAAGGCGGCAGGATCAGCGATACAAGGTTGCAGTAGTCGTCTTTGCTACTTTGTTGCGGTTTTGCAGGCGTCCTGAGCAGTCAGCGGTCGATCCTTTGGCAGAAGGTGAAGAGAGAGATGCAGAGGAACTCTGATGAGCTCTTGCATTTGTTATCTGAAGAATTCCCCAAAGCAGAGACCCTAAATAGCCAGAAAAGTAGGTTTGGCTACCTAGGAAGGAGGATAGGCTAGCAACACAGGTAAGAGCCTATCAGAAGGAGTTTCTGACTTCACCTGCTGGCACTGGCCACTCAGAGCAGTCCAGTGTGCCAGCAGCACCTCTGTTTCCAAGATGGCAGAGGTCTGGAGCACACTGGAGGAGCTCTGGGCACCTCCCCTGGGAGGTGCAGGTCAGGGGAGTGGTCACTCCCCTTTTCTTTGTCCAGTTTCACGCCATAGCAGGGCTGGGGGATCCCTGAACCGGTGTAGACTGGCTTATGCAGAGATGGGCACCATCTGTGCCCATCAAAGCACTTCCAGAGGCTGGGGGAGGCTACTCCTCCCCAGCCCTGACACCTTTTTCCAAAGGGAGAGGGTGTAACACCCTCTCTCTGAGGAAGTCCTTTGTTCTGCCTTCCTGGGCCAAGCCTGGCTGGACCCCAGGAGGACAGAAACCTGTCTGAGGGGTTGGCAGCAGCTGCAGTGAAACCCCGGGAAAGGTGGTTTGGCAGTACCCGGGTCTGTGCTAGAGACTCAGGGGATCATGGAATTGTCTCCCCAATGCCAGAATGGCATTGGGGTGACAATTCCATGATCTTAGACATGTTACATGGCCATGTTCGGAGTTACCATTGTGACGCTGTACATAGGTAGTGACCTATGTACAGTGCAAGCGTGTAATGGTGTCCCCGCACTCACAAAGTCCGGGGAATTTGCCCTGGACAATGTGGGGGCACCTTGGCTAGTGCCAGGGTGCCCACACACTAAGTAACTTAGCACCCAACCTTTACCAGGTAAAGGTTAGACATATAGGTGACTTCTAAGTTACTTAAGTGCAGTGGTAAATGGCTGTGAAATAACGTGGACGTTATTTCACTCAGGCTGCAGTGGCAGGCCTGTGTAAGAATTGTCAGAGCTCCCTATGGGTGGCAAAAGAAATGCTGCAGCCAATAGGGATCTCCTGGAACCCCGATACCCTGGGTACCTCAGCACCATATACTACGGAATTATAAGGGTGTTCCAGTATGCCAATGTGAATTGGTGAAATTGGTCACTAGCCTGTTAGTGACAATTTAGAAAGTAAAGAGAGAGTATAACCACTGAGGTTCTGGTTAGCAGAGCCTCAGTGAGACAGTTAGTCATCACACAGGGAACACATACAGGGCATACTTATGAGCACTGGGGCCCTGGCTGGCAGGGTCCCAGTGACACATACACTAAAACAACATATATACAGTGAAATATGGGGGTAACATGCCAGGCAAGATGGTACTTTTCTACAGTATCACAGGCAAAAACCAAAATCCAAAGTCCAAAATATCAATAATATATCCAGGAGGACATCAGAGAACCAAAAGCAAAAAGATGAAAAATCAAGTTGACCTTCAACTGTGGGTAGGTAGTGAAATACTTAGCTACTGTATGTCACTGCACAAATACAAGTCCTATCCTCACCGCTGATCACCAATTTTAGAAATGGGGTTTTTGGTTGTCAGTCAGGTTACCCTCTGTCCAAGCAAGAACCTTCACTCTAGTCAGGGTAAGTCACACACAATCCAAATTATCCTGTGCCCACCCTCTGGTAGCTTGGCACGAGCAGTCAGGCTTAACTTAGAAGGCTATGTGTAAAGCATTTGTGCAATAAATCATACAATAACACAATAAATCACCACAAAAATACACCATACAGTGTTTAGAAAAATACATAATATTTATCTGGGTATTTGCAGGTCAAAACGATCAAAGATGCAATCTGAATTTGTAAAGATATCACTTAAAAGTGATATGAAGTGTCTTAAGTCTTTAAAAAGTAAACAAAGTCTCTTTCAAGCACAAAATACCTGGTTTGGAGTGGAAAAATGGTGTGTGCATCGGTAACGCCCCTTCATACACGGACTTGCGTCGTTATTTTTCACGCGGAGAGATGTGCGTCGTTCTACGGCACGCGGACCGTCTTCTTCTATGGATCACGGGATTACCAGATGTCCCAGGATCTGTGCGTGGATTCTTCGGCTTGTTTTCCGGCTGTGCGAGAAATTTTCTTTCTCATGGCAGGCGTCGCGTCGATTTCCCCTCTGGAAGTCGGGCGGCGTTGTCCATGCGAGGCCGCGCGTCGAACTTCCGATAGCACTGCAGGCGTCGCGTTGAGCGGCGTCTTTCCGGATCGGCGTGCAGTGAATTTTTTACAGCGGAACAAGCTGTGCGTCGAAAAGTTCGGCGCACGAAGAGTTCAAATGAAAAAGAGAAGTCTTTTTGGTCCTGAGACTTCAGGGAACAGGATGCAAGCTCTATCCAAGGCATTGGAGAGCACTTTTACAGCCAGACAAGAGTTCAGCAAGGCAGCAGGCCAACAGCAAGGCAGCAGTCCTTTGTAGAAAGCAGACAGGTGAGTCCTTTGAGCAGCCAGGCAGTTCTTCTTGGCAGGATGCAGGTTCTGGTTCAGGTTTCTTCTCCAGCAAGTGTCTGATGAGGTAGGGCAGGGGCCCTACTTTATACTAAATTGTGCCTTTGAAGTGGGGGTGACTTCAAAGAGTGGCTAAGAAATGCACCAGGTCCCCTTTCAGTTCAATCCTGTCTGCCAGGGTCCCAGTAGGGGGTGTGGCAGTCCTTTGTGTGAGGGCAGGCCCTCCACCCTCCCAGCTCAGGAAGACCCATTCAAAATGCAGATGTATGCAAGTGAGGCTGAGTACCCTGTGTTTGGGGTGTGTCTGAGTGAATGCACAAGGAGCTGTCAACTAAACCTAGCCAGACGTGGATTGAAGGCACAGAAAGATTTAAGTAAAAAGAAATGCTCACTTTCTAAAAGTGACATTTCTAGAATAGTAATATTAAATCCGACTTCACCAGTCAGCAGGATTTTGTATTACCATTCTGGCCATACTAAATATGACCTTCCTGCTCCTTTCAGATCAGCAGCTGCCACTTCAACAATGTATGAGGGCAGCCCCAATGTTAGCCTATGAAGGGAGCAGGCCTCACAGTAGTGTAAAAACGAATTTAGGAGTTTTACACTACCAGGACATATAAACTATACAGGTACATGTCCTGCCTTTTACTCACACAGTACCCTTCTCTAGGGGTTACCTAGGGCATACATTAGGGGTGACTTATATGTAGAAAAAGGGGAGTTCTAGGCTTGGCAAGTACTTTTAAATGCCAAGTCGAAGTGGCAGTGAAACTGCACGGTCTCAGGCCTTGCAATGGCAGGCCTGAGACAAGGTGAAGGGGCTACTTAAGTCGGTGGCACAACCAGTGCTGCAGGCCCACTAGTAGCATTTAATCTACAGGCCCTAGGCAAATATAGTGCACTCTACTAGGGTCTTACAAGTAAATCAAATAGCCAATCATGGATAAACCAAGCAACAGTACAATTTATACAGAGAGCATATGCACTTTAGCACTGGATAGCAGTGGTAAAGTGCCCAGAGTTCAAAAGCCAACAACAACAGGTCAGAAAAAAATAGGAGTAAGGAGGCAAAAAGTTTGGGGATGACCCTGTCAGAAAGCCAGGTCCAACATTGACCAATTTGCAATATATGATGACTCAGCACACCTGCTCTTGATAGTTATATTGCATAGGTCTGTCACAATCAACAACATCCATGAATGAGTGGTATTCTACCAGAATATACAGTTGAAAATATCATTCAACAAATGTAACTTATTAATAATAAACTACACCACAAAATTGTGCAAGTAGGTATATAAATGTCAGTATAAATTTACTATTCCTAACTACTTCACAGAAATGTATCTTGATGACCGACTTATATGCACAAAACTTAAAAAAACAATTTGGCACCTTCATTAAATGTTTTATGCTGATCTGTGAAGCGGTGGGCAAGAAAAGGGAGGGAGTCCCAAAAGTGTGATTCACAATGTTAATTATTAGAGGAAACTTTGCTCTCTGATACAGAAATATTGACTGACTGGAATTACACGAAAAATGGCAAAAATGTAGAACTTTACTAGGAGAGTGTGCTTTTTGAGATTTGGTTTAAATCCATTCTGTCTTTTTGAGAAACTAGCATTAAAGTAGGTGCTCAGGTTAGGCATGAAGGGATTAAAAGGCTAAGCACATCTAGACTGTTACTGCCCATGTATGCTTTGATTGGCCAACCTAAAGGGGAATAGTCAATTCTGACTGGCTGTCCACAACATGAACACTATGGGGGTTATTCCAACTTTGGAGGAAGTGGTAATCCGTCCCAAAAGTGACGGTAAAGTGACGGATATACCACCAGCCGTATTACGAGTCCATTATATCCTATGGAACTCGTAATACGGCTGGTGGTAAATCCGTCACATTTGGGACGGATTACCACCTCCTCCAAAGTTGGAATAACCCCCTATGTTGTGTGAGCCTTTACAAGATGAAATGGAAGGGGGCAGACCCTTGGGTCCTGTGTGGGTTGGGGGATCCCCAAGGGACCTCCACCCTCTTGATTCACTGGTCACATCATGGATAACATGTTGTGGCAGTCATTACATGACTCCAGCCCGTAGTCCTCCTTGAAATACATTGTAGTGAAGGCCAGGTTTTGAGGGTCACTAAAAGGATCACACATAAAGGGTGACAGCAGATTTTAGTCACAATATATATAATTTTGGGTGGTACTCATTTTAAGAATTTTGGCAAGTTCTCAAGTGATTTTACCCTGTAGAAAATGCTGACCCTTTGTTGGGAATTGATAAACCATGTTTGACAGAAAACTGTTTTCTGACATGATTTTCTCATAGAAATTATGGAAGGTGATTCCGAAACTAAAATGAAATGACATATTATATAAGTTCACACCATCTTCCTCAACCGTGTGAAAAAAAGAAATGAAGGAAATATAAGGTTAAAAATGAGTAACGTGGAAGGAATGAAGAAAATAAAGGAAGGATACAAGAAAGGAAAGTTAAAAAAAATGTACATTGAAGTAAAGATGAAAAGGAGGAAAGGAGGAAAGGTACAAAGAAAAGAAGACTAGCAGAAACCAAGCCACAAAGTGCTAAGAATTAGAAGCTCACGTTGTCTTCTTGATTGCCTAAAGATAAAGTGAGCCCTTAATATGCATGTGACAGGTGTAGTGTCACCTTAGGAGAGTTAAAGTTAGCAGCTTGTATTGAAGAATTGATATGAGTTGATAAGCAAGCGCCAACCACACTCTAACCCTGGGTTGATATGTAGTCCATCTGGTTTATTCCAGAAACAACAAATTCCATTCAGAATCCTGCTGTAGAAAAAGTGAAGCAAAAATCAGGGACACAAATGCTGCTAAAGTAGGCAATACATGTGCTCAATAATAGGGTAGGAAATGTGTTATGCCATGTCTCTCTCTAGGCAAGGCCTCCTTCTTAATGGTTTAGGCAGGAATTATATCACATGAAAAGAAGTGTAACGTCATATTGGATTGGGATAGGCAACAAACAGATTATGGCTACATCTTCAAAGATATGATATCGTTCAAGTATGAGAAGAACCTCACATTTGACTTCCTCTCCTTCAGGTTTCCATGCTTTGACTACTGGACTTCCAAGCCACCCAACTGTGTGAGCCAGGGGCCACATATCAGAGTGACCACACTGCAGAAATGCAGGCACTGAATTAACAGAACTGGGAAAATGCCTTCCTGCACACTGATTTTGGAGTCTGAGATGCATTACATTCCTTCAATGCACATAGAGTCCAGGTATCATGCTGCTACCTCTAGGTACACCCCAATGCAGATTCAATAGAACAAAAGAAAAAAGGATGAAATGAAGAAAGAAACAATGAAAGACAAAATATAGGAGAGGATATAAACAGATGAAAACAGTAAAGAAAAAAGTAAAGAAAGAAAAGATGAGGGAAATAACTACGGATGAAAGAAGTTAAAATGATAGAAGGAAAATATGGAAACAGACTGAAAGAAGGAAATTTGTGGGTATGAAAAAGAGAAAGATAATAAGTAAAGGTGGAAAGATCAAAAGGATGAGAGAATGGAAGATGGAAAGGGCTAAATAAAAGGATAGGGAAAAGCAAAGCAGAAAAGAAGAAAAGCCAGTGGTCAAATGAAAGGAAAGAAAGAGGACGATGGAAGTCAGATGAAATGAGCATGATGGACAGAAGAAGATAGAATGACATTTTGAGGTAGAAAACTTAAAACAGATAGATACAAAGAAAGAATGGTCATATACATTTAAATTAAGAAAAAAATAAATTATACTAAAAGAATGCCAATGTGAGCTAAAGAGAAAAATAACAAACAAAAGAAGATGATTAGGATGCAGACAGAAACACTGAAAAAGCAGCAAAAAAGATGGCACTAGGAAATTGAAAGAAGGAAAAACAAATTAGAATGCGATAAATAGGAATGAAAGAAACAGAATGAATAAACAAATGTGGAAAGGAAGCAAAGAATGAAAAGGAAATAGGAGAATAGAAGAAAAGAAGGAACATTGTGAAAATACCAAAATAAAAGTGGTGGAAATCAGAGAAGACATGATAGCAGGTACGAGAGTGATCAAGGTGCATTGATATTTAAAAAGAGGAACAGTTTGGTGGGTTGAGAATATGAGGAAACAGATGGGAAGATCCGGACTAATCAAAATATGAAGAATAGAGAAATGGCAAAGAGGCAGGGTGCAAGGAAAAGCATACAAAGAAGGATGGTAATCAGTGGGGTAGGAGCAGTAGCTGGGACACTAAGAGGGAAATTGAGAGAAAGAGTTAAAAGAAAAACAAAGATAAAGACACAAGATAAGCTTAACAAATGTAGGTGAATAAAGAGGATTAAAGGAAGTGCTCAAGTGGGAGAGGGGTGGGGAATGAGGTGACATGGATAATTGTGGAGAGTTAGATGGTCATTCTATGCATTAATCTAGCCACCCTTGGAATTCTGTGAACATTCTAAATATTATAGTGGCTGACATTAAGAGTTCCTTTATTTCATTGTATGTTCATTCTCATTATGGAGAACCCAATCATGTGGTAGGCCTGCTCATCATGTCATGGACACGTACTTGCACTGGTGCAATAACCATAAAGCAGCCCAACTTGGAATATTGCAGACATTGAGGTATTAGAGGCATAAGGTGACCCTTAATGATTTATAAGAGCATCCGAACCAGCATGGTGTTCAAAATTGGTATAATGGCCACCCCTGATGTTATTGTTGCCCTGGCATTGGGTCATATCCTTAGCATATGTGAGCATACTCAGCACTATAGCGGCCATCCGAGGCTTGGTGGTGGACATTCCTAGCATCCATGACTTCTATAGTTTATCATGGAAAAGATGGTCATCTGTGGCATTTGAAGGATATCACTAGCATGTGATGGGCACATTCTAGCATCTGATTTTGATATATGGGTGTGCAAGACAGATTCTGTCCTTCTTGGACAGTAAAACATGTGAGTTCTTGCTTAAAATGAGAAGCTAGTTTTAAGGACCAACCCTTTTGATTTAATGAAAATTGAAATATGGTGTTTTGATAGCAAAAGACACATACAGTCATTTGATTGATAGAATGACTGGCACTCAAGGATATGACAGAACTTAAAATTTAGTGATGTCTCTCATGTTTTATGAAAGTAAAAGAGAGATAAACTGACGTAGAAAACTTCACTGACACACAATTCAAATATGCAATTGCTTGTATTTCAGAGTTCGACTTAAGTGCCTTTTGAGTTAAATCACATGTTAGAAGAACAAAACTGATGTTAAAATGTAATTTAGACTCTAGACTAACAATACATATAAAAACAATATTGAATTTATAATGTTTAGTAAATGATTAATGAGTTTAAAAATGTGTGTAAAGTGAGAAAAAATCGACCTCTCTATTGTGTCTTATGAAATGCAGTAACAAAACTTCCTATTTTGAAATGAAATGTATTATTCGTATTTATGAAATATTATCAATGTTGAATTTATACATTTGC
This sequence comes from Pleurodeles waltl, assembly GCF_031143425.1. Classification (NCBI taxonomy): domain Eukaryota; kingdom Metazoa; phylum Chordata; class Amphibia; order Caudata; family Salamandridae; genus Pleurodeles; species Pleurodeles waltl. The sequence goes on along the minus strand of NC_090450.1, from coordinate 679,743,354 downwards.
ATATAAAACATTTATTAAAATGTATTAATTTAATGCCTTATTATGATTTTGTGTTAGCATAAGTGAGACGTACAGAGCTTGTATTTTGCAGTCACATAAAAGTGTTGAATTATGTTTTTTTTCATCAAAGTATTCTTTCAGATTTTGTTACAATGAGAAGGAAAGTCTTTTTGTAATAGACCCCATTGTTTAAACGTGGAAAGATATAGTCGTTTGTCCTTGAAAACAACACATTGGAGGAACAGGGACTGAGTTTGTATACATTTGTTTCAAACCTGCCTGGATTCACATGGAAGAGAGAAGTTCCCATTACAGACTTAGGAAAGAATTCAGCTGTTTTAATTTGAACTCATACGATTAATTCCCATTGGATGATGCCTATTCAACATGCCATGAACTGATACCTTTGACAAATCAGAATGGTTTGTGAGTTCTAAAATACTGATGGCCATTTGAACTTTCAAGTAGTCTGCAGCAGTCCTGGGCAGTCCCGAGCAGACCTTTGCAGTCTCCTGACACTTGCTGATCGAGATGCCTTGGTGATAAAGATTGTCTGAATGCTGTATCCCTTGAAGAGGTACCTTCCTCTCTGCCATTTGCCCTTTGAAATGCCATTTTAGATTTAGAAATCCTTTTTAATTTTCCCATTCAGAAGACTCTTGACTGAGCTTCTGAGATACTGACATTTTCTTTTGCCTAACTTAGTTAGTGAACTGCACTCCGAGAGTCTTCTTTTCCAAATTATTTTTGTATTTTTATAATCATTGTCTTTTGCCCACCCGTGTACTCCCCCACACATGCTAGCCCATGATTTGGCCATGATAAAAGTATACTTTGTATTGAAATCCTATTTAAAATTCTGTTGAATTTGAATTGATGTATGTCCAAACTAAGCAAAGACATGTGTCTCTGTTGCCTCTACTTGATTTAGTGTTCTGTATTGTGGCCATTGTAAGTTTACTTTTGTTAATGTTAGTGAGACTAAACTTTTTCAGTCACCTTGGGCAACACTTGGTGATAATGTACGTTTAGAACTTTGTTTTGATGATGATTTACATGACTTTGATTCTGAGTTCGTGATAAACCCCTTAACTTTATTTTCTAATGGAGTTTTCCTTGTATGGCCAAATGCATCATACTGTTTAAAATAATTGTTGACTGAATGTGGTTGTGCTAGACAGTTCTGCCACACTCTATTGCTGGGTCAAAACGTCCATCAACTTTGGTGAGAATTTGATTGCTGCGAAGGATAAAAAATGCTATTGCAGAGAAAGTGCTGTTATTGAATCAAAATTATGCAAGGCATGTAAAAAAATCATCAAAATTTTTTGACTAGTAAACAGTCTTGATCACAACCAACAAAACCTATGTGTATGTCTTTTCATTCAGAAGTTTTTGCAGTTGTAATTATAGCCTTACAGGTCAACTCGCATCCACATTGTTAGCTGTGAGCTGTGGAGTTCCTGCAGCCTTTGAAACTAAATAGAGCTATACAGAACCTCCTTCTCTTTTCTTGAAATTGGCAAGAAACTGAAAACTTTGCTATTCAATTAACTCACCTACCATAGGCAGGGCTAGGCACACACGCAAACCTGCTCAGCACTAGGATACGCCTGCGTGTGCCTTACAAATGCACAGAACATACCATAACGTCTAAGCATGTGCTCATTTTAAATAGTTGTGATATAATGCTATAAACAAATGTAATGTAACAAAGACATTTTTAAGGTCATGATATTTATTTCCAGAACTTCACTGAAGATTTTGGGACATTGCAGATTGTTGAATGATGAAGCTTGTAGAGGTGTCCTACTCAGAGGAGGTTTATCTCACATTGATGTAAGTATGGCTCTAAGGTTGCGTGCCATTAAGCCTATTTCAGTAACACGTGCATTGTATTTTAACAAACTACGTAGTTTTATCTATATGACGTGACAAAAGATGTCTTCTCAGTGGCAAATACATACCTGTCAACCTCTTGACTTAAATTGCGGTTCATGTGAAGTCTTAAGAAGGGTAATCCCATGAAGGTGAATAAAGAATCGGCCACAGGTGTAGGATGTTGAATTACTTCAAATCTGCAAATCTTATAGGACTCCAAAACAATGACTTGATGATGTCATCAGTGATGTTAACAATAATGTCATTGGAGAGGGCATCCGCGATGTCAACAATGATGTAATTTAACATGTTATGAGTCATGTAATATGTGAAGTGAAAAGCAATGCATGGCTGGGTGTACGTTATAAATAGCTCAGTGTTTTCTTTTTGGTTTTTAAACATTAGTTTTTGTGTTAATAACACCTAACTATAACTTCAGTCCAGCCTTTGTTTTTTTCTGTGAATTTCTAGGGTTTTTTAATGTAAGATAAGATCTTATTACCATACTTGACTATACCATCATTTTAAACTGTGTTTTTTTCAGAGAGTTTCAGGTTTTTTTTCTTCTCCTATTCAGCCAACTTCCCCACCCGCCAAACCTTGTGCCACAGGGTCTGGGCTCAGGGAGGACCCAGCACACCTCCCAATGTCAACATCCAACTCTCCGCTGCACATTGCCTTCAGTTCTGTACAGCAGGGAGTTGGCTAAAGGGCCTGCACTCAAGCCAATCCCTGCTCTCACCTTCTTGCTGCAGGCAGCCAACCCCCCACCTTGCAATGCCTTCAGCTGTGCACAGCGAGAGTTTGACCGCATGGCCAGGCCTTGCACCAACTACCCTGTGAGCACAGCCTTTGGCCAGCCATAGCAGGAGTTTGTGCAACAGAGCCTCTTGTCAGGCTTTATGCCCAGCTCCCTGCAGGCAGCCAACCTCCGACTGCACAAAGCCTTCTGTCACATGCAGCAGGCGAATGACTGAGGCCCTGCTTCCAACTCTCCCAAATGCCCATCCTCTGATTGTACCCCCCAACCCCCATTTAACTTATTATTATTCATTTTAACTTCAGTTCACAATGAGCATGAGGTATTTTTGGTTTGACTACTTCCAGGCAGATACAACCGGAGCCTCCCATCATTTACAAAGTGCTGCTCGCATCATTGCAAACCCAGACTATCTACAGCAGCACCCGCAAAAGATTTCTTCCAGTGTGTAAGCAAACAGATCAGCATAGAGGTTGACGACGTTTGCATCCTTCCTCCTCCAAGGTTCATACATCTATTTTCAAAACTTCTTGCAAGATTACTATTGAAATCAGGTGCATGTAAGGATATTATAATTGTAAGCACATGTAAAGAAACAGCAGTGCTCCCAGCACAGCAATTCTAGTTCAGGAAACTCTTCTGATGTGACAGGCAACCACTTTCATAAAGTTAACACACTACACTAAAAAGTCTGTCAGCAGTAGTAAACACGCACTACATATTGGTATTCACCCGCTTACCAGTGTGTGCTCTCTACATGTTTACATATAACAGCTTGCATGCACCAGAGGTCGATATAGTAACAAGTGGTTTTACTATTCATTGAGAACGCTATTTCTAATCAGTGTTATCGCCATTAATAAATAGCGCCCTGTTTCCCCCCTATGTAAGTAATTATAGTTTGCAAGGAATAGTAATGGGTGTCTACCTATCATGCCTTCTAATCAACAAATTAGCATTTCAAAACTCTGATTAGACGTAACATTTGAGATCATCTGGCAGGCTTGGTGGCAGTACTTGGCAGCCCTACATAGGCTAGGGAGGATCCCATAATCAGGGACCTCTAAAAGAGTGGGACCCTAGGCAATTGCCCAATGTGTCCATGCTTTAAAACAGGCCTGATTTATGGGTGCTAACTGAAGAAGCATTGCTGTGCTCTCAGCGTCCTGCAGCCTGCTTACCAGCCTGTATCACTTAGAGGGCATTAATGTTCCTGCAAACCCATCAGGTCACTGACCATCTGTCTTTAATAAAATAATATGCACATAGTTGTGTCACACATAAAGTAATGAATGAATTATTAATACATGTGAGATTACTAGGGGCAGCACTGTGAAAACCCTTTCCCACTGCAGCCTGTCTCTTCCCCATTATTGTTTACCCTTGACAGCCTTCCCCTGCTGTAGCCTCAGTATCCTCACCCCCCATCAGTAGCGAGTTTGGTTTCAATCAGTATGTGATGTTCCTTGTTTGATTGTACATTTCTACTCCTGACATCATTACTGGTACTATGGTGGTGTTTTTGATAAATGCTCATTATTTCCAGAAATTGGGGCCCCAACCGACCCATGTCCTCATCATATCTTCAACCTAGGCGAAGCCAGAATCAGCCACATACTCATCACCCTGCTCAACACCTAAGTTGCCAAGACCACCTTCCCTGAGGACTGAAACACCCAGAAGTCAACGCCCTACTAAAGAAACCATTAGTGGACCCCAGCGAACTCAACAACTACCGACCTATCTCCCTGCTCCTGTTCCAGCCAAAGTATTAGAAAAAGCCATCAGCTAACAACTCTCCTCACATTTGGAACGGGACCTCCGACTTGACTCCAACCAATTCAGATTCCACAGCAAGCACAGCACTGAGACAGCCCTCATTGCAACTACCAATGACACCCAAGCCCTACTCGACCGAGGAGAGACTGCGGCTCTGATCCTCTTAAACCTCTCTGCAGTCATCAATACGGTCGCTCGTCACATCCTCATGACATGGCTGTCCGACATAGAGAGCTGCCTTCAGATGGATCACCTCTTTTCTCATCATTGGGACACAAAAGGTCTGCCTTCCCCACTTCATCTCTGAACCTAAGGAAGTCATCTGTGGAGTACCCCAAGGATCCTTGCACAGCCCCACCCTTTTCAACACGTATATGACACCTTTGACCAGCATCACCAAAACTAACAGACTAAACATCATATCCAGTACCATGACACACAGCTCATTCTCTCCCTCTCTGAAGATACCACCAAGACCAACTTCCCCAACAGCATGACAGATGTCACCAACTTAATGAAGGACAACTGCCCGAAACTCAACAAGGATTAAGACAGAGGTACTGATTTTTTAAAACAAAAGCTTCGGATGGGAGCCATCTTGGTGGTCTTCAGAACTTGGACCCACACCTACCCCCACTGACCATGCTGGGAACCTAGGCATCATTCTGGACAACAAGCTAAACATGAAGACTGAGGTCAATTCCATCTCTTCCACCTACATCTTCATCCTCAGCATGCTTTGTAAGATGTTCAAATGACTACCCCAAAGCTCGAGATGCAATATAATTGAGGCCCTCATCTCCAGCTGACTGGACTATGACAACACTCTCTACGCAGGGATAGCAGCTCACCTCCTCTAACAACTACAGAATGCTGCAGCCAGACTCATCCTGGATCTCCATAGACAAACCCATATCACCCTCTATCTCAGGGGACTCCCCTGGCTCCCTGTACAGAAAAGATACCAGTTTGAGCTCCTGGTCCATGCATACAAGGCCCTACACAACTGCAGACCCGCCTACTTGAACCACCGCCTGATTTTCCAATAGCCCACCAGACACCTCCAGTATGCGTTCCCATTCTCTAACCTTCACCCCCTGCATCCAATGTAGCAGATAAGGAGGTTGCCCATTCTCCTACCTAGGAGTGAAGACAAGGAACAAACTACCCTTTCATCTACAGACCTCACCATATCTTCCAGAGTTCTGATCATTACCTGTACCCTGCCAGCACCTGCATACCTGCACGGGTGACAATTAGTGCTCTATAAATCTACTGATTAATTGATTGATTGTGATGACACGACGAGTTGCCCACTGCCCTGTAGCACTGGCATTCCTGTTTTGTACTCACAACTGTACATAGTCTCTGTACATATTCTGTGTGTGCAAAGGAGGTTTGCACAACTGATGTCCATGTGGTACCTGTGCACATGAATGAACAGGGTGCTCTGTGTGAGTGACAACAAAAGTTTACATTTCTGTATGCCTGTGAAGTTTTCTCAACTGATTTTCTTTAGCATCAGGTGTGTGTGTGTGTTTTTGTGCACACATGCACATTTTGGGGTTTATGTAAGTGTGTGTAAAGCTCGCATTGATTCTGCTTGTGCAATATTTGTTCTGTGTGCAACACAAGCTTTAACTGATGATACCCGCGTGCTACCTGCGCGTTGTGTTAGAGGTTTGGGGGGATGGGTAAGCTTGCAATTTATTCTAAATGCTGTACTTTTATGGTGTTGGAGAGAAGCTTGCAGCAGCTTTCCTCCATGCAATGCTTCCCCTTATATAATTCACTCCATTTTGAACCATGTGATCATCGCTTGCACCATGCACTCCACCTTGACATTTCCCTTACTTCTTTCACAGCAAACTTCTTAGAGCAGGCGCTAAAAAGGGACCTGCCATTAAATACAATGGGCCCCTGTGTACTCTGCAGGATAAGTGCCAACATTTTGGCGCTACTCCTGTAGAGTACATCAATAGCATCAGGAATTCTGATGCTTTTGCCCCGTACCCTGTGTCATGGTGCGCCATATTAGGGCGCACACATTGTAGAGGTAGGGGGTGCTAAGGAGCAGCGCCACTTTTCGTAAATCAGCCCCTTATAATTTTAATTCCCCTTCCATTGTGCTAACCATTTTCGCTTTTCTATAGTGAAAAAATTGTGAAAAGATGTTATCTAATCCTATGTAACATACAGCACGTGTGCAGCTTAAGCAACACCTGTATATGCTTCCAAAACACAAAGAGCCGTATTAGACAGGCAACTGCAGCATGTATTTCTTCATGTGCACACCACTGGAGCATCTGATTTATTAGTGCAAGAATGTCTGTTGGAAATAAGCAGCCACTACTGCTTTCCAGAATCAACTTGGTTACTGCCTTACCCAAGTCTGCAAACATAATTTCAATATAAAAAAGGCCAAACTGAATGGCATTGCTGATGTCTGTCTCGTGTATGACATAATATCAAAAGGATAACACTTAGTTGGGGGGGATCAGGTGAACAGCATGGAGACCACGGTTGTGTATCAGAATATTGATATCAAAATATTGTCTGATGTAAATATTGTGACCTAAATAGTATTATTTTATAAATATCAGTCTTTTGAGTGTAGGATTTCTGTAGGTTTTGTACTAATAGCAGTAGCTGGATATTTTTGGGAATCATCTTTAGAACACCATAGAAGGGCTCCTTATTCTTGTACCATATTGTGATGACTTCAGCTTCCTGGAAGATGTCTGCTGTTGTAGGCAAGGCTGGCCTTTAGCATAGATGAGCTGGGTACAGGCCCAGTGCACCAATATTCTAGGGGTACATGGACCTGTTTGCATTAAGGTTAAAGCAACAGTAGCGCTCTTCTCATCTTGCTCAAAGTATTGTCTTTTCTCCCTGCCTGCTCGTTTCTGTCTGATTTGCCAGTTTAAAGTGGTTTTAGTCCTTCATTATCACACCATGGGCAATGTTTTTAGCATCCCTTTAGCGCCCTTCCTTGCCCTCCAATCACCATCTGACCAATGCTGACTCATGAACAAAACCATCATCTGTGTGAGGCAGCTAAGCAATCAGTGATTTAGGTGACCTGGGGGAGGTCCCAGAATGTTTGTGTTCAGGGGCCAGTCACTGCTCACCCAGGTACTGACCAGTGAACACAAAAGGGACCTCCTACTGCCTCATTTAATTCACTACCATCAGCAAGGGCGCCAAAGTTCTCTCTGCCCATGCAAAGGGTGCTATGTGAGTAAAGGCCGGCGCTGGTCGTAGGCAAGGCAAGGTGGCCTACGCTTTGAAAATATTTACTGACTTCCCAAGGAAAGTATCAATCAATAAAACAGCCTAATTGTACTGACTCCTTTTTATCCTATTCACTAAAGAGAAGCTTGCACGTTTGCTCTCCCTTTTTCCTTAGGAAACACAAGGGTATTTAACATTGAAATGCCAGTTGTAAACTGCAGCGCAAATTTTGTGTTTGTGAAAGGCAGCTGTGCATTGGCAGTACCTTTCCTTTCACACAGCTCTGGTCTTGCGAATTCAAAGTCCCTTCCCATATCTGTAGCCTTATGTCAGAAACATTGTTGCATCCCCAAAGCATGTGAATTGCAAAATACAGGTTTTGCAACTAAAGACTGTATTGCTATATATAAAACCCTGTGTATCATTCATAAAAAGGGAATTGCGCCACATTAAGCAGTTGCAAACCTCACTTTGCAGCCATCTCTCTCTTATTTAGGAGTTGCAAGTGACCTGCCCAGAGATACCTCAAATTCTACTCCCCGTTGCTTCGTTACAATCCCTATAGGCAATATGACCTATTGTTAGCTACGTTTTATCATCATCTATGTTATTGTTGTGATTATGGGTAATGTTAGGAAGGGTCATAAGGTAACAGTAATTGAATACAACACCAATCAATCATACATTTTCATATTTAATAAATTATATATTTAATAAACTGTGACAAGAAAAAGATTGAAGCAATGCTACAGTGATTTATTGGCAGATTTCAAAGAAGCGCAAACCGGGAAGAAATATACAACGGGAGGGGAAAGTAAACATCTCAGAAAAACTAAATGGCGGTCCGCAGGCACTCGGACACTCTGATATTCAAGGTCAATGAAATTAAAAACTGGCTCCTGCACAGACGTGGATGTCCAAGATGAATAAGAGACCAGCATTTATGCATCCGCCAAGGCTGAAAAAAAAGTCGTTTCCTGGAAATGGAGGAAGGAGAAACATGAGCTCTTCAAATGTAAGGGACACCTAGTATTATGCTACAAAGCTTCTGCATAATCCAAATGCGTTTCTGAACTTTCACACTGGACTGGGAAACTCGTCAGCAACTCACGAGCAGCTAGAATTATGATACACACAAACTTGAAACCTATACCGATACAGTAACAGACAACATAGCTAACATTAGCTGATCTTATTGACAATTGGTTATAGACCTGTCAATCTGTGCCAGCCGGGCCTAGGTGGAAATTAGATTATTTTTTGATCACCCGCAAATGCCTCCAAATAGCCAGTGACATGAGTTAAGCAAGTGCCGCTCTCTAGGTCAGGACCCATCAAGTTTGTTTCAAACAAATCATCTGGCTGAAATGCAAGATTGGGATGTCCTGATCTGGTCACTTTTGTGCTGAGGAGTGGAGATGTAGGATACTCACCCTGAACCTCCTGAGTAACATAGGATGGCACTCCCCGGCACATGGCCTCAATGGGTTTTCCATACTCGGCGAAGTTGTCAGCTTTAGACCTGGTGACTGTATATTGCACAGAACGAGGTGGTGGTCCTGCAGGTGCCTTGTTTTCCTAAATAGGGGAGCAAACGCACATTAAAATCACAGTACTAAATGACCTACATTTTTCATTATCTCTTTTCTTGAGTCTCCTAGGCCGCATTACAACTCCCACACATCTCATTTTCTACTCCCACACTCTGGGGAGCTTATTTACAAGCCCCGTGGTGCAGGGCAGCACTGTTCTGCATCACAGGGAAAAGTCAGAAATGCGCTCTACCTAAAAGATACAACAAATTTCTGTCCTCTCCTCCTGGGCTGGCATACAAAGGGCAGCCTAGCGTCGACGCAGGCACCCTTGTACCATGGTGCCAGGATGCCTGCATCACAGATGGGATTGTTTTGTGCAGGAAGGAACACCTTGCTGCACAAAAGCAATCCATGGAGGCTTTGCAGCACACTTAGAAAGAGGAAAAACTATAAGATATAATGATATTTATCCTCGTTGCGCCTCCCCTTGAGAAGCGTAAGATTTTGGTGCATTCCCAGGTTTACAGATCTTGTACATCTTGGAATGCATCAAAACCTATGGGTGTTGCGTGGGAAAACCCACTGCAATGCCCATGGAACGCCTTGCGCTGCGTTGTCTTACACCATATCCACAAGGCCATGAAAAGACATGAAAAGTGTCTTTGCGTGGCCTTGTAGTTAAGGGCAGTGCTTTAAATGGGCCGGTACTCTCCGGTACTGAGTACCGGCACTTTTTTATTTTGGGAGGGAGAGTACCAGCATATCTCAAGAAAAACGTAATACTTTTAATTGGAGAGTACCGGCACTTCTCGGAAACAAGCAGGTACTCTGGCACAGAGTACCTGCACTTCTAGTTTTCCATTTAAAGCACTGGTTAAGGGTCTGCACTATGTACCACCGGTGGTCACAAAATTTGATGCACCAGCGGTGCACAGGGCTTGTAAATACGTCCCTACATCTCTATAGCATTTCGGGTGCAGATCTAGATTTTCTTGTCATCACCACTCAGGATTGTCCCTTATCATCCTAACTGTTTCTGAAATTTGGATTCCAGAACTTGACACATTACTCCAAATGAGACCTCTAGAACTTAACACATTTTATCAGGTAAGGTCTGTAGAACTGGACACAATACCCTAGAAAGACAGACAATGCTCCAGATAGGGCTATTAGAAGTTCATACATTACACTAGATACAGCCTGCAGAACTGGAGACAATACACCAGAAGAAGCTTTCAGAAAGACATGTAATACTCCAGATATGGTCTCTAGAACTTGACCTGTTGCACCAGTTGTGGCTTACAGAACTGGATATAATAGTAAAAATTAAGTATTCCAAATATGACGTCTGTAAGATAGCACAACAACACCAGATATTCGCAATGGAATTCAACACCATGCTTCAGATTTGTCTTCCAGAGCTAGTTAACATCCACACGTGGCCTTTAGCCAGGGACACTGAGCTCCAAATGTAGACTAATCAATAATTTATTTAGTGCTCAAATTATCTCCTTTTTACTCTACGTTTTGCTTTTATTTCAATCACAAAATTTATCCTGGTTCTTCAATGATTTCTCACTCTTTTTGTCTGGGTGAATGAATATTGAATATTATTGTGTGTACATTTTGTAAATGGTTTCTGAGGCTTCTGAGGAGTACCTGCTCTATGGCTGTTTTAATGTTATGTGATTATTTTGACAAATAAATGAATAAACTGGTTTATTGAATACACTATTGGACACAATCAGTACCCCTGCTCCCCCATTGTCACCTTCTTCTCCTTGGTGAGGCGGGCGAGCTCCTGGATACTGGGCACTGCATTCCGGTTCATTCTGTGGATGTAGCAGGACTTCTTGGCAAAGGGCCGGAGAGCAATGAATCCCTGGAATGAGGAACAAACCCTAATCAACATATATTCCTAATCAACATAATGGCTGTTGTTCACATGACTGTAATGTATATGGGGTTACCGGAAAATTGACTGGTTATAAAATGTCTCTTTTTTAGAAGAGACTGCTATTGGGAAAGATGGGAAAGCTCAAGAAACCCATTCATGAGATAGTTTGGTCGGTCTATGCAACTGCTGCAGAAAAATATTTACGATCTGCAGTTCAGAGGTTCAAATTCCATCAATATTATTATCGCTCATTGACTATTACAAGGAGTAGCACTTAAATTTAATTCTTTGAGGCTTTCTGTTCCAAAGTATGGCTGCAAGTAAAAGGATAATCCTTTGGCCCCTGTGCCTTCCTTTATTATTTCTGGTAAAATGCCTATACTTGTTGATTACCAACTTCATTGCATTGCAAAAAACTGAGTTACTCACAGTGTTGTAATCCCAGATAGAGTTCCATGAGTTGAACCCTGCATTAGTGTCAATATTGGCAATGTTTTTGGCATTGTTAATGTTCACCGTCTGGTGGACACTGCCGCCATCATTCCCCTGGTTAGTAAGGCTGACAGACTGCGGAACAAACAGAATATCATTAGTCATATGTATGTGATCTCCAACAGCCCAGTGAAATCAATTCAAACTTAAATATATAAAGTCAGCAGCATGCTGAGAATGAGCAAGGTAGCATCAGGTCAAATGCAGCATCTACAGAGAAGCAGTGAGGCATCAGCCCAAACCATGTAAACAACATTAGAAGTGTAAGTGGAATGTCTACAAAGTAGCACCCTGGGGTGAAGTCTACTCAAAAGTAAATTAATCGAAGTGGGAAGGAGATGTGCAGAGCACTACCTTAGGATGTTTCCAATCTAAAGGATGTATTCATTAGAGATGTGTATCGAATGACTCCACTCAGCATGACAACATCAGGGCATGAACAACAGTGGCACGTGTCAGTGTTGGTGGTGTATGGATGATTCCAGTGGAGTATGTCAGCAAAAGTGTACACAGGTCCTGTACAGAGATGTGCCATGGGATACAGGCTGAAGCATTAAAGCCTTAATGGGAAAAATTGGACATCTGCAGTACATGACTACAGGATTGGAACTAATATAATTGATCGGATCATTAGTGGTGGAGATGGTCTGTTCACAGTGAAGCGCTGATGGTTTGAGTCTGGTATAAAGTAGAAAATGACTTCATCAGAAATTCACTTACTTCTCGAGCAGCATTACAATCTGTCAAATAAATTATGCATTGGGGTGCTTTCAGGATGCCACCAAAGTGCAAGGCTCAAATCATTAGACATGCAATTGGATGTTTACAGTCGAACTAGAGTAATCAGCTAATTCTAACGTACTGAATCATCAAAGATTTGCAGGAGATATTAAGGGGATAACAGTAAAGGATTAAATCGTATTATCTATAAATGTAATCCGTTAGCGGTGAAGAAAGTATGTCTACATAGCAGCATATTATGTCTTTCAGAGAAAGTAGCAAATCATTAGTGGCAGAGAAATATATTTCACTTAAAAGCTTCACTGGATATGTACTAACCTACAGTATGGAGAGTCTGATTTGGAGGTCAGTGATAATGGGATACATATATATACCAGTTTCTTGAAGAGGTGCCAAGTCATGAGGACTTCTTCCATCATACTCCAGATTTAAAATTTCCTTCAGAAAATGGAGGATTTTCCGTTGTCACCAACTCTAAATCATGACCGATGGTGAAAGGAGGTATATGCAGCAGCACCGCTGGAACTGATTCAAGTATGGAACAGTGGGATAGGATGTCTAAAGAGTAGCAACTGAGAATCTACCTTAAGCTAACATCTGAAATAAGTTGAGGTTTAGATGGGATGTCTATAGAACAGCATGATGGGGTTCAACCCTTTAGAAAGTTAGGTTGCCTTCTCACCGTGATCAAGGATAATCTATTGTGTGGTAGTCTTTATGCACATGTTGCTGCATGTTCATTGGATTATAGTGTGAGCATGATATAAGACTCTATCCATCCCTTAGGTTTACCCTCATATATTTTGGGAAAACACAGTCGTCCGTTGTTGGAGTCTCTATACATTTCGAGTTATATGCTGTACTCATGCTGCTTCAATAGAAATATTAGACATGGTGCTTGTGTCACGTGTAAGATAACAAGGCTCAGTTCAGAGTTCCTCCCTTTGGGCCAGAAGGTCCTCTTTTAGGTCTCACACTAGCATGTAACATTTCCCAGCAGCACAGAAAAGGAGAGTCACGGTTCAACAGAAACTGAGTGCACCTCTACCTACAAATATTCCTGTGTCCCACTAGGCTACAATGCAAGTGTCCATGATGCACTAACATTGCTCATTAAAGAGAAATCAAGACCAAAATGCCTGGTTTCTAGCTGGAAATGCAAGCCATTTCTGTTGGGGTTGCCACTGCTTGTTACACACTTTTGGTGGTCTCGTGGGATACTTCACATGTTCCTTAAAACAATGGTTGCTGTCCATCCCTTAATTTGCTTGTTTTCTAAAGCCAAAACAAGCAATGGATGAAAAAACTTGTTCAGGTGACATTTATGTGGGTGTTCCTTTTCTCCACCAAGTGAGAGAGCAATACAAGGGCAACCTAGTATCCATTTCAAAAAGCTCCCACGTGATAAGTTCCCTTGAAAAGTATTACATTTGACAAATTCAGTGTTTAGGACTAAAACGTTTTATTCCCACCTTCTCACCATGTTACAAGCATTGTTCTTTAAATATTGTGCCGCCGGTCTTTCTCGAATACATGCTCATTTCTTGTGCTTCAAATGAGCAATTATGCTGTAACTCATACACTAGGAATAAGAACGTCAGTGATATATGATTTCACCCCCTGAATGTGGAGTTTCCATTACTAATCCTTACATTTTCATTTTTTCATGCCCGAAATGATCTGATATATATATATATATTGTGACATTTGACTCTTGGTATATCAGGTGAAGCACATGCATACATTTCTTTTGTGACCATTATAGGTGATATCTCTCCGTAATGGTGTAGACCCGGAATATCGAGTACAGAATATTGAGTGGCCACAATACTGTGATCAAAATAATGAGGACCAAAATATTGACAGGTAACTATGCATAGATGTTCTATACCTAACTCCATTTACAGTGCTGTAATTTGATATGTATATATATATATATATATATATATATATATTATTTTTTTTTTTTTTTTTTTTTTTTTCAAGAAAGCTGCTTATTTCTTTCCCTGTCTTTGCACAACTACGCGTTTTTGAAAAAAGTAATAGTGCACTAGTCTGGTTGGTTAACGGATTTACACCAATATAATGCATATTTATATATTTTTTGTTTTAGGAGTTTTGTAAAGTACTGCTAACCATCACTATTGTGGTAGTGGAGCGATTTGGTCTTGAGAATGCATATAACAGGTGGTTGCATGTAACGTTGTGATAACAGTTGCTATAACAGGTGGTGGGTGAACAGTCTATTCATCAGCAATTAAGCCTTCTATATCTAACCACATAACCACACTTATATCTCTGCATTATATCACAGTCTGCCTTTTCTACTTACATCATCAGCCAGCGATGGAGTCAGGGAGACAGCCAGAAGGGCAGCAAGGAATATCTGAGGAGGAAAATTAATATATAAACTGTCACGCAAACTGACAACTAGCACAGAAATAACAAATTCTGCAGAAGCTACTGGAAACAGGATAATGTCGGGATTATATCCACCTAAACACATCATAAGGTGGGGGGATGGGGGGAGCACACTTAGGGGGCTATTCCAACTTTGGAGGAGGTGGTAATCCGTCCCAAATGTGACGGATTTACCACCAGCCGTATTACGAGTTCCATAGGATATAATGGACTCGTAATACGGCTGGTGGTATATCCGTCACTTTACCGTCACTTTTGGGACGGATTACCACTTCCTCCAAAGTTGGAATAACCCTCTTAATCTGTTTTTGTGGCTTAGCTTTTTGTTGCTTCATGCAAGACAAGTTGCATCCCAGTAGGGCAGCTCACAGAATGAAGCAGGTATCCTTCAAACCACCTCACATTTTCCTCTGACATGAAGCCCAGTTAGGCGATCAAGGGGCATTGCTTTGGGGGGGGGGAAGGAGAGGGGGGAGGGGACGGGTGGGAATTGCATTCTTTTTCTCATATCCTTCATGGGGTTTCGTCGAAAACCTTGCAACTTCAAGAACATTCAAAGTTTTACCCTTTACCCACATCTGGGTCAAAACCAGTACTTTGGTGACAATTTCGTTTTTAAAAGTTACAAATAAATCTGCATTTGTTTCACATTTTGCAGAGAAAAACGGTAATGCTTAAACTTGTAAGGAGAAAGTGAGAATATATTTTATTTTGGCTTTAACCAAAGTGAAAATGAGTTTACAGTACGAAGAACACTATTTTGTAATACGAAGAGACACAACACGGGGAAAGGGGTACTTAAAAGGGAAACTTTTTCAACTTTACTAATTGCGAAAATTGGGAATTTGCCAAACTTCACTGGAATAATAAAACGTCACCCACCCCAAATTGCTACACAATGAGTGACAACCTGCCTAGTTTGAAAGTGATCGGGAAAATGCTGTAATAAAGAACCTCACAATAACTACCCTATGACCAGCGCTACCGGAATTATGCCACAGTGCAGGGCCAAATTATGATCGGGTGTTGACTACATTTTGTAGCAAGAAAAGACAAATTATAGGCCCTAAAGCAACACATTTTGTGATAGTATAACTTTATTATTTTGTCATTTTTACACGTTAACTCTGCCTGGGAAAACAGCTCACCTCCTAAATACCAGATTAGCACCATAAATACAGCAATTAACCACTGAAAGGTGACCAGTCAGCCTCTGTGAATGGCTTCCACTACGCAGCAGCACATGCTTGCCTGCTTTTTGTAACTTTTGATCCGTTCGAGCTAGTTTTTTTTGTTGTTAAAATCTGAAAATTATGCAACAAGTAACAGAATATGTGGCAAATGCAGCAAATCCATAGCTGTGCAGAAATGCACAGCCGCAGAATCATATAATTGCAGGAGTCCTGCCTAGAACCAAGAAATCGCAGACACAACTTTTTCAATTTGCATGATGTTAAATGCATCATAACCCCATACTTAATAATGTCGAAAAGTACGACACCTACCCTAATCCTCACTCAGCACTTAACCTAATTATAACTGTCACTCTTCATCTCACCCTCACCCTAACCATTGCACTGAAACTTACCCTCACACGTATGCTTGTACTTAACCTGATTCTTTCACCTTACCCTATTCCCCTCACCCTTACTTACTGTTACTCTTTCCTCTGTTTAAGTACCCTAAGCTTATAACTGACCCTAATGTCAGCACTAAACATTACTGATGGCCTCGCCCTACTCTTATAGGTATCCTTCTCCCTAAAATTAATCAATAGGCTTTCTATACTGCCTCCACCCACTAACCATATTAGCTCTATTTTAAACCCTAAGCCTAGCTCCAGTTCTTTGTCTAACCCTTTTTCAATTATTATTACATAATTTTCTCACAATTGAAAATCTACCATGCCCTCATCTTCTAAATTCTTCATCATTATTACCAATCTTCAGTGTGGTATTTCCTCATTTTGGATTTGCTGTTATTACATTATTTTTGGATATTTTCTTCATTATCACATAATGCTGTGAATCTTGGAAAACCTCGTGATGGCCACTAAGGATTCCAGACACCTTAATAGTGTGTAACTTCTATATCGCATTGTTTCTGTTGTCACCCCTCTACCACAGAAGGTTATCAGCGGTGAATCCATATCTAGAAAAGGTCAGATACTCACAATCAGCCTCATTCTATTGCTTGATGGAGAGTCTGCCAGGATCAGCCTGAGACGGCACCTCGACCCTTCGCCTTTTATAGGTTACTTCAGGAAGTGGAGTTGGTGTGCTGAGCAGGGCTTGTCCCATGCTTGATCTCCTCCCTCCCATTCACCTGACTCACAAGTTTGAGTAACAAGCATTTGTATTTGAATAGCCCAACGTCCGATTAGATAGCACATCTTATTTACTCTGGTATAAGAGAGATTGAGCATTAATATAGGCCCTGCAAGGAACCTGTTCCACCCTGCATACTGGCAGAGACGTGACCTGAGATTAGCACAGTAACTTTCTGCTTGCCTTTCTCGGGTAAGGACAGGGCCTTATCTGGTAAGGACAGGAGCGGTCATGCGTTCTACTGCACCCTTCTAATTCGCAATTCTGCTAAATCAGCTTGAAGTAGGACAATCCCTGGAATCAAATAAGGGTTGTAAACTTAAGTACTATTGCACCTACCTGATCAAAATTCCCAAAAGTATAAGCTGTTGGGTTGGAAAGCTTTATAGTAAAAGAAACTCATTCTGTTTGAGGCAAAAGACCTGGTAATCATTCATGCTTTTCAGGGGTGCACCACTCCATAAGACCTCTGAAACTGAGTAACCTGCATTCTTTCTTATAATCGAGTGTTTCAGTCAGCGGCCATTTTGAATCAAGCAGTAAAGGGCAGATTTTCCTTCCTGTTGCTGCTTAGCTTCACCCGGAGTTGTTCTCTGTTTATTTATATAGTTATGTGGAAACGATTTAAAATAATATCCGAATACCTTACTGCTGCAGTAGCTATAAATCTCAGCTGGTAACATTTGTAATCAGTCTATTAATTAAAGAGTAAATCACTATACAAAAAAGAGCAACATTACACAATAGGCACAAGCTAACTGTTAATTTCTAAGTTTTAGATAATTTATCCAAAACAAAGTCTTACAGGGTGTGACAGCCTGAGGCAGCGCACCAGCTGCTCTGCCTGTGTTGGTACCAGGTGTCTGCAGGTATGCTGAAGACATTGTGTGACTTACCGAGCGCCCTTCCTACGTTGGTCAATGGCTGAGCAAAGAAGCAATCTTTCTCTATGCTTGCATTGTCGGGCCCAATGGCAGACAAAGATAACTTGTTTATGTTGTAAAAGAACTGGATAAGCCAGCTCCAAGCTCACCTCCCACCATGTCTTAACTCTTAAGCTCTCAGCTCATAATGGAAGGAAAAACTGAGCAGAAGATTTAGGTAAGAAATGCACAATCATTGATCCCCAAAGTCAACGTTTTCCCACTACGTGCTTATGGGTGGTGCAAGTGGATGATGCAATGACACTAGGTAAATCCCAGGCCACAGATTCCTCTACAAAGGAGTAACAAATAATACAGAAACACAAGAACTCGTGAATGGCTTCTTTGAGGACGTAGCCTTTTTACTGAAGTGATTGAGGTCTCTTGGCCGCAGCAGAACACCATCCACTCAATAAATAGCTCAGGGTGACCTAATGGTATGCCCACCCACCTGCCGCCTATTTCTTAGGTGGTGGTTGGCAGGGTAGAAAGGATGCCAACTGAAACATGCCACCGGTAAAAGCCCACACCCACTTGTGAATAGCGGACTTGAACTTTGTTAGACACAAGTTCAAGATGAGGAGTGCATCTTAGGGTGTTTGCCTTTTTCCTCAAAGGTTAGTAAGTCCTGCTCAAGGACCTTGATAAAAAGCATTGCATGGCTTTTCTAGAACTGTAGTTCATAACCCGGAAGAGAAATAGAGGTGAAGGGTCGGGCACGAGGTCTTCCCCACAAACAGCCACTGACACAAAAGGCTTAACTTCTTTATAGTTCTGGTGAAGTGTGATGGTGATGTCATGTGTTCTGTGCTTGTTATTCTGTGACCATCATATTGTACACTTCTCCATCATTGGCTTAGGGATTAAAGTCTGGATAGGTTAATAACTGTTGCTTATTTTACTACATTGTGAGTATTATTACATGACAACGTGCCATGTATCCTTTATGAGTTTCGATAGTGTTATTTTAAGTTGCATATTTATATGTGCATGTTTTGAATAGTGTTTTATATTGCCATGGAAAGAAAATAATTCTCATGAAGTTCTCGTAGATTTTCTCTCGCTTGGCATCACGTGTCACAATCATGCTTTCACAATGCCTCTGCAAAACAATTTAAAGCAGCATTTTCAATCTTTTCAGTTACTGAGGACATTTTGACTTAAATTAGTTTTTCTGTCAGGGCTGCAGTTTGAGAATACCCCGTCTTCTCAGAAAAATAAACTGTACTTGCAGACAGACCCATATTGTATGACGTAGTCTGGCCTCCAATAAAGCCTTAAAAATAATCTTTTACATTTCTTGTGCGTATTTTTCTAGGGAAAAGAAAAAAAAGAGAGCCCACATAAAACCCTATGTCTCTGACAGGCCATATTTTTTTTCTGTTACTTTCCAAACATGACATCTCTCTGGGTAAGTTCAGTAGAGGTTTAGAGTCTTGTGGGACACCGAGCTGTCGATTAACCTCACTCTAGCAAGTGCTAAGGAAAGTCTTCCGGGTGTGGTCAGGACGGATCCTTAAAACGCAACAGTGGCCCTGCAAAAGCAATCTGTAGAAAGCCCACCGCCCACCTTCCACAATCAGGCTTTCCGAACAATGGTCCTTTTCCCACCTTAAAGCCTGGTGATCCACAGCGGCCTTGTCCCTGGGCCAACATACAGTTCGAAGTGGCCTTAGCAACACTGTAATTCAAAAGAAATCAAATACATACATAAATAATTACATATATTGCTTGGAGATGGTGGAAACAATTGTTTTTATTGGACAAGCACAAGGAGGCTTTTTTCTACATGGCACACATAAGACTGAGGCCAACTAAAGATGAACCTGATGACCACAGCAACAGGAAGCAGACACTGCCTGGCAAACCAAGAACATTCAGAGGCAATGGGGAAAAGCTCCAGCTGGATGTTGTTCTCATATGCCGATGCAGAGGTTGACATCCACCACCCACAGGATTCCAGCATTCACACAAACTCCAACATAAAAGTTGGCACCTGGAAGTAAACGAAAATGAGGAAAAGGAGTTTTATTCATTATTTAACATTTTTTCACACAGACACGCACACTCAACATTATTGAGTCAGCTGTTTTAACACGTACACTATATCTATTTATGTGGGCCAAGAATACAAGCCTGCTATTTCTCAATATTTGTATTTATTTCTTGTAAAATACACTCGGCTTTGACTGCTAGACAGTTATCTGTACAGCTCCCAGCATGCCAGAGTCAGGAGAAACTAGAGAAATAAGCTGCAAAAACAGAACTGGCAGTGGCAAAGGGAGCAGGTCTTGGTTTTATTTTCGAATGCATGGAAACATAGCGTTGGCCAATTAAAGCTAGGCACTTGTGAGAAACGAAAGCTAGTCTATATTGAGTCCCCCCCCCCTGGCTTTTTTCCTATGACAAATTAAGGTCAGACGGCATCGGGACCTTCGTTATAGTAGTTTTACTGTTTCTATGACAGACAAAGAAGCACAGGACAATCATGAAGGGTCCCTTACCACCTGTGCTTCGTTTCATCTAAAAACAAAAAGAAGACTCTATTGGACGTAAGATGAAGGGATAACAAGGGAGCCTTCTTTAATAAAGTTGCCATCAACTTAAATAATGAAAGAAAAAGCATCACTGGACATGAAGATACTAATGAGGGGTCACAGTAATAGAAATGCTTGGGAGGGAAATGAGGCACCACACAGTGGTGAAAGAGGCGGGACTAGGGGGCAAGTATGAGAGGAGATGGCGGGTGGAAGAAACAGAGCGAGACATCTAGGAAAGAGGGAGGAGGCAGAGAGAGAAACAAGAGGGAGGTGGAGGAGAAAGGAAAGAGGAAATAGGCATATGGACAATGGGACCAAAGGGAGCATGCGGGAGCAGGTACAAGTAGGGAAGTGGGAGGGGTGGTAACAAGGAGGCAACAGTTGTAAAATAGTGCCTAATGCACTCATTGTAAGTAGTCCATTTGAGGTGGAAAGGTATATTCTAGCAGACAATAGTTTGAGATGGAAGAGGAGCCTTCTGTTGGCCGAGCCAAGAACCTCCAAGCCAATGGTTGAAAGAGACTGGCCAAAAAACAACCAATTATTGAAAGGGGAGTATCCAAAGTCTACTTTGAGTAAGTTAAAGAAAGGGGATTTTTGACAGATGCACTGTCAACCCCAGATCTAAAAACCGTAGTTGCTAGGTGTCAAACACCAGGTCATGGTGTCAGGCAGAAGAGGTACACCAGGGGTTAAATGGCCATCGTAAAAAGTCTATCTATATAAGAAAAAGGTGTATTCTTTCTCAATTTGCGTTTGTTCCTTTGTGCTTTCAGTTCTGGGCCATCAAGTTCTATCATTTGTGAGTTTTACCTCTGCGATGGGGTGTTCTGTATTTTTTTTAAATCTCCGGCATAGGGTACCAGAACTTGCAATTATAAATAATGCTGCTCAGTAAATTAGGCATTTTTGTGCCTTAACTTATATAGAGAGCGTTTCAGCCTTTTTGCTTAAGCTATGGAAATGGGGCAGAAAGTATAATGTTTTTGCCACTGCAAATTTAAATGCACCAACATGCCTAGGGATAGTAGTACTGACATTATGCACATTTTGACCACCAGTGACATGACAAATGTTGCCTCCTGTCTTACTCTTATCTTTTCAACAGCCACATATTTGATTTTGACGTGACAGGAGAAGGCAGCTTTCCCTGCCCATATGGAAAGTCAATGTACTCTTACAGGACAGCCCTGCTCACTTCCTGAGACCAGTGGCTGTATTACAGAAAGTGCCCAGGGTGCGCAATGGGCATGTGAAGCTATTATTAAGGGGATCCTAGGAGTCTCACACTGCTTTGAAGGAGGATGAGTTATTTCTTAAACAACATTAGTATCCCAAGCAAAAAAGGATTTGATCATCACCACTGACAGATTATAACGAGAATTGGAGAGAAACCCAGGCCTGGGAACCTCCCAGAGGAAAGTGGGGACTCCTTTGTTCAAGATATTGCACTGAAAAACCAAAAGATATACTACAAGCAGACTGCACATATACCCAGCCAATCTACAACACTGTATGTAGGTCATGGGATATAAGCCGTACACAGCATAGCATGTTCATTCCTTCTAACAAATCTATGCCTCGAAGGTTACATTAACTCTAATAATAAAGGGAACTTGTAAAAATGGGTAGAAAAGTTGACTTTCTTGTCAGTGGGACCATTGCTTTTGCATCTCAGGGACCTGACCTAGAGAGGCTACAGCACCATACCCAATTTCCAAAGAACTAGCCCCAAAGTAAGTGAGTTCCATTTAAATTGAATGTACATTTATAGAATTTAAGTTACATTAATTGTATGTCATTTCTTCTCGGGATCACATATGAGGGAAATCGGGGCTGGAACAGGACTTACATTGTATACTCTGGTTTAGTGGTTACTCACCTCGAACCTCCTCAGCCAGGTAGGTAGGAATTCCTCTGCAGAGGGCTTGGATGGGTTTTCCATATTGGGTCACATCTTGAGCTGTCGCCTTGGTGGCAGCGTACTGCAGAGAGCGAGGGGGAGCTCCCTGTGGGGCCTAAGGACGGAAAGGGATGGGACAGAGAATGAATATTCAGTCATTAAAACATGTGCCGTCATTTGAGCCTCAGAAAACATTTCCTCTTTTCTAAAACAGTCTTCCTCAGCTGTATGTAAGGTAGTGTCTGAAAGAGGATTACTAGTGATTCAAAACTACCACGACAAACAAGTTGGAATTTACTGAAATTATTGCCTCAATTTTCATTGTCTAAAAACTCACAACCAAAGTCATTCTGTATCATCTCCATATTAGGCGAACTGTTTCACGACGCAAATAAAACAGTGACAGACAAGCCACAGTTATAGTTGGAATACTTTTCAGTAATGTGTAAGAATAATTTAAGTAACAGCAAAAGTAATACAATGTTTTTTTTAATTGACCGTTTTTCTCTTTACAAATTGGTCAAAGCATTCAACATAAAATGCAAATAACAATGAAAAAAACACTATAAAAGTAAACATTTATAGTTAATCTAAAATAATTCACTTTAAAGGTGTTTTTAAAAAGACACCTACGACATTGTGCAAACTATTTCACACCTTGGTCAGAAATCTAGGAAGGGAACGTAGGTCAACGTGCTTGGTAGGGGTTAGAAACACCCCCTACGTCACAACGAGAGTCATCTAACTCCTTTTTTAACATTTTATAGAGGGCTCCCAGGAAGTTGCTCCTACAATGTCATCGCTTGTTAAAAATGCTAAAATAAGCCTTTCAAGAAAATAATAGAAACCGATGAAACACCAAAACACTTTGGTAACTTTTTTTGACTAGAACAAGATGAAAAGCTAAACCCACATGTGCAGAAAGATTTGCTCAGGATAAAACTAAATTGAAAATGTAGCAAAAATATGTGTAATCCTTATAGGTTACTATTAAGTGTCTCCAAAGCAATGAATTCCTTACTATATCCTTCGCCCACATGAACGTGGCTTAAAACTGTAGGTCACTGTGTTTAGAATTGATCATGACTATGGAAAGCGACCCTAGTTATGCTCAGCAGATCTCAGGTTCCTAGTTCCTCAGCTGACAATTTAGGTGTTAGATCACATCTCATCATTTATTCCCACCTTTTCAATTACACTCTTTCCCTTGATAAGTTGTGCCAGTTTCTGGATGCTGGGCACTTGGTTCCGGTTCATCCTGTTGATGTAGCAGGCTTTCTTGGCAAAAACTCGAGTTGCAACAAACCCCTGTAAAACAAACAATCTAATTACAAGTGCACACTTTGAGTTTGGGAAGAGGCCACTGGAGACATATAGTACGAGAAGCCAATCTTTGTGACAAGACATCTGAACATTTGTAAATGATAGTGCTAAGATTTAAGGCTCATGGGAAAAAATGAGATGTCTTTTGTTAATAAAACAAATGCCATTGCCCCCCCCTCTCTTGTGGAAGGCACAGCGGTCTGCCCAATTTAACTACAAGAAAACCAAACAGCATACTGCCAGCAGAACAGCTGTTGGCAAGAGGAGGAATTTCTTTTGTCTCTTGGCCAGAACTCACATTGCCGTAGTCCCAGATGGAGTTCCAGGAGTTCCAGCCAGCGTTGGTGTCGATGTTGGCAATGTGGTCCTGGTTGTTGATATTCACCGTCTGGTGCACGTCTCCACCAATGTTGCCGCGATTGGTGAGCCTGACTGACTAGATAAGAAACACACACATTAGTCAACTGCAACATATAGTAATGTCCACTGCCCAGTAAAGATATCCTTAGAGGTATCCAGTAAAATATTTCCCACAGTGCAATGTACAGCTAGGTAAAGAATGTATTGTGTAATATCTTATTTTTAGCTTTGAAGGAGTAATTGCTCTAAATCCATTTATCCATACTTTAAGGAGCTTTGGTTCATCCTCCTTCAGCTACAGGAACCTGCAGTCATCAGCTTGAGACATTGTCAACCACAAAAAATATTTAGTCTTACATGCTTTTTGTTGGCTGTTAGTACATCTCCTTCTGCCTTCAATGGGATGGAAATGGGCCCGATTTATATCAGAAAAGTACACTCTTGCATCATCCATTTAGTTATTTACCTCATTCATGCAGTGTAACACAAAACAATAATTTCATAATTGTTTTGCACTACGTCAGGTATTTTGTTTATTGCTTTTGTCAGTATGAGAGCAAACCTATTGGCTTTTTCATTGCTTGTTTTATTTGGGCCCTTGCGATAACAGGATTTCATTTTTGTTGTACAATGAATAACCCTAGTTTCTGACATCCATCCCAACAATTATGCTTTACTGACCCTAGAAAGAGGAAATGTTGAATCTGCTGCCCAGGACCCCAGCTCAGGGCCTACATTTTAACCAAAATATTCTGCAGCAGATGTATTGCATTGACCTACTGAGCTACTCTGGATTGCTTTGATTAGTAAAAACTGAAAATACACCAGACTCTAGCTTGTTCAGACTAATATTTGTTTTCAGATAAGCACTTACTCTTACCAATTTTCCATTTTTTTTTGTATCATTCCCAAAACAGAACACCTGGAAAAGACTGATTATTCTAGATAAAAAGGAATCTATACTCCTGGCAAAGATTCACCATGTTTCCATCAGTTGTAAGGCGGCGGTTTTAGGCTTGGGCTAATTATGTCTTATTGGCTATTTGATTATATCCAAGGACTCTTGTTTAGCGTATTGTGGGATCATGGGCCTATTGCAAGAGGAACTGTCAAGTGAAAATGTACACCACATGAGTATGTTATAGATGCGCTTGATTTTTTTATTTTTATTATCATCATGTTTATTTCCCTATAGGGAAAATCAATCTGCACTCAAATCACATACGTTTTGATGTTGAAAACATTTAAAACGTTCACATTAAGAGTGGAAAGGACACATAGATATATCTAGACTTGAACCTCTGCTTCCTGTGCCCTATGCCCCTCTGAAGACCCACGGGCATTAAGGCAGATCACTGGGTTGGTTTGCTTGCTTTTTAGTACAAAGAGGATGTGGCATAGACATTTCTTCAAGAGTGCTCACTTTGTAGTTGGGATTGGCTGATATGCACGGTTTTGGGTTCTTGATGTAATATGACAGACAAGCTAGTACAGGGAAGCAAGCTACTCTGAGCTAACAGCAGTAACTTTTCTAGATAGTAAAATGCAATCGGTCAAAAATATCCATTCCAATTAAGCAATTTATTAAAGGCAGAACAAATGTGGTTATTAGTTGAAAGCCATTCAAGAAAGGTTTACTTGTGTGACAATATTTAGTAGTAGAGACTTATTGATGGTAATATTTGGTAATTTATCACAGGGAATTTTGTAAAACGTTAATAACACATCTTAAGCATGGTTGATAGTGCTCAACCACGATCAACAATCAAAAGGTATGTCAGTTCTGCTTAGTCATTGTTGTAATTGTCGGAAAGTAGGGCCATATTCAGCAATGACATCCCATGGTCAAATAGGTTGAGTGAACTAACTTTTTTATTGCTTTGATATAGCCAGGATTGCTGACCCAGGCAACTCTAATCCAAGCATAACAATATTAATCTTTGTTAAGGGTCCAGGGTCAACAATGCCGACCTATGTTTAGCGACCCTGATCCATTGTTAAAAATGTAAATTTGTGGTAAAAAATCTAGCACATGGGGCACTAATGTGGATCCATATTTAACAGTATCAGAATAGGTATATCAGTGTCATATAGTTGTTAATACTAATCCATGGTCTCCAAAGCTAATATATCGGAACAATGCTTTATGATCTATGATCAACAACAAAAAGCCTGATCTCTGGTCAACAATTCTAATACATGCTTAAAACATTTAATTTACAGTTAAAACTTTTACTTCATGGTCATCAATGAACCCAAGTCAATAGTGATGAAGCTTTATCAATGATTAAAAATGCTGATCTGTGGTCAATGATAATAAATGGTCAACAATGCAGATCAACTTTCAAAAATGTCTATCATTGGTCTACAACTTTGCCCATGGCCCAAAGCACTGATATTTGGCCAGGCACACCAATCCATTATCAACAAATCCATATTTATAGCCAACAATTCTTATTCTCTGTAAACAAATCTAAGCAGTTGTCAACAACAGTAATCATCAGGCCATAATATGAAACCATTTGACAACATTTGATCCCTGCTAATGAAAAATGTTGATCAACAAGCCAGTCTATTTAAATTAATGCTGATCCCTGATCAGCCATACTGATCAATGACCAAACTAGTCAAATCTATGGTCTGGTATTTTGATAAATATTTGGCAGTGCCAATCAATGGCCAACAGTACTGATCTATGGCACAAAGTGCTGGGGTGAACGAATACATTTAATAGCCAACAATGTTAAACTAAAACATGTGTTCCTGTAATCAGCACCACAAGGCTAGGCAGACAGGTTTAAATGGAAACGGCCTTTTCTACGTGGCTGCAGCAATGCATAGCGTAGCCACGCAAGTGTTATAATGCATGCCTTAACCACGCATGTTCCTAAACCACACAAATGCATGGTTAAGGCACCATGCATATGCGTGGTTCAGGCACACAGCAGGGTAAGTGGGGCTAGGGCGGGTGGTGGGATTTTAAGGACAGGATGGAGTGGTGGGGTTAGGGTAGTTTTTGGGACGGGGAGAGTAGGTTTTATGGTTCAGGGCGGGGGTTGGAGTAGTTTTTAGGACAGGATGGGGTAGATTTCTTTTAGTACTGGGTAGGTTTTAGGGTTTAGGGCGAGGGCAGGGGGGTCAGGGTAGTTTTTAGGACAAGGTAGGTTTTAGGGCTGGGGTCGGGATAGTTTTTAGGACAGGGTGAGGTAGGTTTTAGGGGTCCGGGTGGGGGCGGGGGGTTGGGGTAGTTTTTAGGACAGGGTAGGTTTTAGGGTTCAGGGTAAGGCTTTGGGGTGGTTTTTAGGAGAGGGCAGGGTAGATTTTAGGGTTGAGGGCAGGGGATGGGTTAGTTTTTAGGACAAGGTGGGGTAGGTTTTAGGACAGGTAGGTTTTAGCTTTTAGGGAGTTGGTCAGGGTAGTTTTTAGGACAGGGTGGGGTACTTTTTAGGACAGGGAAGGTTTTAGGGTTTGGGGTGGGGGTCAGGGTAGTTCTTAGGGAAGAGTGGGGTTGGTTTTAGGACAGGCCAGGGTAGCATTTAGGGTTTAGAGTAGGGGTCGGGGTAGTATTTAGGACAGGGCATGATAGTTTTTAGGGTTTAGGGTTGGGGCAGGGTATTTTTTAGGACAGGGTGGGGTAGTTTTTAGGACAGGGTAGGTTTTAGAGTTTAGGGCGAGTGGGTCCTGGGGGGTTGTATCACACAACCAGGCATGGAGTTACCACATATACCTTTACTAAGCATGCTTTTACATCGAAATTCGTTGTAAAGGCATGCGTGGTAAAGACACGGACGTGGTTCTGACCGCGTACTTAAGCCATGCGTGGTTCTGCCATGCATGGTTCTGTTATACAACAGGTTTAAATAAGCAAAGGACAGGCAAAAGTCGCAGTTTGGTTTGACACAAATTAATGATAGTTACCCCCAGATAATTCATAGGAAACCATCATACAACCTGCTCATATTTTGCTCTAAAGGGCTCGGTAAAATAATTCTAAGCAATGTTAATGACTATAAGTCAAGGAGAAACAACACCATCAAACAAAGACCGAGATGAATGATAATAAAATATTGCCAGCAGTGTATAACACAATAAGATCACAAAATAAAAATGCTTTAAATAATGATCAATACAGATCAAACACAATCATAAATGCTCAACTGGAATTAAAAGAGAATCTACTTAATCGCCAGTAACTGTATTTTTAGGCTCCTCTGCTCCAGCGGCTAACTCACATCATCCTCTCACTAAGAAGTTTCAAAACCCCCTTCATTTTCCTAATTACCTAGCTGGCGTCATATTATTGTAAACGTATGTTTTCACTTATTATTTGTAGAGTATCTATATTGTGATATTTTTGATGTTGCTTTTATTATAATATGTACTCAATATAAAGAATGTTTTCCCTACCCCCAACTTTTTTCTTTCAAGTATCATATATTTATATAACTCTATTTAAACATTCAATGTTTTTTTTAATATATAGCTGTTTTAATAGAATACCACTGTTATCAATATTTATGTCTCATTTATATTTCAATAAAGCTTATTTTGCAAACTTAAAGAAATGCTCCGCTGGTTTAATACTTCTCTGCGGCAGTGATCACTGTGACATCAAGAATGATAAACCTAAAATTGCTACGCTATTAAGGGAAGTAGTTAACTGCTTTCCATTGTTGCACCAACACTGATTCTGTTGCTATCACAATGTAAAATATCCACTTACATCATTGGCCAGACATTGTGTCAGGAAGACTCCCAAAAGAGCAGCAAAGAAAATCTGAAATGCAAATCAAAAAATAATTGGTGTTGTTGCGCATCATACAAGGAATTCTTTTGTTGCAGAAATCTGATAGACTGCAACTATGTGATGCAGATTTTAACTACAAAAAATGAAGTTGGTGGGAATACGTTCGCCTTACTGTGTAGAACCTCGAATTACAGTGCTTTTAGTAGGTACATGTCAGACACATTCAATTCACATCTTGAATTCGCTCAGGCAACAGAAGGGGATCAGTCCTGGAGATAGTGGTATACATAACACTTGTGAAATTTTATAAAAATATCTGGTTCAAGTGCCATCTGTCTGGCCTGTCCCATATAGAGACATGGTGCCATTCTATATGTGATCTGTCCCATGTTGCTCCTTCTTGGCACCCCCCTTGTTACCTTAAAGTCAATGGAGGGCCATTCCCTTTACAGGAAACACATTCTTTTAAATCACACCTTCTTATTGAAGTTTCAGCTGCCAGAAAATCACAGTAGAGAGGTCTACTTACAGCACTCCTCATGGTCCTCTCCAGTACGGTGGTACGCGGCTGTGAAGAATCTCGCAAACAGTGAGTTAACACCGCAACTCCATAGGCTTTATATCTGTTTTAGAACAATTGCAAAGGTGCGGACAAATTGATATCTCAAAAGCACCTGTTGAATCTTTTTGGCGAGCCTTCATCATCTTGATGAATGCCAGGATAAGTTGCAGTTGTACATCTTGGCAGGATCTACTACTACTTCCTTTCAAGCATTGTTGGTTTTGTGACTGTGCCCTGTCACCCATGTTGTACTGATGTGATAAATGTATCATGACTTTCAAAACTGGTTTATATTGGCACAGATTCCTTGGCATTCTGTCACATTTGAGAGTGGAGAACATGGCTGCTCTTTATATGAGAATATTTGTAATTTGCTCCAACTCAATCATGTTTAAAGTCAAGTAGTGCATTTGAAGTTACAATACCTTTTACAGCAGTAGTTTGTTTTGACTTATCCTTGCGACATGCACAGGTTGAGGGCCTGGCGTTAATCAACAATAAATTCTTCTTCAAAAACATGTATGTTAGAAATGGGGTCTTTGGTTGGCTGTCAAGTTACCCCCTGTCCAAGCAAGGACACTCACTCTAGTCAGGGTAAGTCACACACAATCCAAATTATCCTGTGCCCACCCTCTGGTAGCTTGGCACTGAGCAGTCAGGCTTAACTTAGAAGACAATGTGTAAAGTATTTGTGCAATAAATCACACAATAACACAATATAGCACAACAAAAATACACCATACAGTGTTTAGAAAAATACATAATATTTATCTGGATATTTGCAGGTCAAAATGATCAAAGATGCAATAAGTAAATGTAGAGATATCACTGAAAAGTGATATAAAGGCCCTCATTCTGACCTTGGCGGTCTTTTCGCAAGACCGCCGAGTTACCGCCGCGGTGAAGACCGCCGACCGCGGCGGTATGCCGCTGTGCGCATTCTGACCGCTGGGAGCGTTCCGCCGGAAAACCGCCAGCAGCCACACTGGCGGTCGGCGGGAAAGTGGAGACTGGTCAACCTCCACCGCCACGCCAGCAGAACACCGCCCACAGAATTACGACCCACATTTCTGTGTGGCGGTCTTCTGTTGGCGGTCTTCTGTTGGCGGTCACCTCCCCATGGCTCCCGTCGCCTCCCGGAGGACCAACGCACAAGGTAAGTTGATCGTCCGTGAGGGGAGGGGGGGGGTGTTGTGTGATGTGGGCGTGCATGGGGGTGTGCGTGTGAGTGTGTAGAGGGTGTGTGTGAGTGCGTGTATGCGGGCGGGGGGTGCTGCTGTGTCTATGGGTAATGTGTGCTGTTCGGCAGGTGCGCATGTCTGCATGTATGTGTGCGGGTATGTGTCCCCGTTGTGTATGTGTGTGTAGGGGGTGTGTATATGTGCATGTTGGGGGTGTGTGCATGTCGGGGTGCATGTATGTGCATGTCGGGCTGGGGGTGGGGAGGGGGTTCGTACCACCTCTGGGGGGTGGCAGGGGGGTGGAGGGTGTGGGGGGAGGACTCGGGTGGGTAGTGGGGGGTGGGGGAGACCCCTATCAGTGCCAGGGAAGGAATTCCCTGGCCCCGATAGTGCTTACCGCCATGGTTCGCACGGCGGTTCCCGCCCGCAAGAAACCGCGGCGGTAGGCAGGTCATAATACCCTTGGCGGTCTTGGGACGACCGCCGGGCCGGAGTGCGCAAACTCCAGCCCGGCGGTCATGACCGCCGTGGCGGTCGGAGTGGAGAAGTGGCGGTCGGTCGCGGTGGGGACCGCCGCGGTCAGAATGCCATTTTTAATACCGCCGGTCTGTTCGCGGTCCGACCGCCGTCTCTCCGCCGACCGCCAGGGTCAGAATGAGGGCCAAAGTGTCTTAAGTCTTTTTAAAGCAAACAAAGTCTCTTTCAAGCACAAAGCACCTGGTTCGCGTGAAAAATCTCCACAAAGGGCCACAGAGGAGGAGAAGCGGGGAAACAAAGAGGTGTGCGTCGATTTCTCAGGCCGTACACAGCAATGCGTTGTTTAGTTTCCTCGCAGGGACGGCTGTGTGTCGAATTCCAGCACTCGTCGTGGATCCTTTCCTGGTTGCGGGGTTTTCAGATGCCCCGGGGTATGTGCGTGGAATCCTGGGCTTGTGGAGTGAAGTCACCAGTGATGCGTCGTTCCAGTGGGCGTTGTGTGTAAGTTTGTTCCGGACGGCAGGCGCTGCGTCGATTTTCCCTCTGGAAGTCGGGCAGCATCTTCCCAGGTCGGCTGTGCGTCGATCCAGTGGGCCATGCATCGAAGTTCCGGTCGCAACGCAGGCGCCATGTCAATCTTCTCCTTGCTAAGTTGCACTGCGTCGTTCCGGTTTGGCGTGCGGTGAACTTCTCACCGCGGGCAGGCTGTGCATCGGTTTTAGCAAGCTGTGCATCAAATTTAAGCAGCACAAGGAGTCCAATTGCAAGAGAGAAGTCTTTTTGGTCCTGAAACTTCAGGGAACAGAATGCAAGCTCTATCCAAGCCCTTGGAGAGCACTTCTTCACCTCAGCCAGAGGGCAGCAAGGCAGCAGGGCAACAGCAAGGCAGCAGTCCTTCACAGAAAGCAGTCAGGCGAGTCCTTTGGGAAGCCAGGCAGTTCTTCTTGGCAGGATGCAGATTCTGGTTCCAGTTATCTTCTCCAGGAAGTGTCTGAGTTGGAAGGGGCAGAGGCCCTGTTTATATACCCAAATGTGCCTTTGAAGAGGGGGAGACTTCAAAGAGTGGCTTAGAAGTGCACCAGGTCCCCATTCCATTCAATCCTGTCTGCCAGGGTCCCATTAGGGGGTGTGAGAGCAGGCCTTCCATCCTCCCAGCCCGGGAAAGCCCATTCAAAATGCAGATGTGAGGCTGAGCATCCTGTGTTTGGGGTGTGTCTGAGTGAATGCACAAAGAGCTGTCAACTAAACCCAGCCAGACGTGGATTGTAAGGCACAGAAAGGTTTAAGTGCAGAGAAATGCTCACTTTCTATAAGTGGCATTTCTAAAATAGTAATATTGAATCCAATTTCACCAATCAGCAGGATTTTATATCACCGTTCTGTCCATACTAAATATGACATTCCTACTACTTTCAGATCAGCAGCTACCATTCAAACAATATATGAGGGCAGCCCCAATGTTAGCATATGAAGGGAGCAGGCCTCACAGCAGTGTAAAAACAAATTTGGGAGTTTTACACTACCAGGACATGTAAACTACATAGGTACATATCCTGACTTTTGCCTACACAGCACCCTGCCCTATGGGTTACCTAGGGCATATGTTAGGGGTGTCTTATATGTAGAAAAAGGGGAGTTTTAGGCTTGGCAAGTACTTTTAAATGCCAAGTCGAATTGGCAGTGAAACTGCACGCACAGGCCTTGCAATGGCAGGCCTGAGACAAGGTTAAGGGGCTACGTAAGTGGGTTGCACAACCAGTGCTGCAGGCCCACTAATAGCATTTAATCTACAGGCCCTGGGCACATATAGTGCACACAACTAGGGACTTATAAGTAAATTGAATAGTCCAATTGAGTTTGATCCAATGTTACCATGTTTAAAGGGAGAGAGCATATGCACTTTATCAATGGTTAGCAGTGGTAAAGTGTGCAAAGTCTAAAAACCAGCATAAACAGTGTCCAAAAAGTGGAGGCAGGCAGGCAAAAAGTTAGGGGTGACCACCCTAAGGCTGTCAGGTCTAACAATGTATCAATGGGATGTTGTATACAGGGGCGGCTCCTCCGCTATGGCAGAGGAGCATCGCCTCCACCAACAGCAGCAACATCTGCAAACGTTTAAAAATAAAACAATAGTTAATGATATTTATTGTTGTTTTATTTTTAAAGGGGTGGGCCAAGGGGGGTGACAGGCAGGGACGGGGACTCAGCACTCCCCCTCAGTGCCCATATGTGTTTGGCCAGTCATCTGAGGCCGCCCAAACACACATGCACACAGGGCTCTCTCGAACCCAGCACTGTGCAGCCTGGTTGAAGAGAGCAGGTAGAGGCTCCTAGTTTGCCTCGGAGGGCCCATCCAGGCGCTCCAGTTAATCGTAATGCTGCTCTGGGCAGGGTCATGATTGGCCGCAGGGCAGGCTTGGAGCCTGTGCCTCCAGTGCAGCGGAGAGTGGCAATGTGGTGGTCAAGTAGTCAAGGTACGTATTTTTAGTATTTTTATTTATATTTTTTCACTTTTGTTTGTTTTCCCCCGTCTCTTTGCCCCATCGCCTGCCGCAAGTAGTTGAATAAGTTGTCATTTTTAACTGTACTTTCCTAGAATGAGCAGCGCGCCAGGATGCAAACAGCATACTCACATTCTCAGCTGCATAAATCTAAGCATTCTTCCAAACAGACATTGCGGATGAGCAGGAAGCTAAGTGGAGAGGTCAATTTTAAGAAGATGTAAAGATTTACCATTAAGATATTGGTTATATCAGAGGGAACCATAAAAACGAGGCGACATTCTACATGCAAAGCAGTCAAGTGTGAGGCACACAAATCCCAAAGAGCAGTGCAGGACAGGAAGCAGTGCTTAATGTGAGCCTGTGGTTGTTAGTGGGGGCCACAGGCACCCATTTTTGGAGACGGGCACTATTTTTCCCTCATCGGACACTGACCGAGAAAAGAGAGAGAAAAACACAAACACACAAAGCGAAATGACAGAGGGTGAGAAAGACGGAAAAAACGGACTGCAGAAAATAGGAACCTTCAAGTGAGAGACAGAAGGCTATGGAGTGTCTGTTGATGGATGAAAGAGGCTCGAGATGGAGTGACAACATTTAATTACACTGACTGTTGAAATCTGAGCAGTACATTGGGCACTGGCACTGATTCTTTTACAAATTAAGTACTGAAGGGAAGAGTCTGATTTTGAGTTTATCATACTCTCTACTGTCTTCAGATTGACAAATTAATCTGTCAGGTGCCCGGGAAGAGGAGGGAAATGTGTGCTGCGGTGTGCAGTGAGATGTGTACCAGCAGAAAGGAGACCGTATTTACAGTTTGCTAGAAACTCCTCACCTGTATTGTTGTATCAATGTCTGGAAGACGCACCTGGAAGATTATGGTTAGTTTTGCAGGCACAATTTTCAAAAGGAATGAAAAAAATAGAACTAAACCAGATAGTGTCAATGCTATGAAATACAGTGTAAAGCAATGCCTCTTTTGGAGTAGTCACCCCTATTATTTGTGGACTGATGCTGCTGGTTTTTTAACTCTGCATGCTATGGCACTGCTGTACATTCCAGAGTGCATGTTCTCTGACCCGTAAAACGTGATAATGTTGGCTAATCCCTGTTTGCCACATTTAACTTTCCTGTAAGGTTGTAGTTATGGTATACCTACACCACAGGCAAGGAAGTACTACCTGTGGACGGAAGCACATGTTGTGCCATCCACTAGGCCTACATATGTAGCATGACTAGTACATCTTTGAAACCTGCAGGAAGACTTGTCAAAAATCTCTTTATGACTGGAGGAAACCATGCTTTTAAAGATTAAGGTCTTCATTATGACATTAGTGGCAAATCCCACTTACCGCCATGCAGACTGCCGCCAACATACTGCAGCCGAGGCGGATATCTGCAAACTATATTACGACAAACATATACCAATCCGTCACTATATATCCATACACACAAGTCCGCCAGCTCAAAGGTCAGTGCTAAACTGGTGGTAGCAAAACCCACACCGTTACGCCAACAGAACTACGCCCACAACATTATGACCCATGTATCACCGCGGCGGACATTCAACGGTGGTAAACCATTGGCGGTACATACCGCTGCGCTCAAAATACACACACACTTACAAAACAACACTACATTGGTCAATTCAAACTACACACACCTGACACACCTACACACACCACACCACTATAAAACACACACCCACATTACCCACAACCCGTTACGAAGACAAACAATTGCCACTAGAGACAGACAGCAAGACCACTCACACAACCACACCACACTCATGGCATCACAACACCACCCCAGGTTCTCTGAGGAGAAGCTAAGGGTCATGGTGGAGGAAATCATAAGGGTAGAGCCACAGCTATTGGGATCACAGGTGCAGCAGATATCCATTGCTAAGAAGATGGAGCCATGGCGGAGAATCGTGGACAGGGTCATCGCCGTGGGACAGCACTCCAGAACAAGGGATGACATCAGGAAGAGGTGGAATGACCTACGGGGGAAGGTACCATTGCAGCAAGACACTAACTCGCTGTACGGAGGACTGGAGGTAGACCCCCACCTCCTCCCCCACAACTAACAACATGGGAGGAGCAAGTCTTTGCAATCATGCATCTTGAGGGCCTGGCCGGAGTAGCAGGAGGACTGGACACTGGTAAGTCAACTCTCTATTATTATCACCCCCCTAGATGCATGCCATCACATACCCTCACTCCCATCACTCCACCACCTCCCACACACCCCACCATCACAACCCACTCATCCCAATGGCAGGCCCAGCACGCACCACTAATGCACGGACACCACTCACAGACCTTCATGGATACCTATCACCACAGCATGCACACTAAAGAGAATCACCTATCCCACCAAATAACAGCTCACGCAAGGCAAAGCTGCCAGGGCAATAACTACCATACATGGCAACACACCGATGCACAATATTTCACACACGGAAACAATAACACTGCATTTACATCCCCACAGGTAACCCAGCCAATGTCACCGGAGAAGAGGTGCCAGCAACATCCAATCCCCCCACAGAAGAGGCCCACAGTGATGACAGCAACTCTGGTTGCCTGGATCTGGATGATCAACCTGGCCCACCAGGGACCACCGGACAGTTGGTTACCCAGGCACACTCTTACACCACCACAGAGCCTCCCCCTCAGGAAACACCACCACAGAACTCACACTGCGGGCCCAGACCTCTGTCCCCAGGACATGTCAATCAGCAGTAAGTCCACCTCTACAGGGACCCCAGGCCACCCCACAAACACAGGACAATTAGGGACCTGTGGTCAGTGGCAGTGGGCACAGGGTTCGGGGGACAGAGGCACAGGACAACAGGGAATCAGGGAGGACTGCTGTGCGACGGGGGGGGGACAGGCCCAGAGAACCGACCCTCCAGGAGGCACTCACCACGATCCTGGGAGCATACCAACATTCACAGGATACGCTGGGCCAGATCCTGGACAAGTTGCAGGAGAACATGCGGCTGCAGGAGGGACAGTACCTGGGGATCAGGGAGGACTTGAAAGACATCAACAACACCCTGGTCTCCATTGCAGGGGTGCTGGCCAAAAGTATGAGGGAGGCAGTGGCACCACTGGGCCCCTGACACTAGCCAAACCACTGAACAGCCCTCCACCTCCGCTGCCGCCCCGCCACAGGACCAACAAGCCACCAGAACCCCTCGCCCTGCAGAAGGAGAACCACCCCTCAAACGTTCCCTGTGATTTAGGCAAAAGCCAGAGACTATTGCCAAGACCCCGCCAGGAAATAAGACTCTCCTGATTGTCACTCTTGTGTCCCACTAAGTCACCCTGTCCACCTTGAACTGCCATTGCTCCCCTTTCTATGCCCCCTTAGACAAAGTACCTTTGATACAAAGAGACTGGACTCTAACCTGGACTTCCCTCCGTCATCACCCCAGCCCATTGCACTACCCCCTCTTCTTCAGGGCACTACAATAAACACACTTTGATAGAATACAATTATGGTGTATGTCAAATGTTTTCAAAATGTATTCATTTAACCAGGTTCACACATTGCAATTCAACTGTACAGTAATGTTTACATAGGAAAGATCTGTAGTTGGCTACACTGAACACACAAGGAGCAATAGTGGGGCACCAACATCTGCAAAAAGAGATGCCAAAGGGTACAGTGAGTGAGCACAGAAGTAGGAATACACAGCCTGCCAGTGACAATTTTACACATCAAACTATCAATTATATGTGTATTAACACTGTCTTACTTCTGTCTCACTGGAAGTATTGATGAATAATTGCACTTCTCTTGTTCTCATCCTCTGCTTCCTCATCTTCCCTGTCCACAGGATCCACAGCTGCCACATGGCCATCTCCAGCCTCCTTCTCCTGCAGAAAAGGCACATGGCGTCGCAAGGCAAGGTTGTGCAACAAACAGAATGCCACGATGAGCTGGCAGACCTTCTTGGGTGAGTAGAACAGGGATCCACCTGTTAGATGGAGGCAACAAAATGTGGCCTTCAGGAGGCCGATGGTCCTTTCTATAATCCTTCTTTTTCGCCCATGTGCCTCATTGTAACGTTCTTCTGCCCTTGTCCTAGCATTCCTCACAGGGGTCAGAGGCCATGAGAGGTTGGGGTAACCAGAGTCACTTGCAAATATCGGGGGACAACTGTTAGCCGCACGCTCACCCTTAGGGCCCACACCATACCCATACACCAACATCCACTGGGTGGGAATCAGGGCTCACATATTAGCCACACCCTGTGCCTCTGGAGTTGGGCCATCACATTTGGGATGCTGTTATTCCTCAGGATAAAGGCATCATGCACAGACCCAGGATACTTTGCATTGACGTGGGAGATGTACTGGTCTGCCAGGCACACCATCATGGAGTGAAAACTCTTTCGATTTCTGAAAAAATGCTCATTTCGCCAGTGGGGGGACAAATGCAATATGTGTTCCATAGATTGCCCCAGTGATGTTGGGTATATGTCCCATTGCATAGAAGTCAGCTTTCACTGTGGCCAAATCCTCCACCTGGGGGAAAACGATGTAGCTGCTCATGTGTTTAATCAGGGCAGACAACACTCTGGTCAGCACGATTGAGAACATTGGCTGTGACATTCCTACTACCAAGCTCACTGTCACTTGGAAAGAACCAGTTGCCAGGAAATGGAGCACAGATAGCACTTGCACAAGAGGGGGGATCCCGGTGGGCTGACGGATAGCAGATATCAGGTCAGGCTCCAACTGGGCACACAGCTCTGTGACTGTGGCCCTGTCAAGTCTATAGGTGAGGATAATGTGCCTGTCCTCCATTGTTGCCAAGTCCACCAGGGGTCTGTACACTGGGGGATGTCTCCACCTCCTATTCATCCACAGCGGTTGCAATCTATGGGGCAAAAGAGTGATCACCTGGTCATTATCTGTACATTCCAATCACTACAGTTCAATGCATATTGTGATTGTAACATTATTTTGTTGGAGATGTCCAAAAAGTTCATTTGTTTACTGTGACGCAGTTATGATCCATGGCCTGCCCCCTCCCCCCAAAATGGTGTCCGCCTGTCCAGTGTGGAGGGACAGGTGGAAATGAAATAATTCCACTGACGTTGTGCGCCATTGCGGGAGGCGGTCGAGAACCGCCGTGCAACTCCTCATTGGTTATCATTGGGCCCTATAGGGTACAGTGGCCAATGGTGATGTACACTGGCGTTGACGGTACGCACCGCCACAGACGTGACTGCCATTTTCTATCTGTTCACTCACTTTCTACCTGACCTTCAACAGGAGAGGACCTACACTGCAAGTGCTGCTGTGACCTGTGTCTGGAACCGACCATGGCTCGTGTTACTGGGGAAAGGGCCCCTGCCTTCACCTCGGCGGAGTTGGAGCGACTGGTGGATGGGGTCTTACCCCAGTACCGACTGCTGTATGGGCCTCCAGACCAACAGGTGAGTACACCGTAAGTATGATGCATGGGGCGTGAATGCATGGACTGCTATGTGTGAAGGCCTCAGGTGAGGGAGTGGATTGGTGGATAGGCGCTGGGCAGCGTGCAGCATGTATGCTGGCCCATGTCTGTGCTAATGGGGATGGGAAGGTGCATGGTGGGCCATAAGTGTAACAGGCAGGACGGTCGGACTAATACCTTTCCCTGTGTCTATTTCCCTGCAGGTCAGTGCCCATCAAAAGAAGGGCATATGGCGTGCCATCGCCAAGGAGTGCGGACCCTGGGGGTCTATGGCAGACGGATGCACCCACTGTTGGAAACGGTGGGAGGACCTGACATGCTGGGCTTGTAAGACAGCAGAGGCTCAGCTGGGGATGGCCTCCCAACGAGGAAAGGGTGCCCGTCGTACCCTCCCCCCTCCAACTTCCTCTTCCCTATCCCATTCCCCTCAACCCCAACCTATCACAAGCACACACTCAGATGAGCAGGCACCCAGGACAACACACAAGAGTGGACATCACAAACAGCAGCACCACACTTCATCCCACAAGCGCTCACACAAACAACATCCAGAAGCAGATATACCAACATCCAATGTCTCCTATGTGTCCCCATCCTCCTCCTGCTTCACCTCCCTCCCAGTTGCGTGTACACTCACACCTGCATGCACTACATCATCATCCATTACCACCATCACCAGCACACCTACAAGTACACACCCCTCACTGGCAGTCACCACGCCCACATCCATGCACACGTCCCCTGTGTCCTCTCCCACTGTGTCTGTGCCCCCTTCTAAAGTACACAAACGCAAGCACTCAGAAACCCAACAGCCATCCACCTCACAACAGCATCCAGCCTATGCACCTGCACCCAAACACAGCAGACTGACACCTCCTACCACCACTCCCTCTACCTCCACTCCCAAATCATCTCCCTTTTCCCGCCCCAAAGTCCCTAAGAAGCTTTTCCTCTCCACCATTGACCTCTTCCCTAGCCCTCCCACCAACCCTCACGTCAGGCCAGGGTGGTCAAAACCCAGCCAAGCACCTCAGCCACCCAGTCAACGGGCACAGTAGTGTCCCCAGCAACTCCAGGTGGGAAAGGATCACGACCACCAGCCAGCCAGACGGAAAGGGTGCCTGCCCCAAGTACTTCAAGGAAGGGCAAGGAGTCAGCCCCAGCTGCAGGATGGAAGGGCAAGGAGCCAGCTCCAGCTGCAGGAAGGAATGGCAAGGAGCCAGCCCCAGCTGCAGGAAGGAAAGGCAAGGAGGCTGCCCCAGCTGCTGGAAGGAAGGGCAAGGAGGCAGCCCCAGCTGCTGGAAGGAAGGGCAAGGGGCCTGCACCAGCAGGCAGTAGAGACAAGGGGCCTGGTGCTGGGACTCAGTCAGAGCCCCCACCACCAACCATGGTGGTGCAGCCGTCTGAAGCTGCAGGGGATGGGCTGGAGCCTCCCCCCACCACTGCCAGCACCGCCACCAGCAGTGCCACCACCACCCGCAGCACCAGTGGGCAGCCGTCCGAGGCTGCAGGGGATGGGCTGGAGCCTCCCCCCACCACTGCCAGCACTGCCACCAGCACCAGCAGCACCAATGGGCAGCCCTCCGAGGCTACAGGGGATGGGCTGGAGCCTTCCCCCACCACTACTAGCAGCAACAGCAGCACCACCACTGCCACCACTGAGCAGCCGTCCCGCCGGCGGACAGTGTATAGTCCTGCGTCCATGGACTGTTGTGAGGCCTGGCCCCTGCAAATTCTGTGGGTCTGACACCCAGCTGAGAGACTGTGACCTTGCACTCACCAAGATCTGCATCACAGGGCATGATGCCCCGTCCAGAACCAGTGGAGAAGCCATCCACTCACCCCATCCTCCCCAGGATGAAGCTCACTGGGCACGATGCCCCATCCAGAACCAGTAGAGAAGCCTTCCACTCACCCCATCCTCCCCTGGATGAAGCTCACTGGGCACGATGCCCCCTCCAGAACCAGTGGAGAAGCCATCCATTCACCTGTTCCTCCCTAGGACCAAGCACAGGGCATGTTGCCCCCTCCAGAGCATGTGGGCAAGTCACTCACTTGAGAGTCTGTGGCCTTGTACTCCCCAGGGCAGAGCACAGGGCATGTTGTCCCCTCCAAAGCATGTGGGCAAGTCACCCATTTGAGAGACTGTGGCCTTGCACTCCTCAGGACAGAGCACAGGGCATGTTGCTCCCTCCAGAGCATGTGGGCAAGTCATCCATTTGAGAGACTTTGGCCTTGCACTCCCCAGGACAAGTCAGTGGGAAGTCACCCACTTTAGAGACTGTGGCCTTGCACTCCCCAGGACAGAGCACAGGGCATGTTGCCCCCTCCAGGACCAGTGGCATTGTACCATCTTCCGGCTGAGGTGCCCCCCATTCCCCATCCACCTGAGGTGCCTGGCTATTTTCGACCTGATGCCCCTGCAGTGTTCTCTCCGTGTTGTTGCAGGAGTGAGGTGGGGCCTTGGACTTTGTGATGTGGCCCTGTGGCCCACGAACATTGAGGACTGGGCAGTGTCCCTTGATTTGTGAATATGTTTATACTTTTTGATTTGGATGCACGTATTACTACTATATTTATCTCTTTTACACTCTACTGTAGTTATCCTTGCATTATTCCTGAGGGGTATGAGGTAAATATGTTATGTTACTGCATCTGCTTGTGTGTATAGTGTTGGGGCTGGGGGTGATGCGTGTTGCGTGTCTGAGTCACTCTCTCCCCCCCTTTTGTGCTAGGCGGCAGCGCTCACTGTGGTTGTGTTCGCTGTCGTTGGTGTTCGTAGTGGAGCAGCACGTAGAAGAGCATGAGGAAGACATGCAACTCGGGCACCATGGCGGCATGGTTCTTCCTTGAGTCTCCAGAGGTGAGTCATTTCCTTTCTGTGCAGTGTTTCTGCCAGGCTTTTGATGTCGTTGGTACCACCCCGGAAAAAGTGCGGATTGGTGTCTCATAAAACCGTGGGCAGAACATTGTCTTCCGCCTGGCTGTAGGTGGTTACCGCCATGGTGCCTCTTGATTTCGCCCTGGCAGTCAGTGTGTTAAAGTGGCTGTCTGTCTGAGCGGTTTCCGTGTGGTCATAATTTCAGTTATTACCACCAGCCTGTTGGCGGTATTACCGCCACTTTATCACCGACCACCAGGGTTGTAATGAGGGCCTCAGTATTTAACCCCTAAATATGCCTTCCAACCCACAGAGCATGACCAGTGTCTAAAAGTGGAATATGTAGGTAATTAGGTTTGGCAAGTGTTAGCCCTGAGAGCATTAGAGCGGTCTTCCCCCAAACCTTTTGCCTTCACCCCTATTTTTCTGAATTTATTTTTGTTGGCCTCAGGACTCAGTGCACAATACCATTACAAATCAGTACTAAAGTGCTTGTGCTCACCCCCTAAAACATGGTAAAATTGGCTTACACCTGATTGGCATATTTAATTGACTTATAAATTCTTCGAAAATGGTATACCATGTACCCTGGGCTGGTAAATTAAATGCTACTAGAGGGCCTGCAACATGCCCCAGGCGAGCCATTGTATTGTACTGGCATTCTTAAACTCACAATTTTACATAACAAAATAACTTCCTTGCCGAATTTGAAATACCAATTCTGAAAATTACACTTTAAAAAAGTTGGCATTTTCTTGTCTTTACCATCTGGTGTCTGCAAACCATTCCTGGGTCATATGACTGGATGCAGTTGGCCTTTGTGTATTCCTCCCAGACAGCCATATAATAGAGGCTATAGGTGTGCCTGGATGGGCAAAAACAGGCACGTTGGCGATGTGGAGTTGTGCACAACCCCACACACAAAGAATTTCACAGTAGCCTTTTGTGCCTGCAGACAGGCTGGGCCCGGGAAAGGGAGGGAGCAAATTCCAGACACTTCTATGTGGAGAATCCTCCAGAATGTTCCCACACTTTAAAGAAGGTATCAGGTAGAAAAATAGGTCCCCCAGACCCACTCTTCTGCTCACTTTCTGAATCTACGGAAGGACTCTCAGAGAATGGACTATTGCTGTGGCCTACTGTTTAACTTCAGAAGACTGCTTTGCTGCACGAAGAAAGACTGCTCTGCTGCCTGAAGCCTGCAGTCCCAGATGTCTGCCCTGCTGCATGGGCCCTGCCCTTCTACTTGAACCCAGGACTTTCAGAGTGACTCCAACAGCTAGTTGGCTGGCCACCTACTCAGAGTCTCAAGGACAGAAAAGTCTCCAACCATCTGGAATCAGCATCTGGACCCTGCCTGAGTGAGTCCTGAACATCCAAGTAGTGCCCCTCCAGCCCAGGACCCTTGGAAAAGGTGCTAAAGGTGCCCAGACATACGAAATCCAAAACTAAGGGCTAAGAAAAGTTCGAACCAAAAATGCTTTCAAGAACCAAGTGTAGTCCAGGAGTGCCCTGTACATCGATCTGCCCAAGGTGCATCACTGGTCAGCCTGACTTTGCTGCAGCTCCCACTACTTTCTGCTCTGCAGCAGCAAATGCTGTTCAACGGCTCTTCGCAGAAGGAGTATCCAGCTTCGTGGAGCCCTGTCCAACTACAGCCTGCAGCTTCATCCCGCTGGAGATCTACTTCTAAAAAAGAGTCTAAGTGCGAAGGAACAAATTTTCACCACCACTTTCCCAATAGCTCCCTGATAATTCTGCCTCTTCCTCAGACATCATCAGCTGTCTTACCTCACTGAATTTTACCTTCTCAGACATTTTCTTTCAGTATTTCTTCTAAATGCGAACCTGAGCAGAGACCAGGCCCAATCCACTTTACTTATCTGAGCTGCGCTCCATTGCGGTTGGCCATAACTTTCGACTTTACCTCAGTCTTGCACAACTAGATGTCCATGGTTGGCATTTTCATCTTTTAGGTGCTAGATTTCACTTTAAAAATTCAATATTCTTGTTCTAGTAATTGTTTTTTATCATCTTAATGGCAATTGATGTATTAAAATGTATTCTATTTTTCTAAATTGGTATGGATTTTTTCTTGTGTTGTGATTTAACTTTATTACTGTTTGGGTGCTGCATGAATACTTTACACATTTCCTATACGTTAAGCCTGATTGTTTTTGTGCCAAGCTAACAGAGGGTTAAGCACAGGTTAATTTAGTGACGTTTTGTGGGTTTTCTGGACAGGTATTGTGGCTGTTGCTTGAGTAAAGTTTCATTTCCCCTGACCAACAACCCTTTTTCTCAGAGCATGCTCCTACAGTGACAGCAAAAGCTATTTTTACTGTACAGGGCTGTAGTTTGTTCCATAACAAAAATTAAATACAATTAAAGTATTGTTTTTGTATCGTTACTACACAGTCCATTCAGTCACTATTTGTAATATTTATTCTCTATCCAATTCAACGGTGAAGTTGTATTTTTGATAAATACATAGGAATCCAACTTTAATAAAATTATCTGTTTTCAGTCTGAGGCTCTAGGAAGCTTTTCAGCATTAGCTGC
This sequence comes from Pleurodeles waltl, assembly GCF_031143425.1. NCBI lineage: Eukaryota > Metazoa > Chordata > Amphibia > Caudata > Salamandridae > Pleurodeles > Pleurodeles waltl. Next base: position 679,698,846 of record NC_090450.1, on the reverse strand, counting down.
CTGTTGTCGGGCATGTCAGTACTTATTTGGTGAGATGTCAAATACTACGCCAGAGCAAATATCGGGATTTGGTCTAACAGGATGGGCTGGGGAAGTACACAACCCAACCTGACCCAAGACAGTCACTTGAGAAGGGTCCAAAATTTACACTAACTTGAAAGGGACTGCGGGGTACATTGTTTTATAGTTTTCTGGCAAGTGAAGTCCCTAGAAAAGGGGCCTTTTGATCCTAAGATACACTTTAGCACTTCTTGCTCCAGTCTCGGTGAAGAAGGGAGCTGGCCCCAAACTAGTTCTGCCATGTTGGATTTCACAGAGAATGGTGTACAATGAGATAGTTTGCAGTAAGGCAAATAGGATGTCCTGGAAAAGAAGGAACGGTCATCCTTGGAAATGTTTTAACCAATTGTTATGTAGTGTTGAGGAGTCATCCCAGCCCCTGGTTTGGGAATTAAACAAAATTAGCTGCTCAATCCCAACTCTTCAGAACACATCTGTACCTGTGAAAGCACAGGAAAGGAAGAAGTCTGCTGTTTGTGATCTATGTGAAGACCTATAGAGATTAAATTGCTCCCAGTTGCATCTAGGACTGGGAAATAGACTCTGAAGGTCAGTTGGCTGAGGTCCTGTGAGGCTATAGACACATAAAAAGCTTCAAGAGGCCTTCTCATGGAGTGATCAATTTACCATTGGCAAGTGTACCCTAACTGGATTGTGCTGATGGCCCAGGCAAGAGTGGGTCCCAGACTCTAAGGGGCATATTTATAAGCCCCTAGCGCCACATTAGCATCATTATTTTACACTAATGTGGCCTAATGAGGCCAAAATCCTAGCAACATATTTACAAAGTGGTGCAATGTATACATTGCGCCACTTTGTACCCTTTGCGCTACACTATGCCTGCGCCAGGCATATTATATGCAAAGGGGCATTCCCTCGTTAGGAAGGGCTGAAAAAATGGCACAGGGAATTTTAAGAGATTTCCTTACATCATTTTATAGGGCCATTTTAATGCCTGCTCAGAGCAGGCGTTAAAAGGGGGCTTCCAGTATTTATAATGGGCCCCTATGTACTCTGCAGGAGTAGCACCAATATTTTGGCTCTACTCCTGCAGAGTACATTAATGGCATAATGAAAAATTATGCTATTGCCCTACCCTGAGCCTTACTGTGCCATATTTTGATTATAGCACATACATAGTGGTGGTAGTGGGGCACGAAGGGGCGCAGGGAAAGTGGCGCTGCACTTTGTGCAGCACCACCTTACATAAATCTGCCCCTAAGTGCTGTCCCTGAAGTCCTTGGAGCCTTCAAAGGGATCAAGAAAAAGTTCACCTAAAAGTTAGAAAAGATAAATACTTAGAAAATTTTCCATCATCAAAGGACCCGTACTAGGCACCAAAGGCACAACCTCAGAAGACAAGAAAATCAGATTGGTCACTTTGGGAGTTTTTTGCCCCTGAAAGGATGTTTCAGTGGTTTGTTGTGGGCTGAGGTATAAGACTTTGTTCTGACCTGTCCAACTACAGCTTACAGGCATGTCCAACAGTTTTTTTAACCTCTTAAAAAAAGACTAAGGCCCTCAGTACGACCTTGGCGGGCGGCTCAGCCTGGTTTCCACCCGCCGGCCCAGCGGGGATCTCAGCCGCAACAAAGGAGCCAGCTCCAAATGGAGCCGGCGGTGTTGCGGCCGTGCGACGGGTGCAGTTGCACCCATCGCGCTTTTCACTGTCTGCATAGCAGACAGTGAAAAGCTTTACGGGGCCGTGACAGGGGGCCCCACGACTCCCCTTTCCGCCAGCCTTTTCATGGAGGTGCAAACCGCCATGAAAAGGCTGGCGGGAGGGGGACTCGTAATCCCCTGGGCAGTGCTGCAAGCAGCGCTGCCCTGGAGGATTACTCCCACCGGGACTAAAGTGGCGGGAAACCACAGGTCCCGGTGGTGTGAACGCGGAGCTTCTGACGCGGTCGTAATCCTCTGTGAAGCACCGCCAGCCGGTTGGCGGTGCTTCCTCCAGAACAGCCCTGGCGGTCTTTGACCGCCAGGGTTGTAATGACCCCCTAAGTAACACTGTAGAAATCTTGACCGGGCAAAGGCTCGAAAAAGATTGGGTTGACATCTTTGACTGGTGCAAAATTTAAATGTTTGAACACAGAGCATTCCTGCCAATCCCACATTTTCAGCAAGAACTCTTCCGACAGCTATCCAATTTCGAGAGGACATTGTTGGATACAGCCTTCAAGATTGCCCACTGGGTGATTTCGACTTCTAGGAAAAAGATTGTCAGATGGTAACTTCTTTGAATGGGTTCTTGTACCAGGTGCATTATGGGCGGTGTCAAATTGTGCCAAAGTCCCAGTCAACTGCACTCAAAGGCCCGAATGTGTCTCTTGGTGATTTTTATCCCAAACATTCATATCTATTAGCCCCCTTATTAGGTTATAATAATTTTCATGCCATTTTTTTAGTACATTTTCATGATTAGGGATTTTCTTTTGGTACCAGGGGTCGAGCCTATGTTTAAATGATTGAAGCTGTGTGTTAATCTGTCAGAATTTGGATTTATAATTTTGGAAGGGCTCCCACCCTTCCAAACAAATGACCCATTGTATTACATATACCCTAACTACAATTCCATTGTGGAGAGGACCAGTCAATTTATTGATGGATGGATGGATGGACTGATGGTCGGTAGGCTGGATGATTTGAGGGAAAGCATACTTGTCAATCCTCCTTATTCACAAGGTTGACAGAGTTTTTTTAAAAACATAAATCTCGAATACAATTAACTTTTTGACTCAAAGGAATGATACAAGGATATTTGACTTTTAGGGCAAAGGTCACAAATAAAAAACCCATTGTCAGTCATTTTCTTGAAATGAGGTGCCGACAAGTTGTGCCTGGTTACCGCACACCTTGAAGACACTGGTGTTGTCTTATATCCATCCTCTCACTTCATTTCAATAGCCTAAGGCCCTCATTATGAGGGAGTCAATCATTTTACTGCATGACCTTTGGGATGCCATGAGATACAGGACACAAAAGAAAATTGGAAGGATACTGCTTGAGTGCATGCTTGAAGTAGCGAAGAAAAACATTTAAAGAGTATGTTACGTCTCTTGGCCCACACCATGGAGATATTTCAGGAAGTAAGAGTGAGAGATGATGTTGAATGCTGCAGAAAAGTCTGGGAGTATAATTACACCTGACTCACCTCTCTCTGCCAAAAGCCAGCTTGTGCTTTGTCTAAAAATCTGTGGTTTTCGATAAAGTATGAAAGCTGGTCAATTACTGCATTCTCTAAATCTGGAGAGGTGGCACATTAGGAAAATGTATCACAATTAGAGAAAAAATATCTGGCTTCTTTGATAGTGGGGTTACAATAGCTTGTTTCCTTACAGAACGAATGGAACCAGTGCTGGAAAAGGAGTTACAAACATTCAGGATGATGTGCACAAACTATATGTAACAACCATATGCATCTTCCTCAGGTCATATCTTAGGAATATCACCAGAGCATTTCTGATAAATGTCTTTTGTTAAATCCCAAAACAATCAGAAATCATCCTCAGCACCCCTAAGTACTAAAACAAATTTGACTCAACAATAATAAACTCAAACTTGATGATTTCCATCCAGCTCTTGCATCTGTGAAATCCTTGGTCATCACCATTGACAACAAATAATCACTTTCCATTCACATATAAAAGTTGGTTTTATCTTAGACTTTAGCATACACTCACTGAAAACATTTAAGGGCAGATTTACAAAGATTTTACATCACCGTTCGGCAACGCAGAGGAACCCAGGGAGATGCAAAACCTAGAATGAGATTTACCAAGCCATTCAACGCCACCTTGTGTTGCCCTTCATGGTTTGGTAAATCTGGAGTAATGCAAGAAGCGCAAGTCACTGCCTTGCATTACTCTGCCTCACGGGGGCCTTTCAGAGGTGTAGGGTGTTCCCATGAGTCCACCAATGGATTTTAGCACATTCCCAGATTTACTATGAGTGGTAGACCTGGGAATATGTCATAATGCTACGCCTTCCCAGGGGAGGTGTAACAAGGAGAAATATGTTTATTTCTCCCAGTCTCGTTTTTTTCTCTTTCTATGTGTGCTGCATTTTACAGCACACTAGAAAGAGGAAAAAGCCTCAGAAGATTGCTTTTGTGCATGGGGGTCTCCCTTCCTCAAAAAACAATCCTGCCTGTGGTGTAGGCACCCTTGCACCATGGTGCAAGGGTTCCTATGTTGGTGCTAGGCAGCACATAGTGTTCCAATGCAAGGAGAGGACAGGAATGAGCCATGTAATGTTAAATATCGCACATTCCTGCCCGCTCTCTGTCACGCAGTGCACCAATATTTCTTGATGCGCTGCGTTGTGTAATATTTTGATAAATCTGTCCGTATGTATCTCCAGGTATCCAACTATCTATTCATCCAAAAAAGTGTACCACACCCTCCACTTCAAAGGCAACCCTCAACTGGATTGTAGCCTTCCTAGAAACAGAAGCTTCCAGGTCTGCAAAGACGTTTTCTTCTCAACCACCCACCCCATAAACTGCAGTGTCCCACAGCGCTCCTCCTTGAGCCCCACATTTTTTATATGCTCCTCCCTCGGTGGAAATAGTGCATGCACACAGCCTAACATTTGTATCTTATGCAGACGATACACAGACGATCATAGCCCTCATGCCAGAAACTGGGCATGCATCCACCCTCCACCAATCTGAATTCATGCCTAAAACAGGTCACTGATTGGATGTCAGCAAACAGACTAAAACTCAGTGGTGAAGAGGCAGAAGTGCTAGCTGTTGCTAGCAAATTCTCAAGGTGGAAGGAAATGTCATGACCAGACTACCTTGATGAGCTTCCACAGCCCTCTCAAGCAGTAAAAAGCTTAGGCTTCTGGGTGGACGATAAGCTTTCTATGGAAAAGTAGGCCAAGAAACTTGCAGGGACATGTTTCGGAATATTGGGAACCTTAAGAAATGTATTTTGTAGTGGTCACCACCATCTTCGAGGGTAGAGTGGTCATTTGGGACTAATCAACTCTTGACTCGATTATGGCAACTCCTTCTATTTGGGAAGTCCAAAATATGTTATAAAGAGACCGCAAGATGTTCAAAATGCTGCAGCACAAACTCTCAAAAAATTCCTCAAACATCAATCTGCTGCTCCAGCTTTAGCATCCCTGCAATGGCTTCTAGTAAGGAGAGAAGTATTCAATTCAAGGCGCTGTGCATAGGCCATTGGACAATACCGGGAAAGGCCCACTTCTCATTCAGCAACTTCTCAACCTTTACATTCCCAGGAGGTCTCTATGGTCTGGGAATCTAAGGTTGTTGACCGTGCCTTACTTCATGTATCTTGCCCCCAAACTATAGAACGACCTCCCCGTTGTCCTCAGAATAGACCAATCTAAATCTAGCTTCAGAAAACTACTAAAGTTGCATCTTTTTTAACCTATTTACTACATTATATCTTTAAGAAAATCGAGCAAGCCAGTAGGTAAGTTGTCATCCGTGCTGGGTGGCCTGATTGGGTACCTACATGCTATACAAAAATACCTGAATAGAATTCAAAAAAGCCATTAAAGCATGGTTATTCACATCACCTGCCACATGGTAACGTGATTCAAACTGCAATTGAATAAGCACCACACCAGGATACCTACAAGAAGTTACTGTTTGACTATGTCAGGGCCATATTTAATTTCAGCTACCTTGCTGTGGTGTGCTGCGTGAAAAGGCAGGAATGCATCGTATTTAACATTATATGGCACATATCTGCTGTCCGCTTGCACTGGTGCACAAACTGCATGGTGCAAGGGTGCCTTACTTGGAGACAGGATTGTTTTTGTGCAGGAGGCTGGAATATTTTTGGAATACTTTTTTTTAATATACTAGAACTTCAGGTATTGGCATGCAATCAATCCCCTGACAGTGACTGTCTTTCACTATCCACTTACTCCATTTGCCTGGAATTTCCTTTTAAATAACATTGTGTGTGGTCATATGCTGTTTTCTGTGTGAACAGATGTTCTCCTGAGTATGAAAATGTTTTCCTTGTATGTTATTGTACTATTTATAATGTATACTTTGGTCAAAATTGCTATGATTATGTGTCTACATTGTTAGATCTTCAGGTCTTCTGGCCCCATAGTATTTCTTCCATGTTGGATGTAACCCTCTAAAGTTTGTACTAATTTTACAACTCGTGTTTTTGCATTATTTTAGCTGGGAACTTTTTGATAGACCATTATCTGACCAACTTAGAAGGTTGTCAATTTTTTGGGTGCACCTGTTTGAATCTTTACCCTGAAGGGGTGCTGTGAGGCGTGCATGTTATGCATCGTGACTTACAGACCTTGGGGCATATTTATACTCTGTTTGCACCCTTTGTGCGTCTTTTATTTTTTTACGCTAGACCTGTCTAGTGTCAAAATATTGGAGTTAACGTTATTATTTTGATGTGTGAACCCACCTTGTGTCAATGAGATGCAAGGTAGGCGTTCCCGTTCAAAAAATTACTCTAAGCCCGTAGCGCCATATTTATCCCCCCGGGCAAAAATGGTGCATGGGTGGAAGGAGAGCTTAAATAATGGCGCTAAGCCTGCTTAGCACCATTATTTAATGCCTGGGTCAGACCAGGCGTTAGGGCACCTGTGGACCCCTTTCCGTGCTCAAACACCATGGAATGGGCCCACATGTGCCCACCCGAAACCTCAGGAACACCCCCACCCACACCCGCACCAGAGGGACACCAGAGGACGGGGGACCCAATCCCAGGTGAGTATGGTAAGTATTTTTTTTTAAGTGCCATTGGGGGCCTTTTCATAGGCCCCTCCCATCATGGCACTGGGTCCAATGGCCAAGCCCAGGGGACACTGGTCCCCTGGGCATCACTCCTGTCTTTGATAAGACAGGATTCATATTTGGGTGGTGTTGCATCAAGAAATGACGCTAGGCTGGTTAACGCCATATTTATTGGTGTTAACCAACCTAGCGTCATTTTCGGTGCCCTAATGCCATTTCCCCCTACCGCCACCCCCACCTGGCTAGCTTCTTTTTTTTTTACGCTAGCCGATCCTTACTGTGGGCTTGCGCTATTCCATAAATATGGCGCCCAGCTTGCGCTCAGGAATGGTGCAAGCCAGTGGTAAACTTTTTGAGGCAAAACTGCATTTGTGCAGTTTTGTGTAAAAAAATATAAGTATGGGCCCATTCCATTTGAGTTGGCTCTGAAGGATTTTAGGTGCAACGTGCCTCCACTGGATGGCGCAATTATCTCTTTTTCATCCTGATAATAGTGAGTACGTGGCTATTTTTGTATATTTGTGGTGCTATTTCAGCTAATCCCAACACGGACAGCCAAACACTGATTGATTTAACAGGCGATGCAATTTGGGGACCAACATTGTTGCTGATTTATGGTAATTTCTCAAGGCATGTGGGATGAAGGTTTTTCATGATTCACTTTGTACCCGGGGTCGCTTTCAGGATCGATCTATTTGTGACTTAATACCATGCAGACAGAGATTGAAACAATTTTTACTACAATTCTGCAGGACGCAGCCTGGGCTCTCCTTTAATATTTCTCCAGTATTATCACTTTCAGAATCTCATGTTAGAAGTTATTTTTTTTTAAAAAGAAGGTTTCAGTTTTGCCATGATTTGGTGTGTCTGTTTTTAGTTTTTGTCTTGTCACTAAAAAAATTAATTGGTGTTGCTTAACTAGCACACTTTGTTTCTAGCTGCTTTTGATTTGATGTTCAAGGATATCTTCTGTATGCTTCATAAGTAATATGAGCATTACCCCTCAGGGTGATTACCTAATTACATACTAGTTATCTTCAAAAGTAATGAGCAGGATGACTAGGAATAAAAGTAACGAAGGTGACCAGTAGGTAATCGGGTCATTGAGAACCAAGAAATAGTGAAATAATGTTTTGAGCCTATGTTTGAGCTAATATCTATCACAAACTGAGTGCATTGTGCATGTAGAAGGTGGATACTCCTTGCTCAAAAAATGGGTATTATTACACACAAAGTTGGCACTAAAACTATTTCTATAGGTCTCTGCATTTTCCACTTATTTGTTAATCCTACATAAAATACATTCCATAACCGATACAAATGTATTTGCTAGGGTGTCTTTCCACTGGCAATTAACACACGCGTCTCAGTCTCCCCACTGAGGTTATTATCTATTTGCATCTTCTACCTTTTATATTTAACAATTATTCAGTTCATAAATCTCAGTTCTTCGAAGAATGCCAGGAGTCAGATGTTAGAACATTGGTTTTCCCATATGTATCCCATCCGGCTCTTGTCCCAAGAGAGTGGTACCCACACAGTGGAAATATACCCGCATATACTGGCACAAAGGCTTAGCACATTTGCTTTCTTTGTGGGCTGTGGCAACGGGCAGGACAGACCAGAGTGCTGCCTCCCCAAAAATCTACACTTGTAGCTAATCAGCTAGAAGCCCTGTAATCAAACAAGGGCTGGCAGCTCAAATAGTTTTTGTCATATTCACTACCACACCTACCTGATCGAATTCCTGCTCCCTGTAGAGTTGAGAAACGTTTCAGCAAAAGAGGCATTTTGCCCTAAGTAAAAAATTTGTTTTTCAGTGTAGACAGACACGCATTCCCTCTGGTAATTCTGCCAGTTCTACCTGCTTGCCAGGGATGCACATTTGCTTGCGGTCACAGACGCTGAGCTGCTGCTGCTCTTTTGTATTTATTACTTTGGGTCTGATTTAGTGTTTGGCAGACCAGTGTTCCTTCACAAATGTGATGGATATTCTGTTTGCCTTATTACTAGTACATTATATCCTAATGCACCTGTAGTTCGGCAGTCCATCTGTCCCTCACTTCTGTGACAGACAACCCATACATTAAATCTCAATCAGGTCTTTAGAGCCACTGTCAGCTGCCATGTCGACTCCAGTGCTAAACTACATTTGGTAGCTACTATTGTGCATACTGATCTCTATGAAATGAAATCATTAAAATGCATCGTATCAAATTGCGCACATTATACCTGGTTACAAAGTTAACTTCCACTTTCAAGTAATTTTCACTTTGGAGTAAATCTATTACATTTCAGTATTCAAAAACTCTGGGCCTGATTCACAAAAGTAGCTTACACTTTTGAGTAATTTACACTTTGGAGTAAGTTTACTACTTTTTGGTATTCACAAGCTGTAAGAGGGCCTGACTCACAAAGGTTCATTTACACTTTTGCATAATTTTGCTATTTGGAATTCACAAACTATGCCTTTAATTTTACTAAAAGTAATTTTATGATTGTTGAGACCCTGCACTCGTCCTGAATAGACTACATAAAGACAGGCCTGTCCTAATTTACTGCAAAAGTATAAATTACATGACTCTACTCCATTTGTATAGCAGTTAGTTTACTCTTGTGTGGGTGAGTGACGTCCATCCTTAAACCACTCCTTGATCCTCGTTAAAACCATCTTATTCCTCCCTAATCCCATACCCCTTTGTAGTAAATCTGCCCTTTTCCCCGTATCCCTCCCACATCTACTACTAAAACATATACTAAGGTGTGCAGAGATACCACATTCGAGGCGCAGAACTCCTCATCGTACCTAAAAATGTTATGTACTCAGATTATCATGCTCAGTTCAAGTTGACAATTGCCCACACCTGATGTTTTGCAAAGGTTTGCTGATGAAATCAAATATTTTACGACCACTTGATAACTAAATAGGGGTCCTGCCTCCTCACATGCGAGTGAACCCTACCCGAGTGTCCACGCTACTCTCTTTGCTTTCCAAGGATGCTCACGTGCATGGAATCACTACGGCTACGCACCCTGTACTCTTTCTGGTGACCCAGCGACACTGTCAGCAGCCATTTTCAGTGCTGCAGTAAAGTGTGAGTGAAGGTTCACCTTCCTATTTGTGGTCTGTACCGCAGGAAAAGGAAACTCAAAATAAAATCAAAACTCCCTACATGATTGGCACTACTGTTTATCGTTTTGTTAACCTTTTAGCCGTTTGCTTCTAAGAGAAAGCTCCATGTTCACTACGGCTTTGACGAAGGTCATATATGATACAAAGAACGCTGATGTGGTGTCTGATGCTAAAGGTCTGCCTAGCATTTAGACAGGCCTGTAGCTATTTCAAGACATTAGCTGCTGGGAAAAGCTGGGGGCCAGGGAGTGTGTGGGCCATTTTGTGAAGAGCAGGGCCAGAGAAAAAGAAAACAGAGGAACTCAGAGGGAAGGGGACTTATACTGGGTGCTTTTCGAGAATGTCAATGGGACTGTTTCCTATAGAAATAGTTATAAAACATAGGGCTGTTAATTATTTGCATTGTGACTAGGAATTGATGTATGTAACAAATATATTCTAAGTGGGATTGTAGCGTTTTGTTGTAGGTTTAAAATAATGGGATGACCCAGATTTGTGTTGGAGATGCTTGTAAAATAGCTCAATGCTTCTGTTGCTGAGACCTGTCTATACACCATATTTCTCATTTTTTAATCCAAACTGTGCATACTCAACATTCATCCTTTTGAAGTTGATCAAAGTAAGTATTGTTTTGTTGGGCTATGTTAAAGGGATGGCATTTGGTAGTAAGTGAATGAAGAAGGAGCTAGACGAAGATGGCTTTGCTAAGGGCAAAGTACACAAAAAAGTATTGTCTCCCTTTCCCACCTCTTTCTTTAACCCAACAAAACTAGTATGTTGGCTTGCCTTACTGGTCAGATAGATTGTATCCTTGTTTGACCACAAATCCATTCACATCTTGTTTCTGGCCTCAGTCCTTCCCTGGCCAATTATATTACCTACAGAAAGATCAACATTTAATGTCAAATGTAATTATCTCTAAAACCACCTGCTTGCTCTGTCTGGTGACAAATGAGCATTTTGGGACATGCCATTCGATTTACCAGGTTCCTTGCTCATTCCCTCTATCTTGTCCCCTAATTTCCTCTTTCTTGGCCCGTCTTCCCTTCTTTTTTTGATAAATTTGTATTTCATTTGCAATTCTGAAACAAAGAATGCATGATGCCATGCAGAGGAAAATACAAAAATATAAGATCATTTGCATTAATTTCCGTCCTCTGTTCTCTCCCCACTCCCTACATCCCGCCTCCAACCCAAGTAAATCAATCGTCACTATCAGGTGCATCATTCAGTTTGGTGAATAAACTATAGTATGTCCACCATTTACCTCACATGTTCAGAAATTTTTGAAGGGATCCACGGGCCTGTAGATCGGTTCCTCTTGTCCTGCACAGCAGTCCTTACCAGAGCACCACTGTACTATCTTTGGGGGGTTGGGGCGTTTCCAGGATTATGCAATGTCTCTTTTCACTATAAGGGTCGACATACCCACCAGAGTTTTGTCTCACGCGAGACCCCAGGATCTTACAACATAACCAGCATTGCCAGTTTGGGAGTCAAGTGGATAGGAACATTCAGGACCGCGGATAGAGTATCGCTTATTCTAGTCCAGTATTGAGCAATGATTGGGCATTGCCACACAGTGAGGAAAAAATATGCTGTTGGAAGATGACAGCGTGTACAGTTTAGGACTGGGAGCAGTCCTGCAGCGTGTACATGTTGGGGAGTCCTAAATATACATATATTATTTTTAATTGAGAGACTTCACCAATCAAAAGGAATCACAGTATCAAGAGAATCAAAAAACATTAATAAAAATCAATAGGTTTCAATCAGTAAAACAGTGCATCTTGATTAAAAAAAGGGGAAATACTATTTCTTAAACAAGACCAGCATACATTAACCTCAGCAAAATACAAAATAATACAATAAATAATCTTATTTTATTTTGCATATTTGCTTATTCACCCCCAATTCTTCCAAAAATGATACATTTTCATTATCATTATTTTCATTATCCAAGCACCTCCCAAACCCTCGCAAACCTACCATAAGAACCTGATCTTAATGCATATCTCTTTTCAAGCTCCCTAATTCTACTCAATTTGGACCACCATTGTTGAAATGTCTGACCTATTTCCGACTGCCAGCTTTGAAGAATTATTGATCTAGCTATTGATACAATAATATACAAATGTTTATTCTGCAGGGGTTCATTGTTAATATCAGCTGAATATCCCAGAACTGCTGTCTGGACATCCTTCGACTGTTCCAATTCTAGTGTGTAGGAACAATAGTTCTCAATCTCAGCACGGAAATGTTTTATTTTGGAACACCCCCAAACGATGGGAGTCCAACAACCATCCCGTCCATTGAGTACCGAAAACAGTTGCTGGGGATTTGGGGGTTAACTCTATGCAAGAAAACTGGGGTTCTATACAGTACCCACTTAGCATGAAATTGCATTTGCCTAAAATTCACATCCTTTAGTAAGGTAACATAAAACTTGTTTATCTTATTCCAGGCTGCAATCTTAAACTGAAGATCTTCTTTAGCCTGCCATTTATCTCGAGCCTTTACATATACTAAATTAGCCTTTACTGCCTGAGGATAGAACATCAACAACTAATAGATCTACGAGTTGTAGATTCTATCAAGTCCTCTGTTAGTTATAGACTTGATAAAATCCTAATTGGATCGATATCTCTTAAAATATGCCTTATCTTGATGAATGACCATTTCAATATATCTCTGAAATACCTAATATTAGGTTCAACTTTGCTCCAAACTTTCCAGGCTTATGATTTAATACAATCCATAATTGTATGGTAGCCATTACTCTCCCATCTAGAAACTATGTTTTTCTCTAGGAGGGGGTCGATCCTCAATAAATATATTTGCCAAGTATGTGGTTCAATTGATAACTGGAGTATTATAATGCTTAAACATTTGCTCTTTACGTTTTATAAACCACTATGAAGACTTATATCTAACTTTCTTGAGGGCTCTAGTAAGGCACGAAAAATGAATGATCTCATACCCTTTGAAAATCAAATCAAGGAAAACAATTACCTATTAAATTTACTCCTGGGAATTTAAAAATCTGTATATATTATGTGTAAAATTAGCAAAGGAGTATTCTCTCACATGAGGGAGACCTCAGTTACCCTTCTTTCACTGGTCTGAATAATGTATCTAATGTAAATCTAGGCATTATGCTTGCCCACAGAAAAGCTGAGAGCATTCCCTCTATCTCTTTAAAAAACGTCATCTGCAGGGTCCAAATGATAGCAACAAACAAAAAATTACATAGAGGCAGGACTGACATGTGAATCAAAGCAACGCAGCCCAAAACTGAGAGAGGCAAATTAGACCATTTTGCAAGCAACTTCTTGATTTTACTAATTAAAGGGACATTGTTCAGTGTATATAAATTGTTCATATTTTCTGAAACGTAAACCTCTAAATAACGCTTAGGCTTCAAAGTAACTAACGGGTGAAATTCAGTAAGTAAAATGTCTAGTACGCAATTGTATACTAAAATCTCTGCTTTTGACTTATTTATCTTATAACCTCCTAGCTCTTGATACTCTAGAAAGATCTCAAAGATCTTTTCTTGTATATCTTAGGTTTTAGAAATAAGGCTATGTCATCAGCATTTAATTTAATACTAGTCATCCCACTTAATTGTGGTGTTACATTCATGGTAGTTCTAATAGTTATAGCTAAAGACTCTATGAACAGGGCAAAAAGTATAGGCGACAGGGGACAATTCTGTTGCATACCCCTGCTCACCCTATAGGCACCGAGATGTTTGGAGTTAACAATTATTTGTGCTGTAGCTCCTCTACATAGATGTGATATTATCTGAATGAAGCTAGTGGGGTAGCCAAACTCCCTCAGAATAATAGAAAGACTTACCCAGCAGACTAGATCAAAACATAACCAGAGCGGGCACTTTATTTTGTGACAGATAGTCTCAGGCTTCGATTAAGAAGTTTGTGTTAGAAAATAACTGTCTGCCAGGCACAAAGTCACACTGATCAGGGTGAACAATAGAACCCATAATACTGTTCATTCGATTAGCTAGTAGTTTAGTAAAAATGTTATAATCATCATGTAGTGGGCTGATAGGCCTATAGGAATTAATGTTTCCCTAATCTTTGTCTTTCTTCAAAAAGCTGACTACAACCGCAGTGCTAAAAGATGTCGGGAACTCCCCCTCTTCTAGGATGTAGTTAGCAAGTTTTAAGAGTTAGGGGTTTAAAGCTGGTGCAAAATTTTTATACAATTCAGCTTGTATACCATCTTCTCTGGAATCCTTTCCATTGGCCAATGATTTCACAACCACTTCAATTTCCTCAAGCAAACGTTTTGCTACCAGAGCTTGCACTTGGCTTATTTGCAATTTAGGAATGGAAAGCTTACTTAGGAAGTGCCTAAGCTGTAAAATGTCCACCTGCTGCCGCTTGCTATATATTGCTTCACAACGTTTAAGGAGAGTGTCCTGAATTTCTTTTGGTTCCATTATATCAGATTTTGTTTCTGCATCAATAAGGGATGTACTCCTGTTTTGCGCTTCATGTTCTTGCATCTGCCAGTACAGGAACTTACCCACATATTCACTTTTCTCATAATCTTTTGACGATATGCGGAGTTAGAAATATATCCTTGTGTGTAATAATACTCTTGCATGCACATTCTTGCATGTATAAGCGCCTCTTTATTTGCAGAAGTTTTATTTCACAAAAATGTTATACTTGCTAGACTCAGTTTGGACTCTGACCCTGTACTCTGTGCCACTAAGCTTTTCTGTGCAGGATTTTGTGGTGATATAACCACATATAGTTGCTTTAAATGCCACCCAACTACTCTCTATCCTGGCAGTGTTTGTATTTGCCTTAAAATAATTTATTATTTCATTTTTTATACATCCTTGCACTGTTCTTCGTTGTTAGACCTGGCAGCTTTTTGGCGTGTCTCTCCTGTCTTTTTGCCTTCTGACCTCTTCGTTTTGGACTCTGGTTTTGCTGGTTTATTGTCTCTGCACACTTTACCACTGCTAATCAGTGCTAAAGTGCAAGTGCTCCCCATATAAATTTTACTGTGGATTGGTTTATCCATAATTGGCATATTTGATTTACTATTAAGTCCCTAGTAACGTGCCCTAGCGATGCCAGGGCCTGTGAATCAAATACTACTAGTGGGCCTGCAGCACTGGTTGTGCCACCCACATTAGTAGCCCTATAAACATGACTCAGACCTGCCATTGCAGTGTCTGTGTGTGCAGTTTTAAACTGTCAATTCGACTTGGCAAGTGTACCCACTTGCAAGGCCTCAACCTTCCCTTTTACTAGATGTAAGGCACCCCTAAGTTAGGCCCTAGGTAGCCCCAGGTGCAGGGTGAAGTGTATGTTTAAGGTAGGACATATACTACTGTGTTTTATTTTAACAGTAAAATACTGCCAAATTCGGTTTTCACTGTGCAAGGCCTATCTCTCTCATAGGTTAACATGGGGGCTGCCTTTAAAGATCCTTAAAGCGCAGATTCTCTTTGAGAGCAGATACAAATGTGGAGTTTAGGGCCTCTGAGCTCACAATTTAAAAATACATCTTTTAGTAAAGTTGTTTTTTAGATTGTTAGTTTGAAAATTCCACTTTTAGAAAGTAGGCATTTTCTTGCTTAATCCATTCTGTGACTCTGCCTGTTTATAGATTCCCCGTCTGGGTCAGTTGGGCTGTTCACACCTCTCCTCTAGACAGTGACACAAAGGGGCTGGGGTGTAGCCTGCATATCTTGATTAGCCATATGTGCTGGAGGGGAGGGGAGGAGTGGTCACTCACACCTGAAAGGACTGTGCCTGCCCTGACACAATGCTGTTTCCGACCCCCTGGTGAGTGTCTGGGGCCTGGCCTGGACAAGGAAGGATCTTGCAAACACTTGAGACTTTGCTTTGAAGTTCACCAACTTCAAAGGCAGAACTGGGTATAAGAAGAAGACCCAAAACCCCAGACTGGTAGAATCTTTATGGAATCAAGAGGAACCTCTGCCCAGGAGAAGAGCTGAAGAGCTGAAGGAGGAGTACTGTCCCTTTGCTGTGTTGCTTTGCTGAACTGGCCTGCAGTTGCTGCTTCTGCCTGAAAAGAGTGCAAAGGGTGAACTTTGCTGTGTGTCCTGCTTGAGAAAATTCTCCAAGGGCTTGGAGTAGAGCTTGCCTCCTGTTGGAAGTCTCAGGGACACCAAAGACTTCAGTTTCCTCGACCTGCAGCACGGGGAACTGTGTGTTTTGTGCTGTTCAAGAGGAGTAACCACTGCGATGCCGCCAACGACGCCACTGGCCTGCACCGTGACCTGCTGACGCCACACGGAGTCGCACTGCCCCGCTTGGCACCGCGACCCTGGTCTCACCGACGCCGTCATCGGACGATTTCACCGAGCCGCTGCACGCACCACAACCTGTGGGCCCCGCACTCCGGCATCGCCTGCTCACACCGCAGCCTGGGTGTCCCCAACGACGACGCTCCTGCTGACACCGGCGCCGGTGCCTGCACCGTGGCCTGTGGACACTGCTCATGAGGTACACAAAGCACCGTCCAATCCCACACCGCAGCCCCGGTCCACCAACGCCAGAACCATCGACTCCTGTGTTGTCTCCAGGCATCCTGTTTGCACCATGGCCTGTGGACACCGCTCGTGAGGGTCAAGAAGCACCCTTCCCTCCTGCACCGCCTGTTTGGGCCTACCAACGACAGCGTTTCAGCAACGACGATGATGCCTGCACCGTGAACTGTGGACACCGCACGTTGCACTGCCCTGCTTCACACCGCAGCCCTGGTCTCACCAATGCCGCTGGACGCCGTCACCGAGCCGCTGCCTGCACCGTGACCTGTGGGCACCGCACGTCGCATCGTCCCACTTCGCACCTCAGCCCCGACACCATCCACGCCGGCGCACCTGACTTCATCAGCCTGGAGTTTGATCTGCAGTGCGTGTGACCTCAAGGGCCTGACGACTCCTGCACTGACTCCATACCCGACACCGCAACGTCAGTGACGCTGCCCTCCGGAGCTCACCGCGAAGATCATGACGCCCTGCAAATCCAAGGAACTGTTTGCGGGTCTTCCTGACACTGTAGCTGGCCCGCAACGCCGCGGCCGGCCTGAACTGTTGGTTTTGTTGATCACGGCGCCGTGATAGCCCCAGGTGGAGCTATCGACTTCAAGGAACTGTAGTTTTGAGTAAATCTTGCATAATTCATGTTGGATTCTTATCGTATTTGGTCTTGTTTTATATAGATAAATATTGGCTATTTTTCTAAAACTGGTGTGGTGTCCTTTTGTAGTGTTTTCACTCATTACTGTGTGTTATGGGCAAATGCTTTACACATTGCTTCTGAGATAAGCCTGACTGCTCGTGCCAAGCTACCAAGGGGGTGAGCAGGGGTTATCTGAGTGAGTATCTCCCTTATCCTGACTAGAGTGATGGTCCCTACTTGGACAGGGTGCAAACCAACTGCCATCTAGAGACCCCATTTCTAACACTTGTCTTCTAGATTAACTTTATTGATGAACCATGTCCACTAGGGCTTTCTACCTTAATTCCTGACACTTCTCTTTTCACCAAGGCATGATCCAAAAAGCCATTCTGAATTGTGCATAACTATTTAATTTCAAATTACGTGAAGAAAGAAAATAATCCTACTGGCTGAGGAATTGTATTTAGCAGAAAACCATGAATATTCCAGCATGTCTAAATGTTTATCTCGCCACAGGTCTGTCAGATCGAGATCTCCAACACACTCTGCCATAGCACTATCCATACATGTCTTATTCTGCTTGCGCATATCCGAAGATGAATCTAGCTCCGGATTCAAAGGAAATTAAAATCACCCCCAAAACCCTAAAGCCAGGAATATTTAGTAATGTCTGACATGATTCAGTCAAAGGTGCTGGGTCATCGAAAATTGGTGCATATATATTGTAGGTATGGTGAGTGTAGTCTTATTGAGTAGTACACTGACAAGCACTCACCTACCTTCTGTAACTGCCTGGGTGAAGGTAGCTTGGAAGGGGAAATACCTGTTACCATAGACTGCTACCCCCCCATGGGCAGCACTTGCACTCGACATACTCTGATAACATGCCCATCGCTTAAATATTTTGTATATAGAAAGCTTTGTATCCATAAAGTGCGTCCCTTGGAGAAGCCTGATATAAGGTGAATGTCCTCTTACCCAGATGTCTATTGCATGAGCCTTAATTTTATTACTAAGCCCATTGGCATTTAACGTAACTATCCTTATAAGATCCTCAGGTATCTTCATTTAAAATCTCTGGAGCAGCGTTTTTAATTGTATTTTTTCTTAATTGTATTTTACATTCCAAATACAGTAGACAAATGAAGCTGCTTGTACTGACAAGGATAAAGTGCATCAACTGCCTAAGGTGCATTGCTAGAGCAGTTAAATCCATTTTGTGTTCTGATATCAATTTGCGAGAATGCCCCCTTAATTTGACTGCGATAAAATGCATCTTACAATAACTATGGAATCTAGAATCTTAGGCCCTCATTATAAATTTGGCAGTAACTGCCGCCTACCGCCTCAGCGACGGCTGGCAACATGCCGCCGCTGGGGCTACCAGCCACCGACGCGTATTATGACCATCAACTGTATTCCGCCAGAAGTCTGGCAGAATACCGCCAACGGTCATGGTGGCAGACGGCGGTAAGGTGGCGCTGCTGACAGCAGCACCGCCATGCCACGCCAGCAAAACGCTGCAGAGCGTATCATGACCAGTGATACGGCCTGGCGGTGTTTTGCTGGCGGATGCTGCTGCTGACAGCAGGGCCGCGGCCTGTCTCCAGCCGAAGACCCCCTGCAAGCAGGTAAGTCAGGTTCTCCGACAGGAGAGGGGGGTGGGGGTGTTGTGTGTATGTGGGGGGTGTTGTGTATGTGGGGAGGTGTATGTTTTGGTATGCTTGCATGCGGGTGTGAGTCGCGTTGAATGAGTGCGTGAATGACTGAATGTGAGTGTATGTTGTGTGTTGTGAATGCGTGTGTGTGACATAGTATGTTGGTGTGTGTTGCGGTGTGTGGGTATGTATGTGGATATAGGTGGGTGGATGTGGTCATGTGTGTGTGCATGTGTGTATATGGATGCGCGTGTGTACATGTGTGGGGTGTCGGGAGAGGGAGGGGGATGGTGGGGGAGGAATCTGGGGAGGGGGAGGAGGGCAGGGCAGACCCCTATCAGTTCCAGGGAAGGGATTCCCTGGCACTGATAGTGCCTACCACCATGGTTTTCGTGGCGGTAAGGTTGGCACGAAAACCATGGCGGTAGGCTGGGTTGTAATCCCGAGGGTTGGATTGTGACGCCCGCCGGGCTAGAGACCGAAGTCTCTAGCCCAGCGGCTGTTACTACCCTGGCGGTCGGTGTGTTAAAGTGGCTGTCTGTGATGGCGGTTACCGCCAGGGTCAAAATCCCATTATTTTTTACTACCGGCCTGTTGGCAGTATTAACGCCGCTTTAACACCGACCGCCAGGGTCGTGATGAGGGCCTTATTGTCTTCAAGAACACAAAAGCAACATACCAAAAAGCAATGCAAAACAGTTTGATCCGCTTCATAAATTGAAAACAAATTGCAATAAGCTTAGTAACTCAGTGCATTGCATTGCCATTTATCAATAAATGAGATGTGTTTCAATAATAAACACTCCATTTCATCCTGTATATTAAGTGCAATGTGATTTGAATAGACCTATCCAGTAAGGTCCCAAAATATCACCATATATCCGAATACTTTAAAGGAAGGGCAGCTGCATGACACAGATGACATATAATAGGCGGTGAAACTGCCCATACTGTGAAGGATAAAATACATAAAGTGCATAAAGTGGCTAAGGTACATTGCTAGATCATTTAGATCCATTTCGTATGCTGTGAAAGAGGGCCTTAATAAAACTGCATCTTGCTTCAGGTAGTAGCAATTTGAAATCTAAACTAGAAATCTAAATTAAGAATAAGTGACTGAGTGCATAGCCCTAACCCATTGAAATGGCAGTGAAAAAACTTCATGATGCAATGAATATGGAAACTTAGGCCTTCTTTATGACTGCGGTGGTCTTTTGTCAAGACCGTCGCAGCCGACGGAAGACCGCCAGTGTTGGTAGTCTTCCGACCACTGTTCAATGACTGCCACCGGATACCCGCACCGCCGGCGGTCGGATATCCTGCAGCATTCATCACGGCGGTCGGCAGCATTAAGGCGGTTCCACCAGAAAAAGACCACCCACAGAATTACAACCAGTAATTCTGTATGGCGGGCTTCTGGTGCCATGGCGGTGCCGGCAGTGGGAGCGCGGGTCTTGTCCCCTAAGGGAGGAGTACCTCGTCGGATGAGGTAAGTGCTGCCAGCAAATGGGGGGGAGTGGGGGGCGTGAATGGGTGTGTCTGAGTGTCTATATGTGTGTCATGAATGGGGGTGAGGGAGGAGAAGTGTCTGTGTGTGCCTGTGTGCCTGTGTGCCTGTGTGTAAATGTGGCAATGGTGATGCGTGTGTGTATGCATGTGGACGGGGTGGGGGTGTGTGCATGGATGAATGTGTAAGGGGCAAGGGGGCGTGTGAGTGAGTGTGTGCAGCTGTGTTTATTTATGTATGTATTTGAAGGGATGGAGAGTGTATGCGTGCATGTGTGATGTGTATGGGTATGTATGCATGTCTATGGGGGTGAATATTGTGAGTGCGTGTGTGAGTGTGGGTGTGTGTGTGTGATTGTGTGTGTGTTGGTGCATGCAAGTGTTTGTGTGGAGGAGTTTGGTGGGTATCCCAGCTACAGGAACACAAATTCCTGTCATCACGATACCTCACTGCCAGCATTTTGTGGCAATGAGACCGCTAGGAAAATGCTGGCAGTGTCGCGAGTTGGAATGATCGTGGCTGTCATCTGAATCTCAACGGGCTGCAGGTGGAAACCTCCAGCCCGGCGGGCAACGGTAAAGCAGCCGAACGGGCAGGGACGCAGCGGTTTGGCAGTGGCCAAACCGCCGCTGTTGTAGTATGGCGGTCTGCACTGCCGGTCCTGCAGCGGTGGGACTGCCACAGCGGCCCTGTCGGTCCATGGACCACCAGGGTCATAATGAGGACCTTAGTGCCTCTGGAGATGGATAAGCAACAGCATACCATATTAGAATACCAGAACTGTTTGATCTGCATCCTAGATTGAAAACAGATTACAGTGCATTGTGCCTCAAACATAAAGTGTGCCTGGTCCTGCCTAAACAATCCTTCGGCAATGATTACATCATTTCCAATTATAAAACTGCCAACTTCTTTTGAGCATATCCAAACTCTAGACACTGATTGTGAACTCTCCCTTTTTGCATCCTGCTGCAACTTAATGCCCCCACAGCCCCTAACCCTCATCCTGTGCACCCCCTGGGAAGGATTGCCCACACTTCCTTCATTGCACCCCAAATCACCCTGGATGCCATGGTTTTTCACCCAATCACACTTAGACACTCCAGAACCCGGAAAAAACATCGACCCCCAAAATGCTCAGCAAATCATTTCTTGTCTCAAATCGAACTGACAGTACATAGGACAATATATAGGACCACTATGATAACACTTTGGGACACTTCAGACATATTTGCTTGTTATAGTAGCATCACTAGCTTTATTCATTGATTGGCCTAGCTATATAGTTTCTGGAGAAGTGTCTGGGCGTCACCAACATCACTAAATAAGAAAAATTGTCATTTTGCTAGAACTTTGAGCTTAGCCTGCTGAACAATGGTTACTTGGGCACCCCTAGCTTTAAATGAATCAATCATCTCAAAAAACCTCTTTGTCTCCGTGCTGTATCTGCAGACATATCTTAAGAGAGTGTGAACTGGGATACTTCCGGAGTTGGCAAAGTCTTCTTTGCAATGGCTTTAGATAAAATACATTCCTTAACTCACTAGTCAGCAAATTTTAGCAATATCATGCGAGAATACTTAGCGCAAGCAAGTCACTGAGCTGGGACCCTTAGTGCTCTTGTGATAGTCCAATCACCAACTAACTCCGGCATTGCCTTCTTCAAAAGGGCTTCTGCCCATTCCAGAACTTGTGGACCATCAATTCCTTCCGGAACTCCTATTATGCGGAGGTTTGAATGCCTATTATAGTTTTCTAAGTCTTGCAACTTACTCTCCAACAAGCTTTTACTCTTTTCCAACTGATTGACGTCCTCTTGCATAATCATAACCTTGTCCTCCAAGTTGGACATTCAGGTTTCTGCCTCTTTCAGTCTTTCCAGAATCAGGACCATGTTTTCCTCAATCTTTGTCAGTCTCTCATGGAGTGCTGTTATTTTGTGTGCCTGTGTTATTTTCAAATCTCTGATCTCAGAGAGTACAATGGCAAGTCTACTTTTAACTGATTGCACAGGCCCCTCCTCACTGTTATCCTGGCTCCTGTTGGGTTTTCTTGCTCCTTGTAATGGCCACACCCTCTGTGGGCACCAAAAGTGTGCCTTCAATTGCTTCCAAAGTCTGAGATACGCTTACTTCAGATAAAACGCATTGACCATTAGTCTCTGTGACCTGGGGTATTGAGTCTCTTTCTGTATCAAGTATTTAGTTGTTTTCTTTGTGAACAATGGGTATTGCTTAAGACCAGCAGGGCTCGTAATTGCAGCATATACAAGTTCATTAATACTATCTGGGCCTTCCAGGCCTGACAAAGATCCCGATAGTCTGATATTTCTCCGCTGCTCTCAGTCTCTGATACCTTCTTTCTCTCAATTTGGTTACTAGGGCCCCTAGTCTTTTCATCTTCCAGAAGCACCTTTACTTTCGCACAGATTCTTTGCTGGCCATTGCGGTATGCTTTGGTAGGTGTGGATGTCTTTCCTTGGACGCCCTTGCACTTCAGCTTTGGAGCTCGAGTTGATTCACTCAGTATAGCACCATTGGCATCTGCTGTCTTGCGCTGAAGTGTTGGCATGCTGTGCTCGATGTCAGAGCACCAAAATCAGTGCCAAGTAGGTGGTATTTCAACCTATTAAATAACTCCTTATTGTCTCTTTATCACGAAAGGTGACTATTAATCACTCCTGCTGCCAGGCTTCAATAAACAGCACAGTCCCTCCCGGAGGTGAGCCCTGACCTGCCCCCAACTCCTCGCTGCACCTCATTCTCACCTATAAAATCCTTCGGGAAAGGCAACTCGCAGACTCGTCTTCTCAGCGTTTGCTTCTACTTTAATGAAGCGTGTAAATTATAGTCATTCACATTGCTTGGTTGCTCAAGCTGATCAGGTTGGTCATGGGCACTTTTTCTTTTGTGTTCGTATTTGAGCCCCTCCATATTACAGGTGATTCTCTCTTCATAGCTAGCCGAAGACCTCAGTTGCGCACAGTGATTCCTTCAATGCCATCGTCCACTATTCGTGAGCGCCTCTGTGTCTGAGACCTATGACCAGTGTCTGTGCTTCCAAGGGAGGGAGAGCAGAGCGTGCGGTTAGCATCTGCCATCATTCCCTCAACATTGAGGAGTCATGAATGTTTGGTGTAAATAATATAATTTAATTTAACGCAGTCGAACGGAGATCACTAACCCATCTTCCCTTCTAGCCAGCAGCTTATGGTGATGTAAAGAGGTTAAAAAAACACATCATCACATACCATAACATATTATAATGGATGATTGGGGGGAGCAAGGGCTCGCCCAGCATCGGTAGGAGAATCCACCACGGGGTGAACAGGGGATTGGTTAGTTTACCGGATAGGGCGGGTGTAAGGGTGGGGTTTATATATTAGGGGCAGGGTGTGGGCAGCCTCTTTGGCCGTTTTGTCACACCCAGTAGGCGTCTCATTAATTTGGGAAGGCAGGCCTTAGAACTGTAATTTTAGTGGTTTTGGTAGTGTTTTATTCGGTGGTTGTCAGAGCTATGGATAAGCCTAATAAGGTGGTACAGGTGTTAAAAGTTTTACAAGAGGATTGGAGGGAGGACTTATTACAGGAGGGTGTTTTGGAGCAGGCATGGGTGAGCTTACGTAGGCCTAAAAGGGTGTCTTCTGAGGGCGTGGCGGCAGCGGTAATAGCATGCGGGTCACGGGCACATCCCCCAAAGAAATTTAGACAGAAAAGTGCTTCTGGGCATAAAATAAGACTATCGCCAGAACGCGATACCATAGGTTGGTAGGAGGGTTTACCGGACTTACAGCTGATTAATCTGCAGGCTGCAAGGGGTGACGCGAGGTTTGCAAGGCGCTCGGGGGCCTCTTTCTGACAGCGTGTGGTGCCTCGTGGCAGGGGAACTGGTGGACAGAGTGCAATGGCAGAGGAGGGCTGCTTGGTGGGTGCGGCCAGGTAGTGTTCTCATACGCGCATGTCGAAGAGATTCAAAAAACAAGCTCTACTCCCCTCAGTAACAAGAGGCAAGCGAGGGGAGAGAGCTTTAGAGGAAGGGCACTTGGGAGGTGATGACAAGATGGCAGCGCCCACTGGAGGAACTCACAAATCCATTATCACTACATCAGATGAGGAAGATGATGGGTGGGAGGAGCAGATAAGTTTGGATTTTGGAGGTGGCATGCCAGTTAGGCCTTCATCCACAAGGGACGGCAGGTTGATGCGGTTTATTCTGAGGTTGGTGAGTCCCATGTTGCATAAAGTGCAAGAATGGGAGGATGAGAATCAGACTGTTTTTAAAGGGGGCGAACAGGTTGAGTTTATGGACAGTGGAGTAGTAATGAGGGGTACTATTTGTGATGAGGCAAGTGGTAATGGTAAGGCAGGTATGGCACAAGTTAGATTGGATTTTTGGCAGCCAGGGTCTAGAGCGTCGCAGTCTGAGTGTGACGGCACTCATGCCTTGGGTGGGCGTGAGGAGCAATTTCCAGTCAAGACAGCTTGGGTGGCCAGCATGTAGTAAAAGCTTGCCGGTGAGGGTCGGGGCATCCTCAGGACATCGGCTGGAAGAGAGGAGCGGTTCGCCCGACATCGCGGGGATGCATCCGGTCCTGGTTTTGGCATCCAGGAAGTTTATCCAGTGACAGAAGGAGAGCCATCTACTAGCCAGGGCGCTGGTTTTGTTGAGCTGGGACAAGATATCGAGAAGGAGCTTTTAGACTACGAGGAAGAGACTCAAGGGGCTGACAGGCGACATCGGAGGTCAGTGCACAAGGGATGCAAGCTGGATGTTTTACCCGAAACGAACAAAAAGGCGGTCAGGAGTGATCAACGGGATGGAGGAGATCGCCAGATGTTATTGCTGGAAATTTACCTAGAGGTGAGAAACACAGAACACAGCCAGACAGGGGTGGATGTTTAAATCTGGGTTTGACTGTGTGAAGAAAAATTTGGATAAGGATATGGGAATTCAAACAGTGGTATGTGATAAGAGTGAGGGGATAATAGATGTGTCAATTCAGGTGGGTAGTGGTTCGGAGAAGGTTTCAGGTAAGTCGGAATTGAGTCAGGTATGTAACAGTCAGGTCTCTACTAACGTTTCTGAAGTAAAGTGTCTGGAGGTGGTATTAAAAACAAAAAATTGCCATACATGGGAGTGTTGATGCCTTTGGGGGCGCATCTCACTCAGAATTTGAAGGAAAAAATATGGAAAGGTGAATTTATTGATGTTTTCAAGCTTCTCCATAGGGAAGTTCAGGCAAAAGATGGTTCCAAGGAAGAGGGATGGGAACTGACACATAGGCCCAGAGTACCTACTACTATTGAGAATTGGACTTCAGCATTTTTTATATATGCTAGTGTGTATTGAGAGCGTTATCCAGAAAGTTGTTTGGCATTATTTAAGTACATGGATATTGTACGAAGGGGTCAAATGGACTATGGTGGTTTTGGTTGGTTTGGATATGATGAGGAGTTTAGGGCTCGGAAGGCCAGGGAGAAATTGATAATTAATTGTGGATGCAGTGGCTTAGAACTGCAAGAAATGCTCCAACAACATACAGAGCGAGCAGATTACTTTTACAATATAAGCCCTTTTAAGGGCATCCCACCCAATATGGGATGGGCTATGCGGCAAGAGGGCAGTTGCCTCAGAACGGGTCATGCTGTTCATTCAATAGTGGAGTGTGTCAAGACAGCAATGTAAATTCCTTCATGACTGCTCCAGTTGTGGAGGTAGACATCCTGCGTTCCACTGCTTTGGAGGGTTGCATTGGGGATGGCAGGGTGCTCATGGTAGAGGAGGTGAGATGGGCAGGGGACATGTGCAGCAAGTGGCAGCTAAGGGGTCCTACGCCTATTAAATTAGAAGTTTTGGGATATTGGTTGCAATTTTATCCCCAGGTGGCTGAAGCCAAGCTTTTGTTGTGGGGTTTCACAGAAGGTTTTAAATTGTGTCATCAAGGTCCAAGGATACAAAGATGGGCTAATAATTTGAAGTCTGCAAGGGAGTATCCTGAGGTAGTGAGGGTTAAGCTACGGAAAGAATTGGAATTGCCCAGAATTGAGGGACCTTTCCATTGTTGGCCATTGCCTAATTTGACTATTTCTCCATTGGGAGTGGTGCCTAAGAAACAGCAAGGTGAGTTTCGGTTGATTCATCACTTGTCATGGCCAGTGGGCGCTTTCATTAATGATTTCACTGCTCAGGAGGACTCTGTTGTGCATTATGCTTCTGTCGATGAAGTGATTGCCCTAGTAAAAGCATGCGGTAAGGGTGCTGAAATGGCAAAATCTGACATTCAGTCGGCCTTTAGACTCCTTCTGGTACACCCGGAGGATTTCTCTACGTTGGGCATGCAGTTTGATGATGCCATATATGTGGATAGGATGTTGTCCCTGGGTTGCTCTGTCTCTTGTTCATTGTTTGAAATGTTTAGCACCATTTTACAGTGTTTTTTCCAGTTTAGGTGTGGTTATAAATACATAACGCATTATCTGGATGATTTCTTCTTGGTTGGTAAACCTAATTCAGGCGAATGTATCAAGGCTTTGTCAGAATTTGAAGAGGTTATGTTTCACTTGGGGGTTCCATTGGCCCCAGAAAAAACAGAAGGGCCCTCGACCTGTTTGAATTTCTTTGGCATTGAGTTGGATTCCATAAGAATGGAAGTGCGATTACCTAAGGATAAGGTGCAGAAGCTAGTTTCTATGCTGGAGGAGGCAGTGCAAAGACCTAAGTTGGATTTAAGACAGGTACAAAGTTTACTTGGACATTTGAATTTTGCATGCAAGGTAGTGAGAGTTGGTAGGGCTTTTTGTAGGAGATTGGGTTTTGCGCTGCGAGGTGCAGTTTTGCCTCATCATCATGTACGGCTTCATGCAAGTGTTCAGGCAGATTTGAGGATGTGGATTTGTTTTCTTCAAGATTTTAATGGAGTTACTAAGTTGGTGGAGGACGATGATTGGGTTTGGCAAATTCACATTTTTTCTGATGCATCTGGAGCTCATGGATTTGGTCTGTTTTGGGATGGGCATTGGGCTGCTGAGAGTTGGCTGGTGGCTTGGAGGACAGCCAGACATAGTATTGCTTTTCTGGATTTTTTTCCGTTAGTTGTTGCATTGTTCATTTGGGGGCCTATTTTTGCTAAAAGGACTGTGGTTTTCAATGTTGATAACCAGTCAGTGGTCAATTTAGTGACTTCTCAAAAAGCAAAGGATGAAAAAGTGTTGAAGTTTTTAAGATTATTCTTACGGAATCATTTGAAATTGAACATACTGTTCAAGGCTAAGTATGTCCCAGGTGTTAATAACGACATTGCTGAGGCACTATCTCGTTTTCAGTGGCAGAGATTCCCTGGGCTGGCACTGGGAGCAGATGCACAGAAGACAGCAGTCCCTGGGGAGTTGTGGGAGATAGGAGAGTGAGGATGTTGGAGGTGGTTCAACAGACTATAGCTCCCTCTACAAAGAGGAGCTATGACCAGGCTTGGTCGGAATTTCTAAATTCAGGTGCTGTTAGAAGGGAGGGTGGGGTGGCTGTGTGTAGAGAAAGACGGGAAGATGTAGTGCGTTTTATTATGCAACAGATTGAAATGGGTTTGTCTGCAGTTCCTATATCGGGTAAGTTGTCTGGTATTTCCTTTTATGGTAAGACATTTTGGGGATATGATCCAGTAGAGGGAGAAATTTGTAGAAGGATACTCGCTGGGTGGGCTAGGAAAGGAGGCGCAATATGTGACCGTAGGCACCCACTAACTTCCCAGCTGTTGCAGACCTTATTTGTACTTCTAAAGGATGTTGGGTTTTCTGCGTGGGAAGTTCTGTTGATGTCTTTTTGTATGTCATGGCTGTTTCATGGAGACTTCAGAGTTTCCAAGTTGTTGGGAGTAAAAGGTAAGGAAGGCATATTGCGTTTGGATGTGCAGGTAAGAGACAGGGATATTTATATATGGCTGTGGTCATCTAAGATGAATCAGCTGAGAAGGGGTAAAGAGGTGGTATTGAAAAGCAGAGGGTCTTGGGTGTGTCCCGTTCAATGTTGGGTTTCCTTTGCCAGGATCTTACCGGCAGACTCCAGGTTGGTATTTGTTCATCAAGATGGTTCCATTTTGAAGTCTCATCAGTTGCTTTCAGTTTTAAAGATGGCAATCAGAAGATTGGGGATGGAGCCACAATTTTATGGTACACATTCTTTTAGGATCGGAGCTGCTACAGAAGCTAAATTGATGGGGAAGTCAGACAAGGTGGTTATGGATTTGGGGTGGTGTAGATTTTAATGTTTTCAATGTTATGTTAGATTAAATCAACAGGGAGCACACTGACTTGATTATTCTTAAAGTTCTGGATATGGTGGGTCATTTTTTGTGTTTTATCTGCCTCCCATATCCCTTCCCCCTCCCTTCCCCACGTTTTATTTTTTCAGGCTGTGTGGCTGGCCCGACATAGCTTGTTCAGGTTGGACAGTGGGGCTTTCATTTGTGCGTTGGGCCAAGAAGCAGGCTTCTTCGCAACATTTTGGGAGACAATTGGGTCTGGATGGGGCTAGGATTAAGATTAGTTGGGTGGGTAAAAGAGGTATGAGGTGCGGTGAGTTGTTATGTGTTCTTTCGAAAAGATTAGCGCAAGGTGTTTGTCCCGATTTATTGGTAGGTTTATTTGGGTGAGAACGATTTAGTGGCCTTATCAGGTATTGGTCTTTTGAAAGGTAGGAAGATGGATTTAGTGAGGATAAAGCAAAAATGTGCAGGGACACACATTGTTTGGACCAGTTTGGTACCAAGGCGTGTTTGGAGAGGAGCAAATTCATTTAAAGGTATTGCGAAACAACGTAAAAAAGTTAATAGAGAGATGAAAATGATTTGTCATTCACAGGGGTTTTCAGTTTTGCAGCACAAGGAGATTGTTTTCACGGATGCTGAGCTTTTTAGGCAGGATGGGGTGCATTTGTCCTTTTTGGGTAATAAACATTATTTATTGGATCTTAGGATCATGAATGCAGAGTTGTCAGGTGAGAAATTATGGGATCGTTAGAAGTCTACAGAGTTGGGGCAGGAAAACGCCTGGCGGGTTTTCCTGTGTGGCGGGGTTTTTCACAGACAGGCTTTGGGGGGAAGGGGATGGATGCAAAAAGATGAGAGGTCAGGGAGTTTTCACAGGGAACAAAAGGGAGGAAAGGCAAGGGTAACTACAAAAGGTGGACAGCAGGACAGATGGGTAATAGATTGGTCGGGTCAAGGTGGGGATGGGAAAGGGGTATTGATGAGGGGTACGTTTTAGAGGGTGGGGCGGAGCCTAGGAAGACATATGTATTAGTGGGGAATTTTAGTTTTGTAAGGCTTGAATGCCAAAGTTAATGTTTTTATACTAGACCTGTGATGTTAAAGTGGCTTTTTACCCCTTAAATTGTGCGCTGTGGTTTGTACGCCATTTCGCCCGATTTCCCATTTGTAAAACTTCGATAATTCATAAAAAAA
Organism: Pleurodeles waltl; assembly: GCF_031143425.1. NCBI lineage: Eukaryota > Metazoa > Chordata > Amphibia > Caudata > Salamandridae > Pleurodeles > Pleurodeles waltl. The sequence continues at coordinate 679,669,078 of NC_090450.1, read as the reverse complement.
GGCATCTGTTTTTACACCCTAAAATATGTACTGCCAGCCCAAAGCTCTTCGTTTGTTCAAATTCCTGCATGGATGCACTGAGCATTGATTGCCCTTTTAAACGTACCTCCTATCTGTCAAATGGGTGAACACATAAATGTTTTCAAATATGTATGGCATGTTTCCGTTGTCTTGGCACATTTGAGACTTAGAACACTATAATGCACTGGTATCTCTGTTCCAAGCTGATCCTTCTTCACAGTTCTTTCAGTCTCCCAGTTCTAAATGTAATAAAGCTGAGGAAAGGTTTTAACAACAATATGCACAATGATTGCGCTCCTACAGCCAGTAGTTCCCTGGATCATGCTCATCAGTAGAGCAGGTGAGTCATGCAGTGAAGAGGGAAACTCCATTCCATAGGCTTCTTTTCACCCCTTGCAAAAGGGTAGTAAGAACTCATGAGGGTGGCAGATTTAAGACATTTTGGGCCAGATGTAGTATTTGTTAGGATAAAAGAAAACCAATCTATGATGCCAACCACACATGCTTGTGCACGCCTGGACAACCATCTTGGAATGGTCAAAAAAGTTTTTCAAGATGGCTGCCAACTCACTAATAGGACAGAAGGAGGTGAAAAAATGAATGAGTGGACAGTGGGGACAAGATGACACTGGCTAGGAAGTTGCAAAGGAAGTGCTAGCGAGGGAGACAATGGTGGAGGAAGAGCAGAGACACAAAGGGAGAGAAAATAACCCCTTCCATGCTCTTCAAAACAGGTTTGATGGCAGCAGTGGAAGAATAGAAAAGTTAATAGAAAAACAGAACAAAATGCTGCATGGCCACACAATCACAAATAATAGTGAAAGAAGCCATTGAATTAGGAGCAGGGAAGTGAGATAGGTAACAAAGGAATCCAATCACCTGAAACGTGGACCTAAAGCCTACTCTGGGTGTATGCAATGCATTGGAAACAATAGTTCTCCAATAGACTGTTACAGTTGTTGGTGGCTCAAAAATCAACATGATAATTCAAAGCCTGATCTTCTGCTAGGTGGCGTATGTGTGAAACAGGAGGTAACATAGGGAGGGAGGCATGACAGAAATAGAAAGATGCAAGAGATTTATGAATATTAAGGTGTGTGACAGTCAGAGAAGTAAGAGAAATTAAAGTAAGGGTACTGGTGAGGTAAAGGACGATTTGAGAGAGGTAAGTAATTTAGTGTGAGTCTGAGGTGCAAGAGCCTGTATATTAGAATGAGTGTCAAAGATAATGGGTGGGGGTGAGCAGAGTGTAGAATCTAACAGAATGGTGTGAGACCAAAACAAGATTAGAAGACATGTGAAAGAAAGTTGTGTGAAAAGATAAGTGAAAGGGCATGGTGAGAGGAAGGAGCAGGAGTGTTAGAAATGGGGTCTTTGGTTGGCAGTCAGGTCACCCCCTGTCCAAGCAAGGACCCTCACTCCAGTCAGGGTAAAGGAGACTCACCCTCATTTAATCCGCGCTCACCCCCTTGAAGCTTGGCATGGGCAGGCAGGCTTAACTTCCTTACCTCAGGGGTGCCTTACATGTATAAAAAGGGAAGGTTTAAGTTGAATTGACACTTTAAAACTGCACTCACAGACACTGCAGTGGCAGGTCTGAGGCATATTTACAGGGCTACTAATGTGGGTGGCACAACTAGCGCTGCAGGCTCACTAGTAGCATTTGAATATGGCAATCATGGATAAGCCAATGTACATATATAATTTATACAGGGAACACTTACACTTTCGCACTGGAGTGTCCAGAGCAAACAAAAACAGAAAAAGCAGAGTACTGCACACAGAAACAGCTTGGGAAGTAGACGCAAAAAGTGAGGGGAGACCATGCCACTGGTGCCAAGTGTGACAGGGAGGAATAGAATAGGATGTTTGATGTGACTTGGAAGAAAGTGAGAGAGGAAGGGAGAGGAAAAGCAAGAGCAGAGCCCAATGATGGAGATGGCGTGGCATGAAAAAGAAAGCTTGTGACATAAAAATGTGAGAAGAAGGAGCATGTGGGACAGAATAAATGTGAATGTGGGTGTGAGGAAATTGTTTTTAAAGACAGAAAGTAAGATCCATGACAGAAAATGACTTGAAACAAGGTGTGAAAAAGATAAGATGACGAGCAAGAATGGAATGCTAGGAGGATGCCTCATAATGTGATGTTATATTATCTTTTAAGCTTCAGGTGCACCACCATTACTAGAGGTGTCTGGTACAAAAGATGTGGCTTGATCTACATTGGCAAAAATCCTTGTACTGGCCCTAGGAGAGGGGAATTAGTAATAGGTGATAGGAGAAGGTAAGGAAAGATGTATACGACGATTAAAGAAGGGTGATTGAGGAAAAGAGTGTTAAAGTGAGAGTATGTGAAAAAAAACAAGGCGATTGTAAGCGGCAAATGCAAGCCAGAAGAGTATTAGAGGAAAGGGCAAACAAAATGGTGAAAAGAGAGATGAGGGTGACGAGCTAGACAAGAAAAAAATATAGCTAGGTGCATATAGGTAAAAATAGATTTACTGTTCTTAACTACACAGCTATGTACTTTGCAGAACTCTTTAGGAAGAGTACATCTGGGAACTCCACACTTCATGCAAACAGTAACCACCCACCTAATTTTAGGAGGAGCATCTCTTGTAGTGAACTGTTGCAAACTAATTGCATTTGTAGCTCACAGGAAGCATATATTACCATTCAAGATAAAATGGTAATGAGATCCAAAAGCTGGGGAAAACATACAAAAATGCTCCAAAAGCCTCAGAGAAGGCTGATGGTTGAAAGTCTTTTATGTCCCTGAGGCTTAAGATCAGGAGGCTAGGTGGCCAGTCCCTGGAATCACTCTGGGTTCAAATGATGCAGGTCCAGTCCTTCCCATCCAGGCAAGAGAGCAGCAGACAATAGGGCAGCACAACAAGGCAGGGTACGGCAAAGTAGCAGTCCAGCAGAGTGGTGGTTTTTCAGCAGCACAGCAGTTCTTCTTTCTAGGACAGTCTTCACAGGTCCGGACGTGTACTGAAGTAGTAGTGTCAGAGGTCCAGTACTTATACCCAGTTTGGCCTTTGAAGTGGGGGAGACTTCAAAGACAGGCCTTTAAAAGTGCAGAGGTCTTGCCATTCCTACCGTGGCTCCAGACTCACTATCTTGTCCACACTTCAACCCTTTATGTGTGGACAGGACACAACCTATTCAAGTGTAAGTGAGGTAGCGCCCAACTCCTCCCATCCCATTCTGCCATGCCATTCTACATTATATATGTATAAAAATTGAAGATTTATGCCTTACAAAAGGGTTATTTTGCCAAGTCTACATGGCAGTGTAATTTGCACATAAAGGCTCTGCAATGGCAGACACAAGCCATGGTTAGATGGCTATTTAAGTTGGTGGCACAATTAGTACTGCAAGTCCAGTAGTAGCATTTCATTTACAGGGCCTGGGTACATATAGTACCACTTTACTAGGGATTTATAAGTAAATTAAATATGCCAATTGGAGATTCACCAATATTACTATGTTTAGTGGGGGACACAAGCACTTTAGCACAGGTTAGCAGTGGTAAAGTTCACAGAGTCCTAAAGCCAGCAAAAACTAGGTCAGAAAAATGGAGCAGGTAGGCAAAAATTTGAAGTCAAGCCCAACCTAAGGCTGTCAAGTCTAAAAGCCAGTCACTAACTGCAGCCTTATAGTTTATTTTTTCAGTCTCTATGTAAGGTATTTTTGATGATCTATTGGCAGAGGTATTATTATACATGGTTTTACAACACATGAGCGTTCATTGATATTTGTTTTTCCATCGAATTTTAGGGGTATTTTTCTTCTTTTTTGTGATTATATACATGAGGACAGACCAGGAATGTGAGAATAATTTGTGTTACAATTTAGTCAAATTTGTTTATGGTAATTGTTAATTATTCATTGTGATCCATTTAGATTCAAAGTGAAGTTAGATTTTCCTAATGATTTCCCTAGTGTTATTGTGATTGAGTCATAGGATGAGACTTACAGGGTTGACTATATTTTCAAATTATAATTAATGACTTAGTTAATGATATAATGCATGTATGATTATAAATTACATATGGACTTATTATTATGACATTTCAAAATATCTGTAGCTTGAACTCTGGCTACTGCAGCATCAGTTGATCGACATTATAACCACTGAAAAGTTTCCTTTTTTTAAATGTAATCTATGTGGGACGAAAGAAATTGTGCCACTTTTTATGTTTTACATATAATCTACATTTTAATGGATTCATCATTTGGTTATGTCATAATGTCCTCAGATTAGATTTTGGCTCCTACAGCAGTGAGTCCTGTGAAGAACTACATAACAATGCATAATAAGTATCTGATAAGGACAGCAGTAATGCCCTCAAAATCGTTCTTGTCTGTCTATCACTATATCAATGATTATGACAGGATTTGATTTAGCTTATTTTGGTTTATTTTGTCCACACATTATGATATGCAATTATGTAATCTTGTTGGACAATATATATATATATATATATATATATATATATATATATATATATATATATATATATATATATATTTTTTTTTTTTTTTATCAATCACTGTCATTATGTGATCTTGGGTGTTTTTATGGACTAGCTTAGGAGACCGTCTTTGACTTTGTCCGTTTTTTTAAGTGGTTTGCAATATGAAAGAAAGCTTGTGTGAACAAGACTCAGTTGAGTCGAAATGTGGCACTCTCTCTGCATAAATAAAGAAGCATTAAGGCAAACCCACTTTTGGATTGGCTCCCATTTCTTTGTTCATGAGAGGGAATCCTGTAATACCTTGTAGCTGTATATATTGTCAAGATACATAAATGTGAAGTTAGGCATACAAAATCTATACATACTTACTTGTCAATATTTTTGTCCTCAAATATTAGGGTAGGATATTCCCTAGTCGACATTTCAGACCCACACCATCTCTGCATCCCACTACTGTTGACACATTATATTTGAGGTTTGAGGTACAATGAAAGAGCTGTTGAGGAATTTCTGTTTTAGTATCCCCGAGGAGGTGTTATCTTGGTTAATGTACCTCTGTTCTGCACAACATGATTTGCTGATATCCAAGCATGAAGATATTTACAGACCTCACACAACACAATACTGAAAGGTCACCACTATCTTGACCTTTCATACACTGCTATCCCAGAAATGAGACAACCACAGAGCTCTTACAAAGGACCTATATTGAGGCCTTCACAATGCACTTGTCTTAAAGTAACTGCACTTCCACCAAATCCTCAAAATGCACATCCTTGCAGTTATATCCTACTACTGAGACACTTACAAAGCTCTTAGCATACATCTCTTTTTTGGCTTGTCCCATTGTCTGATATCAACCCACTAAGACATTTACAGGGCACTCATGACACACCTCATTACTGACTTGCAACAAGTCCTGGTATCCCACTACTAATGCATCAAGAGAGTTCTCTCAGTGCTGCCCCATTTTTACTTCCATCTTTCATTAACACATTCTATGAGCTCTCATTTCACATGTAAATTCTGACCTGCAAGAGACAATGTTATACCACTCCTGAGATATCAACATTTGTTGTAATCCACATATATTCTAACCTGCATGATCCCCACACTGAGAAAGCCACTGGGTTAACATACACCTTAAACTAATATCCCGGTACTGAGATGTTAACACTTTATTGACGTTCACTGTACACCAATATCAAAGTCTGCTGCATATGTTATAACATGGAAAGACACTTACAAGGATTCTTCCTAGAAGCTCTCAAAAGAGGCATGATACTCCCTCCTCTAAGGAAATCTACCATAGATCTTGATCACCACTTCAAATACTGGCTCATCATTCATTTACGATTTATCTGCAATGCCTGACCCCTCAGCTCCCTTTGACACAGTTGAGCATCACTGGTTCTCCTACCACCTTTCCAACCAATACAACTTTTTTAAACAGGAGCTCCTCCAAGTTCCAAAAGATCCCATTCACCTGAAGAGCACCAAGGGATTCACACTGGATCCTATCATCTTCAACGTCAGTCTCAACATGGAGATAGTTGGTACTTTAGTCACAGATTATAGCATCAAGGTTCTCCAATATGCTGACGATAGACACCTGTACACAAAAGTTTCCTGTGCTTCACACCTAACCAAGACAGAATTTTTGTTATTAGCCAAGAACAACAAACAAGAAACAGTACAAACCTTGCTCAATGACATAAGCCTTGACCATTTCGAACCACCAACTTTCACCAAGTGCCAAGTCACTTTGATTCACCCTATATACCAGCCTCACCCTCAAGGAACACTGTTAGAAATGGGGTTTCTGATTAGCAAAGGTATGGACCCTGTCCAAGTAGGAGCCAAAATCCTAGTCAGGGTAAGTCAGATACACACCATGAATTAACCTGTGTGCACTCTCTGTTAGCTTTGCACCGAGCAGGCAGGCTTAACTTATGAGCAATGTGTAAAGTATTTGTGCAGCACTTAAAAAAGTAAACCAGTGAAAACACCACATAAAATAATCCACACCAAGTTAATAAAATAGAGTTTGATTTATTGAACAAAACAAGACCAAAACAACACAAATCCAATCCGCAGAAGTCGAGATATTAATTTTTAAACTTAAAGCTCCAACCAGAACAATCTGGTCACGCTAGACAAGGGTAAACCCAAATGGAGTGCGGGCCAGCTACAGGGACCAACTTTGTTTCGCTATTACAGGGCCTTGGGTGAAGGGTTGCGTCGATCCTGAAGGTCTGATTAGAGGAGCAGCGGGGACAATTAGAAGTTGATCCATTGGTTCCAATCCATGCAGTCAGTGATACGTCTTCGTCGAGCCGCTCAGTTGTCAATGACATGTCCTTGAGCAGCGGGGCCATGTTGAATCCTTTGCGATGAAGGCAGTGCTTCATTGTTGAGCTGCTCATCCGGTGCTATGAAGGCGAGGTGTCTGGGCTAATGGTGGTGCATTGATCCAGAGCCGCGTAGTCGGTATTGGGATGTCCTCATTTAAAATGCCAGCAGCGATGAGTCGATGTCAAGGCGAGATGCAGTGGTTCCAATCAGCGTAGTGATAGCACTGTGTAGATTCTGTTGGATCAACACAGGGAAACCCACTTCCAAGGGCCAAGGACTGGATTGGCACCACTTGGCAGGGCAGGACTCACAGTTGGCAGAGTACACTATGTGTAGCAGGGGTGAGTGAAGTCTTTGATGACCCTGAAACTGCTGAACAGGAGGCAAGCCAGCAGGCCTTTGGAGTCACTTTGGTTCTGGGGATGTGGAGATGCAGGTCCAGTCCTTCTCCCTCCCAGTCCAGGAGGGCTGAAGACAGCAGGTCATGCAAAGCAGGAGTCCAGCAAAGTCCAGGAGAGGGACAGTCCCTTTAGCAGCACAACAGTTCTTCTTCCTAGCAGAATGTCCTCAGGTCCAGAAGTGTACTTATTTGGTGGAGTCAGAAGTCCAATTCTTATACACAGTGGTGCATTTAAAGAGAGGAAGACTTCAAAGAGAGGTCTTGGAAGTGCACAAAATCCCTGCCCTTCCTGTCCTGGCTCAAAACATCCTACCCAGGATGACCCATGATCAACCTTTTCTCTTCCAAGGCTCTGTCTGCCTTCTATTTCCCTAATTTGAGCTTAGACAGTTCCAACATTATTTTTCTCTCATCCCTCTTGTCCTCCACCCCCTCTGGGGACAGGTCTCTGGATGAAATGCTCTTCCCTGCCCTGGGGTGAACCTCCATTCCATTGGCTCCTTGCCCCACAGGCAGTTCTAGAGAATCCTGATCTAGTTCCACATCATCCTCCATTATGTCCTCCTCCTCCTTCTCCTTCTCCTTTGGGGCCACAGGGGCATCGCAGGCTGTTAACCAGGCCCTCAGTGCCTTTTGCAGCTCCACCTTCCTGGTGAAGCCTTTTGTAAGTAGCCCAAACCCCTTTCAGAAATCTCTGAGCTGGGCCATAGTGTAACTCTCAAGCTTGGCCAGCTCACAGTCCATTTTTGTAGGTGCAGGTGAAGATGTAGGTCCTCCAGTCAGAGACATGAGTTTAGAGAAAAACAAAAATGCCAATCAGGGAGAATGGAAAAATTAAAAATGCCATTTAGAGAGAGTAGGGAAAAATGCCAATGAGAATCAGAGACCATTGATTTGAGCTGGTTTTATATGTGGATGGTAGAGTACACCAAATTACGGTAAGGTACTGCACAAACACAGGTTCTATCCCATCACTGTCACCAATGTTTGAAATCAGGTTTCTGGTTGGCAGAGGTGTGCACCCTGTCCAAGCAGGAACCACAATCCTCATCAGGGTAGATCAGATACACACCATAAACTAAACCATGCTCACTACCTGGTAGCTTGGCATGCAGCAAGCAGGCTTATTTTAGGAGGCAATGTGTAAAGTATTTGTGCAACACTTAAAAAGGTAAACTAGTGAAAATACCACACAAAAATAATCCACATCAGTTTAGAAAGCCAAAGCTTAATTTATTGAGCAAAACAAGGCCAAAGCAACAATAATCCAATCAGTAGAAGTTGAGATATGATAGATTTTTTAAATATTATGCAAATATAGTGTTTAGAAACTTAAAGCACCAACTGAGGATATCTGGTCACGCTAGACCGGGGTAAATCCGAAATTTCAGGCTGGCCACGATGGAGCACAGGCTGGCTACAGAGACCAACCATGTCCCGCTGCAACAGTACCATGCGTGGACTGTTGTATTGATGTTGAAGATCCAATGTGAGGAGCAGAGGGGAAGATATGAAGGTGATGCGTTGGTTCCAATCTGTGCCGTCAGGGATGCTTTGTAGTCAAGCCATGCTGTTGTTGTGTGATGTCCCCGAGCACTGGTGTGGCATTGAACCCTTCGCAATAGGAGCAATGCATCTTCATCAAGCTACGTAGCTGGCATGATGTAAAAGTGATGTGTAGGGCTGATTGCAATGAGCCACTCCTGAGCCGCGCAATCTGTGTTGCAAAGTCCTCGTTCTCAGTGGCAATGTGTCAGTGTCGAGGCAAGATGCAGCAGTTTCGATTGGTGCAGTGACAGTGATGTGTGGATTCTGCTGGAGCAGCACAGGGATACCTACTTCCAAGGGCCCAGGACTGTATTGACACCACTTGGCAGGAGAGGACTCACAGTTGGCAGAGTCCAGCAGCTGTAGCAGAGGTGAGTGAGGTTTTCAAGTCACTGAGACTTCAGAACAGGAGGCAAGCCAGCAAGCCAGCAAGCCAGCAAGCCCTTGGAATCACTTTGGTTCTGGAGATGTAGAGATGAAGGTCCAGTCCTTCTCACTTCAAGGCAAGGAGGGCAGCTGGCAGCAGGACAGGCACAGCAAAGCAGGAGCCCAGCAAAGTTCAGCAGGGTGACAGTCCCTTAGCAGCACAGCAGTTCTTCCTGACAGAATGCCCTCAGGTCCAGAAGTGTACTTATTTAGTGGGGTCAGAAGTCCAGTTATTATACCCAGTGGTGCCTCTGAAGAAGCAAAGACTTCAAAGAGAGGCCTTTGAAGTGCATTACGTTACTGCCCTTTCTGCCCTGATTCCAGACACATTACAGGGGGTTGTGCAGCTATTAATGGGGGGCTCAAGTACCAGCCCATCTAGAAGTATGTGTGAGCTCCTCCCACCCATCATACCCAAGATGAACCATCAGGATGTTAATGGCCCATAAGGATGTGAATGGCCTATCAGGCACACCCAAGTTCCCTTTGAGTGTGGCTGTCTAGAGTAAATGCACAAAGCCCAGCTGTTCCCCACCACATATGTGTTTTGGAGACAGGCAGAATGGAAAATTTGGTTTAAGTAAGAAAATGGCAACTTTTTAAAGATGCATTTTTTAAAATTACAATTTAAAATACAACTTTACCATAAGTTGTGAGTTTAAATTATGATTCCATAGGCACCAAAATTGGGGTCCCATCTCTTCCATTTTGGAATCCCAATGTTAACCCTATGGGAGAGAAAAGCCTCTCAAATGTAGGAATGTTTCACTCCCTGGACATGTAAAGCCTAAAAGTATAGGTCCAACTTTTTCAATACACTGCACCCTGCCCTTGGTGTGGTCCAGGCCCTACCTTAGAGGTCACATAGGTATTAAAAAGGAAGGGTTGTGCCTGGCAAGAGGGTTAAGTTGCCAGTTTGACATGGCAGTTTCAAATTGCACACACAGGCCTGAGCCATGTTTGAAAGGCTACTGCAGTGGGTGGCACAGTCAATGCTGGAGGCCCACCAGTAGAATTTTATTTACAGGCCATGGGAACAGGTTGTGCACTTTACTTGGGACTTCAGTAAATTAAATACACCGATTTTGGATTAGTCAATGTTACCAATAGTTTCAGCAGAGAGCACATGTATTTTAGTACTGTACAGAGTCCTCAAGCCAACAAAAACGAATTCAGCAAAAAGTGGGATGGAGGAGGCAAAAAGTCTGGGGATGGCCCTGCGGAAAGGGTAAGGTCCAACAAACACTTGCCCAAAAAACAATGGTGGCTTGTACCAGCTCTGTCCGCTAAAGAAACTTAAACAGTTGATTCCAGAACACAAGCACGCCATCGAACTCTGGGACCTGCTCACATCAACCTACCCAGACATCGTCTTCCTCACTGAAACCTGGATGTACCCTTCATCGGAACCAGACATCGCCATAGCCATCCCCGAGGGCTACAAGATTACCCGAAGATACCGTACCAACAAACCAGGAGGAGGAATCGCCATAGTCCACAGAAGCTCCATCAGGATCTCAACCGACACCCACGATGCCCTAGATGCCGCAGAACACCTGCACTTCCAGATATACGTCAATGCCAACACCACCCTGAGAGGAACCCTCGTCTATAGACACCCGGGCCCCCGCCCTCAATTCTGCGATGCCCTCGCTGACACTATCAGCTCCCATGCCCTCACCTCCACGGACTACTTGCTCCTCGGCGACCTGAATTTCCACCTGGAGAACACCAGCTACATCAACTCCTCTGCCCTGCTGGACAACCTTGCCAACCTCGGCCTCAAGCAACTGGTCACCTCGCCCACCCACTCAGCCGGTCACACACTCAACGCCATCTTCTCCTCCAGCAGCCACGTCACCTTCACTCACACCACCGAACTCCATTGGACTGACCACCGTTGTGTTCATTTTTCCTTCCTGAAACTCACCACAAACAGCATCGGATCCCTCACTGTAAGTGGAACAAGATCTCTAAGGACCAATTGATCTCCAATCTCGCCCACGCCCTACCACCCAAAACCAGCGACCCCAACACTGCCGCCGTCAACCTCAAACAATAGCTCGACAACTACGCCAGCACCCTCGCTCTGCTCAAGAAAACCACCAACACCCGTGCCAACAAGAAAGCTCCCTGGCTCACCACAGACCTTCAGGCCTCCAAACGAGAATGCCGGAAAGCATAGAAGATCTGGCGCCAGGAACGATCAGAAAGCAACCACGCCGCCCTCAAATCAACCATCCGCAAACATCACCAGCTCATCCGGACCACCAAAAGATCTTTCTACAAAGAACAAATTGACAACAACGCACACAACAGCAAGGAGCTATTCAGCATCATCAAGGAACTCACCAACCCCAACTCCTGCTCCGCCGGCCCTCCCCACTCGCAAGACCTCTGCGACTCCCTCACCACATTCTTTCACTGCAAGATCGCAGACATCCATGGAAGCTTCACACCGCCGTCCCCCACCGCCACGACTGCCAAGGTTGACCTGAACGCACCCTGCCACACCAACGCATTGAGCGACTGCACCCCCACCAACGATGAGGAAACCACCTAGACCATGAGCACCATCCACTCCAGCTCTCTCGCTGACCCCTGCCCTCACTTCGTCTCTGGACCATCATCAACCGCTCCTTCGAGACCGCCATCTTCCCGGAGAGCTGGAAACCAGCAGAAGTCAAAGCCTTGCTCAAAAGCACAAAGGCAACCGTGAAGGCCTCAGAAACTACAGTCCTATCTCCCTACTCACCTTCCCTGTGAAGGTCATCGAGAAGCTAGTCAACAACCAACTTTCCGCTTCCTGGAGGACAACGGCCTACTCGACGTCTCCCAGTCCGGCTCACCTCCTTCCTCTGTGTAAGAACCCAAAGAGTCCGCCTCCCCCATTTCCTGTCTAAGGACACGAAAACCATTTGCGGAGTTCCCCAGGGATCCTCACTCAGCCCCACCCTCTTCAATGTCTACATTGCTCCACTTGCCAACATTGACCGATCCCACGTCCTCAACATTGTCTCCTACGCAGACGACACTCAGCTCATCCTCTCTCTCACGAAGCACCCCGCAACCGCTGAGAACAACCTCCACACCGGACTCCACGCCATCGCCAACTGGATGAAAGCAAGCTGCCACTAAGCTGAATTCAGAGAAGACCGAGATCATCATCTTTGGCCCCAACAGATCAGCATGGCATGACTCCTGGTGGCCTGCCACTCTGGGGTTGGCCGCAACACCCACCACCCACGCACGCAACCTCAGCTTCACACTGGACTCCTCTCTCTCTATGACCCAGCAAGTCAATGCCATCCCGTCCTCATGCTTCAACACCCTTTGAATGCTCCAGATGACCTTCAGATGGATTCCCGTGGAAACCAGAAGAACGGTCACCCACGCCCTCGTCAGCAGCAGACTGAATTATGGCAATGCCCTCTACAAAGGAACATTGGCCACGCTCCAGAAGAAACTCCAGTGCATCCAGAACGCTTCAGCATGACTCATCCTCAACCTCCCTTGCCATGAACACATCTCTGCCCACCTCCGAGACCTCCATAGACTACCCGTCAACAAAAGGATCATCTTCAAACTCCTAATCCACGCTCACAAAGCTCTCCATGATGCCGGACCGGCCTACCTCAACGAGCGTCTTAACTTCCACATCCTGATACGCCAGCTCCTCTCCGCCAATCTGGCCCTCGCAACCGTCCCCCGCATACACCGCACCACACCAGCGGCAGATCCTTCTCCCACCTTGCCACCAAAACCTGGAACTCCCTCCCCGCCAACCTATGTCTGACCCAGGACCACCAGACCTTCAGGAAGCGTCTCAAAACCTGGCTCTTCGAGCAGTAGCAACCCCCCCCCAGCGCCTTGAGACCCTTCTGGGTGAGTAGCACACTTAACACATTTCTGATTGATTGATTGATTGAAATTCCTGATTGATTGAGAACATGGCTTCAGAACTACTGTTCAAGTCCTGGTACTCTTCCATTTGGAAGGCATAATGTTCTCTTCCGTTTCCTACCTGACTCCACAAAGATACCACTTAAGGGCATCCTAAACACAGTCTCATCCAGGTTCTAAAAAAATATGATCATATCACCGCCATTCTGTTGGAAGTTCATTGGCTCCTCTTGCCAGCCCATACCATCTTCAAAACCAGCTGCTTCATTCACAAAGCCATTATGACCTGCACCCCTGCTTATCTTGCAGACAAGCTCACCATCTCAGCACACTTGCAGGCAGGACACTATCAGACTGCAGACTAAGAAGTGTAAAAAACAAAAAGGCAGCAAGCCTTTTCCATCTATGCACCCAGCATCTGGAACAACATCCCAGTATAATCAGGACCGCTCCGATGCTGCTCCAGTTTAGGACAAAGTTGAAGGTTAATCTCTTTAAAGAATACTGCACGACAATGCATCATCTGTCCACACACCAGCTACCTTCCCTGTTACTTGTTACCTTTATGCTTGTCTTTGACCGTCTGCCGCATTCCACTGCATTTTGGCTAGGTTTGCACTACAGAAATACCACATAGATGAACACATGCCACATACATATAGTCAGCTAGGTTTCTGCTACTGCCTTGCACTAACTGTCTGCCACTCTTTCCTTGTCGGTTTCTTTTTGTGCCACTTTTTCTTCCTTATTTTTTAAAATCTAACTGTTAAGTAGATCCTTGTCATGTGACATTGTCAGTCCTGGCTTTCTACCTATCACCCATAGGCATTTCTGATTTTTTACCCCAATCAGCATTAGAAGACCCAGAATGAAATATGATGTTCACTGAAAATCCAGAGACAGCTGTTGGTATAATATATATGGGTATGGAACCAGATTATAATAATTCACTATGCAAAAAAGTTATTTTGTAAATCTCTGTAGTTGATTCTCATAATCAATTAAATGTTAATCAGCCATTTAGGGGAGAATGCAGAGATTTCCTTCCAAGTGCGTATATTAGCATCCCCGCACTAATGGGCGCACATATTTAAATTTCTCTAAAATAATGGGCATGCTATAGGGCCTAAATGCCCAGACCCCTGAATAGGAGTGTGTAAAATACTTTTCTTTCACATAATTATATAGCATTGCAGGAAAATTATGCAAATGTATTTATAATTACGCAAAATGCAAATCCATCATGTAGCCCTATATTTTACAGTGAAATTCGTCCTCGTGTTAATTTTTGATTAGAGGACCCAATAGCAGGGAAAACACAAGTGGCGGAAATCTGCCCGTTCACGTTATTTTCAAGCACTTTTAGTAAAATGTTGCGGTGAATAGCAAATTACTCGCTGTGGCGTAATGGCCTGTTTCAGGAATTTCGCGCAATTAGCATAATGCCGGTGTAATTTAATCGCCCGTGCCTAGTTTTGAAATGCTCACCCAACTGTGATGGTTCTTTGCAGCAGAGAGAATTGCAGAACTCTTTGTTGGACAAAAGGAAAACTGTACGCTGTACTCCTGTTCACGAGTCCAGGCGCTGGTTTGTTTCATGTATCAAACCTGTAGCAACACTTTGCATGCATCTTGGCTTAATCAGGTGCAATACTGGTGACACTGACGACCTCCAGGGCCCAGCAAATATACAAAGCTCGTGGCGACCGAGTAATATACCTAACAGCTTTTGTCGATTTCTTAGGTGCTGATGACAGATGGACCAGCAAAGCGTCCGGCCCCTCACTTGATGCTTGCATCTGGACAATACCGAAGCCGTTTTGTGATATTGGGACTTGCACAGTTTATAAATTAGCCCAAGACCAGGAGGGCATTTTTAAGTGCCTGCAACTTTTCTTAAATATTAGTAAATTGGTCCCATTCCCCCTGCACACCACCTCAAAGTAGACTCTCTCAAGGAAGCGCCATCAATTACCTAAAAAGTTGACAAGCTGTGGGGGTGGGAGGAGTTAGTGGAGAGGGTGAGGGGAGCACAAAGGTGCGGTCAAAAACAAGCACTGAAGACAAAGGTTCTTTGGTGTCGAGATATTGAGGTAAGTGTGCTGGTGGTCAATCTGTGCTAGGGGCCCACCTGAGATAAGGGTGCCGGGGGCCACTGTATCACAGGGCCCGCCAAAGCGATTTGCTGAAAGCCCCCTCACCCCGTCAACAAAAGAGGAAAGAAAACAGTGGTTATGCTAACAAAGCCATTTTATTAGACAAGATGCCAGCAGCATTTCTTCCACATGGAAAACACGGAGGGATCTGACGCCAACTAAACAGCAATGGCGGGCAGATCTACAGGAAAGACACTGCCACCCAACAAAGAACACGCAGGAACTGTAGGGAAGAGCTCCAGGGGGGGCTTGCTCTTATAAAAGGAGACCTTCGATGCAGATGTTGATATCCAAGAGATGCAGGATTCCGGCATTCAAACACCCTTCAACGTGCTGGAAAAAGCTGGCGCCTAGAAGCAAAAGAATAGGAGGAATAAGTGCTTTAATCAATGCATAATATCTTCATCTCGTGTAGTTCACTTTACAGGAGGGTTATTCACACGCACAAAACGTCTTTCTGTTGATTATTGCAGGTCGCTGTTGGCTTTGGATGCCTTTCTGGTGCATTAGGTGCCTTGCTTCCGGCGTATTAAGTACAGGAGTAGATAGGACGACAAAAAGCGAGAACAGGACGAATGCAGCTGCTACAGGCGTGAGGCTCAACGTCATAAAACGTCATGGTTTGGTTCATACCAAGTTAGTCAATAAGAGTGTGTTTCGCAGAGCCATGTTGGTATAGTTGTTTTGAGTTTTTTTTCTGAATGGTTGTTCTATTGTCTTAACTGTTGGCCAAGGAGTTTAACCCTATGTCATTCTACCCTTGGATCCATCAGTTCCAACATTTGGGCTTTTAGCTTTCAGCCAGAAACATGCACTCTTCGAGTTTCTAGCTCTCTCTGGCGACAGCCAGGAGCTCCAAACTTTGGGATTTAAGATCTGGGCCGCATTGTGATGGACTGCCGAGGCGAGCTCTTGTTTTTTTCATGCTCCTACCTTTAAGACAGCAGCCGGAGAATTATCGGGGTAAATGAATAGACTGTACGTGCTGTACTGCAGGAACTAATAACAGGAGATGGGCACTGGTTAAGCCAGCAAAGGCCATCAAGATATGGCCAGGGGATGGTAAGTTTCATCTTTAGCATTTATAACCCTCCATTCTATAGGGTTTTTAAACTGGAGCGATATAAATATCCTTTCTAGTTTTAGCTTATTAAGCAAAGATCTACATCTTGGCCTGGTGTGATTAAAAAAGAAAACCATAACTATAAAAGACAACCCTATTTTCATACATAGATGGGCTTTGGCACAGCCCTCTTTACCTATTGTGTTGTTCAACTGTCATTCACATTTGCTTGCTCCCGCTACAGCAAGGGGTCAAAGGGTCACCCAATGTGAGCCATTGGCTCCCTTGTAGTATGACAGCTTTTTTTCCTTTTCACAGGTGTGCATCCACCTAAAAGATAATACATGTCAGTGCCACAGGTGGTGGGCCGACATTTTGCCTTTCAATTTTTCTTTCTGTTCTTTATAATTTTTATTTTTTATGGACTTTCTAGAGATGAACAGCTGAAGTAATGAAAAGTCAATTTTACCTTTAAATTAGCGCTAGGAAGCCCTCTGGTAGCAATGCGCTCTAAAAGTTCATTAAACTAAACTAAACTAATTTACACCAATGACAATCATATTTTATACGATATGCAGTACAATGGAAAGGGTTTTCTATGCCAGTTATAAGCACGCCTACTTCCATAGAAGCAGCTGTACGTTTCTCTTAAAATGGTATGCCAAGGCTTTTTGTTACACGTAATTTTTTTTTATTGCAAGTATATTATCAAACTTTTTATGCAGCATGTTTCTTTTTTGGCATACGGTTGTAATAAGCAATAGAAAAAACAACATTAGATAAGCTTTCAAAGACAGGCCTATTGACTTTTCAAAATCTAGTTGTTTTTTCCTCTGAGTTAGGAAGTCCTGTCCTTTGTGTTTTAGCTTTGGGGGCAGACACTTCCTACGTGCAAGGCAAGTTGGGGCACTTTCCCTGTCTAGTGGTATTTCATATGAAATATCTAGAAAAAAACGAAAGTGATGCAGGACTACTTGTCTGCAACTCCAAGCTTCTTAGTCACCTATGGAATCTTGCGTTCCGCCGCTAGCAGTGACAACGAACAAAATAGTAAAACATGGGAAATTTAAAGTATGTTGAGCGAGACTGCTCAGAATGCTTAAATAGAACAACATTTCGTAGACTGCACTCACGTTTTAATTAGACATTTGCAAATGAATTTAAATAATTTTGCAGGCATTCAGACCTCCAGATTACACTCAGATTCCTATAGCAAATACATTAACTTACTGCACAATATTTGCATCTAGTGAAAGCAGCATAGGTCGTTTTTTAGATATATCTGTTGAAATGTTCAGTGAGCTACAGATCTGAGGCCATATTATGTAAAGTAAAAAAAAAAAAGAAAAGAAAAAAGAAAAGGATATAAGAGAAAATAATAAAAAGAAAGTGAACAATGAATGTACGAAGGAAATAGGCAAAGAGAACAAAGAAAGCAACAAAGAAAACAAGAACGAAGGCTTTGAGAAGGCAAGAAAAGTAATAATTGAATGACGGATACATGGAGATAGTTGTAGGTAAGAAGAAACTTCCAAATAGAGAAGATAAAGAAGGGGGAGCTCTTTAAAAAGAGAGATAAAGACTATTTTTTATCCTCGGTTGTCTTTATGCATTCACCAATAAATCGGTTAGTTACAAAGAACGCCATTTAAAATTCCAGCCCGAAATAAAATTCAATGTTATGGTGACAACATTTTATACAGTGCACTTCAACCAATATAATGGTTTCCTGGCACTGTTTTAGCACATACTGCACCTACCAAATATTCTGATGAAAATTTGACGAAAAAATATGTTTTTAAGCCAAGTACTTCCTGAAGCTCAGACAATTCCAAAGATTCTAAGAGTTGTTTCACAACTTTGCAGCTTGCATTGAACCTTTACAGCCATCTCTGTATACATTTTTAAAATAGTGTTTCATATATCTTACATGCCTGAAATAAAGGCAGGAGTCTCATTTCTTTGTAGCAGGAGTGTCAGTGTAGCCCAATAATGGCCAGATTATTGCCTTATTTTTAGACTAACCACATACTACGTAAATGAGTTCCATTAAAATTCAACGAATGTAAATTCATTTTATATAAATATCCTGAAAATTAGGCAGGGATCTGGCCTTTCAGGAGCTAGCAGTGGGCATTCCAGAGTTACAGAGGCTACAATTCTCTATGGTATATATATATATATATATATATATATATATATATATATATATATATATATATATATATATATATTATTATGGATGCCTTTCAATTTGCAATGTGTTGAAGACCATACATCTCCTTACAGCAGTGGTCTTCAAATTTTTTAATGTTGCGCTCCCAGTGGAAAACAAAAACATCACTCCCCCATACAATTTTTCACAATCAATCCATTAAATTGGCAATATTTAAATATGTGTAGACTTATTTAAACATTGCAGTTAAGTTATGTTACCGTTTTAAAAATGCAGTCAAATACATGATGCCAAAAATCCTATTCTTGTCAGACAGGCCTTACTAACATGTAAAATAATGCACTGTAATTATTAGGAGTGAGGGATAGATTTTTGAATAGTATTTGGAGTCTCTTCTCTTTTGACACATTCTCAGCTTGGAAATAAATGACAAAACATGTTAGTGATGGCCCATTACTGAGCCGTTTACTGCTGCTCATTTTTTCATCTTAAAACAAAGCCCAGTTATCAGTATAAGGCTTCTTTGGTCCAGAGCCTGGTGCTCCTTGTGTCACATTCACTGTATAGTTATGGCTTTAAAGATACAATGCTAAATCTCTTCTGGCCATGATGATTTGTATTGACTGAAGGGGGGGCCAACTGATGTAGTGTAGATCCAGGAGGCATGGATTCAGGCCTGCTTTTCACTGTAAATGTCTCCAATGTCAGTAAATTCTATTTACATTGTCTGTAAATTAATCTCCTGCTGATAGCTGGAACATTTGGGATGGTTCTAGACACCTGGTCCTGGGTTAGATGCCACTGGTTTAGTGGTTACTCACCTTGAACCTCCTCAGCCAGGTAGGTTGGGATTCCTCTGCAGAGGACTTCAATGGGTTTCCCGTACCGGGCCAGGTCTTGGGCTGGTGTCTTGGTGGCGGCATACTGCAGAGTGCGTGGGGGAGCACACTGTGGGGCCTATGGATGGAAGGGGAAGGGACATAAAATGAGTATTCAGTTATTATATCCTGTGCTGTCCCTAGATGCCTCAGATAACTATTTCCTCCATCTAATTTAGATTAGTGGTTAAGCCACCACAATGAAGGTAATGTTACTTGGTGCCTCAATTGACAATGTAGACATTAGACCACGTTTTATGATTTGATAACTTTTCTTAAATTACCTTCTTATCCTTGGTAAACTGTGCCAGTTGTTGGATGCTGGGAACCAAGTTCTTGTTCAGCCTGTTCACGTAACAGACTTTCTTGGCAAACACTCGAGTTGCAACAAACCCCTGCAAAACAAACACTCTAATTATATTTGGGCATTAAAGATTACCTAATATGACCTCCCTTAACTGCCTTAGGTGTTCATTTTGGAAGGATACTGCCAGCTAAAGAAACTGAGGGAAAAGCAAGGCTTTCTTATAATTCCATGATGCAATTTGCTGTAAAGCATGAGCATGCCCATTCTAATCTGAGGGAAGACCCTCTAGGGGATTTTGTGAGAAAGGCAGATTCAACTTTTGAAACTAAACAGCCATACTGATGAATATGAACTGTGGGCTATGTGTGAAGGGTAGACAGTTTTTCACAAAAGTAGAAATGTTTTAGACAATACAAGAGAAAATATGTCTATGAAAGAGCAAAGACGCAGACTTGTAAAAAAAAAATTGTGGTAGCAAATGTTAATGCTGCCACTGTGGAAGAGCCCGGCATGTGCTGTTGTCACCTTAGTACACTTTGAAAATGTAATGCCATTCACCCTGTTACAAAACAGGTCTGTCCTCAAAGTATACATGGTGTGGACTCAGAAGCTAAGTTCTACACTCCAGTGTGTAACTAGCTCCCTATGGCAGACCTTTCTGATAGACATCTTTTAAGACACTGATTATCATGCAGAAGGTGATCTCAAACAATAGACTCAATAGGATGTACTCTTTGTTTGACATATCAAGAAATCAGTGTATGGTTAGGGAAGTAGCAGGGTACACCCAGAGTCACTTAAAAAATAACTTTGCTATAAGTCTAAAGATCTGGCTGGTCTGGTTAGGGCTCCTTTTCAGTCAGCCCGGTCATTTGTTGATGTACCACAGTCTTAGGGTGCATAATATTGTACAGGAGTGTGTTGTTACCTACTATGGTTTTTAAAAGAGATCTACAGATCGAGGTAGTGGTATCTGTTTGGAAATCACAAGATACCCTGATAGACAGGGAGGTCCAAAAAGAGACGTAGGGCTGAGGCAGAGTAATTACATCAAGAGTAAGTATAAAAATTCAGTAGGGTTGAGGCAATGTCAGTCACGTGCCAAAGGTGGCAGTGGCCTGTGTGGAAACCTTTCAACCCGACTACAGACCAGTTGACCTTCGCTTAGTGCACACCAGCCTCCCTCCAGTAGAATAGACCATGCAAAAGAGAACGAATCTTAGTATGCAGACCAAAACTCACATTGCCATAGTCCCAGACAGAGTTCCAGGAGTTCCAGCCAGCATTGGTGTTGATGTTGGCAATATTGTCGTGGTTGTCGATATTCACTGTCTGGTGCACATCACCACCATCGTTGCCGCGATTAGTGAGGCTGACCGACTGCATTGAGAAATACACACATTAGTCAACTGCAACATTAAGCACCGCCCACGACTCAGTAAAAACGTCCTATTGTGTTTCCCTAACACATCTGAAAGCGTACACCATCCAGTCAGTTGTTCGAAAGGAACCTAGCAAGAGCGTGGTTTGTTGACTTGCTGCCACACCCATGTAGGTATGATGTGTCTTCAATATACCAACTTTCTGTCATCCAACCCAAGAGTTCTCTTTTTATTGATCTGGAGAAAAGGGAATGTTGAATCTGCTCTTTTTAAACCTAACCTTTGACCCGAAAGATAAACAGAAATTGTTATGCTGATACAATGACCCACTGATCAACGTGGAACTATAGAAATGAAAATGAAACCAAGTCACCAAACCTTGCATTTCCTAGGTAAATATTTGCTCACAGACTTCCCTTTAATGTTGTAATTGTTTCTAAAATCCTTTGCATCATTCCTAAGACACAAAAGCGAGAAGTGAGTGATTTTCATTGCTAAAAAAGGAATTTATTTTCTGACAATTTTGACCAGCAGTAGACGAGAAGACCTATGTTAGGCACATTGTGGTGTAATGGCTATGCAATTGCATCAAAGGGAATATGGTTCAAATTTGCTAGAGTTGTTTAAAGAGGAAACTATTAATTATCAATTGTGGGGTTCTAGCCTCTAACGTCTGTCATTTAAACTTGGGATATTACAAAACACACTACACTTAAAGGGCAAGGTCACCGCTTTGGGCATCTTGGCTCTGAATAAATCGTTTTCATTGTTACCTAACTGAATTATAATCTTTTTATCGACTTCAAAAGGATGAAAGTCTAAGTGAAGCTAACCCAGTGGGATTTTGAACCTGTGGCCAAGAGATCAAACACAGGTTTGAACTTTATAAAAAGATGTATTAGATTAGTGAGCGACCAGACCCAACAGTTTAGAAATATCTATTTTTCCTCCTTCTTGTCATTATTAATGTCTCCTCCTTATTCTTCATCATTATCAGTAAGCATTCGGCAAATGGAAAAAATTCGTTTATACACAGATCACCTATAAAGTTTTGAATTTGAAAACATGAGACACCTTTGCATTATCAGTAGCAAGCAGATACAGCTGTGCCGAATTGTGACCTACCTCATGTGCCTGCTCAAAGTCTCAAACTACACCTCCCCGAGGGCACTCAGTAAAGACAGTCAGTCACGTAGGGCGTTGTTTGTGATTGTTTTGTTTTAAGTGGCGTTTGGCTGCAGTTTGTAATTGGATGGACAAGACTGCACTTTACACACAAAACACAAGTATTGGGAGAGTGCACTTTCACTCTTTGAAGCATTTTGACCATGAATAACCGAAGTTTGTTCCTCAGCTCAATGACACCAATTTTAACAGCATCACAAGGATGAATGTGACTGGCACCACCTAGATCTTAAGCTGTGGCCCTACACAAATTACTGTAATAGATGCAGTAATGCACAGGTCAAACACCTTTACAGAAAGGTGTCCGAACAGCACAACCATGATTGGTTCAGTTGTTAATCGGTTGGCATAAACATTTCCAGTGCTTTTGTTCTAATCACTGCATATAAACGGTATAGGACTCATTCTGTCTCTAGGTCGAAACAAAAATGGCCTTTAGCTTATAACCATTCACTAAACGTTTGTGTTAGTTGTGTTTTGGCACCTTGTACTAGAGATGCAATGATGCATTTGGTATGTAATTTGAGTGTGGTTGTTGTGAGGTAATCGTGTGTTTGGAACTGAGGGTTATCTGTAAATATGAGTATTATATTTTAAGCATGTTTACTATTGCTGAGCCAAACAATTCCAAAAGTAGTCTATTATTCTTTGATATAGCCGTAAATGATCTGCATGCTGGTTGCTGGTCGGTACTGCTGAGATATTGATTATATTGTGACTGCCAATAATACAAATGAATCAAAAACATCAACAAAAAATAATAATCAATGGTACACAATGTGGCTCTATCTTCAGCACTGCTGACCCATGCGTACCAATGACAATCTATGATCAACAACGTAGACTCAAAAGCAATAATGCTGATACAGGGAGCGATATCAATACCAATTGCATTTTATTGATAAAATTATTTATAAGTTGCTGGTATACCAAAGTCCCAAAGCCTAAAAGCACTTGACTAACCTAAGCAAAGTTTATAAAATAAAGTGTAAGCAAACACAAATCAAATGATCCTCAAATGGTCCCTAACCCTTTTCCAGTTATCATTATACCTCCAACGCCTAGCAGAAGTCAAAACACAAAAATAAGAACGATTGCATAAGGATTGCAGTGGTCAATTGATAAGGGTTGCAGTGGTCAAGCCCAGAGATATGGAATTGAAAAATAAATCTTTTGAATATATGAGTCCAGAGTTCACCACATAAGGCAGAACATTACACCTTTAGAATACTGATGATGTCACAAGTCCAAGTAAAAGAAAGCTAAAGTTACCCAAAGAGGTCATGTTCTATATAAACTCCCACCAGCAATTCTCTGTATTGAGTTACTTTTGAGTTTGCAGAAGCATCTCTGTCAATTCCAATACATTGTCAAGAATATGATGCAAATTTGCTGGCAACGAATGGACTACGTAACAATGCAGGCAAACCAAGACAGAGTTATACAAACCGAGGGATGATCCTTTATCTGACCCAGCTATTTAGATTCTTATGTGAAGTTCATTGTGGCAATTGTTCAAAAGTTCGTTAACCATCAGTTATTTGAAAATTCTCCTGTCTCTTATTTTACACTTTGCAACAAAATAGAATCTTTGGTATCACCAGCAGCAACCACAGATTATGTGATAACTCCATTGAACTTGTAACTCATATTTCTCTATACTCCTCAATGTAATGTATTATTCGCTTCCAATAATAAAGGTTTAATAACCATAAAATAAGCCTCTCTTTGGTCTCGAATGGCAACTCATCTTCAGCAGCACTAGTTTATTCTTGATCAACAATGCAAAGATTGGGATAAGGATTCACATATAAACGGTGAACACTTATGATCTCGAGTGATCACAACAAATGCAATGGAGAGGATGTGGCGTAACGTGGCTCAACATCCTGTGATCCTGGGCAAATCACCTAATCTCCCTGTGCAATGCTTCACAAATTCCCGATTTTTATGTCAACAAATCTTATTTATAGTCAATAATTTTGACCCATAAGTAAGAAATGTCACACATTTTTAATGGTGAAGAGTCCAGTTAATGGTACCACATAATTAATAATGCAGATAGATATCAACACTTAATTAATACTGTAGCTACCTGTCAATAATGCTGAGCAATGGTCAGTGGTCATTTTTCACTAATATTGACTCATATTTATCAAGGTTATTATTTGTTAATAAATCCACACCACGATCAGCTGTTTTGAGGATTAATCGTTGATAACAATCATTAGTTAAAATGCTGTTTTATGAGAGACTGAAATGCCCACAGGTGCAACATCTGTGGAGCCCTGCACAGGTCTGAAGAATATGAGGAGTAGGCCAGAGGTACTTGGGAGGGTCTGAAAGTATACTCTAGGGTTAAGGGAGTGGGGGAATTGACAGTTCAATGATGGTGTACAATCTATGACACTTGTGATTCTGGAGACTGTAGTTATACCTGTGCTGGTAATGAAAATGAATTGCAGAAAAATGCTGATTTATGGATAACAATGGTCAAATGGTCAAAATGGCCAATGAAAGCAATACATGGTCAACACTCCTAAACCCCAAAAATGTTTTTCTGCAAGCAAACTAGACAAAGAGCCAAACGGGTTTATGAAGCTAAAGGACAGAAATATACATCAATATGGGTAAACATAACCGAACAAGATTAACCCTCTGCTACTCCAAGATCAACTAGAGTTAAATCTGCACATGCCCGCTCTACAGGGAACCCTACTACTATTCACAGTCATGATATGTTGCTTGATCAATGGAACATAAGACAGTCAATAGGTAATTAAGATGGAGCATACTAAAACATCACTAGCAGTGTCTATCACAATAGTTTTACAAGATAAAATGACCTTCAACAAAGGCCAATAGAATCCAAACATGTTCAGAAGTGCTGAAACAGGGTAAAACGCAGCGTCTGGACTACCCCCGCCGATGGTTCGTGACAGTGTAAATAGTGGTAAAGCTATAATCACTACACGTCTGTTAAGTGATGTGCTTCACCAGTTCTTATTGATCATTCAACACTGATTCTGTAGCTGTGCCAAAATACATTATTGACTTACGTCATTGCCCAGAGCTTGTGCCAGGAAGACTCTCAAAAGAGCAGCAAGGAAAATCTGAAAAGCAGACCAGAAATGATTGGCTTTGTTCTGCTTCCTAAAATATATTTATGATTGATAACATTTCATGTTTAGCAGATGCAGAAAGAACATATAGCAATTTCCACTAAAAGAGACATATTCTTCAAACTTACATCTTCTGGATTATTTTCTAACTTTTGGAAAGTTAAAATACAAAACCATACTCACAAAACCCTTCATGGTCCTCTCCAATATAGATGCAGGTGGCTGAGAAGGATCTATCAGAGAGTGAGTTAACAGCGCTGTACCGTATATAATATATAGACATTTTAGAATAATTACAAAGGTGGAGACTCATTGATATCGCGCCCGCACTGTGCTATCTTTTTGGAAGCCCTCCATCTCCTTGCAGAATGGTAGGATAGATTGCTGTTGTAAACCTTGGCAGTATCTGCAACTGGTTCCTTTCCAGCCCTGTGGGCTTTGCTGCTGAGCGATATCAGCAAACATTTATTTGACGTGATAAATATTCGATTTGGTTTGGCAGAGAAATCTTTGGCATTCCATTGAATACAACTGAGAATATGAGAACATTTGTAATCGACTCTTACTCGCTCATACTTAATTCAAATCATGAGTTTTAGATTACAGCCAATTACATGTTAACAATTTGTATTCCGAATGAATGTTATAATTTTCATAAACACTAGCACTCAAAAACTCATGGGTGCCATTGGTACTTTTCCCATATCACATACTCCTGCAGTCCTCTCCCTCTGACAAACATTTTCAAGTGGGGTCTAGTATCAATCTCTTTCAAATAACGTTGGATTTCAGAAAGTCAAGGCATGGGTCCATTTAATATTTAATTTAGAAAAAGGGGCCAAGTAAAGTCTAAGTCCAATTATCTTGGTACAATTGTTGTTCTTTCATTTGCTTGCAATATTGTTTTTGGTTGCTGTCACGCTCTAGGCCCCTTCCAGTGTTACACCTTTCTATCTGGCTTAATCGGTACAGGATAATTAAATAACTCCTTAACATTTGCTAAAGCCCCTGTTAGGTTAAGGTCCAACCTTTGGCAATACCATAAAATATGAATTTCTTCCACAATACTGCCCAAACTCCTCTCGCACCTGTCTGATGCATTTGAAAACATACTTTTGAGCCTCCTCCTGCCCTATACCAGTTGCTCATAATCATTTGTTTCTCTGGTGATTGCTTCTTGATGTTGCTGTCAAATCCGACCACAACTGAAGCCACAGTTCAATTTCTACCTCTCCACCCAGATTCCTTTCTCACCTCAACATATACAGCCAAGGCACAATGGGTTGGGCCTCTCTAAGCATTGCTTAAAGTGTATATATAAGCCCCTCTGGTGGAAGAACACTTCAAAAAGAGTTAGTAATCTAGTCACAGCTCCGTCTTTAAAACCTATTCTGCAAGTATCTCAGTTGTTACCCTTCATCAGTCCCAAACTCCTTTTTCCAAGAATCAAACACTTCGTGCTGCACTTTTGGGATAGGTTAGCAAAGTCCTGTATTTTCCCCTCTTTCGACACTTGCATTGACCAGCGGTGGTATACACAGCAATTTAAGTTGAATAGGTGTTTTGGGATAGAAACCACTTAATCTATTCTTACAACATTTTATCTGACTCCTGCCAACAAACTGTCAAATGTGCACCTAGGGCCATATTTACAAGGCCCACTCTGCCCAAGGATCTCTGGTGGTGCAAACTGCAGATCCATATCTATAAGGCCACGTAAAGCCAACCTGTGTGGCTTTTTATGGCCTTGTATATGTGGCTTGAGTCAACACAATGCAAGTCGCTGCGTTGCCTCATGCTGTATTAGTGAGGTATTAGTGAGGTATGCCATTGGAGTTACAGAGGGTGTTCCCACATTGCACCCATGGCATTTGACACAGTCACTGATTTAAGAGAAATCGTAAACCTGGGAATGCATCAAAAGCCTATGCCTCCCCAGGAGTGGCGTAAGGGAGAAGCAACAGTGAGAAATAACAATATTTCTCCCCGTTTTCCCTCTTTCTATGTGTGCTGCATTCTGAAGCACACAGAGAAGGAAATCACCTCCATTGCTTTTGTGCAGGAAGGGACACCTTCCTGTATAAAACAATCATCCCACAATGCAGGCACCCTTGCACCATGGTTCAAAGGTGCATGCATTGGTGGATGGTAGCCATTTGTGCACCCTCGCAGGGGGAGATGTCCGAAATACACCATTTGGCACATTTCTGCTTTCCCAGTGGCACAGGGCAGTGCAAAAAGCTTCCTGCTGCACCGCCTGAGCCATGGGCCTTGTAAATATGGCCTAGTGTTTTACTAATGCAATCATAGACCATTCAAAGATCATACATAATTAGTTGGCTCCATACTAATCTGTGAAATCTGGTATTCTGAACACACCTCAATTTCTGACTGCCAAGAGCAATTTCTTAAAAAGCCTTTCTAGTCAATCAATACAGGTTTCTTGGAATTCTGGTAGCATTATGTACCAGAGAAGTGGTGTGAAGCTTTTGGGTGTCTGTAGCAGGCTGGCTCTCTATGTGGTGTGCAAAAAAGGCACACTGTGCCAAGAGGCCAGGCAACCACACATTGGTTTATAGAGGTGAAAAGCTTGACCACCTAATGCTCCAATTTGTAAGGTAGCTTGATCAGGCCAATCTGAGAGAAGTACAAAGTATTTGTTGTACTCACAGTATCAATAAATGAAGACAGTTAAAGGGATAATTCGAGACCAATTTAGAAAACAAGTCAGGTTTTCAATAGATTTTTAAGACCAAGATCATCAAAATCAGGTCAGTACTTTTTAAGTTATGATTATTTCAAATTTAGCAAAAATAGTCTTTTTGCACGTAATGATGCACCATAGGTATTAATGGGAGAACATTTCAAAATGCACATTAAATCAGGCAATGCGTTAACCAATGTTTCTTTTTGCTTTTAGGTCAAGGTCATCAAGAAGTCCTGTGTGCCAGCTGGAGGACTTTGGGCGGTTACTGGTTTTGGCATTTGTCAGGAAGAGCTGATGAAAAGCCCTTGGAGCTGGTGCAGGACCACTGTGGGGGACCACTTGGAAAAACAACACAGGTGAGTCCAGTGGGCATTCTTGGAGTGTAGAGGTCATAAGGCATGGCAGACACTTAGAGCATAGGTAGTTCTCCGGGTATAGGCCCAGGGAGGCTGGGAGTGGAACAGATAGGTGAGCCAGGAACTGTGTGCAAAGGTGGCCTTGAAAGCATAAAGCAGGTCACATTGAGGATGGATTGCGGGCCAGCAGGGCCACTCTGTGGGGTGGATCTTATGTGTTCTGAAGTTCCTCGACTCTGCTTGCTCCTGGTCCTTTTGTAGTCTGGAGTAGACTTTTCTTCTTGCTGTCCAGTGTTGAGTGACTAGTACGATGGGCTTTTGTTAGGTTGAGCCACTGGAGATTGCAGTGCTACCAAACTTGACATATTTGCAGGATTTGTTCTCCGGGTCCACTGGGTGAAATTTGGCCTGGCTTCGGTGTCTGATTCCTTGGTCAGCAGCAGGTCAGTGAACTGTACTTCACTGGTCTTTGGGTCTTTTGTTGCAGGGAGAGATGCCTTCACTCTGAAAGGATATGTTTGACAATTTTCAGAATGGTGGAGGTCCTCTGGGGTTTTGTACAGTCCATCTGATGTCCATGCAACCCCACAGTGGCGAATGTCGAGTGCTGGGTGCAGCAGGCAGGGTTTGTCGCTTTCGTCTTTGTGCAGCAGGGATGCAGTTCTCAAGCCTTAAGTCTTGCAGGTCTTCTTGTATCCTTGGAATCTGATCTGCAGGTCTAGGGGTGCCCACTGAATACTGCATTTAGTGGGCATTTAGGGGAGGGCTATAAGTGATCAATGCTTCATCTACCTTAGGGTGGCTACACCCACTATGTGACAACTTCCTGTGGGCAGTGGTCACTTCCTGTCCTTAATAAGCTCTTTTTCTATCATGCAAGATGGAGGAAAATGAAATGGAGAGGTCACCTTGCATTCAACACCTTAGGGGTGGTGCAAGGTGGGGGTGGTCACTCCTTCTGTCCTTCATGCATTTTCCTGCCATTGCTCCCACCAAAAGTGGGAGTTTGCAGCGGGGGCAGTCATTTGCTGCTAGCAGCAGACCAGGGGTTTGAGTTTCAAGGGTGGCAAGTCCATTGTAGCACATAGGCAGGGTTGTGCACATTCCCGGGGAGGAGGTGTAACACCTGTACCAAGGAAGGGTTTTGTTCTCTGGACCCAGAGAGCACAGGCTCTCAACCCCAGGGTTCCAGCATCTTGTCTGATAGTGGCAGGCTGGTTGTGACTGGCCAGGACGCATGCCAGGGTAGTTAGCTTTTGCAGGGAGTACGTCTAAGGTGGCCCCTGGTACATTTTGCAATAAATCCAATACTGGTACCTGTTTGGATTTATCATTCTGAGTGGTTTGGTACCAAACAACCAAGGGTGCAAAATGGCCATCTTATCACTGTGAAACTTGTACTGACCAGTGTCCAGCACATGCATGTAAAATGACATATACTATGTCCCAGGTTTGGCAGGGCCACAGAAGGGGCTATTGATCCTGCACCTGTGCCCAAACCTGCAGTATAGTGCACCCTACCTTAGGACTGGAAGGCCTGCTTGAGAGATGACTTACCTATATTGCATGCAGTGTGTAGTGGACAGGGTACACATGGTGTGTCCCATGTCAATTTTGCACTTTAGGATTGCACCAGGACACTCAGGGGGTCATTCTGACCCTGGCGGTCTATGACCGCCAGGGTCGCAGATGACGGAAGCACCGCCAACAGGCTGGCGGTGCTTCATTGCCCATTCTGACCGCGGTGGTAAAGCCGCGGTCAGAAAACCGGGGCCGGCGGTCTCCCGCCGTTTTTGCCCCAGCTGGGCGAATCCGCCATGGCAGCGCTGAAAGCAGCGCTGCCATGGGGATTCTGACCCCCTTACCGCCAGCCTGTTTCTGGCGGTTGTCACCGCCAGGAAGAGGCTGGCGGTAACGGGTGTCTTGGGGCCCCTGGGGGCCCCTGCACTGCCCATGCCACTGGCATGGGCAGTGCAGGGGCCCCCGAACAGGGCCCCGGCCGGCTTTTCACTGTCTGCCTAGCAGACAGTGAAATGCGCGACGGGTGCAACTGCACCCGTCGCACGGCCGCAACACCGCCGGCTCTATTCGGAGCCGGCTTCTGTGTTGCAGGCCTCCTTCACGCTGGGCCGGCGGGCGCTAACATGGTTAGCGCCCTCCGGCCCAGCGGGAAGGTCGGAATGCCGGCAGCGGTCTTTTGGCCACATAGCGGCCAAATGGCGATTCCCGCCTGGCGGGCGGCTACTGCCGCCGCCAGACTTGGAATGACCGCCTCAGTCTGCAATAGAAGTGATGGGTGAACTTGGATGCATGGTCACTGAGGGTGGCACAATCTGTGCTGCTGTCATCAGGGGCCTACGCCTAGTACCCCATGTCCTGGGTACCCAAATGCAATTTACTAGGAAATTATAGTAGCAGCCAAAAGTGTTGCCAATTGTGCCAATTTTGGTAAAGAGATCTGGCCCAGGGAACCTAGTTAGCTGAGGCCGTGGGCACTAACAACTCTGAAACCACATCAAATACCAGGCAAAAAGTGAGGGATAACCATGTCAAAGAGGCTCTTTCTCACAGTTTAAATACATTTTTGTTTAAGTTCAACATTCATCGAAATTTCACATTTCCATATGAATTAGTTCCTCATATGACAAGTAACAGGACAGAAGATCGGGCGGTGCTGGGTGGTAAAACATAGAAAAGGGAAAGTTATCAACATAAGCAAACAGAGGAAAAGGTGTATGAGACTAATAATGAGTAGGAGAAACAAAGCACACAATGCAAAAAAAAATCTCCATCTATAGAAAGACACTGATCATCAATACTAAGCAGTCCATTCTCGGCCCAAACACCTGTTGGCATTTCGGGTCCCACTAATCAGACGCAGACTTAAGTGGAAGACTTATGACTTTACTGAGTGCAAACCAGAGCTTTTAGGGCAGAAAAGCAAATTACATTGGAATTTAAGTATATGATATCATAAGTAACAGGCAACAATTGAATGAATACATATATATATATATATATATATATATATAAATAGTTACTTTAGGGCACGAGTTATAGTTACTTGATACAACTAATTATAACTGGTGAATTTCTATAGTTTGGTACATTTAAAATGTGAGCCTAACTATGACGTGACTGTAAACTTTTTTATGTGAATTTCTATGTTTTTTAAATTCTATATCCTATCCATAACGTCCCTGTAACCGTTGTTTTTTTCCAGTGAATTTCTATGTTTAACCTATATTCATTTTAATTATTATACATTAATATAACCACAGTCATGCACGGCCTTTGGCCGTGTGTTGCTGGGGTTGGCCGCTAGGCCTGGCCTGAGGCCAGTCCCTGCGGCCAACCACTATAATCAACCAAACCCTGCATGAGACCCCCTCCTCAGCCTGGTATCAGCCCGGGAAACCCATCTCCCGGGGCCCAGTGTAAATGTTGAGGTTTTTGGGGGGTAAAGGGGGATGCGTGTTCCCCCTCCCGGGCCAATCTCATTCCGGGGAACCCATCACCTGGAGCCCGGCATAAACATGTAATTCTTTTTGGGGGGGGAGGGGTGCCACCCTCCCTATGCCGATCTCAGCCCTGGGGAACCCATCCCCTGAGGCCTGGGGGGTTGGGGTGCTGTAGCTTAACATGTAGTTTTTTTAGGGGAATGCATGACCACCCCCCCCCTAGGCAAATTTAAGCCCAGGGGTGTGGCCTAATTATTTTATTTGTGGGTGGGGAGGAGGGTGGGGAGGAGGAGGTTGTGCCACACAGCCCCCCTCCCCAGGCCGATCTCAGCCCCAGGGACCCAATCCCCGGCCTAATTTTGTTTTTTTAGGTAGGTGGGCAGTGTGGTCTCCCTCTCCAGGCCGATCTCATCCCTGGGGACCCCATCTCCTGGGTCCTGGCCATGTAACCTGGGGGCCCACCAGGGTACCCAGTCACAATGTTGGAGACCTTGGGGGGGGTAAGCCTGAAGACCCCCACTGTTCCTGCTGGCTCCCCATCTCCTGTTGGCAGGGAGACAGAGGAAACCTCTGCTCACAGCAAGGGAGAGCTGTTTGACAGCCCTCCCTCGCTGCAAGGAGAGTGTTTGCTGTGACTTGGCTGCCGCAAACAGCTTTGTTCTGGGGGGTAGGCACACCAGTACATAGCTGGAGCCAACCCTAGGGGTGGTGGTCCCCAGGGTCATCAGTGGCTCCATGAGGGGGGCTGCACAGCCCCCTCCAACATGCATAGCCCCAGGGAAGTTGCGGCCTCCGGGCCTTCAGGGGTCCAAAACAGACCCCCTTTATTCTTTTTTTTATAGCCTGGTGAGATGGTGGTCCCTGGGACTGTGGGGGGGGGGGCACATTCCACCCCACGTTGTTTTTATTCAATGCACCAGGGAGGTGGTTGTCCCTAGGTCGGCGAGAGGGATACAGGGCCCCCCACATATTCGTTATAAGCCCCAGGGAGGTGGCGGTCTCTGGGGCAGCGGGGGTGGGGGCTGGGTGTCCCCCCAGCATTCAAATATAAATGTCCCCGGAACTTGGCCCACTCGGGGGGTTCTCAATAACAAAGCATGGGAGACCGCGCTTATGTTTTTTTTTTTTCAAATTTTCATCGGATCTGCAACTCCGCCACGAGTCACTGCAGATTTTTTTTTAAAATGCTTTTTAGCCTGGAGGGGGGGGGGTGGGTTCCCTTCGGGACCCCAGCACCAGAGGTAAAGGATCAGGGTGTCCATACCCTGACCCTTTTGTTCTTTTTATCCTGTTTTTGTGGGACTCGGCTGAAGCAGAGTACCAACTTGGCTGCCAACACTTTCTCGTTGAAGTGTTGGCAGTCAATCAGACTCAGCATGAAATCGGAAGTGGTTGTGAATCCTTCTCACCCCTATATATACAAATTTGGATTTCCTTTAATTTCTCTAAAACTACTGAACGGATTTACACCAAATAACCAAAACGGCACTTTGTGGACCACAAGCTACCTTTCTGCCAAATTTGGTGTAATTTCATCCAGTGGTTTGGGTGCTATCGCTGTTCAAAATCCCCATAGAAAAATGAGTGGTGAAAATGCTTTTTGGGACCCCCCTTTTTCTTGGCCTCTGCTTGACGGATGACCCCAAAACTTTCCAGACAGCGGCTGAAGTGAGCATCATATTTTCTTGGAAACTTTTGTGAAGATTCAAACAGCACCAAAGGTATTAGCAAAACAATAAATGTCCTTTCTATAGAAACTAGGTCCTAACTATAACTACCTGGTGGAGACAGACAGGTGCTGTGGAGGCTTTCAAGTAGCGACCCAAAATGTTTTTAAAAAAATCTCTGATTATTTGGGACAACCTGAAAGCTGAAATGGCAGAGGCAAAATTAGTAAATGTATCACAAAATGCACAAGAACTATGCAAAGGAATATGGAACCCGAAACCAGGGCTAAATATGATTTGCCTCTTAGCATAATAAGCATGAGGGAGCTAAGCTGGAGGCAGAGAATGTGGTGTTAGAAACAGAGCTGCCGAATTTGGAACTGGGGAACTAGGTTTGAGTCCCAGTGTCAGGTTAACATCCTGTAATTCTGGCCAAATTAATCTCCCCGCCTAAAATATTAATGTGCACTTGTGTAATGTAACTGGTGCTCATGTAAAGGTCGCAAATACCTTTGGGTCAAGTTTGTGCTACATAAAACTGAAACAGATTACATGATGTGATCATGAACAACACAGCAATCAATGTAGAGAGCTTGTTAAGTATTTAAGATCCTTAAAATTGATGCTTGATCTAGTGAGCTCAAAAAATAAAAAGGTGGGATTTTTAACAATTCGCATTGGGAGAAGAAACAGAAAAACTAAAACTTCATGCACCAATTGGTGATGTAGAATATTTTATATAATCATTTAATTATTTACTGTGATACTTGTAGTTATATTATGTACTCATATTATCCCTGAAAAGCATCGGTTTATGAGTGCATTCAGGAGAGCCCTCATTTTATTGTTTTTTCACCGTTCGTTTTTCTAGTGAGAGAGTGCAACTTGGCTGTGCCATTACATCTCTTAAAACATTAAATTAAGGGGTGGTTGTTCTCCTGTTTAACGTAATAAATGTTTTAATTTAAACATGGTGCACTGTGAAATATACAATTAAACGTGCACCGATGAATGCAATGTTTCATGTATACCATATCTTATTATTTTTTGAAAGAATGTTATGGTATACTATTTTAGGAATGTTATTCTTTATGATCATTATATATTTGACAGAAGAGACGCATAGACTGTATTTAACCTGAAGTATTTGTTCTTAACTTGTTTGGTCAGTGTGAAGGCCCATATATATTTTCTGTGTTCTAACCTTCAATATGAAGCTTGCTTTTGAATGTTTTTAAAGCTGCAGGTGTCAGAATCTGAGACCGAGTTAATAGGGAGCTCATTGTTTGGGAAGACAAGAAAAGCCCAGAGAAATGCTTATCAAGGACAGAAGTATCCTGGGATGGTAGCTAAAACTCATGTGAAATTCCAAAGGGGTGTACCAAGGTCGATGCTGAAACTTCAGAAGGCTCAAATGTTAATTAGCAACATTGTTTGTGATCATGATTTTGAACTGGTAAAGGTATTTTCCTATGAGATCACCCTTGGATGGTATAAGAATTAATGTGGTTTAGTTAGCAGTAATGGTCAAATTCCCTGTGTCTTTAGCTGAGGGCGGACCTCACTGAGATACATCCCTTGAACTTTAAATTTCTATGTGGCTTCATACCACCTTACCTCTCTTGATGGAAACTTCTACAAAAGTTTTGTCGTGCTGACTACTTTCCTGAACCCACAGATATTATCATAGTTAGAATATTAGGCCAAATGATAAGGCAGGAAAACTTGGATTCAAACTCAATTTTCCTTATTTTCTGCATTATCCCCAATGCATTAGTGGTCTTTTACATGTTAGTTAAATTCTATACTGTGAAGCGTTTTGATTCTTCTTTGGTTATTCTGTACACTTAAACTGTGATTTTGAGACTCATTTGTAAGGTTGACTGTGAGTTTGAAATAAATCCATTTGAACAATAAGTTAGTCTCTGAAATTGAATGTGTGATGATCCAGTTACACTGTAATTCATTTGATGCTTTGTCTCCTTATCCCTCAGAACAGAGAACAAAAGTTCATCGGACCCTGGATTTAGAAAAAGGGCCCAGTGCTGGAATACTAGTTTGGTTCATTTTAATACTATGTTTGTACAACACTCACACTGCTTTAAAATAATTGCTCTGGAATGTGTTTGGCAACAAATCTAGTGCATCAAAGACTGTTGTCCTAAAAGCATTAAAAATAAGTGAAATAATTTTCATAAAGTTCTTGAACACCAAGCAGGAAGAGATTGGCAATACAAGCTCCCCTCAGACAGAACAGACACAACTCAGTGTCCTTGCATGCTTCACTCGTGCACGTATGAGGCCCAATGCAGTCGGCATCTATGCAAATTAACCTCATACACACAGGAGGTACAGAATAGCAAAACAAATTCTATCATGCAAATAACATGCCAGAGACATCAGGTACAGCATTGACAGCAGCACTTTAAATGTCCCACTAGTTCAGGACAGGTGAACATATTGAAACGCCCTTGCTGTCAACCACACGCTTAACTGTTTGATGCACAGCACAGCACTTCCATTTAAAATGCTTATAAAAATGCTGTCAATTTTAAATTACCACCACTAATACTGTATAGACCTTTATACAATTGGAGATGATAATAAGGCAGTTCCTGATTTTCTGAAAAGTTCTAAAGCACATTGTAGCTACAAAGCTCAGTGGAATATACCAATATTATATCTTTGAGAAAGTTTATATTGCAAAATTATCCAACTTTAGATTAAGTTGATAACCTTGTGTGCACTGTCAATACCGGTCCTGCAAAATATAGTCAGTAATTGGACAGCATATTCAGGCTTTCTGTAATTCCACTGGGACAACATGGTTCAATTACAGAATCTTGTCTAAGTCATTGTCTTGCACTAACCATGAGTACTTTATGAATGATCAAATTCCATTTCTGTCATAGGTTTTCAGGTAAATAAATTGTATGAGTCATGTTTCTTGATTGTATCTTTTTTGAGTATAATTGAGTATTTGAAATCATGTGGGAGCAGCTGCTCTTTTATAGACCTTATTCCGTAAGTGTCATGGGCCACAGGACTGGTGTCAACGAAGACAAAGAGATGGAGTGCCAGCATTAATTGCAGTGAGGGCACAGGTGCCCACCTTCTATTTTATTAGCAGGGTCACCTGACTGGATGAGGGTGGGAAAGTGTATAAAGCCCTCTTCGAACAGGGGACTGTATAGTAACGTGTCCTCAGGACAGGATGCTACAGTCCCCAACCCTGATGGGGCAGATCATTTACCTTTTCACTGCTTTTTGGAAAGAGGACAAGTGAAGGGCAGGATGCAGGGTAAGCCCTTGGCCCTCTTTCCTGGCTTTTACTGCTCCACATTGCTTCTATTTGCTCTTCTTTAGATAAACACTAAAAGCCTATATTGTACTGAGCTGTAATGATACCCGTTTGCTGAAGCATTGGGGCATTTTCTTGAATATCCATCAATGAGGTGAAAAATATTGAACTGAAAAACGATTTTTTCAAACCTATTGTGCCCCTTAACTGTGCTGGAACTGTATTATATTGTATGTCCCAGAAAGGGTGAGGGCTTATCTGGGGCCTGTGTTGGCATCATGGGCTTTGTCTCCATGTTCTGCCTTAGAAGTGCCAACAGGAAGGGTTGCTGCCTTGCTCCATATCATGAGGACATCTGTATTCCAATCTAGGTCTTTTCTGTTTCATATCATCTTTATTATGTGTCTTAGTCCAATTAGTTCAATGAAGAAATCAGGACTAGCACACAACGAATGCCTTATGTTTAATGTTTCTTGTTTTCAGTTGAAACTGATTATAGCGGATAAATCCCAACCAAAGCAAATACTTGCTTTTCTGTTTTTTTGCTGCATTACTAGTGTTTTCAAAGCAGTATTTGTGCTGCCCCAATCTCTAAGCACTTTTCTATGAGGCTCCCACTATTCCACACACTCAGATTATGATAAACCCATGGTAAGCCACCAAATATGAACGTTCCCAAAGGACCCAGGGCCCCAAAGACTACTACAATCCCTACTCCCTGGCGTTTTCGAAGGATGGCTCAACTCATCTGGATTCAGCTTGATCTCTGCATTCTGTTGTGCTGCATTCATTGGCAA
Organism: Pleurodeles waltl; assembly: GCF_031143425.1. Taxonomy (NCBI): domain Eukaryota; kingdom Metazoa; phylum Chordata; class Amphibia; order Caudata; family Salamandridae; genus Pleurodeles; species Pleurodeles waltl. Next base: position 679,631,383 of record NC_090450.1, on the reverse strand, counting down.
CTTATCTAGTTCTTTTTTTCTTTGTACACTGGATAGAAAGCAGACCACAACAGTGCATGCTTGACAACTAATGCACACAATACAAAGATTTAATACCTGATGCAGTTATCACATATGCACAGCAAGAATGCAGCTTTAAAAAAAACACAGTCACACATTCCTGGCACAATGCAATACTTAGCAGTCTTCACACTAACGTTCAAATAAACACCATCTCCTGTAGGCATGGCCCAGCAACGTAAAAACACAAAACGACAAGGGAAGAAAAACGTCACTAAAGTAAACTTCTGTGGAATTGATCTACATTTAGCATTTCACCTCCTGTGTGCACATGTTGACTTCATTTACAGAGCAACCAATAAAGTCCATTGACTAAAGGTCTCCTGTGAATCTTGATTTTATTTCCTACTCCAGCTGTTCTTCCTTACAGCAACACATACACGCACAGTTTGCTCACAGGAAGGCTCCTTTTGCTAACATTATGTATATTCATTTCTCAGCAGGCTTCTCTATGACCAGGGTGAGCAGGAGAAGACCAAAACAAAACAGTCATGTTACAATTATTAGTCCATTCTGTTCTTGGCATCTAGAGACAGAATTAATTTGACAAATCCACCCTATCGGTGATTTAATGACAGCAATTTTAAAATCTAATAACATTGTGTGATGCTTTAGGGAACTTCCTGTCTGTGGTTTCTGAACAGTTAGTCGATTTGAGTTGCTCACATCTATATATTTATACTCACAAAGTGTTGAGGAACAATCTATTTATTTATGAATTAACATTTTTAAGTATTTTATTATTGTACTATCAATTTTATTGTATATTATGAAACATTACCTGCGAGTTGTGAAGGCACCTTACTGTTTCCATCTCATAATTGTACTTTGCACGTTTTTTCTTCTTTATAAAATAAGAGGTCTGTTACTCCCTTTTATCAGAATTTTTCAGGCCCGCAGTAGTAGTGACTTAACGAAAGTAAGTTTAAAAGGTAATACTGTGAGACGGTGTCATATTGTAGGCAAATTCCTGTTTGTAGTTTTATAGCAGCTAGTCGTTATGAGCTGTTGATAGTGATAGATGTCTACTTACAGAGTGATGAGAACCAATCTATTTCTTATTCTTAATGAATTGGGGGTTTAAGTATTAGGTTGTATTATCAATGTTATGGTATAGTGTAGAATAAGAGTTGTTTGTATTGCCTTGTTGGCATGATATCAAACTATTAATAAAACTTGAAACTTGGGGCCATATGTATGGCCTGTTTTCAGTCGCAATGTGGTGCAAGAGTGACACAAGTTTTAAATAAGATTCATGAAGCTACGCAGGCCACCTTGTGTGGCCCTTCATGGTTTTTCAAAATTTCAAGTAAAGTAATGCAGCGCAAATTGCTGCGTTACTTTGCTCTGTGCCAGGGTGTTGTGTTCCAAGGCAACATCCCTGGACTTTGACTCATTACCAGACTTACAGAAACTTCTAAACCTGAAAATGCACCAAAAGGATACACCTTCCGAGGGAGGAGTAACAAGGAGAAATATGTTTATGTCTCCTCGTTTTTCCTCTTTCTGTGTGTGCTGCATTCTGCAGAATACACAGAAAGAGGAAAAAGCCTCCCAGTAATGTTTTTGTGCAGGAAGTTTCCACTTCCTGCACGGAACAATCCTGCTTGCAATGCAGGCACCTTTGCACCATGGTGCGAGGGTGCCTGAACTAGGCTGCCAAAAGGGCGCCAGCAAAGAGAGAAAGAACAGGAATGTGCAGAAGTTGATAAATATGGCACATTCCTGCCCTTTCCCTGTGACACAGGGCAGTGCAGCAAGATGAATTGCTGCACCGCCATGTGCCACAAAGCCCATAATAATAGGACCATGGTGGGGGGATGTGGCCAAGATGGCGGCCGTGGCGGACGCTTCAAATCAGGCTCTGCTTCAGGCCCATAAAAGTATCCTGTTTGGTGCTCCTGCGGCACCAGCCACACGACATAAACAGTGGCGGTAGCGATCTGGAGGTGTCTGGAGCAGTTGGCGCAGCGCACGGTCAGCGGGGTGGTGTTCGGGACCGCGGAGGTGGACGAGGCCTTCCCCGGGGCCGGGACCTGAGGACCGGGAGGTGCGGCCGTGGCATGTCAGTGAGGAGTGCCGCGCTGGAGACAGAATGCGTGGTGGAGCAGCGCTGAAGGAGGATCGGCGGTGCAGAGGTGTAGCGGAGTGAAGTTGCGGCTGTCTGGGCGCTGCTTTACATGCGTGGCTGGAGAGAGAGGCCACGTACGGTGAGGAGTATGCGCTGCGGGCCTGGGGATTGCAGAGCGCTTCGAGTGGATGCTCTGATTGCGGAGCCAGCTCCCCTCCTTCTGTTTGTCCCCCAGGCCCTGCCCTATAATATTGGTGTGTGGCTAGACACAAGAGTTCATCTCCAAGACATCTTGTGTCCAGGAAGTGAAGGGCGGTAGCACACGAAGGACCAGGAAACTGTGAGTAGAGACTGCACGTGGCCGGGGGGGAACGGAGGCGGAAGAGACAACTACAGAGGAGGTACAGTGGCTGGAAACCCCAAAGATATTGTGCTAAGTGAAGCAAACACCACTGGTTATCTGGAAGGGGGACGTGAACACTACAAAAAGGGTGAATTAAATTGTACTGCACAATAATACCAACACACTGAACAGGCCTGCATCTGATTGTTGCTTGAGTGATTGCATTCCCTGGAGCCGGTGATGGTAATGGTTTTCCAGGGTGTTCATGTAGACCTGAAGCTACTTATATCATTACCAAGAGGATATTGATTTATCTGCCAGCGGTGAGTCGAGTGGTCCTCTTGGCGCAGTGGGGGAGTGGAGAATATACTGGGTGTAGGCAGTTCACCCTGCAGGAGAGACATTTTGTGCGGATAGAATGATGGGGAAATCTAAGACACCCAAGTCCCAGGAGCGATCTGGTCATATAGCTCTTCCTGAGGCACAACTTGAGGTGCTGAGTTTGCGCTCTTTAGAAAGTATGTTGCAGTCCCACTCTGGTCAATTCGAGAAGATTCTGCAGGCTATCATGGACACTAAACTGTCTCTTGAAAACAGAATAGACACGGTCTCCCAGGACCTTAACCTACTCAGAGTGGATCACCGCAGCCTGGTGGAGAGGGTTGGGGCGACTGAAACCACCCTAGGCATCATGGATCCTAGGGTATCTGAAAACCAGAGGCAAATACAACGATTGGATCTGGAAGTGAAAGCTCTCCAGAGACATGCGGAGGATGCTGAAGGTAGATCTCGGCGAAATAATGTTCGTTTTTTGGGGTTTCCAGAAAGAGTGGAGGGGCACAACACGGAATTGTTCCTGGAGCAATGGCTCATTAAAGAGGTGCTTAATGGCACAGCATCAAAGTTCGTCTCTGTGGAAAGGGCACACAGAATTCCAGGTGAACAGCCGGCTCTGGGACTGCTGCCCTGCCCGCTAATTGCACGTTTTCTCAACTACAGAGATCGTGATGTGATGCTGCAATACTTTTGAAACAAAGGTCTGATACGACATGAGGGGGCTTCTATCACAGCCTATCCAGACTTCACATCAGAGGTGCAACGCCAGCGCTACTCCTACATGAAGATAAAACAGCGTCTCCATGAACCCAATTTTAAATACGCCCTGATGTTCCCTGCTAAGCTCTGGGTAATTGCGGAGGACCGCACTTGTGTTTTCGCCATGCCAGCTGATGCCTGGACGTGGATGCATGCCAAGGGTATTGCCCAACCATCGGAGGAAGATGGGGAACATGGAGAATGGCTGACCTCGTCGGCTTGCAGGAGACCCAGGAGGAGATCAAAAGCGCAGCCCACGAAAACACAAGCAGCTGCAGAAAGGGCAAAGGTGCTGAGGGACACGATGTTGCACACTCATAATTCTTTCACTATGCTCAGGTCCACCTCACAGGAACAAATGGACTCGGACTCTGGTGGATCCGACTCGACCATCACGGACGTGCTGAAGGGACTGGCGATTACACCTAGGACTGCAGACGAGCTATAATACCTGAATAGTCACTTCCTTACACGGTGGTGGTTTACTATGGGATACTGATTGTCTTTGCGGTGTGATGATATGGGCTCTGGGTCATGTGGCAAAGAGACTTGAGGATAGGAACGCCACTTGGTTGGCCTTTGGACGGAGTCGCTGACACTGTGATGGCTTTGGCTACATATACTGGTGGAGATTCCTTTTTGTTCCATGGAGTCAGAGAGTCCGCATGGCAGTGTGGCTGTTGCTGCTGGAAGCGTTACTATGAACATATTTTATCCGGCAATAGGGGCCCTAAAATGGGCTTCCACAGACAGTTGCCATACTCCCCTAGATGGTATCCAAATGGACGAAGTTTTTTGGCAATCAATGTATGTTTTATTTTTTGTTTTTATTGGTGGTGTCTAGAGAGGTGTATGTGTGTCACCATTTTTGGGTGTTGTGGGTGTTGTTGGGGGGTGGTGAGATATGTTCAACATGTTTAGCTGGGTTACAATGCATGCTCTCACAATTGCTAGATGGATACTTTCTCGAAGGCTGCAGTTGCATATCCTCATTGGGGGTTAGTCACAGGGCAAAACAGGCGCAAATGTATTGCTTACCATGTTACAGGTTTACACAAACCATATATTATGCAGGAATATAAAATCATAACATGGAATGTGAGCGGGATGGATGCACTTGGTAAGAGGCATCCTATGCACACTTATATCAAATGACAGGGGGTGCATTTTGCCATACTGCAGGAAACACACTTGTTGGGTGGTGACTTGCAGGCTCTGAGGAAACGCTGGTAAAGACAGATTTATGGCACAACTTTCTCGGCATATGCGAGGGGAGTACTTGTGTGAATAGCGCCGGGGGGACCATAAGTTCAGCATACACACAGGATAGATGAGGGGGGCAGATACATAGTGTTAGAAGGGCAGCTCAATGGTAGACCATTCACTATAGTGGGGGTCTGCGCCCCTAATAGCGCGTTAAATGAATTCCTTCAAATGCTGTCCCCTGTGCTGTTAACTGACCTTGCTATGGCTGCCATTTGGGGTGGGGGCTTTAATTGTGTCCCAGATGTACTGATGGACCGTTCGGCATTGCCCTTGCAGGGTGCAGCGAGTAGACGCAATTCTAATTTGTTGACAGCCTGGGCCGGTGAAATTGGGGTGTACGACATGTGGCGAATAGGTCACCCGACACATAGGGAGTATTCCTTCTACTCCTCACTACACAAAATACACACTAGAATAGACTTGCTGTGGGGAACTCCAGCCGTGTGCACCTTGATTAAAGACTCGGGGTACCTGGCTAGGACGTTGTCCCATCACTCCCCATTGCTACTGACTGTAAAGTGGGGCAGAAAGTGTTCCACTATACCCACTTGGCGTCTACAGAGGGAGGCATTGTTGGTTCATCCCATTAGAGAGGAATTAAACACCTGTATTAAGCAATATAGGGACTTAAATAATGGGTCCACGGACTCGAGGGCTATAGAATGGGATGCACACAAAGTCGTGGTGAGGGGACATTGTCTTTTGGCCTCCTGAGGAGTGCGCCGGTCACTGCATATTGAGGTTGTCACCCTGGAAAAAGATATGCGGGCTTGGAAATAGCAGTTGCACAAAACAGAGTGTTGTTCGAATCCCTTTGTGCTAAACGCGAGCTGTATGAGGAGGAAGATCAACGCCTTTGTCGTCATGATTATAATTACCACCTCATGCGATTACAGGCGGAGGGTGACCGCTCAGGAAGACTGCTGACATGGCTGCTGCGGGAGGACCAGCAACACACCTCAGTTGGGGCTATACGTCTAATTGACGGAACTCTGGCCACCTCACAGGAAGCAATTAACAGTGCTTTCAAGGAATACTATATGGGGCTGTACCGTGGGCAGGCGACCTGCAACATTCAGCAATTATAGACCTTCCTTTGCTGAGCACCTTTTACGCAGTTATCGGCAATGAATATGGCAGCATTGGATGGACCCCTCAAACTAGAGGAAATTGGTGTAGCCATAGCACAAAAAGCCCGCAATAAGACCCCAGGTGTGGATGGCTTGCCGATAGAGTACTATGCCACCTATGCGCAGCACTTGTCGCGGCACTTGTTATCAGTGTTTAAAGAAGCGTGGACCCGCAGGATACTCCCATTATCTCAGAGAAAGGCGGCAGTTGTGATGCTCCCCAAGCCTGGCCGTGATCCCATGGATGTGAGGTCCTATAGGCCGTTATCTCTTCTTAACCTAGATTGCAAAATTTTAGGTAAGGTGTTAGCAAATAGACTCGCCCCTGTAATACACATTTTGATTCATGAAAATCAAAATGGCTTTATGCCACGGCATAACACGTTTTTGAATATCCATAGACTATTAAGTATTATCGGCGATACTCCAACAGAGGCATATGATAACGTGGCAATGTCATTGGACATTGAGAAGACATTCAACACATTAGGCTGGGATTTTCTATTTGCCACTATGCACCGCCTGGGGTTTGGACAGGGTTTCCTACGATGGGTGCAGACCTTATACGCTAAGCCTACGGCTAGGGTAAAAACGGGAGGAGTAATATCAGACAGTTTTCCAATTGGTAGGGGTACCAGACAGGGATACCCCTATCGCCTTTGCTGTTTGCCTTTGCAATGGAGCTGCTTGCGGTTTGGTTGCGTGCACTGGCCGAGCAGTGGGGGATATGTCAGATGGGGACACACCATATTATATCATTGTATGCGGATGATGCATTGATGCACTTGGAGAATGGTTGGACCACGCTGCCTGCAGTGATGTCCTTGTTGGATGCATATGGAGAGATTTCGGGGTTGAGGGTTCACTGGTCTAAATCTTGTTTGTTCCCTTTGGCGGACCTGCCTGCGAGGATGAGGGAGACACTTACTGTGGGAAGGCTGGAGTGGTGTTTTAACAGATTTAAATAACTGGGAGTACATATATACCATAAACCTGAGGACCTGAGGGATGGTAATCTGGGACACGCGCTTTGGTCTATGAAGGGCTCGCTTCAGTTTTGGTGTTCGCTTCCTCTCTCTCCCCTGGGCAGGGTGGCAGTAGCAAACATGCTGGTGCTCCCACAGCTCCTTTATTACTTTACTGCATTGCCCATCTTTGTGTCCAGGAGCTTTTTCCATGAGCTGAATAGATTATTGTTGGGACTTATATGGGGGAACGACAGACCACGGGTGGCACTGCCACTCTGCAGCGGCCGTTGCGTGAGGGAGGTCTGGGCGCCCAAACTTTGACCACTACTATGCTGCAGCACAGCTACAATGAGCATTATACTGAATACATAGGCCTGAGTCGTCAGAGGCAGTGTGGGTATGTACACAGCTGCAGGGTGCTCCTATCTACACCTGGCTAACGGATCGCACAGTGAAACATTACACCGGTAATTCTTTGCTGATAGCACCACATGCCTGTTGGAGATGATATGTACAGAAGGGAGGAACTGGTTCCCCATACTCACCCCTCATCCCCCTGGATCAGATATCGGGAGGTGCACAATTGCTTAAGGCTCACGCCCTAGCACCATGGGCAGAAGCAGGGATAGAGACAGTGGGGGATTGTTTTGACAGTGGTGTTTTGATGTCATTTGAGGCTGTTAGGGACCGTACTTCGGTGGGATCGGGACAATTTATGTTGCACTATACCATATGTCATTTGATCAAAAAAGTATGGGCGGAGGGAGACCGGGAGCCTGTAACTTCTCCCACACTACACTTTTTGCTCTCAGATAGTGGCCTATCAAAAGTGATTACAAATTTGTTTAAAGCCCTAACTGGAAGTGGATGGAAATAGACTTGACGTTATCAGGCAGAGATGGAATGCAGTTCTTCCAGTGCCTTTTACCCCCGAGACTTGGTTGGTGGCCCTTCAGCAAGTACAGCGAGTATCACAAAACCCTAGGTTCTGATATACCCAGTTTCATTTTGTTCACCAGACATACCTATCTCCATCCCGTATTCAACGCATGGACCCTACATCTAATCTGACATGCCCCGATGTGGGACTCCAGCAGCTCATTTCTATCATATGGTGTGGGAGTGTAGGCCCCTTCAGTAAGTTTGGCACAATATAGTGACAGATATCACTGACATTACAGAACATGTGTTCCCATTGGAACCAAAATCTTGTCTCTTGGGGATACGAACCAGAGTCAAGCAGCAAACATATATCCATAGGTTAGCCGACTTGGCATTCATTATGTACAAGCGATTGATTGCCACGAACTGGAAGGCGTCTAGGGTACCGGAGCTACACAGGTGGTGTGCTATGACATTGCAATGGGCATGGACAGAGTCACGAGTGTTACGAGCCTTGCGAGATAAGGGACAGGCGCACACAGGTTATGACACTTGTTACTCAACTGGAAATTGAAAATTATGTGCGCCCGCCGTTAATTAAGGAGTTATGGAAGCCATATCCGTAAGGTATTTAATTAAGCTTTGGAGTTTTCATGTGAGTCGGAGGGACACCAGGAGGCTGGGAGGGACTTTTGTTTACAGAAATGTGTTGGAGATGAGCACGCGAGAATGTCAACAAAATTGATCTTACCTAATTGTTCGAATCTCCGTTTGTAACCAGCAGTGAATTGGACCAGATGTACGGGACTCCACGCTTGTAATGTGTTGTAAAACCAAGCCACTGGGTGTGAGGTGAAACAGGATAGATGCACCCAAAGCACTCAGGGGTGACACATGACACGTGATATTGTAATGTACCATGCAGCTATATCGTGAGTATATCGCTTGTCGTCCTTTGATAGATCTGTATTATGAATCAGCAAACAACTGCTCTGTTAACCTTGGGAGTATGGTATGCATTGATCCAGTTTTCGATACTTGAATTTGTGACTGACTATATGTGTTGCAAATAATAAAATAGATATATAAAAAAAAAAAAAATATGACCTTGGTATCTAGAGACAATCAACAGGAGAAGGCAACACTGCTTTGTGATAATAGAAAACATAATTTTCCATAACATATCTCATGTCTTGAGTAGAAAATCTTCTTTTCAAATAACTGTTGCCACTTAACATAAGAGCAACATTAACATTTTATCTGTTACAATCAGATGTTAATAAGAAGCAATCATATCTCAAGACAAGCACATCCTTGATGTAGGATGGGACTGGCCTGCTGAGAAAATGAGTTTTAGAGCTGGAAAACAAAGGCAATCGAGGCCAAAGATATCATGAAAAGTCACATAGATAATTTTCCTTTGAATAAAAGGAATGGTATCACAGAGATTAAAGAAATAAAGTAAATACTCTATTTGGCTAGCCATTTGCCTAGTCAGTAAAATGGAACTGAAAGCATCTATTAATTTGAGCGATGCTTTAGAAAGAAGAAAAATTAGAGGTGAGCTTTCTTTTGGCTTTGCCAATACTGTTTGCTGAAGCTCTTCAGAAGAGGCAAGTAAATATTGATTTTGTTGATACTGTGATGTTCTCCTTGGCATTTCATGCCCCTCTCCTTTTGACCCTTTCCTTCCAAGGAGTCGTGAAGGTGACCAAATGACCAGATTTGGGGGAACGTCTCTGCAGGGGCAGTTATACCTCCAATTAAACGGGAGGAAGAGATTCTGGGCACCTGGCCAATGCTCCCAATTTTTCCAGTGCTCTGATGTCTTTGACTTTGCATGAGTTGACTGTGGAGGTGGACTCATTTGCCAGAAGCCAAGGATTAAAGACCAGGTATGTGCCTCTGAAAAGCCTTTGAAAAGTGGGATAATGTCAGTCAAATGTCTACCAATTGGACTAGAGCAGAGTGTAGTATGATATACACTGTTGCCCTTTTTTGGGGTACCAGCCTATCTGAAAAATGTTCAATATCCAGGCAGACTAGTATCCCCGTGCTGGCAGCTTGCCATTAAAATATATGTTTAGTTGTGGAGTTGAAGGGAAACTCTTCCACTATGCAGCGATGAGTTCATGTGTGTTTGTCTCTGTTGATGTTATGGGAGGTGACATGTAGAGTCGTTCTACGGTAAGGGCAGCCTCCATCTTATCTGGGTTAGATACGTTCATATCTGCCTTCTTTATTATCTATGACTCACCATGAGGGCTTCGTATGTGAATGCCCACGCAAGATTTTCTTTGTTGGGTTAGCATTGCTGTCAGGAGATATGGCCTAAAGGCTAGATCTGACACATCTGGAAAGTGTGAAACCAGGTTCGAATTCTAGCCTCGTCTTACATTTATGCGATTCTGGGCAAAATTGCCTACTCTCCCTGTTCATTTTTAAAAAAAATATATTTTTATTGGTTTTATAGGTAACAAATACAGACATGAAAAACTTTCTGTCCTATCTTCCCCTCCCTTAGTCACCTCCCCGCATGTCAACTCCCAATCTGCAGATGGCCGCTCTGTTTCTAACATTGTCTATCCTGTCAGCAAATCTGAGCAGTGTCCGGGTCTAGTACTGGTTGGTTAGTTGTGGTCTTCGTCACTGTCTGTTCCATCAGCTGATTGAGGTTGGTCCATTACTTCTTCGTTTGGATTCTAAAGGCAATCAAGCAGGGAGTCCCATGGTCGTGCCATTTCTACAGGTCTGCAACCCCTTGCTGCTTCCTGGTGTACCATTCTCCCCTCTGCACCAGCCCATTTGATTAATGCATCCTGCCATTTCTGTAGGTGTGGACCCCCTGGGTCTTTCCAGTGTAGCGTGAGCTCCCTTTTAGCTAGTATCAATGCCAAATCTATATACTTGTTAGTGGTTTTCTTGGCGTTTGGTCGAGGAAAGTCCCTCAGCAATGCCACAAAAGGAGTCTTCTATCTGTGACCGCAATTATACTTTTGAACACCCCTTCCCATTAGAGCCTAAGTCCTGTGCAGCTCCACCGAATATGGCCGAGGTTCCGAGCAGCAGGGACATTCACCACGCCCAGCTTTAAAAAATTTCGCTATTTTATAGGGGGTAAAGTGTGCTCTGTGGAATACATAGAGATGAATTCAATTGAAACTGGTGTTCCTAGACACTGTGTATGTATGCGCTGTGATTCTATCCCATCGCTGCTCATCTATAGGGGTCCCTGTGTCCGTCTGCCATGCTGTTCGTAGTTTGCCCAGTGGGAGAAGTGTGTCTTTTTGTAATGCCCTATAGAGGGTGGACACCACTTTTCTCCCCCCACCCAATGTACATATAGCCTGACATCCAGCATGTGTGGGTGGTTCGTTCAATCCAAGTTTCCAGTGTCGTCGTATAAGTGTTGTTAATGAGCTACATAACAGAAACAACCCCGGGGGACATCAAAGTGCTCCCTCAGGTCATTAAAGATCATTAATTCTCCGTTGCTGAACAGGTCCCCCAATATTGTAATGTTATGTGTAGCTAGTCTCGAAATGTCTGTCAGGGCCTGCCCGCCTGGTAGCTTGGTAAGGCCACTTATCGGCATTTCCGGTGCGTAAGGTAGTTTGGTTTGAGTGCACTGGAAGCTGCACTTCCAGCAGGTGTGCAGGATGTGTAATGCAGGCGGGTGTAGTGTACGTCGCCCTCTGGGATTCATTCATATTTCTAGGAGGGTTGTAATTGGGTGCCCTGTGTAGTGCCTCATGCCCGCCCCCTCTCGTTCGGCGTATTTTGCTCTCGCTAATCATTACAGCTGGCAGGCCAGATAGTAGATTTCCACAGCCGGTGCTGCCAGTCCTCCCTCCGTTGTGAGTCTTTGGAGCTTACTCATTGCTAGTCTATGTCTGCCCGCTCCCCAGATGAAACCAGTCAGAGTGGAGTTAATATTGCAAAATAATGATTGAGGACAAGTCGTGGCAGTGTCGAGAAATAGTACATCAGTCTGGGCAGTGCTGCCATTTTTACTAGTGCTATTCTCCCTGCCACGGATAGTGGAAGTGTTTTCCAGAACTGGATATCTGATCGCAGCCTCTGAACCTCCTGGTGCACGTTTCCCTCCAATAGGTCTTCTGGCCTGTGATAGATGTGTACACCCAGGTATAGAAAGGTGGAGGAGGTCCATTCGAGCCCTCGTCTATTTCCCACCTTTGGTGCTCCCTCCCTCAAGGGGAAAATATGAGACTTCCGCCAGTTAATGCGTAGTCCTGACAAATCTCCAAACCTCTCCAGCAGCACCATTGCTCCCAGCAGTTCCATTTCTGCATCATCCAGAAAGAGCAGCATATCATCTGCACAGAGCGTGATTTGGTGATTTTGACCCTCAATATTGAGCCCTTTGTAGTAGTTGCCTGATCTTGCTGCTTCTGCGAGCTGCTCCATCGCTATTGCAAATAGCAGAGGCGACAGAGGGCAGCCGTGTCTTGTGCCCCTGCCAACTAGATATGACTCCGATATGGTTCAGTCCATGTGTACACGTGCTGTAGGTTTTGTATTAAGCAGTTTTGTCCACCAGAGAAAGCCCTACCTCAAGCCCATTTGCAACATTTAGGGCCTCATTATGACCCTGGCAGGCGGCGGAGGCCGCCCGCCAGGATGCCGCCCTCCATAACACCGCTCCGCGGTCAGAAGACCGAGGAGGGTATTATGAGTTTTTCCCTGGGCTGGCGGGCGGTCTCCAAAAGACCGCCCGCCAGCCCAGGGAAAAACTCCCTTCCCACGAGGATGCCGGCTCGTAATCGAGCCGGCGGAGTGGGAAGGTGCGACGGGTGCTACTGCACCCGTCGCGTATTTCACTGTCTGCTACGCAGACAGTGAAATACTAGCGGGGCCCTCTTAAGGGGGCCCCTGCAGTGCCCATGCCATTGGCATGGGCACTGCAGGGGCCCCCAGGGGCCCCACGACAATCCTTACGCCATCCTGTTCCTGGCGGGCGAGCCGCCAGGAACAGGATGGCGGTAAGGATTGTCAGAATCCCCTCGGCGGCGCAGCGAGCTGCGCCGCCTTGGAGGATTCTTAGGGGCAGTGGAAAAACGTCGGGAGACCGCCGGTTTTCCCGTTCTGACCGCGGCCAAAGCGCCGCGGTCAGAATGCCCAAGGGAGCACCGCCGGCCTGTCGGCGGTGCTCCCGCCCCCGTTGGCCCTGGCGGTTCTCTACCGCCAGGGTCATAATGAGGCCCTAAGTGCTCTAAAAAATCCCACCAGAGACTATCGAAGGCTTTCTCAATGTTCACTGCTATAATTTCTGCGTTTTGCAGGTTTGGGGAGCTAGATTGTAGGATCGAGATTAGTCGTCTAATATTAATCGCCGTGCTATGCTGAGGGATAAACCCACTTTGGTCTAAATTAATCAGTGTTGACAGGTGAGGTAGGGGCCTGGTAGCTAGAATCCAGCTGAGTATCTTATAGTCCATATTTAGCATGGACAGTGGACGGTAAGAGCACACATCCGTTGCGGGTCAGCCTGGTTTTAAGAGTCGTATCACTATGGCTTCGTTCATGGACAGAGGCAATGCTCCAATTTCCAATGCCTCTGAGAAGAGTGTGGAGAGTTGCGGGGTTAGCAGGTCCAGGTATGCGCCATAAAAAACCAGAGGAAGTCCATCCGCCCCGGGACCTTTCCCCTAGCCATCGCTCCCACTGCCACAGTGAAGTCCGCAGGGGACACTGGTTCCGACAGGGTCTGCTGAGCCGCTTCCCCCAGTTGTGGGAGCAGAAGATTGTCTAGGTCCCGCAGTTGTGCCGGGGTAGAGCCTCTGTTGGTGGGGCATATAACAGGGATTAGTAGCTAGTTAATCTATCATTAATATCCCCATGTTTGAAAAGCCTTCTTCCTGCGGGGTCTTCAATCTCCATTACCGCAAGCCAGGCCAGCAACAACCCCGCTCTGTCCCCCTCCGCGTGCTGTCTGGCCATGCAGTTTTTATAATAAAAAAATCTAAATTTCTCTACTGCCACGGCGACCCTTTCTCTTGTTTCCGTAAGGAGGGGGGACAATTCCGGGGCACCAGGCCTCCTTCGCTCAATATCTCTAAGGTCTCTCTCATGTTTCCCGATTCCCTCCTCTAGGATTTTCCTAAGCCCCACCACTTCTGCCATGCATTTGCCCCTAATAACTGTTTTAAAAGCCTCCCATTCAAGTGCTCGGGATGACACCGTTCCTGTGTTATGTTCAAAGTACTCGCTTATTGCGATCCTAATGGTTTGCCTAAAGGCACCATCTTCAAGCGACTCCACTCTGAGTCGCCAGTTTGGTATTCGCGTCGGTCCCTTTTCCAGGCCAACATAAGTAATAAGGGGTTGTGGTCCGAGACCGTGCGGCATAGATATTCAGCCGCTATTGCTATGCTATTTACTTCTGGGGGCGCTAAAAATACATCTAACTGGACATGAAGGTCATGTAGGTGAGAGTAAAGGAGTAGTCTTGCTCCGAGGGGTGGAGGTGTCTCCAACAGTCTGTGAAGCCCCAGTGTTGTTGCCAGTTGGAAAATGTTTTGGCCAGCCTATTAGTGGGGGAGTGCTGCAGGGGAGGATGGGATCTGTCCAGTTCTGGGTCAGCGATGCAATTAAAATCACCGCCTATGATGGTTGCTTGGGTAAGATGGGGTCCCAGAGTGTGAGAGAGCGCAGTGAGGAAGATACCCTGTTCCTGATTTGAAGCGTAAATTCCCCCGAGTGTGATATCTGTGCCCTCCAGTCTCCCAGTCACCAGGACATAACATCCCTCTTTATCTATATTTTAATTTGTTTTTCGAAACGGCACTCCCGGTCGGATTGACAGTAGAACCCCCCTAGCAAATGCTGAGTAGGTCGTGGTATATATTTGGCCTCGCCATCTTTTAGTAATAGCATTAACCTCCTGTTCTGTCAGGTGTGTCTCCTGAATAATCGCTATATGGACCGCTCTTCTTGAGTTGACTATAGATTTTGTATCTTTTACTCATACTGTTCAGACCCCAGACATTCCAAGTAAGAAATTTATAGGTTAGGGGGGTGTCCATAGAGAGTGTTTAAGTAAAGTATATTTATCTCTTACCCCTCGCACCCAATGGCTGTGAGCTGACAAACATGTGCTCCCGGGATTGACGGGTATGATGGAGCTGACACGACTGAGAGTGACAAAATTGTAATAAACTAAACAGCAACCCCAGAACCCCAACTCCCTCTCCCCAGGACCGGCATCTAAAACTATTCCCGTCCAAACTTTCAACAGCTTTACAAACATTGTATGTTCAGGGGCGAGGTACAAAAGGCCAAGAGCAAGCTTCACCAGCGTGCCCCCATGAGCCCATTTTTCCAGAGTTGTGTTCCATCCCCCGCCGCGGTGTTGTTAGCTCAGGAGCACCGCAGCAGGAGGTCAAGTGGGGCCCCGGCGGTATGCAGGGCGCAGTCGAAACATATTGTTCAGTTTGTTGTGGGTACCATCCGAGCCATGATGTTGACCCGTCGGCCCACCGAGCGCCGCCCAATTTGATGAAGTGAAGTTATTCTCTTCCCTTTTGTAGATGAGGTGAGAGTTTGTAATCTCATAGCTCAGAGTTCCTTACAGTATTTCGTCTGATGTCCTTGGGGTTACCTTCGGCAGGATGTCGGAGGAGTCGTAGGATGAAAAGGAAGCGCTGTCAAATGTAGATTCGTGGTCAGACAAGACCTCAGAGGGGTGAGATGATTCATGGCTCCCTCCGTTTAGGGATGGTGCGATGTCCACCGCGTCTCGCATTTCCTGTAGTGCTTCGTGGAGCGGAGGCGCCACGGCTGTCTCCTCGGTCTTCCACGCGGTCTGGTGCTTGTCCATTTGGTCCCCGCTGATGGTTCCGCAGAGGCTGGGTCATACGATTCCAGCCATTCCCATACCAGTTGAGGCGTGGTGAAGAAATGGACCTTGTTCTTAGTGGTTATCCTTAGTTTAGCTGGAAACAGCATGGTATACTGGATTCCCCGTTCTCTGAGCTTTTTCTTAGCCTCAGTAAAAGACGCTCTCTGTTTTTGTGTTTCTCTGGTGAAGTCCGGGAAGATCATTATTTGCTGGTCCCCCATTCTGATCTCCCCTTTCAATCTCGCCCGGGTCAGGATGTGGTCCCTGTCCTTGAAGTGGAGCAGTTTGGCAATGAGCAGACGTGGCCTCGCCCCTAGGGGTGGGGATCTCGCTGCCACTCTGTGAGCCCGTTCAATTGCATAAAAAGGTGATAGTCCCTCAGGGGCCACCGCCTCGCGTATTCCACCATGTTTGCCGCTCCCTGCTCTGCTTTTTCTGGGAGACCCACCAATCGTAAATTGCTTCTGCAGGCCCGGTTTTCTGCGTCCTCTGCCCACGTCTCTAGGGTTTTGATTTGTGAGGTGTGCTCGGATACGTTTTTTGTCAGTGTTTGACAGTTCGGGGCAAGTTGTTCCAGGGATTTTTCATTTGATGCAACTCTATCCGTCAGGCGGCGATGAAAGCCTTTGAGCAGGGTCAGATCCACCGTTAAGGTGTCACTCTTTAGCTCCAGGGCCTCTCGGGATGCTTGAATCACCTGGAGTATAGTGTCTAGGGTGGTCTCTTGGGATATGTTGCGATTACTGGCCATTTGTTTGGCGACTCACCCCTCCGGGAGGCTCTCCCCTGCATGTTCTCTGTCTGGGCCCTCTCCTTTTTTAG
The DNA here is from genome assembly GCF_031143425.1 of Pleurodeles waltl. NCBI lineage: Eukaryota > Metazoa > Chordata > Amphibia > Caudata > Salamandridae > Pleurodeles > Pleurodeles waltl. The sequence continues at coordinate 679,614,885 of NC_090450.1, read as the reverse complement.
GCTTGGCCATTTGTTTCGACTGTCGTTCTTATTCTTGCTGTGAGGGCAGGTCGCTGGGACTAGATAATGGTGTTCAGGGTCCAACACCACCACCCGGTTGAGGAAAGAGAGTGGATCTCGGGTTGTCCCGGATGTGGGCCCCACGATTCGGCCCCCGGACCAGGGGTCTAGCACCCAGGCCCACAGTCTACAGGGCCCAACCCAGCCCCTCACGGCACAGTCCCAGGGCCTCCAGCAAGGGTTTGGGCAATCCTTATTTATCTTGGTTTCTCACCAGCGTAGCGGGCGCGCCAGCCGACACCGCCTGCCCCGTCAGGGTGTCTGCGGCAGCACTCCCAGGTCCTGGCTATTATCGGTGCTAGCAGTAGCGCGGGTTCCCTCGTCCCAGCATGCAGTTGTTTCAGGGGTTCACCGATGTGAGGGGGTCAATCTTCGTCTCTCCCCCCTACGACATCCTCACACTTTGCAGGGGAGGGGGGGAAGGACAGGGGCATCGACAACTCTTCCCTGGCATCCGGGGCACCAATAACGGAGCTGCACCGTATCATCAGCCACCAGGCGCCTACGGCCGTCACTCACCCCCGGTGCACGCCATCTCGGGGTTGCCAGTCGGGGGGGCGGCCCTCGTTCGTCCAGTCCGGAATCGAGGGGGCCCCCTTCGTCAGTGCCTCCGCTCTGCACCCATAGCTTGGGTCAGTGCTGCCGGGGCTCAGCTTCACCGCAGCGTCCCCGCTCGTCTCCGCTGTGTGGCCACCATCTTGCCTCACAGTTGCCTTTTTTCGAATCACTCTTTCTAGGGCGCCGGATCCTCTCGGGTCTTCGGGAGAGGTGTTTTCCAGTGCACTGGGTGCTTGGCACCGCCGGGCGTGCCCCGGCCCCACACCCAGATCGAACGGTTATGCAGGATAGTTCAGACCCATGGAGGGCTGTCGGGAGCTCCGCTTTCAGCGTGCTGCTCCATCTGCCTCGGACCACACCCCTACTCTCCCTGTACTTCACAAAAAAACAGGCGTGTGTAACACTGTCTGGTTCGGTTATAAAGCACGTTAATGGTCCTGGGCTACATCAGCGCTTTAAAAAAAAGTAATAAAATTCATGCTGCAAATCAACCGTTTGGATCTAAGAACTGGTATAATAAATTTCATCTTATGCAAAGCCATAGAATCATCAATTTCTCCAAATACTTGATCCATCCCTCTGCTCTGGCCCCTCCCAAATTAGGCTTAATGCCCTGTAAACGGTCTGTACAATTATGTGAATTGATCATTGTTTCATACTAAATGGAGTCTCGCTTTTTGGTGAAATTTTATTATCAATGTTGTAATGTAGCACACCTGCACTTATACATCTGATGCATTCAAAACATCAGACACCTGCTAATTTCTCAATCCCTCTAAATGAAAGATTTAGGATCTCAAAATGAACGCTGCATGAAAATTGATAGCCTGGTGGGTAGGAGATTCAGTCCCTGAATTTGGAGTAACAACCATGGAAATAGGAGTTTGCACACTGTTTTCTGTACAGTCTTCATTATTTTCTACAAAATTGTTTGCTTGCATTTCACTAGCAAAATATGTTCATGTGAAAAACTTGAAGGTGCTAGTAAAAAAAATAATCCAGATTCAGTTGTCAACTCTTGTTATTGGTCGAATCATCACTTACAAAAAAATGGTAATCTCTTCTGTTGATACCTCGTCGGGGGGGGGGTGCTAACCTCTCACTGCAAATTCAGGATTAACACAAAAAATAGTGCCCTCTAAAAGGAATTCCCATCTGTGATTACAGTCCACCCCAAATAACAATCTTTGCAAATCTCAAATTCGATATGTCCACAAATTAGTTTGTGTCTGTCTGGGTCCAAATCCGTTGAGTATTTCCTGCTTTTAGAAGATGAATTCTCACGAGGTGGTCTCTCACCTCAACCCAGACCAGGGCCAATAGTTGTTTATGCAGTTTCAAGCACTTCGTTCAACCAGCTCTTTTTTGTGCACATGCACATTCCCTACTTGACTACCCTCAAAGCCAGAAATGCGTTTCAACTAAACACAAAACAGGAAACCGTATCTAAAGGTACTGCCAGAGGATGTGCCTGAATAAGTGAGTAACCTAATGTTAAATGTATGCATTTCATAAAGATTAATACAAATTTACGACAGCCCCTCACTCACCAACCTAGGTGGCATGCTTCATTATTGGGTTTACGTCATCCATTTGACATTGTTTAAACCAGATTGTGTCATACCCGAGTCTCCTCTTGACCAACACCAACTACCAAGCAGATTGACACACTACATAACCTCTGAGTTAATTGTTCTCTGGAGGGTAATACAAGACAGGAATAATGCAAGCATAATAGGGGTGCAGTGGCCCACCCCCAGGCACTTGGTGACACTGCACCCCTGAATGGAGTTTTGCTGCTCCGTTTACACCATACTGGTGTGACAATGCACCCCCGAAAGCAAAAACGTTTTCTTGTATTCATCTGCACAAATTGACCTCAAAGGAAAACATGATGGGTACATATATTGAAGGACATTTAACTAAGTACGTTTCAGGTGCTGTCTGCTACAACACAATTAATTTGCATTTCCTCTAATAGCGTGAGAAAATATCTAGAGCAAATAACTCCTCAAAAGTTTAAGTTTAAACTGCACACACAGATTCTGCACTAGCAGGCCTGAGACAGGAGGCTTCCATAGTGGGAGGCACAACCAGTGCTGCAGGCCCACCAGTACAATTTGAGTTACAAGCCCTGGGCACAAATAGTGCACTACTTACTAGTAAATCAAATATGCCAGACATGGAGAAGCCAATGTTACTATGTTTTAGACACAGAGCATGTGCACTTTAGCACTGGATAGCAGTGGTAAAGTGTGTAGGGTCCTAAAGCAAGCAAAAACGAAGCTTAGCCCACAGTCAAAACAGGAGGTCAGAAATCAAAAAGTCAGGGGAAACCACGCCAAAATATGCCAGGTCTAACAATCAGTTTTTGACCCAGTGCAAGAAGAAAGAAAGCAAGGAAGGAAGGGATCAGGAAATAAGGCAAGGAAGAAAGAAGGCAAGAAAAAAGGCATGAAATACAGAAACACAAAGAAAGAATAAAGGAAGGATGGAGAAAGAAAGAAAGAAAGAAAGAAAGAAAGAAAGAAAGAAAGAAAGAAAGAAAGAAAGAAAGAAAGAAAGAAAGAAAATTAAAGCAAGAAGGAAAGATGGAAAGATGGAATGAAAAGAGGCAAGAATGAAAGAAGGCAAGAGAAAAAGAAAAAAGTGAGTCAGAAAGAAAGAATTAAGTAAAGAGTAAATGAGAAGGAAAGAAAGAAAAGAGAGGAGGGAAAAGAAAGAAAGAAAGAAAGAAAGAAAGAAAGAAAGAAAGAAATGAAGAAAATATATTAGAAAGAAAAAAGGAGAGAAAGAAACAGAAAGAAAGAACAAGAGAAGGAAAGAAGAAATAAAATAGGGCAAGAATGAAAGGATGCAAGAGAAAAGGAATGTGGGCTAGAAGTAAAGAGAAAGAGAGAAGGAAAGAAAGAGAGAAGAAAGGAAAGCAAGGAGAAAAAAGAAGAATAGAAAATAGGTAAGAAGTAATGAAAAAATAATGTAAGACAGAAAGAAAAAGAGAATGAAAGGAAGAATGTAAGAGATATAAAGGTAAAAAGGAAGAAAGAGAGAAGGAAAGAGAGAAAGGAAAAAGAATGAAAGAAGTCAACAATGAAAGGCGGCAAGAGAAAGAAAGAAAGAAAGAAAGATGATGATTTCATACAGAACAGTATCAAATGGACACAATCGGGTGTGCGGTAAAATAGCAGCAGTGAGAAAAGCAAAACACTCCAAAAGAAATTGACATAGTGATGGAGCAGATATGCTAATTGAAGAAATGTCTAATGATTAATGTGTGTTTATAACTGGCTGTATAACCTATGTTTTATGTTAATTCAAATTCTTAAATTAGCCGGACTAAAGGCCTGGTTTCGCTGGGCCTTGCTTGCTCATAAACTGGAGACTCCGAAAAGCTTTGTAAGGACTGGTAGCTGGAAGGAGGGACCTTGAACTGTTCAGAGTTTAAACGGCTCAGCTAGAACATTCTTCAATATACCAGCAGACAGTAGATGATGAAGACAATTTGATACAATTATGTGTAGTATAGGCTAAATGTACTTTCCCTGGACTTGAACAATAGAGGCACTGACTAAAGACTCATATGCAACAATTTTGTTACCTGGAGAGCCGGATGATGTTCTCATCGCAAGAAGGAGCAATCAATTTTATGGGACACAAGGCCTATGCAAAATTAAAGATTTGGTAAACAAAAACTATAGGTAAGAGTCATAACTTCCGACGAGACTGACCAATTAGCAATTAATGGGATGGACTGGGAGACCCTAATAAAAAGTCATGACAAGGGGAATAAAATCAGAACTGCAAGGAGAAAGTTGATGACGTCAGGAGACGCTGTCCGAAGTGCTGATAACTGGGCTTATACTCTGTGAGCCTGATACGTAGCTGACCATTCATGACCTAGGGACAAAGACTGACTTGTTGCTGATCCTTCCTAGATAGGGAGCTATAAAAATGTGACTGACAATTTTGTGCCTTTCCTTCTAGGTGTCCACTGCGCTGTTTCTGAATAGATTTTCCCAATTTTATGTTTCATCTAAATTGTTTTCACATGAAGACCAACATGATGATGCTGATCTTGGTTAGACAGGCTAACAGGGGAGACGCTGACAGTGACAAATGACTGACAAATTGAATTGCTGAATTACTCCATTAGTGCTGATATTCACTGACTTATGATTTGCATTGTTGCTTATGTTTTCTTTGGAGAAAAATGTTTTCTTTAGTAAATTAATAAAGATTGATTAATAAAGGCAAAATTAACATTTGATTAGAATTGTAATCAATAGGGAATAAAAATGATTAACCTTTACCACGAGTGATGGCTATTTCTGATTAATATGGTTTTTCTTTTTTTGTTCCTTAAGTGTTTAATATTGATCTATTGATGTTGATTATTGTTTCAGTAATCACTGCATGATTAGGATACTCCATGTGATTCAAAAGGTTCATCGACCTATACGTGTCCCTTTGTAAGTTTACTTACTAAGGACCAGGTGCGCAAGCAGTTTTTGGTAGCAGCTTGATGGTTATTTTCCTTGGAGAACTAGTTATGCGGTGATTATAGGTTATGGTACTAGTTTAAGATAGGGTTAGTTGTTTGTATTTTATGAGATTTGAATTTAATTTTTCTGAAATGCCAATGGTAGCAAAGATGATGTCCCCTTAAGCCCAGAAATGACTTTCCCAGATCCTAGATCCTGTTAGTAAAGTTGGCTATGTTCTCGGCGTGTTTTTGAGATAGTACGAAAGTGGTAGGTTGCGCTTGTACACGCTTAAGCAAATTGCAGGTGAATTGTGAGATATGTGAGGTATAGAAGGGAGTCACTATGCTACAATTGAGGTTAGTAGGAGTGTTCATACTCCATAGTATGAGAGTAGGGAAGTCGTCGAACTTCACATGTGTGTGGCGCTTTGTGCTAAAAAATTATCCACGTGGTTGTTGATGATGTACGGACCCTGCGTGGTCTATGGCTCCGGAGTATATTGACAAGTGTAGGAGACACTTGGTTATACGTTGTAATCTGTCTGGTTTAGTAGGTTTAATCGGGCGTGGTCAACAAGTTGGTGAGTGTGATAATTGGGTGGAAGAAATTTTCGACTGAGATTTGGCGAGTTCTATGTGCACCCGAACAGACCCATTGATCAGTTTAGAGTAAAATTTGCGGGTCAAATTTTGCTTGCGAATGTGAGGGACTGAGAAAGAGGAATAGCTATCTGAGCCAAGAGAGCCATTGGTGAAAATCCGTAAGGTCTCTGAAGCGATTGTGTCCCTTCCTATAGTAAACCAGCAGGTTTGTTTTAGTTATTGGGCTTTGGTAAGTGCTCGCAATAATTTGTATTAGTTATGTGAATCGAGTTAAGGAGGACGAGCCGGAAGACTTTGTCAGCCGCTGTGTGTGGGTGTGACGTCAAAGTGTGCCGCGCTGGGATTGGTTGGTCAGTGAGACGAGCCGTCCCCGGATTGGCAGCCGTCCATAAGAGGCAATTGGTTGAGTAAGCAGGTGAAGGGAATCTTGGGAATAAAAGTAATTTCATTATTGAATCAAAAGTAAACAAAACAGCTGAAATTAAGTTTTTCAAGGCGTTCAGGAGTGTAATGAAGGGTGATACTTACATTAAAGTGTCAGTGGGGGAGCCGACCCCACCGGAAAATACTCCGGCTTACATTGTGATGGAGGAGCGAGGTGTAGCACTGTGTTTGTGGTTGAAGCAATGGTGCAAGTTAACTAAAAATCAAGGGTCTTTAGCGTTTCCGGAGCATGGGACGTTTAGAATTTTGGATCAATTGCAAATGTTGTTGTATGACATGAAGCCATTACCAAGACCAGCACAGTTTGAAGCTTTAGCGGTGTGGGAGCTAGTGGCTAGACAACAACAAGAGATGAAGTTCAAGAGGAGGATGAAGCGAGTAGAGAAATCATTAGCTGAAGTTAGATGGGATTGGGAACAAAAGAGATGGAGAGTAGTGACATTACAGGATGTCAAATTGTTTCCTGCAATTACAGAAGGAGATGAGACAGAGAAGGAAGATAGTGCCAAAGAGGATGAGAGTGGAGGAAGAAAGAAAAAGAGAAAGTCCTATGTAGATGATGATGATTCTGATGTTGAGGATCTCATTACGCAGTTGTTGAGAGAGAGACCTCCACCTTCAACAACCTATGCGGGGGGTCCAGGCACTAATGCTACTGCCCCTACAGCTGCTCTGGCACAAGCCCAGGGAGCCAATGGAGCTGTGCAGGCAGAAGGCGGACAATTACCAGGGGTAGTACAGAGTACACCTAATGCAGGAACTAGTACTGTAGTTCAAGCGTAGATACATCCACCTTCGGTACAGCAAATTTATCCAGATGTGCCAGTTCTTGAGACCGTCTCGAACATCATGGTGCTGAGGGAGAAGTTGCTTACGAAGCCAATGCTGATTCAGACAGATCCGACACCAATGTTGTTGCCTTCAGCTCAAGCACAGGGTGCACTGAAATTTACACCACTGACAGGAACGCAGTCAGATCTCACACCAGTTATGAATCAGCCAATGGGGGTAGCATTCACACAAGGTGCAGGTGCTAGAGCAGCTCCAGATGCAATATCGCTACCAATTACTGTTGGTCCAGCGATACCCTTATTTGCACAAAAGAAGTCAGATGCAGGAGAGCAGAATGAAGTATCACAGAGCCTCGTAAGGAGGGGGGTGAGCGATCCTGCGCAGCTAATGTCATCTGCCGGACAAACTTTCAATGGATCTAGCCCTCTAATGGATCTTAGTCCACCTGTAGCACTTCCAGATGCAGTGAATGGCCCAAATGCGAGTCAGAGTTTGAGACTTCTGACACTGCAAACTTCAGGTGCAGTGGTACAACACATACCAGTGCTGAATGCAAATAACAGTTCATTACAGGGATTATCGGCTCAGCAATTAAGTGAATGTTAGACGGTCTAAACTCTCCCTTTAGAATGCATTCAAGGGTGAGGATCAGATAAATTGTGTTAGGTTGAATATAGAAGCCACTGAATTAGTCGAGGGAACAATGGGTGTGACCAGATTAGAATCTTACACAGAAGAAGAGCTGAGGTATTTATGCCCAGAGATTACAAAAGAAGTGAGTAAGATACATCAGAAACTTGCAGAGCTAGCAGAATAACATGATATGGACATTGAGAAAACAAAGCATTTGAAACGCAGCTACAGATTCGATTTTGACGCAAACGATTTTGAACACATGAGGTCAGGGGGAATGAACGCACACCTGAGAGAACTGCTGCAGAGCGCGCAGATTTGGGGAGCATTAGAGAAGTGGGAAGGTAGGTGGACAAAGGAAAAAGATAAACAAAAATGGGATTCCCAAGAAGGGGTGGAAGGTGTTGACAAAGGGGAATCAGTCAAGATGCTTCTAATGAGAGAAATTCCAGGAGGGCAGTTTGCTCATGTCCTGGCACAGGAGTGACATATTTTCATTTACAAATGATTTTCCAAAATTGATAGAGAAACCAATTGAATGGTATCAACAGGCAGAGAGATTTGTGAAGCTTTCCAAATGTTTGTGGGATGGCTTGAACACGCTATTGGAAATAGTGGTGCCGGCAGATTTATGGGTTGACTGTAAGAGAGCAGTAGACTGGCCAACAAGTGAACTGGAAAGGGATAAAGTAACAGGTGCACCTTCACCTGAGGTAATGAAAAATTAATGTAAGGTGATTGAGTTCCTGAAGACAAGGATTTCTCCCAAAAACATTGATTGGCAGCGGATTGCTAGAACGGTCCAAGAGTCTAAAGTATCAATACATACTTACTATGAATGATTGTTGAAAGCATTCAAGGAGTACAGTGGTAAGGAAGCAATTGAGCTAAAAGACATGTTGCATTTCGTGTTCAGGTTTGTTGAAGGTCTAAGGCCGGAGGTAGGACAGATGATTAAGAATCATTTAATATGCATGCAAGCAAAGCCGATTGATGAGGTGTTGCAAAAAGCAAAAAACTGTAGTGATGAAATTGAGTTGAAACAAAAGAAATTGAAAGAAAAGGCGATGGTGATGCAAATCAAGGCAGCTCAAACAGGAGTGCAGGGAGCTTTAGTACCGCCTATACTGCTACAACAGAGAGCTGTTATGTTCCAACCTCAAGTGAGGGGTAGAGGGCATGGAATGGACATGAAGCTTGGTCCGGACTTAGGAACTGTGGTTGTTCAGAATGACATGCAAGGTATGAAAAAGATGTTACTGTGTCATTTGTGCGGAAACGTGGGACACTGGAAACGGGAATGTCCGTTGATGGTGCAGGATGGTGTGGTTCAGCAAGGTGACATCAGTACATATCAAACTGTAAAAGTTCCAAGAATGAAGGGATTTATTCCTAACACTCAAAATTGAGGACAGAATTTTCTACCAGTGCAGCAAATGCAGGTGCTGTGTGCACAATTTGCTCCATTACCGCCGGTACAGCAGCAGGTCCCCATGGTACCTAGACAGCAAATGCAAATACCTCAAGCGCCGATGGAACAGCAACAGGTGATGCTTACTCAGCAGGCCACAGGTCAAAGACAAGACAATAGTAATAACACAGTACACCAGTTTCCATTTTACAGTGAGGATGAAATAAACGAAGAATGGATGAGTGATAGTTTGGATGAAGGAGTCTGTATGCTTGCCGCATCCCTAGAAGTAGATCAGAGAGGGCCTTTTGAGAAGGAAAAAGTGATGGGTTACAAGGTTTCATTCTTGTTTGATACGGGAGCGACGCGCTCTACAGTAAGAATCATAGAATTCCTAAATTTACCTCTTTCAGGCAGGACAGTTCAAGTTGTGGGAGTGGAAAACAGACAGTTGATGAATCCAAACACGGAGCCCGTGCAGGTTGAAATTGGAAATTATTTGGGAATGCATAGATTTGTGGTGCGTGATTCGTGTCCCGTATCCTTACTGGGTAGAGACTTATTGCGCAAGACCAAATGTTCCATCAACTGTTCAGACACAGGGATAGAAGTCCAGACAAATAGTGATGATGAAGAAGAGCAGGCATCTGCAATGATAGTCAGCAATGCCTCTGAAGAATACCCATTGATTGAATTTTTCCCAATGTTTACTGTGAAAGAATTGCATGCAGATTTACATGGAACTGTGAAGGAGGAAGTCTGGGATTTGACAGGAAAGGAAGTAGGTCTGATTAAGGAGTGGTGCTGATTAAAATCTAGGTGCCAACTGCGCTGTTTCTGAATAGATTTTCTCTCTTTAGATAGATTTTCCTTAATTTATGTTTCATCTAAATTGTTTTTGCATGAAGACCCACATGCTGATGCTAATCTTGGTTAGACAGGCAAGGAAGGAAAGGAAGAAACAAGAGAAGGAGAAGAAAGAAAGAAAGAAAGAAAGAAAGAAAGAAAGAAAGAAAGAAAGAAAGAAAGAAAGAAAGAAAATATGTTAGAAAGAAAAAGGAGAGAATGAAACAGAAAGAAAGAACAAGAGAAGAAAAGAAGAAATGAAAGAGGGCAAGAATGAAAGGATGCAAGATAAAAGGAATGTGGGCTAGAAAGGAGAAGGAAAGAGAAAGAGAGAAGGAAAGAAAGAGAGAAGAAAGGAAAGAGAGGAGAAAAAAGAAGATTAGAAAATAGGTAAGAATTAAAGAAAAAATAAAGTAAGACAGAAAGAAAAAGAGAATGAAAGGAAGAAAGAGAGAAGGAAAGAGAGAAAGGGAAAGAATGAAAGAAGTCAAGAATGAAAGGCGGCAAAAGAAAGAAAGAAAGAAAGAAAGAAAGAAAGAAAAAAGAAAGAAAGATGATGATTTCATACAGAACAGTATCAAATGGACACAATCTGGTGTGCTGTAAAACAGAAAAGCAAAACACCCCAAAATAAATTGACACAGCATTGGCAGGAGATGGGATCTGATAAAGATGGAATGTGCATCTGAAGAACCTTAATGTCACATCGGGGTCTAAACACAAAGGCAACACTAAAGTAATTATAAAGCAAACACAAAACACTGCCACTGAAGAGAACTAGCTTGTGTGGGGATGTGTTCCTTGTGAGAAGGTAAAATGCAGTTGTTCAAAGTTATTCAGTGGATTAAGTAGACTTCATTGCCTCATGCTATATGGTGTAGTGGGCTGAAGCAAAATGTGAATGATACAACAGACCAACAGATGAAGCGAGGTGGCTGAAAGCTCCTATATGTAAGTATATTGTACATATTGTAGCAAAAACATAAGGTCATTGCTAACGCCTGACTTAAAAAGAAGGGGAAAGATAAAGCTAGAAAAAACAGTAATAAAAGGAGAAAACAGAGATAAAAAGGAGTTGCAGTCTACAAATTAAGAGTCTGAATCCTTCCAAGGCCATGCCCGTCTTTCATTGCTATGAAGTCAATAAAGTATCATCAAACTGGATGATGATAGCTCCGTTAGTTACAAACAGCGACAACTGGTACTAAGTGATAGTAAAGTTATAATTATTTTTGTCATTGAGCTACCCATCATTGATGCATGGCATTGACATGTGCCTTCCACAATTTCCTTCCTAAGTGGTGGCAATCAACCCATCCTAACTCACTGGTTGTGAGGCTTATAACGTGGACATTAGGCACACTCTTGACCATACGGAACTGCTGTATGGACGTTTTTAGAGTGTCACCTAAAATGAAAATATAGATATTGATCCAAAATCTTCACATTTAGGGCCATATGTACGAACACATTTTCCCATAGACACAGAATGGGTAAAATCCTTTGCTACATCTGGCCCTTAATTCCCAGGGACTAAGGCATCTTGAGGTCTCTTCTGTATAGGTCACACACCTCTGACCTGGGGCAGAAAGAGGTGACTTCCTTTCAGATCCTTAATGAGGTTCTTTAGATTAGTCTAGTGGGGAAGAGGCTGGTCAGGGAGAAGCAGATGCCTTACACCTAGCGCCCTCCAGGGAATGTGGACTCCACTTTCTTGTGTAAGCTGCAGAAGCTAGCTCACTGCGGTGCAGTAGTCGCCAATGGATACAGCCTGACACACTTGCGAAACAGGAAAGCCTTTGACTCGCCAGCGCACTCTAGCGGAATCCACTTCCTCAAGTGAAATGCAGAGGCTATCTCCCTGCGGTGAAACAGACGCCATCGTATCCACCCAAGGGAGTGTGTCTTCGGCGTTCGTCCCAGTTAAACACCACCCTTCACAGGTTCTGACCCCTTTCAGGGCGAGACCAAGGAAAATATTTGAACCTTTGATTTCTATCAGGGTGTACAGCAGAATGCTGCCTGTTCTTATCACAAGCCTGCAGTGATGTTCACCAGGCACTGTTTCCACTACTAACAAGTGAGTTTTGCTCAGCAGCATTATTTCTGGCTATGTAATCCTTTAGTCCAGGGGTTGACTGGTCTCTGAAACATTTAAGGAAAATAAACGTTTTTAACTATAATATTGTTTTGTTCAAAATATGAAGAAAGGTTTGCAGGGAAACTTTAATTTGTGACTTCTTTATTTGTTTTCCTAAAATAATTTAACTATTTTCAAATAAACAGCGAGCATACAAAAAGTTTGATATAAAAAATGAAAGATGGCTTTTGCATGCACACATTGCTCCTCTACATGAGAGATTTTGTGGGTATTGGAAATTGGGTTACTGGTTGCAACCACCACAGATTCTGTCAGGGGAAAGTCACTAGCCATCCCCAAATTAGCCTGTGCTTAACCCTGTGGTAACATAGCACAAAAGCAGTCAGCTTAACTTAGAGGCAATGTGCAAAGTATTTGTGAGCACTTCAAAGAGTAATAAAGTGAAAATACAACCCAAGAAAAAATCCAGACCAATTTAGAAAAATAGAGTAAAATTTAATACATTATTTGAAATCAAAATAACAAAATCCAATCAGTAGAACCAGAGATATGCAATTTTAACATTTTAAGTAGAAATAATGGCTAGAAGAACAAAAGTGTCAACTGTGGTTATCTGGTAGTACTGGATCAGGACAAAGTCACCAGCTCAGCCTGGAGCTTTGGGCAGCCCCAGGAGCCAAGTTAGGCCCTCTTGACCTTAAACCCTGGTAGCAGAGCATTGTGAGATCCTATGGTGAACTTGTGTTGCACAGCGGTGGTTCCAAGCAGTTGGGGGCGTGCAATGAGAAGTCCTGAATCATCATCGAGGGGGCCGTCAACCAGGGGCTTGCATTACAAAGGCCTGTATCGCGGATGCATTGCACAGCGGCAGCTCCAAGGAAGCTTCAGGACTGCAATGCAAAGTCCTGCATGGTAGTTGAGAATGCAATTGATCAGGGGCTTACAATGTGAAGGCCTGCATCAAGGATGCGTTGCACAGCAGTGGTTCCAACGAGGCTGCGGGCGGGCTGCTGCCTGCGATACAAAGTCCTGTGTCAGTGATGCCTTGCGCAGTGGCAGTCTCGAAGCAGAGCTGCAAGGAAATGCTTTGTGCCACATCAGTTCTGCCGATAAGACCACAGCTGGATAGCATAGCACCTTAAAGACCACTTTGAAGGGTCCAGGACTTGGTTGGCACCCCTTGAGGGGTAGGACCTAAAGCAGACAGAGTCCATGTGCTAGGTTCAAGGTGGTTGGAGCCTTTTCTGTCCCTGAGGCTCTGATCAGGAGACTAGCCAACTGGACCTTGGAGTTACTCTGGTGGTCCTGGGTTCAAGATGCAGGTCCAATCCATCTCACTCAGACAGCAGAGCAGCAGAGTAGCAGTCCTTCTGCCATAGCAGCACAGCACATGTCCAGAAGTGCACTGAAGTGTTGTGTCTAAGTGTTGATTGTTTACACCTGGTGCTTTGAAGCAAGAGAATGGTTCTGGAGGTTTCCATCCTCAGAGTTGTTTGAAATTTCCTGCCTCCCTGCCCTCACCCCAGTTTCTCTTGGGACACAAAAGACTAGTGTTAAAACCCTTTGTGAGTGTGCTGGGCAGAACCATTGTGATGTGCAAGTGAGGTAGATGACAGCTCCTCCCTCTCATCGCGTCAGAGATGACCCATCCTGCCAACGCCTATTTCCCCTTTGTCTCACTGTCTGAGAGCAATACACAAAGGCCAACTGCCAGCTCCTCCTAGTTATATGACCCTGGAAACAGGCTGCAGGCACCAAATGGTTGAGAGAAGAAAATACAAACTTTCTAAAAGTGACATTTTCAGAATTGTTTCTTAAAATCAAGCTTTACCTTTAAAGTGAGTTTTAAATTACAGTCCTTTAGACACTGAACTCAACCTCCTTACCAGCTCCCAATTGAAAGTTACCAATTATTAGATGCAATAAGGGAACCCATTGTTGCTCTGTGGGTCGAGAGGTCTCACAGTACTGAAAACTGAATTTAGGAGTTTTACACTTCCAGGACATGTAAAACCTAAAAGTAGCCAATTGGTGGTAAGTCAATTCTACCATATATAGGAGTAAGCACAAGCACTTTAGCAAAGGTTAGCAGTGATAAAGTGCGTAGAGTCCCAAGGCCAACAAAACCATTATCAAAAATAGAACAGTAAGGCAAAATGTTTGAGGGAAGACCTGCCTGACTGTGACAAAATTAACACATGCTCCTACCCAGCTGAAAGTGGGGAGAACTATCCAACCTCCTGGGCGATCTCATCACTAAAGGTGAAGATCCTGGAGAGACTATCAGCATTGGCATTGTCTGACCCAGGACTGTGTTTCAATGGGAAGTCCATTCCCTGTAGGGAGATGGCCCATCTCAACAGCTTGGGATTCTCACCCCTTGCCAGAATCTTGTTGAAAGGGCCATGGGCCAAGCAGGGCTTACTGGTCCCAATCAAGGTGGTTGAGGCCTTTTAACCCTGATGTCACAGGCCCACCCGACTATGGATCCCTCTCACCTTGGTCAAGCACCTCCTTCTTCACCTGACTCAGTAGGTAGCGTCAAACGAGCAGTCAAGGCTCTCTCAGAGGGAAGTGTAGATACATATCAATGAACATGAATCATAACCAAACATGCAAGTAGTGTACACAATAAATCAATGTCCAGTCAAACATGTATTTTGTATAATAGAAGTATTTTAATTCCTATTCTACACATGCAAAGGTAAATGACATTCAAAAAGCAATAACACAGTTACCCCTTGAGGTAGGCACACTAGTAGCTGTCAGGCCACCCCCATGTCTACCCAATCCACGTGTAACCGGTGCACTGTTATTCCACATTAATTTGCGGCCACATACAGGGAATGTAAGCTGTTAGGTCCTGCTCATGCGCTATCACCATCTCAGAATCAGTTAGTAAGGTGTAGTCACCTAGATTCAAATAGGGTTGCAAAAACCAAAGACGGGACATCCCCCTTGGCCCAGTAGGTTGAGTTCTCAGCTTACCCACTCCGGTGGTATGTAACCTGGCAGTGGTGCAGAGCAGTCCTGGCCCGCATTGGCAAACTCGGGCTGTACGCGTTAACATGCACAGCTCCTGGCAAGCTCTGTCTCCTGAGCCGCAATCACCAGTGTACTGACAATTGGAGTTGCTCCGGCTCCAGCCACACACAGTAAGTTCTTTTACTTCCTTGCTCGGGAAAGGAGGCAGTCTCCTGGCTCTGGCGGGGCTCCGACGGCGCCTTCTTGGTCCTCGGACCTTCTAAGACACTAAACCACTGCATCTTGGTCACAGCTGTACTTTCGAGTCACGGGCAACGACCCAGACCTCCGTCCTCAGTGCTACAAGCTGCCACTCCTTGCATACAAGGTCATGGCAATGAACCTCACGTTTGGGTCATGCTGACCTCAGGGTGCCTCTTCTGCAGCCCTTCCTGGTATACATGGTCACAGTGACTTTCCACACAAGAGTGACAGCCCGATGAATGCACCACTATTCCTTGGCATATGGCTGTCACTCATGGCATTTGGGGTCGCCAAACTTTCACCATGCTCCACACAGGTGATGGCCCGATCAATCCTACACTGGTCCTTGGTGCACGGTAGTTCCTTTCTGGCATGCGAGTCACCAAACTTCCACAACGCTGCACATGGTCAACAGTACTGTCGATGCTGCACTGTTCCTGTTACAAGGCAGCCCCTCCTAGCATGTGGGAGTCAAAAAACTTTGATATATAGCACATGGGCAATGATTCAATCAATGCGCCACTACTCCTCAACCCACCTCGCTCAGGAGACCCACACATTTGAGCTCCTCTTTGGATATCGCTTCCTCCAACACACTCCTCTCCCTCACAGGCAAACCTGTCTTGGTGAGCAGACAGGTACTGGTGCTCCAGACTCAAGGGGCAGGTGGTCTTGGTTTCCCTGGGTGCTGTCTCCTCACCCAGCAGGGAGACTAACAATCTGTGCCACTAGTCCTAGTCACAGGAAGAAGTCTTGCAGAATTTCCCATCTCATGCAGTCTGGCTGGCTGCTCAGCAGATAACAAAGAATGGGCTCTTAGATTCCCCTACTTATAGTTCTTTTCCAGCAACGTGATTTAGGGTCTGGACCTTTGAAGTTTTATGTTGGGGTTCTGCTTCTTTGCAATGGACATGTCTCCTTTTTATTATTCCTCCTGAAGGATGTCTGTCACAGCAGGCAGGACTTCGAAGCTGATTAACCCACAACAAGATTCATGGGAGTGACCAGACTTCACACCTGGATGTCAGACACAGTGGTATATACATGCAGCAATGTTAACCCTGGGCCCTCATCCCTACTTCTTTATGAATCTTTCATTAGCCCCATCTTCCTCTTCCAGAGATGTGTCCAGGACTCTTCCTTGTGATCTGTCACTAAATCAAAGAGCCCTTTGAACTGCACAGGGAGAGCCTGGTTCCCCCTCACCCAGCGCTTGTCCCACCCAGAGTACAGGAATGGAGAAATACATAAATATGTCTGGGAGGATTCCTCTACTCCTCATTTTTCACCAGGTAGGCCTGGGCTTCCCAAAATGGAACCCAAGGTCCCCTATGTAATGCACCACTGCAGGCACTTCTGCCTTCAGTATACATTCACAGTGCATTCACTGTCTAGTACTGCTGCCGTCATGCATAAGAGTAAGAGAGTAGTTTTTGAAGCTCTCTGCATTGCACACAAAATGCTCTTTTATTCAGGTCCGGTTCTTTTAAAAAACAAAATTGCATGGTACCTCCCTCGTTAAAAACATTTGTTCAGCCACTGCCAAGATGTTGACGGTTCCCAAAATATTTACAGCTTCTTGGGGAGGCAGAAGTTTCTCCAATACCACCTGTCGGCTTTGGAATCTAATGCCATGGCATTAAAGAAACCTCCCAACCCACGGGCCTTCAGAAAACATCTTAATATCTTGTTGTTTACTTTGCCCATCATGTCTCTAAATTGAGTTGTTATTTCAGATCCTCTTCTGTAGAAGGTAGCGCAAAGATGCCAAAACGCCTATGGGCATTTGCCACTCTCGACAAATCTAATCTAATCTAATCTAATCTAATCTAATCTAATCTAATCTAATCTAATCTAATCTAATCTAATCTAATGCATAATGCTACTACTAGCATTCCCACAAGCAGCACACACACTCAGCAAGCGCACACTGTTCAGTACTACAGTGTCTCTGTACTGCACCAGAATATGTTATTTTAAAAGCACACCCTGCCAACACACATACATTTACCATGTGCACACTGTACCACTCTTCATCCTAGATGTAGTGTATGCTCTTGAAAGCATACATAAACTCAGCACATGTTTTCATCATGCACGCACTTCCACATCAACCTGACGTAGGCCAGTGGTGGGTTAAGCATACAGCATTGGAACTTTCAAAAGGGTAATTGGGCCTGTAGGCCTCACGCCAATGATGCAGGGTAAAAAGGACCTGTTTACTATTACTGAACACTACACAGTATGCTGCCACAACTGCACTTGTGCTGTTTAACTTCTGGAGAATGCAGTACCCTTCCAACACTATGAGGGTTGCACTTTGGGTGCCTGTCTGCGTCCAACAACTCGGCAATTCATGTGACAAGCATTTGTCATGGCGAACACCACTGATCCGTGTTCGCCTTATGACAAAACAATCCGCATTAGGGATCCAGACAACCATACACTTGGGCACTCAGGGTGAGGGCACGTCTTCACCATGCAGAGAACTTTTCCGCCCCTAAACCCCTTATTTGAATGAGCCATCTGAGGGGGCTGTGGTCTGTCTGAACCCAGAAGTAAGTCCCAAGCAGCTGTGGTCTCAGCTTCCTTGGTGCCCAGACCGCAGCAAAGGGCTCCCGCTCTATATAACTCTACCTCTGTTCCAGGGTAAGTGAGCTATTAATCAAAGCTACAGGTTGGTCTATGCCCTCCTCATTCAACTGTGCTAAGACAGTCCCTACTCCATGCTTTAAAGAAATTGTCTGCACAATGAACTCATTGGAGAAGTCAGGTGCTTTGACTACAGATGCTGTACACATGGCTTGCTTGAGGGAGTTGAAGGTTTTCTGACAGGCCTCTGTCCAGATCACCTTTTTGTGCTGCTTCTTTGAAGTCAGCTCAGTTAAGAGAGCAACAATGGTGCCATTCCACTTAAATAACCTCCAGTAATATCCAGTGAGACGAAGGAAGGCCCTCACCTCAGTCCGTGTTTTAGGGAGATCCCAAGCCAGGATAGTCTCAATCTTGGCTTGGAGGAGCTGCAACTTGCATCGACCCATCGCATGGCCCAGATAAACCATGGTACGCTGATCTATCTAACACTTACTAGCCTTGATAGTGAGGCCTGACAGCTGAAGGGCTTGAGGCACCTCTTGGAGATGGTACAGATGTTCTCCCTAGATGTAACTGAAGACGACAATATTGTCTAGGTAGGTGGCACAGAAAGTCGCTTTCCCAGCCAGGTCCCTGGAATTAACCTTTAAAAGGTGGTAGGAGTATTCTTTAAGATGAATGGCATCAATCTGAACTGAAAGTAGCCCGCTAGGGTCGAGAATGCAGACCTCTCTTCTGCCTCCTCAGTCAGAGCAATCTGCTAATACCCTGATGTGAGATCAAAAGCACTGAGGAATTTGGCAGTGTCCAACCTGTCTATGAGAACATCAGCTCGGGGGTATAGGGAATGATTACCACTTTGGTGGAGGAGATTACACTGTCCCAAATGTGACGGATATCCCGCCGCCGTATTACAAGTTCCATTGTATCCTATGAAGTGATGAAATTGAGACCTTGGTAGCCACACAGGACCAAAGTTCTGGGCTGGCCCTCTATGGGGCAGCCTTCGGGTACCAGCACCTCTAGGCTTGACCAGAGAATGTTGGAGGGCTCAGTCACTCCTAATGCCAGCATCTAGGAGACGACCTCCTTGATACTGGCCCTCACTTTATCCAGTAGACTGTAAATTGTGTCAATTGACAGGCATACTGTCCCCAGTATCAATGCCATTGGTACACAAGTGTGTGAGCCAGGGGTGAGGAAGAACAGAGAAGAAAACTGCCAGGGGTGAGGAAGAACAGAGAAGAAAACTGCCCCAGTATCTGGCGACAGTCACACTGCTGTTCTGGGGTTAGAGTAGGGAACATTTTCACACCCTCTCCTGACCTATCGTGCTCCTTGGAAGACAGGAGGTCAGAGAGGGGTTCATTCTCCTCTTCCACTCTGTTATCTGTCACCTGGAGCATGGTGGTTTCAGGCCTCTCAAAGTGTGGTTTAAGGAAGTTTATGTGGAGCATCCTTAAGAGGTTTCCAGGAGTCTTGAGAGTCACCAGTACAGTGGCATTCCCCTTCCAGTCCTTCACTTCATATGGGCTTCTCCAATGATCTTGGAGAGCTCTCAATGACCCACAACTTCGGACCTTCTGGTCATATTAGAGTTTCATTACTTCTTGACTGTCCTCAAGATTGTCCTTAGTGGGGGCGACAGAGAGCTGGAACACAAGATGGCTGCATTTACGTAAGGCTCTGGCAGTCCGGGGACAAAATTCACTTTCATCTTGCCCCAGAGGCCCTTATCAGAACCCATGGTGGGGGGGCTACCCTCTACCTTCCCTCTCAGAGGTGAGAGGCAGACTTATGACAGGGAGGAGGAGATCCCGTCCAACGGACATCCTAGCTGCATTTGAGGACCACGGAGCCTGGGAACCACATGGCCGTATGGCATGTGCAGTGAACATGGCCGCCCATGGCCTACCTCACAGCAGAGCTCCGTGCAGTGGCCTAGGAAGCCCTATGTCAGCAAGGATGCAGTGGTGCATGTCAGCCACCCTCCAGGTGCAGTGTGGACGAGGCACCTGGATGAGGAGAGCATTGCGGAGCAGATAGCCCCGAGGGTAACTGCAGGCTGCTGCCCCAGATCTGACAGGACAGGCCACAAGCCCACGGGGCTCCATGCTTACCCCACCACCCTTCTTTATTAATAATGCCCCATCCTGGAGGTACTCTGGAGGTACTCTGCTGAAAGGTTCCCTTGAAATATTCTGAAATTGGTAGCCTGACTGCATACACAGCCTGTGAATCAGACCAGCAAACAACTTGGAATTGCAGCTGCCTGCAGTGATCCACAGCACTTGGGCCTCACACCACTGGGACTGCCCGCTACTCCCACCCCCACCTCATTCCACCTCCCCAGGGCGCACTGCAGCTAACTGGTGGTAGAGTCAGAGGCGAGCCACCCCTGTGGCAAAGGTTGCACACAGACTGAGACAGCGCAAGAGGGTCACAGTTTGGTCAGATATCCAAGAGACAGTGGGCCCTTCTTACACTACCATGGGTTGTCTATACATCCCAGAGCAGTCCCTTACTATTACACCTGTGACTGATGTATACGTGAATTGGATGATGTGTGCTATGATTTGCATAGGTTGGGGAGAGGTGCAAGGGGACATTCTTATGCACACTATAAATGTATGTCACAACTGTTGTTGATTTTGTTCTGTATTAAAAAAAAAGATCATCCTCAGTCTTCTTCCAGAAGCGCAATAATACAAGATAGTTCTCCGTGGGGATAAATTAGCAATGTATGTTTTTAGTCAACAATGGTATTATGATATAGGACAATCTATAGTATTTAGCTGAAATCAATATTCCAAAAGGATACTGCACACAATTCTTCACCAACCTTCATTACATTGATAAATATATAGGTGAAACAGTGTTCATAGTGCTTATTACATTACATGAAAGCATATTTAACATTGTCCATAGTGCATATTACATTACCTTCAAAACTATTTTAAATATGTATTTTACCAGAACATTATTGCACTTTCTCAAATGTCCCCATAACACAGTACTCCTTGTTGTTACATTCTATAACAAGGTGCCACTTGTTCCTTTTGATATGTGGTCCAACCTGTATATAGCATGGCCACCCAACTTGGAGGTATGTGTACTACCAAAACTATGGTGTTATATCCTCCAGTGATGTGTCCTTTGTGGCTTTATTAGTGGGAGGTCATGCTCCTGTTGTTGAGTGTTGACCTGTTTCTGCCTTTGAGTGCTGGACTCATGAGGATTAAAAAAAAGGACAAGTGCCCTTTCACACAAATAATGCAATGCAATGGGGAAGTAGATTTCTGTTTTCAAAACAGATCTCCAATGATGATCTAATCTTGCAACTTTTGCTGGGATTCGGGCAGTCAAACTCTCTGCTAGTAGGCTTGATTATGGGCAAAGCTCCAGCTGCTCACAGCAAGGACTGCAAAAGGGTATTGCTTCTCAGTAGTGCCTCCATTCTTGGTAAACACAGCAACCTACGAAGCAGAGGGACCTCTCTCAAATATGGCATGTCCGCTTGCTCCCAGAATAGCTGCAACTAGCTGAGTACATCCTGAGAGGGTTTCATGGGAGCTTGCTCCTGCCCTTCTCTCATAAAGCTGAAGGGTCCTCTGACAGGGTGTCCATCGATGAATTCAAAGGGACAAAACCCATTCCCCTTCTGTGGCACCTCCCTGTAGGCATGCCAAGAGGATGTCCCATTTAAGTCTCATGTGCTCAAGTTGGCCCATTATCCTGCTTTTCAGGGTCTTGTTGAATCTCTGAGCAAGCACATTGGTTTGAAGGTGGTAGGGTGTGTTGAACGTGTAAGTTATCTCACATTCATTCCACATGGACGTCATGTACGCTGACATGAAGTTAGTGTCTCTGTCAGACACCTCTTCCTTGGGGAACCCACATGTGTAAAAATACCCATCAGGACCATAGCCAACGCAGGTGCAGTCACAGACCTCAGAGAGATGGTCTATGGGTACCTTGTGGCATGGTCCACCAAGACCAGGATGAACCTGTTGCCTAAGGCTGTATAATGGTCCAAGGAACCAACAGTGTCAAAGCCAACCCTCTCAAAGGGGTTACCAACACCAGGCAAAAGAACAAGGGGAGCTTTCAGCTTTTTCCCTGCTTTCTTGTTGGCCTGGAAGGTTGGACAATTCCTACAGAATGTATCTGAGGCTGTCTTCCTCCAGAGTCAATACAAGTGGGGAACAAGCCTGGCAAAGGTCTTGTCGTGCACCAGTTGTCCTGCCAGAGGTATATCATAAGCCATCCCCAGGAGGAAAGCCCTGTAACACTGAGGAACCATCAGCACATGGACTGTCCTAGGTCCAGGAGTCTTAGGCTCACTGTAAAGGAGGTAATTTCCCAATAGATAAGGTGACCTGCAGTCTGGGATTCAATTTGCCACCTCAAGCCCTCTAGAGTTGGAAACTCTTTCTGCACCTTTCAGAATTCCCTTCATGTAGACTCACCCTCAACTTGCCAACCAACCCTCAACTTGCCTTTAAGCAAGTTCAGGCAGGTCTCCCAGGGACGCAATGTCCTCACCAATGGGTTCAGGTTGACTTCCTTAGGCGTCCCATCAACCTGGTCCATAGTAACTTCTAGGGGCTTTTTTCCTTGCCATTCTTCTTTTTTGCAGCTGCCTCTATGCTTCCTTGACTCCCCTCTTGGGCAGCGATGAACCTTATTGTCATATAGACCCATTCAGGCAGCCTAACATCTCCAGGTTTGACCTGAGCTCCACTTCCTTCCAGACAGTGCACTCTATGTCGTTTCCCGAGAGACAAACTACCTGCATGGCAGATAGCTACTTTTAGAGAAACTGAGGCCTCCCCACTCAAAGGGAACCAGAGCCACTAGGTAATGGTTGCCTGTGATTATGACCTGGTGGAATGTATTAGGGATGACTTGCTTTGAAGACACTAGGTGACACCTCACAATAGTCATTCTTTCTGCTGTGTCTCACAGAGCCTCCACCCCGTGCCCGTTAATGGTGACCAGCTCCCTATACTTGAAGGTACTAGAATGCATATGGGCTTTTGGCACCATCTCTGTCTCCCCTAGTGACACTAATGTAACCTCTTTTCTTGGCTCCTTGCTAAATGGGACCACCTCCTACTCAAGTGCTACACTGGCTAACTCAGGTGGCTGATTACCAGTGGTTGAGCTGCACCCTCTTGGGACATTTGATGTCTCCTTTTAAGTGGCCATATTTAAAACACTCAGTACGTTGGGGGAGGAACCTCACTGTCTGTTTGTCAAAAAACCCTTTCTTTTAGGCTCGGACTGTGACTGGTGATTGTTGTTCCATTGGGAATTAGTTTGGGGACCTTTAGAGAACTCCTTCTTTTTTCTCCTCCTCTTTTTTCTGGGGACGGGGGGGCCTCTGACCACCATTCTAGTTTTCTTCCCCAGATACCTTTTTGGACACTCTGGTGCTGTGTCAAAGGTCTGCCTCCGCAGAAAGCTCCCTGGGGCCAGTGAGCTTACTATCAATGAGGTGCTGGTGCAGCTCTTGAAAACAAATATTGAACATGTACTCTCTAGCTTAAAAAAACATTTGAATCATCAACTATACTGGCCCTCGCCCAATCATTCAGTGCTTTACTGGAGTAATAAAACAAATGCACCAAGGATTGGTTTTGCATTTTTTGGCTTTCCCTGACACTAATGCAGTACTTTTCTGGGATGAGTCCAAACTTAGTGGCAATTATGGTTTGGATTGGAATGTATTTCATCTGATCCCCCACCTCCAGCAGAAGCAAAGAATCCCACCTCATTGTATGCATGGTGTTCCAAAGTGAAGCCCCCCAAAGCTCTTCTGAGACTCTGTGCATTTTAAGGACCACCTCACTGGCAGGAAATCCACTTGTCTCTGACATCCCCTACCACATAGCTGGGCACCAGATCTTTTGGTATGTGAACCTTCTTCCTCAGACACTGCAGGTATTCAGCCGCCATTACTGCTGAACTCCTCTCTTTTGGCTCTGATGTCCAGCTCTTTGAGACTTAACTCACTGACATTCTCCTCTCCTACATGACCAAGTATTTTTCCCTCAGGACTCTCTCACCCTTCTTTTGCTGAAATTCCATCTTTAGTTTGGCCATCTGCATCCCAAACTTCATCTCTGCCTCTGTCTGCCAGCTCCTCTGGGCATAGGCCTTGTGAAGATACACTGCTCTTCTGCACTAGCAAGTAGTTCCAACTCAGAGGATACATCGCCCCCTCCTCTGAGTGCTGCATCTTAGGGCTTGCATTCAGGCTCTGCTGCTGTTTCTGCTCCTCAATATCATCCTCAGCATTCCCATCTTCTTTTGCTGTCATCAACAAGTGAACCTCCACCCAGGCCCTCAGAGCTTTCTGACACTCAAACATCTTAGTTCCTTCTTGTTTGGCAGACCACTTTCCGTACATAACTGCTTGAGCTCACCCATGATATAGCTCTCCAGGTTTATAAGCTTGAATTCCATCTCAGCAGGTATAGTCACAGTGAGATAGGATGCGAGTGGGTCTGGAAAAATCAAAAGAGCCAATCAAATAGAATTAAAAAAACAAGCTCGAATTGGTATCAGATTAATTCTCTAAGATTTTAGTGTAACACAAAATCACTGAAAGGAACTACACAAACAGAAGTCCTCACCCCACCGTTGCCACCAATGCTGGAAACTGGGTATCTGGTTGAGGGGGTAACCCTACTCAAGCAACAACCAGAATTTCTGTCAGGGTGAAGTCACAAGCAAATCTCAAATTAACCTGTGCTTAACCCTCTGGTAGGGTAGCACAAAAGCAGTCAGGCTTATCGTAGAGACAATGTGTAAAGTATTTGTGCAGCACTTCATAAAGTAATAAAGCGAAACAACCTAAGAACAATCAGACATTAATATAGAAAAATAGAGTAAATGTTAGTACATTATTTGAGACCACAACAAAAAAAATCCAAACAATAGAACTGGAGATATGCATTTTTTAAGTTTTAAGTCAAAATAGTTCCTAGAAGCACAAAGTGACAATTGTAGCTATCTAGTAGCATCAGACTGGAACAGGCCGACCTCCATGGTGCATGGGCTGCATACAGTGACCAAGTTAGATCCACTGAAGAGAGTACCTTAAATCCTGGATGTGGAGCGTTGTGAGATCCCCTGTTGAGGATGCATTGTGCAGCAGCAGATCCAAGAAGCTGCACAGCTGCAATGTAGAGTCTTGCATCATTGTCTAGGATGCAGTTGATGAAGGGCTTGCGATGCAAAGTCCGGCATCGAGGATGCATTGTGCAGCAGTGGTTCTGAATAAGCTTCAGGCCTGTGATGCGAGGTCCTACATCATCACTGAGTATGCTGTTGACAAGGGGGTTGGGATGCAAAGGCCTGCATCAAGATCCAAGCTGCGAGGTGACCCAGGATACAAGCCGCAGGCACCAAATGGTTAGGACAAGAAAATGCCAGCTTTCTGAAAGTGGCATTTTCAGAATTGTGACTTAAAATCCAACTTTACCATTAAAGAGGGTTTTAAATTACAATTTCGTAGACACCAAGCTCAACCTCCCTACCTGCTGCCAATTGAAAGTTACCACATATTCAATGTAATAAGGGAACCCAATGTTATTCTATTGGGAGATAGGCCTCAAAGTAATAAAAAAACTAATTTAGGAGTTTTTCACTGTGAGGATATGTAAAACTTAAACTTCTTAAACATGTTGCACCCTGTCCTCTGGGCAGTGTAGGCCTCCCTATGTTTGTCTTTCATGTATTAAAAAGAGAGGTTTGTGCCTAGCAAGAAGGATATTATGGCTGGTCAAAATGGCAGTTTAAAACTGCACACATAGGCTGCAAGGGTAGGCCTGAGAAATTTTTTAAAGGCTACTGAAGTGGGTGGCACAATAAGTGCTTCAGGCCCACTCGTAGCACTACATTCACTGGCCCTGGGTACATGTATTACTACTTTAGTATGGACTTACAAGTGTTAGAGGTGCCAATTGGATGTAAGCCAAATCTAGGATGTTTAAAGGGAAGAGCATGAGCACTTTAGCACTGGTTAGCCGTGGTAAAATCTGCCGGGTCCTAAGACCTACAAAATCGAGATCAGAGAAAATGGAGGAGCAAGGAAAAAGGTTTGAGGAAGGATCATTCTAAGGTTGACATGTCTAAAAGTGGGGCTAGCAATAATACAGCAGGGGCAGTGGCATGAGGGCACACAGGTGTGGGGCAGTAAGTCCTCCAGTTTGTGGCTTTTTTCACCATAAAACCAGGGGATGGAGGGGACAATTTCCTTGTTTACCTTAGTGTCTGTGCTGCCACTGGTGATTTTCCTGCCCAACACATAATGTCAACTAAAGCTCCACCCAAATTTCAACCTCATGACAACAGCAGATTCCCTCAGGTAAAGAATGTTACCTTTCAGTAGAGTTCAAGGCAGCACTTTCATTCGAACCATTAGGTTAAAGCAGTCAGAAAGGGAGTCTCTTTACCGCTGATTCCCATAAAGGCAACACTTCCATGCTTCACTCCAACTACTAAGACATCTTAGTAACAGCCTTTGTCTTACACGAGCTGGTCATCAGTAAAACCATCATCTTTATGTGTACTAAAAAGAAAATGCAAAAATGCAATTTTTTGAGGCAAGTCGCCAACCTGATGGTGGAACTAACTCCACATATCCTGAATGCATGCTCTGTGCACTCCTTCAGAACAGATATTACACTTAAAGTAGTCTGCATTTAATACCTGGCCTACTGTTTAAAGGACCAGCTACTATTGAGTAATATTAGCAAGAAAGGCTTCTTCAATGACTTCCAGCTGTGGATGTCTAACATGCTGAAAAACATGAACTTTCCAAAATGGAAGACATCCTATATACTCTCTGTTTTCTCTGGACCCTCCATTAAGGAACTAAGAATTATTTCGAGTTTGGCAGAGCAAGACCATCGAAAAGAACTAACTGGCACCAGGTTTACACTGGCAGAGGCTTTGCTTGCTCAGCCACTGTATACATCAGAAAATAATTCAATAACCCCCAAGTGTGGGGAGAAAACTTCTTGCTTTTCAAGCCACTGAATGTTTTTTTTTTCAGGAAACAAGTTCCCATATTGGGAGCTTGTTCCTTTAAAAGAAAGATCTTTTGCACAGTGGATACAGCAAACATGGCTCTTGCTTGGCAGAGTTTGGTGCCTTCACCAGCACCAGTGCCTCTACTGGAGACACAGAGATCTCCACCTACCTGGCTGGATGTCTTCATAAGGCAGGCAATCCCCTGCCAGGGCTATGACCTCCGCTGACCTGGTGGTCAGCCGGCTGCCCGCCATGGTCCCCTCTCTGAGTTTGAAGTCTTTTATCAGCAATATATTGAAGTGTTGCTTGCACCAAAACGCAACATATAGGGAAGTTTAAACCTTGATTTCATGCTGACTTCGACCTCCATAATCAAGGCCACATTCATTTCCAGAGTTGGACGAGATAGGTTCTTTTTACCGACACACCTGCCTGCTCCTTTCTCACTTAAAGGCCATCCTAAACTCCCCTGCTCACCTTATCAAAATGTGAATAGTTGTCCACACACCTACATTGACATTACTATCAAGGTGCACAAGATCTTCACAATTATCTTTCATCACGTTCAAAGCCATTAGACTTTTAAAAAAAACAGTTGGAACTTACATGACAGCTATACATGTATGGCGAATAACTCCAAACTCCAGCTAGGACATTTGTCACTGGACTTAGCACACCTTACTACTCTACATGAAAGCTGAAATATCCGCACATTACTCTGCTCCCCATTACATCAAATTTAACCTAGACATTGAGTGACACAGAGACCTTTCTGGCCTGAATCTACAAACCAAGAACACTATCCTCAATTTCCTCCTGCCAGACCCCCTTTTATCATGACAATACCAAAACCCAGCCTTTCAACACACCATCTACAAACACCCTCCCCTCTCTTCACCAATTACACACTACCATACAATCCTTACACCCCAGTCCACCACACATATTGCCTCTTCCAGTCATCATAACTAACACAAACACCCCTGACCTACATCCATCCCCTCTTACACACCTCATACACTCTTCTCCAAAGCACATCAACACCCCCTGTAATATTCTAATACCACTCACCAGTACTAACTCACATACAACTCCTTCACAGAAAACCTCTACATCAATATCTCCTCTCACTATTCCACAAAAATAAAACAGACCATACACATCAGCACATCAAAATAACACAGACGTTCAGAATACTTTCCGTCACACCAATTCCCACCCTCATGACTACACAAATAATAGAAATCCTTCCCAATCTTTACTCCTACATTCTCACTCCTCACAAACATCTATCACAAGCACCCCAACACAGCAACATTCTTTCACCCACCTCTCCTCCATTGCTCAATGTAGAGCCTTACATTATGATCCACATGCTCCTTCGCCACCCCTAACCCATAGTCCTTCCACACTAAACAGATACAAACTAAGTAAACAACATGCCACTCTTCACAACTACGCATCCCATTGTCTATTGCACAATAAGGCTACTCTACAAAACAAACTACACTCACCATGTTACTCTCAGCCACCAAGTCCACCACCAACACACGCAGGCCCAACAAAATGCCTCCTAAGCCTGCTGGAAGAGGAGCACTATATTGAAAAACAGGACTATTGTGACCCTCACACAGTTAGCACAACTAACAACACACATGCTACAAGCCAAAATACACTGCTCCCCCTTCGCCAAAACAAAACACCACCACCACAAACACACATTTTCTAAACTGCCTGCTCATAAACTCCATCTAAAAACTCAACATTCCCAGACACATTTCTAGATACAGTCGCAAACCTCATAACATTATACTCAAACCTATGCATTTTTGGGGACCTAAACATTTGGTTTGACAAACCCAAAATACCCCATCCAAAAGCTATCACCACTGGCCTAGTCACATTGAACCTACATCAGATTGTACACAATCCCACAAACATCGCTGTACACTTCCTAGAAGTCATTTTTGCAAAGCCTGAACTAGTTACCGTTCAAAGCATCACATCAATCACATGGTCAAACCACATTTGATAACTTTCTGACATAAAACACCACAAATCAACACGCCCCATAGCAACTTATATACATACATCTATTGACCATGGAGCAAACTCAATTTTGAAGACTTAGAAACACAACTAACAGCTAACACAGATCTAGATGCACTTAATTCTGTTCCAAAACTTTATTAGTGCCTACAGGAAGCTTTCGATAGCCTAATACCACTCAGAAAAACTTAACAGGACAAACGAAAACCAACCCCTCGGAGAAACACAGAACTTAAAAAGATAAAGCAACAAATCAGAAGATTGCAATGGACCTGGCTCAAAACAAACAACATTCAAGACAAACTTCAGCTACACAAACTTTGCAGAATATACAAATCATTCATCAAAAAAGCGAGAAAAAAAAGTACTGCTTAGGCAGCTAAAGGGTTTACAAAATTCTCAATGAATTTTGAAAACCTAAATGCATGGAAGGAAATCATCCCATTACTCAAGATTTCACAAACAAACTAGCAACTCATTACACAACCAAGGCAGACACATTGGGCTCCTATTTAAAACAAAAGAAAACCATCAGCACCAACCCCTTTCCTAAAATTCCCTCCAAGAATTAACCAACCCAGCCTCTGCATTCATTCAAACAAATGTAACAAGGTGCATTTATGGATTTGGTCAAAGCAAGCAGGGCTTCTGGTTGCAATTCACACCCTTGTCCACCATACATCTTCAAGAAAATTATTTTATCTACTTCTGCTGCCACACCTGTAAGAAGAATCATCAATAACTCTTTAACTACAGGAACTTTTCCTGAAGACCTGAAAAAGGCATACATACATCCATTATTAAAGAAAGCAAACCTAGACCCACAGGACCCCAACAACTACAGAACAATCACAAATGGACCTTTCCTGGGCAAAGTGATAAAAAGAGCACCATTCTCCCAGATGTCACAATTCATTGAAGACAATTCCATACTTTCAGACTTCCAAACTGCATTCCACCCAGGAAGAGGCACTGAATCGGCACTCATAGCAATCTGGGATGATCTTAA
Organism: Pleurodeles waltl; assembly: GCF_031143425.1. Classification (NCBI taxonomy): domain Eukaryota; kingdom Metazoa; phylum Chordata; class Amphibia; order Caudata; family Salamandridae; genus Pleurodeles; species Pleurodeles waltl. Next base: position 679,585,028 of record NC_090450.1, on the reverse strand, counting down.
AAACACAGTTGACCGCAATGGAGTTGATGCACTACTTCTCTTGGACCTCTCAGCTGCCTTTGATACTGTTGACCATGACAGCCTAATTCAAAGACTCCACAAAGCCGGCATAGAAGGGACTGCTCTCAACTGAATTACATCCTACCTTCAAAACAGAACTAATATTATCTATTCCCCTTCCTTCTTGTCCAATTCCTACATCACAAAAGCAGGCCCCCCCCAGGGATCAATTATCTCACCCATGCTTTTCAACATCTACATGATGTCATTACCAGAACTGTTCAATGATTTTCAACTCACCTGCTACAACTATGCAGATGATACACAAATACTACTTAAATTAGAATGCCCCAAAGACATTAAAAACTCAAAAATCTTCGGTTGCCTCAGAGCCGTTGATCAGTGGATGACTTGGAGCCATCTCAAACTGAATGCTTCCAAATTGGAAATATTCACATGTGACGTCTGGAAAAATTATGACCCACTGTGCGCCTGGCCTGACGATCTTGGACCACCTCCTCAAGTATCCAAGGAAGTTTAAAACCTTGCAATTACCATGGACTCAAAGTTAACACTGAATGCCCAAGTGCTCAAATTAGCGCAATCAAGCTTCATCACCTTGAAGACTCTGCGACACATCTTCCCCCACCTCGGATTTCCACACAAGGTGCAGGCTACTGTTTCAGTTGTACTATTGGATTATGCCAATGGCCTCTACCATGGATCATCTCTATATATATTATGAAAAAACTACAACGTATTCAGAACTCAGCTGCCAGGCTACTATTACATGTAAAGCCACAAGCCCACATCTCCCATGCCTTGAAAGCACTACACTGGTAACCCAGTGCCAGAACATCCATCTTCAAGCTGCTTTGTATTACCCACAAAGCTATACATGGAACAGGACCACCTTATATCACCACCGTACGAATAAAAGACAATAGGTCGTACATCCTTTTCCGTTCAAGCCAAGCTATGGAATTCATTACCCCCAAATATAGGATCCACAGATAACGATCATGCCTTCAGAAGACTACTCAAGAGTTGGCTCTTTCCTTCTTAACCACCATATTCAAACAGCAACGGACTGCATATGCCTGTGTTGATAAAGTGTATAATCTGATTATGAGTATATTCTAGATATGTATAGTTCTGTAAGAAATATGTATCTGTACTATTTAATAATAATAAATTATACACATACTCTTTAAGCATGTTTAACAAATGTATATTTACACATGGTGAAATATATATATATATATATAGATATACATATATATCTATATATATATATATATATATTTTTTTTTTGAGAAAAAGGACGTTGGGTAGAGCACTCCACCAAGGATTTTATATAAATTATTTATTAAACGACTGTGAGCAAAAGAACAATGCCTTTCGACCAGCACGGTCTTTATTGAGTTCTAAAGTCCTGCAATCCATTCTTGTCTATTTATAGCTAATGACCTTATAACAAAAATAATGCATGTTGGGACTAGTAGTCCAATTAAATAAAGAAACAACTCATACTAACAGAACTCATTACAACCTTTTCAATGCTCACATTAGTGATTACCTATATATTCGCAAAATGTTTTTTTGCTAAATATTTTTGCAAAATATTTTTACATGAAGGCAAATTATTAAATCAACATTAATCAAAAGTATTTTTATAATATACAAATCAAAATCAAACTAGCTTAATATATACATTAATTTGTCACATATGAACATCCTCCTTGTGCACTTAAACCAAATCATGTAGTGAATATATATCATTCTCCCTCCTGCTTACACCAATCAATTATTTGTTCAATCAAATCACCATTAAACCGTTATCCTCATATATTCTTTGCACAATATGCATATTCTCATATATGGAATGACCTATAAACCAATGTTTATAAACCTCAAAACATCTCTCTTTGATTATTTATATTCCATATTACAGGTGTATATAAAGCTCCTCATGATTATTCATCCCATAAGGGGCCTTCGTTCTCATTTGAATTATATATCTAGATTCCAATTGATGCAACTTTTTAATTCGGTCGCCACCTCTTTCCTGGTCTGGAATATGATCTATCCCATAATATCTTAAACTTCTCCAATCATTAGATATATGTGTCTGTAAATGCTTAGCAGTTGCATATGTGGTATCTTTATGGGTTATCGCTCTAATATGTTCAAGTATTCTTTTCACCAGCATACAAATTGTGCTCCCAATATATTTAAGACCACAGTGGCATTCTATAACATAGATTACAAATTTACTGTTGCAAGTGATTTTATGTTTTATTGCCACCACCTGTCCATTTGGAAATTTTCTCTTTTTCAATGACTTACCAATTTTGCATGCTTTACAACTGTTACATTTAGAATAACCCTTTTGTTCTTCTTCCAGCCAATTGTAATCTTTCCTTAAAGTGAAGTGACTTTTAACCACCATATCTCTGATACTAGGTACTTTTCTATATGAGAACTGAGGTTTGGGTCCTACCAAGGGTCCCAAATCTAAATCCTTTTCAATTATTTTCCAATGGTTTTCTACAATGTTCCTTATACATCCACTTTCTTTAGTATATCACATTGTCATTCTAACTGGATCACCTAAATTTGGTTCTCTTATCTTAAATAACATTTCGTCTCATTTTTTCAATTTAATCAAAGTCACATTTTTCTCTTAAGCATATTCGCATTGTACCCTCGATTTCTAAATCTTTCATATGTTTCAACACATTTCAGGGATAATTTCTTATCATTAGAACAAATTCTTCTCATTCTAATAAATTCTCCTATAGGTATACTCTTGATCAAAGATTTAGGATGGAAACTGTGCCCATGAAATACACTGTTACATGCAGTTTCTTTCCGAAATACTGTTGTTCAAATTTTATTGTTTTCAATATAGATGGTAATATCCAAGAAATTAATCGATGTTGTACTTGTTTCACATGTAAATTTGAGACCCACCTGATTGTTGTTTAGAACAGTAAAATATTGCAAAAATTCTTTTTTAGAACCATTCCATATAACAAAAATATCATCAATAAAGCGGACCCAAAGTAACACTTTTTCAAAAAATTGATCATTAGCTTTTTCCCATGCTATTTTTCTTTCCCACCAACCCATCACCAAGTTGGCATAATTTGGGGAAAGAGAAATGCCCATAGAAGTGCAGCATAATTGATGAATAATCTCATGATTAAACATGAAAATATTGTTCTTTAAACACATGTCAATCATGGCCAACAACATATTGGAGTGTTCTAACTCTGAAATATTATGTTGTTTCAAGAAGTATTCACATGCCTTTAGTCCCACTTCATGATTGATAGAAGTATAAAGGGAAACTACATCTATTGTAACCAGTAAGTAATCTTCATGCCTATCCAAATCCAACAAGATTCTGAGTACATTTCCCGAGTCCTTAATATATGAGCTCAGTGTTCTGACCATAGGAGTAAGTAAATGTCAACATAATCCGAGACCCTTTCAAATAATGAATCATATGCTGATACAATGGGTCTTCCTGGCGGTGATATCAATGATTTGTGAATTTTCGGTAAAAAAGTAATTGGTGGTAAGGTTGGATTTTCTTTTTTCAAATAGATGTATTCCTCCCGATTAAGTAGCAGTTGTTGGTGCCATTCATCCAGTTTAGAATGTAAATGTGTCATCATACTCTTTAAAGGATTTTTTGTCCATTTTTTATAATTATGTTGATTATTCAATTGCCTGTAAGCCTCTTCCATATAATCAGATGTATTTAGAATCACTATATTGCCTCCTTTATCCACTGATTTTATTACTATCTGATTATTTAACATCAAACTCTTTAATGCCAATCGTTCCTTCCTCCTAAGATTTTCAGAATGACCAGTATGTTTTTTGTTACATAAACGTTCTATATCATCCAAAACTATTTCAGAAAATAAATCCCCTTTATTCCCTGGCGACAACACAGGACAAAACTTAGATTTTTCTTTCAATCCGGAGGGTTTATGAGATTTAGGCCCTCATTCCTACTTTGGCGGGCGGCGGTTGCCGCCCGGCAAGCGGGAACCGCCAGAAGACCGTACCGCGGTCAAAAGACCGCGGCGGTCATTCTGACTTTCCCGCTGGGCTGGCGGGCGACCGCCAAAAGGCTGCCCGCCCGCCCAGCGGGAAAGCACCAGCAACGAGGAAGCCGGCTCCGAATGGAGCCGGCGGAGTTGCTGGTGTGCGACGGGTGCAGTTGCACCCTTCGCGATTTTCAGTGTCTGCCAAGTAGACACTGAAAATCAATGTGGGGCCCTGTTAGGGGGCCCCACGACACCCGTTCCCGCCAGCCTGGTTCTGGTGGTGAAAACCGCCAGAACCAGGCTGGCGGGAAGGGGGTCGGAATCCCCATGGCGGCGCTGCTTGCAGCGCCGCCGTGGAGGATTCACAGGGGCAGCGGGAAACCGGCGGGAAACCGCCGGCTTCCCTTTTCTGACCGCGGCTTTACCGCCGCGGTCAGAATAGCCCCAGAAGCACCGCCAGCCTGTTGGCGGTGCTTCCTCCGTCCCCTACCCTGGCGGTCTCGGACCGCCAGGGTAGGAATGACCCCCTTAGTGTCCATATCTAATTGTTGTAAGATTTCCTTTTCTGTATAAACTTCATCCTGTAAATTATGAGATAAGTCAAGCAAAGCTTTAAGTTTAAGATCAGTAATTTGATCAATCTTCAATTGAATTTCTTCCAGTTCTTCAATGATCTGACTAATAATACTAGATGTTACCTTTTTGCTTTGTTGTGCATGAAATTTTAATAATTTCAATTTCCTCACAAATTCGTAGATGTGACTCCGAGTGTCCACGTAATCAAAATGAATTTCAGGGCAAAATGACAAACCTTTATTAAGGGTATTCAATTCAGTATCAGTTAACTTATAGCTCGAGAGATTCACTACTAGATTTGGTGTCACTATTGCTTCCTCTGACTTCTCAGGGGATATTGTCTTTTTTCTGTTTCTTTTTGCTCTCCTTGTTTTTCTCTTGTTCATTCCTAACTGGTTTTGCTTGAGCCCAGAACCACGACCCCTGTTTCTGCCCCTTCCTCTCGATAACTTTTGGTCCAGATAAAGTACTTGCATTTCCTCTAAAAAAGTGTTGCCATTCATAGAGCCTTCTCCCTCACTTAATTCTACTTCCGACTCCATGGAAGTCTCTTCACCATTGCGATTCTGTTGCAACTTGCTGTATCTCGACTCTCGTTTTAATGATCAAATCTTTTTGCAAACGTGTATACTCTGCCAAATTTATAGTCTCTCTCATCTCTTAAAAATGTATTTCTTTTTCTCTCCTGAATCTCATCCTCATAATTATTAAGTCGTTTCTCCATGGTTTGTAGTAAAGAGGTCTGTTCACTTTTATCATCATAATTACTAAGTCTATCTTCTAGTTCTCTGATTTTAATATGAGCATCTTCCACATCCAATTTAGCTTGCTTGATGATAATCCTCATCATATTTAGTGAACAGTGTGTATTATTCTCTGCCCATTCTGTGAATAATAAAGGCTTCATACCTCGTATATGTTGGAATTGTAAAAATTTGCAGGCCTCTTGGAATTCTTTCCACCTCAATATATTTTTCTAAAGATAAGAATTTCCCTACTTTTATTAATTTCTTTTTTTATAAAATTTTTCTAACTCAAAAAATAATTGCTTTAAAGAAAGTTCTTTCCGTGAATTGGCATCTGCTACTGTTGATTTCTCCTCATTCAACATTTTACTTGTGTCAAAAAGTTTTATTGCCAATTCAGCTCTCTTTGCTTTCCTATCTTCCTTTTTGCATATAATATGATAATCTTTCGACTTTTAGCCAGATTTCACAGTCCAAATTAATTACTTAATTAGTTCTCCTTGATGGCCCCGTTTATATCTATAAGCTGTTAAGTAAGCTGCCAGGGCTGTATCGGCATGAATTTCTCAGTTTATCCGTTTATTTATGTAGGAACACTGCAGGCTTACCTGCAACTCAGCTCTCTCCTCGCCGGTATATATATATATATATATATATATATATATATATATGTATAAATATATATATATATATATACTGTATATATATGTGTGTGTGTATAAAAACATATGTGTATATTATACTATGCTTCACATGTTCATAGGTCAGTGCATAGCTCATAGATAAGTTGTTATATTAGATACTTATGAATTCCTGCTTTCGTTTTTATATCACAATGAACAAATGTTAGTTTACCTATTCAAAAATTGAGGACAGATAAATGAATGTTAGAAAAGTACACTTATTAATAAACTTCAAATATTACAAATCTTGAAAGTTTGTGTTTATACAATACTACTTTTCTTATCATATTATTATACCCATTATTATATCACATATATTCCCTTACTATGTATTTACATATCTATTTATTACTTTAGTCCTACTGTAGTAGAGAAAAATAAATAAAGATAAATAAAATTAAGTCTATAAATAAAATCCAAATGATAAATAATTAAATTATATTAAATTAAAAAAAAAAAAAAAAATATATATATATATATATATATAAATAAATACATATATATACATATATATATATATACATTTTACTCTCTTGTAAGCTTTACTCTGTCTCCCTCCTCCATCTCTCCCTTACTCATCCCACGCCTCAACCTATTACTATAAACTCCCAGTTAGCATTTCTGGATTCTTCCCTCCTCTATCCCTTTATTACTCTAGTCAATCCAGCTAACAAGCTCACATATCCTCTGCTCAATTGTACTCATAATAATACTAATACTGTACTCATATTTCCCTATACTAATCCACCACTAATTCCTCTTGGGTTCCGGTGTAGCGTGCTACTCACCGAAAAGCGAATTGACTCCTTGCCAGGGGTAGTAAGCGCCATATGATTACAATTACAATAATCCCTAGGACTTCAGTGATGTCACATTGATGGCAGCACCCACACTCTGCAAATTATTCCAGCACCACTGATTGAATGAGGTTAAGGTAGGCAACGAATTTCGGAAGAAGACCTAGTAAGCCACATAAATGGCTTACCTCTGATTTCATTGCTTTGGGGCATGAACCTTTGTCTTGTTTTTTTGTGAGGAAGATCAGATTCGCATTGATGGATATTTAGTCGCTGGGAGTATTAGAAAACACCAAAGGTAAGTAATAGAACCCACCTCAGAGCCTGGGAAAGCAGGAGTAAATCACAGTAACTTGCATAGAACACACAAGAATACGAGAAAGAAGATAATGCACGAACCAGAAATATATCAAGATACAAAGGGTGGATTCCTGGACCTAAAGACCTGTGGAAGAATGGTACTAAGTCCAAGAAGCACAGAAGAGTCCAGGGAGGAAGGAGCCCCTGCTAACCCGAATCAAGGTGCAAAAGAAAAAACACTGGTGAAGAACAACAGTCAGTACTACACCCAAGAAGATGGATGCGGGTGCCTGGTTGGTGCAGATGATATCCCACACTGGATGGATGATTGCAGTCTGGTTTGCGTCGCTGGATTCCGCCAACAAGCCTTGGCACACGCAAAGCTCATTGTTAGCGGAAAATGGCACTGCCTGGGACCAGGAGGGACCTGGTGGACTCTACCCAGGCGGAGGAGTCAGAGGGGGCTCTCAGCAACTCAGAGAGCCCACAGAAAACCAGCCAGCGCACACAGGAGTCCCCCAGCATGGGGACAAAAGAGTTGCAAAAGGAGGCCCATGCAGCACAAAAACAAAGGATCCCACGCCACCAGAGAACCACTCAGGAAGCTGTGCATCACAGGAAGGAGTGCTGGGGGCCAGAGCTACATTGTGCACAAAGAATTTCATAGAAGAATGCCAACAAGCCTTGGCAACTGAAAAACATGTGGGACACAGGGGTACTGTATTGCGTGGGAAGGCAAGCTCTTACCTCCACCAAAGTTGGACAGTAGGACGTCAGGACCATCAGGACCACTTCAGTCCACCACCCGTGATGCAGGATCCATGCAACTCATCAGGAGAGGTGACCCACGCAGATGGTCATCGTTGCAGAGAGGGGCCTGCTGAAGCAGGGAACCTCCCAAAGGAGAGACCCTAAATAGCCCTGAAAGGGGGATTGGTCATCTAAACAGGTAAGCACCTATCAGGGGATGGCTCTGACACCACCTGATGGCACTGGCCACTCAGATGCTCCCAGAGTTCGCTGCCAACTTGGCATTCAAGATGGCAAACCCAGGGACCCTCTGGAGGAGCTCTGAGCACCACACCTGGGGTGGTGATGGACAGTGGAGTGGTCACTCCACTTTCCTTTGTCCAGTTTCGTGCCAGAGTAGGGACTGGGGGTAGCTGATCTGGTGTTGACTGGATCATGCAAGGAGGGCACCAAATGTGCCCTTTTAAGCATTTCCAGTGGCCTGGGGAAGGAAGCTACCCCTCCCAAGCCTGTAGCACCTATTTCCAAAGGCAGAGGTTGTAACACCCCTCTCCCAAAGGAAATCCTTTGTTCTGCCTTCCTGGGCTTGAGCTTCTCAAGCAACAGGAGGGCAGAAACCTGTCTGAGAGGTGGCAGCAGCTCGGGCTGCCTGGAAAATCTCAGAAGGCTGGAATGGCAATACTCGGGGTCCTCTAAGAAGCCCCCAGAGTGCATGAAATCATACAATCAATGCTTGCAAAAGCCTTGGGGTATGATTCCAATGTGTTTGATACCAAACTGTGACCGGGCCGCCCCGGGCAACAGCGGGGAACCGGCAGAAACGGAACCGCTACGGCCGCGTTCCCAGGTTCCCCTGGGAACGCGTCCGCAACGAGGCCAGCGTCCTGAGGTTGCCTCGGCAACCTCCGATGACGAGGAGGCTCCGGATTGGCCACCAGGCGGCCAAAAGACGGAAGCTCCGGTCGAGAGGAGGAGAGCCGGGGAGGAAGAGAGGAAGGAGAACGACGGCGGCGACGACGAACCGAAGAAAGAAGAGAGAGACGGCGACGAGGACATCGGAGGAGGACCCCAGTGGCCTGGAAGCGGCGGAACCCGAACCCAGAGGAACAGCGCCCGACCGGAAGCAGGGGAGACCAGCCCAGACCGACGAGAGGACCTCCACAGAGCCAGCCACGACCCTGGAGGGTCGTGGCTCTACAAGGTACGGTCCTTCTGGACAAACCGAGGGGCACAATAAAAGGGGAGAAATGCTGGGGAAGGGAGGGAGGCAGGGTGAGGGGAGGGAAGAGAGAAGGGCACTTTAAAGAGCACCGGGAGAGCACAAAAGGGTAAAGTACGGAATATACACAAGCCCTGAAGTCCTCACTGGCACCTATATCACACATAAACCCCCCCCCCCCCTCCTTAAACCTTTTCCCCAGTAAAACAAATAAGTAGAAGACGTGTTGTAAGGCGTTCGTTCCACTCACCAGCGATATGTGTTCCCTTTTTCTTGTATGTCACATCCGGGACCTTATGAGGACGATCCGGTACGCCACCTAGAGAAAAGGAAGAAAAGGGACACAGATTAGAAGGAAGATATTCACCACTCCAGAGAAGAAACCGGCGCTAAACGTCGTACTGACTTTTCATCGGTTCTTATTTCAAATTACTAATAAATACTTACCTCAAAAACCCAAATTTACCTCTCCTGAATGTCTATACTGTGGGGACTGTCTACAGTGGTGTCAGAAGTGGGATCTTGTTGCTAATCCCTCTCCATAAAACAGTCCAGACAGTATACACAATGAGTGAAAGTCCATCGTTAGAGACCATGATTAAGCAACTAGCGGAAGGGCAAAGACACTTACAACTCGTATGGGAGGCCCAACAGAAAGAGGCCAAAGAAGACCGAGAAACCTTACAATCTGCTCTGAAGAGCCAGGCGACCATACTGGCGAACAACCAGTTAGTCCATGAAAGTGCGATGAAAAAACTAACGGAGACTATCGCCGCTAGTAAGGTACATCCGAATGTACCTAGTTCCGTATTACAGAAGTATCAGGAGGGAGAGGATCCGGAATCCTTTTTTACCAACTTTGAACGGGTAGCCTCCTCCGCCCTATGGCCAGAAGATAAATGGGGACAATATGTCGCCCCCCTGCTCACCGGTCTCTTACAATCAGCATATCAAGCCGCTAACCCAGGTGGTGTCACCCCCTATCAAGACATAAAAACAAGTATACTAGAAAGGGTGGGTCACGACACAGAATATTACCGGATGAGATTTCGTAAAGTCAAATGGGGCACCAACGAAGATCCTAGAACCTTTTATTTTCGTGTGAAGGATCTAGCATTAAAATGGTTAGGCCATATTGGAGATAGTCGGGAGGAAGTCATCAAAACCATTATACTGGAACAATATCTAGATGGTCTACCCCCATCCACAAAACACTGGATAAGACAACACCCAAAAGTGGATACTGAGACGGCCATTGATCTGGCCTGTGCTTTTCATCGATCCACCGATGTCAGAAACTGTCCCACGCGAAGTATCATTAAACCAGTTCTACCGACCCCAAAGACATTTGTAAAAAGTCCACCCGACTATCTAGTACCACGTAGGTTTCCTGAAGGCCCGCCTACCATGGGACCCCAATGTTATAGTTGTGGCGAATGGGGACACATCGCACATATGTGTCCCCAGAAACAAGAAACGGGAGAACCAATGGAGATAGGGATGACAAGGCGAAGGGTGTTATGTACCGGGAAGGGCGCCCTAAAATTTAAAATGATGATACAAGTGGACGGGAAAAGTATATATGCCCTGGTTGACTCCGGCTGCAGCCAATCAGTAATTAGGAAAGACTTGATAAATAATGATATAGAAGAGAAACAATGGGTATCTATATGTTGCATACACGGGGACAAGGCCCAGTATCCTATACAGATACTCCAGATCAGGTGGGGACCCTATCAGGACTTCCTCCCAGTGGGGATAATGCCCCGGTTAATCGAGGAATGTATCATTGGGACAGACTACGTCCACTTCCAAGAACTATTAGACTACGTCAGAGATACCAAACAAACTAAGGATTGGTGGAGAGAGGCACCCTTTTCAGAGAGTGATATTGAGTGTCCGCTATATCGTAGAAAGTTGTCACGAAGAGAGAAACGACAGGGAAAAGGGGACTATCGGAAGACGAAAGGTGACAACACCTATGGAGAGATAGTGGCAGAAATTCATGAAGTTCCTAGTACTTTTGTCCAACAACAGAGAGAGGACCCCTCCCTTAACAATGCCTGGAGGTCGGCAGTAACAGAGGAGACAGAAGAGGTGGGTCCCTACTTTATAGTGCAAAAAAACTTATTATATCGGGTTACTACCACACGACGGGGAGAACGTAAACGCCAACTTCTGGTACCTACCCACTATCGGGAACATGTTCTTACACTAGCTCATAATCACCCAGGGGGAGGACACTTTGGGAGAGAGAACACCGAGGAATATTTGCTCAGAAGGTTTTATTGGCCTGGAGTGTACGCCCACATACGTAGGTATTGCGCCCAATGTCCCCGTTGTCAGTTAACCGAACCTAGTCGGCCTAGGAAGGCACCTCTCCTACCCCTTCCCATCATCGATATCCGTTCAAAAGAATAGGGATGGATCTAGTGGGACCTTTGATTCCTTCGTCAAAAGGACACACCTACATCCTAGTCATTGTAGATTATGCTACACGATACCCAGAGGCCATTCCCCTGACTAGTATGACAACCAAGACAGTGGCCCAAGCTATGATTAACGTATTTTCTCGTCTTGGGTTTCCACATGAAATCCTCACGGATCAGGGGACCCCTTTTATGTCCACCTTAATGAAACAAGTGTGCAAAACATTGGGGATAGCTCAGATCAGAACATCCGTTTACCATCCTCAAACTGACGGACTAGTCGAAAGATATAATCGAACCATTAAAACCCTGCTGAGAAAGACTATCAATGAGACAGGGAAGGATTGGGATCAAAAGTTACCCCTAGTTTTGTACGCCATACGGACACATGAGCAAGCATCCACGGGGCATAGCCCCTTTGAGTTGGTCTTCGGACGCCAACCTCGTTCCCTTTTAGACATGGCGGTAGAATCCTGGGAGGCCGAGGCTGAGGAAGCAGGGACTTCTTTGTTAGAATATGCAAAAAAATTGAGGAACCACCTACACAGCTTATGGACCGACGTACACGCAAACCTGGAACAGGCCCAACAAACACAAAAGTCCTATTATGACAAAGGAAGTAAACTACGGGTTTTCCAACCCGAGGACCAGGTCCTAATAATGAGACCCACCTCCGACCATAAACTCCTGGCCAAATGGCAGGGCCCATATCGAGTAATCAAAGCAGTTTCCCCTGTCACCTACCTTATCGAAATATCCTCCCGTCCAATAAAAACACAAATATATCATGTAAACCTGCTAAAAAAATGGGAGACCCCCGCACAACCTGAACGTTCCGTAGAAATGGGTCAGTTTGTGTGTCCCGACAAGACCCTAGATATCGAGTTCTACCCTACCAACCCCGATACTGAAAGTACCCTACCCATAGTGGACGATACTTTACCTGAAGGGCAAAAGCAACAAGCCCTTAAGGTTTTAAAACAATGGCAACCACTCTTTTCAGAGAAACCAGGAAAGACGTTTTTAATTCACCATAATATACGCACGAGCTCCGGGAAGATCACAAGAGAACGCCCGTATCGTATTCCAGAAGCTAGAAAACACATAATCGAAGAAGAAATCAAAACAATGTTATCCCTAGGGGTCATCGAACCGTCCACTAGTCCCTGGTGTTCACCGGTTGTCCTAGTACCGAAGCCTGATGGTAGCGTCAGGTTTTGCATAGATTTCCGCAAACTTAACTCAAACTCCCTATTCGACACCTATCCCATCCCTAGGGTGGACGATGTTCTCGAAAAACTAGGGAAAGCAAAATACATGTCTACTATCGACCTAACTAAAGGGTATTGGCAGATTCCCTTAGCTCCTCCAGATAGAGAAAAAACAGCTTTTTCTACCCAGTCCGGGTTATATCAATTCACAGTACTGCCTTTTGGGCTTCATGGAGCCCCTGCAACCTTTCAAAGGTTAATGGATAGGATTCTAAAACCCTATCCTGCATTCTCCGCTGCATATCTAGATGATGTAGTCGTATTTAGTGAAACATGGGAGGATCATTTAATACACCTACAGAGAATATTCCAAGCCCTTCAAACTGCTGGTTTGACGGCCAATCCCAAGAAATGTGTGATAGGTAAAACCGACATCTCCTATTTGGGATATCGGATTAATCAGGGTACACTACAACCTCAAAATGGGAAGGTGGATGCCATTTTACATGCCCCTCTTCCACACACGAAAAAGGAATTACGCTCCTTTTTAGGATTAGTGGGCTATTATCGGCGCTTCATTCCACATTACTCCACCTTAGCAGCACCTCTTACGGACCTACTCACTAAACAATATCCCAATCGACTTTTGCCTTTTTCGGAGACGCAAAACGCGAGTTTTGAACAGTTGAGAGTTTCCTTAACCTCCGATCCCATCCTGCATTGCCCAGATTTTACGAAGCCGTTTCACCTCTACACTGACGCATCGGATGTTGGGCTTGGAGGGGTTCTGACTCAGCCAGATAGCGAGGGGCTTGACCATCCGGTGGTCTACATCAGTAGAAAACTGTTTTCCCGGGAACGTAACTATCCAATTATAGAGAGAGAGTGCTTGGCTATCAAGTGGGCCATTGACTGTTTGCAGTACTATCTCCTAGGGCGGCCGTTTATACTATTCAAGGATCACGCTCCTCTTACGTGGCTGGCTGCGCATAAGGATTCTAACTCCAGGATACTGCGATGGTTCCTTGAACTGCAACCGTTCTCCTTTCAGGTTCGGCACGTCCCTGGATCTCACCAGGCCCCGCTGATTATCTGTCCCGGTTTCCTCTGTCTTCGCCTGTCCTGGAGCAGGACAGTTCGTGGGGAAGGGTGTGTGACCGGGCCGCCCCGGGCAACAGCGGGGAACCGGCAGAAACGGAACCGCTACGGCCGCGTTCCCAGGTTCCCCTGGGAACGCGTCCGCAACGAGGCCAGCGTCCTGAGGTTGCCTCGGCAACCTCCGATGACGAGGAGGCTCCGGATTGGCCACCAGGCGGCCAAAAGACGGAAGCTCCGGTCGAGAGGAGGAGAGCCGGGGAGGAAGAGAGGAAGGAGAACGACGGCGGCGACGACGAACCGAAGAAAGAAGAGAGAGACGGCGACGAGGACATCGGAGGAGGACCCCAGTGGCCTGGAAGCGGCGGAACCCGAACCCAGAGGAACAGCGCCCGACCGGAAGCAGGGGAGACCAGCCCAGACCGACGAGAGGACCTCCACAGAGCCAGCCACGACCCTGGAGGGTCGTGGCTCTACAAGGTACGGTCCTTCTGGACAAACCGAGGGGCACAATAAAAGGGGAGAAACGCTGGGGAAGGGAGGGAGGCAGGGTGAGGGGAGGGAAGAGAGAAGGGCACTTTAAAGAGCACCGGGAGAGCACAAAAGGGTAAAGTACGGAATATACACAAGCCCTGAAGTCCTCACTGGCACCTATATCACACATAAACCCCCCCCCCCTCCTTAAACCTTTAACCCAGTAAAACAAATAAGTAGAAGACGTGTTGTAAGGCGTTCGTTCCACTCACCAGCGATATGTGTTCCCTTTTTCTTGTATGTCACATCCGGGACCTTATGAGGACGATCCGGTACGCCACCTAGAGAAAAGGAAGAAAAGGGACACAGATTAGAAGGAAGATATTCACCACTCCAGAGAAGAAACCGGCGCTAAACGTCGTACTGACTTTTCATCGGTTCTTATTTCAAATTACTAATAAATACTTACCTCAAAAACCCAAATTTACCTCTCCTGAGTGTCTATACTGTGGGGACTGTCTACACAAACATACCTATGTTCAGAGTTACCATTATGTATCTGGGAATAGGTAGTGACCTATTTCCAGTACACGTGTAAAATGGCATCCCCGCACTCATGAAGTCTGGGAAAATGGTCCTGGAGGTCGTGGGGGCACCTCTGCTAGTGTAGGGGTGCCCTCACACACAGGTACTCTGCACCCTGCCCTCAGGGCTGGAGGGCCTGCTATATGGGTGACTTATAAGTGACCTGGTGCAGTGTAACTGGCAGTGAAAGGGTGCATGCACCTTTTCACGCAGGCTGCAATTGTAGTCCTACAGAAGCCTTTGCATGGGCTCCCTATGGGTGGCAAAAGAATTGCTGCAGCCCATAGGGATCTCCTGGAACCCCAATGTCCTGGGTACCTAAGTACCATATACTAGGGACATATAAGGGGGCACCAGTATGCCAATTTTGGGTGAAATACTGGGTTACCAGTATGCAACAACCATAATTTAAGGAAGAGAGCATAACTACTGGGGTCCTGATTAGCAGGATCCCAGTAGACACACTCAAACACACATTGCAAACAGCCCAAATGTGGGGGTAACCAAGCTAGAAAGAGGCTATTTTCCTACAAGGTTAGCATCCACAATAATGATTTACAAGCTTTTATACACCAACTTTTACATGAATGACTCAAACAGTGAATCACAAAGTCATTAGCTCACAGTTCCTATGCTTATGCCAACTTATGTACAATATCACAAATTTAAGTCAAGGTACTTTGGACGACAATATTTCGATCCCCTAGACAAGTATCAGGATCATCGTAAGCCTTTGTTAAGCTTGAGTTAAAAGGGTTACAGAGTGCTTGTAACCAAAATGGCGAAGATAAATCTGACTCACGTCTCATATGAGTGAGAAGGCAATCAATGGAGATCTGAATCTCTAATCAAGCGCCAATGCCATAAAGTAGTAGTAGAGTGGAGTAGTGTCACAGTGTAATAGAGTGTCATAGAGTGGAGTGGCAGAGTGTCGTAGAGTGGAAAGGCATAAAGAAGAGTGAACTGGAGTAGAGTGAAGTAAAGTAACGTGAACTGGCATAGAGAAAGTTGGGTAGAGTATTGTTGAGCATAGTACATTGTTGTATAGTGGAGTGGCATAGAGGGTTGTGCAGTGGCGTTGAGGCGTTGAGCAGAGTACTGTAGACTGAAGTGTCATAGGGTGGTGTGGAGTGGCATAGAGTGGAGTAAAGTGGAATGGATTGGCTTATAGGGAGTTACAGAGTGGAGAAAGTGTTAGAGTTTAATGGAATAAAGTGTCAGAGTCTAGTATCATGTAGTGTAATGTCAGAGTGAAGTGTCATAGAGTGGAGTTGGGCGGTCTAGAGTGAAGTGGCATAGAGTACAGTGGTGCAAAGTAGATTGATATAGAGTGTAGTGGTATAGAGTGCACTGGTTTTGAGTAAAGAGGTGTAGAGTGCATTGGCGAAGACTGGACTGGTTTAGCGTACAGTGCAGTAGCGTAGAGTGGTGAAGAGTCAAGGGGCGCAGAGTGGAGTGGCACAGCATAGATTGCAGTGGTTCAGAGTGCTGTGTCATAGAGTGAAGTGGTGCATGGTAGAGTGAAGTGGTGCAAGGTAGAGTAGACTGGTGTAGAGGGCAGTGGTGGAGTGCAGTGATGCAGAGTAGAGTGGCATATAGTGTAGTGGCATATGGTACATTGGTGTAGAGTGCAGTAGAGTGGCATATAGTTGAGCGGTGCAGAGTAGAGTGCCGTGGTGCTGAGTAGAGAGGAGTATAGTTCAGTGACAGAGTTCAGTGTTGCAGAGTAGAGTGTCATAAAGGGCAGTGGTGTAGAGTAGAGTGGCATAGAAGGCATTGGTGTAGAGTGCAGAGATGTAGAGTGATGCAGAGTAGAGAAGAGTGGCTTAGAGTACAGTGGTGCAGAGTAGAACAGAGTTGCATAGAGTGCCGTGGCATAGAGTAGATTGCTGCAGAGTACAGTATAGTGGTGAAGAGTAGATTGTTGCAGAGTCGAGCATAGTGATGTAGAGTGCAATAGCATAGAGCGGTGCAGAGCAGATTGTAGTGGCGCAGGGTACATTGGAGTGGTGCAGGGTAGATTAGACTGGCATAGCATAGAGTGGAGTTGCGTAGATTGCAGTGGCATAGAGGAGATGATTTCAAAGTAGAGTGAAGTGCCCTACAGTGGAGTGGTGTAGAGTAGATTAGAGTGCAGAAGTGCAGAAAGAGTGCAGTGGGACAGAGTACAGTGGCATTGAGTGCAGTGGTGCAGAGTAGAGGGGCGTGGAGTTCAGTGGCAGAGAGTGCAATGTTGCAGATTAGAGGGTCGCAGAGTACAGTGCTGTATTGTAGAGTGGCATACAGTGCAGTGGCATAGAGGGCTGTGGCGCAGAGTACAGTGGCATTGGACGCAGTGGAATAGAGTGCTGTGGTGCAGAGTAGATTGGCATTGAGTGCAGTGGCATAGAGTGTATTGGTTTTGAGTAAAGTGGTGAAGAGTGCACTGGCAGAGTGCAGGGGTGTAGTGTACAATGGTTAGAGTAGAATAGCATAGATTGCAGTGGCAGAGTGTAGAGTGCTGCAGAGTAGAGTGGTGTAGAGTGGAGTGGTACAGCATAGATTGCAGTGGCATAGAGTAGCACAGAGTGGAGAAAAGTGGTGTAGGGTGCAGTGGCATAGGGTAGATTGTTTTAGAGTAGAGTGAAGAAAAGATAGAGAAAATATAATATACTTCAATATGCTGAAGTATGTAACGATAACAACAACATAAATAATAACGCTAGGCATAACGGCCCAAAATGAAATATGGCTTCGCCCTGTTAGCCACGCTGTAATCAAGCCCTTCATTACCCAGATAACAAAACATTAAACATAAATGTTGGAAAAATATACCCTTCTAATAGCTAAATTGTTGTGTGAAAAGGTAAAATCTGGGCTCAATCTCGACTTCACTGTTTCACCAACTGGTGTGATCTTAGGCAAATACAAATATTGTGTTTCACAGAGCCTCCTTTGTAGCCTGCAGGCACCAGTCTGAGTGGGGCTCTGTTTCCTCTTTCGATCTTCCTCATTGTCTTGCAGCTCCTCTTGAAGGCATCCTGCAGTGCTCCTCTTCAAGGCGACAGGTGATACAGACAGCAATCATCCAAAACTCTTTTCTCCTCCTCGTGCCCTTTGTTCTTATGAGCACCCTTAATGCCCACAGCTGTGAACAGGACAAACAAAAGGGCAGAGGGCACAGGGGGCCTCATGACTCCCCTTCATTCTGTTACCATCAGATTGGAGGATGGTCGGGACAGGGCTATTATAAGTAGCGCTTTTGTGCGCTAATGGCCCTCTGAATAATAGATGTGAGAGGGGAAATTATTTTGTCCCCTTGTCCCCCCCACCGTCATCCCCCGTGTCACCCACCGTCCAAAATCCGGGGGGGATACATCCCCCGCGTCCCCCACACTTCCTACGCCCATGGTGATGAAGTATTCCACCATATGAAAGTTCGCACTCATACTTACTGCCCGATATGCGTGTAGTAACACACAGGTGTGTAAAACCAGTACTCTTGGTACAACGTGTAGTCTCAACTCCTTCAAGTGTCATCAGATAAGTACCTTCATACAATACGTGGGTCGTATGGAAGGTAGTAAAACTGGGTACAAAAAGACCCTCAATACCAGGAATCTCATGAGTACTTATAGCCTCATTAAACACTAAGGAAATGTCAAGAAAAAGATCTGGTTGACGAGGATTGAGCCGAGCATCCCAACACATGCTTCACCTATAAAAGAAACTATACTGCTGAAGATGCCCACGATCCTCCTTAGAGGATGTCCCACAGATACAGGCATGTGGACCACCCTAAAATGTTTACATGTTCTGCCATTCTTTGACGCATAGGTATTGCACTTGAAGTTCAGTTCCAAAAATATGCTTTAAGGCTTTTCCTACATTGTATGTGTTCTGTAAAATGCAGCCCATATCCAAAGTTGCTAAAACGAGGAAAAATGAAAACATTTCTCCTCGTTATTCCTGCCCCCAGCAGCTGTAATATTTTGGGGCAAATTCTGCTCTATCAATGTTTGTAGCTAAAGATTTGCATCAAAGGCCATGGGTGGTTTCATGGGAACGCACATGCACCTCCTGTGAAACTCCTCCTTGATACAAGATAACGCCAAACAACTCATAGCTCAACTTTGAATTACCTTGGAATACTTTCCAAAGTAAATCCTCAATTGTTGTACTGCTAGGGTCATGTGACATGCCTTTCTGGAAACAGCCTGGGTCGAGGGTCATATGGTATCACTTCCTGTGATGTAATTAAGGTCAAAGGGTATGTGATGTCACTTCCGCTACACCTGGCATTTTGGTGAATTAATGGTCATAATACTGTAGGGTTCCTTTTCCGTATGTAAGGCCGACTGCGGCTTATGGGTGCCTCTCGCCCACAGACCAATCTCAACTTTTCTGTATTGGCCCTGGCCTCTTAGGGCACTGTGCAAAGTATGAAAATATAGTTTGTCCCATTGCTTTCTGCATTGTGCATGTGTTTTTTTTTTTTTTTAACTGGCCAAGCCTGTCCCTATTTCCTTCCTTTCTTTTTTGTAAAATTAAAGCTCCCACAGGAGCATTGTCTTTTTAAACAAGTGAGCACCACATAAGGGGCGCTGTGGAATTATTTTTCAGAAGTTGTGGGAGTCTAAGCCAACGCGGTCATTCTAATTCATGCCGCTCTGTACCTCTTCTCTGCTAGCGGGTGAACCAGTGCCAGCTTCAGCTTTCTAGCATGACTGGGTAGCGGTTCAGCTCTCCTCTCCTGTTTGATTCTCCTGCCTTATGCAAGCCCTCAAGGTTAAAACATGTCCCATTTGTACAAACATTGGAGGCTCGGGTTCGTTGAGTGGAGGCGCGGAAAAAGTTGATGGGGCGCGATGATTTTTTGATGTGTTGTTTCGCCTGAGGCACTTGCCCTCCCTGGACATAATCTCATGTTCCTGCGATAGCACATTTGTCGTGGTCTGGTCTCCTCAGAGTATTTGCCTTCCCTGGGAGAATACTGAATCAATTGCTAGTTCGGCTGCCATTCACCAACGTATACAAGTAAAGTAATTTATTGGTAAACTCTACTTGTCAGAGAAACTGTTTATTTTTTAGGGATACCTTACAGCCAACTACAGGATTAGTCTGCTAGAAAAAACATGTAGCAATGTAATAACATCAAAGCTGTACTGAAATAGCCTTGTCATAGGTTTACCAAAAACATAATAATAAAGCAGAGATAAAATTACATAGTAGTCCAAATAAGGAGTATTATAAAGAAGTAGTTTAAGTACCTTAACTGCTGTAACATGTAATATAGAAATGGTTTCTTCTTGGCTCTGACAAACATGAACCCTTGACGTGGGTTCCCCATGTAACCTGTGGTGTAATGAAACTTGAGCTCCTCCCCTGCAAAGTACATGGACACTCCCCATTGACTCAGCATGGAGCTCTCAGGCCAGGGTACTATGCTGAAGTGGCTCCCTGGAGCTCGGGAACTCCCCCAGCACCGCAGGGCTATGGTGGCTAATGTTACTCCACTGCATGTAACACGTCTGGTTAGTTGTAGTTGGTTGTACCGTGTGCACCTTTCTTTAATGAGTGTGGCTAGCATTAGCTCACAGAGCTGTGGAGGACTGACACAAATGGCAACAATGGATTATACCTGCATGAAATGCCTTTTTACCTGCTGCATGCACAGACAGAGTTGCCTATTGGCCTCTACTGACCAAAATTATTTTCTAGTCCCCTAAACCTGTATCCTTTGCTCTGTCCCTGTGAGCTGTGGTTGCCACATGTATGTTTACTCTATGTAGGTGGAGTAGGATGAGTATGAAGCATATGTACATGTATGTTTACCTGATGTAGGTGAGGTAGGATGAGTATGGAGCATATGTACTGTGCTTAACTGTTGCAGCCTGGGAATCCATTTTGGATCTCCTATGTGTGAAGGATACCTAAGATGGATGATAAAGAAATCCTACCAAGCAGCAATGTGAAAAGCCTGTGTATCCCGAAAAAAACCAAAAAATAACACCACACCCCAGAAGAAAACTACGAGGGTGTAAGGTATATTATTTTATTGTTTTACAAAAATAAACTTTGAGAGTTTGTTTTTGTACGACAAAGAGCCTCCTGAGCAGCTGCATGACACGTGGCTGCTGCTCAGCAAACCTTCAGTTCATCGGATGGCATATGGAGCTCTGCATGGCAGGCGGTGATCTCTAAATATTGCAGCCTGTATATCTGCCACAGCCTCGAGTACCAGCCTCTGCTGATCTGTCGGAAGGGAAGACTCCCTGCAAGGCTTTAAATGACCTGCAGACACTCTTGAGGGAGCAGAAGTGACCTTTTCAACACCTCCTCTGTCGACTGTATTTAGTGGAAGCTTGGTAACCTCTCCTGCAGATAGGTTAGCACTCTGTCCAACACCAGTCTGTCCGACATTCACACATGATATTTTCCTTGAATTTTGTAAATCTATAAGGTGCCTAATGCCTATATTTTCTTTTTTGCTGTCACATTACATGATTCCGTTAGTAGAGCTCAGAGATCGTGATCATACAACTCTGAATTCCATCTTTGCATCAATCCTACCTTTGATGTACCAATTGATAAGTTATACTCCTCAGTGTAAACCTGTACACATTTTCACTACAATATTACTAAAAATAATAATTTTATTTATTTATATAATTATGTTTTTTGTGGCATGCAGCAGGTGTAGATGAGGAGCACAGCGTGATACTCACAGGTGTAGCTCATGAAGAATGTAAAAAGGAAAATAAAATACTGCCAAAATATTGAAATTAAGTGACCTTGAATGCACTTTGAACAGAGCACATGTTGCAACAGAATTTGTCGAAACATTTACAATTGCGTTAATTAGTCCTGGATTTCATAATGTGAGTCATTACCAGAAAAATCGGGTAGGAAAAAATGTCATCAGACAGTGAACACATTGAGTAAATAGTTAAAATATGTCAATGTCATTGAAACAGAAAACAGTTCAGCTCCATTTTGAAGATTCAAAGTCAGGTATTAGTTATGATTGATCACGTGGAGTTCAATACATCAGCCTCTCCCTCTGAGAAAGTAATTTTAAGTATGCCTTTACTTCTGTCAGTTGGTTTATCGAGAATGAGGTTGTCAAAGCTGTGCAGGGAGCAAGATCTACCTGAAATGCATAATTTTTGGTCCAGGTCAGGACTTTCCAAACTACGGACAGTTGGCCACATCCGGTCCTCTACAAGATTTTACAGGGCCCTTTATTTTTTTCCAAAGACACGGATTCAGATGATCAGAGGGAAATATATACCCAATTCCTTTGGCAGCCTGTAGGCGGAAGCAGAGCCTCTTGGATCTTCTCTACTGTAAATTTTGGACCAGCAATGTCGTGTATGCCAGGACTTTGAAAGACACAAGCTCCTAGTGCAGCTAATCCATTCTACAGATAACTCCATTTGCCAGAATTGTGTAGAAAGTTGCAGACTGAATTTATTTTTGTTTAACCATTATTAATGGCTCCAGTTTCTTTGCTTTGTTTTACTGAAGTTCTTTCTTGGAGTGTGTTTATTTTTCTTATTGTGTGCTACAAAATTGGAAAAATTCTAATTTCATCTAAATTTGTAAATGTTCATTATTGAAAATTAATAAAAAAATAATAGTCTTCTTTTCTTATCTTTAGTTAAGTAAATGATTATTTTGTGAAAGCATTTGCTGATGTTTGACATTTTTACTGACTGTATATAATTTTTCATGTTATACATACCATTGTTTCTTTGTAATTGCCACTTTTCTCTTTTGTTCTAATTCATATCATGCTGAATACAAAAAAGATCCAAGTAAACCTTATTCATTCATTTAAATTGTATTAATTCATTTATAAAACACTTTTTTTTTCAGCATGCAAATATCTGTAGAATATTCACTGTGTCACTTGTAGTAAAAGTTTGGAAAGCCCTGGACTAGTTTCTGTGGAGTTACAGAAATCAGCGTTTTATGGACTCTGAAGGTCAATTTATATATATTTGCAGGCTTCAAGGGGGTGTGATTTAATAGTCGCTAGGCATGTGTGACATTGTCGAACCTTCTTGTTGCTGATTTGCATTACTCAGCGGGGCCAGGTGATGTTTGGGAATAAAATATTGCTGTAATTTATTCTAGATAGCACATGAAGTTGTACTATTGATCTCAAATCATTTTTGGAATAAAATGTTTAATCCCTCAAAAGGAGCCGGATTTGATACTGAACACCGTTAGCTAACGAACTTATGTGAGCTTATGAGTTCAAGTTTTAGTCCTGTACATGTCCCAGAGATTTTGCACATTCAATGATGGCAGGCATACAAGCAAGCCTATTAAATGTGTTGAGGCAAGTTTGCACTGGAAAGGAGAGGGATATCAAAATAAATTTTATTAAATTGGAGATGCTGGATAGACACCCAGGACTGATTATTTATAAGTATGTGGACAAGAGATGAAATATCATATGTGAAGGGAACTTTCATGTACAGCTGTGTTTTGTTAGAGTAGAGATGGTAAGAGTAGTTGAAAAGTATGTGAGGTGCACCTGGAAATGTTATTAACAAAAAGTAAAGGGAAGAGAATTGTATACAGCCTTGCAATACTTCAGGTAGAACAGGGATGCTTCTTTAGTAACAAAGAGGACCATCTAAGCCAGTGCTTAATTTGCAAAAGAATGATTGTTGGTGCCTGACGCTCTGTGTAGAAGCCCACAACCGGTGCTAATAGATGTCGCCACACCAAATACCAAGGCTAAGTAGTCTTGAATCAATCTCAGTCTTCAGTTCTTTATCTCAGTGTTACTGGGACGTGCTTTCTCCCTTTGTGATAGTTTTTCCATCTTCGTTTTCCTCCTCCTTTTCCCTTTGTGTGTCTTTCCCTCGCTTGCTCTCTGTAAATGTCTTAAGAGGAAAAATAAGGTCTAGTCCCCAAAAATGAGGACCCCACTGACAACCACCAGCTCAAATTAAACACTGATCTAAGTACACCCCTGATCATCACAATTTGTTCTTTCAGGTTTGTAGGAGGGAACAATAGTTGATTGTATCAAATGCTGTTGACAAATCAAGGATTATGAGGAAGTAAGAGCAGGTATGTGGTCTCCATCCTATCCTCAGACCTAAAACATAATTGGAAATCATTGAGATAGTAATTTTCAGTGATGAATTATTTTATCTGAGTCTTCATGCTGTCTTTCTGGGCTTTGTTGAGGATGGGAAAATTAGATATGAGGCGGACATTTTTAGGATCACCTGAACCTGCTGTGTTTTCTTTACCAGAAAAAATTGATGGGTAGAATGCTGGAATTAATCTCAACCCATGCTAACTATTCTTGGATATTGTTTTTTGCCCACTTTGATACTCCAGACAGAGAACAGGCAGCCAGACAAAAGCCAGATGAAAATACAATGTAATTGTGCTCCAGGAGGAACAGTTCAGTCCAAATCTCAAGAACAGGCATCCTCCAAAAGGGACACGAACCAACCCAAACTGCTATTTGAGCTCATTATTGAGCTGGAGCATAATTCTAATGGCACAGTGAGCAAAGAACCCATATTTTGGCATAATAGTGAAACACAGTGCATCACACCTACAAAAGTTATAAAAATGTGACTGTTATGCTTTAATTAATCTCAGCCATTAGTAATTACTTGGGCCATAATAGAAATTGGGGCTCTAGTTGGCAGAGGTATCAACCTGTCCACGTAGGGACCACAATCCTAGTCAGGGTAGGTCAGTTACACACCATAAATTAGGTTCAAGCAAACTATGTTCATGTGGTCCAACTCTCTCATACATCAAACTGCTCTTTCTGAATCAATTGTGGGTTGTCAAGCGGGGTATGGACCAGATTTCTCCAATAAAACTTGAAAGTCTGAAGAAAGTTGCGAAACCCACAGTGCGCCTGAGGCGGGAGTATCAAGAGTCGCATTCAATAATGTAGAAAATATATAATAATAGTATTAAATCCAAAAGTTCAGTTCAGAAAAGTTTATTGAAGTACTTTTTGCAGGAAGTCATTTGCCATTTAAGCAGAGAGCCACAAACAGACAACACCTGTTTCGCCCCCCTTGGCAGGTCTGCCTGGGGCCTTTTCAAGGCTGTAAGATATATTTAAGAATAAGAAAAAGTGAAAATCTAATGTCTACAGGTTTGTTAGTATAATGAAAAGATGGAAGGTCAGGTCGAGACCACCACATCTGCCCTCCCCCAGGCACTGCCGAAGCCATCCATCTCAGCATCTCAAGCACCTCTGCCATGTGCATCTCTCCTTATGAGTTGCTGTGCACCCACTACCCTTGATTGACATGTGTGGTGCACACTGATGTGCGGCGGGGCATAAAACATTCAAGACCCCTTTGAAACAACCACGCTGGAGCAAATGTGACATGGCTAGCTTGTCTTTGCATTCCTGAGGTAACACCTATTCCACCCTGTGTGCCTTCTGTGGCATCGCCCAGGTTTGACAGATGCACCCTCAGTGCTTTGCTTCTGTCACACATCAACTCAGCAGACGGTTTCAGAAGTGCAGCGCTGTGTCTTCTTTTGTGATGATGTGTGTGATGCTTGGTTGGATTCCCTGCCTCCCTGTGAACACCAGTGAACTATTTTGGAGGCTCTGAGCACTCCCCAGCCTCGTAAAGAAAGTCAAAGTTACCCTTTGGCTTCTTGGTGCTACTTCTCTCTGGCATCAGATGCTGCTACGATAAGCCTTTTGGGACCAGAAGGAACTGCGGTACCACTTGGTGAGACCACTTGGTGAGACACTGACCATGATCAAGTGAGAATAAAAAAGAGGAAAACATTTTTTAGCAGAAACTAGAAATCAAGAAGGAACAGCTTTGAAAGATCTAGGTGGGTGTTGTTTCAATTGTTTCTCGAAAAAGTTCAGAGCTGCACCGTTAGTGAACATCATTTTGGTCAGTGCTTGTCCTCACTAATAGATTAAATGCATATTTTCAGCATCATAAGTATTACGCCTGCAGTTAAGTGCTATGCATTCCTAAATATTTAAAACCAGCATGTTTATTTTATCAATGCTGCATATCCACATAGGAAGTGTAAAGAAGTAAATTGCTGCTCAGAACATAATTTCATACCTCCAAAAGACTGGGTATATCAATATTGTCTACTAAGTGTTTTCCTTACACAATTGTCTTCCTGAAGTCTTGCTTGCTTTTCTTTTTTACCTGTCAGAGGTAGTAACAAGATGGTTTACTTTTATCTTTCACAGCTAATTGTAGTGAGCATACCAACTTCAATACAAATAAGGAAAGTATATTACATATGCTTAAGACATAGAAGCCTCCTCCGCAGAGGCAGTTGAGACACCAGCCTTTGGGATATGTGTGAGAGGGTGCGAACGAACAGCTGGATCCGGGTGTAGGCCAAGCAAAGGCTCCCATCATAGTGCCCTATGGCCATGCAGGGCTGATCCCACAGGGCTCTGGTGACAGCCTCCCTGAGTTGTGGTATGGCCACAGTTGGGGTGAGCGAGCGGCAGTACCGTGAGCTGTGTGATAAGGTCGAACAGCTGTTGCTCTATGGAGGCTGCCAGAGCTCCTTCAACAGTTCTACTGCAGCAAGGGTCACCAGCATTAGGAGTCATACTAGCACACTTGTGATAAACATACCGACACAGCCAAGGGCCTGATAGGTAAAGAATGTAAGTCATGGAAAGGAAACAGCACAGTTTGTCATCAGTAGATAATGTGTGCACATTGTAATCACCTTCCTCTGGGTGGAACTGCAATGCTGGCTGATAAGAGGCAAAACTGCTGTCAAAACCTTCCAGAAACTGGAAAGATGAAGTAGTGGAGGAAAGCATTTGATGTCCTCCCCACACAGGATATTCTGATACCACCGACATATTAATATTATGATATCCTTGCTTACAAGGAGGCTTTGTCCTCTCATTCTTACATAGTATTAAGGCAGTTGTTTATTGTGGATGTGACAAGAAACACTAAAGCTGCGTTGCTACCTTACAAAACTGGCCCTGTCAATGCTCCTTGTTTAGTAAAACACCAGCAGTGAGGTTATTAGAACGAGCCATCAGCACAGAGCCCCCAACTAAAGGGCCAACATCAGCTGAACATTTCCTGACCTCTCTTAATTAGAGTTGGGTAGAACTCCGTGGAATTTCACAGAGATTTTATGTTACTCCACAGAATTCCGTGGAGTAAAACTCTGCGAGTTGCACAATCCCCTGGAGCAGGGATGAGTGAAGTCTTTGATTTCTCTGAGGCTTTAGAACAGGAGGCAAGCCAGCAAGCCCTTGGAGTCACTCTTGGTTCAAGAGAGATGGCCACAGTCCTTTATAAGCAGGGCTGAGGACAGCAGGCAGCAGGACTGGAGAAAAGCAGTTCTTCCAGAGCAGCAGTCCACAGTGGCAGGCCTCGTAGCAGGGCACCAGCCCATCTTCCTGGCTTCACAGTTCCAGAAGTGTACTGTCTTGGTAGTGTCAGTGGTTGAGTACTTATACTCAATTGTGCCTTTGAAGCAGGACTGACATCAAATAAGGGCCACCAAAGAGGTCCTTTCTTCCTGCCCTGGCTCTAGGCTCACTACACGGGGTTAAGCATGCCTTTGTGTGGGAGCGGGACACTGCTCTTTCAGGTGTAAGTGTCAGCTTCTCCTTCCCATTCTGACAAGGATGCCCCATCAACATGCAGTTGGTCACTTAGCCACGTCTGCCCTTTCTTTGTGTGAGGCTGTCTAGAGGGAAGTCAGGAAACCAGGTGTCACCCTACTCCAGCTTTTTATTGGAGACAGGCTGCAGGCAGACAGGGCTAATGACAAGACAATGCAAACTTTCTAAAAGTGGCAATTTAAGAATAATTGCAAATGTACTATTAAAGAGGATTCATCATTACGATTCTATTGGTTCTAAACATGAAATAGCTACTCCTTCTAATTAGAAATTACAGCTTTTTAAGTGTAATAAGCAATCCCCAATGGTAACCTATGAGAGGGGTAGGCCTCACAGTAGTGAAAAAATGAAGTTTGGAGTTGTTCACTACCAGGGCAGGTAACACTTAAATGTATATTTCCTGCCTTTTAATTACATAGCCTCCTGCCCTATGGGCTAACCAGGGCCTATCTTAGGGATGACATACATGTAATAAAAGGGGAGATTAAGGGTTGGCAAGAGGATTTAAATACCAAGTTGACATGGCAGTGTAACTGCACATACAGACTCTGTAATGGCATGAGTAAGACATGTTTTAAAGTGGTACTTAATTGGGTGACACAAGCAGTGCAACAAGCCTACTACTTGCATTTAATTTACAGGCTCTGGACACATGTAGTGCACTTTACTATGGACGTATACGTAAATTAATTATGCAAATTAGGTATATGCTGATCAGACCATATTTTAGGGAGCGAGCACATGCACTTTAGCACTGGTCAGCAGTGGTAAAGTGCACAGAGTTCTAAGGTCAATAAAAATGACATTTGGCCCACTATAACACTTGAGACGGAGGCCCACCATTTGAGCATCAGACAAAGTACTGCTCAGATAGTAACAGTTGACTACAACATGCAAGGCCAGGTTCCCTCTAAGTGGAAACACAAGCAACACCAGGTCAGTTTTCCTCTATTTGGGCCAGAATCACTACTACCAGAATTGGTAGACTGACCGCATTCCTATGCAGAGTTCCTGTGATCTGCTTTCTTTACTCTACAGTAAGAAATTGCAGGGAACACTTTAAGAAAGTTTTCTAATTCTGCAAGCAATATTCAGGTGAATCAGTTTGTGGTATTTTGCACAAAGTCAGAAAATAAATTTTGCTCTGGACTGTTGGCCCTTAAATCGTATCTGCCTTTATATCCCCAGTAGATTCAATTACGGCATCACGCTATAGGTCAGCATCTCCAAGCAGCTCACTCGAAGACTCCAGAATCTCCAAAATTACTGGTGCCAGACTCATCCTAGATGTCCCCAGAAGCACCCACAACACTCCTTACCTCACTGAGCTACATTGGCTACCCTTCCATAAACAATGCCAATTGAAGCTGCTCATCCACACCTACAAAGCCTTCCACAACACCAGACCAGCATACCTCAATGACCAACTTATACTTTGGCACCCTTCCAGACAACTACTCTTTACCTCTCTCACCCTCGCACAGGTCCCCTGCATTCGCAGAAGAAAATTAAGAGGGGACACCTTCTTCTTTATTGCCACCAAGGACTGTAATGAACTACCTCAACACATCAGAACCGCTCTTTCACTTCTCAACTTCTGCAAGAAACTGAAGATCTGGCTGCTCTACTAGGACCTTCTCCCAGTTTACGTTCCTGCTCCAGCGCCTGGATACCCTCAACGGTGATAAGCTGCAACATACAAATCAACATTCCATAACACGTAGAATAATATCTCCGCCGTCTAACTATCCTGTAGTAAATAGAGGGATTAATCGCTCTTGTTATAAGGCCTATTTTGCCTTTTTTGCAAGTATAATACCGACACCCTTTAAATGTGCCATTTTAAATACAGTAGTTAGGAACCTTTACCAGACCCAATACACCCTGCTGACCTAATTCTATTTAATTACTGCTCAAAGCAACTAGAACTGTGGAAACTTAAGTATCCAACCAGTGCCTCTTAAATCTAATAGCCTGTTGAGTGGACATGATGCATCTTTCCATCTCAATGGTTTAACCGAATCTGTGTGGTAGTAGTTGGGACACGCTTGGGATGATTTGAAATTTTACTGAAGTTTACAGGAAAGAAATGATTCTGGTTGAGTTGTATAACACTTTTTTAATTAATTAAGTCAACCCAATATTTGAAGTATTACAGCACTGTTTTAAATTTCATAACATCACAGCATATCAAAATAGAACAAATACTGCACTTTTTGTTAAAAAACGGAAAGACCTAGAGCTCTCTTCTTCACACTGATGAATTTCCAGGGTTCTGCAAAGTCGGTCCTGGAGAGCTGGGTCCCTGTCAGATTTTTAGCACATCCACATTTACAAAAATGTAGATTTCCGAAACATCTTGCTTCTAAATGTGGATATGCTAAAAATCTGGCATGGACCCGACTCTCCAGGACCGACTTTGCAGAACCTTGAATAATACTAAATGCCAAAGCTAAAAATATTTCCAAGCTTTTGCAGAATAGAATAACCTCACTTCTGAATACATTAATCGCTAACAAGCAACATGGTTTATACCTGCTAGAAACATTACCTGTCACGCAAATAAGATAGCCACATTGCTTACCATTGCCTACTCTGAAACAAGACCTCTGGAGATAGCCCTGTTGAATGCAGTGAAAGTCTTTAATTACATTTACTAGCAGTTGTTTTTCCATTCTCAGCACTGGACAAGTGGCCTATTAGGCTAGCCTCAGTCAAGTGCTATCTAAGTCCTATGTGGCCATACCCCTTGCTACGTCCTGTGTGCCTGGATAGCAAATCCATATGTCATAGTCTGATTGTATTATGTGCTAGTGGAGTGTGTTCACTGAATGAATGTTAATGAGTGGAATCCATCTTGGATTGCCACTACAAGCCAACTGTACAAATTGGTGATTAGAGGTAACCTGTCAGACTACCATTAGGTACTGCTATTCCTGAGATTTTTGTGTGGCACCAAACTCCAGAGTGCCAGACAATGTGGGCAACAATCCCTTCATATGTACAGAAGTCACCTTTTGCAGTGTCTACCTTTTTTTGTTCCTCCATGAAGCAGTCTCACTAAATTATGTGGAGCATGGGAAGAGTCATGAGACAGTGGTATCTTCTGAAATGCAAGCTTAGCCTTTGTCAGGGCCTGTACTCTATATCTCTAGAGGTTCTGCTCCCAATACACCAATGGGAGTCAAGTGTGAAGGTTTCTCTCCCTGTGCTTGTGTTGTATGTAATTCCCAGGGGAGACGCCCATCTTCGCATTTAGTTGACTGTCATTACCTGAAGACAAAGAGATTGTCAGTTCTGGAAAAAGTTCTACACAAAGTGAAGGAAAACCTCAAACGGGTTCTAGAACAGCACATGTGAAACACACACATTATGCCAGATAAAGGAGTATAGCAGAAGGAATTAAACTATTAGTCAGTGCTCCTGGACTACTGACTGTCTGGCGTACACAAAAACCCTCAGTGTACTGGGAAAACATCAGAAATCCAGGGCTTTTGTCCTTGATAGCTGTGTTGGACCTGGCCCTTTTTGCAGGGTCATCCCCAAACGTTTTGCCTCCTTCCTTCTATTTTTCTGACCAGTTCTGTTGGCTTTGGACTCTGGGCACTTTACCTCTGCTAACCAGTGCTAAAGTGCATATGCTCTCTGTCTAAATTGTATTGGTGACTGGTTTATCCATGATTGGCATATTTGATTTACTATTAAGTACCAAGTAAAGTGTGCTAGAGGTGCCCAGGGCCCGTAAATCAAATGCCACTAGTGGGCCTGTAGCACTGATTGTGCCACCCACATGAGTACCCCTGTAAACATGTCTCAGGCATGCCACTGCAGTCTCTGTGTGTGCAGTCTTGCACTGCCAATTCGACCTGGCAAGTGTATCCACTTGCCAGGCCAAAACCTTCCCTTCTACTACATGTAAGTCACCCCTAAGGTAGGCTCTAGGTAGCTCCATGGGCAGGGTGCAGTGTATTTAAAAGGCAGGACATACACTGGTGTGCTTTACATTTCCTGATAGTGAACTACTGACAAATTTGTTTTTCACTATTGAAAGGTCTATCTCTCCCATAGGTCAACATGGGGACTGCCTTTTAATGTCTTTTAAGTACAGCTTCTCATTGGGAGCAGGTAGAGATGGGGAGATAGGGGTCTCTGAACTCACAATTCAAAAATACATTTTTTGGTAGAGTTGGTTTTTAGATTGTCTGTTTGAAAATGCCACTTTTAGAAAGTGGGCATTTTCTTGCTTAACCATTCTGTGCCTCTGCTTGCCTGTGGAATCCACATCTGGGTCAAAATGACAGTTGGGCTGTTTCTGAAATCCCTCTAGACAGTGACACAAAGGGAGCTGAGGTGTGTGATGCATATCCTGATGAGTCTTCTGGGTTGGAGTGGGGAGGGAGGAACTGGCCTGTGCCTGTCCTCAAGCAATGCAGACTCCAACCCCCTGGTGTGTGTCTGGGCCAGGTCTGGGCAAAGCAGGATCTTATGAACAGCAGAGACTTTTCTTTGAAATTTGCCTACTTCAAAGGTAGAAATTAGCATAAGTAGTGGACCCAAAACCCCAGACTTTTAGAATACTTCTAGATCAAGAGTAACCTCTGCCAAGGAGAAGAGCTGAAGAGCTGCAGGAGTAATGCCCTTTGCTATGTGTGCTTTGGTGGGCTGGCCTGCAGTTGCTGCTTCTGCCTTAAAGAGGACAATGACTGAACTTTGTTGTGTACCCTGCATGTGAAGATTCTCCAAGGGCTTGGACT
The DNA here is from genome assembly GCF_031143425.1 of Pleurodeles waltl. Classification (NCBI taxonomy): domain Eukaryota; kingdom Metazoa; phylum Chordata; class Amphibia; order Caudata; family Salamandridae; genus Pleurodeles; species Pleurodeles waltl. The sequence goes on along the minus strand of NC_090450.1, from coordinate 679,552,708 downwards.
GAGCTTGACCCCTGTTCTTAAGTCCCAGGACCATCAAATACTTCATCTGCCAGCAGCTGGGCTCTCTTTCTGAAACCCCTACCCTGCCAAGTGGTGCCAAATCCAGTCCCTGTCCCCTTGAAAGGAGAAGCTGGTGAACCCAAGGTGAAAATCCACACACTGGAGCAGAGTGGCAGAAAAATCAACTCAGCACCTGCACTGTAGCTGAAAAATCAACACATCACCGGTAAAATCGACATATTCTCAGCTCAGCGCAGATTCATCACACCTGTGTGTCCGGATTCACACTCACTAAATGATACAGCATCCACACTTCATACATACTTCACACCATATTGCTAAAAACATACACATAGAGCAAAAGCAGGACCCATAGGGTCACAAAAACATTGATAATCCAGCTATTCACTTCATAGCCTATTATAGCAATCCAGTCAAATGTTTGATACACTTAGTTTACTCATTGCAAACAGTGCTTAATGCTTGCGTAGGTACAGTGATATAATAATATCTCCATTATATATATATATAAATATATGTATATATATATATATTAACGGTATGCCACTTAAGAACAATTCCCGAAATCAACGTTAAGGCTTATTTAGTTCATTGTGATTCCAGGGCGTTGCGGTAAGAGCCCCAAGACCTGTGGACTACCTTCTTCTAGACCAGTAGAAAAGGGAGTACTGGGCAACCCCAAAACAAGAAGCTCCAGAGAGCTATAATAATGAAAAAACATTGAATGAACACTACGGGGAAATACCTCAGAGGGTCTAAATCACAATTTAAACACTTTTTAAAAAATGAGAAAATAAAATATAAACAAGGAAAAATGCAAACCAATCAGCATACTTGGTACACCTATAGTGGGTAAAAATTAATACCTGATAGGATACCTAAACCATTGTGTTTCAAAAGGACCGTTCTAAAATTTTTACAGGAGAATAGAAGTCTAACCCAAAGATGCGCATATATATATTAGTCACCAGACAAACGTGGGGTGATTAAATATTCCACCATATGAAAGTTCGCACTCATACTTACTGCCCAATATGCGTGTAGTAACACAAAGGTGTGTAAAACGAGTACTCTTGGTACAACGTGTTGTCTCAACTCCTTCAAGTGTCATCAGATAAGTACCTTCATACAATACGTGGGCCGTATGGAAGGGAGTAAAACTAGGGTACATAAAGACCCTCAGTACCAGGAATCTCATGAGTACTTATAGCCTCATTAGACACTAAGGAAATGTCAAGAAAAAGATCTAGTTAACGAGGATTGAGCCGAGCATCCCAACACATGCTTTACCTATAAAAAAAAACTATACTGTTGAAGATGCCCACGATCCTCCTTAGGGGATGTCCGACGGATACAGGCATGTGGACCACCCTAAAATGTTTACACGTTTTGCCATTCTTTGACGCATAGGTATTGCACTTGTGGTTCAGTTCAAAAAATATTCTTTAAGGCTTTTCCTACATTTTATGTGTTCTGTAAAATACAGCACATATCTAAAGTTGCTAAAACGAGGAAAAATGAAAACATTTCTCCTCGTTATTCCTGCCCCCGGCAGCTGTAATATTTTGGGGCAAATTCTGCTCTATCAATGTTTGTAGCTAAAGATTTGTGTCAAAGCCCATGGGTGGTTTCATGGGAAGCACATGCACCTCCTGTGAAACTCCTCCTTGATACAAGATAACGCCAAGCAGCTCAAAGCTCAACTTTGCATTACCTTGGGATACTTTCCAAAGTAAATCCTCAATTGTTGTGATGCTAGGGTCATGTGACATGCCTTCCTGGAAACAGCCTGGGTCGAGGGTCATATGTTATCACTTCTTGTGATGTAATTAAGGTCAAAGGGTATGTGATGTCACTTCCGCTACCCCTGGCATTTTGGTGAATTGATGGTCATAATACGGTAGGGTTCCTTTTCTGTATGTAAGGCCGACTGCGGCTTTTGGCTGCCTCTCACCCCCAGACCAATCTCAACTTTTCTGTATTGGCCCTGGCCTCTTAGGGCACTGTGCAAAGTATGAAAATATAGTTTGTCCCATTGCTTTCTGCATTGTGCATGTGTTTTTTTTAAAACTGGCCAAGCCTGTCCCTATTTCCTTCCTTTCTTGTAAAATTAAAGCTCCTACTGGAGCATTGTGTTTTTAAACAAGTGAGCACCACATAAGGGGCGCCGTGGAATTATTTTTCAGAAGTTGTGGGAGTCCAAGCCAAGGCGGTCATTCTAAATCATGCCGCTCTGAACCTCTTCTTTGCTGTCGGGTGAACCAGTGTCAGCTTCAGCTTTCTAGCATGACTGAGTAGCAGTTCAGCTCTCCTCTCCTGTTTGATTCTCCTGCCTAATGCAAGCCCTATGGGTTAAAACATGTTCCATTTGTAAAAACATTGGAGGCTCGGGTTCGTTGAGTGGAGGTGAGGAAAAAGTTGACGGGGCGCAATGATCTTGTGATGTGTAGTTTCGCCTGGGGCACTTGCCCTCCCTGGACATAATCTCATGTTCCTGCGACAGCACATTTGTCGTGGGCTGGTCTCCTCAGAGTATTTGCCCTCCTTGGGAGAATACTGAATCAATTGCTAGTTCGGCTGCCATTCCCTAACGTATACAAGTAAAGTAATTTATTGGTAAACTCTACTGTCAGAGAAGCAGTTTATTTTTTAGCCATACCTTGCAGCCAAATACAGGATTTGTCTGCTAGAAAAATATGTAGCAATGTAATAACATCAAAGCTGTACTAAATTAGCCTTGTTATAGGTTTACCAAAAACATAATAATAAAGCAGAGATAAAATTACATAGTAGTCCAATTAAGGAGCATTATAAAGAAGTAGTTTAAGTACCTTAACTGCTGTAACATGTAATATAGAACTGGTTTCTTCTTGGCTCTGACAAACATGAACCCTTGACGTGGGTTCCCCATGTATCCTGTGGTGTAATGAAACTTGAGCTCCTCTCCTGCAAAGTACATGGACACTCCCCATTGACTCAGCATGGAGCTCTCAGGCCAGGGTACTATGCTGAAGTGGCTCCCTGGAGCTCGGGAACTCCCCCAGCACCGCAGGGCTATGGTGGCTAATCTTACTCCACTGCATGTAACACGTCTGGTTAGTTGTAGTTGGTTGTACCGTGTGCACCTTTCTTTAATGAGTGTGGCTAGCATTAGCTCACAGAGCTGTGGAGGACTGACACAAATGGCAACAATGGATTATACCTGCATGAAATGCCTTTTCACCTGCTACGATGTACGTGAGGTAGGATGAGTATGGAGCATCTGTACTGTGCTTGACTGTTGCAGCCTGGGAATCCATTTTGGATCTCCTATGTGTGAAGGATACCTAAGAAGGATGATAAAGAAATCTTTCCAAGCAGCAATTTGAAAGCCCTGTGAGTCCCGAACAAACAAAAAAAAATAACACCACACCCCAGAAGAAAACTACGAGGGTGTCAGGTAGATTATTTTATTGTTTTACAAAAATAAACTTTGAGAGTTTGTTTTTGTACGACAAAGAGCCTCCTGAGCAGCTGCATGACACATGGCTGCTGCTCAGCAAACTTTCAGTGCATCGGATGGCATATGGAGCTCTGCATGGCAGGCGGTGATCTCTAAATATTGCAGCCTGTATATATGCCACAGCCTCTGCTGATCTGTCGGAAGGGAAGACTCCCTGCAAGGCTTTAAATGACCTGCAGACACTCTAGAGGGAGCAGAAGTGACCTTTTCAACACCTCCTCTGTCGACTGCATTTAGTGGAAGCTTGGTAACCTCTCATGCAGATAGGTTAGCACTCTGTCCAACACAAGTCTGTCCGACATTCACACAAGATATTTTCCTTGAAATTGGTAAATCTATGTATAAGGTGCCTAGCGCCTATATTTTCTTTTTTGCTGTCACCTTATATGATTCCGTTAGTAGAGCTCAGAGATCGTCATCATAAAACTCTGAATTCCATCTTTGCATCAATCCTACCTTTGAGGTACCAACTGATCAGTTATACTCCTCACTGTAACCCTGTACACATGTTCACTACAATATTACTAAAAAGTATAATTTCATGTATTTATTTAATTGTATTTTTTGTGGCATGCAGCAGGTGCAGATGAGGAGCACAGCGTGATACTCAAAGGTGTAGATCATGAAGAATGTAAAAAGGAAAAGAAAATACTGCCAAAACATTGACATTAAGTGACTTTGAATGCACTTTGATCAGAGCAAAGGTAGCAACTGATTTTTTCGAAAAATGCACAATTGCATTATTTAGTCCTGGATCTCATAATGTGAGTCATTACCAGAAAAATCCGGTAGGAAAAAGTGTCACCAGGCAGTGAATACATCGAGTAAATAGCTAAAATATATCAATGCCATTGAAACAGAAAACATTTCAGCTCCATTTTGAAGATTCAGAGTCAGGTATTAGTTATAATTGAGCATGTGGAGTTCAATACATCAGCCTCTTTTAGTCCTGTACAAGACCCAGAGATTTTGCACATTCAATGATGGAAGGCTTACAAGCAAGCCTATTAAATGTGTTGAGGCAAGTTTGCACTGGAAAGGAGAGGGATATCAAAATAAACTTTATTACATTTGAGATGCTGGATAGACACCCAGAACTGATGAAGTATGTGGACAAGAGATGAAATATCATCCGTGAAGGGAACTTTCATATACAACTGTGTTTTGTTATAATAGAGATGGTAAGAGGCGTTGAAAAGCATGTGAGGTGCACCTGGAAATGTTATTAACAAAAAGTAAAGGGAAGAGAATTGTATACAGCCTTGCAATACTTCTTGTAGAACAGGGATGCTTCTTTAGTAACAAAGAGGACCATCTAAGCCAGTGCTTAGTTTGCAAAAGAATGAGTGTTGGTGCCTGACGCTCTGTGTAGAAGCCCACAACCGGTGCTATTAGATGTCGCCACACCAAATACCAAGGCTAAGTAGTCTTGAATCAATCTCAGTCTTCAGTTCTTTATCTCAGTGTTACTGGTACGTGCTTTCTCCCTTGTGATAGTTTTCCCATCTTCATTTTCCGCCTCCTTTTCCCTTAGTGTGTTTTCCCTCTCTTGCTCTCTGTAAATGTCTTAAGAGGAAAAATAAGGTCTGGTCCCGAAAAACGAGGACCCCACTGACAACCACCAGCTCAAATTAAACACTGATCTAAGTACGCTCCTGATCATCACAATTTGTTCTTTCAGGTTTGTAGGAAGGAACAATAGTTGATTGTACCAAATGCTGTTGACAAATCAAGGATGATGAGAAAGTAAGAGCAGGTATGTGGTCTCCATCCTATCCCAAGACCTAACACATAATTGGAAATCATTGAGACAGTCATTTTCAGTGATGAATTATTTTTGCTGAGTTTCTATGCTGTCTTTCTGGGCTTTGTCAAGGATGGGAAAATTAGATTTGAGGCGGAAATATTTAAGTTCACCTGAACCTGCTGTGTTTTCTTTACCTAGAAAAAAGTGATGGGTAGAATGCTGGAATTAATCTCAACCCTTGCTAATTATTCTGGGATATTGTTTTTTGCCCACTTTGATACTCCAGACAGAGAACAGGCAGCCAGACAAAAACCAGATGAAAATACAATGTAATTGTGCCCCCGGAGGAACAGTTCAGTCCAAACCTCAAGAACAGGCATCATACCAAAGGGACACAAACCAACCCAAACTGCTATTTGAGCTCATTATTGAGCTAGAGCATGATTCTAATGGTGCAGTGAGGAAAGAACCCATGTTTTGGCATAATAGTGAAACACAGTGCATCACACCTACAAAAGTTATAAAAATGTGTCTGTTATGCTTCAATTAATCTCAGCCATTAGTAATTACTTGGGCCATAATAGAAATTGGGTCTCTAGTTGGTAGATGTATGCACCTGTCCACGTAGGGATCCACAAACCTAGTCAGGGTCGGTCAGTTACACACCATAAATTAGGTTCAAGCAAAGTATGTTCATGTGGTCCAACTCTCTCATACATCAAAATGCCCTTTCTGAATCAATTGTGGGTAGTCAAGCAGGGTATGGACCAGATTTCCCCAATAAAACTTGAAAGTCTGAAAAAAGTTGCGAAACCCACAGTGCGCCTGAGTCAGGAGTATCAAGAGTCGCATTCAATAATGTAGAAAATATAGAATAATTGTATTAAATCCAAAAGTTCAGTTCGGAAAAGTTTATTGAAGTACTTTTTGCAAGAAGTCATTTGCCATTTAAGCAGAGAGCCACAAACAGCCGACATGTGTTTCGCCCCTTCTTGGCAGGTAAGCCTGGGGCCTTCTCAAGGCTGAAAGATATATGTAAGAATAAGATAAAGTGAAAATCTGATTTGTATACAGGTTTGTTAGTATAATGAAAAGATGGAAGGTCAAGTCGAGACCACCACATCAGCCCTCGCTCAGGCACTGCAGAGACCATCCATCTCACCATCTCAGACACCTCTGCCATGTGCTTCTCTCCGTAACGAGTTGCAGAGCATCCACTGCCCTTGATTGACATATGTAGTGCATAATGATGTGCCGCAGGCGCATGAAACATTTGAGACCCCTTTGAAACAACCACGCTGGGGCTACTGTGGCACGGCTAGCTCTTCTTTGCATTCCTAAGGTAACGCCTATTACACCCTGTGCCACTTCCGTGGCATCGCCCAGGTTTGACAGATGCACCCTCAGTGCTTTGCTTCTGTCACACATCATATCAGCAGAGGGTCTCAGAAGTGCAGCGCTGTGTCTCCTTTTGTGATGATGTGTGTGATGCTTAGTTGGGTTCCCTGCCTCATGGTGTTCCCCAGTGAGCTATTTTGGAGGCTCTGAGCACTCCCCAGGCCTCCCGAAGAAAGTCAAAGTCACGCTTCGGCTTCTTGGTGCTACTTCTCGCTGGCTTCAGACGCTGCTTAAGATAAGACTTTTGGGACCAGATGGAACTGCGGTACCACTTGGTGAGACACTGACCATAATCAAGCGAGAATAAAAAGAGGAAAACATTTTTTAGCAGAAAATGGAAATCAAGAAGGAACAGCTTTGAAAGATCTAGGTGGGTGTTGTTTCAATTGTTTCTCGCAAAAGTTCAGCGCTGCACTGTTAGTGAACATCATTTTGGTCAGTGCTTGTCCTCACTAATAGATTAAATGCATATTTTCAGCATCATAAATATTACGCCTGCTAAGTGCTATGCATTCCTAAATATTTAAAACCAACATGTTTATTTTATCAATGCTGCATATCCACATAGGAAGTGTAAAGAAGTAAATTGCTGCTCAGAACATAATTTCATACCTCCAAAAGACTGGGTATATCAATATTGTCAACTAAGTGTTTTCCTTACACAATTATCTTCCTTAAGTCGTGCTTGCTTCTCTTTTTCACCTGTCAGAGGTGCTAACAAGATGGTATGCTTTTATCTTTCACAGCTAATTGTAGTGAGCATACCAACTTCAATACAAATAAGGAAAGTATATTACATATGCTTAGGACATAGAACCCTCCTCCGCAGAGGCAGTTGTGACACCAGCCTTTGGCATATGTGTGAGAGGGTGCGAACGAACAGCTGGATCCGGGTGTAGGCCAGGCAAAGGCTCCCATCATAATGCCCTATGGCCATGCAGGGCTGATCCCACAGGGCTCTGGTGGCAGCCTCCCTGAGGTGTGGTATGGCCACAGTTGGGGTGAGCGAGCGGCAGTACCGGGAGCTGTGTGGTAAGGTCGAACAGCTGTTGCTCTGTGGAGGCTGCCAGAGCTCCTTCAACAGTTCTACTGCAGCAAGGGTCACCAGCATTAGGAGTCATACTAGCACACTTGTGATAAACATACCGACACAGCCAAGGGCCCGATAGGTAAAGAATGTAAGTCATGGAAAGGAAACAGCACAGTTTGTCATCAGTAGATAATGTGTGCAGATTGTAATCACCTTCCTCTGGGTGGAACTGCAATGCTGCCTGATAAGAGGCAAAACTGCTGTCAAGACCTTCCAGAAACTGGAAAAGGTGAAGTAGTGGAGGAAAGCATTTGATGTCCTCCCCACACAGGATATTCTGATACCACCGACATATTAATATTATGATATCCTTGCTTACAAGGAGGCTTTGTCCTCTCATTCTTACATAGTATTAAGGCAGTTGTTTATTGTGGATGTGACATTAAACACTAAAGCTGCGTTGCTACCTTTCAAAACTGGCCCTGTCAATGCTCCTTGTTTAGTAAAACACCAGCAGTGAGGTTATTAGAACGAGCCATCAGCACAGAGCCCCCAACTAAAGGGCCAACATCAGCTGAACATTTCCTGACCTCTCTTAATTAGAGTTGGGTAGAACTCCGTGGAATTTCACAGAGATTTTATGTTACTCCACAGAATTCTGTGGAGTAAAACTCTGCGAGTTGCACCATCCCCTCTAGCAGGGATGAGTGAAGTCTTTGATTTCTCTGAGGCTTTAGAACAGGAGGCAAGCCAGCAAGTCCTTGGAGTCACTCTTGGTTCAAGAGAGATGGCCACAGTCCTTTATAAGCAGGGCTGAGGACAGCAGGCAGCAGGACTGGAGAAAAGCAGTTCTTCCAGAGCAGCAGTCCAGAGTGGCAGGCCTCGTAGCAGGGCACCAGCCCATCTTCCTGGCTTCACAGTTCCAGAAGTGTACTGTCTTGGTAGTGTCAGAGATTGAGTACTTATACTCAATTGTGCCTTTGAAGCAGGACTGACATCAAATAAGGGCCACCAAAGAGGTCCTTTCTTCCTGCCCTGGCTCTAGGCTCACTACACGGGGTTAAGCATGCCTTTGTGTGGGAGCGGGACACTGCTTATTCAGGTGTAAGTGTCAGCTTCTCCTTCCCATTCTGACAAGGATGCCCAATCAACATGCAGTTGGTCACTTAGCCACATCTGCCCTTTCTTTGTGTGAGGCTGTCTAGAGGGAAGTCAGGAAACCAGCTGTCACCCTACTCCAGATGTTTATTGGAGACAGGCTGCAGGCACACAGGGCTAATGACAAGACAATGCAAACTTTCTAAAAGTGGCAATTTAAGAATAATTGCAAATTTACTATTAAAGAGGATTCATCATTACGATTCTATTGGTACTAAACATGACATAGCTACTCCTTCTAATTAGAAATTACAGCTTTTTAAGTGTAATAAGCAACCCCCAATGGTAACTTATGAGAGGGGTAGGCCTCACAGTAGTGAACAAATTAAGTTTGGAGTTGTTCACTACCAGGGCAGGTAACACTTAAATGTATATTTCCTGCCTTTTAATTACATAGCCTCCTGCCCTATGGGCTAACCAGGGCCTATCTTAGGGATGACATACATGTAATAAAAGGGGAGATTAAGGGTTGGCAAGAGGATTTAAATACCAAGTTGACATGGCAGTGTAACTGCACATACAGACTCTGTAATGGCATGAGTAAGACATGTTTTAAAGTGGTACTTAATTGGGTGACACAAGCAGTGCAACAAGCCCACTACTTGCATTTAATTTACAGGCTCTGGACACATGTAGTGCACTTTACTATGGACTTATACGTAAATTAATTATGCAAATTAGGTATATGCTGATCAGACCATATTTTAGGGAGCAAGCACATGCACTTTAGCACTGGTCAGCAGTGGTAAAGTGCACAGAGTTCTAAGGTCAATAAAAATGACATTTGGCCCACTATAACACTTGAGACAGAGGCCCACCATTTGAGCATCAGACAAAGTACTGCTCAGATAGTAACAGTTGACTCCAACATGCAAGGCCAGGTTCCCTCTAAGTGGAAACACAAGCAACACCAGATCAGTTTTCCTCTATTTGGGCCAGAATCACTACTACCAGAATTGGTAGACTGACCGCATTCCTACGCAGAGTTCCTGTGATCTGCTTTCTTTACTCTACAGTAAGAAATTGCAGGGAAAACTTTAAGAAAGTTTTCTAATTCTGCAAGCAGTATTCAGGTGAATCAGTTTGTGGTATTTTGCACAAAGTCAGAAAATAAATTTTGCTCTGGACTGTTGGCCCTTATATCGTATCTGCCTTTCTATCCCCAGTAGATTCAATTACGGCATCACGCTCTAGGTCAGCATCTCCAAGCAGCTCACTCGAAGACTCCAGAATCTCCAAAATTACTGGTGCCAGACTCATCCAAGATGTCCCCAGAAGCACCCACATCCCTCCTTACCTCACTGAGCTACATTGGCTACCCATCCATAAACACTGCCAATTGAAGCTGCTCATCCACACCTACAAAGCCTTCCACAACACCAGACCAGCATACCTCAATGACCAACTTATACTTTGGCACCCTTCCAGACAACTACTCTTTACCTTTCTCACCCTCGCACAGGTCCCCTGCATTCGCAGAAGAAAATCAAGAGGGGACACCTTCTTCTTTATTGCCACCAAGGACTGTAATGAACTACCTCAACACATCAGGACCGCTCTTTCACTTCTCAACTTCTGCAAGAAACTGAAGATCTGGCTGCTCTACTAGGACCTTCTCCCAGTTTACGTTCCTGCTCCAGCGACCGGATACCCTCAACGGTGATAAGCTGCAACATACAAATCAACATTTCATAACACGTAGAATAATATCTCCGCCGTCTAACTATCCTGTAGTAAATAGAGGGATTAATCGCTCTTGTTATAAGGCCTATTTTGCCTTTTTTGCAAGTATAATACCCACACCCTTTAAATGTGCCATTTTAAATACAGTAGTTAGGAACCTTTACCAGACCCATACACCCTGCTAACCTAATTCGATTTAATTACTGCTCAAAGCAACTAGAACTGTGGAAACTTAAGTATCCAACCAGTGCATCTTAAATCTAATAGCCTGTTGAGTGGACATGATGCATCTTTCCATCTCAATGGTTTAACCGAATCTGTGTGGTAGTAGTGGGGACACGCTTGGGATGATTTGAAATTTTACTGAAGTTTACAGGAAAGAAATGATTCTGGTTGAGTTGTATATCACTTTTTTAATTAATTAAGTCAACCCAATATTTGAAGTATTACAGCACTGTTTTAAATTTCATAACATCACAGCATATCAAAATAGAACAAATACTGCACTTTTTGTTAAAAAACGGAAAGACCTAGAGCTCTCTTCTTCACACTGATGAATTTCCAGGGTTCTGCAAAGTCGGTCCTGGAGAGCTGGGTCCCTGTCAGATTTTTAGCACATCCACATTTACAAAAATGTAGATATCCGAAACATCTTGCTTCTAAATGTGGATATGCTTAAAATCTGGCATGGACCCGACTCTCCAGGACCGACTTTGCAGAACCCTGAAAAAATACTAAATGCCAAAGCTAAAAATGTTTCCAAGCTTTTGCAGAAAAGAATAACCTCACTTCTGAATACATTAATCGCTTACAAGCAACATGGTTTATACCTGCTAGAAACATTACCTGTCACGCAAATAAGATAGCCACATTGCTTACCATTGCCTACTCTGAAACAAGACCTCTGGAGATAGCCCTGTTGAATGCAGTGAAAGTCTTTAATTACATTTACTAGCAGTTGTTTTTCCATTCTCAGCACTGGACAAGTGGCCTATTAGGCTAGCCTCAGTCAAGTGCTATCTAAGTCCTATGTGGCCATACCACTTGCTACGTCCTGTGTGCCTGGATAGCAAATCCATATGTCATAGTCTGATTGTATTATGTGCTAGTGGAGTGTGTTCACTGAATGAATGTTAATGAGTGGAATCCATCTTGGATTGCCACTACAAGCCAACTGTACAAATTGGTGATTATAGGTAACCTGTCAGACTACCATTAGGTACTGCTATTCCTGAGATTTTTGTGTGGCACCAAACTCCAGAGTGCCAGACAATGTGGGCAACCATCCCTTCATATATACAGAAGTCACCTTTTGCAGTGTCTACCTTTTGTTCCTCCATGAAGCAGTCTCACTAAATTATGTGGAGCATAGGAAGAGTCATGAGACAGTGGTATCTTCTGAAATGCAAGCTTAGCCTTTGTCAGGGCCTGTACTCTATATCTGTAGAGGTTCTGCTCCCAATACACCAATGGGAGTCAAGTGTGAAGGTTTCTCTCCCTGTGCTTGTGTTGTATGTAATTCCCAGGGGAGACGCCCATCTTCGCATTTAGTTGACTGTCATTACCTGAAGGCAAAGAGATTGTCAGTTCTGGAAAAGGTTCTACACAAAGTGAAGGAAAACCTCAAACGGGTTCTAGAACAGCACATGTGAAACACACACATTATGCCAGATAAAGGAGTATAGCAGAAGGAATTAAACTATTAGTCAGTGTTCCTGGACTACTGACTGTCTGGCGTACACAACAACCCTCAGTGTACGGGGAAAACATCAGAAATCCAGGGCTTTTGTCATTGATAGCTGTGTTGGACCTGGCCCTTTTTGCAGGGTCATCCCCAAACGTTTTGCCTCCTTCCTTCTATTTTTCTGACCAGTTCTGTTGGCTTTAGGACTCTGGGCACTTTACCTCTGATAACCAGTGCTAAAGTGCATATGCTCTCTGTCTAAATTGTATTGGTGTCTGGTATATCCATGATTGGAATATTTGATTTACTATTAAGTACCAAGTAAAGTGTGCTAGAGGTGCCCAGGGCCCGTAAATCAAATGCTACTAGTGGGCCTGTAGCACTGATTGTGCCACCCACATGAGTACCCATGTAAACATGTCTCAGGCATGCCACTGCAGTCTCTGTGTGTGCAGTCTTGCACTGCCAATTCGACCTGGCAAGTGTATCCACTTGCCAGGCCAAAACCTTCCCTTCTACTACATGTAAGTCACCCCTAAGGTAGGCTCTAGGTAGCTCCATGGGCAGGGTGCAGTGTATTTAAAAGGCAGGACATATACTGGTGTGCTTTACATTTCCTGATAGTGAACTACTGACAAATTTGGTTTTCACTATTGAAAGGTCTATCTCTCCCATAGGTCAACATGGGGACTGCCTTTTAATGTCTTTTAAGTACAGCTTCTCATTGGGAGCAGATAGAGATAGGGAGATAGGGGTCTCTGAACTCACAATTAAAAAATACATTTTTTGGTAGAGTTGGTTTTTAGATTGTCTGTTTGAAAATGCCACTTTTAGAAAGTGGGCATTTTCTTGCTTAACCATTCTGTGCCCCTGCGTGCCTGTGGAATCCACGTCTGGGTCAAAATGACAGTTGGGCTGTTTCTGAAATCCCTCTACACAGTGACACAAAGGGAGCTGAGGTGTGTGCTGCATATCCTGATGAGTCTTCTGGGTTGGAGTGGGGAGGGAGGAACTGGCCTGTGCCTGTCCTCACGCAATGCAGACTCCAACCCCCTGGTGTGTGTCTGGGACAGGTCTGCGCAAAGCAGGATCTTATGAACAGCAGAGACTTTTCTTTGAAATTTGCCTACTTCAAAGGTAGAAATTAGCATAAGTAGTGGACCCAAAACCCCAGACTTTTAGAATACTTCTAGATCAAGAGTAACCTCTGCCAAGGAGAAGAGCTGAAGAGCTGCAGGAGTAATGCCCTTTGCTATGCGTGCTTTGGTGGGCTGGCCTGCAGTTGCTGCTTCTGCCTTAAAGAGGACAATGACTGAACTTTGTTGTGTGCCCTGCTTGAGAAGATTCTCCAAGGGCTTGGACTGAGCTTGACCCCTGTTCTGAAGTCCCAGGGCCATCAAAGACTTCATCTGCCAGCAGCTGGGCTCTCTTTCTGAAACCCCTACCCTGCCAAGTGGTGCCAAATCCAGTCCCTGTCCCCTTGAAAGGAGAAGCTGGTGAACCCAAGGTGAAAATCCACACACTGGAGCAGAGTGGCAGAAAAATCAACTCAGCACCTGCACTGTAGCTGAAACATCAACGCATCACCGGTAAAATCGACATATTGTCAGCTCAGCGCAGATTCATCACACTTGTGTGTCCGGATTCACACTCACTAAATGATACAGCATCCACACTTCATACATACTTCACACCATATTGCTAAAAACATACACATAGAGCAAAAGCAGGACCCATAGGGTCACAAAAACATTGATAATCCAGCTATTCACTTCATAGCCTATTATAGCAATCCAGTCAAATGTTTGATACACTTAGTTTACTCATTGCAAACAGTGCTTAATGCTTGCATAGGTACAGTGACATAATAAGATCTCCATTATATATATATATATATATATATAAGAAGGTAGTCCACAGGTCTTGGGACTCTTACCGCAACGCCCTGGAATCACAATGAACTAAATATGACTTAACGTTGATTTCGGGAATTGTTCTTAAGTGGCATACCGTTAATATATTTATATACATATATTTATATATATATATATATATATATATATATATATATATATATATATATATATATATATATTATATATATAAATATATATATATTATATATATATATATATATTTATATATATATATGTATGTATATATATATATATATATATATATATATATATATAAATATATGTATATAAATATATTAACGGTATGCCACTTAAGAATAATTCCCAAAATCAATATATATATATATATATATATATATATATATATATATATATACACATACATATATATATATATATATATAAATATATATATAAATATATGTATATAAATATATTAACGGTATGCCACTTAAGAACAATTCCCGAAATCAACGTTAAGTCATATTTAGTTCATTGTGATTCCAGGGCGTTGCGGTAAGAGCCCCAAGACCTGTGGACTACCTTCTTCAGAGCGCAGTCATTTCTAGACCAGTAGAGAAGGGAGTACTGGGCAACCCCAAAACAAGAAGCTCCAGAGAGCTATAATAATGAAAAAACATTGAATGAACACTACGGGGAAATACCTCAGAGGGTCTAAATCACAATTTAAACACTTTTTAAAAAATGAGAAAATAAAATATAAACAGGGAAAAATGCAAACCAATCAGCATACTTGGTACACCTATAGTGGGTAAAAATTAATACCTGCTAGGATACCTAAACCATTGTGTTTCAAAAGGACCGTCAACATTTTTTACAGGAGAATAGAAGTCTAACCCAAAGATGCGCATATATATATTAGTCACCAGACAAACGTGGGGTGATTAAATATTCCACCATATGAAAGTTCGCACTCATACTTACTGCCCGATATGCGTGCAGTAACACAAAGGTGTGTAAAACCAGTACTCTTGGTACAACGTGTTGTCTCAACTCCTTCAAGTGTCATCAGATAAGTACCTTCATACAATACGTGGGCCGTATGGAAGGGAGTAAAACTAGGGTACATAAAGACCCTCAGTACCAGGAATCTCATGAGCACTTATAGCCTCATTAGACACTAAGGAAATGTCAAGAAAAAGATCTAGTAAACGAGGATTGAGCCGAGCATCCCAACACATGCTTTACCTATAAAATAAACTATACTGTTGAAGATGCCCACGAGCCTCCTTAGGGGATGTCCGACGGATACAGGCATGTGGACCACCCTAAAATGTTTACATGTTCTGCCATTCTTTGACGCATAGGTATTGCACTTGTAGTTCAGTTCAAAAAATATTCTTTAAGGCTTTTCCTACATTTTATGTGTTCTGTAAAATACAGCACATATCTAAAGTTGCTAAAACGAGGAAAAATTAAAACATTTCTCCTCGTTATTCCTGCCCCCAGCAGCTGTAATATTTTGGGGCAAATTCTGCTCTATCAATGTTTGTAGCTAAAGATTTGTGTCAAAGCCCATGGGTGGTTTCATGGGAAGCACATGCACCTCCTGTGAAACTCCTCCTTGATACAAGATAACCCCAAGCAGCTCATAGCTCAACTTTGCATTACCTTGGGATACTTCCCAAAGTAAATCCTCAATTGTTGTGATGCTAGGGTCATGTGACATGCCTTCCTGGAAACAGCCTGGGTCGAGGGTCATATGTTATCACTTCCTGTGATGTAATTAAGGTCAAAGGGTATGTGATGTCACTTCCGCTACCCCTGGCATTTTGGTGAATTGATGGTCATAATACGGTAGGGTTCCTTTTCTGTATGTAAGGCCGACTGCGGCTTTTGGCTGCCTCTCGCCCCCAGACCAATCTCATCTTTTCTGTATTGGCCCTGGCCTCTTAGGGCACTGTGCAAAGTATGAAAATATAGTTTGTCCCATTGCTTTCTGCATTGTGCATGTGTTTTTTTTTAAACTGGCCAAGCCTGTCCCTATTTCCTTCCTTTCTTGTAAAATTAAAGCTCCTACTGGAGCATTGTCTTTTTAAACAAGTGAGCACCACATAAGGGGCGCCGTGGAATTATTTTTCAGAAGTTGTGGGAGTCTAAGCCAAGGCGGTCAATCTAATTCATGCCGCTCTGAACCTCTTCTCTGCTGGCGGGTGAACCAGTGCCAGCTTCAGCTTTCTAGCATGACTGGGTAGCGGTTCAGCTCTCCTCTCCTGTTTGATTCTCCTGCCTTATGCAAGCCCTCTGGGTTAAAACATGTTCCATTTGTAAAAACATTGGAGGCTCGGGTTCGTTGAGTGGAGGCGAGGAAAAAGTTGACGGGCGCAATGATCTTGTGATGTGTAGTTTCGCCTGGGGCACTTGCCCTCCCTGGACATAATCTCATGTTCCTGCGACAGCACATTTGTCGTGGGCTGGTCTCCTCAGAGTATTTGCCCTCCTTGGGAGAATACTGAATCAATTGCTAGTTCGGCTGCCATTCCCTAACGTATACAAGTAAAGTAATTTATTGGTAAACTCTACTGTCAGAGAAGCAGTTTATTTTTTAGCCATACCTTGCAGCCAAATACAGGATTAGTCTGCTAGAAAAATATGTAGCAATGTAATAACATCAAAGCTGTACTAAATTAGCCTTGTTATAGGTTTACCAAAAACATAATAATAAAGCAGAGATAAAATTACATAGTAGTCCAATTAAGGAGCATTATAAAGAAGTAGTTTAAGTACCTTAACTGCTGTAACATGTAATATAGAAATGGTTTCATCTTGGCTCTGACAAACATGAACCCTTGACGTGGGTTCCCCATGTAACCTGTGGTGTAATGAAACTTGAGCTCCTCCCCTGCAAAGTACATGGACACTCCCCATTGACTCAGCATGGAGCTCTCAGGCCAGGGTACTATGCTGAAGTGGCTCCCTGGAGCTCGGGAACTCCCCCAGCACCGCAGGGCTATGGTGGCTAATGTTACTCCACTGCATGTAACACGTCGGGTTAGTTGTAGCTGGTTGTACCGTGTGCACCTTTCTTTAATGAGTGTGGCTAGCATTAGCTCACAGAGCTGTGGAGGACTGACACAAATGGCAACAATGGATTATACCTGCATGAAATGCCTTTTTACCTGCTGCATGCACAGACAGAGTTGCCTATTGGCCTCTACTGACCAAAATTATTTTCTAGTCCCCTAAACCTGTATCCTTTGCTCTGTCCCTGCGAGCTGTGGTTGCCACATGTATGTTTACTCTATGTAGGTGGAGTAGGATGAGTATGAAGCATATGTACATGTATGTTTACCTGATGTAGGTGAGGTAGGATGAGTATGGAGCATCTGTACTGTGCTTAACTGTTGCAGCCTGGGAATCCATTTTGGATCTCCTATGTGTGAAGGATACCTAAGATGGATGATAAAGAAATCCTACCAAGCAGCAATGTGAAAAGCCTGTGTATCCCGAAAAAAAAAAAAAAATAACACCACACCCCAGAAGAAAACTACGAGGGTGTAAGGTATATTATTTTATTGTTTTACAAAAATAAACTTTGAGAGTTTGTTTTTGTACGACAAAGTGCCTCCTGAGCAGCTGCATGACACATGGCTGCTGCTCAGCAAACCTTCAGTTCATCGGATGGCATATGGAGCTCTGCATGGCAGGCGGTGATCTCTAAATATTGCAGCCTGTATATCTGCCACAGCCTCGAGTACCAGCCTCTGCTGATCTGTCGGAAGGGAAGACTCCCTGCAAGGCTTTAAATGACCTGCAGACACTCTTGAGGGAGCAGAAGTGACCTTTTCAACACCTCCTCTGTCGACTGTATTTAGTGGAAGCTTGGTAACCTCTCATGCAGATAGGTTAGCACTCTGTCCAACACCAGTCTGTCCGACATTCACACATGATATTTTCCTTGAATTTTGTAAATTTATAAGGTGCCTAATGCCTATATTTTCTTTTTTGCTGTCACATTACATGATTCCGTTAGTAGAGCTCAGAGATCGTGATCACACAACTCTGAATTCCATCTTTGCATCAATCCTACCTTTGATGTACCAATTGATAAGTTATACTCCTCACTGTAAACCTGTACACATTTTCACTACAATATTACTAAAAATAATAATTTTATTTATTTATATAATTATGTTTTTTGTGGCATGCAGCAGGTGTAGATGAGGAGCACAGCGTGATACTCACAGGTGTAGCTCATGAAGAATGTAAAAAGGAAAATAAAATACTGCCAAAATATTGAAATTGAGTGACCTTGAATGCACTTTGAACAGAGCACATGTTGCAACAGAATTTGTCGAAAAATTTACAATTGCGTTAATTAGTCCTGGATTTCATAATGTGAGTCATTACCAGAAAAATCGGGTAGGAAAAAATGTCATCAGACAGTGAACACATTGAGTAAATAGTTAAAATATGTCAATGTCATTGAAACAGAAAACAGTTCAGCTCCATTTTGAAGATTCAAAGTCAGGTATTAGTTATGATTGATCACGTGGAGTTCAATACATCAGCCTCTCCCTCTGAGAAAGTAATTTTAAGTATGCCTTTACTTCTGTCAGTTGGTTTATCGAGAATGAGGTTGTCAAAGCTGTGCAGGGAGCAAGATCTACCTGAAATGCATAATTTTTGGTCCAGGTCAGGACTTTCCAAACTACGGACAGTTGGCCACATCCAGTCCTCTACAAGATTTTACAGGGCCCTTTATTTTTTTCCAAAGACACGGATTCAGATGATCAGAGGGAAATATATACCCAATTCCTTTGGCAGCCTGCAGGCGGAAGCAGAGCCTCTTGGACCTTCTCTACTGTAAATTTTGGACCAGCAATGTGGTGTATGCCAGGACTTTGAAAGACACAAGCTCCTAGTGCAGCTAATCCATTCTACAGATAACTCCATTTGCCAGAATTGTGTAGAAAGTTGCAGACTGAATTTATTTTTGTTTAACCATTATTAATGGCTCCAGTTTCTTTGCTTTGTTTTACTGAAGTTCTTTCTTGGAGTGTGTTTATTTTTCTTATTGTGTGCTACAAAATTGGAAAAATTCTAATTTCATCTAAATTTGTAAATGTTCATTATTGAAAATTAATTAAAAAAATAATAGTCTTCTTTTCTTATCTATAGTTAAGTAAATGATTATTTTGTGAAAGCATTTGCTGATGTTTGAAATTTTTACTGACTGTATATAATTTTTCATGTTATACATGCCATTGTTTCTTTGTAATTGCCACTTTTCTCTTTTGTTCTAATTCATATCATGCTGAATACAAAAAAGATCCAAGTAAACCTTATTCATTCATTTAAGTTGTATTAATTCATTTATAAAACATTTTTTTTTTTCAGCATGCAAATATCTGTAGAATATTCAATGTGTCACTTGTAGTAAAAGTTTGGAAAGCCCTGGACTAGGTTCTGTGGAGTTACAGAAATCAGCGTTTTATGGACTCTGAAGGTCAATTTATATATATTTGCAGGCTTCAAGGGGGTGTGATTTAATAGTCGCTAGGCATGTGTGACATTGTCGAACCTTCTTGTTGCTGATTTGCATTACTCAGCGGGGCCAGGTGATGTTTAGGAATAAAATATTGCTGTAATGTATTCTAGATAGCACATGAAGTTGTACTATTGATCTCAAATCATCTTTGGAATAAAATGTTTAATCCCTCAAAAGGAGCCGGATTTGATACTGAACACCGTTAGCTAACGAACTTATGTGAGCTTATGAGTTCAAGTTTTAGTCCTGTACATGTCCCAGAGATTTTGCACATTCAATGATGGCAGGCTTACAAGCAAGCCTATTAAGTGTGTTGAGGCAAGTTTGAACTGGAAAGGAGAGGGATATCAAAATACATTTTATTACATTTGAGATGCTGGATAGACACCCAGGACTGATTATTTATAAGTATGTGGACAAGAGATGAAATATCATATGTGAAGGGAACTTTCATATACAGCTGTGTTTTGTTATAGTAGAGATGGTAAGAGTCGTTGAAAAGTATGTGAGGTGCACCTGGAAATGTTATTAACAAAAAGTAAAGGGAACAGAATTGTATACAGCCTTGCAATACTTCTGGTAGAACAGGGATGCTTCTTTAGTAACAAAGAGGACCATCTAAGCCAATGCTTAATTTGCAAAAGAATGATTGTTGGTGCCTGACGCTCTGTGTAGAAGCCCACAACCGGTGCTAATAGATGTCGCCACACCAAATACCAAGGCTAAGTAGTCTTGAATCAATCTCAGTCTTCAGTTCTTTATCTCAGTGTTACTGGGACGTGCTTTCTCCCTTTGTGATAGTTTTTCCATCTTCGTTTTCCTCCTCCTTTTCCCTTTGTGTGTCTTTCCCTCGCTTGCTCTCTGTAAATGTCTTAAGAGGAAAAATAAGGTCTAGTCCCCAAAAATGAGGACCCCACTGACAACCACCAGCTCAAATTAAACACTGATCTAAGTACACTCCTGATCATCACAATTTGTTCTTTCAGGTTTGTAGGAGGGAACAATAGTTGATTGTATCAAATGCTGTTGACAAATCAAGGATTATGAGGAAGTAAGAGCAGGTATGTGGTCTCCATCCTATCCTCAGACCTAAAACATAATTGGAAATCAATGAGATAGTAATTTTCAGTGATGAATTATTTTATCTGAGTCTCCATGCTGTCTTTCTGGGCTTTGTTGAGGATGGGAAAATTAGATATGAGGCGGACATTTTTAGGATCACCTGAACCTGCTGTGTTTTCTTTACCAGAAAAAAATGATGGGTAGAATGCTGGAATTAATCTCAACCCATGCTAATTATTCTTGGATATTGTTTTTTGCCCACTTTGATACTCCAGACAGAGAACAGGCAGCCAGACAAAAGCCAGATGAAAATACAATGTAATTGTGCTCCCGGAGGAACAGTTCAGTCCAAATCTCAAGAACGTGCATCCTCCAAAAGGGACACGAACCAACCCAAACTGCTATTTGAGCTCATTATTGAGCTGGAGCATAATTCTAATGGCACAGTGAGCAAAGAACCCATATTTTGGCATAATAGTGAAACACAGTGCATCACACCTACAAAAGTTATAAAAATGTGACTGTTATGCTTTAATTAATCTCAGCCATTAGTAATTACTTGGGCCATAATAGAAATATGGGCTCTAGTTGGCAGAGGTATCAACCTGTCCACGTAGGGACCACAATCCTAGTCAGGGTAGGTCAGTTACACACCTTAAATTAGGTTCAAGCAAACTATGTTCATGTGGTCCAACTCTCTCATACATCACAATGCTCTTTCTGAATCAATTGTGGGTTGTCAAGCGGGGTATGGACCAGATTTCTCCAATAAAACTTGAAAGTCTGAAGAAGTTGCGAAACCCACAGTGCGCCTGAGGCGGGAGTATCAAGAGTCGCATTCAATAATGTAGAAAATATATAATAATAGTATTAAATCCAAAAGTTCAGTTCAGAAAAGTTTATCGAAGTACTTTTTGCAGGAAGTCATTTGCCATTTAAGCAGAGAGCCACAAACAGACGACACCTGTTTCGCCCCCCTTGGCAGGTCTGCCTGGGGCCTTCTCAAGGCTGTAAGATATATTTAAGAATAAGAAAAAGTGAAAATCTAATGTCTACAGGTTTGTTAGTATAATGAAAAGATGGAAGGTCAGGTCGAGACCACCACATCTGCCCTCCCCCAGGCACTGCAGAAGCCATCCATCTCAGCATCTCAAGCACCTCTGCCATGTGCATCTCTCCTTATGAGTTGCTGTGCACCCACTACCCTTGATTGACATGTGTGGTGCACACTGATGTGCGGCGGGGCATAAAACATTCAAGACCCCTTTGAAACAACCACGCTGGAGCAAATGTGACATGGCTAGCTTGTCTTTGCATTCCTGAGGTAACATCTATTCCACCCTGTGTCCCTTCTGTGGCATCGCCCAGGTTTGACAGATGCACCCTCAGTGCTTTGCTTCTGTCACACATCAACTCAGCAGACGGTTTCAGAAGTGCAGCGCTGTGTCTTCTTTTGTGATGATGTGTGTGATGCTTGGTTGGATTCCCTGCCTCCCTGTGTACACCAGTGAACTATTTTGGAGGCTCTGAGCACTCCCCAGCCTCGTAAAGAAAGTCAAAGTTACCCTTTGGCTTCTTGGTGCTACTTCTCTCTGGCATCAGATGCTGCTACAATAAGCCTTTTGGGACCAGAAGGAACTGCGGTACCACTTGATGAGACCACTTGGTGAGACACTGACCATGATCAAGTGAGAATAAAAAAGAGGAAAACATTTTTTAGCAGAAACTGGAAATCAAGAAGGAACAGCTTTGAAAGATCTAGGTGGGTGTTGTTTCAATTGTTTCTCGAAAAAGTTCAGAGCTGCACCGTTAGTGAACATCATTTTGGTCAGTGCTTGTCCTCACTAATAGATTAAATGCATATTTTCAGCATCATAAATATTACGCCTGCAGTTAAGTGCTATGCATTCCTAAATATTTAAAACCAGCATGTTTATTTTATCAATGCTGCATATCCACATAGGAAGTGTAAAGAAGTAAATTGCTGCTCAGAACATAATTTCATACCTCCAAAAGACTGGGTATATCAATATTGTCTACTACGTGTTTTCCTTACACAATTGTCTTCCTGAAGTCTTGCTTGCTTTTCTTTTTTACCTGTCAGAGGTAGTAACAAGATGGTTTACTTTTATCTTTCACAGCTAATTGTAGTGAGCATACCAACTTCAATACAAATAAGGAAAGTATATTACATACGCTTAAGACATAGAAGCCTCCTCCGCAGAGGCAGTTGAGACACCAGCCTTTGGGATATGTGTGAGAGGGTGCGAACGAACAGCTGGATCCTGGTGTAGGCCAAGCAAAGGCTCCCATCATAGTGCCCTATGGCCATGCAGGGCTGATCCCACAGGGCTCTGGTGGCAGCCTCCCTGAGGTGTGGTATGGCCACAGTTGGGGTGAGCGTGCAGCAGTACCGTGAGCTGTGTGATAAGGTCGAACAGCTGTTGCTCTATGGAGGCTGCCAGAGCTCCTTCAACAGTTCTACTGCAGCAAGGGGCACCAGCCTTAGGAGTCATACTAGCACACTTGTGATAAACATACCGACACAGCCAAGGGCCTGATAGGTAAAGAATGTAAGTCATGGAAAGGAAAGAGCACAGTTTGACATCAGTAGATAATGTGTGTAGATTGTAATCACCTTCCTCTGGGTGGAACTGCAATGCTGGCTGATAAGAAGCAAAACTGCTGGCAAAACCTTCCAGAAACTGGAAAAGGTTAAGTAGTGGAGGAAAGCATTTGACGTCCTCCCCACACAGGATATTCTGATATCACCGACATATTAATATTATGATATCCTTGCTTACAAGGAGGCTCTGTCCTCTCATTCTTACATAGTATTAAGGCAGTT
This sequence comes from Pleurodeles waltl, assembly GCF_031143425.1. Lineage (NCBI taxonomy): Eukaryota > Metazoa > Chordata > Amphibia > Caudata > Salamandridae > Pleurodeles > Pleurodeles waltl. The sequence continues at coordinate 679,529,147 of NC_090450.1, read as the reverse complement.
GTTTATTGTGGATGTGACAGGAAATACTGAAGCTGCGTCGCTACCTTTCAAAACTGGACCTGTTAATGCTCCTTGGTTAGTAAAACACCAGCAGTGAGGTTATTAGAACGAGCCATCAGCACAGAGCCCCAGCTAAAGGGCCAACATCAGCAGAACATTCCCTGACCTCTCTTAATTAGAAGAGGGTAGAACTCCGTGGGATTTCACAGAGTTTTTATGTAACTCCGCAGAATTCCATGGAATAACACTCTGCGAGTTCTACCATCCCCTATGGCAGGGATGAGTGAAGTCTTTGATTTTCCTGAGACTTCAGAACAGGAGGCAAGCCAGCAAACCCTTGGAGTCACTCTTGGTTCAAAAGAGATGGACACAGTCCTTCATAAGCAGGGCTGAGGGCAGCAGGCAGTAGGACTAGAGAAAAGCAGTTCTTCCAGAGCAGCAGTCCAGAGTGGCAGGCCTTGTAGCAGGGCACCAGTCCATCTTCCTGGCTTCACAGTTCCAGAAGTGTGCTGTCTTGGTGGTGTCAGAGGTCAAGGTCTTATACCCAATTGTGCATTTGAAGGAGGACTTACATCAAATAAGGGCCATCAAAGAGGTCCTTTCTTCCTGCCCTAGCTCTAGACTCACTACATGGGGTTAAGCATGCCTTTGTGAGGGAGCGGAACACTGCTTATTCAGGTGTAAGTGTCAGCTTCGCCTTCCCATCCTGACAAGGATGCCCCATCAACATGCAGTTGGTCACTGAGACACATCTGCCCTTTCTTTGTGTGAGGCTGTCTAGAGGGAAGTCAGGAAATCAGCTGTCACCCTACTCCAGATGTTTATTGGAGACAGGCTGCAGGCACACAGGGCTAGGGACAAGAAAATGCAAACTTTCTAAAAGTGGCAATTTAAGAATAATTTCAAATGTATTATTAAAGAGGATTTTATCATTACAATTCCATAGGTACTAAACATGACATAGCTACTCCTTCTAATTAGAAATGACAGCTTTTTAAGTGTAATAAGGAATCCCCAATGGTAATGAGAGGGGTAGGCCTCACAGTAGTGACAAAATGAAGTTTGGAGTTCTTCACTACCAGGGCAGGTAACACTTAAAAGTATATTTCCTACCTTTTAATTACACAGCCTCCTGCCCTATGGGCTAACTAGGGCCTATCTTAGGGATGACATACATGTAATAAAAGGGGAGATTAAGAGTTGGCAAGAGGATTTAAATGCCAAGTCAACATGGCAGTGTAACTGCACATACAGACTCTGTAATGTCATGACTAAGACATGTTTTAAAGTGGTACTTGATTGGGTGGCACAAGCAGTGCAACAGGCCCACTAGTTGCATTTAATTTACAGGCCCTGGGCACATGTACAACACTTTACTAGGAGCTTATACGTAAATTAATTATGCAAATTAGGTATATGCTGATAAGACCATATTTTAGGGAGCGAGCAAATGCACTTTAGCAGTGGTCAGCAGTGGTAAAGTGCAAAAAGTCCTAAGGTCAATAAAAATTACATTTGGCCCACTATGACACTTGAGACAGAGGCCCACCATTTGAGCATCAGACAAAGTACTGCTCGGATAGTAACAGTTGACTCCAACCTGCAAGACCAGGTTCCCTCTAGATGGAAACACGAGCAACACCAGACCAGTTTTCCTCTATTTGGGCCAGAATCACTACTACCAGAATTAGTAAACTGACCGCATTCCTACTCAGAGTTCCTGTGATCCGCTTTTTTAACTCTACAGTAAGAAATTGGAGGGATCTCTTTAGGAAAGTTCTCTAATTCTTCAAGCAATATTCTGGTGAATCAGTTTGTGGTATTTAGCACAAAGTCAGAAAATCAATTATGCTTTGGGCTGTTGGCCCTTAAATCTGATCTGCCTTTACATTCCCAGTAGACTCAATTAGGGCATCACGCTCTAGGTCAGCTTCTCCAACCAGCTCACTCAAAGACTCCAGAATCTCCAAAATTACATCCTAGATGTCCCCAGAAGCACCCACATCACTCCCTACCTCACTGCGCTACATTGGCTACCCATCCATAAACGCTGCCAATTGAAGCTGCTCATCCACACCTACAAAGCCTTCCACAACACCAGACAAGCATACCTCAATGACCAACTTCTACTCTGTCACCCTTCCAGACAACTACTCTTTACCTCTCTCACCCTTGCACAGGTCCCTGCATCTGCAGAAGAAAGTCAGGAGGGGACACCTTCCCCTTCATTGCCGCCAAGGACTGGAATGGACTACCTCAACACTTCAGGACAGCTCTTTCACTTCTCAACTTTTGAAAGAAACTGAAGACCTGGCTGTTTTACTAGGAATTTCTCCCAGTTTACGTTCCTGCTCCAGCGCCTGGATACCCTCAAGGGTGAGAAGCTGCAACATACAAATCGACATTCCATTACACATAGAGTAATATCTCAGCCCTCTAACAATTTTGTAGTAAATAGAGGGATTAATCCTTCTTGTTGTAAGGCTATTTTGTCTTTTTTGCAAGTGTAATCCCCACACCCTTTAAATGTGCCATTTTAAATAGAGTAGTTAGGAACTTTTACTAGACCCAATAGACCCTGCTGACCTCATCCTATTTAATTACTGCTCAAAGCAACTAGAACTGTGGAAACTTAAGTATCCAACCAGTGCATCTTAAATCTAATGGTCTGTTGAGTGGATATGATGCATCTTTTCATCTCAATAGTTTAACCAAATCTGTAGTATTGGGGACCAGCTAGGGATGATTTGAAATGTTACTGAAGTTTACAGGAAATAAATGATTCTGGTTGAGTTCTATAACACTTTTTTACTGAACTAAGGCAACCCAATCTTTGAAGTATTATAGCACTGTTTTAAATTTAGTAAAATCACAGCTTCTCAAAATAGAACAAATACTGCAGTTTTTTAAAGAAACGGATAGACATAGAGCTCTCTTCTTCACACCGATGAATTATACTAAATGCCAAAGCTAAAAATGTTTCCAAGATTTTGCAGAATAGAATAACCCCACTTCTGAATACATTAATCGCTCACAAGTAACATGGTTTATACCTGCTAGAAACATTACCTGCCACAGAAATAAGATAGTCACTTTGCTTACCATTGCCTACTCTGAAACAAGACCTTTGGAGATAGCCCTGTTGAATGCAGTAAAATTCTTTAATGGCATTTACTGGCAGTTGTTTTTCCATTCTCAGCACTGGACAAGTGGCCTATTAGGCTAGCCTCATTCAAGTGCTATCAATGTCCTATGTGGCCATACCCCTTGCTACGTCCTGTGTGCCTGGATAGCAAATCCATATGTTAAAGTCTGATTGTATTATGTGCCAGTGGAGTGTGTTCACTGAACGACTGTTAATAAGTGGAATCCATCTTGGATTGTCACTACAAGCCAATTGTACAAATTGGTGATTAGAGGTAACCTGTCAGACTACCACTATGTACTGCTATTCCTGAGATTTTTGTGGGGCACCAAACTCCAGAGGGTCAGACAATGTGGGCTACCATCCCTTTATATGTACAGAAGTCACATTTTCCAGTGTCTACCTTTTGTTCCTTCCTGAAGCAGTCTCACTAAATTATGTGGAGCACACAAAGCGTCTTGAGGCAGTGGTCTCTTCTGAAGTTCAAGCTTAACATTTGTCAGGGCCTGTACTCTGTATCTCTAGAGGTTCTGCTCCCAATACACCAATGGGAGTCAAGTGTGATGGTTTCTCTCCTTGTGCTTGTGTTGTATGTAATTCCCAGGGGAGACGCCCATCTTTGCCTTTAGTTGACTCTCATTACCTGAAGACAAAGAGATTGTCAGTTCTAGAAAAAGTTCTACACAAAGTGAAGGAAAACCTCAAACAGGTTCTAAAACAGCACATGTGAAACACACACATTATGCCAGATAAAGGAGTATAACAGAAGGAATTAAACTATTAGTCAGTGTTCCTGGACTACTGACTGTCTGGTGTAGGCAACAAACTGCAGTGTACTCGGGAAACGTCTAAGATCCTGGGCTTTTGTCATTGATAGCTGTGTTGGACCTGGCCCTTTTTGCAGGGTCATCCCCAAACTTTTTGCCTCCTTCCTTCTATTTTTTCTGACCAGTTTTGTTGGCTTTAGGACTCTGGTTACTTTACCACTGCTAACCAGTGCTAAAGTGCATATGGTCTCTGTCTAAATTGTATTGGTGACTGGTTTATCCATGAATGGCATATTTGATTTACTATTAAGTACCAAGTAAGGTGCACTAGAGATGCCCAGGACCCGTAAATCAAATGCTACTAGTGGGCTTGCAGCACTGATTGTGCCACCCACACGAGTAACCCTGTAAACATGTCTCAGACATGCCACTGAAGTGTCTGTGTGTGCAGTCTTGCACCTCCAATTCGACCTGGCAAGTGTACCCATTTGCCAGGTCAAAACCTTCCCTTTTACTACATGTACGTCACCCCTAAGGTAGGCTCTAGGTAGCTCCATGGGCAGGCTGCAGTGTACTTAAAAGGCAGGACATATACTGGTGTGTTTTACATGTCCTGATGGTGGACTACTGACAAATTCGGTTTTCACTATTGAAAGGTCTATCTCTCACATAGGTTAACATGGGGACTGCCTTTTAATGTCTTTTAAGTACAGCTTCCCATTGGGAGCAGATAGAGATGGGGAGATTGGGGCCTCTGAACTCACAATTCAAAAATACATCTTTTGGTAGAGTTGGTTTTTAGATTGTCTGTTTGAAAATGCCACTTTTAGAAAGTGGGCATTTTCTTGCTTACCCATTTTGTGTGTCTGCCTGGCAGTGGAATCCACATCTGGGTCAGACTGACAGTTGGGCTGTTTGTGAATTCCCTCTAGACAGTGACACAAAGGGAGCTGAGGTGTGTCCTGCATATCCTGATGAGTCTTTTGGGCTGGAATGGGGCGGGAGGAACTGGCGCTTACACCTTAGGTCTGTGCCTGTCCTCACGCAATGCAGACTCCAACCCCCTGGTGTGTGTCTGGGGCCAGGTCTGATCAAGGCAGGATCTTGTGAACGGCAGAGACTTTTCTTTGAAGTTTGCCTACTTCAAAGGCAGAAATGAGTATAAGTAGTGGACCCAAAACCCCAGACTTTTAGAACACTGCTAGATCAAGAGTAACCTCTGCCAAGGAGAAGAGCTGAAGAGCTGAAGGAGGAGTACTGCCCTTTGCTATGTGTGCTTTGGTGGGCTGGCCTGCAGTTGCTGTTTCTGCCTTAAAGAGGACAAAGACTGAACTTTGTTGTGTACCCTGCTTGTGAAGATTCTCCAAGGGCTTGGACTGAGCTTGACCCCTGTTCTGAAGTCCCAGGGCCATCAAAGACCTCATCTGTCAGCACCTGGGCTCTCTTGCTGAGACCCCTACCCTGCCAAGTGGTGCCAAATCCAGTCCCTGTGCCCTTGAAGAGAAACTGGTGAACCCAAGGTGAAAATCCATGCACCGGAGCAGAACAGCAGAACAATATACGCAGCACCTGCACTGTAGCTGAAAAATCAACACATCACCAGCAAAATCCACGTATTGCCAGCTCAGAGTGGATTCATCACACCCATGTGTCCGGATTTTCCACGCACCGTCCCTAGGTGACAAATCCTGCAACATCACTGCACCGACCCGAGGCTGCTTGTCTAGAAATCAACACATCTCTTCCCCGCAAGGAAAGAATGGACGTATTGCTTGCTCAGCAGAGAAAGAATCAACAAACTGCCTCACTTGTGGGTAAGCAATCGACACATTGCTTGCTTTTCCGATGTACTCTTGCCCATGCAGTTTTATTTTTGACGCATACTAGATACTTTGTGGTAAAACAACAAATCCATTGATTTCTATGGATTAAGACTCTTTTTACTTTAAAAATTCATATCTTTGCTTGTGTATGTTGGAATTTTGTCATTTTGAGCTTGTTTGAATTAGATAAATATTGGCTTTTGTTGTCTTTTGTGGTGTTTTGACTGTGTTACTGTGTGTGTTGGTACATGTACTTTACACATTGCTTCTGAGATAAGCCTGACTGCTTGTGCCAAGCTACCAAGGGGGTGAACAGGGATTATCCTAGGTGTGTATCTCCTATACCCTGACTAAAGTGAGTGTCCCTGCTTGGACAGAGTACAAACTTACAGCCAAATAGAGACCCCATTTCTAACAATAGCCAACTTCATAAAAATACAAAAATGAGCAAACCACCTAAAGACATCTGCAACTATCTGCTGGACGAATCTGTGAGCCTGTTTTTGCAAGGAGTCTATCTGGACTTCTGAGCGGGAACACTGGAGACATCCCTGCAGGTGGTATCTACCAAGAGGAAGATCAGCTGTAGTTGTCTGGTGGAGAAGCTGCCTACACGAGCTGCCTGTCCAGAATAGGAGTCAGAATAACGCATGCTGGAACCACGCATACCTAAACAACGCAGTCGGAACGACGACCACATTGTTACCATGAATGCCTTTACCACGAATGCATTAACAACGATTTTTCGTTGTAAAGGCATTCATGGTAAACGCATGCGTGAATGGCATGCATGGTTCCAGCATGCGACTCCCCCCTCCCCAATCCCCACCCTTAAAACAATCGTACCCCAACACCCCAACCGCACCCCTAAAAACAATTCTACCACTACCCCAACCCCCACCCTAAAACTTAAACTACCCCCCCTAAAACTACCACGACCCCACCCACCTAAAACCTATACTACCCTGACCATCCACCCTGCCCCTAAAAACTAAAAATACCCCAACCCCCCACCCTGCCCCTAAAACTACAGCAACCCCCACCCCGGCCCTACCTACTACCACGATCCCCCACCCCGCTAAAACCTAAACTATGCCGACCCTCCATCCCCACCCGTAAAAACTACCCCAACCCTTTACCCCCCTAAAAACTAAAAATATCCCAACCCCACACCCTGCCCCTAAAACTACAGGGATCCCCCACCCCCCCCAAAACCTAAACTATCCTGACCCCCCTACTCCACCCCTAAAAACTAAAAATACCCCAACCCCCATCCCATCTCTACAACTACCATAACCCTCAACAACCTAAACTACCTCGACCCCGCACCCTGCCCCAAAAAACTAAAAAATACCCCGATCCCCCACCCCACCCCTAAAAGTACAGCGATCCCCCACCCCCCTAAAACCTAAACTATCCAACCCCAAAACTACCTCGACCACCCACCCCGCCCCTAAAAACTAAAAATACCCTGACTCCCCGCCCCTAAAACTACTGCGACCCACCCTAAAACCTAAACTACTCCAACCCCCACCCCACCCCTAAAAACTAAAAATACCCCAAACCCCCACCCCTAAACCTAAAGTACCCCACCACCCACCCGCAAAAACTAAAAATACCCCAACTCCCCACCCCCACCGCTAAAAAAAAAACGAAAAATACCCTGACCCCCCACTCCGCCCCTAAAACTACAGCGACCCCCACCACTAAAACCTAAACTACCCCGACCCTGCCCCCAAAACTACCCAAACCCCCATCCCGCCCCTAAAAACTAAAAATACCCTGACCCCGCCCCTAAAACTACTGCAACCGACCCTAAAACCTAAACTACTCCGACCCCCCCACCCCGCCCCTAAAAACTAAAATTACCCCAACCCCATCCCCAAAAATTAAAAATACCCTGACCCCCCACCCCACCCCTAAACCTACAGCAGCCCCCCAACCCCCGTCTCTAAAACTAAAAATGCCCGACCCCTGCCCCTAAAAGGCCCCAGCCCCACTTACCTGATTGAGTCCTCCGACGAAGCCGACTCCCTTCTTCTGTGCCTTAACCACGCATGTGCATTGTTCAGCACATGCGTGGTTAAGGCACAGAAAGCGTTCCGCTTTCGTTGTTCACAACTTCATTGTTTGGGAGTCGTGCTTGGGGATGCTTCGCCACCTAACCACTGGTGAAATTTCCAACTTACACCAAGAACATTTTAGGCAGTGACTGTAGCTGTTGTGAGCACCCTGCCCCAGCAATGCATGTCCTTGTCTACCCTCAAAGGACCTCAAGACATTAGTGGTCCACTCCCTCAGAGTGATCAGAATGGTGGCCGGCATGGACCAATGAAGTTACATTGTGGGAACTGACTCTAGCATGGCTGAAATGAGCCTCCATGTGTCTCATGCTTGGGGCATTTTTTACCGAAAAGAAGTGCATTCATGGTTGTGGCTGAGAACTGAACTATGCTCAAGAAGCATGCCCCTGAAGGAATGCAGAGCTAGATACAGGCTTGTACTCAATGACAGAGATCTCATTACAGGGGTACTCTTGTAGTGCTCCAGGCAAAACAGTGGGCCTGACCATCATTGAGCCTGAGTGATGCTGCAGAGATTATCCTTAACCTGAGAAAGCTACTAAATCAGGACACATGCACTATAGGCTGACCTACTGGTCAATGAAGCAGGAAGCTGTTCATCCCTCATACCATGAGCCTGCATCTTTTCTATTTCCCCACTTAGCAAATTTACATTTGTATGCCCTTTGTCTCCAGGCTATACAATTGTGCTACATTGCATAGTTGGTGTAATGAAGTACTTTTGCTTTTCATAAAATCAAAGCATTCTCTGGGTGTTGTGTTCTGAGTTTCTAACTCTACACCACATACTTGAATGAGCCTTGGACTGCTCCCTAACTACCCTGAGAGTCGAGTGTGAAAGGGGTGTTTTTGGTGCTCCTTTAGCAGTGTCCATAGGTAGGCTAGGTCTCAGGACATCAGTAGTGAATGGATCTTTTTACTATGATTTGTGGTAGGGGTCTTGATCTCGGATCATTAAAAAAAAGTACAAAATCATAGTCCAAAATTCCAACACACTGAAAAATGAAACCCTTTCTTATTGTTATGAATGTCCAGTCCACGTTCATAGCAATTAACCTCTCACACAGGGGCAACACACTACTTACTTCACACCAATCAATGGTGTTCATTGCACAGAAGCTCCACTGGTCACCACCCATAGAAAGTTAGAGTCATCACCCTACTTGTGAAGAACTGCACGGCTCCCTCCTTGCTGAATCAACCCAAAATATATTGTGTGATTCATGAGATACTCCACTAGAGCAGACCTGATTGTATCAAACTTCTAAATTCATTCCATCTTCTGGTGCCCGCACAGCTTGGTGAACATAGCTGGCCATGATGAACATCTAGAAGCCTCACAGAATAATCATATGAATTGACTTTCCACATAGATTCAAACTTAGTATTAGCTTCCCTTTGCACCATTTGGGGCATATTTGCAAGCCCTAGCGTCATTTTATTTGACACTAAGACGGTGTTAAGGAGGCCTTTCTCCTGTGCTGTATTTACAAAGTGGCGCAAGGCTTGCATTGTGCCACTTTGTAAACCTTTGTGCCACGTCACGCTGTGCCAGGCATACAGGGAGGCCCGGAAAAATGGTGCTCTGAAATTTACTACATTTCACTGTGCCATTTTTTCCATCATTTTTAACGTCTGACCAGAGCAAGCATTAATATGACGCACTCATTTTAATCAAAGGGCCTCCTTGTGCTTTGCTGCACTATCCTCGAGATTTTTTATGCTAGTGCAGTGAAGTGGCACAATAGCTTCAAATATGTTGACTCTATTGTCCTAATAACTGCCATGGTGTGCCGTATTGTAAATACAGTGCAACCATGGTGTCGTTAGGTGGGGCAGGAGCGACGCAAGAAAAATGGCGCATCGGGAATGATGCACCACTTTCTTGTATATATGCCCCTTTGTACCTCAGATTTGTTCTTTGATTGGTGCTATTCAGAAAATACCTCAAGCCATACATTCAACACAATCTTCCATCCATCCTAGACTGTTTCCTTTCCATCGCCCTCCTACCAAAGTGTGATGCTGTGTTTCTAATCTCTTCTGTATTTATGCACAACATTGTACTCAACACAAATTGTAAACTTACCTGCATGTTGTTGAGGAAGCGTAGCTCTTATAATCAAAATTAACATATAATGTTTATGAACTAATGCATAATAATGCCGCATAGAAAATGTACTAATGTGTTTCTGCTAAACGTACGTTTGAAATGTGTCCACGGGGAGTGGCCGTCAACTTATACGATGATTAATGAAATTGATTAATAATGAACTAATGATGTAAAATTAATGTGTTAGTGTATGATTTTACACTAATATTAAGGGTTACATGTTAAAGATCTGCTAATAAATCATTAGGCCTTAGTTAGCATGAGTCGAGACCTAGCTGCTCGGTTTCACGTTAAATGTGTTTTTCTAACGTACAGTGTGCTGACTTGCTGAAGGACATGAACTTGTATTTTTCCAAAAGTTAGAAGATGAGTGTAACCGTAGTAGATCCGTTCTCATGAAATTCAACTTGCTCAAGGAAACATTCTTGCTGAATGCAACAGTGTAGACTAGATACAGGTACAAGGTCGCCTGAACCGGTACAGACAATGGAACCACTGACTAGAGATGCGAAAAGGACCACGAGAGTATGAAATCATACCAGACATTCTACCCGTTGGAGACGTCAATCACAAGAACCAATAAACTATGTGAGAACTGTTATGGGGTGACAATTTTGATGAAATCACTGGAAACCTATTGGATGGAGATAGTGGGGTGCCAACCTCACCCAATTAAAAATTAGGGGACTGTACAACAGAAAATGGATACAAACCTTTGACCCGAGGAGCTAAAGAAGAGATGCCACTGCAAACTTTTGCTATGACCCAGACTCTTTGTCACTCTGCCTAGAGACTTTGTTGTTTGGTTCTTCAAACCATCCTCACCCTTACCTTGCCCGATTCTACACTTTACCTTCTTATGAGGGGAGTATCCTTTCTTACCCGTCTTGCTGTGTACCTGACTGATGGCGAATCAACTGATGTCCTGAGGACGAAGATTGACTCTGTATGCTGACTCATTACAGAGGGTAACTATATAATGACGAACATTTATTTGTCTATTGCTTTTCCTTTCTAGGTACCAACTGCTTCTTTTGGCAGAGACCTTAGTTAGAGGTTTTCAAAATTGATGTTGCCAAATTGTTTTGCATGAAGCCCAACATGCCAATGCTAATTCGAGGCTAGTTAAGGAGTTCACTACACGGACGCAAACAGACAAATGACTGAATCTATGCTTTGTTGAATAACGTGCTAATGATACTCTGCTGGGGTTAATCCATGTTGACGTTGTGCTATGTTCTAACGTTCATAATTCTTGCTTTGATGAAGTCTTATTCGAGTTTGCCAAATTATGACAATGTTGATGAGCTTTTTATTATTGAAACTAATAAACTTGCTATTAGAATTGTAATCAATAGGGAATAAATATCGCAAATCTTACCAAACTGGTGTGGTTATTCATGACTGAAAGGTCATGGTGGTTTCTGAGTCTTATTAATGTCATTGATTAAACTGAATTGTCCTGTTATGGTGAATATTGATGACGTTATTGACATATTGCTTGACATGTTGATCAGTTATCTCGTCCTAAGGTGTCTTCAATCAGGGTCAAAAGATTCAGCAGCCTAAAACGAGTCCCAGAGTGAATAAATTAGCTAGAAAGGGACGCGTAAGCATTGTCTTTCTTTGCTCCCATGTTGACTGTGTATCATGCTACAGTGTAAAGTTCTCCGCTGCTTTTCTTTTCTAATTTTATATTTTGTTCATTGAACCAAATAAAAGATATAAAGACTGAGATACCTGATGGAAATGCATTGCACTTTTAAAGTTCCACTATCTCAAGAAAATTCAGAGGAGAAACCAATCATGTTCTATTATGGTTAGGTTACCAAAGTTTGTCAAGTGTTCCCACCTTCCTTCAAACTGTTGCCTCAATGCTCTTGTTCCACCGGGCTTTAAAGCTCCGTCTGTGTAAACCTTGGGCAAAACTGAGTTGATTACCATTTGTTAAATCTTTGCCATAATCTACTGTGCGTCCAGTGATGTTTCTCTGCAAAACTGATGCAATTTGGCATTGTGTTGATTTATATTATTACATGTTTTTATTTCTTAATTAATAGCTTTTTGGAACCTATGCAGACAAAGTTGTTCCTCCGACATTCTAAAATAATGAAAATCAAAAAATAAGATCCTAGCTTAATTGAATTCATTTTGTAATAGAGCTGTTGCTAAATTTGAATAAAATATAAGTTGGACAAAAGAAGGAGGGAGAAGATAATTAGTGATCATTTCCCATTGTCCCATTGTTCAATGCCACTTTTCTGCTTAAACCACATATTTTCCTCGAAGGAATGAAATGGACTTAAAAGCAGCCACGTAGAATTTTTTTAATTTGAGTGCTACATTTCACAAAGTCACGGTAGACAACGAGGCAACACTCACAAATCGGATTTACGTTGTGGTTGTACCTTGACTGAACTTATTGAGTCTACATGTTCTGCTTTTAACCTCCTTTACATATCAAAATTATCAGGCGCGATACTCCAATTTGATTCGAAGGAAGCAAACCGGTACTGGCGTAATGCATCAGTTTATTAAATGTAAGCAGGGCACTGTGAACATAGTGCCTGACAAAAATGACGTGGTGACTGTCATATGGCGCTCTTCCCCTTAATGAGGGCGTATAAATTATTTTACAGCAAAAGTATTGGCTAAGCAGGCGCTAGGTTTTTAATAGCAGTTCTCGTAAAAGATCACAAACATTCCAATACCTCCTAGTCTGAAAAAGTGCCAACAAGCAATATTTCTCTGTAGCAGCCTATTGTGTGCCAGCTGATGGGAAAATTCCATCAATGCCTTCAATGGACCGGTGGGCACCGGGTACCTACACTTGTCTTCTTTGAAAGGGAGAGTAGCTTCCCTTCTCAGAGGGGGCTTCAATACTTTTAATTGGAGAGTAACGGCACTTCCCAGTGACCCACATGTACTCTAGAGCTGTCGGTACCTACACTTCTACATTCCCATTTCAACCACTGAATTCCGTATGTTTCCATCAGGGCTGTTTTTTCTTTCGGACAGTCTGGGGAACCCTCTGCCTTTCCAGCTCTGAAAAATCAGCAATGAAAGCAGCATTGGAGTAGCCAGGGACCAGACTGCAGAAACAAAATGGTGGGCGTGCTTGTGTGAATAGTTGCATATCCACGCCTGCCTTCATTCGGAATGGTAGCGAGATAAAAGGGAGCAAACAGGGCGTAATATGTGGGAACTATCATGGGAGTGTTCCCTTTAGAATCAATGAGTAAGTGATCAAATGGTGACTTTTCTCCTTTGGCACCTGTGTACACAGCGCAGGCCTATCAGCCCATCAGGGCTGGACTCTGAGCTGCACAGTACTGGGACCTGACTCACACGGTCCTGGGGTGCCACCCAAGATAGGGACTCTGTCTTCAAAACCCAATCCGTGCCTCCTTATGAAAAGTCTGCCCCACACCTCTTGTCAGATATAAAAGTTGGTCCGTGCACCGGATTATAGTCCATTGCTTCCCCCAATTCCACAGAGGTCTGTAACCTGCTGCGCAAAGCACAGCCACAACAGAGGGCAATCATGCATACCATGGTAAGTGAACTTACCTTCCAGCTTCCTTCAAAAAGTTGAAATCCTACGCTGGGACAGATTTGCCATTGGTGAAATATTTTTTGACCTAGCAGCAGAAAAGCAGACTTCAACAGATTTAGAGTGAAGTGTGATGACCTTCATTATTTTGCAACAAATTGCACTTCACAGAAAGAAACGTAATAATAATATTGATACTTCTAACAATAATGTGTGTGTGTGTGTGTGTAATTACACCAATTTTGACAGAAAGGTAGGTTTTGGTACGCAGATCACGCTTTTGCATATTTGGTGTAAATATGTACAGTAGTTTTTGAGAAACTAAAGGAGAAATAAATTTGTATATCTAGGGCCATGGATCTGTTGCAACCATTTACTGATGATCAGGGCATATTTGTGAATGTGCATGCCAACAGGAATGCTGTGATTGGCTGGCCGCAACCTGACCAGAAATTTGCGCCCACCATTTTAGTTAAAGGGACATGGTCCCTGGGGCTGAAAAAGAAAATGTAAAGAAGCAGAAGGGTTCAGGGTGGGGGTACCATGACCCCGGAGCTGTGATATAGAGATCTGTGAGAGTGAAATTATGTCCTTAAAAATATTTTTTTTCACCCTGCGCGATATTCATGAATACGTCACGGTGCTCAGCGCGGCTGCCCCTTGTAACATCTTGATGAATTTGCGAATATCTGCAGCAGCAAAAAAACACATTCAGAGAGTCATTCATACACTACTTCATTCACTCATAGTAGCACTCTCACACCCACTCACAGACCCACTCCGACACTCACACACCCACTTACAGCCACACTCAGACCCTCATGTACCCACTCACAGACACACCAAGACCCTTACGCACCCACTCAGAGGCCCACTCAGACACTGATGCACCCACTCACAGACCCACTCAGACACCGAGGCACCCAATCACGGACCCAATCATAAGGCTGTGCGCAGCAGTGGTTGGATTAATGTGCAGTAATTAAAATTACTTTAGTTTAAAAAAACACATAGAGATTCACAGAAAAAGCCAAAGGTTACAGGGACGTTATTGTTAGGTTCTGAAATTACTCGTACAAAACCATTGAAATTCAGCAGTTATAGTTAGAGGTATTTCAAGTAACTATAACTCGCGATCTAAGGTAACTATAATTCTCGCCCTCGCCATGCACTGCTAATTACCCCAGATATTACAGCACTCATGACAACTTCCATAACGTCATTAAAAATATAAATGAAATATTAGCAGTCAAATTATGAAGAAAAAATTGTGCATGATGGGGTGCTAATTATAATTGCCTTAGGGCGCGAGTTATAATTATTTGAAATATCTTTAACTATAACTGCTGAATGTCAGTGGTGTTGTACGAGTAAATTATGACCCTAACTATAACATCCCTGTAACTTTTGTTCTTTTTAAAGTGAATATATATGTATATGAAGTTTAGTTGCACTGATGCCTTAACTACTTAACTAAGCCCACTGGGAGCCCATTTCATATATGTATATACATACATACATATGCATACCTACATATATATATATATATATGCATATAAAATATAAAGATAACCACAATTGTAGTTATATTATGAGATGCGGAGATGCGAAAATAAACACTTGCACATTACCGACAGGGGTATTACCATGCACCACTAATTCATCATAACATAGCCAGAAAATGCTGTCAGGTAGATAAGATCACACAATAATTTCGTTTTGGGAATCAGTAACTGGGAATAGGATAGACGTAAAGTGGCTTTGTAGTGGAGATTCCACAGTACTCCATGCCATTGCTCTCAGAGTGCTGAGTTTTTCTTAAACTCTTGCCTGGTGGATGCTGATTACACATTTGGAGTTTGTCAGTTGGAGGATGCCCCCTGGGTAGACCCAGGTATAACTTGCGGGGCATCCGTTGACGTCACAGCAGAACAGACTCAGCATTTGATGCTCAGACGACCATAAAATATATTTTGAGTTTTGCAGTAAATATTCTCAATTTATGTACCCCAGTCCTTGCAGTATGGATAATACATAAGCCACAAAATATAATACGCACTGACTCAAATAAATAATTGAGAATTTAGCGACGAATTCAGAGTGACTTGTGATAATTGTATTTGATGGAGAAGCGTTTATCTATAGAGCATGGTCATGACAATGGTGGTTCTCGTTTTGAAGAGCCCACTATGAGCAGCGAGGTGAGGAAAGATGATGGAATGTGACAGGCAAGTTTTGGTTTTTGATTATGCAAGTATGTGCAATAAAACCTACCCCCGTGCTCGGAGTAGGCAATAGCCAAAGGTGTCTCCGGTGAACTTAAATGATAATATTATTATGTTTGTTGTTATACATAATTATTGTATATACATGGCTTCCATTCGAAACCTTTGGTGTGAATAATAGGATCGGAATCGGGCTATTCACCGCTGTGAGGTCACAATAGTGGTTTGAAAGGCAGACCATGTTATTATAAAATAGTGGGCGTTCGGTAAGCAGTTCCCTCTGATGTCATCGAGGTTTGGCCCTCTATGGAATGGCTGGTGAGAATGCACACACATACAGTGCACTTTTTGGGAGAGGAAAAACAGAGACATAGGCAGAGCTGCTTCAAGTCCAGAAAGAAGGTTATAAAGGGCACTGGGGATTCCATCTGAGAATGCATGCAAAGTCTTTGCATGTATTCTGTGTTGGGTCCGTTTGCAATATCACCCAGCAGGAGGTTGTTGCGTATCTTCTGGGCCATCTAGAGCCGGCAAGGAACACACCCAGCAAAGTGTCAACAACTGGCATTTAATTTTCAGAAGACCCGGTCAGTCCTTTTTCCTGCACCAATTTCTGCTTCTATGTACTCTCGATGGCACATATGCACAAAGGATATAATATATGCACCTATTGGGGGGGGTTGTTAATATGCTATATGCATCTGTGAGAGGTGTGATAATAGTGTGTTAATGTAGCATATGCACTTGTGAGAGGTTTGTTAATATAGTATATGCACTTGTGAGATGTTTTTAATATACTATGTGCACTTGTGAGAGGTGTGGTAATACATGTTTTAATATAGTATATGCACCTGTGAGAGGTGGATTAGCACAGTATATGCACTTGTGAAAGGTGTGTTAATATAGTATATGAACTTGAGATATATGTGTTAATATACTGTTTATACTAATGAGAGATGTGTTAATATAGTGTATGCACTTGTAAGAGGTGTGTCAATATAGTATATGCATGGTGAGAGCTGTGTTAATATACTATATGTACTTGTGAGAGGTGTGATATTATACTGTATGCACTTGTAGAGATATGTTTTGCACAAAAACAACCCAAAGTGAAGATCTATTTTAAAAAGCCAATATCCTCTCATTTTCTTTGCATTGGTTATGAGTAAAATGGTCTTTAAGGCGGGAAGGAAAGACGTGTTGTGAGGGAGCCTATCTGAGCACTTGGTAGGCAAATGTTCTTGCCCTCAGTACTGTGAATACTGGAAATTTGAAGTCCTACAGGACTGACGGAATAAGATGTGAATTTTTTCTTTCAGCTCTTGGTTGCGTCCCTACTGGGGGTTTTACTCAGCCCAGCATTTGCAGACGTAAGTAGATGACTCACGGAAGCAGGTCTCCCTGTCTGTTACTCCATGCAATGTTTTGAGCCTGACTTCACTTGCAGTTGTTGACATATCCATCTGTCTGTATGTCCGTCTAGCTATCCAGGATCCATAACCATATTCCCACCCACCAACCCACCCACCAACCTTACCACCCTTCTCTTGATTCCCCATTGACCAGTCTCGCCCACCTTGGAGGTACCTCTAAAATGCCTACATGCCAACAGGATACTTAGAGGTGCCCATAAAGAGAGGTCACCCTTCCCATTTGTGTGTGTGTCTTCCAAGTGCCACACTGTTCTTATTGACAGACACAATATTGTGTTTCCTTCATAGTCCATCACCATCACCAACCAGGGCAATGTCTGCGGCAGTGTCCACCAGAACGTGAACATCAACAATCAGGACAACATCGCCAACATTGTTGCACATGCTGGCATTTCCTCCTCCAACTCCATCTTTGACTGGGGCAACGTGAGTAAACAAATATTTTTATTCTTGGCACATGATTAGATAAGATGTAATAGAACCATACCATATATGTCACATTACTTTGACATACTTCTGCAAGATGCACTGTGTGTCACTATACCTCTTCCCAGCTTCCTTCAGTATATTGCACAGCACTCACCAACTGTGTAACATGCCCCCCCTTCATCTCTGGAATACTGCACCAGGGTTCCACCTTGTTATTTATGCAAGCCCCTACAATTAAGTGAAGCTGAAATCAAACTGGTCTTCTTTATCTGTGAAGCCCTTTCCACCAAACCCTTCTTGCTTTGTCCTGTTCAAGTGACCCCACCACAACCATCAATGATGTCCAAGAGCATTTACCAGTTGTTCAGATTATTTAAAGCATTCATATCCACCTCTCTTTTACAATCTATCTAGTCCCTCCTTTAATCACCAAGCAATGCTGATTCTCATTTAACTCTTCTCATCTTCACATACTTTCTCTGTCTGCTCTCTTGTAGACCTCCACTAGGGTTATACTAACGTGAGTAAGAAGTGAGGAACTTCTATCATCTTGCTCCTCAGACCTGTGCCTCTGCCTTTCTCTCAGGATATTAAAGTATCAAACAAAAAAGTAATTCTTGTTACACCAGTTTTTCTACCACTGGATTCTTGAAATGTTGGAGGCTCCTGAACCTGGTCAGCATGCAAATGTAGCAATCAAGTCCCCTTTGCCCTACATAGTTGTCACTTGTGTGCTGCCTATGTGTGATTCACTGAGTGGGAAGGGTATTTTCATATGTGGGTCTAATTTAACTTGCCCAAAAAACTCAGGCCACCCCTAACTGATGAGGCACAGCATTGCCAAAACTGGTCTGAGCTTGCTCCTGTTCCTTTGCCTAGCAGTCAGGTCTGAACTGTTCCCTGTGATGCGGAGAAAGACTGATTTGACTATGGTTGGACAGTCTCTAACTACACAGGCGATCTGAAAGGACAATGGACCTGAATGTAGCCCTCAGTGATAACAAGTAGCTGTGAATATTTAAAGCATTCAAACCATCACTTTGTGCTGACTAAGTTAAGGCCCACTTGCTCTATGGGAGGACATGAGAATTCCTTGCTCCAAAAAGAGTGGTAAGCGCATAAA
This sequence comes from Pleurodeles waltl, assembly GCF_031143425.1. Classification (NCBI taxonomy): domain Eukaryota; kingdom Metazoa; phylum Chordata; class Amphibia; order Caudata; family Salamandridae; genus Pleurodeles; species Pleurodeles waltl. The sequence goes on along the minus strand of NC_090450.1, from coordinate 679,510,452 downwards.
ATTGATGGTGATGATGATGGCTCCCAAAATTCTTCTAATAGGAATGTGAGAGAAAGCTGGAAATCATTTAGGAGCTGTTCTTATGTCATTGGATGGAAATTAATCAAGTTTGAAGCCTCTGTTGACCCTTATCTGTGCCCTCTTATTCACTTCTGGTATGCATTCTGAAGTAAGGATGTTTTGCTCTAGAATTCATTAGTCTGACTCACTTTCAAAAAGGGAGTGAGGCTTGTTTTCCCCAAAGTTTGCAAACGACGTTACAGAGAACCGTTTGCTAAATATCTTGTTGGTACACAAAAACTTCCCCCTGAATGTAAATTGTTCGAGTTGTCGTCTATCAGAACCCTTTACTATCTATCAGATACTGCTGGAAGAGTGCTCGCCAGGGTTACAGTGGGTGCACAACAAGTATTCCAAATTATGGTGGTCCACGACACTGTTGGTAAATTTGCAGTCTGTGTGGGTTCAGGGTGGATGTGTGAAGTCTTACACCCAGACTGGAACTTCATCTTGGCAACGTTCCTTCTAGTTGAATTCTACCTTGATATAATTCAGATCCCCCATCCCCATCACTTAAGCCCGACTAGCTTATCCGCAGTGTTTGAGGCAGACTCGTTGCCCTGCATTGGAGCTGTAGATTGATAGACTGATACAATAGGCACAAACCATCCATGAAATCTCCAAATGTCCTCATATAGACAAGTCCACACTTGCCTAGCTCCTGCGTGATTTTAATATTTTTGACTACAGATTGGCCTCGGACGTTAACGTAATTCTACTCCACCCTGGAAGTAGTTGGGTGATCATAGAGTGATGTTAGTGCATAATGTTCCCTATTTACTGATCAGGTATATTTTTTATCATCTTCGCGCAGGGCTTCATTGCTACCCAGGTTGTCGCCCGTCGGGCCTGCTATGTTTCACCGATGAACAAGGCTACATTCCCTAGTTTGCAGGAATTCCAGAGGATCGCCAATACCCGCAAGGTATAACTTACTCATGTTGCCATAGGTGTATTGTATACCTGATGCAGTATGCTCTTACTGTTTAAGTTTTGCGTGCACAGAGTACAGTGCTGATAACATGTAGATCACTTCAATGCAGAAGGTAGGCCGCATTTACATAACCCGTTGAGACAAGGATCTCTGCACAGTAACTCAGATGGTGCATCACAAAATGGAGATACGCAGAGAACACACTTACGTCTGCCCAACAGTTGCCAGGTTTTCGGATTTAGACACAGTCGAACCATGGCTACGGGTTTGGGAAATATATTTTCTAATGGGGTTTTGAAGAGAGGGCTCTATGTACATGCGGTGACCATTTGTGTTGCATTTCTAACTCTTACAGCACTTCTAGATTTACCATTAAAGGAAGTGTGCGTAAATTGTGTGGTAGATATGGGAACGCACCCTAATATTCTAATTTGTTTCCATGAGAAGAAAAATATTGCTCAAAATCCATATTTTCCAAAACCCTACTGTGAAGTTGGTTCAACCTTCATAGTAGGTTTATCAGAATAAGGAGCAGGAGCTAGAAAAAAACGTTTGTAAGAAAATCCATGACAACGAATAGGAAAAAATGTAAATCTAAAAAAATTGTATACGTTATTTTATGCATCGGCATCAACACTTTTGGTAAGGCTCAAAAAGGGTTGCATTGCCTTGTAGTTTTGCGTTAAGCTGCACTTACGTAATGCGCAGAGCTTTAGAGGGGGTGTATCGAGTGGTGTATCGTGTGCAATGCATGTTTAAAAAATAATATTGCACTGCAGTAATGGAAATGTCACAATAAAAATTGTTATAGTGTTGACAATAATATATTGATGGATGTAATAATCTGCGTACACTAGTCTACGATTGTGATTTTAAGGAGTTTGCAAACAGACCACAAAAGTTAACAACGCCTGTTATGATAATGCTAATTACCAGAATTTAAGACTTTGTGGTGCACTGATTTACGTGAGCCTTGCAGAACATATGAAATTCTGAGTTACATTCCCCCTGAATGGATGAGCTTGAACTAAATCAGAGAGCGCCAGGGGTACACAAATGGTAATGAAAGCTCACGTTTTTATGATTATTTTTTTTTTTACTTCCGTCTCAGATGAAACCAAAAAACAGCTACCCAGAGTTCCAGCTGCAGTACTCGGGTGCCCCGGAACCACTTGACAACCTGGGCCGTTTCGGGCCACACATTGAAACCCTGTGCAGGAATGTGCCCACCTACATGGTCTACCCTGCCCGGCGTAAGTACAAAGAGTCTAAGCCGCACATGACGAACAGTAGTAACAGCAGAGACAATACGCGACGAGTACTCACAACATTTAAGAGGTGACAAAAATATGGTCTGCAGATTGAGAAAGGGCTGCACTGATATTAAAAATAGGATTGCTAGGGGGAAGCGGGATTGGAGACAGGGAGAGACTATTTTGCGTGATAGGGTAAAATATGTGCATGGCGTAAACTGTGAGCAGTAGGTTGGGAGGATTTATTCCAAAGTACCCCCTCTAAATTATGTACCTCGTTTCTACAAGTGATATCGATAGGACAAGACAAGAGTCTATGGCGACTGATATAGTGGCAAGATTTTCTGAATTGCCTTCCCTTTACCCACTTCCTTTCCACCTTCCTTCCTTTCCCCCTTCTTGTTATCATCACCTTTGCAGACTTAAGTATAGGGGCTAACTTGGTGATTGACGTGAAATGAAATTTTAGGCCCCACAATCTTCTGCTTTCATTTTCTTATGTTGAGAGCACTTGTAAAAGGGATCAAACAGGGCTTTACGTGGGCTGGGGCCTGCCGGTGCCCAGCGCTGGCAGTTCTAAAATTCAGGTGCTGAGACGGGTCCCTATTGGGTTCTCCATTTTTACCCTCAAGCTCAGGGTGAAAAAAGAATCTTAATTCCTCAGCAGTACCGCCCTTCACAGTCTTTGATGCAACTTCAAAGAGACTCTTCTAGTTCTTTCACAGTCTCATCATTTCAGAATTGAAGTATTTTCAATAGTTAATGCAACAAAGCCATTGTTTTCGATTAATTATCTTAGACGCAGCTCACAACAGCTGACAAAGCCAATAGTCCTGGCTCGGCGTATGTGTAATGTTACTTGTTGTATTATATATCTGGATGCAACGACAGAAAGGAGGACTAAAATATCAGTTGGTCAGCACACTACACGAAGCACAGATTTTTTGTTAATTTGTTTTTAAACCACACTCTCAATTACATCAGCCACGCCACTTAGCGAGTCCCCCTAGTTTTTCGTCCCAATTAAAGCCCAGGGCTTAAATAAGGTAATACATACTATAAATAAAATATTGGAAGAACCCCCTAGTAAAATGGGAAATACACTGGAGTGGTCATATAAAAGCATCCGAGTAGTAACCTTTATTTCCATCTCCACTGCTCCATCTTCCCACTGCCAGTGCCAGCCTTCTCAACATTCTAACCCGAGCTTCTGTCAACTCCTGGAATGTACTAACACTCAGGGGGAAATGGGGAGTAGGGACATTCTACAATTAAATATATAGCATGCCTCTAAAAAGTAAATGAACAAATATTTAAATATAACATGCTACTATTAATTATATTACAACAATAACATTACTTATTAGTACGTATATATGATTAGACGGGTGTAATATGTCGATATGAGTTTTTCCATGCCAATATGGGTTTCAGGTTCTTTTTGTACTTGAAATCTATACTGCCAGCAGCACCCACAAGGTGTCTGAATAAATTAACCTGCAGTGGACCAATAATACCTATGCCTTTCTACCCAATATTGGAAAATATGTTGCAGGGTGGCTTGTTATTCTCATTGCCCGCCCATGAACCAATAATACCTATGCCTCACTACCCAATAATGGAAAATGTGTTGCTGGGTGGCTTGTTATTCTCTTTGCCTGTCCATGAACCAATTATAATGGTCTGAAAACAGGAACAAATTGATGTTAACTTGATGACAAATTAAACAGACAGAGAAACTGTATTGTTCTGAAATTCTGACTGGCTGTAGTTTGATCAATACAATTTGTGCACTATGCTCTGTCCACTTGATTTGCTGCTAAGCAGGCAATCACAAAAGCAGCATGCCATGCTGTTTTCTGATCTGGAATGGCATGGATTATCTGTGTGAGTTGGGAAATCAGGAAAACAACAAAGATCTAAGCCCCACTGTGGGACTGAGTCCTAATTTTCTTGCCATTTTCACGTCTACACACACACATATCTGAGCCTACTTATTTCCAATTGTTGGTCATGTGATTTAGCATTCTTCTTACAAGATCTTCACAAAAGCACTATAAGTGAGAACTCAAAATAGGGTAAATTTACTCTGTGTTAGAAAATTGTTCTAGCGATAAAACCAATAATTTTATATTGTCATGCTTTAGATAAATAGCCTATCTATACTTTTGTAAGAAGATTCACATTCTGTTGGTAATATGTATTTTAAAAATGTAGGCTACTCCTGTAAAATTTGTGCAAATCTGACTATTATTTAGAAAATTAGAAATCTGGTCTGGACCGTGGTAATGCTTAGCCGTTGGGTCCTACACTAATGTCTTTTAAGCTTGCTCACCGAAGCACCTGCTGTGGTGTGGAAACATTTTTATTTTTTTTTTTGCAAAACAATCACAGATTTAGGCCCTCAATGGAACCCTGACAGACGGCGTTATTTTGGAGAAAGGTACTGCCAACAGGCTGGTGGTACCTTTCCCCAAAATATGACATTGGCAGTTTGGCTCAAGCAAAACCAAAAATGTACCACTCCGTCCGCCAGGACGGTAACAGCCACCGGGCTGGAGACTTCAGTCTCCAGCCAGGCAGCCGTCACTGTCCCACCTGCGGAATTTTGACCCTGCCTGCCGCCATGGTTTTCGTGGTTTCCATACCGCCACAAAAACTATGGCAGTAGGCACTATTTGTGCCAGGGAATTCCTTCTCTGACACTGATAACGGTCTCCACCACCCCCCTACCACTCCCCAGAGTCCTCCCAAACCCTCCGCCTCCCCAACCCTCCCACGACATACACGCACATTCATGTACCAACATACACACGCATGCACACACTCATACCCACATTCACCCACACATGCATACATACAATCACACATACATCCACACACACTGACATACATACAAGCACACACACATTCACACAACACAACATACATGCACAATCACACCCATTCGTGCACACACGCATTCCACACGCCATACACCCGCATGCAGCACACAGACATATACACCCACCCACACACACAACACTCCCCTCCCCTGTCGGAGCACCCGACTTACTTGCTTGCAGGGGGTCCTCTGGCAGGAGACGGGACGTGGCGCTGCTGCCAGCAGCAGCATCCACCAGCAGAACACTGCCAGGCCGAATCATGGATCCGCCGCCATGACTGTAGCCAGAATTCCACTAGCCTTCTGGTGGAATTCAGGCTACGATCATAATATGGCGGTCGGAAGGTAGCCGTGGTGATGGTGTTTTGGCGGCCGTCGCCGCGGCGGTAGACGGTCATCACTGCCATTGACATAATGAGGGCCTTAGTATTTGGCATACGTCTTAATGGTGTTTAAAAAAGAAAAAAATAAGTTGCACACAATCACTAACTACACTTGTGTTTTTTTATATAAAACGTGACTTTGGGAGGCTGAGGAGCATACTTACAAGCCACCTTAGGCGGCACCAAGGTGGCTTTTCTGCCTCGCCATATTTACAAAGTGGTGCAACACATGCTGTGCGCCACCTTGCAACCCCTTGCACCACATTATGCCTGCATCAGGCATAATGTATGCAAGGGGGTATTCCGGCACAGGGAAACCCAAAAAAATACCGCTAGTGAAATTTACAATATTTGACTGCTCCATTTTTGTTAAAATGCCACACCCATTATATTCAATGGGGCTCCCTGTTCTTTGCTCCACTTGCATCAGTATTTTTGACGCTAATGTAGCAAAGTGCCACAATAGCGTAAAAAATGTTGGCGTTAATGTGCTAACAACCGCCATGGTGATTCGTATTGTAAATACAGCACAACCATGGTGTCGTTAGGAGTCGCTAAGGGGGGGCACAAGAAAAGTGGCGCATTATCTCCGATGCCCATAGGTGTTTTTGAGAGGGACTCTGTGGGAGTTGTGAAAAGAAAAGTTAAGCCTTTTTCCTTTCTTTCCTTGCTCCCTTACCAGAAGCGGAGTTCTTTGTTGAAGCACAAGGATGCGTACGAGCTGGACTTCTGGGACTCCTTGGTATTTCCATCTGTGGCGGCGCCGTATTTTAAGCAGAGTTCAACTTCCGGGGGCGTAGAAGGACCCACTTCCTGCTTCTCATCTTCATTACTTCCACTCATAGTCCCTAGCGCTAACTGGCAGGTCTGCGATGCATTCGGCTGTTTCTGCTGCTCTCAGCCTGTTTGTGCTTTCTATAGAACAATAAAACAAGAAACAACATCTGTGCGTACCTAATGTGCCTCTTTTTATTGTCCAGAGACAAACACACAAGTTGCAACAGAATAAGACCACACAACTCACCTACTCAGCACATTTCATGCCCCATTATTATACCTGGTGCATCAACATTTCAAACAACTTTTCCTCAAGCCTGATATGCGTTCGAGCAGTGCTCCTTTGCCTGAGTTCTTTCCATGTATCCAAAAACGGAGAAGCCCACATCTATGGGAACGCTAGGAGAACGATTACTAGGTTTTGATGTTATGCTCTTATTTGGTGACACTTGTGAAATGTAAGAGTGTGGCTATACATTGGTGCCCTGCCCACACACAGCTAGGGAACATGCTTAACCTATTGGCCCACGGCCATCTACTCGGAATTTCCATCAAACCTTTAATTTTTGGTGGTACCCGGATCTGGGTTACCAACTCTATTTACAATGCTGTGTCCCGCAAAGTTATTAGCAGCCTGTTATGTTTGTCTGTCGGTTATGGCTGCTGAAATCATCCAACCTTAATGTGACACTGAAGGGGGTGTGAGGGGCAGTAACAGGGGTGTGGAGGGTGTTGGATTGAGGCATTATCAGTGAATCAGATCCAGCATTACAGATTCTCCCAGTTATTGCACAAACCTCAGTGGATTCTCAAGGTTTAACCTGTAACACCCTTATTTCGGTACCCCCAGAATTAAAAGAACACCCCGTATTGTTAACTCGATGTGTGCAGAATTAACAGCCTTTCCATTATGGCCCTCGTAGTGAGATCCAAAGTCCAGAATCTGTATCCTCCCCAAAAAAACAGTAATAGCCACATTGGGAAATAAGGTAGTATTCTGATATTTGCTGACCAATGCAATGTTTGTCTCTGTCCTGTCAGTTATGTCTGTGAACTAAATATTAAACTTTCCTGCAAAGAAATGTAGTTTGTTCCACAGTTCAGCTCAATAACATACTGCTTTGAATTTTGGCACTCCTGCCACAGAACACCTTCCCCCTGTTTTTGGGGTTGGCAGCACTCTGACATTGTACTTCAACTGTAAGAGATACATTTGGCAACAAATGATCGTATTTTGAATACATGGGCCATATTACACATAGTGCCCTTGGGGCACAACATCCCTTTGTGCCTGGTTTTTGTGGCCCCAGGACACTATGGGCCAGATGTAGGAAGCATTTTGCCCGATTTTCGCTGTTTGCGACGTGCAAAATGCACTTTGCAATGCACAAAACCCGTTTTGCGATTCAGTAACCTGGTTACCGAATCGCAAAACAGGCTTGCGACTCGCAATTAGGAAGGGGTGTCCCCTTCCTAATTGTGAGTCGCAGTGCAATGCAGGATTGCTTTGTGATCGCGGTTGCAAAGCAATCGCAGTTTGCACCCATTTGAAATGGATGGTAACCCATTCACAAAAGGGAAGGGGTCCCTACGGGACCCCTTCCCCGTTGTGAATGGAACTGCAAACATTTTTTCAGAGCAGGCAGTGGTCCTATGGACCACTGCCTGCTCTGAAAAAATGAAACAAAAACGTTTCATTTTTTGTTTTTGTAATGCATCTCGTTTCCTACAAAAAAAAAAAAACTGCTTTATTAAAAAAGCAGTCACAGACATGGTGGTCTGCTGTCTGCAGCAGGCCACCATCCCTGTGAATGCCGCAACTCGCAACAGGGTCGCAAATTGCGACCCACTTCATTAATATTAATGAGGTGGGCCATTTCGACCCCCTTGCGAGTCGCAGATGGTGTCAGGGACAGCATCCTACATTCCGATTTGCGACTCGCAAATTGCGAGTCGCTCTGACTCGCAATTTGCAAGTCGCAAATCGGAACGTACCTACATGTGGCCCTATGTTATTATAGAAGGGGTCAAAGATGCTTGTGCAGCCCCTTCTGTAATACTGATAGCGATGGCGCAGATGTACCACCAGTGCTATCACTAGAGAGAGTTCCCTCATTTGCATGGAGGCATGATCCCATTCAAATGAGAAAATCACTTTGCTTCTGCACCTGCATCCTATTATGGACGTGAGCACAGAACCAGACAGGCCCTAAGGAGAGCACTGACAGTGCATAGCAAATGGTGGCACACTGTCAGCGTGTCTTCTCAAACTAGCCCTGTGGAGCAGGGAAAAGGGGTACCATGTACCTCCCAAAAACCTCCGTCCACTCTCATTGCACCTGCCTGCTAGTGGATCTCTCTCCTCCCTTTAAAATGATGCCACCTGCATTGTGAAAGATGGAGCACTTTGTAAACTGTCGCTCTGTATTTCACTGAATGTGGTGCCACAAGGACAGACGCAGATTTGCGACTTCCCCGCAGAAAGTGCATTAATTGTAATATGGTGCACTATTGCTGTTTTCGCTGGCACACCTGTTAAAAGGTTTAGGTGGCACGACACGGTAGCTTATCTCCTTCCTGCCTGGGCTGAGCGAACGCAGTGATCTGGCTGGCAGCCTGAAAGTGAGATTCATACATTGCTGGGGCCGTGGCGCACTGTTGACCCTCGGCCTGCTAAAGATGTTGTGTGGCACAAACAGCGATGGCCCTCATGCCTATGCAGAGCACCTGACAGCCCCCACTGTGTGAGGCTTTCTCTTTGGCCTACAGCGCACTTGAGCACCATAGTGCTTGGAGTGCTCCACATGCATTCTGTGCCTCACTGGACTCAGCCGAGAGTTGCTCCTATTTCAGGAGCACACGTGGATGCGGTCTGCACCACTACAACAAGGGATGAGGGGAGCTGTTGTTTTCCATCAGAGACCATACTACCGGGGAGCATCCTTGAGACATTTGCAGATAGGGAGGCACATCTGTAGGTCCTTTGCTCATTGGGGCCGTTCAGCCAGTCACATGCCAGCAGCTCCTAGGCCACGTAGAAGTCCTTATCGCCCCCCTCACCTGAGATCTTGATTAAGGTGGCTTGAATCAGACCCATGACCCCGGGGGCCAAGCCTGCACCTCAGTTTCTGTCGTGGAGCCTACAACTGCCAAGACTGGCGTCAATTTAAGCCCCATGCTCCATAGTTTACACCCCACTGACTTGGCTCTCAGAGGAGAGGGCTCATCGGTGTGGTGCCCAAGAAACAATCCTCATGCTGCCTCCCCCAACTTCATTCAGAAGTACACTCTCCCACCAGCTGCCTGGGGGTACTGTGGTCTGGGCAGATATACCCCTGCAAGAGCTCAGAACGGGGGAGAGGAGGTTAGGGAGGTGAATCATCTCCCTCCCCTCCCTCACAACCAAAGAGACTTCTTAAATATTGCACCCCATTACGTATGCGAACACCACAATAGCAAGGGGGAGAGCTCCTGTTATATCCAGGCTAGACAGGGGTTTAGCAGAGCAACCCACCCTCATGGTCTGACCTAAACAAGACAGGGCTGAGGTGGTGGCACTTGATCATAGAGGCAATGGAATGGAAGGTGAAACACTATACGCCAGTGATACATCCTTAGTGCATACACTGGCATACCATTCCTGCAGGTTTGATGAAATCCTGACAGCAGTGCTCAACATCAGGACCTCTCTGGAACCTAAAATAGATGTGCTAAGGCTAGACACAGGTCTGCTGAGGAAATATTACCCCAAAAAATTAAAAAGCATATAAAGAACTCAGAATCAATGCGGGTCACCCTCAGGCTGATCGATGCAGACTCGAATGTGTGTATCAAGCCCCTGCAAGATGAGGTGGACTACCTGCATTAGAGTGCTGAATATCAGGAGGGTGGATCCTTGTGCAATAATGTACAGATCGTGGGACTTCTGGAATACTCTGAGGGCCCCAATATGGAACTCTACCTCAAGGAGTGGTTTGCAAACATGATCTTGCAGGGCAAGCACTTGACCTTTTTCTCTGTGGAATGGCCCAGAGGGTCACGGGTAGATCTCCCCCTCCAGGAGCCCATCCACGATCTGTGGTTTCTTGCTTCTTCAACTACAGGGACAGAGCTCACATCCTACAGCTCAGTTGTGCAAAAGGCCCATGGATGGTTGAAAATTTCCAAGTCAACATTTTTCCAGACTATAAGATGGAGTGCAATGCCGTAGATCGTCATTTATGCCTTTGGGAGCACAACAACAAATATGCCCTGAAATTCCCTGCCACACTCAGGATAAAACAAGGAGACAGTACAAAATTTGTATGACATCGGAGAAGCCCTTGGCATGGTTGGAATGTAAGGGAATTGCTACCTCTCCCCTGAGAAGTCAGACCCGCCCAACAAATGGAAGGTCCAGTGCTGTCGGAAATCCTGTAACAGACAGCGAAAGATGGGCCATCAAAAGAACAAGCTGCAAGAGGCCAGGCCAAGGCAATTGCACAGATAGAATAGCATGTGGCAACCACCTCGCTTGCTAACTGAGAAAGCGGGAAACCAGATGATGAGGCGTCTGACACAGCTTTGGCACTGGTGGACAGATTGCTCAGGGTGGGTCCCACTGGCACCTCACAATCGACCGAAGGCTTAATATGAACCTATTGTACTGATAGAACTGGCTGTTACTATTGGGCATTCTGTGAGTATTTTGTAATGTATAATAGAGCAATGGGGGGACACACCACACTCTTGCTCGTGGTGGCTGATGGTCACAGATACCCACATAACTGGTTGACCGCTTTGTTATACTGCTGCTACGCCTCCTCACACAGTGACACAGAATTGACTGATATATAACTTGGTTACTTGTTGAAATGAAGTGCTATTGGCTGTACGTCCATTGGTATATTGACCTGGGTTGGGTGTTGGAGTTTAAGACCTAAATATGCTACTTTCTTAATTATTTTCTTCTTACGTTGAATGTTACTAGATGGCATGTGGTTCCATGGGATGGGGGGCTGTGGGTCTGGGTGTGGCTGTGGAGAGGACACCAAGAGGCCCTGCTACAAGTGCAGGCCTTCCAATGACTTTGAATGTTGGAGGATTGGCCTGGTATGTTAAGCAATATCACATACACCAATATTTGAGCAGACGCAAGATACATGTTGCACTCCTTCAGGAGGCCCACCTCACTGCTCAGATGCTGAAAGGGATGCATAAGAAGTAGCAAAGCACACTGGTGGGGACAACGTAGTCCCAATATCCCAGGGCTGCTTTATTTGGGTGGCTTTAGGGGTGCCCCTGGAAGTGAAACACACTGACACCAACCTGGATGGGAGGTACACGATATTGGAGGGGCTCCTCAATGGGCTACCTGTGTCCCCGATATCAACATATGTGCCCAACACCAATCAGGCCCCCTTCCTACGCACCCTTACCCCAACACTATTAAAAGATGCCCAGCCCCTTGCTATCAGGGCAGACACTTTCATTGCATACTAGACAGGAAGGTAGACAGATTCTGCCCGCCTGATTCAGGGGCACAATCTACTGCACTCACACAACTCTTTATAACGGTGGGCCTCACAGAACCAGGAGCTGAACGCCTGGCGCAGCCTAAACACTACAACATGGCTTTCAAAATGTACATATTAGAATAGACCTCAGTTATTGCATTGTGGGGGTGCTTGTGAGGGTTGCTAGAGCTGAGAACCTGGGGCATACCTCATCAGATCATTGCCGCACACTACTTAGTGAAAAACAATACAGAGAGCTATAAGGTGGGCAGGCTACTGGCCCGGCTCCTTGGGTCAGACTCCCCTAGGAGTCCCATAACGGCCATTCAAGGTGAGAAGGGCCTCTTGCTCGACTCCCAAGATGATATTAATGATGCCTTCCACACCCATTATGCTAGGCTGTGCAAGGTTCTGAGACCTGCTGACCAAGTTCTGGGAGGGACATTCCTGGATAATATACATCTCCTGAAACTACAGGCTTCCCAGTGGACGGACCTAAAGGCACCCCTATCGGAAGTTGAACTATCCAAGGCAATCACACAAATGGCACAGGGCAAACCCTCAGGCTTGGAAGGATGGCCTCCCAAACTTTATTCTGCTTGTAATACCCACTTATCCCTCACTTGCTCAAGGTCTACAGCTCAGCATACTCAGCAGGTATCCTTCTCCCCTCGTCAGGAGGCAGTACTGGTGGTATTACCAAAACCAGACAGAGATCCCTTATTGCTAAGTTCATACTGCCCTCTCTCCTCGCTGAACTTAGATTATAAGATCCTTGACAATATCTTGGCCAATCATCTAAACCCAATTGCTCAGCAGGTAGTGCATCCTTACCAAAATGGGTGCATACCCGGAAGGAAGACGTTCTTAAACTAGCGTCACTTGTCCATGTTGATGGACTGGGTGCGGTCAAGGGGTACAAACCCCTGGGTGGCAACGCTGGACATTGAGAAGGCATTCAGCACCTTGGGGTGGGACTACCTGATTGAGGCCCTTACGAAAATTGGCATAGGCCCAGGATTCCTCAAGTGTATTGGCCTTTTATGCAATAAACCACACGCTCGGGTGTGAACTGGAACATCTATCAGGCCTGTTCAGTATTAAACTAGGCATGTGCCAGGGATGTCCCTTGTCCCCAGTAATCATTGCACAAGCTAAGGTGCCCCTGGCATGCGCACTAAGGTTACATAAAAGATTTGTTTCAGTGGACTACCTTCTGTCTGTGCTATTGTTGTTCTATCTTACAAACCAAATAAAGGGGCCCACCACGGTTCAAAGAAGGACAGTTCACTCTATCTGCAAATGGGCCATGGTCTGAAAAGCAAGTTGTCTCAGAGTAAAAGCACATACCAAAAGGTCAGACTTTGAATGTTTTGCACTTTTGCACAGAAATAAAGGAGGGAAAGAAACATGAACAGTAATGGTAGAGAAGGAATCTGGTTTACCCGCTCCTCTGCCCGCACGATGGTTTTGAGTGACATGAAAAAGAGTGTGGACAAAGAGGTGTTACTATGAACCCTTTGTAAGCAGCACGGACCATGTAATTAAAGACGTAGCCTAAAACCTACTACAAAAGAGAAAGACATTTTGACAACAAATTATTATTACAGTAACCGATCCTGACTCCTTTAGAATCGTAAACACAAACAAGTTCCTGTTTTTTTCTTAGCACTCCTTGTGCTCACAGTGGTATTGACTCTACTGGGTGACTGTGTGAGGAGAGATGATATCGTGTGACACACGATGCAGCTCTGTTTGTTACAGGTCTGAGGTAGTGTGCTGGTTATAGCCAACACTGCACCAGAGCGGGCAGAGCAGCTGATAAAAGCTACAAAATGAAAATGAAATCTTATCCACCTGCCGACTAACCCCATCGCCTGTGTTGTGTCAATAGAGAATGACATATGCAATGTTCCAGGGGAGGTGCAGCAGCAAAGGGAAACAGTTTCCGGTCAAGTATGAAAAGGTAAGATAAGTGCAGGTCTATCACAACCTTCCTTAGGAGAGTCCAGACTTGGGCAACTAAAAAACAATGAACAAAAGCAACATGCATGGAATGCCCTTAAAATAATACTCCATGGCCCGGATCTACAAAATTGTCACGTAGTGCAGCAGCCAAGAATGCTGGAGGGAGTAGGAGAGAGCCATATTAACAAAAATATGGCTCTCTCCTCCCTTCTCCCTAGTACTGGCGCTGATTTTAGCTGCTGTGCGCCCCACACGCACACCTTTCTCCCATAGACCGAAGGTGTGTGCATGATTATAGCATGGGTTTTGTTCCAGTACAAAATTCTAAGCTGAGACACACTTTAAAAGTGCTGCACAGTGCAATAATAATTAACTTTTGGCACAAAACCCTGTCTACTATTATTTGTAGATAGGGTTTTGTCAAAAGGCATGGATGGTTGCACGGGAATGCCCATGTAAGGCCCCCTTGCAGCTAAGTAATGAAAAGCAGTGCTTCACGTTGCTTTGTGTTACTTTTAGGGTACTTTCCAGCGCCAAACAAGTTTTGCACTTGAAACTAAATTAGGAAAAAAACATTTTGCGCTGGTTAGCATCACTTTTGTGATGCTAACCCAGTGCAAAATGTTTGTTAATCTCCCCCTACGTTGGGTCATTTTATTCTTGTTGGGACACATTTACTGTTGCTGGGGCAGACGTACTAGGACATCAGTTAACTGCCTACTGGCCTGGTCTGTCAGTCACTCTGGGAATGTTTAATTTTGATTCATTACACCAATTGCTGCTGCACCTTTTGTGATCAACAGAAAAAAAGATTTTAGAAGCACAACTGCGAGATGGGCTTTGCTGCCACCTACTGTTGCTTTTCCTCCCTACTGAATGTGATTGTGCAGAATTGTGTGCTTCTCCTGAAAAGAGTCCTTATTGAGCACAGATTATGTTAAGTATGGTGGGCCTGAGTTGGTTATGATGACAAGTCAATGATCAAGGCTGTAGGCCTGAGGGGTAATTAGGAAAAGTTATGTCAGAGGTCATACGGCTGATCTGTTCATTACTTACTGACAAAGGCATTAGGCCTGAAATGTTTATTGCAAAACTTTTCTTAACCCCTTAGCTGCTGGGCCTTTCCCCCCCCCAGTGCTGAGCCCTTTTTTGGCTATTTGGGGTAGTTCGCGCTTAGGGCTTCATAACTTTTTGTCCACATAAGCTAACCACGCCAAATTTGCGTCCTTTTTTTCCAACATCCTAGGGATTCTAATGGTACCCAGAGTTGGTGGTTTCCCCTGGAGGAGACCAAGAAAATAGCCAAAATACAGTGAAGATTTTGTTTTTTCCAAAAAAATGGGAAAAAAGGGCTGCCGAAGAAGGCTTGTGGTTTTTTCCCTGAAAATGCCATCAACCAAGGGTTTCTGGTGCTGAAATCACTATCTTCCCACCTTTCAGGAACGGGCAGACTTGAATCAGAAAACCGAATTTTTCAACACAAATTTGGCATTTTACTGGGACATACCCCATTTCTACTATATTTGGTGCTTTCAGCCTCCTTCCAGTTAGTGACAGGAATGGGTGTGAAACCAATGCTGGATCCCGGAATGCTAAACATTTCTGAAAACTAGACAAAATTCTGAATTCAGCAAGGGGTCATTTGTGTAGATCCTACAAGGTTTTCCTACAGAAAATAACAGCTGAAATAAAAAAATATTGAAATTGAGCTGAAAACAACAGCCATTTTTCTTTATGTTTTACTCTGTAACTTTTTCCTGCGATGTCAGATTTCTGAAAGCAATATACCGTTTTGTCTGCTGGACTCTTCTGGTTGCGGGGATATAAAGGGCTTGTAGGTTCATCAAGAACCCTAGGTACCCAGAGCCAATAAATAAGCTGCACCCTGCAGTTGGTTTTCATTCTATACTGGGTATACAGCAATTCATTTGCTGAAATATGAAGAGTGAAAAAGAGGTATCAAGAAAACCTTTGCATTTCCAAAATGGGATCAAGATAAGGTTTTGAGGAGCAGTGGTTATTTGCACATCGCTGAATTCCGAGGTGCCCATACTAGCATGTGAATTGCAGGGCATTTCTCAAATAGACGTCTTTTTTACACACTCTCTTATATTTGGAAGGAAAAAATGTAGAGAAAGATAAGGGGCAATAACACTTGTTTTGCTATTCTGTGTTCCCCCAAGTCTCCCGATAAAAATGATACCTCACTTGTGTGGGTAGG
The DNA here is from genome assembly GCF_031143425.1 of Pleurodeles waltl. Classification (NCBI taxonomy): domain Eukaryota; kingdom Metazoa; phylum Chordata; class Amphibia; order Caudata; family Salamandridae; genus Pleurodeles; species Pleurodeles waltl. Next base: position 679,494,477 of record NC_090450.1, on the reverse strand, counting down.
CCTAGTGCCCGCGACAGGAAATGCCCCAAAACACAACATGGACACATCCTATTTTTTTTATAGAAAACACAGCTGTTTTTTCCAAAGTGCCTACCTGTAGATTTTGGCCTCTAGCTCAGCCGGCACATAGGGAAACCTACCAAACCTGTGCATTTCTGAAAACTAGAGACCTAGGGGAATCCAAGGAGGGGTGACTTGCGGGGCTCGGACCAGGTTCTGTTACCCAGAATCCTTTGCAAACCTCAAAAAGTGGCTAAAAAAACAAGTTTTCCTCACATTTCGGTGACAGAAAGTTCTGGAATCTGAGAGGAGCCACAAATTTCCTTCCACCCGGCGTTCCCCCAAGTCTCCCGATAAAAATGATACCTCACTTGTGTGGGTAGGCCTAGCGCCCGCGACAGGAAACGCCCCAAAGCGCAACGTGGACACATCAAAATTTTTTGAAGAAAACAGAGGTGTTTTTTGAGAAGTGCCTACCTGTAGATTTTGGCCTCTAGCTCAGCCGGCACCTAGGGAAACCTACCAAACATGTGCATTTCTGAAAACTAGAGACCTAGGGCAATCCAAGGAGGGGTGACTCGCGGGGCTCGGACCAGGTTCTGTTACCCAGAATCCTTTGCAAACCTCAAAAAGTGGCTAAAAAAACAAGTTTTCCTCAGATTTCGGTGACAGAAAGTTCTGGAATCTGAGAGGAGCCACAAATTTCCTTCCACCCGGCGTTCCCCCAAGTCTCCCGATAAAAATGATACCTCACTTGTGTGGGTAGGCCTAGCGCCCGCGACAGGAAACGCCCCAAAGCGCAACGTGGACACATCAAAATTTTTGGAAGAAAACAGAGGTGTTTTTTGAGAAGTGCCTACCTGTAGATTTTGGCCTCTAGCTCAGCCGGCACCTAGGGAAACCTACCAAACCTGTGCATTTCTGAAAACTAGAGACCTAGGGCAATACAAGGAGGGGTGACTCGCGGGGCTCGGACCAGGTTCTGTTACCCAGAATCCTTTGCAAACCTCAAAAAGTGGCTAAAAAAACAAGTTTTCCTCAGATTTCGGTGACAGAAAGTTCTGGAATCTGAGAGGAGCCACAAATTTCCTTCCACCCGGCGTTCCCCCAAGTCTCCCGATAAAAATGATACCTCACTTGTGTGGGTAGGCCTAGCGCCCGCGACAGGAAACGCCCCAAAGCGCAACGTGGACACATCAAAATTTTTGGAAGAAAACAGAGGTGTTTTTTGAGAAGTGCCTACCTGTAGATTTTGGCCTCTAGCTCAGCCGGCACCTAGGGAAACCTACCAAACCTGTGCATTTCTGAAAACTAGAGACCTAGGGCAATACAAGGAGGGGTGACTCGCGGGGCTCGGACCAGGTTCTGTTACCCACAATCCTTTGCAAACCTCAAAAAGTGGCTAAAAAAACAAGTTTTCCTCACATTTCGGTGACAGAAAGTTCTGGAATCTGAGAGGAGCCACAAATTTCCTTCCACCCGGCGTTCCCCTAAGTCTCCCGATAAAAATGATACCTCACTTGTGTGGGTAGGCCTAGCGCCCGCGACAGGAAATGCCCCAAAACAGAACGTGGACACATCACATTTTTTCATAGAAAACAGTGCCTACCTGTGGATTTTGGCCTCTAGCTCAGCCGGCACCTGGGGAAACCTAGCAAACCAGCACATTTTTGTAAACTAGAAACCCAGGGGAATCCAAGATGAGGTGACTTGTGGAGCTCGGACCAGGTTCTGTTACCCAGAATCCTTTGCAAACCTCAAAATGTGGCTAAAATACCACGTTTTCCACACATTTCGGTGACAGAAAGTTCTGGAATCTGAGGGGAGCCACAAATTTCCTTCCACCCAGCGTTCCCCCAAGTCTCCCGATAAATATGATACCTCACTTGTGTGGTTAGGCCTGGTGCCTGCGACAGGAATAGATCACACAACGGTCAATGTTGGTCCTTACGTGAGGCAGCTGTTGACCCTGGGGTGATCCATTCCTGACACAGGCACTAGGTGTAGGCACTCAAGTGGGGTAGTGTTTTTATCAGGACAGGTGAGGAGTCACTGGGTGGTAGGAATGTTGTGGATCCCAGCATATTCCTGTAGTTTGTGTGACAGAAATGCGAGAAAAATAGAGTTTTTTCTCAACATTTCAGCTTTGCAGGGTATTCTGGGTAAGAAAACTTTGGGGAATCCACACAAGTCACACCTCTGTGGACTTCCCCGAATGTCTAGTTTCCAGAAATGTTTGGGTTTAGTGTGTTTCTCTATATGGCCGCCGAATCCAGGACCAAAAACACAGGTGCCTGCCTTACAAAACCAGTTTGTTTTGCCATAGACAATTTTGATGTCTCCACAATATGATTTGGGTGGTGGAATTTGGGGCTGAACTAAATTGGTGAGCTCCCAAGAGAGCACTCTCTCTCTGCTTGCCGCCGCATTCACCTGCTCTCTGGGTTGGCCTAACCCACTATTACCCAGTTGCACGAACAGCTTGCGAAGGGACAGCAGGACTGTCCTCATCACCTCCCTCATAATGTACTGGAAGAGGAGTTTTCGAATGGGACTCCTCTGACTGAAAAATCACTCCCAGAGTCTGCGCCATTGTCCTATCCCTCAGATGCTGCCTCAGTATCTGATGTCTCAGTCTCTGATCCTATGTCAGAGCGGTCCTCTATAACCCGAGTGCAGGCAGCAGTCATCCATCAAGATGCCATCTCTGCTATTGGCTAAACTGTTGCTCTAAAACACTAGCCTACGTAGACAGTCACAAAATCGATGGTGTGTGTGAGATACGTGCAACAGTAGAGGCCACCTTACCTGCGCTTCTTCCCTCAATCAGCACGTACTTTCAAGACACTCAAAAAACACCTTGTCACATACCATTCGTCACAGTCTTTAGCACCTCCTGCGCCCAGTCCAACAATCATTATTGGTGCTCCCACTCCCTCCTCCTCGGATTCCCTCATTACCACCCAGCAAAAGTGCCCTTCATCTCTCCATAGACTTTACTAATGTACTCAGCTATTTACATAAAATACAGATGTGCTCTTTGCAGTAGGCATATAAACCTTCTGCGCTTCTTTATGGCACTAAAACTGCCACTAGACAAGTCGGACCCTTTTCCCCCCAGGGAAACCACACACATATTGACAAAAGTGATGTATATATGACAGCCAACCACCTGAAACTCAACTCAAGCAAAACCGAAATAATCCTCTTTGGCCCTCACTAAAAAAACCTGGGACCCCCCATGGTGGCCCACCACGCTAGGCCCTGCACCCACCCCCGCCAACTACGCACGCAACCTCAGCATCATCCTAGACTCCTCCCTCTCTATGACCCAACAAATCAACGCTCTTACCTCCTCATGCTTCAACAAACTCCGTATACTGAAAAACATTAAAATGGATCCCCACAGAGACCAGAAAAACTGTCACTCACGCACTCATCAGCAGCAGGCTTGATTACAGAAACGCCCTCTACGCCGGCACCACTCTAAAACTCAAGTGCAAACTACACGCATCCAGAACTCAGCAGCACGACTCATCCTCGACCTCCACCGACACGAACACATCTCTCCACACCTCAAATCCCTCCACTGGCTCCCCATTGACAAAAGGATCACCTTCAAGATCCTCATCCTCACACACAAATCACTCCACAACACAGGCCCTGCCTACCTCAACGAGAGTCACCTTCCACACCCCCACACGAAACGTCCGTTCAGCTGACCTCTCTCTCGCCTCTGACCCCCGCATCAAACACACCACCACCGGGGGCAGATCCTTCTCCTACATTGCACCCAAAACATGGAACGCACTCACAACCCACATTCGCAAGACCCAAAACCTACTTCTTTTCAGGAAGGGCCTCAAAACCTGGCTTTTTGAACAGTGAACCTCCTAGCCCCTTTCCCTCCCCCCCGTCCCCCCCCCCAGCGCCTTGAGACCCTCACAGGTGAGTAGCGCGCTTTATAAATCTCTTTGATACAGATCTACCTATATATATATATATAAATATATATCTACATAGATATATCTATAGATATATCCATGTACCTAGATATATCTATCTACATAGATATATATATATAGATATATACATATATTTTTTTTTAGTTGTTGTATGGTTTCCTTGGGGGCCAAAATGGCCCCCAGGGAAACCCTACAACATCTAAAAAAAAAAATGCCCCCACAGGGGGTCACCCTGCCCACGGGCGACCCCCTGTCATTTCATTTTTTTATTTATTTATTTATTTATTTATTTTTTTTTAAAAATCCCCGGGGGGGGGCGAGATCGCGCCCCCCCCCTCCCCAGGGGGCACCTACCTTTTTATTTTTTTAGGAAAATTATCCGGGGGGGGGGCGGCCCGTTTTCCGGGGGGGGGCTGCCCCCTAAAAGTGAAATCCCTGGTGTCTAGTGGGGTTTCCTGGCCCCCGATCGCAGCTGAGCTGCGATCGGGGGCCAGGAAACCGTTTCAGAAGGCCTCATAAGAAAGGGGAGACTCTCCCCTTTCTTACGAGGCCTTCTGAAACTGTTTCTGGCCCCCGATCGCAGCACAGCTGCGATCGGGGGCCAGAAACAGTTTCAGAAGGCCTCGTAAGAAAGGGGAGAGTCTCCCCTTTCTTACGAGGCCTTTTCAAAATGTTTCCTGACCCCCCCGATCGCAGCTGTGCTGCGATCGGGGGAGCCAGGAAACCTGAAAGTGTTTCCTGGCCCCCGATCGCAGCACAGCTGCGACCGGGGGCCAGGAAACACTTTCAGGAAGGCCGCGTAAGAAAGGGGAGAGTCTCCCCTTTCTTACGAGGCCTTCCCGAACGTGAAAAAGGCCGTTTTCCCCATGAAAGCAGGAAGCGGCCGCAAGGCTGCTTCCTGCTTTCATGGGGAAAACACCTTTGCAACGTCAGCGAGCCTCGCGGCGCGCTGACGTCACAAAGGGGCGGGTGGGGGCGGGGGGAGACACGGTAGCTTCCGTGTCTCCCGGGGGGGGGAAAAATAAAAAATAAATCCTCGGGTGCGACGCACCCGAGGATTTATTAATGCCCTTCCTGGTGTCGGCCACTGGTCGTGACCCGCACCAGGGAGGGTGTGTGGGCGTCGGCCAGTGGCCGACGCCCGCATTTAAGAGGTTAAAACCAAAAGGCATTTAAAGGTGGATTGTTATTACACTGTGATAAAGGCTGCAGACAAATATTTTCTAACATGAATACCCACAGAGTACTATAGTAGACAAGAGTTTTGTTTAACAACTGCTGACAAATCCTGTTTTTTTTAAATGTATTTGTTTTTAGGCCCAGCTTGACAATGCACCTGTCTGCAAGAGCTTATGTGCTCACTAGTAACAGAGCTTAAAGATGTAGTACTAAGAGAGAACTTACAGTTTTGCCAATATGTTGTTCATATTCTAAATGTAGGAAAGTGCCATCTTGCCTGGCATGTTACCCCCATATTTCACTGTATATATGTTGTTTTAGTTGTATGTGTCACTGGGACCCTGCCAGCCAGGGCCCCAGTGCTCATAAGTGTGCCCTGTATGTGTTACCTGTGTTATGACTAACTGTCTCACTGAGGCTCTGCTAATCAGAACCTCAGTGGTTAGGCTCTCTTTCCAAATTGTCACTAACAGGCTAGTGACCAATTTAACCAATTTACATTGGCATACTGGAACACCCTTATAATTCCCTAGTATATGGTACTGAGGTACCCAGGGTATTGGGGTTCCAGGAGATCCCTATGGGCTGCAGCATTTCTTTTGCCACCCATAGGGAGCTCTGACAATTCTTACACAGGCCTGCCACTGCAGCCTGAGTGAAATAACGTCCACGTTATTTCACAGCCATTTTACACTGCACTTAAGTAACTTATAAGTCACCTATATGTCTAACCTTTACCTGGTAAAGGTTGGGTGCTAAGTTACTTAGTGTGTGGGCACCCTGGCACTAGCCAAGGTGCCCCCACATTGTTCAGGGCCAATTCCCCAGACTTTGTGAGTGCGGGTACACCATTACACGCGTGCACTATACATAGGTCACTACCTATGTATAGCTTCACAATGGTAACTCTGAATATGGCCATGTAACATGTCTAAGATCAGGGAATTGCCCCACCAATGCCACCCTGGTATTGGGGAGACAATCCCATGATTCCCCGGGTCTCTAGCACAGACCCGGGTACTGCCAATCTGCCTTTCCCGGGGTTTCACTGCAGCTGCTGCTGCTGCCAACCCCTCAGACAGGTTCTGCCCTCCTGGGGTCCAGCCAGGCTTGACCCAGGAAGGCAGAACAAAGAACTTCCTCAGAGAGAGGGTGTTACACCCTCTCCCTTTGGAATAAGGTGTCAGGGCTGGGGAGGAGTAGCCTCCCCAGCCTCTGGAAATGCTTTGATGGGCACAGATGGTGCCCATCTCTGCATAAGCCAGTCTACACCAGTTCAGGGATCCCTCAGCCCTGCTCTGGCGCGAAACTGGACAAAGGAAAGGGGAGTGACCTCTCCCCTGACCTGCACCTCCCCTGGGAGGTGCCCAGAGCTCCTCCAGTGTGCTCCAGACCTCTGCCATCTTGGAAACAGAGGTGCTGCTGGCACACTGGACTGCTCTGAGTGGCCAGGGCCAGCAGGTGACGTCAGAGACTCCTTCTGATAGGCTCCTTCAGGTGTTGCTAGCCTATCCTCTCTCCTAGGTAGCCAAACCTCCTTTTCTGGCTATTTAGGGTCTCTGCTTTGGGGAATCCCTTAGATAACGAATGCAAGAGCTCATCAGAGTTCCTCTGCTTCTCTCTCTTCACCTTCTGCCAAGGAATCGACTGCTGACCGCGCTGGAAGCCTGCAAAACTGCAACAAAGTAGCAAAGACGACTACTGCGACCTTGTAACGCTGATCCTGCCGCCTTCTCGACTGTTTTCCTGGTGGTGCATGCTGTGGGGGTAGTCTGCCTCCTCTCTGCACTAGAAGCTCTGAAGAAATCTCCCGTGGGTCGACGGAATCTTCCCCCTGCAACCGCAGGCACCAAAGAACTGCTTCACCGGTCCACTGGGTCTCCTCTCAGCACAACGAGCGAGGTCCCTTGAACTCAGCAACTCTGTTCAAGTGACTCCCACAGTCCAGTGACTCTTCAGTCCATGTTTGGTGGAGGTAAGTCCTTGCCTCCCCACGCTAGACTGCATTGCTGGGAACCGCGTGTTTTGCAGCTACTCCGGCTCCTGTGCACTCTTCGAGGATTTCCTTTGTGCACAGCCAAGCCTGGGTCCCTGGCACTCTAACCTGCATTGCACGACCTCCTGAGTTGTCCTCCGGCTTCGTGGGACCCTCTTGTGCAACTTCAGGTGAGCTCCGGTTCACTCCACTTTGTAGTGCCTGTTCCAGCACTTCTGCGGGTGCTGCTTGCTTCTAAGTGGGCTCTTTGTCTTGCTGGATGCCCCCTCTGTCCCCTCACGCAATTGGTGACATCCTGGTCCCTCCTGGGCCACAGAAGCCTCCAAAAACCCTAACTGTAACCTTTGCAGCTAGCAAGGCTTGTTGGTGGTCTTTCTGCACGGAAACACTTCTGCACAACTCTTCATGACGTGGGACATCCATCCTCCAAAGGGGAAGTTTCTAGCCCTTGTCGTTCTTGCAGAATCCACAGCTTCTACCATCCAGTGGCAGCTTCTTTGCACCCACAGCTGGCATTTCCTGGGCATCTGCCCACTCCTGACTTGATCGTGACTCTTGGACTTGGTCCCCTTATTCCACAGGTACTCTCGTCAGGAAATCCATCATTGTTGCATTGCTGGTGTTGTTGTTTCTGGCAGAATTCCCCTATCACGACTTCTGTGCTCTTTGGGGAACTTAGGTGCACTTTGCACCCACTTTTCAGGGTCTTGGGGTGGGCTATTTTGCTAACCCTCACTGTTTTCTTACAGTCCCAGCGACCCTCTACGAGCTCACATAGGTTTGGGGTCCATTCGTGGTTCGCATTCCACTTCTAGAGTATATGGTTTGTGTTGCCCCTATCCCTATGTGCTCCCATTGCATTCTATTGTGACTATACATTGTTTGCACTGTTTTCTATTGCTATTACTGCATATTTTGGTATTGTGTACATATATCATGTGTATATTTGCTATCCTCATACTGAGGGTACTCACTGAGATACTTTGGCATATTGTCATAAAAATAAAGTACCTTTATTTTTAGTATATCTGTGTATTGTGTTTTCTTTTGATATTGTGCATATGACACTAGTGGTACTGTAGGAGCTTCACTGGTCTCCTAGTTCAGCCTAAGCTGCTCTGCTAAGCTACCTTTTCTATCAGCCTAAGCTGCTAGACACCCCTCTACACTAATAAGGGATACCTGGGCCTGGTGCAAGGTGTAAGTACCCCTTGGTACTCACTACAAGCCAGTCCAGCCTCCTACACTAAATAAGTATTAGATTGAAAACATTTGTATCAGTTCACGTACGGAGCAGTTGTGCTACTTAAAATAGGGACAATGTTAATGCAGCCCCCAGTTACAGTTGTTTCAAGTAACTATAACTCACGCATTCACCATTCAGTTATCTGAACAATAATTTTACTGCAGATGTTATAGTGACAATCTCAATGATGTTATCAAAGATGTCATGAGTGCTGTAATTTGTAGGGTAATTAGCAGTGCATGGCGAGGACACGAGTTATAGTTACCTTAGGGCAAGAGTTATAGTCACTTGAAAAAAACTCTAACTGTAACATGTGATTTTTATGGTTTTGTACATTTAAAATGTAAGCCTAACTATAACGTTCCTGTAAGCTTTGCCTTTTTCAAGTGAATTTCTATGATATTTTAAATTATATCTCCTAACTATAATGTCCTAGTAACCTTTGGGTTTTTTTCAGTGAATTTCTATGTTTTTTTAACGTAAAGTAATTTTCATTACTATACGTTAATCCAACCACCACCGTGCACGGCCCAACCCTGCATCCAACCCCTATAACCACCCAAACCCACGCGGCACGCAGTCTTCGGCCATGCGCTGCAGTGGTTGGCCGCTGAGCCTGCGGCCATCCCCTATAATCATCCAACTCTGTGCTGCACACAAACTTCAGCCGTGCACAACAACCCAACCCCAAGCTGCGCATGGCTAGAGGCTGGAAGCAGGTCTGTGTGTATCCCTTCCACAGTCCTATCTCAGCTCCTGGGGTCCCACCCCCTGGGGCGCAGCCTAAATGTTTAATTTTTTGGGGGGTGGGGGTCCACATGCCCCCCTCCCCAGGCCAATCTTGACCCCGGGAACCCCATATCCCCTAAAGATTTTCATTTTTTTGTAGAGAGGGGCCAAGTGGCCTTCTCTGGCTGATCTCTGTGCCGGGGACCCCAGCCCCCGGGGCCCGGCCTAAACATACTTTTTTTTTGAGGAGTGGGGCCTGCATGGGCCCCCTGCCCAGGCTGCTCCTGGGAACCCTATTCCCTGGGCCCCAGCAAAGATATTAAAACATTTTGGGAGGGAGGGGGGGCCATCTCGGCCCTGGGGATTCCATTCTCTGGGGTCTGGCCATGTGAATTTGTGCCCTTAGGGCACCCAGTCACAATGTTGGGGACCGCAGTGGGAGCCTGAATACCCCCACAGTCCCAGCTGCTCCCCACCTTCTCTGGGAGCAATATTTCCTCTGTTTCCCTGGCTGCACCAGGAAGATGGTGGTCCCTGGGGCCCTTAAGGAGACCCCCTATCTGTTTTTAAAGTAGCCCCTGGGAGGTGGCAGTCCCAGGCACTGCGAAGGGGCTGAATGCCCCCCCACATTAAATTTTAATTTTTGCCCCAGGGAGGTGGCATTTGATTTCTATTTCTGTCCTGTGGAGGTGGCAGTCCCCGGGGCTGCAGGGGACATACATTGGATTAGTAATTGTACCCCGGGGAGGTGGCAGTCCCCAGGGCTGTGGAAGGCTGCATCCATTTTCTAAAAAGCACATGGTAAGTGTCGGTCTCCAAAGCTGCAGGGGGTGTGGGTCGGGTGGCCCTCCCATTCAAAACTTAATTGCCCTCAGGGCCTGACCCACCCAGTAGCTGCTTACAAAACAAGCATGGGAGTCTGCACTTTAAAAAAATACATATTTCAGTGGATTTGCATTGAAAGTTTTAAAAAAAATACTTTTTAAGCCATGAGGTGGTCCCTCTGGGACCCCAGCACCAGAGGTAAGGTGTCAGGGTGACTCTACCCTGGCCCCATATGTTTTTGTTCATCATTTTTTTCAGGGATTCGGCTGAATGTTGGCATGCAATCAGATCTCAGCACTAAATTGGGAGGGTTTGCAGAGCCTTTGGGCCCTATATATACAAATTTAGATATTTTTTAATTTCTCTAAAACTGCTGAATGTATTTCCTACCAAATAATAAAAAGGGTCCTCTCTGGACTTCATCAAGTTGGGTTTGACAATTTTTCTTTTGTGTGACATGAATTATGGGATGCTCCCAACGCATTTTGAAGCCGCCCTGCAGGAATTGGGGCTCCCTTCACTTGGAGACTGCTTGTTTAGATTGACCCTTCTGGTCACGTGTTCACAATCATTTAAGGCACACAACAATTTGCATTTTGATTTTGCTCACCTGTGAACAAGGCTGCCCAAACCTAAACATGTGAGGAAAGGAAAGACTGCCAAGAAAATGGTGTAATGGATTACAATAAATGCCAGTACTTCATCGAGTTGGGATTTGACCATTTTTCTTTTGTGTGACATGAATTATGGGATGCTTCAAACCCATTTCAAAGCCACCCTGCAGGGATGGGGGCTCACTAAACTTGGAGATTGCTTGTTTGGATTTAATCAGGGGAGCATATCCCGCGTGCCTCCGTGTAACACAATAGGATTATCCTGCAATTTACAGCATGGAGGTGAGAAAGGGAGACTGGGGGAGATCCACTCCTCTTGTCAACTCTGACCTACTTGTGTTTAAAGAGAGATATGGATTTTTTCGTGGCAGCAGTGAGGTCGAGCGAGCTTGGCAATATAGTAATTAAGCCCAAATTTTGAAATATATTCCTGACTGTTTTACTGTGAAGAAACATGCACTCGTTTAAATATTTTATTATGTAACTATGATGCCAAGACGCTATTAAGCAAGATTTAAATAGACATTACAGAGTGTTACCATGCATTGACATTACCAGTGCATTGTGGTAATAGTAGGATTACCCTTCCGGGCACGTGTTCACAATGATTTAAGGCACACAACAATTTGCATTTTGATTTTGCTCACCTGTGAACAAGGCTGCCCAAGCCAAAACGCGTCAGGAAAGGAAAGACCGCCAAGAAAATGGTTTAATGGATTTCAATAAATGCCAGTACTTCATCGTTGGGCTTTGATAATTTTTTTGTGTGACATGAATTATGGGATTCTCCAAACTCTTTTCAAAGCCGCCCTGCAGGGATGGGGCACCCTTCACTTGGAGATTGCTTGTTTGGATATATATATATATATAGGCACCCTGGTAAATCCACAAGGCCCATATATGAGGGGATTCAATTTGTAGTAGCACCCGAAATCTTGAAATAGTGTCATTTGTAATATGGTATTTACTTGTCTGTACATTAAAACCCTTTCAGTTTTAAAGAAAAAGCCACTGGCTTACCTTTGCTATTATTGATTGTTAATGTTGTGTATTGTTGTATTCTGAGATTCTAGCCACAGCACTTCCCTGAGTCAGCCCTGGAATGCTCTACTAGGTACCCTAAGAGGCAAGTGTCAAAAGGTGCACTTGGTGCTCCGTTTGAGGGTCTGAAACATGAGGCTACAGGACACCAGAGGTGATAGACCCATTAGTGCAGTTGAGACTAGTAATTTCTGGCTGCCATGGGACTTTCTGAACTGGGTGTCTCAAAGGAGGGGGTTTCACATTGTGTACTCCGTGACAAATATAAAAGAAAGGGTTTTCATCTTGAACTCCTTGACAAACACCTTAAAAAGGGTCATTGCATTGTGAGCCTTTTCACAAATGCAATAAATAGGAAGTGCTTTTTGTGCATTGTCACATTTTAGGTCTAGACAGAGAAAATGCATGGTGACTATAAAGGGGTTTTATATTGTGAACTCTGTGACAAAGGCAATAGCAATGGGCTTTACATTATGAGCCCCGTGTCAAATAAAATAGGATTCGATTTTCCTTTACTATTTCACTTCCAACACCATAAGAATGTACTTTACATTTTGAACTATGCGACAAATACAATACAAAGGTGTTTTACATTGTCAACTCACTGACAAATTCAACAGAAAGGTGTTTAGTATTTAGGTCCCTTTTTCTGGACACACTAAATGCATGGTGCCTATAGAAGGAGACTTTATACTCATATCAATATGTACTCGTAGTCTACCAAAAATGTCTGACGGAACTTATTAGACAGACATCAAATGCCCATGTTTATGTTCATGCTAAAGCCAGGCACAGGCACAGGCAGACTTGGAGCCTGTGCAGCCTCTCTCCAGCCCGGCAACTGTGTTGCTGGGCTGGAGAGAGCCTACTGCGCATGTGTGTTTGGCCGGCCTGAGACGGCCTGCCAAACACACATGCGCTCTTGCTGGTCACCCCTGAGGCCCGCGCCTTTTCCCAAAAAATTATAATAAACCCAGTTTATTATTGTGTTTTGGGAAAAGGTTTGCAACTGGCGGGGGCAAAGCTCCTCCACCTAAATGGAGGAGCTGCCTCTGGTTATTTTTGTGTACTGCTCATTCATGAGCCCGCAGCACTTCCTGGACACAGTCTTCAACTGCTCTGCCACTCTACTCAATATTCAGGCTTTTCATTGTGAACTCTTTGATAAATGAACCAGGAAGGGCTTTCTCCACACGCAGCACTCTGAGAAATGTAGGAGGAAAGCTTTTTACATTGAGAACTCTGTGATAACTTTAATAAGAAGACCTTCCCATTACAAACTCTTTGTTAAACACCGTCGGTAGGAGCTCTACATTATTTAACATGAAGAGACCTTCAGACACAGGGCCCTAATACAGGTGGTGATAAAGATGTATTGTTTTCATTGTGTACATCTGTAATTTTATCTTTAGTATTTAGTTGTGTGTGAATTAAAGCACCTTTTCTATTCAAAATTAACAGCAATGCGTATTTGTTCTATAATGTTTATTTAACCTCTTTAGTTGCTTTAATACGTTATTTTGACTTTACTTTTTAAAATTATGTTGTTGACATTCATTTCCTGATACAACGAGGCAGTAGTGATGCTGAATATCTCCTTAAACTTCAAACATGTCTTGCTTCAGTTGTGTGTTTGATGGTCAGTAACCTTTTGAAGTTGAATACAGCTATACCTGAGGTGCTGGACAACTATTTTCTAGTTGCAAGCTTCAGCTAACCATTCCCATGTGTACTGTGATTGCTACTTCACATCTTCATGGATCCCATGTTGTCTCCTCTTGTGAGTACTCCAGTAGTGTTCTGAACTATAGGAGAGGACCTGGCTCCTCAAAGTGTAGGGAGATGAGGTGGCAACAGCAGAGATCTGGGATTCATGCAAGGTAAGTGGGAGACAGAGAGTGGAGGGTTAGTTCCATGGCAGACAAAAGAGCTTCCTAGGGCACCAAAAGCTATCAGAGCAAGACTGTTCCTTCAAGCAGCAAATCTTCACACATGAATCTCATAGAGTGGTGAAAAATCCTTGCACTCTCCATGTGAGACTAACAACATGGCTCATGGATCAGGGGGATAAGGGTAAGGACGAGTGCCATCAGGATATCTTTGCTTTTGTAACTCATTCTCAAAGTGCATGAAAGGGTCAGGTTCTGACCATGAAAAAATGCATACATATAGCTAAATAGGGGTGTATAAACCATCCAGAATTATGAATTTGCAGATTTCTAAAATATGATGATTATGATTGGTAATGTCGGTCTATATAAAAGTGATATATTAATCTATTCACTGGAAGTTTTTGGATGGTGAGTCTGACTCGTGATTGACTTCCACAGATACTCCACCCTTCACCTGTCAAGGAATCTATTGGTTCTCTGTAAACCAGATCCCCACTTTGTATAAAGACCTATTCAAGGCTTGCACCAACGCATAAGCTCATATGTACAGGGAATTCAAAGGGCTGTGTTTGGGTTTAAGTGTTGTATGCTCTATTCGAATGGTAGCATTCTGATATAAGCCAGTATTTCTTCATTTCCTATCATTCAATATATGCCACCTACCTGCGAACACACACTGGAATCTTGTGGATGTCTTCCCTCCTCCTCTAATTAATTTGTAAAAAAATAAGTACACGGTCCCAAAGTTTTTCTTAGGAACTCGCCATAAGCTCTGCTGAGTGTCAAGATTGCCAAATACAAAGGTTTGCGGGGCTTGAAGCCATCTCATGCTTCTTTCTTGCACCTTCCTAGACTTCCCATCTCTTTATCTCAGTGTTGCAGGTTATGTTTTCCATTCTTGCTTTGTGTTAAAATCTACTGATGAAAAATACGTTTGAGTCCATAAAATTGATCACTGGTGCCCACCACCTGCAACCACTGCAACAAACTAAGCACAGGCCTCCTTAGAGCCTCATTCATGAATAAAATGGAACTTTATAGCAGAAGCAATTGTATATTCCAATGATGGCCGCTAGAGAGTTACAACCATAGCAGTGGGATAATTCTACATCCTTCATTTGTGAAAATATGGGGGTGAGTAGGAGAATGGTTATCCTTGCAGGTACGGAGTACACAATTACTTTACTGTAAATGTTTTTAAAAATAAATGTCCTGAACATTTACAGCCCATGATCATCACTTAATGCAGAAGTCATGTAAATCTGGCCGTGTTTTGAGGTCAAAGGGCATATATTGAATTACACAAAATTATCTAGTTAGAAATAAATGCATAAGAAAAATTATGGCGACCTGAGTAGACCAAAAGCTAACTAAATTGGCACAAGGGATCCTTATTTACCCTCCGAAAATGGTGCTTATTTCTATTGCTACCTCGTGTACTAGTTTTGTGATTTGTCTAACACGTTCATAAACACCAGGCATTCATTTTTGTGAAAAGAAAATCACAACATAAAATATAAAATAGCTGTGAGTGAATTGAACTGGTTAGCTCTTAAGTTTATTAGAGGGAAATCATTGAAGGTCAAAAAAGGTGCATTTTGTCTTCATCACTGGACCCTCCTGGATCTGTGGTCAGGGCTCCAGTGAAACTAACAAACTGTGATAGACGTGCAAATGGTGACACCCATGATAGTTATGATGGTTTCACATGCAACAAATGTGGCTCCTGAAAAACAGAATAAAATACTGAATATAAATAAAAACCCTTTTGTTGTAGTAAGTACTCACACAGTTCACGTTTCTAGTACATTATTATCCAAGCTACAGAGCATTGAGGTCACAGCTTACATCACAATGTCCTCCCATCAACTGCCCTTTTCCAAACACTCAATTATAGAACTGTACAATTATAGAAAGGTACTACGTGACGCCCACGAGAGACGGCATAAGCCCACAACACATTCCCCTCCTTTTAAATAACAATACAAGCCTTCCCCCTCCTTATAATTAACAATACATCCAAGTATGAAAACTAACAAAAAAAAACAATGATCATATTTAAAACAAAACTAAAATATGAGAACACTAAAAGAATTTTAACATGCAAAACCTATTGGCTAAGCTCATGTATATAATTCTTTAATCATGTAGGCGGCTTCCTTATCCCACCCTGCTCTTTCAAATGTATACCAACTGGTGCTTCTACCTGCTGCTGAACTGCCTCGCCACTCCTTAATGAATCATTGGGAAGCCCCCTTTGCTGTGGTGTATCTTCCTCCAAAATCTGATTCTCTGAGCTCTCAGTGATGGTCATGTCTGACATTTCATCCTCATCCAACCATTCAAATGATTTATTTTGTCTAATGTCACTCCATCCTTTAATATCACTCAGAGCAACATGATTAAGATTCCATATATTTCCATTGCATAACCGGACTGCATTGTGTAAGACTTCCACCACTTCTTCTGCTTCATAGAATTTGCTGTCACCTTTCATTATGAAACCAGGTTTCTTTATACGGACCCAGTCCCCCACCTGAACAGACACCGGTTTAGTACAATTCTTAGAATAGTAGTAATGTTTACTTTTCAAATGCCCCTCAGACTTTGTATTTCTAACATCCTCAATAGACCATATTTCCATGTACTTGCCAGTTAACCAGTTTGGATAGAACTTGGTTCTTACGTTTCTCCCCCTCATGATTGAGAAAAGAGACAACCTTGTTGCTTCGTTCTTGGTGACTTTATAAGCCCATACTGCCTTCAGTGCCTGTACTTTCCAGTCTTTGTTATTTATACTAGCAGATTGGACCACCTCCTTAAGAACACTGTTGAACCTTTCAACCATTCCGTTCCCACTAAGATTATACAGTGAAATGTTTTTAAGTCTACACCCTACTTTCTTACAATATTGAATAAATGCATGTGATCTAAATTGTACTCCATTATCACTTATTACAATAGACGGAATGCCCTCAGAACTGAAAACATCATCCATGAAAGTCAACACAGAATTGGAGCTGCATTCTGTACAACTTTGACCACAGGCCACCTAGAAAACAAATCTATGATCACTATGATGTACTTCTATAGAGGTCCTACTGGACCCATTACATTTATTGCTATGCAATCCCACAGATACTTTAGTCCAACATTTCTACTCATAAGAGGCCTGCAAGTCTGGAGAGACTTGTCCGCTCTCAAACATTCCATACATTCTCTAACTGTACGTTCTGTTTCTGAATCTACCCCTGGCCACCCAAACAACTTTTTAATAGCAGTTTTGGTACGACTAATTCTAAAATGACCTTCGTGGCATAGTGCTAAAATGTTATCAATGAGACCATGAGGTGAAACTATTCTCTCCCCCCTCAATAACATTCCTCCATTAAGGGAAAGTTCAGAACGTATTTCCCAGAATAGGCTGAATGCATCAGTTAACAACTTGTTGCAGTAAGTACTCACACGGTTCAGGTTTTTAGTACCATTGTCCTGCCATCAACTGCCCTTCTCCGAACACTCAATTATAGAATTGTACAATTAAAGAACGGCCTGCGAGACACGGCCCACGAGAGACAGCCGAGCCCACAATACATCCCCCCACATCAATCACATGACCAAGATAAGTTACATTTTTCTGTGCAGATTTGCATTTTGTGTATTCCACTTTCAACCCCTTCGATTCAAGGGTGGATAATACCATATCCAATTTCGCATCATACTCCTGTCTTTTTTCACAAAGATCAGAATATCATCTTGGAAAAACTTTACATTCAACTCCTTGCCAAATAGACTGAACATTAACTGCTGGAAAAACACAGCTGCGGATGTTAAGATGAAAGGCATGCACGGAAACTTGAAACAACCCTCAGTGGTAATAAATGCTGTATATTTTCAGCAGTCTGGTGTTAACGAGATCTGTTGATATGCAGAAGATATATCGCAGTTAGAAAACCATTTTGCATCTTTAAGAAAAGTCACCATCTCATTGATCTTAGGTAATGGGAATTTTTCAACAATAATAGTATTGTGAAGATGTCGGAGGTCGATGCACAATCTTAGCTTGCCATTACTGTGTCATGCCACCACCATTGGAGAAATCCACTCCAATGCCTCAACAGGTTCAATTACCAGTGACTTTATCAATTTCTCTAGTTCTTTAGAGACCTTGTCTCTTATTGCTATAGGCACATTTCTTACATTGTGGATTTTGAGACATGCATCCTCCTTTAAATTCATTTTGTGTTCAAAACCCACCAGGTTGTCTAATCCGTGCTTGAATACACCCAGAAAGTTTTCACATAGTTTGTCCCCCAACAAAGTGTTCTGGTCCATAATCAGTATTTGTTTTTTGCCATTCAGGTCTAACACAATATACAGGCTCTTCTGATCACGCCAACCTAAGACTGGTGACCACTTTTAGACACATACAACTTACCACGTGACACTCTCTGCTTAAATTTGAAAATTAGCCACCTGACTCCCAATATTTCTATTTTTTCTCCACCATAAACTTCAGGATCAAAATCAGACGGAATCAAATCTTCTCTGATTTTTTTCCACAAATTCCTTTTTCCAAATATTCTCATTAGTAATGGTGTACGGAGACCCAGAATCCGCAAACATATTTATATCCACCCCTCCAATGGTAATTCTGCATTCTGGTTTCCCGTTGCATGCATCATTATGTATATTTAAAATCAATTTTTCTTTTATATTTTTGACAACACCTGATCTCTCCTCTTCAGAATCATGTTCCAAATCACTTTGTTCCATCATGTCTTTCCCTTCCTTGTATACACATATGATAGTTTTCCTCTTTTTACAAATGTTTGCGGAGTGACCATTGATACCACAGTTCTTACATTTCTGGTTATTAGCGGGGCATGCCTTACTGTAAGCAAGATGTTCCTTACTATTGCATCTATAACATCTAGTCTTTTCACATATTTTAGCCATTTCTCTGTGGCTTGACCCCATTATCCTTACTACTATAACCTTTAAGAATTCTGTCCACTGATTTGGCTTCCTTATTGTTTACTTTCATTGCTACCACTCTTTCTTCAGATATTTCTGCCTTCCGTAGAATGGCGAGACTGGTGTCTAAAGGTGAATACCCATTAATCCACAAAGGCAGGATTGTTAGTATGCTTAACAATCTGATCCCTTATTAAGTCTTCCTGTAAGTTACCAAACTCCAATCACTGGCTTATTTTTTTAATTCCACCACATATTCATCAATAGTTTCAACTTCAGTTTATACCTACTAATACCTATACATACTTTGGGATGGAAATGTTTATCCAAGTCATTAAGTGCAGCAGTGAAAACACCTGCCTCCTCTTAAGGGAGTCTTAGACACATGAGAATTTTTTTTTAAATCCATGGGTCCCAATGAATGTAGTAGAATCCTTCTTTTTTGTACAGATGGCATTTTTCCAGGTTCATCAATAGCTTCGATATAGTTTGTTAAAAAAAGTCTCTCCCTTCCCTCCACTTCAAAGGAGGTTCAGAACCCGCTGTCCAGAATGACTGTGGTGGACTGATGTTAAAACTAGGGTAGCTCATGGTGATAAAGGGCTATAACAGTGACCAACTCCCACTATTAATATATTTTTTTTTTAAACAACCGTGTAATAGTCACAGGGTAAGGATTGAAGAGCACGTCAGGCAAATACCCATCAATGTGACGGAGTCTGCTTTAATGCTCATAGCGTCTGTTCCCAAAAAAATATAGTACAACGTGGTATTTCATCTATAAAAGTCAATGACCAGCAGGCAATTACTCGGCAATATGTCAGGGTCTGATCCGTCTGTGCCAGTGCGCTACGGGAATATCTGAAAAAACTAAGCCATCATTATACATCCAAATGTAGCTGCAGCGCAGGCCAATTAAACGTAGCTTTACTCAGCAACGTCTAAGTAGTTGTCAAGGCGCCCCCCAGAACGCTTTGTGTGAAATCCTTTGCATTGCTAAGTGCACAAGCTAAGTAGCAAATAAAGCTTGCACCTCAGGATGCCACATGCCGATCTCAGTTAATTAAGAAAGTCCCAAACGCTTCCTCACGCTGAAAATAGGGAGGTTTTTCGTATAAGAGTTAGCAGAAAAAAACTCAATGAAAACTTGTGCGCCACTAACCCTTTAGTCGGTTCTGGCTTTCGATCCCATCTACTTTCATCGGATCTTCATTTGATTTCTCCGACGGCAACTCAGTCCGGCTCGTACACAAGACTGCAGGAAAGCACCCGATCACAGCCGTGGGTTCGTTTCTGTGCCATGGGGCTCGTCACCAACTTGTTGTAGTAAATACTCTCACGGTTCTAGTACTTTATTATCCAAGGTACAGAGTATAGAGGACACAGCTTACATCCCGTGGTCCTCCCACCAACTGCCCTTCTCTGAACACTCAGTTATAGAATGGTACAATTATACTGTGTGACGCCGACGAGAGACGGCACAAACCCACAACACCGTTCCCTCCCCTCCAGTTTACAACAGTAACTGACAATTACTTGGGGACATGCCACATTGTGTGGTCCCAGCAACAGTTGCATCACACCTCTGAGGCCCCACGTGGTACCTATCATACATACATTGAGCAGCCCTTGCACATACCAATAGCAATCTGATCAAGTGTACAATTCTATTCCCCCTCAAACAATCTAGATTATGGTACAATAGAGAGATTGCTCTTCTAGATAGATATTGTCTGGCCGACCTGGCCAAAATTCAAATGAATTTACCCAACACCACTTTCAATACAGATATGGAAACACTTTCAGAAATCATGAAATACTTGGAATGTCTACTGCTTGTTGTGTAGAAGAAGTGGCAAAGACATGGCAGTACCCGCAGGTGGTTAGTTAACAAATGTAAGTTGACTAGTTACTATTTAGTGTGAAGCGAATTACTATACTATGAGATCAGTGTTTCCTTTAATAATATTTGATCCCTTTGAGCTATAACCACATTTTTAATGATGAAATGTGAAAATCCTGCAGCAGAAGGTAAATGGTAAAATGGTAAATTAAAAATAATGTGGAAAACGCTGCAGCCGCCTAATCACATAATTCCAGTGGGTGTGATCCTGACTATTGTTCTTTGAAGAGCGTTCCAATTTCATATTAGGGTATTAGCACTATTTGAAGGAGTTAATACATTAAAAAAAATACACGAGAGGAGTGGGAACAAGGAGAACCTGTGTGAACATTTGGATGACAATAGCGTAGACCATTTCATGTAGATAGGATAGGCCGGTGTCAGAT
Organism: Pleurodeles waltl; assembly: GCF_031143425.1. Lineage (NCBI taxonomy): Eukaryota > Metazoa > Chordata > Amphibia > Caudata > Salamandridae > Pleurodeles > Pleurodeles waltl. The sequence continues at coordinate 679,473,724 of NC_090450.1, read as the reverse complement.
AAAATCCTCAGCCATAGGCGATGCCTCAAACACACCTAACTTCCTCATACTACTCGTGCACCTGCAGTCACCAACCATCTCCACATACAATTGGGTCCTGGTGTTGCTCCTGCCATTGATCCGGTTAACAGCCCCTCTGCCATGGCAACTCCTGTACATTCCATTGGAGTGCCTGATCCCTGCCAACTTTGTTGAATGTCACCATTATGGCCAGCTCTGGGGGTGTCAAAAGAAAAAAGAAGGGAGCAGAGGACTCTTGCAGAGAGGAATCAAGTCAATTAAGCCTAGGGAGACTTTGTCTGGAGACTAACTCCATCAAAACTATTACCAAAACTTTAGTAGATGATTGTGTAAAATGTTTTTAACTAATTTTCAAGCAGATCTGTCTTCGATTGTGGATTGACTCAAGAATATCGAAAGCTAGCTTGAGTTTCTCCCTCAGTCTCATAGTGAGACTGTCTCCAAGAAACCTGTATCCAGCTCTAATGCAGCACAGTCTTTGGATTTAGAAGGCATTTCTGAAGTTGTTGCTATTGCCTTATCATCAGATGCATGCTCATTAGAGTTCCCCTCCTCCTCCTTCACCCCCTCCGCAGGCCCACTTTTTGATACTCCAAATGGTACCTGGATGAAGACACCTGGTAATAAGGTTCTACGGCACAAGTCTCAACCATCTTTTGCCTGTATAGGACAGGGAGATGAAGCTTAGCAACAGCACCTAGGAAGAGCACCAAGCTTGGGCATAGAAGCTGCCACCATCAACCTTCCCCTTGCTGCCTGTCCCTACATGGCAGTACTTATAAGGGTCCCTAAACTTGTAGGGTCGGTCTGAGATTGTTAAACAGCTTTACCAACAAAGTGTTGAACGGCTTTGTTCGGAACAATTCTTTCCCATTTTCTGCTGCTTCGTTGATCATTATGGCACATAGGGCAGGTTATATTGGTGTATCCCCTAAAAACTGTGAAGGGGATTGTGTCATCAACATCTCGGCACCCTGAGATGGCCCGCAGTTTTTTGCCCTATTCTTTTGGCAAGGCACATAATGAAAACCAGATTCTTTTGGCCTTCTCAGGTTATTTCTATTAACCTCAGTTTAGTTTTGGCCACGCCAATTCTTTGTACATCCAAGTACCCACAGGACCTTTCGGATTGCAAGGTGACAGTTGTAACCTTTACCCAAAACCTGATCAGCTTGTTGCCACCAATGAGTACACCGACTCTATACACTCATCTGAAGTGTCTGTTTAGCTGATCGATATGCATTTCTTGCAAGTTGTCCCCAAATTGACTGACTTCCTACTTCTCCTCTAGAGCACATAGCAAAGTCTGTTCCTGTTACTTTATCCTTACCAGTAAAGCACTTCGGCCCAAGAAGCAACTCAGCACTTGGGCGCCCTGTTCTTTGGTGCCCTCCTCTTTTTCATTGATCAATTGGAACACTGCAGGGATAAGTTCCAAGATTAATTATCCAGACCAGTTGATGACTATTAGTCGTTTTGATATTATTCTTTTCTAAGAGACTTGAGCCACGTGCCCTGTATTGTGTGACGGTGTTGCATGCTTTCTCATGGTCGAGTTAAGGATGGCCTTTCAGATTGGATTAATCTGTCGCTTAATAACTCGGTAGCTGAACTGGATACCACTTGCTTTGCTTTTCAGACTGTGTTAATTAAGGAATTGAGGAGTTTATTTTAGTTTATTTGATTAATTTTTATAATAATGATTATACTAATGTAGTCTGTGATCATATTTCTATTTTTTTTCTTTTATGGAGGAACTTAAGGTCCCGAGGTATGGGAAGGAAGCACAACTCAGTCTGTATTTTAAGTGGTGAATTTAACGCTGCACTAACGTTCAGTACTGCGAACTTGGGGGGATTGTGACACACTGCAATTGACCTTGCGGTACACTTGGGCTGTAGAGGTTCTGAGCTAGCATCCTACATAGCAGTGATAGATCATATTAACATCATCCAGATTTTTGACAAAAGATGATCCCCTGGTGCCAACCTTTAGAGGGCAGGGTCATCCTTCTACTATTGACTATATTTTTTCTACACGCAATTTGCCCTTGTCTTTCAACGAGGGCTATACGTGAGTAACTGACTGGGGTGACCATAATGCCCTTGCGGTAAGTGTAAGCTTCCCAATAATAAAAGTGGTTCCCTCCACTAGGCAGCTCACACTGGCATCTTCTTCAAACAGTGGCCAAAAGCTGTGTTTGTTCCTTTCTGTAACTGAGCCTTTTCTTGTTGCTCTTATTACTAAAAACCTAGGGATCTTTCTTGCCTGTTTATCAGAAGTTGTAAGATGGGATGATATGTTGGCTCCTTATCGGAATCTTTGTTGATGTATTAAATAAAGCCTAATGAAGCCAGCGAAGGTTGTTCATGCTCAGCCTACAAGGTTTAATAGCGAATGCTCCACAGCAAACCGTAACCTTAGGAGGGTTTTGGCGGCCAACCCTAGGATTCAGGCTGAGGTTATAAATGCAGGGAAAGTCTATAAAAACATGTAAAAGGAGAAAAAAATTACCTTCTAATGGCAGATTGGGAAGAGATGGAGGCAGCTGCACTCCCCAAGAACAGTAAAATATTCTGTATTTTAGTTAAAAGAATTCGTCAGAGGGGTGTCCCTGGAAAGCATGCTGCAATGCAGTATCATTGATAGTGAATGGATTTTCCATTTTCACTAGTAAAGGAGCATGAGAGGTTAACTCAGTTGTTGCTGAGTGGGTTGGAGGGTGCTGTATGTTTGTCATTTACTTTAGCCAAAATTACCTTGGCTATTAAGTTAAGTTCAGGGGGCAAGGTCCCCGGACCTGATGGTATGATCTCATTAAGTGTAAGTCTGAGGTCTGGGGACCTCTCCACACCAACGTGATTGTTCTGATTTTTAACAAGGGCGACCTAAACGGTCAAAGGTGCTATAGACTTATTTAACTTATTGACAGCACTGAGAAGATTGCAGGTAGGGTTGTGTTTTCTCATCTTAAACTCTGGTTTAAAGAAAATAAAATCATTAACCCCTGTCGGTATGGTTTCAGGGTGGGGTTGGGTACAGTGGAGCAGTGGCTGAATTTGCATCTTATTTTGGGCAAGTATAACATTACTAGGCGCTACCCACTATTCCTCACCTTTATGGAATTGTCGACTGCATTTGATTGTGTTAATCAAACCAAGGTGTGGCTACTATTGGATATGCAGATTGAAGTCTCTTTGGTAAGTTTTCAACATACCCTTCATGTTAACTTATCAGCCAGTATGTTATGGCACAGCAGGCAAACTGACTGACTCTTTTAATCCTTCTCTGGGGTACGCCAGAATTGTATTCTGGCCCTGTTACTGTTTACTCTTTATATCAATAACTAGTCAATGCTTCTGTTGATGTTCTGGCAGTGGGGAAGGCCAACATTGCAGCATTATGATATGTGGATGAGGTGGTTCTTATGGCTCGTACAGTGAATGCCGTTTGCAAACTTGTAAGGTCCTTTGTATCTTTTATGGGTGAACTGGAGCTAGTCAACAACTTCAGCAAATCCCATATTATGGCTTGTGGTCCAGGCAAAACTAACATTTTGAATTTACTCATTGATAGTAACATCTTGACATGGGTTAACAGTTTCTCATACCTAGGTATTTATTTTTACTCTTCGGGTACTTGGCGCACTAAGGTAAGAACGCTAGCCTGCGAATGTCCAAATCTAAAGGAGCAACACTTAACCTTCTGCAGCCTCAAAGCTACACTATTATGCTGCCTTTGCTCTGTTTATGAAGCTAAGTGTGTTGCAGCTGCTTCACACCGGGCTGGTGTATGCTGGTTCTGGTTTATAGGGCTACTCTAATGCATCATTCTATTATATATTTATATCTCCCTTTAACTTAGTGGGAAAGCTTTCCACTTTGGCCTGACATGTTCAGTAGCAGCCGGCGGGTTTGGCCCTGTGATGATGCATCTCCCCAGTACTTAGTACATTTTATGTCACTGTCCTGCTGAAGAAACCCTCTGCTAACCCAAACGATCTCAGCAACTACAGGCACATCTTGCTCCTGGCCAAAGCCCTGGAGAAGGAAATCAACAAGCAGCTCTCTGTCCATTTTGAAGAGCACAGATACGACCCTCCTGGGTGCAACAGATGACATTTGATCAATCATGGAGAGAGGAGAAACCGCTGTAGCAGTATTCAACACGTCTCCCATGGCACCCGCGTCACTAGACCAGGAATCTGGAATCCAAGGACCAGCCCTAAGTTGGATTGCCTCCTTCCTCCCCAAAAGAACACAATGAGTCAGACTCTCCACCTTAACCTCTGAACCCAAGAAGCTCCTTGTGGAGTCCCCCAGGGCTCCTCACTCAGTCCTACCCTGTTTAATGTTCACATGAATATTCTCACCCGCATCATTAGGACTCACAACATTAATATCGCCTCCTACGCCAACAACACAAGCTCATCCTCTCCTTCACCGACACCAACAACACCACAAGGAATAACTTCACTGCCTCCATCTCTGACTTGGCCAACTGTGTGCAACAGAATTACCTCAAACTCAACACGGACTAAAGAGAAATCCTGATCTTTATTAATAAGAACGCCCCATGGGACTCTTCACCGGACCTAGGTCCTACGCCTATCTCCACAGGCCAAGCTAAGAAACCCCAGCATCATCCTGGATGACAAGCTATCCATTAATAAACAGGTCAACTCCGTGATCGTATCCTGCTGCCACATCCTCAGAATGTTTTGCAAAATCTTCAAATGGCTCCCCACACAAACAAGATGCACGGTCACCCAAGCCCTCATCAGGAGCAGACTTGAGTACTGTGTCAGCATCTCCAAACAACTCAGGCAAACACTCCAATTCATCCAGAACACCGCCGCCAGACTCATCCTAGACATAACCAGAGTGCCCTCTCTCTACACATTAGGACCGCAACTCTCCTCCTCAAATTCCATAAGAAGCTGAAGACCTGGCTGTTCAACAAGGAGCACTGCCGGGCTTCCGCACCTTATCCGGCTCCTGGATAACCTCATTGGTGACAAGCAGTGCCATACAAATCTATATAACATAACATAGCATGTATTTTGCAAGCTTTTTAGGATGTATTTTGATTTGTTTTTAAAACCACTTATAAGGCACTTGGCGTTCAGGCAGTATGCAATTTTGTTGCTTTGTTTACAACTTCTTGATAATGCTGAAATGTGCTTTAGAGTTAGGTCCCTTTTCAAGGTGACAGTTAAAGCACGTAAATCCATGGAAGATTAACTGGCTTTCATTCTTGTGTATTAATGTTCTATGTCAGTTTAATCATGCCATTTTCCTGCATAGTGTTTTTTAATCTGTTCTTAGCAGACTCCTACTGGATTTTGATACTAGAATTGTTGATTGTTGGCCGGTTCTGTTGTCTTTTGTGTAGCTGTTATCTATTGCAATATATTCCACAGATCTGTACATTGTGTATGTATATTATCATGCTCCCTGAAACATTATTGTATTGTTTTATGTATGATGTACTTTGTAAATACACGTTTATGATTTTCCTTAACATCCAATAAAGGTTTTCAAACTGAAACTGAAATAATGAGAAATCTTGCTTTGGAGAGAATCTTCTGCTGTCTGCTCAGCACTAGGTGGAGCAGGACCTCAGGGCATGTGACACATAACAGTGCATGTATGCATAAATATGTCTAACTGTCTTGTACATGCTGCATATGCGTTAAAGACAGCAGGGCAGGGCGAGAAAATGTTTAAAAAATGAATACCTCACATTAATTTTCGGCTTGGAACAGATCCTTAAAACATTGTTTAGACAAAGCAAGGACACTTTCTGGACTTGGTTATTGAATTCACCAAAATGTAATTTTTTAAAAATTATTTTCAAGTGCATCTCTAAGGCACTTCATACCCCTCATCATAGGTGCCATTTAATATTCTTATATTAGTAATATTGAACATAACACTTGAACATAAAACCACTCTCTATTGCTGTTTGTGGCAGAATCCCAACTACAAATGAAAAAAACCTTCTCTGTTCTGGTCATCAATTGCTCCTGAACACGCTATGGAGAAGTTTGCTATGAAGAAGCAACCCAATGTGGAGTCATAATCCATTCCTGTTATTTGTGGCTTTCAAAGAGATACTCCTACAACAATAATAACAAAAATCTGTGTAGCTCCCCCTTTTCATGCAGTATGGGTAACATCTTTCGGCACCCTTCAACTGGACCGTTACTTACCTTTAAAAAGTTAACAGACTAGTAATAGGTGACTTCTAGCATTATTAAATATATATGGAATTGTGCATACCACAATATGCTCTTTATCACCGATATTGAATGTGGAGGGGGTGATGACTCATGTAAGGAGAAACCTTGAATGGGTCATGAATGGGTCATGATGCCTCTACCCACCTTCAACAAAGGTAATCATTTAAATATCACACTCACCGGATCTACATATATAGTTTACGCCATGGAATTTGTGAATCCTTACTTGTTTTAAGAAAATGTGCTTATCAAAAACTGAGATTAAAGAGGCTAGATTTGCGCAATTGAGTAAAACCACATAGAAGAGGTCTTGTGACTAGCAAGGGAGTTTGGATCTTTATCAAAGTACCATTTCATTAAATCTAATAGTCATTTAATGCAATGGAATAGGTCACTTGTGATTGAACTTGTCAGTCTCTGGGTGAAATATTTGGCGCTGCTACTGACAGTAAATGTTAACTTAAAAGGGTTTTACAAGACGCTAAAGCCTTATTTAAAGATGGAATAAACTTCACTTGACTCTGATTAGCTGCATAATTCCAATAAAAGGTGCAATTCTGCTGCAACTGAGCTATTTTAAAGGACCATTTTTGTTAGCTCAGTAAACTATAGATGGAAACTTTCAGTGTTTTTATTTAATTATGATTTTTTATGTTATTACAACAACTAACGAAACTGTTATGTTACCCCAAACTTTGTTTTTTGTCCGTGAGGTTCTAGGAGGTTTTAAACGGAGTCTAAAATTGTATTACCTTACCTAACTATAACTAAATTTTAACATATTTTCAGTGAATTTGACGTATTTGTTTTTAAAGTAAAGTGAGATATAATTACCATACTTTTTTTTTACTAGAGCAGGGCAGACATTTCTGCTCTCTTTGTATACAGTATTGTTAGAAAATATGCTCGTATGATAGGGTTCCATAGATTAGTGTAAACAAAAATAAGTCATTTCAAATAAGAATTTCTAATCAAATGTTGGCTGAGCACAAAGCCCCAATAAACAATTGTAGATTAATTCACTAATTGTTCTGCTATGATAATCAGTGAACAATCCTGACAAAGGGCTGTGTGTGCATGCGTACATATAGCCTGTTTCTTTTCTGCTACGGAATTTAATAGCTAAATCCACTCACTTTCTGTTTCTTCTGCATAGAAGCTAGGTACTCCGGCACATAACTGCTCCACTTGTCTCCCAAACAATGCAGAATTTTTCATCGGTGTATTCATAAGAGAGTAGGACAGCTGTGGCCTGAGAGGATTCTAAAAGTAAATGACAATTATAGCATGTAATCCAAGTTAATGAAGCAAGAGCCTTCCACCCCCATTTTCCACATTCATGAGACAAGTAGGGGTCCTGCAATCAAGACTGGTGAGTAAATGCATCTGCAGGGGAGATCATCTATGAGGTGCAGGTTACAGGTCGGTGTCCTTACAGAGCTGCCTCAGCCTTTTAAGATTGACAAAATGTGCCCCACTGATTTTGGTTAAACATTACCCCGTTATTTGTGTGCTATGAAACCACAGGCCCCTGTAGCACTCAAAGGTGGGCAGAAATTCAAGTAGAAATGGATAAAACATGTAGCTTTTACACCAAGAATGGATGCATAAGGTACCGTGTGACCTGCAAAAGACTGAAATCGATAACAATAAGTAAATTGATTAGGTCATTCATCAGTATGTTTAAGGGATATCGGCTGAATTGCATCACAATATGCAGATGCACTGGGACTGTCTGTGGCCCTTGTTGGGACCTTTTCAGGAGGGATGACTAGGATCTCTGGTGTTTTAAAACATTGAATGTAATACAGCTCTTCAGCTTTCGGAAGAATGGCAAGTGAACAAAGCAGGTCTATGCTCGAAAAGCGTAGCAACCTTAATAAAATAGACATGATATTAAGTACAGAGGTAGATTCTGTCACTTCCTTAGAAACAACTGAGTTTTACTTAATAGGGCTTCCAATTTAGAAACCCATGGGCTATCATGATGTGCAAAAATCTTAATCCCCAAATGCTGAACAACTGACTTGACAGGAAGATTCCTAAATTAACTATCAGGGAGTATAATCTGGTTGTTGTTGAAGTGATGCTTGTAGCCTGAGGTGGTGCAAAAATCTTATGCAAAAGCATTAAATGTGGGGAGTGTGGAATATGGGGTACTTGTAACCACCACCATGTTATCTTCATCAGCAGGTATTTCAGTTGTTTTGTAATAGATAAAGGGGCTTTAGAGTCTAATTGTTAATCAATCCAATGAAAGGTTCTATATGTAGAGCAAAGAGGAACCAAGATAAAGGACATTCCTGTCTTGTCCCACATTTTATTGCAGGGGTTTCCGACCTTTTGTGCATAAGAGCTACTTAGGTTCAATGAAATCATCCAAAGCTCCTAATATTAGTGATGTAATCGTGACCACCCCATCCGAGATTGTCAGAAGTGATTGAATCAGTTCAGTAATCAGGGTTTACAGCAGTAATGTAAAAAAGGCTTTGACAATTTGACATGACTCTACATGGTAATACATAAAAACCATTGCTGCAATCTCTCTGGCACCAAGGTAAAATGAGTAATAAATCTCTCCAACCCAAAAAATAGCTTTCAATACGTTTTGAAAATTCAACCATTTTTCTCCAAATCTCAGGTTATGATTTCTGAAAATACACAAACTTTCGTCGTGAATAAATGCATTTTAATTTTAGTCTACATATAATGATTCGGCCAAGCAAAGGCTTCTATATTATTAGACCGGGCTGCACACATATGAGCTACTCGCAGGTTACTAGCTCACAAGCTACTCGATGGAGACACCTGTTCTATATAAAAACCTTGGATAGTGACTAATTCAAACACAGCTCTGCATCTGATCTGGAATAAATCCTTTTAATGGTGCATTTACAATTGGGCATAAATTCATACTTTTCCAATATTTACCACATGAAACTCCTAGAGACATTAACTCCTTTTTAGAGTGAATAAATATGGCTCTTAATTAACTCATATATGGAACAGCAGTGTCAAACTGAGTCATCGTTACATTTGTACGATCAAAAGTAGTTCTTCCTTCCACAGTGCCAAGATGCTCAGTAGACACCAAATTTGGTATCAATATTTTAATAAGGTTAGCTAAATGCCATTGAGAAGAGAAATCTGTCTGCAGGAAGAGGGACTGATGGTCCTCATCCTTTTTTTATCTCTATGTTTGCTCCAAAGTCAAAATTCTGGAATAACTGAATAGTTAAATACATTTTGGATCATTAACAGCAAACCAGATGTAACAAATCCTAGAACTATTAGTGGAGCTAATTTGGAAAAGCATCATCTCTTACAGCTTTATTGAGCAGGATTGATCACATGACCTCAGTTAGTTCTGCTAGTGTTACTGGTTTACAAAGACTGGTCTGTGCTGCTTCCTCAGTATCCTATTTATACCTTAAATTAAGTGTTAATAGGATCCAATCCTTCTTGTCATGCTCTTCTGTACAGAGTTTAGAAGAAATTTGTTGGAACACTTTATTTATTTCCACACAGATTGAATTTTTCCACTAATTTCTTAGGATGGAGAATCTCCCAAGGCACCATTGAGAGGGTCTTACTGCCCCGCTATGCTTACATGCTTACTGTACTGGGGCTATTATATATATATATATATATATATATATATATATATATATATATATATATATATATATATATATATATATATTTTTTTTTTGTTATGGCTGCTTTTGGTTCCGAGTCAGGCCCTGATCCAAATGAAGTGTATTCGATCCTCGAAGGACCTTACCTGGGTTTCTTGTGTGAGCTGCTCCAAGGTGGGAATTACTTCCCTATTCATCATCATCACAACGCAGATCTGATTGGACAGCAGCCGTGTCGCAACAACTCCCTATGAAATAAAATAGATGCAGATCACTGATTGACTTTTGTTTGTTGAAATATCCCCTAGTCCAGATATGTAAATAAAAAATTACTTTTATATTTTCACCTTTCTCCTGATTTCAATCTTGTCTGCTTTGCATGTCTAGACCCTATATTTTTTCGCCATTTGTTTGTGTCTTTTGGATGTATTTCTTTACTAGTTCAATAAGTTAGTGGAAAGTTTCCTACACGACATGATACTGCTTTAGTGTTGAACAGTCAGCGTTCTCGGATCCTTTGTACGTTTAAAATAATTATATATAAAGTGAATTTGCAGACTTGCACTTTTTAATTGCTGAACATACCTAGGGCCATACAGGCAGGACCAGAGTCTAATGTCTTCTATAAATTCAGCAACCAACGTATCTGTTATCGTAAAATGTGTAATACACGTAAGACTGTAATTCCTTCCTAACCCGTATGTTTATTGTACCTGTTAGTCTAAATGGGATATAACTACTTAAAACAAATGCATCTTCTAGTCACTTTGAAGCACTGCAGAAGCATCTACAGCGACTTACATTAAAATACATAAAATGTTCATGTGAGACATTTTAATCTGATTTTGTTGCGTTTATTTTCACAGTATGAATTCAATGTGTATTCTACATTAGCTGTAGAAGGGAGACCCGTTTAATGAAAGTAACAGACGTTGACAAAGTGCAAGCGCTTCCTCCATGATTGACGAATATGAATGTGTGTGTGCGCGTGTGGTTATGAGGTTATGTAAATGGACAGGAGAATCTGTCCAACTCTGGATAAATGGATGAATGAGAGCGTAAATGGAAGAACAGATGAGTGAATGGGCAAGTGAGTCCATGGATGGAAGTTGGAGAATTGGGGGTGTACAGATGAATGAGTTGGTGAGTGCACAGATGGATAAATGGATTAGCAACTTGATGAACTGTGGGCTGCGCTTTCTAATGGCAGCACGGTAAGAGAGGGGATAACAATGTCCAGTATGGACATGTTTTCTGTAACCAGCTCGTGTCTCCCTCAGAAAGATGCTTCAGAGGAAATCGCACCGATAAATCACGGGCTTTGTTCCTGGCGCCGTAGGGCTGCTAGTGGATTCATGTGCCTGCTGCTCAGATAAACTTGTAACCTGTGTGTAACTAGTTCCAGACTCAGTAAGGTAGCACAGGGGGTTAGCGTGTCGCATAGATCTATATATCACAGGCAGATCAAAGGCCCAAATACCTAAAAGAGCAGACACCCACCTTTCCAAACTTGAGAAAATGAATACAATTAAAGCTAGTAATAGAAACCATGGTTTCTCAAGTTGGAAGGTAGAACTGGGATGGTTGTCGGTATCTATCCCGTCCCTCCATCCCACTCTCCAATATTATTTTAGCTTTATGCTGTGGACCTCTTCTGTATTTGATAAACTAAAGAAAAAAAATACTCTCAAGACAGTAAAAAGGGAACACCTGAAATGTTTCTCTGTGCAGCTCTTCACTGAGCCGTCAGCAATATCTTAGGGCCAGTTTTGGAGCTTTTCAAGTGGATTTTCTCTTTGGTATTGAAGCAGGGTTTTCTTTTCGGTGCTGAATCAGTTTCACTAGATCGGGCACTTAATCTGCCACCATTTCTGACTAAATTACTTCTTCATCTTGGAGTACTCATTGGCAGAGCTATTAAGTGGAAGCATGTCCACCATAGGACACACTATCATTTTGGAAAATAAATCACCGGAGGCTCATACAATAAATCTGCAAAGCACTGAGCTACTCAATGTGGGTTTATATAAAGCACAGACTCGATCAGTTTGGTGCTTCTTTAGGTCTGCTCGTGATCAATTAACATGAATATGGGTATAATACATTTAGTGAATGAGATATATTCTGAGAATCTGCTACTGGAGTTCAAGAAATATTTCTAGATTATTTTTTTAAACAAATATGGTCCTGATGCTCAAAGTGTTCTTTCTAAACCTGGAGTGCTTCAAATGCATATTCCTCTTCAGTACCATTTAGGTAACTGTGATAAGCAGGTGCTGAGCTGTCTTTATTTTCTTTAGGACCAAGCATAAATGGACTAAACTTCCTTGTCTGCCTTGCACTTTCTACTTAAAAGCCATTTTATTGAACCATCCATTTTGGTGATGATATAAAGAGACTTTATGAAGAATGATCAGCAAATGAGGATATTTTGATACGGTTAACTTCTAAATTTTGTTTGACATTTTCAATATTCCATTATAATCAAGTAGTATACAGTCCAAATGGTTTTGAATTATTGTAGTATTTTTACAAATGCAAATGTTTGTGATATGCTTTCTTTTTGACTGATGCATCTGTCTGGAATTATATTGGTGTTTTGCTTTTTTTGGAAATGTAATACACAAAATTGCTTACAGATAAAAAAAAAAACAGAATCGACTATCAGTGTACAGAACACGCCTAAAATCGAATCATATGTTAGTCGGGGACAGTGTTCCTAAATCAGATGTCACAAAGAATACCTCAGAGATGCAGGTTTTAAATCACATGTAAAACAGGAAGTCTTTACTAAAGTGGGTCTGGGACAGCGGGAGAGAAGGACATATGCACCCCACCTATACTACGTAAGTTCCAAGCATCCTTCAAAGACATGTAGTTCAAGTGGTCCAATGCAAATTATTACAAAATGTTGGCCTTTATACTCTTCATTCAAAGTTAGCAATTCTAACCACTTGAAAAACCAGTCTGCAATCAACTGCTGGCCTAGAAAGTAGTTGAACCAAAGACAAGAAATGTGCACACAAATAGTTCATGTAAACTGCTTACCAAGTTGTAGTCCAGAACAGTAACCCTGGAGTTCAAGCCTTCTTCGGTCTTCAAGTAGGCCACTTTCTGAACTGCATCAATGTCCACTGTCTGCAGGAATGCCACATGCATCAAAGCAAACCAATGTTTAAAATGAGTGATGACAAGGGAGATAGGACTGAATTATAAATTAATCAAAGGGCTGAAGACAGTGGCTGATAAGGACTCACCTTTTCTCTGTGGCACATGAAGCGATGTAGACTTTATACAGATAATAAATGTCCCTTGATTGCAAATCTTCCATTCATCTCCTCATGGTGGTACCTCCACCACTCCTACTAGAATTGTAATCTACTCTAAGAAAGTAAGGCAGAGGTCCAGGGTTCACACTTGACATTATGCCAAAATGTGATCAATAATTACCACAGCCTATAACTAAATCCCCTCTGCATTTTATGCCTCCTTCTACCACTGTTTCGCACCCCTAACAGACCAAAGGATATCAGTGTCTATGGTCAACAAATCCCATCTTGACCATGCCTGCTCCCTCCTTTTACTCAGCCAATGCATCCACCTCATCTACACATTCTCTAGATTTCTCAAGCCAAATCTAGTAATTGGGAAAACATACTGGGGCTCCAACTCCCAAACCAGAGTGTTAGGATTCAATGCCAAATATTACCCAATTACACCATAAAAGAAAGAGGCCCTAAATACCAAAACATCAAAATACGACACTGCACACTCAAAAGATCCACACACTACAATACATCTTCACTAAATATTGGACTTCCAAAAATGCCAGCTTATTCATAATCCTTGATCACTGAACATGGAACACCTTCTCAGTAGACATTCAGATGGACAATGAGCACCGGTTCTTTAGAAATAACCCTAAAACTGCTTATTTTGATAGACTTACATGATCATTTCTTCATGCAAGATAACATCCTAAGGCATATTTGCGGCTTTGTCATAGTGAAGCGCTTCAAGTCACTCTTACTTTTATCTTTCTAATAATAATTTAAAAGCCTTCCCCTATCCACATCCCTACTTTCTCCAAATCAGGACACTGTCTATGATATTAAAGATGATCTCTGATACACTGATATCAATACAGAGAACAACTATCAAATTTAGATTTGTAGTTGCAGGATCACTGTTGTAAATGCCTTCCTCATGAAATGAGAATGGGACTGACATTTGACATTTATTGAAAGTAAATAAAAGTAATCCAATGACTAGTGAGGCACAGGCTACTGACAGTTAATCTGAAGAAAATCATTTTGCAACTTATAGAAGAGTATTTCTTGTTTCTTTGGTTGGGCATAGACTAAATGTGGTGATGGAACCTAGAGACTATCACACACTTAAGGGACCTGAATATTGAAAACACAAAACGTTTTAGTATACTACCACAATATCACTTTTTGATCAACTTATAAAAATAGCTGCAGAATGTTGGCTACCGTTATATCGTCAAGGCAACATTATGACGATATGACTAGGCACAATAGTCTTACCTGTACTTCAAAGTACCATGATTACATACTTCTGTGAGGTAGGTAGGTGTGGAAATGAAATAAAGTGGCTATTATACTTCTTGCTATTGTCTTAGTTTCATCCACAATCCTGGGTTACAGGAGGATACTTCGGTGGGTCTGAGCAATTTCTGTGGCATCTGTGCCACATTCCAACAAGCCACAGTCCTAAAGTTATTTGTGGATGTAAAATCTACTTAAAGGGCAACTTCTGGTTAAAACTCTGGATGGCATTTCTTATTAATGTAGTATCCAGTATCTTTGTGGGCTGCAACAGGGTTTTAACAGTTAAATGGTCTCCAACTGATTGTCAAGAGGCTCACAAAATTAGATGGGATTTTCCTTTTGGCTCCAAAAGCCATCTTTAAGGACTTGCATCTTGGAAGTGTTTGGCTGTATCTGGCTCACATGCCTGGGGAACTTTCCTGGGTGCACACACTGGACAGGATGACTCCCACAAGGATCATTTGCATCCTAGATAGATTGTGGAAACACTACTATTCCTCTGGACTCAGGAATTGAGACACAGATACTCCACAATGTCATAGAGGTGTGGCAGCCTTCTTCATATTAGACTCTCTGTCCATCACAGGTTCATAAGTGCACACTAATGGACTGTAGGTAGCATTGACAGAGAGGCAGCATAGGGGGCATGCAGACTCACCAGCAGGTGCAGTCCTTCAGTGTCTATGGGATGTCCAGGATACTCTTCTAATGCAGGTGACAATCATGCTTCATATTTAGTCTAGTAATCCAGCTGGGTGGCAGAACATTGTGGTTCCAGGGCAGGTCCCTCCCTGAGTTGGTGCTCCATACATGCCTCAGTCAGCTATATCATGGTGTTCCTAGCAGTTAGAATAATTATTCTGCATAGCAGGCAGGCCAGTTCTTCATCCAACATGCAAGGGTAGCTACTTCGGTTTTATCTCCAGTTACTAGGCTTAGTTTGAGTCTGGAAGAAGAAGCAAGCAGGTATCCCACCAATGGCGTGCCCTTGTTGAAGCTGGTACTCAAGAACTTACTTTTGAAGACACTTCGATCAGCGTTTGCCTGCTCATGGTGCACAGAAGTTATCTGGATTGAATCTGATTTCTACTATGGAATCTAGACATACTAAGGGGACTCCAATTTGCACCTTAGGACAGAGAACCTGATATAGCCGTAACCCCAATGCAGAGGACCACCATCTAGCACCCCATACATTGAGTCTTCTCTGAGAACATCACTCACACACTCATACAACACTCACTCTCCCTGCATATCACGTTCTGTATCCACACAGTAAACACAAAGAGAAAAGGTAAAGGTGACAGCTATAGGGAACTGAAGTCATCTTCGCAAGGGGAGTACTGAACACCTCTTAAGGTTGCTGTCTCGTCTCCTAATACCCTGGCATGCTTTTATAGGTGCCCTTTACTGTGGGTGCTAGTATACTGTGAATGTACCCATAATCCAGTGGAACTTTGTGCTCTGCTCGTCGAGCATTACCAAAACACATAGAGCAGCTCCAGCGGGAATGACGATGTTTATTTCACTAGGGGGACCACCGATGAGGGAAGCGAGAAAAGGGAGCAAAACGACACTTGAAAATCAAAAGATCAATAAATAAGATCCATGCACTGTAGTAAAATATTGCTAAAATCGGAGAAGATTTACCATTGCAAAATACTAATACAGTTTTGAAAATGTTAGTGAGGACACTATTGGCCAGATTTGTCAGGCTTTGCACAGGTGCAAATTCGGAAAAAGTGATAAAACGTGCACAAAGTCTTGATAAACTATTTTCTATCCGGTGCTGGAAAGTATTCATAAATCAACACACAGAAGCGCTATGCGCTGCTTTGGATTACGTTGCCCTACCTTGCATCAAGGGTACATCCCAAGGGTGGTGCAAGGGTGTTCACATACAACCACCCATAATGTTTGATGCAAAGCCCTATCTCCTAAAGGTAGACATGGCCTCGGGCCAAAAATTCCTACCTCCTCAAGGCAGGTGTAATGTTTGAGCTACGTTTTCTCTTCTCGAAACATGTCTGCCCCTGCATAGTATTTTGTGATTGAAGGATACCTTTCCAGTACAAAACCTATATGATAAATATCATGAACACGCCCTTTCACTATATTGAATAGGTATGTGTGGTGCAGGGCAGCCTAAAATGTGCCAGTGCAGCGGGGACAAAAACAGTGCCAAATTTACTAAGACATGGTTGTGCTGTCCTTCTCTCTCCCTTTCATGCGCGCAGTGAAACAATTCTGGCTGCCTCCAAGTGCAGCGTTGCATGAGTTCTTTGTTAATTCCCCCCATATCTTTGTTGTACAATGTAAGACCATGAAATCCTGGTACCAAACTGACACAACCAATTTAAAAGAGTGAGAACTTTATTTCCTAAGCAGGGAGCTTGCTTACCAGGCAGCACAGTAAACCATATGAGAAATTATCTTTGAACAGTGAGAAATCCCAACTTAATGGCGAGTCCGGTTTAAAGGAGAGTAATAAGAGTGGTATTACTCGCTGTGATTCGTATTTTTTAAGGGACTAACCAGGGTACCGCACGTAATGCCCAGCACCTCCCCTCTCTCCATCAGGAAAGTTATTGATGCCTCCAGTAACAGTTACTCTGGGGAGTGGAGATGCTGAGGAAGATCTTTGCAACAAGACCGTGAGAGGTCTCAAAATAACCACTATTCATGATTTGCCGCTGTGACAGCAATGCATGTTTATATGCTTTTATGGCCCCTTTCAACTGATGCCCAGATTCCACCTCAACGTGGTTTGCTCCCTGAAGTAACTTTTTTACTTGTCTCTTTTACCAGAACGTAAAAATGTTGCCTTTCCATGGCCATGCTGACTTTTGGGCTGAAATGCAAATCAATTTTCTGAAGACATATCCTGAAATTATTAACCTCATTGGCCTCGTTATTCTCCTTTAGTGTAGGATCTATGTGCATCCTTTGCCCTTTTACCCCCCCCCCCCCATCCCAATGCATCCAAATGGTAGTCCTTCTTTCATTATCAAGAACAGAACCACAGTTGTAGCAGTTTCATGATCATAGAGTTATGCCCATTTGTTTAAACACTGACTCCCTCAAAGAACTAGAAAAAGCTGAGACAGAGGTAGGCCTCAAAACATCAAGTTGAGGAGGCAAATACTCGGATCAAAGCATTGTAGAATGGGAGGAGGTTAACGTACGTCAAGAATGGCAAGATCTATGGCAGGTTTTAGTGAGAAAACACACATAATATGAATCTACAAACAATGACGTTAAAGTGCACCGATTCGAATAGTCAGCAGCCTAATCTGGAAATCTATCTTGAATACAGGGCTTCCCAACCTACCTTGGACACCCCTGCCCTTGAGTTTTTCCAGGTTTCTTTACAGTTACCTGAAAAGAACGTGCATTAGGACCTGTGAACTCCCTGCTTCTCCACATGTCGCGTCTACCTCTTCTCCCCAGCTTCTTGGTTCCGCTTCTCAGCACAGGATATGAAAAGGGCACTGTGGTGTCCTCCCTTTGCTCTTGAAGTGGGACCTTGTTCACTTAAGGTTCCATATGTTCTAATAACGTTAGTATGATCGTATATGTGACTGTTTTGGGGTTTTGACAACGAGGGGAGTTGGAAAAGAAGCAGAAGCATGGAGTCTGAGGTGTTGAGATGTAGCTTAAATAAATGTGCTGATTTGTCCATTGACCTGAACCTGCTTCTTTACAGGCACATTCTGGGAAGACTCAGTCACAGGTCAGGCATTAGCTTGGCCTGTGACTGACTTGGCCCCAACCTTATTAGGCTTTCAAACGGATCAGCCTGCCAGGAAGTGACAAGGAAATCTATGTACAAGTTAACCCCTTCTGTACAAGTACTCAGAGCCACCCCTGTGATAGGGAGATCAGGTGCCAGATTTGCTGGGACATTTCAAGTTTTGCAGCCTGTCATATGCTCCAGTACTAGATTAATTAGCACCCCCTTTGGGAAATCAACTTAATTAACACGGGTAATGCCGTATATAAAAGTTGCATTGAAGTTCCTCTTACCTGAACTGCGAAGGCTTGGGTCAGGCAGACACCCAGCAGGGCTGCAACCACTATCTACGGGGGAAGAGAAAAAAATGAGACACTTACTTATGTCGACCGAAGGTGATCTGTTAACTTCCCCATTAACAGCCAGGAAAGTGACTAAAGAAAGCAGACTTGGTAACAAAGGGTATTTGTTACATGGTTAACACAATTTAAGAAACAAATGTTGTTTAACTGTAGTTTTATAATTTTCATTTTATTGTATTAAGACTTTCCACTGCTTTATTAATTTGCTAGGTAACGTGTTCCCTAATTGTTTAAGTTATATAAAGTTATTTCAATGTGCTGTTGTTTTTCATGTACTATCTAACAACAAAATTCCAACGATATTTAAATGCTCATAATTTTGGCAAACTAGTCAATTGAAGCCTGGGTGTTAAAGAGATTTACCGAGGATCACATCAGGTGGTGTAGTGGGAAGCTGCGATTGGACATTACAGTTGGGCTTTCCACAGTGAACAGGTAAACAACTGTATTACTTAACTACACCTCCTAATTAGTGTGACTACTGTCCACATAACTATTCTGCCCAATTAGCTACTAAATGTAACTGTGCCAGTCTTGCAATATCAATGTTCAATACATAAACACGTCTTTCTTCTCTTACTTATTTCCTTTTTTATCCATTCTTCAAATATGTCCACCGTCTCACCTAAAATTAAAGCTCTTGACATAAGGTGCCCACACCCTCCTCCAGGATAAGCAAATTAAGGGTATCTCTTAGTTAGGTGGTGCTAAAAAGTAATTACACAAATTAAAAATGAGGGCCAAAACAGCTTCAAGATTTTACTCCAGTCATACCAATATTCTATGAAGCATAGGAGACTCTTTCAGCACTCACTCTTACTAACCATGACTGATGTAATATTTACATTGGGTGCTTCCATATTTAACTTTCCACCTCCTGATATATAGCAATAAACAAATTACCATCTCTATGTGTGACAAGACTGTGCTCAGCTCTAACATCACCATCAGTTGTGGAACAGAAAACCATCTACGCTCTCCTAATTCTACTGAGAACAAGAATGTAACTAAGTGTCCCTAGCAACTATTAAAGATGACTAGAGGTGGGCAGGTAACTAAGAGAGATGTTTATTGTACCACTGGGGGACACACAGGATGCCAGGGTTAGTGCTCTCCCCAAAGGTCCTCACCCCACCCACCTCCAAACCTTAATCAGATCC
Organism: Pleurodeles waltl; assembly: GCF_031143425.1. Lineage (NCBI taxonomy): Eukaryota > Metazoa > Chordata > Amphibia > Caudata > Salamandridae > Pleurodeles > Pleurodeles waltl. The sequence goes on along the minus strand of NC_090450.1, from coordinate 679,453,992 downwards.
TTACTCAGGGCCGGTTTAGCGCTGGTGGCACTCGGTGCAAAAATCATGTTTAGCGTCCCTCCCATGACCTCCTCGGATTCCCTCACTACCACCCGGCACAAGATCCCCTCATCTCTCCATAGCCCCCCTCTCACCCACATTTCATGTGTTTTGTAGCACTAGTAAAGGCTGTCTTTACTAATCCACTCAGCTATCCACATCAAATGCAGATCCGATCTTTCAGCAGGTATATTAACCCTCTATAAAGTGTAGTAGGTAAAGTAAGGTATATAATCGATAAAGTAGGCGAGTCAAAACAGCCACTCAACAAAACTCGATGTCTCTCTCTAGCAGGAACATTAATTACAAGAATTATCGTGACATTTCTATTGCTGCCTGGAATCTGGATGCACCGGGAACTCTGCATCACTCTTTTTAAAGCATAAGTTATTGATAAACATAGCGCCCCCCCCAGTTCAGTCCCCCACCCACCGCCCACAGGTCGCATTCCACTAAAGCCGGCCCTGTCCTTAATGATGTCGCTAAGGATTCTGAGATGGAACCTTATGACATCACAGGAAGATCAATGACAACATTTAGCATAATAACAAAAGACGGACAACCACCAGCCACCCTTACGGAGAAGAAATCGAAATCACCACTGTGCTGTTAATCAGGTCTGCACATTTAGGGAGATGTCTTTAGTGGCAGCCCTGACCCCAGACTGACAAGCAATGTGAGGACGAATGCTGAGCCGGCATCTCCCGGTGACAACGCACAAACCATCCAGCACCATAGGTTCAATCAAAACATCCCTGAAAAAACAGTCTGTGGAGCAGAAGACACAGAGGTCACGTCCTTAGCAGTAAAGACATTAAATTACATCAGCATTTGTAAATCGTTCACTGTTTCACTATTGATACACATTCCCAGATTTAATTAACATTTACTTGATAAATTAATACATGAAGAAATACTTACAAGGGCCGTCATTTTAGATTCCGGAATGAAAAGTGTGCCGAGAGAAGGACTGCTTTGAAAACCCTGCTGCTGCGCACAGAGAATGTCTCGGAAAGTCACTTACAAAGAGCTCCGCACTGTCAATAAAGTTAGATTATAATCGGCCTTTAACGACGAAATAGCCATAAATATTGTCATGACATGTCAAATTGTGGTATTGATTCAGCTTATCAGTTCCAGTGTTTGCTAACTGCTGATTCAGTGGGATATTATAGCAAGTCCATAATTTATGGCCAAGGAAAAATATGTCCTCCCTTTCCTACGTGAGAACAGGAATTGTGATTGGGCGGGGCAAACTGGCAAGCACCACCATTCACTTTTTTGATGCCAGCCGGGAGGAAGACTCCTTCATCGTATGCCACAACGGGCTTACACTTCTATGGAAATTTGACTCAACTTTTAGATTGGGATCAAAGGCCTTAGCAATAACTTGTACATGTCAGGAGTAGCGTACTTAATCATTGAGTCTTCTTTTACCACTTGACAATGACAGCCATCTGACTCCAATCTCAACAAGCATTGGCAAAGTCGATAGGGCTTGCTTACCTGTGGTATTGGCTTTGTCACTGGTTTTTGTAGTCATTTTCCACAGCAGAACGACTGCTCTATAACATAGCCAAAGGTCAGAGTGAAGTGTCGTAGACTACAGTGGTGCAGAGTAGACTGGCATTGAGTGCAGTGGCGTAGAATACATTGGTTTTGAGTAAAGTGGTTAGGGTGCATTGGTGTAGAGAACACTCGTTTAGAGTAGAACACAGTGGCGTAGAGTGGTATAGAGTAGAAGGCATTGGCATAGACTGTAGAGGCATAGAGTGCAGTGGCATAGAGTGAAGTGGTGCAGAGTAGAGTAGAGTGGCATAGAGTGGAGTAGTGTGGAGTGGTGTAAAGTGCATTAGTGATGTGGCATAGGATTGAGTGGTGCAGAGTAGAATGCTGTGGTATAGAATAGAGTGGCATACACTGTAGCGATGTAGAGTGCAGTGGTATAGAGTACAGTTGTGAACAGTAGATTAAAGTAGTGTAGAGTGTGGTGGCATAGAATGGAGTGATGCTTAGTAGAGTGGCATAGAATGTATTGGCATATAGTGCATTGGCTTAGAGTGGTGCAGAGTGCAGTGGCATAGAGTGCAGTGACATAGAGTGCAGTACTGCAGAGTAGAATGTCATACAATGCATTGGTGTATAGTAGCTTGGCATAGATTGCATTGGCATAGAATCCAGCAGTGCAGAGTAGTGTGGAGTGGTGCAGAGTAGAGTGGAGTGGCATAGAGTGCTGTGACATTGATTGGGGTGGCTTATAGTGGTATAAAGTGCAGTAGAGTAGGGTGGATTGTTTCAGAGTAAAGTGAAGTGGTGTAGAGTGGAGTGGTGCAGGGTAGACTGCAGCAGCATGGAACAGAGTGGCATAGACTGCAGTGGTGTAGAATGCAGTAGCATGCAGTGCACTGCTGCAGAGTGGTGTAGAGTGAAGTGGTGTAGAGTGGAGTGCATATAGTGCATTCGCTTAGAGTTGCACAGAGTAGAGTGCAGTGATGCAGAGTAGAGTGGTGTAAAGTGCAGTTGTGTTTAGTAGATTGGCACAGAGTGCAGTGGTGCAGAGTAGAGCTATGTAGAGTAGATTAGTTTAGAGAGCAATGGAGTAGAGTGCAATGGTGCAGAGTAGACTGGCATAGAGTGCACTGTTTATGAGTAAAGAAATGCAGAGTGCACTGGCATAGAGTGAAGTGGTGTAGGGTGCAGTGATTAGAGTAGAGTGGCATAGAGTGCAGTGGCATAGTGTAGAGTACAGTGGTGTAGAATGGAGTTGTGCATCATAGATTACAGTTGCATAGAGTGGAGTAGGTTGGCACAGGGCAGTGGCATAGACTAGATTGTTTCAAACAGGAGTGAAGTGGCATTGAGTGGAGTAGCATAGAGTGCCGTACTGTAGAGTAATGTGGTGTAGAGTGCAGTTGTGTAGAGCAAATTAGAGTGGCATAGACTGCACCGGTGTAGAGTGGAGCGGTACAGAGTAGACTGCATTGGCAAAGAGTGTAGTGGCATACAGTGCATTGGAATAGAGCAAAGTGTTGCAGAGTAGAGTGGCGAAGAGTGGAGTGGTGCACAGTAGAGTGGAGTGGCCTAGATTGGAGTGGTGTAGTAGATCACAGTGATTTAGAACAGACTGACATGGAGTGCATTGGCATTAGAGTGGTGCAGAGTGGAGTGAAATGGCGTAGAACAGAGTGGTGCAGAGTATAGTGCAGTGTTGTGAAATGGTGCAAAGAGGAGTGGAGTAAAGTGGAATATGCACGGGGTGGTTGCACACTGCCATTACAGACAACACATCTTCAATTGAAATGACAAGTACGTTTGCACACATATACAGTTTTACTGATAAAAGTATAAAGTGCATAAACGATAATGTGTGAAAATGTCATCACCTAGTGTATTGATTTGTTTTAATCATATTAAAATATTTCTTTCCATCTCATTTCTGAATTACCAGAAATGTGCTTCATTTGTGTTTGCCTAATTCTGATATATTCTTAAATATCTACAAGTTTGTTTATAGACGTTTAAATCTTGTTGTGTGCTAGAAAAATATCTTCCTACAGCCTTACTCCAGCACACTCCCAGTAGCAAGCATGATTGTCACATAAATCCTCTTACTCTGAAGTCAGAGAAAGAAAGGTATGGGAAGACAGAGCCTGAAATGTGACCCCTTTCTTTGAATGCACAGCAAATGTGACAAGAACAAGACTTAAAGTCCTGTTTACAGAAATCAAATACTGGTGAAAATTTAGTAAACAGGGTATGGTCTGTGGACGAACTCAAGCTGGGTAGCCTACAACAAATAAAGCCAGCAAATAGAAACCAAACAAATATGAGTTACAAACCCAATGGTAAACAATGGGTGGAATGCATTCCCAGAAAAGCTTTCCGAATGTCCTCAAGATGTCTTTAACAAACCAGACAGCTGCACTCTTGTAGGCTTTGACCTAAAAAGGGTGCTGTGGCACAGCGGTCACTGGCCAAGTCACAGCACTATTTTATTGCTGGCCGAAGGAAGGGCGGGATGCGAGAGAAGGTTTAGGTCTCTGTTTGCTGTGTTTAAATTTGCCGTTCTGCGAATTTGTCTCTGGCTGCGTGTGTATCAATGTGTATAAAGGCTCTTACTCTACAAGCGTTCCCAAGTTTCCCTTTTCCTTGGAGCTATTTACATTGTCAAGCTGTTCATCTCCCATTGCATTGTGGGCCTATGCTAGCTAGGTTAGACACAAGTTTTCCTCTAAAAATAAAGGAAACTAGATCGTGTGATTTCGCAAAGACGATTGTTTTCTTTAGCCTATATTTGGATGCCAAGTCAGTATTAAAAAACGTGCATTAGACTGAAAAAGGATAGGAAAGAAATTAGCTTACAAAAATGTTTGCTATTAAAGAACACTATACTTTTTGTCTGGCACATATGGTATATACCATTGTTGGTTTGGAGAGATAGCTCTCTGTAAATCCTTTCCTACTGTGCCACCTGCAGAGTGTGTATATTATGAGTCGACCTTGTAATATTTCTCAGGCATTTTGGCCTCTTACAACGAAACAGATCTCGAAATATCTAGTAGCAATGTGAAAGCACGTGTTGTTAAAATATCAACACTGGTACTAATTTGAGCTGGGCATACTGCTACTGGTGGCTATGGAAAGCTCTAGTACTGAGGGTGATCATGATGGGCCTGGTACTGGGGGGCTCTTGTGCTAATGGTGACTGGAAGTAGGGCTTGTAATGGAGACTCTGAGGCATTGGTAACAATGGTGACTGGGGTGCTGGTAGTCACGGTGACTAAAAAGCAGTGGAACTGATGGTGAATGGGAGGCTCAAAGAGCGATGGCGACTGAGGGCACCGGATCTGAATGAGACTGGAGGCAGTGCAGCTGATGGTGATTGGGAGGCCCAGAGAGTGGTGGTAACTGGGGCACTGGATCTGATGGTGGCAGAGAAGTACAGAGAGTGATGGTGAATGGGGCACCGGATCTGATGGCGACTGGAGGCAGGGCAGCTGATGGTGACTGGGAGGCACAGAGAGTGATGGTGAATGGGGCACCGGATCTGATGGAGACTGGAGGCAGGGCAGCTGATGGTGACTGGGAGGCACAGAGAGTGATGGTGAATGGGGCACCGGATCTGATGGAGACTGGAGGCAGGGCAGCTGATGGTGACTGGGAGGCACAGAGAGTGATGGTGAATGGGGCACCGGATCTGATGGAGACTGGAGGCAGGGCAGCTGATGGTGACTGGGAGGCACAGAGAGTGATGGTGAATGGGGCACCGGATCTGATGGCGACTGGAGGCAGGGCAGCTGATGGTGACTGGGAGGCACAGAGAGTGATGGTGAATGGGGCACCGGATCTGATGGAGACTGGAGGCAGGGCAGCTGATGGTGACTGGGAGGCACAGAGAGTGATGGTGAATGGGGCACCGGATCTGATGGAGACTGGAGGCAGGGCAGCTGATGGTGACTGGGAGGCACAGAGAGTGATGGTGACTTGAGCACCAGATCTGATGGTGACTGGAGGCAGTGCAGATGATGGCAACTGGGAGGCACAGAGAGTGATGTGACTGGGGCACCGGATCTGAGGTGATTGGAGGCAGTGCAGCTGATGGCACCAGAGGGCACTGGAACTGATGGTGAATGGGACAGCAGTACTGTCGGTGGGTGTGGACCCTAGTAGGGGTAGTGACTCCAGGTAGTGCTGTTGATGGCAACCGGGATTCTAACAAGGATTAGTCCTGGGAACAGTGGTACGTTTGTAACTGGGGGCACTTATTAGGATTATGGAGGAAGTGTTATGGAATGTGTCTAGATGCACTGACCACGATGGTGACTGGTGGGGGGGGGGAGGAGGGTCTACTAATAGTGTCTTAGACAGCGGTACTGTAGATGATTAGGGACACTGGCAGTGAGGTGACTAGAGGCACTGATGATAGTGACATGGCACTGTCAGTGACTGGTGTTACTTGTGATGCTGTTGGAGCACAAACACTAATGTCGACTGGTGTCCCTGGTAGTGATAGTGAATAGGTTCTAATAGTGACACTGGTTGCAGTGGTGTCTGGGGACCGTCATACTGATGATGACAGGTGACAGTGGTACATGGCGACTGAGGCAGTGATGTTAATGGCGACTGGAGGTAATGGTACAGGTAGTGACACTGGTTGCCATTGTGACTGGGGACACTGGAATTAATGGTGACTGGGAATAGTGGTACTGATGAGAAATTGTGGCCTGTGGTACTGATGAAGGCTAGGGGCCACGGCATTGAGGGTTACTGGGGGCATTGGTACTTATAAGTTTGGGTACTCTTATAATAATAACACCGGTACTGATCACAAATGGAGATTCTGGTACTGCAGGTTGTTGGAGGTACTGGTAAGGATATTGAAGGGGGCAATTGCACTGAGGATACTGGGTTCACTAGTACTGATAGTGATGGTGACAGTGGCACTGGCAGTCTTGGTGAGTTGTGGCACTGGTGATGGTGACAGGGGCACCAGCACTGACAGTAAGAAAGTAACTTAGGACTGTGGTGCTGATGGCAACTTGGGGCACAGATACTGATGGTGATAGTAACGGCAACAGTGCTACAGACGATGAATAGGGGACTTGTAGCAATGATGGCTTGGAGTCACTGTTACTCGAGGTACCTGGGGATTCTGGCTGGGACTGATGGTGAGGGAGTGGGGTGCTGGCACTGGTTGTAACTGGCGCCGGTGGTACTGAAGTTCAGTGGGGATGTAGGTAATGTGAGTGACACCGGCAGAGTCTGTAACTGGCACCACAGGTAGTGATTGTGACAAGTGAATTGTGGTGACTGGAGCACTGATGAATTTTGCTCTCTCTACGTTGAGATAGTTCTTTTAACATGGAAATCTAGTTTGCTTCGGGCCGTACCACTGTCAGGTTTGGTGCTTGACTTTTTTTTTTCACTTCTGACCAGTGTTTTCTGGGGACATTGACTTTCTTTCTGCTCGCTAGAGACATTACTGCTGTGAGTTATATGTCTGAGTTTGCTTTCATCTCCTTAACACTGCACATAAAACCACTCTGAGCAACAGAAATTGTTAGGTTCTTAAGAGCTCACCATTCTCATCTGTAAACCTGGAACTGTTGTAGGAATACCTTTCCACTCCAAAGCCCAGTTGTGAAATCTTGCTTACTGTGTAGGACTCAGTCCTGCTCTAAGATCAACTTGATGGCCATGTCATCTACCCGCACCTGCTTTATAAACTACTCTGGAGAGGACACCAGGTCTCCCTTTCTTCTAAAAATGTCGGAAAAGGTCCATTATACTTCTGTCAATCCTCTCCTAGAGCCTCTTCCTGGCTATTTGCAGTTTTGTACAAAAGGGAAAGAATGCGCTATATGGATTAGCGCACATTTTCATGCTTGCATGTATTGAATGTTTTTAGTGCTATAACGGCTTTGTACTCAGCTCTACCACATAAGGGACATGGTTAAAACACCTGTCGTTACTTCTAGAAAAAATTGTGTTAATTACACAGAAAACAAGCTAGCTCATGAATTCCCCATGGACGTCTTTCCACAGCATCACCAGTTAAGTCTAGGTATAAGCGCAGAAATAAGTATATGAAAGATAGAATATTAATATCCCCTTCCCTAAAAAATGAATGCAACCTTGTGTAATTTAACTGGTGCTCATGTAAAAGCTCCCGGGTCACGTGGGCAGGAAGGAAAGTGCAGCAGGGGGCGGTGGAGACGCTCACAAGGGTGGCAGCAAGAGAATGGGGAACGGAAGATACACAGGGGCCAGTCATAAAAAACAGAACTTCTGCTAATAGGTTGAACAGGAAGTGTAAATGGTCCCTGGTTGTGAGAAGGGACGTTCTTCTCGTTTTGTGAGGCACTAACTCCAACATGTGTATTGGTTTCTGTGTGCAGTCATTTCATGTGAATGCTGTTTCGGTTGTGTGTAGCCCTGCCAAGTACCACGCATCAGGGGTTAGACTGACGCATTTAGTGCAGTGGTCCGCATCACCGCACTAAAATGCATAGTCGCACATTATTGGCGCCTTGACACTACCTGTGTGCTGTTAGGTAAAAGCCAGAGTGACCGTCGCGTGTAGAGGAGCTGCATTAATAGAAACTCAGCGAGTGTTGTCCACACTTGCTGCAGGGGAGACGAAAAATGGACATTAAGAAAGCAGTCTGCAACAGATGACCGCGGTGCGGGCTAGGCTCAGCTGACTGCATTGATTTACTGAAGCTGACACCCGGCCGCGTCTCAGAGGCTGTACCATATCACAAGGCCTCCCTTAGCGAAACATTACCCCTGCTCTGCCCTACTTTTGTCTTGGGGGGACCCCCCAGTTAGCAAATATCACTGTACTGACATTTACTAGTGGTCATTCTAGGATGGAAAAGAAACCTTTTGCCAATTTTATGCTGCTAAGCTACATGTCTAGAAGCCATTCGGATGCTGGAGAAAGTGGAGGAGGACTCATTCACGCTGCAGTGATGTGATGATTAATACCTGCAAAGGTTGCACACTTAGATGCACACAATATGATAATTCCCTACTTTAATAATCTTGCTTTCTGTGTGTGTTTAAGTGGCCGAGATAAGGTTGACAATCTTTTAAAAGAATACCGATACGACCTTAAAGAGTAAGGGGTGTATTTATGGAAAAGTGGTGCATCATTCATGTGCACCACTTTTCGAGCATCCCATTGCACCCTAATGACACCATGTGTGCCCCATATTTGCAATACGGCGCACCATTGTGGTCGTGTCCACATTAGTGTAATAATTTATGGAGCTAATGTGCCGCCTTGTTGGATGGAGCCAATGCAGCAAAGCACAGGGAAGCCCATTGTTTTCAAAGGGAGCGTCACCTTAATGGCTGCCTTGGCGAGCGTTGATGCTAAAATTGGTGCAGTGAAATCTAGTAAATTTCACTGCGCCATTTTTCTGGGCCTCCCTACGTGGGAAACGTCCCCCCCCCCTTGCATACATTATGCCTGGCTTAGGCATAATGTGGCACAAGGGTTTGCAAAGAGGCGCCTGTTTTTAAATATGGAGTGTAAGAATTGCCACCTTAATGTCACATTTGCGTAAAAAAACAAATGACGGAAATGTGGCACAAGGTGGCGCTAGGGGCATCATAAATATGCCCCTAAGTTTTGCTGGCATCTGACTACAGCAAATGCACGTGTGTGAACTTGATCTGCTCAAGCTCAAATGGTCTATTATATGAGCACGATATTTCCATGCCTTTTGATGTCTTGATCACGTTTTCTATTCATAGGGTTAATCCTTTTCCACAGATTGTTAAAGCCATTGAAACAGCACAACTATGTAAAGTAGAAGGAGCAGTAAAGATGCTTCTGGATTTATTATGGAGGGGTGGTGGGGAGGGAGACGATATTAACTTTTTGCAGAAGCGAAACATGATAAATGTTACTTTATATTAAAAAAAGGTAGTGTTATTTAGTTTTAATACTTCTTTTCTGCTTTTGTTCAACTAGTCACAAATAATCACGGCAGCTCTAGAACACATTTTTAAAGCCTTTTCTCAAGTTTTTGTTTTAAGTATGCACTGATAAGACAAAAGATTTGGGCTTTAAGGTGATTTTCTTTGTTTTTCTGCGAGCTGGGACATTAAAATACTGGTAAGGCTGGTAAAACGATGGCTAATCGCCAACCATGTGGTTCTGGTATATATAATGGGGCTAGAGTGGTTTGAACTGGTGTTTGAACGCACTGGGCAGGGCTAACTGGTCCAGATTGAGAATGGAGCAACTGGAGGAGTCTGTGCAGGTTCACGCTGGTTCTGTTGGGGGTTCTTGTGGTTAGAATGGACCATTTAGTCACGACAGTGCTGCTCATGACACAAAAGGTGATAATGTCTGATATTTAGCTCTTTATATGGACTTTGTTATTTGATTTAACTAACAAAAAAGTGTCACTCAAAATGTCACACTTTAGGTAGTCAAATGTCACTCATAAGTTTTTTTCCCTCTAAGTTGGCCTCTTCACCCCTGCAGAAGGAGATTTATCAGTGCCCAGGAGGTCCATTCCATAAGCTTTTTGTGGGCCATAAATCACTGAACAAGTGAAGAGAGGAAGAGATGTTCCACACTGTGTGAAAAGTAGAATGAAACACAAACTGGAGAGGCAGTCTGATTTCTCAGAAGTAAGAAAATAAAGCATTCCACGTGCTGCTTTTCTCACTGCTAAGGGTTTTAGTCTTGTTCTGGCTACCAGTTCTTTTCGCATCCCTTTTGAATTGTCTGCAGACCCAAGCTCTTTCGGTTTCATCAACCAGCCATTCAACCCATTGTTGTTTTAAATGCATGTTATTCCTTCACAACATGGAACACCATGGGACACTTCAAGGAGGACACAAATGTGATTATTGTCGGGGAAAATTACACCAGCTTTGTTTCACTTTCAGTATGTATGAGAGTCGCGCAGTTCTGCCAGAGGTCTTTAGCACTTTTATATGTGCAACGGTGATTTATTTGGACGTTCAAACATGTCTAAACTGCCTTTTATTAGTACTAGTTTACACTGCTATATGAACACAATATTGCAAATTTCATAAGTAACGTGTGTTCTGGAAACATGTTCTGAAAGGTGGCATTAAAGCAGTGGAGACAGTAAAATACACTCCTTGTATATCATGTAAAGTTATAATTACTGTAATATCACATTAACATGCGTTTTGACAGTGCCAGTTCCTTCTTCGCGTTTATGAACTTTTCTGATATCTGCTTGGTGACAGTAAGATACAGAGAGTAAAAGTATGAGAGTGATTAAGCGACCTGGTGAATGTGAGTATGAATAAGTGCACAAGACAGAGAAAAAGGAAGTGAAAGTGATTATGCGAGATAGTGGACACTTGGAAAGTTAGTGAGCAACAAATAAATACTGAGGGAGTTAAGAGAATGTCTTAGCATGAGTGTCAAGGTGAGTGAGAAACTGGGTACTAGAGGGACCGTGTTATCTTCTAACAAATGAATGAGTGGGAGAGAGCAAGTGGGTGATAGAATGTGAGCAAGTATTGACTAAGCATGAAAGATTGAGGGTAAGTCTGAGGAAGGACATATATTAGACATATATTATTGGGCCATGGTGGGATGAAAGTGAGAACAGGGAATGTAAAAGAGGATAAGAATTGTACGGCACAGTAAGTAATAGATATTCTGTTGACTAGTAACCAATGAGTCAAACATATACAAGCTACACCTACAATTTATAGCACATTTTACAGCTTTTCAGTCAGTAGCTGAAGTAAATTGAGGCCATGCATTTCGTGGTACATAAACTGTTTGACCGGCCTCCTGTGGCACATAAAAGGAAGGGCACGCAAAACAACTATGTGCATCTCCATGGAAACAATAACTGATGAGCACAGTAGACACACAGAAATTCACACTGGATCAGCGCTTGCCATATTTTCCTGCTACATGTTTTCTGATGGACGTTTCTTTATTGTTTCTCTATTTTTATTGTCATGACTGTTTTATCTCCTTTCACAAAATGTATAATGGGTGATATTTCTTCTGCATATTGATGCTGCAATCTTGTTTTTTTCAGATGGCCATAATTTCTAATTTACCATCCTGTGCTTCAGAGCTTCTGATAAATATGTGGCTCATTATAAGTAAATATTGTTCTGCTGCAGAGGAATGTGCTTCTGGGAATATTGAAGTTTGAATGATTTTATGAGCTCCTATTGATAACAGGGTTGAATGTAGTTTGCTTTTTAGCTGCAATAGTTAGAAAATATGCTTCAAAGTGCATAATGGTGTACCATTTTATGTAAAATAGGGGTCTGACCTGCCCCTCACAATCATCACATAGAGTAGTGTATTGCATGCTCACATAGGGGGTCATTCTGACCCTGGCGGTCTTGGACCGCCAGGGCCACGAATGACGGAAGCACCGCCAACAGGCTGGCGGTGCTTCAATCCCCTACCGCCGTCGGATTGCCGGGGCTGGCGGTCATCCGCCGTTTTTGCCCCGGCTGGGAGAATCCGCCAGGGCAGCGCTGCAAGCAGCGCTGCCCTGGGGATTCTGACCCCCGTACCGCCAGCCTGTTTCTGGCGGTTTTCACCGCCAGGAAGAGGCTGGCGGTAACGGGTGTCCTGGGGCCCCTGGGGGCCCCTGCACTGCCCATGCCACTGGCATGGGCAGTGCAGGGGCCCCCTAACAGGGCCCCGGCCTGCTTTTCACTGCACCTGCAGTCGCACCCGTCGCACCGCCGCAACACCGCCGGTTCCATTCGGAGCCGGCTCCTGTGTTGCGGCCTCATTCCCGCCGGCCCAGCGGGAATGTCAGAATGGGGGCCGCGGAATTTTGGCCGCGTGGCGGCCAAATGGCGGTTTCCGCCTGGCGGGCGGCAGTAGCCGCCCCCCAGAATTGGAATCACCCCCATAATGTCTTACCTGAAAGTGCTGCGGTGCACACAGCAAACAAAAGTGTGCCCATAAACAGTCTATTACTGCACACAGGTGGAATTAATTAGAGGGAACATTGCTCATAAGTACACGGAAACCATGGAAATGTCACACATAAACAACTTGGAAACCTGGCAGCTATGCGGTTTGTTCTTATCCTGGCTGACCACACCACTACCATAAAGAGGCAGAGACTAGGGCAAGGAAGGCCAGTAGAAGAGAGAAAAAGAGGGGCAAAGCATAAAAAAAGCAAAGGCAGAGACAGCCACAGGGAAAAAGACAGACACTGCATGCATAGTAAGTGAAACAGAAGCCGAGACAGGAATGGAAATGTAAAGGCAGAACTGACACATGAGAAACAGAGAGGGGATATGTGACTATGCACAACAATGACAAACGGCGAGGAGTCATATGAGGATGAAGCCAACAAAATGGAAACTGATGCAGGAGGATAAAAGCAGAGATAAGAGGCATGCAACATAAGTGAAACAGAAGTGGAAGCAGAAAAAACAAGCAAAAATGGAGGAAGCAGCAGGCAATAGGAGTAGGAGGGGGAAGGAATAGTATCATCAAGTCAGTAGCACCAGACGGGTAAGATAACACTGGGCTGGTAACGTGGAGATAAGACGCTCACCTACTGAGTGTATTTAGTGAATGTAAGCATTAAACCACAGTTTTTGCAGATGGTGCACATACAAGGTACCTCCCCTATTATACCCTGGATGTAACCTTCAATGATTGTAAACTATATATATTCTTCATTATGATACACTATACATTATGATACACATTCAATATTAAGCTAACCTAATGGTTTGTGTCTCTATATAGTTGAATATTAAAAATTGTTTTTTAGCATAAAGACCTCTAATAATTAATATTCCATAAAGACTATCATTGTTTACTATTAATGAATTTAATTAGAAAACAATAGGCTAATTCATTGTTGTTGTACACACAATGGTATATATCAATTATATATTCCACTGTGACTATAATTCTCTCCAAATCATCTATAGTGCATGAATTCTACACCTAAATATCCATTAATATTATGATTATTATACATCCGTTAGCTTAATATCGAATGTGTATCATACTATAAACCAATGAAGTGATTCATAGTAAATACTATATTATAAGCTCAATGTAGCATTAATAAGTTGGAAATACCTCGTATCACATTACGAGGTTTTCCAAGATGGCGATGATTTTTGAGTTCTCATGATAAAATAGTAGGCAAAACATGATAATAACATAGGGATAACTGTTATTAGGTCAGTTTTATTCAATACTTACATATTCAAATCAATTAAGTGGCTTACAACAACACCACGTCAAATGTTAGATTTAGCATCAATAAGTTGGAAATGCCTTGTATTTGTTTACGAGGATTTCCAAAACATTGGGTTAGCTTAATATCGAATGTGTATCATACTATAAACCGATGAAGTGATTCATAGTAAAAACTATATGAGAAGCTCAATGTAGCATTAATAAGTTGGAAATACCTTGTATCACATTACGAGGGTTTCCAAGATGGCGATGATTTTTGAGTTCTCATGATAAAATAGTAGCCAAAACATGATAATAACATAGGAATAACTGATATTAGGTCAGTTTTATTCAATACTTACATATTCGAATCAATTAAGTGGCTTACAACAACACCACATCAAATGTTAGATTTAGCATCAATAAGTTGGCAATGCCTAGTATTTGTTTACAAGGATTTCCAACATGGCGATGAATCTCGAAAGATTCAATTCTTTCTCTATTTCTATGCTTGGAGTTTAGTGTTTCTATCAAGACGTAGACTTCAATGGGTTTATCCCTTTTCTATTTTACTGTCTACGATCACGTATATATACGGCGGGATCAGATGTGGCCTTTGTTTGTGAACTCGCGGGCCGGTTAACGTCTGATCCTCAAGATACAGGTGAGCAAGTGAGATAATTGTTCTGGTAACAGAGATTCTTAGTGGTTTTCCTGCATATAATAAGCATTTAGTAACTAGTCGTACTTCTCTTATTCAGGTTTAAACATAATTGGATTGGCACTTTTTGCTTCTTTAATGAAATACAAATTAACTAAGTGGTGAGTGAGCTAGTCACGTACTTGCGGCCTGGATAACGACTGATTTTCAAAACACAGGTGAGCAAGAGAGGTACTTGTTCTGGTAATAAAGACTCTAAGCGGTTTTCCCACATATAACAAGCATTTAGTAACTAGTCATATCTCTCTTATTCGGGTCTAAACATAATTGGAGTGGCACTTTTTGTTTCTTATATGAAATACAAAATAACAAAGAGGTGAGTGAGCTAGTCAGAGTATTATCGATAACGTTATGACTTTAATGAACCACATATTAGCACAACCTTAACTTTATTTTTAATGACTATTCCGGTTTAGGATAAGTTGGAACTTGTCACCCATCACAATTAAGACAGACTAGATGACAAAATAATAGATCAGGAGCATTAATGGAGAGGTAATCAAGGAATCTATTAACATAAATAGAAGGTTGCACTGCATGGATTCTGCATGTAAATATATTCACTAAATGCCCATTTATGGGGTAATGGCTTCAATTGAGATTGTATGTACATGACAGTGAGGTGATATATCATAACACACACACACAAAAATATAATAAATTGGGTTTATTCTTATAGTTTAAATAACTGCATAGCAATATCCAAAATAACTATCGTAAATGACTGGTCTCCACCTTGTATATGTAAATCACTGTATTTACAGTAGAAAAACACACGGTGGCAATAATCCGAAATTACAATTTTTAAACTTTAATCTTTTGATAATTTTTTGCACATTATACTCAAAGAAAATATGTCAAATATTGTTTACAGCCTATATAAGCCCTGAGGAAGTCGTGGGGTAACACACACCAGATGGAACACGTGTTGGCTTAGGCTGAAGTGATGTACACGGAAAGGAATAAAGAAGATTCTTGAGAACTGTATTGGGACTGGATTTTATTTGAACCAATTGATACATAAGAAGACGTGTGCATAGTTTTTCATATAACATCAGACGGGCACTGATTAAATTTGATTGATCTGTGCTTGGTCCCTGATCCACAGAAAGGATCAGGACTGACGTTTGGCCAGCACTAGCCAATTAACCCCTTGTGTGCCATGGACAATGTGGTCTCGTCCTCGGCATCGGTTCCCCAGTGCTGAGGACGAAACCACCTCGTCCTGGTATGGGCCCGATGGCCAGGCACACCCCTCCCCCAGGCAGGGATGGAAGGGGAATCACTTTCCCTTCCACCCCTGCTGCCCCGTGACCCCCCGTGGTGTCTGATGATGTCATCGCACTTTTGAGCAAAAGCATTTCTCCTCCGAACACGTTGGAGGGGGTCAGAAAAGCCTGGAAGGAGAGGAAAGGCCTTTCCTCTCCTTTAAGGCTTCTCTGAACATTTCTGCTGCCCGATTGCGATGCGATCGGGCAGCAGAAATGCCACTAGGCACCAGTGATTTTTTGTTTTTTTGTTTGCATGAATGAGGAGAGCGCCCCCTTGGGCAAGGGCCGCTCTCCAGGGGGGCAAATTATTTTTTGGCTGTTTCTGCCCCCCCTGGGGGCAGATCGGCCTAATACAATTAGGCCGATCTGCCCGGGGGGGGGGGCAGAAACCCCACTAGACACCAGGGATTTGTTTTTTTGTGTGGGCTATTTCAAGTAAGGGGAGCGGCCCCTTGGGCAAGGGCCGCTCCTCGGGGGCAAATTATTTCTAGGCTATTTCTGCCCCCTCCGGGGGCAGATTAGCCTAATATTATTAGGCCGATCTGCCCCCGGGGACGGCAGAAAACCATTAGACACCAGGGATATTTTTTTTTGTTTACTTTAATTTTTTTTATGTTTGGGGAGCGACCCCTTGGGCAAGGGTCGCTCCCGGGGGGGCAAATTATTATTAGGCCATTTCTGCCCCCCCGGGGGCAGATCGGCCTAATATAGTTAGGCAGATCTGACCCCGGGGGGGCAGAAACCACAAGACACCAGGTATTTTTTTTATTTTTTTATACTAACGCATAAGGGGAGCGGCCACTTTGGCAAGGGCCACTCCCCGGGGGGAGGGGAAAATTATTTTTAGGCCTTTTCTGCCCCCCCTGGAGGCAGATCGTCCTAGTATAATTAGGCAGACTTGCCCCCGGGGGGGGCAGAAACCTGTAAACACCAGGGATATATATATATATTTTTATTTACTTTATGTTTTTATGTATGGGGAGCGATCCCTTAGACAAGGGTTGCTCCCCTGGGGGGGAAATTGTATTTAGGCCATTTCTGCCCCCCTTGGGGGCAGATCAGCCTATTTTTGTAAGGCCAATCTGCCCCCTTTGGGGCAGAAACCTCTAGACACCATGGATTGGTGTGTGTGCATGCTTGTGGTTTGTTTGGAGGGGGCAGCCCCTTGGGCAAGGGTCTCTCCCCATGGGGGCACATTACTGTTGGCCATAACTGCCCCCCTTGGGGGCAGACTGGCCTATTTTGGAAGGCCCACCTGCCCCCGAGGGGGGCAGAAAGCCCACCAGAGACCAGGGAAGATTTCTTTTTCAAAATAAGAGGTTGGGGGTATGGCCATACCCGCACCCCAAATAAATGGGGCCAAAGTTGTTCTGCGCACCAGTGGGCAGATTGGGCAATTACCCCCGATCAACACCCCGCGGGGACAGAAAGTTACTAGATGCAAGGGAATAGAAAAAATAAAAGAAAATAGTGGGGTGGTGGCTACCAACCAGTATGATCCTGGTTATGCCCCCACCCGAACTGAAGGGGCTAACAGGCTTTCAGCTCTCCCCCGCACACTATAACATCTTAACCCATGGCAAGCAAGAGGACATTTGATTATTTTTGATTTTTGTTTTACATTTGGGCCATGAGAGCTTGGTAACTCTCAGAATCGTCCCACTTGGAATGGTGAGGGCTGCACTTTTTTTTACTTTGGGACGCTGCCATGTAGAAAAATCCACAAGACCTAGACACATCTGAACACTAAACATCTAGTTGATTCAGAAATGTTTAGGTTTCTGGGATCCAGCATTGGTTTCACGCCCATTTCTGTCACTGACTGGAAGGAGGCTGAAAGCACAACAAATGGTAAAAATGGGGTAGGTCCCAGTAAAATGCCAAAACTGCGTTGAAAAATTGGGTTTTCTGATTCAAGTCTGCCTGTTCCTGAAAGCTGGGAAGCTAGTGATTTTAGCACCGCAAACCCTTTGTTGATGCCATTTTCAGGGAAAAAAAACACAAGCCTTCTTCTGCAGCCCCCTTTTTCCCTTTTTTTTTTTAAAAACGAAATTTTTACTGTATTTTGGCTTATTTCTTGGCCTCCTTCAGGGGAACCCACAAAGTCTGGGTACCTCTAGAATCCCTAGGATGTTGGAAAAAAAGGACGCAAATTTGGTGTGGGTAGCTTATGTGGACAAAAAGTTATGAGGGCCTAAGCGAGAACTATTCCAAAGAGGCAAAAAAACACCTGGCACAGGAGGGGGAAAAGGCCTGGCAGCGAAGGGGTTAAGGAGGCTTTAATGAAGAGTGACGTGAAGCCAACAAATGGGAAGCAACGTGTGAGCCCTTTGCTGTATTCAACAGTCTCGCAAGCGAGACACATGCACTAGCGCATGCACTTGCGAGCTCGACCCTGAAAAGTCCTAAGACCTGGGCAGTGCTGGTCACATCATAGTGGATTTCTTTCTTATTGGGAGAGAAAGTGTGAAGCTGGAGACAGCAAGGAGAGTGGTGGGGGGGGGCTGGAAGTGTCTATGTTATAGAGCTTTTTTATGGCAAGTGGGTAGCAACACAAATGTGAGGGAGTGAGAAAGGGTGGGGCAAAGGAACATAGGTAGTGGGAGGGAGGGAGGGGGCAAAGGCAATACGTACAGTGAGAGGAAGGAAGGGAGGGAAGGGGCAAAGGCAACACAGACAGAGGGAGGAAGGGCGGCAAGGGGCAAAGGCAACATGGGGAGAGGATGTGGTGTAACGGCCAGAGCTGCCGACTTTGAAGCTGGGGAACCAGGCTTGAGTCTCAGCATTGGCTCAACATCCTGTGATTCTGTGCAAATCACTTAATCTTTACGTGCCTACCAAAAAAATTAATGTGTCCTTGTGAAACGTATCTAGCACTCATGTAAAGCGCTTCACACTATATAAAAATGCACAAAAAAAACATGGTCTGCTTGAGGAAGGGCAAAGGCAATACAGTCAGCGGGAGCACATGTACAACTGCTTAACTGACAAGGCATACCTTATTATTTGTGGTTTACCAAAACAGTTTTGATAGTCCCAGGTTCACATATATTTACTATTGTAATTCTCATTTGGTCTGTGTGTCGGAGACCTGAGTCTCTTACACGACTTAAAGCAAACTTGCATAGGCAGGCAAGAGTGGAAAAGTATACAAATGTACCAAATAGAACTTTCTTCTTAGGTTTTTAGCACCATAAGGGTTCATTTTTCTTTTCAGGTATTCAGTTGTTCATTGCATAGTAGCCAAGTGTCGCCGTCGTTGTCTGGTTCCGTATGAGTATATTGAGTCACGTCTGTAAGGAAGCAGGACATATTAATACGAGTTTTGATGCGTATGGTTGTTTTACGACCATTTCTTTGTTGGTCGCTTTAACTCTCTCTTTTTAGTGAATTCCTCTATTCCCATGTTGGTCAGCACCTTGTTTGCAGATTGAGCGCATTCTTAGAAAATAGTGCTGCAATTCTTATTTGTAAATGGAACAGCCACTACGAAAGTGCAACTCGAGTGTTGCTTTTCACTATGTTTAAAAGCTTTTCCTTTAATATCATTTAAATAGAAGGCATGAAATACCTACACAGTCCTTAAGGCAACAACGCATGGCAGTGCTACAATACTTATGACGTTCCTTTTAAGGTAAAAAAACATAATGGCTATCAAATGGTCTGTGGCACACCAGATGGGGACTTTCCAAAAGCGCAGTCAAGTCTGTATCGAAAAGCAATTTTAGGTCGAGCCTAGACAGCACTTGCGCTGTCGCTTAGCGACCTGTTGCTTATGGTTTGTGGATTTAAACCCCACCCATCGCGTGCCATTGCATTTTATTTGTCTATGTTAGTGTTCTTCACAAATCCTAGCTTGCTTCTGTGCAACTTTTCCTATTTTCCCTCATTTGTGCTTCCTCTTTCCTGCCACAGAGCACTGGCCAAGTACTGTCAGTGTTTATGTATTTCTCTGGGGACTACTTTCTTTTTTCTTGCCTGCTTGTGTTTCCTGCCAACCACTCACTCTCCTCGTGCTGTCCTACCCACCCTTTCTCCCCTCCCACAACACTGCTTAGTGGTTTTCGCAGCTAATGTAAACATTAAAGCAACAGCTGTATTTCTAACAGCTCTGAATATCAGCCTCAGCACCGAAGCCACCACTCCCACCCGCTTCAACGTGCTACAGATCCCGAGCATCCCACAGTCATCTTTCTATGTCTATACCTGTGCTGGCTGCAGAGACACACATGGCTGCTGCAGGACGTTTCTTCTCCACCTCCTTTGCAGTACTGCAACAGTCCCTTGCTGTTTTCCCCACCCGGCGGTGCTCTGATGGCTGGGCTTTGGTTGTGGACCATGCCGTGTCGGAGAAGGTAATGAGCTGCATATCTAAATAAACTCTATGCCAGAAATGTGGCTATTATCCACTTTCATTGCGGCCATGGCATTTCAAAAACTAGTCCAAGTGCTCTCTAATGGCAATATTAAAATGAAATTTGCTGGGCCCTCTACGGCAGCACCCTTTACCATGCATTCGTGATTACCCCAGAAGACATTACACAAGCTGTGAGGATGGTCTGGAAGAGTGTTTGCCAGGGGACGGAGTCTGAATGACTGCAGCGAAAAATGACACGAGTGAGTATACTCATGCGCTGCACCCACTGAGAAAAGGAGGGCCGTTTCTAAAATAATAACAGTATCATCTGTATTTTACCAAGTGCTAGGCATCCATCTGTTTGTTTTAATCCCCCGATACTTCTTTAATTTTTATAGACTCCTTTCCATATCTTTAAGAAACTGGCTGGGCAGGAGGCAAGCACAGCACATTAAGGGGCATATTTATACTCCGTTTGCGCCGAATTTGCGTCGTTTTTTTCGACGCAAATTCGACGCAAAACTAACTCCATATTTATACTTTGGCGTTAGACGCGTCTAGCGCCAAATTTCATGGAGTTAGCGTCATTTTTTTGCGTGAACACCTTCCTTGCGTTAATGATATGCAAGGTAGGCGTTCCCGTCTTAAAAAATGACTGCGATGCACATGCGTCGTATTTATACTCCCGGGCAAAAATGACGCCCGGGAGTGGGCGGGTCTAAAAAACCCGCATTTGCGCCGGATTTTAGCGCCTGGGTCAGGGCAGGCGTTAAGGGACCTGTGGGCTCAGAATGAGCCCAGAGGTGCCCTCCCCTGCCCCCAGGGACACCCCCTGCCACCCTTGCCCACCCCAGGAGGACACCCAAGGATGGAGGGACCCACCCCAGGGACATTAAGGTAAGTCCAGGTAAGTATTTTTTTTTATTTTATTTTTGTGGGATAGGGGGGCCTGATTTGTGCCCCCCTACATGCCACTATGCCCAATGACCATGCCCAGGGGACAGAAGTCCCCTGGGCATGGCCATTGGGCAAGGGGGCATGACTCCTGGCGTCGTAAAAAAATGGCGCAAATCGGGTTGTGGCGATTTTTTTGCCTCAGCCTGACTTGCACCATTTGTGGACGCCCATACGCCATTTTCCCCCTACGCCGGCGCTGCCTGGTGTACGTCGTTTTTTTTAACGCACACCAGACAGCGCCGGCGGCTAACGACGGCTAACGTCATTGAATAAATACGGCGCCCGCATGGCGCTTCAGAATGGCGTTAGCCGGCGCTAATTTTTTTGACGCAAAACTGCGTTGGGGCAGTTTTGCGTCAAAAAGTGTAAATATGGGCCTAAGTGGTGAAGTGGAGGGGGGGAGGGTGGTCCTCAAACAGAGGCTGGATCATGTGCGTCACTTAAGGAACTACTCAGCTAAACTACATTGTTTGTCAAATATGGCCATTGTATCATATTTCTCATAATTGCAATTCTGTAATTGATTCCCCCGGCAGCGGTAATGATGTTTTAATGTAGTCTTCTACAGGAGCAATCTGTGTTAAAGGCAGAGTGCAGATGAAGGTTAAATGATAACATTTTTGGATAGGCAGTGTTCGGAGACGGCAGTTTGTGGCAAACCTAAGAATAGATTCCAATCCAGCAAAAATGATGCTTGGCTGGGATGTTTCCAATGGGGTGAGTCCAGCTCTGGATTACAGACTCTCTTGGCAACCTGTGGATTTTTCAGTAGTTTGTGAAGCGGACATGGAAAACAGATGTTTACTTGTGTTTTTCTTTGTATCCCTTTCATCGTGCTGGCAACATGATCTTCCTCTCCAGCTTCTTCCCATTCCACCACCGGTCCTTCCGCCCCCGTTATAGAAAAATATGACCCTTTATGTTCTCCAAATTATACTTGATCAGAAAACAATAAGAACTTCGTTTTCATTCGCCGGACATGTATTAATCTCCATTCTTCCTCTTAGCACTCATTGTTCAAAAATGCTCATTGAATTTTGCAATTCCATTTTGCATATTATGTATATTCGATTGTGCTTTGCTGCACATATGTTTTAACTGGTGGTTTCATTTGTTTTTTTTATTTTTTAGTTGCTTTTTTACAACCATGTTGCGGTGGCAGAAAGCAACAACAATGCATTTAGCTTAGAATTATAACAATAACATTAAGCACATATATGCATTAAGAAGAACACAACACCAGATAGAACACATGTGCAGCAAGACATTAGTCAACTATTAACACATGTATACAAAAATTCCCAGAAACTACTTGCACCATTTTGCTTATGGGGGCTCATTTGTATGTTTTTGTAGGGTACATCCATCTGGGCCTTTGGTTTCCAAGAGGTGCCCAACTCTAAAAAACATACCCTTTACAGTTACCTTCTACCTTGTTCTTTTTTTTAAACACCCGAAGTCATAGATGCTACCTACTTATTTATTCCACCAAAAAGGCAAAACTATCCACACAGTTCCACACCACACAATACAAATCCCCACATTTCCACATATTACGACACCAAACCACATAATTCCACTTGACAACACAATTACACAACACACCACATACACCCAATCCACACCACAGAATTCCACATCATGCCAGAAAATTCTACAGCACACTACTTAATTAACCCCTTCGCTGCCAGGCCTTTTCCCCCTGAGGTACCAGGCCTTCTTTTGGCTATTTGGTGCAGTACGCACTTAGGCCCTCATAACTTTTTGTCCACATAAGCTACCCACGCCAAATTTGCGTCCTCTTTTACCAACATCCTAGGGATTCCAGTGGTATCCACAGTTTGTGGCTTCCCCTAAAATAGACAAAGAAATTAGCCAAAATATAGTGAAAATTTCGTTTTTTTCAAATAAACGGGAAAAAAGGGCTGCAGAAGAAGGCTTGTGTCCCACCATCTTCCACGCTTTCAGGAACAGGCCGACTTGAATCAGAAAACCCAATTTTTCAACACAATTTTGCCATTTTATTGGAACATACCCCATTTTTACTGTTTTCTGTGCTTTCAGCCTCCTTCAAGTTAGTGACAGAAATGGATGTGAAACCTCTGCTGGATCCCAGAAAGCTAAACATTTCTGAAAAGTAGACAAAATTCTTAATTCAGCAAGGGGTAATTTGTGTAGATCCTGCAAGGTTTTCCTGCAGAAAATAACAGCTGAAATAAAAATTTATTGAAATTGAGGTAAAAAAACAGCAATGTTTCTCCACGTTTTACTCTGTAACTTTTTCCTTCAATGTCAGATGTTTTAAAGCAATATACCGTTACGTCTGCTGGACTCGTCTGGTTGAGGGGATATATAGGGCTTTTGGGTTCATGAAGAACCCTAGGTACCCAGAGCCAATAAATGAGCTGCACTCTGCAAAGGGTTTTCATTCTATACCGGGTATACATAAATTCCTTTGGTAAAATATAACAAGTGAAAAATAGGTATCAAGAAAACCTTTGTATTTCCAAAATGGGCACAAGATAAGGTGTTGAGAAGCAGTGGTTATTTGCACATCTTTGAATTCCGGGGTGCCCATACTAGCATGTGAATTACAGGGCATTTCTAAAATAGATGTCTTTTTTACACACTGTCTTACATTTGGAAGGAAAAAATTTAGAGAAAGACAAGGGGCAATTTCACTTGTTCTGCTATTCTGTGTTCCCCCAAGTCTCCCGATAAAAATGGTACCTCCCTTTCATGGGTAGGCCTAATCCCTGCAACAGGAAACGCAACAAAGACACATCACATTTTTACATTGGAAACTGACGTTTTTTGGAAAGTGCCTAGCTGTGGATTTTGATATCTAGCTCCTAGGGAAACCTACCAAACCTGTGCTTTTTTAAATATTAGACACTTATGGAAATCCAGGATGGGGTGACTTGTGGAGCTTTCACCAGGTTCTGTTACCCAGAATCCTTTGCAAACCTCACAAAAGCCAAAAAAACACTTTCTCCACACATTTCGGTGACAGAAAGTTCTAAATTATGAGAGGAGCCACAAATGTCCTTCCACCCAGCATTCTCCCAAGCCTCCTGATAAAAATGGTACCTCACTTGTGTGGGTCGGCCTAGAGCCTACAACAGGAAATGCCCCCAAAACCCAACGTGGACACATCACATTTCACCAAAGAAAACAAAGCTCTTTTTTTACAAAGTGCCCAGCTGTGGATTTTGGCCTCTAGCTCAGCCGGCACCTAGGGAAACCTACCAAATCTGCACATTTGTGAAAACTATATACTTAGGGGAATCCAAGATGGGGTGACTTGTGCGGCTCTCACCAGGTTCTGTTACCCAGAATCCTTTGCAAACCTCAAAATTTGGCAAAAAAACACTTTTTCCTCACATTTCGGTGACAGAAAGTTCTGGAATCTGAGAGGAGCCACGAATTTCCATCCACCCAGCATTCCCATAAGTCTCACAATTAAAAATGTCACTTCACTTGTGTGGGTAGGCCTAGTGCCCGTGACCGGAAATGCCGCAAAACACAATGTGCACACATAACAGTTTCCCAAAGAAAACAGAGCTGTTTTTTGCAAAGTGCCTAGCTGTGGATTTTGGCCTTTAGCTCAGCCGGCACCTAGGGAAACCTACCAAATCTGTGCATTTTTGAAAAGTAGACACCTAGGGGAATCCACAATGGGGTGACTTGTGGGGCTCTCACCTGATTCTGTTACCCAGAATCCTTTGCAAACCTCAAAATTTGACCCAAAAACCACTTTTTTTCTCACATTTCGGTGACACAAAGTTCTGGAATCTGAGACGGGCAGCAAATGTCCTTCCACCCAGCATTCCCCCAAGTCTCCTGATAAAAATGGTACCTCACTTGTGTGGGTAGGCCTAACGCCCACAACAGGAAATGCCCCGAAACACAATGTGGACACATCATATTTTCCCAAAGAAAACAGAGCTGTTTTTTGCAAAGTGCCTAGCTGTGGATTGTGGCCTCTAGCTCAGCTGGTACCTAGGGAAACCTACCAAACCTGTGCATTTTTGAAAAGTAGACACCTAGGGAAATCCAAGAAGGGGTGACTTGTGGGGCTCTCACCAGGTTCTGTTACCCAGAATCCTGTGCAAACCTCACAATTTGACAAAAAAAACAAATTTTCCTCAAATTTCAGTGACAGAAAGTTCTGGAATCTGAGAGGAGCTACAAATTCCCTTCTACCCAGGGTTCCCCCAAGTCTCCTGATAAAAATAGTACCTCATTTGTGTGGGTAGGCCTAGTGCCCGCGACAGGAAATGCCCCAAAACACAACGTGGACAAAACACATTTTCCCAAAGAAAAGAGAGCTCTTTTTTGCAATGTGCCTAGCTGTGGATTTTGGCCTTTAGCTCAGCTGGCACCTAGGGAAACCTACCAAACTTGCACATTTGTGAAAACTATATACTTAGGGGAATCCAAGATGGGATGACTTGTGCGGCTCTCACCAGGTTCTGTTACCCAGAATCCTGTGCAAACCTCAAAATGTGGCAAAAAACACTTTTTCCTCACATTTCGGTGACAGAAAGTTCTAGAACCTGAGAGGAGCTACAAATTTCCTTCCAGCCAGAGTTCCCCCAATTCTCTCAATAAAAATGGTACCTCGCTTGTGTGGGTAGGCCTAGTGCCCGCGACAGGAAATGCCACAAAACACAACGTGGACAAATCACATTTTCCCAAAGAAAACAGAGCTGTTTTTTGTAATGTCCCTAGCTGTGGATTTTGGCCTCTAGCTTAGCCGGCAACTAGGGAAAAAACTACCAAACCTGCGCATTTTTGAAAACTAGACACCTAGGGGAATCCAAGATGGGGTGACTTGTGGAGCTCTCACCAGGTTCTGTTACCCAGAATCCTTTGCAAACCCCAACATTTGTAAAAACAAAACAAAAAAAATTTCCACACATTTCGGTGATGGAAAGATCTGGAATCTGAGGGAGCCACAAACTTTCCTCCAGATCTCCTGATAAAAATGATACCTCACTTGTGTGTGTGGCCCAGGTGCTTGCAACAGGAAAAGGCTAAAAACGTGTAGAGATTGAGGGGATAGCACAGCGAGTTGATTAGTACAATTTTTTCTTTTATACATTTTTAGACTGACTCTGCTTTGGGGACCCACACAAGTGAGGTATCATTTTACTTGGGAGACTGAGGGGAACCTTGGGTGGTAGGAAATGTGTGCTGGCGCGGTTATCCTACAAAGAAAAGTGAGGAAAATATGCTTTTTTAAGCAAACTTGGAGGTTTGCAGAGGAATCTGTGTAAGAAAATGTTGGGGGATCAACGCAAGCCACACCTCCCTGGACTCCTCTGGGTGTCTAGTTTTTTAAAATGTCTGAGTTTGGTAGGTTTCCCTAGATGACCGCCGCACCCGGGACCATGAACACAGGTGACCCCCCCCTTGAAAAACAGGTAGTGTTGCAATAGATCATTTTGATGTGTCCACGTCCTTCTGTGATGTTCCAAACACTGAAAATGCGAAAAGAAAGACACTTCGGTTATGTTAAGAAGACCCCTCACCCACAAACACAGTTGGTGGCATGCTTCATCGACGGGGTCCCACCCGAGACACCTAGCATGTCACGGGTGTTTTCCGATGCCTGATTACAGCAGAGCAGGTTTTGTCATTTTTACAACACAGTAATTTTTACCACACATACTGGTTTGATTTGGCACGAGGGTGAGTGATGGCTCAGCAGATCAAATTTTATTAACAAGAGATTTCACAAAAATGAAATTCACTGTTAATAACAGAAAGGCCAAAAAACTGAACCAATGACTCACAGCTCATGAGCTGTAAAGCCGCGTCAAGGCACCAACCGCTTTACAGTCCATTCACACACCTTTCATACATGACATGCACATGACCATTCACACTGCCAGCCGCGGGCCCAGCACATTACAACACTCACATCAGCAGACAGCGCCATTCAAGGGCCCATCACTTTCATACACCCACATTCCTGATACAGCAATCATACCAGCAGATGGGAGTGTGTGTACTGGCGTTTGGGTGGCAGTATGTTGCAATGGTGAACAACAAGTCACTATTTACACTGCCAGCCAAGCGCCACTCCACGCACTCCGCCATCACTTTTTTTTAACCAAAAAAGAGACCACTAACTAATTACAAATAAGTACAAAGCTACAAACTCAAAAGCTCTAACTAAATGCATGACAGTAATGCCAACCGTGAAACTGAACAAAAAATATGAAACAAAACAGAACAGGCAGTTTTCACTCATGGTAGTTCCCAATAATTCTTCTGGGTGTGGTAACTTCTAAAACAGCCGGGCACGTGCAGCCCAGGATTAGGACAATTAGGGAAGTAGTTCTGAGTCTCCCTCCGGATACCTCTTTGGGCACAGACTCTACATTTCTTAGTGGGAAAGTCTTTTTTGGGAGTAGGAGGAACGTGATCAAGAAAGTGGCAATCTTTCAATCTTGCCACATCCTCCACCACTGCTACTCTAGGAACTCTTGCCTGTTCCACCACAATAAGGTTCTCTATCACCGACTCCTGAAATTTAACAAATTTCATCATTGACTCAGGGAAACAATCCTTGAACACAATAAAAGCATTAAAAGTTGCTAAATGAAACAAATGGATGGCCAACTTTTTATACCAAACGCAAGACTTACGGATAGCAGTGTAAGGTTCCAACCTCCGGTCTACTCTATCAACACCACCCATGTGTTTATTGTAGTCTAAAATGCACACAGGATTGCGCACGTCAGCAACTTGACCCCAAACAGCCGCAGGTGAAGTACTCTCATCAAGTATGGTAGTTAACATGTAGACATCCCTTCTGTCTGCAAATTTCAGAGGTATCAGCTCATCATTCCGCAAGGCACTGCACTGTCCCCTCTCAAGTTTTTTACAGCCAAGCTCCGTTGGATAGCCTTTCCAGTTAGAGCGGATTGTGCCACACGCAACAGTGTCCACTGTGAACAATTGTGAGAAAACAGGGCTGATTGCAGAGGCCCCATAACTTTTTGCCCCCATTTTCCTCTTTTTGCTGGTGTTTTCCTGACTTTGATGGTGCCCTGGGTACTGCTAACCAGTCCCAGGGCCTGTGCTCTGTGTAAAATGGATATGCAAATTAGGCTAATTATAATTGGCTAAGTTAACCTACCTATAAGTCCCTAGTATATGGTAGGGCATGTAGGTTTAGGGACCACAGCACAGGTGGTGCACACCTAGGTGCACTGCTGAGGTGCCGAGTGTCATTTTAAAAGCAAGCCTGCCTTGCTGGCTGCTTTTAAATTAAAGTTATATGCAAATTCGACTTTGGAATTAAAGGTACTTCCAAAGTCTTAAACTACCTTATTTTTACATATAAGTCACCCCTAAGGTATGCCCTATGTGCCCCTAGGGCTGGGTGCCATGTAACTATAAGCAGGGACTTTATAAAAATAGATTTATAAGCCCTGGTGAGGTAAAAACAGCCAAATTTGTTTTTCCCTCATTGAAGTAAATGGCCTTCATAGGCTAGAATGGGCAGACTTTATTTTAAATTTTAAAGTCTCCTTAAATGTTACATACCAAGAATTTGGTATCAAATTGATTGTTGTAATAAATCCCACAACTTCCAGTTGTTGGATTTAATATAACTTGTCCAGGTAAAAAGTTTAGACTTTACCTAAAAAGTTGCCAATTTCAGCTCTGCATTGTTTTTTGCTGCTGTGCTCTGATTGGCCAGCCTGCAGCAGCTTCTGCCAGGCTGCCTTGATGAGGTGTGAAGTGGCCAGGCTTCACACAAAGGAATGTGCTTGGGGGAGAGAATCTCCCCTCAGCAGATGGTGAGGCTGGAAGGGGGAGGGCTGCCAAACTGGTCTTCAAAGGCAGAGAAGGACATTTGCAGCACCCAGCAACACCCCCACATCCTGCAACCCCAGACAATTAGGTGCCCCCTTGATTAGATTAGGAGAGGGCAGGAGAGGGGTGTGTTTATGATTTTTAGCCACACCAGTGGGTGGGCTCAGCCAGATGTAACCTCCAAAAATCAGATTCATCCATGTTGGATTTTTAGAGACTGTTGCCTTCTGGGATGGATTTTTGCCACACTTCCCAGGAAGTGGTCATCACAGGGGGACGACCCTGTCCCTGATTGGAGAACCAGGGCCCCCCTGCTTTTCACCCAGGAGCAAGGATAAAACTGGCAGACCTGCACCCACACCTCAGATCCCCTCCAGAATTCAACAAGAAAGGAACTAAAGAAGGACTGCCCTGCTGGACCCCTGGCCTGCACCTGGACCCTGCACTCAGAAGGACTGCACCAGCTGCACACTTGGGCTTCACCACAAGAAGGACTTTGCCTGGCTTCAACTGGTTCAAGGAGGGACTCCCTGTTTGCTACAGGTGAAAAATTGCTAACCAGAGTCCCCTGCACCAACTCCTGAAGAAAGCGACCAGCTGACCACTGTCCAGTGGCCAAAAAGGAGTTTGCGCCAGGTGCATTCTGGGAGTTGAAGTCCGCACCCCCCAAGGACCATCACAGATCTTCTGGACCCTTGGGGTGAGCTGTGGACCCCAAAAGAACCTTAAAAGGACATCTGGGTGAAGCCCCAGAAGTTTGGAGAAGATTTGAGAATTTTTAAAAAAAAGCTCCATAGAGGGACCGACCCGCCGCGGAAATTCTAGCCGGTTTGCCTCAACCGCGACCCGGCCTGACTTCGTGGTTCGTCCCGGTAAAGAAAAACATCCAAAAAAGAGACTAAGTCCGAAGGTAAAAAGTTGACCGGGACCTCCCAGCCATCGTATCCGAGAAGGGCTCCATGGACGTCGGATCAAGATCCAGGTTTACCCCGGTCGAAGGATTTTCATCTCGAAAAAACGACTAAGTCCGAAGGTAAAAGTCTCCACCGAGGAAACCCACATCACGTATCCGGACAAGGGCTCCAGAAGGTCGGATTCAACTGGCAGGTTCGTCCCGGTGAAGAAAAACTTCAAAATAAAGACTAAGTCAGAAGGTAACTTTTTAACCGAGGCCTCCCGCGACCTGTAGCCGAGCAGGGCTCCATCGCGGTCGGCCTGAAACTTTGACTTTGCCCCGGTCCTGGTGCAACCAGATGACCCGATTGGCGCTTTTTGTTTCTAAGCGCTAGAAAAATAGTAATTCTTTAAAAATTCATATCTCCGGTTCCCCTGAACCGATTTTAATCGCTTTTGTGTCATTTTAAAGATAAAAATATAAACTATTTTTATAAATTGGTTTTGGATTTTTAAACTGTTTCCTGTGTTTTATTTGATAACTGTTTTGTGATATTTGAATGCTTTACACTTTGTCTCCTAAGTTAAGCCTTGACGCTCGTTGCCAAGCTACCAAGGGTTGAGCTGGGATTAATTTACTGAGACCTAACTGTACCTAGGTGGAGGTTAGTGGCTTGTTGCTAGGTGTAGGTACCTACCTGCCCTTACCAATAACCCATTTTCCAACATAATTGGAAGCAGCAACGGGATCCTGTACTTGTGTTCAATATCATGTTACAGTTTTAAGTAAAACAAATTAAAAATCCTTTAAATTGTCCTAGTGCAAAAAAAAATTTTCATTTTTAATTTGGATTAATTTCAATTATTGAATTTTTGTAATTTTTCTAAATTCTTGTTTCCAATTTTTGAAAAAAGTTTTTGTTGACACAAAACTAGGGAACCATGGAGCTTGATCTGGCTAGCCTACCCACACTGACAGTAGTCCAGCTTAGGGGGTTGTGTATTGAAAGAGGGTTGCCTGCAAACACTGATCTCAGGAAGCAAATCCTGATCACATCCCTGACAGCATGGGCTGAGGCCCAAGAGGTAGAGTCAGAAGAAGCTCCAGAGGAGGGAGAAAGAAGGGAGGATGCAAGCTCTAACCACTCAGGGGAGGGAAGGCATCTGAGCCCAAGTGAGGATGAGGAAGAACGGTCCTCAGTAAATACAGTCACTAGGGGCAGATCCAAAGCTAGTGGTGGGAAGGGGGTCCTTTCAGGAGGAGAGAACCCATCCATCAGAGAAAGAGAGCTGGAGGCCCAGCTAGCATACATAGCTTTGGAAGCAGAGAAGCTGGCCCTAGAAAAGAAAAAGTGGGCATACAAAGAGAAAAGAGATGGAGGCAGCGATAAAGAAGCTGAGGTGTCCATGGGTGGGGGAGTTTGCCCCAGATTACCCAAGGGGGTAGTTCCTGCTTATGTAGAGGGGGATGACATAGATAAGTGGCTGGGGGCCTTTGAGAGGGCACTCCAAATGAGAAGGGTTAGGCCTCAATACTGGGGTTCCCTTTTGCGGAAGTTGGTCCCCAACTCAGGGAGGGATAGGCTTCTGACCTTAAGGGGGGAGGAGGCAGATTCATACCCTAGTATGAAGAGGTGCTTAGCCAAGAAGTTTGGTCTGACCCCAGAGCAATATAGAATGAAGTTCAGGGACACCCAGAAGGACAGTACCCAGTCTTGGGTTGACTTTGTGGACATTTCACTAAAGGCACTAGAGGGCTGGATTATTGGTAACAAAGTAGATACTTATGAGGGGTTATACAATCTGATCATGAGAGAGCACATCTTGACCAATTGTACCCAAGAAAGGTTACACCAGCATCTAGTGGACTCTAAGCAGACCAACCCTAGAGAGCTAGGGGAGGCAGCTGATGAGTGGTTGAGAACCAGGGTGGTTGTCAAGTCCCAGGGGGGAGACTCCAAGAAGGGGGGGGACAGGTCCCCAAAAACCTAAGGAGGGAGGTGGTAAGCCCACCACAGAGACTCCCTCTGTACCCCAGAACCCTAAGAAGGAGGAGAGTAAATCCCACTCCCACTCTGACCAGCAGAGACAGTTAGACCCAGGGTTAAAAAAGCTCTTGGACAGTAGGGCTTGCTTTGACTGTCAGCAGACAGGTCACTTCAGAGGAGATGCAGCCTGTCCAAAGAAGGTGGTTAGCACTGGGCTGTCCAGTGTAGCCATAGAGGAGGATTCCTCAGATGATGAAGTCCTCCTTGCATTGAGCTGGGAGACAGGACCAGATGGTAAGCTGGTGATCCCTGAGGGTGGGAGTAGGCACTTCCACCACATTCAAGTGAATGGGATCCCTACCACTGGCCTGAGAGACACCTGTGCCAGTCACACTATAGTGAGTGACCGGTTAGTGACCCCAGACATGTATGTCCCAGGAAAGACAAAGAAAGTCAGGATAGCCACAGGGGAGGTCACCTCCAAACCTGTAGCCATAGTGCCCCTAGAGAGGGAGGGTATCCTTGACTGGATTAGGGTGGTAGTCAGTGCTGACCTTCCCCTAGACTGTATCCTGGGCAATGACCTCCCAGAGGTGAGTCTGGTCCCAGATGGGGTGGTCGCCCAGGGCGCCCCCCCAACCCAAAGTCCTGGGGAGTCAGTCCCTACAGTTAGGAGACAGGGGTCCCCAAGAAAAGGAAAGAAGAAAAGGAAAGGTAGGCCACTCTTAAAGAGAGTTCCAGGGAGCCAAGGGCCTTCTGCCCCAGTAAGGGGGGAGCCCAGAGTTGGCACTGGTGAGGCCTCACCTGACCCCAAGGAAGTCCTGAGTAGTCAGGCAGCTGTCCAGATGCAAGGTGTTGCCCCTGCACTGACAGAAGGGAGAGTGGAAGGAGGGTGTCTGCCACAGGAGGTGGTAGCCCCCCACTCTAGACAGCAAGAGGGGTGCCAGGACCCCAAAGATGCCCCTAAAGCAGCTCAGCCACCTGTCAGTGGAGAGCTTAGGGTGTGGTTCTGGGTACTGACAGCTGTCAGTAGCCTCTGCTGGGTGCTAGCCTTCCTGGCAGCAATGTACTTGGCCTGGGAGGCAGACCCCAGGGCCAATAGCAAAGTAGGCCCCCTGACCCTATTGGTCATGGTGGGGTTGCTCAAGTGTTGGGTAACTTCTTTGGGTAAGCTAGGTGTTGCCCTAGCAAAGTTTGGAGTAGGGGAGGTGGGCACCTCACTACCCAAGTTGGCAGAGAGAAAGGAGGAAGACCCCCCTAAAGGGAAGTTTCAGTTTGAGTTGGGTCCTTTTACTATTGGGATGGCTTCACTACCCAGAGGGAGTGACCCTGACAGGAGGATGTAAGGCAGAGTAGGCCCTGCAAAGGGACAGCCAGTTTTCTTCACTGTCTTCCTCGCCTAACAAGCCAGGAAGACTCTCCCAGGGTTGGGCTGAGTCTCCTGGTCGTGTGGGCTGGGGGGGGGTTGTGTGAGAAAACAGAGCTGATTGCAGAGGCCCCATAACTTTTTGCCCCCATTTTCCTCTTTTTGCTGGTGTTTTCCTGACTTTGATGGTGCCCTGGGTACTGCTAACCAGTCCCAGGGCCTGTGCTCTGTGTAAAATGGATATGCAAATTAGGCTAATTATAATTGGCTAAGTTAACCTACCTATAAGTCCCTAGTATATGGTAGGGCATGTAGGTTTAGGGACCACAGCATAGGTGGTGCACACCTAGGTGCACTGTTGAGGTGCCCAGTGTCATTTTAAAAGCAAGCCTGCCTTGCTGGCTGCTTTTAAATTAAAGTTATATGCAAATTCGACTTTGGAAGTAAAGGTACTTCCAAAGTCTTAAACTACCTTATTTTTACATATAAGTCACCCCTAAGGTATGCCCTATGTGCCCCTAGGGCTGGGTGCCATGTAACTATAAGCAGGGACTTTATAAAAATAGATTTATAAGCCCTGGTGAGGTAAAAACAGCCAAATTTGTTTTTCCCTCATTGAAGTAAATGGCCTTCATAGGCTAGAATGGGCAGACTTTATTTTAAATTTTAAAGTCTCCTTAAATGTTACATACCAAGAATTTGGTATCACATTGATTGTTGTAATAAATCCCACAACTTCCAGTTGTTGGATTTAATATAACTTGTCCAGGTAAAAAGTTTAGACTTTACCTAAAAAGTTGCCAATTTCAGCTCTGCATTGTTTTTTGCTGCTGTGCTCTGATTGGCCAGCCTGCAGCAGCTTCTGCCAGGCTGCCTTGATGAGGTGTGAAGTGGCCAGGCTTCACACAAAGGAATGTGCTTGGGGGAGAGAATCTCCCCTCAGCAGATGGTGAGGCAGGAAGGGGGAGGGCTGCCAAACTGGTCTTCAAAGGCAGAGAAGGACATTTGCAGCACCCAGCAACACCCCCACATCCTGCAACCCCAGACAATTAGGTGCCCCCTTGATTAGATTAGGAGAGGGCAGGAGAGGGGTGTGTTTATGATTTTTAGCCACACCAGTGGGTGGGCTCAGCCAGATGTAACCTCCAAAAATCAGATTCATCCATGTTGGATTTTTAGAGACTGTTGCCTTCTGGGATGGATTTTTGCCACACTTCCCAGGAAGTGGTCATCACAGGGGGACGACCCTGTCCCTGATTGGAGAACCAGGGCCCCCCTGCTTTTCACCCAGGAGCAAGGATAAAACTGGCAGACCTGCACCCACACCTCAGATCCCCTCCAGAATTCAACAAGAAAGGAACTAAAGAAGGACTGCCCTGCTGGACCCCTGGCCTGCACCTGGACCCTGCACTCAGAAGGACTGCACCAGCTGCACACTTGGGCTTCACCACAAGAAGGACTTTGCCTGGCTTCAACTGGTTCAAGGAGGGACTCCCTGTTTGCTACAGGTGAAAAATTGCTAACCAGAGTCCCCTGCACCAACTCCTGAAGAAAGCGACCAGCTGACCACTGTCCAGTGGCCAAAAAGGAGTTTGCGCCAGGTGCATTCTGGGAGTTGAAGTCCGCACCCCCCAAGGACCATCACAGATCTTCTGGACCCTTGGGGTGAGCTGTGGACCCCAAAAGAACCTTAAAAGGACATCTGGGTGAAGCCCCAGAAGTTTGGAGAAGATTTGAGAATTTTTAAAAAAAAGCTCCATAGAGGGACCGACCCGTCGCGGAAATTCTAGCCGGCTTGCCTCAACCGCGACCCGGCCTGACTTCGTGGTTCGTCCCGGTAAAGAAAAACATCCAAAAAAGAGACTAAGTCCGAAGGTAAAAAGTTGACCGGGACCTCCCAGCCATCGTATCCGAGAAGGGCTCCATGGACGTCGGATCAAGATCCAGGTTTACCCCGGTCGAAGGATTTTCATCTCGAAAAAACGACTAAGTCCGAAGGTAAAAGTCTCCACCGAGGAAACCCACATCACGTATCCGGACAAGGGCTCCAGGATGTCTGATTCAACTGGCAGGTTCGTCCCGGTGAAGAAAAACTTCAAAATAAAGACTAAGTCAGAAGGTAACTTTTTAACCGAGGCCTCCCGCGACCTGTAGCCGAGCAGGGCTCCATCGCGGTCGGCCTGAAACTTTGACTTTGCCCCGGTCCTGGTGCAACCAGATGACCCGATTGGCGCTTTTTGTTTCTAAGCGCTAGAAAAATAGTAATTCTTTAAAAATTCATATCTCCGGTTCCCCTGAACCGATTTTAATCGTTTTTGTGTCATTTTAAAGATAAAAATATTAACTATTTTTATAAATTGGTTTTGGATTTTTAAACTGTTTCCTGTGTTTTATTTGAATACTGTTTTGTGATATTTGAATGCTTTACACTTTGTCTCCTAAGTTAAGCCTTGACGCCAAGCTACCAAGGGTTGAGCTGGGATTAATTTACTGAGACCTAACTGTACCTAGGTGGAGGTTAGTGGCTTGTTGCTAGGTGTAGGTACCTACCTGCCCTTACCAATAACCCATTTTCCAACAACAATTCTTTGAACAACTGCACTCCAGTGTAGAAGTTACCTACATACAAATGGTGACCTTTGTTAAACAGTCGTCTACCAATATGCCACACAATTTTCTCAGTAACTCCAAAAGTGGGCGGACAACCAGGGGGGTCAATACTGGAATCCTTACCAGTGTAGACCCGGAAATTATACACATGTCCTGTATTACTTTCTGACAGCATATACAATTTAATTCCATACCGTGCCCTCTTGCTAGGAATGTACTGCTTAAAACCAAACACCCCTTGAACAGGACCAAAGACTCATCTACAGATATTTATTTCCCTGGAACATAACCCTCTGAAAACCGATCTACAAAATGATCAAGGACAGGCCTAATCTTAAAAAGACGGTCACAGTCAGGATGATCTCGTGGCAAGGTTAAAGCATTGTCAACCAAATGCAGCATCTAAAGAAGAAGCAAACACCGATTACGAGCCATGGTTGCAGGAAATATAGCCGTTGCCATCAAGGGACTAGTAGACCAATAAAAAGGCAGCGACAGCTTCCTTATCAACCCCATCAAAAAAGTCAAACCTAGGAAATTTTTCAACTCTTCCAGATTTGTGGCAATCCACTGGGTAACTCTAGACTGAGGCATAAGTCTTGCAGCGTTGTCCCTCAAATACTGCTCTGTATACAAATTAGTCTGCTCAACAATCTTCCAAAAATACATTGTCCATTAACAACTGAAAGAAAGTGACAGCCAAAAAGTTTTCTATATTGACTCTACACCCTGGGAGACCAATAAATGCAGGTAACTGTGGCTGCTCCATGTTTGGGGCAATCCCGGTGTCAGGTCTTCCAATGGGAAACCCTTCAGCCCCAGGCTGCTGCACTATTGCCACATCAATGTCCTCCTCTAAAACAGTCCCTTCATCTGCACTGAGAGTGGCTTCCTCATGAGAAGAATCCTCCCGGACAGAAAACTCACTGCCAGAATCTCTCACTTCCTCCTCTGCCTCAGATGCAGAGTCAGTCTCATAATCATGGTCAGAAGATGACTCAAAAAGCATGCCAACAA
The DNA here is from genome assembly GCF_031143425.1 of Pleurodeles waltl. Taxonomy (NCBI): domain Eukaryota; kingdom Metazoa; phylum Chordata; class Amphibia; order Caudata; family Salamandridae; genus Pleurodeles; species Pleurodeles waltl. Next base: position 679,417,240 of record NC_090450.1, on the reverse strand, counting down.
CCTGCTGAGTGGTCACTCTGAGGCTAGTCATGATCCTTTCTAAGAAGTGTAACTTTACAAATGTGCCAACAACAACCAACACTGTCTAAAATAAATTATAAACAAAGTGTGGCTTTATCTAAAGAGTTATATACTCAAAAACTTTACCAGTCACTTGCCTGAAAAAGCTAGACTCACCAGCAACTACTCTGCAATCACCATCGATATCCCCCTTTGGGGGCAGATGGCCCTTAAAAAATAGGCTGATCTGCCCCCAAGGGGGGCAGAAATGGCCAACAGTTCTCTGCCCCCTTTGGAGGGTGACCCTTGCCAAAGGGGGCACCCCAGCACAAAAAAAAACAAAGTGGAACAAAAATAAAATCCCTGGCGTCTTGGTGGATTCTGCCCCCTTGGGGGCAGATGGGCCTAAAAAAATAGTCCGATCTGCCCCCACGTGGGGCAGAAATGGCCAACACTAATGTCTCCCTTTTGGGTGTGTGACCCTTGCCCAAGGGATGCCTCCAACACACAAAACACTCACACAACAGAATCCCTGGGGCCTAGTGGGTTTCGACCCCTGGGGGCAAGATCGGTCAAAAACATGGCCGATCAAGCCCCGGGGGGGGCGAAACTTATAAAAAATATTGCCCCCTAAAACATTATAAAACATATAATCCCTGGTGTCTAGTGTGTTTTGGCCCCCACCCCACGGGGCAGATCAACTGAAAAAGCAGATGATTTGCCCCCGGGGGGGGGGGTGAAACATGGATATGCTTATGCCCCCAGGGGAGCGACCCTCACCCAAGGGGTCGCTCCCCAAAACAATCCCTGGGTGTCTAGTGGGTAGATTCTTGCACCACGATCGCGGGCCTTGCCCGCAATCGTGGAGAAGGAATCTACAGAAAACATGCACGGGGGAACGGAAATACTCTTTCCTTTCCCCCGTGTCTGTTTTCTCCCCTCCAGCCCCTCCCCCAGGAGAAAGACTCCCCTGTTGGATGTCCTCTCTCCTAACGCGCTGGAAGCAAATGGCTTCCAGCTCGTCCCCGACAGCATTTGATGACACTGGTGTGCTGTGAGTGCGCTGACATCATCAGATTGCCACAGGGTGGAAGGGGAAGCGATTCTCCTTCCATGCCTAATGGGGGGGTGTGGGCCAATGCAGGACGAGCTGGGCTCGTCCTCTGCACACAGCAACTGTGGCCGAGCCCAGCTCATCCACGGCACCTGAGGGGTTAAACTCTACTACATACCACTCCACAATACAAAATACCATTCCACAAAATTACACTCCAAAACACACAATTCTACTCCACATAATTCCAGTACACTCAATACCACATAATTACTATCCACATATTTACACTACACACCATGCCACATTTCCACTTCACAAACTCACTCCACACCACACAATTCCATGCCACCCAATTCTGCAACAAACAATTCCAATCCAACCCACATAATTCCACTACACACCACATACATACACCCCATAACACATGGGTAAAAAACACTGTCATTTACAATGCCAATAGCTCTAACTCAAGCAAATGCGAGACCTATTGCATTGCAAATGCTTGTTTTTTATTGCGGGTGTGAGTAGTCTACATGCAGTGAATGGGGAGGCAACATGGAGGAGGGCGCAAAGGCAGCACAGACAGTAGGAGGTAGGGAGGGGACAAAGGCAGCACAGACAGTGGGAGGGAAGGAGCAAATGCAGCATGGACAGAGAAAGGGATGGAAGGAGGGAGGGAGGGATGGTGAGGGCAAAGACAGCATGGGTCTGGGGATGAAGGAAGCAAAGCTAACACGTAAGGGAGGAGAGAGGACTGGTGTGGGCAAACCAACAAGGAGAGGTGAGGAACACAGAGTAGGGAGAAGTACACAGTGGAGCCAGCTGAAAAAAGACTCATTCTGTTAGAGTACACAAAGAAAAAGGTATCACCTAAAAAAGCGAGCACTGTAAGGGCACAAGTAATGCATCTATGCTTCAGGAAAGGGTCTAACACATGAAAAGAAAGAGAGAATACAGCCAGGAAGGAAACGCAAGTGACAAAGAGGCAAACCAATGGCATATAATGGGCGGACTCCAAGCCTTCTATATAGAAAACAAATGCTCTCAAAGCAACAGTGGAGGCATTGTTTTAAGCGAGACCTAAAAATGGTCTGATGTCAAATTGTACTTAAACACCATTTTAATAACACACATATTATATTTGAACATTGAGCACTCTTAAAGTACTCGGGCCGAAACTAAGTATGACATAAACTAATGTTAGATATCAGATTTGCTATGACAACAGAATTGAGGGATAATACAAAATAAATCAAAGACATACTGCCACCTGATGTTAATGAATGCTCTATATTCAGTGTTTTTTTCATTGCCAATAAAGAACACGTCCTTTACAAAGCAGGTACAAAATGAAAATTAATTTGCTGCAGGATCAACATCAGACTTTTCTGAGAAGACACAATTAGAGCTGAATATCCTCCCCATGAGATGAACGCACATTTATACAGTGTTTAATTTGTTAATAGAAGAGTGCTGGTGCTCAAAGCTCTTCTTAGAAGCCCATCACGGTGCACTTAGATGTCAGCGCCCAAAATAACAAAGCTGTATAGCCTTCAGTTCACCTCAGGCGTCTTTAATACCCCAACAGATGCTCTCTCCCTCTTTATTTCACTATTGCAGGTTCCTGCTTTCTCCCTTTGTGACGTACATTCCATTTTTCTCTTCGTTCTTGATTTGTTTTTGATGCTTGTGCTTCTCTTGCTTTCACTAAATGTCTGATGCAGAAAAATACATGCTCATTCCAAAAAATAAGTGCCAGTGCCCCCCACCCGCACCCAATGGCTCAAATTAAGCACTGCCTTTTCCGTCATTTATTACACTATCATAAAGTTAACATTAGCTCAAGCATATATGTTTCTTAATTATGGTCATATTTACAGAACCTGCACCATATGTCACAGGCTGGGTCCAGATATTATGTCCTTCAGTCTGTAAATGCTTTGTAGATAGTGTAGCTAGGTGAGAATAGTGGACACAGGCCCTCATTACGACCTTGGCGGGCGGCAAGATTGGAGTGCAGGGCGTCTGCCAATGCAGCGGGGATCTCGGCCGCAACACAGGAGCCGGCTCCAAATGGAGCCAGAGGTGTTGCGGCCGTGCGACGGATGCAGTTGCACCCGTTGCGCTTTTCACTGTCTGCTATGCCAGTGGCATGGGTAGTGCAGGGCCCCCCAGGGGCCCGCGAATCCCCGTACCGCCAGCCTTTTCCTGGAGGTTCAAACCGCCAGGAAAAGGCTGGCGGTAGGGGGACTCGTAATCCCCAGGGCAGCGCTGCTAGCAGAGCTGCCCTGGTGGATTACTACCACCGGGGCCATTGTGGCGGGAAACCGCGGGCCCCGGCGGTGCGACCGCAGCACTTCTGCCGCGGTCGGAATGACCTGGGAAGCACCGCCAGCCTGTTGGCGGTGCTTCCGTCATTACAGCCCTGGCGGTCTTGTACCGCCAGGGTTGTAATGCCCCCCATAGTGTCCCACAGTGTGCAGTGGAGTTATCTTGAAGGTGATGGTCACCCACTTTAGTTTGGGCTGATAATTGATCGACAGTGACCATGTTACAACATTAAAGTTAATGACTGCAATGATACCCTTTCCTTTCTAGGCCTACAGAATCGATTTGTCAGACCCTTCTTATAAGTGTGGTGAATTACCTCTGTCTACCTTACTTACTATGAGGTGAAGGATGAGTAAGTGAAGGTTATACAAAGGACCTAAAGAAAGCTAAGTGATTTGTTAAGTATACTAGAAGGGCTGAAACATGTTAACCATAAGAGCCAGTGAAAAATTATTTCTCTGAAGTTTAAATTAAAAAATACATTCCCACATGAAGTAAAAAAATAATAATATGCATTAATAATGACTAAAAGTGATGTACAGAATGAATTTGAAGTAGCTTAATTATATTTTAGCAAACATTAATGTTACATTAATTTATAAATTCAGAAAAGGTAGTTAAGATATTTTATAATGAAATAATAAGCATGTATAATTTTTTATTCTTTAACATTAAATTATATTAACTTTAATGTTAAACTATTCTAAATAATTACATTAATGTTAACACATTATTCTTTGGGGTTCCAATCGGTTCTAGCTCCATTATTTTCTCTCGGAGGGAGTTGCAACATCAATAGATAGACGTGTGTTACAGGATTTAGGGCCAGATGTATCAAACCATTTTGCATTCGCAAACGATGTGAATCGCAGAATTTGTCCGTTTGCGAATGCAAAAACGTGGACTGCGATGCATGAAAGGCATTTGCAGGCCAAAAACAAGGAATCGCTAAATTTGCGTTTTTTTGCGAAGAGACATGGTTTTGCGTGTTGCATTTTGCATATCGCGACATGAAATACCGAATAGCTATTAGCATTTTGCAAATTGCGAGTCGGAATAGCGATTTGCAAATACAGATTCGGTATTTCATGTCGGAAATTGCGAGACGCAAAATGCGACACGCAAAACCATGTCGCAATTCGATGCATCAAAAATTCGCAAATTGAGATTTTTTGCAGAATGGCCTTTTGCAGATGCAAATTACCACGGAGTGAAACCAGGTGCAACCTATATAAACAGGCCCAGAATGCCTCAGACTCTTTTCCGCAATGGCTGCACTTTACATCATGGCGAGGAGAATGAGAATCCTGGCAGGTTTGAGGAGAGGGAGGAGGAGACAGGAGCGCATTTTCAGAGTGCGCATTACCCTTTTTGACCAGACTGAGGAGGAAATATATGAGAAGAACAGGTTGAACTCCGCCATGATACTTGACCTGATAGCTGAGCTGCAACCCATACTGCAGCGCACAACACATAGGACTAATAGCATACCCACCCATGTGCAGGCATTGTGCTCCCTGCACCTACTTGCCTCAGGGAGCTATTAAGGGGCCATAGCAGCAGCTGGAGGAGTATCACAGAGTGCCCTCTCTAGATATTTCAATGCATTTCTTAACGCCATGCTGAGTAGGATACACCAGTACATCAGATTCCCCCACATCCCACAGGAAATCCAGCAGACAAAAATAGAGTTCTACCAGATAGCACAGTTCCTCCACGTCCTAGGTGCCATAGATGGGACACATGTAGCAATCTGTCCACCATCGGCCACAGAGTATGTGTACCGCAACCGTAAATACCAACATTCCATGAATGCACAGGTGATATGCAATGCCTCCTACATCATAACTGATCTTGTGGCCAGGTACCCAGGGAGCACACATGATTCGTACATCTTTCGCCCAAGATTCACACAAGACTGCTAGCTGGGGAGTTTGGTGAAGGATATCTACTAGGTATTTTCCCTCTGTACACTGGTGCATTGATGGCAGTGTGACGTCAGATGGCTCAGATACTCATTATACCCTCTGTTCCTTCCAGGAGACAGTGGCTACGCAGTGCACACCTACATGATGACGCCCTACCTAATTCCTACAACACCAGCAGAACGGAGATACAAATCAGCACACAGGGCAACCCTCAATGTGGTGGAGCGCACCTTTGGCCTGCTGAAGAGTCGCTTCCGGTGCATCCACAAAAGGGGAGGGGCACTACAGTACAGCCCGGACACGACCTGTAGAATAGTGGCCACATGTGCGATCCTGCACAATATAGCTACCACCAGGGGCATACCTAGATCCAGACTCAGATGAGGATGATGATCCCATATCACCCCTACAGCCAGCAGACAGCACCAGTGCAGCAGAGGGCAGGCAAAGGCGTGCCGACATCACGCACAACCATTTCAGATGTAAGTAATAACAACACAACCTCAATGACATGTGTTCTGGTAGTTAGCACCTTTATTACCTTAACTTCAGGTAACATAAGTGTCACTAAGAAAAAAAAAAAACATGTGTCATAAATGAACCAATTACAGTGCCTCACTATTGTCTTCATAGTTTACTGTAAATCAACATTTGCAGGCAGTCCCCTGTGGCCATCAAAGTCACTTTTTACGGCCATGCATTCCACTCGAGTGCGCAGTGGCCTCGCCGGCACCTCTTGTATCTGCCTCAGTGGCAGTTCTGTGCCTAGCACTGCGACGCCTAGGATCCGTCGTGGGCACTGCAATGCTGCTGAGGCTAGATGACTCCTCAGTATCACCTAGTCCAAGTTCACTGGGTGTAGCACTGCGATTAGCCAGCATAGTATCCAGAACGTTTGTAATCTGGACCAATCCCTGGGCTACATCCCGACTGCTGTGTGCTGCTCTGTACAGAGTTCCTTCACTGCATTGGTCAGTTCCCTGGTGTTCTCAGCAGCTGTAATCTGTCCCTCATGCAGCTTGCAAATGTTTGTTTTAAGGCACTCCAACTGATTATGCAGCCCCCCCATGTTGGCACTGTGTGCCTACATCTGCCTGTTCATTGCCCTCATGTTCTTGTTTTGCAGTCGCTGCACTTTAAGCATAGATGATTCCAGGCCACAGAAGAATGATGGGCCCTCACCTACTTCCACGTGCTGTGTGCCTGCATCATGAGGCCTCCTGCGGGGTGTTGAGTGATGCTGGGGCAGGGACTGCTGCCTTACGGTGGATCTGGCTTCTGGGGATGGAGTGTGGCCTTCATCCTGCATGTCATCCGAGTCCTGGCTCAAATCGGGGAGAGGTACAACCCTTGCCCTGCGTCTGATTGGCGCAATACTCACTGACTCGCTGGTATTGGAGTCTGATGTAGGCTGTGTTTCAGCATCCCCCGCAATGGCACATGCTGATGCTGCTGGGCCTGGGCCATCTGCAACGACAATGTGCAGCATGTCATTTATGTATGTTTCACCAAATGTTGCACAATGGTAATAAATGTACAGTTACATCATATCACTATGTAGTGGGTCTTGTGTTCTTCTGGGTGTCGCTCTACTTAATTACTTTCTATGTGCTACTTTCAGCTCTGGGTTGTGGACTACCACTCCCATAAGGCATCGTTGTGCCGCTTCTAAGATGTGGCATGGACTACTTATCACAATGCTTTGCACTAATTGCTAATTCCTAAGGGGCATTTGTACATACACATATGGGGTTACTGTGAGAAAACAGGGCTGATTGCAGCAGCCCCCTAACTTTTTGTCCCCATTTTCCACTTTTTGCTGGTGTTTTCCTGACTCTGATGGTGCCCTGGGTACTGCTAACCAGTCCCAGAGCCTATGCTCTGTGTAAAGTCAATGTGCTAATTAGGCTAATTATAATTGGCTAAGTCACCCTACCTATAAGTCCCTAGTATATGGTAGGGCATGTAGGTCTAGGGACCACAGCATAGGTTGTGCACCCATAGGTGCACTGCTGAGGTGCCCAGTGTCATTTTAAAGGCAGGCCTGCCTTGCTGGCTGCTTTTAAATTAAAGTTATATGCAAATTCGACTTTGGATTTAAAGGTAGTTCCAAAGTCTTAAACTACCTTATTTTTACATATAAGTCACCCCTAAGGTGTGCCCTATGTGCCCCTAGGGCTGGGTGCCATGTAACTATAAGCAGTGACCTTATAAAAGTAGTTTTATAAGCCCTGGTGAGGTAAGAACAGCCACATTCGTTTTTCCCTCATTGTAGTGAATGGCCTCCATAGGCTAGAATGGGGAGACTTTATTTTAATTTTTAAAGTCCCCCTAAGTAATGGATACCAAGAGTTTGGTATCAAATTAATTGTTATAATAAATCCCACAACTTCCAGTTCACTGGCTTGCTCACAGACTTGCTCCCTGGGGCTGGGCTGTGTCTCTCTCACTGCTCCTTTGGGTGTGGCCCCTGGAAACATCCTGGGCTGACTCACTTCCTGCTTGTGATGTCATCAAGCTGTGCCAGGTGTGCGTTTTCACAATTTGCGATTTTCAAATACCGAATCGCAATTTTTTTGGCGATTCGGTGTTTGGGCCTCGCAAATTGCATTAGCGATTTTTAAGAAATCGCTATTTCCGAATCGCAATTTTGTTACATTGTATTTTGCGACTCAGAAATAGCGATTTCTTAAAAATCGCTATTTGCGATTCGCAAAGGTTTTTTTTCATACATCTGGCCCTTAGTACTGTTTTTTTTTGGTAGCAATAACTTTCACTAGTAAATTTATACACTCAGAAATGGTGACTAGCCAAAAGCAACACATTTACGCAAAAGCGTAAGAGTAAGTTATATGTGTAAATTACTCACAAGTATATGTTACCTTTGGTAATAGCCAAAATGAGTCTGAATAAGGCCACCAGTCATTTATCGTTGTATAAGATGATACCACAAGAGGATTTGACTCCTCTTGTAGTTATGAGGATGAATCTGGGTGCCAGAAGAAAAGTACGTGGGCAGTAGAGCTCCAAGTGGGTATAAAACAAGGCAGTATAAAATGCTGTGAAAACATAATATTTTTAGAAAATGGTGAGTTGTTGTATGCAGATAAATCTGTTTATTAAAAAGCCACAGCTAGTACCTGCCAACAAAATTACAGAGTGTATTTAAACAGCTGATCTCCATTTAGGGCACTGTTGCCCTTTAAAATAACAAAGTCACCCATTGCACTTGTGTATCACAATAAACAGCATTGAGCAGAGCTACTGCTACCTGTCTTTATTGTAACAAGTAAGATTAACTGTTGTACAGAATGTCAATATAATGAACACATTGACCATTAAAACTCTGGAAGATGGACAGAAAAGGGTGCAATGTGCAGGGAGTATGACAGTAGAACAGACATATACTGAAAACGTCTGTCAAGGGAGCCACCAATCAAGGCAGGAACCAGAGTAGCACCAACCAACAGACCTGCAAAGAGACCAAGACAGGGACAACCATCATGATAGGAGTCAATGTTGCACAACCAACTTAAATGCAGTACATTGTTGAACTCATTAGTGCGAATAGACAAGTGGAATGTAAATACATATTACCATGGCAGATCCACATGTTCCAGACATGAATTCCCAATGGTACATCCCTCACAGCTGACGTTACTCCACTAAGGGCAAGTCCCACTGTCAGTAAAACAAATGTTCCAAGAACGCCCATTGTGTACAGTGAGGATAGGTAGCAACACTGTCAACCACTATATGTGTGGCAGTCCAACTGCAGTTGACAAAGCAGTACAGGGGACATACAACATGGCCAAATCATTGCAGATGTGATGCTAGACTACAGCATAGCAAAAATAGCTCTGACATCAGAACAGTAACTCCACTCCTGATGGCCAACATGTTGTCCCCCAAACCCACACAGTGGGATAGCTGCACTCCACTGAAGGCAAACATCAGGAGGAACAATGTCACAAGGCACACAGAAGTAGAGTATACATTAAAACAGAATAAACACATACCTGCAAGTCATTGGAAGTATTGTAAGATCAACTCATTTCTAGTATCAGCTGCATCCTCATCATCAGCCTCCTCATCACTATCTATGTCACCATTATCAGCCACTGGTCCAGCTGCCACCCTCCTCACCCTCCAGTAATGGGATGTGACGTCTCAGGGCTAGATTGTGTAGCAGGAAGCAGGTAACAACTATCTGACAGACCTTAAGTGGGCTGTAGAGCAGGGCACTTCCTGAGACGTGTAGACACCGGAATCTGGCCTTCAATAGCCTAAAGGTCCTCCCGATGACAGGCCTCGTCCTGCCGTGGGCCTCATTGAAATCGTTTTCCCCATCTTTTGTTGGGTATCTCACTGGTGTCAGCAGCCATGGCAGGTTAGGATAGCCAGAGTCACCTGTGTGCACAAAGATTTGAAATACATCACAATACTGGTAGTGACAGGGGGCAGTATGTGAAGAGGTGAGATAACAGATGCACACATACAATTGGAGACATACCAAGGAGCCAGGCCATCTCTCTCTGTGTTGCTCCATCATGTTTGGGACATTGCTGTTCCTCAGAATGTAGGAGTCATGCACAGAACCAGGAAACTTGGCGTCACTTGGGAGATATACTGTCAGCGAGACACACCACCTGGACATTCATGAGTCAAGGTTTTTCCTGTTCCTGTACACTTGTTCATTGGCCCTGGGAGATACCAAAGCGATGTGGGTGCCATCTATGGCCCCTATCACATGAGGGATATGTGCCATATCACAGAAGTCTGCCTTAACAGTGGGCAAATCTGCACTTTGGCGGAATCTGATGTAGCTGTCGAGATGTTTGAGTAAAGCACGCAGTACATCCTTCAACACATGACTGAACATGGGCTGTGACATCCCTGTTGTCAAGTCCACTGTGATCTGGAACGAGCCTGAGGCAAGAAAGTGTACCACAGACAACACCTTCACTGTTGGAGGTATTGCATAGGGATGATTTATGGCAGACAAGAGATCTGGCTCCAACTGGTTACACAATTCTATGATGGTCTGACGGTTCAGACGATAAACTGCATGATGTCTCTTTCTTCCAGGGTAGCAAGATCGACAAGGGTCTGGTACACAGGAGCACGTCTCCTTCTCACCATTGCACGGAAACTAGGAACAGGAGAAAGGAATAGGCACAAGTTGATGTCGTCGGTTCACAAGCCAACTAACACAATACACGTAGCAGACAAGAGTAGTGTGTACATTACGCTGAAGTACATTGAATCCATATGGCCATGCTGAGTGACCCTGTATGCCATCATATGACAGTTCCAGGCCCAGACAGACAGTTTGCCAGACACAATACATTTGACACTTCCATGTTACTACACCCTATTACCAGAGGTATTGAGTTGTATGTTCAGTTTGAACATATAGATATGATGACCCCATCTATGAGGTAGCAAGTGGTTGCACATGTCGTGTCATAGTTATCTGTACATCCAACAACATTATGCATGAATATCAAATGTGTGTTCCATGTTGACATGTGTACATAGGTCATCTGTGCACATCTCACTAATATCATCCATGACTCACTTATCATTCCCCTACAATACACAACATACATTTAAAATGGCAGCTGCCTGTCCTTCAAGCACAAGACAGATGTAAGTGACCTAATTCCGCTGGTGTTTGTCGTCATGGCGGTCTCAACCGCTGTGCAACTCCTCATTGGCTAACATTGTTGCCTATGGGAGACTGGGGCCAATAATGATCATCACCGGCAGTTAACGGTCATGTACGCAGCAGACATGACCACCATTTTCTGTTGCATAGCTCACTTGACTCCTGATAATCATGCAAGCAAGACCTCCACTGCGTGTGCTGCTGTGTTCTGACTCTGGAAGACAATATGCCACATCCTGCAGGAGATAGGGCCCCTGCCTTCACCCAAGAGGAGCTGGAAAAGCTAGAAGACGGGTCCTACCCCTGTATGGACAGTTGTATGGGGCACTAGAGCAGCAGCTGAGTCAAATGTTCCTGTCCTGTCTTATTGTGATGTGTGTTGATGTGAAAGGCATTGTGATGATGTACACCGAGTGGATGCATGCAGATGGCAAAGGATTTGGTGCGTTAGTGGTGTAGGTGCACATTTGTGTGGTCATGAGATGTGTCTGATGTGTGGAGTCCACTGCAGTTGTTGTGATGCCATTCTACATGAGTTTCTCCTTCTGTCTGTGTCACCAATGCAGGTCAGCGCCCATCAGAAGAAGGGGATTTGGCGTGCCATCGCCAAGCCAATGCGGACCCTGGGGGCCCATGGCCAGTTGAGCACCCACTGCAGAAACTAGTGGGAGGACCTGAGACTCTTGGGCCGGAAGAGGCCCAGCTGGGGATGTCCTCTCAATGAGCGAGGGGTGCCCATTGGACCCTGACCCACCCTAATGGCCTGTATTTTGGCAGTGGCCTACCCTGAGGTAGATGGGCACTTGAGGGCAACACAGCAGCCACAAGGGGGTAAGTACACATTCAAAACTGGCTAATGGTAGGCATGTATGGGTTTGAGTGGCCTACTAGTGGGAAGATGTGGTGTAGATTAATGGTACTTGCACATTGGCTTTGGGTATGAGTCAATGTTGTCTGCCAATTCCATGCAGACAGTAACATGGGAGAAGGTCCCCTCATGAGTCAGAGTTTGTCAGGACACATTACACATCTTTTGAGTGAGCAGGTCCTTTCATCAGCAACAGTATACCTGAGGTGTCAGGTCATTTCCATCAGTAATAGCCTGCACTACGACTGAGGAAATTGATGTGTTCTCAATCAGCTGCCTCATACTGTAGGTGTAGATGGCTGCCAGGTGCCAAGATATTGCCGTCCACATTGTAAAAGGATGTTTTGGCATGCAACCTTGCCATGCAGGAAACGTATGGGTAGGGTGTATAGGGTATGTCCATGTGAATGAGCATGGTAGTGTGGCAAGTACTATGCTGCTGTGGATTGTGGGACCTTTCATGTAGTGCCATGTGTTTCCACATCAGTATGTTTTCACAGCATAGCTTCAGTTTGTCCTATGATTTAAGGCAGATGTGCATGTCAGTTCACAAGCATACAATGGCATGACATGTCTGCAGATTTTGAGGTTGTTACTCTGTGAATGACGTGTACATATTGACCCATTGCACTCTTTCTTGCTCCCCCACCCTCCCTCTTCTCCTCTGTCTTTGTGTGCATCAACATCATCAGGCGAAGGAGAAGGGGCACCGGTAAGGGGGAAAGCTGAAGCCCATGGGACCCAGGAGGCTGAGACCAGCGGAGCCGAGGGAACCAGTGGGACAGAGGGTGAGGGAAGTGCCATGGGGGAGACCGGCTCAACAACCTTCTTTTTGGATTTCTCCTCCAATGGATGCTCCCTGGTGGTGGCAGATCCATGTGGGGCCAGCCCAGCATCATCCTTGCCCTCCACCCCCTTACCAGCACCGCCCCTCCTGTAGCTTCCCACCCAGTAACACTGGAAACAGGAAAAAGGTCCATTAGGCTTAGGCAGGAAAATTACAACTTTCTAAAAGTTTAATTTCTAAAATAGAAATGCAAAATCCCATTTGTCCATTACATTGGATTTTAAATTACGATTGAAATGAGCCCTTAAATCATCTTTCTAGCAGCTCCCAAACTGAAACTAAGCATGTTAAGTTATTAAAATGTAACCCACTGTCTTCCTATGGGAGAGAGAGCCAAGCTACAGTGAAAAATGAATTTGGAGGTTTTTAATTTGAAGACATGTAAAACATTAAGTACACATGTTCTACTTTTAAAATACCATGAACCCAGCCCTATGGGCATTTAGAGCTTACCTTAAGGGTGACTTTTAAGTATTTAAAAGAAGGGTTAGACCTGGCAATAGGTTTATTTTGCAAGTTGAAATTAATGCTTACACCTGCCCACCCACCATGAGGCAGGGACAGGCCTAGAGACATGCTCTATAGTGCTACTTTAGTGGGCTACACAATGAGTGCTGGAGCCCACTATTAGCACTTAATTTACCTGCCCTGGGGACATGTAGTGCTATATATTGAGGTCTTATAAGTAAATTAAATGTCCCCATTAGGAACATGCCGATTTTCCTGTGTTTAAATGGAGCGCACAAACACTTTACTGGTTACCAGAAGTAACGTGCAGAACCCTATGGCCAACAAATCAGGTTTAGCAAAAGAAGGCAAACATCTGGATGGAATACCATGCAAAAGATGGTCTTTTCCAACAGGAGACCTATGCAGTATCTCACAACGTTCACACCCTGCCAGGTAATCTCGTGCAGTTCTCATGGATATACAGTCCCAAAACTGTAAACATAGTGGCAAAATACAGTATTTTTAGTGCACTTTTATTTACAGGTATTACCAATAATCCGAGTATGCAGTTTCCATAGGCTCCTATCATTTTTGTACATAGAGTATTCCAGAAATTCCATCTTATCACCACTTTCATTTTTTCATTCTGCCCCTGTCAAGTTGATACTGAGTTATGCCACACAATCTACTTGAAAGTGGTAGGATGGGAAAATAAAAAGCCAAACAACTCTCATAGTCTCATGTGTAGTCAGCAGATCTATTTGTTCTTATACAGGGGCTATTACTAAGGGTACAGCGACCTTACAGTTTCAAATTCTACAATATATCTCTTAGGTTGCAACAGTCACACATGCTCCTACATCAGGCAGCATAAGTGATAATAATGTGAAAAACTATAAATAGATGATAAAGTGCTTCAAAGTGAGTCATGGAATAACAGAGACATACGGCACAAAGGAAGTCACAATCATAAATTACTGTGTGCAGCCCTGTCACCACTCAAATGCCAACTTCAAATCTAGAACATAAATGCAAAGAATATATCCCCAAAACACCAGATTTCCCTTTCTTAACATACCTACCCTTTTTAGCCTAAACAATTAGCATTTTTGTTCGCAAAATTGATTGAACAGTAACATACAGTTTTCTGAAAATTTCTGTTTTCAAATACAATCCTTTAATTCGTGACAAAAAATGAAAATATCATAAGGAAACATTTGCATTTAATACATACAGGAGCTTGATTCCTAAATAACAGCAAACCCTGTTCATCAAGTGCTCAAATTTAATACTGTCAGTCAGCCAATAATCTTTATAAAAGTAAAAGCATAATATATACTGTACATAACATCTGAGGATTGAACAGTTACAATTTTTTTATTCAGTAATCAAAGAATTGTGAGTTAAATTTCATCAGGTCCAGTGCAAAATATCAACCTAGATTTAAATACATAGTTCTTCATAGCTTTTTCTGATTAATAATGCTACACTTATAAGATTTATAACAGCATAACAAATATCTATTGAGCAAAGTTGCTGCAGAAACACCATGTCATCCTTATATTGTCTAGGGTTAGCACTGCGTAGGATATAGACTAAACAGGAGGTCCGTGGGGCTAAATAAAGTGGACAGAACAGTATGAAGTGAGATGCGCATTGTTTAGAAAAATTATCACATCGGCAGGTTCCTTGCAAAGAAAAGGCTACCTCCAGTGTACTATGCATAATCTAAAAAGAGTTAAGATATAAACAGTAAGTGGGTTTCACAATCCATTCTAAATAAGATTCCATGCCACTTTTAACTGACATAGAGGAATATCTAACCACTGTTTCTTTAAACTCGGCCCTCTCCAGCCACAAATTCATACAATAATCGAGGTATCACTGTTTACTGATTCTTTACAACTCAGGATTATTTTTTGTGGATTGTTATATAATTCTGGAGTTCCTATCACCTCGTACGTTTTCCTTAAATAGGCAAACCAGTTAATAAACTCCACTTTATTGAGTATGATACAGTCATTCAAAAACGTTCTAACCAGTCCCGCCTTTGGTCTGCCCCAACTCTTAATCTATTGCATCAGTTGTGCTTGCCCAATTAAAGCTCCAAAGTATGTTAACCCTAACTCATCATGGCAGATTAAAGTGGCAGTGCCTCTAGATGCTGAGAGCAGTCTGCAAGTAAAGCTATTTTCAGCATGTTGAAGATCTCCCATATTGCTAAAGCCCCACAAGCCTGCTCCATATGTTCTTATTGGGATGCATTTACTTTTATATATGTTTAACATTTCTTTCACAGGTAAGTGCCATACTCTATGCTCAAACCTAAAAATGGCCTTGAGATTTCCACTAGATTGCTGCAGTCTTAAAGATAAGAGAGTGTTCCAGCTTAATGAAGAATTCAAAAAGAATCCCCAGATAATTGAAGGTTTCTGTCTTTTCAAGCTGTGTTCTTCCCATATGAAAAGACTAAGGCTTGGTATTAGCAGGGCCACAAGTCATGATATATGACTTTGAGAAGTTCACCCTCAAGTTTAAGTCTTCCACAAAAGTTAGGAAGGAATCCAGTATGGCCTGTAGACCATTTGCTGTTCGGGCAATACACAGAGCATCATCCGCTTATAGCTAAATGGGTATAGACTGGGTTCCCAATCAGGGCATGTCTTTTCCCTTGCATATTATTAATCGATTTTATGTAAATTAAAGATAGGAAGGGGGCTAAAGTTCTGTGTCTCACACCCCGGGTGATTCTAATTTGGGAGAACCGTATCGTTCTATTAATCTGGGTAGGGGATTTTAGTTCGAAGGCCATAGAGGACCGCATCCGATGTGTCGTGATGCAAGCATCTTATTAGGGTGAGCAACTCCTTTTCCAACCCCATCTCTTCCATTAGGACCCATAATTTGGAGCAATTTACTAAACTGAGGCAACTCAAAAGCAGTCGCGGCTCGCGGTGCGTGGAAGGGGCGGGGTGGCGTGCAGGGAGGGGGGAGAGGGGAATTAACATGAAATTAAGTTTTTAAAACCGCTTACTTCGATCGCCGCCACCACTGACACCACCGCACCACTCCTCTGCTGCAGGCACAGGCTCCCAGCCTGCCCTGCAGCCAATCCTGATGCTGCTCAGAGCAGTGCCTGGTTTGGCTGGGAGCGCCAGCCTGTGCATGCTGTCTCCAGCCAGGCAACACATTGTCTGGCTGGAGAAAGCCTACTGTGCATGTGTGTTTGGCCGGCCCAAGACGGCCGCCAAACATACATGTGCACTGAGGGGAAATGCTGTGCACTCCCCCTCACTGCTAGTCACCCCTGTGTCCCCGCCCCTTTACAAGAAAACGATAATAAACACAGTTTATTATTGTTTTGTTGTAAAGGTTTTGCAGCTGCTGGCTGGGGGGGCAATGCTACTCCGTCCTAACGGTGGAGCCGCCCCTGCTGAAAAAGTCCATAAAGTCTAGATGTAAAGCGCCCTCCTTAGCTATGCCATATTTCCCCGCGATGAAGTAGAGATGGAGACACTGTTCCGCAGTGCCAATCCCTGCTCTGAAGCCATATTGTACCTCTGGCATGATATTATTTTCAAAGGCCCAGGCTAGGCTTCCAGACGGAACAGAAGAACTCAACCCAGGATCTAGGCAATGGAATCTAACAGGGAGACTAACAGTGAGATTGGTCTATTGCAGAATGGTGATGATCTATCAATGCAAATCAAAAAGGTACACTGTTCCACAAAAAATGGTGATGATCCATCTCCTTTCTTGAAAATAGGCACAATAATAGCTGTCCTCCATGTATCTGGTATAGAGCCTATCGCTATAGTTCTTATTACATTTGTTAGCAATCGTGCCCATACTTTGACATTACTTTTAAAAATGGCAGCTGGTATACCATCTGATCGATATGCCTTCCCTAAAATGCACTTTTGGATTGCTAAGACCACCTTCTGAACTTCTAACTAGTTAAGGAAGCACTGTACATGTTGTTAGTTTTTATGCACCCCAATATCTAGATCGTTACAGTGGACCACCCTGTTCTTGATTGAAAATTGTTGAAAAAGGGGAAACCCGTAAATCCCCTGTGATTGCGAACCTCTCAAAAATTAGTATTATCTCTCACCCTCTTTGCCTCTGAGCGGTCATCCCAGGCTTTGTGCGATATCTCACTTTTCCTCTCATCTAGGGTAGTTTTCTATAGTAGCCTCTGCTTGAATGTGAGCTGACTTAAAGGGCTACTTTCAGCTGTTTACGGGCAGCCGAACATGCTGCTTTGAACTGTCTGTAGGGAGGAGGCTTGGACGGAGTCCTGTTGGAAATTAATTTATCTGAAATGCACCTAAATATGTTTTTCAATCCATCTTGAATAGCACTAGGATCTACAACAGAAGATAAACAGGTTAAAAAGGATTCCATATTCTCACCAACTACGACTTGTATACAAACAGCAGGGTCAGCCTTGTCCCATTTTATTCTTAACCATTTATTCTTAAGGTATTCTACTCCATGTGATCTTTTAGCGAGGCCCCTAGATTTGATAAATGAGTTCCACATAACAGTACGAGGGTGATGATCTCCTGAGCATTCACTAACTACTTTACAATCCAGAGGTAAAGGGGAGAGGTCAGCCAATATCACAATGAAATCAATTGTGCTCCCTTTAGAAATTTCTGTTAAAGTTAGGACACTATTGATTTCCCTATGGAATATGTCACTAGAAAAGACTAGGTTGCATTTCAGTATGAGTCTATTTAACGCCTAGCCTTAAACAGTGTGCTTAAAACGTGTCACAATTTCATTCTTTAAGTCCTTAAGGCCACACACAGACTGACCATTATATTCACATGTGGTAATACTAAAATCCCCTACCCAGATTAATAGAACAATACGGTTATTTTGTAGATAAAGACCTTCTAAAAAACGTGGTCAATCACATTGTTCATACCATGATTACAAATCTTGTAATAAAAATTAATCAGCAATATATCAAGCTCTTCAAGAAAGGGCAGCAGGGTAACCAGAATGTGTGAGAAAGAGTAGACTTCTGACGTTCGCAGTGCAGCAATCTGGGCAGAAATAAATGCTGCAAGACCTCCCTTAGCCCTGCCAGCAGGTGACTGGGGGGCTTTGTGAGCAAAGGCATACAAACCATCAATATGGAACTTCTCTGTCACCCAGGCTTCTTGACAGCATATAATATCAAAGGCATTGACAAATGAAAGCCAGTCTGGGTTTGTAATTTTGTTATGTGCCCCCACAATGTTACACGAGATGAGATTTAAGCTCCTCAATGTTGAAAGTGTCTCTTTATTTGAAGAGCTCCTAGCCTCATCCAGAGTTAAATAGACATTTTGAATCAAAATGTCGGTTTTATTTCCTTCTGACAAGTGTGCTCAATCACCTTAATAAGGGAGGACAGTCGATTAATCATATCCAACATTTCAATTGGCTCAAAGCAGTTACTCACAGGGACATTACACCAGTTCTGTACAACCACATATGGTCTTGGATCTCACTAATACCGTTGTTTGTTAAGGAATACATCGGCCTTTTTACGGTGTAAGATGCACTTTAATCATACAGACCTGGTATATGCTATTTGTACAATATTGTTCCTATGACAAATAAAAAAAATTACAACACAAAAAGAAGCCAAGGGGATGTGCCCGTGCACCCTCTTGCTTTTTGCTGGGTAACTTAGAGACTGTAGTAATGATTATCAGCTTTTTATTTCTGAACGCAACCACCTTTTGGTTTTTACTAGTTTGTCCTACCGATTCAATGCTATGATGGGTAAAGATGATTTCATGTGTACAAGTCATCATGGGAACCTGCTTTGGACCATAACCAAAGAAAAGTCTTGAATTTTGAAGCCTGTCCATCCTTCTCTAATCCATTTGAAACTGGCGGTACGCCTTTGAAGACAATCACATATGGAGGTACAATCTGGTGGTAATTTCAGGGTATCTTGTGGGTGCGGTATTTGAGATTTTCTGCACCTGTGTTATATCGAGGTAGATAAGTTCCCTTTTTTGTATTAAGTCCCTTTGATTGCACCTACCACTTAGTTGTGACACAGGCATAGTATTTTATTGTGTTTCCTCTATTGTGTTTCTGCCAGAATTGAATGTATCTGTGCCCTCTGCTGGCATTACAGGAATTACAGGAACGATATGACCAAAATATCGGGTGCCATCAGTGTCACTACTATGTTTATGATCAAAACATGTGGGTACTGTATTTGCTTGAACCAGAAATTGCTTTAACAGGGCCATAATGTTGGCTTCCATTTTAGAATAAAAGTCATTTATGAAAGTTTCTGTTTTCATAAGGAACTGGTCACAGAGCTCTGTGACATAATTGTGACTATCTTTTGCTACCTCATTTCTTTCATTTCTCTGCATTCCTCCATCTGGTAGTTGTTCCCACGGAGGCTTTGATTACCTGCAGCAGAAATGAGCAGACATTGTGTGACGTTTTCTGTGCTTTGGCCTTTACCTCCCTTCTTTCTTTTTTAACGTAGGTGGGCTTCCGAGGATTGAAATAATGTCCAAAGGATCGTCCTCAATTTCTGCTCTAGAACATGGGATAAGGAGCCCTAGGCTCATTGGTCAACTTTGTCCCAGTGAGTCTCTTTCAGCACAATTCTGAGAGTTCTGACAATTTACCTCCTTGTTAAGTACAGTGGTCTGTTGTTCCAAAGATGGATTATGTGCTTGCAGCTGTGCAGCATTAATCCTTTACTCCACATTTTCAAGTTCAGAAGAAATCATTCCCATTTACAGTAGTTAGGTAATTAGCAATGCAATACTTTTGAGCAGAAGGATCTCCTTTCCTCTGTTTTGACGGTATAGCCTTTCTTTTCCCAATGGTTTAATCAAAGCAACAGTTAAAATGCAATGCCCTACCTTAAAGTCGTGCAGTGATCCCAGTCAATTATATGATGCAATTTAAGTCAATCAGGTGATGACGAGCCCGGTCTTGGCCTGGTCTTTGGTCATGTACAGCCCGGGTGCGTCCTGTGTGCGTTCCACGCTGCCGGAGAAGTAAGCTTGCTAAATAGCGCAGGTGGTGTGTCCCAGATGTGGTGAACGATGTCTGATGGGGCTTGTAGTCATCTCTATGACCTCGGCATAGCCCACACTGCGGGAGAACTAAGGGCCTGATTTATGAAAAGTTAGCACCACCTTTGCGGCATTTACAAAATAAATGACGCAAAAGCACCTCAAACTTACAAAATATAATTATATATTTTATGTTTGCACCGCTTTTGCGGCAAAAAATGATGCAAAGGCGGTGCTAACATTTCATAAATCAGGCCCCAAGTGTGCTAAATAGTGCTGATGGCATCTCACAGGTGCGGTGTGTAGTGTCTGATAGGGAATGTAGTCCTCTCCCCCGCACGGCCCCTGATGCAAGTTCAATATTTGTCTAAAAAGGACTGCCTCTGCCTCACATTACACCATTACCAGTAAAGAATGTTGCCTGCCAGAATTTGCAACTTTATGTCAAAGAGTTCCTCTTCCATGCCAGGCATGGCCATTAGAAATCAGAGATGACCACTGTATTTCAGGAATGGCCACTATTAAAGTAGGGCACTCATTATGCTAAAAACAGAGACCACTAAGAACTGGGCCCTATGCACAGGTTTCTCACGTCTAATAATAGCCAATTTAGGCCAAAGTCATATCATACTGATGATTATAACCAGTATAACTATATCCAGGACAGTCATTATAATGCCACTGGTGCATAGAAATTTCCAAGGATGACAGTAGTATACCACGGCCATCATCCTGGTAGAGGTGGTTACAATTATGCTGGGAATAACCACAACTATACACAAGATGGCCACCATCTAGCTCTCTGAAGTAACCAAAATGGGATAGGAAGCATTCTATCAAAACTCAAAATATATAAATTAAGCCAGTGATAGCCACAATATTACCTCATGGCCCAGCTCCACTTGTTTGCTCTTGACGTCTTAAGGATGTTGCGATTTTTCCGACATACAAACATTGAAAATTAATAATTGTACATGTACAATGTGATAGAATGGGTGGTGGGTCACAAATCAATCTTTTCTTGTGTATGTTGTAACTAAAGACGTGCATGGGATAACGTATGTACTGCAATATGTGCTCTGGAGGATTACAATGGAAAGGCCAAGGGTGTGTTCGAAGCATGAAGCACACCTTCACATATTTGAAATAAGCAGCTGATAGTCCAATGCATTTCACATAATATACTGAACAACCTTTGTCCCTTTTCTGCTTAGACAATAATCAAAAATACATTTGAATACAGTTTGGCTTAGCTGGCTAGCTATATTTCAAGTTTAACACTTTCGAACTTTAGAAAAAAGCAACCTCATAAAAGAATAAAGATAAGAGATCTGGGCCGCACATTAATCTTATTTAAAACGATAAAGATCAGGGATCGAGGCCACACATTCATCTCATTTACATTCAACTGGACAAGGTCATTAACGCTGTAGAACAAAGACCACTGCCGAGGACTTTTTAAGTGTCGTCTAGACAGAGCAGGCGCTGTCTCTTCAAGACAATTTGTTTACTCTTAATGGGCTTGGAGGCCACCAATTACTTGCCATTTGTGGGCTTTAAAGCCACTTTCAATTGCTTGCTTAATCCTGGTCATCTTTGCGGTCTGAGCTTACCTTTTCTTCATGTGACCCTTGCCTGGAGCATGGCCCAAGCACTTGTATCTTTACACTGCTCACACTTTTAGGAGCTATTTTATTCTTTTTTTTGAGCCACAGTATAGACTGCATGTTAGAAATGAGGTCTCAGTTTGCACTCTGTCCAAGCAGGGACCCTCACTCTAATCAGGGCAAGGGAGATACTCACTTAAGATAACCCCTGCTCACCCCCTTGGAAGCTTAGCAGAAGCAGTCAGGCTTATTTCAAAGGCAATGTGTAAAGTATTTGTATCAAAACACACAGTAACACAGTGAAAACACTACAAAATGGACACAACACCAGTTTAGAAAAACAGCCAATATTTATCTAAATCAAACAAGACCAGAATGACAAAAATCCAACATACACAGGTCAAGTTATGATTTTTTAAAGTAAAAAGAGTCTTACTACATAAAAAACAATGGAAAAGTTGTTGGTACACAAAGTACCTGGTTTGCAGCAAAAATAAAGCCGCATGGGTGAGTGTGAATCGGAAAGGTCAGCGATGCGGCGATTCCTCACTCGCAAGTGAGGCCGTGCGTCATTTCTTCTCTGATCGGGTAGGCAATGTGTCATTTTTCTCTCCCACAAGAGAGCGATGCGTTGATTTGCGGACGGGGCACCTCGGGTCCGCACAGGTTCTCATTGATTTTGATGCCCAGCAATGATACGTGCTTAATCTGGCCACAAGGTGACAGAAAACCGCGATGCGTAGGGTTTGTGTCAATTTCAGCAGCCGCAAGTGGATGTTGCGTTGTTTCTCCAGCTGCAATGCAGGTGATGCGTCAATTTCCCAGCTGCGATGCAGGTGGTGCATCGATTTCAGCTACGAGGCGGGTAGACATGTTTTTACAGCCACTTTGAAGGTGATGTGTCAAATGTTTCCCTGCACCGCTTCCTGTCCGTGGATTTCAGTCCATGTTCTACCAGTTTCAGCTTTCAAGGGCCTAGAGGCTGGATAGCGCACCACTTGGCAGACCATGAGTCTCAGTAGAGAGTCCAGATGCCGGCAGAGGAAGTCTTTGATGGCCCTGAGACTTCAAAACAGGAGGCAAGCTCATTCCAATCCCTTGGAGACACTTCACAAGCAGGAATATACCACAAAGTCAATTCCTTGTCCTCTTTCAGGCAGGAGCAGCAACTGCAGGCCAACACAGCATAGCACAGTCACAGGCAATGGGGCAGTACTTCTCCTCCAGCTCTTCAGCTCTTCTCCTTGGCAGAGGTTCCTCTTCAGTCCAGAAGTAATCTACAAATCTGGGGTTTTGGGACCACTACTTATACCCCTTTCTGCCTCTGAAGTAGGCAAACTTCAAAGGAAAGTCTCTGTTGTTCACAAGATCCTGCCTTGCCCAGGCCTTGCTCCAGACACACACCAGGGGGTTGGGGACTGCATTGTGTGAGGGCAGGCACAGCCCTTTCAGGTGTACGTGACCACTACTCCCTCCACTCTAGCCCAGATGGCCCATCAGGATATGCAGGCTACATCCCAGCTCCTTTTGTGTCACTGTCTAGTGGAGATTCACAAACAGCCCAACTGTCAGTCCGACACAGACAGGGAGTAAACAAGCAGGCAGAGTCACAGAATGGTTTAAGCAAGAAAATTCCCACTTTCTAAAAGTGGCACTTTCAAACTGATAATCTAAAAAACAACTTTATCAAAATATGTATTTTTAAATTGTGAGTTCAGAGACCCCAAACTCCAAACCTCCCAAAGGGAAACTGCACTTAAAATATATTAAAAGGCAACCCCCATGTTAAGCTATGAGAGAGCTGGGCCTTGCAACAGTGAAAACTGAATTTGGCAGTATTTCACTCTCAGGACATGTAAAACACATCAGTACATGCCCCACCTTTAACATACACTGCACCCTGCCCTTAGGGCTATCTGGGCCTACCTTAGGGGTGCCTTACAGGTACAAAAAGGGGAGGTTTGGGCGTGACAAGTGGATACACTTGCCAGGTCAAATTGGCAGGTTAAAACTGCACACACACAGACACTGCATTGGCAGATCTGAGCCATGTTTACAGGGCTGCTCAGGTGGGTGGCACAATCAGTACTGCAGGCCCACTTCCGTTCTTGGCTGAGGAGCACCGCCAAGTACAGTTTCTTTATGCTTTCAGTGTTTATCGGTTGTTTGGGAACACTCTTTTTTTAATTGTTTCCTGCCACAGCTCATGTTCTGATGTGGGTGGCGCTTTACTTCCACTTCCTCTACATGTTCATCCGAATTTGTTTGCAGGCATTCCACGTTTGTCAATTTATTTCCATTTCATTGTTTGCTAACATTTGCAATTTATTTATTTACTTTTGTAGGCACAGGAGAACCAACGCTGAGGCTCCAACCTGGCTCCCCAGGTCCAATGTTGGCAGCTCTGGATGTTATGCTACATCCTCTCTCTAAAAGTTGCTGGTTTTATTTCTTTAGAGGTTGTGGTTCTGTTTGTTTTATGTTACTTGTTGCTTCATAAACAAACTGCTCCATAAACAAAGCTTCCGCAGCAAGCTCCTGTTTTGGAGCCATGTTAATAAATTTGCCTTTGTTAGGAAAGCAAGCCCAGATGCCACAGAAGCCGAGAAACATAAACAATCCTTCCACGGAAAGCTCTGGTTTTGGAGCGCCGTGTTAATTAAACTTGATTATGTGAGAAAAGCAAGCCAGGATGCCACAAAAGTCAAGAAATATATTTTATACACTGTATGATTTATATGCATCCATGCCAATAGACACGATTCAGGAGGGAGTCTCCCAGTACTTTAAGCCGAAAATGGCTTTATTTCAGTGGTCTCCCACCTGAAACTGCCTGCAATGTCTGAGTCTTGAGCAGGAATATTAAACAACAGGCTTCTGAGTGCCGGGCAGCTGTTGTCTTTCCCAGGCGCATAGCCTCACCTCTCTTCCTGCGGGCTCATGGGCTCACCTCTCTCCCCTCAAGCACACGGGCTCGCTTCTCTCCCTGCAGGCACATGACCATACGTCTCTCATTGCAGGCACAGAGGCTCACCTGTCACCCTGAACGCTGCTCACCATGGACTCATCCAGGCACACCTCTCAGCATGCATTCACACAGTCACACTTTTCCTCTGGCATTCACACAAGTTCTCCTCTCACCATGCATTCACCTGCACTCACACAGACAAACCTATCTCCATGCTCTCTCTCTGCACACCTCTCACCGTACACTCATCTCACTCTCCACTCACACGGGCAAACCGTTCACTCTGGACTCACACGGGCACACTACATTATTCAACACCAAACCACATTATTCAACTCAACAACACAATTACACAACACACCACATACATCCAATCCACACCATAGAATTCCACATCATGCCACAAAATTCAACAGCATCCAGGGGAACCACCACACGAGCCAGGGAGTTAGTCTGATAGAGTACGAGGAAATTGAAGTCCATCCCTGCTGTCGGCAGCCGTCGTCGTAGCAGCAGATGGGCGGACAAAAGCATTTGATATGCTTTTTCAGAGTTCTCCGATGTCCTCTGGCCAATCGGTGCCATCGGACCGCCTTCCCCTGGGGTTACCTCTACCCGGTGTTGCCGTGGTTCTCCGGGGTTTTCTCAGGTCCCGGGACCCGAACAGGGGACTAGAAGGCTAGGAGGGCCGGGGAGAGCCGACTGGAGCCAACCGGAGGAGAGTCGGTTATCCACTGCCTGTAGCTCGCACAGAGCTTTACCGCGAGCTCCAGGGGTGGTCTTTTACCCCAGAGTCAGGGTCCTGTGTCAGGTACTCAGTGGTGCCAGGGGCCCGCAGCAGCTGGAATGGGCCAGGCCGGGTTGTGTCGTGTTGCGGCAGGGAGAGAAAAAGTACTCTTGAGGCAGCCCTCCTTCCAGATTACCCCCGGGACCCAGAAAGCACGAGAGGCTTGGGAGGCTTGGGAAGAGCTGTTGGCATTAAGGGAGGTGGCACAGGGTCCTTTTCCTGACTTTCCTGATTTTCCCGACAGGCAGCTTTTCCAGTGATAAGTCAGCCACTGAAGTATCATGTCCACACCCCAAGGAAGAAAACCCCAGGAGCAGAGGAGAATGAGAAGAAGAGGATCTTCTAGTGCTAACTACTTTTGTCGCGGCCAGGGGTAAGTGACTTACCCCTCTTTTTCCATACTATTTAACATTATTCTACATTATTTGAACTACCAGTATTTAGCCTGCAAATTGTTGATACCCCTCTACTGGAGAAAAGACACAATAATTTCCTGTTACCACGCTCGTGCCTGCCACCTGTAAACCCCTGTATGACTGGTCAATGACTCTAATAATTAGTACCTGCATCCTGGTGGAAGCGACAGGTGTCATAGAATATATGGTAATTACAGAGAAGCAGGTTTAGGAGTAGGAACTGTCAATTTATGTTGTGGCAAGATATTAGACTGGAATTTGCTGGTGGATAAAATTCACGGTATGTGGAGGTGGCGGTAGTGGCATAAGAATTAGGAGTTAAAGGAAAAGTCTTCTGAATTATATAGTCCAACTATTCCCAGGAGAACAAAAATATAGTATGCCCTCAAACAAAATGCGGACACGTTGGGCAAGTGACCTGAAGAAGGGCAGGAAAGGTCTCTCAAGGGCTAAGGGAATTCCGAAGGAAAGTCGTGTCTTAGGAGATACTGATGTTAGTCTTGAGGGAGGAGATATACCTTTGATGCCACTGCAGGAGGACGTCCTGCAAGACTACAGGGAAGGATCAGCTGTAATGCCATTCGGCGTGTCAATTAAAAAATCTGTGGGGAAATATTTTAAAAAGACTGTCAGCGTGTCTCAGGTCATAGAAAGGGAAAAATCTCTAAAATCTTATCAAAGAGAAGACTAACAGCTCCCAGCAAGTGGTTCTATTACTTCAGCCCTACTACAGAATGAGGTTTTATCTTTTGGAGGAGAGTTGGACTTGAACTCGGGGGGGTACACTCACCAGGACCTAGGCTATCTTCATCACCTTGCATTTCCCCTCTTATTGGGCATAACTGTATGTTGGATGAAAGACCCCCGTTTTTACACCACATTAGAGAAGGAGGGAATAGGAGGGGAAGGCAGAAGAACAAATAAAATAAACATCTCCTCTCCAAGTGATAGACAGTCGACTCTTAGCCTGGAGACCACTGCAGTCCCTGCAGCATCCTTATTAGAAGTAATGTTTCTAATGCAGAAAACACTACAGGCTATTTTAGAGGTACTAACAGTGAATATTGGTCTAGGTAAATTACATACAAATCAGTTACAAGAGATTACGGTAGAGTTAAAACAAATATATGCCAATTTTGGTGCAGCCAGTGTCTGAGAAAAGGGATCAGGGACAGGTACACCTGTAGAAAGAAGTGAAAGAGAACTAAGAGATGAAACAAAGTTAACAATGCTCCCTTTGGAATACATCTCTAAGCAGCCCATGCTGGTGATAAAAAGGAGTCGAAGTTGGGGAATAAGGGCTACACACCATATTGCAATATATTAAGACGCAAACTTAGGATTCTTAAAAGGAAACGACACACAAATAGAGGGAGGAGGCAAGTCTGGTAAAAGAAATTAGGAACTATTCCACGACAGAGGCAAGAAGTGGGTATCCCGAAAAAAAGGAGTGTGCCCCAAATGGGACCTAGAGTAGCAGATATAGAAGAAAACCAGCTAGTAAAAGAGAAGAGGTATGCCCAAAGGATTGTATAAAGGGAATGTAAGAAAAACAAGGAAACCAGTGATATTAAAAGGAATGCAAAAAGCAGGGAAAGTAGAGGGGAAGAAATATTAGAATGTCAGGAGAAGGGTAGCCCCTTGCTACTATCTAGGGGATTGGGATCTATCAGGAGACTAGAGAGCAACAATGGAAGTGAGAATATGTGGGTGTACTTTGAACTTTGGGGAAGGGTGTTTGGCAGAAAACAACGGAGGAAGCTTAGGCCCTTGAATCCTTCAAAACTATTAGAAGTGATGAGTAAATGCCCTAGCTTGTGTGAGGTTGGGTCAGAGGATATAAGGCAAATAGGATTCACTACAAATCTTGAAGGGAGGAAGGTGACAAAGACCCTTTTTTACTCAGGATGTGTTAGACAAATGGTGTTGAGAGCAGAGGAGGAACTAGAGAAGGAGGGCATAAGATTAATCCAAATAAGGGAAGTGCAGAATGGAGACAGTAACTGTGGAGCCCTCATTTGCCATGCAGGGCTGCTACCAGACCAAGTACAGTATAGATTACAAGGTCCTAAAGAGTAAGAACATGTATGGATGAAGGAAAGGGCAGACTAAGGGGGTCATTACAACCCTGGCGGAAGGCTGAGCACCGGCAGTAAGACCGCCAACAGGCTGGCGGTCTTACTTTGTGGAATTATGACCATGGCGGTTACCGCCATGGTCATCCGCCGGTTCTCCGTTCCGCCCGCCGGCCTGGAGACCTGGGTCTCCAGCCCAGCGGCTGTCACTATACCGCCAGCGGTATTTGGACCCGGCTTACCGCCGTGGATTTCCAGCGGTTTGAACTGCCATGAAATCCATGGCGGTAAGCACTATCAGTGCCAGGGAATTCCTTCCCTGGCACTGATATGGGTCTCCCCCACCACGATTCCCACCACCCCTGCCACCCCCCAAAGGTGGCAGGGCCTCCCTCCCCACCCGACCCCCAACATCACTTCACCCATACCCACACGACACGCACGCAGGCACCACCTACATACTTACACGCACACACGCCGACATACATGCCTACATACACACACACAGTCATACACGCACACCCACATTCAAACATACATGCACACATCCATACAGACATACCCACAGACATACACGCACTCATTCCCATACACACAACACCCCCGCAGGCATACATGCACTCACACACCCCCTCTACATACACACACGCACACCCCCATGCACCCACACAACACACAACAGCCCCCCACCCCCTTCCCTCACGGACGATCGACTAACCTGGTCCGACGATCCTCCGGGAGGGGACTGGAGCCATGGGGGCTGCTCCGCCGACACCACACCGCCAACAGAACACCGCCATGGCGAATCACAGGACATGATTTGCTGGGCGGTGTTCTGTTGGCGTGGCGGTGGAGGTGGAGCAACCTCCACTTCCCTGCCTCCCGCTAGTATGGCTGTTGGTGGCTCTCCGTCCGTAAAAGGATGGAGAGCTGCCAACGGTCATAATAGGCCGAGCGGCAAACCGCCACTAATGGCGGTCTTTAGCACGGCGGTCAATCGTCGGTCTTTAAAAAAGACCGCCGATGTCAAAATGACCCCCTAAGTGTGAATATAGCTGCTGACCCTAAAGGCCCAATGATGAAGAATCAATTCAAGACCCTTTTAAACCGCCATGATGACTATAGCGGGGGAGGTGAGCGAATTGGACTAGGGATCAACCATTTTGCATAGCCCTTTGGTTTTTTCCTGGAACTTAGGTGGTTATAAGAAACATTTAAAACAAGATTTATTTAAAGAGAAGTTGGGAAAGTATGATATGATGTGTTTCCAGGAAACTTGGCTGTGCAAAGAACCCAAACCAGTTGATGGCTTTCTGAGGCTTTCCAAGGATGCCAAGCGGCTAGGTCAAGGTCTTCCCTCGGGGGGTCTCATTATTTTGTCCTCAACCAGAATAGCCAACAGACCAACAAAGATAAAACCAAAAAGTTGTTGACTACTAGCCGGCCAGATAGACCTTTATAATGACATTTGGGGGTCAAGGCAGCTTACTGTAATCAATTATATATTTAGCCAGGAAGGATATCAGATTATGATACCCAGCGGTCTGCTTCAGGATGATTTAGAGGCAATATGTATAGGTAATGCACAGCAGTTAATATTGATATTGGAAGACTTTAATCATAAACTAGATCAACCATGTGGTGATAAATGCCATAAAGACTTACTGACTACTTCACAAGTACCAGAAGCTATTTTTCCCAGATCAGAGAGTACGGCTCGGGACAGGGCCTTCGTAAGAATTTTAGGCTCCCTAGGATTGTTCTGCATCAATGGTCACATAGACACAGACAGGTAATCAAGTCTGCCCTATTGATGATGCCTTTGTGAACGCCTGGCGCTTTGGGGAAGTGGCAGAATTCAAAGTCATGCATCTAGAGGGAGGTGATCACTGGCCCCTACAGTTAACGCTTAAGGCAGAGAATACAGTTCTACTTGAAAGGGTAGTGCCACTGCAGGTGGATTACCCACATCAGATAACTACCTGTATTAAAGAAGACAGTCTAAAAGCACTTAATGAGATGGAGGTAAATTACAGGGACATTAGGGTGATGGAAGACCCTAACGATATATTTATGGAATATGAAAGGGCAATTGAAATAGTAGTAGATTGCCTGAAAGTAAAATTAAGAATAATACAGGAGAATAAAGACCAGAGACAAGCTAGAAGGAATCATAAAAATTCATGGTATAATCAAGAGTGTAGGACCCAGAAGCATAAGGTGCTGAAGTTAGAAAGGGAATTCAAGAAACTGCATAGTAAAGGTACAGAGCAGAAGCTTCGCTCGGCTAAGCAAGCTTATAAAAACACCAGTAGGAAGAGGATATGGGAGTTTATAAATAGATACTGGAAAGTTATATTAGAGATGATAGGAACCCATAGAATTAAGGGTTTTGGCAGCTGGTGAGGGAGGGAAAACCCACTGGGAATATGCGGTGCTTAGTCGGAGAAGATGATTGGAATATGCACCTGTGCACTCTGTACAGAAGGACGGATGTGGGATTATACCAAGGAAATAAAGTTGAGGTAGGTGGACTCCTAAGGTTATCTGTCTCCCTCCAAAAGATAAAATAAATATTTGTGGCTCTCAAGGTAACTAAAGCAGCCGGACCAGATAGCCTTCCAGCGATTATAATAAAAAAGAATGTTGTTTGGTGGGCTAGACTTTTTTATGTTACTTTTCACAAAATCCTGGACTCTGGCCACTTCCCCGAGAGTTGGAAGCGTGCAATAATTAGGCCAATTTACAAGAAAGATGATCATACACAACCAAAGAATTATCGTCTATTCAGCTTGCTGGATGTGGGTGGAAAAATCTTCACAAAGCTACTGTTATGCCAAATGAAAGACTGGGTAGAGTTAAATAGTTTGATTCCAGTAAATCAAGGTGGTTTCAAAGAAGGCCCCTCGACAACAGACCATTGTTTTAGTCTTTGGGCACTGGCAAAAAAATCGATAGAGGTACGAGGGCACCTATTTTGCTGTTTTGTCGATTTTCATGTCACTTTTGATTTGGTGGACCGGAGCCTGTTATGGGAAATGTTGAAGCCGGTCTGGGTTGATTGTCACCTACTATTTCTTCTTCAGGGATTGCATCTGAAAAACTGGGCCCAAGTGATCCTAGATGTCGATGGATCGTTATCAAAGAAGTTCCCTATAAATAATGGACTGCAACAAGGTTGCGTCTTGGCCCCACTGTTGTTTGCAATATTTTTGACTGTCCTGCCAAATGCATTAAAGGAGGCTAGGGGGCTTTGTCCAAAAATGGGTGGAACTCATATCTCTTGCTTATTATATGCAGATGATTTGGTGATAGTAGGCATGACAGAGATGGGACTGCAAAGAAAATTAGACGTTTTTTATCATTGTTGCCAAAATAAAAAGCTTACATTAAATCTGGACAAGACAAAAATAATGGTACTGGGAAAAAGGAAAAGAGCATTCTCCTGGTATCTGGGAAGCGATAGAGTAGAATTTGTTGGAAAATACAAGTACTTAGGCATGTGGTTTGATCCCAAATTAAGATGAAAAGGTTTGGGGATTACAGCAGTTTAAGCAGAAGTATGGAGGGCCATCTCTTCGTCCTGTACTTTCTGCATTTAATGCTATGGTGCGTCTTCAATTTCAATATGGGGTGGAAGTGTTAACCCTTGCTGGGAAGCTGAATTGGGATGCGGAAGAAAGTAAATGCGTGAAATGTTTGCTTATGCTTCCCCCCCTCAAGTATGAGTCCGGCGATAATGGCGGAATGCCAAATGATGGCATGGATTTACCAGGGAATGCAAGCCTCATTGAAATTTTGGTTGAGCCTGTCTGATGAGGGGATTACTAAAATAGTGCGATTATGTAAAAAGGAAGTTATGACGAGTGAATTGAAATGGGCTTGCCAAGTGAGAGAACCACTAGAGAATATTTGTGCCCTCCTAGGTGTGGCTGGGAATCGTGGCATAGTGAACAAATACTGAAGCAGGAGTTGAGTGCTGTAGTAAAGAAAAGCGCTAGAGAAGAAGTTCTAGTTTATTTGGAGGGGATAATATCCACCCAGTTTATGGTACATGGGTGGAAAAACGAGGTAAACTTTCCCTATAAAGAGGCTCTACCTAATCCTAAATTAAGGGATGTGTTGCTAAAATTCAGGGTCGGTTTAAACCCTTGTTTTATGAATTCAAAAATAAAAACCATAATTAGGGAGGACTCAGGCTTGTGTGCATGTGGCTTAAAATGAAAATGTTATGCCCAACATATTTTATTGGATTGTTAATGGTTTTTAGAGGAGCACAAGACATTTTTAAAGCCAATTTTTAAAGAATATAATGTCAATAACTGGGATCATGCCCTGAACCTACTTGTAGACATGAGATTTTTGAATGCGGTTTGCGCCTTTGGCAGATTATTAACAGAAATACGAGCTGCCTTAATAGCGCTCTCTGGGGGGTTGTAAAGTGCAGGAGTCTAGTAGGCAGGGTATAAAAATGTAAAGGTCTCTTATGAGGGTGAATTATTATTTAACATTTGATTATAAGTGTATTTTAAGCAATAATGAAATTGCAAACCTAGATTTAGGATTTTAAGCTACTGTCCCCATTTAATTGTTGTTGGATTGTATTCTTATATGTCTGAGAGCTGTTGCTACATCCAAGAGAGATGGGAAATGACCTATTATGAAGTTTTTGAAAGTAGTCTTAATGTTAAAGCATGTGTCACTTTATCTAGACCAGCCTGTCTTACTTAAATTTTAAGATATTTTTAGAAATGTTTGGGTTAGGCTGGGTTTGCTCTGTGCAAGTCTATAATAAAGTCTATAAAACTTATTGTGACTAGTTTTATGATCGGCAATATGAGTCTTCTTAAGAGGTTATTTTAATTGTGAATTGTTCTGAGTTAAGATCAATGATAAGGTTGTAAATTACATGCTAGATTAATTTTATGTAGTATTATATTATTATGTATTTCATGTTTTATGCTTTTATGGCTTTTATGCAGAATAAAAGAATCTTTCATTCATTCAATAGCACACCAAATAATTAAACTCCACTACATACAACTCCACTCCACAACACAAAACACCATTCCACATAATTACACTCCATGACACAAAATCCCACTTCATATAATTCCAGTACACTCAGTACCACATAATTACTATTTGCTAAATTCCACTGCACTCCACACAATTCCACCCCACACAATTCAACAACTAACAATTCTAATCCAACCCACATAACTTCACTCCACACCACCTACATCCACTCTACTCCAAACCAAAACCCAAGGGTAAAAGATATTGGCCCTCATTACAACCCTGGCGGACGGTGTTAAAGCGGCGGTAATACCACTGAGAGAGCGTAGCTTATATAATCTATATTAACATGAAATGTTTATGAATTAATGTGTGATAATGCCGTATAGAAACCGAAATAATGAGTTTTTTGCTTAGACGTGCACCTGAAATGTGACCACGGGGAGTGGCCGCCAATATATACGAGAACTAATAGAAATGACCAATATTGATAAAATATGATATTAAGGGGGTCATTGCCACCCGCCAAAGTAACCCCGTCGAAAGACCGCTCCCGGTCAAAAGACCGCGGGGGTCATTTCGACTTTCCCTCTGGGCCGGCGGGTGACCGCCAAAAGGGTGCCCGCCGGCCCAGCGGGAAAGACCCTGCAACAATGAAGCCGGCTCCGAATGGAGCCGGCGGAGTTGCAGGGGTGCGACAGGTGCAGTTGCACCCGTCACGATTTTCACTGTCTGCAAAGCAGACAGTGAAAATCTTTATGGGGCCCTGTTAGGGGGCCCCTGCACTGCCCATGCCAGACCGCGGGGGTCATTTCGACTTTCCCTCTGGGCCGGCGGGTGACCGCCAAAAGGGTGCCCGCCGGCCCAGCGGGAAAGACCCTGCAACAATGAAGCCGGCTCCGAATGGAGCCGGCGGAGTTGCAGGGGTGCGACAGGTGCAGTTGCACCCGTCACGATTTTCACTGTCTGCAAAGCAGACAGTGAAAATCTTTATGGGGCCCTGTTAGGGGGCCCCTGCACTGCCTATGCCAGTGGCATGGGCAGTGCAGGGGCCACCAGGGGCCCCACGACACCCGTTCCCGCCATCCTGTTTCTGGCGGTGTAAACCGCCAGAAACAGGCTGGCGGGAAGGGGGTCGGAATCCCCATGGCGGCGCTGCAAGCAGCGCCACCATGGAGGATCTCCGGGCCAGGGGTTCCCGCCGGATCCCCTTTTCTGACCACGGCTTTACCGCAGCGGTCAGAATGGCCCTGGAAGCACCGCCAGCCTGTTGGCTGTGCTTCCGTGTCCCTCCACCCTGGCGGTCCATGACCGCCAGGGTTGGAATGAGGGCCTAATTGTGTTTTTTTCTACTAATTATTAATGATTGCGTTATTGAATTTTGCTGAAATCCTTGTAGGCCTTAAGTTAGCATGAGCCGGAGCTTAGCCGATTGGCTCTCATATTTAATGTATTTTTCCTATCTTGCAGTGTGCTGACTCACAAAAGGACATGGCCCCTTGTTTTCTTCAAACTAGAAGCTGAATGTAACCATAATAGATTTGTTCCCATGAAATCCCCATTGCTTGTAGAAATTGCTAAACAAAATGCAACACTGTAGATTAATGTAATGTACAAGGTTGTTGAAACCGGTGAAGACAATGAAGCTACTGACCAAAAGATGTGCAAAGAATTACAGAAGGATGAAATCATACCGGACGTGCCACCACCGAAAACGTCAATCATGTAAACCAATGAGAAGCTAGTAAAATAATACGGGGTGAAATATTAATGACATAATCCATTTTCCAATAGGGTAAAGATAGTGGGGTATAACTAATGTCCAATGAAATTTTAGGGGCATGTACAACGAAAAAGGGATAAAAACCCATGACACGGGGAACCATTTAGGTGGGTTAGGGAATGCTATTGATTTTATCCAGAAACTTTGTCACTCTGTTTGGTGACTTGTTGGTTTACTTAAAACCATCCTCGCCCTTAGATTGCCCATTTTACACTTTGCCTCCTTACGAGGGAAGTGCCCCTTTTTGCCCTGGAGCTGAATTTTGACTGACGGTGATTAGACTTATGTCCTGAAGACGAAGACTGAGCCGGAGTGCTGACCTAAACCTTGGAGGGTAATTATGACAATACAATTGTGATTTGTCTGTTTGCTTTTCCTTTCTAGGTACCAACTGCTTACTTTTGACAGAGACCATAGTTAGATGTTTTCCAAATTGGTGTTCTAAATTGTTTTGCATGAAGCCCAACATGCCAATGCTAATTAGCTGTTAGGACAGGCGTTCATCAATTGACGCAAATAGACAAACAACCGAAACTATGCTTTGTTGAACTGACGCGTTATTAACACTCTGCTAAATTGATCTATGTTCACGCAGTCTTATGTTTTGATGTTTGTGATTCTTGCCTTGATGAAATCTTATCAGAGTTGCCATATCGTGACTATGCTATTGTGTTTCTTGGTTTTGAGATTAAAGCATCTTCTTTTAGAATTGTAACTAATAGGGAATAAAACTCATAAAATTCTACTAAACTGGTGTGGTTATTCATGACTGCAAGGTCATGGTGGTGTCTTGAAATTGATTAATGACTTTGACTAAAGTGAAATGTATTGTTGTGATAAATATTGATGACATTATTGACGTATTGATTGACATATTGATTAGCTATCTCTTCCTAAGGTGTCTCTCAACTGGGTCAAAAGATTCATTGGCCTAAAACGAGTCCTGACGTGTAATAAATTATCATAAAAGGACACGTTAACAGTTCTGGTAGCAGAGGATGGTTTGGCCCTTTGGGGCCCTAGGACGGAGAATTACTGTTTAGATTGTTTTTCTGAGTTAATGCAAATTGGAGATATGATGCGTTTCTAAATTCACCATGACTTTCCTGGGATCTCGGAACCTGCCTAAGTGAGTTGGGAATGTTCTCGGCGTCATAGCATGTGTGGTATAGAATTTGCGCTTGCTCAGCTTATGAATTTTTGCTGGTGATTTGTGAAGTTTGCGTGTATTTAGGCCAGGAAAGGTTGTTTTAGTAGGAGTGGGCGTACTCCACAGTATGAGAGTAGGGAAGTCGGTGTACTTCATATGAGTGTGGCGCTTTGTGCTCAAAATTATCCACATGCTTGGTTGTTAATGTACAGACCCGTCGTGGTCTAATACTCCGGCGTATATTGACAAGTGTAGGACACACTTGGGTTTATGTTGTAATTTGTGCGGTTTAATTAGGTCAATCGGGCGTGGTTGACAAGTCGAGTTTGAGTCAAATTGTGTGTGTGTGAAACCTTCGATGGAGATTTGGCAAGTTCTAAAGTGCACTAGGACGAACAATTGACAAGTCGAGAGTAGGATTTGCAGGTCAAATTCTGCTTGCGGGTGTGGGAACTGAGAAAGAGAGAGTAGCGGCCGAGGCTTCAAGTGAAATCTCTGTAAAGTTCTGAAGCGAATGTGTTACCCTTCCTGTAGTAAACCGGCAAATTTGAGTTGTTGTTGTTATTGTTAAAGGTGCTTGCAATTTATTGCATTAGTTTGGTGTGAATCCAGTGAGGCGCGGACATGCTGCAAGACTTTGTCAGCTGCAGTGTGTGAGTGTGACGTCAGTGGTGCCATGCTGAGATAGGTCAGTTACCGAGAGGGGTCGCGCACGGATTGGCTGCCGTCCGTGAGAGGCAATAGGTTGAGAAAGGTGGGTGAAGAGTGTCCTGGGAATTAAAGTCACTTTCTGATTAAATACAAACAAAAGAAAAGACGCAAAGATGAACTTTATCAAAGTTTTAGGAGCGCTCTGAAAGGAGACACATACATTATGGCGAGTGAAGGGGAGCCTACACCGCCTGAGGGTACTCCAGCTTATATAGTAATGGAGGAAAAGGGAGTAGCGCCTTGCTTATGGATGAAGCAATGGCGCAAGTTGACAGAAAAAGAGGGAAGTTTGCCATTTCCGGAGCACGGAACGTTCAATACGAGAATTTTAGAGAATTTGAGGTGGATGTTAAGTGTGCAAAAGCCACCTCCGAGGCCAGCTCAGTACGAGGCTTTAGCAGTCTGGGATTTAATGGCTATTAAACAAAGACAACAGAAATTCGAGAGGAGAATGAGAAGGGCAGAAAAGACTTTAGCTCAGGCTAGATGGGACAATGAGAGCAAAATGTGGAGATGGGGAATAGTTGATGGACTCAAATTGTTTCCAGCAATAGCACAGGGACATGAGACGCAGGCGAAGAAAGCCACCTGTAAGACAGACAAGGACTCAAGTAAACCAAAAGAGACTAAGAGGTCCTGGATAGAAGAGGATGACTCAGACGATGAAGAGTTTCTTAATCAGTTATTGTAGGATCGCCCGCCACCTTATGCAGTGGACGACAATGTTCCGAGCACTAGTGCGGGTCCTGGGAACCAGACGCAGGAGAAGGGAGTTACTGATACAGTACAGTCTAGTGATACGGGTTTGATACAGAATGGTGTCAGTGTACCCACTGCGCCAGACATGCAGATTCAGTTGCAACCTTCACCGCAGATACAGAGAATCTATCCAGATGTCCCAGTACTAGAGACTACTACAAATCTGATGGTACCTCCTGATCCGATATATACAAAATCGAGGTTAGTGCAGATTGAGCCAACTCCGCAATTGCTGCCCCAACCGCAGCAACAGCTGGTTCCGAGTTATAGCCCAGAAGCAGGATCTTCATTAGTGCCTGCACCAGTTACAGCGAGTCAAGCTTTGGGAGCTCCTGCTCCGCGGGGTTTGGGACCAGGTCAGACACCAGCTGCCATATCATTACCAATTACTGTCGGTCCACCAGTACCACTGTATGCGCAAGATAAGTCTGGCACATTCGATCAGTGAGTGAAGACACCAGAAATGACAAGAGGAGGGTTCACAGGAACCCCCCAGCCCATTCTACCAAGAGAACAAGCAGCAGAAGGACTCAGATCCTTGTTAGACCTCAGTCCGATTGGAGCTCCTCTAGAGGCAATGAGACAAGCAGGGCTAAGTGTGTTAGCCCCACATACAATGAGTGCAGAGACATCACAGTCACCGTTGATGCAGTCGGGGAATATTTTGTTGCAAGGTTTCTCTGTACAACAATTGAAAGAGTGGTTAGAAAAGACTTATGCTTCACAAAAGACCGCAGCAACTGCAGAGAAATTAGAAAGGTCAGAAAAAGATGAGTACTTGAACTTTGTGAGACTTGGCGTGGAAGCTACTGAACTAGTGGAAGGGACAATAGGGGTAAACAGATTAGAGTCATACACAGAAGCGGAGTTAAGGTATCTGTGCCCCAAGATTACTAAAGAAGTGGGCAAGGTGCATCAGAGGTTGGCGAACCTGGCAGACAAATACAATATTGACATCGAGAATACTAAGCATTTGAAAAGAAGTTACAGACTAGACTTCGACTCTAAAGATTTTGATCACATGAGGTCAGCCGGAATAAAAGTGCACCTTAAAGAGATATTGCAAAGTGCTCAGATCTGGGGAGTCTTAGAAAAGTGGGAAGGCAGATGGGCAAAGAAAAGAGATAAGGAGAAAGGTGATAGTCCGGGATCGAGTCCGACTAAAGCCTCACCAGACACGGGGACAGTAAAGATACTACTTATGAGAGAAACAGCTGGAGGGGAGCTAGTTCATGTACCATGGACTAAAGGAGACATTTTGTCATTCACAAATGATTATCCCAGGTTAAGGGAGAAACCGATAGAGTGGTATCAGCAGACGGATAGGTTTGTGAAGCTTGCGAAGTGTCTCTGGGAAGTCTTGAATACCTTGTTTGAGATTATTGTTCCGCCCGACTTATGGCTTGAATGCAAGAGAGGTGTAGACTGGCCGACGCAAGAACCGGCAAGGGATAAGGTGACTGGAGCACCATCTGAGGAGGTGATGAAGTACTATCATAAAGTGATTGAGTTTTTGAAACAGAAAGTGTCGCTGAAAGTAACTGATTGGCAGAAAATCGACCGGACCTCACAGGAGGTTAAAGAGTCTATCCATGCTTATTATGAGAGGTTGTTGAAAGTGTTCAAACATTACAGTGGCACTGAGACTATTGAGCCGAAATACATAAATCACCTTGTGTTTAGATTTGTTGAAGGGCTGAGACCAGAGGTTAGCCAGATGATTAAGAATCATTTGATCTGTTGGCAAGCAAAGCCGATTGATGAGGTGTTGCAGTATGCGAAATACTGTAGTGACGAGATTGAGTTGAAGCAGAGAAAATTGAAGGAGAAAGTGATGGTGATGCAGATAAGGGCAGCGCAGGCAGGTATGCAAGGGAATGGAATCCAGCAGATAGTACAGCAACAACCGCAAGGGAATGGCGTGTTTCAGGCACAACCGAGAGGCCGAGGCGAGGTTTTGTGAATCGCGGTCTAGACTTGAATACTGTTGTGGTTCAAAATTACGTTCAAGGGATGAAAAAGATGTCACCATGTCACGCGTGCGGGGGCGTGGGGCATTGGAAGCAGGAATGCCCGAATGCGGTGCATGATGGTGTCGTTCAACAAAGCACTGATGTCGGTACATTTCAAATTATGAGAGGCCCAAGATTGAGAGGTCAAAATCAGAACTTTCAGAATAACATGGTTCAGATGCAGGGGCTACAGCCCATGCAGCAAATGCAAATGCCGCGTGTTCAACCAGCACAAATGCAGCAGGTACAACAGCAGGTTCCCATGGTACCTAGACAGCAAATGCAATTACCTT
Organism: Pleurodeles waltl; assembly: GCF_031143425.1. NCBI lineage: Eukaryota > Metazoa > Chordata > Amphibia > Caudata > Salamandridae > Pleurodeles > Pleurodeles waltl. Next base: position 679,377,453 of record NC_090450.1, on the reverse strand, counting down.
TAGCTCCAATGGGACAGCAACAGGTGATGCTTCCTCAGCAGGTCACAGGTCAAGTAGTAAGTCAAAACAATACTGTACAACAGTTCCCATTACGTGGTGAAGATGGAGTGAATGATGAATGGTCGGATGAGAGTTCAGACAGTGAAGAATGGAGGCTTAGAAGTAGATCAGAGGGGACCCTATGTAGAAGGAAAGGTGATTGGTCACAAGGTTTCATTCTTGGTTGACACCGGAGCTACACGCTCTACAGTCAGAAGTGCAGATGTTCCGCAATTGCCACTTTCAGGGCGTACCATAAGGATGGTAGGAGTAGCAAACCAGTACTTGACAAACCCGATCACAGATCCGGTGCAAGTTGAGATTGGCAACTTCCAGGTACTGCATAAATTTGTAGTCTGCGATTCAAGTCCCGTATCCCTACTGGGAAGAGACTTACTGAGCAAAGAGAAATGTTCAATTACCTGTTCCAACAATGGAATTGAGGTGCAGACAAACAGCAATGATGAAAGGGATGATGGTCAGTTTTCAGAGTTAGAAACAGAGACCGCAAATGAGGATTACCCTTTGATAACCTTATTCCCGATGCTTACAGTAACTGACTTCCCAGCCGAGTTACAGGGAACAGTAACAGAGAAAGTGTGGGAGGTGACAGGAAAGGAAGTGGGACTGATAAAACAGTTGAACCGGTTAAAGTACAGGTGAAGCCGAATGCAGTGTTTCCACAGGTGCCACAGGACCACATGGCACAAGATGTCCTTATTCAGGTGTCACAAATAATTGTGGATTTTGTAAAGCAAGGAGTTCTGAAGGAGGTATTGAGCAGTCCATGTAATTCACCAATAATGGGTCTGATAAAGCCTTGTGGGAAGATTCGAATTGTGCAGGACTTGAGGAAAATAAACGAGATTGTGGTAAAATGTTGTTCTATAGTGCCGAACCCAGCAGTGATTGTGTTAAAAGTTCCGTGTGATGCAGAGTGGTTCACCATTGTGGACTTGTCACAAGCTTTCTTTTCGGTGCCTCTTCATGAGGACAGCCAATTTTTATTCAGTTTCAAATTCCTGGACAAAGTGTACAGTTGGTGCAGAATTCCTCAAGGGTTTTCTGAGTCACCATCCATCTTCAATCAGATATTGAAGAAGGACTTGGAGTCACTAGTACTACCTTTCATTTCGACTCTAGTGCAGTACATTGACGACTTGCTGATTGCGTCCAGGACAAAAGATGACTGCAGGTATGACACAATTGCCTTACTAAACCATTTGAGAAAGAACGGACATAAAGGGGGTCATTCTGACCTCGGCGGTAAAAGGCCCTTACCACCGGTCAGAAGTCCACCATTCTACTCTGCGGTAAACCGCCACGGTCATTCTGACCCACAACTGTGAATCCGCCAAAAATCTGACATCCAAGGAAGGCCGCCTCATCAGCGGGCCGCGGAAAACTGGAGATGACCAAACCTCCACCGTCACGCCAACACAAACACGCCCATGCCATTCTGACCCACGAATCCACGCGGCGGTCTTTCAACCGCGGTATTCCATTGGCGGTACACACCGCCGCGCTCAAAATACACACACCTTTACAAAACACAGCCACATTGGATAATTCGAAATACACACACCTGATACACATACACACACCACTCCCACACACCCATTGCAATATAAAACACACACCCACATCACCCACAAACCCCCACTAGTTGGAAATCGGAGCGAAGGCGAGAGCGAGAGCGATAGAGATAGAGAGAGCGAGCACAGCAATAGAAAACCCCAACACACACAGGAACCCAACTTCATCACCCACACCACATACATGCACATATCACCACGCACATCACCACAAACACCACCCCACACCTCATCCACACCACCCCATGGCACCCCAAAGACACCCAAGGTTTTCGGACCAAGAACTCCGGGTCATGGTGGAGGAAATCATGAGGGTTGAGCCCCAGCTCTTCGGCACACAGGTGCAGCACACCACCATAGCAAGGAAGGCTGAGCTATGGCAAAGGATCGTAGACAGGGTCAACGCTGTGGGACAGCATCCCAGAAATCGGGAAGATATCAGAAAGCGATGGAACGACCTACGGGGGAAGGTGCGCTCGATGATCTCCAGGCACAACATCGCTGTGCAGAAGACTGGCGGCGGACCCCCACCCACTCCATCCCAATTCACAGCATGGGAGCAAGAGGTGGTAAACATCCTGCATCCTGATGGCCTCGCTGGAGTACACGGAGGAATGGACTCTGGTAAGTCGAATCTCAACTACTTCACCCCCCCCCAACCACCAGCATGCCAACCCCCCCCTCACCCCCAATCTCAACCCCCAGCACACAACCTCCCTGCCAATGTCTCACCAGCACAACCCACCCTAAACAACACCAACCCCTGAATGCCAACACAAACCATAGACAGCCACCACCAAAGCATGACCATTGCACATACCCATACACCCCCACCCCCCCCAAACTCTCACAACACCTCCCACAAGGGAATGCCAGCACTGGGGGACAAGGGCACTCAAAATGCACCCCATGGCACACACAGAAACAATAACTATACTCCTTTACCCCTGCAGGGCCCGAACGCCAACACACCGCCACGGAGGCTCCAGATTTGTCCATCCCACCCCCAGAACAGGCCCCCAGCGAGGACAGCAGCTCTGTCGACCTAGAACCTGCCGACCAGCCCGGACCATCGGGGACCTCTGGACAGTCGGTTCCCCACACACAGACACAGGCTACAGCAGACCCAAACCCCTCTGGGAATAACAGCACAGCTCCCACCCAGCGGGCCCATGCCTCTGTCTCGCGGACGCGTCAATCAGCGGTGTGTCCGCCACTACAGGGCACCCAGGCTGACCCAACACCCCAACAACAACAGGGACCTGGGGGCAGTGGTAGTGGGCACACCGTCCAGGGGACAGAGGCCCGGGGAAACAGGGCAACTGGGAGGGCTGCTGTGCGACAGGGGGGGGAGGACAGGCCCAGGGAACCGACTCTCCAAGAGGCCCTCACCACCATCATGGGAGGATACCATCACTCCCAGGAGACGATGGCGACGGTACTGGCCAGGCTCACCGAGATCCAGGCACAGCAGGAGGAACGGTACATGGGGTTCAGCAATGAACTCAGGAACATCGCTACCGCTATGGGGACCATAGTCCAGGCCCTCAACCGTATAGAAACCACATTGCGGGACCATGTGGCACCACAAAGGGCCCCTGTCACTAGCCAGGAACAGCCTACCACCTCCGCCGGCGCTAGTGGTCAGGAGGCCCCCACAGAACGACGGCCCACCAGAACCCCACCTCCTGCTGAAGAACAACCACCCTGCAAGAGGAACCTGAGATCTCAAAGGAAGACAGAGTAGGATGCCAAGACCCCTGCCAGCCTAATATCCCCCCGGATGTCATTCCACTGTCCCACAGTGTCACCCTGTCCAACCTTGAACTGCCCCTGCTCCATCCTTCCACAGGCATATGGACAATGCACCTGTGCGACCGAGAACTGGACTCTGCCATGGACATAACTCCACCCTCACCCATCACCGTTTTAATATCATGTACCAATATCTAGCACTAAAAATAAATCACTCATTGCACTGAAATCATTCTGGAGTCAGCCTGTATTATTGACAAATGTATAACACATTACTTATCAATATTGTTCTGTAATTTATGTGATGACAACATACCGATGTCAATAAGCATTAGTCCATGGGCTAACCAAGCCGAAGTCACGCAGTCGGTCCTACAGCACTGAAAAGGTAAGGGAAAATCAAACATCAGTTTAAAAGAACTGGGGGGAAATACACAAAGTAAAGATGCAGGGGGCTTTCTGTAAATGTTAAATGGCGTGGCTGATTCCTACCTGTGTGCTACTGAAAATACTGTTGGATAACTCTGTCCCTGTTGTCTGGGTCATCCTCTTCGTCTTCCTCCTCTTCACTCTCCGCAGGCTCCACAGCTGCTTCAACACCACCATCTGGACCATCCTCCTGCAGGAAAGGCACCTGACGTCGCAATGCCAGATTGTGAAGCATACAGCAGGCCACGATTATCTGGCACACCTTCTTTGGTGAGTACATCAGGGATCCCCCTGTCATATGCAGGCACCTAAACCTGGCCTTCAGGAGGCCAAAGGTTCTTTCAATGATCCTCCTAGTTTGCCCATGGGCCTCATTGTACCGTTCCTCTGCCCTGGTCCGGGGATTCCTCACTGGGGTCAATAGCCAAGGCAGGTTGGGGTAACCAGAGTCACCAATTAGCCACACACGTTGTGTCTGTAGCTGTTCCATCACATAAGGGATGCTGCTATTTCGCATCACATACGCGTCATGCACTGACCCAGGGAACATGGCATTCACATGGGAGATGTACTGGTCAGCCAAACAGACCACCTGGACGTTCATCGAATGGTAACTTTTCCTGTTTCTGTACACCTGCTCATCGTCTTTTGGGGGTACTAAAGCCACATGGGTCCCATCAATGGCACCAATTATGTTGGGGATATGTCCAAGGGCATAAAAATCACCCTTCACAGTGGCCAAATCAACCTCCTCAGGGAATACAATGTAGCGCCGCATGTGTTTCGTCAGGGCAGATAACACTCTAGACAAGATTTTTGAAAACATAGGCTGAGACATTCCAGATGACATGGCCACTGTTGTCTGGAATGACCCACTTGCCAAAAAATGGAGGACTGACAGAACCTGCACTAGAGGGGGGATCCCTGTGGGTTGGCGGATGGGGGACATCAGGGTTGGCTCCAGCTGGGCACACAGTTCATGTATAGTGGCACGGTCAAGTCTGTAGCGTAGTATTATATGGCGTTCTTCCATTGTCAACAGGTCCACCAGCGGTCGGTACACGCGAGGATTCATCCTTCTCATCGCAAGTCCCAGCGGACGGTGCCTAGGAAGGACAACATGGAGCACAGTCAAGCAACCCACAGGTACGTAACCACAGCTTGCACAGTAATTGACTCGAAATGCAGTGAAAGGCTTGTATGAGTGGCAATGCAAGGCCTAGGCCTCTGTGACACAGTTGAAATTATGCCATGTGGGCCCTTGGAATGGCGGCTGCCTGACCTGTGAAGTGGGACAATGGGATGTGAGGTCACTGCGCTAGCGTGGCACACCGTGGCGGTAGGCGGTCGAAGACCGCTCTACGAAGGCGCATTGGTTAACATTGAACCCTATGGGTTTCATGAGCCAATGACGATGTGCGCCGGCGGTCGCGGTACGCACCGCTGCGGTACGCACCGCCGCGGGCGTGACCGCCATTTTCTATCTCCTTAATCACTCGAGACCTGATCATCCACAGGAGAGGACCTATACTGCAAGTGCTGCTGTGACCTCGGTCTGGAAGATACAATGGCTGCTGCGACTGGGGAAAGGGCCCCTGCCTTCACTTCTGAAGAGTTGGAGAAACTTGTGGATGGGGTCCTCCCCCAGTATGCGTACTCTACGGTCCTCCAGACCAACAGGTAAGTACACTGAGTGCACATTGAATGGGTTATGCCTGTGTGGAGTGGGGTGGATGTAAGTTGGTGGGGTGGGGACAAAATGAGGAGTGCAAGGCACGGCAGATGAGAGAATGTGCCACATGGCAAGGTTGGGGAGGGGGGGGCATTCACATCTAACAAGCAGAAAAATAACGTTTTTTCTTTCCCACCCTGTACATGTCAAACAGGTCAGCGCCCATCAGAAAATCGACATTTGGCGTGCCATCGCCAAGGAAGTCCGGGCCCTGGGGGTCTACACCAGACGGGGCACCCACTGGCGCAAGAGGTGGGAGGACATCCGCCGCGGAACCAGAAAGACCGCCGAGTCACTGCTGGGGATGGCCTCCCGACCTAGGAGGGGTGCCAGTCGTACCCTGACCCCCCTGATGTCCCGGATCCTGGCGGTGGCCTACCCTGATTTGGATGGGCGCTTGAGGACATCACAGCAGACACAAGGGGGTGAGTATCTGCACATTCTGCTATCTTTACGCGCAGTTGAGGTGTCTGGGTGGGGGAGGAGGGCTGTGGGTGACAGTAGGCCAGGGCGCTTTCTGTAGTGTAGTCCCCTCCCTTAGACATGGCCCTGTGCCCCCGCCCCCCACCTCTGTAGGGTGCCAAGTACAGCTAACCATGGTCCTGCATCACACATGTGCGCGTTTGTTGTCCCTAGACCTGTTGGCCGAGTCAGAAATACTGAGTAGTGTACCCCAATTGCGCGGCTTAGTGCATGAGGCACCTGTGTCTGTCCTCTCCGCCAACGGTGTTGACATGGCAGGCACTCAACCTGTTTTCATTTCTCCCCCCACCCTTTTTCTATCTCTTCATGTGCATGTGTGCATTAGCATCATCAGGCGGAGGAGATTTGGCATCGGAGCACGAGGGAGCTGCAAGTCACAAGGCCCCGGTGGGCACTGGAACAGACACCGAGGGCACCAGTGATCCGGAGGGCGAGGGGAGCACCACCACGGGGACCGGTGAAGACACCAGCGACACGGACACGTCCTCGGTTGGGAGCTCCCTAGCGGTGGCGGCAACATCCGGGCCCCCCGCCTCTACAGGTACAGCCGCCACCCAGCACACCAGCACCGCCCTCCCAGCAGCCCCTCAGCCTTCGCTCCGTGCCCGCTCGCCCAGGAAGGCGGGCGTCTCCTTCGCCCTAGGCACCTCAGCCCCTGCCCCTGTCACCCCTGCTGCCCTCAGTGAGGAGGTCATTGACCTCCTTCAGACCATCATTGTTGGGCAGACTACCCTTTTGAATGCCATCCAGGGGGTAGAAAGGGAGGTGCATCGGAGCAATGCCTACCTGGAGGGCATTCATTCGGGTCAGGCTGCCCATCAACGATCGTTCAATGCTCTGGCCTCAGCACTGACAGCAGCCATTGTCCCTGTTTCCAGCCTCCCTCTTCTAACTGCCTCCACCCTTTCTCTGTCTCCTGTTCCTCAGCCTATCCCATCCACACCATCAGACCAGCCTGCACACACCTCAACACCCAAGAGCAGCTCATCCAGACACAAGCACCACAGATCCCACAAACACTCACCCAAGCAACACCCAGATGCAGACATTCCAACAGTCACTACCACCTCTGTGTCCCCCTCCTCCTCGTCTCCCTCCTCCCTCCCTGTGACGTCTACACTCACACATGCATGCACACCACCATCAGCCAGTGCTTCCATCACCAGCACACCCTCCAGTCCAGTCCGCACACGTGCAGTCACCACCCCCACAGCCATTTACACGTCCCCTGTGTCCTCTCCCACTGTGTCTGTCACCCCCTCTTCCAAGACACATAAACGCAGGCAGACACCGAAACAACAGCCAACCACCTCACGACAGCCTACGTCTCAGTCACCTGCACCCAAAGACAGCACACCTGACTCTCCTACAACCACATCCTCTTCCTCCACTTCCATCACCACTACTCCTACCCTTTACCTTGGTCCTATTGCCTCTCTAATCTTAACCTCTTTCCCTCCCCTGACCCACCCCCTCCATCTGCTAAGAGTCCCAAGAGCACCTCAGGAACCACCAGCCCTGCTTCGAGTGTCACAGTGGTGCATGGGTTCTGGAGTCCACCCTTTGGCGGCAGTGACACTTCACTCAGCAGCAAGGACACATCCAGCCCCCCCCCCAGGCAAGAGGACCCGGAAACTAAAGGGCCGCCGTGAGAGGACCTTCACGGCTGCCCCCACGGAGCTCACTTCGGCCACTTCTTCTGCCACAACAGCCTGGGGAGGGAAGGGCCCGAGAGCCCCATCAAAGGAGCGAAAGGGCAGCAGGGCGGAGAGGTCAGACAGCAGGAGCGCGGAGCAGGAGGGCCCCACAAGCCCCATCCCGGCTGCAAGGGACGAGAACAAAGGGCCCAGGACTCCGTCCCCGAAGGGGCCTGCCACTGCACGGTCGGAGGGCGAGTGAGCAGGGAGTCCAGGCCAGGTCTGGCTCCCTAGACTTACTGGAAGAGCACCGCTGAACAGGGCCCCGCCGTGCAGAAGAGCACCGCTGAACAGGGCCCCGCCGTGCAGAAGAGGTCCGCAGAACAGGGCCCCGCCGTGCAGAAGAGGTCCGCAGAACAGGGCCCCGCCGTGCAGAAGAGGTCCGCAGAACAGGGCCCCGCCGTGAACACAGTCACCGCTGAAGAGGGCCCCGCCGTGCAGAAGAGCACCGCTGAAGAGGGCCCCGCCGTGCAGAAGAGCACCGCTGAAGAGGGCCCCGCCGTGCAGAAGAGCACCGCTGAAGAGGGCCCCGCCGTGCAGAAGAGCACCGCTGAAGAGGGCCCCGCCGTGCAGAAGAGCACCGCTGAAGAGGGCCCCGCCGTGAAGAAGAGCACCGCTGAAGAGGGCCCCGCCGTGAAGACAGTCACCGCTGAAGAGGGCCCCGCCGTGAAGACAGTCACCGCTGAAGAGGGCCCCGCCGTGCAGAAGAGCACCGCTGAAGAGGGCCCCGCTGTGCAGAAGAGCACCGCTGAAGAGGGCCCCGCCGTGAAGACAGTCACCGCTGAACAGGGCCCCGCCGTGCAGAAGAGCACCGCTGAAGAGGGCCCCGCCGTGAAGACAGTCACCGCTGAACAGGGCCCCGCCGTGCAGAAGAGCACCGCTGAACAGGGCCCCGCCGTGAAGACGGTCACCGCTGAACAGGGCCCTGCCGTGAAGACGGTCACCGCTGAACAGGGCCCCGCCGTGCAGAAGAGCACCGCTGAACAGGGCCCCGCCGTGCAGAAGAGCACCGCTGAACAGGGCCCCGCCGTGAAGACAGTCACCGCTGAAGAGGGCCCCGCCGTGCAGAAGAGCACCGCTGAAGAGGGCCCCGCCGTGCAGCAGAGCACCGCTGAAGAGGGCCCCGCCGTGCAGCAGAGCACCGCTGAAGAGGGCCCCACCGTGCAGAAGAGCACCGCTGAAGAGGGCCCCGCCGTGTAGAAGAGCACCGCTGAACAGGGCCCCGCCGTGCAGAAGAGCACCACTGAACAGGGCCCCGCCGTGCAGAAGAGCACCGCTGAACAGGGCCCCGCCGTGAAGACAGTCACCGCTGAACAGGGCCCCGCCGTCTCAAGCACCGCTCCGCTGGGCCCCGCCGTCTCAAGCACCGCTCCGCTGGGCCCCGCCGTCTCAAGCACCGCTCCGCTGGGCCCCGCCGTCTCAAGCACCGCTCCGCTGGGCCCTTCCTGTCAAGCACCGCTCCGCTGGGCCCCACCGTCTCAAGCACCGCTCCGCTGGGCCCTTCATGCAAGCACTGTTCACGGTTCACTGTGCACACCATGCATCCTCCTTGACCAGTGGAGAAATGTATCCACCTGATGGACTGTGGCTTTGCACTCCCCAGGATGGTACAGTGGGCACCCCACCCACTGTAGAGACATTGAGAGACTGTGGCTTTGCACTCTCCAGGATGGCACAGTGGGCAACCCACCCACTGTAGAGACATTGAGAGACTGTGGCTTTGCACTCCCCAGGATGGCACAGTGGGCATGGTGGCCCCTTCGTGGATCTGGCGTCGTGGACTCATGTGGCTGTGGTGCCCCCCCCCTTCCCTTCCCCCTGAGGTGCCTGTAGTTTTGTCATCAGATGCCCCTGCAGTGTTCTCTCCAAAGGACTCAGGTCTCCTGTGTGGGCTTTGCCCTTGTGTCGCAAAACTTTGGCCCACGGACAAATCGAAATTCGTAACATTTGCTAGGCTAATTGCTTCGGTTATCCACTGCTGTGTATATGGACTTTTTGAAATGTAAATATTTTTGATAGTTGACCAATACTTCTCAGAGCCTATTTTGTACATAAACTTTTATTCCCAAATTGATTATGTAATTGCATTTTTTATGGGGGTTTGGGTGGTGTCACTGTGACTTGTTGCTCTGCATTGGTGTGTACATATTGGGGGGGGGCGTTGCATATGTGTGCCCGTAACATTTTCTCGTCCCCCCTCCCCTGTGTCGTAGGTGCGGTACTCACCGTTGTCGTCTGCGCCGGCGTTCGTACTCGTGGTAGATGAGCAGGTAGACGAGAGCAGGTAGGATGTTTACTTCGGGTTCCATGCTGTCCTCCTTCCTCGTGGAATGCATAGAGGTGAGCGTTTTCCCGTTCGTAGTCTGTTTCCGCCATGTTTTTATCGGCGGTGCTCCCGCCCCGGAAAAGGTGGCGGATTGGTGAGTTGTGATAGTGTGGGCGGTACATTGTCTGCCGCCTGCCTGTTGGCGGTGACCGCCGCGCTGTTTGTCTGTCCCGCCGTGGCGGTCGGAGTGTTAAAGTGGCGGGCTGTGTTGGCGGTTCCCGCCGGGGTCAGAATTCCATTTTTTGGACCGCCAGCCTGTTTGCGGGTTGGCCGCCGCTTTATCACCGACCGCCAGGGTTAGAATCACCCCCAAAATGTCTCCAAAGAAGCTGCAGTTCTGTCAGAAAGAGGTGAAATACTTAGGACACTTGATTGAGAGAGGGTCCAGGAGAATATCAAAAGAAAGGGTGACAGCCATACTGCAGATGAACCCCCTGACAACAAAGAGAGATGTCAGAATGTTTTTGGGAATGGTGGGCTACTGTCACCAGTGGATACCCAACTTTTCGATTATCTCTAAACCATTGATAAAGTTGACAGGCAAGGAAACTAAGGATGAACCGTATACCATAACTCTGTCCAAAGAAGAGCTTGAGTCATTCATGGAATTGAGGGAGTGCATGTGCAGGGCACCAGCTTTAGGTATGCCTGATTACACGAAGCCTTTTCTACTGTTTTGTCATGAACGTGATGCTTGTTCTTTGTCTGTCTTAACACAGGTCCATGGAGGTGCAAACCGCCCTGTAGCATATTTTTCAGCTACCCTGGACCCAGTCGCAGCAGCCTTACCGGGTTTTTTGTGCACAGTTGCAGCAGTTGGTCAGAGCCTCACACAGTGTGAAGGCATAGTGATGGAACATCCCTTAACAGTAACGGTTCCACATTCAGTTGAAATTCTGTTGACTCGAACTAAAACCCAGCATATGACAAATGCCCGACTTACCCGATACGAGACAATCATTTTGGGGTCACCAAATGTCTCCCTAAAAAGATGTACTATATTGAACCCGGCAACTCTACTTCCTGTTGAAAGTACTGAGATCAATAATGAAGAGGAAGTGGAGCATGATTGTCTTGAGGTAACAGAATTATGTATCAAACCCAGACCTGACATTAAAGATACGCAGCCAGAAGAAAATGACTGCATCATGTTTGTTGATGGATCCTGTTTAAGAGACTCAGTCGGAATACTGAGAGCCGGTTATGCCGTGTGTACAATAGCCGGTATTATTGAAGCTTCCTGGCTCGAGAGAGTGTATTCCGCACAAGTAGCAGAATTAATTACTCCTATTAAAGCATGCCACGCAGCTGAAAATGTGAAAGTCACTATCTATACTGACAGCAGATATGGATTTGGCACTGTACATGATTTTGGCCAATTGTGGTTACAGAGGGGTTTCATGACCTCTTCTGGTTCACCAGTGAAAAATGGTGAACAGATTAAGGATTTGTTGCATGCGATTCAGTTACCTCTTGAAATTGCCGTGGTGAAATGCAATGCTCATGTTAAATCACAAGACTTTGGCCCTCATTCTGACCTTGGCGGTCTTTTCGCAAGACCGCCGAGTTACCGCCGCGGTAAAGACCGCCGACCGCGGCGGTATGCCGCTGCGCGTATTCCGACCGCTGGGAGCGTTCCGCCGGAATACCGCCAGCAGCCACACTGGCGGTCGGCGGGAAAGTGGAGACTGGTCAACCTCCACCGCCACGCCAGCAGAACACCGCCCCCAGAATTACGACCCACATTTCTGTGTGGCTGTCTTCTGTTGGCGGTCTTCTGTTGGCGGTCACGTCCCTATGGCTCCCGTCGCCTCCCGGAGGACCAACGCACACGGTAAGTTGATCGTCCGTAAGGGGAGGGGGTGGGGGGGTGTTGTGTGATGTGTGCGTGCATGGGGGTGTGCGTGTGAGTGTGTAGAGGGGGTGTGTGAGTGCGTGCATGCGGGCGGGGAGTGCTGCTGTGCCTATGGGCAATGTGTGTAGTTCGGCGGGTGCGCATGTCGGCATGTATGTGTGCGGGTATGTGTCCCCGTTGTGTATGTGTGTGTGTAGGGGGTGTGTATATGTGCATGTTGGGGGTGTGTGCATGTCGGGGTGCGTGTATGTGCATGTCGGGGTGGGGGTGGGGAGGGGGTTCGTACCACCTCTGGGGGGTGGCAGGGGGGTGGAGGGTGTGGGGGGAGGACTCGGGGGGGCAGTGGGGGGTGGGGGAGACCCCTATCAGTGCCAGGGAAGGAATTCCCTGGCCCCGATACTGCCTACCGCCATGGTTCGCATGGCGGTTCCCGAACGCCAGAAACCGCGGCGGTAAGCAGGGTCATGATACCGTTGGCGGTCTTGGGTCGACCGCCGGACCGGAGTGCGCAGACTCCAGCCCGTCGGTCATGACCGCCGTGGCTGTCGGAGTGGGGAAGTGGCGGTCGGTCGCGGCGGTGACCGCCGCGGTCAGAATGCCATTTTTAATACCGCCGGTCTGTTCGCGGTCCGACCGCCGCCTCTCCGCCGACCGCCAAGGTCAGAATGAGGGCCTTTGTGTCAATGGGAAACGGCTATGCAGATCAAGTTGCAAGGTTTTACGCATTGAACTGTATATCGTTCAAGGATCAGTGGGAATTGTTACCGCAAACTGGAAATGAAACATGTTTGAACTTTGCCTTAAGAGTAGTTGATACCTTAGATGAGTTAAAATCATTGCAGGGCCGTGCAAGCAGGGAGGAGAAACGCTCTTGGCAGAGAATGCAATGTGTACAGAGGGCTGACGACTTATGGGTCTCAGAGGAGGGGAAGCTGGTTTTACCAAACAGTCTTTTGTCACAATTTGCAAGACTTTACCATGGTCAGGCACACCTTGGGAGGGACGCAATGATCAGATTGTTCAAAATTGACTGGTTTAACCTGAAATTCAGACAAGCCGCAGAAGTTACTTGTCACAGGTGCATCATCTGTCAGCAGATGAATGCAGGAAAAGGGACTGTGGTAACTTTGAGCCACATATGGAGAGCTGGCGGTCCATTTAGTAGGATGCAAATGGATTTTATTGAGATGCCTGTTTGTGGAGGATTGAGGTACGTGTTGGTGATTGTGTGTGTTTTCATCTACTGGATTGAAGCTTACCCCACACGTAGAAATGACAGTCTCACAGTTGCAAAGCTATTGCTTGGAGAACTAATACCCAGGTTCGGTTTTCCGGTCTCTTTAGAATCAGATAGGGGCAGACACTTCGACAATGAGGTGATTAAACTCTTGTGTGCTGCATTAGACATTGAACAAAAGCTGCATTGTAGCTACCACCCTGAAGCATCAGGACTAGTGGAACAGATGAATTGTACCTTGAAGTCGAGAATGGCAAAAATGTGTGCAGCTACCAATATGAAATGGCCAGATGCATTGCCCTTAGTGCTGATGTCGATGAGAAACACCCCTGATAAGAAGACAGGATTATCTCCCCATGAGATATTGATGGGCAGAGCTATGAGGCTACCCACAGTACCCTCAAATGCTCTTGTGAATATCACGGATAATATGGTGTTGGACTACTGCAAAGGTTTGGCTGATGTGGTTTGCTCTTTTTCCCACCAGGTGGAAGCCAACACATTGCCACCGATCAGTGATCCAGGTCACACCCTGCAAACCGGTGACTGGGTGGTTGTCAAGAAGCACGTGAGAAAATCGTGTTTGGAGCCGCGCTGGAAGGGGTCATATCAAGTAATACTGACAACAACCACTGCTGTGAAATGTGCAGGCATTCCAAACTGGATACATGCCAGTCACACAAAAAAGGTAACATGTCCGACTGATGAGGAACTTGAAGTTTCCAACACAGCAATTCCAGATAAGGAAGTCTCAGGGCCAGAAAACAGTCAAGGGGGAACTGAGACTACCGGAGAGCCTACTGAGAACAGCCTAGTCCCTCAAACAGTAAGCGAGTTCGAGAGAGGTGACAGTGAGCCTATTTCAGTAGAGGCAGCAGGAGAACTAACACAAGGAGAAGTTCTCCCAGAAGTAGACGGGTACGGGTTAGAGATTGAACCTCTTACAGATCCAGAAGAAGAAGAGGGGGAAATAATAGAGAGAAGTCAAAACACACCGACATCCCCTGAACCAGTTGCAGGTCTGTCAAGAGAAAACACCATAGCACAAGAGGAGGGTGCTGTTCAGCGTCCTGAAGGGCCAAGCAGGAAGAAGACTCATAAAGGTGATAATTGGCCAGAGAAGCAGGCTGCAAAAGAAAAGGTCATACCAGGTGAAACAATACTGTAAGAAACCTATACAACCCGAGTAGAGGATCTGAGTGAAGGAATTGCAAAGTGAACGCAGATTGAAAAGAAAAAGAACTGCAAATAGAAGGTACGCAGGTCATGAATGGGCATATGCAATGACATCTGAATGGCAACAGGAATTCTTAGCGTTCTGTTTTGATCGAGAAGTACCAGGCCAATACTACGGTACCTGAAATCAATCAAGAGAAAGAGACTGGGCTAAAACTAAAATTGAAATCGAAAGCTGAAAAGCGGAAAAAGAGACTTATAAACTACCGGATGTGACACTGATAACCTGAATTGACTTTGAAACCCGATTATGACAAGCTGCTAATCTGATTGACAAAGGGATCCTGGAGTGAGTGAAATGCTGCAGAGTAGGGAGCTGGTTTAGCAACACTTGGAATGGGGTTCTCGCAAAAATATTAGGGGGTCTATTAATTGTTCTGGTCTGTTTATTGGGTCAATGGGGATCATGCAAAATTAATGACAAAATTCAAAGAAATTGGACAAAAAGAAGCAAGAGGAATGAAGAACATGAAAGGGAGAAAATGTTTAATGAAATTTGGGAGAGTTCACATAAGGGACAAGATGTTGAAATGTGCATTATGCGCAAGGTGAAAAATTAAAAGTGAAAGGTTGAAAGGGAAAGGTTTGTGTGATGACGAACGTCATCAGGGAAGGGACTGATGAGAGAGCGTAGCTTATATGATCTATATTAACATGAAATGTTTATGAATTATTGTGTGATAATGCAGTATAGAAACCAAAATAATGAGTTTTTTGCTTAGACGTGCACCTGAAATGTGACCACGGAGAGTGGCCGCCAATGTATACGAGAACTAATAGAAATGACCAATATTGATAAAATATTATATTAAGTGTGGTTTTTCTACTAATTATTAATGATTGTGTTATTGAATTTTGCTGAAATCCTTGTAGGCCTTAAGTTAGCATGAGCCGGAGCTTAGCCGCTTGGCTCTCATATTAAATGTATTTTTCCTATGTTGCAGTGTGCTGACTCGCAAAAGGACATGACCCCTTATTTTCTTCAAACTAGAAGCTGAATGTAACCATAATAGATTCGTTCCCATGAAATCCCCATTGCTTGTAGAAATTGCTAAACAAAATGCAACACTGTAGATTAATGTAATGTACAAGGTTGTTGAAACCGGTGAAGACAATGAAGCTACTGACCAAAAGATGTGCAAAGAATTACAGAAGGATGAAATCATACCGGACGTGCCACCACCGAAAACGTCAATCATGTAAACCAATGAGAAGCTAGTAAAATAATACGGGGTGAAAGATTAATGACATAATCCATTTTCCAATAGGGTAAAGATAGTGGGGTATAACTAATGTCCAATGAAATTTTAGGGGAATGTACAACGAAAAAGGGATAAAAACCCATGACACGGGGAACCATTTAGGTGGGTTAGGGAATGCTATTGATTTTATCCAGAAACTTTGTCACTCTGTTTGGTGACTTGTTGGTTTACTTAAAACCATCCTCGCCCTTAGATTGCCCATTTTACACTTTGCCTCCTTACGAGGGAAGTGCCCCTTTTTGCCCTGGAGCTGAATTTTGACTGACGGTGATTAGACTGATGTCCTGAAGACGAAGACTGAGCCTGAGTGCTGACCTAAACCTTGGAGGGTAATCATAACAATACAATTGTGATTTGTCTGTTTGCTTTTCCTTTCTAGGTACCAACTGCTTACTTTTGACAGAGACCATAGTTAGATGTTTTCCAAATTGGTGTTCTAACTTGTTTTGCATGAAGCCCAACATGCCAATGCTAATTAGCTGTTAGGACAGGCGTTCATCAATTGACGCAAATAGACAAACAACCGAAACTATGCTTTGTTGAACTGACGCGTTATTAACACTCTGCTAAATTGATCTTTAACACACCGACCAGCAGGGTGGTAACAGCCCCTGGGCTGGAGACTTCGGTCGCCAGCCCGGCGGCCGTCACATTCCCACCCTCGGGATTACAACCATGCCTACTGCCTTGATTTTCGTGGTTTTTGTACCACCACGAAAACCATGGTGGTAGGCACTATCAGTGCCAGGGAATTCCTTCCCTGGCACTGATAGGGGTCTCCCCCACCCCCACCCCTTCCCCAGAGTCCTTCCCCACTCGCTCCTGCCCCCGCTCATATGCACACCCACATGTGCACTCATATACACACATGCACACACGCATACCCACCTCCACCCACGCATGCACACATACATACCCACACACCACAACACACACCAACATACCTTGTCACACACATGCATCCACAACACACAACAATCACAATCACTCATTTACGCATGCATCCAACGCGACTCACACCTGCATGCACGCATCCCAAAACATACACCCCCCCCCCACATATACACAACACCCCCCAACCCCCTCTCCGGTCAGAGAACCCGACTTACCTGCTTGCAGGGGGTTCTCCGGCTGGTGTTTTGCTGGCGTGGCGGTGCTGGTGTCAGCAGCGCTGCCTTACCACCGTGCACTGGCATGACCGTCGGCGGTGTTCCGCTAGATTTCTGGCGGAATACCATCGGCGGTCATAATACGCGTTGCCGGCTGGTAGCCACGGCGGTGGTATGTTGGCGCCCGTCGCCGAGGCGGTAGGCGGTCAATACCGCCAATGTTGTAATGAGGGCCACAGCCTTTGTCATGCACTGGGTCCCTCCCATCTAAAAGACCCAGGGAAGCGCTGCTTTTCTGAGGCGTTTAGCAATAAATACTCTTGAAGGCTTTTGCACCCTGAAGATGCCTGCAGTGTTCTGCGCATGCTCAAGTGAATTCAACGTGCATGTCTGCTCAAATGTTCTCTGAAGCTCTGCACTTCGCCTGAAACGCCTCAGGCATCTCAGTATTTGTTTGGCTGTGAAAAGTCACCGGAGCCATGGGGGTGCTTCTTCATGTTCAAATGTCCAGGCGCTAGCTTGAAATGGCTCAGAGTAAATTTTGTCAAACGGGTCATTTAGGTCTGACTGGTACTCTTGCCTGTCAGGGTAGCTCAGTGAGCTGAAAGTTCACCCTAAAACGAGGTGATGTTTTGTTCACAAGTTTCAATCTCAGAACGACAATTTGAGTACCAATAAATTGGGTAATAATAACACCTAATAGTTATAGAGTTTGCAAAGCGACTATATAAAAATATTATTATTAATGTTGTGCAACTACCAAGGCGCCGAAACTCGAACCTGGCTCCCCAATTCCAAAGACTGCAGCTCTGGCCGTTAGATCACATCCTCTCCCTTGGCTTGCTTGCGGGGATCAGAGGAGTGGCAAATAAGCATGTGTACATTGCTGAATGCAGCCCTGTGCTGGTGCTGTCTATTTTCAGAAGTCTCACGCCTAGAGAAGGTTATTTATTTTTGCACTGGGAAGCTTGCATTTGAATATGTCCCCTTCTGCCCCGTCTCACTTTCTTCGCCTCCCACCAGCCACAATGCCCCTTTTTTCATCTCCCCTTCCAACCTCTATTTTTTCTCCCCCCACGCCCTGTTCCCTCTACCCCCCCCCACAACAGACAAAAGGCACTTTTTTTTACCAGTCCTATAATCCATCCTCCACCCACTTTTCAGTTCCCCCGTCTGCCCCCCACCCCACCCACCCGATTGCCAAAGTCAACAGTAGGCCATAGGCGAGATCTATCGGCTTTGCCAGTGCTTGTTCTCTTCATGCATACACGTTTTCACTGACTCTGCACATTCAAGCACAAGGCATATCCAAGTTTGTGTTGACAGGTTCACTTAAGGAGTCTTTATCAATGTCAAGACTGTGTTTCTTAGCACCCTGACCAGATACTGGTCTAATCTGTGGCAGACAGTTAATTATTGTTTTCAATATTAAGTAGGAGGCTCACCTTGAGGTTGTAAAATGAAATAAATGTCAAGCTGATAAATATTCACATAAAAAACTTACACTCAGTAGCAGTTCATAAACAGACGAGAGTCAGCTCTCTCACTGGGAAAATGTATTATCCTCGAGAACTGTGATCACTTTTGAGAGGACGCGCAGCACCTACTACTCAAGGAGACACTACGTGTGGGATTTACTCAGAGATTCTGCCTATCTCACCCTTTTCTCAAGTGCCTCATTGCTCCAAAATCATGGGTTCCTACATGTTTGAAACTTACTCATAAATAATTAAAGCCATGATAACTTGCAAAACCACACTTATGGGCGAAAATGACTCCATTTACTCCTGTCGGTTATCCACTGTGGATATTTGACAGACTTAAATGATTCTTCTACTGCGAAACTGTCCTCCTCGACTACATAGGGTTTAGGGTAGACGGCGCTTACCCACTTTTTTCACAAGATGGACGCCGTCGACCCTGCAAAGAATGTGGGCCCCACAGAAATATACTAAGCTTGTCACCGTGTATTTTTGTACACACCTACCTAGACACATTCAGCTGCGCCTGCACGCTGTATGCTTTCCTTACGAGCAGAGCCTTAGAAGGGGCTTGTCAGATACCAACTGGGTTCAAAACAAAGGCCCAAGTTAAGGGGCCACCAGGCCTCCTTTAGTTGAAGTATCCTGGCTGGGAGCTATTGGGAGCCTCACAACTAAAAGCAATGGAGGGGAGCTAAAGGGACACAGCTTATCTCTTCACAGGCACTTGAGAGGGAGGTTTTAGGCTTTGTTCAGGCCCTGTATATAAGACATAAGCTTGCATTGTAACAACCTTAGATGTGTTGGTCTGACACTGTATTTACACAAAGAAAGATTTAAATACCACTATTTTCTTTTATTTCTTTTACATTGCTTAAACGCTACTCATTCCAATACAGGGTGTAAGAGAGCTTTACATCACACATACATCTTAAGCATTGACAATAAATCGTTTGTAAAATAAATCAATATACAGGATATATTACATAAGACAGTAAAGGTTACAAGGTGTAGGAGTGGCATGGCCTTTACAGCTCAATGTGACTTACTATTTATGAACTGGAAGTAACAAAAGGATCTCAGTGTTAAAAGCACTAACCCACTTACCCATTTACCTAAAATAAGAATTTGTTATCTGCTGTTACAAGATGTGCTTTCAGGAGACATATTAACTCTCTCAAAACACAGATCTCTCTCTCTACCAAATGCATTAACCACTAGAGTTATCTTACCATTATTATTGACCCCTGAGATTTAGTTGGCACACAAAGATCTTTGCAGCAGGTACCTTGACCCCATAAGATATTTTAAAATGCACACTTTGCATCCAATTAAGTAGAATAGATTTACAGCCACCTTTCTCCTTGTTTCCAATTTCATTTTGGCAGTTTTGAAAAATAAATGTAAAAGTTGAGGCCCAGATTTTGCTTTGGGGTTGCTTAACTTTTTTTGGCCCAAAAATTATGCAAATCCTAATTTGCTAAATATTGCAATGTGCTCAAATGTACTCATGTTAGACCTGCTAAACATATGTGTGAGATCTTAAGTTCTGATGTCAGTTCTTGTGATGCCAGTTCCTGAGAGGACATGGGTTGTGATGCTTCTTTCTATGATTCAATGTGCGATGTCAGACACTGTGATGTCATGATATCACTGGCATACCGCCTCATATGGTTAGTCCCCCACTTCTTTTTTTAGGACTTGAGTCCTGACTGCATACATATTATGCAGTGGAAAACCCACACAAGTGGGTGAGTGGGTGGATTGGTCTGTGGTTTGCTTTGCAAGTTTGTAAATGCCCATTCCTCCCGACCATTCATTATGTTGGAGATGGTCTGAAATTTACTGCACGGTGGGAAGGGGACAGACTTCACCTCCACGCCTTTCCTCCCCCACCCACACACTGTGTAGTCTGTGGAGGACGGAGTTTCAAAATGAGGAAAATGTTTTCTCCATGGAGGAAAAAAAAGAATACACTGTTCATTTACACACCTGGCTGCATTCAGGGAAATAGCCATTTGGGAAGATATTACATGCCATTACCAGAAATATGCCTGGAAAGCTGTGTTGGGCACAGTTTTTGAGGTGCAGTACTTGGAAAGTGTGTGAGTTTCACAAATTGCAAACCTCCCACAATCCTGTGCAGAGTGTAGAGTTACAAATATTTTTTGTAAGTCAGGCCTACGGTCAAATATATTATTGGTATCATAGTCCATAGTCCATATTCCATATAGCTGTCATGCATGGATCTTGTACTTGCATGGTAGCTGTGGCTTGGGGAGTGGAGCATTGTGCTGTTGTGTCAAAGGTTAACTAGCTCAAGCCAATGTGTGAGAATATATGTATCGGTGAAGTCAGGTGTGTGTGTGTGTGTGTGTGTGTGTGTGTGTAGTTCATTGCATGTGTGTGTTTATATAAGTGTAGAGTAGTTTGGCAGTTCCATATTCAGCACCGAAGTCAAGTAAGAAGCAGCTGATACCTCGACCTTGCATTTTCTGCCTGTGGTCTTGCCTTGTCTGCCCTTTTGTCAACCACTGTGTGTGTGTGTGTGTGTGTGTGTGTGTGTGTGTTTGCGTATGTGCGCGTATGTGTGTGTGTGGGGGTCAATGTGTGTGTGGGTGTGGTGGTACTTTTAAAATTTGTCATCTCAGGATGGGGATTGGTGATGGTGGGGGGAAGAAGATAAAGCTCCCACATATTTAAACTGTTTTTGTCCCAGTTTCTCGCTTTTGTGCGAAGTGTTTGGGCCTGTTATAGTAGTTTTTAGGCCATATATATTACCCATTGATGACCTGTGTATTTGTAGGGTGTTGTGTGGCCCAGATATATTATGCTCAACATTTATTTATTGTTCAGCCTCACTGCATCTGTCCTTTGGGAGCTAAGTTACATGTATTGACACATATATTAATACAGATTTATTTGCACTTTCTTTCATATTTTTTGCATTTTGGTTTAGTGTGTGCTGTATGGTGTTCTGTGTAGGGGCATGCAGATACTGTTTTTCAGACTTTTTTTGGGTATTTTTGATTTCATAAGGCATGCATAGCTTGTTGCTGCCCATCTGTGTGTTCCAGAAAGGACCACCATTTTGTCAGTCGTCAAAGTTTTGGGTTTAATGAAACTTCTTACATTTCAATGAATTACCAAATTAGCTATCTTGTCCACTTGGTGTGAAGAGTGACTGTTGATTTACTGGACACACTACAAAGACAGCTCTTAGCCCAGGAAAAAAAAAACTTTGAGTATGTGTCAACATTTCATGAAAGGTTCGTGTTTTAATATCTCTACCAATCCATGTTTATTATATCTATTGCTATGTACTATTATCGCATATATTGCATCAGTCAGCCTTCTTCTTTCTTTGTCTCCAGGCAGGAGAAATTCAGTGCCAGGTATTCCCTCCATGCAATTATTTTGATTCTTGATTAAAGCTGTTTTGAAGTAGTGAACATGCTACGCAAGTTCTGTATTTACCAGGGAAGTGACCAATGCAAGTCTGAAATATTTGAAACGACCTCCCGCACATCACTGTTTGTCATCAAAAGCCCTCATTACTAATGTGTTGTAAATTCTCAATATTCATTCAACCCAAAGAATTCCAAATCCATGGGGTAAAAACTGCCCAATCACAAGTTTGTGCCACATCCGACAAAGTCGAGATCAATGCGTGCAGCAAATATCAATATTAAAGTATACCAATTCCAATAACTTTTGCATGTACCACATGAAGGTGCAGTAAATATCAATATGGGGTGTTAATAAGACCTTGTAAGTAGCACATGCACAGAATGCCTAAATGTCAAGTTGATGGTGGCACTGGGCGTTTGTGAGAGTGAAACACAATTTGGAGGCCTCTATTGCACCCTGAGAGGTCTAAAACGTCCCCTGAAAATCCAAAACACACACAAAGGTGTGAAGACATTGCATAGCACAACATAACAGGAGGCCGCCTCCTTCTTTGTAGAGCACCCCAAGGAATTGTGGAGGTACGATCCAAAGCCATCCTCAAAAACTTTATCTGTCACACATCAGAAATCACTGTCAAATAACCATCATGGATCCCAGAAGGATCAGAAGGCACACATTTAGCAATCTTGAAGTAGAGGTTCTGGCTGAAGAGGTCGGTAAACCGCACAACTGATTCATGGGGCATTTATGCTAAAGACACCCCTAAAGATGTGATGTCTTTACCAAACATAAATGTAAGAGCATAACCAAAGGGTAAGACCACCGAGGACATTGCAGTAATAATAAGTGACGTTGCAGAAGGAGCTGAGATCGAAACTAACAAAGGCAGCAGGTCACAGCACTTAACAATCACGAAGAAATATGGGCAAAATGGTGCATTTGAACTGACCATCTCTATCAGGCCATGTGTAGGCATGTCAGAAGGGGCATTGGATATTGAAGTCATATGCAGTGACGTGTGTCGTATAATGCAGGATACATGAAATCTGGAAAAAATAGCCATGAGGGTTGTAGCACATCAATGTAATGTTACAGACATACCCGACCAATTAGTTTATGGCAATATTGGAATTTGGTCAGCAGATGTGAATTGTGTACAACCCAAATAAACTTACAGTACCAAACAGATGAGGGCTTTTATGTTGTCTTCAGAAAGCGAACAGCATGTTGGATGTGTAACACTACATGCATCTCAGAAGAGATCGTGGTAGGACAATGAACATCATAAGGTACTACTTAAATGCATTACTGTTAGAAATGGGGTTTTTGGTTGGCAGTCAGGTTGCCCTCTGTCCAAGCAAGAACCCTCACTCTAGTCAGGGTAAGTCACACACAATCCAAAATCAGCCTGTGCTCACCCTCCGGTAGCTTGGCACGAGCAGTCAGGCTTAACTTAGAAGGCAATGTGTAAAGCATTTGTGCAATAAATCATACAACACCATAGCATAACACCACAAAAATACACCACACAGTGTTTAGAAAAATATATAATATTTATCTGGGTATCTTCAGGTCAAAACGATCAAAGTTGCAATATGAATTTGTAAAGATATCACTGAAAAGTGATATAAAGGCCCTCATTCTGACCTTGGCGGTCTTTTCGCAAGACTGCCGAGTTACCGCCGCGGTGAAGACCGCCGACCGCGGCGGTATGCCGCTGTGCGCATTCTGACCGCTGGGAGCGTTCCTCCGGAAAACCGCCAGCAGCCACACTGGCGGTCGGCGGGAAAGTGGAGACTGGTCAACCTCCACCGCCACGCCAGCAGAACACCGCCCACAGAATTACGACCCACATTTCTGTGTGGCGGTCTTCTGTTGGCGGTCACCTCCCCATGGCTCCCGTCGCCTCCCGGAGGACCAACACACAAGGTAAGTTGATCGTCCGTGAGGGGAGGGGGTGGGGGGGTGTTGTGTGATGTGGGCGTGCATGGGGGTGTGCGTGTGAGTGTGTAGAGGGGGTGTGTGAGTGCGTGTATGCGGGCGGGGGGTGCTGCTGTGTCTATGGGTAATGTGTGCTGTTCGGCAGGTGCGCGTGTCTGCATGTATGTGTGCGGGTATGTGTCCCCGTTGTGTATGTGTGTGTAGGGGGTGTGTATATGTGCATGTTGGGGGTGTGTGCATGTCGGGGTGCATGTATGTGCATGTCGGGGTGGGGGTGGGTAGGGGGTTCGTACCACCTCTGGGGGGTGGCAGGGGGGTGGAGGGTGTGGGGGGAGGACTCGGGTGGGTAGTGGGGGGGTGGGGGAGACCCCTATCAGTGCCAGGGAAGGAATTCCCTGGCCCCGATAGTGCTTACCGCCATGGTTCGCACGGCGGTTCCCGCCCGCAAGAAACCGCGGCGGTAGGCAGGGTCATAATACCCTTGGCGGTCTTGGGACGACCGCCGGGCCGGAGTGCGCAAACTCCAGCCCGGCGGTCATGACCGCCGTGGCGGTCGGAGTGGAGAAGTGGCGGTCGGTCGCGGCGGGGACCGCCGCGGTCAGAATGCCATTTTTAATACCGCCGGTCTGTTCGCGGTCCGACCGCCGTCTCTCCGCCGACCGCCAGGGTCAGAATGAGGGCCAAAGTGTCTTAAGTCTTTAGAAAGTAAACAGAGTCTCTTTCAAACACAAAGTACCTGGTTTCTGGTGGAAAATCTCCTCAGAGGGCCACAAAGGAAGAGGTGCGTGGAAAAAGGGTGTGTGCGTCGATTTCTCCCCAGCACACACGGACTTGCGTCGTTATTTTCCACGCGGGGAAGTCGTGCGTCGTTTTCCGGCGCGCGGACAGTCTCTTTCTGTGGGTCGCGGGGATTACCAGATGTCCTGGGTCTGTGCGTGGATTTTCCTGCTTGTTTTCCGGCTGCGCGTCGTTCTGCGGGGCTGCGCGTCGAAGTTTCGATCTCTCGGCAGGCGTCGCGCCGATTTGTCCTGCGGAGTCGGGCGGCGTTGTCCTTGCGAGGCCGTGCGTCAAAGTTTTGATCTCACGGCAGGCGTCGCGTCGATTTGTCCTGCGGAGTCGGGCGGCGTTGTCCTTGCGAGGCCGTGCGTCAAAGTTTTGATCTCACGGCAGGCGTCGCGTCGATTTCTCCTGGGAAGTCGGGCGGCGTTGTTCTTGCGAGGCCGTGCGTCAAAGTTTCGATCTCACGGCAGGCGTTGCGTCGATTTCTCCCGGGAAGTCGGGCGGCGTTGTCCTTGCGAGGCCGTGCGTCAAAGTTTCGGTCGTCCCGAAGGCGTCGCGTTGATCAGCGTCGGTGTGCGGCGTTTTTCTTGCCGCGGAACAAGCTGTGCGTCGAAAAGTTCAGCGCACGGAGCGTCCAAGAGGAAGAGTGAAGTCTTTTTGGTCCTGAGACTTCAGGGAACAGGAGGCAAGCTCTATCCAAGCCCTTGGAGAGCACCTTTACAGCCAGGCAAGAGTTCAGCAAGGCAGCAGGCCAACAGCAAGGCAGCAGGCCAACAGCAAGGCAGCAGTCCTTTGTAGAAAAGCAGACAGGTGAGTCCTTTGAGCAGCCAGGCAGTTCTTCTTGGCAGGATGTAGTTTCTGGTTCAGGTTTCTTCTCCAGCAAGTGTCTGATGAGGTAGGGCAGAGGCCCTGTTTTATACTAAGTTGTGCCTTTGAAGTGGGGGTGACTTCAAAGAGTCTCTAAGAAATGCACCAAGCCCCCTTTCAGTTCAATCCTGTCTGCCAGAGTCCCAGTAGGGGGTGTGGCAGTCCTTTGTGTGAGGGCAGGCCCTCCACCCTCCCAGCCCAGGAAGACCCATTCAAAATGCAGATGTATGCAAGTGAGGCTGAGTACCCTGTGTTTGGGGTGTGTCTGAGTGAATGCACAAGGAGCTGTCAACTAAACCTAGCCAGACGTGGATTGAAGGGCACAACAAGATTTTAGTGCAAAGAAATGCTCACTTTCCAAAAGTGGCTTTTCTAGAATAGTAATATTAAATCCGACTTCACCAGTCAGCAGGATTTTGTATTACCATTCTGGCCATACTAAATATGACCTTCCTGCTCCTTTCAGATCAGCAGCTGCCACTTCAACAGTGTATGAGGGCAGCCCCAATGTTAGCCTATGAAAGGAGCAGGCCTCACAGTAGTGTAAAAACGAATTTAGGAGTTTTACACTACCAGGACATATAACTACACAGGTACATGTCCTGCCTTTTACCTACACAGCACCCTGCTCTAGGGGTTACCTAGGGCACACATTAGGGATGACTTATATGTAGTAAAAGGGGAGTTCTAGGCTTGGCAAGTACTTTTAAATGCCAAGTCGAAGTGGCAGTGAAACTGCACACACAGGCCTTGCAATGGCAGGCCTGAGACAGGGTTAAGGGGCTACTGAGGTGGGTGGCACAACCAGTGCTGCAGGCCCACTAGTAGCATTTAATCTACCTGCCCTAGGCACATGTAGTGCACTCTACCAGGGACTTACAGGTGAATTAAATAGTCAATCATGGATAAACCAATTAGTAGTACAATTTACACATAGAGCATATGCACTTTAGCACTGGTTAGCAGTGGTAAAGTGCCCAGAGGTCAAAAGCCAACAACAACAGGTCAGAAAAAATAGGAGGAAGGAGGCAAAAAGTTTGGGGATGTCCCTGTCAAAAAGCCAGGTCCAACGATTACCATGGTACAATACTTGGACCAGTTTGCATGGGATTAGAAGACTGGCTGTACAAAATAGTAATGTGTTCCATTACAGTGCAATAATCAACACAGTGATGCAACACTTATTGTGACCTTTTCCGCTGCAGGTGACTCACACCATGAAGAATCAGTAAGAGAATATCGTCCACTCTCCATTCAGAAAAAGACACATAGCATCTGTCACTGCAGGCTCCAAGGCACCACTAAACACTGGCAGTGAGGCCCAAACTCCCAGCCCTTCCAAGGCAACACTAAAAACTGGCAGCAAGGCACCAACTTTAGGTCGATGCAAGGTAAGGTACATCAAGTCCCATCATGGAGACCCATTCAAGGTCCCACTGTAATCCAAGTCACAGTCTAGTAATCATAGCAAACCAATGCCAATGCCTATGTACAATGCACTATCTGCCACTGCTACAGAAGTGCTACATGCTGAAATTGCAAGTGATTCAAGCACAGTAGCCACTAAAACAGTAGGGGTGGGTGTAACTGGCATAATTCTCTCTAGCGTAATTGCTCATAATTACCACAAAATTACTCATAATTATGCCAGGATAATTATAGATGTCTGCTCAACTACCATCACGGTTGCCATCACAGCAGCTAACACAGCTATGATGTGTATGGCTTCGTTCCCCTTCACGTCTCTCATCAGAATAAGTAATAGTTCTAAGTAAGACCATTGCTGCTTCTTAAACGGGGATGTCCACAACAAATACAATGGTGTCACTAGCAATATCTACTTTGGTCGAGGCCAATCATGTTGGAGGACGTAGTCCAATTGTCTATTGAGTGCTTGTGGGTAGTTCCCATGAAGGTCTCATGCATGGACCCCAATAGGCACTTTGGGAAGCAGAACGTCTGGAGTTTACTACTTTATACACAAGAGTATGAGACAGCTGTGATCTCTAATGGAGAGGATTAACAACCCTCAAGGCAAATCCAAGTGTGCCAAGTACTTAGTCAGCACATAAGGAACTTGAAAAGAAGTCAGGACTTCAGAGGATTATCTCAACACATATGTCAGGCAAGCTAAGTGTATGTTGGCCCTTCCTGAGATGAGAAATATCTTGTAAAAGGGCTACAAAGTCAAAACGCCAATACAGGGATCAACAGAGACATCAAGCATGATGTAACACACATGTTCTGAATCCTCACCTTCAGACAACTGATGGTGGAAGGTCAGGCAACCAGTATGTCAGGTCTTCATTCAGTACTCTGTGAATGTTGCAGGAGAGGTGGAGAGGTAGAGATGATATTTTGTCAAATGGTACATTTTTTCCAGCACAGAAAATACTACTACTAAATCCAGTGTTCCATACATGTCGTCCACACCACCCTCCACACAGGCCTTCCTCCAGAGGGGTAGATGGTGGTCCATATGAATGGTACAGCCTGGTAGCACTGTAAGGTGGCCTGAATTAGGTAGAGGCACTCTGCAAAATTCCTTTATAATGGTGTAGTTACAGGCCTTACATTTGTGCTAACATTGCTAAAGTTCATAACTACCCCTGGCCATGATTTTTAAAAATTGTAATCTACATACTGCACTTTAGACACATCTGGTTATCTGTTGTGGGTAATGGTATTAGATCTGTCATCTTATGGCTCTTGTTCAATTTCTTGCTTTGGAATTCTCTCATCTTGAAGTTGCTGATGTTATTACTGGGAATCATCCTCATTCCTACTGCCACTCCCTTCCCTAATGACACCAGGCAAGGGTATGCACCACCTCTCTGTTATATTATGTAGCTGGATTGATAGAGGTATTATAAGCCATGTCTTTAAGGGGTATTCTGCATCAACTAAAAAAAAATGCACAGGGGAGTGTCAGCTACTATTGGTCACTACAGAAATGTTAACGGAGGACAAATCCTGACTTATGTTCACATGGTACTGCTGTTTTGTGATAGTGCCAACACACAGAAACGTAATTTGGGCCTCAAGGGTTGCTATATTATGACTTGGAAATTGATTTTGCCTAGCACTCACAGGCCAGGAATCAATATGTGCTTCAGTTTCTCTAATTGTGCTATTTGAAAGCAGCATAACTACAATATCATAATCCATTAGCATGGCAAGTGTGTTGCCAGTGTGCATGACTGTTCTGCCCACTTTATAGGTTTTGGCACATTCAGGCGGTCATTCTGACCTATCGCCGCCTGCCATGCGGTCACCGCCATTTGGCTGCTCCGCGGTCAAAAGACCGCGGAGGCCATTCTGGCTTTCCCGCTGGGCCGGCGGGCGCCCGCCAAAGGAGCGCCCGCCGGCCCAGCGGGAAAGGCCCTGCAACATAGAAGCCGGCTCTGAATGGAGCCGGCGGTGTTGCAGGGGTGCGACGGGTGCAGTTGCACCCGTCGCGATTTTCACTGTCTGCTATGCAGACAGTGAAAATCATGCTGGGGCCCTGTTAGGTTGCCCCTGCACTGCCCATGCCAGTGGCATGGGCAGTGCAGGGGCCCCCAGGGGCCCCACGACACCCGTACCCGCCATCCTGTTCCTGGCGGTAAAAACCGCCAGAAACAGGGTGGCGGGAAGGGGGTCGGAATCTCCATGGTGGCGCTGCTTGCAGCGCCGCCATGGAGATTCAGCCCAGACAGGGGAAATCCGGCGGGAAACCGCTGGATCCCCTTTTCTGACCGCGGCTTTACCGCCACGGTCAGATTGGGCAGGGAAGCACCGCCAGCCTGTTGGCGGTGCTTCCGAGGTCCTCCACCCTGGCGGTCGATGACCGCCAGGGTTGGAATGACCCCCTCAGTGTTTTGCACGGGCCACTTGTCTACACACTCACACCTACATTTATCAACAGGTATGGGGCTAATGATGGCCGAGCAGGCAGGCAGTATGTTGGTAGAGCATCTCCATAGTGTCTGAAATGCAGCTTCTCTGTACGATCATGGCATCATGAGTGGACCCTGAGTAGCTGGTACAAAAGTTGTTAAAACATAAATACAAATGCACATCACACACCATCTGGAAGATCATTTTGTGTCCATTTTGCACCTCTAGATTACCTGTTCACTTGTGCAAAGGGTACTCAGTGCAAGGTGCATGCAGTCTATGGCCCCTGACACATTTGGAAATTCTGATGTGGCTTAGAATTTTTCGTTGGTGACAACGTGGAGCATAATGTGCTGTGCACCAATGTTGAGCAACGTTTCCATCAGCTGAATGAGGATTTTTGAGAATGTTGGTTGTGGCATACAATGCACCATGGGCATTGTGTGCTGCATACAGCCAGCTGCAAATAATTCTAATCCCTCACATTTTCAGAAGAGGGGTGAGCTGGGGAGGGGATATGGCAGGAAATATGCCCTAGTTGAACTCAAAGACATCTCCTCAATGAATCAAGCAAATATCTGGTGGTACCAGTAGCTAGTAAGTAGATGTTCAGGATCTCCTCTTGTATCAGGTTGAGGCGATCAAGCCTTGTCCTTTGTGTCCTGCCTCATCTTCTGCAACTCTTTGCCTGATTAAGTTGCTGCACGTGATAGTACTGTGCATCAGGATGCATGGTATGCTGGAGCCGTGTAGGTTTGTGGTGCAGCCTCACAAAGTGCCCTAGTACGGGGACATCCATGATGGTGTTGTGGTGCATGGGTGCATGAGGGCTATTTATAAAGGCATGTGTTTGTCTCTCCTGTGTTGGTGCTGATATGGGTGAGTGTGATGAGTATATTCTCGCTTGCCACGGTCTTTGTTCCTCATTTGTGTTGACAAGTGGTACCATTTCACTTGTTTTGCCTCTTGACCAATGTTCCTATAAGTTTTTTTCCTCTTTGTGCACTGCAGTTAAGGATCCTGCATCTGAAGACTTTGATTAGACTTGTTTGCTGACTAGTGAAAACTAGCCTACTGACATAAAGTGATGCTACATTTGCAACCCCATTGCCTTCCATTTTTTACATTGTGTTTAAAGATGTAACAATTACATTCAGTTTATCAAGTGTGCCCTTTCTTTCGTTTCACATTAAAACAATCATTCCCAGGCACCATAAACAAAATGTCCATGTTAGCAGGCTTGTGGTAGCTTTTAATTTACGATAGGTTCCTGTTATAAGAATTAGTATTGGTATTTTTCGTTCATGAGATTTATTGTATGCTGTACTTTTCAATGGTGACTTTTTGACTGGGAGCGATTATCGCAGGCAGTGTTTGTACCTGTGAGGGTTGTGTTCCTAACACATTTTTTATCGTATGTGTGGAAGTTGATATAAAACCAAGGTTTAATGGTGACATGCAGCCTATTCTGCCACGTACTTGCTATAATAGTGGGAGCGGTGTAGGAGAACCCGTGTATCCTTCTCCCAGCCCCGGGACACTATGATGTTTAACAGTGGAGGCCGGTAATTTTAGGAGGGAGGGCGGCGGGCAGGAAGCACACTCACACTTGCACACACGCACATCCAATCACAACACTCATCAACATTCAAACATACAATCATGCACCAAACATTCATTTAAAAAACACACACGCACTTACCTTCAGCTCGGAGGTCCAAGGAGGTTTTGGACTGCTGCCTTTCCTCTCTGGCTGACCTTAGGTCAGCCAAAGAGGGAAGGAAGCAGTCCCAGCCTCGTCACAGAGTAGGATGGGGTCAGTGAGAATTCTGACCCCTCCCCACTCTGTGACGAGGTGTCACTGATTGACTCTCGCCCTGGGCGCTTCAGGGCTTAAACCTGAAGCACCCAGGTCGAAATCAATCGGTGACGCTTCCCCTAATCACCAAGGGGACGGGCCTAGGCACCTTTGCTGAGCTGAGGAGGTCACAACAATAGGAGCTGTGACCTATTCAGCCCAGCATAGTTCAGCTCAGGCAGCGAGGAGTTTGCGCAAATCGCACATTTGTCTCGCTCCTGGCTGCCTGATCTGAACATGAAGAGTGTCTGTCAGGCTGACCTTTGCTCAGCCTGACAGACACTCTTCATGAGGGGCAAAAGGTGGGGGGTGTGGCCCCTCCGCCCTAAAGGACGGGCCGTGGCTGATGTTTAATATGGAAAAGTAGCATAATCTGGCCCCATCTAAAAAACGAGAATGATCACGAGATCAAAATGAAAATAATTACAACAGAACTGAGTGTCTGAGCTTTCACGTCACCTCAACTTTTAGATTTAAAACTAACATTGCACACAAAACCAAGACCACCTTGTATCAGCTGTCCCTGCTGCAGGACCTGTAGTCACTTGGATGCTCAGGTACAGTGGTGTAGCGAAACTTGAGTGGCCTCCTTGCAAAATACATGGACCCCCCCTCACGCTCCTGACATGGTCAGGTGCTCTCAGCCAGGGGCCTGTCACCCTTGCACATTGCCAGAGGCCCCCCCTACATTGCAGGGGTTGGGAGGGCTACTGTTACGCCACTGCTCAGGCACAAGTAGCGGGACCACAGAAAGGAAAGATCATCAGGGCCTTCATAGCTGAGCATTCACCCAGCCCATAGCCCCACCTTCTGTAACCCCTTGCTCCATCCTGTAAACAGACTTCCCTGTACTCTACCTCCAGATGGTCCCACATCCATCTCTTATATATTCCACCTAAATTATTCATGAAAATATGTATGTAGGTATACGTATGTATGTGTTGGAAATTGGGTCGCTGGTTGAGGAATAGGGGTGTGTGATCCCTTCTCAGGCAACAGCCACAACATTTGTCTGAGTGAAGCACAAAAGTAATTAAATTAAACTGTAGCTTAGCACAAAAGCAGTCAGGCTTAACTTAGAGGCAATGCGTACAGAATGTATGCAACACACAAACAGTAAGTAATACATTGAAAACACAACACAGTTTAGAAAAATAGAGTAAAATGTAATAAACTATTTGACACCAAAATGACAAATATCCAACCAGTAGAAACGGGAATATGGAATTTAAAAAACTTTAAAATAAGTATAGCACGTACAAGTCCAAAGTGCTACTTGCAGTCATCTGGTCATGTTAGTCCAGATGAAAGTTCAGGCCAACTGCAGTGGAACATGGGCCCAATGCAGGGACAACGTTAATCCCAAATTAAAAGGCTTCTTTCTAAATTCCAGCAAAAAGAGTTCTGCTCACAGTGGATGAGGACACGAGGAGCAGGGAGAGAATTGTGGATGATCGTTTCTGAAGCATGAGGAGTGGGACGGCTGTCGCAAACTGTCCTCACTGCAGTGCAAAGATCCTGTTGGGCATCATGGACAGCCATTACTGGAGCTTCGTGTTGGCAGTTACCACAGGCTGTTGATGCTGTAGTGCGAAATGCAGATCGTTATCTGTCTTCACTGGTGGTCGCTGTAACACAAAGAGCCACATTCACTGGAGCTTCACGTTGGCGGTCAGCACGGGCATCGAGATCTAGGCTCGAATGGGTAAGTTCGCAGTTGCAAACAGCCCAAACCTTCAGGATTTATCCTTCTCTTCTAGGACAGCTGAACCGATGCCAGACTATTGCCCAAGAACGGGGAAGCACCTCTTGGGGACCTGGAAGGCACTCCTGCAGACACCTGCAGTGCTCAGACAAGTTCAGTTGCAGGTCAAGGCAGGTCCAGTGCAGCAGATCAGCTGAGCAGTTGCAGGGAGGTCTGTGGAGCTTGGTCTCTGTAACTCTGAATAGGAGGAAAGTCACCCGACACTTGGAGTCTTTTCATGGAGCCCGGGATAAAGGGATCAGGTCTAGTCTTCTTTCTCAGACAGCAGGGCGTGTCTCAGGCAGCAGGGCAGCTGGGCATTCTTTCTGTAGTATACACAGGGTCCAGGAGCAGACTGAGGAGTGGTTCTGAGGGTCCTGCTTTTATACCTGGTACCTACTTTGAAATGGAAGAAATCTCTGGAGTTTCTCCACACATAAGGTTTTGGGTATTTTCTGCCTCCCTGCCCTGGTCCCAGGATGTATGGAGTCACAACAGACTATTGTGAAGTTCTTTATGTGTGTGCTGAGGCAGTGTCATTGAAGTGCAAATAGGGCTGTTCACCCCCCCATTCTTACAGAGTATCCTATCTTGCTACTATCCATTCTCCCTATTGTATGGCTGTCTGGGAGGAAAATACAAAAGCTAACCGCCACTAACACTTATTTATGTGACACAGGAGAAGGCTGCAGACACCAATTGGTTAGGACAAGGAAATGCCAACTTTCTAAAGTGGCACTATCAGAATTGATATTTAAAATCGAACTTTACCTTTGAAGAAGATGTTAAAATTTCATGTCCTTAGACACCAAACATAATATTTCTATCTGTTCACAACCAAAAGTTATCACTTACTAAATGTAATAAGGTAACCCGATGTTATCCTACGGGAGAAGAAGGCCTCATTGTAGTACAAAGCAAATTTAGGTGTTTTTCACTACCAGGACATGTACAACTTAAAAGTACATATCCAACTTTTTAAATGCAATACATTCTGCCTTATCGGCGGTGTAGGGCCTAGTCTAGGGGAGAAGTATACACATTAAAAATGGAGTCTTAGGCTTGACAAAGGGGTTATTTTGCCAAGTCAAATTGGCAGTTTAAAGCAACACGACAAATATCAAATGGCAGGCCTCACACATGTTCAAAAGGCTATATAGCTAGGTGTCTCAATGAGTGCTGCAGGCCCACTACTAGCATTTAATTTACCAGACCTGGGTAGACTAAGTGCCACTTTACTAGGAACCCTTCAGTGAATTAAATATACCAATTGGGTGTAAGCCAATTTTACCATGTTTTAGTGAGGGAGCACAAGCACTTTAGCACCAATTAGCTGTGACAAAGTGCACAGAGTCCTAAAACCCAACAGAATGGGTTCACAAAACAGGAGGGGTGATCCTGCAGAGAGGGCTAAGTCCAACAGGATGTATGTATAAATGCATATAAGGGGATTTGTGTCACACAAACCTAAACAGGAACAGATGGTGTTCTAAGAAATAGGCTAAGCAGGAGCACTCATTCAACCCTCTCTCCTCTCCTTCTCTACCCCTTTCCCCTATCCTGTAGACAGCCCTCCCTGTACTCATGTATCCTGTCCCCAGATGATCCTCCATTCACCCCATATACCCCACCTCAACTGTTAATGTATATATTTATCTATGTATCTTCGTATGAATGGATGTAAGGGAAGTTATATAGGACAAACCTACCTGGTAACCAATGGTTTGCTGAGAAATGGGTAAAGGCCAGGGATACGATTCAAGGTTGTTCCTATACAGTGAGGGTACACTGCTTCATGAAAGGGCTTCTTTCTAATTTACAGGAGGGTTGGATTCTAATGTCAGAGTTGAGGCTGGTCCATAGACTGAGAGCATCCGGATGGAAGGCATGCCTTCTGTTTTCATTTAACACTTGTCTCTCCAGGCAAGTTATGACCTGGCTTCTGGTATGGTACTATCTGAACTGGTTAGTTTCTTGTTACAGTGTGCTGGGGTATCATGTCTGATAGCCTTGTAGGGGATGTGGCTGGTTTTGAAGAGATGATGCAGAACTAGAAGTATAGCCAATGTAATTCTATTGCTATTTACAAGGGATTGTGCTATACAAATGTCAATACCAGCCTAATTCAACCAGTGCTTAATTTGTAAATATAAAAGGTGTTGGTGCCCAAATCCCTCCTCTTAAACCCACGGCTGCTGCAATTAAATGTGCGAACCTGGAATACCGAGGCAGCATAATCCTGAAGCCATCTCGGACCTCTTCAATCCATTTACAGCTTACTCTTGCAGCGTTCTGTTTTCTTCCATTGTGACGCTTTTTCGTTTTTCTCTTCCTCTGTCTTTCCCATATGTCTTTTGCTCGCAGCAAATGCTTGGGGCAGAAAAATAAATGCTGGGCCTCAAAAATAAGTGCTGGTGCCCCACACTAGAAACAACAAGCACAAATTAAGCACTGAATTCAACATGAATCAGTCAGAAAAAACACTTCCAGTGGATTTTTAAATGGAAAATTAACTACAAATAAATGCATACCTTGAGACTCAAATTTGCATGGACAGGCAATAATATTTTTTGTGGGGTGCTGATGAATAAAATGACTGTGATAAATGAAAGCCAGCAAGCGGGGAGAGTTAAATTGTGAAGAATGACTGGCAATGTCACATTTCTTTTTAAGTCTGCAAGGGGCAACTTCAGCAACCTTTTGTGGCAGTCAGAAATGCTTCTGCTGCTGCAGTGGGTTACTCGGAGCACCGAGATTCTGGCACGACATAGCAGCAGCTCTCTCTCCTGCCCTATGCACCCCACACTGTAAAATGCCACACCCCAGTTTCCCCCCTCCAACTTCCACAAGGACCATTGGCCAGTCCTTGTGCTGCACCCTACCTGGTTTGTTATATTTCTCAATATTGTGGTTAGTAATATCAAGCTGCACAAAAGTAAACTCTATAGTAACAGCTACCAACATATCATCAAGACCAACATATATACATAATTATAGAGTTACTATTCTTAGCTCAACATGTTATGTTCTGTTATGATATGTTATGTAATATTATGTTATGCTATGCTATGCTATATATACTACGTTATGTTATGTTATGTTGTTATGTAGTGCCCCATTACCTATGAGGTTAGCCTGGTGTTGAACTCTGTTATGTGTCTAAATCTTACTAGGGTAGACTGGTTGATTGAAAAGTCAGGTCTTCCGTTTCCTGCGGAATTCAAGAAGAAAGAAGGAGGCTCTGATGTGAAGTAAGAGTTTGTTCTATGCTTTTAGGAGCAATGTAAGAGAATGATCATCTTTTTGATCTGGTTATGTATATGCATGGTGTTAGAAATGGGGTTTTTGGTTGGCAGTCAGGTTACCCTCTGTCCAAGCAAGAACCCTCACTCTAGTCAGAGTAAGTCACACACAATCCAAAATCAGCCTGTGCCCACCCTCTGGTCGCTTGGCACGAGCAGTCAGGCTTAACTTAGAAGGCAATGTGTAAAGCATTTGTGCAATAAATCATACAATACCATAATATAACACCACAAAAATACACCACACAGTGCTTAGAAAAATATATAATATTTATATGGGTATTTGCAGGTCAAAACGATCAAAGTTGCAATATGAATTTGTAAAGATATCACTAAAAAGTGATATAAAGGGCCTGATTCTAAGCTTGGCGGGCGGTGGGAGCCGCCCGCCAAGCGGGAACCGCCAGAAGACCGTTCCGCGGTCAAAAGACCGCGGCGGTCATTCTGGGTTTCCCACTGGGCTGGCGGGCGACCGCCAAAAGTCCGCCCGCCAGCCCAGTGGGAAACACCCTTCCCACGAGGAAGCCGGCTCCGAATGGAGCCGGCGGAGTGGGAAGGTGCGACGGGTGCAGTTGCACCCGTCGCGAATTTCAGTGTCTGCAAAGCAGACACTGAAATTCTTTGTGGGGCCCTCTTACGGGGGCCCCTGCAGTGCCCATGCCATTGGCATGGGCACTGCAGGGGCCCCCAGGGGCCCCACGACACCCCATACCGCCATCCTGTTCCTGGCAGGCGACCCGCCAGGAACAGGATGGCGGTATGGGGTGTCAGAATCCCCATGCGGATTCCCATGGGCAGCGGAAAGTCGGCGGTACACCGCCGGCTTTCCGCTTCTGGCCGCGGCTGTACCGCCGCGGTCAGAATGCCCGGCGGAGCACCGCCAGCCTGTTGGCGGTGCTACCGCCAACCCCCGCCGTGGCGGTATTTACCGCCAGGGTCAGAATGACCCCCAAAGTGTCTTAAGTCTTTAAACAGTAAACAAAGTCTCTTTCAAGCAAAAAGTACCTGGTTTGGAGTGGAACATTTCTGCAGAGGGCCGCAGAAGAGGAGATGCGTGGAAAAATGGTGTGTGCGTCGGTTACGCCCCTTCACACACAGACTTGCGTCGTTATTTTTCACTCGGGGAAGACGTGTCTCGTTTTCCGGCACGCGGACCGTCTCCTTCTATGGGTCGCGGGGATTACAAGATGTCGCGGGTCTGTGCGTGGATTCTCCTGCTTGTTTTCCGGCTGCGCGTCGTTCCGCGGGGCTGTGCGTCGAAGTTTCGATCTCACGGCAGGCGTCCCGTCGATTTCTCCTCTGGAAGTCAGGCGGCATTGTCCTTGCGAGGCCGTGCGTCGAAGTTCCGGTCGTCCCAAAGGCGTCGTCGATCAGCGTCAGTGTGTGGCATTTTTCTCGCCGCGGAACAAGCTGTGCGTCGAAAGTTTCGGCGCACGAAGCATCCAAGTGAAAGAGA
Source organism: Pleurodeles waltl (assembly GCF_031143425.1). Taxonomy (NCBI): domain Eukaryota; kingdom Metazoa; phylum Chordata; class Amphibia; order Caudata; family Salamandridae; genus Pleurodeles; species Pleurodeles waltl. Next base: position 679,339,979 of record NC_090450.1, on the reverse strand, counting down.
GAAGTCTTTTTGGTCCTGAGACTTCAGGGAACAGGAGGCAAGCTCTATCCAAGCCCTTGGAGAGCACTTTTACAGCCAGACAAGAGTTCAGCAAGGCAGCAGGCCAACAGCAAGGCAGCAGTCCTTCGTAGAAAAGCAGACAGGTGAGTCCTTTAAGCAGCTAGGCAGTTTAGCAAGGCAGCAGGCCAACAGCAAGGCAGCAGTCCTTTGTAGAAAAGCAGACAGGTGAGTCTTTTGAGCAGCCAGGCAGTTCTTCTTGACAGGATGTAGTTTCAGGTTTCTTCTCCAGCAAGTGTATGATGAGGTAGGGCAGAGGCTCTGCTTTATACTAAGTTGTGCCTTTGAAGTGGGGGTGACTTCAAAGAGTGTCTAAGAAATGCACCAAGCCCCCTTTCAGTTCAATCCTGTCTGCCAGAGTCCCAGTAGGGGGTGTGGCAGTCCTTTTTGTGAGGGCAGGCCCTCCACCCTCCCAGCCCAGGAAGACCCATTCAAAATGCAGATGTATGCAAGTGAGGCTGAGTACCCTGTGTTTGGGGTGTGTCTGAGTGAATGCACAAGGAGCTGTCAACTAAACCTAGCCAGACGTGGATTGAAGGGCACAGAAAGATTTAAGTGCAAAGAAATGCTCACTTTCTAAAAGTGGCAATTCTAGAATAGTAATATTAAATCAGACTTCACCAGTCAGCGGGATTTTATATTACCATTCTGGCCATACTAAATATGACCTTCCTGCTCCTTTCAGATCAGCAGCTGCCACTTCAACAATGTATGAGGGCAGCCCCAATGTTAGCCTATGAAGGGAGCAGGCCTTACAGTAGTGTAAAAACGAATTTAAGAGTTTTACACTACCAGGACATATAACTACACAGGTACATGTCCTGCCTTTTACCCACATAGCACCCTGCTCCAGGGGTTACCTAGGGCACACATTAGGGGTGACTTATATGTAGAAAAAGGGGGGTTTTAGGCTTGACAAGTACTTTTAAATGCCAAGTCGAAGTGGCAGTGAATCTGCACAAACAGGCCTTGCAATGGCAGGCCTGAGACAAGGTTAAGGGGATACTGAAGTGGGTGGCACAACCAGTGCTGCAGGCCCACTAGTAGCATTTAATCTACAGGCCCTAGGCACATATAGTGCAGTCTACTAGGGACTTATAAGTAAATTAAATAGCCAATCATGGATAAACCAATCAATAGTACAATTTACACAGAGAGCATATGCACTTTAGCACTGGTTAGCAGTGGTAAAGTGCCCAGAGGTCAAAAACCAACAACAACAGGTCAGAAAAAATAGGAGGAAGGAGGCAAAAGGTTTGGGGATGACCCTGTCAAAAAAACAGGTCCAACATGACCCCCTACCAGCCTAAAGGCAGGGGAGAACAATCACTATCCTGATGTACTTCCCTGTTTGAGGTGACAGAACAAGGACCCATGCCCACAACAGCAGGGGCATGCTCCAGTTCTTCGCCTTCCTGACTCCAATTGGATCCCTGTGTCCATACTCTCAGGGCCCACTAAGCCAAGCCATGGGGAACCTTTCTCCTTACCTGCGGATCCCATCTGTGCAGCACCTAACCTTACTTTGCTCACAGATGTATTCCAGGAGCAGGATAGTAACACCATGACCAACACAGTAGTGTTGCCCCCTCTACCCCCGGGGTGTGACACTTGTCCCCTCCCCAGGGATAACTCTGTCCACCCAGACAGCAAGCCACAGTGGTTACTGACCGCTACCAGGGATGAGAGCCAGGCCCCAGGCCTCTCAAAGCTCTCCCACCACTGTGGCTGTGGAGAGTGGGGGGCGGTAGCCCCAGGTGCTGGGCACTCTTTAACCACTCTCCCTTCCACCAGGTCAGGGATGACAGCCTGAACCTGGTTCTCCCCTCTGGGGCTCTGTACCCTCCCTCCTGGAGCGGTACCCCCAGAGTCCAACATGGTCAGTGTGCTTATAGAAGTCGCCCTGTACCATTCCTCCACCAGTGCAGGGCTGTTAACCTGCAACTGGCCCTCCAACCTGTGGTCTGTACCTTCAGGTTGGACTAGGGCCCGGGGTGAGGCTTCCCTCCCCCTGCCCTCCCTCCTGGGGTCCAGCACCCTCCAACTAGGAGTGGCCTCCTCAGAAGACAACATGGTAGGGGCACTGTTATCAGTAGCCCCTCCCTCCAGGTCCGGGGGGACACCCTGAACCTGGCCTTCCAGCCCAGGGTCTGTACCCTCAGACTGGATCACTGGCTGGCAAACCAGGACTTTCTGGGGGGCACACCTACCCCCCACCAGGTCAGAGTTTAACCTCTGCACTTGACCATCCAACCCAGAGTCACCACCCTGAGGTTGAACAATTGCCTGGCACGCCAGGACTTCCTGGGGGGCACACCTACACCCCACCGGGTCAGAGTTTAACCTCTGAACCTGGTTCTCCAACCCAGGGTCACCACACTGAGGTTGGGCAATTGCCTGGCACACCAGGACTTTCTGGGAGGCACACCTACCTCCCACCAGGTCAGAGTTTAACCTCTGAACCTGGTTCTCCAACCCAGGGTCACCACCCTGAGGTTGGACAATTGCCTGGCACACCAGGGCTTTCTGGGGGGCACACCTACCCCCCACCAGGTCAGAGTTTAACCTCTGAACCTGGCCATCCAACCCAGAGTCAACACCCTGAGGTTGGACAATTGCCTGGCACAGCAGGACTTCCTGGGAGGCACACGTACCTCCCACCAGGTCAGAGTTTAACCTCTGAACCTGGGTATCCAACCCAGAGTCACCACCCTGAGGTTGAACCATTGCCTGGCATGCCAGGACTTCCTGGGGGGCACACTCACCCCCCACAAGGGACACGCCGTCCCCAAGGGCCACACAAGACTCTGGTTGGCGCAGGTCTCCTGACCTCTGCCCATCCGGCAGAGTCTGTATCTCCCCCAAACCAGAAACGGTTTCACCTGGGTCATTCCTGGGGGGCTCTGCTCTCAGAGCTGACCCCTGACTCTCCAGGTCCTCCACTGGGGTCCGCAACCCCCTCTCAACCCTCTGTCTGGACTTCTGCACCCCCTCACTAGGAGTGGTACTGCCAGACACCAGAACTGTTGGGATGCTGGCTACAGTCACCCCCCCAAGTTCTTCTGACACTGCGGGCTTCCCTCAACAGGTGGCCCTATGGTACAGGCTAAGCTTCCCTCCTGGCGTTCCCTCATGGAACCCTACAGGACCTGGGACCTACCTGGGACACTAAAATCCTCTCCCACCTCACTTGGTTGGGAAACACCTAGACCACTCCCTTCAGGAGCACCCCCAAATGCCTCTTCAGACTCTCTGGTATTCACCCAGAAGTCTGCCTCCATTGTAAGCTCCCTGGGGTCAGAGAACTCACACTTCACCTGGTGTTGGCGTAGCTCTGGAAAATAAGGACCAGACAGATGCTCTCCAGCAATTACATCACTCTGCCCTTCACATGTATTAACCACAGTACCCTTCACCCAACCATCCAGTAACTCAGCCTTGGAAAAGCACTCTACATCACCCTCCTGAGACTGGTGAGACAGTATCTGACTGTCCCTGACACTCAACCCATACTCTTCTGTGATGTCTCTACACTCTATATCCAGGACGTCCACCAGGGGGGAAACCTTTTCTCTGTCACTCTCTGCTAGAGCCAGTAAAGTGTCCCTCCCCCCAGTAGGAATATGACTCCCTGTGCCAGTTACCCAATCCTTCTCAGGGACCCTGTGCATAACGGGAACTACCTCATACCCTTGAACCACCTGGGGTGTGTCAACTCCCTTCTTCAAGTTGGGCACCACATCTCTGGGCTTGTGCCCTTCTTCAGCAGTACTGGATGCAAGATTTTTGCTGCCCCCATCTGAACTGGACTCAGCCCTTCCGGCCTCCAGTTTCAGCTCTTCACAGCTCAGCTCTTGAGCTGCAATCCTTTCTTCTTCCAGGGCTAAGAGTCTTGCTGCCTCAGCCCTTTCAAGAAACTCATCTAGCTCTTCCATCCACTGCTCTCGAGCTAGGAGCAATTCATCTCTCACTGTTTCTCTTTCCTCATCTGAGCAGTCCTCCTCCTCATCTGAGGGGTACTTAGTCATTTGCATTTTTGCTGCCTCTCTCTCTGCCCATCTTTCTTCCCCCCAGACTATGTAGGCTTGTAGCATTTCCATCTTAGTAGATCTCCTTGATACAGGAAGGCCCCATTTTCTGCAAAGCCTCCTTAGGTCAGCCTTAGTGAGGTGGTCAGTAGGTACAAAGAATGAGTAGGTACACAATCCCATTCTGATAAGGTCTTGCCGGCAAAAACCAAAATCCAAAGTTCAAAATATCAATAGTATATCCAGGAGGACATCAGAGAACCAAAAGCAAAAAGATGAAAAATCAAGTTGACCTTCAACTGTGGGTAGGTAGTGAAATACTTACCTACTGTATGTCACTGCACAAACACAAGCCCTATCCTCACTGCTGATCACCAATGTTAGAAATGGGGTTTTTGGTTGGCAGTCAGGTTACCCTCTGTCCAAGCAAGAACCCTCACTCTAGTCAGAGTAAGTCACACACAATCCAAAATCAGCCTGTTCCCACCCTCTGGTAGCTTGGCACGAGCAGTCAGGCTTAACTTAGAAGGCAATGTGTAAAGCATTTGTGCAATAAATCATACAATACCATAATATAACACCACACAGTGCTTAGAAAAATATATAATATTTATCTGGGTATTTGCAGGTCAAAACGATCAAAGTTGCAATATGAATTTGTAAAGATATCACTAAAAAGTGATATAAAGTGTCTTAAGTCTTTAAACAGTAAACAAAGTCTCTTTCAAGCACAAAGTACCTGGTTTGGAGTGGAAAATCTCCGCAGAGGGCCGCAGAAGAGGAGATGCGTGGAAAAATGGTGTGTGCGTCGGTTACGCCCCTTCACACACGGACTCGCGTCGTTATTTTTCACTCGTGGAAGACGTGCGTCGTTTTCCGGCACGCGGACCGTCTCCTTCTATGGGTCGCGGGGATTACCAGATGTCCCGGGTCTGTGCGTGGATTCTCCTGCTTGTTTTCCGGCTGCGCGTCGTTCCGCGGGGCTGTGCGTCGAAGTTTCGATCTCACGGCAGGCGTCGCATCGATTTCTCTTCTGGAAGTCGGGCGGCGTTGTCCTTGCGAGGCCGTGCGTCGAAGTTCCGGTCGTCCCAAAGGCGTTGCGTCGATCAGCGTCGGTGTGCGCCGTTTTTCTCGCCGCGGAACAAGCTGTGCGTCGAAATTTCGGCGCACGAAGCGTCCAAGTGAAAGAGAGAAGTCTTTTTGGTCCTGAGACTTCAGGGAACAGGAGGCAAGCTCTATCCAAGCCCTTGGAGAGCACTTTTACAGCCAGACAAGAGTTCAGCAAGGCAGCAGGCCAACAGCAAGGCAGCAGTCCTTCGTAGAAAAGCAGACAGGTGAGTCCTTTAAGCAGCCAGGCAGTTCAGCAAGGCAGCAGGCCAACAGCAAGGCAGCAGTCCTTTGTAGAAAAGCAGACAGGTGAGTCCTTTGAGCAGCCAGGCAGTTCTTCTTGACAGGATATAGTTTCTGGTTCAGGTTTCTTCTCCAGCAAGTGTATGATGAGGTAGGGCAGAGGCCCTGCTTTCTACTAAGTTGTGCCTTTGAAGTGGGGGTGACTTCAAAGAGTGTCTAAGAAATGCACCAAGCCCCCTTTCAGTTCAATCCTGTCTGCCAGAGTCCCAGTAGGGGGTGTGGCAGTCCTTTGTGTGAGGGCAGGCCCTCCACCCTCCCAGCCCAGGAAGACCCATTCAAAATGCAGATGTATGCAAGTGAGGCTGAGTACCCTGTGTTTGGGGTGTGTCTGAGTGAATGCACAAGGAGCTGTCAACTAAACCTAGCCAGACGTGGATTGAAGGGCACAGAAAGATTTAAGTGCAAAGAAATGCTCACCTTCTAAAAGTGGCATTTCTAGAATAGTAATATTAAATCCGACTTCACCAGTCAGCGGGATTTTATATTACCATTCTGGCCATACTAAATATGACCTTCCTGCTCCTTTCAGATCAGCAGCTGCCACTTCAACAATGTATGAGGGCAGCCCCAATGTTAGCCTATGAAGGGAGCAGGCCTCACAGTAGTGTAGAAACGAATTTAAGAGTTTTACACTACCAGGACATATAACTACACAGGTACATGTCCTGCCTTTTACCCACATAGCACCCTGCTCCAGGGGTTACCTAGGGGACACATTAGGGGTGACTTATATGTAGAAAAAGGGGAGTTTTAGGCTTGGCAAGTACTTTTAAATGCCAAGTCGAAGTGGCAGTGAAACTGCACACACAGGCCTTGCAATGGCAGGCCTGAGACAAGGTTAAGGGGCTACTGAAGTGGGTGGCACAACCAGTGCTGCAGGCCCACTAGTAGCATTTAATCTACAGGCCCTAGGCACATATAGTGCGCTCTACTAGGGACTTATAAGTAAATTAAATAGCCAATCATGGATAAACCAATCAATAGTACAATTTACACAGAGAGCATATGCACTTTAGCACTGGTTAGCAGTGGTAAAGTGCCCAGAGGTCAAAAACCAACAACAACAGGTCAGAAAAAATAGGAGGAAGGAGGCAAAATGTTTGGGGATGACCCTGTCAAAAAGGCAGGTCCAACACATGGATTGTGCTTAGCTTAGGTGTCTGAGTGCCTGGAGGAAGGAGATGCAACTGTTCAGGTAGGTGGGGCCTGAGTTGTGTAGTGCTTTGAATGTGCATGTGTGAGGAGTTTAAATTGAGGGTGTTTGTGCATTATGAGCCAGTGTAGTTACCTGAGATGTGGTGTAATGTGAGCTCTATGTGGGAGGTTGAGGATGAGTCATGTTGACAAGCTCCAAATGGATTGTAGTCGTCTAGTTAGTTGCTTGGTGATCCCAGCATTGACTATGTTTCCATAGTCCAAGTTGCTAGTGACAAGGGCATGAGTGACAGTCTTTCTGGTGTTGCTTGGGACCCATTCGAAGAGCTTCCTCAGCATCTTCAGTGTGTGAAAGCAGGATGCAGTGACAGCATTGACTTGTGCAGTCGTATCCAGTTTGTGGTTGATGATTATTCTGAGGCTCCTGGCCTGAGTTTTGGGTGTGGGTTCAAGCTTGGCTGGCCACCAGTAGGAGTCTGATGGTGCTGTGTTCTTGCTGAACATCACTGCTTCTCTCTTGTCGGTGTTGAGCTTGAGAAAGCTGGCTTTCATCCAGTTAACGACTTCGGTCATGCAGACAGTGAACTTGTTTATTGTGTTCGGGGTTTTGTCCGAGAGGGAGAATAAGAGTTGTGTGTGATCTGTGTAGGAGAGGCTGTTGATGTCATGTGCATGGATAATGTTGGCTAGAGGGATTAGGAATGCAAAGAGGGTGGGGCTGAGTGATAAGCTTTGAGGTACACTGCAGATGATTTTTGGGCTAAAGAGTAGTAAGATGCCAGGCTGACAGCTTGTGTTCTATCCATTAAGAAGGAGCAGATCCAGTGGAGAGCAGTTCCTTGAATGCCAGTCTCGCACAGGCGCACAATGAGGATGGAGTGTGATACCATGACAAATGCTTCATAGTGGTCCAGGAGAATGTCAGCTGGTGTGTCCCCTCTGTCGAGGATCATGCAGATGTTACCTGCGACTGCAATGAGTACTGTGGTTCAGCCTGATTCCGGACTGCATGGTGCTGAGGAGCTGGTGGTTGCTAAGGTGGTTGTTGAGTCATCGGTTAATTCATTTTTTTAAGTTCTTTGTCAGGTATGGTTGGAGGGAGAAGGGTCTGTAGCTGGAAAGCATTGCTGGGTCAGGAAATGGTTTCATGAGTATCGGCATGATTTTCGGGTATCCCGGAGTGTGGCAGAGTTGATGGAGACATTGAGGATTGGTGTCAGTGCTTCAATGATCTGTAGGAGTCCTTTGGTGAAGGCATTGTGGGGGCAACTGTCAGATGGAGCCCCCAAGTAGATGGTCTTCACGGCTGCATCTGTTTACCTTGACAACATGTTGGTTGACTATATTATGGAAATGATTTAAGGGAGGTCAATATTAAAACTTCTGTATACTGGTAGAACACCCCTCCCTTTAACATCCCTCCACATGGTCTTGCCCTGCGCACTGCTGAACCCTTGACCCAGACCCACTCAAAATGTAAACCATCTCCTGCTGCCTAAGCAATGTTGCCTTTTGACTGTGGTGATCTGCAACTGTGGGAGAGCTTCAGGCTGAAGGCTGCTACAACAATCTGTTACTCTGGAATTCTGTGGAGCAGGAAATCGCCATTTTAGACAGGCTGTGGAGAATGAGTGAAGTAAAGAAATTTCAGGAAGTTTCTTCGAGTGTGGAGTTTACTGACGGCATTGACATATTATAAATAAGCAAATAATAATAAATATCTTAAACATTGACTTTGTGCCCACCATGCGATCTACGAAACATAGAACAAGTAGGTTCTAAATATAGTTTAGTTAATAAGAGACAGCGGAAAAATATGACGTTTTAAGAATGAGAGTTCCGTTCTCCGTAAAAAGTGAACCTAGAAGTACCGACATCAACGTGGGTTGTAAGATTCAACGTCCAGATGCGTGAGTAGGTGAGACGAGGTTGCTCTCTCTTGTAGAGCTCGTGGTATTCGCTCATAGAAAATAAAAAGCCATTTCACCTTTTAGTTAAGGGAGTTTCTGTTTCCCTCACGGATATGAGACTTCACCCGAGGATCCTGAAATCAACTGCGTTACTGAAAACGCCCTGATCTTCACTTCCTAATTACCGTCAAGCAATGAAATTGGTCTTGCTTGGACGTCTGAGCGCTGGGCTGGCAGTGGGAATCCCGCACCTCTCTGTGCTTTTCTATTGATCATCATCTCCCTACCCTCTGATGACAAAGTTTCAATGTTCCCCTGTCACTCGGTGCTTAATTGTAAATAAAAAAGTGCCGGTGGTACCAAAGCACTCTTCTAAAACACGCGGCTGATCCAATTAAATGTGGGAGCACGGTATACTGAGGCCGCGTAATCCAGAAGCCATCTCGGAACTCTTTGATCCATGTACAGGGACTCCCTGCCCCTTCAGCTCACTCTTGCAGCTTTCTGCTTTCGCTGTTTGTGACGCTTTCTCGTTCTTCTCTTCCTTCGTCTTTCCCATGCGTGTCTTTTTGCTTGCAGTAAGCTTGAGGCAGAAAAGTAATTGCCGGTCCTCAAAAATAAGGTCCGGTGCCCCGCACCGGAAACCACAGGTTCAATTTAAGCACTGCTATCAATATATATTACATTACACTGAACTAAAAAAAGCTACTACATATCGCCAGACAGCTTGTTAAATCCCATAACATTTTCCCCAATTTGTCTCATTCGATTGCATGTTTTCATAACATTTTGTGGGGAGAGCGCCACCGTGCCCCCGTTAAGTGGGTGGTTTATTTACATACAATGAGTGATGGGCTGCAGTACGGGGATGAGATTTTACAAACAGCTCTAGCAGCCATTTTGTTTTCCTGTCAAGTCCTAGCCATGAAGAATGAGGGAACTTGTTTGGACTGTGCTCAATGTTCAAAGGTGAGCACATTTATCAATCACTGAAAATTAATAACTGTGTGAAATATGAGTGAAGGTCGGTGGTATCATGTCTTCAGATATGATTGGAAGCAATAGAAGATAACAAAAAAAATCAATAAATCGCACCAGGGAGAACTTTCCAAATAACGACAACTATTTTCTCTGCCGGCCGAGGCTTTATCGCACGATATATCCAGGTTCCATTTCTAGGAGGCAGCTGGGACATAGCTTCCTCAACCATCTACTCTACAAGATAATCCACTGAAGATGAATACTCTGGTAAGAGCTTCCTTATTCTAGGATCTCCAGTTAGAGGATTGCCTGACTCCACCTAGCTTGATGTGTGACTGACTTTAAATTTCCACCTGAGATAACTCTGACTTTTCCCCAGTCATAGCAACATTTTAGAATCAAGGGTGTCATGTAGCTCACTCTTTCTTTGTGACTGTATGTCACTGACTTTTCTCAGTCCCTAGCAGACTTTGAGCGTACCAGCCTGTTCTGAAGGCTTGCTATCTGTAGAAAAGGCCTTGGGAACTTTTCTAAAAAAGACACGGGCAATGCGGACGGCTGGTTAACTCACGGGGGACTGCGTCAGCGCAGCCCCGTCTTTATTTTATACCTCTTCTCCGTGCCCCGCCGAACGTGTGGAGCACGCTTACAAAATATATGAGATCCCGGATGGCTCTCCGGTTAACTCTCTACATCCCTCCCATTTTTTACTCCACACAGAAGAGATGTAGTTGTAAATATAACATATCCAAAACCACACAAGAAACCCCAAAGATGGAGCAAGAAAACGAGGATAAAGAAATGAAAGAAAATAAGAGACAACCCAGAACGATGAGCTATGAATGTAGCCAAAATGTTCATCTGATCATAGTACATGTCCTCACATCACCAACACTCGACATCACCAGTGCTCAGTCTGAAAAGGATAGCACTGAATTACAGTTCACACTGCGTCTACTGTGCAGACAAAATCCTTCAGCTGGCTGTTGGGAGCAGGATTAGGGCGTAAGTTATATCTTGTACTTCTAGCGAGCACACCCCTATGTCCAGGACCATCACACGGCAGGACTCGCGCAGGAGGCAATGCCACAGGTACACTCACAGTCTCTTCATTTCTGCTCGGTGATACACCCGTCATTTCCTCCATCTCTCCTTCCTCCTGCACAGGGACGAAGATTCCAGCTTTACGGAAATGCAACACATTTCTTGTAACTCTTTGTCTTCCCCGGGCCGCCGTTATCATTCCCCCTTGAATACCAATGGCTTCCCAAACCTCGGGATCAAAAGGTGTTCGGAACTTCCCTCCTCCCTTCTGATTTTTCACTACCAATCGATCACCTTCTTGGAACTCTGTGTTTTGTCCGCCGTTTTTTGCTGGCCTTTTGATTAGTGACCTCCCGACGCCTCTGTGTGGCTTTCACATCCAACACAGGTGGTTTCCAGCGTGGGCCAGCTGGGATACAGTCACGCTGAGAGACTTTAAACATCAACGCTGCTGGTGCACACCCAGTGATGCTATGGGGTGTCTGGCGGTAAGCATTCAGGAACTGTTGTAGACACTGCTCACCATCCTCTCTTTGCTCCACCCCTATCCTGAGGGATCTATTTAAAGTTCTCATAAACCTTTCAACATCACCATCCATTCGCCTGAGGCCAATACGGCATGATCTTGCGATGGCAAATAGCCAACCCATCAAGGTAAGAGCGAAATTCTTGCCCTTGAAACGGGGGCCCATTGTCTGTCCTGTTCTCATCAGGAAACCCAAATAACGCAAATGTCTTTTGGAGAACTGGCCGCACATTTTCAAATGCCATAGATGATATGACCTCTACCACATGAAATTTGGTATACGAGTCCATCAGAACAACTGTCAGTCGCCCATCCGGAAAACTTCCAAATTCCATGCTAACCTTCGCCCACGGTTTCAGAGTGGCAGGTTCTGTGACTATCGGAGAACTGGGCGGTTCTGCAGACGTAATGATACAGGATTGACACTTCCCCACTGTTAGAAATGGGTTTTTTGGTTGGCAGTCAGGTTACCCTCTGTCCAAGCAAGAACCCTCACTCTAGTCAGGGTAAATCACACACAATCCAAAATTATCCTGTGCCCACCCTCTGGTAGCTTGGCACGAGCAGTCAGGCTTAACTTAGAAGGCAATGTGTAAAGTATTTGTGCAATAAATCATACAATAACACCATATAGCACCACAAAAATACACCACACAGTGTTTAGAAAAATATATAATATTTATCTGGATAATTGCAGGTCAAAACGAATAAAGATGCAATGTGAAATTGTAGAGATATCACTGAAAAGTGATATAAAGTGTCTTAAGTCTTTAAAAAGCAAACAAAGGGGGTCATTCTGACCCTGGCGGTCATGGACTGCCAGGGCCAACGACCGCGGAAGCACCGCCAACAGGCTGGCGGTGCTTCCTGGCCAATTCTGACAGAAAAGGGAAACCGGTGGTTTCCCGCCAGTTTTCCCCTGCCATGGGGATTCCGACCCCCTTCCCGCCAACCTGTTCCTGGCGGTTCTTACCGCCAGGAACAGGATGGCGGGAACGGGTGTCGTGGGGCCCCTGGGGGCCCCTGCACTGCCCATGCCACTGGCATGGGCAGTGCAGGGGCCCCCTAACAGGGCCCCATAATGATTTTCAGTGTCTGCTTAGCAGACACTGAAAATCGCGACGGGTGCCACTGCACCCGTCGCACCCCAGCAACTCCGCCGGCTCCATTCGGAGCCGGCTTCATCGTTGCTGGGTCTTTCCCGCTGGGCGGGCGGGCGGCCTTTTGGTGGTCGCCCGCCCGCCCAGCGGGAAAGTCAGAATGACCGCCGCGGTCATTTGACCGCGGTCTTCTGGCGGGGGAACTTTGGCGGGCGGCCTCCGCCGCCCACCGAAGTTGGAATGACCCCAAAAGTCTCTTTCAAGCACAAAGTACCTGGTTTAAAGTGGAAAATCTCCGCAAAGGGCCGCAGAAGAAGAGATACGTGGAAAAGTGGTGTGTGCGTCGATTTCTCCCCTGCACACACAGACTTGCGTCGTTATTTTTCACGCGGGGAAGTTGTGCGTCGTTTTCCGGCGCGCGGACAGTCTCTTTCTGTGGGTCGCGGGATTACCAGATGTCCCGGGGTCTGTGCGTGGATTCTTTGGCTTGATTTCCGGCTGCGCGTCGTTCTGCGAGGCTGTGCTTCGAAGTTTCGATCTCACGGCAGGCGTCGCGTCGATTTCCCCTCTGGAAGTCGGGCGGCGTTGTCCTTGCGAGGCCGTGCGTCGAAGTTCCGGTCGCCCCCAAGGCGTCGCGTCAATCAGCGTCGGTGTGCAGCGTTTTTCTCGCCGGGGAGCAAGCTGTGCGTCAAAATTTTCAGCGCACGAAGAGTCCAAATGAAAAAGAGAAGTCTTTTTGGTCCTGAGACTTCAGAGAACAGGAGGCAAGCTCTATCCAAGCCCTTGGAGAGCACTTTTACAGCCAGACAAGAGTTCAGCAAGGCAGCAGGCCAACAGCAAGGCAGCAGTCCTTTGTAGAAAGCAGACAGGTGAGTCCTTTGAGCAGCCAGGCAGTTCTTCTTGGCAGGATGTAGTTTCTGGTTCAGGTTTCTTCTCCAGCAAGTGTCTGATGAGGTAGGGCAGAGGCCCTGTTTAATACCCAAATGTGCCTTTGAAGTGGTGGAGACTTCAAAGAATGGCTAAGAAGTGCGCCAGGTCCCCTTTCAGTTCAATACTGTCTGCCAGGGTCCCAGTTGGGGGTGTGGCAGTCCTTTGTGTGAGAGCAGGCCCTCCACCCTCCCAGCCCAGGAAGACCCATTCAAAATGCAGATGTATGCAAGTGAGGCTGAGTACCCTGTGTTTGGGGTGTGTCTGAGTGAATGCACAAGGAGCTGTCAACCAAGCCCAGCCAGCCGTGGATTGTAAGGCACAGAAAGATTTAAGTGCAAAGAAATCCTCACTTTCTAAAAGTGGCTCTTCTAGAATAGTAATATCAAATCCAACTTCACCAGTCAGCAGGATTTGGTATTACCATTCCGGCCATACTAAATATTACCTTCCTACTCCTTTCAGATCAGCAGCTACCACTTCAATACTGTATGAGGGCAGCCCCAATGTTAGCCTATGAAGGGAGCAGTCCTCACAGTAGTGCAAAAACGAATTTAAGAGTTTTACACTAACAGGACATGTAAACTACACAGGTACATGTCCTGCCTTTCACCCACACAGCACCCTGCTCTAGGGGTTACCTAGGGCACACATTAGAGGTGACTTATATGTGGAGAAAGGGGAGGTTTAGGCTTGGCAAGTACTTTTAAATGCCAAGTCGAGGTGACAGTGAAACTGCACACACAGGCCTTGCAATGGCAGGCCTGAGACAAGGTAAATGGGCTACTTAAGTGGGTGGCACAACCAGTGCTGCAGCCCCACTAGTAGCATTTAATCTACAGGCCCAAGCACATATCGTGCACATTACTAGGGACTTATAAGTAAATTAAATAGTCCAATCAGGTATGATCCAAGGTTACCATGTTTAAAGCGAGAGAGCATATGCAGATTAGCACTGGTTAGCAGTGGTAAAGTGCGCAGACTCTAAAAGCCAGCAACAACAGTGTCCAAAAAGTGGAGGGACGCAGGCAAAAAAGTTAGGGGTGACCACCCTAAGGCTGTCAGGTCTAACATGTGTCCCCCCCAGCTGAAAGTAGGGAGAGCTACCCGACCTTCTGGGAGCTCTCATCGCTAAGGCGGAAGTATCTGGAGAGACCATCAGCATTGGCGTGGTCAACCCCTGGGCGATGCTCCACCGTAAAGTCCATCCCCTGTAGGGAAATGGACCACCTCAAGAGTTTTGTATTCTCACCCCTCATTTGCATGAGCCATCTGAGGGGCCTGTGGTCTGTCTGAACCCGGAAGTGAGTCCCAAACAGGTAGGGTCTTAGCTTCTTCAGTGCCCAGACCACAGCAAATGCTTCTATTTCAATAGCACTCCACCTTTGTTCCCGTGGTAATAGTCTTCTGCTAATAAAGACCACTGGTTGGTCTGAGCCCTCCTCATATTGCTGTGCTAGAACAGCCCCTATGCCATGCTCTGGAGCGTCTGTCTGCACAATAAATTCCTGGGAGGTTTCCGGGGCCTTGAGCACGGGGGCCATGCACATGGCTTCCTTTAGAGAATCAAAGGGTTTCTGACAAGCCTGTGTCCAATTCACCAACCTAGGTTGTTTCTTGGAAGTGAGTTCTGTCAAGGGGGACACAATGGTACCATAGCCCTTGACGAATCTGCGGTAGTATCCAGTGAGGCCCAAAAAGGCTCTCACCTCAGTCTGTGTTCTAGGCGGTTGCCAGGCCTTGATAGTTTCAATCTTGGCCTGGAGTGGCTGCACCTTGCCACCACCTACTAGGTGTCCCAAGTACACCACGGAACCCTGCCCAATCTGGCACTTACTAGCCTTGATAGTCAGGCCTGCCTGTTGCAGAGCCTGAAGCACCTCCTTGAGGTGAAGCAGGTGTTCCTCCCAGCTGGAACTGTAGACAGCTATGTCGTCCAGGTAAGCTGCACAGAAGGCATCTTTACCAGCTAGGACCCCGTTAACCAACCGTTGGAAGGTAGCGGGGCATTTTTCAGTCCAAATGGCATCACCCGGAATTGGTAATGGCCATCAGGGGTGGAAAATGCTGATCTTTCTTTAGCCCCCTCAGTCAGGCCGATCTGCCAGTACCCTGAAGTAAGATCGAACGTACTCAGGAACTTGGCAGTGCCTAGCCTGTCAACGAGCTCATCAGCTCGGGGGATGGGGTGAGCATCAGTCCGGGTGACTGAGTTGAGACCCCGGTAGTCCACACAGAACCGAAGTTCTGGCTTCGCACCTGGGGCAGTAGCCTTAGGAACCAATACCACGGGGCTGGCCCAGGGACTACTGGATTTCCCAATAACCCCTAAAGTCAACATCTTGGAGACCTCCTCCTTGATGCTGGCCTTCACCTTATCCGACAACCTGTACATTTTGTTCTTCACAGGGGGACAGTCAGCTGTGTCAATGTCATGAACACAGAGGTGGGTTAGTCCAGGAGTAAGGGAGAACAGGGGGGAGAACTGCTCTAACAGCTCACAGCAGTCTCCTCTCTGGGTTAGAGTCAGGGAGTCAGAGAGAATGACACCCCCCACTGACCCATCCCCTTCTTTGACAGCGAGGAGGTCGGGGAGAGGTTCACTCTCCTCTTCCATGCCCTCATCTTTGACCAGGAGCATACTGACCTCCTACCTCTCAAAGTGAGGTTTGAGCCAGTTGTGATGGAGGACCCTTAGGGGGTGCCTAGGGGTCTTGAGGTCCACTAGGTAAGTGGCCCCTCCTTTACGCTCCTTGATCTCAAAGGGGCCAGTCCAGCGGTCCTGGAGAGCCCTGGGCTCTACTGGCTCCATCACCCAAACTTTATCTCCAGGTGAGAACTCAACTAGAGTGGCCTTCTGGTCATACCACTCCTTCATCACCTCTTGAGTGGCCTCGAGGTTACTCTGGGCCTGCTTCCAGAAGCGTTGGGTTTGGTTGCGGAGGGTCAGCATGTAGCTGACCACATCCTGGGAGGTGACTTGGGAGCTTTCTCCCAGCCCTCCTTAACAATGCTTAGGGGTCCCCTGACAGGGTGACCATAGAGAAGCTCAAAGGGGCTGAACCCCACCCCTTTCTGGGGCACCTCTCTGTAAGCAAACAACAGGCAGGGTTAGAGGACGTCCCACTTACGCCTCATGGCCTCAGTCAGGCCACCAATCATGCCTTTCAGGGTCTGGTTGAATCTCTCAACAAGCCCATTGGATTGAGGATGATAAGGGGTGGTAAACTGATAGGTCACCCCACACTCATCCCACATGGCCTTCATGTATGCAAACATGAAGTTTGTGCCCCTGTCGGACACGACCTCCTTAGGGAATCCGACACGAGTAAATATTCCCAACAGGGCTCTGGTCACCACCGGTGCAGTAACTGTTCTCAGGGGGATTGCCTCTGGATAGCGGGTGGCATGGTCCACCAAAACCAGGATAAACCTGTTGCCCAAGGCAGTTTGGGGGTCCAAGGGACCAACAATGTCGATGCCCACCCTTTCAAAGGGGGTGCCAATGACTGGGAGTGGGATCAGGGGAGCCATAAGCCATTTCCCTGTCTTCCCACTAGCCTGGCAGGTGGGGCAAGCTCTGCAGAAGTTATCTGAGGCTGTCCTCATTCTGGGCCAATAGAAGTGGGTGTCAAGCCTGTTAAAGGTCTTTTCTTGGCCCAGGTGTCCTGCCAGGGGGATGTCGTGAGCCAGGCCCAGTAGGAAGTTCCAGTAACACTTGGGGACCACCAGCACACGGGGGCCCCAGGACCTGGAACCTTACGCTCACTGTAAAGGAGATCATTCTCCCAGTAAATATGGTGAGCGCCAGAGGCGTCACCTGCTGCTTGGGCTGTGGCCTGTTGCCTCAGACCCTTAAGGGTGGGGCATTCCTTCTGCGACTTGCAGAATGCTGCTCTGGTTCCCCCCCTCTCCTTGCCAGCCAGCAAGTTCAGGTAGGTTACCCAGGTCAGCTATGTCCTCCCCAGTTGGCTCAGGGGCCTCCTCCTCCTCAGGGGCCTCGTCCACCACCGTGGGAACATTTGAGGCGGGTTTCCCGCGCCTCTTGCCCTTCCTCTTCGCAGCTGTCTGGGCCATCTTTCCAGGCTCCAGACACCCTTGACTCCCTTCCCGGGCAGCCATGGGCCGTGTGGTCATGCAGACCCACTCAGGTAACCCTAACATCTCCAGGTGAGATCTGAGCTCTACTTCCTTCCAATCAGTATGCTCAAGATCATTGCCTAACAGACAATCTACAGGCATGGCAGGACTCGCAGCTACTTTCAGAGTACCAGAGACTCCCCCCCACTCACAGGGAGCCAGAGCCACCGGTAGGTGACTCTCACGATTGTCAGCGACTATGACCTGGTGGAATGTATTAGGGACTTTCTGCTCTGTTGACACCAGTTGACTCTTGATAGTAGTCATACTGGCTCCTGTGTCACGCAGAGCCTCCACCTTTTGCCCATCAATGGTGACCCACTGCCTGTACTTGGAAGTATTTCGGGGCATGTGGGCTTTGGGCACCATTTCTCTTTCTCCCAGGGACACTAGGGAAATCTCTACCTGCTCCCCAAAGCTATCTGGGTCCATCTCCCCCCTGAGCGCTACACTAGTCAACCCAGGTGTCTGTCCGGTAGTGGACGGTGCCCTCTTTGAGCACTGGGGGTCGCCTTTATAGTGGACATACTGGTTACACTCCATGCATTTGGGGTTGGATTTCCCTGATTTATCATATGTCCCTGGCTTTTTCCCAAATCTGGAAAAGGAATGGTTGCCACCCCCCCCGGGAATTCTTTTGGGGGCCTTTTGAGAGTTCCTTATCTGTAAGTTTATCTCCCCCCTCTTTCTTCTGTTGGGAACCCTGACCACCTTTGTGGGTGTCCCCCCCAGGTACCTTTTTGGACACTCTGGTGCTAACCCAGAGGTCCGCCTCCTCAGCAAGCTTCCTGGGATCAGTCAGCTTACTATCTACCAAGTGCTGGCGCAACTCTGTAAAAGTAATATTGAGCATATGCTCTCTCAGAATCAAGTCATATAGGGCCAGATGTAGCAAAAGTTTTGCGACTCGCAAACGGCAAAATTTGCCATTTGCGAGACGCAAAACGCATATCCCAATGCAGAAATGCATTTTGCGAGTCGTTACCGACTCGCAAAATGCATTTCAGACTCACAAATAGGAAGGGGTGTTCCCTTCCTATTTGCGAGTCGCATTGGGATGCAATACCATTTGCGACCGCATATGCGGTCGCAAATGGCATCGCAGTTACCATCCACTTCAAGTGGATGGTAACCCAATCGCAAATTGGAAGGGGTCCCCATGGGACCCCTTCCAGTTTGTGACTGGAGCCCAAAATATTTTTTCAGGGCAGGGAGTGGTCCAACGGACCACTCCCTGCCCTGAAAAAAACCGACACTAAAGGTTTCGTTTTTTTTTAAGTGCAGCTCGTTTTCCCTTAGGGAAAACGGGCTACACTTAAAAAAAAAAAAACTGCTTTATTTAAAAGCAGGTCGCTAACATGGAGGTCTGCTGACGTCAGCAGGCCTCCATGTTTGCGAGTGCCTATACTCGCAATGGGGCCGCAATTTGCGACCCACCTCATGAATATTCATGAGGTGGGTCATTGCGACCCCATTGCGAGTTGCAGTCGGTGTCTGAGACACCGTACTGCATAGCAATTTGCGACTTGCAAATTGCGAGTCGCAGGGACCCGCAATTTGCAAGTCGCAAATTGCTTTTTTCCTACATCTGGCCCATAGCCCTTTATAATTATCTATTTTGTTGCCCGCACCCATCCATTCAGTGCCTTACTGGAAAAGTCAAAGAAATCTACCCATGTTTGTGTGGCTTGTTTGGTGCTGTCCCTGAACCTCTGACGGTATCCCTCAGGGGTCAGCCCAAACTTGGCAAGTAAAGTGGCTTTCTGAAGTGGGTATGTGTTTTGATCAGGTTGATCCAATGTGAGAAGTGTGTCCCTCCCCAATGGCGGCACATAACCCCACACAGCTACCCCCCATTGCCCTTCAGGAACCTCATGAGCCCTTAGTGCAACTTCATAAGCAGCTAACCATTTATCTATGTCATCTCCCACCACAAAACTGGGCACCACATATTTGGGTATACAAACCCTCTTTTCTCCGGCAGGTTCTGTCTGTATGCTGCCACCATTATTGCTGGATTCAGACTGTCTCGCCTTGATCTCCAGCTCCTTGAGACTCAGTTCATGAGCCAACAATAGTTTCTTTTCAGCCAAAGCTCTTTCAGCTTCTCCTTGTTTGGCTTCTCTCTCTGCCCTCTTTTCTTCCTGTTGGGCCTCAATTTTCAGTTTTGCCATTTGCAATTGGAACTCCCTTTCTTCTTTCCTTTCCTCTGCGGTCAGGCTTTGCACAGAGACGCTGCTCCCTGGTCTGGAAGGGGGCACAATTGCAGTGGTAACATCATCCACTGATAGCAACAAATCCTCTGAGGGGCCATTTTCTGGCTCCTCCTCCTCATCATCCTCCTCCTCTAAATGGGCTTCTGCCCAGGCCCTCAGCGCCACTTGAAAGTCCTCCTTTTTGGAGGCCCCTTGGGTGGGTACTCTCATCACCCTGCATAACCCTCTTAGCTGTTTGACCATATATGTATCTAACAGGGCTAGGTCAAAGTCTCCTACTTGAGACCCAGTCAGAGACATGTTGAGAGAGGATTTAATTTTTGAAAATTGTCAGGAAAACGAATTTGCAAAACAAGAGATAAAAATCAAGTTGACCTTCAACTGTGGGTAGGTAGTGAAATACTTAGCTACTGTATGTCACTGCACAAATACAAGTCCTATCCTCACCGCTGATCACCAATGTTAGAAATTGGGTTTTTGGTTGGCAGTCAGGTTACCCTCTGTCCAAGCAAGAACCCTCACTCTAGTCAGGGTAAGTCACACACAATCCAAAATTATCCTGTGCCCACCCTCTGGTAGCTTGGCACAAGCAGTCAGGCTTAACCTAGAAGGCAATGTGTAAAGTATTTGTGCAATAAATCATACAATAACACCATATAGCACCACAAAAATACACCACACAGTGTTTAGAAATATATATAATATTTATCTGGATAATTGCAGGTCAAAACAAATAAAGATGCAATGTGAAATTGTAGAGATATCACTGAAAAGTGATATAAAGTGTCTTAAGTCTTTAAAAAGCAAACAGAGTCTCTTTCAATCACAAAGTACCTAGTTTAAAGTGGAAAATCTCCGCAAAGGGCCGCAGAAGAAGAGATACGTGGAAAAGTGGTGTGTGCATCGATTTCTCCCCTGCACACACGGACTTGCGTCGTTATTTTTCACGCAGGGAAGTCGTGTGTCGTTTTCCAGCGAGCGGACAGTCTCTTTCTGTGGGTCACGGGATTACCAGATGTCCCAGGGTCTGTGCGTGGATTCTTCGGCTTGATTTCCGGCTGCGTGTCGTTCCGCGAGGCTGTGTGTTGGACCTGGCTTTTTGACAGGGTCATCCCCAAACTTTTTGCCTCCTTCCTCCTATTTTTTCTGACCTGTTGTTGTTGGCTTTTGACCTCTGGGCACTTTACCACTGCTAACCAGTGCTAAAGTGCATATGCTCTCTGTGTAAATGGTACTATTGATTGGTTTATCCATGATTGGCTATTTAATTTACTTATAAGTCCCTAGTAGAGTGCACTATATGTGCCTAGGGCCTGTAGATTAAATGCTGCTAGTGGGCCTGCAGCACTGGTTGTGCCACCCACTTCAGTAGCCCCTTAACCCTGTCTCAGGCCTGCCATTGCAAGGCCTGTGTGTGCAGTTTCACTGCCACTTCGACTTGGCATTTAAAAGTACTTGCCAAGCCTAGAACTCCCCTTTTTCTACATATAAGTCATCCCTAATGTGTGCCCTAGGTAACCCCTAGAGCAGGGTGCTGTGTAAGTAAAAGGCAGGGCATGTACCTGTGTAGCTATATGTCCTGGTAGTGTAAAACTCCTAAATTCGTTTTTACACTACTGTGAGGCCTGCTCCCTTCATAGGCTAACATTGGGGCTGCCCTCATACACTGTTGAAGTGGCAGCTGCTGATCTGAAAGTAGCAGGAAGGTCATATTTAGTATGGCCAGAATGGTAATATAAAGTCCTGCTGACTGGTGAAGTCGGATTTAATATTACTATTCTAGAAATGCCACTTTTAGAAAGTGAGCATTTCTTTGCATTAAAATCTTGTTGTGCCCTTCAATCCACGTCTGGCTAGGTTTAGTTGATAGCTCCTTGTGCATTCACTCAGACACACCCCAAACACAGGGTACTCAGCCTCACTTGCATACATCTGCATTTTGAATGGGTCTTCCTGGGCTGGGAGGGTGGAGGGCCTGCCCTCACACAAAGGACTGCCACACCCCCTACTGGGACTCTGGCAGACAGGATTGAACTGAAAGGGGGCTTGGTGCATTTCTTAGACACTCTTTGAAGTCACCCCCACTTCAAAGGCACAACTTAGTATAAAACAGGGCCTCTACCCTACCTCATCAGACACTTGCTGGAGAAGAAACCTGAACCAGAAACTACATCCTGCCAAGAAGAACTGCCTGGCTGCTCAAAGGACTCACCTGTCTGCTTTTCTACAAAGGACTGCTGCCTTGCTGTTGGCCTGCTGCCTTGCTGAACTATTGTCTGGCTGTAAAAGTGCTCTCCAAGGGCTTGGATAGAGCTTGCCTCCTGTTCCCTGAAGTCTCAGGACCAAAAAGACTTCTCTCTTCCTCTTGGACGCTCCGTGCGCCGAACTTTTCGACGCACAGCTTGTTCCGCGGCAAGAAAAACGCTGCACACCGACGTTGATCGACGCAACGTCTTCGGGACGACCGAAACTTTGACGCACGGCCTCGCAAGGACAACGCCGCCCGACTTTCCAGGAGAAATCGACGCAACGCCTGCCGTGAGATCAAAACTTTGACGCACGGCCTCGCAAGGACAACGCCGCCCGACTCCGCAGGAGAAATCGACGCAACGCCTGCCGTGAGATCGAAACTTCGACGCGCAGCCCCGCAGAACGACGCGCAGCCGGAAAACAAGCAGGAAAATCCACGCACAGACCCGGGACATCTGGTACTCCCCGCAAACCACAGTAAGAGACTGTCCGCGCGCCGGAAGACGACGCCCGACTGTCCGCGTGGAAAATAACGACGCAAGTCCGTGTGTGCTGAGGAGAAATCGACGCACACACCAGTTTTCCACGCACCTCTTCTCCTGTGGCCCTCTGAGGAGATTTTCCACCAGAAACCAGGTACTTTGTGTTTGAAAGAGACTTTGTTTACTTTCTAAAGACTTAAGACACTTTCTATCACTTTTCAGTGATATCTTTACAAATTCGTATTGCAACTTTGATCGTTTTGACCTGAAGATACCCAGATAAATATTATATATTTTTCTAAACACTGTGTGGTGTATTTTTGTGGTGTTATGCTATGGTGTTGTATGATTTATTGCACAAATGCTTTACACATTGCCTTCTAAGTTAAGCCTGACTGCTCGTGCCAAGCTATCGGAGGGTGAGCACAGGCTGATTTTGGATTGTGTGTGACTTACCCTGACTAGAGTGAGGGTTCTGGCTTGGACAGAGGGCAACCTGACTGCCAACCAAAAACCCAATTTCTAACATTGGTGATCAGCGGTGGGATAGGACTTGTGTTTGTGCAGTGACATACAGTAGCTAAGTATTTCACTACCTACCCACAGTTGAAGGTCAACTTGATTTTTCATCTTTTTTGGCTTTTGGTTCTCTGATGTCCTCCTGGATATACTATTGATATTTTTGGACTTGGGATTTTGGTTCTTGCTGGTAAAATCTTATCAGAATGGGATTGTGTACCTACTCATTCTTTGTTCGTACTGACCACCTCACTAAGGCTGACCTAAGGAAGCTTTGCAGAAAATGGGGCCTTCCTGTAGCAAGGAGATCTACTAAGGCGGAGATGCTACATCACTACATAGTCTGGGGGGAGGAAAGATGGGCAGAGAGAGAGGCAGCAAGAAACCAAATGACTAAGTACCCCTCAGATGAGGAGGAGGACTACGCACCTGAGGAGGAAGACTACTCAGATTTGGACAGTGACCCAGAAATAGATGAATGGCTCCGAGGTCAAAGGCGACAGGAGCAACAATTAGAGGAGTATCTTGCAGAGGTTAAGGCAAAACGACTCTTAGCCCTGGAAGAAGAAAAGATTGCAGCTCAAGAGCTGAGCTGTAAAGAGCTGAAACTGGAGGCCGGAAGGGCTGAGTCCAGTTCAGATGGTGGCAGCAAAAATCTTACATCTAGTACTGCTGAAGAAGGGCACAAGCCCAGAGATGTGGTGCCCAACTTGAAGAAGGGAGTTTACACACCCCAGGCGGTTCAAGGGTATGAGGTAGTTCCCGTTATGCACAGGGTCCCTGAGAAGGATTGGGAAACTGGCACAGGGAGTCATATTCCTACTGGGGGGAGGGACACTTTACTGACTCTAGCAGAGAGTGACAGAGAAAAGGGTTCCCCCCTGGTGGTAGTCCTGGATATAGAGTGTAGAGACATCCCAGAAGAGTATGGGTTGAGTGTCAGGGACAGACAGATACTGTCTCACCAGTCTCAGGAGGGTGAGGTAGAGTGCTTTTCCAAGGTTGAGTTACTGGGTGGTTGGGTGAAGGGTACTGTGGTTAATACATGTGAAGGGCAGAATGATGTAATTGCTGGAGAGCATATGTCTGGTCCTTATTTTCCAGAGCTACGCCAACACCAGGTGGAGTGTGAGTTCTCTGACCCCAGGGAACTTACAATGGAGGCAGACTTCTGGGTGAGTACCAGAGAGTCTGAAGAGGCATTTGGGGGTGCTCCTGAAGGGAGTGGTCTAGGTGGTTCCCAACCGAGTGAGGTGGGAAAGGATTGTAGTGTCCTAGGTAGGTCCCAGGTCCTAGAGGGTTCCATGAGGGAACACCAGGAGGGAAGCCTAGCCTGTACCGTAGGGCCACCTTTTGAGGGAAGCCCCGCAGTGTCAGAAGAACTTGGGGCGGGGTGACTGTAGCCAGCATCCCAACAGTTCTGGGGTCTGGCAGTACCCCTCCTAGTGAGGGGGTGCAGAAGTCCAGACATAGGGCTGAGAGGGGGTTGCAGACCCCAGTGGAGGACCTTGAGAGTCAGGGGACAGCTCTGAGAGCAGAGCCCCCCAGGAATGACCCAGGTGAAACCGTTTCTGGTTTGGGGGAAACCCAGACTCTGCCGGATGGGCAGAGGTCGGGAGACCTGCGCCAACCAGACTCTTGTGTGGCCCTTGGGGACGGTGTGTCCCTTGTGGGGGGTGAGAGTGCCCCCCAGGAAGTCCTGGCATGCCAGGCAAAGATTCAACCTCAGGGTGGTGACTCTGGGTTGGATACCCAGGTTCAGAGGTTAAACTCTGACCTGGTGGGAGGCAGATGTGCCTCCCCAGAAGTCCTGCTGTGCCAGGCAATTGTCCAACCTCAGGGTGTTGACTCTGGGTTGGATGACCAGGTTCAGAGGTTAAACTCTGACCTGGTTGGGGGTAGGTGTGCCCCCCAGAAAGTCCTGGCGTGCCAGGCAATTGTTCAACCTCAGGGTGGTGACTCTGGGTTGGATACCCAGGTTCAGAGGTTAAACTCTGACCTGGTGGGAGATAGATGTGCCTCCCAAGAAGTCCTGGCATGCCAGGCAATTGTTCAACCTCAGGGTGGTGACTCTGGGTTGGATACCCAGGTTCAGAGGTTAAACTCTGACCTGGTGGGAGGTAGGTGTGCCTCCCAAGAAGTCCTGCTGTGCCAGGCAATTGTCCAACCTCAGGTTGTTGACTCTGGGTTGGATGACCAGGTTCAGAGGTTAAACTCTGACCTGGTGGGGGGTAGGTGTGCCCCTCAGGAAGTCCTAGCGTGCCAGGCAATTGCCCAACCTCAGGGTGGTGACCCTGGGTTGGGGAACCAGGCTCAGAGGTTAAACTCTGACCTGGTGGGAGGTAGGTGTGCCTCCCTGGAAGTCCTGGCCTGCCAGGCAATGGTTCAACCTCAGGGTGTTGACTCTGGGTTGGATAACCGGGTTCAGAGGTTAAACTCTGACCTGGTGGGAGGTACTAGTGCCCCCCAGAAATTCCTGGTGTACCAGGCAGTTGTCCAACCTCAGGGTGCTGACTCTGGGTTGGATAACCGGGTTCAGAGGTTAAACTCTGACCTGGTGGGGGGTAGGTGTGCCCCCCAGAAAGTCCTGGCGTGCCAGGCAATTGTTCAAACTCAGGGTGGTGACCCTGGGTTGGAGAACCAGGTTCAGAGGTTAACCTCTGACCTGGTGGGAGGTAGGTGTTCCTCCCGGGAAGTCCTGGTGTGCCAGGCAGTCGCCCAACCTCAGGGTGGTGACCCTAGGTTTGAGAACCAGGTTCAGAGGTTAAACTCTGACCTGGTGGAGGGTCAGTGTGCCCTCCAGGAAGCCCTGGCGTGCCAGGCAATTGTTCAACTTCAGGGTGGTGACTCTGAGTTGAATGGTCAGGTGCAGAGGTTAAACTCTGACCTGGTGGGGGTTAGGTGTGCCTCCCAGAAAGTCCTGGTTTGCCAGGCAGTGATCCAGTCTGAGGGTACAGACCCTGGGCTGGAAGACCAGGTTCAGGGTGTCCCCCCGGACCTGGAGGGAGGGGCTACTGATAACAGTGCCCCTACCATGTTGTCTTCTGAGGAGGCCACTCCTAGTTGGAGGGTGCTGGACCCCAGAAGAGAGGGCAGGGGGAGGGAAGCCTCACCCCGGGCCCTAGTCCAACCTGAAGGTACAGACCCCAGGTTGGAGGGCCAGTTGCAGGTTAACAGCCCTGAACTGGTGGAGGAATGGTACAGGGCGACCTCTGTAAGCACCCTGACCATGTTGGACTCTGGGGGTACCGCTCCAGGAGGGAGGGTACAGAGCCCCAGAGGGGAGGACCAGGTTCAGGCTGTCATCCCTGACCTGGTGGAAGGAAGAGTGGTTAAAGGGTGCCCAGCACCTGGGGCTACCGCCCCCCACTCTCCACAGCCACAGTGGTTGGAGAGCTTTGAGAGGCCTGGGGCCTGGCTCTCATCCCTGGCAGCTGTCAGTAATCACTGTGGCTTACTGTCCGGGTGGACAGAGTTATCCCTGGGGAGGGGACAAGTGTCACACCCCGGGGGTAGAGTGGGCAACACCACTGTGTTGGTCATGGTGGCACTATCCTGCTCCTGGGATACATCTGTGAGCAAAGTAAGGTTAGGTGCTGCACAGATGGGATCCGCAGGTAAGGAGAAAGGTTCCCCATGGGTTGGCTTAGTGCGCCCTGAGAGTATGAACAGAGGGATCCAATTGGAGTCAGGAAGGTGAAGAACTGGAGCATGCCCCTGCTGTTGTGGGCCTGGGTCCTTGCTCTGTCGCCTCAAACAGGGAAGTACATCAGGATAGTGATTGTTCTCCCCTGGCTTTAGGCTGGTAGGTGGTCATGTTGGACCTGGCTTTTTGACAGGGTCATCCCCAAACTTTTTGCCTCCTTCCTCCTATTTTTTCTGACCTGTTGTTGTTGGCTTTTGACCTCTGGGCACTTTACCACTGCTAACCAGTGCTAAAGTGCATATGCTCTCCGTGTAAATGGTACTATTGATTGGTTTATCCATGATTGGCTATTTAATTTACTTATAAGTCCCTAGTAGAGCGCACTATATGTGCCTAGGGCCTGTAGATTAAATGCTGCTAGTGGGCCTGCAGCACTGGTTGTGCCACCCACTTCAGTAGCCTCTTAACCCTGTCTCAGGCCTGCCATTGCAAGACCTGTGTGTGCAGTTTCACTGCCACTTCGACTTGGCATTTAAAAGTACTTGCCAAGCCTAGAACTCCTCTTTTTCTACATATAAGTCATCCCTAATGTGTGCCCTAGGTAACCCCTAGAGCAGGGTGCTGTGTAAGTAAAAGGCAGGACATGTACCTGTGTAGTTATATGTCCTGGTAGTGTAAAACTCCTAAATTCGTTTTTACACTACTGTGAGGCCTGCTCCCTTCATAGGCTAACATTGGGGCTGCCCTCATACACTGTTGAAGTGGCAGCTGCTGATCTGAAAGGAGCAGGAAGGTCATATTTAGTATGGCCAGAATGGTAATATAAAGTCCTGCTGACTGGTGAAGTCGGATTTAATACTACTATTCTAGAAATGCCACTGTTAGAAAGTGAGCATTTCTTTGCATTAAAATCTTGTTGTGCCCTTCAATCCACGTCTGTCTAGGTTTAGTTGACAGCTCCTTGTGCATTCACTCAGACACACCCCAAACACAGGGTACTCAGCCTCACTTGCATACATCTGCATTTTGAATGGGTCTTCCTGGGCTGGGAGGGTGCAGGGCCTGCCCTCACACAAAGGACTGCCACACCCCCTACTGGGACTCTGGCAGACAGGATTGAACTGAAAGGGGGCTTGGTGCATTTCTTAGACACTCTTTGAAGTCACCCCCACTTCAAAGGCACAACTTAGTATAAAACAGGGCCTCTGCCCTACCTCATCAGACACTTGCTGGAGAAGAAACCTGAACCAGAAACTAAATCCTGCCAAGAAGAACTGCCTGGCTGCTCAAAGGACTCACCTGTCTGCTTTTCTACAAAGGACTGCTGCCTTGCTGTTGGCCTGCTGCCTTGCTGAACTCTTGTCTGGCTGTAAAAGTGCTCTCCAAGGGCTTGGATAGAGCTTGCCTCCTGGTCCCTGAAGTCTCAGGACCAAAAAGACTTCTCTCTTCCTCTTGGACGCTCCGTGCGCCGAACTTTTCGACGCACAGCTTGTTCCGTGGCAAGAAAAACGCCGCACACCGATGCTGATCGACGCAACGTCTTCGGGACGACCGAAACTTTGACGCACGGCCTCGCAAGGACAACGCCGCCCGACTTTCCAGGAAAAATCGACGCGACGCCTGCCGTGAGATCAAAACTTTGACGCACGGCCTCGCAAGGACAACGCCGCCTGACTCCGCAGGAGAAATCGACGCGACGCCTGCCGTGAGATCGAAACTTCGACGCGCAGCCCCGCAGAACGACGCGCAGCCGGAAAACAAGCAGGAAAATCCACGCACAGACCCGGGACATCTGGTACTCCCCGCAAACCACAGTAAGAGACTGTCCGCGCGCCGGAAGACGACGCCCGACTCCCCGCGTGGAAAATAACGACGCAAGTCCGTGTGTGCTGAGGAGAAATCGACGCACACACCAGTTTTCCACGCACCTCTTCTCCTGTGGCCCTCTGAGGAGATTTTCCACCAGAAACCAGGTACTTTGTGTTTGAAAGAGACTTTGTTTACTTTCTAAAGACTTAAGACACTTTCTATCACTTTTCAGTGATATCTTTACAAATTCGTATTGCAACTTTGATCGTTTTGACCTGAAGATACCCAGATAAATATTATATATTTTTCTAAACACTGTGTGGTGTATTTTTGTGGTGTTATGCTATGGTGTTGTATGATTTATTGCGCAAAATGATTACCTTTGCCACAACGATTGCAAGATTTTCCTTTTGCCGGGCATCCCATTGCAGCCTTGTGTTCCGACCCGCAGCTTCCACAGACACGTTCACCAGGCCTATAAGGGTTTGATCGTCTTCCTGGCGTTTGGCGAGCCTGAATAGCGTCTACCTGCTCTTCTTTCACCTGGAGTGGACGTGTTGACGAAGCAGCTGCCAACGACTGACCTCGCACTGCCGCCATGGCATCTGCCCGGACCGCTGATAGTTCATGAGAGCGTGCAAGAATTAGAATTTCGTCTAGGGAGATGCCTTGCTGTCGCAGAATGAGCTTTTGTAGTGCATTGGACCGGCACCCCTGAATAATCTGAGCTCTGATCTCCTCCTGCTGGTTGAGACTTGTACACTAACTTGCTAGTTTTCTTAGTCGTGCATAAAACATGTCCATTGACTCAATCTCCGTCTGCTGCGCCTGTCGCAGTTTGAAACGCTCATAGTCTGAGTTCAACTGGGGATCAAAGTGCCTATTAAGAGGCGTTACAGCCGCATCAAAGTCAGATTTGTCCCCAGTGTCTGGGAGTGAATCAAATAACTCTTGTAACTCATCTCCACCCATCAGCAACATTAGGGACCTGCGCACCGCTCCATCCGTTTACCTGGTGGCGCAGAAATAGTTGTCTAGTCGATTTAACCACAGGCGCCATCTTGGTGCCTCTGTGGCCGGATCAATCAGTTGGCTGAATGGGGGCAACGTTGTGACGGAGGAATGAACACTGTTATTTATCTGTGACGGGAGGTGGGGATTTTCCTGTGGTGGTGGCGCATTTTCTGGTTGTGGCGCACTCACGTTGTTACTTTAAATGTACACTTTCTCAAAAGCTACAGCTCTTGTGTATGTCTAATGTTTCTTACTGTGTCTCTGCCTTTTACTTAATTCAACTGTAATTTTCCTTCTCCAGTTTTTTTTCTTTGTGTGAAACTGTGCAGTTTTTTTGTGTGAAACTTTGTAGCCTTTTTTTTTTTTTGTATTGTTTTCTTTAAAAAAAAACCTCTTGTTTCTACTCTTATATCTTTTTTTTCTATTTTGTTTCTTGTATTGGAGGGACACACCCCTCAGCTGCTGTCAACCTCCTTTTTTTCTTTCCCACCACCTGAGCCTCGTTTCACTACGAGCGCTCAGTTGTCTCAGCTGCTTCCTGGGCCCTCTTCGCCCTACGAGCATTCCTGGCGTGCTGTGCTGCCTTTCCTCGGCAACAGACGCCTCGCCTGGACAACCGCTCTTTTTCCGGCCCGTCGTGTTCTTCCGTGCGCGCAGGGCGGGGCTCACCTCAAAGAGGAGGAATCCTTTCCTCCGGTCCAGGAGCCCGCACACACAGACTCCCATGCCCTCGCTGCCTGTGTTGCAGAGGCGGGGCAGCCCCACAGCCACTAAGAGTCTTCGACGTTACGGCG
Organism: Pleurodeles waltl; assembly: GCF_031143425.1. NCBI lineage: Eukaryota > Metazoa > Chordata > Amphibia > Caudata > Salamandridae > Pleurodeles > Pleurodeles waltl. The sequence goes on along the minus strand of NC_090450.1, from coordinate 679,309,971 downwards.
CCCGTGCTGTTCAGGCATGGCAGAGGCACAGCCCAAAGCAGACCACACCGCGGGACACCACGCAGCCGCTCCAGACAAAGGTGAGGTGCAAACGCTGAGAATGCTCAGCTCATTGAGGACAGCGGGCGGGGAACGGGGATCACTCACACCATCGCACGCGTCGTCGACGTGACGCTCTTCCCCTTTCTTCCTTTTTAAAATTTTTTTCTTGCCGCGCATCATTATAGAGGCACGCGGGGCTATTTTGACATTTATATCCCGCTCGTCGCCAATGTAGAAAAGGCCTTGGGAACTTTTCTAATAAAGACACGGGCAATGCGGACGGCTGGTTAACCCACGGGGGACTGCGTGTGCGCAGCCCCGTCTTTATTTTATACCTCTTCTCCGTGCCCCGCCCGAACGTGCGGAGCACGCTTACAAAATATAGGAGAGCCCGGATGGCTCTCCGGTTAACTCTCTACACTATCAACGGTTGGACTTGGCCAGAAAATAGGCCCGCACCAAAATACAAGTGGCCCCATTAGCAAATTCAAAAGCTGAAAAAAGTGTCCCCCAATTGTACATTGGGGTAATTTTGAACTTACACATACACGTTGTGTATGTGTTTTGCAATGTGTGAAAGACTGCATGCATTGTGCTTTCTACAGGCAATATTTATGTAATATCTTGGAAATCAACAGTAATAACCAGCCACCAGACCTTAAAAGAGACCCACAAACAGCGTAAGTCTGCCTCTGGTGGATCCGTGTGTTGCCATAGAGGGAAGGGTTGGGAGTCATATCTTCACCTTCCCCTGAGGAAGTGTTCCCTCTGCATATTTTCTATGTTCATATCTTGGCCTGTATCATGGTTGCACCAATCTTGCTTGACTACATGTTAGTAAAGAGAACAACTGATTACACATTGAATTGGTCAAGTCACAGGGGAATGCAGAAGTAATTTAATAAATCTGCACCACTACGTTTCCTGAGTTGCAAGGCTGAAGACTTATGGAGTGTTGCAATTCATACAGGAATCAAAGAGTATTACTTTATAAACACCAAATACAAATACAAATTCATTTTGACAGTGTTAAGTACGTCATTGGCATACTTTTTCATATTTTTTTTTCTTGAGGATGTTTTCCCACGTGTAATTTCTTCTACCTACAACTCTACCAATTTCTTAGATATTAATGTTTGTTTCCATGGTTCTGGCAAGATGGCTGTTCTGATGGAGGTGTTGAGGATGGCAATGAGGGCTTGCTGATAGGGATCACTCCTTTGTCGAGTGCATGATGAGAGCAGGGATACATGGGACAACGGAGTGCACAGTCATCATGATTGTTGTGGTTTCGTCTGTGCTGATGATATTCCATGTAGTGACTTTGTAGTAGTCATTCATCACCCCCACAGTTTCAGGGGGTTTGGCTGCTGGGTGAAATTGCTCTACATGGTTGTGATCTTCTGTAACAGACGTTTGGGTTGGGGCGATGTTACCGGGGTAGCATTGAATGTGTTGACATACTTGACAATTGCAAAGATTTCTTTGCTGCTGTTTCATTATACAGTGTTATTAAATGTAGACCCGGCTCCAACAGCTTTGATACTAAGAATTTTGCAGGTCTAAGCAAAATTTCATGCTGTTGTTGAAGCACTATCTTTCCCTAATAACAAGCCATTTTTAGGGAACTGAGAAGACAACTGTGGAGAGTTATTTTAATGTATCCAGCCCTTGCACCGTGACCTGGCTCTGTAAATCTGACCCAGCCCCCTGCACCTTCTCCTCTCAGTATTTCTCTTCTTCCCTTTGTCTGAGACTCTGTTGAGTGTCTAGTTATAATGTTATTCAGTACTAGCAACATTGCTGCTTCCTCTTGAGTTCTTTATTCGGGCTGAACCTTTTTTTGGTATATATAGGGGCGGATGATGTAAATGTGTGTTGGTTTGGCAGAAAGGGAACTTCCCCCAAACAATCATCAACCCATATCTTGCTCGATAATGTTTGAGAAGGCCAGAGGGAAGCACTGAGATCAAATATTATATGGCAAAACGTGTGACAAATGTATGTCTGACATGAAACTCATAGTTATTTTTTTGAATGTATTAAATGAGAAGGAAGTGTACTGCTCATAAACTGATTAAATATAGCAAATATTATTGAACTTTTAATTAGAATGTCAAAAAAGGTATAGGTATTTCCACAAGGCAAACTGGTCAAAAATACAGAAACCTATATATTTTCAGCAAAAAACAAAGCAAATCAACTATTAATGGATAGCTTAGAAGGAGATTTTCTGTTGCAAAAGCAGTAGTTTCTTTGATTCGGTCAGCCAGTAATTATGCTAAATGTGTAAAGACTGAAATTAATAATCCACTGGAAAGGAATACTGGAAGATGAAGATTAATTTCTCATTTCAGTACTTCGCTTCAGAATGATGCAGCCCCAGGACAAATAAAAAGCATAACTGTGAGACTTGCATCTTAATATCTGCATCTCCAATAATTGGAGTTTTCCTTCAGATTCAAATTACCTGTGTTAGCCTGCCTGTCCTTAGTAAGTAAACTTACAAGGGGACGCGTATAGACCGATGAACCTTTTGGATCACATGGAGTATCTTAGTCATGTAGTGACCAATGTTATCAATATTCAATATAACCAATCAATAACCACTAAGAGAATAATTTATTATTAGACCATTATATCAACATTTCATGAATAACCACAACTCAAAATACTTTTTATCAATTTTTATTTCCCTATTAGTTACAATTCTAGTGCATAAGGTTAACACAAAACTTTATTCAATTAGCCCAGAATTAGTTTATTAGCGACCACCAATAACGCAATCTAATCAGAACTTGAGAAAACATGTGCTCGAATGCTTTAGCATAAGCCAGCAAAGATGAATATATCAACATTATTTGCAAAGTTCAGAAAACAGTTTGTCAATCATTTGTCACTGTCAACGTCACCCAAAGAATACTACCTAACCCAGATTAGCATCAGCATGTTGGGACGTCATGCGAAAACAATTTAGAAACATGAATTTGGAAAACATCTAGCTAGAAGAAAAACTATAAAACAGCGCAGTTGGTACCTAGAAAGGAAATGCACAAAAGTTAATCAGTCACATTGTCATAGCTACCTATCCACGGAATGGATTAGCAACAAAGTCAGTTTTCGTCTTCAGGTCATCAATTGATCAGCAACGCATCATCCTCTCAGGTACATAAGCCCAATAACAGAATCTCAAACTGCATCTCTTGACGTCAGCATTTCACCCCTCGCATCTCTAGATTTAGCCCCTGGTCATGACTTTTTATTAGTTTTTCAGTCCATCCCCCTAATTCCTAATTGGTCAATTATTCACCATATGTGCCGCTACCAAATACATTAAATTCTACAAATCTATGAGTTCTAGTATTTCGCCGTTCTCAGTTCATTGATTGGTTCACTGTTCGATGTCCTCATCATTCGGCTCATCAGGTATCAAAAATGTTGCATCTTCCTCTTCAGTCAGTGGCTTTATTGTTTGAGTCCTGGGAAAGTACATCTCGTCTACTCTACACATAATTGTAGCAATTTGATTCCATCATTCCCTGTCCGTCTGTACATTGCAGAAAATTCTAGCCAAGCAGACTTTAACATTGAGTGGTTCAAGGCTAGTTTATCATGGTCACTTTCCTCCAGCATGCTCTAATATTTCAGCTTCTGCATGAGGCCTGGCAAAACTAGGCCACAACTTCGGCTAAGTTAACTCTACAAAATAATGCAAAACATAGGTTATACATCTCATTGTGGCACATTACTACATTATTATTACACATTTTCATTATTTTACACATTTTTAATCATTTTAGTACCAATTTGTATAAGTGGCTACCATTCTCCGTGGGCACATTTTCAAACGTGCACATTATTTCCTCTACAATGAATTTCTCTATGAACTTTGGTTAATCAAAACACATAAGCATTCATTAATAATTTCTAATTAGCATAACTGCTTCAAGACCTGTTTTCAGTGGTCTCCAGCAGGTACACATTTTCATTCGATAATTAAGTATAAATTGTGACTAAATCTGGACCAGCTTTACTCAGACTACTGAGGTGACTATGCCACTTTTAATTGTCTTTTAAAAAAGCCACATCCAATTATTATTGCCATCCTCTTTGAATTCATGGAGGAAATTTAAAGTAATTTGAAATTAGGCTATAGAATTAAGAAGTGATAAGTATTTTCCTAATCAGATGAAAATACAAAATGAGGTGGTGCTCTTGATTTGATTGAACCTACTGGATAGAAGAAGATGCATAAAACATTTTAAAGAGCATGTATTTTGTAAACTTCTAAATGGCACATTTACCATCCATTGAAGAAGCCACCCCACACACATTTTGCCTTTCTTTATTCATAAAGCTAGAACAGCCAGAAAAGTTTAGCCCATAATTTTCCCGAATTGAAGCAATATGCAACATTCAAAGCCTTGAGTTCAAAGATTCACCGTAAATTTCAAGCAACTATGACATAACACAAAGCATAAAACGTTGACAAGTCCAAAAGATGGGATTTTGTTCTGATTCTGCCTACAGCGAGAACATTGTGTAAAAGCATTACCACCTAATTCCCAAGTTCGGGTCTCTGGGCTTAAGGATGAATGCCAGTGCCATGTGTTTTGTAGAATGAAAAAAAAATGTAAGCATTATAGTCTGAGAAGCTTAAACACCATTGGGTGAAGGAATCTAAAATTTGGTCACAGAAAAGGGATTTTGTCACAACGAACCCTCAGACAAACCTTACGAGTATTTCCTGGACATTGTATTCAGAGCCTTTTAATTAGGCATGTAAATTCACAAAGAGGTAGAGCCTGCTTAAAGTAGAATTCATTATAACTGTATTTTTCGACCAAATCTCTCTCCTCCAGAATTTAAATCTTCTCTTTTAACACCAGTGGACCCACAGCTCAGACCTTAAGCTTCTGTACTTGTTTTAAACCCTGAACCAGTGATGACAGTAAAACAAAATAGTAATCTTTCACAATTTTCCTCAATCATTGAAATTAGAGATTTCTTTTTGAAAGACAATAGTATTCTAAACAGTCCAAGTATACTTGAGCTTCTGCACACTTACCCACAACTTCAATCACTCTCTTCAGCATTGTTAACATTAATCACTTTTCCAGTAAAATAGGACTTGTCCACCGTGCAGATTTAATTCCGGGCAAATTTTATTTCAGCTATTAATATGGCGGAATGTGATACTCATTACAAGAATGGCTATGATGTGAGCATTATCCCCTCCACAAAAAGTACTTTTATTGGTATAACCAATGTGGAAACTTCTACAAGATTTCTCTACATAAATTCATCATGCTATATAAGTACCTATGGACACCTTAACTCTGTCATCTTCTTAATGGTAGATACATCAGAAACCTAGAACAACATTCTCTGGTGACATCATATAAGGAGGAATCTTGGTCTTGGCTAGCTGGGACATTCAATGAAAACAAATAAAATACAGCCTTCAAATTACCCTTTTAGCAATAACCTGTCATCAGTTTCTTGTACTTCAGGAGATTTTTATGAAGACAAAACTGCCTCTCTAGTAGATGTTTTGGCATAATTGTTTACAAGAGACCTGTCTTCCTGGGAGGCGGAGGGTGTTCCAGCATGGCTGCCAATGCCATGGTCGTGTGATTAAGCTGTGATCCACGCTTGCTGATTTTACGGACCCACAGGGAAAATTGGTCCACAACTGATGGCTCAGAAGCGTTCACAGCTGGGAAGTATGCGGATCATCTTTACTTTCAGAAGTGCCCTGGGTGCTATACACTAGTATCCCCCGCCCTGAGGCTGCAGAAGAGAGCAGAAGGGCCATGAGGAGCAATGCCGGCGGGGTGCGGAGAGTGCATCGACAACCATCGGCAGCAGCTTTTCCTTTCTGCATGAACTCTACAGCATACTCAAAGGAATTGAGGCTGTAAAATACTGCTGGCACTATGCACCCGCTGCCTGGGGCTATTTGGTTGAGTCGGCCAAGTATACAAGCAGCGCTTTTGTGTGAAGTTCATACTGGTTTTTAGTGAGGGCACATCTGACTTTGTAATCGGAAAATTGGCACGGAAGGATGTTGCTTGTAAGGCGGTGGCTCCGCATAGTTGCAGATGTGGCTTGTGGCTTCCTGTGTTGCATCTCCATGCCTAAGCAGGTCCAGCAATAGTTTACCTTGTGTCAAATGAAACAAACCCTGTCGGCAGTGGCAATCTACATCCAGCTCCGTGGAAAGATTCATGGAGACCTCCAGGCATCTGCTAAGAGCATAACAAGCAGAGCAACAAGCAGGGATGAAGAGGCTTTCACGGGACATTTCATTGCAAGCACGTGTTGGCAGTAAGACTTCAAAGTCTTCTAAGCCCTCTAAACCCCAGGAGTCTGGCATCCACAAGGGTTTAAAAATAATCTCGTAGCCCAAGAAAACTGGAATCCCAGATAGCCCGGCAGATCAAATAACACCCTCACCAACATCCTCATAAATCCTGGAAGGGGTATTGCCAGCAATTAGCAGCAGTCTTTCAACAGAAATGACAACATTATTTGAGCTCACACAAAGTAAGGAGCCTGAGGCATCAGCTCCAGCCGCTGGGCAGACACCTGTAGGAGGGTCACCTGGCCCATTTCAGACCAGAGCAGTTGTTGAGCAGTTGCCTACACCGGATGGTCTTTGTATTAAATCTGCCGATGGCATTGCAACATCAAGGTCAATACCAGCCTATCCTATATTTGGGCCCAGATAATTCAACCAAATCAATCTTTAATGAGCCCAGTCATTGCCACCAATGTGGATAATGGGAGGCAAGCCACCGGCGTTCAGAACTAGGAGAGTTAATGGTGCCCCCATTTAACCTCCGTGAATATGCTTTGGAGCATACGGAACACATGGGGCATAGGTAGCAAAATGAGATTTTATAATCAGGAACAACATCCTCTGTTGAGACTCTCTTGCAGCAGATACTGAGCGAGATCCGCAAAATGAATCCCTCCCACAAGGAAACCATTAGGAAAACCAACGAGCAGCTCGCGTTACTCAGTGCAAAGTTGCAGCTCCTGAATTCCAGGGTATCTCATGTAGAACAAAGAGTTTTAGATGTAAAAGATTTTAAGATCAAGATCAATCTGGCATTCACAAAATTACATGCTGAATACGAGGATCTACAAGGGAAGCTCCATGATGTGGAAAATTGATCACAGCAGACCAACTTGCACGTCACTGGAGTCTCAGAAGGGTGTGAGAATGGGATCACAGTCACAGCGGTGTTAACATACCTGATCAGCAAATATGTCTGCCAGGATATGTCTTCTAAGAGTATGGATCTCACCATTATGTGTGTAGCTTGAGTTCCCCTGCCCAAAATCTAAATTTCCAGCATCCTAGAACTATCTTAGTCAATTTTGGTGACTACATGATTAAGGAATGGATAATGTCTAAAGCTATTAAAGATAGAGTATATCACGCAGGTAACAATTTTTCTTTCAGAGTGTTCTCCAACATGTTAATCATAGCAGCTCAATGCCGGAATGAGTTAAGGAATATGATTGATAGCCTTAAATCCCTTGGCACACCAGCAGGCATAGTACAGCAGTCCAAACTAAAAGTCATCTACAACGGTCATGCACACATTTTTCAATCAGCGGAACGGGCAAAGGCGTTCTTGGGATCAAATCCATACAAAATGAATGACTATAACTGAAAGTTGAAGCCCACCCTCTTAGTTGTTTTCTTGCACAAACTGAATGACTGTAACCGAAAGCTAAGGCCACCCTTTTATTGTTTTGTTATTGTTGGGGTGGGGGAGGGACAAAAATAAAACGGTCTGATGAGTTTATATCTTGGAACGTCCCCCAGCCACATATTTTTCAGGATCCTGCCTCGGTGCCACATCAATGCACCATCAATAAGGGGGAGGAGGGAGTGGAGAGGGAGCAGCACTAAGGGGAAGAGAGTGGGCATTTCGCCAAGAGGTTTTAGGCGGGGAGGGCCTCGGGGTTTAAGGGAGCGGGAAGGATGTCAGTGGCAGGTGTGGTGGGGCTGCAGGTGATGGGGTAGGTGGGGTGGGAGGGATGAAGAAGGAGGTAGTATAAAAAAAAATTGAGCTCTTTTGAAATGATTATCCCAACTATGCACCGTTTTGTGGTAGTAAGTCACAATAGCTGCAGCTTATACTTTAGAATGTAATGACTAACCTAAAAATCATTTCTTGCAATGCCAATGAAATTCTCAATTAACATGAATATGGGGGTCTCATAAGATGTCACTAGCGCTGCAGGTAGTTTTCTTACAAGAAACTCATCTGAAAAACAATAACCCTAAAATGTTTGTCCCTAAGCAATTCTCCTACTCTTACTTTGCCTCTGCAGGGGCAGCAGTCCAAGGCTTAGCTATTTATCTAGGGGAAGGCATTAATTGGGACGTTAAGCAGATGATACTGGACCCTGGTGGTAGGTGGCTCTGGATCAAGGTGTTTGTAAATGACACCCTTCTCAACTTTGTAAACTATTATGTCCCTATTAGTGATGAATTTGGTCCTTTGTCAGCTATATACCATACTGCAATAGGGTCAGCAGGTTCTTTGATAGTGGAGGGACTTTTATCCAAGCCCTTCACTAGATACATCTAGCAAAGCAAAAAGACAGTTAAAACCCATGACTAAGCAGGTGTTGACAGCGTTTCATTAGGATTTTGGGCTCTTATATCCATGGAGGCAGGAGAATCCGGCCGGTGCTCAGTACACGTGCTACTGCCAGCACTATAAAATGGCATCTCAACATGACTTTTTTTTGCCATCCCAGTCATTTAGATTCATGAGTGTGGATATTTGTTCCAATGCTTTTTCCAATCACTCAGTAGTGTCAATGTCGGTTGAATTGGATACTTAGTCCAAAACACAATCTAGGTGGCAGCTCGACAGAGCTTTACTGTCCGTCCAATCAAGAGTGGGTACAGGAAATGTGGTTGTTTATGGCAGAATTTTTCAAAATTAACAGGAATACTGCTTCACATTTTTCTATCTGGGAGGCTTTTAAAGCCACTGCATGAGGCCATAGTATAGCGTATAAGGCCAAGCAATTTAAGGAGCATAGAATGCAGGTCAAGGAGCTTCAATCTACTTTGAAAATGAAAATGAAGGGAGTCATGGACTCACCTGGCCAGCATTGCGGTGAAAGAGCTGGAACTGGCCAAACAAAACTTATGTGATTTTTACAGTTGGGAAGAAATTAATGGCTCTAAAACCTATCAAGAGCAAATCTATGAGGAAGGGCAAAAGATAGCTGCGTTTCTTGCGTGATCTATATGGGTCAAGCAGGAAAAATCTTTGGTTTGGCAGATACAGGATTCAGTTGCTCTTAAACTTAAAATGGTCTCAGGGAACAACGAGGTAGCTTGGGTTTTTCTCGAACATTATAGGAACTTATACAAAACTACATACCAAGTGCTTCAGGCTCGTATAGCGCAATATCTCAGCCCGCCCAGCACACCTTGGCTACCTGACATAATGAGGGTGATTTCAGATCCATAGGTACTGAGAGTTTTAACGAAAATGATCAATGCGAAAGCGGGTGGCATCGACTGCATTTCTTCTGAATTTTACAAGGTATTTGCTCCACAGCGTTCCTTTTTTGGCTGAACTCTTTAAACATATAAGGGAAGGGGGTCGTAACCCCATTCAAAGAATCGCTGATAATAAGCTTTGTGAAGAAAGAGAATTCTCCGCTCACTGTCAACTCATATAGACCAATTAGTCTGCTTAATGCAGACTATATGCTCCTGACCAAAATCTGGACAACACAAATGTCGCCTGCAGCACAAGTACTGATACATCAGGATCAGACTGGCTTTGTCTCTAATCGATTCATGGCCTCTAATACTAACTTTTTGATCCACACCATTGATTTTGTTCCATGTAACCAAACGCTGGCTGTGGCAGTCATGGTTGATGCAGAGAAGGCTTTTGACAGGGTCAATTGAGATATGCTATTTTTCTCCCCATTGCAGTTTGACTTGCTTTCACAATGAGTGGCCATGTTCCAAAATCTGTATCAAAGGGCAAAGGCCAAGGTGATAGTGAACTCTACCGTGGTAGGGGAGATTTCCATCAAGAGAGGTACCTGCCAGGGGTGTCCTTTATCCCCCATACTATTTGCTTTTTTCATTGAGCCCCTGGCGACCAAATTGTGCAGTACTTCTGGGTTGCTTGCACCACTAGGAGGGATGCCCAAACTAAAATTATTTACCATTGACATGTCGCTGTATCTTAAGCCTGACAAGTCAATGTGCATTCGGCATTCAGCATTCGAGCTACTAGAAGAATACTCAGATATCTCTGGTTATAAAGTGAATTCTAGCAAGACGGAAGTGCTACTGTTTAGTGCCCCCGTTTAAGGCCTTCCAGCTTTTTTGCATCCAAAGGCGAGGGCTCAGGCACAGTTAGGTATTTGGGTATATACGCCACTAGTGAACTTTCAGAGCTTTATCAACTGAACTATCATGCCATGTGAAGCGAGATCCATGATTCGCTCATTAGATGTTCTCTTTTACCATTAAAATTGATTGGAAGGGTGGCATTGGTTAAGATGTCGATTCTACCACTACTGCTATTTTTGTTTTTGAATGTTCCATAGATATTTTCAGGAATTCGAGGAGCTTTATATAGCATAACAAGGCACTCAGAGTCAAGTTTACTGTATTGCAGATTTCCAAGGATCAGGGTGGACTGGCTCTTCCGCATATCCGTGTTTACTGTCAGGCAGCTATTATGGTAGTTGCCTATGGTGGCTGTAGGTAGCAGCTAGATTCCTAGGTGGTGGGGGCATGCTGGGGGATTATTTTATGAAGAAAATGGCATGGGGATCTGCGCTCAACATCCCTACTTTTATTAAAGTCACAAAATTAGCAAAGAAAAACAAGTATAAGACGAATAATATAGAATGGTGTAGCAGGTTGTCGGCCATATGCAAGACGTACCAGGTATCGGCTGGCTTCTATTACTTACAGATTTCGGAGTGCAATTTTTTAGCCTTTTGCTTTCCAGGGCAGTGGTATCTCTCGGGGCTTCGCAATGGTACAAAGTGTTGGGTGACCTGGTGGTTCAAGGAAGACTATTAACTTGGGGGGAGATTACACAATGGTGCGAGGGCCTAGGAGATAACAGAAGGTGTAGTTATTTCCAGTTAGGCCACCTTCCTCTCCAAGTCATATAACGTAAGCCTAGAACCACATCATATCATGCACTTGTTAGTCGAATGCAAACTCACAGGGACAGGCAATTGGCAGAGATTTCTCCAGAATGTATCAAAGCAGGGTGTTGTTTCCAAGCATTTGGGAAGAATTTATGAGAGTATCAAGTGCATATTATCAGAGAGCAATTGGCAGGTTATCTCGGTATGAGGGGACAAATCACTTAGAGCAGCTGATTTCAAAAGAGTGAGCCTCCTCTCGCGGTGGGTAGTTTACTATACTCCGAACATCCTACATAAAATGTATTCTGAGGTACACAATCAAGGCTTTTGCTGTTATTTGGAACGAATTGGCAACTGGCTCCATATATTCTTTACTTGTCCAAGACTGAGCCATTTTTGGGAGAAACTTTTTTCTTGTTTAAGTAAGGGAGTGAGGGGCAGTGCTTAATTTGTAAATAAAAACGTGCTGGTGCTCAAAGCCCTCCTTTTAAACACGTGGCTGCTGCAGTTAAATTTGGGAACTAGGAATACTGAGGCAGCGTAATCCTGAAGCCATCTCAGGCCTCTTCAATCCATTTAAAGCCACTCCCTGCCCCTTCAGCTCACTTTTGCAGCTTTCTGCTTTTTCCCATTGTGACGTTTTTTCGATTTTCTCTTCATCCGTCTTTCTCATATGTGTCGTTTGCTCGCAGTAAATGCTTCAGGCAGAAGAATAAGCGCCGGCCCTCAAAAATAAGTGCCGGTGCTCCGTACCGGAAACAACAAGCACAAATTAAGCACTGAGTGAGGGCCACAAGCAATCCCGAAGACGGTCTGGTGCTATTTGATGTACCTAATGAGAGCCGTAAAATCAGTAAGGCTATATTATGATTGCACTAGCAGTGGCTAGATTACTAATCCTGCAAAACTGGAGATCGAACCGGATTCCCACATTGCTGAGGTGGAGGGGAAAAGTGTCTAAAATATCCAATTTTGAAGACGCTCATGCTAACATGGGGGGAGTGTTAAAAGATTTGTGGCTATTTGGTCTTATCACTTGCCTCCGGATTGCAGATTTAATTAAGGGGGGGGCACGCAGCAAATCTCAGGGAGACCTTCTACATATGGGATTAGCACATGCCAGATGCTAGTGATAATGTATCCTTTAGTCTGCATCCCCTCACCAGAAATGTTGCTGCTTATTAAGGATATCTTAATAAAATACCATACGATAGATTATTTATTCATGGATGGATTCATGGATGGATTATTTATAGGTATAATTTAAATGAATGTTGTATTATGTATTTTGTACGAGCTCAAATTAAAATAAAATAAAAAAAAGAGACCTGTCTCACTAAAAAAATCTATTTTGTAATAGGCAATTCTGCACATACAGCTACTAAAGCTCACACCAAAAGAGGACTCGCTGTTCTGCTTTCTACACATTTGCATCAGGACTTTGTTATCATTCCTCTTTTCCAGAAAAATGTACAAGGCATCCCGAGCAAACCTACCTAAAAACATAAAACCATCAAAGACATTCTCTCCTCTTATTTTATGCATATTTCCTACCCACCCGGATTGCAAAATAACTTACATTTGAATCAAGGCGACTCCTTATGTGGTGGTCCTACGGAATGTCCTTGGGTGCCTCAATTCAGCTCCGGAAACGTATTCATAGTTAAAAAATAAGGTGGTGCACTGGTCTAATTTGCATTCTCACGGAGGGTGGGGGTCACCAGAATGTATCATAGTGGCTCGGAGGGTTGATTGGGTGGGCCTAGCCAGGAAACTGTGGGCAGGGGACTGTGTAGTGGTAAATGTTAACAATCCTCGGTGGGCCGCAGTGGTTTTATCTGCTTTGTCCCCTGCGAGGATTTGTAATCTGGGTATTTTACACCCAGGTTACCTTTACCCTTGAGCACGTCTAATAGGTTTCCCCACTGGACAACTTAGAACAGTGTGATTGACTGGGTTCCCTTGTTCTCTCATTGTTGCCTTTGTGGGCTCACTGAGCTCAAGCGGCTGTGCCATCTTTGTCCAATGGGTGGGATCTTTTATGGAACCTTTTCTTCCAAGTTTACTGTTGGGTGTAGTTAGTTAAAACTTACCAGATCATCTGCCTCCAAAAAACGTGGGAGGTAAATAACATCTTCTTCCTGGAGGGCTACACTACTTTTTTTTGGGCCAGCAGTGCCCTCGGTGAATGGGAGGGCTCAGGGGGGTTTAATTCTTTTTACTACAGTAGAGTTGAGCGTGTTTATCTGCGACTTACATTAGGGGGTCCAGATGCTGTAGGGATTGCTGATCTCATTGCCAGACTCCCTGCCGTTAGCTCAAGTTAATTTTTAAAATGCTAGGGGGTGGCTCTGTCTCGACCACAAGCATCTGACGCCTGGGTTCGTCTTTGGATGGGTTGAGGGAGAAGGGTCTATGGAGTGAATTAATGGTCCTCGTGGGGGACTTCAATTGTAATTTATGTGTTTCTCCCCTTGGTTCAGATGTCTTGTCACCTAAGTGTTTGCTCACTGAGGGGCTCCATTTCACCCATTTTTAGGAGGGCTCTTAGCTTGATGCACATAATCTGGTTTTTACCATGGCCAAATTGGTCTATTCCCCCAATCCTATTATTGTTCCCACCATTGAGGGAAGTGGCTCTAGGTCTATTATTTATTTTATCTTTGTGTCTGCCCTGTTGTCTCTGTGTATTTATAATTTTATTATTACCCATAGCCCCTATAGTTAACATAATCCCCTAAATTTCACCTTGGAGGTCCCTAGTACCGCTTGGCCAGAGCGGGGTTGGTTTTTAGGGGGCTATTAGCTGTGGATCAGGGTGGAAGCTGTCTCCAAGAAGGACCTTCAAGCTCCAAGAGGGTTTGATGATGACTGTGCATGGTCCTTTCGGCAGCTAAAGGCTACGCTTAAACAGTTCCCTAAGGATAGGTGTTTAGTTGCGGAGTGTAAGCTGGCATAAGGGAGCAGGCCTGGGAAGAGCTCTGTCATGCTTGTGAGAATGGGGACAGCTCCCTTTTCTGGAAAGAGGTAAACAGCCCTTGCTTTGCAGATGGCTCTGGTCTGGCCTTGGGTCACTACATCCAGGAGCAAGAGTGGATTAGCCACTTTGAAGGCATTTATAACTGGGGGGTAGTGACTGGGTTGCGGGGGTTCCCGCTAGTGCCCCACTGGTATTTTCAATGGACAAGTCTATCAGGGTATTTTTGCACTATCATGCAACAAGGCTTCTCGCCCTGATGGAGTTCCTCCAGACTTGTTTAGGTCAGACTTGGAGGTGTGGGGGCCTCTTTTGACCCAGGTTTTGAATGCAGCTGCCTGTGTGGGGATTATCCCCTCATGATCCACCACGGTGATAGTGCCGATCTTTAAGAAGGGTAACAAAGAGAATCCCCAATGGTACCGCCCCATATCATTAATACAAGTGGTTGTAAAGGTTCTAGAAAGGATTATTCTCAATAGGTTGTTGGACTGCATTTTCGGTGCATGAGAAATTGGGTTTTGATCATATGTCGGATATAGTGGCCCTAAGCCTCCTTCTGTGTTGGATCAAGGTCTGAACCAAGGAGGACTTGAGGTTGAATCGCTTGATCCTTGCTGATTGTCTAGCCCTTGACCAGGCATTTAAAATCCCCTGGGTAGCTTATGTTAAGGCAGCATTTGCCTCCCTGGGGAGACTGGATATTTTTACTGACCCTAATCAGTTGCCCTCCCATGACTCGAAATCCATTAAGAAGCTGTTTCTAGAGTGTTCACAGCTGAATAGAGAACAGAGGGAGCTGGTGCAGCACTCAGTGCAGGGTCACATGCTTCTGAAGACCATCCAGGGCATGGAGCATTATTTATCACAGATCCGCCAACAAAAAGGTACATTTTTATTGGCCAGGTTTAGGTTCAACCTGCTTTATCACCTATTGGCTTCTCCACCTGGTTGGGCCCTATCGGATTGTAGGTTGCCATGCGGTTGTGACAATAGGTCACCGCAGAACACCCTGCATGTTGTTATGTTTTGTGGTTATTTTAGTAGAATGAGAAAGCAATTTCTAGTGCCCTTGCTGAAGGCGTTGAACTTGACTCAAGTTAGGCCAGCCATGGTTTATTTATAGATGCTCCCTAATGAATTTGTTATGTTTACTGTATCATGTTTTTTATGTGCTGCCTTGACGTCTAGGCTTTCGCAACCTGACTAGCGTGGAATGTTTTTTATGTGTATGTTTTAAGGGTATGATTTTACTTCTTTTATGTATTTTATGCTTTCATTGTTGATTGTGTCAGCCAATTAAAGATTTATGATGATGAGGATGATGAATCGATTATTTGAATCTATTAAAACTATTACAGAGCATAGAAAAAAACTTTAGCATTCTTTTAATGAGGGACTTCATTGCCAAAATGTCTAACACTATACTAGCTTCAAACAGGAACAACGAGCTAGAAGATGCTTGCAACATTTTTGATTCTACCTTCTCTTTTAATCATGAAGTGGATAGGAGAGAATGATTGCTCCTTGTATCATAAATGGAATGGTGGACCAGATATACAGGCCTCACCTACAAGAAGAGGTAGCAAGGGTGTTCTATTATAGATTATGTAATAGCTTCCTATGATTTTATACTGTGCATTACTGGATGATCACTTTCAATTTTACCATTGTAGCGATCATGCAACACTATAATATAGTTCTCGCTTTTCAGATTCAACAAACCTCAAATTGGTTCCTGGAAGCAGGCAGTGTTAAAGTATTGGTGGAGCCTATACAGCGCAAGATAGTATATCTGTCCTCTGGAATTATAAGAAGACAATCTAATTCTCGCTGATGATGATGCAATATTGGAAGCTACTACTGAGATTCGGAATATCAATAAGCTGCTAAAAAAGAAGGTAACATTTCTACAGACATAAATAAGTTAATCCACCTTCAATTTAATAAATATTATTTTCATAGATATAAAGAATTCTAGCTCTTTGGAAAAAAGAAAAAGGATTTGTTCAATTTCAAAACTGAAAGTAGCTGACCGCAATTAGTTTGATCTTCAGCAGGCAACATTAATACAAATTCTAAGTTATTGTGGAGCCTAATTTTGTCACATAGTGGGATCAAATATTTCTACCTATGGTCTCAATTCTGAGAACAGAATTGATTGAATACATTTCTAAGTTAAACATGGAGAATACAGTCACAGAATCAAATGAATGGTCATTAACATCTTTAAGCAATGTAATGAATTATTTTGAGGAAATAAGACCACCAACAACTAAACAGATAGAAGCATACATAGAAAGTGCAAAAACTTCTTTAGCAATGGGTCCAGACCAAATCTCTATAAAAGTCTTAAAAAAGGATCTTGAAGGATTTAAAAAAAATCTGCTTATTAAACATCATGAGCAAGCAACAGTACATTTCACCATTAAAGATTTTACGATCTGTCTACACGCATATGTTGTCTTGTAAAATACGGTGACATTTTGACGTACTGGAGTGCATCTTATAACTGTACAACTTGTAATTAAGTTCACGTTTGAATACCAAAAATATATGAGCTGGCATCTGAAGTGGTGCAGGCAACACTTGTCTGAGGGTTGGAGGTGGCACATCTGCTATATATGTGAGCTGTGGAGCAGGGGCCAAGGCTGGGGCGGGTGTGCGCTCAGCACAAAGAGTGGAGGGTACGAGTCAATATGATAACTCCATGGGGTCGCTGTTGGGAGAAGCTCTTTTAGTTTTACATCGTTGTGCTGCAGGTGGGCATGAAGGTGTCTAGGCTGAGTATTTGGAGGTCATCGTGGGTTATGTAGTGTGGAGGTTAAGCAGGGAATCTTCCCCCGGGTACCATCAAGTTCAGGGGGGGGGGGCGTCATCTCTGGCTTCTATGCTTACCACGAAGTTATCCCAGATTTCAACGCCGCCCTGTATCAGTCCCTTGTGTTGTAGCTGGCGTAATGTCTGAGCATCTGCTTGCGAGCGACTGTGTAGGTCGCGGAACCAGCCGGAGTATGGTGGGGCGTGTGGGGCCTTCCAGTGCGTGGCAATCTGTGAAGGTGTTTGTCACCTTTAGCACAATGGCGTATACCGAGTAAACATGATTCCGGTGTGGGTGCGAGAGTATGAGTGACGATGTCTGCTGTGGTATCAGTAATACGTTGCCAGGCCGTGTTTACTGGGTGGCAGCTCTAGACCATGTGGTAGAAGTCTGCTGCTAGGGTGGCACACCTAGGGCATACTGGGTTTTAATTCGGATATATTTTACTAATGTGGGCCGGGGATAGATAGGAGTGATGAATATAGTTAAATTGGGTGCATCGCAATCTAGTATTGCGGGATACGTTCTTGATCGTAGTGAGAGCTGCGGCCCAGCTGAGATAATGGTGTAGAAAGGACAGCAGCCCAGCGGGATTTAGCATGTGTCAAGTCTGAGCAAGCCTCTGCTAGGAGCACTTTATGTAGTTTAGATATGTTGCCTTTTGTGTTGCCTATAGTGAGGATTGCAGTGAGCAGTTGGGATTCTCGTGGCTCAGCATTGCCGAGCCCCCATAAGTTATTGAATAGTCTTTTGATTGCACTGTATGTCAGGAAGGCCCCAGAATGAGTGACCCCGTCAGTCACTAGTTCCTCAAAAGTGCGTGTTGTGGAGCTTGAATAATAATCCCCCACGTTTAATAGTCTCATGTCACGTGTATCATGATGTAGTGAAAGTTTTTGGGCTCCTGGTAGTTGAATCAGCGGTAGCAAGGGGGAATAAGAAGGCGAGGGGGCCTTGCCTTGGACGTATCTACGCCAGCAAGATCTGGCTACGTCCAACAGTATAGACTTTTTCAGTGGGCGGGGAGGGCCTTCCAATAGTGAGGTTAGAATCGATTGTGGTGCTGTGTGTTCACGCATCGCTTTGCTCTCTGGAAGTGGGGCTCACTGAGCCACATGGTTGGCCATTGTAGCTGAGCAGCAGCGTACTATAGTTCGAAATTTGGCATGCCCAATCCTCCTGCATCTTGTTGGTATTGTGTTGTGGAAAAAGCTACTCTGCGCCTGTCTTTGCCCCAGAGCAGGTCAGTTAGTAGGAGTGCAGCTTGTGAAAGAACGAAAGTGGCAGAAGTGTTGGGAGTGCGGTGAAGTAATATAAAAACCTCGGGAGGATGAGCATTTTGGCTATGGCTACCCGACCCATGGGGGATAGGGGGAGCGAGCTCCAAAACGCCAGTGAGCCTCGGGTAGATCTGAGAATTCTGTCAAGATTGCCCTCTTTCAGGTCGACTATGAAATTTGTATGCCTAAGTATTTAATGGTAGTTGGTATTGAGGCAATGCCGTGTGCAAATCATTAGTTATGGGAGTAAGGGGGAAAATACTTGACTTGGACCAGTTAATTCGTAAGCCGGAGGCGAGTGCAAAGGTGTCCAGTATTGACATCACCCCGCTATGGAATTTGTGTGATTGCGCAGATATATTAGGGCGTCGTCCGCATATAGGGAAATGGGGGGTCATTTTGACCCTGGCGGTACGAGACCGGCTGGTGGTGCTTCCTGGCCTATTACGACCGCGGCGGAAGCGCCGCGGTCGCACCGCCGGGGCCGGCGGTATTCTGCCACATTTGCCCCGGCGGTGATAATCCGCAGCGCTGCCCAGGGGATTACGAGTCCCCTTTCCGCCAGCCTTTTCCTGGTGGTTTGAACCGCCAGGAAAAGGCTGGCGGAAAGGGGAGTTGCGGGCCCCTGACAGGACCCCATGGAGCTTTTCACTGTCTGCATAGGAGACAGTGAAAAGCGCGACAGGTGCAACTGCACCCGTCGCACAGCCGTAACACCGCCGGCTCCATTTGGAGCCGGCTCCTGTGTTGCAGCCGAGATCCCCGCGGGCCCAGCGAGGATCTCCAAATGGCCGCGGCGGGAGTGCGGCCGCATTGGCGGCTGCCCCTACGGTCCGATCTTGGCGGGCGGCACCAGCCGGCCGCCAAGGTCGTAATGACACCCATGATGTGGTGTGTAATGGACTCTGGGATGCCCCATCTGTGGGCGTAGCGGCGGAGCTTGATTGCTAGTGGCTCCATGGCTATTGCAAATAGTAAGGGAGATAGCGGGCACCCTTGCCTAGTGCCTCTGCCTTTTGGGAATGCTTCGGAGATAACTTGTCCAGTTTTGACTCGAGCTGTGGGTTTGGAGTATAGTGTTTTGATCCATCTGATGAAGCTGTGTCCGAATCCTAGTGCTCCAAGTGTGCGCATGAGGAAGTCCCAGCTCAGCGTGTCAAACACTTTTTCTATGTCTAGGGATAGGGCCACCGCTTCTACCTCTGTGACATTGTGCATTATGCGGATTCATCTTCTGATATTTAAGAAGGTGCTTCTCCCTGGGATGAATCCAGACTGAGCAGTGTCTATTAAATTTGGTAGGTAGGGGAGCAACCTATTTGCTAGGATTTTCCCTAGAAGTTTACAGTCCGAATTTAGTAGGGAGAGCGGTCTATATGATCTGACTTTGAGCGGGTCGCAGCCCGTCTTTGGGAGCACGACTATCAGGGCTTCGCGCATGGAATCAGGTAATTGCATCTTGTTACGTGCTTCATTGAGCACCTGTAGAAGTGGTTGAGGAGGTGAGTAGCATGAGAGTTAAAATACTCTACTGGCAGGCCATTTGTGCTAGGGGTTTTGCTACGTGCCATTTGTGACAGAGGTAGGCGTATTTCTTCTATGGTAATGGGGCCTTCCAGTGTGTCTGCGTTGTCAGTAATTTGTTGGTTTAGGGGGACTAATTACAGTAGTTCAGCCAATTGCTGTTCAGTTGGTGGGGGAGAAGGCGTATATAAGGAGCGGTAGTATGTAAAGAAGGCCTCATTAATTTCCACCTGAGTGTTGATGATGTTACCTGAATGCAAAAGAATCGCACCTATAGGTGAGGATTGCGATGGTTGGCGGATCATCCATGGCAAAAATCTACCTGACCTGTCTCCCTCTGCGTGTTGTTGTGCCATGAAATGTCTGTAATCATGCTTACATAGCCTGTTGTCTGCCTCCCTGTGGCTGGCCCTTAGCGAATTCAGTTCCTCTAGCGAAGTATCATTTCTGTAGACCGCTACCTCCGCTCTGCGTAGTCTAGTCTCCAGTACTTGCAGTTCTTTGGTAAGTGTCCATCTTACCCCCACTGATGCTGCGAGACAATGACGACGTATCACAGCTTTGTGGGCGTCCCACTCAATAGCGCGAGACGAGGTTGTGTTCTTATTCAGGGAGAAATAGTCAGACAGGCACTTGGCCAATTCTGCGTGGAAGGGGGAGTCTGTGAGAGCTTCTGCCTGCAGTCGCCATGTTGGTATGCGAGTGTGTGCGGCCCCATACCAGAGTTGCATATAACGGACTATGATCTGAGATGGTGCAGGCTAGGTACTTGGATGTGCTTACTTTCTGGAATACAGCTGCTGATGCGAAGAGCATATCTATTCTGGTGTGTAGACTGTGCACTGAGGATTTATAGGAATATTCACGGTGTGTGGGGTGCCCAATTCTCCAGATGTCCCTCAAACCGTTTTTGGAAACCCAGTTTGCTAGGTCAAGTGAAGCACGATTGGATGGAGCAGTGTCGAGCGGGGGAATGAGCGGTCTGTGTGGGTGTCTAGAATGCAGTTAAAGTCACCTCCCCATATGCTATCTATTGCTGGGTCGCTAAGGTTACCAGTAGTTAGTGTTCTCAGAAAGTTGCGTTGATTTGTATTTGGGGTATATAACGCCACCAATGCTAGGGGGGAGCCATCAAGGTCGCCCTCCAGTATCACGTATCTACCATTGGGATCACACTGCGTACGGGTCATGATGAATGGGACCCCCGGGACGATTCAGATCGCCACCCCCCGGGCGAATGACGAGGATGTGGTACAGTGAAATTGCCCTTTCCATTTTATGCATGTACTTTCCAGTGTGGACTTAGATAAATGTGTCTCTTGCAGCATGGCTAGATGCATCTGGTGTCTCCTGAGATACGTGTAAACCCGTTGCCTCTTGCGCTTTGATGCCATACCTCTTATATTCCATGTGAGTACATTATATTTTGGGATGTGTTGTTGAGTTTGGGAGGTCATGTGGTGTTGTGGGTTTAGCTAAACGAGGGTGGTGCGTGGACCCCGCCGCATTCATGTTAGTGATGTGCCACTTGCCCTCCGAAGTTTGCCAGTTTATGCCCTTGTTGCTGTTGAGCATGATCTTATTGGTATAACAAATGTGATGTGGATTACTGTAAACGTGGTCCCTATTAAACAACGTGGGAGAGACCCATTGAGTGATAATAAAATCGATAACTATATATAACATTAACTTTGGTTGTGGCAAGGCGGGTGAAGTACCATCGGTTGCCAACTTGGGAGAACAGTCCATATGGAGCGGGGGGTTCTTAAGGTAGATGGAGCCAAGTCATTGGGATTCCTGGCCCGTGATGCTCTTGGTACTGGATCCTCCGCCCAGGACCTTAAGTGTCTAATCTGCTGTAACGTGAGGTGATAACTGACCTTTGGTTCTCCCAAACAGTTCTTGGGTGACTATTCGAGGTGGGCCTTGTCGCTATAAACTAGTCATGGCGCAGGGCACTGGAATGGATAGATCCTGATTGTTTAGCAAATGTAGGGTAGGGTAGGGCCCCGGACAGAATCCGCAGAGTCCGAGTTTGTGTCTTGGTCTGGTTCACCATTGGTTTGAATAGACAGAGTTATTGGTGATGTATTAACAAATCGAGATGTAGCCTGCAGGAGGAGGGAGCGCTCCGCTTGAGACTGTTCGGGTGTGGGTATAGTGCCTTGTTTTCTGCGTTGCCTGCGTCTTGCCTTGGGAGAGGACCACTTTTCCACAGGGTTATTTGTATCTATTGGGTCGGCCAGGCCCTTGGCGTGTAACCAGGTCCAGGCATCTTCTGGTGTTGTGAAAAAGAGTGCTCGGGAGTCGTCCTGTACGCGGAGTCTGGCCGGAAACAGCAACGCATACTTGATGTTGTGTTCACGGAGACGTTCTTTAACCCGGTAAAAAGAGCTACGTTTCTTCTGTACTTCCGTGGTGAAGTCTGGGTAGGCCGTGATCTCTGCATTTTCAAAGCATATAGGACCTGATTTGCGGAATAGCTGTAGGATGAGGTCTCTGTCACAGTAGGTGAGAAGCCTTGCTATTAGCGGACAAGGCTGCGCACCAGGCAGGAGGAGTCTGCCCGGGACCCTGTGGCGCATTCTATTGAGAAGAACTTCGGGATATTGCCTTATAGTATTGTTTCCGTGAGCCATTGTTCTATAAATAGTTCTGTGCCGGGGCCTTCGGCACGTTCAGGGAACCCCACTAGGCGGATGTTGTTGCGACGTGATATTTCCCTTTGCATCTTCAGCTCTACGTTTTAGGTCGTCCACTTCAGCTGTCAGGTGAGTCATCTGCGATTGTAGGTCCTTCACAGTCGATGGATGGGATAGTGTCCTTTTCCAGTTCCGCCACCCTATCAGCCAGTGGGTGATGGTCTGCTCGCAGTATGCTGATGTCTGCTGCAACTGATCCTATTTTGGCTTCCAGGGTGGACTTGGTATCTAGGGTAGCTTGCAATATCTTTTCGAATTGTGCTGTTTGGGCATGTAGAGTGAGTTCCATCTTCTGCAGAGCCTGGTGCATAGCGGTGCGGTCCCCAGAAGAAGGGGGGGCACTGGAATCCATGTTCCCCGGGGGTGCACGTGGGTTTTTGGTTTGCCCATTTGGTGTCCGCGGCACCGTGGGGTTGCTGGTGATGTGTGCCCGGTTAGGTGCGTCGTAGGCTGAGCAACACTGTTAGAAAGCTGTGGTGCTATGCTGATTAGGCTCCAGTGCGTAATGATGAGTGCCAGGCAAAGGTCAGAGTTGCAGCGCCAATGTTAACGGAGTGTCCTGTAAAGGCCGGGACGGTCTCCTTACTGCCGCGAGGTGAGGCGGGAATATTGGTATTGGTATACCGATCAGTCCGACTCTAGGTCATTGACGGTGTATTGTTCCACTGCCCAGTTCCTCAGCTGTTCATCTGGACTACAATGTGTATGAGGGCTGAGTACGTTGCACGCACGGAGCTGCACAGGCGACCTCATCCAACACGATGCTGCGGTACTGGTGTTGCGTGGGTGTGGGGGGTGCTGTGTGTGACCAAAGTTGGGATCTCCCGGGCTCGGTGGCTCAAACCGCGGCAGGCGCGACAGCCAGTCAGGGCACTAGTGGGTCATAGAAGAAGAGATGAGCAGGGTCGCAGAACTATAATGCCTCCTTGCCCAGCATGAGGCAATTACATTCCAAAAGAAGTTTATTTATGGTGTCCAGGGGGTCGGAGGTGGTTACTGCTGCGCTTTTGTGGAGCCACTGTCAACTCTGGGCATTCTGACCAAGGAGGAGGCCTGGGCCTCGTGTCTACGCCACAATTGGACTCACGTCGCCGAAGAACGATTGACCGCTATATCTTGTTCGGCGCCAATCACATGTAGGCGCTTGGAGCCAGGCAGGGAGCCCCCCGTCTTGCGTTTCCACGCCTGCGGTGTCCCACGTGTGGCAGCACCCTCCTTGTGCTTAGTCCGCGCGCTGCGGTCCGCAGCCACAGGGTCCACAGTCTGCAGCCGGGCGAGGTGCGGCGTCCCGGTGCTTCATTGCCCCTTTTGCTTTTATTAACTTTCCCTTTGATAAGGGAGTTGGAGCCCGCCCTCTGTCAGCGCCACTCTTGTGCACGGGCTGCAGGCCGCGGCGCACCCCCACGGCAGGCGGAGCGCGACCCAGAGCCGGGCCCGGCGCCCTGTTGCTGCCGCTCCTGGGGGAGCGGAGTCTGGTCGCAGTACCAGCGAGCACTCACCTTTGCTGTGGCCCCCGAGCCCAGGTCCGTCTCCGTGTCGGTTTGTTTATCCACGCCCGTGCTTTGCGCGTCCCCACGGAGCCTCAGTTCGTTGGAGGTGGAGTCCGCCCACGGCTCAGGACAGCACCCATCTAGACCGTGGCCGCGGACATCGGCCCGGCTCCGCGCCGATCGACTCTTCCCTCAATCGGCAGCGTCGGTGCCCAGCTTGAAGCCGCCGCTTCTTTTGGGGGTCCTGAGCGGCGGGAAGGACGACGCCTGCCTCGGGTAGAGCTGGAGGTGCCACAAGCAGGATAATTAAAAGGGCAGGGAGCGGAGCTGCAATTTATGCTGCCTCTCCGGTCGCCATGTTGGCCACGCCCCCAGGATCTTGAAGGATGTGGAAATTTTTTATCTCCACACTTTGACTTCTGTTATCAAACAGGTCAAATTCCTTTCTCATGGACGGGGGTAATCTAATACCTTTCAATAAGAAAGGCACTTGCACACTTACATGAAATTATTGCTAGATTTGCTCTCCTTCATGCCACCAGAAAATGTTTCGCATTTGGCAGTAAGCATACTGGAGCAACTGCAGGATTGGACTGCTTTTAGGCCCAAGCACTCTGTGACATATAATATTGTAATTGTTCACATTTTGTATGGCACTCACATTGTAGTGAAATCACATATCTTGTATTATGTTTCCTATTAACTTCTCAGCGGCACTTGATAAAGTGGATAGGAAGATTTTATGGAGGAAATTGCTTATTTCGAGCATTCATATGAACTTATTAAAACTGCTTATAACACTTCACTCTTCTACACGGTGTAGAGTCTTGAAGGGATGAAACAATGGCCTAGCTCTTAAAATTCCACCAAAGAACGGCCTAACACCGGGCTGTTTGTTGGCCCCCATTTCTTTTTTCCATTTATCTTTATGATCTACCTGCCCAATTTGTAAATAGTAAGAACTTCTACCACATATTGCTTTGTACAATTTACATGTTTCAATGTATGCAGATGATTTGGCTCGATTTGACCATACCCAAAGAGGCCTTCAACACAGTGTAAATGCCCTAAATGCATATTCAAAGAAACATTCTTGAAAATTAACATCACTAAAACTGAAGTGTTAGCATTTAAGGGAAGAAAACACAGTTTAGCCTTCTCCTAGAATTTAGGTGTAATGAGCCACAAGATGGTAAATTCTTATATACATTTAGGTAGAGTGTTTTCTCAGAGTTCAGACAATAAACCATGCTTTTTGCACCTTGGGAACAAGGTGTTGGCATATGCTGGCATTTCAAATGAATTTGATATACCTTCAGGAAGGATACATTTCAAATATTTATTAGAAATATATATAGAGTAAAAATTACTTCAGCTTTCACAAATGCACTAGAGCACACTCCTATTAATAATCTATATGAAAGGAAGATCCTCCATAAAATATCCATTGTAATTCAAGCAGTCACTAACAAGTCATTGTGAATACAATTTGCACTTGCTTGCTCTTTTGCCATTACAAAGGCAAATATAGTTTGTTGTTCCTATAGCTACTTCATTCAACCTAAGGCACTCTCAGGGATTTATAGAGCAGGAATAACTCACAACATTTAAGAAGAATTGTACTTCTATTGAAAATCCTAAACTGGAATTAGAATAATTGGAATGTAAGATAGAACACCTGTAATCATCGAACCGTGAACAAATCAAACATTTTCTAAATATTCAATTCCAAGATAGAGGGCCTGATTTAGAGTTTTGAGGAGGGGTTACTCCGTCACAAACATGATGGATGTTCAGTCCACTGTATTACAATTTCCATAGGTTATAATGGAATTGTAATACAGTGGACGGGATATCCGTCCTGTTTGTGACGGAGTAGCCCCATCCGCCAAACTGTAAATCAGGCCCCAAGTTATTCCTGTGATAGTAGTCATTTTACATATTTAAAAATGTACATATCTTTCCCCGATATCAATAACTGTAAGCAACCACAAAAGTACTTCTTGCACACTTTGGATAATAGTGTTAGGTGGATAATACTAACAATCAGGCTGGGAGTTTTACTTCTGAATGCTGGCTAAAGTCATTGGTTCAATTCAATGCAAGATGTAAGACATGCATTTTATGTATGCCCTGCAGTTTCAACATCACACCATTGGGACTTAATTCTTTTATATCTTAAATTCAAGGAGCTGATGAATTGATCAATTTAGTACTGTTTCCTACATTTTTTTATTTTTCCACATCTTTCTTGAAATTGTTTTAAAATTGTAATCGTGTTGAGGCATGAAACTATGTTAATGATACAGTTTTATTGTATTACATTGTTGATCTCAAATGAGGTCTCAATCAAATACATTTTTGATTGAATTGAATTGCTCATCTCTAAATAACTAATTCCAGCTGGTACCATAATTTGTTTAGGTTAAGAGGAAAAATATTTGTAGGTGTTTTGAAATTAAGACATTTTGTTTCCCTTTTCCTGGTCTGTGAACTGAAAACAACTGTGATCTAATTTATTCATCATTCTGGAACCAGGCATTAGGATGCATTGTGGCCCATTGTGAAGGGATTGATTTAGCCAGGTCGGTGATGATAAATAAAACATTGTGATCTATACAGGCTTCTCGCCATGGTCCCAATACAACCTCAGGTCTCAGGGTTTTTCTGCTGGGCTATTTCTATCAACAGCTCAATTTGGGTGCCTTAGGACTACCAGGCCAGTCTGTAGGCACGAATGTCCCCTCATACCAAATCTGTGCATTATCTGTGTACAACAGGTATTTGGTGTTGTGTGAGTTGTCCAATAATGACTGACTTCACCTGGGTGGGTCATTAGATGTCTAAATTGTGGCATCAGTTACACCTGTCTACTTATAACATTCCTAATATAAATCATTGTGCAGGTGTAGTTCCAGTAAAAGACAATCATGCAACAGCAGCAGCTGCCAGTTCAAATGTTATTAACATATTGAGTTGGAACCTAGCTGGTTTACAAGCCAAATTAGGGCTGGAAAATTGGGTGGAATTTATTCAATTTTATGATATAATTATAATGCAGGAAACCTGGGCTACATCAGATGCTTTCTGTAAAGGTTTTTCATATTACTCTGCTCCTGCTACTCCTGCTGTTACTGGATGGGCCAACGGTAAGCTTACTCCTTGGTTCAGGAGGAGCTTGGCCTGCTCCATCTCACCTATTTTCCACAAGTACAGTTTGATTCAAGTCTTTCATTTGTGTTGGCTCAGAAATTTAAGTATTATCATCATTCTTTTCTACAATAATAATTTTATATTGATGAGAACAATCTGAATTTTGTAGCCCTGTTAGACTCTATAGGGGAACTTGATCATGAATATGCTGAGAAAAAAATGGATTAATCTTAATAGCGTTGGTCTCTTTTAACACAAAAACCAAGGGATATCTTCCTGGGAAATTAGAATAATCTGTTGGAGCAATTTAGATAGAAGTGGCTGTTCAAGGAATGGACCAAAGAGGATCCACGCTCTATTCCCATCTGATTGATCTTTGTAATATTATGGGAGTTGTGAGCCCCACACACTCCATGGCTGCCACTTATATGAGGGGGACATGCTACTACTATTGATTATAATTTCATCTCAAGGTTTCTGTTGAACTTGCTCGTTGATGGACCAGTAGATTATTCTGTATTAAGCAACCATAACCCCTATAAATTACTTTACGGGGGCCTGCGGAAAGCTCCAAGAGGGTAGTGGGGTGACTCTCGGACCTATTCCACCAAGGATCTGTGGAGAAGACTGGATTAGCACCCAGATAATATGGATGAGCTCTAAAGGAAACACTGTGTTAGACATCTGGCCCTGATGCTTTGCTCTCTTACCTGTCCCCAAGAGTGCTCAAGTAGTGCCCAGGCTTATGCCAAATTGGGATCTGCAATTAGGGAAGAGCTAATAAAACCATGGAAATCCAGGGGTGACACACAATCCTCTTGGTTCACAGAAACCTGCATGCTAGCTAATAAATGCCCTGTATGCCAGTCCCAAAGATAAGGGCTTGATTGCTGATTGTTGCAGAACTTATAAGTAAGAGTGGACGGAACTCGAGAGGTTTCATTCTGCGAAATTCTGCGGAGTTACATGAACAGGTGGAAATTGGTACCCCGAGCTGCTCACGCTGATTTAGCACTGGGACCTCATTCCACACTGAAATCTCAGCTTGAATGGCACCACACAGAGCGCCAGAGGGTGCTGCTGCTCAAGGTGATTTTGCTGCCGCTTGAGTAGATATTTTACTGGAACAGCAACCTGCAGCAAAGCGAACGGATGCAGGCAACTGCCCACATTGGGAAAATCTCTCCAGGTGCCCTTCTAGCGCCTGAAAATCACACTAGGGGACTCCAATTCTTGCTTTCGCTCACCAACTTACCCTTGGCAAGCCGCACATAAGAAAGAAAAAACTCCACCATATGGCAGTTGGAGAAATTTGGCTGCAACTCCACATTACAAATATAATGCGGACTGGCCAAATCTCCACCAGCTCGGCCGGCAGAGCGGAATTTATCCCCATCTCCTACATATGAGCAAGCCTTGCAGTTGAGGAAATGGGAAATGCAGATCGACATTTGGTGCAAATTAGTTTCTGCAAGGAAAACTTGGAATACTAGTCTGTTTTGGCAGTTACTGATTATAATTTGTCCCCTTGCAGTAAACATAGTATTTGCGCCAACATAACCTCGGACCAGTGGGTGGAACATTTTCATAAAATATACAATGCAACTAATGGTGCAACAACAGCAGCTGATATTCCTACCATTCTCTATCACATCAACATAGGTTTTACCCTGAGTTAGAGTACTGAGGTCAAATGCAGCAGCCCTGCTAATAAGCCCCCTGTCCTGGATTGGATCCCTACGGTCTTTTATAAGGCCGACTTAGAATTATGGTCATCCTTACTCAATAATTTTATCAATACTGCCTGTGCCTCTGGATTTCCTAATTTCTGGGCTATTTTCAATAAGAGTAATCATGCTAGCCCTAGCCATTACTGTTCTATTTAGGTCACAGGTAGGGTGGTGCTCAACCATCTGACTACCGGGATGACTGATAATCAAATCTTATCCAGGGTGCAGAGTGGTTCCGCAAGGGCAAAGTTGCAATGCAACAGTTTCTCAATCTTCATCTTTTGTTCAGCAAATGCTCTCATACTAAGCACAGTTCCATTCATGAACTTTTTCTGTGCCTTTGATAGTGTTGTGAGATCTAAACAACAGAAAATCCTGGAGACCTTAGAGGTTGATAAGGGCATTGTTACTTTTTTGAGTGCTCATCACACCGATCTTGAAGCATCTGTCAGATATGGCCTGAATGGTAACATTACTGTCCCCATCAGGCCATCTTAGGGTGTGAGGCAGGGGTGTGTGCTTGTCCCTGTTTTATTTCTGCTGTTTATTAATGGACTTGAGTCGGTCCTAATGAAGTTAGGTGCAGAAATACCCATGGTTAAGAGTAAAGCTGTCTCCGAATTCCTGTATGCAGACGAAGCAGTTTTGGTGGCTACAACTTCTAATGGGCTTAAACGTTTATTGGATATGTTTATTGATTTTATGGATAATCTATATTTTGAAACCAATTTAACCAAAACCTTTGTTATGACATGTAGACCCAATAATCTCAAGTCTCGTAGTTTGACCATCGGAGGCAAGCCAATATCTAGAATTCACGAAATTACATACTTAGGTGTAACCTTTGACTCACAAGGATAATGAACTCCCTGACTACCCAAATGAATACTAAGATTCTCTAGTGCCACTGGGTTCTAATTTAACTTGACTTCACCATTGGAAGAACATTATTCAGTCCACTCTAGAGGTTTACAAAAGAAAGTGTTTACCCATTTTGACCTACGGCTGAGGGGTGTGCAGCTATAAGAATGCAAGATACTTGCAGATAGAGGAGAATAGGGTCTGTGGATGAATCCTGGGTCTACCAGCTAGCTGCCCTAATTTTGCGATTCATGAGGAGTTGGGCCTTTCACATGTGGAAGATTTGTTTAACCTTGCTGCATTGCTGCTATGGTGTTCAATTTGATGTAACCCCCCCAGGCCACCTTCAACAGGGAGGTTATTGAGGATTGCCTGTCTTTCCTATATTCGACTTACAGCTAATAAGTTAGGCAGGCTCACAATTCTTTCAACGCCTTGGAATTTAAACACAACTGATGAAGAATAGATTAAAACAAACTATAGAGCCCTAATGAGAAAAGTCAGGGAAGCTTTGGAACTAGCTAAAAGTTCTTATTCTAAGCCCCTTATGATTTGTACAGCTGTGGGTATGGAACTGTATCTGGACATGGTGGATAACGCCTTGGATCGTATCCCCCTAACCAACTTCAGATTTGGTATCATTCAAAGTTATTTATGCTTCCCCAGTCTGACAGGTCATTCATCAAGATCTGCCCATGTGATGAGCAATCTACCAAAACCTTACCGCA
Organism: Pleurodeles waltl; assembly: GCF_031143425.1. Lineage (NCBI taxonomy): Eukaryota > Metazoa > Chordata > Amphibia > Caudata > Salamandridae > Pleurodeles > Pleurodeles waltl. The sequence continues at coordinate 679,279,488 of NC_090450.1, read as the reverse complement.
CTTTGGGGGTCATTCTGACCCTGGCGGTAAAAACCGCCAGGGCCAACGACCGCGGGAGCACCGCCAACAGGCTGGCGGTGCTCCCATGGGCATTCTGACCGCGGCGGTACAGCGGCGGTCAGAAACGGAAAACCGGCGGTGTACCTGGGGAATCCTCCATGGCGCCGCCATGGGGATTACGAGCCCCATACCGCCATCCTGTTCCTGGCGGTTTTGGCCGCCAGAAAGAGAATGGCGGTATGGGGTGTCGTGGGGCCCCTGGGGGCCCCTGCAGTGCCCATGCCAATGGCATGGGCACTGCAGGGGCCCCCGTAACAGGGCCCCACCAAGATTTTCAGTGTCTGCCATTCAGACACTGAAAATCGCGACGGGTGCAACTGCACCCGTCGCACCCCTTCCACTCTGCCGGCTCCATTCGGAGCCGGCATCCTCATGGAAGGGTGTTTCCCGCTGGGCTGGCGGGCGGCCTTCTGGCGGTCGCCCGCCAGCCCAGCGGGAAACCCAGAATACCCGCGCGGTCTTTTGACCGCGCAGCGGTATTCTGGCGGGCCCCGCCAGGCCGGCGGCTACTGCCGCCGGCCAGGGTCAGAATGAGGCCCTTTATCTTTTTCGTAGATTTTATGTTGTATATACAAAAAGACTTTTAATCCCATTACCATTCAGAAGGTCTGTTTTTTTAAATTTCTTCAGCATCTATTCTCGCCCCAGTTGTGCTGTAGTGTGTGCTTCTTCATAAAAGCTGCCCTTTGTCATAGGAAGAAACTGTTGTTTTAACTTCTTATCTTTAATTCACATGTAGTATGAATAACTGGGTTAACTTATCAGAGTTTTAATTTGTTTTTTATGGAATGATTGCATATTTAAATAATAAATACATTTTATAACTTAACTTAATACTTTGTCAGTAACAAAGAAGTACTTAAACTCAACCAACCCCACCTGAACACCTCGTATGTCTCCATTGGTTCTGCTACCAAAAACACCAAAATTAAAAATAAAAATAAAATGGAGACTCCACTGGTATTGCTGCGTAGCAGTGGCGGCTCCTCTTAATGGACTCAGGGACTATGCTTCCTTTCTTTTCTGGCCCATTTGTTTTTTTTTGTCCAAGAATGAATAATAACCTATTATTCTTCCTAACACTCTTGGTATAATAATACTGCTGACCACCTTTTGTCCCACAACAGTCTATGTTTCTGCATGAAGGTGCCTGCACCAGCCGTCAAAGAAAGATCACCAGGGCTGAAAAAAGCCATCCCTTGCCTTGGGGCCTTGCACGCCTCTGTGCCTCCCTCATTTGTGACATGATAAAAATCACAGCTAAAGGTAGACAGGGGCACTGGAGGTTTAAGTCCTGCAGTGCCCCGGGATACATGTCAATCAGCCTGTCACTCCATCCGTTCCCAACTCATCACAGAGGTGGGAAATAGTGGGGTGAAAGAGCAGAGTCTAAAAACTCATATCTGCCACTGTGCAGGTTCGAGGTTCCAGTTTCATACCCCAGCCCCAGAAGCTTAAATGAGTAGAGTCCAAAAGAAACCTGCAGTAACTTGCAAGGCAAGTAAAAAAACAAAAAAAACTTTAAGGCTTGTAAATGTTGTGTGCTGTGAAAAAGGATAGGTCTGTGGGTTTATTGGTAAGAGTGTGTCTGTAAGAGACAGCATGTGCATTTGGGGAATGTGTGAGTGTGTTTGCACGTGTAGGTGTGTGTGTGTGTGTGTGAACGTGAGCGAATCAGTGGAGTGAGTGACAATGAGAGAGTGAGTATGAGTGTGAAGGAATGAGTGAATGAGAGAGTTTGACAGTGAGTGCATCTGTGAGGAAAAATTACAGTAAGTGTAACTTTGAGGGACAATGACAGTGACATAATTTCACATTTGATGAAACAAATACTCTGCAATTGTCTGAAAACGAATAAGGTTGCACCAATCAAACACCACTTGAAATGTTTAATATCCCGAAAAGACTTTAGAAATGTTTAACTTCTTCACTACTTACCCTCAGTTTAAGTTTTACATTTGTATTGTGCGAAAATAATAAAAGTATCACTGAATATCATTTTTATTAACCTTTCCCTAAAAGGCCCCTTATATATGTTACAATGCATGGTCCTTACACACATTTTAGTGTGAAAATTTTAACTGTACTGTACACTTCAGTTTTGCCTCCATTTCTGCAGATGCTAAACAAACTCCACTAAAATGTTTTTGTGCGACTGATGCACTGCCTCTAAAAAGGTGGCCTCTGATGTACAGTGTGTAAGAAAATATGACCAACTCTGTCCCCTTAAAAGTGTGGGCTCCACCTTGGGAGGACTAGGGATGGAAGGTACTCAATATAATAGGTTTGAAGGCCATCCACTCCATCACAACCCTAAATTGTGTGCATGAAGATATACATTTAGTATTATAAAGAGGTCAGTATTTGAAGTTTCGAATGTTTCAAGGTTTTTTTAGAATTGTTAAAAATAGAAAAATGAGGCAGAGATAAAAAGTGAGTGGTCCATGAAAAGATCAAAACACAGGTCCCCAGGTTCCATGGCTGACAATTTAGACTGAATACCTTGTCCTCTGTACTTCAAACAAGCCTCTGTGCCACATATACGCATGCGTGTCGTCCACTAGTTGCCTTTTGCATGGATGATTTAAAGGCATTTAGGTAAAGGCATGTTTTCAAACAGTGGCGCACATTTGAAGTTCAGCCTTGGTCCAATCATTCACCGTGACTCTATTGACCTGCAGTCAAATATTTGGGCCATGCTTCTAAATGTATGGGTAATATACATGTATCATTTGAAAGGAGAATTTACATCAAGTATAATTCTGCTTACAGAAAACATAGTTGAAGGAATACGTGGCTCGATGTGATGTGTGAGACTGAAACCCAGTTACTGATTTTTGAAAATGTTTGCATTTGGTTCCAATAAAGGACTGAATTACTATAGTTAATGCAGATGATCAAGCAGGGTCGCATTTGTGGAATGTAGGACAAATCCAGACAGGAAGATGGCTGACCTGCAAATGACTCCACCCCCAAGCCTACCCTACCAGCATAGGTCATGTACTTTTAGGATTTGTTATAATTATATCGGCCAAATTGCCTCAGGTGGCCTCATGCCTGCAGTGACGCCACCTGCATCCAAGATCGAAGATCGAGGCACCCAATCAAGGAGTTCAAGGTGCTTAATTTCTTATTGTTGTTTATATAGATGTAAGACTAACTCAAACTCCTTGTTGTATTTTTTAACTAGTAGTAACAGTGTGAACTATTGTGGTTATCCTCACAGGTATATACTGAAGGCATTACTTTCTCAAGTACGTGCCCCTAACATGTATTTTTCTGTTGATATCCCATAATTTGCATTTTCCTTACTTTTAACTATGCAAAATATTCTGTCCACAGGCTGTCAGAATCACCAACCCTTCATGGAAAGTCAAGAAAGAGAACAATGGTGTTAGCATCAACCACAACGACGGAGGGAGGTCCTGAGAAGCTGTCCGGTACTACAAGACGAGTAGGCAGGAGAGAGCAAACCTGGAAATAAGGCTTTAAAGTAAACTGAGGTTCATTAGGGAGCAGATTGGCCTGTAAGGGATGTATTTCCCAAAAGGATGGTACTTGTGAATGGCTGCTGAGCAGTTAGGTAATTGCATTATCGACTCTTAGGCTTGGCCTGAAACTTCATGTGCCATTCTTGCATTGCTACCAGAATGTTCTCCAGGAAAGTCTGCATTGTGATCCCGCTGAGCAAAGCCAAATTACTAAGTACAGCACCATTCCCTAAGCAGGTATGAAGGGAAAAGCAGGAGAATTCCCAGATGGTTAATTTCAAAGATAGTTTTATTAGGAGCCTGTCACAGAAGCCTTGAGGCCAGATGTGTGCAAAGACAGAGAGGTGGGTGAGAAAGGTTATCTTCCTTGATAGATTATTTCATCTGTGATAATTAGTATGTAACTCTATTGGTCCAGGTTATCCTTAGGGACATGAAAAGTTTCAAACTATTAGTTAAGTTTCTTCATGAAAATTGTGATGCACACACAACAAAATCTAACATGGTAGCAAGAACTATATGCCGAACAATGTATGACAGACCGGAGATATCTGGATGGCGAAGCTGTGGCAAGATGTATTACTTTTCATGGAGGAAGAGTGTGTTGTTTTGGATTTCTTGAAGAAAAGCAAGGTTGAGAGATACTTGATTTAGGCTACAGCTTTTTTTGGTGTAACAGTAAAGTTCTTCTAAGACATGCGATGATCACGTGCGCCTGCATTTTTGAAGGCCAAGAGTCAAGCAGGAGTTGGCAAAAAACAGGGACCTGATTGCAGCTCACAGGAAAATTGTAGTGAATAATTGGAGGAGATGGTGTTTTTTTTCTAGGTATGTAGAGACTGGGCTAAGCTTCTGCAATTTGATTCACTCCATCAGCGAAAGATGTAGAGAGGGGAAAATGTCTACTTTGATTTCATTGGCAACTCTGGTAATAACATGCTGAAATATTTGAAGCCTGATTAAACAGTAGCATGGGCGACTGCCATCTATGGCATGACTATAGTCAGTTTTAAAGTTGAATAATGCGTCTCTCACTGGTGCACACAGTTCAGCGATGATGAAAGGCCACACATTAGGCAGCTGCTTGGATTGGAAAAATGTGGTTTTGGTCACAACACTGATGTGAGCGCGCATGATAGGCTCACGGATAAAGTAGTCACCAACTAGAGGGAGGTGATGTCCTTTTATAAGGGTAGCAATGTAACTCTGAATGTTGTGTAGTGTGTCTGTGAAAAAACTAAAGAGTTTGATACATAGGTCTTGGAAGTCAGGTATAAATCTAGCTTGTATCAGCAGTCGATTGACAAAGAAGGTGGAATAGCTTCTTTACCATGTTTAGGGAGTGCCCACTTGAATGCAAATTATTCCTGTTTGACATGCAAAGCAAAGTTGCCGTGGCCGATTGTGCTATTTTGAGAGCGTTATGCTGGGGATGTAGTTGATCTTTCAGCACAAGATTTAGAAGACAATAGGGTTATTTGTGTTTCCTGACGTCAGACTGTAAATAGGTGGGGTTGGCTGTGTGTGAGGACCTTGGGTGAGTAGAGTTACAGTGTCAGTGACCAAAAGGAAGTCATTGTTGACTGCAGCATAAATGTATTTGCAAGAACCAGGGGTGGGGGCTAACGAGAGAAGGCCTTAATCTTGGATTTTGAAAGAGCCAGAGAAGAAATAGGCCTTGAATCTAAAACAGACGTATGTGCAATTTTGTGTGTAAGGTGGTTGCCATTGTGGTGGTTGAATGGATAGTATAGGAGAGTCTTTTTCAGTTGGTGTAGAAAGCAGACCTGTGATAGCACCTGGAGTAGAACTGTGATGGTTACTTTATTAAATGACTTTGATTCTACATTTTGTGAGGGTCAGATAAAAGATCCTGATGCAGTAGCCAGATGTACCCAGCTGGAGGAAGAGCGGGCTCAGTATGGAGTGAGTCAGGTGTTTAAAAGGAACAAGCAGTTAAGTTTTTGTTAAATTGCAGGCCCTGGGGGAGGAACCATGAAAGATGAATGAATGACTGTGAAGGACTGCACAGCAGTAGGAGGCCATGGTGCGAGGTTTGGCTGTGGCTCTTGTTGGAGTGTGTCTTTTAAAACAATATTAACATGAAAAGCTTGCAATATATTGTGATGAAGCTGCATAGAAAATGTGTTATCATAGAAAATAATGCACACGTTTGAAATGTGCCCACGGGGAGTGGCTACCAATGTATATGAAGACTAATGAAAAGCTTGTTAATTCTGAATTATTATGCAGTAATGTTTTAAATTTGTATCAGTATATCGTAATTAGAGTTATGTGTTAAGACTTTGCTTTATTAAATTAGAGGGCCTCAGCTTAGCGAGGGTCTGGGCCTAGCTGCCTGGCCTCATATTAAACTGCATTTTCCAATGTGTAATGTGCTGTTTTTCTGAAGGACACGAAGCAGTACTTTTCCAGAAGTTGTGTGTGTGTGTAGCCGTAGTAAATTCTTTCTCATGAGAACCGACTTGTTCAAGGCGTTCTTGCTGAATGCAACAGTGTAATTCGTAACAGGTGCAAGGTTAACTGTAGTAGGAGAAAAAAATGGAGTCACTGACTGGAGCGCGAAGTGTAACTTTTCCTACCTGACATTCCAACCGATGAAGACGTCAATAACCTGGACCAATACGCGACATGAGAACTGTGGTTTGTGGAAAATTCTGACAAGATGCTTGAAAAATGATTGGACAGAGATAACAATGCACAAATTATTATCCAATGAGGAATTAAGGGCTAATTAGATAGGTTTGATTTAACGGCGTGACTCAAGAACAAACGGGCTCACTTCACTCCAAATTCACTCCTTTTGCCATCTCCATTTGTCATTCCTATTGCTCTAGCGTTTTCTTGAGTTTATTCTGAGTACTTTAAAACCATCCTCTACCCCATTCTTTGCTTAATATTTACTTCTCCACCATATCAGGGAAGGGTCCTATTCCTTGGCTATGCTTTGCCCCGTCCTATCTTTGCTGATGGTGAATTGACTGATGTCCTGAGGACGAAGACTGACACTGCTTGCTGATCCGTTGGATTTGTAACTATCTGATGCAAAATTGTAATTGTCTGTTTGCCTTTTCTTTCTAGGTACCAACTGCTATTTTGATAGAGGCCTTAGTTTAGATGTTTTCCAATTTTGTGCTTTCTAAATGTTTTGCATGAGGCCCAACATGCTAATGCTAATTTGAGATTAGTTAAGGCGTTCACTAATAAATTGGTGCAAATAGACAAATGACTGAGTTCTTGCTTTGTTGAATCATGTACTACTGAGACTTTGCTAAGTTGCTTCATATTAATGATGTGCCTAAATACTGAATTAATATTTTCTTTTCATTGATTAGTTGCGTTCTAATTGCTAATAAAAGGGTTTCTAATGAGATTTATTGCTAATGAAATTAACAGAGGTGGCATTAGATTGTAACCAATAGGGAAATAAATATCCTAACACTTAACAAATTGGTGTGGTTATTCATGACTGACGGGTCATGGTGTGTTCAACTTATTGATTCTTATTAAATGTTATTGATTAGTTGTTGATTAGCTATTTTAATTATTGATTGGTTTATTGATCTATTGGTTGGTGATGCCAAGAAGACATCTCGTACTGGGAAGTCCCCGAACGTGGTCCAAAGGTTAGTCGACCTAAACGCGTCTCCTTGTAAGTTTACTTATTAAGGATCTGACGCGCTAACACTCTGCAGATAGGGGTGAAGTACCTGCGGTTTCAAGGACATAAGGATTGAAAAGTCTGACCTCGACCTGGTCATCATTGAGGACGGACTTGTGACACTTGTTGAGGGGGAGTATTCACATACTGATGTGGAAGTCCAGATGTCTATAATGCTCTTCTTGTTGAGAGCCAAATTGCCTACTTCAGCGTTTCTTTCTGCTTCGTCTGTTGTTCACGGTGCTACAGCTGATTTTAAACTGTAAAATATTGTAGTTTGCATTGATCTGTGGCTCTTTTTAAGTGCATACGTGCCAAACGATCCCAACTGTTAATACTTCTTCCAATCTGGTGCAAATAAATGGGGAAACTAAATTCTCAATTTTTTTCCCTAAATCTCACTCTAATCTGTTCCGAAATGTTACCATGTGTTTAAGTGGTACGTAAGAGGGATGTAGAGAGGTACACGTCCATTCATTGAAATCCAACATGTTCTTTTTGTATTTGTTCAAGAGTCCGCTGTATATACATTGGCGAGTGGAGCATTGGGATAGAATAGTGAGAAGCTACATATTTCATTCCAAGAGTGCTCTCAAGAAAGGAGATCACAACACAACCTGAGAGAGAGAGGCAGAATGTAAACGTTAGAAATATTCTTTCGTGGAAGAGGGACCAAATCTAAAGAGCCTTCTAACAGAAGTACGGGAGATAACATAGTGAACAAATGTGAAAAGGCCTGAAGCAAGGCTTAAGATAATTTCTACTACTGTTGTTGATGTAAACAAGTACGATTTTCAATGGTTGGAATGAAGGACCTTGTCTCTATCTTTATCTGTTTATGTTTGTTTCTCTCTTTCCTGCCAGGTTCTCAATATCTTAATTTTTCAGTCTGACAAATCTCCGTTCAGAATCAGGACATATTTGGGAAGAATATTGAATATTGAATTTCGGGACAGTGGAATCCAGACTTTCCCTGTAGTGGATACTGGTGGTGAGTTCAGTGTCTGTTCCTGAGATACTATGAACCAAAAAGACTTGTTTGTTACCTTTGAGTTGTATGGTTCACCGAAGAGCTCCTAAACTCCAAGCGCGACTGCCGGAAACTAAAAAAGGAATGCCTCCTCAAACACACACCTGACAGCCTCACAGCCCACAAGGGCGCCACCCGCAGACACCACCAACTCATCAGACAAGCCAAACGATCCCACTTCAAAGACCGCCTGGACAACAACGCACACGACAGCAAAGAGCTCTTCAGCATTGTGAAAGAACTCTCCAACCCCAGCGCCAACGTCAACGACATCCCTCCATCCCAAGAACGCACTGTCCACCTTCTTCCACCGGAAGATCACCGACATCCACGACAACTTCAACGCCACTCCCATGCCAGACCTCACCCCTGAAAGCTCCACCTGTGCAAACCGCCTGACCTCCTGGACCAACGTCAACGACACAGAGACACACAAGATCATGAACTCCATCCACTCAGGATCTCCGTCAGACCCCTGCCCCCACCACGTATACAACAAAGCCGACTCCACCATCGCCCCCTAACTACGGAAGGTCATCAACATCTCCTTCGAAACAGCGACTTTCCCGGAAAGTTGGAAGCACGCCAAAATCCGCGCCCTCCTCAAGAAGCCCAAAGCAGACCCCAACGACCTCAAGAATTTCCGACCGATCTCCCTACTCCCCTTCCCACCGAAGGTGATTGAAAAAATCGTCAACACACAACTAACCAGCCACCTCGAAGACAATGACATCCTGGCTCCCTCCCAATCCGGCTTCAGATGAAACCACAGCACTGAGACCGCCCTTCTCGCCACCACAGACAACATCAGACGTCAAATGGACAACGGCGAAACATCAGCCCTTATCCTCCTGGACCTATCTGCCGCCTTCGACACAGTCTGCCACCGCACCCTGAAAACACGCCTCCACGAAACCGGAATCCAAGGAAAAGCCCTCGACTGGATCATCTCATTCCTCTCCGGCAGAACCCAGAGAGTCCGCCTCCCCTCTTTCTGCTCCGAAGCCACCGACATCAGCTGCGGCGTTCCCCAAGGCTCATCCTTCAGCCCGACGCTGTTTAACATTTACATGGCCCCCCTCGCACAAGTGGCCCAACAACACAACCTCAACATTCTCACCTACGCCAACGACACCCAGCTCATCCTCTCGCTCACCAAAGACCCGCGCACAGCCAAAACCAATAAAATCCATCGCCAAATGAGAAGCAGCCGTCTGAAACTCAATTCGGACAAGACGGAGGCCCTCATCCTCCGACCCACCCCCTCCGCCTGGGATGACTCCTGGTGGCCTACCGCACTAGGCACCCCACCGACACCAACCGACCACGCACGCAACCTGGGCTTCATCCTCGACTCCTCCCTCACCATGTCTAAACAGGTCAATGCAGTCTCCTCCTCCTGCTACAACACACTCCGCATGCTCCGTAGGATCTACAAGTGGATCCCGACAGAAACAAGAAGAACGGTGACACAGGCCCTCATCAGCAGCAGGCTAGACTACGGCAACGCACTCTACACAGGCATCCCAGGAAAAGACCTACTACGCCTCCAACACATCCGAAACGCCTCCGCCCGGCTGATCCTCGACGTACCCCGCCGCAGCCACATCTCCCACCACCTGAGAAACCTTCACTGGCTCCCCGTGGACAAGAGGATCACTTTCAAGCTTCTTACCCACGCTCACAAAGCGCTCCACAACACCAGACCAGCCTACCTGAACAACAGACTCAGCTTCTACACCCCCACCCGTCAGCTCCGCTCCGCAAACCTCACCCTCATTCCCCGCATCCAACGAAAAACCTCCGGCGGCAGATCCTTCTCATACCTCGCCGCCAAAACCTGGAACACCCTCCCTACCAACCTGCGACAGACCCAAGACCTACCCACCTTCAGAAGACTCCTCAAGACCTGGCTCTTCGATCAGTAACAACAGCACCACCCCCCCCAGCGCCTTGAATCCATCACGGGTACGTAGAGCGCTTTATAAATTCAATGATTGATTGATTGATTGATATGAGACTTTGCCTGATAGTTTCCTGGAATACAGCGAAGGACTGATCGGTATGGTGAGGGAGCGATGCTATATCGTTGCAGTGAGAAAAGGGGAACACGATCCGATTCCAGCCAAATGCATCTCTCTGCCATGATTTCAAGCAGACATAGGGATATGCGAAGGAGTAACTTGAAACACCTGTGGTAGCTGAGGTTGCTTTTGAAAAAGCTCATTGAAAGGTCTTTATTTGGCACAATACTTACTCTTAGGCAATCTGCTTTCTTATACCCAACTTATCTTGATTATATCACACAACCTCAGTGAATGAAATTAATTATGATTTTGACAATAGAAGCAACATTCACAAAAGCTATTTGCTTATGCAAATTCAACTTACACATGCAAATAGTATTTTTTCTGAATTATTTCCAGATAACAACAGGGATCTTGCAACTTTGGTGGCTTCGCAGGTGCAATGGAATTTTTTATTTGTTCTTAATTTTCACAAATAAACACACACACACACACATATATACATATATAAATACATATATATATATATATATATATAACATATATATATATATATATATATATATATATGTGTGTATATATATATATTTAAATATATATATAGATATATCTCATATAACCTTGCTGTACATTTACATGTATTAAATGTTTTTTTTAACCAAAATCACATAATAATATACCAGAAAAACAGCACACAGCCTGACAAAAATAACCATAGAGAAGTAAATAGAAAAAAAGAAACCAAAAAAGAAAATGAGTGAGTACAGCAAATGACTGGAACAGAAGGTCAAGAAAATAGAGTAACCAAACCCTCCATAGCCGTCCCCACACCTTAAAGCCTCTAGCTTTATGGATAGCAGCCTCAAGTTCATAAATCTGTAAAATGAGTGCCACCATTCTGAAACTGTAAGGTGGAGGGGGTAGGTGTAACCAGACTCTTGCGATGCATAGCCGGGCTACCACGATCGTAATTGAAACCACTGTTGTAAGTCTTGAGTTAATATCTTGCTTATGACCCAGAATTATTTCTTTAACAGACCATTCATTAGAGCACTGCAGGTGAAAAGACAGCAGTTGCACAACATCAGACCAGAAAAATTGTAGTGAGGGGCATTCAACAAACATGTATACAATATTGGCAGCATACTGACCACACTTAGAAAAATGTATCTTATAATTTAGATGATACAATAGTCCATTTACAAATTTTATCTGAAGTGTGGTATAACATCCACAACGTACGAGACTCTTGTAGTTTAAGACTGCATGAACACACAAAGCTATTGATAACATCAAATGCAGCGAGATTTCATCCACTGAAAAAATCGTGATCGAGCTTAGCACCCCACTTCGTGGCTCATATAGATCAATCGTTGGCCCGATCAGCCGTCATGAACAGATACAAGACCCTAATCGAAGGTTGGCAATCTGGCATATAAAGGTAAGTGAAGATACCTTGGTCCCTATTACAGGCCATAGAAACCAAGTTACGAAAAAATCACAACTTGTAAATTCTTAAAAAAAGACTTCTAGGGGAGATCATACAATGTTTGCACTGTTGAAAAAAGAACATACCCCATTTGAGTCAAATAGCTGGCCTGCGGTCAAGACACCTCACCTCACCCATTTAAAAAACACTGAGGCCCTCATTCCAACCCTGGCGGTCATGGACCGCCAGGGTGGAGGGACACGGAAGCACCGCCAACAGGCTGGCGGTGCTTCCAGGGCCATTCTGACCGCGGCGGTAAAGCCGCGGTCAGAAAAGGGGATCCGGCGGTTTCCCGCCGGATTTCCCCTGGCCCGGAGAATCGGGGATTCCGACCCCCTTCCCGCCAGCCTGTTTCTGGCGGTTTACACCGCCAGAAACAGGATGGCGGGAACGGGTGTCGTGGGGCCCCCTAACAGGGCCCCATAAAGATTTTCACTGTCTGCTTTGCAGACAGTGAAAATCGCGACGGGTGCAACTGCACCCGTCGCACCCCTGCAACTCCGCCGGCTCCATTCGGAGCCGGCTTCATTGTTGCAGGGTCTTTCCCGCTGGGCCGGCGGGCGCCCTTTTGGCGGTCGCCTGCCGGCCCAGCGGTAAAGTCGAAATGACCCCCGACGGGGTTACTTTGGCGGGCGGCGTCCGCCGCCCGCCAAAGTCAGAATGACCCCCTGAATCCTGAAAAATAGACGAAAAGGTAGGATAGCCCCAGACTGGTGTGAGCAAATGAATAACTAGGAGAGAGAACCGGACACAAATTTCATGCCATATCCACATGGCGTCCCTGACAATCCTAAAATGTGCCCTCTTAAAATAGTTAGGCCCAGATTTATACTCTGTTTGCGCTGAATTAGTGTCATTTTTTTGGGGGACTAATTCTGCGCAAACTTAACTTCATATTTATATTTTGACGCAAGATTAGTCTAAAGTCAAAATATTGGAGTTAGAGCCATTTTTTGGATGCGTGAACACACCTTGCGTTAATGGGATGCAGGGTGGGTGTTCCCATCCCAAAAATGACTCTAAGACCCTAGCATCTTATTTGTCCTCCTGTGCAAAAATGGTGCACGGGAGGGAGGTGGGCCTAAATAATGGTGCTAAGCGCATTCTTTAACACCTGGGTCACAGCAGGCGTTAGGGGACCTGTGGACCCATTTCCATGGTCAAACACCATGGAAAGAGCCCACAGGTGCCCTCCTCAGTCCCAGGAACACCCCACCCACACCAGCGGATGGGGGACCCCATCCCAAGTAAGTATAGGTAAGTAGAGGTAAGTATTTTTATTTATTTTTCAAAGTGCCCTACATGGCACTGGGTGCAGTGGCCATGCCCAGGAGACCCTTCTCCCGTGTGCTGGCCATTGGGGTGGTGGGCATGACTCATGTCTTTTCTAAGACAGGAGTCATGTGGTATGGATGGTTTTGCGTCAAGAAATGGGGCTAGGCTGGTTAGAGTCATTTTCTTAACTCTAACCAGCCTAACGTCATTTTTTGGTGCAAAATCCCACTCTCCCATACCCCCACCCAGCTAACATCATTTTTTTTATGCTAGCCCACCCTTTGCACCGGATTGCGCCATTCCAGTAATATAGAGCCAAGGCTGGCATCCTGGAATGGCACAAGCTGGCCCTATACCTTTTTACGCAAAACTGCACAAAAGCAGTTTTGTATCAAAAAGTATAAATCTGGGCCTTAGTTTCGCTGCATTGACTAAGAACAAAGCAATAGTCAGGCCCTAAGGCTAGTTAATACCAAATCTCAAAGCTGTCTGGTTTGTGATTTGCAAGGATGTTTTTAAGGCATGAGCCAAAAGTGGCCCAGCAATACAGCTTGAAATACAGGAGGTAAAAACCACCTTGATTAGGCGAAAGTTAAAAAAATCTAAAAGCCCGTCTAGCCTTGCAGTATCCTCAGATAAAGCTACTTATGGCCCTTTCAATGCACAGAAAAAATGATCAGGAACCCGCCGTGGAATAGCCTGAAATAGATAAAAAATAATTAGGTAAAATCTTCCTCTTGATGATGTTACACCGCCCAAACTAATTGGGAGATGGTTGCATGATAGCTTTTTCGAGATTACTGATTTCAAAAGAGGTTCATAGCTCAAGGGAACAGTATGCTCCACCTTAGCGCTGAGCTTGACCCCAAGATACATGGCAAAGCTAACTTAACCCGGTATTGGAGGATAAGGCTTGAAATTAGAAATGACCTGCATTTTAGACAGATTGGGTTCATACCTGGAGACTGCCCCGAATCGTTCTGCTTGCATCATGACCTGCTAGAACGCCCCCATAGCATCCGTCTAATAGATTGCAATATCCTCAGCACTTCAGCTCAACACCATTGAATAATACAGGAGGAATCGAGCAGTTACTATGGAGATACCGCAGATAGGATTCGATTTACAATGCAAAAAGCAGAAGAGACAGAAGGCATCCCTGTCGGGTGCCCTGAGAATTGATGAAAAAGAGGGAGGAGTGCGCATAAATAACAAGTCGATTCATTGGCCACTGGTAAAGGTACCTCACCATATCAATAAACTGATTACCAATCCTGTATGTGGATAGCACCTACCAGAGAAAAGGCCAAGGCACTCTGTTACAAGCTTTCTTGGCATCCAACAGAATCATACCACGCTGGGCACCAGCATTCCTAGCCACGTCAAAAATAGCCACAGCACCATTAGTATGATGTAGTGTTCCACAGCCAGGAACAAAGTTGTGTTGTTGCAGCGAGACTAAGATATTAAAGGTGCTATGCGAGCCGCCAGAACCTTAGTAAAGATCTTAGCATCTGAGTGAGATTGGCCAATAAGATCCCCTGTCTTCTGATCGTTTCTCTTTCTTAAGAAAAATTACTATGTTAGTAGGATTCCATGAAGCCAGCAACTCAGATCCCCTCTCAATACTAGTGACCAATACCAGTAATAAAGGAAGTAAGGTGTGTAACAAATTTTTATAAAAATCCATCACAATTGCATCCTCCCCTGCAGCCTTCCCCACCAGTAAAGGCCCGATAGGCTTTTCGATATCTGAGGTGGTAGTACTTTCCTCCAGTTCTCTAAATTGTGCTGCATCCTGAGACAGCAGACCTGCCTCAAGAATATGCCCAATCAGTTCGACTTGCCCAACAGACAGCGGAATATCGTAGAGTTCCTTATAGAAATCTAAGAACTGTTTAACAATGGCAGGGATATCTCAGTGTAACATACCATCATTGCCATTAATTTTTTTAATCAGATTCTTACTCCTCTTTTCCATGATCTGTTAAGCCAAGACCCGCCGAACACTTTCCCCATACTCACATTGGACCGCCCTGTGTTTTAAGTACGGAAGGGCCATCTTTTCACAAAGCCTTCTCCGAAGCTCTAAAAATCACAGACTACTGATGTACCTCATAAGCAGTTTGATACCTGATAGCCAGAGAATGTAGATATTTGGTCTCAGAGAGCTGTGCATGCAGCCGGCATCCAACCCCTTTTGCAATCAATTGCACTGCTGGATAAACTGAAAAGAAATACCCTCCCGCCCCTGTGCCACTACCGTAAGCCCAAGCAAGTAACAGTTAAGAATTAAAGGATATAGCATAGCTGTGGCAACCAAGACTGACTAAAAGCCAAAAAAGCAACCATAAGCAAGTCATTTAACATGTAGTCCAAAAAAGAAAGATAGCAAAACTCACTGAATAATTAATGCTTGTCCCCTTTATCCTCCCAGAGTTTGAGCATTTTTGTAGCCTCCTGGACTGTATGGCAAAATTTGATATGGCCAACCTTGAGAATCTTCAGGCAAGCAGACTCTTGCAGAAACACATGAACATCGACCGATGTTAAGGGTTCCATCAATTGGTGCAGTTGCCAGTGCCTCTCCATTGTAGATTTGCAAAACGTCAGAGTGAACATGGATGGTTACTGAGTCCATAGTAAGAGGGGAGGCAGGCAAACCCTTCTAGTGGATTGCCTGACGGAGCAGAAAGTTGCCAATATGGATCAGCAAAGTTTGGGGATGCATTTTATCTGACTTGGGATTACCCACTGAGGCAGTAGGCCCTTCGTATTTGACAATCCAAGTCCCATTCTGGGGAAAGCTTTCCCAAATAATTGAATTATGAATTGACAAGGGTCGTCCCCTTTCCTGCCTTCTGGGATTCCAAACACTCTTGGGTTGTTTCATTTATGGTGGTCCACTAAATCTTCAACCTTTGCTTGTAGCTATGAGAGGCAGGCCTTGTGGACTCGAAATGACCATGCAGAGGCAGAGACACCATCTTCTGAGTCGGCCACTCACTGCTGTAAATCCAGAACCTATGTTAGTTCAGCAACAGACTGCTGGAGCTGAGCATTATCGGTCCTCACCTGGTCATAGGGTTGCTAAGCCTCTGGTGGCTGTACCTGCATAAGTAGAATATTTGTGTCCAATGTTGGCTCAGTAGAAGGCAGATACATAGAAGCAGAGAAACCACCATCAGTCTCCAATGGATCAGCTGGCCCTACCTTAGATTAGCCAGCTGCCACATCTGAGGATTTCATATGCAGGAGGGTGCAGGGATCATCCACAATCTGAGGCAGATTCCATTTTGCATGACAGTCAGGTAGAGCCTAAGCAGGCTTAGAAGTTTTGAAGTTTGACTTCAACTTAACCCATTGCTGTAACAGGTGAACAGAGGGGGACTGCTGCATAGATTTGTTCTTTTAGCCCTGATGCCCTTCTTACTACTGGAAGCCTTCAAGTCAGGAGATTCCTTAGCTAGAGAAACCAAAAGTGGTGACACAGAGAGACTTGAGACAGGAAGAGAGCAATCAGCAGCATTAATATTGAAGTTGTTATTATCATTGTTGGCTGGGACCTCTTCCCTTCATCCATGTGGACCAGATTGTTAGATATCAAGCCTGTAGCCATAGAGGGGCAAAAGAATTCTCGTGCCTCCCCGTTGGTGCCTGACCCACTCTCCCCCTCAGAAGTCTGTGCTAAAGTACAGACATGAAAATTAGCATCAGGAGGGCAGAATAGTGAAGGAGGCAGTAGGCGGCATAATGACAGCAGACGGGGCAGGAACAATGCTACCTGCAAACAGCGTCCTGATAGCAGCCTCCTCTGCCATGAATACATTGTTGCAGTACATCGATTGATTGGCAACCTGGCTGGAGGATGAAGTAAGTGGCAAGAAAATACTGGGAGGTGCAGGGCAGAAATGGACCTTTCCAAGGGCCTCCTCACCAAATCGCTCAGGGCCAGGAGCACCAGCCAGCGACAGTGGAAGAGATAAAACTGTTGAAGATGGAAAGACATCCCTGGTGAGCTCCACAGTGGGCTCTGCAGTGAGCAAAGGTGGAGCGATGCCAGAAGCCAGCAGCTTTGCCACGGGCCAGCTGATCATAGAACCGCCAGCAAAGCCAGGACTTTTTGTCATTTGCTGAAGTGAGATGCTACCGCTGGGGCCCAGGTTACCTGCTAGGTGGGGGGGGGGCCTTCCCTCCATGAAAGTCAAGTTTTTACGGGTGCCCTGACAGTCCAAAAAGCAGCCTGAGGAACGATGACAGGGCCACAGTGGCTAGGAAGGTACCGCAAGAAATTGAAAAAGGGTTAGCCGCATCAACAATAAATTTAAAGGAATGCTGCTGCCACACAGAGCTGGCTATTGTTGAGGTAGGTGACATGTAGCTGTAAGTTAAACTGCAGAGATTAATGTATGCACTGCCTCTGAGTTGCTGCCACAATGGTCCTGACTTCTCCCCGCCACCGGAGAGCTTTCCACCACTCGGCTACTGACAGAGAGAGAAAGAGAGCAAGAACGGGGATATGAAACTTCCAACCACCTGTTCTGATTTCCTTCAGACTGAGAGAGAACAAAGTGAAAGGAATGCAAAGAATGCAGCACTCTTAGTCTGAGTAATGACTTTATTTAGGCACTTCCCACGTTACACGAAGATAGTAACGTGAGCAACACACGTACAACTCTTAAAATAATCACAGCAGTAGAATAATAATGATCAAGCAAAATGCAATACATCAACAATGAATATATATGAAAATATATATATATATATATATATGTGTGTGTGTGTGTGTGTGTGTGTATATATATATATATATATATATATATATATATATATATATATATATATATATATTCATTGTTGATGTATTGCATTTTCCTTGATCATTCCTTGACCAGGCTAAGAATGTTTGTGGTAGAGCAGGGTACAGCTCAGTCCTGGAAGTACACTGTAAGTTTTGTCCAGTCTCTATCTGGTTTTTCCAACACTGGCCTGGTACGGCCAGCTCTTGAATTTCACAACTAACTCAAAGAGGGAGGGCAGTTTTTAAAACCTTCCTCTTAAGTTTGTTTGAAGTATATAAGATGGGGAAGCTTGACAACTTGGAGAAGAAGGAACTCATCTCTGGGAATGGATGCATTGCCCACAGAGTAATCCCATGAGGGTTGTTCTCTTTTGTCTCAGTTGTCCAGGGTTCCACAACCTGAAGTTGGCAGACAAAGGATGATGTTGGAGTCAAGCCCCATGGTGATGCAACTTTAATTCTTATTTCTAGCCCTGCGGTGTGCATGCATGAATACGTAGTCGCTATATATATATATATATATATATATATATATATATATATATATATATATACACCCCTTCCCTCCCAAATCTGTGCAACCTTCTCTCCAACACTGCTCTGACAGGCTCTCAAAGAGCCCAGCCAAATCAGCCTGGAATTCCTTTAGCAAGTTTGTTCCCACCATTGCTACATCATAGAAGTGAATTGTTGTATTTTGAATCCAGTAATTTACACTGATGGCTCTCTATGAGAGCCTTTCACCATATATAGAACTAGAGATGGGTAACTGAATTACACACATTTATTTCAACATGGGGTTTCTGAGTGGCATCAAAAGAGAGCAGAAAATGAGAGAGAAGCTTGAGTTGTTTATGATGTACCTCAGAACCCCAAGGTGTAAAACATCTCCTTAATTCACTTTTTACCAATCTATAATTCTATGTTATTTATGGCCCCTAAAATCTTCAGCTCATGCTTCATCCGCCATTCAAGGGCAGAGGAGTAATAGGGGAGTCAAACATGACAGGACCTCTCCTCCCTGTCTCAATGTTTTTCAAAATAATACCTACTTCTGCCACCCACCGCTCTCTGTACATTCTCTTCCTTCCTTTCCCAAAGCTGTGCTCTCTTCTCTCTAGTGCTGTTCTGACTGACTGTCAGAGAGCCCTGTCAAGGCAGCCTAGCACTCCTTTATAATGTAGCACGGTGGGTAACAGCGTATGCTAACAATTGTTGCTGGATTTTAATATAGCTATTACCACTAGTAGCTCTCTACTAGAGCCATACCTAAGAATGCAGTAATACTCATCATATGAACACGATAAGACATAAATTAATGGTCTCCAACTGGTCCAATTAAATCAGTACCATTGTTGGGTTATCCTAACTTGGGAACTGCACGAGACATGCTGTCCTGTATTCCTGTTTAACTGTCTTTTGTTATAAAAATATTTTATTTCTCTATCTATATACATAGTTAACCAGATGTAGCGGCCTTCAGCAAGTGTGCAACTCCATCATCATCACCATTTTGGGTATCACCAAGTGTTTATAGAGAAGAGAGAGTACAGTACTCAAAGAGATTTGTCTACATTCTCCCTGAGAACAGATCTCCTACAACGCTTCCTTTTTGTTTCCCTTCCATATGATTATTCTTAGCTATCCATACATTCTTATTAAATTTGGAATAAAAGGTGCTTTAAATAACATATATAATGACTTTGTCTTTTTATTTACTCATAACAGGCAGAATGCTTAATAATTGTTATGGTAGATAAAATGTCCACTAGAATTGCTTTCCCTTGTGACAGGGCTTCCTGAATAACTTTCCTCCTTATTCAAAAGTAGCTGGCATGGTAGTGAAGTGAGTGATGTGGTAGAAATGCTTCACATTCTGGGTTTCCTGTCATTTTTGCAACTGTACTACAGCATAACAGTATTTTATTTCTATTTATTTATTTATTTATTTATTGCATTTAGAAATATTCAACAACCAAGAAACAAAGTAAGAACCATGCCTAGACAGCTAAAGGCCAATACAAACTGCAAAAGTTTCTGTCAAGGTTGACAACCTTATTTAAACAATAAAGAAAAGAGCAGGATAAAGCAGTCACATTAGCACAACATGAACACCCATCAAAGAACAAGGCATGGAACATAAAAAGTGGAAAGACAGAGGAAAAAAGGGAAAACAACAGAGAGGAAGGAAAATGTAAAAGCAAAAAACAGCATTGTCGCAAAACAGTCCTGAAGAGGGGATCAGGTCATCTCAATGCCTTCAAAGGAGGCTGAGCACTGCAAAAATAAAGTAAAAGGGAGACACAAGAAACTAGTCAGCTCCCCCAGAGCGGGCTGCCAGGAACGTCATCAAGGGGGACCATATATCAAGTGGGTGTGATCCCTCCGGCATCAGCTCCCAATAGGTCGCCATCTGTTCCTGACAATATGCAGCATCCCTCAGCCAATCCGCACAGCTGGACACCGCCCCCATCCCCAGCACATCGCCACCCAACGCTTTGCAAGTAGCAACAGCAAACCCACCAACCTACGAAAGGCGGGGGGACCTCACGCACATAACCCAGGACGCCACCTCATGAGTGCCCAGCAACATCAGGCCCGTCATCTCATCAAGCGCATCCACCACCTCGGACCAGTATTCACGCAGCACCCTGCAGTCCCACGCCAAATGCAAAAAACCTGCCTTCAGAGCCGAACAGCGTTCGCAGCGAGCATCCACCCGCAGACCCATTCTTTCAGTCTGCTAGGCATGTCATAAACCCGCTGTAGAAAATTAAAATGGATGAGGCGAAGTCTGTAGTTAGGAGAAAGCGCCTTCATCTAGGTTCAGCAATAACTCCATTTCTCCTCAGAAATAGACACAGTCAACTCTGCCTCCCAGGGCACACGAGCCCCGGAGTCTGCAAAAGACAAACAAGCATATAAGCACATGATAAGCCGGCGTGCAGATTGCGACGTATGTAATAACCCCAGCGCCTGGCAACGGGGAGGGTCTTCGGGGAAGCAGGAGTACCACTCCCGCACCAAAGCCCGTATTCGAAGAAAAAGTAGTCTATGAATCGCAGACTCACTGTGAACGCCCAGCGCGGTTTCCAGCGAGACAAACATCCCCGCCGGGAAACAAGCTCCAAGCATTGTCATATCCAACTCCCGAAGTCTCTCAGAAAGCTGACCATCCTTCAAGGGAGACAAGCCCGCCACATCCCGCACCGGCATTGATGGCGCAAAGACATCCTACAACCCAGCCCGTCTCAGCAAACAAGACCAGGCCCATGCCGAGCACGCCACAGTATCTACGCCACAGCAACGGGGTCGAGGCGGCCCGCCAATCACCCCACCCTATCTATCCAGCCACACCGAATCAGCTTCCGGGGCCAGATGTGGTAAATAACCAGCGGGATGCAGCCAAAAATAAATAAAATGGGCCTGTGCATAGTTATAATAAAGTTCCAGATCTGGGGTCACCAAGCTACCCCGCTCAAACGTCAACAGCAACATTTCCCAGAGGATTCTGGGCTGCTTTCCGGCCCATACAAGGGTCACAAGCAAGGATCGGAGCCGTCGCAGAAAAGTGGTGGTAAGGTCCAGAGGCAGATTAACAAAAAGATACAAGAATTTAGGCAAAACACCACCATGTTGGCTATCGCAATTCAGCCGGTCAGCAAAAGTGGCAACGAACACCAAATCGCCACTCTTTCCTCCAGCCATGCAACCGCCACCCTATAATTAGCTGTTCAGAGCTCGTCCACCCTCCGGCTAAGCCAGACACCCAAATATCGCACCCGCCCTTCTTCCCAACATACGGGGTAACCAGGGGACACCGTGCAGTACCAGCAGTTAGTGGCAGCACCACCGACTTGGACCAATAGATCATAAACCCAGAAATCCGACAAAAATGGACCACTTCATCCAGCAGGATATCAAGATGAAGCCACGGGTCACGGACATAAAGCACAACATCATCCTCATAAAGGGAAATCAAAACAGGGTGCTGCCGAAACGCCATCCCCCTATGATTGTGGTGCTGGCGCATTCGTGCCGCAAGGGGTTCCATAGCAACTCCAAAAAGAAGCGGTGAAATGGGGGTACCCTGACGAGTTCCCCAAGAGATCGCAAAAGAATCCGAAAGTGACCCGTTGACCCTCAGACGAGCAGTCTGCTTGGAGTACAGCAGGTGGATCAGCCAAAGGAATCAGGCACTAGGGTCCACTCTGGCCAGTAGAGCAAACATGTAAGTCCAGGCCAGTGAGTCAAACACCTTTGCAGCATCCAAGAAAACTGCCACCGCCCGATCCTCAGGCCCGAGCATATGGGAAATTGCAAAAAAAGTACGGAGATTATAAGAGGTCGCACGACCCGGCACAAACCCCTGTTGGTCCAGCAATATCAGGGACGGAAGCAGGGGCTGCAGTCGCGTCGCAATAAGTTTTGCCAAGATCTTAGTGTCTATGTTTATGAGCGAGAGCGCCGGTAAGAGCACCTGCTAGGATCTTTCGCAGTTTTCAGAATCGTCACTATAAGAGCCTCTCTCAGCGAAGGTGGGAGGACACCACCCTCAAGGGCTTCAGCATGAACCTCTAGAAGACGCCATTCGCCAGAACATCAGCCTAAGCCTTATAGGAGGCAGGCATCAGCCCATTCTAACCCAGGGCCCTGTCACCGGGGAGGCTGTGTATAGCTTGAATCACATCATTAACTGAGAAGGGGCATCAAAGTATAGCCTGTGTGAATCCTCAAGCCAAAGCTGACTAATCTCAAATTAACTGACAGCATCCGAAGCAGACATTCCCGGGTGCTCGGCAAACGGATCCGAGTAGAAGTCTACAGCATAACATTAAAAGTAAGCACTGTGACACTTCATTCCATTGCCACCCACATCTTTTTTTTCACCGTTTTACTTTATTTGCTTTTTCTTTTTTTTTTTAAATATTTTTATTAATGCACTTCAGACCATCCACATTAAATTCATAGCGAATATCGAGGATGGGAGCAGACACACACAAGGAAAAGAGAAACAAAACAGAATTTTAAATATACAGTTGAAATTACAACCAAACGTGTATCATGCCTATGTAAGTCATATATGAGACCACATCATGTGTTATGTGACAAAAAACAACTCTTTCCTTACCTAGAGGAAAAATGAGTCTCCAAATTTCATAAAGTGATACCAAAGACCAGTTTCCAATCCAACATGACCTAAAGTTCTTAAGTGGCTGAAATGCTTAAAGTAAAAGTGCTAACAAGTATCTTAACGACACCATAAGAGCATCTTATAATAGATGTCATAATCCCGCTCTTGTTGTACTTACATGGAAAGGGATCTTCCAGTCTAATGATGAAGATTATCTCATTCCACAAGAAGCCCCCAGATTTTCTTCCCCCTTCTGACTCGCCTTCCTACAATTACAAATTCATATTGCCCGCTCTCTAACTTCAACATACAAAGGAGGTTTCCAAGCCATTGATAAAGGTTGGAATGCCGCTATGCATATTCTGCCCAGGGCCAAAACCACAAAAATTAAAAACTCCCCCTTGATTGCAGCTAGTGTCTCTTGTACCCAGAGGAGCATGATTTTCAGAGTGAGTACCAATTTAATATTAAGGCCCTCATTACAACATTGGCAGTAAAAGCCGCTTACTGCCGTGCAGAAGACCGCCAACACACCGCCGCGGAAATCCGCCACAGCTATTATGACCCACATCTCGGAATCCGACAAAATTCAGACACCCACACAAGTCCGCCACACCAAAAGTCAGTGATAAACTGGCGAAAACAAAACCTCCACCGTCACGCCAACAGAAATACGCCCACACTATCACGACACACGAATCCAGGTAACGGTCTTTCAACCGCGGTATTCCATTGGCGGTACACACTGCCGCGCTCAAAATACACACACACTTACAAAACACAGCCACATTGGACAATTCGAAATACACACACCTGATACACATACACACACCACTCCTACACACCCAATACAATATAAAACACACACCCACATCACCCACAAACCCCTATGACCACTATTACAGAGAGAAGGCCAGAGAGAGAAGGCACCATCCACAAGCTACCATCCACAGGCACACAACACCATCACCCACACAACTTCCACGCACAAAACACCACACACCACTACATATCAGCACACTTATCACCACACACACCACCCCACACATCACCTACACCACCCCATGGCACGGCAAAGTCACCCCAGGTTCTCGGAGGAGGAGCTCAGGGTCATGGTGGAGGAAATCGTCTGGGTAGAGCCACAGCTATTTGGAGCACAGGCGTAGCACACCTCAATTGCAAGGAAGATGGAGCTATGGCGAAGAATAGTCAACAGGGTCAACGCAGTGGGACAACACCCAAGAAATCGGGAGGACATCAGGAAGAGGTGGAACGACCTACGGGGGAAGGTGCGTTCCGTCGTCTCAAGACACCACCAGGCGGTTCAGCAGACTGGCGGCGGACCCCCACCTACTCACCCACAACTAACAACATGGGAGGAGCAGGTCTTGGCCATTCTGCATCCTGAGGGCCTCGCAGGAGTCGGTGGAGGAATGGACTCTGGTAAGTCAAAGCTTTAACTACCATATCCCCCACCCTACCTGCATGCTATCACATACCCCCACCCTCGCCCCCACCCCTATCACTCTAACTCCTCACAAATGTACCAATATCACAAACCACACATCCCAACACCAAGCCCTGCATGCAACACCAACGCATGGACACCCATCACCAAAGCATGCCCACTGCACATACCCATACACCCCCCTAAACCATCATCACACAAGCCCCCACACAGGAATGCCAGCACTGGGGTACACGCTCACCCACCCATTGTACACCATGACACACACAGATGCAATAATCATGCCTTTACACCCCTGCGGGACCACTACCCAACGTCACCAGACAGGAAGGTCCAGACATCTCCACTCCACCCACAGAAGAGGCCCACAGTGATGACAGCACCTCTGTCCACCTGGATCTAGATGACCAGCCCGGACCATTGGGGGCCTCGGGACAGTCGGTTCCCCTTACACAGGCACAGGCCACCACAGACCTTCCCCCCTCTGGAAACACCAGCACAGCACCCACCCAGCGGGCCCATACCTCCGTCCCCAGGACACGTCAATCAGCTGTGTGTCCACCACTACAGGGAACCGAGGATAACCCACCACCCCAACAACAACAGGGACCTGGGGGCAGTGGCAGTGGGCACACGGTCCAGGGGACGGAGGCCCAGGAACACAGGGGAACTGGGAGGGCTGCTGTGCGACAGGGGGCGGACAGGCCAAGGGAACCCACTCTCCACGAGGCCCTCTCCCCCATCATGGGAGCACACCACCACTCCCAGGAGACGATGGCAACGGTACTGGCCAAGTTTCAGGAGACCCAGCGCATGCAGGAGGAACAGTATTTGGGGTTCAGGGAGGAACTCAGAACAATCAGCTCCGCCATGGGCACCATCGTAGGGGGTGCTGAAGGAAGTACTCAACACCATGAGGGACACTGTGGCACTACAAGGGGCCCCTGACACTAGCATGGATGATGAACTGCCCACCACCTCTGCCGGTGCTAGTGGACAGGAGGCACCGCCACAGGACCACCACACCAGCACCCCACCCCCTGCAGACAGAGAACCACCCCGCAAACGGTCCCTGAAGTCCAGGAACAAAACAGAGCACGATGCCAAGACCCCCGCCAAGAAATGAGACCACCCTGATTGTCATCCCACTGTCCCACTTTGTCACCCTGTCCATATTGAAACTGCCCCAGCTACACTTCCTATGCCCATATGGGCAATGCACCTGTGAGACTAATAGACTGGACTCTGCCATGGACATTCCTTCGCCATCACCCCTCACCATTTAACTTCCCCCTCCAATATATTGTATTTAAATAAACACGCCTAAAGCACCAAAAGATCTGGAGTCTGTCTGTGATTTCAAAATAGTGTATTTTCAATTACAGTGACAAAATGTTCAGGAAATAGTAATGTCAACATACCTATGTCACACAGCTCTAGTCCCTGAGGAATCTAAGCAGATGACAAACGTTGGGACCCACACCTGTGAAACCGTAAGGGAAAGTGACAACTCACTGACCATACACTGGGTGAAAACAACAGACAGGATAGAGGTAGAAGTGTAAAAGTACATGTAGTAGGCAGGAATGTATTCTCACCTGTGTGTCACTGGAAATATTGCTGGATGACTGAGTCCCTGTTCTGCATGTCTTCTTCCTCTGCTTCCTCCTCATCACTGTCCACAGGCTCCACAGCTGCCACAACACCGCCATCTGGACCATCCTCCTGCAGAAAAGGCACCTGCCGTCGCAAAGCCAAGTTATGAAGCATACAGCAGTCCACGATGATCTGGCACACCTTCTTTGGTGAGTAGAATAGGGTTCCACCTGTCATATGGAGGAACCGGAACCTGGCCTTCAGAAGGCCGAAGGTCCGCTCGATCACCCTCCTAGTTCACCCATGTGCCTCATTGTAGCATTCCTCTGCCCTTGTCCTGGGATTCCTCACTGGGGTCAGTAGCCATGACAGGTTGGGGTAACCAGAGTCACCTAATAGCCACACACGGTGCCTCTGGAGTTGAGCCATCACATAAGGGATGCTGCTATTCCGCAGGATGTAGGCGTCATGCACTGAGCCAGGGAACATGGCATTCACATGGGAGATGTACTGGTCTGCCAAACATACCATCTGTACATTCATGGAATGATAACTCTTCCGGTTTCAACTGGTAGACACACACTAACCTGTAGGGATATACGCAGATCCACACAACCATTCCCACTGACTTGCTTCCAGGTGCTCACCCAATAGCCACACACACTGCCTCTGGAGTTGACCCATCACATAAGGGATGCTGCTATTCCGCAGGATGTAGGTGTCATGCACTGAGCCAGGGAACTTGGCATTCACATGGGAGATGTACTGGTCTGCCAAACATACCATCTGTACATTTATGGAATGATAACTCTTCCGGTTTCTGTACACCTGTTCACTCCTGTGGGGGGGGAACCAAAGCCACATGGGTCCCATCAATGGCACCTATGATGTTGGGGATATGTCCAAGGGCATAGAAGTCACCTTTCACTGTAGGCAAATCCTCCACCTGAGGGAAAACGATGTAGCTCCGCATGTGTTTCAGCAGGGCAGACAACACTCTGGACAATACGTTGGAAAACATAGGCTGGGACATCCCTGATGCCATGGCCACAGTTGTTTGAAATGACCCACTTGCAAGGAAATGGAGCACTGATAGCACCTGCACTTGAGGGGGGTTCCTGTGGGATGGCGGATTGCTGACATCAGGTCAGGCTCCAACTGTGTACACAGTTCCTGGAATGTGGCACGGTCAAACCTGTAGGTAATAATCAAATTTCTTTCCTCCATTGTCGACAGGTCCACCAGCGGACGGTACACCGGAGGATTCCGCCATCTCCTCACATGTCCCAGCGGACGGTGCCTATGAAGGACAACAGCGAGCAAAGAGTCTAACAACTCAGAGGTATGTACCCACAGTCTACACAGAACACCATTCATACACAAAATGTGTCCTGTATGTGTGTTGAGAGAAGGCCTAGGCATGTGTGACGCAGTTGGTAATTAGGCCATGTGGGCCCCTGAAATGGCGGCTGCCTGACCTGTAAAGTGGGACAATGGGATGTGAGGTAACTGCGCTGGCGTTCTACACCGTCCCGGTAGGTGGTCGAAGACCACGGCGCAATGCTGCATTGGTTAACATTGGACCCTATGGGTCCCAGGAGCCAATGGCGATGTACGCCGGCGGTGATGGTACGCACCACCGCGGACATGACCGCCATTTTCTATCTGTTGAATCACTCGATACCTGATCTTCGACAGGAGAGGACCTACACTGAAAGTGCTGCTGTGACCTCGGTCTGGAAGAGACAATGGCTCGTGCTTCTGGGGAAAGGGCCCCTGCCTTCACATCGGAGGAGTTGGAGAAGCTCGTGGATGGGGTCCTCCCCCAGTACACGCTACTCTACGGTCCACCAGACCAACAGGTAAGTACACAGGGAGCATGTTGTATGGGCTATGCCTGTGTGGAGAGGGCTGGTTGTAAGAAGGAAGGGGGCAGAGTTCTAAGTGCATGAAAGACGCTGGGTGCTTGTGCCACATGGCAAGGGTAGGAATGGGGGCCACTCACTTTGACGGCGCAGTTGGTAATGACTTCTCTTCTTCCCCTGTACATTTCATGTAGGTCAGCGCCCACCAGAAGAAGGATATTTGGCGTGCCATCGCCAAGGACGTCCGGACCCTGGGGGTCCACCACAGACAGAGCACCCACTGCCGGAAAAGATGGGAGGACATTCGCCGCTGGAGCAAGAAGACGGTGGAGGCTCAGCTGGGGATGGCCTCCCAACGTGGGAGGGGTTCCCGTCGAACCATGACCCCCCTGATGTTCCGGATCCTGGCGGTGGCCTACCCGGAGTTGGATGGGCGCTTGAGGGCATCACAGCAGACACAAGGGGGTGAGTACACTCTCATTCAGCTGACTTTGCGCGCAGTGGAGGTGTCTGGGTGGGGGAGGAGGGCTGTTGGTTTCCCTAGGCCAGGGCGAGTTCCGTAGGGTAGGCCCTTTCGTAAGGCATGGCCCTGTGGCGCCCCACCCCACCTCTGTAGAGTGCCAAGTACAGCTATTCATGCACCTGTGTCATCTATGTGTGCAGATGTCGTCCATAGCCTTGTAGGCCATTTCCCAGGAATTGCACTGTAGAGCCCAACAGCGCGACGTAGTGCAGGGGGCTTCTGTGTCTGTCTTGTCCACCAACGGTAGCGGTAAGCCATGCACTCAACATGTCTTCCTTCTGTTTCCCCCCCCTTTTTGTGGTCTCCCTGTTCTTGTGTGCATTAGCATCATCAGGCGGAGGAGCAGTGGCACCAGAGCACGAGGGAGCTGCATCCACATGGCCATGGAGGGCCACACTACTGACTCTGAATACACCAGTGTGACGGAGGGCGAGGGGAGCACCACGGCGGTGACAGAAGCTGAAACCAGCGACACGCACTCGTCCTCCGATGGGAACTCCCTTGTGGTGGCGGCAACATCTGTGCCCCCCACTTCTACAGGTATAGCCGCCACCCTCCCTACCAGCACCGCCCTCCCAGCAGCCCCTCAGCCTTCGCCCTGTGCCCACTCACCCAGGAGGGTGGGCATCACCTTCGCTCCAGGCACCTCACCCCTACCCCTGTCACCTCTGATGCCCTCAGTGAGGAGGCCATTGACCTCCTCAGGTCCCTCACTGTTGAGCAGTCTACCATTTTGAATGCCATCCAGGGTGTAGAAAGGGAGTTGCAACAAACCAATGCATTCCTGGAGGGCATTCATTCTGGTCAGGCTGCCCTTCACCGAACCTTTCAAACTCTGGCCTCAGCACTGATGGCAGCCATTGTCCCTGTGTCTAGCCTCCCCCCTCCAACTTCCTCCACCCAGATCCAGTCCCCTGTACCTCTGCCTATCCCAAGCACACCATCAGACCAGCCTGCACACACCTCACCACACAAGGGAAGCTCAGGCAAACATAAGCACCACACATCCCACAGGCACTCACGCAAGCATCACACACATACAGACACACCAACATCCACTGCCTCCACTGTGTCCCCCTCCTCCTCGTCTCCCTCCTCCCTCCCTGTCTCGTCTACACTCACACCTGCATGCACTACCTCTACAGCCACTATGTCCCGCACCAGCACACCCACCAGCACACACCGCTCACGTGCAGTTACCACCCCAACTACCATTCACACGTCCCCTGTGTCCTCTCCCAGTGTGTCTGTGACGCCCCTTCCGAAAATACACAAACGCAGGCACACACCCAACCAACATACATCTACCTCACAACAGCCTCCAGCGCATGCACCTGCACCCAAAGCCACAAAACTTACACCTCCTACAACCACCACCTCTTCCTCCACTCCCAAACCCCCTCCAGCTACCCGTCCCAGTGTCTCCAAACAGCTTTTCCTGTCCACCCTTAACCTATTTCCCACCACCCCCGTCCAACTCATAGGTCCCGAACTAGCACCTCAGCCACAAAATCTCCGGGACCAGTGGTGCCTGTTGTCACAGGTGTGTGGAGTGCACCGGCCACCAGGACAGCCAGTGTGGCACAGAGCCACAGCACAGCCAGTCCCCCCCCTGTGAAGCACCAGAAGTTGGCCAGTGCCCGGCGGGAGAGGGGGAAGACTCCAGCCACCCAACCCACTCCCAGGGGTCCCTGTGGGAGTGTGGACTCAGCTGTGACTCCTCCCAAGGTGAGGAAGGGCCAGAAGAAAGCCAGCAAGTCTGGGAGGAGCAGCACGGCGGAGAAGACCGCCATCATCCCCGCTGGCCAGGAGGGCCCCGCCAGCCCCATTGTCGCTGCCCAGGAAGCCACCGCCAGCCCCATCGTCGCTGCCCAGGAGGGCCCGCCAGCCACAGCCCAGCTGCCCAGGAGGGCCCCGCCAGCCCCATTGTCGCTGCCCAGGAGTCCACCGCCAGCCCCATCGTCGCTGTCCAGGAGGGCCCCGCCAGCCACGGCCCAGCTGCCCAGGAGGGCCCCGCCAGCCACAGCCCAGCTGCCCAGGAGGGCCCCGCCAGCCACAGCCCAGCTGCCCAGGAGGGCCCGCCAGCCACAGCCCAGCTGCCCAGGAGGGCCCCGCCAGTCACAGCCCAGCAGACCAATGAAGGACCACCAGCCCCAGCCCAGCTGGGCAGTGAAGGACTGCCAAGTCAAGCACCGCTGAACAGGGCAAGGACCGCTGAACAGGGCAAGCACTGCCAAGTCAAGCACCGCTGAACAGGGCAAGGACCGCCAAGTCAAGCACCGCTGAACAGGGCAATGACCGCTTAACAGGGCAAGCACCGACAAGTCAAGCACCGCTGAACAGGGCAAGGACCGCCAAGTCAAGCACCGCTGAACAGGGCAATGACCGCTTAACAGGGCAAGCACCGACAAGTCAAGCACCGCTGAACAGGGCAAGGACTGCCAAGTCAAGCACCGCTGAACAGGGCAAGCACCGATGAACAGGGCAAGGACCGCCGACTCAAGCACCGCTAGCCCATGAGCGGCAGGGGCACTGACGCAACAGGAACCGTCACGGGGTGAGTGATGCACTCTGGGCACCAGTCCCCCTCCAGAACTAGTGGAGACATGCATCCACTACCTCAGTCCTTGGCAGGATGAAGCACTCTGGGCACAAAGCCCCCTCCTGAACCAGTGGAGTAAGGCATCCACTACCTCAGTCCTTGGCAGGGTGAAGCACTCTGGGCACAAAGCCCCCTCCAGAACCAGTGGAGACATGCATCCACTACCTCAGTCCTTGGCAGGATGAAGCACTCTGGGCACAAAGCCCCCTCCAGAACCAGTGGAGTAAGGCATCCAGTACCTCTGTCCTTGGCAGGATGAAGCACTCTGGGCACAAAGCCCCCTCCAGAACCAGTGGAGAGATACATCCACTACCTCAGTCTTTGGCAGGATGAAGCACTCTGGGCACAAAGCCCCCTCCAGAACCAGTGGAGACATGCATCCACTACCTCTGACCTTGGCAGGATGAAGCACTCTGGGCACAAAGCCCCCTTCAGAACCAGTGGAGAGATACATCCACTACCTCTGTCCTTGGCAGTATGAAGCACTCTGGGCACAAAGCCCCCTCCAGAACCAGTGGAGACTGTCATCCACTTGTGGGCTTTGGCTTTGCACTCCCCAGGATTGAAAAGTGGGCAACCCACCCACTGTAGAGACTTGTGAGACTGTGGCTTTGCACTCCCCAGGATTGGACAGTGGACAAACCACCCACTGTAGAGACTTGTGAGACTGTGGCTTTGCACTCCCCAGGATTGGACAGTGGGCAAACCACCCACTGTAGAGTCTTGTGAGACTGTGGCTTTGCACTCCCCAGGATTGAACAGTGGGCAAACCACCCACTGTAGAGACTTGTGAGACTGTGGCTTTGCACTCCACAGGATTGAACAGTGGGAAAGCCACCCACTGTAGAGACTTGTGAGACTGTGGCTTTGCACTCCCCAGGATTGGACAGTGGGCAAACCACCCACTGTAGAGACTTGTGAGACTGTGGCCTTGCACTCCCCAGGATTGAACAGTGGGCAAACCACCCACTGTAGAGACTTGTGAGACTGTGGCTTTGCACTCCACAGGATTGAACAGTGGGAAAGCCACCCACTGTAGAGACTTGTGAGACTGTGGCTTTGCACTCCCCAGGATTGGACAGTGGGCAAACCCCCCACTGTAGAGTCTTGTGAGACTGTGGCTTTGCACTCCCCAGGATTGAACAGTGGGCAAACCACCCACTGTAGAGACTTGTGAGACTGTGGCTTTGCACTCCCCAGGATTGAAGAGTGGGCAAACCATCCACTGTAGAGACTTGTGAGACTGTGGCTTTGCACTCCCCAGGATTGGACAGTGGGCAAACCACCCACTGTAGAGACTTGTGAGACTGTGGCTTTGCACTCCCCAGGATACATCAATGGGCATGGAGGCCCCTCGTGGATCTGGCGTCCTGCACTCATCCGGCTGAGGTGCCCCCCCCTTCCCTTCCCCCTGAGGTGCCTGTTGTGTTTCTATCTGATGCCCCTGCAGTGTTCTCTCTGTTTTGATCTGGTATCGTGTGTGGGCCTCGCCCATGCTTTTTGGGCCCAGTGGTCCACGGACTATAATGGTGCAATACCTGGACTACTAATCTTGGTGTATATTTTGTTAATAGTGTATATATGTATATTTTTGCTTACTGAATGTTGATATATTACAATGGTTACATTCATTTCCTTTTGTCTTTGCATTCTTCCGGGGGGGGGGTTGGGGGGTGTAACTGTAATGTATAGATATGCACTGGTGTGTGTGTTGTAGTGGGTGGGGGTGGGGGTGAGGGTGGGGGTGTTGCGTGTGTGTTTCCCTGTTTTTTGCCTCCCCCCTTCCCTGTGTCGTAGGTGCAGTACTCACCGTGGTCTTCGCCGCCGGCGTTGGTGCTCCTGGTACAGGAGCAGGAAGACTATTGCAGGGAGAATATGGAGTTCCGGCTCCATGGTGTCCTCCTTCCTCGTGGAGTGTGTAGAGGTGAGCGTTTTTCCTTCGAAAATCCTGTTTCCACCGTGTTTTTATCCACGGTGAATCCGCCCCGGAAAAGGTGGCGGATTGGCCTGTCATAATAGTGTGGGCGGTACATTATCCTCCGCCTGTCTGTTGGCGGTGACCGCCGAGCTGTTTGTTTGTACCGCTGTGGCGGTCTGAGTGTTAAAGTGGCTGTCTTTGTTGGCGGTTTCCGCCACGGTCGGAATTCCAAAATTTTTACCGCCGGCCTGTTGGCGATCTTACCGCCGCTTTAACACCGTCCGCCAGGGTTGTAATGACCACCTAAGTATTTTACTCAAGAACTTAGGAATCTCAAACTTAAGAAGATCTAGCTTTGGGGCCATAGAAAACATGTGCAACATCAGCTTCAAATAATTGGCAGCGTGGGCAGCATGTCCCCACAGTCCTCCCCCACTTAAACTTTGCAGGGGTGATGTATAGATCAAAGATTGTTTTCTAGTGCTGTAACTAAAGTACCAAAGAGGAGTGTATAGTGCAGTCAGGCTCCAATGACACGTCAAAACTTAGATCTGTTTCAAGTCTTAATTTGAATTTGCTATTATGCTTCACTAAATCATCATGTTGATCAGAGCAGAGGATTGAATACATCAAACTAATTGAGTGCTTCTCGGCCCCTATCAATACCTTTGAAAGCGGGACTTTGGAAAACCAACATAAACCGCCAGTTTCTTTGTACAGAAAATCACGAACCTGCAGGTACTTGAAGAAATCTCTGTGGCTGAAGTCAAATCAGCCCTAGAGCTCCATAAAAAGTTGCCAGACTGGCACCTTGAAATAAACCCCTCAATTTTCGGAACCCCTGTTGCCCCCACCTACCTAGTCAGGCATCTTGAAATATATCTGGCGAAAGGTTTTTTTTTTAGAACTGGGGTGTACCAATAAAGCTTACTGTTGTAATCTGAAGTTAAATGATCTCCATCATTTTCACCTTGTATGAAAAACTTATTTACAAGTGGTTAATTCACTCTATCTGTATTCATCACTAGGATACTGTTTAGTAAGCTATTTTAGTGTAGTATATGTCTATATCTCAGAATGGTATGCTCCTGATGTTTACCTTAGAATGCTGGACAATAGAATGCACTGGAGTTCACCTTAGAATGTTGAGATGAGAGATAGGGTGCAAGGAGTCTGGTTGAATAAACTTGTGGTTCCCTCTTGACTGCAGCCTGATTATGACAGGAAAATTCGGTGTTGAGGATAGGATATACTGCGCAGGGGGCAGTGAAGACTCCTTGCCCTGGTTCCGTACCACCATCTCACAATTGGATTCTAGAGTATTGTGAGTTGAATAATAGCAGGAGCTGCGAGGATCAAGGTATTGTGTACCCTGCTGTGAACATCGTAAGAGGTTCCATCCCCTTATTCATGTGGGAAGAAGATGTGCATTGGTTACCGGCTTTTGAGAACTGTGTTAACCTAATCCTGTAGTAAAAGGGCATCGTTCAAACCGTACGTGGAATTGAAGGAGTGGTGGCGAGTGAACAGTAATGTGAGGGCATCGTTCAAATCGTACCTGGCGTGAGCAGAAAGGTGCTGTTACATTCACTGTATAGTCGTCATGGAAGGAGTGGTGGTGAGTGAACAGTAACGCACATAGAAAAAAAGGAAAAAACAATAATAATATAATATGTGGTTACCTCGATTCGTTGGCCCAGCGCGTTCTACATTTTGAGGAGATAGAACGTTCGAAGAGCTGAGCTACCGTAGCAGCTGGAAGCAAAGCATTCAGCAAGCGGAAAGGAATGTCCCATCGGAGTTTGCTGATGTGTTGCAGCGCCGACTACAGGAAGCAGGAGAAAGGAGCAAAGCATGACTTTGTGTAATCGGTGAATGGTGATCAATTAATTGTCATCCAGTAACAACTGGAAGGGCATCAGGGAAGATTGGAGCATCCCTGTCTCCCGGCGTGGGATCCTCTCCGCGGAAAGTGTCAGCTCAGTTCCAGGTGAGGTCCTGTCACCCTTCGGAAAGAAGGATAGAGGCATGTTTTCCCCCGCACTATGTGCCCTCACTGACGGTTGAAGGAAGCAGGTGGAGCTTGGTGTGCAATACCTGGGAAAGTCGGAGCGCTCGCTCGCTAGTTCTGAATGGGCTAACGAGGGTTGTGAAGGTAACATCAGTATAAGGTTAAAGACAAATTTATAGCTATACACTGTGAGTTTCTGACATAGGCCCTCATTACAACCCTGGCGGTCGGTGTTAAAGCAGCAGTAATACTGCCAACAGGCCGGCGAAAAGAAAAATGGGATTACGACCGTGGCGGAAACCGCCAACATAGACAGCCACTTTAACACTCCGACTGCCACGTTGGTACAAACAAACAGCGCAGCGGACACCGCCAACAGACAGGCGGGAGGCAATGTACCGCCCACCCTATCACAGGACTATCCAACACTTTTTCCAGGGCGGAACCAACGCAAATAAAAACACGGTGGAAACAGTACACAGAAGGGAAAACACTCATCTCGCCACACCCCTCGAGGAACCAGGACGCCATGGGGCCCGAATTGCAGATACTGCCGGCGATGGACTTCCTGCTCCTCTATCAGGAGCTCCAACGACGGCGGCGACGACCACAGTGAGTACTGCACCTATAACACAGGGGAGGGAAAAGAGAGTGACACACACACGCAACACGCAACACCCCCACACCCACCCTCACCTACAACACCATACACACAAACACATGCTACAACATTACATATACACCCCCCAGGTCCCTGGAACAATGCAAGGACAAAAGGAAATTATTTGAACAAATGTAATCATGTGAAATATCATTATCAAAATGCAAAATCCAGTATATACCTTTATGTACACCAAATACACAAGTCCGGATAGTGCACCAATCATTGTCCGTTGACCACTAGGCCCAAAATACATGGGCGAGGCTCACTCTAGATACCTGACTCCAAACGGAGAGAACACTGGAGGGGCATCACATAGAAAATATACAGGCACTTCAGGGGGAGGGTGGGCACCTCAGCCTGATGAACGCACAACACCAATGCTCCACAACGGGGCTCCATGCCCATAGTTTGGTCCAGGGGAGTGCAAAGCCACAGTCTCTCAAGTCTTTCCAGTGGGTGGCTTGCCCACTGATTTATCCTGGGGAGTGCAAAGCCGCAATCTCTCAAGTCTTTCCAGTGGGTGGTTTGCCCACATTTTTATCCTGGGGAGTGCAAAGCCACAGTCTCTCAAGTCTTTCCAGTGGGTGGGTTGCCCACTGCTGCATCCTGG
Organism: Pleurodeles waltl; assembly: GCF_031143425.1. Lineage (NCBI taxonomy): Eukaryota > Metazoa > Chordata > Amphibia > Caudata > Salamandridae > Pleurodeles > Pleurodeles waltl. Next base: position 679,243,242 of record NC_090450.1, on the reverse strand, counting down.
GGAGTGCAAAGCCACAGTCTCTCTAGTGGATAACAGTCTCCACTGGTTCTGGAGGGGGCATAGTGCCCAGAGTGCTTCATCCTGCCAAGGACTGAGGTAGTGGAAGTGATACTCCACTGATTCTGGAGGGGGCATGGTGCCCAGAGTGCTTCATCCTGCCAAGGACTGAGGTAGTGGATGTATCTCTCCACTGGTTCTGGAGGGGGCATGGCGCCCAGAGTGCTTCATCTGCCAAGGACTGAGGTAGTGGATGTATCTCTCCACTGGTTCTGGAGGGGGCATGGTCCCCAGAGTGCTTCATCCTGCCAAGGACTGAGGTAGTGGATGCATCTCTCCACTGGTTCTGGAGGGGGCTTGGTGCCCAGAGTGCTGCACGTGCAGTGTGGCCGGAACAATACACTTGCCTGGGTGTGGGTGCCACGAGATTGCCGAGGTACAGGTAGCATGATACGCCATGGAGGCAGAGACATACGCCACACTGCTGCGGCTTCGCATTCCATATGCAGGTGACAACTGTGATGACAGTGATGCTTCATGGAAGCTGCCCAGGGTCCTGAAACTCGCCACCAGCCTCGGACGACTGACCACTGGGGATGGTAGCCATGTCAGCGGTGGTGCCACTGTCTGAGGATATCGCAGGGCTGCTGGTGGTGCTTGCGGCGGTGTCAGTCGCGGCAGTGCTTGTGGCGGGGTCTGGGGAGGCGGTGCTGTCGACGGGGTCTGTGGCAGCGGTGCTGGCTGCGGGATCTTTGGCGGCAGTTCTGACGGCGGGGTCTGTGGCGGCGGTGCTGGCTGCGGGGTCTGTGGCGGTGCTGGCGGCGGGGTCTGTGGCAATGGTGCTGGCTGCAGGGTCTGTGGTGGCGGTGCTGATGGCGGGGTCTGTGGCGGTGCAGATGGCGATGTTCTCTGCCGTACAGGTTGGCGTCGATGTGGACAGAAGGTGTGACACTGGTCCCTCAGTCGGTGCCACTATGCCCTCTCCTGACCTACCCTTCAGTTTTTGCCACTATCCCCTTTCTTTTTCCCTGACCCCTTGGTGGCAGGTGTTTTCGGCTACTCCCTTTTTCACCTTGGCAGGTGGCGGAATGTCATTGCCCTCGCTCCGTGGCACACTGGCAGCCCAGATGGTTGGCGCACTCCATGACCCCGCAGTTGCTGGCACCACTGTGCCTAGGGATGTGGTGGCTGAGGTGCTGGCCTGGGACCTGGAAAGCCTGGCCCTAGGGGAAGGACAAGGGGGAGGTGTATGGAAGAGGTCAATGTTAGCCAGGAAAAGTTTTTTAGACACCCTGGGATGGGTAGATGGAGGGGGTTTGGGAGTGGAGGTAGAGGTAGTGGTTGTAGGAGGTGTACATCTGCTGAATTTGGGTGAAGGTCCATGGGCTGGAAGCTGTTGTGAGGTGGATGGCTGTTGGGTGGGTGTGTGCCTGCGTTTGTGTACTTTGGGAGGAGGGCTCACAGACACACTGGTAGAGGACACTGGGGATGTGCGAATGGTAGTGGCGGTGGTGAGTGCATGTGAGCGGTGTGTGGTGATGGGCTTGCTGGTGATGGAGGTAGTGGCTGAGGATGTAGTGCATGCAGGTGTGAGTGGAGATGAGACTGGGAGGGAGGAGGGAGACGTGGAGGAGGGGGACACAGTGGAGACAGTGGATGTTGGTATGTGTGCATGTGTATGATGCTTGTGTGAGTGCCTGTGAGATGTGTGGTGCTTATATTTGCCTGAGACCTCTCTTGTGTGTTGATGTGTGTGCATGCTGGTCTGATGGTGTGCTTGGGATAGGCTGAGGTACAGGGGATTGGGTCTGGGTGGAGGAAGTTGGAGGGGGGAGGCTGGACACAGGGACAATCGCTGCCATCAGTGCTGAGGCCAGAGACTGGAATGCTCTCTGTTGGGCTGCCCAGCCAGAATGAATGCCCTTCAGGTATGCATTTGTTTGTTGCAAATGACTCTCAACACCCTGGATGGCATTCAGAATGGTAGACTGCCCAACAGTGAGGGATCTCAGGAGGTCAATAGCCTCCTCACTGAGGGCAGCAGGGCTGACTGGGGCAGGGCCTGAGGTGCCTGGGGTGAAGAAGATGCCCACCCTCTTGGGTGAGCGGGCACGGGACACACGCTGAGAGGCTGCTGGGAGGGCGGTCCTGGTAGGGGGAGGCGGCTGTACCTGTTGATGCGGTGGGCACAGAGGTGCCCGCCACCGCAAGGGTGCTCCCATCAGAGGAGGAGTCGCTGTCGCTGGTCTCTGCTCCTGTGTCCGCCGTGGAGCTCCCCTCGCCCTCCGTCCCACTGGTGGCTTCAGACTCCGTTGTTTCGCCCTCCAGGGCCAAGTGGGATGCAGCTCCCTCCTGCACCGGTGCCAATGCTCCTCCGCCTGATGATGCTATTGCACACAAGAACACGGAGACCACAAAAAGGGGGGGAGGCAGGAGAAAGACATGTTCAGTGCATGCAACACCACTACCGTTGGCGGACACAACAGACACAGCAGCCCTCTGCACTACGCCATGCACTTATAGTTCCTAGATTAATCACATGCCCATGGGGTACAAGGCCTAAGCCCGATTGCTGCACACCTGGAAGTCACAGGAGCCTGACTAGGTATAGATGGCACTAACCACTAGTGGGGTTGGGTGCCCCAGAGTCTGCCTCACAAGGGACCTTGCCTACCAAGATCACCCTGGCCTAGGGGAACCCACTGCCCACCTCCCCCACCCAGACACCTCGTAATGCGCTCAGATTCAGCTAAATGAGAGTGTACTCACCCCCTTGTGGCTGCTGTGATGCCCTCAAGCGCCCATCCAACTCCAGATAGGCCACCACCAGGATCTGGAACATCAGGGGGGTCATGGTGCAACAGGCACCCCTCGCACGTTGGGAGGCCGTCCCCAGCTGGGCCTCCGCCGTCTTCTTGCTCCAGCGGCGCAGGTCCTCCCATCTTTTATGGCAGTAGGTGCTCCGTCTGTGGTGGACCCCAGGGTCCAGACGTCCTTGGCGATGGCACGCCAAATAGCCTTCTTCTGGTGGGCGCTGACCTGGAGGAATAGTACAGGGGGAAAGGAAAATCATTTACCCGTCCGGACCATCATACTCATTGACCCACGTTCCCACTCTTGCCCTGACACACATACACTCACCGTCCGCACATGCAGGCCTCAGCCCCCCCCCATTTATCTTTCATCCACACCACTCCAAACAGGCATGGCCCATGCAGCATGCTCACAGTGTACTCACCTGTTTGTCTGGAGGACCGTACAGTTGTGTGTACTGGGGGGGACCCCATCCACTAGTTTCTCTAACTCCTCCGAAGTGAAGGCAGGGGCCCTTTCCCCAGACACATGAGCCATCGTCACTTCCAGACACAGGTCACAGCAGCACTTGCAGTGTAGGTCCTCTCCTGTTGAAGGTCAGGTATCAAGTGAGTGAACAGACAGAAAATGGCAGTCACATCCACAGCGGTGCATACCAACACCGCCGGCGTACATCATCATTGGCTCCTCGGACCCATAGGGTCCCATGTTAACCAATGTTGGATTGCGCTGCGGTCTTTGACCGCCCTCCGCGACGGTGTACAACGCCACTGCAGTTACCTCACGTCCCCTTGTCCCACCTTACAGGTCAGGCAGCTGCCATTTCAGGGGGCCACATGGCATTAATATTAACTGCCTCACACCAATGTAGGTCTTGAATACACACAGTTGCAGGCACATTGCGGATTAATAAATGTGTGCAAATGACATTTTGTGATACCTCAGTATTGGCTGACTCTCTGCTCGCTGTTCTCGTCATAGGGCACGTCTGCTGGGGCAGGTGATGAGATGGCAGCATCCTCCGGTGTACAGACCACTGGTGGACCTGTCGACAATGGAAGAGAGACACATAATAGTCACCTACAGACTTGATCGTGCAACAATCCATGAACTGTGTGCCCAGTAGGAGCCAGACCTGATGTCAGCTATCCGCCATCCCACAGGAATCCCCCCTCTAGTGCAGGTCCTGTCAGTACTCCATTTCCTGGCAAGTGGTTCCTTTCAAACAACAGTGGCCATTACATCAGGGATGTCCCAGCCAATGTTCTCTAACGTGTTGTCCAGAGAGTTGTCTGCCCTGCTGAAACACATGCGCAGCTACATCGTGTTCCCTCAGTTGGAGGATTTGCCCACAGTGAAAGGTGACTTCTATGCCCTGGGACATATCCCAAACATCATTGGTGCCATTGATGGGACACATGTGGCCTTGGTACCCCCCGCAGGAGTGAACAGGTGTACGGAAACCGGAAGAGCTACCGTTCTATGAATGTGCAGATGGTGTGTTTGGCAGACCAGTACATCTCCCATGTGAATGCCAAATTTCCTGGCTCAGTGCATGACGCTTACATTTTGAGGACTAGCAGCATCCCTTATGTGATGGGGCAACTCCAGAGGCACCGTGTGTGGCTAATAGGTGAGGACAAGGACCCTATACATTGTGAATAGGTGTCTGGGTATGGGGTTGTCCCTACGGGTTAGTGTGTGTCTAACAGTTGTCCCTCCATATTTGCAGGTGACTCTGGTTACCCCAACCTGTCATGGCTACTTACCCCAGTGAGAAATCCCAGGACAAGGGCAGAGGAACGCTACAATGAGGCACATGGGCGAACTAGGAGGGTGATTGAACGCACCTTCGGCCTCCTGAAGGCCAGATTCTGGTGCCTCCATATGACAGGTGGTTCTCTCTACTACTCACCAAAGAAAGTGTGCCAGATCATCGTGGCCTGCTGTATGCTGCACAACCTGGCTTTGCGAAGCCAGGTGCATTTTCTGGAGTAGGATGGGCCAGATGGTGGTCTTGTGGCAGCTGTGGAGCCTGTGGACAGTGAAGAAGAGGAGGCAGAAGAAGAGGATATCGACAACAGGAACAACATATTCATGCAATACTTCCAGTGAGACACAGGTAAGAAGATGTCACTGCCTCCCATATCTCATACTATTATTGGAGATAGCATAAGTCTGCCATTTTCACTCAGTGTATGGACCCTGACCTGTCACTTTGCCTTTCCATTTCACAGATGTGGGTCCCACTTTGTGCCCTCTGCTATATTTCCTCCTGGCCTACAGCTGTGTTACATCGGTATGTGCACAAGTAAATTGACATTTCTATATTCCATGGTTATTGCAATTACACGTTTGTGAAACACAGACTGACTCCAGATTGTTTTGTAATTGAAGTGTGTTTATTTCTGTGCAAATAAGTGGAGGGGGTTGTAAAATGGACAGGGGGGATGGTGGAGGAATGTCCATGGCAGAGTCCAGTCTATTTGTTTCACAGGTGCATTGTCCAAAGGGGCATAGGAAGTGGAGCAATGGCAGTTGAAGGGTGGACAGGGTGACAAAGTGGGACAGAAGTGTGACATTCAGGGGGGTCTCATTTCCTGGCGGGGGTTTTGGCAATGTTCTCTGTCTTGTTCCTGTTTCTAGGGACCATTTGTGGGGTGGTTCTCCATCTTCAGGGGGTGGGGTGCTGGTGTCATGTTCCTGTGGTGGTGCCTCCTGTCCACTAGCGCCAGCAGAGGTGGAGGGCTGTTCATCATCCAGGCTAGCGTCATGGGCCCCTTATTGTGTCACAGTGTCCCTCCTGGTGTTGACAAGGTCTTTCAGCACCCCTGCAATGGTGACCAGGGTGTTGTTTATGGACTTCAGGTCCTCCCTGATCCCCAGATGGTGTTCCTTCTGCAGCCGCTGGGTCTCCTGAAACTTGGGCAGGACCGTTGCCATTGTCCTCTGGGAATGATGGTAAGCTCCCATGATGTTGGAGAGGGCCTCATGGAGAGTGGATTCCCTGGGCCTGTCCTCCCCCTGTCGCACAGCAGTCCTCCCAGCTTCCCTGTTTTCCTGAGCCTCTGTCCCCTGAACCATGTGCTCACTGCCCCCAGGTCCCTGATTTTCTTGGGTTGGTGGGTTTGCATGGGTTCCCTGTAGTGGTGGACACACTGCTGATTGACGTGTCCTGGGGACAGAGGGATGGGCCCGCTGGGTGGGTGCTGTGCCGGTGTTTCCTGAGGGGGGAGGCTCTGTGGTGGCTTGTGACAGTGTCAGGGGGACTGACTGTCCTGAGGTCCCTGATGGGCCGGGCTGGTCATCTTGATCCAGTTGTGCAGAGCTGCTGTCATCACTGTGTGTCTCTTCTGTGGGGGGACTGGATATGTCTGGAACCTCCTGTCCGGTGGGGTCCTGCAGGGGTCCTGCAGGGGTGTAAAGGCATGATTATTGCATCTGTGTGTGCCATTGTGTGCAATGGGTGAGTGACCCTGTACTCCAGTGCTTGCATTCTTGTCTTGGTCCTTGTGTGATATTTGGTTTGGGGTCTGTGTGGGTATCTGTAGTGGACATGCTTTGGTGATGGATGTCCATGCTTTGGTGTTGCATGCAGGGCTTGTTATATGGATGGGTGGGTTGTGATAGTGGGGCATATGTGAGGTGTTGGAGTGATGGGGGTGAGGGTGAGGGTGGGAGTATGTGATGGCATGCAGGTGGGGGGGGATGAGGTAGTAAAGATTTGACTTACCAGAGTCCAGTCCTCCTGCTACTCCTGCAAGGCCCTCAGAAAGCAGTATTGCCAAGACCTGCTCCTCCCATGTTGTTAGTTGTGGGGGAGGAGGTGGGGGTCCACCCCCAGTCCTCTGTTCAGCAATCTGGTGTCAGGAGACCACGGAACGCACCTTCCCCCGTAGGTCGTTCCACCTCTTCCTGATGTCATCCCTAGTTCTTGGATGCTGTCCCACTGCACCATAGCTCCATCTTCCTTGAAATGGAGGTGTGCTGCACCTGTGATCCGAATAGCTGTGGCTCTACCCGGACGATTTCCTCCACCATGACCCTGAGCTCCTCCTCAGAGAACCTGGGGTGTCGTTGAGGTGCCATGATGTGGTGTGGGTGATGTGTGAGGTGGTGTGTGTTGTGATGTGTAAGGGGATGTGTTGGTGTGTGTTGTTTGAGGTGCATGGATGTTGTGTAAGTGATGGTGTTGTGTGTCTGTGGATGCTTGTGTTGTTTATGGTGTTGTCTCTCTCTGGCGTGGTTTCAGACATCTGGTAGTAAGGGTTTGTGGGTGATGTGGGCGTGTGCTTTATATTGGATTGGGTGTGTGGGTGTCGTGTGTATATGTGTGTCAGGTGTGTGTATTTTGAATTGTCCAATGTGGCTGTGTTTTGTAAATGTGTGTGTATTTTGAGCGCGGCAGTGTGTACCGCCAATGAAATACTGCGGTTAAAAGACCGCCGCTTGGATTCGTGGGTCGTGATAGTGTGGGCTTATTCCTGTTGGCGTGACAGTGGAGGTTTTGTTATCCCCAGTTTATCACTGACCTTTGGTGTGGCGAACTTATGTGGGTGTCTGGATTATGGCGGATTCCGAGCTGTGGGTCGTAATAGCTGTAGCAGAATTCCACGGCCGCAGCGGTATGTTGGCAGTCTTCTGCATGGCGGTAAGCGGCATTTACCGCCAGGGTTGTAATGAGGGCCATAGTGTCATATTAAGGGCAATATTTGTAGCATTATAAGTATACTCTCCTCGCTTAAACCTATAACAGTAATGAGAAAAGAAGACCATTTGCCTGTGGCTAGTCAATGGTTGTGAGGGTAACAAGGGTACAAATGGTCAAAGGTTCCATTGGATGAACTGATTTTACTTATATCTTTTCTACTGTAGTTTACCACGGAAAGTACACAACATAGTGCTATTTTCAGGCTTAGTAATTATAGTATTATTGACTAAGAGTAACCTTATAGATCACTATGGCAGCAGCAAGTATGTCACAGCCTCCCCCATTTCTTAATGAAATAGGTGAACCCACCAAACCTCGGAAGGAATGGTCAATATTGTTTGAATCGTATTTAATAGCGATAGGAGGGGAAAAGCTATGGCGGTAAGGAAACAACATATACTTCTGCATAATTTGGGTATTCCTGGGAGAAAAGTCTATGAAAGTTTATCAGATCCTTACAACGATGAGGAGGATGAGGGGGACAGTCTAGATGAATATGAAAAAACACTCAACAAGCTGGAGAGCCACTTTGGTCCAAGGTTAACCCGTTCTGTGCCTTGGACGAGGTGACCTCGTCCAAGGCTACAGTTCCCGTGTGCCTTGGACGAGGTCACCTCGTCCAAGGCACGGGAACTGGGGGAAGCGCTAGCGCACCCCCCCTGTGCACCCTCCCCCCCCCCAAGGCGGGGATGGAAGGGGAAGACCTGGCAATCTGATGAAGTCAGCGCGCGCACAGCGCGCCAACGTCATCAAGTGTTGCCGGGACGCGCTGGAAGCCATTTGCTTCCAGCGCGTCGAGGGGAAAGGAGCTCAAAAGGTGAGTCCTTTCCTTTTTTGGGGTTTTGGGGGGGGGAAAACAGACACGGGGGGAAAGGAAAGAGTTTTTCCTTTCCCCCGTGCCTGTTTTCACTAGATTCCTGCTCCGTGGAGCAGGAATCTCCACTAGACACCAGGGATTTTTTTATGTCTGTTTCTTTTGGGGGCGACCCCTTGGGCAAGGGTCGCCCCCCTGGGGAGCTATTTTTTTAGTATTTCGCCACCCCTGGCGGCAGATCGCTGATTTTTCGGCGGATCTGCCCCCGGGGGGGGGGGGGAGGGGGGGGGGGGTGGGACGAAATCCACTAGACACCAGGGATTTTGTTTTTATTGTGTTTTTTGGGGGTGACCCCTTGGGCAAGGGTCGCCCCCCCGGGGGTCCATTTTATTTAGTGTTTCGCCCCCCCCCCCCTGGGGGCAGATCGCCGATTTTTCAGCCGATCTGCCCCCGGGGGAGGGTGCGAAATCCACTAGACACCAGGGATTTCTTTGTAAATAAATTTTTCTTTTGGGGGCTATTTTTTTTAGTGCTTCGCCCCCCCCTGGGGGCAGATCGCCAATTTTTGGGCCGATCTGCCCCCGGGGGGGGGGGGGGGGGCGAAATCCACTAGACACCAGGGATTTTGTTTTTATTGTTTATTTTGGGGGCAACCCCTTGGGCAATGGTCACTCCCCTGAGGGGGCTATTTTTTTTCTTCTGTTTCGGCCCCCCCGGTGGCAGACCAGCCATGTTTTTGGACGAACTGGCCCCTGGGGGGGTGGAAGCACACTAGGCGCCAGGGATTGTGTGGTGTGTGTCTGGTGTGTGTTTGGGGGCACCCCTTGGGCAACGGTCGCCCCCCCAAAGTGGGGAAAGTTCGTATTGGCCATCTCTGCCCCCTTTGGGGGCAGATGGGCCTATTGTTGTAGGCCCATCTGCCCCCAAGGAGGGCAGAAACCACCAATACGGCAGGGATTTATTTTTTTTTGTTCCCTTTTTGTGTTTTGTGCTGGGGGTGCCCCCTTTGGGAAGGGTCGCCCGCTAAAGGGGACACAGAGGTGTTGCCCATTTCTGCCCCCCTTGGGGGCAGATTGGACAATTTTTCTACGCCCATCTGCCCCAGAGGGGGGCAGGATCCACTTAGGTACCAGGGACAACTTCTAAGTTCTTGGTGGTGGGGTGTTTGTCAACTGGCGAAGTATTTGTATTTGTGATTATAACAATTTATTTCTTCATTTTCTTCTAGTTCAACGCTTTTGCTTCCTTTGCTGTGGATCCTTGCGGTTTTGGCAGTAGTTGTCCTGCGGTTTGCATAGTTGCATGTTTTAGGTAAGTGAAAGCAATTTACTCCAAAGGAGTATTGTTGACATGCATGAATGACATGTTTGTAGGTGGTGTACTAAATGAAGTATTGTGTGTTTGAAATTGTCCTTAGATTTGAGCACAATGATATTTGTGTTGTCATATGTCTAATTTGCTTTTTTCTTTTTTCTTTTTAGTGGGATATCATTGCTGATTGCTGTGTCTGTGCAGAGTAGTTGCTTGGTGAGTAGCTTTTTCAGGCAAGTGAGTGGTATAGTTTTTTTAGTACATAACTCTTTGTGATAAAGCTACACTTTGTTTATTACTTATTTTAGTCCTAGTTGTTGTTGGCAATCCATTTGTTGTTAGTGAGGATCATGGCTAGCCGCAGAGTGACCGCTCAGCAGGTTGTTCGCATGCTCTTTGAGTCGTCTTCAGACCATGATTACGAGACTGACTCTGCATCTGAGGCAGAGGAGGAAGCGGGAGATTCTGGAAGTGAGTTTTCTGTCCGAGAGTATTCTTCTGATGAGGAAGCTACTCTCAGTGCAGATGAAGGGCCTGTGTTAGAGGAGGACATTGATGTGGCAAGAGTGCAGCAGCCTGGGGCTGAAGGGTTTCCCATTAGAAGACCTGACACCTGGATTGCCCAAACATGGAGCAGCCACAGTTACCTGCATTTACTGGTCTCCCAGGGTGTAGAGTTAATACGGAAAACTTTTTGCCTGTCCATTTCTTTCACTTGTTAATGGACAATGTATTTTTGGAAGAGATTGTGGAGCAGACAAATGTGTATGCAGAGCAATATCTGCGGGACAACGCTGCCAGACTTAAGCCTCAGTCTAGAGCTACTCAGTGGGTTCCCACATATCTGGAAGAGATGAAAAAGTTTTTAGGTTTGTCTTTTTTGATGGGGTTGATCAGGAAGCCGTCACTGACTTCTTATTGGTCTACTAGTCCCTTGATGGCAATGGCTATATTTCCTGCAACTATGACACGTAATCGGTATTTGCTTCTTCTTCGTATGCTGCATTTTGTAGACAATGCTTTAGCCTTGCCACGAGATCACCCTGATTGTGACCGTCTTTTTAAGATTAGGCCTGTCCTTGATCATTTTGTAGATCGGTTTTCAGAGGTCTATGTTCCAGGCAAAGAGATAAGTGTGGACGAGTCTTTGGTCCTTTTCAAGGGGCGTTTAGTTTTTAAACAGTACATTCCTAGTAAGAGGGCACGGTATGGGATTAAATTGTATCTGCTGTCAGAAAGCAGTACAGGATATGCGTATAATTTCCGGGTCTACACTGGTAGGGATTCCAGTATTGACCCTCCTGGTTGTCCGTCCACTTTTGGAGTTAGCGAAAAAATTGTGTGGGAACTTGCTAGACGGCTGTTTAACAAAGGTCACCATTTGTACGTAGATAATTTCTACACTGGAGTGCAGTTGTTCAAGGAGTTGTTTAGAGTGGACACTGTTGCTTGTGGCACAATCCGTTCTAACCGGAAAGGCTATCCAAGGGAGCTTGTCTGTAAAAAACTTGAGAGGGGACAGTGCAGTGCCTTGCGGAATAATGAGCTGCTAGCTCTGAAATTTTCAGACAGGAGGGATGTGTACATGCTGTCTACCATCCATGATGAGAGTACTTCCCCTGTGACTGTTTGGGGTCAGGTTGCGGAAGTGCGCAAACCTGCGTGCATTTTGGACTACAATAGGCACATGGGTGGTGTTGATAGAGTAGATCAGAGGTTGGAACCTTACACTGCTCTTCGTAAGTCTTACGTGTGGTATAAAAAGTTGGCCCTACTTTTATTTAATTTGGCAACTTTTAATACCTTTTTTGTATACAAGGATTGTTCACCTGAGTCAAGGATGACATTTGTTAAATTTCAGGAGTCGGTGATAGAAAGCCTTATTGTGGTGGAACCGGCAAGAGTTCCTAGAGTAGAAGTGGTGGAGGATGTGACTAGATTGAAAGATCGGCACTTTCCAGATCACATTCCTCCCACTCCCAAAAAAGACTTGCCCAAAAAGAAATGTAGAGTATGTGCCCGGAGATTAATCCGTAGGGAGAGCCGGATGTACTGCCCCGAATGCGCTTCAAAGCCTGGGCTGTGTGTGCCCAGCTGTTATAGAAGTTACCACAGAAAGAAAAATTTCTGGGAAATACCGTGAGCGTAAGCTGTCTGTTTTATATTTTCATATGTTTCACGGTTGGCATCTCTGTCATGTATTTAGTTAGAACTTTTGTGTTTGTAGTTTTGTGCTTATTTTATAATTAGATAGTGGTTTCTTTGTTGTTTATAAACAAAAAAAAAGTGATGGTGGTGTGCGTGGGGTGGTGCTTGGCTGGCGGTGTGCGTGGGGTGGCGCTTGGCTGGCGGTGTGCGTGGGGTGGCGCTTGGCTGGCGGTGTGCTTGGGGTGGCGCTTGGCTGGCGGTGTGCTTGGGGTGGCGCTTGGCTGGCGGTGTGCTTGGGGTGGCGCTTGGCTGGCGGTGTGTATGGGGTGGCGCTTGGCTGGCGGTGTGCGTGGGGTGGCGCTTGGCTGGCGGTGTGCCTGGGGTGGGGCTTGGCAGGCGGTGTGCGTGGGTTGGGACTTGGAAGGCGGTGTGCTTGGGGTGGGGCTTGGAAGGCGGTGTGCTTGGGGTGGGGCTTGGCTGGCGGTGTGCTTGGGGTGGCGCTTGGCTGGCGGTGTGCGTGGGGCTTGGCTGGCGGTTTGGGTGGGGTGGCCTTTGGCTGGTGGTGCCAGCCAAACGCCAGTCCACACTCCAATCAGCCGTTGTGATTCTTGTATTAGGCATCTGGGCGTATGTAAGTGATGGGCCCTTGAGTGGCGCGGTCTGTCGATCTGAGTGTTGTAATGTGCTGGGCCCGTGGCTGGCGGTGTGAATGGACTTGTGCGTGTGATGTATGAAAGGTGTGTGAATGGACTGTAAAGCGGTTGGTGGCTTGTCGCGGCTTTACAGCTCACGAGCTGTGAGTCATTGGTTCAGTTTTTTGCCTTTCAGTTATTAACAGTGCATTTCATTTTTGGGAAATCTCTTGTTAATAAAATTTGATCCACTGAACCATCACTCACCCTCGTGCCAAATCCAACCAGTATGTGTGGTAAAAATGACAAAACCTGCTCCGCTGTAATCAGGCGTCGCAGCACACCTGTGACACGCTAGGTGCCTCGGGTGGGACCCCGATGATGAAGCATGCCACCAACTTGGTTGGTGGGTGAGGGGTCTTTTTCACATAACCTAAGTGTGTCTCTTTTCACAATTTTAGTGTTTGGCACATCACGGACGTATGTGGACACATCAAAATGATATATTACAAAACTACCTGTGTTTGGGGGGGAGGGGCCACCTATGTTTTGGGTCCTATGGTCCTGGGTGCGGCCTTCATCTAGGGAAACCTACCAAACCCAGACATTTTTTTAAACTAGACACCCCAAGGAGACCAGGGAGGTGTGGCTTGCGTGGCTCCCCCAACATTTTCTTACCCAGACTCCTCTGTAAACCTCAAAATTTGCTTAAAAAAGCATATTTTCCTGACTTTTCTTAGTAGGATCACCGCTCCAGCACAAAATTCCTACTCCCCAGTTTTCCCCTCAGTCTCCCAAGTAAAATGACACCTCCCTTATGTGGATCCCCAAAGCAGAGTCAGTCTAAAGATGTATAAAAGAATATGTCCTTATAAACTCGCTGTGCTATCCCCTCTATCGCTACAAGTTTTGGGCCTTATTCTGTTGCAGGCACCTGGCCCACCCACGCAAGTGAGGTATCATTTTTATCGGGAGACTTGGGGGAACGCTGGGTGGAAGGAAATTTGTGGCTCCTCTCAGATTCCAGAACTTTCTGTCACCGAAATGAGAGAAAAAGGTGTTATTTTAGCCAAATTTTGAGGTTTGCAAAGGAATCTGGGTAACAGAACCTGGTCAGAGTCCCACAAGTCACCCCTTCTTGGATTCCCCTAGGTCTCTAGTTTTAAAAAATGCACAGGTTTGGTAGGTTTCCCTAGGTGCCGGCTGAGCTACAGGTCAAAATCCACAGGTAGGCACTGTTTTCTATGAAAAAATGTGATGGGTCCATGTTGTGTTTTGGGCCATTTCCTGTCGCGGACGCCAGGCCTACCCACACAAGTGAGGTATCATTTTTATCGGGAGACTTGGGGGGAACGCTGGGTGGAAGGAAATTTGTGGCTCCTCTCAGATTCCAGAACTTTCTGTCACCATAATGTGAGGAAAATGTGTTTTTTAGCCAAATTTTGAGGTTTGCAAAGGATTCTGGGTAACAGAACCTGGTCAGAGCCCCACAAGTCACCCCTTCTTGGATTCCCCTAGGTCTCTAGTTTTCAACAATGCACAGGTTTGGTAGGTTTCCCTAGGTGCCGGCTGAGCTAGAGGCCAAAATCTACAGGTAGGCACTTTGCAAAAAACACCTCTGTTTTCTTTCAAAAAATGGGATGTGTCCACGTTGCGCTTTGGGGCATTTCCTGTCGCGGGCGCTAGGCCTACCCACACAAGTGAGGTATCATTTTTATCGGGAGACTTAGGGGAACGCTGGGTGGAAGGAAATTTGTGGCTCCTCTCAGATACCAGAACTTTTTTCTCACCATAATGTGAGGAAAATGTGTTTTTTTAGCCAAATTTTGAGGTTTGCAAAGGATTCTGGGTAACAGAACCTGGTGAGAGCCCCACAAGTCACCCCATCTTGGATTCCCCTAGGTCTCTAGTTTTCAAAAATGCACAGGTTTGGTAGGTTTCCCTAGGTGCCGGCTGAGCTAGAGGCCAAAATCTACAGGTAGGCACTTTGCAAAAAACACCTCTGTTTTCTTTCAAAAAATGGGATGTGTCCACGTTGCGCTTTGGGGCATTTCCTGTCGCGGGCGCTAGGCCTACCCACACAAGTGAGGTATCATTTTTATCGGGAGACTTAGGGGAACGCTGGGTGGAAGGAAATTTGTGGCTCCTCTCAGATTCCAGAACTTTTTTCTCACCATAATGTGAGGAAAATTTGTTTTTTTAGCCAAATTTTGAGGTTTGCAAAGGATTCTGGGTAACAGAACCTGGTGAGAGCCCCACAAGTCACCCCATCTTGGATTCCCCTAGGTCTCTAGTTTTCAAAAATGCACAGGTTTGGTAGGTTTCCCTAGGTGCCGTCTGAGCTAGAGGCCAAAATCTACAGGTAGGCACTTTACAAAAAACACCTCTGTTTTCTTTAAAAAAATGGGATGTGTCCACGTTTCGCTTTGGGGCATTTCCTGTCGCGGGCGCTATGCCTACCCACACAAGTGAGGTATCATTTGTATCGGGAGACTTGGGGGAACGCTGGGTGGAAGGAAATTTGTGGCTACTCTCAGATTCCAGAACTTTCTGTCACCATAATGTGAGGAAAATGTGTGTTTTTAGCCAAATTTTGAGGTTTGCAAAGGATTCTGGGTAACAGAACCTGGTCAGAGCCCCACTAGACACCCCATCTTGGATTCCCCTAGGTCTCTAGTTTTCAAAAATGCACAGGTTTGGTAGGTTTCCCTAGGTGCCGGCTGAGCTAGAGGCCAAAATCTACAGGTAGGCACTTTGCAAAAAACAGCTCTGTTTTCTGTCAAAAAATGGGATGTGTCCACGTTGTACTTTGGGGCATTTCCTGTCGCGGGCGCTAGGCCTACCCACACAAGTGAGGTATCATTTTTATCGGGAGACTTGGGGGAATGCTGGGTTGAAGGAAATTTGTGCCTCCTCTCAGATTCCGGAACTTTCTGCCACAGAAATGTGAGGAACATGTGTTTTTTTAGCCAAATTTTGAGGTTTGCAAAGGATTCTGGGTAAAAGAACCTGGTCAGAGCCCCACAAGTCACCCCATCTTGGATTCCCCTAGGTCTCTAGTTTTCAAAAATGCACAGGTTTGGTAGGTTTCCCTAGGTGCCGGCTGAGCTAGAGGCCAAAATCTACAGGTAGGCACTTTGCAAATAAACACCTCTGTTTTCTTTCAAAAAATGGGATGTGTCCACGTTGCGCTTTGGGGCATTTCCTGTCGCGGGCGCTAGGCCTACCCACACAAGGGAGGTATCATTTTTATCGGGAGACTTGGGGGAACGCTGGGTGGAAGGAAATTTGTGGCTCTGCTCAGATTCCAGAACTTTCTGTCACCATAATGTGAGGAACATGTGTTTTTTTAGCCAAATTTTGAGGTTTGCAAAGGATTCTGGGTAACAGAACCTGGTCAGAGCCCCACAAGTCACTCCATCTTGGATTCCCCTAGGTCTCTAGTTTTAAAAAATGCACAGGTTTGGTAGGTTTCCCTAGGTGCCGGCTGAGCTAGAGGCCAAAATCTACAGGTAGGCACTTTGCAAAAAACACCTCTGTTTTCTTTCAAAAAATGGGATGTGTCCACGTTGCGTTTTGGGGCATTTCCTGTCGCGGGCGCTAGGCCTACCCACACAAGTGAGGTATCATTTTTATTGGGAGACTTGGAGGAACGCTGGGTGGAAGGAAATTTGTGGCTCCTCTCAGATTCCAGAACTTTCTGTCACCATAATGTGATAAAAATGTGTTTTTTTTAGCCAAATTTTGAGGTTTGCAAAGGATTCTGGGTAACAGAACCTGGTCAGAGCCCCACAAGTCACCCCATCTTGGATTCCCCTAGGTCTCTAGTTTTCAAAAATGCACAGGTTTGGTAGGTTTCCCTAGGTGCCGGCTGAGCTAGAGGCCAAAATCTACAGGTAGGCACTTTGCAAAAAACTCCTCTGTTTTCTTTAAAAAAATGGGATGTGTCCACGTTGCGTTTTGGGGCATTTCCTGTCACGGGCCCTAGGCCTACCCACACAAGTGAGGTATCATTTTTATCGGGAGACTTGGGCGAACCCTGGGTGGAAGGAAATTTGTGGCTCCTCTCAGATTCCAGAACTTTCTGTCACCATAATGTGAGGAAAATGTGTGTTTTTAGCCAAATTTTGAGGTTTGCAAAGGATTCTGGGTAACAGAACCTGGTCAGAGCCCCACTAGACACCCCATCTTGGATTCCCCTAGGTCTCTAGTTTTCAAAAATGCACAGGTTTGGTAGGTTTCCCTAGGTGCCGGCTGAGCTAGAGGCCAAAATCTACAGGTAGGCACTTTGCAAAAAACACCTCTGTTTTCTTTAAAAAAAAATGGGATGTGTCCACGTTGAGTTTTGGGGCGTTTCCTGTCGCGGGCACTACGCCTACCCACACAAGTGAGGTATCATTTTTATTGGGAGACTTGGGGGAACATAGATTAGCAAAACAAGTGTTATTGCCCCTTGTCTTTCTCTACATTTTTTCCTTCCAAATATAGGAGAGTGTTTAAAAAAGATATCTATTTGAGAAATGCCCTGTAATTCACATGCTAGTATGGTCACCCCGGAATTCAGAGATGTGCAAATAACCACTGCTCCTCTACACCTTATCTTGTGCCCTTTTTGGAAATACAAAGGTTTTCTTGATAGCTATTTCAAGCCTTCTTCTGCAGCCACTTTTTCCCATTTTTTTTAAACAAATGAAATTTTCACTGTATTTTGGCTAATTTCTTGGCCTCCTTCAGGGGAACCCACAAAGTCTGGGTACTTCTAGAATCCCTAGGATGTTGGAAAAAAAGGATGCACATTTGGCTTGGTTAGCTTATGTGGACAAAAAGTTATCAGGGCCTAAGCGCGAACTGCCCCAAATAGGCAAAAAAAGGCATGGCACAGGAGGGGGAAAAGGCCTGGCAGCGAAGGTGTTAATGTGGTTTTGGAGAGGCATACGTTTTTCAGTAGAACACAAGGGAAAAATGAAATGGTGTCTAGCTATATTGCATGTCTTAGGGGTTTGGCCAACACTTGTGAATTTGGGGATCTGGGAGACTACTTAATTGGAGATCAATTAGTGAGGTGCACAAATAATCCACGGGTGCAGGAAAAATTGCTGGCTCATAATCCTGCCTTGAAGGAAGCAGTAGACATAGCAAAAGGCATTGAGCGTACAGCAGAGTGTATGGAGGAAATGAGACACTCCACAGAGTCTGAGGTAGTAAAATAAGTTAAAATATGGTCTAAACAGGATGATAGAGGAATGAACCAAGAGGAAGAAATGAAGGTACTTGAAGTGTCTATTAAAAGGAATACAGTGGTTAATATTGAAGGTGGTAAGAATAAGTGTTTCAGGTGTGGCAATATTAAACACTTATCCAATTATCCTATGTGTCCAGCTCGCAATTGTTTATGCAGGAAGTGTGGTACAACTGGTCATTATGCACATGTTTGTAAGAATGAAAGAAGTGACAAAAAACCCATGCACAAGGTTGAAGAAGTACAAGATTTGAAACACAAATATGTGTTACAAGTAAAAGAAAAAGAGGTACGTAACCATTTGGATAACATGTATCCTGCTTGTGACATTGAATTGGATGGTATCTGTGTAAAGGTGTTTGCGGACTCTTGTTCACCGTTCACCTTCGTGGATTACAGTGTATTTGAAAACAGTTTCCAGAGTAAGGGATATAAGTTACTGCCTGCAGACATAAAGCCAGGAGGGTATAACAGTGATCCCATACCACTAAAGGGAATGTTACATTTGCATATTACCTTTAAGGATTGCCACACGAGTGGCAACTAATATTTTACAAAGAAAGGGTCCAATTTGTTAGGGTGGAGGCATCAACAAGAACTAGGAATCAAGCTGGACCCCAACAACAAGGAACAAGTATTACTAGTGGATAAGTCTACAACAAGGGAGAGTATATGTGAAGAATTTCCCAAACTATTTTAGGTTAGGGCGTTTGAAGGACTACCAACACAAAATTTAAGTAAAGGAAAATGCCATACCTGTGGTTCATAAAGCAAGGCCCATTCCACATCTCATGCAGGAACCACTAATACAAGAACTGAACAGACTAGTGGAACAAGGGGTCATAGAACCTATAGAAAGCTCCTTATGGTTGGCCTCCATTGTGGTCACCAAGAAACCCTGTGGTCGAGGTATACGACTGTGTGTTGAAATTGGAGATTTGAATGCCAACATATGGGTTGAAAGGTTTCCCTTACCCAGAATAAATGAAATGATAAGCATGATCGTTCTGGAAAAATATTTCAGTGTAATATACCTATCATCTGCGTACCATCAGGTTGAACTTCATCCTTCGCCTTGTTCGCTCACATCCTTCATAACATCACATGGGGCCTTCAGGTATTGCAGAATGCCATTTGGCCTTGCTTCAGCTGCAGATGTTTTACAGTGAATCATGCAAGGTATTCTGCAAGGGATCGACTAAGTAATGTGCTTCTAAGAAGATATATTGGTTTATGGAAGAACAGAAAGTGAATATAATTCAACCTTAAGGAAAGTATTTAAAGCCTTGGATGAAGCATGTATGACCATCCAGAGGGATAATTGACAAATAGGTGTAGAATCAGTAGAATACCTAGGTCACAAAATAACAAAGGATGGTTTAAAACCTAAATGGGATTTAGTTGTTGCTGTAAAAGATGCTCCAGCACCACTGATAAGGAAGAGCTTAAATCCTTCCTGGGGTTGACAGAATTCATGGCAAAATTTGTACACAATTTTGCTGACGTCACAGCACCTATGAGAACCTTGTTAAAAAAAATATATCCTTTGAGTGGAATTCAGAATGCCAAGTGGCATTTGATAAAGTGAAGGAGGCTATAGCCAAGACTCCTAGTTTAGGAAATTTTGACCCAAAAAGGAAAACTTTACTGACCACCGATGCTAGCGGGAAGGGTCTAATAGCCACCCTATCCCAGTGAGTGGATGGCCAAGAGAAAATTGGAGCATTTGCACCTAGATCTCTTAGAGATGCAGAAATTAACTACTCCACAATAGAAAGAGAGGCCTTGGCATGTTACTGGGCTATAGATCACTTCAAATTGTTTCTTTGGGCTTACCCTTCTGCGTCAGGACTGATCACAAACCCCTTACTTTTATATTCACCTCCAAAGGGAGAGACCATGCCACACCTCGTATTGCCAAATGGATTCTTGGTTTAGAGGGCTTTAACTTTGAGGTGGAGTACGTCCCTGGCAAGAAAAATGTCATAGCTGATTGCTTGTCAACATTACCAAGGAAGGAAGAAGAAGAGGAGAGACACAGCATACTTGAACCTGTGCTATATGTAGACTTGGCAGGTCTTACCAAGGAGGAATGGGATACAGGAATAAAGAACGATAAGACCTTAAGGTTGGTAAAGGAAAAGATAGTCAAAGGCTGGCCAGAAAGGTCTGAGCACTTGGAAGAGGTGCTGAAAGGGTATTGGGAGGTGAGGACAGAACTTCATATTTCCAATGATATGATGATGAGAGGAGAGAGGATAGTACCTCCTAGTGAATTATGGGACAAATTGGTGGACTTAGCCCACGAGGGCCATTTGGGAAGAAACCTTACTAAAAAATAATTTAGGGCCACGCATTGGTTCCCCACTATGGACGGGATGGCGGCAAACACAGTGAGAGATTGTGTTTAATGCGCTATGGGCGATAAAACTAAGGTTATACAAAAATCTCCATTGTCTCTGGTTGATGTGCCAATAAAGCCTTAGGAGAAGTTGGGATTAGACATTATGGGTCCCTTTAGCCAATCCAATGTGAAAGGAAAATTCGTGCTGGCGTTGGTAGATTATCACTCACATTGGATAATGACCAAGTTAGTGAACCATGTGACCACCCAGGATGTAATTGAATTTTTAACAGATGCATTCATGAGGGAGGCAATCCCTAGCACACTAATTACTGACAATGTGGTACACTTCACTTCAGAGGCAATGAGAGACTGCTTATGGAAAAGTGATATCCACCATTTTAGGGCGATGTTATACAATCCTAGAGCAAATGGTCTATTAGAAAGAGCCAACAGAATGATTACAAATTGTCTGCAATTATTCTCATTGTCCCAAGAGTCGGGGGAACTGGCTCTTAAACACATGTTGTGGTCATACCATATTACGCCCAATTTGGTTACTGGGATCTCCCCGTTCCTTTCATTTAAAGGAAGGCTTCCTGGAACCAAACGTAATCCTAACTAATTGAAGAGGGGGAACCCCACTGGGTGCAATGAGAGAAGGTTGCTGAATGTGTCCAATGGAATCAAGGAAAATACCGGAAGTGGTATGATAATAAATTTGGTGCCACAAATACTATGGAGGGTTGGACAGTGGGTTAGGGCCAAACTCCCGGAACCCACCCGAAAGGAGGGCAGCAGGTTTTCCAAACCTTTGAGGATTACCAGAGTACAAAGAAATGTGGTAACGCTGGAGGATGGTAGAGTGTGGAGCATGAATAGATTGTCCTGCAGCAACGTTGGGGGAATAACAGCAATGCATGAGTCCGAAGGGAGAACATGTGAACCGCCCAAGCTGGGTGGTGATAATAGACTTCCGAGAAAGAGAGCATGTCCATCATGGCACAAGGACTACATGTTTCATTATTAAGGAAGGGAGATGTGTTGTAATCTGAAGTTAAATGATCTGTATCTTTTTCACCTTGTTTATAAAATGTATTTACAAGTGGTTAATTCACTATATCTGTATTCATCACTAGCCTACTGTTTAGTAAGCTATTTTAGTGTAGTATATGTCTACATCTCAGAATGGTATGCTCCAGATGTTTACCTTAGAATGCAGGACAATAGAATGCACTGGAGTTCACCTTAGAATGTTGAGATGGGAGATGGGGTGCAAGGAGTCTGGTTGAATAAACATGTGGTTCCCTCTTGACTTCAGCCTGAATATTACACTTACCTAGTCCCAGTTTTTCTGCCAAATAGTCCAACCCCTGAAAGCAGTCTCAGGCACCTTAAATCAGACCTTCTTGTAGCAGCTAGGTTCTACCTGCATCAACAAACAGCCATTCGACACTGGCCCAATTAGCAACTCATATAAATTTGGTTTGTAAATTAGGGGCCTTGCACCCTCTCTTTGCTTATAAACAGAGGCCTCATGAATTGCAGAGTGGTTGCCATCGATATCACCTTAGATTCAGAACATCCAAGCCGCCCCTTTCTCTGGGCAAGGAAAACCATTAATTCACCCTCCTGATCTTCCTGAGTGACCAAATAAATATAGCAATCATAACTTCCGTACCTGTGGACCATGATCTTTCAAATTTTACCAGGATAGCCTGTTACAGGTAAAGTGGCTTCAGTAGCAGTAGCATTTTTACAATGTTGCAACGGCCCATTGCTAGTAGGTGCAGATTATTCCATCCACATCTTCAACAAAATGGCCAATCCCCACCAAATCATTTGACCGCTTACACATTCAGTTTTGCATCTGCGTCTGTGAAGGTCCCTGCATTATACAGATATCACATCATCACATCGTCAGTTGTATGAAAGAGACAAAGTACCTGATTTTGAAGCTAAGCATAAGCATACATTAAAATGTGCCTTTAGCTACTTCCAGTTTTCCTACGTTTAAGAGTATATGAAGTTCATAATGCAGTAGGTCTTAATCCTTTTGGATTGTGTGGGCCTCCAATGAATCACTATTTGAAGTCAGGGATCCCACCTAAGTAACTTCAATGACTTAAATCTCAAAACATTTCACAAAAACGATGAAGCAAGGGCATATCAAGCAAATTCACAAATTATGAAATATTGTATTTAGTTCACAAACAATGACATATCCAAAAGTCTAAATTACAATCATAAGGCTGGAGTATTTAAAAAATGCAGTTCTGTTTCTAAAAGACAACACAAAATGTTGCTCATTAGCATATCATTTTGTCTCATTTGCTCCAAGGCATGCTCTCTTTTTATGCGCTAATACTAGTGTTTTAACTGAGGCCACCAGTCCTCCATATTTGGTTCCTTGCACAGCTACCAGGAATCAAGATAAGGATACCAACTTAATTGTTAGCATCCAATTTCAAATTCCTTCTCCTTTTTAGAGCATTTTAAAATGTTCAAGTTTGCTTTTATATGTGTATATAGTTCGTTCATCTGCTGTCATTTCATTTTCTAAATACTCAACATAGGCTCCGAGGACTCCCAGGTGTCGTTTGGTCACAAGTTAAACATCACTGGTCTAATTACCTGTTATGGTGTCGGGCATCGGGTGTTGCCACAATATCGCCATTCCTGATTGGCAGGAAAGATCTGTTTTGTGCTTGCCTACACCCTACTGAGACTGTCAGCACCAGTAAGGGAATGATTGTTAGTGTGCTTTCAGTGAGCACCTGAGATTGTTTGACTATAGAATCTTTGTTTCACTTAAGCTGATTGTAGCAGACATAGGCGGTCATTCTGACCGCGGCGGGCGGTGGTCGCCGCCCGCCATGCGGTTACCGCCGAATGACCGCCCTGCGGTCAAAAGACCGCGGCGGCCATTCCAACTTTCCCGCTGGGCCGGCGGGCGACCGCCAAAAGGCCTCCCGCCGGCCCAGCGGGAAAGCCCCTGCAGCGAGGAAGCCGGCTCCGAATGGAGCCGGCGGAGTTGCAGGGGTGCGACAGGTGCAGTGGCACCCATCGCGATTTTCACTGTCTGCAAAGCAGACAGTGAAAATCTGTATGGGGCCCTGTGAGGGGGCCCCTGCACTGCCCATGCCAGTGGCATGGGCAGTGCAGGGCCCCCCAGGGGCCCCACGACACCCGTTCCCGCCACGCCAGAAACAGGCTGGCGGGAAGGGGGTCGGAATCCCCATGGCGGCGCTGCAAGCAGCGCCGCCATGGAGGATTCCCTGGGCCAGGGGAAAACCGGCGGGAAACCGCCAGTTCCCCTTTTCTGAAAAGCCCAGGAAGCACCGCCAGCCTGTTGGCTGTGCTTCTGTGATCCCCGGCCCTGGCGGTCATGGACCGCCAGGGTCGGAATGACCCCCATAATGTGGCCCCAGACTCACAGAGAGGGTCGCCAGATGAAATGTCTTCTCAAGATAATTAGACCTTGATGGCCCTTTGGATAAAGGAGTATAATCCTCAGCATTACTGAAATACAAGACACCACAGGGAAAAATCTCTATGCCTCCTGGGTCCTGTACCTTATAATTAGCCAATGACATGTCTAGTAATGGCAATGAACAATATTAACTCAGATTCCTTTAAATAGAGTGACAAATAGGGGATGCATGACAGGCCATCAGTACTGGGCTATCAAGCAGGGTTGGAGAAAATGAGTTAAGTGGGGCTGTACTTCCGTGTCTAGGGTGAAGGAACTGGCATGAAACTTACATGCCACAAGGAATTTATGAGGGTTCTTAAGGAGTCAATTTCGGCTTGTTCAAATAACAGTGGTACAGTGTGGGTCACATACATTGTCCCCTCCAGAGGCTAAGGAGCAGTTTTTCCTCGTTTACATGTTTGTCTGTTCACTAATGAATGTAAGAAAAACCCTACTAAATGCAAGAAAGGTAGATGTGCTCCAGTGTGAATCACAATAGACCAATCAAGAAACTCACTTAGAAGTTAGAGCATCAGACTGAGTATACAATGAGTGTATCCTGTGTTAATGACACAACTTTTTATATATACCTTTTTGCTCCTGTAACTAAGGTAATGTTCCTTTCGCTGGTGAAATGCCATCACTGGGCAGCCTTGATATCATTAAGTACTTGTGGACCCGGGCCTGGCAATGGGCGAATTGTGTTGCAATCTTCATTTTCCAATAATTCAACTTGCTGAAAGGGCAAGATAAGGCAAGGTAAAATACAGTACACGTAAATTATGTTGCCCACCAGTTTTGCTTAATACGTGAATTTCAATTGAGTGCTTCATCATAGAAACCTATTTATTTATGTATTTATTTGCCAAAGTTTTGCTTTTACTGGAATAATGGGTGTCCTTGTGTTCTTGTGCTTTCGCCTTGCATTATAGTAAGCGCCCTCCTGTGACAGGTTTACTGCCATCAAGAGCGTCTTTTAACAAGGGATATGGATACTCCTTTGATGAAACTGTTCACACATCTTCTGTTGTCTAACTTTATAGCCTCCTGGATCGGATGAAATCTTTTCACCTGTGAAATTAGAAAAACTCTAGGTGCCAGATGTACGATCCCGAGTTTTGGGACTCGCAATTTGCAACTCGTTTTCTAGTCGCAAATTGTGAGCCGCAGAACCCTACGTACAACAGTGTACTTTACACTGTTTGGGATTCGCAATGGGTTCGCAAATGACCTACCTCATGAACATTCATGAGGTAGGTCGCAATTTGAGACCCCAATGGGAATGGCCGTAATCACAGGGATGGTGGCCTGCTGGAGATAGCAGACCACCATGTCTGTGACTGCTTTTAAATAAAGCAGTTTTTTTTTTTAAATGCAGCCTGTTTTCCTTAAAGGAAAATAAGATGCATTTCAAAAACAAAAATGAAAAGTTTTCTTTTCATTTTTTCAGAGCAGCCAGTAGTCCATGGGACCACTGCCTGCTCTGAAAAAATATTTTCTCTGCCATTCTCAAAGGGGAAGGGTTCCAGTGGGGAACCCTTCCCATTTGTGAAGGGTTAGCACCAGTTTGAAACTGGGGCTGTGATTGTTTTGTGACCGTATTCACGGTCACAAAACAATGCTACATTGCGCTGTGACTCACAATCAGGAAAGGAATGCCCCTTCCTAATTGCGACTCACAAACCTATTTTGCAATTCGGTAAATAGATTACCGAATCACAAAATAGGGTCTGTAGATACCAAAATGTTTTTTTCCTCTTGCAAATGGTCCGATTCTTTAAATCGGGCTGTTTGCGACAGGAAAAATATATGTACATGTGCCCCTAGATGTTTAATGAAAGAATTTGGATGGAAACTTTGTTAATGTAACAAAAAGCTTTAATCTACTGCTTTCATTTGTAGAGTAGCTTTCTATTAGACCTCTCAGCCTTAAGGTAGTCTTCCCATAAATTGTGTGTCTTCACTTCTCCCATTTTTGTTAACCTTATTTTTTCTGGCCTTAGGACTTTAGCACTGCTAACCAACTGTAATGTGCTTGTGCTCTCTCCCCTAAACATGGTAGAAATTGCTTATACTCAATTGGCATATTTAATTTACTTGTAAGTCCTTAGTATATTGGCACTACATGACCCAGAGCACGTAAATTAAATGGTACTGGAGGGCCTGCAGCACTGATTGTGCCACCTTTTTAAGTAGCCCTTCTAAACATGTCTCGGGTAGCCTGCAATAGCAGACTGTGGGTACAGTTTTAATCTGCCATTTTGACCTGGCAAGCTAAACATTTAGCTAGGCCCAAAACGTCTGTTGTAATGCAAAATATATGTCACTACTAACTAGGTCTTGAACAACCGAGAGGGCAGGGTGCAGAGCATTTAAAAGGTGTTACATGCACTTTCAAGATTTTCATTTCCTGGTAGTGAAAACTCTAAAATTATTTTTTCACTGCTGCAAGGCCGACCTCTCCCACAGGATAACATTGGGTTAACTTATTACATTTAATAAGTGATAACTTTGAATTGGGAGCAGGTCGACATGTTTGGTGTCTAACAAATTGTAATTAAAAGTCCTCTTTAATGGTAAAATCTGATTTTTAGTCACAATTCTGAAAATACCACCTGTTAAAAAGTTAGCATTTTGTTGTCCTAACCATTTTGTGTTTTACTGCCTGTTTCCTGGGTCACATGAGTATGTGTAGTTGACAGTTGGTCTTTGTGTATTGCTCCCAAACAGACAAAGACAAGCTAGGCATTGGCAGAATGGTTCCCCTCTGAGTTATTGAGGGGGAGGAGTTGTCACCTACCACACTTGCACATCAAAAAGGCCCTGCTTGTGCGCTCTCACAAAAGGTTTGGCACTATTATTATCATTATTTATTTATTCGGTCTAAAATTAGACCATTAAAATACAATAAAAACAACCATACATAAAAGTAAAACAGAAATCATGACCCTCACAAAAACAAATACAATTAATACACTCCTTGTCAAACAAAACAAGTGTTAAATAATACACCTAACTTGGTGCTTCCCCGCCCTGATGGATACCATTTACCAAAACAAGTTGGAAAAACCGGATTATATGCTAAAATCTTTTCTGATTTTACCTATTTAAACTACAGAATACCATGTACTTTAATCAAAACATACGTAAATATGCACTTTTAAAACACACTTTTTAAATAAGTTATTCATGGAAAGTAGATCACAGTACTTTAAAAAATACTTCATACTACAATACCATGAACCAAATATTAAAAAAGTACCGCAGAATAGAATGGGCATACATGTATATGTACTTTTAAGACTCATTTCTCAGATAACTTGTTCATAGGAGTTAGGCCTTATTACTTACAAAGTGCTATGTGCTATAGTACTAATAATCAAGAGTTAAGAAAAATACCCAACTTTAGGGACAGTTAAAAAATAAAATAAGCACACTGGTTATAAAAAAGTTCCATAACAATATTAAGTAAAAAATCTATAAACAAAAAAAAAAAAACTAATATCTTTAAAATTAGTCCAAAAGTAAAACAACATAGATGATCATATTTAGATTTCATGGCCAATTAAAATCCTCGTCCATTAGCTGCTAGACCTCTCTCCAGCTAATAGACCAGAATCTAAAATAATCCTACTACGAATGGTCCAAGCTGCTGACAGATATTTGGAGACTGAGATTACTATCAACGTGGAAGAATCATATTAGCATAATCTGTAGGCACTAGCTCGATCATGCAATAGCAAAACCTTGCACAGAGGGATAATACACTTTCCTCTAGGGCACCTGTACAAGGAAAAGAAAAACAGAACATGCTCAGGTGTTTCCTTACATAAGTGACAATTTATACATTTATCAGAGATGGAGGTGTTAGTCGACCAATAGGCTGTGAGACTGTTTACTGCTAGTGTACCAAATCTGAGATGAAGGAATAGGGCTCGAGCGCTTGCTGGTATAGGGAGATCCAAAAAGTTCTCGGACCGAGGTTCGTGCTTAACCAGCAAAAACTCTGCTGTCAACCGACCAGTCCCGTTGCAATGAAAGGACTCATCATGAACTTTCCCCCAATATCTCTCTTTAACCAGCAACCTGGCATTAGCAGAAATCACCTCAGGATTCTCCCAATAATGGGGGAACCCAACTTGAACCAAGCTGATTTCATCTCCCTCGACCAACTAATTTTTCCTTTCCCTGATGAGATGCTATAAGATCTTTGATTGCTGCCCTAAAAGGCTCAAGTTCTTCCGTTTTCCACAATCGGATCCAATATAAAAGTGGTCTTAAACCCGCTGTATCTTTGATGCTGCTTATGCCCAGATCTAGTCTGAGAGGGATCATCGGCGTGCCCTTCCCTAGCCTAGATATGTGTCTGAGAAAATTATTTTCTTTAATTTGAAGGTTATCCAATTGTCTGTAAGAACCCCAGAGCTCCGCTCCATGCAGGGCAGCGGCAAGGACTTGAACTTTGTAAATTTCAGAAATGGGAATCAGAGGAGGCCTCGCTACAGCTCTGGGCTTTCGTTCTAACGCTCCACCTATTTGACTTATAATAAGTGCCCCTTTGCTAATGGCTGCATCCCAGTTGCTCCTATCCGATAACCTAATGCCCAGATAATCGTACTCTTAACATTGACATCCAGCCCATAGTCTCTACAAAATGCACAGAATTGATTGACCAAATTTTGCATTCCCATAGCTGTTTTCGCCAGCAAGATGGTATCATCCTCGTAAAGCAAACATGGCACTTTCTTCCCTGCCAACTTAGGCGAGTCATTGGTACAATTTACTAGGTATTTAATGCAATTGTTTATGTATAAGAGGAAAAGGGTAGGGGCTAGAACACAACCTTGTCTAACTCCTCTTTTAATGGCAACTGGGTCTGTTAGATCGCCATCCTTTTCCACTCCTAATTTGTGCATGGGTGTTCTCATGCAGTCGAACCATAAGTTTCAAGAGACCTTTAGGAACACCCATGTTAGATAATGTCAACCATAACAGGTTCCTAGGGACCAAATCAAATGCGGCTCTAAGGTCAATGAACACCATGTACAAATTTCCCCCTCCTACTTCCAAGGTCTTCCATTTGATTGCTATGGATCTTAGGACTTGGTCTATGGTACTGACTGCGGGTCTAAACCCTGCTTGCAAATTAGAGATAGCTTCAGTCTCTAAGATCCATTCTTCGAGATGGGACAAGACTTGCTTTGCAAAGATTTTTTGAGAATTGTCAAGTAAGCATATTGGGCGGTAGTTAGCGGGATCGGAGGGACTGCCTTTTTTCAAAATAGGGACTATCTCAGCTCCCTTCCAGGAGCTCGGGACCGGCACTCCTGCTGCAACTGCATTAAAACCCATGTTCAAATAAGGGGCCCATATGTCCGGTCTTGTCTTATAAAGGTCACCTGGAATTTTATCAAGACCTGGGGCCTTTCCCCAATTCAATGAAACAATCGCAGCCTTGTTTTCTGCCAAGGTAAATTTGATTGGGGAGGCCCCAGAGGTCATAATATCAGTCAGTTCCCTAGTAGTAACTTCGGCAGGCCCTGAGTATAATCGGCCAAAATGTTCAGCCCACACTGTGGGAAGGATTGAGGTACCAGGCTGAAGACAAGATTCCCCACTAACTTCGGCAACCAATTTCCAGAACCTCGAAGTGTCATTAACTTTTGCAGACTCCAGAAGGGCAGCCCATCTTGACTCATCCCAGCTCCTGCGAGCCCTACTAAGTTCCTGCTTGTATTCTTTCCTTGATTGTCTTATGGGCTCTGTCTGTCCCCCTCTCAGGGCTCTCAGTAGTTTATGCTGTGCTTCCCTACATGAAATACTAAACCACCTTGCGTTACACTTCTTTTTTGCTTTACTAACAATCTCTTTGGTAAAAAAATGTTTTAAGGAATTAAATAATTCTATGTGTGCTGCTACAAGCCCATCACCATCCTCTAAGAGCAGGGACATATACTCCATTTGGTCGGCCAATAAGCTATATATGGATGTAATAGAACCTAAGTTGGTATTGACAGATTCCCATTTGACATTACGTCTATTATTTGTCAGTGTAAGCTGCTGATCGTAAATCTTAGAACAAGGGGCTTCAAGTAAAGGTAGCAGACCCCTAGTCGATGAGATCAGTGGCTCATGGTCACTTTCCTCGTGTTTTAAAACCTTCATATCAGCCATATGACCCCACAATCGGATATCAAGTAAAATGTAATCTATCTGGCTCTTTTGGGCTCCACGCCTAAAGGTAGAATGAAGGTTAGCATCCGAGCGGGAGCGACCATTACAGGCCCGAAGACCATATGCCAATGTGATATCCGCAACTTGATATGCTATTCTATTCATTCTTCAGTCTTTTACTCGACACCAATTGTGGGATGCCCCAATATGCATCCTCTTCTTTGTATAATTCCTGGGCCAACAAGTAGGGCTCAAAAGTAACATTAAAATCCCCTACAATAAGAATGAAATAAGTGGAGGTTTTGCAGGAAACAAAGCTATCCACAATAGTCAAAGCATCTGACTCATGTTTACTGCCCAGACTCCAATTATAGATGTTAATTATTAGGGGCGGTTTCTCCTTAAGGGTTGGTATTATTAAGCCCATTAGATCGGGACAACCCATGTCTACTACTTCGACCCGACACTTGAGGGAACAGCTGAGCCATATGAGCAGTCCACCTGAAGGTCTCCCAGAGGTCGCCTTACGCGCTGAGACCCAATAACTTTTAAACCCAATTCTATATTTGGGTTCCAGTGACCATGTTTATGAAAGAGGCATATCTTATGTTCATCTAAATTTACCCCATTCAGGGACACCCATTTTATTCTCCAGCCCTGCAATATTCCAACTAAGAACTGTATCTAACACATCTGCTCTACCTTGCAGTACTTTGGCCGGGGACTGGCCTCTAACAGGTGGAGTGCCATAAAAAGGCTTAATGCCCCTTGGAATCGTAGCTAAACTAGTCTCAGTTACACAGTCCGCTGCTTTATCACCCAAAGGATCACTCACCCCAATTGGATCAAAGCCTGTCATGGTCAGATCAAATACCCGGGCAGGTAGGATAGTCCCGCAGTTATTGGGATCTATTGGTTCCAGAGTTGGATTGCTGACATGAGCCTGACCCTCTGCACTAGCTCCCAAAGTAGTAAACTCCCCAATCAGTTCACAACAGAATGGAGGCTGACTAATTTCCATCCTACAAAGTTCTATCTGGGCTGGTGGTGAAGTTAGTGTAAAGCCTCTAGAGGCTACAGTGGGAGTCTACCCAGCCTCAGGGCTACCTATTCCTAGTTCTCGTGTTCCAGTAATTCTAGATACAAGATAATCCCTGTCCAAGTATCTAATTCCTGGGGACTTAGGTGGGCCGTGCATGGGGCTGGCTTTGAGTCCATCAACTTCAGAGAGAGAGGGTGAAAGGAAACTGCATCCTAACTGGGGGGCAAGCTGCATCTGAGAACAAGTAGAGCCTCCTAGTGGTATCATCGCCCTGTTAATGGCTGATGTAACTAGTTAAGGATAAAAAGTTTGGAGTCTACACAGAGATACTTATCCCCCTAGAGGATTAGATTTGCACACATTTGAAGAAAGCTGCTGGACAAGGGCAGGTGAATCAAAGTTAATAATAATACAATCCCCCGTGCCAGGCTTTTTCAGTGGATCCACACAGCCCACCCTCCTCACCATTAATATTGAGGGTACCATGTGAAATGCAAATCTGGCATTAATATGTAGCCAGTGTATGACCTTATTTTTCAATTCGGTGAATGATTCAGAGATATTGGTTTTAAGTTTAGGGACACTTGTAATGACAAGAACGTATGGGCAGGATTCCGGCGGGAGATGTAAGGTTCTCAACTTAATTCCTCCATCATGCTGCACTGATTCCGGGGGGTCTATTTGTTGGTAATTTTGAGCGGAAATAGTTTTATGGGTTTTCTTTATCACATTGTTGAAAGGAACTGTCCCTCCATTTCCCCTCGAAGAGGAGGCGGATACCTTAGGGCACTTGGCCTTTGAGGCAATGGCCAGCCTGCCAATTGAATCCCTCTGTAAATGGTGCAAGGGATCAGGGCAATTCTTCAGAAGCCTATGATCCTTGCCAAGTGGTAAGAGGAGACTACAGTCACTATTGCCCGGTAGGCTCGGAGAAAGAGCTTGGCAGGGAAGTTGCAGATCAGCTAAAGGGGGAGTAACCATCTGCTGGGACTTAATAAGGCCTCCCAATTTCTCCTCGATAGCTTGTAAGTGGGTCACTATAGGGTAAAGCCTCTCGGAAGCTCTTCTTTTGTATGATCCATTATATAATCAATTGCTGAACGGTTGACAGTACATACTTTAGCTGGTGAGTGGTCTTTGTTCCCAGTTGGTAGGCCGGGATCGGGGGAGCTCAAAATACGGGCCCGTTTAATCCTTAAATTTGTCTCACCACGTTTCCTTTTCCCTTTTGTATTGCGCTCTGGGTTGGGTACGGACCTGCCTAAAGTCGGCCGTGCCACTTCCGATAATTCATTGGCATCATCCTGAGTCACTGCGATGGGCTCCTGAATAGCTCTTAAAAGGATTAGGGGTGAGATGGCTATCGCAGGCTGTAAATCATGTGGCTGAGGAAGTTGTATAGGAGTTTGCGGTGGGGCTAGAGATTGGCGGTTAGCTGCCAACAATGAGGGGGCAGTTAAACGGCGCTCTACCATTTCAATTTCCTTTTCTAAGGCTCCAACCGCTTTTTGAAGGAATCCATCTAAAGTCTTGTTATTATTACCAGCCTTTCCCTGAGAAGCCACCCCCTTCTCTCTGCCCATCTTATCCCTTCTTGTTTTCCTTTAACCAGCAGAAGTGTTTTCAATTCCTTGATCAGCCTATTACTGTGCGCACTTGTCTCCTCTGTTCCCACCCTACTGGGGCCTTGCTGGAACACTGGAATGGTGAAGCTCGCCTGCAACAGTTTATAATCCTCAGACCTGCTATGGGTTCAACAGCTGGTCACCAACCCCAAATACAAAATGAAAATAATGTGGCCCAGCCCAGCCTCCTCCGGGCTCTGATGGGCGCAGGACAGGCCCGCCCTTGGCGTGGGCTTGGCCCGGGCGCGTCCCGCGAAGCGGGCACGCCACACAAGGTTTAAAGGGGCTGAAGGCCTGCCCCCAGCAGCAGTCCGGTGATCCTGCGCGTCCCACAAAGCGGCCGCGCCAAACAAGGTTTAAAGGGGCTGAAGGCCTGCCCCCAGTAGCAGTCTGGTGATACTGCGCATCCCGCGAAGCGGTCACGCCAAACAAGGTTTAAAGGGGCTGAAGGCCCGCCCCCAGCAGCAGTCCGGTGATCCTGCGCGTCCCTTGTCTGTTGTGACCAAAGACAATCTGGGGCCAGGGCCGAGAGGCAGGAAATTCCAAGCACCTCTGGGAGGCAGAAACCTCTAGAATCGTCTCCAACTTCAAAGTGGGCACAAGGTAAAAATATTTAAATTCACACCCTAACTCTTCATTACATGCTTAGACAAGTGACAGACTCAGAAGAAGGACTGCTGTGCAGCTTTGCTGCAAGAAGGACTGCCACTCTGCTACCCTCATCCCTGAATGAAGGACTTGACTCACCTCTTGAACCTGAGGCCATTAGAATGACTTCCAGGGCTAGCTTGCTGGCCTCCTGATTAGAAACATCAGGGACAGAACAGGCTTCCTCCATCATCTTCCTTGCACCTGGACTCTGCCAGCTGTGAGTCCTACCCTTCCAAGTGGTGCCATCCACTGGACCATTGGAAGTTTACCTGAAGGTGATTTACTAGCCATAACTCTGGTCCCAGCAGGAACAGTGCTTCAGAGCCACAGCACAATGCATAGCCACTCAGAAACTCCACATTGGAGCCTCTGTGCAACGCAACGCCTCACCAAACTCCACATCAGGGTCACTGTGTGGTTCATCTCCGGTGAAGGACTTCATATCACCATTTGCAGCCTTCAGGAATTGCCACTGTGCAAGGCATCCTCGCCCCACGCCTTTGCATCGCAACTCCCTCATTGATCACGATGATAATGCATCACTCTGCTTCACAAGCTCCTGTTTGGGGCTTTCTTGGAACTTCACTCTGACAACGAGTGTGGTGGCTCCTTGAGTAGAGTTCCACTCCACTCAAATAGTAACGCAATTTTTTAACTTTCAGGTGCGGCTTTCATATTTTAAGGTCCCATCAAAAGAATAAATTGTGCCTTTGCTAATGGTTCTGGCAAATGTAATCCTGGCTTGTCACTGAATTAGTTGTTGGATGTTAACTAACAATTAAGCCTGGTCTGCTCAGATTAAGATGGTATTGAGAATACATTGCAAAAATACTATGGGGGAGGCTATCTTACTTAAGCTAGGTAAAATGTACTAGTGTACAGGGCTGTTTTTTAGCCCATTAAAGATCTTTGTATATGTGAGAAAAAACAGATTCTGACATTTAAGACAGTTATAATAATCTATAGTTTGCATTTGGAAAAACATAGTTAGTTCAACAGATGATGTAGTTACACAAATGCTCTTCTATGGCACCCACTCATTCACTGCATGGTAGAAAAGAGCACACTCAGGCCCTCATTTCGAGTGTGGTGGTCTTAAGACCGCCACACACACTGTGGCAGTCGGACTGGCGCCAAAGTGGCAGTGTGACCTCGAGATTACGACCTTGGCGAAAGCGCCACAGTCGGACTGCCGGCACCTCCACTTTTAGGCTGGCCGATGGCCTGGCAGTGCCAGCGGTCCTAATCCGCCAGGGCAGCGCTTCTATCAGAGCTGCCCTTGGGATTAAGAGCCCCATGTTTGCCAGCTTTAGCCATACAAAGGCTGGCGGAGACGGGTTGCCGTGGGCCGCATAGGCAGCCCTGTTGCACATTTCACTGCCTGAATTACAGGCAGTGAAAAGCGTGACGGGTGCTGTCACACCGGGCGCACCGCATCATTGCTGCCTGCTCGATTACGAGCCGGCATCAGTGTTGTGTTGAGTTTACCGCTGGACCAGAGAGAAACTCATAATAGGCCAGCGGGTAGAAGACCAGAGTGAGGGTCTTCCGGCCCAAATAGTTGGGCGGGTGGCCTCTGCCACCCGCCAAACTCACAATGAGGCCCTCAATGTACAAAAGACACAGAGTTCGAGCTGTTGATGTTATTTTTTGCACTGTCGTCTATGTAAGTGAGGAAACTACGGCCAAATTCTTGCAGAACATAATCTACATACTATCCCAGTGTTTGTAAAGCAGATCCAGTAGGTGAAACAACAAGTCTACATGGTGAATATGTTGAAGAAGTATGGACTATTGGTATAAGGGAAATAGTTTTGGACCGTTAGAGTGTACGTGTGTTGGAAAGGTGCTACATTTTCAAAGATCTAACCAACCTTGTTTGTAGTAAGAAACATAATTTTTAAGGTTTGTTCAGTCATCAGTGTGTTTATCCAACAGAAGCAAATAAAAGGAGAACCCCATTATAACCATGCACAATTTAATTACTTTCGATGGATCATGATTAAAATAGCACAGGCTGATATTTTTCCTTTTCACAATTAATTGCATTTCTTCAGATTCAAGATTTGTGTCTCATCAAGTCTTCTAATATTTCTAAGGGGTGATTAAAAATGATACTTCAGTGTAAACTTTAGAGCCTAACATTAACTCACAAAAAAGGCCCAAACAAAAACACAAATAATAATTTCAACAGAAGAATTAAAAGAAAACACATAATACAATTTTAAGAAACAAAGGATGGGTATGGATGCCAGTTTTAACTGTGTACACGGCATGAATGCCATCATTATCATGGGTAACACAGTAACAAACGCCGTACCTGCAAACGAAATAATCATTGTCAGTTACAGTACATGCAAAACTAGCAACTGCAATAACAATACCAAATGTACATTTAAATTGGATTATATTAGGGAAAAACCATAAGAAAAGACTTACCAGGTGTGCATAACATTTCTCGGCTTTAATACAGAAAGGTTAAATAGTGGAAAAGGTCATCATGAGGACTATGATTTATCAAAATTCAAAATAGAAACTAAATTAATAATAGACATTGGATTGCATTATTAATGAGTAGACATTTTTCAGTAAAATGTGTATAGAGAAGGTCTTACTTTGGAGAGCGCACACCCTTTTGATATCACAACATCAGATAGGACTTGCAAGGCACCAAAAGGATTGCTGAGGCACATATTTAAACATGAGAGTTATTAGAGGTTGAACTTGCAACTGCAAATTTAGGTGTGCAGAAGCATTGATTATTAGTGCAAAACCAGTGCTTGCACTCAGTCAGTGGTTGCCGGTGGGGTGCGCCAGCACTTAGTTTTCTGCATCAGGCAAAT
The DNA here is from genome assembly GCF_031143425.1 of Pleurodeles waltl. NCBI lineage: Eukaryota > Metazoa > Chordata > Amphibia > Caudata > Salamandridae > Pleurodeles > Pleurodeles waltl. The sequence continues at coordinate 679,207,422 of NC_090450.1, read as the reverse complement.
ACTGCGAGCAAAAGACACGTATGGGAAAGGACGGAGGAAAGAAAGACGAAAAAGCATCACAAAGAGAGAAAGCAGTAAGCTACAAGAGTGAGCTGAAGTATTCCGTGTTCACACATTTAAATGCAGCAGCCTCATGTTTCAGAGGAGAGCTTTGGCCACCGGCATGTTTTCATTTACAAGTTAATCACTGCGCGAAATATTATGAAATCACTTATGTCCCCTGTGTACATGAAAGTAGTGGTGCCATTACATTATCTCTGCTGATCTAAATAGAATTTTCTGGCCAAAAGGCGTGCTCCGCTTAAACAAACACCAAGAAATTATTATTACCATCGAGTCCTCCTCACACATCGAGGAATGCCACTTTTGGAGAATTGCCATAATGACTTCAAATCATCATCTCTCTGTGGAATTGAACCACTACCAAATTCACCTCCTTCATATCAATAAGGGGAAACCTCATTTTAATTCATTATACTTTTGCCACTGAATCTACAAAATTCGCCTGGGTTGAAAATGTAGCTTGCCATCAGTAGGAATTAAAGAGCTTGTATTAGCATTCACCACCGAATTTCCTCAATCATTGACCACATTTCTAAATGATGAAGAGACTGCTTTATGAATAGGATTGGAAACAAAATTATCCCAAAATTCACAAAGGTGTTTTTCATCGTCCTCATTAATAACACTACAATCAACCATTTTAATCAGCACACAACAGGGATTTGATTGAACCTCTGCTATAACGTCTTTGGGTGTCACTGTAAATGGCTTTCACATAAATAATTGCCGAAACACTTTCCCAGGCAAGCTCTGCCTTCCTACAAATATTACAAAGTATCTGACCACAAAACAAATAAAGGCAAAACTTCATAGAGGCCTTCCCCTACTCTAATGTAACTGTTCACTCCTGGGACTTGACAACAATTCGACCTTGAGTAAACAAACCAGCTACACTGCATTGAAACAAAATGGCAATGTCACACTCACATTAAAAGCAGACAAAAATCAACTCAGAACAAAGTAACAATTTCACACAGAAGCCTTGAAAGCTGGCACCTCTGTGAAAGTTATCTAAAGAAATCAAAACTTCAGTTTAAACACCAAGCAAACTATAAATACACCTAGACTAAATCACAATCCAATGCTAGTAAACAGTGTTTTGTAATGCACTTATCTCTAAGCAGCAAGAAAAGAACAAATTGTGAATGGATTAATGCTATTTATAGATGGGGGTGTTGTTTGTGTTAAAAACTTCCTGCGAGTAGGACTATGGGAGTTGTAGTGTTCTTTTAAGTGCTGTACAAAATAAAGAAGAAAGACTGCAAAATTGAACAACCTGTCAGCTAACAAAATAATTATATTGGCCACTTTAGGGAGGTTTGAATTAACCAATGTTACTGCTAGCCCAGAACCATTATGTTGATTTAAAGAAATTGCAGCAATTTTCTCTCCTTTTTTGGCCTTCACCTCATCACTTACCAGGTAAATTGAAACCTATAATCCAATGTTTTGTTTAAAAAAATTAACTTACCTAGGCGCAGGACTCTTTCTTATTGCTGTCTTTGTTAGCAAATTGTTTCCCTAAGCTCATAAAGTGCTAATTGTTCAAAGCACATTGCCAACTTTATAGTGGTGAGGAGCATCATCAGAACATTATTATCAAACAACTTCCGAGGCATGGTAATGCATGTAATACAACAACTGGAGGAGGGAGAAGTTTTGTCCATACCTTTCTACCGAGACAAATGGTAATGTGCAAAGAATGCACTTACCTTTATAGAGATTCCTGGGATGAGGTATTCTGTCTTCAGACTCTGCCCTTGAACCTCCAAATTTTATGATGGGTCTACCCTTAGGTATGAGACAATCAGAGCATTAGAAGTACTGGTAACATATACCTGTAAGGCCCACTCAGGGAAATATCTCCACATGATGGACCACTCCAACTACATTTTTGTGGCGTAGGGGGAAACCAACTTGTGTGTGCACATCGTTAATGTTTTCAATGGATTTGTTCCAAAATGGTCATTGGTGGCAAAAGGTAGAAAAGAGCATCTTAAGGATGATTTGCTATTTACATGTCGGCATATGAACACCACACATGTGCTCTGGTGCCGCCACCTACAACCAGTACATCCCCTGTTGACAGTCACAATTACTTCCTTCAAGTATGTGATCAGGACTCTAGAAAGAGGTACATCTGCAAGTGATTAAAATGATGTGTGAGTGAGATATTTCACTTTATTCATACACTGTACAGAAAAGTGAAAAAGCGTGCTGCTCCTTTCTTCTCATGTTTCTGCATTTCGAAATGTACTAGTGGGACTAACACAGGTGTCTCCAACTGGTCATTCATGAGCTACTGGTAGCTCGCTGACATCTTCAGAGCAGCCCACAGCCTTGAGGTCAATTTTAATAAGAGCAGGGTTTATCTTCAATAAATAAGTTTTGCATTTTCCTTTTAAAGTTGTTTGAGCCTGTGTTTATTTTAGTGAAGCCTCTTCATTATAATCATCAGGCTGCAGACAGCAGGGCCTGATAATGATGCTCAACTCTGCTTTGTGAGCCAGGGTCAGCCACAGATGTGAAGAAGAAGTGAATGACTGATTTATTTAACTCTTAAATAAAAGTCCTTGTCAACTCAACATGGGAGCTGAGAACAAAATGTTTCTGAATATGTTTGAAATGGAAAAAATTAAAATGAAGAGTTAACTTAATGTGTGAGTTAACTATTCATTTTAATTTTCTCCCATTGACACGTAGCAGGCACCTTGCTCCCAGTGGCTAGTAGACACAGTGGCATGTTTATAGCTATTTTCAATGGGAGAAATGCAAAGTGCAAAAATGTTTCCATATTCTGGAACATTTTCTGCAGTTTAAAGTTTTTCTATTTAAAAAAAATGTATGGATATTTGTGTTATACATGTTACGGTGCCACATATGGGTGAAGATATGTCTTGTGCAAAAAGTATATAGAACACAGGCTCTCAGTCATCCATACACATATATCCTGTTCATAGGCACACATTCATACATCTCCACAGACCATGCTCTCATTGACACACATAGCAACCCTGTCATAGTGCCCCTAGTCTAAGTATTTTGTTCAAACCATAGTATTTGGCTCTATGAAGAGTAGGCTTAAAGCCAATGAAACTGGGAGTGGGGATATCTGGTAACGATGCACAAGTTGCTTGGCCTTTAGTAGCTCATGATGATTTAAACAATCGGAAGTAGCTCTCACTAAAGAAAAGTTTGGAGACCTCTGGTCTAACACATTCATGACTTCAAACATAACTGATGACAATTACCTACTTACTCATGGTAAGCAAAGAGAAGAGTTTTTTCTTCTGTCCATAATTGCATGATGGCACTGTGTAGTTAGTATGAAAGTTGGCATTGTTAATATTCAGAATTCTAATAGTGATTTACACAGTAATTATGCACTACATTAAATAGGAGGACGCAGATCCACAGGTGGCTTAAGATGCGCTGTTTGTGCAAAATGCCAACTCTATATTGGCAACATGGAACTCCTCATTTCATTGGACCAAAAGCATTTGGAAAAGTAGAGGTCCTTCAGATTTTTAGAAGAGTAGTACAAGTAGCAAAATCCACCGTCCTACCTAGCTGGAGCATATCCTTTTCAACATATCAGGAACATATATTACACGTGAGATCCTGCCTCTTCCCTTCACACAAATTCCATGCTGGACTGCCAATCGATTTCATTCTTCAGTTACAGGACTCAGAGAGAAATTAGGGTCCTGTGCAGGAAATTGTTCAATCTGTTTTACAATTAACAGGCCCCTTAGTTAATTAACTTCGCCCATTAACTGCCTCCAGCAGAGTAAAAAAATGTGCTTTTAGCAAGTCACTGGGTGAAATGGATTGTACCTGCAGTGTTCCAGTAAAACTCGTAATTTTGATAGTAATTCCAGTTACCAATCCCGTCAGATTTAAGATGGCACTTTTATGTAAGATCGCCTCAGTTCTAGCACCACTAATATTTTATTTTACATACACAGTCAATATAAGATAATGTACCTACTCCTGAGCCAACTATGGAAATTCAGCAGCAGACTTGGAATTGGCACACATTAATCCCAGAACATGGAAATTCTGATCCCCATGAAGCTCAAATAATGAAATATGTTGTCAGACCAGGAAATATCCGTTGTCTACTAAAACACAGTTCACCCCCAAAGATGGCTGCCCATTTGCAGTTGAAGAACAAAGTCTCTGGAATGCTCACCCTGTCTAGCTGTGGTTGTGAAATGTGTAACAACAAATTCGAAATATAACCGAAAACAACAATTTTCAACTCTATGTAGTTCTCCCTTAATCAGTGATTGATGGTGCCAGGTATAACATCTGCGCCCAGAGACACTTAACTCTATGTTGTTTGCTATGAAAGTGCAATACAGTCACCCATCTGTTTCAGTCTGAATTACTGTGTCATTGGACAACCCTAGGAAAGCGCTTTGTCTGTTACCATTTTATTTTGCCAGTTGCAACGAAAGGTATGTTTGACTCTATGTGAACCAGAGGTCTGCTGCTTTGTCTGGTGTGTCTCGGAATTAATTAATGTTTTCTTCCTGGTGTGAACGCTGACTTTCTGTAAATAAAAACAAAGCAATATAATTTGAGCTTATGCTAATATTTAACAGTGTTTACATTGTCTTCCATCTTGCCTAAATGTCATCATCTCTCACGTGATTAATATTGTTAATTCTGGGTCTAAACAAAACTTTAATATTTTAATACGGGTCCGCAGAAAGTGTTGTCAGAGAAAGTTTCCCGAATGTACTAAGTCAAGGATAGATCTTGGTGCCCACGGTTCTGTTAACATTGTAGGAGGTGAACTGTAAAGCAAAGACCGTGAGAATGATCGAAACATAGGGGGTCATTCTGACCCCGGCGGTCTTAGACCGCCGGGGCCAGGGTCGGCGGGAGCACCGCCGACAGGCCGGCGGTGCCCCGCAGGGCATTCTGACCGCGGCGGTAAAGCCGCGGTCAGTCCGGCAACACTGGCGGTCTCCCGCCAGTGTACCGCCGCCCTATTGAATCCTCCAAGGCGGCGCAGCTAGCTGCGCCGCAGAAGGGATTCCGACCCCCCCTACCGCCATCCAGTTCCCGGCGGTCCGCCCGCCGGGAACCGGATGGCGGTAGGGGGGGTCGCGGGGCCCCTGGGGGCCCCTGCAGTGCCCATGCCACTGGCATGGGCACTGCAGGGGCCCCCGTAAGAGGGCCCCTACAAGTATTTCACTGTCTGCTTGGCAGACAGTGAAATACGCGACGGGTGCAACAGCACACGTCGCACCTTCCCACTCCGCCGGCTCGATTACGAGCCGGCATCCTCGTGGGAAGGGAGTTTTTCCCTGGGCTGGCGGGCGGTCTTTTGGCGACCGCCCGCCAGCCCAGGGAAAAACTTAGAATACCCTCCGCGGTCTTTCGACCGCGGAGCGGTATTTCGGAGGGGGAAGTCTGGCGGGCGGCCTCCGCCGCCCGCCAGACTTAGAATGACCCCCCTAGTGTATTGTGATGGGAAAATCTCAGAATGTAATCTGTATTGAAATGTTCTTCTATACTCTTTCCAATTTGTTTAAACTTAATGAATCATGTATTACCATAAATGTATGAACCCCATTGTCTAAAGTCCTATATAAGAACACATTTCTCTCAAAACAGAAAACCTCTATTCCCTCTCTGAAAAGGTGAATCTATGCCGGATTTCATACTGAATTGTATTGAGGTCTTTTACTTACAGTTCAAATGCTTTGCTGCTAATTTACCAATGGCATATTACCTGCAATTTAACATGTTATACTTATATAAATCATTCAAAAACAGATCTTTTGTCTATCAGTCTTATGAGAATTTTTATAACAGTGATATATTGCCCCATTTTAAATTAAAGTGATGCTTCCATTTGCGGAGCACCAAAGTCTGAGCAGAAGGTACTACACTGCTCTGAAAATGGAAACGCTGGAGCACAAATGTGTCTGTCTTAGACTGAGAAACCCTTAGGGTTTTGTGCTCTGACACTGGTTTGCTTTGTACCCTTATTAAAAGAGCACAGGTTTCACACTAGTGCTGAGGGACTTTGCTAGGCACCTCAACATGCCAGCAATATTAGGTAATTTTAGCAAGAATTGTCCGCAAAGACAAAATATAGATATTCAAGGAGAACAACTCTAAAGAGGAGTAATGGTACAAAGAAGGAAACAGTGTTCATCCTGCAAGAAGCAAGGATATGAGTTTCCATTGACCTTGTTCAGACCATTTTGGACACTGGAAGGTCCTGTAAGCAATGGTGTCTGTCAAATCTGCAGTAATCCAACAAGTCAGAGAGTGACGTTGTTCACATGACTATGCAAATTTGAACTATATTGCATGTTATTACAAAACAAGCAGCCATGTGTTCTGCAAAGGAAATTAGTGCACTGTGAGGCGGCAATTGCTTGCACAGCTTGACTCACCCACAAGCAGATCAAAAGAACAGGCCACGTGTGCTGAAGAGGAGAAAAGGCCTTGTGAGAATGAATCATGTGTGTGCATCTCTGTGCCAGCGTGAGTCTTCAGGAGTGGACCTTCTGAAGCTGCCCTGTATATGAAAAATATGAAAGGTGTGCACTATTAGGTGCACACCATTCATATGGAAACTCAAACACTTAAATAGAGGATGGTTGGCATTGAGCCTGCATCATTGATTGCTTCCATTTTCTGTTGTTAACTCTCTGTGGTAAGATTCTCCTGGTTGTGCTTGTTTAAGTGCCAATACCCCAGTGAAGTCAGACTGGTGAAGGAGCATGCTGGAATGGACTGCTGCTGAAGAGGCACCTATGTAGAAATCCTGTCAGGGTGAGAAAGTAGCATGCAATTTGGTATGCGCTATGACTCAGGCATTTGGTAGAGTCCACTGAAGAGGTCATTCTGAGAAGGGTTCATAAGTGCACTGCAGACAAGGGGGGTTGGGAGGAAAGAGAGCGAAGGACAAACAAACAAACACAATCCAGATGCTCCTCATGGTCTAAAACCCAAGAAGGCTTTCTTGATAGCTCATACTGCCGCACATTTCTGTAAATTCCGACTTGTCCAGTGTTTGAAAGCTGTGGGGGTGAGATTAGGAAAGGGGATTCCTGGTGGACATTTGGCTCGCTGTACGTTGTGTAGTTAATGACGTTGGATAATGAACTTTTCAGTGTTTTGTATGCCTTTCATACGATCATGCAAGGATCGGACTGAACAGATCTGCAATGCTTATTACCTGTTTTGGAGAACATTGTAACCTGCTTATGGGGGGTGAAATTAAACGTCCTGCTTACGGTCAAATAGTTGGTGCCTGTAGAATATTTCCTGGGATGTTATGAGAAGGAATACAGGTCCTGTAAAATGTGTAATACAACTGTTACAACATGAACTGTGCTAAGTGGATAGCACATCATAAAGCGCAATACACACTACACACTAACAGTAAATAGAACTTGTTTGTGGGCCTAGGGGCAAGAGTTGGTATAACAATTACCTGATTTGATGTAGAAACAATCTAGAAGTTTGAATGCATTTGATATTTACATTAAAAAATCACATTTCATTTTTTACTGTGAATAAGGCAAGCACCATCAGTTCCCTTTAATTTTGGAAAACAAACCCAAAAGGAGGATGCAACAGTAGCAGAGTTTGTATCAGCACTTAGGAAACTTGCTGAAATGTGTACATCAAACAATGAGTGCTTTCGAAATCAATGTTTTGCTTGTAATTCATGGTGATTAAGTTTTACTAATAAATGAGTGGCATAGAAGTTAGCATAAGGTGACAAAATAATTTACATTTAAAGGCCTAAATGAGAAAATAATGTAGAAATGAAAATGTGCACATTTGAATTGTGGTGAACCATGTGGCCACCATTCATATTGAACACTGTGTTTTAACATTAGCGTTTTACATTCATATTAAATGAAGTACTAATGTGAATTAATGTTGAGAGTGTTAGAATGTAGGATATTAGAATTGGAAGAATTAAATGACTATGAGTTAAACACACTTATATTAAATTAAATGGATTTCATTAACGTGTACCGAAAAATAAATGCACGTTTAAAATTGTTTTAGTTTGACATGAATTTAGCAATTAAATAGTTTACTTTGCATTTTGATTTGAATTGTAAGGTGCACAATAGGTTTATTAATGTATTAAATATATTATTGTGCATTTAAGCTTTCTTAGCTTAATTAGACCTGGAAAGTTTATTTTGCAGGCAGCAATGGAAAATCACTTGTTTATTCTGACCTGAATTCTTTTTCTAGGTTGTTAATGTAATGCTGAATGCTCTATTGTATTGTGAATGAAGAATGTTTCAAGTATAGTTACTGTTGCAGTATTTGTTCTAGTTGTCGAATAGGACAGGAAGGTTGTAGATTTCATGTGAACAATATTAGTATAGTTTATTGTATCTCATGAGAAAGGATCTCAAGTAACAAATTATTAGAAAATCTAATATTTCGGCAGAAACATATGAAGTCATGTGGATGACAATGGACTTTTGCTGTAAAAGTTCAGAAATGTTGCAAACTTGGTGGCACCACTGCTAAACATTGGGTGTTAAAACTGACACCCAGAGAGAGCACCCCTGAAGGGCCAATCACAAGAATTGCGCATATTTTCATTAGCGAAGACCTTTGGAACTGACAGAAGTTCCCTTAGAGACCTCATTTAGTCAATCTGTCGTGAGATCTTCTTAGAGTTAGTTCACACGTGTCTTCAAGCACTCCAGAATTCTGTTCACTTCTGTCTTAAGCTTGCTGTCCCATTCTCTTCTTTAAATTCCTTGATGAGTTTTCTCATCAAAGTCATAATTGCCCAATGAGGTTTCACTACTGATATGACCAACTAATTCTGAACTGCTGATTTGTCCTATGTGCAGCTCATGTTCTCTACCATCCTGATGTTGCTCTCATTGAAGCTGGAAGAAAGTGTCGGTCCTGTTTGATGAATTGTTGCTGTCTGCTGTCCCATGAGGAGAGGTATAACTAAATGGGGTGTCTTGTTTCCTTTTTAGCTTAGTCACTTACACCAGCATATTTTTATAATTAGTTGCCCTAGTGAGATGATTTTCCAAATTATTTGGTCTTTATTTTATTTTGTTTTTGCCTGCGTGTGTTAGCCCATTTCCACGCATGCTAGACCCAATTATGGTTAGTGATAAGGATGGTCCATCTCTGAAACTGATTGTTAAAACTGTATTTTGATGATTTACTGATGTCACCATCATCTGCATTGAAACCTGGTAAAAATGTTCATATTGTGTTATTGCTAATCTATATCATTCTTTTGGAGTGTTTAACAGTATTGATGTTTAGTAGGTTGACTCTTTTCATATGCTTTGGTCAACCTATGGTTTTCATGTATGTTTATAATTTAGTTTTGTACACCATTTACATGATATTGATTTTGGGATCGAAATAAAGCTTTGAAACTTTATTCATTTTGGCATCTTGATTTGTTGTTGAATTGTTCATGGTGTTTAATACAGTTTATGGCTTAATGGCATTGTTTTGTGATTGAATGATTGTGCCTACTATCTCCATCACCAAGTCTAAAGATTTAGTTGACCTCTGAGGGTGAGAATTCTGATGGTGCCACACCCCAACGTGCATGCGGTTTCTGAACCCGAGGTGGGAAGAAGACCTCTGCGGGCACGCTAACAATTTTTGGTAGCAGAGGATGGTTTTGTCTTGTGAGGAGTAGAGTTTGAATTTCCCACATTGTGAGTTGTTTGGTGTAGTGTAGGGGTTGATGAAATTCAAGCATTGTGTTCCAAGTGTACGCCATGTCTTTTGGGTAAGGATTGTGCTTGCCATGCTTGGCTAAATCGCAGTGAAGCGTGATGTATGAAGTGAAGTATGGAGTTTGCGTTCTCCAAGGTAATTGTGTAGGGAGTTTGCATACTACAGGTATGAGAGTGGGGAGTTTGCGTACTCCAAGTGAATGCTGTGCTTTGTGCTCAAACATTGCCCACTTGGTTGTTGTTATTCATTGGTCCTGTGTGGCCTAAGACTCCGGAGTATCATACAAGTGTATGGAGACACTTGGTTAAATTATAGTCCACAGGTGAGGTGTTTGTCGATTGAGCGCTGTTGGCAGCGCCAATAACATTTCTAAGTTGTTGGTTGGTATTAGGTGAATCCTAAGTGCACATGGAGGATCCTTACCGATCGGAGTGAGATTTGCAGATTAACGCCCAGATGTATCAAGCCTTTTTGCTTTCGCAAACAGTGTGAATGCCCGTTTGCGAATGCAAAAATGCCTTTCAATATTTATGAAAGGCATTCGCAACGCAAATTTAAGGAATCGCTAAAATAGCGATTCCTTAAATTTGCAAGCCTGTTTAGAGAATCGCAAATTGTGATTCTCTAAATAAGAAATCGCAAATGAGGAATCCTTATTTGCGATTTCTAAACCACATGTAACAATCAATTCCTTAATGCGAATTGGGCATTAAGGAATCGCTATTACCACCAAGTTGAACTTGGTGGTAACCATGTACAAATTTTAAAAATGAATTTAAAATGCATTTTTAAAATTGACATGTAACGCACACATGCCCCTTTGGCATGTGTGTGCCTTACATGTCCTGAAATATTTTTTGGGGTGCAGCAGAGGGGACCTTAGGCCCCCAGCACCATGGGGTTTTGCATTTCCTAAATTGCGAATTTCAGTTAGGAATTAGCAATTTGGGAAATGCAAAAAATTCGCAAATATGGGCCACAGCCCATAGGTGCGAATGGGGTCTGTATCGCAATTTGTGTTTCTGTAATAGCATTTAAAATTTTTAAGTAATCGCTATTACCGAATCGCAAATATGATACATTGCATTTTGCGAATTAGAAATAGCGATTTCTTAAAAATAGCCATTTCCAATTCGCAAATGCCTTTTTTATTACATCTGGCCCTAAATCTTGCTTGCTTTTGTGAGAAAGCCACAGTCGGAAGTTTGGCTGTTTGTGTGAAAGGCCACAGTCAAAATTTCCGTCCAGCTTTAAGCATTTGAGTCCTACCCATAGTGAGCAGAGAGGTTTTGATTTTTGTGCTCGCAATATTTGCATTTAGGTTTTGCATGAGAGGTGTATGAGACAGCTCTCAAGTGAGTCGCAGCTACCAAACAGAGTGAGCGTGATATAATTTGGTTCGCCCTGGGATAGGTCGGCAGTTGGACTCCTGCTCTAGGCAAGACTGCTGGTTTAAGGATGACAGTACTTATGTTTGTAGGTGTTAGACTTTTCATCCTTGGCGTGGTGTCCCTTAACTTTTTGCCTCTGTTCCCCAGGTTATTGATGTGTGCTGGACTCTGATTTTGCTATTTTTATTACTCTGGGCACTTTACCACTGCTAACCAGTGCTAAAGTGCAAGTGCTCCTGTTTAAAATGTGTAAGTAATTGGTTCTCCATGATTGGCATATTTGTTTTACTGTTAAGTCCCTAGTAAAGTGCACTAGAGGTGCCCAGGGCCTGTAAATCAAATGTTACTAGTGGGCCTGCAGCACTGGTTGTGCCACCCACACAAGTAACCCTGTAATCATGTCTCAGACCTGCCACTGCAGTGTCTGTGTGTGTATTTTTACACTGTAAATTCGACTTGGCAAGTGTACCCACTTGCCAGGCCTAAACCTTCCCTTTTCTTACATGTAAAGCACCCCTAAGGTAGGCCCTAGGTAGCCCCAAGGGCAGGGTGCAGTGTATGGATCAGGTAGGACATATAGTAATGTGGTTTATATGTCCTGACAGTGAAATACTGCCAATTTCGTTTTTCACTGTTGCAAGGCCTGTCTCTCTCATAGGATAATATGGGGGCTACCTTTAAAATATGATTAAAGTGTAGATTCCCCGAGAGATTCGATGGACATGTGGAGTTTGGGGTCCCTGAACTCACAATTTAAAAATATATCTTTTAGTAAAGTTGATCTTTTAGAAAGTGAGCATTTTCTTGCTTAAACCATTCTGTGACTCTGCCTTGTTTGTGGATTCCCTGTCTGGGTCAGTTTGACAGTTGGGTTGTTTTTCACCTCGCACTAGACAGTGACACAAAGGGAGCTGGGGTGTAACCTGCATTTCCTGATTAGCCATCTCTGCTAGGAGGGAGGGGTGGAGTGGTCACTCTCATCGGAAAGGACTGTGCCTGCCTCTGACAATGCAGACTCCAACCCCCTGGTGTGTGTCTGAGGCCTTGCTTGGGCAAGGCAGGATTTCACAAGTAGGTGTGAGTCCCCTTTGAAGAAAGGTGACTACAAAGACTAAAATGGTATAAGAGGGGCACCCAAATCTACAGACTTGAGAAACACTTCTGGAACCAAGAGGAACCTCTGCCTGGAGAAGAGCTGATAGCTGAGGAAGAAGTGCTGCCCTTCATGTGACTGTGCTTTGTGGAGCTTTCCTGCAGTGCTGCTTCTGCCAAAGTAAGAGGGCAAAGACTGGACTTTCTGTGCCTTCCATCTTGTGAAAAAATCTCCAAGGGCTTGAGCTAGAGCTTGCCTCCTGTTGTTTGAAGTCTCAGGGACAGCAAAGACTTCTCTCTGCCAGCACCTGGAGTCTCTGGAGAGACTCCTGCTCTGACAAGTGGTGCCCTATCCAGTCCCTGGGCCCTTGAAAGGAAAGCTGGTGGAAATCCAAGGAAATCGACTTCGGACGACTTCGGACCGCCGCGGCTGCTGAATCCAGTGATGCCGCCTGCACCCGACGCCGTGACCTTCGCTGGAACGCGACGCTCTTCGCAGGTCCGACGCCACTGCAGCCCCGCTGAAGTCCGCGACTCCGTGGAAGTCACCGCACCACGTCGTGACCGACGCCGCTCGAAGTGCGCGGATTCAACACTTCACACAGACGCCGTGATCCCCGACTTTGCGCATCGAATTATTTTCACTCTTCACCAAAGGTACTGTACTTGGGGGTCTACACGACTCCGTGTCCGGCGCCGCTGGTGTCGGCTTGTTGGGAACGACTCCGTCAAGACACCGTGTTAACATCTCATCGAAGCTTTTTTTGTTTCTAAGCACTATTTTTGAGTTTAATCTTTAAAAATTCATAACTTGACTTGTGTATGTTGGATTTTTGTCGTTTTGGTCTTGTTTTGTTTAGATAAATACTTCCTATTTTTCTAAACTGGTGTTGTGTCATTTTGTAGTGTTTTCATTGTTACTGTGTGTGTTGGTACAAATACTTTACACCTAGCATTCTGAAGTTGAGCCTACTGCTCTGCCAAGCTACCAAGGGGGTAAGCAGGGGTTAGCTGAGGGTGATTCTCTTTTACCCTGACTAGAGTGAGGGTCCTTGCTTGAACACGGGGTAACCTGACTGTCAACCAAAGACCCCATTTCTAACATTGGTGATCAGCGGTTGGGATTTGGACTTGTATTTGTACTTGACATACAGTAATTAAGTGTACACTACTGTTTGAGTTCTGACCACTACGTGACCACATACTACTAGTCTTGTGATTTTTATTTTTTTTCTCTTTGGACTGTTTTTGCTCTGCATTCAGTTTCTTTTTTCGCTGATCCTGTGATTGACTTTTCTGGAACTTCATTTGAGAACTTGCTTTTCTGTTTTTGGAACTTCGCACTTTTTTTAAACCTCTCATCATGTCTCAGTCTGGAGATGCCCTAGCTGGAGCTGCTTTTGATTTGGAGAAATTGGAGAGCTACACAGTGTCTCAGTTGAAGCAGTTTGGTAGTAATGTTGGCTGTCCCATTAAGAGCTCATACAGGAAGGATGAGCTGCAAAAGGCGCTGAGGGCCTGGGTGACAGCCAAAGCAGCTGAGGAGCACACAGATGAGGAGCCAGAGGGGCAGGAGGAGTTGCAAGTCACTCACACTGATGTAGTGGGTGGGCCTGTTATGTCTCAGGAGAGAATCTCCAGGGCAAGTAGCAGTGTGTCCTCCAAGGGTCTGACACCTGAAGAGTTACAGGACAGACAGGCAGAAAGGGAGTACCAATTGGAGCTGAAAAAGCTCAGTCTAGAGATGGAACAGAGAAGGCTGGCCATTGAGGAAAGGAAGTTAGCAATGGCTCATGAGCTCAGTTTAAAAGAGATAGATCAGAGGAGTCAGTCCAGTAGGGATGGTGGCAGCAATCCTACAGTGCAGCCTGAGAGAAGGGTACACATCCCAAAAGACCTTGTGAGGGATTACAAGAGGGAGGATGATATCTACTTGTGGTTCAAGGGTTATGAGTCAGCTCTCCACATGAACCTGGTCCCTGAAGCTCATTGGGGGGCAGCCCTGTGGAAGCATTTTGAGGCAGAGGGGAGGGACACACTGACAGCCTTAGGGGATGCTCAGGATCTCACCTACCTGTCATGAAGGAGGCCTTACTCACCAGGTATGGTCTCACCCCTGAGCAGTACAAGGAGAAGTTTAGATCCTACAAGAGAAAAGAATCCCAAACATGGTTGGAATGTGTTGGTTCTTTTTGCAGGTCACTAGATGGTTGGGTGAAGGGCAGTAAGGTAAACACGTATGAGGGGCTTTACAATTTAATTGCTTGGGAGCACTTGTACAGTTTATGTTTTCCAGAGCTGCGCCAGCACCTCATTGACAGCAAGCTGACTGACCCCAGGAAGCTTGCACAGGAAGTGGACCGCTGGGAGAGCACCAGGGTCCAAAAGAGGTATGGGGGAGACCACGCCAGGGATGGGCAGGGTCCCTCCCAGAAGAAAGGGGGGGCAAGGGCAAAAAGGGGGAGTTCTCTAAAGGGCCCCAAACTGATTCCCAGGGTAAGGATTCCCAACACCCCAGTGAAAAGAAGCCATGGTTGTCCAAAGGGAAGCCAGTGGCAGGTGGTCCCCCACATAAGTGCTATGCATATGACCAGGTGGGTCATGTGAGGGGGGCCCCCAAATGCCCCAAAAGTACACTGGCACCCACTGGTGCACCGTCCCAGTGTTTGGCCAGTGTAGAGCTTGGGGAGGAGTTAGTTTCAGGTGGGTGGGAACCAGCAGAAATGACCCTTGTCTCACTAGGGGACAGTGAGATGGTCCAGAGAAACCTAGTGCCTGATAACACTAAGAAGTACAGGCAATGGGTGACCATCATTGGACAGAGGGTGGAGGCTCTGAGAGACACAGGAGCCAGTGTGACTACAGTGAGAAGTCACCTGGTGTCTGAAGAGCAGATTGATCCCCGGGTACTTCACCAAGTAGTTGCGGTAGACAACTCTGAGCGCCTCTGCAGAGTGGCGCAGGTTCCCTTTGAATGGGGGGGGGGTCTCAGGTTCCTGGAAAGTAGCTGAGTCTAACCATGCCTGTTGATTGTTTGCTAGGTATCGACCTGGAGGATTCCCCTTGGAAGGAGGTGGAACACAGGTCTCACTTGGAGATGTTGGGTCTGCCTGGGTGGGTATGCATATCCACCCGGTCTATGGCAGCCAATCAGGGTAGTCAAGAGCCCCTGGAGCCTGAAACAGTGGCCCAGGGGAACGCCAATAAGAGGAAGGGCAGGGGGCGCGGGAAACCGGCCCCCGAGGTTCTCACGGTCCGGGAGGAGGCGGAGCCTGAGGGTGACGCCCCGGAACCTACAGGGGAGCAGGTGGCTGAACTGGGGAGGTCTCTGAGCTGTCACAGTGGCAGCAGGAAGGGGGACCCACCAGGGAAGCATTCTGCACAGTGCAGAAGGAGTGCCCTACTCTTGAGGGGCTGCGGCAGCAGGCTGCAGCCCAGGCGGCTGGCGAGGCGCCAGGTACTCACCTGATATGTTGGGAGGATGGCCTCCTGTATAGTGAGCCTAAGGTTCCTGAGCCTGGGTCAGCTCGTATGCTGGTGGTACCCCAGTGCTTCAGGGCCTTCCTACTGGGTTTGGCTCATGATGTGCCTTTGGCAGGACATCTAGGGCAGGACAAGACCTATAAGAGGCTTGTCTCCCACTTTTACTGTCCCTTGATGCACAAGCAGTCAGCTGCTTGTTGTAGGTCTTGTCAGACTTGTCAGGCAAATGGCAAGAGTGGGGGGGAAATGCAAAGCTCCCCTCCAACCTTTACCTGTAGTCAGTACTCCCTTAGAAAGGGTAGGAATTGACATTGTGGGGCCTCTGGATCCCAAGACAGCCATGGGCAACAGGTTCATCCTGGTCTTGGTGGACCATGCCACACGGTACCCAGAAGCCATTTCTCTAAGGACGGTCACTGCCCCCGTGGTGGGACGTGCCTTGATGGGAGTTTTTACCCGCATGTGGTTCCCCAAGGAAGTGGTATCTGATAGAGGTACAAACTTCATATCCACTTATATGAAGTCTCTGTGGAAGGTGTGTGGGGTAACGTACAAGATCACCACACCTTACCACCCCCAAAGTAATGGTCTGGTTGAGAGATTCAACCGCACCTTGAAAGGCATGATTCAGGGCCTGTCAGAGCACTTGAGGCGTAAGTGGGACGTCCTCTTGCCATGCCTTCTGTTCGCTTACAGGGAGGTGCCTCAAAAGGGACTTGGCTTTAGCCCCTTTGAGCTCATCTATGGCCAGTCTGTGAGGGGACGCTCAGTCTGGTGAAGGAGGCTTTGGAGAAAGCTCCTAGTAAACCACCCCAGGATGTATTTAGCTACATGCTGGCACTAAGAAACCAGACTGCCCTCTTCAGGAGTCTCGCTCAGGAGAACCTGGAAGCAAGCCAGGAGGATATGAAACGGTGGTACAACCAGAATGCCACTCTGGTTGAGTTTCAGCCTGGACAAAAAGTGTGGGTCATGGCACCAGTGGAGCCTAGGGCGCTCCAAGATAAGTGGACTGGGCCTTTTGAGGTGGTGGAAAGAAAGAGCGATGTCACCTATCTGGTAGACTTGCAATCCCCCAGGAACCCTTTGAGGGTCCCACATGTCAACCGCCTCAAACCACACTTTGAGCAAACTGAGCTATCCATGCTCCTAGCGACAGATGACGGGGTGGAGGAAGAGAGTGAGCTTCTTCCTGACCTCCTGTCTGCAGGAGAGAAAGATGGGTCTGTGGAGGGAGTGATCCTCTCCCCCTCCCTGACTGAGGAACAGCAGAGGGACTGTCGCCACGTGTTGGGACAGTTCGCCTCGCTGATTTCCCTGATCTCAGGAGTCACATACCTGTGCACATATGATGTGGACACTGGGGACAGTACACCTGTTAAACATAAGGTTTACAGGGTGACTGACAGGGTCAGGGCTTGCATTAAGGAGGAAGTCTCCAAAATGTTAACCCTAGGGGTTATTGAGCACTCCAGCAGTCCTTGGGCCAGCCCAGTGGTATTGGTCCCAAAGGCTGCTGCTCCTGGTGCCACTCCGGAACTTAGGTTCTCTGTGGACTACCGGGGTCTCAATGCGGTCAGCAAGACTGACACACACCCCATTCCCCGAGCTGATGAGCTCATTGATTGGTTAGGAGCTGCCAAGTACCTCAGTACGTTTGATTTAACATCTGGGTACTGGCAGATTGCCTTAACTGAGGGGGCAAAGGAGAGGTCAGCATTCTCTACCCCAGATGGGTACTTCCACCTCAACATGATTCCCTTTGGGATGAAGAATGCCCCTGCCACCTTTCAGAGGTTGGTCAACCAGGTGTTGGCAGGACTGGATGAGTTCAGTCCCGCCTACCTGGATGACATTGCTGTGTTTAGTTCCACATGGGAGGAACACCTGCAACACCTCTGGAGAGTGTTAGAGGCCCTGCAGAAGGCAGGCCTCACTATTAAGGCAAGCAAGTGCCAAATAGGGCAGGGTTCTGTGGTGTACTTAGGACACCAGGTGGGGAGTGGCCAGGTGGCACCCCTACAGCCTAAGATTGACACGATTCTGGCTTGGGAGCCTCCCAAGACCCAGACTGAAGTGAGAGCCTCCTTAGGTCTCACAGGATATTACAGGAGGTTTGTTAAGGGATATGGTACCATTGTTACCCCCTTAACTGAGTTGACTTCTAAGAAGCAACCCAAGAAAGTGATCTGGACAGAGGCTTGCCAGAACGCTTTTGATGCCCTGAAGGCTGCCATGTGCACAGCACCTGTGCTGAAGGCACCTGACTACTCCAAGGAGTTTGTTGTGCAAACAGACGCCTGAGAGAATGGTATTGGAGCAGTACTCTCACAGCTTAATGAAGAGGGCCTAGATCAACCCGTAGCCTTCATTAGCAGGAGGTTACTACCCAGGGAACGTAGGTGGAGTGCCATAGAACGCGAAGCGTTTGCTGTGGTCTGGGCACTGAAGAAGCTAGGACCCTACTTGTTTGGGACTCACTTCCGAGTTCAGACCGACCACAGGCCCCTAAGATGGTTAATGCAGATGAGGGGTGAGAATCCAAAACTGTTGAGGTGGTCCATTTCCCTACAGGGGATGGACTTTACGGTGGAACATCGTTCTGGTATAGAATACGCCAATGCTGATGGTCTGTCCAGATTCTTCCGCCTTAGTGATGAGAACTCCCATGAGGTTGGGTAGTTGCTCCCCACTTTTAGCTGGGGGGGACATGTGTTAGACTTTTCATCCTTGGCGTGGTCTCCCTTAACTTTTTGCCTCTGTTCCCCAGGTTATTGATGTGTGCTGGACTCTGATTTTGCTGTTTTTATTACTCTGGGCACTTTACCACTGCTAACCAGTGCTAAAGTGCAAGTGCTCCTGTTTAAAATGTGTACGTAATTGGTTCTCCGTGATTGGCATATTTGTTTTACTGTTAAGTCCCTAGTAAAGTGCACTAGAGGTGCCCAGGGCCTGTAAATCAAATGTTACTAGTGGGCCTGCAGCACTGGTTGTGCCACCCACACAAGTAACCCTGTAATCATGTCTCAGACCTGCAACTGCAGTGTCTGTGTGTGTATTTTTACACTGTAAATTCGACTTGGCAAGTGTACCCACTTGCCAGGCCTAAACCTTCCCTTTTCTTTCATGTAAGGCACCCCTAAGGTAGCCCTTAGGTAGCCCCAAGGGCAGGGTGCAGTGTATGGATAAGGTAGGACATATCGTAATGTGGTTTATATGTCCTGACAGTGAAATAATGCCAATTTCGTTTTTCACTGTTGCAAGGCCTGTCTCTCTCATAGGATAATATGGGGGCTACCTTTAAAATATGATTAAAGTTTAGATTCCCCTAGAGAGTAGATGGACATGTGGAGTTTGGGGTCCCTGAACTCACAATTTAAAAATACATCTTTTAGTAAAGTTGATTTTGAGATTGTGCGTTTGAAAATGCCACTTTTAGAAAGTGACCATTTTCTTGCTTAAACCATTCTGTGACTCTGCCTTGTTTGTGGATTCCATGTCTGGGTCAGTTTGACAGTTGGGTTGTTTTTCACCTCGCACTAGACAGTGACACAAAGGGAGCTGAGGTGTAACCTGCATTTCCTGATTAGCCATCTCTGCTAGGAGGGAGGGGTGGAGTGGTCACTCTCATCGGAAAGGACTGTGCCTGCCTCTGACAATGCAGACTCCAACCCCCTAGTGTGTGTCTGAGGCCTTGCCTGGGCAAGGCAGGATTTCATAAGTAGGTGTGAGTCGCCTTTGGAGCAAGGTGACTTCAAAGACTAACATGGGTATAAGAAGGGCACCCAAATCTACAGACTTGAGAAACACTTCTGGAACCAAGAGGAACCTCTGCCTGGAGAAGAGCTGCTAGCTGAGGAAGAAGTGCTGCCCTGCCTGTGACTGTGCTTAGTGGAGCTTTCCTGCAGTGCTGCTTCTGCCAGAGTAAGAGGGCAAAGACTGGACTTTGTGTGCCTTCCATCTTGTGAAGAAATCTCCAAGGGCTTGAGTTAGAGCTTGCCTCCTGTTGTTTGAAGTCTCAGGGACAGCAATGACTTCTCTCTGCCAGCACCAGGAGTCTCTGGAGATACTCCTGCTCTGACAAGTGGTGCCCTATCCAGTCCCTGGGCCCTTGAAAGGAAAGCTGGTGGAAATCCAAGGAAATCGACTTCGAACGACTTCGGACTGACGCCGCTGCTGAATCCGGTGACGCCGCCTGCACCCGACGCCGTGACCTTCGCTGGAACGCGACGCTCTTCGCAGGCCCGACGCCGCTGCAGCCCCGCTGAAGTCCGCGACTCCGTGGAAGTCACCGCACCACGTCGTGACCGACGCTGCTCGAAGTGCTTGGATTCAACGCTTCACACATACGCCGTGATCCCCGACTTCGCGCATCGACTTGTTTTCGCTCTTCACCAAAGGTACTCTACTTGGAGGTCTACACGACTCCGTGTCCGGCGCCGCTGGTGTCGGCTTGTTGGGAACGACTCCGTCACAACGCCGTGTCAACATCTCATCGAAGCATTTTTTGTTTCTAAGCGCTATATTTGAGTTTAATCTTTAAAAAATCATAACTTGACTTGTGTATGTTGGATTTTTGTCGTTTTGGTCTTGTTTTGTTTAGATAAATATTTCCTATTCTTCTAAACTGTTGTTGTGTCATTTTGTAGTGTTTTCATTAGGTTATTGTGTGTGTTGGTACAAATACGTTACACCTAGCACTCTGAAGTTAAGCCTACTGCTCTGCCAAGCTACCAAGGGGGTAAGCAGGCGTTAGCTGAGGGTGATTCTCTTTTACCCTGACTAGAGTGAGGGTCCTTGCTTGAACAGGGGGTAACCTGACTGTCAACCAAAGGCCCCATTTCTAACAGTAGGCGACTGTGCCGGTCCTACAACAAGTCGCAACTGTCGTCCCAACCCTCCCGGCTCCCAAGCAGCACCTCACCAAAAACCCAAACAGTAAAAGGTGATTTGTGGCAGCATTTACGCATGGACTGAAAAGTGTGACATCTCAGGGAGTGTCGTGGTTAAACAGAGATTACCCCTTCCTCACATTAACAACATGTCTCAATCAAACACAGGCAGTAAAGTTTCAATAGGTTTTTATTTTAGCAAAACTGCAATCTGCGATGAGTTGCATGGGCTGCAATGATTAGGTTAATGAATAATGCAAGAAACAGAATGGTAAAGACAAGAGTCATTAATACAAAGACCCCCACCATCTCGCAATAACATGAAATGGCATGAGATGTGAAATATGTCCTAATACCCTAGCATAATGAGCCTAACCTGTAACCTAAAAGAGAGCTAGGTATGTTAGACCTAATCTGACCAATGCCATGTCCATGAGAAGAGCCCCCAACCCTCGTTACCTTGGAATGGGGTCTCTAGCTCAGACTCCGTAAGGACACGAAGACTGGGTCAGCATCAAGGCGATGTGCAGCATCAATAGCAGCGATGGCATCTGGTCAGAATCCCTCTGACTATCTGTTTAAGTGAGGAGTATTTATACAGATCTGCTTGGACCCTGAAGTAGGTCTGTTCCCAAACAAAAGATAACAAGGCATGTTTGGACGGTAATTTATATAAACAATTCCCTCGAAAGCCTGAAGAGGGAAAGTACCTCAAGTGAATACCTACAGTTTGTTTATCTTTGTCGCTTGATATTGACGCCTTAGCGCGGTGGCACTGATAACGCAAACTAAAACATGGGCCTAACTAAAAACACTGCAGCCATCTTAAAAGATTTAATTAAAGAAATGTGCTAAAACAGAGCAAGCTAAGTAGGGTAAAAGTCACTAGGTGACAGGGGCACGAGTCTGCAAGCCAAAGGCTAAGCTAACTCCTGTATCCCATTAAAACAAACTAGGATTCCCTATAACTTGATTAAATTATTGTCCGCAGGTGAGGTGTTTGTCGATTGAGCGCTGTTGACAGCACCAGTAACATTTCTAAGTTATTGGTTGGTATTAGGTGAATCCTAAGTGCACATGGAGGATCCTTACCAGTCGGAGTGAGGTTTGCAGATCAAATATTGCTTGCTTTTGTGAAAAAGCCACAGTCGGAAGTTTAGCTGTTTGTGTGAAAAGCTACAGTCGAAATTTCCATCCAGCTTTCAAAAGCATTTGAGTCCTACCTGTAGTGGGCAGACAGGTTTTGATTTTTGTGCTTGCAATATTTGCATTTAGGTTTTGCATGAGAGGTGTATGAGACAGCTCTGAAGTGAGTCGCAACTACTAAACAGAGTGAGTGAGACATAATTTGGTTCGTCCTGGGATAGGTCGGTTAGTGAGAAAAGCCACACATGGATTGGTGGACGAGACTGTGCTGCCATAGGAAGAGAACAGCTCATGAAAAGGATTGTGAGATTGAAAAAAATACTTCCTGGTTTTGTAGAATTTGTGTTTGAGGATCAGATTTGTGTAAAAATTAAGTTTTTCAAAGCTTTAAAGGGTGTGTTGAGAGGATATTTATTCCAGTTAGGGAGGGTGAACCTACTCCACCTGAGAGTTCACCGACATTCAAGGTCATGGAAGAGAGAGGAGTTTCAGCATGTCTTTGGGTAAATCAATAGTGCAAAATAACTGAGAAGGAAGGTGCCTAAGCTTTTCCCAGTTACGGAACATTTAATTTGAGAATTTTGGAGAATCTGAGGAGGGTGATGTATGAATCAAAACCCCGCCCTAGACCTGCACAATTTGAAGCACTTGCTATTTGGGAATTAGTTGCAAGATAGAAAGAGGCTCTAAAATTTGAAAGGTGAATGAGGAAAGCAGAAAAGACATTAGCAGAAGCTAGATAGGATAAGGAGCAGAGAATGTGGAGAGCAGATACATTACAGGCAGTGAAGCTGTTTCCAGCAATTACACAGGGAGGTGATGGAAGTGTTAAACCCAAAGCCAAGAGGAAATTTGAGGAAGACCCACAACAGAGATTAAGTGAAAATCAAAAGGTAGCAGACACTGAGAGTAATTCAGAGGAAGAATTTATAATACAGTTGTGGCAGAATCGTCCCCCACCGTTTACAGCAGTTGCCTCTGTAATTCAGAATGTGGCCCAGAGTGTTGCCACAGCTCCAGTTGCAAAAAGACAGTTTCAGATAGTTCTAAATGTTCCTAATGCCAATGTTGTACGGGTGCCAGTCGTTTATTCAACAGTTCCAACTGTTAATACAGCTCAATATGCTGCAACTCTAGTTATGTCACAGCCAATTTAGAATTCAGGAATGACTCAATCTGCGACCACACCTAATACACAGATACAAGCACAAATTGTGATCCAGAGACAGACCATACCAATGTATTCTCCAGTAATGACACTGCAAAATGTTTACCCGAAGTTAGCTCTCATTATCCTATCTGCATGGGCAAAGAAAAGAGATCAGTACTGCATCTTCAGATGATTTACAACAGGCTGATGGAGCTGTACAAATCATGCCAATGAGAGAGATTCCAGGGGGGAATTTTGTTCATGTCCCTTGGAACAGAAGTGACATACTTTCATTTACAAATGACTACCCAAAGAAAGTTGAGGAGGAAACCAGTGGAATGGTACCAGCAAACAGAGAGGTTTGTCAAGCTTGTGAAGTGTTTGTGTCAAGATCTGAACACTTTATTTGAGATTGTGGTTCCAGACGATTTGTGCATTGAGTGTAAGAGGAGTGTTGATTGGCCAACGAGTGAGCCACCGAGAGATGTGGTAACAGGTGCGCCATCTGAAGAGGTGATGAAAAACTATTATAAAGTGATAACGTTTTTGAAAACCAGAGTTTCCCCTTAAGATATTGATTGGTAGAGAATTGATAGGACATCTCAGGAAGCAAAGGAGTCTGTTTATGCTTATAATGAGAGATTGCTATCTTGTCGCTGCTGCTTTGCCAGGCAGTTTAAAGGCCGAGGCTAGTGCTCCTGTGAGTATCAGTCAATGAAAAGGCATTGTGATGGGACACCCTTTAACTGTCAAACGCAGTTGAAATTCTGTTGACAAGGTCCAAAACCCAATATTTGACAAATGCCCACCTTACCCGTTATGAGTTATTAATTCTTGGATCCCCCAAATGTTGTGATTAAGAAGCGTGTGGTTTTAAATCCTGCCACATTAATACCTGGAAACGCTGATGATTTAAATGATGTTCATGAAATGGAACATGACTGCCTCGATGTCACTGAATTGTGCAATAAACCCAGACCTGATATTCAGGATTTTCCTTTGGAGGGGAATGGCCAAGTTGTTTTCGTTGATGGCTCCTGTTTAAGAGACAGCAAAGTCACTCTGAGAGCAGGTTATGCAGTTTCACACTCTCTGGAGTAGTCAAAGCTTCATGGTTTCAAGGAGTCATTAATTCCCAAGTGGACAAATTGGTTGCCCTTGCAAGAGCATGCTGCATGTTGTCTATGACTTTGGGCAGTTATGGCACCAGCGAGGTTGCATG
Organism: Pleurodeles waltl; assembly: GCF_031143425.1. Taxonomy (NCBI): domain Eukaryota; kingdom Metazoa; phylum Chordata; class Amphibia; order Caudata; family Salamandridae; genus Pleurodeles; species Pleurodeles waltl. The sequence goes on along the minus strand of NC_090450.1, from coordinate 679,183,251 downwards.
ACCTAGTCTGGATCACCCATTAAAAATGATTTGTTAAATGCTCTACAATTACCTGAGAATATTGAGATTGTAAAGTGTACTGTACATGTAAAATCAAATGACTATGCATCATTGGGTAATGCCTATGCTGACCAAAGTGCCAGATATTGTGCACTCCATTGTATCACCTTCTTTGAAGAGTAGAGTAATGAAAGTGACACCAGTGGGTTGTAAAGTGAACCGCACATGTAAGATCAAATGACTATGAATCATTGGGTAATGCCTATGCTGACCAAATTGCCAGATATTGTGCACTCCATTGTATCACCTTCTATGAAGAGTGGAGTAATGAAAATGACACTAGTGAGACAAATCAAAATGTATTAATGTCAGTGGTTGATACCTGGGATGAAATTAAGAGATTGCAGAAGAAGCTACAGAGGAAGAACAGAGAGGTTGGATAAAAGCAGGTTGTGTTCAAAGAAAGGGAGATGCTGTCTGGATTTCAAATGAAGGGAAGGTTGTGTTGCCAGATTGCTTGTTGAACTTGATGGTAAGGTATTATTATGGTCAGGTTCATCTCAGCGGAGATGCAATGATTCTCACATTCAAGCAGACATGGTATAATCTCAGATTTAGATTGGTTGCAGAAGTGGTTTGTCTTAGATGTATTACTTGTCAACAAATGAATGTAGGGAAACGCACAGTGGTTAATTTGAGCCACATAGGCAGGTCGGGGGGTCCATTTAACAGAATAAAACTAGACTTCATTGAAATGCCTTCCTGTAATGGATTGGAGTATGTGTTGGCTATTGTGTGTGTCTTCTCCAAGTGGGTTGAGGCATATCCAAAATTTAGGAATGATAGTCTTGCCGTAGCTAAGCTGCTGCTCAGGGAACTTATTCCACGGTATGGATTTCTGAATTCTTTGGAATCTGATTGAGGAACTCATTTTGATAAGGAGATCATAAAGCTGTTGTGTGCAGCACTGAACATTGAGCAACAATTGCACTGCAGTTACAAACCAGAGGCATCTGGATTGGTGGAGCAAATGAATGGAACACTGAAAGCATGATTGGCAAAGGTTTCTGTCTCTACAGCATTGAAATGACCTGGCTCATTGCCTCTTGTCCTGATGAGTTGCGACCGCCTACCACCATGACGACATAGGCCAGAGGACTTAGGTCACTTTTATCTGTCCAGTGCATGCAGGACAAGCGGCTGCCATTTTATGCACATATCATGCCTTGCTGCAGCAAAATAAGTGTGCCATACACGTTTTTTGTCCAGAATGCAGAGCAGGCCTATGTTGTACCATCATATTTAGGCTTATACATGTGACATGCATGACACAGTGATGTTATATGGCTGGTTGTCAGATGAAGTGCATGTCCAGATACTCGGAGCCTATGTAACCATATAGGTACATAGCATGACTACATGCATGGGCAGTGCAGGACAGGTCTGTGTACCACATATGGAACATTACACATGTGCTGTGTGTCACAAACTATTGATCAGGGCCAGCAGTGTGCAGCAAGGATGGTGTCCATGCTGCTTCAGCATGCCCCATATAGTATGTGTCAGCAGTGCGAGGCATGTCTACAGTGTTAGGTGTGTGCAATAAGGATATGTTCAGCTAACATGTGTGGAGTGCTTATCACATTGTACATTCTTTCCTCTCTATCCTAGATACCCTGTCCTGAGGAAATTGAAACAGTGAACCTTCCGCTAGTCAACCTTGCAACCATGGAGAAAAGGCATATAGGCCCTCATTACAACCCTGACAGTCTTGGACCCTGGCGGTGTTGTGGTGGATTTCACCACCAGCAATCTGGCGGTGAAATCCACAGTATTACGACGTCGCATTGCCGGGACCGGCGGTTTACCACCACTTCAGTCCCGGCGGTTTTAATCCACCAGGGCAGCGCTGCCCAGGGGATTAAGAGTCCCCCTACCGCCAGCCTTTTCCTGGCGGTTGGAACCACCAGGAAAAAGCTGGCGGTACGTTGAGTCGCAGGGCCCCCTGACACGGCCCTGTGCAGCTTTTCACTGTCTGCTGAGCCGGCTCCTGTGTTGCGGCTGTGATCCCTGCTGGGCCGGCGGGCGGAAACCAGGTTTCCGCCCGCCGGCCCAGCGGGGATCTCAAAATGACCGCGGCAGGAGTGCGGCTGCATTGGCAGCCGTCCGGCGGTCTGATCTTGGCGGCCGGCTTCAGCCGCCCGCCAAGGTCGTAATGAGGGCCATAATCATGACCTATCATCTAGACCATCATGCATCCATGTACCCAGTTGGAGCCAGATCTCTTGCGTGCCATACGTAATTCCAATGCCATCCCTCCCACAGTACAAGTCCTGTCAGTGCTACACTTTCGTGCCACAGGCTCCTTTCAGAATACAGTGGGCTTGACAGCAGGGATGTCACAATCTATGTTCAGTCTTGTGTTGAAGAATACTTTATGCTCTCTTGAAACACCTGGACAACTACATCAGGTTCCCCCAACGTGCGGATTGGGTCTATGTGAAGGCAGACTTCTATGATATGGTACACATCCCTCATGTGATAGGGGCCATAGATGACACCCATATTGCCTTAGTCCCTACTAGTGTGAATGAACAGGGGTATAGGAAAGACTACCACTCCATCAATGTTCAGGTAGTATTTGTTGCAGACCAATGCATCTCCTAAGTGACAGCCAAGTTTCCAAGATCTGTGCATGACTCCTACATCCTGAGGAACAGCAATGTCCCCCACATGATGGCACGACTCCACAGAGAGAGGGCTTGGCTCATTGGTATGTAGGTATTTGCACGTCTGTATTTCTGTTATGGCACCTGTCATCGCTATCTTCCTTGTGGCTGTATCCGTATTGTAACAGGTGACTCTGGCTATCCTAACCTTCCCTGGCTGATGACACCAATGAGGTACCCTGGGAGTGATTGGGTGGTGACGAAGCATGTTGGACTGGACGATTTGTTCCACGCGAGTGTTAGTTACTTTCCAGAGTCCAGTCCTCTGCTGGTATTCCATCAGGCCCTCTGTTTGCAGGATGTCCAAGACCTTCTCCTCCTACGATGTGAACTCTGGAGGAGGAGGTGGGGTCCACTGCCAGTCTTCAGCACGTCAATTTGGTGTTGTGATGTCCTGGAACACACCTTCCCCAATAGGTCGTTGCACCTCTTCCTGATGTCCTCTATTGTGCGTGGATGGTTGCCCACTGAGTTGACCCAGTCAACAATTCTGTGCCATAACTCCATTTTCCTGGCAATGGAGGTTTGCTGTACCTGTGTTCCAAATAGTTGTGGCTCTAAACTGATGATTTCCTTGACCATGACCCTCAACTCATCATCTGTGAAACGTGGGTGCTTTTGACGGAATGTGGTGGTTGTGTTGTGGGCGGGGGAGGGTGTTGTCGAGGGTGCTTGGTGGGGTGGGGTGGGGTGTTTGGTTGCTTGTGCTGGTTGGTTGTCGTGTTTTTGTGCAGTAGTGATGTGTGTATTGTGTTGATCGTGCAGTTGTGTGGTATGTACTGAGAGTGAAGTGTATACGTGCCTATGGTGCATAAGTGCTAAGTTATAAGTTTGTGGCTCCTCGCTGTCTCTGTATGTGGCTTTTCTCTCAAAGGATTGTGGGTTGTGTGGGGGTGTGTTATATAATGCAGTGAGTAGGTATGTTTGGTGTGTGTATGTGTGTCAGGTGCAGGGCATTCAAACTGCCCTATGTGGTGTTGTGTTCTGCCTGAGGTGAGTTTTTGAGCGTGGCGGTTTGTACCACCAATGGTTTTCTGCCATGAAAGAACCACTGTGCTGATTTGTGGGTTGTAATCTGGTGGCTAGAAGGTTGTCAGGCTGGCGGTACTGATGATGGATTCACCTCTTTCCCACCCTCCAGTATCCTGATGGTGTCGGATTTGTGGCTGCTTTTTGGCAGCCTTCAGTGTTTGACTCTTAATACGGCGGTCGGTATACCGCCAACATGGCTGTCTTTCGGCAGCCGCCACCGCTGTTGTCTTGCAAAAAGACTGCCAAAGTCGTAATGAGGCCCTACATTTTAACATGAGAGTTTTGCATTCATATTTAGTGAAGTACTATTGTGAGTTAATGTTGAGAGTGATTAATTAGAATGTAGGATATTAGAACTGGAAGAATTAAATGAATGTGAATTAAACACACTTATAATGAATAAAATGGATTTCATTAATGTGTGCAAAAACATATATGTTAAAAGTGTCTTAACATGACATGAATAATGTTTACATTTAAATAATTTGCTTTGCATATTTGATGTGAATTGTGAGGAGCGCAATTGGTTTATTAATGTATTAAATGTATTAATGTGCATTTAAGCTTTGCTAGCTTGACTAGTCCTAGGGAGTGTATTTTGCAGGCAGCAATGGAATTTCACTTGTTTATTCTGTCCCCTGTGACCTGAAATCTTTATCTAGGTTGTTAATGTAATTTTGAATGTTCTATTGTATTGTGAATGAAGAATATGTGTCAAGTTTAGTTAATGTTGCAGTATTTGTTCTAGCTGTCGAATACGACAGGAAGCTTGTAGTTTTCATGTGAAAAATATTAGTTTAGTGTATTGTGTGTCGTGAGAAAGAATCTCAACTAACAAATTATTAGAATATGTAATATTTTGGCAGAACCATAAGAAGTCATGTGGACAACAATGTACTTTTAATGTGAAAGTTCAGAAATGTTGCAAACTTGGTGGCACCACTGCTGCTAACTATTGGATGTTGAAACTGATGCCCAGAGTGTGCACACTGAAGGACCAAGCACAAGAATTTTGCATATTATAATTAGTGAAGAACTTTGGAATGGAGACCAGTTCCCTTTAAGTACTCATTTAGTCAGTCTGTCTTGAGTTCTTCTGAGAGTTAGTTCACTCTTGTTGTGAAGCTGTCCAGAACTCTGTTCACTTCTGTCTTAAGTCTGCTGTTCCATTCTGTTCTCTAAATTCCATGATGAGTTCTCTCATCATAGTCATAATTGGCCAATGCAGTTTCAGTAGTAATATGCCCAACTAATTTTGAACTGCTGATTTGTCCTATGTGCAGCTGCTGTTCTGCACCATCCTGGTGCTGCTCTCAACTGACGCTGGAAGAAGGTGACTGTCCTGTTTGATGAATCTTTAATAATTAGTTGCCCTAGTTAGATGATTTTCCAAATTATTTTGTATTTATTTATTTTTGTTTTTGCCCCATGTGCTAGCCCATTCTCACACATGCTAGTCCCAATTCTGGTTAGTGTAAAGGATGACCCAGCTCCGAAATTGGTTGTTAATACTGTATTTTGATGATTTACTGATGTCACCATCATCTGCATTCAAACTTAGTAATAATGTTCATATTGTGTTGTTACTAATCCATAGCATAGTTTTGGAGTGTTTAACAGTATTGATGTTTAGTAGGTTGAATGTTTTCAGACACTTTGGTTAATCTATGGCTTTCATTTATGTTTATAATTTAACCATTAATGTGACATTGATTTTGGGACTGTAAAAAAGCTTTGAAACTTTATTGAGTTTGGAGTTCTGATTTAGTGTTGATTTAGTGTTGAATTGCTCATGGTGTTTAATAATCTTTATGGTTTAATGTTATTACTTTGTGATTGAATGATTTTGGCTACTATCTCCATCACCAAGTCCAAGATTTAGTCGACATCTGAGGGTGAGAATTCTGATGGTGTCTCACCCCAGAATGCTAAATCCCAGGCGGAAAGAAGACCTCCGCGGGCACGCCATCATAATATAGAGGGAACCAGAGAGCAAATGTGGTTAAAAGATGATTCCCTCCCGCCCAAAGTGATTTTTAGTGGTGGCAAAACAAATAGAACACATGTTGGTTTATGTAAAATAGATTATAAGAGATACAGGAAACAAAAACAAAAACAAAGGAAAAAATGAGAAGTTAACAAGGTGTGTGAGGGTCAGTTTCCAGGGTCAGTGTGTTTTTTGGTGGTCATACAGGATATGATGCCAATTCCAGAGATTATTCTGCAATTGGAGAAATGCGCCACAGTTGTGGTGAAAAGGGGCACCATATATTCTGTTGCAGGAGTAGAAAATTGTTTTAAAAAAAATAACAGAATAGTTACTGAAATATGGAATGAAATGCTGTTACATATGAGTGATATTGATACAGGAAACCCAAAGGACAAAGTGAAAGTAGATGATGTGGAAGGTGAAAGTATGTTTGACCTATGCTCAAGATTGACTAATATTTCAGAAGAAGTAATCATAAAATAATTTGAGGGAAGTGGAGGCCTTTCAGAGAGGGACATACATTCTGGGTGGTGATGCAGGGAAACCTATTAAAATAAATGGGCATTTTCAGGGGGAAAGTGAGTATTAGAATAGATTTGAGGTGTCAAAAATGTGTGTTTCCGTCAAAGGTGACAGCATATAGGGGTGACCAGTACAAAAGGATTTAGGGACCCAATGCAGAGCCACAAGTTCAAATACAGGTTTTTCATGGTCAATTGTCATTTAAGAATGAATTTCCGAAAGTATTTAAGGAAGAGGTGGGGTGCCTTTGGGCCTACGTACACAAAATTAGGTTAAGGAAATGAGACGTTCATGTGGCATCATGAGCAAGGAAGTTAACAATCAACATAAAAAGTTAGATAAGGGAAGAACTTGAGAAACTGTGCAGAATGGGTGTGATAGAACCAGTGAAGACCACTGAGAGGTTGGCTCCCATTATGGTGTTTCGCAAAGATGATGGGAAAATCCACTTGTGTGTGGATCAAAGAGCCCTTAATAAGGTGGTAGTGGTGAACAGGTATCCACTACTGAATATATTTGCAATGTTAGCGACTCTAGCTGGGCCACGTTTTTCTCAATATCAGGCTTGCCATCATCCTATCATCTGGTATGATTACACCCGGACGCACAAGAGTTTACAGCATTCATTAAGCCATTGGGGGTGTATATGTTTAAACGGAAGCCATTTGCCTCTGAATATAAGAAAGCTCTGGGGCAGGTTTACAAGAAAGTGACACACAGGTCCTGATATGCCACTTTTCTTGTGTCCCCCTTGCCTTACACTACGGTGCACCATGGCGGTCATTACCACAACAGCGTCAAAAGTTTTGACGCTGCTGTGGCACTTTGCTGCACTAGCGTCAACAATTTTGATGCTAGTGCAGCAAAGCACAGGGAGGCCTATAGACTACTGTGGGTGCGTCACTTTAAAGCCTGCCCTGAGCAGGCGTTAAAAATGCTGGAAAAAAATGAAGCCGTGAAATCTTGTAAATTTCACTGCACCATTTTTTGGGCCTCCCTGCGTGGGAAAGCCCCACTTGCATACATTTTTCCTGACACAAGCATAATGTGGCGCAACGGGTTCAAAGTGGCGCAATGCATGTAAATGTGGCGTTAGGGAATGACCACCTTAACACCGCCTTAGTGTCATAAAAATGATGCTAAGATGGCATTATGGTAGTGCTACGGCCTTGTAAATCTGCCCTTCTGTATTTTATCCTGATGTCAATATCAAGTATGTTTATGTTTTATTACCAAGACGACAGGTTGGTATGTGGTAATTCTAATTTAGACCACGATGGAGGAGTGAGTCTGGCTCTAGGAAAAGTTTTAGAATATAGTTTTACTGTAAAAGCAGAGAAATGTAGATTTGGTTTTGAAGAGATTTATTATCTAGGGGTGTAAGTAACATCAGAAGGTGTAGAACCAAAAAATTAAGCTGCTGGATACCATACTGAAGTTACTTGCTCCGAAAAAACAAAGAGGAGTTATATTCATTTTTAGGAAAGGTATAATTATACATTAAATGTATTGATAATTTGGCAAAAAGGAATTTTAATATGAGGTAGTTTATGAAGAACAAAGTGACTTTTGAATGGGACAAGCAAGGCAGTAAAGGGTTTGAAGAGGTTAGGAAGGTCTGGCAAATACACCCTGACTGAAACCGTTCATTCCTGGAAGAAAAGTCATTATGACAACAGATGAAAGTACCAAAGGATTAGAAGCAGTGATGTCACAGGAACATTTGATAGGAGAAGAGATCCTTCTCCTATCAAGATGATATACCGACAGAGTTCTATAACATTTTTGTTGATCTACTAGCTCACTCTGCGAGCAGGGCCAAGATATTCCAGGGTCATCAGAATCAGTGAATATAGTTATTGTCTTAAAAAAGTGAACCCTCCATCTGAGAGGAGGTCGTATCAGCTGATTTCTATCATTAACACTGATGCTAAAATCTGTTCTAAAATGTTAGCTGTTAGGATGACAGCAATGATAGCTACTTTAGTTATTCAGTGGCAGCACTTTTGTTTATGAACAGAGGTACTACTATCCACACTGACACTGCAGTCATAATCTTCAATATGGCAAACAATATACACCAATCGACTTGTGTGGTCCTCCTTGACACTGAGAAGGCCTTGACAGGGTATCCTGGCCTTATCTCTGGGGGAGTTATCATCAAGATGAGATTTGGTGATAAATACATGCAGCATGTTCAGTCATTGTATCAGAAACCAAGAGCTAGAATATTTATCAGTGCTAAATTCTCAGAACCATTTGAGATTCAATAGGGCACCCTCAGCGTTGCCCACTTTCTCCGTTATTTTTTATTTTTATTTATCTGAACCTTATATAGTAAGGATTATACATAAACAGCACTAATGGGGTCAGGGTGCACATAACGGTTTAGGTCAACACTGTTGCTATATATTAATCCAGTGCCATTTCCGATGTTTCTATTACAGAACAGGAGGCATTAGATTTTGGCAAGGCTTCCGGATGCAAACTGAATCAGAATAAAATACAAAGTATCATGAATTATCCTTTAATTTTACCTGATACACGGGTGACACCCTCTGTAACTTATTTACACATTTTGTTTCAAACAATGTGCAAGACGTCCTAAAGTATAATTATGAGGTATTGCGCAATAAAACTGTTAAATTATTGAAGTTGTGGCATCAGCTTCCTATTTTTCTTACTGGGTGATATAGCATTGTATGCTCCTGAAGTATCAACATCAGCTGCCCACACAGCCCCACTATGACTGCGAGTGGCCCTGGTCTACTGGAGGATGGCCCTGCAATACACAAACTCCCATATCCCCTATGCACCGAAAGTTACTTTACGTGATCTCCCTATAACCCTGGACACACTGACGGCACAACGATTAAGAGTGTGGAAAAAAGATAGAACGCTGACTGTATCCGCACTGTTTATCAACGGCATATTCATGACACACTCTGACTTTGTACATAGACATGGCCTAGTCAGCACTTTATTTTTAATTCATACCACTATTCTACACTACGTTCGGCAGCACTGGGCACCAGATGGGAGAGAACCCAGCGCGCATGAACTCTTTTGGGCGCTACACACGATGGGGCATGGCAAACATCTGGTGCGCAGGGTCTGTCGTGGACTTCAGGCATTTTTAGGCAGGGTCCTCTTAAAAACCTTAAAGGCCAAATGGGAAGCAGGTTTGTCCCCTGTGTTTACAGACAAGGAATATGGCTTGCTGCTGGAGTTCCCCCCAAAATAATCACGTAACTCCAGATTCAAATGTATTCAATTCTCAATATTACATAGAGTGTACCTCACACCTTACAGAATCCATAGAATGTTTCCAAATGCCACTACTGAATCCTGCCGCTGTCACATGAGAGATGCAGCCCTGCTACACATTCTGTGTAGCTGTCCGCGGCACTGTTTGTGTACCGGTCAGAAATCGCCCAGTCACTTACGGAATTGACTGGACATCCTTATTGGCAAACACCAGATCCCTACATTCTAGGCCTTCATCTTTGACTTAAAAGGGCCCGAGTATTGGCACGTTTCACAGACTTGGCCTTACTGCTGACCAAATGATTAATAATGAGGCAATGGAAGTCCCCAATATCACCACTACTCATTGGGGAGAGGAAGTCGCTAACTGGGGTTTAGCAGAGAGTGGGGCATTGGTAGGTAATAATATAAAGGCTTATAAAAAAAAAACATTCATTTACTTAGAATGGGATATGTTGTTGGAGCAGTTTAAGGGACAAACGGAAGAGACAGGAGAGGAGCCACACGAATAGCCACCCTATCGACATGCTGATTGTGTGCCATGAGCTAAAGCATAATTTCTCACTTTCTGTACCCCGAATCGATACTACCCCATGTACTGCTTTCCTGTTGAAAAGACTGTTCAGGTTATTACCTCCCCAATAACCACCACTATAAATGCTAAAATGAATACGTCCTGCACACAACAGCTGCGGTATGAGATTCCCAGTATAGTGCCACAGGGATAGATTTAATTATTACCCTATTTGTTTGGTGACACAGATTGGTTGTAAGGTTGAAGGGGGAGAGGGTACTGTTTGATAATGCTGTATGTTTTATATTACAAATGCCTATTATTTCACCCACATGTGGCCATAGCAATGTATAACCTGAATACTGTGTATTGATTTGCTCTCACTCTACCACTGTGTTGTATGATGACAGCTATTATCTAAAGTACAAAAAAGCTTGTGTTAGAAAATGTGCTGTAGAAGTTTCTTTACTTGAGTTCCTCGCTCGGACTCCTCCTTTGGGAGTTTTTTGTTGGACTACCAGAAAGCTAATGAGCTATTAAATGGCACAAACATTTACCGGAAGAGGGTGGATTGGCCCTTCTGGATTCCCAAATTTATATTTGAGTGCTTTAGGGCGATGCATTTGTTGCTTGCTATCAGAGAAGTGTAATCCCGTAATGCTTTACATCTATGAAGTATGCCTGGGGACAGACGATTGTGCCTTTTTTCTGGATTTGACCCCAATCACTTCAAGCGAGTACAATGTAAGATGATTCAGGTTGCTTGGTTTATCTGGAGGGATTGGGGCAAAAAATATAAATTCGAACTAATTCACCTTACGTACAACTCTATAAGAATAATTTTCTACCACCCATTTTTCATGACTCTTCCTATTGGGTATGGAATTATAGCTGGGTTTTAAAACAATCTGACATTTGTTTGCAGAAACAATTTGCTCTTTTTCTTAATTACCAGGGGAATTTGCACTTCCAACTAGATGTTTCTTTAAGTGTCTGCACCTATGTGGTTTTCCAGTTTGGCAATCAAATATCATAGTCCAGAGACATTATTTATTGGAACCTGTATTTAAGGGAGAACAACACATTGTTTTTATGTGGTTACTCAGATGTTTCAATGATCTTGAGATACTGTCTAACAAATGGTATAAACTCTCAGGACTAGAAGTGGGTCTTCTAATGATTGCCTCTGCGTTTACTACACCTACGACTCTTTGAATATCAGATAGGCTGAAATTGCAGCAATATAAAACCCTTGCAATGCTATACTACACACCAGAATGTGTAGCTAAAAGGGCGGATGACCATGTGGGTGGAATTTGCTGCCCCAGATGTGGATTTCCCACACAAAATATTACCTGTGTCCAATATTGTCCACATGTTTGCAGTGTGTCCTGTAATCCAAGGCTATTGGGAAGAAATTTGTCTTTGGCTTTCTGATAGGCTCAGGATTAGGGTCGTATTAGATGTTTTAAATATTATGTTTGCCACAAATGAGAATACCTCATTGCAATAAGTTGGCTTTACTTATTTCCATCATTATCGCTAGAACTTGCATTGCAAGAGAATGGAGAAGCCAGACGCCATGCACTTTTGACTCCTGGCTCGTCACACTGCACCACTATTTCGAACTGAACGCTGCACATTAACAAGCATTTGCAATGCAACGAGTCTTGCTTTTCGTCGAGTTAGAGATTTTAGCGTTGTAAACTCCTAACCGGACTTTTCATGGCACATTAATTGGAAAAAAAATGAGCGCGATTGCGCTGCGAAATAAAGAAAAAAAGTAGTCCAGAAACCATACTGAAAACACAGAGCCTCGTATGTTTCCAGTAGTTGGTCGGTGTGCTGGAGGAGAGCTAAACACCGGAAAAGGCATGACGGTAATGAAAGCAAGTGTATTTTAAAAGGCAAGCCCACGAACCAATGAAAGTGGCTGACGTAACATGGGCATGGTTAGAAGCCCAAAGAGATATTACAGCAGGATCGGAGCCCTTTGTGCTCAACCATAAAAAGTAAAGGGAGAAGTGGACATTTCAGAATTCTGAGAAGTTGGAGACGAATATCTGCTTGTGACTTTTGGGTTATAGTTGTTGTCTTCAGTGTGACCATATGATATTTGAATGAATAAGTCTATAAGCTGTTTCCAATATCAAGAATTACTAGGAAATTGTTTTTTTTGCAATTTAATTTTCAATCTGTGCCTTAATGTATATTTTTAATAAAGTTTGTACCCTTTTCGAATAAAAATAATTTTAAAAAATGACTGTAGGAAAATTCCCCTTTTTCATGATCACTCCTATTTTTTTGGTACTGATGCTAATCAATCAATCAATTTTTTTTTATAGAGCGCGCTACTCACCCATGAAGGTCTCAAGGCGCTTGGGGGGGGGTCAAGAGGAGGGGGCAAGGAGGGTCACTGTTCGAACAACAATGTCTTGAGGTTCTTTCTGAAGAGCAGGAGGTCTTTGGCTTTGCGGCGGTTGGTGGGGAGGGTTTTTCAGGTTTTGGGGTGAGGTAGGAGAAGGACCTGCCTCCTGTGGTGGTGCGTTGGATGCGGGGGACTGTGGCTAGGGCGAGGTCGGTCGATCGGAGGTTGCGGGTGGGAGTGTGGAAGTTCACTCTGTCGTTAAGGTAGGTTGGGCTGATGTTGTGGAGGGATTTGTGTGCGTGGATGAGGATCTTGAATGTGATGTATTATGTGGTGTGGTTGTGTAACCTCACCGTGTAATATACTCACCTACCCCACAATGTAACCTCACCGTGTAATATACTCACCTACCCCACAAGGACCATTATGTTCAGTTTGTCAAACCTTCAGTTCAACCTTGGGCAGCTGTAGCTCAGAGCAGCAAGGCTTACACAAAGGAACACTTGTAAAGCATTTAAACAGCACCAAAACACTTGAAGTAGAAATCAAGAAGACACCAAAGAAATCTGACACCAATATACAACAAGCATTTGCATTGCAATGGGTCTCACATTTGCTCATGTTAGACCTCTTAGCGTTGTAAACTCCTAATCAGATGTTTCTTGCCACATAAATTGAAAATGAAAAGTAAAACAGTTTCACATAAGCAAGTCAATTCAAAGCGCCAGTCCATGAGCGTGAAGGAGACACACAAAAGGAAAAAAGAAGTTCGCTCGCAGTCAAACGTATCAGGAAAAGTGCAATTAGCCACGTAACAGGGTCGATGTACAAGGCGGTAAGCAAACTGCCCCAAGGAGGGACAAGTGTAATGCATTTACCAATGATAACAAAGAATTTTGAAGGGCAAGCCCATGAACTAGCGATAGTGATGGGCATGAGGTGGGCGTGGTTAAAAGCCCAAATAGATAACAACACGTCGGAAAAGCAGCGCTTGCGTGCTGCTATGCTCAAACTAAAAATGCACTCTTGGTCTCAAAAACTTATTTTACAGCACAGTAACATCTGTTTGCCTACTAGCTAGCTAGTTTTCACCCAAACATAGGTCACCAATTACTTCAGCTGCTGAGACTACTTTAGAGAAGAAAGGTATGAGCATTGGTCAATTCTTCCAATCCTCAAATCAGAATGCCGCAAAGGGTACATTTCCTTTCTATACCTAATAAGTAGTACAACAGTATCTAGTTAATAATCTTTAATTTAGTTAATAGGTAATCACACAGGGTAAGCTCAACCTTAAAGGATGATATGTTTGTTCTACAAACCTAATAGTCAGAGAGTGGATGATTACACATGCATTTTCATGAACACATTTTTGTATGTATTTTCTGTTCCGAGATGAATGCAAAACTACCCCACATGGATGCATGAGATATAAAAGCAGGACATTTTTGTCTCAGTGGTTCAATCGTCTTAGTTATTCTGTTCATATATGAGGGGAAGTATCAGATGAAAGCCAAGCTTTATCTCAGTGAAATGGACAGAGACAGATGCGTAAGAATTCACTAAATCTGACTTAGTATGTAATAGTTTGGTGCATCAAGATTTACCACTACTGCTACAACCGTTTACAGAATCTGACCTACGTTTAAAAGAGAAAGGTGTTGAATATGTAAATGAGTTAGTCCTCTACCGTCTGGTAACTGCATTTCAACCACCGAAATCAGTAGCTAAGGCCACCTTATCCAGCATAGGCAACGAAAGTACATTTGTATGTAATCTGTCCCTTTTGACTAAAATTAATACTGTTCATAAAAATGGAATTAATATTTATCATAAGTATCATAACATTTATTTAAGAACTATGTGTTCCAGTTTCGACGTCGTTTCAGATGTTTTTTGAGGCCCTGATGCTTTCAAATAAAAGTTCAAAGCAATTAACACACTCAAAGCTGCGCGAATTATGATATAGTGATAAGGCTTTTCCAGCCAGGTGTTCTGCAACTGGAAGGTTCGTAATGGCCCACACTGAATTGCTTGCCAGGTGCACTACAACATTTTTTTTTTTTTTTAGATTAAGAATCTGCACTACAACAAATGTTTATTTCTGTCATGCGGACGATTTGAAGAGATTGCACTGTACAATTGCTTCCTCATTCGTTTTTTAGGGGCAATCGTTTGTCATCACGGTAACGGGTAAGAGGCAGAAGGGCTGTGTGGATATTTATGAAAAAGTTCACGCACAATGCCACAATCACATTGCATACATTTCTCAGATACACAAACTGAAAATTGGTGTCATTCCTTGATGGAAGTTTATGCATAAAATTGTGAAAAATCAGGGAAGACTGAAGAATTGTTCCAGCTGTATATTTACATTCAGTGTGGAAACGAGTGAGTTCTCAGTGAGTATGTCATAAATAATAAGTAATCAGTGAGAAAAATAAAAGACTAGGTCCATTTTTAGCACTGATTTACAAAATTTAAAACACTGACCTACTTATGTACTCACCTACTCATGTCATTATTTTTTTAAACCATTTGTTGAGCGCAAACAGATACGGCGAAAGTAGTGTTCTGGTGCTTCTGAGAAAAGGTGGTCGAAAAAAGCTCTCCTATTCTCAAAGAAAGGAGCGTGATAGCGCTATGTTAATTGTAAACGAAAAAACGAGTGCAATCGCGCTATGTAAAACCCAGCGAGATCACGCTGAGTGGAAAATAAACAGATAAAGTAGTCTGGAAACCATGCTGAAAACATGGAGCCTCGTATGTTTTCAGTAGTTGACCGGTGTGCTCCAGGGGGTAAACACCGGAAAAGGCATGACGTATGCATGCCTTTCACTAATGAGATCAAGCAGATTTTAAAAGACAAGCCCATGAACCAATGAAAGTGACAGGCGTGACATAGGCGTGGTTAAAAGCCCAACGAGATATTACAACAGGGACGGAGCGCTTGTGCGCTCAACCCTAAAAATAGACATTTTAATGTATTTTTAGACACTTCAATGAAAAAGATTCTCTGGAGGGTTCTGGAGATAACGATTTTACAAGGTGTAGTAAATAAGGTAATGTTACTCTACCATGAACAAGCATTGGCAAATTCAACACACTTGACATGTGGAACCCTTTTCACCAAACAGTTTGGCATAGTTGGAATGTAGTCACTGAGAGTCACTTAAAGTGACCAACTACAGTAGGGAGCCAGTAAGTGGAACCTATAACCTATAAGACCCTCAAAAAACAGTGAGCTCAGCAGGCGAATCAGTCTTCAGTCAGTTCCAGGCTTCTCTATCTGTTGCGTGGCTTTCCTATGGAAGTGGTCCAGATGCAAGGGATGAAGGATGCTGAACATGCTCAAAGAATGCTGTCGATGCTATGCAATTGGCGGGGGTCTTGCTGTGACTACTACTCAGTCCACAAAAGAGGTGTGGTTGTCTTGGTCACAGGGTTGACACCCCTCAAAGTCCTCTTGGTGCTGGCAGAAGCCCAGTCAGCACTGGACTACCAGTTGCTCAGTATCGCGCTAACAGTGCAATACTCCCCGCATCAATAACTTATCCTCTGAGAGTCTTTGTACATTGGATTCTGGTCCCGGGAACAGCACGCCGGAGTTTGACAACAAGTTGAAGACCTTGGGCTACAACGTGTCCCAGAAGTCTTCTCAGCTGTTGTGTCCCTGGGCTGTAAACAGGAGATCAGTTCACTGACCCTTGAAGTCTCTTGGCTTTGGCTGGACCCTAGAGATGACTTCTCCTCAAGCAGGGCTCAGCAGGCACAGTCTCTCTACTTTGCTAGCCACCCGGTTGAGCAGCTGCAGTCCACACTGGTGCAGACTCTCTTTGCCAGTTCAACAGTGCAGTCCTTCTTTGGTCCTTCTTCTACACCATTCAAGCTCTGAGTTTGGGGTGCCAGGAGTGCTCTACTTATGCTTAGAAAATGCCCCCATGGCAGGATGCCGTTGGTGGCCATTGCGCTACCAGGTCCCCCCCCTTCCCACCTGATAACCACTTCTTTCAACGTATGGGGTCCAGGCAGCTCAGGATGTACCATCCTGCCCACTTCCAATATTGCAGGACCCCCTCTCCCGGCGTGTGGAGCACCCTAGCCCAAACCAGAGATGTGGCTAACAAGGGGGCTACATGACCCGGAAAACTGGTTTGGCAACTGGTTCCCCTCTCCTGTTCCAAGTGCCACCCTGTCTGCCTGAACAATAGAGCAGCCTCTCTCCCAAGTATTACCCATTTGCCCTTCAAAGGTGGCTTTTCCTTTGAAGCTCCCCTTTTGGGCCTACGCCCTTGTGGCTTCCTGCACGAGGACGGTGACTGCTCCTTCAAAAGAAGGCCGTTATTGTATCTTTTTGTAAGAGTCATTAGCACATCCTCCCCGGGAGGGGAGAAAGCTGTCTCTGCCAGAAACCCCAGTGTGCAGTTAGTATGGGCACAGGGGACTAAAGGCAACAAAGTGGCAACTTTGCTTAAGTTGTACACTGCAACTTGTTATACTAATCTAGACCTAAGAATCAACTCAGGTTTAGTGTAACTAGTTGTTTGATACCTTTGATGATCCACTTTGGTCTCACCATCCTGGGATAGCACAGCTGAGGGGTCAGTGTGTAATTCTGCACTAGTCAACAGGGCAACCAAGCTTTTCCATAGTAAAAACAACAGTATACTGATTTTACAATCAGAACATGTCAAATACATGTTCTGGCCATGTTATATGTTGCACTCTGCCTTAGTACCCCCTAGACCTGTCATAGGGGTGACTTACAAATATACCAGGAGGTCTGCCATTGCTCTGCCATTGCTTTTCCAGCTTCTTCCAGCCTGCAAATGGGGGTCTGAGAGTCTTGTTTTCCTAATGTCCCACCCAGGATGGCACAACCAGTGCTGCAATTCCTGGGGGCACCCTCTAACTTACATGCCCTGAGTACCATTTACTAGGGACTTATAAGCAAGTTAACTCAGCCAATTGGGTAGAAGCCAATTGGACATATCAGTTTAAGGGTAAAGGCACAAGCACTGAGGTCTTCTTAGCAGTCAGTTCACAAGCTTAAGGGTGAGCATACAAAAGGGGCATTTCCTTATAGTCACTAGTGGACTGTAGCACATATTGTGTCACCATCACAGTGATAATGCAAAGCATGACTGCAGGCCTGCCACCAGTTACTTAGATGGGCAGGTTTACACTGCATATTCCACCTGTCAAAAGAACAGCTTTTGATAGGCCTAAACCCTCCTTTTGAATATTAATGTCACCCCTATGTTGGCCTTAAATGCTCATAACACAACATGCATGATATTTAAAGTAAGATATGTAAAAGTTTAATGTTAAATATGTCCTTACAATAAGAATGCCCTAAAAGCTATTTTCGGTGTAGTGGGGTTAGCTATTCCATAGGAAAGCATCAGGATGCTTAATTAAATTAATGAAGTTATCTCTACATAGAAACCAGATAAAAAGTTCATTCTTGGACGGCTGTTTGAACTATTTATTACAAATCCAATTGATTACTAAATCCAGTTTCGTAACTAATATTTTACAAATGGTACTTTTACTTTAGCAAGTTACACATAGGGTGCCTAAAGCCTCTAGAAGCCCATTTTCCTGAGTTCCCAACTGTCACAAAGGAGTTAAATATCTCCTTTATTAGGTTTGGATTGGTTCCCACTCCTTAAGCAAAGGGCTTGAGTGTGGGGAGGTGTCCTGTTCCTCTGACATGATGGCCATCCGGGCAGCGCCCAGGAACTTAATTATCTTCAAAGGGGCTTGCCCTTTCACAAGCAGATGCAGCTCACACTTGGGCCTGCCCCCTCTATTGCCCTCCTACCCAGCCAGGCATCAATCCTAGTGGGAGAGGAACTGGCCCCAGAACCGGTATTGAATGGCCACCGGAATGGTTTGTTCATTTCCCCGGTTATACCTCTAGGGTTGTCAAAGAAGTTCTGCACAGTGGAAGATCGATTTTATCATCTTGGTTTAGGTACATATGGGCACTAAAGGAGTGTTTGCAGTAGGGAATACAGGGACTACTGCAAAAGTGCATGTGGGTTACCCCTGGGAACTTTTCCCTTATTGTTCAAGGAGGGTCCAGGCATCACCACCACCCACAGGCAGAAACATTTTAAGGCATAAGCAAAGTGGACAACTGCCCAAGGCCTGCCCTGGTAAAGTGTGTGAGACAGTCACAATTCTTTCCATAATGTGTCTCATAAAAATATTTTTTTCCTACTTTGACAGTTTAGCATGCTTTACAGAAATGTAGTAATACATTTAATACCATTTTGTTATTTTGCACTAGAAAGGTGCCTTTTTCTCATTGGAAACAGCACTTACACACTGCTTTGTTGTCACAGTGCCCTTTCCTCAGGATCTGCACGTTGCTGAACAAAACACCTCCCAGCCTCACCAACTCAGAAAGCTATTATAGCACAGAGTTATGATGAAGCCAGTCGGGGGGAAGGGAACTAAGGTAGGGAACAGCAGGGAGAGAGATCTGAAAAGGAAAGGTTAGAACAAATATGCACTTACTCATTCATAGCAGTATAACTCATCAATAGAATATTGACTAAATGCTTCTCCGTGATATCAGATGGAGACCCCTTTTGAAGTGAGGGCAAAGCCCCCTTCTTTGAATCGTGGAACACGAACAAACTACAACGTCTGAACCAAGAGATGGCAAGAGCTTTGGACTATGATCATACTCTGAATATCAATCCTGTAACATCTGCGCATTCATAACATAAACCTTTGATCATGGCCTAGAAAATCTCAAATAATTAAATGTGCCTTTCATGTATTATGCTTTCCAAAAACAATGAAAACTATAATTTGCTTATCTCCAAAAATGCTTTCACATTCACAACTATAAGGCCGGAAAGGTTTTACTCATTGAACTTGAAGCGCTTTGTTCCTTTTGCCAGATAGTGCTTTAATTTGTTTCTTCTGAAGCGCTACGCTCCTTATGCTGAGGGGTGCCTTACTCATGTGGCCTGAATCACTTTGATTGTTGTGCCAAGGGCTTTTTATGCATGTGGACTGAAGCGCTTTGATTGCTGTGCCATGGGTGCCTAACTCATGTGGACTGAAGTGCTTTGATTGCTGTGCCAAGGGCACTTTCCTCATGTGGACTGAAGCGCTTTGATTGCTGTGCCAAGGGCGCGTTACTCATGTGGACTGAAGCGCTTTGATTGCTGCACCAAGGGCACTTTACTCATGTGGACTGAAGCGCTTTGATTGCTGCACCAAGAGCGCTTTACTCATGTGGACTGAAGTGATTGATTGCTGCGCCAAGGGCGCTTTACTCATGTGGACTGAAGCACTTTGATTGCTGTGCCAAGGGCGCTTTCCTCATGTGGACCGAAGTGCTTTAATTACCGTGCCAAGGCCGCTTTCCTCATGTGGACTGAAGGGCTTTAATTGCCGTGCCAAGGACGTTTTACTCATGTGGACTTAAGCGCTTTAATTACCGTGCCAAGGCCGCTTTCCTCATGTGGACTGAAGCGCTTTAATTACCGTGCTAAGGCCACTTTCCTCATGTGGACTGAAGCGCTTTAATTACCGTGCCAAGGCCGCTTTCCTCATGTGGACTGAAGCGCTTTAATTACCGTGCCAAGGCCGCTTTCCTCTGAAAACTGAAAACGGTTTGCTCGTTGTACTAAGGGGAGCTTTACCTTTTGGAAGTATCAACTCCCTTCAAGATTTGGCTCATCAAGACCTTACTACCTACGAGTACGACCTACTCGTATCTGAATTCACCATGGAAACAAGGGTACTCCGATTTGCTGTCCATTTGCCGTGCAGGAAATCTGCTCTTCTTCAGAGGAACCCCCACGAGGTCTGACTGCATCGAAGTCTTCAAAATAGTGAGCAAAGTGCTTGGGTGTGGCTGGGCTTTATAGGCCTGCCACACCCCAAGATGGCTGCTGCCTGTAAAAACATGGATTTTGTAGTCCCTTCATGGAATAGCACTGATAAGTGCAACTTGTCCACCAATGTCCTGAACCTGCAGCTCTATGAGCTTTGCCACAGGGCATACGACGCAGATGGCCACCTTTGGAACAAGAGGGGATGACAAGGGGTGCGCATAAAGCGCTGCAAAGCCGCGCAGCAGAGTTTTGGGCGGGACCTGGACCGCGCATGGCCTTATTCCTGACATCTGACTGCTTTCTCTGTTTGCACCACATTGCATCAAGAGTGTGTTACTTAGGTCTTACATGGGCGGATTAGCGCTAACACATAAAGTTTTTGACACGAAAACAGATCTAAGATTGTCAGAATGGGCTTTCTTTTGAAAACATAGCTCTCCCTTGAAGCAGGGTTTAACATAGAAAAATATCTTAATTTCTGAAACATTCCTCCCACTGCACGTGAAATACTCAAGAATTTGTCTAAGTGTAGAGTTTTGTAATGGAAGGGTATGAATCTAATA
Source organism: Pleurodeles waltl (assembly GCF_031143425.1). Taxonomy (NCBI): domain Eukaryota; kingdom Metazoa; phylum Chordata; class Amphibia; order Caudata; family Salamandridae; genus Pleurodeles; species Pleurodeles waltl. Next base: position 679,162,401 of record NC_090450.1, on the reverse strand, counting down.
AAATCTTTTTGTAAACAGCACATACCACCTCTGCACTATGGTGCAAAAGTTGTGCGTCATACCAGGCAGTCTGAGCACTGGCGCAGAGGTAGTGAGCAGCAGTATGCCATTTTTTAGTAAATATAGTTAATCACTGATTCTGCATTAAAAAAATACAATTGCCCCTTAGTGTCCATGCCTGGCTTGCTCAGCCCTCAGCATCTCTTCCTCTTTTTCTGTGTCACAGCTCTTTACCTCAATGATCTTTCTCTATTTCACTTATGCCTTGCAATGCCCTCTGCCCATCTACTCCACATTTGTCTCCCTTCACTCTTCTCTCTATCTTCCTGTCTTCCCCACCACTGTCTTTATATGTTCTTTTTTTCTATAACTCTTACTAATTTTACTCTCTCTACCTTGTATCTCTATTAAGTATTTCTAAATCTCTCTATGTCTACCTTTTGCTGCCTTTACCTCTTGCTGCTAATTCACATCTTTTCCATTATTACCTCTCTTCCTCTCAGTCTCTCTCTCTCTCTCTTTCTCTCTCTCTTTCTCTGTCTCTCTCTACCTCATTCCTTGAAGTAATGTACTCCTATCTCTACCTCCCCACCTCACTCAATCTTGCCTATTTCTCTGTTTCTCCTCTCTGACTTCTGCTTCTTTCTAATTCATTTCTACGCAACTTAATGCTACAAGCCAATTGGTTTCATGCACTATGTGCATAAGTGTTTGTTGCCTAAACTAAGCATGTGACTTATCTCCACAAGTTTTGCCTTCACATCCAAGGGTATCACAAGTGAACTTAGTTGAATGCACCAGCAATTGAGTGTGAAGATACAGGTTGTTGTAGCTCCACACAACACTACTCAATACATAGTTGAAGGGGTGTCATTGTTTTTAGGTTACTGGCAGTTCTTAAACAGGAAACAGGGTTGCAGTGATAATGTGAAAAAAAGCAATTTCATTCTTTACAATATAACACACAATAGTGCACTATACGATTAAAAATGTTTATTTCAACAATTGCATCCTGTTGCTTAGCACAGTGGCATAACAATAGCACCAGCAGCCCCTGCAGTGCAGGGTAAGCCCAAGCTCCAGAGGGCCCCTGCTGGCACTATGCATGGGAGGTGGACTCCTGGTCTGAGAGCTCCTGACTGAGTCCAAAGCACAGGGTCCCTCCATGTATTTTGATGTGGGGGCCCATTAAGTTTTGTTATGCCCCTGGCTTAGCACATCTAAAATAACTAACAGAATATTATTAAAACAGCACTAACGCATGTTATGAACAATGACAATAAAATGGACATTTGTACCATAGTTAAATGTCATCTAGAGCACAGAATAGCATAGCTTGAATCTAGAGTTTCTTTGGGAGAATCAACAAGCTGCATACCTGTGTACAGCAAAACACTGTAGTTATCAGCAGCCGGGAGCAAGTGCTCACTTGAAAGGCGAACATGTATTTGCATCAGCTCCTCTCCTCCCTGACTTGGCTCTGTATCAGCTTTGAGTGCAGAACAGGATGCTGTGGCATCACAGCAGTCTGGCAGTCTCTGTCAAGACCTTCTGGCAGTATCCTGCTTGATAATCTTGGGTGAAGGACCTCTCCTGACAAGTGGTTGACTGGTGGGCCTTTTTATATTGTATCTTGTCTGAGAAGGGAATTTCTGATATAGCCTTAGGCATGTCTGACATAACCTATGTGCTTCAATATGATGTTCTTAGACACATTCTTATAAACAAATAAGATAAAAGCACGTTAATTCAGACTACATGGTCTATGTCATTTTTATTATCTGACCTTGAGATTGAGATAACAAGGTCCTCACCACAGACTGCTGTAGCATACAGCATTCTTATCAATGTCATTGTCTGAGTGACTGGACACTTTCACAGGTTCTTGGAAAGATAAGGTAGGTGTCATCTAAATCAAAGGTAGACATGTCAATGATTAGGCAGAAATAGAGGAAACAGAGTCTCGATCTGCTCAAGATGGAGTCTGGCCTTAGGGACTTTACAGCATTTTACTTTAATATTATGCCCTAGTCCTCCAAGAATATAACACGTCATCCATGGCATGTTTTTTCCTACAATGGGAGTAACAAGCTGGTTCAGTATAAAATGTTGTTGCTGCATGAAAAAAAAATTAAGATCCAAAAAAAAGAAATGGCTTTATCAATGTTTGTTCAACCTTGCTTTGGTATTATGACCAGACAGCCGGAGATTTTGGCTGTGTTTTTATATCCCTATCTCTGAAGGTTTAGCAGATAATTTAATATTGTTTAGCATCATATTGACTTGAATGAGCCATAAAGGGGTAATAATTTCTAGGTTGCTACAAACAGGAAGCCCCAAAATGCATCTTGCCTGGGCCCCAGAGATCCTTAAGGTGGCTACTGCCGGGCATGTAGGTACCCCTGGACACCCTCTGGACTACTTGACCTGTGGAAGACAGAAGAAGGACTGCACCTGCTGTTGTGACCTGTGAGGAGAACCCAAAGGGGATGAGCTGTTCCTACTTGTACCAAGGGCAAAAAAGTGGACTTTAAGGAAGAATTGTCTTACCTCTTGTTAAACTACAGGGACAAAAAAGCTGCAAGAAGCCCACTGTCCGAAGGAGCCCGGCTAACCAGCTTCAACTGGACACGCACTGGACCCTGCTGGTGCCTCCTGTAGAGTGACTCCTGACCTTCAGGAGCCCTGGGTCCATGTCAGAGTGCACTCCTCTTGCCTAACCCAAAAACTTTGAACTTACATCTTTTTCAAGGATTTTGGCCCAGAGAACTGATATAATGGCGAGACAAACCTGCCATGTCAATCTGCTGAGGGTGCCCCACAGCTGGGCATGACTTCTCTGCAGGTCCTGCTACATTCTTGTTTGTAGCAGAAAATCTGAATCAGCGGGCCTGACACTGAATGGATATTGACCCCTCTCTGGCTACAGGCCTGCAGCCTTTCCTCACTGAAGCAATCAGACTTCCAGAAAAGAGTCTTAATGCAAAGTAGAAATCTTCACTGGACCTAATGCCGAGCAGCATTCGATCGATATTGATGGCTTCATGTTAACGAACTTTGGACTTTTCCCTCTCTGAACTTTTCTTGCATTCATTGACAGCTTTATCGAGACTTTGTCGTTGCGCACCCTGTCATCAACTACCCCGTCTTCAGATCCAGCCTGTCACCTTGCCCTGCTGAGGACTCCACCTTCTCTGAAATTTTATAATTCAGAAGGTAACACTTTAGATAAGACAAACCTGATCCTTGTATCAGATCCACGTTTCATTGTGATCAGTTTAGCAACTTAACTTAACTTTGTCTCGGTCTTGCTACTGGACTTAACAAGAATAGCATTATTATTACTTGTGGTGAACTACCATCCACCCCAAACGATAACCCACTTCCTTACATTGGCATAATTTGGACTTTTGATAGCAATCTCAAGCAATGGATACAGAGTTAAAAGGGCAGGCGAGTTGTTACATTTTATTTCAGGTATTCTGTATGCTTACAGTAGATGTGATATATGAATTATTATGTTCCTGAATTACACCTTGGTGTATTTATAGGGCATACACATTATTGGTCAAAGACCCACTAAGTCAAACCTGCTGACATTGCTTACACTGATCCCTAGCACTAGCCTTCTAAGGACAATTAGGCTTTGCAAAGGAGATGGAGGAGGGGTGGATGTGTGAGTAGCAAAAGCTTTCTGTTAACAGAAACATAATATCAACATTCTTTTCAAAATACAGACACAGATGGGCTCTCATGTACTGTCTACCAATGTAAGGGTTGGACAAAATGCTAACAGGCTATTTTTTCCCTTTGAGGTTAAACTATGAAGGAGATGGGTCGATTGAGAACCTGAGGATATAAGCGTTTTTATCTCACAAGAGTCAGTGACAGACCGGACTAAAAACGTGAATCAAGTCAAAACTTCCAGAGAATCAGAGCATCAGATAAATTGCTGCTTTAAACATGGAGAGGTTTATGAAATAAAAATAAAGAACCAGGCAAACCATAAACCTGCATTGGCAAAGCCAATAGGTTTCACTATGACACCTACTGACTTTGTCCATGGTTGTTCTTTTTCTTCACATAGCTGCCATGCACGTGCATGCAAAAGTATATAAAAGTGATGGATGGAATGCTTGAATTGATCTCAGCCACTGGTAATTACTTGGGCCACATCCCAATCAGTTGTTATTTTGCACACCATGCCACCTCGGTTTGAAGCCAGGTATATGCAAATCAGTCTTGACTCTGCTTCAATGGGAACAGTCTAGCCTCAACTGCCAAGTCAGGTCCTCCCTGAACTGGAACACAGGCACCCCAGGCCCGGGTTTGCCATTGTTATGGGCTCATCAGTCAGGTATAGCTTGGTTCCACTGGCACACTGTGCACAAGACCCAGGTCTCGGCATAAGCCATCCCACTTATGGCGACATACTAAAGTATACAAACAGTGATGGATGGAATGCTTGAATTAATCTCAGGCACTGGTAATTACTAGGGGTGGGTGGTGAGCTCTGCTCCGCTAGCAGCGTAAATGGAGTTTTTGCCGGAGAGTGGAGTTCGGCAAAAAAACTCCGCTAGCTAACTTGCGCTGTGTGGCCCATAACTGGGCGGCACTTTACACTCAGCCAGAAATAAAGACAAAATTTGCCCTACAACAGGCAAGGAGACCCCTAGATGAGGCTTTGCTGTCTGTCGGTCAGCGGCATGGAGCTGCTACAAGGTGCTGCTGAGGGGCTGCACTGGCGTAAGCTCTGGATCCAGGACTCCCTACTTTCACTGTCCTCAGCAGCCCGGGAGCAGGGGGCAGAGAGCCAGGCCACTGACAATTGGGACCCTGGGTGCAGCAGGTAAAACCCTTGTTTCCCTTTATATTCTATGTTCACATGGGGTCCGGCACTGGGCATGGAAAGTATTTGCATATGAGAGGGGTCTGTGCTTGGAAAAAAGGAAACTTACAGTCAGAGCTCCACTTGAAAAGAACCTGTCTCTCCATAATCACTGGGACAGAAAGTGGTGCTATGTGGTATGGTGCTGAGAAGGGCCGGCTTTAGTGTGGTGCGAACGAAGGCCGCACCAGGTGCTGACCTCAAGGGGGCCCTTTCTTTAGCAATAACGTAAAAGCTTGAGGTTTAAAAGCACCTGCTGAAACCTTTCTTGTGCATCCAGCCTTCAGGAAGCAATGAAAATATCAAGATATATCTTGTGATTAATGTTCCTGCCAGGGAGAGAGATGGGAATTTTGTTTGGTGGCAGCTTTGACTCACCATAAAGCCGCATAGGGGATTAATATTCAGAGGGTTAATATGCCTGCTGCAAAGAACAGAACTATGTTTTATGTGGCTAGATGAGTGGATTAGTAAAGCCAGCCTTTACAAGCACTTTAAAACAAATGAATGTATGTGAAAGGGGGGGCTATAGAGAGAGGAGGGGCACATTTGCCGGGTAGGAGTGAGGGAGGTGGTCATAGGTTGGGGCGCCAAAAAAGACCATCGCAGTGGGTGCCACCAGTGCTAAAGGAGGCCCAGGTGCTGAGGCCAGTAGGGAGAGCTAGAGACAGGAGAAGCATCAGGTGCTGAGTGGTAGTCTGGCAGCCCCCACTAAAAAGAGATGTGTGTGGTCTGAGAGAGTGCCTTGGAACCCAGTTGCAAGCAAGGCTAGGCACTTTGTTAAAATACCAGGCTGCTGGTGGGGAGCTGGTTTGCTGCTACTATTGCTGGACGCTACTGAAAGGGTGATCTGAGGCTGTGTATAAGTGCAGAGGAAGCGATTGCAAGGCTGGTGCAAGACAGGGGGTGTGCTTGGCCCGCCATAGCAAGTTTGTGAAGGAGGGCAGTTGGTGAAGGGAAGTTTGCAGATGTGGTTGAGAGCAGCAGGCTCCATGCCGGTGGGCTGTGTCAGCACAAGACAAGAGGCCTGAAACTACAACTTTCGCTGCCTGTGGCATACCACCATGGCCTGAATGTGCTTAGTCTCGGAAACGTTAAGCAGTGTTGGGCCACCCGACCCTGCTTAGCACTTCCGAGATCGGGTGCATTCAGGCCAGGGTGGTAGGGAAAGAAGCATTCCACTGTAGGCAGAAGTTTGTGGAATTTCACGGAGTTCTTAACCCATGGAATTCTGCAGATTAGAACTCTGTGATCTCCGCCCACCCCTAGTAATTACTCATGGCTGCTTCCCAATCTTTCATTATTTTGAACACCATGCCACCTCAGTTTGGACCCAGCTTTATACAAATCAGTCTTAAGCCCTACAAACTGCGATAATGTTGAGAAAAAACTCTTCCAAAAATAACATTTGAGACAATGCATGACCAGCCCTTACATACTGTGTAATGACTGTTGTAATAAATCAACTACTGGTGGGGTTTGCTAAATTGCCGAATACATTTGAAGTATATTAAATTAACTTTTGTTTTAGAAAATAAGTGTGTTGGATGAACACAGGAAAAGTTCTAATAAGAATAGACTCTTGGAAGAACAACCATTTTTAATCACATTGCATTTCCCCTGAATACTAATAGGAGAGATGTAATCAATAACGATGTAAAGAAGGAATCCTCCAGGTGTGGAATTAACACAAAAGCAGGGAGAAAAGCCATGGAGTAAGGAATACAGAGACATGCAAAGGGCTATATATTTTGCATTGTAGAAAACAGGTATTCAGACTAGAAATGAGTGGAAGTATAATGTTAATTATTACTGGAATCTGGCTTATTTAACATTATACAAAAAATGAATATATTGTAATAAAACATGTGTGTGGGGGAATTACTTGAGCTCCAGAGCCAGGATATTTGGTTGTTGTCATACTTATAGGTAAAGACAACCTGGGCATGATACTTTCACAGGAACTACTTAGAGAAGGAGTAACTTTCAGCTAGAGAGAAGGGAATTGCTTGTCTGCACCCTTCACAGGACAGCGCGCAATGAAGGGTCATCAGCTTAGCTGTCTGATAACTAAGGAGCTGTTCTAGTTGTTTGGGCCATAGCTATGCAGAAGAGGTTACATCTAAAGGGTAGAGGCCAAATTACTGTGAAAACGTGCTGTGACTAGAAACAAAGAGCAAAGTTGTGCAGGAAGGACAAAGGACAAAGAACCGAGGACACACTAATCTGGGATAAGGAGGTCCTTGCAAGGGGGAACCGATGGCTGGTGCTCGCTACTATGAAGAAGGCATAGATGCTCTAGAGTAGACGGGAACCTGCTCAGAGCAGCCTGTGGGGTCTAACTTTAGAAAAAGCAACAAGGTAGCTGAGGTTGGCATAAGTTACAGGATCCTGAGGATGTACTGCAAATGATAATGGTGAACAAGTGGTGGGTAAAGGAAATCCTTGCAGCTCACCAAAAAGAATGGTAGCTAGGTGAGCAAGAAATTGTTCCCTATAAGAAAGGAAATATATGAGGGAAAAGCCTGAGGTATTTCTTACTTTTGCTGTGGGATCCAGTATAGTGTTGAATGACTCAGAAAGATCAAGGAAGATGAGTAGAGTTAGAGAGCCTTTATTGAACATGAGCAGCATATCACCTGTAACTGCAACAAGATCTTTCTTTGTTCCATGGCCTTTGAGGAACCAGGATTGGACTGGTCAAAGATGTCGTGTTTTGCTTGGAGATTTTTTCCCAATCATTTTTTTCAAATAGTTTGGATAACCAGTGCTGGATACAATAGCAAGATAAAAAAAAAGTACAGATGGGTTGAGGGTAGATTTAATTGCAGTTATTATTATTATTATTGTAGTAGTAATAACAGTAGTAGTCATTGTCATCTTCGTTGTAGTATTAGTAGTAGTTTTTCCAAATGTTGAGGATGGAATGTTTTAAATGGCTAGTCAAACCCATAATATTAAGCATAAATGTGCATCAATTTATAACTCAATTAGTGTGAACAGAAACTTTAATCTTTGCATGGGTTCCAGAGGGTAGGATATGATAGAGAGTAGTTAAAATCACTAAGGGCCAGATGTAGCAAATTTTAAATTTGCGAGGTGCAAAGTGCAAGTCCATGCGACTCGCACTTTGCACCTCGCAAATTGGTATGCAGTACGGTGTCTCAGACACCGACTGCAACTCGCTATGGGGTCGCAATGACCCACCTCATGAATATTCATGAGGTGGGTCGCAAATTGCGGCCCCATAGCGAGTATAGGCACTCGCAAACATGGAGGCCTGCTGTCGTCAGCAGACCTCCATGTTCGTGACTGCTGTTAAATAAAGCAGTTTCTTTTTTTTTAAGTGTAGCCCGTTTTCCTTACAGGAAAACGAGCTGCACTTTAAAAAAAACCGAAACCTTTAGTTTCGGTATTTTTTCAGGGCAGGGAGTGGTCCCTTGGACCACTCCCTGCCCTGAAAAAATATTTGTGGGTCCAGTCACAAACTGGAAGGGGTCCCATGGGGACCCCTTCCAATTTGCGAGTGGGTTACCATCCACTCGAAGTGGATGGTAACTGCGATGCCATTTGCGACCGCGTACGCGGTCGCAAATGGTATTGCATACCACTCAGACTCGCAAATAGGAAGGGAACACCCCTTCCTATTTGCGAGTCGGAAATGCATATTGCGAGTCGGTACCGACTCGCAATATGCATTTCTGCATAGCAAAGAGGCATTTGCACCTCGCAAACGGCGATTTTCGCCGTTTGCGACGTGCAAATACTTTGCTACATCTGGCCCTAAGTCCTAAATGTAATTTGACCTGAAACAAGACAGATGTTTGTAGATCCATCTACATTGGGTGGAACTAAGTTGCTCTCCTCAGGGTATCTAAGATTTGGAAATCTGCAACAGTTTAATAGAATGTGAACTTAAAATTAGTCTAATGTCAAGTGATTTGCATCAATCAATGGGAACTTATGGTGTGTATGTATGTGAGATGATCTCTTCTTCTTCACTCATGGATGTGAAAGAAGCCTGAAGTCCTTTGCAATGACAGATGTTATATAGAATTTCATAACAAATTAAAATGCCATGAAATTTGTTCTCAATTACCATTAACAAGGTATTTCCTGGATCATATGTCTACTGGCCTAGCTACAAGAATCACTCTCCTCCATCTCTCCCTTATGATAGTACACAATCTAGAATCATTTTCCTTCCTTTTGTGCAGTAAGGGGTCATTTAGAGATTGGTTGAGGTGGAGATTCTTTCAAATGAAAGTTCATACATCAAATGCCAAACTTGCAGTTTCACCACCTGATTTAGAAGGTGGGGAAAGTGCAGGGTTTCTGATGTTGGAGCCTCAGCGTGCTCTACTGTTGAAAACCTCTATCATAATGGGACCTCCATTAGAGGGCCATTAGTTCACAGTGATGGTTGCCCTCCCCTATTCTTGTGGGCAAGCTAAAGTAAGGAATGTGGGGCCAGATGTAGCAACTTAAAAATTTGCGAGGTGCAAAGTGCGAGTCCATGCGACTCGCAATTTGCACCTCGCAAATTGGTATGCAGTACGGTGTCTCAGACACCGACTGCAACTCGCTATGGGGTCGCAATGACCCACCTCATGAATATTCATGAGGTGGGTCGCAAATTGCGGCCCCATAGCGAGTATAGGCACTCGCAAACATGGAGGACTGCTGTCGTCAGCAGACCTCCATGTTCGTGACTGCTTTCAAAAAGCAGTTTTTTTTTTTTAAGTGTAGCCCGTTTTCCTTAAAGGAAAACGAGCTGCACTTAAAAAAAAAAAAAGAAACCTTTAGTTTCGGTATTTTTTCATGGCAGGGAGTGGTCCCTGGGACCACTCCCTGCCCTGAAAAAATATTTTTGGGTCCATTCACAAAGTGGAAGGGGTCCCATGGGGACCCCTTCCAATTTGCGAGTGGGTTACCATCCACTTGAAGTGGATGGTAACTGCGATACCATTTGCGACCGCGTACAGGAAGGGAACACCCCTTCCTATTTGCGATTCTGAAATGCATATTGCGATTCGGAACCGACTCGCAATATGCATTTCTGCATTGGGAAACGCGTTTAGCGAGTCGCAAACGGCAATTTTTGCCGTTTGCGACTCGCTAAACGTTTCCTACATCTGGCCCGTGGCTCTTTAGGAATTGCTGAAGGCGGTGCCCTAGACAAATAAACACAAATCATTCCTTCAGCTGGCCGTCAATTCTTACTTTTTTCAATTACTAGACCAACAGACTTTATTCTTGTGATGATTGTCATTTACTTGTATTTACTTGCTTATATTTCTTAACTATGACACCACACACCATATCCCTAATGATTGTGCAAGTCTACATTTGCATTTTACAACCTTTTTCACCACCTCCATACAAATATTTTCCAACAGTGCAATCAATTCATATATTTTAACATTAAACACATAGGCCCTCATTACAACCCTGGCGGTCGGTGTTAAAGCGGCGGTAATACCGCCAACAGACCGGCAGTAAAAAAAATGGGTGGTAACAGCCGCTGGGCTGGAGACTTCGGTCTCCAGCCCGGAGGCTGTCACATTACCAGCCTCGGTATTACGACCCGGCCTACCGCCATTGTTTTTGGGGTTTTTGTACCGCCACAAAACCATGGTGGTAGGCACTATCAGTGCCAGGGGAATCCTTCCCTGTCACTGCTAGGGGTCTCATCCGCCCCCACCCCTTCCCCAAAGTCCATCCCCCCCCTTCCCCCACCCACTCCTGCCCCCCGCACATATACACACCCACACACGCACCCACATACAAACATGCACACATGCATACCCACCTCCACCCACGCATGCACACATACATACCCACACACCACAACACACACCAACATACCTTGTCACACACATGCATCCATAACACACAACACTCACAATCACTCATTCACGCATGCACCCAACGCGACTCACACCCGCATGCACGCATCCCAAAACATACACACCCCCCATACACACAACACCCTCCACCCCCTCTCCTGTCAGAGAACCCGACTTACCTGCTTGAAGCGGGTCCTCTGGCTGGAGACGGTCTGTGGCGCTGCTGTCAGCAGCAGCGTCCACCAGCAAAACACCACCAGGCCGTATCATTGCTCATGATACGGTCGGTGGTGTTTTGCTGGTGTAGCGGTGCTGCTGTCAGCATCGCCGCCTTACCGCCGTCCGCTGTCATGACCGGCGGCGGTGTTCCGCCAGATTTCTGGTGGAATACCGTCGGCGGTCATGATACGCGTTGCCGGGTGGTAGCCACGGCGGCGGTATGTTGGCGGCGGTCGCCGTGGCCGTAGGCGGTCAATACCGCCAATGTTGTAATATAGTCAATATTGTCCCTATGTGGACATGGAACCACAATGTCCCCCCTTTCTTTCCAAAGGTTTATAGTCCAAATCCTGTAGTGGTTCCTCTGTATGCCATCAAGTCTATTTTCAAGCTTCTCATTAAATCATGTTGACCCTTAGGGGCAGATTTATGAAAAGTGGTGCTGCACACAGTGCAGCACCACTTTTCTTGGGCCTCTTAGCACCCCCCTAATGCCACCATGCATGCGCAGTACCTAAAATATGGCGCACCATGGCAGTAGTCAGGGTTACTAGTGTCATCACTTTTGACTCTAGTCTGGCGCTTTGCAATGTAGCGTTGGAATGGTGTTACGCCCTCTTAAATCTGGGCACTTGTGTTTTGACCTCCATAGTTAGACTAAATGCATTGAGTCTTGCTCAGGACTAGAGCTTTTCTGAAAAGAGAGCCTGTTTTTTTTTCAGGATTATTTACTGATTCAATAGTGGATGTATTGCAAACAACCATTGTTTATTCTTGTCTTGTGCTGGTTTACACTAATGTTTTAAAATTACTTTTTCATGTTAGCTGTTCATGCTTGGTCCCCTGGGCATCTGACTCGCCTTCACTTTTTTCCATGCTTTCATCCTTCTGCTGGTAGGGTCCTTCACAGTTTCTCTCTGGTCTTAAATTCATTGGGTACAGCCAGCTTGGTTCTTCACACTTTTTCGGGTCCCCCTGCAGTCTTCCACACATACATTTTGATAGGCCCAACCTGCAGTAATTCCTCAGAGAAAAAAAGGCTCTGGTGCACTAAGCAACAAATTCTGCTTGTTATTCTTCGTTATCTGGGACAAGATACGACATGTGGTGTTATTTTTCACACCCAATTAACTCCATCCCTGTGGAGTCAGATGTTATTGGATCTGATAAATATTGTATTACACACTGGGTCAATCATGATGAGGGCCTATGTGCTTTGAGCCATACTTTTTTGTTTTTAAAAAAAAATCCAGCTGTGGGATTTTGTTTTGAAAAACATAGAACTTTGCCAAGCATGTGAAACAAACGGTGATCGATCTACAAAGTACCCTGCTTAAATGCACTTACCCCATGAGGGGCTCTACTGAAGGCTTTATGGATTCCTGCCAGGCACACAGGGATCTCTAAATAGGGTGGGTCATCCTCTGCTGGTTGACCAGAAGATTTAGCAGTGGCTCCAGTTGCTGCCTATTACTAGGGGTGGGTGGAGTTTGCAGAGTTCCACTACCGTGGATTCTGCAGAGTGGTTAAAAAATTCCTCGAGCTCCATGGAATTCCACTGATGGGCGGAGTAGCTCAATGCGCCTGTTCACGCTATGTTTTTCATGTTCAGAAGTGCGGTGCAAGTTCTCTCATTTAAAACATCACACGGATGGCATCACACTGTTCGCATGTGCATAACCATTTTGTTTTCTCTATCTCTCTGTACATGGTGCTGGGCCTAACTTTCATCCACCAATAATTTTTTCAATTCCACCCTTTTCTAAATTATCCACCCATCATTTTCCTTTATTTCATCAGTGTTTGTGTATTTTAAAATATACATTTCTGTCATTTTTTGGTGTGACAGCAGTGTCATGATTGGCTGAGAACTGTGTGCACCCGGGAACAGGAAGAGGACGAGGAAGGAGGGGATACAAACGCTTCTCCTCCCAAAGGTAGGTATTTTTTATTTTTTTATTATTTTTACTACCCCAACCTGGCCCGTCGCGCCCTGTCCCGCCACGCCAACCCTGTTCAGTGGCAGCCGCCACTGACTTCACCATACGTCCTCCTGGATTGACCAAAATATTCCACCCCTTTTTGGCGCGTCAGTGACTCACCTCAGCCCCTTCATTACCAAATGTTTGTGGTTGATATGAGTAGTACCTGGCTTTTCTAACATAGTTAACCAACAAAATTCCTGAGGTGAATGATGGCAGAAGATAAAACTGTGATGATGTATTGCTGTTGTATTTTGTTGAATTTGTTCTTAAAAATAACAAGGGGAGCCGTATCTGGCTTCTAAAATGTGTAACGTTTTATCCAGCCACTTCGACAACCAGTGCAGGTGCCAGCAGCAGCACCAGAGAGCCAGACGCGGCAGCGGTCAGAGGAGAAGAACCAGCGGCAGCAGGGTAAGTCATATTGCTTGCTTATTGACAAATATTGGTGAACTTTCTGTAAGGGCGTTGCTTGTGAACCCCCTCCTTTAGCAGCAACAGCGGGGTTGAGTTCCTAATGGCCTCTTCTATCTACAACTCAGCAGACAAAAGCTCATAATGAATGCTACAAATGATGGTTTAATGGAAAAGCAAACGAAGGATAGATGGTTGAAAGAAAAGATGGGTGAAATGGTATATGAGTGAAAGGATGTGTGGGTGGGTGGGGGAAAGGATGCGTATGTGGATGATACGAGGTGTATGATTGGGTGACGGGATGGATGAAAGGGTAGATGGGTGAAAGGATGCCTGGGAGGGTGAAGGGCGGGTGGGTAAAAGGATGCTTGGGTGGGTTAAAGAATGAATGGATGGTAACAATGAGTGGGTAAATGGATGGAGGGGTGAAAGAATTGTTGAAAGGGTGGATAGGTAAGTGTAAGGGTGGACAGGTGGATATATGGATAGATGGATTGGAACGGTAAAAGACTGGATGAGATCGAATGTAAATCTTAAATGGTGGGTATCATAATGAATAGAACAATGAAAAGTGAATAGATAAATGCTTGGATCAAGAAATAAGGGAGCTCTTCTGGAAAGGGATACATTTGTTACGTACTTTGTTTGGTTTTCTTGGTTATCAAAGCTTTGGTTCAAAGTAGCAGTATTTTAATTTTCTGTCTACTCCCTTAACTCACTGTAGTTGATCAGCAAGGCAGATATGTATCCTCCCACCCTCCATTATACCTTCCTCCCCGTTATTCACCCATGCTACTGTGACTTAACTGCAGTGTGGTTCCGCTCGGCAGTACAATAGTGTTGTCTGTGCAATGAACATCTGCTTCAGTTAATGCAGCATTTACAAAGGTGTCAAAGAATAGCAAACTTCCCTTTCAATTTCCCACTCTGTCCCCTCCTAGTACTTAAGTCCTTTATTCTTTCCAAAGTTCCATCCCAGTCACTCAAAAAGAAAATGAAAAATCCCTTTTTGACAAGTGCTAAATTCATGTACAAGTGATTTATATTTCATGGCTTCTATAATGGATTCACGCCAGTTCAAATTTTACCCTTTTGACAACTACAGTTAGGTATGTGTGGGTGAAAAAAACTTGTCCTGTGACTCATAATCAGCCACATCAAATTCCAATGGCCCTAGGGAACCAGCAATGTACTGATAGTGTCTCACTCCACTTTTAATAAATTGTTGCACAGAGTGCTGTTTATAATTTGTCATTTTCCTTTTTCTTTCTTGCTATGGCTACTCCTGGTGGTCATTCCCCTACACACCAGAAGATAGCAGCCAAGCTGCTACAGCAGAGGCTGGAGGCCATCCACATAGAATATCAGCTCTTCAGTAGGAGGAGGACGAGGCCCAGGCAGCTGCTAACATGGTCGTGGATCTGAGCTCCTCCTGTTGTGTAGCCATTTTGGTTATAGCGCCATGCACGATAGTTTAACACACTAGGCCACTGTGCACTTTGACCTAGATATATTTTATTCGGCTTCGCATTGTTATTTTTACAATAACCAGTTTTACGGTCTTGTTTTATTTTCATCTATCTAACTGTTTTACTTAGCTCAGCACTGTGTTCTCAAACAAGACATTCTTGATTACTTTGTGCTTTAGTCAAGGCTACAGTTTGGTACATTGCCGGTGAACGTGGTAGAAGTTTAGTCTCCAACATTCGTAGAAAATACACATCCTTACGTAGGGACATTTTCTTAGAACATTAGCTGTGTTATTATAAAAAAGCTTCCTAGTCCCATTATACGTTAAGAGGGACATTCCAGCCAGGGAACCATGACTGTATGCTGAATGCTCCGCTGCAGATGCTAACGCAGACTACAGGCCTTTGCTCAGGTGTGAGGGTTGATGTCTTCCCGGGGGAACCTGAAAGACAGAGTTAGAGCTTAACATGCTGTGCTCAGATTATGATTTAGATAGGAAATAGTCCATAAATCTTAGTGACAATATGATAGTGTTATTCTTATGCTTCACTCTCCTCGTCACCATTTTTATATTGTCATGTTGTGTTGTCCTGGTTATTGCAGCTCATGCTTTGCTATCTAAAATACAGTTGTTTTATTAAACCAGTCTTTAAAACTCATACTGCTTCTTATTGTCATTTATATAGGAGACTAAATTGTGAATGAGAGAACCGGATGCGACCTGAGTGACCACGACTTCCCTGAGAAGTATGATATGTCATGCGCTCGGCTGCCCAATCATCTCTACCTCCTGGAAGAGACTAGGCACTGCTAGTTAGCCAGAGCAAAACCCGGATTTGGAGCGACAGGTGTCACCCACAGTGGGTCAGACTCAGTCTCCCACACCGTGGACGATCTTGCTGCTCAAAATCCAGTAGTCTCATTAGAATAATGAGCGCGTATGCGACATGGCGCCGCCAACGTTTAGTCAGGCTCTAATTTTCTGGTCCTCCGGAGTATCTCTGTCTCATTATGTGTAATGACACCTCAATACCGTATGCAGAGACGTCCGTGGTACTGAGGATTTCCACCACAGCTGTGTAGGTAATCCTACTACAACTGGAGGTTGTTCAAGCTTGAACTTTAAAAGGAGACCCCATCTTGGTGTGCCTTCTCTGAACTCATAGTGTTACTATAATGGCAAATCCCCAACATGTACAAATAGCTGTTAACATGAGACAACCCCTCACAGCACACTTATTAGCAAATGGCCTAACGGCCCAGGGAGGTCCAGTTACATTTATGGTGGACGCCCACGCAGCTTATAGAACAGAACTTTTTTACTCTTGGGTCACATTTCCAGCAGTTGATGGGAACACAAATACATTTCATCAATATACACCTGCGAACGAGCCTGGACAATACAGAGCGTACGCATATTTAGAGATACCTCTATCTTATCAAGAACATAATCATTGGCTTGATGGTGCCCTACCCCATGCAATATTACCAGTAAGGTTAGGTCCACTAAGTAATGACGGTTCTACCTGGCCTTTATTGGCCACCTATACACCACACCCTGCGGTTGGAAATTTAGCAGTAGCTGAGGTTCGTCGCTTATATATTGAATTAATAGCAATATATAGAGGATTAGTACAATTCGTGATGCAAACATTAAATAGAAACCCAGCTCGTGCTGCTCCAGCTCATCCACATGCTGTAACGCCAGGTATAAATCCTGCGACTGTACATTCCATTATGGGTAAAGTACCCGCCAAATGAGAGGAAACTCCATTTTGGTTAGCACAGAAAATGAATACGCTGGAGGCAGTATTTCCCCATACGGGACCTCAGGATAAACATAGAATATTAACGATGTGCTTGCCCTTCGGGATGGTCCCTACAGTAGAAAACTGTAATATGTGGGGCACGGGATTTGCCGCGCTCTACACAACCGCACACGGTACACCGACACTTGCCAATTTACCGGAAGTGCTGAAACAAATTCAAGATGAATATGGGGCTGCCCCGGCCCTAGATTTCGGGATGCAATTGATGGGCAATTTCGCCACAGTGTCCTCAATCATTTTAAGTAACCTTAAAGGGAAAGCAGTCGCACTTGCAGTGCGCTTGCGGCTTCGTAACGTTCCACAACAAGATCAAGAACGAGAGCTGCCTAAAATAAGAGCAGAGACCTATTTAAGTATCGGTCGAGATAGCCTGGGGCCAGACCACAAAAACCTCAATTTCAGGGTAAATCAAATAAAGACACCCCCCAAGCAAGCACCTGAGGGTAATAAGAAACGCTGGGATAAAAAGCAACAAACACCTAAGAAAGAAAGGGGAGAATCTCCGCGTATGGAGACCCCACAGAATAGGAATAATCTCAGAAATAGAGATAATATCAAAACGCCTGATAGATATCAATATACTGATACACGTCCATCTCGTTCCTTTCAGGACTCATCGGAAAAGAGAAATGAGAGAGGTGGGCGATCAGAGCGAAGAACAGAGTATGTGAAACCAGGACAGGAATCACAACACTCTTCAGAGGTTTCTGTTAAAAAGGAAGAGAAACCCACCCACCAAAAACAACAATTTAAAAAGACAAAAAGTGGCAGCAGTCGCAGCCCGACATGCCACACAGGAAGAGGGTCCTCTTGAAGAACAAGAATTGGGCTCTAGCCTTGCTAGGCAGCGCTGCAGAGGTCACAATAGTTCGCCGGAATCTTCTAGAGCATCTGGAGGTGAAAGCAACTGATGACATTATACAAGTAGAAACAGCGGACATGCGTGTCTCCAAGCCTGATAGGGTGTACAAAGTAACGCTACAACTAGAAGGAGACATTGAACGCACAATTGACGCAATCTTTTGGGATTGCATAGTAAAAGTATATGATGTCTTGTGAGCCGAACAAGATTGGCCGCCTGACTTTGTCCGTACCTGCCCATATGGAGAAGATGTCATTAAACCTTCCTTCTCGCCCCTTGTTCCAGAGGAACTAGCTGAATCCTATTCCATTGAATGGGCTCGAGCACAAGCACCTGCATTATAAAGAAATCACATAGGATGGGATAAGGAATCCCCCCTACCATGTAATTCCAATAAAAAATGAACCTCAGCCACAACCGCAGTATCCTATAAAACATGAAGCAAAAGCACCAGTGAAAGAAATATTAACGCAATGAGAATACCAGGGTGGTATTGAACCCTGTGTCTCACTAATGAACAACCCATTATTCCCAGTAGCTAAACCAGACCATTCATACAGAATAGTCTTAGACTACAGACATTTAAACAGTCATACACGCACCTATGCTATCCAAAATTCGCATAGCACAGCACTAATGAGCAACATAGTGCGTAAAAAATACAAAACAACACTAGATATTTCCAATGGATTTTTCTGCCAGAATATAGCACCTGAGAGTAGAGACTTAACAAGTTTCAGTGCACGAGGCTCCCAGAAAAAATTCTGTTGTTTATCTCAGGGGTATAAGAACAGCCCAGGACTGTTCGCAGCTTGTGTCACTGCTATATTGCACGAGATCAACCCTGAAGCATTGTCCTATGTAGATGATATATATCTCACGGATAATGACCTACTACAACATTTAAGACGGGTAGCCCGCATTGTTGTAGGGTTTGCCGAATTTGGCTACAAATTTTACTTAAAAAAAACAAAAATAGCCTTCCTCAGCTTTCAGTTTCTAGGATATGAGCTGTCAAGTGAAGGGAAGAGCCGAGCGCCACAATTCTTAGAAAAGTGCGCACAGTTACAACCACCAAATACGATTAAAAAACTCCAATCATTATTGGGTTTCTTAAATTTTGGCAGAACCTACTTTCCAGATTATGCTACACGCATAAAACCTTTATTTGACTTAATACGTCCCGATTTTTCAAGTAAATTCTGGACAATTGAACATACACGCATTCTTCGAGAGTTGCAGACAGACATGCTTGCAGCACAACATTTACACACAAGGGACAACAAAACACATTTGGTCATCAGAGTAATAGCTGGGGCCATCGGTTTCAGCTATGTGACATTTAATGAAGGTGAGACAGTCCCGATTGCATACAAATCGCATTTGTAAACAGCAGCTGAACAGCGCTTTGCTCCCATAGCGAAAATTCTCACTGCTGTACAGATGGCTGTCATTAAAGAAAGAACTCTTGCCCAAGGAAAACGCATTATTGTTGTTTCTCCAATCCCAGCCCTAGAGGCTGTTACAAAAGCCAGTGTTCCAAACGCAAAAGCATTATATCCACGTTGGATACAATGGTCTACGTCACTGAAAGCCATTGATGTAGACTACATTTTTGACCCAAAGCTACAAACTCAGGAGTTTCTACAATATGAAGTAGAATATCCAGTTCCAGCAAATACTTTGCCTATTGATCAGTATCATAGAGTCATGTACACCGATGGCTCTGCACAGCCTGCAATTGGAACTAAACATCAATATTCTGCTGCTTGCGCAGTCGTAAGTGGCTATATGGAAGGGGACAAATTTTGTCCTCTACATACCTTTACACAGACCCACTGTAGCTGCAGTGACTCGCTCGAGTTCCAAACCGGACACAGACATTTGGTCTGCCGTGAAAGCTACGGCTGATGGTACACCCCATCCTAATGGATTTCCTAACAAATATCATTATCATATGGGAAGTATGTTGAATGCTGAAGTTAAGACACCAGGCGTAGGTGTACCAGACATCCCTAACAAAGACATAACACCACAAGTGATTAAAGCAGCGCATGAAGGGGTGGCATCTGCATATGCTGGTCTGGCGGCTACAATTTCAATCTTGCAGGCCCATTATTGGTGGCCAGATCTCTACAAAGAGACTAAGCAGTATGTGCTTTGTTGTGACATCTGTCAACAAATGAAAGTTTCCACTGCCAAGCGCCCGCCGCAGACACCCCTCCTATTTTCAACAAACTGTTACAATGTGTGTACTTGGACCACTGTGGTCCCCTATTACCTGATAGTGCATACAAATACATATTAGTCGCTGTTGATTCATGCTCCAGATTTGTATGGGTGTGGCCCCAAAGCTCGTCTGACGCTCGGACTGTTATTAAAGATTTGCGAGTCTTTATCGGTACATATGCAGTTGCGGCCTTCCATTCGGACCAGGGCCCTGCTTTCGCCTCAAGAGCATTAAGGGACACCATGGCTTAGTTGGGGGTCCAACTCCAGTACTCGTCTCCATTTCATCCCGAGGGAAATAGTGTTGTGGAGCGATTAAACCGCAATTTAAAGCAATCCTTAACAGCCAGAGTCTTAGGTACGGGTTGTAGTTGGCTTAATCACCTATATGGAGTCCAGAAAGCACTAAATAACCTGCCTAGAAGATCCCTGGGGGGTTGCACTTCATATGCATGCCTGTTCAGAACTCAAATGTATGTTCCGGATCTTGATGGTCCTGGCGTGGAGGCAGCAGAAACACCTTTTGACATAAATGAACATGTCACTGTCTTACAGGAATTGCAACAGTTCCGTGATGATAATTCTTCCAAAAGTGCCGCCTCCACAGGAATTAAGAATGTGCCTGTAACATCTACCGGCTGGATTCCCAGAGTTGGGGATCGTGTACGTGAGAACGTTGTAGTGAAAAAAGAATTTGGCCCTTCTTATCGAGCACTAGTCCCTGTACCAGGGATGTACAGTACCAGAAATGTCATTCTTTCACCGTTGGCGGGTGCCAAAGAAAATCGTTTTGTTTCTATTGACAATGTTAAACTACACCATGTGGCCGATCCTGCACAGCCAACCAAGAGGAACATCCAGTAGTTCCCAAATCCCTCTCACTACTGGCGAGGAGGTTCCTCTACAAGTTGTTTACACCAACACCACCGAGCTTGGGGTGGGTGGAAGATGATCTTGCATTAGTTCCACTAACGTCAACTAACTTAGAAACATTTGACCAAGTAAACTCGGCTTCAAGCCAAACGGATGGTGCCGTCTATAGTGTGCCACCGCAGGAAACACCAACTCCACCACTAACAACGGCTCTGCCATTTGCACAAACTGCCTCTGGTTATTTTGCCGACTTCAACGATGATTTCTCAGACTCATTCGCCTCTTCGACAGCTGATTTGTCAAGTGCACGTAAGCTAATAAACTGGCTTAAAGAAAAGTAGTTTATTTTTCCATGGAACTATCTATGGCTCTCCTTGACTGTCCTAGCCTTTCTACTTTGGATTGGTTTTGTCATTACTTTTTTCTTATTAATACATGGTCATTTTCTTCCTGAAAGATCAACAGTTGAACTGGTGGAGGAAGTTTTGAAGCCACATTTTTCATCACACAAAGTCTGCAGAGACTTATCCTTTGTGAACATTTCCGCAGTACCAATTCCTGATGGGATTGTTTGGGACAAAGTAATGTTTAATATATATGGTCCCACGGAAGTTATTCAAATACCGTATGTGTTCAAATTATCAATGAATGATATAGTGATACCAGGCATTGTTTCTGATGATTGGGATGTGAAAACAGTTGATTCCATGATGGCTGAATTACAATATTACACAGTCTTTGAAAATGAAGATGTTTACCAATTTAAAGAAAATTATGGTGATATGTTTTGCTCTAATTACTATGGGCACCATTTCATACATATAGCGAGCAGTCCCAAAACTGTATTTAATTACACGCAATGGGAACATTGCCCAACTCCACCACAAGGGAGTTCTAAAACATATTCTGAAAAGTTTGCATATTTTTCTGGGCACAATCAAAAGAATGCTGAGTCATATTATTTTAAGGTACCACCTACTAAGGATATACACATATTATTGACCAATACAAAATTTATATATTCCGAATATTTTGTTTCCCGGCTATCGATAGAAGGCTATGAATATTGGTCCAAATCAATTGATCTGAAGAGTGTCTGGGGAACAAAAAATTGGCAAATTGAGGGAAAGGAAACATTGTTTAGAGCATACCTCATCCCTGTACAAATGATCTTTTTAAATGAAACAGTGCAACAAACAAGTTGTTTAGGCTTAACAACAATTAGGGAATTAAACACTCCTACTATACCTGTCCCCGCAAAATTTTACAAATGGCTGAAATATATGAATGCAACTGAAGATGAGCTCAATGAATGGGTCCAGAATGGTACATTTAATGCTTCACTGACACGTCCAGGCGGGTGGTTATTGTGGTCAATAGATACCAATGGGTGTCATCAACATTTTATTAACTCCTCTGGGGGTTTTAGGACGAGTAGGCCAGACCCTCGCTATATATCACCAGAGCATCCAGAAATAATGGCAACATATAGTGTGGGAAAATAATGCCAACAGTGGCTAAAATCAACCTCACTGAACGCGGTTAGAGAACACCTCAATCTCCTGTCTAACTCCACTGACTTACAAGTTTTCTTGTCAGGCCCTAGAACACCACGTAAAAAGCGTTTTTTATATGCAGTATATAATGAGATTTGGAAACTTTCCCAACAAGATGCTGCTGCCCGGTTAAGGCATATAGACTAGGAACATTTTAAAAAAGCATTAGCTGTTGTGGATAATGGGATAAACACCTTGTCCGACCGTATATATACAATTAACAACATTGTGTCTTCTGCTATAGACATTATACAATCTGATATGTCTTCCTTACACCATGGACAGAGTCAGATCAGGTCCATTATGCAGTTGGGTTGGACGCTTCAAACATTGAAGGCGGGTCGCATTCCATGGCACCTCGTGAGTGCAAGGGAGATATTTTCTTCTTTCAATTTAACGTGACAACAACAACTAATGGCTAAAAAGGAAGCGACCTCTGTTATGCTTAACATCGAGAAATTAGAAAAGTTGCCTTTTACCGTAGCCGAAATACCATCGGCTGAGTGGTTCATAAATGGGGTTATTTATCTGCCTATTTCCACACTACAATTCACCTCCTGTTTAAAACACATTCCGGTATGCAGATGTGAAAAACTGGGAGATAGTTACATCCATGAGGTGTGGGAGCTTCCCTTCTCGTACAAATGCTTCAATGGCATGAAAGAGGTCTTTCTTAGCGGTAGTGAATGTGAGACTTCAGTCAGCCATTCGATGATTTGTAAACAGCTGTCCTTGCATGGGGCGTGTAATGCCTCGGCTGCAAATTTGGCTTGTTATCTTAAAGGAGTTCCAGTCCCCTTGATTAGAACTACGTTCCAAGTGCTTTCAAACGGCAGCTACGTCCTCAATAGTGAAGACTGTTGTGGCATGTGGGCCAGAATAGTTTACGTTGTTTCGGTCCCTAAGGTCGTTACTTGCTGCGGGAACGTCCGGTTTCCCCCCACTCAATTTAAGGAGGTAGCTGATATCTGGCCTTACATTGCTACTTCAAACGTGAATTTTGACAAGTTAAGTAGACTCAAGGCTTTATTGTTTCAAAAGCATGTGGCCCTCACATCTGCACGCAAGACCTATGCACTTCAAGTGGCAAGGTCGTCAGCAGAAATACAATTCCTGTTAAATACGAACTTTCCGAGACACTTTGGTGAACTCATGGGACGAATATTTAATGCGTCCAGCACAACTGGAATCGCACATTTTTTCAAAGCTGTTGGTTCTGGTTTTGTTCACACCTTCTCCTCCATATTCGGTTTGATACCTTCAGCTATCCACTCAATTTTCGGTAGTATTTTGGGGGGATTTCCGATAACTTTGGCTTTATTAGCTGGCATCCTGCTGTTGCTGTTGTTTATGCGCAATGGCTGTCCCGTTGAAACGAGGACAAATGACGGCGCTCCCATCAGCTGTGTCGTGAACGTATGTTGCAGCATTTTGGAGCAACACTCCTGGAGCAACTGGAGTGTGACTGGTCTTTCTAGTTCAGAGCGGTTCTGTATTGTGTGCGACCCGTTTTCCGGTGCCTCTGGTGCTCTTTCAAACATGCACTGGAAGTTTGTCTTCCCCAGCACCGCCCCCCAGCAATCGATGCTGATCTGTTGATGTTCTCGCTGAGGGTTCATTATCAGACATGCGCACTGAGGCTGCGTTTGCTACGGGAAGCTAATTATGAGTTATTCTTCCTGGAGGAAGTTGCCAACAACTCATCAATGGGCACTCCACGGGATGCTGCCTTGGTTGACACTGGGGCTATGGAACACACTTGCTCCTTGATCATTTTTGGCGTGGACTTTCCGGTTCTATCACCTGCCGAAGTGGAAGATCTCCTGTTCTCCATGGCTCATACTTAATTTGGATTTTTTTTATTTATTTTTTATTGACATGTTCATTGTATTTGATTATAAGCCACATGCTCATGTTTTAAATTGCCAAGTAGTATGCTTGTGTGTCCTTTTAACTTGTCAAAGTTGTTTTGGTTTTTATATATATCTTAGGTTGAGTTTTTTTTTTTTTTACCAATGGAATTTTAGTTTTGGCTTTCAACCACTTTAACCGACAAGGGGAGGGTGTTGTGTAGCCATTTTGGTTATAGCTCCATGCACGATAGTTTAACACACTAGGCCGCTGTGCACTTTGACCTAGATATATTTTATTCGGCTTCGCATTGTTATTTTTACAATAACCAGTTTTACGGTCTTGTCTATCTAACTGTTTTTCTTAGCTCAGCACTGTGTTCTCAAACAAGACATTCTTGATCACTTTGTGCTTTAGTCAAGGCTACAGTTTGGTACATTGCCGGTGAACGTGGTAGAAGTTTAGTCTCCAACATTCGTAGAAAATACACATACTTACGTAGGGACATTTTCTTAGAACATTAGCTGTGTTATTATAAAAACACTTCCTAGTCCCATTATACGTTAAGAGGGGACATTCCAGCCAGGGAACCATGACTGTATGCTGAATGCTCTGCTGCAGATGCTAACGCAGACTACAGGCCTTTGCTCAGGTATGAGGGTTGATGTCTTCCTGGGGGAACCTGAAAGACAGAGTTAGAGCTTAACATGCTGTGCTCAGATTAAAACTTAGATAGGAAATAGTCCATAAATCTTAGTGACAATATGATAGTGTTATTCTTATGCTTCACTCTCCTCGTCACCATTTTAATATTTTCATGTTGTGTCTTCCTGGTTATTGCAGCTCACGCTTTGCTATCTAAAATGCAGTTGTTTTATTAAACCAGTCTTTAAAACTCATACTGCTTCTTATTGTCATTCATATATGAGACTGAATTGTGAATGAGAGAACCGGATGCGACCTGAGTGACCACGACTTCCCTGAGAAGTATGATATGTCATGCGCTTGGCTGCCCAAGCATCTGTACCTCCTGGAAGAGACGAGGCACTGCTAGTTAGCCGGAGCAAAACCCGGATTTGGAGCGACAGGTGTCACCCACAGTGGGTCAGACTCAGTCTCCCACACCGTGGACGATCTTGCTGCTCAAAATCCATTAGTCTCATTAGAATAACGAGAGCCTATGCAACACTCCTACCAGCCACCAGCACCTGCAGCCTCCCACCATCAGCACTGCCGCCAGCTGGCATCAGCCTGTTCGCATCCCACCACTGCCTGGTCCCTCACACTTGTACACCATTTTCTGGTGCCGCGTCCTGCAATTCTTTACGCTCCTAGACCATTGAGTGGCACACATAGAGGCAACCCTCGAAGATCTCTGGACCCGCATGGAGTCCGCCTTCTTTTAAACCTTTTTTTATTTTTTGTTTTGGTGGTAGGGACACATTTTGGGTACAGAGGGTGGAAAAGGGAGTTGGGCCTGTTTTTTTTTTCACTTTGGACTTTAATTGGACTTTAGTTGGGTACGTGGCTATTTGTTGGGGAAAGGGGTGAGCCTGTTGTGGGATACAAGGGTGGGTTTTCTATTTATAAATAATAAAACAGGAATAATTTATTTAACCTCATTTAGGCCTCAAATCCTAATTTCAATGTTTTAGTTTTCAATGCTATCTTTTAGTGTAGCCTGTTTTTTAAATTGTCTTTGAAAAACTGTAAGTCAGTTAGTTATACCCTTGCTCTACTGCCCTCTGTAACTATATTGACCACTAGGGGGTGATTGCCATTGCCTATTTTTCCTCCAAAAACCTAGATAGGCAGAAACAACATCTTCAGTAGAATTAGTGGCTAAACTAGTTCACTTCAATCCATAGTTTGCTTACCTGAATAGATGAAGCGAGGGCTACTGACTCAGTCTTCTTACTGCAGGGTTTTCTAAAGGTGGCATTTTATCTTATGGAGGTGATGATAGTAGTAGCAGAATAGCACGCTAACAGGAAAGGCACACGGTGCCACTCCCACCTGTGTGAACGTCAACTGTAGGCTTAATCAAAGGGTTATCTATCACTGTCAACTAGATTGAAATAAAACAGAGAGTTAGTGGTTATATTTATATCATAACTGAGACAAGACTACCACAATGACAGTATGATTGATGAAACACAACAAAGAAGACCTGATATGATAATAAAAGTAGCAATCTCATTTCCTTCTGGGCAACAGCGAGCAAGTATTTAATAAAAACTAAACTTAGGAAATGAAATCCTCGACTCAGAGTCAAAAGTGGTGTGGACAAGGTTAAGCATTTATGCAACATGCAACACAAGGCCCGAAGGATGATGTTGACGAATGATGTGTGGGTGGGTAAATGGTACCGGTATGGGCTATTGCTCAGGTACTAGAAGATCATGCATGGAATTGGTGTCGCTTTCATCACATCCATCCCAGCAAGTGTGTGATCCATTTATGATGTAAAATTAAGTCACACCTCAATAAAAATCATACAGCCCAGAGGAAGAAGGTTAGGGGTTCAAGGAATGAATAGGAAGGGGGATTTGGAGAAAGATGTGACAAAAACAAACACTACACAAAAGAAACAACACCAATATTCATCATGGAGCTGCGCAGGACACCATCATCAATCTGTGTCAGGCTCCGGCGCTGGCGCGGTTTCAATCGCATCCTTCCTGAGGTTTCTCCAGATAAACTATGTTCCTACTCCATTCTTTCTAAAATCAGATGGTTCTCCTCCCGTCCCCGTTGTGGCAAGGTTCATTTGCCAGGCGGTAGCACCAGATGGTGGCTTAATTGCCCTCACCCTTCACACACTGTACCTGGGACTTCATATCCCAGCAACCCTCAATATTAGCCATTTTTGGGGTGTGGCACTCCTATATAAACCAGCCACACCCAAGCTCCAGTGCACCCTATTCTGGAGCCTTCCTTGAGCTGACTTTGTTTCCTGACTCTGCTTCAGAAGAATACTAACGAGTGTTCAAACTCGTTCTCGGTGAGCCCGTTCCATCAGGGCTTTCTCTGATGGTGTTTACTTTTGTTACTAAGCAACTGTAATTGTTTTGATCTCTCCTCCGGCCTCCGGAGTTGAGTAATTGCTTGTTTTTATAGCGACCGGCTTTCTTTTGCCGGCAACTTCGTTTGGAATTTCTTTTTTAATACAATGTATCTAAATAGCTGTCGAATTGCCGAAAGGAATATTTGTTCTTACTGATTGATGTTGTGGATCGTTCGTGTTGTTTATTCAATACATGTTAAAGAGAATGAGAGAAACGATCTTTTAATTGTTTTCTTTTGTAGCATATCGTTCGTTTTTGCAAATACAAAAAAGAAGCGAGTGGACTTCGATGCAGAACGATCTTCTTGTGTGATTAACCTTTGGCTTCCTGGTTTCTATTTTGGGATTTACTGTTTTCTCCTGAGTTTATGAGCTTCTGGCATATGCTCTTTGGTACATTCTTCTTTTTGTCTGGAATGCCAATTGTTTTAGATTTCCAAGCGAAAATAGGGAGCTTTAGTTTATTTAATATGTTTGATGGAAAACATATTCACTATATAATATTGTCTGATTTATAATTACTGTGATTGATGTTTTATTGTGTGTCTAACATCTTTCCTTTTTAGATCTCCCTCCTGGCTGTTCCTATCCTAATTTCCCTTCCCCCCGCCTGGCCGCTTCAATCATCAGTGCTATTACGGCATACTGAGTTGGTGCTGCCTGGAGGTGGGCCTCTAATCATCAACGCACAGACTCCAAGGAATTGGGCCCTGACATCTGTTGTGGAAGGAAATGGAGGAATGAGTATGGCATAATTCCATTAAATGCATTGCAAACAGTCCCTCAGCCTACGTTTGTGCAGGAGAGGACTAGGAGAAGGCCTGCTTATTGAAAAAAAGTAGCTGCATTTTAGAGTAAAGGAGAAAGGACAGAAGGTAAGCAAGGATGGCTTCATGAGGAGTCAGGAATGTACCAACAAGACTCAGAGGCAGAGCAAGAACTTAAAGAGGAGCCAGCCAGCAATGCAGCAAATACACACTCAGCAGCATTTCCCAAATCAATTCACCTCTCTACCACCCACACAGCTGAGTGAGTACTAGGCCTCAGAGTCTTCATCACCATCACGGTTTCTCTTTGAAGTGGATAACTTTCTTTTTCTAGCTGTTGAGGTAGTCCCCCCTGAATCCTTCCATCCTCCTGCTTCTGATTCTGAGTAACTCCATCCCAGTCTTAAACCGAGCAAGATAGATTTGTGTAGTGCACTGCTGTTGAAGAAAAAATAAAGTAACCAAATTGGAATATTTTGTGTAGATTTATGTTTGTTAACTAAAGTGAATGGTCTGGCCTCTGAGGAACCAGAAAAAAAGGAGTGGATCATGCAAGTAAATGTTACTATGTTTGAAAGGCCAATCACCTTCAGGAAAAATGATCACCCATCAGCCCCCAAACATTGAAAATCATTTAAATCAAGTTTACAAAATTGCTGAACTCACTCTTCCCCTGTCTGCCACCACATACATCATTAATCATCACTCATTATCACTCAATACATCATCACTCATTGGTGCAATAATTATTAGTTACCTCTTCCAATCCAGGCGTGGTGGTAGATACAAAATTGTACTTCCTTTTTGATGCTAGCAACACATTAGAATTTGACATTGGCACTGGCAGTCTTTTAAACAATGATCTTCTGGGGCAGCCTTGCTAGGTGATACAAAAAAAGAATGAGCAATGGCATCTGAGGGAGGCAGGCTTTATCTGCCATGTCCTGAAGGAAATGGGGAGGCTTTGTCACTGCACACTCATCCAAGTCCAATACGGACATATATGTTTACTAAATATAGTGGGGCAGCATAAATCTGACATAAACAGAATGTTCCAGTAGCTAGTTTTTTGGTTTTTGTTTTGCAAAGAAAGAGGTTCAATGAGAAATAAGTTAAAAGTTCCATGGTGGCAATGACATACTCAGTTCAGGAAGTAGAGTTTATCCTCGATCTCAGGTGGTTGACCAGAAGTTGGTCAACTAACACACTTAATTCTGACCAATCATCTTCCTCGTGTAGTTTTTTGGGAATGGCGTAATCAGGTGGTATGAAATATTTGTTAATTTTGATCATGGTCAATCTCTCCCTTTTTGAGGCGAGAGACTGGTCACTGTAACAACTGCATTAGCTGTTCTGAACACATGCTCAGCAGACACCCTGGCTACAGTACAAGCCATATACTTTTTGCCACCCTGCTGAGTTTTGGCTATCAGTGCATCTCCCCATACCAATACACTAATGGGTTTTGATCCATATACACCTTCTTTGAGTCCGCCTAGTACTCCTGGAACATCCTCCGAATAGTCATTGGTGCTGCCCCTTGTTTAACCTATTTTGCCTTCCCCTCTGCACTGGACTTAAGACCTGCCACTTGAAACCAAGCCAATGCAGAGGTTGAGTCTAATGTTTCTGTTGCTATTGTTGCTGGTGTTGGCTGCTGTGATGAGACAAGATTGCCCTCTCTGGAAGTTGAAGAAGGCACCCAAGAACTGTGGACTGGGACTCTAAGTTCTAGCCATTCTTTTTTCTGGTGTCTGTCTTGCTCAACAATCAATCTCTTGTATTTTGAAACATCCCCTTGAAAAAAAGGAATGAAAGTGGGAAGATTTTTTTTGTAGCGTGGATCAAGTAGGGTGGCACAGATGTATTCTTTGGACAAGATAATGTATTTTTGCAGCCTTGCATTTCAAACCAAGCAAGAGCTTAAGCTCTCAACAAAAGCATGTGATTCTGGGTTTTCGTTCATCCTCTGAGGGTGAACCTTTCAGACACCTTCTTTAGCTGGTCCTATAGAAGATGCAACAACTTGATAGCTTGGCCCATTGTACTGTCCTCCTTGCTAGCTTCCCGTGTGAAAACCTCAAAAGGGAGCAGTATCTGTGTCAGACATTTGACTAGGCTCATTTGTCCGCATCTATGGTCATAGCTTTCCCAATTGCATCCCCTCCTCCTTGAATGTCATAGTCATTGATTGTCTGTACTGCTCAAACAGATTTTGCAACATATAATAGTTCGAGTTCAATGTGTTGGCATCGCCTGTCTCAGGGCTTTAACTGGTACTCTATTAGCATGCTGAATAATTCACAACTACTTCCTGGCTTTTAAAGAATGATTGAAATGAGTGAAGATGCATCTGCAGGTGTTAGGACTCACACTCACACACGCTTCTTGCTGCTCCCTCACAAAATAAATCAGCATGTATGAAAAAATATGAAACATGTCATGAATGTGTTTACAGCACAGCACTTCTCTGTAACTTGTGAGGAAAATGATCTTCCGTCTGAAGCCCGAATATTACATTGATTGTTTGTTTATATTGATAAAAGCAATTGTTGTCCCATTTGTGAACTGTGTGCCAAGCGGTTTATGGAGACATTGAATTCCTTCATATCAATCATCAGAAGTGTTTGATGACTCATCACCAGCTTGTGTCTGATGACTCGTCACCAGCACACCTTGGCTTTGAGTCTTCCTTTCTCTCGCAGGTGTTCCCGGTTCAGCTGGAGTTCTGTGAATCTTTCAGGAGTCGTCTTTTCAGTGTGAGGCTTCATTGGAGCTTCCCTCTTTGGAGCGAATTACTTTCGCAGCAGCTGGAGAATTTACAAGCAGTATTCCATCGTCCTCAAATAATCAAACATTCCAGAAGAAGTCGGTTAATGAGTAATTCCCCTCTCGTCTCCCTGTTTTCAGCCTTCTTGAGGTTAGTGACCTTTTGGTGCATTATGAAATACATTCGTCAATGCTGAGAAGCCCGTGATGCAAGACTATTTTCTAAAGACAGCTTGAGAAGTATTTTGAAAAGCAGCATTGAAGTTAACTGTTGTGAACTCCTGAAAGCAACGCTTGATATCTATGCAAACTTAAATGTTTCTTCTGATTGTTTTGGAGCAAGTCTATTGTGTGTAACAAAAGACAAATTCATAAGTTTGAATTTATAACGATTTTGCTGTGAGTTACAAAAGTGTGCTTAATAGTTGAGCAATCGAGAGCTAATAATTATTGTGACTTTGCTGAAAGACTTGGTGATTGCCCAATCGAATGATAATAATTATTGTTATTTTGCTGAAAGACTGTGATATTTGTAGTTCTTTTGTTTTTGGTCTTAGAATTCCTGCACCAAGCCCTGAGGCAACTTTCTTAGAACAACAGTGACGCTCCTCCGTGAACCAGTCCTTAGTTTCTCTTCCCTTCCCAAATCCCTGTTCCCTATCCCTTTCCCCTGGAGGCTATTCGCTCATTCTCTGTTCATTTCAGGTATGAGAGAATAGTGCTTAGGGATGAGGGTTTTATTCTCTTCGCTCCCACAGAACCTGGAATTCCGGTGATTGGACATGGTCTTTTCAGCAGGTGGTCATTATGTTGCTGACTATGTCCTCTTTTTTTGAGAAACTCTTGCACAATGAGGTTGATGCATTGCACCAAACACAGGACCCTGAAATATTCACTGTCTGCAATGGCCTTAACGGTGTTACGCCATTGTCCGTGGTAACAAATCCAATTCAGGGCGCCGCCATTCAGACACCTTGCTGTTAAATTCATCCAAGATGTTTGCAGCTGTATGTGATTTCTTCATTGTAAACATGAGTACTGTTACATGCCTCTGAATGCTCTTAAAACATTCTTCAGGGCCAGGACCTGAGGTAACTTTTGCTTTACCCCTGCAAAAGAGATCCAGTGTGCAGTGATACACATTGAATCAGTTGCCTGATGACTGGTCCACATGTCTGTTGTCAGGTAGATACTGTGGACAACAATTTGCTGCAAAACATTTCCTACCAATTGTGGTGCAGCGCTGGAACAGCAACTCTGCCAAAATAGGTCAGACTTGGAATCTTCCATTTCAGGCAGATGGCTGCCACAAATTCTAAGAACCCGGAAGCGGTCCAAAGTTAACATTTTTGTCAGCTTCCCATTGAACAAACATGCTGTTAGGTGAATGCGGTTGTAGGGCCCCTGCTGCCTAAACATGCCCATAATAGTAGCCTGGATTTCTTCTTTTCAGGGGCCACTGACACAGACAACTTTCAAGAAATAGGCAGTGGTAGACTAAATGTGCATTGTGGGACAGTCACTGTATGCTCTGGTTTCTCCATCTGACTCCGAGTCTTCTTATCCCATTGTGATGTCGCTGAGGCGGGTGATTCTGGCGCACTGCTTCTCACCTCCCACCGTGATTTGATTGGCTGTAGCTGATGTTTTCCAGCTCTCCTCACCTTCACCACATCTACCACGTTCAGCAATTTTTTAAGGTGGTCTTCTCACTAGATTGTGAGGCTTTTTTGCATATGAGTCGTCTGGCCTCCAGTACCATAATGTGAACCAGACTTACCCTGATGAACACTCACCTGGCGAATGGAGCATATTGCAATGTTCTCATCCTGTTCGCTAATTATAAAAAAGTCCCAAACTGGGGAAAAGTACTGTTTTAGTGGGCCACTGCCAATACCTGAAGAAGAACTGGAGCTGGTGGGTGTGTTGTTGATTGCCTCTCTGCAGTGCATACGTCTGCTGAGGTAGGGGTTGGTGCAGGTCTCAGCTGGAGCTTTACAAATATGGGAGCTAGCGGTGCTACCTCTGCCTCATACCTCAAAGCATGTTAAATAGTAACGTAGGACTCCTCTGTGCCAGCTTCCACAATGACTGCCTCATCGTTGTCAACCTCCTCATCATCCCCTTCCATGAGTCTAAGGCTATCAATAACTTTTCTTTTCCCTTGCCTCTCCTGGCATCTCCCTGACTCTGCTGGGGTCCACTCCATGTCCCTATCATCATCATCAGAAGTGGTACTTGGAGAAGATGGTGGAGTAGTACCCTTCCTTTTCCTTGCTGGAGAGCCTGGCGCCACTGATTTTAAAACAGGAGGTTCTTGCTTGGCAGGAAGCTCAACCTCTATATCTGCTCCATCTTTGCAAGGATATATTATTGCTTGCTGTGGCTGCTGTCCATTTTGCTCCACTTCCTGAAATGATTGGGTACTACTTTGCCATGATTGCAGTTTCTGCCTGACTGACAGGTATGGTCTTGGGCTTAGGCTGGGGTGGTGCTGTTGGTGGAGGAGTGCTGCTCCCAGGTTCTTCCCGAGAGGCCCGTGGGACAGGCACACATCTCCCGAAAAAGCTTGTGGTCAGCATGCTACTGGTGGAAAGCTGCTTCTTCTCACTGACCACTTTCTTGGAAGCAACTTTCTTTGGGGCCATCTTAAAGATCTCAGTTGGCAGTGGCACTAAGCTGCACAAGTAAAAGAACCTATTGTGAGGAAAGGAGGTCCAAAATAAAAAATGAAAAAAAAGCACATAATAATGTAATCAATGTTCATCAAACTCTTAGTATGCATATACTACAATGATCCCCAAGCATATTATTAAACTGGTATCACACATCCATCCATGCAGATCTATGGCACAGGCACACTGGCTGGATCCACAAAATGGCCACCAGCCACATGGTCAAACAGCAACAGCAAGCAAGGAGACATGGAGAAAAAGGAACACATGCAAGCTTATGGCAAAGACACACTGGCTGGATGCACAAAATGGTCGCCAGCCACGAGGTCAAATAACAATAGCAAACAAGGAGACATGGGGAGTAAAGAGCACATACAAGCCTATGGCAAAGGCACACTAGCTGGATGCACAAAATGGCAACCAGCCTTATGGTCAAACAACAGCAGCAAGCAAGGAGACTTAAAGAACAAAGGAACAATGCAAGCCTACGGCAAAAAAAAACACTTGCTGGATGCACAAAACGGCTGCCTGCCACATGGTCAAACAACAAGAGTGACCAAGGAGCCATGGAGAACAAAGCACACATGCAAGCTTATGGCAAAAAGACACTGGCTGAATGCACAAAGTGGCGGCCAGACAAATGTTTAAATAAGAACAATGAGAAAGGAGGCATGAGAAACGAAGAACAGATTCAGCCTGTGTGCATGGACTTTACAACAGGGCCCCTGGCCACATGGCATGGAGAACAAAGGCAAATGGTGGCCGATGACAAAGACACACACACACACATTGGCCAGAAAAAGGAGGCATGGTGCTAACATTTAAGAAAATACTAACATTAATTCAGCAATGCAAAACAAGAAAATTAATTGAGCTATAAAATTTTTACAACAAAACACATCCTCCCATGCCATCAAATATTACCCCTCATACATACGTTTTTGTAGAAAAAAATGAAATGCAAGTAATAGCCAACATTTTTATTTTTATCTAATGACATCCCTGCCCTAAATGAAATTTGAAAACCATATACCACAGAAACATTTCTTTCATGCACTGATGATTAGTACTGGGCCTACTGGCTAGATGACCTGTTGGAGGTCCAGGCCACATAGTAAAATACATGAATATTGCAACTGTAACAAGCATGGAGAAAATGTACTGAGCTGAGCAACAATTTTCCTTAACAAAAGATGAAAAATCAATGAAATATATAAAAAAAAAAAATAGGCCCCTACTTAAGCTCAAGGCCGCCCACCACAATGAAATTTAAAAATCAAATTCAAGTACAACAAACAACACACTTATACAGTAGTGTTTAAACTTACTTGTGTGATATCACAAAACAAAGTCCTTAAACCCAAAGTGAGATATCCAAGAGACAGAGAGATTAAGTTTTTTCACCTCAAAACCCAGGTGAAAAGTGACCAGGAAATGGACTAAGCACTGGGAGGAGCCTGCTGGACAGGAACAGGAAGCTGGAGTCTCTGGGGCACTTCCTTCCTGTTGCAAAAAAAGAAAAGTGAAAAAAGCCTTCTTGCACTAAAAAACAACGTCAATGGTCGTTGGAGAAGCAAATCCACCCGAAAACCTAATTTTGAGTAGATTCAGCTGCTTCTCGAGTAGAAAATCTACTCAAGGTGCATTCGCAAGCATCACTATCACAGCCGGAAGCCACACATGTGGTCGCAAAATCTTGTGCATGCTCGCTAGCAGCCTGAGAACATCATGGGCCTCATTCGCTTCGTGATGAAAGGCAGAACTTATGAACTCCATGCTCCTCCACATAGTGCGAAGTGCCCGAGTTCTGAAAACTCCACCAGCGGAGCAGAGTTTTGCACCCAGGCCTACCTGTGACCCCAATGGTTCCTGTGTTCTATCATGCATGTGCTCATGAGATGGTTTTGACAATCGCAATATCAATACACTTTGAAACAGACATCTTTTAAAAAAATAATGTTGGAAAAATGTACAATAAAAGCTTGCCTTAGTTTGTATATTTTAGAAACATTTTAAACAGAAAACACCCTTTTTGCCAGAGAAGTTTCACAACATTTGTCATTTTCACACTTTGCACAAAGTTTCCCTTTAGATTATTTTCAACATGGAGCAAGTTAATTTCCACACTTACCTAGCCCACCTGAAAAAAATATGCAGCGGATTACCATTTATGTGGCTTTCCTATCCAGAAAGGCAAATGTATGCACATTTTTTCTCTGCAAGATTACCTTTTGCGAAGCTTTTCAATGAACAATAGTACTTTGTAAAGGAAACTTAACTATTTAACAAGATGTATTTCTTATGCAGAACTATTACTTAACTTCTGCAATGTTCTTGTCAGTGGACAATGTATCTAACTCACCTTAGAATATTCCCCAGGTGCCAAACTGAATCCAAAGATTTTTCTTACCAGCTTCATGTTTCTTTAAGTTTTTCTTACCAGCATCATGTTACTTGGCTCTATGTCACCCTGGAAGTCAATGAGAGAGGCCGCATATGAGCACCACCACTGGTGCTGTAAGACTATCTGCCTCAACAAGGTTCTCTTCTGAACAACCTTCCCTTTCTCTGACCCAAAGAACTCCTTGAAAAGCTGATCCTCTGCTCAATGATCCTTGGTAAGGTCATGTGAAAGCTTAAAGTCTATTTGGGTTTCAACCAATGGAGTCTCTTCTTCTATTTCAAGGCTTGAACGGTAGCACAAATGATGATACAGTAACAGATTGCCCAACATAGAAAAGACCCTTGATTTTAGGTAAGGAACCAAGATGTCCAGGAAAAATGTGGTGTAGGGCAGATGCACTGTGAGTGTCTATAGTTGACTGATGCAATCTGCTGACATAATAATAATGAGGAAGAGAACATTCAGGAGTTGCAGGTAGCAGCTCTCTATCAGCTTGAAAGGTGTATACAAGAAGAACATCAAGACCAAGTAAAGATCGAATTGTGGCATCACAAAGGGCTTTGGAGGAAATGTGTACTATACCTTTAATAAACTTCATCATAACAGGTGGTTTGGACAAGGGTGGTTGGTCTGGTAAACTAGAAAGGCTGAAAGGGCCTACAAAAAACATTTTTGTAGTGCCTACTGCAATGCCTTGATGCTCTAAAGATAGTACAAATAAAAGGACAGCCAACAGCTTTTCCTGTAAGTGTTCTGTATGCTGGGAACCACATCAGTTAATAAATTTGTCCCATAGCCTCTCATAAACGGATATTGTGGAAGGGTGCCTAGCAACAAAGATGACATCCGCCACCTCAGTTAGAAAAAAACAAATGCAGTCAACTGCTTCTGCTCAATGTCCACATATGAAGGTGTAAGTTGTGGAGATTCAGGTGGATGACCCTTCCTACTTGGTTGATAATGGTGACCAAAACTCCAGCCATCCCCAGAGGCACAAAGCCTCCGGGAAAAACTCCAAGATCCCACTCTGTCCTACTTGTTACAGCACCACATTTTGAACCTGCATCAGCCAGCAGGGTCAGATGAATGGCCCGCAGCTCCAGTAGACGAATGTTAAGCCAGCCCTCCACTGGAGGCTAGAGATATCTTCTCTTCACCTCCCTTCAGTGTCCCCCTCAAACCAGCCGTGATGCATTCACCACCACTGTTAGCTCCGGGTGGGAAACAGAGTGTGGCATGCTGCAGGTACACTGTGGTGGGTTGACCACTACTGCAAATCTTGAGTTACTTCCACTGAGATCTGGATGGTGTCAGAAAAGCGCCCTGATGCTGAGCCCACCAAGACTTCAGATTCCACTGTAGGGCTTGCATGGTTGACAAGGAGGATGCATGAAGCTAAGAGGCCCAGAAGCCAAGAAGCCTCAGAGCACCTTTAAATGCATCTGGGAATGAGCCTGAATCATTGGGATCATAGCTCGAATGTTCTGGGCTGTTTGCTGTGCAGTGAATGTTGAACTCCACTGTAACCAAGATCATTCCAATGACTGCATGTCTCTGACAGAGAATCAGAAAGAACTTTAGGTTTTTTATGGTGAAAACTAAAGATAACAAATAATCTGCCAGTGTCCTAATGTGATCCACAATCGACTGCCAAAAGCCTGCCTTCCCCAGCCATTCATCGAGGTGTGGGAATACTGAATTGTGTTGCATTGTAATTGTATTAATATATTGCGTACTACCTCTGACGAGGCATCAAATCACTTTTCAGTGAGTAGCATACTGCTATGGAACCCAAAAAGATTAGTGGTGGATTAGTATAGGAGAATATTAGTACAGTACTAGCATCAGTATAGGGAGATATGATTTCATTTGAGTGGAGGACGTGAGCTTGCTAGTTGGATTGAACAGAATAGTGGAGGTAAAGAGGAGGGAAGAATCCAGAAGTGCTAATTGGGAGATCATAGTAGCAAGATGAAGTTTGGGATTAGTAAAAGAGAGTTGGAGGAGGGAAGAGTGTGTAAAAGGAATTGGGGAGATCATAGTAGTAAAATGGGGTTTGGGATGAGTTAAAGGAGAGATACATGAGGGAGACATTGCAGGGTTGTTTGGGAGATCATAATAGTAAACTGAGATTTGTGGTAAGCAAGGAACGGTGGAGGAGGGAAGAGTCTCAGAAGGGTTATTTTGAAGATCGTAGTAGTAGAATGGGTTTGGGATGAGTCAGAGAGTTAAGAAAGAGGATAGACTGATAGAGTATAAGGTGGTGAGACAGAATAAAGCTTGCAAGATAATAATTTTTTTAGGACTTAAGTAATAAATTTATAGATACATGATTACATAGTGAGGGAATATATGTGTAAGGAATATAATATATTGAGTTTTAAGTTGTATTGTTATTTCATATCATTTGCAGTTAGTAGGCTGTGAAAGTATGTACTTTTCTGTCACATTGAATCCTCAGTTTACCTTTTCAGGAGCTCTGGTTTATCGTCCCCTGGGTCCCCCTGAAAACGTTTTACATTCCCTCTCATAACACATTGCTGATCTAACCTGCACTAAACCCAACTTTACGTTGCTCTGTGATTTTACTATTCATGCTGAGGACTCAAATAACTTCACTACCAGATCCTTACTTTTGGATATGGATGCTCTAGATGCTCTAGATTTACTGCAATTGATTAAGGGCCCTACGCATGTGAAGTGGCATACTATTGACTTAGGTTTCACAAACATAGAAGACCTTCTCATATTACAGCTCAACCCTTCCAACACTGGCATAATCTCAAAGCCAGTGCCTGGATTAACATCTTGGAGAGGTTGAAACCCTCTCCCAAGGACAATATTACTGGCCTGTTAGAAACTTTTAATGGTTGTATTACTAATAGCCTAGACATGCTTCTTCCATGTTCTACTAAAGCCAGAGGATGTCATAGGAAAGGCGCTCCTTGGTTTTCCCCTCTCCTTCTACACCTTAAAAGAGAAAGTAGGAAATTGTAAAGAAGATGCCGAAAATCCTATGATGATTCTTTAAAACATGAATATGGGAGCGCCATTAGGGCCTACCACTCAGAAATTAAAGTAGCCCAATCTACTTACTATGCTGCCAAAATCGAGCTGGCGTCAAACTCCCCTATGGAGATTTTTCAGCTATTTAAAGAAATTATCCAGCAGCAGTAGAACTCTGTTCTTATGGAGGCTTCCCAAGAACACAGTAATAACCTTGCAAGGTTCTTTCAACAAAAAGTTTTAGATATTTATTCTACTCTTCCAACAGCTGTTGTTCAGTCCTCAGAGGTGATATGCCAGCAGTCCTCGTCTCCCACCACCTTTTCGGAATTTCTTCATATTTCTGAAGATTCGGTGCTGAAATCACTTACCATTCTTAAGTCAGGTTCCCCCCTTAATCCTTCCCCTCCTTATGTGTTGGCATTAGGTGCTCCAGTTATTTTACCTGTTACTACTAACCTTTTGAATTCCTCACTGTCCTAGAGCATAGTACCAAAACAGTGGAAACATGCCATCGTCAAACCTCTCTTGAGAAAACCTGACTTAGACACTGCATTGCCCAGTAACTACAGACCTATATCATTGTTGCCTACTCCATCTAAAATAATTGAAAGGCATGTTAATACTCAACTATCCCACTTTCTGGAGGATACCAATATCCTTCTTTCTACTCAGATGGGCTTTAGACCCCTTCAAGGCACAGAGTCAGCTTTGATTGCAGTCACAGAGGAGGCTAGAAAGCGTCTGGATCAGGGTATTGTGACAGCAGTTATTCTTTTGGATCTTGGTGCTGCATTCAATACTGTTGATTCTGACATATTACTTGGTTGAATACGAGAGGTCGGAATATCTGGTGCTGCCCTGGACTGGATCACATCCTTTATGAAGGGCAGATCTTTTCAGGTCTTGGACAGGTCCTATTTTTCTGACCTTGTTAAAAGTAGATATGGAGTGCCACAGGGGTCCTCTCTTAGCCCCACCTTATTTAACATTTATATGTTACCTCTCGTAGAGGTTGTCAAGCCATTTGGGCTGTCCTTAGTGTCGTATGTTGACGACATGTAGTTTGTAGTATCAATATCTACAAATTCCGGCACAAATGGTTCATCACTTGCCCCATGCCTTCAAGCTGTGGCAGGATGGATGTATGTCCCTAAGTAGGTTGAAAGTCAATGATAATAAGACTGACGTTATTATACTGGGACATCACTCACAGCTGAGATCTAATCCTTCTATCCTGGAAGGTTTGGGAAATCTTCCGCCCCCTAAATAACTCATCGAGAGCCTGGGAGTCTGGCTCGATCCTCAACTCACTATGGCACATCAAGTCATTAGGATCTCTTCTACCTCTTTTGGCTTGCTTAGGCTTTTGAGAAAGGTTTTTAGAATACTTCCATTTGTTGGCAAAAGACTTATCATACACGCCCTGATTAGTTTGCGCCTGGATTATGGTAATGCTTTGTATATTGGATCTCCCAAATTTGTGATTAGAAAGCTGCAGGTGGTGCTGAATGCCTCAGCCTGTCTGCTTTTAAATATACCTTGGCATGAATTAGTCAAATCAGCAATTTCTTCTCGCTTCCTGTGGCACACCGCCTAGAATGTAAGACCTTGTTCTACATCCACAGAGCCCTGTATAATAGAGGTCCATCTTTGCTTAGGACATTGGCTTCCTTTTATACACCCTCTAGACAGCTTAGGTTCTCCACAGCCGTCCTAGACTTGATTCCTAGGGTAAAGAAGTCTAGATGGGGTGGAAGTTCTCTGGCCTATGAGGGGGCCAAGCTATAGAACTCCCTACCACTCAGTCTTCGCTTTACCAGCCATGAACTATCTTTCCGGAAAGCTCTAAAAACTTGGCTGTTCAAACCATAACCATTCTGTCAGTTCTCAGAGTCTTGCTTCCAGCGCTGGGAGGCCTTTGGGTAGTCATGCGCTTCACAAATTGACGTAACATAACATAACATACGCACAGACTTTTAAGAGTTGCAGTATTGAAGTTAATTCATTTGTGTACTTTTATAACATTATTTTATCTTTCCTCAATACTTCAAAAGTGAGATGCTTGAAGATAAACAGCTAAGATAATATGTACCTATTGTGATAGATAAAATAAACACAGAGACTCTTAAGCATCTAATCAAATAACTTACATAGAAACTATGCAATGACCTATAAACAGTAAGTAAGCGTAGAATAATATACAACATATATACCATACATACATACACATATACATGATATATATATATATATATATATATATATATACATACATCTACACATGCATATATAAATATAACTGTAAGTAAAATATACATTTGTTAAAACAGGCCTAAAGAATATGTATATAATTGAAGATAAAATAGTTCTTATACCTATTTGTTCAAGGAAATACACATATCTAAATATATCCATATACTGAAATGATAAATGTTTACTTACACAGGGTTATGCAGTCCATTGCTGTTTAAGTATGGTGGTTATGTAGGAGAAAGACCCAACTCTTGAGTAGTTTTCTGATAAAACCAGCTGAGAAAATGGCGCAGTGACTGGTGACCTGATAAGAGTGCGCTATCATCTTGACACCCAAGTGCTTTCTCCTTAGAATCGCAAGTGGTGGGATGGAGTTGAGCAGTAATCTGTGCATTTTATATTTGGGAGTAATGAATTCCATAGTTTTGCCGCTGGAACAGAGAAAGATGTATCACCTATTGTCTTTTTCTTGTATGGTGATGTTTTGAGACAAGGTGGCAATCTTGAGCAGAGGTTTCTTTATTAAATGTATTTGGTGATTTTATTCCTGAAGAAGAGCGGTCCTGATCCATGTGTTGCTTTGTGGGTGATAGAAAGCAGCTTGAAGGTGGATCTTCTGGCAACCGGTAACCAATGTAGGACCCTCAAGGCAGGGTAGATATGGGCTTTACATATAGGAGTAGTCTGGCGGCCGAATTCTGAATGTGTTGTACTTTTTTCATAGATCCATGGTAGAGGCCATTGACATAATCCAGTTTACATAGTACTAGAGAGATAGTAGCCTGCACCTTACGTGGAAATCTGAGGTGGGGGAAAATGAGTCACAGAGTTTTCATGGTGATGAAGCTTGATCTTGAGAATTTGTCCACTTGAGCATCCATTGTTAACTTGGACTCCATGGTAATTCCAAGGTTTCTAACTTCCTTAAATACTTTGTGGA
Source organism: Pleurodeles waltl (assembly GCF_031143425.1). Classification (NCBI taxonomy): domain Eukaryota; kingdom Metazoa; phylum Chordata; class Amphibia; order Caudata; family Salamandridae; genus Pleurodeles; species Pleurodeles waltl. The sequence continues at coordinate 679,120,495 of NC_090450.1, read as the reverse complement.
AGGGGTCCCAAATCATTAGGCCAGGTGCAGAGCGTTCATAATTTTTCCAATCGGAACATGTAATTATTTCTGTTTTGCAAGCATTCAGTTTGAGATGGCTCCATGTCATTTACTGATCAATGGCTCTGAGGCAACTGAAGATTTGTAAGTTTCCAATGTCTTTGGGGCATTCCAGTTTAAGGAGTATTTGTGGGTCATCTGCATAGTTGTAAGATGCTCACACACACACACACACAATTTCTCATCCAAACTTTCTCTCATCCACATGCACACATGTAAAATATACTGAAAAGTATTTTAATTCACTTACCTAAGATGCCAGTGAAGATTGTGTTCCAGATCCTGCTGTTCCATGTTTTTATTACATTAATAGTGCTAGATTATTAATCACTTTTAATGTAGTAGAAAATGAGCAGAAAAGGAGGCTGGAGCCTGACGCTGCTAATGCATGCTATCCCAATGTTCTTGGCGCTTATTTTGCCACCTCTGAGGCTAGGGGTCGCAATATCAGTGCCAGGGTTTGCAAAGAGCAAGCCAGGGGGCTACCTCTGAATGACGTTCATGGTGGTGCCCAATCAAGGTGGTTTCTGAAGCTTTTCTTGCAACATGTCTTGGTCCTGTGCCTGTCATGCACAGCACTTGAACAAATGTTTTGAGGTTCTGCTTTGTGAAGCCAGAAAATCTGGCTGGTTGTTTATTCTTATGTTAGGAAATGCCAGGTATTTGCTACCAGCAACTATGCAGAAAACAGCAACTTGCAACCTCTGAAGATGGGCAGTGCCCACCACAATACCTTTTGTAAACTCCCAAGGGGCACTGGTAAGGTTGCACATCACACAGATAACATATTTGGCCGCACCTTGTTCATAACATCTGGGTGAACAATCTTGCCGGACTGCTGGCGTGATCTCGCTAGACATGTCCTAAAGGGCATGGGTGCATCAGTCCAAGATGCAGACTGAAGTTACAGACCAAAATGCCAGGCATGCTAAGGAAAACATGCATTTGCCAAAGGTGCCAATTCTTTTAGATTTTCTATGATTCTCCAGTGCTACTGGTGTCAGCACCAGCGCCAGGGTGACATCAACTGACTGGATAGAAGGGCCATAGTAGAAATCAATACTTGAGTTGGTATAGGCCCAGTATTAGGTCCTAAGGAGTGGAATCCACCAGAGGTATCCAGACTGGAAGTACCTGCGGTTCTGTGGTGCCTGAAGCCATCCCATTCAAGAGAAGAGGGAGCATGAAGCTTACTGAATATTTGCCTCAATCTGCTGCCGAAATCTTGAGGCATAGCAAGACCAGCTGAGAAAATGGTGCAGTGACTGGTGACCTGATAAGAGTGCGCTATCATCTTGACACCCAAGTGCTTTCTCCTTAGAATCGCAAGTGGTGGGATGGAGTTGAGTGTTCCACTGTGTTCTTTTATGCTTGCGCTTGGAATTTTACTTACTATTATACTGCAAGAGGGAAGTGGATTGGTTGCAAGAGTAACCCTATTTCCAGGAGTATGTTCGAGCCCATGACTTGGAGCATGAGCAGGATCTACATGAAGGCTGCAGCTTCTGCTTGTGTTCAGCCATATACAGCTTTGTTTCCAAGTCTTGAATTGCCATGGGTTCATGAGGTGCACTTTTCATGTGACCTAGATTGTGTTAAAAAAAAACACTCACCAAGGACACACCTCCTGCGGGTCTGTGACTAAAATCTGCTTTCTGTAGTTGTGGCATGGCTTGAATTCTGTTGTTTTCAGCGGGGACAATATTGGCCAGCATACGGTGAAAAGTTTGGAAGCATGGGCGTAGGAAGTGTGGGGGATGCGGGGGATGTATCCCCCCCAGATTTTGAAGGGTGGGGGACACGGGGGACGAAGGTGGGGGGACAAGGGGACAAAATAATTTCCCCTTTTACATCTATTATTCAGAGGGCCATTAGCGCACAAAAGCGCTACTTATGATAGCCCTGTACAGAATGAAGGTGAGTCAGGAGACCCCTGCGCCCTCTGCCCTTTTGTTTGTCCTGTTCACAGCTGTGGGCATTAAGGGTGCTCATAAGAACAAAGGGCACGAGGAGGAGAAGAGTTTTGGGTGATTACTGTCTACATCACCTGCCGCCTTGAAGAGGAGCACTGCAGGAGGCCTTTAAGAGGAGCTGCAGTACAATGAGGAAGATCTAAAGAGGAAACAGAGTCCCACTCAGCCTGGTGCCTGCAGGCTAGAAAGGAGACTCTGTGAAACACAATATTTGTATTTGACTAAGATCACACCAGTTGGTGAAACAGTGAGGCTGAGATTGGGCCTAGATTTTACCTTTTCACACACCAATTTAGCTATTAGAAGGGTATATTTTTCTAAGATTTATGTTTACTGTTTTGTTATCTAGGTAATGAAGGGCTTGATTATAGCATGGCTAACAGGCAGAAGCCATATTTCATTTTGGGCCGTTATGCCTAGCATTATTATTTATGTTGTTATCGTTCCATACTTCAACATATTGAAGTATATTATCTTTTCTCTATCTTTTCTTCACTGTACTCTGAAACAATCTACCCTATGCCACTGCACCCTACACCACTTTTCTCCACTCTGTGCTACTCTACGCTACTGCAATCTATAATGTACCACTCCACTCTACATCACTCTACTCTGCAGCACTCTACACTACGCCACTGCAATCTATGCTGTTCTACTCTAACTATTGTACACTACACCCCTGCACTCTGCCAGTGCACTCTTCACCACTTTACTAAAAACCAATGCACTCTATGCCAATCTACTCTGCACCACAGCACTCTATTCCACTGCTTTCAATGCCACTGTACTCTGCGCCACAGCACTCTAGGCGGCTGCACTCTATGCCACTCGACAATACACCACTGTACTCTGTGACCCTCTAATCTGCAACATTGCACTCTGCCACTGAACTCCACGCCACTCTACTCTGCACCATTACATTCAATGCCACTGTTCTCTGTCCCACTGCACTCTTTTCTGCACCACGGCACTCTAATCTACTCTACACCACTCCACTCCACTGTAGGCACTTCACTCTACTTTGAAATCATCATCTCTATGCCACTGCAATCTACGCAACTCCACTCTATGCTATGTTAGTCTAATCTACCCTGCACCACTCCAATGTACCCTGCGCCACTCCAATCTTCTCTGCACTGCTCTATGCTACTGCACTCTACATCACTATGCTCCACTCTGCAACAATCTACTCTTCACCACTATACTGTACTCTGCAGCAATCTACTCTATGCCACGGCACTCTATGCAGCTCTATTCTACTCCGCACCACTGTACTCTAAGCCACTCTTCTCTCCTCTGCATCACTCAACATCACTGCACTCTACACCAATGCATTCTATGCCACTCTACTCTACACCACTGCCCTTTATGACACTCTACTCTGCAACACTGCACTCTGCCACCGAACTATACTCCTCTCTACTCTGCACCACAGCACTCTACTCTGCACCGCTCAACTATATGCCACTCTACTGCACTCTACACCAATGTACTATATGCCACTACACTCTATGCCACTCTATTCTGCATCACTGCACTCCACCACTGCACTCTACACCAGTCTACTCTACCTTGCACCACTCCACTCTACCATGCACCGCATCACTCTGACATATCACTCTGAACCACTGCAATCTATGCTGTGCCACTCCACTCTGCTCCCCTCTACTCTTCACCATTCTACGCTACTGCACTGTACTCTAAACCAGTGCAGTCTTCGTCAATGCACTGTACATCACTTTACTCAAAACCAACGCACTCTATACCACCACACTCTACACCAATCTACTTTGCACCACTGTACTCTATGCCACTTCACTCTAGACCACCCAACTCCACTCTATGATACTTCACTCTGACATTATACTCCATGATACTAGACTCTGACACTCTATTCCATTAAACTCTAACACTTTCTCCACTCTGTAACTCCCTACACAACTCCCTATATGCCACTCCATTCCACATTACTCCACTCTATGCCACTCCACACCACTCTATGCCACTTCAATCTACGATACTCTACTCAACGCCACTGCACAACCCTCGATGCCACTCCACTATACAACAATGTACTATGCTCAACAACACTCTACCCAACTTTCTCTATGCTAGTTCACGTTACTTTACTTCACTCTACTCCAGTTCACTCTTATTTATGCCTTTGCACTCTACGACACTCTGCCACTCCACTCTCTGACACTCTATTACACTGTGAGACTACTCCACTCTACTACTACTTTATGGCATTGGCACTTGATTAGAGATTCAGAAACCATTGATTGCCTTGTCACTCATATGAGACGTGAGTCAGATTTATCTTCGCCGTTTTGGTTACAAGCACTCTGTAACCCTTTTAACTCAACTTAACGAAGGCTTAGGATGATCCTGATACTTGTCTAGGGGATCGAAATATCGTCGGCCAAAGTACCTTGACTTGAATTTGTGATATTGCACATAAGTTGGCATAAGCATAGGTACTATGAGCTAATGACTTCTTGATTCACTATTTGAGTCATTAATGTAAAAGTGGGTGTATAAAAGCTTGTAACTCATTATTGTGGATGCTAACCTTGTAGGAAAGTAGCCTCTTTCTAGCTTGGTTACCCCCACATTTGGCCTGTTTGCCAGTGTGTTTGAGTGTGTCTACTGGGATCCTGCTAATCAGGACCCCAGTAGTTATGCTCTCTCCCTTAAATTATGGTTGTTGCATACTGGTAACCCAGTATTTCACCCAAGATTGGCATACTGGTGCCCCCTCATAAGTCCCTATTATATGGTACTTGGGTACCCAGAGCATTGGGGTTCCAGGAGATCCCTATGGGCTGCAGCATTTCTTTTGCCACCCATAGGGAGTCCATGCAAAGGCTTCTGCAGGACTGCCATTGCAGCCTGCGTGAAAAAGTGCATGCACCCTTTCACTGCCAGTTACACTGCACCAGGTAACTTATAAGTCACCCCTATAGCAGGCCCTCCAGCCCTGAGGGCAGGGTGAAGAGTACCTGTGTGTGAGGGCACCCCTGCACTAGCAGAGGTGCCCCCACGACCTCCAGGACCATTTTCCCAGACTTCAGGAGTGCGGGGATGCCATTTTACAAGTGTACTGGAAATAGTTCACTCCCTATTCCCAGCTACATAATGGTAACTCCGAACATAGGTATGTTTGGCATCAAACATGTTGGAATCATACCCCAAGGCTTTTGCAAGCATTGGTTGTATGATTTCATGCACTTTGGGTGCTCCTTAGAGGACCCCCAGTATTGCCATTCCAGCCTTCTGAGGTTTTCCAGGCAGCCCCAGCTGCTGCCACCTCTCAGACAGGTTTCTGCTCTCCTGTTGCTTGAGAAGCTCAAGCCCAGGAAGGCAGAACAAAGGATTTCCTTTGGGGGAGGGATGTTACACCCTCTCCCTTTGGAAATAGGTTTGTAAGGGGTAGCTTCCTTCCCCAGGCCACTGGAAATGCTTTGAAGGGCACATTTGGTGCCCTCCTTACATAATCCAGTCTACACTGGTTCAGGTACCCCCAGTCCCTGCTCTGGCACGAAACTGGACAAAGGAAAGGGGAGTGACCACTCCCCTGTCCATCATCACCCCAGGTGTGGTGCTCAGAGCTCCTCCAGAGAGGGTCCCTGGGTTTTGCCATCTTGGATTCCAAGTTGGCAGCGAACTATGGGAGCATCTGAGTGGGCAGTGCCAGCAGGTGGTGTCAGAGCCGTCCCCTGATAGGTGCTTACATGTTTAGCTGACCAATCCCCATTTCAGGGCTATTTAGGGTCTCTCCTTTGGGAGGTTCTTCAAGTTCAGATTACAAGACTCCAGCAGGAATCCTCTGCATCCTTTACTTCACCTTCTCACCGAAGAAACTGCATCTGGACCCTCCAGGAACTCCACAAACTGCAACAACGAAGCAAAGATGACTTCAAGAACATTGTAACTTCAGCTCCTGCCAGCAACTGCAGCTGTTTCCCGGTCGTGCATCCTCAGAGGACAGCCTGTCTTCAGTCTGCACCAGAAGAATGAACGAATCTCCCTTGGAGTGAAGGAGTCACTCACCTGCTTCAGCAGGCATCTCTTTGCAATGATGACCATCTGCATGGGTCCCCTCTCCTGACAAGTTGCATGGATCCTGCATCGCGGGTGGTAGACTGAAGTGGTCCTGATGGTCCTGACGTCCTACTGTCCAACTTTGGTGGAGGTAAGAGCTTGCCTTCTCACGCAAGACAGTACCCGTGCACCACGTGTTTTTCAGTTGCCAAGGCGTGTGGCATCCTTCTATGAAATTCTTTGTGCACAATGCAGCTCCAGCCCCCAGCACTCCTTCCTGAGATGCACAGCTTCCTGAGTGGTTCTCTGGCGGCGTGGGATCCTTTGTTTTTGTGCTGCGTGGGCCTCCTTTTGCAACTCCTTTGTCCCCGTGCTAGGGGACTCCTGTGTGCGCTGGCTGGTATTCTGTGGGCTCTCTGAGTTGCTGAGAGCCCCCTCTGACTCCTCCTCCTGGGTAGAGTCCACCAGGTCCCTCCTGGTCCAGGGCAGTGCCATTTTCTGCTAACCATGAGCTTTGCCTGTGCCAAGGCTTGTTGGTGGAATCCAGCGATGCAAACAAGACTGCAATCATTCATCCGGTGTGGGATATCATCTGCACCAACCACGAACCCGCATCCATCTTCCTGGGTGCAGTACTCACTGTTGTTCTTCACCAGTGGTTCTTCCTTTGCACCTTGATTCGGGTTAGCAGAGGCTCCTGTCCTCCCTGGACTCTTCTGTGCTTCTTGGACTTAGTCCCATTCTTCCACAGGTCTTTAGGTCCAGGAATCCACCCTTTGTGTCTTGAAGTATCTTCTGGTTCTTGCATTATCTTCTTTCTCGTGTTCTTGTGTGTTCTAGGAAAGTTACTGTGATTTACTCCTGCTTTCCTGGGCTCTGAGGAGGGTTCTATTACTTACCTTTGGTGGTTTCTAATACTCCCAGCGCCCCTCTACACACCACACTTGCCTAGGTGGGAAACCGACATTCGTATTCCACTTTCTTACTACATAGTTTGTGTTTCCCCTAGGCCCATTTCTAACCATTGTGATTTTCACTAATTGCACTGTTTTCTAACTGTTTTTATTGCTATTGCTGCATACTAGTGTATATAATTGGTGTACTACTTACTTCCTAAGGGAGTATAGTCTCTATGGTATTTTTGGCATTTGTGTTACTAAAATAAAGTACCTTTATTTTTGTAACACTGAGTATTTTCTTTCGTGTGTGAGTACTGGGTGACTACAGTGGTATTGCATGAGCTTTGCATGTCTCCTAGATAAGCCTTGGCTACAGCAACCCCTAGAGAGCCTGGCATCTAGACACTGCCTACATTTCACTAATAAGGGATAACTGGACGTGGTATAAGGTGTAAGTACCATAGGTACCCACTACACACCAGGCCAGCCTCCACCAAACCACTGTACTATATAGGTTACTTTTTACATTTTTCTTGTAATTGGCGACATTGGGTCATCCAGATAACTTGTGTAATGCCCGAATACCAGTCTTTCTCGATTTCCCCTGTTGATGTTTTCCCACTACATTTGATCTTTTATATTTTGATTGAATAAATGCATACAACATTCCATTTGCATACTACTTTAATATCATTGTTTACGGGAGTGGTGTTGCATTTATTTTTAAGGGACCCCTGTTCCTTTAAAGTTAAGTTTACTGCTCCATTCTAGGACACTCTACTTACTCCATGATACTACGCCACACCAGTCGATGACACATCATTCTCCTTTAGGCCATTAACTTTGAGCCATGCTGAATAGTAGTCTCAGTAGTGTACAGCATGGCTAAAACACGTTGGCAAAGGCAATAGAACTTGCATAGGGGAGACTTATTGACTTTGCCAATGCTTGTTTATAAGGTATGAACTTTAAGGTGACTTGCAATATCCTTATGCACACAGGGGGTATTTTACTCCATATAATACATGGTCACACCACCAACTTTCCCACAAACCACTTAAAACCTTTGTGCATAGCTTCTGTCATTCCAAGCTATTAAAGTAGAGCAGAAGAAAGAAAAGCAGCATTCAATTTTTTGCTTTAAACAGCTTTATTAATTATGCTCTGTGACCTGATCTGCCTTTTACCTTGGCTGCTAGCTCTGGCAGAAGGCATTGTAATGTCAGAACTCGACTGTAATAACCCTATCATAGTCATTTTCTGATGTCTTTTCTTTATAATCAGTGAATGTCTTTTCTTTACACGCTGTGACTTGGTGCATCACAAACAGCCGTTTCTAAAGAAATTAGTGACTGCAGTTTATACAGAGATTTGAGAATCTATGTTTATATAGCCTGTAACTCCAAGAGCTTCTTCAGTTGAAATGCTTCTAGTTATGACTGATGTGGAGCTGAGCTTCCCAAGATCACACACAGGAGAAGAAGTGTTATTAGAACTATGGTTTCCGAGCACAGTTTACAACTATTGTACCTAATCGCTTTTGATCTCTCCAGTGCTGTTCCAATTGGCATGAGGCAAAGGGCATGATGGTTGTGGGGCGCAAAGGGTATGTTCTTCCTTTTTACCCTCCTCCTTTGATTTGCTTGGTGCATGAAGATGCAAGGTTAATCAACATGTTATTTTCACATTTGAGCTAATTACTTTGTGAATGTAAATAACAATAAAAGGTACTTTCAGACTGTGAAAACATGCCTTCCTTTCTCCCTATTTCACTTCCAATATATATGACTGTGTATATTTATCAGAGCCTGCAGTTCGTAAACAACGAGCGATTTGTATAGGGTTGATTGAAAGTCCCCAAGGCTGTCCGTGTTCCCCCCAGAAATTTGTTGTCTCCTACGCCCCTGTTTGGAAGTCAGGGGACAATGTTTGATTGTGAAGCTCCATATCCCTGTCAGTAGGCACGGACAGAAAGGAATAGTTGCCAGCACGCAGGGGTTTGTATATATGTAGCTCCACTCCATCATTTTTGTGTAGTATTGAGCCACTGCGGAAGAGCACCAAGTCACCTAGCGGCAGGCGGGACCATTGCTGAATTCAGACTGGCATCAGCAGGATATCTTAAGGTGTGGAATCTGAGGTTAGAAGTATCCATCAGAATGAGGATATCAGCAAAATAAATGGTAGCAAAAGTCACAATTTTCGCACAAATGTTTCAAAGTGAATAGCTTCACTAGATTCACAAAGCGCCTACTTTTTGATAGAAGTTTACCACCACTTCCCTAAATCCGCTTGAAGTAGAGTGCTCGTGCTATACAACCACACACAATACTATGTGGGGCAGATACATTAAAAGCAGCTTTAGTATTCCTCCTGGTTTCCTGGCAAGCCCTATGAGTAAGTAGACTTCTTTCTACTGTGCTAAGCGTTCAAAGGTGAGCACATTTATCAATCACGGAAAAGAAACAATTAGATAGTGAGTGGAATATTTGCGTGAAGGGCAACGATATAGTTTCTCCTGATAGACTTCATGTTAATAGATGATAAAAGAAATCAATACCGCTCACCCGGGCGGACTTTACACATAATGCCGACCCTGCGAATTTCCATCGTATGTTGATTCCAAGGCTATATAAATAGAAGCCTGTTGGGACACAGCTTCATCACCCTGCTGTCTCACGTTGCTGTACAAGATAATCCCTTGAAGATGAAGACTCTGGTAAGCACTGCTCTATACCTCATCCTGCCTTATCCTTAGATATTAGCTAGATGATTGCCCTATCGCTGATCAGTATGTGCACGCTTGACACGTGCATCAGTTTGTATGTCAGTTTCCACTCGATACCTTACTCACTTTATTTTACAAGCATTTCACAGTAGATCCTTCCCAGGCACCACTGGGATTTCAGAGATGATCCAGCAATGTGACTGACTCTACTGAGGACCGGACTGGGTCAAAATTAGCCCTAGCAACAGTTTTATAACAAGGTCCTCACTGCTAGAATGGGCCGCCCAGTCAGCCTGACAGTATCTCTCAGTCTCCCTGGACACTAACAGATAACTAAATGGTCAATGCGGCAGTAACACTGCCCAAATTATACGTGTTTCTCTAAGATTAGACTACAATCTGATTGACTGCGCTTGGTCTGCTGGGAAATCCTGTGATCTTCTTCTGGTAAACTACACTGGATCTGAAGAACCGGCTATTTACAGTGATGAAAAAGCAAATCAGCAGAATAGGTTGGAGGTACTAGCTACATGTTTCTTTTTCCCTGAGAGAGCGGCCCCTCTACATGTTTAGTGTTAATGTCCAGCACAGTAAAATCTCAGGACAGTTCCTCCGTGATTACAATTCATAAACCGATCCCGGAAGTACACATTGTTTGCCTAGGATGCAGAGAATCGCTGAGAGAGTTATTGTCATGACTTCCGCAACATTGATACTGAGTACTTAAATACAGACTGCATGCATTACTATCTATCTAATTTTGTATTCTAGATTCTGGCTATTGCTCTTCTGGGAGTCTTCCAGACAGAGGCTGCCCCAAATGAGGTAAGATACCATGCCAATATGATGTTTTTGAGCAGCGCTGATCTTCCATTAGGCAAATTCAGTTAGTGTAGATGGGGCAACAACCAAATCCAGTGAAAAGATTTTTAGAGGACCAGGCAAATTTACTTTTTGCCATTCAGGTACTCCTGACACTTTATATCTCTCTCTCTCTCTCTCTCTCTCTCTCTCTCACTCTTTTTCTCTCTGTCTCTCTTTCTCTCTGTCTCTCTCTCTCTCTCTCTCTATATATATATATATATATATATATATATATATATATATATATATATTACTTGCAAAAGTGACCCTCCACAGCCCCGGCCAGCTCCTTGCAGGGTGCAGAAGCCAACATTGCTCCTGTGCAGATGGAGCAGCTATTTATACTTGCTCCGCCCACTAAAAATTATTATCTGTTTACCTGCCACCAGGAGGACAGGTAGGGAAACAGACTTCTGCTCCCACCCTACAGGAGAAATAAAAATGCTCCTGTTGGGTAGGAGCAAAGATATGTTTCCCTGCCGGCACTGCTGTAGGCAGGGAAACTGCTTTGTCACAGGAGTGGGTTCTCCAGGACAGATTCATTGAGCTGGCCTCAGAGGATGGAGTCCTTAGGGCCTCTTAATCACAAGGGACCCCAACCCTAAGGAGTGGGGCAGCATGCCACCCACCCCCCATTTTGTTTAGAGGCAGTGGATGGGTCACTGGGACCTTTAAAGGCCTGGGGGGGGGTACCATCCCCCTCCCCTTTTAGGTTTATTTTGGCCCTGGTGGATGGAGTCCCTGGGGCCTTTTAAAACTTGGGGACGGGTGCCATGCACCACCTCCCTTCATTTCATTCCTTGGCCTCAGGAATGGGGTCCTGAGGGCCTCATAGAGGCTCAGGAAAGGGGGGCACATGCCACCCTCCCCAAAATAAATAATTTGTGCCACTACCCAGAGCCCTGGCCTACACCAGGGTTATTTTTAAATAGTAGCATGAGAGCTCATGATTTTTTCAAATTTTGTCAGAGATTCATAAATCCTCCATGAATTTGCAGTAAAATTTAAAAATATTCTTGGCTAGAGGCAAGGTCCCTCTTGGGGCCCTACCATCAGCCCTAGGGGGCCAAGATATCCCTATCCTACCTCCTTATGTTTCTTTTTCATGTTTTTAGAACTCTGGACCGAGTCCTGAATCCTAAAATGGGTGCCACCACATTGTTTTTGATACGGTGGCAGCCAATTCGATATTTCCAAGAGATCAGTTGAGTCTGTGGATTCTCTCCGGTGTGATAAATACAAAGTATTTTAGCATTAATTCCCCAAAAGCTACTGAACAGATTTAACCAAATCACGAAAAGGACCAAGAACTAGCTTTTTGCCACATTTGGTGTATATCTGTTTAGAGGTTTGGGCTGTAGCTGTGTCTAAAATTCCTACGGACAAGTGAATGTGAAAACATATTTCAAATGTCTCATTATTGTTGTCAGTGATGTCATAGAACATGTCATTAGTGATGCAATGTGTTCCTAAGCAGTGTATGGTGAGGATGCGAGCTATAGTTACTTCAGTTATTTCAGTTAACTATAACTGGTAAATTTCAGTAGTTATTTGAGCTTAAAATGTAACATTTTTAACTGACAATTTCACCTAAATATAATGTCACTTTAACTGTTGTTTTCTTCAGTAAATTTCTTTTTTTAATGTAAACAAAGATATTACTACCATATATAGTTATAAGGTCACATTAACCTTTGTTGCTTTCAGTGAAATTCTAGGGTTTTTTAACATACAGTAACATTTTATTACTATACCTAACTAGGTCTACTACGCATTACAGACAGGCCGGGCCCTGCGGCCAGGCCCTATGCCCAACCCTCCTGCAGGCAGCCAACCTTCCAAACCTCACTGCACATAGGCCTCAGCCATGCGTATTGTGGGGGTTGGCCACAGACCCTGCCCCCAAAATCCTGGGGGTGGCCAACTCCTCACTGCACACAACCTTCAGCCCAACCCTCATGGGCAGAAACTCCTGCTGCTAATGGTCAAAAGGCCAAGTCCTGCGGCCAATGCCCCAAGGGTGGCCAACCCCTGCTGCGCAAAAAACGCTACAAAGGGCAAAGGTTGTGCATGGTTACAATTGTTATTCTTTATTTTTTGGTAGCATAGGACTCCCGTCAGACCACACAGAACCATGCTGATTGGGACCGCAGTTTTGTTTATTTACAATTTTGGCTCTGGAGGGCCACTGGGACTCTCCCCAAGGGCTAGGGGATCAGGGTATTCCTATCCTGCCCTCTCTTGTAGTTTTTGTGATTATTTTTCAGGACTCTGGGACTGTCTCTTCAGGGCCTATAACAGTGAACACAACATTTTTCTTCATTGTGGCCAGCCAATCACATTGGTTTGTCTTAATCGAATCACATTCTTCCTGTGTGAGTGTCTCACAGAAGTACTTCTTGAGTACTGTGTGGCTAGATATCTATAAATGTTTAACCTTCATTTTTGAAAAACAAAATTTACATCAAATCTCAAAAAACATGATTTCTCTATCAAGATCTATATTTCTGCCAATTTTCCAGTAATTCCGTTCAGTTTTTTGGCTGTAGTGTTGTCTTAAGTTCCTATGGGAAACCGCAAAGGGAAGATTTGTTTTGGGACCCCTCTGTTTCTTGGGCCAACTTGTGAAATTCTCCTCAAAATTTCCAGGAAGGAGGTGAAGCGAATGATTTGTTTTTTCTATTGGAATGTGTCCTGGTGGGAATTATTTAGCTGAAAGCGCTCAAATCAAAGCAGTGGAAGCACATTCAGCAAACAAAATACATAATGCCAGGTGACTGTCATATCATACCTTTGCTTTGTATTTTAGAAATCTCCCAGGCTACACAGATCAATTTACAGGCACTAAGTTCATGTAGGAAAGCTATCCTCCAGGTGACACGTTTTACAGATTCATACAGATCTCTAAGCTTTCTTTCTGGTTGCAGATATTATACGTGTTCAGACATCTGACTACATATCGGGCTCGCATGTCCCATCGATCTTTTAGGCCTTAAACAACAACACTATTCCTTTGATAAAAGTGGTCTTAAATCCAGAAGTCTCATAGAGTAAACTTAGCCATCAGGTTGCGTTGGTGTCACAGGTTCATGTCGCTCACATTTTACAGAGCTACTCATCAGACGTTTTCACCCAGGTTAAACAGAACTCACGTTTTGATGCATTTAACAGAACAGCCTTCCCCTAACTTAGGGAATTGTTACATATTCAGGCATATGAGAGCAAAGTTATTAAGAACCAAGATGCCCCTTTGTTTACACAATCATACATGGTCAGGACTCGTACATCAGATGTTCCTCTGGATAAACAGATCTTGTAGCCTCAGGCAGTGCTGGAAAAGCTATCCCTTGGGTTACTTGGCACATACAGGCTCTAGACTCTAACGACAGTTCTATTCTTCAGGCCAAGGAACTCCTAGAGATTTAGGCACCTGACAGCACATCCAACCCTCACTTTACATAAATGTCATATATTTTAGACGTATGACAACAGATATACCCCTTAGAAGCTTACATAGATCTTGCAGGTTAAAGCATCTAACAGCAAAGCTATCTTTCAGTTTCGAACGATCCTACAGGTACTGGCATCAGACAGCAAACATATTACTCAATATGCACAGATCTAAGAAACTAAAACCTCATGCAGAAGAATAATACATCATATTAGTAAGATTTTACAGAAGTGTTCAGCTAACACTCTATTAATACCCACCCTGTAGTACACCCAACGAGCAAGGCTGACCCTTTGGGAGATAATCACAGACCTAGGAGCAAGCCTTGCATCCTTTTTTCAAGAAATTGTTTTCTCTTCAGGTAGTGCAGCTGGGGACGGAAGAAGACAGGAAGAGGGTGCCTAGCTTTTTGAAGAAATGCACCTTTGGTGTTGCATATATTTTTCTTGAACACATATGCACGCACGTATCTCCCAGTGCTCTCAGCAGTAGCGAACGTGTTTCACCTACAGCAATCCTTTGTCAAAACCAACGGGAACCTCCACAGTATGTCTGTCTGTCAACTCTTGCATATATCATAACACATATTTGGGTTCGAATCTATTTAATAGCATTACCTTTCTACAGAAACAAAGCATTCCTAGAAGGAAAGAGATTGCTTGTAATAATTGCCTTTTAATTTTGCAATTTATCAGCTAAAGGAAATGAGTTCAATTTGCAGTTTGATTTTTTATCAATCGATGCGTTTAAACCCGCAGAGTAATACAGGTAACATCTTTTACACAGTGATTCGTGAAAATGTGCAACGAACAGTGAGCTTGCTTCCTTTAGCTGTTTAAATTAGTTATTGTGTAAAACAATACAGGCACGCACTTTCACCTATTTTTTCCGAGTGCTATTTTTTCTTTGTACAATAGGTAACTTGTATCAAGGGAGATGCCTAACCTAATCGGAGCACCTCAGTATAAAATGTATAACTAGCAGCCATTTTCTTTTAGTTTTGTCAAAGCAAACCTTTTATGTTCAGTACACAGTGAGTGGGCTTTAATTCCGCCCTCTTGAAAATATTGGCTTTCTTAGGTGAGCCTCCTTCAGCCATTGGAAGCGTATATTGTCAATCACAGTATTATTTATCTTCATTGTCATGCTATATCCTGGTTACATCCTCCTGCCTCCTAGTGATCCCATTAAAATGTAGTAGAGTCTATTAACCCCTGAAAAGTTCACTCAACCATCAAACCTATAGTCATATTCAATAATTTAACACATTCATGAATTATATACAAAAATAAATTATTTTTGATTCAGTTTTTGGCTGCAAGACAAATGAGTTGCTAAGGTCTCCAATTGAGCAACAGCCATTTGGCATTCCAAGCAACTAGATTTACACGTCGGTCCGCCAATAAGATTTTGGGAGCCCAGCAATTCCAGGTGGCTTTGGCTAGGCCGATAGGTCTGGCTCATAACTAAAAATTCCAGCCAGCTGTATTAGCTTTGCAAAAGCTTGTTTTAAAATGAGTGTAGGATGTAGTGAGAAATAAATACTGTCAGACAAAGCTATTAAACATAACAAAAATGTGTCACAATCCAAATGATTCTGGTGCTCGATATGATAAAAGTATAAGAGGTCTATTGGGTATTGACTTTTTGAAATGAAACAATGCACTAAAACAAGATAAAACGTTTTTAGGAAGCAAGAAATTCTATAAAGCCTAGGACACCACCAGTAACCAAAGTGAACCCTCAAGAACACTTAACTGTGTAGTTCTCCTCCCCGATGGATGTGGTGGTGCTTTCCCACAGGCTAGGACGCTCTTCTGATTGTTGAACACATGAAGCGCACAGCTATGTTCAGGTCCTGTTGGAGCTGGAATCATGTGTTAGGCATAGTTCACTTCTCCACCCTCCGAGGCTGTCTTCGGTAGCCGAGACCCTTCCTGCCCAAGGTGAGCTCCCCATCTCTTCACTACTGCCCTGCTGATAGCACCGCCGCCACTGTGTTTGGCTCACACAGGGAGCTGTGTGAGTTTGGGTGTGTGGCATGGTGGTGGTCGGTCTGGTGCTAACAGGCTGAATCGGGTCTGCAACTGGGGTCCACAGAACGGGGTAGCAGACTTTGAGGTCTTCTGAGGCACCCCGATCCACAGAAAGTTCGGGCAACAGAAAATTGTCCCCTAATTGCACATGATCTGTGCCAAAAAGCATTGAAAGATATTTGAAGACATCAGGGGATATCAGAGTGTCAAAGTACCAAAGTACAGTGGAAACACTTTTTAGTGTTCCTCTTTGAGAGCTTGTGGGAGGAGGTGGCGGCGGTGGTCATCAGGAATGACCAGGGTAGGAGGTAAGTGGCTGACCCCATATGGAGCACAAACATTTTCCCATGGGGCACAGGCCTTCGTTGCTGAGGATGGGCAAACATATGGTACCAGGGGGAGCCCCTACCCATATCCCCAATACAAAGCTCACCTCCATAGACCATATGCTGGAGAGGGTTATAGGGGTAATGAACACCGGGATCAGCCTTTCAGGGAGGAGGTTATCAGTAAACCTAGGTTCTCTTACACTGGCTTCCCATTCTAGAACGGTGACCCGACCAGTCCTGGACATTGCTCCCACTACTCTACAGGCCTCCTCATGGGTGACCAGCCCTCTTCCAAATATTCCTTCACAGGCACTTTTAAGAGATCCCATTGCGGAAAGCGATAAGTGTGGCTCTCATCTCGTAATTTCCCTAGCCAAATCTCACATATGATATCCCCAACTGCCCCCAGAATGCATCCCTCATTTGATCATTCTCAAAGATGCGCCTGAAAAACCTCCCAACACAAGTGAAGACTCTGTGGCTTTGAATAATAAATCTGTTCCCTGGTTGAAAACGAATGCTGGTTGGTCCCAGGACCTCGCTCTTGAGGTCTTGTCAGTGAGAAATCTCCATAGCTTGACATCGACCTCAAAGATTCCCCTGAGGACTGTGTACTGGTGAATTTCAAGAACCCCTGGATTGTTGAACTGTTATTATGGCAGCTATGTAAGCTGACACCACCCTCAAGCCAAATCAATGCACTTCCTCTAGGGTATTTTTATAGGTCATCGATTACTCCTATTTTTACCAGGGATGAGCTGAGGGCAGAGGATACATCTGTTAATCTGGTCCCAAAATCTTAAACATTCCCACTAAGCACTCGTTTGAAGCCCTATCACAACTGGATGGCCAAGACTGATGCTGTCCAAACCTCTCAGAGCCACTGGAATGTCATGGAAAACCAGCAAATCAACTCTCAGGATGCTCTTACACCTATCCAAACCTCAGCGTAGAAAAGGAAACAAGTAGACATCCCAAAGACTTGACATCCCCTAAAAGCTTGCCCCAAAGACAAGTGGAAGAGGTTGTTGAGCATTCTCCTATAAAGCAAATTTGTAATACTTATGGTGAAATTAGAATTCTCTCCTGGAACATTGCTGGTCTTAAGAATAAAATGTTAGCTCCGGAATGGCTGGAATACATTGAACAATTTGACATTTGTATGTTCAAAGAGACCTGGGCAATTGAACCCTTGTTCAAAACAGGTTATGTTACTTTTTATGTCAATGCGCTGCCTTCAGGCCACGGCAGGCCTTTGGGGGTGACTTTTGACCATGGTTAAAATTGATCTAAATGTATGTATTGAAGCCTTGAATATTGATTCACCCGACACTTTAGGGCTAAAATGTTTTCACTAGGGGGATGCATCTTTTTAATATTTTCCGTAGACCTAGGAGCAATACCGAATCTCCACCCCTAAGTACTCGGCAACACTGTATTAGCACTAATAATCACAAGGACATGATTGCTATAGGTGGGGATTTGATCATCGATTTTGAAGCTATATATGGTGTTGATTTGGTCACAGAAGAAGAGGCTAAGAGTTGAGGAATACCTTTGATCAGCACCAAATCTCATGCCCTGGGCTCAGTGGCTGCCATGCAGGTTGTCTGCCTGGTAACTTCAAGTGGGCTGAGGGCATGTAAAGACAGGTCTACATTAGACAAAGAAGGTAAACCCACATTTAGAAGAGGCACAATAAGATCAAAAATTGATCATATCCTGATTAGGGTTTATATGTGGGATAGAATGGAGGATTTTTTTAAATAGACAGAAGGGAAGAGAGTTATCACTTCCCCTTACATCTCAAACTATCAGGATGCCGAATCAATATCTAACCAGCCCTTGGAACATCAACAGTAAAGCCAACACTGGGGAATGACCGCTGGTCCATTAAATGGCTTTCGATCCCGGTAATTTGGAGATGATGACAGAGATTTACAATCTATTTCAAACGGCTCTTTCCACACCTACCCTTCCCACATCCTCTGAGTTCCTAATAATTAACACCCACAGCAAACTAGTTGGATTCTTTAAAAATTATTCTGACCAAACCCACCACAAGGAAACACCCTACTCCCCATAGCAACAACTGCAACCCGTGGTACACAAAGGACTCTAGTTTAGCTAACAAAGCTCTAGTGACGGTACTGAAAGCCAAAACACAGCTTGAGATTTGTGCAGTGAGAGACAGGTATAAGAAGACACTAAGGTCTGCACGGAGCAAGAGGGACAATGCTAGTTGAAAATGACTCAGTGGTGGCTGCAAGGACTGGTGACAACACGCTCTTCCTGGAAAACACTGCCCATGGGAGTGCAAGTTCTGAGACACAGATTGATTGCTACCTGAATCCAAAAGCCTAGGTGGATCATTTCACCAAATTATATGACTACGCTCCTGATGACCACAAAGTGCTCTCTCACCCTGTCCCAGACCCCACCCCTTTAGATATACACTTTACACTTGAGGAAATGAAGGCAGCTATTGCCACAATCAAACCGGGCAAGGCACCGCGTCCAGACAAAATCTTTGGAGAACTATTATGCCATGACTTGTCAGTTTGGGTCCCATACATTAATAGCTTGAGCAATGTTCTAGCCTTGGGAGCTCCAATCCCTGACACTTGGAAAGGAGTTGTGCTAATCCACATTTATAAAAAGGGAGACCGGAAGAGCCCTGGCAACTAGAGGCCAGTAAGCCTCTTGGGCATATTGCGTGAAGTCTATGCGAGACAGCTGCTAAGAAAATTGAATGACTGGATCAAGGAAGCAGAAATTCTGTCCCACCTACTACACTGGGTTTAGACCCGAAGTTAGTACCACAGACTAAGTCCAGAGGCTGCTCCTCATTGTCTGGAAGTACACATTGCTGAAAGAAGGTCACCTTTACTTAGTGTTTGTGGAACTTCAAGCAGCCTTTGACCTAGTCCCCAAAGGTCAGCGCTGGGCTTGGTTAAAGAACCTAGGGGTCCCTAAAGGCCTTCTTTGGCAACTAATAAGGCTATAGCTAGACAACTATGCCCAAGTGCGTTGGGGTCCTTAGGGACAACCGACAGACCAAATCCCAATACGCAGAGGGCTAAGACAGGGGTGTGTGCTGGCCCATACTCCTTTTTCCCTTTTTGTTAACAATGTCATAGCAGCCCTTCCCCAAGGTAATATAGAAACTCTCACATTATAAGGGTTTAGTGTCCCTGCTCTTTTATTTACAGATGACATAATCTTAATCTCCCAGACTCCCAGGGGACTGCAACAATTGCTGGATAACTTTAACACCTTATGTATAGCTAAGGGTCTGTAGATTAAAGTAACAAAAACAAAATTCATTGTAGTTAGGCCCCACCTATCTTTTAGAAACGTCCTGGCCCTTAGAAACTGGAGTGAGTCCACAGATTTGAATACCTGGGTATTATGCTCGATAGCAGGGTTTCTTGGTCTCCTTATATTCAGAAGCGAAAGTCAGTGCTCCAACACCAATCCTCGACCATCTACAGAGAATATCAGGGAGCAACATCAAGAGCCCTACTGCCTTCTAGAGAGACAGACAAACTAAAGGCTCAATCAGCGGCCTTACATAGGGCCAAAATCTGGGTTCATGCGTACACTGATCCACTCACCTTAAGTTAGAAGTGTATCTGTTCACTTCTTCAACTTCCTAATAGGACACCCCTAGTACCTATGTTCCTTGACGTGGCACTCAACAGGGTGGGACACATTGCCCAGCTGAGGCCTCTTTAATACTGGGTGAAGATCTGGACCACTGAGGAGTTCAAGCCATACCGGAAAGCGGTAGCCGAACCTTTGGTACTTATTCAAAACCTTACTTTTCTGTGGTTCAAACATGTCCACTCTTGGTTTATAAGACTGGGCCTACGTACCTTCTGGTCTGATCCAAGTTCCCTAAACACAGTCTCAAAGAAACAGTTAAATACTCTTTACGGGAAGCATATCCTAGATAGCCTCCATCAAACTCCCACCCTAGGGAGACCGACAGACCAGTTCCTGCTTATCAAGGCTATCTCTCAATACAAAGACTTCCTAGACATCCCTCAGCAGCAGTTAGCGAAATTCTTGTATTTAAAGTTTCTATATGGCACTCTGGAAATAGGGTCATTCACATGTACGTGGAACACTGGCAGGAGTCTCGTCCCTAGTGACATCTGTCGAATGTGTAGCCAGTCACCTAAAGAAAATATGTGATGTTTTGTTCTTCTGTCCCACCTACACTAAAACCAGAAGCAAAGGATTTTCCCCCTATGTAACCAGTGAGGCATTTTACACTACCACGAAGCTCTAAGGGTGTTGAAGGGAGACACATCTATTTAGCCTGTGACTAGCTTAGGTAAATATTTATTTGCGGTAGGGATGTTGAATAAAGAAAACCACCAAATATTTTGTTATGATCTGTTTGGCTGGTTTCAAGGTCTGTTTAGATCAAGCATAGTCGCTTCCCTCTCCCATCCAGCCCTGCTAAAAGAGCCACCCAGCTCTACATAATTGAGTTGACCGCACTAGGCGTGTGCCTTGTTCATTTTTTTATTTGTTTTTTTAACTGATTTTTAGGAATCCTGATTAACTATGCAATATTTAGGAGCCTTATTATCTGCACTGGCACAATTAGTACACAAGAGATTGGCCGAGTGGCTGCTACAGCTCTGAATTTTCTTTCTCCATGTTTTAATCTGTTCACTGACAATGTAGCCTGCCATAGATGAGTTGTGAGACTGGTCATTATATTTTACTTTGGCCAGTTCTTCGACAGAATAGCCCAAACTTGCACAATTTATTAGCTAGGACTTGGCGTCTACTATTTTAATTCCATCACTCGATTTTTTTTAGGAAGCCTGAATAATCAGTCAGCGTGTAGGAAACATAGCAATTGTACTTGCACCTTGTAAAACAGACTTTTCTTTGAACGGTTAATATAATTTGCCCATTATAGCTTATCTCTTGCTGTTTCATTTAACATGATTGTCCAGATTTTAATTATTATGTGCATGTTCATTGTTTTTAAATAAAAACGTTTAATGAATATTGCATGTTTTATGAATGAAAATTCCGAAATAAACATTGCTTACTTACTTACAATCCCTCAGTCACACAGAGGAGGCAGAGCACAGGGGTCCCCTTGAGTCACAAGCACAACAATCACATCAGAGGCAGCAGCAAGCACTGTAATTAGGGGACATGCTATCCCTGGCTTGCAAAGATACATTTTTTCACGCTACAGGGCTTTGCTCACTAGGTATATGCCATATTTACAAAAGATCAGTGGGAACTGCAGTAACTATCACATGTATCGACTGAAGGCATCACTTCGACATTTAGGGGTCACTTCTATGTTTTTTTCTCCTGATGCAATACAATGTTATTTCCCTTCGGGCATTGATACACATTATTTTCTCCACAGGCTGTTAAAATCACCAACCCTTCATGGAAAGTCGACAAGGAGAACAATGTTGTTAGCGTCAGCAACAACCAGGGATGGATGTCCTGGGATGCTGTCCTAGACTATAAGGCGGTACGTGTGCCAGATGATGCTAGATGGGTTGTGTCAGAGATGATAGGCCATAACATATATGATCATACTCCAGACATGGGAGGCCGATTCATGCATTTGTCATCCAAAAGTATTTTTCTTTACGTTCTCCAACTCAAATATTCCTCCAGTTCAGTGCAAGTAGTGGGAAAATTAAACTTCCCTACTATTTTTCAACTGGTCTTATCTGTTCCTGGCCCTAGGAATAGAGGCTATACATTAATGTGTATACCCCCTACACGCCACTGTCTCTCAGAAAAGCTGGTGTGATGTCGTTTGTGTATTTTTCCTTTCCAGGGCTTTATCGCCACCAGAATCTTCTCCAGGAAGGCCTGCGTAGTGACCCCGCTGAGCAAAACCGAGTTTCCAAGTGCAGAGCTGTTCCCCGAGCAGGTAAGGAAAGACAGAACCTGGGTGTTTGTACCAGGAGCTCCCACAGGAGGCTTTTGTACTGGACGAACAATGGAAGTGGCCATGCACATCATCAGCATTGTCCTTAGTGATAACTTCCTTACATGGTCAGTTCAAATTATGTTTTTCTTTTATTCTTCCTCATTCAGCTGACACGTCTTTCACTCTTGCCAAGAAGTTGTAAATTTTAATCATGACTTTAATTTAGTTAAACATAAAAGTCCATTTCAAGAAAGTAAATACATTTGTGGCTTTTATTTAAGTCACAAAACCCATTGGTCAGTGGTTAGATGACACTGTCATGTAGGTCACCTCAGTACGAGGAGACTGGCGCAATGCTGACTTTTACCTTGAGCTTTACTGAAGCCTTGATTAAGCTCAGTTTGGCACTGTTTTCAGTTGGGTATGTAAATTAAAAAGATTATAGTAAGTACATATCATTTGCATTTACCTTGATGTGTTTATATCCCTAAAACACCTCTAATGTTGTGCTGAACTACTCAAGATTTTTGTACGAGGTCAAATCTAGAGGCACCTTAAATACCATCCAATAAATATTAGGTATCTATCTACAAAGCTACTTGGAACTGGCTAGCCAACTAAGGGCCAGATTTACAAGAAAGTGGAGCAGCACGGCGCTGCCCCAAAAATGGTACTGCTGCATCGCTTCAGAAACGCAGGGATGTGCCGTATCTACGAAAATAAGGCACACCCCTGTGTTTCCCCTAGCGCTGACGCTAAATTTAGCTGCATAGCACCAACGCAGGCATCCTTGTACCATAGTTCAAGGGTGCCGGTGTTGCAGGGAATGATTGTTTATGTGCAGGAAGGTATTCCTTCCTGCACATAAACAATAAAAAATTGCAATTTGTTACTTCTCTGTGTGCTGAAAAATGCAGCACACATAGAAGTAGCAAATCGTCTTTATTTAATTATTGTTTGTGTGCAGGAAGGGACACAGTCCTGCATATAAACAATCATTCATGGTGTTTTGCTCTTTCTGTGTGAGCTACACATTGAAAAAGCAAAAACGAGGAGAAATAAAAGTATTTCTCCTCATTGAGCCATGCTAATGCCACCCCTGGGATGACGTTAGTTTTTGGTGCTGCCTCAGGTTATGAATCCTCATAAATCTTGGGCAGTGTCAAAAAGCAATGGGTGTTGCTTGGGTATGCCCACAGCAACACCCATTGAATGCCCCTCTGCCACACAAAACTGCTTTGGGGGCCCATATTTACAAGGCGACGTTAAGCCACAGAAGGTGGCTTAAGGCCACCTTGTAAATATGACGCTAGGCATTGTGCCACCGGAACATCGCTGAATGTGACGCTCCGGTGGCGCAAGGGGCTTGTAAATAAGTCCCTGATTGCTGTTAAGGACCCTTTCTTTTCCTTCTGGACTGGATGTGGGGAGAGGAACTACTGGATAGACTAGATATACTTTTGTTATTGATCAATTTACTTCTGAGATGTGACTTTCATCTCGGCTGGTCAAGGCAATCCTGTTCAGCACCAATCATATACAATGATTTTTTAAATGTATTTATAGGATTTGTAGTACACAAACATAAAAAACAATCATCATAAGGCACATGGAAGCGCACGACCCACGAGAAATGTGCAGAACTGAGATTCGCATGGAAGAATGATTGGCGGTGTTATTCAGTCAAGACCAAGAGAGTGGTTTTCAGGATTTTAATGAAGAAAAAGAATGATCTGATGTGGGCTACATGTTGTTTTATGGCAGAGAGTTTGAATGAGAAACAACAATCACCTCTGTTGAAGGGACACATTTTACAAGTGAACATTGGCAAGCTAACAGGGCATGCTGCGGACATAGAGGGAAATAATTTTAGTCAACACTGCAAATAAATTCAAAAAGGCCTGGAGTAGAAAACAGGGCAGAATAATATTGAAGAACCTGGCCTCAAAATCATGTCGGAGATGGCATTCTACCTAAATTCTGTGTTCTAACTAATGTCCTTCAAATAATTGTAGCCAGAATAGTGTCTACCAAAATATACCAAAGGTTCATATATATTTTTTTATTGGAAAAAAAGGATAAAGTAATGTTTTAGTTAGGTTGGGTGATAATATTTGCTTTACATTAAAAAAAAACCTTATAAATTCACTGAAAAAAACAAAGGTTAATGTGGTGTTATAATTAGGTGAAAATGTCAGCTAACAAATATAATTTGACTCTAAAAAACACAGAAATTCACCAGTTATAGTTTACTGAGCTAACTAGAACTTGCTCCCTGCCATGCAATGCTTATGACTTCACATACTGCATCCTCATGACATATTCAATAACATCATTGATGATATCACTGATGACATCTCAAACTACATCATTGATTACATCACCAACAATGTCTTTCAATGAGTGTGACAGTTTTCTATATGCTTGTGACTCTAAAAGGTATTTAGCGAGCTATGCCTAGAGCAAATTTGCTATAGCTTCTGTACTGCTAATGAGTGTATGTGTTTACGAAATGCTTGGCTTTCTAATAGGACTCGAGTAAGTAGAGTATGTGGGTACTTATGCTACCCACAGGACAAAGGCTGTATGTAGTGGGTACTTCACCACCTAACAGTGTTTGAGTGTCTGTTAGTAGTCGGCTCATCGCTCATGTGTACATTGTGAAGTATGTGTATATTAGGGGTCTGGCCACAAAATGGGGCTACTGGGTCTAGAGAGAGTGAGCTACAGTTAATTATTTTATAAAAACACATATCGTTATGTAATTTATGCTTTTCATGATTGTTGGATTTTTTGCTTATGCAGGGTCATCCCCAATCTCTATTTTGTCCTCCTATTTTGTCTGATCTGTTGCTGTTGGCTTTTGAACTCTGAGCACTTTACCACTGCTAACCAGTGCTAAAGTGCATATGCTCTCTGTGTAAATTGTATGGTTGGTTGGTTTATCCATGATTGGCATATTTGATTTACTAGTAAGTCCCTGATAAAGTGCACTAGTGGTGCACAATGCCTGTAAACAAAATGCTACTAGTGGGCCTGCAGCACTGGTTGTGCCACCCACCTTAGTAGCCCTGTAATCATGTCTCAGACCTGCCACTGCAGTGTCTGTGTGTGCAGTTTTTAACTGTAAATTTGACTTGGCAAGGGTACCCACTTGCCAGGCCTAACCTTTCCCTTTTCTTACATGTAAGGCACCCCTAAGGTAGGCCCTAGGTAGCCCCGAGGGCAGGGTGCAGTGTATGGTTAAGGTAGGACATATAGTAATGTGTTTTATATGTCCTGACAGTGAAATACTGCTAAATTCGTTTTTCACTATTGCAAGGCCTGTCCCTCTTATAGGTTTACATGGGAGCTACCTTTAAATATGATTAAAGTGTAGATTCCCTTTGGGAACAGATAGACATGTGTAGTTTGGGGTCTCTGAGCTCACAATTTAAAAATACATCTTTTAGCAAAGTTGATTTTAAGCTTGGGTGCTTGAAAATGCCACTTTTAGAAAGTGAGCATTTTCTTTTTTAAACCATTTCTGTGACTCTGCCTGTTTGTGGATTCCCTGTCTGGGTCAGTTTGACTGTTGGGCTGGTTGCACCTCTCACTAGACAGTGACATAAAGGGAGTTGAGGTGTAGTCTGCATTTCCTGATGAGCCATCTGTGCTAGGAGGGAGGGGAGGAGTGGTCACACACACCTGAAAGGGCCGTGCCTGCCCTCACACGATGCAGTCTCCAACCCTCTGGTGTGTGTCTGGGACCTGGCCTGGGCAAGGCAGGATTTCACAATTTCACAAACAAGAGAGACTTTCCTTTGAAGTAGGCCTGCTTCAAAGGACCAAATGGGTATAAGAAGGGCACCCAAAACCACAGACTTTAGAACACTTCTGGAAACCAAGAGGAACCTCTGCATGGAGAAGAGCTGAGTAAGAAGAGCTGCCCTGCCTGTGCTTTGTGGAGCTATCCTGCAGTTGCTGCTTCTGCCTGTGCTAGAGGACAAAGACTGGACTTTGTGTTGCTTTCCTTCTTGTGAAGATCTCAAAGGGCTTGAGTTAGAGCTTGCCTCCTGTTGTTTGAAGTCTCAGGGACAGCAAAGACTTTTCTCTGCCAGCACCTGGAGCCTCTGGAAAGACTCCTACTCTACCAAGTGGTGCCCATCTCGTTCCTGGGACCCTGAGGAGAGAAGCTGGCAGCCCAAGAGTGAGAAATCCACGCACAGACCGCCGTGCGGGGAAAAGATCGATGCAACTCTGATCTGCCCGCGGAAAAATCGTTGTGCCGCCGGCTTCGCTGCTGAAAAATCGATGCTTGCCTGCAACGCGAACTGAAGATCGGCGTCCGCAGCTGGAGAAACGAAGCGCAGCATTGCTGACGGAGCCTGGTCGCAAGCCGCGCTGCGTAGTTTTTGGACATTGCAGTTGAATTTCTGCCGCAAACACCGATGGGCGTGTAAAAATGGCGCATGGTCTGCCCAGACCCAAGAGTGCTGACCGGTTCGACGCATCGCTCTCCTGCAGAGAGAATAAACGATGCTCGCCGACCTGACTAAAGGAGAAACGAAGCACACGGTCTCGTGAGTGAGTGAAATCGGCACATCACAAGCCCTTTTTTAATGCACACTCGCCCGTGCAGGGTTATTTTTGATGCACTCAAGGTACATTTTCACGCTATCAGCGTTAGCGTTGTGTTTAAAATTACATGAAGACTCTTTTTGCATTTTTAGTGATAACATGACTTGTGTATTGTGGACTTTTGTTGTTTTGATCTTGTCTTGTTTAGATAAATATTTTCTATTTTTCTAAACCTGTGTTGTGTAATTTTGTAGTGTTTTAATTAAGTTACTGTGTATGTTGGTACAAATACTTTACACCTAGTGCTCTGAAGTTAAGCCTACTGCTCTTGCCAAGCTACCAAGGGGCTAAGCATGGGTTAGCTGAGGGTGATTCTCTTTTACCCTGACAAGAGTGAGGGTCCTTGCTTGGACAGGAGGTAACCTGACTGCCAACCAAAGACCCCATTTCTAACAATGATTCTGCAACATTTAGTACTTCTTACATATTTCAAAGGCTGCTCTGATTTATAGAGAAAATTGAACAGACGTTTTGTGAATGATGTCATCAGTGATGTTAATTTATTTTTGGAAAGTTTTAGGAAGATTCCTCAAACGACGCCAAAACTATTAGCGAAACATAAAACAATGGTCCTGTGGAAAGTCTATCCTCACTATAACTATATAGTGGTGACCACCACTATGTAATAAATATATGAGATAAAGGCAACAGCAGTAGCCAACACCCATCAGTTTGGCAGTGTCTCAATAAACAACGGTGATATGCCATATGGTGCTAGTGCCTTTTTTCAAGTTTCTTTTGAGTGGAGATGACGCTTATGTAATTTACAGGGTTGCAGTGGACAGTGACAAGCTGACACCACCTTCAATTAGGCTCTCATAGGAAATCCACTGTAATGGATTGTGGAAGTCATATATATATATATTTATATGCATATAAATATATATATATTAAACAGTAGCATTTGCCACTGGGTAGTTATAGTACAGACCACATTTCCACAGGAAATTTATTTTTTGGTTTGCTAAGAACTTTGCAGCAGTTTGTCGAATCTTCACAAAACCTTTTTTTTTAAGTACAATACATTTTTCCTCTGAAATCTTTCATAAGAAAATTGTAAAGCGATACTGCAAAAGTGGCTGAACGAAACTGCACCATTGATCCGAAAAGCATGTTTTTTGTGAATTGATGTGAAAATCTGTTCAGTAGTTTTTGAGAAATGATGGTTCAAAACGTATATTTCATGCCCATGAGGAACCACAGACCTAGCTTGAGATAACTATAACTGGTGATTTTCAAAACATTATGCGTTAACTCATATTTTTATCCCCCATAACATTCATTTAACCTTTGTTTTTTTAGATAGATAGGTAGATAGATAGATAGATAGATAGATAGATAGATAGATAGATAGATAGATAGATAGATAGACATGCAATTATTTACTATTCATAACCCAAGATAAATGTACCTTGACAATATAAGTATCTTCAATATCTTTAACCCCTTAGCTGCTGGGCCTTTTCCCCCCCAGTGCTGAGCCCTTTTTTGGCTATTTGGGGTAGTTCGCGCTTAGGGCTTCATAACTTTTTGTCCACATAAGCTAACCACGCCAACTTTGCGTCCTTTTTTTCCAACATCCTAGGGATTGTAATGGTACCCAGAGTTGGTGGTTTCCCCTGGAGGAGACCAAGAAAATAGCCAAAATACAGTGAACATTTTGTTTTTTCCAAAAAAATGGGAAAAAAGGGCTGCCGAAGAAGGCTTGTGTTTTTTCCCCTGAAAATGCCATCAACAAAGGGTTTCTGGTTATGAAATCACCATCTTCCCACCTTTCAGGAACGGGCAGACTTGAATCAGAAAACCACTTTTTTCAACATAAATTTTGCATTTTACTGGGACATACCCCATTTTTACTATTTTTGGTGCTTTCAGCCTCCTTCCAGTTAGTGACAGGAATGGGTGTGAAACCAATGCTGGATCCCGGACAGCTAAACATTTCTGAAAACTAGACAAAATTCTGAATTCAGCAAGGGGTCATTTGTGTAGATCCTACAAGGTTTTCCTACAGAAAATAACAGCTGAAATAAAAAAATATTGAAATTGAGCTGAAAACAACAGCCATTTTTCTTTATGTTTTACTCTGTAACTTTTTCCTGCGATGTCAGATTTCTGAAAGCAATATACCGTTTTGTCTGCTGGACTCTTCTGGTTGCGGGGATATAAAGGGCTTGTAGGTTCATCAAGAACCCTAGGTACCCAGAGCCAAAAAATGAGCTGCACCCTGCAGTTGGTTTTCATTCTATACTGGGTATACAGCAATTCATTTGCTGAAATATGAAGAGTGAAAAAGAGGTATCAAGAAAACCTTTGCATTTCCAAAATGGGATCAAGATAAGGTTTTGAGGAGCAGTGGTTATTTGCACATCGCTGAATTCCGAGGTGGCCATACTAGCATGTGAATTGCAGGGCATTTCTCAAATAGACGTCTTTTTTACACACACTCTTATATTTGGAAGGAAAAAATGTAGAGAAAGATAAGGGGCAATAACACTTGTTTTGCTATTCTGTGTTCCCCCAAGTCTCCCGATAAAAATGATACCTCACTTGTGTGGGTAGGCCTAGTGCCCGCGACAGGAAATGCCCCAAAACACAACATGGACACATCCTATTTTTTTTATAGAAAACACAGCTGTTTTTTCCAAAGTGCCTACCTGTAGATTTTGGCCTCTAGCTCAGCCGGCACCTAGGGAAACCTACCAAACCTGTGCATTTCTGAAAACTAGAGACCGAGGGGAATCCAAGGAGGGGTGACTCGCGGGGCTCGGACCAGGTTCTGTTACCCAGAATCCTTTGCAAACCTCAAAAAGTGGCTAAAAAAACAAGTTTTCCTCACATTTCGGTGACAGAAAGTTCTGGAATCTGAGAGGAGCCACAAATTTCCTTCCACCCGGCGTTCCCCCAAGTCTCCCGATAAAAATGATACCTCACTTGTGTGGGTAGGCCTAGCGCCCGCGACAGGAAACGCCCCAAAGCGCAACGTGGACACATCCACATTTTTGGAAGAAAACAGAGGTGTTTTTTGAGAAGTGCCTACCTGTAGATTTTGGCCTCTAGCTCAGCCGGCACCTAGGGAAACCTACCAAACCTGTGCATTTCTGAAAACTAGAGACCTAGGGGAATCCAAGGAGGGGTGACTCGCAGGGCTCGGACCAGGTTCTGTTACCCAGAATCCTTTGCAAACCTCAAAAAGTGGCTAAAAAAACAAGTTTTCCTCACATTTCGGTGACAGAAAGTTCTGGAATCTGAGAGGAGCCACAAATTTCCTTCCACCCGGCGTTCCCCCAAGTCTCCCGATAAAAAGGATACCTCACTTGTGTGGGTAGGCCTAGCGCCCGCGACAGGAAACGCCCCAAAGCGCAACGTGGACACATCCACATTTTTGGAAGAAAACAGAGGTGTTTTTTGAGAAGTGCCTACCTGTAGATTTTGGCCTCTAGCTCAGCCGGCACCTAAGGAAACCTACCAAACCTGTGCATTTCTGAAAACTAGAGACCTAGGGGAATCCAAGGAGGGGTGACTCGCAGGGCTCGGACCAGGTTCTGTTACCCAGAATCCTTTGCAAACCTCAAAAAGTGGCTAAAAAAACAAGTTTTCCTCACATTTCGGTGACAGAAAGTTCTGGAATCTGAGAGGAGCCACAAATTTCCTTCCACCCGGCGTTCCCCCAAGTCTCCCGATAAAAATGATACCTCACTTGTGTGGGTAGGCCTAGCGCCCGCGACAGGAAACGCCCCAAAGCGCAACGTGGACACATCCACATTTTTGGAAGAAAACAGAGGTGTTTTTTGAGAAGTGCCTACCTGTAGATTTTGGCCTCTAGCTCAGCCGGCACCTAGGGAAACCTACCAAACCTGTGCATTTCTGAAAACTAGAGACCTAGGGGAATCCAAGGAGGGGTGACTCGCGGGGCTCGGACCAGGTTCTGTTACCCAGAATCCTTTGCAAACCTCAAAAAGTGGCAAAAAAAAACAAGTTTTCCTCACATTTCGGTGACAGAAAGTTCTGGAATCTGAGAGGAGCCACAAATGTCCTTCCACCCAGCGTTCACCCAAGTCTCCCGATAAATATGATACCTCACTTGTGTGGTTAGGCCTGGTGCCTGCGACAGGAATAGATCACACACCGGTCAATGTTGGTCCTTACGTGAGGCAGCTGTTGACCCTGGGGTGATCCATTCCTGACACAGGCACTAGGTGTAGGCACTCAAGTGGGGTAGTGTTTTTATCAGGACAGGTGAGGAGTCACTGGGTGGTAGGAATGTTGTGGATCCCAGCATGTTCCTGTAGTTTGTGTGACAGAAATGCGAGAAAAATAGAGTTTTTTTTCAACATTTCAGCTTTGCAGGGTATTCTGGGTAAGAAAACTTTGGGGAATCCACACAAGTCACACCTCTGTAGACTCCCCCGAATGTCTAGTTTCCAGAAATATTTGGGTTTAGTGTGTTTCTCTATATGGCCGCCGAATCCAGGACCAAAAAACACAGATGCCTGCCTTACAAAACCAGTTTGTTTTGCCATAGACAATTTTGATGTCTCCACAATATGATTTGGGTGGTGGAATTTGGGGCTGAACTAAATTGGTGAGCTCCCAAGAGAGCACTCTCTCTCTGCTTGCCGCCGCATTCACCTGCTCTCTGGGTTGGCCTAACCCACTATTACCCAGTTGCACGAACAGCTTGCGAAGGGACAGCAGGACTGTCCTCATCACCTCCCTCATAATGTACTGGAAGAGGAGTTTTCGAATGGGACTCCTCTGACTGAAAAATCACTCCCAGAGTCTGCGCCATTGTCCTATCCCTCAGATGCTGTCTCAGTATCTGATGTCTCAGTCTCTGATCCTATCTCAGAGCGGTCCTCTATAACCCGAGTGCAGGCAGCAGTCATCCATCAAGATGCCATCTCTGCTATTGGCTAAACTGTTGCTCTAAAACACTAGCCTACGTAGACAGTCACAAAATCGATGGTGTGTGTGAGATACGTGCAACAGTAGAGGCCACCTTACCTGCGCTTCTTCCCTCAATCAGCACATACTTTCAAGACACTCAAAAAACACCTTGTCACATACCATTCGTCACAGTCTTTAGCACCTCCTGCGCCCAGTCCAACAATCATTATTGGTGCTCCCACTCCCTCCTCCTCGGATTCCCTCATTACCACCCAGCAAAAGTGCCCTTCATCTCTCCATAGACTTTACTAATGTACTCAGCTATTTACATAAAATACAGATGTGCTCTTTGCAGTAGGCATATAAACCTTCTGCGCTTCTTTATGGCACTAAAACTGCCACTAGACAAGTCGGACCCTTTTCCCCCCAGGGAAACCACACACATATTGACAAAAGTGATGTATATATGACAGCCAACCACCTGAAACTCAACTCAAGCAAAACCGAAATAATCCTCTTTGGCCCACACAAAAACACCTGGGACCCCCCATGGTGGCCCACCACGCTAGGCCCTGCACCCACCCCCGCCAACTACGCACGCAACCTCAGCATCATCCTAGACTCCTCCCTCTCTATGACCCAACAAATCAACGCTCTTACCTCCTCATGCTTCAACAAACTCCGTATACTGAAAAACATTCAAATGGATCCCCACAGAGACCAGAAAAACTGTCACTCACGCACTCATCAGCAGCAGGCTTGACTACGGAAACGCCCTCTACGCCGGCACCACTCTAAAACTCAAGTGAAAACTACACGCATCCAGAACTCAGCAGAACGACTCATCCTCGACCTCCGTCGACACGAACACATCTCTCCACACCTCAAATCCCACCACTGGCTCCCCATTGACAAAAGGATCACCTTCAAGATCCTCATCCTCGCACACAAATCACTCCACAACACAGGCCCTGCCTACCTCAACGAGAGTCACCTTCCACACCCCCACACGAAACGTCCGCTCAGCTGACCTCTCTCTCGCCTCTGTCCCCCGCATCAAACACACCACCACCGGGGGCAGATCCTTCTCCTACATTGCACCCAAAACCTGGAACGCACTCACAACCCACATTCGCAAGACCCAAAACCTACTTCTTTTCAGGAAGGGCCTCAAAACCTGGCTTTTTGAACAGTGAACCTCCTAGCCCCTTTCCCTCCCCCCGTCCCCCCCCGCAGCGCCTTGAGACCCTCACAGGTGAGTAGCGCGCTTTATAAATCTCTTTGATACAGATCTACCTATATATATACATATATATATATATCTAAATAGATATATCTATAGATATATCCATGTACCTAGATATATCTATCTACATAGATATATATATATAGATATATACATATATTTTTTTTTTTTGTTGCTGTATGGTTTCCTTGGGGGCCAAAATGGCCCCCAGGGAAACCCTACAACATCTAACGGGCGACTCCCTGTCATTTCTTTTTTTTGTATTATTTTGTATTTTTTTGAAAAAAAAAAAAATCCCCTTGGGGGGGCGCGATCGCGCCCCCCCCCCCCCCCCCCCAGGGGGCACCTACTTTTTTTTTTTTATAAAAAAAATTATGCCGGGGGGGGGGGCGGCCCGTTTTTCGGGGGGCCGCCCCCCAAAAGTGAAATCCCTGGTGTCTAGTGGGGTTTCCTGGCCCCCGATCGCAGCTGTGCTGCGATCGGGGGCCAGAAACCGTTTCAGAAGGCCTCGTAAGAAAGGGGAGACTCTCCCCTTTCTTACGAGGCCTTCTGAAACTGTTTCTGGCCCCCGATCGCAGCTGTGCTGCGATCGGGGGCCAGAAACAGTTTCAGAAGGCCTCGTAAGAAAGGGGAGAGTCTCCCCTTTCTTACGAGGCCTTTTCAAAATGTTTCCTGGCCCCCCCGATCGCAGCTGTGCTGCGATCGGGGGAGCCAGGAAACCTGAAAGTGTTTCCTGGCCCCCGATCGCAGCACAGCTGCGACAGGGGGCCAGGAAACACTTTCAGGAAGGCCTCGTAAGAAAGGGGAGACACTCCCCTTTCTTTCGAGGCCTTCCCGAACGTGTAAAAGGCCGTTTTCCCCATGAAAGCTGTGCTGCGATCGGGGGCCAGGAAACACTTTCAGGAAGGCCTCGTAAGAAAGGGGGGACACTCCCCTTTCTTTCGAGGCCTTCCCGAACGTGTAAAAGGCCGTTTTCCCCATGAAAGCAGGAAGCGGCCGCAAGGCTGCTTCCTGCTTTCATGGGGAAAACACCTTTGCAACGTCAGCGCGCCTCGCGGCGCGCTGACGTCACAAAGGGGCGGGTGGGGGCGGGGGGAGACACGGTAGCTTCCGTGTCTCCCGGGGGTATTAAAAAAATAAAAAAAAAATCCTCGGGTGCGACGCACCCGAGGATTTATTAATGCCCTTCCTGGTGTCGGCCACTGGTCGTGACCCGCACCAGGGAGGGTGTGTGGGCGTCGGCCAGTGGCCGACGCCCGCACTCAAGAGGTTAAGCGACATCAAATTGGAGTTAGGAATAGTACATCTGTATTAATCTATATACACATAGCTTCATGATAGTTTGGCAGTCAATATTCTGGCCATGTTATTTTAGCAGGAAGGTATTTGGCATATAACAGTGTCTGACTATTTGAATGATGAAAGAGCATTAAAGTTCAATGGGTGGATTCAATGTGCCTGGTGGTCCTTTACAGCAACTATATCTGTTCATTTGTTTCCCTCTGGCCAGCCTATTTCTCAGAACCTGAAATACTCTGTCTGGCAAACCCCTGTCAAGAATCTTGCCATTTTTGGGAAGAACATTGAAGCTTTGTGCAGTGGAATCCAGACATTCCCAGCAGTGGAGACTGGCGGTGAGTTTCGAGTCAGTTTGTTGCAGCTTGTGGGTAAAAGAGCTTTGTTTATTGCCTTCCTGCGTTATGAGAATGTGTCTAGGAATGTTTGGGGATATGTAGAGGCAGGCAGTGGTGTCAGGTTGTATCAACTTTGTGCATAAGATGCAGTAGAAGCCATGTTTGTTTCCCTCTATCACTACTCACACCAGAAGCTACATACACAAAGATATAAGAGCCAGTCCACAAGTGGGAAAAGGGAATGGGATAAGAGGCAAAACAAAGCCACGAGGCTCCACCACTCTGTGTCATCACTTGTGCTGGTCAAGGAAGACTGCAGGGTATAATGGATCTCTACAAGACAAGAGATAACTGAGATGAGTTGTTGTTAAGAATGGTATGTGTAACTATAATTGTGAATGGATATTCCCTACCAATATCTGTGTGTAAACAACTGTTTATCCTTTAATATGAAACTGGTATTTATTTAAAACTAAATGTATGAAACATAGGTATCCCAAATATATGAGTGTTTCAGCACTTCGTCCCATATTTTGAATAAGTACCTCAAGCTTCTTCACTGTACTCTCTCTTGTGAAAGATGAGTTATAGTTTCTACTTGACATCTTGTGCATGGACTTCATATATAACTTGCACATGACATTCATATATAGATATGTATGTAGTCCATTTTAAGAACCCTTCCTGCTTCTTCACAGACAACAAGAGACAGAATATGCAGCTCTAGTCTTGAAGAGTTCAGATAAATGTTCGAGAAAATAGTTTAAGTTTATTTTCAATATTATACTTGAAAATCCAAGCTAGCTGCAGTCTCTTTAGCACATGTGAGAATTCATGGTTTGCTCGGAATCATAGTCCATTGCTAGCCTGTTGCCATAGAGCATGTCTACCATGCACGCTGTCTTAATTCAGATAGAGCTGTTCCCCCGAGATGAAAAGAACATAGCGAGCAGATTTGGAGTACCGATTTCCCGAGCATGAACCACACTAACTGGTAAGCAGTACCTCTAGTCCCGCTTCCTGACAATTACTTGAGTGGCTCATGCAGCTAGCAGGTGATTTGGTGCAATGTGAACATTTATTAGGTTCGAGCAAAGTCCAGCTCACTCTGTCATAGTTTCGAGCACGTGATCGGTAGTGTGACACCAATCAGGGACTGGCGATGCTTCTATTGCAAAATCTGAAATCATGTTCTTCATGGGGTAATACTGACTGGCAGTCACCATGTGTACTAACGCTCTACTATTCTATTTAGCTGCTAAACCTTAGGGAATGGATTTCTTTGTCTATACGACAAGTATTAGGCACAAATTACTTCATTATTAATCTTCTATTGTTTCAATACAAAGCGTACAGTCAATTGTAAACCTGCAGAATTATTCCAATGTCTTTGATGATAATGCATTTATTCAAATTCATAGCTCCACTCCTTTGGTAATCACAATCCCATGGAACATTTTCAGAGTATTTATATGTAGAAGATAATTGTAAAGTCACCAACAAAAACAAACAGATGACTCCTTGTCCACTTCACATTATTTATCATGTTGAACTTCTATAAAATGCTCAAACAAAATGTAAACACGGCTAGATAGACTTAAGCCCATAAAAGAGTAAAAAAAAGAAAGTTAGTTATTAAACTATTTTTACAACTCCATAGTTCGCAAAATGATGTGGCAGCCTGTAATAAAGAGGCCATAAATCTTGATTTCAAGACCTTAGTGCTTGATATCAGGAACAGCCATTTGTAGATCTGAGACTCAGGTTAAGCCACAGTCTTCACTATCCTGCTCAGCACATTTTGATGCCATGGCTCATGGACGGTTCATCTGGCTCAAACATGAGTTAGGAGTGAGTGGTGAGGCTCTACATTGGATCATATTATTTTTAGCATATCACCAGCAACAGATCAATCTAGGTCAATACATGTAAAAAGTGCAATCCTTGCAAAAAAGGATACCCTAGGGATCAGTCTTGTCACCAGTCTTATTCAATACTTCCATTGTCCATATGGTGGGGATTCTTGTAGCTTATGGTCTGAGGCTTCAAATACACACTGATGACACTCAGATCCTCTGTGCTCTTTACGAAGACTTCCCTGATTCCCTTATTCTAGTTACCTTCTAGTCACATTTTGCCTTGCTTACTATCCTATCCATAAAAACCCAGATGACAAAAACAAAATATTTACTTGAATTTCAGAAAAACTAAAATTAGGTTCAATGTCTTCTAGAATTCCAGCAATATAAGCAATTGGTCCTTTTCCAGAACCTATTTTTGTTGCTACTTTACTGACTCATATAGTGTCTGTCATGTGAGAATATGGCCATGGGTCTATCTTACACCAGAAAGTATGTTGTCTAATGGGGTAGGGGCAATCGCAGGTTATGCCAAAGGATTTATGTGTAATATGGTGTGGTACATTGTTATTTGAGCAGCTGCTTCCTTTTTAGTAAAGCACAGAGAACCTTCAGCTCAACAGATGATCCTGACCTTCAAAATGTTTTTTCTTCTAAGCTTGGAGGAAATATGTTGAGGCAGCAGAAGCTGTGATATGGATTAAGCTATCTGCCTTGTCACATTCCATACCTTTAATCAGCAATTTCAAGAGGCATTTAAAGGAACACTCTCTAACAGTTTTGTCCAGTTATGTAGTTGTGTGATCTACTCCAGGTGTCTCCAACATTTTCTGTGATGAGCACTTCTTCTGGTCATTAAAATCATCTCATTCTACTATCATTACTACTATTACAATAGAGACCATATCCATTAAGATTGCAATAGTGGCCACTCAGTGTAGGATTACAATCAGTGACCATGTCATCCTTTCAAAGGCACCTCAACAGCAGTGCCATGAAATGCTTTGTCATTATGAAAGGCCTCCACATGACTAATGAAATAATAGGTATAGCAGCAAGTGCCCTCTGGCACAAATGACATATTAATAGCAATATGTATCCTCAACTAAGTAGGAACTATCATTCAAATATCTGCCCTTAGGGGCAGATTTATGGAAAGTGGCGCTGCACCCAGTGCAACAGCACTTCCCCTGCGCCTCTTAGCACCCCCCTACCGCCACCATGTGTGCGCCGTATTTAAAATATGGCACACTATGGCGCAGGGTAGGAGGCAATAGCGTCATTTCTTATGACGCTATTGATGTACTCTGCAGGACTTGGGCCAAAATATTGGTGCTAGTCCTGCAGAGTACATAGGGCCCCATTCTAAAGAATGGAAGCACCCTTTTTTATGCCTGCTCTTGAGCAGGCGGTAAAAGTGCCGTAAAAATTGGCACAAGCAAATCTCATAGGTTTCCTTACACCATTTTTCCGGCTCCCCTAACAGGGGAACGCCCCCTTTGCATACATTATGCCTGTTGCAGTCATAATGTAGTGCAAAAGGTTACAGGGTGGCGCTAAGCATGGATTGCACCACCCTGTAAATACGGTGCGGGATTTCAGCCTCATTGGGCCACATTAACGTAAAAAATAATGATGTTAATGTGGTGCAAGGTGGCGCTAGGGCATTATAAATATGTCCCTAAATATGTCTGCCAAATATAGTCATTTTGCCTTAAAACATCAGAATATCAGTTGGTGAAAATGCATTTTTCTATCTCATACACATTTACATTTTGTGTGACAAATTCAAAATCCTGCCCCACCCCTTTCAAAAGACAATTGTGTCATTTTATTTTTAAAAAGCACTATTTGCTCAGAAAAGATTATTCAGATAGAGCATAGCCTGAAACATTGACTAATCTTCATGCACATTTAATAGAGTGAGAGAGGGGAGGTATGGGTATATTTCTGGCCCCACAGGCCACCGTAGTGGGTGTTTGTATAAGAGCATGTGGCCCTGCCATTGTTTTGCCTGATTGGTACTTCAAGGTTTTGGAAATAAGCACCACTGTTAAGATCTTTTTTAGATCTCAAAAAATGAAAAGCTTGAGAGGCGATTATGGCATGTTAATCAGGATCTTGTGCTCAAATAACATATGTTTAAAATTCAAGTTACTTGT
Organism: Pleurodeles waltl; assembly: GCF_031143425.1. Lineage (NCBI taxonomy): Eukaryota > Metazoa > Chordata > Amphibia > Caudata > Salamandridae > Pleurodeles > Pleurodeles waltl. Next base: position 679,081,771 of record NC_090450.1, on the reverse strand, counting down.
TTTAGGAAGATAGGATCACATGGTTAAATAATACATATAATGATATATAATGATGAAAGTCTGTTGTGTATAAAATTGTGTGTATAATGCTAGACCATGTGTTTTGTATTTGTAATGATATTAATTAATCATACAATAAATATTTAATTACTTACCAATGTCTCTCTTTTACGTTCTGAAGGACAGTGATTTGCTGCTAGGTTTCATTCAGCATTTGCAATGCATTTTAAATAAAGTAGACACAAATAATAAAATTAGAGGGTTTTGCAAGATCTTCTATGTTGGGTGCCTAGTTAACAGTCTGAAACTTAAAATAATGTCTTGGAATTCAGAACCACTGATTATTACAATATTGACCTCATTACTACAATATTGTGCCCTATAAGTGCATGATTGCTTTTACATCACCTTTTCTCGCCAAATAGGCATTATATTAGTTATTACAATGTCACAAGAACAAGGTGGAAATACAATAATTAAATGCTATAGCTTCCTTTAATAACCCTGTTAGTTCATTTGGAGTTTGGTGCAAAATCTATAGGTAGCAACTACCAACTGTTCCATTGAAATCTATGCTGCAATTGTATAATTCTAGAGTGTGAACTACACAAGCCAAATCACCACTGTGTCCTACAGCCTTGAGTTAGGTGTCTTGTTATATAACAACTTTTTATTTCCTCTCTCTTTGTGTTGTAAACCAGATATAGCGACCTTCAGCGAGTGTGCCAACTCCATCATCATCACCATCTTGGGAATGACCATCTGCTTCTAGAGACGAGAGTGTGCAGCACCTGCAGAGACTTGTCCACCGTCTTATTGCAAATGAATTGCTCGCATTACATCAACCCTTAGCATTCTTATTTGCTGTATCTACGATCTTAATACATTTGCGATAGAAGATCTAAAAAAAAAAGCCAAAAAACATCTCGGTTTCTTTTGAATACCTGTCGACAGGCATAATGATTCAAAAATATTCTGCCAGAAAACTCAGGCCTCTCACAGTATGATTTGCAATAATTTCCACTAGCTGCTAGCTGGATGAAACAACCTGAATAAAATGTATCAATCTGGCAGCATCACTGTTATCACTAGTTATTTCTCACATCAAAACCTTTAGATGCTAAGGTAATTGTATTACCTTAGCTGTGCATTAATGCAATATTTACCGCCAATGAGAAAATAATCGTTTATGTTACACAATTTCACCATCGGTTATTGGCCTGATATTGTGATCACTAATATTGGTTCAGTTAATATATTCACCAGAATTACTTCGGCAGTCAATATAGCAATAGAATTAGTGCGCCAGTGGATGTACGCAGGAAAATATTTGTACCAATAAATATGCCTATAAGATGCTCACCGTAGTTACAATGCCAGATAAGATGCAGGAGAAACCCAAAGGTGTTAAGAACTCACCAACAGCCAAATAAACTAGAAAATGTTTGACTTGATTTTGATTGATTTACTACCCGTGCATAGCATCTCTAAGGCGAACTGCTTTGAGGTGATCGCTGAAGCACAACAAGCTAACCACTTGAGATGAAAGAGCTATAAAACCGAAATGAAGGAGGAGACAAGTAGTGATGGCTGACGTAAATGTCTTAGAGGAACTGTGATAGAGCACTGGGAGGGCGCAACCAGCAAGAACGGTGCAGTGGGTGAAGCTTCTTTGTACATCTGTTCCTCATTTCGTCCCCAGGAACGTTTTATCCAGGTTAGTACTCTTAAACAGATACGTGACTGTTTGAACACACTATCTAAACCCAAGGGCCATGCCGAAAAGCCACACATCTCACAATTGTGACTCTCCAAACACTAGAGAGCACATTCTTTTACGACGAAATGGCCAATCCGCTCAAATCTCCATAATACCTTTTGTGTGACGTGCATTAAAACACTAACGGGTCTCTATATTTGTTCTAGTTATAACTGCCTTGTAGAATGAACCCATATTGTCCTATTAAAAGTAGATTCCTTGTTTTTTTTTTTTAAATGTAACATTTTTATTTAGGCACCAGCATGTTTTCTTTTTATTTTCGTAGCACCTGCTCGAAATACAACATAAAAATACATTTAACCATCAAATCCGGTTCCCAAGATCAGTCTTATTGACTTTACCAATGCCTGAATTTATCGCCTTGGTCACCTTACCTACTTCTGCTTGTTGTGCTATTTTGCACTGCGCTTTGCCCATAGCTGTTGCTGTGATTTTGGAGCTGGGCTAGAACAATGGTTGTATCATCAAGGGAGACACGTAGCCAAAGACCATGGGGCCTACTACCTAGGATCCGGTGCTGAAGAGTATCTACCACCACCCATTTTAAAAGACCATACACACTATTACTATAAAAAATAGTTGACTCTATTCACCTTATTTTATGCTGTGTACTCTGCCTCAGGGTAGGACTGGGATAGAAAATAGGCCCAGGCAACATAATAGAAGTGTCTCCTTAGTGAATTAGAAAACTAAGAAAAAAGTGTCCCATGTTGGCTAATTGGGGCAATTTGAAGTTATAATAGGTATGCTTAAAAAATGTTTTAGAAGGTATGGAAGCCTGCATTGATTGGAGCTTGCGGCAGGCAGTGTTGGCTTTAATATCACGGAAGTCTATAGTTAAAAATGGCCAAGAAACCCATAAAACAGACTCACAAACAGCCAAAAACCTGACCCACACACTGACCAGTCGGACCAGCCCATCAGGCACTGCCTGATTGTCCTATAGGTCAGTCCAACCTAGCCCCGCCTCTTCTTTCTCTTTCTTTATTGCATTTTTCTACTTCACAACTCTCTTTCTACTGCTCTTTCTTTCACCTCTTTACTTAACCAGTAACCAATTCATGCCTTTCTCTTTATCTCATCTCTCTATCCCTCTCTATGACTACCTCTATGTCACCTTTGTCTAGACCCCTGTACCTCTCTTTCTGTGCCTTATCTCTTACTTTATCTTGACTCTCTCTTTACTTCACTTCCCTTCTTCTATCTCACCATTCTTTTTTTGCCCCTTTTTCTGTACATAGCTGTCTCTCCATCTCAAACAAGGCGTGAAGTTGCAAATGAGTGGTGAGGCAGAGATAGGAAAGCGAAAGAGGGGAGGTAGAAAGGATTGAGGTGATGAAGTTAATAGAAATACAGAAGGTACAGAAAGATAAGATTAGCTAAAGCAGGCCTCAACAGCGACAGATTGCAGAAAAACACATTCGCAATGTGACCATCAACTAAGACCGGAGAAGCTCATGTTGCCTCATCTTGGCAGTCTGCAGGATGATGATGAAGAGGCCTTGTCATCAACGGACCCCTTCATTCGGCAGAGTACATAGTGGGAGCTATAGCGAAGTTTTGCCCACTGGCGACTCCTCTTCAGTGGATAGGATGACAGGTTGATCTCAGTTGTCCAGGCAGAATTTTAGTAAAACCTTTCTAAATCACAACTTTTAGAGTTAGGCAGAAGTAGCACACCCTGACACCAGCCAATGGTTTCAGGACCTCTGGGTCACTACTTATGGGTCAAGACTCACTCCAACAGAAGCCACCAGCAGGCTCCAGGGCAGGTCCAGTTGTAACTAGTCAGCTGGGCTCTTTCAGGAAAGTGAGCTTTTTGCAGCTTTTGCATCTCAGTAGTTTAAAAGATGCCAGCCAACTGTCCCTTTGAGTCCACTTCTTGGTCTTGAGTACAAGTAGAAATAACTCCAGCCCTTGGGGTTTTCCTTACAGGACTCAGAAGCAGCTGCAGGCTTTGCTCTGTCTTCCATAGGTCCAGCAGTGTTCTGAAGAGGGTACTGGGGTGCCCATTTATGCCTACTGCCAGCCTGTGGGTAATTTCTGGTTACTCCTTAACTAATGGGGTAAAGGTTCTTAGGAGTAATCCTAGCAACCTTTGCTGCACTTCCTGTGTGTTGGACTGTAAACAATCCCACAGTACCCTCATTCCCTAAAACCAATAAGGCAGACCCTTTCTTCACCTGGTCAGATGTCCGTGCACCCACCCAGAAGAGTGGCTAAGATATTGGGCAAATCCTCCCTTGTGTTCCCTCTAAACCAGTTCTGGGGCAGTTCCCTCTCCCACTGAGTTTGGAGCTAAGCTAACTAGAAAGACAAAGTGAGGCAACCCTAGGTGTGAGCTACATCTGCCAGTAAGAGGGTAGGAATCCTTTGAAGCTCAGGAGGAGACTGGGCACAGCCCATAGACTGTCCTGCCCAAGCAATAAAAATACCTTCTCTCAGCCATACCCCATGTTTTGAGGTGCGGATTGCACCCTGTTTGGGAGCAATCGACACCACAACGCAGGAGGTTCATAAACAGTCATGTGGCATCTAGCCAATGGCAGGGGTGGGCGGTGAGCTCCGCTCCACTGGCGGAACTAATGGAGTTTTTGGCACTCCACACTCTGCTTGGAGTGCAGAACAAGACTAAAAACTCCCCTAGCCCCGCCAGCGGAGTAAAGCTCGCTGAGTGCACACTGCAGCCCAGTTATGGGCCATACAGCGAAAGCTCAGACATTCTGCACTTGCGGTGTATGGCCCATAACTGGGCTGTAGTGCACACTCAGCCCGATGGTGGTGATGGAGATGCTCGCCGGCGCCAGCAGTTCCGGATCCAGGCCTCTCTCCACCAATAGCTCGGGCCAGGCCCGGGAGCAGGGGGCAGAGCGAGGCAAAGCAGAGGCCACTGGCAACGAGGACCCCCTGGGAGGACCTAGCTAAGTCCTCATTTTTGTCTTGTTCGTTGGTGCACAAGAGGCCTGAAAAGGCAGCTTTCACTGCCTATGTCCCTGGACTGAATTCAGGCACCGGCCTGCCCAGGCCTCTTGTGCACCAGTCTGCCCCATGTGCAGTCAGTGAGTGCACACCAGCAGGACGGTGCACAAGAGGGCTGAAACGTCAGCTTTCACTGCCTAAGCTGCCTTTTCAGACCTCTTGTGCACCGGCGTGCCTGGTGTGCACTCCACATGGAGCAGGCCGGTGCACAAGAGGACTGAAATTTGCAGGCCTCTTGTGCACGGGCCTCCCCTGTGTGCATTTACTGACTGCACACAGGGCAGGTCGATGCACAAGAGGCCTGAAAATGGCAGCTTTTGCTGCTGCATGCACTGGCCTCAAAAGCGCCCGATCTCAGAAGCGCTAAGCAGGGCCAACCCTGCTTAGCGCTTCTGAAATTGGGCGCTTTCAGTCCAGGGCAGGCGGCACTCTGCCGCTCGAGGAACTCTGCCAAATTCCACAGAGTTGTGAACCAACGACACTGAATTTCACGTAGTTAAACTCTGTGAGCTCCTCCCACCCCAGCCTTGGCTTAGGCATGAAAATGGAAACTTTCTAAAAGTGTAATTTCCAAAATAGTAATATAAATCCAACTCGCTCATTAAGTTGGATTCTAAATTACTATTAAAATGAGTCCTTGAATCAAACTGAAACTAAGCATTATACGTTGTTACAGTGTTACCCATTGTTTTCCTATGGGAGAGCCAGCCAGGCAACAGTGAAGGACTACTTTGGGAGTTTTTCATTTCCAGGGAATGTAGAACATAAGATATGCATGTCCTGCTTTTTAAATACTATGCACCCTGCCCTATGGGCATGTGGGGCCGACCTTAGGAGTGACCTATAAGCATTAAAAAGGAAGACTAATTTCAACATGCCAATTTTGTAAGATCACATGCACAGGGGCCTGGTTAGTAGAGTCCCAGCGCACAGAGTCAACAAATAGCAGCATCAGTCCATAAATGAGTGTGGGTGATCATTAAAAAAATTGCATTTTCCTACAGAACTCAAAATCGAAAATAAAACCCTGGGTCCCTCAATTGTGCTTGAACTTAAGTTTGAGGAAAGGTCGATGATCCAAATTAAAAAAAAAAAAAAAAATACTGTGTGGGCAAAGGAGTTTTTTCTTCCATCATATACACCAGAACAGGGACCCAAGCTTGGAACTGTGAACCCAAAGGCTCTCAGTGAAAAGTTTCTCTTGCGAGCACCATTAAACAATGTTAAGTTCTGTCCCTTTATCAAAAAAAAGAAATTAGCCCTAAGGGGGACATGGTAAGCATCTTTTTATTTCCTAGGTTTATGTGAAGGAGGGGGCAAATAAAGGCCTCCCTTGATTTAGATTTAAAGAAAAAAAAATTATCAGGGGGTCACAATCCCTATAGTTTGATTAGCAAACCCAGAAACCCTTTAGGGTTCACAAACCCTACCCAAAGAACCATAAACCCCCAAAAATGTTTAAAAATCATAAAAATAAAAACACCCTCAGGCCCTACTTTTATGGAAAGTGGGGCAGGGTTTAGGCTGCAGAGTGGTGGTTGGCGACCCATGGATTTTAGTTGCAGAGTCTTCAGTGATACGCACTGGGGATTTAACGCCGCACCTGTGACTGAGTTCAGAAGCTGCCCTCTCCGCAATTGTGCTTCCTGCATGTTATTCCCCAATCTAGGACCAAAAACTCATGGTTCCCAGAAATTGGAAGGGAAAATACCAGCCAGCATTGTAAACTCTGGCTCAAGTATCTCCCCTTTAGTTACCAGGCATCCTTGAATGAGGTCCTTAGTTAGAAAATATCTATTTTTGAGTGCCTTTCTTAACCTTACAATTTTCAAAATGTGTTCTGTAATTGTAAGATACATTATCAGACTCATGGTTCTGAAAAGAAAGGGTTCTGCTGGCAGGCCCTTATTTGTTTCTGTGAGATGCGATTCACTTGCATTTGTCTTGAAACCATGGTTATGAAGCCAAGCTTACAGTGCCTAATTTGTGATTCTTGTTTCCGGTGCTGTGCTCCGGCACTTATTTTTTGAGGGCCTGGGCTTATTCTTCTGCCTCAAGCGCATTTGCTGAGAGCAAAAGACGCATATGGGGAAGACGGAGGAAGAGAAAAACGAAAAAGCCTCACAAAGGGAGAAAGCAGAAAGCTGCAAGAGAGAGCTGAAGGGACAGGGAGTGTCTCTAAATGGATTGAAGAGGCCCGAGATTGCTTTAGGATTACGCTGTCACAGTATTCCATGCTCGCACATTTAATTCCAGCAGCTGCGTGTTTAAGAGGAGCGCTTTGGGCACCGGCACCTTTTTATTTACAAATTAAGTACTGCAAGCTTAGTACTGTTCTATTAAGTATACAGGCGAAGTGGCCAGATGGGCTGAGTCAGATGCATAGGATTTTAAGTTGCAGAGGCTGTTAATTGGTAAAATCTGTAGTGTTTTCTAATAAGCGCTGGCTTCATTTACTCGCTCATAAAACTTCTTACTAGTCCCACAAGACACAAAAAGTGGGAAACTTAAAGTTTAAAAGCAAACTCGGATTTCACAATGATACTATCACATCTCTAAAGTTAACCTGGAACTGAATTCGATCTGTGAATAAAAATGTATATGGGGGCATATTTATACTCCGTTTGCGCCGAATTTGCGTCGTTTTTTTCGACGCAAATTCGACGCAAAACTAACTCCATATTTATACTTTGGCGTTAGACGCGTCTAGCGCCAAAGTTCATGGAGTTAGCGTCATTTTTTTGCGTGAACACCTTCCTTGCGTTAATGATATGCAAGGTAGGCGTTCCCGTCTTAAAAAATGACTCCGATGCTATTGCGTCGGATTTATACTCCCGGGCAAAAATGACGCCCGGGAGTGGGCGGGACTAAAAAACCCGCATTTGCGCCGGATTTTAGCGCCTGGGTCAGGGCAGGCGTTAAGGGACCTGTGGGCTCAGAATGAGCCCAGAGGTGCCCTCCCAAGCCCCCAGGGACACCCCCTGCCACCCTTGCCCACCCCAGGAGGACACCCAAGGATGGAGGGACCCACCCCAGGGAAGAAAAGGTAAGTTGTGGTAAGTATTTTTTTTAATTTTTTTTTGTGGCATAGGGGGGCCTGATTTGTGCCCCCCTACATGCCACTATGCCCAATGACCATGCCCAGGGGACAGAAGTCCCCTGGGCATGGCCATTGGGCAAGGGGGCATGACTCCTGTCTTTGCTAAGACAGGAGTCATGTTAATGGCGTCTGGGCGCCCAAAAAAATGGCGCAAATCGGGTTAAGACGATTTTTTTGCCTCAGCCTGACTTGCCCCATTTTTGGACACCCAAACGCCATTTTTCCCTACGCCGGCGCTGCCTGGTGTACGTGTTTTTTTTTCACGCACACCAGGCAGCGCCGGTCGGCTAACGCCGGCTAACGCCATTCAATAAATACGGCGCCCGCATGGCGCTTCAGAATGGCGTTAGCCGGCGCTAATTTTTTAGTATAAATGTGGGCCTTGGTGTTTTTACCCACAGACGAATATCCAATGTGCCTGAGCTAAAATTCACAGGTTAGTACAAAATACAAACTGTGGCAGTACGACATACTGTACCGGGAGCCAAGGTAACCAAGGCTTTCCTAAATGTATTAAAAATGCTAAAATGCCAAAACGAAAGACACAAAATATTGTTCACAAAATACACTTTATTATACACTGAAGTGGGTCAGAATTTAAATGTTATAATTTAACATCATGGTTTTGAGCGTCTCTCCAGTCCCCAGTAATAGCGTTTAACCTTTGGCATGTAGCTTATCATGGTTTTGACAATTTCTGTTTTCTTTCTGGTGCCTTCTCTGACAAAGGTGAAGAAACAGAGTAATCCATTGTGTTACTCTGATAGTGTATTCACCCCCACACTGGAAAGTGCGGCCTGCTTCAGGAAAACAGATGTAACTCAGTACACTCCTATGTTATGCCTAAGTCTCTTGTCAAGGTTCGCCTTTAGAGATGTATCCATTAACATCCCTTTTCCATATGAGCCAAACTTATGATTGTCTTGAGAAACAGTCCCAAGTGTTTTGAATTCACTGAATAAGTTGTAGTGCTACATTTTATCTTTCCTGGATATATGTAAATATTACTCCCCCCCGTGAATATTTAGTTGACTGGTACTCATCGCCACATTTTCTGAAATCGTAATGGCTAAACCTTACAGTTATAACGTAGGAATGCACATACTTGTGCGAAATGCATTTAAAATGAGCAGGGCCCATTTACAAAGACATATTTTTGACTTATTACACACTAACATCTGCAAAGACGTGTAACTTGCTCTTGTATTCATGAACTGGTGTAAGTCATTGGATTTAGAGTGTATAACTTTCTGAAGACTGAGTAACTTAAGCATTCTTAAGTTACCTTTGAAAATTCACTTCTGGACATCCCCAGAGATGTGTTAGAGAAGTGCGAGGGATGTGTGGTGCATATCCAATTAGGTGCAACATTTGGAATAGTCACAAACGTTTTCAGTGTCATTCACAGATGTAGCTGTACACGATACAGATGTAACTGCTGCAGGAAGTGTGGAAAGGAGCACCAGGCGACCCAATGTTGTCAGGGAGGTTTGAGGAAAAAAGGATCAGTAAGGGAAACATTTTTACGTGAGAGAAGAAAGAATTTCTAAAATAAAACCTATGTGCATTGCCTATTCCCAAGCTAGTGTATGTACTTTACTGCTGACTTCCTATGAACCCATAAGTACCTGCGCTCAGAAGAAAAAAAACCTACAAATCCTTTTTGCTACGAGAGGAAACGTTCCGAACTCTCCTCAGCTCAATTTTGGTCTGCTACCTTCCTTATTTCAAGTTAGGAAGTCACTAAAGACACATTTCTTTTCCTTAAGCTGTTAATTATTTCAGAGGTTATTGAACCTTCCTGCTTTCAGACATGTAGTATCTATTAATAACGTCAAGAAGTCAAGAAACCGCAGTAATCTAGTGCTTCACAAGTAACAAATACAAACACATAATTGAAGCCTAGTTGGAAAGGCAAGGTTACTTAATGCCCCTATCTGGCATAACTTAAGAACAGACTTAGTAGTAACGTGAGTCATAAATTGCACTTGTTTTCGAAAAATGAGTTCTTTGTTAACATCAATACAATTGCTTGGATGTTTATCACATTTGTATGGGATTTTCCCTACCACTTCACTACAATCCCCTAGTAATACAGACAAGTGAAACTTCATAGGAAATTGAACAGTGCTTAGGTTGTAGACATGTACCTAAGTTTAGCATTCTTTCAACAGTGACTTACACAGGTTTTTTAAGGTTTGTGAATATGGTGCAATGTACAAAAGCATATGTTACTCCACATTTCAAGTAAGGACCTGATTTAGAATCCGGCAGACTGGTTACTCCGTCACAAAGGTCTTTGCGGTTTCAGAGCATTTCAAGAGCAGACTGTGCTAGCCAGAGGTCCAGAAACCCACCCTTGACATTCAACATGTAATAGGACAACCACATTACTTGGCTACAGATTTTGGAAGAGTAATTAGTGATGACTGATTTTTTCTTGGAAAAGGAGTCTTAGAGAAGTGACCCTGGTCTTAGAAGCATATGCTGATGCCAAGGATAGTGATTATCCTGGAATTGGAGCACATGCCAAAGCCGATTCCACCTAGAATAAGCAGAAAAAAACATAGATATAACAATGGGATTTTGAACTGTGTCACATTTAATACATTTGGGATAGTGTCTTATGCACTATCTCACCTTCTGGGTACTGATAGCATGTTATTTAAGTAGCTCTAAATTCCTCTTCTGAGCACTGTAAATAAAGGTGCTGTTATTACCCAGTTTATTGATACTTAATCTACAACTTCAAAAGAATAAAAGGCTGAATCAGTCTTGAGCGGATTCAGCCTCATGGCCTGCTGATCCTATCAGATATCAGCTTTGAGAATTCACGCACTGAGCCAGCTTTAAATGTAGAGCTTTCTTAAGAATTTTAATTGTAGAAAGTTGGGTAAATTTACTTATGACACCTTTGGGATTTTTTTTGGGATGAAAAGATTTCCAAATTTACCAAGTTGCGAAGATTTATAAAAAGCATCTGGTGACAACTAACTCAAAAACTGGTTTTCCAGGTGTATAACCTTTGAAAAGTTCAGTTTTAATGAGGGAAATCCCCCCAAAAATGTGTTGTGTAAAATTTGCTCTGTGCCTTCATGAAATTTTGCACAGCACAACGTTTTTCCGTTATGTTGTTCCCTATTAGTGTATAGTGCTGGCTAATATATGTGTGCTGGGAATCAAATAGCACTTTCTAGTAAATATATTCCTTACTTTGTTTTACATATCTTTGCTTTTGAATATCCCAACACAATGAAAGATAGAGGTTGAAAATCAGGAAAGGATCAGAATTTCATACTGAAACAGCACTAATCATAAAGTTAAGTAAACCAAACACACAAAGGGGCATTTAGAATTTTGCTGGATTGGGTGAACTGCCTTAAATCAGTGTCCTCTAAAGCTGGCAAAAACAGATCTCGCCTCCTTTAGAGGTGGCAGGACCACCAGTTTTTAGATGGCAGATCCTCAACTAGATCCACCTCAGAAAAACTTTTACCAGTAATCTATCTGCCACAAGGCTATTTAGGGCAAAGTCTTAGAAGGCCTGTATTGTTAGCGTGAGTCATCTAGTGCACAGCAGCAGGCTAGAAGACCACACATCACAAGCTAAATGGTCCCCACAATGTGATTTATTGAAGATCTGCAACCTGTGTGCACTCACATGAAAATTAGCACTATTCTTCAAATAACATTGCAAACGAAAGGTTTTATTAAGAGAACACATGTTGCACCTACATTTCCACTGAAAGAGCAGCTTTAGTGTATATTAGGAAAAAAGTAAAGATGACCAACACAAGTGTATAGTTCACAAAAACACTTTGAGAAGTGAGGAGCACATCCCTGGCGACCAGCCTGGTTTTGGGTATGACTGTAGTAGGTCTGCAGATGGTGCAATTCAAATAGATTGTGAGTAGAGCTGTTGTTAGACCTGGCAGCCTTAGGTTGGTCACCCCTAACTTTTTGCCTGCCTCCCTCCACTTTTTGGACACTGTTTTTGCTGGCTTTTAGACTCTGCACACTTTACCACTGCTAACCAGTGCTAAAGTGCATATGCTCTCTCCCTTTAAACATGGTAACCTTGGATCACACCCAATTGGACTATTTGATTTACTTGTAAGTCCCTAGTAGAGTGCACTATATGTGCCCAGGGCCTGTAGATTAAATGCTACTAGTGGGCCTGCAGCACTGGTTGTGCCACCCACTTTAGTAGCCCCTTTACCTTGCCTCGGGCCTGCCATTGCAAGACCTGTGTGTGCAGTTTCACTGCCACTTCGACTTGGCATTTAAAAGTACTTGCCAAGCCTAAAACTCCTCTTTTTCTACATATAAGTCACCCCTAAGGTGTGCCCTAGGTAACTCCTAGATCAGGGTGCTGTGTGGGTAAAAGGCAGGACATGTACCTGTGTAGTTTACATGTCCTGGTAGTGTAAAACTCCTAAATTCGTTTTTACACTACTGTGAGGCCTGCTTCCTTCATAGGCTAACATTGGGGTTACCCTCATACATTATTGAAGTGCTAGCTGCTGATCTGAAAGGAGTAGGAAGGTCATATTTAGTATGGCCAGAATGATAATACAAAATCCTGCTGACTGGTGAAGTTGGATTTAATATTACTATTCTACAAATGCCACTTTTAGAAAGTGAGCATTTCTTTGCACTTAAATCTTTCTGTGCCTTACAATCCACGTCTGGCTGGGTTTAGTTGACAGCTCCTTGTGCATTCACTCAGACACACCCCAAACACAGGGTACTCAGCCTCACTTGCATAGATCTGCATGTTGAATGGGTCTTCCTGGGCTGGGAGGGTGGAGGGCCTGCTCTCACACAAAGGACTGCCACACCCCCTACTGGGACCCTGGCAGACAGGATTGAACTGAAAGGGGACCTGGTGCACTTCTAAGCCACTCTTTGAAGTCTCCCCCACCTCAAAGGCACACTTGGATATAAAACAGGGCCTCTGCCCTACCACCTCAGACACTTGCTGGAGAAGAAACCTGAACAAGAACCTGCACCCTGACAAGAAGAACTGCCTGGCTGCCTAAAGGACTCACCTGACTGCTTTCTACAGAGGACTGCTGCCTTGCTGTTGCCCTGCTGCCTTGCTGAACTCTTTCCTTGCTGCAGAAGTGGTCTCCAAGGGCTTGGATAGAGCTTGCCTCCTGTTCCCTGAAGTCTCAGGACCAAAAAGACTTCTCTCTTTCAACTGGACTCCTTGTGCGGCGAAAAATTCGATGCACAGCTTGTTCCGTGGTGACAAATTCACTGCACGCCGAACCGGAAAGACGCCGCTCGACCCGGCGAGGAAAAGATCGATGCAACGCCTGCGGTGCGCCCAGAACTTCGACGCACGGCCTCCCTGGACAACGCCGCCTGACTCCCAGAGGGGAAATTGACGCAGCGCCTGCCGTGAGGAAGAAAATTCCATGCACAGCCCACCGGAACCACGCGCAGCCGGACTACAAGCCCAGGATTTCACGCACAGAACCCGGGGCGTCTGAAAACCCAGCAACCCACAGAGGAGACCTGTCCGTGCGCCGGAAATCGATGCAACGTCTTCCCCGCGTGAAAAACAACGACGCAAGTCTGTGTGTGAAGGGGCGAAACTGACGCACACACCATTTTCCACACATCTCCTCCTCTGCGGCCCTTTGCGGAGATTTTTCACTCCAAACCAGGTACTTTGTGCTTGAAAGAGACTTTGTTTGCTTTTTAAAGACTTAAGACACTTTATATCACTTTCCAGTGATATCTTTACATTTTCATATTGCATCTTTTATCGTTTTGACCTGCAAATACCCAGATAAATATTATATATTTTTCTAAACACTGTGTGGTGTATTTTTGTGGTGCTATATTGTGTTATTGTATGGTTTATTGCACAAATACTTTACACATTGTCTTCTAAGTTAAGCCTGACTGCTCAGTGCCAAGCTACCAGAGGGTGGGCACAGGATAATTTGGATTGTGTGTGACTTACCCTGATTAGAGTGAGGGTCCTTGCTTGGACAGGGGGTAACCTGACTGCCAACCAAAAACCCCAGTTCTAACATTGGTGATCAGCGGTGAGGATAGGACTTGTATTTGTGCAGTGACATACAGTAGCTAAGTATTTCACTACCTACCCACAGTTGAAGGTTAACTTGATTTTTATCTCTTTTGCAAATTCGTTTTTCCTTACAATTTTCTAACCTAAAATCCTCACTCAACATGTCTCTGGCTGGGTCTCAAGCAGGAGATTTTGACCTAGCCCTGTTGGAGGCATATACTGTCAAACAGCTAAAAGGGTTCTGCAGGGAGATGAGTGTACCCACCCAAGGGGCCTGCACAAAGGAAGACTTTCAAGTGGCGCTGAGGGCCTGGGCAGAAGCCCATTTAGAGGAGGATGCTGAGGAAGAGGAGCCAGAAAATGGCCTCTCATTAGGATTTTTTGCCCTCAGTGGATGATGTTACCACTGCAATTGTGCCCGCTTCCAGACCAGGGAGCAGTGTCTCTGATCAAGGCCTGACCGCAGAGGAAAGGAGAGAGGAGAGGGAGTTCCAATTGCAAATGGCAAGACTGAAAACTGAGGCTCAACAGGAGGAAAGAAGGGCAGAGAGAGAAGCCCAAGCAGCTGAGAGAACTTTGGCTGAAAATAAACTTTTGTTGGCTCATGAACTGAGTCTCAAGGAGCTGGATCTTAAGGCAAGACAGTCTGAATCCAGCAGTAATGGTGGCAGCACACAGACAGGACCTGCTGGAGAAAAGAAGGTTTGTATACTCAAAAATGTGGTGCCCAGGTTTGTGGTGGGAGATGACATAGATAAATGGTTAGCTGCTTGTGAAGTTGCACCAAGGGCTCATGAGGTTCCTGAAGGGCAATGGGGTACAGCTATGTGGAGTTATGTGCCACCTTTGGGGAGGGACACACTTCTCACATTGGACAGACCAGATCAAAACACATACCCACTTCAGAAAGCCATTTTACTTGCCAAGTTTGGGCTGACCCCTGAGAAATACCGTCAGAGGTTCAGGGACAGCACCAAACTATCCACACAAACATGGGTAGATTTCCTTGACTTTTCCAGTAAGGCACTGAATGGATGGGTGCGGGGCTGCAAAGTAGATGATTACACAGGGCTGTATAATTTGATTCTGAGAGAGCATATGCTCAGTATTTGTTTTACAGAGCTGCGCCAGCACCTAGTAGACAGTAAGCTGACTGATCCCAGGAAGCTTGCTGAGGAGGCGGACCTCTGGACTAGTACCAGAGTGTCCAAAAAGGTATCTGGGGGGGACACCCACAAAGGTGGTCAGGGTTCCCATCAGAAGAAAGAGTGGGGAGAAAAACCTAAAAACAAGGAGTTCTCAAAAGGCCCCCAAAATAGTTCCCAAGGGAGTAGTGGTAACCAGTCCCGGTCTGATTTTCAGAAGAAAGGTTTTACTGACCATAAGACAGGGAGATATGTACCCCACTGTGCAGAGTGCAATAAGTATGGGCACTCTGAGGGCAACTCTAAGTGTCCCAAGAGGGCACAGCCCCCCAAAGGAGGGCAGACACCTGGGTTGGCTAACCTTGCGCTCGGGGAGGAGATGGTCCCAGTCAGTTTTGGGGAGCAGACAAAGGTAACCCAAGTGTCCCTGGGGGATGCAGAGATGGTGCCAAAAGCCCACATGCCTGCCAATACTTCCAAGTATAGACAGTGGGTCACCATCAATGGGCAACGGGTGGAGGCTCTGTGTGACACAGGAGCCAGCATGACTACTGTCAAGGGTCAGCTGGTGTCAGCAGAACAGGTCATCCCAAATACATTCCACCAAGTCATAGTCGCCGACAATCGTGAGAGCCACCTACCGGTAGCTCTGGTTCCCTTTGAGTGGGGGGGTCTCTGGTACTCTAAAAGTAGCTGTGAGTCCTGCCATGCCTGTAGATTGTCTGTTAGGCAACAACCTTGAGCACACTACCTGGAAGGAGGTAGAGCTAAGGTCTCACTTGGAGATGTTAGGATTGCCTGAGTGGGTCTGCATGACCACACGGTCCATGGCTGACCGAGAGGGAAGTCAAGGGCGTCTGGAGCCTGGAACAATGGCCCAGACAACTGCCAAGAGGAGGGGCAAGGGGCCCGGGAAACCAATCCCAGAAGTTCCCGCAGTGGTTGACGGGGTTCCTGAGGAGGAGGCCCCCGAGGCAACTGGGGAAGAAATTGCCGCCCTAGGTGACCTACCTGAGCTTGCTGGCTGGCAAGTTGAGGGTGGGCCCACCAGGGAGGAATTCTGCAAGGCGCAGAAAGAATGTCCCACTCTAGAGGGCCTGAGGCAGCAAGCCTCAGCCCAGGCAGCAGGTGAAGCCTCTGGCGATCACCACATATGTTGGGAGAATGATCTCCTCTACAGTGAGCCTAAGAATCCAGCCATTGGGGCAGCGCGTGCACTGGTGGTCCCCCAGTGTTACCGAACCTTCCTACTGGGACTGGCTCACGACATTCCCCTGGCAGGACATTTGGGGCAAGACAAGACCTTTGCCAGGCTTGTCACCCACTTTTATTGGCCCAGAATGAGGACAAACTCAGATACGTTCTGCAGATCCTGTCCTACCTGCCAGGCCAGTGGTAAAACAGGAAAAAGGGTTAAGGCCCCCCTGATTCCACTTCCTGTCATTGGCACCCCCTTTGAAAGGGTGGGCATCGACATTGTTGGTCCATTGGACCCCAAAACTGCCCTAGGCAACAGGTTCATCCTGGTTTTGGTGGACCATGCCACCCGTTACCCAGAGGCAATCCCTCTGAGGACCGTAACTGCACCGGTGGTGACCAGAACTCTGATGGGGATATTTACCCGTGTGGGATTCCCAAAGGAGATAGTTTCTGAGAGAGGCACTAACTTCATATCTGCATACATGAAGTCTATGTGGGGTGCATGTGGTGTAACCTACAAGTTCACCACACCCTATCACCCCCAATCTAATGGTCTTGTGGAGAGATTCAACAAGACCTTGAAAGACATGATCGTTGGCCTCCCTGAGGGCCTGAGGCATAAGTGGGACGTCCTCTTACCATGCCTTCTCTTTGCTTATAGAGAGGTACCCCAGAAGGGGGTAGGGTTCAGTCTCTTTGAGCTCCTCTATGGGTGCCCTGTCAGGGGAGCCTTAAGCATTGTCAAGGAGGGGTTGGAGAAAGCTCCAAAGGCACCCCCTCAGGATGTGGTAAGCTACATGCTGGCCTTCCGCAACCAGATGAACCGCTTCTGGAAAGATGCCAAAAGTAACCTTGAGGCCAGTCAAGAGGTAATGAAACGCTGGTACGACCAGAATGCCGCCCTGGTAGAGTTTCAACCTGGAGACAAAGTGTGGGTAATGGAGCCAGTAGAGCCTAGAGCTCTCCAGGACCGCTGGTCTGGACCATTTGAACTGAAGGAGTGGAAAGGGGAGGCCACTTACCTAGTGGACCTCCAATCCCGTAGGAACCCCCTCAGGGTGCTCCATGTCAACCGACTGAAGCCTCATTTTGAGAGGTCTGAAGTCAACATGCTTCTGGTCACAGATGAGGACATGGAAGAGGAGAGTGAACCTCTCCCCGACCTTCTCTCTGCCCAAGAAGGTGATGGGTCAGTGGGGGGTGTCATTCTCTCTGACTCCCTGACTCTAAACCAGAGAGGAGACTGCTATGAGCTGTTGAAGCAGTTCTCCTCCCTGTTCTCCCTTACTCCTGGACTGACCCACCTCTGTGTTCATGACATTGACACAGGTGACAGTCCCCCTGTGAAGAACAAAATTTACAGGTTATAGGATAAGGTGAAGGCCAGCATCAAGGAGGAAGTCTCCAAGATGTTGACTTTAGGGGTTATTGAGAAATCCAGTAGTCCCTGGGCAAGCCCTGTGGTGTTGGTTCCTAAGGCTATTGCCCCAAGTGCAAAGCCAGAACTCAGGTTCTGTGTGGACTACCGGGGTCTCAACTCAGTCACACGGACTGATGCTCACCCCATCCCCCGAGCTGATGAGCTCGTTGACAGACTAGGCGCTGCCAAGTTCCTGAGTACATTTGATCTTACTTCAGGGTACTGGCAGATCACCCTGACTGAGGGGGCTAAAGAGAGATCAGCATTTTCCACACCTGATGGCCATTACCAGTTCCGGGTGATGCCATTTGGGTTGAAAAATGCCCCCGCTACCTTCCAACGGTTGGTTAACGGGGTCCTAGCTGGCAAGGATGCCTACCTGGACGACATAGCTGTCTACAGTTCCTGCTGGGAGGAGCACCTGCTCCACCTCAAGGAGGTGCTTCAGGCTCTGCGACAGGAAGGCCTGACCATCAAGGCTAGTAAGTGCCAGATTGGGCAGGGTTCCGTGGGGTACTTGGGACACCTAGTAGGTGGTGGCAAGGAGCAGCCACTCCAGGCCAAGATTGAAACTATCAAGGCCTGGCAACCACCTAGAACACAGACTGAGGTGAGAGCCTTTTTAGGCCACACTGGATACTACCGCAGATTCGTCAAGGGCTATGATACCATTGTGTCACCCTTGACAGAACTCACACCCAAAAAGCAACCTAGGTTGGTGAATTGGACAGAGGCTTGTCAGAAAGCCTTTGACTCCCTGAAGGAAGCCATGTGCACGGCCCCTGTGCTCAAGGCCCCTGACTACTCCAAGGAATTTATCGTTCAGACAGACGCTTCAGAGCATGGCATAGGGGCGGTCCTAGCACAGCTAAACGAGGAGGGCGTAGACCAATCAGTAGTCTTTATTAGCAGAAGACTATTACCAAGGGAACAGAGGTGGAGTGCTATTGAAAGAGAAGCCTTTGCTGTGGTCTGGGCACTGAAGAAGCTGAGACCATACCTGTTTGGGACTCACTTCCGGGTTCAGACAGACCACAGGCCCCTCAGATGGCTCATGCAGATGAGGGGTGAGAATCCAAAACTCTTGAGGTGTCCATTTCCCTACAGGGGATGGACTTTACGGTGGAGCATCGCCCAGGGTTTGACCACGCCAATGCTGATGGTCTCTCCAGATACTTCTGCCTTAGCGATGAGAGCTCCCAGGAGGTTGGGTAGCTCTCCCCACTTTCATCTGGGAGGGACACATGTTAGACCTGACAGCCTTAGGGTGGTCACCCCTAACTTTTTGCCTGCCTCCCTCCACTTTTTGGACACTGTTTTTGCTGGCTTTTAGACTCTGTACACTTTACCACTGCTAACCAGTGCTAAAGTGCATATGTTCTCTCCCTTTAGACATGGTAACCTTGGATCACACCCAATTGGACTATTTGATTTACTTGTAAGTCCCTAGTAGAGTGCACTATATGTGCCCAGGGCCTGTAGATTAAATGCTACTAGTGGGCCTGCAGCACTGGTTGTGCCACCCACTTTATTAGCCCCTTTACCTTGTCTCAGGCCTGCCATTGCAAGGCCTGTGTGTGCAGTTTCACTGCCACTTCGACTCGGCATTTAAAAGTACTTGCCAAGCCTAATACTCCCCTTTTTCTACATATAAGTCACCCCTAAGGTGTGCCCTAGGTAACCCCTAGAGCAGGGTGCTGTGTGGGTAAAAGGCAGGACATGTACCTGTGTAGCTTACATGTCCTGGTAGTTTAAAACTCCTAAATTTGTTTTTACACTACTGTGAGGCCTGCTCCCTTCATAGGCTAACATTGGGGCTACCCTCATACATTATTGAAGTGGTAGCTGCTGATCTGAAAGGAGTAGGAAGGTCATATTTAGTATGGCCAGAATGGTAATACAAAATCCTGCTGACTGGTGAAGTTGGATTTATATTACTATTCTAGAAATGCCACTTTTAGAAAGTGAGCATTTCTTTGCACTTAAATCTTTCTGTGCCTTAGATCCACGTCTGGCTGGGTTTAGTTGACAGCTTCTTGTGCATTCACTCAGACACACCCCAAACACAGGGTACTCAGCCTCACTTGCACACATCTGCATTTTGAATGGGTCTTCCTGGGCTGGGAGGGTGGAGGGCCTGCTCTCACACAAAGGACTGCCACACCCCCTACTGGGACCCTGGCAGACAGGATTGAACTGAAAGGGGACCTGGTGCACTTCTAAGCCACTCTTTGAAGTCTACCCTACTTCAAAGGCACATTTGGATATTAAACAGGGCCTCTGCGCTACCACCTCAGACAATCGCTGTAGAAGAAACCTGAACCAGAACCTGCACCCTGACAAGAAGAACTGCTTGGCTGCCCAAAGCACTCACCTGACTGCTTTCTACAGAGGACTGCTGCCTTGCTGTTGCCCTGCTGCCTTGCTGAACTCTTGCCCTGCTGCAGAAGTGGTCTCCAAGGGCTTGGATAGAGCTTGCCTCCTGTTCCCTGAAGTCTCAGGACCAAAAAGACTTCTCTCTTTCAACTGGACTCCTTGTGCGGCGAAAAATTCAACGCACAGCTTGTTCCGCAGTGAAAAATTCACTGCACGCCGAACCGGAAAGACGGCGCTCGACCCGGCGAGGAAAAGGTCGACGCGACGCCTGCGGTGCGACCGGAACTTCGCCGCACGGCCCGCCTGGACAACGCCGCCCAACTCCCAGAGGGGAAATCGACGCAGCGCCTGCCGTAAGGAAGAAAATTCCACCCACAGCCCACTGGAACGACGCACAGTCGGACTACAAGCCCAGGATTTCACGCACAGACCCCGGGGCGTCTGAAAACCCCGCGACCCACAGAGGAGACCTGTCCATGCGCCGGAAATCGACGCAATGTCTTCCCCGCTTGAAAAATAATCACGCAAGTCTGTGTGTGAAGGGGCGAAACCGACGCACACACCATTTTCCACGCATCTCCTCCTCTGTGGACCTTTGCGGAGATTTTTCACTCCAAACCAGGTACTTTGTGCTTGAAAGAGACTTTGTTTGCTTTTTAAAGACTTAAGACACTTTATATCTCTTTCCAGTGATATCTTTACATTTTCATATTGCATCTTTTATCGTTTTGACCTGCAAATACCCAGATAAATATTATATATTTTTCTAAGCACTGTGTGGTGTATTTTTGTGGTGCTATATTGTGTTATTGTATGATATATTGCACAAATACTTTACACATTGTTTTCTAAGTTAAGCCTGACTGCTCAGTGCCAAGATACCAGAGGGTGGGCACAGGATAATTTGGATTGTGTGTGACTTACCCTGACTAGAGTGAGGGTCCTTGCTTGGACAGGGGGTAACCTGACTGCCAACCAAAAAACCCATTTCTAACAGCTATCATTAGCTTTCTGGCTTGTCATTGCTTCTTTAATCAGGTGAAATATTCCCGGTACCTTCTGAGTTAAATAGTAATGGAAGGGGAAATGGGAAATTATTTACTTTGAAAACGCCCTGATCCAATCTGAAAGGACTTATGAGTCACCTCTGTAAAAATAAATTCCTGACTTAAGTTTGTCTAAGTAAGGAAACATGGTATATAACTAAGATTTGTTACTGATTTAAGATAGTTGTATGGCCATTCCTAGAAATCTTTTTTAAGTCAGGCTCATCATTCCTTTCGTAAAACAATCTTAACTCTAAGCAAAACCATTGTAAATCAGGTCATCTTTCCTACTTAAGAAGCGCTAAGCAAGAAAAAGATTAATAAGTGTGTGTCCACACAATTTGATTCTCTAGATTTTGATTAACCATGTAGTCAAGTACACAGTTCATTTTCTGAGTTCTTACGTTTCATGTCAATCATTTGAATGTGAGTACTAGATGAGATCCACTTTTATTTTATTTTGGGGAGTCTTGCCTCCTTAGACCACTCTTCAAAAGTCCACTCACTCAACTTCTAACTCAGCTATTTATCAAAGAAGAAAAATGTATGGCGAGTGTAATAGGATGATGGAATTTCCCTAGAGTACTGCGAAAATAGAAACGTTTTTCTAAGGGTCAAGGGAACAACAGATTCACCATGAAACCAAAAAGGATGGCCATAGACGGCAGAAGAAGGATCAACGAGTGAAGCCACCCTCCCCCAGCATGTCACACACACAGGATCAGCCCCCCGTTTAGTAACAAAAGCTGATGCCAAAGATCTTGATGATATTAGTGTCAGGGCACACCCAAAAGTCCGTTTTACCTAAGAGAGAAAATCATGAGAAGACATGGTAGTCAGGATAACAAATATTGTAACATTTAGTAAATTTTTCATATGATTGCCACCCTCTCCTGTCATTTTTGTACTACTTTCTCAACCTTAATGATTTCTGTACGTCCTTTGTCATTTCTTCGACTGCTATAAAAAACATAAATTATGCTATTATTCAGACAGCTTTACACCCTCCAGGTCCTGCAGAGTCCTCATTTCACCAGTTAGGGAATAATGTAAACATTGAGATGCAGTGTGGAGGCCCTTCCCTCTTCCCAAACAGGGGAGCAAACTAACTCAATCCAGAAATCCCTATCGTGCTTGTCAGTAGTTGGTGAAAGTGCTTCCAGAGAATCTGAAGAAACACTTCTACCAAAACTGTGATGCTGGCCAATACCATGTACTGAAGTCTGGTCAGCTTTTGTATATTGTTTCTCTGCACATGGCAGCTGTTGAAAGTTATTTCTGCTCGGGTTGGCCAGTTCTTGAATGGTTGCTCCGGGAAGGAAAAGCATGCATTTAGGATGTGAAGCCTGCATAAGTAATAGGTCTACAATTTGAATTGATCACCCATTGCAGTGCTTGACTCTCTCAGGGTAGTGAAGCATAGTGTCCAAGGAGTAATCAGGAGGAGTGGGGTAGGCAAGCAATCACCTTTCACAGGGACGCAGTAATAATACTTGATAAATGATTATAGAGCCAGTGTTTTTTCTTTATAAAAGGATAAGTAGATTTATTACACTCACTACTAAATGCTACTCAGTAATTTACAGGTATATACATAAAGCAGATTAAGGATACCTTAGATCGCATTCTGTAATCCAATTTAACCCCTAAAGGCTCCCTACTTCTCAGTACCCCTTCACCTATACCAGATAGCACCCCACAGTATAAGGTGGTATCACTTTAAATAAAACAGGCCTATTGGCTTTACCAAGAGTCATCACAACATATAAGTTAAGCCTATTGACTTTATCAAAGGTGCACCACATCTCAAGGAAACACTCCACATATAAACATCAACAACCTTTCACTATAGCCTGGAATCATGTGTAAATGCAATGCTTAATGTCAATTAATCATTTCAACATTGATCAAAAACCACTATGAACATAAAGGCTTAATAATGAATGTGTCCTTTTTTATTCACCTTCAGGCCACATAAAATCCAGTCATAGAGCCAGCCCTTAGAGGGCACTGTACTCCTAGCTGTAGACCAAACACTCCAGCCTCAAGAGTGTTTAAATACAAATAAAATACTAGCGGAGACATAATTTTGGTGACCCCAGAAACACAGAGTCAGGGCATTCAAAATTTCATGGGGGATACTGCTGCTCCCCTGCAACCCCACCTCCACACAATTTATTTTTCTCAAACTTTTTATTTTTATTGAATAAAACAAATACAAAGAGGCACTTTGCGATGTGACAATCCATGACTCTGTCGGTCAACATTATGCTATTGTACAACTCAGCATATCATTGTAATTGCATATGAAAAGTGACCCTTTATATTACTCTAATCGTCTGCAGTGCATCAACATTCATGTAATAAACAGAATTTGCACTGTACTCTATATCCCCACTCTCCCCGTCAATTAATCAGGAAAGAGACCCTTTAAGAAAGTAGGGGGGAAAGATTTGCATATTGGACCATCCCATGACAGTATCACCAGTATGGATCCCAAAACTAGAAGGGGAACACATTACAAAGGGGGAAGGGGTGAAAACTTAAATAACTAACAAACTAGGCATATTGAGGATGAGCATATACTAGTCGTTTCTATTGGGTGGTGTTGTGGTTGTGTTTGGATTATTACCTTTTAGTAGTCAGTCTGTGTTGTGTCGGTGCAGTGGGTATGGGGATCTTATATCTGGAACATATGGAGAGCTCTTGTGCATGTGGGGCAGAAAAATAGAGGGAGGCCGACAGATAAATATCTTACCAACAGACTTCATATGAATTCAAAATCTTTGCTTGTGTTTTTAATTTTATCTGTCAAACGCTCCATGGTGATGTCTTGAAAAAGGACCGCATGCCACTGTGATATTGAAGGAGCAGACGCTCCTTTCCAGACACCAGCCAGGGTCATCTTGGCAGCTCCCAGACACAGCCACATAATTGAGCTATCCCCTGCCGTCTGAGAGTGTGGTCCCGCAGGCCCAGTAGTGTGAATTCCAGCGAGTGCGGGAGAGGGTATCCCAAGATGTCTTTCATCTGAGCAAGTATTTCCACCCAGTATGGCCTAATTGTGGGGCAGTCCCACAAAATATGACGGAAGTCGCCCAGCAGGCCTGAGCCCCTCCAGCATCTATCAGATGAGTCTGGGAAAATCTTATGTAACTTAACTGGGTGGAGGTACCAGTCATAGAGGACCTTGTAGTGAGTTTCTCGAATGCCCATTGATCTATTAAATTTCTTAAGATCCCTTGCTCGGGTCTGCCATTGCTCTGCAGATATCTCCCTCCCCAGGATTTGATCCTAGATCTTTCTGTGTCTTAGAGCAGCTATTCTGCCTGAGGAAGTCAAGAGTGAATAGAAAAAGGAAATGGTCCCCTTGGTTCCTATCTGTTTCTGTGCAAACTTTTTGAGCGGGGATAGTTCCATTGTGGCGGCTTGTTTGATTGTGGGGTCAGATGCCCAGTGCATAAGTTGGTTGTAGTGAATAAAGCTTGGTTGCCAATAGGTTAAAGTTCCATCAACAGTTCTCAAATGTAAGAGTGTCATTGCTGTGGAATAAGTCGGACATTTTGTGACAGCCCCCTTAAGTGTATCGGGGTATGTGGGTAGGGGAAGGATGTCAAAGCATTTTAACGGCCACTTCGTCCCACGCTTTCAATGTTGTTCTAGTCGGGGCACTCAGGTAAATGTTGGGAGGGGTGAGTTGCCCTAAGCTTCCAAAGTAAGTCCCAAATCATTTTCCCCACAACCAATCTGTCCATATGGAGCCAGTGTTTGTCTAATTCTTGTAGTGACCATTCAGTGATCACTCTATGTTGGGCTGCTTTATGGTAGAGTGGGAAGTTGGTAAGTGATAATCCCACTTCCGAAGTGGGTAGGGTCAATAGTTTGTTCGAGAGCCTGGCCCTTTTTTCTGCCAGAGAAATTCTATAATCATTGTTCAGAGCATTGTGAAAAACTGCCTATCAATTTCCACTGAAAGCCATTGAAAGAGGTACAAGAGGCATGGTAGGACCGTCATTTTTATGGCATTTATACATCCTAGCCATGCGATATATGGGCGTCCAGGCTTTCAAATCTTGTTTTAGTCGGTGTAGGAGTGGGGGGTAATTGGCTTTATAGAGATCTTCTACTCTCGGTGTAATGTTGACCGCTGGATAAGTAATCTCCTTTTTAGCTATGCGAAAGGGTGCATTATTGATCAGGTTTCCCATTTCTCTTGGTGCGATCGTCAGGGTGAGTAGAAAGGACTTAGTGGGATGTACTTCATACCCTGCCACCAGTTCAAATTCTTTTAGCTCAGCCTGGACTGCTGTCAGTGATGTATGGGGGGAACTCAAATTAAGCAGAACATCATCTGCAAAGAGTGAGATTTTATGGGTTAGTGTCACAAAAGGTATGCCCTGTATATCCAGTGTCTCTCTCATTCTAGCTGCAAGGGGTTCGATACTTAGGGTGAACAAAAGCGGAGATGATGGGCATCCTTGCCTTGTACCGCTCTCCAGTGTGAAGAACTCAGTGGCATGACCATTTATCAGGACTCTCGAGTGGGGGTTAGCATATATGACCTGTATTTGAGTCCTAATTCTTTCCCCAAATCCTAATTGTCTCAGTGTCTGGAATAGGGAAGACCAATCCACATGGTCAAAAGCCTTTTCAGCATCTAGGGCCAAGAGAATTGCTGTATCTTTTTCTTATTCACTTTTTCTATTCGATGTATCACCCGCCTAAGATTATCATGGACTTGGTGGCCTTTAATGAACCTGGGTGGATCATGTCCAACATAAGGTCCTCAAGTCTATTAGCCAGGATTTTTCAGTATATTTTAACATCTAGGATAAGTAAGGCTGTTGGTCTGTAAGAGGAGCAGGTCGTCAGGTCCTTACCAGCTTTGCGTATCACTGTTATTAAGGCTTCACCTATTGAAAGGATGCCTACTCTTGTGTATGCGAAGGAGTTAAAAAGAGTCGTCAGATGGGGGACTAAGTTGGTTCCAAAAGTTTTATAAAAATGAGCTGTCAGGCTGTCTGGGCCTGGGGATTTATTAAGCTTGAGATAGTCTATAGCCTTCTGAACATCGTCTGGTGTAATGGGTTCCTCAAGCTCTTCCTGTTGCTCTGTATGTAGTTTTTAGGTAGCTGAAACTTTACCCCTTAGTGCTGGGACTTTCCCCTGCAGGGCAAGGGTAGGGGATTCTTTATGGCGCTTTTCCATTTTTATGAGGTCTGCCTTCAGTGTTAATCACTGCTTGGTTTTCTGCCTCATAAGGGAAGTCATAAGTGAGATACATTTCCCTCTTAGCACTGCCTTAAAGGGATCCCAGGTATTGGGCAAAGTGGTGTCTTGCGGGTCATTCTGTTGGAAATATTCCCTAATAGCTAGTCTAAGTTTGTTACGCAGAACGCTGTCTCTTGTCAGTGGAGTCGGAAAGAACCATCTGCGGAAAGCAGATCTCGGTCCTGGCCAGTGTAGCGTGACTTCTAACATTGCATGGTCTGAGATCGTGATAGCGTGAATAGTGGCTGAATAAATGTCCTGTTGTAGTGTTTGGCTCACAAATACATAGTCTATTCAGGAATATGTCCTATGGGAATGGGAGAAATATGTGTAGTCTTTAGTGGCGGGGTGGGCCATACACCAAGCGTCTAAGAGCCCAACTGCATCACTTCTTGCTGCAGGGATCAAGCGAATGTTCCTGTTTGCGACCTCTGTGGATGGGTGCTATCTAACTCAGGGTTCCAAACTAGGTTAAAGTCTCCAAGTATTATTACCTCCCCTTCGACGAACCCCGCCAAGTGATTGAGAAATGCAGTTATAAATTCTAACTGGTATGCATTTGGAGTATATACCACAGCTATGGTACAGCGTCGACCCAGCACATTTCCTTTCATCATCAACATCCTTCCCTTTTTGTCTGTCTTAACCTGTGTTATGTGAACCGTAAGTGAAGAGTGAAACACCAAGGCGACTCCATTACCCTTGGTTGTGGCTGATGATCTATAAATCAAGGGATAAGTCTTAGGTTTTACCCTATGATCTTCTGATCTTTTCATATGAGTTTCCTGTAAGGCCACAATGTCCAACCTACGATCAAGTAGATATTTCCAGAATTTAGTGTGCTTGTGGGGGGAGTTGAGGCCTTTTAGATTTCACGTACCTAGTGTAACTGCCATAGATAGGGGAGGAATTTTCCTTCTAAAGTGTAACGGTCCTGCAGGTGATGATGTTGAACAGCGACTCGCTCCTCTCCACTGCCTCTGACCCTGCTCCCTCGTCTCATCTCCCATTCCCACCCCCTTTCTAGCCCACCACCCCAACATGCCACAATAAACCATTTAAAACTTAAAAACTGTAACATACTGAGGATCCAAGGCTCCTCACTAACAGGTGAATTTAACCCTTGCGGTATATTTCCTGGGGACTTCGGTCCAATTCCGCGTTTACTGCTGAAGGTAAAGTAGATGCTTAACAAGACACAGGTTACAGTTAGTAGGAACCTTCCATGTCCAGCGGCGGTCTATAATATCAATCAAATGGAGAGAGCCACATGAGATCTATACTCCCTCCGTGGAGCCTCCACACATCACTTTGATAAGGGAGATTTGGGGCTAGTTTCATCCCTTAATGTTCCTTTTTCTATTCGTTTGTGATTGATGGTACCCCTCCGGACTAGCCTCCTGCTCACAGTGTATTGCGCTTGCTGACGCCTGTTGTTCATTTGCCCATTCGTCGTCCTTTACGTTGCTACTGCCATTGTCCACTTGTCGTTGTAACATTTGGAACAGTGATCCCTAGACAAATTGCAGCGTCTTCCAGGTCCGTAAAGTGATGACATTTATTGTGGAAATCAAAGGCAATGCTGAACAGTAATGTCCATCTGTACCTTACCCGTTCCTGTCTCAGGTAATCCGTGACCGGCTTAAATTGCATTCTCCTCATCAGAGTGGCGGGTGTCAAATCCTGAAATAATGAGCACGTTACTCCCTGGAAGGAAATCGATTCTCGTTTGTGGGTTTCTAAGAGGATCTTCTCTTTCACTTTGAAGGAGTGCAGTTTGGCTAAGACATCTCTGTTTCGGACCACGTCTCTTATTCTCTGTGGGCCCACTCTATGTACACTCTCCACTTTCACTTCTGGCTGGTCCTCTCCCAGTAGGTTGAAAAAAAGCCCAACCACCAATGCCTCCAGGTCCAGCCCTTCTGCTCCTTCCTCCAGGCCTCTAATATGAATGTTATTCCATCAAGAACGGTTCTCCAATTCTTCACACTTAACAATGGCAGCCTGTAGTTGGTAGTGGATCTGTTCAGTGTCCTTTTCCAGTGGTCCCACGCGCTTTTTAAGTTCTGCATAGTGGGCTTCCAGATCCATGGTGCGTGATCCGATAGCCTCAATGTCTGTCTATATCACAGGTAGTTGGGCCTTAATATCTGCTTTTAGGGTGTCTAAAGATGTATTCAGGTCTGTGCGTAGCTCCTCCCTGAGTTCTGTTTTAAAATCTTTGAGGGAGGTGAGATTGCGTGTTCAGTCTCTTGGTTCCGCTCTAGTGGCTTAATTGGACTGGCTTTTCTTTGAAGGCATAGGGGTATTGATTCAATGACTGTTTGTCTGTTCTTCACTACTTTCTTAGGGGTCCTGTGCCTCATCACGTTCTCACTGGTAAGGAGGAACACCAGGGTAGTTCCGTAGTTCCAGTTATTTGCCCAGATCCCCTGACTTTGAACCGTTCTGGGAGTTCAGGCTTTCCAGGGACTGGGGCGACTCTTTAAGTCTCGTCCAAGGCTATCTTAAGGTGCAGCATGGTTGTACCAGAACAAATTATTATTTACAATCTCTCCATTATTCCTCTACTTCCCTAGTAGCATACCGCTCCGATGTTCAGAGGGCCCATGTGGTGTGCCTGGTAGCTCTGGATTTATTTTCCCAGGGTGTCCCAGCTAGGCTTGTGGTTGCTACAGGCCACGTTGTTGTATAGTGCACCTCTGTTATACCGGTCCTCACCTGGTCCTGTGCCCCCTGGCCCTCGGTGAGCTCCTGTGGTGCGCTAGGCAACCCTGGATACACTGTCCAGGCCTGCTCTCTCTCCTTGTGTTAGCGATTCAGTGCTTCCCGACTGTTTATCCGATCTGGGTCCCCGAGGCGGCTGCCATGTTGAGGTCAGGCATTATTGTACTCCTTCGTCTCTCCCAGTTTGCGCGCCTCCCTCTCACCTCCTTGGTTGTTCTTCCCCATTCCTGTTCTGGAGCAGCTGCGTTTGTCACGTTCCTGCCAGTCTACTGCGATAGCTCCTCATCCGTGGCAGGTGAGTCCCCGTGTCCGCCATTTCCTGCTTCCGGCCTCCTCCGATTTCCAGCTCACATCATCCTCTTTGGAAGCATTTCGGGCTGTTAGAGGCTTCCCCCCAGCTTCCGCTCACTGTCTTCGTTCCGAGGGGGACCGCATTTGTGGTCTGGAAGGAGCCTTTGTCTCCGTTTCAGCAGTTCAATGCGTAGCCGCTGTGGATCACGTCCAGGTGGCCATGATGGTTGGCCACACCCCCCAGCTACATATATTTTAATCACACAATTTATTTTTTATGTAAATGGTGCCCCTGCTGACCTGGGGCCACCACAAAATATGTCAATGACCTTTTCTGAGGTTTTGTGGGGCACTCCCCAATGGAAAGACGCGGGTATTTTATTAGCAGCTCCCTGGTTGTACTGGGAAGAGCTGCTTAGCTTTTCTTTTGTGGTCTTCCTTTTTTTTTTTTTATCCTGGGTACCCGTGCCTATTGAACACCTGCGTGCTTTCTTGTTAGGGGCAGCTGGAAGAGTGCACTTCTGACTACTGCTGCCATCTCCCCTCCCGACCAGCATGCCTTCTTGTCAGCATGGGATTGTGCAGTGGTGTTAACCCTATCTGCTCTGTATACGCTGTGTATTACTTTTGTGATGGCCACCCCACAGTCTCCAGTTACGGGATATGGAGGCAAGCCCACCTTCTCTAGTGTAGGGCACAACAAGGCTTCACCTTCTCCTTTGCTTTGGGTCCAGGGATTGATTCCCATCCCCTCTTACAGTGTATATGGCCCAGAGGATGAGGACCCTGGGGCTAATAGAGAGTCTGTAGAGGTGGCACCAAGCATTCAAAGATGCAGCAGAGCCGTGCGCACTTTGATCCTTGCTGGGAGTCAAAGATCACTAATATTAAAAAAGCCATAATTCGGGCCCTATTGATTCAAATTGGACTTTCCTGGGCTCATTGTACTCCTGATTACCAGCTTTAGTCACCAAAAGGAGTTCCAGCAGGTCTCATGGTCAAGAAAGCACACATTCATGCAGGGAGCTGATTCTACTGGATCCCTTCCTCAGCTATTTTCTTGGTCTTTTTTCTCTCGTTCTCCTCTCCTCCGATTAGGCACAGAAGTCCAGATCTTATCCCCAAATCATCCTCATGTGGTATGGGGGGGCAGTCTCACTGGCCCCTGCAGAGACACACATGATCTGAGGTCAACTAGAGGCAGAATCCTTAGTCCCTTAGGTCATCAGGCAGATTGTCCTTCCAATTTGCCATGGTTTCTGCCGCTGTTGCAGTCCCAGTGCCTATAGTCCAACAGCCAGGGTGTTGTTAGAAATTGGTTTGTTGGTTTACCTTAGTCAAACAGCAACCATAATCCTAGTCAGGGTAAGTGTCAGCAAACCCTATATTAAACTTTGTCACCTTCTGGCAGCTTGGGATGGAACAGTCAGGCTAAACGTAGACACAGTGTAAAGTATTTGTGCAACAATTTAAACAGTAAAACAGTGAAAACACCACACAAAAAGATTCTGCACCAGTTTAGAAAAATAGATCAGGATTTAATAAATATAACTAGACCAAAACAACAAATATCCAATAATTAGAACTAGAGAGTATTGAAATTCAAAGTTTTAAGTAAAAATAGCCCTTAGAAGTGGAAAACACTATTGAGGATATCTCATCGTGTCGGACCAGGACAAAGTCAAAACGTCAGGCTGACCATGATGGAATGCAGGCCTCCTTCAGAGACCCTGTTAGGCCTTCTGATCCAAAATACCTTGAATCCTGGTTGCGGAGCGTTGTGTGGATTCTAATCGAAAATGTATCACGCAGCAGAGATGATGTGCCGGTTCTGAGATGCGGTGAGGCTGCGGTGTGAGTACTTGATGCATCAACATCGAGGATCCTGTCAATGTGGCTTTCAATGTCAAAACCAGCATTGAGGATGTGATGTGCAGCTGAGGCTATGCATCGGTTTTGTTGCGCAGGGAAAGCTACAATGCAGAGATTTGTCATCAAGGCTGCCGTCATCGGGGATGAAAGGACCTTGTGCTGGGAAAAGCATTGTTCAGTGGCAGTTCCAAAGGCGATGCAACAGTCCCAAGAGGTGGATGCAGTGGCTATTTGTGAGGGGTCCAATCCACGCAACGGGAATGTGTTGGTTCTGCTCAGGATGCGCTTCTCAGCCAAGGAGAGGTGTCAGTTTGGCTTGGGGCTGTGTCACACAGCAGAGAATGCTTTGGTTCCAATGGAGATGCACCACTGGCCCACTTCCAAAGGACCAGGACTTGGGTGGCACCACTTGGCAGGGCAGACTCACTGCTGGAACAGTCCAGGTGCAGAAGCAGGGTTGTTGGAAGTCTTTTATGTCCCTGAGACTTCTGATCAGGAGGCCAGCCAGATAGTCCTTGGAGTCACTGTGGGTTCAAGTGATGCAGGTCGAGTCCTTCATACCCAGTCAGGGGAACAGCAGGCATCAGGGCAGCACAGCAAGGCAGGAGTCCAGGAAAGCAGTAGTCCTTCTGAGTAACAGTATTTCAGCAGCACAGCAATACTTGTACCTCGCTGAGTATTCACAGGTCCAGAAGTGTACGGAAGTGATGGTGTCAGAGGTCCATTACTTATACCAAGATAGGCCTTTGAAGTGGGGGAGAACTTCAAAGACAGGCCTTTGAAGTGTACATAGCACACTGACCTTCCTGCTCTGGCTCCAGAATCACTTCAAGGGGTTATCCGGCCTTTTGTGTGGGAACAAGACACAGCCTGTTGAAGTGTAAGTGAGACTGTGGCCAGCTCTTCCCTCCCATCCTTTTTGGATGGCCCACCAAGTTACACCTAAGCTCCCATTGTGTGTGGCTGTCTGGGGGGAATACACAACATCCAGCTGTCACTCTCCCCAGAGAAGTGATCAGGCAGTAGGCATCAATGGGCTAACGTAAGAAAATGCCATCTTCCTAAAAGTTGTATTTTAAGAATTATAATTTAAAATCCGACTTCACCACGCGTTGTGATTTTTAATTGTGATTCTAAAGACACCTACCTCGAAATCTTTATCTCTTCCAGATTGTTAATTATACTTGTAACATGTAATAAACTAATTCCAATGTTATTCTCTGGGAGAGGTAGACTTTGCACTACTGAAAAATGACTTTCGGAGCTTTTCACTACCAGAACACGTACAACTTAAAAGTACATGTCCTGCCTTTTAAATACATTGCGCCCTGCCCTCTGAGTTGTCCAGGCCCTAACTTAGAGGTGACTTATATGTATAAAAAGGAAAGGTTTACGCCTGGCAAGGGGGTTATTTTGCCAGGTTCATATGGCTCTGCAATGGCAAGTCTGAGACAATGTTTAAGTACTACTTAAGTGGGAAGAACAATCAATGCTGCAGGCCCACTAGTAGCGTTTATATTACAGGCCCTGGATACACATAGTACCACTTTACTAGGGACTTATAAGTAAATTGAATGTGCCAATTGGGGATACACCAACATTACAACCTTTAAGTGAGAGAGCACAATCATCTTAGCAATAGTTAGAAGTGGTAAGGTACACATAGTCCTGATACCAGCAAAAACGAAGTCAGAAAAGCGGAGGAGGTAAGCAAAAAGTTGGAAGAAGACCACCCTAAGGCTGTCAGGTCTAACATGTGTGGAAGCTTCTAGAAGTCAGACACCCCTGGTCCATCCTAGGGTGCCATATCACCTTTCTACCCATGCCCCAACCCTCCTGCACAGCATGCTAGGACAGTCCAAGATGGTATTGCCCAGAAGTCACTGGACACATCTCTGCCACTCGCTGACATCATTTTCTCGGCCTTTTGCACCAAATCCTCAAAGAAGAGCCCCCTCCTGTGTTGGCTGTAGTTGACTGGGCTTCCTTCTTTGTTTCTGCGGTCCTTGGCTGTCCAGCAATGGTACAGTGTGACAGCTAATGAATAGATGCAGACTTTCTTCAACCCTCTCCTTCTCAGGAGCTGAGGGGAGCACTGTTAAATACACCTTTTGTGTGTGGAGGCCTTTCTTCCCACTGCTGGGGAACAGAGCAATTTACTTGGCCCCCGCAGGGTGACAAAAGGCCTGGGCTCTGAACTTGAGCTGACCCAGAGAAATGTGAAAATTCTGGAGGACCCATAAAGTGTAGATGTATAATCTTGGGACCTGTGTAGTCATACTGGGTGCACATGTTTCCCCCAGTGTCATACCTTACGGGACTTTGTGGGCCTTAGGTAAGTGAAACAGCACTCTAAGGCAGATTTACCCCTATATATATATATATATATATATATATATATACTATATATACGTATATATATATATATATATATATATATATATATATATATATATATATATACAGAGAGAGAGAGAGAGAGAGAGAGAGAGAGAGAAAAACAATATGTCACTGCAAAAACCGTACAGACTTTACATACGAATCCCTCAGCCACCAAGCCCATGGACTTCTTTCATGACAAGATCCCCAATGTACACAAAAACTTTGAACCCAAACCCATAACCACTGACACCCTCGGCCTCCTCACCCCCATGAATGCCAACCCCAATGCAAACTCCGACCAACTGCTCACTGCCTGGGGCCAGCTCACCACACAAAACACCATAGCAATCATGAACTCTGTCAACTAATGGCCAACCATGGACCCTCGTCCCCACCACATTTTTAACCTCTGGGCCAAGAAGATCAGGAAAGAGCTTATGCACATCTTCAACTCATCCATAACCATGGCCATCTTTCCCAAAGAATAGAAACACTACAAATTCAAACCCCTTGTAAAGAAATGATCCGATAACCCAGGTGAACTCAAGAACCACCATCCCATTTCTCTGCTCCCCTTTCCGCCAAAGTCCTCGAGAAAAGCGATCAACCGCTGTAGATAAGTGGGGTATTATGCAATGATGTTCGTTAGGCTTCACTATGCAATACTCTCACAGTACCCCAAAGATGGTCTTTAGGATTCCCAATAATTAATCCTTAGTTCGTCCTGGTAGTGTGGAAAAGAGCAGTCAGGCTTTACTAGAGGGATATGTGTTAAACATTGCAGAGTACCAACATGGACGATAAGTAATTGACACGACTTGAAAGAAATCCTACACCAATTTGTAAAAATAAAGCAGAGATTTATATTAATTTGAGACACCAAAACAAAGTAAGTGAGATATGCATAACCTGAGTTATGGATTTTCAAGGAAAAATAATTAAATCCAGGTAGACCAATTTTACCTGGCTGTGGATCCCGGGTGCAGAGATGTCCTGGCTGTCCTTGGTGCTGAACGTGTGTCTGTGCTCGCTAAAATATGGTACTTCTGACAGTCACTTGAAGGTCAAGATTGAGGGAGCCCACAGGGGGTTAAGTTTGTGTGGGCTCCAGGACCAGGAGTCACCAGAGAGAACACATTTACCAAGATCCGGAGTCTCGGGTGCAGAGGTGTGCTTGGCTAGCCATGGTGCTGAACTGAAGCTGTGGTTGCTGAATATACCACTGTGAAGGTGCAGGTGAGGAATCAGAAGCAAAACCATGACAACGGAGCCACTGGTAACATCGGATGCAGGGAGTTATGTTGTGCCCTCATGTGTCAGTGTCAAGTAAAGATGGTGATGACCAGACTGGCCACCAACGAGCTTGGCAGTGGTAAGATAAGTGAGAAACTATCCCGCCTTCTGGAGGTCCTCTGGAAAATGGTAGCTGGCTCTAGTTTGGTGGAGAGCTGCATTACACTTCCCAAAATTCACTGAACCACTAGCTTTTGTCGATCCCTTGGAGGGCCCAATGGCCAGTGCTTCTTCTGTTCTGGTAGGTGCTTTTTACCTGTGGTAGCTGGGGACTAGTACAAGAGAGTCTAGTCTTTGGCTCACAGACGGTTCGTACTTCCTGGCGGAATCAGTTTTTAGTCCGGGACTAGCCACAGTTGAGCAGTTCCAAGAAGGTTGCCACAGTTTCAAGGTATCACACCTTTGGTTTCTGAAGGTCCCTGTTGTTATTGATACAGGTCTTCTCTTGTCCTTTCTTCACAAGTTGTTGCAGATCTGAGATTGTGGTTCCAAGGGTGTCCCTTACATTCTTGATTCAGGGTCTTTATTGGTGTGGTTGCAAGAAGCCAATGGGCTACTAGTCCCAACAGCTAATCCATCCCTGAGGTGATCGCATCCAGTGGGTTGTGACACCTTTTCTACCCAGAACCCTCCATTTTTACTCTTTTCAAGATGGCAGAATTCTTCCTCGGCTGCACAGACCAGACTGCCCACCCCAGAGGTGTGGCTATCCTTCTCAGGGTGTGTGCCTGGGGGCAGGGAAATGGGTTTGTCCTCCTCTGGGGGACAGCCTGCTTGCATATCAGAGGCGATGTGCCCTTTGAAAATCACTGTCTTAATGTGCCATTTCACTAGCCTTCCAGGGAGGGATGTGTGACCTTCTTCCCTTCCAGGCCTTTGTCCTGACTCCTGTGAGTGTTTACATTTCTACCCAGAGGATCAGAATCCTATCTTGGCAGCAGCAGATGCAAGCTGGCAACCAGAGCACAGGAAAACAGGGGCAACTCGGTGGGCAACCTCTAAGGTTGCTCTCTGGGCCCATGTCACATCACCCTCAACACAAGATTCATATCAGGGGTGAGAAGGCACGTGTTTTTGCTACCAAACATGATTCATTTAATCTGTATCACAATGGAGCTGGTGACTTCAAGTTTGCTCGGGTTGCAGCCCATGTTATCCTATGGACCCTCAATCACTAACAGTAGCCTTTTATGGAAAAGGCCACTATAATGACACGTAAGCTTGTACACCTTTAATATAATTCAAACTGCTTTCTGGGCTCAGGAGGCCTTTCTTATGGGTGACTGACCTAAATTAAAGATAGTGCTTGGTCAAGTCAATGGATTTGTAGGGTGCACTTCTCACCCATGAGGGTATCCAGGTGAAAGTTCAGCTGCATGAGATAGGTCTGGAGTGTTCAGTCAAAAAGCCAGATCTTGAGATGTTTTCTGAACTCCAGGATGGAGGGGAAGGCCCTCAGGTGGAGGGGGGATTGCTCCACACTTTTGCTGCAAGGTAGGAGAAGCCCCATCCTCAGTGGGTGTTCCTGCGGATGCGGGCTGTCTGGGCAAAGTAGATGGTGGAGGATTGAAGTTGTCTGGTAGGGTGATGAAAGTTCAGGTGATGACTTAATTAGGCAGGTCCTTAGTTGTGTAAGGCTTTGTAGGAGAGGGTCAGCAGCTGAAACTGGCATCACTTGTGTATGGGGAGCCAATTTCCTGAGGTATGGGTATATGTGTGAGTGTCTTGGGAGGTCAAGTATGAACCTTGCTGCTGCATTCTGAATGATTTGGAGTTTTTTGTGAGTTGTAACCTGAGTCCACCATAGAGAGTTTTACCATAGTCCAGGCAGCTGGTGACGAGGAAGATCTTGTGTAGGAGGCAAAGGATGTGGAGTAGGCAGAGGAGAATGAGTTGACCTAATTTTGTATCCGTAGTTTGTTGTCGATGATGACCCCTAGGTTGCAAGCGTTTCTGTCAGGGTGGGGGACGCTAGGTCTGATGCCCACCAGGAGTTGTCCTAAGGTGAGGTGGAGGTCAGAGTTGCAGGATTTCAGTTTCATCAGAGTTAAGTTTGAGGAAGCTTTCTTTCTTCCAGTTGGGTATGTTGTTCATGCAGAACTGGAAGTTGGTCTTGGCCTTGGATTTGTCTTCAGTTAGTGAGAGGATGAGTTGTGTGTCCTCTACATAGGAGATGATGTTCAGTCAGTGATTTCTTCCAATGTTGGCCAGGGGGTCATGTAGGTGTTGAATGGGGTGGGGCTGAGGGCAGATCCTTTGGGGACTCTGCAGATTTTGGACTTGGGTTGGGGGATAAGTGAAGGGAGGTGGCTAGTCTTTGTCTCATCGGAAAGAAAGGAGGCAATCCATTTAA
The DNA here is from genome assembly GCF_031143425.1 of Pleurodeles waltl. NCBI lineage: Eukaryota > Metazoa > Chordata > Amphibia > Caudata > Salamandridae > Pleurodeles > Pleurodeles waltl. The sequence goes on along the minus strand of NC_090450.1, from coordinate 679,044,490 downwards.
GGGCATCTCCTTGGATGCTGATCTTGTGGAGTCTTTTGAGCAAAGTCTAATGGGAGATTGTGTCGAAGGCCGCATAGAGGTCGAGGAGGATGAGAGTGGCCAAGTGTCCTTGGTCTAAGAGGATTCTGATATCATCCATCGGTGTGACCAGGGCGGTTTCAGCACTGTAATTGGGGCGGAATCCAGACTGTGATGAATCCATCAGGTTGCTGTCTTCTAGGTATGCTCTGAGTTGCTAGTTAATGGCTTTATCTAATAATTTCACTGGGAGATGGAGCAGGGAGATTGGTCTGTAGTTTTTAAGGTTGCTGGGGTTGACAGAGGGCTTTTTGAGGAGGGGCTTGATTCCAGTCATCTGGGTAAGTGCCTGTGTTGATGGCTAGGTTAAAGATGTCTGTGAGTCCTTTGCCGATGCTGCTGCCAAGGTTAAACGTGTCATGTGGGAAGGGGTCCGTGCGGGATCCTGAGTGAATGGATTTCATGATTCATAAGACTTCTGGGTGGTGAGCTGATTCCACTGGTGGAGTCCGTGCTTTGGAGTGGTGTCTAGGGAGTTGAGGAGCTTGATTGTGTCTGCTGCAGTGGACTGGGGCCCAAAGTTCCTGTTGATGGTGGTGATTTTGTCATGAAAGGAGGGGCGAGGTAGTCGCACAGTTCCTGTGTGGGGTATATAGTGTTCTCTAGTGCTGAGGGGTTGCGAACGCTTTGACAATAGTGAAGAAGTCTGTGCTGTGGTTTGCACTGTCTTGAATGCGGGTGGCCAAGACTTGCTTTCCGGTGTTTTTTATGAGCCTATGGTAGGGGTTGAGAACTTCCTTGAGTGGGATGCAGTCATCAGGGAGTTTGGAGCGGTGCCACTTCCTTTCACGTTGTTGGCAGGTGTGTTTCTGAGTGCAGAGATCCGTGTGTACCAACTTGCTTGGTAGAAAGTTATATTGGCTTTGCTGGGGGTGTCTATGTTTGAGCAGAGTGATATCCAGGTGGTGAAGTGTTTAGCGTCTCTATTGATGTCCGGGGTGGGATTGGGTGACTGGTGGGTGGTGCCTATTGGGTAGTAGTTGAGGGTGTTGGTCCGTTGGTTCTTGGATATCTTGTTCCATCTTCTATGTGATGTGGGGGGGGGTTAGGTATTTGGTTTGGTGTGAGGAGGTATTTTAAATTGATGATGGCATGATGACATTGTTTGAGCAGTTTACATTGCTCCTGCAGTCTTCAATGGCAGGCCTGCTCTCAGTAGTTTACTTGGGCAACTCAGGGTGACATAAACAGTGCTTCAGGCCCTGATAACCCCCATAACACCAATGGGTGCCACTGGTACCATATACTAGGGGCTTCTAAGGGGATTAAGGTACTTGAGAATTGACAATACCAATTCACATTTACCAATTTAGGGAGAAAGCACTGGCAATGGGTCCTGGTTAGCAGGCTCTAGTGCACTTTCTGAGTCATAACCAACAGCATCTGGAGCAAAAGGTTGGGGTGACCTTCCAAAAAGAGCACTTTCCTACAACCGCCAATTCACTAAACACCTGGAATACTACAATCATCTGGACTCTTCCCAATCCAGATTCTGCACCAACCACAGTACCAAAACCACCCTGATCACTGCAACTGATGACATCAGAACCCTCCTTGACCGGGGAGAAACTGTGACCCTGATCCTTCTCGACCTCTCAGCAGCATTCAACACTGTATCCCACCACACACTCCTCAAGAAGCTTCACCACATTGGACTCCAAGGAGATGCCCTCAGATGGATCGCCTCCTTCCTCGCCAGAAGAAACCAGAGAATCCTCCTACCACCTTTTACCTTGTAACCCAAGAACATTATCTGTGGTGTCCCACATGGCTCATCCCTCAGTCCTACACTGTTCAACATCTATATGACCACCTTGGTCAACATCATCAAAACCCATGGAATTAACATAATTTCTTATGCAAATGACACCCAGCTCATCCTCTCACTATCAGAAGACCCCCTCACCAAAAACAAGGGATACTTTCCACAGGTGCACAGCTGGCATTGCCAACTGGATCAAAACCACTGCATAAAGCTCAACACAGCTAAAAAAAGAAGTGCTGATCTTAGGGTACAGCACTTCCCCATGGAATGACTCCTGGTAGCCTTCTGAACTAGAACCCACACCCACTCTGACAGACCATGTTTGCAACCTCGGCATCATCCTGGGCAGCAAGCTCACCAGGAAGCACCAGATCAATGCAGTCGCTTTCGCCTACTTTCTCACTCTCCGCATGCTCTGTAAAATGTTCAAACGTCCCAGTGAACACCAGATGAACCGTCACTCAAGCCCTAGTCACCAGCCAGGAAAACTCTGGCAAAACACTGTACGTAGCAATCTCCATGCACCTCCTGCGGAGACTACAGACCATACAAAATACGCGCAGACTCATCCTCAACATCCCCAAATAGACCCACACCACCCCACACTTCAAAAAGCTCCACTAGTGCCCCATCCAGAAGAGATGAGAATTTGTGGCACAGTTTTTATTATGGAAATAGAATTGTGTGTTTATAAGCGGCAACAGCACCCCATGTGAATGACTGAGCTGGTCCCAAAAAGTCTGGAAGTTGTCGGCCTAATTCCTGACTAGCTTGCAATGCCTCACCCACCCTGAAAAGGAATAGGTATTTTGTAGCAACATAGACATGACACTCTGACTCGTCGGGGGAAGTTTATTAAACAGATCATGCACCTTTCATTCAGTAACTCACACACACATGCCGAGCAGGACATGAGATCCAGAATGGATTTCAATATATTGAAGCAAGTACATTCTAGTGTAAAATGAGCAGGCTGCCATTATGAGGCAGAAGGAGCATAATATTATTATCAGCAATACAATCAAAGTGAAGGATATAAAACCCCTCCACCATCTTAAATGATTAAATGATTATAAAAGCACATATATTACTAACCTACACCCTATGTCTGAAACCTGAGAACATAGTGGTGGTAACGTTTCCCGTCTAAGGAAGGGAACCCAACCCCATACCTGGAAACGTTGGCTCTGGCCTGCCTGCTCTCTGATCCCCTCCAGTGGCTGAAGAATCAGCTCCAGGATTAGCGAAGCTGTCAATAGGATGATTTTGATTGCAAAACTGCCATGGCTGGCATGCCCCCTGTTCACCTTAGGCCTATGCAATGCTTCTATACTAAACTATGTAATGTTCTAGGAACAGGCCTGACATCAACTGATTTGGGACTTCTGCCAAACTCCTGCAACAGCAATATGGAATAGAATAGCATGTACCGAACATGACAGCCTTAAACATAGCACAATGTGCAATGTTTATTAAGTGCTGATGAAATTTGTAGTGCCAGCAACTATGTGTTCTCAGAAAACAAGTAACTACAAACAAGCCACGAAAATAATAACATCAGTAAAATAAAATATGCAAAAAGGCACAAGTGTTGGGTCTGTAACTAAAATAAAGGTGTCCGTCCCAGGCACTCAGGTGAACCCCAACAAATTTAAGATGCTGATCCACACCTTCAAGGTCCTTCACAATCCAGGACCTGCATACATCAACCACTGCCTGAACTTTGGCCAACCCTCCAAACATCTGCCCTCCATGCCCCTCTCCCACGCACACACACCCTGCATCTGCTATAGCAACAGTGGAGGATTCTCCTTCCCCTACCTCACAGAGAAATCCTGTAATTACCTCCCCCTTCACCTATGGACCTCATCCTTTCTTCTGAAGTTCAGTAAAGGACTCGAGACCTGTTTCCTCCACTGAGCCCCATAGCAACTTTTCTCACAGTGCTGGGATACTCTCACAGGTGATTGCTGCATTCTAGAAGTCCTGATTGAGTTATGAGTGCCCACTAATATTATGAGGCCTATCCCAGATCTCCCCTTTAAACTGCAGAGGCCCCTCTGCGCCAGGCTATCGGTGTGAACCTACCAGGCAGGCCACAATGATAGTCTCCCAAGCACAACCCCGCACACTTGTACATATTCATGTGTAACCAGCCAAGTGTCCCTTACCCTAGTTACAGTGACCTTATCATAAAAGGATAACGGAGGTAAACATGTGCATTCCTTTATCTGTGTGATTACCGTGGGTGAAGCACATACTAACATTCACCCACAGTGAAAAGTCTAAAAACTGGTGATAAAAGTAAAAAATCCTGTCAAATGAAATGGGTGGAACCCATTTTGCAACAATGCACCAGAAGGCCAGTCGTAATGATATTGACACAGCTGCCTTGTGGTGAAAAAGGCTGCCCAGTCATAGGATTTCTGATGGCAGAACCATCAGAAACCTATGACTGGGCAGTCTCTAGATGAGGCAAGGGGACTACTCTATAGAGGAGCCTGGTGAACCACCGTTTGGTGCTGCAGGAGCCCCATTGTGTTAAGACAGGGCTCCCCTCTGTAAAGCCATGGGTAGAGTTTGGTGGACATAATACTCCGTCACCAACGTGCTCCCATCCACCCTATTACAACTATAAATGGTCCTCAAAAACACATTTGCATTGTCTGGGAGAGCGCTAGAAAAAGCGTGCACCGTCTACACAGCCTTAGAAAACGTTATGGAGAACTGCACTATGTATTTAGGAAAACCCTTTCGACTTCAGCTGCTAGATGAGCAACTTCCAGGGTGCCTTTTTTTAAAAGAGCTTTTAAAAGTGATATATTTGGTGGTCAGCATAGGTAAAGGTTGCTTATGAGACCCATGTATCAATGTGATCAACAGTCATGTTTCTCTTTTATCTAAACGTTAGCATAAAACCATTAACTCTTTTAGTATATATTATCTTGCTATAAAAACACCTTATAATTGTGCCACATAGAGTAATTTCTAAGCTTCAATACACTTTATGAAGTAAGTGTAAAACACAAGGATTTGCAAAGATTAAAAAATAAACCTAGAATTCTCTTTTCAGGAGGCCTGGTTGAAGTTTTAACTACACTGGAGTAATAGGAGTAATTTCACTAATTCCACCTTTCTCTTGTAAATCAACATTACTGAAAATATGTGATTACAAGCAACTCAACTAATTAAGAGTAAATTGTGGCAAAATCCTACCGCAGGAGGACAGGAACAGTGAACTAAAAGAGAGAAAGTGGCTGCTGCTATCCGCCTTCTGTTGTATTAAGCGCTATTCTCATAGCTCTAAATGAACCCCCAGGTCCATTTTCGACACATGTGTGCATTTTGCGCGAAGAAAATAGTGCTAAATGCTTTATGGCGCTCTTCTCGTAACTACGCAATATTCCAGGTTATGCGCACACGTACTTTTCCCATTTTAAAAGTTGGTGATCATTAGTTGTATTTGCTGCCTTTGTACAGCACTCACGCTGTCAGGAGACAATTAGTGCTAAACAATACATAACACGATCACTAACCTCATGTATCAGGGCACTTTTTTAAATCTTTCAACTTTCCTTCTATTTTACATGACTTTCCTGATAAGAATTTAATAAATAAAAACACGAGAAATTAGCAGAACATTCAGTAGTTTTTTAAAACAATCACTGCACTTCCTCAATTGTGTTTTATTCCAAGTTAGTTATGTATGTTTTGTTATCCCTGGCTCACACTGAGAGCCCTATTCATAAATCCTACGTTCAAAACCTGATAGTTAGCAGGTCCGATGTAAGAGCAGTGTAGAAATGAGTTTGTTTTTTTCACTCCTGTACCGTGAAAGCAATGAACAACAGGCACTTGAGCCGAAACTTGGTGGAGGTTGGCCTGCCACACCCCCTGGCTCTTCGCACACAGAGGGGAGGCTGGAGAATGATTCACAAATCACCGTGCCCGCAGTGAGTCACAGGTCTGTGCAGTCCTCACTGGACATGAAAAGGTAGGCCACAATGATGCATGTTTCTCTGAGGACCACTGTCAGCCCAGCACCAGCTCTCTGTCTCATAGTCAGAGCAGAGTTTGCAGCTTCAGATAGCAAGGGGAAGGGAAGGGAATGAAAATGGCAGGAGAGGACAGAGGGTATTTTGGGTCCTGTTCACAAAGGTAAATCTATATGTGTAGATTCACTTCCAGTATATTTACTCTCACACTTTTGAGTAACTCTACTGCTTTTACCTATTCACCATATACGAGTGTAAAGTTACTTAGAAGTTTAGACTTGCGTGTTACCACCCCCTGAAATAAGGGGCAGGAGTTAGAGCTGTAAAGTTACTATATGTGGTGACTTTACAACTGTATTAGATGTTCCTCATACTTGGCGGAGACAAGCGATATCAGGAAGGTGATCTCCCTATAGTTAAGTATAGGGAAGAGTTTAAAAGTTTGTTGAGCTTTAAAAAAAAAAATCAAAAACTATTTTTTGTTAAATAGTAATGTTAATTAATTTTATACATGCATTTTGTATGTAGCACAATATAAAAAATGTAAGCATTAATGAATGATTAATTAACTGAAGTTTATATTACAATTTTAATAATTTTGAATATATTAGTGCCTGATTTAGATTTTGGCTGATGGGTTACTGTGTCACTGCGGTTACAGATATCCGTACGTCGAAATATAATCCCATAGGAAATAATGGGATTTATATTTCAGTGGATGGGATATCCATCACTGTTGTGATGGAGTAACCCAGCCACCAAAATCTAAATCAGGCCCTTAATTCTAAAAGAAGTCTGAAGTTTAAATTAGAAACATATTCCAACCCAATATAAAAAAATATATTTTGTACTATGTATTAAAATTATTAAGTGATGTGTACAGCTAATTAAAAGCAATTTGATCATTTTTTAATGAAGATTAACGTTGCATTCATTTTTAAACTGAAAAAAATAATTTCAAATAAAATATTTATTTTTCTTTATAGGCAAATTTAACATAAAATAAAATGTATTTATATTTTTATAGTTTAAATAATTCAAGTTATTTTAAAGTTAGTTCCTATGGAGTCTTATATTAAGTTCCTACCTCCATTATTTTCAATGAAAGGGTGTTGCAGTACAAGTGGTTGGCTATGTGTGCTGCTGGATTTACTCCTGCTCTGAATTGGAATGCATTAATAACTATTTTGGATCCTTTTTTGCTGAAGTAACAATAGAAGGGCAGTTTGTGAACAGCAATGGTATTGCTCTTTTGTAGGTGGGTGCATGTCCCTTCCTCAGCCCCTCACTAACCCCCTCCGAAACCCCTTCTTACTCCTCCTGTTAATCCTTTCCATTTAGGAGTAAGTATTCCCATTTTCCACTCATTCCCCCCTATATTTACTACTAAAACCTAGTCAGGGCATCAGGGCAGAGATCTCCGAATAGAAAAAATAGGAGAGGCGGAGGCAGAGACCTCAGCACCCAGGTTTGTGAATAGTATTTTGTAGTACATTAGTAGTACTATAACTTAACGTACATTAAAATGCAGTTTATGAATAGGCCACATCTTTTGCTTCTATATTCTGGCAGAGCGTGTGATAAGGGTATCACTGAGGTTAAACATGGAGAGTGGCCAGACACCAGGTTTCCTTTTTTTGAATTTGGGTGATGGAGGCTTGCCCTGAGGGTGGTATTAGATAGTGGCAGGCCACCAAATGTTTTTTTGATCTGGTATGACAGCACAACAGTCAGCAGACCGTAAGTGATCAACAAAAAACAGAGCTTTCAAAGTACTACTGAGAAGAGATCAGAGTCCACTCAAATGTTGGTTGACCTTAGTATAGGATTTAGTTGGGCTGAGGTTGTGTGCTTTCACTGCAAAGAGTGTTTGTTTTACATTTTTTGAATTGTGGCAAAGCATATACTCGATATAGTAGGACAGATTTTTATGATGGAAAGCCACTGATCATGGGTATAGGGCTGGTCTGTTAATCATTAAAAGTTACAATACAGGAAGTAGGCCTCACATACTTATTATTAAAAGAATATGTTTATATCAGTTTATATAAGGGGCAATAGTTATTACTCTGTACGAAAGCCTGTAGAGAAGTATTTGGTTGGAATCTCACAAATTACTATAATAGATAAGAGTTTGGGAGTTGGTTACCTTCATGACGAACCCTTCATATAGATTTTAGCTGTGAGAATCCTTGATAGGCCTCTGAAGAGAGACAGTATTTTGCTTAAACAACTGTAGCCTTGTAGGAAATCTTACGCTCAAAACAGTAGCTCTGAGATGGTCATGGTGGCAAGTCAAAGGTCTGATCTGTGCAGTGGGAAACGTTATATCCGATGCCATAGGTGTGATCTGCTTATTATGAAAAGGTAAGACAAAAGCAGTAGGCCGTTATTATTATTTATTGTGAAAAGCATAGCCAATAGGCAAACAGTTGTTTTCTATCACATTGTATTACAGGCTTTAGACAGGTGTACTGTTGCATGTAGCCTTGCACAGATTACCGTAATAAGCAAGGGTTTTTTGATGATCACCAGAAACTCTGACAAACCTTGTGGATTTTCACTGTGATGATTCTTGTTAAGCTCTATTCAAGGGTTGTATATTATTTTGCGAGCTCCATATTTCTACATATTTGTTATTTTGTAATTGTGTGCAGCATGGTTGTCAGTTCTTGAGTACTTGAATACACATGTGTGGGCTATGATGTCAAAACAATGGTAAAGCCTATCGACCTTATCAGTTAATTTGGGAAACATTATGCCAGATTCCTCAGGTTTGACCTTACTTATTTTGAAAAGCATGTGTTAAAGACAATGGGCTTTTTAGTTATTACACTGTGTCAAACCCTGTGGCAGATATTTTGTTACATGGAACATCACAGATTACCGTAGCAGGCAAGGGTTTTGGTGTTGGTTATCCCCTGTGAAAAACTGTGGGTATAAAAGATTTGCACTGCTAGAATCCTTGTTAGGCCCTCTTAGGAGAGAGAGTATTTTGATTTGCCAACTGTAATCTTTTAGACATTTTTGATTTTATGAGGGTTGGCTTGTGAGAAAGCATATGTTCAGTACACTAGGACTGAAATGGTTATGGTGTCAAGCCAACAATAATAGCTATTGGCCTGATTGGTGCACAGAGTAAAGGTATTTCAGATGCCAAAGGTATGGTATGTTTACTATGAAAAGTTATAACAGAGGCAGTAGGCCTGATTTGCTTACATATGTTAAAGACAATTGGCCTATAAGGGTGGGTGGCTTTTGCCCTGTTACATGAAATCTCACAGATTACCTATGTACAGAAGGATTTTGGTGTTGGGTACCCCCTTTGACAAACCATTGGAGTAGAAGATTTGTACAGCTATAATTATTTCTAAAATCTCTTCAGAAGTCCTGCCAGGCATAGCAGTCTGCCATGATCTTGCATTAAAACAATCACTAAACAATACATGTATCCATATTTATGAATATATATCTAAATATATACATAGAGGGCCTTTGTGCCAACCCGCTTCTGCCATTGTTCTGTCTAAGTGGCATTTACATTTTCTTCCATCCATGACAGCGTGCTGCATGGGATAATGGTTCAGTCCCTATCAGTCATTGGCTTTCGTTCCGTGTGAATAATGGCATTTTCTGATCATGTGCATATCCACCTTATAAAGGGTGTGCTTCAGTGACAGGGATAGTTGGCCAGTCCTTTAATTTTCCTTTTATATTTCTCCTTTCATTCCTTTACTTCTCCTCTTTTTATTTTTACTTTCCTTAAAAGGGTACAACATTCCTTGAGCAATGCTAACATACCGCTTGCCTGCTGCTTATTTAATCTGCAAAGAATCTCATTCCACATTAGGCCATTATAGAATACTGTTGTCCATAGCATTTCATTGTTTTACATTTCCAAGATGGGCAACATGTTGATTCTAAATGTGGCACCCATGGTGGAACTTGAAAACAATGATAGACAATTTACAAATCCACTTCAACTCAGAGGCAGTTGCCCTCCATATTCATACTGCAACATGTTTTCATTTTTGCTTTTTATGTCCTTGTAATTTATCCTGCATATTTTGTTGACTTAGTTCATGTTTTATTATAGTTGTTCAGAGGTTAAATGCAAGAATGAGTCAGTGAAAGGATCAATTGATGTCTGAGTGCAAAGGTGATTGACAGAATGCATGTTATTGAGTGCCTAAACCCATCAATGGCACAAAGGGAACTTTCATTCATAAGCCAAACCTATAAGCATTGATAATCCTTGTTTTTATAATTGGACAGTTCTGTGTAGGGGAGTCATTACCAGAGTGAGGTGAGTGGATGGCAGGACACAAATACTTCAAAGGGGGCTTATGGAGGTGAGACCATTTTGTGTGGCTTACCCTGCATTGACGGTCTTAGCAAGCTAGAAAGACTGTAGGGGCATATACAACATTACATTATAGATGGATAGTCAACACAGAATTTTACACCTAGGATCTGGCAACAAGTAGGCTGCAGCAATATTCTCAAGTGGAATGCTACTCTGCCCAATTATAGCCGGCTTGGTGTTTCCTCCACTTGATTTCCCAGATGTGCAATAAGTAGGCACAATGTTACTGGCTTGAAAATACCATGCGGCTCGAGCTCCATGATGAGCCCTGTCCCAGCACCTGGATACACACCCTGATAAGGCATAAGGGAGCATGGAACTCTTCATCCTTGCCAGCCTGTAGCCTGACCTGCCTCTGACAGGGAAGACGCACCCTCCCCCAGCCAGAGCTCCAGAGAAACCGACTGGTCCCTGCACCAGGTCCATAATTCAATATCTTACTCCATAATATATACATTTTTGTATAATATTCTATACTATATGAATGTTTATAAATATTGTAATTATTTTAACTATGGACTATTCTATGTTTAACTATCGATAACATTCTATGTTTATCACTCAGAGACCAATAGAATGAGAAATATGAAAATACGGGTTATATATAGATAATGTATGTATATAATGTAGATAGCAACATTTACATTTCATCTTTGACTTGAAAATAGTGGGGACACTTACTAATGGATCACTTCCACTCTTTTTTATTGTCACTTCACAAGGTCTTTGTTAATTAGTTCCCTTATTATATTTTTTAGGTCCTATGCAGGGGTGGTCCAATCAGTGTATAACCACCCGGTAATGCTGAATTGTTTGTATGGGTCTTATAGACTTTCACCTTTTGTACTGATGTTTGCATTAACTCATCATGTGACTGACATTTTGAGGTGTGATTGCTTGAAATTGCCGATTTACAGTGTCTTATGGGGGTGTGTTTAATTTGCACTCTGAAAGAAAGGTACTTTCTAGTAAATTTCCGCAGATTATCTTCCTACTATAATCATGTTCTGATGTCATAAATGTGACAAATATACAGTTTATTGGCACAAACTGTCTAATAATTACTATTCCGTAGGTAATTGTATGTTGAGAAGATCAAGGAACTCATCCGAAAAGCACTGAAAAGTGTGGGTATCATCTCTTATTTGGAAAAGGGTCACTTTGTGAAGCCAATTGTAACATGTCAGTAATCCAGGATTCTATTCTTAAATAGGAGGTGGATTTCCAGTTTTTTAGTTGTGCATTTTTTGCCACCTTCGGGCTCCTACCCATCCATCCTTTTCAAGATTTGCCACACTTAAACCATGTGGGAACATTATTGAGGAAAATGACCGACTTGGATAAATGAATGTCAAGAGAGCCCGTCGATTGAATTCTTTCTGCTATTTCTATATACCAGCATGAACGTTTTCTGCAATACACAAGTGTGTGCACTAGATTGGCTTCTGGACAGTTGCATCTCCAGCAGTTACCTTTTTCAGTAAGACCTAGTTTGATTATGTTTGCTGGATGTCCAATAAGACCTCTTTAAAATGAATTGCTGTGCATGAAATGTGTGTCTATTAATTTTAGCTTTCTGAACAGACTACAATAATTTATCCCAAACAGTTGGGGGGATGGCATAGTTTAATGCTCTTTCACAGTCCTTTTGGTATTTCTCTCGTCATTGAAGATTTTCATTTCTTATGATTTTATAAATTGTGCAGGACAAGCGAAGGGTTTGAGGAGATGGAGCTAACAGTGCAATTTTATATAACTTATTTTGCGACAATCCTCTAGCATCTATTGTATTTGGTGAAAATTCTGTAAAACACTGTTCGAGTAGATTGTAATCTGCCTTCTCACCTTGAGGCAAATGGTTCTTTGATGTTTAAACTCATAAATAAACTTTAAATCTGGTTGCCTTCCACTAAGTGGGTGATTCGGAATGTGGTGAGACATACCCATTTAATGCTTTAGAGGTTTTTTAGGTCGAACATAGAGTATATACTTTTATACTTCTTTGTGGTGTCTCTGCTTTTTCACTGGTTTGTTTCAGTGTCCTTAAAAAATCCTTGCATGCTAGTGGTCAATCCTTGCTCTTTGTCCCACCTTGTCCACAGTTGTACACTCCCCTGGAGCATGGCCTTCCGCCTATGTAGCATGTGCTAAGGGATTACTTTTTTCAAAGGCTAATATCATTTGACCAGAGCGCTGGATGTTTCAGTGGCTCCAGTCTGTTTCTGTTAACAGGGCTCTAGTCTATTACTTATTTTCATCTGCAGTCATGCATGACTTTGTTTATTCCATTCCTTACTCTCCCTCGCGCATTTTCTGTTCTTGCATTGCAAATGTGATTGTTCCTTTTGTCTGTCTCTGCGACCTCACTGCAGCACTTTGAACCGGCCACTTATGTCAACTGTTTTACTTTTTATTTTCATTTTGTGTGGCAAGAAAATGCTAATAGCTCAAATTTGAGTGAACATGAGACCCATTGCAGTTCAAATGCTTGTTTGTATTATTGTTTTCGTGCTGTAACACGAGCGAGACGACCTCTGATTAAAGCATCTTAATTAACTCTGCTGCTGACGGTCCCATATCCCACTGCTCACAACTGCTCACTTTTACTCGACCGGGAGCCTGGAAGAGTAACTGCAGTACACAGGGAACATGCTAGCAAGAATGCTCTTGGTGGGGCGGATAAAATGCACACTGCAACTTTCAACATGTATTTGTTTGTTCGACTTTCATGGCACGCTGGCACAGAGCGTAAAGAGTAGTGCTCTTCATAAACACAAGTCGCTCTGCTGCTGTGCTGTAATAGGAACCAGCAGACATCTGATAAAATCTGCTTAATTAACTGCTGCTGCCGGCCCCATATATCACTGCGCACAGCTGCTCTTCAGCTTTCATCATTTACTTGTTTGTTTGTCTTTCATAGCTGGATGGTACTGGGTGTAAAGAGCAGTGTTTTTCACAATTAACATTTGAAATGCTTTTTTTAGGTCTTAGCTCTAGACGGTGCGCATGCGCTGTCTCGAACCAAGGCATACTGTAGCTACATCTGAGGTTACGTACTGCCCACTGGCTTCCCATTCGCTGGCACAACCTTCGCTCGATTTTTCATTCTCCCCATTTGTGAAAGGCATGCATAGGTCATGCCTTTTCCGGCAGTTAGCCCTCCCCGAGAGCACCGCTCAACTACGATAAACCTCCACAGCAACCACTGTTATTCATTGTTTCTGGACTATTTAATTGTTTTTTAAACTGTGAGACTTGTCCTGTGGCACATAAGGAGGGCAGTGCGCCAATTTTATTATTTTTAAAAATGTGTGCGCTGGCTGCAACACCACTTTGTCTTCCTGTACCATCCGTGACATGAAGCCTCCAGTGCTGCCCCGCCCATGAGGGCAGCATTACCAGAGTGAAGAGGCTAGACCACACATTAAAAGCTTGCAGTCTATCACCGTTATCTGGGATGAGAACGGGCAGCTTTTTTTAGTGGCAAAAAATGCGCATACTTGACATACTGCTAACGACACAGAGATTTTCGACTAAAAAGTGCTCTTATTACTGAAGAAAAGAAAAATGTAAATGATAGTGGAATGCTATTTCGCGCTGGTGGGCACGTCATGTTTTGTCCATCCTTTGTTTACAGTGTGTATCGTGCTTGTCAATTGGAGAGAGCAGGAGAGGTGTAGGCAAACTTCTGAAAGGGTCAAGGGTGCACTGTGCTCATGGACTCTACCGTTCCTATTTGCCCCTCACTCTGTTCCTACCTTAATGAGCAGTTTTTTATGCACTTATCTTTCTTACTGTATAATGCTTCTAATTTACACTACAGCCCCTTCTATGGGTACCACTGTTTCTATCTCCCGCTATTCTTCGTTCACTGCACCCTCCCCATCCACTGCTCCTTTCCTCCCCTGCTTCCCCTCTCTACTCCCACTGCACTCTCTCTTCTCACCGCCCCGCTGCTTTACACCCACTGCATTCCTCGCTCATTTGCCCCCTCCCGTCTTCTCCTCCAGCCCCTGAAGTTCTGAACTTTTATGTCAGAACTGGAATTCCACGAAGCCCACGAGGTCCGTTTGAGATGCACACCGATAGCTGGGGTGCCACAGCCAATTCTGGCCTCCCTCAAATTCTGTAGCGCCTGTGTCAGTTGTTGTTTGTGGTTACACAAGCGTTTCACAAAAGTTCACAACGCTCTGTAGGTGTTGTTGCTCAGCGTAAACATGTCTCTGACATTACATGGGCTAGACAGACATGAATATTAAGACAGGTAGGGTCAGAGTTTAAACTTGTAACTGATTAGATTTGCGTGCCCGGCCCTGTTTACTAACATGTATATAATTTTAATTTGTATGAGTGTTCAATTGATTCCTCCATGTTTATTGTTTACATCTGTGTGATGCAGTCTGTTTGCATGTTTACAACTGTAAAGGACCCACTATAGTATTGTTTGACATGGGGGTAAAATCTGAACCCTACGTGTTGTGAGCTGCACATCTAGTAACCCGATACATGAAGGTTGGCTTAGCGGCCACTGTGTGCTATGCAGTTTGTTGGCACTATGCCAGGCATACTGTGTTCTTCTGGCCTTTGTTTTTAAGGGTTTTTGTAGTCTCACACCTATCGTTCTAGTGCAGTCTGTTTGGAAGAACAGCCTTGTGCCACGCCTCCGTGCAAACCAGTTCGCCTTTTTGCAATATTACTGAATTGAAGAACTGGTTGCATGTCTTTGTGTGGTCCTATCATCACATCCCAGCTTGTTATTTGTTTGGGCTGACATTCATTTCTGTTGGCCCTAAATGGTGCCTGGTGGGAGAACTGGTGCAACCAAACACAAACACTGCTATATTGTGAGCAGAACGAGAGGCTATCCTTCTGTTTTATTTCCTAATTTACAAGACAGTTTGCCTTAAAAACTAATTACAACAAAGTGTGCTCATTGTCTGTAACTGTTCTGGCTGCAGTATCCTGGTGAAACTTATTCTACACTGAGAGCCAATTGGGTTCCCTTAACTGGTCCATGAATGGACGTTCGCAATCAGACAGATGATGCAAACTGTGTAGGGATTTCTGGGATAGACTGCCACTATCATCGAGTTGTATAAAAATGTGTCACCCTCAGATTGTTGCACTATCTATCCAATACTCGGTTACTTATCAGAGCCATTTCTTAAGTTACTGGTCTGCTTAATTTCAAAACTGATTTAGGGTAACAGTAGGAAAAAAGTACATCTCTCTCTACTGAAAAACTTCCATAAAGCAAGAGTGTGCTTTGTCTTTCTAATTACAAATTGTCTTGAAAAGGGAACACGTCGGTCTCTTTTCTTTTGAAGCTATTCAGTGTTGATCAATAGTTTTCACAGAATCTCTGGGAAGAGAAATCGCCAAGTGGACCAAGTGTTACGTGTGATAACTTTATCAAGTGCAGGTTTTAAGCTACACCATTACATGCCCTGGGACTCTTATTTTGGATGTTTTCCTAAATGTAGATTTGTTTTTCCCATCCTGTTAACCAGATCTTGCTCTGTAGCTAATATCAGATTATGGAAATTAAAAGATTGCCTTCCTATAATTGCAGCTGCTCAGCCATTTCTCTGCTAAATGCCATCCACAACTCCAGCTCTGACACATAAACCCTCGCTCTCATGTCTGGCATTGTAAGTGAGAAATTTCTTCAAAGCTTGTCCAGCTCAGAACATTAACATATCTCTTTGAATGCAATTTGTACACCATGGCTTCAGATCCTGCACCTACAAAACCTCTTTATTTTCATTTCAAGACCTCAATTGGAGACTAATGTATGAAAACATAAATTTGTGTATTGAATTGCTTTATGTCCGGTGAGGGCCAGGGTATTTCTTGTTGTATTATATTATAATTTCATTTATGTAATAATTGCTACAGCGAACATTTCACAAAAATGTACACAATATATATTAGGTGAAAACTATAAATGTCACTTTTCTATCCCAGGCTTCTATATAACATGGCTAAAAGACATTGCCATTGGCAAATCCAATAACACTTGCATTGCCGAGACCTTTTTGGCATTGCCAATGCTTGTTTATTCAGTGCTTACCTGTCTGCTTTCGGAACGGTGGGAACATAAACCCAAAATACGACATGCTACTCATTATTTTTTTTACTTTAACTTTGTAATCAATATTCATTTATATTTGTTTTCCACAGGGCATCCTGAAGTAGGAACAAGCCAGAACAAACTTTGCTTTAATCAGTTACTTGAAAACGTACATTTCACTTTGTATGCAAAACATTGCAACTCATTATTTTCCTTGAAACAGATCAGTGTGTAAAACGTGATTCCTTCAGATCTTTTATAGTTGCCACTATTTTTTGTAAATCTTTGTGTTCAAATATGAGCCACAGTTGATTGTCACCATTCACAATGGTGTTATTCATAGGAAATAGGGATGCTTGTCTTACTTTTACAAGATGTAATTTTGTAGCCAATTATGAGTCCCTGTGGAGTTATCATCCCAGCTCGTGCTTATCTTAATTCTGCTATTTTAAGTACTGAGCTTCAAAATAGGACTATCAGGTAAATAACCATTATTTTGGGCCCACTTCTATGGAACAGGGGCATCTCTGGTTTCAGCTAGTGTTACTAGTGCTGAAATAGGGAGACAATGTATGCGATTCATGCGGTAGATGGGCTGAAGTATTAGGGTTTCTATTTGATCATGTTTTCGTTTTTATTGTGCACCACGTCTGTTCAGTTTCAGCAGTATGTTAATATACTATGTTCCTATATTAATAATTAGACAGAAAACTGAATCTGAGGGGGTATCACATTATGCAGCATGGTTGACCAATTTTATGTGGCAAAAAAGTCCAGTTATGTATTTACAACACCAATAGCTTTAACTCAAGCAAATGCGAGACCTATTGCATTGCAAATGCTTGTTTCAAGGAGAAATAATGATCTAGTGAAGAGCAGCATGTTTATTTTGGTGCGTGTTGACTTGTCTTTCTGAAGTTAGCAACAATTTGAAACATTTGTTTTTGACCCCTTCCTTCTCCATAAATATCTATCTGGGAGCCTCTGTAAACTCTGCTGAGCTTGTCATTGTATGAAAGCATGATGGTATTTCTTCAGAGGGGGGACCTGAACTACCTTTTGAGATGGAACTTCATCTTCCATGTGCTGATTCCATCTTTTTTCTGAGCAAGATTCTTCATTTCGTTTTCAGAACACAAATAGGGATGGTTTGGGAAAGATACATTTTGAAAGCTGTAGTATTTAAGGCAAAGCATTAATATTTATTTTTTATCCTGGCCCATAATCTTAAATACCTGGACACCTAAATGCACGAATTGCAAACACTGAACTGCCTATTAAAAGGTTTGGAAGACTTAATCTATATTTGTGATAAAGCTTTTCCCATTACATATGACTACAATCTTCAGATATGTTAATTGTTTTCCTTCCCATGTACACAGGAGTGAGACATAATCACTTTTCTTAACAAGTTTTGAAACTGTATAAGGACTGGTTTAATTTATTTGATAACGTGAGAAGTTGACGAATTTTCTACTAAATCAAGAAATTGAGGAATAGATTGTTTCGGATAAGGTACTTGGGGATAAGTAGCACTTAAATATTTACTGGCCTTTTTTAATGCTCCTTATGCTATCATCAATTATCTTTGGGATAGGTTTATTTAAATCTCAGTTCTTGAACTATTTCCACTTTGCATTTACACCACTCCTTATGCTGCTGTTAATTCTTCTTTTTGCCATTTCGATGACTACGATTCACAGATCTTTTTTCCTGTTGTTTTCCCCAAATGTAAGAATATATAGTTTCCTGTTTGCCAGCATTAGTCTTAGACTGTAATTATAATACTACTCATACAGGGGCTATAAAGGGCGTCATTCTCCTCTGGTGCGCGGAACACACGTGGGCCGCACCCGGGCAAAGCCCAAACCAAGGGCAGGCCAGTCCTGAGTCTGACAGCACCACGAAGAGGCAGGTCTGGGTCAACCCCCTTGGCCCATATACCAACCATCTCCAGAGACCAGTAAGATCATCGTTTTGATGACTCCTTGATCTGTTTAAATCCTTGGCCTGATTGTGACTGTATGTATGACCTCCAAGACTGACCATCATTTAAGACATTTGCTGTCTGATCGAAGGGTCTCTTCACCCCGAGATTGTCCTTTCAGCTTGTCGTTCTGCTGACTTTAATGAACAAATGTAAAAAGTAACGTGCCTCATCTAATTATTTTTCGCTGTGATCACTTTAATAAAAGGGATATTGGCCTCCTCAGTTGACTATCAGACTGACAGTTTCCATATAACACCTTACACGCTGAGATAAAATTGACAAATTATAGCAGCCTGAAGCTCCTGCATTTCAACTGTGGTTAGTTACTTTTCCCAAGCCACAGCACTTAAATAACTATCTTGAAGTAGTTGTGACATATTTAGCAAGTGCCTATAATTATGGTGTAATAGAAAGCGACTGGCAGGCTTCCAGGAGCATGGGGGTGCTAAAAAGATCCGTAGACATTCAGCAGAGAATTGTACTCTGGCGGAAATCGACAAGCTGATCGAAGATGTGGGGAGGCTACTTGGTCCCAAAGTAAAAGTGGAACACCCTAGGAAGACGGGCAAGGGAACCTCGCTGAAGGCCACAGAGAAGAAATTGTCTCAAAAGGGCATCGGTTCATTCTTTATGAACTCTTCAAAGAGCTGTGCCCTGGATTCTAACATTAAGGGTCATCCAATTAGGAGCCCTTCCCCTTTACTAAATCCATTGGTAACTCCTGAATTACTCCAGAGTGACCCTCAGAGCAATTGTCAGCTTTGCCTCCTACAATAATAGATGTGGGATTTTCTAACTGATTCACAGTACTAGGTTCCCTGGGGACTGATAGTTCTAGAACTGAATCACTCAGAACGGTCCCTAACGGGGGGAGCACTGATGTAACTAAACAATTACATTCTTTAAGGGGAGAGATAATGATTTATTTCAGTTCACGAGTAGACTGGCCAAGGAATTAAATGGCAAACTGGATAAATTATTGGCATTGTTTGAGAATATATCACCTTGGTAGAAACCAAAGAAAAGATCCTGTCAACACATCTAAAACAATCCACTGCCTCTAGGGTACACTGCCAGCAGAGAGAAGCCACTTGTCCTGGCGCTAGTAATTCTGATAAAAATTGAACGGCCCCTTCTAAGGGCCTAATGGAAATTCCCTCACATAGTTTATGGTGTCACATCATCGTCAGGGACACATCAAAATCATCAATATGCCCAAAGTAATTAATTCTTTAATAATAATCGTTCAACAAATGAAAAAGCAGGTCTGTATGAAATATATCATAAGTTTCACAACATTTATATGGTTAATGTCCCAAAACGGCCACAAGGCAGAAGAGAACCGCATGACTCACTCAGTAATAAAACAATACACTGGTTGAGACACACTAGAGGTTGTAGATTGTTATTAGAAAAAACATTTCATATGCAACACGCATCAGCAATATACCCATTATGACACAATGTAGGACCCACAGCTTAGTTGAAGGGTCAATTTATTTCAAATTGAGGTTCAGTACCCCTATAAGGTCATAAATAAGATTAAAGTTAAGTGACCCAAATGAATGAATGCTACCAAATGGCACTAGAGATTTGAACTCTCAACCCCCCCTTCACTCTGTTCTAATTCTGCGGGACAGATGAATGATCTGCATGAGATTGATTGACTGACGGGGAATGTGTGGTCTCCGCATTTATTCCATAAGCACTAAAAAAGGGTCAGATAGTCCGGTGGGGTTGATTGTCAAAACTTCTAGAGAAACTGATGAGGAAATTATCTTAAAACCCCTAATGGACCAGAATAGTGTAGTAGCTACGGAGGGCCAGAATAGAGAAAGTGTAGACTCTATACCTGGGAGGGATGGGGTCAAGGAGGATCGGGTAAGGTTTGTGTCATGGAATGTTGCCGGGACAAGAATAAAGCTACTAGACTCAGAATGGGGGGTAGTTTACAGATCCACATCATGAAATACGTTTGCAGGAGACATCGGCGACTTATCCAGTTTTTAGAACTGGCTTTGTTACATGTAGCTATAATGCTATTCCTTCGCCCGCTGGAAGGACTTCAGATGGTCTGTAGATCTGGCTGAGGATAGACCTGTTTCCTAAAGTAAAAGTAGTCCCCTCTGATGGTGGAGACCTACTCTGCATAGGCACACTCAAAATATAACCCGACAGGGGATCAGTACTTTCCCCACTACAGTGGATTTACTATCAGACATGCTAGATCAATTTCATTGGAAAGCCCAAAAAATTAGAGCTGGGGATTGTAATACACAACTTACACTGACTGAAGCTGATAAAGGAAGGAGGGGAGAGGAGGTACAGCCTTATGAACGACCGATGAGAGATTGGCCTTTTCAGGATAATGGGAAAAAACTACCTAACATGGCTCTACAACTAGTGGACATGGTAACAGCTCACGGCTTGAAAATAGTTAATGGCAATACAAGGCCCAACGCTCCTCCCTGTCCAACTTTTAAAAGAGGGCAGAGAATCAGTAATAAAGATTATATTTTTATGTACCATTGTTTATGGCCTTTTTTGATGGACATGGTGGTTATTCCAAGAATGGACAGCGACCATCCAGCTTTAAGTGTTAACAAGCAATCTAGCTTATTTGTGAATTCGAATTTGACCCCGGTTACTAGCGTTGATATGATTGAGATCTCTAACAACAGGAGGAATGTTAAATGGTTGGCAGTAAAGAATAATAGCAAGGTACTGACACAAATGTATAATCTTTTTGTGAATATACTCTCTCCACTAACTATTGTGGGTGTGAAGAAGATTCAACTTGTTAATCTCCACACCCAATTGATATAACAGCTGAGTAATTATTTTTGTAAAAATACGGCGAAGAGGAGATTGCCAAAAACCTCCCCCTAGCTGGTATAGTAAAGAATGGCAAAAAGCTAAAAACAGCCTGCTAGAAGCTGTGAAGGCAGCTAGGAAGAGGTACCAGGCTGACCTGACAATGGCCAAAAAAACGATGGTATGCGGAACAGTGGGTGGAGTTAACAGAAGCCCACCAGCATGGAGATTCAAAGGCTTTTTGGAAGCTGATATCAACTGGAAACCGTACTACTGAAAATCACTTGGAGACAGTATTCCCGCCTGAAAAATGGTCAGCCCACTTCAAGGGTCTTTGTACTGAGTGGGATGAGGATATGGCTCAGGAATGGACCCACAGTAAAGTCAAAGCCATTACGCATTTTGGCTTGG
This sequence comes from Pleurodeles waltl, assembly GCF_031143425.1. Classification (NCBI taxonomy): domain Eukaryota; kingdom Metazoa; phylum Chordata; class Amphibia; order Caudata; family Salamandridae; genus Pleurodeles; species Pleurodeles waltl. Next base: position 679,022,998 of record NC_090450.1, on the reverse strand, counting down.
CTGACTTAGGGAAAATGCTAGTTAACATATGCAGGGATGCTACTGGGTTTTCTCTCACTGATACAGCAAATGCTTTAAAGCAAATAAAAAGAGAAAAGGCCCATGGCCTGGACGGTATTCCTGGCAAACTCTATTTATCCCAACCTGCAGAGTGGGTCCCATACCGTAATGCTCTCAGCAATGCCATTATGATGGACGAGGCTATTTCTCCTTCTTTGCAAGGAGTGGTCATAATCCCAATATATAAAAAGGGGAATATGTTTGAATCAGTCAACTATAGACCAATAGGTTTAATAGAGACCAGCCAGAATATATTCTGTAGGTAGGTCCTGGCCAGACTTCAATCTTGGCTATGTGACAATTGAAACCTCGAAGATACACAAGCAGGTTTCAGAGTCAAGGTTAGTACCCTGAATCAGGTCTTTTGCTTCAAGACCCTATGCTGGAAGTTTGTCTCCTTGAAGTGGGACCATTTATATGTTGCCTTATAGATCTGCAAGCAGCCTTCGACTTGGCAAAAGAAACAATCTACGGAGGGTACTAGAGACTTATGGCATGCCAAACGATCTCAAGTGGATCTTGAGAATTCTACACGAAGATACATTTGCTAAAGTTAGACGGAACAGTGGTGGAGATCTACCGACTAGGATCTCCATGTATGAATTTTTGCAAAAAACTTAAAACACACAAGGGGCTATTCACAAAACTAACTCATACCTGTGAGTAATTTACACATGATATACTTTGACACTTTTGAGTAACTTTTCTAATCTTGGCTAGATACAAAATCTGAGTGTAAACTTACATGTCTTCAAAAAAAGGGGGGCAAAGGAGGAATTTAGGGAAGGACAAACACCTACCCACAAAATAGCTAGCACATTGCTATTCGCAAACTTCTGGGGATATTCACATAGGTAACTTACACCTGTGAGTATGTTACACATCAAAGTTAACTTTTACACTTTTGAGTTATCATTTACGAGTGTAAAGTTACTCTAAGGTGTAGACTTCTATGACTCCACCCCCTGGAAGAGGGTTTGGGGCTGAATTTACAAGTGAAAGTTACTCCAGCCACAGAGGAGAACGAGTATGCTAACCCATCATACTGCAACACCCCCCATAGAAAATAATGGAGTCTGGCTTAAACTAGATTCCCATAGGAAATAATTGTAAATCAAACTAAATCATGGTAAACCACAGTTTATACACATCTCCTTAGCACTGTGAAGAATCCATTGAACCTCAAGCGCTAGACTCACCCTGAACCTCCTTTGCCAGGTATGTCGGAAGTCCTCTGCATATTGCGTCAATATATGGGCCGAACTGAGCCACATCCACCTTCTGAGCTGAGGGTACTGAGTACATCAGGTGCTGGGAAGAGATAGAACGAATGGGAGCCTGGAAAACAGTTAAGAAGGAGTGTGAGAATATGGGGCCACATTTGATTGAAAGGTATTTGCCTTTTCTCCTGACACAAAGTGAAGTTTATGTATGCCAGATGTGTTTACTTTCTTAATCATACCAACAACATGTAAAATTCAGTAAGGATATTTACAAAAAAAGGAGTGTGAGAAATTACAATTATGTAAGAAATAATGTATCTCATCATCTTGATTCTGTCCTGTTTTACCCATTAAAATATTTAACATATAATTGAACAAGCTCTACTGAAAGGCAAGCTAACTCCAAATGTTTTTGGTGCTCTTTAAGATGCCCTAAATGACACTATGGAGACACCTTCCACCAGCAAGTGGCAATATTTGATGTTACAGGGTGCAAACTGGCTCCCATTTCCTAGAGGTGCCCTTAGCAATTGCCTAATATCCCCTTCCAATAGCACAGCTGAGTAGATAAATGAGTCGATTTCGATTTGCTCAATGTAAATTGATGCTATGTGGATATCCTGAAATTTGGCAAGGATTCAGCCTTCCAGGACCTCCATTGGACAGACTTGGTATACATCATGCTTGGATATCTTTCCATAATGTACTTCTAGTTTACAATATTTAAAGATATAACTAAAGTATTTTTGTATATCTATTACTGTGGAGTATATTTTGAGTGCAAATGAAAGTTGCAAATGGAAAAGTAAACCCTTTATCCATAAATCAAGTTTGATACATGCAGCATCTGCAGTAAATGCTACTTTCACCCACACGTCTCTACCAGTCAGTTTCAATGCAGACCTGAAAAGATTGGTTCTAACTGTAAAGTATAGATCATGTAATAAGCATCTCTTGTGACGGTGGGTGGAGGGGATCATGTTCAAATGTGATATGAATGTAACTGTTGTGCTTAATGCATCTTCAACCTCTTTTCTCATCTACTTCTCCACTCTCCATTGGGTGGGCAAGCACTTTATACTTATTTTTCAATGAGTACTTAAACTTTCTCCAGAGAGCAAACTTTGTTGGGATTAAATCAAATTCATGTTCTGTTCCCAATCAATCCTTAACAACTTGATTAAGGAAAAGGTGTTATGTTTGTGTAATTATTGTGCTCAAACCATAGGGATTTCCTTAAGCATTCAAAATAAAACTACAACCTTTTCTGATAATAGGAAATCTTTAAAATGGCACTCACCTCTCTCATTGAGGTATAGTCACATGTCTATGGATGTTAGAAGTTAGAAAAACCTGTCAAATGGTCTCTTTTACACAAATGACATTACTGAACCCCGCCCCTCGTCATGAAATCAATACTCACATAGGTATTGGTGTAGCATAATAAACTAATAAATATTATGAATTTTCTTCTACCATGAGTTAGTTAAGATCAGAGCAAATAAAATAGACAACTGGGTGAACATTAGATACACCCTAACCAAATTTTGCCATGAATCCCAAACCAGTCATTCTGAACAATAAAAAATTATATGAATAGGTTTTATACAGCATGTTTTTTCAAAATATTTTATGCTGAGTCAAGTAAAGCTCCTGCATGCCCTAACCACATTAGACTTAAAGTCAAAGACAATGACATGCCTTCCATTATTACTTCAGAAAGAGGAGCATGTTTGGCAGAGCTCTAATGCAATTACCGGTATATTTTATGCTTTGTTCATGTTTTGTGGTCTATGGAGTGGAATGGGTTTACTCATGTTAGACTCATGTATTTGTTAAATAGGACAGTGAAAAGTGGTGCTATTCAGATTTTAGGAGGCACACTGAAGCTGCAGATGTATCTTCTTCTGATATAGAACCGTAGAAGTACATTTAAACTTGCACACTAACCATTAGGTACTGTGATATGAAAAATGCTGCAGAGTGGAAAATGCCCTGCCATGATCTGTTTATATGAGTAACAGAAAGATCTTTGAAAATTGAGCACTTGTAATTTGTAAGTTTGCATCAATATAAAAGTCCCATGTTAGTAAGAAGTAGGCCTGTTACTTAAATTCTAAGGGACTGATTTAGAGTTTGGTAGACAGGAGGCTCCATTGCAAATGCGAGTACCCTGTCCACCAAACTCTCAGTCCAGATAGCTCATTCAGAGAAGAGTGGAGCCTAAGTTTCTGTAAAAAAAGCCCTTGTTATAGCCTGGTAGTGAAGGACAGAACGTGAAAGTTAGTTTCTGAAAAACCAAAACCTAATGCTCCTAATGCCCTGGGAGAAATCTCACAAGGTGTGTGGGTCATCTATGTTTTGGTCTTCAGACACAATCTCTCTCTATCTGAAAAGAAAAGGTTTACAAGGTTAGTGGCTGTGAATCAAAACTAATGGTGCCCTTTCACCCAACTTTTTTGTACCCTGAAGGGAACCACTGTGACAGCGGTTCCTTTCACTGTATGGTGATGATCGCTTGACCATCTGTATTAGGATGGCAGAGGTAATGTCTGCCTCCATCCTGATGGACAGTACTCCACTCATCAAATTCAAAATCAAGCCCTGAACTTCTATCATGCACCTCAATTCATATAGAGCACAAACAGTAACCAAGTTGGCATACAGCAAGGCCTGTGTTGTGTGTGCCATTACATAAACACAATAAAACTATACAGCACATGACAAAGGACTTTGTATTAAATGTTCAGTCATTCCTTGGCCTTTCTACAGAAGCTCTTCTCTGAAGAAAGAGAAGGGTCTTTGGATTCCATGGCCAAACAATCAGGTATCTCTCTTGAAGCTAATCTCCTTCGGTTGTGCAGGGGCTGTGAAATCTGTGCTCTGTCAATCTTTGCCTTCTCTTGTTTCAAAGTCTATTTACATATAACCCCTGGCCCTCTTTCCAACAATAGTGTATTTAGGGTAACATGGGTCTCCAGGCTCCATTCTAAATTAATCATGTTCAATCTCTTTCTCTCACTCTTTCTCCCACACTCTCTCTCTCTCTCTGTTTCTCTATTTCTGTTGCTTTCTCTTCTGAAGGCAATCTCAATTGGGCCTGACATTTTGAGTGGCTATTTCCCAGCCCATCCAGTCTTGCAGATGTCCCAGGCTTTACAGGAGTTTCATGATTTTCCACATAAATAGTATGATTCTACTTTATTTATAATGTGATATGCTTATTATTTGTAAAGCAGTTCCATTGATGTTTTCATGTATAGTACTATTTTGCATGGGACAGAAGCTCACATTGGTGATCAGATCCTTTTTGGAGGTAAAGGTGGCTCTCATTTGGTACCATCTCACTCTGCATTTCCCCCTTCCTCCAAATACATAAGTACTTTCCAGGTGATCCTACACTATAGCACACAGTTTTCGCCATTTCCGTCTGCACCTCTGTCCTCCATTCTATACTTACACAAACTTCTGAACAAAGGATATACTTGCTTATCTGAACAGTAATTTTCACATTTGTGCACAGACCTATACTCCCATATTAGATGCTGAGCATCCTTAACTAGAAGATTCATGTTTGAGTTTTGTTCTCACTTTCTGAGATGAGTTTGGCATCAAGAAAGGATGGTGTAATGGTTCACAAGATGGCATCAGTTGTTTGTGCTTCTTTTATCCGCCGTTCCTTGTTTCCTTCTTTTTCAATGTGGTGAGTTGCAAATTATTGATGTGAAGGATGTGGCCAATGCTTTGTAGCTGCTCCTAAACTATGCTGTTTCTGCTCATGTGTCTGTATTGATGCTGTTAGCACACCATCAGCAGTTCCTTGCTGTTCTGGTTAGCTCCTTTGAGGAAGATAGATTCCTGTATTATCTTACGATCCAAATCCGATCCTTTGTGATTCCACTTGCAGTCTTTGCTTCCTTGCACTTTGCATTTTTACCAACTCCAGTTTCAGCCTCTGGTATTTCAGCACTGCAAGCTCTATCCTGCAGCTCCAGATCACCTAACTGAAGCTTCAAGATTTAATATTACTCTCTTCAGCTTCTGACCTTCTTTCCTAATTAATACTTAAATGCAAGTTCCTATTCTGTAGCTCCAGTTCAGCTCTTGTAGCCCTGAAGACGTTGTCCTGAGAAACTGTCTTTATACCTAGACCAGCACCCACAATAGTTGTTATGCCTTCCTAGCTTTCCTTCATTCTACAGAAATTTCCTTCCAGTGTCGCCAGCACTTCTTTGGGAACTGCCACTATGAGTGCTAAAAAATGGATTGATCCCAAAGTATAAGCCAATTCATATAGCACGTCAGGACTACACCTCAAAAAACATTTTCCCTAGTGATTTTTTATTTATTTAAAGATAACGACAGGTCCTTAAACATATCAAGAGATATGAAACACTGGCTGCCCTCAATATATATTTTTGCACTTTTCAATGCAGGACCTAATTAAGGGTCCTATTTAGAGTTTGGCTTATGGGATACTCCATCACAGACGTGGCAGATGTCCCATATTTTGTGTGGCAAGTACATTTTAGCCTATGGCACTTGTAGTATCATGGGCCGGATATCCATCGCATTTTATCAGATTATCCCATCCACCAAATTCTAAGTAGGGCGACAATTATCTTTTGACTCTGATTCTGAGTTTGTCACGATTGTAGGTGCTATTTATTGCACCCGATAGAGATCCAATACCATGGGGTTCCGAATTTATGAGGTGTGATAAATATGACCTATTCTGAGTTTTTTGTTGGAACAACATGTAGATTTTAGTGCTTAATGCACAAAAATCTGCATATTATGGTAAATACTATATTGTTTTCACCTGTTAAATTCTGGTAAGTTTGACCTCCTGAAATGTAGTGATGGGAACATCTTTGAATGGACACAGTAATTAACGAGTGTGGTAAATGCCACCCATTTTAGAACTGTGACCCCTTCACGGGAGTCGGATAACACTGACCAACTCGTAATAAGGACCATAGTGTCATCAATATCAGGTGTATTATTGGTACTAGAGATCTGAATGATGAGTGTTATGGAGTTTTATTGTATTGTTGTCATTATTCCTAAACAAATACATTCACAATGATGTCATTGTAAATAGCTCCCTCTCACTTTTCTAAAAAACATGATTCAAGGTACATTGTGAACAGGTTTGGGCTTCTTCATGGGTGGGGGGGATGGGAAGAAAGAGGGACCCTGAGCATAGACAGCCTATTGTGTACATCCTACCAGGCTGCCTTCACCAACACAGAAGGAGGGAGGTGAATGGAATTATCCCACAAGCATCACTTACCTTCTCACGTGCCAATTTGCTGAGCTGGGCAAAGTTGGGAAAAGCAGCTTTGTTCATCCTAGAAACTACACAGGATTGCTTTGAAAATGGTCGCACAGCAAACAGGCCCTTGGAATTAAAACAGGAAATGCTGTTAGTCTTGCAGCTGTGTCAGAAATCGAGAGCTAGGCTCAGCACACAGATTGTTTCCAGAGACATCCATTCTTGCATTATAAGTACGTCCATACAAGCAATATCCTTGCTATAACTTGCCCAACTTTTCCAGCTACAAGGAAGACCCAGATATGCATAGACAAGGGACATTGCAAATCTTGCCCTGCTTGCATCCATTACTCCTGTTTTATTATGGGAGTGTCTTTAAAGCAAAACTAGGGCCTCATGAATGTGCCGCAGACAGGTTACTCCATCACAAGGGTGACGAATATCCCGTCCACCGTATTATAAGTGTGATTCGCTGTAATGCACTTGTAATAAGGCAGAAAGGATATTTTTCCCATTTGTGACAGAGTAATCCGACCACCAAACTCTAAATCAGGCCTTAATTTTTTGCTTGCAGTGAAACTTCTAGCTTGTGGTCCTATGTAGCTTTTTAGTAAGCACACAGCTGTTTGCAGGTATCCAGCGTCAGGAGCTGCTGGACATGTGGCAAAAGTGCATCAAAAGTGAAAAACATTGAAACTCATTGCGCAAAACAAGAACTGCGCTACTTGGGTCACTGAATATGCATATCTAGTCATGTTTTTTGAATGACCAGCAAACATGTGCATTGTCTCTAATAAAATTCATTAAATGTCAATTGGTCGAATGCATATTCATTGTGAGCATCCTGCATAGTTGGCCAGGTTTAACTAATCACTAGCTTGACGAACCCAAACTTAAGTAAAACTTGGTTTTAGCATTGAAAGAAAATTTGGTACCCCAGAATTAATTCGGCGTATTATAAAATCCATTGCCATTCCCTTTCAGATGTAAATACTGTGGAGGCAAATAATATTGAATAGGCTCGACTTTGGACAAAATTGACTTCTAAAACTAAGATAGATTTAAACAGGGCGATGCACTCCCCTTGTTAGATATTATGCTTCAAATAAATACAAATGTGGTGTATCATAAATCGTGACCGAGATATTGCGTGATATATATCAAGCACATTTGGAAAGGGGATGCAAGGGTACCTCACCAGAATTTTATGTCATGTTAAAGATAAAGGGGGTGATTCTGACCGCGGCGGACGGCGGTCGGCGCCCGCCAAGCGGTTCCCGCCGAAAGACCGCTCCGCAGTCAAAAGACCGCGGCGGTCATTCTGGCTTTCCCACTGGGCTGGCGGGCGACCGCCGAAAGTCCGCCCGCCAGCCCAGCGGGAAACACCCTTCCCACGAGGACGCCGGCTCAGAATGGAGCCGGCGGAGTGGGAAGGTGCGACGGGTGCAGTTGCACCCGTCGCAAATTTCAGTGTCTGCAAAGCAGACACTGAAATTCTTCGTGGGGCCCTCTTACGGGGGCCCCTGCAGTGCCCATGCCATTGGCATGGGCACTGCAAGGGGCCCCCAGGGGCCCCGCTGCACCCCCTACCGCCATTCTGTTCCTGGCGGGAGACCCGCCAGGAACAGGATGGCGGTAGGGGGTGTCAGAATCCCCATGGCGGCGGAGCGCCATGATTCTCAAGGGCAGCGGGAAGTCAGCGGTACACCGCCGACTTTCCGTTTCTGGCCGCGGCGGCAGAATGCCCAGCGGTGCACCGCCAGCCTGTTGGCGGTGCTACCGCCGACCTCCGCCATGGCGGTAATTACCGCCAGGGTCAGAATGACCCCCAAAATGTTCTTTTCCGAAGCATACACACTAAAACTGATTGATCAGAACACAAATGATATCAGGGTATCAGGATGCTCACCCTGTTGAAGTCAAAGATAGAATCCCAGGAGTTCCACCCATTGAATTCATTGATATTGATGATGGTTTCATGGTTGTAGATGTTCACTGTCTGATGAACATCTCCCCCATCATTTCCTTGGTTTGAGATGTTGACATCCTAAACAAATACAAAACAAGTTGTTAAGCAAGATGTAAACTGCATCTGACCGAGAAAATAAAAGACTACAAAGAAAGATAGACTCTGGAGGGATCTTCATGACCTTATGAAGAGGAATGTCATTCTTATCACTGTTAATCAACCCATGGATTTCACGCAATACATGCACTACATAAATATTATTTACAAAAACGCAAACATACATTCATATTGAATTAATACTTTCTACCAAAATTTGATTTGCATATAAACCACTAATTAGCATAATCCTGTCAGTGACAATTTGTAGAAAACTATGTAGCAGAATCCTACTCCATCTTTCATTGACAGCGCTCCAAACAAACACTGAAGGGAGCGCTTTCGGAAGGCACTTTTAAACTTTAATCCATGTTGTAGGCTTTTCTCCTCTCTCAGTAGTATTGGTTGAAAAGGGCTGTTTGGTATTACAAGAACGAGGAAAGGCCTTGTTTTGTCGAACTTTAATTCTGGTAATTTGTCATCAGGGTATATATTCAAACGACTTCAATTTGCAGTGGATTCCCTCATGTAAACTTTGTGTGATACATTTTCCAATGCCTACAGTCTTAATTGATTTTAGCTATGTGATGCATCAATGCTGTCCTTAATAAGCTGAGTTTTTTAATTTCTGAGTTATAATCAATGAAGAGTTTCATGTTCGTTAATCACTATTTTTCATTTTTATTTTTTCCCCAGATGTATAATAAGCCACATGAAAATGGATCGACAAGAAACTAAAGTCGGTATCACATGTGATATAATTTCTTAGTTTAATGGTTTTACCTGAATGAGGATGCAGTAAATCTGTCTTCAAGACATCGTTTCAAAAAACAGCAAAAATAGATTCATTTCAAAACTATGAGTGAGCATGTTTCCCTGACCAACTGTCATATTTGAAACAATTCGTGGAAGACAGATTTTGAACTGGATCAATAATGGGAAAAGCCATAAAACAAAGAAATTACACGAAGTGTAATAATGAGAAGTTATTTTACTGTGACGCATTTTGGGTACATAAATTAAAACCTGACCAAAAGAGACTGCATGAATTTTGAAGATCTTTCCTTGTAATACTGAACTGTTCAAAGACTACACCATAGCAGAAAAATACTCATTACTTTGGCTGAAATTTAAAAGATTTCTAAGTCATCCTATCACTTTATTGCTTGGGCTGAAGGCATTTGGTGTCAGGACAGTTTATGCAGTTTTCCATAAATTATCGGGGATGGATGAAGATGGTTACCAGGTTAGGTGACAGTCACACCATTGAAAAGAAACGTCTTTATTAACACGAATTTACACTTCTTTTCTTTTTTTTCATGTTGTATGTTACTCCTCATGTGTGCATACATACACAGAAATTCATCAAAATGCTTTGGTTGATTATCGGTGTTGATGCCAAAACAAAGGGTCTGATTTAGAGTATAGCAGGCACATTACTCGATCACAAACTTGACGAATATCCTTTCCACCTTACTATAAGTGTCATAGTAAATAATTCACTTGTAATAACTTGGACAAGGTATCTGTCATATTTGTGACGAAGTAAACCAGATGCCAAACATTAAATAAGGCCCTACATTTCGCTAAGAAGCTAAATGTATGTGCAATATATTAGATATTAATGCAAATAACTCTGTAGCAATCTGCTTAAAATATTCCTTCGATTCACAGGCTGTTAAAGGATGCAACCAAGAGGTAAAGAAATTTCTTACACCTCTATTAGATTCCCATCCACACACCTTAAAAATCTTCTTAGTAAGTCTTTTGTCACCTCCAGAAAATTCCATTTTAATACAACTGTTTGTTTTCTGAACTCTCTACAAAGTTTGATTTTAAGGCTGGCTCCTGAAAAATAAATATCATAGTTGCAGGGATGCATGTGCTTTCATCCAAATTGAATGGAACACAATTTCATGTGCTATAATATGTTAATGGTACCATGTTTGTGACTGCAATGCAATGGGCCAGCACTGCTGTCTACACTGAGTGGAAGCTGGCATGTATTTAGGATGGTGGGGTGTGCAAAATACGAGTGTAATTAAAATAATAAAAAAATGCCACTTACCTTTCTGACTAGCGGGAGAACGCCCTCCTCCCTCAGATAACTTCTCTCGTCAAAGCTCGAACCTAGGAAACTGCACAACCCCAACCTGATGCTTCTCTCATTCTGCTACACAGCATGAGAGACGCATCAGGATTGGAGAGAGTGGCTTCTCTCAGCACTCCCTTAGAACGCTGGAGGCCTGTGCTTTAGAAGTTTAAAATATGCATGTCTGACTGGCCGTCACAAGACAGGTGGCCAAAGGGACTTGCACACTTTAAACATAAGTGTAGAGCTCCCTGCTGCCACTCAGCAACAATTGCCCCACCCAGTACTGACACTAGGTTCAGGAGGAGTTGCTAACAAATTAAAAATTATAATACCCTTTATTACAATTTTATTTTTCAGCTCCTCTGGGGCATTTCTTTAACAGGCGACGCCCCTCTGCTCTCACGGAGCAGCCTCTCCTGCCTACACCTATTAACGTCCTACTGCAAAATCAGTCCTTTATTAAGTGAACCACATAAAGATGAAGACACTTACTTTTGAAAACAAATAAGTGCTTGTGAGAGCAAATTGATGAGGATGCAGCAATGACCTATGTGTTCCTCAGGTTGGAGTTCGATAAAATGTGCAGTGATGACAACTTTTTTGAACTAGAGCATAAAGTGTACCAAAAGTGATGGCAACACTGGCTAGATTCTGACTTAGATTTAGCAGTGATACCTACGTTCTACACTACAAAATGTTTGTTACTCAGCTTTCTGCATTAATAACTTTAGGGCTGCCTGCGTGGTTCCGTTCTACAAATGAAGTGAAGGAAATGGGCCATCCTGGCCTGTCAGGTGGCTCAGTGGCGACTAGGTCTTTGTCGATCTTAGAATACTCATGGAATGACTTGGGCCTGCCTAAAAAAGAAAGAATATTATAAAATGATTGTGAAGTGGTAGATGGTGGAATTAGTCTGTACCGGGGATGTCTTCAGATGTCTGATTCATCAGAACATCAGTTACAGAAATATTACCTGACGGAAACGTCATGTCCAAAATATCGTCCTCAAAGCATGACCCATTCGGTGCAACCTTTCTATTATTAACTCCAGTAGAGGTGATGTTTTTGTAAAACAATTTAGGACACAAAATGTGTATCTATAGATAATCTGACAACAATACTCTGGTTCCATAGACTCTAGATTAAAGGAAAGACCATAATTGCAGATAAAGACTGGAAAACTGACCAATAATATCTGCAGAAGTATTTAAGTAAGTTCTTCAGGATTGATTATAGAGCTGGATCTTTGTCTTACCAGATGCATATCCTCTATAATACATGGTCATGCACTAGTTTAGAGAAGGACAGGTGTCACATGGGCAAGGAAGTAGCTTCAACGTTTTTACGCGTTCCTTGAGTGTGACCAAATCTTCACCTAGGAATACATTTTTATTTCAATTGAGTTGTCCAGTGGTATTTGATAGTTGATATGAGTGAACTAATGTACATTTGATGGCTCCTTATGATAATAGAATTGTAAAATATGCTTTAAAAAGATCTGTAAAATCAAATATTATTTTAAACATTAAACATTAAAATTAAGCATTGCATATGTAAAGTGTATGTGGTTTTAATAAACGATTCTTCAACAGATAAACAAATAAAAAATAAAAAAATCCATACATTATCTTTAAAATCATCTCAAGAAAACAAAGTACACCTGACCACAAAGCTCAATGATGGATCTCTTAATTCCAATCTTTTATGTAAATCTTTCTAGATCCCTTGATTCCATGATTCCTTTTCACCCACCCAAAAGTGGCATCTCAGATCCTAAAAAAGTCCCAGACCCAAACTGAATTTACTGGATTCCTGGGCAATAGACAAAATTAGGACCTTAATTGGGTTGTTGCAGTGTGACAGATAGTGGAGGAAAGCACTGTCCTAGAGGATTATAAGGAATAAACTGTTGTGAGCCAGGAAGAGGGGGAATTCTGGCAATGAGGAAGTGTATGCTGCACATTAAACAGAAACCACCACTGTCTGCATACCAAGTTTCCTGCAGCTGCACATGAGCACAGAATGAGGTCAGTGGACCACCTGAAATGTGAAGTGGTGGCTGATACCACATAAACAGAGGAGTCTGAAGGCCTGTATTGAGGGTGAAGAAAACAACTAGAAACAATACAATAGTCATTATGGTTTGAATTTGAGGTTATGTGACCTTGGTGCTGCAGCTTTCCTTCCTTCACTGCATCATGTAAATAAACAGTACTGCGGGTGAAGGTTTTAAAATGTTCATCATCAGGGTGGGAAGAGAGAGTGGGGGCATGAAGGGAACCCCCATAACTAAAACATAATACATGTCAATCTCGGTGTGGCAAACGTCCCCACCTAGAGTACAATTGAGAATTTTCGGAAAATCGACTTTGATGACAGGCAAGATCCAATGCCTGGAAGAATGGATGAAGATATAAGCAAGAGGGGTTGTGGCATGGCAAGGTTGCAGCTCGGAAGCAGATGGTAACACCAGGCAGCTTTTAACTGGTAGATGTTAGACGAACCCCGAAGTTATAGACAATCTGGGTCTAAATGTCAAACTCACTAACAACTAACAACTCTATGTTACCTTTATGCACTTTCCCCCTCGATATTTTGGTTTTCAAAATGTGGGTTACCATATTGTGGCCACTTAATATTTTGTACTTGATATTCCAGACTACAACAAGTTCATGTATTGCCTTCCTCTTCTCATGGAGACTCCCAGAAATAAAGGCCAGATTGAAGAAGTAGTCGCTGATTAAGGATATGCCTTTATGAACTTTCTTCTCAGTAGGCAATGAGGTTATCCCTCTGAGGCACCTATAAATCGAGGAAGCAGTTGACATGAAGACACTAAACACAACACACCACCATAACTTGCAATACAAGGGATATTTCTAGAACTTGAAAGCAATCCTCCGACTTGCAACTTTCTTTTCCGTTATAGATCCTTTAAATCATGTACTACTTAGGTAGAGGTTGGCGTACTTCTGCTTCCACTAATGTTTACCACCCGAGATTGGAAGGAGGGAAGAGAGTTCTACTATTCACTAGCAGGCATGTTATAAAGCCTCATTTCTCTAGTGTCATATTCAGTTCTGAACATTGGTAAATAATGATGTTATGTTACGTTTTGTTATGTTATATGCAATCCCTTGTAAATATAATGTATACAAAAGTGTTACTGGTTATCGTTTTTTCAACAGAACTATAAACAATCATTCTAAAAATAAGAATTCTGCTGCCCATTTTCTAATCATGGTTGCCCCCTCACAAATTCCACGTTACTTACGTCATCGGCCTGAGCCACGATGGATCCTAGCAGAGCAACAATGAGAATCTGAAAAATAATAAATAGTACTTTTTTAAAGTGTTTTCAGGAATACGTTCTATTTTACCTGGGAATGGTGGCAAGGCACAATTCCTCAAGGGTCTCAAAAGTCTGCATAGTGCCCTAGTGCAATTATGCCAGATGTTGGGATAGGTAGCAAAAACATAGATAGATAGATGGATTCGAGGATATTACAACACTTCATTTGCCTAGTTTTTCATTAGTTCAAATCCATTATTTGTACTTACCATTCACTCGATCCCACTGTTTGACCTTGTATATCCCTTTTACTGCCATTGTTAAAACCTAAGTAATGGGGTGTCAACTTGAAAAGGAATTAAAGTAAGAAGTTAATAAGTTAATTTTAATATAACGACTAAAAGGTGAAATAAAGTGTTGGAAAATAAATGTAAAATTAACATCATAAGAGAAGAGCTTATTAATTTAATAAATCAATTTTGCAAAAAGTGGATGTGGGTTAGCTCCTCGCCATTGAAGGCTAAACAACGACCTTATTGTATTTTAATTTTAGTATTTGAAAGTAACATTGAAAAAATGTTAATGTTATGATAAAGTTACCGTACTGTAAAGGGTTTGCACCAAATGCATTTTAAATATAGTTTAAATACTCTTCACCTAATTACATTTGATAATATTTATTTGGTAGTCTGATTGCAGTGCATTATTGTAGCGATAAATGTAGTGAGGTAAATCTAAGAAAAGTTTTTAAAAATGAGAATACAAATATTTCCTTACAATTGAGAGATTTAACAAATAAAACACAAATCATTTTTGGGGGGTTTTACGGTATTGGTTTCACATGCCTTTCACCACTGCCAAATAGCAGCTATTAATATTAAAATCACTAGGCTGGATGGCTCTCTGTCACAAACAAGGCTTTACATAAGCTACTAAAAGGCGTCCTCAAAGCAATAGATGGCATAAAATCAATGGCATGACCACTGTTCCCTCTCTGGCATCCGATCTCGCTGCACAACTACCTGGAACCTAATGATCGGCTTCCCATAACCTTCTGGTCACTCCCAAACCACCACGCCTAGTCACAAGTTCTGGTCCTTCCAGCTTCTCGCCCCCTCTGCTGGAACCCCCTAATACCAAGTAGGTGCACACCCTCCTCTCTCATTGTTTGCAACTCTAGGAATACCAATAAATTCTACCACAGTCTTTTGTAAATGTGTACATTTAAAAAGTCACGCTTAAGTAATTTTAGGAACATAGCCTAGATGTGTGTCTTGCCCATAAAATTGTGCGATTTGTCCACATTCCTGCTCTTCCTAATGTGTGTGAAACTACTCAGTATTTTAGCTCTATGTACTATAACCTTCGCCTTTGTAAAATGTTTCTGATTGTGTACCTCCATAATGCTAAAGTCAAATGTCCACCTATTGTTAAGTTTAAATTTAATACACACATTTCCTCAATGCTGAAATGTTTATTCAGAATCAAAGGAAGTAATGTGGGGAAGGCGGGTATCATCACCGCCCTTTTAACTAACATTTGTGTGCAGTTTAAAAAGACAAAACAAGGTTGGAAACTGCTTCTACCAGCATGCAATTCTGTTTACACTAAGGCAATATGGGCAAAAAGGAATATTGTACTCCATACTCACACTTCTATCTATCTATCTATCTACCCGTTCACCCGTCCATATATGTATTCCCTCATCTCAAGCTACCTGTCCACCCTCCCATCCACGCCTAGGTAGTAGTAAATGGAAGCGCTGCTTGTTGTTCACTGACTGTGTCACAGGTCGCTCCTTCTATGGTGGCACGTAAGCTGAATCTGTTACCTTTACTCAGTCCTCAGGAGGTCAAGGCTCGGATGACGAATGTGTGAGGTGGAAATGCTTTGATTAAGGATACACCTCTTTTATGTGGTCCCTGATCGTGGTCACAGTACTTACTCCAGGGTCTGCTCTAGATTCAAAACTTAGGGTGTGAGCTATTTCGTGGGCAGTATGGCGCTTTCACAGGGACAGAGGAATAAGTGCAAACGTGTAGTTGTCCAGACGTTGGGCCCTCCTTTGAGGTATAGGCTTCCAAAGAACTAGGTATTTAGAAGAGGAAAATTAAACAGAGCTTAGTAATAGAAGCATTTGCTTTCCGTGCCACTGCTCCCCCTTTTTGGAATTTAACCGTGTAGTGGATACCTGTTATAATATTCCACAGTTTAAGAGCTATCCTAGATTTTGTATAAATATACTAATTGGCTCTGTGTGGGTTGTAATACAAGAAAATGCAGTGCTATCTCCTAGTGACATGAATTCTGTTACTGGCCAGTAATATAGTGGTACATAGAAATGACTCATTTATACAGACCTTTCTATATAGCGCTCGTCGCTGACTAGTGGCTTTATGGGCGCTATAAATGCCAGCTATTACTATATAAGTAAAATCAGTTGTAGAAAAGTAGTAACATACTTCAGCTATTTTCTCGCATATCCAGTGTTTGGAAGTATATTAAAGAATCAGCAAACTCACCCGGGTCTTCATGGCTGGGTGCGTCCTGTCACAGGAGATGTAGAACTGAGCAGATGACAAACTTCAGCAAATGTCCCTTCTATATACAAGGGCTCCATATCAGCAGGCTGAGGGAACAATAAATATTAGACATGTACATATTGAGGCTTGGATTAAACCCATATCAAATGTACACTCAGGGCGTGGGCCCTGCCGTATCAATAGTAAGAGGGCTATCTGAGGTTTGGGCTTTTAAGATGTGCCATTGGATGGGAGGTTCAAGTCGGCTACGTGTCCCAGTAGGTTCCACTCTGGGTTACAGCATTGCTGCAAAACGAACAATATTGACATTTCACATGTAGCACGTGATTGACCCTTGCACAGTTTGCGCTATCCTACATCTCAAAGGCATTCATTCTGTCTCGGGTAAGGATGTAAAGCTAATAACAACTATAACTATGTCAGGGGTGTTCAATCTGAGCCCAGGAGGGTCAGCGCCAGGTTTTCAAGATGGCCAGGATATGTCAGGACCCTCTCTCCCTGTTTTTCCCCTTGGCATTTGAAATGAACACCTGAAGGAAGCGCTTGCTGCCCTGTCCTCACAGACTGGCGTCTCCACATAAAGCAGCCCAGATTAACTGAACACCTCCACCTGAGAGAAAGGGACTGTTAGGAGGAACACATTTCTACAATCTTAAGTTGTCCCTCAGTTCAGGGAGCCCCGATAGCACTGATCTCCCACCTTACTGTGTGTCTTATGCACTTTCTGATCATACACCACATCAGTTCAGACTTGCTGCTGCAAAATATTAGTTAAATACCAGTGCTCAGATTTGTTCCATGTCGTCAGGGAGGGCTCAAAACGAACTGTACAACACTATGGTGGTCATTCTAACCCTGGCGGTAAAAACCGCCAGGGCGAATGACCGCGGTAGCACCGCCAACAGGCTGGCGGTGCACCGCTGGGCATTCTGACCGCGGCGGTTCTGCCGCGGTCAGTAGCGGGAAACCGGCGGTCTCCCGCCGGTTTCCCGCTGCCCTGCAGAATCCCCCATGGCGGCGGAGCGCGCTCCGCCGCCATGGGGATTCTGACACCCCCTACCGCCATAACAGGATGGCGGTAGGGGGTGCCGCGGGGCCCCTGGGGGCCCCTGCAGTGCCCAGGCCAATGGCATGGGCACTGCAGGGGCCCCCGTAAGCAGGACCCAAAAGGAATTTCAGTGTCTGCTTTGCAGACACTGAAATTCGCGATGGGTGCTACTGCACCCGTCGCACTCCAGCAACTCCGCCGGCTCCATTCGGAGCCGGCTTCATTGTTGCTGGGTCTTTCCCGCTGTGCTGGCGGGCGGCCTTTTGGCAGTCGCCCGCCAGCACAGCGGGAAAGCCAGAATGGCCGCCGCGGTCTTGTGACCGCGGTGCGGTCATTTGGCGGTAACCGCATGGCGGGCGGCGACCGCCGCCCGCCGCGGTTAGAATCACCGCCTATAAGTCAGCCAATAGCCATCCACCAAGAGGAGTTTCCCATGAGCCTTTGCCCCTTTCTTCATAAGGGCTTGCCTGGTCTTCCAACTGTAACACTTTACTCTCACTTTGGCCTAACTTTGTTTCTAGACGAGGACCCAGGCTTCTACTCAAACTTCACTATCTTTAATGGGCTCAGACGCTGCTGGTGTCCCAAATTTGTATTCATTGTCAGATCCATCGCATGGATCAGGGACACTGTACCATCACACAATGTCATAACTGTGATCACCACCATGCATGAACTCTGGGAAAGGGAAAGCACCCTTGAGGGGGCAATCAAGTATGGGGGAAACATGGCAGCAGGTAAGCAGTTCATTGCGCTGTTACACTAACCTTCGAAGACGTACAGGTGGAAATAATATATGCAGATCCTTAATTCCTTCCATACGTTTCCTTTATTTGATTAATCAAGCATGATTTGTTTGGTTTGTTCCATGGTTGTGTACCATGCCAGATGTCTGCTACCCTTTCAGGTGTCTGCTGATCCATTTGGGCCCAGCTAAATCACTTCTCTGTGTGAACATTGAGTCCAGGGTGGGCATCCCAACAGACACCCTGCAGAAGGTGCTGTCCTTTCTGGTTCTTTATTCTTGACTCGGGCTGCATATCCCTTGCTGGTCTGGTGAGCAGCATGACACTTCATTAAATGAATATCAAGTTTTAAATATTGTAATGCCGAAATACCATAGCCACAATATCGACTACAAAAGTCTTCCTTCACAATATTTTGGTAGACAATATTTACACCACGACACTTTGGTAGCACAATATTTTGCCCATAATAGTCAGACACTAATCAGGATGGAAAAGGCTCCTGTGTAGCTAAGAGTACTCATATATTTGCAACCCCGCCGTCATTTTAATTCTGCCTCCTGGAGACTGTTGACGTTTACTGTGTTTCGCTCTTTCTTTTATGCACTCTCTTCCTCTCTCTTTCACTCTTCCTCCCACTCTATCTCTTTTTTTGTCTCTCTCATTTTTCATCTTCCTTTAATTTGCTCACTCTCTTCTCTCCATTTCTGATTATTGCACCCTTCTCTTTATGGCTCTCCTTGTCTCTGTTCTCGTTTCTCTCAGTATCCCACATTCTTTAACTTATTGACTTCCTCGTACGCCATATGACTCTTTATTGTTTAATCTCACAGACACACACTAACCTCCACTTATAAGAACTATCAGGTCACCGGAGTAAATCATCTAGTCTGGCCCTTACTAGACTCCTTCCAAGCAGCATACTTAAAATGGAATATTTGTTTCATGTGGCACAGCATCTTCCTCGCTGTCTGGTTGTCTCCAAAGCATAAGCAAAACCATAACAGCAACATCTTCTCCTTCTTTTCAACCTGCAAGGTAAAAACTTTTATAAATTCTTCAGACACTTTGGGGATATTTATGAGGCTTGCTCCACTGAAGCGTCACATGTTGTGAGTCCCCAGCAGTGCAAAACTCTCAGACATATCTATGAGGCCACATAAGGCCACTTTGCTGACATTGAATGGCCTCATAGATATGGAGTAAGGCAAGACAGCGCAAATTGATGCATTGCCGTACTCTGCACCAGTGCGGCGTTCCATGGGCGCTGCAGGGGTTTTCCCATGCAACACCCATGGATTTTGACTCTGCCCCAGATTTACAAAATCATGTAATCCTGGGGAAGCGACAAAACCTTATGTCTCTTGAGGTGTTGCATAATGAGGAGAAATAAAAATATTCCTCCTCGCTTTTTCCTCTTTCTATGTTTGCTGCATTTTGCAGCAAACATAGAAAGAGGAAAATGGCTCTTGGATTGTTTTTCTATAGGAAGGTGCCCCTACCTGCACAAAAACAATTGCGCAGGCAACGGAGGCACCCTTGGCGCTAGGCTGCCAAAACGGCACCAGCCAGGGGTAAAGGACAGGAATGCACCTTATTGCATAATTATGGTGCATTCCTGCCCTTTCCCTTTGGCTTAGAGCAGCGCAACAAGATGACTTGCTACACTGCCCTATTCTAAAACCCCGTAAATTTGGCCCTTTGGGGCATCTGGAGTGGCAGATATCTCGAGCTTCTGTAGCAGATTCTGTCACTTTAAGAAATCATGTACGTATCCTGTAGAGATTATGCTCACTCATCGCCAATGTAATAGTCATTTAAAAACACACTCAATGTAGACTCTGCAGACCCGACTGAGGCAGATAGTTTTATTTACAGGATACATCAAGTTGATGAATCAATAATTAGTTCCTCATAGACACTTCGCCAGAATAATAGATGTTTATGCTGCTTGGTCCTTCACTGACGGCTGACTCCCAACTGACAATGATGGGACTCACTCCGGAGGGAAAACCTCCGCCTCTTTCACTCTGTCACAGGAGATCATGCCTACCTTAAATACACGCTGACATGCACCGAGGAAGATGCCACAGGTTCACCTTGTTGGTGGACAGAGTGACTTACTACCAAAAATAATGTCCCTACAGAGAGTGATGGACTAGCTGGGACTAATAGAATCAGAAAACACCTGAAAGTGATGAACCCACCTGGCACTGTGCACACCGATGCAACAAAGCATACAGGATTACCCAACTGCAGCCAGCATAACTGAAACAAGCAAACATGATTTATTGTCTATGTGGAAACAAAGAGAGCAGTGAAAATGTGAAGTAAGCTATACACGAGGAAACCAGAGGTTTGGAGGGATAGCTCAAAGAGCTGAATGCTTGCTGCTTGGAGAAAGTGATAGATCATAGTGATAGGTCATAGATTCAAATCTTGACAGGGCAAATCCATTTTCAGAGGTAGATACATCAGTACCATAAGTAGGTAACAATAACGTGTTATTTACTGTGCTTAGAAAAGGCAGTAGTGTGGTATGACATGCTATATAAAAACAAGTTATTGTATTGGTGATCGGAGCTGAGGCCCTTTTAGGAAAGTATTGTACACCTGAGGTATGAGGTGATTGGGGGCTAGGCTGTACAGTTTGTGGCCACCTGCAGGAGTCCATGGGAGACTAAGAAGAGAGGCAACCAGCACAGATGAGAGCCAAGTTAGGGTGGGACATAAAGATGTTCCAGATTGGGTGCCCGGTGAGCCCCAATGAAAGGGTGAAGAATGGCTCAAGGTGTGAGTCATGACGGCCAACAGAAGACCTAAAAAACTGGAAATGAGGCAGAAGCAAGCGAGACCCTTGTAGAAGACATGGGTAGAGAGAGCTATATTTTTGGCCAAAAGCTGCAGCAGGCCTTTGCTAAGGTGGGACATAGCTAGAAAGTGTTGAAGGTACATGAAGCGGTAGGAATTTAGTGGTCTCAGGGGGGCAATGGTGCGTGGGGAAATATAGTTCCACAAGAGGTCATGTTCTCCAGGACAGCATCCCTCAGCTGACATGTTTTGCAGCAGGTGTTGATGCTTAGCCCGACCTTGCAGGAACCGTAGCAGCAGATTTCTTATGGTTTTCATTCCAGAAGTAAGAGAAAGAAAGAAAGTGAAAATTTGACAGGAAGGTTACTCATATATACTGCTCTCCAAAGTGAAGCCTAGCAGCACAAACCACCAGCACTACAGAGCAGCAGGCCTTTCAATACAATAAGAGTCTCAGCATCACCCACAGCACCGCTTCCCTGTCCAGAACATGACTGTGAGGTCAGCCAATCACCTGGCCTAAATCTAGATCTTCTTGATTGGCCCTTCCTCCGGTAGAATTTCATGCAGAAACTAAAAGTTTTACGCTAGAGTTCAATACATAGCAAGACGTTTGTCCTTCTTATTTGGCCACAAGCTGCTCCATGAAGCTTAAACATTCCTGTGCACTGACTGAATTCTGAATCCTTCCTAAACATATGATCCATTAAATTAACTCTTTTGCTGTTGTGTGTGCGCTGGTCTCTGCTGACTGGGACCACAACAGTCCTGGAGTGCATGGTTCCTCTTTCATTACAGTAGAAAGACTATTCAGCCCCTCGCAACACTGCCTTGAATGACTGAATGATAAATAAAAAATCCTTGGCTTCAGTCTAAATAAAAATGGAGTACAGGCAGAGGCTGGTCTTCAAGCGTAGAGATGGCACACGTAATGGCGGACTTCCAGTTTGTGCTATTGGTTGGTCATATGGAATGCCTTGTGGAAATGTGTCTTCACACCATTATCTCTCTCTCAGTATGCATCATTTCTTTGTTGCCTTAGTTGCCCCACACTATACAATCTTAGCTTATAATATTGAAATCCAATATTGGTGTGTGAGCAGATAAGAAGGATTACAAATTTAAATTCTGGTTGGTTTAAGCAAGCTGCCCTGCCACAGTAAATAACATATTTCTGCTACTTTTTTTGAACCTTTGCATTTTATCCAATTACCGCACCATTTTCACATTCAGTGCACTTTTTAAGTTTCACCAAAGCTTACTAGTCGCTCAGCATTCCTTGATATGATGGTATTTGTTGAAATAATGCATTCTGTTTTTTATATTGTAGGGTCAGCTGTGTATTTTCACAACAGGTAACTGTGCCAGTCCCACAAAGCATGTTGTTGTAGCCGATGTATTAGCTTACTTGTATCAGCCACTAGGAGAACCTACTTGATGTTCGTGCAAGGGTGTGTTTAGCTTGTGTTTTCCTTTCTACGTTGTAATGCACGAGATAGATCCTTAAAGTTCCCAGACGTCTTTCACTCTATTTAGAATGGACAGGCTCATTAGGTATTAATTTGTCCAATTATTACAATATAGCATATATTTAATCCTGTCAGTGCGTAAGGGGGCACCTTTGTATTGGCGCTCCTCTTTATCTCTGTTACTTCACTTCCTCATCGTTGTAGTAGCCTGCTTTAAATGTCACCGGTACCCTTACACAATTCAAGTTTTTGTCCTTCCTACAATTACCCACTAGCAAAGGAAGCATTGGCCAGCCTAGGCCTCATCCTTGCATACGTCTGCACCTGGCCTCTACTCCGCTCCTTGTAGCCTTGCAATATCAAGTAATTCAAGTGGCATCGCCAGCTCCTAACTCTTGTGAAACAAGAACAGCTGCCTACTAGACCACCTTAAAGGAGGGCCAGGACACAGGTCTTCGCAAGTCTAACTTTGTCTGCTGCCCATTCCAAAAGACAGAAGGACAGCTTCAACTAACCCTTTCAAGAGGAATGTGACACATGGCAATGGCTCACACGGTCAAGGCGGCGGCATCACTCGTGGCAGTACAACTTTTCCACCAGGCTGACTGGCGGAAACCATCGTATTATGATGTTTCCGCTGGTCAGCCCAGTGGAAACAGTGCAGCGGTATAGGCCTCGGCTCCCTAAAGGGACACAGCACCCTCGGAATGCGCACTGTCTGCCGTAGAAGACAGTGCACATTCCGAGGGTGCTGGCAGGGAGGACCCTGCACTGCCCATGACACTGTCGTGGGCAGTGCATGGGCCTCCCTGTGGCCCCCAGCACTGCCTTTCCACCACCCTTTTCATGGTGGGGATCCCGCAATGAAAGGCTGGCAGAAAGCATAGTTGTGATTAGCACGGTGGTGCCAAACTCAGCACCGCCGTGGCTGACCCTTTGACTTCTGCTAACCCATCGGGATCCCTGATACCAGCGGAGACGGCAGTCTCCCAGCAGTCTGACTGTCAGGATCATAATATAGTGGTCGGACTGCCAGTAGTGCGGCAGTCGGACCACCAGTGCAAGTTTGGCGGACCGAAGACTGCCAAACTCGTAATGAGGTCCTTAGTCGCATTGTGACTCCTGTTGAGTTCAATTTGCACACACAGCTAAGAGACGTTTCCACATATATGCTGCTCTGCCACACACAGAAAAATCATTTAAGGAAACTTTGGAGACGGCCTGAATTTCCTTCCTCTAAAACCTAAACTTTTGAGGCCTATTTACCTCTTAAATAAAGACTTTGCAAGCCTTGCTTCTTTAATAACACCCATAAAAACACTCCTCCAACCACCACCAGGAATGTGGAACAGTAAACCAGTACCTTGAGAAACTGGGATGAGTGGCCAGCAGAAGATGGGCATATAATAAGGTCCACTAAGTGAGGATCCAGATATTAATCCTATACACAACATAACCTTAAGTAAACCAAAATTTAGAAATTAATTTATATATCTCAGCACTCAGAATCTAGTTTTGTATTGCTCCTTGTGTTTTTTTTTTTACTTAATTCAGTTTCTTTATGTCAGCACACCTCTAATTAATATTTTTTGTGTTCACATGTTTTATAAAGTTATAGTTATTTGGATAGCCTTCTAATCACGTGTAAGGGTATTTAGAAGCATTGGTAGGAGGGGAGGAGACTGACATATCCTTATGTGTGTGCTTGTTTTTTTTACATTACACCCCATTTGACTTGTGTACATAATGCAGCATATAAACACAATAAACTATTCTGTTTGTGGCTTATGCCTGATGATTATTAGTCAACGTCATGAATGCACAATAAATTAAGTACAATTGACTCAGTACTTCAACGCCATCAACACTCAGCTCCGTAAGCACATCAAGGACAGCAATTTCCTGGATACCTCCCAATCTGGCTTCAGGAGCAATCACAGCACAGAGATCACCCTCCTCACTGCCACAGATGACATCGGCTCGCTCCTAGACTGCAGCCATAAAGCAGCCCTAATCCTACTCGACCTATCAGCTGTCTTTGACATGGTTTCACACCTCACCCTCTGCTCCAGGCTCCACGCAGCCGGCATCTGCAGAACGGCCTTACAATGGATACGCTCCTTCCTGTCTAGCCGAAAACAGAGTCAGACTCATTCGTTACCTGTCAGAACCTATGGAGATCAGCTGCGGACTTTCACAGGGCTCCTCCCTGAGCCCCACACTCTTCAACGTCTAGATGGCCCGCTCGCATCCATCATCAGGGACCACAGACTGAACATCGTCTCCTACGCCAATGTTACCCAACTAATTATCTCACTGACTGATAACCCCACTTCTGCCAAGAAGAATTTCCACAACGGGATGGATGCCGTCACCTCCTGGATGAAGGACAGATGCCTTAAGCTCAATTCTGACAAGACCGAGTCCTGGGACCATCCACATCAACCTGGGATAACTCCTAGTGGCCATCGACCCTTGGCACCTCCCCACCCCAACAAACCACGCACACAACCTCTGCGTCATCCTGGATTCATCGCTCACCATGACCCTCCAAGTCAGCTCAGTCACATCCTCCTGCTTTCACACACTCCTATTTCTCTGTAAGATCTACAAATGGATCTCAAAGGACTGCCACAAAAATGTATTCCATGCCCTTGTTACCAGCAGACTCAACTATGGCAACGCCCTCTTCGCCGGTACCACCCAGAAGAACCTAAAGAAATTACAGTTTGTGCAAAACACCTCTGCCAGACTCATGCTGGACATGCCCCACAGCGAATATATCTCAAATCACCTAAGAGACCTCCACTGGCTCCCTATCGAGAAGAGAACTAACTTAAAGCAACCTAGGACCTGCCTACCTCAACCACCACATCACCTTCTACTGCCCCACCAGACCTCTCCGCTCCACTCAACAAGCACTAGCCACCGTACCCCACATACAGAAGACCTCGGCTTGTGGAAAATCCTTTTCCTACCTTGCTGCAAAGAGCTGCAACACCCTGCCCCTGCACCTCAGGCAGTCACCATCGCTATCCCAATTCAGGAACAACCTTAAAAACTGGCTCTTCCACTGAAGCTCAGAGGACATACCCCCCCTTAGTGTCTTGAGACCCTTAAGGGTGAATAGTTGACCTTTACAAACCCTGATTGATTGTGTACTTCTTCAAAACGTTCAGTAACACTCCCAGTGATGGCAGAATCTCCCCAGTTAATATCAGTCTACCCCAGAGAGGTTTGCTATCAAATGTTCTCATCTTCAAGTCTTCCTTGTTTTTTTTTATAATGCCCCTCGTTATGCAATGCCAATGTGGTTATACCTCAGAATGGGAAGCAAAGTTTATTGAGGTCTTCCTCTGGCTGCTGACTTCTACCTCTTGGCGCATGGTAGAGTTATAACATAGTCAGAAACATATTTTACATGTGAAAACATAATACTCTTGTTATCATTTATATTCAGAGACACCATACTACCATGTATTCAGGATTAATCACTGAAAATAAAAAAGAGGGTGTTGCTTATCATTAGTGAAAATGTGTGGATTGACTCCTTTCCCAGCACCCTAAATGGGACACTTCTGTGGGCTCACCTGTTTTCTGGTTGTTCAGGGAAACGCACAAAGGCCCATATTTATCGTTTTTCATGCAGCGCAACATAGCAAGGCTGCGATGCATGAAGGAGCAGGAATGCAACATATTTACCCTTAAATGGTGCATTCTTGTCCTTTTCTTGTGCTGGTGACCTTTTGGCTGCCTAGCGCCAATGCAGGCACCCTTACGTCATGGTGCAAGGGTGCCTGCGTTGTTGGCAGGATTGTTTCTGTGCAGGAAGGGACACCTTCACATAAACAGTTCTGAGAGGCATTTTCCTTTTTCTATGTGGGCTGCAGAATGCAGTCCACATAGAAAGAGATAAAAGTGAGGAGAAATAAAGATATTTCTCCTTGTTATGCTTCCCCTGCGGAGGTGCAGCATTTTGACCCATTCCCAGGTCCACCAATAAAAATAAATCTGGGAATGTGCCAAAATCCTTGGGTTGATGCGTGGAAACACCTATACTCCACCCATGGAATGCCTCCCCTGGGCAGAGTAATGCGAGGCAGCGTTTTGCCCTTCCGGGAGTTACTGTAGAGTTATCAAGTCATGGAGGGCCACGCAAGGTGGACTTGCGTGGCTTGATATATCTCATTTAGGTTTTGCGTCACTCTTGTGCCTTCGCAACGGTTAGACTATAAGAAATATATTCATGAAGTCTCCGTTATTTTCAATTTTTTATTGTCTCCATTCTTTTGACCTTAATGGTAGGTGGAGGGGGAGGGGCTCACTTGTGTTATTGGGCAGAGGTAGCAGACTCTTTACGTAGTGAGCCTGACGAGATACCTACCATATTATGGTAACTGACACTGTCCCAGTCCTTTCGACCTCTCATCTCCTATTAGTCCAAAATGTCCAGAACATACTTTTTGTATTTAAGTCACAGAAGCCTCACTGCCATCTAATAGAAGAGTGTAACGTAAGGAAAATATTTCTTCTGGCCTACTTTTCATCCTTAATGTTAGTATTTCAAAGAAAAGGACCACCCACCTCAATGCCTTTTAAAGTCAGTGAAGCCATTAAAATATTATTTTACATATAGGTTTGTCACGGGTACGAGGATTCCAAGCACGAGGGGTACGTGGCGGCTTTTATTTCAACATAATTTTCATTGGTCAGCGAAAAAGTAAAACCAAGATAAATATGATATACGTTCAGCATTAAAACTAAAAACGTTTAAAAAATGTAAAACCAGTCTCGAAAACAAGAAGGAAAAGAGCAGAGTAGACGAGAGAGAGAGAGAGACCTCCGTGTCTGGGAATGTTCCAGTCACTTGATATTTTGGCAACTGAAAGACAATCTTAGAACCCCAAAAATCTGAAGAATGTTTTAAATGAACTCTCGGTCCGGAATATATTTTTAGCCCTAGCTCCTAGCCTCTCTGACTACTTTTTCTCTTCTGGGACATGACAAAGGGGTGACACGACTGGGTCACGACTTACTATTGTCTCTCTGAGTCGGTCCCACTCACACAAGGTGGACTTCATGACCCTTCTCTTCAATACCAATGTTCTCCCTGAAATTCACTCCAGTTAAATGATCATTTATGATGAACGATGTCCTGTGCCACTGTTCAAGGGATCTACAAACTGCAAGGCATCATGGCACTGATGGTCGGATCTGGCTATCGTTAGTGCCAGTAGGCGAAATATTCCAGCAAAACATGCGAAATTCACCTGAGGGAAAAAATTTACAGGTAGAATTATTTTGCCATTTTTTGCAAATTTACCCCGATGTTGTAATTTTGCCGAAGTTCGAGGAATGTTTTACTTTTTGGAGGGGGTAGGGGGTAGAGCGCAACTCCCCTCCATGCGAACCAGTAAATAAATAGAACCACCACAAAACATCACGAATCTGTGGAAGTGGGAAGAATCATGTTGTCACATTTTCACTTCCGAGTTTCATGGAAAAAAGGCCAGGCCTAATGGTCAGCAATGAGTTCTGCAAGACGTACAGTCATTGGTAAATATTATGTGTATCAGGCACGTTGGTAGAATAAATCTACCCTTTCACTGGTTCTGCGTTTCTCGTCAAACCACAAGTGGGCAATAGACGCAACTGGGCTGTGTCTCCCTACTTTTTTGTCAAGAAGAGGTGTTTCACTTATGCATGAAGCAGTGAAACAGTGGAAAGAGTGGACAGCGCTTACTTGTGTCAAGAAAATCCTTTCATTCTTGGCAGATGGATGACCCAGTGCAGCCGTACCTGTCTTTTGGGAATCAAAAAGGTGCTAAATGGGGCTGCTAAGGACAAATATGGCTCTGACTCATAGACAGCTCTCACTTATCTGAGCATTGAGGAACCACCATTAATCTTAACAATTACCTTAACACGTTTTATTTAATGAGTGAAAACACTTTTCAAATGCTTATCACCCATTAGTTTGAAATGTAGTCACTTGTGAGATACTTTAAAGTACTATTCTATATGCGGTGAAGTTTAATTAGATTTAAGAGGGAGCATTCACATTGAAGTGCTCTTTTTTCTGTTCTATGCACGATGATCTCTGCTAATATTTTTCTTGTTTTTATTGTATTTGTGCAGTGCTCACACAATCAGGATGGGTGCTTTAGGAGTTTAGGTTATTAAAACCCACATTGTTATAAACCTTATCTACTATGTCAGGCATTTTAATGTATCACAGATGATTGCCTTAAAATGCCCTCCTACTGTTGATATAAACACCATGAGCTACAAGTATCAATGACAACCAACTCCATAAAGGGGCAGGATGGCCACGTGGGGCTTTCTTTCTGTAGGGCATCATGCAAAAATAGAGGGATGTCCACTCCTCCAAAGCCACAGATCCCCCACCTCACATGGAGGTGAGGGCACCATCTGGCTTCAGACAGCAATGCCCCAGCCTGCACAGCTTTCTGAACCAGTTCTTAATTTGTGCTTGTTGTTTCCGGTGCGGTGCACCAGCACTTATTTTTGAGCATCAGTACTTATTTTTCTGACTCAAGCATTTACTGCGAGAAAAAGACACATATAGGAAAGACGGAGGAAGAGAAAAACGAAAAAGCGCCACAAAGGGAGAAAGCAGAAAGCTGTAAGAGTGAGTTGAAGGAGCAGGGAGTGGCTGTAAATGGATTAAAGAGGCCCGAGATGGCTTCAGGATGACGCTGCCTCAGTATTCCATGTTCGCACATTTAATTGCAGCAGTCCGTGTGTCTAAGAGAGGGGCTTTGTGCACCGGCACCATTTTATTTACAAATTAAGCACTGTTCTAAACCCTTTAGACCAGTGGTCTCCAAACTTTTTAATGCTGCCCCCCCCCAGTTGAAAAATAAATATCATTGGGGCCCCCCTCAGAATTTTTCACAAATATTTTATAAAGAAGGCAATGTTTAAATATGTCTAGACGTATTTAAACATTGCAGTTAAGTATTGTTACCTTTTTTGAAATGCAATAGCATGTTTCTGCTTAAAACAAAACACTGTTATCTGTGTAATGCTTCTTTTGGCCAGAGTCTGGCTCCCCCCTGGGATCACTTGAGGCCCCCCTAAGGGGGCCTGCCTGTGGTATCTTCATATACTGGGCATCTCATCTCTATCTGTAGAATGCTATTATGTAAAGGGTTGTTGGAGTCTTGTGGGGATTCTGGAAGGTGGGGGGAGAACTGGTTGAGAGGAGGAAGATAGTGGGAGGTGTTGTGAGCTGCTGGATCGTTTATTGTGGATGAGATAATTACTTTGGACTTAATAAAATCCCATTAAAACAACTTACTTTGGATTATAACTTCACATTGGCGAGGAGGATGGGATGCGTTGGTGAAATTATCTCAACACAGATATTGGAACTTCTACTTTGAACACAGAACAGGAGCTCTTATATTGGATGACTTTATTTTGGATCCAACAATTGAAACAACAAGGTATGTGGCAAAAATAGGAGGACTTGTAAGGATTTATTTCCATAATTCGTTCTTTGGATTGTCTGATTTAAGCCCTGTCTCCTAAAAGAAATGACTTGGAATTAATATCTGTGATTTACAGTCTATGCAGAGGGCTTAATTGACTAAGGTCAGGTTTGCTGTACATTTTCATCAAGTTTAATAATATTCTATGGACTTGATGTGTTAGCTTTACCAACAGTTGCCACACGACGCCGGTATATTTTTGAATATTTTGCTCACCGCGTGAAGCTGGCACGCGTCGTTTTCAATTGCCTGGTTCAGTAATTGATGCGAGCGCTCGCGCTTCCTCTGAAGCCGCGTTCCATCTCGTGCGCTCACATCTCACCGATTTCCAAAATAAACAAACAGGAACTGCCGCGTGTGTGTCTTGGAAAGTGGAGCACGAGCGCACGCGGTTCTTCTGAAGCTGCATTTTAATCGCGTGCGCTTGCCGATCCATAAACAAACAAAGACTACGATTCACTGCGCCTTCCGGATTTTCAGTGCAGATGTTTAAAATGTTACGTGGGCATTTTTTCAGTGTATAAACACAAGAAATACATTTACGAGTATTTATTACAGCCTCATTTTCATAAAACAAGACGAACTCAACGTAGAAAATAGCCTCTTCGTTTTGTGTATCACATTGAGGGCTCAAAGGTACTAAATGTTTACTTGTATTTTGGACTGAGTTTGGGGAAGACTATAAAGTGAAGGAGCTGTACATTAGACTTTACATTTTACATTTTAGTTCAAACAAACAGAACTTTACATTTTACGCTTTTGTTCAAACATGCAGAATATACCACCTCCTCCTTTTTTCTTAACTGTACCTGGAGATGCTCCTATAATTTGGTCGAAATGGAAAAAGTCATTTCTTCATTACACAAGAGTTTGTGGTTCATCTATATCTAATGAAAGGAAAGTCTCACTCCTCATGCATTGTTTGGGATGTGAAGGCTTGGAAGTCTTTGAAACGTTACCTGAGCCTGAGGATGAAGGGGCAGAATTAAATGAATTTGAACTTTGCATAAAGAAACTGGATCTTCATTATCTTCCAAAGATTAGTACAATTTTGGAACGCTACCATTTTGGTATGAGAGAACAAGGACAGAATGAGTCTATAGAGGAATATATAACAGCCTTGAGGAAATTGGCTGCAACTTGCAAATTTGGGGTGACTATTGAAGAACGCATAAGGGATCAGTTTATGTTGAAGTGCTCCAGTGACAAAATCAGACAAGAACTTTGGAGTAAGGATGATCCTACGCTTCATGAAGTGATAACTATTGCTAAAGGTGTTGAGCACACGTTGGCGTGTGTTGGTGAATTAGAGAAAAATAAGTATCCTTCTGTGAATAAAATTGGTCCGAAGAATGAATCACAAGAGAACAATGTTTTAGAGGTTGATGGAAAGAAGGATGAACTTAAGTTATCACAGATACAGAAATCTAAGTTTAAAGATACAAAATGTTTTCGATGTGGAAACCTGGGTCATTTTGCGTCTTATAAAAAATGTCCTGCAATTGCTGCTGTGTGCAAATTATGTGGAAAACGTGGACACTTTGCAAAATGCTGTAGATCGCCAAAGGAATTACCTTCTACTTCTATTAAGGTGGTGCAAGATCGTATCTTGATGGTGGAGGATCGTGTCACTGAGAAGAAATATCCTAAGGACATTGTAAACCTGGGGGGTGTTATGTGTGAAGTCCTTTTTGATTCAGGAGCTTGGTTAACTCTTATGTCTAACGAAACATTTGATAAATATTTGAGTCATTCAGTGAAACTAAAAAATCCCGATGTGGTTCCAGGGGGTTATGGTGGCCAAGCTATAGATCTGAGGGGATATTTCGAATCTTAAATAGAGTTTAAATCTAATTCTATTGTGGGTAAAATATATGTACCAGTAAAAGGTGACAGTGTTATTAGCTGGCCACATTAGAAGGATCTTGAAGTTATTTTGGATCCTAATAATCCTACGCCTGTGATGTTGAGAAAAGATTTTAAATATGATGTTAACAGAATATGTAAGATATCTGATGTGGTTAGTGACAGTGTTTTTCCAGATTTTGTGAACGAATTCAAGAGCGTGTTCACTGATGCATTGGGATGCCTTACTAAGTATGTACACCGTATAAAGCTTAAAGAAAATGCAGTACCAATCGTATGCAAGGTGCGACCCATACCAATTTCTATAAGGGAGGATGTTCAGAAAGAGCTACACAGGTTGTGTCAGTGTGGTATCATAGAACCTGTTGAAGCCTCGGAATGGGTTTCACCGGTAGTGGTGGCACGTAAACCATCTGGTGAGATTCGTCTCTGTGTGGATTTGAGGAATCTCAATAAAGCTGTTGTTAGTGATGTATTTCCTCTTCCCAATATCTCTGAGATGGTAACTTTGTTGCATGGAGCTAAATATTTTAGTACATTAGATTTAGCTTCGGCATACCATCAGATTATGCTCCATGTGGATTCTAGGGATCTAACGACCTTTATTACACCTTTTGGCACTTTCAGGTTTGTGAGGATGCCTTTTGGGTTGGTTTCAGCTTCCTCGGTATTTCAACGTGTGATGCATGATTTGTTTGGCTCTGTGGAGGGAGTGAAGTATTTTCAGGATGATATTTTGGTTTTTGGTCGGACAAAAGAGGAACATGATGTGAGGGTTAAGGGAGTTCTTAGAGTGTTGGGTGATCATGGTCTTACGTTGAAACTGAACAAATGCCATTTTGCGAAGGAGGAGATAGAATATTTGGGACATAGAATTACTTCTTTGGGGTTGTATCCCAAAAGAGAGCTGGTAGAGAGTATTTTGAATCTGCGACCGCCTGAGAGCAAAGAAGAGCTTCAGGCTTTCTTTGGTATGGTGGAATTTCATGGGAAATTTCTTCCAAATCTTGCTGCCAAAACTGAAAGTATGCGTAAATTGCTAAAGAAAGGTGTTAGTTTCAACTGGTGTGAAGGTTGTGAAAGGGAATTTATTGAGGTTAAGAATAGCTTATCAAAGGTAGGGTGTTTGAAATCTTTTAATCCTAATGAACCGTGTGTTGTTATGACTGATGCTAGTACTAAAGGTTTGGGTGCTGTGCTTCTACAAAAAGGTGATGTACATGATTTAAAACCTGTGGCATATTGTTCAAGGACTTTAAGAGGTTCAGAACAGAATTACTCAACTATTGAAAAGGAAGCTCTGGGTGTTGCTTGGGCGATAGGGAAATTGAAAAATGTTGTATGGGGAAGATCCTTCAATGTGTACACGGATCACAAACCATTAGTTGAGGTGTTCATGAAAAAGGGCCTTGATCAAATTTCATCCAGGATTAGTAGATGGGTAGTAAATTTGCAAGATTTTGATTTCAAGGTATTTTACGTTCCAGGGGCATGCAATAACACGGCTGATTGCTTATCAAGACTTACGTTGGTTTCAGAGGAGGATAGTTCTGAGGAACAGGAGGATAAGTTTAGTGTGTGTAGCATTACGGAGGGAGTTATTAGTCATGATGAATGGGTACGTGAGGTTGCTAATGATCCTGTTCTACAGAGTGTAAGTGATTTCATAAAGAGCAAATGGAAATTTGCAAATTTAAGGAACTCTGAAAAATTAAAAGGGTTTTGGATGATAAGAGATGAATTGTCAATTTCTGATGGTGTGTTACTACGTGGTGAAAGACTAGTAGTTCCTGGTACTTTGGTGGATAGGATCATTCAACTTGGACATTCTGGTCATCAAGGAATAAGTAAAACCAAATCAAGAATTCGCTTGAATTATTGGTGGCCAGGAATGGATGTGGGTATAGAAAGGGTGGTCAGGGATTGTCCTGACTGTTGTAACAGTGACAAGATCTATAGAATGAGAGTACCATCGATGTGTATCAGAAGTCCGGCTAAAAGACCGTGGGATATTGTTGGCATGGATATCGTGGGTCCTATTTATGGTAGAGGTGGGATTAGCTATATTTTGGTTTTGGTCGATGATTTCTCCAGGTGGGTGGAGATCGGTATTGTGCATAGTGTTGAAACCAAGAGGATTATAGTTCTTCTGGAGGAAATCTTTGCTCGGGAGGGTTTTCCCAATGCTATTCTCACGGACAACGGACCACAATTTGTTTCCAAAGAAATGGAAGAGTATCTCATGAGGTTGGGAATTAAACACAAGTTGTGTTCCCTCTATCATCCTGAGGGAAATGGAATTGTTGAAAGATTTAACAAATGTGTCAAAGAGTGTGTTCAATTAGAAATGGCAGCAAGAAGATGTTGGAAGGAAGGATTGAAGAGATTTTTGATGGCTTATCGTTTTACTCCACATACTTCCACAGGGGTTGTTCCGTTTGAGTTGTTTAGGGGAAGGAAGGCTAATACAATGCTGGTCCCTGGTTGGGTTGGTGGAGGCAAGAATGATGCTGTGTCTTGGTCTGGTAGAATACATGAGGAGAAGGCGGCGGATAGGAGGAAGGATTATTTTGATATGACGAAACGTACTTGTGATGTGAATGTGGAAGTTGGGGACAAGGTTCTGATTAAGAGACCAACCTTTGGTAAAAGTGGGAGCAGGTTTTGGGGACCATTTACTGTTCTAAAGTTATTTCGAAATGCTGTAAAAGTGTGTGATGGAAGAATTTGGAATTTCAATCGCATTGTTGTGTCTAAAAAAAAAACGTGTGTGTAAAGATTCAATGGCAGATCTTTTCCTTGTTTATTATTCTACTTCTCTATATGCGTTTTTTTTTATCTTAGTATTATGATATTGTACAAAGTTTCTGCAGTTACATGTTTTTGTTTATTCTGTTTGTTTTAGGGGGAAAGATGTGTGGTATCTTCATATACTGGGCATCTCATCTCTATCTGTAGAATGCTATTATGTAAAGGGTTGTTGGAGTCTTGTGGGGATTCTGGAAGGTGGGGGGAGAACTGGTTGAGAGGAGGAAGATAGTGGGAGGTGTTGTGAGCTGGTGGATCGTTTATTGTGGATGAGATAATTACTTTGGACTTAATAAAATCCCATTAAAACAACTTACTTTGGATTATAACTTCACACTGCCCCCCAGTTTGAAGACCTCTGATTTGGACGGTGCCATGCACATATTAGAAAGCTCCATTATTTAGGACACCCCTCTGTTCCATATTTTAGCAGCATTGGTCTGCCATGTTAGGCAAGGTGGATCGGGGAGGAAAAAAAATACCAATGGTCATCAGACATAGGGAGAAACTTCACTATGATTTGTTTTCTTTAATACAAAATAAATTGTAATTGCATGCCATAGCAACCCTTCACCATTAAACGTTTGTCGCATGTCATTGAGGAAAAATCTTCGTTCGACCAACGGAGATCTCAAGATATGACAGGTGGCATTTGCCACCAGTGGGCGACTTGTTCAAATTTTAACGCAACTATTTCTTTTCTGCTTTTGTTTTATTGCATGACGTACACTTGTTCTATTATTTATACTATGCAATGATTGGATGATCATAAATACATTGATTACTGCGTTTGAACATACACTAATGTATTGCTTCACACACAGAAGCTTTTCATTAACAGACAAATAAATAGACTTTAATATATGATATGTGCTAGAAATGGGGTTTTTGGTTGGCAGTCAGGTTGCCCTCTGTCCAAGCAAGAACCCTCACTCTAGTCAGGGTAAGTCACACACAATCCAAAATCAGCCTGTGCCCACCCTCTGGTAGCTTGGCACGAGCAGTCAGGCTTAACTTAGAAGGCAATGTGTAAAGCATTTGTGCAATAAATCATACAAAACCATAATATAACACCACAAAAACACACCACACAGTGTTTAGAAAAATATATAATATTTATCTGGGTATTTGCAGGTCAAAACGATCAAAGTTGCAATATGAATTTGTAAAGATATCACTGAAAAATGATATAAAGTGTCTTAAGTCTTTAAAAAGCAAACAAAGTCTCTTTCAAGCACAAAGTACCTGGTTTCTGGTGAAAAATCTCCGCAGAGGGCAGAGAGAAGAGGAGATGCGTGGAAAAATGGTGTGTGCGTCGGTTACACCCCTTCACACACAGACTTGCGTCGTTATTTTTCACCCGGGGAAGACGGGCGTCGTTTTCCAGCATGCGCACCGTCTCCTTCTATGGGTCGCGGGGATTACCAGATGTCCTGGGTCTGTGCGTAGATTCTCCTGCTTGTTTTCCGGCTGCGCGTCGTTCCGCGGGGGTTTGCGTCGAAGTTTCGATCTCACGGCAGGCGTCGCGTCGATTTCTCCTCTGGAAGTCGTGCGCCGTTGTCCTTGTGAGGCCATGCGTCGAAGTTCAGGTCGTCCCGAAGGCGTTGCGACGATCAGCGTCGGCGTACAGCGTTTTTCTCGCCGCGGAACAAGCTGTGCGTCGAAAATTTCGGCGCACGAAGCGTCCAAGTGAAAGAGAGAAGTCTTTTTGGTCCTGAGACTTCAGGGAACAGGAGGCAAGCTCTATCCAAGCCCTTGGAGAGCACTTTTACAGCCAGACAAGAGTTCAGCAAGGCAGCAGGCCAACAGCAAGGCAGCAGTCCTTTGTAGAAAAGCAGACAGGTGAGTCCTTTGAGCAGCCAGGCAGTTCTTCTTGGCAGGATGTAGTTTCTGGTTCAGGTTTCTTTTCCAGCAAGTGTCTGATGAGGTAGGGCAGAGGCCCTGTTTTATACTAAGTTGTGCCTTTGAAATGGGGGTGACTTCAAAGAGTGTCTAAGAAATGCACCAAGCCCATTACAGTTCAATACTGTCTGCCAGAGTCCCAGTAGGGGGTATGGCAGTCCTTTGTGTGAGGGCAGGCCCTCCACCCTCCCAGCCCAGGAAGACCCATTCAAAATGCAGATGTATGCAAGTGAGGCTGAGTGAATGCACAAGGAGCTGTCAACTAAACCTAGCCAGACGTGGATTGAGGGGCACAGCAAGATTTAAGTGCAAAGAAATGCTCACTTTCTAAAAGTGGCATTTCTAGAATAGTAATATTAAATCTGACTTCACCAGTCAGCAGGATTTTGTATTACCATTCTGGCCATACTAAATATGACCTTCCTGCTCCTTTCAGATCAGCAGCTGCCACGTCAACAGTATATGAGTGCAGCCCCAGTGTTAGCCTATGAAGGGAGCAGGCCTCACAGTAGTGTAAAACGAATTTCGGAGTTTTACACTACCAGGACATATAACTACACAGGTACATGTCCTGCCTTTTACCCACACAGCACCCTGCTCTAGGGGTTACCTAGGGCACACATTAGGGATAACTTATATGTAGAAAAAGGGGAGTTCTAGGCTTGGCAAGTAATTTTAAATGCCAAGTCGAAGTGGCAGTGAAACTGCACACACAGGCCTTGCAATGGCAGGCCTGAGACAAGGTTAAGGGGCTACTGAAGTGGGTGGCACAACCAGTGCTGCCGGCCCACTAGCAGCATTTAATCTACAAGCCCTAGGCACATATAGTGCACTCTACTAGGGACTTATAAGTAAATTAAATAGCTAATCATGGATAAACCAATCAATAGTACAATTTACACAGAGAGCATATGCACTTTAGCACTGGTTAGCAGTGGTAAAGTGCCCAGAGGTCAAAAGCCAACAACAACTGGTTAGACAAAATAGGAGGAAGGAGGCAAAAAGTTTGGGGATGTCCCCGTCAAAAAGCCAGGTACAACACGACCCCCTACCAGCCTAAAGCCAGGGGAGAACAATCACTATCCTCATGCACTTCCCTGTTTGAGGCGACAGAACAAGGACCCAGGCCCACAACAGCAGGGGCATGCTCCATTTCTTCGCCTTCCTGACTCCAATTGGATCCCTCTGTCCATACTCTCAGGGCCCACTAAGCCAACCCATGGGGAACCTTTCTCCTTACCTGCGGATCCCATCTGTGCAGCACCTAACCTTACTTTGCTCACAGATGTATCCCAGGAGTAGAATAGTACAACCAGGACCAACACAGTGGTGTTGCCCACTCTACCCCCGGGGTGTGACACTTGTCCCCTCCCCAGGGATAATTCTGTCCACCTGGACAGCAAGCCACAGTGGTTACTGACAGCTGTCAGGGATGAGAGCCAGGCCCCAGGCCTCTCAAAGCTCTCCCACCACTGTGGCTGTGGAGAGTGGGGGGCGGTAGCCCCAGGTGCTGGGCACCCTTTAACCACTCTCCCTTCCACCAGGTCAGGGATGACAGCCTGAACCTGGTCCTCCCCTCTGGGGCTCCATACCCTTCCTCCTGGAGCGATACCTCCGGAGTCCAACATGGTCAGGGTGCTTATAGAAGCCGCCCTGCACCATTCCTCCACCAGTGCAGGGCTGTTAACCTGCAACTGTCCTTCCAACCTGGGGTCTGTACCTTCAGGTTGGACTAGGGCCCGGGGTGAGGCTTCCCTCCCCTCCGCTCCCTTCTGGGGTCCAGCATCCTCCAACTAGGAGTGGCCTCCTCAGAAGACAACA
The DNA here is from genome assembly GCF_031143425.1 of Pleurodeles waltl. Classification (NCBI taxonomy): domain Eukaryota; kingdom Metazoa; phylum Chordata; class Amphibia; order Caudata; family Salamandridae; genus Pleurodeles; species Pleurodeles waltl. The sequence continues at coordinate 678,984,454 of NC_090450.1, read as the reverse complement.
TGATAGGGGCACTGTTATCAGTTGCCCCTCCCTCCAGGTCCGGGGACACACCCTGAACCTGGTCTTCCAGCCCAGGGTCTGTACCCTCAGACTGGATCACTGCCTGGCAAACCAGGACTTTCTGGGGGGCATGTCTACCCCCACCAGGTCAGAGTTTAACCTCTGAACTTGGCCATCCAACTCAGAGTCACCACCCTGAAGTTGAACAATTGCCTGGCACGCCAGGACTTCCTGGAGGGCACACTGACCCTCCGCCAGGTCAGAGTTTAACCTCTGAACCTGGCCATCCAACCCAGATCACCACCCTGAGGTTGAACCATTGCCTGGCAGGCCAGGACTTCCTGGGGGGCACACCTACCCCCCACCAGGTCAGAGTTTAACCTCTGGACCTGGTTACCCAACCCAGAGTCACCACCCTGAGGTTGAACCATTGCCTGGCATTCCAGGACTTACTGGGAGGCACTCCTACCTCCCACCAGGTCAGAGTTTAACCTCTGAACCTGGTTATCCAACCCAGAGTAACCACCCTGAGGTTGAATCTTTGCCTGGCATTCCAGGACTTCCTGGGGGGACTCTCACCCCCAACAAGGGACACACCGTCCCCAAGGGCCACACAAGAGTCTGGTTGGTGCAGGTCTCCTGACCTCTGCCCATCCGGCAGAGTCTGGGTCTCCCCCAAACCAGAAACGTTTTCCCCTGGGTCATTCCTGGGGGGCTTTGCTCTCAGAGCTGACCCCTTACTCTCCAGGTCCTCCACTGGGGTCGCAACCCCCTCTCAACCCTATGTCTGGACTTCTGCACCCCCTCACTAGGAGTGGTACTGCCAGACACCAGAACTGTTGGGATGCTGGCTACAGTCACACCCCCAAGTTCTTCTGACACTGCGGGGCTTCTCTCAACAGGTGGCCCTACGGTACAGGCTTGGCTTCTCTCCTGGTGTTCCCTCATGGAACCCTCTAGGACCTGGGACCTACCTGGGACACTACAATCCTCTCCCACCTCACTTGGTTGGGAACCACCTAGACCACTCCCTTCAGGAGCACCCCCAAATGCCTCATCAGACTCTCTGGTACTCACCCAGAAGTCTGCCTCCATTGTAAGTTCCCTGGGGTCAGAGAACTCACACTCCACCTGGTGTTGGCGTAGCTCTGGAAAATAAGGACCAGACATATGCTCTCCAGCAATTACATCACTCTGTCCTTCACATGTATTAACCACAGTACCCTTCACCCAACCATCCAGTAACACAGCCTTGGAAAAGCACTCTACATCACCCTCCTGAGACTGGTGAGACAGTACCTGACTGTCCCTGACACTCAACCCTTACTCTTCTGGGATGTCTCTGCACTCTATATCGAGGACGTCCACCAGGAGGGAACCCTTTTCTCTGTCACTCTCTGCTAGAGCCGGTAAAGTGTCCCTCCCCCCAGTAGAAATATGACTCCCTGTCCCAGTTACCCAATCCTTCTCAGGGACCCTGTGCATAACGGGAACTACCTCATACCCTTGAACCACCTGGGGTGTGTCAACTCCCTTCTTCAAGATGGGCACCACATCTCTGGGCTTGTGCCCTTCTTCAGCAGTACTGGATGCAAGATTTTTGCTGCCACCATCTGAACTGGATTCAGCCCTTCCGGCCTCCAGTTTCAGCTCTTCACAGCTCAGCTCTTGAGCTGCAGTCCTTTCTTCTTCCAGGGCTAAGAGTCTTGCTGCCTCAGCCCTTTCAAGAAACTCATCTAGCTCTTCCATCCACCGCTCTCGAGCTAGGAGCCATTCATCTCTCACTGGTTCTCTTTCCTCATCTGAGTAGTCTTCCTCCTCCTTTGAGCAGTCCTCCTCCTCATCTGAGGGGTACTTAGTCATTTTGTCTTTTGCTGTCTCTCTCTGCCCATTCTTCTTCCCCCCCAGACTATGTAGGCATGTTGCATTTCCATCTTAGTAGATCTCCTTGATACAGGAAGGCCCCATTTTCTGCAAAGCCTCCTTAGGTCAGCCTTAGTGAGGTGGTCAGTAGGTACAAAGAATGAGTAGGTACACAATCCCATTCTGATAAGGTCTTACCGTCAAAAACCAAAATCCAAAGTCCAAAATATCAATAGTATATCCAGGAGGACATCAGAGAACTTAAAAGCAAAAAGATGAAAAATCAAGTTGACCTTCAACTGTGGGTAGGTAGTGAAATACTTAGCTACCGTATGTCACTGCACAAACACAAGTCCTATCCTCACGCTGATCACCAATGTTAGAAATGGGGTTTTTGGTTGGCAGTCAGGTTGCCCTCTGTCCAAGCAAGAACCCTCACTCTTGTCAGGGTAAGTCACACACAATCCAAAATCAGCCTGTGCCCACCCTCTGGTAGCTTGGCACGAGCAGTCAGGCTTAACTTAGAAGGCAATGTGTAAAGCATTTGTGCAATAAATCATACAATACCATAATATAACACCACAAAAATACACCACACAGTGTTTAGAAAAATATATAATATTTATCTGGGTATTTGCAGGTCAAAAAACTATCAAAGTTGCAATATGAATTTGTAAAGATATCACTGAAAAATGATATAAAGTGTCTTAAGTCTTGAAAAAGCAAATAAAGGCGGTCATTCTGACCGCGGCGGTCGGCGGTCGCCGCCCACCAAGCGGTTCCTGCCGAAAGACCGCCGCGGCCATTCCGGCTTTCCCGCTGGGCCGGCGGGCGACCGCCAGAAGACCGCCGGCCGGCCCAGCGGGACAGCCCCTTCAACAATGAAGCCGGCTCGGAATGGAGCCGGCGGAGTTGAAGGGGTGCGACGGGTGCAGTGGCACCCGTCGCGATTTTCACTGTCTGCACAGCAGACAGTGAAAATCTTTGTGGGGCCCTGTTAGGGGGCCCCTGCACTGCCCATGCCACTGGCATGGGCAATGCAGGGGCCCCCAGGGGCCCCACGGCACCCGTTCCCGCCATCCTGGTTCTGGCGGTGGACACTGCCAGAAACAGGCTGGCGGGAAGGCGCTCGTAATCCCCATGGCGGTGCAGCAAGCAGCGCCGCCATGGCGGATTCCCTGGGCCAGCGGGAAACCGGCGGGAAACCGCCGGCTCCCCTTTTCTGACCGCGGCTTTACCGCCGCGGTCAGAATCGCCCAGGAAGCACCGCCAGCCTGTTGGCAGTGCTTCCGCCGCCCTCCGCCATGGCGGTCATGGACCGCCAAGGTCAGAATGACCCCCAAAGTCTCTTTCAAGCACAAAGTACCTGGTTTCTGGTGGAAAATCTCCGCAGAGGGCCGCAGAAGAGGAGATGCGTGGAAAAATGGTGTGTGTGTCGGTTACGCCCCTTCACACACGGACTTGCGTCTTTATTTTTCACGCGGGGAGACATGCGTCGTTCTACGGGAGGAAAAATGGTGTGTGCGTCGGTTGCGCCCCTTCACACACGGACTTGCGTCGTTATTTTTCACTCGGGGAAGACGTGCGTCGTTTTCCGGCACGTGGACCGTCTCCTTCTATGGGTCGCGGGGATTACCAGATGTCCTGGGTCTGTGCGTGGATTCTCCTGCTTGTTTTCCAGCTGCGTGTCGTGCCGCGGGGCTGTGCGTCGAAGTTTCGATCTCACGGCAGGCGTCGCGTCGATTTCTCCTCTGGAAGTCGGACGACATTGTCCTTGTAAGGCTGTGCGTCGAAGTTCCGGTTGTCCCGAAGGCGTCGCGTCAATCAGCGTCGGTGTGTGGCGTTTTTCTCGCAGCGGAATAAGCTGTGCGTCGAAAATTTCGCTGCACGAAGCGTCCAAGTGAAAGAGAGAAGTCTTTTTGGTCCTGAGACTTCAGGGACCAGGAGGCAAGCTCTATCCAAGTCCTTGGAGAGCACTTTTACAGCCAGACAAGAGTTCAGCAAGGCAGCAGACCAACAGCAAGGCAGCAGTCTTTTGTAGAAAAGCAGGCAGGTGAGTCCTTTGAGCAGCCAGGCAGTTCTTCTTGGCAGGATGTAGTTTCTGGTTCAGGTTTCTTCTCCAGCAAGTGTCTGATGAGGTAGGGCAGAGGCCCTGTTTTATACTAAGTTGTGCCTTTGAAGTGGGGGTGACTTCAAAGAGTCTCTAAGAAATGCACCAAGCCCCCTTTGAGTTCAATCCTGTCTGCCAGAGTCCCAGTAGGGGGTGTGGCAGTCCTTTGTGTGAGGGCAGGCCCTCCACCCTCCCAGCCCAGGAAGACCCATTCAAAATGCAGATGTATGCAAGTGAGGCTGAGTGAATGCACAAGGAGCTGTCAACTAAACCTAGCCAGATGTGGATTGAAGGGCACAGCAAGATTTAAGTGCAAAGAAATGCTCACTTTCTAAAAGTGGCATTTCTAGAATAGTAATATTAAATCCGACTTCACCAGTCAGCAGGATTTTGTATTACCATTCTGCCCATACTAAATATGACCTTCCTGCTCCTTTCAGATTAGCAGCTGCCACTTCAACAGTATATGAGGGAAGCCCCAATGTTAGCCCATGAAGGGAGCAGGCCTCACAGTACTGTAAAACGAATTTAGGAGTTTTACACTACCAGGACATATAACTACACAGGTACATGTCCTGCCTTTTACCCACACAGCACCCTGCTCTAGGGGTTACCTAGGGCACACATTGGGGATGACATATATGTAGAAAAAGGGGAGTTCTAGGCTTGGCAAGTACTTTTAAATGCCAAGTTGAAGTGGCAGTGAAACTGCACACACAGGCCTTGCAATGGCAGGCCTGAGACAAGGTTAAGGGGCTACTGAAGTGGGTGGCACAACCAGTGCTGCAGGCTCACTAGCAGCATTTAATCTACAGGCCCTAGGCACATATAGTGCACTCTACTAGGGACTTATAAGTAAATTAAATAGCCAATCATAGATAAACCAATCAATAGTACAATTTACACAGAGAGCATATGCACTTTAGCACTGGTTAGCAGTGGTAAAGTGCCCAGAGGTCAAAAGCCAACAACAACAGGTCAGAATAAATAGGAGGAAGGAGGCAAAACGTTTGGGGATGTCCCCGTCAAAAAGCCAGGTCCAACAATATGTATTTTAAAACATTTATTCATTTAGGAGTGTGCGTGTGCAGAGCTGTGTGCAACCTCAAATTGGTTCCGAGGGCTATACAAAGAGTGTCAGAAGTCTAGTGACAGTAGGAGTCTAACCGGAAGTGGGGCAAATCCCTTATCTGGTGTTCTTGACTCCACACAACCAAATTTGTAGTTTAATCGAAGGCCAATTTGAAATGCTCAGTGTTAAGGATTTTCTGTAATTTCCTTCCCAGTGCTTCCATCCCCTCTCCAATCCAGTATGTCACCTACCCTGTCAGACTGTAGGCAACTCTACCTGCAGGTCAATGATGAGGACCAATGAGGCAGAAAAGCATGTAAGGATTGCTAGGCTTCACCTGTGGTATGACTAGGAACCACTCGTTACATTTGAGATGTGGCTAAGACTGTTTAACATATGGCTGGTCCCTTCCAGTAACGGCACAGATACAGACATAGAACAAACGCCACACTGGTTCACTGCTACTGATGCATATAAAAGTAAGCAACTCTATTCATCACCTTGATGCAGCTGTGTACAGTCATCTGCTAAAATGATGATGTTCACTTTTCCTCACTAAGGCGCATATTTATGGAAAAGTGGGGCATCATTAATGATGCCCCACTTTTATAGCACCCCATTGCGTCCCCCTAACGACATCGTGTGTGCGCCGTATTTACAATATGGCACATCATGTCGGTCATGTCCGCATTAGTATCATAATTTATGGTGCTAATGTGGTGCTTTGCCGGATTAGCACTATAAATGTATGGTGCTAATGCAGCAAAGCACGTTGTTTTCAATGGGAGCTTCATCTTAACGCCAGCCTAAGGCAGACGTTAATAACAACACTAAGAATGGTGCAGTCAAATCTAGTAAATTTCATTGCGCATTTTTCTGGGCCTCCCTACCTGGGAACGCCCCCTTACAATCATTGTGCCTGGCGCAGGCATAATGTGGCTCAAAGGTTTACAAAGTGGCACAATGCTTGCATTGCGCCACTTTGTAAACATGGCATGTGCGAAAGGCCACCTTAATGCCACATTTGCATTTTAAAAATGGCCAAATGTGGCGGAAAGTGGCGCTAGGGGGCATCAGAAATATGCCCCTACATGTGCTAAAATCACTCAAAACAGGACACTGTGATTATTTTTTTTTGGTCCTCAATTTCTTATTACTATTTTAGAGTTGGCTTTGTATGTCATTGTACCTCTCGCTTATCTGATATTATTAACTTTAATTACCTCCATGACACTCCAGTTCTGACAAAGCCATTTCACAGCCAAATGAATCTGTTTAACCTTAATCTCAGTTATAGCTGATGTGCATGTTCATGGAATCTATCCTTATGTTTAGACGGGAAGCCTCCAGCTTGGATTATGTTGTCTAACGCTGTGCTAGAAATATGGTCTCTAGTTGGCAGAGGTATGCACCCTGTCCAAGTAGGGACCAAAATCTTAGTCAGGATAAGTCAGTTACACAATGTAAATTACCCTGTGATCACCCTCTGGTAGCTTGGCACAGAGCAGGCAGGCCTAACTTTGGAGGCAATGTGCAAAGAATTTGTGCAACACTTAAAATAGAAAACAAGTGAAAACACCAAATGACAAGATACCACACCTGGCTAGAAAGAATAGAGCTTAATAAACAAATCAAGACCAGAACAACAAAAATCCAATAAGTATAAGTCAAGATATGATTTAAAAAATAAAAAATAAACATAAAGCTACCAACAGGGCTATCTGGTCACGCTTGACTAGGTCAAACTGAAAGTTCAGGCTGACCGCGATGGAGCATGGGCCAGATACAGAGACCAGCCTTGTCCTGCTGCAAAAGTACCTTTTGATGGAGATAGGTACTGGACCCATGACACCACCAACTCAGTACACTCCTGGACCAGTGACTACTTTGCCAGGAAGAACTGCTGTGGTGAAAAGACTGCTACTCTGCTGGACTGCTATTTTGCCGAACTCAGTCTTGCTATGCTTATGCCTTGATGAGCTGCCATTCTGTCTGGGTGAGAAGGATTGGACCTGCATCACTTAACCCCAGAGTGTCTCCAAGGGTTTGCTGGCTTGCCCCTGTTGCCTTAGTCTCAGGGACACAAAAGACTTAGAACCCTCCTGTTTCACCCCTGGGGCTCATCTCCTGGTGAGTCTCTCCTGCCAAGTGGTGCCCCCCCAGTCCTCGACCGTTGGAAGTGGACATAGGGATTTGCTCCAATGGAACTGACACATCGTCTGCTGCAAGAGCACAATAGACATATTGTCACTGTTGCAGGAACTGGATCGAAGCATGGCACTCGGAAGTGCCACATCGCACTCGGAACCACTGCTCCAGAGCCGACGCATCGTGGCCACTGCATGGAGAAGATCGGAGCACCGCCTCTTCAGCATGGAGAAATCCAGCGCTTCACATTCAAAACTTTCACACTTCAGAACCAACACTTTGCTCCCGAATCTGACCCATGGTTACAGTTGCATGATGAAATTCTGCTCAACACCTCAACTGCGTGCGGATCCCTGACGCATCTTGTGCTGTGACAAGGACTAAGGTACTTTTGCTCAGTGGGTCCTGCGCAAGTCCTGTATCTGGCCTGTGCTCCATCATAGGTGGCCTGACCTCTTGACTTTGTCCCAGTCACATGCAACCAATTAACTCTTTGAGAGCTATTTGCTTCTGGGCGCCATACTTGTATTTAATCTTTAAAAATGAATATCTCGACTTCTACTAGATGGATTCTTGTCATTTTGATCTTCTATTATTTATAAAATCATAATCAATTTTTATATACTGGTGTGGAGTCCTTTGTGGTATTTTCACAGTGTAATTGCTTACTTATTGACAAACACTTTACACATTACTTCTTAAGTTGAGCCTGACTGACACAATTTAGGGAGTGTAGTGACTTACCCTAATTAGGATTGTGGTCGCTACTTGGACAGGGTGCATACCTCTGCCAACTAGAGACCCAATGTCTAACATTGGTGATCAGTGGTGAGGCTAGGACATCTGTTTGTGCGGTGCCTAGCAGTAATTTGGTGTACACTACCATCCACAGCAAAGACCAATTAGATTTTTTTCCATTTCACCCTGATTTGCATTTTTTAAATTGTCCTTTACATCACATGTCTGTCTGCTGGTACTACATCTGGAGCTATGGAATTTGAGCTGGCCAATTTTGATAACTACACAGTGACACAGCTTAAAGACTTTTGCAAGGAGATGAGAGTTCCTACCAAGGATTCCACCAAGTAGGTGGAATTCCAAGAGGTGCTGAGGGCCTTTGAAGAAGCTCGCTCCAAGGAGAGTGATGGTTTGCCAAAGTCTGGGAATGGCTCTTCTAAGGAACCACCTGCAGTGGCTGAGGGAGATATCCCTAAATTTGAGCTCCATGAGAGAGCAGGAAGCAGTGTCTTCTCCTGTGGCCTATTCCCTGAGAAACTGGCTAAGAGGCGGGAGGAGACAGCATTCAAACTGCAGCTGGCAAAATTAAAGATGGAAACTGAGGAGAAAAAGGCTGAGAGAAGAAACTACTTCTGGCTCATGAGTTGTGTCTAGAGCAGCTGGATCTCAAAGCCAGGCAGTCTGAGTCCAGCAGTGATGGTGGCAGGACACAGACAGAGATAAGAAGGTTTGTATATCCAAGGATTTGGTGCCCCATTATGTGGTGGGAGATGACATTGAAAAGTGGTTTTCTGCTTATGATGTTATACTGAAGGTACACAGGGTCTGTGGAAACACATGCTTACTCTGGGGAAGGAGACCCTTCTGGCATTAGAGGTTGGGGACCAAACCACATATCAGGCGTGGCCCGTCTTTTAGGGCGGAGAGGCCACACACCACCACCTTTTGCAGCTCATGAAGAGTGCCGGTCAAGCTGAACAAAGGTCAGCCTGACAGACACTCTTCATTTTCAGGTCAGGCAGCCAGAAGAGATTTGCGCAGACTCCTGGCTGCCTGAGCTGAACTTTGCTGGGCTGAAGAGGTCACAGCTCCTGTGGGCTTGACCTCCTCGGCTCAGGAAAGGTGTTTCGAGGCCCTCCCCCGGGGTGAGGGAAGCGTCACCCATTGACTTCAACCTGGGCACTTCAGGATTAAGTCCTGAAGCGTCCAGGGCGAGTGTCAATCAGTGACACCTCGTCACAGAGTGGGGTGGGATCAGTAGTGTCACTGACCCCATCCCACTCTGTGACGAAGTTGGGCTGCTGCCTTCCCTCACTTACTGACATAAGGTCAGCCAGCAAGGGAAGGAAGCATTCCCAACCCTCCTGGGACCTCTGAGGCTGAAGGTAAGTGTGTGTGTGTGTGATCTTTTTAAATGAATGTTTGGTGCGTGCGTATATGTTTGAATGTTGATGAGTGTTGTTATTGGATGTGCGTGCATGCATGTATGTGAGAAAGAATGAGTGTGAGTGTGCTTCCCCCCCAAAAAAAAACTGCCGGCCGCCACTGCCACATATACCCCCATGAAGGTCATTCAGATTGCCAGGTTTGGTTTGACCCCTGAAAAGTATCATCAGGGGCAGTCAAAAGCTCCCTAACAGGTCCTGGGTAGATTTTGTTGATTACTCCAGTAGGGCACTGAACGGCCGGGTGAGGGACAGCAAAGTGAGTGATTTTAATGGGTTGCACTATTTGATCTGGAGAGAGCATGTGCTCAGTGTATGTTTCCCAGAGTGAAGTCAGCACCTAGTGGACAGCAAGCTGATTGCCTGCAGGAAGTTTGTTGAGGAGACGGACCTCTGGGCTAGCTCCAGAGTGTCCAAAAAGCTATCTAGGGCACTCTCCCATAAGTGGTCAGAATTCCCAACAGAAGAAAGAGGAGGGAGAAAATCTTCAGAATAAGAAGTTCCCTAAAGGCCCCCAAAATAATTACCAAGTCAGTAGTAGTAGTGCCCAGTCCCAGTCTGATTAAAAAAACAAAGGGTTGTTTGATCATAAGACAGAGGCACTTATACCTCAATGCACAGAGTGCTACAAATAAGGACATTCCAAGGGCAACTCCAAATGTCCAAAGAGGGCACAGCCACCTCCCTTCCCCCGGTGGGCAGACACCTGGATTGGCAAGTGTAGAACTCAGGGAGGAGGTGAAGACAGCTAGCTTGGGGAGACAGACAGAGGAGATCCTAATTTCCTTGGGGGAATAAAGAAATGGTGCCAAAAGCCCACATGCTTGAAAATAGTTCCAAGTACAGGCAGTAGGTCAACATTAATGGGCAACAGGTGGAGGCTCTGCGAGACACAGGAGCCAGGATGACCACTGCCATAGTCGCCAGCAATAAAGAGAGCCATCTACCAGTGGCTCTGGTTCCCTTTGAGTGAGGGGTCTCAGGTTCCTTGAAAGTTGCTGTGAGCCCTTCCATGGCTGTTGATTGTCTGTTGGGCAATGACCTGGGGCACACTGTCTGGAAGGAGGCAAAGCTAAGGTCTCACTTGGAGATGATGGGATTGACTGAATGGGTCGGTATGACTACACAGTCCATGGCTGCCCAAGATGGGGAGTCCAGGGTGTCTGGAGCCTGGAACAATGGCCCAGATAGCTGCCAACAGAGGGACAGGGGGCGTAAGAAACCAGCCCTTAAAATTACCACAGTGGAGGTTGACGGGGTCTCTGAGAAGGATGCCTCTGAGCCATCCCTGGTAAACATTGCCGCCCCTGGTGAACTATAAGAGCTTGCTGGCAGGCAAGTGGAGGGTGGACCCACCAGGGAAGAATGCTGCAAAGCACAGAGAGAGTGTCCCACTCTTGAGGGCTTGAGGTGAGATGCCTCAGCCCATGAAGCAGGTAATGCCTTTAGGGATCACCTAATCTTCTGAGGGAATGATCTATATAGCGAGCATGGGGTTCCTAATACTGGGGCAGCCCTTATGCTGGTGGTCCCCCAGTGTTACCGGACCTTTCGACTGCATTTGGCTCATGACATATCCCTGGCAGGACATTTAGGGCAAGACAAGACCTTCGCCAGGCTTGTCTCCCACTTTTATTGCCCCTAATGAAGACAGCATCAGATATATTCTGCAGGTCCTGTCACATCTGCCAGGCAAGTGGGAAATCAGGGAAAGAGCAGAAAGCTACCTTGAACCCACTTCCCATCATTGGCACCCCCTTTGAAAGGGTGAGCATCAATGTCATTGGACCCTTGGACCCCAAGGCAGCCTTAGGCAACAGGTTTATCCTGGTTTTGGTATACCATGCCACATGCTACCCAGAGGCAATCCCTCAGTGGACAGTGACTGCACCTGTAGTGCCTAGAGCTCTGATGGACATCTTTACCCGTGTTGAGTTCCCAAGGAGACAGTGTCTGACAGAGGCACTAACTTCATGTCTGTGTACATGAAGGCTCTGTAGGATGAGTGTGGTATGCAACGTACATGTTCACCACACCCTATCACCCACAAACTAATGGTCTGGATCAAAGATTCAACAAGACTTTGAAGGGCATGATTACAGGCCTACCTGAGCCCATGAGCATAAGTGGGACATCCTCTTCTCATGCCTTCTCTTTGCCTACAGGGAGGTGCCATGGAAAGGAACAGGGTTCAGCCCCTGTGAACTCCTCTATGGCCACTCTGTTAGGGGACGTCTGAGCATTGTAAAGGAGAAATGGGAGAAATCTCCTGGGAATCCCCATCCAGGATGTGCTCAGCTACATGCTGGCCCTCTGCAACCAGATGGAAGAAGGCAAGAGCAAACTTGAGGCCAACCAGAAAGTAATGAAATGCTGCTATGATCATAAGGCCACTCTGGTAAAGGTTCAACCTGGCCAGAATATATGGGTCATGGAGCCAGGAGAGCCCAGAGCTCTCCAGGACCACTGGACAGGCCCATATGAAGTCAAGGAGTGTAAGGGGGAGGCCACCTACTTGGTGGACCTCTCAGATCCGTAGAAGCCCCTTAAGGGTGCTCAATGTCAACAGGTTAAAGCCTCACTTTGAGAGGTCCGAAGTGAGCATGCTCCTTGTAACAGATAACGGAGTGGAGAGTGAACCTTTCCCTGACCCCCTCTCTGCACAAGAACAGGATGGGTCAGTTGAGGGTGTCAACCTCTCTTCTACCCTGACCCCAATGCAGCAGAGGGACTGCTACAAGTTGCTGGGACAGTTTGCCCCACTATATTCTCTCTCCCCTGGACTCACACATCTATGCATCCCCGATATTGACACTGGGGACAGCCCCCCTGTAGGGGTTGCCCGATAGGGTGAGAGCCAACATTAAGAAAGAAGTCTTCAAGATGTTGGCGGTAGGGGGAATTGAGCCTCTAATAGTCCCAGGCCCAGCTGTGTGCTGGTGGTACCCAAGGCTGCTTCACCTGGTGTTACACTGGAACTCTGGTTCTATGTGGACTACAGAGGCCTCAACTCAATCTCCAGGACTGATGCACACCCCATCCCCCGAGCAGGTGAGCTCATCGACAGACTGGGTGCTGCCAAGTTCTTAAGTACCTTTGATTTAATATCAAGATACTGGTCGATTGTTCTGACTGAGGGCGCCAAAGAGAGATTCACATTTTTAACACCAGAGGTCCACTTACAGTTTCGGTGTTGCAGTTTGGATTGAAAAATGCCCCTCCTACCTTCCAGAGGTTGGTTAACAGGGTCCCAGATGGTAAGGAGGCCTTTTGTGCTGCCTACCTAGATAGCATTGCTGTCTATAGCTCCAGCTGGAAGGGACACCTGCATCTTTTTCAGGAGGTGCTCCCGGCCCGGCAACAGGCAGGCCTCACCGTCACGGCCAGTAAGTGCCATATCGGACAGAGTTCCATGGTGTACCTGGAACACTTGGCAGGTGGGGACAAGGTGCAGTCCCTCCAGGTGAAGATTGAAACTATCATGGCCTGGCAAACTCCCAAAACCCCCAGACAGAAGTGGGAGCCTTTCTAGGCCTCACTGTCTAATACAGACGAATTGTTAATGGCTATGGCACCATTGTTGCCCCTTAAAGGAACTGATTTCTAAGAAGCAGCCCAGATTGGTGAGCTGGACAGAGGCTTGTCAGAAAGCATTTAACACCCTCAAAGAAGCCACGTACTCAAGGCACCTGACAACTTTAAGCAGTTCATTGTACAAACAGATGCTTCAGAGCATGGTGTGGGGGCAGGCTTAGCACATCTAAATGAAGAGGGCCTAGAACAACCAGTAACTTTCATTAGCAGGAGGCTGCTTCCACAGGAACATAGGTGGAGTGACATTGAATGACAAGCTTCTGATGTGGTCTGGGCACTGAAGAAGTTGAGACCCTGCCTGTTAAGGATTTACTTCCTGGTTGAGACCAACCACAAGCTCCTAAGATGGCTCATGTAGATGAGGGGTGAGAATAGAATCCCAAACTGTTGAGGTGGTCCATCTCCTTACAGAGAATGGACGGCACAGTGGAACACTGTTCGGGGTCCGGTCATCACCAATTCTGATGGTCTCTCCAAGTTATTCCTCCTTAGTGAAGTTACCACTGCTAACCAGTGCTAAAATGCTTGCGCTTTCACCCCTAAACATGGTAACATTGGTGTATCAACAATTAGCATATTTAAATCACTTATAGGTCCCTAGTAAAAGGCACTACATGTGCCCAGGGCTTATAAATTAAATGCTACTAGTGGGCCTGAAGCACTCTTTGTTCCACCCACTTAAGTAGCCATTTAACCATAGCTCAGGCCTGCCATGGGAAGGCCTGTGTGTGCAGTTTACACTGCCATTTCGACCTGGCAAGGCAAACCTTTTGCCAAGCCTAAATCATCTGCTTTTATACAGATAAGTCACCCCCAAGGTAGGCCCTACACACCCCAGAGGGCATGGTGCAATGTACTTAAAAGGTAGGAGATGTACTTTTAAGCTTAACATGTCTTGGTAGTGAAAACTCTCTGGTTCATTTTTCACTACTGCAAGACCTATTCCTCCGACAGGTTAGCATTGGAATTACCTTATTACAGTTTATAAGTGTAATTTCCAATTGGGAGTAAATAGATATTTCGAGTTTGGTGTCCCTTGTCTCGCAATTTAAAATCACAACTTATGGTGAGGATTTTAATTTGCATGTCTAATAATGACACTTTTAGAAAGTGTGTATTTTCCTTACCTAAACTATTCTGTGGCGTCTCCCTATCTACAATACACATCTGGGGTGGGTGACAGCTGTGCTTTGTGCATTCCCTCCAGACAGCCACACACAAAGGGAGCTTAGATGTGCCTGATGGGCCATTCACTTCCTTATGGCCCATCATCAGGCCGATGGGTCTTCCTAGGCTAGATGGGAGGGAGGAATTGACACTTGCCCCTGAAGTGCTGGGCCTCTCTCCACACAAAGAGCTTCATACCCTCCTGTAGTGAGTCTGGAACCAGGGCAGGAAGGGCAGGGACCTTGTGCACTTCAAGGCTTTCCTTTGACGTCTCCCCTACTTCAAAGGCACAACTGAGTGTAATTACTGGACCCCTGACAGCACCAATTCAGTACATTTCTGGACCTGTGACTAACCTGGCAGAAATAAGAACTGCTGTAGTGAAAGGACTGCTACTCTGCTGGACTACTGCTTTGCTGAACTCTGCCTTGCTGTGCTCTTGCCATGCTAAGCTGCAATGCTACCTGCTGCATCTCTGCTTGGGTGAGGACTGGACCTGCATCGCTTGACCCCCAGAGTGTCTCCAAGGGCTTGCTGGCTTGCCTCCTGTTGCGTAAGTCTCAGGGACACATAAGATGTAGGCCCATTTGTATGGGCTTTGTGGCACAGGGCAGCACAGCAAGTCACCTCACTGCTGTGCCTGGTATCACAGGAAAAAGGCAGGAATGCACCGTATTTATCCAATATGGCACATTCTTGTTCTTTCCACCTGTGCTGGTGCCCTTCTGGCAGCGTAGTACCAATGCAGGCATCCTTCCACCATGATGCAAGGGTGTCTGCATTGTAGACAGTATTATTTTTGAGCAGGAAGGGGCACCCTCCTGCACAAAAACAATCCCAAGAGGTATTTTCCTCTTTCTATGTGTGCTGCAGAATGCCTCTTAAGTTAAGCCTGAGAGGTCGGTGCAAAGCTATCAGAGGGTGAGCACAAGATAATTTAGGGTGTTGTGACTTACCCTGACTAGGATTGCGGTCTCTGCTTGGACAGCATGCATACCTCTGCCAACTATATACCCAGTTATTAACAATGTGGTAAAATAATTCCATTATGTATGTTTTCTCATTACATTCTTTTATATGTGAAGCTTTATGCATTCCATTTCAATATGACCACAAAGTTTTCACAACCTTCTCCAAGGCGAACATTGAGACAGTAAAAACAAAAATCACAGAAAGTAGGGCAATGAAGAACAAATACTCAGAAAAAGTTTTCGTATTGAAGTAGAGATAAAGGTATACTCAATACATAAGAAGAACTAGAGACCCTCATCTTAGAGTTTGGACGAGAGTGAGCCCGATGGAGGAGTTTTAGCCCTTCCCAAACCTGCAAATCATCGGCCTCAGTTGAGACCAGAAAACAGCACTGTCTCAAATGGCAGAGCATCAGCTGGCATCATAATTGGAAGCCTGTTACTTGGTTCCTGTTCTCCATTTGAGCCACTAGGTCAAAGTGATGTGGGACAACCAGTAATGATTTCCCGCAATATTTACAGTACCAGTTTTCCCTGCCAGGCTCTGCCATACAAGGCATTATGGTCCTGAGGTGTGGTACCAGAATATCAACAGAGTATTTTTTTTTACAAAATGTATTGTTTCATAGGAGTTAATAGAAAATATCACATTTCAACAGATCTGATGAAGGTAAAAAGTTAAAGCAGGGGTCCAAAATGCGTAGTACAGATTGGTTTTAAGGCCTGGCGTGTAGTCTGGCCGGCTACCTAATTTGTGGATCGATTTCCTGATTTCTGTTTATTTTACTGTGTGAAGGTCCCATAATCCCTAAACATATGAGAATGGACACCTCCAAGGTCCTACCCACCATTTGTTAAATTGAGTAGCCCCCTTGAGCCCTCTTAATCTAGCTATTTCTGGTGGCAGTCTGCTTCTGCCTACCCTGGCTTAAATGAAGTTCAGAGACTTGGGCACTGGGGACCCAATAGTGCAATATAAACTATTTTAATAAATATGCTGCTCACAAACACTAGAGTGCTGTTAGCACTGGTTTCACCCTTTGCTTACAATACTTTATTTAAGTTATGGAAAAGGATTGAAAACATTGGTGACCTGATTTTATACAGAGAGTTCTCTACCCTAACTGCAGAACCTCCTCAGTCATAAAATTATTATTAAATCAGAGTTTGAGTATTTCAAAACAAATGTAATCTTACACAAAAGTCCAGGTTTACCTTTGTGAATCAAGCCCTACGAGTGTGCATTGATTATCGCTACCCTAGGATGTTTCTGAGCAAGAATGGAGTTTTCATGTTGAATAAGTACTGCTCACACAGGTCAACCAAATACCCTACTTCTACTTGCTCTGTAAACATTCGGGAAGGAATCCACATAGCTTCCGTGAACTGGTGCCTTGATGGGCTGAACCTGAGTCCCTATATGTAGCCAAGATTAGAAACATTACTTTTAGCCGATGGGCAGGCACCGCTGAAATGAAAATTGAATTGGGGATTTATTGAAAGTTGCTCCTTTCCAATTGTCAACTTTTATGAATATAACATGCAGGTCACCCACTGCTCACTATACCTTTACTCGGATGGGACCTTCTTGTTGAGAGCTCTATACGGGGTGAAGAGCTTGGGTGCTGCCAGTTTCATTGCGTCTGGGACTAAGATCAGTCCCTGCTGAAGCTTTGCTTGCCTGCCCTGCTGTATTTTCCCAGCTTGGCAGCCCCGAAGATTCCCGTTTTACTGTTGGTGGGTTTCGGTTTTGTTCCTGCTGGCTCGGCCAGCTGTGTTTCCTGCCTCAGCACTTCGGCACTTTAAAAGTACAATGCAAACAAATGCTTTTAAAGCATTCCCAGTCAGATCACCCTTGCTTCAAAACCTTTTAATTTGCATTTGGTTTGTTCCTGTTTCGTACAGGGCACCACAAATAGCACTGACCTTCAGGGATTTAAGAAGGGAGGGGAGGTGCCTGCTGTCTTTGGCTCAAGAGTTCAGTACAAATCTGATAAAGACTTTAAAATTCAAAACAGTTTATTTATTTATATGCGACAGCTGCAACTCATGTCCGTTTACCTTATTGAATTGTACCTTGCATTGAGTGGCAATAGTTTGAAGTGATAGAATCTAATCATGAACTTAGAAGCACTCATGCCTCTACCGCCACTGCCTATGCTCCTAGTGAACCAAGAGAAAAGTCAGTTGACTGTTGCCTAGGGTTGCCTGCTATACGTTATCTAGTGTGTTACTGTGAATGGAGTAACATTAAAGTTTTTTGCTTTAGTCTACAGCAGTGGTTCCTAACTTGAGGTCCGGGGACCCTGGGGGTCCGCAAGGCCTCCTCAGGGGGTCCGCAACTGCTTAAAAAATGTAATAATTTTAACAGATTAGGTTCTCAGCTTTGAGTAATGACTCAGTGGGGGGTCCCAACATTTTAATAATGATTCAGTGGGGGTCCCCAGGTGCCATTATTGATAAAATGAGGGTCCACAAAAGTCAAAAGGTTGGGAACCAATGGTCTAGAGCACACCCTGAACTGATGGCTTTCTAGACGATCTTATGTGACAAGGAAGGAAAATGAGGCACTGACAAAAAATTTCATTGCACAAGATCACACAAAATGGTCAAGCTGTAATTGATGCAAAGTTTCCTGGTTTCAAAGTGTTCAATTCAACTACTACTATATGTTCATCTCTTCCTTTGTCCATTTTAGATGTAAGCTTAATGCTCTTTGTTTAATTCTTTAAGGAACTAAATCAGTGTACCGTGTTAAATAAACCCAGGCAGTGCATGTTTCACAAGGACTGGGGTTGTGTTTGGAGAAGGGGATGTTTTAATAGAGAAGCTAAAAATAAAACCAGACCAACCACACTTGGTCAGTGCATTGAGACCATTTGCTCCACATAACTGAAAGTCTTTACGCATTGTCATAAATTCAATTCATGAATTAATTTATCCAAACACTATCACCCATCCAACTATTGATTTAGCCTTGCAGCCCTCTCTTCTGTCTCTATCCATCCGTTCAATGTTTGTGTAAGGTTCAGTAACGAAAAATGTGTTGTAAAATGCATCTTATTTGTAATTTATTGCAAACATTTTCTTGAAGAGCCAAAGCCCCAAATCAACCTTGCAGTTGACTTTCCTACTTACTGCACTCACTCGCTATATGCAGTATGAGAGCAGGTCTAACAAGATTTCCAAGAACTGCTTTTGGTTCCCTGTCCGGCCTGATAAACAGGTGGTCTGTCAAGCACGTGATTTCATTGGGCCCCAATGTTTGTGAACGTTTTTTGAGCCCCTCAACCACTCCACCAACTAAGGAGATAGGTTCCCAGACAGATCAACCCTGCATGTGCCGGTCATATGGTGGTGACTGGAGAGCAGCCCCTACTATGCACCAACTGTAATTGTTTTTCAGGTTTATCATTATTCCCTTGACCTTGTCAAGCATGGTGATCCAGCATCTGGATAGCTAGACTCATGTGCTCCTAAACAGTTGCCCCCAATGTCTATGTCATTAAAAGGGAACACATCATTGGTTACAATGGGCCCCTATGTACTGTTCAGCGCTAGCGCTAAAATGTTGGTGCTAACCCTGAACAGTACATCAATAGCATAAAAAATGTTGATGTTATTGCCCATACCCTGTGCCATGGTGCACCGTATTTTAAATACGCGCACACACAGTGGTGGTAGGGGGGAGAAAGAAAATTGGCTCTGCACTGTGTGCAGCTGCACTTTTCTTAAATCTGCCCCTATGTCTTAGGTGAACAGTCTGCTCGGCATTGCTTTGCAAGGCTTTGCGTCATCTGGCATCGGTTCCAAGGAGCTGCGAGGACTGCAATGCGAGGTCCTGTGGCAAGTTACATTGTGCAGCATCAGTTCCATTGAAGCTCTGTGGCAACGTGTTGAGAGGTTTCACAGCGACTTTCGTCAGTTTGGGTGGGTCCCACAAAGGCAACCAGCTGTTTCTTGGTTCATTTGGGGAGATAAGTGTCCTCTAGCACTGACAAAGGGTTCAGAGGTTCTGGGTTGCCACTTGGGGGCTAGGGCTCAATTTCCTACAGTGCACAGTCCAGGACAAGACTAGGCCTGGGCAGAGTGGGTGGAGCCGCACTATGCGGAGTTCTGCTAGCAGATGGAGTTTGTTTCGCCCGTTTGCATTGCTTTTGATGACAACTGCAATGCGATGTACGTAGTTTGCATGGGCATGGCCATCTTGTTTTTCACTCTGCTTATGGTGCTGGGAGTTCTACTTCTATCTGCTCTTAATCTTTGAAATCCTCCACCCCGTACTTGATTTACCCCTATTTTTTTATTTATTGTATTAGTGTTTCTTTTTGTGTCTCATTTGTTCTACAATGTTTTCATTTTTGTTGTGTTTTTTGTGACTTTTTGTTTTTTTTTGTTTATTTTTCCCTTATTTCCTTCCTTTTCCTCCTGTCCCTTGTTCTACCTTACCCACCCACCACCATGACAGAACAGCGGGGCAGCAGTGGCCACCTGCCCTGTGGGCAGTGTCGTAGTCAAGGGGTGCAGCCTCGTCCGATCTTCGGCAAGGAGGAGGTGGCAGCACTGTTTTTTTATGTGCAGCACCACCTCCCCTTGATGCTGGCAGCAGGATTGGAAGCGGTTATTCCCTATGGCTAGCGTGTGGCAATCGGTCATGGCTGCAACCAGGTCAAGAAACAAAAGATCATTGATTGCAATGCATTAGTTCTAAATGTAGATTTTCGTAAGAAAATTTGAAATGGGGATTTTAGGTGTATAGCCAACTCAACAATAGTTGATCATACTAGAATGGTACTATAGGCGATCTGATTTAAGTACTAGTTATTGCATTTGTCTGTTATATAATAATTTTCTGGAGATTAACGGTACCCCTAATGTATTTTTAAAATCTTCTTTCTAATCTTACATCAGCACCCAAGGGCAAGAAGTAAGGCACTTCACCGGCGGGTTCGTCAGGAGCTGGGAAGGCACTGGCCACCAGCGCCGATGCTGATGGCTCCGCTCATTCCAGTAAGTCCTATTATTTATTATTATTATTCTTTCCCTAACTTTTACCTCTCATCACTTTTATACTACTTTTAATTTTGCCTTGTTTTCTTTTTTTATACTGTCGCCCTTTTTTTCCCACTCGCCTATCCAAGTTTTGTTTAATTCCTGTTATCCCTGCATTATCTTTTTCTGTTTTTCAGTTTTCTGTTTTTCTGTTTGGACCATTTTGTATTCCACCCCTTTGTTGCTCTTCAATGATTCTGAGTAATTGTCAATCATAGTCTATAGCTCTGCCCCTCTAGTATGAAATGTTTTTGCTTGGCCTGTCTACCTGGCTTTAGTGTTCTAACATTCCAACAAAATGCCCAAAGTGATATTTTTGGCAGAAGATTCTGCAGTGCTACCCAAACAGCTAACTGTTACGATTGCTGTTTTTTTGTTTAAAAAAATTAAGAATGGAGTCTGGCGTCTTAAAACTGTATACTATTTTCTATAGCCACACCAACCACCAGTGGAGGAGCCTGCTCAAGCTCGACTGCTGCAGGAGCAGATGGAGCAGGGGGAGAAGCGGCGGCAGGGACAGGCGCTGGTGAGTCACATTGCTCGCTTATTGAAAATTATTCTTACTCACTAGCTACGAGGGTGTTTTTGTGATCAGATTCATGAACCCACTGCATTACAGCTACAGCAGTGGTTGGGTTACTTATGCTCTCTTCTATCTGCAACTCAGCAAAAGCACACATAATGTATGCTTAAAATGATGACTAGATGAAATGGGAACGAACTGAAGGTTAAAAGAAAGGATAGATGAAAGAGTGAAAGGAAAGGATGCATGGGTGGATGAAAAAGGATGCAATGGTGAGTATTGGTATTGGATAAAGCTCTACCTACGAAAGCTCTACCTACAAAAGCTCTACCTAATCCATCTGCCTTACTCTGCAGTACAGTAAGTCAATTTTCTTTACTTTCCTTATTGGCCAGCGAATCAATTTGTTGGAAAGAATTTGTGATGGTGGGTGAGACCAGTGTGTAAAGTGGGACGAGGATGTGCCCAATTTGATTTAATGTTAGGCATAGGGGATACTCTATGACAAAGGTGCCAAATACAATCAATATAGTCCATTCCTTTCCCTGTAGTGCAATGCACCATTCCCCCCTATCTGCTTATGGAAAGATAGAAGGTTACACTCAGCCCGGGCTGGTGCTCATTATTCATTCTACTCTAACAAGGTTCGACACAGCCCACATCTGCCACCACCGCACCCTTCAATCCCTGTCATTCCCAGCCTGCGTGTAATCAGTACTGTTGTGAAGGAGTCTGGACACCAGCTTAGATGTTAAAAGACAGGTACAAAGTGGTCCCCCCTCACCCCTCTATCCTTTTCTTGGGTTCACTCCTTGAACACACTCCCTTCGGCAGATGTCTTTCAATCAAGGATCTTATACCAGGCCAGAGTAAGAACCTGCATTTGCAAAAATCTCCTGCCCGATGACCACCAACAGCTAGGCAGGAGCTAATGGCCTGTCAGTGGCAGCAGAGGCTGAGTAACATTCCAGTGGAATACCAGCACCTGGTGATCCTGGAGCTGGAAGAGGCCTCAGACCCAGAACCCAGCAGAACAGCATGCTAGCCCCGAGCCTCCTGGCCGCACATAGACAGTGCCGCTGCAAGCAGTCAGGCTCCCTGACTGCACCTGCTGCTGCACTCTATCACTCCACCAGGACATTGCTCCAACGCATCCTACAGCGGATGGACTGGATGGAGAGATGGATCCCCACCATAGAGAAGAGCATCCACCAGCTCCAGACCCATATAGACAGTACCCTTGTTTACGCCCTATTTAAAAATAAAACAATTTAGTAGGAGGGACTTGTTGTTGGCAGAGAGGGTGGGGGGAATTTGGGCTGGACTTTACTTTTGACTTTTCATTTGACTTTTTGGGAACTGAGTTATATTTGTTCAGGGAGAGGGGTGGGACTGTTGTGGGTGGAGAGGGTTGTTATTTATGTTTGTAAATAAAAAAAGGGATTTTTTTAGCTTCATTTGTGTCTTAAATCTTTATTTTGGTGTTTTAGACTTTTAGTTTGCATTGCTGTCTTTTAGTGTAGCCTGTTATTTTTAATCTGCAGCTATTATTGCCCACTGGGGATTATTGCCCTTGCCTATTGTGCCTACAAAAGTACTACACACAGACAACATTTTCTTCAGTAGGAGAACTAAACAAGTTCACTTCAATTCATAGTTCTTCTCCTACCTGAATAGATGAAACGACGGAGTCCTCTTCTTACTGCAGGGTTTTCCCAAGATGGCATTAAGGTGGTGGTAGGTAGGTAACAGTAGTAGTAGGCTAGCATGGAAGACAGGGAACACAGGGAAGACAGAACAGGGAAGACAGAACTTGAGGGAAGGTGCTACTCATGCCTATGTAAACTCCAACATCAGGATTAATCAAAGGGTTATTCATCACTGTCAACTCAATTGAAAGAAAACAGAGACTTAGGGGGTTATTCTAACTTTGGAGGAGTGTTAATCCATCCCAAAAGTGACGGATATACCACCAGCCGTATTACGAGTTCCATAGGATATAATGGACTCGTAATACGGCTGGTGGTAAATCCGTCACTTTTCCGTCACTTTTGGGACGGATTAACACCTCCTCCAAAGTTAGAATAACCCCCTTAGTGTGTCATGATCATATTTCATAACTTTAGGAAGACTGAGACCAGACTACCACAATGACATTATTGGCACACGGCAAAGAAGGCCTGATATGATAGTAAAATATAGCACTATCAATTGTTTCTGAGCAATGGTGGGGAGCTATAGTATAAAACAAAACTTAAGAAAT
This sequence comes from Pleurodeles waltl, assembly GCF_031143425.1. Lineage (NCBI taxonomy): Eukaryota > Metazoa > Chordata > Amphibia > Caudata > Salamandridae > Pleurodeles > Pleurodeles waltl. The sequence goes on along the minus strand of NC_090450.1, from coordinate 678,961,508 downwards.
TAGATCATGGAGCCAGACGTGGTCTCAGACTCAAGAGTGCTTGGGCCTGGTTAAGCATTTATGGAACACACACACAAGGCATGAATGAAGATGTTGATGGGGACGGTGTGGAATATTGCTCAGGTAATAGAAGGTAGAAAGTCATGCAGTGAGTTTGTGTTGCTTTCACCACATTCACCCTAGCAAGTGAGTGATTCATTTATGGTGCAAAATTAGGTCAGACCTCAATAAATCACACAGCACAGGGGAAGAGGGTTAGGGTCTCAATGAATAGATCGGAAAGGGAATTTGGGGGAACGTATGACAAAGACAAACACAAAAGAAACCACAACAATATTTGTTGGAGTGCTGAACAGCACACCATCATCAATCTATGGATATGTAAGAAAGTATGACACAATTCAGTAAATTCATTGTAAACAGTCCTTCTGCCCCAGAGATTCCCCAGATAGTATATCCTATGTGTTATGTCATCTAGTTTTGAAATATGGACTATTGAATATAACCCATCCAATTCTACAAATTATGATTGTTAAAATGAAACTGCTACTGTATTGCCAAATTGGGTGATGCATTTCCATTCTTCTTGGAATGTCCATCACTCTGATGCCTGTCTGAACCTGTCCGGTAGGTAAGCTGGAGTCTTGAGCTTTCAAGGTTTTGCTTGTGCAGGAGAGGACTAGGAAAATGCCTGTGTATTGAACAAAACAGTAGCTATATCACAGAGTAAAGGAAAAGGACAAAAGAAAGCAAGGTAAGCTTCATGAGGAGTCAGGAGTGAACCAAAAAGAATATGCGGCAGAGCAAGAACATAAGAAGAGTTTCACGTTTGAGCTAGCAATGCAGCAATCACATACTCAGCAGCATTTCCAAATCAACACACCTCTCTCCAGTTCACAGAGCTGAGTGAATACTAGGGATCAGAATCTTTGCCATAATCATGGGCTCTCTTTGAAGTTGAAAGTTTTCTCCTTTCTAGCTGTTGAGGTAGTCCCGCCCTGAGTCCTGAGTCCTTCCATCTTCCTCCTCGAGATTCAGAGTAACTCTATCCCAGTCCCAAATCAAGCAAGGTAGACTTGTGAAGTGCACTACTGTTGAAGAACAAGTAGAGAAACAAAATTGGAGTATATTTTTGTGTAGATATGTGTTTGGTAACTAGAGTGGTTGGTTTGTTACGGGTAACCAGAAAAAACGAGTAGACCCTGCAAGTAAATTTCACTACTTTTGAAAGGCCATTCACTTTCAGGAAACAATGATTACCCATCATCTCCAAACAATACAAATCATCGGAAACAAGTTTACAATTTTGTTGAAGTCCCTCCCTCTCTGTCAGCCACCACATACATCAGTCACCACTCCCAAATTCACAATCACTCAATGTATCACCACTCACTGGTGCAATAGTTACTTAGTTACCCCTTCCAATCCAAGCACAGTGGTTGAACAAAATACCTCCTTTTTGATGGTATCCACACATTGTAATTACATTGGCACTGGCAATCTTTTAATTAATTATCTTCTAGGGCAGCCCTGCTAGGTGATGTAAAAATAAAATAGGGTATGGCATGTGATGGAGTCAGGCAGCATCTTTAACATACTGAAGGGTATGCAGGGGCTTCTTCACTGCACACAGGTCCAACTCCAGACCGGGATTGTATGTGACTATAAAATCAATGGTGGGGCAGCATAAATTTGACACAAACATAATGTTGCACTACCATTGTTTTTGCAAAGAAAGAAAGAAAAAGAAGTTGAACGAAAAAAAATGAAAAGGTTCTGTGGTGGCACTGGCATACTCAATCCAGGAAGTAGAGTTCGTCCTCAAACTCTGGTGGTTTGCCCAGATGTTGGTCAGCTAACAGGCTTGATTCTGACCAATCATCCCCTCCTCCTCCTGTGGTGTTTCAGGAATGGTGTAATCAGGTGGTGTAAAATGCTGGTTCATTTTGATCATGATCAATCCCTCTGCGTTTTGAGGAGAGAGACTGGTCCTTCTCATTGTAACAACTGCACTAGTTGCACTGAACAGAAATTCAGCAGACCCACTGGCTACAGGACAAGCCAGAAACTTTATTGCCAGCCTCCGGAGCTCTGGCCATTGGCGTATTTTCCCATGCCAATAAACCAATAGGTTTTGATCCAAATACACCTCTTTTGGGTCATGCAGATACTCATGGAACATCCTCTGAATGGTCATTGGTGCTGCCACCTGCTTAACCACTTTTTCCTTGACCTCTCCACTGGACTTAAGACCTGCCACTTGAAACCAAGTCAGTGCAAAGGTTGGGTCTGATTCTTCTGTTGTCACCAGTTTTCTTGTTGCTGGGGTGGACGGATGTGAGACAAGACTGCCCTCTCTAGAAGTTGAAGGTGCTACCACAGAACTTCAGAGGGGGACTCTAAGTTCCAGCAGTTATTCTTCAGGTTCACCTGCTTGCTCAACAATCTACCGCTTATATTGTGAAACATTCCCTTCAGAAAAAGGAATGATACCGGGAAGAAGTTATTTGTAGCGTGGATCAAGTAGGCTGGCACAGGTGTACTCTTTAGAAGAGATTACTTCAGTTTGCAGCCTTGCATTACAAGTCAAGCGATAGCTGAGGCTAGTAACCAAGGCATGCACTTGTAACGTGGATCAAGTAGGCTGGCACAGGTGTACTCTTTGGAAGAGATGACTTCATTTTGCAGCCTTGCATTACAAGTCAAACAATAGCTTAGGCTAGTAACCAAGGCATGTACTTCTGGAGTTTCGTTCGCACCCCCGAAAGCGAACCTTTCAGACACCTTCTTAAGCTGCTCCTGTAGCAGATGCAATAACAGGATAGCCCTTTGTACTGTCCTCCTTGCTAACTTACCGCGTGGAAAACTCAAAAGGGAGCAGCATCTGTGTGAGGCATTTGTCTAGGCCCCATTTGTCCACATCTATGATCATAGCTTTCCCAATTGCATCAGCTCCTCTTTGAATGACAGTCATTGATCTATCTGTACTGTTCAGACAGACATTGCAACATATAATAGTATGAGTTCCACTGTGTTGGCACCTTCTGTATCAGGGCTTTAACTGGTATTCTGTGATCATGCTGAATAATCTACAACTGTTTCCTGCTTTAAAAGAATGGCTGAAAGGAGTTCAGATGCATCTGTAGGTGGTCAGTATGTTGCTGACTATGTCTTCTTTTTAAGATACTCTTGCACAGCCAGGTCAATACAGTGCGCCAAACCCAGGACCCTGAAATAGCCACAGTCTGCCATGGCCTTGAATATGTCACTTCCATTGTGCGTGGCAACAAATCCAAATCAAAAACCTCTGGGTCACAGCCGTTCAGACACCTTGCTATTAAATTCCTCCAAGATGTTTGCAGCTGTGAGTGACTTTTCCATGGGGAACATGGTGTTATGCTATTAATTGTGTTTGACCAATGACTTTGTGTTTCACCACTGCGCATATTAGTTGTACAATGTTCACCAGTAGCACATTACATTTGGTATTCAGTTTAGCTGCCCATTGGCTTTAACATGGCATTAGACATTACATTTGGTATTTAGGTTAGCTGCCTATTGGCTTTAACGTGGAGTTAGACATTGCAGTTGAGACATTGCAGATGAGCTGTGTTTTTCCAAGCTGTGTTTTTCCACATGATAGACCAAGCTGTGTTTTTCAAATTGAATTCACACCAAACCCTAGCTGATAAGAGAGCGTCCATTTGGTGTTTTCCTTTCTGCTCAGCCTTGGGAAGAGATGGGGTCTAGGAGATCTCGCCAGTCTCCAATGGCTTGTTTCATTTCCAGAGTCTGAGAGGAAGGGGCACGTTTTTGTAACGGTGGCCCTGGGCAGCAGGGAGGAGAGATCTTTCAGGACTTCAGACAGGAGCGGACATCAGCTGCCTGTCTCCCGTTTGGGTGGAAAGTCTCTTTCTCACAGTTGAACCGGAGTTATCAACTTGAAAATAGGAGAAGGATGACAAGCAGTGATAGGCCCTACGGTGATGCAATTTTGACTTTTATTCTTTGCTTTGAAGTTATGCTATAATATAATCACATGTATTTGCTGTGTACATTGCAACTGAGAAGTACTTTGATATATTTTGCTTTCATTGCTGCGACTACTTTTAAACGTGTTCTTCCAACCTACTAATCTCATCTTTCAGGAACCTCGTGGTGAAGCAATAATAACAATAAATATCTTCTTTAAACTAGGGAGTGCATTCCAGAGAAGTGTTCTCAGCTCGGTCATAAGATAAGAGAAGGAAAGCAAAACATTTTGGCGTTAGTCAGCAGTCTGGGAGTCAAATTAGGGCTTGGAAGTGCACTATTTAAAAGTGTAATTGTTTTTGTTGTTTAGAGAATTAAAGAAGCACGGCAGACCATGTTTAAAAATGCACGTGAAGTTAAACTGCCTTATGGTGCTGTGAGAAACATGTTTTCTTGTTTATCAGGACTTGGTGAGTCTTGGGATGAGTGCTTTCATAAAGCAAAAGTGTTTTAATATTTAGAAAATGTGCCTTTTGAAAGAAATGATGTTCCTTTTGTTCTTGACAGAAGGGTTTGGATACTTTTGTCTGCTTACAGAAAAATGCAGGAGAGATGTAGGCAGTTAGAACATGAAAGTAAGAATTTACGTGAGCAAATTAGCCAGAACACATTATTGCAAGATAATGCTGAAATCTATAAAGCTGTTTTAGAAGAATCTGGCTTTTCCCATTCCACTAATGAGAAGGTTAAAAAGGGTGGGGGCCAGTCTGAGCCTCTTGAGAAGAGTGTAGGTGTGCAGAACAGCCCACGGTTGTTGGCAGTTGAAGTACATTCCTTAACAGATTACACTGAGAACACCGTTGGGAATGTTATTTTCATACCGCTTTTGCAAAGTACGATGTTTAAAATTAATTCAGACAAGGCAGCAGTACTGTCGCAAAATGTGCAGTTTCTGGGAATTCAGTGGAATCCAGAAAATAGACAGATGTTGTCACAGGTAAAATAAAAGATTTTAGAGTTTCTTACTATTTGCACTAAGCAAGAGACACCGAGTTTCATGAGCTTGTTTGATTTTTGGAAACAGTATACCCTTCATCTGAGTGGAATCTTAACACTTTGGTACAAAGTAACTAGGAATAAACATGAGCAGCTGCGCGCTTTTGATTTGGCAAATGAAACAATTCAGACTTTAGATTTGTGCGCAGTGCAAGAGTGAAACACTGATTTACATGTAAATCAGGAACAGGGGAGGACAAGAGTGCCCCTGGAACTTTGGATTAAGCTTTTGACTTGTTATTGGGCTCAAGTGAATACTGGGCAAATGACATTAAATGATAATGTAATTCTGAAACTTGAAATATCAAGCATGCAGTGGGTGATGAGTTCACCTAAATCTCACAGTATAGGACAGGCACAGGAGGCTAGTATCATACACTGGATCTGGTACATGCAAGACAGGGCTAGAGTCACTGCAGCCCTACATGAACATGTGTCACAAGCCCTTGTACAGGATGAGGAGAGGGTGCAGGGAGTACCACAGGTAAAAGAGTCAGCAGTGAAATTGAGCGCACCATTTGAATTCGTGTCCCCTGAAGATAAAAAGCATGTTTGTTTGACTAATGATTCATTGAAATGCATGAGTACTAACAGACAATGGAAAGCAGTGTCATACAATTCAGTTATTGAAAAGTTGTTGTCTACCACAGGAGAAGGAAAAAGTAACCAATATGCAGAGTTGTACAAAGTGTGTCAGACTTTAAAGCAAGAGCTGCTTGAGACATGTCATTTTTACACTGATTCTTGGTTCACTGCCAACGGATTAGCCATTTGGTTTTCCACATGGCTTGTACATAACTGGTTCAATTCCCTTGCAGATGTTAAAGAGAAAAATTCTGAGACAGAAGTGTCCACCCAGAATTCTGACTTAGTGGGGGTGGCTAAGTGGGTGCACCAGAAATGTGGACATCTGGGAGAAAAAGCCACTTACAGGTGGGCAGAGATTAGAGAGATGCACATTCCCCTACATTTGATAAAAACTGTGATTTTGCAGTGTCCTATTTGTCAGGACGCACAACAGCGATCTGTTCCACAAACAGTCAAAGATAAGTTGGGGAGAGGAAAGTTACCAGGAAAGATATGGCAAACTGATCAGGTTTTAGGGGGAGTGATTGCTGCAGATTACCAAGTTGAAATCAAAGTGATGCTGATAACTAGAAGAGAATCTGATTCATTCATACAGATTGGAGACAGAATTGTCCAACTTGTCATAAGTGCAGTGAATGGAGGTTTGGTAAAGAAGGAGTCTGCCCCAGCCCTTCTGACAGTGCAAGGAAAGGGAAGCTGTGGTGCAGCAGATAAAAATCTCAGTGCTAAGGTGTGGGTTGAATCCCCAAATGACCCTCCAGAACCTGCAGAAATCATAACAAAGGGCCCCAATAATGTCCTGCTGATTATAAAACAAGGAAAGGAAGAAAAAGGGCACATTTCAGATGACAAATGTTATTTGCAAGAAAAGTCATACTTTTTTCTTTTGCAGATCCTACCACGACTCGCCACTGACCATGAGTGTGCTGTGTGGTTTCCCTTCGGGTGTGTGCGTGTGGGTTCGGGGGAGGGACCGCCCCCCAACCTGAACCTGATTGAGTAAAGTAAAAACCCCATGGATCCATTTTGCGCAACTGGCGCCTACAGTTCAAGTTCTACATGAGATCAATATAAAGTTTGTCAACTTGTTTGATTACATTCTTCCACTGGAACTAAGCCACCTTGCCAGTTAACTGTCTGTGTTTTTTTTGTGGAACTCTGACTTTCGCTTTCATTCCAGCAAACCTTTTTAGGTGGACCGTGTATCTTTACATGAGTACAACTCATGCTACATCCACTTGCTGTTTTAGAGACACTGTTCAATCAATTATTATCCCAATCAGAGTATATAAGCGTCAGTATTTTTATTGTAGATGTATCTGATTTGAAAAGTTATGAGATCAATATGTTAATCCACTTCCATTGCTTTACAGTGATTGCTTTTATCATTCAAATCTGATTTGCTTATAATGTTTTTTTGTTGTTGTTTTTGTTTTTTGTTTTTGTTTGAACTAAGAGGTATGTAAACAAAGTTCATTGGTCATAGGGTGGAGTGTTATGCTATTAATTGTGTTTGACCAATGACTTTGTATTTCACCACTGCGCATATTAATTGTTCAATGTTCACCAGTAGCACATTACATTTGGTATTCAGTTTAGCTGCCCATTGGCTTTAACATGGCATTAGACATTACATTTGGCATTTAGGTTAGCTGCCTATTGGCTTTAACGTGGAGTTAGACATTGCAGTTGAGACATTGCAGATGAGCTGTGTTTTTCCAATCTGTGTTTTTCCACATGATAGACCAAGCTGTGTTTTTCAAATTGAATTCACACCAAATCCTAGCTGATAAGAGAGCGTACATTTGGTGTTTTCCTTTCTGCTCAGCCTTGGGAAGAGGAGGGGTCTAGGATATCTGGCCAGTCTCCAATGGCTTGTTTCATTTCCCGAGTCTGAGAGGAAGGGGCACGTGTTTGTAACGATGGCCCTGGGCAGCAGGGAGGAGAGATCTTTGAGGACTTCAGCCTCTGAACCTCAAGACAGCCCTGGGCAACAGGTTCATCCTGGTCTTGGTGGACCATGCCACCCAGTACCCAGAATCTATTCCTCTGAGGACAGTGACAGTGCCCATTGTGGCCCGGGCACTGATGGGGATCTTTACCCGAGTGGGTTTCCCCAAGGAGGTGGTATCTGACTGGGGTACCAACTTTATGTCCATGTACATAAAGGCCATGTGGAAGGTGTGTGGTGTGAACTAAAACTTCAACACTTCTTACCAACCTCAAAGCAACAGGTTGGTTAAGAGATTCAACCGAACCCTGAAAGGCACAAATTGGGGTCTGTCAGACTCCATGAGGCGTAAGTGAGACGTCCTCTTACCATGCCTTCTGTTTGCCTATCGGGAAGTACCACAGAAGGGGGTTGACTTTAGCCCCTTTGTGCTGTTGTATGGGCACCAGGTCAGAGGACCTCTGAGTCTGGTGAAGGAAGGCTGGGAGCAAGCTTCCAGAAAGCCACCCCAGGATGTATTTAGCTAGATACTGACCTTTAGAAACAAGACCACCCACTTCAGGAAGCTCGCTCAAGAGAAACTAGATGCAAGCCAGGAGATCATGAAATGCTGGTACAACCAGAATACCACTCTGGTTGAATTTCAACCTGGCCAGAAAGTGTGGGTCATGGCCTCAGTAGAGCCTTGTGCTCTGCAGAACAGGTGAACAGGGCCATTTGAGGTGAAGGAGCGCAAGACTGACGTCAACTACTTGGTGGACTTGCAGACTCCAAGTATCCCTTAAGGGTCCTACATGTGAACCGCCTTAAACCCCACTTTGAGAGGTCTTAGTTAACCATGCTTCTGGCTACAGATCATGGGGTGGAAGAGAAGAGTGGACCTTTCCCTGACCTCCTGTCTGCCCAGGAGAAGAATGGTTCAGTAGAAGGTATGTCCTCTCCCCTTCTCTGACTCTAGAGCAGCAGAGTGTATGTCGTCAGTTACTGGGACAATTTTCAACTCTGTTCTCACTCACTCCAGGTGTCACCCATCTATGCACACATGATGTGGACACTGGGGACAGTCTGCCTGTGGAACACAAGATTTACAGGTTAGCTGACAGAGTGAAGGTCAGCATCAAGGACGAGGTGTCCAAGATGTTGGCTTTAGGGGTGATTGAGCGCTCTAGCAGCCCATGGCCAGCCCAGTGGTTTTGGTACCCAAGGCTGCTGCACCTGGTGCAGCACCAGAACTCCGGTTCTGTGTGGACTACCGGGGGCTCAATGCAGTCACCAAGACTGGCGCCCACCCCTTCCCCACAGCTGATTAGCTCGTTGAATGGTTGGGAGCTGCCAAGTTCCTCAGCATGTTTGAATTTAAATCTGGGAACTGGCAGATTGCCTTAACTGATGGGGCCAAAGAGAGGTTGGCATTTTCACCTCAGAGGGGCACTCCCAGTTCCGGGTCATGCCCTTCGGGTTGAAGAATGCCTTTGCCACCTTCTAAAAGATGGTCAATCAGGTCCTGGCTGGGCTTGAAAACTTCAGTGCCACCTACCTTGAAACATTCCTGTTTTCAGCTCCAGTTAGGAGGACCAGTTGCATCACCTCTGGGAAGTGTTGAAGGTGCTGGAAGCCGCAGGTCTCACTATCAAGGCAGTAAGTGCCAGATAGGGCAGGGGTCAGTGGTGTATTTGGAACACCAGGTAGGGAGCGGCCGGGTGGGTGCCCCTACAACCCAAGATCAATGGGGCTTGAGCACCCCCCAAGGCCCAGATAGAGGTTTCTTAGGCCTGACTGGGTACTACAGGAGATTTGTCAAAGTGTATGGCACCATTGTTGCCCCCTTGACAGAGGTTACTTCTAAGAAGCAGCATAGACAGGTGACCTGAACAATGGCGTGGCAAACTGCGTTTGACACCTTGAAGGACGCCATGTGCATGGCATCTGTGCTGCCGGACCCTGAATTCTCCAGTCAGATGCTTCAGAGCATAGTGTGGGAGTAGTACTTCCACAGCTGAATGAAGAGGACCTATACTAGCCTGTAGTCTTCCTTAGCAGGAGACTACTCCCCAGGGAACAGAGGTGGAGTGCAATTGCAAGGGAAGCTTTCGCTGTGGTCTGGGCGCCTGAAGAAGCTAAGACCCTACTTGTTGGGGTCTCACTTCCAGGTTTAGGCTGACCACAAGCCCCTCAGATGGTTAATGCAGATGAGGAGTGAGAACTTAAAACTGTTGAGGTGGTCCATTTCCCTACAGGGGATGGATGTAATGGTGGAACACCATCCTGGCACAGAACGCACCAGCATTGATGGTCTCTCCAGGTTCTTCCACCTTAGTGAGGAGAACTCCCCAGGGGTTGGGTAGCTCCCCCTACTCTCAGCTGGAAGGGACATGTGTTATGCCTGGCAGCTTTTGGCGTCCCTCCCCTGTCTTTTTGCCTTCTGACCTCCTGTTTTTTATGGTATACTGGACTCTGTTTTTGCTGGTTTACTGTCTTTGCGCACTTTACCACTGTTAATCAGTGCTAAAGTGCAAGTGCTCTCAATATAAATTGCACTGTTGGTTGGTTTATCCATGATTGGCATATTTGATTTACTGGTACATCTCTAGTAAAGTACACTAAAGGTGCCCAGGGCCTGTAAATCAAATGCTAATAGTGGGCCTGCAGCACTGATTGTGCCATCCACATGAGTAGCCCTGTAAACATCTCAGACCTGCCACTGCAGTGTCTGTGTGTGCAGTTTTAAACTGCCAATTCGACCTGGCAAATGTACCCACTTGCCAGGCCCAAACCTTCCCTTTTTATATATGTAAGACACCCCTAAGGTAGGCCCTAGGTAGCCCCATGGGCAGGGTGCGGTGTATGTTAAAGGTGGGGCATGTACCGGTGTGTTTTACATGTCCTAACAGTGAAATACTGCCAAATTCAGTTTTCAGTGTTGCAAGGTCTTTCTCTCTCATAGGTTAACATGGGTCTGCCTTTTATTATCCTTAAAGTGACGTTTCTCTTTGAGAGCAGATGAAGATTTGGAGTTTGGGGTCTCTGTACTGCAAGGGCTTGGAATAGAGCTTGTCTCTGGTTGGAAGTCTCAGGGATATCAAAGACGTCAGTTCATGTGCCTACAGCTCTGGGAACTGTGTGTTTTGTGCTGCAACAGAAGAACAACTACTGTGACACCGTCAATGATGCTGCTGGCTGCACCGTGACCTGCTGACGCCGCAAGGAGCCGCACTGCCCCACTTCGCACTGCAACCCTGGTCTCACCGACACCACCACCAAGCCGCTGCTTGCACTGTGGGCCCCGCACTCTGGAATCGTCTTGCTCACACTGCAGCCTGGGCATCCCGACAACACCGCTCCTGCTGACACCGGTGCCGCTGCCTGCACCGTGGCCTGTGGACACCACTCATGAGGTACACGAAGCACCGACCTGTCCCGCACTGCAGCCCTGGCCAACGGATGCCAGCATCATCGACTCGAGTGTCGTCAACAGACATCCCTGTCTGCACCCTGCCACTGACTTGTGCATACCGACAACAGCGCTTCAGCAATGACAATGCCGCAGCCGTTACCATGACCTGGTGACATCACTTGTCGGACCCCCCCACTTCACGCCACAGCCCTGATCTCACTGATGCCAGTGGACACTGTCACCGAGCCGCTGCCAGCACCGCAGTCCCTATGCCATCCACGCCAGCACTCCTGACTTCATAGTCCGGATTTTGATCTGCAACGCGTGTGACTTCAAGGGCCCGATGACTCCTACACCGACCTCCAGAACCAACACCGTGGAACCAGTGACGCCGCTCTCTGGACCTAACCGCAAGGATCAAGATGCCCTGCATTTCCAAGGTTCTGTTTGCAGGTCTTCCCAACACCATCGCTGGCCCGCGACGCTGCAGCCGGCCTGAACGGTAGGATTTGTTATTCATGATGCTGAGATAGTCCCAGACAGAGCTATTGAATTCAAGGAACTGTCTTTTCAAGTACTTCTTGCTAAATTTGTATCTTAATTATTGTATGTTGGATTTTTATCGTATTTGGTCTTATTTTTCTAAAACTGGTGTGGGGACCTTTTGAAGTGTTTTCACTGTATTACTGTGTGTTTTGTGCAAATGCTTTACACATTGCTTCTGAGATAAGCCTGACTGCTCGCGCCAAGCTACCAAGGGGGTGAGCAGGGGTTATCTGTGCAGGTATCTCCATTATCCTTTTTAGAGTGAGGTTTCCTACTTGGACGGGGTGCAAATGGACTGCCAGCTTGAGTTGCCATTTCTAACACCTCCACTCAGGGCTCACAGGGGGAGTTCAGCCTAACTAGTAGTGGTAAACCTACCTCCCTCTGCTATGACCACTTTCTGTGAATTGTCGCATATTTCTGGCCCAAAATCAAAACAGAGAAAATCTCTTCTTATGTATGTGCCTGTGTAATCCAACCCAAAGGAGTGGCTAGCATCTGACTACAGTCCACTTCTAGCCCCTCTCCTTATCTAATTTGAGTAGCTCCCATTAAACTAGAGATCAAGGAAGTGTGGATACTCTGGATCTTGTGACATCTGTTTTCTGCAGAGGTCCTAGTTTTGAAGTCCAGCGTATCTATCCAGCCCCCTTTCTCCCCCTAGCTTCTCCGGGAAGAAGATCTCCTCTCCCCAAATAGCTGTACTGTGCGCAGCCCCAGGCCTCTTCAGACCTACTCAGAAAACCGCTTGGCTCCGGCTGTCAAAGGCTAACCAATCAGAAGCGGCTGCTACAGGGCAGCCTTAGGTAACTTCAGGATAGTAAGTTCTAAAACTACTTTCCCGGTATAGTTATATTAAATCAGACCTTGGCAAGTTGTTGGGTTTAAGGTAACTATATGTTTCATACTTTGAATGATATGATAGCTCCAATCAAAAGTTAGACTTTATTAGGTTAATGAAGCCTCCCATGTTAGTCTATGGGGCTAGCAGCACTACAATAGGGAAAAATAACTTTTAGATTTTTTTCCATACCAGGGCATATAAAACATCTTTCATATTGTCCCAGCTTTTTATAACTATGCACCCTACCCTTGGGTCACCTAGGGCAGACCTTAGGGGTGACTTATAAGGACTACAAATGTAGGGCATGATTTTGACTGATGGGTAACTCCATCACAACGGTGATGGATATCCCATGCGTCTAAATATAAATTCCATTATTTCCTATGTGATTTATATTTCGACAGACAGAATATTCATCACCATTGTGACAGAGGAACCCATCCATCAATATCTAAATCAGGCCTATAGTTTTGGACTTTGGAAGTGCTTTTAGTTCCAAAGTCTAATTTGGACACAGTTTTATTTTAAAGCCAGCCTGCAAGGCAGGCCTTGCGTTAGATGACATCAGACAGCACAGCAGTGCACAATTGAGGGCAATAAGTTCACTGGGGTCTCTGAACCTACATGCCCTACCATTTGCTAGGTTCTTATAGCTAGGTTCTATTTGCCAGTTAAAATTATGCAAATAATGTACCTTTTTTATACTAGAGCACTGGCCCTGGGTCTGGTTTCCAGAGCCCTGGGCAACTTCAAAGTCATTAACAACCGGCATCAGTCCTAAAATGGGGGTGATCAGGGCAAAAAGGATGGCTTTACTACAAGAATGCAGAAACGGAAGCACTCAGAAAGGGAAAGCACAGAATGGGAGAGATGTCTTGTGTAGAACAGAACAAGATGGACAATGGCAAGATGGATATTTTATGGAGTTGAAGAGCACTGGATGGGAAAGTGCAAAAGTTGGTGTTCAACGAATGGAAGAACACAAAACAGAAGACAGCACAAGTTAGTGAAGACTTGAAGAGCGAGTACAGGAGGAGTGCACAAGTGGGGTAGGGAATATCGCATGTTAGACTATCTCACAGCCACTCATGTGAAGATTGGTATATGTGGTGGCCCTTGGATGTTTGCAGCCTCTGCGGAATGCAACCTTGCAGGGAGAATGTGGCTTAAAAGTGCAATGCTATCTCCCAAGGGGAGATTTTGGAGACCTCATATAAAGGAAGGGATATAAGAAATTGGGTTACTGGTTACAGAGGCTGAAACCCTACTCAAGCAGCAACTACAGCACTTGTCGGGGTATAGTCACAAGCAAACTCCAAAAGGCACAAAGCAGTCAGGCTTAAACTCAGCAATGCGGCGATCAGCAGCATTTGGTCAGAACTCTGTTATATGCATAATGCGGAATGGCCAAAACTCTGCCTACTTTGCCAGCAGAGCGGAATTTATTGCCCACTCTTAGAGGTCAGCCGACTGCCCTTGAGATCTTGGAGTACTGGGATTTACAGACAGGGTGGTTTCAGCAGAGCAGCTCACAGCAGAAGAGTCCTGGTGAAACAACAGCAGTCCTTGGGCAGCAGAGCAGTCCTTGGGCAGCAAAACAGGTCAGTAGGGCAGACTTCACAGCTGGACAGTCCTTCTTCCTTAGAGAGTCCACAGATCCAGTAGTGATCTAGAGTGTTGGTGTCTGAGTTCCATTATTTAGACCTGGTGCCCATTTTGTGGAAGAGAAAGCTTCTAGAGGTTTACACCCCCCAGGCATCAGTCATTCCCTTCCTCCCTGCCCTGACCCCAACTTGTCTGGGATCACAAAAGGCTAGTGACAAAACCCTTTCTGAGGGTGCTCAGACAGAGACTTTGTGATGTATAAGAGAGATGGATGACAGCTCCTGCCCCTCATTAACTCAGAATGGCCCATCCTGCCAACACCTATCTTCCCTTTGTCTCAATGTCTGGGAGCAATACACAAACCCCAACTGCCAGCTATGAGTCATATGACCCAAAATCATGCTACATGCGCCAAATGGTTAGGACAAGAAAATGGCACATTTCTAAAATTGGCTTATTCAGAATTGTGATTAAAAATTCAACTTTACCATTAAAGAGGTCTTTCAATTACCAATTTGTTTTTACCAGACTCGTTGTGCCTACCTGCTCCCAACTGAAAGTGAACACTTCTTAAATATAATAATGTAACCTAATGTTATCCTATGAGAGAGGTAGACCATGCAGCAGTGTAAAACTCATTTAAGAGTTTTTCACTACCAGGACATTTCAAACTTAAAAGTGCATGCCCCACTTTCTAAATTCACTGCACCCTGCCCTATGGGCTGTTTAGGGTCTATCGTAGGGGTGAATTACAGGTATTAAAAAGGAAGGAATAGGCCAAGCAAATGGTTTATTTTGCTAACTGCCCACACAGGCTGAAATGGTAGCCCTGAGATATGTTAAAAGGGCTACTTAAGGGGGCGGCAGAATCAGTGATGCAGGCCCACTAGTAGCATTCAATTTACAGGTCCTGGGCAGATGTAGTTCCATTTTACTTGGGACTTACAAGTAAAGTAAATATGCCAATCGGATGTAAGTCAATCCTACAATCATTAAAGAAGAGAGCACAAGCACTTCTGCACTGCTTAGTTGTGGTAAGGTGCATAGAGCCCTAAGGGCAACAAAAAAAGATTCAGAAAACAGGAAGGTGAAGACCCAAGATATGAGGTTGAACATGCAGAGAGGGCAAAGTCCAATCGGGGTGGAGGAGGAAAAGACAGCTCTTACCATATGTTTTAATCTGTTTTCCAATTTTACATAAAGTTGCTCAGAAATGGTCTGAAGGAGTTAAGCACTGACCTCCTGACAGAGAGATGTGCCGAAATGTCAAAGACTAAGAAAGTGAGGGCTTACCATATTCATGAAAGCAGAGCAGTGACAGTTCCACTAAGGTAGACAATAAAGGAAGTGGGAAGATTCTGGCAGCACTGCCAGTCTTGTATCCTTAACTATGATATGTGAAATCCACCCTTAACCTAGAGTGCAGAGGCAATACAATAGAAACGGCATTGCCATGAATGTGTGTGACTATAACCTGATCAGCAAAATCAACTAATAAACTTATTGCATCCACTACATCACCTACCACTAGATTGCATGATAACTATATAGTTAGGCCCAGATTTATACTTTTTGACACAGAACTGCACAAACGCAGTTTTACGTCAAAAAGTACAGTGCCGGCTTGTGCCATTCCAGGACACCAGCCAGGCACCAAATTTATGGAATGGCGCAAAGGGTGGGCTAACGTCAAGGAAAATGATGATAGCCGGGTAGGGTTGGCGGTATGGGAGATGGGTGTTTTGCACCAAAAAATGACGTTAGGCTGATTAGAGTAAAAAAAGACGACTCTAACCAGCCTAGCGGAAGGATGCACAGCTGTGGAAGCTCTCTTTTGCAGACTGGAAGAAGCAAATAAAGGATATACTGTGATCTGTGTCACACATTTTCATATAATACGTCCGATGTCCCAGTCTCTGAAACACCATCGTGAGCAGCATTAAAGAGTAACAGGGAGGTGTCAAAGTTTTACAGAGAAATGCTTATTTAGTATCAAGAGAAAGGTCAAAAGACGTGATTCAGTGAAAGACTTCAGGGCATCAAATGGGATAGAGAGAATGGCAGGGTATGCAAAAGAGAAGATCGTGCTGTGGAGCCTCAGCAAACAAAAGAAAAAATGATTTTTACTGATGCTGAACAACACCAGTAGAAAAAACAGAGAGTGATGATGTATATGTGCACATATATCTCCATGCCTGTGCATGCATGCATCATGATACTACAGCAATCAGAGCATGACATATATGTGCACCTACATCACGAGGCAGTGACCATATTGATTTTATTTTAAGTTACTGTTTGAAGATGGGCGACACCCATCTTGAAGCCGGAAATTTAAAAATATAAATGATGTGTAAAGTGCATTTAGGAAAATTAGCAACTTAGTATAACATTTTAGCTTCTATGCTTTCCTAAAAAGCTAAAAAAAAAAGTCAATGGTGCCAAAATGCAACACTGAATAGCAAGGGATGATAGAACAACAGAGGAGCTGCAAGAATACTAAAAAGCTCAGCAGGACAGGGAAGGTTGAGGGAGGCAATAGGCGAGCAGCGCTTGGGTCAGCAACATAGGCATGAGAGGTGGGTGTAGAAACAGGAAACTAGCAGATAGGGAAGAGAGCAAGAAAGTTCATGCACTTTGATGGAGTGCTGAAAGCAAACATTCCTTGAATGTCAGCAGTGAAAGGATATGGAAGGATACAGGTCATACAAATGAAAGGATAGTAAAGAGGCTATGCTCCAGAGTAGGGACAAATAAAAGAAGAGAAAGGAAAGCCATTGAATAAGAAGAAAGCAAATGAAATTGACAGAAAACCAACCAAGTATAAGCAACGAGCTGAGTGAAAGCCTGCTGTAAGTACTGATGCTGCGCAATAGTTCTTCAACAACACACAGCTAGAGCTATCTGTAGAAAAAAAAAGACACTTGGACAAAGTCTTTGCTATTTAACATGACATTGCTCTACAATTTACTTTAAGAAAAATGGAAAGTATAGTTCATGAAATCTACTTTATTAAATATATCAAGATCCACTGATACAGATTTCAATACAGAAGATGTGTCAGGTGGTAGAAGTTGAGAGGACGGGTAACTCTGGCTGGAGGCAACAACTTCATGCTTCAACAGTGATCAAGAAGGACTGACGTGGTGTGAAAGCTGGTTGAGACGTGGATTGATGCAGGCTGTATTCATTTGCTGTTGTTTACCAGCACATGGTGATGCCCAGAATAGTGATAATGCTGGAGCTTGAGCAGTCACCGTAACCTGAAAAAAGCTCAGACCCTGAAAAGACACAAGCAACGACCTTTAGGCACAGGGAGAAACAACCAATCACATGCAGGTAGCGCCTTCAAATAGCATTAGTGAATTTGACGCATTGAAGCCCATAACAGCAATACAGAAGCATGCAGGTAAAGTCGCAGGTGAGATGCTGACTGGATGAGATATCAGACTTGTATCAGTCATGCTGTTAGATCACAACGGCTGTGGGTGCATTTGATGCATACAGCAGCATGACAGATGATTGGTGATTGTGACTATAGACCACACATGAGCGCAAGATGGTCAGTTCAGAGGGCCTGACAAGGCACACTGAAGCCAGCAGACTGAATGAAGGCTGCTGTGGATCCAGGGATGGCAGCCGGTGCTTAAAGCTGCCTTCAGTGCTTTTGAAAGTTCCTGAAAGAAACCTATTGCAAGTATTTCTTCCAGGACAACTCCAAACCAGGGCCCTCAGAACTTCAACGAGAATGTTGAATGGGGGACACGTTTTCTCCTTGTGAGCGTGAAAATTTGTTTACGTCTTCGAGAAAACCATTTCAGATCGAAGTAAGAGCAATTCCCCTTACTCCTTCATTTGTAATATCAGAGGCTCTGTAGTATTACCAAAAGGAGCACAATTTGCTTACTGGGGATCCAAAGAATTAACTAATTTGGAAATCGAATAAAAGTGCAGCCTCCAAAATTAACAGTATTTATCGAAAGAAAGCTGGAAGGGCGCAAAAGACATGCAATGCAGCAAGAGTATTTTGGGGGAAATGAAAAGTTGTTAAGTTCTAAAATCAATGCACAAAAACACACTGTTGCCATTGTTGATGCATGGGGTGACCTTGTTGACCCAAATGATGTATTCTTATCAGTTGAACATCAAGCGGGTGGAATAGCCCGGATGGATAACACTAATCATTGCTACTCTTCTACTCCCCATTGGAGAACCCGGGCTTTCCTACAACCGCAGAGAGCGTCCTTCATTACAGGGATACAAAATGCAACCTTCTTTAGAAAAACTTGTTCATCATTCCAAGAAAGTTGGGAATTTGAAATATTCCTAAGTGCCTAGAGGCTTTGACAGTTGTTGACAGTACTTTACCTTGAGTCTCAGCGGCGCTGTAGGTTGGAAGTCCTCTACACAGTGACTCAATATGGCTGCCAAAGTCATTGACGTCTTTGACTGGAGTGTGGATGACAGCGTAGGTCACCTGACGTGGAGGCGGAGCATCGCCAGAGGCCTTTGGATTGAAGCGAGATGAAAAAAACATTGACTGTGGATTGTGGCAGCAGATAAACCAATATCACCTTTCACTTTCCTTTGAGACTCTACCACAGTAGACCAAGTTACATACATGCCAACATTTCAGACCAGGAAAGTGGGAGATTTTGACAAAAGGAAACTGGAGATTGCATTTTCCCCTTTGACTTCTATTGCGGCAGAGGCAATTTCAAGTTTGAGACAGCTAAAAAAGCCAGTTTTGGCACCAAAAATCGGGGCTCCAGCCTGAATTGGGTTACCTTGCACGTCTAAAGTTAGACCCCCAGCTCTGTCTTTGGTCTTCCACTGTCATAATTATTTAAGTGTATTCTGGGGTTTGCTTCTATAACTAATTCAGCTGAGCCATTAGATCTAAAACATTTCCGGCCCATCTCGCTGCTACCCTGCCCCGCCAAAGTACTGGAGAAAGCAATCAAAGTACAACTATGGAATTTCATTGAGGCCAACAACTACCTGGACAGCTCCCAGTCCGGCTTCCGCAGCAATCACAGCACTGAGGCAGCCCTCTTGGCAGCCACCGATAATATCCGATTACTCCTAGAAGGCGGCCACACCGCATCCCTCATACTCCTCGACTTCTCAGCAGCTTTCGACATGGTCTCCCACAGCACCCTGCACACCAGACTCCACGACATAGGAATCAGCAGAAGAGCCCTAGAATGCATCCATTCCTTCCTCTCTGGGAGGATGCAGAGGGTCATACTCCTTCCCTCCACATCCAGATCCACAGGAGTCAACTCCGGACTCCCACACGGATCCTCGCTGAGCCCCACACTGTTCAATGTATACATGACCCCTCTTGCAGCCATCGTCAGAAGCCACGGTATGAACATTGTGTCATATGCCGATGACACATAACTCATCATTTCCCTCATCAAAGACCTGGACACTGCCAAAAGGAACTTCCACTCAGGAATGGAAGCCGTCACCACCTGGATGAGAGAAAACTGCCCAAGCTCAATTCCAACATACTAAGATCATCATAATCGGAAATGCCACCTCAGCTTGGGACGACTCCTGGTGGCCCAGCGCCCCCCCTGCACTGACTGAGCACACCCGCAACCTAGGCATCAACCTCGACTCCTCCCTATCCATGACCCGCCGGGTAAACTCAGTCACCTCCTCCTGCTGGCACACACTCCGCAAACTTCGGAAGATCTTCAAATGGATCCCACCAGACTGTCACAGGACAGTCACCCACGCCTTAGTCACAAGCAAGTTCGACTACGGCAACGCCCTCTACTCCGACACCTCAACTAGAAACATCAAAAAACTACACTCATCCAGGACCTTCCACACCGAGAACACATCTACGAACACCTGAGGACCCTCCAATGGCTATTGGTCGAGAAGCAAATCACCTTCAAGCTACTCACCCACATATACAAAGCAATACACAATGCACTGCAGAGTAACAGGCACTTCTCAGTAGCAATCATATACCGTTTGATAATAGGTACCTGCACTTTTGTTTT
This sequence comes from Pleurodeles waltl, assembly GCF_031143425.1. NCBI lineage: Eukaryota > Metazoa > Chordata > Amphibia > Caudata > Salamandridae > Pleurodeles > Pleurodeles waltl. The sequence continues at coordinate 678,941,529 of NC_090450.1, read as the reverse complement.
TGTTTTTTCATTTAAAACATGACTATGAGCATAGGACAAGAGAGAATGACATAGCCTCATTCCAAAAATGACCTTTATCAACAGCCCTGCTTTTATATTTTAATTTTGCCACGCGAAATCGTGCGTTCATGACGAGAAAAGCAACACTAGTAATCCATTTCTTCAGATAGCATAATTAGCAATACTCAGAACTGGGTAAGGAAAAAGGGAAACACGTCATTAAATAACTAACCGCAAAGAAGAGCAGACAACACTCTTACAAGGAGCTAGGTTCAGTGTGAGCTTGGCAATCATACAATAAAATGGTGTAGAAGGGTGCCAGGGCTCTAGTGCAAGCAATGAATATGGGACCCTAACTGTTGGTTGAGCCTAAGATACAATAATAATCACGTTTCGGGGTGGGGAGCTTCAGACTTGACAGCTAAGCCTCTAATATAGTGTTAAATAGCTCGTTACAGCAGGATAGCGCGCACCCCTACATAAAATGTGTATTAATGGGCTGCGTAAAGTCATTATCCTTGTTGTGTGTGTAGTGTTGAGCTGAACAGCCCACGAGAAAAACAGTTACCAACAAACGGTACAGCAGCACCTCGAAGGAAAACGACAATGGCGTACAAAGTACATTTTGGGGCCTGGCGAAAGCAAGGAAAACGCCCTTCTTCACGCTGAATGTGGGCCTAAAAGAGAGACACAGCTGAGGTGAATGAGGGATCTCACACCACGGGGGACCCGGTGCCACTGTACTGGCTGCACTAATACACTGCACACCCTGTTCGTCAACAAAAATAAATAAACTGAGCATTCGTGCTTCCATCCTCAGTTGGCAGTGTAATACCTCTAGTGGTACGCTACACCAAAGTTGAGGTTAATTGAAGGTCACCTTCGACCGTCAAGACCCTTCTTTCTTGAACCTGCCTGGTTCACTGTGCCTTAATCTTCCTTTCCCAATGAACAAAAGAGAATATCTGTCATTAGATGTTTGTTGCTCTTGCATCAAAATCTATAATGTGCGTTTGGAGAAATGAAGACGGTGCTGGCAGTGGCGGAACTCAGAATGAATGTTGTAAAGAAAACTTGTTTAAAAAATAGGCCCAAACAAACTGGTTTTCTGCACAGTGTCCAAACGTGTCTATCATGAAATAGGCTTTAATGGCAGCTCTAATAAGAAGGGCATGACTCATAATATAGCATAAGAGACCACCGCATCACCAAGGAGCTTTATTTTCTTCAGCAGTAAATCTTTTATGTGCCATTAAGAAAACTGACTGTTGCTCACTTTCAGATACTTTAAGGGCCTGAAGGATCCCTAGGCACATCTAGGACTGTAGAGAGCCCCCATCTTTCTGCTTACTGGGATATTTCCCTGGGCCCAGTACGGCCAGTCCACTCTTGATTCATCGGTTCCCTTACCTTCTTCTCCTGCACAGCCTTGCTGAGCTGGGCGAGAGTGGGGAACACGGCCTTGTTCATCCTTGTTACAACGCAGGCTTTCTTCGAGAAGAGACGGGTGGCAAACAGTCCCTGGGTAGCAAAACAGAAGTGAGAAGTGCATTCAATTCAAGTCCATTATTAGATTTTCCTTCAAGCGTGTTTTGTTATTTTCAATTGCCTGTACAGCATCCTGTCAGATTGAGTGATTGATTGATTTGTGTATTTCTTTATTTATGTGTTTATTTATTGTTGTTTGTATTTATTTATTTGTCTAATGTACGTCAAACTTCACCCAAAACAGTTTCTGAGTGCTGTACAAACAGAGAAGAAGCAACAGACCTGCAGTATGCTTGGAAAGAACAATCAGAGGCTAATAGTGGAAGATGTTATAAAACAAAATCACAGTAAATTAAATCACCAATGAGAAGAGAGGGTAACAGAGTACTGTACAATGAGGAGCAAAACACAAATACAAGAACATACGTAGAAACAGTGGCATTATAGAATCACAGTTACTCACAAATTAGCTGAGAGTGCTGCAGATTTAGAAGACAAAGAATACTGTGTGCAAGTAATTTGAATTATTGTGATTCTGAGAAGTTGGTGAAAATGTAGCACATAAGCTGTGCGATGCATTAGACAAAAGAAACAAGAGCAAAGTAACATTGGATGTGTTCCTAAGTGTGATGGAATGAACTCCCAGAATAGACCGAATTGGCATGGTAAAGGTTTGGAGGAACAGGATAAGGCATACTAATGAATTTTGACCTGATTAAACACATTTTCCACAAACTTTCCTGCCTAATTGTGTTGATTTTATCAGAGAACGATGATAATTGATTAGCGTTTTGAGGGTCTAGGGTAGGACAGGAGTTACTGGCGCTACTGGTTTGAGAGTTGATCACTTCAAACATTTTCCTTGGCTTGTTCTTAGAGAGGAGTATTTGGGAGTTCAGACATCCTTCTTTCACTGTGAGAATGAAGGGCTTGCAGGTTTATGTTTCATTTTAGTTTGAGCAGGTGATGAGATAAAGGGGGTTATTGATTCTCCTTATCTTTTCCGCTCTTCTAATGGACCATCTCTTGAGATCTGGACTAAATGAGAACCAGTTAGAGGCTGTTTCTGGTTTTAAGATTTTCTTGTAGAGAAGACTGAGATGATTAATGGTGGTTTTGAGAGAGGGGTTGTGTTTTCAACGAGGGGATTTGTTTCATAGGAGGCAGGTCATTCGACGAATGGAAAAGAGATGAAGGAGCTTAGATTGTCTCTATCTAGGTACCTGCATGCAGTGCTAACACAGATTGCCAAGGAATGTCCTGAAGGGACAGCTCTCCCGCAGCACCAAGGGAGGTGTCCGCCACCCATTACCTGCTGCCCTCTACCACATTTGTGCTACACGCTGATGGTACCAGGCTCAGCCTCCACCTCTTGGACCTTATCTCACTTCTCTCTGCTACTCCCACATGTAATGACATTTAAGCAATCGTATGTACAAATTATGTCATGCATTAAAAATGCACTGCATAAAGACCGTCTTGTGTTCTAGACTTTGGTATATAAAACTGCAAGTGTGAGGATGCAGAGCCATGACGGATGTGTTTACAATGTGAACTGAGGGTAATACGAGTGCATGAATATAGAAGGGATTACAAGTAGGACATTGCATTGTACTGAAGAAAGGGGAAAGGGATACCGTCTAGGATGGGAGGAAGGTTGTGAAGAGGTGGGCTTTGTGGCCTTTCCCAAACTACATCAATGAAGAAGGAAGTTTCAGGAGCAAAGGGAGGTTGTTCTGGAGTGTCTTCCCATGTGTAGAGCCTCTTGGCATGTGCATGCTTTGTTCGTCTCCTGGATTTCCAATCTAGCCAGGAATGTGGCCGTAGTGGTACAGGTGCCACCAGATAGAAGATAGTCAGGTCCCCTCAAGTTTAGTGTCTTTTAGGCTTGACATCCCTGTCGTAGGCATAGACAGATCTCTCAACTAGCTGCCTAGAAATAAGTCGTATCTAATTGTAGGTGTAACTGTGGATATCCTGAATGACCGGACGTTTACTACTTTAAAGGAAGCAACAAATTGTAGTAACATACCTAAGAATTAGCAAGGAAAATCCAAGATGTTGGAAAATCCTTAACCTGAAAAGTATATATACACTTAAGGGCTGGGAGACAGTGAGAGATAGGGAGAGACATTGTATTGCACATCGTTAATAGCTCTGTCACTTTACCCTTTTGTAGTCGCAGATGGAATCCCAGGAGTCCCAGCCGTTGAAGTCATTGATGTTGGCGATGTTGTCCTGGTTGTTGATGTTCACTGTCTGGTGAACATCTCCACCAATGTTCCCCTGGTTGGAGACGTTGATATCCTTGTGGGAGACACAAAAGATGTCAACTGCTTCATATTTCTACCTCAGTTTTTTTTTTTTTTTACCTTTTTTTTTGGTGTTATGAAAGCCTCAGTGAAGTTGACAGTAAACTTTCAACCGTATTTTTTTCTCACTGTCACATTAAGTTAAACCAAAGGCGTTTCCTGAAAATATTCAATCATGTGCATGAATAAGCCCCAGTCATTGAGATGTAAAACACAGGACCAGTTAGTAGAGGCCCTTATTTCATCACATTTGAAATGATGACCTTTGAGCATGTAAGACATTTTGCATGAAGTATTAAGGGGCACATTTACAAGAAGGTGACACATCGGTCCTAATGCGCCACTTTTCTTGTGTCGCCCCTGCCCCACCTAATGACACCACGGTTGTGCCGTATTTACAATATGGCGCCCCATGGCAGTCATTAGGACAATAACGTCAACATTTTGACGCTATTGTGGCACTTTGCTGCACTAACGTCAAAAATTTGGCGCTAGGGCAGCAAAGGACAGGGAGGCCCATTGATTAAAATGGGTGCGTTATTTTAATGTCTGGTCTGAGCAGGCATTAAAAATGATTTTTAAAAAGGGCACAGCGAAATGTTATAAATTTCACTGCACCATTTTTTAGGGCCTCCCTGTGTCGGAACGCCCCCCTTGCATATATTATGCCTGGCAGAGTCACAATGTTGCACAAGGGTTTACAAAGTGGTGCAATGCAAGCATTGAGCCACTTTGTAAACAGAGCGCAGGAAAAAGGCCTCCTTCAAGGTGGCGATAGGGACTTGTAAATATGCCCCAAAATGTGTAAAAGGCGCTCATTTCTTGGTGCTCTGACCAAAACGAAACACATCTGTGACTGCTGAAAACCTGTTAACAAGTTTTTGGCTGATAAAAATCACACCAACCTTATTCTGATCTTTTGCTTGGAAATATTACAGCAGCAAAAGTCGGAACGCCCCTGGCAATAACTTGCATGCACACAATTTCTTTCTGTGCTTGATTATGGGGTAAAACCTCTAACAATAGCTTCAGCTAGCGTGTGTAAATGATCAAGGGGGGTTATGACTTTTCGACTGCAAGTTAGAGTTGTAGGTCCCGCCTAATTTATTTTTTACCATATTATTCGGGTGACTGGCTGTTGTCCTAAGAAAGCTTTAAGGATAAAATAAACCTTAAGCAGGGATCGAACCTAGAACCTTCAGAATCACTAGTTCACAATGATATAAGGGGTGGAGCACTCCACCTTATTACTGAATGCACCATTGAATATCATGACATCCGCATTTCCTGAGAGGTGCTGAAGAAGAAAAGGTGTAAATGGGCATTTCTGAAGGTATTTTAGATGGCCTCAGGTGAACTCTTTTCTGAATTTGGAGGTGGTGGAACAGAAATTCAATGTTGGCCAATGAAATGAAGACAACATTTGACTATAAAATAATAATTACCTCCGCATTTATTCCTCGTCCCATTCCTGACTACAAGCACTTTGTGAGGCAAGGCCTCACCCCTACCACGCCTACCAAGCATACTCTAGTGAAAAATACCTGTTCTGCTCCTCCCCCTTCACTATTAAAGGGAGACAAGGGCAGAGCGCACCCTGACATACCAAGCTTTCACAGCCACACTTTAAAAATAGAAGGAGGGAGGGAACGTAAGTAATGGGACGAGAAATTAGGAATCGGAGTAATGAAGATTACCGGAAAGTCATCCAAACATCACAGACGTTTTATATGGCACGTACAACACACCCAAGTCATGTAACTGAACATATCGGAATTATGAATTTTGCTACATACTGGCTACACTAAAACCACAGCCTTCGTTAAATTTCGGATGAGTAATCCTGCTGAAATTTAAGCGGAGAAGCGTACCCTATATCAACCTTGGCATGTGACGTGTATTTTGGTAAGCACCAACATGTGCATGTTATTCCTCAAAACATGTAACCGGCATTAATTGTTGCAACTAATAAATACCAAACATCGTGGTGTCGGGTTGTATTCGTTCGATAATTAGGGAATCAGATAACTGGGCCATTCGTAACGAGGTCCTTGTTATGTTACAAAGGTATCCTACAGGTAAAAGAGAACACATGGCAGTTCTAGCATCTGGCGCCATCTAGTGGCATTGGCTCACTTAGCTGCCTCTTCATTTACATACAGAAAAACCTGCTGTAAAGCTGCAATTAATTAGAAGTGTATTTTTGCAGCAGGGATGCAGGGCCTTCTTATAGTGCCCTCCCCCACCTCTCTCTCACATGCACACACACACCATTTCCTTTCACTGTGAAATGTTGGCAATATGCCCCTGCACAGGCAGCACCCACGGTGAACGTTATCAGAAGCTATTATTGCTTTTGTATAGTAGGAATAATACCAAAAGTATTCCGTTTTCAAATGAGTAATAGGGAATCAAAAGGTGACGGGACTCTCCTAACATCTCACAATGTGCCAAGGAAAAGCTCGAAGCTTCCTTTCCAAATCATAACTACAAAGCACAGCCTGGCCTAAAAAACAGATGAAACTACAACACGTGAAACCACACATTTTGAATTTGATGATTTAAAAACAAAAAGTAAGCTTGTGTAAAACTCTAAAGTACTTACGTCATTGGCGCCTGTTTGCATCAACAAGACTCCGAGCAGAGCCGCGGTGATAATCTGGAATGAGAGAGAGGATTTATACAGTGTGCGAGGACATCCACTTATCACAAGGCACCCTTCACAGGACAGCCTGTACTCCGGAGATAACCCCAACCTATAATGGACTACGCCATTGCGTAATTTGAAGATCTGCCACGTATGCAGACAGCTTTATCATTTATTGGTGGGATCGCAGCAACGTAATACTAACTACTCTGAAAGATGCCTTTCGTGGACAGAGGGTAGCTTGACCGATTGGTGCCGATATCCAATTCAAAAGACCCGCAAATCACCGTACTCCCCGAAGTTCTAAGTGCTTAATTTGAGCTGGTGGCTGCCACCAGGGCCAGCATTTATTTTTCTGCATTAGGCAACTATTGCGAATAAAAGACACATATGGGAAAGATGGAGCAAAGAAAAACGGAAAAGCACCACAAACGAGAAAGTAGAAAGCTGCGAGAGTGGCTGAAGGGGCAGGGAGTGCCTGTAAATGATTTCAAGAGGCCCAAGATGACTTTAGGATTCCGCTGCCTCAGTGTTCTGAGCTCGCACATTTAAATGCAGCAGCCGCGTGTTTCAGAGGAGAGCTTTGGGCACTGCACGTTTTATTTACAAATGAACCACTGACAATACATAAACCACGGACCCCTAATGTATTCATTTTGTACAGCACCAACTAACTAGTGTCAGATACGGAAGCAGCCTTCCTTTGCATGGACAGCAGAGAACAATGCTTCAAACTAAGAGGGGTGCTAATTATCCTACTCCGTGTGCAATACTGTCAGTTCAGCACAGGGCGAGATATCACAACCTTATTTACATTGAACACGAATAGAAAACTTTATTTGATAAATAGTACATCTGCATGTAAAGTCTTCATAATATGGAATATACCCGCCAACCTTCATATCAATCTTCTTTTGTGTCTGTCACAAAAAAAGCAGCAGTGACTGACAAAGCAATGCCTCGTACTCAATTAAAACTATAGGGATTAATGTATTGTTATATTGTGCCCGCCACATAATTAAATACACATGAAGGAATTAAAATATTGCTTTAGCAAGCTATGCACTTTTATACACTATTTATCTGATTGGAATCAGGATCCTTGAAGACCTACCACGCCAAATGCTTGTGTTTGTGATATATAAATGTGTGTGTGCCACCGACTGGGTCCTCCTGGGTTGCAGTTTGAAATATCGAGCAGGGAGTATGGTGATAAATTCATATTGTAGACAAAATATCGAGGACAAGAAATTTGAAGTATAGATGTACTATTCTTAACTCCACATCTTCGTATCTTGAATATATACGTTTCTTGAAATTCTACTAGTGTGGAGTTATGTATAGAAAATCTATAGAAACGTATCTGTCAATATTGTTGTCCTTGCTATTTTGGTGATGATTTTAAGGTATGACAATATTTCTTTCTTGATATTCCGCACACTGCCCCCATAGGAATTAGAACGTGTTTTTATAATGTTCTGTTACTGTACAAACAAATAGATTATTTATCAGCAGAGACAGACATCTGAAAAGGACATAAAAAATATGTTTACCTATTTTAAATGTAAATTTATCTTTTGAGTGAGTTAAGGGGAAGTTAAAACTTGTAAATACACCAACGAAAACTAGGAGTTAGATTGGTTTGTCAATTTTAAAATGGTTATGTGGATAAACAAAGCACGTTTTGAACCTATTTAATTAATGTGATGCTAAAGCTCTTGTAATTGAGTCCTACTCTCGTATTTTCTCCGGTTCTGCCCCGAAACTCTTGAACTTAATCCCACCTGGGCTTCGTACAAACTCCCCCAACATAGCCTTTAAAAAAGAAGTTAAAATAAGGTGAATCAACAGATTACTTCCCTAACCCCCGAGTTCAAGGATGATACCAGGCCCTCTTGACTTCCTTTCATTATAGGAGTCCGTGCCTCTCACAAAGGGCCAAAAAACGTTAAGAAAGTCACTATTTGTATATGTACTTTGTCCAGGGATTTAATTCGCTCTGTAATGAGATGGTTTGCTCTTTGTACAGGACTCTCGTACCCTTGGGTTACGCGGCGCTCCATAAAACTCTTCGAATAAAACAAAATAAATGACATCTATATATGTGTTTCTCCTTCAGTAATGTTGTCACGCCAAATCATCTAGCGCCTTCCAAGCGCTTTAATGATGGCCGGAGGAGACCAGCAATCTGAACCAGATCCCAAAGGTGAAAAGGTTTTCTTTTGTCTGTGTGAGCTGCAAGGTCCCTTGATTCTTCCTCTTTGGCTCACACTACAGATCGCGTTCCCCTTCAGCCAATGGCAGGTCGGGTTACAGCTTACATTCCTGATACAATACTTTTTGGTGGAGCGTGGGCCCCATTGGCCAGCATGACCTGGTGCCTGTGTTTAGTGAGAGATAACTGACAAAACATCAGCCCTCCCAGCCTTTTGGAATCGGCCGTGTTTTTAGGAAATGTACTGACGTCGCGACAGACCAGTCCTATTCTAGACCTATTTCCCGCAGAAACCTTGTATTGTAAATCAGTTGCTGTTTGGATTCTATTCTGACCTCGAGAGATGTCGAAGACGCAAATAGCCTTCTACGGTCTTATATCTCCTCCTCGTACCATCAATTTGTGAATGAGATGGAACGGTAACACTGTGGCTTTAATTACGGAGAAATTGAACATGCACTAACCGCAGTAAGTGTGGGGAGGTCGCCTTCATGGGCCCTATGGATTGCACAGACCTTGTATTAAACATCTCTACAGTCTCAGCGAGGCCTGACTTTAAAACATGTGAACGGTGCACACTACACGCCATACCATATTTTCATGTAAAATGATCCTACCAATCATTAGACCTACATTTTTTTCAAATAAACAAAAACAAGTATGAAGTAAAAACAATAATTTGCAGTAACAAATTAGTATTGACAGCCAGGCTTGCAAATCCCCTTCAATACAGAAAACTCTGTAATCTTGTGTGTAGGGGCGTGTGGAGGGTGCAGCGTAATGACGTCACCCACTGTATGCCACACAAGGACCTGTTCACTTGCAGGTCTAACTGAGCTGAACATGTTCCATTCTTCAGGAACACTGATTCCACACCCAGAAGGATTGAAGTCCAAAGGCAGTGTTGTGAATGGAGAAGTACTGCAGGTTCTGATTGCCTGCACTTTCAGATTACCTGCACTAACTTTCTTTGATAGGACGCATTACTATGAATGAGACAGCACCAGCACCTCTCAGTAAGACAAGTGTACTCTAAGATAGTAAACATCTACTCATCTCCCCCGTCATTTCAAGCACTAGTCAAAGCCAGGGCAGCTGGAAATATTAAATTCTGATGCAGAAGCGCTTTCTGCATAATTAACTTATTCAAAATGTACCATTTGTTGCATATTTTCACCGAAAAATAATTCTTTCAAGCTCAAAAGATTTAGAAGTGACTAAAACAGTGTCGCATAGGCTGCCTTGCAGTTCAAGACACTTTGCAGAGGTAAATTTGTCATCTTTCTTTTGCTGTATGTTTATTCACATTCCACAGTTGTATGTCCTATTATCTTGTACACAAATGTCACCCGACATAAATATTGTGTCCCAAATATCTGGTATAACACAGGTAAACTGCTACTAATGAACTACTAAGGTGTAGAAATAGCAAAATAACACAGCCACAGAATGTTTCTGCATAATGCATAATTTGCCTTTTCTGACCACTTAATTTAATCAACCCGGCCACACAATTTTGTCTCCCTCGCCTTACAATTCTAGTGGCCTCGGTCAAGGGCATTATGCCTCCAAAGATTCTGTCTTCTGTCATGCCACCGATAAAGACCATCTTTAGAGTCGCAGCGATACCTGACTTTGAAACATATGAACTGTGCACACTACACGCCATGCCATATTTCCATGTAAAATGATCTTGCCAATCACTGGAACTACTTTTTTTTTTTAATTAAAAAAATATAAAAGCAATAATTTGCAATTACATATTTTTAAATAGAAGACATGCACACACACACAAATACACACTCACACAAATACACGCAACCACACCGACCACAACATACATGTATCTCTTCCAAAAATCCCGTTCCTTCACACAATGTTGTTATATCCGGGAGAAAATTATGTTTTAAATTTCCCAAAATTAATTCAAATAATTTTGCAGTTATTATTAATATGCCCCCTCTGCCTGTAATACTGGCCAGATTACAAAATGATGTACAGACCATATTAATTAGGGGAAAGAAACTGGTTCTAAAATAATGGCAAGGTGGTCTTGAAAATTTCTTTGTAATAAGGGTCAAACCTGGATTTGTGTATTATTTCTCTATTTTATGCCTTTAGAAGGCAAGAGTAAGATGCGTCAAGCATGTCACACCCATAGTGCAGACTTACCAGAGTCTTCATCTTCGTTATGTTAGTCTGGACTGAGCACCAGGAGATGTCGATTACCCTGAGGCGCCCTTTTTATATAGACCAGATTTAAATCAGAGCAAACATCAAAAGCTAGTGTAGGTGCACTCGTGGAGCAGCTCCATATCAGAGTGACTCAAGAAGGCGTGAGCGAAGAGGCTATCTCACTTCAATTTTGAGCCAATTTGATTATTTCATGCCAGGATCTGGGTTGACTCATCCTGGCCATGGGTGGCGACAGTCCACACCTTCAGTGAGTAAGTGTGTGATATTAGATGAAAATGGCAAAACGCCATGATCGGATCAAGAAGCATCAGTTTGCAGCCCAAAGCTACAGGGGCAGTTTTGTCATTTAATCACCAGGAGAAAAACACTAATGGTCAAATTGACCAGGGTGGGAGAGCTGGCAAAATACAGAAAAGGGCCATGTCTCAATCAGGAGAACCAGAGAGGTACAGATAAAGAGAGGCTTAAACGGAAAACCATGCAGAGTTTGTCTGTATTCCTGATCATTTAAATGCCCTGTGCTCTTCAGCAGAATCACATGACAACATACCTCTGAAGATCACAAACCCAAAGTGTGAGGTAGGATTATGGTCTGTACAGTAAACCGCAACTAGCTTGACTTGTGACACCGGTGCCCAGTCCTTGCTGTGAAGGTGGAGCCACATCCTTGGCTGCATCTGGACACCAGTCCTTGGTGTGAAACTGAAGGCTGGTTCTCAGTTTGAGACCAGAAGCCGGTGCATAGAGAGGGATGAAGTTGAGTATTTGGTTTGCTGATGGATTCCAGTCATTGGTGTGAGGCTGCAGATTGAGCCGTAGTATGAGACTTGTGCTCAGTTTTTGGTCTGAGATCCAACCCACAGTGTGAGTATGGATCCCAGCACTAAATATGTGAATGAAACCCAGTCAGCCCATTCCATCTGAGATTGGGAGTCAGGACTCCTGGTCACATCCATGTCCTTGCATCGCTGTTGCAAAAAGCAAGGTGACATAGGCAACAGAAGGACTTAAGAGAAATTTTCTAAGCCATGCAAAACCACCTTGCATTGCTCTGCATGACTTAGTATGTCCAGAGTGAAGGAAGGTATTTCAAATTGCTGCCATACGTTACTCTGCACTGGAAAGATGTTCATTGGGTGGAGTATGGGCATTCCCATAAATCGCCCCATTGGATTCTGATGCAATCCCAGATTTACTAAGGGTGGTAAAACTGAGAGTGCGTCAAAATGGTATGCCTTTCCAAAAGAGGCATAGTGAGGAGAAATATCCTAATTTCTCCATGTTTGTTATTCTTTCTGTGTGCTGAATTCTGCAGCACTCGTAGAAAGAGGGAAATGCATCTAAGGATTGATTCTGTGCAGAAAGGCACCCCTTTCTCCACAAAAACAATCCGGTCTGTAATGCAGGCAGCCTTGCACCATGGTGCAAAGGTGCCTCCATTGCCGCTAGGTGACACTCACTGCACCAGTGTAGGGAGAGAGCAAGAATATGTCATGATATGGCACAATCCTGCTATCTCTCTGTCATGCAGTGCAGTACAGCTCATCAAGTTGACTTGCTGCATTGCATGACATTTTGGTAAATCTGGCCCTCAGTTGGGAGGTTGCAGTCCAGTATACAGTTTGAGCTCAAGCCTAAGAATCAAGCCCTACACTTGTGAAACTTGTGCTTGCTACCCCACACATAAATGTGACCCATTCCTCAGTGAGAAATTGAAGCCCTGACCACAAGGGTAAGTTGGAGCTCAGTCCTAAGTGTGAGAGTAGAACCAGTCACTGTTGGGCCTGTTGTGAAATGGAGTCACAGTGTTCACTGTTAGACTGAAGTCCAGACACAGGGGTGAGACTAGCGTCTACCTCGCTACTCAGACTGGACTTTAGTGCTCAGGAAGAGATGCATAAATGTTAGAGGTGGAGGTGAGGGGTGCTGCAGCACCATCAACATAAACATGCTGGAGTTCAGAAGGGGAATGACCAATAAAGCTGCCTTTAGTTTTGTGTTTATTTTGTCACATTTTCTATACATTCAAGGACAGAGGTCAAATGTCAGGCTACGTTTTCTGACAAAATGCTGCTTATTCTCTTAGCATGGAGATTGGTCTTTTACTTTTTTTCTCTCACCACAAAGTTAAAGGATTATGTAATGTGAAGTATGTAGCAATCTTTCTAGAAGACACACAGGTGTTCATTACGAGTCTGGCGGTCTCTTTACAGCCAGACTTGTGGTGGAGATCAGACCGCCACCAATGCAGTGGTCCGAACGCCACATTATGACCACAGCATTTATTCCACGGTCAGAATGCCAACACCCCCAGGATTAGTTGTCCCGGCAGTCTGGCAGTCTGGCAGTCGTGGCGGTCCTAATCCACCAGTGCAGCGCTGCAAGCAGCACTGTCGTGGGGATCACAAATGTATTCTCTGCCAGCAATTTCATGGCGGTAACACCGCCATGAGAAGGCTTGCAGAGATCGGGTGCAGGGGGCTGTAGGATGGGGCCTTGCACTGCTGATGCACTTGGCATGGACAGTGCAGGGCCTCCACTGGCCAGCACAGTTGCAGAACATTGCGAGGGTGCCTGTGCACCCTGCATCCTGCAGTATTTCTGCCGGCTCATTTACGAGCCGGAGACAATGCTGTAGAGTGCTTCCCGCTAGGCCGGCGGGTGGAAACTCAGGTTCCCACCTGCCGACCTAGTGGGAAACTCATAATGGGTCCGGTGGAGAGGTAGCCATCTTGGTGGCAACCTCCCCATCGGAAGTTCGTCGGACAGGCAAAACCGTCGGCCAAACTCGTAATCAGGCCCACAGTGTGAAGGGAAAAGCTGTAAGATGTTTTTGAACACATAGTAACATTTAAATACCTGTAAGTGAATTGTACAAATATTTCAAATCATATCAGTTAGGAAAGCACAAATGAAGCAAATTTTTTAGTAATTCTGGAGTGTGATGGAAACAAAGATTTTAATAGGTTCAAAACAAATAGACACTTTGCTTGATGATGTGCCAGTGATAAATATTTGCTGAAACACATTTTCCACACATTATCATTTCTGCTCTATATAGGTTTATCAGTAAAACTGCATGTCAGTGTGAATTGATGTCTACAAATGACACTACAAACCATGCCATACTTCAGAAATATATTTGAAATAATGTGCTTAAAAATGCAGCACCGGCAATAAACCACACCGTTACCACTCTTATACTGAATGGGAATGGCTTGATTGAAATATCAAATAAAAATAACAAGACTTATAAATTAAATAAGAACTCACAGCAGGCTTAACACATTTCATCATCTACCTATTCTCCCTTGCCATTCTAGTAAACTCTTTCTTAGCCCAACAAACCACACCTTTGGGCAAAGTAAGTGTGGAAGAAAACAAGTCTGGCCTACCCAACCTGTCCACGACATTCTTAACTTAGCACAACCAGGTAATTTTATATCTATAGTTGCAGGACAAGTAATCCAGGAATACCTCCCTGTTAAAATTTATAGGCTTATTACCCCAAAAAGATAGCCACAATCTAAAGGGAGCAAACCTAATAAAATCTTCAACATAACCAAAGCCTTGTTCTTTATGGAGGAAAAAATGTGTGGTTCCCGGACCTACTCTCAGTAGACCCTTGTAAAATCTATCTTCGTCACGCTGGAGGCTACTACAATACCGAATTCCCCAAATCAATGCTCCAACAGTTGAAATAGGAAGACACATGAGTTTATACATCTCCAATGTGGGTGACACTGGTTTATTACTAACTACAGCAGCCAGCTCAAACACAATCCCTACCAAAGAGTTAAAGCGGGAGCATCTTTTAAGCAAACTTGGGGGGGGACTCCCTCTAGAGTCAAAAGTAACCCCCAAATAAGAAAAGTCATTCACTTGGCTCATGGCCTGCCCCTTGATGGTCAGTGCAGGAGTCACGTTTCAGCCTTGCCACAGACCATACAATTGGTTTTGATAAAATTTACATCCGGATCTAAATCATCCATATACTTTACAAAAGTATTAATAAGACGCCTCAACCCATTCCCTGTCCGGGCCAGGACATCTGCGTCATCAGCATAGAAAAGGCATGGGACCTGCTTGCCATTGACAGACAGAAATCGATATCCTGAGATGCTAAAAATGACTGCAGGCCATCTATATATAGGAGGAATAATATCGGGGCCAAAACACACCCCTGCCTCACACCACTGTGGAGTGGGAAAGAATTGATAAATTCACCTCCATGCCAAATCTAACTGACTCCTTAACCCCCTCATGATGGACCCTTAAAAAATCAATAATCAACTTAGAAAGACCCCTTTCCACCAAGATACTCCAGCATTTACTAAGATTCACCCTGATGAAGGTGCTACTAAGGTTTCCTTACTTAGCAATCGTGTACTTCCCAATGATTAAATCTAAATTTAAACACTGCTCAAGAATGCCCCATCCTAGCCGGAACCCACATTGCACAGGGCTAAGTATATTATTATCTGCAGCCCTCGTTTCAATTCGATGCAAAATAACCCACCCCAAGAGCTTAACCACAGAGTCCAACAAGGAAATGGGCCTATAACACCTCAGATCATTCTTGGGTATGGCTCTTTTACTACACTTGTTCTGTGTGTGACACTTGGATTTTTCACACTCCCTATAGCTTCAGGGATGTAGGATTTATGGCAGCAACCCCACTCAAGAAATTGTTCCAGCACCAATTGTGAGATGAGTGGCATGCGCTAGTGAAACAAGTGGTTTAAAGAAAACAAATCTGGCTTATTTTAGGTGTAGCTGTTTCTTATTTTATTTAGTTGTGATGGATTTACATTATTCTTTCTAATGTGTGAGTTCAAAAACAGATAGACAGGCACATATAAACACACATAAGACACAAAGAGAAGCACATATGCACACATAGACTACATATACACTAGCACACAAATGGGAGCTTGTAGATAAGTGGACATTGGATGAATGGAATGGTGGCCATATGGTTATATATACCTGGAGTATACACAGATGGATTTTTGTGGTGCATACAACAGTGAACAGGTGGGCAGATTGATGGGTGTTTGTGAAGAGCTGGATGGATGAAAGTATATTTTTGAATGAATAGATGAATGTTAGTATTTAATGGATGAATGTTTGGGTGATGGCAGATGAGTTAATGATTAAGTGTGAGTGGATGGATGTATGGGATGACTATGTGTGTCAGTGGTTGTATATCAGTGGGTGTATGGGTGGCTGAATTGGTGCCTGTGGATTAAGTGATCCGTTTATGAAAGAACACAAAGCGTGATCGCAAAAAGCTCTGATAAAGCACTGATAAACACGGGTGTTTTAGGTTATGTCTTTTACATCATACCAGTATTCGCATTTTTTATGGTGAATTATTAATGCTGTTGAATCATTCATTAACTTCGTGTCTGTTTCTATGTTCCCTTGTTTCGGTACACCCCTTCGCATTGCAATAGCTCTCCAACAATGAAGGAGGACACTCCATGTTGCTCAGTCACACAGCACAAAAATGGGCAGGCTGCTGTGGTGCTTTCCCCCTGTAAGAGGATTCAATGGTCTGTTGCATGTGCAAATACTGGTGGCGCTATGGGCATGCTCTTAGAACCACAGGAGTTCACTATGCCACAGAAGTGGTGCTGCCTTTCAATCAATCAATCAATCAAAAAATTTATAGAGCATGCTACTCACCCGTGAGGGTCTCAAGGTGCTGGGGAGGCGGAGGAGGGGTACTGTTCGAACAGCCATGTCTTGAGGTTTTTTCTGAAGAGCAGGAGGTCCTGGGTCTTGCGGTGGTTGGTGGGGGAGGGAGTTCCAGGCCTTGGGGGCAAGGTAGGAGAAGGATCTTCCTCCTATGGTGGCGCGTTGGATGCAGGAGACTGTGGCGAGTGCGAGGTCGGCGGAGCGGAGGTGGTGAGTGGGAGTGTGGAAGTTCACTCTTTCGTTGAGGTAGGTTGGGCAGGTGTTGTGGAGGGATTTGTGTGCTTCGGTGAGGATTTTGAAGGTGATCCTCTTGTCGATGGGGAGCCAGTGAAGGGATTTGAGGTCAGACGAGATGTGTTCATGGTGAGATAGGTCCAGGATGAGGCGGGCAGCTGTGTTCTGGATTCTCTGGAGTTTGCGTTTGAGTTTGAGTGTGGTGCCTGCGTAGAGGGCGTTTCCATAGTCCAGCCTGCTGCTGATGAGTGCGTGGGTGACGGTCTTTCTGGTCTCTATGGGAATCCATTTAAAGGTTTTTCGCAGCATGCGGCGAGGAGGTGACGGCATTGATTTGCTGGGTCATGGACAGGGAGGGGTCCAGGATGATGCTGAGGTTGCGTGCGTGGTTTGCGGGGATAGGTGCGGGGCCCAGGGAGGAGGGCCACAAAGAGTCGTCCCATATGGTTTTGTTGGGGCCGAAAATTATTATTTCAGTTTTGTTGGAGTTGAGCTTGAGGTGGTTTGTTGTCATCCATGTGGCAGTGTCAAGGAGAGCGGCGTGGAGGTTGGTTTTGGCCGTGGTAGGGTTACGGGTGAGGGAGTTGATGAGTTGGGTGTCGTCTGCGTAGGATATGATGGTGATTCCGTGTGTTTGGAGGATGTTGGCGAGCGGGGTCATGTAAATGTTGAAAAGGGTAGGGCTGAGGGAGGACCCTTGGGGGACTCCGCAGATGATTTTGGTGGCTGTGGAGTGGAAGGGAGGGAGGCGGACTTTTTGGGCTCTATCGGTGAGGAAGGAGACGAGCCAGTCTGGGGCTTTGTGTCGAATCCCTGCGTTGTGGAGGCTTGTGCGGAGTGTATGATGGCAGACAGTGTCAAAGGCAGCGGAGAGGTCCAGGAGGATGAGTGCGACAGTCTCACCCTTGTCAACTCTGGTTCTGATGTCGTCAGTACATGCGATGAGGGTGGTCTCAGTGCTGTGGTTCTTGCGGAACCCAGACTGGGAGGGGTCGAGTGCGCTGTTTTCCTCAAGGAAGTGGGACAGGCGGGTGTTCACTAGTTTCTCAGCGACTTTGGTGGGGAAGGCGAGGAGATAGATAGGGCATTAGTTGGTGAGGTCGTCAGGGTCCGCTTTGGGCTTTTTTAGGAGTGTGGTGACTTCTGCGTGCTTCCATGGGTCTGGGAAGGTGGCGATGGCGAAAGAGCTGTTGATTATGTCGTGAAGCTAGGGGCAATGGTTGGGCTGGCTTTGTTGTAAATGCAATGGGGGCAGGGGTCGGAGGGGGAGCCTGTGTGGATGGAATTCATTGTGTTTTCAGTTTCTTCGTCGGTGGTCGGGCCCAGGTGCTTAGTAGGTTGGGGGGGTGGAGGGTCTATGTTGGATGAGTAGGAGGTGTGTGTGGCGGGTGCATGTGGTTTGAAACTGTTGTGTATGTCTAAGATTCTGCAGTGGAAATGGTTAGAGAGGGAGTCGCAGAGGAGTTGTGTGTGCATGGGGTCTATGTTGCTGGCTTTGGGTTTGGGGAGCTCTTTGATGATGGTAAAGAGTTCTTTGCTGTTGTGAGAGTTACTGTCTATGCGTTCCTTGTAGTATGCTCTTTTGGTGGTGCGTATGAGTTGGTGGTGATTGCGATTGGAGGTTTTGAGGGTGGAGAAGTTGGTGGTTGAGGGTTCCTGTCGCCAAGCTTTCTCTGCTTTGCGGCATTTACGCTTGGAGTCTTGGAGTTAGGTGGTGTGCCAGGGGGCATTCTTAATGTTGGGGGTGTTGCAGTTTCTTCTGAGGGGGCGAGTGAGTCTGCGCAGGTTGTGATCCATTGTGCGAGGTTGAGAACAGCAATGTTGGGGTCATTGGTGTGGGGGGGCTCTGCGCAAGTTGGGAGTCCAGGTGTTCTGTGGGGATCTTGTCCCACATGCGGGTGGTGTGTTGGAGGTGTTGTGTGGGAGGTTTGGAGAAGGAGAAGTGGACGCAGTGGTGGTCAGTCCAGTGGAGTTCGGTGGTGTGAGTGTAGGTTATGTGGTTGCTTGAGGTGAAGATTGCGTCTAGTGTGTGTCCTGCTGAGTGGGTGGGTGCTGTGACCAGTTGTTTGAGTCTGAGGTTGGTGAGGTTATCTAGAAGGGATGAGGAGTTGTGGTCGTGCGTGTTCTCCAGGTGAAAGTTAAAGTCACCGAGGAGGATGTAGTCTGTGAGGGTGAGGGCGTGAGGGCTGATGGTGTCAGCGATGGCGTCACAGAAGGGGGAGCGAGGCCCTGGTGGTCTGTATATGAGTGTTCCTCTGAGGGTGGTGTTGTTGTTTATGTGGATTAGGAAGTGCATGTGTTCTGCGCTGTCTAGAGTGTCATGTGTGTTGGTGGTGACCTTAATGGTGTCTTTGTGCAGAATGGCGATGCCACCTCCTGATTTTTTTAGGCGGTCTCTGCGATGGAGTTTGTACCCATCGGGGGTGGCGGTGGCTATGTCTGGCTCGGATGAGTGGTTCATCCAGGTTTCAGTGAGGAAGACGATGCCAGGTAAGTGTGAAGTGATGAGGTCCTAGAGTTCTATGGCATGCTTGTGTAAGGAGCGGGTGTTTAGGAGTAAGCAGTTGAGGTGGTTGTGGGGGCTGTTGTTGTTGTGGTGCGCGATGGTGTTGGTGTGGGGTTTTTTGGTGTTGCTGTGGGTTGTGATGGTATTGTCGTTTAGTGTGTTCGGATTGTGGGGCTTGTTGGGGTGGGGTCTGTTGGGGTGGGCGCGGCTGTGTGGGTGTCTGCTGTGTTGAGATTGTGGTGTTTGATGTGGGGAGCGTTGGGGTTGGTGTTGGGTGTGGGGGTGTTTCTGGTGTTCAAGGTGGAGCAGGAGAATCGGCAGGCGTAGCAGATGAAAGGTCCCTGTGTGTGTGTGTGTGGTTGGATTGGGTGCAGACGGGGCATGGTCCTGGGTTGAGGGAGTGGAGTGTGGTTGTAGAGTAGTGCTGTCTGGGGGGATCTGGGTTAGAGGGGTGAGGGGGACCGGCGCTAGATGCGGTTCAGGCGCGGACGGGTGCAGACGGGCTTGCCTCTGGCGCGCCAATGGCGCGGCCGGACTGCGGCCGCCATTAAGAGGGTGGGGTGGGATGGGATGGTGGAGCAGCTGGGAGGAGGGAGGGAGGGCCAATGGGTGTGCGCAGGGGTGGGGCCGCAGTGGAGGCAGCGGCAGGGGAACAGAAACCAGCCGGTGCTGAGAAAAACAGGCACTAATCGAGCAAACGAGAGCTAAAACGGGGGGCAGACACGCACTGAGCAACATGGCAAACAAACTAACAGCAAGAGCTAAGGCAAAAAACTAACAGAAATATAAAAACACAGAAACACAATGTAAAACACTGAACACGGCAGCAAAACTAGCGGCAATCTAAAGCACAGAAGCAGATTTAAGGCAAACACAAAAGGAATTACTCACACGAGGGCAGCAGGAAAGTCTACCACTAGGCACCAGGGATGAGGTGCAGGCGGGTGCCTGCGGGTGGAGGAGGGCCTCGAACTGCTGTCCAGGTGGCAGTCAACAGTGTCAGGGGCACGGGGGCTGGCTGGTGGAGCCAAGCGAAACTCCTGGCCAAAGACAGTCAGGGAGTTTACACGGGACTCCGCGCAGCGGCCGCCATTAAGAGGGTGGGGTGGGAGGGTGGACCAGCTGGGAGGAGGGAGGGAGGGCCAATGGGTGTGCATGGGGGTGGGGCCACAGGGGGGGCAGCGGCAGGGGAACAGAGACCGTCCAGAGCCGGTGCAGAAAAAAATGGGCAGTAATCGAGCAATCAAGAACTAAAACAGGGCGGGTCAGGGGGGCAGAGACACGCTGAGCAACACGGCAAACAAACTAACGGCAATATAGAAACACAGGAGCACAATGTAAAACACCGAACACGGCAGGAAAACTAGCGGCAATCTAAAGCGCAGAAGCAGATTTAAGGCAAACACAAAAGGAATTACTCATGCGAGGGCAGCAGGAAAGCCTACCACTAGGCACCAGGGATGAGGCGCAGGCAGGTGCCTGCAGGTGAAGGAGGGCCTCGAACTGCTGTCCAGGCGGCAGTCGACAGTGTCAGGGTTACGGGGGCAGGCTGGTGGAGGCAAGTGAAACTCCTGACCAAAGACGGTCAGGGAGTTTACCTTTGAGCCTCAGTTGAGGGCCTACTCGAGCCAAAGGCTGCCCTCAAGAGTGAGACCTCACATGTTCAGGCACTGCTACCTTGTAAATTTGCCCAAGAAAGACTCAATTTAAAAAAAGAATTATTTGTGCAACAGGGAGGTTTTTCATCCACTTTGTCAGTGCTCGAGTATAAACCAGGGCATGTAATGGCTGTTCTGGTAGTTTTTCTTTTTGACATATTCTTACCCCTGATTCCAAGATGGCCATCTCGATCTTACAAGGCTTTCCTGCCATCTTCCCCCCAGGCATCTCAAATGTTTAAAAAAGAAAAGCCAGCGTCATTCCTCTCACTTTACAATGTGTGCTAATCTTGCTGCCTGCACCTCCTTTTGTTCCTTTTTACTCCAGGCCCTACGTCTTTCCCCTCTATGCTGTTTCTCATTAGTCCAACCCCTACCACCTACTCATCCCTCCTCACTGCCTCCTACTCTTTCTCCTTTATGTTACTCCTCGTTCTTCCCAACCCTCACTCCTGGCGGCTGTCATCAGTTGAGGACAAGGAACGCTGGACTATGATGAATCCTCCATTGCATTTAATACAGTTCTGGTTTTCTTCTATAGAAGTAGAACTATAGCAGTAAAAACAAGACGCTAACAACTCCTTTATTTTAGCCCTTTGTTCCTTTCTATGGAACAGAAACAATAGAAGGTCTAAAATTGTATTTCCTTCGTTATTGACTTTCATTTCAAATATAAACACAAAGATTACTGTATTGAAGCAAGGGAACCTTCAGCACAGTCTGGTTTTCATTTCTTAGATGTGTCTGTCTTTAATGTGTAAATACTGTTTAACTGCAAATTATTGTTTTTCATTAAGGACTGTATGAATCAGTACAGACCCCTGCCTCGTGAGGTTTTTGTGATATAATGTTAGCTTCATAAGCAATAGCCATGGGCTTCAATGATATTCTCCCAATATTTTTGTATTATATCTATGTAAGCCTCTATGTAAGCCTCCTATCACAGCTAATGTCTGATAGTACCAGCTGTCACGAAGGTCAATCCCAGATATTAATTTCACGCCCAACTTGTACAAAAAACTTTGCCAAAACAAATAGCTTTGTTATAGTAAGACTCTTTGTTACTTCATTAGCACAACTTTAGTTCTGGGGGCTGTTCATTTTCCTCAATGGCCCAATACTGGTTACATCAAACAGAAGGGTGTTTGTATGTTTAAACCCAGCCCCATTTCTTGGGGCATCCTTTTCACTGTAATTTAATTTTTCAGAACAGAATGCCATAATCCTAGTTACAAAGATCTCCCCCCCCTACTTATTGTAGTTTACAAAAACTACATTAATTGATTTCCTTTTTTGAGTGATGGCAAAAATCAGGCTGTGCTGCGACCTCGGTCTTCAGGGAAGCTCTAGCACAGTAGTTCCCAACATTTGACTTTTGTGGACCCTCACTTACCATTACTGGAACCTGGGGACCCCCACTGAATCAATATTGGAATCTGGGGACCCACTACTAAAAGCTGGGGACATAACCTGTTAAAATGATTCAAATTTCTAGGCTGTCAAAGACCCCCCCGAGAAGGCTTCGTGGACCACCAGGGGCCCCCGGACCACAGGTTGGGAACCACTGCTCTAGCACAGTCCATGGCCTTCTGCAGATAGCACTGCCTTCTTTACCCAGTAACCAAGAGCAGCAGTTGTATTCAAGTACAATGTAACATTCAATGTAAATTAAAAAGGAGCTGGAGCAGCTTTCATTCATCAGAATGGTAGCTGTGTACATTTAGGGCATATTTAATAAAGAGTTGAATCACTTTTGTGCCACATAACGGGGAACAAAAGTGACACAACTCTTGAATTAGATTTATCAAGTCACACAAGCCCACCTGCTTTCATAAATTTTGAATAACACAATGCAGCACAAATCACTGTGTTGCATTACTCTGCCCTGGGAAGGCTTTGGCACATTCCCACATTCACCAATACTGGTAGACCTGGAAATGAGTCAAATTCGTACACCCCCCCCCCAGGTGAAGCGTAACAAGGAGAAATACCTTCATTGCCCCTTCCTGCAAAAAACACAATCCTCTCTGCAACAAGGGCACGCTTATACCATGGTGCAAGGATGCCTGCGTTGACGCAAGGCAGGACATTGTGTGCCAGTGTGCAGATAGAAATGCACTGTACAATGTTAAGTGCATTTCTACCCTTTCCATATTACGCAGCACAGAAAGGTGATTTGCTGCGCTGTGTGATTTTTTGTTAACTATGCCCCTAAATGTGACAGAAGGCAAGGCCCATTGTCTGACTAATGGGGCACTAAAGTAATTTCTGCTATACATTCCTTGAACAGTGTATGGGATGTTCAGAGTGGGTGATATGCATTCACAGGGGCAATAGAAATTCTAATCCCTTTCTGGATTGTACAGGTAAGAGTACAGAACAGTGCAACACATTCAGAGTGACTGTAGGGCCATTTTGTGCAGAGGTACAATGTATGTAACACTTAGGGTGACCACCCATCCGTAAATTTCACGGACTGCCCGTAATTTCACCCTGCCGTCCGTTGTCCGTGATGGAAGGCTTAACGGACATCATTTGTCCGTAATTTTAGCCTTTCACCAAAAGGGCAAAGGAGGGCAGGGCGAAATTAAGGGCAGATTAGTTTTCCCCAGCTGGAGTGGAAGGCAGGGAGTCCCCTGTGCTGGGAGGGAGGGAGGGGCAGACAGAACAGAAACAGACCTTCTTGCCAGGGTGTCTCCTTCGACTAAAGAAATGAACATGTGTGCAACTGGTAAATCTGCAAGTGTAAAGGGGCTTGAAAACCTGCATCCACTTTAACAAAACAAGGTGTCACTTGAAGCTTTCTGATGGCAAAGATATTTTCTTTTAGAGAGGTAGTGCAATGGTGTTCCAAGGTGATCTGTGGAGTGTGTGGTTTTAATGGAGTGTTATAATTTTTTTTAGTACTAGGTATAAACTGTATATTATTCAAATCTGTATTTGAGAAGCACTTTTTTTATTTAACCAAAATGTATTTGCACATTTTGTAGCAGCCTATATATGATGTAATTGTAGTTACATAGCGCTTACTATCCCTGACTAGGCATCGAATGCATGTTTAAAATAAGGACTTACACATTCACAGTTCTTTCAGGGGCCTCAGTACCTCATAGTACTAACAAACATTGGCAAAGCCAATAGGTCTAGTCTACTCAAGAGTTATTGGCTTTGCCAATGTGTTTTAGCCATGTTATACACCAGAGTGGCTGCTGTTCATGGCTAAAACTTAGTGGCATAGTGGTGTGGAGTGGAGTAGAGCAGCATAGGAGCAGTGGCGTAGAGGCCAGTGGTGCAGGGTACATTGCAGTTGTTTAGAGTGCATTGGCGTAGAGTGCAGTGGTTTAGAGAGCAGTGGCATGGAGTGGCGTGGGACAGAGTAGAGTGGCAGAGTGCAGTGGAGTAGAGTGGCATGCAATAGAGTGGCAGAGAGTGCAGAAGTGTAGAGTGGTACAGTGGCATAGAGTGTAGAGTAGACTTGTGTGGCAGAGAGTGCAGTGGCGTAGTGTAGAGTGGTGCAGTGCAGAGTAGAGAATAGTGCTGTAGAGTGCAGTCACGTGGAGCGGAGTGATGCAGAGTAGAGTGGTATAGAGTGCAGTGGCTAGAATGCAGTAGTACATAGTAGATTGGTGTACAGTACAGTGGCGGACAGTGAAATGTTGCAGAGTAGAGTGTCAGTGCGGTGATGTAGAGTGGAGCAGAGTGGCACAGAGAGCAGTGACATAGAGTACAGTGGTGCAGAGTAGAGGGCAGTGGCATACAGTGCAGTTGTTTAGAGTGAATTGGTGCAGAGTGCAGTGGCATAGAGTGGCATGGGGTAGAGTAGCATAGAGTGCAGTGGAGTAGAGTGGCATACAATAGAGTGCAGAGTCATAGAGTGCAGCGTAGACTCAGACATGCACTCTAGTGCTGTGAGACTACAGGCAAATTGTGGGTACCTCACATCCTGACATTAGGTGTTAGATTGTCGCCCACACCTTCTGCCCTGCCTCTTTAATTTGTTTTTAGGTTGAAAGTCAATGGGCGGTTAAGGTAAGCCAGATGTTTTTGTTTAATTTGTTTAAACTAGCATAAGGTTAATTACCTTAATGTTTCCCAAACTGTTTGCTAGGGGTTTTAAAATGTTCAGAAACATAGTAAAAAATGTACTGTTACTTTCTCTTCAAGAAAGATTGGGTAGATTTGGGTAGGGGTGATGGCCTTGCCGCAGTACTGAAGGGCATTAATTTAGTACAGAGCAAGGATGTAATGTGACACCTGAATGTAGCATACCAGGAGGCAATCACAAAAAGACCACAGTGAATAAATAGTGCTATGTTAAAAAAGAGTAAGTAAATGCACTGACAACATAGTGAGGCATGGCCTCTCTTGCGTGTGTCTGTAAAACTGACGTTTGTTCTTGAATTTTTGTCCTGAATTTTGACCCTTTGTCCCGAATTTTTGTCCTGAATTTTGACCCTTTGTCTTGAATTTTTTACAGTACTGTCCAGAATTTGCATCAATGGCAGGTGGTCACCCTAGTAACACTAAAGGTACCAGTGTACAGGGTCACTGCACATTTGAGTAAAGTTGGTGTTCAACAGGATTACTGTGCATTCAGTGAGACGTGATGCAAAAGTGTGTTACATTTTACTGGGCAGAACAAGCACTTTGAGGACTGCAATATATTTATGGGGTATTTCTAGCACTTTTCAAGCAGGCATGTATTCGGTCCATGGGGCTGTAGGGATGCTACTGGGCTAGTGTGATGTGCAATGGACCCTAGTACCCTAGTGTAGTGCGACAATATTGGAGACTTGAGTCTTTTGTGAAGCTGAATAGTGGCAAACAACGATGATTCCCTGCAAGCAGAGCTTAAATTGTGCTTGTTGTTTCCGGTGCGGAGCACTGCCACTTATTGTTGAGGGCCAGTGCTTATTTTTCTTCCTCAAGCATTTACTGCGAGCAAAAGACACACATGGGAAAGACGGAGGGAGAGAAAAAAAAAAAAAGCGTCACGATGGGAGAAAGCAGAAAGCCGCAAGAGTGAGCTGAAGAGGCAGGGAGTGGCTTTAAAAGTATTGAAGAGGCCTGGGATAGCTTCAGGAATACAATGCCTCAGTATTCCCTGTTCACACATTTAATTGCAGCAGCTGCATGTTTAAGAGGAGGGCTTTGGACACCGGCACCTTTTTATTTTCAAATTAAGCACTGCCTGCAAGGATATAGTGTACCTCTGCAAAAATATTTTGTTTACCACATTTTATATTGCGGAAACCAAAAGCAACTGTGTAACTAAAATGCAAATGAAGCTCTGTTATTAACGTGAAACTGGGTGTTTACTCAGCAGGTGAGGAATTCATTTCGAAGTTTCGAGTATTGCATAGGTATGCAACGAAGGTTGTGATTTTGGACCTTTTAATTTTTTAGGCACGTTAGAGCTCTCTGGAACATCTGCTGCTCGTACCTGCCATAAGCGGTACACGGTCTATTTTTTTCATGCCTTTATGCGCTTTCGTGAATAAAGTATTGTAAAGGTTAATCAGTTGTAAGGTAGCATGAATTTTATCGATCAGCGAGGTCTTTTTTTTTTTACTGCAAGGACGATGTGACTGTGGACAGGTAAAAGTAGTATATCAAAATTCATTGTTTAGCTCCAGCAGCCCTTGACATGCTTTATCCATATCCCAGTTTCTTGTTTTACTGATTTTTACAGATAAATAAAGACAGATTTTTTTTTTAATTTGCTGTCTGTTATGGAGTTGTCTTTGAGTCACTTTCAATGCTGTTATCTATAGCCCAAAGGCTGCGTGGACTGAGAGGAGAGGCAAAAATATGTCATTTGAGGTTTAAGCAACTGTACATCTGCACATGGTTGGACAATATAAGGTGTATGTTTTAATCTAAGTTTATTCATTTACCATTTGTAGGTGTTCATATCATTGAAACCTGTCAGGTGAATTGTACATTTATCAGTTAATAATAGTGTCAACCTCTTTCTGTCACAACATTCAAAATAAATTTGGAGAAACGAAGGGGCATATTTACATGCTCTTTGCACCGCCTTAGTGCCGCCATAGCGCTGCCACAGCGTCATTTTGTTTTTAATGCTAACATGGCATTTCCCCACCACCAGATTTACAAAGTGGCACATGCATTTATTGCGCCACTTTGCACCACAATAAGCCTGCACCAGGCATAATGAATGCAAGGGGGTATTTCCACGCAGGGAGGCCCAAAAACATGACGCAGCAAAATTTACTAGATTTCACGGCAAAAATATTTTTGTCATTTTTAACGCCTGCTCAAGACAAGTGTTAAAATGACACACCCAGTAAAATCAATGGGCCTTCCTGTGCTTTCCTGCACTGGAGTCAAAATATTTAGGCTAGTTCAGCAAAGCGTCACAACAGCGTCAAAGATTCTGATGCTGTTGTGGTAACAACTGCATTGGTGTCGCTAGGTAGGACAAGGCTGATGCAAGTGAAGTGGCCCATCGGGACCGTAGCACCACTTTCTCATAAATACGCCCCTAAGTATATCAAAACTGAAGTCCTAAATATGCTAATTGTCCCAGGGCTCTTGGAAACAGACAGTGTCCAGGCTGAGCTCAAAAGATTTTGCTTCTCAATTGTGAATATGTTTTGGCCACGTTAAAGTAATAAAAGTAAAACCTGAGCATTCAGTTACAATTTTAGAATAGCTACAAGCTATTTAGTTAGGAAACCTGTTAGAAACCTGCAGGAGTTAAAGCACCTGCTACCCAGCATCTGTCTTCAGTTATCACTGAAACATGCAGATTGTCACTGAAAGACTGTTCACACTTCTGGTGCATAACAAATAATATTTGTGTTTTTAGGGTGCTACCTCATCCCTTATAACTGGCCTTTGGGCTTTTTTTATTAGACCTTGGAGAAATGTAATTGATAACAGTGTATTCAAACTTGGGCCTAATTTCCAAAAATCTGACGCATCGGCTCCGATGCGTCATATTTCTTGCGCTGCCCCATGACCCCCTAACATTGGCATCAATGGACTTTATTTACAATACAGAGCTTCATGGCACATGTTTTCACATATGCGTCAGAAATTCTGATGCAAATGTGGCGCTAAACTCAATCATTGCTGGACTAGTGTAAAAAAAATGACACTACTCTTGCAGTGCCAGGAGGCCCCCATTGAGAAAAGACCTGTGTCAGTTTTATTAAATTTTGTTCGACAGAATAACAGATGAAGATAAAAACAGTGCAGTGCATATCAGTGCAAGACAGCATATTATGTACACAACCACAGAGTCGAAGAAGAGGCGTGAAATATACACAAACTGAGCAAAGCCAAGTAGTACAACATTTGATACCCCCAACCTCCCTTACCAAGAATTCGCTGAGTAACCAATTCGACATAAAACAATGGACATAACAGCATAATTAAACCACAGCTGGTTGTCACATCTTCTGAACCACACAACAACGTAAGCGTCAGCCCTCATCTTCAGTGTTGCGATCAGAACTGGACTCCTCCGACCCCAAGAAGTGTTCCAGTAATGCCCCCACGCCATTATATCTCTTAGGGCACCCTCCTCCCTATGTGTCATTCCCAAATTCTTCTCTTCAGCAGCACCCCACTCCAGTACATCTCGGGTCCAAAAAGGAATAGTAGGGCACCGAACACTCATCCAGCCTATATCCACTTTACGTCTAGCCAATACCAATGCAAGCTGTGCAAGTCTGTGAGGGATTCACTTGCCTTTTGATCTGCGCATCACAACTAAAAGACAGGTCAATGGTGTCACCTCGAGCCCCAATCCCGTGACCCTATCTGTTATTTGGATCACCTGCTGCCAGAAGTGCTGCACCTCCCTACAGGACCAAGCGATGTAGAGAAAGGTCGCACCTATCTCCCCACATCTAGGACACCCAAACACCTTTGTCTGGTCAATGTTATTAAGAAGAGAGGCATGAGATACACACAGTGAACAAAGTTAAAATGTAAGAGCTTAAATCTGTTATTACAGGAGACCGCGTGCACCAACGATAGAGCCATATCCCCACTCCTCATCCTCCAAGGGGTCTTCCAGTTCTCAATCCCATGCCCTATGCGCCACACACACCAAACCTGGCTGAATCCCCCAGAGCGTTTTATAAAACCGGGTGATCAAGTGAGATTTCTCCCCCCAGTTTATCAATCCGTTCAACACCTGCGATGCTGGAGGAGCCATCGGGATTCCAGACCAAATCTCTCGAGCCACGCTCTCCATCTTAGCGTACTGCAGAAACTGCCCAGGGCTCAGTCCAAGCGTATCTCGTGCATCCTGAAAGGAAATAAACTCCCCATTGGGATATAAATCACCTGCTAATAAGCAACCTCCCGCTCTCCAGGCATCCATTGACATTACAGTATCCATATTCCTAAAAGGGGCTAAATCCCAGACCTTAAATTCCCTGTCAAATGGGGCACATCAAATGACTTTCATGACTACCTGTTCCCAAATCCATGCAGTGGTTTTATCCAAGTGAGGAACAGCAGCCTCCGAATGACCTACCATCATCAAGGCCTGCACCAATTCCTCTCCTCCCATTATACCTGACAAAAGTTGCTTCTCCCAGTTATCAGACGGAGTCATCCACTTTGCAGCATGTTGCAGGTGTGCTGCTTAATAATAGATCAGAGATCTCCCCGCCCACCCGGACACGCGCAGTAGGTGCAGTATACAGCAAACGAACCCAATAGCAGAAATGAGGGCCAAATCCCATTCCTCGCAGCACCGCCAATAAGTAGCCCCACTCAACCATATCAAACGCCTTCTCTACATCCAACGACACCAGCGCTTAGTCTTCCCCAACACCCATAGTTTCATGCATGACGTGTTAAATGACGTAAATTATAAGTCGTAGTACGTCTAGGTATGAAACCACATTGATCTTCGTGCACCATGCCCTGAATTACTCCACGTAGCCAGTATTTTACATAGAATCTTTATATCGCTATTCAGCTTGGTAAGTGGGTGATAAGATGAAGGGTCGCCAGGGTCCCCCCAAGGCTTACGCATTAGACAGACTACACCTTTGTGCCTACTTTCTGAGAGTATACCCCACACCGAGCCTCCTCAAGCACCTCCAACAACTTCTCCCCCAGCTGAGAGGGAAACGTTAGGTACAGCTCAATCGGGAATCCATCCCACCCGGAGATTTAGCCTTTGAGAGCGCCTCCGCTGCCACCGTCACTTTACCACTGCTGTCTCAGCATCTAGACTCTCCATACGTTCCAATGCTAGCTGCGGCAAACACATCCAGCGCAGAAACCCTTCTAAATCAGAGTCCTATACCGGTACATCAGCACAGGACACGCCTCGCAAGTGCTCCACTAAAACTCTAAAGATATCCCTCCAATTGGTGATCTTCACACCATCAGCGTCCCTGATGCACAAAATGGGAGGAGATTCAACCTCCCACTTGAGGATCCACGCTAGTAATTTACCAGACTCACCACCCTCCCTATGAAGGCGCTGCCTATATGATTTGAGTGTAACCTCATCTAATGTCTCCCAGCAGCTACTAACCTTCTTATACAATCTGAGCTGCTCTGGGTCTTCCTTCCCAGTTAATTCTATACGATGTTGCATTGCCTCCAGCTCCTCCTCAGAAATGGAAAACTCCTGCTCCATCTGTTTGCGCACACCACAGACCGTGCCTATACAGCCCCCTCTCAACACAGCCTTCAGGTCCTCCCATTCCACTCCTCGGGAGTCTCTCACCCCCCAATTATGATCCACATAATCTTCTAGGGCCACAGCTATTTTCTCACAACATCCATCAGAAAATTCATAGGCATGTGCCAACTGAGCCTCACCTCCGTATCAGATCTATACTGCATTTGTAGCAACACTGGTGTATGATCAGATAAAAACCTCCCCAGATGCCTGACGTCCCCCACCTGTGAATGAGTTAAACCACCCAAGAGGAAATGGTCCAGAAGACTATGGGCCTCATTATGACCCTGGCCGGCCCCTTAACTTGACCGCCAGGCTTCTGCCTTGTGCTGCCCTGGGAATTATGAGTCCCCAACTGCCAGCCTGTCCATGGTGGTAAACACCGCCATGGAAAGGCTGGCGGTCAGGGGGATTCGGGGTGCCCCTGGGGGCCCCTGCATTGCCCATGCATTTGGCATGGGCAGTGCAGGGGCCCCCAGGACAGCCCCATCGCGCATTTCACTGCCCGAATTTCAGGCAGTGAAATGCGCGACGGGTGCTGCTTCACCCGCTGCACATCAACATTGCCGCTGGCTCTATTATGAGCCAGCTGCAATGTTGATGTGACTTTTTGGCTGAGCCAGCGGACTAAAGCGCTGTTTCTGTCTGCTGGCCCAGCGCAAATGTCATAGTAGGGAGCCGCCAATACCGCCAGCACTGGCGGTATAGAGGCGCCCGCGGCTTCGGCGGTCTTTTTGAAAGGCCGCTGAAGTCGTAGTGAGGGCCTATATGTATTACGCGTCTTGGAGTGACAAGTGTACTCCATGCTTGCTGGATGCAGTTCCCTCCATCCATCCCAGAGCCCCAAATTGTGCATGACCTCTGTGAGAGACCTCACCATCAAAGGTTTGGTACCCAAATTAGACGGATAGCGGTCCCTTTCACCATCCAAAATACAATTATAATCTCCTGCCCATATTAGGGGGTCACCAACACCCTCCCCAGGACCTCAGGAATACCAAGAAACCTTGTTCATCCACATTAGGCGCATAGGTATTGAGAATAGTAAGAGGTAACCCATCCAGCGTGCCCTGCTCAAGTATATATCTCCCATCCACATCCGCTTCACTGTAGGTATGCATAAATGGGACACCTGGCGCAATCCTGACCATCACACCCCTGGCATAGAAGGAGTAGGACGAGGAAAACACCTGCCCCGCCACTTCTTAGCCAATTTCTGCGACTCCCCCTCCGTCAAATGCATCTCCTGGAGACAGGCTATATGAATCTTATGCCGCTTTAGAAAAGAGTGCACCCTGTTACGCATAGTATATGCTTTCAACCCCCTGACATTCCATGTCAGTGTGTTAAACTGTCTCCCCATGTAAATGGTGCAAAAACCCCATCCCTTGTACTTCTCCTCCCCCCTCCTCCCTCCAGATTAGAGAAATCAGTGTAAATCCATACACCATGTCTCACACTCA
The DNA here is from genome assembly GCF_031143425.1 of Pleurodeles waltl. NCBI lineage: Eukaryota > Metazoa > Chordata > Amphibia > Caudata > Salamandridae > Pleurodeles > Pleurodeles waltl. The sequence goes on along the minus strand of NC_090450.1, from coordinate 678,909,422 downwards.
TCCATGCACTGCTGATACAACCCACAACCAAATGCAAAAATGCACTAACTAACAAACCTCAACCCCCAGAACCCACCCCGGACGAACAGTAAAACAGAAACCTCAAAACATACTGTAGATCCATATATACGTATGCTGCCAGGACAACAGCCTAATCGCCAACAACCCACTCCCTACCACAACATTGGAAGTGACCACCCCGATCCCGGAAACAGAATTCAATGTGCCCAGGAATCTTATCAGTTATAAGCAAGGAAAAGAACATCCCCCAGCTCATCTTATTGATCAGTTCCATGCAATGCCCCCTGATATCCATGTACCTCACAGTGCCCAGGACACCAGACCACCCATAGCATGCCCCTCAGATACAAACCCAAACCACCCAGGGCTCCTAATTAAACAGCACCAACCAGGAACAAACAGTATCAAGTATCAACAGAAACCAATGCCATTCGTGCCTCCGATGGCTCAGTGCTCTCATCAGTTATCTCAGGAACCACAACAGCCATGGTACCGTCCTGTTGATTTTCAACTCTGCCGTTGGAAGCGACAGCTCCCTGAGCAGAGATCTGAGTCTGGCTCTCCCCACGCTTCCTCCAGTCCATATCGTCCACACCAGAAGCACAAGCAGCCCCCTGGTAGACCTCACAGAGTGACCTGTGCCAGCCTTGTCCCATTTCTCCAACCAGCTCCAGACCTCCTCAGGATGTTCAAAGAAGTGCGACTTGCCCCAAGAAAGCACCTTCAGACGCGCTGGGTATAGTAACATATATCTGATGTTCATGGCACGCAGTTTAGCCTTCACCTCCAAAAATCCCTTCCTGGAGGTCTGGACTTTGTTTGTGTAGTCCGGATAGATAGAGATCTAGCTATTTTCGAATTCAGCCCTGTCAGTCTCTCGGGCAGCCCACAGGATACTGTCCCTATCTTTATAATTCAAGAGACGCGCAATGATGGCCCTCGGAGGTGCCCCTGGCCTAGGAGGGGCGGCCAAAGCCCTGTGCATTCACTCCACCACAAACACCCTAGACAGACCCTTAGATTTCAGAACATCCGTGATCCATCATTCCACAAAGCCCTCTGCCGAGGAGCCCTCCGCCCGCTCCGGGAACCCCAGGAGGTGCACGTTGTTCCTACGGGATTTGCCCTCCGAGTCCTCCAGCCAAGCCTCCAACATCCCGACCGTGGCAGTGACCTGTGCCATCTGCTTGCATAGAGTGCTTACCTCCATTTGTAAGTCCACAATAGACCCCTCCGCCACCTTGACCTTATCAGAAACCTTATGAAGGTCCATCCGAAGAAGGTTCACCTTCACAGCCTCGATCTTCCCCTCGAGTACCACACGGGAGCCCTATATTGCAGCTAGTAGTTCATCTTAAGAAGGCTCCTCTGCCGGGGCAGGCATTTCCCGAAGTCCCTCAGGGCCCCCCATACGAGTCTGGCGCTGCGGCACCTGGGTGGGAGTAGTATATTGCTCCATGGTATTCCCTTGTGAGGTAGTGGACTGCCAGTGCCTCCCCATCTCACCGACCACTTAATAACAGTAAATACAGATCCACTGTACCATATTCTGAGGATGGCAATAGCATACAGTCCAGCTCCACACTCCCAAACAGGGCAGCACAGGTGTCAGATCCACAAGGGCCCAGAGCGAATGTCAATATAGCCACGGCGCACAGGGCATCCCAGGTCCAGAGGTTCCGAGCACCCAGCAGAGGCCCCACAAAGCAGGGCGGTCACCTCATACTCCAAAGGGTTACAGAAACAGGGCAGAAAATGCACCCCTCCAGGTCAGCTCACCAGCAGGGCACCCCAGCCCTGCTCACCAGAGCTGCAGTTCAATCCACCAGAGAGCGCCCAGGCCGCGCTCTGAAACTGCTAAGCAGGCACCCCCTCAGCGCCCCAACCTGCGCCCATCCAGCGCAGATCCAGGCCCCAACAGGATCACAGCCCCAAGCTGCAGGATCCTCCCCTGCTCTGCATGAGGCCCACACACGCCAGGCCACCACCCCAGTCAAGGGGCAAAAATGGCTTCCGCTCGGGAGGACACAAACAAATTCAGCTCCCCTTTCAACATCCAGGGGGGCCCGTAGAACAGCCGTCGTCCCCAGAAATGGGGCAGAAAGTCTGCCAATGGAGGGGCCCTCCCATTCCCCACCCAGGCAAAATCCTCGCGGCCCAGTACGGGCCCACCACAAGGGCAGAATCCGGGAACGGGGAGCCCCGAAATGCCACCCGAAGGAGCTGCTACCCCCAAGGCACCGAACCTCGCCAACGGGGTAGATCCAAATCCCCTGAGCACCACAGGATCACTTGATGGATCAGCCGGGATAGCGGAGCTCACTTGGAGCACGTCCCGTCGGCCATCTTCCCAGGCCCCGCCCCCCTGTGTCAGTTTTATGCTTGCTCTGAGCAGGCGGTAAAATTCTGATGAACTGAAGTTGCATAATGACACAATGAAATGTTGTAAATTTCACTTCTGCATTGCTTTTCCCGTATGAAAGCCTACCTTGCATACATTATACCTGATGCAGGTATAATGAGACGCAAGGCTTTACAAACTAACGCAAAGGGCCTAATGCATCAGTTTGTAAATGTGGAAAAGTGTAGAGCACTGCTGGTGCCATCATTGCATTAAAAAATGACACAACAGTGGCACAAAGGCCTTGTAAATGAGGCCCTTAATTCTGCTCTCTGATTGTTACGTTACATCTTTATGCCACGTTTCATCAGTGAGACATAATTTGGGCAAAATTCCTACCACAACACCATGGGAAGAATGCAAACAAACAAATATGAGCAGCTGTTGTTCATACCACATGTGATTTCGAGTTATTTTTTGCCAGCAAATGTGTCCTTGGTACATACATTAATGAGAGAGCACATTCAGTGTTAAAAAAAAAAAAAAATGTCGAAAATGGCTTTTGGTGTAATAACATATAATGTTGTGTTATTTTGGGGCATTTCCTTTGTAGAAATTGCTCACATTTCACCTATGCCTTCTTTACTGGTGTGCACTGTCTCCCTCCATCGCTAGACTTCTGGAGATAGTCACTCTCCTTTATATAAAAACCTTTGGTGCTAAGACACCTGGGTATAGTTGAGGATTGGTTTTCAAAATGCCAATCTCTCATCTAGAGAAGATAATTATCTTTTTGAAGGTATACTTAGTAAAAGCGGATTAACATACAGGTGCCAGCTGAGTTTATGGAAGGACCCTACTTTAAAGGGCTACTCCATCTAGCTGTAAAATCATGATCAGGATCATTTGACTTCAATGCAGCCCTAATGTTTTGGTTTCTCAACCCCAAAGACCTACAAAGGTCTGTACGTTCCTGAGTCATGGTTATCACTATTACCAGTTTGGGCTCATCTACCTTCATCAGGCGAAAGATCAGTGAGTTTGGCTGGCAATGACCTGCTGCACTTGTCTGCGTTTGGTGTGGCCATAAACCACACTTTTACTCAATGAAGGTATTATGTGAAATCCTGCAGAAAGGGGAAAAGTCCATCTCTAAGGCCAACTCATTGATCAGATGAAAATAACAGCTATTTGTTTACTCTTTGCTGTTCTTGAAGCGTCAAACGGGGTATGTGAAATAATATTTATGTAAAATTCTCAGTATGTTTTTGTGGTATGACAACTACCTCTCTATTCGATTTAAAAATACCTCTGAAATTATTGGAACAGTTCTCAAAAACTTTATGAGTTCTTCATCTGTTTGCTCTTTTAGGTTCATATTTCAGAAGGGAAAAATGCAAAATTTCGTTGCTTTTCCCACCTTTTTTACTGGCATAAGTATAAAAATACAAATCAGGCTGATAAAATAATGGGCAGGTGGCAAAACTAGCCATTACCATTTTTACAATAAATGTCCCAAGGCCTGCAGTGAACAGACTCTGGAGATGTGCCTATTACAGAAATATTGGTAGAGTAAAATTTAAATAGGAATATCCTTGTGGGTTTTGTGTACCATTTCTGGTGGACCCCATTATATTCCTCGAACAGGGGAGTTCTTCCTTCTTTGACATTAACAGACTGAGGAAGAACCTCAGTGCTGTCCCTTGCAGTCTTTAATGCCCGTGCTGTGAAAAAGTAGATAACTTTTACAAATGCTAGTACAGCACTCATTATTACGCGCAGCCAAGATTGCTTGCTTTGTTCACTTTCTATCTGTGTTCTATCTGTGTTCACTTTGTTGACTAGTTTTGGTATTTTGTGGATTACAAAAATTCAAAAGGGACCATTTGACCATCTTAAGTGTCCACCAACTTTATGAACTGCAATTCCTTCTTTAATATTGTCTATTACTAATAGCAGCATGTCTGGTAGGGAACTTCATTTGTCTAGTATTGGAGAGCTTCACTTCTTTTTTTGTGGCTGGAAGTTCACCCCACTTAAATTGCCACCTTAGTGTCTTTTGAGGCTACATAGGAGACTAGGGTCTGCAGCAGGTCAAGGTGCATTTCAAGCTTGTGAGATTTCCCATTAAAGGCATCATTTACTGCATCCAATGTGGAGCACCTGCTTTGGATAACTGAAGCAAAAAAAATGGATTTTGCTTTCCTCTCAATAGTGTCACAAATGGCTGCCCTGAATTAACCAACTGTAAGAAGCCTGGAGTGGCCTCAAGCAGGGGAACATCTGAACTCTCTAGCCAAGATGTACTTGAGGTTTAATACACCAAGTTATTTTAGTCTAATTCCATTTTAGTATTGATGGTCTAGAACAGGGGTACTCAAAGTATGTCCTGTGGGCACTTGCAACCATCCTGACCTTTATATACAGTCCCCGGAGCTTCTATTTAATCCCTGCATAAACTGTTCGTGCAGAGATTGTGATTTACCAGGTCACTTATATTCAGGCCCTTAGTTGTCACACAGAGATTTGAGCAGTTGAAAGAAGGCAACCTCTGGGTGAAATTCTGGAGGAAAAAAGTTCCACCACTGGAATAACTGAGACTCCAAGCATTGAAGAAATAACAGAGATTTGAACGGGTCACTTGTAATGAGGACCTACATTTTATAACACTGGTGCACATTAAGCATACAAACAGAGTAATGAGACCTGTTCTAGTAATAATGTTGGATTACAAACTTCATTCTTTTATGAAGAAATCGTCATTTTATTCTTTGGAATAACAGATAAGCTTTAAGAAAAAAGTCTCACATGCCGAAAGTGACCCTTACCTGGCAGCATTTGCTGCTGTCTGTCTCTCTGGCTAGACAGTGCAACAAAGAGGCCAACACATCACTCTGGTGTTCTCTACACTATTGAATTTGAGCCTTCAATCACCACAAGGTGGTGTCTTCAGGTTTCTGCCACCAAACAAAGATCTTCACCGTTCTACATTGCAAACAGGAGCAGAATCACACTTACAGAAGCAGATCAGGGTTATTCAAAGGGGTATTGTGATCAGGTAAAATATCCAAAAAGAAAGTACTGTAGTGCTAGTACATTTTCCTACCTTCTTGTGGTGTTGGGCGGCCTTTTGACCTTGTGGCCACTGATGGAAGCTCAATGTGGGAATATCAATACAGTCTCATAATTTAAGGATTTTTGACGTCCTTATGTTAACTTTGTAGCGCCCAAAATTTTTTGCAGTTATGTTGTTTCAAATATACTCTGAAAGTGTGCCAAAAGACTTGTTGATTTGTTCTTAGATTACTATGAATCGTAACTTTGTCAATATTACACATATCCGCACCTCGAATGAACTCATAATAATACTAAAACTGTACTCATATTTCCCTATACTCATCCACCACTAATTCCTTTTGGGTTCCGGAGTAGCGTGCTACTCGCTGAAAAGCAGTTAAATGCCTCGTCAGGGGTAGTAAGAGCTATATAAATACTATTACAATTACAATTACGGTGATAGATGTTATATTGTGCTAATATCCTTCATATGCTTCAAAGTGTTTCCAAATGAGCCCTAGGTTGGCGGGGGTTCATACAGATAGACAGACAGACAATACAAAGAGAAGCACATGTACACACACAGACTACACAGGCACACCTGCAGCTAGACAACCCATGGTTCTGAACTGGAAGTGGCAGAAAAGTGGACATTGGGTGAACAGAAAGATGATTGTGTAGGTGTGTACAGCTGGAGAATATATCACTTGTTGGGTGTGGTGCATATGAGTTGGTGGGTAGATTGATGGGTGAATGAATGCATATAACTGGATGGATACAAGTATATTTTTGGGTGAATGAATACTGGGTGTTAATGAATGGATGAATCATTGGGTGTTGTTAGAACAACTAAAGGTTATGTGTGAGCGGGTAGATGTATGAACTGAGTATGTGTGTGGTGGATGCATATCAGTGGGTATAAGCCTGCTCGCGAAACGAACTGATAAAGCTCTGATAAACATTGGTGTCTTAGGTTTTGTTTTCTATACCGTACCAGTACGAGCTTTTGCAATTGTGAATTAAGGCTGCTGAATGGTTCAAACGCTTCCATTAACCCCTTCCATTTCCCTCCAGAATGTATTCCCAATATCCATCAAAACAATTAATTCTGGAATCTTTGTTCTGGAAATTTCTGCAAATATATACATTCATTGAATTTGCCCGGAAGTTCCGGAATCAAAGATCAGAAATACGTCGATGATTCTAGCCATTAATGAGGTTGGTAGTTTTTGATAATGGTCGATAGCTGTTTATTTCTGCCATTTATTTAGATCATTTACCTGGGGCATGTCTTTCATTTTCTTTGAGATTGCCACCCTTATAAATGTAAACTTTTCTTGGATGTTTATGGTTAAAATCTGTGATGTAATGAGAGCCGAGATACAAACTGAGGGGTTTGCCCATGTAACCCCACCAAGTTTGGCTTTAAACTACCTAATATAAATATGGCGTGAAAATGAGGATTAATTCAAAATAATCAAATGAAATACATTAATGCATTCAATCCTTATAGAGGCCTGAGTTAGTCAAGCCAATTAATTCAATGCACACATATAGGGCCTATTTTACAAGGAAATGTCAGAGCGCAGAACTGCGCCAAATTTGGAAGCGCAGCACTCTGACATTTAAACAACACAGGTATGCACCATATTTTCAATACGTCGCACCCCTGTGAGTTCCCTAGCACTGGCGATAAAATTAGCTTCCTTGCGCCCATGCAGGCACCCTTGCACCATAGCGCAAGGGTGCCTGCATTGCTGAGAATGATGGTTCCCTGTGTGTCCCTTCCTGCACATAAACAATTAATAATGGTGATTTGTTACTTCTATATATGCTGAATTCTGCAGCACACATAGAAAAAGCTAAAATGGGGAGAAATTAAAGTATTTCTCCTCCTTGCTCCACTCTAAGGCCACCTCTGTGGTAGCGTTAGTTTTTGGCGCTGCCTCAGGTTTACAATTTGTCGTAAATCTAGGGCAGTGTCAAAAGCAATGGGTGTTGCATGGAAACGCCCATTTTAACACTCATTGCATGCCCCTCTGCCGCAGAAAACTGCATTAGGGGGCCCATATTTACAAGGCGGCATTAAGCCACACAAAGTGGCTTAGCGCCGCCTCATAAATATGGAAAAGGGCACAGCGCCACCACAGTGTTGCTGAAAGTGACGCTCTGGTGGTGCAAGGGGCTTAGTGTGGCCAACATTTCTTATATCCAGAAAGACAACACCCATGCCACGCCCATCACCTTCGTTGGTTCGTGGTCTTGCATTTTAAAATTCGCTTGGTTTCATTAGTGAAAGGCATGCATACGTCAGACCTTTTCCGGTGTTTAGCCCTCCTCGGGCGCAACGGCCAACTACTTAAAACAAACAAGGCTCCTTATTTTCCTTATGGTTCCTGGACTTCTTATTCTTTTTATTTCGTAGGCAGTGCGATCTCGCTGGGCAGTATTGAGCACTTTCCATGACTACCATTTTACTTCTATTGTTTATCCAAGTGCTCTTTGACGAATTCAAGGTGTTACACAGCGCAATTGTGCTCATTTTTAAAAATTATTTGTAATTTTCCCCTGTCCCTATCCCCACTCCCATTGCCCCCTCCCCTTGTTTAAAGGTACTGAAGTCATGCAGGTAAAGGGGCCTTAATAGATTACAACGCTAATAGCTCTAACTGGGGCAAAAGAGAGACTCACTGCATTGCAAATGCTTGTTTGTTGAGTGTTCATGATATCCCTGCAGGCCAATAGAGGGATAATCTCGAGCATACATTCTGATATATTGAGGGGCTAATTATTTTTTCATGGCTGAAACATGTGTGTTGTTACCCCCTTGGCAGAGGGATGTTGCTAGCTCCCAGCTTGATAGGCTCCATTTAAAGCGGGAAGAGGGCAGGTCGTGGCACTTGTGTAAACTGCAGTAGGTGTGAAGAGGAGCCGGGTGTGAAGTGCTGGTCACACGTCACAGAGTTACGGCTGTGCTTGGTAAGAAGCGTCAGACATGGCGAATAACTAACAGGGAAAATGTGCTGTACTGACTTTATAATAGCAATATCATATGTACCCACGTGAAACCCAAGACACGTGCCCATTAAAATAAACACCTAATCACTGCTTCCAGAAACCGTTTCTTACGACCGGAAGTCATTCTCCACACATGAGTGTCATCGGCACCAGCTGACTGCCAGGGTCTAGGATCGGAAAGCTGCGCAGTAAGGCAAAGTAACGATTCACCCCCAGGCATCTTACAATCGGGCCTGTCGACTGCCTCAGATATACAAAGGTCCTGGGAAGGGTGGGTGGGTGGGTCGGGGAGAGGGATGGAGGTTCACTGGGTCCTTAAGGTCATATGATTTCTATTTACAGAATAATATAGGGTGACAAGGTTTTCATCACTCTCAAAACTGGCATTCGTCACTTATTTTAGGATTAAAGAAAGTTGCTACACCACAAAAACACAATGCAGTGGGGTGATTCCTGTGTTTTTGATTACCGAGTTTTTGAGGCAGTAATTAAAAATATGCTTCTGTCGAATGCACGTTCATGCAATTTGTTAGAGTGGAGTGTGCACAAGCGCTTTGGACTGTTGTAATCTCTCTGTGGGCTCTTGCTATTCATTCTTTGTTGTGCTTGTTTTAAATGTTTCATTTTTATTGGTGTATTTTGTGAAATATCCCTTCTTTGTGTGCTGAGTTCTCTCCCAAGCGATTACACTGAGTGAACATTTCTGTTGGCCATCACACTACGTCACGCTTCCTCCTGTTACAGCGTGTGATGGCCCCTCTTCCTGTTACAGTGTATGATGGCCTCTCCTCCTGCTAGAGCATGTGATGGCCGCTCCTCCGGTTACAGCGTGTGATGGCCGCTCCCCCGGTTTCGGTTTGCCTTTCATCCCAGCACCAATCCTTCCTAGACATTCACGCAGGGAGCCATTAACTTTTGCAATGTCTCTCCTGGCAGCCATGTTGAATGGTCTTGCTTCTGTCAACTGTTTTACTTTTCATTTTCAATTTATGGGGCTAGAAAAGTCCATTTAGGAATTTATAGTGACCCATTGGATTACAAATGCTTAGTTTTCCATGGTGGTGCAGAGCCAGATAGTAATATTCCTGACAGAGTGCATGAAGCAGCTCTAATATCTTTACAGAAAAAAAAAATCCATAGTTCTGGAGAGAGGCCATTTGGCTTAAACTGTGACATATTTCAAATTGGTTTGGCTAGACTCATACATGCTCAGCCCCATGATACACTCCTGGGTGATAGTGTGCTCTACCAATCTGCATACCATTATATAACACAATAGAACCACCCATAACTGACTGTTCTTTTTTTAATCACTTGATACATTCATTGAGAAAAAATGATAAGGTTCGTTAATTGAAGATACTTTATTGCATGTATCAAGAGTCACAAACTTTCAATAAGAAAAAGTTAACATATGGTTGAAGTAGTTGAGAAGTGGGACGACACCGTATGGGATGACTACTGTGAAAAATGGATTGCTGCAGGGCAGGCAGGATTTGCACTCTCTTCATTACCAGCACAAGGAGATGCCACAAATGGTGATAATGCTGGAGCTTGAGCAATCAAAGTAACCGGAGAAAAGTTCGGACCCTGGAGAAAACCAAAGACAATGTCTTAAAAAATTGGGCAACAAGTGGAGTTTGTTCTGCATTCTTACATGTCAGTGTAGATAAGGAGATGACAGCACATCACATAATTCTACAGACAGTCAAATAATCTTGATTATTATTGCATCTGACTCAATGCTGAAAGCTAAATCAAGCTGGATAAGATAATAGTTACACAGATCTGCATAGTAAAGTCCAATGTAGTGGGATTACGTCTCAAAGCGGAGCTGGGAGGCTCTGTGGTTGGGTTTAGGTTTAAAGAACATCAGGTCAAGGAGATTGGTTTAATCACAACCCATGGCCTCAGTGATCACTGTTGATTATGACCAAGTATTTCAGTCTCTATTACTATAATCTCTATTACAATCTGTGAGTCTGAATGAAACAGAGGGGAATGCATCCGATTAATGCAAATTGTATGGCTGTGCAACTGCTGTCAATGATTTGTAATGCTGAACCAGTTATTCAGTGGTCTTTGTGAATCAGACAGAATTCTAGTGTCTGACCGTGAGTGTTTGCATAGGTTTCCTCCTAGACAACTTGGTGAGTCACTTCTTCCCAGTAGCATAGCTGAGCAAGGGACTGCGCCTGTGGTCACTTATATAGCAGTGAGGGATCACCTACTGGACTCTGTGGGTATTTGCAAATGAGCTCCTTGAGGTGGTACCTAAATAGGAATGGGCCATGTGACAGGGGATGTGCTCTCCATCAAGACCTGTAAGTAGATGAAGATTGCTTACAAGTACTTTGACGACTTGGTGTCATTGATGTCATTAAGTGGTGGTTAGAGACTGCAGTTCCTACCTCCACCTTTCCTTGTGCTACAGTTGTCATTGCCCTTGATACCCCAAAACTCAAGGATCATTAGGGCAGTGGCATAGAAATGGAGTAAAAGAAGGTCTCTGACTGCCCTATTACACTATTCTTAGTTTGCACCCCATGCAATCCCTCCTTCAGCCCATCAGCAGCAAATACAAAGCGGTTTAGAGGCAAAGGGTGGCTCAAGGGGTTCACCATACAATGTCACCAGGGGTCAAGGGGTGCATGATGTCACTTCTGTACTTCCCAGCATTTTGGAGAATTGACCTCATGTTCAGCTGCCAGCTGGTTGAGGTATGAAAAAGTAAGACAGGATGCAGGTTAGATGCAAGCTGTGAGCTAAACCCAGTGTGTGGTTGGTCAGTTAATTCTTTCAGACTACAAAGGCTGTGATTGCATCCGGTACTTAAGATAGCGTGACAGTTTATTGGCCAGAGTTCATGAATGATGAAAAAATGTGTGCAAGAGTGCAGACTGAATGCAGGCATTTGTGGAGTTCTCCTGGGTGGAACCTAGTGGTCAAAACTTGGTGCTTTTAAAGCTCCTAAAGGTTTCCTACAACAATAATCTCTTTGATAAAAGCAACAAATTAGGGCCCACAGAATTTCCACATGAGATTTGGACAGGGGAAAGTTGTTTTTACCCTGGAGGTGTGAATATATGTGTCACAGTTCACCAGAAGATAGACTTTCAGACTGGAGGAGGGCTCCTCATAACCTCCTTTTCACAGTGTCAGGGGTGGTAGTCCTCTTAGGGGTTTCACTGTGGACGTGAATCTCATACTGGGAATAGTGAGGATTAATGGCTTCCTAGTAGTTCCTCATAAACTAATGATATTCCTCCAGAGACACAATCTACCAAAACAATACAGTGGAAGACCTGAAATATATAAAAAGCAGGTCAATGCTGAAGAATTTGTAAGTCAGTGGTGAGAACTTTCAAACAAACATCTGAAGTACACAATACTGTCTTCTCATTACTACTGTAATTGGAAGCTCAATAATTCATCTTCCTCAGTACAACAGGATGGTTGGGTTGGGGCACAGCCAAAATTGACTAATCAAAGAATTTCTAGATGTCCATAGCTCACCGTAGGAATCAGAGATCTCCTAATGCTCCCCATAACTTACTGGGTCTTGGCACAGCAAAATAATTACTAAACTGAGGTCAGGAATCCCCACCAGTGAGAAAGAGTAAGTGAAATCTCATCCCCCTTGCATGTCCAGCATCAAAATCTGTTCATATCTTAACAATGAAAAGCAGATATGCCCGAGATCATAAATACACTGCAAAGTCCAATTGGTGATGATCACTGCATTAGGACCTTAGCTATGATTCTTCAAAACTGCTAACATTCACAAGAGCTACAATCACACCTTCAAAATACACACAAATGCCTGGAAGTGCTTACAGCTTTAGTGTTCACAGTAACGTACCTTGAGTCTCATCTGCACTGTAAGTGGGAAGCCCTCTGCAGAGTGATTCAATATGGCTGCCAAAGTCACTGACGTCTTCGACAGGAGTGTGGATGACAGCATAGGTCAGCTGACGTGGGGGAGCGGTATCACCAGAGGCCTTTGGATGAAAGAGAGGTGAAAAAAGCTGGTGAAGAACTTTTCTTTGTTACTTTGTATGTTGGTTGTCTCCTAAAAAGACATTTAGGTGAAAACATAGAAAAGTAGTGTTGTTGCAGATAAAACAAACGATGGTGCTTTTGTCTTCTTATTGAAGCAGGATCCAGGCTAATCTGCATAACTTTGGTCCGTGGCCGAAGTGGAACAGTGAGCAAAAAATGATAGACTGGAATGCGCTGAAAGTAATTATGGCTGCGATTAATTCATACATTTCACCCATCACCTTTTTTTTTTCCTCAGCTGATAAAGATGGAAAAATCACCCACTCATAGATTCCATTAGTCGCTCACTGAAACACTGTGGACTGCATTGGTTCTATTATTTCCCCTCCATAGCTATCTATACCAAACATTTCTTAATTCTATTCTGTATTTTTCTGTATACGTCCTATTGTAAAGCGCTCAATTCAACTATACGGTCATAAATGTTTTCGCAAGTCACACATCAGTCCTACCCTGACTCACAGTTCCAAAGAAGCACATCTCCTGCAATACTCTGACTTTTAATTGCATTTACATAGTGCTTCCTACCACTGACGAGGGGAAATGTATTTTCAATCTTGATTTATTAAAATGCCTCTACTGTAACACACTGCACAAATAATAACAGACCCTTTGGTTATCATACAAGTTACAGGGTTCCTGTTGTTTGTACCCTCCTTGTTGTGGACAGGTAATGGTTTTAAAATCTGATTCCAAACTCAGACATAGTATGTTTTGACTTCACAAGACTACTGCCATACTCTAATTTTGTTCTAGTTTTCATACCTCATGTGAGAAAAAAAAGAAGTTAATATCTTAGGGCCTGATTTAGATCCTAGCAGAAGGACTAACCCTTCCTAGTGGAGAAGTGTGGCACAATGGTTAGAGTTGCAGATCCTGATGCAGAGATCTGGCCTAAGACCAGGGTTCAATTCCTGCCTCAATGGGTCTTGGGCTCAATACCTTTGGACCAGATAATTCTCATCTTGGTGCCTACTCTAATTAATGGCTCCCACTCTATAACTCTTGGCAATAGCGTGCTTAATCTCCACAACATCCCTGGCAGTGCTTGGATGCCTGGCTTCACCCTGGGGGTTGCCCAGTAGTGGGTGCCTCACAGAGAAAAGCCAGGAGGGGCTCCACAGCAGTACGCATACAGTGCCTTGAGACCCCAACGGATGAGTTGTGCGCTACACAAGTGCAAAGTTTATGTTTCACAAAAGTGACTGATATCCAGTCAACCTTTTACCCATATCCATAGGATATCATGGGATCGTAATAATGGCATACAGGAAATTTGTCACGTTTATGACGGGGTATTCCCCTCCACCTAGACCTAGACCATGTCCTTAATGAAATGCTTCTAACTCAAAGAAAAATTAGAAATAATACTGCCACACATGCTGCTATGCAGTGTCAGACCCTCGGCAAAGGTTAACTCCTCACCTTTCACTTGCTGATTGCTGCATCTAGATATTAGACTGATATTAATGAGGTGAAAGCTTTGGCCAACATGTGTTAACATGTGTAACAAGCATTGACAAAACAAATAGATGTTACTTTTGGAACTTATTGGATTTTTCAGTTGCTTTTGGGGGTACTGAGCAGTGCCAGGGTGCTGTGCAACATGGTAATATAAGATAAAACAGACTCAATGGCCATAACATAATTACACTGATGTGAATGTGCCATGAGCTTTATTTTTTATTTACTGACCCTTGATGGTGGACACCACTTGGATCGGTAAATAAAAATAGTGTTTTTTCTCATGAGAGTGCAAATTTTAAAAAACAGAATGCAGATGTTAGTGAGAATAGGGATAATGTGGTTGTGGGTGGTTATCGAAGAAGAAAAGCAGCACTTGGAGCAACAGGGGGAGAAGTACAAGAGAGAGAATACCACAGAAGCCTGTGGAAGAGAGAGATCAACGTGGAGTGGGAGGAGGGAGAGAAGAGCACAAGTAAGAGAGCTAGAAAACATATACACTTGTGGAGTTCTTAAGCAAAAAGAAATGAGAGAGAGCAACATGGAGTTGTTAGTGAGGTACACATTTGAAGGAGGCAGCTTGTGTAATGCTTACAGAAAAAGAAAAATATCGTTGCCTAACTGTGACCAGTGGAAGGAAATAAATAAGGAGGCTTTGCTCGAGGGGAGGGATAAACACAAGTTTGACAAGGCAAGTTGCCAAGTAAGGAAAATATGAGAGTGACAATAAATCCATCCAATAGTAAGCAATAAGTAGGCTTTAAGCCTGGTGTAAGATTTTGGTAAGCCTACAATAGGTCCTTGGCAATTAGTCATCTTGCACTATCTGGTAGGCTTAACCTAAACAATATAAAATAATGCTGTATTACTGCCACAAAACAAGCCTTATAACATTGCATAATTTGCCCTCTCTTGTTGCATAATTTAGTCAAGCCTTCTGCATAATGTTGTCCCCCCTACTGCATAATCTCAGTGACCTTGATTAGAGAATCAACAGAGCAGTCAAGAAAGGAAGACAACAGACATACAGGTAATTTGGTTGAGTGTGAGTGTGCAGGCACACAACCTAAAATACCATCTATCTAGATCGGAGGTGTAAAAGGTGAAGAACCCAGCTATTGTTTTGAAGGATTAGTTATTTGGTAGAGGAGTGCAATTGTCCAAGGGTAGGCTGAATTTTCAGAATTGCAATGTTTGGTGTAAAATGCATAATTTTTTTGCGTAATAACATGAAATTTCTGAAAATTACGCAAAATTATATGAAATGAAAATCTGTATTTTAGCCCCATACTTTATTGTGAAATGCGCTCTTGTGCCAATTATTAACAGGGGTTTGATTTTCACATTAAAGAAACACAAAACTCAAAGGCCTCGAAGAAACAGTCACGCATGTTCTGGTTATTCGCATTGTTCCTGTGATCTCTTGCATAATTATGTGCTCTGACATAAGTTCTGGAATTTAAGATAACAAACATAATGCTAAATTACTCCAATTACTCAATTTTACCCAGGCCCATAATATATGCAAACATGACATGGTTTTTAAAGGCAGCTTTCAAAAGGAACTCCTAAGAAGCTAGCACTTTCGGGACTTGGTCAGCAGAAAATTATGGCTGTACCTCTAAGGAAAATGTATGCTGCTCCCTAAGGACTGCCTTTTGTGCTGGGTGGGCAGAGGATGCCTTAGTGCCTGCAGCCCTGAGATGACCCTTCTCTCCATATACCTCAAGTTGATTTCCCTCTATCCTGTTTGCCCAGTCCACCCTAGACCTGTGGATTCCATACCTTCTTCTCCTGTACAGCCTTGCTAAGTTGGGCGAGGGTGGGGAACACAGCCTTGTTCATCTTGGTGACAACACAAGCTTTCTTCTTAAAGAGACGAGTGGCAAAGAGTCCCTGGAAAGAAAACATTCAGTGGTTAATCAGATACTGATTCAATGACTTTTTTGTTGTTTTAATTTCCTTGTGTGGCACCAATTGATAGTGAGAAAGTGAACAAAGGGCAACATATATATCCATCAGTATACTTCTGTCCATGCAATCTCTTTGCCAAGGATAATCGACCCTCGAATGTGAAATTCCCAGGACTTGCAGGATTTCCACAGTTTGCATTCATATGATAAGCATCTTAAATCTAAACCTCACAGAGCTCATCCAAGCTATACCTAAATCTGACACATTCTATCTTCATAAACATGAAATGTTAAATCATATTCTTTCCTTTTAGGATATGACTCTATGGTAATCCCTTATCTGGGCTAGAGCTTCTCCCTTAGGGCTGGTTTACCATCAATAGATTCGCCTCACTTACAGCTGTTCTTCATGCTTCTGCCAGGTTTTTCACAAGCATTAGGAAATGTACCTCATCATCCTTCACTCACAATCAAAGCACAGTGAGGCTACTCCTTGAGAACTGTCTGCCTCTATTACAAAACTCTGAACCTCCAAGCTCCTAAATACCTCCCCTGGAAGCTACCGGTATCAGTAGCATCTGGTTTCCTAAGTGGCAAAGGCAGAATAGGCAAGATGTACTATTCCCCTTCCCAAACCTTGGATGTGCAATTTGCACTTAGACTTGTTTATGGAAGTAAATACAATTTGTGATGCAACCTTTCATTTAAAGATTGCAGAAATCGTCCTTTCACAGGTGGTCGCAAAATGACTTGCCTAATGAATATTAATTAGGTAGGACACAATTTGCCACCTCCTGTGATTTGCTATGAATGCAGAGATGTAAACTGCAAGAAACAGCAGACCTGCATTTTCTTTCCCAAAAGATAAACATTTTTTAAAGGAACCTACTGATTCTTCCTCAAGACTGTCAACACAATTCCGAAAGGCGAAGCTGTCTCAAGGGGACAACTTCCAGCATGCTAATTAGTCACCATCGCAATTCAGGAGTCAGTAAATAATTGCAGTGTCCCTTTTTTGTCTCATAAATAGGGGACTGATTCCTCTTCCACATACTTTCCATTTTGCATTTCGTAAAGGGTCGCAGAAGCCCTTTTAAGAGTTTTTTTATTTTTTTTATTCGTAATATGGCTTTTGTGTATTGTAGAAAGTCATTTTACAAATTTAGACCCAGGCACCTTTCTGAGGCACATGCCTGGTGTGCACCAAGGCATGAGATGTGCGAGAGGCATGCCCCTCTGTAGTCCTTTCTGAGGTATGGGCATGCCAAGCACCACCGCATTAGGGGCCATATTATGAATGTGGCGCACTTACCCTGTTTGCGCCTAACACACGTTTCAAAAGGTGCCCCGGGTGCAAACAGGGACAGTGTGCCGTATTACAAAGAATACCATGGCACCCCAAGGCAGCCACAAACTTGTGCTGCCCTGTGGGCAGCACATTCAGGTGAAATGTTGAGTGGTTGCTTCAGAACCACTCCATGTTTGACAGTGCAGTTGTCATGCTGCCTGCATTTTGAAGAGAGGAGAGAGATCCCCTTGCAGGCGAATGCAGTGAGTGAAATACTTTGTAGTATTCATGAAGCAATGCAAATGGTTATTTGTGTGGCTTTGTAAAAAAAAAAGTAAAACGCAGCACTATGCACTGCCTTGTGTTACTTTGCATCAGGTAGGCATTCCATGGGTGGTTCATGTGCTTTCCTGTTCATCATGTGCATCCTCTCATGGATTTTGATGCAAACCCATACTTACAAAGACTTGTAGGCATGGGTTTACACCAAAATGGTGTGCATGCCTGAGGGTGGCGTAACGAGAAGACATTTCTTTATTTCTCCTCGTTATTTCCTGTTTGCCTGTGTGTTGCATTCTGCAGCAAACACAAAAAGAGGAAATAGCTCCAAAGGTTAGCTTCTGAGCAGGAAAGTACTCCTTCCTGCACAAAACGTGTCCTGACCTTCATGCAGACCCCCTTACACTATGGCAAAACGGTTCCTGTGTTGGCTCTAGGCAGCCACAAGTGTGCCAGCGCATAGAGAGAGAAGAATTATGGTATTTCTTTGAAGCTATAGAACATTTCTGCTCTCTCCTTTTCATGTATTGTGTGAACTCTTTGAAACTATGACCCTTAATGTACATCCCATCACAAAGTTCAGCAAGAGGACAACCGTTCAATGGTAAGCTGCATAAAATATGTAGTTTTTCACAGATTATCATGATGTGCCTAAGAATATAATGTGCTATTCAACTTGCCCCTGATTTGCATGCAGGTTTTTTTGTCTTTAGATTTTAAAACAAAGCTCTGCCAATCACCAACATGTCTTTGATGAAGACATGTTGGTGTTTGTACTGTTCCCCCATCTTTAGCGTCCTTCGCATAGACAATTACATCTGGGCTTGTCCACCACATGTGAATATAGGTTCCCTCTTTTATTCTGCATTTGGGGCACAGTTCTGATCTGGAGGAATCTATTCTGTGCAGCCAGTGGGGCAAGATGTAATCCCTATGTACGCATTTATAATATATAAGTTTCAATCTTGCATTATGTGTAACTCTTCTGGAATTACCTAACAGAGATGTCCAGCCCCCTTCCCTTAACTCCAAGCCCACATCACCTTCCCACTATGTCTTCAGTGTAGGCATACGGGTAGCTGTGCAGGGTATCAACAATGAGCAAATTTGAGTGATGAGTTTGGCCTCACCGCCCCTGTGTGGGAGGGTCTGGTTTAACATGTGTTTCCGGTTCTTGTGGAAACCCTGCCCAGGCCTTGCAAACCGTCCCTGCCAAACCAGATCCTTAACCTGAATAACATGCAAAAATAAATGAAGAAATATCAAGAGATATGTGGTGTGTAAATCAAGAAAATAGTGTTAATCGCTCTGTCATTTTACCCTGTTGTAGTCAAGGATGGAATCCCAGGAGTCCCAGCCATTGAAGTCGTTAATGTTGGCGATGTTGTCCTGGTTGTTGATGTTCACTGTCTGATGAACATCTCCACCAATGTTCCCCTGGTTAGAGACGTTGACATCCTGGGGAGAGACAAGAGAGTTAAAAAGTATTTGCAAAGTCAATAGATCACACCTTTTTTGGAACAAGCAGTGCTAAAACTGGAAACTAAAAATACATGCCAGTCTTATAGAAGTTGGCAAAGCTTCTTCATGTTGCTTGTTCCGATACAATATTTACCATTTTTGAACTCTGACCCTGTTAAAGGCAACAGATTTGAATAAGGAGAAAACGCTCAAAAAAACCCTAAGACAAATATGACTATTGCATGACCTATAGTGTGTTGATAAGTTCCAATAAGCCCTTTCCTAATGTAGGATGCAGTACCCTAGACCATTACTAGAGAGCCCTTGAGTCAAATCCAAGTCCTCTCACTAGCAAGGGTAGTACCTGATTTTAAAAGAGGTCCCTCGAGTCAGGCACACTTCCTTTCTCTAGCAAGGGTAGTTAGTTTAGGCCCTTACTAAAGTAAGACACAAGTCCTTTAATTAGCAAGGGTAATACATTAGGCCTTTACTAGAGGCCCCTCATGTCAGGCACAAGTCCTTTCACTAGCAGGGGTATTACCTTAGGCCTTCAGTAGAGGTCCCTCGAGCCAGACCCAAGTCCTTTCACTAGCTGTGTAGTACCATAGGCCTTTACTAAAGGTCGCTCAAGTCAAACCCAGGTCCTTTCACTAGCAGGTATAGCACCTTAGGCCTTTACAAGAAGTCATTTGAATCACACCCAAGTACTTTCACCAGCAAGATAGTACATTAGTCAATTACTAGAGGTCCCGAAGGCATCCACCATTACCACGCCCAGTCTCGGGATACCAGGAATTATAAACAGGGCAGATGCCCTTGAATGCCCTCTCTTTTTTTAACTGAAAAAAAGAGCGTCAAAAATTAGTGGGCTTTGGTTTTGCAGATCAAGGTCATGGAGATGGTATGACCTCAACATAAAATTTTATTTTTACTCTCGCTTGTTAAATGGTTTCACTTGATTTATGTGGCCTAAATAACAATGCAACTGATGTGTCATGTTGGCGATAATTATTATCAAGACTCGGAGTGCAATATGTAGAAACTATAGCTATTTTATATCTATAAAGCTGCTTATTTAAGCGATACAGGCAGTGGGGGAGGGAGGTGGTAAGGTTGGTTTAGGATGAAGACCGAGGCAGGAAGAGAAAGCAATTGAGAGTACAAAGGCAGAACAAGTGGGGAGAGGGGAAGGCATGTGACAGGGCATCAAGGTGATGGACAAGAGGCAGGCAGAGGGAAGACGGAGGGACTAGAAAAATTAGAGATTTTATTTAAATAATATTATGGGGGCTTTCCACCACCCCTTTTTTATCCACTCCTCTCTGGTAGTGTCATTCACATTTTTAACACACTTTAGAATACTGCATTGGTCAATCGGTCAGCTCATATCAGCCATTGACTAACCTACCAGTGAGTCAAGGTATTCTGCTTCTTCATAAAAAGCACCTCAAAGTAGCTTTCTTCTTTGACAGAAAAACTGCTCTGGCAATGTGTGCTGTTTGTACCCAAAAAGTCTTTACTTTTAGCCATTTCTCAATATTTGTTAGGGTCCTGCAGCCCCATCTACCATAAAAGTTTACAAAAAACATGACAAAGCAAAACAAACATTGACCAATCCAAAAGGCACACAGCGAACACTAAGGCTATTGGCTTTGCAAATGCTTGTTGGAATTGGAGGTGGTGGAAGAAGAAGCAAACAGGGTGGGTGCTTATGGAATAAAGATGAAGGGCCATATTTACAATGCCTGTGGCACAGGGTGCCTTGCTGTGCCGCTCTGCGCCCCTGGGAAAGGGCAGAAAAGCTCTGTCTCTACAAGATACGGCACATTTCTGTCCTCTCCCCTGAGCTGGTGCACAAATTGCTGCCATGCGCCAACGCAGGCACCCTTGCACCATGGTTCAAGGGTGTCTGCATTGTGGGGATGATTGCTTTTGTGAAGGAAGGGACACCTTCCTGCACATAAACAATCAATTGAGGTGATTTCCTCCTATGTGTGCTGCAGAATGCAACACACATAGAAAGAAGACCCTGGGGTGGTGTAGACTATTGACGCATTCCCAGGTTTACAAAACCTTTTAAATCTGGGAATGCTTCAAAATCCATGGGTGTTGCTTGGGAAGACCCATGCAACACCCATGAAAAGGCCTCCCTGATGCAAAGTGAGGCTACGCAGCAACTTGTGCAGCATTGCCTCACTCCAGGGCCAGCTCTTGTGGCGGTGCACCTGGTGCCACCGCACTGGGTGCTGACTTTGGGAGGGGGAGCCATGTTTGTGGAGATATTATTATTTAAAAAAACCCTTCTGCAGTGTTCCTTGCCTCCAGCAATTTTCAGACAACAATAAAAAATGTCAAGAATACCCTTGTATTTTATATTCTGTCTGGAGAGAGTTCAGAGTTTTCAATAGTGCAAGTTTTAAGGTACCACAGGGGTTAATATGCCTCCTGCAAAGAACACGTACTATACAGATCACAAAGTGCATATAAAGCAAATAGGTCAGTGGGTTACTGCTTTTGTCCGAGAGATCTTTTTCTTGCATACAGTTTATACGTAAAAATCCTAATAAGGAATAGCTATTAACTGCCTCCAAAGAACTGCACGCATTCCTCAAGGTATAGATTAGAGCGTTATTATGTTTTTCCCGGTCTTTCAGCAGTATCCTAATGTTGCAAAAAGGGTTCACTTAGGTAGAAATCAAGGGTTGCTCCTCCGCAATGGCAGAGGAGCGCTGCCCCCCTGGCCAAGAGCCAGGAGATGAAAAATAAAATAATAGTTACACTATTGTTTTATTTTTCATCTAGTGGTTCAGCCTGCAGTACAGGGAGGGGTGGGGGTGGGCCACTGGAGGTGGAAGAGGGGAAGAAGAGTGAGTGCACTTAAGTGCGCATGTGTGTTTGGCCGGCCAGTTCAGGCCGGACAAACACACATGCGCACTTAGGTTTTTCAGCCCGGCTGTGTTTAACAGCTGGGCAGGAGAAACTGCACAGACCCCAGGAATGTGTCTGAGCGGCAGTCACTACTGCTCATATCAATCTTGGAGCTGCTCTCCCGCTAGATTTTGCATGAAAGCAATGCCAGGATTGCTGGAGATCCTGTGCTGGTGTTCCAGTGAATGCTGGGACACCAGAAGAGGAGTGAGGCAGCAGGAGACAGCAGGAGTCGTGGGGAATGGCGAAAAAGGCAATTTTAAATTAAGAATTTTTGTTTTTTTCATTTTCCCCTGTCATCGTCGTCTCCCTCCACTCTCACTTGACATTTTTGGCCGCCGCCGCTGGTATAAATCAATTCTTATTATTAAAAAGAACCCCCAACCGTGGTGTTACATTTTAAATTCTGAGTTTCTGCTTCTCCAGAGCAAAGCGCTCTTAAACTACTCAGCCTACCCGTATGGATGACATGTCACTCCTACATCTTGTTGTGCTCTGTTTTATGTAACATTTCTTATACACTGATTTACAAACTTATGACTGACTGTCTCTGTGTAATGTGTGTACAATGTAAAGTGCTCTGACACCCTAGACTGGAATGAATGCTGCTACAAAACTAATTAAATGCATCTGCAAAAGAGTGGTTATGAGACTTGAGGGGCACTGTTAAAGGGAAGTAGTGATGGAATCCCTGAACGGAGGTGGTCATTCGGGGTTGCCAGAAATCATTGTCACACAGGACACTGCCAGCAGTATGTGACGCACCAATGACGCTGGCCGCTTGTAAATACGGGCCGAACATTTCACCTAAAAACTTGGGGCCAGATTTACTAGAAACTGGTGCAGCGCGGTGCTGTGCCAAAATTAGCAGTGCCCGGCCAGTTTCAAAAGGTAGGGATGCACTGTATTTACAAGAATATGGCACGCCCAGACGTTTCCCCCTGCGCCAGCACTAACTTAAGCAGCCTGCGCCAATGCAGGCATCCTTGCACCATAGTGCAAGAGTGTCTGTACTGAGGGGTGTGATTGTTTATGTGCAGTAAGGTGTCCCTTCCTGTACATAAACAATCTACAATTATGGTTTGGCACATCTACGAGTGCTGTATAATGCAGCACACATAGATGTACCAAAGCGTCAATTTTGAATGATTGTGTATGTGCAGGAAGGAACATCTTCCTGCAAATAAACCATAATTCATGGCCTTCTGCCCTTTCTATGTGTGTTGCAGAATGCACCACACATGGAAAAAGCATAAACAAGGTGCAATAAAAGTATTCCTCCTTTTTGAGCCATGCTAACGCTACCCCTAGGGTGGCATTAGTTTTTGACGCTGTCTCAGATTTACGCCTTCTTGAAAATCTGGGACAGCGTCAAAAGCAATGGGTGTTGTGGTGGAACGCCCACAGAAATACCCATTGCATGCACCTCTGACACAGAAAACTGTGTCAGATGGGCCCATATTTACAAGGAGGCGTTACGCCACAAAAAGTGGACTAAGGCCTCCTTGTAAATATGGTGCAGTCAAAAGCACCACAGGAGCGTCAGTGAAACGGACACTTCTGTGTCGCTAGGGCCTTGTAAATCTGGCCTTTAATGTTTCATTTAGCACACTTCGCAACTGAACTCTCTCTTGGTCCTTTAACAATCCTTTTTTGAGCAACTTCAGGTAAAAGATTAAGGGGCAGATTTAAGAGCCCCTGGCACCTCCTTGTGTCACATTAGCATAATTTCTTTACCCAGTGAGGCCGAAATTGCCACTCCAATTTTACAAAGTGGCGCAATGCATGCATTGTGCTACTTTGTATCCCTTTGTACCACAATATATCTGCGCCAGGCATAATGTAAGCAAAAGGAGGAGCATTCTCCTATTTGGGGAGATGAAAAAATGGTGCAAAGAAATCTAAGAGATTTCTTTCCCATTTTTTCTGTATTTTTTTAACATCTGCTCAGAGAAGGCATTAAGAAGAGGCACACCATTGTTTACAATGGGCCTCAATGGGCTTTGCAGAATTAGCGTTGTTTGTGATGCTAATCCTGAAAAGCTCTGAACTAGCGTCAAATATTTTCACGCTAGTTCCCTAACTACCACCATGGTGGACCGTATTTAGATACTGTGCACACATGGTGGCATTAGTGGGCCCTAAGGGGCACAAGAAAAGTGGCGCTAAACTGGGTGCAGCGCCACTTTTCTTAAATATGGCCCTAAATTGCCGCACGCTTGTTGAAAAATAAGAATTTTGAACACTAAACCCTGCAATTGGCCTCACATCATGGAACTAGCCAACTCGCTACCGCACAGTGTCCAATTTGATTGACCGACAGAAAAAGAAACTTGAAACTAACCCTTCCAACTAAATAGGCTCGGCTGCTTGACTGCCAAATACCCACGCAAATCCAAACATTTTGTTTGCTTAGAAACAAATAAAACCACAGCACAAAAAACACATACTTTAGATTGGATGAGTTAAGAAGAAGATGTCAGCCAGAGTAAATGTTTAAAGTACTTACATCTTTGGCACCTGTGCGAGTCACGAAAACTCCGAAAAGAGCCGCGGTGATAATCTGAAAAAATTAGAAAGGAGACATACACTGTTTGGGGTATCAATATATAACATAGGGATTTTCAGCAAAGGGGTGGCCCCACCCAGAAGTGGGTACATCTATACTGTGGAGATGGCTCCAGTTTGTGGTGAGCTGTTCTGTAGAGACGTCGGGCAATCTTCCAAGTGGCTGAATGGCTAGCAGGGTAGGGGTAGAGCTGGTGAGTCCCAAGGCTGCCACATTGCTGACTCTGCCTTCTGCATCAGCGGCCTAGTGCAGTGGTTCCCAACCTGTGGTCCAGGGACCCCTGGGAGTCCACAAAGCTTCCTCAGGGGGTCCGCAACTGTTTAGAAAATTAAAAAATCTTAACAGATTAGGTCCCCAGCTTTCAGTAATGACTCAGAAGGGGGTCTCCAGATTCCAATAATAATTCAGTGGGGTCCCGGGATCCAGTAATAATAAAGTGGGGGTCCACAGATGTCAAAAAATTGGGAACCACTGGCCTAGTGCACTACCAGGCCAGTGCGACTCTTTCTTTACCCAAAAGTTTCAGGAGAGTTCTTTTGTGATTCCTTCTCTATTTAGGTATTTACATCAGAACTCTGTTGAAAAGTGAAACAGAAAATTCAAAGAATCTTCCGTCGTCCTCCATCCATGAGTCAACTGCTTTTTCCAATGTAGGACTCAGATTTGAAAATGTCTCAGAATCCAGGAATGGAGAGGCCTCTAATCACACACACATAAGGTTGTAAAGGTCAGAGGGCGCTATGCCATTGGACCATTAAACGTTTCAGTAGTCTGCCAAAGCGTAAAGTCCAGTCCCTGATTTTTACGAACAAAAATCAAACACATTCAGTAAAATTTAGCGGTTGCCATAATTCAATTGCATAGGGGAGGAGAAGCTGGGATTTCAAATTTCCAAAAATACCTTCATGCCACCCTCTTGCATTACGCTGTTCAAAGGCATTCCAAAGGTCGACATACAATACAAAGTAGCACAGAAAATATCAATTAGGGAGACAAAAACGGTATGAAAAATAATGGCAAGAGAATCTTGAACTATTTCTTTGGAGTCAAGGATACATTTATATTTCTGGTTCATTTCTACATTCCATTCTTTGAGAATTCAATAGCAAGACCCTGATACTTACCAGAACCTTCATCCTCGATGTGTGAAAAGTCTACTGAACAGAAAGAGATGAAGAACAGTTTAAGTTGCCTTTTTTATATGGGTCCGGATCAAACCAAACCAAACACTAAACACTGGTAGAACAATTTTTGGAGACGCTCCATATCAAAGTTACACATGAAGGTGTGAGGGGTCAGGATATCTCACTTCATTTTTGGGCCAAATAGATTATTTCAACGCAGGTTCTGGGTTGACTCATCGTGGTTAAGGGCGGCACCCTTGGTGAGTAGGTGCAGTGAAACTGGGTGCAACTGGCCAAAAGAGATAATTAGTGGACGAATTGTTTGCTTTCACTTCGAAGCTACGGGAGCTTTGTTTCATTTAATGACAGGAAAAAGGCTTAGGTGTTCAAATCTGACATTTTGACGACAGTTAAGAGATATCAGGTCTAACACAGCCTTTCTGTGTCTCATTGTGAGACTGAAAACTGAGACTGCTTTAAACGTCTCGATGTGAAAATGGAAATTTGCTATAAGTGTGTTAATGTTAGATTGCATCCCCGGGTTTACAAACTCTTGTAAATCTGGGGATGCATGAAAACACATGGGTGTTGCGTGGAAACGCCCACCGCAACGCCCATGGAATGCCTCCCTAGAGCAGAGTAAGGCAACATAGAGATTTGCGCTGCCTTGCCTTATTCCCTAGCTATGAGGTCATGCAAAGCCACACAAAGTGGTTGTGAATGGCTTCATAGATAGGAGGTCAAGATTTGCACCATCGTTGCATTACAGAAATGATGCAAAGGTGGCACAAGGGGCTCATAAATATGCTCCTAAGTGTCTCAGTGCGTGATTGTCATTTTGCTCTACTTTCTCAGTCTGAGGTCGGAGCATTGCTCTAACTGTCTCAGAGTGCGATTAGATCCTTGCTATAGGTGTCTCAATATGAGATTGGAGTCTTATGCTCTAAGTGCCCCAGGGTGAGCTTCAAGCTTTGCTCTCAGTGTCTCAGTCTGCATTCTAGCCTTTCTCTAAGTGTCTTAGTGTGGGGTTGGAGCCTTACTCTAACTGCCTCAGAGAAAGATTGCATCCTTGTTATAAGTGTCTGACTGTGCGGTTGGAGCCTTCACCTAAGTGTTGTTTAGTAGTAACACTAAAGTGTTAAAAAATGCTATTGACAAACCAACATGCTGAAGTCTCCGCCTCTTCTATCTCTTATGTGCAGAGATCTCATCAACCAACTGGGGAGTTCCCCACACATGAAGGTATATGCCTTTGTAGTAAATGTTGGAGAGATGGGGAGTAGCTAGAAAATGGGAAATGTTTATGGCTAAATAGAAGGGTCTTAGGGAGGCTTAAGGAGGGGTTAAGGGAGAGCTAGTGTAAGAAACTGGGTTATTAGTTGAGGGGGGTCGAAAGCCTCAAGCAAGAACTACAGTCCTTGTCAGTGTGAACTACACACATCACTAAATGTAATCATATTTAACCCTCTAGCAATTTGGTACAAAATCTGTCAGGCTTAACTTTGAGGCACTGTGTAAAGTATTTATGCAGCACACAAACAGTAGTAAAGTGAAAACAGAGCACAAGAACAGATTCCCAACAATTTACAAAAATAGGATACATTTTAGTAAATAAAATGGGGCCAAAATGATAAACATTCAACCAGTAGAACCGGGATATGCAGTTTCAAAGATTTAAGTAAATATAGCACCTAAAAGCACCTAGCGCCACTTGCAGTCATCTGGTCATGCTAAACTGAGAGAAAGTCACAAATTCAGGTTGACCACAATGGAGCACAGGCCAGATGCAGGCACTAGGTTAGTCCAGCTGAAAAATGTACCATCACAAAGTATAGAGTCCATTTTGTGGTGTTGTAGGCTGCAAGGAGCAAAGACAGCATTGCAAATGGTCATCATGGTCGAAGAGGAGACCTGATGTTAAGCATGGTCGCCCTTGTAGCACGAAGATCTGGTTGGGCATGATGCATAGTTGTTGCTGGAGCTTCGCATTGGTGATCACCCCGGGCTGTTGTTGCTGTAGCATGAAGTACAGACCTCATGTTGCCAGCCATCACTGACAGTCACTGTAGCACAAAGTGCAGATCTCACATTGGCAATCATTGCTAGCGGTTACTGTAGTGCTAAGAGTGGGGTTCACTAGTGCTTCTTCTTTATTACCATTGTGGGTAGCAGAGTCTTGGTGCAAACTGGCCTATTCGGGGTCATAAACAGCCCAAAACTTCAGGATTTCCTGTTTTCTTGACAGAGGAGTGTACTCTGATACCAGACAAGGGCCAGGACCTGGCGAGACACCTCTTGTGGATTAGGATCTCACTCTAGTAGAGGTCAGCAGGGTTCAAGCAGGTCCAGTTGCAGGTTCAAGGCATGTCCAGTTGCAGCAGGTCAGCTGGGCAGTAGCAGGGAGGCCTCTGGAGCTTGTGTCCCTGTAGTTCAGAGCAGGTTAGCCAACTAACTCCTGGAGCCACTCAGGTCCTCTGGAAACATGGAGATGGTCTAGTTCTCCTTTAGAAATGCAGCCTCAAGCAGCAGGATAGTCCTCATGGGGTCCAGGCAGGCCTCTAGCAGAAGAGCAGTTCGCTAATAGCAGCAGGGCAGTTTTATGGGAGTCTAGACTGGCTTCTAGTGTCAGGATAGGAGTACACTGAAGAGATAGTCTGAGGGTCAGGGTCTAATATTTATACCTAGTGCCAGCCTTTCAAGTGGTGGAAACTTCTAGGCTACCCTCATATTTGGTTTTGGAAAGTTTCTTTCTTCTCCTGTCAAAGCTCCAAGAAGGCTGGGGTCACAAAAGACTAGCTTTAGGTTTCTTTGTGTGTGCTGGAGGCAGCCCTTATTGAAGTGCAAGTGAGGCAGGGAACAGCTCTGTCCAACCCATTCTGTCAGGTTGGCCCATCTTGCCCACTGCTAAGCCCTTTGACTCACTGTCTGGAAAGAATACACAAAGACTAACAGTAGGGTCATGTGACCCAGGTCACTGGGAGCAGGCACCAAATGATTAGGACAAGACCTTTCTAAAAGTGGTATTTCCAGATTTGTGATTTAAAAGTCTGACTTTACCATTATTGAGGATTTTAAATCACAATTTTTTTCAGACCAAACATGACTTTTCTACTTGTTCACAATCAAAGCTTAGCACTTATTGAATATAATAGAGTAACCCGTTGTTATTTGTTGGAAAGGTAGTACTTACAGTATTGAAAGACAAATTTAGGAGTTTGTCACTACCAGTGCATGGAAAACTTAAAATCACAAATACAATGCAGCCGGCTCTATGGGCTGTTTAGGGCAGACCCTAAGGGCTGACTTATAAGTATTAAAAAGCTAGGTTTAGGCCTGGCAAAAAGATAATTTTGCCATGTGGAATTGACAGTTTAAACTGCACTATAGGTTGCAGTGGCAGGCCTAAGGCATATTTTAAAAGGCTACTTTACTGGGTGGCATAATGAGTGAGGACTTACAAGTAAACTAAATGCGGCAATTGACTGTAAGCCAAATTTACCATGTTAAAAGGATATATATATATATATATATATATATATATATATATATATATATATATATATCATCAAAAGGCAATCCTGTGTTCCTTCCAGCGCTCCCCTGTCGAGGTTGGTGCTCAGTAAATGGGCACAGGACCTATTTTAAATCCACGCCAAAAACAAATCAAAATCTGGCACTCCTTGCAAATCAATGGCCTTCATTGATTTAAAAAATCCATAAGACAGAACATAGGGCAATGCGTTTCAACCTTCACGGTCTTCTTCCTTGGCCCTTCTTACAAAACATATACAACAGAAAAAATGTGGCCCCTCCCATTTACTATATATACCCTCATCCATAGACAGAAGATATATATGTTTGATTTTTTTTTGTTTTTTTTTATATATATTTATATATGTACATAGGAATATAACTTTTAATATTATATTTCTAGATATCCATTTTATATAACCTTCCCATTTTAGTATAATTTTCATGTATAATCAACAATGATAACAATAATTGGATGAGCCACTTTGTGAAACAATAAATCATCAAATTAATATTTGTGTAGGCCTTTCAACAAAATATAGAAGGTAACCTGACCTAACATTATTGTAATAACCCCCTGCCTTTTCACCATCAAACTAACCAATATGAACAGAAAGTTTCTCGTCCTTGTTCAGTCCCCAAGGATAACGGCTATTTAGCTGAATAATATATTCAGACTCCAATCTCCTAATTGTTTTTCTCCATCCCCTCCTCTCAGAGTGGCGAGGACCCTGTCAATGCCAAAAAATGTCATCTTCTCAACTTTCCCCTCATGTTTAAGATTACAATGTTGCACTACTGGGTAAGCAGCATCCTTATTCAATATTGCTCTCCAGTGCTCAAGAATGCATTTTTGTCAGAGGAAAAAATGTACTGCCGACATATTGTAACCCACATGGGCATTTTATTACATAGATAGCAAAATCTGAATTGCAATTAATATGGATATATGGATATATATATATTTATTTATTTCCTACTGGCACTTGCCAGTAGGTAGCTATACTTAGGACCTAATTTGCAATAACTTTGGTGCCGATTCAAGAATCTTCATGTAATTTTCAAACTTTATACTTCATTTGGCTCAGCTGTTGTCTTGAAATTTTCAGGGTGATCTCTCAAGCGGGGACTGAGAAAAGGGGAGAGTCTCAAAATGTGATTTTGCCATTCATTTTCCCATAAGGTCTTTAGACTTGCCTACAGTCTGAACCACTGAATGGAATTACACCAAATTTGTCGGGAAGCAAAATCCTGTTCCAAAGATTGTGCTTTTTAAATATTTGGTGTAAATCCATTCAGTAGTTTCTGAGATATTAGAGGATTAGAAATATGGATAAAGGGACGCAGAGGATCTGCAGATCCAACTGTCCCTCAGCTGAAATACGATTGGCTGCCAACAATTCAACAAGGAAGTGTTGGCAGCCATTTTGGGACTCGGCTTCAGCAGCCCCCCTCATGGATCCAAAGATGGCCCTGGGGGCCGCCAGACCCCAGGGCCAGCTCCTGCTACCTCCTGAGGTCCCACCCTTGGGAGGTATCTGTCCGCTTTTGCTTGGTGAGAAGCAAAACCAAACATAACTCCACTTTCTGCAAGCAGAAGCTGTCAAATAGCTCCTGCTTGCATAAAGTGAAGTGTTCATCTGTTACCCCTCATGCAAATATTTGTGCAAGGAAACAGATGAAAACATTACTCCTACAAGCAGAGAGCTGCTATTTAGAGCAGCTCACTGCTTGCGGGACAAATGCCAGTTTCCCCATGACGCCAGGAGCCAGCTAGAGCCACGGGAAGCCTGAAGGCCGTGTGGTCCTCAGTTGGCAGCAAGCATCTAGCTTGTATGCTACTTGAAAGTAATTCCATGGAGAGACCATTGCGGTAACAATAGTCTCTCCATAGAAATACTTCAAAGCAGCACACAAGCAAGATGTTTGTTGAATGTTATAGCTAGGTTTGGTGCAGGCCTACTGGTAAGACTCTTGGACTGTCACTTAGCAGCTTGACGGTTCAAATCCTGGTATCTCATGCAGTGTGTCTGATTATTTCCTAGTGTTTTGACTGTTAAACATTCCTAGTGATGAGACATTTATGTCCTTTTGTCATTGAAATAGCAAAGACTTACCTGTGGCTTAGAGGTTAAGGTCCTCACCTGAGGTTGAGGGTTCCAGTCTACATGTGTCACATTTCTGGGTTAATCACTTTTCCAATGCAAATATTTAAGATATATACTGAAATGTAAACACACTCTTTTTACTTGACAAATACATTGTTCTTTTGACTTTCTCCTAAAATATATCATTCTAAGTATATCATTCACCGGAGTCTAGAAAAACGCTCTAGGTGGTTGTAGCGGTTGGCCACAAGACTGCATGAAAAATAAACATAAAAACAAAAGCAAAGTGGCTCTTCCCGGCTCAGCGGGAGGGATAATATTTAAATATGCACACTCCAGAGGGAGCACCCCATAATGCCTTGCAAGGCACAACGTTTTTGGCCCTTTCTCATCTTGTGGTGGCCCAAGAATATGGGGTCACCGCCAACAGAAAGCCAATGAACAGGGGCGGGGCAGCACAGCCTCCCCACAACAGAAATGTTTGTATCCCGACCCCAGATTGGGTAGGACTTGAAAATTATAACCCCAAGGGTTCCAATATGTGTTTAACCAAGTCCCCATTGGAATGTTTATTTTAGGGGGTGGGACTGAGCTCTCTAGGAGGTGAAGATCATGGCTAAGGTCCTTGTGGCCTGAATGATTATAATTACAGGATTGTTATAATGATGAACACTCTCTAAAGGTGGAAGGCTGTAATCACAGGTGTTTTTACAGTAATGGAGTCTATTAGGGACTATACCTAAACTGTAAGATGTTTATCTAAATGTGTCCTAAAATATAAAGATAGACTCTAGGGGTGAAAGATGGTATTACATTCTGATTAACAACCAAGTGATGTCCTCTAGGGAGTCTGTCAATTGTCTATTATTTTTTGGTGAATATTCCAATGTAGATGAGGATGAACTTTGGTCCACACCCTTAAGGGATGTGGGGAGTAATCCTAGCAATGCCAACCACTCCAGCCTGCTTAGACATGTTCCTTGTTGATGCTTATTTGAGTAAAGATTCTGACAGCCACCAGTGATCAAAGTAGATGTACTTTATTGTCAGTATTAGGTGCTCTCACTCCCAATTTATAGTTAAATATCGCATTAGACTACATGTGAATGTTTTGCCATGTAGGTTGATGGTTTATATCTTCCCTTGGGAGAGACAAAAATGATTATGCAATGTCATCCAAAAGTAATTCCATCAACTTTTGTATATTTGTAAATTGCTGCTTAGTACTGAGTAGTGTATGTGTAATAAATGTACTTTTACTTTATCAAAAGAGAAAGCACAGACTGGACAAGCATTTATTGATTGTTTTTCTTGTGTGCTCGTGACTGGTTGATTATTAGCCTATATCACCTCCCTTGAGTATGCCTTGGACTTCTCTGCAGCACTACCCTGTGGGAGTCAAGTGCTACACCGAGGTGTTTGATTCCCAGTGGTGGTCAAGTGCTGACACATTATTTGTGAGGCCACACATCTAATGCCCCACCCTCCAACAAGTACCAACTATAATAAACAGTGAAAGCATACTCTAACCACGATTGCCATCAAATAGAGAAAAGTATAAGCTAAAGAAACAAACTCGTTATTGATAGTCATGTTATGCTGAAGTCATAATTAAAGGAAACTATAGTATGTCACACAAATTGGAAAACTACTGAACTCAAAGGAGACATGGTTTGATTATATGCATGATACTGAATTGTCAACCCATACCTGTCACTAAAACACCACAGACTCCCAATATGCCAATTTGTGACCAACTGTTTGGTTGAGATTCACAACATATTTTCCACATCACAGATGTCAAGTTAGATGGCCAAAAAGTGAAACAATGAAAAACATAAGATATAAAATATAAAAACCAGGCAACACATTCATATGAAACAGGAGTCATATTTAATTGAAGACTACATAGTGTAGTGAAACAATCAATAATATAAAAGTCCTGTGTCAAAAAAAGGCAGCCCACAAAAAACAATGTCTGTTCATGTGTATCATTCCAGGTTAAGGGGCAGTTTTATGAAAAAGGGCGCTGCACCTAGTGCAGTGCCACTTTTCTTGCGCCTCTTAGTGCCCCCTAATGCTACCATGTGTACGCCGTATTTAAAATACGGCGCACCATGGCAGTAGTCAGGGGTACTAGTGTCATATTTATTTTTACACTATATCAGCGCTTTGCAGGATTAGCGTAAAAAATGTTTACGTTAATCCTGCAAATCACCCAGAGGCCCATTGAAAACAATGGGAGCCTCCCTTTAATGCCTGCTTTTAGCAGGAGTTAAAAATGCAGATAAAAATAATGCAAAATAATCTCCGCCATTTTTTCGCCCCCCCCCAGCGCTGGAATGCCCCCTTTGCATCCATTAAGCATTGCATCACTTTGTAAATATGGCGTGGCGTTTTAGGCTTTCCAACGCCACATTAGCGTAAAAAAATGATGCTAATATGGTGTTGGAAAGGCACTAGGTCCTCTTAAATCTGGGCCAAAGTTTCATCCAACATGCACAAAGAGCACTTCATCCTGGCTGAGCCCACTGGGAGTCTTGTTGTTGAGCTGAACAATGTATTGGGACTACAGAAGTCTCAGTTTCCACTCTCTGTTACCCCCCTCTTGATGTCATAGTTACCCTGTCAATTCCAAAATAGGACAAACTTTCCGAATTCTGACTTCCTGAAACAATGCCTCGCAACTGGATAACTGAGGTCACAATGTCTTATTGTTCTGAGGTGCTCCAAGATCCTTTTGTTCACTGGGAAGATAGTACTCAACTCATATTGAAACCTGCAAGGGCACATCAACACATAAACACAATGATTACTACTGCAAGTGATGAATTTGTTTATCCAACGCGTCTTCCCAGTGGGTAGTACATGTATTTTTTTTTATTTTTTACGGCCCTTGAAGGCCTTACACCTCCACATTTGTAGAAACCCTGTTGTAACCTGAGCCAGCCTCCCTTCTCACGTTGGGCCAGGTTTACAAGGCTATAACGTCTCCTTGCACCGCACTAGCATCATTTTTTTAACGTTAATGTGGCTCAAGGAGGCAATTTTCTCAGTGCCATATTTACAAATGCATGCATTGTGCCACTTTGCTACCCCTTGCAACACATTATATTTGCGTCAGGCATAATGTATGCAAGGGGGACAATCTGGCGTTTGGAGGCCCGCAAAAATGGCGCAGTGAAATCTACAATATTTCACTGTGCCATTATTGGGGTAATTTTTAATGCCTGCTCAGATCAGGCGGTAAAATGATGCACCCATATTAACCTATGGGTCTCCTTGCTCTTTGCTCCACTAGCATCAAAGCACCACAATAATGTAAAAGATTCTGACGCTATTGGCCTAATGTGCTTCATGGTGTGATTGCAAGAAAACTGGTGCATCAATACTGATGTGCCAGTTTCTTAAAAATCTGGCCCTTTGTGTATACAAGTAACTGTGTACCAGAATGTCCTTCACAGTTTTAGGCTTCCTGTATGTAACAATGGGGTGTGGTGATACCTTCTGACCTATTACTAGATCTGCTTTGACTAGATACCAATGCCTGTTTAGCATTTGTTTGATCCCGGCAGACTCTGAATTGTACATGGTGATAAGACACACATTTTCAGACTCCTTCTGTGTCATGGGTCTATTAGGCTGTCTCTGAATACTACGCTCGCCTTCTCATTGGTTGCCCTAAGTACCTTAACTGGGTATCCCCAGGCTCTGAATCTATTCATTGCGTTAGCTCACAGAAATTCCCCAAAGGGGATACTCAATTTGAAATTCTTGGGATGATGGCTACGGGCATGTAAAGACCTATTCCCTGCAGTTTCCCTTAGAAAAAGGGAGGTACATACAGACTCATCCTTAATCTGAACAAGAATGTCTAAAAACTTAATCTCAGTGTCATTGATCTTATGTGTGAATGCCAAATTACAATTATTGCTTGAAACATGTCTCAAGAATTATTTTAACAAACTACGGGGCCATTCCAGAAGAGAAAGAGATAGTTGATGTACCTGTGAGAAAGGGCCACTTTTGACATGGTTGGCCCCCACTTTTTCCCCTGTTATTTGATGAGGTTTCACATTTGTTAGTGCCCAGGGCCCCTGCTAACCAGGTTTCCTGAGACAGATCTCTTCCCCAAAACTGTTGTGATGCATTGGCACAATTGGCAACACCTTTAGCTGCCACTATCAGTCCCTAGTAAATGGTACCTAGGCACCTAGGACATGGGGTACCAAGGGTAGGCCCCTGAGGGCAGCAGCACAGATTGTGCCACCCTCCGGGACCATGCATCCAAATGCACTCAGCACTGCCATTGCAGGCTGAGTGTCCTGGTGCAATCCTAAAATGCAAAACTGTCATGGCACAGAGCCTGTGTGCCCTGTCCACCACACACGGCATGCAATATAGGTAAGTCACCCCTCTGGCAGTCCTTCTAGCCCTAAGGCAGTGTGCACTATACTGCATGTGTGGGCATAGATGCATTAGCAATATACCCCTACTGTGTCCCTGCCAAACCTTGGACATAGTAGGTGAATATAGCAGCCATTTGACATGTATGTGCTGGACCCTGGTCGGTACAAGTTGCATAGCTACATGATGGCCTCTCTGCACCCTGGGTTATTTGGTATCAAACAACTCAGAATGATGAAACCACACTGGTACCAGTATTGGATGTATTGCAAAATGTTCTCGGGCTACCTTACAGGTGCCCCCTGCAAATGCTAACTACCCTGGCAAGGTTGCTGGCTGGTCACAACCAGCCTGCCACCACCAGACAAGATTCATGAACCCTGGGATAAAAAGAGCCTGTGCTCTCTGGGTCTAGAAAACAAAGCCCTTCCTGGGCAGAGGTGTTACACCTCCTCCCCCAGGAATGTGCCCAGCCCTGCCTATGAGCTTCAAAGGGCTTACTGCCCTTGAAACTCAATCCCCAGCCTTGCTGCTAGCAGCAGATGGCCTCCCCTGTTGCAAACCCCATCTATTGGTGAGACCAACGGTGGGAAAACACACAAAGGACAGGAGGAGTTGGCACCCCCAGCTTGCACCAACCCTAAGGTGTTGCATGTGAGGTCACCTTTCCATTTCATTTTCCTCCATCTTGCATGTAGGAAAATAGCCTATCAGGGATAGTGAAGTGACCTCTGCCCGGAGGAAGTGGTCACATAGTGGGTGTAGCCACCCTAATGTAGATGACCCATTGGTCACTACTAGGTACTCCCCTAACCACCCACTAAATGCAGTATTTAGTGGGTACCCCTAGACCTGCAGAGCAGATTCCAAGGACACAGGAAATCCAGCAACATAAAAGACCCAAGGCTCGAGAACTGCATTCCTGCGGCACAAAGAAAAAGGCAGCCAACCCTGCCTGCTGCACCCAGGACTCGACAAACGCCACTGAGGGGTTGCTCAGAATCTAAAAATCCCCAGCTGTCATCCAATCTTCTGAAAATCACTGAAGATCTCCCTCCAGAGTGAAGGCATCACTCTTTTGCAACAAAGACCCAAAAACAAGTGAAGTCCAGTTCACTGACAGGTTGCTGACCAAGGATCCGGACAGCACAGCTAGACCACATTCCACCCAGTGAACCCAGAGGGCAAACCCTGTAAGTGTGCCAAGTTTGGTGGACTGTACCCTCCTTTGGCTGAACCATACAATAGCCCACAGTACTGGCCACTCAACATTGGACACCAAGAAGAAAAGTACACACTGGACTCCAAAAGGACCAGGAGGAAGCCCCAGTCAAGGGAATTCATAAACCACCAGAACCACCCACCAGAGTGGCCCTGCTGACCTGCAAGTGACCATCAAAGTGACCTCCCTCCTGCTTCCAAGGGTACTTTTTTACACAGCTCTTGGCTCATCCATCTGCTCTGCACCTGTCCCGTCCTGGGCCCCACACTGGAAAACCAGCTGTGCTTTAAGGGTCCCACATCCCTTGTGACCTCAAAACTCCAGGGGGATCCTCTGGACTCACCACGAAGTCCACCTGTGCATCGCTTTTCCAACTGGCCCCTTGCAGTGGTCCTGCACTGGCTCCAAGGACTTTTCAGCATGTGTTCCCTCCAAAACCAGGAACCACCTGAACTCCTTCAGCTGGCCCACAGGACCTCTTGACAACCTCGACCTAAGAACAAAAGGAGACAATGTTAAACACATTGCCTGATTGTATATGCTTTTTTGAAGTTTTCTCCCATTGATTTCTATGGTGCGTAATTACGCACAAAAATACTATTTTTGCTAAAATTTTTAAAATCATAACTTAAAACGTACTTACCCAATTTTCATGATCTTGGTCTTAAAAATGTTATACAAATCTGAAGTATGTTTGTAAATTGGTCTTGAGTTATTCCTTTGAGCGTGTGTCTTGCTTTATTCATACTGTGAGTACAACAAATGCTTTGCACTTCTCTAAGATTAGCCTAACTGCTTGACCAAGCTACCATAACATTTACAGCATTAGGTGGTCTAGTTTTTGCCTCTGTACACCAATGTGTGCTTACCTGGACTCTCTGCACAGTGTGCTTGGTTTTGTACATTACATAGAGAGCCAGCCTCCTTCAGTGCCTAGTCCAAAAAGTTGTTTGGTCCATCTCTCATTAGCATCTGTGAACACATGTTGCTCCTTCCACCAGCCCATAAAAATTCCAGCAGAACTTAGGGCAAAGCAACTGCCTATCACAATACAAATCAGTTGTCTAAACCAAGGCTCATTAAAAAGAAAAAAATGTTTTCTATGAAAAATCTCAGCATTTCTAACAGCATCATACGATGATCATATTTGCGACTAGCCTTGTTCCAGCAGAAGTGCCTACAAGCTTGGACTGCCAATCTAGGTTCAAAGCAAGTACATAAAGGAACCATGTAAGGAAATGCCTCCTTGGCATGGTTACCCCCTGACTTTTTGCCTTTGCTGATGCTAAGTTTTGATTTGAAAGTGTGCTGAGGCCTGCTAATCAGGCCCCAGCACCAGTGTTCTTTCCCTAACCTGTACTTTTGTTTCCACAATTGGCACACCCTGGCATCCAGGTAAGTCCCTTGTAACTGGTACCCCTGGTACCAAGGGCCCTGATGCCAGGGAAGGTCTCTAAGGGCTGCAGCATATCTTATGCCACCCTGGAGACCCCTCACTCAGCACAGACACACTGCTTGCCAGCTTGTGTGTGCTAGGGGGGATAAAACGACTAAGTCGACATGGCACTCCCTTCATGGTGCCATGCCAACCTCACACTGCCTACAGGTATAGGTAAGTCACCCCTCTAGCAGGCCTTACAGTCCTAAGGCAGGGTGCACTACACCATAGGTGAGGGCATAGGTGCATGAGCACTATGCCCCTACAGTGTCTAAGCAATACCTTAGACATTGTAAGTGCAGGGTAGCCATAAGAGTATATGGTCTGGGAGTCTGTCATGCACGAACTCCAAAGCACCATAATGGCTACACTGAAAACTGTGAAGTTTGGTATCAAACTTCTCAGCACAATAAATGCACACTGATGCCAGTGTACATTTTATTGTAACATACACCCCAGAGGGCACCTTAGAGGTGCCCCCTAAAAACCTTAACCGACTATCCGTGTAGGCTGACTAGTTTTAGCAGATTGCCACACACCAGAAATGTTGCTGGCCACATGGGGAGAGTGCCTTTGTCACTC
Source organism: Pleurodeles waltl (assembly GCF_031143425.1). NCBI lineage: Eukaryota > Metazoa > Chordata > Amphibia > Caudata > Salamandridae > Pleurodeles > Pleurodeles waltl. The sequence goes on along the minus strand of NC_090450.1, from coordinate 678,870,609 downwards.
TGTGGCTAGTAACAAAGCCTGTACTGGATGGAGATGCTTATCACCTCCCCCTGCAGGAACTGTAACACCTGGCGGTGAGCCTCAAAGGCTCACCCCCTTTGTTACAGCTCCCCAGGGCACTCCTGCTAGTGGAGTTGCCCGCACCCTCCGGCCACGGCCCCACTTTTGGCGGCAAGGCCGGAGGAGATAATGAGAAAAACAAGAAGGAGTCACTGGCCAGTCAGGACAGCCCCTAAGGTGTCCTGAGCTGAGGTGACTCTAACATTTAGAAATCCTCCATCTTGCAGATGGAGGATTCCCCTAATAGGGTTAGGGATGTGCCCCCTCCCCTCAGGGAGGAGGCACAAAGAGGGTGTAGCCACCCTCAGGGCTAGTAGCCATTGGCTACTAACCCCCAGACCTAAACACACCCCTAAATTCAGTATTTAGGGGCTCCCCAGAACCTAGGAACTCAGATTCCTGCAACCTAAGAAGAAGAGGACTGCTGAACTGAAAAACCCTGCAGAGAAGACGGAGACACCAACTGCTTTGGCCCCAGCTCTACCGGCCTGTCTCCCCACTTCTAAAGACACTGCACCAGCGACGCGTTCCCCAGGGACCAGTGACCTCTGAAGCCTCAGACGACTGCCCTGCATCTAGAAGGACCAAGAACTCCCGAGGACAGCGGCTCTGTTCCACAAAGACTGCAACTTTGCAACAAAGAAGCAACTTTGAACCAACACACGTTTCCCGCCGGAAGCGTGAGACTTTGCACTCTGCACCCGACGCCCCCGGCTCAACTTGTGGAGAACAAACACTTCAGGGAGGACTCCCCAGCGACTACGAGACCGTGAGTAGCCAGAGTTGACCCCCCTGAGCCCTCACAGCGACGCCTGAAGAGGGAATCCCGAGGCTCCCCCTGACCGCAACTGCCTGCTTCAAAGACCCGACGCCTGGTAAAGACTCTGCACCCGCAGCCCCCAGGACCTGAAGGATCCGACCTCCAGTGCAGGAGCGACCCCCAGGAGGCCCTCTCCCTTGCCCAGGTGGTGGCTACCCCGAGGACCCCCCCCCTTGCCTGCCTGCATCGCTGAAGAGACCCCTTGGTCTCCCATAGCTTTCTATTGAAAACCCAACGCTTGTTTACACACTGCACCCGGCCGCCCCGTGCCGCTGAGGGTGTACTTTCTGTGTGGACTTGTGTCCCCCCTGGTGCCCTACAAAACCCCCCTGGTCTTCCCTCCGAAGACGCAGGTACTTACCTGCTGGCAGACTGGAACCGGGGCACCCCCTTCTCCATTGAAGCCTATGCGTTTTGGGCACGTCTTTGACCTCTGCACCTGACCGGCCGTGAGCTGCTGGTGTGGTAACTTTGGGGTTGCTCTGAACCCCCAACGGTGGGCTGCCTTGGACCCAAACTTGAACCCCGTAGGTGGTTTACTTACCTGCAAAAACTAACAAACAGTTACCTCCCCCAGGAACTGTTGAAAATTGCAGTGTGTCCAGTTTTAAAATAGCTATTTGCCATTTGTGTGAAAACTGTATATGATATTTTGCTAATTCAAAGTTCCTAAAGTACCTACCTGAAATACCTTTCATTTGAAGTATTACTTGTAAATCTTGAACCTGTGGTTCTTAAAATAAACTAAGAAAATATATTTTTCTATACAAAAACCTATTGGCCTGGAATTGTCTCTGAGTGTGTGTTCCTCATTGTGTGTGTACGACAAATGCTTAACACTACCCTCTGATAAGCCTATTGCCCGACCACACTACCACAAAATAGAGCATTAGAATTATCTCTTTTTGTCACTATCTTACCTCTAAGGGGAACCCTTGGACTCTGTGCATACTATTCCTTACTTTGAAATAGTGCATACAGAGCCAACTTCCTACATTGGTGGATCAGTGGTGGGGTACAAGACTTTGCATTTGCTGGACTACTCGCCAATACCTGATCACACGACTAAATTCCCAAAATTGTCATTAGAAACTGATTTTTGAAATTTGAGCTATTTTTCTAAATTTTTAAAAGTCCTGCTAGGGCCTTGTGTTAGTCCCTGTTAGCATTTCTTTTAGAGTTTAAAAGTTTTGTGAAAGTTTGAATTAAGTTCTAGAGATCGTTTTAGATTCTTAAAAAGCATTCCAACTTTTAGAAACATAGGTGGTCATTATGACCGTGGCGGTATTATAACCGCAGGGCCAAAACGACGGGAGCACCGCCAACAGGCTGGTGGTGCCTCCCAGCGTATTTTGACCGCGGCGCTACCGCCTGGGCCGGCGGATTACCGCCACAATGGCCCCGGCGGATGTAATCTACCAGGGCAGCGCTGCTTGCAGCGCTGCCCTGGGGATTATGACCCCCCTACCGCCAGCCTGTTTCTGGCGGTTTGCACCGCCAGGAAGAGGCTGGCGGTAAGGGGTGTCCTGGGGCCGCTGGGGGCCCCAGCACTGCCTATGCCACTGGCATGGGCAGTGCAGGGAACCCCTAACACGGCCCGGCCAGGTTTTCACTGTCTGCATAGCAGACAGTGAAAAGTGCGATGGGTGCAACTGCACCCGTCGCACGGCCGCAACACCGCCAGCTCCATTAGGAGCCAGCTCCTATGTTGCGGCCTCATTCCCGCTGGGCCGGCGGGCACAAACTTGGTTTGCGCCCACCGGCCCAGCGGGAATGTCTTAATGGGGGCCGCGGGAGTGCGGCCGCACGGCGGTTACTGCTTGCCGGGCGGCGGTAGCCGCCCGCCAATGTCGTGATGACCCCCATAATGTCTAATGCAGAAGAGAATGTGATGGAACTCGACATCACCCCTTACCTCCATCTTAGGATGAGAGAGTTAAGATCTCTCTGCAAATTAAAAAATATTAAAGCTGGTTTAAACCCTACCAAATTACAGCTCCATGAGCTTTTGGCAGAGTTTGCTAAAGACAACCCCTCTGAGGATGACCTCCTAGAGGAAGAAACTAGTGATGTGGAGGAAGTCCCACCTCCAGTCCTAGTTAGGGAAATCAGGGCTCCTCAAACCCTGATTCCAAATGTGATAGTCAGAGATGCTGCTTCTCTCACAGGAGAGTCCAGCAGCTCTGGAAACATTGAGGACAGCCTCAATGAAGAGGACCTCCTGCTAGCCAGGATGGCCAAAAGATTGGCTTTAGAGAGACAGCTCCTAGCCATAGAAAGGGAAAGACAAGAGATGGGTTTTGGTCCCATCCATGGTGGCAGCAACATATATAGGGTCAGAGATTCTCCTGACATGTTGAAAATCCCAAAAGGGATTGTAACTAAATATGAAGATGGTGATGACATCACCAAATGGTTCACAGCTTTTGAGAGGGCTTGTGCAACCAGAAAAGTAAACAGATCTCACTGGGGTGCTCTCCTTTGGGAAATGTTCACTGGAAAGTGTAGGGACAGACTCCTCACACTCTCTGGAAAAGATGCAGAATCCTATGACCTCGTGAAGGCTACCCTGATTGAGGGCTTTGGATTCTCCACTGAGGAGGATAGAATTAGGTTCAGGGGGGCTAAAATATCCTCGAGCCAGACCTGGGTTGATTTTGTTGACTACTCAGTGAAAACACTGGATGGTTGGATTCAAGGCAGTGGTGTAAATGATTATGATGGGCTGTACAATTTATTTGTGAAAGAACACCTATTAAGTAATTGTTTTAATGATAAACTGCATCACCATCTGGTAGACCTAGGACCAAATTCTCCCCAAGAATTGGGAAAGAAGGCAGACCATTGGGTCAAGACTAGGGTGACCAAGACTTCCACAGGGGGTGACCAAAAGAAAGGGGTCACAAAGACTCCCCAGGGGAAGAGTGTTGAGACATCCAAAGGGAAAAATAGTAAAGAGTCTTCTAGAGGACCCCAAAAACCTGCACAGGAGGGTGGGCCCAGAGCCTCTTCACAGTCCAATTTTGGGTACAAGGGTAAAAACTTTGATCCCAAAAAGGCCTGGTGTCGTAGCTGTAATCAGCCTGGACACCAAACTGGAGACAAGGCCTGTCCCAAGAAAGGTTCCACTTCTAACTCTACTCCAGCTAACACTGGAATGGCCAGTCTCCAAGTGGGATCAACAGTGTGCCCAGAGCAAATCAGGTGTCACACTGAAGCTACATTAGTCTCTGAGGGTGGGGTGGATTTAGCCACACTGGCTGCCTGGCCCCCTAACATGCAAAAATACAGGCAGCAGCTCTTAATTAATGGGACAAGTGTAGAAGGCATGAGGGATACAGGTGCCAGTGTCATCATGGTGACAGAGAAACTGGTTTCCCCTGGCCAATACCTGGCTGGACAAACTTATCCAGTCACCAACGCTGACAATCAGACTAAAGTACATCCTATGGCTATGGTAACTTTAGAGTGGGGAGGGGCAAATGGCCTGAAACAGGTGGTGGTCTCCTCAAATATCCCTGTAGACTGTTTGCTTGGAAATGACCTGGAGTCCTCAGCATGGCTGAGGTAGAACTGAAAACCCATGCAGCCATGCTGGGTATCCCTGAACTGGTGTGTGTCAAGACAAGGGCGCAATGCAAGGCTCAGGGTGAAAAAGTGGTGTTGGAGCCTGGAAAAAGGGCCCAACCCACCAAGAGAAAAGGAAAGAAGACTAGGGAACCAGCTTCCACACAACAAGAAAAAGAGAACCTCTCTTCCCAGGAAGAAGTTCTGCCCTCTGAGGGAACTGAGCCTCTGGAGTTAGAACCTTATCAGGTTGAGCTCCTAGGCCCAGGGGGACCCTCAAGGGAGCAGTTGTGTAAGGGGCAAGAAACCTGTCCCTCTCTTGAAGGCCTTAGGCAGCAAACTGCTGAAGAGTCCAATGGAAAGATAACAGGAACACATAGGGTCTATTGGGAAGATGGACTCCTTTACACTGAGGCAAGAGATCCCAAACCTGGTGCCACTTGGAGAGTGGTAGTGCTTCAGGAGTTTAGGGAGTTCATTCTAACCTTAGCCCATGATATTCCTCCTGCTGGGCATTTGGGACAGACCAAGACGTGGGAGAGACTAGTCAACCACTTCTATTGGCCCAACATGTCCCAGAAAGTCAAGGAGTTTTGGGTCTCCTGTGCCACCTGTCAAGCCAGTGGTAAGTCAGGTGGACACCCAAAGGCCCCACTCATTCCACTTCCAGTGGTGGGGGTCCCCTTTGAAAGAGTGGGTGTGAACATAGTGGGTCCACTTGAACCTCCCACAGCCTCAGGGAACCAATACATACTAGTAGTAGTGGATCATGCTACTAGATACCCTGAAGCAATCCCCCTTAGGTCGACTACTGCCGCTGCAGTAGCCAAGGCACTCATTGGTATTTTTACCAGAGTGGGTTTTCCTAAGGAGGTGGTGTCTGACAGAGGTACCATCTTTATGTCAGCATACCTGAAGCACACGTGGAATGAGTGTGGGGTGACTTACAAATTCACCACACCATACCACCCACAAACCAATGGTCTTGTTGAAAGATTTAACAAGACACGAAAGGCATGATCATGGGGCTCCCTGAAAAACTCAAAAGGAGATGGGATGTCCTCTTGCCATGTCTGCTTTTTGCCTACAGAGAGGTGCCTCAGAAGAGAGTAGGTTTTTCCCCCTTTGAACTTCTGTTTGGCCATCCTGTAAGGGGACCACTAGCTCTTGTGAAAGAAGGCTGGGAGAGACCTCTTCATGAGCCTAAGCAAGATATAGTGGACTATGTACTAGGCCTACGTTCAAGGATGGCAGAGTATATGGAAAAGGCAAGTAAAAACCTTGAGGCCAGCCAACAGCTCCAGAAGTTTTGGTATGACCAAAAGGCTGCTATGGTTGAATTTCAGCCAGGGCAGAAAGTCTGGGTTCTGGAGCCTGTGGCTCCCAGGGCACTTCAGGACAGATGGAGTGGCCCTTACCCAGTGCTCGAAAAGAAGAGTCATGTCACCTACCTGGTAGACCTAGGCACTAGCAGGACCCCCAAAAGGGTGATTCATGTGAACCGCCTCAAACTCTTCCATGACAGGGCAGATGTGAATCTGTTGACGGTAACAGATGAGGACCAGGAAGCTGAGAGTGAACCTCTCCCTGATCTCCTCTCCACAGACCCTAAAGATGGCTCAGTAGATGGAGTGATCTATTCAGACACCCTCTCTGGCCAACAGCAATCTGACTGTAGGAAGGTCCTGCAACAGTTTGCTGAGCTCTTTCCCCTAACCCCTGGTCAGACACACCTGTGTACCCATGATGTGGAGACAGGAGACAGCATGCCTGTCAAAAACAACATTTTCAGACAGTCTGACCAAGTTAAGGAAATCATCAAGGTGGAAGTCCACAAGATGCTGGAATTGGGAGTCATTGAGCACTCTGACAGCCCCTGGGCTAGCCTAGTGGTCTTAGTCCCCAAACCTCACACCAAAGATGGAAAGAGAGAGATGAGGTTTTGTTTGGACTACAGAGGACTTGATTCTGTCACCAAGACAGATGCCCATCCCATTCCAAGGGCAGATGAACTGATAGACAAACTAGGTGCTGCCAAATACTTAAGTACCTTTGACTTGACAGCAGGGTACTGGCAAATCAAAATGGCACCAGGAGCAAAAGAAAATACAGCATTCTCCACACCTTATGGGCATTATCAGTTTACTATTATGCCCTTTGGTTTAAAGAATGCCCCTGCCACCTTCCAAAGGTTGGTGAATCACGTCCTTGCTGGCTTGGAGTCCTTTAGTGCAGCTTATCTTGACGATATTGCTGTCTTTAGCTCCAGCTGGCAGGATCACCTGGTCCACCTGAAGAAGGTTTTGAAGACTCTGCAATCAGCAGGCCTCTCTATCAAGGCATACAAATTCCAGATAGGGCAGGGAACTGTGGTTTACTTGGGTCACCTTGTAGGTGGAGGCCAAGGTCAGCCACTCCAGCCTAGGATCCAGACTATTCTGGACTGGGCAGCTCCAAAAACCCAGACTCAAGTCAGGGCATTCCTTGGCTTGACTGGGTACTACAGGAGGTTTGTGAAGGGATATGGATCCATAGTGACAGCCCTCACAGAACTTACCTCCAAGAAAATGCCCAAGAAAGGAAACTGGACTGTAGAATGCCAACAGACCTTTGACACCCTGAAACAAGCAATGTGCACAGCACCAGTTCTCAAAGCTCCAGATTACTCCAAGCAGTTCATTGTGCAGACTGATGCCTCTGAACATGGGATAGGGGCAGTTTTGTCCCAAACAAATGATGATGGCCTTGACCAGCCTGTTGCTTTCATTAGCAGGAGGTTACTCCCCAGGGAGCAGCGTTGGAGTGCCATTGAGAGGGAGGCCTTTGCTGTGGTTTGGTCCCTGAAGAAGCTGAGACTATTCCTCTTTGGTACTCACTTTGTAGTTCAGACTGACCACAGACCTCTCAGATGGCTGATGCAAATGAAAGGCGAAAATCCCAAACTGTTGAGGTGGTCCATCTCCCTACAGGGAATGGACTTTATAGTGGAACACAGACCTGGGACTGCCCATGCCAATGCAGATGGCCTTTCCAGGTTCTTCCACTTAGAAAATGAAGACTCTCTTGGGAAAGGTTAGTCTCATCCTCTTTCGTTTGGGGGGGGTTGTGTAAGGAAATGCCTCCTTGGCATGGTTACCCCCTGACTTTTTGCCTTTGCTGATGCTAAGTTTTGATTTGAAAGTGTGCTGAGGCCTGCTAATCAGGCCCCAGCACCAGTGCTCTTTCCCTAACCTGTACTTTTGTTTCCACAATTGGCACACCCTGGCATCCAGGTAAGTCCCTTGTAACTGGTACCCCTGGTACCAAGGGCCCTGATGCCAGGGAAGGTCTCTAAGGGCTGCAGCATATCTTATGCCACCCTGGAGACCCCTCACTCAGCACAGACACACTGCTTGCCAGCTTGTGTGTGCTAGGGGGGATAAAACGACTAAGTTGACATGGCACTCCCCTCAGGGTGCCATGCCAACCTCACACTGCCTACAGGTATAGGTAAGTCACCCCTTTAGCAGGCCTTACAGCCCTAAGGCAGGGTGCACTATACCATAGCTGAGGGCATAGGTGCATGAGCACTATGCCCCTACAGTGTCTAAGCAAAACCTTAGACATTGTAAGTGCAGGGTAGCCATAAGAGTATATGGTCTGGGAGTCTGTCATGCACGAACTCCACAGCACCATAATGGCTACACTGAAAACTGTGACGTTTGGTATCAAACTTCTCAGCACAATAAATGCACACTGATGCCAGTGTACATTGTATTGTAACATACACCCCAGAGGGCACCTTAGAGGTGCCCCCTAAAAACCTTAACTGACTATCCATGTAGGCTGACTAGTTTTAGCAGCCTGCCACACACCAGACATGTTGCTGGCCACATGGGGAGAGTGCCATTGTCACTCTGTGGCTAGTAACAAAGCCTGTACTGGGTGGAGATGCTTATCACCTCCCCCTGCAGGAACTGTAACACCTGGCGGTGAGCCTCAAAGGCTCACCCCCTTTGTTACAGCACCCCAGGGCACTCCAGCTAGTGGAGTTGCCCGCCCCCTCCGGCCACGGCCCCACTTTTGGCGGCAAGGCCAGAGGAGATAATGAGAAAAACAAGGAGGAGTCACTGGCCAGTCAGGACAGCCCCTAAGGTGTCCTGAGCTGAGGTGACTCTAACTTTTAGAAATCCTCCATCTTGCAGATGGAGATTCCCCCAATAGGATTAGGGATGTGCCCCCCTCCCCTCAGGCTACTAACCCCCCAGACCTAAACACACCCCTAAATTCAGTATTTAGAGGCTCCGCAGAACCTAGGAACTCAGATTCCTGCAACCTAAGAAAAAGAGGAATGCTGAACTGAAAAACCCTGCAGAGAAGACAGAGACACCAACTGCTTTGGCCCCAGCTCTACCGGCCTGTCTCCCCACTTCTAAAGACACTGCACCAGCGACGCGTTCCCCAGGGACCAGCGACCTCTGAAGCCTCAATGGACTGCCCTGCATTTAGAAGGACCAAGAACTCCCGAGGACAGCGGCTCTGTTCCACAAAGACTGCAACTTTGCAACAAAGAAGCAACTTTGAACCAACACATGTTTCCCGACGGAAGAGTGAGACTTTGCACTCTGCACCAGACGCCCCGGGCTCGACTTGTGGAGAACAAACACTTCAGGGAGGACTCCCTGGCGACTACGAGACCGTGAGTAGCCAGAGTTGACCCCCCTGATCCCCCACAGCGATGCCTGCAGAGGGAATCCCGAGGCTCCCCCTGACCGCGACTGCCTGCTTCAAAGACCCGACGCCTGGTAAAGACTCTGCACCCACAGCCCCCAGGACCTGAAGGATCCGACCTCCAGTGCAGGAGCGACCCCCAAGAGGCCCTCTCCCTTGCCCAGATGGTGGCTACCCTGAGGAGCCCCCCCCTTGCCTGCCTGCATCGCTGAAGAGACCCCTTGGTCTCCCATTGCTTTCTCTTAAAAACCCAACGCTTGTTTACACACTGCACCTGGCCGCCCCCGTGCCGCTGAGGGTGTACTTTTTGTGTGGACTTATGTCCCCCCCGGTGCCCCACAAAACCCCCCTGGTCTGCCCTCCGAAGACGCAGGTACTTACCTGCTGGCAGACTGGAACCGGGGCACCCCCTTCTCCATTGAAGCCTAGGCGTTTTGAGCACCTCTTTGACCTCTGCACCTGACCGGCCCTGAGCTGCTGGTGTGGTAACTTTGGGGTTGCTCTGAACCCCCAACGGTGGGCTACCTTGGACCCAAACTTGAACCCCGTAGGTGGTTTACTTACCTGCAAAAACTAACAAACACTTACCTCCCCCAGGAACTGTTGAAAATTGCAGTGTCCAGTTTTAAAATAGCTATTTGCCATTTGTGTGAAAACTGTATATGATATTTTGCTAATTCAAAGTTCCTAAAGTATCTACCTGAAATACCTTTCATTTGAAGTATTACTTGTAAATCTTGAACCTGTGGTTCTTAAAATAAACTAAGAAAATATATTTTTCTATACAAAAACCTATTGGCCTGGAATTGTCTCTGAGTGTGTGTTCCTCATTTATTGCCTGTGTGTGTACAACAAATTCTTAACACTACCCTCTGATAAGCCTACTGCTCGACCACACTACCACAAAATAGAGCATTAGAATTATCTCTTTTTGCCACTATCTTACCTTTAAGGGGAACCCTTGGACTCTGTGCATACTATTCCTTACTTTGAAATAGTGCATACAGAGCCAACTTCCTACAGACCACGTCTATGGTGACTAACAAGTAACCGATTTGCCAAGGAACTTCACTTATCTTAATGATGAAGTCAGTACTGTCACTGCAGTAAGAATTTTAAGTTCAGGATATATGGTAGTAAAAAGAACTCAAGATAAGTAGATGTAGGTTCCAAAAGACTGTTGTTAGCTGTCATTGCAGGCCTACCAGGAGGGTTCTCTCTGTGCTTGTGAATCTTGGGCAACATATCAATACATGGTTCAACTATTTTACTGACATACAGAAATTGAAACTCCATTGCACTCAAAAGCCCTCCCTCAGACCAGTCCCCAAGGAGAGTATGATACTCTAAGATGGTTTTTTTGTAAGCATCATAGGATGTCAGCTAATAATTTCTTAAAAATGTCTCTCTGCTTCCTGCAATTATTTGTTAACCCCTTCGCTGCCAGGCCTTTTCCCCCTCCTGTGCCAGGCCTTTTTTTGCCTATTTGGGGCAGTTCGCGCTTAGGCCCTCATAAGTTTTTGTCCACATAAGCTAACCAAGCCAAATTTGCGTCCTTTTTTTCCAACATCCTAGGGATTCTAGAGGTACCCAGACTTTGTGGGTTCCCTTGAAGGAGGCCAAGAAATTGGCCAAAATACAGTGAAAATTTTGTTTTTTTTTAAAAAAATGGAAAAAGTGGCTTCAGAAGAAGGCTTGTGGATTTCCCCCTGAAAATGGCATCAACAAAGGGTTTGTAGTGCTAAACTCAGCAGCTTCCTAGCTTTCAGGAACAGGCAGACTTGAATCAGAAAACCCAATTTTTCAACACAATTTTGGCATTTTACTGGGGCATACCCCATTTTTGCAATTTTTTGTGCTTTCAGCCTCCTTCCAGTCAGTGACAGGAATGGGCATGAAACCAATGCTGGATCCCAGAAACCTAACCATTTCTGAAAAGTAGACAAAATTCTGAATTCAGCAAGGGGTCATTTGTGTAGATTCTACAAGGGTTTAATACAGACAATAACCGCTGAAAAAGAAAAATATTGAAATTGAGGTGAAAAAAACATCAATTTTTCTCTACGTTTTACTCTGTAACTTTTCCCTGCAATGTCAGATTATGGAAAGCAATATACCGTTACGTCTGGTGGGCTCCTCTGGTTGCGGGGATATATAGGGCTTGTAGGTTCATCAAGAACCCGAGGAACCCAGAGCCAATAAATGAGCTGCACCCTGCAGTGCGTTTTCATTCTATACCGGGTATAAAGCAATTCATTTGCTGAAATATAAAGAGTAAAAAATTGCTATCAAGAAAACCTTTGCATTTCCAAAAAGGGCACAAGATAAGGTGTTGAGGAGCAGTGGTTATTTGCACATCTCTGAATTCCGGGGTGACCATACAAGCATGTGAATTATAGGGAATTTCTCAAATAGATGTCTTTTTTACACACACTCCTATATTTGGAAGGAAAAAATGTAGAGAAAGACAAGGGGCAATAGCACTCGTTTTGCTAATCTATGTTCCCCCAAGTCTCCCGATAAAAATGATACCTCACTTGTGTGGGTAGGCCTAGCGCCGGCGACAGGAAACACCCCAAAGCGCAACGTGGACACATCCTAAATTTTGGAAAAAAACAGAGGTGTTTTTTGCGAAGTGCCTACCTGTAGATTTTGGCCTGTAGCTCAGCCGGCACCTAGGGAAACCTACCAAACCTGTGCATTTCTGAAAACTAGAGACCTAGGGGAATCCAAGGAGGAGTGACTTGCGGGGCTCGGACCAGGTTCTGTTACCCAGAATCCTTTGCAAACCTCAAAATTTGGCTAAAAAAACACATGTTCCTCACATTTCTGTGGCAGAAAGTTCTGGAATCTGAGAGGAGCTACAAATGTCCTTCCACCCAGCGTTCCCCCAAGTCTCCCGATAAAAATGATACCTCACTTGCGTGGGTAGGCCTAGCGCCGGCGACAGGAAACACCCCAAAGCGCAACGTGGACACATCCTAAATTTTGGGAAAAAACAGAGGTGTTTTTTGCGAAGTGCCTACCTGTAGATTTTGGCCTCTAGCTCAGCCGGCACCTAGGGAAACCTACCAAACCTGTGCAATTCTGAAAACTAGAGACCTAGGGGAATCCAAGGAGGGGTGACTTGCGGGGCTCGGACCATGTTCTGTTACCAAGAATCCTTTGCAAACCTCAAAATTTGGCTAAAAAAACACATGTTCCTCACATTTCTGTGGCAGAAAGTTCTGGAATCTTAGAGGAGCTACAAATTTCCTTCCACCCAGCGTTCCCCCAAGTCTCCCGATAAAAATGATACCTCACTTGCGTGGGTAGGCCTAGCGCCGGCGACAGGAAACACCCCAAAGCGCAACGTGGACACATCCTAAATTTTGGAAAAAAACAGAGGTGTTTTTTGCGAAGTGCCTACCTGTAGATTTTGGCCTCTAGCTCAGCCGGCACCTAGGGAAACCTACCAAACCTGTGCATTTCTGAAAACTAGAGACCTAGGGGAATCCAAGGAGGGGTGACTTGCGGGGCTCGGACCAGGTTCTGTTACCAAGAATCCTTTGCAAACCTCAAAATTTGGCTAAAAAAACACATGTTCCTCACATTTCTGTGGCAGAAAGTTCTGGAATCTGAGAGGAGCTACAAATTTCCTTCCACCCAGCGTTCCCCCAAGTCTCCCGATAAAAATGATACCTCACTTGCGTTGGTAGGCCTAGCGCCGGCGACAGGAAACACCCCAAAGCGCAACGTGGACACATCCTAAATTTTGGAAAAAAACAGAGGTGTTTTTTGCGAAGTGCCTACTTGTAGATTTTGGCCTCTAGCTCAGCCGGCACCTAGGGAAACCTACCAAACATGTGCATTTCTGAAAACTAGAGACCTAGGGGAATCCAAGGAGGGGTGACTTGCGGGGCTCGGACCAGGTTCTGTTACCCAGAATCCTTTGCAAACCTCAAAATTTGGCAAAAAAAACACATGTTCCTCACATTTCTGTGGCAGAAAGTTCTGGAATCTGAGAGGAGCTACAAATTTCCTTCCACCCAGCGTTCCCCCAAGTCTCCCGATAAAAATGATACCTCACTTGCGTGGGTAGACCTAGCGCCAGCGACAGGAAACACCCCGAAGCGCAACGTGGACACATCCTAAATTTTGGAAAAAAACAGAGGTGTTTTTTGCGAAGTGCCTACCTGTAGATTTTGGCCTGTAGCTCATCCGGCACCTAGTGAAACCTACCAAACCTGTGCATTTCTGAAAACTAGAGACCTAGGGGAATCCAAGGAGGGGTGACTTGCGGGGCTCGGACCAGGTTCTGTTACCCAGAATCCTTTGCAAACCTCAAAATGTGGCTAAAAAAACACATGTTCCTCACATTTCTGTGGCAGAAAGTTCTGGAATCTGAGAGGAGCTACAAATTTCCTTCCACCCAGCGTTCCCCCAAGTCTCCCGATAAAAATGATACCTCACTTGCGTGGGTAGGCCTAGCGCCGGCGACAGGAAACACCCCAAAGCGCAACGTGGACACATCCTAAATTTTGGAAAAAAACAGAGGTGTTTTTTGCGAAGTGCCTACCTGTAGATTTTGGCCTGTAGCTCAGCCGGAACCTAGTGAAACCTACCAAACCTGTGCATTTCTGAAAACTAGAGACCTAGGGGAATCCAAGGAGGGGTGACTTGCGGGGCTCGGACCAGGTTCTGTTACCCAGAATCCTTTGCAAACCTCAAAATGTGGCTAAAAAAACACATGTTCCTCACATTTCTGTGGCAGAAAGTTCTGGAATCTGAGAGGAGCTACAAATTTCCTTCCACCCAGCGTTCCCCCAAGTCTCCCGATAAAAATGATACCTCACTTGCGTGGGTAGGCCTAGCGCCGGCGACAGGAAACACCCCAAAGCGCAACGTGGACACATCCTAAATTTTGGAAAAAAACAGAGGTGTTTTTTGCGAAGTGCCTACCTGTAGATTTTGGCCTCTAGCTCAGCCGGAACCCAGGGAAACCTACCAAACCTGTGCATTTCTGAAAACTAGAGACCTAGGGGAATCCAAGGAGGGGTGACTTGCGGGGCTCGGACCAGGTTCTGTTACCCAGAATCCCTTGCAAACCTCAAAATTTGGCTAAAAAAACACATGTTCCTCACATTTCTGTGGCAGAAAGTTCTGGAATCTGAGAGGAGCTACACATTTCCTTCCACCCAGCGTTCCCCCAAGTCTCCCGATAAAAATGATACTTCACTTGCGTGGGTAGGCCTAGCGCCGGCGACAGGAAACACCCCAAAGCGCAACGTGGACACATCCTAAATTTTGGAAAAAAACAGAGGTGTTTTTTGCGAAGTGCCTACCTGTAGATTTTGGCCTGTAGCTCAGCCGGCACCTAGGGAAACCTACCAAACCTGTGCATTTCTGAAAACTAGAGACCTAGGGAAATCCAAGGAGGGGTGACTTGCGGGGCTCGGACCAGGTTCTGTTACCCAGAATCCTTTGCAAACCTCAAAATTTGGCTAAAAAAACACATGTTCCTCACATTTCTGTGGCAGAAAGTTCTGGAATCTGAGAGGAGCTACAAATTTCCTTCCACCCAGCGTTCCCCCAAGTCTCCCGATAAAAATGATACCTCACTTGCGTAGGTAGGCCTAGCGCCGGCGACAGGAAACACCCCAAAGCGCAATGTGGACACATCCTAAATTTTGGAAAAAAACAGAGGTGTTTTTTGCGAAGTGCCTACCTGTAGATTTTGGCCTCTAGCTCAGCCGGCACCTAGGGAAACCTACCAAACCTGTGCATTTCTGAAAACTAGAGACCTAGGGGAATCCAAGGAGGGGTGATTTGCGGGGCTTGGACCAGGTTCTGTTACCCAGAATCCTTTGCAAACCTCAAAATTTGGCTAAAAAAACACATGTTCCTCACATTTCTGTGGCAGAAAGTTTTGGAATCTGAGAGGAGCTACAAATTTCCTTCCACCCAGCGTTCCCCCAAGTCTCCCGATAAAAATGATACCTCACTTGCGTGGGTAGGCCTAGCGCCGGCGACAGGAAACACCCCAAAGCGCAACGTGGACACATCCTAAATTTTGGGAAAAAACAGAGGTGCTTTTTGCGAAGTGCCTACCTGTAGATTTTGGCCTCTAGCTCAGCAGGCACCTAGGGAAACCTACCAAACCTGTGCAATTCTGAAAACTAGAGACCTAGGGGAATCCAAGGAGGGGTGACTTGCGGGGCCCGGACCAGGTTCTGTTACCCAGAATCCTTTGCAAACCTCAAAATTTGGCTAAAAAAACACATGTTCCTCACATTTCTGTGGCAGAAAGTTCTGGAATCTGAGAGGAGCTACAAATTTCCTTCCACCCAGCGTTCCCCCAAGTCTCCCGATAAAAATGATACCTCACTTGCGTGGGTAGGCCTAGCGCCGGCGACAGGAAACACCCCAAAGCGCAACGTGGACACATCCTAAATTTTGGAAAAAAACAGAGGTGTTTTTTGCGAAGTGCCTACCTGTAGATTTTGGCCTCTAGCTCAGCCGGCACCCAGGGAAACCTACCAAACCTGTGCATTTCTGAAAACTAGAGACCTAGGGGAATCCAAGGAGGGGTGACTTGCGGGGCTCGGACCAGGTTCTGTTACCCAGAATCCTTTGCAAACCTCAAAATTTGGCTAAAAAAACACATGTTCCTCACATTTCTGTGGCAGAAAGTTCTGGAATCTGAGAGGACCTACAAATTTCCTTCCACCCAGCGTTCCCCCAAGTCTCCCGATAAAAATGATACCTCACTTGCGTGGGTAGGCCTAGCGCCGGCGACAGGAAACACCCCAAAGCGCAACGTGGACACATCCTAAATTGTGGAAAAAAACAGAGGTGTTTTTTGCGAAGTGCCTACCTGTAGATTTTGGCCTGTAGCTCAGCCGGCACCTAGGGAAACCTACCAAACCTGTGCATTTCTGAAAACTAGAGACCTAGGGAAATCCAAGGAGGGGTGACTTGCGGGGCTCGGACCAGGTTCTGTTACCCAGAATCCTTTGCAAACCTCAAAATTTGGCTACAAAAACACATGCTCCTCACATTTCTGTGGCAGAAAGTTCTGGAATCTGAGAGGAGCTACAAATTTCCTTCCACCCAGCGTTCCCCCAAGTCTCCCGATAAAAATGATACCTCACTTGCGTAGGTAGGCCTAGCGCCGGTGACAGGAAACACCCCAAAGCGCAACGTGGACACATCCTAAATTTTGGAAAAAAACAGAGGTGTTTTTTGCGAAGTGCCTACCTGTAGATTTTGGCCTCTAGCTCAGCCGGCACCTAGGGAAACCTACCAAACCTGTGCATTTCTGAAAACTAGAGACCTAGGGGAATCCAAGGAGGGGTGACTTGCGGGGCTCGGACCAGGTTCTGTTACCCAGAATCCTTTGCAAACCTCAAAATTTGGCTAAAAAAACACATGTTCCTCACATTTCTGTGGCAGAAAGTTCTGGAATCTGAGAGGAGCTACAAATTTCCTTCCACCCAGCGTTCCCCCAAGTCTCCCGATAAAAATGATACCTCACTTGCGTGGGTAGGCCTAGCGCCAGCGACAGGAAACACCCCAAAGCGCAACGTGCACACATCCTAAATTTTGGGAAAAAACAGAGGTGTTTTTTGCGAAGTGCCTACCTGTAGATTTTGGCCTCTAGCTCAGCCGGCACCTAGGGAAACCTACCAAACCTGTGCAATTCTGAAAACTAGAGACCTAGGGGAATCCAAGGAGGGGTGACTTGCGGGGCTCGGACCAGGTTCTGTTACCCAGAATCCTTTGCAAACCTCTAAATTTGGCTAAAAAAACACATGTTCCTCACATTTCTGTGGCAGAAAGTTCTGGAATCTGAGAGGAGCTACAAATTTCCTTCCACCCAGCGTTCCCCCAAGTCTCCCGATAAAAATGATACCTCACTTGCGTAGGTAGGCCTAGCGCCGGCGACAGGAAACACCCCAAAGCGCAATGTGGACACATCCTAAATTTTGGAAAAAAACAGAGGTGTTTTTTGCGAAGTGCCTACCTGTAGATTTTGGCCTCTAGCTCAGCCGGCACCTAGGGAAACCTACCAAACCTGTGCATTTCTGAAAACTAGAGACCTAGGGGAATCCAAGGAGGGGTGATTTGCGGGGCTTGGACCAGGTTCTGTTACCCAGAATCCTTTGCAAACCTCAAAATTTGGCTAAAAAAACACATGTTCCTCACATTTCTGTGGCAGAAAGTTTTGGAATCTGAGAGGAGCTACAAATTTCCTTCCACCCAGCGTTCCCCCAAGTCTCCCGATAAAAATGATACCTCACTTGCGTGGGTAGGCCTAGCGCCGGCGACAGGAAACACCCCAAAGCGCAACGTGGACACATCCTAAATTTTGGGAAAAAACAGAGGTGCTTTTTGCGAAGTGCCTACCTGTAGATTTTGGCCTCTAGCTCAGCAGGCACCTAGGGAAACCTACCAAACCTGTGCAATTCTGAAAACTAGAGACCTAGGGGAATCCAAGGAGGGGTGACTTGCGGGGCCCGGACCAGGTTCTGTTACCCAGAATCCTTTGCAAACCTCAAAATTTGGCTAAAAAAACACATGTTCCTCACATTTCTGTGGCAGAAAGTTCTGGAATCTGAGAGGAGCTACAAATTTCCTTCCACCCAGCGTTCCCCCAAGTCTCCCGATAAAAATGATACCTCACTTGCGTGGGTAGGCCTAGCGCCGGCGACAGGAAACACCCCAAAGCGCAACGTGGACACATCCTAAATTTTGGAAAAAAACAGAGGTGTTTTTTGCGAAGTGCCTACCTGTAGATTTTGGCCTCTAGCTCAGCCGGCACCCAGGGAAACCTACCAAACCTGTGCATTTCTGAAAACTAGAGACCTAGGGGAATCCAAGGAGGGGTGACTTGCGGGGCTCGGACCAGGTTCTGTTACCCAGAATCCTTTGCAAACCTCAAAATTTGGCTAAAAAAACACATGTTCCTCACATTTCTGTGGCAGAAAGTTCTGGAATCTGAGAGGACCTACAAATTTCCTTCCACCCAGCGTTCCCCCAAGTCTCCCGATAAAAATGATACCTCACTTGCGTGGGTAGGCCTAGCGCCGGCGACAGGAAACACCCCAAAGCGCAACGTGGACACATCCTAAATTGTGGAAAAAAACAGAGGTGTTTTTTGCGAAGTGCCTACCTGTAGATTTTGGCCTGTAGCTCAGCCGGCACCTAGGGAAACCTACCAAACCTGTGCATTTCTGAAAACTAGAGACCTAGGGAAATCCAAGGAGGGGTGACTTGCGGGGCTCGGACCAGGTTCTGTTACCCAGAATCCTTTGCAAACCTCAAAATTTGGCTACAAAAACACATGCTCCTCACATTTCTGTGGCAGAAAGTTCTGGAATCTGAGAGGAGCTACAAATTTCCTTCCACCCAGCGTTCCCCCAAGTCTCCCGATAAAAATGATACCTCACTTGCGTAGGTAGGCCTAGCGCCGGTGACAGGAAACACCCCAAAGCGCAACGTGGACACATCCTAAATTTTGGAAAAAAACAGAGGTGTTTTTTGCGAAGTGCCTACCTGTAGATTTTGGCCTCTAGCTCAGCCGGCACCTAGGGAAACCTACCAAACCTGTGCATTTCTGAAAACTAGAGACCTAGGGGAATCCAAGGAGGGGTGACTTGCGGGGCTCGGACCAGGTTCTGTTACCCAGAATCCTTTGCAAACCTCAAAATTTGGCTAAAAAAACACATGTTCCTCACATTTCTGTGGCAGAAAGTTCTGGAATCTGAGAGGAGCTACAAATTTCCTTCCACCCAGCGTTCCCCCAAGTCTCCCGATAAAAATGATACCTCACTTGCGTGGGTAGGCCTAGCGCCAGCGACAGGAAACACCCCAAAGCGCAACGTGCACACATCCTAAATTTTGGGAAAAAACAGAGGTGTTTTTTGCGAAGTGCCTACCTGTAGATTTTGGCCTCTAGCTCAGCCGGCACCTAGGGAAACCTACCAAACCTGTGCAATTCTGAAAACTAGAGACCTAGGGGAATCCAAGGAGGGGTGACTTGCGGGGCTCGGACCAGGTTCTGTTACCCAGAATCCTTTGCAAACCTCTAAATTTGGCTAAAAAAACACATGTTCCTCACATTTCTGTGGCAGAAAGTTCTGGAATCTGAGAGGAGCTACAAATTTCCTTCCACCCAGCGTTCCCCCAAGTCTCCCGATAAAAATGATACCTCACTTGCGTGGGTAGGCCTAGCGCCGGCGACAGGAAACACCCCAAAGCGCAACGTGGACACATCCTAAATTTTGGAAAAAAACAGAGGTGTTTTTTGCGAAGTGCCTACCTGTAGATTTTGGCCTCTAGCTCAGCCGGCACCCAGGGAAACCTACCAAACCTGTGCATTTCTGAAAACTAGAGACCTAGGGGAATCCAAGGAGGGGTGACTTGCGGGGCTCGGACCAGGTTCTGTTACCCAGAATCCTTTGCAAACCTCAAAATTTGGCTAAAAAAACACATGTTCCTCACATTTCTGTGGCAGAAAGTTCTGGAATCTGAGAGGAGCTACAAATTTCCTTCCACCCAGCGTTCCCCCAAGTCTCCCGATAAAAATGATACCTCACTTGCGTAGGTAGGCCTAGCGCCGGCGACAGGAAACACCCCAAATCGCAATGTGGACACATCCTAAATTTTGGAAAAAAACAGAGGTGTTTTTTGCGAAGTGCCTACCTGTAGATTTTGGCCTCTAGCTCAGCCGGCACCTAGGGAAACCTACCAAACCTGTGCATTTCTGAAAACTAGAGACCTAGGGGAATCCAAGGAGGGGTGATTTGCGGGGCTTGGACCAGGTTCTGTTACCCAGAATCCTTTGCAAACCTCAAAATTTGGCTAAAAAAACACATGTTCCTCACATTTCTGTGGCAGAAAGTTCTGGAATCTGAGAGGAGCTACAAATTTCCTTCCACCCAGCGTTCCCCCAAGTCTCCCGATAAAAATGATACCTCACTTGCGTGGGTAGGCCTAGCGCCGGCGACAGGAAACACCCCAAAGCGCAACGTGGACACATCCTAAATTTTGGGAAAAAACAGAGGTGCTTTTTGCGAAGTGCCTACCTGTAGATTTTGGCCTCTAGCTCAGCAGGCACCTAGGGAAACCTACCAAACCTGTGCAATTCTGAAAACTAGAGACCTAGGGGAATCCAAGGAGGGGTGACTTGCGGGGCTCGGACCAGGTTCTGTTACCCAGAATCCTTTGCAAACCTCAAAATTTGGCTAAAAAAACACATGTTCCTCACATTTCTGTGGCAGAAAGTTCTGGAATCTGAGAGGAGCTACAAATTTCCTT
This sequence comes from Pleurodeles waltl, assembly GCF_031143425.1. NCBI lineage: Eukaryota > Metazoa > Chordata > Amphibia > Caudata > Salamandridae > Pleurodeles > Pleurodeles waltl. The sequence goes on along the minus strand of NC_090450.1, from coordinate 678,850,151 downwards.
CCACCCAGCGTTCCCCCAAGTCTCCCGATAAAAATGATACCTCACTTGCGTGGGTAGGCCTAGCGCCGGCGACAGGAAACACCCCAAAGCGCAACATGGACACATCCTAAATTTTGGAAAAAAACAGAGGTGTTTTTTGCGAAGTGCCTACCTGTAGATTTTGGCCTCTAGCTCAGCCGGCACCCAGGGAAACCTACCAAACCTGTGCATTTCTGAAAACTAGAGACCTAGGGGAATCCAAGGAGGGGTGACTTGCGGGGCTCGGACCAGGTTCTGTTACCCAGAATCCTTTGCAAACCTCAAAATTTGGCAAAAAAAACACATGTTCCTCACATTTCTGTGGCAGAAAGTTCTGGAATCTGAGAGGAGCTACAAATTTCCTTCCAGCCAGCGTTCCCCCAAGTCTCCCGATAAAAATGATACCTCACTTGCGTGGGTAGACCTAGCGCCGGCGACAGGAAACACCCCGAAGCGCAACGTGGACACATCCTAAATTTTGGAAAAAAACAGAGGTGTTTTTTGCGAAGTGCCTACCTGTAGATTTTGGCATGTAGCTCATCCGGCACCTAGTGAAACCTACCAAACCTGTGCATTTCTGAAAACTAGAGACCTAGGGGAATCCAAGGAGGGGTGACTTGCGGGGCTCGGACCAGGTTCTGTTACCCAGAATCCTTTGCAAACCTCAAAATTTGGCTAAAAAAACACATGTTCCTCACATTTCTGTGGCAGAAAGTTCTGGAATCTGAGAGGACCTACAAATTTCCTTCCACCCAGCGTTCCCCCAAGTCTCCCGATAAAAATGATACCTCACTTGCGTGGGTAGGCCTAGCGCCGGCGACAGGAAACACCCCAAAGCGCAACGTGGACACATCCTAAATTGTGGAAAAAAACAGAGGTGTTTTTTGCGAAGTGCCTACCTGTAGATTTTGGCCTGTAGCTCAGCCGGCACCTAGGGAAACCTACCAAACCTGTGCATTTCTGAAAACTAGAGACCTAGGGAAATCCAAGGAGGGGTGACTTGCGGGGCTCGGACCAGGTTCTGTTACCCAGAATCCTTTGCAAACCTCAAAATTTGGCTAAAAAAACACATGTTCCTCACATTTCTGTGGCAGAAAGTTCTGGAATCTGAGAGGAGCTACAAATTTCCTTCCACCCAGCGTTCCCCCAAGTCTCCCGATAAAAATGATACCTCACTTGCGTGGGTAGGCCTAGCGCCGGCGACAGGAAACACCCCAAAGCGCAACGTGGACACATCCTAAATTTTGGGAAAAAACAGAGGTGCTTTTTGCGAAGTGCCTACCTGTAGATTTTGGCCTCTAGCTCAGCAGGCACCTAGGGAAACCTACCAAACCTGTGCAATTCTGAAAACTAGAGACCTAGGGGAATCCAAGGAGGGGTGACTTGCGGGGCTCGGACCAGGTTCTGTTACCCAGAATCCTTTGCAAACCTCAAAATTTGGCTAAAAAAACACATGTTCCTCACATTTCTGTGGCAGAAAGTTCTGGAATCTGAGAGGAGCTACAAATTTCCTTCCACCCAGCGTTCCCCCAAGTCTCCCGATAAAAATGATACCTCACTTGCGTGGGTAGGCCTAGCGCCGGCGACAGGAAACACCCCAAAGCGCAACATGGACACATCCTAAATTTTGGAAAAAAACAGAGGTGTTTTTTGCGAAGTGCCTACCTGTAGATTTTGGCCTCTAGCTCAGCCGGCACCCAGGGAAACCCACCAAACCTGTGCATTTCTGAAAACTAGAGACCTAGGGGAATCCAAGGAGGGGTGACTTGCGGGGCTCGGACCAGGTTCTGTTACCCAGAATCCTTTGCAAACCTCAAAATTTGGCAAAAAAAACACATGTTCCTCACATTTCTGTGGCAGAAAGTTCTGGAATCTGAGAGGAGCTACAAATTTCCTTCCAGCCAGCGTTCCCCCAAGTCTCCCGATAAAAATGATACCTCACTTGCGTGGGTAGACCTAGCGCCGGCGACAGGAAACACCCCGAAGCGCAACGTGGACACATCCTAAATTTTGGAAAAAAACAGAGGTGTTTTTTGCGAAGTGCCTACCTGTAGATTTTGGCATGTAGCTCATCCGGCACCTAGTGAAACCTACCAAACCTGTGCATTTCTGAAAACTAGAGACCTAGGGGAATCCAAGGAGGGGTGACTTGCGGGGCTCGGACCAGGTTCTGTTACCCAGAATCCTTTGCAAACCTCAAAATTTGGCTAAAAAAACACATGTTCCTCACATTTCTGTGGCAGAAAGTTCTGGAATCTGAGAGGACCTACAAATTTCCTTCCACCCAGCGTTCCCCCAAGTCTCCCGATAAAAATGATACCTCACTTGCGTGGGTAGGCCTAGCGCCGGCGACAGGAAACACCCCAAAGCGCAACGTGGACACATCCTAAATTGTGGAAAAAAACAGAGGTGTTTTTTGCGAAGTGCCTACCTGTAGATTTTGGCCTGTAGCTCAGCCGGAACCTAGGGAAACCTACCAAACCTGTGCATTTCTGAAAACTAGAGACCTAGGGAAATCCAAGGAGGGGTGACTTGCGGGGCTCGGACCAGGTTCTGTTACCCAGAATCCTTTGCAAACCTCAAAATTTGGCTAAAAAAACACATGTTCCTCACATTTCTGTGGCAGAAAGTTCTGGAATCTGAGAGGAGCTACAAATTTCCTTCCACCCAGCGTTCCCCCAAGTCTCCCGATAAAAATGATACCTCACTTGCGTAGGTAGGCCTAGCGCCGGTGACAGGAAACACCCCAAAGCGCAACGTGGACACATCCTAAATTTTGGAAAAAAACAGAGGTGTTTTTTGCGAAGTGCCTACCTGTAGATTTTGGCCTCTAGCTCAGCCGGCACCTAGGGAAACCTACCAAACCTGTGCATTTCTGAAAACTAGAGACCTAGGGGAATCCAAGGAGGGGTGACTTGCGGGGCTCGGACCAGGTTCTGTTACCCAGAATCCTTTGCAAACCTCAAAATTTGGCTAAAAAAACACATGTTCCTCACATTTCTGTGGCAGAAAGTTCTGGAATCTGAGAGGAGCTACAAATTTCCTTCCACCCAGCGTTCCCCCAAGTCTCCCGATAAAAATGATACCTCACTTGCGTGGGTAGGCCTAGCGCCGGCGACAGGAAACACCCCAAAGCGCAACGTGCACACATCCTAAATTTTGGGAAAAAACAGAGGTGTTTTTTGCGAAGTGCCTACCTGTAGATTTTGGCCTCTAGCTCAGCCGGCACCTAGGGAAACCTACCAAACCTGTGCAATTCTGAAAACTAGAGACCTAGGGGAATCCAAGGAGGGGTGACTTGCGGGGCTCGGACCAGGTTCTGTTACCCAGAATCCTTTGCAAACCTCAAAATTTGGCTAAAAAAACACATGTTCCTCACATTTCTGTGGCAGAAAGTTCTGGAATCTGAGAGGAGCTACAAATTTCCTTCCACCCAGCGTTCCCCCAAGTCTCCCGATAAAAATGATACCTCACTTGCGTGGGTAGGCCTAGCGCCGGCGACAGGAAACACCCCAAAGCGCAACGTGGACACATCCTAAATTTTGGAAAAAAACAGAGGTGTTTTTTGCGAAGTGCCTACCTGTAGATTTTGGCCTCTAGCTCAGCCGGCACCCAGGGAAACCTACCAAACCTGTGCATTTCTGAAAACTAGAGACCTAGGGGAATCCAAGGAGGGGTGACTTGCGGGGCTCGGACCAGGTTCTGTTACCCAGAATCCTTTGCAAACCTCAAAATTTGGCTAAAAAAACACATGTTCCTCACATTTCTGTGGCAGAAAGTTCTGGAATCTGAGAGGAGCTACAAATTTCCTTCCACCCAGCGTTCCCCCAAGTCTCCCGATAAAAATGATACCTCACTTGCGTGGGTAGGCCTAGCGCCGGCGACAGGAAACACCCCAAAGCGCAACGTGGACACATCCTAAATTTTGGAAAAAAACAGAGGTGTTTTTTGCGAAGTGCCTACCTGTAGATTTTGGCCTCTAGCTCAGCCGGCACCCAGGGAAACCTACCAAACCTGTGCATTTCTGAAAACTAGAGACCTAGGGGAATCCAAGGAGGGGTGACTTGCGGGGCTCGGACCAGGTTCTGTTACCCAGAATCCTTTGCAAACCTCAAAATTTGGCTAAAAAAACACATGTTCCTCACATTTCTGTGGCAGAAAGTTCTGGAATCTGAGAGGAGCTACAAATTTCCTTCCACCCAGCGTTCCCCCAAGTCTCCCGATAAAAATGATACCTCACTTGCGTAGGTAGGCCTAGCGCCGGCGACAGGAAACACCCCAAATCGCAATGTGGACACATCCTAAATTTTGGAAAAAAACAGAGGTGTTTTTTGCGAAGTGCCTACCTGTAGATTTTGGCCTCTAGCTCAGCCGGCACCTAGGGAAACCTACCAAACCTGTGCATTTCTGAAAACTAGAGACCTAGGGGAATCCAAGGAGGGGTGATTTGCGGGGCTTGGACCAGGTTCTGTTACCCAGAATCCTTTGCAAACCTCAAAATTTGGCTAAAAAAACACATGTTCCTCACATTTCTGTGGCAGAAAGTTCTGGAATCTGAGAGGAGCTACAAATTTCCTTCCACCCAGCGTTCCCCCAAGTCTCCCGATAAAAATGATACCTCACTTGCGTGGGTAGGCCTAGCGCCGGCGACAGGAAACACCCCAAAGCGCAACGTGGACACATCCTAAATTTTGGGAAAAAACAGAGGTGCTTTTTGCGAAGTGCCTACCTGTAGATTTTGGCCTCTAGCTCAGCAGGCACCTAGGGAAACCTACCAAACCTGTGCATTTCTGAAAACTAGAGACCTAGGGGAATCCAAGGAGGGGTGACTTGCGGGGCTCGGACCAGGTTCTGTTACCCAGAATCCTTTGCAAACCTCAAAATTTGGCAAAAAAAACACATGTTCCTCACATTTCTGTGGCAGAAAGTTCTGGAATCTGAGAGGAGCTACAAATTTCCTTCCAGCCAGCGTTCCCCCAAGTCTCCCGATAAAAATTATACCTCACTTGCGTGGGTAGACCTAGCGCCGGCGACAGGAAACACCCCGAAGCGCAACGTGGACACATCCTAAATTTTGGAAAAAAACAGAGGTGTTTTTTGCGAAGTGCCTACCTGTAGATTTTGGCATGTAGCTCATCCGGCACCTAGTGAAACCTACCAAACCTGTGCATTTCTGAAAACTAGAGACCTAGGGGAATCCAAGGAGGGGTGACTTGCGGGGCTCGGACCAGGTTCTGTTACCCAGAATCCTTTGCAAACCTCAAAATTTGGCTAAAAAAACACATGTTCCTCACATTTCTGTGGCAGAAAGTTCTGGAATCTGAGAGGACCTACAAATTTCCTTCCACCCAGCGTTCCCCCAAGTCTCCCGATAAAAATGATACCTCACTTGCGTGGGTAGGCCTAGCGCCGGCGACAGGAAACACCCCAAAGCGCAACGTGGACACATCCTAAATTGTGGAAAAAAACAGAGGTGTTTTTTGCGAAGTGCCTACCTGTAGATTTTGGCCTGTAGCTCAGCCGGCACCTAGGGAAACCTACCAAACCTGTGCATTTCTGAAAACTAGAGACCTAGGGAAATCCAAGGAGGGGTGACTTGCGGGGCTCGGACCAGGTTCTGTTACCCAGAATCCTTTGCAAACCTCAAAATTTGGCTAAAAAAACACATGTTCCTCACATTTCTGTGGCAGAAAGTTCTGGAATCTGAGAGGAGCTACAAATTTCCTTCCACCCAGCGTTCCCCCAAGTCTCCCGATAAAAATGATACCTCACTTGCGTGGGTAGGCCTAGCGCCGGCGACAGGAAACACCCCAAAGCGCAACGTGGACACATCCTAAATTTTGGGAAAAAACAGAGGTGCTTTTTGCGAAGTGCCTACCTGTAGATTTTGGCCTCTAGCTCAGCAGGCACCTAGGGAAACCTACCAAACCTGTGCAATTCTGAAAACTAGAGACCTAGGGGAATCCAAGGAGGGGTGACTTGCGGGGCTCGGACCAGGTTCTGTTACCCAGAATCCTTTGCAAACCTCAAAATTTGGCTAAAAAAACACATGTTCCTCACATTTCTGTGGCAGAAAGTTCTGGAATCTGAGAGGAGCTACAAATTTCCTTCCACCCAGCGTTCCCCCAAGTCTCCCGATAAAAATGATACCTCACTTGCGTGGGTAGGCCTAGCGCCGGCGACAGGAAACACCCCAAAGCACAACATGGACACATCCTAAATTTTGGAAAAAAACAGAGGTGTTTTTTGCGAAGTGCCTACCTGTAGATTTTGGCCTCTAGCTCAGCCGGCACCCAGGGAAACCTACCAAACCTGTGCATTTCTGAAAACTAGAGACCTAGGGGAATCCAAGGAGGGGTGACTTGCGGGGCTCGGACCAGGTTCTGTTACCCAGAATCCTTTGCAAACCTCAAAATTTGGCAAAAAAAACACATGTTCCTCACATTTCTGTGGCAGAAAGTTCTGGAATCTGAGAGGAGCTACAAATTTCCTTCCAGCCAGCGTTCCCCCAAGTCTCCCGATAAAAATGATACCTCACTTGCGTGGGTAGACCTAGCGCCGGCGACAGGAAACACCCCGAAGCGCAACGTGGACACATCCTAAATTTTGGAAAAAAACAGAGGTGTTTTTTGCGAAGTGCCTACCTGTAGATTTTGGCATGTAGCTCATCCGGCACCTAGTGAAACCTACCAAACCTGTGCATTTCTGAAAACTAGAGACCTAGGGGAATCCAAGGAGGGGTGACTTGCGGGGCTCGGACCAGGTTCTGTTACCCAGAATCCTTTGCAAACCTCAAAATTTGGCTAAAAAAACACATGTTCCTCACATTTCTGTGGCAGAAAGTTCTGGAATCTGAGAGGACCTACAAATTTCCTTCCACCCAGCGTTCCCCCAAGTCTCCCGATAAAAATGATACCTCACTTGCGTGGGTAGGCCTAGCGCCGGCGACAGGAAACACCCCAAAGCGCAACGTGGACACATCCTAAATTGTGGAAAAAAACAGAGGTGTTTTTTGCGAAGTGCCTACCTGTAGATTTTGGCCTGTAGCTCAGCCGGAACCTAGGGAAACCTACCAAACCTGTGCATTTCTGAAAACTAGAGACCTAGGGAAATCCAAGGAGGGGTGACTTGCGGGGCTCGGACCAGGTTCTGTTACCCAGAATCCTTTGCAAACCTCAAAATTTGGCTAAAAAAACACATGTTCCTCACATTTCTGTGGCAGAAAGTTCTGGAATCTGAGAGGAGCTACAAATTTCCTTCCACCCAGCGTTCCCCCAAGTCTCCCGATAAAAATGATACCTCACTTGCGTAGGTAGGCCTAGCGCCGGTGACAGGAAACACCCCAAAGCGCAACGTGGACACATCCTAAATTTTGGAAAAAAACAGAGGTGTTTTTTGCGAAGTGCCTACCTGTAGATTTTGGCCTCTAGCTCAGCCGGCACCTAGGGAAACCTACCAAACCTGTGCATTTCTGAAAACTAGAGACCTAGGGGAATCCAAGGAGGGGTGACTTGCGGGGCTCGGACCAGGTTCTGTTACCCAGAATCCTTTGCAAACCTCAAAATTTGGCTAAAAAAACACATGTTCCTCACATTTCTGTGGCAGAAAGTTCTGGAATCTGAGAGGAGCTACAAATTTCCTTCCACCCAGCGTTCCCCCAAGTCTCCCGATAAAAATGATACCTCACTTGCGTGGGTAGGCCTAGCGCCGGCGACAGGAAACACCCCAAAGCGCAACGTGCACACATCCTAAATTTTGGGAAAAAACAGAGGTGTTTTTTGCGAAGTGCCTACCTGTAGATTTTGGCCTCTAGCTCAGCCGGCACCTAGGGAAACCTACCAAACCTGTGCAATTCTGAAAACTAGAGACCTAGGGGAATCCAAGGAGGGGTGACTTGCGGGGCTCGGACCAGGTTCTGTTACCCAGAATCCTTTGCAAACCTCAAAATTTGGCTAAAAAAACACATGTTCCTCACATTTCTGTGGCAGAAAGTTCTGGAATCTGAGAGGAGCTACAAATTTCCTTCCACCCAGCGTTCCCCCAAGTCTCCCGATAAAAATGATACCTCACTTGCGTGGGTAGGCCTAGCGCCGGCGACAGGAAACACCCCAAAGCGCAACGTGGACACATCCTAAATTTTGGAAAAAAACAGAGGTGTTTTTTGCGAAGTGCCTACCTGTAGATTTTGGCCTCTAGCTCAGCCGGCACCCAGGGAAACCTACCAAACCTGTGCATTTCTGAAAACTAGAGACCTAGGGGAATCCAAGGAGGGGTGACTTGCGGGGCTCGGACCAGGTTCTGTTACCCAGAATCCTTTGCAAACCTCAAAATTTGGCTAAAAAAACACATGTTCCTCACATTTCTGTGGCAGAAAGTTCTGGAATCTGAGAGGAGCTACAAATTTCCTTCCACCCAGCGTTCCCCCAAGTCTCCCGATAAAAATGATACCTCACTTGCGTGGGTAGGCCTAGCGCCGGCGACAGGAAACACCCCAAAGCGCAACGTGCACACATCCTAAATTTTGGGAAAAAACAGAGGTGTTTTTTGCGAAGTGCCTACCTGTAGATTTTGGCCTCTAGCTCAGCCGGCACCTAGGGAAACCTACCAAACCTGTGCAATTCTGAAAACTAGAGACCTAGGGGAATCCAAGGAGGGGTGACTTGCGGGCCTCGGACCAGGTTCTGTTACCCAGAATCCTTTGCAAACCTCAAAATTTGGCTAAAAAAACACATGTTCCTCACATTTCTGTGGCAGAAAGTTCTGGAATCTGAGAGGAGCTACAAATTTCCTTCCACCCAGCGTTCCCCCAAGTCTCCCGATAAAAATGATACCTCACTTGCGTGGGTAGGCCTAGCGCCGGCGACAGGAAACACCCCAAAGCGCAACGTGCACACATCCTAAATTTTGGGAAAAAACAGAGGTGTTTTTTGCGAAGTGCCTACCTGTAGATTTTGGCCTCTAGCTCAGCCGGCACCTAGGGAAACCTACCAAACCTGTGCAATTCTGAAAACTAGAGACCTAGGGGAATCCAAGGAGGGGTGACTTGCGGGCCTCGGACCAGGTTCTGTTACCCAGAATCCTTTGCAAACCTCAAAATTTGGCTAAAAAAACACATGTTCCTCACATTTCTGTGGCAGAAAGTTCTGGAATCTGAGAGGAGCTACAAATTTCCTTCCACCCAGCGTTCCCCCAAGTCTCCCGATAAAAATGATACCTCACTTGCGTGGGTAGGCCTAGCGCCGGCGACAGGAAACACCCCAAAGCGCAACGTGGACACATCCTAAATTTTGGAAAAAAACAGAGGTGTTTTTTGCGAAGTGCCTACCTGTAGATTTTGGCCTCTAGCTCAGCCGGCACCCAGGGAAACCTACCAAACCTGTGCATTTCTGAAAACTAGAGACCTAGGGGAATCCAAGGAGGGGTGACTTGCGGGGCTCGGACCAGGTTCTGTTACCCAGAATCCTTTGCAAACCTCAAAATTTGGCAAAAAAAACACATGTTCCTCACATTTCTGTGGCAGAAAGTTCTGGAATCTGAGAGGAGCTACAAATTTCCTTCCAGCCAGCGTTCCCCCAAGTCTCCCGATAAAAATGATACCTCACTTGCGTGGGTAGACCTAGCGCCGGCGACAGGAAACACCCCGAAGCGCAACGTGGACACATCCTAAATTTTGGAAAAAAACAGAGGTGTTTTTTGCGAAGTGCCTACCTGTAGATTTTGGCATGTAGCTCATCCGGCACCTAGTGAAACCTACCAAACCTGTGCATTTCTGAAAACTAGAGACCTAGGGGAATCCAAGGAGGGGTGACTTGCGGGGCTCGGACCAGGTTCTGTTACCCAGAATCCTTTGCAAACCTCAAAATTTGGCTAAAAAAACACATGTTCCTCACATTTCTGTGGCAGAAAGTTCTGGAATCTGAGAGGAGCTACAAATTTCCTTCCACCCAGCGTTCCCCCAAGTCTCCCGATAAAAATGATACCTCACTTGCGTGGGTAGGCCTAGCGCCGGCGACAGGAAACACCCCAAAGCGCAACGTGGACACATCCTAAATTTTGGAAAAAAACAGAGGTGTTTTTTGCGAAGTGCCTACCTGTAGATTTTGGCCTGTAGCTCAGCCGGCACCTAGGGAAACCTACCAAACCTGTGCATTTCTGAAAACTAGAGACCTAGGGAAATCCAAGGAGGGGTGACTTGCGGGGCTCGGACCAGGTTCTGTTACCCAGAATCCTTTGCAAAGCTCAAAATTTGGCTAAAAAAACACATGTTCCTCACATTTCTGTGGCAGAAAGTTCTGGAATCTGAGAGGAGCTACAAATTTCCTTCCACCCAGCGTTCCCCCAAGTCTCCCGATAAAAATGATACCTCACTTGCGTAGGTAGGCCTAGCGCCGGTGACAGGAAACACCCCAAAGCGCAACGTGGACACATCCTAAATTTTGGAAAAAAACAGAGGTGTTTTTTGCGAAGTGCCTACCTGTAGATTTTGGCCTCTAGCTCAGCCGGCACCTAGGGAAACCTACCAAACCTGTGCAATTCTGAAAACTAGAGACCTAGGGGAATCCAAGGAGGGGTGACTTGCGGGGCTCGGACCAGGGTCTGTTACCCAGAATCCTTTGCAAACCTCAAAATTTGGCTAAAAAAACACATGTTCCTCACATTTCTGTGGCAGAAAGTTCTGGAATCTGAGAGGAGCTACAAATTTCCTTCCACCCAGCGTTCCCCCAAGTCTCCCGATAAAAATGATGCCTCACTTGCGTGGGTAGGCTTAGCGCCGGCGACAGGAAACACCCCAAAGCGCAACGTGGACACATCCTAAATTTTGGATAAAAACAGAGGTGTTTTTTGCGAAGTGCCTACCTGTAGATTTTGGCCTCTAGCTCAGCCGGCACCCAGGGAAACCTACCAAACCTGTGCATTTCTGAAAACTAGAGACCTAGGGGAATCCAAGGAGGGGTGACTTGCGGGGCTTGGACCAGGTTCTGTTACCCAGAATCTTTTGCAAACCTCAAAATTTGGCTAAAAAAACACATGTTCCTCACATTTCTGTGGCAGAAAGTTCTGGAATCTGAGAGGAGCTACAAATTTCCTTCCACCCAGCGTTCCCCCAAGTCTCCCGATAAAAATGATACCTCACTTGCGTGGGTAGGCCTAGCGCCGGCGACAGGAAACACCCCAAAGCGCAACGTGGACACATCCTAAATTTTGGAAAAAAACAGAGGTGTTTTTTGCGAAGTGCCTACCTGTAGATTTTGGCCTGTAGCTCAGCCGGCACCTAGGGAAACCTACCAAACCTCTGCATTTCTGAAAACTAGAGACCTAGGGAAATCCAAGGAGGGGTGACTTGCGGGGCTCGGACCAGGTTCTGTTACCCAGAATCCTTTGCAAACCTCAAAATTTGGCTAAAAAAACACATGTTCCTCACATTTCTGTGGCAGAAAGTTCTGGAATCTGAGAGGAGCTACAAATTTCCTTCCACCCAGCGTTCCCCCAAGTCTCCCGATAAAAATGATACCTCACTTGCGTGGGTAGGCCTAGCGCCGGCGACAGGAAACACCCCAAAGCGCAACGTGGACACATCCTAAATTTTGGGAAAAAACAGAGGTGCTTTTTGCGAAGTGCCTACCTGTAGATTTTGGCCTCTAGCTCAGCAGGCACCTAGGGAAACCTACCAAACCTGTGCAATTCTGAAAACTAGAGACCTAGGGGAATCCAAGGAGGGGTGACTTGCGGGGCTCGGACCAGGTTCTGTTACCCAGAATCCTTTGCAAACCTCAAAATTTGGCTAAAAAAACACATGTTCCTCACATTTCTGTGGCAGAAAGTTCTGGAATCTGAGAGGAGCTACAAATTTCCTTCCACCCAGCGTTCCCCCAAGTCTCCCGATAAAAATGATACCTCACTTGCGTGGGTAGGCCTAGCGCCGGCGACAGGAAACACCCCAAAGCGCAACGTGGACACATCCTAAATTTTGGAAAAAAACAGAGGTGTTTTTTGCGAAGTGCCTACCTGTAGATTTTGGCCTCTAGCTCAGCCGGCACCCAGGGAAACCTACCAAACCTGTGCATTTCTGAAAACTAGAGACCTAGGGGAATCCAAGGAGGGGTGACTTGCGGGGCTCGGACCAGGTTCTGTTACCCAGAATCCTTTGCAAACCTCAAAATTTGGCAAAAAAAACACATGTTCCTCACATTTCTGTGGCAGAAAGTTCTGGAATCTGAGAGGAGCTACAAATTTCCTTCCAGCCAGCGTTCCCCCAAGTCTCCCGATAAAAATGATACCTCACTTGCGTGGGTAGACCTAGCGCCGGCGACAGGAAACACCCCGAAGCGCAACGTGGACACATCCTAAATTTTGGAAAAAAACAGAGGTGTTTTTTGCGAAGTGCCTACCTGTAGATTTTGGCATGTAGCTCATCCGGCACCTAGTGAAACCTACCAAACCTGTGCATTTCTGAAAACTAGAGACCTAGGGGAATCCAAGGAGGGGTGACTTGCGGGGCTCGGACCAGGTTCTGTTACCCAGAATCCTTTGCAAACCTCAAAATTTGGCTAAAAAAACACATGTTCCTCACATTTCTGTGGCAGAAAGTTCTGGAATCTGAGAGGACCTACAAATTTCCTTCCACCCAGCGTTCCCCCAAGTCTCCCGATAAAAATGATACCTCACTTGCGTGGGTAGGCCTAGCGCCGGCGACAGGAAACACCCCAAAGCGCAACGTGGACACATCCTAAATTGTGGAAAAAAACAGAGGTGTTTTTTGCGAAGTGCCTACCTGTAGATTTTGGCCTGTAGCTCAGCCGGCACCTAGGGAAACCTACCAAACCTGTGCATTTCTGAAAACTAGAGACCTAGGGAAATCCAAGGAGGGGTGACTTGCGGGGCTCGGACCAGGTTCTGTTACCCAGAATCCTTTGCAAACCTCAAAATTTGGCTAAAAAAACACATGTTCCTCACATTTCTGTGGCAGAAAGTTCTGGAATCTGAGAGGAGCTACAAATTTCCTTCCACCCAGCGTTCCCCCAAGTCTCCCGATAAAAATGATACCTCACTTGCGTAGGTAGGCCTAGCGCCGGTGACAGGAAACACCCCAAAGCGCAACGTGGACACATCCTAAATTTTGGAAAAAAACAGAGGTGTTTTTTGCGAAGTGCCTACCTGTAGATTTTGGCCTCTAGCTCAGCCGGCACCTAGGGAAACCTACCAAACCTGTGCATTTCTGAAAACTAGAGACCTAGGGGAATCCAAGGAGGGGTGACTTGCGGGGCTCGGACCAGGTTCTGTTACCCAGAATCCTTTGCAAACCTCAAAATTTGGCTAAAAAAACACATGTTCCTCACATTTCTGTGGCAGAAAGTTCTGGAATCTGAGAGGAGCTACAAATTTCCTTCCACCCAGCGTTCCCCCAAGTCTCCCGATAAAAATGATACCTCACTTGCGTGGGTAGGCCTAGCGCCGGCGACAGGAAACACCCCAAAGCGCAACGTGCACACATCCTAAATTTTGGGAAAAAACAGAGGTGTTTTTTGCGAAGTGCCTACCTGTAGATTTTGGCCTCTAGCTCAGCCGGCACCTAGGGAAACCTACCAAACCTGTGCAATTCTGAAAACTAGAGACCTAGGGGAATCCAAGGAGGGGTGACTTGCGGGGCTCGGACCAGGTTCTGTTACCCAGAATCCTTTGCAAACCTCAAAATTTGGCTAAAAAAACACATGTTCCTCACATTTCTGTGGCAGAAAGTTCTGGAATCTGAGAGGAGCTACAAATTTCCTTCCACCCAGCGTTCCCCCAAGTCTCCCGATAAAAATGATACCTCACTTGCGTGGGTAGGCCTAGCGCCGGCGACAGGAAACACCCCAAAGCGCAACGTGGACACATCCTAAATTTTGGAAAAAAACAGAGGTGTTTTTTGCGAAGTGCCTACCTGTAGATTTTGGCCTCTAGCTCAGCCGGCACCCAGGGAAACCTACCAAACCTGTGCATTTCTGAAAACTAGAGACCTAGGGGAATCCAAGGAGGGGTGACTTGCGGGGCTCGGACCAGGTTCTGTTACCCAGAATCCTTTGCAAACCTCAAAATTTGGCTAAAAAAACACATGTTCCTCACATTTCTGTGGCAGAAAGTTCTGGAATCTGAGAGGAGCTACAAATTTCCTTCCACCCAGCGTTCCCCCAAGTCTCCCGATAAAAATGATACCTCACTTGCGTGGGTAGGCCTAGCGCCGGCGACAGGAAACACCCCAAAGCGCAACGTGCACACATCCTAAATTTTGGGAAAAAACAGAGGTGTTTTTTGCGAAGTGCCTACCTGTAGATTTTGGCCTCTAGCTCAGCCGGCACCTAGTGAAACCTACCAAACCTGTGCAATTCTGAAAACTAGAGACCTAGGGGAATCCAAGGAGGGGTGACTTGCGGGCCTCGGACCAGGTTCTGTTACCCAGAATCCTTTGCAAACCTCAAAATTTGGCTTAAAAAACACATGTTCCTCACATTTCTGTGGCAGAAAGTTCTGGAATCTGAGAGGAGCTACAAATTTCCTTCCACCCAGCGTTCCCCCAAGTCTCCCGATAAAAATGATACCTCACTTGCGTGGGTAGGCCTAGCGCCGGCGACAGGAAACACCCCAAAGCGCAACGTGGACACATCCTAAATTTTGGAAAAAAACAGAGGTGTTTTTTGCGAAGTGCCTACCTGTAGATTTTGGCCTCTAGCTCAGCCGGCACCCAGGGAAACCTACCAAACCTGTGCATTTCTGAAAACTAGAGACCTAGGGGAATCCAAGGAGGGGTGACTTGCGGGGCTCGGACCAGGTTCTGTTACCCAGAATCCTTTGCAAACCTCAAAATTTGGCAAAAAAAACACATGTTCCTCACATTTCTGTGGCAGAAAGTTCTGGAATCTGAGAGGAGCTACAAATTTCCTTCCAGCCAGCGTTCCCCCAAGTCTCCCGATAAAAATGATACCTCACTTGCGTGGGTAGACCTAGCGCCGGCGACAGGAAACACCCCGAAGCGCAACGTGGACACATCCTAAATTTTGGAAAAAAACAGAGGTGTTTTTTGCAAAGTGCCTACCTGTAGATTTTGGCATGTAGCTCATCCGGCACCTAGTGAAACCTACCAAACCTGTGCATTTCTGAAAACTAGAGACCTAGGGGAATCCAAGGAGGGGTGACTTGCGGGGCTCGGACCAGGTTCTGTTACCCAGAATCCTTTGCAAACCTCAAAATTTGGCTAAAAAAACACATGTTCCTCACATTTCTGTGGCAGAAAGTTCTGGAATCTGAGAGGAGCTACAAATTTCCTTCCACCCAGCGTTCCCCCAAGTCTCCCGATAAAAATGATACCTCACTTGCGTGGGTAGGCCTAGCGCCGGCGACAGGAAACACCCCAAAGCGCAACGTGGACACATCCTAAATTTTGGAAAAAAACAGAGGTGTTTTTTGCGAAGTGCCTACCTGTAGATTTTGGCCTGTAGCTCAGCCGGCACCTAGGGAAACCTACCAAACCTGTGCATTTCTGAAAACTAGAGACCTAGGGAAATCCAAGGAGGGGTGACTTGCGGGGCTCGGACCAGGTTCTGTTACCCAGAATCCTTTGCAAACCTCAAAATTTGGCTAAAAAAACACATGTTCCTCACATTTCTGTGGCAGAAAGTTCTGGAATCTGAGAGGAGCTACAAATTTCCTTCCACCCAGCGTTCCCCCAAGTCTCCCGATAAAAATGATACCTCACTTGCGTAGGTAGGCCTAGCGCCGGTGACAGGAAACACCCCAAAGCGCAACGTGGACACATCCTAAATTTTGGAAAAAACCAGAGGTGTTTTTTGCGAAGTGCCTACCTGTAGATTTTGGCCTCTAGCTCAGCCGGCACCTAGGGAAACCTACCAAACCTGTGCAATTCTGAAAACTAGAGACCTAGGGGAATCCAAGGAGGGGTGACTTGCGGGGCTCGGACCAGGTTCTGTTACCCAGAATCCTTTGCAAACCTCAAAATTTGGCTAAAAAAACACATGTTCCTCACATTTCTGTGGCAGAAAGTTCTGGAATCTGAGAGGAGCTACAAATTTCCTTCCACCCAGCGTTCCCCCAAGTCTCCCGATAAAAATGATACCTCACTTGCGTGGGTAGGCCTAGCGCCGGCGACAGGAAACACCCCAAAGCGCAACGTGGACACATCCTAAATTTTGGAAAAAAACAGAGGTGTTTTTTGCGAAGTGCCTACCTGTAGATTTTGGCCTGTAGCTCAGCCGGCACCTAGGGAAACCTACCAAACCTGTGCATTTCTGAAAACTAGAGACCTAGGGAAATCCAAGGAGGGGTGACTTGCGGGGCTCGGACCATGTTCTGTTACCCAGAATCCTTTGCAAACCTCAAAATTTGGCTAAAAAAACACATGTTCCTCACATTTCTGTGGCAGAAAGTTCTGGAATCTGAGAGGAGCTACAAATTTCCTTCCACCCAGCGTTCCCCCAAGTCTCCCGATAAAAATGATACCTCACTTGCGTGGGTAGGCCTAGCGCCGGCGACAGGAAACACCCCAAAGCGCAACGTGGACACATCCTAAATTTTGGAAAAAAACAGAGGTGTTTTTTGCGAAGTGCCTACCTGTAGATTTTGGCCTGTAGCTCAGCCGGCACCTAGGGAAACCTACCAAACCTGTGCATTTCTGAAAACTAGAGACCTAGGGAAATCCAAGGAGGGGTGACTTGCGGGGCTCGGACCAGGTTCTGTTACCCAGAATCCTTTGCAAACCTCAAAATTTGGCTAAAAAAACACATGTTCCTCACATTTCTGTGGCAGAAAGTTCTGGAATCTGAGAGGAGCTACAAATTTCCTTCCACCCAGCGTTCCCCCAAGTCTCCCGATAAAAATGATACCTCACTTGCGTAGGTAGGCCTAGCGCCGGTGACAGGAAACACCCCAAAGCGCAACGTGGACACATCCTAAATTTTGGAAAAAAACAGAGGTGTTTTTTGCGAAGTGCCTACCTGTAGATTTTGGCCTCTAGCTCAGCCGGCACCTAGGGAAACCTACCAAACCTGTGCATTTCTGAAAACTAGAGACCTAGGGGAATCCAAGGAGGGGTGACTTGCGGGGCTCGGACCAGGTTCTGTTACCCAGAATCCTTTGCAAACCTCAAAATTTGGCTAAAAAAACACATGTTCCTCACATTTCTGTGGCAGAAAGTTCTGGAATCTGAGAGGAGCTACAAATTTCCTTCCACCCAGCGTTCCCCCAAGTCTCCCGATAAAAATGATACCTCACTTGCGTGGGTAGGCCTAGCGCCGGCGACAGGAAACACCCCAAAGCGCAACGTGGACACATCCTAAATTTTGGAAAAAAACAGAGGTGTTTTTTGCGAAGTGCCTACCTGTAGATTTTGGCCTGTAGCTCAGCCGGCACCTAGGGAAACCTACCAAACCTGTGCATTTCTGAAAACTAGAGACCTAGGGAAATCCAAGGAGGGGTGACATGCGGGGCTCGGACCAGGTTCTGTTACCCAGAATCCTTTGCAAACCTCAAAATTTGGCTAAAAAAACACATGTTCCTCACATTTCTGTGGCAGAAAGTTCTGGAATCTGAGAGGAGCTACAAATTTCCTTCCACCCAGCGTTCCCCCAAGTCTCCCGATAAAAATGATACCTCACTTGCGTAGGTAGGCCTAGCGCCGGTGACAGGAAACACCCCAAAGCGCAACGTGGACACATCCTAAATTTTGGAAAAAAACAGAGGTGTTTTTTGCGAAGTGCCTACCTGTAGATTTTGGCCTCTAGCTCAGCCGGCACCTAGGGAAACCTACCAAACCTGTGCATTTCTGAAAACTAGAGACCTAGGGGAATCCAAGGAGGGGTGACTTGCGGGGCTCGGACCAGGTTCTGTTACCCAGAATCCTTTGCAAACCTCAAAATTTGGCTAAAAAAACACATGTTCCTCACATTTCTGTGGCAGAAAGTTCTGGAATCTGAGAGGAGCTACAAATTTCCTTCCACCCAGCGTTCCCCCAAGTCTCCCGATAAAAATGATACCTCACTTGCGTGGGTAGGCCTAGCGCCGGCGACAGGAAACCCCCCAAAGCGCAACGTGGACACATCCTAAATTTTGGGAAAAAACAGAGGTGTTTTTTGCGAAGTGCCTACCTGTAGATTTTGGCCTCTAGCTCAGCCGGCACCTAGGGAAACCTACCAAACCTGTGCAATTCTGAAAACTAGAGACCTAGGGGAATCCAAGGAGGGGTGACTTGCGGGGCTCGGACCAGGTTCTGTTACCCAGAATCCTTTGCAAACCTCAAAATTTGGCTAAAAAAACACATGTTCCTCACATTTCTGTGGCAGAAAGTTCTGGAATCTGAGAGGAGCTACAAATTTCCTTCCACCCAGCGTTCCCCCAAGTCTCCCGATAAAAATGATACCTCACTTGCGTGGGTAGGCCTAGCGCCGGCGACAGGAAACACCCCAAAGCGCAACGTGGACACATCCTAAATTTTGGAAAAAAACAGAGGTGTTTTTTGCGAAGTGCCTACCTGTAGATTTTGGCCTCTAGCTCAGCCGGCACCCAGGGAAACCTACCAAACCTGTGCATTTCTGAAAACTAGAGACCTAGGGGAATCCAAGGAGGGGTGACTTGCGGGGCTCGGACCAGGTTCTGTTACCCAGAATCCTTTGCAAACCTCAAAATTTGGCAAAAAAAACACATGTTCCTCTCATTTCTGTGGCAGAAAGTTCTGGAATCTGAGAGGAGCTACAAATTTCCTTCCAGCCAGCGTTCCCCCAAGTCTCCCGATAAAAATGATACCTCACTTGCGTAGGTAGACCTAGCGCCGGCGACAGGAAACACCCCGAAGCGCAACGTGGACACATCCTAAATTTTGGAAAAAAACAGAGGTGTTTTTTGCGAAGTGCCTACCTGTAGATTTTGGCATGTAGCTCATCCGGCACCTAGTGAAACCTACCAAACCTGTGCATTTCTGAAAACTAGAGACCTAGGGGAATCCAAGGAGGGGTGACTTGCGGGGCTCGGACCAGGTTCTGTTACCCAGAATCCTTTGCAAACCTCAAAATTTGGCTAAAAAAACACATGTTCCTCACATTTCTGTGGCAGAAAGTTCTGGAATCTGAGAGGAGCTACAAATTTCCTTCCACCCAGCGTTCCCCCAAGTCTCCCGATAAAAATGATACCTCACTTGCGTGGGTAGGCCTAGCGCCGGCGACAGGAAACACCCCAAAGCGCAACGTGGACACATCCTAAATTTTGGAAAAAAACAGAGGTGTTTTTTGCGAAGTGCCTACCTGTAGATTTTGGCCTGTAGCTCAGCCGGCACCTAGGGAAACCTACCAAACCTGTGCATTTCTGAAAACTAGAGACCTAGGGAAATCCAAGGAGGGGTGACTTGCGGGGCTCGGACCAGGTTCTGTTACCCAGAATCCTTTGCAAACCTCAAAATTTGGCTAAAAAAACACATGTTCCTCACATTTCTGTGGCAGAAAGTTCTAGAATCTGAGAGGAGCTACAAATTTCCTTCCACCCAGCGTTCCCCCAAGTCTCCCGATAAAAATGATACCTCACTTGCGTAGGTAGGCCTAGCGCCGGTGACAGGAAACACCCCAAAGCGCAACGTGGACACATCCTAAATTTTGGGAAAAAACAGAGGTGTTTTTTGCGAAGTGCCTACCTGTAGATTTTGGCCTCTAGCTCAGCCGGCACCTAGGGAAACCTACCAAACCTGTGCATTTCTGAAAACTAGAGACCTAGGGGAATCCAAGGAGGGGTGACTTGCGGGGCTCGGACCAGGTTCTGTTACCCAGAATCCTTTGCAAACCTCAAAATTTGGCTAAAAAAACACATGTTCCTCACATTTCTGTGGCAGAAAGTTCTGGAATCTGAGAGGAGCTACAAATTTCCTTCCACCCAGCGTTCCCCCAAGTCTCCCGATAAA
Organism: Pleurodeles waltl; assembly: GCF_031143425.1. NCBI lineage: Eukaryota > Metazoa > Chordata > Amphibia > Caudata > Salamandridae > Pleurodeles > Pleurodeles waltl. The sequence goes on along the minus strand of NC_090450.1, from coordinate 678,830,203 downwards.
AATGATACCTCACTTGCGTGGGTAGGCCTAGCGCCGGTGACAGGAAACACCCCAAAGCGCAACGTGGACACATCCTAAATTTTGGAAAAAAACAGAGGTGTTTTTTGCGAAGTGCCTACCTGTAGATTTTGGCCTCTAGCTCAGCCGGCACCTAGGGAAACCTACCAAACCTGTGCAATTCTGAAAACTAGAGACCTAGGGGAATCCAAGGAGGGGTGACTTGCGGGGCTCGGACCAGGTTCTGTTACCCAGAATCCTTTGCAAACCTCAAAATTTGGCTAAAAAAACACATGTTCCTCACATTTCTGTGGCAGAAAGTTCTGGAATCTGAGAGGAGCTACAAATTTCCTTCCACCCAGCGTTCCCCCAAGTCTCCCGATAAAAATGATACCTCACTTGCGTGGGTAGGCCTAGCGCCGGCGACAGGAAACACCCCAAAGCGCAACGTGGACACATCCTAAATTTTGGAAAAAAACAGAGGTGTTTTTTGCGAAGTGCCTACCTGTAGATTTTGGCCTGTAGCTCAGCCGGCACCTAGGGAAACCTACCAAACCTGTGCATTTCTGAAAACTAGAGACCTAGGGAAATCCAAGGAGGGGTGACTTGCGGGGCTCGGACCAGGTTCTGTTACCCAGAATCCTTTGCAAACCTCAAAATTTGGCTAAAAAAACACATGTTCCTCACATTTCTGTGGCAGAAAGTTCTGGAATCTGAGAGGAGCTACAAATTTCCTTCCACCCAGCGTTCCCCCAAGTCTCCCGATAAAAATGATACCTCACTTGCGTAGGTAGGCCTAGCGCCGGTGACAGGAAACACCCCAAAGCGCAACGTGGACACATCCTAAATTTTGGAAAAAAACAGAGGTGTTTTTTGCGAAGTGCCTACCTGTAGATTTTGGCCTCTAGCTCAGCCGGCACCTAGGGAAACCTACCAAACCTGTGCATTTCTGAAAACTAGAGACCTAGGGGAATCCAAGGAGGGGTGACTTGCGGGGCTCGGACCAGGTTCTGTTACCCAGAATCCTTTGCAAACCTCAAAATTTGGCTAAAAAAACACATGTTCCTCACATTTCTGTGGCAGAAAGTTCTGGAATCTGAGAGGAGCTACAAATTTCCTTCCACCCAGCGTTCCCCCAAGTCTCCCGATAAAAATGATACCTCACTTGCGTAGGTAGGCCTAGCGCCGGTGACAGGAAACACCCCAAAGCGCAACGTGGACACATCCTAAATTTTGGAAAAAAACAGAGGTGTTTTTTGCGAAGTGCCTACCTGTAGATTTTGGCCTCTAGCTCAGCCGGCACCTAGGGAAACCTACCAAACCTGTGCAATTCTGAAAACTAGAGACCTAGGGGAATCCAAGGAGGGGTGACTTGCGGGGCTCGGACCAGGTTCTGTTACCCAGAATCCTTTGCAAACCTCAAAATTTGGCTAAAAAAACACATGTTCCTCACATTTCTGTGGCAGAAAGTTCTGGAATCTGAGAGGAGCTACAAATTTCCTTCCACCCAGCGTTCCCCCAAGTCTCCCGATAAAAATGATACCTCACTTGCGTGGGTAGGCCTAGCGCCGGCGACAGGAAACACCCCAAAGCGCAACGTGGACACATCCTAAATTTTGGAAAAAAACAGAGGTGTTTTTTGCGAAGTGCCTACCTGTAGATTTTGGCCTGTAGCTCAGCCGGCACCTAGGGAAACCTACCAAACCTGTGCATTTCTGAAAACTAGAGACCTAGGGAAATCCAAGGAGGGGTGACTTGCGGGGCTCGGACCAGGTTCTGTTACCCAGAATCCTTTGCAAACCTCAAAATTTGGCTAAAAAAACACATGTTCCTCACATTTCTGTGGCAGAAAGTTCTGGAATCTGAGAGGAGCTACAAATTTCCTTCCACCCAGCGTTCCCCCAAGTCTCCCGATAAAAATGATACCTCACTTGCGTGGGTAGGCCTAGCGCCGGCGACAGGAAACACCCCAAAGCGCAACGTGGACACATCCTAAATTTTGGAAAAAAACAGAGGTGTTTTTTGCGAAGTGCCTACCTGTAGATTTTGGCCTGTAGCTCAGCCGGCACCTAGGGAAACCTACCAAACCTGTGCATTTCTGAAAACTAGAGACCTAGGGAAATCCAAGGAGGGTTGACTTGCGGGGCTCGGACCAGGTTCTGTTACCCAGAATCCTTTGCAAACCTCAAAATTTGGCTAAAAAAACACATGTTCCTCACATTTCTGTGGCAGAAAGTTCTGGAATCTGAGAGGAGCTACAAATTTCCTTCCACCCAGCGTTCCCCCAAGTCTCCCGATAAAAATGATACCTCACTTGCGTAGGTAGGCCTAGCGCCGGTGACAGGAAACACCCCAAAGCGCAACGTGGACACATCCTAAATTTTGGAAAAAAACAGAGGTGTTTTTTGCGAAGTGCCTACCTGTAGATTTTGGCCTCTAGCTCAGCCGGCACCTAGGGAAACCTACCAAACCTGTGCATTTCTGAAAACTAGAGACCTAGGGGAATCCAAGGAGGGGTGACTTGCGGGGCTCGGACCAGGTTCTGTTACCCAGAATCCTTTGCAAACCTCAAAATTTGGCTAAAAAAACACATGTTCCTCACATTTCTGTGGCAGAAAGTTCTGGAATCTGAGAGGAGCTACAAATTTCCTCCCACCCAGCGTTCCCCCAAGTCTCCCGATAAAAATGATACCTCACTTGCGTGGGTAGGCCTAGCGCCGGCGACAGGAAACACCCCAAAGCGCAACGTGGACACATCCTAAATTTTGGAAAAAAACAGAGGTGTTTTTTGCGAAGTGCCTACCTGTAGATTTTGGCCTGTAGCTCAGCCGGCACCTAGGGAAACCTACCAAACCTGTGCATTTCTGAAAACTAGAGACCTAGGGAAATCCAAGGAGGGGTGACATGCGGGGCTCGGACCAGGTTCTGTTACCCAGAATCCTTTGCAAACCTCAAAATTTGGCTAAAAAAACACATGTTCCTCACATTTCTGTGGCAGAAAGTTCTGGAATCTGAGAGGAGCTACAAATTTCCTTCCACACAGCGTTCCCCCAAGTCTCCCGATAAAAATGATACCTCACTTGCGTAGGTAGGCCTAGCGCCGGCGACAGGAAACACCCCAAAGCGCAACGTGGACACATCCTAAATTTTGGAAAAAAACAGAGGTGTTTTTTGCGAAGTGCCTACCTGTAGATTTTGGCCTCTAGCTCAGCCGGCACCTAGGGAAACCTACCAAACCTGTGCATTTCTGAAAACTAGAGACCTAGGGGAATCCAAGGAGGGGTGACTTGCGGGGCTCGGACCAGGTTCTGTTACCCAGAATCCTTTGCAAACCTCAAAATTTGGCAAAAAAAACACATGTTCCTCACATTTCTGTGGCAGAAAGTTCTGGAATCTGAGAGGAGCTACAAATTTCCTTCCACCCAGCGTTCCCCCAAGTCTCCCGATAAAAATGATACCTCACTTGCGTGGGTAGGCCTAGCGCCGGCGACAGGAAACACCCCAAAGCGCAACGTGGACACATCCTAAATTTTGGGAAAAAACAGAGGTGTTTTTTGCGAAGTGCCTACCTGTAGATTTTGGCCTCTAGCTCAGCCGGCACCTAGGGAAACCTACCAAACCTGTGCAATTCTGAAAACTAGAGACCTAGGGGAATCCAAGGAGGGGTGACTTGCGGGGCTCGGACCAGGTTCTGTTACCCAGAATCCTTTGCAAACCTCAAAATTTGGCTAAAAAAACACATGTTCCTCACATTTCTGTGGCAGAAAGTTCTGGAATCTGAGAGGAGCTACAAATTTCCTTCCACCCAGCGTTCCCCCAAGTCTCCCGATAAAAATGATACCTCACTTGCGTGGGTAGGCCTAGCGCCGGCGACAGGAAACACCCCAAAGCGCAACGTGGACACATCCTAAATTTTGGAAAAAAACAGAGGTGTTTTTTGCGAAGTGCCTACCTGTAGATTTTGGCCTCTAGCTCAGCCGGCACCCAGGGAAACCTACCAAACCTGTGCATTTCTGAAAACTAGAGACCTAGGGGAATCCAAGGAGGGGTGACTTGCGGGGCTCGGACCAGGTTCTGTTACCCAGAATCCTTTGCAAACCTCAAAATTTGGCTAAAAAAACACATGTTCCTCACATTTCTGTGGCAGAAAGTTCTGGAATCTGAGAGGAGCTACAAATTTCCTTCCACCCAGCGTTCCCCCAAGTCTCCCGATAAAAATGATACCTCACTTGCGTGGGTAGGCCTAGCGCCGGCGACAGGAAACACCCCAAAGCGCAACGTGCACACATCCTAAATTTTGGGAAAAAACAGAGGTGTTTTTTGCGAAGTGCCTACCTGTAGATTTTGGCCTCTAGCTCAGCCGGCACCTAGGGAAACCTACCAAACCTGTGCAATTCTGAAAACTAGAGACCTAGGGGAATCCAAGGAGGGGTGACTTGCGGGCCTCGGACCAGGTTCTGTTACCCAGAATCCTTTGCAAACCTCAAAATTTGGCTAAAAAAACACATGTTCCTCACATTTCTGTGGCAGAAAGTTCTGGAATCTGAGAGGAGCTACAAATTTCCTTCCACCCAGCGTTCCCCCAAGTCTCCCGATAAAAATGATACCTCACTTGCGTGGGTAGGCCTAGCGCCGGCGACAGGAAACACCCCAAAGCGCAACGTGGACACATCCTAAATTTTGGAAAAAAACAGAGGTGTTTTTTGCGAAGTGCCTACCTGTAGATTTTGGCCTGTAGCTCAGCCGGCACCTAGGGAAACCTACCAAACCTGTGCATTTCTGAAAACTAGAGACCTAGGGAAATCCAAGGAGGGGTGACTTGCGGGGCTCGGACCAGGTTCTGTTACCCAGAATCCTTTGCAAACCTCAAAATTTGGCTAAAAAAACACATGTTCCTCACATTTCTGTGGCAGAAAGTTCTGGAATCTGAGAGGAGCTACAAATTTCCTTCCACCCAGCGTTCCCCCAAGTCTCCCGATAAAAATGATACCTCACTTGCGTAGGTAGGCCTAGCGCCGGTGACAGGAAACACCCCAAAGCGCAACGTGGACACATCCTAAATTTTGGAAAAAAACAGAGGTGTTTTTTGCGAAGTGCCTACCTGTAGATTTTGGCCTCTAGCTCAGCCGGCACCTAGGGAAACCTACCAAACCTGTGCATTTCTGAAAACTAGAGACCTAGGGGAATCCAAGGAGGGGTGACTTGCGGGGCTCGGACCAGGTTCTGTTACCCAGAATCCTTTGCAAACCTCAAAATTTGGCTAAAAAAACACATGTTCCTCACATTTCTGTGGCAGAAAGTTCTGGAATCTGAGAGGAGCTACAAATTTCCTTCCACCCAGCGTTCCCCCAAGTCTCCCGATAAAAATGATACCTCACTTGCGTGGGTAGGCCTAGCGCCGGCGACAGGAAACACCCCAAAGCGCAACGTGCACACATCCTAAATTTTGGGAAAAAACAGAGGTGTTTTTTGCGAAGTGCCTACCTGTAGATTTTGGCCTCTAGCTCAGCCGGCACCTAGGGAAACCTACCAAACCTGTGCAATTCTGAAAACTAGAGACCTAGGGGAATCCAAGGAGGGGTGACTTGCGGGGCTCGGACCAGGTTCTGTTACCCAGAATCCTTTGCAAACCTCAAAATTTGGCTAAAAAAACACATGTTCCTCACATTTCTGTGGCAGAAAGTTCTGGAATCTGAGAGGAGCTACAAATTTCCTTCCACCCAGCGTTCCCCCAAGTCTCCCGATAAAAATGATACCTCACTTGCGTGGGTAGGCCTAGCGCCGGCGACAGGAAACACCCCAAAGCGCAACGTGGACACATCCTAAATTTTGGAAAAAAACAGAGGTGTTTTTTGCGAAGTGCCTACCTGTAGATTTTGGCCTCTAGCTCAGCCGGCACCCAGGGAAACCTACCAAACCTGTGCATTTCTGAAAACTAGAGACCTAGGGGAATCCAAGGAGGGGTGACTTGCGGGGCTCGGACCAGGTTCTGTTACCCAGAATCCTTTGCAAACCTCAAAATTTGGCTAAAAAAACACATGTTCCTCACATTTCTGTGGCAGAAAGTTCTGGAATCTGAGAGGAGCTACAAATTTCCTTCCACCCAGCGTTCCCCCAAGTCTCCCGATAAAAATGATACCTCACTTGCGTGGGTAGGCCTAGCGCCGGCGACAGGAAACACCCCAAAGCGCAACGTGCACACATCCTAAATTTTGGGAAAAAACAGAGGTGTTTTTTGCGAAGTGCCTACCTGTAGATTTTGGCCTCTAGCTCAGCCGGCACCTAGGGAAACCTACCAAACCTGTGCAATTCTGAAAACTAGAGACCTAGGGGAATCCAAGGAGGGGTGACTTGCGGGTCTCGGACCAGGTTCTGTTACCCAGAATCCTTTGCAAACCTCAAAATTTGGCTAAAAAAACACATGTTCCTCACATTTCTGTGGCAGAAAGTTCTGGAATCTGAGAGGAGCTACAAATTTCCTTCCACCCAGCGTTCCCCCAAGTCTCCCGATAAAAATGATACCTCACTTGCGTGGGTAGGCCTAGCGCCGGCGACAGGAAACACCCCAAAGCGCAACGTGGACACATCCTAAATTTTGGAAAAAAACAGAGGTGTTTTTTGCGAAGTGCCTACCTGTAGATTTTGGCCTCTAGCTCAGCCGGCACCCAGGGAAACCTACCAAACCTGTGCATTTCTGAAAACTAGAGACCTAGGGGAATCCAAGGAGGGGTGACTTGCGGGGCTCGGACCAGGTTCTGTTACCCAGAATCCTTTGCAAACCTCAAAATTTGGCAAAAAAAACACATGTTCCTCACATTTCTGTGGCAGAAAGTTCTGGAATCTGAGAGGAGCTACAAATTTCCTTCCAGCCAGCGTTCCCCCAAGTCTCCCGATAAAAATGATACCTCACTTGCGTGGGTAGACCTAGCGCCGGCGACAGGAAACACCCCGAAGCGCAACGTGGACACATCCTAAATTATGGAAAAAAACAGAGGTGTTTTTTGCGAAGTGCCTACCTGTAGATTTTGGCATGTAGCTCATCCGGCACCTAGTGAAACCTACCAAACCTGTGCATTTCTGAAAACTAGAGACCTAGGGGAATCCAAGGAGGGGTGACTTGCGGGGCTCGGACCAGGTTCTGTTACCCAGAATCCTTTGCAAACCTCAAAATTTGGCTAAAAAAACACATGTTCCTCACATTTCTGTGGCAGAAAGTTCTGGAATCTGAGAGGAGCTACAAATTTCCTTCCACCCAGCGTTCCCCCAAGTCTCCCGATAAAAATGATACCTCACTTGCGTGGGTAGGCCTAGCGCCGGCGACAGGAAACACCCCAAAGCGCAACGTGGACACATCCTAAATTTTGGAAAAAAACAGAGGTGTTTTTTGCGAAGTGCCTACCTGTAGATTTTGGCCTGTAGCTCAGCCGGCACCTAGGGAAACCTACCAAACCTGTGCATTTCTGAAAACTAGAGACCTAGGGAAATCCAAGGAGGGGTGACTTGCGGGGCTCGGACCAGGTTCTGTTACCCAGAATCCTTTGCAAACCTCAAAATTTGGCTAAAAAAACACATGTTCCTCACATTTCTGTGGCAGAAAGTTCTGGAATCTGAGAGGAGCTACAAATTTCCTTCCACCCAGCGTTCCCCCAAGTCTCCCGATAAAAATGATACCTCACTTGCGTAGGTAGGCCTAGCGCCGGTGACAGGAAACACCCCAAAGCGCAACGTGGACACATCCTAAATTTTGGAAAAAAACAGAGGTGTTTTTTGCGAAGTGCCTACCTGTAGATTTTGGCCTCTAGCTCAGCCGGCACCTAGGAAAAACCTACCAAACCTGTGCAATTCTGAAAACTAGAGACCTAGGGGAATCCAAGGAGGGGTGACTTGCGGGGCTCGGACCAGGTTCTGTTACCCAGAATCCTTTGCAAACCTCAAAATTTGGCTAAAAAAACACATGTTCCTCACATTTCTGTGGCAGAAAGTTCTGGAATCTGAGAGGAGCTACAAATTTCCTTCCACCCAGCGTTCCCCCAAGTCTCCCGATAAAAATTATACCTCACTTGCGTGGGTAGGCCTAGCGCCGGCGACAGGAAACACCCCAAAGCGCAACGTGGACACATCCTAAATTTTGGAAAAAAACAGAGGTGTTTTTTGCGAAGTGCCTACCTGTAGATTTTGGCCTGTAGCTCAGCCGGCACCTAGGGAAAGCTACCAAACCTGTGCATTTCTGAAAACTAGAGACCTAGGGAAATCCAAGGAGGGGTGACTTGCGGGGCTCGGACCAGGTTCTGTTACCCAGAATCCTTTGCAAACCTCAAAATTTGGCTAAAAAAACACATGTTCCTCACATTTCTGTGGCAGAAAGTTCTGGAATCTGAGAGGAGCTACAAATTTCCTTCCACCCAGCGTTCCCCCAAGTCTCCCGATAAAAATGATACCTCACTTGCGTGGGTAGGCCTAGCGCCGGCGACAGGAAACACCCCAAAGCGCAACGTGGACACATCCTAAATTTTGGAAAAAAACAGAGGTGTTTTTTGCGAAGTGCCTACCTGTAGATTTTGGCCTGTAGCTCAGCCGGCACCTAGGGAAACCTACCAAACCTGTGCATTTCTGAAAACTAGAGACCTAGGGAAATCCAAGGAGGGGTGACTTGCGGGGCTCGGACCAGGTTCTGTTACCCAGAATCCTTTGCAAACCTCAAAATTTGGCTAAAAAAACACATGTTCCTCACATTTCTGTGGCAGAAAGTTCTGGAATCTGAGAGGAGCTACAAATTTCCTTCCACCCAGCGTTCCCCCAAGTCTCCCGATAAAAATGATACCTCACTTGCGTAGGTAGGCCTAGCGCCGGTGACAGGAAACACCCCAAAGCGCAACGTGGACACATCCTAAATTTTGGAAAAAAACAGAGGTGTTTTTTGCGAAGTGCCTACCTGTAGATTTTGGCCTCTAGCTCAGCCGGCACCTAGGGAAACCTACCAAACCTGTGCATTTCTGAAAACTAGAGACCTAGGGGAATCCAAGGAGGGGTGACTTGCGGGGCTCGGACCAGGGTCTGTTACCCAGAATCCTTTGCAAACCTCAAAATTTGGCTAAAAAAACACATGTTCCTCACATTTCTGTGGCAGAAAGTTCTGGAATCTGAGAGGAGCTACAAATTTCCTTCCACCCAGCGTTCCCCCAAGTCTCCCGATAAAAATGATACCTCACTTGCGTGGGTAGCCCTAGCGCCGGCGACAGGAAACACCCCAAAGCGCAACGTGGACACATCCTAAATTTTGGAAAAAAACAGAGGTGTTTTTTGCGAAGTGCCTACCTGTAGATTTTGGCCTGTAGCTCAGCCGGCACCTAGGGAAACCTACCAAACCTGTGCATTTCTGAAAACTAGAGACCTAGGGAAATCCAAGGAGGGGTGACATGCGGGGCTCGGACCAGGTTCTGTTACCCAGAATCCTTTGCAAACCTCAAAATTTGGCTAAAAAAACACATGTTCCTCACATTTCTGTGGCAGAAAGTTCTGGAATCTGAGAGGAGCTACAAATTTCCTTCCACCCAGCGTTCCCCCAAGTCTCCCGATAAAAATGATACCTCACTTGCGTGGGTAGGCCTAGCGCCGGCGACAGGAAACACCCCAAAGCGCAACGTGCACACATCCTAAATTTTGGGAAAAAACAGAGGTGTTTTTTGCGAAGTGCCTACCTGTAGATTTTGGCCTCTAGCTCAGCCGGCACCTAGGGAAACCTACCAAACCTGTGCAATTCTGAAAACTAGAGACCTAGGGGAATCCAAGGAGGGGTGACTTGCGGGGCTCGGACCAGGTTCTGTTACCCAGAATCCTTTGCAAACCTCAAAATTTGGCTAAAAAAACACATGTTCCTCACATTTCTGTGGCAGAAAGTTCTGGAATCTGAGAGGAGCTACAAATTTCCTTCCACCCAGCGTTCCCCCAAGTCTCCCGATAAAAATGATACCTCACTTGCGTGGGTAGGCCTAGCGCCGGCGACAGGAAACACCCCAAAGCGCAACGTGGACACATCCTAAATTTTGGAAAAAAACAGAGGTGTTTTTTGCGAAGTGCCTACCTGTAGATTTTGGCCTCTAGCTCAGCCGGCACCCAGGGAAACCTACCAAACCTGTGCATTTCTGAAAACTAGAGACCTAGGGGAATCCAAGGAGGGGTGACTTGCGGGGCTCGGACCAGGTTCTGTTACCCAGAATCCTTTGCAAACCTCAAAATTTGGCTAAAAAAACACATGTTCCTCACATTTCTGTGGCAGAAAGTTCTGGAATCTGAGAGGAGCTACAAATTTCCTTCCACCCAGCGTTCCCCCAAGTCTCCCGATAAAAATGATACCTCACTTGCGTGGGTAGGCCTAGCGCCGGCGACAGGAAACACCCCAAAGCGCAACGTGCACACATCCTAAATTTTGGGAAAAAACAGAGGTGTTTTTTGCGAAGTGCCTACCTGTAGATTTTGGCCTCTAGCTCAGCCGGCACCTAGGGAAACCTACCAAACCTGTGCAATTCTGAAAACTAGAGACCTAGGGGAATCCAAGGAGGGGTGACTTGCGGGCCTCGGACCAGGTTCTGTTACCCAGAATCCTTTGCAAACCTCAAAATTTGGCTAAAAAAACACATGTTCCTCACATTTCTGTGGCAGAAAGTTCTGGAATCTGAGAGGAGCTACAAATTTCCTTCCACCCAGCGTTCCCCCAAGTCTCCCGATAAAAATGATACCTCACTTGCGTGGGTAGGCCTAGCGCCGGCGACAGGAAACACCCCAAAGCGCAACGTGGACACATCCTAAATTTTGGAAAAAAACAGAGGTGTTTTTTGCGAAGTGCCTACCTGTAGATTTTGGCCTCTAGCTCAGCCGGCACCCAGGGAAACCTACCAAACCTGTGCATTTCTGAAAACTAGAGACCTAGGGGAATCCAAGGAGGGGTGACTTGCGGGGCTCGGACCAGGTTCTGTTACCCAGAATCCTTTGCAAACCTCAAAATTTGGCAAAAAAAACACATGTTCCTCACATTTCTGTGGCAGAAAGTTCTGGAATCTGAGAGGAGCTACAAATTTCCTTCCAGCCAGCGTTCCCCCAAGTCTCCCGATAAAAATGATACCTCACTTGCGTGGGTAGACCTAGCGCCGGCGACAGGAAACACCCCGAAGCGCAACGTGGACACATCCTAAATTATGGAAAAAAACAGAGGTGTTTTTTGCGAAGTGCCTACCTGTAGATTTTGGCATGTAGCTCATCCGGCACCTAGTGAAACCTACCAAACCTGTGCATTTCTGAAAACTAGAGACCTAGGGGAATCCAAGGAGGGGTGACTTGCGGGGCTCGGACCAGGTTCTGTTACCCAGAATCCTTTGCAAACCTCAAAATTTGGCTAAAAAAACACATGTTCCTCACATTTCTGTGGCAGAAAGTTCTGGAATCTGAGAGGAGCTACAAATTTCCTTCCACCCAGCGTTCCCCCAAGTCTCCCGATAAAAATGATACCTCACTTGCGTGGGTAGGCCTAGCGCCGGCGACAGGAAACACCCCAAAGCGCAACGTGGACACATCCTAAATTTTGGAAAAAAACAGAGGTGTTTTTTGCGAAGTGCCTACCTGTAGATTTTGGCCTGTAGCTCAGCCGGCACCTAGGGAAACCTACCAAACCTGTGCATTTCTGAAAACTAGAGACCTAGGGAAATCCAAGGAGGGGTGACTTGCGGGGCTCGGACCAGGTTCTGTTACCCAGAATCCTTTGCAAACCTCAAAATTTGGCTAAAAAAACACATGTTCCTCACATTTCTGTGGCAGAAAGTTCTGGAATCTGAGAGGAGCTACAAATTTCCTTCCACCCAGCGTTCCCCCAAGTCTCCCGATAAAAATGATACCTCACTTGCGTAGGTAGGCCTAGCGCCGGTGACAGGAAACACCCCAAAGCGCAACGTGGACACATCCTAAATTTTGGAAAAAAACAGAGGTGTTTTTTGCGAAGTGCCTACCTGTAGATTTTGGCCTCTAGCTCAGCCGGCACCTAGGGAAACCTACCAAACCTGTGCAATTCTGAAAACTAGAGACCTAGGGGAATCCAAGGAGGGGTGACTTGCGGGGCTCGGACCAGGTTCTGTTACCCAGAATCCTTTGCAAACCTCAAAATTTGGCTAAAAAAACACATGTTCCTCACATTTCTGTGGCAGAAAGTTCTGGAATCTGAGAGGAGCTACAAATTTCCTTCCACCCAGCGTTCCCCCAAGTCTCCCGATAAAAATTATACCTCACTTGCGTGGGTAGGCCTAGCGCCGGCGACAGGAAACACCCCAAAGCGCAACGTGGACACATCCTAAATTTTGGAAAAAAACAGAGGTGTTTTTTGCGAAGTGCCTACCTGTAGATTTTGGCCTGTAGCTCAGCCGGCACCTAGGGAAACCTACCAAACCTGTGCATTTCTGAAAACTAGAGACCTAGGGAAATCCAAGGAGGGGTGACTTGCGGGGCTCGGACCAGGTTCTGTTACCCAGAATCCTTTGCAAACCTCAAAATTTGGCTAAAAAAACACATGTTCCTCACATTTCTGTGGCAGAAAGTTCTGGAATCTGAGAGGAGCTACAAATTTCCTTCCACCCAGCGTTCCCCCAAGTCTCCCGATAAAAATGATACCTCACTTGCGTGGGTAGGCCTAGCGCCGGCGACAGGAAACACCCCAAAGCGCAACGTGGACACATCCTAAATTTTGGAAAAAAACAGAGGTGTTTTTTGCGAAGTGCCTACCTGTAGATTTTGGCCTGTAGCTCAGCCGGCACCTAGGGAAACCTACCAAACCTGTGCATTTCTGAAAACTAGAGACCTAGGGAAATCCAAGGAGGGGTGACTTGCGGGGCTCGGACCAGGTTCTGTTACCCAGAATCCTTTGCAAACCTCAAAATTTGGCTAAAAAAACACATGTTCCTCACATTTCTGTGGCAGAAAGTTCTGGAATCTGAGAGGAGCTACAAATTTCCTTCCACCCAGCGTTCCCCCAAGTCTCCCGATAAAAATGATACCTCACTTGCGTAGGTAGGCCTAGCGCCGGTGACAGGAAACACCCCAAAGCGCAACGTGGACACATCCTAAATTTTGGAAAAAAACAGAGGTGTTTTTTGCGAAGTGCCTACCTGTAGATTTTGGCCTCTAGCTCAGCCGGCACCTAGGGAAACCTACCAAACCTGTGCATTTCTGAAAACTAGAGACCTAGGGGAATCCAAGGAGGGGTGACTTGCGGGGCTCGGACCAGGGTCTGTTACCCAGAATCCTTTGCAAACCTCAAAATTTGGCTAAAAAAACACATGTTCCTCACATTTCTGTGGCAGAAAGTTCTGGAATCTGAGAGGAGCTACAAATTTCCTTCCACCCAGCGTTCCCCCAAGTCTCCCGATAAAAATGATACCTCACTTGCGTGGGTAGCCCTAGCGCCGGCGACAGGAAACACCCCAAAGCGCAACGTGGACACATCCTAAATTTTGGAAAAAAACAGAGGTGTTTTTTGCGAAGTGCCTACCTGTAGATTTTGGCCTGTAGCTCAGCCGGCACCTAGGGAAACCTACCAAACCTGTGCATTTCTGAAAACTAGAGACCTAGGGAAATCCAAGGAGGGGTGACATGCGGGGCTCGGACCAGGTTCTGTTACCCAGAATCCTTTGCAAACCTCAAAATTTGGCTAAAAAAACACATGTTCCTCACATTTCTGTGGCAGAAAGTTCTGGAATCTGAGAGGAGCTACAAATTTCCTTCCACCCAGCGTTCCCCCAAGTCTCCCGATAAAAATGATACCTCACTTGCGTAGGTAGGCCTAGCGCCGGCGACAGGAAACACCCCAAAGCGCAACGTGGACACATCCTAAATTTTGGAAAAAAACAGAGGTGTTTTTTGCGAAGTGCCTACCTGTAGATTTTGGCCTCTAGCTCAGCCGGCACCTAGGGAAACCTACCAAACCTGTGCAATTCTGAAAACTAGAGACCTAGGGGAATCCAAGGAGGGGTGACTTGCGGGGCTCGGACCAGGTTCTGTTACCCAGAATCCTTTGCAAACCTCAAAATTTGGCTAAAAAAACACATGTTCCTCACATTTCTGTGGCAGAAAGTTCTGGAATCTGAGAGGAGCTACAAATTTCCTTCCACCCAGCGTTCCCCCAAGTCTCCCGATAAAAATTATACCTCACTTGCGTGGGTAGGCCTAGCGCCGGCGACAGGAAACACCCCAAAGCGCAACGTGGACACATCCTAAATTTTGGAAAAAAACAGAGGTGTTTTTTGCGAAGTGCCTACCTGTAGATTTTGGCCTGTAGCTCAGCCGGCACCTAGGGAAAGCTACCAAACCTGTGCATTTCTGAAAACTAGAGACCTAGGGAAATCCAAGGAGGGGTGACTTGCGGGGCTCGGACCAGGTTCTGTTACCCAGAATCCTTTGCAAACCTCAAAATTTGGCTAAAAAAACACATGTTCCTCACATTTCTGTGGCAGAAAGTTCTGGAATCTGAGAGGAGCTACAAATTTCCTTCCACCCAGCGTTCCCCCAAGTCTCCCGATAAAAATGATACCTCACTTGCGTGGGTAGGCCTAGCGCCGGCGACAGGAAACACCCCAAAGCGCAACGTGGACACATCCTAAATTTTGGAAAAAAACAGAGGTGTTTTTTGCGAAGTGCCTACCTGTAGATTTTGGCCTGTAGCTCAGCCGGCACCTAGGGAAACCTACCAAACCTGTGCATTTCTGAAAACTAGAGACCTAGGGAAATCCAAGGAGGGGTGACTTGCGGGGCTCGGACCAGGTTCTGTTACCCAGAATCCTTTGCAAACCTCAAAATTTGGCTAAAAAAACACATGTTCCTCACATTTCTGTGGCAGAAAGTTCTGGAATCTGAGAGGAGCTACAAATTTCCTTCCACCCAGCGTTCCCCCAAGTCTCCCGATAAAAATGATACCTCACTTGCGTAGGTAGGCCTAGCGCCGGTGACAGGAAACACCCCAAAGCGCAACGTGGACACATCCTAAATTTTGGAAAAAAACAGAGGTGTTTTTTGCGAAGTGCCTACCTGTAGATTTTGGCCTCTAGCTCAGCCGGCACCTAGGGAAACCTACCAAACCTGTGCATTTCTGAAAACTAGAGACCTAGGGGAATCCAAGGAGGGGTGACTTGCGGGGCTCGGACCAGGGTCTGTTACCCAGAATCCTTTGCAAACCTCAAAATTTGGCTAAAAAAACACATGTTCCTCACATTTCTGTGGCAGAAAGTTCTGGAATCTGAGAGGAGCTACAAATTTCCTTCCACCCAGCGTTCCCCCAAGTCTCCCGATAAAAATGATACCTCACTTGCGTGGGTAGCCCTAGCGCCGGCGACAGGAAACACCCCAAAGCGCAACGTGGACACATCCTAAATTTTGGAAAAAAACAGAGGTGTTTTTTGCGAAGTGCCTACCTGTAGATTTTGGCCTGTAGCTCAGCCGGCACCTAGGGAAACCTACCAAACCTGTGCATTTCTGAAAACTAGAGACCTAGGGAAATCCAAGGAGGGGTGACATGCGGGGCTCGGACCAGGTTCTGTTACCCAGAATCCTTTGCAAACCTCAAAATTTGGCTAAAAAAACACATGTTCCTCACATTTCTGTGGCAGAAAGTTCTGGAATCTGAGAGGAGCTACAAATTTCCTTCCACCCAGCGTTCCCCCAAGTCTCCCGATAAAAATGATACCTCACTTGCGTGGGTAGGCCTAGCGCCGGCGACAGGAAACACCCCAAAGCGCAACGTGCACACATCCTAAATTTTGGGAAAAAACAGAGGTGTTTTTTGCGAAGTGCCTACCTGTAGATTTTGGCCTCTAGCTCAGCCGGCACCTAGGGAAACCTACCAAACCTGTGCAATTCTGAAAACTAGAGACCTAGGGGAATCCAAGGAGGGGTGACTTGCGGGGCTCGGACCAGGTTCTGTTACCCAGAATCCTTTGCAAACCTCAAAATTTGGCTAAAAAAACACATGTTCCTCACATTTCTGTGGCAGAAAGTTCTGGAATCTGAGAGGAGCTACAAATTTCCTTCCACCCAGCGTTCCCCCAAGTCTCCCGATAAAAATGATACCTCACTTGCGTGGGTAGGCCTAGCGCCGGCGACAGGAAACACCCCAAAGCGCAACGTGGACACATCCTAAATTTTGGAAAAAAACAGAGGTGTTTTTTGCGAAGTGCCTACCTGTAGATTTTGGCCTCTAGCTCAGCCGGCACCCAGGGAAACCTACCAAACCTGTGCATTTCTGAAAACTAGAGACCTAGGGGAATCCAAGGAGGGGTGACTTGCGGGGCTCGGACCAGGTTCTGTTACCCAGAATCCTTTGCAAACCTCAAAATTTGGCTAAAAAAACACATGTTCCTCACATTTCTGTGGCAGAAAGTTCTGGAATCTGAGAGGAGCTACAAATTTCCTTCCACCCAGCGTTCCCCCAAGTCTCCCGATAAAAATGATACCTCACTTGCGTGGGTAGGCCTAGCGCCGGCGACAGGAAACACCCCAAAGCGCAACGTGCACACATCCTAAATTTTGGGAAAAAACAGAGGTGTTTTTTGCGAAGTGCCTACCTGTAGATTTTGGCCTCTAGCTCAGCCGGCACCTAGGGAAACCTACCAAACCTGTGCAATTCTGAAAACTAGAGACCTAGGGGAATCCAAGGAGGGGTGACTTGCGGGCCTCGGACCAGGTTCTGTTACCCAGAATCCTTTGCAAACCTCAAAATTTGGCTAAAAAAACACATGTTCCTCACATTTCTGTGGCAGAAAGTTCTGGAATCTGAGAGGAGCTACAAATTTCCTTCCACCCAGCGTTCCCCCAAGTCTCCCGATAAAAATGATACCTCACTTGCGTGGGTAGGCCTAGCGCCGGCGACAGGAAACACCCCAAAGCGCAACGTGGACACATCCTAAATTTTGGAAAAAAACAGAGGTGTTTTTTGCGAAGTGCCTACCTGTAGATTTTGGCCTCTAGCTCAGCCGGCACCCAGGGAAACCTACCAAACCTGTGCATTTCTGAAAACTAGAGACCTAGGGGAATCCAAGGAGGGGTGACTTGCGGGGCTCGGACCAGGTTCTGTTACCCAGAATCCTTTGCAAACCTCAAAATTTGGCAAAAAAAACACATGTTCCTCACATTTCTGTGGCAGAAAGTTCTGGAATCTGAGAGGAGCTACAAATTTCCTTCCAGCCAGCGTTCCCCCAAGTCTCCCGATAAAAATGATACCTCACTTGCGTGGGTAGACCTAGCGCCGGCGACAGGAAACACCCCGAAGCGCAACGTGGACACATCCTAAATTATGGAAAAAAACAGAGGTGTTTTTTGCGAAGTGCCTACCTGTAGATTTTGGCATGTAGCTCATCCGGCACCTAGTGAAACCTACCAAACCTGTGCATTTCTGAAAACTAGAGACCTAGGGGAATCCAAGGAGGGGTGACTTGCGGGGCTCGGACCAGGTTCTGTTACCCAGAATCCTTTGCAAACCTCAAAATTTGGCTAAAAAAACACATGTTCCTCACATTTCTGTGGCAGAAAGTTCTGGAATCTGAGAGGAGCTACAAATTTCCTTCCACCCAGCGTTCCCCCAAGTCTCCCGATAAAAATGATACCTCACTTGCGTGGGTAGGCCTAGCGCCGGCGACAGGAAACACCCCAAAGCGCAACGTGGACACATCCTAAATTTTGGAAAAAAACAGAGGTGTTTTTTGCGAAGTGCCTACCTGTAGATTTTGGCCTGTAGCTCAGCCGGCACCTAGGGAAACCTACCAAACCTGTGCATTTCTGAAAACTAGAGACCTAGGGAAATCCAAGGAGGGGTGACTTGCGGGGCTCGGACCAGGTTCTGTTACCCAGAATCCTTTGCAAACCTCAAAATTTGGCTAAAAAAACACATGTTCCTCACATTTCTGTGGCAGAAAGTTCTGGAATCTGAGAGGAGCTACAAATTTCCTTCCACCCAGCGTTCCCCCAAGTCTCCCGATAAAAATGATACCTCACTTGCGTAGGTAGGCCTAGCGCCGGTGACAGGAAACACCCCAAAGCGCAACGTGGACACATCCTAAATTTTGGAAAAAAACAGAGGTGTTTTTTGCGAAGTGCCTACCTGTAGATTTTGGCCTCTAGCTCAGCCGGCACCTAGGGAAACCTACCAAACCTGTGCAATTCTGAAAACTAGAGACCTAGGGGAATCCAAGGAGGGGTGACTTGCGGGGCTCGGACCAGGTTCTGTTACCCAGAATCCTTTGCAAACCTCAAAATTTGGCTAAAAAAACACATGTTCCTCACATTTCTGTGGCAGAAAGTTCTGGAATCTGAGAGGAGCTACAAATTTCCTTCCACCCAGCGTTCCCCCAAGTCTCCCGATAAAAATTATACCTCACTTGCGTGGGTAGGCCTAGCGCCGGCGACAGGAAACACCCCAAAGCGCAACGTGGACACATCCTAAATTTTGGAAAAAAACAGAGGTGTTTTTTGCGAAGTGCCTACCTGTAGATTTTGGCCTGTAGCTCAGCCGGCACCTAGGGAAACCTACCAAACCTGTGCATTTCTGAAAACTAGAGACCTAGGGAAATCCAAGGAGGGGTGACTTGCGGGGCTCGGACCAGGTTCTGTTACCCAGAATCCTTTGCAAACCTCAAAATTTGGCTAAAAAAACACATGTTCCTCACATTTCTGTGGCAGAAAGTTCTGGAATCTGAGAGGAGCTACAAATTTCCTTCCACCCAGCGTTCCCCCAAGTCTCCCGATAAAAATGATACCTCACTTGCGTGGGTAGGCCTAGCGCCGGCGACAGGAAACACCCCAAAGCGCAACGTGGACACATCCTAAATTTTGGAAAAAAACAGAGGTGTTTTTTGCGAAGTGCCTACCTGTAGATTTTGGCCTGTAGCTCAGCCGGCACCTAGGGAAACCTACCAAACCTGTGCATTTCTGAAAACTAGAGACCTAGGGAAATCCAAGGAGGGGTGACTTGCGGGGCTCGGACCAGGTTCTGTTACCCAGAATCCTTTGCAAACCTCAAAATTTGGCTAAAAAAACACATGTTCCTCACATTTCTGTGGCAGAAAGTTCTGGAATCTGAGAGGAGCTACAAATTTCCTTCCACCCAGCGTTCCCCCAAGTCTCCCGATAAAAATGATACCTCACTTGCGTAGGTAGGCCTAGCGCCGGTGACAGGAAACACCCCAAAGCGCAACGTGGACACATCCTAAATTTTGGAAAAAAACAGAGGTGTTTTTTGCGAAGTGCCTACCTGTAGATTTTGGCCTCTAGCTCAGCCGGCACCTAGGGAAACCTACCAAACCTGTGCATTTCTGAAAACTAGAGACCTAGGGGAATCCAAGGAGGGGTGACTTGCGGGGCTCGGACCAGGGTCTGTTACCCAGAATCCTTTGCAAACCTCAAAATTTGGCTAAAAAAACACATGTTCCTCACATTTCTGTGGCAGAAAGTTCTGGAATCTGAGAGGAGCTACAAATTTCCTTCCACCCAGCGTTCCCCCAAGTCTCCCGATAAAAATGATACCTCACTTGCGTGGGTAGCCCTAGCGCCGGCGACAGGAAACACCCCAAAGCGCAACGTGGACACATCCTAAATTTTGGAAAAAAACAGAGGTGTTTTTTGCGAAGTGCCTACCTGTAGATTTTGGCCTGTAGCTCAGCCGGCACCTAGGGAAACCTACCAAACCTGTGCATTTCTGAAAACTAGAGACCTAGGGAAATCCAAGGAGGGGTGACATGCGGGGCTCGGACCAGGTTCTGTTACCCAGAATCCTTTGCAAACCTCAAAATTTGGCTAAAAAAACACATGTTCCTCACATTTCTGTGGCAGAAAGTTCTGGAATCTGAGAGGAGCTACAAATTTCCTTCCACCCAGCGTTCCCCCAAGTCTCCCGATAAAAATGATACCTCACTTGCGTAGGTAGGCCTAGCGCCGGCGACAGGAAACACCCCAAAGCGCAACGTGGACACATCCTAAATTTTGGAAAAAAACAGAGGTGTTTTTTGCGAAGTGCCTACCTGTAGATTTTGGCCTCTAGCTCAGCCGGCACCTAGGGAAACCTACCAAACCTGTGCATTTCTGAAAACTAGAGACCTAGGGGAATCCAAGGAGGGGTGACTTGCGGGGCTCGGACCAGGTTCTGTTACCCAGAATCCTTTGCAAACCTCAAAATTTGGCTAAAAAAACACATGTTCCTCACATTTCTGTGGCAGAAAGTTCTGGAATCTGAGAGGAGCTACAAATTTCCTTCCACCCAGCGTTCCCCCAAGTCTCCCGATAAAAATGATACCTCACTTGCGTGGGTAGGCCTAGCGCCGGCGACAGGAAACACCCCAAAGCGCAACGTGGACACATCCTAAATTTTGGGAAAAAACAGAGGTGTTTTTTGCGAAGTGCCTACTTGTAGATTTTGGCCTCTAGCTCAGCCGGCACCTAGGGAAACCTACCAAACCTGTGCAATTCTGAAAACTAGAGACCTAGGGGAATCCAAGGAGGGGTGACTTGCGGGGCTCGGACCAGGTTCTGTTACCCAGAATCCTTTGCAAACCTCAAAATTTGGCTAAAAAAACACATGTTCCTCACATTTCTGTGGCAGAAAGTTCTGGAATCTGAGAGGAGCTACAAATTTCCTTCCACCCAGCGTTCCCCCAAGTCTCCCGATAAAAATGATACCTCACTTGCGTGGGTAGGCCTAGCGCCGGCGACAGGAAACACCCCAAAGCGCAACGTGGACACATCCTAAATTTTGGAAAAAAACAGAGGTGTTTTTTGCGAAGTGCCTACCTGTAAATTTTGGCCTCTAGCTCAGCCGGCACCCAGGGAAACCTACCAAACCTGTGCATTTCTGAAAACTAGAGACCTAGGGGAATCCAAGGAGGGGTGACTTGCGGGGCTCGGACCAGGTTCTGTTACCCAGAATCCTTTGCAAACCTCAAAATTTGGCTAAAAAAACACATGTTCCTCACATTTCTGTGGCAGAAAGTTCTGGAATCTGAGAGGAGCTACAAATTTCCTTCCACCCAGCGTTCCCCCAAGTCTCCCGATAAAAATGATACCTCACTTGCGTGGGTAGGCCTAGCGCCGGCGACAGGAAACACCCCAAAGCGCAACGTGGACACATCCTAAATTTTGGGAAAAAACAGAGGTGTTTTTTGCGAAGTGCCTACTTGTAGATTTTGGCCTCTAGCTCAGCCGGCACCTAGGGAAACCTACCAAACCTGTGCAATTCTGAAAACTAGAGACCTAGGGGAATCCAAGGAGGGGTGACTTGCGGGGCTCGGACCAGGTTCTGTTACCCAGAATCCTTTGCAAACCTCAAAATTTGGCTAAAAAAACACATGTTCCTCACATTTCTGTGGCAGAAAGTTCTGGAATCTGAGAGGAGCTACAAATTTCCTTCCACCCAGCGTTCCCCCAAGTCTCCCGATAAAAATGATACCTCACTTGCGTGGGTAGGCCTAGCGCCGGCGACAGGAAACACCCCAAAGCGCAACGTGGACACATCCTAAATTTTGGAAAAAAACAGAGGTGTTTTTTGCGAAGTGCCTACCTGTAGATTTTGGCCTCTAGCTCAGCCGGCACCCAGGGAAACCTACCAAACCTGTGCATTTCTGAAAACTAGAGACCTAGGGGAATCCAAGGAGGGGTGACTTGCGGGGCTCGGACCAGGTTCTGTTACCCAGAATCCTTTGCAAACCTCAAAATTTGGCAAAAAAAACACATGTTCCTCACATTTCTGTGGCAGAAAGTTCTGGAATCTGAGAGGAGCTACAAATTTCCTTCCAGCCAGCGTTCCCCCAAGTCTCCCGATAAAAATGATACCTCACTTGCGTGGGTAGACCTAGCGCCGGCGACAGGAAACACCCCGAAGCGCAACGTGGACACATCCTAAATTTTGGAAAAAAACAGAGGTGTTTTTTGCGAAGTGCCTACCTGTAGATTTTGGCATGTAGCTCATCCGGCACCTAGTGAAACCTACCAAACCTGTGCATTTCTGAAAACTAGAGACCTAGGGGAATCCAAGGAGGGGTGACTTGCGGGGCTCGGACCAGGTTCTGTTACCCAGAATCCTTTGCAAACCTCAAAATTTGGCTAAAAAAACACATGTTCCTCACATTTCTGTGGCAGAAAGTTCTGGAATCTGAGAGGAGCTACAAATTTCCTTCCACCCAGCGTTCCCCCAAGTCTCCCGATAAAAATGATACCTCACTTGCGTGGGTAGGCCTAACGCCGGCGACAGGAAACACCCCAAAGCGCAACGTGGACACATCCTAAATTTTGGAAAAAAACAGAGGTGTTTTTTGCGAAGTGCCTACCTGTAGATTTTGGCCTGTAGCTCAGCCGGCACCTAGGGAAACCTACCAAACCTGTGCATTTCTGAAAACTAGAGACCTAGGGAAATCCAAGGAGGGGTGACTTGCGGGGCTCGGACCAGGTTCTGTTACCCAGAATCCTTTGCAAACCTCAAAATTTGGCTAAAAAAACACATGTTCCTCACATTTCTGTGGCAGAAAGTTCTGGAATCTGAGAGGAGCTACAAATTTCCTTCCACCCAGCGTTCCCCCAAGTCTCCCGATAAAAATGATACCTCACTTGCGTAGGTAGGCCTAGCGCCGGTGACAGGAAACACCCCAAAGCGCAACGTGGACACATCCTAAATTTTGGAAAAAAACAGAGGTGTTTTTTGCGAAGTGCCTACCTGTAGATTTTGGCCTCTAGCTCAGCCGGCACCTAGGGAAACCTACCAAACCTGTGAATTCTGAGAACTAGAGACCTAGGGGAATCCAAGGAGGGGTGACTTGCGGGGCTCGGACCAGGTTCTGTTACCCAGAATCCTTTGCAAACCTCAAAATTTGGCTAAAAAAACACATGTTCCTCACATTTCTGTGGCAGAAAGTTCTGGAATCTGAGAGGAGCTACAAATTTCCTTCCACCCAGCGTTCCCCCAAGTCTCCCGATAAAAATGATACCTCACTTGCGTGGGTAGGCCTAGCGCCGGCGACAGGAAACACCCCAAAGCGCAACGTGGACACATCCTAAATTTTGGAAAAAAACAGAGGTGTTTTTTGCGAAGTGCCTACCTGTAGATTTTGGCCTGTAGCTCAGCCGGCACCTAGGGAAACCTACCAAACCTGTGCATTTCTGAAAACTAGAGACCTAGGGAAATCCAAGGAGGGGTGACATGCGGGGCTCGGACCAGGTTCTGTTACCCAGAATCCTTTGCAAACCTCAAAATTTGGCTAAAAAAACACATGTTCCTCACATTTCTGTGGCAGAAAGTTCTGGAATCTGAGAGGAGCTACAAATTTCCTTCCACCCAGCGTTCCCCCAAGTCTCCCGATAAAAATGATACCTCACTTGCGTAGGTAGGCCTAGCGCCGGCGACAGGAAACACCCCAAAGCGCAACGTGGACACATCCTAAATTTTGGAAAAAAACAGAGGTGTTTTTTGCGAAGTGCCTACCTGTAGATTTTGGCCTCTAGCTCAGCCGGCACCTAGGGAAACCTACCAAACCTGTGCATTTCTAAAAACTAGAGACCTAGGGGAATCCAAGGAGGGGTGACTTGCGGGGCTCGGACCAGGTTCTGTTACCCAGAATCCTTTGCAAACCTCAAAATTTGGCTAAAAAAACACATGTTCCTCACATTTCTGTGGCAGAAAGTTCTGGAATCTGAGAGGAGCTACAAATTTCCTTCCACCCAGCGTTCCCCCAAGTCTCCCGATAAAAATGATACCTCACTTGCGTGGGTAGGCCTAGCGCCGGCGACAGGAAACACCCCAAAGCGCAACGTGGACACATCCTAAATTTTGGGAAAAAACAGAGGTGTTTTTTGCGAAGTGCCTACCTGTAGATTTTGGCCTCTAGCTCAGCCGGCACCTAGGGAAACCTACCAAACCTGTGCAATTCTGAAAACTAGAGACCTAGGGGAATCCAAGGAGGGGTGACTTGCAGGGCTCGGACCAGGTTCTGTTACCCAGAATCCTTTGCAAACCTCAAAATTTGGCTAAAAAAACACATGTTCCTCACATTTCTGTGGCAGAAAGTTCTGGAATCTGAGAGGAGCTACAAATTTCCTTCCACCCAGCGTTCCCCCAAGTCTCCCGATAAAAATGATACCTCACTTGCGTGGGTAGGCCTAGCGCCGGCGACAGGAAACACCCCAAAGCGCAACGTGGACACATCCTAAATTTTGGAAAAAAACAGAGGTGTTTTTTGCGAAGTGCCTACCTGTAGATTTTGGCCTGTAGCTCAGCCGGCACCTAGGGAAACCTACCAAACCTGTGCATTTCTGAAAACTAGAGACCTAGGGGAATCCAAGGAGGGGTGACTTGCGGGGCTCGGACCAGGTTCTGTTACCCAGAATCCTTTGCAAACCTCAAAATTTGGCTAAAAAAACACATGTTCCTCACATTTCTGTGGCAGAAAGTTCTTGAATCTGAGAGGAGCTACAAATTTCCTTCCACCCAGCGTTCTCCCAAGTCTCCCGATAAAAATGATACCTCACTTGCGTGGGTAGGCCTAGCGCCGGCGACAGGAAACACCCGAAAGCGCAACGTGGACACATCCTAAATTTTAGAAAAAAACAGAGGTGTTTTTTGCGAAGTGCCTACCTGTAGATTTTGGCCTCTAGCTCAGCCGGCACCTAGGGAAACCTACCAAACCTGTGCAATTCTGAAAACTAGAGACCTAGGGGAATCCAAGGAGGGGTGACTTGCGGGGCTCGGACCAGGTTCTGTTACCCAGAATCCTTTGCAAACCTCAAAATTTGGCTAAAAAAACACATGTTCCTCACATTTCTGTGGCAGAAAGTTCTGGAATCTGAGAGGAGCTACAAATTTCCTTCCACCCAGCGTTCCCCCAAGTCTCCCGATAAAAATGATACCTCACTTGCGTGGGTAGGCCTAACGCCGGCGACAGGAAACACCCCAAAGCGCAACGTGGACACATCCTAAATTTTGGAAAAAAACAGAGGTGTTTTTTGCGAAGTGCCTACCTGTAGATTTTGGCCTGTAGCTCAGCCGGCACCTAGGGAAACCTACCAAACCTGTGCATTTCTGAAAACTAGAGACCTAGGGAAATCCAAGGAGGGGTGACTTGCGGGGCTCGGACCAGGTTCTGTTACCCAGAATCCTTTGCAAACCTCAAAATTTGGCTAAAAAAACACATGTTCCTCACATTTCTGTGGCAGAAAGTTCTGGAATCTGAGAGGAGCTACAAATTTCCTTCCACCCAGCGTTCCCCCAAGTCTCCCGATAAAAATGATACCTCACTTGCGTAGGTAGGCCTAGCGCCGGTGACAGGAAACACCCCAAAGCGCAACGTGGACACATCCTAAATTTTGGAAAAAAACAGAGGTGTTTTTTGCGAAGTGCCTACCTGTAGATTTTGGCCTCTAGCTCAGCCGGCACCTAGGGAAACCTACCAAACCTGTGAATTCTGAGAACTAGAGACCTAGGGGAATCCAAGGAGGGGTGACTTGCGGGGCTCGGACCAGGTTCTGTTACCCAGAATCCTTTGCAAACCTCAAAATTTGGCTAAAAAAACACATGTTCCTCACATTTCTGTGGCAGAAAGTTCTGGAATCTGAGAGGAGCTACAAATTTCCTTCCACCCAGCGTTCCCCCAAGTCTCCCGATAAAAATGATACCTCACTTGCGTGGGTAGGCCTAGCGCCGGCGACAGGAAACACCCCAAAGCGCAACGTGGACACATCCTAAATTTTGGAAAAAAACAGAGGTGTTTTTTGCGAAGTGCCTACCTGTAGATTTTGGCCTGTAGCTCAGCCGGCACCTAGGGAAACCTACCAAACCTGTGCATTTCTGAAAACTAGAGACCTAGGGAAATCCAAGGAGGGGTGACATGCGGGGCTCGGACCAGGTTCTGTTACCCAGAATCCTTTGCAAACCTCAAAATTTGGCTAAAAAAACACATGTTCCTCACATTTCTGTGGCAGAAAGTTCTGGAATCTGAGAGGAGCTACAAATTTCCTTCCACCCAGCGTTCCCCCAAGTCTCCCGATAAAAATGATACCTCACTTGCGTAGGTAGGCCTAGCGCCGGCGACAGGAAACACCCCAAAGCGCAACGTGGACACATCCTAAATTTTGGAAAAAAACAGAGGTGTTTTTTGCGAAGTGCCTACCTGTAGATTTTGGCCTCTAGCTCAGCCGGCACCTAGGGAAACCTACCAAACCTGTGCATTTCTAAAAACTAGAGACCTAGGGGAATCCAAGGAGGGGTGACTTGCGGGGCTCGGACCAGGTTCTGTTACCCAGAATCCTTTGCAAACCTCAAAATTTGGCTAAAAAAACACATGTTCCTCACATTTCTGTGGCAGAAAGTTCTGGAATCTGAGAGGAGCTACAAATTTCCTTCCACCCAGCGTTCCCCCAAGTCTCCCGATAAAAATGATACCTCACTTGCGTGGGTAGGCCTAGCGCCGGCGACAGGAAACACCCCAAAGCGCAACGTGGACACATCCTAAATTTTGGGAAAAAACAGAGGTGTTTTTTGCGAAGTGCCTACCTGTAGATTTTGGCCTCTAGCTCAGCCGGCACCTAGGGAAACCTACCAAACCTGTGCAATTCTGAAAACTAGAGACCTAGGGGAATCCAAGGAGGGGTGACTTGCAGGGCTCGGACCAGGTTCTGTTACCCAGAATCCTTTGCAAACCTCAAAATTTGGCTAAAGAAACACATGTTCCTCACATTTCTGTGGCAGAAAGTTCTGGAATCTGAGAGGAGCTACAAATTTCCTTCCACCCAGCGTTCCCCCAAGTCTCCCGATAAAAATGATACCTCACTTGCGTGGGTAGGCCTAGCGCCGGCGACAGGAAACACCCCAAAGCGCAACGTGGACACATCCTAAATTTTGGAAAAAAACAGAGGTGTTTTTTGCGAAGTGCCTACCTGTAGATTTTGGCCTGTAGCTCAGCCGGCACCTAGGGAAACCTACCAAACCTGTGCATTTCTGAAAACTAGAGACCTAGGGGAATCCAAGGAGGGGTGACTTGCGGGGCTCGGACCAGGTTCTGTTACCCAGAATCCTTTGCAAACCTCAAAATTTGGCTAAAAAAACACATGTTCCTCACATTTCTGTGGCAGAAAGTTCTTGAATCTGAGAGGAGCTACAAATTTCCTTCCACCCAGCGTTCTCCCAAGTCTCCCGATAAAAATGATACCTCACTTGCGTGGGTAGGCCTAGCGCCGGCGACAGGAAACACCCGAAAGCGCAACGTGGACACATCCTAAATTTTAGAAAAAAACAGAGGTGTTTTTTGCGAAGTGCCTACCTGTAGATTTTGGCCTCTAGCTCAGCCGGCACCTAGGGAAACCTACCAAACCTGTGCAATTCTGAAAACTAGAGACCTAGGGGAATCCAAGGAGGGGTGACTTGCGGGGCTCGGACCAGGTTCTGTTACCCAGAATCCTTTGCAAACCTCAAAATTTGGCTAAAAAAACACATGTTCCTCACATTTCTGTGGCAGAAAGTTCTTGAATCTGAGAGGAGCTACAAATTTCCTTCCACCCAGCGTTCCCCCAAGTCTCCCGATAAAAATGATACCTCACTTGCGTGGGTAGGCCTAGCGCCGGCGACAGGAAACACCCCAAAGCGCAACGTGGACACATCCTAAATTTTGGAAAAAAACAGAGGTGTTTTTTGCGAAGTGCCTACCTGTAGATTTTGGCCTGTAGCTCAGCCGGCACCTAGGGAAACCTACCAAACCTGTGCATTTCTGAAAACTAGAGACCTAGGGAAATCCAAGGAGGGGTGACTTGCGGGGCTCGGACCAGGTTCTGTTACCCAGAATCCTTTGCAAACCTCAAAATTTGGCTAAAAAAACACATGTTCCTCACATTTCTGTGGCAGAAAGTTCTGGAATCTGAGAGGAGCTACAAATTTCCTTCCACCCAGCGTTCCCCCAAGTCTCCCGATAAAAATGATACCTCACTTGCGTAGGTAGGCCTAGCGCCGGTGACAGGAAACACCCCAAAGCGCAACGTGGACACATCCTAAATTTTGGAAAAAAACAGAGGTGTTTTTTGCGAAGTGCCTACCTGTAGATTTTGGCCTCTAGCTCAGCCGGCACCTAGGGAAACCTACCAAACCTGTGCAATTCTGAAAACTAGAGACCCATTGGAATCCAAGGAGGGGTGACTTGCGGGGCTCGGACCAGGTTCTGTTACCCAGAATCCTTTGCAAACCTCAAAATTTGGCTAAAAAAACACATGTTCCTCACATTTCTGCGGCAGAAAGTTCTGGAATCTGAGAGGAGCTACAAATTTCCTTCCACCCAGCGTTCCCCCAAGTCTCCCGATAAAAATGATACCTCACTTGCGTGGGTAGGCCTAGCGCCGGCGACAGGAAACACCCCAAAGCGCAACGTGGACACATCCTAAATTTTGGAAAAAAACAGAGATGTTTTTTGCGAAGTGCCTACCTGTAGATTTTGGCCTGTAGCTCAGCCGGCACCTAGGGAAACCTACCAAACCTGTGCATTTCTGAAAACTAGAGACCTAGGGGAATCCAAGGAGGGGTGACTTGCGGGGCTCGGACCAGGTTCTGTTACCCAGAATCCTTTGCAAACCTCAAAATTTGGCTAAAAAAACACATGTTCCTCACAT
Organism: Pleurodeles waltl; assembly: GCF_031143425.1. NCBI lineage: Eukaryota > Metazoa > Chordata > Amphibia > Caudata > Salamandridae > Pleurodeles > Pleurodeles waltl. The sequence continues at coordinate 678,801,559 of NC_090450.1, read as the reverse complement.
TTCTGTGGCAGAAAGTTCTTGAATCTGAGAGGAGCTACAAATTGCCTTCCACCCAGCGTTCTCCCAAGTCTCCCGATAAAAATGATACCTCACTTGCGTGGGTAGGTCTAGCGCCGGCGACAGGAAACACCCCAAAGCGCAACGTGGACACATCCTAAATTTTGGAAAAAAACAGAGGTGTTTTTTGCGAAGTGCCTACCTGTAGATTTTGGCCTCTAGCTCAGCCGGCACCTAGGGAAACCTACCAAACCTGTGCATTTCTGAAAACTAGAGACCTAGGCGAATCCAAGGAGGGGTGACTTGCGGGGCTCGGACCAGGTTCTGTTACCCAGAATCCTTTGCAAACCTCAAAATTTGGCTAAAAAAACACATGTTCCTCACATTTCTGTGGCAGAAAGTTCTGGAATCTGAGAGGAGCTACAAATGTCCTTCCACCCAGCGTTCCCCCAAGTCTCCCGATAAAAATGATACCTCACTTGCGTGGGTAGGCCTAGCGCCGGCGACAGGAAACACCCCAAAGCGCAACGTGGACACATCCTAAATTTTGGAAAAAAACAGAGGTGTTTTTTGCGAAGTGCCTACCTGTAGATTTTGGCCTGTAGCTCAGCCGGCACCTAGGGAAACCTACCAAACCTGTGCATTTCTGAAAACTAGAGACCTAGGGAAATCCAAGGAGGGGTGACTTGCGGGGCTCGGACCAGGTTCTGTTACCCAGAATCCTTTGCAAACCTCAAAATTTGGCTAAAAAAACACATGTTCCTCACATTTCTGTGGCAGAAAGTTCTGGAATCTGAGAGGAGCTACAAATTTCCTTCCACCCAGCGTTCCCCCAAGTCTCCCGATAAAAATGATACCTCACTTGCGTAGGTAGGCCTAGCGCCGGTGACAGGAAACACCCCAAAGCGCAACGTGGACACATCCTAAATTTTGGAAAAAAACAGAGGTGTTTTTTGCGAAGTGCCTACCTGTAGATTTTGGCCTCTAGCTCAGCCGGCACCTAGGGAAACCTACCAAACCTGTGCATTTCTGAAAACTAGAGACCTAGGGGAATCCAAGGAGGGGTGACTTGCGGGGCTCGGACCAGGTTCTGTTACCCAGAATCCTTTGCAAACCTCAAAATTTGGCTAAAAAAACACATGTTCCTCACATTTCTGTGGCAGAAAGTTCTGGAATCTGAGAGGAGCTACAAATTTCCTTCCACCCAGCGTTCCCCCAAGTCTCCCGATAAAAATGATACCTCACTTGCGTGGGTAGGCCTAGCGCCGGCGACAGGAAACACCCCAAAGCGCAACGTGGACACATCCTAAATTTTGGGAAAAAACAGAGGTGTTTTTTGCGAAGTGCCTACCTGTAGATTTTGGCCTCTAGCTCAGCCGGCACCTAGGGAAACCTACCAAACCTGTGCAATTCTGAAAACTAGAGACCTAGGGGAATCCAAGGAGGGGTGACTTGCGGGGCTCGGACCAGGTTCTGTTACCCAGAATCCTTTTCAAACCTCAAAATTTGGCTAAAAAAACACATGTTCCTCACATTTCTGTGGCAGAAAGTTCTGGAATCTGAGAGGAGCTACAAATTTCCTTCCACCCAGCGTTCCCCCAAGTCTCCCGATAAAAATGATACCTCACTTGCGTGGGTAGGCCTAGCGCCGGCGACAGGAAACACCCCAAAGCGCAACGTGGACACATCCTAAATTTTGGAAAAAAACAGAGGTGTTTTTTGCGAAGTGCCTACCTGTAGATTTTGGCCTCTAGCTCAGCCGGCACCTAGGGAAACCTACCAAACCTGTGCATTTCTGAAAACTAGAGACCTAGGGGAATCCAAGGAGGGGTGACTTGCGGGGCTCGGCCCAGGTTCTGTTACCCAGAATCCTTTGCAAACCTCAAAATTTGGCTAAAAAAACACATGTTCCTCACATTTCTGTGACAGAAAGTTCTGGAATCTGAGAGGAGCTACAAATTTCCTTCCACCCAGCGTTCCCCCAAGTCTCCCGATAAAAATGATACCTCACTTGCGTGGGTAGGCCTAGCGCCGGCGACAGGAAACACCCCAAAGCGCAACGTGGACACATCCTAAATTTTGGGAAAAAACAGAGGTGTTTTTTGCGAAGTGCCTACCTGTAGATTTTGGCCTCTAGCTCAGCCGGCACCTAGGGAAACCTACCAAACCTGTGCAATTCTGAAAACTAGAGACCTAGGGGAATCCAAGGAGGGGTGACTTGCAGGGCTCGGACCAGGTTCTGTTACCCAGAATCCTTTGCAAACCTCAAAATTTGGCTAAAGAAACACATGTTCCTCACATTTCTGTGGCAGAAAGTTCTGGAATCTGAGAGGAGCTACAAATTTCCTTCCACCCAGCGTTCCCCCAAGTCTCCCGATAAAAATGATACCTCACTTGCGTGGGTAGGCCTAGCGCCGGCGACAGGAAACACCCCAAAGCGCAACGTGGACACATCCTAAATTTTGGAAAAAAACAGAGGTGTTTTTTGCGAAGTGCCTACCTGTAGATTTTGGCCTGTAGCTCAGCCGGCACCTAGGGAAACCTACCAAACCTGTGCATTTCTGAAAACTAGAGACCTAGGGGAATCCAAGGAGGGGTGACTTGCGGGGCTCGGACCAGGTTCTGTTACCCAGAATCCTTTGCAAACCTCAAAATTTGGCTAAAAAAACACATGTTCCTCACATTTCTGTGGCAGAAAGTTCTTGAATCTGAGAGGAGCTACAAATTTCCTTCCACCCAGCGTTCTCCCAAGTCTCCCGATAAAAATGATACCTCACTTGCGTGGGTAGGCCTAGCGCCGGCGACAGGAAACACCCGAAAGCGCAACGTGGACACATCCTAAATTTTAGAAAAAAACAGAGGTGTTTTTTGCGAAGTGCCTACCTGTAGATTTTGGCCTCTAGCTCAGCCGGCACCTAGGGAAACCTACCAAACCTGTGCAATTCTGAAAACTAGAGACCTAGGGGAATCCAAGGAGGGGTGACTTGCGGGGCTCGGACCAGGTTCTGTTACCCAGAATCCTTTGCAAACCTCAAAATTTGGCTAAAAAAACACATGTTCCTCACATTTCTGTGGCAGAAAGTTCTTGAATCTGAGAGGAGCTACAAATTTCCTTCCACCCAGCGTTCCCCCAAGTCTCCCGATAAAAATGATACCTCACTTGCGTGGGTAGGCCTAGCGCCGGCGACAGGAAACACCCCAAAGCGCAACGTGGACACATCCTAAATTTTGGAAAAAAACAGAGGTGTTTTTTGCGAAGTGCCTACCTGTAGATTTTGGCCTGTAGCTCAGCCGGCACCTAGGGAAACCTACCAAACCTGTGCATTTCTGAAAACTAGAGACCTAGGGAAATCCAAGGAGGGGTGACTTGCGGGGCTCGGACCAGGTTCTGTTACCCAGAATCCTTTGCAAACCTCAAAATTTGGCTAAAAAAACACATGTTCCTCACATTTCTGTGGCAGAAAGTTCTGGAATCTGAGAGGAGCTACAAATTTCCTTCCACCCAGCGTTCCCCCAAGTCTCCCGATAAAAATGATACCTCACTTGCGTAGGTAGGCCTAGCGCCGGTGACAGGAAACACCCCAAAGCGCAACGTGGACACATCCTAAATTTTGGAAAAAAACAGAGGTGTTTTTTGCGAAGTGCCTACCTGTAGATTTTGGCCTCTAGCTCAGCCGGCACCTAGGGAAACCTACCAAACCTGTGCAATTCTGAAAACTAGAGACCCATTGGAATCCAAGGAGGGGTGACTTGCGGGGCTCGGACCAGGTTCTGTTACCCAGAATCCTTTGCAAACCTCAAAATTTGGCTAAAAAAACACATGTTCCTCACATTTCTGCGGCAGAAAGTTCTGGAATCTGAGAGGAGCTACAAATTTCCTTCCACCCAGCGTTCCCCCAAGTCTCCCGATAAAAATGATACCTCACTTGCGTGGGTAGGCCTAGCGCCGGCGACAGGAAACACCCCAAAGCGCAACGTGGACACATCCTAAATTTTGGAAAAAAACAGAGATGTTTTTTGCGAAGTGCCTACCTGTAGATTTTGGCCTGTAGCTCAGCCGGCACCTAGGGAAACCTACCAAACCTGTGCATTTCTGAAAACTAGAGACCTAGGGGAATCCAAGGAGGGGTGACTTGCGGGGCTCGGACCAGGTTCTGTTACCCAGAATCCTTTGCAAACCTCAAAATTTGGCTAAAAAAACACATGTTCCTCACATTTCTGTGGCAGAAAGTTCTTGAATCTGAGAGGAGCTACAAATTGCCTTCCACCCAGCGTTCTCCCAAGTCTCCCGATAAAAATGATACCTCACTTGTGTGGGTAGGTCTAGCGCCGGCGACAGGAAACACCCCAAAGCGCAACGTGGACACATCCTAAATTTTGGAAAAAAACAGAGGTGTTTTTTGCGAAGTGCCTACCTGTAGATTTTGGCCTCTAGCTCAGCCGGCACCTAGGGAAACCTACCAAACCTGTGCATTTCTGAAAACTAGAGACCTAGGCGAATCCAAGGAGGGGTGACTTGCGGGGCTCGGACCAGGTTCTGTTACCCAGAATCCTTTGCAAACCTCAAAATTTGGCTAAAAAAACACATGTTCCTCACATTTCTGTGGCAGAAAGTTCTGGAATCTGAGAGGAGCTACAAATGTCCTTCCACCCAGCGTTCCTCCAAGTCTCCCGATAAAAATGATACCTCACTTGCGTGGGTAGGCCTAGCGCCGGCGACAGGAAACACCCCAAAGCGCAACGTGGACACATCCTAAATTTTGGAAAAAAACAGAGGTGTTTTTTGCGAAGTGCCTACCTGTAGATTTTGGCCTGTAGCTCAGCCGGCACCTAGGGAAACCTACCAAACCTGTGCATTTCTGAAAACTAGAGACCTAGGGAAATCCAAGGAGGGGTGACTTGCGGGGCTCGGACCAGGTTCTGTTACCCAGAATCCTTTGCAAACCTCAAAATTTGGCTAAAAAAACACATGTTCCTCACATTTCTGTGGCAGAAAGTTCTGGAATCTGAGAGGAGCTACAAATTTCCTTCCACCCAGCGTTCCCCCAAGTCTCCCGATAAAAATGATACCTCACTTGCGTAGGTAGGCCTAGCGCCGGTGACAGGAAACACCCCAAAGCGCAACGTGGACACATCCTAAATTTTGGAAAAAAACAGAGGTGTTTTTTGCGAAGTGCCTACCTGTAGATTTTGGCCTCTAGCTCAGCCGGCACCTAGGGAAACCTACCAAACCTGTGCATTTCTGAAAACTAGAGACCTAGGGGAATCCAAGGAGGGGTGACTTGCGGGGCTCGGACCAGGTTCTGTTACCCAGAATCCTTTGCAAACCTCAAAATTTGGCTAAAAAAACACATGTTCCTCACATTTCTGTGGCAGAAAGTTCTGGAATCTGAGAGGAGCTACAAATTTCCTTCCACCCAGCGTTCCCCCAAGTCTCCCGATAAAAATGATACCTCACTTGCGTGGGTAGGCCTAGCGCCGGCGACAGGAAACACCCCAAAGCGCAACGTGGACACATCCTAAATTTTGGGAAAAAACAGAGGTGTTTTTTGCGAAGTGCCTACCTGTAGATTTTGGCCTCTAGCTCAGCCGGCACCTAGGGAAACCTACCAAACCTGTGCAATTCTGAAAACTAGAGACCTAGGGGAATCCAAGGAGGGGTGACTTGCGGGGCTCGGACCAGGTTCTGTTACCCAGAATCCTTTTCAAACCTCAAAATTTGGCTAAAAAAACACATGTTCCTCACATTTCTGTGGCAGAAAGTTCTGGAATCTGAGAGGAGCTACAAATTTCCTTCCACCCAGCGTTCCCCCAAGTCTCCCGATAAAAATGATACCTCACTTGCGTGGGTAGGCCTAGCGCCGGCGACAGGAAACACCCCAAAGCGCAACGTGGACACATCCTAAATTTTGGAAAAAAACAGAGGTGTTTTTTGCGAAGTGCCTACCTGTAGATTTTGGCCTCTAGCTCAGCCGGCACCTAGGGAAACCTACCAAACCTGTGCATTTCTGAAAACTAGAGACCTAGGGGAATCCAAGGAGGGGTGACTTGCGGGGCTCGGCCCAGGTTCTGTTACCCAGAATCCTTTGCAAACCTCAAAATTTGGCTAAAAAAACACATGTTCCTCACATTTCTGTGACAGAAAGTTCTGGAATCTGAGAGGAGCTACAAATTTCCTTCCACCCAGCGTTCCCCCAAGTCTCCCGATAAAAATGATACCTCACTTGCGTGGGTAGGCCTAGCGCCGGCGACAGGAAACACCCCAAAGCGCAACGTGGACACATCCTAAATTTTGGAAAAAAACAGAGGTGTTTTTTGCGAAGTGCCTACTTGTAGATTTTGGCCTCTAGCTCAGCCGGCACCTAGGGAAACCTACCAAACCTGTGCATTTCTGAAAACTAGAGACCTAGGGGAATCCAAGGAGGGGTGACTTGCGGGGCTCGGACCAGGTTCTGTTACCCAGAATCCTTTGCAAACCTCAAAATTTGGCAAAAAAAACACATGTTCCTCACATTTCTGTGGCAGAAAGTTCTGGAATCTGAGAGGAGCTACAAATTTCCTTCCCCCAAGTCTCCCGATAAAAATGATACCTCACTTGCGTGGGTAGACCTAGCGCCGGCGACAGGAAACACCCCGAAGCGCAACGTGGACACATCCTAAATTTTGGAAAAAAACAGAGGTGTTTTTTGCGAAGTGCCTACCTGTAGATTTTGGCCTGTAGCTCATCCGGCACCTAGTGAAACCTACCAAACCTGTGCATTTCTGAAAACTAGAGACCTAGGGGAATCCAAGGAGGGGTGACTTGCGGGGCTCGGAACAGGTTCTGTTACCCAGAATCCTTTGCAAACCTCAAAATTTGGCAAAAAAAACACATGTTCCTCACATTTCTGTGGCAGAAAGTTCTGGAATCTGAGAGGAGCTACAAATTTCCTTCCACCCAGCGTTCCCCCAAGTCTCCCGATAAAAATGATGCCTCACTTGCGTGGGTAGGCTTAGCGCCGGCGACAGGAAACACCCCAAAGCGCAACGTGGACACATCCTAAATTTTGGAAAAAAACAGAGGTGTTTTTTGCGAAGTGCCTACCTGTAGATTTTGGCCTCTAGCTCAGCCGGCACCCAGGGAAACCTACCAAACCTGTGCATTTCTGAAAACTAGAGACCTAGGGGAATCCAAGGAGGGGTGACTTGCGGGGCTTGGACCAGGTTCTGTTACCCAGAATCTTTTGCAAACCTCAAAATTTGGCTAAAAAAACACATGTTCCTCACATTTCTGTGGCAGAAAGTTCTGGAATCTGAGAGGAGCTACAAATTTCCTTCCACCCAGCGTTCCCCCAAGTCTCCCGATAAAAATGATACCTCACTTGCGTGGGTAGGCCTAGCGCCGGCGACAGGAAACACCCCAAAGCGCAACGTGGACACATCCTAAATTTTGGAAAAAAACAGAGGTGTTTTTTGCGAAGTGCCTACCTGTAGATTTTGGCCTGTAGCTCAGCCGGCACCTAGGGAAACCTACCAAACCTGTGCATTTCTGAAAACTAGAGACCTAGGGAAATCCAAGGAGGGGTGACTTGCGGGGCTCGGACCAGGTTCTGTTACACAGAATCCTTTGCAAACCTCAAAATTTGGCTAAAAAAACACATGTTCCTCACATTTCTGTGGCAGAAAGTTCTGGAATCTGAGAGGAGCTACAAATTTCCTTCCACCCAGCGTTCCCCCAAGTCTCCCGATAAAAATGATACCTCACTTGCGTGGGTAGGCCTAGCGCCGGCGACAGGAAACACCCCAAAGCGCAACGTGGACACATCCTAAATTTTGGAAAAAAACAGAGGTGTTTTTTGCGAAGTGCCTACCTGTAGATTTTGGCCTCTAGCTCAGCCGGCACCTAGGGAAACCTACCAAACCTGTGCATTTCTGAAAACTAGAGACCTAGGGGAATCCAAGGAGGGGTGACTTGCGGGGCTCGGACCAGGTTCTGTTACCCAGAATCCTTTGCAAACCTCAAAATTTGGCAAAAAAAACACATGTTCCTCACATTTCTGTGGCAGAAAGTTCTGGAATCTGAGAGGAGCTACAAATTTCCTTCCACCCAGCGTTCCCCCAAGTCTCCCGATAAAAATGATACCTCACTTGCGTGGGTAGACCTAGCGCCGGCGACAGGAAACACCCCGAAGCGCAACGTGGACACATCCTAAATTTTGGAAAAAAACAGAGGTGTTTTTTGCGAAGGGCCTACCTGTAGATTTTGGCCTCTAGCTCAGCCGGCACCCAGGGAAACCTACCAAACCTGTGCATTTCTGAAAACTAGAGACCTAGGGGAATCCAAGGAGGGGTGACTTGCGGGGCTCGGACCAGGTTCTGTTACCCAGAATCCTTTGCAAACCTCAAAATTTGGCTAAAAAAACACATGTTCCTCACATTTCTGTGGCAGAAAGTTCTGGAATCTGAGAGGAGCTACAAATTTCCTTCCACCCAGCGTTCCCCCAAGTCTCCCGATAAAAATGATACCTCACTTGCGTGGGTAGGCCTAGCGCCGGCGACAGGAAACACCCCAAAGCGCAACGTGCACACATCCTAAATTTTGGGAAAAAACAGAGGTGTTTTTTGCGAAGTGCCTACCTGTAGATTTTGGCCTCTAGCTCAGCCGGCACCTAGGGAAACCTACCAAACCTGTGCAATTCTGAAAACTAGAGACCTAGGAGAATCCAAGGAGGGGTGACTTGCGGGGCTCGGACCAGGTTCTGTTACCCAGAATCCTTTGCAAACCTCAAAATTTGGCTAAAAAAACACATGTTCCTCACATTTCTGTGGCAGAAAGTTCTGGAATCTGAGAGGAGCTACAAATTTCCTTCCACCCAGCGTTCCCCCAAGTCTCCCGATAAAAATGATACCTCACTTGCGTGGGTAGGCCTAGCGCCGGCGACAGGAAACACCCCAAAGCGCAACGTTGACACATCCTAAATTTTGGAAAAAAACAGAGGTGTTTTTTGCGAAGTGCCTACCTGTAGATTTTGGCCTCTAGCTCAGCCGGCACCCAGGGAAACCTACCAAACCTGTGCATTTCTGAAAACTAGAGACCTGGGGGAATCCAAGGAGGGGTGACTTGCGGGGCTCGGACCAGGTTCTGTTACCCAGAATCCTTTGCAAACCTCAAAATTTGGCAAAAAAAACACATGTTCCTCACATTTCTGTGGCAGAAAGTTCTGGAATCTGAGAGGAGCTACAAATTTCCTTCCAGCCAGCGTTCCCCCAAGTCTCCAGATAAAAATGATACCTCACTTGCGTGGGTAGACCTAGCGCCGGCGACAGGAAACACCCCGAAGCGCAACGTGGACACATCCTAAATTTTGGAAAAAAACAGAGGTGTTTTTTGCGAAGTGCCTACCTGTAGATTTTGGCATGTAGCTCATCCGGCACCTAGTGAAACCTACCAAACCTGTGCATTTCTGAAAACTAGAGACCTAGGGGAATCCAAGGAGGGGTGACTTGCGGGGCTCGGACCAGGTTCTGTTACCCAGAATCCTTTGCAAACCTCAAAATTTGGCTAAAAAAACACATGTTCCTCACATTTCTGTGGCAGAAAGTTCTGGAATCTGAGAGGAGCTACAAATTTCCTTCCACCCAGCGTTCCCCCAAGTCTCCCGATAAAAATGATACCTCACTTGCGTGGGTAGGCCTAGCGCCGGCGACAGGAAACACCCCAAAGCGCAACGTGGACACATCCTAAATTTTGGAAAAAAACAGAGGTGTTTTTTGCGAAGTGCCTACCTGTAGATTTTGGCCTGTAGCTCAGCCGGCACCTAGGGAAACCTACCAAACCTGTGCATTTCTGAAAACTAGAGACCTAGGGGAATCCAAGGAGGGGTGACTTGCGGGGCTCGGACCAGGTTCTGTTACCCAGAATCCTTTGCAAACCTCAAAATTTGGCTAAAAAAACACATGTTCCTCACATTTCTGTGGCAGAAAGTTCTGGAATCTGAGAGGAGCTACAAATTTCCTTCCACCCAGCGTTCCCCCAAGTCTCCCGATAAAAATGATACCTCACTTGCGTGGGTAGGCCTAGCGCCGGCGACAGGAAACACCCCAAAGCGCAACGTGGACACATCCTAAATTTTGGAAAAAAACAGAGGTGTTTTTTGCGAAGTGCCTACCTGTAGATTTTGGCCTGTAGCTCAGCCGGCACCTAGGGAAACCTACCAAACCTGTGCATTTCTGAAAACTAGAGACCTAGGGAAATCCAAGGAGGGGTGACTTGCGGGGCTCGGACCAGGTTCTGTTACCCAGAATCCTTTGCAAACCTCAAAATTTGGCTAAAAAAACACATGTTCCTCACATTTCTGTGGCAGAAAGTTCTGGAATCTGAGAGGAGCTACAAATTTCCTTCCACCCAGCGTTCCCCCAAGTCTCCCGATAAAAATGATACCTCACTTGCGTGGGTAGGCCTAGCGCCGGCGACAGGAAACACCCCAAAGCGCAACGTGGACACATCCTAAATTTTGGGAAAAAACAGAGGTGTTTTTTGCGAAGTGCCTACCTGTAGATTTTGGCCTCTAGCTCAGCCGGCACCTAGGGAAACCTACCAAACCTGTGCAATTCTGAAAACTAGAGACCTAGGGGAATCCAAGGAGGGGTGACTTGCGGGGCTCGGACCAGGTTCTGTTACCCAGAATCCTTTGCAAACCTCAAAATTTGGCAAAAAAAACACATGTTCCTCACATTTCTGTGGCAGAAAGTTCTGGAATCTGAGAGGAGCTACAAATTTCCTTCCACCCAGCGTTCCCCCAAGTCTCCCGATAAAAATGATACCTCACTTGCGTGGGTAGACCTAGCGCCGGCGACAGGAAACACCCCGAAGCGCAACGTGGACACATCCTAAATTTTGGAAAAAAACAGAGGTGTTTTTTGCGAAGGGCCTACCTGTAGATTTTGGCCTCTAGCTCAGCCGGCACCCAGGGAAACCTACCAAACCTGTGCATTTCTGAAAACTAGAGACCTAGGGGAATCCAAGGAGGGGTGACTTGCGGGGCTCGGACCAGGTTCTGTTACCCAGAATCCTTTGCAAACCTCAAAATTTGGCTAAAAAAACACATGTTCCTCACATTTCTGTGGCAGAAAGTTCTGGAATCTGAGAGGAGCTACAAATTTCCTTCCACCCAGCGTTCCCCCAAGTCTCCCGATAAAAATGATACCTCACTTGCGTGGGTAGGCCTAGCGCCGGCGACAGGAAACACCCCAAAGCGCAACGTGCACACATCCTAAATTTTGGGAAAAAACAGAGGTGTTTTTTGCGAAGTGCCTACCTGTAGATTTTGGCCTCTAGCTCAGCCGGCACCTAGGGAAACCTACCAAACCTGTGCAATTCTGAAAACTAGAGACCTAGGGGAATCCAAGGAGGGGTGACTTGCGGGGCTCGGACTAGGTTCTGTTACCCAGAATCCTTTGCAAACCTCAAAATTTGGCTAAAAAAACACATGTTCCTCACATTTCTGTGGCAGAAAGTTCTGGAATCTGAGAGGAGCTACAAATTTCCTTCCACCCAGCGTTCCCCCAAGTCTCCCGATAAAAATGATACCTCACTTGCGTGGGTAGGCCTAGCGCCGGCGACAGGAAACACCCCAAAGCGCAACGTGGACACATCCTAAATTTTGGAAAAAAACAGAGGTGTTTTTTGCGAAGTGCCTACCTGTAGATTTTGGCCTCTAGCTCAGCCGGCACCCAGGGAAACCTACCAAACCTGTGCATTTCTGAAAACTAGAGACCTAGGGGAATCCAAGGAGGGGTGACTTGCGGGGCTCGGACCAGGTTCTGTTACCCAGAATCCTTTGCAAACCTCAAAATTTGGCAAAAAAAACACATGTTCCTCACATTTCTGTGGCAGAAAGTTCTGGAATCTGAGAGGAGCTACAAATTTCCTTCCAGCCAGCGTTCCCCCAAGTCTCCCGATAAAAATGATACCTCACTTGCGTGGGTAGACCTAGCGCCGGCGACAAGAAACACCCCGAAGCGCAACGTGGACACATCCTAAATTTTGGAAAAAAACAGAGGTGTTTTTTGCGAAGTGCCTACCTGTAGATTTTGGCATGTAGCTCATCCGGCACCTAGTGAAACCTACCAAACCTGTGCATTTCTGAAAACTAGAGACCTAGGGGAATCCAACGAGGGGTGACTTGCGGGGCTCGGACCAGGTTCTGTTACCCAGAATCCTTTGCAAACCTCAAAATTTGGCTAAAAAAACACATGTTCCTCACATTTCTGTGGCAGAAAGTTCTGGAATCTGAGAGGAGCTACAAATTTCCTTCCACCCAGCGTTCCCCCAAGTCTCCCGATAAAAATGATACCTCACTTGCGTGGGTAGGCCTAGCGCCGGCGACAGGAAACACCCCAAAGCGCAACGTGGACACATCCTAAATTTTGGAAAAAAACAGAGGTGTTTTTTGCGAAGTGCCTACCTGTAGATTTTGGCCTGTAGCTCAGCCGGCACCTAGGGAAACCTACCAAACCTGTGCATTTCTGAAAACTAGAGACCTAGGGAAATCCAAGGAGGGGTGACTTGCGGGGCTCGGACCAGGTTCTGTTACCCAGAATCCTTTGCAAACCTCAAAATTTGGCTAAAAAAACACATGTTCCTCACATTTCTGTGGCAGAAAGTTCTGGAATCTGAGAGGAGCTACAAATTTCCTTCCACCCAGCGTTCCCCCAAGTCTCCCGATAAAAATGATACCTCACTTGCGTAGGTAGGCCTAGCGCCGGTGACAGGAAACACCCCAAAGCGCAACGTGGACACATCCTAAATTTTGGAAAAAAACAGAGGTGTTTTTTGCGAAGTGCCTACCTGTAGATTTTGGCCTCTAGCTCAGCCGGCACCTAGGGAAACCTACCAAACCTGTGCATTTCTGAAAACTAGAGACCTAGGGGAATCCAAGGAGGCGTGACTTGCGGGGCTCGGACCAGGTTCTGTTACCCAGAATCCTTTGCAAACCTCAAAATTTGGCTAAAAAAACACATGTTCCTCACATTTCTGTGGCAGAAAGTTCTGGAATCTGAGAGGAGCTACAAATTTCCTTCCACCCAGCGTTCCCCCAAGTCTCCCGATAAAAATGATACCTCACTTGCGTGGGTAGGCCTAGCGCCGGCGACAGGAAACACCCCAAAGCGCAACGTGGACACATCCTAAATTTTGGAAAAAAACAGAGGTGTTTTTTGCGAAGTGCCTACCTGTAGATTTTGGCCTGTAGCTCAGCCGGCACCTAGGGAAACCTACCAAACCTGTGCATTTCTGAAAACTAGAGACCTAGGGAAATCCAAGGAGGGGTGACTTGCGGGGCTCGGACCAGGTTCTGTTACCCAGAATCCTTTGCAAACCTCAAAATTTGTCTAAAAAAACACATGTTCCTCACATTTCTGTGGCAGAAAGTTCTGGAATCTGAGAGGAGCTACAAATTTCCTTCCACCCAGCGTTCCCCCAAGTCTCCCGATAAAAATGATACCTCACTTGCGTAGGTAGGCCTAGCGCCGGCGACAGGAAACACCCCAAAGCGCAACGTGGACACATCCTAAATTTTGGAAAAAAACAGAGGTGTTTTTTGCGAAGTGCCTACCTGTAGATTTTGGCCTCTAGCTCAGCCGGCACCTAGGGAAACCTACCAAACCTGTGCATTTCTGAAAACTAGAGACCTAGGGGAATCCAAGGAGGGGTGACTTGCGGGGCTCGGACCAGGTTCTGTTACCCAGAATCCTTTGCAAACCTCAAAATTTGGCTAAAAAAACACATGTTCCTCACATTTCTGTGGCAGAAAGTTCTGGAATCTGAGAGGAGCTACAAATTTCCTTCCACCCAGCGTTCCCCCAAGTCTCCCGATAAAAATGATACCTCACTTGCGTGGGTAGGCCTAGCGCCGGCGACAGGAAACACCCCAAAGCGCAACGTGGACACATCCTAAATTTTGGGAAAAAACAGAGGTGTTTTTTGCGAAGTGCCTACCTGTAGATTTTGGCCTCTAGCTCAGCCGGCACCTAGGGAAACCTAGCAAACCTGTGCAATTCTGAAAACTAGAGACCTAGGGGAATCCAAGGAGGGGTGACTTGCGGGGCTCGGACCAGGTTCTGTTACCCAGAATCCTTTGCAAACCTCAAAATTTGGCTAAAAAAACACATGTTCCTCACATTTCTGTGGCAGAAAGTTCTGGAATCTGAGAGGAGCTACAAATTTCCTTCCACCCAGCGTTCCCCCAAGTCTCCCGATAAAAATGATACCTCACTTGCGTGGGTAGGCCTAGCGCCGGCGACAGGAAACACCCCAAAGCGCAACGTGGACACATCCTAAATTTTGGAAAAAAACAGAGGTGTTTTTTGCGAAGTGCCTACCTGTAGATTTTGGCCTGTAGCTCAGCCGGCACCTAGGGAAACCTACCAAACCTGTGCATTTCTGAAAACTAGAGACCTAGGGAAATCCAAGGAGGGGTGACTTGCGGGGCTCGGACCAGGTTCTGTTACCCAGAATCCTTTGCAAACCTCAAAATTTGGCTAAAAAAACACATGTTCCTCACATTTCTGTGGCAGAAAGTTCTGGAATCTGAGAGGAGCTACAAATTTCCTTCCACCCAGCGTTCCCCCAAGTCTCCCGATAAAAATGATACCTCACTTGCGTGGGTAGGCCTAGCGCCGGCGACAGGAAACACCCCAAAGCGCAACGTGGACACATCCTAAATTTTGGGAAAAAACAGAGGTGTTTTTTGCGAAGTGCCTACCTGTAGATTTTGGCCTCTAGCTCAGCCGGCACCTAGGGAAACCTACCAAACCTGTGCAATTCTGAAAACTAGAGACCTAGGGGAATCCAAGGAGGGGTGACTTGCGGGGCTCGGACCAGGTTCTGTTACCCAGAATCCTTTGCAAACCTCAAAAGTTGGCTAAAAAAACACATGTTCCTCACATTTCTGTGGCAGAAAGTTCTTGAATCTGAGAGGAGCTACAAATTTCCTTCCACCCAGCGTTCCCCCAAGTCTCCCGATAAAAATGATACCTCACTTGCGTGGGTAGGCCTAGCGCCGGCGACAGGAAACACCCGAAAGCGCAACGTGGACACATCCTAAATTTTAGAAAAAAACAGAGGTGTTTTTTGCGAAGTGCCTACCTGTAGATTTTGGCCTCTAGCTCAGCCGGCACCTAGGGAAACCTACCAAACCTGTGCATTTCTGAAAACTAGAGACCTAGGGAAATCCAAGGAGGGGTGACTTGCGGGGCTCGGACCAGGTTCTGTTACCCAGAATCCTTTGCAAACCTCAAAATTTGGCAAAAAAAACACATGTTCCTCACATTTCTGTGGCAGAAAGTTCTGGAATCTGAGAGGAGCTACAAATTTCCTTCCACCCAGCGTTCCCCCAAGTCTCCCGATAAAAATGATACCTCACTTGCGTGGGTAGACCTAGCGCCGGCGACAGGAAACACCCCGAAGCGCAACGTGGACACATCCTAAATTTTGGAAAAAAACAGAGGTGTTTTTTGCGAAGGGCCTACCTGTAGATTTTGGCCTCTAGCTCAGCCGGCACCCAGGGAAACCTACCAAACCTGTGCATTTCTGAAAACTAGAGACCTAGGGGAATCCAAGGAGGGGTGACTTGCGGGGCTCGGACCAGGTTCTGTTACCCAGAATCCTTTGCAAACCTCAAAATTTGGCTAAAAAAACACATGTTCCTCACATTTCTGTGGCAGAAAGTTCTGGAATCTGAGAGGAGCTACAAATTTCCTTCCACCCAGCGTTCCCCCAAGTCTCCCGATAAAAATGATACCTCACTTGCGTGGGTAGGCCTAGCGCCGGCGACAGGAAACACCCCAAAGCGCAACGTGCACACATCCTAAATTTTGGGAAAAAACAGAGGTGTTTTTTGCGAAGTGCCTACCTGTAGATTTTGGCCTCTAGCTCAGCCGGCACCTAGGGAAACCTACCAAACCTGTGCAATTCTGAAAACTAGAGACCTAGGGGAATCCAAGGAGGGGTGACTTGCGGGGCTCGGACTAGGTTCTGTTACCCAGAATCCTTTGCAAACCTCAAAATTTGGCTAAAAAAACACATGTTCCTCACATTTCTGTGGCAGAAAGTTCTGGAATCTGAGAGGAGCTACAAATTTCCTTCCACCCAGCGTTCCCCCAAGTCTCCCGATAAAAATGATACCTCACTTGCGTGGGTAGGCCTAGCGCCGGCGACAGGAAACACCCCAAAGCGCAACGTGGACACATCCTAAATTTTGGGAAAAAACAGAGGTGTTTTTTGCGAAGTGCCTACCTGTAGATTTTGGCCTCTAGCTCAGCCGGCACCTAGGGAAACCTACCAAACCTGTGCAATTCTGAAAACTAGAGACCTAGGGGAATCCAAGGAGGGGTGACTTGCGGGGCTCGGACCAGGTTCTGTTACCCAGAATCCTTTGCAAACCTCAAAAGTTGGCTAAAAAAACACATGTTCCTCACATTTCTGTGGCAGAAAGTTCTTGAATCTGAGAGGAGCTACAAATTTCCTTCCACCCAGCGTTCCCCCAAGTCTCCCGATAAAAATGATACCTCACTTGCGTGGGTAGGCCTAGCGCCGGCGACAGGAAACACCCGAAAGCGCAACGTGGACACATCCTAAATTTTAGAAAAAAACAGAGGTGTTTTTTGCGAAGTGCCTACCTGTAGATTTTGGCCTCTAGCTCAGCCGGCACCTAGGGAAACCTACCAAACCTGTGCATTTCTGAAAACTAGAGACCTAGGGAAATCCAAGGAGGGGTGACTTGCGGGGCTCGGACCAGGTTCTGTTACCCAGAATCCTTTGCAAACCTCAAAATTTGGCAAAAAAAACACATGTTCCTCACATTTCTGTGGCAGAAAGTTCTGGAATCTGAGAGGAGCTACAAATTTCCTTCCAGCCAGCGTTCCCCCAAGTCTCCCGATAAAAATGATACCTCACTTGCGTGGGTAGACCTAGCGCCGGCGACAGGAAACACCCCGAAGCGCAACGTGGACACATCCTAAATGTTGGAAAAAAACAGAGGTGTTTTTTGCGAAGGGCCTACCTGTAGATTTTGGCCTCTAGCTCAGCCGGCACCCAGGGAAACCTACCAAACCTGTGCATTTCTGAAAACTAGAGACCTAGGGAAATCCAAGGAGGGGTGACTTGCGGGGCTCGGACCAGGTTCTGTTACCCAGAATCCTTTGCAAACCTCAAAATTTGGCAAAAAAAACACATGTTCCTCACATTTCTGTGGCAGAAAGTTCTGGAATCTGAGAGGAGCTACAAATTTCCTTCCACCCAGCGTTCCCCCAAGTCTCCCGATAAAAATGATACCTCACTTGCGTGGGTAGACCTAGCGCCGGCGACAGGAAACACCCCGAAGCGCAACGTGGACACATCCTAAATTTTGGAAAAAAACAGAGGTGTTTTTTGCGAAGGGCCTACCTGTAGATTTTGGCCTCTAGCTCAGCCGGCACCCAGGGAAACCTACCAAACCTGTGCATTTCTGAAAACTAGAGACCTAGGGGAATCCAAGGAGGGGTGACTTGCGGGGCTCGGACCAGGTTCTGTTACCCAGAATCCTTTGCAAACCTCAAAATTTGGCTAAAAAAACACATGTTCCTCACATTTCTGTGGCAGAAAGTTCTGGAATCTGAGAGGAGCTACAAATTTCCTTCCACCCAGCGTTCCCCCAAGTCTCCCGATAAAAATGATACCTCACTTGCGTGGGTAGGCCTAGCGCCGGCGACAGGAAACACCCCAAAGCGCAACGTGCACACATCCTAAATTTTGGGAAAAAACAGAGGTGTTTTTTGCGAAGTGCCTACCTGTAGATTTTGGCCTCTAGCTCAGCCGGCACCTAGGGAAACCTACCAAACCTGTGCAATTCTGAAAACTAGAGACCTAGGGGAATCCAAGGAGGGGTGACTTGCGGGGCTCGGACTAGGTTCTGTTACCCAGAATCCTTTGCAAACCTCAAAATTTGGCTAAAAAAACACATGTTCCTCACATTTCTGTGGCAGAAAGTTCTGGAATCTGAGAGGAGCTACAAATTTCCTTCCACCCAGCGTTCCCCCAAGTCTCCCGATAAAAATGATACCTCACTTGCGTGGGTAGGCCTAGCGCCGGCGACAGGAAACACCCCAAAGCGCAACGTGGACACATCCTAAATTTTGGGAAAAAACAGAGGTGTTTTTTGCGAAGTGCCTACCTGTAGATTTTGGCCTCTAGCTCAGCCGGCACCTAGGGAAACCTACCAAACCTGTGCAATTCTGAAAACTAGAGACCTAGGGGAATCCAAGGAGGGGTGACTTGCGGGGCTCGGACCAGGTTCTGTTACCCAGAATCCTTTGCAAACCTCAAAAGTTGGCTAAAAAAACACATGTTCCTCACATTTCTGTGGCAGAAAGTTCTTGAATCTGAGAGGAGCTACAAATTTCCTTCCACCCAGCGTTCCCCCAAGTCTCCCGATAAAAATGATACCTCACTTGCGTGGGTAGGCCTAGCGCCGGCGACAGGAAACACCCGAAAGCG
Source organism: Pleurodeles waltl (assembly GCF_031143425.1). Classification (NCBI taxonomy): domain Eukaryota; kingdom Metazoa; phylum Chordata; class Amphibia; order Caudata; family Salamandridae; genus Pleurodeles; species Pleurodeles waltl. Next base: position 678,783,048 of record NC_090450.1, on the reverse strand, counting down.
CAACGTGGACACATCCTAAATTTTAGAAAAAAACAGAGGTGTTTTTTGCGAAGTGCCTACCTGTAGATTTTGGCCTCTAGCTCAGCCGGCACCTAGGGAAACCTACCAAACCTGTGCATTTCTGAAAACTAGAGACCTAGGGAAATCCAAGGAGGGGTGACTTGCGGGGCTCGGACCAGGTTCTGTTACCCAGAATCCTTTGCAAACCTCAAAATTTGGCAAAAAAAACACATGTTCCTCACATTTCTGTGGCAGAAAGTTCTGGAATCTGAGAGGAGCTACAAATTTCCTTCCACCCAGCGTTCCCCCAAGTCTCCCGATAAAAATGATACCTCACTTGCGTGGGTAGACCTAGCGCCGGCGACAGGAAACACCCCGAAGCGCAACGTGGACACATCCTAAATGTTGGAAAAAAACAGAGGTGTTTTTTGCGAAGGGCCTACCTGTAGATTTTGGCCTCTAGCTCAGCCGGCACCCAGGGAAACCTACCAAACCTGTGCATTTCTGAAAACTAGAGACCTAGGGGAATCCAAGGAGGGGTGACTTGCGGGGCTCGGACCAGGTTCTGTTACCCAGAATCCTTTGCAAACCTCAAAATTTGGCTAAAAAAACACATGTTCCTCACATTTCTGTGGCAGAAAGTTCTGGAATCTGAGAGGAGCTACAAATTTCCTTCCACCCAGCGTTCCCCCAAGTCTCCCGATAAAAATGATACCTCACTTGCGTGGGTAGGCCTAGCGCCGGCGACAGGAAACACCCCAAAGCGCAACGTGCACACATCCTAAATTTTGGGAAAAAACAGAGGTGTTTTTTGCGAAGTGCCTACCTGTAGATTTTGGCCTCTAGCTCAGCCGGCACCTAGGGAAACCTACCAAACCTGTGCAATTCTGAAAACTAGAGACCTAGGGGAATCCAAGGAGGGGTGACTTGCGGGGCTCGGACTAGGTTCTGTTACCCAGAATCCTTTGCAAACCTCAAAATTTGGCTAAAAAAACACATGTTCCTCACATTTCTGTGGCAGAAAGTTCTGGAATCTGAGAGGAGCTACAAATTTCCTTCCACCCAGCGTTCCCCCAAGTCTCCCGATAAAAATGATACCTCACTTGCGTGGGTAGGCCTAGCGCCGGCGACAGGAAACACCCCAAAGCGCAACGTTGACACATCCTAAATTTTGGAAAAAAACAGAGGTGTTTTTGCGAAGTGCCTACCTGTAGATTTTGGCCTCTAGCTCAGCCGGCACCCAGGGAAACCTACCAAACCTGTGCATTTCTGAAAACTAGAGACCTAGGGGAATCCAAGGAGGGGTGACTTGCGGGGCTCGGACCAGGTTCTGTTACCCAGAATCCTTTGCAAACCTCAAAATTTGGCAAAAAAAACACATGTTCCTCACATTTCTGTGGCAGAAAGTTCTGGAATCTGAGAGGAGCTACAAATTTCCTTCCAGCCAGCGTTCCCCCAAGTCTCCCGATAAAAATGATACCTCACTTGCGTGGGTAGACCTAGCGCCGGCGACAGGAAACACCCCGAAGCGCAACGTGGACACATCCTAAATTTTGGAAAAAAACAGAGGTGTTTTTTGCGAAGTGCCTACCTGTAGATTTTGGCATGTAGCTCATCCGGCACCTAGTGAAACCTACCAAACCTGTGCATTTCTGAAAACTAGAGACCTAGGGGAATCCAAGGAGGGGTGACTTGCGGGGCTCGGACCAGGTTCTGTTACCCAGAATCCTTTGCAAACCTCAAAATTTGGCTAAAAAAACACATGTTCCTCACATTTCTGTGGCAGAAAGTTCTGGAATCTGAGAGGAGCTACAAATTTCCTTCCACCCAGCGTTCCCCCAAGTCTCCCGATAAAAATGATACCTCACTTGCGTGGGTAGGCCTAGCGCCGGCGACAGGAAACACCCCAAAGCGCAACGTGGACACATCCTAAATTTTGGAAAAAAACAGAGGTGTTTTTTGCGAAGTGCCTACCTGTAGATTTTGGCCTGTAGCTCAGCCGGCACCTAGGGAAACCTACCAAACCTGTGCATTTCTGAAAACTAGAGACCTAGGGAAATCCAAGGAGGGGTGACTTGCGGGGCTCGGACCAGGTTCTGTTACCCAGAATCCTTTGCAAACCTCAAAATTTGGCTAAAAAAACACATGTTCCTCACATTTCTGTGGCAGAAAGTTCTGGAATCTGAGAGGAGCTACAAATTTCCTTCCACCCAGCGTTCCCCCAAGTCTCCCGATAAAAATGATACCTCACTTGCGTAGGTAGGCCTAGCGCCGGTGACAGGAAACACCCCAAAGCGCAACGTGGACACATCCTAAATTTTGGAAAAAAACAGAGGTGTTTTTTGCGAAGTGCCTACCTGTAGATTTTGGCCTCTAGCTCAGCCGGCACCTAGGGAAACCTACCAAACCTGTGCATTTCTGAAAACTAGAGACCTAGGGGAATCCAAGGAGGGGTGACTTGCGGGGCTCGGACCAGGTTCTGTTACCCAGAATCCTTTGCAAACCTCAAAATTTGGCTAAAAAAACACATGTTCCTCACATTTCTGTGGCAGAAAGTTCTGGAATCTGAGAGGAGCTACAAATTTCCTTCCACCCAGCGTTCCCCCAAGTCTCCCGATAAAAATGATACCTCACTTGCGTAGGTAGGCCTAGCGCCGGCGACAGGAAACACCCCAAAGCGCAACGTGGACACATCCTAAATTTTGGAAAAAAACAGAGGTGTTTTTTGCGAAGTGCCTACCTGTAGATTTTGGCCTCTAGCTCAGCCGGCACCTAGGGAAACCTACCAAACCTGTGCATTTCTGAAAACTAGAGACCTAGGGGAATCCAAGGAGGGGTGACTTGCGGGGCTCGGACCAGGTTCTGTTACCCAGAATCCTTTGCAAACCTCAAAATTTGGCTAAAAAAACACATGTTCCTCACATTTCTGTGGCAGAAAGTTCTGGAATCTGAGAGGAGCTACAAATTTCCTTCCACCCAGCGTTCCCCCAAGTCTCCCGATAAAAATGATACCTCACTTGCGTGGGTAGGCCTAGCGCCGGCGACAGGAAACACCCCAAAGCGCAACGTGGACACATCCTAAATTTTGGGAAAAAACAGAGGTGTTTTTTGCGAAGTGCCTACCTGTAGATTTTGGCCTCTAGCTCAGCCGGCACCTAGGGAAACCTAGCAAACCTGTGCATTTCTGAAAACTAGAGACCTAGGGAAATCCAAGGAGGGGTGACTTGCGGGGCTCGGACCAGGTTCTGTTACCCAGAATCCTTTGCAAACCTCAAAATTTGGCTAAAAAAACACATGTTCCTCACATTTCTGTGGCAGAAAGTTCTGGAATCTGAGAGGAGCTACAAATTTCCTTCCACCCAGCGTTCCCCCAAGTCTCCCGATAAAAATGATACCTCACTTGCGTGGGTAGGCCTAGCGCCGGCGACAGGAAACACCCCAAAGCGCAACGTGGACACATCCTAAATTTTGGGAAAAAACAGAGGTGTTTTTTGCGAAGTGCCTACCTGTAGATTTTGGCCTCTAGCTCAGCCGGCACCTAGGGAAACCTACCAAACCTGTGCAATTCTGAAAACTAGAGACCTAGGGGAATCCAAGGAGGGGTGACTTGCGGGGCTCGGACCAGGTTCTGTTACCCAGAATCCTTTGCAAACCTCAAAAGTTGGCTAAAAAAACACATGTTCCTCACATTTCTGTGGCAGAAAGTTCTTGAATCTGAGAGGAGCTACAAATTTCCTTCCACCCAGCGTTCCCCCAAGTCTCCCGATAAAAATGATACCTCACTTGCGTGGGTAGGCCTAGCGCCGGCGACAGGAAACACCCGAAAGCGCAACGTGGACACATCCTAAATTTTAGAAAAAAACAGAGGTGTTTTTTGCGAAGTGCCTACCTGTAGATTTTGGCCTCTAGCTCAGCCGGCACCTAGGGAAACCTACCAAACCTGTGCATTTCTGAAAACTAGAGACCTAGGGGAATCCAAGGAGGGGTGACTTGCGGGGCTCGGACCAGGTTCTGTTACCCAGAATCCTTTGCAAACCTCAAAATTTGGCTAAAAAAACACATGTTCCTCACATTTCTGTGGCAGAAAGTTCTGGAATCTGAGAGGAGCTACAAATTTCCTTCCACCCAGCGTTCCCCCAAGTCTCCCGATAAAAATGATACCTCACTTGCGTGGGTAGGCCTAGCGCCGGCGACAGGAAACACCCCAAAGCGCAACGTGGACACATCCTAAATTTTGGAAAAAAACAGAGGTGTTTTTTGCGAAGTGCCTACCTGTAGATTTTGGCCTGTAGCTCAGCCGGCACCTAGGGAAACCTACCAAACCTGTGCATTTCTGAAAACTAGAGTCCTAGGGAAATCCAAGGAGGGGTGACTTGCGGGGCTCGGACCAGGTTCTGTTACCCAGAATCCTTTGCAAACCTCAAAATTTGGCTAAAAAAACACATGTTCCTCACATTTCTGTGGCAGAAAGTTCTGGAATCTGAGAGGAGCTACAAATTTCCTTCCACCCAGCGTTCCCCCAAGTCTCCCGATAAAAATGATACCTCACTTGCGTGGGTAGGCCTAGCGCCGGCGACAGGAAACACCCCAAAGCGCAACGTGGACACATCCTAAATTTTGGAAAAAAACAGAGGTGTTTTTTGCGAAGTGCCTACCTGTAGATTTTGGCCTCTAGCTCAGCCGGCACCTAGGGAAACCTACCAAACCTGTGCAATTCTGAAAACTAGAGACCTAGGGGAATCCAAGGAGGGGTGACTTGCGGGGCTCGGACCAGGTTCTGTTACCCAGAATCCTTTGCAAACCTCAAAATTTGGCTAAAAAAACACATGTTCCTCACATTTCCGTGGCAGAAAGTTCTGGAATCTGAGAGGAGCTACAAATTTCCTTCCACCCAGCGTTCCCCCAAGTCTCCCGATAAAAATGATACCTCACTTGCGTGGGTAGGCCTAGCGCCGGCGACAGGAAACACCCCAAAGCGCAACGTGGACACATCCTAAATTTTGGAAAAAAACAGAGGTGTTTTTTGCGAAGTGCCTACCCGTAGATTTTGGCCTCTAGCTCAGCCGGCACCTAGGGAAACCTACCAAACCTGTGCATTTCTGAAAACTAGAGACCTAGGGGAATCCAAGGAGGGGTGACTTGCGGGGCTCGGACCAGGTTCTGTTACCCAGAATCCTTTGCAAACCTCAAAATTTGGCAAAAAAAACACATGTTCCTCACATTTCTGTGGCAGAAAGTTCTGGAATCTGAGAGGAGCTACAAATTTCCTTCCACCCAGCGTTCCCCCAAGTCTCCCGATAAAAATGATACCTCACTTGCGTGGGTAGACCTAGCGCCGGCGACAGGAAACACCCCGAAGCGCAACGTGGACACATCCTAAATTTTGGAAAAAAACAGAGGTGTTTTTTGCGAAGGGCCTACCTGTAGATTTTGGCCTCTAGCTCAGCCGGCACCCAGGGAAACCTACCAAACCTGTGCATTTCTGAAAACTAGAGACCTAGGGGAATCCAAGGAGGGGTGACTTGCGGGGCTCGGACCAGGTTCTGTTACCCAGAATCCTTTGCAAACCTCAAAATTTGGCAAAAAAAACACATGTTCCTCACATTTCTGTGGCAGAAAGTTCTGGAATCTGAGAGGAGCTACAAATTTCCTTCCACCCAGCGTTCCCCCAAGTCTCCCGATAAAAATGATACCTCACTTGCGTGGGTAGGCCTAGCGCCGGCGACAGGAAACACCCCAAAGCGCAACGTGGACACATCCTAAATTTTGGAAAAAAACAGAGGTGTTTTTTGCGAAGGGCCTACCTGTAGATTTTGGCCTCTAGCTCAGCCGGCACCTAGGGAAACCTACCAAACCTGTGCATTTCTGAAAACTAGAGACCTAGGGGAATCCAAGGAGGGGTGACTTGCGGGGCTCGGACCAGGTTCTGTTACCCAGAATCCTTTGCAAACCTCAAAATTTGGCTAAAAAAACACATGTTCCTCACATTTCTGTGGCAGAAAGTTCTGGAATCTGAGAGGAGCTACAAATTTCCTTCCACCCAGCGTTCCCCCAAGTCTCCCGATAAAAATGATACCTCACTTGCGTGGGTAGGCCTAGCGCCGGCGACAGGAAACACCCCAAAGCGCAACGTGGACACATCCTAAATTTTGGAAAAAAACAGAGGTGTTTTTTGCGAAGTGCCTACCTGTAGATTTTGGCCTCTAGCTCAGCCGGCACCCAGGGAAACCTACCAAACCTGTGCATTTCTGAAAACTAGAGACCTAGGGGAATCCAAGGAGGGGTGACTTGCGGGGCTCGGACCAGGTTCTGTTACCCAGAATCCTTTGCAAACCTCAAAATTTGGCTAAAAAAACACATGTTCCTCACATTTCTGTGGCAGAAAGTTCTGGAATCTGAGAGGAGCTACAAATTTCCTTCCACCCAGCGTTCCCCCAAGTCTCCCGATAAAAATGATACCTCACTTGCGTGGGTAGGCCTAGCGCCGGCGACAGGAAACATCCCAAAGCGCAACGTGGACACATCCTAAATTTTGGAAAAAAACAGAGGTGTTTTTTGCGAAGTGCCTACCTGTAGATTTTGGCCTCTAGCTCAGCCGGCACCTAGGGAAACCTACCAAACTTGTGCATTTCTGAAAACTAGAGACCTAGGGGAATCCAAGGAGGGGTGACTTGCGGGGCTCGGACCAGGTTCTGTTACCCAGAATCCTTTGCAAACCTCAAAATTTGGCAAAAAAAACACATGTTCCTCACATTTCTGTGGCAGAAAGTTCTGGAATCTGAGAGGAGCTACAAATTTCCTTCCACCCAGCGTTCCCCAAAGTCTCCCGATAAAAATGATACCTCACTTGCGTGGGTAGGCCTAGCGCCGGCGACAGGAAACACCCCAAAGCGCAACGTGGACACATCCTAAATTTTGGAAAAAAACAGAGGTGTTTTTTGCGAAGTGCCTACCTGTAGATTTTGGCCTCTAGCTCAGCCGGCACCCAGGGAAACCTACCAAACCTGTGCATTTCTGAAAACTAGAGACCTAGGGGAATCCAAGGAGGGGTGACTTGCGGGGCTCGGACCAGGTTCTGTTACCCAGAATCCTTTGCAAACCTCAAAATTTGGCTAAAAAAACACATGTTCCTCACATTTCTGTGGCAGAAAGTTCTGGAATCTGAGAGGAACTACAAATTTCCTTCCACCCAGCGTTCCCCCAAGTCTCCCGATAAAAATGATACCTCACTTGCGTGGGTAGGCCTAGCGCCGGCGACAGGAAACACCCCAAAGCGCAACGTGGACACATCCTAAATTTTGGAAAAAAACAGAGATGTTTTTTGCGAAGTGCCTACCTGTAGATTTTGGCCTGTAGCTCAGCCGGCACCTAGGGAAACCTACCAAACCTGTGCATTTCTGAAAACTAGAGACCTAGGGGAATCCAAGGAGGGGTGACTTGCGGGGCTCGGACCAGGTTCTGTTACCCAGAATCCTTTGCAAACCTCAAAATTTGGCTAAAAAAACACATGTTCCTCACATTTCTGTGGCAGAAAGTTCTTGAATATGAGAGGAGCTACAAATTTCCTTCCACCCAGCGTTCTCCCAAGTCTCCCGATAAAAATGATACCTCACTTGCGTGGGTAGGCCTAGCGCCGGCGACAGGAAACACCCGAAAGCGCAACGTGGACACATCCTAAATTTTAGAAAAAAACAGAGGTGTTTTTTGCGAAGTGCCTACCTGTAGATTTTGGCCTCTAGCTCAGCCGGCACCTAGGGAAACCTACCAAACCTGTGCATTTCTGAAAACTAGAGACCTAGGGGAATCCAAGGAGGGGTGACTTGCGGGGCTCGGACCAGGTTCTGTTACCCAGAATCCTTTGCAAACCTCAAAATTTGGCAAAAAAAACACATGTTCCTCACATTTCTGTGGCAGAAAGTTCTGGAATCTGAGAGGAGCTACAAATTTCCTTCCACCCAGCGTTTCCCCAAGTCTCCCGATAAAAATGATACCTCACTTGCGTGGGTAGGCCTAGCGCCGGCGACAGGAAACACCCCAAAGCGCAACGTGGACACATCCTAAATTTTGGAAAAAAACAGAGGTGTTTTTTGCGAAGTGCCTACCTGTAGATTTTGGCCTGTAGCTCAGCCGGCACCTAGGGAAACCTACCAAACCTGTGCATTTCTGAAAACTAGAGACCTAGGGAAATCCAAGGAGGGGTGACTTGCGGGGCTCGGACCAGGTTCTGTTACCCAGAATCCTTTGCAAACCTCAAAATTTGGCTAAAAAAACACATGTTCCTCACATTTCTGTGGCAGAAAGTTCTGGAATCTGAGAGGAGCTACAAATTTCCTTCCACCCAGCGTTCCCCCAAGTCTCCCGATAAAAATGATACCTCACTTGCGTGGGTAGGCCTAGCGCCGGCGACAGGAAACACCCCAAAGCGCAACGTGGACACATCCTAAATTTTGGAAAAAAACAGAGGTGTTTTTTGCGAAGTGCCTACCTGTAGATTTTGGCCTCTAGCTCAGCCGGCACCTAGGGAAACCTACCAAACCTGTGCAATTCTGAAAACTAGAGACCTAGGGGAATCCAAGGAGGGGTGACTTGCGGGGCTCGGACCAGGTTCTGTTACCCAGAATCCTTTGCAAACCTCCAAATTTGGCTAAAAAAACACATGTTCCTCACATTTCTGTGGCAGAAAGTTCTGGAATCTGAGAGGAGCTACAAATTTCCTTCCACCCAGCGTTCCCCCAAGTCTCCCGATAAAAATGATACCTCACTTGTGTGGGTAGGCCTAGCGCCGGCGACAGGAAACACCCCAAAGCGCAACGTGGACACATCCTAAATTTTGGAAAAAAACAGAGGTGTTTTTTGCGAAGTGCCTACCTGTAGATTTTGGCCTGTAGCTCAGCCGGCACCTAGGGAAACCTACCAAACCTGTGCATTTCTGAAAACTAGAGACCTAGGGGAATCCAAGGAGGGGTGACTTGCGGGGCTCGGACCAGGTTCTGTTACCCAGAATCCTTTGCAAACCTCAAAATTTGGCAAAAAAAACACATTTTCCTCACATTTCTGTGGCAGAAAGTTCTGGAATCTGAGAGGAGCTACAAATTTCCTTCCACCCAGCGTTCCCCCAAGTCTCCCGATAAAAATGATACCTCACTTGCGTGGGTAGACCTAGCGCCGGCGACAGGAAACACCCCGAAGCGCAACGTGGACACATCCTAAATTTTGGAAAAAAACAGAGGTGTTTTTTGCGAAGGGCCTACCTGTAGATTTTGGCCTCTAGCTCAGCCGGCACCCAGGGAAACCTACCAAACCTGTGCATTTCTGAAAACTAGAGACCTAGGGGAATCCAAGGAGGGGTGACTTGCGGGGCTCGGACCAGGTTCTGTTACCCAGAATCCTTTGCAAACCTCAAAATTTGGCTAAAAAAACACATGTTCCTCACATTTCTGTGGCAGAAAGTTCTGGAATCTGAGAGGAGCTACAAATTTCCTTCCACCCAGCGTTCCCCCAAGTCTCCCGATAAAAATGATACCTCACTTGCGTGGGTAGGCCTAGCGCCGGCGACAGGAAACACCCCAAAGCGCAACGTGGACACATCCTAAATTTTGGAAAAAAACAGAGGTGTTTTTTGCGAAGTGCCTACCTGTAGATTTTGGCCTCTAGCTCAGCCGGCACCTAGGGAAACCTACCAAACCTGTGCATTTCTGAAAACTAGAGACCTAGGGGAATCCAAGGAGGGGTGACTTGCGGGGCTCGGACCAGGTTCTGTTACCCAGAATCCTTTGCAAACCTCAAAATTTGGCTAAAAAAACACATGTTCCTCACATTTCTGTGGCAGAAAGTTCTGGAATCTGAGAGGAGCTACAAATTTCCTTCCACCCAGCGTTCCCCCAAGTCTCCCGATAAAAATGATACCTCACTTGCGTGGGTAGGCCTAGCGCCGGCGACAGGAAACACCCCAAAGCGCAACGTGGACACATCCTAAATTTTGGAAAAAAACAGAGGTGTTTTTTGCGAAGTGCCTACCTGTAGATTTTGGCCTCTAGCTCAGCCGGCACCCAGGGAAACCTACCAAACCTGTGCATTTCTGAAAACTAGAGACCTAGGGGAATCCAAGGAGGGGTGACTTGCGGGGCTCGGACCAGGTTCTGTTACCCAGAATCCTTTGCAAACCTCAAAATTTGGCTAAAAAAACACATGTTCCTCACATTTCTGTGGCAGAAAGTTCTGGAATCTGAGAGGAGCTACAAATTTCCTTCCACCCAGCGTTCCCCCAAGTCTCCCGATAAAAATGATACCTCACTTGCGTGGGTAGGCCTAGCGCCGGCGACAGGAAACATCCCAAAGCGCAACGTGGACACATCCTAAATTTTGGAAAAAAACAGAGGTGTTTTTTGCGAAGTGCCTACCTGTAGATTTTGGCCTCTAGCTCAGCCGGCACCTAGGGAAACCTACCAAACCTGTGCATTTCTGAAAACTAGAGACCTAGGGGAATCCAAGGAGGGGTGACTTGCGGGGCTCGGACCAGGTTCTGTTACCCAGAATCCTTTGCAAACCTCAAAATTTGGCAAAAAAAACACATGTTCCTCACATTTCTGTGGCAGAAAGTTCTGGAATCTGAGAGGAGCTACAAATTTCCTTCCACCCAGCGTTCCCCCAAGTCTCCCGATAAAAATGATACCTCACTTGCGTGGGTAGGCCTAGCGCCGGCGACAGGAAACACCCCAAAGCGCAACGTGGACACATCCTAAATTTTGGAAAAAAACAGAGGTGTTTTTTGCGAAGTGCCTACCTGTAGATTTTGGCCTCTAGCTCAGCCGGCACCCAGGGAAACCTACCAAACCTGTGCATTTCTGAAAACTAGAGACCTAGGGGAATCCAAGGAGGGGTGACTTGCGGGGCTCGGACCAGGTTCTGTTACCCAGAATCCTTTGCAAACCTCAAAATTTGGCTAAAAAAACACATGTTCCTCACATTTCTGTGGCAGAAAGTTCTGGAATCTGAGAGGAGCTACAAATTTCCTTCCACCCAGCGTTCCCCCAAGTCTCCCGATAAAAATGATACCTCACTTGCGTAGGTAGGCCTAGCGCCGGCGACAGGAAACACCCCAAAGCGCAATGTGGACACATCCTAAATTTTGGAAAAAAACAGAGGTGTTTTTTGCGAAGTGCCTACCTGTAGATTTTGGCCTCTAGCTCAGCCGGCACCTAGGGAAACCTACCAAACCTGTGCATTTCTGAAAACTAGAGACCTAGGGGAATCCAAGGAGGGGTGACTTGCGGGGCTCGGACCAGGTTCTGTTACCCAGAATCCTTTGCAAACCTCAAAATTTGGCTAAAAAAACACATGTTCCTCACATTTCTGTGGCAGAAAGTTCTGGAATCTGAGAGGAGCTACAGATTTCCTTCCACCCAGCGTTCCCCCAAGTCTCCCGATAAAAATGATACCTCACTTGCATGGGTAGGCCTAGCGCCGGCGACAGGAAACACCCCAAAGCGCAACGTGGACACATCCTAAATTTTGGGAAAAAACAGAGGTGTTTTTTGCGAAGTGCCTACCTGTAGATTTTGGCCTCTAGCTCAGCCGGCACCTAGGGAAACCTACCAAACCTGTGCAATTCTGAAAACTAGGGACCTAGGGGAATCCAAGGAGGGGTGACTTGCGGGGCTCGGACCAGGTTCTGTTACCCAGAATCCTTTGCAAACCTCAAAATTTGGCTAAAAAAACACATGTTCCTCACATTTCTGTGGCAGAAAGTTCTGGAATCTGAGAGGAGCTACAAATTTCCTTCCACCCAGCGTTCCCCCAAGTCTCCCGATAAAAATGATACCTCACTTGCGTGGGTAGGCCTAGCGCCGGCGACAGGAAACACCCCAAAGCGCAACGTGGACACATCCTAAATTTTGGAAAAAAACAGAGGTGTTTTTTGTGAAGTGCCTACCTGTAGATTTTGGCCTCTAGCTCAGCCGGCACCTAGGGAAACCTACCAAACCTGTGCATTTCTGAAAACTAGAGACCTAGGGGAATCCAAGGAGGGGTGACTTGCGGGGCTCGGACCAGGTTCTGTTACCCAGAATCCTTTGCAAACCTCAAAATTTGGCTAAAAAAACACATGTTCCTCACATTTCTGTGGCAGAAAGTTCTGGAATCTGAGAGGAGCTACAAATTTCCTTCCACCCAGCGTTCCCCCAAGTCTCCCGATAAAAATGATACCTCACTTGCGTGGGTAGGCCTAGCGCCGGCGACAGGAAACACCCCAAAGCGCAACGTGGACACATCCTAAATTTTGGGAAAAAACAGAGGTGTTTTTTGCGAAGTGCCTACCTGTAGATTTTGGCCTGTAGCTCAGCCGGCACCTAGGGAAACCTACCAAACCTGTGCAATTCTGAAAACTAGGGACCTAGGGGAATCCAAGGAGGGGTGACTTGCGGGGCTCGGACCAGGTTCTGTTACCCAGAATCCTTTGCAAACCTCAAAATTTGGCTAAAAAAACACATGTTCCTCACATTTCTGTGGCAGAAAGTTCTGGAATCTGAGAGGAGCTACAAATTTCCTTCCACCCAGCGTTCCCCCAAGTCTCCCGATAAAAATGATACCTCACTTGCGTGGGTAGGCCTAGCGCCGGCGACCGGAAACACCCCAAAGCGCAACGTGGACACATCCTAAATTTTGGAAAAAAACAGAGGTGTTTTTTGTGAAGTGCCTACCTGTAGATTTTGGCCTGTAGCTCATCCGGCACCTAGTGAAACCTACCAAACCTGTGCATTTCTGAAAACTAGAGACCTAGGGGAATCCAAGGAGGGGTGACTTGCGGGGCTCGGACCAGGTTCTGTTACCCAGAATCCTTTGCAAACCTCAAAATTTGGCTAAAAAAACACATGTTCCTCACATTTCTGTGGCAGAAACTTCTGGAATCTGAGAGGAGCTTCAAATTTCCTTCCACCCAGCGTTCCCCCAAGTCTCCCGATAAAAATGATACCTCACTTGCGTGGGTAGGCCTAGCGCCGGCGACAGGAAACACCCCAAAGCGCAACATGGACACATCCTAAATTTTGGAAAAAAACAGAGGTGTTTTTTGTGAAGTGCCTACCTGTAGATTTTGGCCTCTAGCTCAGCCGGCACCAGGGAAACCTACCAAACCTGTGCATTTCTGAAAACTAGAGACCTAGGGGAATCCAAGGAGGGGTGACTTGCGGGGCTCGGACCAGGTTCTGTTACCCAGAATCCTTTGCAAACCTCAAAATTTGGCTAAAAAAACACATGTTCCTCACATTTCTGTGGCAGAAAGTTCTGGAATCTGAGAGGAGCTACAAATTTCCTTCCACCCAGCGTTCCCCCAAGTCTCCCGATAAAAATGATACCTCACTTGCGTGGGTAGGCCTAGCGCCGGCGACAGGAAACACCCCAAAGCGCAACGTGGACACATCCTAAATTTTGGAAAAAAACAGAGGTGTTTTTTGCGAAGTGCCTACTTGTAGATTGTGGCCTCTAGCTCAGCCGGCACCTAGGGAAACCTACCAAACCTGTGCATTTCTGAAAACTAGAGACCTAGGGGAATCCAAGGAGGGGTGACTTGCGGGGCTCGGACCAGGTTCTGTTACCCAGAATCCTTTGCAAACCTCAAAATTTGGCAAAAAAAACACATGTTCCTCACATTTCTGTGGCAGAAAGTTCTGGAATCTGAGAGGAGCTACAAATTTCCTTCCACCCAGCGTTCCCCCAAGTCTCCCGATAAAAATGATACCTCACTTGCGTGGGTAGACCTAGCGCCGGCGACAGGAAACACCCCGAAGCGCAACGTGGACACATCCTAAATTTTGGAAAAAAACAGAGGTGTTTTTTGCGAAGTGCCTACTTGTAGATTTTGGCCTCTAGCTCATCCGGCACCTAGGGAAACCTACCAAACCTGTGCATTTCTGAAAACTAGAGACCTAGGGGAATCCAAGGAGGGGTGACTTGCGGGGCTCGGACCAGGTTCTGTTACCCAGAATCCTTTGCAAACCTCAAAATTTGGCAAAAAAAAAACATGTTCCTCACATTTCTGTGGCAGAAAGTTCTGGAATCTGAGAGGAGCTACAAATTTCCTTCCACCCAGCGTTCCCCCAAGTCTCCCGATAAAAATGATACCTAACTTGCGAGGGTGGACCTAGCGCCGGAGACAGGAAACACCCCGAAGCGCAACGTGGACACATCCTAAATTTTGGAAAAAAACAGAGGTGTTTTTTGCGAAGTGCCTACCTGTAGATTTTGGCCTGTAGCTCATCCGGCACCTAGTGAAACCTACCAAACCTGTGCATTTTTGAAAACTAGAGACCTAGGGGAATCCAAGGAGGGGTGACTTGCGGGGCTCGGACCAGGTTCTGTTACCCAGAATCCTTTGCAAACCTCAAAATTTGGCTAAAAAAACACATGTTCCTCACATTTCTGTGGCAGAAACTTCTGGAATCTGAGAGGAGCTTCAAATTTCCTTCCACCCAGCGTTCCCCCAAGTCTCCCGATAAAAATGATACCTCACTTGCGTGGGTAGGCCTAGCGCCGGCGACAGGAAACACCCCAAAGCGCAACGTGGACACATCCTAAATTTTGGAAAAAAACAGAGGTGTTTTTTGTGAAGTGCCTACCTGTAGATTTTGGCCTCTAGCTCAGCCGGCACCTAGGGAAACCTACCAAACCTGTGCATTTCTGAAAACTAGAGACCTAGGGGAATCCAAGGAGGGGTGACTTGCGGGGCTCGGACCAGGTTCTGTTACCCAGAATCCTTTGCAAACCTCAAAATTTGGCTAAAAAAACACATGTTCCTCACATTTCTGTGGCAGAAAGTTCTGGAATCTGAGAGGAGCTACAAATTTCCTTCCACCCAGCGTTCCCCCAAGTCTCCCGATAAAAATGATACCTCACTTGCGTGGGTAGGCCTAGCGCCGGCGACAGGAAACACCCCAAAGCGCAACGTGGACACATCCTAAATTTTGGAAAAAAACAGAGGTGTTTTTTGCGAAGTGCCTACTTGTAGATTGTGGCCTCTAGCTCAGCCGGCACCTAGGGAAACCTACCAAACCTGTGCATTTCTGAAAACTAGAGACCTAGGGGAATCCAAGGAGGGGTGACTTGCGGGGCTCGGACCAGGTTCTGTTACCCAGAATCCTTTGCAAACCTCAAAATTTGGCAAAAAAAACACATGTTCCTCACATTTCTGTGGCAGAAAGTTCTGGAATCTGAGAGGAGCTACAAATTTCCTTCCACCCAGCGTTCCCCCAAGTCTCCCGATAAAAATGATACCTCACTTGCGTGGGTAGACCTAGCGCCGGCGACAGGAAACACCCCGAAGCGCAACGTGGACACATCCTAAATTTTGGAAAAAAACAGAGGTGTTTTTTGCGAAGTGCCTACTTGTAGATTTTGGCCTCTAGCTCATCCGGCACCTAGGGAAACCTACCAAACCTGTGCATTTCTGAAAACTAGAGACCTAGGGGAATCCAAGGAGGGGTGACTTGCGGGGCTCGGACCAGGTTCTGTTACCCAGAATCCTTTGCAAACCTCAAAATTTGGCAAAAAAAAAACATGTTCCTCACATTTCTGTGGCAGAAAGTTCTGGAATCTGAGAGGAGCTACAAATTTCCTTCCACCCAGCGTTCCCCCAAGTCTCCCGATAAAAATGATACCTAACTTGCGAGGGTGGACCTAGCGCCGGAGACAGGAAACACCCCGAAGCGCAACGTGGACACATCCTAAATTTTGGAAAAAAACAGAGGTGTTTTTTGCGAAGTGCCTACCTGTAGATTTTGGCCTGTAGCTCATCCGGCACCTAGTGAAACCTACCAAACCTGTGCATTTTTGAAAACTAGAGACCTAGGGGAATCCAAGGAGGGGTGACTTGCGGGGCTCGGACCAGGTTCTGTTACCCAGAATCCTTTGCAAACCTCAAAATTTGGCTAAAAAAACACATGTTCCTCACATTTCTGTGGCAGAAAGTTCTGGAATCTGAGAGGAGCTACAAATTTCCTTCCACCCAGCGTTCCCCCAAGTCTCCCGATAAAAATGATACCTCACTTGCGTGGGTAGGCCTAGCGCCGGTGACAGGAAACACCCCAAAGCGCAACGTGGACACATCCTAAATTTTGGAAAAAAACAGAGGTGTTTTTTGCGAAGTGCCTACCTGTAGATTTTGGCCTCTAGCTCAGCCGGCACCCAGGGAAACCTACCAAACCTGTGCATTTCTGAAAACTAGAGACCTAGGGGAATCCAAGGAGGGGTGACTTGCGGGGCTCGGACCAGGTTCTGTTACCCAGAATCCTTTGCAAACCTCAAAATTTGGCTAAAAAAACACATGTTCCTCACATTTCTGTGGCAGAAAGTTCTGGAATCTGAGAGGAGCTACAAATTTCCTTCCACCCAGCGTTCCCCCAAGTCTCCCGATAAAAATGATACCTCACTTGCGTGGGTAGGCCTAGCGCCGGCGACAGGAAACACCCCAAAGCGCAACGTGGACACATCCTAAATTTTGGAAAAAAACAGAGGTGTTTTTTGTGAAGTGCCTACCTGTAGATTTTGGCCTCTAGCTCAGCCGGCACCTAGGGAAACCTACCAAACCTGTGCATTTCTGAAAACTAGAGACCTAGGGGAATCCAAGGAGGGGTGACTTGCGGGGCTCGGACCAGGTTCTGTTACCCAGAATCCTTTGCAAACCTCAAAATTTGGCTAAAAAAACACATGTTCCTCACATTTCTGTGGCAGAAAGTTCTGGAATCTGAGAGGAGCTACAAATTTCCTTCCACCCAGCGTTCCCCCAAGTCTCCCGATAAAAATGATACCTCACTTGCGTGGGTAGGCCTAGCGCCGGCGACAGGAAACACCCCAAAGCGCAACGTGGACACATCCTAAATTTTGGGAAAAAACAGAGGTGTTTTTTGCGAAGTGCCTACCTGTAGATTTTGGCCTGTAGCTCAGCCGGCACCTAGGGAAACCTACCAAACCTGTGCAATTCTGAAAACTAGGGACCTAGGGGAATCCAAGGAGGGGTGACTTGCGGGGCTCGGACCAGGTTCTGTTACCCAGAATCCTTTGCAAACCTCAAAATTTGGCTAAAAAAACACATGTTCCTCACATTTCTGTGGCAGAAAGTTCTGGAATCTGAGAGGAGCTACAAATTTCCTTCCACCCAGCGTTCCCCCAAGTCTCCCGATAAAAATGATACCTCACTTGCGTGGGTAGGCCTAGCGCCGGCGACAGGAAACACCCCAAAGCGCAACGTGGACACATCCTAAATTTTGGAAAAAAACAGAGGTGTTTTTTGTGAAGTGCCTACCTGTAGATTTTGGCCTGTAGCTCATCCGGCACCTAGTGAAACCTACCAAACCTGTGCATTTCTGAAAACTAGAGACCTAGGGGAATCCAAGGAGGGGTGACTTGCGGGGCTCGGACCAGGTTCTGTTACCCAGAATCCTTTGCAAACCTCAAAATTTGGCTAAAAAAACACATGTTCCTCACATTTCTGTGGCAGAAACTTCTGGAATCTGAGAGGAGCTTCAAATTTCCTTCCACCCAGCGTTCCCCCAAGTCTCCCGATAAAAATGATACCTCACTTGCGTGGGTAGGCCTAGCGCCGGCGACAGGAAACACCCCAAAGCGCAACATGGACACATCCTAAATTTTGGAAAAAAACAGAGGTGTTTTTTGTGAAGTGCCTACCTGTAGATTTTGGCCTCTAGCTCAGCCGGCACCAGGGAAACCTACCAAACCTGTGCATTTCTGAAAACTAGAGACCTAGGGGAATCCAAGGAGGGGTGACTTGCGGGGCTCGGACCAGGTTCTGTTACCCAGAATCCTTTGCAAACCTCAAAATTTGGCTAAAAAAACACATGTTCCTCACATTTCTGTGGCAGAAAGTTCTGGAATCTGAGAGGAGCTACAAATTTCCTTCCACCCAGCGTTCCCCCAAGTCTCCCGATAAAAATGATACCTCACTTGCGTGGGTAGGCCTAGCGCCGGCGACAGGAAACACCCCAAAGCGCAACGTGGACACATCCTAAATTTTGGAAAAAAACAGAGGTGTTTTTTGCGAAGTGCCTACTTGTAGATTGTGGCCTCTAGCTCAGCCGGCACCTAGGGAAACCTACCAAACCTGTGCATTTCTGAAAACTAGAGACCTAGGGGAATCCAAGGAGGGGTGACTTGCGGGGCTCGGACCAGGTTCTGTTACCCAGAATCCTTTGCAAACCTCAAAATTTGGCAAAAAAAAAACATGTTCCTCACATTTCTGTGGCAGAAAGTTCTGGAATCTGAGAGGAGCTACAAATTTCCTTCCACCCAGCGTTCCCCCAAGTCTCCCGATAAAAATGATACCTCACTTGCGTGGGTAGACCTAGCGCCGGCGACAGGAAACACCCCGAAGCGCAACGTGGACACATCCTAAATTTTGGAAAAAAACAGAGGTGTTTTTTGCGAAGTGCCTACTTGTAGATTTTGGCCTCTAGCTCATCCGGCACCTAGGGAAACCTACCAAACCTGTGCATTTCTGAAAACTAGAGACCTAGGGGAATCCAAGGAGGGGTGACTTGCGGGGCTCGGACCAGGTTCTGTTACCCAGAATCCTTTGCAAACCTCAAAATTTGGCAAAAAAAAAACATGTTCCTCACATTTCTGTGGCAGAAAGTTCTGGAATCTGAGAGGAGCTACAAATTTCCTTCCACCCAGCGTTCCCCCAAGTCTCCCGATAAAAATGATACCTAACTTGCGAGGGTGGACCTAGCGCCGGAGACAGGAAACACCCCGAAGCGCAACGTGGACACATCCTAAATTTTGGAAAAAAACAGAGGTGTTTTTTGCGAAGTGCCTACCTGTAGATTTTGGCCTGTAGCTCATCCGGCACCTAGTGAAACCTACCAAACCTGTGCATTTTTGAAAACTAGAGACCTAGGGGAATCCAAGGAGGGGTGACTTGCGGGGCTCGGACCAGGTTCTGTTACCCAGAATCCTTTGCAAACCTCAAAATTTGGCTAAAAAAACACATGTTCCTCACATTTCTGTGGCAGAAACTTCTGGAATCTGAGAGGAGCTTCAAATTTCCTTCCACCCAGCGTTCCCCCAAGTCTCCCGATAAAAATGATACCTCACTTGCGTGGGTAGGCCTAGCGCCGGCGACAGGAAACACCCCAAAGCGCAACGTGGACACATCCTAAATTTTGGAAAAAAACAGAGGTGTTTTTTGTGAAGTGCCTACCTGTAGATTTTGGCCTCTAGCTCAGCCGGCACCTAGGGAAACCTACCAAACCTGTGCATTTCTGAAAACTAGAGACCTAGGGGAATCCAAGGAGGGGTGACTTGCGGGGCTCGGACCAGGTTCTGTTACCCAGAATCCTTTGCAAACCTCAAAATTTGGCTAAAAAAACACATGTTCCTCACATTTCTGTGGCAGAAAGTTCTGGAATCTGAGAGGAGCTACAAATTTCCTTCCACCCAGCGTTCCCCCAAGTCTCCCGATAAAAATGATACCTCACTTGCGTGGGTAGGCCTAGCGCCGGCGACAGGAAACACCCCAAAGCGCAACGTGGACACATCCTAAATTTTGGAAAAAAACAGAGGTGTTTTTTGCGAAGTGCCTACTTGTAGATTGTGGCCTCTAGCTCAGCCGGCACCTAGGGAAACCTACCAAACCTGTGCATTTCTGAAAACTAGAGACCTAGGGGAATCCAAGGAGGGGTGACTTGCGGGGCTCGGACCAGGTTCTGTTACCCAGAATCCTTTGCAAACCTCAAAATTTGGCAAAAAAAACACATGTTCCTCACATTTCTGTGGCAGAAAGTTCTGGAATCTGAGAGGAGCTACAAATTTCCTTCCACCCAGCGTTCCCCCAAGTCTCCCGATAAAAATGATACCTCACTTGCGTGGGTAGACCTAGCGCCGGCGACAGGAAACACCCCGAAGCGCAACGTGGACACATCCTAAATTTTGGAAAAAAACAGAGGTGTTTTTTGCGAAGTGCCTACTTGTAGATTTTGGCCTCTAGCTCATCCGGCACCTAGGGAAACCTACCAAACCTGTGCATTTCTGAAAACTAGAGACCTAGGGGAATCCAAGGAGGGGTGACTTGCGGGGCTCGGACCAGGTTCTGTTACCCAGAATCCTTTGCAAACCTCAAAATTTGGCAAAAAAAAAACATGTTCCTCACATTTCTGTGGCAGAAAGTTCTGGAATCTGAGAGGAGCTACAAATTTCCTTCCACCCAGCGTTCCCCCAAGTCTCCCGATAAAAATGATACCTAACTTGCGAGGGTGGACCTAGCGCCGGAGACAGGAAACACCCCGAAGCGCAACGTGGACACATCCTAAATTTTGGAAAAAAACAGAGGTGTTTTTTGCGAAGTGCCTACCTGTAGATTTTGGCCTGTAGCTCATCCGGCACCTAGTGAAACCTACCAAACCTGTGCATTTTTGAAAACTAGAGACCTAGGGGAATCCAAGGAGGGGTGACTTGCGGGGCTCGGACCAGGTTCTGTTACCCAGAATCCTTTGCAAACCTCAAAATTTGGCTAAAAAAACACATGTTCCTCACATTTCTGTGGCAGAAAGTTCTGGAATCTGAGAGGAGCTACAAATTTCCTTCCACCCAGCGTTCCCCCAAGTCTCCCGATAAAAATGATACCTCACTTGCGTGGGTAGGCCTAGCGCCGGTGACAGGAAACACCCCAAAGCGCAACGTGGACACATCCTAAATTTTGGAAAAAAACAGAGGTGTTTTTTGCGAAGTGCCTACCTGTAGATTTTGGCCTCTAGCTCAGCCGGCACCCAGGGAAACCTACCAAACCTGTGCATTTCTGAAAACTAGAGACCTAGGGGAATCCAAGGAGGGGTGACTTGCGGGGCTCGGACCAGGTTCTGTTACCCAGAATCCTTTGCAAACCTCAAAATTTGGCTAAAAAAACACATGTTCCTCACATTTCTGTGGCAGAAAGTTCTGGAATCTGAGAGGAGCTACAAATTTCCTTCCACCCAGCGTTCCCCCAAGTCTCCCGATAAAAATGATACCTCACTTGCGTGGGTAGGCCTAGCGCCGGCGACAGGAAACACCCCAAAGCGCAACGTGGACACATCCTAAATTTTGGAAAAAAACAGAGGTGTTTTTTGCGAATTGCCTACCTGTAGATTTTGGCCTGTAGCTCAGCCGGCACCTAGGGAAACCTACCAAACCTGTGCATTTCTGAAAACTAGAGACCTAGTGGAATCCAAGGAGGGGTGACTTGCGGGGCTCGGACCAGGTTCTGTTACCCAGAATCCTTTGCAAACCTCAAAATTTGGCTAAAAAAACACATGTTCCTCACATTTCTGTGGCAGAAAGTTCTGGAATCTGAGAGGAGCTACAAATTTCCTTCCACCCAGCGTTCCCCCAAGTCTCCCGATAAAAATGATACCTCACTTGCGTGGGTAGGCCTAGCGCCGGCGACAGGAAACACCCCAAAGCGCAACGTGGACACATCCTAAATTTTGGAAAAAAACAGAGGTGTTTTTTGCGAAGTGCCTACCTGTAGATTTTGGCCTCTAGCTCAGCCGGCACCTAGGGAAACCTACCAAACCTGTGCATTTCTGAAAACTAGAGACCTAGGGGAATCCAAGGAGGGGTGACTTGCGGGGCTCGGACCAGGTTCTGTTACCCAGAATCCTTTGCAAACCTCAAAATTTGGCTAAAAAAACACATGTTCCTCACATTTCTGTGGCAGAAAGTTCTTGAATCTGAGAGGAGCTACAAATTTCCTTCCACCCAGCGTTCCCCCAAGTCTCCCGATAAAAATGATACCTCACTTGCGTGGGTAGACCTAGCGCCGGCGACAGGAAACACCCCGAAGCGCAACGTGGACACATCCTAAATTTTGGAAAAAAACAGAGGTGTTTTTTGCGAAGTGCCTACTTGTAGATTTTGGCCTCTAGCTCATCCGGCACCTAGGGAAACCTACCAAACCTGTGCATTTCTGAAAACTAGAGACCTAGGGGAATCCAAGGAGGGGTGACTTGCGGGGCTCGGACCAGGTTCTGTTACCCAGAATCCTTTGCAAACCTCAAAATTTGGCAAAAAAAAAACATGTTCCTCACATTTCTGTGGCAGAAAGTTCTGGAATCTGAGAGGAGCTACAAATTTCCTTCCACCCAGCGTTCCCCCAAGTCTCCCGATAAAAATGATACCTAACTTGCGTGGGTGGACCTAGCGCCGGAGACAGGAAACACCCCGAAGCGCAACGTGGACACATCCTAAATTTTGGAAAAAAACAGAGGTGTTTTTTGCGAAGTGCCTACCTGTAGATTTTGGCCTGTAGCTCATCCGGCACCTAGTGAAACCTACCAAACCTGTGCATTTTTGAAAACTAGAGACCTAGGGGAATCCAAGGAGGGGTGACTTGCGGGGCTCGGACCAGGTTCTGTTACCCAGAATCCTTTGCAAACCTCAAAATTTGGCTAAAAAAACACATGTTCCTCACATTTCTGTGGCAGAAAGTTCTGGAATCTGAGAGGAGCTACAAATTTCCTTCCACCCAGCGTTCCCCCAAGTCTCCCGATAAAAATGATACCTCACTTGCGTGGGTAGGCCTAGCGCCGGCGACAGGAAACACCCCAAAGCGCAACGTGGACACATCCTAAATTTTGGAAAAAAACAGAGGTGTTTTTTGCGAAGTGCCTACCTGTAGATTTTGGCCTCTAGCTCAGCCGGCACCCAGGGAAACCTACCAAACCTGTGCATTTCTGAAAACTAGAGACCTAGGGGAATCCAAGGAGGGGTGACTTGCGGGGCTCGGACCAGGTTCTGTTACCCAGAATCCTTTGCAAACCTCAAAATTTGGCTAAAAAAACACATGTTCCTCACATTTCTGTGGCAGAAAGTTCTGGAATCTGAGAGGAGCTACAAATTTCCTTCCACCCAGCGTTCCCCCAAGTCTCCCGATAAAAATGATACCTCACTTGCGTGGGTAGGCCTAGCGCCGGCGACAGGAAACACCCCAAAGCGCAACGTGGACACATCCTAAATTTTGGAAAAAAACAGAGGTGTTTTTTGCGAAGTGCCTACCTGTAGATTTTGGCCTGTAGCTCAGCCGGCACCTAGGGAAACCTACCAAACCTGTGCATTTCTGAAAACTAGAGACCTAGGGGAATCCAAGGAGGGGTGACTTGCGGGGCTCGGACCAGGTTCTGTTACCCAGAATCCTTTGCAAACCTCAAAATTTGGCTAAAAAAACACATGTTCCTCACATTTCTGTGGCAGAAAGTTCTGGAATCTGAGAGGAGCTACAAATTTCCTTCCACCCAGCGTTCCCCCAAGTCTCCCGATAAAAATGATACCTCACTTGCGTGGGTAGGCCTAGCGCCGGCGACAGGAAACACCCCAAAGCGCAACGTGGACACATCCTAAATTTTGGAAAAAAACAGAGGTGTTTTTTGCGAAGTGCCTACCTGTAGATTTTGGCCTCTAGCTCAGCCGGCACCTAGGGAAACCTACCAAACCTGTGCAATTCTGAAAACTAGGGACCTAGGGGAATCCAAGGAGGGGTGACTTGCGGGGCTCGGACCAGGTTCTGTTACCCAGAATCCTTTGCAAACCTCAAAATTTGGCTAAAAAAACACATGTTCCTCACATTTCTGTGGCAGAAAGTTCTGGAATCTGAGAGGAGCTACAAATTTCCTTCCACCCAGCGTTCCCCCAAGTCTCCCGATAAAAATGATACCTCACTTGCGTGGGTAGGCCTAGCGCCGGCGACAGGAAACACCCCAAAGCGCAACGTGGACACATCCTAAATTTTGGGAAAAAACAGAGGTGTTTTTTGCGAAGTGCCTACCTGTAGATTTTGGCCTCTAGCTCAGCCGGCACCTAGGGAAACCTACCAAACCTGTGCATTTCTAAAAACTAGAGACCTAGGGGAATCCAAGGAGGGGTGACTTGCGGGGCTCGGACCAGGTTCTGTTACCCAGAATCCTTTGCAAACCTCAAAATTTGGCTAAAAAAACACATGTTCCTCACATTTCTGTGGCAGAAAGTTCTGGAATCTGAGAGGAGCTACAAATTTCCTTCCACCCAGCGTTCCCCCAAGTCTCCCGATAAAAATGATACCTCACTTGCGTGGGTAGGCCTAGCGCCGGCGACAGGAAACACCCCAAAGCGCAACGTGGACACATCCTAAATTTTGGAAAAAAACAGAGGTGTTTTTTGCGAATTGCCTACCTGTAGATTTTGGCCTGTAGCTCAGCCGGCACCTAGGGAAACCTACCAAACCTGTGCATTTCTGAAAACTAGAGACCTAGTGGAATCCAAGGAGGGGTGACTTGCGGGGCTCGGACCAGGTTCTGTTACCCAGAATCCTTTGCAAACCTCAAAATTTGGCTAAAAAAACACATGTTCCTCACATTTCTGTGGCAGAAAGTTCTGGAATCTGAGAGGAGCTACAAATTTCCTTCCACCCAGCGTTCCCCCAAGTCTCCCGATAAAAATGATACCTCACTTGCGTGGGTAGGCCTAGCGCCGGCGACAGGAAACACCCCAAAGCGCAACGTGGACACATCCTAAATTTTGGAAAAAAACAGAGGTGTTTTTTGCGAAGTGCCTACCTGTAGATTTTGGCCTCTAGCTCAGCCGGCACCTAGGGAAACCTACCAAACCTGTGCATTTCTGAAAACTAGAGACCTAGGGGAATCCAAGGAGGGGTGACTTGCGGGGCTCGGACCAGGTTCTGTTACCCAGAATCCTTTGCAAACCTCAAAATTTGGCTAAAAAAACACATGTTCCTCACATTTCTGTGGCAGAAAGTTCTTGAATCTGAGAGGAGCTACAAATTTCCTTCCACCCAGCGTTCCCCCAAGTCTCCCGATAAAAATGATACCTCACTTGCGTGGGTAGACCTAGCGCCGGCGACAGGAAACACCCCGAAGCGCAACGTGGACACATCCTAAATTTTGGAAAAAAACAGAGGTGTTTTTTGCGAAGTGCCTACTTGTAGATTTTGGCCTCTAGCTCATCCGGCACCTAGGGAAACCTACCAAACCTGTGCATTTCTGAAAACTAGAGACCTAGGGGAATCCAAGGAGGGGTGACTTGCGGGGCTCGGACCAGGTTCTGTTACCCAGAATCCTTTGCAAACCTCAAAATTTGGCAAAAAAAAAACATGTTCCTCACATTTCTGTGGCAGAAAGTTCTGGAATCTGAGAGGAGCTACAAATTTCCTTCTACCCAGCGTTCCCCCAAGTCTCCCGATAAAAATGATACCTAACTTGCGTGGGTGGACCTAGCGCCGGAGACAGGAAACACCCCGAAGCGCAACGTGGACACATCCTAAATTTTGGAAAAAAACAGAGGTGTTTTTTGCGAAGTGCCTACCTGTAGATTTTGGCCTGTAGCTCATCCGGCACCTAGTGAAACCTACCAAACCTGTGCATTTTTGAAAACTAGAGACCTAGGGGAATCCAAGGAGGGGTGACTTTCGGGGCTCGGACCAGGTTCTGTTACCCAGAATCCTTTGCAAACCTCAAAATTTGGCTAAAAAAACACATGTTCCTCACATTTCTGTGGCAGAAAGTTCTGGAATCTGAGAGGAGCTACAAATTTCCTTCCACGCAGCGTTCCCCCAAGTCTCCCGATAAAAATGATACCTCACTTGCGTGGGTAGGCCTAGCGCCGGCGACAGGAAACACCCCAAAGCGCAACGTGGACACATCCTAAATTTTGGAAAAAAACAGAGGTGTTTTTTGCGAAGTGCCTACCTGTAGATTTTGGCCTCTAGCTCAGCCGGCACCCAGGGAAACCTACCAAACCTGTGCATTTCTGAAAACTAGAGACCTAGGGGAATCCAAGGAGGGGTGACTTGCGGGGCTCGGACCAGGTTCTGTTACCCAGAATCCTTTGCAAACCTCAAAATTTGGCTAAAAAAACACATGTTCCTCACATTTCTGTGGCAGAAAGTTCTGGAATCTGAGAGGAGCTACAAATTTCCTTCCACCCAGCGTTCCCCCAAGTCTCCCGATAAAAATGATACCTCACTTGCGTGGGTAGGCCTAGCGCCGGCGACAGGAAACACCCCAAAGCGCAACGTGGACACATCCTAAATTTTGGAAAAAAACAGAGGTGTTTTTTGCGAAGTGCCTACCTGTAGATTTTGGCCTGTAGCTCAGCCGGCACCTAGGGAAACCTACCAAACCTGTGCATTTCTGAAAACTAGAGACCTAGGGGAATCCAAGGAGGGGTGACTTGCGGGGCTCGGACCAGGTTCTGTTACCCAGAATCCTTTGCAAACCTCAAAATTTGGCTAAAAAAACACATGTTCCTCACATTTCTGTGGCAGAAAGTTCTGGAATCTGAGAGGAGCTACAAATTTCCTTCCACCCAGCGTTCCCCCAAGTCTCCCGATAAAAATGATACCTCACTTGCGTGGGTAGGCCTAGCGCCGGCGACAGGAAACACCCCAAAGCGCAACGTGGACACATCCTAAATTTTGGAAAAAAACAGAGGTGTTTTTTGCGAAGTGCCTACCTGTAGATTTTGGCCTCTAGCTCAGCCGGCACCTAGGGAAACCTACCAAACCTGTGCAATTCTGAAAACTAGGGACCTAGGGGAATCCAAGGAGGGGTGACTTGCGGGGCTCGGACCAGGTTCTGTTACCCAGAATCCTTTGCAAACCTCAAAATTTGGCTAAAAAAACACATGTTCCTCACATTTCTGTGGCAGAAAGTTCTGGAATCTGAGAGGAGCTACAAATTTCCTTCCACCCAGCGTTCCCCCAAGTCTCCCGATAAAAATGATACCTCACTTGCGTGGGTAGGCCTAGCGCCGGCGACAGGAAACACCCCAAAGCGCAACGTGGACACATCCTAAATTTTGGGAAAAAACAGAGGTGTTTTTTGCGAAGTGCCTACCTGTAGATTTTGGCCTCTAGCTCAGCCGGCACCTAGGGAAACCTACCAAACCTGTGCATTTCTAAAAACTAGAGACCTAGGGGAATCCAAGGAGGGGTGACTTGCGGGGCTCGGACCAGGTTCTGTTACCCAGAATCCTTTGCAAACCTCAAAATTTGGCTAAAAAAACACATGTTCCTCAC
This sequence comes from Pleurodeles waltl, assembly GCF_031143425.1. Taxonomy (NCBI): domain Eukaryota; kingdom Metazoa; phylum Chordata; class Amphibia; order Caudata; family Salamandridae; genus Pleurodeles; species Pleurodeles waltl. The sequence goes on along the minus strand of NC_090450.1, from coordinate 678,755,999 downwards.
ATTTCTGTGGCAGAAAGTTCTGGAATCTGAGAGGAGCTACAAATTTCCTTCCACCCAGCGTTCCCCCAAGTCTCCCGATAAAAATGATACCTCACTTGCGTGGGTAGACCTAGCGCCGGCGACAGGAAACACCCCGAAGCGCAACGTGGACACATCCTAAATTTTGGAAAAAAACAGAGGTGTTTTTTGCGAAGTGCCTACTTGTAGATTTTGGCCTCTAGCTCATCCGGCACCTAGGGAAACCTACCAAACCTGTGCATTTCTGAAAACTAGAGACCTAGGGGAATCCAAGGAGGGGTGACTTGCGGGGCTCGGACCAGGTTCTGTTACCCAGAATCCTTTGCAAACCTCAAAATTTGGCAAAAAAAAAACATGTTCCTCACATTTCTGTGGCAGAAAGTTCTGGAATCTGAGAGGAGCTACAAATTTCCTTCCACCCAGCGTTCCCCCAAGTCTCCCGATAAAAATGATACCTAACTTGCGTGGGTGGACCTAGCGCCGGAGACAGGAAACACCCCGAAGCGCAACGTGGACACATCCTAAATTTTGGAAAAAAACAGAGGTGTTTTTTGCGAAGTGCCTACCTGTAGATTTTGGCCTGTAGCTCATCCGGCACCTAGTGAAACCTACCAAACCTGTGCATTTTTGAAAACTAGAGACCTAGGGGAATCCAAGGAGGGGTGACTTGCGGGGCTCGGACCAGGTTCTGTTACCCAGAATCCTTTGCAAACCTCAAAATTTGGCTAAAAAAACACATGTTCCTCACATTTCTGTGGCAGAAAGTTCTGGAATCTGAGAGGAGCTACAAATTTCCTTCCACCCAGCGTTCCCCCAAGTCTCCCGATAAAAATGATACCTCACTTGCGTGGGTAGGCCTAGCGCCGGCGACAGGAAACACCCCAAAGCGCAACGTGGACACATCCTAAATTTTGGAAAAAAACAGAGGTGTTTTTTGCGAAGTGCCTACCTGTAGATTTTGGCCTCTAGCTCAGCCGGCACCCAGGGAAACCTACCAAACCTGTGCATTTCTGAAAACTAGAGACCTAGGGGAATCCAAGGAGGGGTGACTTGCGGGGCTCGGACCAGGTTCTGTTACCCAGAATCCTTTGCAAACCTCAAAATTTGGCTAAAAAAACACATGTTCCTCACATTTCTGTGGCAGAAAGTTCTGGAATCTGAGAGGAGCTACAAATTTCCTTCCACCCAGCGTTCCCCCAAGTCTCCCGATAAAAATGATACCTCACTTGCGTGGGTAGGCCTAGCGCCGGCGACAGGAAACACCCCAAAGCGCAACGTGGACACATCCTAAATTTTGGAAAAAAACAGAGGTGTTTTTTGCGAAGTGCCTACCTGTAGATTTTGGCCTGTAGCTCAGCCGGCACCTAGGGAAACCTACCAAACCTGTGCATTTCTGAAAACTAGAGACCTAGGGGAATCCAAGGAGGGGTGACTTGCGGGGCTCGGACCAGGTTCTGTTACCCAGAATCCTTTGCAAACCTCAAAATTTGGCTAAAAAAACACATGTTCCTCACATTTCTGTGGCAGAAAGTTCTGGAATCTGAGAGGAGCTACAAATTTCCTTCCACCCAGCGTTCCCCCAAGTCTCCCGATAAAAATGATACCTCACTTGCGTGGGTAGGCCTAGCGCCGGCGACAGGAAACACCCCAAAGCGCAACGTGGACACATCCTAAATTTTGGAAAAAAACAGAGGTGTTTTTTGCGAAGTGCCTACCTGTAGATTTTGGCCTCTAGCTCAGCCGGCACCTAGGGAAACCTACCAAACCTGTGCAATTCTGAAAACTAGGGACCTAGGGGAATCCAAGGAGGGGTGACTTGCGGGGCTCGGACCAGGTTCTGTTACCCAGAATCCTTTGCAAACCTCAAAATTTGGCTAAAAAAACACATGTTCCTCACATTTCTGTGGCAGAAAGTTCTGGAATCTGAGAGGAGCTTCAAATTTCCTTCCACCCAGCGTTCCCCCAAGTCTCCCGATAAAAATGATACCTCACTTGCGTGGGTAGGCCTAGCGCCGGCGACAGGAAACACCCCAAAGCGCAACGTGGACACATCCTAAATTTTGGAAAAAAACAGAGGTGTTTTTTGTGAAGTGCCTACCTGTAGATTTTGGCCTCTAGCTCAGCCGGCACCTAGGGAAACCTACCAAACCTGTGCATTTCTGAAAACTAGAGACCTAGGGGAATCCAAGGAGGGGTGACTTGCGGGGCTCGGACCAGGTTCTGTTACCCAGAATCCTTTGCAAACCTCAAAATTTGGCTAAAAAAACACATGTTCCTCACATTTCTGTGGCAGAAAGTTCTGGAATCTGAGAGGAGCTACAAATTTCCTTCCACCCAGCGTTCCCCCAAGTCTCCCGATAAAAATGATACCTCACTTGCGTGGGTAGGCCTAGCGCCGGCGACAGGAAACACCCCAAAGCGCAACGTGGACACATCCTAAATTTTGGAAAAAAACAGAGGTGTTTTTTGCGAAGTGCCTACTTGTAGATTGTGGCCTCTAGCTCAGCCGGCACCTAGGGAAACCTACCAAACCTGTGCATTTCTGAAAACTAGAGACCTAGGGGAATCCAAGGAGGGGTGACTTGCGGGGCTCGGACCAGGTTCTGTTACCCAGAATCCTTTGCAAACCTCAAAATTTGGCAAAAAAAACACATGTTCCTCACATTTCTGTGGCAGAAAGTTCTGGAATCTGAGAGGAGCTACAAATTTCCTTCCACCCAGCGTTCCCCCAAGTCTCCCGATAAAAATGATACCTCACTTGCGTGGGTAGACCTAGCGCCGGCGACAGGAAACACCCCGAAGCGCAACGTGGACACATCCTAAATTTTGGAAAAAAACAGAGGTGTTTTTTGCGAAGTGCCTACTTGTAGATTTTGGCCTCTAGCTCATCCGGCACCTAGGGAAACCTACCAAACCTGTGCATTTCTGAAAACTAGAGACCTAGGGGAATCCAAGGAGGGGTGACTTGCGGGGCTCGGACCAGGTTCTGTTACCCAGAATCCTTTGCAAACCTCAAAATTTGGCAAAAAAAAAACATGTTCCTCACATTTCTGTGGCAGAAAGTTCTGGAATCTGAGAGGAGCTACAAATTTCCTTCCACCCAGCGTTCCCCCAAGTCTCCCGATAAAAATGATACCTAACTTGCGAGGGTGGACCTAGCGCCGGAGACAGGAAACACCCCGAAGCGCAACGTGGACACATCCTAAATTTTGGAAAAAAACAGAGGTGTTTTTTGCGAAGTGCCTACCTGTAGATTTTGGCCTGTAGCTCATCCGGCACCTAGTGAAACCTACCAAACCTGTGCATTTTTGAAAACTAGAGACCTAGGGGAATCCAAGGAGGGGTGACTTGCGGGGCTCGGACCAGGTTCTGTTACCCAGAATCCTTTGCAAACCTCAAAATTTGGCTAAAAAAACACATGTTCCTCACATTTCTGTGGCAGAAAGTTCTGGAATCTGAGAGGAGCTACAAATTTCCTTCCACCCAGCGTTCCCCCAAGTCTCCCGATAAAAATGATACCTCACTTGCGTGGGTAGGCCTAGCGCCGGTGACAGGAAACACCCCAAAGCGCAACGTGGACACATCCTAAATTTTGGAAAAAAACAGAGGTGTTTTTTGCGAAGTGCCTACCTGTAGATTTTGGCCTCTAGCTCAGCCGGCACCCAGGGAAACCTACCAAACCTGTGCATTTCTGAAAACTAGAGACCTAGGGGAATCCAAGGAGGGGTGACTTGCGGGGCTCGGACCAGGTTCTGTTACCCAGAATCCTTTGCAAACCTCAAAATTTGGCTAAAAAAACACATGTTCCTCACATTTCTGTGGCAGAAAGTTCTGGAATCTGAGAGGAGCTACAAATTTCCTTCCACCCAGCGTTCCCCCAAGTCTCCCGATAAAAATGATACCTCACTTGCGTGGGTAGGCCTAGCGCCGGCGACAGGAAACACCCCAAAGCGCAACGTGGACACATCCTAAATTTTGGAAAAAAACAGAGGTGTTTTTTGCGAATTGCCTACCTGTAGATTTTGGCCTGTAGCTCAGCCGGCACCTAGGGAAACCTACCAAACCTGTGCATTTCTGAAAACTAGAGACCTAGTGGAATCCAAGGAGGGGTGACTTGCGGGGCTCGGACCAGGTTCTGTTACCCAGAATCCTTTGCAAACCTCAAAATTTGGCTAAAAAAACACATGTTCCTCACATTTCTGTGGCAGAAAGTTCTGGAATCTGAGAGGAGCTACAAATTTCCTTCCACCCAGCGTTCCCCCAAGTCTCCCGATAAAAATGATACCTCACTTGCGTGGGTAGGCCTAGCGCCGGCGACAGGAAACACCCCAAAGCGCAACGTGGACACATCCTAAATTTTGGAAAAAAACAGAGGTGTTTTTTGCGAAGTGCCTACCTGTAGATTTTGGCCTCTAGCTCAGCCGGCACCTAGGGAAACCTACCAAACCTGTGCATTTCTGAAAACTAGAGACCTAGGGGAATCCAAGGAGGGGTGACTTGCGGGGCTCGGACCAGGTTCTGTTACCCAGAATCCTTTGCAAACCTCAAAATTTGGCTAAAAAAACACATGTTCCTCACATTTCTGTGGCAGAAAGTTCTTGAATCTGAGAGGAGCTACAAATTTCCTTCCACCCAGCGTTCCCCCAAGTCTCCCGATAAAAATGATACCTCACTTGCGTGGGTAGACCTAGCGCCGGCGACAGGAAACACCCCGAAGCGCAACGTGGACACATCCTAAATTTTGGAAAAAAACAGAGGTGTTTTTTGCGAAGTGCCTACTTGTAGATTTTGGCCTCTAGCTCATCCGGCACCTAGGGAAACCTACCAAACCTGTGCATTTTTGAAAACTAGAGACCTAGGGGAATCCAAGGAGGGGTGACTTGCGGGGCTCGGACCAGGTTCTGTTACCCAGAATCCTTTGCAAACCTCAAAATTTGGCAAAAAAAAAACATGTTCCTCACATTTCTGTGGCAGAAAGTTCTGGAATCTGAGAGGAGCTACAAATTTCCTTCCACCCAGCGTTCCCCCAAGTCTCCCGATAAAAATGATACCTAACTTGCGTGGGTGGACCTAGCGCCGGAGACAGGAAACACCCCGAAGCGCAACGTGGACACATCCTAAATTTTGGAAAAAAACAGAGGTGTTTTTTGCGAAGTGCCTACCTGTAGATTTTGGCCTGTAGCTCATCCGGCACCTAGTGAAACCTACCAAACCTGTGCATTTTTGAAAACTAGAGACCTAGGGGAATCCAAGGAGGGGTGACTTGCGGGGCTCGGACCAGGTTCTGTTACCCAGAATCCTTTGCAAACCTCAAAATTTGGCTAAAAAAACACATGTTCCTCACATTTCTGTGGCAGAAAGTTCTGGAATCTGAGAGGAGCTACAAATTTCCTTCCACCCAGCGTTCCCCCAAGTCTCCCGATAAAAATGATACCTCACTTGCGTGGGTAGGCCTAGCGCCGGCGACAGGAAACACCCCAAAGCGCAACGTGGACACATCCTAAATTTTGGAAAAAAACAGAGGTGTTTTTTGCGAAGTGCCTACCTGTAGATTTTGGCCTCTAGCTCAGCCGGCACCCAGGGAAACCTACCAAACCTGTGCATTTCTGAAAACTAGAGACCTAGGGGAATCCAAGGAGGGGTGACTTGCGGGGCTCGGACCAGGTTCTGTTACCCAGAATCCTTTGCAAACCTCAAAATTTGGCTAAAAAAACACATGTTCCTCACATTTCTGTGGCAGAAAGTTCTGGAATCTGAGAGGAGCTACAAATTTCCTTCCACCCAGCGTTCCCCCAAGTCTCCCGATAAAAATGATACCTCACTTGCGTGGGTAGGCCTAGCGCCGGCGACAGGAAACACCCCAAAGCGCAACGTGGACACATCCTAAATTTTGGAAAAAAACAGAGGTGTTTTTTGCGAAGTGCCTACCTGTAGATTTTGGCCTGTAGCTCAGCCGGCACCTAGGGAAACCTACCAAACCTGTGCATTTCTGAAAACTAGAGACCTAGGGGAATCCAAGGAGGGGTGACTTGCGGGGCTCGGACCAGGTTCTGTTACCCAGAATCCTTTGCAAACCTCAAAATTTGGCTAAAAAAACACATGTTCCTCACATTTCTGTGGCAGAAAGTTCTGGAATCTGAGAGGAGCTACAAATTTCCTTCCACCCAGCGTTCCCCCAAGTCTCCCGATAAAAATGATACCTCACTTGCGTGGGTAGGCCTAGCGCCGGCGACAGGAAACACCCCAAAGCGCAACGTGGACACATCCTAAATTTTGGAAAAAAACAGAGGTGTTTTTTGCGAAGTGCCTACCTGTAGATTTTGGCCTCTAGCTCAGCCGGCACCTAGGGAAACCTACCAAACCTGTGCAATTCTGAAAACTAGGGACCTAGGGGAATCCAAGGAGGGGTGACTTGCGGGGCTCGGACCAGGTTCTGTTACCCAGAATCCTTTGCAAACCTCAAAATTTGGCTAAAAAAACACATGTTCCTCACATTTCTGTGGCAGAAAGTTCTGGAATCTGAGAGGAGCTACAAATTTCCTTCCACCCAGCGTTCCCCCAAGTCTCCCGATAAAAATGATACCTCACTTGCGTGGGTAGGCCTAGCGCCGGCGACAGGAAACACCCCAAAGCGCAACGTGGACACATCCTAAATTTTGGGAAAAAACAGAGGTGTTTTTTGCGAAGTGCCTACCTGTAGATTTTGGCCTCTAGCTCAGCCGGCACCTAGGGAAACCTACCAAACCTGTGCATTTCTAAAAACTAGAGACCTAGGGGAATCCAAGGAGGGGTGACTTGCGGGGCTCGGACCAGGTTCTGTTACCCAGAATCCTTTGCAAACCTCAAAATTTGGCTAAAAAAACACATGTTCCTCACATTTCTGTGGCAGAAAGTTCTGGAATCTGAGAGGAGCTACAAATTTCCTTCCACCCAGCGTTCCCCCAAGTCTCCCGATAAAAATGATACCTCACTTGCGTGGGTAGACCTAGCGCCGGCGACAGGAAACACCCCGAAGCGCAACGTGGACACATCCTAAATTTTGGAAAAAAACAGAGGTGTTTTTTGCGAAGTGCCTACTTGTAGATTTTGGCCTCTAGCTCATCCGGCACCTAGGGAAACCTACCAAACCTGTGCATTTCTGAAAACTAGAGACCTAGGGGAATCCAAGGAGGGGTGACTTGCGGGGCTCGGACCAGGTTCTGTTACCCAGAATCCTTTGCAAACCTCAAAATTTGGCAAAAAAAAAACATGTTCCTCACATTTCTGTGGCAGAAAGTTCTGGAATCTGAGAGGAGCTACAAATTTCCTTCCACCCAGCGTTCCCCCAAGTCTCCCGATAAAAATGATACCTAACTTGCGTGGGTGGACCTAGCGCCGGAGACAGGAAACACCCCGAAGCGCAACGTGGACACATCCTAAATTTTGGAAAAAAACAGAGGTGTTTTTTGCGAAGTGCCTACCTGTAGATTTTGGCCTGTAGCTCATCCGGCACCTAGTGAAACCTACCAAACCTGTGCATTTTTGAAAACTAGAGACCTAGGGGAATCCAAGGAGGGGTGACTTGCGGGGCTCGGACCAGGTTCTGTTACCCAGAATCCTTTGCAAACCTCAAAATTTGGCTAAAAAAACACATGTTCCTCACATTTCTGTGGCAGAAAGTTCTGGAATCTGAGAGGAGCTACAAATTTCCTTCCACCCAGCGTTCCCCCAAGTCTCCCGATAAAAATGATACCTCACTTGCGTGGGTAGGCCTAGCGCCGGCGACAGGAAACACCCCAAAGCGCAACGTGGACACATCCTAAATTTTGGAAAAAAACAGAGGTGTTTTTTGCGAAGTGCCTACCTGTAGATTTTGGCCTCTAGCTCAGCCGGCACCCAGGGAAACCTACCAAACCTGTGCATTTCTGAAAACTAGAGACCTAGGGGAATCCAAGGAGGGGTGACTTGCGGGGCTCGGACCAGGTTCTGTTACCCAGAATCCTTTGCAAACCTCAAAATTTGGCTAAAAAAACACATGTTCCTCACATTTCTGTGGCAGAAAGTTCTGGAATCTGAGAGGAGCTACAAATTTCCTTCCACCCAGCGTTCCCCCAAGTCTCCCGATAAAAATGATACCTCACTTGCGTGGGTAGGCCTAGCGCCGGCGACAGGAAACACCCCAAAGCGCAACGTGGACACATCCTAAATTTTGGAAAAAAACAGAGGTGTTTTTTGCGAAGTGCCTACCTGTAGATTTTGGCCTGTAGCTCAGCCGGCACCTAGGGAAACCTACCAAACCTGTGCATTTCTGAAAACTAGAGACCTAGGGGAATCCAAGGAGGGGTGACTTGCGGGGCTCGGACCAGGTTCTGTTACCCAGAATCCTTTGCAAACCTCAAAATTTGGCTAAAAAAACACATGTTCCTCACATTTCTGTGGCAGAAAGTTCTGGAATCTGAGAGGAGCTACAAATTTCCTTCCACCCAGCGTTCCCCCAAGTCTCCCGATAAAAATGATACCTCACTTGCGTGGGTAGGCCTAGCGCCGGCGACAGGAAACACCCCAAAGCGCAACGTGGACACATCCTAAATTTTGGAAAAAAACAGAGGTGTTTTTTGCGAAGTGCCTACCTGTAGATTTTGGCCTCTAGCTCAGCCGGCACCTAGGGAAACCTACCAAACCTGTGCAATTCTGAAAACTAGGGACCTAGGGGAATCCAAGGAGGGGTGACTTGCGGGGCTCGGACCAGGTTCTGTTACCCAGAATCCTTTGCAAACCTCAAAATTTGGCTAAAAAAACACATGTTCCTCACATTTCTGTGGCAGAAAGTTCTGGAATCTGAGAGGAGCTACAAATTTCCTTCCACCCAGCGTTCCCCCAAGTCTCCCGATAAAAATGATACCTCACTTGCGTGGGTAGGCCTAGCGCCGGCGACAGGAAACACCCCAAAGCGCAACGTGGACACATCCTAAATTTTGGGAAAAAACAGAGGTGTTTTTTGCGAAGTGCCTACCTGTAGATTTTGGCCTCTAGCTCAGCCGGCACCTAGGGAAACCTACCAAACCTGTGCATTTCTAAAAACTAGAGACCTAGGGGAATCCAAGGAGGGGTGACTTGCGGGGCTCGGACCAGGTTCTGTTACCCAGAATCCTTTGCAAACCTCAAAATTTGGCTAAAAAAACACATGTTCCTCACATTTCTGTGGCAGAAAGTTCTGGAATCTGAGAGGAGCTACAAATTTCCTTCCACCCAGCGTTCCCCCAAGTCTCCCGATAAAAATGATACCTCACTTGCATGGGTAGGCCTAGCGCCGGCGACAGGAAACACCCCAAAGCGCAACGTGGACACATCCTAAATTTTGGGAAAAAACAGAGGTGTTTTTTGCGAAGTGCCTACCTGTAGATTTTGGCCTCTAGCTCAGCCGGCACCTAGGGAAACCTACCAAACCTGTGCATTTCTGAAAACTAGAGACCTAGGGGAATCCAAGGAGGGGTGACTTGCGGGGCTCGGACCAGGTTCTGTTACCCAGAATCCTTTGCAAACCTCAAAATTTGGCTAAAAAAACACATGTTCCTCACATTTCTGTGGCAGAAAGTTCTGGAATCTGAGAGGAGCTACAAATTTCCTTCCACCCAGCGTTCCCCCAAGTCTCCCGATAAAAATGATACCTCACTTGCGTGGGTAGGCCTAGCGCCGGCGACAGGAAACACCCCAAAGCGCAACGTGGACACATCCTAAATTTTGGGAAAAAACAGAGGTGTTTTTTGCGAAGTGCCTACCTGTAGATTTTGGCCTCTAGCTCAGCCGGCACCTAGGGAAACCTACCAAACCTGTGCAATTCTGAAAACTAGAGACCTAGGGGAATCCAACGAGGGGTGACTTGCGGGGCTCGGACCAGGTTCTGTTACCCAGAATCCTTTGTAAACCTCAAAATTTGGCTAAAAAAACACATGTTCCTCACATTTCTGCGGCAGAAAGTTCTGGAATCTGAGAGGAGCTACAAATTTCCTTCCACCCAGCGTTCCCCCAAGTCTCCCGATAAAAATGATACCTCACTTGCGTGGGTAGGCCTAGCGCCGGCGACAGGAAACACCCCAAAGCGCAACGTGGACACATCCTAAATTTTGGAAAAAAACAGAGGTATTTTTTGCGAAGTGCCTACCTGTAGATTTTGGCCTCTAGCTCAGCCGGCACCTAGGGAAACCTACCAAACCTGTGCAATTCTGAAAACTAGGGACCTCGGGGAATCCAAGGAGGGGTGACTTGCGGGGCTCGGACCAGGTTCTGTTACCCAGAATCCTTTGCAAACCTCAAAATTTGGCTAAAAAAACACATGTTCCTCACATTTCTGTGGCAGAAAGTTCTGGAATCTGAGAGGAGCTACAAATTTCCTTCCACCCAGCGTTCCCCCAAGTCTCCCGATAAAAATGATACCTCACTTGCGTGGGTAGGCCTAGCGCCGGCGACAGGAAACACCCCAAAGCGCAACGTGGACACATCCTAAATTTTGGAAAAAAACAGAGGTGTTTTTTGCGAAGTGCCTACTTGTAGATTTTGGCCTCTAGCTCAGCCGGCACCTAGGGAAACCTACCAAACCTGTGCATTTCTGAAAACTAGAGACCTAGGGGAATCCAAGGAGGGGTGACTTGCGGGGCTCGGACCAGGTTCTGTTACCCAGAATCCTTTGCAAACCTCAAAATTTGGCAAAAAAAACACATGTTCCTCACATTTCTGTGGCAGAAAGTTCTGGAATCTGAGAGGAGCTACAAATTTCCTTCCACCCAGCGTTCCACCAAGTCTCCCGATAAAAATGATACCTCACTTGCGTGGGTAGGCCTAGCGCCGGCGACAGGAAACACCCTGAAGCGCAACGTGGACACATCCTAAATTTTGGAAAAAAACAGAGGTGTTTTTTGCGAAGTGCCTACCTGTAGATTTTGGCCTCTAGCTCAGCCGGCACCTAGGGAAACCTACCAAACCTGTGCATTTCTGAAAACTAGAGACCTAGGGGAATCCAAGGAGTGGTGACTTGCGGGGCTCGGACCAGGTTCTGTTACCCAGAATCCTTTGCAAACCTCAAAATTTGGCTAAAAAAACACATGTTCCTCACATTTCTGTGGCAGAAAGTTCTGGAATCTGAGAGGAGCTACAAATTTCCTTCCACCCAGCGTTCCCCCAAGTCTCCCGATAAAAATGATACCTCACTTGCGTGGGTAGGCCTAGCGCCGGCGACAGGAAACACCCCAAAGCGCAACGTGGACACATCCTAAATTTTGGAAAAAAACAGAGGTGTTTTTTGCGAAGTGCCTACCTGTAGATTTTGGCCTCTAGCTCAGCCGGCACCTAGGGAAACCTACCAAACCTGTGCATTTCTGAAAACTAGAGACCTAGGGGAATCCAAGGAGGGGTGACTTGCGGGGCTCGGACCAGGTTCTGTTACCCAGAATCCTTTGCAAACCTCAAAATTTGGCTAAAAAAACACATGTTCCTCACATTTCTGTGGCAGAAAGTTCTGGAATCTGAGAGGAGCTACAAATTTCCTTCCACCCAGCGTTCCCCCAAGTCTCCCGATAAAAATGATACCTCACTTGCATGGGTAGGCCTAGCGCCGGCGACAGGAAACACCCCAAAGCGCAACGTGGACACATCCTAAATTTTGGGAAAAAACAGAGGTGTTTTTTGCGAAGTGCCTACCTGTAGATTTTGGCCTCTAGCTCAGCCGGCACCTAGGGAAACCTACCAAACCTGTGCATTTCTGAAAACTAGAGACCTAGGGGAATCCAAGGAGTGGTGACTTGCGGGGCTCGGACCAGGTTCTGTTACCCAGAATCCTTTGCAAACCTCAAAATTTGGCTAAAAAAACACATGTTCCTCACATTTCTGTGGCAGAAAGTTCTGGAATCTGAGAGGAGCTACAAATTTCCTTCCACCCAGCGTTCCCCCAAGTCTCCCGATAAAAATGATACCTCACTTGCGTGGGTAGGCCTAGCGCCGGCGACAGGAAACACCCCAAAGCGCAACGTGGACACATCCTAAATTTTGGGAAAAAACAGAGGTGTTTTTTGCGAAGTGCCTACCTGTAGATTTTGGCCTCTAGCTCAGCCGGCACCTAGGGAAACCTACCAAACCTGTGCAATTCTGAAAACTAGAGACCTAGGGGAATCCAACGAGGGGTGACTTGCGGGGCTCGGACCAGGTTCTGTTACCCAGAATCCTTTGCAAACCTCAAAATTTGGCTAAAAAAACACATGTTCCTCACATTTCTGCGGCAGAAAGTTCTGGAATCTGAGAGGAGCTACAAATTTCCTTCCACCCAGCGTTCCCCCAAGTCTCCCGATAAAAATGATACCTCACTTGCGTGGGTAGGCCTAGCGCCGGCGACAGGAAACACCCCAAAGCGCAACGTGGACACATCCTAAATTTTGGCAAAAAACAGAGGTGTTTTTTGCGAAGTGCCTACCTGTAGATTTTGGCCTCTAGCTCAGCCGGCACCTAGGGAAACCTACCAAACCTGTGCAATTCTGAAAACTAGAGACCTAGGGGAATCCAAGGAGGGGTGACTTGCGGGGCTCGGACCAGGTTCTGTTACCCAGAATCCTTTGCAAACCTCAAAATTTGGCTAAAAAAACACATGTTCCTCACATTTCTGTGGCAGAAAGTTCTGGAATCTGAGAGGAGCTACAAATTTCCTTCCACCCAGCGTTCCCCCAAGTCTCCCGATAAAAATGATACCTCACTTGCGTGGGTAGGCCTAGCGCCGGCGACAGGAAACACCCCAAAGCGCAACGTGGACACATCCTAAATTTTGGAAAAAAACAGAGGTATTTTTTGCGAAGTGCCTACCTGTAGATTTTGGCCTCTAGCTCAGCCGGCACCTAGGGAAACCTACCAAACCTGTGCAATTCTGAAAACTAGGGACCTCGGGGAATCCAAGGAGGGGTGACTTGCGGGGCTCGGACCAGGTTCTGTTACCCAGAATCCTTTGCAAACCTCAAAATTTGGCTAAAAAAACACATGTTCCTCACATTTCTGTGGCAGAAAGTTCTGGAATCTGAGAGGAGCTACAAATTTCCTTCCACCCAGTGTTCCCCCAAGTCTCCCGATAAAAATGATACCTCACTTGCGTGGGTAGGCCTAGCGCCGGCGACAGGAAACACCCCAAAGCGCAACGTGGACACATCCTAAATTTTGGAAAAAAACAGAGGTGTTTTTTGCGAAGTGCATACTTGTAGATTTTGGCCTCTAGCTCAGCCGGCACCTAGGGAAACCTACCAAACCTGTGCATTTCTGAAAACTAGAGACCTAGGGGAATCCAAGGAGGGGTGACTTGCGGGGCTCGGACCAGGTTCTGTTACCCAGAATCCTTTGCAAACCTCAAAATTTGGCAAAAAAAACACATGTTCCTCACATTTCTGTGGCAGAAAGTTCTGGAATCTGAGAGGAGCTACAAATTTCCTTCCACCCAGCGTTCCCCCAAGTCTCCCGATAAAAATGATACCTCACTTGCGTGGGTAGGCCTAGCGCCGGCGACAGGAAACACCCCGAAGCGCAACGTGGACACATCCTAAATTTTGGAAAAAAACAGAGGTGTTTTTTGCGAAGTGCCTACCTGTAGATTTTGGCCTCTAGCTCAGCCGGCACCTAGGGAAACCTACCAAACCTGTGCATTTCTGAAAACTAGAGACCTAGGGGAATCCAAGGAGTGGTGACTTGCGGGGCTCGGACCAGGTTCTGTTACCCAGAATCCTTTGCAAACCTCAAAATTTGGCTAAAAAAACACATGTTCCTCACATTTCTGTGGCAGAAAGTTCTGGAATCTGAGAGGAGCTACAAATTTCCTTCCACCCAGCGTTCCCCCAAGTCTCCCGATAAAAATGATACCTCACTTGCGAGGGTAGGCCTAGCGCCGGCGACAGGAAACACCCCAAAGCGCAACGTGGACACATCCTAAATTTTGGGAAAAAACAGAGGTGTTTTTTGCGAAGTGCCTACCTGTAGATTTTGGCCTCTAGCTCAGCCGGCACCTAGGGAAACCTACCAAACCTGTGCAATTCTGAAAACTAGAGACCTAGGGTAATCCAACGAGGGGTGACTTGCGGGGCTCGGACCAGGTTCTGTTACCCAGAATCCTTTGCAAACCTCAAAATTTGGCTAAAAAACACATGTTCCTCACATTTCTGGGGCAGAAAGTTCTGGAATCTGAGAGGAGCTACAAATTTCCTTCCACCCAGCGTTCCCCCAAGTCTCCCGATAAAAATGATACCTCACTTGCGTGGGTAGGCCTAGCGCCGGCGACAGGAAACACCCCAAAGCGCAACGTGGACACATCCTAAATTTTGGAAAAAAACAGAGGTGTTTTTTGTGAAGTGCCTACCTGTAGATTTTGGCCTTTAGCTCAGCCGGCACCTAGGGAAACCTACCAAACCTGTGCATTTCTGAAAACTAGAGACCTAGGGGAATCCAAGGAGGGGTGACTTGCGGGGCTCGGACCAGGTTCTGTTACCCAGAATCCTTTGCAAACCTCAAAATTTGGCTAAAAAAACACATGTTCCTCACATTTCTGTGGCAGAAAGTTCTGGAATCTGAGAGGAGCTACAAATTTCCTTCCACCCAGCGTTCCCCCAAGTCTCCCGATAAAAATGATACCTCACTTGCGTGGGTAGGCCTAGCGCCGGTGACAGGAAACACCCCAAAGCGCAACGTGGACACATCCTAAATTTTGGGAAAAAACAGAGGTGTTTTTTGCGAAGTGCCTACCTGTAGATTTTGGCCTCTAGCTCAGCCGGCACCTAGGGAAACCTACCAAACCTGTGCAATTCTGAAAACTAGAGACCTAGGGGAATCCAAGGAGGGGTGACTTGCGGGGCTCGGACCAGGTTCTGTTACCCAGAATCCTTTGCAAACCTCAAAATTTGGCTAAAAAAACACATGTTCCTCACATTTCTGCGGCAGAAAGTTCTGGAATCTGAGAGGAGCTACAAATTTCCTTCCACCCAGCGTTCCCCCAAGTCTCCCGATAAAAATGATACCTCACTTGCGTGGGTAGGCCTAGCGCCGGCGACAGGAAACACCCCAAAGCGCAACGTGGACACATCCTAAATTTTGGAAAAAAACAGAGGTGTTTTTTGTGAAGTGCCTACCTGTAGATTTTGGCCTCTAGCTCAGCCGGCACCTAGGGAAACCTACCAAACCTGTGCATTTCTGAAAACTAGAGACCTAGGGGAATCCAAGGAGGGGTGACTTGCGGGGCTCGGACCAGGTTCTGTTACCCAGAATCCTTTGCAAACCTCAAAATTTGGCAAAAAAAACACATGTTCCTCACATTTCTGTGGCAGAAAGTTCTGGAATCTGAGAGGAGCTACAAATTTCCTTCCACCCAGCGTTCCCCCAAGTCTCCCGATAAAAATGATACCTCACTTGCGTGGGTAGACCTAGCGCCGGCGACAGGAAACACCCCGAAGCGCAACGTGGACACATCCTAAATTTTGGAAAAAAACAGAGGTGTTTTTTGCGAAGTGCCTACTTGTAGATTTTGGCCTCTAGCTCATCCGGCACCTAGGGAAACCTACCAAACCTGTGCATTTCTGAAAACTAGAGACCTAGGGGAATCCAAGGAGGGGTGAATTGCGGGGCTCGGACCAGGTTCTGTTACCCAGAATCCTTTGCAAACCTCAAAATTTGGCAAAAAAAACACATGTTCCTCACATTTCTGTGGCAGAAAGTTCTGGAATCTGAGAGGAGCTACAAATTTCCTTCCACCCAGCGTTCCCCCAAGTCTCCCGATAAAAATGATACCTAACTTGCGTGGGTGGACCTAGCGCCGGAGACAGGAAACACCCCGAAGCGCAACGTGGATACATCCTAAATTTTGGAAAAAAACAGAGGTGTTTTTTGCGAAGTGCCTACCTGTAGATTTTGGCCTGTAGCTCATCCGGCACCTAGTGAAACCTACCAAACCTGTGCATTTCTGAAAACTAGAGACCTAGGGGAATCCAAGGAGGGGTGACTTGCGGGGCTCGGACCAGGTTCTGTTACCCAGAATCCTTTGCAAACCTCAAAATTTGGCTAAAAAAACACATGTTCCTCACATTTCTGTGGCAGAAAGTTCTGGAATCTGAGAGAAGCTACAAATTTCCTTCCACCCAGCGTTCCCCCAAGTCTCCCGATAAAAATGATACCTCACTTGCGTGGGTAGGCCTAGCGCCGGCGACAGGAAACACCCCAAAGCGCAACGTGGACACATCCTAAATTTTGGAAAAAAACAGAGGTGTTTTTTGCGAAGTGCCTACCTGTAGATTTTGGCCTCTAGCTCAGCCGGCACCCAGGGAAACCTACCAAACCTGTGCATTTCTGAAAACTAGAGACCTAGGGGAATCCAAGGAGGGGTGACTTGCGGGGCTCGGACCAGGTTCTGTTACCCAGAATCCTTTGCAAACCTCAAAATTTGGCTAAAAAAACACATGTTCCTCACATTTCTGTGGCAGAAAGTTCTGGAATCTGAGAGGAGCTACAAATTTCCTTCCACCCAGCGTTCCCCCAAGTCTCCCGATAAAAATGATACCTCACTTGCGTGGGTAGGCCTAGCGCCGGCGACAGGAAACACCCCAAAGCGCAACGTGGACACATCCTAAATTTTGGAAAAAAACAGAGGTGTTTTTTGCGAAGTGCCTACCTGTAGATTTTGGCCTGTAGCTCAGCCGGCACCTAGGGAAACCTACCAAACCTGTGCATTTCTGAAAACTAGAGACCTAGGGGAATCCAAGGAGGGGTGACTTGCGGGGCTCGGACCAGGTTCTGTTACCCAGAATCCTTTGCAAACCTCAAAATTTGGCTAAAAAAACACATGTTCCTCACATTTCTGTGGCAGAAAGTTCTGGAATCTGAGAGGAGCTACAAATTTCCTTCCACCCAGCGTTCCCCCAAGTCTCCCGATAAAAATGATACCTCACTTGCGTGGGTAGGCCTAGCGCCGGCGACAGGAAACACCCCAAAGCGCAACGTGGACACATCCTAAATTTTGGAAAAAAACAGAGGTGTTTTTTGCGAAGTGCCTACCTGTAGATTTTGGCCTCTAGCTCAGCCGGCACCTAGGGAAACCTACCAAACCTGTGCAATTCTGAAAACTAGGGACCTAGGGGAATCCAAGGAGGGGTGACTTGCGGGGCTCGGACCAGGTTCTGTTACCCAGAATCCTTTGCAAACCTCAAAATTTGGCTAAAAAAACACATGTTCCTCACATTTCTGTGGCAGAAAGTTCTGGAATCTGAGAGGAGCTACAAATTTCCTTCCACCCAGCGTTCCCCCAAGTCTCCCGATAAAAATGATACCTCACTTGCGTGGGTAGGCCTAGCGCCGGCGACAGGAAACACCCCAAAGCGCAACGTGGACACATCCTAAATTTTGGAAAAAAACAGAGGTGTTTTTTGCGAAGTGCCTACCTGTAGTTTTTGGCCTCTAGCTCAGCCGGCACCTAGGGAAACCTACCAAACCTGTGCATTTCTGAAAACTAGAGACCTAGGGGAATCCAAGGAGGGGTGACTTGCGGGGCTCGGACCAGGTTCTGTTACCCAGAATCCTTTGCAAACCTCAAAATTTGGCTAAAAAAACACATGTTCCTCACATTTCTGTGGCAGAAAGTTCTGGAATCTGAGAGGAGCTACAAATTTCCTTCCACCCAGCTTCCCCCCAAGTCTCCCGATAAAAATGATACCTCACTTGCATGGGTAGGCCTAGCGCCGGCGACAGGAAACACCCCAAAGCGCAACGTGGACACATCCTAAATTTTGGGAAAAAACAGAGGTGTTTTTTGCGAAGTGCCTACTTGTAGATTTTGGCCTCTAGCTCAGCCGGCACCTAGGGAAACCTACCAAACCTGTGCATTTCTGAACACTAGAGACCTAGGGGAATCCAAGGAGTGGTGACTTGCGGGGCTCGGACCAGGTTCTGTTACCCAGAATCCTTTGCAAACCTCAAAATTTGGCTAAAAAAACACATGTTCCTCACTATTCTGTGGCAGAAAGTTCTGGAATCTGAGAGGAGCTACAAATTTCCTTCCACCCAGCGTTCCCCCAAGTCTCCCGATAAAAATGATACCTCACTTGCGTGGGTAGGCCTAGCGCCGGCGACAGGAAACACCCCAAAGCGCAACGTGGACACATCCTAAATTTTGGGAAAAAACAGAGGTGTTTTTTGCGAAGTGCCTACCTGTAGATTTTGGCCTCTAGCTCAGCCGGCACCTAGGGAAACCTACCAAACCTGTGCAATTCTGAAAACTAGAGACCTAGGGGAATCCAACGAGGGGTGACTTGCGGGGCTCGGACCAGGTTCTGTTACCCAGAATCCTTTGCAAACCTCAAAATTTGGCTAAAAAAACACATGTTCCTCACATTTCTGGGGCAGAAAGTTCTGGAATCTGAGAGGAGCTACAAATTTCCTTCCACCCAGCGTTCCCCCAAGTCTCCCGATAAAAATGATACCTCACTTGCGTGGGTAGGCCTAGCGCCGGCGACAGGAAACACCCCAAAGCGCAACGTGGACACATCCTAAATTTTGGGAAAAAACAGAGGTGTTTTTTGCAAAGTGCCTACCTGTAGATTTTGGCCTCTAGCTCAGCCGGCACCTAGGGAAACCTACCAAACCTGTGCAATTCTGAAAACTAGAGACCTAGGGGAATCCAAGGAGGGGTGACTTGCGGGGCTCGGACCAGGTTCTGTTACCCAGAATCCTTTGCAAACCTCAAAATTTGGCTAAAAAAACACATGTTCCTCACATTTCTGTGGCAGAAAGTTCTGGAATCTGAGAGGAGCTACAAATTTCCTTCCACCCAGCGTTCCCCCAAGTCTCCCGATAAAAATGATACCTCACTTGCGTGGGTAGGCCTAGCGCCGGCGACAGGAAACACCCCAAAGCGCAACGTGGACACATCCTAAATTTTGGAAAAAAAACAGAGGTGTTTTTTGCGAAGTGCCTACCTGTAGATTTTGGCCTCTAGCTCAGCCGGCACCTAGGGAAACCTACCAAACCTGTGCAATTCTGAAAACTAGGGACCTCGGGGAATCCAAGGAGGGGTGACTTGCGGGGCTCGGACCAGGTTCTGTTACCCAGAATCCTTTGCAAACCTCAAAATTTGGCTAAAAAAACACATGTTCCTCACATTTCTGTGGCAGAAAGTTCTGGAATCTGAGAGGAGCTACAAATTTCCTTCCACCCAGCGTTCCCCCAAGTCTCCCGATAAAAATGATACCTCACTTGCGTGGGTAGGCCTAGCGCCGGCGACAGGAAACACCCCGAAGCGCAACGTGGACACATCCTAAATTTTGGAAAAAAACAGAGGTGTTTTTTGCGAA
Organism: Pleurodeles waltl; assembly: GCF_031143425.1. Classification (NCBI taxonomy): domain Eukaryota; kingdom Metazoa; phylum Chordata; class Amphibia; order Caudata; family Salamandridae; genus Pleurodeles; species Pleurodeles waltl. The sequence goes on along the minus strand of NC_090450.1, from coordinate 678,736,656 downwards.
GTGCCTACCTGTAGATTTTGGCCTCTAGCTCAGCCGGCACCTAGGGAAACCTACCAAACCTGTGCATTTCTGAAAACTAGAGACCTAGGGGAATCCAAGGAGTGGTGACTTGCGGGGCTCGGACCAGGTTCTGTTACCCAGAATCCTTTGCAAACCTCAAAATTTGGCTAAAAAAACACATGTTCCTCACATTTCTGTGGCAGAAAGTTCTGGAATCTGAGAGGAGCTACAAATTTCCTTCCACCCAGCGTTCCCCCAAGTCTCCCGATAAAAATGATACCTCACTTGCATGGGTAGGCCTAGCGCCGGCGACAGGAAACACCCCAAAGCGCAACGTGGACACATCCTAAATTTTGGGAAAAAACAGAGGTGTTTTTTGCGAAGTGCCTACCTGTAGATTTTGGCCTCTAGCTCAGCCGGCACCTAGGGAAACCTACCAAACCTGTGCATTTCTGAAAACTAGAGACCTAGGGGAATCCAAGGAGGGGTGACTTGCGGGGCTCGGACCAGGTTCTGTTACCCAGAATCCTTTGCAAACCTCAAAATTTGGCTAAAAAAACACATGTTCCTCACATTTCTGTGGCAGAAAGTTCTGGAATCTGAGAGGAGCTACAAATTTCCTTCCACCCAGCGTTCCCCCAAGTCTCCCGATAAAAATGATACCTCACTTGCGTGGGTAGGCCTAGCGCCGGCGACAGGAAACACCCCAAAGCGCAACGTGGACACATCCTAAATTTTGGGAAAAAACAGAGGTGTTTTTTGCGAAGTGCCTACCTGTAGATTTTGGCCTCTAGCTCAGCCGGCACCTAGGGAAACCTACCAAACCTGTGCAATTCTGAAAACTAGAGACCTAGGGGAATCCAAGGAGGGGTGACTTGCGGGGCTCGGACCAGGTTCTGTTACCCAGAATCCTTTGCAAACCTCAAAATTTGGCTAAAAAAACACATGTTCCTCACATTTCTGTGGCAGAAAGTTCTGGAATCTGAGAGGAGCTACAAATTTCCTTCCACCCAGCGTTCCCCCAAGTCTCCCGATAACAATGATACCTCACTTGCATATGTAGGCCTAGCGCCGGCGACAGGAAACACCCCAAAGCGCAACGTGGACACATCCTAAATTTTGGAAAAAAACAGAGGTGTTTTTTGCGAAGTGCCTACTTGTAGATTTTGGCCTCTAGCTCAGCCGGCACCTAGGGAAACCTACCAAACCTGTGCATTTCTGAAAACTAGAGACCTAGGGGAATCCAAGGAGTGGTGACTTGCGGGGCTCGGACCAGGTTCTGTTACCCAGAATCCTTTGCAAACCTCAAAATTTGGCTAAAAAAACACATGTTCCTCACATTTCTGTGGCAGAAAGTTCTGGAATCTGAGAGGAGCTACAAATTTCCTTCCACCCAGCGTTCCCCCAAGTCTCCCGATAAAAATGATACCTCACTTGCGTGGGTAGGCCTAGCGCCGGCGACAGGAAACACCCCAAAGCGCAACGTGGACACATCCTAAATTTTGGAAAAAAACAGAGGTGTTTTTTGCGAAGTGCCTACTTGTAGATTTTGGCCTCTAGCTCAGCCGGCACCTAGGGAAACCTACCAAACCTGTGCATTTCTGAAAACTAGAGACCTAGGGGAATCCAAGGAGGGGTGACTTGCGGGGCTCGGACCAGGTTCTGTTACCCAGAATCCTTTGCAAACCTCAAAATTTGGCAAAAATAACACATGTTCCTCACATTTCTGTGGCAGAAAGTTCTGGAATCTGAGAGGAGCTACAAATTTCCTTCCACCCAGCGTTCCCCCAAGTCTCCCGATAAAAATGATACCTCACTTGCGTGGGTAGACCTAGCGCCGGCGACAGGAAACACCCCGAAGCGCAACGTGGACACATCCTAAATTTTGGAAAAAAACAGAGGTGTTTTTTGCGAAGTGCCTACTTGTAGATTTTGGCCTCTAGCTCATCCGGCACCTAGGGAAACCTACCAAACCTGTGCATTTCTGAAAACTAGAGACCTAGGGGAATCCAAGGAGGGGTGACTTGCGGGGCTCGGACCAGGTTCTGTTACCCAGAATCCTTTGCAAACCTCAAAATTTGGCAAAAAAAACACATGTTCCTCACATTTCTGTGGCAGAAAGTTCTGGAATCTGAGAGGAGCTACAAATTTCCTTCCACCCAGCGTTCCCCCAAGTCTCCCGATAAAAATGATACCTAACTTGCGTGGGTGGACCTAGCGCCGGAGACAGGAAACACCCCGAAGCGCAACGTGGACACATCCTAAATTTTGGAAAAAAACAGAGGTGTTTTTTGCGAAGTGCCTACCTGTAGATTTTGGCCTGTAGCTCATCCGGCACCTAGTGAAACCTACCAAACCTGTGCATTTCTGAAAACTAGAGACCTAGGGGAATCCAAGGAGGGGTGACTTGCGGGGCTCGGACCAGGTTCTGTTACCCAGAATCCTTTGCAAACCTCAAAATTTGGCTAAAAAAACACATGTTCCTCACATTTCTGTGGCAGAAAGTTCTGGAATCTGAGAGGAGCTACAAATTTCCTTCCACCCAGCGTTCCCCCAAGTCTCCCGATAAAAATGATACCTCACTTGCGTGGGTATGCCTAGCGCCGGCGACAGGAAACACCCCAAAGCGCAACGTGGACACATCCTAAATTTTGGAAAAAAACAGAGGTGTTTTTTGCGAAGTGCCTACCTGTAGATTTTGGCCTCTAGCTCAGCCGGCACCCAGGGAAACCTACCAAACCTGTGCATTTCTGAAAACTAGAGACCTAGGGGAATCCAAGGAGGGGTGACTTGCGGGGCTCGGACCAGGTTCTGTTACCCAGAATCCTTTGCAAACCTCAAAATTTGGCTAAAAAAACACATGTTCCTCACATTTCTGTGGCAGAAAGTTCTGGAATCTGAGAGGAGCTACAAATTTCCTTCCACCCAGCGTTCCCCCAAGTCTCCCGATAAAAATGATACCTCACTTGCGTGGGTAGGCCTAGCGCCGGCGACAGGAAACACCCCAAAGCGCAACGTGGACACATCCTAAATTTTGGAAAAAAACAGAGGTGTTTTTTGCGAAGTGCCTACCTGTAGATTTTGGCCTGTAGCTCAGCCGGCACCTAGGGAAACCTACCAAACCTGTGCATTTCTGAAAACTAGAGACCTAGGGGAATCCAAGGAGGGGTGAGTTGCGGGGCTCGGACCAGGTTCTGTTACCCAGAATCCTTTGCAAACCTCAAAATTTGGCTAAAAAAACACATGTTCCTCACATTTCTGTGGCAGAAAGTTCTGGAATCTGAGAGGAGCTACAAATTTCCTTCCACCCAGCGTTCCCCCAAGTCTCCCGATAAAAATGATACCTCACTTGCGTGGGTAGGCCTAGCGCCGGCGACAGGAAACACCCCAAAGCGCAACGTGGACACATCCTAAATTTTGGAAAAAAACAGAGGTGTTTTTTGCGAAGTGCCTACCTGTAGATTTTGGCCTCTAGCTCAGCCGGCACCTAGGGAAACCTACCAAACCTGTGCAATTCTGAAAACTAGGGACCTAGGGGAATCCAAGGAGGGGTGACTTGCGGGGCTCGGACCAGGTTCTGTTACCCAGAATCCTTTGCAAACCTCAAAATTTGGCTAAAAAAACACATGTTCCTCACATTTCTGTGGCAGAAAGTTCTGGAATCTGAGAGGAGCTACAAATTTCCTTCCACCCAGCGTTCCCCCAAGTCTCCCGATAAAAATGATACCTCACTTGCGTGGGTAGGCCTAGCGCCGGCGACAGGAAACACCCCAAAGCGCAACGTGGACACATCCTAAATTTTGGAAAAAAACAGAGGTGTTTTTTGCGAAGTGCCTACCTGTAGTTTTTGGCCTCTAGCTCAGCCGGCACCTAGGGAAACCTACCAAACCTGTGCATTTCTGAAAACTAGAGACCTAGGGGAATCCAAGGAGGGGTGACTTGCGGGGCTCGGACCAGGTTCGGTTACCCAGAATCCTTTGCAAACCTCAAAATTTGGCTAAAAAAACACATGTTCCTCACATTTCTGTGGCAGAAAGTTCTGGAATCTGAGAGGAGCTACAAATTTCCTTCCACCCAGCGTTCCCCCAAGTCTCCCGATAAAAATGATACCTCACTTGCATGGGTAGGCCTAGCGCCGGCGACAGGAAACACCCCAAAGCGCAACGTGGACACATCCTAAATTTTGGGAAAAAACAGAGGTGTTTTTTGCGAAGTGCCTACCTGTAGATTTTGGCCTCTAGCTCAGCCGGCACCTAGGGAAACCTACCAAACCTGTGCATTTCTGAAAACTAGAGACCTAGGGGAATCCAAGGAGGGGTGACTTGCGGGGCTCGGACCAGGTTCTGTTACCCAGAATCCTTTGCAAACCTCAAAATTTGGCTAAAAAAACACATGTTCCTCACATTTCTGTGGCAGAAAGTTCTGGAATCTGAGAGGAGCTACAAATTTCCTTCCACCCAGCGTTCCCCCAAGTCTCCCGATAAAAATGATACCTCACTTGCGTGGGTAGGCCTAGCGCCGGCGACAGGAAACACCCCAAAGCGCAACGTGGACACATCCTAAATTTTGGAAAAAAACAGAGGTGTTTTTTGCGAAGTGCCTACCTGTAGATTTTGGCCTGTAGCTCAGCCGGCACCTAGGGAAACCTACCAAACCTGTGCATTTCTGAAAACTAGAGACCTAGGGGAATCCAAGGAGGGGTGACTTGCGGGGCTCGGACCAGGTTCTGTTACCCAGAATCCTTTGCAAACCTCAAAATTTGGCTAAAAAAACACATGTTCCTCACATTTCTGTGGCAGAAAGTTCTGGAATCTGAGAGGAGCTACAAATTTCCTTCCACCCAGCGTTCCCCCAAGTCTCCCGATAAAAATGATACCTCACTTGCGTGGGTAGGCCTAGCGCCGGCGACAGGAAACACCCCAAAGCGCAACGTGGACACATCCTAAATTTTGGAAAAAAACAGAGGTGTTTTTTGCGAAGTGCCTACCTGTAGATTTTGGCCTCTAGCTCAGCCGGCACCTAGGGAAACCTACCAAACCTGTGCAATTCTGAAAACTAGGGACCTAGGGGAATCCAAGGAGGGGTGACTTGCGGGGCTCGGACCAGGTTCTGTTACCCAGAATCCTTTGCAAACCTCAAAATTTGGCTAAAAAAACACATGTTCCTCACATTTCTGTGGCAGAAAGTTCTGGAATCTGAGAGGAGCTACAAATTTCCTTCCACCCAGCGTTCCCCCAAGTCTCCCGATAAAAATGATACCTCACTTGCGTGGGTAGGCCTAGCGCCGGCGACAGGAAACACCCCAAAGCGCAACGTGGACACATCCTAAATTTTGGAAAAAAACAGAGGTGTTTTTTGCGAAGTGCCTACCTGTAGTTTTTGGCCTCTAGCTCAGCCGGCACCTAGGGAAACCTACCAAACCTGTGCATTTCTGAAAACTAGAGACCTAGGGGAATCCAAGGAGGGGTGACTTGCGGGGCTCGGACCAGGTTCTGTTACCCAGAATCCTTTGCAAACCTCAAAATTTGGCTAAAAAAACACATGTTCCTCACATTTCTGTGGCAGAAAGTTCTGGAATCTGAGAGGAGCTACAAATTTCCTTCCACCCAGCGTTCCCCCAAGTCTCCCGATAAAAATGATACCTCACTTGCGTGGGTAGGCCTAGCGCCGGCGACAGGAAACACCCCAAAGCGCAACGTGGACACATCCTAAATTTTGGAAAAAAACAGAGGTGTTTTTTGCGAAGTGACAACCTGTAGTTTTTGGCCTCTAGTTCAGCCGGCACCTAGGGAAACCTACGAAACCTGTGCATTTCTGAAAACTAGAGACCTAGGGGAATCCAAGGAGGGGTGACTTGCGGGGCTCGGACCAGGTTCTGTTACCCAGAATCCTTTGCAAACCTCAAAATTTGGCTAAAAAAACACATGTTCCTCACATTTCTGTGGCAGAAAGTTCTGGAATCTGAGAGGAGCTACAAATTTCCTTCCACCCAGCGTTCCCCCAAGTCTCCCGATAAAAATGATACCTCACTTGCGTGGGTAGGCCTAGCGCCGGCGACAGGAAACACCCCAAAGCGCAACGTGGACACATCCTAAATTTTGGAAAAAAACAGAGGTGTTTTTTGCGAAGTGCCTACCTGTAGATTTTGGCCTCTAGCTCAGCCGGCACCTAGGGAAACCTACCAAACCTGTGCAATTCTGAAAACTAGGGACCTAGGGGAATCCAAGGAGGGGTGACTTGCGGGGCTCGGACCAGGTTCTGTTACCCAGAATCCTTTGCAAACCTCAAAATTTGGCTAAAAAAACACATGTTCCTCACATTTCTGTGGCAGAAAGTTCTGGAATCTGAGAGGAGCTACAAATTTCCTTCCACCCAGCGTTCCCCCAAGTCTCCCGATAAAAATGATACCTCACTTGCGTGGGTAGGCCTAGCGCCGGCGACAGGAAACACCCCAAAGCGCAACGTGGACACATCCTAAATTTTGGAAAAAAACAGAGGTGTTTTTTGCGAAGTGCCTACCTGTAGATTTTGGCCTCTAGCTCAGCCGGCACCTAGGGAAACCTACCAAACCTGTGCAATTCTGAAAACTAGGGACCTAGGGGAATCCAAGGAGGGGTGACTTGCGGGGCTCGGACCAGGTTCTGTTACCCAGAATCCTTTGCAAACCTCAAAATTTGGCTAAAAAAACACATGTTCCTCACATTTCTGTGGCAGAAAGTTCTGGAATCTGAGAGGAGCTACAAATTTCCTTCCACCCAGCGTTCCCCCAAGTCTCCCGATAAAAATGATACCTCACTTGCGTGGGTAGGCCTAGCGCCGGCGACAGGAAACACCCCAAAGCGCAACGTGGACACATCCTAAATTTTGGAAAAAAACAGAGGTGTTTTTTGCGAAGTGCCTACCTGTAGTTTTTGGCCTCTAGCTCAGCCGGCACCTAGGGAAACCTACCAAACCTGTGCATTTCTGAAAACTAGAGACCTAGGGGAATCCAAGGAGGGGTGACTTGCGGGGCTCGGACCAGGTTCTGTTACCCAGAATCCTTTGCAAACCTCAAAATTTGGCTAAAAAAACACATGTTCCTCACATTTCTGTGGCAGAAAGTTCTGGAATCTGAGAGGAGCTACAAATTTCCTTCCACCCAGCGTTCCCCCAAGTCTCCCGATAAAAATGATACCTCACTTGCGTGGGTAGGCCTAGCGCCGGCGACAGGAAACACCCCAAAGCGCAACGTGGACACATCCTAAATTTTGGAAAAAAACAGGTGTTTTTTGCGAAGTGACAACCTGTAGTTTTTGGCCTCTAGTTCAGCCGGCACCTAGGGAAACCTACCAAACCTGTGCATTTCTGAAAACTAGAGACCTAGGGGAATCCAAGGAGGGGTGACTTGCGGGGCTCGGACCAGGTTCTGTTACCCAGAATCCTTTGCAAACCTCAAAATTTGGCTAAAAAAACACATGTTCCTCACATTTCTGTGGCAGAAAGTTCTGGAATCTGAGAGGAGCTACAAATTTCCTTCCACCCAGCGTTCCCCCAAGTCTCCCGATAAAAATGATACCTCACTTGCGTGGGTAGGCCTAGCGCCGGCGACAGGAAACACCCCAAAGCGCAACGTGGACACATCCTAAATTTTGGAAAAAAACAGAGGTGTTTTTTGCGAAGTGCCTACCTGTAGATTTTGGCCTCTAGCTCAGCCGGCACCTAGGGAAACCTACCAAACCTGTGCAATTCTGAAAACTAGGGACCTAGGGGAATCCAAGGAGGGGTGACTTGCGGGGCTCGGACCAGGTTCTGTTACCCAGAATCCTTTGCAAACCTCAAAATTTGGCTAAAAAAACACATGTTCCTCACATTTCTGTGGCAGAAAGTTCTGGAATCTGAGAGGAGCTACAAATTTCCTTCCACCCAGCGTTCCCCCAAGTCTCCCGATAAAAATGATACCTCACTTGCGTGGGTAGGCCTAGCGCCGGCGACAGGAAACACCCCAAAGCGCAACGTGGACACATCCTAAATTTTGGAAAAAAACAGAGGTGTTTTTTGCGAAGTGCCTACCTGTAGTTTTTGGCCTCTAGCTCAGCCGGCACCTAGGGAAACCTACCAAACCTGTGCATTTCTGAAAACTAGAGACCTAGGGGAATCCAAGGAGGGGTGACTTGCGGGGCTCGGACCAGGTTCTGTTACCCAGAATCCTTTGCAAACCTCAAAATTTGGCTAAAAAAACACATGTTCCTCACATTTCTGTGGCAGAAAGTTCTGGAATCTGAGAGGAGCTACAAATTTCCTTCCACCCAGCGTTCCCCCAAGTCTCCCGATAAAAATGATACCTCACTTGCGTGGGTAGGCCTAGCGCCGGCGACAGGAAACACCCCAAAGCGCAACGTGGACACATCCTAAATTTTGGAAAAAAACAGAGGTGTTTTTTGCGAAGTGACAACCTGTAGTTTTTGGCCTCTAGTTCAGCCGGCACCTAGGGAAACCTACCAAACCTGTGCATTTCTGAAAACTAGAGACCTAGGGGAATCCAAGGAGGGGTGACTTGCGGGGCTCGGACCAGGTTCTGTTACCCAGAATCCTTTGCAAACCTCAAAATTTGGCTAAAAAAACACATGTTCCTCACATTTCTGTGGCAGAAAGTTCTGGAATCTGAGAGGAGCTACAAATTTCCTTCCACCCAGCGTTCCCCCAAGTCTCCCGATAAAAATGATACCTCACTTGCGTGGGTAGGCCTAGCGCCGGCGACAGGAAACACCCCAAAGCGCAACGTGGACACATCCTAAATTTTGGAAAAAAACAGAGGTGTTTTTTGCGAAGTGCCTACCTGTAGATTTTGGCCTCTAGCTCAGCCGGCACCTAGGGAAACCTACCAAACCTGTGCAATTCTGAAAACTAGGGACCTAGGGGAATCCAAGGAGGGGTGACTTGCGGGGCTCGGACCAGGTTCTGTTACCCAGAATCCTTTGCAAACCTCAAAATTTGGCTAAAAAAACACATGTTCCTCACATTTCTGTGGCAGAAAGTTCTGGAATCTGAGAGGAGCTACAAATTTCCTTCCACCCAGCGTTCCCCCAAGTCTCCCGATAAAAATGATACCTCACTTGCGTGGGTAGGCCTAGCGCCGGCGACAGGAAACACCCCAAAGCGCAACGTGGACACATCCTAAATTTTGGAAAAAAACAGAGGTGTTTTTTGCGAAGTGCCTACCTGTAGATTTTGGCCTCTAGCTCAGCCGGCACCCAGGGAAACCTACCAAACCTGTGCATTTCTGAAAACTAGAGACCTAGGGGAATCCAAGGAGGGGTGACTTGTGGGGCTCGGACCAGGTTCTGTTACCCAGAATCCTTTGCAAACCTCAAAATTTGGCTAAAAAAACACATGTTCCTCACATTTCTGTGGCAGAAAGTTCTGGAATCTGAGAGGAGCTACAAATTTCCTTCCACCCAGCGTTCCCCCAAGTCTCCCGATAAAAATGATACCTCACTTGCGTGGGTAGGCCTAGCGCCGGCGACAGGAAACACCCCAAAGCGCAACGTGGACACATCCTAAATTTTGGAAAAAAACAGAGGTGTTTTTTGCGAAGTGCCTACCTGTAGATTTTGGCCTGTAGCTCAGCCGGCACCTAGGGAAACCTACCAAACCTGTGCATTTCTGAAAACTAGAGACCTAGGGGAATCCAAGGAGGGGTGACTTGCGGGGCTCGGACCAGGTTCTGTTACCCAGAATCCTTTGCAAACCTCAAAATTTGGCAAAAAAAACACATGTTCCTCACATTTCTGTGGCAGAAAGTTCTGGAATCTGAGAGGAGCTACAAATTTCCTTCCACCCAGCGTTCCCCCAAGTCTCCCGATAAAAATGATACCTCACTTGCGTGGGTAGGCCTAGCGCCGGCGACAGGAAACACCCCAAAGCGCAACGTGGACACATCCTAAATTTTGGAAAAAAACAGAGGTGTTTTTTGCGAAGTGCCTACCTGTAGATTTTGGCCTCTAGCTCAGCCGGCACCTAGGGAAACCTACCAAACCTGTGCAATTCTGAAAACTAGGGACCTAGGGGAATCCAAGGAGGGGTGACTTGCGGGGCTCGGACCAGGTTCTGTTACCCAGAATCCTTTGCAAACCTCAAAATTTGGCTAAAAAAACACATGTTCCTCACATTTCTGTGGCAGAAAGTTCTGGAATCTGAGAGGAGCTACAAATTTCCTTCCACCCAGCGTTCCCCCAAGTCTCCCGATAAAAATGATACCTCACTTGCGTGGGTAGGCCTAGCGCCGGCGACAGGAAACACCCCAAAGCGCAACGTGGACACATCCTAAATTTTGGAAAAAAACAGAGGTGTTTTTTGCGAAGTGCCTACCTGTAGTTTTTGGCCTCTAGCTCAGCCGGCACCTAGGGAAACCTACCAAACCTGTGCATTTCTGAAAACTAGAGACCTAGGGGAATCCAAGGAGGGGTGACTTGCGGGGCTCGGACCAGGTTCGGTTACCCAGAATCCTTTGCAAACCTCAAAATTTGGCTAAAAAAACACATGTTCCTCACATTTCTGTGGCAGAAAGTTCTGGAATCTGAGAGGAGCTACAAATTTCCTTCCACCCAGCGTTCCCCCAAGTCTCCCGATAAAAATGATACCTCACTTGCATGGGTAGGCCTAGCGCCGGCGACAGGAAACACCCCAAAGCGCAACGTGGACACATCCTAAATTTTGGGAAAAAACAGAGGTGTTTTTTGCGAAGTGCCTACCTGTAGATTTTGGCCTCTAGCTCAGCCGGCACCTAGGGAAACCTACCAAACCTGTGCATTTCTGAAAACTAGAGACCTAGGGGAATCCAAGGAGGGGTGACTTGCGGGGCTCGGACCAGGTTCTGTTACCCAGAATCCTTTGCAAACCTCAAAATTTGGCTAAAAAAACACATGTTCCTCACATTTCTGTGGCAGAAAGTTCTGGAATCTGAGAGGAGCTACAAATTTCCTTCCACCCAGCGTTCCCCCAAGTCTCCCGATAAAAATGATACCTCACTTGCGTGGGTAGGCCTAGCGCCGGCGACAGGAAACACCCCAAAGCGCAACGTGGACACATCCTAAATTTTGGAAAAAAACAGAGGTGTTTTTTGCGAAGTGCCTACCTGTAGATTTTGGCCTGTAGCTCAGCCGGCACCTAGGGAAACCTACCAAACCTGTGCATTTCTGAAAACTAGAGACCTAGGGGAATCCAAGGAGGGGTGACTTGCGGGGCTCGGACCAGGTTCTGTTACCCAGAATCCTTTGCAAACCTCAAAATTTGGCTAAAAAAACACATGTTCCTCACATTTCTGTGGCAGAAAGTTCTGGAATCTGAGAGGAGCTACAAATTTCCTTCCACCCAGCGTTCCCCCAAGTCTCCCGATAAAAATGATACCTCACTTGCGTGGGTAGGCCTAGCGCCGGCGACAGGAAACACCCCAAAGCGCAACGTGGACACATCCTAAATTTTGGAAAAAAACAGAGGTGTTTTTTGCGAAGTGCCTACCTGTAGATTTTGGCCTCTAGCTCAGCCGGCACCTAGGGAAACCTACCAAACCTGTGCAATTCTGAAAACTAGGGACCTAGGGGAATCCAAGGAGGGGTGACTTGCGGGGCTCGGACCAGGTTCTGTTACCCAGAATCCTTTGCAAACCTCAAAATTTGGCTAAAAAAACACATGTTCCTCACATTTCTGTGGCAGAAAGTTCTGGAATCTGAGAGGAGCTACAAATTTCCTTCCACCCAGCGTTCCCCCAAGTCTCCCGATAAAAATGATACCTCACTTGCGTGGGTAGGCCTAGCGCCGGCGACAGGAAACACCCCAAAGCGCAACGTGGACACATCCTAAATTTTGGAAAAAAACAGAGGTGTTTTTTGCGAAGTGCCTACCTGTAGTTTTTGGCCTCTAGCTCAGCCGGCACCTAGGGAAACCTACCAAACCTGTGCATTTCTGAAAACTAGAGACCTAGGGGAATCCAAGGAGGGGTGACTTGCGGGGCTCGGACCAGGTTCTGTTACCCAGAATCCTTTGCAAACCTCAAAATTTGGCTAAAAAAACACATGTTCCTCACATTTCTGTGGCAGAAAGTTCTGGAATCTGAGAGGAGCTACAAATTTCCTTCCACCCAGCGTTCCCCCAAGTCTCCCGATAAAAATGATACCTCACTTGCGTGGGTAGGCCTAGCGCCGGCGACAGGAAACACCCCAAAGCGCAACGTGGACACATCCTAAATTTTGGGAAAAAACAGAGGTGTTTTTTGCGAAGTGCCTACCTGTAGATTTTGGCCTCTAGCTCAGCCGGCACCTAGGGAAACCTACCAAACCTGTGCATTTCTGAAAACTAGAGACCTAGGGGAATCCAAGGAGGGGTGACTTGCGGGGCTCGGACCAGGTTCTGTTACCCAGAATCCTTTGCAAACCTCATAATTTGGCTAAAAAAACACATGTTCCTCACATTTCTGTGGCAGAAAGTTCTGGAATCTGAGAGGAGCTACAAATTTCCTTCCACCCAGCGTTCCCCCAAGTCTCCCGATAAAAATGATACCTCACTTGCGTGGGTAGGCCTAGCGCCGGCGACAGGAAACACCCCAAAGCGCAACGTGGACACATCCTAAATTTTGGGAAAAAACAGAGGTGTTTTTTGCGAAGTGCCTACCTGTAGATTTTGGCCTCTAGCTCAGCCGGCACCTAGGGAAACCTACCAAACCTGTGCAATTCTGAAAACTAGAGACCTAGGGGAATCCAACGAGGGGTGACTTGCGGGGCTCGGACCAGGTTCTGTTACCCAGAATCCTTTGCAAACCTCAAAATTTGGCTAAAAAAACACATGTTCCTCACATTTCTGCGGCAGAAAGTTCTGGAATCTGAGAGGAGCTACAAATTTCCTTCCACCCAGCGTTCCCCCAAGTCTCCCGATAAAAATGATACCTCACTTGCGTGGGTAGGCCTAGCGCCGGCGACAGGAAACACCCCAAAGCGCAACGTGGACACATCCTAAATTTTGGGAAAAAACAGAGGTGTTTTTTGCGAAGTGCCTACCTGTAGATTTTGGCCTCTAGCTCAGCCGGCACCTAGGGAAACCTACCAAACCTGTGCAATTCTGAAAACTAGAGACCTAGGGGAATCCAAGGAGGGGTGACTTGCGGGGCTCGGACCAGGTTCTGTTACCCAGAATCCTTTGCAAACCTCAAAATTTGGCTAAAAAAACACATGTTCCTCACATTTCTGTGGCAGAAAGTTCTGGAATCTGAGAGGAGCTACAAATTTCCTTCCACCCAGCGTTCCCCCAAGTCTCCCGATAAAAATGATACCTCACTTGCGTGGGTAGGCCTAGCGCCGGCGACAGGAAACACCCCAAAGCGCAACGTGGACACATCCTAAATTTTGGAAAAAAACAGAGGTGTTTTTTGCGAAGTGCCTACCTGTAGATTTTGGCCTCTAGCTCAGCCGGCACCTAGGGAAACCTACCAAACCTGTGCATTTCTGAAAACTAGGGACCTCGGGGAATCCAAGGAGGGGAGACTTGCGGGGCTCGGACCAGGTTCTGTTACCCAGAATCCTTTGCAAACCTCAAAATTTGGCTAAAAAAACACATGTTCCTCACATTTCTGTGGCAGAAAGTTCTGGAATCTGAGAGGAGCTACAAATTTCCTTCCACCCAGCGTTCCCCCAAGTCTCCCGATAAAAATGATACCTCACTTGCGTGGGTAGGCCTAGCGCCGGCGACAGGAAACACCCCAAAGCGCAACGTGGACACATCCTAAATTTTGGAAAAAAACAGAGGTGTTTTTTGCGAAGTGCCTACTTGTAGATTTTGGCCTCTAGCTCAGCTGGCACCTAGGGAAACCTACCAAACCTGTGCATTTCTGAAAACTAGAGACCTAGGGGAATCCAAGGAGGGGTGACTTGCGGGGCTCGGACCAGGTTCTGTTACCCAGAATCCTTTGCAAACCTCAAAATTTGGCAAAAAAAACACATGTTCCTCACATTTCTGTGGCAGAAAGTTCTGGAATCTGAGAGGAGCTACAAATTTCCTTCCACCCAGCGTTCCCCCAAGTCTCCCGATAAAAATGATACCTCACTTGCGTGGGTAGGCCTAGCGCCGGCGACAGGAAACACCCCGAAGCGCAACGTGGACACATCCTAAATTTTGGAAAAAAACAGAGGTGTTTTTTGCGAAGTGCCTACCTGTAGATTTTGGCCTCTAGCTCAGCCGGCACCTAGGGAAACCTACCAAACCTGTGCATTTCTGAAAACTAGAGACCTAGGGGAATCCAAGGAGTGGTGACTTGCGGGGCTCGGACCAGGTTCTGTTACCCAGAATCCTTTGCAAACCTCAAAATTTGGCTTAAAAAACACATGTTCCTCACATTTCTGTGGCAGAAAGTTCTGGAATCTGAGAGGAGCTACAAATTTCCTTCCACCCAGCGTTCCCCCAAGTCTCCCGATAAAAATGATACCTCACTTGCGTGGGTAGGCCTAGCGCCGGCGACAGGAAACACCCCAAAGCGCAACGTGGACACATCCTAAATTTTGGGAAAAAAAAGAGGTGTTTTTTGCGAAGTGCCTACCTGTAGATTTTGGCCTCTAGCTCAGCCGGCACCTAGGGAAACCTACCAAACCTGTGCAATTCTGAAAACTAGAGACCTAGGGGAATCCAAGGAGGGGTGACTTGCGGGGCTCAGACCAGGTTCTGTTACCCAGAATCCTTTGCAAACCTCAAAATTTGGCTAAAAAAACACATGTTCCTCACATTTCTGTGGCAGAAAGTTCTGGAATCTGAGAGGAGCTACAAATTTCCTTCCACCCAGCGTTCCCCCAAGTCTCCCGATAACAATGATACCTCACTTGCATATGTAGGCCTAGCGCCGGCGACAGGAAACACCCCAAAGCGCAACGTGGACACATCCTAAATTTTGGAAAAAAACAGAGGTGTTTTTTGCGAAGTGCCTACTTGTAGATTTTGGCCTCTAGCTCAGCCGGCACCTAGGGAAACCTACCAAACCTGTGCATTTCTGAAAACTAGAGACCTAGGGGAATCCAAGGAGTGGTGACTTGCGGGGCTCGGACCAGGTTCTGTTACTCAGAATCCTTTGCAAACCTCAAAATTTGGCTAAAAAAACACATGTTCCTCACATTTCTGTGGCAGAAAGTTCTGGAATCTGAGAGGAGCTACAAATTTCCTTCCACCCAGCGTTCCCCCAAGTCTCCCGATAAAAATGATACCTCACTTGCGTGGGTAGGCCTAGCGCCGGCGACAGGAAACACCCCAAAGCGCAACGTGGACACATCCTAAATTTTGGAAAAAAACAGAGGTGTTTTTTGTGAAGTGCCTACCTGTAGATTTTGGCCTCTAGCTCAGCCGGCACCTAGGGAAACCTACCAAACCTGTGCATTTCTGAAAACTAGAGACCTAGGGGAATCCAAGGAGGGGTGACTTGCGGGGCTCGGACCAGGTTCTGTTACCCAGAATCCTTTGCAAACCTCAAAATTTGGCAAAAAAAACACATGTTCCTCACATTTCTGTGGCAGAAAGTTCTTGAATCTGAGAGGAGCTACAAATTTCCTTCCACCCAGCGTTCCCCCAAGTCTCCCGATAAAAATGATACCTCACTTGCGTGGGTAGACCTAGCGCCGGCGACAGGAAACACCCCGAAGCGCAACGTGGACACATCCTAAATTTTGGAAAAAAACAGAGGTGTTTTTTGAGAAGTGCCTACCTGTAGATTTTGGCCTGTAGCTCATCCGGCACCTAGTGAAACCTACCAAACCTGTGCATTTCTGAAAACTAGAGACCTAGGGGAATCCAAGGAGGGGTGACTTGCGGGGCTCGGACCAGGTTCTGTTACCCAGAATCCTTTGCAAACCTCAAAATTTGGCTAAAAAAACACATGTTCCTCACATTTCTGTGGCAGAAAGTTCTGGAATCTGAGAGGAGCTACAAATTTCCTTCCACCCAGCGTTCCCCCAAGTCTCCCGATAAAAATGATACCTCACTTGCGTGGGTAGGCCTAGCGCCGGCGACAGGAAACACCCCAAAGCGCAACGTGGACACATCCTAAATTTTGGAAACAAATAGAGGTGTTTTTTGCGAAGTGCCTACCTGTAGATTTTGGCCTGTAGCTCAGCCTGCACCTAGGGAAACCTACCAAACCTGTGCATTTCTGAAAACTAGAGACCTAGGGGTATCCAAGGAGGGGTGACTTGCGGGGCTCGGACCAGGTTCTGTTACCCAGAATCCTTTGCAAACCTCAAAATTTGGCTAAAAAAACACATGTTCCTCACATTTCTGTGGCAGAAAGTTCTGGAATCTGAGAGGAGCTACAAATTTCCTTCCAGCCAGCGTTCCCCCAAGTCTCCCGATAAAAATGATACCTCACTTGCGTGGGTAGGCCTAGCGCCGGCGACAGGAAACACCCCAAAGCGCAACGTGGACACATCCTAAATTTTGGAAAAAAACAGAGGTGTTTTTTGCGAAGTGCCTACCTGTAGATTTTGGCCTCTAGCTCAGCCGGCACACAGGGAAACCTACCAAACCTGTGCATTTCTGAAAACTAGAGACCTAGGGGAATCCAAGGAGGGGTGACTTGCGGGGCTCGGACCAGGTTCTGTTACCCAGAATCCTTTGCAAACCTCAAAATTTGGCTAAAAAAACATATGTTCCTCACATTTCTGTGGCAGAAAGTTCTGGAATCTGAGAGGAGCTACAAATTTCCTTCCACCCAGCGTTCCCCCAAGTCTCCCGATAAAAATGATACCTCACTTGCGTGGGTAGGCCTAGCGCCGGCGAGAGGAAACACCCCAAAGCGCAACGTGGACACATCCTAAATTTTGGAAAAAAACAGAGGTGTTTTTTGCGAAGTGCCTACCTGTAGATTTTGGTCTCTAGCTCAGCCGGCACCCAGGGAAACCTACCAAACCTGTGCATTTCTGAAAACTAGAGACCTAGGGGAATCCAAGGAGGGGTGACTTGTGGGGCTCGGACCAGGTTCTGTTACCCAGAATCCTTTGCAAACCTCAAAATTTGGCTAAAAAAACACATGTTCCTCACATTTCTGTGGCAGAAAGTTCTTGAATCTGAGAGGAGCTACAAATTTCCTTCCACCCAGCGTTCCCCCAAGTCTCCCGATAAAAATGATACCTCACTTGCGTGGGTAGGCCTAGCGCCGGCGACAGGAAACACCCCAAAGCGCAACGTGGACACATCCTAAATTTTGGAAAAAAACAGAGGTGTTTTTTGCGAAGTGCCTACCTGTAGATTTTGGCCTCTAGCTCAGCCGGCACCTAGGGAAACCTACCAAACCTGTGCATTTCTGAAAACTAGAGACCTAGGGGAATCCAAGGAGGGGTGACTTGCGGGGCTCGGACCAGGTTCTGTTACCCAGAATCCTTTGCAAACCTCAAAATTTGGCTAAAAAAACACATGTTCCTCACATTTCTGTGGCAGAAAGTTCTGGAATCTGAGAGGAGCTAAAAATTTCCTTCCACCCAGCGTTCCCCCAAGTCTCCCGATAAAAATGATACCTCACTTGCGTAGGTAGGCCTAGCGCCGGCGACAGGAAACACCCCAAAGCGCAATGTGGACACATCCTAAATTTTGGAAAAAAACAGAGGTGTTTTTTGAGAAGTGCCTACCTGTAGATTTTGGCCTGTAGCTCATCCGGCACCTAGTGAAACCTACCAAACCTGTGCATTTCTGAAAACTAGAGACCTAGGGGAATCCAAGGAGGGGTGACTTGCGGGGCTCGGACCAGGTTCTGTTACCCAGAATCCTTTGCAAACCTCAAAATTTGGCTAAAAAAACACATGTTCCTCACATTTCTGTGGCAGAAAGTTCTGGAATCTGAGAGGAGCTACAAATTTCCTTCCACCCAGCGTTCCCCCAAGTCTCCCGATAAAAATGATACCTCACTTGCGTGGGTAGGCCTAGCGCCGGCGACAGGAAACACCCCAAAGCGCAACGTGGACACATCCTAAATTTTGGAAAAAAATAGAGGTGTTTTTTGCGAAGTGCCTACCTGTAGATTTTGGCCTGTAGCTCAGCCGGCACCTAGGGAAACCTACCAAACCTGTGCATTTCTGAAAACTAGAGACCTAGGGGTATCCAAGGAGGGGTGACTTGCGGGGCTCGGACCAGGTTCTGTTACCCAGAATCCTTTGCAAACCTCAAAATTTGGCTAAAAAAACACATGTTCCTCACATTTCTGTGGCAGAAAGTTCTGGAATCTGAGAGGAGCTACAAATTTCCTTCCACCCAGCGTTCCCCCAAGTCTCCCGATAAAAATGATACCTCACTTGCGTGGGTAGGCCTAGCGCCGGCGACAGTAAACACCCCAAAGCGCAACGTGGACACATCCTAAATTTTGGAAAAAAACAGAGGTGTTTTTTGCGAAGTGCCTACCTGTAGATTTTGGCCTCTAGCTCAGCCGGCACCCAGGGAAACCTACCAAACCTGTGCATTTCTGAAAACTAGAGACCTAGGGGAATCCAAGGAGGGGTGACTTGCGGGGCTCGGACCAGGTTCTATTACCCAGAATCCTTTGCAAACCTCAAAATTTGGCTAAAAAAACATATGTTCCTCACATTTCTGTGGCAGAAAGTTCTGGAATCTGAGAGGAGCTACAAATTTCCTTCCACCCAGCGTTCCCCCAAGTCTCCCGATAAAAATGATACCTCACTTGCGTGGGTAGGCCTAGCGCCGGCGAGAGGAAACACCCCAAAGCGCAACGTGGACACATCCTAAATTTTGGAAAAAAACAGAGGTGTTTTTTGCGAAGTGCCTACCTGTAGATTTTGGTCTCTAGCTCAGCCGGCACCCAGGGAAACCTACCAAACCTGTGCATTTCTGAAAACTAGAGACCTAGGGGAATCCAAAGAGGGGTGACTTGCGGGGCTCGGACCAGGTTCTGTTACCCAGAATCCTTTGCAAACCTCAAAATTTGGCTAAAAAAACACATGTTCCTCACATTTCTGTGGCAGAAAGTTCTTGAATCTGAGAGGAGCTACAAATTTCCTTCCACCCAGCGTTCCCCCAAGTCTCCCGATAAAAATGATACCTCACTTGCGTGGGTAGGCCTAGCGCCGGCGACAGGAAACACCCCAAAGCGCAACGTGGACACATCCTAAATTTTGGGAAAAAACAGAGGTGTTTTTTGCGAAGTGCCTACCTGTAGATTTTGGCCTCTAGCTCAGCCGGCACCTAGGGAAACCTACCAAACCTGTGCATTTCTGAAAACTAGAGACCTAGGGGAATCCAAGGAGGGGTGACTTGCGGGGCTCGGACCAGGTTCTGTTACCCAGAATCCTTTGCAAACCTCAAAATTTGGCTAAAAAAACACATGTTCCTCACATTTCTGTGGCAGAAAGTTCTGGAATCTGAGAGGAGCTAAAAATTTCCTTCCACCCAGCGTTCCCCCAAGTCTCCCGATAAAAATGATACCTCACTTGCGTAGGTAGGCCTAGCGCCGGCGACAGGAAACACCCCAAAGCGCAATGTGGACACATCCTAAATTTTGGAAAAAAACAGAGGTGTTTTTTGCGAAGTGCCTACCTGTAGATTTTGGCCTCTAGCTCAGCCGGCACCTAGGGAAACCTACCACACCTGTGCATTTCTGAAAACTAGAGACCTAGGGGAATCCAAGGAGGGGTGACTTGCGGGGCTCGGACCAGGTTCTGTTACCCAGAATCCTTTGCAAACCTCAAAATTTGGCTAAAAAAACACATGTTCCTCACATTTCTGTGGCAGAAAGTTCTGGAATCTGAGAGGAGCTACAAATTTCCTTCCACCCAGCGTTCCCCCAAGTCTCCCGATAAAAATGATACCTCACTTGCGTGGGTTTGCCTAGCGCCGGCGACAGGAAACACCCCAAAGCGCAACGTGGACACATCCTAAATTTTGGGAAAAAACAGAGGAGTTTTTTGCAAAGTGCCTACCTGTAGATTTTGGCCTCTAGCTCAGCCGGCACCTAGGGAAACCTACCAAACCTGTGCAATTCTGAAAACTAGAGACCTAGGGGAATCCAAGGAGGGGTGACTTGCGGGGCTCGGACCAGGTTCTGTTACCCAGAATCCTTTGCAAACCTCAAAATTTGGCTAAAAAAACACATGTTCCTCACATTTCTGTGGCAGAAAGTTCTGGAATCTGAGAGGAGCTACAAATTTCCTTCCACCTAACGTTCCCCCAAGTCTCCCGATAAAAATGATACCTCACTTGCGTGGGTAGGCCTAGCGCCGGCGACAGGAAACACCCCAAAGCGCAACGTGGACACATCCTAAATTTTGGAAAAAAACAGAGGTGTTTTTTGTGAAGTGCCTACCTGTAGATTTTGGCCTCTAGCTCAGCCGGCACCTAGGGAAACCTACCAAACCTGTGCATTTCTGAAAACTAGAGACCTAGGGGAATCCAAGGAGGGGTGACTTGCGGGGCTCGGACCAGGTTCTGTTACCCAGAATCCTTTGCAAACCTCAAAATTTGGCTAAAAAAACACATGTTCCTCACATTTCTGTGGCAGAAAGTTCTTGAATCTGAGAGGAGCTACAAATTTCCTTCCACCCAGCGTTCCCCCAAGTCTCCCGATAAAAATGATACCTCACTTGCGTGGGTAGGCCTAGCGCCGGCGACAAGAAACACCCCAAAGCGCAACGTGGACACATCCTAAATTTTGGAAAAAAACAGAGGTGTTTTTTGCGAAGTGCCTACTTGTAGATTTTGGCCTGTAGCTCAGCCGGAACCTAGGGAAACCTACCAAACCAGTGCATTTCTGAAAACTAGAGACCTAGGGAAATCCAAGGAGGGGTGACTTGCGGGGCTCGGACCAGGTTCTGTTACCCAGAATCCTTTGCAAACCTCAAAATTTGGCTAAAAAAACACATGTTCCTCACATTTCTGTGGCAGAAAGTTCTGGAATCTGAGAGGAGCTACAAATTTCCTTCCACCCAGCGTTCCCCCAAGTCTCCCGATAAAAATGATACCTCACTTGCGTAGGTAGGCCTAGCGCCGGCGACAGGAAACACCCCAAAGCGCAACGTGGACACATCCTAAATTTTGGGAAAATACAGAGGTGTTTTTTGCGAAGTGCCTACCTGTAGATTTTGGCCTCTAGCTCAGCCGGCACCTAGGGAAACCTACCAAACCTGTGCAATTCTGAAAACTAGAGACCTAGGGGAATCCAAGGAGGGGTGACTTGCGGGGCTCGGACCAGGTTCTGTTACCCAGAATCCTTTGCAAACCTCAAGATTTGGCTAAAAAAACACATGTTCCTCACATTTCTGTGGCAGAAAGTTCTGGAATCTGAGAGGAGCTACAAATTTCCTTCCACCCAGCGTTCCCCCAAGTCTCCCGATAAAAATGATACCTCACTTGCGTGGGTAGGCCTAGCGCCGGCGACAGGAAACACCCCAAAGCGCAACGTGGACACATCCTAAATTTTGGAAAAAAACAGAGGTGTTTTTTGCGAAGTGCCTACTTGTAGATTTTGGCCTCTAGCTCAGCCGGCACCTAGGGAAACCTACCAAACCTGTGCATTTCTGAACACTAGAGACCTAGGGGAATCCAAGGAGTGGTGACTTGCGGGGCTCGGACCAGGTTCTGTTACCCAGAATCCTTTGCAAACCTCAAAATTTGGCTAAAAAAACACATGTTCCTCACATTTCTGTGGCAGAAAGTTCTGGAATCTGAGAGGAGCTACAAATTTCCTTCCACCCAGCGTTCCCCCAAGTCTCCCGATAAAAATGATACCTCACTTGCGTGGGAAGGCCTAGCGCCGGCGACAGGAAACACCCCAAAGCGCAACGTGGACACATCCTAAATTTTGGAAAAAAACAGAGGTGTTTTTTGTGAAGTGCCTACCTGTAGATTTTGGCCTCTAGCTCAGCCGGCACCTAGGGAAACCTACCAAACCTGTGCATTTCTGAAAACTAGAGACCTAGGGGAATCCAAGGAGGGGTGACTTGCGGGGCTCGGACCAGGTTCTGTTACCCAGAATCCTTTGCAAACCTCAAAATTTGGCTAAAAAAACACATGTTCCTCACATTTCTGTGGCAGAAAGTTCTGGAATCTGAGAGGAGCTACAAATTTCCTTCCACCCAGCGTTCCCCCAAGTCTCCCGATAAAAATGATACCTCACTTGCGTGGGTAGGCCTAGCGCCGGCGACAGGAAACACCCCAAAGCGCAACGTGGACACATCCTAAATTTTGGAAAAAAACAGAGGTGTTTTTTGCGAAGTGCCTACTTGTAGATTTTGGCCTCTAGCTCAGCCGGCACCTAGGGAAACCTACCAAACCTGTGCATTTCTGAAAACTAGAGACCTAGAGGAATCCAAGGAGGGGTGACTTGCGGGGCTCGGACCAGGTTCTGTTACCCAGAATCCTTTGCAAACCTCAAAATTTGGCAAAAAAAACACATGTTCCTCACATTTCTGTGGCAGAAAGTTCTGGAATCTGAGAGGAGCTACAAATTTCCTTCCACCCAGCGTTCCCCCAAGTCTCCCGATAAAAATGATACCTCACTTGCGTGGGTAGACCTAGCGCCGGCGACAGGAAACACCCCGAAGCGCAACGTGGACACATCCTAAATTTTGGAAAAAAACAGAGGTGTTTTTTGCGAAGTGCCTACCTGTAGATTTTGGCCTGTAGTTCATCCGGCACCTAGTGAAACCTACCAAACCTGTGCATTTCTGAAAACTAGAGACCTAGGGAAATCCAAGGAGGGGTGACTTGCGGGGCTCGGACCAGGTTCTGTTACCCAGAATCCTTTGCAAACCTCAAAATTTGGCTAAAAAAACACATGTTCCTCACATTTCTGTGGCAGAAAGTTCTGGAATCTGAGAGGAGCTACAAATTTCCTTCCACCCAGTGTTCCCCCAAGTCTCCCGATAAAAATGATACCTCACTTGCGTGGGTAGGCCTAGCGCCGGCGACAAGAAACACCCCAAAGCGCAACGTGGACACATCCTAAATTTTGGAAAAAAACAGAGGTGTTTTTTGCGAAGTGCCTACCTGTAGATTTTGGCCTCTAGCTCAGCCGGCACCTAGGGAAACCTACCAAACCTGTGCATTTCTGAAAACTAGAGACCTAGGGGAATCCAAGGAGGGGTGACTTGCGGGGCTCGGACCAGGTTCTGTTACCCAGAATCCTTTGCAAACCTCAAAATTTGGCTAAAAAAACACATGTTCCTCACATTTCTGTGGCAGAAAGTTCTGGAATCTGAGAGGAGCTACAAATTTCCTTCCACCCAGCGTTCCCCCAAGTCTCCCGATAAAAATGATACCTCACTTGCGTGGGTAGGCCTAGCGCCGGCGACAGGAAACACCCCAAAGCGCAACGTGGACACATCCTAAATTTTGGAAAAAAACAGAGGTGTTTTTTGCGAAGTGCCTACTTGTAGATTTTGGCCTGTAGCTCAGCCGGAACCTAGGGAAACCTACCAAACCAGTGCATTTCTGAAAACTAGAGACCTAGGGAAATCCAAGGAGGGGTGACTTGCGGGGCTCGGACCAGGTTCTGTTACCCAGAATCCTTTGCAAACCTCAAAATTTGGCTAAAAAAACACATGTTCCTCACATTTCTGTGGCAGAAAGTTCTGGAATCTGAGAGGAGCTACAAATTTCCTTCCACCCAGCGTTCCCCCAAGTCTCCCGATAAAAATGATACCTCACTTGCATGGGTAGGCCTAGCGCCGGCGACAGGAAACACCCCAAAGCGCAACGTGGACACATCCTAAATTTTGGGAAAAAACAGAGGAGTTTTTTGCAAAGTGCCTACCTGTAGATTTTGGCCTCTAGCTCAGCCGGCACCTAGGGAAACCTACCAAACCTGTGCATTTCTGAAAACTAGAGACCTAGGGGAATCCAAGGAGGGGTGACTTGCGGGGCTCGGACCAGGTTCTGTTACCCAGAATCCTTTGCAAACCTCAAAATTTGGCTAAAAAAACACATGTTCCTCACATTTCTGTGGCAGAAAGTTCTGGAATCTGAGAGGAGCTACAAATTTCCTTCCACCCAGCGTTCCCCCAAGTCTCCCGATAAAAATGATACCTCACTTGCGTGGGTTTGCCTAGCGCCGGCGACAGGAAACACCCCAAAGCGCAACGTGGACACATCCTAAATTTTGGGAAAAAACAGAGGAGTTTTTTGCAAAGTGCCTACCTGTAGATTTTGGCCTCTAGCTCAGCCGGCACCTAGGGAAACCTACCAAACCTGTGCAATTCTGAAAACTAGAGACCTAGGGGAATCCAAGGAGGGGTGACTTGCGGGGCTCGGACCAGGTTCTGTTACCCAGAATCCTTTGCAAACCTCAAAATTTGGCTAAAAAAACACATGTTCCTCACATTTCTGTGGCAGAAAGTTCTGGAATCTGAGAGGAGCTACAAATTTCCTTCCACCTAACGTTCCCCCAAGTCTCCCGATAAAAATGATACCTCACTTGCGTGGGTAGGCCTAGCGCCGGCGACAGGAAACACCCCAAAGCGCAACGTGGACACATCCTAAATTTTGGAAAAAAACAGAGGTGTTTTTTGTGAAGTGCCTACCTGTAGATTTTGGCCTCTAGCTCAGCCGGCACCTAGGGAAACCTACCAAACCTGTGCATTTCTGAAAACTAGAGACCTAGGGGAATCCAAGGAGGGGTGACTTGCGGGGCTCGGACCAGGTTCTGTTACCCAGAATCCTTTGCAAACCTCAAAATTTGGCTAAAAAAACACATGTTCCTCACATTTCTGTGGCAGAAAGTTCTTGAATCTGAGAGGAGCTACAAATTTCCTTCCACCCAGTGTTCCCCCAAGTCTCCCGATAAAAATGATACCTCACTTGCGTGGGTAGGCCTAGCGCCGGCGACAAGAAACACCCCAAAGCGCAACGTGGACACATCCTAAATTTTGGAAAAAAACAGAGGTGTTTTTTGCGAAGTGCCTACCTGTAGATTTTGGCCTCTAGCTCAGCCGGCACCTAGGGAAACCTACCAAACCTGTGCATTTCTGAAAACTAGAGACCTAGGGGAATCCAAGGAGGGGTGACTTGCGGGGCTCGGACCAGGTTCTGTTACCCAGAATCCTTTGCAAACCTCAAAATTTGGCTAAAAAAACACATGTTCCTCACATTTCTGTGGCAGAAAGTTCTGGAATCTGAGAGGAGCTACAAATTTCCTTCCACCCAGCGTTCCCCCAAGTCTCCCGATAAAAATGATACCTCACTTGCGTGGGTAGGCCTAGCGCCGGCGACAGGAAACACCCCAAAGCGCAACGTGGACACATCCTAAATTTTGGAAAAAAACAGAGGTGTTTTTTGCGAAGTGCCTACTTGTAGATTTTGGCCTGTAGCTCAGCCGGAACCTAGGGAAACCTACCAAACCAGTGCATTTCTGAAAACTAGAGACCTAGGGAAATCCAAGGAGGGGTGACTTGCGGGGCTCGGACCAGGTTCTGTTACCCAGAATCCTTTGCAAACCTCAAAATTTGGCTAAAAAAACACATGTTCCTCACATTTCTGTGGCAGAAAGTTCTGGAATCTGAGAGGAGCTACAAATTTCCTTCCACCCAGCGTTCCCCCAAGTCTCCCGATAAAAATGATACCTCACTTGCGTAGGTAGGCCTAGCGCCGGCGACAGGAAACACCCCAAAGCGCAACGTGGACACATCCTAAATTTTGGGAAAATACAGAGGTGTTTTTTGCGAAGTGCCTACCTGTAGATTTTGGCCTCTAGCTCAGCCGGCACCTAGGGAAACCTACCAAACCTGTGCAATTCTGAAAACTAGAGACCTAGGGGAATCCAAGGAGGGGTGACTTGCGGGGCTCGGACCAGGTTCTGTTACCCAGAATCCTTTGCAAACCTCAAGATTTGGCTAAAAAAACACATGTTCCTCACATTTCTGTGGCAGAAAGTTCTGGAATCTGAGAGGAGCTACAAATTTCCTTCCACCCAGCGTTCCCCCAAGTCTCCCGATAAAAATGATACCTCACTTGCATGGGTAGGCCTAGCGCCGGCGACAGGAAACACCCCAAAGCGCAACGTGGACACATCCTAAATTTTGGGAAAAAACAGAGGTGTTTTTTGCGAAGTGCCTACCTGTAGATTTTGGCCTCTAGCTCAGCCGGCACCTAGGGAAACCTACCAAACCTGTGCAATTCTGAAAACTAGAGACCTAGGGGAATCCAAGGAGGGGTGACTTGCGGGGCTCGGACCAGGTTCTGTTACCCAGAATCCTTTGCAAACCTCAAAATTTGGCTAAAAAAACACATGTTCCTCACATTTCTGTGGCAGAAAGTTCTGGAATCTGAGAGGAGCTACAAATTTCCTTCCACCTAACGTTCCCCCAAGTCTCCCGATAAAAATGATACCTCACTTGCGTGGGTAGGCCTAGCGCCGGCGACAGGAAACACCCCAAAGCGCAACGTGGACACATCCTAAATTTTGGAAAAAAACAGAGGTGTTTTTTGTGAAGTGCCTACCTGTAGATTTTGGCCTCTAGCTCAGCCGGCACCTAGGGAAACCTACCAAACCTGTGCATTTCTGAAAACTAGAGACCTAGGGGAATCCAAGGAGGGGTGACTTGCGGGGCTCGGACCAGGTTCTGTTACCCAGAATCCTTTGCAAACCTCAAAATTTGGCTAAAAAAACACATGTTCCTCACATTTCTGTGGCAGAAAGTTCTTGAATCTGAGAGGAGCTACAAATTTCCTTCCACCCAGTGTTCCCCCAAGTCTCCCGATAAAAATGATACCTCACTTGCGTGGGTAGGCCTAGCGCCGGCGACAAGAAACACCCCAAAGCGCAACGTGGACACATCCTAAATTTTGGAAAAAAACAGAGGTGTTTTTTGCGAAGTGCCTACCTGTAGATTTTGGCCTCTAGCTCAGCCGGCACCTAGGGAAACCTACCAAACCTGTGCATTTCTGAAAACTAGAGACCTAGGGGAATCCAAGGAGGGGTGACTTGCGGGGCTCGGACCAGGTTCTGTTACCCAGAATCCTTTGCAAACCTCAAAATTTGGCTAAAAAAACACATGTTCCTCACATTTCTGTGGCAGAAAGTTCTGGAATCTGAGAGGAGCTACAAATTTCCTTCCACCCAGCGTTCCCCCAAGTCTCCCGATAAAAATGATACCTCACTTGCGTGGGTAGGCCTAGCGCCGGCGACAGGAAACACCCCAAAGCGCAACGTGGACACATCCTAAATTTTGGAAAAAAACAGAGGTGTTTTTTGCGAAGTGCCTACTTGTAGATTTTGGCCTGTAGCTCAGCCGGAACCTAGGGAAACCTACCAAACCAGTGCATTTCTGAAAACTAGAGACCTAGGGAAATCCAAGGAGGGGTGACTTGCGGGGCTCGGACCAGGTTCTGTTACCCAGAATCCTTTGCAAACCTCAAAATTTGGCTAAAAAAACACATGTTCCTCACATTTCTGTGGCAGAAAGTTCTGGAATCTGAGAGGAGCTACAAATTTCCTTCCACCCAGCGTTCCCCCAAGTCTCCCGATAAAAATGATACCTCACTTGCGTAGGTAGGCCTAGCGCCGGCGACAGGAAACACCCCAAAGCGCAACGTGGACACATCCTAAATTTGGGAAAAAAACAGAGGTGTTTTTTGCGAAGTGCCTACCTGTAGATTTTGGCCTCTAGCTCAGCCGGCACCTAGGGAAACCTACCAAACCTGTGCAATTCTGAAAACTAGAGACCTAGGGGAATCCAAGGAGGGGTGACTTGCGGGGCTCGGACCAGGTTCTGTTACCCAGAATCCTTTGCAAACCTCAAGATTTGGCTAAAAAAACACATGTTCCTCACATTTCTGTGGCAGAAAGTTCTTGAATCTGAGAGGAGCTACAAATTTCCTTCCACCCAGCGTTCCCCCAAGTCTCCCGATAAAAATGATACCTCACTTGCGTGGGTAGGCCTAGCGCCGGCGACAGGAAACACCCCAAAGCGCAACGTGGACACATCCTAAATTTTGGAAAAAAACAGAGGTGTTTTTTGCGAAGTGCCTACTTGTAGATTTTGGCCTCTAGCTCAGCCGGCACCTAGGGAAACCTACCAAACCTGTGCATTTCTGAACACTAGAGACCTAGGGGAATCCAAGGAGTGGTGACTTGCGGGGCTCGGACCAGGTTCTGTTACCCAGAATCCTTTGCAAACCTCAAAATTTGGCTAAAAAAACACATGTTCCTCACATTTCTGTGGCAGAAAGTTCTGGAATCTGAGAGGAGCTACAAATTTCCTTCCACCCAGCGTTCCCCCAAGTCTCCCGATAAAAATGATACCTCACTTGCGTGGGAAGGCCTAGCGCCGGCGACAGGAAACACCCCAAAGCGCAACGTGGACACATCCTAAATTTTGGAAAAAAACAGAGGTGTTTTTTGTGAAGTGCCTACCTGTAGATTTTGGCCTCTAGCTCAGCCGGCACCTAGGGAAACCTACCAAACCTGTGCATTTCTGAAAACTAGAGACCTAGGGGAATCCAAGGAGGGGTGACTTGCGGGGCTCGGACCAGGTTCTGTTACCCAGAATCCTTTGCAAACCTCAAAATTTGGCTAAAAAAACACATGTTCCTCACATTTCTGTGGCAGAAAGTTCTGGAATCTGAGAGGAGCTACAAATTTCCTTCCACCCAGCGTTCCCCCAAGTCTCCCGATAAAAATGATACCTCACTTGCGTGGGTAGGCCTAGCGCCGGCGACAGGAAACACCCCAAAGCGCAACGTGGACACATCCTAAATTTTGGAAAAAAACAGAGGTGTTTTTTGCGAAGTGCCTACTTGTAGATTTTGGCCTCTAGCTCAGCCGGCACCTAGGGAAACCTACCAAACCTGTGCATTTCTGAAAACTAGAGACCTAGAGGAATCCAAGGAGGGGTGACTTGCGGGGCTCGGACCAGGTTCTGTTACCCAGAATCCTTTGCAAACCTCAAAATTTGGCAAAAAAAACACATGTTCCTCACATTTCTGTGGCAGAAAGTTCTGGAATCTGAGAGGAGCTACAAATTTCCTTCCACCCAGCGTTCCCCCAAGTCTCCCGATAAAAATGATACCTCACTTGCGTGGGTAGACCTAGCGCCGGCGACAGGAAACACCCCGAAGCGCAACGTGGACACATCCTAAATTTTGGAAAAAAACAGAGGTGTTTTTTGCGAAGTGCCTACCTGTAGATTTTGGCCTGTAGTTCATCCGGCACCTAGTGAAACCTACCAAACCTGTGCATTTCTGAAAACTAGAGACCTAGGGAAATCCAAGGAGGGGTGACTTGCGGGGCTCGGACCAGGTTCTGTTACCCAGAATCCTTTGCAAACCTCAAAATTTGGCTAAAAAAACACATGTTCCTCACATTTCTGTGGCAGAAAGTTCTGGAATCTGAGAGGAGCTACAAATTTCCTTCCACCCAGCGTTCCCCCAAGTCTCCCGATAAAAATGATACCTCACTTGCGTGGGTAGGCCTAGCGCCGGCGACAGGAAACACCCCAAAGCGCAACGTGGACACATCCTAAATTTTGGAAAAAAATAGAGGTGTTTTTTGCGAAGTGCCTACCTGTAGATTTTGGCCTGTAGCTCAGCCGGCACCTAGGGAAACCTACCAAACCTGTGCATTTCTGAAAACTAGAGACCTAGGGGTATCCAAGGAGGGGTGACTTGCGGGGCTCGGACCAGGTTCTGTTACCCAGAATCCCTTGCAAACCTCAAAATTTGGCTAAAAAAACACATGTTCCTCACATTTCTGTGGCAGAAAGTTCTGGAATCTGAGAGGAGCTACAAATTTCCTTCCACCCAGCGTTCCCCCAAGTCTCCCGGTAAAAATGATACCTCACTTGCGTGGGTAGGCCTAGCGCCGGCGACAGGAAACACCCCAAAGCGCAACGTGGACACATCCTAAATTTTGGAAAAAAACAGAGGTGTTTTTTGCGAAGTGCCTACCTGTAGATTTTGGCCTCTAGCTCAGCCGGCACCCAGGGAAACCTACCAAACCTGTGCATTTCTGAAAACTAGAGACCTAGGGGAATCCAAGGAGGGGTGACTTGCGGGGCTCGGACCAGGTTCTGTTACCCAGAATCCTTTGCAAACCTCAAAATTTGGCTAAAAAAACACATGTTCCTCACATTTCTGTGGCAGAAAGTTCTGGAATCTGAGAGGAGCTACAAATTTCCTTCCACCCAGCGTTCCCCCAAGTCTCCCGATAAAAATGATACCTCACTTGCGTGGGTAGGCCTAGCGCCGGCGAGAGGAAACACCCCAAAGCGCAACGTGGACACATCCTAAATTTTGGAAAAAAACAGAGGTGTTTTTTGCGAAGTGCCTACCTGTAGATTTTGGTCTCTAGCTCAGCCGGCACCCAGGGAAACCTACCAATCCTGTGCATTTCTGAAAACTAGAGACCTAGGGGAATCCAAGGAGGGGTGACTTGCGGGGCTCGGACCAGGTTCTGTTACCCAGAATCCTTTGCAAACCTCAAAATTTGGCTAAAAAAACACATGTTCCTCACATTTCTGTGGCAGAAAGTTCTTGAATCTGAGAGGAGCTACAAATTTCCTTCCACCCAGCGTTCCCCCAAGTCTCCCGATAAAAATGATACCTCACTTGCGTGGGTAGGCCTAGCGCCGGCGACAGGAAACACCCCAAAGCGCAACGTGGACACATCCTAAATTTTGGAAAAAAACAGAGGTGTTTTTTGCGAAGTGCCTACTTGTAGATTTTGGCCTCTAGCTCAGCCGGCACCTAGGGAAACCTACCAAACCTGTGCATTTCTGAAAACTAGAGACCTAGGGGAATCCAAGGAGGGGTGACTTGCGGGGCTCGGACCAGGTTCTGTTACCCAGAATCCTTTGCAAACCTCAAAATTTGGCTAAAAAAACACATGTTCCTCACATTTCTGTGGCAGAAAGTTCTGGAATCTGAGAGGAGCTAAAAATTTCCTTCCACCCAGCGTTCCCCCAAGTCTCCCGATAAAAATGATACCTCACTTGCGTAGGTAGGCCTAGCGCCGGCGACAGGAAACACCCCAAAGCGCAATGTGGACACATCCTAAATTTTGGAAAAAAACAGAGGTGTTTTTTGCGAAGTGCCTACCTGTAGATTTTGGCCTCTAGCTCAGCCGGCACCTAGGGAAACCTACCAAACCTGTGCATTTCTGAAAACTAGAGACCTAGGGGAATCCAAGGAGGGGTGACTTTTGGGGCTCGGACCAGGTTCTGTTACCCAGAATCCTTTGCAAACCTCAAAATTTGGCTAAAAAAACACATGTTCCTCACATTTCTGTGGCAGAAAGTTCTGGAATCTGAGAGGAGCTAAAAATTTCCTTCCACCCAGCGTTCCCCCAAGTCTCCCGATAAAAATGATACCTCACTTGCGTAGGTAGGCCTAGCGCCGGCGACAGGAAACACCCCAAAGCGCAATGTGGACACATCCTAAATTTTGGAAAAAAACAGAGGTGTTTTTTGCGAAGTGCCTACCTGTAGATTTTGGCCTCTAGCTCAGCCGGCACCTAGGGAAACCTACCAAACCTGTGCATTTCTGAAAACTAGAGACCTAGGGGAATCCAAGGAGGGGTGACTTGCGGGGCTCGGTCCAGGTTCTGTTACCCAGAATCCTTTGCAAACCTCAAAATTTGGCTAAAAAAACACATGTTCCTCACATTTCTGTGGCAGAAAGTTCTGGAATCTGAGAGGAGCTACAAATTTCCTTCCACCCAGCGTTCCCCCAAGTCTCCCGATAAAAATGATACCTCACTTGCATGGGTAGGCCTAGCGCCGGCGACAGGAAACACCCCAAAGCGCAACGTGGACACATCCTAAATTTTGGGAAAAAACAGAGGAGTTTTTTGCAAAGTGCCTACCTGTAGATTTTGGCCTCTAGCTCAGCCGGCACCTAGGGAAACCTACCAAACCTGTGCAATTCTGAAAACTAGAGACCTAGGGGAATCCAAGGAGGGGTGACTTGCGGGGCTCGGACCAGGTTCTGTTACCCAGAATCCTTTGCAAACCTCAAAATTTGGCTAAAAAAACACATGTTCCTCACATTTCTGTGGCAGAAAGTTCTGGAATCTGAGAGGAGCTACAAATTTCCTTCCACCTAGCGTTCCCCCAAGTCTCCCGATAAAAATGATACCTCACTTGCGTGGGTAGGCCTAGCGCCGGCGAGAGGAAACACCCCAAAGCGCAACGTGGACACATCCTAAATTTTGGAAAAAAACAGAGGTGTTTTTTGTGAAGTGCCTACCTGTAGATTTTGGCCTCTAGCTCAGCCGGCACCTAGGGAAACCTACCAAACCTGTGCATTTCTGAAAACTAGAGACCTAGGGGAATCCAAGGAGGGGTGACTTGCGGGGCTCGGACCAGGTTCTGTTACCCAGAATCCTTTGCAAACCTCAAAATTTGGCTAAAAAAACACATGTTCCTCACATTTCTGTGGCAGAAAGTTCTTGAATCTGAGAGGAGCTACAAATTTCCTTCCACCCAGCGTTCCCCCAAGTCTCCCGATAAAAATGATACCTCACTTGCGTGGGTAGGCCTAGCGCCGGCGACAGGAAACACCCCAGAGCGCAACGTGGACACATCCTAAATTTGGGAAAACAGAGGTGTTTTTTGCGAAGTGCCTACCTGTAGATTTTGGCCTGTAGCTCAGCCGGCACCTAGGGAAACCTACCAAACCTGTGCATTTCTGAAAACTAGAGACCTAGGGAAATCCAAGGAGGGGTGACTTGCGGGGCTCGGACCAGGTTCTGTTACCCAGAATCCTTTGCAAACCTCAAAATTTGGCTAAAAAAACACATGTTCCTCACATTTCTGTGGCAGAAAGTTCTGGAATCTGAGAGGAGCTACAAATTTCCTTCCACCCAGCGTTCCCCCAAGTCTCCTGATAAAAATGATACCTCACTTGCGTAGGTAGGCCTAGCGCCGGCGACAGGAAACACCCCAAAGCGCAATGTGGACACATCCTAAATTTTGGAAAAAAACAGAGGTGTTTTTTGCGAAGTGCCTACCTGTAGATTTTGGCCTCTAGCTCAGCCGGCACCTAGGGAAACCTACCAAACCTGTGCATTTCTTAAAACTAGAGACCTAGGGGAATCCAAGGAGGGGTGACTTGCGGGGCTCGGACCAGGTTCTGTTACCCAGAATCCTTTGCAAACCTCAAAATTTGGCTAAAAAACACATGTTCCTCACATTTCTGTGGCAGAAAGTTCTGGAATCTGAGAGGAGCTACAAATTTCCTTCCACCCAGCGTTCCCCCAAGTCTCCCGATAAAAATGATACCTCACTTGCGTGGGTAGGCCTAGCGCCGGCGACAGGAAACACCCCAAAGCGCAACGTGGACACATCCTAAATTTTGGGAAAAAACAGAGGTGTTTTTTGCGAAGTGCCTACCTGTAGATTTTGGCCTCTAGCTCAGCCGGCACCTAGGGAAACCTACCAAACCTGTGCAATTCTGAAAACTAGAGACCTAGGGGAATCCAAGGAGGGGTGACTTGCGGGGCTCGGACCAGGTTCTGTTACCCAGAATCCTTTGCAAACCTCAAAATTTGGCTAAAAAAACACATGTTCCTCACATTTCTGTGGCAGAAAGTTCTGGAATCTGAGAGGAGCTACAAATTTCCTTCCACCTAGCGTTCCCCCAAGTCTCCCGATAAAAATGATACCTCAATTGCGTGGGTAGGCCTAGCGCCGGCGAGAGGAAACACCCCAAAGCGCAACGTGGACACATCCTAAATTTTGGAAAAAAACAGAGGTGTTTTTTGTGAAGTGCCTACCTGTAGATTTTGGCCTCTAGCTCAGCCGGCACCTAGGGAAACCTACCAAACCTGTGCATTTCTGAAAACTAGAGACCTAGGGGAATCCAAGGAGGGGTGACTTGCGGGGCTCGGACCAGGTTCTGTTACCCAGAATCCTTTGCAAACCTCAAAATTTGGCTAAAAAAACACATGTTCCTCACATTTCTGTGGCAGAAAGTTCTTGAATCTGAGAGGAGCTACAAATTTCCTTCCACCCAGCGTTCCCCCAAGTCTCCCGATAAAAATGATACCTCACTTGCGTGGGTAGGCCTAGCGCCGGCGACAGGAAACACCCCAGAGCGCAACGTGGACACATCCTAAATTTGGGAAAACAGAGGTGTTTTTTGCGAAGTGCCTACCTGTAGATTTTGGCCTGTAGCTCAGCCGGCACCTAGGGAAACCTACCAAACCTGTGCATTTCTGATAACTAGAGACCTAGGGAAATCCAAGGAGGGGTGACTTGCGGGGCTCGGACCAGGTTCTGTTACCCAGAATCCTTTGCAAACCTCAAAATTTGGCTAAAAAAACACATGTTCCTCACATTTCTGTGGCAGAAAGTTCTGGAATCTGAGAGGAGCTACAAATTTCCTTCCACCCAGCGTTCCCCCAAGTCTCCCGATAAAAATGATACCTCACTTGCGTAGGTAGGCCTAGCGCCGGCGACAGGAAACACCCCAAAGCGCAATGTGGACACATCCTAAATTTTGGAAAAAAACAGAGGTGTTTTTTGCGAAGTGCCTACCTGTAGATTTTGGCCTCTAGCTCAGCCGGCACCTAGGGAAACCTACCAAACCTGTGCATTTCTTAAAACTAGAGACCTAGGGGAATCCAAGGAGGGGTGACTTGCGGGGCTCGGACCAGGTTCTGTTACCCAGAATCCTTTGCAAACCTCAAAATTTGGCTAAAAAACACATGTTCCTCACATTTCTGTGGCAGAAAGTTCTGGAATCTGAGAGGAGCTACAAATTTCCTTCCACCCAGCGTTCCCCCAAGTCTCCCGATAAAAATGATACCTCACTTGCGTGGGTAGGCCTAGCGCCGGCGACAGGAAACACCCCAAAGCGCAACGTGGACACATCCTAAATTTTGGGAAAAAACAGAGGTGTTTTTTGCGAAGTGCCTACCTGTAGATTTTGGCCTCTAGCTCAGCCGGCACCTAGGGAAACCTACCAAACCTGTGCAATTCTGAAAACTAGAGACCTAGGGGAATCCAAGGAGGGGTGACTTGCGGGGCTCGGACCAGGTTCTGTTACCCAGAATCCTTTGCAAACCTCAAAATTTGGCTAAAAAAACACATGTTCCTCACATTTCTGCGGCAGAAAGTTCTGGAATCTGAGAGGAGCTACAAATTTCCTTCCACCCAGCGTTCCCCCAAGTCTCCCGATAAAAATGATACCTCACTTGCGTGGGTAGGCCTAGCGCCGGCGACAGGAAACACCCCAAAGCGCAACGTGGACACATCCTAAATTTTGGAAAAAAACAGAGATGTTTTTTGCGAAGTGCCTACCTGTAGATTTTGGCCTGTAGCTCAGCCGGCACCTAGGGAAACCTACCAAACCTGTGCATTTCTGAAAACTAGAGACCTAGGGGAATCCAAGGAGGGGTGACTTGCGGGGCTCGGACCAGGTTCTGTTACCCAGAATCCTTTGCAAACCTCAAAATTTGGCTAAAAAAACACATGTTCCTCACATTTCTGTGGCAGAAAGTTCTGGAATCTGAGAGGAGCTACAAATTTCCTTCCACCCAGCGTTCCCCCAAGTCTCCCGATAAAAATGATACCTCACTTGCGTAGGTAGGCCTAGCGCCGGCGACAGGAAACACCCCAAAGCGCAATGTGGACACATCCTAAATTTTGGAAAAAAACAGAGGTGTTTTTTGCGAAGTGCCTACCTGTAGATTTTGGCCTCTAGCTCAGCCGGCACCTAGGGAAACCTACCAAACCTGTGCATTTCTTAAAACTAGAGACCTAGGGGAATCCAAGGAGGGGTGACTTGCGGGGCTCGGACCAGGTTCTGTTACCCAGAATCCTTTGCAAACCTCAAAATTTGGCTAAAAAACACATGTTCCTCACATTTCTGTGGCAGAAAGTTCTGGAATCTGAGAGGAGCTACAAATTTCCTTCCACCCAGCGTTCCCCCAAGTCTCCCGATAAAAATGATACCTCACTTGCGTGGGTAGGCCTAGCGCCGGCGACAGGAAACACCCCAAAGCGCAACGTGGACACATCCTAAATTTTGGGAAAAAACAGAGGTGTTTTTTGCGAAGTGCCTACCTGTAGATTTTGGCCTCTAGCTCAGCCGGCACCTAGGGAAACCTACCAAACCTGTGCAATTCTGAAAACTAGAGACCTAGGGGAATCCAAGGAGGGGTGACTTGCGGGGCTCGGACCAGGTTCTGTTACCCAGAATCCTTTGCAAACCTCAAAATTTGGCTAAAAAAACACATGTTCCTCACATTTCTGCGGCAGAAAGTTCTGGAATCTGAGAGGAGCTACAAATTTCCTTCCACCCAGCGTTCCCCCAAGTCTCCCGATAAAAATGATACCTCACTTGCGTGGGTAGGCCTAGCGCCGGCGACAGGAAACACCCCAAAGCGCAACGTGGACACATCCTAAATTTTGGAAAAAAACAGAGATGTTTTTTGCGAAGTGCCTACCTGTAGATTTTGGCCTGTAGCTCAGCCGGCACCTAGGGAAACCTACCAAACCTGTGCATTTCTGAAAACTAGAGACCTAGGGGAATCCAAGGAGGGGTGACTTGCGGGGCTCGGACCAGGTTCTGTTACCCAGAATCCTTTGCAAACCTCAAAATTTGGCTAAAAAAACACATGTTCCTCACATTTCTGTGGCAGAAAGTTCTTGAATCTGAGAGGAGCTACAAATTTCCTTCCACCCAGCGTTCCCCCAAGTCTCCCGATAAAAATGATACCTCACTTGCGTGGGTAGGCCTAGCGCCGGCGACAGGAAACACCCCAAAGCGCAACGTGGACACATCCTAAATTTTGGAAAAAAACAGAGGTGTTTTTTGCGAAGTGCCTACCTGTAGATTTTGGCTTCTAGCTCTGCCGGCACCTAGGGAAACCTACCAAACCTGTGCATTTCTGAAAACTAGAGACCTAGGGGAATCCAAGGAGGGGTGACTTGCGGGGCTCGGACCAGGTTCTGTTACCCAGAATCCTTTGCAAACCTCAAAATTTGGCTAAAAAAACACATGTTCCTCACATTTCTGTGGCAGAAAGTTCTGGAATCTGAGAGGAGCTACAAATTTCCTTCCACCCAGCGTTCTCCCAAGTCTCACGATAAAAATGATACCTCACTTGCGTGGGTAGGCCTAGCGCCGGCGACAGGAAACACCCCAAAGCGCAACGTGGACACATCCTAAATTTTGGAAAAAAACAGATTTGTTTTTTGCGAAGTGCCTACCTGTAGATTTTGGCCTGTAGCTCAGCCGGAACCTAGGGAAACCTACCAAACCAGTGCATTTCTGAAAACTAGAGACCTAGGGAAATCCAAGGAGGGGTGACTTGCGGGGCTCGGACCAGGTTCTGTTACCCAGAATCCTTTGCAAACCTCAAAATTTGGCTAAAAAAACACATGTTCCTCACATTTCTGTGGCAGAAAGTTCTGGAATCTGAGAGGAGCTACAAATTTCCTTCCACCCAGCGTTCCCCCAAGTCTCCCGATAAAAATGATACCTCACTTGCGTAGGTAGGCCTAGCGCCGGCGACAGGAAACACCCCAAAGCGCAACGTGGACACATCCTAAATTTTGGAAAAAAACAGAGGTGTTTTTTGCGAAGTGCCTACTTGTAGATTTTGGCCTCTAGCTCAGCCGGCACCTAGGGAAACCTACCAAACCTGTGCATTTCTGAAAACTAGAGACCTAGGGGAATCCAAGGAGGGGTGACTTGCGGGGCTCGGACCAGGTTCTGTTACCCAGAATCCTTTGCAAACCTCAAAATTTGGCAAAAAAAACACATGTTCCTCACATTTCTGTGGCAGAAAGTTCTGGAATCTGAGAGGAGCTACAAATTTCCTTCCACCCAGCGTTCCCCCAAGTCTCCCGATAAAAATGATACCTCACTTGCGTGGGTAGACCTAGCGCCGGCGACAGGAAACACCCCGAAGCGCAACGTGGACACATCCTAAATTTTGGAAAAAAACAGAGGTGTTTTTTGCGAAGTGCCTACCTGTAGATTTTGGCCTGTAGTTCATCCGGCACCTAGTGAAACCTACCAAACCTGTGCATTTCTGAAAACTAGAGACCTAGGGAAATCCAAGGAGGGGTGACTTGCGGGGCTCGGACCAGGTTCTGTTACCCAGAATCCTTTGCATACCTCAAAATTTGGCTAAAAAAACACATGTTCCTCACATTTCTGTGGCAGAAAGTTCTGGAATCTGAGAGGAGCTACAAATTTCCTTCCACCCAGCGTTCCCCCAAGTCTCCCGATAAAAATGATACCTCACTTGCGTGGGTAGGCCTAGCGCCGGCGACAGGAAACACCCCAAAGCGCAACGTGGACACATCCTAAATTTTGGAAAAAAATAGAGGTGTTTTTTGCAAAGTGCCTACCTGTAGATTTTGGCCTGTAGCTCAGCCGGCACCTAGGGAAACCTACCAAACCTGTGCATTTCTGAAAACTAGAGACCTAGGGGAATCCAAGGAGGGGTGACTTGCGGGGCTCGGACCAGGTTCTGTTACCCAGAATCCTTTGCAAACCTAAAAATTTGGCTAAAAAAACACATGTTCCTCACATTTCTGTGGCAGAAAGTTCTGGAATCTGAGAGGAGCTACAAAATTCCTTCCACCAAGCGTTCCCCCAAGTCTCCCGATAAAAATGATACCTCACTTGCGTGGGTAGGCCTAGCGCCGGTGACAGGAAACACCCCAAAGCGCAACGTGGACACATCCTAAATTTTGGAAAAAAACATAGGTGTTTTTTGCGAAGTGCCTACCTGTAGATTTTGGCCTCTAGCTCAGCCGGCACCCAGGGAAACCTACCAAACCTGTGCATTTCTGAAAACTAGAGACCTAGGGGAATCCAAGGAGGGGTGACTTGCGGGGCTCGGACCAGGTTCTGTTACCCAGAATCCTTTGCAAACCTCAAAATTTGGCTAAAAAAACACATGTTCCTCACATTTCTGGGGCAGAAAGTTCTGGAATCTGAGAGGAGCTACAAATTTCCTTCCACCCAGCGTTCCCTCAAGTCTCCCGATAAAAATGATACCTCACTTGCGTGGGTAGGCCTAGCGCCGGCGACAGGAAACACCCCAGAGCGCAACGTGGACACATCCTAAATTTGGGAAAAAAACAGAGGTGTTTTTTGCGAAGTGCCTACCTGTAGATTTTGGCCTGTAGCTCAGCCGGCACCTAGGGAAACCTACCAAACCTGTGCATTTCTGAAAACTAGAGACCTAGGGAAATCCAAGGAGGGGTGACTTGCGGGGCTCGGACCAGGTTCTGTTACCCAGAATCCTTTGCAAACCTCAAAATTTGGCTAAAAAAACACATGTTCCTCACATTTCTGTGGCAGAAAGTTCTGGAATCTGAGAGGAGCTACAAATTTCCTTCCACCCAGCGTTCCCCCAAGTCTCCCGATAAAAATGATACCTCACTTGCGTAGGTAGGCCTAGCGCCGGCGACAGGAAACACCCCAAAGCGCAACGTGGACACATCCTAAATTTTGGAAAAAAACAGAGGTGTTTTTTGCGAAGTGCCTACCTGTAGATTTTGGCCTCTAGCTCAGCCGACACCTAGGGAAACCTACCAAACCTGTGCATTTCTTAAAACTAGAGACCTAGGGGAATCCAAGGAGGGGTGACTTGCGGGGCTCGGACCAGGTTCTGTTACCCAGAATCCTTTGCAAACCTCAAAATTTGGCTAAAAAACACATGTTCCTCACATTTCTGTGGCAGAAAGTTCTGGAATCTGAGAGGAGCTACAAATTTCCTTCCACCCAGCGTTCCCCCAAGTCTCCCGATAAAAATGATACCTCACTTGCATGGGTAGGCCTAGCGCCGGCGACAGGAAACACCCCAAAGCGCAACGTGGACACATCCTAAATTTTGGGAAAAAACAGAGGTGTTTTTTGCGAAGTGCCTACCTGTAGATTTTGGCCTCTAGCTCAGCCGGCACCTAGGGAAACCTACCAAACCTGTGCAATTCTGAAAACTAGAGACCTAGGGGAATCCAAGGAGGGGTGACTTGCGGGGCTCGGACCAGGTTCTGTTACCCAGAATCCTTTGCAAACCTCAAAATTTGGCTAAAAAAACACATGTTCCTCACATTTCTGCGGCAGAAAGTTCTGGAATCTGAGAGGAGCTACAAATTTCTTTCCACCCAGCGTTCCCCCAAGTCTCCCGATAAAAATGATACCTCACTTGCGTGGGTAGGCCTAGCGCCGGCGACAGGAAACACCCCAAAGCGCAACGTGGACACATCCTAAATTTTGGGAAAAAACAGAGGTGTTTTTTGCGAAGTGCCTACCTGTAGATTTTGGCCTCTAGCTCAGCCGGCACCTAGGGTAACCTACCAAACCTGTGCAATTCTGAAAACTAGAGACCTAGGGGAATCCAAGGAGGGGTGACTTGCGGGGCTCGGACCAGGTTCTGTTACCCAGAATCCTTTGCAAACCTCAAAATTTGGCTAAAAAAACACATGTTCCTCACATTTCTGTGGCAGAAAGTTCTGGAATCTGAGAGGAGCTACAAATTTCCTTCCACCCAGCGTTCCCCCAAGTCTCCCGATAAAAATGATACCTCACTTGCGTGGGTAGGCCTAGCGCCGGCGACAGGAAACACCCCAAAGCACAACGTGGACACATCCTAAATTTTGGAAAAAAACAGAGGTGTTTTTTGCGAAGTGCCTACCTGTAGATTTTGGCCTCTAGCTCAGCCGGCACCTAGGGAAACCTACCAAACCTGTGCATTTCTGAAAACTAGAGACCTAGGGGAATCCAAGGAGGGGTGACTTGCGGGGCTCGGACCAGGTTCTGTTACCCAGAATCCTTTGCAAACCTCAAAATTTGGCTAAAAAAACACATGTTCCTCACACTTCTGTGGCAGAAAGTTCTGGAATCTGAGAGGAGCTACAAATTTCCTTCCACCCAGCGTTCCCCCAAGTCTCCCGATAAAAATGATACCTCACTTGCGTGGGTAGGCCTAGCGCCGGCGACAGGAAACACCCCAAAGCGCAACGTGGACACATCCTAAATTTTGGAAAAAAACAGAGATGTTTTTTGCGAAGTGCCTACCTGTAGATTTTGGCCTGTAGCTCAGCCGGCACCTAGGGAAACCTACCAAACCTGTGCATTTCTGAAAACTAGAGACCTAGGGGAATCCAAGGAGGGGTGACTTGCGGGGCTCGGACCAGGTTCTGTTACCCAGAATCCTTTGCAAACCTCAAAATTTGGCTAAAAAAACACATGTTCCTCACATTTCTGTGGCAGAAAGTTCTTGAATCTGAGAGGAGCTACAAATTTCCTTCCACCCAGCGTTCCCCCAAGTCTCCCGATAAAAATGATACCTCACTTGCGTGGGTAGGCCTAGCGCCGGCGACAGGAAACACCCCAAAGCGCAACGTGGACACATCCTAAATTTTGGAAAAAAACAGAGGTGTGTTTTGCGAAGTGCCTACCTGTAGATTTTGGCTTCTAGCTCAGCCGGCACCTAGGGAAACCTACCAAACCTGTGCATTTCTGAAAACTAGAGACCTAGGGGAATCCAAG
Organism: Pleurodeles waltl; assembly: GCF_031143425.1. Lineage (NCBI taxonomy): Eukaryota > Metazoa > Chordata > Amphibia > Caudata > Salamandridae > Pleurodeles > Pleurodeles waltl. The sequence continues at coordinate 678,695,205 of NC_090450.1, read as the reverse complement.
GAGGGGTGACTTGCGGGGCTCGGACCAGGTTCTGTTACCCAGAATCCTTTGCAAACCTCAAAATTTGGCTAAAAAAACACATGTTCCTCACATTTCTGGGGCAGAAAGTTCTGGAATCTGAGAGGAGCTACAAATTTCCTTCCACCCAGCGTTCTCCCAAGTCTCCCGATAAAAATGATACCTCACTTGCGTGGGTAGGCCTAGCGCCGGCGACAGGAAACACCCCAAAGCGCAACGTGGACACATCCTAAATTTTGGAAAAAAACAGAGGTGTTTTTTGCGAAGTGCCTACCTTTAGATTTTGGCCTGTAGCTCAGCCGGAACCTAGGGAAACCTACCAAACCAGTGCATTTCTGAAAACTAGAGACCTAGGGAAATCCAAGGAGGGGTGACTTGCGGGGCTCGGACCAGGTTCTGTTACCCAGAATCCTTTGCAAACCTCAAAATTTGGCTAAAAAAACACATGTTCCTCACATTTCTGTGGCAGAAAGTTCTGGAATCTGAGAGGAGCTACAAATTTCCTTCCACCCAGGGTTCCCCCAAGTCTCCCGATAAAAATGATACCTCACTTGCGTAGGTAGGCCTAGCGCCGGCGATAGGAAACACCCCAAAGCACAACGTGGACACATCCTAAATTTTGGAAAAAAACAGAGGTGTTTTTTGCGAAGTGCCTACTTGTAGATTTTGGCCTCTAGCTCAGCCGGCACCTAGGGAAACCTACCAAACCTGTGCATTTCTGAAAACTAGAGACCTAGGGGAATCCAAGGAGGGGTGACTTGCGGGGCTCGGACCAGGTTCTGTTACCCAGAATCCTTTGCAAACCTCAAAATTTGGCAAAAAAAACACATGTTCCTCACATTTCTGTGGCAGAAAGTTCTGGAATCTGAGAGGAGCTACAAATTTCCTTCCACCCAGCGTTCCCCCAAGTCTCCCGATAAAAATGATACCTCACTTGCGTGGGTAGACCTAGCGCCGGCGACAGGAAACACCCCGAAGCGCAACGTGGACACATCCTAAATTTTGGAAAAAAACAGAGGTGTTTCTTGCGAAGTGCCTACCTGTAGATTTTGGCCTGTAGTTCATCCGGCACCTAGTGAAACCTACCAAACCTGTGCATTTCTGAAAACTAGAGACCTAGGGAAATCCAAGGAGGGGTGACTTGCGGGGCTCGGACCAGGTTCTGTTACCCAGAATCCTTTGCATACCTCAAAATTTGGCTAAAAAAACACATGTTCCTCACATTTCTGTGGCAGAAAGTTCTGGAATCTGAGAGGAGCTACAAATTTCCTTCCACCCAGCGTTCCCCCAAGTCTCCCGATAAAAATGATACCTCACTTGCGTAGGTAGGCCTAGCGCCGGCGACAGGAAACACCCCAAAGCGCAACGTGGACACATCCTAAATTTTGGAAAAAAATAGAGGTGTTTTTTGCAAAGTGCCTACCTGTAGATTTTGGCCTGTAGCTCAGCCGGCACCTAGGGAAACCTACCAAACCTGTGCATTTCTGAAAACTAGAGACCTAGGGGAATCCAAGGAGGGGTGACTTGCGGGGCTCGGACCAGGTTCTGTTACCCAGAATCCTTAGCAAACCTAAACATTTGGCTAAAAAAACACATGTTCCTCACATTTCTGTGGCAGAAAGTTCTGGAATCTGAGAGGAGCTACAAAATTCCTTCCACCAAGCGTTCCCCCAAGTCTCCCGATAAAAATGATACCTCACTTGCGTGGGTAGGCCTAGCGCCGGTGACAGGAAACACCCCAAAGCGCAACGTGGACTCATCCTAAATTTTGGAAAAAAACATAGGTGTTTTTTGCGAAGTGCCTACCTGTAGATTTTGGCCTCTAGCTCAGCCGGCACCCAGGGAAACCTACCAAACCTGTGCATTTCTGAAAACTAGAGACCTAGGGGAATCCAAGGAGGGGTGACTTGCGGGGCTCGGACCAGGTTCTGTTACCCAGAATCCTTTGCAAACCTCAAAATTTGGCTAAAAAAACACATGTTCCTCACATTTCTGGGGCAGAAAGTTCTGGAATCTGAGAGGAGGTACAAATTTCCTTCCACCCAGCGTTCCCTCAAGTCTCCCGATAAAAATGATACCTCACTTGCGTGGGTAGGCCTAGCGCCGGCGACAGGAAACACCCCAGAGCGCAACGTGGACACATCCTAAATTTGGGAAAAAAACAGAGGTGTTTTTTGCGAAGTGCCTACCTGTAGATTTTGGCCTGTAGCTCAGCCGGCACCTAGGGAAACCTACCAAACCTGTGCATTTCTGAAAACTAGAGACCTAGGGAAATCCAAGGAGGGGTGACTTGCGGGGCTCGGACCAGGTTCTGTTACCCAGAATCCTTTGCAAACCTCAAAATTTGGCAAAAAAAACACATGTTCCTCACATTTCTGTGGCAGAAAGTTCTTGAATCTGAGAGGAGCTACAAATTTCCTTCCACCCAGCGTTCCCCCAAGTCTCCCGATAAAAATGATACCTCACTTGCGTGGGTAGGCCTAGCGCCGGCGACAGGAAACACCCCAAAGCGCAACGTGGACACATCCTAAATTTTGGAAAAAAACAGAGGTGTTTTTTGCGAAGTGCCTACCTGTAGATTTTGGCCTCTAGCTCAGCCGGCACCTAGGGAAACCTACCAAACCTGTGCATTTCTGAAAACTAGAGACCTAGGGGAATCCAAGGAGGGGTGACTTGCGGGGCTCGGACCAGGTTCTGTTACCCAGAATCCTTTGCAAACCTCAAAATTTGGCTAAAAAAACACATGTTCCTCACATTTCTGTGGCAGAAAGTTCTGGAATCTGAGAGGAGCTACAAATTTCCTTCCACCCAGCGTTCCCCCAAGTCTCCCGATAAAAATGATACCTCACTTGCGTGGGTAGGCCTAGCGCCGGCGACAGGAAACACCCCAAAGCGCAACGTGGACACATCCTAAATTTTGGAAAAAAACAGAGGTGTTTTTTGCGAAGTGCCTACCTGTAGATTTTGGCCTGTAGCTCAGCCGGAACCTAGGGAAACCTACCAAACCAGTGCATTTCTGAAAACTAGAGACCTAGGGAAATCCAAGGAGGGGTGACTTGCGGGGCTCGGACCAGGTTCTGTTACCCAGAATCCTTTGCAAACCTCAAAATTTGGCTAAAAAAACACATGTTCCTCACATTTCTGTGGCAGAAAGTTCTGGAATCTGAGAGGAGCTACAAATTTCCTTCCACCCAGCGTTCCCCCAAGTCTCCCGATAAAAATGATACCTCACTTGCGTAGGTAGGCCTAGCGCCGGCGACAGGAAACACCCCAAAGCGCAACGTGGACACATCCTAAATTTTGGGAAAATACAGAGGTGTTTTTTGCGAAGTGCCTACCTGTAGATTTTGGCCTCTAGCTCAGCCGGCACCTAGGGAAACCTACCAAACCTGTGCAATTCTGAAAACTAGAGACCTAGGGGAATCCAAGGAGGGGTGACTTGCGGGGCTCGGACCAGGTTCTGTTACCCAGAATCCTTTGCAAACCTCAAGATTTGGCTAAAAAAACACATGTTCCTCACATTTCTGTGGCAGAAAGTTCTGGAATCTGAGAGGAGCTACAAATTTCCTTCCACCCAGCGTTCCCCCAAGTCTCCCGATAAAAATGATACCTCACTTGCGTGGGTAGGCCTAGCGCCGGCGACAGGAAACACCCCAAAGCGCAACGTGGACACATCCTAAATTTTGGAAAAAAACAGAGGTGTTTTTTGCGAAGTGCCTACCTGTAGATTTTGGCCTGTAGCTCAGCCGGCACCTAGGGAAACCTACCAAACCTGTGCATTTCTGAAAACTAGAGACCTAGGGAAATCCAAGGAGGGGTGACTTGCGGGGCTCGGACCAGGTTCTGTTACCCAGAATCCTTTGCAAACCTCAAAATTTGGCTAAAAAAACACATGTTCCTCACATTTCTGTGGCAGAAAGTTCTTGAATCTGAGAGGAGCTACAAATTTCCTTCCACCCAGCGTTCCCCCAAGTCTCCCGATAAAAATGATACCTCACTTGCGTGGGTAGGCCTAGCGCCGGCGACAGGAAACACCCCAAAGCGCAACGTGGACACATCCTAAATTTTGGAAAAAAACAGAGGTGTTTTTTGCGAAGTGCCTACCTGTAGATTTTGGCCTCTAGCTCAGCCGGCACCTAGGGAAACCTACCAAACCTGTGCATTTCTGAAAACTAGAGACCTAGGGGAATCCAAGGAGGGGTGACTTGCGGGGCTCGGACCAGGTTCTGTTACCCAGAATCCTTTGCAAACCTCAAAATTTGGCTAAAAAAACACATGTTCCTCACATTTCTGTGGCAGAAAGTTCTGGAATCTGAGAGGAGCTACAAATTTCCTTCCACCCAGCGTTCCCCCAAGTCTCCCGATAAAAATGATACCTCACTTGCGTGGGTAGGCCTAGCGCCGGCGACAGGAAACACCCCAAAGCGCAACGTGGACACATCCTAAATTTTGGAAAAAAACAGAGGTGTTTTTTGCGAAGTGCCTACCTGTAGATTTTGGCCTGTAGCTCAGCCGGAACCTAGGGAAACCTACCAAACCAGTGCATTTCTGAAAACTAGAGACCTAGGGAAATCCAAGGAGGGGTGACTTGCGGGGCTCGGACCAGGTTCTGTTACCCAGAATCCTTTGCAAACCTCAAAATTTGGCTAAAAAAACACATGTTCCTCACATTTCTGTGGCAGAAAGTTCTGGAATCTGAGAGGAGCTACAAATTTCCTTCCACCCAGCGTTCCCCCAAGTCTCCCGATAAAAATGATACCTCACTTGCGTAGGTAGGCCTAGCGCCGGCGACAGGAAACACCCCAAAGCGCAACGTGGACACATCCTAAATTTTGGGAAAATACAGAGGTGTTTTTTGCGAAGTGCCTACCTGTAGATTTTGGCCTCTAGCTCAGCCGGCACCTAGGGAAACCTACCAAACCTGTGCAATTCTGAAAACTAGAGACCTAGGGGAATCCAAGGAGGGGTGACTTGCGGGGCTCGGACCAGGTTCTGTTACCCAGAATCCTTTGCAAACCTCAAGATTTGGCTAAAAAAACACATGTTCCTCACATTTCTGTGGCAGAAAGTTCTGGAATCTGAGAGGAGCTACAAATTTCCTTCCACCCAGCGTTCCCCCAAGTCTCCCGATAAAAATGATACCTCACTTGCGTGGGTAGGCCTAGCGCCGGCGACAGGAAACACCCCAAAGCGCAACGTGGACACATCCTAAATTTTGGAAAAAAACAGAGGTGTTTTTTGCGAAGTGCCTACCTGTAGATTTTGGCCTGTAGCTCAGCCGGCACCTAGGGAAACCTACCAAACCTGTGCATTTCTGAAAACTAGAGACCTAGGGAAATCCAAGGAGGGGTGACTTGCGGGGCTCGGACCAGGTTCTGTTACCCAGAATCCTTTGCAAACCTCAAAATTTGGCTAAAAAAACACATGTTCCTCACATTTCTGTGGCAGAAAGTTCTGGAATCTGAGAGGAGCTACAAATTTCCTTCCACCCAGCGTTCCCCCAAGTCTCCCGATAAAAATGATACCTCACTTGCATGGGTAGGCCTAGCGCCGGCGACAGGAAACACCCCAAAGCGCAACGTGGACACATCCTAAATTTTGGGAAAAAACAGAGGTGTTTTTTGCGAAGTGCCTACCTGTAGATTTTGGCCTCTAGCTCAGCCGGCACCTAGGGAAACCTACCAAACCTGTGCAATTCTGAAAACTAGAGACCTAGGGGAATCCAAGGAGGGGTGACTTGCGGGGCTCGGACCAGGTTCTGTTACCCAGAATCCTTTGCAAACCTCAAAATTTGGCTAAAAAAACACATGTTCCTCACATTTCTGCGGCAGAAAGTTCTGGAATCTGAGAGGAGCTACAAATTTCCTTCCACCCAGCGTTCCCCCAAGTCTCCCGATAAAAATGATACCTCACTTGCGTGGGTAGGCCTAGCGCCGGCGACAGGAAACACCCCAAAGCGCAACGTGGACACATCCTAAATTTTGGGAAAAAACAGAGGTGTTTTTTGCGAAGTGCCTACCTGTAGATTTTGGCCTCTAGCTCAGCCGGCACCTAGGGTAACCTACCAAACCTGTGCAATTCTGAAAACTAGAGACCTAGGGGAATCCAAGGAGGGGTGACTTGCGGGGCTCGGACCAGGTTCTGTTACCCAGAATCCTTTGCAAACCTCAAAATTTGGCTAAAAAAACACATGTTCCTCACATTTCTGTGGCAGAAAGTTCTGGAATCTGAGAGGAGCTACAAATTTCCTTCCACCCAGCGTTCCCCCAAGTCTCCCGATAAAAATGATACCTCACTTGCGTGGGTAGGCCTAGCGCCGGCGACAGGAAACACCCCAAAGCGCAACGTGGACACATCCTAAATTTTGGAAAAAAACAGAGGTGTTTTTTGCGAAGTGCCTACCTGTAGATTTTGGCCTCTAGCTCAGCCGGCACCTAGGGAAACCTACCAAACCTGTGCATTTCTGAAAACTAGAGACCTAGGGGAATCCAAGGAGGGGTGACTTGCGGGGCTCGGACCAGGTTCTGTTACCCAGAATCCTTTGCAAACCTCAAAATTTGGCTAAAAAAACACATGTTCCTCACACTTCTGTGGCAGAAAGTTCTGGAATCTGAGAGGAGCTACAAATTTCCTTCCACCCAGCGTTCCCCCAAGTCTCCCGATAAAAATGATACCTCACTTGCGTGGGTAGGCCTAGCGCCGGCGACAGGAAACACCCCAAAGCGCAACGTGGACACATCCTAAATTTTGGAAAAAAACAGAGATGTTTTTTGCGAAGTGCCTACCTGTAGATTTTGGCCTGTAGCTCAGCCGGCACCTAGGGAAACCTACCAAACCTGTGCATTTCTGAAAACTGGAGACCTAGGGGAATCCAAGGAGGGGTGACTTGCGGGGCTCGGACCAGGTTGTGTTACCCAGAATCCTTTGCAAACCTCAAAATTTGGCTAAAAAAACACATGTTCCTCACATTTCTGTGGCAGAAAGTTCTTGAATCTGAGAGGAGCTACAAATTTCCTTCCACCCAGCGTTCCCCCAAGTCTCCCGATAAAAATGATACCTCACTTGCGTGGGTAGGCCTAGCGCCGGCGACAGGAAACACCCCAAAGCGCAACGTGGACACATCCTAAATTTTGGAAAAAAACAGAGGTGTGTTTTGCGAAGTGCCTACCTGTAGATTTTGGCTTCTAGCTCAGCCGGCACCTAGGGAAACCTACCAAACCTGTGCATTTCTGAAAACTAGAGACCTAGGGGAATCCAAGGAGGGGTGACTTGCGGGGCTCGGACCAGGTTCTGTTACCCAGAATCCTTTGCAAACCTCAAAATTTGGCTAAAAAAACACATGTTCCTCACATTTCTGTGGCAGAAAGTTCTGGAATCTGAGAGGAGCTACAAATTTCCTTCCACCCAGCGTTCTCCCAAGTCTCCCGATAAAAATGATACCTCACTTGCGTGGGTAGGCCTAGCGCCGGCGACAGGAAACACCCCAAAGCGCAACGTGGACACATCCTAAATTTTGGAAAAAAACAGAGGTGTTTTTTGCGAAGTGCCTACCTGTAGATTTTGGCCTGTAGCTCAGCCGGAACCTAGGGAAACCTACCAAACCAGTGCATTTCTGAAAACTAGAGACCTAGGGAAATCCAAGGAGGGGTGACTTGCGGGGCTCGGACCAGGTTCTGTTACCCAGAATCCTTTGCAAACCTCAAAATTTGGCTAAAAAAACACATGTTCCTCACATTTCTGTGGCAGAAAGTTCTGGAATCTGAGAGGAGCTACAAATTTCCTTCCACCCAGCGTTCCCCCAAGTCTCCCGATAAAAATGATACCTCACTTGCGTAGGTAGGCCTAGCGCCGGCGACAGGAAACACCCCAAAGCGCAACGTGGACACATCCTAAATTTTGGAAAAAAACAGAGGTGTTTTTTGCGAAGTGCCTACTTGTAGATTTTGGCCTCTAGCTCAGCCGGCACCTAGGGAAACCTACCAAACCTGTGCATTTCTGAAAACTAGAGACCTAGGGGAATCCAAGGAGGGGTGACTTGCGGGGCTCGGACCAGGTTCTGTTACCCAGAATCCTTTGCAAACCTCAAAATTTGGCAAAAAAAACACATGTTCCTCACATTTCTGTGGCAGAAAGTTCTGGAATCTGAGAGGAGCTACAAATTTCCTTCCACCCAGCGTTCCCCCAAGTCTCCCGATAAAAATGATACCTCACTTGCGTGGGTAGACCTAGCGCCGGCGACAGGAAACACCCCGAAGCGCAACGTGGACACATCCTAAATTTTGGAAAAAAACAGAGGTGTTTTTTGCGAAGTGCCTACCTATAGATTTTGGCCTGTAGTTCATCCGGCACCTAGTGAAACCTACCAAACCTGTGCATTTCTGAAAACTAGAGACCTAGGGAAATCCAAGGAGGGGTGACTTGCGGGGCTCGGACCAGGTTCTGTTACCCAGAATCCTTTGCATACCTCAAAATTTGGCTAAAAAAACACATGTTCCTCACATTTCTGTGGCAGAAAGTTCTGGAATCTGAGAGGAGCTACAAATTTCCTTCCACCCAGCGTTCCCCCAAGTCTCCCGATAAAAATGATACCTCACTTGCGTGGGTAGGCCTAGCGCCGGCGACAGGAAACACCCCAAAGCGCAACGTGGACACATCCTAAATTTTGGAAAAAAATAGAGGTGTTTTTTGCAAAGTGCCTACCTGTAGATTTTGGCCTGTAGCTCAGCCGGCACCTAGGGAAACCTACCAAACCTGTGCATTTCTGAAAACTAGAGACCTAGGGGAATCCAAGGAGGGGTGACTTGCGGGGCTCGGACCAGGTTCTGTTACCCAGAATCCTTAGCAAACCTAAAAATTTGGCTAAAAAAACACATGTTCCTCACATTTCTGTGGCAGAAAGTTCTGGAATCTGAGAGGAGCTACAAAATTCCTTCCACCAAGCGTTCCCCCAAGTCTCCCGATAAAAATGATACCTCACTTGCGTGGGTAGGCCTAGCGCCGGTGACAGGAAACACCCCAAAGCGCAACGTGGACACATCCTAAATTTTGGAAAAAAACATAGGTGTTTTTTGCGAAGTGCCTACCTGTAGATTTTGGCCTCTAGCTCAGCCGGCACCCAGGGAAACCTACCAAACCTGTGCATTTCTGAAAACTAGAGACCTAGGGGAATCCAAGGAGGGGTGACTTGCGGGGCTCGGACCAGGTTCTGTTACCCAGAATCCTTTGCAAACCTCAAAATTTGGCTAAAAAAACACATGTTCCTCACATTTCTGGGGCAGAAAGTTCTGGAATCTGAGAGGAGCTACAAATTTCCTTCCACCCAGCGTTCCCTCAAGTCTCCCGATAAAAATGATACCTCACTTGCGTGGGTAGGCCTAGCGCCGGCGACAGGAAACACCCCAGAGCGCAACGTGGACACATCCTAAATTTGGGAAAAAAACAGAGGTGTTTTTTGCGAAGTGCCTACCTGTAGATTTTGGCCTGTAGCTCAGCCGGCACCTAGGGAAACCTACCAAACCTGTGCATTTCTGAAAACTAGAGACCTAGGGAAATCCAAGGAGGGGTGACTTGCGGGGCTCGGACCAGGTTCTGTTACCCAGAATCCTTTGCAAACCTCAAAATTTGGCTAAAAAAACACATGTTCCTCACATTTCTGTGGCAGAAAGTTCTTGAATCTGAGAGGAGCTACAAATTTCCTTCCACCCAGCGTTCCCCCAAGTCTCCCGATAAAAATGATACCTCACTTGCGTGGGTAGGCCTAGCGCCGGCGACAGGAAACACCCCAAAGCGCAACGTGGACACATCCTAAATTTTGGAAAAAAACAGAGGTGTTTTTTGCGAAGTGCCTACCTGTAGATTTTGGCCTCTAGCTCAGCCGGCACCTAGGGAAACCTACCAAACCTGTGCATTTCTGAAAACTAGAGACCTAGGGGAATCCAAGGAGGGGTGACTTGCGGGGCTCGGACCAGGTTCTGTTACCCAGAATCCTTTGCAAACCTCAAAATTTGGCTAAAAAAACACATGTTCCTCACATTTCTGTGGCAGAAAGTTCTGGAATCTGAGAGGAGCTACAAATTTCCTTCCACCCAGCGTTCCCCCAAGTCTCCCGATAAAAATGATACCTCACTTGCGTGGGTAGGCCTAGCGCCGGCGACAGGAAACACCCCAAAGCGCAACGTGGACACATCCTAAATTTTGGAAAAAAACATAGGTGTTTTTTGCGAAGTGCCTACCTGTAGATTTTGGCCTCTAGCTCAGCCGGCACCCAGGGAAACCTACCAAACCTGTGCATTTCTGAAAACTAGAGACCTAGGGGAATCCAAGGAGGGGTGACTTGCGGGGCTCGGACCAGGTTCTGTTACCCAGAATCCTTTGCAAACCTCAAAATTTGGCTAAAAAAACACATGTTCCTCACATTTCTGGGGCAGAAAGTTCTGGAATCTAAGAGGAGCTACAAATTTCCTTCCACCCAGCGTTCCCTCAAGTCTCCCGATAAAAATGATACCTCACTTGCGTGGGTAGGCCTAGCGCCGGCGACAGGAAACACCCCAGAGCGCAACGTGGACACATCCTAAATTTGGGAAAAAAACAGAGGTGTTTTTTGCGAAGTGCCTACCTGTAGATTTTGGCCTGTAGCTCAGCCGGCACCTAGGGAAACCTACCAAACCTGTGCATTTCTGAAAACTAGAGACCTAGGGAAATCCAAGGAGGGGTGACTTGCGGGGCTCGGACCAGGTTCTGTTACCCAGAATCCTTTGCAAACCTCAAAATTTGGCTAAAAAAACACATGTTCCTCACATTTCTGTGGCAGAAAGTTCTTGAATCTGAGAGGAGCTACAAATTTCCTTCCACCCAGCGTTCCCCCAAGTCTCCCGATAAAAATGATACCTCACTTGCGTGGGTAGGCCTAGCGCCGGCGACAGGAAACACCCCAAAGCGCAACGTGGACACATCCTAAATTTTGGAAAAAAACAGAGGTGTTTTTTGCGAAGTGCCTACCTGTAGATTTTGGCCTCTAGCTCAGCCGGCACCTAGGGAAACCTACCAAACCTGTGCATTTCTGAAAACTAGAGACCTAGGGGAATCCAAGGAGGGGTGACTTGCGGGGCTCGGACCAGGTTCTGTTACCCAGAATCCTTTGCAAACCTCAAAATTTGGCTAAAAAAACACATGTTCCTCACATTTCTGTGGCAGAAAGTTCTGGAATCTGAGAGGAGCTACAAATTTCCTTCCACCCAGCGTTCCCCCAAGTCTCCCGATAAAAATGATACCTCACTTGCGTGGGTAGGCCTAGCGCCGGCGACAGGAAACACCCCAAAGCGCAACGTGGACACATCCTAAATTTTGGAAAAAAATAGAGGTGTTTTTTGCAAAGTGCCTACCTGTAGATTTTGGCCTGTAGCTCAGCCGGCACCTAGGGAAACCTACCAAACCTGTGCATTTCTGAAAACTAGAGACCTAGGGGAATCCAAGGAGGGGTGACTTGCGGGGCTCGGACCAGGTTCTGTTACCCAGAATCCTTAGCAAACCTAAACATTTGGCTAAAAAAACACATGTTCCTCACATTTCTGTGGCAGAAAGTTCTGGAATCTGAGAGGAGCTACAAAATTCCTTCCACCAAGCGTTCCCCCAAGTCTCCCGATAAAAATGATACCTCACTTGCGTGGGTAGGCCTAGCGCCGGTGACAGGAAACACCCCAAAGCGCAACGTGGACTCATCCTAAATTTTGGAAAAAAACATAGGTGTTTTTTGCGAAGTGCCTACCTGTAGATTTTGGCCTCTAGCTCAGCCGGCACCCAGGGAAACCTACCAAACCTGTGCATTTCTGAAAACTAGAGACCTAGGGGAATCCAAGGAGGGGTGACTTGCGGGGCTCGGACCAGGTTCTGTTACCCAGAATCCTTTGCAAACCTCAAAATTTGGCTAAAAAAACACATGTTCCTCACATTTCTGGGGCAGAAAGTTCTGGAATCTGAGAGGAGCTACAAATTTCCTTCCACCCAGCGTTCCCTCAAGTCTCCCGATAAAAATGATACCTCACTTGCGTGGGTAGGCCTAGCGCCGGCGACAGGAAACACCCCAGAGCGCAACGTGGACACATCCTAAATTTGGGAAAAAAACAGAGGTGTTTTTTGCGAAGTGCCTACCTGTAGATTTTGGCCTGTAGCTCAGCCGGCACCTAGGGAAACCTACCAAACCTGTGCATTTCTGAAAACTAGAGACCTAGGGAAATCCAAGGAGGGGTGACTTGCGGGGCTCGGACCAGGTTCTGTTACCCAGAATCCTTTGCAAACCTCAAAATTTGGCTAAAAAAACACATGTTCCTCACATTTCTGTGGCAGAAAGTTCTTGAATCTGAGAGGAGCTACAAATTTCCTTCCACCCAGCGTTCCCCCAAGTCTCCCGATAAAAATGATACCTCACTTGCGTGGGTAGGCCTAGCGCCGGCGACAGGAAACACCCCAAAGCGCAACGTGGACACATCCTAAATTTTGGAAAAAAACAGAGGTGTTTTTTGCGAAGTGCCTACCTGTAGATTTTGGCCTCTAGCTCAGCCGGCACCTAGGGAAACCTACCAAACCTGTGCATTTCTGAAAACTAGAGACCTAGGGGAATCCAAGGAGGGGTGACTTGCGGGGCTCGGACCAGGTTCTGTTACCCAGAATCCTTTGCAAACCTCAAAATTTGGCTAAAAAAACACATGTTCCTCACATTTCTGTGGCAGAAAGTTCTGGAATCTGAGAGGAGCTACAAATTTCCTTCCACCCAGCGTTCCCCCAAGTCTCCCGATAAAAATGATACCTCACTTGCGTGGGTAGGCCTAGCGCCGGCGACAGGAAACACCCCAAAGCGCAACGTGGACACATCCTAAATTTTGGAAAAAAACAGAGGTGTTTTTTGCGAAGTGCCTACCTGTAGATTTTGGCCTGTAGCTCAGCCGGAACCTAGGGAAACCTACCAAACCAGTGCATTTCTGAAAACTAGAGACCTAGGGAAATCCAAGGAGGGGTGACTTGCGGGGCTCGGACCAGGTTCTGTTACCCAGAATCCTTTGCAAACCTCAAAATTTGGCTAAAAAAACACATGTTCCTCACATTTCTGTGGCAGAAAGTTCTGGAATCTGAGAGGAGCTACGAATTTCCTTCCACCCAGCGTTCCCCCAAGTCTCCCGATAAAAATGATACCTCACTTGCGTAGGTAGGCCTAGCGCCGGCGACAGGAAACACCCCAAAGCGCAACGTGGACACATCCTAAATTTTGGGAAAATACAGAGGTGTTTTTTGCGAAGTGCCTACCTGTAGATTTTGGCCTCTAGCTCAGCCGGCACCTAGGGAAACCTACCAAACCTGTGCAATTCTGAAAACTAGAGACCTAGGGGAATCCAAGGAGGGGTGACTTGCGGGGCTCGGACCAGGTTCTGTTACCCAGAATCCTTTGCAAACCTCAAGATTTGGCTAAAAAAACACATGTTCCTCACATTTCTGTGGCAGAAAGTTCTGGAATCTGAGAGGAGCTACAAATTTCCTTCCACCCAGCGTTCCCCCAAGTCTCCCGATAAAAATGATACCTCACTTGCGTGGGTAGGCCTAGCGCCGGCGACAGGAAACACCCCAAAGCGCAACGTGGACACATCCTAAATTTTGGAAAAAAACAGAGGTGTTTTTTGCGAAGTGCCTACCTGTAGATTTTGGCCTGTAGCTCAGCCGGCACCTAGGGAAACCTACCAAACCTGTGCATTTCTGAAAACTAGAGACCTAGGGAAATCCAAGGAGGGGTGACTTGCGGGGCTCGGACCAGGTTCTGTTACCCAGAATCCTTTGCAAACCTCAAAATTTGGCTAAAAAAACACATGTTCCTCACATTTCTGTGGCAGAAAGTTCTGGAATCTGAGAGGAGCTACAAATTTCCTTCCACCCAGCGTTCCCCCAAGTCTCCCGATAAAAATGATACCTCACTTGCATGGGTAGGCCTAGCGCCGGCGACAGGAAACACCCCAAAGCGCAACGTGGACACATCCTAAATTTTGGGAAAAAACAGAGGTGTTTTTTGCGAAGTGCCTACCTGTAGATTTTGGCCTCTAGCTCAGCCGGCACCTAGGGAAACCTACCAAACCTGTGCAATTCTGAAAACTAGAGACCTAGGGGAATCCAAGGAGGGGTGACTTGCGGGGCTCGGACCAGGTTCTGTTACCCAGAATCCTTTGCAAACCTCAAAATTTGGCTAAAAAAACACATGTTCCTCACATTTCTGCGGCAGAAAGTTCTGGAATCTGAGAGGAGCTACAAATTTCCTTCCACCCAGCGTTCCCCCAAGTCTCCCGATAAAAATGATACCTCACTTGCGTGGGTAGGCCTAGCGCCGGCGACAGGAAACACCCCAAAGCGCAACGTGGACACATCCTAAATTTTGGGAAAAAACAGAGGTGTTTTTTGCGAAGTGCCTACCTGTAGATTTTGGCCTCTAGCTCAGCCGGCACCTAGGGTAACCTACCAAACCTGTGCAATTCTGAAAACTAGAGACCTAGGGGAATCCAAGGAGGGGTGACTTGCGGGGCTCGGACCAGGTTCTGTTACCCAGAATCCTTTGCAAACCTCAAAATTTGGCTAAAAAAACACATGTTCCTCACATTTCTGTGGCAGAAAGTTCTGGAATCTGAGAGGAGCTACAAATTTCCTTCCACCCAGCGTTCCCCCAAGTCTCCCGATAAAAATGATACCTCACTTGCGTGGGTAGGCCTAGCGCCGGCGACAGGAAACACCCCAAAGCGCAACGTGGACACATCCTAAATTTTGGAAAAAAACAGAGGTGTTTTTTGCGAAGTGCCTACCTGTAGATTTTGGCCTCTAGCTCAGCCGGCACCTAGGGAAACCTACCAAACCTGTGCATTTCTGAAAACTAGAGACCTAGGGGAATCCAAGGAGGGGTGACTTGCGGGGCTCGGACCAGGTTCTGTTACCCAGAATCCTTTGCAAACCTCAAAATTTGGCTAAAAAAACACATGTTCCTCACACTTCTGTGGCAGAAAGTTCTGGAATCTGAGAGGAGCTACAAATTTCCTTCCACCCAGCGTTCCCCCAAGTCTCCCGATAAAAATGATACCTCACTTGCGTGGGTAGGCCTAGCGCCGGCGACAGGAAACACCCCAAAGCGCAACGTGGACACATCCTAAATTTTGGAAAAAAACAGAGATGTTTTTTGCGAAGTGCCTACCTGTAGATTTTGGCCTGTAGCTCAGCCGGCACCTAGGGAAACCTACCAAACCTGTGCATTTCTGAAAACTAGAGACCTAGGGGAATCCAAGGAGGGGTGACTTGCGGGGCTCGGACCAGGTTCTGTTACCCAGAATCCTTTGCAAACCTCAAAATTTGGCTAAAAAAACACATGTTCCTCACATTTCTGTGGCAGAAAGTTCTTGAATCTGAGAGGAGCTACAAATTTCCTTCCACCCAGCGTTCCCCCAAGTCTCCCGATAAAAATGATACCTCACTTGCGTGGGTAGGCCTAGCGCCGGCGACAGGAAACACCCCAAAGCGCAACGTGGACACATCCTAAATTTTGGAAAAAAACAGAGGTGTGTTTTGCGAAGTGCCTACCTGTAGATTTTGGCTTCTAGCTCAGCCGGCACCTAGGGAAACCTACCAAACCTGTGCATTTCTGAAAACTAGAGACCTAGGGGAATCCAAGGAGGGGTGACTTGCGGGGCTCGGACCAGGTTCTGTTACCCAGAATCCTTTGCAAACCTCAAAATTTGGCTAAAAAAACACATGTTCCTCACATTTCTGTGGCAGAAAGTTCTGGAATCTGAGAGGAGCTACAAATTTCCTTCCACCCAGCGTTCTCCCAAGTCTCCCGATAAAAATGATACCTCACTTGCGTGGGTAGGCCTAGCGCCGGCGACAGGAAACACCCCAAAGCGCAACGTGGACACATCCTAAATTTTGGAAAAAAACAGAGGTGTTTTTTGCGAAGTGCCTACCTGTAGATTTTGGCCTGTAGCTCAGCCGGAACCTAGGGAAACCTACCAAACCAGTGCATTTCTGAAAACTAGAGACCTAGGGAAATCCAAGGAGGGGTGACTTGCGGGGCTCGGACCAGGTTCTGTTACCCAGAATCCTTTGCAAACCTCAAAATTTGGCTAAAAAAACACATGTTCCTCACATTTCTGTGGCAGAAAGTTCTGGAATCTGAGAGGAGCTACAAATTTCCTTCCACCCAGCGTTCCCCTAAGTCTCCCGATAAAAATGATACCTCACTTGCGTAGGTAGGCCTAGCGCCGGCGACAGGAAACACCCCAAAGCGCAACGTGGACACATCCTAAATTTTGGAAAAAAACAGAGGTGTTTTTTGCGAAGTGCCTACTTGTAGATTTTGGCCTCTAGCTCAGCCGGCACCTAGGGAAACCTACCAAACCTGTGCATTTCTGAAAACTAGAGACCTAGGGGAATCCAAGGAGGGGTGACTTGCGGGGCTCGGACCAGGTTCTGTTACCCAGAATCCTTTGCAAACCTCAAAATTTGGCAAAAAAAACACATGTTCCTCACATTTCTGTGGCAGAAAGTTCTGGAATCTGAGAGGAGCTACAAATTTCCTTCCACCCAGCGTTCCCCCAAGTCTCCCGATAAAAATGATACCTCACTTGCGTGGGTAGACCTAGCGCCGGCGACAGGAAACACCCCGAAGCGCAACGTGGACACATCCTAAATTTTGGAAAAAAACAGAGGTGTTTTTTGCGAAGTGCCTACCTATAGATTTTGGCCTGTAGTTCATCCGGCACCTAGTGAAACCTACCAAACCTGTGCATTTCTGAAAACTAGAGACCTAGGGAAATCCAAGGAGGGGTGACTTGCGGGGCTCGGACCAGGTTCTGTTACCCAGAATCCTTTGCATACCTCAAAATTTGGCTAAAAAAACACATGTTCCTCACATTTCTGTGGCAGAAAGTTCTGGAATCTGAGAGGAGCTACAAATTTCCTTCCACCCAGCGTTCCCCCAAGTCTCCCGATAAAAATGATACCTCACTTGCGTGGGTAGGCCTAGCGCCGGCGACAGGAAACACCCCAAAGCGCAACGTGGACACATCCTAAATTTTGGAAAAAAATAGAGGTGTTTTTTGCAAAGTGCCTACCTGTAGATTTTGGCCTGTAGCTCAGCCGGCACCTAGGGAAACCTACCAAACCTGTGCATTTCTGAAAACTAGAGACCTAGGGGAATCCAAGGAGGGGTGACTTGCGGGGCTCGGACCAGGTTCTGTTACCCAGAATCCTTAGCAAACCTAAAAATTTGGCTAAAAAAACACATGTTCCTCACATTTCTGTGGCAGAAAGTTCTGGAATCTGAGAGGAGCTACAAAATTCCTTCCACCAAGCGTTCCCCCAAGTCTCCCGATAAAAATGATACCTCACTTGCGTGGGTAGGCCTAGCGCCGGTGACAGGAAACACCCCAAAGCGCAACGTGGACACATCCTAAATTTTGGAAAAAAACATAGGTGTTTTTTGCGAAGTGCCTACCTGTAGATTTTGGCCTCTAGCTCAGCCGGCACCCAGGGAAACCTACCAAACCTGTGCATTTCTGAAAACTAGAGACCTAGGGGAATCCAAGGAGGGGTGACTTGCGGGGCTCGGACCAGGTTCTGTTACCCAGAATCCTTTGCAAACCTCAAAATTTGGCTAAAAAAACACATGTTCCTCACATTTCTGGGGCAGAAAGTTCTGGAATCTGAGAGGAGCTACAAATTTCCTTCCACCCAGCGTTCCCTCAAGTCTCCCGATAAAAATGATACCTCACTTGCGTGGGTAGGCCTAGCGCCGGCGACAGGAAACACCCCAGAGCGCAACGTGGACACATCCTAAATTTGGGAAAAAAACAGAGGTGTTTTTTGCGAAGTGCCTACCTGTAGATTTTGGCCTGTAGCTCAGCCGGCACCTAGGGAAACCTACCAAACCTGTGCATTTCTGAAAACTAGAGACCTAGGGAAATCCAAGGAGGGGTGACTTGCGGGGCTCGGACCAGGTTCTGTTACCCAGAATCCTTTGCAAACCTCAAAATTTGGCTAAAAAAACACATGTTCCTCACATTTCTGTGGCAGAAAGTTCTTGAATCTGAGAGGAGCTACAAATTTCCTTCCACCCAGCGTTCCCCCAAGTCTCCCGATAAAAATGATACCTCACTTGCGTGGGTAGGCCTAGCGCCGGCGACAGGAAACACCCCAAAGCGCAACGTGGACACATCCTAAATTTTGGAAAAAAACAGAGGTGTTTTTTGCGAAGTGCCTACCTGTAGATTTTGGCCTCTAGCTCAGCCGGCACCTAGGGAAACCTACCAAACCTGTGCATTTCTGAAAACTAGAGACCTAGGGGAATCCAAGGAGGGGTGACTTGCGGGGCTCGGACCAGGTTCTGTTACCCAGAATCCTTTGCAAACCTCAAAATTTGGCTAAAAAAACACATGTTCCTCACATTTCTGTGGCAGAAAGTTCTGGAATCTGAGAGGAGCTACAAATTTCCTTCCACCCAGCGTTCCCCCAAGTCTCCCGATAAAAATGATACCTCACTTGCGTGGGTAGGCCTAGCGCCGGCGACAGGAAACACCCCAAAGCGCAACGTGGACACATCCTAAATTTTGGAAAAAAACATAGGTGTTTTTTGCGAAGTGCCTACCTGTAGATTTTGGCCTCTAGCTCAGCCGGCACCCAGGGAAACCTACCAAACCTGTGCATTTCTGAAAACTAGAGACCTAGGGGAATCCAAGGAGGGGTGACTTGCGGGGCTCGGACCAGGTTCTGTTACCCAGAATCCTTTGCAAACCTCAAAATTTGGCTAAAAAAACACATGTTCCTCACATTTCTGGGGCAGAAAGTTCTGGAATCTAAGAGGAGCTACAAATTTCCTTCCACCCAGCGTTCCCTCAAGTCTCCCGATAAAAATGATACCTCACTTGCGTGGGTAGGCCTAGCGCCGGCGACAGGAAACACCCCAGAGCGCAACGTGGACACATCCTAAATTTGGGAAAAAAACAGAGGTGTTTTTTGCGAAGTGCCTACCTGTAGATTTTGGCCTGTAGCTCAGCCGGCACCTAGGGAAACCTACCAAACCTGTGCATTTCTGAAAACTAGAGACCTAGGGAAATCCAAGGAGGGGTGACTTGCGGGGCTCGGACCAGGTTCTGTTACCCAGAATCCTTTGCAAACCTCAAAATTTGGCTAAAAAAACACATGTTCCTCACATTTCTGTGGCAGAAAGTTCTTGAATCTGAGAGGAGCTACAAATTTCCTTCCACCCAGCGTTCCCCCAAGTCTCCCGATAAAAATGATACCTCACTTGCGTGGGTAGGCCTAGCGCCGGCGACAGGAAACACCCCAAAGCGCAACGTGGACACATCCTAAATTTTGGAAAAAAACAGAGGTGTTTTTTGCGAAGTGCCTACCTGTAGATTTTGGCCTCTAGCTCAGCCGGCACCTAGGGAAACCTACCAAACCTGTGCATTTCTGAAAACTAGAGACCTAGGGGAATCCAAGGAGGGGTGACTTGCGGGGCTCGGACCAGGTTCTGTTACCCAGAATCCTTTGCAAACCTCAAAATTTGGCTAAAAAAACACATGTTCCTCACATTTCTGTGGCAGAAAGTTCTGGAATCTGAGAGGAGCTACAAATTTCCTTCCACCCAGCGTTCCCCCAAGTCTCCCGATAAAAATGATACCTCACTTGCGTGGGTAGGCCTAGCGCCGGCGACAGGAAACACCCCAAAGCGCAACGTGGACACATCCTAAATTTTGGAAAAAAACAGAGGTGTTTTTTGCGAAGTGCCTACCTGTAGATTTTGGCCTGTAGCTCAGCCGGAACCTAGGGAAACCTACCAAACCAGTGCATTTCTGAAAACTAGAGACCTAGGGAAATCCAAGGAGGGGTGACTTGCGGGGCTCGGACCAGGTTCTGTTACCCAGAATCCTTTGCAAACCTCAAAATTTGGCTAAAAAAACACATGTTCCTCACATTTCTGTGGCAGAAAGTTCTGGAATCTGAGAGGAGCTACAAATTTCCTTCCACCCAGCGTTCCCCCAAGTCTCCCGATAAAAATGATACCTCACTTGCGTAGGTAGGCCTAGCGCCGGCGACAGGAAACACCCCAAAGCGCAACGTGGACACATCCTAAATTTTGGGAAAATACAGAGGTGTTTTTTGCGAAGTACCTACCTGTAGATTTTGGCCTCTAGCTCAGCCGGCACCTAGGGAAACCTACCAAACCTGTGCAATTCTGAAAACTAGAGACCTAGGGGAATCCAAGGAGGGGTGACTTGCGGGGCTCGGACCAGGTTCTGTTACCCAGAATCCTTTGCAAACCTCAAGATTTGGCTAAAAAAACACATGTTCCTCACATTTCTGTGGCAGAAAGTTCTGGAATCTGAGAGGAGCTACAAATTTCCTTCCACCCAGCGTTCCCCCAAGTCTCCCGATAAAAATGATACCTCACTTGCGTGGGTAGGCCTAGCGCCGGCGACAGGAAACACCCCAAAGCGCAACGTGGACACATCCTAAATTTTGGAAAAAAACAGAGGTGTTTTTTGCGAAGTGCCTACCTGTAGATTTTGGCCTGTAGCTCAGCCGGCACCTAGGGAAACCTACCAAACCTGTGCATTTCTGAAAACTAGAGACCTAGGGAAATCCAAGGAGGGGTGACTTGCGGGGCTCGGACCAGGTTCTGTTACCCAGAATCCTTTGCAAACCTCAAAATTTGGCTAAAAAAACACATGTTCCTCACATTTCTGTGGCAGAAAGTTCTGGAATCTGAGAGGAGCTACAAATTCCCTTCCACCCAGCGTTCCCCCAAGTCTCCCGATAAAAATGATACCTCACTTGCATGGGTAGGCCTAGCGCCGGCGACAGGAAACACCCCAAAGCGCAACGTGGACACATCCTAAATTTTGGGAAAAAACAGAGGTGTTTTTTGCGAAGTGCCTACCTGTAGATTTTGGCCTCTAGCTCAGCCGGCACCTAGGGAAACCTACCAAACCTGTGCAATTCTGAAAACTAGAGACCTAGGGGAATCCAAGGAGGGGTGACTTGCGGGGCTCGGACCAGGTTCTGTTACCCAGAATCCTTTGCAAACCTCAAAATTTGGCTAAAAAAACACATGTTCCTCACATTTCTGCGGCAGAAAGTTCTGGAATCTGAGAGGAGCTACAAATTTCCTTCCACCCAGCGTTCCCCCAAGTCTCCCGATAAAAATGATACCTCACTTGCGTGGGTAGGCCTAGCGCCGGCGACAGGAAACACCCCAAAGCGCAACGTGGACACATCCTAAATTTTGGGAAAAAACAGAGGTGTTTTTTGCGAAGTGCCTACCTGTAGATTTTGGCCTCTAGCTCAGCCGGCACCTAGGGTAACCTACCAAACCTGTGCAATTCTGAAAACTAGAGACCTAGGGGAATCCAAGGAGGGGTGACTTGCGGGGCTCGGACCAGGTTCTGTTACCCAGAATCCTTTGCAAACCTCAAAATTTGGCTAAAAAAACACATGTTCCTCACATTTCTGTGGCAGAAAGTTCTGGAATCTGAGAGGAGCTACAAATTTCCTTCCACCCAGCGTTCCCCCAAGTCTCCCGATAAAAATGATACCTCACTTGCGTGGGTAGGCCTAGCGCCGGCGACAGGAAACACCCCAAAGCGCAACGTGGACACATCCTAAATTTTGGAAAAAAACAGAGGTGTTTTTTGCGAAGTGCCTACCTGTAGATTTTGGCCTCTAGCTCAGCCGGCACCTAGGGAAACCTACCAAACCTGTGCATTTCTGAAAACTAGAGACCTAGGGGAATCCAAGGAGGGGTGACTTGCGGGGCTCGGACCAGGTTCTGTTACCCAGAATCCTTTGCAAACCTCAAAATTTGGCTAAAAAAACACATGTTCCTCACACTTCTGTGGCAGAAAGTTCTGGAATCTGAGAGGAGCTACAAATTTCCTTCCACCCAGCGTTCCCCCAAGTCTCCCGATAAAAATGATACCTCACTTGCGTGGGTAGGCCTAGCGCCGGCGACAGGAAACACCCCAAAGCGCAACGTGGACACATCCTAAATTTTGGAAAAAAACAGAGGTGTTTTTTGCGAAGTGCCTACTTGTAGATTTTGGCCTCTAGCTCAGCCGGCACCTAGGGAAACCTACCAAACCTGTGCATTTCTGAAAACTAGAGACCTAGGGGAATCCAAGGAGTGGTGACTTGTGGGGCTCGCACCAGGTTCTGTTACCCAGAATCCTTTGCAAACCTCAAAATTTGGCTAAAAAAACACATGTTCCTCACATTTCTGTGGCAGAAAGTTCTGGAATCTGAGAGGAGCTACAAATTTCCTTCCACCCAGCGTTCCCCCAAGTCTCCCGATAAAAATGATACCTCACTTGCGTAGGTAGGCCTAGCGCCGGCGACAGGAAACACCCCAAAGCGCAATGTGGACACATCCTAAATTTTGGAAAAAAACAGAGGTGTTTTTTGCGAAGTGCCTACCTGTAGATTTTGGCCTCTAGCTCAGCCGGCACCTAGGGAAACCTACCAAACCTGTGCATTTCTGAAAACTAGAGACCTAGGGGAATCCAAGGAGGGGTGACTTGCGGGGCTCGGACCAGGTTCTGTTACCCAGAATCCTTTGCAAACCTCAAAATTTGGCTAAAAAAACACATGTTCCTCACATTTCTGTGGCAGAAAGTTCTGGAATCTGAGAGGAGCTACAAATTTCCTTCCACCCAGCGTTCCCCCAAGTCTCCCGATAAAAATGATACCTCACTTGCATGGGTAGGCCTAGCGCCGGCGACAGGAAACACCCCAAAGCGCAACGTGGACACATCCTAAATTTTGGGAAAAAACAGAGGTGTTTTTTGCAAAGTGCCTACCTGTAGATTTTGGCCTCTAGCTCAGCCGGCACCTAGGGAAACCTACCAAACCTGTGCATTTCTAAAAACTAGAGACCTAGGGGAATCCAAGGAGGGGTGACTTGCGGGGCTCGGACCAGGTTCTGTTACCCAGAATCCTTTGCAAACCTCAAAATTTGGCTAAAAAAACACATGTTCCTCACATTTCTGTGGCAGAAAGTTCTGGAATCTGAGAGGAGCTACAAATTTCCTTCCACCCAGCGTTCCCCCAAGTCTCCCGATAAAAATGATACCTCACTTGCGTGGGTAGGCCTAGCGCCGGCGACAGGAAACACCACAAAGCGCAACGTGGACACATCCTAAATTTTGGAAAAAAACAGAGGTGTTTTTTGCGAAGTGCCTACCTGTAGATTTTGGCCTGTAGCTCAGCCGGAACCTAGGGAAACCTACCAAACCAGTGCATTTCTGAAAACTAGAGACCTAGGGAAATCCAAGGAGGGGTGACTTGCGGGGCTCGGACCAGGTTCTGTTACCCAGAATTCTTTGCAAACCTCAAAATTTGGCTAAAAAAACACATGTTCCTCACATTTCTGTGGCAGAAAGTTCTGGAATCTGAGAGGAGCTACAAATTTCCTTCCACCCAGCGTTCCCCCAAGTCTCCCGATAAAAATGATACCTCACTTGCGTAGGTAGGCCTAGCGCCGGCGACAGGAAACACCCCAAAGCGCAACGTGGACACATCCTAAATTTTGGAAAAAAAACAGAGGTGTTTTTTGCGAAGTGCCTACTTGTAGATTTTGGCCTCTAGCTCAGCCGGCACCTAGGGAAACCTACCAAACCTGTGCATTTCTGAAAACTAGAGACCTAGGGGAATCCAAGGAGGGGTGACTTGCGGGGCTCGGACCAGGTTCTGTTACCCAGAATCCTTTGCAAACCTCAAAATTTGGCAAAAAACCACATGTTCCTCACATTTCTGTGGCAGAAAGTTCTGGAATCTGAGAGGAGCTACAAATTTCCTTCCACCCAGCGTTCCCCCAAGTCTCCCGATAAAAATGATACCTCACTTGCGTGGGTAGACCTAGCGCCGGCGACAGGAAACACCCCGAAGCGCAACGTGGACACATCCTAAATTTTGGAAAAAAACAGAGGTGTTTTTTGCGAAGTGCCTACCTGTAGATTTTGGCCTGTAGTTCATCCGGCACCTAGTGAAACCTACCAAACCTGTGCATTTCTGAAAACTAGAGACCTAGGGAAATCCAAGGAGGGGTGACTTGCGGGGCTCGGACCAGGTTCTGTTACCCAGAATCCTTTGCAAACCTCAAAATTTGGCTAAAAAAACACATGTTCCTCACATTTCTGTGGCAGAAAGTTCTGGAATCTGAGAGGAGCTACAAATTTCCTTCCACCCAGCGTTCCCCCAAGTCTCCCGATAAAAATGATACCTCACTTGCGTGGGTAGGCCTAGCGCCGGCGACAGGAAACACCCCAAAGCGCAACGTGGACACATCCTAAATTTTGGAAAAAAATAGAGGTGTTTTTTGCAAAGTGCCTACCTGTAGATTTTGGCCTGTAGCTCAGCCGGCACCTAGGGAAACCTACCAAACCTGTGCATTTCTGAAAACTAGAGACCTAGGGGAATCCAAGGAGGGGTGACTTGCGGGGCTCGGACCAGGTTCTGTTACCCAGAATCCTTTGCAAACCTCAAAATTTGCCTAAAAAAACACATGTTCCTCACATTTCTGTGGCAGAAAGTTCTGGAATCTGAGAGGAGCTACAAAATTCCTTCCACCAAGCGTTCCCCCAAGTCTCCCGATAAAAATGATACCTCACTTGCGTGGGTAGGCCTAGCGCCGGTGACAGGAAACACCCCAAAGCGCAACGTGGACACATCCTAAATTTTGGAAAAAAACATAGGTGTTTTTTGCGAAGTGCCTACCTGTAGATTTTGGCCTCTAGCTCAGCCGGCACCCAGGGAAACCTACCAAACCTGTGCATTTCTGAAAACTAGAGACCTAGGGGAATCCAAGGAGGGGTGACTTGCGGGGCTTGGACCAGGTTCTGTTACCCAGAATCCTTTGCAAACCTCAAAATTTGGCTAAAAAAACACATGTTCCTCACATTTCTGGGGCAGAAAGTTCTGGAATCTGAGAGGAGCTACAAATTTCCTTCCACCCAGCGTTCCCTCAAGTCTCCCGATAAAAATGATACCTCACTTGCGTGGGTAGGCCTAGCGCCGGCGACAGGAAACACCCCAGAGCGCAACGTGGACACATCCTAAATTTGGGAAAAAAACAGAGGTGTTTTTTGCGAAGTGCCTACCTGTAGATTTTGGCCTGTAGCTCAGCCGGCACCTAGGGAAACCTACCAAACCTGTGCATTTCTGAAAACTAGAGACCTAGGGAAATCCAAGGAGGGGTGACTTGCGGGGCTCGGACCAGGTTCTGTTACCCAGAATCCTTTGCAAACCTCAAAATTTGGCTAAAAAAACACATGTTCCTCACATTTCTGTGGCAGAAAGTTCTGGAATCTGAGAGGAGCTACAAATTTCCTTCCACCCAGCGTTCCCCCAAGTCTCCCGATAAAAATGATACCTCACTTGCGTAGGTAGGCCTAGCGCCGGCGACAGGAAACACCCTAAAGCGCAACGTGGACACATCCTAAATTTTGGAAAAAAACAGAGGTGTTTTTTGCGAAGTGCCTACCTGTAGGTTTTGGCTTCTAGCTCAGCCGGCACCTAGGGAAACCTACCAAACCTGTGCATTTCTGAAAACTAGAGACCTAGGGGAATCCAAGGAGGGGTGACTTGCGGGGCTCGGACCAGGTTCTGTTACCCAGAATCCTTTGCAAACCTCAAAATTTGGCTAAAAAAACACATGTTCCTCACATTTCTGTGGCAGAAAGTTCTGGAATCTGAGAGGAGCTACAAATTTCCTTCCACCCAGCGTTCTCCCAAGTCTCCCGATAAAAATGATACCTCACTTGCGTGGGTAGGCCTAGCGCCGGCGACAGGAAACACCCCAAAGCGCAACGTGGACACATCCTAAATTTTGGAAAAAAACAGAGGTGTTTTTTGCGAAGTGCCTACCTGTAGATTTTGGCCTGTAGCTCAGCCGGAACCTAGGGAAACCTACCAAACCAGTGCATTTCTGAAAACTAGAGACCTAGGGAAATCCAAGGAGGGGTGACTTGCGGGGCTCGGACCAGGTTCTGTTACCCAGAATCCTTTGCAAACCTCAAAATTTGGCTAAAAAAACACATGTTCCTCACATTTCTGTGGCAGAAAGTTCTGGAATCTGAGAGGAGCTACAAATTTCCTTCCACCCAGCGTTCCCCCAAGTCTCCCGATAAAAATGATACCTCACTTGCGTAGGTAGGCCTAGCGCCGGCGACAGGAAACACCCCAAAGCGCAACGTGGACACATCCTAAATTTTGGAAAAAAACAGAGGTGTTTTTTGCGAAGTGCCTACTTGTAGATTTTGGCCTCTAGCTCAGCCGGCACCTAGGGAAACCTACCAAACCTGTGCATTTCTGAAAACTAGAGACCTAGGGGAATCCAAGGAGGGGTGACTTGCGGGGCTCGGACCAGGTTCTGTTACCCAGAATCCTTTGCAAACCTCAAAATTTGGCAAAAAAAACACATGTTCCTCACATTTCTGTGGCAGAAAGTTCTGGAATCTGAGAGGAGCTACAAATTTCCTTCCACCCAGCGTTCCCCCAAGTCTCCCGATAAAAATGATACCTCACTTGCGTGGGTAGACCTAGCGCCGGCGACAGGAAACACCCCGAAGCGCAACGTGGACACATCCTAAATTTTGGAAAAAAACAGAGGTGTTTTTTGCGAGGTGCCTACCTATAGATTTTGGCCTGTAGTTCATCCGGCACCTAGTGAAACCTACCAAACCTGTGCATTTCTGAAAACTAGAGACCTAGGGAAATCCAAGGAGGGGTGACTTGCGGGGCTCGGACCAGGTTCTGTTACCCAGAATCCTTTGCATACCTCAAAATTTGGCTAAAAAAACACATGTTCCTCACATTTCTGTGGCAGAAAGTTCTGGAATCTGAGAGGAGCTACAAATTTCCTTCCACCCAGCGTTCCCCCAAGTCTCCCGATAAAAATGATACCTCACTTGCGTGGGTAGGCCTAGCGCCGGCGACAGGAAACACCCCAAAGCGCAACGTGGACACATCCTAAATTTTGGAAAAAAATAGAGGTGTTTTTTGCAAAGTGCCTACCTGTAGATTTTGGCCTGTAGCTCAGCCGGCACCTAGGGAAACCTACCAAACCTGTGCATTTCTGAAAACTAGAGACCTAGGGGAATCCAAGGAGGGGTGACTTGCGGGGCTCGGACCAGGTTCTGTTACCCAGAATCCTTAGCAAACCTAAAAATTTGGCTAAAAAAACACATGTTCCTCACATTTCTGTGGCAGAAAGTTCTGGAATCTGAGAGAAGCTACAAAATTCCTTCCACCAAGCGTTCCCCCAAGTCTCCCGATAAAAATGATACCTCACTTGCGTGGGTAGGCCTAGCGCCGGTGACAGGAAACACCCCAAAGCGCAACGTGGACACATCCTAAATTTTGGAAAAAAACATAGGTGTTTTTTGCGAAGTGCCTACCTGTAGATTTTGGCCTCTAGCTCAGCCGGCACCCAGGGAAACCTACCAAACCTGTGCATTTCTGAAAACTAGAGACCTAGGGGAATCCAAGGAGGGGTGACTTGCGGGGCTCGGACCAGGTTCTGTTACCCAGAATCCTTTGCAAACCTCAAAATTTGGCTAAAAAAACACATGTTCCTCACATTTCTGGGGCAGAAAGTTCTGGAATCTGAGAGGAGCTACAAATTTCCTTCCACCCAGCGTTCCCTCAAGTCTCCCGATAAAAATGATACCTCACTTGCGTGGGTAGGCCTAGCGCCGGCGACAGGAAACACCCCAGAGCGCAACGTGGACACATCCTAAATTTGGGAAAAAAACAGAGGTGTTTTTTGCGAAGTGCCTACCTGTAGATTTTGGCCTGTAGCTCAGAAGGCACCTAGGGAAACCTACCAAACCTGTGCATTTCTGAAAACTAGAGACCTAGGGAAATCCAAGGAGGGGTGACTTGCGGGGCTCGGACCAGGTTCTGTTACCCAGAATCCTTTGCAAACCTCAAAATTTGGCTAAAAAAACACATGTTCCTCACATTTCTGTGGCAGAAAGTTCTTGAATCTGAGAGGAGCTACAAATTTCCTTCCACCCAGCGTTCCCCCAAGTCTCCCGATAAAAATGATACCTCACTTGCGTGGGTAGGCCTAGCGCCGGCGACAGGAAACACCCCAAAGCGCAACGTGGACACATCCTAAATTTTGGAAAAAAACAGAGGTGTTTTTTGCGAAGTGCCTACCTGTAGATTTTGGCCTCTAGCTCAGCCGGCACCTAGGGAAACCTACCAAACCTGTGCATTTCTGAAAACTAGAGACCTAGGGGAATCCAAGGAGGGGTGACTTGCGGGGCTCGGACCAGGTTCTGTTACCCAGAATCCTTTGCAAACCTCAAAATTTGGCTAAAAAAACACATGTTCCTCACATTTCTGTGGCAGAAAGTTCTGGAATCTGAGAGGAGCTACAAATTTCCTTCCACCCAGCGTTCCCCCAAGTCTCCCGATAAAAATGATACCTCACTTGCGTGGGTAGGCCTAGCGCCGGCGACAGGAAACACCCCAAAGCGCAACGTGGACACATCCTAAATTTTGGAAAAAAACATAGGTGTTTTTTGCGAAGTGCCTACCTGTAGATTTTGGCCTCTAGCTCAGCCGGCACCCAGGGAAACCTACCAAACCTGTGCATTTCTGAAAACTAGAGACCTAGGGGAATCCAAGGAGGGGTGACTTGCGGGGCTCGGACCAGGTTCTGTTACCCAGAATCCTTTGCAAACCTCAAAATTTGGCTAAAAAAACACATGTTCCTCACATTTCTGGGGCAGAAAGTTCTGGAATCTGAGAGGAGCTTCAAATTTCCTTCCACCCAGCGTTCCCTCAAGTCTCCCGATAAAAATGATACCTCACTTGCGTGGGTAGGCCTAGCGCCGGCGACAGGAAACACCCCAGAGCGCAACGTGGACACATCCTAAATTTGGGAAAAAAACAGAGGTGTTTTTTGCGAAGTGCCTACCTGTAGATTTTGGCCTGTAGCTCAGCCGGCACCTAGGGAAACCTACCAAACCTGTGCATTTCTGAAAACTAGAGACCTAGGGAAATCCAAGGAGGGGTGACTTGCGGGGCTCGGACCAGGTTCTGTTACCCAGAATCCTTTGCAAACCTCAAAATTTGGCTAAAAAAACACATGTTCCTCACATTTCTGTGGCAGAAAGTTCTTGAATCTGAGAGGAGCTACAAATTTCCTTCCACCCAGCGTTCCCCCAAGTCTCCCGATAAAAATGATACCTCACTTGCGTGGGTAGGCCTAGCGCCGGCGACAGGAAACACCCCAAAGCGCAACGTGGACACATCCTAAATTTTGGAAAAAAACAGAGGTGTTTTTTGCGAAGTGCCTACCTGTAGATTTTGGCCTCTAGCTCAGCCGGCACCTAGGGAAACCTACCAAACCTGTGCATTTCTGAAAACTAGAGACCTAGGGGAATCCAAGGAGGGGTGACTTGCGGGGCTCGGACCAGGTTCTGTTACCCAGAATCCTTTGCAAACCTCAAAATTTGGCTAAAAAAACACATGTTCCTCACATTTCTGTGGCAGAAGGTTCTGGAATCTGAGAGGAGCTACAAATTTCCTTCCACCCAGCGTTCCCCCAAGTCTCCCGATAAAAATGATACCTCACTTGCGTGGGTAGGCCTAGCGCCGGCGACAGGAAACACCCCAAAGCGCAACGTGGACACATCCTAAATTTTGGAAAAAAACAGAGGTGTTTTTTGCGAAGTGCCTACCTGTAGATTTTGGCCTGTAGCTCAGCCGGAACCTAGGGAAACCTACCAAACCAGTGCATTTCTGAAAACTAGAGACCTAGGGAAATCCAAGGAGGGGTGACTTGCGGGGCTCGGACCAGGTTCTGTTACCCAGAATCCTTTGCAAACCTCAAAATTTGGCTAAAAAAACACATGTTCCTCACATTTCTGTGGCAGAAAGTTCTGGAATCTGAGAGGAGCTACAAATTTCCTTCCACCCAGCGTTCCCCCAAGTCTCCCGATAAAAATGATACCTCACTTGCGTAGGTAGGCCTAGCGCCGGCGACAGGAAACACCCCAAAGCGCAACGTGGACACATCCTAAATTTTGGGAAAATACAGAGGTGTTTTTTGCGAAGTGCCTACCTGTAGATTTTGGCCTCTAGCTCAGCCGGCACCTAGGGAAACCTACCAAACCTGTGCAATTCTGAAAACTAGAGACCTAGGGGAATCCAAGGAGGGGTGACTTGCGGGGCTCGGACCAGGTTCTGTTACCCAGAATCCTTTGCAAACCTCAAGATTTGGCTAAAAAAACACATGTTCCTCACATTTCTGTGGCAGAAAGTTCTGGAATCTGAGAGGAGCTACAAATTTCCTTCCACCCAGCGTTCCCCCAAGTCTCCCGATAAAAATGATACCTCACTTGCGTGGGTAGGCCTAGCGCCGGCGACAGGAAACACCCCAAAGCGCAACGTGGACACATCCTAAATTTTGGAAAAAAACAGAGGTGTTTTTTGCGAAGTGCCTACCTGTAGATTTTGGCCTGTAGCTCAGCCGGCACCTAGGGAAACCTACCAAACCTGTGCATTTCTGAAAACTAGAGACCTAGGGAAATCCAAGGAGGGGTGACTTGCGGGGCTCGGACCAGGTTCTGTTACCCAGAATCCTTTGCAAACCTCAAAATTTGGCTAAAAAAACACATGTTCCTCACATTTCTGTGGCAGAAAGTTCTGGAATCTGAGAGGAGCTACAAATTCCCTTCCACCCAGCGTTCCCCCAAGTCTCCCGATAAAAATGATACCTCACTTGCATGGGTAGGCCTAGCGCCGGCGACAGGAAACACCCCAAAGCGCAACGTGGACACATCCTAAATTTTGGGAAAAAACAGAGGTGTTTTTTGCGAAGTGCCTACCTGTAGATTTTGGCCTCTAGCTCAGCCGGCACCTAGGGAAACCTACCAAACCTGTGCAATTCTGAAAACTAGAGACCTAGGGGAATCCAAGGAGGGGTGACTTGCGGGGCTCGGACCAGGTTCTGTTACCCAGAATCCTTTGCAAACCTCAAAATTTGGCTAAAAAAACACATGTTCCTCACATTTCTGCGGCAGAAAGTTCTGGAATCTGAGAGGAGCTACAAATTTCCTTCCACCCAGCGTTCCCCCAAGTCTCCCGATAAAAATGATACCTCACTTGCGTGGGTAGGCCTAGCGCCGGCGACAGGAAACACCCCAAAGCGCAACGTGGACACATCCTAAATTTTGGGAAAAAACAGAGGTGTTTTTTGCGAAGTGCCTACCTGTAGATTTTGGCCTCTAGCTCAGCCGGCACCTAGGGTAACCTACCAAACCTGTGCAATTCTGAAAACTAGAGACCTAGGGGAATCCAAGGAGGGGTGACTTGCGGGGCTCGGACCAGGTTCTGTTACCCAGAATCCTTTGCAAACCTCAAAATTTGGCTAAAAAAACACATGTTCCTCACATTTCTGTGGCAGAAAGTTCTGGAATCTGAGAGGAGCTACAAATTTCCTTCCACCCAGCGTTCCCCCAAGTCTCCCGATAAAAATGATACCTCACTTGCGTGGGTAGGCCTAGCGCCGGCGACAGGAAACACCCCAAAGCGCAACGTGGACACATCCTAAATTTTGGAAAAAAACAGAGGTGTTTTTTGCGAAGTGCCTACCTGTAGATTTTGGCCTCTAGCTCAGCCGGCACCTAGGGAAACCTACCAAACCTGTGCATTTCTGAAAACTAGAGACCTAGGGGAATCCAAGGAGGGGTGACTTGCGGGGCTCGGACCAGGTTCTGTTACCCAGAATCCTTTGCAAACCTCAAAATTTGGCTAAAAAAACACATGTTCCTCACACTTCTGTGGCAGAAAGTTCTGGAATCTGAGAGGAGCTACAAATTTCCTTCCACCCAGCGTTCCCCCAAGTCTCCCGATAAAAATGATACCTCACTTGCGTGGGTAGGCCTAGCGCCAGCGACAGGAAACACCCCAAAGCGCAACGTGGACACATCCTAAATTTTGGAAAAAAACAGAGGTGTTTTTTGCGAAGTGCCTACCTGTAGATTTTGGCCTCTAGCTCAGCCGGCACCTAGGGAAACCTACCAAACCTGTGCATTTCTGAAAACTAGAGACCTAGGGGAATCCAAGGAGGGGTGACTTGCGGGGCTCGGACCAGGTTCTGTTACCCAGAATCCTTTGCAAACCTCAAAATTTGGCTAAAAAAACACATGTTCCTCACATTTCTGTGGCAGAAAGTTCTGGAATCTGAGAGGAGCTACAAATTTCCTTCCACCCAGCGTTCCCCCAAGTCTCCCGATAAAAATGATACCTCACTTGCATGGGTAGGCCTAGCGCCGGCGACAGGAAACACCCCAAAGCGCAACGTGGACACATCCTAAATTTTGGGAAAAAACAGAGGTGTTTTTTGCAAAGTGCCTACCTGTAGATTTTGGCCTCTAGCTCAGCCGGCACCTAGGGAAACCTACCAAACCTGTGCATTTCTGAAAACTAGAGACCTAGGGGAATCCAAGGAGGGGTGACTTGCGGGGCTCGGACCAGGTTCTGTTACCCAGAATCCTTTGCAAACCTCAAAATTTGGCTAAAAAAACACATGTTCCTCACATTTCTGTGGCAGAAAGTTCTGGAATCTGAGAGGAGCTACAAATTTCCTTCCACCCAGCGTTCCCCCAAGTCTCCCGATAAAAATGATACCTCACTTGCGTGGGTAGGCCTAGCGCCGGCGACAGGAAACACCACAAAGCGCAACGTGGACACATCCTAAATTTTGGAAAAAAACAGAGGTGTTTTTTGCGAAGTGCCTACCTGTAGATTTTGGCCTGTAGCTCAGCCGGAACCTAGGGAAACCTACCAAACCAGTGCATTTCTGAAAACTAGAGACCTAGGGAAATCCAAGGAGGGGTGACTTGCGGGGCTCGGACCAGGTTCTGTTACCCAGAATCCTTTGCAAACCTCAAAATTTGGCTAAAAAAACACATGTTCCTCACATTTCTGTGGCAGAAAGTTCTGGAATCTGAGAGGAGCTACAAATTTCCTTCCACCCAGCGTTCCCCCAAGTCTCCCGATAAAAATGATACCTCACTTGCGTAGGTAGGCCTAGCGCCGGCGACAGGAAACACCCCAAAGCGCAACGTGGACACATCCTAAATTTTGGAAAAAAACAGAGGTGTTTTTTGCGAAGTGCCTACTTGTAGATTTTGGCCTCTAGCTCAGCCGGCACCTAGGGAAACCTACCAAACCTGTGCATTTCTGAAAACTAGAGACCTAGGGGAATCCAAGGAGGGGTGACTTGCGGGGCTCGGACCAGGTTCTGTTACCCAGAATCCTTTGCAAACCTCAAAATTTGGCAAAAAACCACATGTTCCTCACATTTCTGTGGCAGAAAGTTCTGGAATCTGAGAGGAGCTACAAATTTCCTTCCACCCAGCGTTCCCCAAAGTCTCCCGATAAAAATGATACCTCACTTGCGTGGGTAGACCTAGCGCCGGCGACAGGAAACACCCCGAAGCGCAACGTGGACACATCCTAAATTTTGGAAAAAAACAGAGGTGTTTTTTGCGAAGTGCCTACCTGTAGATTTTGGCCTGTAGTTCATCCGGCACCTAGTGAAACCTACCAAACCTGTGCATTTCTGAAAACTAGAGACCTAGGGAAATCCAAGGAGGGGTGACTTGCGGGGCTCGGACCAGGTTCTGTTACCCAGAATCCTTTGCAAACCTCAAAATTTGGCTAAAAAAACACATGTTCCTCACATTTCTGTGGCAGAAAGTTCTGGAATCTGAGAGGAGCTACAAATTTCCTTCCACCCAGCGTTCCCCCAAGTCTCCCGATAAAAATGATACCTCACTTGCGTGGGTAGGCCTAGCGCCGGCGACAGGAAACACCCCAAAGCGCAACGTGGACACATCCTAAATTTTGGAAAAAAATAGAGGTGTTTTTTGCAAAGTGCCTACCTGTAGATTTTGGCCTGTAGCTCAGCCGGCACCTAGGGAAACCTACCAAACCTGTGCATTTCTGAAAACTAGAGACCTAGGGGAATCCAAGGAGGGGTGACTTGCGGGGCTCGGACCAGGTTCTGTTACCCAGAATCCTTTGCAAACCTCAAAATTTGCCTAAAAAAACACATGTTCCTCACATTTCTGTGGCAGAAAGTTCTGGAATCTGAGAGGAGCTACAAAATTCCTTCCACCAAGCGTTCCCCCAAGTCTCCCGATAAAAATGATACCTCACTTGCGTGGGTAGGCCTAGCGCCGGTGACAGGAAACACCCCAAAGCGCAACGTGGACACATCCTAAATTTTGGAAAAAAACATAGGTGTTTTTTGCGAAGTGCCTACCTGCAGATTTTGGCCTCTAGCTCAGCCGGCACCCAGGGAAACCTACCAAACCTGTGCATTTCTGAAAACTAGAGACCTAGGGGAATCCAAGGAGGGGTGACTTGCGGGGCTTGGACCAGGTTCTGTTACCCAGAATCCTTTGCAAACCTCAAAATTTGGCTAAAAAAACACATGTTCCTCACATTTCTGGGGCAGAAAGTTCTGGAATCTGAGAGGAGCTACAAATTTCCTTCCACCCAGCGTTCCCTCAAGTCTCCCGATAAAAATGATACCTCACTTGCGTGGGTAGGCCTAGCGCCGGCGACAGGAAACACCCCAGAGCGCAACGTGGACACATCCTAAATTTGGGAAAAAAACAGAGGTGTTTTTTGCGAAGTGCCTACCTGTAGATTTTGGCCTGTAGCTCAGCCGGCACCTAGGGAAACCTACCAAACCTGTGCATTTCTGAAAACTAGAGACCTAGGGAAATCCAAGGAGGGGTGACTTGCGGGGCTCGGACCAGGTTCTGTTACCCAGAATCCTTTGCAAACCTCAAAATTTGGCTAAAAAAACACATGTTCCTCACATTTCTGTGGCAGAAAGTTCTGGAATCTGAGAGGAGCTACAAATTTTCTTCCACCCAGCGTTCCCCCAAGTCTCCCGATAAAAATGATACCTCACTTGCGTAGGTAGGCCTAGCGCCGGCGACAGGAAACACCCTAAAGCGCAACGTGGACACATCCTAAATTTTGGAAAAAAACAGAGGTGTTTTTTGCGAAGTGCCTACCTGTAGATTTTGGCTTCTAGCTCAGCCGGCACCTAGGGAAACCTACCAAACCTGTGCATTTCTGAAAACTAGAGACCTAGGGGAATCCAAGGAGGGGTGACTTGCGGGCCTCGGACCAGGTTCTGTTACCCAGAATCCTTTGCAAACCTCAAAATTTGGCTAAAAAAACACATGTTCCTCACATTTCTGTGGCAGAAAGTTCTGGAATCTGAGAGGAGCTACAAATTTCCTTCCACCCAGCGTTCTCCCAAGTCTCCCGATAAAAATGATACCTCACTTGCGTGGGTAGGCCTAGCGCCGGCGACAGGAAACACCCCAAAGCGCAACGTGGACACATCCTAAATTTTGGAAAAAAACAGAGGTGTTTTTTGCGAAGTGCCTACCTGTAGATTTTGGCCTGTAGCTCAGCCGGAACCTAGGGAAACCTACCAAACCAGTGCATTTCTGAAAACTAGAGACCTAGGGAAATCCAAGGAGGGGTGACTTGCGGGGCTCGGACCAGGTTCTGTTACCCAGAATCCTTTGCAAACCTCAAAATTTGGCTAAAAAAACACATGTTCCTCACATTTCTGTGGCAGAAAGTTCTGGAATCTGAGAGGAGCTACAAATTTCCTTCCACCCAGCGTTCCCCCAAGTCTCCCGATAAAAATGATACCTCACTTGCGTAGGTAGGCCTAGCGCCGGCGACAGGAAACACCCCAAAGCGCAACGTGGACACATCCTAAATTTTGGAAAAAAACAGAGGTGTTTTTTGCGAAGTGCCTACTTGTAGATTTTGGCCTCTAGCTCAGCCGGCACCTAGGGAAACCTACCAAACCTGTGCATTTCTGAAAACTAGAGACCTAGGGGAATCCAAGGAGGGGTGACTTGCGGGGCTCGGACCAGGTTCTGTTACCCAGAATCCTTTGCAAACCTCAAAATTTGGCAAAAAAAACACATGTTCCTCACATTTCTGTGGCAGAAAGTTCTGGAATCTGAGAGGAGCTACAAATTTCCTTCCACCCAGCGTTCCCCCAAGTCTCCCGATAAAAATGATACCTCACTTGTGTGGGTAGACCTAGCGCCGGCGACAGGAAACACCCCGAAGCGCAACGTGGACACATCCTAAATTTTGGAAAAAAACAGAGGTGTTTTTTGCGAAGTGCCTACCTATAGATTTTGGCCTGTAGTTCATCCGGCACCTAGTGAAACCTACCAAACCTGTGCATTTCTGAAAACTAGAGACCTAGGGAAATCCAAGGAGGGGTGACTTGCGGGGCTCGGACCAGGTTCTGTTACCCAGAATCCTTTGCATACCTCAAAATTTGGCTAAAAAAACACATGTTCCTCACATTTCTGTGGCAGAAAGTTCTGGAATCTGAGAGGAGCTACAAATTTCCTTCCACCCAGCGTTCCCCCAAGTCTCCCGATAAAAATGATACCTCACTTGCGTGGGTAGGCCTAGCGCCGGCGACAGGAAACACCCCAAAGCGCAACGTGGACACATCCTAAATTTTGGAAAAAATAGAGGTGTTTTTTGCAAAGTGCCTACCTGTAGATTTTGGCCTGTAGCTCAGCCGGCACCTAGGGAAACCTACCAAACCTGTGCATTTCTGAAAACTAGAGACCTAGGGGAATCCAAGGAGGGGTGACTTGCGGGGCTCGGACCAGGTTCTGTTACCCAGAATCCTTAGCAAACCTAAAAATTTGGCTAAAAAAACACATGTTCCTCACATTTCTGTGGCAGAAAGTTCTGGAATCTGAGAGGAGCTACAAAATTCCTTCCACCAAGCGTTCCCCCAAGTCTCCCGATAAAAATGATACCTCACTTGCGTGGGTAGGCCTAGCGCCGGTGACAGGAAACACCCCAAAGCGCAACGTGGACACATCCTAAATTTTGGAAAAAAACATAGGTGTTTTTTGCGAAGTGCCTACCTGTAGATTTTGGCCTCTAGCTCAGCCGGCACCCAGGGAAACCTACCAAACCTGTGCATTTCTGAAAACTAGAGACCTAGGGGAATCCAAGGAGGGGTGACTTGCGGGGCTCGGACCAGGTTCTGTTACCCAGAATCCTTTGCAAACCTCAAAATTTGGCTAAAAAAACACATGTTCCTCACATTTCTGGGGCAGAAAGTTCTGGAATCTGAGAGGAGCTACAAATTTCCTTCCACCCAGCGTTCCCTCAAGTCTCCCGATAAAAATGATACCTCACTTGCGTGGGTAGGCCTAGCGCCGGCGACAGGAAACACCCCAGAGCGCAACGTGGACACATCCTAAATTTGGGAAAAAAACAGAGGTGTTTTTTGCGAAGTGCCTACCTGTAGATTTTGGCCTGTAGCTCAGCCGGCACCTAGGGAAACCTACCAAACCTGTGCATTTCTGAAAACTAGAGACCTAGGGAAATCCAAGGAGGGGTGACTTGCGGGGCTCGGACCAGGTTCTGTTACCCAGAATCCTTTGCAAACCTCAAAATTTGGCTAAAAAAACACATGTTCCTCACATTTCTGTGGCAGAAAGTTCTTGAATCTGAGAGGAGCTACAAATTTCCTTCCACCCAGCGTTCCCCCAAGTCTCCCGATAAAAATGATACCTCACTTGCGTGGGTAGGCCTAGCGCCGGCGACAGGAAACACCCCAAAGCGCAACGTGGACACATCCTAAATTTTGGAAAAAAACAGAGGTGTTTTTTGCGAAGTGCCTACCTGTAGATTTTGGCCTCTAGCTCAGCCGGCACCTAGGGAAACCTACCAAACCTGTGCATTTCTGAAAACTAGAGACCTAGGGGAATCCAAGGAGGGGTGACTTGCGGGGCTCGGACCAGGTTCTGTTACCCAGAATCCTTTGCAAACCTCAAAATTTGGCTAAAAAAACACATGTTCCTCACATTTCTGTGGCAGAAAGTTCTGGAATCTGAGAGGAGCTACAAATTTCCTTCCACCCAGCGTTCCCCCAAGTCTCCCGATAAAAATGATACCTCACTTGCGTGGGTAGGCCTAGCGCCGGCGACAGGAAACACCCCAAAGCGCAACGTGGACACATCCTAAATTTTGGAAAAAAACATAGGTGTTTTTTGCGAAGTGCCTACCTGTAGATTTTGGCCTCTAGCTCAGCCGGCACCCAGGGAAACCTACCAAACCTGTGCATTTCTGAAAACTAGAGACCTAGGGGAATCCAAGGAGGGGTGACTTGCGGGGCTCGGACCAGGTTCTGTTACCCAGAATCCTTTGTAAACCTCAAAATTTGGCTAAAAAAACACATGTTCCTCACATTTCTGGGGCAGAAAGTTCTGGAATCTGAGAGGAGCTACAAATTTCCTTCCACCCAGCGTTCCCTCAAGTCTCCCGATAAAAATGATACCTCACTTGCGTGGGTAGGCCTAGCGCCGGCGACAGGAAACACCCCAGAGCGCAACGTGGACACATCCTAAATTTGGGAAAAAAACAGAGGTGTTTTTTGCGAAGTGCCTACCTGTAGATTTTGGCCTGTAGCTCAGCCGGCACCTAGGGAAACCTACCAAACCTGTGCATTTCTGAAAACTAGAGACCTAGGGAAATCCAAAGAGGGGTGACTTGCGGGGCTCGGACCAGGTTCTGTTACCCAGAATCCTTTGCAAACCTCAAAATTTGGCTAAAAAAACACATGTTCCTCACATTTCTGTGGCAGAAAGTTCTTGAATCTGAGAGGAGCTACAAATTTCCTTCCACCCAGCGTTCCCCCAAGTCTCCCGATAAAAATGATACCTCACTTGCGTGGGTAGGCCTAGCGCCGGCGACAGGAAACACCCCAAAGCGCAACGTGGACACATCCTAAATTTTGGAAAAAAACAGAGGTGTTTTTTGCGAAGTGCCTACCTGTAGATTTTGGCCTCTAGCTCAGCCGGCACCTAGGGAAACCTACCAAACCTGTGCATTTCTGAAAACTAGAGACCTAGGGGAATCCAAGGAGGGGTGACTTGCGGGGCTCGGACCAGGTTCTGTTACCCAGAATCCTTTGCAAACCTCAAAATTTGGCTAAAAAAACACATGTTCCTCACATTTCTGTGGCAGAAGGTTCTGGAATCTGAGAGGAGCTACAAATTTCCTTCCACCCAGCGTTCCCCCAAGTCTCCCGATAAAAATGATACCTCACTTGCGTGGGTAGGCCTAGCGCCGGCGACAGGAAACACCCCAAAGCGCAACGTGGACACATCCTAAATTTTGGAAAAAAACAGAGGTGTTTTTTGCGAAGTGCCTACCTGTAGATTTTGGCCTGTAGCTCAGCCGGAACCTAGGGAAACCTACCAAACCAGTGCATTTCTGAAAACTAGAGACCTAGGGAAATCCAAGGAGGGGTGACTTGCGGGGCTCGGACCAGGTTCTGTTACCCAGAATCCTTTGCAAACCTCAAAATTTGGCTAAAAAAACACATGTTCCTCACATTTCTGTGGCAGAAAGTTCTGGAATCTGAGAGGAGCTACAAATTTCCTTCCACCCAGCGTTCCCCCAAGTCTCCCGATAAAAATGATACCTCACTTGCGTAGGTAGGCCTAGCGCCGGCGACAGGAAACACCCCAAAGCGCAACGTGGACACATCCTAAATTTTGGGAAAATACAGAGGTGTTTTTTGCGAAGTGCCTACCTGTAGATTTTGGCCTCTAGCTCAGCCGGCACCTAGGGAAACCTACCAAACCTGTGCAATTCTGAAAACTAGAGACCTAGGGGAATCCAAGGAGGGGTGACTTGCGGGGCTCGGACCAGGTTCTGTTACCCAGAATCCTTTGCAAACCTCAAGATTTGGCTAAAAAAACACATGTTCCTCACATTTCTGTGGCAGAAAGTTCTGGAATCTGAGAGGAGCTACAAATTTCCTTCCACCCAGCGTTCCCCCAAGTCTCCCGATAAAAATGATACCTCACTTGCGTGGGTAGGCCTAGCGCCGGCGACAGGAAACACCCCAAAGCGCAACGTGGACACATCCTAAATTTTGGAAAAAAACAGAGGTGTTTTTTGCGAAGTGCCTACCTGTAGATTTTGGCCTGTAGCTCAGCCGGCACCTAGGGAAACCTACCAAACCTGTGCATTTCTGAAAACTAGAGACCTAGGGAAATCCAAGGAGGGGTGACTTGCGGGGCTCGGACCAGGTTCTGTTACCCAGAATCCTTTGCAAACCTCAAAATTTGGCTAAAAAAACACATGTTCCTCACATTTCTGTGGCAGAAAGTTCTGGAATCTGAGAGGAGCTACAAATTCCCTTCCACCCAGCGTTCCCCCAAGTCTCCCGATAAAAATGATACCTCACTTGCATGGGTAGGCCTAGCGCCGGCGACAGGAAACACCCCAAAGCGCAACGTGGACACATCCTAAATTTTGGGAAAAAACAGAGGTGTTTTTTGCGAAGTGCCTACCTGTAGATTTTGGCCTCTAGCTCAGCCGGCACCTAGGGAAACCTACCAAACCTGTGCAATTCTGAAAACTAGAGACCTAGGGGAATCCAAGGAGGGGTGACTTGCGGGGCTCGGACCAGGTTCTGTTACCCAGAATCCTTTGCAAACCTCAAAATTTGGCTAAAAAAACACATGTTCCTCACATTTCTGTGGCAGAAAGTTCTGGAATCTGAGAGGAGCTACAAATTTCCTTCCACCCAGCGTTCCCCCAAGTCTCCCGATAAAAATGATACCTCACTTGCGTGGGTAGGCCTAGCGCCGGCGACAGGAAACACCCCAAAGCGCAACGTGGACACATCCTAAATTTTGGAAAAAAACATAGGTGTTTTTTGCGAAGTGCCTACCTGTAGATTTTGGCCTCTAGCTCAGCCGGCACCCAGGGAAACCTACCAAACCTGTGCATTTCTGAAAACTAGAGACCTAGGGGAATCCAAGGAGGGGTGACTTGCGGGGCTCGGACCAGGTTCTGTTACCCAGAATCCTTTGTAAACCTCAAAATTTGGCTAAAAAAACACATGTTCCTCACATTTCTGGGGCAGAAAGTTCTGGAATCTGAGAGGAGCTACAAATTTCCTTCCACCCAGCGTTCCCTCAAGTCTCCCGATAAAAATGATACCTCACTTGCGTGGGTAGGCCTAGCGCCGGCGACAGGAAACACCCCAGAGCGCAACGTGGACACATCCTAAATTTGGGAAAAAAACAGAGGTGTTTTTTGCGAAGTGCCTACCTGTAGATTTTGGCCTGTAGCTCAGCCGGCACCTAGGGAAACCTACCAAACCTGTGCATTTCTGAAAACTAGAGACCTAGGGAAATCCAAAGAGGGGTGACTTGCGGGGCTCGGACCAGGTTCTGTTACCCAGAATCCTTTGCAAACCTCAAAATTTGGCTAAAAAAACACATGTTCCTCACATTTCTGTGGCAGAAAGTTCTTGAATCTGAGAGGAGCTACAAATTTCCTTCCACCCAGCGTTCCCCCAAGTCTCCCGATAAAAATGATACCTCACTTGCGTGGGTAGGCCTAGCGCCGGCGACAGGAAACACCCCAAAGCGCAACGTGGACACATCCTAAATTTTGGAAAAAAACAGAGGTGTTTTTTGCGAAGTGCCTACCTGTAGATTTTGGCCTCTAGCTCAGCCGGCACCTAGGGAAACCTACCAAACCTGTGCATTTCTGAAAACTAGAGACCTAGGGGAATCCCAGGAGGGGTGACTTGCGGGGCTCGGACCAGGTTCTGTTACCCAGAATCCTTTGCAAACCTCAAAATTTGGCTAAAAAAACACATGTTCCTCACATTTCTGTGGCAGAAGGTTCTGGAATCTGAGAGGAGCTACAAATTTCCTTCCACCCAGCGTTCCCCCAAGTCTCCCGATAAAAATGATACCTCACTTGCGTGGGTAGGCCTAGCGCTGGCGACAGGAAACACCCCAAAGCGCAACGTGGACACATCCTAAATTTTGGAAAAAAACAGAGGTGTTTTTTGCGAAGTGCCTACCTGTAGATTTTGGCCTGTAGCTCAGCCGGAACCTAGGGAAACCTACCAAACCAGTGCATTTCTGAAAACTAGAGACCTAGGGAAATCCAAGGAGGGGTGACTTGCGGGGCTCGGACCAGGTTCTGTTACCCAGAATCCTTTGCAAACCTCAAAATTTGGCTAAAAAAACACATGTTCCTCACATTTCTGTGGCAGAAAGTTCTGGAATCTGAGAGGAGCTACAAATTTCCTTCCACCCAGCGTTCCCCCAAGTCTCCCGATAAAAATGATACCTCACTTGCGTAGGTAGGCCTAGCGCCGGCGACAGGAAACACCCCAAAGCGCAACGTGGACACATCCTAAATTTTGGGAAAATACAGAGGTGTTTTTTGCGAAGTGCCTACCTGTAGATTTTGGCCTCTAGCTCAGCCGGCACCTAGGGAAACCTACCAAACCTGTGCAATTCTGAAAACTAGAGACCTAGGGGAATCCAAGGAGGGGTGACTTGCGGGGCTCGGACCAGGTTCTGTTACCCAGAATCCTTTGCAAACCTCAAGATTTGGCTAAAAAAACACATGTTCCTCACATTTCTGTGGCAGAAAGTTCTGGAATCTGAGAGGAGCTACAAATTTCCTTCCACCCAGCGTTCCCCCAAGTCTCCCGATAAAAATGATACCTCACTTGCGTGGGTAGGCCTAGCGCCGGCGACAGGAAACACCCCAAAGCGCAACGTGGACACATCCTAAATTTTGGAAAAAAACAGAGGTGTTTTTTGCGAAGTGCCTACCTGTAGATTTTGGCCTGTAGCTCAGCCGGCACCTAGGGAAACC
The DNA here is from genome assembly GCF_031143425.1 of Pleurodeles waltl. Lineage (NCBI taxonomy): Eukaryota > Metazoa > Chordata > Amphibia > Caudata > Salamandridae > Pleurodeles > Pleurodeles waltl. Next base: position 678,652,359 of record NC_090450.1, on the reverse strand, counting down.
TACCAAACCTGTGCATTTCTGAAAACTAGAGACCTAGGGAAATCCAAGGAGGGGTGACTTGCGGGGCTCGGACCAGGTTCTGTTACCCAGAATCCTTTGCAAACCTCAAAATTTGGCTAAAAAAACACATGTTCCTCACATTTCTGTGGCAGAAAGTTCTGGAATCTGAGAGGAGCTACAAATTCCCTTCCACCCAGCGTTCCCCCAAGTCTCCCGATAAAAATGATACCTCACTTGCATGGGTAGGCCTAGCGCCGGCGACAGGAAACACCCCAAAGCGCAACGTGGACACATCCTAAATTTTGGGAAAAAACAGAGGTGTTTTTTGCGAAGTGCCTACCTGTAGATTTTGGCCTCTAGCTCAGCCGGCACCTAGGGAAACCTACCAAACCTGTGCAATTCTGAAAACTAGAGACCTAGGGGAATCCAAGGAGGGGTGACTTGCGGGGCTCGGACCAGGTTCTGTTACCCAGAATCCTTTGCAAACCTCAAAATTTGGCTAAAAAAACACATGTTCCTCACATTTCTGCGGCAGAAAGTTCTGGAATCTGAGAGGAGCTACAAATTTCCTTCCACCCAGCGTTCCCCCAAGTCTCCCGATAAAAATGATACCTCACTTGCGTGGGTAGGCCTAGCGCCGGCGACAGGAAACACCCCAAAGCGCAACGTGGACACATCCTAAATTTTGGGAAAAAACAGAGGTGTTTTTTGCGAAGTGCCTACCTGTAGATTTTGGCCTCTAGCTCAGCCGGCACCTAGGGTAACCTACCAAACCTGTGCAATTCTGAAAACTAGAGACCTAGGGGAATCCAAGGAGGGGTGACTTGCGGGGCTCGGACCAGGTTCTGTTACCCAGAATCCTTTGCAAACCTCAAAATTTGGCTAAAAAAACACATGTTCCTCACATTTCTGTGGCAGAAAGTTCTGGAATCTGAGAGGAGCTACAAATTTCCTTCCACCCAGCGTTCCCCCAAGTCTCCCGATAAAAATGATACCTCACTTGCGTGGGTAGGCCTAGCGCCAGCGACAGGAAACACCCCAAAGCGCAACGTGGACACATCCTAAATTTTGGAAAAAAACAGAGGTGTTTTTTGCGAAGTGCCTACCTGTAGATTTTGGCCTCTAGCTCAGCCGGCACCTAGGGAAACCTACCAAACCTGTGCATTTCTGAAAACTAGAGACCTAGGGGAATCCAAGGAGGGGTGACTTGCGGGGCTCGGACCAGGTTCTGTTACCCAGAATCCTTTGCAAACCTCAAAATTTGGCTAAAAAAACACATGTTCCTCACACTTCTGTGGCAGAAAGTTCTGGAATCTGAGAGGAGCTACAAATTTCCTTCCACCCAGCGTTCCCCCAAGTCTCCCGATAAAAATGATACCTCACTTGCGTGGGTAGGCCTAGCGCCGGCGACAGGAAACACCCCAAAGCGCAACGTGGACACATCCTAAATTTTGGAAAAAAACAGAGGTGTTTTTTGCGAAGTGCCTACTTGTAGATTTTGGCCTCTAGCTCAGCCGGCACCTAGGGAAACCTACCAAACCTGTGCATTTCTGAAAACTAGAGACCTAGGGGAATCCAAGGAGTGGTGACTTGTGGGGCTCGCACCAGGTTCTGTTACCCAGAATCCTTTGCAAACCTCAAAATTTGGCTAAAAAAACACATGTTCCTCACATTTCTGTGGCAGAAAGTTCTGGAATCTGAGAGGAGCTACAAATTTCCTTCCACCCAGCGTTCCCCCAAGTCTCCCGATAAAAATGATACCTCACTTGCGTAGGTAGGCCTAGCGCCGGCGACAGGAAACACCCCAAAGCGCAATGTGGACACATCCTAAATTTTGGAAAAAAACAGAGGTGTTTTTTGCGAAGTGCCTACCTGTAGATTTTGGCCTCTAGCTCAGCCGGCACCTAGGGAAACCTACCAAACCTGTGCATTTCTGAAAACTAGAGACCTAGGGGAATCCAAGGAGGGGTGACTTGCGGGGCTCGGACCAGGTTCTGTTACCCAGAATCCTTTGCAAACATCAAAATTTGGCTAAAAAAACACATGTTCCTCACATTTCTGTGGCAGAAAGTTCTGGAATCTGAGAGGAGCTACAAATTTCCTTCCACCCAGCGTTCCCCCAAGTCTCCCGATAAAAATGATACCTCACTTGCATGGGTAGGCCTAGCGCCGGCGACAGGAAACACCCCAAAGCGCAACGTGGACACATCCTAAATTTTGGGAAAAAACAGAGGTGTTTTTTGCAAAGTGCCTACCTGTAGATTTTGGCCTCTAGCTCAGCCGGCACCTAGGGAAACCTACCAAACCTGTGCATTTCTGAAAACTAGAGACCTAGGGGAATCCAAGGAGGGGTGACTTGCGGGGCTCGGACCAGGTTCTGTTACCCAGAATCCTTTGCAAACCTCAAAATTTGGCTAAAAAAACACATGTTCCTCACATTTCTGTGGCAGAAAGTTCTGGAATCTGAGAGGAGCTACAAATTTCCTTCCACCCAGCGTTCCCCCAAGTCTCCCGATAAAAATGATACCTCACTTGCGTGGGTAGGCCTAGCGCCGGCGACAGGAAACACCACAAAGCGCAACGTGGACACATCCTAAATTTTGGAAAAAAACAGAGGTGTTTTTTGCGAAGTGCCTACCTGTAGATTTTGGCCTGTAGCTCAGCCGGAACCTAGGGAAACCTACCAAACCAGTGCATTTCTGAAAACTAGAGACCTAGGGAAATCCAAGGAGGGGTGACTTGCGGGGCTCGGACCAGGTTCTGTTACCCAGAATCCTTTGCAAACCTCAAAATTTGGCTAAAAAAACACATGTTCCTCACATTTCTGTGGCAGAAAGTTCTGGAATCTGAGAGGAGCTACAAATTTCCTTCCACCCAGCGTTCCCCCAAGTCTCCCGATAAAAATGATACCTCACTTGCGTAGGTAGGCCTAGCGCCGGCGACAGGAAACACCCCAAAGCGCAACGTGGACACATCCTAAATTTTGGAAAAAAACAGAGGTGTTTTTTGCGAAGTGCCTACTTGTAGATTTTGGCCTCTAGCTCAGCCGGCACCTAGGGAAACCTACCAAACCTGTGCATTTCTGAAAACTAGAGACCTAGGGGAATCCAAGGAGGGGTGACTTGCGGGGCTCGGACCAGGTTCTGTTACCCAGAATCCTTTGCAAACCTCAAAATTTGGCAAAAAACCACATGTTCCTCACATTTCTGTGGCAGAAAGTTCTGGAATCTGAGAGGAGCTACAAATTTCCTTCCACCCAGCGTTCCCCCAAGTCTCCCGATAAAAATGATACCTCACTTGCGTGGGTAGACCTAGCGCCGGCGACAGGAAACACCCCGAAGCGCAACGTGGACACATCCTAAATTTTGGAAAAAAACAGAGGTGTTTTTTGCGAAGTGCCTACCTGTAGATTTTGGCCTGTAGTTCATCCGGCACCTAGTGAAACCTACCAAACCTGTGCATTTCTGAAAACTAGAGACCTAGGGAAATCCAAGGAGGGGTGACTTGCGGGGCTCGGACCAGGTTCTGTTACCCAGAATCCTTTGCAAACCTCAAAATTTGGCTAAAAAAACACATGTTCCTCACATTTCTGTGGCAGAAAGTTCTGGAATCTGAGAGGAGCTACAAATTTCCTTCCACCCAGCGTTCCCCCAAGTCTCCCGATAAAAATGATAACTCACTTGCGTGGGTAGGCCTAGCGCCGGCGACAGGAAACACCCCAAAGCGCAACGTGGACACATCCTAAATTTTGGAAAAAAATAGAGGTGTTTTTTGCAAAGTGCCTACCTGTAGATTTTGGCCTGTAGCTCAGCCGGCACCTAGGGAAACCTACCAAACCTGTGCATTTCTGAAAACTAGAGACCTAGGGGAATCCAAGGAGGGGTGACTTGCGGGGCTCGGACCAGGTTCTGTTACCCAGAATCCTTTGCAAACCTCAAGATTTGGCTAAAAAAACACATGTTCCTCACATTTCTGTGGCAGAAAGTTCTGGAATCTGAGAGGAGCTACAAATTCCCTTCCACCCAGCGTTCCCCCAAGTCTCCCGATAAAAATGATACCTCACTTGCGTGGGTAGGCCTAGCGCCGGCGACAGGAAACACCCCAAAGCGCAACGTGGACACATCCTAAATTTTGGAAAAAAACAGAGGTGTTTTTTGCGAAGTGCCTACCTGTAGATTTTGGCCTGTAGCTCAGCCGGCACCTAGGGAAACCTACCAAACCTGTGCATTTCTGAAAACTAGAGACCTAGGGAAATCCAAGGAGGGGTGACTTGCGGGGCTCGGACCAGGTTCTGTTACCCAGAATCCTTTGCAAACCTCAAAATTTGGCTAAAAAAACACATGTTCCTCACATTTCTGTGGCAGAAAGTTCTGGAATCTGAGAGGAGCTACAAATTCCCTTCCACCCAGCGTTCCCCCAAGTCTCCCGATAAAAATGATACCTCACTTGCATGGGTAGGCCTAGCGCCGGCGACAGGAAACACCCCAAAGCGCAACGTGGACACATCCTAAATTTTGGGAAAAAACAGAGGTGTTTTTTGCGAAGTGCCTACCTGTAGATTTTGGCCTCTAGCTCAGCCGGCACCTAGGGAAACCTACCAAACCTGTGCAATTCTGAAAACTAGAGACCTAGGGGAATCCAAGGAGGGGTGACTTGCGGGGCTCGGACCAGGTTCTGTTACCCAGAATCCTTTGCAAACCTCAAAATTTGGCTAAAAAAACACATGTTCCTCACATTTCTGCGGCAGAAAGTTCTGGAATCTGAGAGGAGCTACAAATTTCCTTCCACTCAGCGTTCCCCCAAGTCTCCCGATAAAAATGATACCTCACTTGCGTGGGTAGGCCTAGCGCCGGCGACAGGAAACACCCCAAAGCGCAACGTGGACACATCCTAAATTTTGGGAAAAAACAGAGGTGTTTTTTGCGAAGTGCCTACCTGTAGATTTTGGCCTCTAGCTCAGCCGGCACCTAGGGTAACCTACCAAACCTGTGCAATTCTGAAAACTAGAGACCTAGGGGAATCCAAGGAGGGGTGACTTGCGGGGCTCGGACCAGGTTCTGTTACCCAGAATCCTTTGCAAACCTCAAAATTTGGCTAAAAAAACACATGTTCCTCACATTTCTGTGGCAGAAAGTTCTGGAATCTGAGAGGAGCTACAAATTTCCTTCCACCCAGCGTTCCCCCAAGTCTCCCGATAAAAATGATACCTCACTTGCGTGGGTAGGCCTAGCGCCGGCGACAGGAAACACCCCAAAGCGCAACGTGGACACATCCTAAATTTTGGAAAAAAACAGAGGTGTTTTTTGCGAAGTGCCTACCTGTAGATTTTGGCCTCTAGCTCAGCCGGCACCTAGGGAAACCTACCAAACCTGTGCATTTCTGAAAACTAGAGACCTAGGGGAATCCAAGGAGGGGTGACTTGCGGGGCTCGGACCAGGTTCTGTTACCCAGAATCCTTTGCAAACCTCAAAATTTGGCTAAAAAAACACATGTTCCTCACACTTCTGTGGCAGAAAGTTCTGGAATCTGAGAGGAGCTACAAATTTCCTTCCACCCAGCGTTCCCCCAAGTCTCCCGATAAAAATGATACCTCACTTGCGTGGGTAGGCCTAGCGCCGGCGACAGGAAACACCCCAAAGCGCAACGTGGACACATCCTAAATTTTGGAAAAAAACAGAGGTGTTTTTTGCGAAGTGCCTACTTGTAGATTTTGGCCTCTAGCTCAGCCGGCACCTAGGGAAACCTACCAAACCTGTGCATTTCTGAAAACTAGAGACCTAGGGAAATCCAAGGAGTGGTGACTTGTGGGGCTCGCACCAGGTTCTGTTACCCAGAATCCTTTGCAAACCTCAAAATTTGGCTAAAAAAACACATGTTCCTCACATTTCTGTGGCAGAAAGTTCTGGAATCTGAGAGGAGCTACAAATTTCCTTCCACCCAGCGTTCCCCCAAGTCTCCCGATAAAAATGATACCTCACTTGCGTAGGTAGGCCTAGCGCCGGCGACAGGAAACACCCCAAAGCGCAATGTGGACACATCCTAAATTTTGGAAAAAAACAGAGGTGTTTTTTGCGAAGTGCCTACCTGTAGATTTTGGCCTCTAGCTCAGCCGGCACCTAGGGAAACCTACCAAACCTGTGCATTTCTGAAAACTAGAGACCTAGGGGAATCCAAGGAGGGGTGACTTGGGGGGCTCGGACCAGGTTCTGTTACCCAGAATCCTTTGCAAACCTCAAAATTTGGCTAAAAAAACACATGTTCCTCACATTTCTGTGGCAGAAAGTTCTGGAATCTGAGAGGAGCTACAAATTTCCTTCCACCCAGCGTTCCCCCAAGTCTCCCGATAAAAATGATACCTCACTTGCATGGGTAGGCCTAGCGCCGGCGACAGGAAACACCCCAAAGCGCAACGTGGACACATCCTAAATTTTGGGAAAAAACAGAGGTGTTTTTTGCAAAGTGCCTACCTGTAGATTTTGGCCTCTAGCTCAGCCGGCACCTAGGGAAACCTACCAAACCTGTGCATTTCTGAAAACTAGAGACCTAGGGGAATCCAAGGAGGGGTGACTTGCGGGGCTCGGACCAGGTTCTGTTACCCAGAATCCTTTGCAAACCTCAAAATTTGGCTAAAAAAACACATGTTCCTCACATTTCTGTGGCAGAAAGTTCTGGAATCTGAGAGGAGCTACAAATTTCCTTCCACCCAGCGTTCCCCCAAGTCTCCCGATAAAAATGATACCTCACTTGCGTGGGTAGGCCTAGCGCCGGCGACAGGAAACACCACAAAGCGCAACGTGGACACATCCTAAATTTTGGAAAAAAACAGAGGTGTTTTTTGCGAAGTGCCTACCTGTAGATTTTGGCCTGTAGCTCAGCCGGAACCTAGGGAAACCTACCAAACCAGTGCATTTCTGAAAACTAGAGACCTAGGGAAATCCAAGGAGGGGTGACTTGCGGGGCTCGGACCAGGTTCTGTTACCCAGAATCCTTTGCAAACCTCAAAATTTGGCTAAAAAAACACATGTTCCTCACATTTCTGTGGCAGAAAGTTCTGGAATCTGAGAGGAGCTACAAATTTCCTTCCACCCAGCGTTCCCCCAAGTCTCCCGATAAAAATGATACCTCACTTGCGTAGGTAGGCCTAGCGCCGGCGACAGGAAACACCCCAAAGCGCAACGTGGACACATCCTAAATTTTGGAAAAAAACAGAGGTGTTTTTTGCGAAGTGCCTACTTGTAGATTTTGGCCTCTAGCTCAGCCGGCACCTAGGGAAACCTACCAAACCTGTGCATTTCTGAAAACTAGAGACCTAGGGGAATCCAAGGAGGGGTGACTTGCGGGGCTCGGACCAGGTTCTGTTACCCAGAATCCTTTGCAAACCTCAAAATTTGGCAAAAAACCACATGTTCCTCACATTTCTGTGGCAGAAAGTTCTGGAATCTGAGAGGAGCTACAAATTTCCTTCCACCCAGCGTTCCCCCAAGTCTCCCGATAAAAATGATACCTCACTTGCGTGGGTAGACCTAGCGCCGGCGACAGGAAACACCCCGAAGCGCAACGTGGACACATCCTAAATTTTGGAAAAAAACAGAGGTGTTTTTTGCGAAGTGCCTACCTGTAGATTTTGGCCTGTAGTTCATCCGGCACCTAGTGAAACCTACCAAACCTGTGCATTTCTGAAAACTAGAGACCTAGGGAAATCCAAGGAGGGGTGACTTGCGGGGCTCGGACCAGGTTCTGTTACCCAGAATCCTTTGCAAACCTCAAAATTTGGCTAAAAAAACACATGTTCCTCACATTTCTGTGGCAGAAAGTTCTGGAATCTGAGAGGAGCTACAAATTTCCTTCCACCCAGCGTTCCCCCAAGTCTCCCGATAAAAATGATACCTCACTTGCGTGGGTAGGCCTAGCGCCGGCGACAGGAAACACCCCAAAGCGCAACGTGGACACATCCTAAATTTTGGAAAAAAATAGAGGTGTTTTTTGCAAAGTGCCTACCTGTAGATTTTGGCCTGTAGCTCAGCCGGCACCTAGGGAAACCTACCAAACCTGTGCATTTCTGAAAACTAGAGACCTAGGGGAATCCAAGGAGGGGTGACTTGCGGGGCTCGGACCAGGTTCTGTTACCCAGAATCCTTTGCAAACCTCAAAATTTGCCTAAAAAAACACATGTTCCTCACATTTCTGTGGCAGAAAGTTCTGGAATCTGAGAGGAGCTACAAAATTCCTTCCACCAAGCGTTCCCCCAAGTCTCCCGATAAAAATGATACCTCACTTGCGTGGGTAGGCCTAGCGCCGGTGACAGGAAACACCCCAAAGCGCAACGTGGACACATCCTAAATTTTGGAAAAAAACATAGGTGTTTTTTGCGAAGTGCCTACCTGTAGATTTTGGCCTCTAGCTCAGCCGGCACCCAGGGAAACCTACCAAACCTGTGCATTTCTGAAAACTAGAGACCTAGGGGAATCCAAGGAGGGGTGACTTGCGGGGCTTGGACCAGGTTCTGTTACCCAGAATCCTTTGCAAACCTCAAAATTTGGCTAAAAAAACACATGTTCCTCACATTTCTGGGGCAGAAAGTTCTGGAATCTGAGAGGAGCTACAAATTTCCTTCCACCCAGCGTTCCCTCAAGTCTCCCGATAAAAATGATACCTCACTTGCGTGGGTAGGCCTAGCGCCGGCGACAGGAAACACCCCAGAGCGCAACGTGGACACATCCTAAATTTGGGAAAAAAACAGAGGTGTTTTTTGCGAAGTGCCTACCTGTAGATTTTGGCCTGTAGCTCAGCCGGCACCTAGGGAAACCTACCAAACCTGTGCATTTCTGAAAACTAGAGACCTAGGGAAATCCAAGGAGGGGTGACTTGCGGGGCTCGGACCAGGTTCTGTTACCCAGAATCCTTTGCAAACCTCAAAATTTGGCTAAAAAAACACATGTTCCTCACATTTCTGTGGCAGAAAGTTCTGGAATCTGAGAGGAGCTACAAATTTCCTTCCACCCAGCGTTCCCCCAAGTCTCCCGATAAAAATGATACCTCACTTGCGTGGGTAGGCCTAGCGCCGGCGACAGGAAACACCCCAAAGCGCAACGTGGACACATCCTAAATTTTGGAAAAAAACAGAGATGTTTTTTGCGAAGTGCCTACCTGTAGATTTTGGCCTGTAGCTCAGCCGGCACCTAGGGAAACCTACCAAACCTGTGCATTTCTGAAAACTAGAGACCTAGGGGAATCCAAGGAGGGGTGACTTGCGGGGCTCGGACCAGGTTCTGTTACCCAGAATCCTTTGCAAACCTCAAAATTTGGCTAAAAAAACACATGTTCCTCACATTTCTGTGGCAGAAAGTTCTTGAATCTGAGAGGAGCTACAAATTTCCTTCCACCCAGCGTTCCCCCAAGTCTCCCGATAAAAATGATACCTCACTTGCGTGGGTAGGCCTAGCGCCGGCGACAGGAAACACCCCAAAGCGCAACGTGGACACATCCTAAATTTTGGAAAAAAACAGAGGTGTTTTTTGCGAAGTGCCTACCTGTAGATTTTGGCCTCTAGCTCAGCCGGCACCTAGGGAAACCTACCAAACCTGTGCATTTCTGAAAACTAGAGACCTAGGGGAATCCAAGGAGGGGTGACTTGCGGGGCTCGGACCAGGTTCTGTTACCCAGAATCCTTTGCAAACCTCAAAATTTGGCTAAAAAAACACATGTTCCTCACATTTCTGTGGCAGAAAGTTCTGGAATCTGAGAGGAGCTACAAATTTCCTTCCACCCAGCGTTCCCCCAAGTCTCCCGATAAAAATGATACCTCACTTGCGTGGGTAGGCCTAGCGCCGGCGACAGGAAACACCCCAAAGCGCAACGTGGACACATCCTAAATTTTGGAAAAAAACAGAGGTGTTTTTTGCGAAGTGCCTACCTGTAGATTTTGGCCTGTAGCTCAGCCGGAACCTAGGGAAACCTACCAAACCAGTGCATTTCTGAAAACTAGAGACCTAGGGAAATCCAAGGAGGGGTGACTTGCGGGGCTCGGACCAGGTTCTGTTACCCAGAATCCTTTGCAAACCTCAAAATTTGGCTAAAAAAACACATGTTCCTCACATTTCTGTGGCAGAAAGTTCTGGAATCTGAGAGGAGCTACAAATTTCCTTCCACCCAGCGTTCCCCCAAGTCTCCCGATAAAAATGATACCTCACTTGCGTGGGTAGGCCTAGCGCCGGCGACAGGAAACACCCCAAAGCGCAACGTGGACACATCCTAAATTTTGGGAAAAAACAGAGGTGTTTTTTGCGAAGTGCCTACCTGTAGATTTTGGCCTCTAGCTCAGCCGGCACCTAGGGTAACCTACCAAACCTGTGCAATTCTGAAAACTAGAGACCTAGGGGAATCCAAGGAGGGGTGACTTGCGGGGCTCGGACCAGGTTCTGTTACCCAGAATCCTTTGCAAACCTCAAAATTTGGCTAAAAAAACACATGTTCCTCACATTTCTGTGGCAGAAAGTTCTGGAATCTGAGAGGAGCTACAAATTTCCTTCCACCCAGCGTTCCCCCAAGTCTCCCGATAAAAATGATACCTCACTTGCGTGGGTAGGCCTAGCGCCGGCGACAGGAAACACCCCAAAGCGCAACGTGGACACATCCTAAATTTTGGAAAAAAACAGAGGTGTTTTTTGCGAAGTGCCTACCTGTAGATTTTGGCCTCTAGCTCAGCCGGCACCTAGGGAAACCTACCAAACCTGTGCATTTCTGAAAACTAGAGACCTAGGGGAATCCAAGGAGGGGTGACTTGCGGGGCTCGGACCAGGTTCTGTTACCCAGAATCCTTTGCAAACCTCAAAATTTGGCTAAAAAAACACATGTTCCTCACATTTCTGTGGCAGAAAGTTCTGGAATCTGAGAGGAGCTACAAATTTCCTTCCACCCAGCGTTCCCCCAAGTCTCCCGATAAAAATGATACCTCACTTGCGTGGGTAGGCCTAGCGCCGGCGACAGGAAACACCCCAAAGCGCAACGTGGACACATCCTAAATTTTGGAAAAAAACAGAGGTGTTTTTTGCGAAGTGCCTACTTGTAGATTTTGGCCTCTAGCTCAGCCGGCACCTAGGGAAACCTACCAAACCTGTGCATTTCTGAAAACTAGAGACCTAGGGGAATCCAAGGAGTGGTGACTTGTGGGGCTCGGACCAGGTTCTGTTACCCAGAATCCTTTGCAAACCTCAAAATTTGGCTAAAAAAACACATGTTCCTCACATTTCTGTGGCAGAAAGTTCTGGAATCTGAGAGGAGCTACAAATTTCCTTCCACCCAGCGTTCCCCCAAGTCTCCCGATAAAAATGATACCTCACTTGCGTAGGTAGGCCTAGCGCCGGCGACAGGAAACACCCCAAAGCGCAACGTGGACACATCCTAAATTTTGGGAAAAAACAGAGGTGTTTTTTGCAAAGTGCCTACCTGTAGATTTTGGCCTCTAGCTCAGCCGGCACCTAGGGAAACCTACCAAACCTGTGCAATTCTGAAAACTAGAGACCTAGGGGAATCCAAGGAGGGGTGACTTGCGGGGCTCGGACCAGGTTCTGTTACCCAGAATCCTTTGCAAACCTCAAAATTTGGCTAAAAAAACACATGTTCCTCACATTTCTGTGGCAGAAAGTTCTGGAATCTGAGAGGAGCTACAAATTTCCTTCCACCCAGCGTTCCCTCAAGTCTCCCGATAAAAATGATACCTCACTTGCGTGGGTAGACCTAGCGCCGGCGACAGGAAACACCCCGAAGCGCAACGTGGACACATCCTAAATTTTGGAAAAAAACAGAGGTGTTTTTTGCGAAGTGCCTACCTGTAGATTTTGGCCTGTAGCTCATCCGGCACCTAGTGAAACCTACCAAACCTGTGCATTTCTGAAAACTAGAGACCTAGGGGAATCCAAGGAGGGGTGACTTGCGGGGCTCGGACCAGGTTCTGTTACCCAGAATCCTTTGCAAACCTCAAAATTTGGCTAAAAAAACACATGTTCCTCACATTTCTGTGGCAGAAAGTTCTGGAATCTGAGAGGAGCTACAAATTTCCTTCCACCCAGCGTTCCCCCAAGTCTCCCGATAAAAATGATACCTCACTTGCGTGGGTAGGCCTAGCGCCGGCGACAGGAAACACCCCAAAGCGCAACGTGGACACATCCTAAATTTTGGAAAAAAATAGAGGTGTTTTTTGCGAAGTGCCTACCTGTAGATTTTGGCCTGTAGCTCAGCCGGCACCTAGGGAAACCTACCAAACCTGTGCATTTCTGAAAACTAGAGACCTAGGGGTATCCAAGGAGGGGTGACTTGCGGGGCTCGGATCAGGTTCTGTTACCCAGAATCCTTTGCAAACCTCAAAATTTGGCTAAAAAAACACATGTTCCTCACATTTCTGTGGCAGAAAGTTCTGGAATCTGAGAGGAGCTACAAATTTCCTTCCACCCAGCGTTCCCCCAAGTCTCCCGATAAAAATGATACCTCACTTGCGTGGGTAGGCCTAGCGCCGGCGACAGGAAACACCCCAAAGCGCAACGTGGACACATCCTAAATTTTGGAAAAAAACAGAGGTGTTTTTTGCGAAGTGCCTACCTGTAGATTTTGGCCTCTAGCTCAGCCGGCACCCAGGGAAACCTACCAAACCTGTGCATTTCTGAAAACTAGAGACCTAGGGGAATCCAAGGAGGGGTGACTTGCGGGGCTCGGACCAGGTTCTGTTACCCAGAATCCTTTGCAAACCTCAAAATTTGGCTAAAAAAACACATGTTCCTCACATTTCTGTGGCAGAAAGTTCTGGAATCTGAGAGGAGCTACAAATTTCCTTCCACCCAGCGTTCCCCCAAGTCTCCCGATAAAAATGATACCTCACTTGCGTGGGTAGGCCTAGCGCCGGCGACAGGAAACACCCCAAAGCGCAACGTGGACACATCCTAAATTTTGGAAAAAAACAGAGGTGTTTTTTGCGAAGTGCCTACCTGTAGATTTTGGCCTCTAGCTCAGCCGGCACCCAGGGAAACCTACCAAACCTGTGCATTTCTGAAAACTAGAGACCGAGGGGAATCCAAGGAGGGGTGACTTGCGGGGCTCGGACCAGGTTCTGTTACCCAGAATCCTTTGCAAACCTCAAAATTTGGCTAAAAAAACACATGTTCCTCACATTTCTGTGGCAGAAAGTTCTGGAATCTGAGAGGAGCTACAAATTTCCTTCCACCCAGCGTTCCCCCAAGTCTCCCGATAAAAATGATACCTCACTTGCGTGGGTAGGCCTAGCGCCGGCGACAGGAAACACCCCAAAGCGCAACGTGGACACATCCTAAATTTTGGGAAAAAACAGAGGTGTTTTTTGCGAAGTGCCTACCTGTAGATTTTGGCCTCTAGCTCAGCCGGCACCTAGGGAAACCTACCAAACCTGTGCATTTCTGAAAACTAGAGACCTAGGGGAATCCAAGGAGGGGTGACTTGCGGGGCTCGGACCAGGTTCTGTTACCCAGAATCCTTTGCAAACCTCAAAATTTGGCTAAAAAAACACATGTTCTTCTCATTTCTGTGGCAGAAAGTTCTGGAATCTGAGAGGAGCTACAAATTTCCTTCCACCCAGCGTTCCCCCAAGTCTCCCGATAAAAATGATACCTCACTTGCATGGGTAGGCCTAGCGCCGGCGACAGGAAACACCCCGAAGCGCAACGTGGACACATCCTAAATTTTGGAAAAAAACAGAGGTGTTTTTTGCGAAGTGCCTACCTGTAGATTTTGGCCTGTAGTTCATCCGGCACCTAGTGAAACCTACCAAACCTGTGCATTTCTGAAAACTAGAGACCTAGGGGAATCCAAGGAGGGGTGACTTGCGGGGCTCGGACCAGGTTCTGTTACCCAGAATCCTTTGCAAACCTCAAAATTTGGCTAAAAAAACACATGTTCCTCACATTTCTGTGGCAGAAAGTTCTGGAATCTGAGAGGAGCTACAAATTTCCTTCCACCCAGCGTTCCCCCAAGTCTCCCGATACAAATGATACCTCACTTGCGTGGGTAGGCCTAGCGCCGGCGACAGGAAACACCCCAAAGCGCAACGTGGACACATCCTAAATTTTGGAAAAAAATAGAGGTGTTTTTTGCGAAGTGCCTACCTGTAGATTTTGGCCTGTAGCTCAGCCGGCACCTAGGGAAACCTACCAAACCTGTGCATTTCTGAAAACTAGAGACCTAGGGGAATCCAAGGAGGGGTGACTTGCGGGGCTCGGACCAGGTTCTGTTACCCAGAATCCTTTGCAAACCTCAAAATTTGGCTAAAAAAACACATGTTCCTCACATTTCTGTGGCAGAAAGTTCTGGAATCTGAGAGGAGCTACAAATTTCCTTCCACCCAGCGTTCCCCCAAGTCTCCCGATAAAAATGATACCTCACTTGCGTGGGTAGGCCTAGCGCCGGCGACAGGAAACACCCCAAAGCGCAACGTGGACACATCCTAAATTTTGGAAAAAAACATAGGTGTTTTTTGCGAAGTGCCTACCTGTAGATTTTGGCCTCTAGCTCAGCCGGCACCCAGGGAAACCTACCAAACCTGTGCATTTCTGAAAACTAGAGACCTAGGGGAATCCAAGGAGGGGTGACTTGCGGGGCTCGGACCAGGTTCTGTTACCCAGAATCCTTTGCAAACCTCAAAATTTGGCTAAAAAAACACATGTTCCTCACATTTCTGGGGCAGAAAGTTCTGGAATCTGAGAGGAGCTACAAATTTCCTTCCACCCAGCGTTCCCCCAAGTCTCCCGATAAAAATGATACCTCACTTGTGTGGGTAGGCCTAGCGCCGGCGACAGGAAACACCCCAGAGCGCAACGTGGACACATCCTAAATTTTGGAAAAAAACAGAGGTGTTTTTTGCGAAGTGCCTACCTGTAGATTTTGGCCTGTAGCTCAGCCGGCACCTAGGGAAACCTACCAAACCTGTGCATTTCTGAAAACTAGAGACCTAGGGAAATCCAAGGAGGGGTGACTTGCGGGGCTCGGACCAGGTTCTGTTACCCAGAATCCTTTGCAAACCTCAAAATTTGGCTAAAAAAACACATGTTCCTCACATTTCTGTGGCAGAAAGTTCTGGAATCTGAGAGGAGCTACAAATTTCCTTCCACCCAGCGTTCCCCCAAGTCTCCCGATAAAAATGATACCTCACTTGCGTAGGTAGGCCTAGCGCCGGCGACAGGAAACACCCCAAAGCGCAACGTGGACACATCCTAAATTTTGGGAAAAAACAGAGGTGTTTTTTGCGAAGTGCCTACCTGTAGATTTTGGCCTCTAGCTCAGCCGGCACCTAGGGAAACCTACCAAACCTGTGCAATTCTGAAAACTAGAGACCTAGGGGAATCCAAGGAGGGGTGACTTGCGGGGCTCGGACCAGGTTCTGTTACCCAGAATCCTTTGCAAACCTCAAAATTTGGCTAAAAAAACACATGTTCCTCACATTTCTGCGGCAGAAAGTTCTGGAATCTGAGAGGAGCTACAAATTTCCTTCCACCCAGCGTTCCCCCAAGTCTCCCGATAAAAATGATACCTCACTTGCGTGGGTAGGCCTAGCGCCGGCGACAGGAAACACCCCAAAGCGCAACGTGGACACATCCTAAATTTTGGAAAAAAACAGAGATGTTTTTTGCGAAGTGCCTACCTGTAGATTTTGGCCTGTAGCTCAGCCGGCACCTAGGGAAACCTACCAAACCTGTGCATTTCTGAAAACTAGAGACCTAGGGGAATCCAAGGAGGGGTGACTTGCGGGGCTCGGACCAGGTTCTGTTACCCAGAATCCTTTGCAAACCTCAAAATTTGGCTAAAAAAACACATGTTCCTCACATTTCTGTGGCAGAAAGTTCTTGAATCTGAGAGGAGTTCAAATTTCCTTCCACCCAGCGTTCCCCCAAGTCTCCCGATAAAAATGATACCTCACTTGCGTGGGTAGGCCTAGCGCCGGCGACAGGAAACACCCCAAAGCGCAACGTGGACACATCCTAAATTTTGGAAAAAAACAGAGGTGTTTTTTGCGAAGTGCCTACCTGTAGATTTTGGCCTCTAGCTCAGCCGGCACCTAGGGAAACCTACCAAACCTGTGCATTTCTGAAAACTAGAGACCTAGGGGAATCCAAGGAGGGGTGACTTGCGGGGCTCGGACCAGGTTCTGTTACCCAGAATCCTTTGCAAACCTCAAAATTTGGCTAAAAAAACACATGTTCCTCACATTTCTGTGGCAGAAAGTTCTGGAATCTGAGAGGAGTTACAAATTTCCTTCCACCCAGCGTTCCCCCAAGTCTCCCGATAAAAATGATACCTCACTTGCGTGGGTAGGCCTAGCGCCGGCGACAGGAAACACCCCAAAGCGCAACGTGGACACATCCTAAATTTTGGAAAAAAACAGACGTGTTTTTTGCGAAGTGCCTACCTGTAGATTTTGGCCTGTAGCTCAGCCGGCACCTAGGGAAACCTACCAAACCAGTGCATTTCTGAAAACTAGAGACCTAGGGAAATCCAAGGAGGGGTGACTTGCGGGGCTCGGACCAGGTTCTGTTACCCAGAATCCTTTGCAAACCTCAAAATTTGGCTAAAAAAACACATGTTCCTCACATTTCTGTGGCAGAAAGTTCTGGAATCTGAGAGGAGCTACAAATTTCCTTCCACCCAGCGTTCCCCCAAGTCTCCCGATAAAAATGATACCTCAATTGCGTATGTAGGCCTAGCGCCGGCGACAGGAAACACCCCAAAGCGCAACGTGGACACATCCTAAATTTTGGAAAAAAACAGAGGTGTTTTTTGCGAAGTGCCTACCTGTAGATTTTGGCCTCTAGCTCAGCCGGCACCTAGGGAAACCTACCAAACCTGTGCAATTCTGAAATCTAGAGACCTAGGGGAATCCAAGGAGGGGTGACTTGCGGGGCTCGGACCAGGTTCTGTTACCCAGAATCCTTTGCAAACCTCAAAATTTGGCTAAAAAAACACATGTTCCTCACATTTCTGTGGCAGAAAGTTCTGGAATCTGAGAGGAGCTACAAATTTCCTTCCACCCAGCGTTCCCCCAAGTCTCCCGATAAAAATGATACCTCACTTGCGTGGGTAGACCTAGCGCCGGCGACAGGAAACACCCCGAAGCGCAACGTGGACACATCCTAAATTTTGGAAAAAAACAGAGGTGTTTTTTGCGAAGTGCCTACCTGTAGATTTTGGCCTGTAGCTCAGCCGGCACCTAGGGAAACCTACCAAACCTGTGCATTTCTGAAAACTAGAGACCTAGGGGAATCCAAGGAGGGGTGACTTGCGGGGCTCGGACCAGGTTCTGTTACCCAGAATCCTTTGCAAACCTCAAAATTTGGCTAAAAAAACACATGTTCCTCACATTTCTGTGGCAGAAAGTTCTGGAATCTGAGAGAAGCTACAAATTTCCTTCCACCCAGCGTTCCCCCAAGTCTCCCGATAAAAATGATACCTCACTTGCGTGGGTAGGCCTAGCGCCGGCGACAGGAAATACCCCAAAGCGCAACGTGGACACATCCTAAATTTTGGAAAAAAATAGAGATGTTTTTTGCGAAGTGCCTACCTGTAGATTTTGGCCTGTAGCTCAGCCGGCACCTAGGGAAACCTACCAAACCTGTGCATTTCTGAAAACTAGAGACCTAGGGAAATCCAAGGAGGGGTGACTTGCGGGGCTCGGACCAGGTTCTGTTACCCAGAATCCTTTGCAAACCTCAAAATTTGGCTAAAAAAACACATGTTCCTCACATTTCTGTGGCAGAAAGTTCTGGAATCTGAGAGGAGCTACAAATTTCCTTCCACCCAGCGTTCCCCCAAGTCTCCCGATAAAAATGATACCTCACTTGCGTAGGTAGGCCTAGCGCCGGCGACAGGAAACACCCCAAAGCGCAACGTGGACACATCCTAAATTTTGGAAAAAAACAGAGGTGTTTTTTGCGAAGTGCCTACTTGTAGATTTTGGCCTCTAGCTCAGCCGGCACCTAGGGAAACCTACCAAACCTGTGCATTTCTGAAAACTAGAGACCTAGGGGAATCCAAGGAGGGGTGACTTGCGGGGCTCGGACCAGGTTCTGTTACCCAGAATCCTTTGCAAACCTCAAAATTTGGCAAAAAACCACATGTTCCTCACATTTCTGTGGCAGAAAGTTCTGGAATCTGAGAGGAGCTACAAATTTCCTTCCACCCAGCGTTCCCCCAAGTCTCCCGATAAAAATGATACCTCACTTGCGTGGGTAGACCTAGCGCCGGCGACAGGAAACACCCCGAAGCGCAACGTGGACACATCCTAAATTTTGGAAAAAAACAGAGGTGTTTTTTGCGAAGTGCCTACCTGTAGATTTTGGCCTGTAGTTCATCCGGCACCTAGTGAAACCTACCAAACCTGTGCATTTCTGAAAACTAGAGACCTAGGGAAATCCAAGGAGGGGTGACTTGCGGGGCTCGGACCAGGTTCTGTTACCCAGAATCCTTTGCAAACCTCAAAATTTGGCTAAAAAAACACATGTTCCTCACATTTCTGTGGCAGAAAGTTCTGGAATCTGAGAGGAGCTACAAATTTCCTTCCACCCAGCGTTCCCCCAAGTCTCCCGATAAAAATGATACCTCACTTGCGTGGGTAGGCCTAGCGCCGGCGACAGGAAACACCCCAAAGCGCAACGTGGACACATCCTAAATTTTGGAAAAAAATAGAGGTGTTTTTTGCAAAGTGCCTACCTGTAGATTTTGGCCTGTAGCTCAGCCGGCACCTAGGGAAACCTACCAAACCTGTGCATTTCTGAAAACTAGAGACCTAGGGGAATCCAAGGAGGGGTGACTTGCGGGGCTCGGACCAGGTTCTGTTACCCAGAATCCTTTGCAAACCTCAAAATTTGGCTAAAAAAACACATGTTCCTCACATTTCTGTGGCAGAAAGTTCTGGAATCTGAGAGGAGCTACAAATTTCCTTCCACCCAGCGTTCCCCCAAGTCTCCCGATAAAAATGATACCTCAATTGCGTATGTAGGCCTAGCGCCGGCGACAGGAAACACCCCAAAGCGCAACGTGGACACATCCTAAATTTTGGAAAAAAACAGAGGTGTTTTTTGCGAAGTGCCTACCTGTAGATTTTGGCCTCTAGCTCAGCCGGCACCTAGGGAAACCTACCAAACCTGTGCAATTCTGAAATCTAGAGACCTAGGGGAATCCAAGGAGGGGTGACTTGCGGGGCTCGGACCAGGTTCTGTTACCCAGAATCCTTTGCAAACCTCAAAATTTGGCTAAAAAAACACATGTTCCTCACATTTCTGTGGCAGAAAGTTCTGGAATCTGAGAGGAGCTACAAATTTCCTTCCACCCAGCGTTCCCCCAAGTCTCCCGATAAAAATGATACCTCACTTGCGTGGGTAGACCTAGCGCCGGCGACAGGAAACACCCCGAAGCGCAACGTGGACACATCCTAAATTTTGGAAAAAAACAGAGGTGTTTTTTGCGAAGTGCCTACCTGTAGATTTTGGCCTGTAGTTCATCCGGCACCTAGTGAAACCTACCAAACCTGTGCATTTCTGAAAACTAGAGACCTAGGGAAATCCAAGGAGGGGTGACTTGCGGGGCTCGGACCAGGTTCTGTTACCCAGAATCCTTTGCAAACCTCAAAATTTGGCTAAAAAAACACATGTTCCTCACATTTCTGTGGCAGAAAGTTCTGGAATCTGAGAGGAGCTACAAATTTCCTTCCACCCAGCGTTCCCCCAAGTCTCCCGATAAAAATGATACCTCACTTGCGTGGGTAGGCCTAGCGCCGGCGACAGGAAACACCCCAAAGCGCAACGTGGACACATCCTAAATTTTGGAAAAAAATAGAGGTGTTTTTTGCAAAGTGCCTACCTGTAGATTTTGGCCTGTAGCTCAGCCGGCACCTAGGGAAACCTACCAAACCTGTGCATTTCTGAAAACTAGAGACCTAGGGGAATCCAAGGAGGGGTGACTTGCGGGGCTCGGACCAGGTTCTGTTACCCAGAATCCTTTGCAAACCTCAAAATTTGGCTAAAAAAACACATGTTCCTCACATTTCTGTGGCAGAAAGTTCTGGAATCTGAGAGGAGCTACAAATTTCCTTCCACCCAGCGTTCCCCCAAGTCTCCCGATAAAAATGATACCTCAATTGCGTATGTAGGCCTAGCGCCGGCGACAGGAAACACCCCAAAGCGCAACGTGGACACATCCTAAATTTTGGAAAAAAACAGAGGTGTTTTTTGCGAAGTGCCTACCTGTAGATTTTGGCCTCTAGCTCAGCCGGCACCTAGGGAAACCTACCAAACCTGTGCAATTCTGAAATCTAGAGACCTAGGGGAATCCAAGGAGGGGTGACTTGCGGGGCTCGGACCAGGTTCTGTTACCCAGAATCCTTTGCAAACCTCAAAATTTGGCTAAAAAAACACATGTTCCTCACATTTCTGTGGCAGAAAGTTCTGGAATCTGAGAGGAGCTACAAATTTCCTTCCACCCAGCGTTCCCCCAAGTCTCCCGATAAAAATGATACCTCACTTGCGTGGGTAGACCTAGCGCCGGCGACAGGAAACACCCCGAAGCGCAACGTGGACACATCCTAAATTTTGGAAAAAAACAGAGGTGTTTTTTGCGAAGTGCCTACCTGTAGATTTTGGCCTGTAGCTCAGCCGGCACCTAGGGAAACCTACCAAACCTGTGCATTTCTGAAAACTAGAGACCTAGGGGAATCCAAGGAGGGGTGACTTGCGGGGCTCGGACCAGGTTCTGTTACCCAGAATCCTTTGCAAACCTCAAAATTTGGCTAAAAAAACACATGTTCCTCACATTTCTGTGGCAGAAAGTTCTGGAATCTGAGAGAAGCTACAAATTTCCTTCCACCCAGCGTTCCCCCAAGTCTCCCGATAAAAATGATACCTCACTTGCGTGGGTAGGCCTAGCGCCGGCGACAGGAAATACCCCAAAGCGCAACGTGGACACATCCTAAATTTTGGAAAAAAATAGAGATGTTTTTTGCGAAGTGCCTACCTGTAGATTTTGGCCTGTAGCTCAGCCGGCACCTAGGGAAACCTACCAAACCTGTGCATTTCTGAAAACTAGAGACCTAGGGGAATCCAAGGAGGGGTGACTTGCGGGGCTCGGACCAGGTTCTGTTACCCAGAATCCTTTGCAAACCTCAAAATTTGCCTAAAAAAACACATGTTCCTCACATTTCTGTGGCAGAAAGTTCTGGAATCTGAGAGGAGCTACAAAATTCCTTCCACCAAGCGTTCCCCCAAGTCTCCCGATAAAAATGATACCTCACTTGCGTGGGTAGGCCTAGCGCCGGTGACAGGAAACACCCCAAAGCGCAACGTGGACACATCCTAAATTTTGGAAAAAAACATAGGTGTTTTTTGCGAAGTGCCTACCTGTAGATTTTGGCCTCTAGCTCAGCCGGCACCCAGGGAAACCTACCAAACCTGTGCATTTCTGAAAACTAGAGACCTAGGGGAATCCAAGGAGGGGTGACTTGCGGGGCTTGGACCAGGTTCTGTTACCCAGAATCCTTTGCAAACCTCAAAATTTGGCTAAAAAAACACATGTTCCTCACATTTCTGGGGCAGAAAGTTCTGGAATCTGAGAGGAGCTACAAATTTCCTTCCACCCAGCGTTCCCTCAAGTCTCCCGATAAAAATGATACCTCACTTGCGTGGGTAGGCCTAGCGCCGGCGACAGGAAACACCCCAGAGCGCAACGTGGACACATCCTAAATTTGGGAAAAAAACAGAGGTGTTTTTTGCGAAGTGCCTACCTGTAGATTTTGGCCTGTAGCTCAGCCGGCACCTAGGGAAACCTACCAAACCTGTGCATTTCTGAAAACTAGAGACCTAGGGAAATCCAAGGAGGGGTGACTTGCGGGGCTCGGACCAGGTTCTGTTACCCAGAATCCTTTGCAAACCTCAAAATTTGGCTAAAAAAACACATGTTCCTCACATTTCTGTGGCAGAAAGTTCTGGAATCTGAGAGGAGCTACAAATTTCCTTCCACCCAGCGTTCCCCCAAGTCTCCCGATAAAAATGATACCTCACTTGCGTAGGTAGGCCTAGCGCCGGCGACAGGAAACACCCTAAAGCGCAACGTGGACACATCCTAAATTTTGGAAAAAAACAGAGGTGTTTTTTGCGAAGTGCCTACCTGTAGATTTTGACCTCTAGCTCAGCCGGCACCTAGGGAAACCTACCAAACCTGTGCATTTCTTAAAACTAGAGACCTAGGGGAATCCAAGGAGGGGTGACTTGCGGGGCTCGGACCAGGTTCTGTTACCCAGAATCCTTTGCAAACCTCAAAATTTGGCTAAAAAAACACATGTTCCTCACATTTCTGTGGCAGAAAGTTCTGGAATCTGAGAGGAGCTACAAATTTCCTTCCACCCAGCGTTCCCCCAAGTCTCCCGATAAAAATGATACCTCACTTGCGTGGGTAGGCCTAGCGCCGGCGACAGGAAACACCCCAAAGCGCAACGTGGACACATCCTAAATTTTGGAAAAAAACAGAGATGTTTTTTGCGAAGTGCCTACCTGTAGATTTTGGCCTGTAGCTCAGCCGGCACCTAGGGAAACCTACCAAACCTGTGCATTTCTGAAAACTAGAGACCTAGGGGAATCCAAGGAGGGGTGACTTGCGGGGCTCGGACCAGGTTCTGTTACCCAGAATCCTTTGCAAACCTCAAAATTTGGCTAAAAAAACACATGTTCCTCACATTTCTGTGGCAGAAAGTTCTTGAATCTGAGAGGAGCTACAAATTTCCTTCCACCCAGCGTTCCCCCAAGTCTCCCGATAAAAATGATACCTCACTTGCGTGGGTAGGCCTAGCGCCGGCGACAGGAAACACCCCAAAGCGCAACGTGGACACATCCTAAATTTTGGAAAAAAACAGAGGTGTTTTTTGCGAAGTGCCTACCTGTAGATTTTGGCCTCTAGCTCAGCCGGCACCTAGGGAAACCTACCAAACCTGTGCATTTCTGAAAACTAGAGACCTAGGGGAATCCAAGGAGGGGTGACTTGCGGGGCTCGGACCAGGTTCTGTTACCCAGAATCCTTTGCAAACCTCAAAATTTGGCTAAAAAAACACATGTTCCTCACATTTCTGTGGCAGAAAGTTCTGGAATCTGAGAGGAGCTACAAATTTCCTTCCACCCAGCGTTCCCCCAAGTCTCCCGATAAAAATGATACCTCACTTGCGTGGGTAGGCCTAGCGCCGGCGACAGGAAACACCCCAAAGCGCAACGTGGACACATCCTAAATTTTGGAAAAAAACAGAGGTGTTTTTTGCGAAGTGCCTACCTGTAGATTTTGGCCTGTAGCTCAGCCGGAACCTAGGGAAACCTACCAAACCAGTGCATTTCTGAAAACTAGAGACCTAGGGAAATCCAAGGAGGGGTGACTTGCGGGGCTCGGACCAGGTTCTGTTACCCAGAATCCTTTGCAAACCTCAAAATTTGGCTAAAAAAACACATGTTCCTCACATTTCTGTGGCAGAAAGTTCTGGAATCTGAGAGGAGCTACAAATTTCCTTCCACCCAGCGTTCCCCCAAGTCTCCCGATAAAAATGATACCTCACTTGCGTGGGTAGGCCTAGCGCCGGCGACAGGAAACACCCCAAAGCGCAACGTGGACACATCCTAAATTTTGGGAAAAAACAGAGGTGTTTTTTGCGAAGTGCCTACCTGTAGATTTTGGCCTCTAGCTCAGCCGGCACCTAGGGTAACCTACCAAACCTGTGCAATTCTGAAAACTAGAGACCTAGGGGAATCCAAGGAGGGGTGACTTGCGGGGCTCGGACCAGGTTCTGTTACCCAGAATCCTTTGCAAACCTCAAAATTTGGCTAAAAAAACACATGTTCCTCACATTTCTGTGGCAGAAAGTTCTGGAATCTGAGAGGAGCTACAAATTTCCTTCCACCCAGCGTTCCCCCAAGTCTCCCGATAAAAATGATACCTCACTTGCGTGGGTAGGCCTAGCGCCGGCGACAGGAAACACCCCAAAGCGCAACGTGGACACATCCTAAATTTTGGAAAAAAACAGAGGTGTTTTTTGCGAAGTGCCTACCTGTAGATTTTGGCCTCTAGCTCAGCCGGCACCTAGGGAAACCTACCAAACCTGTGCATTTCTGAAAACTAGAGACCTAGGGGAATCCAAGGAGGGGTGACTTGCGGGGCTCGGACCAGGTTCTGTTACCCAGAATCCTTTGCAAACCTCAAAATTTGGCTAAAAAAACACATGTTCCTCACATTTCTGTGGCAGAAAGTTCTGGAATCTGAGAGGAGCTACAAATTTCCTTCCACCCAGCGTTCCCCCAAGTCTCCCGATAAAAATGATACCTCACTTGCGTGGGTAGGCCTAGCGCCGGCGACAGGAAACACCCCAAAGCGCAACGTGGACACATCCTAAATTTTGGAAAAAAACAGAGGTGTTTTTTGCGAAGTGCCTACTTGTAGATTTTGGCCTCTAGCTCAGCCGGCACCTAGGGAAACCTACCAAACCTGTGCATTTCTGAAAACTAGAGACCTAGGGGAATCCAAGGAGTGGTGACTTGTGGGGCTCGGACCAGGTTCTGTTACCCAGAATCCTTTGCAAACCTCAAAATTTGGCTAAAAAAACACATGTTCCTCACATTTCTGTGGCAGAAAGTTCTGGAATCTGAGAGGAGCTACAAATTTCCTTCCACCCAGCGTTCCCCCAAGTCTCCCGATAAAAATGATACCTCACTTGCGTAGGTAGGCCTAGCGCCGGCGACAGGAAACACCCCAAAGCGCAACGTGGACACATCCTAAATTTTGGGAAAAAACAGAGGTGTTTTTTGCAAAGTGCCTACCTGTAGATTTTGGCCTCTAGCTCAGCCGGCACCTAGGGAAACCTACCAAACCTGTGCAATTCTGAAAACTAGAGACCTAGGGGAATCCAAGGAGGGGTGACTTGCGGGGCTCGGACCAGGTTCTGTTACCCAGAATCCTTTGCAAACCTCAAAATTTGGCTAAAAAAACACATGTTCCTCACATTTCTGTGGCAGAAAGTTCTGGAATCTGAGAGGAGCTACAAATTTCCTTCCACCCAGCGTTCCCTCAAGTCTCCCGATAAAAATGATACCTCACTTGCGTGGGTAGACCTAGCGCCGGCGACAGGAAACACCCCGAAGCGCAACGTGGACACATCCTAAATTTTGGAAAAAAACAGAGGTGTTTTTTGCGAAGTGCCTACCTGTAGATTTTGGCCTGTAGCTCATCCGGCACCTAGTGAAACCTACCAAACCTGTGCATTTCTGAAAACTAGAGACCTAGGGGAATCCAAGGAGGGGTGACTTGCGGGGCTCGGACCAGGTTCTGTTACCCAGAATCCTTTGCAAACCTCAAAATTTGGCTAAAAAAACACATGTTCCTCACATTTCTGTGGCAGAAAGTTCTGGAATCTGAGAGGAGCTACAAATTTCCTTCCACCCAGCGTTCCCCCAAGTCTCCCGATAAAAATGATACCTCACTTGCGTGGGTAGGCCTAGCGCCGGCGACAGGAAACACCCCAAAGCGCAACGTGGACACATCCTAAATTTTGGAAAAAAATAGAGGTGTTTTTTGCGAAGTGCCTACCTGTAGATTTTGGCCTGTAGCTCAGCCGGCACCTAGGGAAACCTACCAAACCTGTGCATTTCTGAAAACTAGAGACCTAGGGGTATCCAAGGAGGGGTGACTTGCGGGGCTCGGATCAGGTTCTGTTACCCAGAATCCTTTGCAAACCTCAAAATTTGGCTAAAAAAACACATGTTCCTCACATTTCTGTGGCAGAAAGTTCTGGAATCTGAGAGGAGCTACAAATTTCCTTCCACCCAGCGTTCCCCCAAGTCTCCCGATAAAAATGATACCTCACTTGCGTGGGTAGGCCTAGCGCCGGCGACAGGAAACACCCCAAAGCGCAACGTGGACACATCCTAAATTTTGGAAAAAAACAGAGGTGTTTTTTGCGAAGTGCCTACCTGTAGATTTTGGCCTCTAGCTCAGCCGGCACCCAGGGAAACCTACCAAACCTGTGCATTTCTGAAAACTAGAGACCTAGGGGAATCCAAGGAGGGGTGACTTGCGGGGCTCGGACCAGGTTCTGTTACCCAGAATCCTTTGCAAACCTCAAAATTTGGCTAAAAAAACACATGTTCCTCACATTTCTGTGGCAGAAAGTTCTGGAATCTGAGAGGAGCTACAAATTTCCTTCCACCCAGCGTTCCCCCAAGTCTCCCGATAAAAATGATACCTCACTTGCGTGGGTAGGCCTAGCGCCGGCGACAGGAAACACCCCAAAGCGCAACGTGGACACATCCTAAATTTTGGAAAAAAACAGAGGTGTTTTTTGCGAAGTGCCTACCTGTAGATTTTGGCCTCTAGCTCAGCCGGCACCCAGGGAAACCTACCAAACCTGTGCATTTCTGAAAACTAGAGACCGAGGGGAATCCAAGGAGGGGTGACTTGCGGGGCTCGGACCAGGTTCTGTTACCCAGAATCCTTTGCAAACCTCAAAATTTGGCTAAAAAAACACATGTTCCTCACATTTCTGTGGCAGAAAGTTCTGGAATCTGAGAGGAGCTACAAATTTCCTTCCACCCAGCGTTCCCCCAAGTCTCCCGATAAAAATGATACCTCACTTGCGTGGGTAGGCCTAGCGCCGGCGACAGGAAACACCCCAAAGCGCAACGTGGACACATCCTAAATTTTGGGAAAAAACAGAGGTGTTTTTTGCGAAGTGCCTACCTGTAGATTTTGGCCTCTAGCTCAGCCGGCACCTAGGGAAACCTACCAAACCTGTGCATTTCTGAAAACTAGAGACCTAGGGGAATCCAAGGAGGGGTGACTTGCGGGGCTCGGACCAGGTTCTGTTACCCAGAATCCTTTGCAAACCTCAAAATTTGGCTAAAAAAACACATGTTCTTCTCATTTCTGTGGCAGAAAGTTCTGGAATCTGAGAGGAGCTACAAATTTCCTTCCACCCAGCGTTCCCCCAAGTCTCCCGATAAAAATGATACCTCACTTGCATGGGTAGGCCTAGCGCCGGCGACAGGAAACACCCCGAAGCGCAACGTGGACACATCCTAAATTTTGGAAAAAAACAGAGGTGTTTTTTGCGAAGTGCCTACCTGTAGATTTTGGCCTGTAGTTCATCCGGCACCTAGTGAAACCTACCAAACCTGTGCATTTCTGAAAACTAGAGACCTAGGGGAATCCAAGGAGGGGTGACTTGCGGGGCTCGGACCAGGTTCTGTTACCCAGAATCCTTTGCAAACCTCAAAATTTGGCTAAAAAAACACATGTTCCTCACATTTCTGTGGCAGAAAGTTCTGGAATCTGAGAGGAGCTACAAATTTCCTTCCACCCAGCGTTCCCCCAAGTCTCCCGATACAAATGATACCTCACTTGCGTGGGTAGGCCTAGCGCCGGCGACAGGAAACACCCCAAAGCGCAACGTGGACACATCCTAAATTTTGGAAAAAAATAGAGGTGTTTTTTGCGAAGTGCCTACCTGTAGATTTTGGCCTGTAGCTCAGCCGGCACCTAGGGAAACCTACCAAACCTGTGCATTTCTGAAAACTAGAGACCTAGGGGAATCCAAGGAGGGGTGACTTGCGGGGCTCGGACCAGGTTCTGTTACCCAGAATCCTTTGCAAACCTCAAAATTTGGCTAAAAAAACACATGTTCCTCACATTTCTGTGGCAGAAAGTTCTGGAATCTGAGAGGAGCTACAAATTTCCTTCCACCCAGCGTTCCCCCAAGTCTCCCGATAAAAATGATACCTCACTTGCGTGGGTAGGCCTAGCGCCGGCGACAGGAAACACCCCAAAGCGCAACGTGGACACATCCTAAATTTTGGAAAAAAACATAGGTGTTTTTTGCGAAGTGCCTACCTGTAGATTTTGGCCTCTAGCTCAGCCGGCACCCAGGGAAACCTACCAAACCTGTGCATTTCTGAAAACTAGAGACCTAGGGGAATCCAAGGAGGGGTGACTTGCGGGGCTCGGACCAGGTTCTGTTACCCAGAATCCTTTGCAAACCTCAAAATTTGGCTAAAAAAACACATGTTCCTCACATTTCTGGGGCAGAAAGTTCTGGAATCTGAGAGGAGCTACAAATTTCCTTCCACCCAGCGTTCCCCCAAGTCTCCCGATAAAAATGATACCTCACTTGTGTGGGTAGGCCTAGCGCCGGCGACAGGAAACACCCCAGAGCGCAACGTGGACACATCCTAAATTTTGGAAAAAAACAGAGGTGTTTTTTGCGAAGTGCCTACCTGTAGATTTTGGCCTGTAGCTCAGCCGGCACCTAGGGAAACCTACCAAACCTGTGCATTTCTGAAAACTAGAGACCTAGGGAAATCCAAGGAGGGGTGACTTGCGGGGCTCGGACCAGGTTCTGTTACCCAGAATCCTTTGCAAACCTCAAAATTTGGCTAAAAAAACACATGTTCCTCACATTTCTGTGGCAGAAAGTTCTGGAATCTGAGAGGAGCTACAAATTTCCTTCCACCCAGCGTTCCCCCAAGTCTCCCGATAAAAATGATACCTCACTTGCGTAGGTAGGCCTAGCGCCGGCGACAGGAAACACCCCAAAGCGCAACGTGGACACATCCTAAATTTTGGGAAAAAACAGAGGTGTTTTTTGCGAAGTGCCTACCTGTAGATTTTGGCCTCTAGCTCAGCCGGCACCTAGGGAAACCTACCAAACCTGTGCAATTCTGAAAACTAGAGACCTAGGGGAATCCAAGGAGGGGTGACTTGCGGGGCTCGGACCAGGTTCTGTTACCCAGAATCCTTTGCAAACCTCAAAATTTGGCTAAAAAAACACATGTTCCTCACATTTCTGTGGCAGAAAGTTCTGGAATCTGAGAGGAGCTACAAATTTCCTTCCACCCAGCGTTCCCCCAAGTCTCCCGATAAAAATGATACCTCACTTGCGTGGGTAGGCCTAGCGCCGGCGACAGGAAACACCCCAAAGCGCAACGTGGACACATCCTAAATTTTGGAAAAAAACAGAGGTGTTTTTTGCGAAGTGCCTACCTGTAGATTTTGGCCTCTAGCTCAGCCGGCACCCAGGGAAACCTACCAAACCTGTGCATTTCTGAAAACTAGAGACCGAGGGGAATCCAAGGAGGGGTGACTTGCGGGGCTCGGACCAGGTTCTGTTACCCAGAATCCTTTGCAAACCTCAAAATTTGGCTAAAAAAACACATGTTCCTCACATTTCTGTGGCAGAAAGTTCTGGAATCTGAGAGGAGCTACAAATTTCCTTCCACCCAGCGTTCCCCCAAGTCTCCCGATAAAAATGATACCTCACTTGCGTGGGTAGGCCTAGCGCCGGCGACAGGAAACACCCCAAAGCGCAACGTGGACACATCCTAAATTTTGGGAAAAAACAGAGGTGTTTTTTGCGAAGTGCCTACCTGTAGATTTTGGCCTCTAGCTCAGCCGGCACCTAGGGAAACCTACCAAACCTGTGCATTTCTGAAAACTAGAGACCTAGGGGAATCCAAGGAGGGGTGACTTGCGGGGCTCGGACCAGGTTCTGTTACCCAGAATCCTTTGCAAACCTCAAAATTTGGCTAAAAAAACACATGTTCTTCTCATTTCTGTGGCAGAAAGTTCTGGAATCTGAGAGGAGCTACAAATTTCCTTCCACCCAGCGTTCCCCCAAGTCTCCCGATAAAAATGATACCTCACTTGCATGGGTAGGCCTAGCGCCGGCGACAGGAAACACCCCGAAGCGCAACGTGGACACATCCTAAATTTTGGAAAAAAACAGAGGTGTTTTTTGCGAAGTGCCTACCTGTAGATTTTGGCCTGTAGTTCATCCGGCACCTAGTGAAACCTACCAAACCTGTGCATTTCTGAAAACTAGAGACCTAGGGGAATCCAAGGAGGGGTGACTTGCGGGGCTCGGACCAGGTTCTGTTACCCAGAATCCTTTGCAAACCTCAAAATTTGGCTAAAAAAACACATGTTCCTCACATTTCTGTGGCAGAAAGTTCTGGAATCTGAGAGGAGCTACAAATTTCCTTCCACCCAGCGTTCCCCCAAGTCTCCCGATACAAATGATACCTCACTTGCGTGGGTAGGCCTAGCGCCGGCGACAGGAAACACCCCAAAGCGCAACGTGGACACATCCTAAATTTTGGAAAAAAATAGAGGTGTTTTTTGCGAAGTGCCTACCTGTAGATTTTGGCCTGTAGCTCAGCCGGCACCTAGGGAAACCTACCAAACCTGTGCATTTCTGAAAACTAGAGACCTAGGGGAATCCAAGGAGGGGTGACTTGCGGGGCTCGGACCAGGTTCTGTTACCCAGAATCCTTTGCAAACCTCAAAATTTGGCTAAAAAAACACATGTTCCTCACATTTCTGTGGCAGAAAGTTCTGGAATCTGAGAGGAGCTACAAATTTCCTTCCACCCAGCGTTCCCCCAAGTCTCCCGATAAAAATGATACCTCACTTGCGTGGGTAGGCCTAGCGCCGGCGACAGGAAACACCCCAAAGCGCAACGTGGACACATCCTAAATTTTGGAAAAAAACATAGGTGTTTTTTGCGAAGTGCCTACCTGTAGATTTTGGCCTCTAGCTCAGCCGGCACCCAGGGAAACCTACCAAACCTGTGCATTTCTGAAAACTAGAGACCTAGGGGAATCCAAGGAGGGGTGACTTGCGGGGCTCGGACCAGGTTCTGTTACCCAGAATCCTTTGCAAACCTCAAAATTTGGCTAAAAAAACACATGTTCCTCACATTTCTGGGGCAGAAAGTTCTGGAATCTGAGAGGAGCTACAAATTTCCTTCCACCCAGCGTTCCCCCAAGTCTCCCGATAAAAATGATACCTCACTTGTGTGGGTAGGCCTAGCGCCGGCGACAGGAAACACCCCAGAGCGCAACGTGGACACATCCTAAATTTTGGAAAAAAACAGAGGTGTTTTTTGCGAAGTGCCTACCTGTAGATTTTGGCCTGTAGCTCAGCCGGCACCTAGGGAAACCTACCAAACCTGTGCATTTCTGAAAACTAGAGACCTAGGGAAATCCAAGGAGGGGTGACTTGCGGGGCTCGGACCAGGTTCTGTTACCCAGAATCCTTTGCAAACCTCAAAATTTGGCTAAAAAAACACATGTTCCTCACATTTCTGTGGCAGAAAGTTCTGGAATCTGAGAGGAGCTACAAATTTCCTTCCACCCAGCGTTCCCCCAAGTCTCCCGATAAAAATGATACCTCACTTGCGTAGGTAGGCCTAGCGCCGGCGACAGGAAACACCCCAAAGCGCAACGTGGACACATCCTAAATTTTGGGAAAAAACAGAGGTGTTTTTTGCGAAGTGCCTACCTGTAGATTTTGGCCTCTAGCTCAGCCGGCACCTAGGGAAACCTACCAAACCTGTGCAATTCTGAAAACTAGAGACCTAGGGGAATCCAAGGAGGGGTGACTTGCGGGGCTCGGACCAGGTTCTGTTACCCAGAATCCTTTGCAAACCTCAAAATTTGGCTAAAAAAACACATGTTCCTCACATTTCTGCGGCAGAAAGTTCTGGAATCTGAGAGGAGCTACAAATTTCCTTCCACCCAGCGTTCCCCCAAGTCTCCCGATAAAAATGATACCTCACTTGCGTGGGTAGGCCTAGCGCCGGCGACAGGAAACACCCCAAAGCGCAACGTGGACACATCCTAAATTTTGGAAAAAAACAGAGATGTTTTTTGCGAAGTGCCTACCTGTAGATTTTGGCCTGTAGCTCAGCCGGCACCTAGGGAAACCTACCAAACCTGTGCATTTCTGAAAACTAGAGACCTAGGGGAATCCAAGGAGGGGTGACTTGCGGGGCTCGGACCAGGTTCTGTTACCCAGAATCCTTTGCAAACCTCAAAATTTGGCTAAAAAAACACATGTTCCTCACATTTCTGTGGCAGAAAGTTCTTGAATCTGAGAGGAGTTCAAATTTCCTTCCACCCAGCGTTCCCCCAAGTCTCCCGATAAAAATGATACCTCACTTGCGTGGGTAGGCCTAGCGCCGGCGACAGGAAACACCCCAAAGCGCAACGTGGACACATCCTAAATTTTGGAAAAAAACAGAGGTGTTTTTTGCGAAGTGCCTACCTGTAGATTTTGGCCTCTAGCTCAGCCGGCACCTAGGGAAACCTACCAAACCTGTGCATTTCTGAAAACTAGAGACCTAGGGGAATCCAAGGAGGGGTGACTTGCGGGGCTCGGACCAGGTTCTGTTACCCAGAATCCTTTGCAAACCTCAAAATTTGGCTAAAAAAACACATGTTCCTCACATTTCTGTGGCAGAAAGTTCTGGAATCTGAGAGGAGTTACAAATTTCCTTCCACCCAGCGTTCCCCCAAGTCTCCCGATAAAAATGATACCTCACTTGCGTGGGTAGGCCTAGCGCCGGCGACAGGAAACACCCCAAAGCGCAACGTGGACACATCCTAAATTTTGGAAAAAAACAGAGGTGTTTTTTGCGAAGTGCCTACCTGTAGATTTTGGCCTGTAGCTCAGCCGGCACCTAGGGAAACCTACCAAACCAGTGCATTTCTGAAAACTAGAGACCTAGGGAAATCCAAGGAGGGGTGACTTGCGGGGCTCGGACCAGGTTCTGTTACCCAGAATCCTTTGCAAACCTCAAAATTTGGCTAAAAAAACACATGTTCCTCACATTTCTGTGGCAGAAAGTTCTGGAATCTGAGAGGAGCTACAAATTTCCTTCCACCCAGCGTTCCCCCAAGTCTCCCGATAAAAATGATACCTCAATTGCGTATGTAGGCCTAGCGCCGGCGACAGGAAACACCCCAAAGCGCAACGTGGACACATCCTAAATTTTGGAAAAAAACAGAGGTGTTTTTTGCGAAGTGCCTACCTGTAGATTTTGGCCTCTAGCTCAGCCGGCACCTAGGGAAACCTACCAAACCTGTGCAATTCTGAAATCTAGAGACCTAGGGGAATCCAAGGAGGGGTGACTTGCGGGGCTCGGACCAGGTTCTGTTACCCAGAATCCTTTGCAAACCTCAAAATTTGGCTAAAAAAACACATGTTCCTCACATTTCTGTGGCAGAAAGTTCTGGAATCTGAGAGGAGCTACAAATTTCCTTCCACCCAGCGTTCCCCCAAGTCTCCCGATAAAAATGATACCTCACTTGCGTGGGTAGACCTAGCGCCGGCGACAGGAAACACCCCGAAGCGCAACGTGGACACATCCTAAATTTTGGAAAAAAACAGAGGTGTTTTTTGCGAAGTGCCTACCTGTAGATTTTGGCCTGTAGCTCAGCCGGCACCTAGGGAAACCTACCAAACCTGTGCATTTCTGAAAACTAGAGACCTAGGGGAATCCAAGGAGGGGTGACTTGCGGGGCTCGGACCAGGTTCTGTTACCCAGAATCCTTTGCAAACCTCAAAATTTGGCTAAAAAAACACATGTTCCTCACATTTCTGTGGCAGAAAGTTCTGGAATCTGAGAGAAGCTACAAATTTCCTTCCACCCAGCGTTCCCCCAAGTCTCCCGATAAAAATGATACCTCACTTGCGTGGGTAGGCCTAGCGCCGGCGACAGGAAATACCCCAAAGCGCAACGTGGACACATCCTAAATTTTGGAAAAAAATAGAGATGTTTTTTGCGAAGTGCCTACCTGTAGATTTTGGCCTGTAGCTCAGCCGGCACCTAGGGAAACCTACCAAACCTGTGCATTTCTGAAAACTAGAGACCTAGGGGAATCCAAGGAGGGGTGACTTGCGGGGCTCGGACCAGGTTCTGTTACCCAGAATCCTTTGCAAACCTCAAAATTTGGCTAAAAAAACACATGTTCCTCACATTTCTGTGGCAGAAAGTTCTGGAATCTGAGAGGAGCTACAAATTTCCTTCCACCCAGCGTTCCCCCAAGTCTCCCGATAAAAATGATACCTCACTTGCGTGGGTAGGCCTAGCGCCGGCGACAGGAAACACCCCAAAGCGCAACGTGGACACATCCTAAATTTTGGAAAAAAATAGAGATGTTTTTTGCGAAGTGCCTACCTGTAGATTTTGGCCTGTAGCTCAGCCGGCACCCAGGGAAACCTACCAAACCTGTGCATTTCTGAAAACTAGAGACCTAGGGGAATCCAAGGAGGGGTGACTTGCGGGGCTCGGACCAGGTTCTGTTACCCAGAATCCTTTGCAAACCTCAAAATTTGGCTAAAAAAACACATGTTCCTCACATTTCTGTGGCAGAAAGTTCTGGAATCTGAGAGGAGCTACAAATTTCCTTCCACCCAGCGTTCCCCCAAGTCTCCCGATAAAAATGATACCTCACTTGCGTGGGTAGGCCTAGCGCCGGCGACAGGAAACACCCCAAAGCGCAACGTGGACACATCCTAAATTTTGGAAAAAAACAGAGGTGTTTTTTGCGAAGTGCCTACCTGTAGATTTTGGCCTCTAGCTCAGCCGGCACCTAGGGAAACCTACCAAACCTGTGCATTTCTGAAAACTAGAGACCTAGGGGAATCCAAGGAGGGGTGACTTGCGGGGCTCGGACCAGGTTCTGTTACCCAGAATCCTTTGCAAACCTCAAAATTTGGCTAAAAAAACACATGTTCCTCACATTTCTGTGGCAGAAAGTTCTTGAATCTGAGAGGAGCTACAAATTTCCTTCCACCCAGCGTTCCCCCAAGTCTCCCGATAAAAATGATACCTCACTTGCGTGGGTAGACCTAGCGCCGGCGACAGGAAACACCCCAAAGCGCAACGTGGACACATCCTAAATTTTGGAAAAAAACAGAGGTGTTTTTTGCGAAGTGCCTACCTGTAGATTTTGGCCTCTAGCTCAGCCGGCACCTAGGGAAACCTACCAAACCTGTGCATTTCTGAAAACTAGAGACCTAGGGGAATCCAAGGAGGGGTGACTTGCGGGGCTCGGACCAGGTTCTGTTACCCAGAATCCTTTGCAAACCTCAAAATTTGGCTAAAAAAACACATGTTCCTCACATTTCTGTGGCAGAAAGTTCTGGAATCTGAGAGGAGCTACGAATTTCCTTCCACCCAGCGTTCCCCCAAGTCTCCCGATAAAAATGATACCTCACTTGCGTGGGTAGGCCTAGCGCCGGCGACAGGAAACACCCCAAAGCGCAACGTGGACACATCCTAAATTTTGGAAAAAAACAGAGGTGTTTTTTGCGAAGTGCCTACCTGTAGATTTTGGCCTCTAGCTCAGCCGGCACCTAGGGAAACCTACCAAACCTGTGCATTTCTGAAAACTAGAGACCTAGGGGAATCCAAGGAGGGGTGACTTGCGGGGCTCGGACCAGGTTCTGTTACCCAGAATCCTTTGCAAACCTCAAAATTTGGCTAAAAAAACACATGTTCCTCACATTTCTGTGGCAGAAAGTTCTGGAATCTGAGAGGAGCTACAAATCTCCTTCCACCCAGCGTTCCCCCAAGTCTCCCGATAAAAATGATACCTCACTTGCGTGGGTAGGCCTAGCGCCTGCGACAGGAAACACCCCAAAGCGCAACGTGGACACATCCAAAATTTTGGGAGAAAACAGTGCCTACCTGTGGATTTTGGCCTGTAGCTCACCCGGCACCTAGGGAAACCTACCAAACCTGTGCATTTCTGAAAACTAGAGACCTAGGGGAATCCAAGGAGGGGTGACTTGCGGTGCTCGGACCAGGTTCTGTTACCCAGAATCCTTAGCAAACCTCAAAATTTGGCTAAAAAAACACATGTTCCTCAAATTTCTGTGGCAGAAAGTTCTGGAATCTGATAGGAGCCACAAATTTCCTTCCACCCAGCGTTCCCCCAAGTCTCCTGATAAAAATGATACCTCACTTGTGTGGGTGGGCCATGTGCCTGCAACAGAATAAGGTCCAAAACCTGAAGGGATAGAAGGGATAGCACAGCAAGTTTATAAGGGCATATTCTTTTATACATCTTTAGACGGACTCTGCTTTGGGGACCCACATAAGTGAGGTGTCATTTTACTTGGGAGACTGAGGGGAAAACTGGGGAGTAGGAATTTTGTGCTGGAGCGGTGATCCTACTAAGAAAAATCAGGAAAATATGCTTTTTTATGCAAATTTTGAGGTTTACAGAGGAGTCTGGGTAAGAAAATGTTGGGGGAGCCACACAAGCCACACCTCCCTAGACTCCTTGGGGTGCCTAGTTTTAAAAAGTTTCTGGGTTTTGTAGGTTTCCCTACATGACGGCCACACCCAGGACCAAAAACATAGGTGGGCCCTCCCCCCCAAACACAGGTATTTTTGGAATATATCACTTTGATGTGTGCACATACGTCCGTGATGTGCCAAACACTAAAATTGTGAAAAGAAACACACTTAGGTTATGTGAAGAAGACCCCTCAACCACCAACCAAGTTGGTGGCATGCTTCATCATCGGGGTCCCACCCGAGGCACCTAGCGTGTCTCAAGTGTGCTGCGACGCCTGATTACAGCGGAGCAGGTTTTGTCATTTGTACCACACATACTGGTTGGATTTGGCACGAGGGTGAGTGATGGTTCAGTAGATCAAATTTTATTAACAAGAGATTTCACAAAAGTGAAATGCACTGGTAATAACTGAAAGGCCAAAAAACTGAACCAATGACTCACAGCTCGTGAGCTGTAAAGCCACGACAAGGCACCAACCGCTTTACAGTCCATTCACACACCTTTCATACATGACATGCACTAGACCATTCACGCCGCCAGCCACGGGCCCAGCACATTACAAGACTCGCATCCACAGACAGCGCCAGTCAAGGGCCCATCACTTTCATACGCCCACATGCCTGATACAGCAATTACACCAGCTGATGAGTGTGTGGACTGGCGTTTGGCCGGCACTGCCAGCCAAGCGCCACCCCACCCACACCACCAGCCAAGCGCCACCCCACACACACCGCCAGCCCAGCGCCACCCCACACACACCGCCAGCCAAGCGCCACCCCACCCACGCCGCCAGCCAAGCGCCACTCTACACATGCCATCCCCTTTTTTTTGTTTTTAAACAACAAAGAAACCACTAATCATAAATTAGTACAAAACTACAAACACAAAAGCTCTAACTGAATACATGACTAATGCCAACCGTGAAACCGAACATATAAAAATATAAAACACCAGTTTACGCTCACGGAATTTCCCAATAATTCTTCTGTGTGTGGTAGCTCCTGAAACAGCTACCCACACACAGCCCAGGCTTTGAAGGACAATCAGGGCAGTACATCCTAGTCTCCTTCCTGATACCTCTTCGAGCACAGACTCTACATCTCTTAGCAGGAAAGTTTTTTTTGGCCGTGGGAGGAATGTGCTCAGCAAAGTGACGATCTTTCAATCTAGCCACATCCTCCATCACTGCTTCTCTAGGAACTCTTGCCTGTTCCAGCACAACAAGGCTAGCTATGATAGACTCCTGAAATTTCACAAATGTCATCCTTGACTCTGGAGAACTATCCTTAAACACAACAAAAGCATTAAAAGTTGCCAAGTGGAACAAGTGAAGCGCTAATTTCTTATACCACACATAAGACTTACGAGCAGCAGTGTAAGGTTCTAACCTCTGATCTACTCTATCAACACCACCCATGTGCTTATTATAGTCTAAGATGCACACAGGTTTGCGCACTTCGGCAACCTGACCCCAAACAGCCACAGGTGAAGTACTCTCATC
This sequence comes from Pleurodeles waltl, assembly GCF_031143425.1. Taxonomy (NCBI): domain Eukaryota; kingdom Metazoa; phylum Chordata; class Amphibia; order Caudata; family Salamandridae; genus Pleurodeles; species Pleurodeles waltl. Next base: position 678,614,688 of record NC_090450.1, on the reverse strand, counting down.
ATGGATGGTGCTTAGCATGTATACATCCCTCTTGTCTACAAATTTCAGAGCTAGCAGCTCATCATTCCGCAAGGCACTGCACTGTCCCTTCTCAAGTTTTTTACAGACAAGCTCTTTTGGATAGCCTTTCCGATTAGAGCGGATTGTGCCACAAGCAACAGTGTCCACTCTGAACAACTCCTTGAACAACCGAACTCCAGTGTAGAAGTTATCTACATATAAATGGTGACCTTTGTTAAACAGTCGTCTACCAAGTTCCCACACAATTTTCTCACTAACTCCAAAAGTGGGAGGACAACCAGGGGGGTCAATATTGGAATCCCTACCAGTGTAGACCCGGAAATTATAAACATATCCTGTACTACTTTCTGACAGCATATACAATTTAATTCCATACCGTGCCCTCTTGCTAGGAATGTACTGCCTAAAAACCAAACGACCCTTGAACAGGACCAAAGACTCATCTACAGATATTTCTTTCCCTGGAACATAGATCTCTGAAAACCGATCTACCAAATGATCAAGGACAGGTCTAATCTTAAAAAGACGGTCAGAATCAGGATGATCTCGTGGCAAGGCTAAAGCATTATCTACAAAATGCAACATCCGAAGAAGAAGCTCATACCGGTTACGACTCATGATGGCAGGAAATATAGCAGTTGCCATCAAGGGACTAGTAGACCAATATGAAGACAGCGACGGCTTCCTTATCAGCCCCATCAAAAAAGTTAAACCCAAGAACTTTTTCAACTCTTCCAGATTTGTGGGAATCCACCGGCTAGCTCTAGAGTGTGGCCTAAGTCTGGCAGCGTTGTCCCTCAAAAACTGCTCTGCATACAAATTATTCTGCTCAACAATCTCTTCCAAAAATATATCGTCCATAAACAACTCAAAAAAGTTGACGGGCAAAAAGTTTTCCGTATTAACTCGACACCCTGGAAAACCAGTAAACGCAGGCACCTGTGGCTGCTCCATGTTTGGTGCAACCCATGCGTCAGGTCTTCCAATGGGAAGCCTTTCAGCCGCTGGCTCCTGCACCATTGGCACATCACTGTCCTCATCTAAAACAGGCCCTTCATCAGCACTGAGAGTGGCTTCATCATCAGATGATTCATCTCTGACAGAAAATTCACTTCCAGAATCCTGCACTTCCTCCTCTGCCTCAGATGCAGAGTCAGTCTCATATTCATGGTCAGAAGATGACTCAAAAAGCACACTAACAACCTGCTGAGCAGTCATCCTACGGCTGGCCATGATCCTTCCTACAAAAATTAACTGGACAAATACACCACCAACAACCAGCACTGTGTAAGATAAGTAACAAAGTATAGGTTTATCACTAAGAATTATAAACTCAAAAACTATACTGCTCACTTGCCTGAAAAAGCTTGACTCACCAGCAACTACTCTGCACAGCCACAGCAATCACCAACGATATCCCTCTAAAAAGAGAAGAAAAAAAAGCAAATTAGACATAAGACAACACAATAATCATTGTGCATAACTCTAAGGACAATTTCACACACAATCCTGCATTCAGTACACCACCTACAAACGTGTCATTCATGCATTGCAACAATACTCACTTGGAGTAAATTTATTTACTTACCTAAAACATGCAACTACGCAAACCGCAGGACAACTACTGCCAAAACTGCAACAAGCCACAGCAAAGTCAGCAAAAGCTTTGAACTAGAACAAAAAGGAGAAAAACTGTTATTATCATAAAAGCAAATACTTCGCCAGTTGACAAACACTCCGCCACTAACCATTTTTTCATTTTCCCTTGTGTCTAGTCTTCTCTGCTTGGGGGAAGATGGGCCTAAAAAAAAATAGGCCAATCTACCCCCAAGGGGAGGGGGCAGAAATCGCCCAGATTACATTGCACCCTTTGGGGGGGGCGACCCTTGCCCAAGGGGCCACACCCCCACACAAAGCACACACACACATATAGTATCCCTGGCGCTATGGGAATTCTGCCCCCCTTGGGGACAGAAAGGCCTAAAAAATAGGCATATCTGCCCCCAAGGGGGGCAGAACTGCCCAAAAATACATGTGAGCCCCTGGGGGCGACCCTTGCCCAAGGGGCCGCCCCCCAACACAAAAAATAAAAACCAACAATAAAATCCCTGGTGTCTAGTGGCTTTCTGCCCGGCGTAAAAATAGGGCCAATCTGCCCCCAAGGGGGGCAGAAACGACGATAAATACATTGCGCCCCCGGGGGGAGCGACCCTTGCCCAAGGGGCCACCCCCCAACACAAAGCACACATACAAACATATCTTTCTGGCGCTATTGGGATTCTGCCCCCCTTGGGGGCAGAAAGGCCTAAAAAAAATAGGCCTCTCTGCCCCCAAGGGGGGCAGAACTGCCCAAAAATACATGTGGGCCCCTGGGGGCGACCCTTGCCCAAGGGGCCGCCCCCCAACACAAAAAATAAAAACCAACAATAAAATCCCTGGTGTCTAGTGGCTTTCTGCCCCCCTTGGGGGCAGATCGGCCTAAAAATAGGGCCAATCTGCCCCCAAGGGGGGCAGAAACGACAATAAATACATTGCGCCCCTGGGGGGAGCGATCCTTGCCCAAGGGGCCACCCCCCAACACAAAGCACACATACATACATACTATTTCTGGCGCTATTGGGATTCTGCCCCCAAGGGGGGCAGAAAGGCCTAAAAAAAATAGGCCTCTCTGCCCCCAAGGGGGGCAGAACTGCCCAAAAATACATGAGGGCCCCTGGGGGCGACCCTTGCCCAAGGGGCCGCCCCCCAACACAAAAAATAAAAATCAACAATAAAATCCCTGGTGTCTAGTGGCTTTCTGCCCCCCTTGGGGGCAGATCGGCCTAAAAATAGGGCCAATCTGCCCCCAGGGGGGGCAGAAACGACGTAAAATACATTTGCCCCCAAAGGGGAGCGACCCTTGCCCAAGGGGTCGCTCCCCCACACCAATAAACACACACACACACACACATAACGAAATCCCTGGTGTCTAGTGGCTTAAAAATAGGGCCAATCTGCCCCCAGGGGGGGCAGAAACGACGTAAAAAACATTTGCCCCCAAAGGGGAGCGACCCTTGCCCAAGGGGTCGCTCCCCCACACCAATAAACACACACACATAACGAGATCCCTGGTGTCTAGTGGGCATTCCTGCTGCCCGATCGCATCGCGATCGGGCAGCAGGAATGCTCAGAGACATCGAGGGAAAGGAAAACCCTTTCCTTTCCCTCGATGCCTCTCTCAGAGCACCCCCACCCCGCAGGAAGGTGAAATACTCACCTTCTCCCTTGACGCGCTGGAAGCAAATGGCTTCCAGCGCGTCATTCCCCCTTTCCATGAAATCAGCGCGCGATCGCGCGCTGACGTCATGGGGGGGGGTGGGCGTGAAAGGGGAAGGGATTCCCCTTTCAGCCCTGGCCTGGGGGTGTTGGGGGGCGGCCCTCGGCGCTTCCCCCGACTGCCAGTCCCAGGACGTAATGGTTACGTCCATGGCGCCACACGGGCGCTGCCATGGACGTAACCATTACGTCCCTGGCGGGGAAGGGGTTAATATCCCATAGTAAAGCATTGGCACCTTTATCAGATGACTAAATGACAAAACTGGGGCCCCGCATTAAGGTGTCAAGGGCTGATCTCTGCCCCCTCTTGAGATTCTCATCATAATGGTTTCAACTCTCTTGCCAAATCTGCATGAGATCCCTTATTGCAACCTCAAGAAAAGCGTCTAAGTTATTATTTGGTGTCACAGGGCTACATTTGGATTTAAAATGATTCAAATTAGTTCTATCAATTTCTAGATTTAGGGAAACTAAAAGATCCCTTTCTGTGGCCTAGTCTTTCTCCCCACATACCAACTCCTACTCTGTGGCCCAGTCTTTTTCCACACATTCCAACTCCCTAACAGCAGCCCAACCCGGGACAAAGTTAAACCCCTGTGAAGAGCTATAATAATAGTGAAGTCTGTGCCAGGGGTTGGTTTTGCTCATTCCAGGTTGGCTTGGATGGTATTTTACCAATTCAAAGCTGTAATAGTGTGTCTGGAGTGGTGAAAAGCTTTTGTCATTTACAGCTCTGCAAGGATGGCACTGTGCTAATCCTATGTTTAAAGACTTCGCTATATAAATGTCAAAAGACGTTGCCCCTTTCTAGCTCCACATAGATGGCACTGTGCTAATCCTATGCTCAAAAACTTTACAAGAAAAGAAGACATTTGAGTTGAGCACATTTAGAGTGTTGCTGGTGTTGTAGGGTGCTCTATACTGGAGCTGGTCTCCACCTAACCTGGAAGCTACCCAGAGCTCTCTTTTCTATTTTGCATAATTTGTGTGTCACTCTATGCCTGAAATTGTATTATTTTGACTTATACTGGGTGCTCCCTTGTGTCTTGACATAGCTAAACCTCTCTGAAGAGCAATAATAATAGCAAAGCACATGTCAGAGTTGCTTTTTGCTCATTCCAGGTTGGCTTTGAAGGTATTTTTCTAATTCAATCTGTAATACTATGCCTGGAGTGGTGAAAGGCTATTGTCATGTACAGCATGGCAAGGATGACACTGTGCTAATCCTATGTTTAAAGAATTTGTTGTATAAATGACAAAATACTTTGTCACTTTCCAGCTCAGCATGGATGGCACTGTGCTTAATCCTATACTTAAAACTTTGTGAGAAAAGGAGACATTTGAGTTTAGCAAATTTAAAGTGTCACTGGTGCAGGGTGCTCTGCACTGCAGCTGCTCTTCAACTAAACTTGGGAACTTCCCAGAGTTCTCTCTTCTATTTACACACACACACACACCCACACACACACATGCACGCGCACACACTCACACACACACACACACACAGACTACCCAGTGGCATAGTTATAGTAGGATCGTCATGGGAATTTTTTGTGTTGCTAATAACTTTGGAGCTGTTTGATGAACCTCCACAAAGCATTAAAAAAAAGTGCTCTTTTTCATCTAGTTTGTACATATAAAGTTTCAGGGTGATCTGTCCAGCAGGAGCAGAGAGAAAAAGAGAGTCACAAAACATTTTTTCCCATTCATTTCCCCATTGGAACTTTAGACACATCTACAGCCCAAACCGCTGAACGGATTTACACCAAATGTGGCAGAAAGCAAGATCTAGGTCCACAAAGAATGCTTAATGTGTTTTGGCATAAATCCATCAGTAGTTTTTGAGCAATTAATGCTCAAAACCTTTCTAAATCTACGGACTTGGAGGCTCTGCGGATCCTGACAGATCTCAGACTGAGATCTGATTGGCCACCACCACCTCAGCCAGGAAGTTGTGGCAGCCATCTTGGGCTTGGGCTTTTGCAAGTACTCAGCAAGGGGTTCATGTGTAAATGGGTGTATTTTTTTATTGTGCCTGGGATCCGTGGATCCATTGTATATTTACACTGGGGGTCATGCTAAGCGCTGTGGTGGATCAGCAGGTTTTCAAAAAAACTTTGGGCCACTTTTTGCTCATAGGCCTTCAGGGCTCTTTCTAGACTAAGATCTAGCTTTCTGCCAAAATTAATATAATTCCGTTCAGTGGTTTGGGCTGTAGTCATGTTCAAGAAAACCAAAATCCCCATAGACTCCCTCTTCAAATACTTTATGTTTGTCCCTCCTTGGAGTGGTTTTGTTACTGCCTTGCAGACTGCCCCTGTTAAAAGGATAATTTCATGAATGCCGATATGTTTGAATGCAAGCAAACTTCTTTTTCTGTTTGTGTGTTTCCTTTGCGCTCATGGTGGCCATGGTACTTTGAATCGGCTCACTTATGTGAGCTGTTTTCCTTTTCATTTTCAATTTAAGTGGAAAGAAAAGTCCAGTGTGTAAGTTACAACGCTAATAGCTCTAACTCGAGCAAACGCGAGACCCATTGCCTTGCAAATACTTGTCCTTCTTACACTCGGGTCCACTTCACAGTCTCTGAGATAACCACCCCGGGTGAGCAGGCCTGTAGGAAAGTAATAGGCCTTCACACCAGCAATACTGTCTGAGGTCTGGTCTCGATAATTATGCTCTAAAGATCTCTGTTTGAGATGTAGCCTTGCTCTAAGGGTTTCATTGTGAGATTCGAGCTGCGTTGTAAATGTTTCTATGTGAAATTGCTCAACAACGTGACGCTGGAAACTTGTTCTAAGGGATTCATTGAGAGATTTCAGTCTTACCCTAAGTGTCCCAGTATGAGAATGGAACCTTATGCTATACAGGAAATATTGGAGCCTTATGCTATCCGCATCATTGTGTGATACTGGGGCCTTGCTGTAAGAGTCTCTTTGCGAGATTGGAGCTTTATGCTGTAAGTGTTTCAATGTGACACTGGAGACACTATAAGTGTATAAATATGACACTACATACTTGATATAAGTGCCTAAATGTGAGATTAGAGCCTGCTCTAAATGTCTCAGTGTGTTTTGGAGATTTGCTCTATAGTCCTAGTGTGAGATCGCAGCCTTGCTGCAGTGGCGTACCAAGCCCCCGCAGCACCCGTGGGGAGCGGGCCAGAGCTCCAGGGTCTCCCTAAGCACAGTACTCTGGCCTGAGACCTCCTTGGTGAGTCCAGTGAGGGGGCTCCTCCATGCACTGTGCAGATGGGCCCTCTCAAGTTTTGTTACGCCACTGCCATGCTCTAATTGTCTCGGTGTGTGATTCCTCCCAGCCTTGCAATATTTGGCTTAGTGTAAGACTGGAGTTTTGCTCTCAGTTTCACAATGTGAAATTGGAACCTTGCTCTGTGGATCTCAGTGCAAAATTGGAGCCTTGGTGTAAGTAGCTTGATGTTAGATTGGAGCCTTCCTGTAGGATTCTCAGTGTGTGTGTGTAGCCCTGCTGTAAGTGGCTCTGAAAAACGTGGTGCAGGTGGGCGGCTTCCTGTATGTGTATCAGCTGGAGCCTGAACCCTTACTCTAACTATCTCAGTATGAGATTAAACCCTTGACATAATTGCCTTAGTGTGAAACTGGATTTTTATCCTCCCATACCCTCAGACAGATCATTCAGTGGCGGCCCGTCCTTTAGGGCGGAGGGGCCACGCCCCCCCACCCCATGAAGAGTGTCTGTCAGGCTGAACAAAGGTCAGCCTGACAGACACTCTTTATGTTCAGGTCAGGCAGCCAGGAGCAGACATGCGCGATTTGCGCAGACTCCTGTCTGCCTGAGCTGAACTTTGCTGGGCTGAGGAGATCACGACCCTTATGGGCGTGACCTCCTCGGCCCAGCAAAGGTGCCTCCAGGCCCTCCCCTGGGTGACGTGGAAAGCGTCACCCATTGACACTCTCCCTGGGCGCTTCAGGTTTAAGCCCTGAAGTGCCCAGGGCGTGTGTCAATCAGTGACACTTCGTCACAGAGTGGGGTGGGGTCAGCAGTCTCACTGACCCCATCCCACTCTGTGACGAGGCTGGGACTGCTGCCTTCCCTCATTGGCTGACCTAAGGTCAGCCAATGAGGGAAGGCAGCAGTCCCAACCCTCCCGGGACCTGGAGGCTGAAGGTAAGTGTGTGTGTGTGTATGTGTGTTGTGTTTTACATTGAATGTTTGGTGCGCGCGTGCATGTTTGAGTGTTATGAGTGTTGTTCATGGATGTGCGTGCGTGTGTGTGTGTGTGTGTGAAAGAATGAATGTGTTTGATCTTGTAAAATGAATGTTTGGTGCGTGCGTGCATGTTTGAATGGAATGAGTGTTGTTACTGGATGTGAGTGCGTGCGTGCGTGTGTGTGGAAGAATGAATGTGTGTGAATTTGTAAAATGAATGGTGCGTGCGTGCATGTTTGAATGGAATGAGTGTTGTTAATGGGTGAGCGTGCGTGCGTGCATGTCTGGGTGTGAAAGAATGAGTCTGTGTGTGTGTTTGTGTGTGTGCCCCGCCCGCCCTCCTCCCAAAGCTGCCGGCCGCCACTGAGATCATTACCTGCTCTAATTGTCTCAGTGTGTGTTATGCTCCAAGGGGCCCAGTTTGAGATCAGGATTCTGCCCCCTTCCATCCGAACATTCTTCATTTATTGGGAAACAGATGCACAATAAGTTTGTTGTGAGTGCCTCTGTGGGTCTTTGTATATGCTTGCTTGCGTGTGTCTGCATGGCCAGTATGTGTCTGTTAGTAGATTTAGGTCTGTATATTTGTGGTCCTCCGCAAAGGTGTGCATCTCTGCACATCATTGTATGTATGTGTATTGGTATGTCTTCTAGAATTTTGTGTGGGGTGCGTTAAAATCTGTTCATTTGTGTACATAAATGTACGACTGTCAGTCTATGTACCCAGGTGTCTGCACATCTGTTTGACTAGGACCTTTACAGGGTGAGATGGAATGGAGAGAGGTTTGTGTATACCCATAATTGTGTACATTTTTGGGTATGCGCAAACTCAATCAATATTTCAGATATGCAATACCCATTGCCTACCATTGAAGTATAATAATATGAAAATCTTTAGGTGAGTAAATCCTTTTGCCATGCAAAGCCAACATTTGTGAATTCCGAACATAGGGCCAGATTTACAAGACCCTAGCGCCACCGGAGCATTACGTTTAATGATGCTGTAGAGTGCACCACATTTACAAGGTGACGCTATGCCACTTTTTGTGGCTTAACCCCACCTTGTAAATGTTGTCTCCTCAGACACAGTTTTCTGCGCCAGAGGGGTGTGCAATGGGTGTTGCTGTGGGCGTTCCACCTCAACACCCATTGCTTTTAACGCTGCCACAGATTTACTCTGACAGCGCCAAAAACTAACGCCACCCCAGGGATAGCGTTAGCATGGCACAACGAGGAGGAATACTTTGATTCCTTCTCATTTTTTTTTTCTATGTGTGCTGCATTCTGCAGCAGACATACAAAGAGCAAAAGGCCATGAATGGTTGTTTATGTGCAGGATGGGATGGTTGTTTATGTGCAGAAAGGTGTCCTGTACTGCACATAAACAATCATTAAAAATGACGATTTGGTACTTCTATGTGTACTGCATTTTGTAGCAGACATAGAAGTGCCAAATCACCATTCTAAATTGTTCATATGAAGGAAGGGGCACCTTCCTGCACATAAACAATCACTCCCTTCAATGCAGACACCCTTGCACTATAGTGCAAGGATGCCTGTGTTGGCGCAGGCTGCTTAATTTAGCGCCAGTGCAGGGGAAAATGCAGGGCTGCATCGGATTCTTGTAAACACAGCGCATCCCTGCATTTCAAAACTGTTGCAGCACTGCTATTTCTGGTGCTGCACTGGGCTGCGCCATTTTCCTGTAGGATCTGACCCATAGTTTTGAACGTATTCAAAAGGCTTTTCGGCACAGTTATTCAAAGTTCCACCTACAAAGGCTTTGTTAATCAGTACAATGGTCTTATGAGTATTAGTAAAAAGGCCACTGATGCTCCTTATTGCTTGTGACTTTATTTTCTAACAACCCATTTAAAAATAAGATGTATGTTTATTATGTAGCAACTGTTTAAAGCACCGAAAATGAAATGTTGCTTTTCTTTCTATTGCTTTATTTTTCTAGCTTACAGTGAAAAGCAGAATGACAGTTTTTTTGCACTCCTTACATTATCAAAGAATAGTTAGAATCTTTCAGCATTGTTCCACACATTATCAGCTACTGCAGCTTTGTTAAAAAAAACTGACTTGTAGTGAACTGTTTCTAAAATATTTTTGCAACAATTATCTTACAAGATTTTATGTGTTTAATTTTGCACTAGAGGTTCTGTTTTTATTCTTCATGTATACAAGCAAGCTCTCTCTTTCATATGAAAGCGCTCTGCGCCTAAGTTGGTTTGTGGGAAAGGTGATGGTGTGACCATGTATTGTATGAGATAAAGTACCTCCAGCAATACATGATAAGGAAATTGCACGTCACCTCAGAGTTCCATAACTTTATAAAGAAACTCAGCCTTGGGCCTCATTCCTCCGTATGGTCATAGAACTCCAGGAATACTAATTCAGCCAAGAAAGTTCCACAAGTCTCACAGAACCTTTAATAGCAGGAGTTAGCTACAGCAAAAGTAGTATCTTTTTTCTTTGCAACAATTCAATATTCCTGAAGGCCACTACTTCTCTTTGCACAGTTTTGCAGAGGCTGTGACCGCTGCATGGCTCTGTATTTCAGCTTGATACAATGCTTGAAACTACACAAAGTTGTATCAATGGAAATGTTGACTGTTAGAAATTATGAAATATTGCATTATTTATTTAGCTCAATTGTATGTCTGTGTTTTCACCCTTTTTGTTAGTTTTGTAGGCTCTGTGGAAAATGAACAGGACAATTGAAACAACTCTTAAACCTCAGGCAGCAAAACTGTGCAAATTTCTTCCCACAATCCCACTGGTAAAAGCAAGTGACCCTTCCTGCATTTTGTCCTGAAGGCTGAGCAGTGAAAGTGTCCCCTGATAAGAAAGGGAGGACACTCCTTTAGCAGTCCTAGAATGCTATAGCAACTCCTCTCAGGCACAATTAATTTATTTTGGGATGTACTAACCTGGGAACAGCATTTCAAGGATGGGTACGCTATAGCCCAATTATGCATAGCAATCAATCAGAGAATACTCTACTCATTTTATTCATGTATATGAACAAATCAAGATTGAAAATTGGAATAGACCTGTTTTGCTGTAAGCAAAGATGTGTACATTGGAAATCCATATTCAGGCACCATGTTTGGACTGTCCTGCCTTTAAAACACTTCATCCTTAGGCTTTAGGAGCAATTAAGACCTGCTATTTTTCTACTGCAAGTGAATTAGCTCTCTAGTGACTAATTGAGCGACTTTGCTCTTAGTAAAAGGCAACATCATGCTTGGCCATACACTCATGGGCATGTTCTCCAAAATGGACCACTGAACCATGTTTTTCTGCTCCACCATCCAATGAGATTGCCTCCTTTAGGTCACTCTGGGGCCTATTTATGAGCTGGTTTGCATCGCTTTTGCACCATGTTGCGGCGTAAACCATACATGTGATTTTTGAAGGCACGCAAGAACACTTTGCGTGGCCCTGAGTGGTTCCATAAATCTGGAGAAAGGCAACACTGTGCAAATTGCTGCATTGCTTTATTCTGCCCTGTGAAGGCTTCTGTGGGGGTTGCGTGGTTGTTCCCACACAACTCCAATGGTTTTTTACACATTCCTAGATTTACCAGAACTGGTAGACCTGGGAATGTGCAAAAAAAGATATGCATTCTCAGGTGAGGAGTAATGAGGAGAAGTATCTTTTTCTCCTCAGTATTTCCTCTTTCTGTGTGAGCTGCATTCTGCAGCACACATAGAAAGAGGAATATGCCTCTCAGGATTGTTCTGGTGCAGGAAGGTGTCCCTTCCAGCACAAAAACCATCCTGCATGCAACGCAGACACCTTTGCACCATGGTGCAAGGGTGCCTGTTTTGGGCTAGGCCACCAAAAGTGTGAAAGTGCAGGGGGGAAAGGCAGGAATGCGCCCTATCGCCTTAAATATGGTGCATTCCTGCCCTTTCCCTGTCACATAGCAAGCTGACTTGCTACTCTGCACTGCGTGACAAACTTTTAAATAGGCCCCTCACTCTTAAAATAGCACTTGAAATGTTCACCCCCCCCCCATTACTGGTGAGATGAGATTGATGGCCACACCCCCCTCTGAAAATTATTCCAGCACCATTGTGCTTCATATGTGCGTGGGTCTCCGTGCCCTTGTGCATGGATGTGTCTTTGTTGGCTGGTCTCTCTGCAGGGATGTCGGCATGTTTGCTAGTCTGTGTGCTTGAATACCTGCATAGGTGAATTGTATGTATGGTTTACCTGTAATTGCATGTTTATAAGCTATATGCCTCTATATCCATACATTAAACAAACAAAAAACTATTGACCCTGAAATGTTTGCTTGAAGAGCCGAGTAGTTATGTCACCGAGAAAGCCTTTTCGTCGATAGAGCGCTCACTCCATATCAGTTGTCTTTCAGATGTTTACATCTGTGCACCTTCTCCCACTATGTTATGGTAGACGCCTCTGGTGTGCAGGATCAACCATAGCGCTAACGTTCTTTCTGAAACGTTTCAGTGACACATCTTGTCATGGGGGTCTGCTGCTGCTTAGGTTTTTGTTTATAAAAGCACTCACTGGTGCTTGCACCCGTCAGTGAGCGCTCCAAAAGCTGCACCCACTGAGCCGAGTGCAAACGCAGCCCCACCCGTAGGAAAAGATATTTCTGAGATTGTTCCTTTGGTCTGTTTACCATTGGGGCAGAGCGCGCTTTATCCGGCAGGCGCTGAGGCCTACACATGTTCCACCTCGATAGAACAGTGGGGTTCGTCACCGCCTCGCCCAGGTTATCTCGGGGAGATGGTTTGACTTACCCAGAGGGAGGTGACAAATAGTTGCTAACGTAACCCGGAACGTGCCAAAGGTTTCCTCGTGGCTTCTTGTAGGCGCTCCCATGGAGCTGGGTGTTGGTCATCTGAACATGTTTAGGAATTCTCTAAAAGGAGGGTTGGATATTGTCAGAAACGTCGGCCTACTGCATCAGATTACCAGCAGCAGCCGATTCTAAGAGCAAGGTTTGATTGAGCATTAAGAATGACTGAGACAACAAGCACATTCACAAGCCCAAGAATGGGCATATTAACACATTGAGGGACATATTTACAACATATTGGTCTAGGGCAGCGCCGCAAGTCTTTTTGCAGAGCTGCCCTACCCCAATGTGGAAGGGCAGGAATGCACCGTATTTATGAAACATGGTGCATTCCTGTCCTTTCACCCAGTGTCGGCACACTATTTGGTGCCTAGTGCCAACACAGGCACCCTTGCTCCATGGTGCAAGGATGCCAGCTTTGCAAGAGGATTGTTTTTGTGCAAGAAGGAGCACCTTCCTGCCCAAACCAATCCAGGAAGGGGCACCTTCCTGCACAAAAACAATCCATGGAGGTGTTTTTCCTTTACTATGTGTGCTGCAGAATGCAGCTCACATAGAAAGAGAAAAAAACAAGGAGAAATAAAAATATTTATCCTCGGTTTTGAAGCATTCCCAGATTTACATGTCTTTGTAAATCTGGGAATGCGTCAAAACCCATGGGAGTTGCGTGAGAAAACCCATTTCAACGTCCATGGAACACCCCCTGATTTAGAGTACGTCAACGCAGCGACTTGTGCTGCCTAACGCAGCGACTTGTGCTGCCTTGGTTTACTCCGTATAAAAAAGTGACGCTTCAGTGGCGCACTGGGCTTGTAAATATGCCCCCTTGTGTGTACCTTCTCAGTGAACATCCAACACTACCCTAGAAGGCACAACCCAGGGTTGGTATAGAGGATGGACTGGAAGAGTGAAAAATACACATGGTATGTCTTTGACTATTAGGGTTTTTTGTGTAAGTAGAGCACTTGCCCTGCAGGAAATACACCCCTCACCTCCACACCAATTGGTGTCTCTAAAAATGGTTTGATGTGGGGGCACACTAAGGGCTACAGATAAAATTGATGAGGTCACCGATAACACTGTAACATGAAAATGTGAAGGTAGTGTTTAGACATATATGCATGTAGATCTGGCTCTCTTTGGCACTCTCTCTCTCTATGTATACATAAATAAAAGTCCCATTTCTTCCCAATTGTTCATTTATTCATTGTCACTTTCATCCTATCCTATTTCTTCCTTTCTCTTTTATTGTTTTTTTGTATCATTTCCCCATTAATCCTTAATTGTCGTCATTTTCTTTTTTAATTACTCTCACGTCTCCATTTTCTCTACATATTGTGTTTTTTTTCTGTCTCTACAGCCCTAGCACCTCTTGCAGGCTTAGCTGGAGTCCTGGTTTCATTTTTCCTTGTACTGTTTATTTTACCTAATACTCTTCGCGATTGGGCACGGGGGAGAGGAGTGAACTGGAGGAAATACTGCTGGGGTACTGGCCCCAGCAGTCGCCGCCCTAGTGATGCCGCTGAGGTCGCCAGAGGCCGCCCAGCACCCACGAGACTATGAGCAGGGCCACTGGAATTATGTGGAATAGGAACACCAAATTATGCCGCAGGGAAACTTAATTATGTGGCACGAAAAAAGGCAAATTATGATACGTTATGAAGCATTTTTTACATTTTATTCATTATTTTGTAGTTTTTATCCATGTCTGGTTAAATATTTCTGCTCATTACTGCCAGTTTAACAACCAAATACAGAAATATGCAACTGAAAGATGACCAGTTATTTGCGACAGGCCTTCCACTGCGCAAGAACATATTTAGCAATGTTTTTCTTAAAATCTGCAGGTTATGCAGCAGATGAATGATTGTGTGGTAAATGAGCCAAATTCATAATTGAGTAAAAAAGCAGCAGCCACAGAATCGCCTAATTCCAGTGGCCCGGTCTGAGTATGGGAGTTATAAGACTGCGCACTTGTGTTCAGCCAAAATTCAGGGGATCCTGGAAGATTGTGGTCTGCAGCCTGTTTTGTCCTTATTGGTCGTAGACTAATGTAGGGTGACCACCCGTCCATAATTTACACGGACAGGCTTTAATTTCAGAATCCTGTCTGTAATAACTTCTTGTATGGGCACAGTTTGTCCATAATTTGGGCACTGCAGGATGCCTTCACCCTCAAGTGGCCTCCCAGTAGGGTGGCCAGAGCGCCTAGGTTACCTAGGATTGGTTTGTATGTCCCCCGCCAATGCTAGGGTTAATCACTCCCCACCCACCAGAACGTTATAATTAGTTATGGGATTACTTTAAGGGGTACTGAGCAAGCCTACACTCCTTTTCTTTCCTTGTTCCAGTGCAGGTGAGTCACGAGTGCGCTTACTGCCCCTGGCTTGCAGTTCCCACTTTTGAAAGACCAACAAAGTAGCTAGCAACAGACTGCTGTCTTGGCCGACGAGAACTGACCTGGTGTATGACAATCTTAGCTTCTGCAGCTGCGAAGTTAAGTTAAAATGTGTGAGGGCGGTCAGTTACTGTCTCGTCGGTCTGTAAATAGAAAATTATTTGCCTGGGCCAAGTTTGTCTTGATTTTCACATTTTGTCAGGCGCATTATTTCCTTCTCCCTCTCTTGCCCGTCTTCCCAACTCGCTAACTTTTTCGTAATTCTCCCTCCCACAGCCTCCCTCCGTTCATGCTGCGCCTTGAGGCACTGACTCTCCCACAGGATTAAATTAATGTTCAGCCTTCATTTGTTTTGTCGAGTGAGGGTATTACACATGCAGATGCACACCTGGGTGCTCATGAAATATCAAGTCGCATGCTGCTTGACCAATATTTATACTTTTTTATCGCCGCGTTTGCGCCGCTTTTTGACGCAAAAACGGCGCACACTTGCAAAATACAATTGGGGCATATTTATACTCCGTTTGCGCCGAATTTGCGTCGTTTTTTTTAATGCAAATTCGACGCAAAACTAACTCCATATTTATACTTTGGCGTTAGACGCGTCTAGCGCCAAAGTTCATGGAGTTAGCGTCATTTTTTTGCGTGAACACCTTCCTTGCGTTAATGATATGCAAGGTAGGCGTTCCCGTCTTAAAAAATGACTCCGATGCACATGCGTCGTATTTATACTCCCGGGCAAAAATGACGCCCGGGAGTGGGCGGGTCTAAAAAACCCGCATTAGTGCCGGATTTTAGCGCCTGGGTCAGGGCAGGCGTTAAGGACCTGTGGGCTCAGAATGAGCCCAGAGGTGCCCTCCCCTACCCCCAGGGACACCCCCTGCCACCCTTGCCCACCCCAGGAGGACACCCAAGGATGGAGGGACCCACCCCAGGGACATTAAGGTAAGTCCAGGTAAGTATTTTTTTTTATTTTTTTTTGTGGCATAGGGGGGCCTGATTTGTGCCCCCTACATGCCACTATGCCCAATGACCATGCCCAGGGGACAGAAGTCTCCTGGGCATGGCCATTGGGCAAGGGGGCATGACTCCTGTCTTTGCTAAGACAGGAGTCATTTCAATGGGGGATGGGCGTCGTAAAAAAATGGCGCAAATCGGGTTGTGGCGATTTTTTTGCCTCAGCCTGACTTGCACCATTTGTGGACGCCCATACGCCATTTTCCCCCTACGCCGGCGCTGCCTGGTGTACGTCGTTTTTTTCAACGCACACCAGACAGCGCCGGCGGCTAACGCCGGCTAACGTCATTGAATAAATACGGCACCCGCATGGCGCTTCAGAATGGCGTTAGCCGGCGCTAATTTTTTTGGCGCAAAACTGCGATAGCGTAGTTTTGCGTCAAAAAGTATAAATATGGCCCAATTGTATTTTGTAAGTTTGCGCCATTTTGGCGTAAAAAAACGGCGCAAATGCGGCGCTAAAAAAGTATAAATATGTTAAGTGGTCATAGGCAAATATGTGATATGAAAGAGCCTCCTTTGTCTTTGTGGTGTATTCGAGGTGGCAGAGCCGAACCGAGCGTTTGGCTTGGCTCTAAGGGCCCACTCATGGGACGAGCCCTGAAAATGTTTGCATTGTAAATTATGCAACAACACCAGGTAAAATATGGTGGTCTTTTCAAAAGTCAAACGAGTGTATTTCTTTAGCATACGTAAACCGTTTTTCTTAAATCACATTTTAGCTCTGCACTGAGAGGCACTTATTAAAAGTGATATTTTTAAAACATAAATTTAGACCCATTCTTGTCCTGACAGCACCCTGGAGAATGTACCATTAGTGACCTTAGAGGCAAGCCAGTTTTCATGTGTACTTTTTATTCGGCCTAGATTCTTTTAGGCACTACAACATTATATTGTAATAAATCAAACACAATACAATTTTGTACAGCTTGTATTCTGAAGGCACATATTTGAAGGTGTTTTAATATGTGATAATGAAGTATAAGGAAGATTGGCAAAGTAAAATATCTGCTGAAGATCACAAAATTTGGTTAATGGGGAAGCTGAGACTAATTCCTGGTTTTCTGTTTCAATTTTTACAACTACTAAATATGTGTCTCTCCATTTTATCTCAAATGCTGATGTGTTGATTTTAACTCTTTGACTGAAAGGGTAGGGTCTGGATAGCAAGCATAAGCCACATGCCAGGTCAGCTTGTTTTGGGCTTGATGTTAAATAAGGACCTCTAGCTGAGCCAGGCTCAAGATTTTCAGTGGCTTTAGAGCTTTTCGGTTGCTTAATTGCTTTCATGTGGTTCACCAACCTCTATGGTATATAAGAGCATGTTCAATTTTTTAAAACTAGCTTTTCAGGACAGTATTGTTTTCATCTGTGCTGTTCTGAAATAAAACCTAAGTGAGGCAAATAGATTTTCCCTTTAGAGGTAAAGTGCCTGCATCTCTGCAGTAATTCAGTCTTCAGTAAGCTACCTTTCTTTCCGTGTTGTAAACAAAATGGTAGTTTTTCCCTCCATTTTAGCATCTCTACTGTAATACATCCAATATGTAGCTGGAATGACTCCAGGCATGCATTATTGTCGCCTCTTGTGACGTATTGTTCCGATTTTACTAAAATTGACAGGTATATTTCTATTTCTTAAATCAGGCCTTCAGTGTGTACAGAAGAGTGGTGGGTTTACTAAAAACTTGCCTGATTCTAGCACTTATCACAAGTACCTAATACCGCACAATCTTCATATGCAAATAATGCTGTTCATTTCTACAGTGTTGTATCCTCAAATTGCACTCTACCTCAAAAATATCTTCCATAAACCTAAAATCCATCACGAAATACTGACCTTTAATTAAAATGTCTTAATTGTCACCTCTCCTTTTCCTTTCAGATGGCATCACCTTCCTTCCATCCTCCGCATGCCTCCTCTCTTGGAGCACACCCTACAGCCACACGCACGTTTACTTAATCTCTATGATTGTTTTTTTTGTAAATTGCCCAAAACCCATTTACAACATCACAACCTCTCCTCTTTCCTCTGAAAGTCGGAACCGTCCAACCTAATAATCCTAACCTCCTCTAGCTCATCAGTTAATTCCACCATCCATTTGTGTGAGCTCACATACCTCCCTGTCCCCACTAACAATTACAACTAACTCTTAATTATTTAATCCACCTCAAAGAAACTGGATTGACTGCATGCAATGGTTTTCCTGGGCACACAATATGAACCCTACTAGCCATCAATAACCAATAATACTGGACTAACCAATAACCTTGGGTTCTGGAGCAGTTTATTGCCTGGCTCAAAGCACTCCAATGCCTTACTAGCGGTATTAAGCACTATTTAAATGCAACTTCAAAATGTAAATTTAGGAAGTTAGCTGTACAAAACAAATCTTATGTTTCATTTAACAGACTAGAATGTTGCTCCACCCATAATAATCTAGTCTACATTTGGGTTACACAACATCTCAAGAGTTCACTGGTGGCATTTTTATCATGGTAGGGGCACATGAATGTTTCTATGTTCATTTTAAAAATCTATCACTTTTAATACACGCCCATCAAACCAGTGTAGCTAGACTGTAAACTTCCTATTATACCGTTGCTGGCAAGACTGATCTGGTGAAAGGGTGATTACGCTATATAGGATTGGGACATTCCATGCCAAGAAAAAGTGTTCGAGGTGGCAGACCGGGTTCTATCTTGAACAGGAAAATGTATGTGAGATGTTTGTTGTAAACCACAGATGCATGTAAAAACCTTACTAGAAACATTCCCCTTCAGCATCTTAGTGGAAATTAACCATCTGCCATGTAGAGTGTTGAAGGAAAGACATATGGGGTAAGGCTGCGTCAAGTAGGAAAGAATGTTTCTGGGGTGTCCCTAATATGACAATGTGTATATATATATATATATATGTATGTATATATATATATATATATATATATATGTATATACACATAGGAACAGAGGGCTTGGTAACAGACATTGATGTGCATGATAAGTGTGGGATTTACATGGTGAGTACCCCACATTCCACTCACAGGTCCTAACATCTGGAGCTCTGTTAATGTTTTTTTTAAATTAGTTATGATGTTTTCCAGTCTATTTTACATTTCAAATGTGTTGATTTGGACTAAGTTGCCAATTTCACTCCGTAGATGTTCGAAAAGTGTTTACACATATTGCTGCCTGTGATGTCTTGGTGAGCATATTCCTCCACACCAGAGGGAGCTACTCCAAATCCACTGAGTTATTTAGCCTCCTATGTTTTTTTTTTCTCAGCAGTGTTCATGTTGATTAGCTGTCTCATTAAGTTTTGGCCTGGTGTTAGCCAAGAACCTTTTTATTTTACTAAACATAGACATGTACAATAGAACAGATAGCTAGATATAGTCATTCAAACAATGCTTACATCTTGCAGCAGTGGATCAGCTCACTTCAGCAGTTGGGTAACTTCTTTGAGAGCTGCTCCATGTTCCATTCATAATGAGCACACAAAGTAGCCTCTTCCGTGCTAAGGACTACTCTGGCCACTTGTGCATTTTGAGACCCAAAATATTTTTGCTTCTAGACATTTTTGTTATATTGCTGAGGGGTCAGCATTTCCCCCAGCATTAAGGGTGAACAAAAACCTTGACAAAACAAATATAGCACTGCCAAAGCCAAAAGGCTGGGAGGTGGCAGGCATGACCTCCGCCAAAGTGTCGTAAAACTAACCTTTTGGCCAGAATTCTTACCATTTGTCCTGAATTGTTGTCTGGAATTCCAATCTTTTGTCCTGAATTTTTACACACACTGCACAGAATTCGCCCCCAGGCCAGTTGGTCACCCTAGACTAATGTCGACGGTCACACTTGTGCGATCTGGGTATTCCAGGACTGAATCTATGTTATAGCACAAAGGATACCTTGACACTGTGAAACTACGTCCTTAAGTAACACTAAAGGTCTCAGGTACTAAGAAATCCCTGATCGCCAGCAGTAGAGCAGAACTGGGGACTTGGGGCCAGATGTATCAAATGATTTTACCCATTCTGTGTCTATGAGAAAATGCTTTAGTACATATGGCCCTTGGACACTGGTCCCAGTGCTACTAGCACGATTCATTTCTTACAGCCCTCTATCTCCACCAGAGGGCAGCAGCCAGCAACATACAGGCGTGAGCACTATTTGAGCAACTATTTTACACTGCGATTTATTTCGGCAACTCTTTTACATGTTAAGAAGAAAGTTACTGTATAATAAATATGAGTATATGACACATTTATTAATGTTATTGTGTGGGGAGGGGCTACCCCTCTGGGGGGGGGGCAAAGCCTCAAGTGGATCATGATGATATATGTTTCCTCCCTCAGCAATGGTAACAAATAGTATACTATAATCTGCATAAGTGGGTCATGTCATGGCATTTGTTCACAAATATTTGATTTGACAAACAGTATTTAAACAAAACCAGGATACAAAGGGCCTCATTTACAAGAGTCTGATGCATGGGCTCTGATGCATCAGATTTCTTGCGCTGACCTACGACCCCCCTAACAACGCCATGGATGCGCTGTATTTACAATCCAGAGCTCTATGGTGCACGTTTTCACAGCTGCATCAGGAATTCTGATGGATCTGTGGCACTAAACTCACATACTGTTGGACTAGCATAAAACAAACGACGATTCTCCAGCAATGCAAGGAAGGTTCCCATAGAGAAAAGCCCTGCATCAGTTTAACTCCTGCTCAGAGCAGGCCTTAAAATTCTGACGCAGTGAAGTCACAGAACGATGCAGAAAAATGTAAATTTCACTGCGTCAGTTCTGCGTGGCTTTTCCCGAGGGAATGCCTACCTTGCATACATCATAACTGGTGCAGGCTTAATGTGGTGCAAGGCTTTACAAACTGATGCATTGGGCCCAATGTGTCAGTTTGTAAATGTGGAGCAGTGTAAAGCACAGTTTGTGCCACCTTTGCGTAAAAAAATGACACAACGGTAGTGCAGAAGCCTTGTAAATGAGGCCCAAAGGGATTACATTTGTGCAGTAGGGTCAACCCACATTGAAGAGGCTTCCTAGCGTTAAGTCAGTTGTTTCCCTCTGTCCTGATTTCCATATTCCTGAGGACTGCTGTAAACAATATTCCAGAAGAGCTAGGTGCTAACACCACGTCTGCATCAAATGCAAAGGTCCGCTGTGTATTTTGATTTATTTTAAACGCCATTCAGAAAAATTCTGGAAACAGAACCTTCAATAGTTATAAATTGTAGAAAAAGAGTAGTCTTGCTATTTATTGTCATAAAGAAAGACTCTGGTGGCTCTATTTATATAATTTATTGATAGAAGATCTAATTATTGTTTTCTGCTTCTTGATCAGCTAAAATACGGGCACAGGAGGGCTGCTCCCCCTCTGGAATGAGAGTAAAGTCCTGGCGACGTCTCCACTACCAACATTTGAACACAGCTTTTTTAACATGTTGCATTTGAATGCTGTCTACAACACGCCTGTGCACTTTCCTCTGCCTCTGCCACATGGTTGGATCACTTATCAACTATACAGGGGGGGGGGGAATAAAATATAGCCAAGGAGAGATGGTGGAATATGGGGGGGCACTCCCCACATAAAAAATATCCACGGACATGGGAAACCCTGTTAAAAAAAAAAAAAAAAAAAAAAGAAAAAAAAGGACCTGGGCCCCAAAATCAGGGTAGGCTGTCACTGTTTCATTTCTGGGTCGCAGCCATGCCACATTCGGCCCCCACACAAAGCTGCTTCTCCTCAGTAAAAACAAACAAGGAAAGCCAGCCAGTTGCAAGCATTTGGTGCGCTCCAAGCACCTCTATAGAACTTGGTAAGCCACAAATGTCTTGCAACAGACAGAGCATGCACTGTCTAGTAGGCTCGACCGGAAACGATCCAGCATAAAGCTGCTCTGCAAAACAATATTTACATCACGATGGAGGTCGGGGCTGTGCCAGACTTTGTGGGGGGCCCCTCTAATCTGAATACAATGTGTGACGTTTGCATCTCTATAGGTGACCCTGCTTCTGAAGCTGCTTTATAAAGACCCTCAGAGGCTGCGGCGCCTCTCTCTCAGCCACATATAGGGACCTCTTTTACAGCACATGAAGGGCTGAAGGTGTGAGGTTTGCTTGTAGGCAGAGAGGGTTAAAACCACTGGGGCACTAGACTGCGGGTCAAAGGGTACCCTGCAGTGTCTCTATCGGATACAGGGTAGGAGGCCTGATGGCGGGAGAAACCTGCAGAATGTGTGTCCTTCAACTGGGAGCTTAGGATGCCCCCCTCCTCCGCTAGGTCTTGCCTCATTACACCATCAAGGCCCAGAGGAGGGGGAGGCACCCTACCGCGGACACAATTGCACTGAGACACCTTGCTCTCAGTTAGATGAGCTGTGGCCCAAGACGACCAATGTGGCGAACTGCTTCGGACCCCATGTTGGTATGCTGAGTGCGGGACTCTGGGCAGCTGCCCACACTGTCCATGCCTAGCAGTGGCCTTGCTGGAGGTTTGAACGCACCTTTAAAGTGAAAAAGGCTAGGTGGCAAATTCACCACATGAGGAACATTAGCTTCTCGTATGCATCAGTGGACTTGCCACTGTAGAAAGTTCAAGATCCAGGTGCACTCAGTAATTAAATCATCATGGCAAAGCTTTTTTATCAGTGTGCCGTTCCTATTAGTAATTGTTCAAATTGTTTTAGTCAGCCTTTTTTTCATTAAGCACTGAGCATTATCAAGGCTTTTATCTATTGTCCTTCAGACTTAAGTCCTTTGTGGGTTGTCATTCTCCTCGTCTTTTTATACCTCGATCATTCTTTGGCCATTTTCTAAAATTGAAACATTGATAAATCTTAATGGTTGAGTGAAACAATTGCCAACAGAAACCATTGATCGGGACAAAAATATGATGTGCTGCTGAAAAACAAAAATCGGAGCGAGAAAATGATAGAAGATTGTGTTTTTGAAACAATAGTATTCTAATGGACTTTAGTAGGTGTCTACACCTGGAAAAATATATTTCACTCAAACACTACTTTTACATAGTTCTAAATCAATATGTACATAATTATGAGCAGGGGAAGTAGACACTCAAAAACTGCATGTTACTTTTTGATCTTTGACTAAGGAAGTTATTAATATGCAGATGTTCCGTTATGAGATTTTGCATCCTCAGTACTTCTGCCTGTTTTTCTTGGGGCAAATCCTGATCTCTTGTCTTGTGTGTTGGTGAATACCGGGAAGGTTTCATTTTACTGAATTAATAGGGAGAAAATAAGTGGCATCTGGTCAATAATTGCACTTAAGGTTCATTTTACCAGGCAACGAAAGGCCGTGTCTAAGATAATGTTTACACTTATCCACTCTCCACATTCCGGGCACAGATTCTGCAAAACATCCTCTGGGCCTTTTTGCATGGGGCTATAAATAGAGTGTAAAGAATGTTAGAACTTTTGATTTCCTAAATTTATTATTTCGAAACCTTAAGCTGAGATGAATTCAGATTACGAAATTAACAAAAATCTTTCGATCAGAATTTCAACTGATCACACAGATGTCCAAGTTAAAATGTTCAAGAAGTTGGTGATGCCCAAAAGTGCATAATGGAGAGCAGTTTGGATTTTCACATTCGGAACTAGATCACCTTAACCATAGGACTAGGAGTTGAGGAGGCCATGATTAATTTTTTACGACAACTGTATTTCAGTGCAACAACGCAGGTGAGTTTGGGCCCAAATGATGAATGACGTGATTCATATAAGATAGGAAGGGACGTGAGACGTGAGTGTGTGTTAGCCCCCTTCACATTTAATTTGTATATGAATGGCTAGGAATCACAGCTGGTCCATAAAGGACTTAACATGACTAAAGTAGGTAATCGCGTTACCCCAATCCTACTGTACTCAAAAGATACAATTGGTTTACAAAAATTACTGGATATCTTTATTTGTTACATGGATGAGTCTGATTTAAATACCAATTTAGGTAAAACCTTTCCCGTGATTTCATCTGTGGTCCGAGGACTCCCAAGTCTCGTGCCTCTCTGTACTTGCTACCAAGATTGAGACTATTCATACTTTATCTTTCCTTGGCACACAGTTTGACTCAGATGGGAATTGCGACCCATAAGAAAAACAATGTATTACTGCCTCCGAGTCAATATTTAGATTCGCTTGAAAACGTGGTTCAAAGCCCCTAAAAGAAATACTTTTGCTCAAAGTGTATCTCTGTGGACAGCTACTGGGTGGGTATTTGGGGTTATGTTGACTGCGGGAACCTCCAAATAGCAGAACAACTTATCTGCAAGAGAACCTTAGCGGTGACAACTAGTTGCTCTAATTTCATACGTCATCAAGAATAGGGTTTAACCCATTTGCAAGGCTTCATCAGGCTATGTCCAATTTTGCTAGGGCATGCTGTTTGGTCCTAAGCAGAAACCTCATTTAATCCATTGGTTTTACGGGGCTGTTTAACATTGGACTATGCTTGACATATTCGTTGGGTGGCACACATCACAAAAGTGTGCACGAGAATGGGAAAACCCGAGTTTAATAGCAACCTGGAGTCCCTTTGTAATTAAAAAAAAAAAGAAAATGATCCATTTACCAGGGTATGTGCTTTGAGACCTATATAAAGCCAGTATTACTGCTCATTCCTTGCTTCAGGGGTAGGCATTTTTATTTGTCTGAAGTCACTAACTCTGTACATAGGTAATTGTTTCCCTGTTTCTGCCTGAATACAATACAGTTACAGGTATCCTTTCCCATAATGGGTGAATGGTGTCAGGATCGTCCTCATTGTCCTTGTGACTGAGTTTCTAATCAAACAACTCTACATTATGTGCTATCCTGTAAATGTCTTAAAAGAGTTGAGATCATACTTGCGACCACTATTGAAGAAACTTGGGGCCATATTTATGATCTGGTTTGCATTGCTCTTCTACAACGTAATGTG
Organism: Pleurodeles waltl; assembly: GCF_031143425.1. NCBI lineage: Eukaryota > Metazoa > Chordata > Amphibia > Caudata > Salamandridae > Pleurodeles > Pleurodeles waltl. The sequence continues at coordinate 678,589,950 of NC_090450.1, read as the reverse complement.
AAGGTGGTGCTAGAACGACGCAAACCTTAAATCAGAATATTTTAAGGCATGCAAAGCCACTTTGTGTGCCTCTGAGTGGCTTCAAAACTCTGGAGTAAAGCAATGCAGCACAAATCGCTGCATTTTGTTATATTGACCTGTGAAGGCGTTCCATGGGTGTTGCATGACTGTTACCAAGCAACTCCTGTGGATTTTGACGCATCCCCAGATTTACAAGAACTTGGAGACAAATCTATTTCTCCTAATTTCTTTCTTTTTCTATGTGTGCTGCATTCTGAAACGCACATAGATAGAGGAATATGCCTCTCAGGATTGCTTTTTTGCAGGAGGGTGTCCCATCCTGCACAAAAACAATCCTGCAAGCAACACCAGCACTCTTGCACCACAGTGCAAGGATGCCTGCATTGGCGCTAGGCAGTCCATTGTGTGTCAGTGCAGGGGAAAGGACAGGAATGCACCATATTACCTTAAATGTGGTGCCTTCCTGCCCTCTCCCATTGACACAATGCAGCTATGTGACTTGCTGAGCTGCACTGCGCCACATTTCCATAAATATGCCCCTTGGTTTCAGACATATAACTGGCTCTGATATTCCTGGAGCAGCTTCAAGATATGTTTACTTGTGCCTCTATTTTGTCTTTTTTTTAAATAAAGTTTAAGGTTAGGCGACAGATACATTTTATCTAAAAACTTATGTGTCTTACATTTTATTTTACTTGTACTATTTTTTTCACATTGTTAATCCTGTAATATTATCTATGGGTGTTATGTAAATTGAATGTTTCATCATGGAATGTAATATTTTCCAGTTGTTTTACCGAAGAAAGTTTTTTTCTGAATCTGAAACCACGCATCATACTTTATAAATAATTAAAATTGCAAGAAACGGACAACTCGTTTGCACTGTCTGATTTCTAATCATGAGTCAAACGTCCACCCTTTGCTTCTTTTTAGATTTTTTGCTACACCCTTTGGCTATACGGTACTATGATAACTGCATTAATTGACTTTTGTTAGTAATAATTATTTTTCAATTAGTCCACTGTGTAATGGCACACTTCGATGTCTAGTTATAAAACTGTTTAACTCATTACCTAGGAGCCAGCAAGGGGTTTCTGATGGAATTGAGTATTGATGAGACCGAATGTCCTACCATTTTTCACGTATAATAACTTATTTGATAAAGAACGCAATACTGTAGTATTTGGCATTCCCGTGCGTGGGAAATAACATTTGCTACTATTCCACAATCAATTGTTCTACATTTATCACTATTTGGATAAAATCCTTAATTACCGAGGTGCGACCTTTCTGTAACACCAGAGGTCAGCAGATAATGCCCAACTCTCTGGGCCATCTTGCCATCTTACATATACATTCACTAGATTGAGAACCATTTCGTCATCCTGTTGCAATGGTTAATGCCATTAGTTTTTAATACACATATGTAGTGCTGAAGAACGAGGCTATTTAGGGCCAGATGTGTGGCCTATTGTTTTGCGACTCGCAATTTGCGATCCGGTTGGTAATCGCCAATTGAGAGTCGCAAAATAAAATGTACAACAGTGTAAATTCCCAATGGGGTCTCAAATGACCTACTTCATCAATATTCATGAGGTAGGTCCTAATTTGCGACCCCATTGGGAATGGCCACTCTCACAGGGATGGTGACCTGATGGGGCCAGCAGGCCAGCATGTGCCTGTGACTGCTTTTTAAATAAAGCAGTTTTTGTTAAAGGAAAACGGGATGCATTTCAAACAAAAAAATTACAAGTTTTTGTTTTATTTTTTCAGAGTAGGAAGGGGTCCGTGGGACCACTGCCTACTCTGAAAAAATATTTGTGCTTCCATTCATATAGGGGAAGGAGTCCCTTGGGGACCCCTTCCCATTTGCAAATGGGTTCACACCCATTTGAAATTGGTGTTAACAGCGATTGTTTTGCAACCACATTCCCGGACATAAAACAATCATACATACCATTCAGATTCGGTATTAGGAAGGCACACCTTGAACATGCCCTTTCCCAATACTGATTCAGAAAAACAAATTGCAATTCGGTAACAAGTTACTGAATCGCAGTTTGGGCTTCGCACATCCCAAGGAAAATGTTTCAAGTGGCAAACGGACCGATACTACAAATCTGCCCATTTGCGACTAGAAAATGCTTTGTACATGTGTCCCTAAGTGATGCAGTAGGTTTAGCGACTAAACCAATTGTACATGGAAATCATACAAGTGTTGTTTGGACTTTTCTGAAAAGTGTTGTCACATTAATGCTGGAAGGAATGCAGTAAAGTGGCATGGATCAATAAATGATGAAACTGTGTAACCTGAACAGCATAATGCTCGTCGCTCCATTAGAAATGTCTCATTAGTCACAGGCACCATGTCCTTGTATTCACGGTGTTTCTTAGAGTGTCTACTACTCCATTCTAATCAATGTCACCCACTGCCAGCCTCAATGGGATCTCAAAATCTTCAAAAGCTGGTGGCTGCTAATTGTGGGAGTTTCAGGTATCTGGGTTCATCACGCTATCTGATATCCTCTTTCTCATCAATCTGATTTACCATTATTTGTCCTTCTCCTAGCAATCACTGTCACTTCTGACAATGGTTGACCCACCTCAATATGTAGGAAACTGTTGGAGATACTACTGACTTCTCCAAAAGACCAGTTTCACTACTTCTTCATTGTCAGGAAATGACAATCAAAGCTTGTGACATCCATCCGAACACATGGTAGCAATGTGCAACTTCCCCCAAGGGCTCCCCTTTCTGAAAGATGCCTTGTGTTCAACGTTTAAATGATCCTGCTGCTTTCACCTCTTTAAAAGTGCCAAAGTAGCTCCTAAAGATGCTAAGATCTATTTCAATCAAAGGTTCAATCAATGTGGACTGACTGACTCCTGTCAGAAACGGACAGAAATAAGAAGGCGGAAAGTCAAGTGGTGCAAAACTGGTGACACCTTCGTGGCCTCACACACTCTTACCTCGAGTCTTCCAACCTGGTCAGGGCTATTCATTTGTGATGCCGGGCCAGTGGAGAACCATGTGCTCTAATTCATGGTTCCATACTCTGAAACACACATTTATGATTGAGTTTAGCCTGGTGGAAGTTCACGCATCTGTCATGAAATTACATCATCCTTTCTTTATACTGGAGTAACTGACTAGCGCTGTATGTGCCGGATGAAAAGGATTAAGCAGTGCTGTTCTAAGAAGTTGATGTTGAAAGCAACAATTATGGTGATTTAATCCACTTTGACACATGGTCCAGAGGATGGTCTCATGGATGGTCTGAGCCTTGGGAGACCAAAACCTCAACCTTATACTCTCCATGACGCAATTCTTCGCATGAGCCGCTAGAGTCCATTAGGAGTGATTTCTGGTTGTTTGAAAGACTGCATATATGACTCAACCCTTTTCTGGTTGGAGAGTGAGGAGGATTGGTGCTCTCCTTCTGTCCCTTGGATGTAAAGGGATTGTGGACTAGAGGGGTCACCAGTGCATTTGTATTAAAACACTAAAAATGATCTTTGTGGCTTTGCTATATTGATGAATATATAATTAGTGAATATATAAAAATTCTTCATTTTTCTAGAAATGGATTACACGCTGTTTGAAGATTTATTCATTATTGGAATTTGATCTATGGTTAATTACAACATCAGGAGTATTTAGTATTGCTGAAATATTTGTATGCAAATGATTCCTCCATGTACATTGTGTGTTTTACAGTTTAGATTCCCCAGTTCTGTGGGGAATATTGGGTTACCCTGCTTATTTGTAACAATACTCTGAAACACTTCACCATCCCCGGCGATGACATCTTCAACCACCCACCAATCACCAAACAGTAAAATCCTTGATCTTTTTCTGCTAACAGGACTTATCTTGTAGCCTCTTGACAACTACCTTTCTAGTTTCAAGCATTCCAAACATCTCACTTTTCTAGATAAAAAAACAGAATTGTTACACTGATCACCCTACTACACAGCAAGCAGTTATAAAATTTATGGTTCGGTCCTTGTGCAAAACCAGTATGCTGTGTCCTCAGACTCTTGAGACTCAGCACCTTCCACCATACTCAGGGACAACCATGTCTGTGGGCCTTGAACCCTTGTCCACTGTCCATCAACGTCTGTTGACCATAAGTCTCTCCATTATTTTGCAGCAACAGTCTAAGCTGTTCTTATGTGTAAGAGCTGTGTGGCAATGTGGTGGTTTTATTCCACCAAAGGTAAATGGCACTAAAGAATTACACACAGTATTACAGTAAAATATAGATATTGCATGGATCTGTGCACTGTAGGCTGCTATAGGATTCTCCTAAAGGTTTGTGGTCACTGTACCATCAGCCAGGCGAAGACTATTACATATCTTTATTGAAGCAAATATTTGCATTGCAACTGAATGGAAACAGATCAACGCTCCTTTAAATCACACATGGCGAAAAAGACTTTGAAACTTGACAGCAGTGGAACAATTTATACAATGCAAAAAAATCAATACATAGATCAGTGTATGATCCCTATCCATAACACTTGTATAAGAGGTTAGTAGAATGTGGTGATGCAAACAGTAAGTCTCAAAAACCTTTCCTTGTCCTAATGATGAGAAGGAGAGGGTCAATGATAAAGTGAGGGGTGCAGTCATAAACTGGTACAGAAGATACAAATCGAAATCAAATGTTCACACTTAGTGGCATAATGTAAGCATTTCACTCGTAACAAATTATATCTATTAGAATAGAAGTGAAATGCTAGTGGATTGCTCCTAGGTAAGGTAAAGTGTCACGTATGTATTCTATATGGTTAAGATTTGAAGAACGGTGACAAAAACATGCATTCTCATCAAGGACAATAGCAAGGATGCCTAAATCCAGCAATATCTCTCAGAAATGAATTTGAACTTGATGACTACCCAACTTCCCGCAAGTGCAAAACCACTTCAATTCACGATGGATAGCAACCCTCACTTCAAAAACTACATTGTAGAAAAGACTCAAAAACTAGGGATAAGCACTCCTTCCTAAGTTAAATACCATGTATCTCCCAGAATCCGACTTCAGATGTAGCTTTTAAGTCCTGATCTCTTACACCTAGACAATGGGAGCACAATGCTTGCTTGAGACCACAATTCAACACTAACCACACTGGACAGCATCTAAAACCACCATTTATCTCAGTAAACGACTAAAGAAGTGTGAACACAACACACCCACTTGGACGGACCTAAGCTCGATACAAGGCCTCTTCCATCACTGATACAGGTACTAATAACTCATGTACCTATATTCTCTGAATAATTCTGTGCTGGTTCATATCATCAGAATATCGTCTGACAAATATCCAGTCCTAAATACTGTTTGCAAAAATATCGCCCAATTGAAGACAATGGAAGAAAATCTGCCTATAATGGGATTATAGTTTGTAAAGGATATTTAGGATATTGTATTTATGTCCGAAAACCTTTCTGTAGATGACATGTTGGGCATACAACCGTCTTGAGAGGCAGTGCAGACAAGGACCCACAGTATTTGTTCATTTGAAATTAAAACATTCCAATTTCTCCAAAGTTGGACAATCAGAACTATGGAGAAAAATGAGTGTCCCGATCAGTCCTTCTACCAGTCCAAACTAGAACATTATTTTTGGGTTGTAGGTAGCCAATCACGATTGATGTGTCCTGGAAAGGTGAAGACGATGCAAAGTGTTTCAAAGTACCCCATACATAGACCCTGATTTATACTTTTTGGTGCAAAACTGCACTAAGACAGTTTTGCACCAAAAAGTTTAGCACTGGCTTGCACCATTTCTGTGCACCAGCTGGGCACCATATTTATGGAATGGTGCAAGCCGGTGCAAATTGTAGCCTAGCGTAAAAAAAAAAATGACGTTATTCGTATGGGGCTGGCGGTATGGAAGAAGGGGGTTTTGCACCAAAAAATGACGTTAGGCAGGTTAGAGTAAAAAAAATGATTAGAGTCATTTTCTGACACAATACCATCCCTCCTGCCTTAGAAAATATATTGCAGCTTTGGTGGTTTTGCTAGATACATTGATATAAGCATTCTCATAAACTGTGTTGAGATGCAACAATGCATCTGGGATGAAGCTTTTAACCTCCCTTGGTGGTCTTAGATTGTCTTTGATCAGGCTTTTAAAGGTACAACAGTTCTGTGTGTTTTTTTTTTTCTTCAACCTTCAACTTGCATTTTTTATGAAGATAAAAGCAGCGGAGCTACAGATCTCAAAATGTAAAGAAAAACAAACTGGACATTGTGACCACACCTAGCATGGACCACTGGTCTACTCATATTGTTTTGGCTCTCAGTACTGTCTTAAATGGCAGAGGAGTAATTATGAAAAAATTATTTGATCATTGCTCCTTATCTCTCTATGTTTATACCGGTGTCCTTGGTGAAGCGGGGTGGTTAACAACAGAGGTAGGTGCAGGATTGAAATGATTTACAGACACAATGACAGACTGACCACCAACCACCACAACACCTCCAGGACTGTCATCTACTGGAAACAAATCTTTGAGGCAGTAACAGGCGAGGATAGTGAGTGTTGCCGATATGACCATCCTTCTGGGTCCAACTACTTAATTAGCAGAGGTGGTAGGAGGGGAGGCATGGTCAACTTCCACCTTCTGCAAAATCTAATATCTGGATGACAGGGCTCTCTTCCAACAGGTCAAGGACTGAGGAGATCGAGGGGGCAATCAGCCTAATGTTTCCAATGTAAGTGTGCACTGTTATATAACTACTGTGGGCCTTAGGGTGGTCACCCCCAAACCTTTTGCCTTCCTCATCAATTTTTGTGCTGATCCCGTTTTTGCTAGACTTAGGACTCTGCACACTTTACCACTGCTAACTAGTGCTAAAGTGCATGTGATCCATCCTTAAAACATTGTAACATTGGCTAATCCCCAATTGGCAGATTTCATTTACTCGTAAGCCACAAGTAAAGTGATACTACATGTACCCAAGGTCAGTAAACAAAATGTTACTAGTGGACCTGCAGCACTTATTGTGCCACCCACGTAAGTTGCCATTAAACATGCCTCAGGCCTGCCATTGAGGTCTGTATGTGCAGATGTAAACTGTCATTTCAACCAGTAAACATTTTGCCAGGCCCAAACTTTCCTTTTTAATGCATATGCGTCACCCCTAGGGTAGGTCCTGGACAGGCTAGAGGGCAGGGTGCAGTGTAATTAAAAAGTTGGGCATGTGCTTTTAAGTCTTACATGTCCTGGTAGTGAAAAACTCTTAACATTGTTTTTCACTACTGCAAGGCCTACATCTTTCCTGGGATAACATTAGAGTTACCTTTCATATTTAGTAAGCTGTAATTTCCAAATAGGAACAGGTGACCAATTCATGTTTAGTGTCTTAAGAATTACACTGAAAAGGCCTATGTTATTGTAAAGTCAGGTTTTAAATAAACGTTTTGAAAGAGCCCATTTAGAAAGTTGTCAGTTATGCTTGCAGACTAACTAACCATTTAGTGCTTGTGGCCTGTCCCTGGGTCACATGACGGGTATAGCTGGCAAATGGGCTTTATGTATTCCTCCTAGTCAGCCACATAAAATAGAGAGCTTCAGTGTGCCTGGATGGGCCATTTCTGACAGGGTGGGAGGGTGGAGCTGGGCTTAGCCCCATTTACACTTGAGCACACTGTGTCCTTCCTCCACACAATGGGCTGCATATCCTCTGTAGTTAGTCTGGAGCCATGACGGGGAAGGCAGGATGCCTTGGGACTTCAAAGAGAAAGCTCTAGAAGCATCTTTCACTTCAAAGGCAGAACTGGGTCTAATGACTGGACCTGCATCTGTTGAATGCAGGACTCCAAAGTGATTCCAAGGGCTAGTTGGCTGGTCTCCTGACTAGCGCTTCAGAGAAAGAAGGCTCCATAAGCCTTGAACCCAGCACTTGGATTCTACAGCTGTGAATTCTACCCTGTCAAGTGGTGCCACCCCAATCCTGGACACTTGGAAGCAGGCCTAAAGGTGCTCTGCCAGCCCATCTGTAGAACCAGCAGAACCAACGCTTCTCCTCTGCTGCCTGGTGCAACCCAGAGCAGAACCAATGCATCACTTGTGCTCAAGGGCTCTCTAGATGCAAGGACTCAGCATTGACCTTGCAGCCCACATTGGAACCCCCACCTGTGCAAAGCTTTCCCAGTGCAAGCCCTTGCATTGCAAATCTCTTATCAACAGCAGCCTTGACGATGACACACTTTCTCGCATCACCACCTCAAAGCTCCTTGGAACCAATGCATGCCTCAACTGTAAAACACATCCTCAAAGCCGGATTTCACATTGCAAGTCCTCGTCGACTAGATCATCAACAATGATGGAGGACCTTCCAACACAGCTCTGCAGCACCCCATAACCGACAAATTGTCTCAGCTGTGTGCCATATCCTTGGTGCGGGAACTAACAACGATCCATAAACAGGACCTCGGTTACTCTCATTCAGTGGGCCTAGCTGGGTCCCTGTTGCTGGCCCATGCTCCATTGCGGTTGGCCTGAATTTCTGATTTGTCACATTCCAGTGCGACCAGATGTCCACAGCTGGTGCTTTGTGCTTTTTGGCCTTGTTTTCACTGAAACCTTAAAACCTGTATTTCTCCGGTTCTGCTGATTGGGTTTTTGTCTTTTATTTTATTTAATAAAAATACTCCGTAAACTGTTTTGGGATCCTTTTTGGTGTGTTTCCACTGTGTACTGTTTGAAGTTTTGCACAAATGCTTTCCACATTGCCTCTTAGTTAAGCCTGACAGCTTTGTGCCAAACTACCAAAGGTTTGAGCACAGGTTAATCTCCGGTTTGCCTGTGACTTCACTCTGACATGGACTGTGGTTCCTGCTTGAGTAGGGGTTCACCCCCTCAATCAGTAACCCAATTTCATACATACTCACTTGTAATCACTTTTTATAAGGGGGCATTGTTGCGATTTTCTTATAACAGGTGTGTTCTGACTAGAAAATGGAGCTTCACCCTGGTAATAACACAGACATTTACCTTTGCACTGCAATAATAAATGTCAGAATCTCTGTTTATTGCATTTGCTTAACACAACAGGTTTTTTTTGTGCCTCATTCTTTTACACTAGCATATCATGACTATATTTATGATAAAGAAGTGAAAATGTAAGTGGCCCAAAAACATGTAATTTAGAGTAACTCCATTAATTAAACATTTGCTACTATAGTGCAAATGTTAAATTCTATATTGTTACGACAGTATAGTGAAATAAGAGGAGAAAAATCCAATGTTACTGCCTCATAGATTGCATGAAATATATTTACCATTGTTGATGGAGAGGCATCATGACCCACTCAAGGTTTCTTGTCTCTGTGAATCATTGACTCTCTCTACACTCAACAATGTTAATAAACAGCATATTACACTTTTCACATCTGCATACATTCTGTTAATGCCATTGGATACGAAATATACTTGCTCCATTAAATCAAATGATCTATACATACTGTGCAAATACAAACACATTCATGCAGATCTTTCTACATTGCAAATATGAAATTCAATATTACCAACACAGCACAGTGAAGCTCACAAGAGAAAAATGTTCTTTACTGCACTACTGATTGCATGTCACAATGTCATTTAACATGGAAACAACTCTTCTACTAGTCAGGAGACATCTATAAAATGTTTTTACCTTACTGCACAAATGTAACTTCATCTTGGATTTGGTTAAATACTTAAAATATATATATGTGTTAGACTTGGCATCCTTGATGAGGTTTCCCCTAAGCATTTTGCCTTTTGACCTCCTGTTTGCTGACTTCACTTTTGCTGGCTTTAGGTCTCTGGGTACTTTACCACTGCTAACCAGTGCTAAAGTGCATCTGCTCTTTCTCTAAAATGTTACCATTGGTTTATCAACTCAACAATAGGCATAATTAATTTACTTAGAATTCCCTAGCAAAGTGCACTACATGTGTAAATTAGATGCTACTGCAAAACCAAGGGCAAAGTGTAGTGTATTTAAAAAGTTGGACATGTACATTTAAGTTGTTTGTGTCGAAGTAGTGAAAAACTCTTACTTCGTTTTTCATCACTGCGAGGGCTCTCCTTCCCTTAGGTTACCAAGGGAATTGCATTATAGGTGTAATTTTAAATTGGTAAGAGATGGGACCCCCAAGTTTGGTGTCTTTGGAATTACAACTTAAAAGCACAACTTATGGTGAAGTTGAATTTTAAAGTGTAATTCAGAAAACGTAACTTTTTGAAAGATGGCATCATCTTACTTTAAATCGTCCAGGCGAGATGTACGACCATTTTGTTTTATGACTCGCAATTTTTGGCAATTTGCAAATTGTGAGTTACATAACAAAATGAAGAAGTGTCAAGCACCCTGTTTGCGATTCACAAATGGGTCGCAAGGGACCTGTCTCATCAATATTCTCGAGGCAGGTCGCAAATTGAAACCCAGTTTTGAATGGACCCACTCACTGGGATGGTGGCCTGCTAGGATCAGCAGACCACCATGTCTGTGACTGCTTTTTGAGTAAAGCAGTTTTTTTAATGCAATCAATTTGCATTAAAGGAAAACAGGATGCATTTCAAAAATAAAAATAAAAAGTTTTAGTCAAGAGCTCGCCCCCCACGTCCGCAGCACCACCCTGCTGTCTCTGTGTCCCTGACCCCCGCCCACACTGCTGCTAGCGTGTTCGAGGCCCTCCTCCACCCACAGGCCTCCTCCTGCACCTCATCCCTGGTGTCTAGTGGGCTTCTGGTAAGCATCGCTAGACTCGTGTGCATTGTGCCGTTTCCGCCGTATTTTTAACTGTATTCTGTTTTCTGCGCCTTGCTTCTTAGCGCTTTTCTGCCCCCATTTGTGCCTCTTTAAATTGCTGTAATCCGCATGTGCAGTGTGCCGTTTCACCGTATTTGTAAATGTACTACGTACTCTGTGACTTGCCTTTGTGCCTTTTGTGCTTTTTCCCCCAATTTGTGCCTTTTTTGCTTTTTCCGCTTTCTCTCACCTTGTGCGCTCCCCCGTTGCCGCTTCCCCTGCCGCTGCCTCCCTGCGGCCCGACCCCCTCGCGCCCCCATTCGCTGCTCCCTCCCGCCTCCCGCCTCCCAGCTCCTCCTCCCTCCCCCCTCCCTTCTTAATGGCTGGCGCGGCGCGTCGAGGGTGAGCGACCTCTGACCTGTTTTCAGTCAAGAGCTCGCACCCCACGTCCGCAGCACCACCCTGCTGTCTCTGTGTCCCTGACCCCCGCCCACACTGCTGCTAGCGTGTTCGAGGCCCTCCTCCACCCGCAAGCCTCCTCCTGCGCCTCATCCCTGGTGTCTAGTGGGCTTCTGGTAAGCATCGCTAGACTCGTGTGCATTGTGCCGTTTCCGCCGTATTTTTAACTGTATTCTGTTTTCTGCGCCTTGCTTCCTAGCGCTTTTCTGCCCCCATTTGTGCCTCTTTAAATTGCTGTAATCCGCGTGTGCAGTGTGCTGTTTCACTGTATTTGTAACTGTACTCTGTACTCTGTGACTTGCCTTTGTGCCTTTTCCCCCAATTTGTGCCTTTTTTGCTTTTTTCCGCTTTCTCTCCCCTTGTGCGCTCCCCCGTTGCCGCTTCCCCTGCCGCTGCCCCCCTGCGGCCCCACCCCCCTCACGCCCCCATTCGCCGCTCCCTCCCGCCTCCCGCCTCCCAGCTGCTCCTCCCTACCCCCTCCCTTCTTAATGGCTGGCGCTGCGCGTCGAGGGTGAGCGACCTCTGACCTGTTTTCGGTCAAGACCTCGCCCCCCACGTCCGCAGCACCACCCTGCTGTTTCTGTGTCCCTGCCCCCGCCCACGCTGCTGCTAGCGTGTTCGAGGCCCTCCTCCACCCGCAGGCCTCCTCCTGCGCCTCATCCCTGGTGTCTAGTGGGCTTCTGGTAAGCATCGCTAGACTCGTGTGCATTGTGCCGTTTCCGCCGTATTTTTTACTGTATTCTGTTTTCTGCGCCTTGCTTCCTAGCGCTTTTCTGCCCCCATTTGTGCCTCTTTAAATTGCTGTAATCCGCGTGTTCAGTGTGCTGTTTCACCGTATTTGTAACTGTACTCCGTACTCTGTGACTTGCCTTTGTGCCTTTTGTGCTTTTTCCCCCAATTTGTGCCTTTTTTGCTTTTTTCCGCTTTCTCTCCCCTTGTGCGCTCCCCCATTGCCGCTTCCCCTGCCGCTGCCTCCTTGCGGCCCCGCCGCCTCGCGCCCGCATTCGCCGCTCCCTCCCGCCTCCCAGCTGCTCCTCCCTACCCTCTCCCTTCTTAAAGGCTGGCGCTGCGTGTCGAGGGTGAGCGACCTCTGACCTGTTTTCAGTCAAGAGCTCGCCCCCCACGTCCGCAGCACCACCCTGCTGTCTCTGTGTCCCTGACCCCCGCCCACGCTGCTGCTAGCATGTGGTCGAGGCCCTCCTCCAGCCGCAGGCCTCCTCCTGCGCCTCATCCCTGGTGTCTAGTGGGCTTCTCGTAAGCATCGCTAGACTCGTGTGCATTGTGCCGTTTCTGCCGTATTTTTAACTGTATTCTGTTTTCTGCGCCTTGCTTCCTAGCGCTATTCTGCCCCCATTTGTGCATCTTTAAATTGCTGTAATCCGCGTGTGCAGTGTGCCATTTCACCGTATTTGTAACTGTACTCTGTACTCTGTGACTTGCCTTTGTGCCTTTTGTGCTTTTTCCCCCAATTTGTGCCTTTTTTGCTTTTTTCTGCTTTCTCTCCCCATGTGCGCTCCCCCGTTGCTGCTTCCCCTGCCGCTGCCTCCCTGCGGCCCCGCCCCCCTCGCACCCCCATTCGCCGCTCCCTCCCGCCTCCCAGCTGCTCCTCCCTACCCCCTCCCTTCTTAATGGCTGGCGCTGCGCGTCGAGGGTGAGCGACCTCTGACCTGTTTTCGGTCAAGACCTCGCCCCCCACGTCCGCAGCACCACCCTGCTGTTTCTGTGTCCCTGACCCCCGCCCACGCTGCTGCTAGCGTGTTCGAGGCCCTCCTCCACCCGCAGGCCTCCTCCTGCGCCTCATCCCTGGTGTCTAGTGGGCTTCTGGTAAGCATCGCTAGACTCGTGTGCATTGTGCCGTTTCCGCCGTATTTTTTACTGTATTCTGTTTTCTGCGCCTTGCTTCCTAGCGCTTTTCTGCCCGCATTTGTGCCTCTTTAAATTGCTGTAATCCGCGTGTTCAGTGTGCCGTTTCACCGTATTTGTAACTGTACTCCGTACTCTGTGACTTGCCTTTGTGCCTTTTGTGCTTTTTCCCCCAATTTGTGCCTTTTTTGCTTTTTTCCGCTTTCTCTCCCCTTGTGCGCTCCCCCATTGCCGCTTCCCCTGCCGCTGCCTCCTTGCGGCCCCGCCGCCTCGCGCCCGCATTCGCCGCTCCCTCCCGCCTCCCAGCTGCTCCTCCCTACCCTCTCCCTTCTTAAAGGCTGGCGCTGCGTGTCGAGGGTGAGCGACCTCTGACCTGTTTTCGGTCAAGAGCTCGCCCCCCACGTCCGCAGCACCACCCTGCTGTCTCTGTGTCCCTGACCCCCGCCCACGCTGCTGCTAGCATGTGGTCGAGGCCCTCCTCCAGCCGCAGGCCTCCTCCTGCGCCTCATCCCTGGTGTCTAGTGGGCTTCTCGTAAGCATCGCTAGACTCGTGTGCATTGTGCCGTTTCTGCCGTATTTTTAACTGTATTCTGTTTTCTGCGTCTTCCTTCCTAGCGCTATTCTGCCCCCATTTGTGCATCTTTAAATTGCTGTAATCCGCGTGTGCAGTGTGCCATTTCACCGTATTTGTAACTGTACTCTGTACTCTGTGACTTGCCTTTGTGCCTTTTGTGCTTTTTCCCCCAATTTGTGCCTTTTTTGCTTTTTTCTGCTTTCTCTCCCCATGTGCGCTCCCCCGTTGCTGCTTCCCCTGCCGCTGCCTCCCTGCGGCCCCGCCCCCCTCGTACCCCCATTCGCCGCTCCCTCCCGCCTCCCTGCTGCTCCTCCCTACCCCCTCCCTTCTTAATGGCTGGCGCTGCGCGTCGAGGGTGAGCGACCTCTGACCTGTTTTCGGTCAAGACCTCGCCCCCCACGTCCGCAGCACCACCCTGCTGTTTCTGTGTCCCTGACCCCCGCCCACGCTGCTGCTAGCGTGTTCGAGGCCCTCCTCCACCCGCAGGCCTCCTCCTGCGCCTCATCCCTGGTGTCTAGTGGGCTTCTGGTAAGCATCGCTAGACTCGTGTGCATTGTGCCGTTTCCGCCGTATTTTTTACTGTATTCTGTTTTCTGCGCCTTGCTTCCTAGCGCTTTTCTGCCCGCATTTGTGCCTCTTTAAATTGCTGTAATCCGCGTGTTCAGTGTGCCGTTTCACCGTATTTGTAACTGTACTCCGTACTCTGTGACTTGCCTTTGTGCCTTTTGTGCTTTTTCCCCCAATTTGTGCCTTTTTTGCTTTTTTCCGCTTTCTCTCCCCTTGTGCGCTCCCCCATTACCGCTTCCCCTGCCGCTGCCTCCTTGCGGCCCCGCCGCCTCGCGCCCGCATTCGCCGCTCCCTCCCGCCTCCCAGCTGCTCCTCCCTACCCTCTCCCTTCTTAAAGGCTGGCGCTGCGTGTCGAGGGTGAGCGACCTCTGACCTGTTTTCGGTCAAGAGCTCGCCCCCCACGTCCGCAGCACCACCCTGCTGTCTCTGTGTCCCTGACCCCCGCCCACGCTGCTGCTAGCATGTGGTCGAGGCCCTCCTCCAGCCGCAGGCCTCCTCCTGCTCCTCATCCCTGGTGTCTAGTGGGCTTCTCGTAAGCATCGCTAGACTCGTGTGCATTGTGCCGTTTCTGCCGTATTTTTAACTGTATTCTGTTTTCTGCGCCTTGCTTCCTAGCGCTATTCTGCCCCCATTTGTGCATCTTTAAATTGCTGTAATCCGCGTGTGCAGTGTGCCATTTCACCGTATTTGTAACTGTACTCTGTACTCTGTGACTTGCCTTTGTGCCTTTTGTGCTTTTTCCCCCAATTTGTGCCTTTTTTGCTTTTTTCTGCTTTCTCTCCCCATGTGCACTCCCCCGTTGCTGCTTCCCCTGCCGCTGCCTCCCTGCGGCCCCGCCCCCCTCGCACCCGCATTCGCCGCTCCCTCCCGCCTCCCAGCTGCTCCTCCCTCCCCCCTCCCTTCTTAATGGCTGGGGCTGCGCGTCGAGGGTGAGCGACCTCTGACCTGTTTTCGGTCAATAGCTCGCCCCCCACGTCCGCAACACCACCCTGCTGTCTCTGTGTCCCTGACCCCCGCCCACACTGCTGCTAGCGTGTTCGAGGCCCTCCTCCACCCGCAAGCCTCCTCCTGCGCCTCATCCCTGGTGTCTAGTGGGCTTCTGGTAAGCATCGCTAGACTCGTGTGCATTGTGCCGTTTCCGCCGTATTTTTGACTGTATTCTGTTTTCTGCGCCTTGCTTCCTAGCGCTTTTCTGCCCCCATTTGTGCCTCTTTAAATTGCTGTAATCCGCGTGTGCAGTGTGCCGTTTCACCGTATTTGTAACTGTACTCCGTACTCTGTGACTTGCCTTTGTGCCTTTTGTGCTTTTTCCCCCAATTTGTGCCTTTTTTGCTTTTTTCCGCTTTCTCTCCCCTTGTGCGCTCCCCCGTTGCCGCTTCCCCTGCTGCTGCCTCCCTGCGGCCCCGCCCCCCTCGCGCCCCCATTCGCCACTCCCTCCTGCCTCCCACCTCCCAGCTGCTCCTCCCTCCCCCCTCCCTTCTTAATGGCTGGCGCTGCGCGTCGAGGGTGAGCGACCTCTGACCTGTTTTCGGTCAAGACCTCGCCCCCCTACGTCCGCAGCACCACCCTGCTGTCTCTGTGTCCCTGACCCCCGCCCACGCTGCTGCTAGCGTGTTCGAGGCCCTCCTCCACCCGCAGGCCTCCTCCTGCGCCTCATCCCTGGTGTCTAGCAGGCTTCTGGTAAGCATCGCTAGACTTGTGTGCATTGTGCCGTTTCCGCTGTATTTTTAACTGTATTCTGTTTTCTGCGCCTTGCTTCCTAGCGCTTTTCTGCCCCCATTTGTGCCTCTTTAAATTGCTGTAATCGGCGTGTGCAGTGTGCTGTTTCACCGTATTTGCAACTGTACTCCGTACTCTGTGACTTGCCTTTGTGCCTTTTGTGCTTTTTCCCCCAATTTGTGCCTTTTTTGCTTTTTTCTGCTTTCTCTCCTCTTGTGCGCTCCCCCGTTGCCGCTTCCCCTGCCGCTGCCTCCCTGCGGCCCCGCCCCCCTCGCGCCCCCATTCGCCGCTCCCTCCCGCCTGCTCCTCCCTCCCCCCTCCCTTCTTAATGACTGGCGCTGCGCGTCCACGCACAGCGGGCGCACTGCTGGCGTGCCTGAGGCACGCCAGAGGCAAGCCCGTCCGCGCCTGGACCGCGTCCAGCGTCACCCCCCCTGGTCCACTCGACCCCCGCACCAACAGACGCCGCTACTCGGCCAGCGAACTCATCGCTCTCAACCCCGGCCCCTCCACAACATGTTTCCAGGCCACACTGAAGAACACCAAAGGACCCTTCTCCTGCCGGGCCTGCAACTTCACCAAGGAAACCTGCTACAACCAGCACAAACCACCTCCACTGCATACTCCTCAACACACGCTCCGCACGAAAGCACGCCATCGAGCTCTGGGACCTGCTCGACACCACCGCCCCAGACGTAGCCTTCCTGACCGAAACCTGGTGGAACGACTCCTCAGCACCTGACATCGCCATAGCCATCCCGGACGGCTACAAGATCACCAGAAGAGCTCGCCCCAATGGAATCGGAGGAGGAATAGCCATCGCCCACAAATCCACCCTCAAAATCCACACTCACACGGACAACACCCTCAAGACTGCCGAACACCTGCACTTCCGGATCCACACTGACCCCAACACTACTCTCAGGGGAACGCTCATCTACCGCCCTCCAGGACCACGAGCTCCCTTCAGCGACTCCCTCGCCGACCTCACGAGCACCCACGCCCTCGCCTCTATAGACTACATCCTCCTTAGAGACCTCAATTTCCACTTGGAAAACAACAACGACGCCAACACCACAGCCCTGATCGACAACCTCTCCAACCTCGGCCTCAAACAACTGGTCAACACACCCACCCACATCGCCGGCCACACGCTCGATCCGATCTTCTCCGCAAGCAACCACGTCACCTTCAGCCACACCACCGAACTCCACTGGACCGACTACCACTGCATCGACTTCACATTCAAGAAGCACATCGAACACCACCGCACCCAACTACCTCCTCACCGCCGCTGGAGCAAAGTCACAGAAGTCCAACTGACCAGCACCCTCACCCAGAACCCGCCCACCGACTCCACCGACCCAGACACCGCCGCTCTCAACCTACGACAATGGATCAACGACTGCGCCAACACCCTCGCACCTCTCAAAAGGCCCACCGACAACCAAGGAAAGAAAAAAGCCGCCTGGTTCACAGACGAACTCATCACCTCCAAACGCACCTGCCAGAAACTAAAGAAGAAATGGCTCCTCGAACGCACACTAGACAACCTGGCAGCCCACAAGGAAGCCACCTGCAAGCACCACCAGCTAATCCGACTCGCCAAACGCTCCCATTTCACAGAACTCCTGAACAACAACGCACACGACAGTAAAGAACTCTTCTGCATCGTGAAAGAGCTATCCAACCCCAGCGCCAACGCCAATGACATCCCACCCTCCCAAGATCTCTGCGACACCCTGTCCACCTTCTTCTATCAGAAGATCGCCGACATCCACAACAGCCTCAACACCACGCCTCCGCCAGACCCCACCTCCAACAGCTCCACCCACACCAACCGCCTGACCGCCTGGACCCACGTAGATGACTCGGAAACCTGCAAGATCATAAATTCCATCCACTCAGGTTCCCCGTCAGACCCATGCCCCCACCACGTCTACAACAAAGCTGACTCCACCATCGCCCCCCAACTTCGAAAGATCATCAACTTGTCTTTCGAAACAGCAACCTTCCCGGAAAGCTCGAAGCACGCCGAAATCCACGCCCTCCTCAAGAAATCCAAGGGAGACCCCAACGACCTCAAAAACTTCCGCCCGATCTCCCTCCTTCCCTTCCCGGCGAAGGTCATCGAGAAGATCGTCAACGCTCAGCTCACCCACCACCTCGAGGACAACTCCATCCTGGACCCCTCCCAGTCCGGTTTCAGACGCAACCACAGCACTGAGACTGCTCTCCTCGCTGCAACAGACGACATCAGACAGCAAATGGACAACAGCGAAACATCAGCCCTCATCCTCCTAGACCTCTCCGCAGCCTTCGACACGGTCTACCACCGCACCCTACTAACACGCCTCCACGAAGCCGGAATACAAGAGAAAGCCCTCAACTGGATCTCCTTTTTCCTCTCCGGCAGAACCCAGAGAGTCCGACTCCCTCCCTTCCGCTCCGAAGCCACCAGCATCATCTGCGGCGTACCCCAAGGCTCCTCCCTAAGCCCCACGCTGTTCAACATCTACATGGCCCCCCTCGCTCAACTGGCCCGTCAGCACAGCCTCAACATTCTCTCCTACGCCGACGACACCCAGCTCATCCTCTCCCTCACCAACGGCCCACACACCGCCAAAGCCAACCTCCACGAGGGAATGAAGTCCATCGCCGAATGGATGCAAAAAAGCCGCCTGAAGTTGAACTCCGACAAGACGGAGGTCCTCATCCACGGACGCACCCCCTCGGCCTGGGACGACTCCTGGTGGCCCACCGCACAGGGCCCCCCTCCAACATCAACCAACCACGCATGCAACCTGGGCTTCGTCCTCGACTCCGCCCTCACCATGTCCAAGCAGGTCAATGCAGTTTCCTCCTCCTGCTACAACACCCTCCGCATGCTCCGTAGAATCTACAAATGGATCCCGACGGAAACCAGAAAAACGGTGACCCAGGCCCTCGTCAGCAGTAGATTAAACTACGGCAACACACTCTACACAGGCATCCCAGCAAAAGACATCCGCCGCCTCCAACGTATCCAAAATGCCTCCGCCCGACTGGTCCTTGACGTCCCCCGCTGATGCCACATCTCCCACCACCTGAAAGACCTCCACTGGCTCCCCGTGGACAAAAGGATCACCTTCAAACTCCTCACCCACGCTCACAAGGCACTCCACAACGTCGGACCAATCTACCTGAACAACAGACTCAACTTCTACGTCCCCTCCCGCCAACTCCGCTCCGCCAACCTCGCCCTCGTACCCTGCTTCCAACGCAAGACCGCCGGCGGAAGATCCTTCTCCTAACTCGCCGCCAAGACCTGGAACGCCCTCCCGACCTCCCTGCGACAGACCCAGCACCTTCTCACCTTCAGGAGACTCCTCAGACCTGGCTCTTCGACCAATAGCAGCAGCCCCCCCCTCAGCGCCTTGAAACCCTAACGGGTACGTAGTGCGCTCTATAAATACTGTGATTGATTGATTGATTCATTCATTTTTTGTGGGACCACTGCCTGCTCTGAAAAAATATTGGAACCCCCATTTGCAAAGGGAAGTAGAAGGGGTCCCTTGAGGTCCCCTTCCTGTTTGCAAATTTGAAATTGGTGGGAACTGCCATTGTATTGCACCCGCATTCATAGTCATAAAACAATCATACATGGGCCTGTGACTCGCTATTAGGAAGGGATGCCCTTTGAACGCCCCTTCCTAATTCTGAGTTGCAATCCTTATTTTGCAAGTCAGTAATTGGATGCCAACTTGCAAAATAGGGTTAGTAGATCCTACAAGGCTATTTTGTGGTCGTAAAAGGTGATTTTCGCATTTTGGGACCGCAAAATAGCCTTGCACATCCTGCCCCTAAGGCCCGCTGCCTGTATCTGAATACATGTCTTGGTGGGTGATAGCTCGGCATTTGTTCTGGTCTACAACATAAGTTACAGATTCGCCTGGCGGGTAGGACAAGTGTGAATAAGCCTTTACTTCCCAGGCTTCTTCTTTGGCACTAACCCCAGAGAGGAAACAATGAAGTTGTCCGGGGGAGCTCAGGAAAGGGATCTGCTGACCTGCCCAGGTTGGCCTCCTTTTTCACTTTCTGCTCTGCTATCATGGGGTTGGCCCTGACTGATTTCAGGTTCTGACAAGAGTTAGGTCTGACTACCCTGGTAAGGGACGATGAAGCAGACTGGCCTTCTGTTTGTTTGAGGTACCTGTTCAATAACCTTGTGAGCAAGACTTCATGTATTGGGCTTGGCAGGGGTGTTGTGGGTTTCCGGACATACCCCCTTCCCTGTGATCCTGTGTGAAAAGTACCCAGAGTCCTAAAGCCAGCAAAAATGAAGTCAGCAAACAGGAGGTCAGAAGTCAAAACGTTTAGGGGAAACTACATCATATATATATATATATATATATATATATATATATATATATATATATATATATATATATATATATATGTATATGGTTACATTTGGTTAAATACTTATATATATATTTTAAGTATTTAACCAAATTAACATGACATGCAATCGGTAGTGCAGCAAACAGCATTTTTCTCTTGTGCTGTGGTGGTAATATGGAATTTCACATTTGCAATGCCGTAAGAAGTGCATGGATGTGTTTGTATTTGCACAGTATGTATAGATCATTTGATTTAATGGAACAAGTATATTTCGTATGCAACAGCATAAACAGAATGTATGCAGATGTGAAGAGTGTAATATGTTGTTTATTAACATTGTTGAGTGTAGGGAGAGTCACTGAATCACAGAGACGAGAGACCTTGAGTGGGTCATGAATACGGTGTTTAATTACAGCATAATTAGAAGAAGTGGTGAAATCGAGATTTTTCATCCTGGCCCTCCATCTGTCCAAACAGCATGCTCACGTTTTGAACTTATTCATCTCTTTCCTTTTTTGGCAATATTGGAAGTATTTAGAATCACAGATTCAGCAATTACTACACGTGTGGTTCAGTGTGGACTGGATATTACCTTGGACAATGGATAAGTACCCAATCTTATGGTATAGTCACTAAAATGCAGTACGGTGATAATGAGCATGAGCATTGCTGTGCTGAGAACCTGCTCCGTTCAAACCTAGTCATTCTATTTATTTTTTTAGGGAAACCCCCCCTACGCCATCTTATGTCAGTTGCACACATTTCTACTAAATCCACCAGTCCCCACTGCCTATCGGTGGCTGAGCTGCAACCCAGGAGGAGCCTTGAACTATGCAGCTTCGGGAGCGAGCTCAGCTATTGGGATGCAGATCCAGCCACCTCCCAATAAACAGCCTTGAATGTTTCAATGAATACTATGCTGAGAACCTGTCCTGGGAGTAAGCATTTCTTCTGTTAATCAGACTTCAAAGTGTTGACAGGGAGAGTAGAATTTGCCCAGTAATCAAACAGTCAGTTAAGTAGGAGACCCGAGAATCCAGAACACTGCAGCTTGCTATAATGGTATACATTTATCGCCGTAATGCATTTTAGTGACTATACCATGAGATTGGGTACTTATCGCTTTTCAAAGGTAATGGCCAGTCCATACTGAACCACACGTGTAGTACCTGCTTTTACTGTGATTCTGAATACTTCCAATATTGCTAAAAAAGGAAGATGAATACGTTCTAAAAGTGAGGATACTGTTTGGACAGATGGAAGGTCAGGGTGAAAAATCTCGATTTCACCACTTATTTTAATTATGCTGTAAATAAACACCATGCCCACAATGGAATGAAATTTCCATGGGATGGGCAGCCTCTTGGCCTTGTCATTCAAATGACTGCAATCATAGTGGCTGTCTGTAACATAGGAAAGAAACGTAGAACCAGGAGACATGATTATATGTCTAGTATGCTAGTTCCATGGCTAAAACTGGAACCACTGGACCAGGCCCTGTAGCAATAAGTGGTTAATGGGCAGTATGCGTGGCAAATAATGACCATTGCCGTCTCAAAGAGCTCAAGCATACTTCATTCCATTTGGATGTCAGAGTTGTTCATTTTCTGAGTTGTCTCTCAGTGATTGCAATAGTGAGAAGTCTAGGCTTACTCCAGGATGTGGTAAAGGCATTGCAACACAAATATGAATAGTAATCAGAATCGCTAAATTCTAGTCGTCGGCTGAATTGTATCTTCAAACATTTCCTGATTTAGAGGATGGGGATTTTGAATAGAACCCTGATATGCACTATGTGACTCATAGCCCTTGTCCTCCCCAATAAACTTCTTCTTATGCTCGCGCAGAGTATGCACATGCACAAAAGGCCTTTTGAAGTGATAATGGAAAATGGCCACCCTACTTCAGTAGATTGATAGTAGCATGCATTTAGTCAAACGTAAAGAGATGGTAGTTCCTTCCTGTCTTGAGTTCTGTTGTGTGCTTTTGGGGTGAAAAACGGAGTTCTTCCCAGATAAACGCATCTTAATGAGAAGAAATAAAAGAAACAGATAAAATACCATTTACATTTTTTCTTGTCGAGTCAAATGAAAAACAGAATGCTTAGTGTTCAAAACAGTAGTTTATTATAAATCAAAAGAGGTCAGGAACCCCCATGGATGAATACGGGTCAAAAACATGTCCCTCACATCAGAGAGGAAAAGAGAGCACAAAAACACAAGCAGCATAAAAATCATTTGGACCAGGCACTGTCTTTTTAAGGGGGCGGGGTTCAAGTTTAGCAGCCCGAGATCTGGCCACAGATGCTGATGCCCAGGATGTTCAGGATTCCGATGCCGGTGCAGCCGCTGCGATCCACAAACAGGTTGGTGCCTTGAATAGAAGAAGAGGCAGTGGCCATTACAAACAGGGTACGTGACTTCAGCATGACTTGAGAATGCACACTGAAAGGGTGTGGTTATCTTTCTCTCCATTTACCACTCCTACCATTCCATCACGAGTTCAAATATCTGTCTGTGCAAGTGTGGTCCAGATAATAATGAGCTGCTTCTTTTGTTATATATGAGACATTCAGTGATGTAAGGAAACAGATATATATGACATCACTAAATAAATTGAGAACATCCTGATAGGTCTAATGCATTTTAAAGACATCTAATTGGAGGTTGAGGACTCGCAATAGGCATGGGTGGCATCACAGTAAGATTCCAGAGCATTCCGCTAGGCTGGAAAACATTCCAATACACTTGGGGGACCTCATAATGGGTTTTAGAGATGCCACACCATGTTTTGATGTCATCCCAATTGTTTTATATGGTCTTGAAATTGGGTTACTGAGGATTTATGTGAACAACATAGGATTTCATAATCATACATGTTTTGAGGACCTCCCAGTTGGATTTCGGGACCTCCCAATCTGCTGTAGGACATTTTTTAGCACTTGATGGATTGGACACTCCATCACAAACACAGTGGATGTCCCATCCTCCATATTAGAAGTGCATTATAGCATCTGGAACTTGTAATTCGGTGGATGAGATATCCATCATGATTTGACAAAGTATCTCTTCCACTACACTCTAAATAAGGCTCTTCATTCTTATATAATGTTTCCTATCACACTTTTCCCATTCTATGATCCTGTAAATAACTGGTGTCACTGCTAAGCAATATAATGACATAAAACGTTGAGTTGGCCTTGCAGTGATTGAAGCGTGTTCACCTCAGATGACAGCCTATGTCAACATTGAGCATTTAACTAAATGAGCAATCTTGAGAACGTTGCTATCCCACTGTGTTTCAGACATCCCATTACGTTTACGGACACCCAACTAGGATTTAAGTACATACCAAAAGGGTTTCAGGGCATCAGAGTAGTTTAAAAAAAAATCCAATAGCTAACCCAACAGACTTTGTAGACCGCTAAACAGTGTATAGTTTTGCAGCCCTCACAATAGCTATTGAACTTATCATGATAGGTCTAGATAACAGTACATGTTTTGCTGATGTAGATGCATCCAAATAGTGAATATTGGATTACGTTATGATTTCTTTAACTATATCTCTCTTTCATTTGAAAATATGTATAGGTATTTTTTTATATTATTTGAAATATTTTCAAATAAAACATAGTAAAAAGATGTACGGATCTAAATGGGCCTATTAATGGCATATTAGGTGTACATTGGGTGTCTTTCAGGATACATGCAGATTAAGATAAATGGAAGAATATATCCAGACCCCTGCAATTAAAGGGGCCATTTAGTGAATGATGCCACATTAGGTTTTGCGACCCAGCCAGAGGTCATCCAAAAGGGACATTCTAGATTATTTTCGGTGATTGATTGCTGATGATGTAAAACTGGGTAAGAGGACATGATTATACTTTTCAACGGATTGGCCCTTTAAAATATGAAAAGAAAATAACTAAAGGCTTTCCCTTACCTTGGATCTCCTGGGCGTAGTAGGTAGGCACTCCTTTGCACAGGGCCTCGACGTGCTTCCCGAACTGAGCGACATTCTTGATTTTGTTCTGTGCGACGGTGTAAGTCAGCTCACGTGGGGGAGGAACACCGGTAGCAGGCTAAGTGAAAAGCGAAAAAAGAAGCTCAATTTAAAAGAAGTACAAGAACTTTCCTGTATAGTTTGAAAAAACGCAGTAGGCTTCTAGATGGGAATCATACAGGACAGACCCAGTTCGTTGTCAGTACTATAGACTATACCATGGCCAGTGTGAGATTGGTGCACTTGTGTTCAGCCTGAGAAGTGAGCACTGGTGGGCACTCTAAGATGCCCAGACTGGTTGGCACTGGTGTTCAGCAGGCTGGGCTGGCCATACTGCTATTCTATATTATCCCAGTGGACTACAGAATATCTATCTGCTTTAGAAACAACAGCCATGACCAGTTATGCCCCCATGCCCCTTTTCTAGTAGGCTCCCTGCAACGAGACAGGATTCAATATTTTTTGCCAGGGCTGATTCTAGTTTCCGACCTTGGTAGGCCAGGTGAAACATTCATACTAGGGGACACTCTAAGATGCTGGCACTGGTGGGCAGTGAGGGAAGCTCACATTGGTGGAAAAGACATTAGATCCCAATGTGTCCAATCCAGCGATTTTATCAAGCACAACAACTGCAGTTTATTTTCTCCTCATCACCTAGAGCCTTTTCAGATCCCAGAAATTGCCATACAAGAAAACTCATGTAAATGCAAGATCGTTTAATCTCTTATGAGACATCTCTGCTTTTTTTTCCTGCAAACTCTTTACGCCATATTTAGGTATTTGTAACCGGACAGGGCTTGCCCTGCAGCTACTAATACTTTGTATCTCCTACAGGAAGGTCTGAGAGGGTCCCTTGTTCAAGGGTCCTACTGCCTCCTCCACGCTCCCATCAGTACCTTTTTGTCGTGGGACACGGTTCCGAGTTGAGCCAGGGTTGGCACGACAGCTTTGTTCATCCTTGACACCACGCACGCCCTCTTGTGGAACAGCCTGGCTGCAAACAGGCCCTTGAAAACACAGCAGGAAATGGGTTAGAACGTGCCAAGATCCGTACACTTTTCAGACAGTGAACTCTCTATCCACACTGGCCAGAAATACTTACAGACTTGGAAGGGCTGCTTAGAGGTCACTCAATATTTACTCTGCTCCCTTATGGTGACTGTCCTTTCTATTGCTAAAGATAGGTATGCAGTGTGTTGTGTAAAATACTACGAGTAGTTGAGATCTTTGATTTCAAGAGGATGTACTTATAAATGCTTTTATTAGATGTACATAATTATTAAAACTTTGATGTGGTGCTAATTCGACAGTAATGACAATATAGATTATTAAAATCTCACCTAGGCCCTCATAAGGAGTTCACTGGATATATACGCGGTACCCAGGGTTTGTGATTCCGTCCAGTGTCCCTGTCCTTAAATCCACCCATTGAAAGTTACACCACCAGAATGGGAATGGCTGGGAGGACCCTGGAATAGTAGGCAAACATATGTATCTTTTGCTATTCTGCTGATATTTACCAGCTCCTCTGAGCATCTGGTTAATGTCAGGAGGGAAGCTAGTGAGGGGGGTAGAGAATCGGGGGTAGAAACGGTGTACATGGCCTTACCAGAGTGTGGCCTTGGTGTGGGAGTTATATCTACCCCCTCCCCCCCCCACCGGGTAGTACTGAGTACTCTAGGGGCACCCATATGCCATACTCGTAATGGAACCTTGGTGGTTCTTAATCTATTGTCCTCCAAAGGGTGAAAGGCTATGTCAGCCCTGCCAGCAATAGGATCGTGGAACTGCTGGTGCATTAAAACAATACACAATGGTTGCTAAACGGATGGATACCAAGGTACATACTCCCTAAATTACATGACTAAGCTTCAAGAGTTTATAAACATACTTCATGGATAGGCATATGTTTTCGATATGGTTATATATGCTTACATACCTGTGGTATTGGTAGATGTTCATGAATTGGTATTGAGGCATGGGCAAAAATAATTTTGTTTGCAAAATTTTGTGAAGTTTTATTCCACATGAAAAGTATTTTTTGCAAAACTAAACCTACAGAAAAAATCTTGGGTAAAACATTTTTAAAAAGGGAGGGATTTTGCTGAAATTTGGTGCAGCAGAAACGACTTTTATAAATGTATTTTATCACAATTAAATGTTTAAAATTCACAACGCTCACGGAGTTTTCAAAGTTTAACAAAAATTATTTGTGATGTTTGTGAAAACAATCTGCACAAGAGACAGGCGATTTTGAAGTTTCTGATAAGGGCTGGACTTGAAAGAAGAGAGGGCACAATGGGTGCCACTCAGCTAGTGCCAGGTTTACAGAAACCTCATGAACTTTTTTACAGAGCTTTCTTTTTGAATTTTTTTTTATGTTCCTTGGCTTTTCCTGGAACATTAGTGTGCTCTCAAAGGGTTTGAGGTAATGAATGACTCTGTGCAGTACATCCTTATATGGATTGATGCTTCCTCAATGAACATGTGCAATATTGTCTGAATGGATGTTGGAGCACAGATATACTCACTCTGTTGTAGTCCCAGACAGAGTTCCAGGAGTGCCACCCATTGTAGTTGTTAATGTTGGCGATGTTGTCATGGTTATCAATATTCACTGTCTGGTGGGAGTCCCCTCCGACGTTTCCTTGGTTGGATACATTGATGTCCTGGTGAAAGTCATAGAAATAGTTGGTTCTACTTCTACATTTATATAATAATTGATAAAAAATACATTATCTAACCTATCATTACTGTTGAAGATTAAAAAATTGTGCTGAATGACCGATTGTTTCAATGAATAAGCATATCTTACTCCTGGAAATTTATAAGCAAGCTACACCTAAATTATGATTAAGATACATCTCACAGAAACATCTTATGAATCCAGCCCTTTGTGTTGAGATGCATGTATTAAGGAAAACCATGTTGAATAAAACAGAGCCATGAATCCCCAGTTTCTAAGCATCATGTATTGATCATTCTGTCTCCCATCTTGTCAGTTGCGTTAGATTCTTCTTACCAACTACATTTGCGTCTTTATATCATCCAGCAATGGAGTAGCTTGGCATATTGGCCTTTGTACTCAGCAATAACGTTCAGGTAGGCACAGTGGAGTCACTATATTGCAGTTTTGGGTGGAAGTGAAACCTTGCCACCCCCCCCCCCCCCTTAATACTCTGGCGCTGGAAATCCAAGACATGGAGCTGGTACCTTCCACATGAACAACTGTGCTATTGATATTATATTAACGCTTAATATTAGGGCGTTATTTTCAATCTGAGGCTCTGCAAAAATCTATGCAGATGCTTTTTGTTCCTTTTTTATCATTGTGCTCATTAGACGACAAGTGACGGTATCTTGCTTGCAATTTGCCTTCTGATTTTCCCTCAATCACTGATGGATGGTAAAATAGAATGAAAAAATCAAAATGAAAAATGGGTGATAAAACACATTTGTGCACACTATGTTTAGTTTTTAAAAAATATATTAAAGTCTAAGGCCCATATTTATACTTTTTTAGCGCCGCATTTACGTCGTTTTTTGACCCAAAAGCGGCGCTAACTTACAAAATACAATTGTATTTTGTAAGTTTGCGCTGATTTTGCGTCAAAAACCGACGCAAATGCGGAGCTAAAAAAGTATAAATATGGGCCTAAATCTGTTGTAAAATCTGCGTGACAGCGTGGCATAAATGTTGTCGAGCCGCGTGGTGGCCTCCCTGGTGTTCTCCGTTGTGCAGATGATGCTAAGACCACACCATAATACTTAACACCAGAAAGAGTCTGATCCGTCTAAACCCATATCCCCCGTAACACCATGCAGGCAGATACTGCTCGAAGCTTATCAGAATATCAATTAGGTTCTTATAGCTCTTTTTGATCTAAAACGTCTGGACAAAGTGCAAAATGTTAATATTAGATAGAGAAAATGTATACTAATTTGGCCAAGGATAAAGGAAATGAGCATCCCACATATATGTTGACCGTGATTGGCTGATGCAGTGAGCTATAATTTAGACACAGCAAGTGAAAATATTGAAAAAACACTCACATCATTAGCAAGGGACTGAGTAAGGAAGGCTCCCAAAAGGGCAGCGGCCAGCACCTGAAATTAGATGGAGATAGTGGTAATACCAGCTGTAAACACAGCTGCTCACTACATAGCACGTCAGACATAACTCCAAAATGGAAACAACCAATTTACAGTACCTTTTAATAAAATTATAAGCACATCATATTGGGTGAATTACAATTTGCCACACAGTTAAAAAATAAACTTGCCCTGGAACATTCAAAGGCAGAAACATGTAACAAAATTAAGGTACTTTGAAGAGCTTCAGTGAAACCAAAACATCATGATGTAAGTGGAAACTGAGCAACATTGGCTTCTTAAATTAATAGGAATAACTCCATTAAGAACTGAACAGTGTCAGCTGGCTGAATAAACACTCTAGGAAGAAATTGCAAATTTAAAGGCTACAACTGCCACAAGTGACCTTATTGAAAGCACATACCTGTGATACACCTGCTTTATCTGAGTGTGACCACATTCTCTGTTGATGTCTTAAAAACTACTTAGGTTCATTTACATATTGTGTTCTACGTAGACATTTCCAGGCTATTTTGAGGTTCATGTTTAAATAAATATAAAATATATTGAGCTCTCGCCCCTCCTCCCCAAATCCACACCTTGTTCCTAATGTCGGGCATCAGATATAGAGGATTTTAGTTTATCAAATGTATAAAACTTTACTTTTAATTTATGAAGCGTGGCCTGTCAGTGTCTCCCTCCTTAATGCATAGCCCTGACTCATTAAACCTTTCTACCATCCACAGCCAAAGGCTGCCATTTTCAAAACACGGCTTTTAAAATGTTTTCAGGAAATAGATGGCAGAAAGGCTTAGTTTTTTTTATGGAGGTAGATTGGTAAATCTGAAATTTGTTCACCGGCGTAATATAAACAAAACAGGCATTTTAAATGTGATGGGATAGAGCAGCAAACGCTGTCGAGTGCCAGCTGTACCTATTATGCAGATGCTTTACTAGAGTTTCCCTTATGGCCCTCAGTGAGGCCATGTTCATCCTATGAGCAGAGTGCCTGAGCTGGAAGAACGCACCGACTGCGTGTCCTGGATCCCACAAAAGACAGCATATATACTATGGAGTTCATCACAAGCGATACAGGCAACAGACAGGCTCAGAACATAGGGCCAGATGTATCATTTTATCCAATAGAGATTACCTAATTGCGATTTTTTTCAAATCGCTACTAAGTAATCGCTAATGGAATGCATGAAACTCCAGGAGTTTCATACTGCGATACTCAAGGGCTCGCAAATGGACCTACCTCATTAATATTCATGAGGTAGGTCGCAATTTGCGAGTCATTGCGAATGGCTGCAATCACAGGGATGGTGGCCTGCTGGGCTCAGCAGCCCACCATGTCTGTGATTGCTTTTCAATAAAGCAATCTTTTCTTTTATTTAAATGCAGCCGGTTTTACTTAATGGAAATCGGGATGCATTTAAAAATGAAAAATGAAAAGTTTTCTTTTCATTTTTTCAGAGTAGGCAGGGGTCCGTGGGACCACTGCCTGCTCTTAAAAAACTTTTTCGCATTGGAGTAGGTGGTAACTGCGATTGTTTTGCGATCACATTCACAGTCACAAAACAATCATACATACATCTACGATTTGGTATTAGGAAGGGACGCCCTTGGCACACCCCTTCCTAATACCAAATCGGTATGTAGTCACAAATCCAATTTGCGATTCGGTAACAAGTTACCAAATCGCAAATTGGACTTGTTACATACCAAAACACATTTTTGCGATCGCAAACGGCCCAACTGCCCATAGCTTCCTTTGGCCACAAATCATATTTTACATAAACTTAAAACCTTATGTGGAACCCTACTTCTGAAGCCCAACCAGCCAAGACTCGTGTGTCACAGAAGACAGCTGTGCATGCTTCAATGTAACCCTAAATGAAGTTTTCATTATTCTTAGATTCCTAACTAAAGGGTCACTTGTTCATTTGGGAGAAAAAAACTGCAAGGCAGAGTGACAGCCCCGTGGTCCTTGAACAGTTCTAAACGCAATGGCTGAACCCAAGGACCATCGCTACCCATTATATTTTTTTGAATTATGTAAACAATAGCTCAAGCTGCCTAAAATTTTTATATATGACAGAGTTGTTTGCCAGTTAAAGTGCAAAATTTGAAAACCACAGACCCTATCAGAACAACAACATGCATATTCCAGACTACATTCAATAATTCTCACTCAAGCCAAAAATTACATGATTTGCACACAAAAACACTTAAGATGAAACTCATGTATCCAGACCAGTGCATAATTTGTGCTTGTTGTTTCCGATGCGGGCACCAGCACTAATTTTTGACGGCCGAAACTTATTTTCTGCCTCAAGCATTTCCTGAGAGCAAAAGACACATATAGGAAAGACGAAAAACAGAAAAAAACGAAAAAGCATCACAATGGGAGAAAGCTGCAAGAGTGAGCTGAAGGAGTGGGAGCGGCTGTAAATGGATTGAAGAGGCCCAAAATGGCTTCAGGATCACGTTCGCACGTTTAATTGCAGCAGCCGCATGTTTAAAAGGGGGGCTTTGGGCACCAGCACCTTTTTATTTACAAATTGAGCACTGATCTAGACACCTTAAAGGTGTCACATCTCTGTAAGCCCAATTAGCATATTGGGCTTTAACATTGAAAGTAAATGCTATTTGACAGTATTGCACACATTTACACATAATTTGGCATTGGGTAAATTTGAGCAAATGTACACCTAATTTGAAATTGGGTACATTTGTCTCAAAAATGTCTTGGATTATTCAAATGAAGAGGCAAAAAGTCATACTTACGAGTGTCTTCATTGTGTGTCCTGAAGTGTGGAGCTAGACTGATTCCTGTCAGTAGCACCCCTTTATATATGTGAACTCTCATAGCAGGTGTGCCCAGCTGGGAGGCTGCCACTGTGACCAGCCCTGGAATTCCTCCATATCAAACTTACATGCTACAGTATGGAGATTAGTTTATCTCTTTTCAGCATTAAGCCAAATTAGTCATCTGGTTTCCGTCTGATAGGTAATCACTGATTAAAGCTGCTCTCTATTTGGTCTTGAATAGTGACTCTCTAGCGGTTGAGTCAGATTGGTTTTCTCGCTCCGATACAGAACCCCGTGGTTGGGTATATAGAATGACAGAGTTAGCTGGAGTACTGTAAATCCACAACAAAGAAGGGAGGATAAAAGTATTGTACTAAGTGCAACAAATGGTCCAGTTTTCGTCTATGTCAAGTTATAGTCAATTTGTTTGGTCACTAGTAGTTCATCCACGTAGGGGTATTTGGGATTAGGAAAGATTCAATAACCCGCAAGAGAAGCGCTGCTGTTGTAAGTAGGACTGATCCTTCTATTTCAGTACTTACAACAGCATGCTTCTGAAACCCCTCTTTCATTTTTGTAAACATTCTGCCATTTCAAACCCCCCTTCCGGGTAACCTAATAGCCATCATAGAATGAAATGTCATTTTGACAAGGACGAAGGCCAGAACTTTTGTTGTATTTAATACAATAAGTTTGATTTATGGTGAACTAGCACCTAAGTGATGCACAGGTGGTGAAACGTCCAATTTTATGTTGTGATTACTTAGAGATTAATTTTATTTCGAAGCACTGTACAGTGAAGCAGAAAGGAAAAAACACAAGAAATAAGGAATTTTAAAAGGAATACATATGGGGAAGAAGTGCTACACACACATTCGGAAGAGGTAGGACTTCAATAGCCTCCATAAATTTCAGGGCAAAGCAGGTCAAAGGAAAGCAAAAAACATGGAGTTCCAGAGCATATCATCACAATATCGGCTCCTAACTATTGTGTTACAAAAATATCACAACCAGATTACCAGCTACAAAAATAGTGTGAAGGTGAGTACATATAGGTAATTATAGAATTTCTCTAGATTTACTATACTTAACTCCACATATATGTATCTTTGAATTTATTTGCATTCAAGGTACGTAGATGTTAAGAATAGTAAATGTACACTTTCCTATATATCCAGTCACAATATTTTGCTAGTCGATATTCTGTCTACAGTACTGTTGTGGCACAATATCTCTGCTCAGTGTGGTGACAAGCTGTCCCAGATCTTGGGAGCACAAGCCGGAAAGGATGGGCTACATGTCTTACTTTTGTACCAGAAAATCTCGGTCTCGAGTATCCTGATCTACAAATTAAGAGATGAGCGAGTGTCACCCGATAGAGTGATTTCCCCTTTGAAGCATGCCAGGTGAGAAGAAATACTTTCTTAAATATTACAATGCAGCATCATAGCAAGCACAAAAGGGGAGCAGAAGGCAGCATAATACATTAAGGGCAGATCTACAAGGCACTTGGGCCCCCTTGCGCCACGTTAGCGTCATTTTTGTGACACTAATGTGGGGTTAGATAGACATTTCTGATGAGCCATATATACAAAGTGGCGCAATGCTAGCCTTGCGCCACTTTGTAACCCCTTGCGTCACATTATGCCTGTGTCAGGTATAATGTGGCGCAAGGGGGTGATCCACCACAGGGAGGCTGTAAAAAATGGCGCTGTGAAATCTAAAAAAGTGCACTGCGTCAATTTTTCCATAATTTTTAATGCCTACTCATTGCAGGCTTTATAGTGATGGGCCCTTAATAACCGGTGGGCCTCCCTAGTGCATTGTGGGACTAGCACCATAATTTATTGCATTAATCCAGCAAAGCACCACAATAGCAGCATAGATTCTGATGCTATTGTACTAATGTGCGCCATGGTGCGCTGTATTGTAAATACAACACTACCATGATGACGTTAGGGGGACTAAGGGCGGTGCAAGACAAGTGGCGCACCAGGACTGATGAGCCACTTTCTTGTAGCTCTACCCCTAAGAACGTGGAGTAATTCAGTCAAAGATCTCTGTTCCAGCAAACCACAGGAATTGCATAATGAGGGGGAAAAGGTGAAAAACTGTTGAGAGGCGGTGTGCAAACCAAGTGTGAACAGCATTTCTAAAATGTAGAAAGGAAGACGATTCTAACTATTCAGAGGAGCTTGCTTATGTAGCATGTGCATCTGTTTTAGATTTGGAAGACTGAAGGGGCTGTCATGAGTGTTATACTCAGATCAGAGATGTTGCATAATCCACAATAGTAGGCAAAAGCTGAATCCTAAAATGGGCTATGGCACTACCTCTGATTGTTTGTGCTGCCACTGTTCTTAGCATGTTAAGTCCACAGTAGATGGACCATTACCAGCATGTCAGGTGATTTTCCACGAAGGAATCTGCTGTGCTGAATCGGGGCCTTTGGCATCCCAGCAGAACAAGACCACTTGATGGTCTGGTGGCTTCTTGGTGTTGGCATTGACTGATTGGGTGCCCAGGATGTATCCGGGCTGGCTTGTTTTCCTGCATATAGCTTAGGTGACATGTTCTAGGAGGCAGCAGGTTTTGAGGGATTATTATTTCCAGATTCTACCGCTTTTTCCTGTCAATAGGCTTATATGTTACTGGTAATCGTGCCTCATGAGTAGACAGACAAACATTGCCCGTGGTCCCCTCATATTATCACACATTTGTTTCTATAATAATATTTATGAGCCCAGTGTCAGTTGATGTTCCTGTCTGCCCTGTTTCTATTCAAGACGTGCCTCGTGATCGCCCATTCAAGACACAGGAGAAGAGAAGGAAGGAAAAGTACAAATGGGACAGAGCAAATGTGGCGAGGAAGCTGGCAATTTCTCCACCATTTTCTCTTTTTTTCTTTCAAACTCCCTAGCGGTTGTGCTTCTCTCTGCTTGCCTGTGATCCAATTATCATTCTCACAACCTATAACCTGTATTCACCAAATTCCCTGATTCAGTGCTGCACACGGAATGCAAAGAGAAAGGACAGTGATACGATGAGTCAAAAGGAGGAGGACTAGAGTCCTGCAAAAGTGGTAATAAGTCTGAAAATTCCAAAAATATTATTTTTTCCTCTCCTCAACACCCTAATTTGGGGCTATTTATTAAAGTGGGACCAGTGGAAATGACTAATCTGAAATTACAAATGCACTCGATATCTCCAGGGTTCTCAGGAAGACCCAAGTCAACAATGGTGAATACTAATGACTTTCAACTAGTGAGTGTTGCCATGTACTGCATTTACCACAATGCATCTGTGTAAATTGTGTACTAGTATGCCAGACAGGGTGCCCCTGCCTTCCTTTTGTCTTTGCTTCCTTGTAGAGTTATTAGGATGACAAGCTCATTGGGATGCACCTAAGCTCTCAGAGTGCTACAGAAACCTGACAAGACTTTGAGCAGTAATTCCAGCATTTCAATTTTTAAGAAATTACTCTCTACTGAAGAAGGACAAATATCATGAAAAATACTATTTCTTTCTTGCCTATTCCATATCAGTTAAATCCAAAAGGCTCACTTTCATGGAGCTGAAGAACAAACTCGGCAGTTGGACGTTAAATATATGCTGCTCTTCCCTGCAACTTTGAAGATAATACTAAAAAATTAATCATTATTTTTCATGGAGCCTGGTGAGGTAAAGGGCTATGAAAATGGTGTCTGAGTGAGTGGTGATGCT
This sequence comes from Pleurodeles waltl, assembly GCF_031143425.1. Taxonomy (NCBI): domain Eukaryota; kingdom Metazoa; phylum Chordata; class Amphibia; order Caudata; family Salamandridae; genus Pleurodeles; species Pleurodeles waltl. Next base: position 678,554,976 of record NC_090450.1, on the reverse strand, counting down.
GCTTGAACAACTTTCCCAGAAGTTGACTGACCTAGAATGTGGAATTCTGCTAGAAAAGCAAATCTCTTCAGACCAGCAGTGGAACAGATCATAGTGATGCATCAAGAAGCATTATACGCCACACATCCCTGGTTTTGGAGGCAGTCACTGGGCACTAATACCCACTCACACACTGAACTTCTAGTATTGGGTAATGAGTCAGCGATGCTGCAAGTGGCTCCTATATCTGCTGATGGCATTGTATACCCAACATAACGAAATACCTTGTGGGTTAGAATATTTTTCTGGAATTGTGTTCAAATGCTTCAAATATATGTGAGGGAATGATCTTTTCCATGTTTTGGCATATACCTGTGTTTCTGACAGGCTTCAACATGACGCTTTAAGGTACTATGACTGTCTCTAATGTGTAGATTGGGAAGTATGGGTTGTTACCGGGCACTGTCAATGGACAGCTATCACTACTACTTGTTCCTGTCGAGATTGTCATGGCGCTTCCTACTAATTACAAATGTATACCATATGTGAGTAGCTTTTTCGTTTCCTAACCTGGAATGTGGTGGTATGGGCTACCCAACTAAACAGCCCAAGCTATATGCTTACTACAAGAGGAAAGGACCACATGTTGCTCTCCTTCAGGAGACTCACCTTGATGGGTAATCTGCGACATAGGTGGAAGAGGCAGCTGTATGGTACGACTTATTCTTCCTATGCTAAGGATGTGTTAATATGGATGGACACCCAGGTCTTATTTGAACTGAACGCCCTCACAAATGATAGATATACAATATGGAAGGGGAAAATGGTTGGGCATCTGATTAAGTTAGGGATTGTGTATGCACCAAATGTGATTCAATTGTAACAGAGGGTGCTCATGGATGAGTAGGGGTACATCATCATCTGGGAGGTAGATTATAAGTGCACCCCATCGGCAGATGTAGACAGATCTCTGCCAGTGCTTCTGTGCATGGAGGCAATGCTGCTAGTGGCTATATTCATGTGCTGGCTTGATAACTGGGAACTCTCAGACACCTGCCGCACAGTGCACATGCATATGCCTCAGACCAGAATTCATCTGTTACCATGCCACCCGCGATTTCAAGGAGAGATAGGTAATACTGAGTACCTTAGAAAGACCTTATCTGACCATTGGCCACGGAAACTGACACTAAGGTGGGGATTACTCATCAGTAGAATACCATTATGTTGTTTACGGCCTACAGCCTTTGCTTGACACCCTGTAGAGAATTGCTTCAAACACATATAAGACAATACTTTGAAGATAATGGTGAGCGAGCAGATAGTGTGCCTGTTGAGTGGGTGGTCTTTAAGGTTACTATCAAGGGGGTATACATGGGTATGTCATATGGGGAAAGAAAAGATTTAGAGAGCAGTGTGAGTAAGCCTGAGGATGGGCCTAAAATACTGAAAGCCACAGCAGTTGTAGATTTTCTGAAACACCCTCAGCTAATTCAGGCCAGAGAAGAGGCCAGAGAGGCTCCATCTACACCACTATAAAGCATACATTGCCAAATGGCAGAGTGAAAGTGACAAGGCTGGCAGACCACTGGCCGGATTGATTAGAATGGGTGAGATGCACCACCCAATTGCTGAAATTTAGAGAAAGGATAGGGAGGTGGCTAACACACAAATTGCAGTAAATTAATTGATCCACGAGTACTACTTGACATTTTACCAGCCAACTGTGGCGCATAACCTGAAGGAGCAGTGGTATATAACCAAGCTGCATGACTAAAACGGCTGACACCTGACCATACACAGGCTCTGGGGTGCCCCATAACAACTGAAGAGATAGCATTAACAGTGAAGGGGCTAGCTGCAGAAATGGATTACCTGAGAGTGCTCAACAGACACTTTCTGCAGATTGGGTTGGAGGAGATGGGAATCGGGGAGGTCTTTAAGAAATGGGTGTGCTTGTTCTACACAAATCCTACAGCAGGAGCGAGTACTGGCTGAGTTGCGTCAGAGCTGTTAGAAGTCCAGCAGGGAACCCTATAGGGGTGCCCCTGTCTCCTTTACTGTTTATGCAGGCCATGGAGTCTATGGCAGCCATGTTCAGACTGAGGGAATTCCCTAGGGGGAGAACTATTCAGGGTAACATGCACATACTCTTCCTCTATGCAGATGATGTCTTGATCTAACTGATCGCCCCGTTAGAAGATCTCCAAGTGATTCTGGTTCCAATGGAGGATTTTGGGGCCCATTCTGGGCTCTTTGCAAACATACATAAAACACGTGTCTTCCTCCTTAAGACCAGAACATAGTATATTGATGTGGATTTGCCAGTGCTCCTCCTGCAATGGTGCCTTCAGATTCCTGGGAATCCAGGCTTTACTTCAAGACAGAGACATGATAAAGTACACTTTAGGGAGAATATTTACTGTAGCCAAGGAGTCTGTGCACTTTTGGGGAAGCTGCCTCTGTCTGAGATGGGAAGACTGCACGTTGTAATATGGTGTTGTTATCCAGATGGCTCTATTTTTCCTTTGGTATTACCCAGCCGAATGTTTAAGGACTTCAACAAATTGCTATTGGATTTAACCTAGAGGAATAAGAATAGCAGAGTAGCTCTACGTAAATTGCAGTTGCCAGCTCAGGGGGAGGCTTAGCTGCTCCAGAATATGAATTCTATTACTTGGCTGCCCAATTGCAGTGGGTTGCGACAGGATGAGCAGCTCTGGTGTTGTGGAGTTGACATACTTGGGTGAGCCTGGCAGCAGAGAACATTTCATGACGAAGATTCTGGATGTCAGAACCAGCTCACAGTTGACATCTAGATTGGTCACAGTGGCTAAGTGAAGTAAATATTTGGTTCATTAGAGAACAATGGTGCTTATTCTTCTGTGCGGTCACTCTGGCTATACCCAGGATTGGAGATCTTAGGGACTAAAACCATTAGAGAATACTGGAGTGAAGCTGGTGTGACTGTTTTGAGTGACCTGTTTGAGAAGCAGGTGTTTTTGACATATGATGATCTCAACAGTATCAGGCTCAGGCATAAATGGTAGTTCCTTATGTGTTATGCTCCGAGTAGGCAGGTGAAGCTTATATGGCTAACCTCAATGACCTCAAAAACTTCCGTCCGATCTCCCTCCTCCCTTTCCCAGCGAAAGTCATCGAGAAGATCGTCAACGCACAGCTCTCCCACTACCTCGAAGACAACTCCATCCTAGACCCTTCCCAATCCGGTTTCAGATGCAACCACAGCACAGAGACTGCACTCCTCGCCGCCACAGATGACATCAGACAACAAATGGACAACGGCAAAACCTCAGCCCTCATCCTCCTAGACCTCTCCGCTGCCTTCGACACGGTCTGCCACCGCACCCTACTAAATCGCCTCCACGGAGCCGGTATCCAAGACAAAGCCCTCAACTGGATCTCCTCTTTTCTCTCCGACAGAACCCAGAGAGTCCGACTCTCACCCTTCCACTCCGAAGCCACCAACCTCATCTGCGGCGTCCACCAAGGCTCCTCACTAAGCCCAACGCTGTTCAACATCTACATGGCCCCCCTCGCACAACTGGCCCGCCGGCACAACCTCAGCATCCTCTCCTACGCCGACGACACCTAGCTCGTCCTCTCCCTGACCAAAGATCCTCTCACCGCCAAAGCCAACCTCCACGAGGGACTGAAATCCATCGCCGAATGGATGAGCAACAGCCGCCTGAAACTCAACTCCGACAAGACGGAAGTCCTCATCCTCGGTCGCACCCCCTCGGCCTGGAACGACTCTTGGTGGCCCACCGCCTTGGGCCCCCCACCCACCCCAGCCAGCCACGCACGAAACCTCGGCTTCATCCTCGACTCCGCTCTCACCATGTCCAAACAGATCAACGCTGTCTCCTCTTCCTGTTTTAACACCCTCTGCATGCTCCGCAGGATCTTCAAATGGATTCCAACAGGAACCAGAAAGATGGTGACCCAAGCCCTCGTCAGTAGCAGACTCGACTACGGCAACGCACTCTACACAGGAATCCCAACAAAAGACATCAAATGACTTCAGCGTATCCAGAACGCATCCGCCCGCCTGATCCTCGACATACCCCGCCGATGTCACATCTCCCACCACCTGAAGGACCTCCACTGGCTCCCCGTGGACAAGAGGATCATCTTTAAACTCCTCACCCACGCACACAAGGCACTACACGACACCGGACCCACCTACCTGAACACCAGACTCAACTTCTACGTTCCCTCACGCCAACTACGCTCTGCCAACCTTGCCCTCGCCATCGTCTCCTGAATCCAGCGCAAGACCTCTGGCGGCAGATCCTTCTCCTACCTCGCTGCCAAGACCTGGAACTCACTCCCGACCTCACTACGCCAGACCCAGGACCTCCTCACCTTCAGGAGACTCCTCAAGACATGGCTCTTCGAACGATAGCAGCTACCCCCCCCCCCAGCGCCTCGAAACCCTAGCGGGTACATAGTGCGCTTTATAAATTTAATGATTGATTGATTGATTGATTATGGAAACGAGGCAGTGCTAAACCTCCGACACATTCCACTCTCCATTCCATGCTTACTCATTGCTGGGCTGGTAGGGCTGTTACTGCCCTTTATTGCTGCCTGCTACAGCAATCAAAGGTGGATTTGAGTAGACAGCTGACACCTAAGGAGAGGGTGAAAATACTCAAATATCCTTTTAGGCTGTCAAGGAATTCTCAATTCCAATTCATCCAATTTAAAGTATGGCACAGACTGTACCTCACTCTTCTCAGATTGCACAAAAGACATCCTAGCATAACGGATGAATGGCCATGACTCCATTTGCTGAAGGCTGAATTGACCCACATGTTTAAGCATTGCCTAGATCTCACTGCTTTCTGGTAGTAGGAGGGTTCATTACTCCAAGAGGTAACAGGCAAAACTTGGAGTCTTATACTTTGTAACTATCTAACTAAGAGAAGAGTTCCATGATGGAAGATAGATTTGCTGATCTGGCATAGCAGTTGACCAAGAGACATATGGCCATGCAGCGGAGGTCCCCACAGGTACGGCAGCTGGGTGCTTGGACTCTAGAGCTGCTGAATGGCTGGAGGCAAGGTGGGATTTACTCCACGCTTTGCAGAGAGAAGGCAGTAAGACTATGATATAACCATATGAGATAGCTTGGTCTGGTGGCTTAGTGGACTAATGTATCTACTGTAGGAACCTGTGTTTGACCTAATGGTCACAGGTTCCAATTGCGGCGGGTCCACTCAGCCTTTCATCCAAAAATTGTGAGGTCGATAAAATGAGTACCATTGAGTTGGGTAACATCTGTTATTCAGCGCCTAGATTCCTACGGGTTATGTGCGCTTTACAAATACACATGTTATGTTATGCGGTGATTGTAAGCCTAAAATCCAAAGAAGATTTTAGACCTTACATAGATACTTTGGGTCAGACAGACTTATAGTCCGCTTTTGAAATATGGTTGAATAGTCCTTCATACAATGTAGTGTCTGTATCACTGGCTCAGCACTAAGAGTACCTCTGAGTTGTAGTAAGCAATTGCTGTGCTACTACTGCACCACCTGATAATTGCTCCTGAAATTGAATCATTATTATTTTCCAGACCTGTGGGAGATTGTCTCAATCCAAGATCGAACTATTAGAGCACATTGATCCAGTCTGTTGATTCCTTATTAAATTATAGTTTTTATTATGTTTTCTGTTTCATTGCTTACTTGTACCCTATAGCTGTGCACCACTTTATGGCATAGCATTGGACAGTGATCTCTGTACTGGAAGTTACAATTTTGATTACTGACAATTTACAATATACTGTACCAATTGTTCAAAATAATAAAAGTTTTTTTTTGTAAATAGCTCTATATTGGCATTTCTACAAAAGTACAGGTGTACATTAGCGTACAACAATCAAGTCAGATAGCAACGTCAATGCATATACCGTGGTAGCCATACAGTAGGGTTATTTATCAGACGAGAGAGCTGAGCCAAAACCAACAATACCAAACTATGACAAATTCGGATTGCTTGCAATATCACAGTAGATAATCCAGTGTAATCTCCCCTTTCCATATCTTCCCCGTTCTCATGGTCCCATAACAATGACTCGATATTCTGAGCCACTAAGTAGGAATGATAGTAGAAAAGCCCCCCTTAGGGCATAGCATTCTGGGTTCCCACACTGTGTGCGTGTCATATTCACTGATAGCCAGATCCATTACACAATAATAAAACAGATTAAAAAAAAAAAAACCTTTAAGCATGGATCGATTTACCGAGATCCTGCTGAGAAATCTGCTTCCATAGAATTAATCCACCTATAGCTTCTATAGGCAAATGTCCACGTTTTTGGGATTCGTTCTGAATTCCAAGTCTAGAGATGGGAAGATGTGGTTTTTCACAGCTTCACGGGGGTTCTCATAGGTATAAACATTTAATTATAAGGAAAGGCGAAAAGTCGACATCTTTGCATGCACAAATACAATGTACATGAGCATCTGCATGGCATAATATTCTTTTGTTTTTCCAGCGAGAGAATATAATCAATAGGGAGAAACCCCTTCTCGAAAAGCCCAACACTTTTTTGGGATATTCCCCATAGATGTCATTTATGGGTTGCCAGCGGTCGCCCTGCGAGTCCTGGCACTGCCTTTGCGACCTCTGGGGTGGCAAAATCAGTGCCAGGGTAGGTCACTCTTATGGACGCCTGGTGGGGCTTCACTTTCTTTGTTTTTTGTTAATTTTTATTACACTAATAGTGAATAATGTCATATAATTCACTATGAGTCTAATAAAGAATGGGGTACAAATAGCTGGAATATGGCCCTCCTTAGCACCTGAAGTAAGCAAAAAATGCTTTTAAATGTATGTTGTGTGCGTGCGTGCGGGTGTGTTTATGTGAGAGGGTGTGCATATGTTTGATGCGTGTATATATGTAAGTGTGTGTGTGAGTGAGTGAAAGTAAAGGTCAAATGGCGTGTGATGTCACTTTCGCTACTCCTTGCATTTTGATAAATTGATGTTCATGATATTCCCTTTCATTTGCCACCCAGATAATGGTCTCATACCTGCTCTTAACAGCAGCGAATCTCTGATAATTTTCTGGATCAGAAACTGAGAAAACCCACAAACTTGCAAGACCTTTGATGTTTTTTACCACCTTTTTTTAGGTGTCCCCTCTCTAGAATGACCACATCGCTGCTATTTGAGCAGATTTCATCACTCTTAAAATTACCTTGAGATGACCAACTTTTAAGTGTATGAAAATGGCATATTGATGCTTCATGGAGATTTAAAATCCGATTTGTATGTTTGCAATAGTGAAATGGTGCTAAAATGACCCTGCAATAGGATGGACACTATGGGCTAGATTTGCTAGGGACTTGCGTTTCCCATGCTTTATGCATCAACGCAATCCCTTAACTTGGACTTACTAAGTCACGCAAAGCCACCATGCATGGCACTGCATGGTTAGTGAATCCAAGGTAACGCAAGGCAGCAGATTTCACTGGCTTGCATGACCGTGTGGCAGGGCGGTGTGCTATGGGTGGAGTGTGGGTGTTCCCATACATCTACCTATGGATTCTGACACATTACTAGATTGACAAAGAGTGGTAATCGTGGAAATGCGCCAAGTTGTACATTCCCAGACCCAGGTGTAATGAGGAGAAATAGCTGGTAACCCAGGCACCTTGCACCGTGGTGCCAGGGTGGCTGCTTTGGCGCTAAGCAGTACACAGTGTGCTAACGCAAGAAGGCAGCAGAAATACACCATAACTTTGTAAGATGCATTTCTGATGTCTCTTTTTCATGCAACCCAGCGCAGCAAGTTCCCTTAAAATCCTTGAAGAAGAGGGCAGTAAATACTCAAAAATGATCACGTTCAGAAGGACCAGATGAGAATGCAAATACTCCTTGAAACAGAAAATAATTTAAGTTTGAACTAGAATGAATGCGGAAATATTTTGATAAATGTTTTGTATTAGGACAGAGTCACCCATAAAATATAATGCTTTTTGAGATTAGATTTTTTGTGACAAGTCTGGAGATGTCAGTCTACAGAGAGTGGTATTTTTTGCTGAAATAGCTAGGAAATGAGAGCATAGTGTGGTACATCAGTATTGTCACAAATCCTCAGAATTGTCACTACAAAGTACGTTGACATACCAAATGAAATACCATGAGAGTGAGGGTGCATATTTAGAAGCTGGCCTAATTCATTACATTAGGTCTTTTTGAGATTATTTTGAGGTTTAAGGGCTGGTTTGAATCGAACTTTTGCGTTTAGTTTACAATCTCACAGCGCAAGAGATGTCGATTTCAGACAGAAACTAGTTAAGTTCAAAAGCTTGTGTTTTTAGCTTGATCTGTATGTGACATACCATGAAAGTGTCATACCAAAACTGTCAATGTTATTTAAACGTTCACAAAAGGAATGGTGCTTGGAAAAAGGTCAGTAAAGGTCACAGAAGAAGACAGTTATTAAGACTGAAGATATGAGGAGAGCCAGGTCCTCTTGTAGTTCCTAATATCCAACTGGTAGGGAAAAATGAATCAGGAGAAAAGGATTAGATAATAGTCTAGCCACTCAATACGTATCAAATATGGGCAGGATCGGCCAGGGACAAGGGAATGTGTAAATTAATGATGTTTCTTGCTTAGTGTCAGTGAAGGTGGAATGTTTGAATTGACATAAAGGCATAAAGGTAAGAATGATTCAAATCTTAGGAATTTGATCAAGGTGGATGCCTATTGCTAGTAAAGGGCATTTATTGTTAAAACACCTCTGAAAGCCATGGTATTATGTTTGTAATTCAGGAGGAAAGGTTTAGGACAAATGCAGCTTTTGCTGGAAACAAGGGATTTGGTGACAGGTTTTCCAAGCATTTGCGATTTGTTAATCAGTTGCAAATAGGTTAGCGATCATTAAAAGGCATGTTTTGGAATGTGTTAACATGCTTTTCTCCTCCAGTCACAAAAATAGTGATACCAACTGCTCTTACGAAATCCCTATTTTTGCGACTGGAATTAGTGATTATCAAATACCTGTTAATGTTTCATACTTTGGAATGTACTATGTACATAAATAAATGACTGTTATAATGAACATATTTTACAGTCCAATATTTTTATTTTCTTAACTAAAAGGTCACTCGTCCTGTGTGCCCAAACTAAATGAATGAGATAGCATCACTATTGGAGATGTGATCTTAAAGTTCTCAGTCTATACAAGATGATCAGATATAGCACCTGGCCTCCATGCCTCCACCACTGTACAGGCCTCGTCAACTCTTGCGTCCTCATTTGTCACCACATTAAACTATCATTACTACTCTACACCCTTTTGAAGCCAGAAGGGCCTTAAATTGTATGTTATCAAACTGCTACACTCTAAGCGGTAAATAAAATAAGGTTGCAAACCAGGTTTCTGGCTGTTTCCTGCATCTGTTATTCTTGACTAAATCTTGTTTTTTCACCTCTTTTCCACCTCATCTACATGCATCTCTCCTAATGATGCTCCCTCATGTATTTAGTTCAGAATCACATAAATCCACTGGGCCACACCATTTTCAATTGCTTTATCAACAATATGTTCATAGAAGGTAAACAAAATGTAAACACGCTAATTCAAATCAGCAGAGGTGAAAAAGATAGAGTAATAGAATAGCCAGACATCTAGAAAGCCAAAATGCAGAGTGTGTTAATAACCTATTTAGGGTGTCCTGGTGCCAGAGAGTAAAGTGAAGTAAAACGAATTATATAAAGTAGTGAGAAAACCAGTGTTTCTACATGCTTTCAAAATGCAAGGGAATCAACATTAGTATGCATCACTCATAGAAGAGAATGTCTGTAGTCGGTAGAAAGCTGGTAGACAGAGGGCTCATCTTACTCTCATAGTTTTCAAAAGATTGACAGAAGGTGGATGAATCATTCAACTGGGAACATAAGGAAGGACAGTTGCTAATGATACATTGGCCCTTGTTTGTAGAAAGTAGAAATGTATCCAAATACAATGATATACATATGGGGCCTTCAATAGCAAACATTTGTCCAGAACATGAGAGATGGAATAGCAAGCAAACAGCAAGACATGAGACTTGCAGGAGATATTTGGATAAGCTGGAGGCTTTGAATATAGTAAGCTGGAAGTGCAAACTATATGGAGTTATAGAGGCCCAGCAAAGAACGAATAATCTTCTGAACTGTTTGCCTGAATACCACTAGAGGAAGAAGGTCAATATTGGGAATTACTTTTAGTACATAGAAAAAGACAGAGGAAGCCATGATGATTTGATCTACAAACGTGAGTTCACTGTCAAATATATTGCCCATGCCTACCTCGACAGGCCACCAAGCCTTGGTCCAAATTGAAGGAGGTCCCTAGAAATTCAACACTTTGATTTTGTCACCATTCATTTTGGGAAAATTAGAGCTCATTTGAGTAGCTGCCCATGGCTAGAAATTTGCCTTGGGTATTTATAGGTTCTCGCTGGAATGATACAATAACTTGGGTGCCATCAGCTTACGACAATAGGGAGATACTGAAACAGTTGATCAAGGTATCAAATCAAACAAAGTAGGGCTGAGTGAGGCCCTTGAGGGACCTCACAGAACAGTGGTTTGAAGGAGGACTGGGACAGGTCTAACAGTACCAATTGAATGCTGTTCACAAGAAAAGAGTTAGTTCAAATGAGGGACTGTGCCTGAATGTGTAAGTATTGAAGATGAAAGCCAAGAGTTTCATGAGACACCACGTCAAAGACACACTATGATCCAGTAGAATAAGTGCTGACTTTTCAGCTTGATCAGGGACACAGCATAGCTCCTCAGTAACAGCGAGAAGCACTGTTACTGTACAATTGAAAGAACAGAATCCAAATTGAGCTGGCTCAGCAAATAGCGTTCCTCAATGTAGGATGAAAGTTGGTGGTGGCTTCTCTATCTACCTTTTTGGCAGGGAAAGGCAGCAGCGAAATGGGTTGGAAGTTACTGAAGATGATGTGATAGGCAAATGTTATTTCAAGAAGAGAGAGAGATATAACCTTTTTCCAGTCATGAGGAACTGGAGCTGAAATCAGTCAAGGCATCACAAACGGAGTACAGAACTGAGGAACATATGAAAGCAGGGAAGGGTTCAAGAAAAAGCTTTAGTAGAGTAGTCTCAAGAACAAGAATTGGATACTCTAGAAGTTGTGTGGTGCTAGTAAAGTGATATGAAGGATCTGGACCAGCTGAAAGTACAGAAATACATTTTAAATGTATAACAACTATTTTATCATAGAAAAGCACTGAAAGGAGCATTACCCAAGGCTGCTGAGGGGGTGATGAATTAGAGTTTGCTACTGGGTCAGCTAGTTCATTCGCAATGCTAAAGGGTTTGAAAGAAAAACTGCTGGCTGTTTCAGTGCAAGAAGCATTATATTTAAAGTGAACTTTTGTAATATGAGGCTTTTAGGATTTAAGCAGGTGTAGGTTCTTCTTCAGGCTCCTTCCTGGGTCTTACTTAGAGGTTTTAAACCGCAAGGTCAGGACTTAATGAATCTGCTGAAGAAAGGCAACCTGATCCAAAGAGGAACTAATCTACTAATTTTGACAATTCGAGTAGTAAACTTAAACAACAGATAGTGAGATAGACACAAGTAGAAATGCAACTTGGAGACCAACTGCTCCTACCATGTGGGGCACCTTCCCTTCTATTAGCTACAGGGAAACAAAAGAAGACTAAAATAAAACTGTGAAATAACTCAAATAAAACAAACTAAAACACCAAAGTGAATCTCACTATAATTAAGGTAACCAGTAAAATAAGCACACTGATAGGTGGGGACAGGTCCCTAAATACAAGGTCATCAGTAATAATTAGATTTATTTCAAGTAACTATAACTCGCCCCCTAAGGTAACTATAACTCGTGCCTTTGCCATGCACAGTGTATTTATTAATAACTTTATTGCAAATGTTGCAGTGATAATATCAAAGATGCTATAGAAGAAGTCATCAATGATATAATATATGGAGAAATTAGCTGTGCATGGCAAAGGCACGAGTTATAGTTACCTTATGGCGGCAGTTATAGTTACTTGAAATAAATCTAACTATAACTGATGAATTTCTATGGTTTTCTGAAAGTAAATTCAGAACCTAACCATAAAGTCCTTGTAACCTTTGTTTTTTTAAGTGAATTTCTATAGTTTTTAACATAAAGTAATTTAAATTACTATACATTAATCCAAACATTTCCTATGGTCAGGCGTTGCAGCCAAGCCCTTATAACCACCCGTTCCTGTGCTGCGCACAGCCTTTGTCCATGATCAGCAGAGTTGGCCACAAGGCCGGTCTCTGTCAGTGGATGTGTGAGTGGGTGCGTGAATGTCTGAGTAGGTCTTAAAGTGGGTGTGTGAGTCTATGATTGGATCTGAGTGGTTGCATGAGTGCCTGAGTGGATGTGTGAGTGGGCGCATGAGTCTCTGAGTCAATGTATGAGTGAAGGAATTAGTGTATTAATAAGTCTGTGAATTTTTTTGGTTTTGCCTAGCCTCAAATATCCACAAATACTTGAGGGTGTTAGAGGATATTCAAGGATATTGCGCATGTTGAAGAAAAATCATTTTAAACCCATAATTTGACCCTACAACACCCCTATATCACACCCTTGGGGTCCGGGTACCTCCACTCTGACCCCCTATACCACTTATAATTTCTAATTTAAGCCCTGGGGACCTTATTGTATAACAGAAAATGGTGGCCGTAACTTTCTAGTCAGGCTGTGGCCAGCCAATTACAGCACTTCTCGGCACTAGCGCATTCACAAAAATTTTCAATTATTTGCAATTTATTCGTAGCCAGAGATATACAAATGTATTTTCTCTATAATATCTCCAAACCTACAGGACAGATTTACACCATATAATCTGCGTACCGAAAGCTATCTTTCTCTCAAATTTGGTGTAATTCCGTCAAGTGGTATGGGCTGTAGTCGTGTCTAAAGGTCCGATGGGAATTAACATGGGAAACACAACTTTTTTGACCCCAGCTTTTTCTCGGCCCCCGCCTGATGGATAACCCCGAAACTTTCCGTGCCCTATAAGAATCATAGGCACACTGTTTTTTAACAATTTTGTGAATATTCATCAAACAGTGCCAAAGATATAGGCAAGTCAAAAAACACTTTTTCTATGGAAACTGGGCCCTCATTTGGACATCGGCGGTAAAATCCGCCTACGGCTGCGGCGACGCCCGCCAAATGACCTTCACTGCGGCTACCAGCTGTCCGCCTTATCAAGACCACAGCCAAATTCCCGCCGGGAGAATGGCGAAAAAACAGCTGTGGCCATGCCGGTGGATGCCGATAAGGTGGCACTGCTGCCACCAGCAGTGCCATGCCAGTAGTCTGCCGCCAGCCATATTATGGCCCATAATACGGCCTGGTGGCATTCTGATGGTGGGTGCTGCTGTCGGAAGCAGTGCCCCATCCCGTCTCCTGCTGGAGGACCCCCTGACTACAGGTAAGTCGGGTCTCCGACAGGGGAGGGGGCTTGGGGGTGTTGTGTGTGTGTGTGTGGAGAGGTGTGAATGTATGTGTGTGCGTGAATGCGGTTGTGTTTTTTGTGATGAATACGTGTGTGCATGTATGGTGGTGCAAGTGCGTGTCTGTGGTGTAATGTGAATGGGGGTGTTGTGTGTGTGAAAGTGTGTGTGGATGTGTGTGTGAATGGAAGTATGCATGCATGGATGCATGTTGGAATGGGTGTGTGTATGTATGGGGGTGTCAGCGCCTTGAGACCCTCACGGGTGAGTAGCACGCTCTATAAAGTTTTTGATTGATTGATTGTGTGTGAAGGGGTGTGAATGTAGGGGGGTGGGGAGGGGTCTGGAGAGGTAGGGGGTGGGGGGTATCTGGAGTGGAAGGGGGGGAAGATCCCTATCACTGACAGAGAAGTAATTCCCTGTCACTGATATGGCCTACCGCCATGGTTTTCATGGTATAGGGGCCCTTGTTTTTCTTAAAAAGTCCACCACTGCCAAATGCTGGTTTTGCCTATTCTTGATTCCACCTCAGGCCTCTTATACAACCCACACTTTCTTTCCCTGTTTGGCATTTATGCATGCTATTTCTTATCCCTGTTCCTCGTTCAGTCTCCCTCTTCTGCCTTTCTGTCTCTGGATCTGGGTCAAAATCTGATGATTATATGTAGGTTTCAGGCACAGAAAATGGGTGTCAGGGTCCAGAAAGTGCAACCACTGCACAAATTTAGCATTGAGTGGAACAAAGAGTGTGGTAACGCATCTTCAAGTTATGCCATGTGAAACTGAAAAGATGGGGAACACATAACAGTATAGGAATGCTATGGGGCTTAAGGTAGAGAGGTAAAGCTCTCAGAAGTGGTGTGTCTTCAGTTCCAGTCTGAATTGCAGAAGAGCAGGAGTTCTTCTGATGTTGACTATTCTTACAATCAATGAATTATAACAGAGCACAACACTAGAGAATAGCGAATGAGCAGGGTAGTATAGACTGTGAGACGCCACCCTGCTCTACACAGAATAATTAATTAGAAATTGGTATAGAACAAGAATATTGTCTAACATAAATTCTCATAAACATCATGTCTTAAATATCATCTATAAAAATATTGCCCAATATTTATAGTGGACATGGTTAAAAGTGGTTAGAAGCAGGGATAATAGAAATGTATTATATTATTTCCATTTTATTTGAGAAGGGTTGTTTTACAGCAGTTTGAAAGTGGGGAGTGAGAACATGGAGTATAAGTTGTTGGGTAGAAAGTTCCACTGATGAGGTCCAGTTTTGTTAGATACCTACAACTTTGAAGTGTTCGAAGCAGGTTTGTGTGTCACTAGAATGTTTTGGTTTGCTGAGGGAGGATTCAGAACCTGCCAATAATTCCATCTAAGTAAATGGAGATACTGCAGTAATAGCTTTAAGAAGTAGTATCTTGAAAAGAGCTGATAGCCATTGACCTGGTAACTGTAGTGTGCAGTAAGGGATGTTATAAAGTGTCACCATGGTGAAGTTTAAAACCTTATCCAATGACAAGAATGAATGGTAAAAATGTTAGGTTGGAATTTACAGATGTGCAATATTCGTTATCCAACAGCAGCAGCAGGGCAATTATGAAAGGCTCATGGTTGTAGAAGGGTTAAGGGATACACAAAGTTTCAGATCAATTGTAGCAAAATGAAAGTGTCAAGTGAAAATATTATGGTTTATGTGAGAAAGCTGAAAACTTTGGAGGGAAATAGATTAATTTCTTCTGGGATGAGTTCAAACTGAGAGCGCGGAGTGCCAACAATGATTGCACATATGCAAGGGAATTGGAGCCTGAAACGAGATTGAAAAAATGGGAAATAGAAAAGAAAGAAGATTTAAGTATTATTGGCAAGAGGACACAAAGGAGGAAATAATGCAACCTAGGGATGTAATGTAAAGAGATAAAAGAAAGGGCCTCAAGACTGTACCTTGTGGGGTGAATTTGAATAAGAGAAGAGACGTCAGAATTAGGAAGTGAGGCCAAGAGACATATGTGAGATCAATCTTGATTTTGTAATTTTAGAAGTGAAGTAGGAGACAAAAGTTGAGACAAAGAAAGGAGACTGAATGCGGGATGTGGGAGGTATGCATAGAAAGGAGATAAATGTATGGTTAAGGTGTTAAATATGTCAGCATTGCAAGGAGATAACATTTTAAAGGCAGTCCAATTTAGGTGCATTTGGTGCCACTATGAGTTTGTTCAGTGTAAAGTTTGTAGTCACCCAGACATTTGGGCTTTGCTTGCCACTATTTGCATAGGAGCACATGCATTTCAGGTGTCAATGATTGGATGCTGGGGGTATTCAAGGCCAGTGGGCAGGGACACATGGGTTGAAGGTACATAAAGAGTTAATATTATTTGAATGGCACTCCCAGTGTGTCATTGAATTTGTTAAAATGAGTGGAGTGAAGCAATGTTTTGAGACTGGAGGGTGGTCTTGGTCTCGGGGGGTATTTTTGAGCCTGTTTTTATTTAAAAAAACATTGAGGAGTGAGATGTTGGATGACATATATGACAGTATGTTCACAAAGTGATGGATCAGTAGTGAATGGGAAGTGTGCTGGCGAGTCAGAAAAGAAAATAAGATCCATTGATTTATTGTTTGTATGAGAAGAGTTTGAGTTTGTGTCTATGAGTGCTTGATCTGAGAGTATTTTGCCAAATAGGGTTATTTGAAGGTTATTGTTTAGACTGAGATCATCAAGAATAATAAAGAGAAGTAATAATTGCTCAATGATGGCATGAAGTTCTTCAATGAAGGAACACAAATAAATTATGAACATCAATGGAGAAATAGCCACCATAAATTGGTTCTCAAAAATACTAGAATAGGGTCCAGTGTTGAAATTGATATGGTTTTAGGAGATTTGCTGAGGAGACCTACTTCTCTGCCTCTTTCGGCTTTCTATTGCATATGAGAAAATTTTTACTTTCAAGTACGAAAGGCTGTTAGTGTGACTGTACCCATAGAATGTCTTGGTGATAACTGTGAAGTGTAATGGGAGATGTGAAGGTCAAAGTAGTTGATGATATGGAGAGTTTAGTTAGAAACCGAACAAAGGAGCAAATGGGTAAATGCTTTGGAGTGTAGTCCTTCTGTTTTTGTCTTTGTTTAGTGTTCATTCAGGGTGGGTAGATCAGGTGAGTGCTGAGATGCTTAATCAGTGACATTGGGGATAAGAGATGGCTTGTGGAGTAGCAAATACAAGTGGAGTAAGTAGCAACTGCTGGAAAGTAAATCTAGGTAGTACATAAATATCCTTGAATTTCACAGTGGCTTTCCAACCTTACAAGTGCAATTTGCTGCACAAAAACAATCTTGCCTGCAATCCAGGCACCCTTGCACCATGACGCAAGGGTGCCTGCATTGGCGCTAGGCAGCCAAAAGTGCACCAGCGCAAGGAAAGGACAGGAATGTGTAGTATAATGTTAAATATGGGGCATTCCTGCCCTTTCATTCAGTGCAGTAAGGTGGCTTACTGCATTGCACTGCTTGAAAGTATGATAAATCTGGGCCTACTTAACTATATATCCATATTTGTATGCAGGAAGGCTTTGTATAGAGCGAACCTTGACAAAAAGTGGAATTCTATCCTGGATTCAAAGACAAAGATGCAATCAACACATACTTATTGTGAGAGCAGAATGGGCTATTAAAGAACCACAATGTTTCTTTTTTTTACAGAGATGTGTCTTTAGCTCTGTCCAAAGTTGCCCATGTTTGGACAGTCCTATTGTATGCAGGGGTATTGTTCCAGATCTTTGCTGCCTAGATGGAAAAAGCTACCTGTTGTTTACCGAAAAAGGTGAGGTTTTCTGCCAAACAGGCAGCAGGGACGTCAATGTGCTAGCTTGTAAGAAGGTACAAATGGTTTTGAAGATGGTGGGGAATGGAAAGAGTAGCCAGTGGAGTTCTATTAGGGCGGGGGATGTGGTCATATCTCTTCAAGCCCTTGATGAGGCATGCTCAGGTGTGCCGGGTCCTCTGGCTGGGGGAGGGGCAGTGTGGAGTCTGAGAGGCTGTGGAGCAGGAAAATCTCACCATCCCTATGTGTAACAGCACACTGAAAGCAAGTCTGAGACAGTATGAGTTCTTATGTACATCAAAAATGATTCATAGGTGTAGACCTTTGTCATGTGTGGTATGCACTATATAAATACATATAGTTGCCACTCATGTTAACCATGCATTGCAATGGGTGCATTCTAAGCTTGGTATTCTTGGAAAAGGTGTGTGCTGCTGAGGAAGACATGAGCATTTCATGTATTACAGTTCCCTCACGTCCGTTTGCACCACAAGCACTGCACTGAGCATAGATAGACATAGCTGTCATGTGTTTCCCAGTGTTGTATGGTGACACACAGCTGCATGAAGATGTTAAAACGAAGCTGCGCCTTGCCTGACTAGCATATGGCATGCCTGCTGTCATATCAGTGCTTGTCTGGAAAATAATGGACAGACAGTCCAGTGGAAATAAGCACTCTAACCATGACTCTAGTCCATGACTGTTAAGTATCACCTGGATCATATGTGGTGGAAAGCCATGCCTTTACACCATTGCGTCATCTGTCTGCCAAAGAGTCCTTTCCTCCATGCTTCCTCTCATTATGAACATCCAGAGGCCTCACACTTTGGAAAAAGATTTTGATAACAGGTTTCTTTTTTTGATTTTAAATATTTTGATTAGCAAACTCAAACTAAACAAAGAGTATCCCAACTCGGGGAAAAAAGGAAAAAACTAAATACAAACCATATCAACACAGCACCAAATATACACATGTGATAGCTACCCCCTTTCTAGCTTCTCCATCCAGCAAGAGTTCCTTTTTACCCTCCATTTTTTTGTGGGATTTTACCTCCTTTCCTCCCCCTACCGAGGGAAAGCAAATAGCAACAATAGTGATATCAGAAAAAGACGTATGCCTTAACATTTCGCTTCATGTTTCAAATGCATCAGCATCTTTAGATGGAGAATGGACTATCTCCGGATAAAGAAACACTGCACCTAGTGAAAGATGACATAAGTCTGCTGGGAGGTACCACAGGGACCATTATCCTCCACTTCATTAATTTCTGAAATATCAGAGTATGCTTCCGTCCAAATCTATATTACAATGCTGCACGCCCCCTACCTGCCTCAATCCGCTGCCCAGGATCTGACTGATTCCGCCAATCTATTAAAAGAGCCCATATGCCTTCACCTGTACGCCTAGACTTTTTATCCCTTTTGGCATACAAAGCAATTTCAAGATAAAAAACTGCCATAAGCCTGTAAAACAATTATTAAAAAAGTCAGGGGTGTCTTGTCCAGTCAAAAGGAGGCGATACAGAGCCGAGCTATGACCAGGGCTATAAAGATAAAGCTTTGGGTTCATCTAGGAATCCTGTCACTCTGCACCCCCAGTAAAATAAGCTGGTTAGTTAGTTCCACCCTTCTACCCACACACATGTTGATAAAATTAGAGATCTCCCTCCAAAAGCTTATTAAAGAAGGGCAGCTGCTAAATGATTTTAAGAGGCGTATAATAGAGGCTAAATACTGTTTTAAAATGCTTTAGCGAAATTGATAGATTCCAGAAACAGATGCTCTGCCCACGCTAGCCCCAGCCTAGTTGCCCACTTCACAGCATGCCGTTCTAGATGATCAGGGGTTAGTGTATTTAGAGCCATACGTGAGAACTCATTTTCTCATAGACACAGAATGGATAAACCCTTTGATGAATCTGGCCCTTAGTTCCTTATAAATCTGGGTGATCATGCAATGTTCTGTCCCTGTGAAAAGATCCATAAGAGCTATGTCCTGGAAGCCCGAGGTCCAACCTCTTTTATTAATTAGAAAATCACACACCTGTAGGTATTTAAAGAACTCCCTCCATGACAGATCACATTTCCTGCGTAGCTCTTCATATGTAATTATTAAACCCTGGCGGAAAAAAATCCCCCAGCCGGGCGCCCACTCCTGCATGACAGGGATACAAACGATGTCTGGTAGACATGGATTTCATTGCATAAGAGTGTAAAAATGCATTTGGCCAAGTCCCAATTTCCTTTGGAGTGCGACCCATATCCTATATGCCCATTCCACTGGCTTAAACAGTGTTTCTTTTTTAAATAACTAGATTCTACCTGTCGCATTAAGAGGCTGTGTGCTTCTTTTCTTAGCAAAATTTCATAAATAGTTGGCATGTTGGTAACCTGCCTGTTACCACCTTGATCCCTGAATAAAGGACATATTAATTGAAATGCTGCTCCCTAAAAGTACAGCTTTAAGCCAGGCTTGGCCCATCCACCTCTCTCCCTAGGGAGAGTCAGATATTTAAGTGCCCTTCTCGGCTTAGCAAATGCCCACAACAATTGTGTTATAATCCCATTTATGATCTTAAACTAGGAACTGTTAAACTCTAAGGGAATGGCCCCAAAGAAGTACAGCACCTTCGAAGAAAGATCATTTTAACCATGTTACACAGACCCCCTATGGTTAGGTGTAAATTATTCCATCCTTGGAAATCCTTAACAGCTTTTCGAATTACCGGAGTCAAATTACATTCTGCCACTTGGTCTAAATCAGCCATTCTATTCACCCCCAGATACACTGCACTTTCACTACCCTCTTCTCCTGTACTTGCAGATTTCTATTAATAACCAGTTGAGCCTTATCACTATTGACAAGATAGCCCGAGAAGCAGCCAACTTCTCTGCCTCTTGCTGAGTGGCAATGGGATCAGTCATGACAATGGCAATGTCATCTGCATAGGTCAGTAGGTCAGGACCTTCGTGTCCCAGCACCAGTTTCAAATAGGTTTGATTAAAACATTATGTTTGAGCTTCCGAATTAACAAATCAATGTATAGGGCAAACAATAGCAGGGACATCCCTGCCTTGTACCCCTAGAAATTTGAATCTCTCCCGATTGGCCCCCATCATTTGTAATCTCTCCGTGGAATTATGATATACGGCTCTTATAGCCTCTATATACCATGGACCAATACCGAATTGCCACATCACTGTCCATAAGAATGCAAATGACACATTATAAAAGGCCTTTTCTGCGTCTTAGAAAATCAGTGCCAGTGGGCTCCCTGATATTGCTATGGAATCCAAAAGGGTAACCACTCGTCAAACATGGTTGGTTGTACCCCTCTCAGGGATGAGCTCATGTTGACTAGGAGAGACAAGTTTACCTATTACCTTGGTACAACCGTGAAACCAAAATCTTAGTATAAATCTTAGGCCAATATTTATACTTTTTGAGGCAAAACTGCGCAAGCGCAGTTTTGCCTCAAAAAGTATAGCTCAGGCTTGCGTCATTTCTGAGTGCCAGCTGGGCGCCAAATTTATGGAATCCTGCAAGCCGGCACAAAGGGTTGGCTAACGTCTGGGAAAATTACGTTAGCTGGGTGGGGGTGGCGGTATGGGGGAATGGAGTTTTGCACCAAAAAATGACACTAGGCAGGTTTGAGGCAAAAAAAGCCTTTACCCAGCCTAGCATAATTTCCTGATGCAAAATCATCCATACCACATGACTCCTGTCTTAAAAAAGACAGGAGTCATGCCCACCACCCCAATCGCCAGTACAGGGGACAATGGGCCCCGGGGCTAGGCTATTGCACCCAGTGCTATGGAGTGGGGACCAGTTCAGGGCCCCCAATGGCACTTAAACCTTTTTTTTAAAAAATACTTACCTCTACTTACGCTACTTACCAGGGAGGGGGTCCTCTACCCTCTGGGCTTGAGATGGGCACCTGTGGGCTCTTTCCATGGTGTATAACCATGGAAATGGGTCCAAAGGTCCCCTAACACCTGCCCTGACCCAGGTGTTAAATAATGGTTAAGGAGGCTCAGTGCCATTATTTAGGCCCGCCTCCTCCATGCACCCTTTTTGCACGGGAGGATAGGTAAGGCACTATGGGCTTAGAGTCATTTTTTGGATGGGAACACTTACTTTGCATCTCATTGACACAAGGTGGTTTCACAAATGACTTTAACTCCAATATTGTTACGCTAGACAGGTCCAGCTTCAAAATATATCTATAGAGTTAAGTTTGTGCTGAATTAGCGTAAAACAATTGACGCTAATTCAGCGCAAAGAAAGTATAAATATGCCCCTTAGAGTCACTATTTAATAATGTTATAGGCCTGTATGATCCTATCTTCTGTGGGGGTTTCCCCTTCTTAAAAAAAACACATATCCTTGCAGAGAGCCAAGAGGCTGGGGCTGGTGAGCCTTCTTGCACCTGCTTAAATAAAACCAGCAGGTCCAATTTTATCTAAAAACTTGATAACATTTGAGTGGCACTCCATCTCCTCCTACCACTTTCCCTGCCGGCAAGCTCGTGATAGCTTCCTGAACCTCCTCCAATGAGATGACAGCCTCCAATAAATCCCTGTTGGCAGAGCTCAGCACCCCTGGCGGGATCAAATTTAAAAAGCTCCTCCTGGCTTCTTCTGACCTATCAACATCATTCTCAGCTTAATAAAGTCTTTCATAGAAACCTGGAATGAATCGCAAATATCAGCAGGGTCTGAAAACTGTGTTACCGTGCCCATCCATGATCTTTGTTATCGCTGATTGTGTGTCTCTCCTTTGCCCAGACTACCAACATGTGCCCGACTCGCTTGCCATATGCGTAGTACTCCCTTCTCCACATAATGTACTTCTCTGCTGCCTTTTTATCTGAGATGTTAATAATTTTGGCTCTGGCTACCACAACCTTAAGTTGTGCCCCCCCATCCCATCTCCTACAACAATCGCTGCTGTGAGCTGTAGCTCGGCTTCCTCCAATACCTTATAAAGCTCTTTAAGTTACTGCATCTGGCATTTCAGATGATTTAATCCAAAACTCATGGTCTTCCCCCGCATCCCTGCCTTAAAGGCATTCCAAACCACCTCTGTTGGGGTGCTACCTCAGTTGATCTCTAGAAAGTCTGCAATCAAACCTTTCATACAAGTTTTATAACCTTCATCTGCCAAGAGGGCCTGATCAAAGGTCCAGTGTGATGAGAGCAGCTGCAGGTTCCTCCTTGTAAATTCAAGAACCAGCGGATTATGGTCAGACATGACCCTGGGTTACTTTTCTATTTTAGCGTTGTTAAGAGCATGGGAGACAAACATGTAGTCTAAATGAGTATGGGATCAAGAGTTGTGACAAGTAATAGGTGCACCCCAGATCTGTAAGTTTAAGCTTACCCCAAACATTACACAGCCCATGGATATTTCTGAGAAGTATCAAGGAATCACAAACTTTTGGTTTCTGACCCATATATTGTGTGTTACCACACTCTAGCTGTACACCAGCACTATTGAAATTAAAATACTTGCATATCACTATTGGTGTGAGCCAGAGAACCAGTTCCATATTTAACCATTCAAATAAAGATGGGTCATCCATTACCAATACCAACCCATACACAGTTGCTAGGGTGAATATGGCATTCATGTGTGCACACTGCGTTATCACCCATCTGCCACAGCTCTCTGCCTTCGTGGATGTGAAACTACATTCACTGCCTCGAGCCAGGACAGCTACCTCTCTAGACTGTGCCACCTGTGTTGTACATCCAGCCACTTTAAACTCTAGAGATTCCATCAGATGCTGGCTGGAACCCCCTACATGGGTCTCTTGCAAACACAGTATGTTAGCCTGAAGCATATTCAAATCGAAAGCCACCCTCCTCCTTTTCATGGCATTATTTAGGCTGCAAATATTAATAGTCGCGATCCATAGCTTATTCATGGATTTTGTACTGGGTAGCAAATAACAGAGCCGCTTCTGTCCACCCCCCAATTGTCACCTTTACTTGAAATTTCTTTCAATCTAGTAGCAAAGCAGATTCCTCTTCTTGAATGTTCCTTCTGTCTTACTCCTCTCCCCTGATCCCAACCTGCCCCCCATGCCCCACCACTGTGAGTGGGTCAGCCCCCCTGGAGCCCACATACTGTTGATCAATAGACACGTCATCTCGATCTCACACCGCTGAGCCTAACTACACCAGAAAGATCATTAAATTGGTGGTGGTGGGGGCAAGATGGCGATCGCATAGAGGGCTAGTCTCAAGCTCTCTCTCCTTCCTGACTTCCCACCCGCTGTACACTTTGAGAATGGCCAGCAGACGTGACCAGAACCACAGCAGCAGCGGTGCAGTATGCTGAGGTTTCAATGCCGGTTAGCTGAGAAGCATTCTCTGGGTTTCAACCCCACTGAAACCCAGAGAATGCTTCTCTGGGTTTCAGAGGGGTTCCCGGGCTTTGCTTACCGCCTTGCCTGTGACCATGGAGACCGGCAGTGTACTGATTGCTGCAATATCTGTGCTGCCGGCTGTGCTGCGGGCCTCATTACAGTTGGCGGGAGCTCCCTGTGAAAAGTTCGGTAGTTCGGTGACTGGCATGAAGAGATACCCCCCTAAGCTGAACACTTCCCGTGCAGGAAAGGGGAACCCCTATGTAGTGAAGCATCCAGCAGGGGACAGACTCACCTAAAGAAGGAGCGCTCAGTAGCAGCGGTAATGGCAGCGGGAGCAGGAACGGGGGCTGAGCCTTGTGATAGCCAAGCAGACGCTCACCTGCACCAGAGCAAGACAATCCACAGCACACTCAATGAGAGAGCGCTGATGTCCTCAGTGGGGCCAGTATCCAGAAATCAATCATTGCAGGATACTTTGCCTCTGTCCCACCGCCAAGCGCTGTATCAGTTGAAGCCATGGAGGTCACCACAAAGGCAAAAACTGAGACAGGAGAAGGATAGAGAAAACATTGTTGCTGC
The DNA here is from genome assembly GCF_031143425.1 of Pleurodeles waltl. Classification (NCBI taxonomy): domain Eukaryota; kingdom Metazoa; phylum Chordata; class Amphibia; order Caudata; family Salamandridae; genus Pleurodeles; species Pleurodeles waltl. The sequence continues at coordinate 678,530,687 of NC_090450.1, read as the reverse complement.
CTGCAGCGGAGATATGAGGCAATCTGAAGAAGCGGCTACAAAGAATTGAGTGGGAATGCACTGGAGAACTCCTGCTTGCCCACGAAGGGATCTGTGATGGGTGATCCCTTCACTGTAGCAGCTGCACAGGCAATAGAGTTGGAGCATCCTAGCAAGGGGGGCCTCCGGGCTGCCAACCGATCAAAGTGCCTCGTGTACTGCAGACAATACAACAGGGAGGGAAGTGGATTTAACTCACCAAAATTTTAATCTGTCAGAAAGAGAGGCAGTGCTGTCAACAACAACAATAAATGTGAAGTCTAAAAAAGTGGCGGGTAGTGTCTGTCCGAGGGAGTCAGTTTGGCAGAGAACACTTTGACCACAGAAGGTCAAGATATCGTGATTAGACCCATCCATCACTCTCTTTTGCCACAGGACATCTCTTTTATCTTGCCAGAAGAGTCAAGTGTAAGCAAGCAGAGACTGAGAATGGTTGGGATGGACACATCAGAGCATGCTGACCAATTCTATTCACTTACAGAAGGAATGGACTCTCTGTGCTCTAACTCGATGGCTCCGGATAAAAGTGGAGACAGAGATTTGATGTTGGACGCATTCAAGGCCACGGAGATCTCAGATTCTGAGTTCAGCAGAATTCCTAATGCCTTGTGTAGCACAGTGAGGCAAAGGAAATAATCACAGCCTAAAAAAAATCAGAAGTGCTGGCTCTAAGAGGAGGACAGAAGTTGAGAACCGCAGAACAACCTCCCGGGCTTTGAAGTGGGACTACTCTGCTAACCGATGTGATGTGGAAGCTTGAGGATTTCCAAAACAGACAGAGCAGGAACAATCTGAGACTACTGGGCCTTTTGGAAGGGGCCAAAGGGTACGGTGTCAGGACCTTGGTGGTTGAATTTTTGAAGGGTGCATTTCCTGAGCTAACTATGTGAAACTGGGATGCTGAAGTGCAGAGGGCACACCCCTTTCCTCCATTCCTCTATTCCCTAGAAAGTCGAGGCCTGGGGAAGCACCTCAGCCCCGTGTTGTGTTGCTATATTTTGGAAACTTTCTGATGCAACAGGCCATTTTTGAGAAGGCCTGCCCAGACTCCAAGAGAACTTATGATGGTCAGTCCTTATTTGCATGTCCAGATTTCTGCCATGGTGGTTTCACAAATGACTTTAACTCCAATATTGTTACGCTAGACAGGTCCAGCTTCAAAATATAACTATGGAGTTAAGTTTGTGCTGAATTAGCGTAAAACAATTGACGCTAATTCAGCGCAAAGAAAGTATAAATATGCCCCTTAGAGTCACTATTTAATAATGTTATAGGCCTGTATGATCCTATCTTCTGTGGGGGTTTCCCCTTCTTAAAAAAAACACATATCCTTGCAGAGAGCCAAGAGGCTGGGGCTGGTGAGCCTTCTTGCACCTGCTTAAATAAAACCAGCAGGTCCAATTTTATCTAAAAACTTGATAACATTTGAGTGGCACTCCATCTCCTCCTACCACTTTCCCTGCCGGCAAGCTCGTGATAGCTTCCTGAACCTCCTCCAATGAGATGACAGCCTCCAATAAATCCCTGTTGGCAGAGCTCAGCACCCCTGGCGGGATCAAATTTAAAAAGCTCCTCCTGGCTTCTTCTGACCTATCAACATCATTCTCAGCTTAATAAAGTCTTTCATAGAAACCTGGAATGAATCGCAAATATCAGCAGGGTCTGAAAACTGTGTTACCGTGCCCATCCATGATCTTTGTTATCGCTGATTGTGTGTCTCTCCTTTGCCCAGACTACCAACATGTGCCCGACTCGCTCGCCATATGCGTAGTACTCCCTTCTCCACATAATGTACTTCTCTGCTGCCTTTTTATCTGAGATGTTAATAATTTTGGCTCTGGCTACCACAACCTTAAGTTGTGCCCCCCCATCCCATCTCCTACAACAATCGCTGCTGTGAGCTGTAGCTCGGCTTCCTCCAATACCTTATAAAGCTCTTTAAGTTACTGCATCTGGCATTTCAGATGATTTAATCCAAAACTCATGGTCTTCCCCCGCATCCCTGCCTTAAAGGCATTCCAAACCACCTCTGTTGGGGTGCTACCTCAGTTGATCTCTAGAAAGTCTGCAATCAAACCTTTCATACAAGTTTTATAACCTTCATCTGCCAAGAGGGCCTGATCAAAGGTCCAGTGTGATGAGAGCAGCTGCAGGTTCCTCCTTGTAAATTCAAGAACCAGCGGATTATGGTCAGACATGACCCTGGGTTACTTTTCTATTTTAGCGTTGTTAAGAGCATGGGAGACAAACATGTAGTCTAAATGAGTATGGGATCAAGAGTTGTGACAAGTAATAGGTGCACCCCAGATCTGTAAGTTTAAGCTTACCCCAAACATTACACAGCCCATGGATATTTCTGAGAAGTATCAAGGAATCACAAACTTTTGGTTTCTGACCCATATATTGTGTGTTACCACACTCTAGCTGTACACCAGCACTATTGAAATTAAAATACTTGCATATCACTATTGGTGTGAGCCAGAGAACCAGTTCCATATTTAACCATTCAAATAAAGATGGGTCATCCATTACCAATACCAACCCATACACAGTTGCTAGGGTGAATATGGCATTCATGTGTGCACACTGCGTTATCACCCATCTGCCACAGCTCTCTGCCTTCGTGGATGTGAAACTACATTCACTGCCTCGAGCCAGGACAGCTACCTCTCTAGACTGTGCCACCTGTGTTGTACATCCAGCCACTTTAAACTCTAGAGATTCCATCAGATGCTGGCTGGAACCCCCTACATGGGTCTCTTGCAAACACAGTATGTTAGCCTGAAGCATATTCAAATCGAAAGCCACCCTCCTCCTTTTCATGGCATTATTTAGGCTGCAAATATTAATAGTCGCGATCCATAGCTTATTCATGGATTTTGTACTGGGTAGCAAATAACAGAGCCGCTTCTGTCCACCCCCCAATTGTCACCTTTACTTGAAATTTCTTTCAATCTAGTAGCAAAGCAGATTCCTCTTCTTGAATGTTCCTTCTGTCTTACTCCTCTCCCCTGATCCCAACCTGCCCCCCATGCCCCACCACTGTGAGTGGGTCAGCCCCCCTGGAGCCCACATACTGTTGATCAATAGACACGTCATCTCGATCTCACACCGCTGAGCCTAACTACACCAGAAAGATCATTAAATTGGTGGTGGTGGGGGCAAGATGGCGATCGCATAGAGGGCTAGTCTCAAGCTCTCTCTCCTTCCTGACTTCCCACCCGCTGTACACTTTGAGAATGGCCAGCAGACGTGACCAGAACCACAGCAGCAGCGGTGCAGTATGCTGAGGTTTCAATGCCGGTTAGCTGAGAAGCATTCTCTGGGTTTCAACCCCTCTGAAACCCAGAGAATGCTTCTCTGGGTTTCAGAGGGGTTCCCGGGCTTTGCTTACCGCCTTGCCTGTGACCATGGAGACCGGCAGTGTACTGATTGCTGCAATATCTGTGCTGCCGGCTGTGCTGCGGGCCTCATTACAGTTGGCGGGAGCTCCCTGTGAAAAGTTCGGTAGTTCGGTGACTGGCATGAAGAGATACCCCCCTAAGCTGAACACTTCCCGTGCAGGAAAGGGGAACCCCTATGTAGTGAAGCATCCAGCAGGGGACAGACTCACCTAAAGAAGGAGCGCTCAGTAGCAGCGGTAATGGCAGCGGGAGCAGGAACGGGGGCTGAGCCTTGTGATAGCCAAGCAGACGCTCACCTGCACCAGAGCAAGACAATCCACAGCACACTCAATGAGAGAGCGCTGATGTCCTCAGTGGGGCCAGTATCCAGAAATCAATCATTGCAGGATACTTTGCCTCTGTCCCACCGCCAAGCGCTGTATCAGTTGAAGCCATGGAGGTCACCACAAAGGCAAAAACTGAGACAGGAGAAGGATAGAGAAAACATTGTTGCTGCCTGCAGCGGAGATATGAGGCAATCTGAAGAAGCGGCTACAAAGAATTGAGTGGGAATGCACTGGAGAACTCCTGCTTGCCCACGAAGGGATCTGTGATGGGTGATCCCTTCACTGTAGCAGCTGCACAGGCAATAGAGTTGTAGCATCCTAGCAAGGGGGGCCTCCGGGCTGCCAACCGATCAAAGTGCCTCGTGTACTGCAGACAATACAACAGGGAGGGAAGTGGATTTAACTCACCAAAATTTTAATCTGTCAGAAAGAGAGGCAGTGCTGTCAACAACAACAATAAATGTGAAGCCTAAAAAAGTGGCGGGTAGTGTCTGTCCGAGGGAGTCAGTTTGGCAGAGAACACTTTGACCACAGAAGGTCAAGATATCGTGATTAGACCCATCCATCACTCTCTTTTGCCACAGGACATCTCTTTTATCTTGCCAGAAGAGTCAAGTGTAAGCAAGCAGAGACTGAGAATGGTTGGGATGGACACATCAGAGCATGCTGACCAATTCTATTCACTTACAGAAGGAATGGACTCTCTGTGCTCTAACTCGATGGCTCCGGATAAAAGTGGAGACAGAGATTTGATGTTGGACGCATTCAAGGCCACGGAGATCTCAGATTCTGAGTTCAGCAGAATTCCTAATGCCTTGTGTAGCACAGTGAGGCAAAGGAAATAATCACAGCCTAAAAAAAATCAGAAGTGCTGGCTCTAAGAGGAGGACAGAAGTTGAGAACCGCAGAACAACCTCCCGGGCTTTGAAGTGGGACTACTCTGCTAACCGATGTGATGTGGAAGCTTGAGGATTTCCAAAACAGACAGAGCAGGAACAATCTGAGACTACTGGGCCTTTTGGAAGGGGCCAAAGGGTACGATGTCAGGACCTTGGTGGTTGAATTTTTGAAGGGTGCATTTCCTGAGCTAACTATGTGAAACTGGGATGCTGAAGTGCAGAGGGCACACCCCTTTCCTCCATTCCTCTATTCCCTAGAAAGTCGAGGCCTGGGGAAGCACCTCAGCCCCGAGTTGTGTTGCTATATTTTGGAAACTTTCTGATGCAACAGGCCATTTTTGAGAAGGCCTGCCCAGACTCCAAGAGAACTTATGATGGTCAGTCCTTATTTGCATGTCCAGATTTCTGCCATGGTGGTTTCACAAATGACTTTAACTCCAATATTGTTACGCTAGACAGGTCCAGCTTCAAAATATAACTATGGAGTTAAGTTTGTGCTGAATTAGCGTAAAACAATTGACGCTAATTCAGCGCAAAGAAAGTATAAATATGCCCCTTAGAGTCACTATTTAATAATGTTATAGGCCTGTATGATCCTATCTTCTGTGGGGGTTTCCCCTTCTTAAAAAAAACACATATCCTTGCAGAGAGCCAAGAGGCTGGGGCTGGTGAGCCTTCTTGCACCTGCTTAAATAAAACCAGCAGGTCCAATTTTATCTAAAAACTTGATAACATTTGAGTGGCACTCCATCTCCTCCTACCACTTTCCCTGCCGGCAAGCTCGTGATAGCTTCCTGAACCTCCTCCAATGAGATGACAGCCTCCAATAAATCCCTGTTGGCAGAGCTCAGCACCCCTGGCGGGATCAAATTTAAAAAGCTCCTCCTGGCTTCTTCTGACCTATCAACATCATTCTCAGCTTAATAAAGTCTTTCATAGAAACCTGGAATGAATCGCAAATATCAGCAGGGTCTGAAAACTGTGTTACCGTGCCCATCCATGATCTTTGTTATCGCTGATTGTGTGTCTCTCCTTTGCCCAGACTACCAACATGTGCCCGACTCGCTCGCCATATGCGTAGTACTCCCTTCTCCACATAATGTACTTCTCTGCTGCCTTTTTATCTGAGATGTTAATAATTTTGGCTCTGGCTACCACAACCTTAAGTTGTGCCCCCCCATCCCATCTCCTACAACAATCGCTGCTGTGAGCTGTAGCTCGGCTTCCTCCAATACCTTATAAAGCTCTTTAAGTTACTGCATCTGGCATTTCAGATGATTTAATCCAAAACTCATGGTCTTCCCCCGCATCCCTGCCTTAAAGGCATTCCAAACCACCTCTGTTGGGGTGCTACCTCAGTTGATCTCTAGAAAGTCTGCAATCAAACCTTTCATACAAGTTTTATAACCTTCATCTGCCAAGAGGGCCTGATCAAAGGTCCAGTGTGATGAGAGCAGCTGCAGGTTCCTCCTTGTAAATTCAAGAACCATCGGATTATGGTCAGACATGACCCTGGGTTACTTTTCTATTTTAGCGTTGTTAAGAGCATGGGAGACAAACATGTAGTCTAAATGAGTATGGGATCAAGAGTTGTGACAAGTAATAGGTGAACCCCAGATCTGTAAGTTTAAGCTTACCCCAAACATTACACAGCCCATGGATATTTCTGAGAAGTATCAAGGAATCACAAACTTTTGGTTTCTGACCCATATATTGTGTGTTACCACACTCTAGCTGTACACCAGCACTATTGAAATTAAAATACTTGCATATCACTATTGGTGTGAGCCAGAGAACCAGTTCCATATTTAACCATTCAAATAAAGATGGGTCATCCATTACCAATACCAACCCATACACAGTTGCTAGGGTGAATATGGCATTCATGTGTGCACACTGCGTTATCACCCATCTGCCACAGCTCTCTGCCTTCGTGGATGTGAAACTACATTCACTGCCTCGAGCCAGGACAGCTACCTCTCTAGACTGTGCCACCTGTGTTGTACATCCAGCCACTTTAAACTCTAGAGATTCCATCAGATGCTGGCTGGAACCCCCTACATGGGTCTCTTGCAAACACAGTATGTTAGCCTGAAGCATATTCAAATCGAAAGCCACCCTCCTCCTTTTCATGGCATTATTTAGGCTGCAAATATTAATAGTCGCGATCCATAGCTTATTCATGGATTTTGTACTGGGTAGCAAATAACAGAGCCGCTTCTGTCCACCCCCCAATTGTCACCTTTACTTGAAATTTCTTTCAATCTAGTAGCAAAGCAGATTCCTCTTCTTGAATGTTCCTTCTGTCTTACTCCTCTCCCCTGATCCCAACCTGCCCCCCATGCCCCACCACTGTGAGTGGGTCAGCCCCCCTGGAGCCCACATACTGTTGATCAATAGACACCTCATCTCGATCTCACACCGCTGAGCCTAACTACACCAGAAAGATCATTAAATTGGTGGTGGTGGGGGCAAGATGGCGATCGCATAGAGGGCTAGTCTCAAGCTCTCTCTCCTTCCTGACTTCCCACCCGCTGTACACTTTGAGAATGGCCAGCAGACGTGACCAGAACCACAGCAGCAGCGGTGCAGTATGCTGAGGTTTCAATGCCGGTTAGCTGAGAAGCATTCTCTGGGTTTCAACCCCTCTGAAACCCAGAGAATGCTTCTCTGGGTTTCAGAGGGGTTCCCGGGCTTTGCTTACCGCCTTGCCTGTGACCATGGAGACCGGCAGTGTACTGATTGCTGCAATATCTGTGCTGCCGGCTGTGCTGCGGGCCTCATAACAGTTGGCGGGAGCTCCCTGTGAAAAGTTCGGTAGTTCGGTGACTGGCATGAAGAGATACCCCCCTAAGCTGAACACTTCCCGTGCAGGAAAGGGGAACCCCTATGTAGTGAAGCATCCAGCAGGGGACAGACTCACCTAAAGAAGGAGCGCTCAGTAGCAGCGGTAATGGCAGCGGGAGCAGGAACGGGGGCTGAGCCTTGTGATAGCCAAGCAGACGCTCACCTGCACCAGAGCAAGACAATCCACAGCACACTCAATGAGAGAGCGCTGATGTCCTCAGTGGGGCCAGTATCCAGAAATCAATCATTGCAGGATACTTTGCCTCTGTCCCACCGCCAAGCGCTGTATCAGTTGAAGCCATGGAGGTCACCACAAAGGCAAAAACTGAGACAGGAGAAGGATAGAGAAAACATTGTTGCTGCCTGCAGCGGAGATATGAGGCAATCTGAAGAAGCGGCTACAAAGAATTGAGTGGGAATGCACTGGAGAACTCCTGCTTGCCCACGAAGGGATCTGTGATGGGTGATCCCTTCACTGTAGCAGCTGCACAGGCAATAGAGTTGGAGCATCCTAGCAAGGGGGGCCTCCGGGCTGCCAACCGATCAAAGTGCCTCGTGTACTGCAGACAATACAACAGGGAGGGAAGTGGATTTAACTCACCAAAATTTTAATCTGTCAGAAAGAGAGGCAGTGCTGTCAACAACAACAATAAATGTGAAGCCTAAAAAAGTGGCGGGTAGTGTCTGTCCGAGGGAGTCAGTTTGGCAGAGAACACTTTGACCACAGAAGGTCAAGATATCGTGATTAGACCCATCCATCACTCTCTTTTGCCACAGGACATCTCTTTTATCTTGCCAGAAGAGTCAAGTGTAAGCAAGCAGAGACTGAGAATGGTTGGGATGGACACATCAGAGCATGCTGACCAATTCTATTCACTTACAGAAGGAATGGACTCTCTGTGCTCTAACTCGATGGATCCGGATAAAAGTGGAGACAGAGATTTGATGTTGGACGCATTCAAGGCCACGGAGATCTCAGATTCTGAGTTCAGCAGAATTCCTAATGCCTTGTGTAGCACAGTGAGGCAAAGGAAATAATCACAGCCTAAAAAAAATCAGAAGTGCTGGCTCTAAGAGGAGGACAGAAGTTGAGAACCGCAGAACAACCTCCCGGGCTTTGAAGTGGGACTACTCTGCTAACCGATGTGATGTGGAAGCTTGAGGATTTCCAAAACAGACAGAGCAGGAACAATCTGAGACTACTGGGCCTTTTGGAAGGGGCCAAAGGGTACGATGTCAGGACCTTGGTGGTTGAATTTTTGAAGGGTGCATTTCCTGAGCTAACTATGTGAAACTGGGATGCTGAAGTGCAGAGGGCACACCCCTTTCCTCCATTCCTCTATTCCCTAGAAAGTCGAGGCCTGGGGAAGCACCTCAGCCCCGAGTTGTGTTGCTATATTTTGGAAACTTTCTGATGCAACAGGCCATTTTTGAGAAGGCCTGCCCAGACTCCAAGAGAACTTATGATGGTCAGTCCTTATTTGCATGTCCAGATTTCTGCCATGCCACGGTGGAGCGAAGGTCACAGCTGGGGCAGCTTATTTAGTATCTGCAAGGTCTGTGTGGGAAAGCTTTTTTGCTGAGCCCATCTCAGTTGAAGATAGTTTTTGAGGACAAGATTTGAATCTTCTCCTCTGAGATAAAAGCCTCAGTGTAGATATTGTGTGTGCCATCTGGGAAAGGGGATGGAAGTGGAAATGAGAACAAGAAAGGTTTGTAAGGAGACAGGCGATGCCTGTCTTATATGAGGATGGTGAAGATGATTATTGCACATTGTTGGCTGCTGGGCTATGAATCTGCTGGGATACCTCTTTACACCTGTCTGGTGGTAGAGGGGAGAATCTAGCATCAGATTTCCTGGTAATGGGTTTCAGTGGCTGTTGTACTTTTCACCTGTACAGGGTTGGTGTGAAGCACAAAAGGAATTGAGGTCAGTGGTGGCTAGTCGGTCCTGTAAATTAAATGAGACAGATTTGTTTACTCTCTAATAAGTTACAATTTCTAATTTGACAATGGTGTTCGTGGTGGAATATCCTGGTGCTGAAATGCATATTTACACTGGCATTGTGTATTTTTGGCACCTCTGCAGACAGTTTATTGTCTTTTGTACCTCTGTGTACTGGCACCATTGGGGTTACATAGGATTCATGAGATATTTGACTTATTCCCCAGATGAGTAGAATTAATTTATGACAGTTTGAGTTCTGAATAGGTATTGGTCTCAGAGTGTGTGAACGAGCTCTCCTTCAGGCTAATTCATTCATTTGTGAATGCTTTCTTTAGGTCTCTTCTTTGGATTTCCCTGATCACTCTTTTGAGACTCCTTTAGTATTTGTTTGTTAGTGATTGCTCACCTTTAGTGACACCCATATTGGGAACGGCCACTTGCTCACTCTCATTGCACACATTTGCTGATGTAGGCTTTGTTTTTCCCACTTTGCAAATAGCAGAAATGTACACACTGCAACAGTCCTACACTTGTGCATTGCACACTTCCACTCTGGCTTTTATGAACTGAGCCGTGACATCTATTGGAACTACGTCAGTAGATCTGTAATATCAATGCCAACCTCAATGAAATTGTGAACGTTAGTAGTCGAACCTAGTACAGATCTTAGCACTGAAGTCAAGGGTCATTAAGATCAGACATTAGAGACACAGTCCACCTGACACATACTCCCACCATCCTCCTGCTTCCTCACTCTCCGCATGCTCCGAAAGATCTTCCGCTGGATCCCCACCGACACCAGAAAAACTGTGACCCACGCCCTCGTCACAAGCTGCCTGGAATACGGAAACACCCTATACGCAGGAACCACCGCTAAACTCCAGAAACGTCTTCAGAGAATACAAAACGCCTCCGCCCGCCTCGTCCTCGACATACCCCGCAACAGCCACATCTCCGCCCACCTGAGACACCTGCACTGGCTTCCCGTCAACAAAAGGATCACCTTCCGGCTCCTCACCCACTCACACAAAGCCCTCCACAACAAGGGACCCGAATACCTCAACCGTCGCCTCAGTTTCTACACGCCCACCTGCCAACTTCGCTCCGCCAACCTCGCACTCGCCGCCGTACCTCGCATCCGCCGCACCACGGCAGGTGGGAAATCCTTCTCTTACCTGGCGGCCAAGACATGGAACTCCCTCCCCGCCAACCTCAGGACCACCCAGGACCACCCTGCATTCCGGAGGCAGCTCAAAACCTGGCTCTTCGAGCAGCAGTAACCCCCCTCCCCTAGCGCCTTGAGACCCTCACAGGTGAGTAGCGCGCTTTATAAATGTTTTTGATTTGATTTGATTTGATGGGATGTGTGTCAAAATATCGAGGACAGAAATCAGAAATATAGACATACACTATGGGCCAGATGTAGCAAGATTCCAAATTGCGAGTTGCAATTTGCAAGTCCCAGCGACTCGCAAATTGCAACTCGCAATTTGGAATGCAGAAAGGTGTCTCAGACACCTTCTGCGAGTCGCTATGGGGTCGCAAAGACCCACCTCATTAATATTAATGAGGTGGGTCGCAATTTGCGACCCCATAGCGATTCAGGTCACTCACGGGGATGGTGGCCTGCTGGGAACAGTAGACCACCATGTCCGTGACTGCTTTTAAATAAAGCAGTTTTTCTTTTTCAAAGTGCAACCCGTTTTCCTTAAAGGAAAACGAGCTGCACTTTGGAAAAAAAAAACGAAACCTTTAGTTTCGGTATTTTTCAGGGCAGGTAGTGGTCCATTGGACCACTGCCTGCCCTGAAAAATTACTTTTTTGTGCCAGACAAAAAGGGGAAGGGGTCCCATGGGGACCCCTTCCCGTTTGCGCCTGGGTTACCATCCACTTCAAGTGGATGGTAACTGCGCTTTCATTTGCGACCGCAATCGCGGTCACAAATGAAAATGCATACCATTGCGACTCGCAAATAGGAAGGGAACACCCCTCCCTGTTTGCGACTCGGAAATGCATTTTGCGAGTAGGTTCCGACTCGCAAAATGCATTTCTACATATCAAAGTGGCGTTAGCGACTCACAAATGGCGATTTTCGCAGTTTGCGACTCGCTAAAGCTTTGCTACATCTGGCCCTTAGTCCCTAAAATCAACGACCACTACCAGGGAGATCATACATAGGGAAGTATTGATTTACTATTCTAACTGTACATCAACTTACCTTGATGATACAGTGCAAATTTATATTGTAGAGCAGACGTATGTTCATGTGAATAACACAAACATAATATTTTGGTACCATACCTCCACATAGTAACCCATAATATTAAATCTCTGTCTGGAGTTCAGACATGCACTGCATGTCTGAGCATCTAATGCACCTTCAGAGTGTGGTGGACTCACAGGTATGCTACAGTGAACTAACTGCCTGGGTTGACCCTCTTCTGAGACAGCAGTCAGAAGCTGTTTAGTATTTTTGTCCAATCTCTCTTGACCCGGGTAGGCACATTGTGACTATATCCGTGGGTGTGGCCTAGTTAGATGTCAGTGTGATGCTAACCAACGCAAATACTATTTTGAAATTGTTTTAACATTTCACTGATTATAGGGTCATCATCATACTACTTTTTATTAGAGATGCTCTGCCTGGTCCTGGGTTTTTCTTCTAATGCATTCTGGGTGTTGTAGTATATGCTTGGTTCCATTGTAGTAATTGGATTGGCTCCTATGAAAACAATGAATTAAAGTCTGAAAGCCAAAGACTGGGATTAGTGTCCACGATGAAATTGAATGAGGTGGTCACCTTAACTGATTATGGTTTGGATGTTTATTGACATCACTTAATTTTTTGGAGGACACTTTAATTACCAACTTTTAGGTGGTGTTAAACCAAGCGCAATGTGACGAAAATGTGGCATTACAAACAAGAGTTTAGCGAAGCCCCGCTATACCAGCACAAGCGTGGGTGCCTTTGGATAGATCACATTGTTTTACTGCCCGCTCAACTTTCTTCTGTGGCTTGCAGGTCAAAGGCCTATAAATAGTGAAAAAATAAATTACAGTGGAACAACTGTAAGATGTGGAAGGGGTGGAGGAGTTAAAAAAGTGACAGAATAGAAGAGAAATGTGAATATAAAAGAAAACATATGTTACAGGCAAATGCAATCAAATATCAACATCAAAAGAGGGACGGGGAGGTTAATGGTCCAGTATACAGTCTCCAAAGATATCAATCACACAATAAGGAGTACACTGTTCCAGACAGATAACAAGGGAACCTACAAGTTTAGGAGCAAGAACCCTCACGCATCCTTTCAGATGTCATGCTTCATCATCGGGCGCTCTTCATCAGACCAGCGCTGTAATGTCTGACGGGCTCCCCGTGAGGGGGCTCTTTGCCGGAGATCTTTTAAAGTAACTGCTGTGGTAAAATATGCTAGGGTGGTACCTACGGACAGACACGGCTCAAGACAGGACAGAATTAAAAGTAGTTCTAAACCCCATCTAACATCACTGTGTAATTATCAAGAGGGGTTAGACCAAGATTAAAAACAACACGAAAGTGGTATGCTGAGAGATAATGCTCAAACACTTTCAATAGTGAATGGGGACAGGGAAAATATCACGTAACCCCTAGACACAGGTCAACATGTTTTGTGTCCTACGGTCTAAACCGTAGCACCCCGATGATGAAGCATGACATCCGAAAGGATGTGTGAGGGTTCTTGCTCCTAAACTTGTAGATTCCCTTGTTATCTGTCTGGAACAGTGTACTCCTTATTGTGTAAATGCAATCAAATGGCCTGAAGGAAGTAGAGAAGAATGGAAATACGAACAGAAAGGAGAAAAGGTAACAGGAAGTAGGATGGAACGAAGACAGAAATAAGAATGGAGAAAACTGAGAGGTCGGGAAGGGAAAAAGAATGGGAAGGGGAAGAATATAATGCAACTTGGAAAAAGAGGTAGCAGGACGAAACAAAGAAATAAAAATGGGAGGAGAGAAAGGAAAGCAAAACAGAATAAAATATTGTAGAGGAGAAATGGGAGAAGGTCGGTGAAAGGAAAGGAAATAAACAATTAGCAAATGGAAGGACTTCTAGAAGAAAGAGAAATGAAAGACGGGGAAAAGGAAATACAGAAGATTAAGAAGAAAGGAGAGAACAAGAATCTGAGAATAGGACTAAGGAAAATAAAAATGGAAAGCAGGAAGAACAATTAAACAGGAATATAAAGAAGGACAGCAAGCTCAAAGCACACCTGAAGAAGAATAGACATGAAGAAAGAAAAATGGAAAAACAGAATGAAAGGAGACTGAAAGAGGAAGAAGTTAATAAATAGAAAACAGGAAAGAAAGATGGAGTGAAAAGGGAAAGAATAAATCAAAGAAAGAAGACAATGTTGGTAAATGTGCAGTGTTTGACCACATTTGGCTTTTTCCTCTGGGAACAATGCCCTTGGCTCCTTAATAGAAAGTGACTGGAACGCTCACTTTGCTAGAACATTTCGTTTCATGTGCCTCAAAGTTGGGGGGGGGGGTATTTTTCTGGCTACTCGATTAATTATACAAACCACTGACTGGGTTATTTCCCCTTTTTTGGAGCATTCACTAAATTGGGCTAAAAAAAATCTTAGAGGGTATACAGCTAAACTTAAATAGGGTGTGGGTAGGTTGGGCATGATTCTAATGCAACACAACCACGTGCTAGACAACAACTATGCAAAATACATCACTCAGTCCGTAAATAAATATTAAAATGACCCTCTCTCAAGCACGAACAGCAGCACAGTGTGAAGTAGAATTCATGTGCCCGGATTGTTACAAGAGCCTTTTCGGGTTCTTCAAAGTACGGTTATTCAGGGGGCAAAAATGTGGTGTAAAGAAGTCCCTCATAGTAGGCTTTGCTGTTTTGTAACTTCGATTTAATGCGCCCATTAACAATAAGGTAACTTCAGCACACACTCAAAAAACAAACATGCCTTTAGGGTATCCTGCCAGTCCTAATATTGAGTAAAGAATAATAGGGCATTCGTGCCAGGGATCGTTCTAGATAATAAAACTGCCAAACTTTCTGTTGGCTTTCTTCATGGGCGTCCCTCCTTTAAAATAAATAGGCGTTCAATATTTCTGTGCGGTTGCCTTTACTGGTGAGTGAGTAGGAGGGATGATAGTGGTGACCTACTATTCTATCAAGAAGGGAAACCATGTTCCTGTATTTACGCACAAGTATTGGAAACAATGTCATTATTATCTAGGAAAACACAGGTAACTGATTTTAACTGGGCATGATAGGTAAAATGAGTAAGATATGTCTGCCCATTTCTTTGCTCATAAAATACAGCGAGCCTTGAAATCTAATGCTAGATATGGCCAGTGCTTAATTTGTAAAACAATAAGTGCCAGGGCCCTCCTCAGGAGGCCACTGCAGTTTGCACCACCCACTGCCTCTCCCATCTCTGCCAATGACAGAACTAACACAACTACTAACCATCACACTCCTACACGTGTGACAATTCAGACTATTCCAGCCCCTCTAAGCTAAAAGAATGGCGTGGGTCACAGGTATTAATCATTTTAATGTATATTGGATCAATAAATAACTTTTGAGCTCCAAGGGGCAGAATGTCACCAGTGTGTATTGACAAACAAGTGACGGTGCTGAGCACTGGAAACCACCAGCTCAAATTAAGCACTGGATATGGGTATAAAATCTGCCAAACATTCAAACCTACTTTAACACTGTAGGATGGCCTGGTCTCTAACTTTACCTTACCGTCTTCTTTTTCAGCTATTCACCCTTTGCTGCCCCCTACCCATGCACGTCCTTAGGCATTTATAGGGATTGAATATAGATGTCTGTTGGTTGGCTAACCTGGTGCTTCCAATAATTAACATATACATGTTGTATCTCAGGTGCCTGGTCTTGATTCGCTGGCTTTCCTAGCGTTTGTCCTACCCAGAAGCATTTCAAACTCACAGTGTTCTGATTGGATGAGTTGTGTCCTTCCACTGCCCACTATCAGGAGAACTGCTCCCCTCTGCAAAGCAATTTATGCAGAAGATATCTTGGGTGAAGTGGCTGGAGGTGGAAGAACCAGTTACAAATTTGGTCTTATAGGGCCTTGCAACCCATGACAATGTCTAATAAACAAGGATTCCAAAAGCCAATATTAATACCTTTATTCTGTTAATTCATATACATCAAAAGTGCATCCAAGTCACCTCTGCCTACCTCATTGTAGATGCCATCTCTGCCTACCACAAGTATTGCTTTTGCAAGTGTTGGAGGCCAAAAATTGAAGTACTTTTTTTCTAATTCTAAAGTGTGATGGAAAAAAAGATTTGAATAGGGTCAAAATAAATCAAGACATTTTACTTGGTGATGTGCAAATAACACATATTCACTAACACACCTTATATTTTATGAGTCAAATTGCATGTCTGCAAATTTGGTGTTTTTTTCCAATGGAAAAAGTGACATCTCTACATGACAATGGCTACCATACCATGCTTTGGTAATTTATTTGTGACAGTGTGCTCCTAAATCTGTGTTTTACTTATTCTCCAGATTAGCTGTCAGTCCTGGCCATGCTAGTCTTATGTGTTACTGAGCATTTAAACACTGCTTTTGTTGTGTATGGGTCCCTGTTTGAAGAGGAAAGCTCTGACCAATTTGTTAAAAAGGTCACTAGAATGACTAGCATTATCGAGAGGATAAATGATATATGTGCATACATCTCACCTGGAAGAGCTACAACTGGCCTCTCTGCTAGGTTACCCTATTGACATGAGAGTGGCTTCATAATAGCAACATTTTGACCAACACTCTTCTGTGGCTCACCCTACATTAAATAGTTTCTGATGTGGGGAATGTAAATTAGGTACTTCAGTTTTAGATAGTATCTATCAGTAGCTTCTCTTGGATAAAGCATTGTTGCATTTAAAGAATCAATCACAAGCGAAGGGTATTCCGGTATCAGCGAACATCAGTTTGATTGGCTGGGGTGATCCCTGTTTTTCAATACATAATAAATAACCTATTTATGAATGTAGAAGAGACCACAGCATTCCAAGATGACATTCTTGACTACGGAAGGATTTAAGGATGAAAATAAGCATAATATAATTGTGCAAAAAGTTTTAGAGATTTCAGAATGCTATGGTTTAATGGTAAGAGAAGAAACGAGTAAATGTGGTCCACGTGAAGTGGAATATTTAGGTTAGTCTATAAATTCAAACAACTAAGAAAGCTTCCATACCTATTTAAGGCAACAATGGATATCTTCTTAGAAGAAAGCGAAAGAAAGAGAGAGAAGAGAGAGTGTGTGCATGTGTGTGTTTGTAAGTGGTATTTCAATGGATGCTTGCAAGTATCACATTAGGACTGAAATAGTACAGACAGTAACAGAGAAAAATATGTTGTTGCTCCTGGATCCCTGATGCTAAGACCTGCTGAACTATTCCATAATAGAGCATAGTATGTTAGCATGCACATCAGCAGTGCACCATTTATGGACTTTCCACTAGGGAGGATGTTTCATAATTAAGGTTGTTCACAAACCACTCATTAATGTTGTGGCACTATAAGAAGGAAGACCATTTTTGGGCAGCAAGGTTGACACATTTAACAAATATGCTTCACCCATATGAATGCAATTTCCAATATATTCATGGCCAAGATAAAAAGATTAGGATTTGGAATGTGTTGGAAATGGCCCTTTTTGCAGGGTTATCCCCAAACTTTTTGCCTTCTTCCTCCTATTTTTTTAGGTCTGTTTCTGCTGGTTTATTGTCTCTGCACGCTTTACCACTGCTAATCAGTGCTAAAGTGCAAGGGCTCCCTTTATAAATTGCACTGTTGATTGGTTTATCCATGATTGGCATATTTGATTTACTAGTAAAGTGCACTAGAGGTGCCCAGGGCCTGTAAATCAAATGCTACTAGTGGGCCTGCAGCACTGGCTATGCCACCCACATTAGTAGCCCTGTAAACATGGCTCAGACCTGCCACAGCAGTGTCTGTGTGTGCAGTTTTAAACTGCCAATTCGACTTGGCAAGTGTACCCACTTGCCAGGCCTCAACCTTCCCTTTTACTACATGTAAGGCACCGCTATGTTAGGCCCTTGGTAGCCCCATTGGCAGGGTGCAGTGTACGTTTAACGTAGGACATATACTAGTGTGTTTTAAATGTCTTAACAGTGAAATACTGCCAAATTCGTTTTTCACTGTGCAAGGCCTATCTCTCTCAGGTTAACATGGGGACTACCTTTAAATATCCTTAAAGCGCAGATTCCCTTTGAGAGCAGATGAAAATATGGAGTTTAGGGTCTCTGAACTCACAATTTAAAAATAAGTCTTTTAGTGAAGTTGGTTTTTAAATTGTCTGTTTGAAGATGTCACTTTTAGAAAGTAGGCATTTTATTGCTTATACCATTCTGTGACCCTGCCTGTTTGTGGATTGCCTGTCTGGGTCAGTTTGACAGTTGGGCTGTTCACACCTCTCCTCTAGACAGTGACACAAAGGGGGATGGGGTGTAGCCTGCATATCTTGATTAGCCATCTGTGCTGGAGGGGAGGGGAGAGGAGGAGTGGTCACTCACACCTGAAAGGACTGTGACTGCCCTCACACAATGCCATGTCTGACCCCCTGGTGAGTGTCTGGGGCCTGGCCTGGATACGGAAGTATCTTGCAAACACTTGAGACTTTGCTTTGAAGTTTGCCAACTTCAAAGGCAGAACTGGGTATAAGAAGTAGACCAAAAACCCCAGACTTTTAGAATCTTTCTGGAATCAAGAGGAACCTCTGCCCAGGAGAAGAGCTGAAGAGCTGAAGGAGGAGTATCATCCCTTTGCTGTGTTGCTTTGCTGGACTGGCCTGCAGTTGCTGCTTTTGCCTGAAAAGAGTGCAAAGGGTGAACTTTGCTGTGTGTCCTGCTTGAGAAAATTCTCCAAAGGCTTGGAGTAGAGCTTGCCTCCTGTTGGAAGTCCCAGGGAAACCAAAGACTTCAGTTTCCTTGACCTGCAGCACTGGGAACTGTGTGTTTTGTGCTGTTCAAGAGGAGAACCCATCGCAATGCTGCCAACGACGTTGCTTGCCTGCACTGTGACCTGTCGACGCCACACGGAGTCGCATTGCCCCGCTTCGCACCGCGACCCTGGTCTCACCGACGCCGTCATCGGACGACTTCACCGAGCCGCTGTTCACACCGCGCCCCATGGGCCCCACACTCCAGCATCGCCTGCTCACACCGCAGCCTGGGCATCCCCGACGATGCCGCTCCTACTGTCACTGGCACCGCTGCCTGCACCGTGGCCTGTGGACATCGCTTGTGAGGTACACGAAGCACTTTCCCATCCCGCACCGCAGCCTGGTCCACCGAAGCCAGCATCATCAACTCCTGTGTCATCACCAGGCATCCTGCCTGCACTGTGGTCTGTGGACACCGCTCGTGAGGGTCACAGAGCATCGTCCCGTCCCGCACTGCTGGCTTGGGCCTACTGACGACAGTGCTTCAGTAACGATGACGAGGCTGCCTGCACCGTGACCTGTGGACACTACATGTCGCACCGCCCCACTCCACACCGCAGCCCTGGTGTCACCGACGCTGCTGTACGCCGTCACCGAGCCGTTCCCTGCACCGTGACCTGTGGGCACTGCATGTCACATCGTCCCACTTTGCACACTAGCCCCGACGCCATCCACGCCGGCGCACCTGACTTCATCAGCCTGGAGTTCGATCTGCAACGCGTGTGACCTCAAGGGCACGACGACTCCTGCACCGACTCCGGATCCGACACCGCGACGTCAGTGATGCTGCTCTCTGGAGCTCACCGCAAGGATCACAATGCCCTGCAAATCCAAGGTACTGTTTGTGGGTCTTCCCGACACCGTATCTGGCCCGCAATGCTGCGGCCGGCCTGAACTGTTGGTTTTGTTGATCACGACGCTGTGATAGCCCCAGGTGGAGCTATCGACTTCAAGGAACTGTAGTTTTGAGTAAATCTTGCAGAATTTATATTTTTCTTACTGCATGTTGGATTTTTATTGTATTTGGTCCTGTTTTACATAGATAAATATTGGCTATTTTTCTAAAACTTGTGTAGTGTCCTTTTGTAGTGTTTTCACTTATTACTGTGTGTTATGTGCAAATGCTTTACACATTGCTTCTGAGATAAGACTGACTGCTCATGCCAAGCTACCAAGGGGGTGAGCAGGGGTTATCTGAGCGGGTATCTCCCTTGTCCTCACTAGAGTGAGGGTCCCTACTTGGACAGGGTGCAAATCGACTGCCAACTAGAGACCCCATTTCTAACAGAATGAGAGATTACTTTTTTTGACTTTGATTGACTTAAATAGATGGGCGTGAAGTGTTGGTGGAGAATGGTGGGAGGAAAGTGAAGGATAAGTTATATGTTTGCTCAGAGATATTGAATATTTGACTTTAAGATGGCCCATAGAAAAATGTTTGCAAGAAGACTTCCAGGCTTCACACAAGATGAGGCATGTGTCAGGATACAGAAATGGATTCTTGGCAAGGGATGATAAAATAGTCTTATAAGTGGGTCCTAAGAATCAAATCTTCAGAATGAGGAAAAGTGAATAGTTGGGAACTTTATATACGATTAAGTGGTGTTGCAACACAAGGACGATGGTGTGGAGAGAAAGAGGCTTGAGCCTGATGAGTGAATGATGAGTTATATTCTCTGTTCCTGAATTAAGTATTTCACAATTCTCATTAAACCTGATTTGGATTTGGGTGGTCGATTAAAATTCCCTAATTTCTGATGAAGGAGCTAAAGAAAAGTGGAAAGTCAACAGTTACCTCCATATCTAAATCATGCCTTTGCCATTTGAAGAGGTGATTTGCATTTGTAAAAGGGCTGTTTGGCATTGTTCAACTTGATGTGAAATTTTGGAAGAAATGATTTGTTTTTTTTCATAGCTCCCTATTGATCTTATCAAAAACGTAGAACGTTAAATAAATAATAGATTAGTATTGTTTACTAAGTTAGGCTATACAATGTTTCTTAAGAAGGTTTATACGTTGATCGTTGTTTTAACTTATTTTTCAGTAATGTGCACTATTTGAAATGTTATGCTACAACACGTAACAATACATTTCTCATGAAACAGCATAGACGATACCCCAAAATTAACTCAATACAGATAGAAACTATAATTTGATACCCTTCAATTATTTCAGAACCAGATTATCTATACGGGGCAAAGAAAGATGACTTAATAGCTTTATTCTTATATTGATAACCCTTTATTTTTTAAACAAATTATACTCTCTGTTGCACCCTTTCCACTCATCTCTGTCAGTCATAAGACAATGTTCAAAGCAAAGGAATTCTTCCAGTGTGTAAGAATCAGTTCATGCGCTAATGCCTCCTTTCTTTCACTTGGCATAACTTCTTTAAAACTTTAAAAGGAGATCTTACCAATCACCACAAAGGCATAGGTATTAAACACTTTTCTCAACATATTGATTCTAAAAAGCGACATTGGCACAAATGAGCTAGTACATCAAAAGTCATTAGCAGGTGTTTCTAGCTCTTCTTTTACAACTCCATGTATTGCCCTGACTAATGATTACTTTTTGACATCTTAACAAGAGTACAATACATCCCCAGTCATGATGGTAAAGAAGTTTGACATTTCTTTTTATCTACATAGACATCAGAAGCAATAAACTGTTATGCTTTGACAGCCGGCCATATTCCTTCCAAGTGTGCATCTCTTTTAAAAGAAAAAAAGAGGTGTTAGGGTTGTTATTATTCTATACAGAAGGAGAAAATGGCTCAGGATCATTAGCCTGCAAGGAAAGACCAGCACCGTCTTGTGAAACATTTTTAAAGTGCCAATTACAGTCCCCCTGGATGCTTTCCAAGCTCATGGCGATCTTTCCTATAGGATGAACTGACCATGTTTCCAACATAAATATTTACATCCTGTCACCAGAAGTGCAACAGCTGTAAAAAATAACTTTGCGGAACCAAAAACAGTATGTATTAGTTGTCTTTCTAAAACAAAGCACCAGTTTCATATGCTGCTACTTTCTCACCATTACCAAGTGTGAAGGAGTTATTGCATACCGGTTCAAGACATCATGGAGGGGAAATCAGGGGAAGGAGCTGCTATCTCTGGTTGGCCACCTAGTGCCCCTAGCCCTGCCCCCTATATCGGAAGGATTATAAAGTCTGTAAAAGGAGCAGAAATTAAGCATGCTTCAAGTAGTTTTTGTTTCAAGCTGTTTATTGAATTTAAGTTTTCAGCGTACATTACAGAGACAACTTAAACAGCAAGTTTTATCAGCGTTTGGTGAGTATGTAAAATTACACGTTACAGTGAATGTTACTATGTGTGGGAATTATAGACATTACAATAAGGCCTATATAATAAGCAGCGACTATACGGGTCCACTGTGCACTGTGAACCTTCACAAACTGTTTGTCACACAGTCCAGCACAGCATTGCTTTGTAATCAATAAGTAGCCATAACGTGGATTCGCGAGATTACTATTGTCGAAAATGGGTTAGAAGTTGTCTATGTCTCTACAGGCAGGTATGACAACAGGTTCAGTTTATATGGAACTGTGCATATAAGGAACACAACAAAAACAGTCTTATAACAAATTGTGTAAGGGAAAGCCCTCCTCCCTTCCTCCTATCTGGAGTCCTGCAAACTCATGTCTCTGCTAACTTTTAATTGATGAGGGAAGCTATAAGGAACGTGCATCTGGGAGGGGTCTGTTGTGTACCAGTACTTGTCAACACATCAATAGTGATGGGTAGGATTTATTTGTCTTACCCTAAATGGGTTATGTGTTACCATTAATATCATGTGCAGTGCAGACTGAAGTTCAGTTAGGATAGAGTCCCAGTAGGTGGCTATGGGGTATTTCCTCAGGCCTAAGTTGTCTTTTGTGTGGAGTGCAGTGCTCTCTATCTGTGCCCAGTTAAGCATTGAGCGTATCCAGGCTTCCAGGGGTGGGGGCTAAGGAGATTTCCATCTAACTGTAACAAGGTGTTTGGCCACTAATAAACCCAGATCCAGGAATCCGGAGGAGGCCCTGTATTTCTTGTGCCTGCAGCGAAGACTTAGGATGCATAGCTCCCATGTATGTAAATAGGGGGGCTCAGTGCATGCGGATAGGTAGGACATGACACTGAGCCAGTAGTTGTGTAGCCGCGGGCACGCCCATAACACATGCAGTAGATCAGCAGCTACCAGGTTACAGCGGGGCAGGCAGCATCATCTCAACAGTACGAATGATTGACGTGGACAGGAGTAAGATACATCCATTTTATAATGTAGAGCTGTATACGTTTAAAACGGGTATTGCGTGGCACATGTCTAGGGCTTTCTAACAATGCGGCCCATTCCTTGTCTGTGCAAGATTGCGTTAAATCAGCTTCCCATCACTGTCACAAGGTTTTGAGTGGTGGGGCGGTGTGAGTATGCAGCATTTCAAGTTGCCCTGCTTACTTTCTGTGCTTTGTAGGTCCTGCGATTTCCTTAGCTCCTCAGCTGCAAATAGGAGCTGGTGAGGGTTTAAGGGCAGGACACAGAGTCAATCCTGTGATGTCACTGGTGGTCAAGGAGTGTGTTGTGTCTTTTTCTCCTAAAATGATGGTCATTTTGTGGAATCAACAGTCATGTGCTTGTCTGATGTCTGCTTGGATGGTGTTTAAAAAAAAGCTGGCTTACCTTGCACACTGAGAAAGGTACTGAGTAGAAGTATTAAGTATTGCACAATATTTACTATTTCTTAACAGCCTCTGATATGTTTATGTACATGGATTTTTCCTAATTAACTCCACCAGCTTTTATAATGGACGCGTGGGGGTGGTTAACCAAGGAGTTATTGGCATACTGATTGTCTACGGTGAGTTGTAGAAGGGTACTGGGAAGGCTACATTATATGCTTGAATTATATGAGATCCTCTCCAAGCCAATGGAACAGCTACTGCCATACGCTGCACTTTGCCTATGTGGGAAAAGCATACTTCAAGGTTCACAGTCTTGGCATGGCCAGCATCCACAAACTCTTATGTGTTTCCTTTTTTTGATTCAGGGCAGAGAAAACTTTAACTGTCTTTCAGTCTCATATAGTCAAAATAAATCAGAAATTAAAAATGCATACAATTGTACATAGAGGGGCTTTGAGTCAGCCCTCTATAGCTATTCGTCTGCTCAGCTTTTTGCGTCTGTCCACCACGGCTTTCAAAACTGGGCAATGGCGGATTTTTTCAAGACTGATAGATATTGCATACCCATCTCGGGCACTCATAATCGCCCCCTAAAGCATTGTCACCACCAAGTGCAGCACTAAGCACACCACCTAAGCTTACACAATACTACCATGTATATCACAACCTTACTCCGTTTGTTCCAGTGACCTCCCTTTTCTCTCTCACAATTTTTCTCTTTTTAAAGATGGGAATACTAAACAGTTGCAAGCATGGATTCTTTCCAAGGGTCTCTCTTAATTGCGCAACAAGCAGATAGGACTGGTTACAACTTGTTGGGGCCTATCTAAAGCGGAAGTCAGAGGTCACTGTACCACACTGAGCACTTGCTTTAATCTCTCAACCCCTAAGAATTTCCGTGACACAGCTGAGTCTGCTGAGACCTTTCTGCGTCATTCAGCTTGTCCAGGGAGGCATTTAAAAGCAACGAAATAACACGCTCTGGATGCAAGTTGATGTACTTTGAAAAAAATGTGCAGTGCTTGTGAATGGTGTTTGTCTTAAAAACACTTATGCCTAGAAAACGAGGGGGCATACTTGCAAGAAAGTGGTGCATCGTTTCCGATGTGCCACTTTTCTTGCGTTGCCTCTACCCCACCTAATGACACCATGATTGCTCCCTATTTACAATACAGCGTACTACAGAGGTCGTTAGGAAAATAATGTCAACATTTTTGGTGCTATTGTGGCACTTTGCTGCACTGGCATAGAAAATATTGACCCTAGTGCAGCAAAGCACAAGGAGGCCCAATGACTTAAAATGGGTGTGTCATTTTAACGCCTGTTCTGAGCAGGCATTAAAAATGACAGAAAAAATGGCGCAGTGAAATGTCGCAAATTTCACTGCGCCATTTTTTTCAGGCCTCCCTGCTTTGTAACGCTCCCTTGCATACATTATGCCTGACGCAGGCATAATGTGGCACAAGGGGTTGCAAAGTGGCACAATGCAATCATCG
Source organism: Pleurodeles waltl (assembly GCF_031143425.1). Taxonomy (NCBI): domain Eukaryota; kingdom Metazoa; phylum Chordata; class Amphibia; order Caudata; family Salamandridae; genus Pleurodeles; species Pleurodeles waltl. The sequence continues at coordinate 678,506,015 of NC_090450.1, read as the reverse complement.
CGCAACTTTATAAATATGGCATCAGGGAAAATCCACTTTAGTGCCACCTTAGCATAAAAAAAAATGATGCTATAGAGACTCAAGGTGGAGCTACGGGCTAGTAAATATGCACCTTCATGACTCTTAACTAAAGCAACTAACTATTGCATTTACTCATCTCTTGCCCTTGTCTGTACAGGATGTGTGTCTGGCTAGGGTTTAAACAAATAAGCCAACTAGAGCTCATCCGACTGGTGATTGTCTGCATTTTGGACCAAATGAGGTTCCTTAGGGGGCAAACCACTGCTGCAAAGTTTGACATCCTTTGGCCTAGAACAAGTAGATGAAGTCAAAATCTTAAAGATTGTGCAGTTTTTGTGCAAGTTGCCAACATTGATTACTCTTCTACTTCTTTCCCCACTTAGGTGCATAAGTGGGGAAAGAAGTGGAAGGCCCTTGTCACCAGCCGCCTCGACTATGGCAACGTTCTCCACACCGGCATATTCTCCCACCTCCTAAAGAGACTCCAGACAATACAGAACACCATTGCAAGACTCATCTTGGACCTTGCTGGGAGCACCCACATCACCCCCACCTCAGAAACCTCCACTGCTTCGCCATCCAGAAGAGATATCTATTCAAGCTCCTCACGCATGCCTACAAAGCCCTATATGATCAAGAACCGGACTACATCAACCACCAATCATCATCAACACTTCCAATAACCCACCAGACACCTGCGCTCTTTCTCTCTTGCCCTCACCGACACACCCAGAATGTGGCACAGCCAAGGTGGTGGCTGCTCTGTTTCCTACATCGCCGCCAAAGCCTCAAATGACCTACCCTCCAAACTGCACCCTCACTAGCAGACTTCAGGAAGAGACTCAAGACGTGGCCCTTGGACAAAGACGTCGCACCCTACCACCTAGATACTCCCAGCAGTGACAGCAACACACTCTACAAATGACTGATTGATTGACATCTGTATATCAGAAGGCATTATCCTTCCATTTGAATAAGGTGCATGGCTACTGCTGATGCCACCAAGTCCCATTCTTTCCCAGTTTCCATCATTTTCCTCATTTGACAGCTTCTATGCCTGGCATATGTTGCTGTACAGATCACTGGACCTTCTCTGATTAGTGCCTTATTTGGAGTGCACACACATAGTACCCTACTGACCCTCTGGTTAGGCTGGTGCTGGGTAGCTGGTTATATATTTTAGTACTAATTATGACTATAGCTTGCACATCTACCTCTCACCGACTTTGCTCCATCACAATGCTAGCGTTGTGCCCCGCACGAACAGAAAAGCTCATTCCTGGTCACCTGCACACAACACCAATATGCTTCCCACATAGGATCACAACAAATGCAACACTGCCAACCACACTCTCCACACTCTTCTCTACAGAATAGTGTGCAATCAGTCTAAAAATGTGATTCAGCACCCCATAATGGGATCGAAGCACTATATAAATGTTACAAAATAATCTCTTATATTCATCTATACCTACCTTGCAATGTAGGTGTTGGGTCAATATAACAGGTGCAATAATAGTGCTATATAATATAATTGAGATATAATGCATGCAACACAATAAGGGTAAACCGCATCCAGTACCTTCACAGCACCCTTCATATTTTCAGTTCACCTCCTGCCCCAAAATAAACAGCCAATCAGTCCATCATTCATGCCCTCCATGCAAACTGTTTTCTTGCTCTCTTGATCGAGCTGTGATACTCGGCAGTGTTTGAAATGCACTTGGAAACAACCTGAAATCCCACATTGTAACGCATACTGGTGCTGTAGAAATATTGAAGTTACTAACAAATATCATCTCATTTCTGCCTATGTGGTCAGTCTGTAATCAATCATTTTGGCTAAGCAGTGTTTGAGTAGGAATCTTGAACGAATTGCACATGGAAGGTGGAAAGGGGATAAAGCATTGATAATCATAAGTAAACTCATCGTTCTTTATGTCGTCAAAAGAGCCAGGAGTAACTCTCTTTTCAAGTTTCATTACTATTGCGTGGCATATAGAAGGCACAGAGTCCCTCATCCACCATATTTTGATTTCTGGTTACTATAGTCTTATAGCCTGCAGCTGAGGGCTATATCAGTTGCAAAGGGCCCTGAACCCAAGTTATAGGACAGAGCCACAGGCAAGGATCTATAACGAGGGAAAGGACCTTTTACAGCTGATATAGCCTGAGGCACAATAGCTATAGGGCTATATTAACAGTCCACTCACTAAGGGTAGACACAGAAAGACAAACATTGGAATGTAGAAACAAAAGACAACACCAGCAATTATTTACCCTGAGGCACACTATTATCTTCCATGGCACTGTCAACATTCCAATGTTAAATTGATTCATGGACCTTTCCCTACTTTGTAATGATAGATAGCTACTGTGCTATGTGACATATTAGACTTTTTCATGGCTCCTCGGGTTTCATTTGGATTTGAAGGATATTTAGAAAATGTGTACCCCACAAGATTAAATCTCTTCAACATTGCTGAACACCAGATAGTGAGTTAAGCATTGTTTGAAAAAGGACTTCAGCACATGTTACATCTTTGCACTCGTAGTGGATGACCTGCAGCCAGTGCTTAATTTGTCAGGAGGCCATTGCAACTTGCACACCCATTGTCCCTACCAGGGCTGTCAATGACACTACCAACAGAAATCCTAACCATCACATTCCTACAAGTGTGACAATTCACACTTTTCAAATACATTAAACATGACTAATTCCTGCTGCATAGCTTTCGGTGGCAGGTTTTAGCTTTTTTGTAATGTATATTGAATAAGTAAAGAACTGTTGTACTCATCAAAAAATTAGACAGACTGCGCCAATATTTGACAGGTTGCAAGTGCTGGTGTTCACAATTTAGTACTGGTGCCAAGTACTGAAAAGCATTGGCTCAAATTGAGCAGCCAAAATCTACATCAGAACAGCAGTACAATCATTTTGGACACTATTCAGACTCTTGAACTTCTGTGCGTTGGGGTCTTACCAACATACAACTGTAGTGGCCCTTGACATCACTCAACCCGCTCTTTTTCGAATCCTAATGAGGAAATGACTCCTGTGTTCTAGCACTTTGACAAACACATTACCTTTCCAAACTAAAAGACAGACTTTTCATGCCATATACACTCATGTTTTGATATTAATAATTTTCCTGCTTAGGTAGGTACCACGATTTCAACCACCTCAAGGTAGTGTCATCAATGACCAAGGTGGCCGTTTTCTGTAGCAAGATGATATAGTTCATTCTCAATGTTACAGCTGCCATTGTACTGGCAAACCACTACTTTGACAAAATTGTTATGTTAAGTAACTTTGATTGTAATTACCAGAACAGGGGTCTACACTTCAAATTTATGTGACTGTGATTCAGTGGTCGTAGTGTGCGGGATCTGAGGGGCACGATGTGCCCATACTTTTTTAATTTAAGAAAGATAGTTCTCTTACTTTTTGTGAAAAGACAACCATCCCTGGCTAGATAATTCCAAGACCCAAAGTGCTACAGCTGAAATGTAAGGCAGGGACTCTTGTGTGCTGTGACCCAAGGAAGTAGCAGACAGCTAAACAAGCCTTCTTCCCAGGGTACCTGCTTGCCTGAAAGAAATGTAAATGTGCGCAACTGCTCATTCTGCAAAAGTAAAGGATGCCTGGAAGAGGTATTGACTTTAATTGATGGAGTCGCTTGAAGCTTCCTGATATCACATATTTATTCGCTTTCTTTGGTATTGCAAGGGTATTACCAGCTGAACTGTGAGGTGTGCACTCTTAAAGGACAATTCTAAAAAAAACGGAACTATATACAGTTTGGGTATTTGTAAAATCTATATTTTAGAAGCACCTTTTATCTTAAAGCTATTTGCACATTTTGTAGTGGTCCATCTTAAACTATGTGTAGTGCAAGTTTAAAATAATGACTTACTTATTCACAATGACATTTGGCACAGACTGGGACCTCGTAGCACTAAACATACACAAATCACTTTTCTCTAATGCACCAACCAAGAGTCACACCTATGGCTTTCAGGTTACACACACATGCCTCTGCAGTACATTAACTAATAGAGGTGTCATGATGTACAATACTGCATGTCCCACTGATAAACGTAAATTGCATTTATTTTCCATTTAAGCTGTGCTTTATTAAAAAAGTAGTTACCTTGGCCACGCTTTTGACCCCACCCTACACTTACTCACCGCACCCCTCTTTGCACACAGCATCACAGTTCCCATACTTTTTAATGCACTTCGACTACTTGATTAGAGCAATAAAACAGCAAAGTCTGAATGAGTGCTGGGAGTTCTACATCACAGACATCTGTGAAGACTGACAATATTATTTTTTCATGGACACAAAACGGGTTGTATGCATTGCCAGACATACTTCCTATGTTCGTAAAGAAGGTGTCTCGAGGCTCTCTCAGTGCTTCTTGCGCACATTCATGCTGGTTTCATGATAGAAAACCTTTCCCACCACTTTGCCCCTGTGTGGGAAAGTAGGTTACTTGCCAGAAGCCTCCAAGACCATCACTTGTTCTACTTGAATACCTTGGCAGAGATGACTAACACTTAATCATATGAGACGTGAAAATATGATTACTCTTTCTTTCAGACATAATACCAGGTTATTAAAATCTATTTGCTACTGGAAATTTGGGATAGAGACCGGTTTCTGTTATCGTTTGGGCCTGGTTTCTGTTATGGTTCGCTCCACTTAATGATCTGGCATGGCTGCAGGTTCTACAAGTGAGGATAATCTCATGTATCTGTTCTTTCTGATTGTTGTCAGGCCACTCTGATTTTGAGTGTTAGGACCAATGGTTTCTGGCTGTGCTTCTCCTGCTGGAATAAAGGAGTCAACCATGGCAGGCGCTCACTGAGCATGCACCTGTGACATATCATGGTGAATTTTTGATGGAGTAATAAACACTTGTGTGAAGCGTGCAAAGGTGATACCAACAGGCCTGATGGCAGATTAATTTCTTCATCCAAAAGTAGCCCCTGTAATGTGATGCACCTCTCGTTATCCATATTTGAATGAAGCTACATCTGTCAATGGACTGACCTTGCTGTGGCAGCACTGTAAGCATCTGGCTGCCTCAGTTCATAAAGGCACTACTTTAGGCTGGACATGGTGGCCAGGAGTCTGAGTAAGTGGCCTGGCAGGAAGCACTATGAAAAGCATAAGCAACATTACATTTAGAGGAAACTTTGTCCCAGGTTTGGAAGGATCTACACCCCAGTTTGTAACTCGCACTGTGCTAAGCATTATGGGCCTGATTTAGAGTTTGGCAGAGTGGGTTACCCCGTCACAAACGTGATGGATATCACATCCATCGTGTTACAATTCCATTATAGCCTCTGGAACTTGTAATACAGCGGACAGGAAATCCATCACATTTGTGAAGGAGTAAGTCCTTCACCAAACTCTAAATTAGGCCCTATGTCTTTTTAGTTGCTAGGTTTGGCTTTAGACAACTTTTGTTCTCTGTCATAACTCGCATGATAATAAAAGAGAATGAAGACAGAGGTTTTTAATATTGATTTTAGCAGTTAGTCATTTGGCATTGCGCTTTTGCATTGGGAATAGGCAAAATACTAGTCCGTCTCCATGGTCTCACTATGTAGCTTCCCTGACTTGAATACCCAGCAAAGTGTCATTAGCAGGCATACACAGCAGAGGCTGTGCAGTGTAGCAGCAATCACATCCACATCTACCACTTCGCATGACAGTAAAACGGCAGCAGCAGAAATAGCTATAACCTTAGTAGCAACCATAGTTACATCCAGGACAGAGGCAACAACTGACAGTGCAGCATAGCTGCTACTTCAACCAAGGCACTGCAGGTACCGCAGCAGCAAGCACAGCTAGCATCATGGCAGGAAGAACAGCAATAACAACTGCTTCCAACGAGGCAGGGGCAATGAACTTAGTTGTAAACACAAAAGGGACAACAACGATGACATTTTCTACAACAGCAGGGACAATGTTAGTCCCAGCAGCAGGAAGGACAGCAACAACACCAGCTGCTCCAATAGCAAACAACAGTTTCAAGCATAGCGGGGGCCGCGTGATTGACCAAACTTTAATAACAGCAGGGACCAGAGGAGTGACCAAAGCTTTCACTACAGCATGAGCCTGAATAGCGACAACAGCTGTAACCACATCAGGCACAATAGCTATACACTAGTGGCCACAGCTATCATGAAAGCAGTAGCAACAGTAGACACAATAGCTTCAAAGATAGCAAAGAGGACAGCAGCAACAAGCTGAGCCCTCACAGTAGCCACAACAGCTGACAACACAGACCACAATAGCAGCACTAGCTGTAACAACAGGTGCAAGTACTACAGGGACCACATTAGTTATGATAGCTTCCATCATTGCAGTCACCACAGCAGTGGCTACATTAGCAGCCATAGATCAAAGATATTCCCATTAGACAGAACGCAGAGGAAACCACAGCTGTAACCATGAAGACCACACCTGCCACAATGGTAGGGACAACAGTAGACATAACAGCAGGGCCACCAAAGAAACAACTGTAAACACAACCTGACCTATAGTAGCAGCTCCATCTTCCACCATAGCATGAACAACAGCAGCAACAGCTGTCATGACAGTAGCAAATATACAGCAATAGCTAATGTACTGCAGATGCAGCAGGTGCAACGCCCACAACAAGGATCACAAGGATCACAATGACACTAGATGCCACAAATGCAGGGGCAACATCAGCAACAAGCACAAAAATGGTTTCAGGAGTAGCAACTGCAGTAAACACAGAAGGGACCACAACTGCCACCATGACAGGGATAACAGCAGCCAAATATCAATTGTGACTGAGACAGTGACAATGGCAGTGATAATAGCTGTAACCACTGGAAAGACACATTCCCCACAATAGGAACAGAATTGACATCAGTTGCTATCATGGTAGGCATAACTGCTGACAAAATAGCCACCATCACAGCAGCAACAAAAGCTGCTAGAGTGGTGACAGCATCTTCAAGCACAGCAGGGACCACATCAGTCACCAGATATGTAATGAAGGCAAGGGCCACATTTGTCACAACAGCTGCAACCAAGGCAGGAACCAGAGCATTGGTTACAACTATAACCAAAGAATGGCTATCACTGTAGAAGCAACAGTAGAGTGACCCAAGTATCTTCCACATCAGCCCCAACAACTGTCACCACGGCTACTACCACAGTGTGACAAGATCGGCAACAATAGCTGCAAGAACAGCAGGAACCACGGCAATGACAACAGCTTCCACACCAGCTATTACTGCAGCACAGACTGGACATCAGTAGTGACCACAGAAACTCCACAGGGACAACCATAACCAAAGCTGTTGCACAGCAGAGACACCACTTGACACCACAGCAGCAAGAACAGTCTTGACAAAAGATTTCACCACAGCAGGGACCAGAGCATCAATAACAGCAGCCTGTACAAGAACCATATCATCAACAAACACTACCCCAAAAGCAGGGAACACAGCAGCCAACACAAATATAACCACAGTAAAGATCACAACAACCATAGTTGCTGCTGCAGCAGAGACAATAACAGGAACACAAGTTGTCACAAAAGGAGGAACCCAAAACTAACCACAGCTGCCACAGTAGCATGGGCAGCAACAGAAACAACAGCTTCCAGGAAGACAAGTACAACATAATTGATCACAATTATACATAGAGCAAGAACCGCAGTAGCAACATCAGCTGCACCACAGCAGAGACAATAATCGCAATAATTGCATTATGGTAGGGATAACAGAAGTGATCACTGATGTGACTGACTGTAAAAAAATAAAAATAATCAGTGGAATGTTTGAATTTATCTCAGCCATTAGTAGTTTATCATGGGACTCATTTCAGTTCATCAGTTTCTTTGTGTATGTTGCCATTACGGACAACCAACCTTTATTAGGGTAATTGATATATAAAAAGGCATGCACAAACGAGAAAGGGCTACATTTCCTCAATTTTGACTAACCTGCCTCTTTTTGTGCATTCTACTTCTGTGAACTGTGCTTTTATTCCTCATTTTTGTGGCGCATGCTGCCACTGATACAGTGAGGTCTATACAAAGGCTATGCACATTTGTAAATGCCTGTTTCATGCATTAGCATATTAAAGACAGACCTGTTGACCTTGCCTATCCTGTCCCTCTTTTTTTGTTCTGAAAGATAGTAAAAGTGCCTGGCAGTTTCTTAATCTAGAAATTATAAGGGAAATGCAGCACAGAGGAGGTAGAGCCATGATTCCAAGAATAATTTTGCTTTTAATCATTTGTAGATATTACTGCAGCACTTTCTACAATTTTTTTTGTAAAGAATTAAATATGTAAGATATTGAAAAGATATTGCTGTGTACTATATTTGTAATATATAGTGTAGTACAGAGTATTTTTTATTTTTACACATGTTTATTTTTTTTATTTATTTAAAGTACCGTATTACTTGCTATGAACTACTATGATACTCCACACATATTTTTGAAATATAGAAATTTATAAATAATTTCCCCAACCTATTACCACTTTAACAAAGTAGTAATAGGTGGGGAACAATATAAAACCTAATAATTATCTGTAGCTAAAGCTGCAACTTAGAAATCAGCCAAAGTACACTTAAAACAACCTGGCCTTTAACTTTTGTAATGCCTACTAATTGCAGCGCTACTTAAAAAAAATAAAAATTAAGCTTGTTAAAGAATATACATACACTGTACTACATAAACATGTATATATTTTTTTCTGTAGCTACAGCAGTACTTTGTAAGTAGTCGCGCAGCTCTCCCTAAACTGTTAACAAATATATATAAATACATTTCTCTATCCATTCTCTGCTATTGAACTGTACACCACTCTACTGTACCACCCTCCACTCAATGCCACTCCACTGTACACTATTCCACTGTATGCCACTCCAGTCTATGCCACTCCACTGTATCCAGGTCCACTCTATGCAACTGCGCTATACAACATTCCACTGTATGCAACTACACTTTACGCCACTTGACTCTAAGCTATTCCACTGTATTCTATTCCACTCTACCCCAGCCTAAGCAAATATGCTTTATGCTACTCCACTCTATGCTCATCCACTGTATACCACTTTAATGTGCACCATTCCACTCTACTCCACTTCACTTTATGCTATTCCACTCTACACCACTACACTGTACGCCACTCCAGCCTACAACACTCCACTCAACACCACTCCAGTATACGCTGCTCCACTCTATGCCACTCCACTCTATGCTATTCCTCTCTACACCAATACACTCTCTGCCTCTCTACGCCACTCAAATGTATGTCACTTCACTCTATGCTACTTCACTCAAACCTATTACACTGTATGCTAATCTACTTTACACGATTACACTGTATACCATTTCATTGTATGCCACTCCCCTGTATGCCACTCCAGTGTAGGCTATTCCAGTGACACCACTCCACTCTACCATACTCCATTCTATACCACTCCATTGTATGCTTTTCCACTGCATGCCACTCCACTGTACGCCACTCCAGTGAACACCTCTCCACTTTATGCCACTCCACTCTACACCAATAAACTATATTCTTTTCAACTGTATGTAACTACACTCTGTGCCACTTGACTCTACACTATTACACCCTATGCCACTCTACTGTATGCCACTACACTGTACGCCATACTGCTCTATGCCGTCCCACTCTGTGCCACTCCACTCTATGCTATTCCACTCTTCACCACTCCACTCTATGCTATTCCAGTATAGGCCACACCACTCTACCCAACTTCACTCCACGCCACTCTACTGTACTCCACTAAGCTGTGCTCCACTCAATGACAGTGTACACCTCTCCACTCAACCACACCATACTCCTCTCTTTAGCACTCCACTGTACAACAATGCACTCCTGTCAATGGGAGTCTACTTTACTCTATGCCACTGTACAGCCTTCTACTCCTCTCTATGGCACTCTAAGCAGCTCCCTCTATGCCACACCACACCACACCACTTTACTATACTCTACTCTATGTGACACTACTCTACTCTACTCCACTAATGCACTGTACACCACTCCACTGTATGCAACTCTATGCCTTTCAACTCTACTACAGACTATGCCACCCTACTCTACCATACTGTACTCTACTCAACTCCACACCACTATACAACACTGTAATCCACTCTGTGACACTCTGTTCCACTCCACTGTATAAAACTCCACTCCACTCTACAATACTTTGGTCAACTCTACGTTACGCCAGTCCAGTGTACTTTGCTCCATGCCACTCTATTCTACAACACTCTATTTCGCTCTTCACTATGCTACCACACTGTACTGCACTGCACTACCCTATATCCTACTCTATGCCACTGTACAACACTCTACTCTACACCTCTCCAGTCTACCACACCACACTCCACTCTACAAGACTCTGCTACACTCAGTGCCACCATACCACACTGTACTGCACTCTATGTCTCTACTCTACACAGTACTGCCCTCTACTCCACTCTATGATCCCACACTCCAATGTACACTTTTCTACTCCACTTTACGACATTCTATGACACACCACTTCACTATACTGTACAAAATGCCACTCCAATTGACGGCGGTTTACTCAACTCCATGGTGTGCCTCTTCACTCTACTGCACTCCACACCACTGTACTGTGCAACATGCAACTCCACACTATGACACTTTACTCCACTGTATGCAATGTCACTCCAGCCTGCTCCACCCATACAGTTTTTCTACACTAGAATCTACAACACTATACTGTACAAGACTCTCCTCCACTGTACTGTTTGACACTCTACTTAACAACAATCCACTCAAAGGCACTGGACTCTACAATTTCAAACACATAAAAAAAAAAGAAACATTAGAATGAATTTAATGATAAAAACAAAGGCTAAAACATAGTTATAATTAGGAAACCTTTATTCTTTCCATACAAACCAGAATGAAACTACACAAATTTATAGTTATACCTTAAACTTGTAATTAATACACCACCTTTAAATTACTATATCTTTGCTTCTTCTTTATATACAAACCAAACTTTAACTACAGGGAAATTATACATTTTAAATTGATACTTATACCCTTTAAATTTAAAATATGTGCAACTGTTTGAATTATTCTAACTTGCACACCTCCATACACAGTGCTAACTGTAACTCACCTACACTATAACTCATATATAAATATATAAATATATGTATATATATATATATTTTGTTTTTTAAATTGATGTAAAACTAATATAATGCATTTCACATGCATACCTTCTAATATTCTAATGCCCTGCCTCTATTGTTTTCCAATGGAGTGTGTTCCAGTACCAGTGTTTGGCTCTCTGTGATACTTGACTTACTCCAAGGCTAGGCAGGACTATATTTGAGACTGTCTTGGCACATCTAGTGCTGTAGTAACACTACTAATGTGTTTTGCGAATTGCAATTGCTTTACCTTTTGTGGGCATGTGTTTTGTATTAAGTGTTTTGTTTTAGGTTTCCCCTCCCAAGTCCCTGCTTAACTTCTCACCTATTAAGTAGCACTTTTTCCCCATTTTCTCACTACTGACCCTGGTCACTCTCTTACTTCTTGTTACATTGTGGTGGCAAAGCCGACCATACAAATTTGAAAGGAGAGGTAGAAGCAAAGGTCCCCTACCATAGGTTTGTGAATTGCAGTCAGTCAATGAAGTCTTTATTCGATATTTCATCATAAAAGACATGCTACCCGTCATAATACTTATAAAATTATCAGTGCTAACGATTATAACAATAAATACAATATTTCATAAAAGCTACTAAGAACGTATTAAATCTATCTAATGCTTCATTTGTTAAATATTTTAACATATTAAAAAAAAGAAGTACATTACTTTAAAAACTCAGTTCTAAAGTTCAAGATAATTTACTTATCTAAAACATGTAGCTGTTTTAATAGTTCAGAACGAATTATCCATGCCCACCCCAGGAATTTGGCCACCCCTATTGCTAAAGTAGGTGAAGGATCGGTTTTAAGGATCCTACAAGCAGTCTCGGCCGATTGTGTGCCCAGACTTTTGCATAGGGGTACCAACCACTTCTTCCTTGGGGCAGCATATAATGGACAGACAAAAAACAAATGGCTCACATTTTCCCGCATTTCAGTACACAATGGGCATTTATCTGGGCCGCCAGTGCCCCAGGGTGAGGTTAAACACCTTAATGGTATTGAGCCCACTCTAACTTGGTGATATAATTTGCGGTCCATAGGTTTTGTAATAACATCCCAGTACTTTTCAATTGCAGAGGCATCTTTCACGTGTACAAAAGTTGTTGTAAGGGAACTACCTATAAGGGATGAGTGTCTTATGCCTACCACTCATTCCCAATATAGTTGTTTCAGCTCTTTTTTTGAAGGAAAAGTAGCTGAGTCTGGGTTGTGCCAAAGGGCACCTAGACCCATGGCACAAAGGGTGGTTCTAACACCCTTAAACCAACCAATCTTATCGGATCCTAGGGTGTCCCTTACCTCGAGGCAAGCTTTTCATATATAATAACAGCTCTGGGGTAGACCACAACCTCCGCCAGAAGGCCAAAGGCCGAAATCTGGCTTGATCTTCCACCGGTTGGAGCCCAAGGTCATAAAGGAGCGGGATACGTGGAGATGACCTCGGAAGACCAACCGCCCCTCTTGTAAATCTGTTTTGGGCCAGCATCAGTCGGTCCAGATTGCTATAACCCCAAAGCTCTGCCCCGTACAAGACTGAGGGAAGAATTTTTGACCCATAGATTTCCATAAGTGGGGACATCGGGCGGGTAAATGATCTTTTATATTCCTTAAGAAGGGCACCGCCTAGTTGAACATGTTTAAGTGCTTGGATATCAATCTGGGGTTTCCAACTTAAATTATCACTAAAATGCACACCCAGATATGTAAATTCATTAGTTTGCTCAAGAATAGCACCACCCATTTTAACCCCTGCCACAGTTTGGGTTCGACCTCTTAGTACCATGAATTTTGTTTTAGAAACATTTACTTCTAGCTCATGCTCGTCACAAAATAACTCAAATCTGAGTAGGGCCTGCTGGAGCCCTTGCCTTGTCTTTGATAATAACAAGGTATCATCCGCGAACATGAGCAATGGTACTTTCATTCCCGCTATCTGGGGAGCATCCGTGGGATGTGTTACAAAATATTTGGGAACCCCGTTAATAAACAGGGAAAACAAAGTGGGAGCCAGGACACATCCTTGTCTAACACCTTTCAAAACATGGAACCTGTCCGTAACCTCGCCAGGCTTGCCCCAGCGGACTTGGGCATAAGTATATGCATGAAGATTCATTAAGAGTCGCACTAGAGCCCTGGGCATTCCCTGTTCCAGTATGCAATCCCATAATTTAGTCCTAGGGACCAAGTCGAATGCAGATCTTAGATCCACAAAAGCGGCATACAACTTGCCCTTACCCAAAAAAACTGTTTTCCAATATAAAAGGGCAAAACGAAAGGCTTGATCAAGGGTGCTTACATGAGGTCTAAAACCCGCCTGCAACGGAGTCAAAATATCTGAGTCTGTTATCCATTCCTGTATCCTCCCTAAAATGAGGCGCGCTATGATTTTTTGGATCGCATCAATAAGGCTGATAGGCCGGTAATTTGAGGGTACTGAGCGATCGCCTTTCTTGTATATAGGAAGGATTTCTGCCCCATACCATGAGTCAGGAATTTTAGCGCCTGCTGCAACTGCATTCACCAGGTGGAGTATATAAGGTACCCACAGGTCCTGGTCTTCCAAACAAATGTCAGCTGGAATACCATCTGGGCCAGGGGCCCTCCCTTTGGGAATGTTTTGCAGGCAATTGATAACTTCAGTAACTGAGAATATTAACGGCTCGACGGGCTCAAGACAGTAGGGTATAGTCACTTCTACTGTATGACACTTAAACTGATCCTCAAATTTTTTTACCCACTGATGATTAGAGACAAATGTTGGGCTATAGTGGGCGTCCTGCGAGATACCCCATTTTATGAGGTACCAAAACTGTTGCATATTGCGTTTACCACAGGCTTCTGACAACATAAGCCAGCGTTCCTTGTCCCACTTTTGTTTTGCTTTACGTTTTGCCTCATTAAAGAGTTTTCTACAAGATCTAATCTGGCTATGATTTTTGTTTTTAATAGCCTCAAAGAGAACTCTTTTTGTCTTGCTACACTCTTTGTCAAACCAGGTAGTGGATGAGTAATTCTTGGTCCTAGGTTGTTTAGGGATAAATTTACTGAACAACGTTTTAAGTTCCTGAAACAAGTCAGAATGGGTACGTATAAGTTCGCTGTTAATCTCGTCCTGTGAGCCACAATTGTTTAAAAGCTCCACAGAACTAGACACTAAGGTTCTTATCGCCCTACGGGCCCCAGCGTCCACAGCTATTTTGGGCCAGCGTACCCTGCGCGTATCGTTGCTCACAATGACCTCTTTTTCTGTTATATTAGGACCACTGCCCTCAGACCTCTGAAAGCTGGAATCCCTTAAGGTCAAAACCAGCGGGTCATGATCGCTCTCTGGGCGTTCCGTAACTAGCATATCAACAACTGCAAACCACTGCCTCACATCGACCAAAATATAGTCGATGCGACTACTGTGTCTGCCGTTGTTGAACGTATGCCTGCCCTTCCTATCTGACTTGACCCTTCCATTAACAGCTCTTAGACCCATATCCAGGCATAGCCCCTTGATATAGGTGGCTGAGCTCGACCACTTAGCAATCGAAGGTATCTCGAGTTGGGGAATACCCCAGGATAGATCCTCATCCTCGGTGAGCGGGCCGTCCTCAATACCCAAAGGCTCAAAACAAGTATTAAAATCCCCCATCACAATCTTGTGGCCATCGGTCGTTGTTCCTGATAGAATGTCATCCAACAGGAGGAGGGTCGGAGAAACCCTTCCTCCCTGGAGGCCCCTGACATAAATATTAACCAACAAGATGTTTATACCTTGGTTGGACTTAATCTTTAAGGCAATTATGTCTGGACTATCAATTGTCACTTCTTCAACTCTTACACCCGCACTTTGGCGGACCCATATTGTAAGACCTCCAGCAGGACGCCCTTTCTGGCCTCTAATTGCTGGCTTGCTAAAGTTCAGATACCCCACCCGAAATATCGGTGTGATAGCCCATGTTTCCTGGAATGCAATTATATCGCCCTGATCTATGAAGTCCCTCCAATCAGGAATACACTGGCTGGACTCCAGACCGGCTATATTCCAGGATATATACCTTGATAACATATCAACAGGCTCAGCTAAAGCAGAGGGTGAGTCCATACTAAAATTGGGTAATGCAGACAATGTACCAAGGGTAATGTCAGGATTTTTACTTTGATCTGTGGCAATGGCCTTCCAACTTATGTCTTCTATGTGGGGGGATTTCAACAAAGTTCAATTAACTATTTCTTCTCTACCAATGAGTCAATCATTCTCATCTAGGCAGGATAACGGCCCATATCTCCCGGCAGTAATCAAGGGTTCAATGCTTTCTGGTGCAAACCAACCCCTAGGAGGGTTAATGACATTTTTATTATTCTGAAAAGGCACCTTCACCTCGGGATACACCGTAGGATAAAAATCTGGTAGTTCCCACGTGACTATTGGACCATCTGCAAGTTGCGGGCACCAGCCTCTCAAAAATGGGACCACATTTGTACTCCTAAAATTAACTATTACCAGATCACCTGGGATATCTTTAATCATGTGGCCAAGCCAACCCACCCTTCTCACATTTAAAATTTTTCCATCAATGGTAGGGGGGAGGGGTCTATTCTTAGTAAGCCAGAAGGCTACTTAATTTTTTAAGTCATTGTAACCTTCTTTTTTACCTGAACTAAGTTCTGGGACTCCTGACAATATACATACAAATGGAGCGGCCTCCGGTGGGAGATCAATCCTAACATTATAATTATTGTTGTTGTGCTCTTTTGCTTCCTTATAGACTCGAGTTAGTTGAGGCCTACCCTCTAGGGACCCTTGGATCACTTCGGGTTCCCTAGGTATAGTGGGCTCCGCCTCCAAACTTATTTCGTTACATGGGGCTTTATGTCTTAAACTGCTGCCCGCGAGTAATGCCTGCTCAACACAATTTCCAGATGGTAAATCTAGAGGTACCGTTAGTACATCTGCTGGTGTCGATGTTGCTTGTACCCTCAGACTATGAACCTCTTGGGTAAGTACTTCAATTTTCAACAATAATGTGCTAAAAATTTCAGCCATTTTTGTCGCTAACTTATCCTCTACTGTTGCCAGTATATTTTCTATATACTGCCTGTTATGACAGCAACCCACTGGCTTATCAGATCCCCCGTCTGATCCCTTTGTTTTAAAAGTATGGGTTTTTGCTTCGAGGGGCTTTCGAGAATTGCTGGCCTTCCCCACTCCTCTTTTGCCCAACGACTTTCTACAAGCCCTAACTGCTCTTGCTGGTTGGGGGGGAGTCTCTGCCATAACCACGGGGCTAGATGGGCTCTCGCCAATTATACCCATTAAGTCTAAGGGATTAGAATATATCTGTGCCTCAGTTAGTATCATATCCTTATCAGTGTTGGCGCCCAGATCCTCAAAGGTAGACACTATATGAGGGGAGGAGCTAGGGTGTGACTGAACGGGGGAACCTCCTTTCCCTAGGGAGACTCTGCGATCGCTATTGATCTTTTTCACCAGCTTAACCAGGTAGTTATCAAGCATAGTAGCCCCTAGATTTTTTACGGAGTTATTACAGTTAGCCATCATAGGTTGGTAGCAGTAAGTACCACCAGCTATAATTCAGCAATACAAAACACAAAACCGCGTGATCAAGATGTAATACAACTAATTTACAATTTAGGCAGAGTCCCGTACCCAGTCCAGTCTTTTTCAGGCCTCTGAGGGCCACAGAGGGCCAGCCCCTTGCCCGGCGCCGCCCGCGCGCGTCCCACGGTGCGGTGTACCTTGTTGCAATTTAAGGGCCCCGAGCGGGCCCGGGGGGCGTAACAGCACTTTCGCGCCACTTGGCGCACAGGAAACCCAGAGGATTCTGGGTATTGTAGTCCTCCCAGCGTGTTTTAGCAGGCAGCCTACAACGGCAGTGGTCCGAGCCGGCAGCCCTGTGTCCTCATCTGCTCCCAAACGGTTGGCCTTTCTCTTCCGACCAGGCTGAGCTACCACTACCACTAGGCTCCTTACAGAGCCATTCTGTGGGAAGATAGAGGCTGGGGCCGTCTCTGGGGGGGCTAGCACAAGGGGGGCAGGAGACACAACTTCCACTTTCCACTTCGGAACGGGAACGAGGAGGGTTTTGCCGCTTGATGGAGCTGAGGCTGGCTGGAGAGACAGATCCAAATTCTTCCTCACTTCCTCACTTCACGCTCAGGAGAATTAGGCCGGGAACCAAAAAGGCCATTAACTTCCTTCTTTGGAAACTGGATTTTTAAGATCTAATCGGTCATGCGTAACCCATTTCTCCAAACGCTTGTTAAAGTTAAAGTCAATGTAATGCACATAGAAGAGCTTCTTCCCACTGATATCTTTCAAACTCAAAATCTCCACCAGTGCACCTCCGCCATCTCCCCCGTTCAACGACTCTGCCACAGCCCCCCGCCCCTTGCACAGGTCACAGGGAGGCTTTCAAACACCTGAGCTAAAGGCACCGCGGACGGCTGGTGTGCAGTAGTTATTTACTTACTTACACGCTGGAGCCCCCTGCCTACGGTGGGAACATCCATTCCACATAGAGCTTGTCAGAGACGGGGACCGAGGAGGAGAAGGCGCACCTCCGCCAGGGTGCAGACCTCAATGGCCACAGCAAACAAAGTGCCCGTTCCGCAGGCTCCAATGAGACGCCTCTCTCACGTCAAGAACCCGCCCGGAGATGCCACGGGCTGAGTGGAGATCAGGTGAGTTCCGGGCAGGCGTGTACGCGCCTCGTAACCGAGAGGGAAGAGTCAGTGTGCTATACAGAGCCGAGGAGGTCAGCCCAATCTACCAGATATGGGGCAGTGAAAAAGAAGGGTGCACAGAATCCTCCAACTCCAGAAGCTGCGGCGAGTTCCGAGCTCCGAGATCCAAGCGCCGTGCTTCGAGCCACCCGGCGAGAGTTCCCGACAAAAGTCCCCCTCGGGCCCCCCCAAAAGCAGCAACAGCGGTGGTGGTAGCTGCAGCGTTCGTACTCCGCACCGCGCTGTACTCCGACGTGAGCCACCCGGCACCTGCGTGAGCTCCCGGCACCTGCGTGAGCCCCGGCACATGCGTGACAGACAGTGCATTGCATTTTGTGAGTATGTGAGTAGTATCACTGTACTATATTATTGCTTTACGTGCTAACAAATGTGCTTTGTGAATCAAGCCCATAAAATTTAGTCTATGTCTTAAGCCTACCATGTTTTCATTTGTACGTTCATGTAGTCACTAGATGGAGTGCTTGCAGCAGTACGGTTTGAAAACGAGGGTACTGAACAGAATGTGAGTCGCTTCATCCTATGGACATTTGCCACTGCCTGTGCTTCTCCAAAAGATCTTTTCCCTTCCACTGAATGGCTGTAGGCATGGCAAAGTGATCTACTTTGTGCAAATTGATGCTTCACGTCGATAGATGGAAGCTTCGCTTTGTCAGTCCAGTCCTCAGAGATGCATTAGTTTGTGTCAGTCTCCTCTGAGATCCAGGCACCTCCCTTTTCACTCCTCCTCACTCCCTATCTTCACACACTTTTCTCTGTGTCAATCATTGTCCAGGTCTGCTCAGCATGCATAAAAGTCATTTGATATCGTAAAGGATGGGCCAGTGTGTACATTTTTAGGGGAGACACATTTGAATGTGGAATTCATCAAACATGTAAATTCTATAGTTTATTTTAATCCACAACAAGCACAAGTAATGTTTTAAACTTTTAGTAGCAGCAGTGTCAAGGAATACTATGCAAAGTGTGAACAGCATATCTAAACCTGCTTTCTTTCAGTTCTGTAATGGTTTTGTTTCTCTTTTATTGAATATAAAATTATAGTGGGTAACTAGAAATTACAGGGATTTTTTTCCACCAAGGGGTTCTGAGTGACATCGAACAGACAACTAGAGTGAACCCCTACTCAGGGACAGAACATTAATGGTAAAGCAATACATAACACCACATCTCCTCTGTCCTAAATTTAACAAAATATATAAGACCTCCTGACACCTACCCACCCCAGTCTCTGTGCCTTCCCTTCTCTCGCCTCTAAAAGTCAACTCTCCAGCGCTGGTCTAACAGGCTCTCATAGACCCCAGCCACAGCACCCTGGAATTCTTTTATGACATAGCAACAGTGGGAAACTAATTCTATTACCCACTGTTGATTTGTCATAGCAGTGAATGACTGGATTTAGAATCCATTCATTTACAGTAGGAACTCACTATCAGAGCCATACATAATTTATAGAATTATACATGGGTAACAGTGAATTGAGGAGATGTTTGTTATGGAGGGATTCTGAGTCATATCAAATAGACAATGAGAGCGCAGCTCGAGTTGTCTATGATGTCACTCAGAACCACAAAGTGAATAACATTCCATTAATTCACGTTTTATCCATCTCCATTTTTATTGTTAAATATGGCCATAAAAATCCTCTGCCCATGCTTTTAACTGCTATGCCGGGGCAAGGCAGCAATGGGGGAGCTATACATGGCCTCTTCTCCATGATGTAAATGTTAAAAGACTTACCTCACCTGCCATTCTTAACCAATCCCTAGAGTCTTCCATGACTCCCTTCCCCCTCTTCCAGCTGCGCTTTCTGCTTTCAGTTCAAGGAAACAAGCAGCCTTGTGCTGACAGACTCTTAGAGAGCGCTGTCAGCCTGGCCTGGAAAGCCCTTAAGTCATAGTAATAGTGGGCAATGATTTTTGTTATCAACTGTTGCTATTGCATAGTGGTGATTTACCAGATTACGAATCTGGTGTAAACCATCAAGGCTTCCTATGGAAGCTATGCATAACAGAGAAAATGATAGATGGGTATCTGTGAGTTATGGGGATGTTTTTCACCGAGGGATTGTGAGTGACATCAAATAGATAATGTGTAGCGAACTTCAAGTTGTCTGTGATGTCACCCAAACATCAACTGTTGCTACATCATAGCAGTGGATTACCATGCTTAGAATCTGGCGTAAACGAGAAAGGCTTCATAGGGAAAACATACATAACTAAGACAAAACTTCAAGAAAAAATACATGAATGATGAAATACAATGGAAACTTGAAATCTCTCCAGTAGTTGATGTGAACTTGTCACACCCTTCAAATACCATAGATGCATTTGAAGTTGAGCTGCTGTATGAACCAAGGATACCTACTTGTGTTAGTCCACTGTTCTATGGCAGGGCCCCTGGTTGGTGGCAAGGCTTGGCTAGCCATAACTCCTTACCCATTCTGCTTGTTTCTCTTTAAAGGAGCATGTGTATTTCATCCACCAGTTTCATAGGTCTGAAATCACAGCTGTTTACTGTTATCAAAGTCAATGGTACTCTTCCTATTAACTCCAGAAAGATGAAAGGTTAAGTGGACACATCAGAATTCAAACATGTGACCATAGGATAAAACACGGATTCCTGTAGTGAATACATTAGTCCACAGAGCCATCCATCAGACTGCATTCTCCAAAGTGTTCTTTCTCCACACCTGCGCTACATACTGACTTGCGTGGATCAGTGATCTGTGTAGATCTGACTAGTTGGATGCCAAAGAGTCTCTTCGTGTTCACAATAGACTTCTATAGTCTTGATTTGACATTATGGCAGTTTGTAAATAATTCTATGTCTTTGGCTGCCTTTCATCTCCTTTCATTATTTAATTCTATGATGTTTTCGTTCCTGACTTTGGTTGCAACTATGTCAGCTGTGGTAGAATTCCTGGTTTAAAGAGCTCCTACCCTTAAGAGGCCAGATGTTAATGGAGATGAAATGATGTTAAGGGAGATGAAGGACTTGTGCTACTGTAAAGTAAGGCAAGTAGCAAGTAAATGGTCTCCTTCTGTCCCAGAGTCAAAATGGATCACAAGCTGTAACAGCTTTACCTCAGTTAGGAGTTTGCAGGGCATGATGAGAGACCAGCAATGCTTCACTAAAAAACTATTTGCTTGGAGACCCAGAAAACCACAAGATGGGGTGTTTTAATTTACAAAGTCCTAACTTATATATATATTATTATATCTCTGCACAACCCTAACCACTCGCTCGGTGGGAATACTTCTCTGCTTATGGACAACGAATGATATAGATATGGAAGTACAACCCTTGTTTTGGATGCATCAAGATCGTTGCATGACGTGTGACAACCATAAGATTGTCCTCTAATTGTCCCTCCCATCACGACCATTTATTTCATTCATACTACGAACCACAAGCCATCACAGCTAGTAGGATAGCTCAGTGAGCTGAGCTACAAGCAAAAATACACACTGAGAATTTGCCGCACCACATCTACTGCTGCCCCTCCTGACACAGAAACACGATTCCAGTCTCTGACGGAATCCTCGTGACCAGGGTGTTAGGGTACTTGAACCCCAAAGTGCTGCAAAGCCTTACTAATGGCTATACAGTGCTATAACAGAGCATACCTCTTGTTCAAGAGATGTGTGTGTGTGTGTGTGATGAAAAAGTCAAATGTTCAAATCCATTCCAGACTGGATGGTTTGTAACTAGGCTGGACTGACAACATAGGCAGATCACCTAATTTGTATAGAATATATGGATGGTGCACCTCTAACCTTTAGAACTTCACAGTCTACTCCTAAAATGGGGTACCTATTTGTTCCTATGATTGTATGGCGAAGACTGGTAATGAGCAGCAAAGAAACTTCCGCAGTACAGCTGTTAACAGCACACAGCAGATAATTCTATGTTTTATGTTTGGTGCTCCAACCCTCAATGTAGAGCTCCCCAATAAAATTGTGTTAAAATAATAAACGCCTGTCCCACCAATGTGTTTTTCACTCACATGTCTATAAGACTCCAGCAAAGCAATTCAACGTCAGCAGCCTTTCATAGGTTTAATTTCGATTTGGGATTTAAAAGCTGATCTCTGGGCAATGCCCTGCTTGCACGAGGTTTGGAATTATGAGTTGTGCAGTAAACACTGGACCCCACAGGATTGTGCCCTGCTAAATTTCGTCAGTTCAAGTTTGCTACGCTTAGCTCAGTTCAAAGATGCTGTAAATTCAGGGGCATGTGGAACCTGAAGTAGAAAACACTAAATCCAGCATGCAATTGTATTATTTCACTAGGAAATCTCAAAATTAGAGGTGTTTACCCTACTTGATAAATACCGCACCCTATGGCACAGGTGCTTATTGGTTAGAGTAAGATACTCACTCCTATCCAACCCACCCATAATCAGGGTCATGGCGCTTGCATGAGAAAAATGAATTGTTTTTGTGTTCAGCGCGGTACGAAGCACAGGTTTTAAAACGCATTTCCTGACCACTTCCGCAGCTATATGCCATCAGTCGGCAAATGCAGTGGGACTAAATCGCACTCCCTTTCCTCTGCGTATGCCTGTCATGAACAATCACTTCCTCCAATGGGTCAGGACACTTTATCTCTACCACATCTTAATTAGAGTCCCTGCTCAGAGAGGGCATGCATGGGGCTGCTGGGTGCTGAGGCCTGGCAATCACAATCAAGCACACAGCCTTCGAGCAACCAAATAGGATGTTTAGAAAGTTGTTTCCTTCTATGAGGTCAAAGTTCTGACCTCTAAATAACCTTTGCGTTTCAGAGACAACCCAAACATTGCCTGCAAAGTCAGTGCATGAAAAGATGCCCTGCCCTTGAAGACGGAGAGGTTCACGAGCATCAAGGTAGTAGAATCCATGCTGAGAATGGCAAGGGGTCTCTTAACTGGGTTTGTGAAACTGAAACGTTTTCTGATTTGGGTGGCCACCTCACTCCAGGTTTTTGCGGACCCTTGTCCATTTTTCACCTGCAAATCATTGATTTCAGGTTGTTAGCCTAATTATTTCCATGAAGCAAAACAAAACTAAAACATCCAAATGCATTAGGCTATCATAAAAAAAAAAAAGTCCAGGTCTGGAAATGGTGTTTGTGATGATCTGGAGAGTGTTGGTTACCTTACCTCTGAGATGCAACCTTGTGGATTCTTTTAAAACCGCATGATATTTGCAAACTATAAAGCTTTCACAATTTAAGCAAGAATTGGCAAAGCCAATAGATCTCGCTTTTAAGGCCTATTGTCAAAGCCAATTTCGACAATGTGTTTTAAAAAGTATGAAAGTGGGTGGAAATCAATAGTGGCAACAGAGAGTGGATGGATTGGAGAGGAAGCAACAGGGTTCGAAAAGCAGCGACGGAGGATGGGCTGAGGAATGTAACAAGAGAAACAGAGGGTGGGTGGGCACGAACCAACAGTGTCAAAGGGCAGTGGATGGGCAGGAAAAAGCAACGCAGAGAGTGTGGCCGGGTGGGTACTAAGCCGCAACAGATGGAGGGTGGGAGAGGGTGAGCCGATACTAATGGCAACGGAAGGAAATGCACTAAGCAACAACAGCAAAGGGTGGAGGGGGGCTATGGGCGGACATTAACAAAAGCACCAACAAGGGAAGGAGGATGGAGAAAAGCAACAATGGCAATGAGGGAGGGAAGAGAGGGTAGACACTAAGCAACAGTTGCAAGGGAGGGTGGGTAAGTAAAATCAACAGCTGCAAAGGAGGCAGGGTAGGCGGACTCCAAGCAACAGCAGCAATGGAGGGAGGATGGATGAAAAAAAACAACAGCAGCAATGGAGGGAGTGAGGAGATGGTGAGTAAACACTTGGCAACAACGGGATGGTGGGCAGGGAAAAAGCAACAATGCAATGGAAGGAGTGTGAGCAAACAATAAGCAACCATAAAAATGGAGGGAGGGTGGGAGTCGAAAAAAGAAACGGCAACAATGAAAGGAGTGTGGGCAGGTGGGTAAAATCTTCAGGGAGGGTCAGGAAGCAGCACACTGGCGAGAGAGAATTACCTGGAGCTTGGAATATATCATATGGTTGAGGAGTGGTCAGAGGGCAAAGCAACAAGGGGTGGGTTAGGGTGGTGGGAGAAGGAGCAGGGGGATAGAAAACAATGTGGAATGCAGGGGGCAGTCGAAGAGGAAATAACTTGGAGCTCTGGGAGCTGTTAAGAAGTACATAAGTGAGACAGCTGGAAAGCACAAACACTGTCATGGAGTACTTCATGTAAAAGGATAAAAATAGTTCCTTAAAAGTAGACAATGAGGAAGCAGAAATGGAGCCACTCAGAGAGATGGTAAACAGGCTAGGCTCCATGGGAGGTACAAACATAAGCTGGACAAGATAACAAAGCCAGTGAATAGAATGCAAGCAAATGTGAATAAAAAAGCACAAAGCAAATAGTAAGCAATGGGAGGAATGCATTCCTAGGTAATATTTCAGCATGTCACCAATATGTCCTTGCAAACAGCCAGCTGCACAGTCTAGTATGCTCTGACTTAAAAAGACTATTTTTGTGGAACTTTGCAGCAGCAGGAAGCTGTTCCCTATGCACAAGTCCCTGCTGCAAAAGTACTCTTCCCCCTGCTGCCATCACCACCTTTTGCTGCTTCTGACCTTAACCATGCCCCATCTGTTTTCATGTGTACTTCCCCCTGCTTCTTAGTTATGTGACTAGAAACTGCAGTGGCTGGCCTGAACGTCCTATAGCTGTCTTGGTAGCACATATCCCACCAGTGGCACATTCTGCACCATTCACAGGCTAGTTGGGTGAGTTTTCATCTATGCTTCAGAAACGTTGCTTCCGCAAAGCATGCAAAAGATTCCTCTCTATGTTTGAAGGCTACAGAGGAGTTGGCATCTTTATCCATTGTTACTCTAAATGCAATCCAATAAACAATGGTAATCATATTTCCAATGTATTTAGTTCCCTTCATAAAAGTAATGGTTTCTTGTTGCTTCACTACTAAGGGTACTCATTATATTGGCATTCAAAAATTAAAGGGATCCACTGCCAGAATCCACACCTGCAGCCTGCAGGTCTTACACAGAATATTGAAGTACGCATGGGACCAATAAGGTAACATTGAGTTTACTTTAAAATCTCTTATTCTCAGAATTGAAAAATATACAATTCTAGTTATTCACAGCTTTATCACTGTTGTTGTTCATTATTCTAATACTGCTAATAAGCTCTGGCAAATCCAATAGGTTTAGCTTGTGTGATTTGTCTGGATGCAATAGTGGAGTGCATGTAGCAAAGCTGGATCTCACCACGTTAAGTAGTTATTGTCCTACGGTGGTCTAAATGTGCCTTCTTGGTGTTTTGCCTACTACTGCTCCTGGATGAACTCCATAAAGTGGCATACTTGTTGTGTAGAAGTCCTACATGTGTAGAAGCCCCTCCAATGGTGGGGCTCCTAAGGCTCCTGAGTTGGCCGCATAAAGTGATATGCTGGTGGCTTAATTATGCCTCAAGGTGGTGGGCTTTTTTAGTGCCAAGACCACCTGCAACCATATCCCACCGAGGGTACACCAGGTCTGATACTGTAATTCAAACTTTGGATCTTTCCTTCATTCAGAATAAGGAACATCAAAGCCTCTGGTATTCAGATCACCAACAAAGACTAAAGCTGTCCTAAAAAGCAGCAAAGATAACATTGAATGACGCTCACCTTTCTATACTGCCGCCTGTAGGTTGCATTTACAGGCTGCTGTGACAAGTTTAAAGTACACACTTAAACCATTCATGATTGACAGGAATACTCGACACTTTAGATGGCATTGTCATCAATACCCTTGCAAATCCATGCCCTGGGAGATTGGGTGGAGTCTAATCGTTTATATGAAGACTGCTTTGAGGCCCTAATAAGAGGAACAAAAGCACTATTGAAATGCTACATTACTATAAAAATTGATGATTAATGGTGAAGATTCATTAGAGGTGATGTCCTTGAATGGCTGTTAGGGCTAGATCAGAGTCAATCACGTCAGAGAATATTTAAACTATTTTGTTCCTCAGAATGTGGTTGAATAAGTCCCAGTTTGTCCACACTTTCATACACACAAACTTTTATTTCTAAGTGCATTTTAAATTAATTCTCTTTTGTGCTTTTCCTCAAAGCCTAAGGTGCTGATGACTGTCACTGTCCCAAGATCTTTACACGCTCCATGCTTTTTCTTAAACAATTATTGGAGAGAAACTACAAGGTCCATGTAAAATTGTGTTTACATTCTATTATGTTGTGAGCAGTGTCACTGTTCCACTTTGCATTAAACTACACCATTCACCAGTTTGTCCTAACATTCCTTAGGGGCCCAAATCCTGATTAATATAAACGATTTTGTTTTGATCAATGATATCCACACTGTTTTAAAAAGCCTAATTTCTCCTTGATGTTTCTATTAGGTCCCGAAGAAACAATTGCTATAGATGCACACAAACATTTTGGGACAGAACCCAGAGTGGAATCCCACAAATAGTTTTTTTTTACCAGGGCCTCGCACAGCCTTCTGACTAGCCTGCTGTGAAGATAGACTTGAGTTCATAGAGTCAACAAGCTGAAGCTATCACAACCATCACCCATTCACAATTGAACAGAAGGGTATAAAATGGTGCTCCAGTATAACTAAAGACAAAGATACAAGCTCACATTAGAAGGAAGTATCTCTGTTCCATGTGCGGAAGACATAAAACTGGGTACTAGGCAGTGCCAAAGGTAGTACCCACCAGATTCAACATTACTAAAGATATGTTACTTACTCTACTTAGATTTGGCCATATTGGCGAGATTTTGTCAGAGAATAAACAGCAGATACCCAAAGATCCTTTGGTGATTTTTGTTCTTTGTTCGCATATTCCATTTATGTTCAAAGCTCACCTGGGCTTCTTCATAGCCTTTCTAGATACAGAATTGTGGCCTTGCAGGTGGTGCTTAAAACCCAGAGTTGCTTTAAACAAACTTGGCAACCTCATCGGCAGCCATCTAAGCCAACCAGCCAACCACCACATCTGTCAGAGCAATTTACAAATGTGGGACATGTCGTTTTTACTGCCTGACACAAATTTTGTTCTCAGTGCAAATCTGGTGACCTAGAGATGTCCAGTACCACTCGACCAGCCTTCCAAAGTTTTGTGAGTTGTTCCATAAGTTAACTTAGGGCTATACCTTTGGCTGAAGTGCTCCTCTGCACTGTAGCTGCATTTGGGGGGGCCTTCCAAATGTCCCTCCAATGTACAAATTTATTAATCGTTTCTGGGCACACCCATACCATACATGGCCAGTGTTGTTTATAAAGCATTTTTTTTTAAAGTAAAAAGAAACAAAAAGTTAAAAACAACCGAGAGAACGCAAACACACCACACAGGCAGTTTGGCCGATTCTAGCACCTATTAGAAGTACTATATATTGCACTATCTTCACATACAAACAATGTTGCTTCTGTTTAGAGTCTTGCACCCTGAAATTGCATGCTATCTCCAAAAGCATTAATATGTTCATAAGATCCGAGTAAAAAAAAACTGCCCTTTACTTAAAAAATCTGATTGTCGCCTATCCTTTTTAATTTCAAATGACTCTTTTCTCCCTTTGTCATTCTCTGCATGCCATTTCTCAAAACCTTCTGAAAGTAATTTGCATCTTTGCCTTTATCTCTTTTGATGTATTTCTGCAATTCGGACACATCTCATTTCAAAGATTGCATATTTTGAAATCCATAGTCTGCAAACTAAGAATACCTTATGTCCTACATTATCTAATAATCCCACCAAACATCTACATGAACTCACATACCTCCAGTATTAATGATTGCAATTAACTCCTATTAATTTAATCTGCCACAAAGAAACTGGAGTGAATGTGTACAATGAGTTGCTTGGGCGCTCAAGAGATACCCAATAATCAATAAAACTGGACTAGCCAATAACATTGTGTTCCGGACCAGTATGCTGCCTCGGCGTTTTGTCAGGGGTAGGAAGTGTTATATAAATGCAATTACAATTACAATCCGAGCTGGCTCTAGGGCAATGCGACTGGTGCCAATGCACCAGGTGCTGACTTTGGGAGGAGTGCTGTGTTTTCAAGAATATTGTGGCTTTAAAAGCCCCTGCTGCATTGTTCCTTGCCTCCAGAAATTTTCAGGCAACAATACAAATGTCAAGATAACTCTGGTGATTAATGTTCTGCCTGGAGAGAGTTCCAGTTTTCTCAAGTGGAAGTTTTAAGGTGGTGCAGAGGGTGCAAAGAACATGTTCCATGCAGATCACAAAGTGCATGCACCATAAGTCAGTGGGTTACTGCTTTCCTCAGAGAAGTCCTTTTGTTACTTGCAGTTTATAAATTAAAATCCTAATATAGAACAGTAAGCTATTAACTGTCCTTAAAGAACCGCATGCATTCCTCAAGGTGTAGAGTAAAGCGTTGTCAATGTTCCCCTCTCTTTCATTATCCTAATGTTGCAAAAAGGGTTCATTTGGGTATTGATCAATCCTTATTATTAAAGAGAACCCCAGCCATGGTGTTACATTTTAAATTCTGAGTTTGCGCCTCTCCATACTAAGCACGCAAACTACACAGCCTACCAATATGGATGAGATATGACTTCTACATCTTTTAGTGCTCTCTCTTATGTGACATTTCTTGTGGCCTGATTTACACACACATAATTGATTGTCTGTTTAATACGTGTGTGGTGTAAAGTGCTCGGACACCCTACGCTGGAATGAGTGGCACAACAAAGCTAATTAAATGCGCCTGAGAAAGAGTGGTTATGCAGACTTGAGGGCCACTGTTAAAGGGTGGCGGTGAGAGAATCCGTGGCAGAGGTGATCACTGTGGGGCGCCAACAAACATTGCGGTCCCAGGCGCCAGCAGCGCTAGAGCTGGCCCTGGTTACAATATAAAGCTTTGGGACGAACAGTTCCAAGTGACGAAGTTCTGCTAATTCACAAAAACAATCCCAAGAAGCCATCGGCTACTTTATGGCGATAAGGCGAATCTGCCCGATAAGCAGTTGCTAAGACAAAAGCAAACAATGCCGAGCGAGCGGCGCGCGGTGAGATTCTTGCTCGCGCTGGCTGCCGCACGCGATGTGAAAGAGCACCTTCCTCATAACCCGTTTCACTTAGCCTGACTGATATCTTTTCAACGCCTGCCCTGAACAGCCCACTGGCTCTTCTCACCGGCACGCCACCAAAGGGCGCTCTGTCAGGGGGAGGAGAGCTTCATGCCAATCATAGTTCATCTCTATGGCCCTCTAAGCAGAAAACGGAGACGGGAAATTCAACTTCAAATAAACACAGTCTTTTATTTTTGTCTACTTCCACGGATTTTGGGAAGATTTTTTGGTAGGAAAAAAATAATACTATTTATGGTCCTCAAAAGGATTTAAGAGACAGAAGTCCCATAAAGAAAACATTCGAAAATGTGTGATTTTCTTTTTTGTAGAAAGAAAATGTGTCAACCTGCAGAAATTCTCCATGGAGCACAGCAGTTTCATATGTCCCATGGAAAACAGCACTGGCAAACCCAGCCGGCCTCAGCGAGCTAGCAACATGTATAATTTATATTTTATTTCGTATTGGAGCCATATGCTACAAAAATAAAAAGAACACAAAATGATACTAGCCCCGATATTCAGAAGGAATAGGTTTGAAATGAACATGTTCAATTAAAAAATAACTATTCTATACAATTTTATTAGAACAGTACCTATGCTTTCTAGCAGGCAGGTGTTCTTAGAACAGGTATATAAAACCTCTATAGTTTTAATGTACATGGCAGGAAAATATGTTTCGTTTTCTTGTTGGCACAAAATGGTGCTATTGACTTCGGATTACTGTAACCTGAAAAGTAGTCTAAAAACACAACCTTAAAAAATCAAAAGGATATCAAAATCAAAGATACAAACAATGGTAAACTATTGTCATATAAGCTCTGCCACTTCCTATATGGTAGATGTGCACATGAAAAATGATATCACTCACAGTTCAAGAGGGCCAATGGCTTAAGGGTGGTGACTAGTAGCTCCATACTAAGGTTGAGAAAAGCAAAATGTGAATGGCAGCTGAAGGGTGGATGAAGAGGGCTGGTCTACAGTCCCTTTGTTTATGTATGCATATATATATTTTCATTTTTTTATTACATGAGAGTGGCCAGACTGTTAACACTGTTTCTAAGCCAGACCTAATTGAAATACATAGCCTTCAAAGGAGGACACGACTCCATGGTGAGAGTAATCTATAACTGAGCTTTTTCGTCCTCTTAGCATATAAAATATCGGGTTCACTATTGCTCTGAAAGCAACTAAGGGTAGTGCATACTTTTCTAACATTATTTCAGAGCCTGTGAATAAGCATTATTCCAAATATCCATAACTTGGCTCAAAGTCAAATACAGCTTGCCAAAGAAAATAGGTTTGGCTTTTTCACTGTGCCAGCACATTGAGGCACACAACACACAGATATGTATGCAGACACAGGGCACGCCACAATTTAACACATTTAGAGATCCCCATTTTTCAACAGTTAAGCAACCATGAAGGCAACCACGCATACATACCAACAAACATATAGGCCTTAACACACACTGGAGGTGGCTAGGGCACCTAATTCATAGAGACAGCCAAGTTATGAATCTGGATTAACTCTAAGAGCCATAAAGCAAACCATCGAAAGAGCCATTATATCTGCTAGATATTTTCAACTTTTCTGTATTTATTTAAAGCTGCAAGCTGTGTGTAAGTAGAAATTCTCCTCATTTGATATTTTATTCGTGTCCATTCAGTCTTTTAGCAGCTCTCCTTCATTACGCAGGGAGCTGTTTTTTCTTTACTAAGATATTTATTGGAGTGGTAGGAGGCATAGTGCCCATGCTCTTCTGAGTCTCTTCTTTGAAATGAGCCTCAAAGTCAAGCCAGAGGCCACACCTTCAGACTGAGCCAGACTGGAGGTGGCCCTGGCCGACCCGCCTATAACTAACAGCAGGAGACCCAACGCATCAGCAGAGAACTGGATTGTATGCAGCAAGAGGCAGAAAGTGAAGTGAAGCAAGAGGCACAAATTGAAGTGCAGCAAGAGAGCACGTTATTGTGCACCAGAGGAGCACAAAGTGATGCACACCAGTGGAGCACAAATGATTCACCTGAAAGAAGCACTAGGTGATTCACTTCAGGGAAGCTGTGTGAATGATGTGTGCCAGGAAAGCATTGGTTAAGAGTCTCTTGAGGGCACTGGTTGTTGAGGATTAGAAGATCACTGAATGATGTGTGAGTCTGGGCCACAAGACCCCTACCATTACAGTGGCAAAGGATGATGTGTAATGGGGCAAAGGGTACTGTGAGCACACATGTCAAGATGCCCAGGTCTTGTACGAAACCTTCGGCCAGCACTTGGATTTTTGGCCATAAGTATTTTCATGCTTGGGTTTCTAGCCAACACTTACAATAGCAAAAGCAAAACTACATGTACCATAATGTAATGTTGTTATACCTACCAGGCTTAAGGTGGTATTTCCTCAAACTATTTGCCATACTCCTCCATTTTTGCTGATCTTGTTTTTATTGGCCTCAGGACTGTGTGCAATTTACCACTGCTAAACAGTGCTAAAGTGTGTGCCCTTTCCTTTAAATATGTCAACATTGGCTTCCACCAAACTGGCACAATTAATTTATTGGCAAGTCCCTAGTAAAGTGGTACCACATGTACCAAGGACCTGTAAATTAAATGCTGCTAGTAGACCTGCAGCACTGATTTTGCCACCCTCTTAAGTAGACCTGTAAAACATGTCCCAGGTCTTCCATTACAGCCTGTGTGTGAAGTTTTGGACCACCATTTTAACCTCCAAAATAAAACCTTTTGCCGGGCCCAAACCCTCCTTTTTAAGATATATATATGTCAACCCTACGGTAGGCCCTATTCAGCTATAATGTATTTAAAAAGTTGGATATGTACTTTTAACTCTTACATGTCCTGGTAGTAATGATCTCTTACATTTGTTTTTCACTATTGCAAGGCCTACCTCTCAGATAGGATTACATTAGAGTGCCTTATTACAATTAATAAGTGATGTTATGTTATGTTATGTTATAATTGCTTATATAGCGCCTAAACTGCCCAGAGGCCTCGTAGCGCTTATACTGCAACACAGACTTATCACTGTTCATATCCGTATAGGAATGAAGCTTTAAATAACCAGGTTTTTAAGGCCTTCCTGAAAGGAATTTCTTGTGAATTTGATCTAATGTTAAGAGGAAGGCTATTCCAGAGTATAGCACCTTGATATGACAAAGACCTTCCTCCCCATCTTGCTTTCTTCACTGTTGGAACTCGGACCAGCATAGCTGAGGAGGATCTGAGCGGTCTGGCTGGAATGTAAACAGATGCCAGAGTTTTGAGCATTTCAGGGCCATGATTGAATATAGCTCTATGAATATGGCATAAAGCCTTAAATTGAATCCTTTTATCTACTGGGAGCCAATGTAAGGAAGAAATTCCGGCCCGTATGGATTGTTGCTTAGGTGTATTTAGAAGCAAACGTGCAGCTGCGTTTTGCACCCTCTGTAAACTTTGTATCACATATCTTGGTGATCCTACAAACAGGGCATTGCCATAGTTAAGACGAGAACCTATCAGTGCCTGAATAACCAGTCTCCTGGCAAGTAAAGGCAGTATTGTTAAAACCTTCCTCAGAGTCCTAAGCAGAGCAAAGGAGGTTCCAGCTACTCTATTAGCGTGTTGTGACATCGAGAGTTGGGGGTCCAGCCATACCCCAAGACTTTTAATAAGACATTTAGGGGGTGGGAGAGTGGGCACTCCTATTGATATGCTAGGATTGACTAAGGAAGTTTTTGTTTGCCCAAAGAACATGACCTCAGTTTTTTCATCATTGAGCTTCAATTTACTTCCCAACATCCATGCAGCAACTGCTTTCAGACAAGGACCCAGTGCTGTCCCCATATCCGGTTGAGTATTGGAGAGGGAAACAATAAGTTGAGTATCATCTGCATAGGACACCAGGTTCAGTCCAAATGGCTCAACAATCTCTGCTAATGGCCACATGTAGATATTAAAGAGTAGTGGGCTCAGGGCAGACCCCTGTGGAACTCCACAACTGCTGAAAGTACACCTAGAAGTACACGATCTATCCAGTACCTGAAAAGACCTTCCATGGATAAACAATAGAATCCACTCTAAGGCTACTCCAGAGATTCCACTTCCTCGCAATCTATCTTTAAGGATATTCAGGTCGACCGTATCGAATGCCTCACTCAGATCTAAGAGGATGATAGCGGTTTCAATTCCTTTATCCAACCTCTTTTTTGCTTCTTCTGTGATCACAATCAGTGCTGTTTCAGTCCCATGCAACGGCCTAAAACCCATCTGGGTGGGATGTAGAAGCTTTTTCTCTTCCAGAAGAGTAGATAACTGAGTATGTACATACTTCTCTGCAAGTTTAGCCATTATAGGTAACAGTGAAATCGGTCTGTAGTTAATCAATAACTTAGAATCCAAATTAGTTTTTTTTAGGAGAGGTTTAACAATGGCCTGTTTCCCGGAGCGTGGTACAGTTCCAGAAGCTAGCGAAGTATTAATAAGATTTGTGATTACCGGACCTAACACTGGTATTCCCATAGAGAGAATCTGAGGAGGAGCAGGATCCAGCGGAGAGCCTGATTTAGTTGAGCCCAGTAATTTAGTATCTCTATCCAAACCAATAGGAATAAAGTTTGTTAAAATAATCTCTTCCCTAACCTCCTGGTCCATCACCACATGATCTCTGGTTAGAGTTAGGGAAGGATACATAAATATCCTGAATTTTACTTTGAAAAAAACTTGCCAGATCCTCCACATGTTGCTGCGGGGAATCCATAATTTCTGGCTCCTCAGCTGGATGAATAAGATCTTTTAAGGCGTTAAAAATCTCCTTAGGAGAGTTAGCTGCTGCTTCAATTTTACCAGAATAATATGTAGCCTGTACATTTTTAATTTCTGAATGATAGGCTCGAATCATATTCTTATATACCTTTTTCAAGGAATCATCTTGAGTATGCCTCCATTTCCTCTCTTGCTTCCTACATTCTCTTTTCATCTCAAGTAGGCTGAGGTAAACCATGGAGATGACTTCTTTCGTGGCTGTTTTCTAGCAGTAGAGAGGGGTATAATTTCCTCCAGGCTATCCTCGATCCATTTGTTCAAAGAGTGAGTAAAATCAGTCAGAATATTTGTGTTTAGGTTTTCTGGTCTCTTCTTATCCAATGAGTTAATAAACTCTGTGGCCTTTAATTTGTGCCATTTCCTTCTACGTGGTGGGGTCCTGATACTCATGGTCTTATATCGAAAAATTGTTAATTCTAACTCTAGCAGAAAGTGATCAGACCATGCTAGCGGACGGGATGATAAAAATTCTAATCCTAACACATTGGAGAATACCAGATCAAGTGTGTGACCTCTATTATGAGTAGGACCCTGAATTAACTATACTAGGTCAGATGCCTTCATATCTGCTACTAGCATCTTAGTCGAAGCATTATCTTCATTTTCTGCATGTAAGTTGAAGTCTCCCAGCAGTAAGAAGTTTGATTTAGTGCATACTAGTTGCGAGATATTCTCTGCCAGTGAGGCCATAAAGTCTCCCATAGGACCCGGTGGACGGTAGAATCAAGTGATAACCTTCAATTGGGAGGAGGTAGGAATGTTTAATTTGGTTTCCAAAAGAATTGAAATTGAAAACCCTCTTTAATGGTAAAGTTAGACTTAAAGTCACAATTCTGAAAAGGCCACTTTTAGAAAGTTGGCATCTTCTTGTTCCAAACATTTGGTTCCTGCAGGCTGTTTCCTGGTCACATGACTATGTGCAGCTGATCGTTGGTCTTTGTATGTGAGACAGAAGAATATGAGTTAGCAGGATGGGCTATGTCTACCTTCATGAGGGGGAGGAACTGTCACCTACCACACTTGTAGATTACAAAGGCTGTGCCTGAGCAGACTTACAAAGGATTTGATTTTGGACAATCTGGGGCCAGGGCAGGGAGGCAGGAAATTCAAAACACCTCTGGGGTAGAAATCTGCAGAAGTTTCTCCTACTTAAAAGTGGACACATGAAATGAATAATGGACCTTCAGACCCAACACTTTAATACATCTCTGGACCTGAGGAAAACTCAGGACTACTGTGCTGCTATGCCAGAAAGACTACTATTCTGTTGCCCTGCTGCCCTGCTGCATGAGTGAATGGACTGGACCTGCTTCTTGATCCTAGGGCCACCAAAGTGACTTCAAGAGCTAGTTGAATGGCCTCCAAATCAGAGCCTCAGGGACAGAAAAGGCTCCAACCACCTTGAACCCAGCACCTGGACACCGTCTGCAGTGAGTCATGCCCCCAAGTAGTGCCATCCCAGTCCTTGACCCTTGAAAGTGTCCCTGAAGGTATTCTGCCAGCCCAGCTATTGTCCTGTGAGCAGAACCAAAGAAGCACGAATCAGAAACTGCATGACACATCCATGACACAGGACTTTGCATCACAGCCTGCAACCTCCTTGAAACTGCTGCTGCGTGGCACATCCTTGACGCATGCCTCTGTATCGCAAGCCCCTTGTTTATGGCATCCTCAGCAACAGCGCAGGAGTACGCATTGCAGCCCTGCAGATTCTCTGGAAGCCAATGCGTGACGCTTCTTTGACGCAGGACTTTGTATCACAAGCCCCTTGTCAACAGTATTCTCGATGATGATGTAGGACTCCACATCGCAGCTCTGCAGCTCCTTGTAACTGCTGCTTCGTGACGCATCCTCGGCGTCAGATCTTGTAACCACAAACCAGGATGTAAGGTACTTTTGTTCAACGGGCCTAGCTTGGGATCGTGTATCCCGCCCGAGCTCCATTGCTGTCTGTCTGAACTTGTGATTTTGTCCAGGTCCAACACAACCAGATATCCTCAGTTGGCGCTTTGTGCTTTTAGCCAGTATACCCACTCAAGTCTTTAAAACTGCCTATCTCCAGTTCTACTGCATGGATTTTTGTTGTTTTGTGTCAAATAATTTGCTATATTTGATTCCATGTTTCTACATTGGTGTGGGCTTTTCTTCTGTTATGTTTTCTCTTTATTACTGTGCAGCATACATACTTTACACATTGCTTCTAAGTTAAGCCTGACTGCTTGTGCTATGCTACCAGAGGGTTAAGCACATGTTAATTTGGGGTTTGCTTGTGACTTCACCCTGACAGAGATTGTGGTTGCTGTTTGAAAAAATTTTCACCTCCCTCAACCAGTAAACCAATTTCCAACAACTTTTCTATTGGTTAAATAGCTAGAACAGGCTGTTGGTCTCAGACAAGACATGTACCGCTTCACAACTATGTATGTGGCTTGATGGCCTGCAATAAACAATAATTTCTATTGTTTATATGTCTGTGTTGTTTTGCTACTTTGAAAAAAAAATCAGCTTTTTACATGTTCTGCATTCTGAACAAAAAGTGCCTTAAGTAACATGTTTTACATATTTTGATTTACTGTGCTTCCCTGACAAGATAGCCACTGAAAAGTTGCGTTCTGGGTCGTTGTAAAAGTATGCACAGTAAAGACGCATGCATTGTAATGACGCCATTGTAAAGGAATGCGTGGTAATTCCAATTGTGTGGTCAAATTTAAGAGGTTAGTATTGTGTGTGTATATATATATATATATATATATATATATATATATAAAAAATAGATATATAGATAGATAGATGGATAGATAGATAGATAGATAGATAGATAGATAGATAGATAGATAGATAGATAGATAGATAGATAGATAGATAGATACTGTAGATAGATAGATAGATACTACCTACTGGGAGTCATAGTTATAGTTAGGGCCTAGTTTTCATAGAAAAAAGTGTTTTTTGTTTTGCCAATAACTTTGGCACCATTTGACGAACCTTCACAAAATGTTCAAAATTAGTATGCCACTCAAATTCAAATTCAAAAGAAGCTTTATTCCATTTCATTTCAGAAAATCTTGAAAGCAAATTGTAAAACACATACAAAATAACCACTTCAATAAAACCCTAACACCACATATACCTTAAATATATTACAGATTCCATAAAAATAATGAATACAATTAAAAAACTACTACTAGTCATTGAGGGCAAGATCACTAGGTTTTAACATCTTTCTGTGATTAATGACAGCCCATAAGAACAGTGACATAATACTGCAGATAAAAAGAGACTGTAAAGTTTGTAGAAACAAATATGCCGGCCAACATTGTGCAAAATTTCAAGACTTCAAAAATTGAATAATAAAATGCCTACTGAGGTCTTTATAAAATTAGCAAAAACAAGTGATATGTATAGTGCTCTGAGATGGCACATTGTCGCAAGGGCAATCAACTAAAGGAGTTGATCAATCATTTATATTGGGTAGACTGGTAAGGCGGTGAAATGTGTCCTTTCTAAATCAAGTTATCACAAATCTATGCTCGTCATTGTGTACAAATTCTAAGTAAGGTTGCATTGGCCAGCATTATTTGATTTGTCAATACGCTAGGCTTTGGCAATTCTACAGACAGCCTTACATCTTCAAACAGTGTCATATGTTCCACCGTAAGTTCCCTGTGACTAATGTGCACCAAAGTGTCAGCCTGATCAAATATTTCTGGGTGCCCCCAGGTCCTCAAAAGATTTTTAATATGTTTCAACCAAGGAATTTTTAAACTAAAAGGAGATTTGAGACAATCACTGATAATGGCCCGATTGAGCTTTGGATGCTCAGGGGTCCAGACCTTGGGCCAAAGTAAAATCGACTGCATCCTAGCTATATCTACTTTAAAAGGTATCCCCAGTTCAGTGTGACTTATGACTGTGGAACTTCCACTTGGGATTGAAAGGAAGGGCCGTATTTATACTTTTTGGCGCACACAACTGCGCCAACGCAGTTGTGCGTCCAAAAATTTAACGCCGGCTAACGCCATTCCAAAGCACCATGCGGGCGCCTTATTTATGGAATGACGTTAGCCGGCGGAGCTGCCTGGTGTGCGTAAAAAAAAAATGACTTACACCAGGCAGCGCCGGCGTAGGGGAAAATGGAGCTTGGGCATCAAAAAATGGGGCAAGTCGGTCTGAGGCAAAAAATCTGCCTCAACCCGAGTTGCGCCATTTTTTTTTGACTCCCACCCTCCATTGACATGACTCCTGTCTTAGCAAAGACAGGAGTCATGCCCCCTTGCCCAATGGACATGGTCATTGGGCATAGTGGCATGTAGGTGGGCACAAATCAGGCCCCCCTATGCCACAAAAAAAATTAAAAAAAATACTTACCTGAACTTACCTTAAGTTCCCTGGGATGGGTCCCTCCATCCTTGGGTGTCCTCCTGGGGTGGGCAAGGGTGGCAGGGGGTGTCCCTGGGGGCATGGGAGGGCACCTCTAGGCTCCTTCCGAGCCCACAGGTCCCTTAACGCCTGCCCTGACCAGACGCTAAAAAATGACGCTAAAGCGGCTGGACGTCATTTTTTTTGACCCGCCCACTCCCGGGCGTCATTTTTGCCTGGGAGTATAAATACGGCGCACATGCCTCGAAGTAATTTTTTAGACGGGAACGCCTACCTTGCATATCATTAACGCAAAGAAGGTGTCCACGCTAAAAAATGACGCAAACTCCAAGATCTTTGGCGCTAGACGGGTCTAACGGCAAAGTATAAATATGGAGTTAGTTTTGCGTCGGATTTGCGTAAAAAAAAACGATGCAATTCCGGCGCAACCAGAGTATAAATATGCCCCGAAGTACCTTAAAAAACATTTTCCACTACTTCATGGATTGACAATTAAAATGCTTCCAAACTCCCACCCCACAGGTAGCATGGACATACATTTAGCTTTATAAATGTATAGAATCTCTTTAGCGGGCTTCCTCCGCAACTTCTTAGAAAAATTACATAGGGATGTTGTGGCTTTCATAAACTGTAGTTTTCAGGTGCTAATGGCTTTCCTCCTTGTACCATCCTTATCAAATAGAATTCCCAAATAAGAGAAAATTGCAGTGCTATAGATCTTGGTGTCACCTAAAGTTATGTCATGGCATTTTGCAGATCTAGGGCCTCATTACAATTTTGACAGAGGAGATTATTCCGTCACAAACGTGACAGATATCTCGCCCGCCGTATTGCAAGTTTCATGGGATATAATGGAACTTGTAATACGGCGGGCGGGATATCCGTCATGTTTGTGACAGAGCAATCCCCTCCGCCAAACTCATAATGAGGCCCTGAGTCCCACACTTCATGATAAAGATTTTACTTCAATTTACTGATAATTCTAAATCTTGCATGAAAGTGACAACATTGGTCAGCAAGAGCTGCAGAACCAGAGGGGTATGGGCCAAGAGCACGGTGTCATCATGGTAGATGAGGGCCGGGATCGGGTGATGCCCAATTTGGGGGAGATATCTCTAATTATTTGCTAGCACCCTACCCAAGTTGTTAATATATAATGTAAATGGGAAGGGTGCAAGCACTCAACCTTGCTTGCCCCCCCTACTCAATGCTGCATATTTGAGTGCATTCTTCCTTAGCACCATACCATACTCTGGCCCCACTCCCTCTAAGAAACAGAATGATATGAGGATCCCCACTAAAATCAGTCATGATAGTCCACAACTTCTATTGACTGACACAGTCAACATTTGAGGATAGATCAACAAACTCTAAAAACATATTACCCTCTCTGACCTGAGTCTACTTCCTAATTAAAAAATCAAGATTAACTGCCTGTTTAATTGTCCCTGAGTGAAATTTGTATTGTAAATCTGAAAGAACGTCATTAGAGTCTGCCGAATCCTGAAGTCTATTTAAAATGATATGGTCAACTACCTTTACCAGCGAGTCTAACACTGAAATTGGGAGATAACAGGAGAGGCTATGGTGATCGCCTTTTTTGTAAATCGGGACAGTGAGAGTATTTGATTAATTATGCAGGAGTCCTACACTACAGCATGCCTCTGTAAGAAAGGTCAGTAAAGAGCCCCTTAATGGAAGAGTAGATTTAAAAAGACCCACAGTGATCCCATCAGGCCCGATGCTTCCCCCTGACTCGCATTTATGTCCCTATTAACCTCCTCTGATGTAAATGAAAGACATGTTATAATGTAAAGGCACGCAGGACTGCTGGGCTTGTAAAAAGACCCTTGGTTCTGTCTGCCCTTTCATAGTCTTATAATAAATAGTAGGAAAATGAGCTATCCCTTCCATCTCAGGAATAGTGACTTCCAAAGATGGACCATCTTCTGCTCTTAAGTAGGGGAAATTAATTACACACCATAACGTCAATGTGTAGTTTTTGAGGCTTGCCTCATGCAGAGTCTCCCATGCTTCCTCCTTTAGATCTTTCTTTTGTTGCTGAATAGCTAACATATTCTCGCTAGGCAACTTGTATATCGTGCTTATATCTAGAG
This sequence comes from Pleurodeles waltl, assembly GCF_031143425.1. Classification (NCBI taxonomy): domain Eukaryota; kingdom Metazoa; phylum Chordata; class Amphibia; order Caudata; family Salamandridae; genus Pleurodeles; species Pleurodeles waltl. The sequence continues at coordinate 678,465,553 of NC_090450.1, read as the reverse complement.
AATTTATGATATCTTTATCTGGTTATAGAGATATGCAAGTAAGTCCCCAAAGGCATTCACAAGCTCAAAACAATAAACGGCAAACATATTGATAACAGAGCATTCACAATTAAAAAACTCCTTCCTCTACTCAGTGGGTTAAAACATCTAAATATGAAAGCTTTTTTCTTCTATGAATAGGTTTTGAAATGTATACAGAAACTCTGTGGCATATAGCCACATTACCAAGATTTTGGATGAAATTAAAAGCATCCTTATAATCAATTAGTTTTTCCAGTAAAAACATTGGTCGCAGTATTTGCTTTCTCACGTCCCTATACAATGTAGACTGTGTTGATTTGCCATCGCTTGGGCAGTTAGGTAACTTTTATGAAAACAAAACCCATTTGGGGGAAAGCAACCATAAATTGCAAAGTGGCAATTCGCAGCCTAGTGAGATAAAACCTGTGTTGAATATTTGATACCAAATTAAGAAATCTCTGAAAGATACATTAACACTGTGGATTTAAGGTGTGCTATATCTTCCCTTTCTGCCATCTTTTCCCCCATGAGACTAATTTTAAGTCTTTCTTGTTATATTGCGGAACACTGTCAGGATCGCCAATACTCATATTCCTATCCACTTTCTATAAAAGGCTATCCACACAGGTCAGCCAAGGTATTTTTGCCCTATGCTCCAGAGCTAAGCAATCTTCTATTACTTCTCTAGTAAATTTTGGCCCAGATTTAGGAAAAGTTAGCGCTGCCTTTGCACCATTTTTTTATGCAAAAGCGGTGCTAACTTAACAGTATATTTATAATTTGATGCCAGAGAAGTCTAGCATCAAAATTATCGACTTAGCGTTATTCGTTGGGAACGTCACCTCACCTTGCATCGTTTAAGGACAATGATGTGCAAGGTAGGTGTTCATGCCTAAAAAGATGATACAGGACCGCTAGCGCCAAATTTAGAGCCCAACGAAATACCAATGCACGCAATGAATCAGGTCCAAAAAATGATGCTAAGTCCGATTAGCATCAGAATTTTAACGCCTGGTCAAACCAGGCATTAAAATGAGGCCCACACACCACTACATAAAGGAAACACACAGAAGGAGCATTGGAAAGCAACTGGACAGCAAGGAACTGTTACTCGTAGAGCTCAGCACCTTTAGAAGACAACAGCGACAACGCCAACTGCCACCAGCACCACCGCATCAACCGCAAACACCACCACAGCAGCCACAAATGCAGCGTAGAAGGCGGGAGCAGATCTTTTGCCAGAATTCCAGACTACTGTGAAACAAGTAGGTAGGATCTCCCAACCACCCCTTGCTGCCTTCCTTACGAAGGTCCTGGACGCCATCATCAGACTCACACTCCATCACATCCGGCTCCCCAACACCCAGGAACTGCAGCAGGAGACCAAATAAGGTTTCTACCAAATTGCTGGCTTCCCACATTTTCTGGGTGCAATGAATTGCACCCATGTCCAACTTATTCCTCCTGCAGCAACCAAACACCTCTACAGGAACCACAAACATACCCACGCCATCAATGTGCAGGCCGATCAACGTGGAATTATCACAAACATCCTTGCTAAATATCCCAGAAGCGTCAATGATGCAGACATCTTCAGGCACTCCACTATAAACCAACAATCCAGAATGGACAATATGGCAATGGCCTAGTTGCAGGTAAGATACCATACAAATCATAACACACACCGCACACCAAACGTGTAGTACAAACAATACAGTCACAACACCAAACATACATGAACAGGGAAACACAGACGTATAGACCACAACACAACACATATGCCACATGCCACACTACACTGTATGCAATGCACATCAGACTCACATACGCCCATATCTACAAGTCCCAGGCACCACTTGACTGACACATCACTGGATGGACAGGTGGAACAATGTCCCCTATGAATACAAAAGCTGGACTCAAACAACTACATGTGTCCACAGAATCACAACAAAACACAGATCCCTCACACATAACACTCATCAAGGAATTGCTCTGCTATGTGAATTGCATTGGCCATTCAAACGTCAAACAACTCACATATTGGCACTGCCCCACATTTACTATGCTGTAGAAATCTCAGGTAGCACTGATATCTACTGCACCAAATTGGTCCCATCACCATCTTCATATCAGCAAATTATAATAGATATGCCCATTTTGTACAGCTTTCCCTTGTGTGGTGCATAGTGCAGCACACATTGAAATACAACATCATCACTGAAAGATCATGTGCAGGAAAGGACATCTCTCAGCACACCAACAAACATAGCTATGAATCCCACATCTCAATGCCATGATGCAAGGGTACCAGCAATGGACTGCGTCACATGTACTACTGACAATGTACAGGGAGAGGCCAGAAACGCATATGAATGACAATACATGGAACTTAACAGGACGGGACAGTGCTGAAAAGCACAGCGTGCCCTGTCCTGTCGCACAGCTGTCTGAAAAATCTTCCAAACATCACAATACATCTACATCCCATATAAAGGTCCCACAGTGGGCACCTGAACCCCATACATGCACCACACAGGGCCCTACACCTGTTACATGGCACACAGCACACAAAATATGTGCACATGTCCGCTGCATCACTCCTCTGCAGGTCTAAATTGAAGGCACTAATGGCCACATGTCAGAAAAGTTGGGCAGCATCTAAAGCCGTGCTACTTTACTTGCGCACCTTAGCACCCCCTACTCCCAATATGTGTTTGCTGTATTCAATATACGTGATGGATGCCATAGATGGACTGTGTAGGATTATTGCCAAATGTATGGTGCAAATCCTGCACAGTACATAGGGGCAAATTTAAAGCAATGATGTGCCCCATACTTATGCCTGCTCTGGGCAGGCGTCAAAAGTACCAGATACAAATTGCGCAGTGGTTCCTCTGATATTCCTCTGCACCATTTTAGCTTTTGCCCAATGGGGGAACATACCCCTTCAGCACATGATGCCTTGCACAGGCAGTGTGTTGCAAAGGGTCACTAAGTGTTGCACTGGATGGGTATTGGCATTTTGTAAAAATGGCGCTGTGTTTTTTGCCTAGTTGGCCCACGATAGTGTCTACAAAAATGAGGCTAATGTGGTGCAAGGAGGTACAAGGGACGTGTAAATTTGGGCCTCTGGCTCAAATATAGATAGCACAGCACATATTAGGCATGGGTGAACTGTCAGACAATATTTCCAATTACAATCACCATGTGCCTAAGGCACAACCCATGATCGGAAACTGCACCACCAGAGACAAATGCAACCATCCATCCAAAAAAGAACGCCCACAATCCCAGATGTAAGTCTGATACATCACTCCACTCAAAGCAAATACGGGCCATGGCATCAAGCAATTAACTAATGTGCATGATTGACACATGTTCTCACATTCCTTTGCAGCTTACCAAGGTTATGGCATCCTGCCATGGGTCATGACATTTTTGGGAAATCCTACAATAGATGCAGAGCAGGCCTACAATGAAGCCCACATAAGGACCAGAAATGTTGTGGAGTGGACATTTGGCCTCCTTAAGTCAAGGTTTAGGTGCCTACATCTTACAGGAGGTGGACAGTTACATGCACCAGCCCTTCTCTGCAAAATTATCCTTGTGTGTGCCATTTTGCATAACATTTGTCTACGCAAGCATGTCCCTTGGTAGGTGTCCCCAATGAGGAGGATGACAACAATGGTGTACAGCTGGAAGACGGGGAACAACAAAACACTGCTGCTGAAGTACGCAGAAGAGAACTAATTGTGCATAACTATTTCACATAGAACTGTACTCGAAGACTCACCATGTAGATAATTAAATAAAATCACATAAACTTTTACACCATCACATACCAATTGTAACTTGCCCATATCTCAGAGAGCATGACTATACCACAAAAGTTGTAAATGTAAACAACTTTTGAACATAGACCCTGATTCAAGAGGGCCTAGTGCATCCTTGTTCAACATTAGCGTCAAACATCTTACACTAATGTGGCCCAACAATGCAAATATCTAAGCATCAGAAACTCATAGTGGTGCAATTCAGGCATTGTACCACTTTGTAACACCTTGTGTCACAAAATGCCTGCGACAGGCATTAAATATGCAAGAGGGGTGAACAGCTGGTAGGGGGGAGCCAAAATGGTGCAGTTGAATCTAACAAAAACAACTGTGCCATATATTGTTGTTACTTTTAACACCTGCTCAAAGCAGCTGTTTAAATGGGGCACACCAATGGTACCAATGGGACCCTAAGTACTGGTCAGGGTTAGGGCCAAAATCTTACCTCTGACCCTGAACAGTACATCAATAGCATCAAATACCTTACACACTATTGCCCCATACCCTGTGCCATGGTGCGCAGTCGTTAAAATATGAATCACACATGGTGGCGGTGGGGGGGATGCTAAGGGGGGAAAAAAGTGGCCCTGCACTGGTTGCTGCACCACTTTACTTTAATCTGCCCTATAGTCGGGAACAAAAAACATCTTTAAAATAATTTACTGCCACATTAATGTGTTGGTGGAATGTAGGCAATGTCTGTAGCTAATACATTTTACATTGTCACACACATATCAAACAAGTGTGTTGGCTTGACATATGCCTATAGCAATACTGGAAATATACCTGAAGACTGCTGTAAAGATGTATGGGCTAGTTAGGAAAAAGCTAGCAAGTACCTGCAATGATAGGTTTGTGTCTGGTAAGTAACCTAGCGAAGTCTGAAAGACAATATCACACATGAGTACTGATTTCATACTTCTTAGTGCCACTCACATGTATTAGCACGAGAGTGACATACAGGGACCAATACACATTAATGACTAGGTGTATCACACTCAATCATCTAGTAATGTGCATGTAAGTCAAGCAATATGCTAACAAGTCACAGACCCCTGGCAAAATATATGTGTGAAGAGTGACATAGAAAGCATGATTGTGTTATTCCCTCTACTTATAGCTGACATTAGTAATCACAGTACCAACATCCACTCATTGGGAATGTTACATAGGTTGTGGAATGCAAATGAGAGCATCTGGCCATGTCTAACAAATAATGTGAAACTACAGTAGAACAGTTGTGAGAGAAGTCGGAAGACTTGGAGGGCCGGTCCTGCTGAAATAATGTATGGCTACTAGTGCTACCTCGAAATACCAAGGGCCTGGCCATGGACCTGTTTGTGGATGACCTCACACTGAAACAGCCGCAAACATGTGGACTTTTAAAAATCTTTTAGGTGAAGGGAGCCCACTGCATCCCAGGTGCACCATGAAAGCCTGGAGCACACCCTAGTCCCATCAGAGCAAAACTCATAAACGTCCAATACCGGAACGTGATTCTCCAAGCAGCTCGCAGTGCACCTTTATTGCATATAGGTAAAGCTCGGGTTACCTTCTTCCCCAATTTCAGTCTCTGGTTCCAAAGGCTGTGCCGCAGTTTCTTCTAGATGAAGAAGTCTCTGAGGGAACGGGACCACAAGTATACAATGACTTATCCGACGCAGCTTTGATTAGTCACATCATGCAAAACTCACTTTTTATCAAGCCCAGAAGCTGGTCATGATTGGCTGGATCGAATGTCAGGTGGCAGGAGGGTCAAGACACTGCCACTGCCCTAAGAGGTGCCGGGGTGGTGGCATGGCAAAGGAGAATTGTGAAACACTTGAGGTGTAAAATAAATTACACATAGCCTGGGGCATCGTCCTGATCACCCGAATGGAGCTTGGAGCCCATGGGGAGACGAGCGGGGGTCATGGGATTGTAAATGTAGCACTGGAGATGCACCTGCAGCCTCTTGTGGGTGGGCTGGGAGCAGTCTGCGATGGTCCTAAATTGGTGATTGGGGGCAAGATTGAGACAGAGAATATGAGACACCAACTTGGTAAAGACATTCCAGTAAGGGTCTGGGTGGGGGCGAGAAGGTGGTAGTGACGCGTACTAGTTAGCAGTATGTTTGGTTGGGGCAGCAGGTGCTATGCGTTGTTGGGGAGGTGGGCAGTTTGGAATCTGCAGGACGGCGTAGCAGGGAGGGAGGAGTGATGATTGAAGAGGGGTTATTGGATAGTTGTTGTAGTTAATGTTCAGGCAAGATATATACAGCCAGTTAATATATCTGAGGCACACAGGATATCCAACCAGCTTTGGCCCAGCATCCCCTGGGTGTGGTCCATTAACCATACAGTGGAATGTCCAAAGTTAGTATGTCAACCCCAAGGATACTATACTGTAATGTCAATGGCTTAAGCGACAAAGTCAAACAGGGAGTGGTGCTCCATTACATCAAACCAGACTCCCCTGATATTGTTTTCCTACAAGAGACTCAACTCCTAGGTAATAGATGTTGTGCCCTTGACCATTGGGGAAATAAAAAGGCTGCTAATGTGGGCCATACCACTTCCTCTAGAGGAGTAGTAATCTTTGTGAGGAGAACGCTGCCTCTGGTCATTTGGCAAATATAGCCTGATCTGCTGGGTCCCTATGTGGTGCTCTCTGGAACCTAGGGGGGCATCTTAAACATACCTTCAGTAGATATCACAATATTACTTCATGACTCCGTACTACCAGCCCTCACCACTCTGCTATACAGTCTTGCAGATGGGAAAGTGATCATGTGAGGGAACCTCAATGCAACGCAACTCTGAGTGATAGCATTCACTGATAACCCTCCAGACCCCTGGAGTCCATCAGACGACCATTAGCAGACTTCCTCACTGCCCAAGGACTGGCAGATGCATGGTGTACCCCTAACCGAGCTACCCAGCACTTAATCCTTTTAATTGGGGGTGCATGATAGTCTCTGCTGAATTGATCACTTTCTCATGTCGGCTCCCCAACTGTTAAAAGTCAGGGAGGCCACTAACTTAACTTGGGGTATTTCTGACTATTCTCCTCTGTGGCTGAATCATGTTTGGGCCGAGAGGCCAAACACTACCGCATCATATTCAGCCCCTGGTAACTTGAAGGGAAACATTTAGAGTATGGCAAAAGACCATTATTTTTAGGGAAACAACACTTAAGTCGAGTCTCCACTCACATTGTGGGTGGCCTATGAGACAGTAGTCAAAGAGGAGGGCCTCACCATGATGGTGCAAGGGAAAAAACTAAAAAGGGCCAAATTGAAGGCTCTTGAACACAAGTTTGTGTCCCTTGAGGCTGGCTTACCTGATGAGGAGAGATCAGAGGGAGCCCACATCCTAGCCCTGAAGCAAAATTAATACCGAGACGTGGCCCAGGAAGCTGTTAAAATGCACCATAAGGCAACACAGCATCACATCAATGTAATGAGGGTCAAGACAGGAAAAATATTGACCTGGCTGGACAGGTAGGAGGAAGCGGATAGATGGGTTCCTGGGATCCAGAAGGAGTCTGAAGAACTTGCTAGTAGTGGACAAACCATAGCCCAAATAGTTGCCCACTACTATGGGAAATTCGATTATGCAAGGAATTTCACCACCAAAATCAAACAGGTGAGCACCTGGGTGAAACCCCCCTCCCAAGCCTCATTACAGTAGATAGAGAAGCCTTGGAAGACTAATTTTCCCTGGAGGAAATTGTACAAGCCATCAGGGATGTGAAGCTCGGCAAAGCATCAGGGCCCACAGGGGTACCAATAGCACTCTATAAGTTGACAGCCACTAAGCTTGTCTCACACCTGATGCAGATGTATGAAAAGAGCCAGAAGGGGTGACCAGTCCCAGGCTTCCATAGTGGTCGTCCACAAAGAAGGGAAGCACAGGGAGGACAGTATCTGTACCTAGCCCTGAAGCGGGTGCTTCAGAGCTAGGTACCCTGGGTCTGCAGACAAGACCCATTTTCACAATCTATCAATGACCTAACCAAGGATCCTAGGAATAACCACACCTATTCATGGCAAAGCATGTAGAACCATGGGAATTGATGAGCCATTTCCTACACAAATAAGCTGTCAGTTCCCAGTAAATAATAGGGCAAGCCGGACATCAAGAGCCTCAAAGGAAACAACATATACTGGGCCATGGGATCACAAATGTGCAGGTGTATGTCTGCAGGGGACTGTGCATGACAGTGCTGATGATCCATCATGAGGATGGCAGATCACAACCCAACGCCCCCTCAAACTCCTGAGTAGGCTACATTGACCCTTGACACAGTCAGGGGCCTGCTGATTGTAAACAGTGAACTAAGCTGACGTGACCACAGGAAACTGGTGTTCACACATACAACAATGGCCTTGTGTGACCATTCAAAGTGCCACATCAATCTGCCAATAACATCAAAGTTTGAGTCATTGAACATTGAAAATGTATGTTGTTAAAACATAATACCTAAATGTTTCCACACATGTCCCATCTAGGGGGACCAGGCTTGGTGCTGTCAATTTGCAAATGGACAAAATGTGTATGTGCCACATGATAATTTACAACTTATCATAACCAGTACAAATGTCCCCACATTGTGAAACATGTTTTACACAGATATGATAACACATCTTTGGAACAAAGGCTTACATATTGGACACCTGGAATAGAGATTTGGTATGTGTCCAATCTCTAAACACAACACTGTATCATGCAGCACTTATCAGACATGATACATATATTTTCACACAAAAAACAAGTCACATATATACCTACAAAGACGCATGTGAGCACTCGATCTTCAACATTTTGAATGCACAGGGAACCACACGTTAAAAGTGCTGCTTTGCATTATTAGGTGTGCTCCTTACAACACACCAGAGTGTGCACATACGTGCACTCACATTGAAATGCCTTACATGATCTTATCCCAGCCTTAGTCAACAGCAGCTTTTGCTAAAGTATTGTTAATGGTATGATATGCCTGAACATGTATTGCACATGGCCCTTCCCATCTTATGTTGTGTATTGTAACGTAGAGTCAGAATTCTGACATGACAGTGTGGTAGACCCACAAAATGAGTAACATCACATTTGTGCACACAGTACACATGTATAATCATGTATGTGCCAAAGAGTCTTCATACACAGGCACATTTGCAAACAGTATCAGTCCTTGCATGCATCACACACATGTATAAACATATGGTAACACATTCCTATGTTACCAGTACACAATTAAATGCACATGCACACACATCTAGCCACACCATGAAAACTACATAGATGCATAGCCCCCGTAACAAGGAATGTGAATGTGGGTGCACTGTCAGCCTTTCCACCAAAATCCACACATGGCCGTTATGCTTCAAAATAATTAGACGCAAAGGGTGCATCTCCATACATTGCAAATCAATAAAATGATGCCTGCTACCATGCATGTCTGAGCTGTCTTGCTGTCTCAGCCTTCCCTCCAAAATCCTCGCTTGCCAGGTATGCATCAAAGATTTTGACACATATGATTGTCCAACATACATCGCACATGCCAAAAATGACACCTGGCCCTTGCGCCTCAATTGCACGTTGACAGGTCTTCATCCAAAAAATCCATGCATGGCTGTCATGCATAAAAAAACGACACATATCAGAAAATGTGACGCATATGCCCAGGAAGTGACTACTTTGCTGCACACATGGTAAAGTGAATGTACTTTCACTTTTGCTTTACAGTCTTTTTGTATGTGGTTATGAGAGGTTGTTTGGAGCTGGTGCTGGTTGGGAAGAGGTGGCTTCTGAGAGGTTTGTGCTGTGTCCTGTTGCTGTCAAGTCAAATTTGTTGTATTTGTAAGCTTTGTGTAGTGTTATTGTCCTGTTATTGTATTTGTATTGTCGGGTGTTTGCCTTGTAGTAGTGTAGTTTGTTGTGATATTTGGGGTTAGGTGGGGTTATAAAATACATTTGTTGGGGGGTTTATTGGTTGCTGTGGAGGGAAACAGCAGAATGCCTGTCAAGGGAAAGGCATAGTGTATGAGTACAGATGAACTGGCGGGGCTCATATGGTTAGCGTGCCACTACCTCCCCAACATGTTGAAGATGTGTGGCCTTGTCATCATGGGCTACCCTATCGAGGCCAGGAAGCTGCGCTGGAGGAAGGTGCTGTTCTTGGCAGGATCTTTAAGGTTGAGCGCATAGACCACCAGATTAAGCACTGGTGTGCAAACCTCAGTGCCCAGGAAGGGGATCTACTGGATTACCTGGTGGTTCGGGTTAGCGGACCTGTTGGTAAGTAAACCTGTAGCATAGCAACATCCTCCTTTGCATGTGCATGACAGCAGGGCAAAAGGATAACTGCAGCATGTTATGAGAAAGATGAGGACAGCAAAGGGCAGATTTAAGGAAAGTGGCGCTGCACCCAGTGCCACGGCACTTTCCTTGTGCCCCTTAGCACCCCCTACCTCCACTATTTATGCGCTGTATCTAAGAAACGGTGCACCATAGCGCAGGTTAGGGGGGAATTGCGTCATAATTGTTGATGCTATTGATGTACTGTTCAGGGCTATTGCCATAGATTTGGTGCTAACCTTGACCAGTTCACAGTAGGCCATCAAAATATAATGGTGTGCCCCTTTTAACATTTGCTCTAAGCAGGTGTTAAAATGTGCAGAACAAAATGATGCAAAATATTCCTTTAGGTTTTAATGTGCCATTTTTTCGGCCCCCTTAACAGGCAAGTGCCCACTTTGCATACCTTATGGCTGGCACAGGCATAATGTAGTGGAAACAGTGATAAAGTTGTACAATGCATACATTGCGCCACTTCGTGACCCTATGGGCAACATTATGCCTATGCCATGCATGATTTATGCAAAGGGGACATTGCCCCGTTAGGAGGGCCAAAAACTAAAAGGCACAAAGAAAACTAAGAGATTTCTTTGTGTAAATCATTCTGGCATTTTATATGCCTGCTCAGACCAGGCGTCAAAAGGGAGCACACCATTAATTATGACAGGCCCCTATGTACTGTTCAGGGTTGGGCCAAAATCTTGCCACTAACCCTGAACAGTATATCAATGCCTTAATAAATTATGACGTGGGGGCGTGGCTTGAGCGTCAAGATGGCGGCCGCACCTTAAAGGTGCTCCGGACCCCTCCGTCATCCGCTCGAGAATCGCGCACTAACCGCCCCCTCCCCCGGAGGAGAAGGGAGACGGCAGATGATCAGGGCAGCTCCCCGGAACGAACGATCTGTGTTCCGGAGTCCGCGGGCCCAGGGAGAGCAGAAAACGGACGGAGCGCCACGCACTCAAAATGGCGGGCGCTCCGAGTACATAGACGGCGGCCGGCAAAATGGTGTTGATTGGGGCCGCGGTTGGCCGGCCTGAAAGGAAAGGGAACCACAGAGACAGCGCGCGGGACCAGTGATATCTGGTCCGCGTGGCAAATCCGGCAAAACTGAGGGGGAAAGAGGAGATTCTTTGCAGAAGACGTCCCACACACAAATGGTGGGCGCTCAGAGGACAAAAGGCGACAGAACCTAGCGGCCGCGGCTGAGTGAGGTCTATGCCCCCGTGGACAGGAGGGGAGAGGAGGCGACATTGGACCAGAGAGAGGCGCGGGCAGCGCTGAGATTGGGGAGAATCCGAAGGCCCGGAGAGCACCGGAAGCGCCCAGAAGGACGGCGACAGGTAGCGGTGGCCTCCCTGTTTCTTCCTCCCCCCGCACCGGTAAGTGGCTGCTGCCCCTGGCCCCGTCGGAGACGATGCCGGGACCCTAAAAGAAGGAGGGAACGAGTTGCTCTCTCTCCCCCGTCTCCCCCCCCCCGGAATTGATGACCCTCGGTCGCTGGGAACCCCGGGACCCAGGGGTACGGGGTGCAGGGGGAGGGGAACGAGCCCTAATGGAGATGCTGGCGTGAGGGAAGACGGGGGGCCCCGTGGCCAAAGAGTGAGCCAGGGCACATCGGCGGAGGTGAGCACATCTGCAGAAGTGGGCATTCCGTCAGAAGTTGAAGAATAAGCGGTATGGGGATAAACTACAAACAGGCCCCCAAAGGCAGCTAAAATGGGCAAAGATAGACAAACCCGCCCGCCATGGCACAGACGCGCATCGACCAATTTGCCACAGGCCCCAGTGGAGCCTCGAAAGATGACCGAAGGACAGAGAGTGGCAAAGGAAAGCAGGCTGGGAGCAGTGACCTGGCGGCTATTCTTCAAGCAATACAGTCATCCCAAGAAGCGGTGGAAGGCAAAATTGGAGAAGTGAGGGAGGACGTGGCCCTTGTGCGCCAAGACCTTCGAAATGCAACAGCGAGGAATGCGGAAACGGAGTCCAGAATCTCCACGGTGGAAGACGATCTGGCGGCCCTCAAAACACAGGTATCAACGCTAACAACTCGGACAGCAGAACTATACCGAAGGGCTGAAGACGCTGAAAACAGATCCCGCCGCAATAACCTCAGAATTGTGGGACTGCCCGAAAACACCGCCGCATCCTCCCTGGCCATATTCTTGGAGGAATGGTTCCGGTCCTGGGTGCCCCGGGATCTTCTGACACCCTGGTTTGCGATTGAACGTGCTCATCGGGCCCTGCAGGCTAGACCCCCTCCGGGCTCTCAGCCGAGGCCAGTGATCCTTAGACTTTTCAACTTCAGAGACAGGGATGCGATACTCCAAGCGGCAAGATCAAAAGGAGACCTGCACTGTGAAGGAACCAAAGTCATGGTGTTCCCGGACTATACCAAAGACGTTCAAATGCAACGCCGCTCGTTTACAGAAGTTAAACAAAAACTAAGGGTGGTTCACAACAATAAAACCTACTTCTTTGAATCCCCCGATCAGGCTTGGAAATGGCTAACTGAAGAGGTCCCGATGGACCTTAGTGGGGAGGAGCGGTGACTAGCACTCACTGGCCAACAGGAGAACAACCAGCCGCAACGGCCGGGGGGGTCCCGTCGGAGAACCCGTTCCAGAAGGCGTAAGGAAGGGGGAGACTCGATCTCGGGCTCCCCCCGAGAATCAGCGGAGGAGATAACCCAGGGGCCGGGGGTAGAGGACAGACCGAGAGACACAGGAGGGAACCGGCGACCCGGGGTCTCTGGGGAGCTGCCCCCCGGAACAGCAGAAGATACGGACCTCTCACAAAGCCCAGTGTTGTGAGTCCTCCTCCGGAGAGGGGGAAAATTGGACCTGGAAGGCCAGAGACCAAGACGAGGTCACGGCGCTTGGGTCCAAGCGTAACAAAACTTAACACTTCTTAATTCGCAAGTATGGAGGGGTCCACCATAGCTCAGACACTAAAAGTTATCAGCTCGTTATGTTTGGGAATGAGCTGTTGGTATTGGGTGACAGATGCTTCTGGGGGAAGTATGGGGTGGGAAGGGAGTTGGGGGACATGTTTGGTTCTACCCAGCCAACAGGCTGTTGTTATTGTTCTTTACAGTTAATGTAGGTCTATGGTCTCCGCTACCGGCTGGAAATAATAGTAACAGGTCACTCTGACAAAGAAACGCTCGGAAGGAACCGAGGGAGAAATTAATGAGGTCAAGATACGGATGGATGAGGGGGGAAGAATGGGGATGACTCACATAATATCATGGAATGTCAACGGACTCCTTGATAAGATAAAAAGGTCAGCAGTTCTCGCTTACATTCACAGACATAAACCTAACATACTCCTGATGCAGGAAACACATCTCATGGGGAATCAATGCCCCTTCTTAGCCCGTAATGGATTTGACAGGGTATTCCATGCAGGGTTCACGAGAGGCTCAAGAGGGGTTGCAATATTGCTCCAACACTCTCTACCTCTTGTGGTGAGACAAGAATGGAGAGACCCGCAAGGGAGGTACGTGGCAGTCTCGGGTACGATAGAGGGAGAGACAATGAACATTGTGAGCGCCTATGCTCCCCCAAACATGGTGCGTAAGACTCTAGGGGATCTGACAAGGCTACTAGCGGAACTGCCCCCTTGGAACACAGTGATAGGGGGCGACTTCAACACAGTCCCAAACCCAGGGCTGGACACGAGTGGGGGACCCTCAGCCCATAGACAGGCCTTGGCCACTAGTTTGGAAGGATGGATGACATCAACGGGGCTCTGTGATGTCTGAAGGGCGTGGCACCCTAGACGCAAACAATTCACACATAGGTCGGCAGCCCACAGCACACATTCCAGGATAGACCTGGTGTTTATGTCAGCCAGGGAGTGTGGACACCTCTCCCACATCGAGATTCTACCGCGCAGGATCTCGGATCACGCGCCGGTTCGGCTCAAGATGGGCCTTGCGGACCCGCTGATCCGCCCCATATGGAGGCTCAACGCTTGGCATCTACAGGACGAAGAAGTTGTAGATAGCATAAGGGAGTCTCTACGCGATTACTTTAATATTAATGAGGGCTCGGTGAGATCACCCGGAACCCTATGGGCCGCAAGTAAAGTAGTGATGAGAGGGACAGCTAAGGACTTAATCGTGCTCGGGAACGTGCCTGCGACTCCCGAATCACTCAGCTGGAGGCCCGTGCCACTCTTCTTGAAACAGAGCAAGAATCACACTCGAACTAACGGATATCCAGACACCTCTTGCTGATTCAAGAGGAGATAACGTAGTTTATCCCTAGAAACGGCAAAACACATGTGGCGCGCCTCCACTGCTCGAGTGTACGGTTGGGGCAATAAAACAGGAAAACTACTATATTGGTTGATTTCCCAACAACAGGCTCCACGAATCGTCCCTGAGATCTGCAGTGAACATGGGGAACGGCTGGTTGGACTCCAAGAGGTGGCTGAAACGTTCGCTGAATTCTATAAGGCCTTATATCGAGCGACAAGTCCAGGGATTACGGGTTCCCCAGACGGGTTCCTGGCAAATTCTTCGCTCCCGGTTCTGCCCACTGCGGATGTACGGGCTCTGGAGGAGCAATTCACGGAAGCGGAGATCGGCGATGCCATAACGGCAATGGGAATTGGGAAAACTCCTGGGCCTGATGGATTCCCTCCAGAATACTACAAAAGATTCAAGGAGGAACTGGTTCCACATCTAATGAATCTCTATGCTGAGGTAGACCAGAAAGGCCTCTTTCCGGACGGACTTGACGTGGCCACCATTGTCGTACTGCCTAAGACCCAACCCCCCTCCCTCTCCTGCGCTGACTATAGACCCATATCTCTCATTAACAGTGAAGTAAAGATCTATGCCACAATGCTGGCCGCCCGCCTCAAGAGGGTGTTGCCCCTACTAGTGCACCCAGATCAGTGCGGATTCATGACCAGACGTAGCACGCGTCACTGCATACGAAGGCTCCAGGTGGCCCTTGCAAGGCGACATTGATTGTCCCAGCACTTGGCTCTATTATTCATCGACTTCGAAAAGGCATTCGACTCAGTTAGTTAGGAATTCCTTTTTGCGGTGCTCCGGCGCGCCGGTTTCGGACCACGGTTCCGTAGACTGGTCCAGGCCTTGTATACCAAGCCCATAGCGCGGGTACGGGTCAATGGAGTCCTGTCATCAGCCTTTCCGATTCATCGAGGAACCCGACAGGGCTGCCCCCTCTCTCCTCTCCTTTTTGCTCTGGCCATTAGCGGGAATGTTGAGAGAGGACCCGATTTACCAGGGTTGGAGATGGGGCCTCTCTTGCGAAGACCGAGTGGCCTTATATGCGGATGATGTCCTATTATACATGGCAGACCCAGGAGTGACCGGACCCCGAAGCTTCCATCTACTGCGGCACTTCGAGGAGGCCTCGGGGCTCAAAATTAACCTGTCCAAATCAATACTGGTCCCTCTGACGTGGTCACGAGACTGCTTTGACTGGCAGAAGGTGATTCCACTGCGCCGGCTAAGTTTTAAATATTTGGGGATATGGCTTACACTGCTCCCTGAGTTGTCCTGGTCCCTGAACCTCAACCCACTGGTGTCTCGCATACGGGAAGACCTTAAGCATTGGCATTCATTGCCACTGAATATTTTGGGCCGTATAGCTCTGTACAAGATGATGGTCCTACTGCGCCTCCTATATGCGGTCCAGAATTTGCCTTTCACTATCCCGCGCTCGTGGTCTAAAAAACTGGACGGAATTACCACTTCCTTTATGTGGGGAGGGACGAGACATAGAGTAGCAGCCCGGAGTTGTCGAAGAGAGGTATACGACGGGGGACTGGGCATGGCTGACCCTTACCTATATTAGGCGACACAACTCCTGGTGGTACACGATTGGTTCAATGGAGGTTGGTCAGACCCAGCATATCAGGTAGAATTAGACGCATTAGGGTATCCTCATATCCTGGACATGTTATACGGGGCTCCGATCCCCAAAGATTTGGAACCCATCACCAGGGCGGTATTCTTGGCGTGGAGAGCGGCTCTAAGGCATAC
This sequence comes from Pleurodeles waltl, assembly GCF_031143425.1. NCBI lineage: Eukaryota > Metazoa > Chordata > Amphibia > Caudata > Salamandridae > Pleurodeles > Pleurodeles waltl. The sequence continues at coordinate 678,449,330 of NC_090450.1, read as the reverse complement.
TGGCTGGAACAAAGTGGTTACCCGGCAAACACCGCTGTGGCACGGTAGTTGGTTGAGAGAGACAGCCAAGCTAGAGGGATTCAGGAATTGGGACACACTAGGAATATCCTTGGTGGGGGATGTGTGGAAAGGAAGTTTGATGAAGTCCTTTCAGGAAATGCAGCAAGAGTTCCAGCTATCCCCGAAGCAATTCTTTAGATATCTCCAGCTAAGACACGCCCTTGCTAGGCACTTGAAGGAAACATCCCAAATACCGGAGTTCAACCCAGTCGAGGCCAAAACACTCATGGGCAGCCTGGGGAGGAAGGGGGTCTCCCAGATCTATAAAATGCTGATCTCAAATGCACCCAAGGACCTAGGCCACCTTAAGAAGGGTTGGGAGAAATGGGTGGGACCACTTGAGGAAGAAGACTGGTCAGAGGCACTGATGGCTCCCCGGACGCTAGTGGTGTCGACGAGGCTGAGGGTGACACAATTCTACTTTTTACATAGAGCATATCTGTCTCCAGATAGACTGAACAAGATGGGTGCCCTCGGTTCTGGTCGATGCCCACGATGCAAGGAAGACCAGGCTGATTTATTTCATATGACATGGTCCTGCCCCGTGATTCGGAGGTTCTGGGAGGGAATAAACGATGAGCTGAACAATGCCCTGGGATCGGCACAGGTACTGACCCCCAAATTGGTACTACTGGGTGTGATGAATGACATGGAGGGATCTAGAGCAGATAAGACGTTGGTTGGAACAGCGACTACAGTTGCCAAGAGGGACATAGCGGCAGCTTGGAAAACCGCCAAGGGTCCCTCCCTTCAGAAATGGAAACAGGGGGTGAACTGGTGTGCAGCCCAAGAAAAAGTGGTGTTTGACTCAAGGGGATGCCCCCATAAATATGAGAAAATATGGGGGAAATGGGCGGGACTGCTAGGCTAAAGGGGCTCAGATCAAATGTATACACATGCTCTTCTCTCCTCTCTCTCTCTCTGTGTTGACAAATTATGGTAATTCGGTTCTTCTTAGATATCTAGAGCTCATAAATGTTAGACTAGAACTAACTGTCCAGTCGGTGTCAAATAGACCAAGGTTTGTAAGTTACTTGTATATTTTACCTGTACCTTCTTTTAAAACAATAAAATTTGGTTATAAAAAAAAAATTAACAAAAAAAAATAAATTATGACGTCATTGCCACCTACCCTGCGCCATGGTGCGCTGTATCATAGATACAGCGCATGCATGGTGGCGGTATGAGGGTGCTGAGGGGCGCAAGGAAAGTGTTGCTGCACTGGGTTCAGCGTCACTTCCCTATTATCTGTCCCCAAGCTTCAGACAATTAACAGTGTCCTGTCCCCCAGTAAGTGTGACATATGAATCTGAGACATATGTATGAGTGAGTCACATTGATATATATGTTTTTGGGTGCTACCTATGTCTGCCTAATATGTTGTAGATGAGAGAGGGTCATTCCTAACACTAAGTTGACTAGGTCACTCAGCTAAACAAGTGCAGTGTGTAACAATTGGCCATGCTAATCTTTGTTTACAAATCACAAAGCTATGTTTTTCTGTCACATCTTGCAGGCGGACCTCCACGCTACACCATCGGCGAGGTTTCCACTTTTGAAGATCCCGATACAACCAGTAAGTGTCACCTTGTATGTCACATGTGTACATACAGTGTTGTGTCTGAGAGTGTTTGATGTGTATTAACCCATGTACAAATGGCATATGTGTCGATTTAGACACCATCATCTATCCTTGGGTATCAACATCATGTCTGATGGTATGCTGCGGATGTGGAATAATTTGAATGATGCACAGGTGCCAACGTGTGCTGCTATGGATTAGTGTGTCTCAGGAAATGTTATGTATGCCCACAAACACAGTGATGTCAGTCAAGGTATGTGTCAGAGGTGCTGGCTTTCTGCAATGCATGGATGTTTCCAACATTTTTTTCACAGCACCTAATCCTGTACTGTGTGCCACACGTTGCAGAAATTTAGTCAGTACATGGTACATTATATGTACCTATGTAGAGTCCAAGGGTCTTTCACAAGGAGACATTTGCACTACCGATGCTTCAATGCTCTTCAGTAACGAAGTGAGGCACCAGACGTGCAAGGAGCTTTTTGAGAAGGACAACAGTCAGTTGAGTACACATAGAGATTTGTGCTCTTCTCCAGGTGGATGTAGGACAAGTCCATGGATTGTGGCAAATAAGATGTGTGCAGATGAAACAACAGGTTTTAGCCATTATGATAGTTGTGAGCAAGCATGATCACATCGCGTGTGTATGAAATGTGTATTGTAAGTGTTTTCCTGGTAGTCAGGAGGTGTATCAAGTTTGTGCACAGATAGGGGGCAGTTACAAGAAAACAGACGCTGCACCCAGTGCTGCGCCACTTTTCTTGCGGTCTTTAGCTCCCCCATCTGCCACCATATGATGTACGCCACATAAGGGCGCAGGGTATGTGCCTATTGTGGTTAACTACTTGACAAAAATTATGTACTGTTTATGGTAAGTGCAAGAGAATCTTATGCTAACCCAGGACTGTACATAGGGGCCCATTGTTACCAATAGTGTGCCCCCTTTTAATGCCAGCTCTGAGCTGGCATTCAAAGTAGCCAAAACAAAATGAGGGTGCTGAATCTCTTAGATTACAGTGTGCCATTTTGGCAGTCACCCTACTGGAGGAACGTCACCCTTGCATACATCATGCCTGCCGCAGGCCTAATGTGGCGCAAGGGGTGACAAAGTGGCACAATGCAGGGATTGCACTACTTTGTTGATTTTCTGCTGACCATTTGACCTTGTGGTGCCTTATTGATGTCACATTGATTATGATGCTGATGTGGTGCAAGGAGGCCCTAGACCCTCTCAAATCTTGGCCCTAGTATGCAACTTTGGAGAGCCATTATCCCCGTGACATGTACAAAATACCGTAGATGCTTGCTAGTCAGCTTTGTATAGACTTGGCTTACTGGTTGGCAACATGTGTCATCAGAAAATAAGGTTTACAATGCATGCTTGTTCTTCCTCTACCCAACGCATGACATGGGATGACATCTTCTCCTTATGTTTTAGTTGCCACAATGACTCAAGCCCAGAAACACCAATTCGAAAAATGGGTCAAATGGTTCAGACACATTTGGAAGGTCCAGGCTGGTTACAAGAGAATGTCTAGGAGGTAACGCACTGAAAAGTCATCTGGGTCATGGAAGGCTTTTCCACATGGTGGACCAGCTGAACAGCCTGCAACCACTGCAAAAAAGGAGTGTCCTCTGTACCCACAGTCTGTGGTACTCCATCAGGTCCCGCACCCTCAACATCCACAACACAGCTGAGGCCAGCAGCACCGCAACAGCCGCCACCATCTGCCACTGGCTCCACCTTTGAGGCAGAAATGCGACACACCTGGCCGAGGTCAAGGCTAGGTTGGCTAGACTTCAGGCAGACAATGTCAGGAACCACAAACTCCTAAAGTACATTAAGAGGAAGCTGAAGAAGCTGTAGTTGTGGCCCTAACCTCTTCCCAGGACCTTCCCTTTCCCAGTCTGCATTGTGTATAGTTTTAGTGGGTTTTAGGGGGGTAGATACAGGTTAGGTAGCATTGAGTAGGTTAGTTGTAGGATATAGTTATTGTGGTTTGAGTGTGGGATTTAGGTTTTTTTTGTTAGGGGGTGTTGAGTGGGGCTTATATATCGGGGTATATGTAAAAAAAAAACATTTTTTTATACAAAAGAATATATATTTGTTTAGAACATAGGATTAGTTATTATATTTGTAGCGGGATTAGTTAGTATATTTGTAGCTTTAGTTCATGTTGTCCGATACATCTATTATCTCACAAGGGAGTGGGGGGGACAATGTTTATTGAGTGGTGTTATGTGTATAAGTGAAGTTTAGATCAGAATAGATAGCTGTAGGGTTAACTTAAGATAAGTTAGTATAGGTTAGCTTAGTGTAGGTTAGTGAGTAGTTTAGCTTTTAAATAGGTTGTATCTTTAAGTGCCAACAAATCCTGTAAGGTTTAGACAATTAGGAGTACATGATGATTGACTGTCTGGGTGTTCTCTTGTCTGCACTGGCCAAGTTAGAGAAATGCCTTAGGGTATGCAGTCAGTATTGATTTACATGTATGACTATGTGTATCCACTATGATCAAGGAGCTGTCTGATTGGCAGTGGTATGACATCAGCTACTCAAGACAGTTTTCAGTGCAGTTCCTGACACTCAGATTGTGTACGGATACAAAATTGACAGTTAATGATGCAACATCAATTGTCATTGCTAAGGTCTGTCACAATCATTCTTGAAATGTTTAACACATTAAACCCCACCTTATTTGAGGTATGGATACTGGCACACTGACAGCTGCCCGTCACAGTCTTAAATATGCCTCTTCTGTTCCTCACATATTTGTTGCACTGTTATAACCATCAAGGAAATTTCCAGACACTTGAGTTCTGAACCATTCATGCCATATGTAAACTAGCATGAATATCTGTTCAATATATGCTTGGAAGGTTCAGAAACTTGGTTGTAGTCCACAATACTATTGGTCACCTTTATCATATTTGAGTCCTAGTGTGTGTCTTTGTGTCTGACAGTAAGCCACGCATGTCATTTGGTTCTGTTCTCATTGACATAGCTTCACACAATGCAGACATTTATATGAGTTGATTGAACACTGAAAAAAGAGCATGATACATGTGAATATGTTGATTTATTTACACGTGCAAGTTTTGTTTCCAATGCAGTACAATGTCCAGTTCACTGACCCCATGAGAGATCCTGAGCCATTTGATGTACATTCTGAGTCCAAGGGTGAGGGACATGTCATGAGGCATGTGAAGGGGAAGTGTTCTTTAGTTAGGAGGCGTCCAAATTGACAATAGGTAGGATTTGAGACAATGACAGTCCATACAAGATAAGACAAGAGTGGTAGAGTGTCACAACACTGGCATGATCTTAAGCACAGAACCAAAGAGATACTGTCCATGTGGCATAGACTGGAGCTACCGGGTGGTTTTACGTGTGAATGTTGTTCCTTCCACATCTTCATCCTCTGATGAGTGTGGTGCCTCCTGTGCCATGGGTGGTGCTGTTGTTGAAGTTGAGGGGCCACACAGATATCAGGTGATAGAGATGTGGAATCAAAGGTCCCGGCAGCTGCCATTTGTGGGAACATATAAGGCATCACTGCAGCAAGAAGGAACTGCTGATTTCGCAACACCGCTGCTACATCAAGGTGGTAGGCAGCGATGTTTTCCCTGAGGGAGGCCACTTCCTGCTGTATTAACTCCAGGGCATTTTGAATAGCCCCCAGCCTGTTATCTATCATGCTGCTGCCACTCTGGGAGGACAATTGTTCAAGCCTCTGCCTCATGACAGCAGCTATGTCAGCCAGGGACTCCTGAAGTTCACGTAACAGGGAGTGGGTGCCTCTGACGGCAGCTGAGTTGTCCTTCTTAGGACTGAGGCACCTCTGCGCTCCCTCTACGCTGCCTGCCATGGTCTCCATCTCCACCCACATCTGCTGTGCCAGTGCTGGACTCCTACCACTGTCCTCTGAAAGGTGATGCCTGGGTCCTCAGAGTCCAGGGCTGTTGGTAGTTCTGTAGTTCATGTGAAGACCCTGCAATGCTGTGTGTCCTCCCTGCGACTGGAAGTGGTGTCTGGAAGGAACCCAGGACATCCAGGAGAGTCTCTTCATAGATGGTCGGCAGCTGGTCATCCATGTCATCTGTAAAATCCAGGACAGGCAGGTCGGCAGGAGGTAGGTCATCAACCTCTGAAATGGGATAGTGAAAGGTCAATCTTTGACTGTAGTGGTTGACATGGCTCATCATTCACTTGTTACTGGTGGCTCAGTGGCATGTTATAGACCCCCACATCAAGGTACACATTTGTGGAGCCCTAATGGCATACTATGCCGCCGGAACATCATTTGTGTGCAGTCACCATTTGCACAATCTGCCAGTCCAAAGTTCCCAGTATGTTACACCCACCTTGATATTTTAATCATGGTCTTCAACATATGCACCCCTCTTATTGACTTGACTGTGTAAACTTTGCAAGACATGAGTGTTGTACCTGATTTGTGCTCACTTCACCACCCATTGTGAGATTCAACCACATTGTGTGTTTGTGAGCAAACAGGGTTTTCTCCCTACCTGCAAGACAACACTCATACGTGGATCTCAGGTTTCCTTGTTGCATAGCTGCAAGGATGTCTGCATTGTTGGACTGAAAGATGTTTTGGTGGAAGGTAGAAATTCCTGTTTGCACACATACACATGAGAGGGTTCATTGTTATGTTGTGTGGTGCAGGATACAGAATACATGACTCTGGGGGCCAGATTTACAAGGGCCTGTCACCACTGAAGCTTAACTTTTAGCAATGCTCCGGTGGCGCTTTTCAGTTCCCCATTTTTATAAGGAGGTGTATTGCCACTGTTTGTGGCATTACACGTCCTTGTAAAAATGGGCCCCTCCAACTCAGTCTTCTGCATCAAGGGGGCGTGAAATGGATGTTGCAGTGGCCGTTTAACCACAACCTCCATAACTTATCGTGCTGCCCCAGATTTACAAGAAATCCAAAATTTGTGGCAGTGGCAATTACTGATGCCAACCCAGGGTTGGCTTTAACATGGCAAAATGAGAAGGTACACTTTCATTCATCCTTGTCAGCTTTTTCAATGTGTGCAGCATTCTGCTGCACACAGAAGAGAGGCACAATGCCATGGATGTTTGATCCTGTATAGGAAGGTGTCCCTTCCTGCACATAAACAATCAGTCTCCTCAAAGCAGACACCCTTCTACTATGGTGTAAGGATGCCTGCATTGGTGCATGCAGCTTATTCCAACAGCAGCACAGGGGAAACCATAGGAGTGAACCATATACCTGTAAATAAGGCGCATCCCTACATTTAAAAAATGGTGCAGCGCAGCACTGCTATTTTTGGTGCAGCAGTGTACTGAACCACTTTGTCATTAATCTGGGCCTAAGTTGCTAGGAGGATGTATGTGGAAAGGCCACCCACTTCCATCACTCTGTGAACACACATGTGGGGGGAGGCAGAACTGAAACATTTTGAGGCTTGTTGATGTGTGGATACATCATGTTGGGACACAGCATCAAGGGTGGCATTGTAGTTGTGGCACTGAGAACAGACATTGTAGTAATCCTATTGTGAACTACTTTCAATGTGTGTTGCAATCATAGTCAAACATTGTAAGTGGCAGACAGCATTCCTGTTAGTAGATTTAGCAGGATGTGTTCCTTCCTGCAGATGTGCATTAGGACAGACAAGAGGGATACCCCTACACCATGTAGGTTGTGTGCGAATGTTGGTAAGGTCCCACATATTTTTGGGAATTTCCAAGGTTAGTATAGGAATTCATTGACTATCTGTGAGAAGCACACATCCCTGGACATTTGAATTGATGCTGCACAGCAGAACAAGCAGAGCTGTTGCACTGCATGTTTCATCATCAATAGGTATGTATGTGACAGTATATCCAGACACAGACATCATAGTGCTGTACCTAAGCATCTAACATTTCAGACTAGTACTTGAGTGGTGGATAGTGATTGGTCATATTTAACATGCCAAGGTGAAGCACCTTGCTTTCCTTATCCTGGCCTATTTTCCATGTGGCCCTCTGACACCTGACATTGCATATAATAGGCATTCCATGTGTATATTTGTGATCTTCCCATGCAACACATGTGTGACACACCCAGCTTCTGATGCCTTTGAAAACGTCAGCACATCTGGATTAGATTTACTGTAGTTCAAGAATTCAGAGTGGTATGGGAGTGACAAGTGTGTGTGTGACAAGTTTGTAATTCTACAGGTTGTAGTTGTTGATTATGTGTTGCAGTGTGCATCACACATAGGGCAACCTTTCAAGGTATTTGGTGCATTGATCCCACACTACCATTTTCCTTGCAGGCCCCTTGCCCCAGCCACTGACACCATGGAAGCATGTTATTTACATTCCTGTTCACCATGGTAAACATTCCTAAAGTAGTCTAATGAGTTTTGTCACTATTTTGGTGCTTTACTGCATTGGCACCATGAATGATGGCAGTAGTGCAGCAAAGTACGAAGAGATCCATTGTTTTTGGGCCAGCCTGTGCAACTAGCATAGGACATGTTGCACCCTGAGTTTTACACATGGGCAGGTTGATCAGTGGCAACAGTGAAACGATTGCTCAGATGGTTGAGAAATGTTTGGGGCATATAGGGGGAAGGTATGGGCACATCTGAAGTGCTGGGCGATTATTGCCCAGGTTTCAGGGAAAATGACGAAGCACAATGTTGTGCCACATTTGGCAGTGCCACACTCCATCATTTTCAATACGCTTGGATGCACCATTTTAAAGCATGTATGGCACAGCCCTGTGTTGGCCTCAGCATCAGCGCAATATTTGCTGTCAAGCACCAATGCACACAGCCTTGCGCCATGGATCAAGGATGGCTGTGCTGAGGGAGAGATTGTTTTTGGGCAGGAAGGGACACCTTCCTGCAGAAAGTAAAATCTTCTCTGGGCATTTTCACTTTCTATGTGTGCTGCAGGGTGCAGCACACATAGGAAGAGCAATAACACGAGGAGGAAAGAAAGCATTTCTCCTTGTTGCTCCATTCTAACACCACCCCTGGGGTGTTGTTGGATTTATTTGCAGCCTCAGGTTCACATAAAGTATTAAATCTGGGGCAACAACAATATGCAATGGGTGTTGTTGTGGCATGGCCACAGGAACACTGATTGCACACACCTTCCAGACAACATGCTACATGTGAAGGGGCCATATTTACAAGGTGGTGCTAAGCCACAAAAAGTGGCTTAACGCCACGTTGTGAATATGACAGAGTGTATAGCACCACCAGAGTGTCACTAAAAGTGAGGCTCTGGTGGCAGTATGGTCTTTTGATTCTGACACTATGGTCCTCATTACAACATTGTAGGTAAATCCCACTTACCGCCGTGCAGAAGACCGCCAACACAGCGCCGCGGCCGCGGAATTCCGCCACAGCTATTACGACCCACAGCTCTGAATCTGCCAAAATCCAGACACCTACACACGTCCGCCACACCAAAGGTCAGTGATAAACTCGCGATACCAAAACCTCCACCGTAAGCCAACATGAATACGCCCACACTATCACGACCCACAAATCCACGCGGCGGTCTTTCAACTGCGGTAAACCATTGGCGGTACACACCGCCGCGCTCAAAATACACACACACCAACAAAACACAACCACATTGGACATTTTGTAATACACACACCTGATACACATACACACACCACTCCCACACACTCAATACAATATAAAACACACACCCACAACACCCACAAACCCCTACGAACAGAATTGCAACAGAAGGAAAGAGAGAGACACCACCAGAAACAACACTAGCATCCACAGGCACTCAACACCATCACTCACACAACATCCACGCACCTCACACAACACACACAAACACATCCCCTCACACATCACAATACACACCACCTCACACATCACCCACACCACCCCTTGGCACTGCAAAGACACCCCAGGTTCTCTGAGGAGGAGCTCAGGGTCATGGTGGAGGAAATCATCCGGGTAGAGCCACAGCTATTCGGATCACAGGTGCAGCACACCTCCATTGCCAGGAAGATGGAGCTATGGCGCAGAATCGTCGACAGGGTCAATGCAGTGGGACAGCATCCAAGAGCACGGAATGACATCAGGAAGAGGTGGAACGACCTACAGGGGAAGGTGCGTTCTGTGGTCTCAAGACACCACATTGCAGTTCAGAGGACTGGCGGCGGACCCCCACCTCCTCCCCCACAACTAACAACATGGGAGGAGCAGGTCTTGGCTATACTGCATCCTGAGGTCCTCGCAGGAGTAGCAGGAGGAATGGACTCTGGTAAGTCACATCTTTAACTACCATATCCCCCACCCTACCTGCATGCTATCACATACCCCCACCCTCACCCTCACCCCCATCACTCCAACTCCTCACATATGTCCTATTATCACAAACCACACATCCCAAAGGCAAGCCCTGCATGCAACAACAAAGCATAGACACCCATCACCAAAGCATGTCCACTACACATACACACACAGACCGCTAAACAATTATCACACAAGGTCCTACACAAGAATGTAAGCACTGGGGTACAGGGTCACCCACCCATTACACACCATGGCAAACACAGATGCAATAATCATGCCTTTACACCCCTGCAGGACCCCTACCCAACGTCACCGGACAGAAGGATCCAGACATGTCCACCACCCCCCCCAGAAGAGGCCCACAGTGATGACAGCAGGTCTGTCCAACTGGATCTAGATGACCAGCCTGGCCCATCTGGGACCTCTGGACAGTCGGTTCCCCTGACACAGTCATAGGCCACCACAGAGCCTCCCCCTCAGGAAACATCAGCACAGCACCCAGCCAGCGGGTCCATACCTCTGTTCCCAGGACACGTCAAGCAGCAGTGTGTCCACCACTACAAGGAACCCAGGCACACCCACTACCCCAAGAGCAGCAGGGACCTGGGGGCAGTGACAGTGGGCACACGGTTAAGGGGACAGAGGAACAGGAAAACCGGGGAACCTGGAGGTCAGCTGTGCGACAGGGGGAGGACAGGCCCAGGGAACCCACTCTCCACGAGGCACTCTCCAACATCATGGGAGCGTACCATCATTCCCAGGAGACGATGGCAACGGTACTGGCCAAGTTTCAGGAGACCCAGCAGCTGCAGGAGGAACAGTATTTGGGGTTCAGGGAGGAACTCAAGTCCACCAACACCACCCTGGGCACCATTGTAGGGGTGCTGAAGGACCTTGTGAACACCAGGAGCGACACTGTGGCACAACAAGGAGCCCCTGACACTAGCCTGGAGGATGAACTGCCCACCTCCTCCGCTGGCGCTAGTGGACAGGAGGCACCACCACAGGTCCACGACACCAGCACCTCACCTCCTGCAGATGAGAACCACTCTGCAAGTGGTCCCTGAGATCCAGGACAAAGACAGAGAACAATGCCAAGACCCCCGCCAAGAAATTAGACCACCCTGAATGTCATCCTTCTGTCCCACTCTGTCACCCTGTCCATTCTTAAACTGCCCTAGCTCCACTTCCTATGCCCCTTTGAACAATGCACCTGTGAGACAAATAACTGGACACTGCCATGGACATTCCTCCACCATCACTCCTGACCATTTTACAACCCCCTCCACTATTGAGCACTTAAATAAACACCCTTGAATCACAAAACAATCTGGAGTCAGTCTGTCCTTTCACAAATGTGTATTTGCAATAACTGAGGAAAATAGCAATGTCCATTCCATTGTCAACATACCTATGTCACACAGCTCTAGTTCATGAGGTAACATAGCAGAGGTCACACAGTGGGACCCACATCTGTGAAATGGAAAGGCAAAGTGACAATTCAGGGTCCATACAGTGGATGAAAGTGACAGACATATGATAGGTCTAACAATTTTAGTAGATGTAGGAGGCAGTGATGTCTTCTTACCTGTGTCTCACTAGAAGTATTGCTGGATCACATTGTTTCTGTTGACTATGTCCTCTTCTTCTGCCTCCTCGTCTTCACTGTCCACAAGCTCCACAGCTGCCACAAGACCTCCTTCTGGACCATCCTCCTGCAGAAAAGGCACCTGTCGTCGCAAAGCCAAATTGTGCAGCATACAGCAGGCCACGATGATCTGGCACACCTTCTTTGGTGAGTAGTATAGGGAACCACCTGTCATACGGAGGCACCGGAACCTGGCCTTCAGGAGGCCGAAGGTCCTTTCTATCACTCTCCTAGTTCGCCCATGTGCCTCATTGTAGCGGTCCTCTGCCCTTGTCCTGGGATTTCTCACTAGGGTCAGTAGCCATGACAGGTTGGGGTAACCAGAGTCACCTGCAAATGTTGCGGGAAATCTGTTAGACACACACTAACCCTTAGGGACAACCCCAGACCCAGACAACTATTCGCAGGGTATAGGGTCCTTGTCCTCACCTATTAGCCACACACAGTGTCTCTGGAGTTGCCCCATCACATAAGGGATGCTGCTATTCCTCAGAATGTAAGCGTCATGCACTGAGCTAGGAAACTTGGCATTTACATGGGAGATGTACTGGTCTGTCAAACACACCATCTGCACCTTCATTGAATGGTAGCTCTTCCTGTTTCTGTACACCTGTTCACTCCTGCGGGGGGTACCAAGGCCACATGTGTCCCATCAATGGCACCTATGATGATGGGGATATGTCCCAGGGCATAGAAGTCACCTTTCACTGTAGGCAATTCCTCCACCTGAGGGAACACAATGTAGCTGCGCATGTGTTGCAGCAGGGCAGACAACACTCTGGACAACACATTGGAGAACATAGGCTGGGACATCCCTGATGCTATGGCAACTGTTGGTTGAAAAGACCCACTTGCCAGGAAATGGAGTACTGACAGGACCTGCACTAGAGGGGGGATTCCTGTGGGATGGCGGAGAGCTGACATCAGGTCGTGCTCTAACTGGGCACACGGTTCCTGGATTGTGGCACGATCAAGTCTGTAGGTGACTATTACATGTCTCTCTTCCATTGTCGACAGGTCCACCAACGGTCTGTACACCGGAGGATGCCGCCATCTCCTCGCCTGCACCAGCAGACGTGCCCTATGGATGAGAACAGCGAGCACAGAGTCAGCCAACATTGAGGTAGTAAAAAAACAATTTTATTGCACACATTTGTCAATACGCCATGTGCCTGTCTCTGTGTATATGCAAGGCCTATATATGTGTGACACTTTAAAATGTAATGCTATGTGGCCCCCTGAAATGGCAGCTGCCTGACCTGTAATGTGCGACAAGGGGATATGAGGTAACTGCACTGGCGTTGTACACCGTCCAGTAGGCAGTCGAAGACCGTGGCGCTATCCTGCATTGATTAACATTGGGCCCTACGGGTTCCAGGAGCCAATGACAATGTACGTCGGCGGTGACGGTACGCACCGCCGCGGACGTGACCGCAATTTTCTCTCTGTTCACTCACTTGATACCTGATCTTCGACAGGAGAGGACATACACTGCAAGTGCTGCTGTGACCTCAATCTGGAAGCGACGATGGCTCATGTGTCTGGGGAAAGGGCCCCTGCCTTCACATCGGAGGAGTTGGATAAACTAGTAGATGGGGTCCTCCCCCAATACACGCTACTCTATGGTCCTCCATACAAACAGGTGAGTACACTGTGAGCATGCTGTATGGGCAATGCCTGTTTGGAGTGGTGTGGATGGAAGACACGGGGGGATATGAGGCCTGCATGATCGGACGGTGAGTGTATGTGCATCAGAGCAAGGGTGGGAATGTGGGACAATGATTGTGATGGTCTGGACGGTTAACGTTTTACATTTTCCCCTGTACTATTCCTCTAGGTCAGCGCCCACCAGAAGAAGGATATTTGGCGTGACATTGCCAAGGACGTCCGGACCCTGGGGGTCCACCACAGACGGAGCACCCACTGCCGTAAAAGATGGGAGGACATTCGACGCTGGAGCAAGAAGACGGCGGAGGCCCAGCTGGGGATGACTTCCCAACATGGGAGGGGTGCCCATCGCACCATGACCCCCTGATGTTCCAGGTCCTGGCGGTGGCCTATCCGGAGTTGGATGGGCACTTGAGGGCATCACAGCAGACACAAGGGGGTGAGTACACTCTCATTCAGCTGACTCTGCGCGCATTGGAGGTGTCTGGGTGGGGGAGGTGGGCAGTGGGTTCCCGTAGGCTAGGGCGAACTTTGCAGGAAAGGACCCTTTGTGAGGCAGGCTAAGTGGCACCCCAACCCCACCAGTGGTAAGAGCCATCTACACCTAGTCAGGCTCCTGTGACTTCAATGTGTGCAGCAATCAGGCTTAGGCCATGTACCCCATGTCCCTGTGATTAATTTGGGAACTCTAATTGCATGGCGTAAAGCAGAGGGGTGCTGTGTCTGTAGTGTCCGCCGACGGTCGCAGTATTGTATGCACTGAACATGTCTTTCTTCTTTCTCCCCCCTCCTTTTTGTGGTCTCCCTGTTCTTGTGTGCTTTAGCATCATCAGGCGGAGGAGCTGTGCCACCGGAGCAGGAGGGAGCTGCATCCCACATGGCCCTGGAGGGCGAGACAACCAAGTCTGAAGTCACCAGTGGGACGGAGGGCGAGGGGGGCTCCACGGCGGGGACAGGAGCTAAGACCAGCGACACCGACTCTTCCTCTGATGAGAGCTCCCTTGCGGTGGTGGGCCCCTCTGTGCCCCCGCATCTACAGGTACAGCCGCCACCCCCCATACCAGCACCGCCCTCCCAGCAGCCCCTCAGCGTGTGTCCTGTGGCCTCTCACCCAGGAGGGTGGGCATCTCCTTCGCCCCAGGCACCTCAGGCTCTGCCCCAGTCAGCCATGCTGCCCTCAGTGAGGAGGCTATTGACCTCCTGAGATCCCTCACTGTTGGGCAGTCTACCATTCTGAATGCCATCCAGGGTGTAGAGAGGCAGTTGCAACAGTCAAATGCATACCTGGAGGGCATTCATTCTGGCCAGGCAGCCCAACAGCGAGCATTTCAGGCTCTGGCCTCAGCACTGATGACAGCCATTGTCCCAGTGTCCAGCCTCCCCCCTCCAACTTCCTCCACCCAGACCAAATCCCCAGTACCTCAACCTATACCAAGAACACCTTCACACCAGCATGCACACACCTCAACACACAAGGATGGCTCTGGCAAACATAAGCACCACACATCCCACAGGCACTCACACAAGCATCATACCCTCCACGTCTCCCTCCTCCCTCCCTGTCACGTCTCCACTCACACCTGCATGCACTACATCTTCAGCCACTACCTCCATCACCAGCACACCCATCACCACACACCGCTCACGTGAAGTCACCACCCCCACTACCATTCACACATTCCCTGTGTCCTCTCCCAGTGTGTCTGTGAGGCCTCCTCCCAAAGTACACAAACGCAGGCACACACCCACCCAACAGCCATCCACCTCACGATAGCCTCCAGCCCATGCACCTTCACCAAAAGTCAGCATGCGAACACTTCCTACAACCACTACCTCTTCCTCCACTCCCACACCCCCTCCATCTACCCGTCCCAGTGTGTCAAAAAAGCTTTTCCTCTCAAATGTTGACCTCTTCCCTACACCTCCCCCCCCTCCTCCGTCCCCTAGGGCCTGCCTTTCCAGGTCCCAACCCAGCACCTCAGCCACCACATCACCGGGCACAGTGGTGCCAGCAATATCCAGATTCTGGAGTGCGCCAAGCAACAGGGCTGCCAGTGTCCAAAGGAGCGAGTCCAAGGACATTCCCCCACCTCCAAAACAGAAGAAGTTGCCCACATCCCAGAGGTAGAAGGCCAAAACACCTGCCACCAAGGGCTCAGCCAAGACAATAGTTGGGAGTGGCAAGACAACTGCGCCACCATCCAAGTTGGGGAAGAGCCTGAAAAAGAAAGGGAAGTCAACGTCGCCGCCAACCTGCACGGCAGACAAGACTGCCACCAGCACCGCCAAATGCACCGCCGCCACGGACACTGCCGCCAGCACCCCAGATACTGAGCCCTCCACAAGCACCGCAGACACTGTGCCTTTCAGCAGCACCGCAGTCAGTGAGCCCGCCACCAGCACCGCCGCTACTCACACCGCCGCCAGCACCGCGATCAGTGACACCGCCACCAGCACGGCAGTCAGTGAGCCAGCCACCAGCACGGCAGTCAGTCACCTGCACGGCAGTCAGTGAGCCAGCCACCTGCACCGCAGTCAGTGAGGCTGCCACCACCACCGCTGGCCCAATGACCGCTGCAAGCACCACCGCTACAGACCCCGCGGCAAGCACGCCAGCGGCCACGCAACATCCTGAGCCAATGGCACCACCGCAGAAATGGCTGCCATCCCCAGTGGTAATTTGTACGAGGCTGGTGGTCAGTTCCAGGGACCTGGGCAGCTTCGATGTTGCCCCACCGTCAGTGGAGTGTCACATCCACTACCTCAGTCCTTGGCAGGATGTAGCACTCTGGGCACAAAGGCCCCTCCAGAACCAGTAGAAAAAGGCATCCACTACCTCAGTCCTTGGCAGGATGAAGCACTCTGGGCACAAAGCCCCCTCCAGAACCAGTGGAGAAAGGCATCCACTACCTCAGTCCTTGGCAGGATGAAGCACTCTGGGAACAAAGCCCCCTCCAGAACCAGTGGAGAAAGGCATCCACCTGAGAGATCGTGGCTTTCACTCCCCAGGATAAAGCAGTGGGCAAACCACCCACTGGTGGGACTTGAGAGACTGTGGCTTTGCACTCCCCATGATACAGCAGTGGGCAAACCACCCACTGGAGAGACTTGAGAGACTGTGGCTTTGCACTCCCCAGGATAAAGCAATGGGCAACCCACCCACTGGAGAGACTTGAGAGACTGTGGCTTTGCACTCCCCAGGATAAAGCAGTGGGCAAACCACCCACTGGAGAGACTTGAGAGACTGTGGCTTTGCACTCCCTAGGATAATGCAGTGGGCATACCACCCACTTGTGAGACTTGAGAGACTGTGGCTTTGCACTCCCCAGGATAAAGCAGTGGGCAAACCACCCACTGGAGAAACTTGAGAGACTGTCGCTTTGCACTCCCCAGGATAAAGCAGTGGGCAACCCACCCACTGGAGAGACTTGATAGACTGTGGCTTTGCACTCCCCAGGATACATCAATGGGAATGGAGCCCCCTCGTGGAGCTGGCGTTGTGCACTCATCCGGCTGAGGTGCCCCCCCCCTTTCTTTCCCCACTGAGGTGCCTTTTTTTATTTCGATCTGATGCCCCTGCAGTGTTCTCTCCGTTTCGATCGGGTATCTTGTGTGGGCCTCGCCCATGCATTTTGGGCCCAGTGGTCCACGGACTATATAGGTGCAGTACCTGGACTTGAATTCTTGGTGTACACATTTGTTTATAATGTATCTACTTTTTTGACTATTGGATGTTTATTGATTACAATGCTTACAATCATTTCCTTTTGTCCTTGCGTTCTTCCGGGGGGGGGGTTGGAGGTGTAAATGTAATGTTTCAGCATGTATTGGTGTGTGTGTTGTTGTGGGTGAGGGTGGGGGTGAGGGTGTTGCGTGTTGCGTGTGTGTGTCACTCTCGTGTTTTCTCGTGGGGTGTGGAGAGGTGAGTGTTTTCCCTTCCAAGTCCTGTTTCTGCCGTGTTTTTGTTCGCGTTGAATCCGCCCCGTGAAAGGTGGCGGATTGGCCTGTCATAATAGTGTGGGCGGTACATTGTCTTCCGCCTGTCTGTTGGCGGTGACCGCCACGCTGTTTGTTTGTACCGTCGTGGCGGTCGGAGTGTTAAAGTGGCTGTCTATGTTGGCGGTTTCCGCGATGGTCATGATTCCATTTTTTTTCCGCTGGCCGGTTGGCGGTTTTACCGCCGCTTTACCACCAACCGCCAGGGTTGTAATGAGGGCCTATGTGTCCAAATATGACCCTTTTGTATGCATTCAGTATGTCCTATCTGCCTCTCCCTTCTGCCATTTGTAAATTTCCAGATAGTACCCCACTGCAACTTACTGTGCATTTGTGGTAGGTCTTGGTAGTCTACGCTGTCCTGTCCTGTGATTCCAGTGACCAGCTACTCCGGGATGACAGCTGCCACCATCTCCTCCAGCTCATCCAGGTCCTCCTGGGGTGTGGGAACTTCCACCTCCAGTCTGCAGTTCTGCCTTTCAGTTCCTGGCCAGTTTCTCTTGTTCTTGTGCTTGCATTTGTGCCAGCGCTTCTTACAATCAATGACAGTCCTCTTCACCGCTGCCATGCTGTTGACTTTATGTACTATTTCCTGCCATATAGCCTCTAACCTACCTACTGGCAATTTGAAGGTGACGAAGAGTTGGTGTTGGTGCTTTGTCACCTCTCTGACCAAGATGCCATTCTCCTCTCACTAAAGTGACACTTCTTTTTCCTTTTTGCCTTCTCCTGGGACTTTGCTGTTCACTCCTGGCTCGTACTGGGTTCTTTGGAATCTCTCTGGGGTCTCTCCTGGCCTGCATTCATTCTCCATCTTGTCTCCCTATTTTTTTTTTTGCTCACACATGTTTTTTTTTTTAACGCTATTGCTGTTAAATATGGCGCTAACATGATTTCTATAAAAAACATACTGCAAAACGTTGAAACGCCACTTTTGCAGCGTTAGTGCCATTTTTCTTTCTGGCATGTCGCAATGGTTAGTTTCATTTTTTTTACACTAACCTTTCCTTAGCGCAATGGTGCATAATTTTTTTAATATGGCACATGGATGGCGTTAAGGAATGGCATTAGCCAGCGGTAATTTTTTTTAAATCAGGGCCTTAGTGCCAGCTTTACTTCAGGTGCTATGCCACAGGATGATGGGACTTATCTGTAAGGTGTCCTCTAAATAGGAGACCGCCAGTTCTTTATAAACTATAAAGGAAGAAGTCGGGCTGGGCACTGCCAGCAATCTACATAAGAAGAGGTTCTCCTTAGATTGTAAAGGGTAACATCTTATTGTACTCCACAATGGGGCCTCATAAGTGAATGGAATGCATCTGCTATGGTATAAAGTCAAACGCTCACTGTTTGGCTTATTCCTAATTTTTGTTGCATATCTGAAAAGGGTTTCAAAGGATCTTAAAAACTTCTGTATTGCCACCTTTAAATGTGTCTCCAGTCGGCCGATGCTAGTAAACTGAACCCCTAGATATGAAACACTTTCTGTATCAGCCAGTACTTCTCCCTTGAGGTGATGGGTTCTCCCATTTCCGCATATCATGGTAAATGTTTTTTTTTTTAAATTGATTTTCAAATCTCGATCCTCCATGTACGAGGCAAAGCTGTCGATCAACAGCTGGAGACAGTTAGCAGTTCTGAAACTCAAAACGGTGTAGTCTGAGTACAGGAGCACCGGGATTGGGCGCTGACAGACTCTGGGGGCATCTGCCTTGAGGTTTCACAGGTATTCGTCCACCCCATTATTGTATAATGTGATTAACAGTGGTGCAAGACTGCAACCTTGTCGGATCCCTGGTGTTACCTTAAAGCGTGATGTGACCTCTCCCCTTAGCCCGTAGTGTACTCGGGTGGTTAACAGTGCATATCATTGTGATAAAAAAGATACAAAGGATGTATGTTCAGAAATGTTAGAAGAGAGCTCCACAAGCATGAAATAAAACAAGATGGAACTGGAGAGTATACAAAAGGATGACATTGACTTTATTTTACTTTTTAACGTGTGCCTTGGACTTTTATTTCAGATCATTTGTGATGGCCTGATGAGGCTAACCC
Organism: Pleurodeles waltl; assembly: GCF_031143425.1. Taxonomy (NCBI): domain Eukaryota; kingdom Metazoa; phylum Chordata; class Amphibia; order Caudata; family Salamandridae; genus Pleurodeles; species Pleurodeles waltl. Next base: position 678,430,002 of record NC_090450.1, on the reverse strand, counting down.
AATCCTTACTGTCCAACTTATTTTTAACATCTGCAAAATCCCATGACCTGATTTCTACCTTACTACCCTCCCTATACGAATTCGGAGACCCAGGCCACAGAGGTAGTCAAGGGGGTGGAATCTGCTATATTGTTTGACTTACCACTTGGCTGTCAACATTCCAGCAAGTAGCATATTTATTATTTCCACTGCAATCGAAGAAACCTCCTTAAATTCTGTTTCTGAAGCCATCAACCCCCCTAACCCATACAATCATAGCTTCCCAGTCAACCACAATCGTCAAGGTAGGTCAGAGGGGCATATCTATTATAGATAGTAATGCCCCTCGCTACTGGAGGCAACCTGCACCCCCACTGAGGCTAGGCATGTAGGTAACTGCCACTGCTTTAAGGGTAGGGCTTGGGTCGCTGGCAGAGGTCTATATAAAAAAAACTAATGGTAGGGCCCTGGTGGTCAATAGGGGTGAAATTCCATCACCACCCGGGATCTCAGTGTAGCAAAAATTATCTCTGCAATAGAAGGGCTCTTTAGGTTAATAGTGACACAATCTGCCTACAGTGAGTTCCTGATCTTACCTAACCAGTGTACTCACTGGGCCATAAAAATCCAATTGCTAACCTAGGCCCCTAAAGAACAGTTCGATTTTATCCAGTGCGGAACCTTATTTTTCAGCTGAGTGAATCTTTCTGTCGTGTCAACCTTGAGCAGGGGAACATTTCCCAGCACCACCACATAAGGGGTAGCTTCTGGTGGTAGGTTTGGTATGACCCCATTTGTTCAGTTTCTCACCTGGGGGCTCCTCATTTTCTTTGGTAGAGTTGTGCCTATTTGGGCCTCTTCAAATGGGCCGCTCAAGGGACCATGTGGTTAGTCACTGCTCCTATTAACTGGCCTGCCCGCCACTGTGCCCCCAGGGGCTGTCCCAGCATCTAAAGCGTGGGTGATCATAGCTGCTCTTATATGAGGGACTTGCGACGGGAGAAGGGAAGTAGGGGACTCATTAGCCTGTTACTAAGTGACTCCATATTTCTTCCCTGCACCATGTCAAGGGCAGCATTGGGAGGCGGGGATCTAACTGGCTTCGGATCATGTGTGCCTAGGGCGCATGCTGACTCATTCAAGTTTATTAATACCAGCTCGATTGCTGCTAAATGAGCACAGATTGGGTCCAGTTTAGCATTCGAAGCACCTGTCAGATTATCATGCAATGAGTCCATTAAAATTTTCAACTTGCCCTTCTTCCTGGGCACAGCTGCAATAGTCCTAGGGGATTGGGTAGTGTTCATCCGTAATCGTTTAAATTTACCACCCAACTCAGCTCCCTTCTTTTTACCTACTGCTCCAAAGCCTTCATTTGCTCTCACCAAGACCTCAGGCTACAACGGAATCGGGCCCCTAAAAGCTCTAGAACTAGACAGTGAAAGGGGTTCAAACACTAAAGACTCCTGTTGTGGCTATAAGGAGTTCTCCTGGGCTTTAACCAGTGGGGAGGGCAACACACCCAACACATCTCCAAGGTCACATACTTAAAGAGCTAGGGTCAGGGCTGAGGTTGGGGTTAGGGTCAGGGGCTCCAGGGATGGAACAATAGTCAAAGAAAGGGATTGACAGGTTTAGCCAGTTTGGTCACTTTACTAATAACACCTATGGTACACTGCGGAAAGGCATCCATGGTTTTGTTGGGATTGGGATGAATTACAGATACGCCATCCTGGGGCTTGGGATCCTTCATTAGGGGGCCAAATAGAAGGGTTGTGAGGGTGAGACAAAGGCACAGCAAAATAGCGCAACAAAATACAGTGTACCAGAGTATATAGGAGCAATTTGAGGGCATACTGCACAACGGAGAGGGGGCGGAGGGAGCAGATGGGCAAATACTCCTTCAAGCTTTCTTTAGTCTCTTGTGCGCTTTCGAACATAGAGGATCAAACCACCCTTTCCTCTTAGAAGTTTTATACTTCATTGATCCTTTTTGTGATAGAAAGAAAGGCTTTGATAACTACTTTAGGGTCAGCTGTATCATCTAAACAGGACTTAAAAGCCTCTCTCCGTGGGTTGTAATTATATGTTATAAAACAACTGCTGGGCTTCTCCTGAGTCCATCTCAGGGAATATCCATTAAATGAGGCGATCTCAATGTTGTCAACATTAATAGATGAATGTGGCTTAGACTGCTTGCTATGCTGGCTGGTATTGAGATAAGCACTCTGCGGGAAATAATCACTAATCAATAATGTATGGGTGGTGAAATTTGAGGCCCTGTAAGAATGCCCATTTCAGAGTAGCACAAAATCTATACCAATATTTTCTCCTCTACCATTAAAAGTACATTTGAACGTGCTTGTGGAATAGTTAGTTCATTAAAAAATGCCAAGTCATATTTAAACGGCAGCTCACTCAATTTGTCTCCATAACAATTATGTAAAAAGTGAATTTGGTCACAATTATCAGTTATTAATCCACGTACTTTGTTCAATGAGGCACGACCTATATATATATTAAAGCCATCTCCCGACAAAAAACCTGTTCCCTGGTGGTACAATTACGTATGCCCTCGAGATCAGCATCAAGCTGCAGAAGAACTATCACTATCTCAGATAGCGTGGCATTATCATAAAAATGATCCACCACTAACAAAATAGGTGATGACACTTCAAACGTAATACTCTGGTAGTACTGATTGGTCACGACTGATTGGAAAAAAACAATTGGTTGGAAACACAGGTACATAAGCGCCCCCTTTGATTTACCAGAACTAGACAGAACACCTAGTGTATGGTAAGTTCTGTAACCCTGTACGTGAATAGGCTTCACAGTCCAGGTCTCCTGCAAGTATACGATTTGAAATGTGGTCACACAATCTGACCATTGAACTCTATGAGTCTTATTACATAACCCTACCACATTCCAAAATGCAGTCCCTATTATATTAGGTTCCAAATTGTCCAAAGAAGCAGAGGCTGCGATTGATAAGATATCCATATTTACTGACAATGGAATTGCCAGAGGAGACAAGGTACATATGGCACCTTCTGAAATATTAAGAGGACACAAAGTAGGACCATCAGATTCATGGGGCTCATTTCTGGAGGGATTGGAGGTCTGGGAGGGTTCCACATTTCCAGGTGGACTGGAGGCCTGGTAGGATTCTACACCAAGTCAGTTCACCCCATCCAGTATGGCCAGACCATCGAAGTGATTGTGAGTTGATATCATATACTGATATACTGACGGACACCCAAGGTTAGATCGTGCCAGGGGGTCTGCTATTACTGGCCATTTTCACCAATTGATAGAAAAAGCCAAGGGGTAGAACATTTATTTGATGGGGAGACAGTGAGTAAAAATTGATTCTGAGCAAAATTGTTTCAACCAGACACAGGCCCTCATTCCAACCCTGGCGGTCTATGACCGCCAGGGTGGAGGGCAACGGAAGCACCGCCAACAGGCTGGCGGTGCTTCTGGGGGTATTCTGACCGCGGCGGTAAAGCCGTGGTAAGAAAAGGGAAGCCGGCGGTTTCCCGCCGGCTTCCCGCTGCCCCAGGGAATCCTCCACGGCGGCGCTGCAAGCAGCGCCGCCATGGGGATTCCGACCCCCTTCCCGCCAGCCTGGTTCTGGCGGTTTTCACCGCCAGAACCTGGCTGGCGGGAACGGGTGTCGTGGGGCCCCCTAACAGGGCCCCACATTGATTTTCAGTGTCTGCGTGGCAGACACTGAAAATCGCAACGGGTGCAACTGCACCCGTCGCACACCAGCAACTCCGCCGGCTCCATTCGGAGCCGGCATCCTCGTTGCTGGTGCTTTCCCGCTGGGCGGGCGGGCGGCCTTTTGGCGGTCGCCCGCCCGCCCAGCGGGAAAGCCAGAATTACAGCGGCGGTCATTTGACAGCGGTATTCTGGCGGGGGAACTTTGGCGGGCGGCCTCCGCCGCCCGCCAAAGTTAGAATGACCCCCACAGTGTTTTAAAGATAATACCACACAATCCCATGATAGAGTCTACCTACCCCTACCAATCCAGTTCACTTTTCGAACTATCTTTAGATCCCCAAAAAGAGTCCTTGTTGATTCCCAACTAATTCAGGGATTTATTTCTCAGTAAGTCCCAAATCTCGTTATCCCAGGGAATAAGATCGGAACATTAGCTAAAATTATCACATAGGGTGTCGCTGCAGAAGGGAGATTGAGAAATGTAGGTGTCCTGGGTGTCCTAATCACCCTGCCTACACATGGTTTATTGTTTGAAGGGAAACCACTGGGATCTTGATTTACACAAGTCACCTGCTCAGATTGTATGTATGGTTGCATATATAAAAGTGTGATGGATTACCCGAGCAGAAAATGAAGATGCAGGGAGTGGCTCCTGATGGTCTACCGCAGATGTTGCAGATATCGGTATGTGGCCCTCTTGGACTTCTAAGGGCTATGAACTACCAGACTGTATAGAAATGAACTTCAATAAATCCAAACAAGTGGCAGTCAAGTTTTCCACCTGTTTTACGCTACGAGACAAAGAGTCTAAGGTAGTCCACACATTGTAGTCTAATGATTTAACCATGGTAACTAAAGAATCAAAATCGCCTGAGTGTGTTTTAACAGGAAACAGACCCCCTGTATACCTAATTTATGATGATCTAGAAGGTGCCTTGGATCTGGCAACCACTGACTCCTCTTTGCCAGAGTTTGTTTACAGAACATTGGGCCGAGCACCAGGAGTCTATGTCAAGGAGGCTGTGAGTCAAAATTGTACAAAAAGATGCTGTCCAAAATGTTTAGAACACAACTATTATGTTCTTTTACTATATCAGTCACCGCAGACACCCCGCTGGAGTTATCAATATTAATAGCAGGAGGGAGCCGGGAAGGTTGGAATTGCTTAGATGAGTCTATAATGCCCCTGACAGACGCTTCAACGCTCAAAACCTGTTTCTCAATTGCCCCATAGCCCCTGTGATATAATTCATTATAGGAGAACCAGTGTTCTTGAGAGATTTGGATTTAGCCACAGAGGAAAGGTGCTTTCTTTTGTCCATCTCCCTCCTATTTACAATTTATATAAGAATCATAAATGAGACAACAAAAATTAAATCACCAAAATAGTAAAACTACTGTGATTAGCAGATCCTAATGCCTTAAGGATGATGCAAAAAAAAAAGAATATACCTAAGTAGATAGCCAAAACATAACCCCTCAGAAACGGGGAATAGAGGTGCTGGAATCAGAAAGAGGTGCTCAAACGTTATGAGAGTCACAGGTCACCAGTATCAGACCATAGTACAAACTGAACTTTAGTTCTCTAAGGAGTTTCACACAGAAGGGCAGTCAAAAAAGAGTCAAAAGGGAGAGTCAAAGACCACGCATTAAAGCTAATTTAAAATCCATCCTTAAAAGTAAAGGAGATGCCAGATGACTGCCGGGGAGCCTTTCAGCTGAGCCAAGAATGGTGGTCCTTCCCTGCCTCTTCTTGTCGTTGATGGGTGCAGGATGAGGCTGCCCTTGGCTCGGGCTTTGCCTGGGTGTGTTCCGCGCTGCGGACACAGAGAAGCGCTTTATAGCACTAACAGCTGTTGCTGATGCCTGGGGCCGCCTCCTGGGGCCCAACGAATGCTGGTAGCTGTGTTCCCAGTAAAAAATGAAGGTGCTGCAGTGCCAGTACTTCCCATTCCATGGGACACAGTGGAGCACTTTATAGCACTAATAGGTGTTGCTGACGCCTGGGGCCGCCTCCTGAGCACAAAGGATGCTGGTAGCTGTAACCCCAGTAACAAATAAAGGTGCTGCAGTGCCGATAAGCCACTCACTTCAGCTGCTGTCTTGAAAGTTTTGAGGTGATTAGTCAAGGGGGGGCCGAGAAAAAGGCGGGGTCCAAGATGCATTTTCCCCTTGCATTTTCCCATAAGTCCCTTAGACACAACTACAGTCAGAACCGCTAAACGGAATCGTATCAAATTTGGTAGGAATCTAAATCTTGGTGCATAGATCGTGCTTTTTGCTGTTTGGTAGTTTTTGAGATATTGAAGGGAAAAAATTATAGATAGTTGGACAGTTGGTGTTCTGATTGGCCAACTTAAAGGAGACTAGTGTTGGAGCGCAACATTTTTAGTAATGCTTTTTAGTGACCAAGATGTCAGCAGTAGGTGACATTTTCATTCATGTTTAAACACCTAACGTACAAAAGATGCACCTACACGCATTTTAGAAGTGCTCATGTTTTCATTTGTGATGGTCACCATTGTGCCTACCAGGCTTAACAGTGTGCTAACAAGATTTAAATTATGTCAAAGTATATTTCAGACTCTCTGTTAATTGCTAGTAGTGAAACACATTTTGTTCTTTAATGTGTAATGTGTGATTTATGAGTTTACATAGACGTGCGCATAAAAATAAATGCACTTCCATGTCATACGTAACGTGATGCTTTGACAAGTTTGCAATTCATAATGAAATGTTTTACTTATTCTAATGATATGTTTTTAATGCTGAAATTATAAGTTGCATATTATGTGTGTTTTATAATAAATATATTAATGCATTATATTTCTTGTGTTAGCATAAATAGGCCTGCAGGCCTCATATTTGCAGTCATGTAAAATAAATTAATCATCCTTCTTTTTCTAACATGAATGTTTCCAATCAGGTTGTTCTTCTGAATAGTAAATGGTTCCTTTGTTTAATTTTACAAGACTTGTTTCTAAATATCATTAGTTCCGGAACATTTAGGCCTGTGGACTAAACCGACATGTGCCTTCACATAGGAAGAGGACAAGTCCTTTGTATTCCCTGGGAAAAAAAATCCTATTGTTGCAACTGATAGAAAAGTGTAATTGACTGTTGGATTCACATGGAAGGATGAGATTACTTCAGACCAAGCCTGAGAAAACTTTGCAATGTTACAACTCTGATTTGGGTTTAGACTCTGATTGGCTATTGCCCTTTTTGCGTGACACTGACCACTGAAGTGTTGAATCGAAGACGTTTGTGTTCTTTACTATAGGAATGGACTTTGCAAGTTTTAGTTAGTTATCTTCTTGTGGTCCCCAAGAACTGCTCTCTGTGCAGCTTATGTTCTGCACTTCCTTAATGGTGCTTCTAATGGACTTTGCAGATGATCTACATGCCTTGCTCACTAAGAATCCTTGAGTGCTGATTCTAGGAAAGGTATATCTTCCTGTTAATGCAATTTCCTTTGACATGTTCTTTCCCTAACAGAATCTAGCACACTGACACCTACCTATTTTATTTTCCTAGTTAGTTTCTGTTAGCCCGAGATAGATTGTTTTACACATGCTTTTGGTCTCTTTTTGTATTTTGTCTGTATGTGTTAGCCCATTCCCACACATGCATGTCCTAATTTGGTTAGTTGTAGGGATAACTCATGTTCAACTCTGATTCTTGATCTCTGTTTATTTTGATTTGTCAAATGTCAACACAGTCTGATTTGAGAAACGTTTCTGTTTCCCAGGTAATCCCTTTAATGATATGTATTATTTTTTTTAAATGTTTAATGGTGTTAATTCTAAGTAGATTACATTTATTTTGCCGTTTTGGGCATCCAATGATGTTGATTTATCTTTACAATTTTATTTTGCACATAGTTTACGTGACTTTAGCTTTGGTGATGTAAAATAAAGCCTTGAACTTTTATTGATTGGAGTTTTCCTTGGTCATGCTGTTTAAATTTGTTATGGGGGGTTTGAAATGATTGTGCATGGTTAGCCACTCTCTTTACTGGGTCAAAAGCTCAGTTGACCTCGATGAAGCGTTTTGACTCCTGTGAAGGATGAGAAAACGCGTTAGCACTAGTCAATCCTGATTGGTTGTTGACAACCTAAACAATATGTTTTCGCAGCCATTACAAGACTCAGAGACTTTGGTGGTCATTACAACCCTGGCGGTCGGTGTTAAAGCGGCGGTAAAAAAAATGGAATCACGACCGTGGCGGAAACCGCCAACATAGACAGCCACTTTAACACTCCGCCCGCCACGGCGGTACAAACAAACACCGTGGCGGTAACCGCCAACAGACAGGCGGAAGACAAGGTTCCGCCCACTGTATTACAACAGTCGAATCCTCCACCTTTTCCGGGGCGGATTCACCGCGTACAAAAACACGGCGGAAACAGGACTTGGAAGGGAAAACGCTCACCTTTACACACCCCACGAGGAATCAGGACGCCATAGAACCCGAGCTCCAGATACTGCCAGCCTTTATCTTCCTGCTTCTCTACCAGGAACAACAAAGACGGTGGCGAAGACCACGGTGAGTACTGCACCTACGACACAGGGGAGGGAAAAAAGAGTGACACGCAACACTCCCACCCCCACCCTCACCCACTACAACACACACACAAGTACATGTTGATACATTACATTAACAACCCCCAACTCTCCCTGGAAGAATGCAAGGACAAAAGGAAATGAGTTGAACGTTTGTAATCTATTCAAAAACAGTAATCAAAAATATATACATTCATATACATATATTTACACTAGAAACAAATAGATACACCAAGAATACAAGTCCAAGGTATTCCACCATTATAGTCCGTGGACCACTGGGCCCAAAATGCATGGGTGAGGCCCACACTCAATACCCGATCAAAACGGAGAGAACACTGCTGGGGCATCAGATAGAAATACAACAGGCACCTCAGGGGGAAGGTAAGGGGGGGCACCTCAGCCGGATGAATGCACAACTCCAGATCCACGAGGGGGCTCCATGCCCATTGATGTATCCTGGGGAGTGCAAAGCCACAGTCTCTCAAGTCTCTCCAGTGGGTGGGTTGCCCACTGCTGCATCCTGGGGAGTGCAAAGCCACAGTCTCTCAAGTCTCTCAAGTGGGTGGTTTGCCCACTGATGCATCCTGGGGAGTGCAAAGCCACAGTCTCTCAAGTCTCTCAAGTGGGTGGTTTGCCCACTGCTGCATCCTGGGGAGTGCAAAGCCACAGTCTCTCAAGTCACTTAAGTGGGTGGTTTGCCCACTGCTTTATCCTGCGGAGTGCAAAGCCACAGTCTCTCAAGTCTCTCCAGTGGGTGGGTTGCCCACTGCTTTATCCTGGGGAGTGCAAAGCCACAGTCTCTCAAGTCACTCAAGTGGGTGGTTTGCCCACTGCTTTATCCTGGGGAGTGCAAAGCCACAGTCTCTCAAGTCTCTCCAGTGGGTGGTTTGCCCACTGCAGCATCCTGGGGAGTGCAAAGCCACAGTCTCTCAAGTCTCTCCAGTTGGTGGGTTGCCCACTGTTTTATCCTGGGGAGTGCAAAGCCACAGTCTCCCAAGTCTCTCCAGTGGGTGGGTTGCCCACTGCTTTATCCTGGGGGGTGCAAAGCCACAGTCACTCTAGTGGATGTCTTTCTCCACTGGTTCTGGAGGGGGCTTTGTGCCCAGAGTTCTTCATCCTGCCAAGGACATAGGTAGTGGATGTCTTTCTCCACTGGTTCTGGAGGGGGCTTTGTGCCCAGAGTGCTTCATCCTGCCAAGGACAGAGGTAGTGGATGCCTTTCTCCACTGGTTCTGGAGGGGGCTTTGTGCCCAGAGTGCTTCATCCTGCCAAGGACTGAGGTCGTGGATGCCTTTCTCCACTGGTTCTGGAGGGGGCTTTGTGCCTAGAGTGCTTCATCCTGCCAAGGACTGAGGTAGTGGATGCCAATCTCCACTGGTTCTGGAGTGGGCTTTGTGCCCAGAGTGCTTAATCCTGCTCGTGGCGGCCTCATTAGCGTTGGAATCTTTGGCGCTCACTGGCCTGCGGTGCTTGTTGCGGCGGTGTCCTGTTCAGCTGTGCTGGTGGCGGCGTTGTCCTGTTCAGAGGTGCTTGTGGCGGCGGTGTCCTTGGCAGCGGTGCTTGTGGCGGCGGTGTCCTTGGTAGCGGTGCTTATGGCGGTCTTGTCCGCCGTGCAGGTTTTCCCAGACTTGCCTGTTTTACTGTGCCCCTTCCCCACCTTGGATGGTGGCGCAGCTGTCTCCACACTCCCAACTGTACCCCTAGGAGAGGCTTTGGTGGAAGATTTTTTTCCTCTCTCCCACCGGGCACTGGCCAACTTTTTGTGCTTTTGAAGTGGGGGACTGTCCATGCTCTGGCTCCTTGGCACACTGGCTGCCCTGCTGCCTGGCGCACTCCAGAAGCCGGTTACTACTGGCACCACTGTTCCCGCAGATGTTGTGGCTGAGGCGCTGGGTTGGGGCCTGGAGATGCGGCCCTAGGAGACTGAAGGGGTGGGGGAGGTGAGGGGAAGAGGTCAAGGTTGGACAGGAAAAGTTTTTTGGACACACTGGGACGGGTAGATGGAGGGGGTTTGGAAGTGGAGAAAGAGGTAGTGGTTGTAGGAGGTGTACGTTTGGGGACTTTGGGTGAAGGTGCATGGGCTGGAGGCTGTCGTGAAGTGGATGGCTGTTGGGTGGGTGTGTGGCTGCGTTTGTGTACCTTGGGAGGTGGGATCACAGACACACTGGGAGAGGACACAGGGGATGTGTGAATGGTAGTGGGGGCGGTGACTGCACGTGAGCGGGGTGTGGTGGTGGGTGTGCTGGTGATAGAGGTAGTGTCTGACGATGTAGTGCGATGTAGTGCAATGTTGTAATGACCCCCTTTGTTTCTATGTCCTGAAAGTGAATTAAAAAATATATAAGTGGGTAGGTGAGCACAGCCAAACTTCAAAGGACATATATGGGGATTCCCAAATGGACCCCACCCCTCATTTATTGTCTGGCCACCACATGGACAACATGCTGTGGCAGCACTTATAGAACTCTGAGGTATGGTTCCCATTGAAATGCATTGTAGTGCGTGGCAGGTTTTGAAGGTCACAAAAAGATTTTAGTTACAATATAAATAATTTGTTGATGGTATCATACTAATTTTAGGAATTAGGTGTGTTCTAAGGTGATTTTACCCTGTAAAAAAAGCCTTCTTCTGGGATTTCATGAATCATGTTTAAGAGAAAACCTTTTCTCTTGATTTTTCCATAGAAGTTATGGAAAGTGCTCCAGAAGCTGAAATTTCTCAGTTATATGAGAATGGAGTCTGATATTCTCAGTAAAACATGTACTTCCAAAAGGCGCAGTCTGTCAGTTGATTCCCTTGAGTTCTACTGCAGCCTCCCAGTGTGTCGGAAAGAACAACTAGAGCGCTATGTTGTATATATGACAATCGCATGGCACACCTAAAGCCATCTTGTTGAATCCAACATTTAATTTAGAAAGTTAAAAAATGAGGGGGTTCATTTTGTCATAGAAACTATGCTTAGTACCGAAGAAAGAAAAATTAGGGCACATTTTTTATGAGTTCTGAAATATCTTCCTCTTCTATTTCATTAAAACTTCCTGACATGCAGACTGATACTGTGAGCACATCTGACCTTATTTGGTTTCTTAACTTTAGTTTATAAGGGGATGCGTTAGAGGTTTGATGGACCTTTTGACTGTGATTAGAGTGTTTCGCCCTAAATTTCAATTCCACTACAAATCATCAACAATATCGATTGGAATATCAATAATTGTTTAAGTCAGTAATCTCACTCTCAATGACCCCTTTGGCCATGAATAACCACACCTTTATGTAAAAGTTAGAATATTTATTTCCCTATATTAATATTGTTAATGTCACATAAATCAATCTCAAAACCAACTGATATACATATAAGATCAACACTGGTTGTCCAAATCTTCTAAAGAATCTCAATTTAGCAACAGCATTAATTACTAAGCACTCAACAATCACAATACAAATTAAAAGCAAGAATAACTGTGTAACAGAGATTTCATACATTTAGATGCAGCAAAGAAATGACATCAACTGTTGTTAGTAAGCATCAAACATTCTATGTGGGTTTCCTACCTAACATTCTGATTAGAATTCCATGGTTGGGCTCAATGCAAAAATAGTTTTACTCAAAGCTAATTTGGGAAACATCTATCTATGGCCCTTTTAAAACAGCGTTTGGTACCTGGAAACAAAGAACATAACCTACAACATTTTCATTAGCATTTGTTATACCTCTCCTCAGTATGGATCAGCAAACTGTGATTATCTTCTTCAGTCGGACATCAGCTCGATCAGCATCAGCAACTGGATAGTGAAAGGGGAATGGTTCAGAATCTCAGACTCTAAGCTCTCCGAACCATTAGAAAGCAATGTCTAAGGGATCAGTATTTAGCATCAAAAGTTTAAGGAATAAGTTAAAGATCATCAGGAACTGTTCAGCTCCTCAGACAGAATAGAACAAGCGTAAAGATGAGAATGAACGAAATAGACGCTTCTCTTCTATGCAGTTGGATTAAGTTAGAATGGCCTAAAACACTTCCCAAGTTGCCATTGGTCAAATAATTGTGCATTTGCTATTAGTCCAATAAACATAAAGCTCTAAATCAAAGAATTTACTAAACTATTGTTCAAATGTTGATGATTGGCACCTCTTTTCCTGTTCCCATCACCAGTCTCGTCAGGTAACAATTTTGTATCAGTCCACATGCTGGTCAGTGCCTCCATTGTCAGCTCCTGGGAACATCGCTGTCTCACACACTAAACTATACATTGTTTCCATTACTAGAACAACATTTTCCAGTAGTTCTCATGAGAAAGTCATAACATCTGGTCAACTCAGCTAATGCATGTATTAATCTTTCCAAGCATATATTTCTCATAGTAAAATTTTAAACAGTGCAGCTTAACATGAGACAGTGCAAGTAGGCCCAGACCTTGCTAACTTAAGGCTTACAATTGTTAATAAAGCAAGATAAATAACACATAATCATTAGTATAGCACAATACTACATTTGTCTTAAAACAAACACTCCATTTAACATTAATATTCAATTAATAATAACACTTTGTGATTAGTGACGGCCCCTCAGGTGGGCACATTGTCCAAGTCGCACATTATTTTCTATGTTAGCCCATTTCTATGCAAACTCTTATCTCAAAATACATTAATATTTATTAGTAATAAATTAATCACTCACAATTCCTCCTCTGATGACTAAATATGTCACCACATTTTACATCACCCAAATTTCTGTTTACCTAAAATTTGCCCTTTCTCAAACTTTTGTTTCTTCTTTCCCAATTCGAATTTTCCCCAAATAATCTCTGCATTTTCATTTCTTCCCTCCTCTGATCATTTTTCATCTTCTTCATTTTAATAACATACAATTTTTGCATCCCCCATGCTCCAATAATACAAATGACAATAATCAATTTCACTTGTACTATTTTTATTATCATCCCTTTCCCTAGGTTGCGAAGCCAATTTCCCACAGTAGCAAAACCTTTGCCAACTGTTTCCCAAACTCCAGACTCTTTCAGCTCTTTCAAATCAGCACTATCATTAGTCAGATTGCTAATAAAGCCTTTAATCTTTTTACTATTGTTAGGTATATATGAGCAACAATGCTGCAAATTCAGCATTTTACAAACTCCGCCCTCTGTTGCTAAAAGACACAAGGCAGTTCTGAAGAGTCATAGATCTTACCGCAGCCATCTCTGTATCCATTAGGATCATGGCTCCTGAATTTTTTTTCAACATGTTATCCACAATAGTAGACAACTATCGAATTTTCAAAGAATTCAGAACAACTCCCACTGAAGGAATGATTGCTCCAAATATGTCTCCAACTATGCCAGAATATGATTCTCGCTTTTGTCTCTCATGATGTAATTCAGTCATTTTAGATATCGTACTTAAGCCCTCAAGTTGATAAATCTTTGGGAAAACTATTCCCAAGTAACATGTGCCATACCATCCTCTAGGAAGACGGTAGTTTGCATTTGGGCCACATATGTAATAAGCTCCTGGAATGGCTGGATCCTGTCCATTTAACATGAATGTCCATTTACCCTGAAACAAAAAACACATGCCTACATTCACTCGTTCCCACAAACAATGTATCAATTTTAGATTTTGGTCTATATACACACAGCTTTCCTACGTGTTGCGCATGTAAAGCTAATCTCCCATGTGTTTTTATGTTACTAAATGCATGATCATTTATAAATGTCCTATTCTCTAAGCCCTTTTCTAACTTCTCCTTTAATGCTTTTCTCCTATCATCAGTCTGATCTAAGAAGCTCTTTTCTTTGGGTATGAGAAAGCATGTCAGGTTATTCCTATGCAAGTGAGCCATGCCAAATCTCAATGTAGGTTCAAAGAAACCTCTCACTCATACTATGTCATTGTCCTTAGCTACTCTACTCAGGTATCTAAATATGGGGACAAACGAAAACACAACATCGTAATTGGAGTAGAAGTATTGGATATACTCCTGGTTATAAAATCTGGTTAGTAACAGCCTACAACTTATCCCATAAGTAAGGGGCAAACTATGATAAGTAACTCCTTCCTCGACTGATGAAGAAATCTGAGTACAAACATAACAATCTCTTGCATCCATTGTATCAATATTCGCACGCAATAAGCTATAGAAAACATTGGAAGAAAGTTCTCCTTGCATGCCATCTATGTGCAGGCATTTCTCACCTATCTCAAACCTATCCCTTTTTGTGAATGCAGTGTTTGCCTCTAGAGCTAGGGTATGGTTGGCTACAGTCATACCTACAATCAACACCAAACACAACACCATACATACAATCACCAAAGCAACACCCATGTATTTACAGCAACTATTCTTCCTACCCTGTTTGCTAAGGTTACTCATGATCTGTAAAGAATCAGAAAGTAGAAGGAAAAAATGTATAGCTATGCAGCAAATAAATCCAAAACAAAAATCTTCAATCTTCGTTTAACAGTTGTTTACAGCTTTCAGTCTTTCTTCCAGAAACCTTTTAGTCAAAAATAGGTAGCTTGTCAAAATCTTCCACAGGGCTTTCGCAATCCCATTATCAGTGAATAACACGGGCTGTTCAACACCTCTTTCAGGACACCTTGGTTTACAAACCCTGCAATTATGGGCATAATCACTTAAATTACCTCTTGTGACATGTGATACTTGTCAGAGTCACCAGATCCTCAGGGTCTGTGCACGTTCCCAACACTTCCACCACAAGACAGTTCCAATACTCTGGAACAGCTGGGAAGGAGACCTGTAGGAAGCAAAAAGGTTAAAACACACAATATCAAGATTATATCATATTAATCAGTACTAGGCTATGACTCTAAGCATTGTCATTCTGAAAACATGGACAACCTAAGCATAGACTTAAATAACTAGGCTTCAAGATAACTAGATGCCTGTGAGGGAATCAAGAAAGGATTAAATGCAACTTTAAAATTCAAGTATTATCTTTTGCATGAGGATCAGAAATTAATCTGAATGATTTCTAATCCATTATATGAATCGTGCTTGAGGAACTTATTATGTACATACAACATCACATCTAGAACTCTAGCATTTTTTTGTTTACTCAAAATTGCAGGAACATGAATTGCGCACACTGCAGATTTTCACAAAGGTTGTAAATACCATGGAATGATTGTGCACCATGAATAACATTAGTTAGACTCGAGAAATAAATCGCGTGTCTTGCCGACTCAGAGGTCACCAAGGAAACGCCATGAAGTGGTAGCGCATAATGAACACCGTGATTTGAAACACAAGAAATGAATTGCGCGTATTACCAATTCGAGCACCCCCCAGTAAATGCCATGAAATGGTAACGCTCGCTGAATAGCAGGAGTTCAACACAAGAAATGAATTGTGCGTTCTGCCGATTCAAATGTCAGCCAATAAATGTCATGAAGTGGTAACACTCAATAAATATCATGAATTAGACACAAGAAATGAATCGCGCGTCTTGCTGATTCGAAGCCCACCATGTGAATGCCAAGGAATGGTGGTGCACATTGAATATCATGAATTAAACACAAGAAAAGGAATCGCGCGACTTGCCGATTCGAAGACTACCATATGAATAACAAGAAATGGTAGCGTACAAGAAATAACATGAATTACACGCAAGAATTGAATCGCGCATCTTGCCGATTCGAATGCCACCATGTAACTTCCAAGAAATGGTAGCGCACAATGAATATCAAGGGTTAAAGCACGAGGAACGAATTGCGCGTCTTGCCGATTCAAATGCCACCATGTAACTGCCAAGAAATGGTAGCGCACAATGAATATCAAGGGTTAAAGCACGAGGAACGAATCGCACGTCTTGCCGATTCGAATGCCACCATGTAACTGCCAAGAAATGGTAGCACACAGTGAACATCAAGGGTTAAAGCACGAGGAACGAATCACGCGTCTTGCTGATTCGAATAGTAACATGTAAATGCCAGAAAAAAAAAACAGATCATTTTCACACGCACAAGGTAAAATCTCTCAACATGAAAATTAGGCCCAAGAGCTCGGATGCCTTCGAAAACGGGATCGGGGGCCCAGCCCAACCTCCGACTTACCGCCCTGATCAAGGATCACCAAATGTAAATGAAAGGCAAAGGACTGGAAGATCAAAGTAGGCCTCCGGAACAGGAGCTCAGGAAGTTGCTTCTGCTCTGCACCGGGACCTCTGAATAGTGAGCACGTGGAGCTGGGCTGGCTCCCTTTTATAGAGTCTTAGCCCAGCCCACCAACCACACCC
Source organism: Pleurodeles waltl (assembly GCF_031143425.1). NCBI lineage: Eukaryota > Metazoa > Chordata > Amphibia > Caudata > Salamandridae > Pleurodeles > Pleurodeles waltl. The sequence continues at coordinate 678,413,472 of NC_090450.1, read as the reverse complement.
AGGCATGCTGCAGGGAAAGCTTCTAGAAGGCCCTGAAAGGGGACCACACCCTGACACAGTCTGAAAGCCTGCAGCAGTACATTGCAGGTGAACTTTATTTATATGCATGCTGAACATAAGTCTTCAGGATTGAACTCTGTAATGCAAAAGGTTAAACAACATCATATCAGCACAATGCATAAATTATGTTAGCTTGAAATTATTAGGTTTTTGCATTCTAATCGCCCGTAGAGAGCACACTGCCCTGATGTTGACAATACTGAGGAATCTGTGGAAGAACTGCATTTGTCTTGACCTTTAATGGCTCAACTCCTTTTATCGGACCAATGTCCCTTCCTGTAAAATCCCACACTTTCATCGTAACCGTTCCCTGCAAATCAGGAGTAAGATCTCTTACTGTGAAAACTGGAAAGAAACTGATCAAAGGGTACTCTTCATTCACCGTGGCGCTGTCTTTCTCTGCGGGCAAATCCTCTTCAATGTCACTATTTGTCTGGATGGCAATTCCATAATTCATGCAAGTGATTGAACATCTTGTTTTGCACAACAAATCTCTTCCCAGTAGGGATACCAGACTCAAATCACACAACACAAATTTGTGCAATCCTTTTATTTAAAATTGCCAATTTTAACCTCAACTGGTTCTGTGATTGGGTTTGTCAAATACTGATTTGCAACTCCTACAGATCTGGACTGTTTTCCCTGAAAGGGGCAGGTTTGGAACTTCTTTAGTTCTCACTGTAGAGCGTGTAGCTCCTGTGTCAACTACAAATAAGACCTTGTGACCCATTACTTTTCACTCAACTTACGGACCTTTCTGATTACCTCTAGGGAAGCTCCTAGCACACATTCCTCTTCATCCAAACTCTCACTCACCTAGTTCTCATTCGTTTCATCCACACTGTGAAATAAGAATTGATGTTCTGTGTTATTACTCTAATTAACCTTTGACCTGTGACCGTCTGAGGAAGCATCACCTGCTGCTGTTCCATTGGGGCTTGAGGTATCTGAATTTGCTGTCTAGGTACCTTTTGAACCTGCTGTTGCAATGGCTGTGATTGGGGCATTTGCGAGTGCGGCATTTGCATTTGCTGCACAGGCTGGAAACTCTGCACCTGTTCACATTACTTCTAAAATGTTAATTTTGACCTCTCTTTCTCGGTCCTCTCATATTCGGGAAAAAATGGATTTCATTTGTTTGCTGAATAACACCTTCCTGAACCAACATCGGACACTCCCGTTTCCAATGAACGAAGCCTCTGCAAACGCGACATGACAACAATCTCTTCATTCCTTCCACATCATTCTGAACAACCACATTATTCAAAGCTGGACTACGGTTTCGGCTTCCCATTCCTCCACGACCTCTACCTCTTGCTTGATTCTGAAACATCACATTTCCCTGCTGCTGTTGCAGAAAACATCCCTGCATTTCCGTTTGTGCCGCTTTAATTTGCATCACTATTGCTTTCTCTTTCAACTTTCTCTGTTTCAGCTCAATCTCGTAACTACAGTACTTTGCATTCTGCAACACCTAATCAATCGTCTTTGCTTGCCAACAAATCAAATGACTCTTAATCATCTTGCTAGTTTCAGGTCTCAGACCTTCAACAAATTTGAGCACAAATTGAATCATGGCTTTCAGCTCAATCGTTTCTGTGCCACTGTAATTTTTGAACACCTGAAACAATCTCTCATAGTATGCATGTATTGACTCCTTTGCTTCCTGAGCTGTCCTGTCTATCCTCTACCAGTCAATATTCTTGGCCAAATTCTCGTTTTCAGAAATTCAATCACCTTATAGTAATATTTCATCACATCTGGGGACAGTGCATCTGTTTCTGGATCTCTCTGGGATTTTTTTGTTGGCCAATCTACACTCCTCTTACATTCAACCTATAAGTCTACCCGAACTACTATTTCCAACAGGGTGTTCAAATCCTTCCATAGGCATTTTGCAAGTTTCATGAACCTATTTGTTTGCTGGTACCATTCTACGGGCTTCTCTCTCAACTTGGGATAATCATTTGTAAAGGACAGAATGTCACTTCTGCTGCAAGGGACATGTACAAAATACCCAGCAGGAATCTCTCTCATCAGTTACATTTTCACTGGGTCTTCAACTTGCTGCACATTTGCAGTAAGACTCGCAGAATCCCTTTTCTTCTTGTTTCTTTTCTTTACCCTTCTGCCATCTCATTTATCTAATGCTCCCCTAGTCTGAAGGTTTTGAATTAATTCTCTAATGTGAATTTTCATTCTCAGGACTCTCATGTTTTTAAAATCCTTTGTGTCAAATTCTAACCTGTAACTTCTCTTCAGGTGCTTCCTCTTCTCAATGTTTATGTAATATTTCTCTGCAAAATCAGCTAATTTCTGGTGTGCTAATCCTGCTTTGTTGGTAATAAGTTTGCACAAGTATCTCAATTCACCTTCTTTTACATATCAATCCGGTCTAACCCAATCATTCCCTCAATCAGGTCTTCTGCCTCTGTCCTAAGTCTGGTCAAATTCAGGACACTTCCTCCACTGAAGTCTCCTCAGGTGCTACTCAATTTCCCTAACCATCCAGTTAACTGCTGGGCTGTCAGACCTTGCAATGAAAAATTGTTATTGCTCACACCTGGCACCTGCTGCAGTGTCAGATTCGGGGTCTCTGGTGTCACTATACTCAGATTAGGACCTATATGTGATCTCACCTCATCGTCTGGGGGAGTCCTGAAAGGACTTAAATCAATCAATGGACTTGTTCCATCAATTGTTGGTCTCATGGGAGTTATCATCCTCACACTTTCTTCAAGCCTTTCCCCCAATATGCTCTGGTTCACACCTCTCTGTCCACCATTCTTACTGTTTCCCTGTGCAAAAAACAGTATAACAGGACCCATGGTAACTGGTACTAATACTGCGTCTGGGCTTGGTCGGACGTTTGAGTCTCCTGGGTGCATTATTCCTGTACTCTGACTAATCAGTGCAGGCATCTCGGACTATGATCCTGTTATGGGGGTGTATCTTGGAAGTGTCTTTGACTGTATTGGGTACATCTATGGTAGGTACATCTGGGTAAATTCAGGGAACAACCATCAGCTGCACAGGTCTTTCTATCCCTGAAGTAGTTGAAATATTATGACTAATCTGTAAATGGCTTTGAGTTGATTCAACTGATCGGAGCTGTAGGATCTATACTGGTGTTAGAGCTTCTCTCATGCTCTGCGTATGGTGTGTGACAATTTCTCAGTAACTGTAGGATAAATTCGTCATCATCTGACTCTTCATCATGTGTCAAAGACTTTCTAGATTCTGTAGATTTCTGCTCTCTTTCTCCTGTTGGGTAGGAACCCCTCTTTCTAGTACTCTTCTTACCCTTTTCTCCATTAGCTTGTGTGATTCAAGGAAACAAACTAATTCCCTGTAAAGTCTCAGTTCTCAACATTCTCTGCTCATTATCCCATCTAGCTTCCGCTAATGTCTTATCAGCTTTCCTCATTCTTGTCTCAAATTTTAGCTGCTGTTGTTGTCTGGCTACTAATTCCCAAATCGCTAATGCCTCAAATTGTGCTGTTCTCTGAGGAGGTTTCAAATTATACAGTACTCGCCTCAAATGTTCCAAAATCCTCAAATTATATGTTCTGTGGGTAGGAAATGCTAAACCCCCATCTTTCTCTGTCTCTTTGCACTATTGTTTCAACCAAAGACATGGCTCAGCACCTGGTTCCTCAAATACAATATAGGCGGGTGTCACTTCTGGTGGTGTAATTTCCCCTATTCTCGGCAGAATATACCTGTCTCCCCTTAGGGGGCTCTTTAAAGTCTTACATTTTTTTATTTCTTTTAAATTTATGCTACTTCAATCAAATCAGGAAGTGACTTTCAATCCCAAAAACCTTTTCACTCACCCTTTCAACCAATCGCGATTCATGGTTGTCCGCCAATATGTGCGCGACCGTTCTCACTAACCAACCTATCTCAGCGCGGCTCCAGTGACATCACACTCACGCGTACAGCGGCTGACAAAGTCTTTCGGCTTGTCCTCCTCGATTCAGATTTACACAGAACTAAATGCAACTATTGCGAGCACTAAACAAAATCAAAACCCAAATTTGTCTGTTTTGTACAGGTAGGGTAACACAGCCGCTTCAGAAACCTTACTGATTTTTCACTGACGGCCTTTCGCTTAAACAGCTACTCTTTCTTTCTCAGTTTCCCTGATTCACAAGCAAAGTTCGCCCCGCAAATTTCACTCTCAACTGATCAGTGGGTCTGTCCTGGTCCACATAGGACTCGCCAGATCTCAGTGGAAAAACCTTTTACTCACTTTGACACGCACTCTCGAGTTTGTCAACCATGCACGATTGAACTACTAAAGAGACAAATTACAACAAAAACCAAGTGTCTCATACACTTATTCACTACTCCGGAGTCTTAGACCTCACAGGGTCCGTATAAAAAACAACCATGTGGAAAATGTTTGAGCACAAAGCACCACACACATGTGAAGGTCAACGACTTCCCTATTCTCACACTGTGGAGTACGCAAACTCCTTCAACAACTTCATTTGGAGTACGCAGACTCCCTAAACCCTCACAAACTTCACAATTCACCTGCGATTATGCTTAGGCTCTGCAAGCGTAAAACCTATTTCATTCACTCTGTCACTACAACGCCAGGAACATCATCAAACAAGCATTGGAAAGCTCTAAGGATTTGGGAAAGTCACAATAGGTTCTTAGGGGGACATTCTCTCTCCACTTTGCACCATTGAATCTGAAAATCCTAACTTTTACCAATTTCTTTTCTTAACAAATCTGCGAACTGTACTCTGACCTCTTATGGAAACTAACCATCCAACTCTTTTATCTTTTCTGAGTGGTAACACTCTATAATGGGACGTTACCAATCTACTCTTCTACCTTTTCCAGGCTTTATGGCAATTTCTTAAGGAGACAAACCATGTACTGGACAAGAGGATGAGCCCTTAAAAAGACAAACCATCCTACTGTGCTGTTATTTCAGCAAAATATTTATTGTGTTCTCTTAAGGGGGTTTAAAACATAGGGTAGCCTCTAAGGAATCAAAAGCATCCTACTTTGCTACAATCTCTGCGAGCGGGTCTGACCTTATTTGGTTTCTTAACTTTAGTTTAAAAGGGGACACGTTAGAGGTGGGATGGACCTTTTGACTCCTCTTAGAGTGTTCTGTTCTAAGTTTCAGTTCCACTACAAATCACCAACAATATGAATTGGAAGCATAGCATCAATAATCTTTGGAGTCAGTAACCTCACACAGCATGACCCCTTTGGCCATGAATAGCTACACCTTTATGTAAAAGTTAGAATATTTATTTCCTTAAATTAACAATGCTAATTTCACGAAAATCCATCTCAAAACCAGCTAACATACATATGAGAACAACAGTGGTTGACCAAATCTTCTAAAGAATCTCAATTTAGCAAGAGCATTAATTACTAAGCACTAAACAATCACAATACAAATTAAAAGCAAGAATAACTGTGTAACAGAGATTTCACACATTTAGATTTAGCAAAGAAACAAGATCACCTGTTGTTAATAAGCATCAAACATTCTCTGTGGGTTTCCTAGCTAACATTCTAATTAGAATAGCATGTTTGGGCTTCATGAAAAATAGTTTTAGTCAATGCAAATTTGGAAAACATTTAACTATGGCACTATTAAAACACCTGTTGGGACCTAGAAGCAAAGAACATAACCTACAACATTTTCATTAGACTTTGTTATACCTCTCCTCAGTACGGATCAGCAAACTGCGATTATCTTTGTCAGTCAGACATCAGCTCGATCTGCATCAGAAACCGGATAGTGAAAGGGGAATGGTTCAGAATCTGGGACTCTAAGCTCTCTGAACTATTAGAAAGCAATGTCTAAGGGATCAGAATTTAGCATCAAAAGTTTAAGGAATAAGTTAAAGATCATCAGGAACTGTTCAGCTCCTCAGACAGAATAGAACAAGTGTAAATGCGAACACTTCAATTAACATTAATATGCAATTAATATTAACACTTCATGATTAATGACAGTCACTCAGGTGGGCACATTGTCCAAGTCGCACATTATTTTCTATGTTAGCCCATTTCTAAGCAAACTCTTAACTCAAAATACATGAATATTTATTAGAAATAAACTCAGCGTTCACAAAACATGTACTCTCAACACCAGCAGCAGACTGCAAGTTAACTCCCTGGTAATCAGCAGCTTTACTTCAGTGTTCTAATAAGCAACTAAAGAAAGATCATTCTGAATTTATGCCAAAAGTGTGGCACATCAGAACGCAATCTTGATGGAATCGAAGTGGAAAACTGAAAGCATATTCTAGTGGCAATACTTCAGTAAATGAGGAAATTAGGGGGTTTAAAAACAAATAAGTATCCCAAGATGGCTACCAGAGAGAAAAGGAGCCCAAATGTTGCACAAATATCACCCAAATGTAGCCCACGTATAGCCCAATGACCGACGTGTGCAAAACACTTAGGGGCGTATTTAAGAGCCCCTAGCTCCTTCCTGCAAAGCTCCAGACTAGCGTCACAACTTCTGATGCTAGTCTCCTAACTACCGCCATGGTGCGCCGTTTTTAAATATGGTGCACACATGGTGGTGTTAGTGGGGCGCTAAGGGGGCACAAGAAAAGTGGCGGTGCACTGTGTGCAGTACCACTTTTCTTAAATATGGCCCTTATTTATTTTGTTTTTTGCAGTTTCATATAGCGCACACTTGACCCGAAGGTATTGGAGTGCTTTACAAGAGAGTCAGTTACATTACACAAGGACACATTTATTTTGGTTTTAGGCATTGGGAGATTAAGTGATTTGCCTAGAATCACAGGATGTTGAGCTGACGCCGAAACTGAAACCTGGTTCCCCAGTTGCAAAGTCTGCAGCTCTGACTGTAACACCACATCCTCTACCTTAAGTATAACATATAATCAAGGGTTCAACTTAATAAAAAAATAGAGATAGCAAATAATTTAAAAGTGCTTTGCCGCTATTTAAGAACTCAGAAAATATGTTCTCTTTTTTAGTGTTTTAGAGCACGGACCATAATTTCTATGGGAATTAGACACTTTTATTCGGTTTTTTTCAAAGGAAATGCTTCAGTTATTAAAGTTTTGACTATATCAATATGATGTCAGGTGTGCCACACTTTAGTAATAAACGTAGGTCCAGATTTACAAGAATGCTCATCAGTACTGATGCACCAGATTTCTTGCACCCCTCCACCGCCAACTAACGACACCATGGGTGCGTCATATTTACAATACGATGCACCATGGCGCACATTAGACCAATAGCATCAACATTTTTCATGCATTTTGTAGCGCTTTGCTGCACTAGCGTTGACAATTTTGACGCTAGTGCAGCAAAGTGCAAGGAGGAACATTGATTTCAATGGGTGCGCCTTTTTAACTCCTGCTCTGAACAGGCATTAAAAATTATGCCAAAAATGGCGCAATGAAATCTTGTAGATTTCAAAGTGCCATTTTTGCAGGCCTCCTAACACAGAATGACCCCCCTTGCATACATTATACCTGACACAGGCATAATGTGGAGCAAGGGGTCACAAAGTGGCACAATGTATGCATTGCACCACTTTGTAAATATGGGGTGGCGATTTTTGCCTTGTTGAGCCTCCTTGGCATCAAAAAGATGATGCACAAGGTGGCGCAAGGGCCTTGTAAATCTGGCCCATAGAATGTTAACAATCTAGTTGTTCATTGGAATACTCTGGGGAGGCAGATGTCAGAGGCACAGACTTGGATATTTGAAGACAGGGAAGAGAGTGCAGAGGAGACAAGTTGACCATGCTGGGCAGGCGGGAGGGGCAGTGGCAGCACAACGGGCCATAGAAGGCAGGGGAAAGGGATGCAGGGGCAACAAACCAATCAGGCAGGACATGCAGCAAGACAGCCTGTAGCAATATAACAAATTATTGAGGGAAGAAGGAAGAGGCAGTGACAGTACAAACATACATGCTAACAAGCCCAATTCAGGCAGGAGACTCTCAATGTTCTTAAGCCCAAAAGGGATTTATTTTATCTGTCACCGGCCTAAATCTCCTATTTATTTATGTAAGTCAATAGGGGAAAATCAATTTCTCAGATTGTTTTTCAAACTTTCCTCTTACCAAGTTCACAATGTTGGAAAGTAGGGTGCAATAGATCACAGAGGGAAGGAAGAAAGAGGTAGGGCAGGAGAGAGATGGGCAGGTGCATGAAACAGACCTTACAGGTAGGCATCGGGGTTGCAGCAGTACAATACACCACACAGGGGAAGCAGGATGGCAGTGCAGCACAACGGATCATGGAAAGCAATAGGGAGGGGACAGGGCCATGCATATGGACAACAGAGAGCAGAGGGGAAGAGGCAAGGGCAGCAAGCTGACTATATACAGACAAATAGGAGACACAGTTGCAGCATAATGCATCATGAAGGGCAGGAGGGAGAGGGAAGGGCATGCAACCAACCAGACAAGACAGGATGGAGGGGTAGGGACCTGTACATGGAAAACAGAGGGAATGGGGTAGGAGCAACAAGCTGACCAAGGAAGGCAGGCGAGATGGGCATTGGAAGTAGTACACAAAATGGAGGGCAACAGTGAGACTATTATGGCATACACACAGACAATGTAGGGAAGGTGGGAGGGGGTCAGGGGCAGCAAGCTGACCACAGAGGACAGGTGGGAGGGTCTGTGGCAGAACAGAAGACCTTGCATGGCAAGGGGGAGGGTTGGTGACAGCACAACGGCGAATTGTGGGTTATGAGGTAGGGGACAGGGGCATGCACAAAGGACCATGGAGGATAGCAGAAAGGGGTAGCGACTGGACACAAGAGGGCAGGGAAAGGGGCTTCACAACTGACTACACAGGGCCAGCAGGAGGAGCAGTTGCAGCACAACAGAGCATGGAGGGCAGAAGGGAGTGGCAGAAAAATGGGCAATGGAGGACAGCAGGGAGGGGATGGGGCATGGAACTCAGACAGACATGGTGGATGTGGCAGGGACAGGAGGTAGTCATGTGACCATGCTTGGCAGACAGGAGGGGCAGTGGCAGTTCAACAGACTACTCACAGTAGATGGGATCCAGGTCCATGGAACAAGGTCAGCAAATGGAGGGAGCAAGGGCATGCACACATGCATGGGAGGGCAGGGGGAAGGAGGGTAGAGGCATCAAGCTAAGCACAGAGGCTAAGCAGGAGGACAATGATGGGGCATAAAATTGGGCAGCAGAGGACAGGAGGAGTGGGCAGGGACATCAAGCTAAATGGAAGGCAGTTACAGCACATCTGCCAATGCAGGGCTGGAGGCAGGGGGCTTGTGCATGGACTCAGACAACAAAGGGTAGGGGGAAGGTGGATGAGGCAGCAAAGCTAACTGTTCAGGACAGGCGGGAAGGGAAGTGGCAGAACAGCGTGACCTAGGGCTATAACGAGGGAGTAAGGTCATGGACTTGGACAATGGATATCAAAGAGGAGGGGGCAGGCTTGGGTGGGGACAGCACAATGCCAGGCCAGGCTGTGCATCCGAATCCCCCCTCCCCACTGTACATTGTGATGGCCTTTTTATTTAACATTAAAAAAACATCAACGTTCGCTGAAAAAAACAAAGGTTACAGGGATGTTATAGTTAGGAAATAGAATTTTTTTTAAACCTTCAAAATTCACAAAAAAACTAAAGGTTACAGGGATGTTATAGTTAGGTTCAGATTTTACAAGCACAGAACCATAGAAATTCAGCTTTTATAGTTAGATTTATTTCAAGTAACTATAACTCTTGCCCTAAGGTAACTACAACTCACGCCCTCACCATGCACTGCTAATTACCCCAGATAATACATCTCTTATGACATTTACTATGACATCATTTATAATATCACTGTAACATCTGAAGAAAAATTATTGACGCAAAAACTATGCATGGCGAGGGTGTTACCTTAAGGCACAAGTTATAGATACTTGACATAAGTGTAGGCAGCTATAAAAGCTGAATTACTATGGTTTTGTGCATGTAAAATCTGAACCTAACTATAACGTCCCTATAACCTTTGTTTTTATTAGGTTTTTATTGTTGATTCACATATATATATGTTTATATACATATATTAACTGAAAACACCAAAGGTTACAGGGAGGTTATAGTTAGGTTCTAAATTTCCTCGCACAAAACCATAGAAATTCAGCAGTTATAGTTATTGTTATCTCAAGTAACTATAACTCATGCTCTAAGGTCACTATAACTTGCCCAACCAGGCAAAATTTCCTGATTAATAACTGTATTGCAATTGTTGCAGTAATAACATCAATGATGCATAGATGTTGTCATCAATGATGTAATATATGGTGTAATTAGCTGTGCATGGCACAGGCGCAAGTTATAGTTACCCTAGTGCGCGAGTTATAGTGACTTTTTCTTGGCCTTCACTTGACGGATCACCCTGAAACTTTCAAGGCAGAAGCTGACCTGACCAACGTATACGTTTTGAAAATTACACTAAAATTTGTCAAGCAGCAGTAAAGTAATAGGCAGAAAAAAAAACATGCTGTCTAGGGAAACTAGGTCCTAACTATAACTATCTAGTGGTGACTGCCACTAAGTAAAATATATATATAATTCTTATGAGCACCGAGCACTTTGTACACAAAGAAATTAAGAAAAATTTAGAGTTTCAGCTCTGGTTGTGCCGCCTTTCATTTCTCTCTTCATTCTGGGGACCTACAACGAAGTTTGGAAAGGTGAGAGGCTCCCGAGAGGGAGGAAATTATGAAATATATATATATATATATATATATATACATATATATATATATAAAAAAGGTTACATGGATGTTATAGTTAGGAAATAGAATTTAAAAATCCTTAGAAATTTACTGAAAAAAAACAAAGGTTACAGGGGCCTTATAGTTAGGTTCTTAATTTACTCATAGAAAACAATAGAAATTCAGCAGTTATAATTAGAGAGATTTCAAGTAACTATAACTCGTGCCCTCAGGTAACTATAACTCTTGTGTGTGTGTGTGTTTATATTTATCTATATATATTTATCTATATATGTGTATATTTATATATATATATATATATATATATATATATATATATATATATATATATATATATATATATATGTATATATATATATATATATCCATACTCTCCATAAACCTAAAAATGCCCCTGTTACCCAAAATCCCATACCCACCCTCAACCATTAAGAATGTCCATGTGGCTCAAAAACCCACACCCACCCATAACCCTAAAAGTGCCCTTGCCACCCAAAAACCTGAATGCACCCTAAAGTCTAAAAACGCCCCTGCCACCCAAAAGCCTATGCCCACCCTAAACTCTAAAAACTCATACTCACCTAAAACCCATACCCACCCTAAACCATAAAGCAACCTTACACACACACACGCACATGAGCACACACACACACACACACACATATATATATATATATAGATATATGTGTATATATATATATATATATATATATATATATGTGTATATTTATTACCTAGGGGTGGGTGCCACTAGGTAGTTATAGGTAGGACCTAGTTTCTATAGAAAAAGCATTTTTTGACTTGCCTCTATCTTTGGCACCTATTGACAAATCTTCAGAACATTTTCCAAAAAAATTCCCTCTAGGGCAGAGGTATTCGAACTTTTTGATGCTGGGACCCCCTCTCAAAATGTTTTAGGTGTAAGGACCCCCTCTGTCCAAAATTTCTAAAACCTGGTACTCCTCATCATTGACAGCCATAAACGTCTCCAATTCCCACAGAAAATCATTTTTACAGTGAGGAAATAATATTAAACGGTTTAGCAAACCAAAGGTCAGTGGTGTGGGGGCGTGGTTAAAGGTGTGGCTAAAAACTAAGGTTCGAATATATGAGGAATTGGCATAGGGCAGTGGCGCAAGTCTTCTTGCTACACTGCCATGCAGCAATATAAAACAGCGAGAATGGACCGTATTCATGAAATACGGTGCATTCCTGTCCTTTCCCCCTGTGTTGGTGCACAAATTGCTGCCTAGAACCAACGAAGGCACAATTGTTTTTGTGCAGGAACGGGCACACCCTAGGGGTCAATTACTGGTATTAAAAAGGAAGGTTTAGGCCTGGCAATAGCTTTAGTTTGTCAGATTGAAATAGCACTTTAAACATTGCACTACAGGCAGCAATAGGAGGACTGAGACAGGTTTTAAAGTGCTACTTTCGTGGGTTGCACAATGAGTGCTGCAGGCCCACTAGTAACATTTCATCTACAGGCCCTCGGTACATGTAAAACCATAAAGCAGGGTTGCCAGAGACTTACAAGAAATTATGGGCCAGATTTAAGAAAAGTGGCGCTGAACCCAGTGCACCGCCACTTTTCTTGCGCCCCTCTAACACCCCCCCTAACGCCACCATGTGTGCACCATATCTAACATACGGCGCTCCATGGTGGTAGTTAGGGAGCTAGCATCAAATGTTTGATGCTAGGTTAGAGCTTTGCAAGATTATTGTCAAAAATGTTGACGCTAATAATGCAAAGCCCAGTGAGGCCCATTATGAATAATAGTGTGCCTCCTTTTAACGCCTGCTCTAAGCAGGCATTAAAAGTACCGAAGAAAACTCTGCAAAAAAATCTATTCGATTGTTTTGCGCCATTTGTTCGGCCCCCCTAACGGGGGAACACCACCTTTGCATACATTATGCTTGGCAAATGCATGATGTAACGCAAAAGGTTACAAAGTGGCGCAATGCATGCATTGCACCACTTTGTAAATCTGGCGCTGCGTTTTTGGCCATCTAGCGCCACATTAGCATCCAACAAATGACGCTAATGTGTCGGTAGATGGCGCAAGAGGCTTTTAAATCTGCCCCATATGTTCCACTTAGGTGTAAGTCAATTTTACCATGTTTTAGGGAGAGAGCACATGCGCTTTGGCACTGGCTAGCTGTTGTAAAGTGCACAGAGTGCTAATGCCACCTAAAATTAACTCAGAAAAACCAGACAGATGAAGGCAAAAAGTTTGGGGGTATACCATGACAATAATGTCTAGCAGTTTCTTCATATGTTTTATTTGAGTAAGGTAAACAAGCTTACATTGGTTGATCTGAGAGTCTGGCTAGTAACACAGTGGGGGCACTGGTTTGGGGTAATTTGAGATTATCTGCAATTTCAAAATGCCATAAAGGAATTATTTTGTGGTTTAATTGCAGTCGAGGGAGGTTTTTCCGGAGGCATATCTGATGAAAGTTGATATTTTTTCTGCTGAACTTGACTGAAAGATATCTCTAGATAAAATCAAGCATGTGCTGTTGTGATGTGGCTCTCAGATCAAACTGCCAATTGAATAGCATAAAATGGGTGGTTGGAGTTGCTATGATCATGGTTTTAGACTTGCTTCCAATTAGGCATAGGACGATTTCCCTCATCCAAAGGTGTTGGTGCCAAGAGCCATTGGACATATATGAGCATTGGTCTTGGTTGTTTTCCAGTCAAATGTGGATTTGGATGCCAACCGTATAAATTTGGCATTGTAGCTGATGCTCACAGATTATCTCAGCCAACGGTCTTAAGTATGTTCAATAGAAGCAGTGAAAGGAACGAACAGTGAAGTCCTCCACATAAGATGAGTTTAGTTGAAGAAGTGGCATTACTGGTTCAGATTTGTTGACTTTACTCTGACAAGAAAGACTATACCCAGTGCTGATCTAATAATCCCAGCCCAGTGCTGCCAGATATTGTAGATTTCTCCAGTGGTTCATGCTGCTGTAAGTAGGCAACAAATCCACGACAATAAGGAATTCACATGTATTCACCCTCTGTGATGAAAGAAGGTCCACCCTAGTGTCTGCCTGTACAGTTCCCATGCCCCTACCAAATCTAAACCCTGATTGACAATCCCGGGAGATATTGTGTGTTTCCTCAAAATTGCAGATTCGAAAAATGTTTTTGGCTTCCAAAATGTTCTAAGTAGCATGAGACTGGAACTAACCTATTATTTAGCAGGAGTTTGGGGATCAGCAGGGATTATTTTTCTATCAGGTTATGGTTGCATCTTTTAAGCCTTTTAGGGACCAGGCTAAGACTGATTGATGTGTTTAGTATCTCTATGATGTCTTTGGCGAATGCACTCATCCAGTCTTTTAATCATGCTTCCTGGCAAATGACTGCAGGTAAACTGTATGCTTAGATTTTTTCAGATGATTGACTGACCGGACATAGGGTAAGTTGAGTTGAAGACTACAGTGAGGTGGGCTGATGAGGTTAAACAGAGTTTTACGGGTGTCCTGAGTAGAAGGTTTAATATTGTTTACATTTGTCTTGATGAAGTTGAGTAGATATTCATAAAAGACGGAGTTGCCAATACGTTGCTTTTGTTGGAGGTTGGTTCAGTGATCTCAGAGAAAGTTTTGAAAAGTTCACTGGTTTCATTAGATGCTTCTGGAAAGCTTTTTTGCCTTTTGAACTGCATGAAATGCTTCCATATGTTTATAATAGGTGTGTTCTTTCCGTCCTTGGACTTTTTTCCATCAGCATTGGCAATTGCACCCTGTTCTCTTGCATTGTGTCAGTTCTAGGTTGAACTACATGTTGTTCACTTCATCTATGAGTTTAGCTTTCATTAGCTTCAAGGAGACTACTTTGTATGAAGTGCTGGTGATGTAGTTCTTTATTGTTTTCAAGAGATCTTAGAGGTCAGAGTCGCAAGGTGGAAGGATACACAATTTGGAGATAGAATCAATCCTCATTACCTTTCCATTTCAACAAGGCATTTTCCAGTCACTGTAAGTCATGCAGTACAAAATGATTTTGCCATTCTAGCAGGACCTTTCTTCTTGAGCCAACCCTTCTGCAAGCAAAACCTACAGGGGATTGGAGTAAACAAAACAGGAAATTGCAGACGTAATGAGTACCATAATATTCAGTAACTACTCAAAATCCCATTTGCATAATAACAATTGTACACATATCTACATTAAAAGAGCATGTTGGGAGTGATAGGAGATTTTTATGTTTCAGGGGAACCCTCTAGGAGGAAGAACTTCAGAAGTTATTATAAAATTATAAAGAGAATTTTAGGGTTCGTCTAATAATTCTGAAAAAAAAAATTCATATAATGTTGGAAGTCATAAGGGGGTCATTTAGGGTTTAATGAAATGGGAATTTCTGTATAAATCCGCAGTTGTCCAGGCCCCCACCAAAACTGAGGTTTTTCCACATAATTTAGAGATAAAGCCCACTACCAGGTTTCCAACGGCAGGGCCTGTGCCCTCGGAAATCTCTGACCAGTGGCCTATCTGCCACAGGGTCGTTAGTGTATGAATGTGAAAAGTCCATTTAATTAAAACAATGCCCCTAATGCGCAGCCAGAAACCTCCCTTTGATGGTCAGCTATTGATTTATTGTTCTGCAGAAAGAAACCCACACAATTGGGGTTTCTTTGTGCATAAGATAAAATGCAGGGGAGATGCCCATAACATACCAGCAATGCTCTTCCCAGCAAGACATTTTTGCCTAAAATGCCCGACTTGTCCTTTAAAGCATTTTTGTCAAAGATTTTCAGTCAGAATGGCGGGGAACTGAACACACTTCTGGTGTGCCACTGTCGCGCTGGTGGAAGTAAGTCTGTACCGCCCAACATCAAGGCAGCCAATTCAAATAATAAATGATCCCTTTGGTGTCATTAAAACATGCTGTGGGGCTATAGAAGAGCAATTTGCACTTTGTCATATACGCAATTTTGAGACATGAAATTGTAATTCAGGAATACATTCAAGGTTCGTTAGTGGGTCATAAGTGAATAATTGTGGATAGTGTTATTTGGGTGCGTCCGAAAAGCGGTTTGGGACAAATTAGATATCTATTTTTAACTGTCATACAAGATCATTTGGGAGGCGTAAAATGCTTCCCCTTCTTTAGATGAAAGTGACAACGGGACACTTCCGAAAGGTTCCTCTGGAAGTGTCACATGGACACTTTTATCTGAAGAAGGGGGAAGCATTTTTGGAGACATTTGAAGAACATTATAATGTATTTACTGGAGCATTTGTAGAGTATGTGATTTTTATGAAAACGAACTGGAGGATTATTTTGAAAGTCAATAAAAGGGCATTTTGTTGCACTAGTAGGGACATAATCATATCTGAATAGTTCTGTCAAGCTGCCAATTTTGGTAATATTTACACGTTGTATTCACATTGGTGGAACATTCATCTGGATTAAATTAAGGGTGTTTAAAATGTTCAAATGAGTGACCTTTATTACACGCATACATTGGTAGCCTTTCTTTATATCGAGGGTCCATATCGCTAGAGAGCTGGTAATCACCACTGCATGTTACAGAGAGCAACATCAGAATATTGATGTCTTCACACTGCCCTAAAGTGACCCCTAACTATCCCCAGCCTCTTGATCTTCCTCCAAGTCATTTCAATGGCTCTAAATTCTTAGTAAAGGTTGAGCAAACGTTACAGGGAAACCACCCCGAAGACACATGGATAGCATTGCATACTCAACAGTAAGCTAGGGCCACTGTCCTCTTATAGCCGGGTCAGCTAGATAACCTCAGATGATACTCTAGTTGTGTAATTTGTGGTTTTGTCTGGGAGTGTACCGAATCCTCACAATTTAAATCTCTGGAAAAGCTATTGTCACTGTACTTGCAAAATACATCTCCTTCATGATCTAGCCCATTTATTGTTTCTCTGCCCATCTATAGCATAGGTTATTGATCTTTGAAGGTGGAATACAGTCTGTGCAGAGGGCACTTCTATAGTTTTTTCATTTTGAAACAAATGGCCTGTTGTATGAATTTTTTTTTACCAATTCTTAAATTGTGATTTATATTGCATCGCAATTTAGGAAATGCTAAAGTTGATTTCCGTAAGTTTACTTTATTGAAAAAGTAAATAAGAACCTATTGCTAGTTTTAAATACCAAATCTTAAATTGTGATTCAGTATGAATCGCAATTTGTGAATCTCCCACCAAGAGCGAATTAGGACCACACCCAGTTCAAAGTTCATGTGGAGTATTTACCATGAGCAGTAGATCACAGAAAGTGTGTGGGTGAGCATGACTGCCTGTTTGGAAAGGCTTCCATTTCTATTCCTGAGCCCACAAAAAACAGATATAGATGAGGATACAGCAAAGAATAAAAACGGTGGGAGTGACCAAAAGATTGGTGGAAGAATTCCGCAAGAGGTTATATGACCTGCTCCCCCATATGAAGTAGATGTTAGCAAGCAGAACAAAGAAGGCAGAGGAGTCAGTTTTTGGAGAAGGCCATAGTAATGACGCATCAACTATTGATGGGTCTGTCCGTTCCTCAGATCATCAAGGTTAGTTGTTTATTGTTTGCATTTACAAAAAAAACTTCCTTTTGTTGAAGTTATGCATGGACACTACAAAATACATATACTAATAATTTACTTTAATATCATGTTATTAAATAAATTAATATTTTTTGAAGATTAAAATTAAGTTTAAACAGCATTGTTAGAAAAATATATTTACGTTTTTCTTAAGATCATGTGCAATGCATTGTGGGTAAGGTAGAACAAAGGATTGAAAGAAAAACATTTAGAAAGCAAATAGTTATTTACATTTAATGTGGTTGCCATTATAAAAAATATTGATCATTGAAGAATTAGGTAATAATATTACTGTAAATAAATAAAAAAACGCAATTAATATCAATGTGACCATTTCTACTTTATACAAATAAGAATCATCATAAGTAAATCGCGTTTGTTTTGCTCCAGTTCAACCTATGAATAACCTCCAACCTGAAATTGAGAATGTGGGTGAGGCATCATGTCAAACTGAAGATGACTATTCCGAAACTGTAAAAAACATCTTAACAGACAGAGAAAGTGGAACAAACAGTTGGTTCAATACTACTCCTTTATTAGAGCAGACTACAAATTTTGCTAGCCTGGTGTTGCTTGTATGCATTCTCCATTTTAGATCTGACTTCTTAAGTTGGCATTTATTTCTCATGGAGACTTTTGCCACACTTCTATTTGCTAAAAGTGTGAATGTGCTGTACGTGCTTTTCTAATAGCCGCTGACACCTTGTAGTCTGCACAGATAGCTCCAGAGTTGCACATTTAGGAACACAATGTTGTTATTTTGCTCACTTGATGTGCTCAGTAGGAGACACATAATTGTAGTTACACAGTATAAGATGAGCTGCTCTGTGTCTTCGCTACAGTGATAAGTATAATACATCGTTATAAAAAGAGCTCTTTGCTGGAGCTCTTTGATAGGAGCACTTCCCTGCTGAGACTATCACAGAACCTTTGCGATGCAGCCCTGCTGACCCTGACCTCCATCCTGCCAAGGAGGATAACCTGTACCAGTTCCCAGACACCCAACACTGAGGTATGGATCTTAGACTATCCCATTGATCTGGCAGATGGACACCCTTACTATGCTCTCTATAGTGTAGTGTTAGGCACAGATAGGAGTAGGCACACACTTGCAACAATTAACATGATTAAAATGTTCGTACTGTTTACCATTCTAACAATGCTGATTACCATAATATGTCCCATCTTTCTAATAATTGCAGCTCTTGCTTGCCAAACAAGAATATGTTTGTTTCAATAAATGTTTGAAAATGCCCTTTTGAATCTTTCTTGTGTTAGCTTGGTGTCTGGCCTGCAAACCTGGATTTGCCCCAGAAAAAACTTCTGAGTTGATCATTTGCCTTTGCAGGGACCAATGCTTGTTAAAAAAGACCAATGTTTGTTTGCAGAAACCAATGCTTATTGGAACTAATGCTTTTTAGAGTCCAATGCTTGTTTGGGAGCACAAGCCTCCAGCATCCCTATGACTCAGACTGGGTGTGGCTCCCTATGACTCAGACTGAATATGGCTGGATGCAACAGGTATTTGGACCACACCTGACCTGAGTGAATTGCTTCCTGTAAAGGTCACTGGCTGCAGAGAAAGAATCTCTGCTCCTCCGCTTTTGACCTTCATGTTCTGTTGTGCCTAGCATCTTGGAAGCTGCTTCTGGAAGAAGATGAGATAGAGTGAATTAACCCTTAAACAGGCAGTAACTCTCTGTGCGCGATGTAAGAACATTTATTGCTAAAACTTGATACTTGAATCTTGATAAGCGAATGTTCCAGGATGTGATGCAGGTAAAAGGGCACATGTCTGGGTTTTAGGGTCATTGGGATGTTCGCTGCTTCTCATGCTATAATGCTTATTGTAGTTGATAGCATTATACAACAGAAAGGAGTTTCTATTGAACAATTATGAAAACAATATACTGTTAATATGTTATCACTGAGTTTAATGTGCCTTTAAAATTGTTGTTTGCAAAACTGTATACTGTGAATATGGTTATTATCACTGAGTTCAAAGTGGCATTTGCATTATTTCAAATTGTTGCTGGTGATGCAGAACATTCTGTATTTGACGCTTAAACAAATTTGTAGCTTATCTTTGCCATGTTCAAAATTATGCTCTGCAAAGAAGGCTTATGCCGGTTGTTCATGAAGTTTAATGCTATTGATTAACCCTATGTTTTCATTGTAATAAAACGTGAACCATAATCCTTGATATTAACCCTATGTTTTCAGTGTGATTTAAACACTGAATTGCGTTTCTTACAATACTAGTACAGTACAATGATTAACCCATGAACATCTGGAGAATCTAATTCCCTGAGAATTTGTTCTTATTATTGTTGCCTATGTAAATGTCTATGAGTCAAGTGAGTCAGCATCTTGGGAAATCTCATCAAGGTGAAACATGTAAGATATCCACTGGACGTGAAGGAACATCTAGATAGGCCTAATTAAGGTGACAATGGACTAATCTGGGATCACAGTGGGAGTAGTAATAGACTGTATAGGACGTTCAAGGCTCTTATATAATTGCTGGCAATCCACATCATTTCCAAAAATCCCTAAAGAGAAGGAGAGCCATCAAAAGCAGGAAAGGGGACCCCAAAATGGGCATCTAGCTTGCACATCATAGTTTAATAGTGAAGTATACATGGGTTATGAGATATTAGTTATTTGACTGATGTTTAACTCTTCAAGAACCATCACTAAGTGTCTGGATCCAGCCCTGTGACTCCAATGACTCACTCCTTCTCTCATCAATCCCCTTTCCCCCGGGAAGTTGAGGCACGCAGCGTTTAGGTGGAATTGGGAAGAAGCAGCTTGGTCAACATTGTGTCTCCGTGGGACAAACAGGTTAGTGCTTGACACTTGGGTGTGTCAGAAAGACTAACAAAAGGGCAAAATTTGTTTCCACTGATTCCTTGGTAATCAGAGTGTCATTTGAGGTTGCCAACAACATCTTTCCCAGGTCAGTTCAGGGGCTGGATTTGGTTCTCTGAGTCAGCTGAAAAACCCTACCGACACTTACTGACAATGTATACGGACTAAGTCCATACCCCTTAAAGTAGTGTTGGTATAAAACACCATCCTGCTATATTTGTAGGAACTGTATAACAACACTTCAGCTGAAACTGGAGATTAAAGCTGTCCATAAGTAGCTGTTGTGCATAGAGTAAGAAGGCTCGTAAGATAGGCTGGAAGGAATGTGATGCTAAATATCCACGAGTCATCAACTTGACCTGTACATTTTCATTATTTTAGCAATCCATGCTCAAAATACAACATAAGCAGTACAGAGCAACATCTGAATTAAGCAGCAGGATGGGATGATTAGAGAGAGAGAGATTTCTGAAGGAAATGAGGTTATGAAAATAGGCTTTGCTGACTTACCTATGACTTTTAAAGATCTGGTCACAAAAATGGCTCAAGATTGAGCATCACACATGCAAATAAAGACACAAAAACACTTGCTTGCAAACTTTTGGTTGTTCTGTGAAAAGGCTGGCTTCAGTTACAGTAACCATGTGTAGAAGAACAGAAAGCATGAAGGTTGAATTAGCCATTGAAGTGGCGATATGGGAAAGGCCCTTCCACACATTACAAATGCACTTGAGGAAATGCAAACTGTTAATGCAGTAAATAGGTCACCAAGGTATGCTGGGGAAACTGAGGAGGGCTCAAGTGTGAGCAGTATGTCAGTTGATGAGCCTGCTATATCTAGCAGCAATAGAAGGCAAAGTGAAGAAGGACAAGGAAGGCCATCCTAATACTAATCAATGACCAAGCACTGGATGTTAAATGTATAAACAGTAGATAAAGTTATGACAATATGTGTTACAATGTCAAGATGATACATTTTATTGTTTTAGCTAAATGCAAACAATGTTTTGTTTGTAAAATGTAAATTACAGCTGTGTTCTTATTGAGTGAAAAACACAATCTGCGAATAAACAGAAAAAAATAATGATGACTACTTTAAACATTTGGTGTAATGTTTTTCTTTATATTAACCTTATAGTACCTTAAAAATAGTTGTTTGGCACATCATCTCGGTATGCATGTCCTTCAGCAACCCTTGCAGCATCAGGTCCTGGATGTGGAAAGGGAGGGGACATTTCATAATTGTTCTCTGCAATAATTATCACTTGCTGTTTCAATGGGTAGACTCCCACACACAGCTAAATTGTTTAGCAAGCACATGTGGCTATAATCTAGCAACATAATGTAGGGCAATACTCCAAGGCACTCCCATTTTTATGGAAACACATAAATCTGTCTTTAAGAAGTCCAACTGATCTCCCTATAATGCTCCTTGCTTGTTTTAGGCAGCCATTGTATTTCCATTGTCTAGGGGTTCTAGACAGTACGTATTGAGGTATGATCCAAGACCTTAAAGAATATGCATTAATAGCTGAAATATAACACATCTGGTTTACTGTTCATACCTGCTGCAAATTAGGTCTCTAGTTGGCAGAGGTATGCACCCTGTCCAAGCAGGGACCACAATCCTAATCTGGGTAGGTCACAACACAGCCTAAATTATTCTGAGCTCACCCTCCGGTAGCTTGGCACACAGCAGACTGGCTTAACTTAGAAGGTAATGTGTAAAGTATTTGTGCAATAACTCATACAATAACAAAGTGAAAACACTCCACACCAATTTAGGAAAATAGATATTATGTATCTGAATACAACAATACCAAAATGGCATATATCCAATATGCACAAGTCAAGATGTCACTTTTTAGAGGTTTAAGTAAGTCTTAATCCATAGGAATCAATGGATGTATCTCTTTAGCACAAAATACCTGGGATGTGTCAAAAGTAATGATGCCAAGGACACAGGAGGTGAGGCTTTGGAAAGTAGAGAGATGATGCGTTGATCCTTTCATCGCAGGTAAAGTGATACGTAAATTTCCAGGCATGCAGCCTTGGTTCTTTACTGCGGTGCGGGGACAATTTGAAGCCCAGGGACTTTGCATGGAAAATCCAAACATGCTGTGATCATCAAACAAATGCTGTGTCAATTCCATAGGAGCTGCAGCCATTTTTCAGCTGTGAGACAGACGCTGTGTCGATTCTGCAGGCATTCCATAGATTTTTCTGGCACAGTGGATTTTCTCCCTTAGGTGAAGTCTTCGATGGCCATGAGACTTCGAAATAGAGGCAAGCTGACAAGCCTTTGGGGGGAAGGCAAAGTCCTTCCAGCAGAGTCAGGGAGAAGAAGGCAGCAGGGTAACAAGCAGGAGAGCAGTCCTTCCAGAAAAGCAGTCCAGATTAGTCATTCGGGGCAGCATGGCAGTCCTTCTGACAGAATCCAGTTGTAGGTCTGGAATTGTCTGATTTGAGGGGGTCACAGACCCAGTATATATACCAAATGTGCCTTTGAAGTGACAGAAACTTCAAAGAATGGTTTTGAAGTGTGCCAGTTCCCCTTTTAGCCCAATCCTGTCTGCCAGGAGATCTGTAGGAATTATCAATCCTTTGTGTGGGGTCAGGCTACCAGTTTTTGAAGTGTAAGTGAGAGCCTCTCCACCCTCCCTGCCCATGAAGACCCATCAGTTTGCAGATGAATGTTGATGTACCTGAGTGTCCTGTGTTTATGGCCGTCAGGATGAAAAATACAAGGGAAGCTGTCAACCAGCTCAGTTCAGACATGGATTGGAGACATGCTGTAAGGCACAGAGAGCAGTAAATGCAGAGAAATGCCTGCTTTCGAAAAGGGGCATTTGCAAAATAATAATGTTGAATCCAACTTCACCACTAAGCAGGATTTCTCACTACCATTATACCCATACCAAACATAGCAAGGCCACTCCTTTCAGATCATAAATTACCGCTTTAAAAGTATATAAGAGAGTTTCCAATGCTGGCCTATGGGAGGAGCAGGCTTCAAAGTAGTGGAAAATGACTTTAGGTGTTTTTTACTACCAGGCCATGTAGATCTCACAAGTATATGTCCAGCCTTTTACTTACATAGCACCCTGCCACATAGGCTACTTAGGGCCTACCTTAGAGGTGACATATTTGTAAAAGGGGGGCTTATGTCTTGACAAGTAGTTTTAAATATCAGGTCGAAACTGCACAACCAGGTCTTGCAATGGCAGGCCTGAGACATGGTTAAGAGGATAATTATACAGGTGCCACAATTAGTGCTGCAGGCCCACTAGTATCATTTAATTTACAGGCCCTGGGGAACTCCAGTGCACCGTACTAGAGACGTATAAAATTAATATGCCAATTGGATAGAAGCTAATGTTACAGTGTTTAGGGGAGAGAACACAAACACTTTAGCACTGGTCAGCAGTGGTAAAGTGCACTTAGTCCTAAAACCAGCAAAAATAAGATCAGAAAAATAGAGGGAGGCATGCAAAAAGTTGGGGGAAGACCACCCTGAGGCTGTCAGGTCTAACAATACCATATTACATTTAAGAATGTATGTAGGTATATCAGTAGTAATTACCCCACAGCCAGCGATCTCCACAATCTCCTCTGGATAGCCTCTAATGCAATCCACAATGTTTACATATGTAGAAGTCATGAGCACTCCCATTGGATTTTTCAACTATGTCTGTGATCAGCTATTTTGGATTACGCACTATTTGTACATTAAAATAATATTGGGTCTTACAGTTAAGATCCACCAACTCTGTGTCATAGGGTGGACTAATTAAAATATTTGTA
Source organism: Pleurodeles waltl (assembly GCF_031143425.1). Taxonomy (NCBI): domain Eukaryota; kingdom Metazoa; phylum Chordata; class Amphibia; order Caudata; family Salamandridae; genus Pleurodeles; species Pleurodeles waltl. The sequence goes on along the minus strand of NC_090450.1, from coordinate 678,389,407 downwards.
CCATCTACACAACACCACTGGGGTTCTAGGAAAAGAAATGTAATAATTTATTCTAACCAGCATTGCCACTATCAAATAATGGAAAACTCTACATAATGCACTTTGTGAAATTCAGCCTGCTACAGCCGCAATCCTATTGGAGCTAGCAGGTATAAACTACACAAAGCCTGAATATCTGCAGGTATTGCTGAACTGCATTGGGAAAAGCAGCTTACTACAGGGTTCAACTCTTTAGTTAAACTCAAATAACTGATTTGATAAAGCAGTATCTGGCATAAACCTCATCAGTTGGTTCGAACAAAGTCACCCTCTGCCTGAATATCCTTTCTGGCCTCCTTCTCCTCTGTTGAGCACCCATGTCACTACATCATAGACACCTTTTATATTTTGCACCTGGGTACCATATGTTTCAAATCCATAGTAATGTGCACATGCAAAATCCTTTGTTTTACCAAATTTCTCAATTGCAAATGTATATCAAAATAACTTGCAAATTGGAAATCATATGTGTGATACAGTATTATCAATCAGAAAAATAGGAAATTGCAATTTATTTGGTGCTTTGGACAATTTTAAGAAACGCTAATTTAGAGAGTCTTTGTACATTACAAATAGCCTATTTTGTGACTGGTTACTGACTCGCAAAACGTTTGTACATCAAGGCCAAAGAGAGTTGCTCTTGCCATGGCTTTTTTTTAAATTTAATTAGTAAATTCGAAATGTTAATACATTGTGTATGACATTTTAAGGCTATTAATGTTTTTGATTCTATGCATTATTTATATTGCTTTATTGTTTATAATTAGACTTTTATGGATGAAAAGTTCTATGGAAGATTTTATATTATCATCAACTCTCATGTACTCCTGTCAAAGGAGTTCCTCCTGTCTACTGGGATTTCTCACATATATTTCATCTACGCTGGGTCCTTTGTCCACTTCTTGCTGTGTTATCTACTCCAGTGCCTAGTAAAGCTGCTTATCATGCCCCTCTCCTGCCTTCCCTCTAGGGAGATCCAGCAAGTAGCCCTGCACTTTATCTCCTTCTTCTCTTCTGAACACTGAGGACAAGAAATTGTTCAAACCCCACACACTATCAACATCTTCTGTCACAAACTGTCTGCTCTTATCCATCAAAGGCACTGCTGTCTCCGAGTTGTCTTGGGAAGCATTCAAAGAACGTGAGAGAGTGGGAGTAAAGTAACACTGGAATATTTGGGGGTCAGGACCTTTATGACGCTGAAAGACGCGAGAAGCCTGCTTTTCTGCTGTGGTGATGATGAGGGGGGTTGCATTAGAAAGAGGTGCTAGAAAATGCTCAGAAGTTAACAGACATATGGCTCACCATAGATATCTAGTGAAGAAACAAAGAGGCCTAAATTGACCACAAATCATTCTCTTGTATCCCTCTTTTGACTGGTCAATTGAAATTAATATGTGGTTGATTTGCAGATTCATTTTATTTCCTTTTGGTGCAAATTGTTTGAAAATAAAGGATTGCCTATGAGAACCAATAGTAATTTTGATCTATATTCAGAAATACTCCTTATGATTCATCTAAAGAATTTGGAAAGGCGTGATGGTTTATATTAGGAAAAATACATATAGTTATTTACATTCCTGAAAAATCCCTACCTCTTTACGAGCCTCGGAATTAGCTACACTGGGAAACAAGCTTTGGCTAATGTATATAGGTCTGGCTTATGAATAATATTGCCTCTTTAGTCACTAATGGGTTTAGGCTCTCAAATGTCATCACGCTTGCACTCTAGCACTCATCCCTGCACTCATGCATTCATTCACTGGCTCATGCTGGCATTTTCCCACTTACACAACCACAAATGGCAAACACCCTTGAAACATGGCAGACACATGCTGGGAATAACAAACAAAATTAGACACCGTAGAGGGCTGCAATGGTACTGTACACAGTGTATCAATTCCAACGTGGCTGCCACATTTACAATCACCTTGGAATGGTAAAACAATGATTTGCCATACACAATGAGGAAGTGGCTGCTGCACAGGATGTGACGCATGGCAGAAGAAATGAGCAGCAAGCACGTGGTCCATTAGCACTTTCAGGAGAGCTAGAGCTTGATAAAAACTAATAAAAGCAAAAGAGGAAAGAAAAAGAATTGAAAGCACACCTAAAAAAGGAGGAAATGGAAAACTGGACTTCTAGCTTTGGCAAAGAAGTGCACTTTTTACAGGTGGTTGTGCCATTGTGATAAGACAAATTCTATCAATCATAAGACCAATAGTTGAAGTGGGCTGACCCATTTTCCCAAGCTGTATGCAAATATGGGGGGAAACACAGTGTAAATGACATTTACACAGACCGATGGCAGAAGAGGACAGATCGTGAGCCAGGGATTCTAGCAAGAATTATTGCAGTGCTAATTTTCCACCCATATGGTTTGTCAAAGTGGGCAATCAACACCAAAATCCTTACCTACAATGATAATCTGTGAGACTTTAAGTATCAAAATACGTGTCTGCATGTGTTAACACAGTACCATAACAATTTCCCTTTATTGATTAAACATGCATGTCACAATAAATAAATCACACCTGGTGCCTACTCCTAACTATTTATAATTAACAGATCAGACCTATAGGCATATGCAATAACGATTCCTAATGAATTAATCAGGTGTATAGACTTTAGCACTGGCTTATCACCATAACCAACCCACTCATACTGTATTGAGCATAAGCTTTACCACCAGGCAAAAACCATGTACCATAATAAAAAAAGATATAGGTTTGCTTGAGTTTGTCACCAAAACCCTTGTCTGCTATCATAAACTGTGATATTCCTTGTAACAAATTACCTGCCCACAAGCTTTTAGACAGTGTAAAAACAATCCACTCTTAAACGCCTAGTACTATTAACATGTTTTTCACAATAAGTATGTTGAGCCTTGTGGCCTTGCCATTACATTTTGTAATAAACATAACAAACGTATGAAATCTGACATAATAGGCCCGATTTAGATGTTGGCAGTAAATAGTCCCTTTGTCGACTTTTTGACTGGAAACCCATCCGCGGCTGTGATGGTCCATACACCATATTTAGATGTTAGTGGGAGCATAGGTGAAAGACCTCCGACGCCCTGCTGTCACTGCCAAGAATCGTCACCCACGTCAAAGGTGCCATAGGCGAACGCAGCTGGCAGCAGGACGACAGCCCCTTTTACTGCCTTGCTAATCACAATGTGCGGTCCTGATGATTCAACTGTGGTGGCTAAACCTCCACACCTGAATTGGCGGATTGGGAGATATTTCAGGATGAAACTCACCTTTTCAACGCTTTCCACCTATAATGCTGCATGAACTTGCTGCCACCAGCCATCCCGTTGCTACCAGGCCAGGTCCAAGATGGAACTCAACCCCGTCATCACTGGAACAGAAGGTTAGTCACGGACATTCCTGTTAACCTTGGAGTTGTATCATTACAGTAATACTGGAGTCGTGCATGGCTCAATAATGTGTGCAAACACCACCATAATGCTGCACAATGATGAAGTGTGTAATGTTGTAGTCAGAAAATGTATCAGAACAGACTTTGAGATATAATTAGCACCCACCAGTCCGGGACGGACTGCCTTCATGGCAATGTAATCTTACACAAAAAGTCATAGCAATCACAAATAGAAATGTGTCCGCACATGTGTGTGCAATAATGGACCCAAAATATCTAAAGTATCAACTGAAACAGTATACCCAATCTGAAACAAAGAAGCTTATGATAATGTAGCAACTGCACTACAGCATGCTACAGGTTGGTGTACACACAATGTACTACAATTATTACTGGTGAACTGTAAACATGGCAGAGATGTATGAAGGTCACAAGTCCCCTTGGTGTGTGCAATATATCACAAACATACAATCCAGTGTAACTGTAAAGTGCCAGGTTCTCTGTGTACTGCATATCTGCATATTATTGACACATCATGTCAAAATAAACACACGCATTCTTCCGTCACAATAACAGAAATGTATATGATGTTGGTGTAAGTGTCCAGTAACAACATGAATGATTGCACCAAAATTAGTATGTCCATCACAAACGTACAACACTAATGTATGCACTAAAAAAATTCTATAATGTACAACCTGTGTTTGTCAGTGTCACAAATGAGAGCAAGTGCACTGCTCACACATACGCAGAATGAATATTGTCAACAAAAAATTTGTAACATTGAAAAAATAAGGCCAGGACAAAGGTATTCTCAAAATAACCTCTTCATATATGGATGAGATAAGTCTCCTAATGATAATTCTGAAAGTCCTTCAGAACAAATACACAAAGGCCCATGTGGACCAAAGTGGCTTTTAGGCCCATCACTTGCCTCCTAAATTCACTGGCAGAATAAACCTCCTCTGAAAGAGGCATCTATGGGGTAGAGAGCAGGCACCTCAAAGATTTTGGGATGGTTGGATTTGGATTTGGAGAGGTGGGTTTGGGTTTAGAAGAGGTGGTTTTGGTAGGGGTGGTTTGGGATTTAGAAGGGGTGGATTTACGTTTGGGAGGGGGGTTTTGGAAGGGGCTAGGGTCAGGGAAAAAGTAGGTCCTCCATTGGAAAAAGGGTAGGGTGGTCTTCAAGCAGTTGGGTTTGGGAGGTAGAGGGAGTGTTTGTGTGTTGTGCTTGTGTGTGTTGAAGGTGTGGGTGCTTGAAGGTCTGGTGTATGTGCTGTATCCTTAGATCTGTGCCTCTTACTGCATGTCCTTTGGGTGGATGAGTGTGGGCGTTTGTGTCCAGTATCTGTGTATGTGGATGTGTGTGTATTGGATGTGGTATATGTTGGTGTGGTGTCTGTGGGTGTGCCAGTGCATGCATGTGTGGTGATGGGTGCGCGGACTGGGGGTGCGCTTGTGGTGTGAGTGGGTGTTGGTGTTGTGGTGGGTGTTGTGTCTGTGGGTATGCTGGTGGGGGGGAGGTGTGGTTGTATTGTGTGGGTATGATGTCTGTGTGTATGCTATTGGTGGAGGTGTGTGTGGTGTTTGTATGTGTGTGTATCTGTGCCTGTGTTTTTTGTTGTGTCGGTGTTGGGATGTGCAGCTTGTGGTTGTTGTTGTGAGTGCATGCACATGTTTGTGTCTGCTTTGGATAGGGCTGGGTGAAGGGATTAGGGATGGGGAAGGAGTGGGAGTGTGGGCACAAGGTTGCGGCAGGTGGGAGGCTACGGCCAATGATCAGGCCAGACCCTGGAATGACCACTGTAAGCCAGACAGGGCACCATGAATGTCATCCAGATAAGCCAGCATCTGGGTGTTCTGGCCAGCCACCCACCAGATGGCATTCAGAAGTGCAGTCTGGCCTACAACAATCGTCTGTAATAAGTCAACAGCCCCCTGACTGAGCACAGCCTGAGACACTGGGGCAGGAGCAGAGGTGCCTTCAGCAAAGGTGACGCTGCGTTTTAGAGGGCGACTATGACCAACTGGCAGGGATCAAGAGGGAGGGTGGAGATTGGAATGGGGGAGTGGACAAGACACGTGTGTCACAGTCTCTCCAGGGTCTGCCCTCACTAGGGACTGGTCTTCACTGGAGGCCTCCAAGGAAGATGTGAAATCACTTGTGGCCTCCTGGCCAGTCCCAACATCCTCCATGCCACTGGTTCCCCGGTGTCAGTGTGGTGTCCACATCTGATTCCCAGTGGCCAGCGTCATCTTCGCTGTTGTGGTCGCTGTCACCTTCACCTTGCCCAGTTGATGTTGAAGAAACAAATACAACAGTTGTAGGGTGTCTGTGAGAATACAATTGGGCATCAATGTACATCACACAACATTTACAACAAGTATTGTAATTCCCCATCTCAGCTCCCATTTCATGTATGTCTTTGTCACTTATGCACTTGAAGATCACTCCATAATAAAGGGTTCCAACAGCATGAGTAAACACATAGGTATGGAGACAGCTCTGAACCACTGCAGTACAGAGTTAAAATTGATTCACTTCTCCCAAAAGGTACGTTTTTGGGATTGAAATTGTCTGCTCAAGATGGGAAACCACAACATCTATGTGATGTAACCTACCATATGCAAATGTCCCTTTCAATATCAAATTGCCCTCCATAGTACATTTCTTCTACGGGATGGACTAAGGGCACAAAAATGTTGTCTTTCTTATGTTCATCTCTCTCACCAATGTTGACACATTCCTGTCTGTTGCAAGTTTGACAGACAAATTCATGTTATCAATCACAGACTGGCTTACATGCATATTTGTGAAGGGCTAAGGTACACCTGCTACTGTCCACATTAAATTACTAGATGTTTGCAGGACAAACTGTTTTCAATATATGTCAGATAAGGAAGGATGACACTGTACACAGAATACCAATATTTTTGGTGCAGATGCACATTCCCATATTGTCATAGCACCAATCTACCAAAGTCAACTCTGATATGTCAGCTGCATTTTAATTGCACAGATTGCCACAGTTACCAGTAATGGAACCTGACCCAATCATGACATGGGGCATCTTTTGTGAATCATGTAATTGTGAAAATGCTGGCAATCTCTTTGTTTGCATGCAGCCATGTGTTTGCCCACAACAGCAATTGCCTTCTGAGGAAGAATATAGTGTTATCCTTCAGCACACAGTAATACACCACACACAGCATTAGACACTGTCTGATCATCTTACATGTTCAAAACTCCTCAGGGGCTTTGGATGTGTGTCAACCTCAATGTTGATGACATACAACATCTCTTGAAACTAAAGAGGTTAAAACAAGCAAACTCTGCAGACAATGAATTACCCCCTTGGTGCTGCTGTTGGGCCCTAAACTTCCCATCAACCTCCGGGTAAGCCACTGCAAGGATGTGGATCATTAGGGGGTTCAGGGTGCAGCGCACCCACTGGGTCACTGGGAGGACTGCCCGACTTGGCTCTCAGCTGACTTGCATGCTGCCCGACACAGGTCCTCTCACCTCTTCCGACAGTACAGGCTATGCCGCTTGTGGACCCCCAGGGTTCGCACCTTCTTTGCATTGGCCTTCCAGATCTCCCGCTTCTGTACAGATGACATAAAAGTGCAAGAAAAGAAAATTCAGTGTTTCTTTTTGGCAGCACTGTGGTGACATTATATTTTGGATATACACACGTACATTCACCAACAGTTACTAGATATTTTTATCAGCAAAATGTTACAGATAGATCTGAAATACTGATTTGCAGTGATCTCATGTGCACCATCAATACTTGCTAGCTTCTCACGTTACCTAATCAGGCATACAATATCATCTTGGCCAGAGCAATGCATGCTATCCTGTTGTGAGAGCCACCACTGATTACTCACAATCATTGTGAGCCACTAAAGGCCAGACCACTTGTATAATCCTTGTGCATAGTCACACTCACAGCTACATTGCCTTCCTACCTAAACTCACAAGAGTCAGAACCCACGGTCTGAATCAAATACAGTGACAAAGGGCAAGCTACAGCAGGGATGTGTGAGTTGTATGAATGTGTGTGTGTTGGAATTGAACAGACTGGGATAGATGATTGTGAGTCAGTGTTATCTGAACTGGCTGCACATAAACTAACTTTACCTATATGTGGCTCCATGACAGGTTTAAACCATACAGAGCAACCCAATACACATGGGCCCAAATTTATACTTTTTTAGCGCAGCATTTGCGTCATTTTTTTACGCAAAAGCAGTGCAAACTTACAAAAAACAATTATATTTTGTAAGTTTGCGCCGCTTGTGCGTCAAAAAATGACGCAAATGCAGCACTAAAAAAGTATAAATATGGCCCATAATGTGCTGGAATCCCACATGACAGTGGCTGTATGTTGTCAGTCATACTACTGTTACACTGTCTACTGGCTACTGTAGTCAGTGGCCTGCTGTTTGTGTGACGAAATAAGATTTGTGTGTTACATGACACACATCACAGCTTCTACTTTCAGGTGACTTAGCATTGCCATGGACAGACATTTCATACAGTGGCAAAAAACAATGTGTCCTAGCTACATCATTCAATTAACCCCAATTATAACACTTACCCTGTGGATTAAAAAGGAAGTAGTTACTCATCCAGACATTCCCAAATCAGACCTGGGGTTCGATAGAGTTGGCTATACAGGGACAGAATCCTCCTGGCAAGGAGCTCCAGCTATTCTGTGCTAGGGCAGGGGCCCTGTCACCTGCTTTGCCTGGCATCCTGGCTCCCAGAGGTCGGGATCAGCAGCAAAAAATCAAGGAGGTCGTGATGGCTGCAGTGTTAAGAGGCAAGTGAGTTTTATTTCACAGTGTGGCGTACAAGTACACGGCGTACACAACTATTGGTTTCATGCGTAGCCATCACCGATGTTAGCCTATTGCAGGGACCATCATGGAGGGTACCACCTACTACACAGTCAACTTCCACCGATGACCATCAGGTAGCCAATGTCCTGATGGCATGGTCAAGCAGCCGCCATTTTAGGGTGTGAAGCTGCACATTTTTCAATTGTTAGTGCGTCACCAGCACTCAAAATAGAGGCTAGTATATATACAAATGTCAGATATGAACAACACTTTTCTTGGCAAGATATGACACAGCAAACTGTGAACTGTGACTGTGTTTGACACCGATAGTGCCACAGGGAAAATACTGCCTCAGTTGACAGTAGTCTTAAAAAAAAAAAAATAATAATTATGTGCAAATAATACAGTCCAAGGGGCATATTTAGAAAAATGGCACTGCACACAGTGCAGCGCCCCTTTTCCTGCACCTCTTAGCACCCCCCTCTTACGCCACCAAGTGTGAGACGTATTTATAATACGGTGCACCATGGCGGTAGTTAGGGGACTAGCGTCAGCATTTTTTATGCTAGTCCAGTGCTTTGCAGGATTAGTTTCTAAAAGTCTGACGCTAATCCTGCAAAGCACTCAGAGGCTCATTGTAACCAATGAACGCCTCCTTTTAATGCCTGCTCTGAGTAGGAGTTAAAAGTGCCCAAATAAATGGCACAAGGAAATCTCTTAGATTTCCTTGCACCATTTTTGTGGCCCCCCTAACGGGGAACGCCTCATTTGCATACATTATGCCTGGCGCAGGCATAATGTAGTGCTAAGGGTTACAGAGTGGCATGATATGCATGCATTTCGCCACTTTGTAAGTATGGTGCTGCGTTTTTGGCCTTCTAACACCACATTAGCGTAAAGAAATGATGCTAATGTGGCATTAGAATGGTGCTAGGGACTCTTAAATATGCTCCCAAATGTATTATTTGCACATAATGATAAAAAAATACTTTATTTAAAAAATGTTTGAAGTGCAAATATTTTATATTAATGTGTGTACATGTATTACCCAATGACATTTCCACTGTTCCCAAGTGGTCAGATGTGTTGACATTCAAAGTATGGTGGAATCATTTCATCTGATATTTTATTGTCCATACATACAGACATCTAAACCCAGCCATGGGTAGGAGACAACAGCCTCAGGTGTTCTGGTCCTTACCAGACCATGCCACCATGGAGGAAAGAAACATCATCAAGCAATATTGTCTAAGTGGACATATTATCCTGAACTTGTGTCAGCAGTTGGAGCCTGATCTCCTTCCACACAATATGAATCCAACAGCCATAACACCAATAGCGAAAATCATGGCAGTACTGAATTTTGTTGCCACAGGGCATCTTTCAATGGGTTCATGTCCCACCCAACTTTCAGCGGTGTGCTACAGGAAGTTCTTGCTTCCTTGATGAAAAACATCAACAGCTACATCCAATTCCCACATCCACAGGATTTGGCCACCTTAAAGAATGAATGTTATGCTATGGGTGGACTACCACATGTGGTTGGAGCAATAGATGGTACCCACATTGCCTTGGTGCCACCACATGCAAGGGAACAGGTCTACTGCAATCAGAAGAACTTCCACTCCATCAATGTACAAGTTGTCTGCTTACCAGACTCATACACCTCAAGTGTGTATGCCTGCTTCCCTGGGTCAACACATGATTCATTCATACTACAGAACAGTAGCATACCCATGTAGATGTCACAACTTGAACCACAGAGGGCCTGGCTTGTTGTTAAGTACAATATGACTTGATGATCTTTTGCCTGAATCTTAGTTTAGGAGGGGACAATGGCTTGATAGGTGGCAAATCTGTTGATCTGTTGCTTCTGTGTAGGGGACTCAGCCTATCCTAACAGACCATGGTTACCACTGAGAAATCAAACAATGCAAGGGGAAGTCCACTTCAATGAGTACCATGGAAGAACAAAGAGGCCAATGAAGTGGTTTCGGGCTCCTGAAGGCCAGGTTTTGGTGCCTAAACAAGATAGGTAGGGCCTTACTCTACTCATCTGATAAGGTATGCCCAATCACGGTTGCCTGCTGCATTCTCCATAACATCTCAGAGGAACATTCCCTTACGTGCAAAGGAGGGAGACCCTGATGTGCCCATCGGTGATGATTTCGAAATGCCTAATGAAGATGACAGTGATGAAGAAGAAGGAGTTGTTGACTTGCGTGAAAATGTGATTGACCACATCTTCACCTGAGTGTATTTACCTTTACAAATTTTTACCTTCAATGTCAGTAATACATGTGACAAAGGGAACATATCTGCCTGCTATGGTAACTTGTTAGGAATGGTCAATGCAGGAAAGTTGAAGGCAAAGATGTTAGTGAATCAGAGTTTCCCTACATTTACTGTTGTGGTCACCGACAGAGATTAACAGTGCTTGTACTAATTATGTGTGTCCTCATGGCGTGTCAATTGAGTTCAATTTAATATATGGTAAAAATCATTTTCCTTTGATGTTTCAGGATCCTTTATCATGTCATCTTCATTTTGGACATTTCAAAGTTGTGACATTTGCTGTAATATGTTGCTATTTGGAAGTACAAAGTGAACATGTGCTGATCCTGGGATAGACACCCACTTGAGATGGACAAATCCTTTCCAGAGACAACTTTCCACTCTGATAGCATGGAAGTTCTGAAGATTCTTTCAGACCTGTATTCTGTGTGATGGTGCCATCAAGGTAACATGTGCCACTTGACTTGCTCAAACCACGTGTGTATGTCAACCCTAATGTACTGTTCTGCCTTCTCATTGGCTAAATCTTCAATTTTTGGACATTGGAGGTAGCTGTTGATGCGTTTCCTCAGAGGTGATAGAATTGTTTGTTAGCTTACTACTGATTGGTGAATGTGTCATTGCACCAAATACTGCCACAGTGTCCTGTGATGGTCATGTGGCCTCAAATGTTGTTACTGCCATGATGTAGACTACTGTTGTTAGTGATCTAGGATTCCTATTGAGAGGGCAGTATGTATGGCTCCAAATGAGGTCATGCATCAGTGATAGTTTGCCTATTTTATTTGATACCATTGCATATTCCCTTTCCCCCATAGTGTCAAGGTTGTGGAGCATATAAACCTGAATGGTTCAGACTATTGGTGTTAGGCCTTGTTGCCAAAATAAGTATGTTCCAAATACATTCTAAGTTGAGTTTGTTTTCATAGAACAAATTAGTTAACACTTTACCTCTTTGTAATTTCAAATTTATTTTGGCAAATTAAGTCTCAAAAGATTTGACAACATGATGGTGGAAGACGGGTACGACAGATTAAAGGCCACAAATAATTCAAAAAGAGGTTTGTAGTCTGTGTCCATAACATTTATTTTCATAACACAAAAAAAGAGTAAGGTAAATCAAAAAAAGATGAAATGAACAAAAAAGAGTCTATCATGGAGGATGGAAACATGGAAGTAGAGACAAAAACAGTTTGGAGCCCCATGTCCAAAATACAAATGCCCGCAGAAAAGGTAAAGGAGTCTACGAAATAGTCCACAGAGTGAATGGTAGACACATTCAGGAGGAATTTAGGTTCTGCGTCTCTTGGAGGTGGTAGTGCTGGTCTTGCCATCCTCTCCTGCTGGTACAGTTGACCGTCCCCTCCTGGGAGGAGGGGAGGCACAGGTGCAGGGACTGGGGTGGGAGGAGCAGGCTCCTCATGAGGCAGGTTTTCCCTGTTTGTGGCTGGCAGTGATGTACTTTGCCCAGCTGTGGAGGGACTACAGACAGGGGCAGATGGAACAAGAGAAGTCCTGCACATATTGTGATAGATGTCAAATAGTACCCCAGTCAGGGAGCGCAAGATTTGCCCTCACTGCACTTCCTTGATTGTCCGGAGCTCAGTTATAACCTGGTCCATCATGTCTTAAGACTGCTGTGCCGCTCCCAAGACTTGGTCAATGGTGGTCTGGCTGACAAATACCCCAGTGGCCTCACTTGACTGTGCCACAGTTTCCCTCCCATTACTGGTATCCATACTAGCCTGTCCCCTTGAGGAAGTGTGCCCTATCCAAATGGGTCCTGGCAGAACTGAAGGCTGTGTTGGTGGTGTCTCAACAGCAGCCAGGACTGGGGAGCACAGGATTGGTGTGTCCTCACGCTGAGATGATGTTGCAGCCCTGGTGGGAGCTGGAACCAAAGTGACTCAACTTACAACTGTCACTGTATTTGGTCATCATATGGACGGTGCAAATTAACTTGTGTGTACCTACTACATCTAATCAGCATGCCAAAACACATTTTAGGATAACTTGGATTTATTAGACAAATACTTTTGTGACCATTTTCATCAATTCTATGTCGCTATGAACAGTTGTCAACATGATTATGATACACAAGAAGTGGCATTTTAATCCATAGCATGACATGGTGGCTGACAATTGCAATCGTTTTTTAAATGTATGGAACTAAAGGATGGTGGAACAACATTGCATCATGGTAGTTGTAGTCAACTGTTGACAGCAAAAAAAAATCCTGGTTGAAAAGTAAGTTACACATATCACTTCCAATTTCTATATTGGAGATAAAGACATGTTTACAACATGTACACACATATGGATTTGATGTAAGTAGGAGAAAATACCACTTAGAAATACTATGCTTTCTTGTGAAAATGGATGTCGTTTTGGACCTGATTTTGGAAACAAAACAAAATACATTGAGAGAAAGTAATGCGCACAGCCAATGCAAGGGATGATCCATGGGCTACTACACACAATCTGACTATACATATTACACATTGTTGAAAGGAGAGCTACAACCGTGCTGCTAGTAATTGATATGGCAGAATATATTTTGTGTCGTCAAAATTAGCTATATCTGTTTAGGTGTAACTTACCAGAGATTCCTGTAAAGCCTTCAGGATGGAGGATTCACAAGCCCTTCTCCTCCAAAGGAAATAGTTGTAATTGGAGGAAGGGAGAACCACCACCATTCCTCTATGACACAACATGACGCTTGGGGGCCAGTGAACAAACATTCCCCCTCAGGTCATTCCACCTCTTCCTAATCTCCTCCTGTGTGTGCAGATTATTACCTTCAGCATTCACTCTGTGAACTATGCTTTCCTACATTTGCCCCTTCTGGGACATGGTAGTATTTTGGACTTGTGCTCCAAACAAATATCGCTCTACTCTAATGATTTCATCCACCATGAAAAACAACTCTCTGTCTGAAAAACTGGGATTTCTGATTTCTGCCATTGTGATTATTCATTCAAAACAATAGTGCCCAAAAAGATGTAGGATAATCAAAAAAACATTATTAACAAAAACACAGAGGGAGAGAAACACAGAAAAAAACTGTCTCCTGTGTGGCAAGTTCTGCTGAGAAAATGGTCTGCTGCAGTGTGATGGCAAAGAATCATGGTCTGAAATGCAGTCTGTTTTACAGTGTGTTTTGCAGGTGTTCACAAATGTCCAATATAAAACAGTTGTGGGCTGCTAGCATCCAACCAATGACCACAGCCAAAGTAGTATGCTGTACGGGTTTGGTGACTGACTCCCACTGTCATGGGCCCGCTGCTGACACACTGCCAGCATTACTGTGTGATCTAAATAGGCTCAGTGGGATGCCACTGTCAAGATGGCGACAAAGGGCCTATTTGTCCACTTCGACTGCGGGATGCAATGGTGCGACTGAGTACACTCCGTCATGGCGGTTTTTGGCTTAACCGCAATACATCTAAATACAGAGCGAGGGGGCCCGCCGATGTGACTGTCTTTTTGGTTCCATCGCAACTTGGCGGTAATACGGGCAAGATGTAAATCAGGCCCAATGTTACGCAACAAGCCAATAGTTTATGGGGGTCATTACAACATTGGCGGTAAAAGCCGCTTACCGCCGTGCAGAAGACCGCCAATACACCGCCGCGGCGGCGGGAGACCGCCACAGCTCTTATGACACACATCACGGATTCCGCCGAAATTCAGACACCCACACAAGTCCGCCACACCAAAGATCAGCGATAAATATGCGGAAACAAATCCTCCACCTCCACGCCAACAGAAACACGCCCATGCTATTACGACACACGAATCCACGCGGCGGTCTTTCAACCGCGGGATTCCATTGGCGCCGCGCTCAAAATACACACACACCTCCAAAACACCGCCACATTGGACAATTACAAATACACACACCTGATACACATACACACAGCACTCCCACACACCCAACACAATATAAAACACACACCCACATCACCCACAAACCCCTACGACCACAAATTAGAGACGAAGGCCAGAGAGAGACAGCACAGAATAGATAACACCATCACACAGAGGCACACTACACCATCACCCACACAACATCCACGCACAAAACACCACATACCACTACACTCACCACACTCATCAACACATACACCACCCCACACATCACACACAACACCCCATGTCACGCCAAAGACACCCCCGCTTCTCCGAGCAGGAGCTCAGGGTCATGGTCAAGGAAATCATCAGGGTAGAGCCACAGCTATTTGGCTCACAGGTACTGTACACATCCATAGCCAGGAAGATGGAGCTATGGCAAAGAATAGTCGACAGGGTCAACGCTGTGGGACAGCACCCAAGAAATAGGGAGGACATCAGGAAGAGGTGGAACGACCTACGGGGGAAGGTGTGTTCAACGGTATCCAGGCACAACATCGCGGTACAGCGGACTGGCGGTGGACCCCCACCTCCTCCCCCACAACTAACAACATGGGAGGAGCAAGTCTTGACCATCCTGCATCCTGAGGGACTCGCAGGAGTCGTTGGAGAAACGGACACTGGTAAGTCAAATCTTCACTATCATATCCCCCACCCTACCTGCATGCTATCACACACCCCCACACTCACACCCTCCCCCATCACCCTAACTCCTCACTAATCTACCCATAACACAAACCACCCATCCCAACCCCAAGACCTGCATGACACAACTAAGCATGGACACCCATCACTAAAGTATGTCCACTGCACAGACCCACAACACCCCACAAACATCACCACACAAGCCCCCACACAGGAATGCCTGCACTGGGGTTCACGCACACCCAACCAGTGCACACCATGAAACACACACATGCAATAATCATGTACCTATACCCCCGCAGGAACCCGAAGGAACGTCACCACACCAGAGGGTCCAGACAACACCACTCCACCCCCAGAAGAGGCCCACAGTGACGACAGCAGCTCTGCCCTACTGGATCTTGATGACCAGCCCGGATCATCGTGGGCCTCAGGACAGTCGGTTCCCCTTGCCCAGCCACAGCCCAACACCAAGCTTACACCCTCTGGTAACACCAGCACAGCACCCACCCAGCGGGCCCATACCTCCCTACCCAGGACAGGTCAATCAGCGGTGTGTCCACCACTACAGGGCACCCAGGCTAACCCACCACCCCAACAACAACAGGGACCTGGGGGCAGTGGTAGTGGGCACACGGTCCAGGGAACAGAGGCACTGGAACACCGGGGAACTGGGAGGGCTGCTGTGCGACAGAGGGAGGACAGGCCAAGGGAACCTACTCTCAACGAGGCCCTATCCTCCACCATGGGAGCATACCACCACTCCCAGGAGACGATGGCAACGGTACTGGACAAGTTGCAGGAGACCCTGCGTCTGCAGGAGGAGCAGTATTTGGGGTCCAGGGAGGAGCTCAGGACCATCGGCTCTGCCCTGGGCACCATCGTAGGGGTGCTGACGGACATTCAAAAGACCTTGAGGGACACCGTGACACTCCAAGGGGCCCCTGACACTAGCCAGGACGATGAAATGCCCACCACCTCCGCCGACGCTAGTGGACAGGACGCCCCGCCACAGGACCAACACACCAGCACCCCACCCCCTGCAGACGGACAACCACCACGAAAGCGGGCCCTGAGATCCAGGAACAGGACAGAGCAAGATGGCAAGACCCCCGCCAGGAAATAAGACCACCCTGATTGTCCCCCCACTGTCCCACTTTGTTACCCTGTCCAGCTTGGAACTGCCCCAGCTCCACTTCCAATGGCCAGATGTGCAATGTACCTGTGAGACTAATAGACTGGACTCTGCCATGGACATTCTTCCACCATGACCTCTCCCCATTTCACAACCCCCCTACATTTATGCACTTCAATAAACACCCTTGAAACCTCAATAATATTGGAGTCAGTCAATGATTGTGAACTTTGTATTGTCAATTACAGTGTTAAAAAAGGTTACCCATTGGAAGGTCAACATACCAATGTCAAACATCACAAGCCTTTCAAGGGTGCAAGCTGTTGACACGTAGGTTATCACATTACTGAAACTGAGATGGAAGGGGACAACTCAGTTACCAAATAGGGAGTGAAATGTGGGTACAGGAAAGAGGTAGACGTGTGAAATGTAATATAATGTGAAACATGAAATTGTACTCACCTGTGTCTCATTGAAAATATTGCTGTGTGACTGACTCCCTGTTGTCGTTTTCATCTTCATCAGCTTCATCCTCATCACTGTCCACAGGCTCCACAGGCTCAACCGCTGCAACAACACCGTCATCTGGATCATCCTCCTGCAGAAAAGGCACCTGTCGTCGCAATGCCAAGTTATGGAGCATGGAGCAGGCGATGATGCTGTCGCACACCTTCTTCGGTGAGTAGAATAGGGACCCACCTGTCATATGGAAGCACCTGAACCTGGCCTCCAGGAGGCCGAACGTCCGCTCGATCACCCTCCTAGTCCGCCCATGGGCCTCATTGTACCGTTCCTCTGCCCTGGTCCTGGGATTCCTCACTGGGGTCAGTAGCCAGGACAGGTTGGGGTAACCAGAGTCCCCCAATAGCCATACACAGTGCCTCTGGAGTTCACCCATCATATCAGGGATGCTGCTATTCCGCAGGATGTAGGCGTCATGCACTGAGCCAGGGAACATTGCATTTACCTGCGAGATGTACTGGTCTGCCAAACAGACCATCTGGACATTCATGGAATGATAACTCTTCCTGTTCCTGTACATCTGTTCATTCCTGCGGGAGGGACCAGAGCTACATGGGTCCCATCAATGGCACCTATGACGTTGGGGATATGTCCAAGGGCATAGAAGTCACCTTTAACTGTAGACAAATCCGCCACCTCAGGGAAAGTGATGTATCTCCTTATGTGTTTCAGCAGGGCAGACAACACTCTGGACAACACGTTTGAAAACATAGGCTGGGACATCCCTGATGCCATGGCCACTGTTGTCTGAAAAGACCCACTTGCAAGGAAATGTAGCACTGACAGCACCTGCACGTCAGGGGAGATTCCAGTCGGATGGCGGATTGGAGACATCAGGTCTGGCTCCAACTGGGTAAATAGTTCCTGGATTGTGGCACGGTCAAACCGGTAGGTCACGATGACATGTCGCTCTTCCATTGTCAACAAGTCCACCAGAGGTCGGTACACCGGCGGATTCCACCATCTTCCAATATGTCCCAACTGACGGTGCCTAAGAAGGACAACAGCGAAGAAACTGTCAGCATTCCTTCAGGTATGTACCCACAGTCACACACAAGACTACATCAGACAATTAACCCTTCCGGGAAAGGTTTTGAGTGTAGGCCTCGGTATGTGTGACGCAGTAGTAATTGAAGCCATGTGGGCCCATGAAATGGCGGCTGCCTGACCTCTAAACTGGGACATTGGAATTGTGGGGTAACTGCGCTGGCGTTGGACACCGTCACGGTAGGCGGTCGTAGAGCGCGGCGCAATGCTGCATTGGTTAACATTGGACCCTATGGGTCCCAGGAGCCAATGAACAGGTGCACTGGCGGTGATGTTGCGCACCGCCGCGGACATCACCACCATTTTCTATCTCTTCAATCACTAGATACCTGACCTTCGAAAGGAGAGGACCTACACTGCTAGTGCTGCTGTGACCTCGGTCTGGAAGCGACGATGGCTGCTGCGTCTGGGGAAAGGGACCCTGCCTTCACTGCACAGGAGTTGGAGAAACTTGTGGATGGGGTCCTCCCCAATATACGCTACTCTACGGACCTCCAGACAAACAGGTTAGTACGCAGGGAGCACGTTGTATGGGCTAGGCCTGGGTGGAGAGGGCTGGGTGGATGAGGCAAGGGGGCAGAGTACATAGAACAGTCATGCATGGGGATGAATGGGCCACAGGGATAGAGTTGGGAGGGGGCCAATTACAATGACGGTGCTGTAGGTAATGACTGTTCCTCTTTCCTTGTGCATGTCATGTAGGTCAGCGCCACCAGAAGAGGGACATTTGGCGTGCCATCGCCAAGGAAGTCCGGACCCTGGGGGCCCACCAGAGACGGGGCACCCACTGCCGGAAGAGATGGGAGGACATTCGCCCCTGCAGAAAGAAGACGGCGGAGGCTCAGCTGGGGATGGCCTCCCAACGTGGGAGGGGTGCCCGTCGCACCATGACCCCCCTGATGGTCCGGATCCTGGCGGTGGCCTACCCGGAGTTGGATGGGCGCTTAAGGACATCACAGCAGACACAAGGGGGTGAGTACAACCTCATCCTGTGGACTTTGTGTGCAGTGGAGCTGTCTGGGTGGGGGTGGTGGGCTCTGGGTGTCCCTAGGCCAGGGCGAGTTAGATAGGCAAGGCCCCTCCGTTATGTAGGCCATGTGGCACTCTACCCCAGCTCAAAGAAATGGCTAATTGATGTATAGTTGCCCCTTTGCCATCCATGTGGGCAGATTTCTACCATTGCCATGTAGGCCACATCCCAGAAATTGCATGTGCAGAGGGCAGGAGCACGGCGTAATGCAGGGGGCTGCTGCGTTTTTCCTGTCCGCCAACGGTAGCGGTATGCCATGCACTAAAACTCTCTTTCTTCTGTCTCCACCCTTTTTCTGCTCTCCCTGTCCTTCTGTACATCAGCATCAACAGGCGGAGGTACAGTGGCACCAGAGCACAAGGGAGCTGCATCCCACATGGCCATGGAGGGCCACACCACAGACTCTGAATTCATCAGTGGGACGGAGGGCGAGGGGAGCTTCACGTCGGCCACAGGACCACCAAACAGCGACACGGACTCGTCCGCCGATGGGAGCTCCCCTGTGGTGGCGGCACCATCTGTGTGCCCCACTTCTACAGGTACAGCCGCCACCTCCCCTACCAGCACCGCCCTCCCAGCATCCCCTCAGCGTTCGCCCCGTGCCCGCTCACCCAGGAGGGTGGGCATCACCTTCGCCCCAGGCACCTCAGGCCCTGCCCCAGTCACCCCAGCTGCCCTCAGTGAGGAGGCCATTGACCTCCTCAGGTCACTCACTGTTGGGCAGTCTACCATTGTGAATGCCATCCAGGGTGTAGAACGAGAGTTGAAACACGGTAATGCATTCCTGGAAGGCATTCATTCTGGTCAGGCTGTCCTTCAGCGAACCCTGCAATCTCTGGCCTCAGCACTGATGGCAGCCATTGTCCCTGTGTCCAGCCTCCCCCCTCCAACTTCCTCCACCCAGACCCAATCCCCTGTACCCCAGCCCATCCCAAGCACACCTACAGACCAGCATGCACACAAGTCAACACACACAAGTAGCTCAAGCAAACATAGGCACCACACACACCACAGGCACTCACACAAGCATCAGACCCATACAGACACAGCAACATCCACTGTCTCCACTGTGTCCCCCTCCTCCTCTTCTCCCTCCTCCCTTCCAGTCTCGTCTACACACACACCTGCATGCACCACATCTACAGGCACTAGGACTCGCACCAGGACACCCAGCACCACAAGCCGCTCACCTGCACTCACCACCTCCACTGCCATTTACACGTCCCCTGTGTCCTCTCCCAGTGTGTCTGTGACGCCCCTCCAAAAGTACACACACACCGGCAATCACTCACCCAACATCCATCCACCTCACGACAGCCTCCAGTACCTGCACCCAAAACAGCTAAAGTGACACCTCCTACAACCACCTCCTCTTCCTCCACTCCCAGAGCCCCTCCAGCTACCCATCCCAGTGTACATCAGAAACTGTCCCTATATCAAATTGACCTTTTTGCTCCCACCCCCCCCTCCAATTCATCAGTCCCGTTGTAGCGCCTCAGCCAAAAAGCCTCCAGTACCAGTGGTGCGTGTACCAGGTTTTTGGAGTGCCCCGTCCACCAGGGCAGGCAGTAGGACCCGGAGCCAAGGCACTGTCAGCCCACCCCCTGTAAAGGCTCCGAAATTGGAGAGTGGACGACGGGACCGTGTCAAGACTCCTGGTGGGACAAACAGTGAAATGGGATCCAAGGCGATTGGTGAGTCATCTGTAACTCTAAAGAAGGTGGGGAAGGTCCAAAGGAAGTCTCCCCAACCTGTTTGGAGTGTCACGGCGGGGAAGTGCGCCATCATTTCCGGCGGTCCAGACACAACCGCCAGCACCGTCGTTACTGGTCAGGAGACCACCGCCACCGCCAGAGTCACAGCCCATGAGGGCTCAAGTATCGTTACTGGTCAGGAGACCACCGCCAGAGTCACAGCCCAGGAGGGCTCAAGTATCGTAACTGGTCAGGAGACCACCGCCAGAGTCATAGCCCAGGAGGGCCCAAGTATCTTTACTAGTCAGGAGACCACCGCCAGAGTCACAGCCCAGGAGGGCTCAAGTATAGTAACTGGTCAGGAGACCACCGCCAGAGTCATAGCCCAGGAGGGCCCAAGTATCGTTACTGGTCAGGAGACCACCGCCACCGCCGGAGTCACAGCCCAGGAGGGCTCAAGTATCGTTACTGGTCAGGAGACCACTGCCACCGCCGGAGTCACAGCCCAGGAGGGCTCAAGTATCGTTACTGGTCAGGAGACCACCGCCACCGCCGGAGTCACAGCCCATGAGGGTCCAGAATCCCACAGCCCCGCTGGGCAATGATGGAACGTCAAGCCACACACCAATGTCCAGTGTGGAGTTCGTCATGCCACACACCAATGTCCAGTATGGAGTTCGTCATGCCACACACCAGTGTCCAGTATGGAGTTCGTCATGCCACACACCAATGTCCAGTGTGGAGATCGTCATGCCACACACCAATGTCCAGTGTGGAGTTCGTCATGCCACACACCAGTGTCCAGTGTGGAGATCGTCATGCCACACACCAATGTCCAGTGTGGAGATCATCATGCCACACACCAATGTCCAGTGTGGAGTTCGGCATGCCACACACCAATGTCCAGTGTGGAGATCGTCCTGCCACACACCAATGTCCAGTGTGGAGATCGTAATGCCACACACCAATATCCGTCCCAGAAACGCCATGGCAAAGCACCGCTGAACAGGGCAAAGACTGCCATGGTGAAGACCGCTGAACAGGGCAAAGACCGCCATGGCTAAGCACCGCTGAACAAGGCCAAGACTGCCAAGGTGAAGACCGCTGAACAGGGCAAAGACCGCCATGGTGAAGACCGCTGAACAGGTCAAAGACCGCCATGGCTAAGCACCGCTGAACAAGGCCAAGACTGCCATGGTGAAGACCGCTGAACAGGGCAAAGACCGCCATGGCTAAGCACCGCTGAACAAGGCCAAGACTGCCATGGTGAAGACCGCTGAACAGGGCAAAGACCGCCATGGTGAAGACCGCTGAACAGGGCAAAGACCGCAATGGCTAAGCACCGCTGAACAAGGCCAAGACTGCCATGGTGAAGACCGCTGAACAGGGCAAAGACCGCCATGGTTAAGCACCGCTGAACAAGGCCAAGACTGCCATGGTGAAGACCGCTGAACAGGGCAAAGCCCGCCATGGTGAAGACCGCTGAACAGGGCAAAGACCGCCATGGCTAAGCACCGCTGAACAAGGCCAAGACTGCCATGGTGAAGACCGCTGAACAGGTCAAAGACCGCCATGGCTTAGCACCGCTGAACAAGGCCAAGACTGCCATGGTGAAGACCGCTGAACAGGGCAAGGACCGCCATGGCTAAGCACTGCTGAACAAGGCCAAGACTGCCATGGTAAAGACCGCTGAACAGGGCAAAGACCGCCATGGTGAAGACCACTGAACAGGGCAAAGACCACCATGGTGAAGACCGCTGAACAGGGCAAAGACCGTGTGGGTATGAATAGTCCGGCACATCAGGCATCGTTCTCCCATGTGCAGCTGGGACTGTGACAAGACATGTACTTTCACGGGGAGACTCATCCAGCCTGGGCACCAGTCCCACCCAGTACCAGTAGAGAACTGCATCTACTTGCGAAGATGTGTCTTTGCACTCCCCAGGATGTAACAGTGGGCAAGCCACCCACTGTAGAGACTTGAGAGACTGTGGCTTTGCACTCCCCAGGATGGCACAGTGGGCAACCCACCCCCTGAAGTGACTTGAGAGACTGTGGCTTTGCACTCCCCAGGATAAAGCAGTGGGCAAACCACCCACTGGAGAGACTTGAGAGACTGTGGCTTTGCACTCCCCAGGATAAAGCAGTGGGCAAACAACCCACTGGAGAGACTTGAGAGACTGTGGCTTTGCACTCCCCAGGATGGCACAGTGGGCAACCCACCCACTGAAGTGACTTGAGAGACTGTGGCTTTGCACTCCCCAGGATAAAGCAGTGGGCAAACCACCCACTGGAGAGACTTGAGAGACTGTGGCTTTGCACTCCCCAGGATACATCAATGGGCATGGAGCCCCGTCGTGGATCTGGCTTCACATTCATCTGGCTGAGGTGCCCCCCTTCCCTTCCCCCTGAGGTGCCTGTATTGTTTCTATCTGATGCCCCGGCAGTGTTCTCTCGGATTTTGGTCAGGTGTCTATTGTGGGCGTCGCCCATGCATTTTTTGTCTGTTGGTGCACTGACATTGTTATGTACATCTCTGCACTACTTCTTGAATTGTACATTTATTTTTGACAGATTTTGTGATATATATATCCGTATATTTTTTAATGAGTAGTATATTGGCACAATACAAAGTTGGACCGCTATTCGCTTTGACTTTGCATTCTTCCGGGGGGATTGTGGGTTGGTACTGTGATTTTTGTGAATGCATTGGTGTGTATGTTGTAATATGCGAGGGTGGGGGTGTTTGGTGGGTGTCCCCGTAACTTTTGCCTCCCCACTCCCCCGTGTCGTAGGTGCTGTACTCACCGGTATGTTCTGCGCCTACGTCGCTGTTGGTCATAGATGAGCAGGAATGCAAGGGCAGGTAAGATTTGTAGTTCCGGCTCCATGGTGTCCTCGTTCCTCGTGGGATGTGTTGAGGTGAGCGTTTTCCCATAGCACAAGCTGTTTCCGCCGTGTTTTTATCCACGGTGAATCCGCCCCGGAAAAGGTGGCGGATTGGTGTGTTGTGATAGTGTGGGCGGTACATTGTCTTCCGCCTGTCTGTTGGCGGTGACCGCTGCGCTGTTTGTCTGTACCGCCGTGGCGGGCGATGTGTTAAAGTGGCTGTCTTAGTTGGCGGTTTCCGCCAGGGTCGTGATTCCCTTTTTTTGTCCGCCGGCCTGTTTGCGGTATTACCGCAGCTTTAACACCGTTCGCCAGGGTTGTAATGACCACCTATATCTTTTACCATTGGTGTGACACCATAATGCTTGTTGAAGTGTACAACAACTGGCAAACATCATACCAGCAGTTATAAAATTGCATATGTGTACCAAATACCTGTTGGCAAAGCAATATACAGCCCTGCTCAAATGGAACTAAAAAGAGTTATTACAGTGAAAACCCTCTACTCCCAGAGTTTTCCAAAAGGGTGACCAACTTCAAAAATCCAGCATACTCCAGTAACCCTGTAAGAATGCCTTTCTACAGCTGCAACACAATGTGATAACAATGCACAATGAAATATCTATTGGGTTTCACAAATGTGTTTCACAATATATAATACAGGCCTACTGCCTTTATAATAATAATCACATCAGACCCATGGCTTGTCACCATAACCACTTCAGGCCTAGTGTACTGAGTGTAAGCTCTCCCACACAGAAACTTTCAGGGGTATAGTCATACATTTGCAAACATAAACAGAATTACAGCTGGCTAAGCAAAACACTGTCTCTCCTAAGAGGGCCAAACAAAGATTATCACAGTGCAACTATATCTCAACACTGCGCAGCAAACAGGAAGATGGCAGGCCCACCTACAGCCCAGCACACAGGAGCAGTGGTCCAACACAGCAATTCAGTTGCAGAGTGGCAGTCTCTCTTGGAAGCACAGCAGTCCTTCTTCCTGGCAGAGTGTCCTTTGTTCCAGTAGAGATCTGATTTGCTGGCGTTTGGGGTCCAGAGCGTATACCAAAAAGGGCTTTTATGTGGGGGAGTCTTCACAGGTATTCTCTGAAATGAACAAGGGTCCCATTCATCCTAGCCCTGTCTGCAAGGCTCTCTATGGGGGGGAATCAGTCCTTTGCATGAAGACAGGACCCCAACTATTGAAGTGTGAGTGACAAGCCCTCCCCTTCCCTCTGCCCAGGAAGACCTATCAGTATGCAGATGAATGCAGACAAAATTGAGTGACCTGTGTTTGTGGCTGTCTAGAGGGAATTCACAAAGTGTAGCTGTCACCCAGCTCAACCTACGTGTGTATTTAGAGGCAGGATAAGGCACAGAATGGTTTAAGGTAAGAAAATGTCAACTTTTTAAAAGTGGCATATTCAGACTTGCAATTTGAATTCTGACTTCACCATAAGTTGTGATTTAAAATTGTGAGTCCAAAGACACCAAAACCCATATTTCTACCTCTTTCCAATTGAAAATAACACTGAAAAGATGTTTTAGGGAAATTCCAATGCTATCCTATGGGAGAGATGGTCCTTGCAGTAGAGAAATACGAATCTAAGAGCTTTTTACTATCTGGACATGTTAACCTTGATAGTAGATGTCCAATGTTTTACATACACTGCACCCTGCCCTTGGGGCTACTTAGGGACTACCTTAGGGGTGACTTACATGTTACAAAAAGAAATGTGTGGGCCTGTCAAGGGGCTACACTTGGCAGGTTGAAATGACAGTTTAAAATTGCACACAGAAGTTCTGTAGTGGCAGCCCTGAGACATGTTTGGAAGCCTACTGTAGTGGGTGGCACAATCAGTGCTGCAGGCCGACTTGCCCTGGACACATATAATGCATTTTACTTGGGACTACAAGTAAATTAAATTTTGTGGAAATGTTACCATGTTTTATAGTACAGAACACCAGCACTATAGCACTGGTCAGCAGTGGCAAAGTGCACAGGATCCCAAAAGTCAGCAAAAATGAGTCAGGAAAACAGGAGGAGGAAGGCAAAACATCTGTGGATGACCCTGCAGAAAACGCCATTTCCAACACAACCACCCTCTAGCGTAAAGCCAGAGTAGACTAATCAATATCTTTATGGGCTTCCCTGCTTAGGGTGATAGAACACAGACAATGGCCCACAACTGCAGGGGCACTTGTCAGTTCCTCGCCTCTCTGAACCCAGTTGAATCTCTCTGTCTAAATTCTCGGGCCCACTGAACTGACCCATGGGGAACACTTCCCCTTATCTGTGGACCCCTATCTGTGCAGTGCCTAACCTTAATTTGCTCACAGATGCATCGCAGTCGACAGACAGTACCACCATGGCCAACAAAGTGATGTGGCCCATACCACCCCTTGGGGCTGACATCTGTCCGCAACCCGGGGAAAACTCTGTCCACAAGTACAACAACCAAAAGAGGCCACTGACAACTGTCAGCAACCAGGTCCAGACTATCCATGGGCCTATCACCCTTAGATGATACACTGTTCTATGCCCTGGAAGAGACCCTCATTCCTGAGAGTTAGTTGCTTGCCTCCCCCACAGACAGCAGTCCAAGGCCTCAGCTCAGACCCTGGTCCAGGTCATCCTCTACATCCCACTCATTTTGAGTCTCCTCTGAGGTCTCATGTGTTCCAGCATGCACTTCTGAATAAGCTGCCAGGTCCTTTTGCAATTCTGCCTTTTTGGTCCTTGCAGGCAGCCTAAAACCTTTAAAGAAATCCTTGAGCTGGGCCACAGTATAACCCTCAAGCCTGGCCAGCTCAAACTCCATCCCTGCAGGTGCAGATGCAGAACCTCCAACCGTAGACATGGTTTAAAGTACAAAAAATGCCAATCAGGGAGGATTGAAAAATTAAAAATGCCAATTGTAGAGAGTAGAGAAAAAGTGCCAATGGGGATCAGAGACAATTGATTCAAATTGGTCTAAGTGTGAGTAGTAGCGTACACCAAATTACTGTAAGGCACTGCACAAATAAAAGTTATATCCTCACCATTAATCACCAAAGTTAGAAATTGGGTGTCTAGTTGGCAGAGGTTTGCACCCTGTACAAGTAAGACCATGATCTTACGGTAAATCAAATACACACCCTAAATTAACCTGTGCTCACCCCCTGGTAATTTGGCACATAGCAGTTAGGCTTAACTGAAGAGGCAATGTGTAAAGTATTTGTGCAGAACTTAATTACTGTAACAGTGAAATACACTGCAAAAAATTCAACAACAGTTTCAGACAATAGATAATATTATCTGATTAAAACAAGACCAAAACAACAAGAATCCAATAAGTAGATCCTGAGACATGCAATTTAAAAGATTTAGGTGAAAACAGCGCATAGCAGTGTTAAACGCAAACTGTGGGTACCTGGTAGCACTGGGCCGTCACAAAATCACAAGTTCAGGATGACAGCAATGGAGAGCAGGCCAGCTACAGGGACCCACATGGGCCCGCTGAACACTGTATCTTCAATCCTAGTGTACAGTCTGCGAGGCATTGCTTTGCAAGGCTTTGGGTCATTCGGCATCGGTTCCGAGAAGCTGTGCAGCGAGGCTTTGCGAGGCTTGGTGTTGCTTTGCATTTATCCCGGGGAGCTATGCCACGGGGCTATGCATGGCTTGGCATCGCTTCATGTCAATAACAGGGAGTTGTGAGGTGAGGCTTTGCAGGGCTTGCCATTGCTATGCGTCGGTTCCGATGGGCTGGCAGCTGGGTGGTGAGGCTTTGCGTGGCTTCGCATTGCATTGCATTGTTTCACAGCAGTTCTTATGAAAACCACAGAAGGCACAGCATCTTAGGCCTACTTCCAAGGGTTCACGACTGGGGTGCCCCCACTTGGCAGGGTTGACTCTCAGATGGCAGAGTCTAGGTGCTGTAGCAGGTGAGTTGCTGGCAGTCTTTGATGTCCCTGAGCCTGCTAAAGAACAGGGAGCAAGATCTTGGAGATTTCTTGGGTTCAAGGATGTAGAGAGTAAGTTCAGTCTTTCTCACTGCAGGACAGAAGCAGCAGGTCAACACAGCAGAGCAAATAGGAAGGTGGCAGGCCCTCCAACAGGCCAGCACACAGCAGCAGAGGGTCAACGCAGCAATGCAGTTAAATAGTGGCAGTCCCTCCTGGCAGCACAGCAGCTTAGAGATCTGATTTGCTTGGTTTTGGGGTCCAGTACTTATACCAAAAAAGGCCTTTGATGTGGGAGAGACTTCAATGAAGTCATCTGAAGTGCACAAGAGCCCCTTTCATTCTAGCCCTGTCTGCCAGACTATCTGTGTGGGATAATCAGTCCTTTGCATGGAGACAGGACACCATCTGTTGAAGTGTGAGTGTCAAGCCTTCTCCTTCCCTCTGCCCAGGAAGACCCATCAGTATGCAGATGAACGCTGATGCAGTTGAGTGTCCTGCGTTTGTGGCTGCCTAGAGGGAATTCACAAAGTGTAGCTGTCACCCAGCCCAATCCAGATGTGTATTCAGAGACAGGCTAAGGCACAAGTCACAGAATGGTTTAAGGTGAGAAAATGTCAACTTTCTAAAAATAGCATTTTCAGACTTACAATTAAAAATCCGACTTCACCATGAGTAGTGTTTTTAAATTGTGAGCCCAGAAACACCAAACTCCATATTTCTACGCTGAAATGGTGCTTTAAGGTAATTCTAATACTATCCTATGGCTATTGCAATAGCGAAAAACTAATTTAGGAGTTTTTCACCATCTGGACATGTTAAACTTAGTAGTATGTGTCCAACTTTTTAAATACACTGCACCATGCCCTTTGGGCCAACTAGGGTCTACCAAGCGGGTTCACTTTCCAGGTCTGAATAGCAGTTTAAAACTGCCCACACAGTCTCTACAGTGGCAGGCCTGAAACATGTTTGAAAGGCTACTGTAGCAGAAGGGACAATCAGTGCAGCAGACCTACTAGTAGCATTTAATTTACAGGCCCCAGGTACACACAGTGCATTTTCCTGGGGACCTACAGGTAAATTAAATATGGCAATTGTGGAAAAGCCAATGTTACCATGTTTCAGCGTACAGAGCACCTGCACTTTAACACTCATCAGGAGTGGTAAAATGCATAGAATCCTAAAAGCGACTAAAATAAGGAGGAGGAAGGCAAAAGGTCTGGGGATGATCCTGCAGAAAGGTCCACTTCCACCGGTATTTCAGAGTATGACATGTAAAGGTTTCATGTTAAGCATGCCCAAAAGGCTATTTTCACTGTAGCAGGGTTAGCTGTTCCACAGGAAAGCATTGGGATGCAATATTACATTTAATGTTGGCTATC
Organism: Pleurodeles waltl; assembly: GCF_031143425.1. Classification (NCBI taxonomy): domain Eukaryota; kingdom Metazoa; phylum Chordata; class Amphibia; order Caudata; family Salamandridae; genus Pleurodeles; species Pleurodeles waltl. The sequence continues at coordinate 678,360,635 of NC_090450.1, read as the reverse complement.
TCTGCTTAGGAGGCAACTACAGAGATCATGTTTGAACTTTTTAAAATATTCACTTCAAGCTCAATTTACTGGCAACTTTGTATGTGTAATAAATATTTTAGAATGGGTATTGTGGAAATGTTATCTGTTGCCTTGCCATATCTTCTTGAAGCCCATTTACATGAACTTCTAACTGTCACTCAGGAGCTGTCTAGCTCCCTGATGAGGTGTGAGCTGGCTTCCAGGGCTGAGACAAAGGCCTGGGGTGGGGAAGGTGTTCCATTTCCCAGGGAGGATGACCATTTGGGCTGTGCCCTGTAACTTAATTTCAAAAGTATCTACCCTGTCATCGGTATGTGTAGATAATACCTAGGCCTGCCCCTTCCTTTGTGCAGCTAGCCAGTCGGACCAGTGGGTTAGGAGCTATCACCAGAACTCAATTTGAGTGCCAACAGAGGAAAAAAGAGGAGTCACTCATTTTCCTTTCCACACATCTTGGGTGTGCACAGAGTTCTGCATAAGGTAAAAAAGGTTATAACATGTTGGTTTTGTTCAGAGAGGGGCACTGTGGCATTTACTACAGTAGAACATACAGGACATGCTGCAAAAGTGGTAGGGTTAACCCATTGGTTAGGGAGTGTCCAGGAGTTTCCCCTTCCTACAGGCTGGAGGCTGGCACTAGGCATACATCTGCCACCCACAGTACCCTCCACAAATCACTTCTGAGCCTATGAAAGAATAGAAGAGGGCTGGACCTGCTTTCTCTGACCTGAGAAGAGCATTGAAGATTGACCTGCTCTCCGTCTTGTTCCCAGGTCAAAGAAGTGGCCTCCAAGGGACATAAGGCTAACGTTCTCTTTGGGCTACAGGGACACAATGAGCTCCAAGAGGCATTTTCCTGCAGTCCCAGCTGACCAGCTCCAACTCAACCGGCCCTTGACTCTGCTGCTGGCACCTGCTAGAGTGAGTCTTGACCTTCAAGGGCTGTCCCAAACGTTGATGCCAAAGTGTACTGCTCCTAAAGGTTTCTTAAACCTGAGATTTAAAAACTTTTTGCCAACTTTTTGCTCTGCGAACTGAAGGGGGACTGGGTCCTATCTACCAAGCCGATCTGACAAAGTTGTGTTGCCGCTGGGCCAAAGATTCTGGTGGCTCCTTCTATGTGTTCTCCACAGCAGCAAATCTGATTCAGCGGGACCTCGTGGAGAAGATATTCAGCCTTGTGGACTACAGCCTGCAGCTTTGCCCCATTAGAAGAATCTGTGTACCAAAAAAGTGATTAAGTCATAAGGTAGAAATGGAGAAAAGGCTGAAATTCTCCTTTTCGGCCTAGTTACAAATTTAAGGGGTGCTCGCTGGTGGCCTAAGTCTTGCAATGAACGTCCTACTCCAAGCTCTGTGGTATGAAACCTTGGCATTTTGTTTAATAGGACTCTCTCCTTCGACCATCAATTTAACAGTACATTTAAGAGTTGCTATTGGTGCCTGAAAATTTTAAAAATCCCTTTCTTCAAAGAGAACTTAAAATTCGATTGACCTTAACATTAGTGATGCCTAGACTTGATTACCGTAATGCACTGATGCTTAACATCAAGAAGGTCTCTATCAAGCAACTACAATTGATTCAAAATGCGTTGGCTCACTTAATTCTGGAGCTTCCAAGTTCCACATTGGCTAGCAGCATTTTAAGACAGCTGCACTGGTTGCCGGTGAAAAAATGGGTTACATTTAAAGCACTCTGTCTTACCTAAAAGGCTTTTTATCAGGAACAATGTAATTATGTAAGCTCTTCTTTACGGCCTTACCAGCCAGGACGTCAGCTCAGATCATCTGCATTGGAAATGATATGTATCCCTCGCTGTGGTGAGACTCTGGAATTCTCTCCCACTCTCTATCAAGATGGAGGAGATGCATTTACGTTATCAAAAGGGACTTATAACTTGGCTATTCTCAGATTAGACTAGGCATTCCTTTATTTGCAGCTTTTGTGCTGTACCTTACCGAGCTTCTAGCCTCAGGCGGTCCTTTTTTGTTTTTTATTTTATTTTTTTTAACTAGATTTCTCCTTTCAATGTTCGCTAGCGCTTCAAAGACACGGCCGGAATGCGCTCTATAAATAGCTTACAATACAATACAATAAAATACAGTAGAAATCTTCACCGGGCAAAGGTGAAAAAAAGTTTCTGGCTAGCAAGGGACCTTCTCTGGGCATGAAATAAAAATTTCTCTAGCTCTGAGCTTTCGTGCTAAACATCAACATTTTGAATGAGACCTTGTCCAGTGGCTGACGACATGTATCCCTCTTCTGCCACAGCCTGCTGTCATGTCCCCTCAGTATTTTGGACTTCTATTCCAGAGACTAAAAGCTTGATTTCGATTTTGCCAGACAGTTTACTCCACCACAACAGTAAAGGATATCCCATTCATTGAAATATAAATCCCATTATTTCCTATTGGAATTATATTTTGGCAGACAGGATATCCGTCATCATTGTGACGAGATAACCTGTCTTCCAAAATCAGACCCTTAGTCTGAAGGTAAAACTTTTTACTGTGGTGAACCTGCTCCTTCAATCTAACTCACCCTCCATTGTTGTCACCCCTTAACATTATCCTCGTCCTGGTCAAGTGCAACCAAATGACCATTAGTAGCTGTTTAAGCTTTTTGTCGCTATATTTAACCTTAAAATTTAAAAATTCATAACTTCAGTTCCACTTATGGATTTTTGGTGTCATTGTATTTATTAAGATTTACTCTATTTTCTTATATTGGTTTGTGATTTTTCTTGTGTTGTGTTTTAATTTTATTACTGTTTGAGTGCTGAATAAATATTTAACACATGGCCTCTAAGTTAAGCCTGTCTGGTCTGTTTAATGACTACCAGGGGTTTGAGCTGTTAATTTAGTGACTTTAAGTGGTTTACCCTGACAAAGACTAGGGTTATTATTTGAGATACGCACTCACTCCCCTCAACTAATACCCCAATTTCTGACAATCACCCCTTCCAGAAGATAGAAATGTGAACTGTAGGTTAGGCAACCAAGAAAGGCCATATACCCATCTCCATTCATTGGGCACTGTGTGAGTCTATCAACCTACAAGATGAGCACGGTATTGATTCTGATTCACCACTCTGACACCCGAATCATGGACCCAAAGCCGAATCAATAAGACTATGGGGGTCATTATGAACACGGCGGAAACAACCTTCGTGTTCATGCTATCGGTCAAAACACTGACCGCCAGCGACCCCGGAACCCCGCCAGCCAGATTAGGAACTTTTCTGCGAGCCGGCGGGCGGAAACATTGTTTCCCACAGAAAGGCTTGTCCGGGACATTGACTGCAGCTCCACATGGAGCCGCCATCAATGCTTCTGTGCATCCCGCCGCCAGGCTGCCTGACGGCAGTAGCCTGGCAGTGGTTGACGGCTGCTGCTGGCGGCCGTCACCATGTGCATTATATGGCGGTTCGGACCGCCAAGCCTGCTGGAGGCTTCAGCCACCACTGCCGGCATGGCGGGCCGAACCGCCATGATCATAATGAGGGCCATAGTCACAAAACAGAAGACAGACTAGAGCAAACAATACCAGTAACACGTCATCACCAGAAGCAGAATGCTGACTGCGTCTTGAGACCCTCACGAGTGATAAGCCGCGCTATAAAAATATGCATTTCCTTTCTTTTCATTTCGTGGAAACCTTATACAAGGCTGTATCAGTGGTACACTGTGCGTTATACAAATGCCAGTGACATGACACATATGACAAACACCACCACAGTGATATAGTTTATTGATTCCATGTGTATTCCTCTGATATAGGAACTAGAATAAGGTTGGTAACATGAATCGTTTGTTCAAACTAAGATGCTGACTACAAGGGGGCACGGAAAAATATGTTATTTCTAGCACATTGTAAACAACATCACTGGATCTGATATCTACCAGATCCTGTAAATAATTCGTATTTTGATATGTATTATGGAACTTGTGAAATTAGGTACAGAATTTATGGGTTTTTTTACACCAAATTACGTCCAGATCACAATTTATCATATTTTTCCCTGGTGAATGTTGGCAGGTTTGACTAGCGCAAATTTATCAGAGCGAAATTGCGGGGTACAGAGTTCACGGCAAGTCTTGTAACTCTAGCCTCTTCTCAGACAGCAGTTTGCACATGAATAGAACATTACTGTGCCTCGAAATTAAGGTCAAGGAATTTAAATGAGTCGGAGATCATGATTTTAAGGAATGTCTTCCATGAAATAATTGTTGCCCTATATTTCGATGCACAAAGCAAGCCACGAGGATGAGAGAGACACATATTTGCAGCAGGCATTTCAGACTCCAAAGCCATACCTTCTACGTAGGTTGTCCCCGCTCAGTACTGCAGGGTGGTCACGTACAGACTTTCTCATCCTTCTCCATCTTCGACAGTAGCAAGGAAATGTCTCCTAAAGGAAATCCGCGCCTTTGGTATCATTTCCTCCATCACAGCCTGAGCTAATGATAGAAAGAGCTTGAGGAGTCCTTTGTTTACCTCTGGTAAGAACGCGTCTGAGGCTGAGAACGGCTCTCTGAGTTAGAGGACTGAAGTCAGCTAAAGGATGCACATTCTCAGGAACCTCCTAACCAGGGCAGCATGTGCCAGTCGAAACATGTTTTTTATAAAAACGTAGAGCCCCTTAGAGAAAGCTATCACAATCTCAACCTTACATAAAGTATATTCTCTCAGAAATTTCGACCTGCATCTAATTCCACTATCAAGCACTTGGCCCCAATTAAGTTATGAATTAAGTTAGGATCAAACTTTAGCAAAGTTCTAAAACGTGTGCTAAATTATATAAAATGTAGGAAATTAGATTTAAGTGAATAAATAATAACTACAGGTTGATTTTTTTGTAGTATGATGCCTATCGACAGTGGAAAATTGTGACAGATTACATTTTGAAATACACGTTTGTACCAAAGATGTTTTACAGAATATTTTTTCACATGAACAATCCTTCTTTCTCATCTAAACAAAGATATTCCTGGACTGCACACCACATTGCTTTACGTGTATGCCCAGGCGAGCCCTCTGAAAACAATCACACCCATACTGCAAAAGCCTGATTTCGAGAAATTAGGACCAGATGTACAAAATTTGGAGTCAGCGATCACCAAATTGCGATTATTTGTGAATCACAATGAGGAAATCACTATTCCTAATGTATTAAACCTGTTGAGTTGAAATTAGCAATTCCTAGTGGGTCACAAATCGGCCTACCTCATTCTTATGAATATTAATAGGGTAGGTCACACTTTGCAACCCATTCGGAAAGGCAGCCATCACAGGGAAGGTGATAATCAAAAAGAAGGGATACTCCAATAGTCACTGCTCCCCCGGGGCTGTAAACCAGAAATTAAGAAACATAAAATGCAGGAACAATAATTTAAAAAGAATTACTCAAACAAACACCACTTAAATGTGTTTGTGAGACACAAAACAAATATATGGATAGCAACATTATTATTGAAAAAACTATTTAACTGAATCAAGCTCAGCAACTATATAACTTTGCTTTCAATCTTACATTTATTTTGTCCAATTGTATTCGGACTGGGGGTTGAAATATCATCAAATTCCTTTTTTTTTTTTAAACAACACTATATATACAAAGCATATCTGTACACCATAATTCAGAAACATCTATAATTACAAGACAGACAAAACACTATTTTAGGACCAACATGTCTATAGTGGGTATATATATTTCTTCACAAATATAATCCACAAAACAGGTAACCCAGAAAGATGACACATATCCCTCTATTTCGGGTCAACTTGATCAATTTGTAGAGCATCAGCTCTTATAATAATTCAATCAATCATTTTAGATTGGCTCCTTAATAGCAGAAAATAGTGTTGACGTGTTTCGGCCTGTATAATTTGAACGCCTCATCAGGAACTATGGTTGATAGGTGACTCCATTGCTATTGACCATCTATTCATTCAATATGCATCATTACTCCAATGTGAACCACCACCATTGGTGAACTTGCATACAGTGAATCCTCTAAAATGAATCCAGTTATTGGTGTTTATCTCATAGAGCAAGATAATCCTTGGACTTTTCAATCCTCATGCAGCCATGAATTATTCAAGTGAGAGGCTAAACACCAAAGAAAGGGGTATAAAACCCAGTGTCCTCGCTGGGCAACAGAATAATATGAGCCCTATTGAGCAACAATTATTATGGTGTCAAGGTGGCACCGCAGCATCATACATCAAGAAAAAAGAACCAAAAGTGTATGTTCAAACTCATGCTCTAACCCTGAGCCGAAATCTGCTTAATTAAAAGGATACAATAAAAAAAGCGCGTTTATTACCAATGCTCATCTCAATTTTATGGCTATATTGTATGCTTGGTACCAAATCTTGCCAATCTCCTCTCAACTACTCATTTCTAAAGAGTCCACAAGCTGAATCCAAGCTGAAATAACAAATTAAAGGTGCAGCTTAAAAAAGATAGTACAAAGACACCCTTCAGTGTTTTTTGGTGCATTAGTGAAAAGTGCTGTGGGCTTATCAGTATCAGGTTATCGGAAAACCACCTCATTAGGACCCAAAACAAACTAAGCCCCAAATTTAAGAAGGGCCTAGTGCCATATATTGCCACATTAGCGTAATTTGTTTTGCACTAATTTTGCGATATTATGGCAAAACCACTGCACCATATTTACAAAGTGGCGCAATGCATGCATTTCGCAACTCTGTAACCCCTTGTGCCACATTATGCCTTTGCCAGGCATAATGAAGGCAAGTGGGTCATTCCCCTGTAAGGAGGGCCGAATAAAATGGTGCAATGAAATCTATAAGATTTCTTTGTGCCATTTTTAGCTGCATTTTTACCACCCGCCAAGAGCAGGCGTAAATTGGAGGCACACCATTGTTTTTAATGGGCCTCAATGTCCTTTCCAGGATTAGCGTCAACATTTTTGGAACTGATCCTGCAAATCGCCAAACTAGGGTTAAAGATGTTGACAATAGTTTCCTAACTACTGTCATGGTGCGCTGTATGTTAAATATGGCACACGCATGGTGGCATTCGGGGTCTTTACGGGGCGCAAGAAAAGTGATTCTGCATGGATGCAGCACCACTTTTCTTAAATTCGGCCCTAAATTTGTCCTGTAAAAGGTAAATGGGGAAAATGACCACAAATATGTATTACAGTCCCCACCACCATGCATCAAGCAAGCCCGTTTTCAAACAACTAAGCTCCAACCCTTGAAGCTACGCCCCTGCTGTCTAGAAATATGCAAAGTTGCAATATATTTTTCTAACAATCTTGGTGAAGGTCTATGGAAAACTACACAGACCTCAGAAAGTTGCAAACCTTCACACTTTACCATACTTTCAGGACCAATCATGACTTTTTCAACTTCTCACTTTTCTAAAATTAAACTTGCAGGGAAAAATATGCATACTTTTTCCATCTTAAATGGTTTTGAATACAAGGAAAATCAGCTTTAAATGCAATGAAAATCATCTTGTAATGGGCAGAAATACTTTGTAAGTTCAAAGATGTACTTAAATTAGGAAGATTTGCTATTTCTTTTTCCTGTCTTCTGCGCATACATTAACTCTAAAAATCTCTGATTTAGTTATAGGCTGCAGACGGCAGAGATTGGAAACAAGGGGCAGTGATTGACTTCCCTTGTTTCCGAGTTCTGCTGTCATCAGCTTGTTAACACGTCCCAATCTAGTTAATTTATTCACGCTGGGCCTCGTTTTAGGCCAATGAATCTTTTGACCCTGATTGAAGACACCTTAGGACGAGAAAACTAATCAACATATCAATCAACAAGTCAATACCGTAATCAATAAAACTCAGAAACCACCATGACCTTTCAATCATGAATAACCACACCAGTTTAGTACGACTTTGTGATGTGTATTCCCTATTGATTACAATTCTACTAGTAAGTTTATTAGTCTCAAAGCCATGAAACACATCAGCATTGTCATAATATGGCAACTTGAATAAGATTTCATCAAAGCAAGATCACGAACATTAGAACATAGCATGACGTCAACATGAATTAACCTTAGCAGAGTATCATTAGTGCATCATTCAACAAAGCATTGATTCAGTCATTTGTCTATTTGCGTCCGTTTAGTGAACCCCTTAACTAACCTCGAATTAGCATTGGCATGTTGGGCTTCATGCAAAACAATTTGGTAACACAAATTTAGAAAACCGTCTAACTATGGTCTCTGTCAAAAGAAGCAGTTGGTACCTAGAAAGGAAAGGCAAACAGACAATTACAACTTCATCATCATATAGTTACCCTCCATAATGGGTCAGCATACAGAGTTAGTCTTCGTCCTCAGGACATCAATTGATTCGCCATCAGCCAGGGAATTCAGCAAGACAGGTAAAAAGGGACACTTCCCTCATAAGGAGGTAAAGTATAGAACGGGCAAGATAAGGGCGAGGATGGTTTGAAGAACCAAACAGCAAAGTCTCTAGGCAGAATGACAAAGTGTCTGGGTCATAGCAAAAGTTTGCAATGGCATCTCCTAATGGCTTCTCGTGTCAGAGGTTTTTATCCCTTTTCTGTTGTACAGTCCCCTAATTTCTAATTGGGTAGGGTTGGCACCCCACTATCTCCATCCAATGGGTTTCCAGTGGTACTATCAAATTTGTCACCCCATAACAGTTCTCACGTAGTTTATTGGTTCTTGTGATTGACGTCTCCAGCGGGTAGAATGTCCAGTATGATTTCATACTCTTGTGGTCCTCTCGCATCCTCAGTCAGTAGTTCCATTGTCTGTACTGGTTTAGGCGACCTTGTACCGGTAACAAGTCTACACTGTTGCATTCAGCAAAAATGTTTCCTTGAGCAAGTCGAATTTCATGAGAACGGATCCACTACAGTTACACTCATCTTTTAGCTTTGGAAAAGTACAAGTACATGTCCTTCAGCAAGTCAGCACACTGCACGTTAGAAAAACACATTTAATATGAAACCGGGCATCTATGCCTCGACTCATGCCAACTAACGCCTAAGGATTTATTAGCAAAACCTTAACATATACCTCTCAATACTAATACAAAATCATACATTAACGTATCATTATTTAATTATAAGTCAGCTTCATTAATCATTGTACACTTTGGCGGCCTCTCCCCGTGGGCACATTCCAAGTGCATGTTTAGTAATAACACATTAATACATTTTCTATGCGGCATTATTATGCATTAGTTCATAAACATATTTCATGTTCGTTTTGAGTATAAGAGCTACACTCCCTCAGTCCCTCCTCTGATGACACTTGTCATCACACAAAACCTTTCCCTTCACAACCTTTCACTTCTTAGTCCGCGCATTTCATATTCTTCTCCCCTTCTTGATTTTTCCCAAATTTCTTTGAACATTTTCTCCTTTTTCTTTTCCTCGTTCCTTTTATTGCGTTTTGCCAATTTTCTTTTAAGTCTTTTACTAACTTTGCATGATAACCATAGTCGGAATAAACAAGCTAGAACAATCAATATGCCCCCTATTATTTTTGCAAGTATCCCATTCCAAATACTACTAAACCAATTCCCTACTTTAGTAATTCCCTTTCCAACCTTTTCCCAAACTCCAGGTTCCTTCAGCTCCTTCAAATCTGTACTGTCTCTTGTTAGGTTAGTAAACATACCCCTAATCTTATTACTATTGTCTGGAATGAATGCACAACAGTGGCGCTCATTAAGCATCTTACAGACTTCGCCACTGTTCGCTAAAAGAATGTCCAAAGCAAGCCGGTTTTGAAGAGTCATAGCCCTCTCCGCAGCAAGTTCAGTATCCATAAGGAGTATAGCCCCTGTGAAGTTTGTCAGCATGTTATCCACAATAGTAGACAACTTTCGAATCTTTATGGAGTTTAAGATAACGCCTACTGAAGGAATTATGGCTCCAAATATATCACCTACGACAGCAGCCGCTGTCTCTCTCTTTTGTCTAGTATGATGTAATTCAGACATTTTAGGAAGTTGCTTTAAGTCATCAATTTGGTATATCTTTGGTAAAACTATTCCCAAATAACATGTCCCATACCATCCCTTTGGAAGACGGTAATAAGCATTAAGTCCACATATATAATAGATCCCAGGGATCGCTGGATCCTGTCCATTTAACATGAACGTCCATTTACTCTGAAACAAAAACACATGTCTGCATTCACTCGTTCCCACAAATAAAGTGTCATGCTCAGATTTGGCCTATATATACACAAAGCTTTCCTACGTGTAATGCATCCATAGCTAATTTGCCCTGTGTCTTTATTGCACTATAAGCATAATCATTTGCAAATGTTTGTTTTTCTAATCCATTTTCTAGCCTTTCCTTTAATGTTTTCCTACGTGTAATGCATCTATAGCTAATTTGCCCTGTGTCTTTATTGCACTATAAGCATAATCATTTGCAAATGTTTGTTTTTGTAATCCATTTTCTAGCCTTTCCTTTAATGCTTTTCTTCTATCATAAGTGTGATCTAAGAAGCTCTTCTCTACAGGCGTTAGTAAGCAGGTTAGATTATTACGGTGTGCATAAGCTGTCCCAAATGTCAGTTTCGGCTCAAAGAAACCCTTAACTATTTTTATGCTATGTTCCTTAGCTAATTTATTTAGAAACTCAATTACAGGCACAAAGGAAAACACTACATCTAGGTTAGAACAGAAGTATTGGACATGTTCTTGATCATAGAATCTTGTTAATAGCAAACTACAGCTTATTCCGTAGGTAAGCGGCAAACTATGGTAAGTAACCCCTTCTTGTACTGACGAAGGAATCTTTGTGTACACATAGCAATTTTTCGCATCCATTGTGTCAACATACTCATTCAGCAAGCGATAGAAGACATTAGTAGATAGTTCCCTTTTCAAATTAGTTCCCTCATGCAAATACTTTGTATCCTGCTCAAACCTCTCCCATGATGTTAGTGTATCAGTCTCAGGAGTTGAAACATTGTTAGTCGCATTCTTATCCACCAATGGCATTCCCACAATCACACCTATAATTATTATTGCACATACAATACCCAAAATAACACTCAACCAACCACGCATCCTACCCCTATCATTATTATTTCTAATGTCACTCATGATCTGTACAGAATCAGAGAGCAGAATAAGATAAAGTAAACAATCAACTTGAGGATGATATAAAAGCTTCTTTTTTTTTTTTTTTTTTCTCGTGCAAAGTCTCTCTCTTGGTAAGTATTTACAGTGTTTCACTCACTCCCAGGACCCTTTGTCAAATCAGGTTAGCAGCTTGTCATAATCGGTTTTTCATAGTCAGTTCAGATTAACAGTGTCACATCCAGTAATTTATCAGTCTCTTTTCTCAGGTTCTTTTCTCTATTTATTTAATTTCAGCTTTATCACAGTCTCTTTCTGTGGTTGAATTCAGGTGCCGTAGTATTGACCTGGGATTTCTCAGTCAAAACAGAAAGCCAAGAATTCTTGTTGCCATTCAGCTGATGTTGCATACACCCATTCAGGACCTGCGTACCTCCTGTTTGCAACTCTCTTTCTTTTCAGTTTGTGATCACCCTGTAACTCTCCTTCACTGAGATCTTCTTTCCTGGTTGTGTCGACTTCTTCCTCTATTGTTTTGTTAGGGATCACTTTCTCCCTTGCAGCTTGTGGCTCCGGCCAGTTATCTCCTTTAAGTGTTTTCTTTCTGCTCGGCCTTTCAGGATCTTGAACAGTGACCTCCTCTTGTGCTATCGTGTTTTCTCTTGATGGACCTGCAAGCGGCTCAGGAGGAGTCGGAACACTTTTACCTCCTTCTGCCTCACCTCCTTCGCCTTCAGTGTCTGTCAAGGGCTCAACTTCGAACCCTTATCCGTCCGCTTCCGGGAAAACCTCTCTTTGCGTGGGTTCCCCTGATGCCTCAGATGAGATAGGCTCACTGTCACCTCTCTGGATCTCGTTTGCTGTTTGAGTGACTAAGCCTTCCTCAACAGACTCTCCTTCAGTCTCAGTTCCCCTTTGATTACTCTGTGGCCCTGAGACTTCCTTCTCTGCAGCTGTTGTTTTTGACAATTCAAGTTCCTCATCAGTTGGACACGTCACCTTCTTTGTGTGACTGGCATGGATCCAGTTTGGAAGTCCTGCACATTTCACAGCAGTAGTAGTTGTCAGTATTGCTTGATATGGCCCCTTCCAACGTGGCTGCAAACACGACTTCCTCACGTGTTTCTTGACAACAACCCAGTAACCGGCTTTGAGGGTGTGACCTGGATCACTTATCGGTGGCAATGTGGTAGCTTCCACCTGGTGAGAGAAAGAACGGACCACGTCAGCCAGACCCTTGCAGTAGTCCAACACCATATCATCCGTTATATTCACAAGGAAATTTGCAGGCACTGCGGGCAATCTCATAGCTCGGCCCATAAGAATTTCAAGAGGAGACAGTCCTGTTTTCTTGTTGGGTGTGTTTCTCATTGACATCAGCACTAAGGGCAATGCGTCTGGCCATTTCAAATTGGTAGCTGCGCACATTTTTGCCATTCTTGATTTCAAGGTACCATTCATCTGCTCCACTAGTCCTGATGCTTCGAGCGATAGCTACAGTGCAACTTCTGTTCAATGTTCAATGCAGCACACAAGAGCTTAATCACCTCATTGTTTAAGTGTCTTCCCCTATCTGATTCTAAAGAGATCGGAAACCCGAAATGTGGTATTAATTCCCTAAGCAGCAGCTTCGCTACTGTGAGACTGTCATTTCTACGTGTAGGGTAAGCTTCAATCCAGTGACTGAAAATGGAAGCGCGTTTTGTGGTCGGAGGAGGAGACGGCAGCGGCAGAACAAGCAGGGCAGGAGCCCTTTAAATTTAATCCTTGCGCTCCCGCTTGCGGGACGCGCGCAGGCGGCGCCCGGGTGAAGCCTGGGCCAAGGGCGGGCCCGTCCTGCACCCAGCAGAGGCTAGGCTGGGCCACCCCCCTGAGATCTTCCCCGCGAGCTCATGACTTAGTACACAAATCTCCAAAAACAGGTACTGTGTTTTTCTTCCTTGACCCTCTGTGACTATATTCTTGTAGCCTGCACCTCTCCCCTTTTTTTAAAAAAAAATCCCCAAAATACTGGGATAAACCCATCAATCATTCTTTGCCCCCATCTTCCTAAAAGCAATTGTTTGTTATTCCACCTCCTAAGTGAACCTTTACCTAGCAGTCAACTACCATAGAACTTCTGTGCTTAAGGCAGCTAGTAATAATGGGAAAAAGGAAACAACCCAGTGTAAATGATACTTCACTTTAAAAAAAACATACGTCAATTCTGAAATTTATCTTAGGAGCAATGGGAGAAATCGACAAACAGATCACCAATGTCGAGGGAAAAATACTTACCTAGAATAGGCCACTAGTACCCCCTAACCCTCCCCTTTAACAACAACTCCTGAGCACTCGGCAAAGCCTTTTGGAAGTGAAACCCAGACTAAAACTACTAATGGTTGTATTCAAGATACAATTGACTTTATCTCAGATGGTGATGACCATCCTCCCTCACCAAAACGGAAGAGGAAACCCCAACTAGCAAGGAAGGACATACCATCTAAACAAGAGCCGCCTCTGAATGTTAGACAGGGCTCCTCGAAAGCACAACCCAATGCATGTATCCAAAACGTTCAAACTCTCCCTCAAAACGAAAAAACTGACCATAAGAATAAACCCCAAACAGCGAAAGGGAAAACTAGTGCTGCAGAGCCATTGACTGCTCTAGAAAAACTAGTTAGTACATGCTTTGATCAAGTAATGGAACGCCTAACCCAACTGGAGGGAAAAATGGATTATCTGCTTAAAACATTGAATCCACAATTAATAAACCCTTTAACCTCAACTGCACGACAGCTTTGTTATACTGATTTCAACGCCAGGCTTTAACGCATCAGACCCAACCACCCATTTCTCAGATTACCCAAAGACAAGTTGACCCTTGTGCCTCACCCGAAAGAACTGGCTATGCCCAATCCCACAAAATGTTGCCAAAAATAGGGGAACACGTAACTATTCCTAAAGTTTATCAGGGTGCCCCTTTAACCGGGAGAGACATACTTGACCTCCCGCCTGCGGCAATCCCCTATGTGGCAGTTCTTGCCAATGTCCCCACTCTATCTGGAGCACGGGGGAATCATGGGCAGCTCTGAGGAACAAGGCCCTGAATTGGATTGCAACTCGCCTGAAACCTGGCCTGACAAATAAACTTTTTAAAGACATCAAAATGGTTAGAAGGGTAAAATGGGTGGGTAGAAACCGTAAAATATTCAAGGGCGATTGCGTAGTTCTCTTATTCAAAACGCCTACGCTGGTCAAAGATATCTTAAGAAGTTTAAGTCCACATCAGATTACCGACCATGGCGTTGCCCTGCTTCCTTTGGGTTTCTTTTATACAAGCACTAAAAACTATGACGGACCTGGCCTTTGTCTTGAGGATCATAAAACCAGGCCTGAGTCGCAATATATGATTCCTACTGTGAATAGATATTGGGGGCTCAGCATGGAAGATACTGATTGACTATTATCTGACAAGGAATCCTGAATGCTCAAGCACCCTACAGAATCATCGGACCTCGCCCATCTGGGTACAGACAATTCGGCAGTAGACACTGGAGAAGAACGATCGGACATGGAACCCTCCTCTAGACAATCTGTCAATGATGAATTGTTTCCAAGAGCCCTGCCAAAAAAAACTTCTACCTGTGCCCTGACTCCTCTCGTATGCACAGAAACCATTACTATTCCAGGGAAAACACAGATAATTGATAAGTCTTTTGCGGGCTAGGCTAAAACAATGCATAAAGACCATCTTTCTTTTTTATTTTGGAATGTGGCCGGCCTCCGATCTAAGGTGGAGAATGAGGCCTGGTTTGAACACATCCAGCGTTTTCCCTGGGTGTGCCTCCAAGAGACCTGGTCTGTGAACCCGATTCACATAAATGGCTATAGGACACTACATACTCCTGCCGTTCCTTCCACACGGGGCAGGGCTAAGGGCGGTTTGTGCACCTTTATATCCAATAAGTGTGATACAATCAAGGACATTGCTCTAATATCTAATATGTTTTACCAAGTGATTTCATGTCATCTAAAAGATATTGCACAACTGGTGGTCATTCATTTTTATAATAATGTACCTTTTCAAGATCTCCGATTAGTACTCAACCTCCTCCAGGATGATATAGACCGAGTATGTGACTCTTCAAATAAACAGTCTTATATTGTGTGGGGAGGCGATTTTAACATATACCTGTGTCCCAGCTCAACTAAGGGCTACTGCCCTCACGCCCCTGACGGTGATGATGATTCATTACACTTCATACACAACAATTCAGGCAACTCGTTGAATGAAGTTCTATTTAGCCTTGACCTCATCCTATGCAACTGCCTGACTCAGGGTAGGCCACAATTGAAACCCACTCTTAACGGTAGGCAAGCCAACACGACAATTGATTTCATTTTACTTTCCAAAAACCTCCTCCCTTATGTACTTGATTACGATATTCAAGACACCATATTCAGCGACCATAACCCTCAAACCGTAGGCCTCACATTTCCCCAACAAGCCCTTATACATAGGGACTCGGAAGAGATAGTAGAAAATCTTGAACTGGGAGCAAGAAATGGTTACACCATCCGGTGGTCAGACATTGAACCTATAGATTTTATGAAACGACTAGTGACCAATTATGCTAACAAACTTAATATTTGCCTTGCAGACAACACGAGTCCACAAGACTGTATCGAGGCCTTTATGGTAATTACGGCTGGTATAAAACAGTCTCTTAAGGCAACTTCTAGCAAATCGAAATCGAAAGAGGACAAAGGCTGGTTCAATGCTGAATGTACACAAGCTCGCAAGAACCTAAAATGTCACTTACATTTACAAAACCCAGATAAACGCCAACTAAGTTTAAAGAGGAAGGAGTATAAAAATGCCATAAAGAAAGGAAAACAGAACTTAAAAAATGAGGCATGGCAATCCCTCTATGATGCAAACCTCCGGAATGATAATATAAAATTCTGGAAAATTGTGAACTCCCCGCTCCTATGTGATGAAGAAATACCAAAAATTTAAATTGCCATCACGGAAGAAGAGTGGGTTGCCTTCTTTTCTGCCATATACTCCTCAGAAAATTTGGCACTAGAAACAAATCACCCTAAACTAGACTCCCATGACCTCATCTCACCATTTACTCTAAACGAGGTCACTGACGCTATTAATGCAAGTAAAAGCGGAAAAGCCACAGGCCCAGATGGAGTCCCAGTTGACACCTATAAATCGAATATCTCTCTTTGGGGTCCACTATTGACGCAGGTGCTACGCGCCTGCTATTCAACTACTTTCATCTCGACCTGGGCTGAGTCTATAATTAGTCCAATCTATAAAAATGGAGATCGCCATAATGCGGCATGTTATCGTCCTATTTCACTGCTTGACACACTTGCAAAGATTGCGGGACTTATCATTTTAAATAGATTACAAGATTGGATGGAGGAAAATCACATCCTCTCTGATCTACAATACGGGTTTAGGGCTGGCATAGGGACAACGGAACAGGCTCTTAACTTAGAGATCATACTTGGTAAATATACAAGGGCCAAGCCCGGAGCACTATACCTTGCATTTGTTGATTTAACCTCCGCATTCAATTGTGTGGTGCATTCAAAATTGTGGCCCATTTTGCTGGACATGGGGGTCGATACTACCATAGTCCACTTTATCAGGGAATTGTACGCTGGTGCAAACGCCAAGGTCCGCTATGGGCGTCAAGGGAATGTACTTCATCTTTCCCCATTGAACGAGGGGTGCGTCAAGATTGCATGTTAGCTCCCCTATTGTTCGCTTTGTATATTAACAGTCTAGAGGGGACACTTTCCGATGCTTGTGGTGATCTTCCACAAGTAGGCTTTCGGAAGATCCCGGCCCTCTTGTATGCGGATGATGCCGTTCTGATGGCCCGCACCCCAGTCGCTTTGCAAAGACTAGTTACAACCTTTGATAACTGCATGGACGTCTTGGGCCTCAAAATTAATCACACTAAAACTTTCTTTATGACATATCCCAGATGCCGCACAAAGAACTGCCATATAGACTTAAAAGGTGCAAAACTAGTCGACACAGGGACATTTTCGTACTTAAGCATTGTGTTCGATGACAAAGGTACATGGGTACAAGCCATAAAAGCAAGAAAATTGTTATTTACGAAAACCGTTATGGCGATAAAAAACTTCTCTAAAAGGGTGGGGAGAGCAATTCCCAAAGACATGATGACTCTTTACAATGCGAAATGTGTTTCAGTAGCACTGTACGGGGCTGGACTTTGGGGATATCGAGACTGCACTACCTTACAGCTGACCAAAAATGCTCTCCTGAAAACAGTCCTAAGTGTCCCGCAATCAACATCAACAGTAGTATGCCACTCAGAAATGGGAGTAACATACCTTACAGATCTCATTTGTGTCCAACCAATTCTACTCTGGCATAAAGTATGGATCTCAGATCCTGCGAGGTTGAACAGGGCTATCATAGTAGATGCCCTAGCACTTACCTACTCGTCCAAAATTCCACGGCTAAATTACATAAAGCACTTTCTTATTAAACTAGGCCACCATGAGCTGTTTTTTACCCCAGATGAATTGAAAACAATTTCCAGGAAAGACCTGAAAAACACTTGCCTCACCCACCTGGCCGAATTGAGATGGGATGCGGAGGCAAATAAATATAGTGTCAGGAGAAACCATATGATACAGCAAACGAATGGCATGGAACCATACTTATGCAAAGTCACGAACCCAAGACATCGGTTTGTCCTTACGCGCTTGAGACTAGAGTCTTTCCATCGTCTTGTTAGTTTTCCCCTGATTAATGACTGGTCTTTACAACTGGAAAAATGTCCCTGCGATAATGTCTCCGATCAAAATACAATGCACACACTTCTCTTTTGCAAATATTATTCAACTTCTAGGAAAATGTTTGTGATACCACTTTTAAAATTAATGCATTTTAAACAATGTCGTCCAGCTTTTTTGTACCTTTTATCCCTTCCGTCTATCATGGTTTGCAATGGAGTTGCCTTGTTCCTGTGTTCAGTGATTAAGGCCAGACAATGTCTTGAGGCAAATGGGTGAGACTTCCAAGCACTATATGTGAGATTTTTTTTACTTGTTTTAATTACATTGTTTATTAATTTTTACTTCTTTTTTATTTTTTTACCTGTCTGTATTTATATTCATATTAATACGCATTTTATTCTCTGCATCCTCCCTCCTTTTTCTTCTGAAAATTGTTTTTTATGTATAATGACTTTTATGATTGCTAAAAACAATCGAATAAAGTTTATTTGATGATGATGACTGAAAATGCATACAATCACCAACACGGACCTCAGGCCTCCACACACAGGCATCTCAATGAAATCTATCTGCATTCTGCTAAATGGACCTCCTGCTCTCCTAATGTGGCTCAAATGCACCACGGTCCCTTTCCCCGCATTCATCTGCTGACAGATGATGCACCTGTGACAGATGACTTCTGCAGCTTGTCTGAATTTTGGATTGAACCAGTCGACTTTGAATAACATGATCATTGAGTCTCTCCCAACATGTGCTTGACCATGGTAAAACCTAGAAAAATGTGACAAAAGGCTGTTTGGCAAAACCATTTTCCCCTTCTCTGAAACCCATAAATCATCAGATCTTTGTACGCATTGCATTTTGAGCCAAGAACGTTTCTCCTCTTTACTGGCACGTCCCTGCAATGATTTTAACTCATCTAGTGTGTCAACCACCCTTAATGCATACCCTGAGCATGTTTCATTTTCAGTTTCAGGTAACAATTCCCATTGGTCTTGAAACGATATACAGTTCAATGCACAAAACCTTGCAACCTGATCTGCATATCCATTTCCCATTGACACAAAGGGGGTGATTCCTACCCTGGAGGTCATAGACCGCCAGGGCAGGGGAGGGAGGATGCACCGCCAACAGGCTGGCGGTGCATCAAGGGCAATTCTGACCACGGCGGTAAGGCCGCGGTCAGAAAAGGGAACCTGGCGGTTTCCCGCCGGTTTTCCTCTGCCCCTGTGAATCCTCCACGGCGGCGCTGCTTGTGGGGATTCTGACCCCCTTCCCGCCAGCCTGGTTCTAGCGGTTTTCACCGCCAGAACCAGGCTGGCGGTAACGGGTGTCGTGGGGCCCCTGGGGGCCCCTGCAGTGCCCATGCCATTGGCCCTAACAGGGCCCCACATTGATTTTCAGTGTCTGCCTGGCAGACACTGAAAATTGCGACGGGTGCCACTGCACCCGTCGCACACCAGCAACTCCGCCGGCTCCATTCGGAGCCGGCTTCCTCGTTGCTGGGGCTTTCCCGCTGGGCGGGCGGGCGGCCTTTTGGCGGTCGCCGGCCCGCCCAGCGGGAAAGTCATAATGACCGCCGCGGTCTTTTGACCGAGGTACGGTCTTCTGGCGGTTCCCGCCAGACGGGTGGCTTCCGCCGCCGGCGGGGGTCAGAATGACCCCAAAAGTCTTGTGATTTAACTTGAGCACTGCATTTCACCAAAGCAATTTCAAGAGGTAACTGAATCACGTGTAACAAATCCTTGATTTTCTCGCCATTTTTCACTGGTGAACCAGAAGAGGTCAGGAAACCCCTCTGTGACCACAGCTGGCCAAAATCATGTACAAATCCAAATCCGTATCTGCTGTCCATATAGATAGTGACTTTCAGGTTCTCAGCTGCGTGGCATGCCCTAGGAAGAGCAATTGATTCAGCCACTTGAGCAGAGTATACTCTTTCGAGCCAGGATGCTTCTAAGATACCAGTGATTGTACATACAGCATATCCAGTTCTCAGTACTACTACTGAGTCTCTCAGGCATGAACCATCAACAAAAATAATGTAATCATTTTCTTCCAATTGGGTATCTTTAATGTCGGGTCTTGGTTTGGTGCACAGATCTGTTACCTCACGACAATCATGTTCTACCTCCTCAGCATCATCAATGTTTGCATTTTCAATAGGAAGCAAGGTTGCCGGGTTCAACACAGTACACCTTTTCAGAAACACATTTGGTGACCTCAGTATAATTGTTTCATACTTAGTTAGTCTCGCATTTGTCATATGCTGCGTCTTTGTTTGGGTCAACAGGATTTCAACTGAATGTGGGACCATTACTGTTAAAGGATGTCCCATCACTCTACCTTCACACTGGGTGAGGCTTTGACCAAATGCTGCAACTGCACGCAAACAACCCAGTAAGGCTGCTGCAACTGGGTCCACAATAGCTGAAAAATATGCTACTGGGCGGTTTGCACCTCCATGGACCTGTGTCAGGACAGACAAAGAACAAGCATCATGTTCATGGCGAATCAATACAAAAGGTTTTGTGTAATCAGACATACCTAAAGCTGGTGCCCTGCACATGCTTTCCCTCAGTTCCATAAATGCCTTCATCCCTTTCTCGGACATGGTTATGGCACCTGGGTCATCCTGAATCTCATTGACAGTCAATCTCACCAAAGGTTTACAGATAATCGAGAAGTTGGGAATCCACTGACGACAGTAGCCCACCATTCCCAAAAACATCCTGACGTCTCTCTTGGTTGTCGGGTGATTCATCTGCAATATGGCTGTCACTCTTTCTTTGGATATTTCCTTGACCCTTTTTCAATTAGGTGACCTAAGTACTTCACCTCTTTCTGACAATACTGCAGCTTCTTTGGGGACACTTTATGTCCATTCTTTCCCAAATGATTCAGTAAGGCAATGGTATCGTACCTGCAGTCATCTTTTGTTTTGGACACAATCAACAAATCATCAATGTACTGTACTAGAGTCAAACTGAAAGGTAATTCTAATGATTTCAAGTCCTTCTTCAATATCTGATTGAAGATGGAAGGTGATTCAGAAAATCCTTGAGGAATTCGACACCAACTGTAAACCTTGTCCAAGAATTTGAAAATGAAAAGAAATTGGCTCTCCTCATGAAGAGGCACCGAAAAGAGTGCTTGAGACAGGTCCACAACTGTGAACCACTCTGCATCAAACGGAACCTGAAACATAATCACTGCTGGATCTGGCACTATGGGGCAACATTTTACCACAATCTCATTGATTTTTCTCAAGTCTTGAACAATTCGAACTTTCCCACAATGCTTTTTCAGACCCATTATTGGTGAATTACACGGGCTGCTCATTACTTCTTTTAGGACCCCTTGCTTTATAAAGTCTGCAACTATCTGTGTCACCTGTATAAGGACATCTTGTGCCATGTGGTACTGCGGTACCTGGGGAAACACTGCATTCGGCTTTACCTCTACTTTGACCTGTTCTACTCCTTTTATTAGTCCCACTTCTTTTCCTGTCAGGTCCCACACATTTCTGTCACTGTTCCCTGTAATTTGGCTGGTAAGTCAGTCACTGTGAACATCGGGAATAAGGTTATCAAAGGGTACTCCTCATTTGCGGTCTCCGTCTCTGGCTCTGAGATCTGACCATCGTCCCCTTCATCATCACTGTTTGTCTGCACCTCAATCCCTTCATTAAAACAGGTAATTGAACACCTTATCTTACACAGTAAGGGCCAGATGTAGGTAAGTATGGTTTTGCGAGTTGCAATTTGCGAGTCATAGCGACTCGCAAATTGCAACTCGCAAAACCACATGCAGAAAGGTGTCTCAGACACCTTCTGCGACTCTCTATGGGGTCGCAAAGACCCACCTCATTAATATTAATGAGGTGGGTCGCAATTTGCGACCCTATAACGAGTCTGGGCACTCACGGGGATGGTGGCCTGCTGGAGACAGCAGACCACCATGTCCGTGACTGCTTCTAAATAAAGCAGTTTTTTTTTTTCAAAGTGTAGCCCGTTTTCCTTAAAGGAAAACGAGCTGCACTTAGAAAAAAAAAACGAAACCTTTTGTTTCTGATTTTTTCAGGGCAGGTAGTGGTCCCTTGGACCACTGCCTGCTCTGAAAAAATATTTTTATGTCCAGTCACAAAGGGGAAGGGGTCCCATGGGACCCCTTCCCGTTTGCGACTGGGTTACCATCCACTTCAAGTGGATGGTAACTGCGATTCCATTTGCGACCGCTTTCGCGGTCGCAAATGGAATTGCATAGCATTGCAAGTCGCAAATAGGAAGGGAACACCTCTTCCTATTTGCGAGTCGGAAATGCATTTTGCGAGTCGGATCCGACTCGCAAAATGCATTTCTGCATTCCGGTGAGGCTTTTGCGACTCGCAAACGGCGTTTTTCGCCGTTTGCGAATCGCACACACTTTGCTACATCTGGCCCGAAGTCTCTTCCCAGTAGGGATACGGGACTCGAGTCACAGACTACAAATCTATGTAATCCCTGGAAGGTACCAATCTCAACTTGGACCGAATCTGTAATCAGATTTGTCAGGAACTGATTTGCTACTCCTACCACCCTTATGTTACGCCCTGAAAGTGGCAATTTCGGAACCTCTGCAGTTCTGACTGTAGAGCGTGTAGCACCTGTATCAACTAGGAACAAAACCTTATGACCCATCACCTTTCCTTCTACATAAGGACCCCTCTGATCTACTTCTAGGGACGCTGCAAGCCTGCACTCCTCACTATCTGAACAATCATCCGACCATTCATTGTTTATTCCATCCTCATCACGCAATGGGAACTGCTGTACTGTATTATTTTGACTCATTGTTTGACCTGTGGCCTGTTGAGGAAGCATCACCTGTTGCTGTCCCATTGGAGCTAATGGTATCTGCATTTGCTATCTAGGTACCATGGGAATCTGCTGCTGTACCCGCTGCATCTGTGCTGGTTGAACACGTGGCATTTGCATTTGTTGCATGGGTTGGAGACCCTGCATCTGCACCATGTTACTCTGGAAATGCGGATTTTGACCCCTCACTTTTGGACCCCTCTCACATTTTGAAATGTACCGACATCATTGCTTTGTTGAACAACACCATCCTGCACCACCATTGGGCACTCCCGTTTCCAGTGCCCCTCGCTCCCGCAAGCGTGACATGGTAACACCTTTTTCATCCCTTGCACATCATTTTGAACCACAACGGTATTCATATCTGGACCACGGTTCACAAAACCTCCTCGACCTCGTCCTCTTGGTTGTGCCTGAAACATTCCATTTCCCTGCGGTTGCTGCTGTACCATCTGCTGTATTCCATTTCCCTGCATCCCCGCTTGCGCTGCCTTAATTTGCATCACTATCACTTTCTCCTTCAATTTTCTCTGTTTCAGTTCAATCTCGTCACTAAAGTATTTTGCATACTGTAACACCTCATCAATCGGCTTTGCTTGCCAACAGATCAAATGATTCTTAATCATCTGCTAATCTCTGGTCTCGGCCCTTCAACAAACCTGAACACGAGGTGATTCATATCTTTCGGTTCTATGACCTCAGTGCCACTGTAGTGTTTGAATGCCTTCAGCAACCTCTCATAGTATGCATGTATCGATTCTTTTCCCTTCTGTGACGTTCAATCAATTTTCTGCCAATCAGTCACCTTCGGCGACACCTTCTGCTTCAAAAACTCAATCACCTTATGATAATACCTCATCACTTCAGAAGACGGTGCTCCAGTAATCTTGTCCCTTGCTGGTTCCTCTGTCGGCCAATCCACACCCCTCTTGCACTCAAGCCATAAATCAGCTGGGACTATGATCTCAAACAGGATATTCAAGTCTTCCCAGAGACATTTCGCAAGCTTCACAAACCTGTCCGTCTGCTGGTACCACTCTATCGGCTTCTCCATCAACCTAGGATAGTAATTTGTGAATGACAGAATGTCACCCCTGGGCCATGGTACATGGACTAAAACCCCTCCAGCTGTCTCTCTCATTGGTAACATCTTTATTGTCCCCGTGTCTGGTACAGCTTTCATCTGCTTTGGTTCCGGGCCATCACCTTTCTCTTTATCTCTCTTCTTTGCCCATCTGCCTTCCCACTTCCCTAATGCTATTCAAATTTGAGCACTCTGCAGTATCTCTTTAAGATGAGCCTTCATTCCGGTAGATCTCATATGATCGAAATCTTTAGGCTCAAAGTCTAACCTATAGCTCCTCTTCAAATGCTTAGTATTTTCTATGTCTATACCGTATTTGTCCGCTAGGTTTGCCAACCTCAGATGCACCCGGCTCACTTCTTTGGTTATTTTGGGGCACAGATACCTCAATTCTGCTTCTGGGTATGACTCTAGTCTGTTCACCCCCATCGTTCCTTCTACTAGTTCTGTGGCTTCTACACCCAATCTCACAAAATTCAAATATTCTTCTCTTTCTGACCTCTCTGTGGTCACTGTAGTCTGCGGAGTGTTGAGCTTGTCTAGCCACTCATTCAATTGTTGCGCTGTTAAGCCTTGCAACGAGATATTTCCAGACTGCATCATTGGTGTCTGTGTCGTATTTGTACTCATTACCTGTGGGGTTAGTGTTCCCAACCCTGCTTGCCTCATTGTCTCCAAAGGAACCCCAATCGGACTAAAGTCCAACAAGGATCTAGACCTTTCGGCTGTCTGTCCTCCCTGTGTCATTCCCTGCAAGTTTCCGGTAGGCCCTCCTCCTATTGTCTCTTGGGTCATTACTCCCTGGTCACATACGCCAGGCTTAGCTTGCGCATATAGCGGTACTGGTGGACCAACAGTAATTGGCAATGATATAGCAGCTGGTGACTGTCCAATTCCCAAACCCTGTGGAGCATTAACTTCCACACCTTGATTCATCATGGGTGCTGTAGCTACCGACTGCGGTCCTGTGACAGAAGTGTAACTCAGAACCACCTGTTGCTGTGTCTGGGGCAGCAATTGTGGAATTGGCTCAATCTGCACTAACTTTGCTCTTGTGTACACTGGATCAGGTGGCACCATCAAATTCGTAGTAGTCTCTAATACTGGAACATCAGGATAGAGCCTCCGAATCTGAGGTGGCTGCATCTGTATCTGCGTGTCTGGTGCAGTGGGTACACTAACACCATTCTGTATCAAAATTGTATCACTTGTCTGCACTGTATTCGTGATTCCCTTATTTTGTGCCGGATATTCGGGACCCGCATTAGTACTCTGTCCATTATCATTTATGGCATATGGTGGCAGGCAATCATGTAACAACTGATTAAGAAACTCTTCATCGTCTGATTCATCTGCATCTGCCCAAGACCTCTGAGTCTCCTTTGGCTTACTAGAGCCCTTGTCTGTCTTACAAGTGGCCTTCTTTCCCTGTGCCTCACCTTCTTGAGTTATTGCCAGAAACATCTTAATTCCGTCAACTATTCCCCTTCTCCATATCTTGGTCTCACTATCCCATTTAGCCTCCGCTAAAGTCTTTTCTGCTCTCTTCATTCTCCTCACAAATTTCTGCTGCCTATGTTGTGTGGCCATTAAATCCCAGACCGATAATGCCTCATACTGAGCTGGTCTCGGGCGGTTTTTGCTCACTTAGCACCCTTTGCAAATTTTCCAAAATCCTTATATTAAACGTTCCGTACTCCGGAAACGCCAAACATCCCTCTTTTTCTGTTATCTGGCACCACTGCTTTAGCCAAAGACATGGTGCGACCCCCTTCTCCTCCATTACGATATAAGCCAGAGTATCCTCTGGCGGTGTAGGCTCCCCCACACTCGCTGTAATGTATGTATCTCCCCTCAAGGCACACTTTAAAGCCTTGAAAAACTTAATTTTTCCATCTTTTATTTTGTTTAGAATCTATTCAGGAAGTGACTTTAATTCCCTGAACACTCTTCGCCTACCTTCTCAACCAATTTCCTCTCACGGATGGCTGCCAATCCATGCACGACCCCTCTCGGCAACTGACCTATCCCAGCGCCGCTCCAATGACGTCACACTCACACACACTGCAGCTGACAAAGTCTTGTGGCTTGTCCTCCTCACACAAAACTAATGTAATATATTGCACGCACCTTTAACAACAAAAACCCAAATTTGCCGGTTTACTACAAGAAGGGTAACACAATTGCTTCAGAACTTTACGGAGATTGGTTTGTTTAGTGCACCTTAGAACTTGCCAAATCTCCATCGAAGGTTTCACTCACACAATTGCCTCAAACTCGACTTGTCAACCACGCCCGATTGACCTATTAAACCGCACAAATTACAACATAAACCAAGTGTCTCATACACTTATCAATATACTCCGAAGTCTTAGACCAGGATGGGTCCGTACATCAGCAACAACCATGTGGACAATTTTTTAGCACAAAGCGCCACACTCATATGAAGTTCGCCAACTTCCCTACTCTCATACTGCAGAGTACGCCCACTCCTACTAAAACAACATTACCTGGCCTAAATTCATACACATTTCACAAATCACCTGCAATATGCATAAGCTGAGCAAGCGCAAATTCTATTTCACACATACTAGAACGCCGAGAACATACCCAACTCACTCAGGCAAGCTCCGAGATTCCGGGAAAGTCATGGGGAATTTAGAGACACATCATACCTCCAATTTGCATTATTTTGAAAAACACTTTTAAACAATGGTCCCTCGTCCTAGGGCCCCCAAAGGGCCAAACTGCTACCAGAACTGTTAATGCATCCCAATCTAGTTAATTTATTCACTCTGGGACTCGTTTTAGGCCAATGAATCTTTTGGCCCTGATTGAAGACACCTTAGGACGAGATAACTAATCAACATGTCAATCAACAGGTCAATAACGTTATCAATAAAACTCGGAAACCACCATGACCTTTCAATCATGAATAACCACACCAGTTTAGTACGATTTTGCGATGTTTATTCCCTATTGATTACAATTCTACTAGTAAGTTTATTAGTCTCAAAACCATGAAACAAAGCAGCATTGTCATAATATGGCAACTCGAATAAGATTTCATCAAATCAAAGATAACGAACATTAGAACATAGCACGACGTCAACATGAATTAACCTTAGCAGAGTTTCATTAGTGCATCATTCAACAAAGCATTGATCCAGTCATTTGTCTATTTGCGTCCGTTTAGTGAACCCCTTAACTAACCTCGAATTAGCATTGGCATGTTGGGCTTCATGCAAAACAATTTGGTAACACAAATTTAGAAAACCATCTAACTATGGTCTCTGTCAAAAGAAGCAGTTGGTACCTAGAAAGGAAAGGCAAACAGACAATTACAATTTCATCATCATATAGTTACCCTCCGTAATGGGTCAGCATAGAGTCAGTCTTCGTCCTCAGGACATCAATTGATTCGCCATCAGCCAGGGAATTCAGAAAGACGGGTAAAAAGGGACACTTCCCTCATAAGGAGGTAAAGTATAGAACAGGCAAGATAAGGGCGAGGATGGTTTGAAAAACCAAACAGCAAAGTCTCTAGGCAGAATGACAAAGTGTCTGGGTCATAGCAAAAGTTTGCAATGGCATCTCCTAATGGCTTCTCGTGTCAGAGGTTTTTTTCCATTTTCTGTTGCACAGTCCCCTAATTGGGTAGGGTTGGCACCCCACTATCTCCATCCAATGGGTTTCCAGTGGTACTATCAAATTTGTCACCCCATAACAGTTCTCACGTAGTTTATTGGTTCTTGTGATTGACATCTCCAGCGGGTAGAATGTCCGGTATGATTTCATACTCTTGTGGTCCTCTCTCATCCTCAGTCAGTAGTTCCATTGTCTGTACCGGTGTAGGAGACCTTGTACCTGTAACGAGTCTACACTGTTGCATTCAGCAAAAATGTTTCCTTGAGCAAGTCGAATTTCATGAGAACGGATCTACTACAGTTACACTCATCTTTTAGCTTTGGAAAAGTACGAGTACATGTCCTTCAGCAAGTCAGCACACTGCACGCTAGAAAAACACATTTAATATGAAACCGGGCAGCTAGGCCTCGACTCATGCTAACTAAGGCCTATTGATTTACTTAACAAAACCTTAACATATAGCTCTCAATACTAATTCAAAATCATACATTAACGCATCATTATTTCATTATTAGTCAGCTTCATTAATCATTGTACACATTGGCGGCCACTTCCCGTGGGCACATTTCAAGTGCATGTTTAGCAATAACACATTAATACATTTTCTATGCAGCATTATTATACATTAGTTCATAAACATATTTCATTTTAATTTTGAGTATAAAAGCTACGCTCCCTCAAGCTCATACACTAACATCAGAAATATTTTTAGTTAATGTACGTAGACAGGATAAAGAAGCGCACAGGCCCCTTCAGCTGTGTCTGTGCAGCACAAGGGATGTCTGGGTGACATGGCCTCTGGAACTATGCTGACTTGAACAGGGCCACCTCTCTGTGTGGTAACTCATTATAGTACTGGGTAGAGGACCTTTCACCTGAATCTCAGACGGGATAGTGCCTACTGGATCTCCATGTACATCTGTGCAGTATGTTACAGCAGGTGACTGATTCCCTCTGTAGGATGAAACTTGTACGTAGCATGCTTTTAGAGAGCTTCGGAGCATGGGAAGCAGGGTAACCGTGGGCCAGGGATCTCTATGGATCTGCATAGCCTCAGTGTTGCAGGGTATTCTATAGGGGTTATTGATAGGTATTGCTGCCATCTCATTTTCTCCATGCATGACCTAACTGTGGTGCTCATCTAACCCCCATAGAATTCATTGTAAAGCCAAGTACATCTGTCCTTCTTTGAATACCAATCATAAGGGCATTTGTGCTCGCTGGGCCCAGAACATGCCAGTTCCAGAAGCTCATTCTGTGGCCTGACAAAAGCAACCCCTAAAAAGTGAGATAGCCAGGTGGGAAACCAAAGGCTGCACATCTCTACAAAGAGATGGAATTCCCTTGATCTATTCTGCTATAAAGGAAAGGTAACAGCGACAACACTTGATAGAGAGAAAGAAGGTAGTCTAGGAGCCAATAAATATCTTAGAATGCCAACACACCAGTCCTAGTTCCCATGTAGCTGTGCGTTCTTGAAATGAATACAAACCTTTTTCATGATTGATTCAATCAAAGGTTTGGGGCTGCCTTTGACTCTGAGTGGTCAGTTTTATTATGCCTTATGGCACTACACTAAAGATAAGCTGACATCTTTGGTTTGTCCAGTGTCCAACTTGTCCTCCAGGAGCCCTGATGACCTGCTCAAAGGAAACCAGGACACAAGTCAGAAATCTTAGCTTTCTCCCTTTGAGGAGCAAGAAATATAACCTTAGGACTAAGTAAAAGACTTTCCTTCTGATGCATCTGACGGAGACAAGAGATAGCCTGTCTGTGTATGGAGAGCGTGACTTATTCAGGCCAAAGTACGTTGATTTAGAGGAGAATGGAAGGATCTGACCTGGCGAGATAGGAAGCTTGCTACTCACTTCATAGTCTGAAAGATGATTTCCCTTTCTAGTGATGCCCATGACTGCCTGCTGAGCCCCACTGTGATAGACACCACTGTCCTTGTGAGCCCAATTTCTCATCAGCATCATCATCAATATCAATCCCTTTCTTCTGTGACACTGATGTTCTATTATGGTTGGTGTGCCTCCTGTTTGCATCACTGTTTGAACACCCTATTCTTGAGTGAGGCTGATGTTCCACTGAAGCCCATGTGCCTGTAGCTGCATCTCTGTTGTGCATACTGTTGTCATCGATGGCAGTGTTTGTACGACTCCTAGTTGACAGCAATTCCTTCATGGTTGCACACCCTTTTCTTTAACAGTGTCAATGTCTGTGGGAGACCTGTGTGCTTGCCTTTGCATCATCATTGTGCACCTCTTTCTTCAGAAATGTTGATGTTTTTTATGGGACCTATGCACCTGAAGTTGTATCATTGTTGTCTACCCTTTCTTAAGTGACACCTATATCCTTGCCTGAGGGCTCCTCAGCTTTCAGAATTGCAAGAACCTCTATTGAGCAGGCACCCACATGTGAGAGTCTGTGTGACCACTGTTGACCCCCAGTGTTCCTGAACTGTTTTTTCACTTCTTCCCAAAGCTTTAGGTCACTGGTCAATGTGACAGCTACCCAACACTGCCAGTGCCAACCGACATGATGTTTGATCCTCTGCATGAAAGAAGCCCTATAAAATGCAACAAAAGAATAGTGAATCATTTATCAAATTGTGCTGATAAATACAGCCAACCACAATGCTGATCTTGCTACAGCCACATGATTATCCCCGCATCCGTATCAATGATTAAGAGCACCCATTCCCTGGGAAGGACAGAGACGCTACTAAGTAACTAGATATGCATTCAGAGTAATGATTATTGCATGACACTTTTTAACATTACTGTCTCTACTTCTTGGGTGTATGTAAACAAATATATATTTGTAAATAGTTACACTGTGTGGAGATTTTATTTATTGTGAGCGAGGCAGGTGATAAATAAATTATACATTAAACCAATCCATCAAGCGAAAAACCTTGACTCTTTGACTTCACTTCTGCCTGAAAGCCAAATCCCAAAGAGTAAGGACTTGGCATTTCAGTAAACTAAAAGCTGTATCCAGGTTCTTTTTTGGCGCTAACCCAGAACAGTACATCAATAGCGTCAAAAATATTGACGCTATTGCCCCCTTCCCTGCCTTATGATGCACCGTATTTTTAATACAGCGCAAGCATGGTGCTGGGAGGGGGGTGCTGAGGGGCACAAGAAAAGTGGCACTGCACTGAGTGTAGCGCCACTTTCCTTAAATCTGCCCCTTAATGTCACATTTCCCCTTCACTGGAAAATGCTTTGCTTTTCCTGCTTTTGGAGGCAGCATACGCTAAATGCTCCCTTTCGCAAGATTGGATGTAATTTGTGTTCACATCTTTTGCTTTGGATCTATCTACTGGCTGACAGATAGCAAATTTCAGTCAGCATAGCTGGTAATGTCAGATCAGTGTTACTCATTTTATTACCCCATTTTCTAACCTTTGTCTGAGCCTGAGGCAGCAGCATCCCACCCACGCTCCACGCAGGTGGGGAAAGAGAGACACCGGTGTTCTCCTCACTCATTAGAGCAGGAGCGTGGACTGGCAGGAGACAGAGGGGGCCCCTAAACACTGGAGAGGGCTCCGCACGCTCCCTTCAAATAAAAAAACTGAAGAAGAGCCAAAGGCTGCGGGAATGGGCACTCAAAACAGAAGACAGATATGCAGCACACGGCCACAAAGAGAGCAAACAAAGAGACAAAGCACGCTAAAACATTATTCACATGGCACCAGGACTAATTTGCATATTTTCTTTTCCTTTTGGTGGTGTGGGGAGCTACATGAGTGCAGCAGACACCCCTGAAAAACATATTGATGGAAATTGACTGTAAGTCTCCTGACGCCTTATGCTTTTGACTCTTGCCGCAGCACTTGTGTAGTCTGTGAGTCCCCTCCACAAAATGGCTGTGCCAGTTTAGTACAGGAGTGTATCACCTATCATTCAATGTGTGTGTGTTTAACATGCTAGGTTAAAATTGTAACTCTGAAACTGTTCAGTAACAAAAGAAACTCTGTAACAAAAGCAGTAACCCACTATGATGTGCACATAAAATAATATTCTTTGCATGATACACGTTTTTTGACGCAAGCATATTTACCATTTGTGCTACCTTAGATGAGTCAAATCTGCCACTAGACAAAACTCCCATCTCTCTCCAGCAGGTACATTAATCAACAGAGTTTTGTTGAGGCTTTTATTTTTGCCAGAACACGGCTTTGCAGTGCTTTTAAAACTGTTGCACAGTGGAAGTAATGAATATAAAAACACACCTTTTTCTGTCAGAGGATCCAGCTGGAGAAGAGCCTCGTTGCTGGCCTACGCCTGCGGACCCCCTGGGAATGTGTCATGGACCCCTGGGGGGGGGGGCACAGGCCCCAGCTTGGGAACCACTGCCTTAGTGAATTATTTACCAATCGAACTCGGAAGTGGGTAATTGATCAGTAATTTGCAACCGTAATTGCAGTCACAAGCAATTGAAACACACCTTTCTGAATAATAAATAGGAGGGAAATGCCGACTTTAGGCCCCCTCCTATTTGTAATTCATAAGAGTTACAAAAATAATTTTCCAACCCATAAAAGTGCTTTTGTACATTGTAAAGCACCTTTTTGCTGTTATAAACCTTTTGGTTTTTGCAAAAAGCTAAAATTATTTGTAAAGCAGGCCCTTAGTTTGGCATCACTTCTACTTGACATGAAAACTATTGGCATGCAACTATGAATGCCCAGAAATTATAGAAAGGTATTAGGGGTTTGTATTTACATACTAATAACACACAACCAAGTCGTGCAACACTTCCATTACTCCCAAGAGCAAAATTAAGGGCGCATAATGCTTGCAAAAGTTTTTTACATTTTGCTAAAGTCAAGAACTGCTTGAAACTAGCAAAGTTAAAAAAAAGCTTTTGAAAAATCCAGCAAGACAAAACATTTGTTTTAAAAAATACCCTTTGAGCCTAAATTTTGTGAAGTAATTGTCCCGCAATAGGTTTTTCAACTGGCACAGTCACTTTGTGCAGGGGACTCACAGACTACACAAGTGCTGCGGCAAGCGTCCAGAGCACAAGGTGTCAGGAGACCTACAGTCAATTTCCATAAATATGTTTTTCAGGGGCATCTGCTGCACTCTTGTAGCTCTCTAAACCCTTTATGAAATGTTGGTAGTGCCTCTGCCCTTTTTGGGGCCACTAAAAGAAAAGAAAATATGCGATTTAGTCCTGGTGCCATGTTAACTTTACATAAATTCACCATCAAAATTCTAATTTTGTACAATATTGTGCATTTCATCCAAGCAACGTACAGGGGGACTTGAGCCTTCATGGTCAAGTGGTAATCTTGAGTAGCAGTACTTTGGATGCTCCTGCAATTGATCTCTAATTACCAAATCACATTAGCACTAATGACAATGCGGGCTGGGGGAAAAAAGAATAAAAGAACACAACAGTACAGCATAGTCTACTATTACGGACTCCAGACATTGTTAGACTGAACTTGATATACTCAAAAAGAGCTGCTAAACCAAGCTTTCATTTAGATCCAACAAAGCCATTTTCTTTCTAGTCTTGCCTACACCTAGTCTGAGTAGATTGTAAATTTGCCAGCAGTTCTAGGAGGTACTTTATTATAACTTTCTTTAAAATCAGAATCTAATATTTTATTGGGTAAAAATAAAATAACATGTGATGGCATATTCTTCTCTAACTCAATGAAAGACACCATAAAATTGTGTATTTATCATTAGTAAAAACAAAGAGAAAATTAATAGCTTGTCCTCTGTTTATTGAAATTGGTGGGGTAAGATAGTTGCTATTACAATGGTTATTGTTCCACAAGTACTATAAATGATTTTAAATCCTCCTATTATGTTCTTCAAGGCCATAAACAGAAGTATCTGCAAATTTCTTTGGGATAAAAAAATGGTTACAATTAAAGACAATAAACTGAGAACATGTAAATCAAAGGATAGTGTCAGTTTACTGAATGTTCTCAAATATCACAAAGCGTTTGTAAATAAAGTAAATTATGGTTCCAAATTCCCTTCATTTTCAAGTTTACCTAAATGTTCTCAAATTCAACAACATATTTTACATCCATTTCCACTTCTGACTCCTTTATCCATGAGTAATTCTAATAGGTATGTTCATTTTTTCCTCTATCATTGAAATAACCAACTTATGCAATGTCAAACCTGAGTTACATTCTTCAAAATGAATTCTTTATGGTACAATACTTTAATTAAACTAGATAATCATTTTAAATATTGGTGCTCCTAGACTAATACAATGATTCTTTATTTGTATAGCAGTTGTCTGGGACATATGTGTTTACCCTTTTCTGAACTGCAAAGTTAGGTTTGTATTCTTTCTTCAGATTATAGAAAATATGAATTGTTATGTAATGCAATTTTGAATGTTTTTTCTAATACATTGCCAATAGCTGCAGTTTTATATCTCGAAACTTGCTAAAACATTTTGATAGTACTGGTCATGCTATTTATAAAATATATGGATAAATACAATTTTCTGCATATCTAACATGTTTATGAGTTGTATTTTATGGAATAATGAACTCTCCATATCTCTTTCTGAAGATGAATGGCAAAAGATATGGTTTTCTTGTACCTCAAGCTCATTACCTGCCATTATTTACCAAAACAATATTTAAATACTAAAAAATTGTTTAAGGACTACTCAAAAATTATATAAAGCTACATTGACCGATTTGTCAACATGTTAGCATTGTACATTAGCAGAAAGTTCTTTAAAAACATGTTTTACTTAATTGTTTACATATTTCTAACTGTTGGTGTAAAGTTTGGAATATTATTACAAAGATTTTGTATATCATTGATTTTTTGTCATACAAATTAAATATAAAGCTTTTATATTGACATCCTCACTTTCTCAACACCACATGAAAGTATTTGATTTCTTAATATCTTCTGATGTTAAGTCAATTCCTTCTGACCGGAAAGTTAGTATTCAACCCTCTATACATAAATGGTGCTCTTGGATAATCTTTAGGCGAGAAGGGGCAAACATTTGTGTTTTGTATCTCTTAAAAACTCATGCTCATTTCATCTTTTCTGGAAACCAATTGGTGTTTATGTGGATATGTTGCATTAGTTCTTCTTAATGGAATTGATTATAAAAATGATTACAAATGTGTCATTATAGTAATTTATACTGTGTGTATATATTATTTATTTAACAATTTTAAATACAAATAATTTTGAACACAAAAATAGATTATCATTTGGGAACAGTCCAGGAAGGAGAAACACACCCCTCAAATTATATTTTTGAATTAAACAAGATCATGACTTTTATTGCATGTCTAATTCCCCTGCCAGGTTTAAAACACTTTAAAGGTGCTTGGGTGCAGGCTCTGAATCAGACTTCCTGGCTTTCTGGAAATTAATCTGTGTAGCATAGATGTAGAACAAGGGGAAACTTGCACTGATCCATCTGTAGGAGTGTGAACTGAAAAATCAAGCAACAAAGGGTATCATTTCAAAATTGTCTGAAGTTTGGGTGGCTGGATTGCCCGCACTTTTACAGTGTTTTGTAACATCACATTGGCATAAAAAGAAGGAGATGGTGTACAGAACAAAGAGAAAAAAGTTGTATCTTATATAATGCATATGTGACACCTATGGATGTGAATAAGGTGATTGACATGCATTTATATGAGTATCTGGTTTAAGTTGTGAATCGCAGAATTAGTACGTGCAAAAGTATGATGTCCATATATGCTTCTGCAGGTGCTAACTCATGATCTTTTAATTTTTGCCATGCAAATATGAGTGTAAGTTGCACATTGCAAAATTAACTTGTGCTCATGCATAACGGGTGATTCATATACTTAAATTTAATTATTATTTGGTGTACGTTGTGCATTGGATAATTAGCTTATACAAAAGCATGGTATTCATGTGTCTATGCATGGCCTTAATCACTTTTTATGACTCACATAGATTTCAAGAAGTATTCTTGGTTTCCAGAAGATCAGATCTTTATTCCACTGGTCCTAGTTTTCCACAAACACCATAAACAATATTGCAAGAAGTAGTACAGCCAGTGGTGAAGCCTGGCAAGAGTTATTTGTTCTGTCATTATGTTGTGTATTACAACTAATGTGTTTAAGTACAATATTGTCTCTGAAATATTGACCTGCAGCAATATTGGCTGCAAGATATTGACTTTCACAATATTGTCAGGCTATGTATGTGTGAAATAACTGTTGCTATTGTGGAAGTCAATGTTTTGCAGTTGTTATTGCAAGTTGACATTTCAGAGTTGATAATGTGACATGCAACCTTAAATTAGTAACAGAAAACTGTTGAGCCAGAGCTGTTAATGATTCAAGTGCATGTAAGAGTATGCTCAGTCTGGTTCATAAAGACAGATTTTAAACAAAGAAGATGAAAGATAAAAAACAAAGTTACGGACAAGATGAATGCTGCAGATTTGGCAACACATACTTTCATTAGATGGAAGGAATCAGTTTATTGTCATATTAATGATACTAATAATAATGCCACGTAGTGTCCCTGTTCTAGGAGGCTGAATACTAGAAAGAGTTGCACACAGACAAGAGGACTTACCTGGGTCCAAAAAGCCAAGTTTTCAATTTTTTATGAAAATCAATTCCGAGGGTTCTAATCGACGTCCCTGAGGTAATGGGTTCCAGGTTTTCTGGGGTCAAATGGCGAAAAGCACATCTACCAATTCTGGCTTTTTTAACCCTAGGAACAGAGTCCATTTTAGCAGCAGCCGGCCTAATATTTTTTGCTGGGGCATAGGGAGTAACCCTGGATTGTAAATAGGCAGGGCCTTGGCAGGACAAAGCCTTGTAGCAAAAAGAGAGCCTTAAAAGTGATTCTCTGTTTCACTGACAGTTAGTGCTTTTTCTTCAATGTAGTGCTAATAGAAGCTCATCTCAGGAGCCCAAGCAGGGTCGAGCCGCCGCATTCTGCACACATTGAAGCCCATTCAGTATAGATAGGGTAACACCCAGATAAATAACATTCCAGTCCAGACTGGATATAACCAGAGCCTGGACTACTGTTTTCAGGAAAGAAATGAAGATTTTTTTTCCAGGGATCTCAACTTCCCAAAACACTTTCCTGCAAGGGCATTGATATAGGCATCAAAGGAACGTTTCTCATCAAACCAGATGTCCAGGTTCTTAACCTTGGGCTTAAGGGATGGTAAAGGACCCACATTGACTGGCCACCACACGTTGGACCAGATGTTGACATGCTTGCCCTGTACCAGAACCTCAGTCTTCCCAGCATTCAGCTTTAAACAGTTATGGCTCATCCAGGCATCAACATCTGATAGGCACACCTGGAGAGAAGAGGCCATATGCTCAGTGTTGTGGGACAAAGTGATGACAGGTCGAGTGTCATCAGCATATGAAATAATGGTGAAATCATATTGCTTAACAACCGCAGCCAAAGGGCTGACATAAACATTAAAAAGACTTGGACTCAATGAATAAATGGATGTTTTGATGGGTGTCTTTGAAAATGATCCATATTTCAATATTTTTTAATTTGTGTTTTGTTCTGCAGTCAATACTTCCATTGAGATTATCCATCATTCTTTTGCTTGCCCTTTTATAGAAGCTGATGGGCATGGAACCTTCAGGACCTACCTATAGTTAATCCGGTAATGCCATTGGGAAGGTGAATTGCCATTCAGGTTGCCTAATCACTTATTTGCCTTATCCTCTGTGCACAATATCCTGTGCATGATGGTTTAGTATGCCTTCTGACAGAAGGAAAATACTTAGGGCCTGATTACGAGTTTGGTGGTTGGACTAACAGACCGCCAAGACAGTGGTCCCAAAAACGCTATGCTATGCTGGCAGTCCCCAGACCGCCGTATGACGATGAATACAGGTAGAACCTGCGCCCGCCAAGCCAAAGTGCAGACCGCCAGAAGTGCTGTAATCTGCAATCATGACTGTCCATACCCTGTCACCATCAGCGCGAGGCCAACAATCAAGCCTATTACAAACACACAGACGATGTGGCGGCCCCCTTGCAGCTGTTAGCCAATGGCAGTCGATCACCGCGGTCTGCGTACAGCAAAATAACTGTTCACATTGGATGAATGAAAAAACAACACAGGTGACAATTATGGGCCCTGCGGACTCACCTGCAAATCACACTATAAAACACACCCTTATACAGACCATGATCCTTTGCCTCTCCATTGCAGCACAGTAAGACAGAGACCACACTACGTTTTGTAATTTTTGTCACATAAGGCAGCCTTTTTGCCCATCCCATTTTTCACCTTTCACACACTTCTACTGTTTTTTTCATTTTTGTCCCAAATATCATTTCTCTTGTTTACTTTGTCACTGGCACTCACTTTATTTTCAGTCATGCCATGCACCAAAAATCCAAGTTTTTCAGAGGATGAGTTGAGAGTCATGGTAGATGAAGTCATAGG
This sequence comes from Pleurodeles waltl, assembly GCF_031143425.1. NCBI lineage: Eukaryota > Metazoa > Chordata > Amphibia > Caudata > Salamandridae > Pleurodeles > Pleurodeles waltl. Next base: position 678,322,736 of record NC_090450.1, on the reverse strand, counting down.
AGTAGAGCCACAATTGTTTGGAGCACAAGTCCAACAACTTCTCTCAGTAAGAAAATGGAAATGTGGCAAAGGATAGTCAACAGAGTGAATGCTGTAGGTACCACCTTGCACACAAAGAAGGGCATTAGGAAGAGATGGAATGACCTGAGGGGCAAGGTGTGTTCCCTGGCTTCCTGGCAACAGAATGAGGCCAACAAGACGAGCAATGGTCCTCCCAGTGCTGCATTACAACTCTCCATGGGAGAGAAGGTCTTGGCCATCCTGCATCCTGAGAACGTGACAGGAACACCTGGAGGAGCAGAGTCTGGTAAGTTACGACACAAAACCTGTTGCCAAACTGCAATGTCCTGCATAGTCACAGCTCAGCTTTGCCACTGTGTTGTTCATTGACTATTCAAATATACAACACACAGAGTATCTGAGATGTAAGGCTGTCAGTGTGTTCTGTTAAACTAAACATCACAGCTACCAAGGCACATCACATGCCATAAGATGGAATGGTGCCTGTAGGTGTGGAAACATCAATAAATCATCCCAGGACTCATGATATGTCTCAACATGTAAATGTATGCTACAACCTAAATGCAGCCTGCCAACAGAAATATAATACCCAGCATTTCTCTAGTGTGTGAAGTAGAGGGATAGACCTGACTACAACTCACAGGAGGCCCTGTTCCTGTCACTCCAACCACCAGTACAGTGTTTACTTTCCCAAAGACACCTGTGCATGAACTCTTACATTAAGTTTGCTCACCTGGGAGTATGCCATTTATCTAGTGTGTGATGTAGAAGGATTGGCCGGACTTCAAAGCCCAATAATCCCTGTTCCTGTGAATACAGACACCAGCCCAGTGTTAACTTTCCCAAAGACACCTGTGTGTGAACTCTCAAATTAAGTTTACTCACCTGGGAGTGAGCAAAATACAGATCATGCTCAATTCAGAGACATGTTTGTCTAGCTAGTACCATCTTGACCTGGTATCCCAAAATTAAACTAGTGAGGACAAGAATGACACCTTACCAAGTTTGTACACCAAGTATTCTTAAGGTCTTAACCTGCACCAGCAGATTGGTAGTGGCAGCAAACACATTGACACACCACTGCACACATGATGACTGCAGATACAGATACAACAAAGTTGTGTGTTTGCCTGTATCACACTCCAAATGATCAAATGCACATGTTGCCTCTCCACAGTGTTGGCATCACTGTTGGTAAAATGTCATTTTAATTCCCTCATCCAAACTGCAAAAGATCAGAACATCTACAGAGCTGCTTGAGTCCAATAGTCTAGGTAAGCTTCACACATGTCATGTCAAGTACTCCAGTACCATAGTAACATGGCACAATAGGCTAACCTACAACCTAATAATGTCCAGTGTCTCCACTCACTGTGATACAAAACCTATGAAGGTAGATGGAACAATGTACTCTCTTACTCAACAGGTCAAGCTGGCATAGCCCCTGGGCAGATCTCATCCTCCGACCAGACTACTCACCCTCCCCCGATGAAGACCTCAGTGATCACAACACTCCTGGACATGTGGTGTAGAGGACGGTCATGGCACATCTGGACAACCTGGTCAGACGGCAACAGTGAGTTTCACTCTGTGCCCACAACTACACCTCTCAGCCCTGTTGCATCAACATCACAGACAACAACGAACCCCACAACCTGTGTACCAAGCACAGTTTCTACCATCTTGTGCCCCCCAGTCCTGGATCCTGACGTCCAACCCAACACTCCTGACACTGAGGTTCTGGGACCCAGTTGGAGAGGGCATCCTGTGCCAAGGACATAGGCTCGTGGGGGTAGGGTCTGTGGGAGGGATGCTGAGGGCCGGCAGAGTGAAGCCACTGAGGCCACTCATGACCAGGATACCATCGACCAAGGCTTGGGGGTCTATCAGAAGTCCGAAGGCGTGATGGGCCAGGTATTGACTAAACTCCAGGAAATTAATCAGCTACAGAGGTACATGTATAGAGACATGTGCGAACAAATAGAAGCCCACAATTCCAACATGTTCTCCCTAACAGGGGTGCTGAAGAACATCCGTACAACCCTGAGCAGGAACTTTCAATCCCAATCTTCCTGTTCCTTTGGGACTACTACATCAGGCCCAAGTACATCTGCGGCAGACACAGGAAGGGAGGTCCTGCCAGAGGCACAACCACCCACAGAGACTCTTGCCTCTGTTGCTGCTGATCCCCCGGAAGGGGGGACGTCTTTGTAAGAATCCAGGAGGTGCAAGCAACCTCCTCCCTAATGTCTTCCTTTGTGTATCACACATACACTCTATGGACTGATCCTCAACCACATTCCATTTCCATTGGGAGGAGTGCTCTGGACATTGGACTTCCAATGGTGTGGCATCTACTCCAATTATTTCATTCACCATGACTGACCCCTTCACTTTACATTTTGTTTATTTCTATTACAATTTTGTTTTATGTAGCAGCATTGCAATAAATTCACCTGTCACAAACTCATTGTCTGCTATCTTCAAATTAACATTTAAGTGTGTAGATATGTCAGACCATGTGAAGCATACGATGAAGATCCAAGGTACTTGTGCAAGCAGGAATATGTTGCATGTACACAGTGTCCAGCTCAGAATTACAACCATTACACACAAACACATACATACAAGTGACTTGTCAAAGAAGACATGTTATTACCTTGTTCAGCTCATAGGGTGTCAATATGTCTGAATCATAGCAAATCATACATGATGGAATCACACTGGGTAAATGATCACATCTACAGGTACAGACTTTCAGACCATGGAAGGAAGGTATTTATCAGATATTGTCCTGTAGAATAGGCAAATATTAAAGTGGTTGATGTCACCAGCTGGAGCCATATTGCCTACCACACAAACGTAACCCACATCATATAATGAAAGACGCAGTCAGATGGCAGTACAACAGTTTCTGATCATAGGGACATAACAATCCAGTGCTTCGGCATCTGGTGGTATGACACAAACAAATGTCAGTGATGTGTTATAGGCACTTTGGCCTACAATGATGAAACACAACATCAGCTACATACAGTTAATGCAAAAATAGTGTTTAGCCAATGTGAAAGGAAACTAACATGAATTTGGCCTAGGACTACATATTTTCTGACCACATGATCACACACATAATGCATCAGGGTCAGCACACAACAAGGAACAAGTCCAATGGAGTCTTCCAAACTTCCATCATATCACTGTGCAAGATGTCATGGCACTGGTCTTGTACACCCAAGGTTTGTGACCTACATTCCCAGGAACAATCCATGTCCATTTCATTTGTCCAAAAGGCATCATATACCTGCCAATGTCACAACTCTGAAATGCCCATGTGAAGATATCATGGTGAAGGTACATGGACAAAGAACAAAACAAGGAATATAGCTATCAAGCCATACATGTGGCACAAGTCACATAGCAAAGCATTTCTGATTGCAAGTACATTACACCCATTACACATCACAACTGTCAACTACATAAGGGCCAAATGTGACCCCTATGGTTGTCTACACATGTGTCCACAACATGGATTGCCCAATGCCCTGGTATGTGCTCCTCAAATTCTCCTTGAAATTTAACAATCTGTTTCGACCACCAAAAATACCGTCAGTGGTGGTGGACGGTGCACCACTGTAATATGCAATCTGTTCCCAACAACAAACTGCGCTGTTGATTGTGTAGTGGAACCTAAACAACAAGGTTGCTTTATAATGTTTGTGATGATCAGACACATATATTGGTGTTGTGATGCTTTTATAAAGGCCCTATAATGTATTTCCAAATGCCAAAATGGCGGATGTCTGACCTACTTCACTGGACATTAGGAACCGCCTACGGCCGCTGCTGGAAGTTGACTGTGCAGTGAGTGGTTCCAACCGAGGCGGACACAACCATAGGCCCTTGCTTTCTCTCCTGGGGAGCTGGAGAGGCGCTCTGTGGAGGTCCTTCACCTGTATGATCAGCTCTATGGCTCACCAGAGGAGTAGGTAAGAAACTCATAGGCATATTTGACTCTGTTCAACACCATCCATTCCTTCCTCATAGGCTGCAATGTGCCTCTGTGTGCCAGTTAGACCTTTTGGGTGCCTGTTGTCACATTTTGTGTGCCCTACATTGGATGTATATGGTGCAGGAAGGGGAAAAAAGTACTCTATGTATTTAACATTAACGTTGTGTTGTGTGATAAGGCCTAGATCCTCCTCGTATTGTGTTGGAAATGGGGTCTTTGGTTGGCAGTCAGGTTACCCCCTGTCCAAGCAAGGACCCTCACTCTAGTCAGGGTAAAGGAGAATCACCCTCAGTTAACCCCCGCTGACCCCCTTGGTAGCTTGGCACAAGCAGGCAGGTTTAACTTCAGAAGCAATGTGTAAAGTAATTGTACCAACACACACAGTGAGTCAGTGGAAACACTACAAAATTACACAACACAGGTTTAGAATAATAGGTAATATTTATCTAAACAAAACAAGACCAAAATGATAAAAATCCACCATACACAAGTCAAATTATGAATTAAAAAGCAAAAAGAGTCTTAAATCCTTCAGAAAACAGTGCTAACACTGTTAGCGTGCAAAAGCACCTGGGTAGCTTTCAAAATAACACTGCACGGGCGAGTGTGCATTGGAAAAGGCCAGCGATGTGTAGATTTCTCACTCGCAAGTGAGACAGTGCGTCGTTCCTCCTCCGGTCTGGGTTGGCGTGCGTCGTCGTTCCTCTCCGCAAGAGAGCGATGCGTCGATCTGGACAGGCACCTTGGGTCTGGGTAGGCTTTGCATTGTTTTTCCACGCCCAGTGAGGTTTGGGTCAAAAATCCTGTTGCACGGTATCAGAAAACCACTCTATGTGTGGTTGCGACATTAACAGCCTCCGTCAGCGGGTGCTGCGTGTTGTTTCTCCAGCCACCTTGCATTGATCGTCCCGCCACAATGCAGGTGGAGTGTTGATTTCAGCCACGAAGCCAGCGGCGCATCGTTTCTCAGCCTTGTCTCGGAAGGTGCATGGAAAAGTTCCCTGCACTGTGGTCTGTGCGTGGATTTTCAGTCTTAGTCTGCAAGCTTCACCTTTCAAGGGCCCAGGAACTTGAGAAGGTAGCACTTGGCAGGGCAGGAGTCTCAGCAGAGAGTCCAGGTGCTAGCAGGGGAAGTCTTTGATGGCCCTGAGACTTCAACAACAGGAGGCAAGCTCAGGTAAAGCCCTTGGAGATTCTTCACAAGCAGGAATGCACAACAGAGTCCAGTCTTTGACCCCTTTCACAGGCAGAAGCAGCAACTGCAGGATAGCTCCACACAGCACAGTCACAGGCAGGGCAGCACCTCTCCTCAGCTCTTCAGCTGTTCTCCTTGGCAGAGGTTCCTCTTGATTTCCAGAAGTGATCTACTTTTCAGGGGTTTGGGTCCTGCTCTTATACCTATTTCTGCCTTTGAAGTAGGCCTACTTCAACGGAAAGTCTCTCTTGTTTGTGAGATCCTGCCTTGCTCAGGCCGGGCCCCAGACACACACCAGGGGGTTGGAGACTGCATTGTGTGAGGGCAGGCACAGCCTTTTCAAGTGTAAGTGACCACTCCTTCTCTCCCCCAAGCACAGATGGCTCATCATGATATACAGGCTACACTCCAGCTCCCTTTGTGTCCCTGTCTAGAGAGAGATGCCAACTGTCAAACTAACCCAGATAGGGAATCCAAACAGGCAGAGTCACAGAATGGTTTAAGCAAGGAAAAGCCTACTTTCTAAAAGTGGCATTTTAAAACACACAATCTCAAAACCTTTACTAAAAGATGTAATTTTACATTTTGAGTTCAGAGACCCCAAACTCCAAATGTCTATCTGCTCCCAAAGGGAATCTACGCTTTAATCATATTTAAAGGTAGCCCCCATGTTAACCTATGTGAGAGATAGGCCTTGCAACAGTGAAATCAAAATTTGGCAATATTTCACTGTCAGGACAGATAAAACACATTAGTATATGTCCTACCTAAAACCTACAAGTCACCATGCCCATGGGGCTACCTAGGGCCTACCTTAGGGGTGTCTTACATGTAAGAAAAGGGAAGGTTTAGGCCTGCCAAGTGAGCACACTTGCCAAGTCGAATCGGCAGTTCAAAACTGTACACACAGACACTGCAGTGGCAGGTGTGAGCCATGTTTACAGGGCTACTAATGTGGGTGGAACAACCAGTGCTGCAGGCCCAGTAGTAGCATCGGATGTACAGGCCCTGGGCACCTCTAGTGCACTGTACTAGGGACTTACCAGTAAATCAAAAATGCCAATCATGGAAAGCCAATTACATACACATTTTATATAGGAGCACTTGCACTTTAGCACTGTATAGCAGTGGTACAGTGCCCAGAGTAACAAAAACAGCTACAACAGAGTCCAGCACACATCAACAACCTGGGAGCCACAGGCAAAAGGTTAGGGGAGGAGTGGGAGGACCTGAGATGCTGGCCGGAAGATCGCCGAGGTGTGGCTGGGCAGTCCTTCCAGCGTGGGCAGGGCGCACGTTGGAGCCTGACCCCCTAATGGTCCGCAATTCTGTGGTGGCCTCCCTGATGGGCTTTTGAGGGGAGCACAGCAGCTACAAGGGGGTGAGTCCTGTGCATATTCCTGCCTATTACATTGCCAAGTTGATGTACTAGAGTCTGCCATCTCCCCCTAAAGATTGGAGATGGTTCATGTGTGACACACAGGATGAGTAATTATTTGTGTAGATATGGAAGTTGGTGCACGCTGATGTGCCTTGCATATTGGCCCAGTGATCTGGGACACAAAAGAGTACAGCCCACAACCAATTAACTTTCCAGGGCCAACACATGACTGAGTACAGTTATCAATCAAGTCATGTTGTTTGTTGTTGTGGGTATCATTTGTACCTAACAGTCCACCTGTCTTCAGTGTGTCAGCCCAAACAACATGAAATAATAGATCACTGTACTCAGCCATATGTCTGCTCGAGTGAGTAGATTGGCATCAGTCTGCCACAGGCCACAGGCCATTTATCTTTAGTGTGTCACGAGCTCTGGAGCCATTCTACAGTCTGTCATGTAAAGAGGGCCATCATACATGTGACAAAGCATACATTGCTCTTTGGGTGCAGTCACAGATCAATACTTTCCCTTGGTAATTAGTGGCTGTCCAGTAACTTGATTTTGGTGACACCACTGTTGCCATCATTCCTTTTGCCTACATTTTAGCATGTGTATCTTTCACTTCTGCCATATCATTTTCACTGCTGTTTCATACAAGGTCCCCCTGACTTTATCGGATGATGTCTGATTCCCTCACAAATGTGTGCATGCCAACATGTGTTTGGAATTGGATTTATGTGATGGGGTACAGTTCATGTGGTGCCACAGACAGGAGTGTGTCACCATTGATTGTTGGCTCACACATACCCTCACCCATCATTCCATGTAATTTGGCATGTACAATTGCATAAGCAAAGAAGGACTGGCAGATAGGACTACAGTTTTTACTCTCAATGTGCATTTCCATGCCATTGATGTAGAATCATTCAGCAAAGTGCTTAGCTAATGTTAGATGGTGAAGGTTCATTGCCTAACTGTTGACATGCATCAGGGGGTAGTATCTTGCAGTAATGTGCGAATCATATGTGGTTGTGTACAACCATTCAACCAGAGAAATCTGTGTTTCCATGACAAAAAGGGACAGTGACATGCCTTCCCATTGAGAAACATGTTAAGGGCCTTCAACAGGTACTTGAGAATCCCATGGTCTCTACAACATTCAAAGGACTATTGGCTTTTACTTATACAATCTGAATAGGGTATTCTCAGGAGTACCAATCAAGAGAGGTGATTTCCCTGGCGCTAGCTGATTCATTGTGGTGTGGATATTTGAAGACACATCTCCTTGTCATTTTACTAAATTTTTCTCCAGTGTACATTTCTGTGCAAGGTGTGTTATGTATCTGAGCAACATTAGAACAACCTCCATGTGTCTATTTAGACAACGTACACATAGGGAAGTGACCATTGAGGATTTTTTCCAGTGTGACATGGGTGTTTCCATGCCACCTTCTTCCAGCTACTGTTCTCCTTTCAGCAACATGGCTGGATTATTTGGCCATCATTTCATCATGATATGGTATTGGGTATATGAAGATTAGCTGTATGCATGGCCTTGTGTGGGATCTGTGAGACTGAACTTGGCATTGCCATACTATTTTGTGACAATATGTTACTGAGGGATGCTACATACAGCAAACCATACGGCTCCTACTTGCTCCTTAGGTATTGTGATTTCACAACTTCAGCCATGCAATGGAGCATTCTGTGATTCTGAATTTCCTGTGGGCAGCTGTTTCACAGTTCATGTAGCATGCATGTGGTGTTGAAAACTTTGGAGCCACATTGCTGGAGCTTGTAGATGGGAGCTACTGTACATTGTGGTAATGTTTGCTAATCACAGCTGTTGTTCAAGTGTGATCAGGCACTTGTAGTGACCCTATTTGTCTTCGTAATTTCAGCATCAACATAGACAAGTGGAGGAGACAAGACAAAACTAAGGGGGGAAGCAGCTGGCCACGGTACCTCCCGTCATGAAACATCTGACACTGTGGGACCCAGTGGCCAGGAGGGGAGTGCCACGGAGGACACAGAAGCCACATCATCATCTTCTAATTATTCCTCTATTGGCCATGCCGTAGTGGTGGTGGACCCATCAGGACATGCTCCTGTTCCATCGTTGTCCCCCACCCCCAGTTCCATCTCCACCATCCCTGTTGCTCCCCACCCAGTTGGCTAGTCCCGCTTACCCAAGAGGGTGGGTGTCTCCTTTGCTCCAGGCACCTCACCCCCTACCGCCGTTACTCTTGCTGCCCTGAGTGAGGAGTCTTTTAACCTCCTGAGGAGTATCTCTGTTGGTCAGACTGCCATTCTGAATGCCATCCAGGTGCAGTCCCAGCAGATGGTTGCATACCTGGAAGGCATTCATAGTGCCATGTTTGGCCTACAGAGATCTTTTCAGGCTCTGGCCTCCTCATTGATGGCAGCCTTCCACCCCCCACAATCCTAACACCCATTGTCTACCTCTTCCCTATCCAATTTCCCTAGTCCCCTACCTGTCCCAAGGACAGAGACACATCCACACACACACACACCTCTACACACACAGTCACTCACACACACTTACCACCCCCACCAACCTGCACAACACACTCATCATACCCACAGACACCACCCCAACACCCACAGACCCACACACCACATCCAACATGCCCCCAAGCACCACCCCAACACACACAGTCCCACTCATCACAGAATACATACCACCAGACACCACCCCAACACCCACCGACACAGCCACCACACCTACCATAACCCAGACCCCACCTCAACACCCACACACCACAAACACCATACCCCCAGACACCACTCCAATACCCACAGACACAGCCACCACACACCATAACCCCAGGCACCACCCCAACACCCAGAAACACAGCCACCACTCCCACATTACTCAGCACCTCCACCTCACAGCCCCCTAAGAACCGCAAATGCCCACACTCACACATGCAACAGATTCCATGCAAACCCAAGCATGCCTCAGACATGCGTACACCAGCGGCGTCAACACTCACAGCCAACACAGCCACTTACTCAACCTCCCAACCCCTAATCCCTTCTGCAGTCTCTACATGTTTCCCAAAGAAAGTTTCCTTTTTGACCTTGCCCCTATTCCTGTGATCCCCACCGTCTCTCCAAAAACTAAAAGACCCTATCCAAATCCCAACCCACCCTCCACATCCAAGGCCTCCCCTGTCGCACCTGCCTCCCCTGAAATCAGCCATTACCTTCCCACCCCAAAAAAGAAGCTTACCCCTCCAAACGTTAAGCCCACCCCTCCCAAAGTGAAGCCCACCCGTCCCAAATCCAACTCCACCTAATCCAAGGATGATCCCTGAGGTGCTTGCATGCCCACTTGATGCCTATTCTTATAGAGGTTCTTTGGCAGTGATCATAGTCAATCTGGTGCACAGAACTTGCAGGGACTTTCTAATGGACTGGCCAATGGCCTCTAACTCTCATTACTCTAGAGTTAATAAACCCAAGGTGTTTTTTTGGGTACACATTTCTCCTGCTATTACTTTTCTGCCTTTTTGCTGTTCTTGAGTAATTTGTAATGTATGCCCACAGGTGTCTATGATTCACCCTGATTGCTGTTTCATTTGCTGTGGTTGGCAAGTTCTGACTTTGGGGCAGTGTTGGTGTCAACCAGGACAAGGGTAGATGTTCACTGGATGGATATGTGGGTGATAATCCAATTGGGGTGTCATTGCATTGTGTTTTATTTGCTATGGTAAGTATTTCATCTTGCCTTGGCCAATGTCAACATATATTGTGTTAGATTTGTCCCTCTGATGTAGATTCTACATTTGTATCATGTGTGCAAGCTAGAGTTTTGTTTGTCCACACACAGAGGGTGTTCAATTGTGCTACCTTCCTACATGTGTGTACCTTCCAGCTACTTCATCTATATGTGTGACCCAAAATGTTGCTGTTGTGTTTGCTTACTTGACTTGCACTTACACGTTTGGTAGATTGGCATGTCACTAGCCTCTACTATTGGTTGTCCCTGAGATAGATGAAGGCCCAGTTCCTATGTAAATAGTGTTTTAGGGGCATGTGCAAAGTGAAATGTGTCCCAGGGCAGCATCCTTCTTTGAGTGTCTCTGATGCCCCATCCCTATTCTGCAGGTACTCTTTACATTGTGAGCTTAGGATATTTGTCTCACAAAATATTGTGCATCCCATTGACCTTCCATTGTATGCATGTTTCATGGAAGGGGTGTTTGGGTTAAAAGACACACCCATACATATGTGTCTTCAATATAACGACAAGCCATGGCATGTGAGCAATGTGAGGGTGTAAGTTCAATTACGTGTGGTTTGATGTGTGTTGCTGTTGTGTGACACGTTGTTCTGTACACTTCACTGTCCCTGAAACTCAGATGAGCAGACATGTCTGGTTTTGTGGAGTGTGGAAGTGCAGTGTCAGTGACTTGCCCAAAAGGGGGCATCATGGGGCTGTGATTGGGTCATTCATTGTGTACGACTCCGACTCGGTACACACAAAATTTAACTTGGTCCATGGAGCACAAACCACATACCATATGGATGGTGGCACGTCGATCTGCTGTTGAGTTTAGGGACAAAAGTAGGTGTGTGGTCTTACTGTCGGTTGGGTCCACAGCGGCATGGATTTTGGGCTCCATCTATCAGCAGCGCCAGGACATAATAGATCGGCTCCATGGCAGCACATAATATGAGATGCTGCTTACAGGTGAGTTCTTACCTTTAATGCCTCTGTTTCCACCAGCTGGGATGTGGTGGTTGGAGCCCCACAGTCATGTCAGTGGAAGGCGATATCATAATCTGTGGAAACAGTGTCTCCAACTGCCTCATTCGCCTGTCTCGCGGCAGTCTGCGCTGCCTGGTGGTGGCAGGGGGAACGCCGCGGTCTTTGTTCTATGAAACCACATGCATATTATTACAGTGGTCCAACCACCAACCTGATGGCGGTCCCACCGCCACTGCCACCATGGCAGTCCGTGGACCATCAAACTTGTAATCAGGCCCTCATTCTCAAAATGTCTCTAATACAAGAAAAGTGTATAACATTTGTTTGGTTTGTATTGATATCGCTACATCATAGACACACTTTTTCCTTCTAAGGGCATATTTCTTACAGTTTTATTGGAGTATAATATGCATGATGTATTTTTAGCAAACTAGTCAATATTTGCCACTGGTACATGTTGTTTTAGTTATAGATATAGTTACCTGTCAAAGATTGTCAACAGTGTCTACTTCTTTACTTCGCAAATACATCAATTGTGCTTTCCAATCATCTATATCCTATCTTTTCATAAAATAACATAGTCCCAGTAAAATAGTAGGCATTGTAAATTACCTAACAAACAATGAAATGGTCGAAGGGTATAATCAATAATTGTAACTGCACATTTACCACCTTTTTAGAAGATATTGTAACTATATCAATTTGCTATTTGTCTGATTTAGGCTTTGATGTTGCCCCGAGCATCAAGTACATCACCAATGCATGAAATATGATTCCTTAGCACTAAATTGGTAGTGACTGTCAGGGCTGGAAAGACTTGGGGCCGTATTTATACTCTGGTTGCGCCGAATTTGCGTCGTTTTTTTCGACGCAAATTCGACGCTAAACTAACGCAAACTAACGCCATATTTATACTATGGCGTTAGACGCTTCGGGCGCCAAAGTGCCCGGAGTGTGCGTCATTTTTTAGCGTGAACCCCTTCCTTGCGTTAATGATATGCAAGGGAGGCGTTCCCGTCTTAAAAAATGACTCCCAGGCCTTTACGTGGTATTTATACTCCCGGGCAAAAATGACGCCCGGGAGTGGGCGTGGCCAAAAACGGCGCATTTGCGCCGCTTTTTAACGCCTGGGTCAGGCATGGCGTTAAGGGACAAGTGGGCTCAAAATGAGCCCAGAGTGCCCTCCCCTGCCCCCAGGGACCCCCCCTGCCACCCTTGCCCACCCCAGGAGGACACCCAAGGACGGAGGGACCCATCCCATGGACATTAAGGTAAGTTCAGGTAAGTATTTTATTTTTTATTTTTTGTGGCATAGGGGGGCCTGATTTGTGCCCCCCTACATGCCACTATGCCCAATGACCATGCCCAGGGGACAGAAGTCCCCTGGGCATGGCCATTGGGCAAGGGGGCATGACTCCTATCTTTACAATGATAGGAGTCATGTTGATGGGGGATGGGCGTCGAAAAAAAATGGCGCAAGCCGGGTTACGACGATTTTTTAGCGTCAACCTGACTTGCGCCATTTTAAGACGCCCTAACGTCATTTTTTCCCAACGCCGGAGCTGCCTGGTCTACGTGGTTTTTTTCCACGCACACCAGGCAGCGCCGGTCTGATTGCGCCGTCTAACGCCATTCCATAAATACGGCGCCCACATGGCGCTTCAGAATGGCGTTAGACGGCGCAAATTTTTTTGACGCTAAACTGCGTTAGCGCAGTTTAGCGTCAAAAAGTATAAATATGGGCCTTGATTACCCCAAAGTGCTGTGAATGTATTGAACTTATGTAACTTAAGCATGTTCCCAATATTCTCTCACGAATGCATCATGTCCTGTTTACAGTTTTGCCGGATTTTTCGAAGAACTTGGGGTGATTCTATTTCGTCAAACACCCTGGGGGCATCATTAAATATATTATATATAAATTATATATAAATATATTAAATTAGATCACTATTAGAATTTGGAGCTAACGGATCGTTAACATTTTCTAATGTGTATTCTACCTGTCCATTAATCTTTGCGAAATCAGGGTGTGCTGTCTAGCCTCTTCTAATTTATATGCACGTTTTAGTGAGCAATTGTGGGTAATTCTGGGAACGTTATAATTCCAAACAAAACTGCTTACAATAATTAGAATAACAGAGGCCCCCACAGCTCCAGCAGGTTCCTTGTTTTGAAGGGGGGCCCTTAAGCCTTGCCACTGCACGCCTGGCAGATAGTGTGCAGTGCCATGGCGCAGAAAGAAACAGAAAAGCAACACCATTCATTTAATAGCGATGGCAGATAGAAGCCCAGCAAAAGGTACTCCATGTCCATATGTCGATGGTGGAGCGTAATGCCCCTATGGCGTGGGCGTGGGGGGGCAAACACCCAGGGGGGCCTCATTGAGCCCTAGACTAATAAATATCTGTGCAATCTAGAAGACTCAAGGGAATTCTGCAGTGGAGGCCCTCATATTGCATAACCCCACTGCTGATATGTGATTTCTGTTTGTCAAAAAGGGTTTCTGCATATAAAGTTTTGGCAAGATTGTAATTTTGACACATTTCACTCTTCATTTGGTATCAGTTTAAAGAGAAGAGACCTTCCATGCTTTTAGAGAAGGAGACCACAAATACTTTTCGTTTTTTGTACGTAATCAGTCTGACCTCCATGCAGTGGCTTTTTGTACCCCGAGCGTTAGCAGCTTAAAAGAGGAGTAGCCACTGCACATGATTGCTTTCTTTGTAATGTAGTGCCCACTAAAGGTCTTCTCTGCAAATCTCTCCACTCTTCATTCTGTACTCTCCAGGGCAGGGTTACCAAGAGAGACAAGTTAAAGAAGGAGAAAGAAAGACATGATGAAAACATCTAACATGGTAATACATCAGCAAATAGAAATAGAGCTATGGGGAAAAAAAGATAAGAATAAACATAATGTGAGGGAAAAAAGGTGGTAGAAAGAAAATGGAAGAGGAGACAGGAGAAGCAAGAAATGGTCAAAGGTGAAAAGTAAAAAATATGGAATTAAGGAAAAGTAAGAGCTAAAGTGGAGGGGAGGGAGAATGAAAAGAATAAAGGAAGAAATGGCACAAGGATGGACAACTGGAAGGATAAAGGGATGAATGGATTGAAGGGTGAAATAATCTTTTGAAAGAATGGAAGAAAGGGTGAAAGGATGCATGGATGGTTGGATGAAAGGATTAATTGGTGAAAGGATGAAATCATGTAACTGTGAAAGGATGGATTATCAACGTGTGAATAACATGATCATTGGATGGATGAATGGATGCATGGACAGAAAGTTGAAAGTTTGGAAAGGTAAAAGGATAGATGGGTGAATGCATGAATGCATGAAGCATGTAACAGTGAAAGGATGAATGAATGACGTGAACAAAATACTTGGATGATGGATGGAAAGGTGAAAGAATGGAGGGATGAAAAGGTGCAGGGATGAATGGGGAAAATATAAAAGAATGAAAAGGTGAAAGGATGTATGGAATTGGGGCTGTTGAAAGGATAAATGGATGGATGTTAGGGTGAAGGGGGCCAGTTTAGGAAGAGCAGGGCATACTTGATTTTTCATTGGGTGTCTTTAGCAGTTTAGTTCAAATAGGGGCCATTTTATATTTCTGGCTATTCCTTTGCCTCTATAACAACATTCCTTAACTTTGTGTCAGTCTTAGCCACATTGACTGTGTACCTCGTAAAATGCTCAAAATTCTTCAATATTTTCTATCACTTTCATTAAGGATCCTGAATGGGAACACAATACAAGCAGTTTGTATGCATAACATTTAACTTCCTTTTACTTCATGAGATATTGCGCTTAGTTGAAACCCATGAATGTGTCATGACATGACAGGGACAAAAATAAAGTAAGAAGTATGATTGGACATTGTATGTAGTCAATAAAGGGGTGTTCAGCCTTCACATTATTAAAAAACAGTGTCATCTTTATTAGCAAAAATTCGGCGATTTCCAGAATAGTATGCACCAAAATATCGCAGGTAAAAATATTGTCTTTTTACCTTGTTAAAACACCTAACTATGTCATATTATTGCTATATTGAATATTGTATTTCATTTTTTGTTACCATTTCTTTTGTCAGAGTATTTTAATGTATTACCATTTGTCGCTATTTTTTATTATGCTGTAGTACAGTGGATTGCATTTTTGACTTGGCAATATATTTTAAGAATTATGTTTTATTTTATTTAATTTTCTTATTTCATTTACATGTTCCTGGATGTGTTTGGGAGAACCATAGGGAGAGTCTAGAAATATATATCATAATATTTGTAATAACATGTTAAATATTTTTTACATTTAAATTGGTTATGAGAATATTTATTAAGTAAATTAGTTCATTAATGTTAATGTGTACCATTTTGTGTAATTCATTTTTCATAAAATAATATATATTTTTGATTAATTAGTATTTTTTTGTAATGTTTGTGTGTATTTAGCATATAAGAAATTGATTTTCTGGTTTTGGTGGTTTGTTGGATATGTCGGGGAGTAGGGAGGAAGGTGTGTTAATTGTATATTTTACACTTTTCCTTGTGTACTTTATTTTTTATTAGTTACTTCGTTTATTAAATATGTCAGTTATTAAAATTAATTGTTTTGGAACATCTAATCAATATTTTGCTGTTTTGACACGTTGTAAAGCATTTATTTTCATGTTAATTAATATGTTTATTTGCATTGTGTTTGTGTTTATAATGTTTAATGAATTGTATTATTTAATTTTAATGCTGTGTTCGTGTGTTTACATGCAACAAGAGTTGATTAATTTACTTTGATCATTTTTCCATTTTCTTGGTGATTTTATGTTTCAATTTTGTGAATTATTTGTTCTAACATTTTATACAGTGTTTAATTATATTCAGTTTATTTGGTAACAATATGCCATTTATAGATGTATTTACTTCAGTAGTATTTTTAGCTTTAAAAATGCTGTTTATATTTTATAGTTTTTTTAATGGTTTTGCTTTGGGATTTTCAGTATATTAATAATTTGTATGTTGTGGATTTATATTTTAATTATACTTTAATTAATAGTATTATTAATTGATGTATATTTATTTAAAATTGTATATATAATGTGCTTGATATGATTTCAGTGATAGTAATTTTTTAATTAACATTTTTTTATGTTAACCTACTAGGATTTTATACATTTGTATTGGTTTCTATTAGGACTGTAAATAGTAAATGTGATTTTTTAAAGTCCTAGGGCCTCACTACGAGACTGGTGGGCCAACCATCGGCCCACCAGCACCGTGGAGAGGAGACCGCCGTGGAGCTAGCTGTCCGACCGCCATCAACCGAGGATCGCTGTACTCGTGATGAGGCCCTTAAACCTTTTCACTACTGGTCAGGATTGATTGGAATAGTATGTTTCATTGTTCTAAAACTGAACATTTTCCTTACAGTTGCTTAGATTGGAGTGGGAATAGTAACTCTGACAGTTCCGAAGACCAACGGTTTCTGTATTTGGCTGAGGTGGAATGGAAATGGTAAATATGATCCCACTAAAGTATAAGACTTTCTCTACTGCTGCTCAGGTTTAAGTAGGGAGTGTAAATCTGACCACATCCATAGTCCAACACTTCCCATACTGTTGTTTATGTTGGAGTGGAAATAGTAAATCCAACCCCTAAATTAGCATACTTACCCAATTTTGTTACATATTTAGTTGGAACAGTACATCTGACCACTCCAAAGTCCAACACATTCAGTACTGCTCTTCAGGTTGGAGTGGGAATTGTACATCTGGTGACCCCTCCAAAGTCTAACACTATACCTACTGTTGCTCAGGAAGGTCTTAGGATAGTAAATACGATATGACTCCTTCAAAGTCCACTACCTTCCCTACTGTTGCTAAGTTTAGACTATTATAACTACATTCAAAACTGAAAATATTAAAAAAGCACTTAACATCAAAGAAATATATTGTTTTCCCACTCCAACATCAGCAAGAGTACGTAAAGCACTGGACACTAGAGGAGTCAGATTTACTATTCCCAGCCTAAACTAAGCACAACCTTTCTTTATTTTTGCTTGGTTTCGAAGGGAATAACAGTTCTGACCCTACAACGTCCAACTCTTTTACTACTCGTGTTCAAGATGGACTGGGAATAGTAAATTGATTTTCTTAAGTATTTTTCATCTTTTTTTTCTTATTTTTGATTGAATTTTGCTACAATGCTATTATCTTTATTTATGTGTATCTTTTAATGTTTATTACGTTGGAGTTAGAATTGTAAATATGTTTCCTCTTGTATCTAAGTCATAGTGAGTTTGATTATTATTTGTTGGTTTTTATTTGTGATATTTTTTGTGAATAGTAGTTTTTAATTGAAATGTGATTATTGTCTTGTATTTATTTTAGTATCTTTAGTTTCTTGTAATTTAATTTTAAGGCATACATTCATTTTAATTGCATATTTCTATTTTACATTTTAAATGTGTTTATGCTTTCTTTATTGTTTGACAGTAATTTTAGGAATGTATATTTTATTAAAACTTTTAATGATTTATTAATTATATTGTATAACTCAAATGTATTACAATTTACTAATTCTGTATATAATTTATATTTTTCTGCATAATGTGTTTTTAATGTAAAATCAACTTTATTATTAGCTTGTTTTTCTTTAATTTTTATATTTTAAATAACATGTTTTTTTAAAACTAATTTTGGTATATGTTTATTTTTCACATTTATTTTAAAGTTATATATGTTAAGCTTTTCAATTTGACTTTTCTTTATTATATATACATTCAATTATGTTTTTTTTAAAGTTTTCTTTTTAAAGATATAGGGCCTCATTACATCCCTGGTGGTCAAAGACCGCCAGGGTTGTTTTGGCGATTGTACCGCCAACAGGCTGGCGGTACAATCTGCTGTATTATGCCTGCGGCGGTAGCGCCGCGGTTGCACTGCCAAGACCGGCGGTTTCCCGCCATGGTTGTCCCGGTGGTTTTAATCTGGCCAGGGAATTACAATTCCCCTTCCCGCCAGCCTGTCCATGGCGGTAGACACCGCCATGGAAAGGCTGGCGGGAAGGGGAGTTCCGGGGCCCCTGGGGGCCCCTGCACTGTCCATGCACTTGGCATGGGCAGTGCAGGGGCCTCCAGTTACAGCCCCACCCAGCTTTTTACTGTCTGCATAGCAGACAGTGAAAAGCGCGACCTAGCGGCGATGTCGTAATGTGGCTGGCGGGATTGCGGCCACATAGGCGGCTGCTCGCGGTCCAACCTTGATGGGCGGCCTCCACCGCCTGCCGAGGTTGTTATGAGGGCCATAATGTTAAATGGTATACCTATCTATTTAATGTCACTATTTTGTCTACAGCATTTTTTTGTAGATTTTTTAGACTTCAAAAGTATTTCAAGTCAATATTTTGGTCCTCAATATGTTTCTGGAATATTTTAGCACTACACTATTTTATACCTCAATATTGGGCCATAGAAACAATGAAGGGCTAAGACTGAGATTTGTTACATGAAATTTGTGAAGCAGCTGTCGGTGGTGTTGTGGGCTGAGACACAATGGGAGGGTCTTCATGGTCAGACAGGAACCATGGACCAAGCAGACTAATGGTGAGCGTGCTTCCTGAACAACTTAAGAAGCAGAAGAGTAGGTACAAATTGTCCAGCATCTGCTTAGCTGTATTAATCCCATTTGATCAGTTGTGTTCACCATTCCGTCATCTTTGTTTTGTTTTCACTTCTCTCATGTGACTTTCCTCTTATTAATACTTACTTGTACGAGAGGTACACAAAACAATCATACTCACAATGCAGGCACCCTTGCACCATGATGCAAGGGTGCCTGCGTTGGTGCATGGCAGCTGATTTAGCGCATGGGCAGGGGAAAACATAGGGATGTGAAGTATTCTTGATACTACTGTGCATTCCTGCCTTTTGGAAATGACGCAGCTCGGCACAGCAATATTGCTTGCAGCACAGTGCCATTTCCTTCTAAATGAGGCCCGGTGTGTGTGTGCTTGGTAATCTGTAGTACTGATGAAAGTTATGCTCCCTTAGGAACCTTTAAATACCAGCTGAAAAGTGATGACAACAATATGGATGGATGGAGAAATTAATCCATAAGCATCCACATATTAACTTTATAATCATACATTGGACACACAACATAAAGGGATACCCGGATAGACTTAAAGTAATTTTATATTTAATTTATACCTCAAGAATGAATATCTAGGGGGTCGGTTACGAGTCTGGCGGTACTAGGACTGTCAGACTCGTGGTGCTGTCGGACCGTGCAGCTGTGGTGGTCCGACTGCCACTTTATGAGGTTGGTGGGCAGACCTACCAGCCTACCGCCATCCCCTCTAGGATCCGAGATCCCAAAGGGCTGATGACAGTGCTGATTGTAATCAGCAAGGGTGGCGCTGAACTCAGCGCTGTCCTGCTGGTTACAACCTTGTTCCCCACCAGCCCTTTTCATGGCAGTTCCACTGCCATGAAAAGGCCGGTGGAGAACAAGTGCAGGGGGCCACACTGGTGCCCCCTGTGTGTGGCAGCATTGCCACTGGCTCTGTTATGAGCCTGCAGCAATGCTGCCACACCTTTCCCTGTGGGCTGACCGTTGGAAGCCTTGGTTTCCGCCGGTCAGCCCAGTGGAAAAGTTGTAATGGGGCCGGTGGGGAGGTCGCAGCACCGCAGCAACCTCCTTGCCGGGAGTTTGGCAGACAGATGTTTCTGTATGACAGACTCGTAATCAGCCCCTAAGTGTTCCCTCCAGTGACATTGAGCCCATCCTAGTTATAGAGGTTAAGATAAGTTCGGATGATGAAGTATGCCATTCATAGAATGGGTGAGCGTCTACTGAAAGAAATAACAAATATATGCTAGGTTTTCATTACTCCAATCTGGTTTGTTCCAAAGGCACCTTCTTTTAATTCAATAGTTAAAGTGTAAGTGACTTCCAGTGTTTTTCTCTCTCACCTACCTACCATAATTTCCCCACATAAGACCACATAGGTTGTTGTTTGTTCATTTCTCGACCGACAGATCTCTGTTGGTGGAGCTCAGTGGATTCATATGAGAGCCAGTACCGAAAACCTCTGTAGCAATTTTTCTATGACAAACTGTTAGGGTTCATACACAACATAGAGGCAAAGGTTCGAAGAAAAAGCAGAAGATACAATGAGTACACGTATTGTGTGAAGTAAATACTTTTATTTTATTTTTGCCCGTGCTTCACCACTGGGAGATTGGAAGATTTTATTTAGGGGTGGAGATCTCCCTATGGTAATGTAAATGAAAAATTTAAAAAAGTTTAGGAAACTTTGCAATAAATGAGTAAAAAATGTATTAGGTTAAATATGAATGTAAATGGATTTTATATATATGTATTTTGAAAGTGGAAGGAAATAAAAAAAAAAATGCTATAGCACTATCAACTTCATTTTTTGTTATATTGAAATGCATTTAAATATGTTCAATTAAGTAGAAATTATTTTTCTGAAGTTTAACTTTCAAAATCAATTTCTGGGAATCGGGTTGAACGCAACTTCAAAAAAGCTTTGTACATCTGGCATTACATTCCATGTATAAATTACTCACAAGTGTAAATTGCCTTTGTGAAATCTGTGTGAGTATTAAGTTTAAGCACAGGTTTTGTTTTACCCTGTCTTTTACTCCCACTCCCCCCTTTCCCCCAACCTTCCTAATTGTAGGGCATTGGAATTTAATATGTATTTTGAGTTTGGGCATTGAGCTGGAAATATATCTTCAAATGGGGAAGATGTTTACTTGCTTGTTTTACAGCGAATATCTGATTCTTAAATTCCCAATAAAAATGAAAAGTGAAATACCTATACCATATCAGACTAAAGAACACCCCTGAAACTTTCCAGAGGTTCGGGAGGAATGACCTGGCTTGACAAATGAACATTTGCGCTGCCTGACATAGCCAAATTATTTCAATAAACCCCTTGTTACTTCACAGTGTGTATCTGTAGGCTTTGTAGACAGTGACAATGTCAATAAAGCCAAAAGCAGTACCAGATTGGTCAGACCTTCACTCAATAGTTTACCTCTGCCACTAAACAGAGAGAGTTTATCCAACATCTTGAGGTCGGAGACTAGTCTGTACTGAATTGGTAGGTCCCTATCTAAACTAAGACAAAAACCTTTCTCATTTTTATGCAACACTTCTTTTGTGTTTTTAACAGACACAAACCTAAAAAGAACAATTGCACACTACAGACACCTAGCTCATATAAAGAATCGACTGACCTCCTCTGTCTCCACATCAGAGTAAATATTGTGCCAAGGTGATAAGATCAACGGGTGCCAAAGACCCTCAGGATTTGTGTTGTCCATTGACTCCACATCTTCTTTTTCTTTTTGGGAGTCCTCAGACCTTGTAGATGTTTTAGGGGTGCATCATAGCCCTCCAGTATTTTGCATTGTCCCTTTTGGATACAAGCAGCCCCATGGCCACCAACACATGGGTTCCCAGTGGGCCACCCCATTCATCCATTAAACTCAGTAGGACCATTTTAGGGGTGGACTTGATTATCCTATGAGATATCTCCACTAATGTTTAATGGAGCTCATTACAGTACTGCTAAATCTCTAAACACAACTGTATTGTGTGAAAGAAAGGGCCTATTTCTAATCCAGAATTAAGGCTGCTAGGGGAGGGGCTTCTCTTTATTTTCCACAGCCTATGGGTGCTGTGAGGGACTCTGTTAATATACTTAGGTTGTATTAGATGGAATTCGATTGACACTGCCAGACTATTGGAAGTCATTTTTGCCTAGGTCCAGTCTGCCTCCTTCAGTTCTCCCAGGTCCAGGTCCTACTCTGCAAGAAGGAGCCCCAAGGGATCTGGGCTATTATTGACTACAGGGATGGCTTCTGAACCACCCTTTTCATTTTTACCATCACCTCCAGTGAACAGAAACGTGGGAGAGAGCCAATCTAGTCCCTCTGTGTTTCCAAAATGTGTTATAAATGAAGGTAGTTATAAAACTGGGACTTCTGCAGTGTGAACTCTTCCACTAATTATGCAAAAGACTTAGGGCCTCATTAATAGTTTGGTGGTCCCACCGCGGGTCCACCAAACTTGCGGGGAGGACACCACCGCCATGGCAGTGGCATCCCCCGCTGCTTTATTATTAGAATGCCTGTGGGAACATTGCAATAGAGCGTTCCCGTCGGTCAGACCATCAGGAACAGTGCTACAAGATAGCACTCGACTCCCTTAAAGAAGCCAGTGTACATTCCGATGGTGCTGGGTAGGGCAGGACACCCTCACTGCTAGCCTTTCCATGCCAGTCAGACCCCAATTGAAAGGCTGGCAATAAAGGGAGTTGTAATCATCCAGATGGTGCTGAGTTCAGCGCTGCCCTGGCTGAGTACAACTCTGACACCGTCATGCCTTCGGGAACAATGTTCTACCTGCCAAGGTTATAATTGGGAGGCTGGACTTTCTAAAGTGTGGTGGTCTGACTGTCAACGCAAGTCCTCAGACCGCCAGACTCATAATGAGGCCCTTAGGGCCTTATTTAAAGTTTGGTGGAAGGGGTAAATCCGTCACAAACGTGACGGATATCCCGTCCGCCATATTACGATTTGATTATAGCCTTTGGAAGTCTTAATACGGCACACAGGATATCCATCATGTTTGTGACAAAGTAACCCGTCCGCCAAAACCTAAATTAGGCCTTTAATATGGTCGCCTCCCATACATCTCTAAGGGCCTTATTATGAGTTTGGTGGTCTTACCGCCACACTGCCACCATGGCAGTCCCAAGAAGACTGCTGAGCCAGCAGTCTTGTGCCCACCTTATTACGATGTTTCTGTTGTGCTGGCAGTTTGACAGCAGCGGTCTTCCAATGGAGGTGGACCATCCTGCTAGGATCCTCTTTTTTTGTAGACTTTGTTCCACAGTACTAATACATATGTGTGTATGTACACAAAACAAGTCTGAAAATACACACATATGTATTACACCTATAGAAAACATACCTTGTCCAACAGCACCGGTCCACAGCCATCGTAACACTGAAGAAAGGTACAAGTGGCTCACCTAGGGAGTTGACACCAACGGTGTGTATTTTCTTCATGGGTAAGTCTCTGTAGCAAAGGGAGGACCTTGACGAGGGGCTCTGTGACGGGAGGTGAGTGGAAACTGGATTCAAAGTAGGTATTTACCTTACATCTCGTGTTTCTGCCAGGTGAGGTATGGAGGTTTTCACACCATAGTCAGCTTGGCGGTGAGCCACATCATAATACCTCCTGTGGGAACGGGGGACGGACTCCAGCCATCAGCCACTGTAGCTTGTGACCGCCGTTGATGCGGGATTGAAAGACTGGCAGTGGTAGCGGGACACAGGCAGTCTTTCGTCAATGGAACCACCAGCATTATAATTCAGCTGGCAGACTGCCTAGTCGGGGATTCCTACGCTACCACAACAGCAGTACCAAGCCACCAAAGTCGTAATCAGGCCCTGAATCTGGAAATACCTATCTTATTACAGGTTTGGAAGCCTGAAAATATGGTGACCTATGTGAGCCAGAACCCATGGCAAAGGGAGGGTTTTAGGGAAATACCCTCCCACAGGATCCCTCAAAAGTGCAGTGCCAACTGAGTAGGGCAGGCGACTGAGGAAAAGGCTACCAATCCAACTCACACATAATGTAGGTCTTGATGGCCATACCTGTCCTTAGCTATGCTGGTTAAAGTCAGATGCTTGGATCATTGTGATCAGAAAATATCCAATTGTTAATGGGGAATATTTGGGATGCCCATTTATCCAGTTAAATGTTGGTGATTCCAAATCAACCCGCATAGGGAGGCATTATGCATTTAATGAAGGACATTTGTACTAGGAACCATGCTCACAGAAAGGACTTCACTGGGGAAGGTTGTTTTGATGTGGCCTATGAGAGAATTTCAAATGGGTAGTTTTGTAATAGACAAAACAACTGCAGGACAGAGACCATTCTTAAAAAGTCACCACTTCACCTCAAAGAGACCAGTAATTGTGACAGGTCATCATATCCTTCTTTACCTGCTTAAAGAGAGGGTCCACATTAAATTCCCAATTCCTTGCTGGTTCATTGCAGTGGGGATATCAAGATATCTGAAACAGCTGGATGCCAATTTGAGCTTAGCTGTGGCAGGGAAGAGAGTGTGCACACGTATGATGGGGAAGTAAACAGTTTTTTCTCAGTTTACTCAGAGGACAGAAGTCTCAGCAAAACCTGCAGCATCTGCATTAGCCTGGGGACAGAGAGTTCTGGGTCCTGTAAATACAAGGGCATGTTGTCCCCCTTAAAGGGCTACCCTGTCCTCACTCCGTCTCATCACAATCAAATCCTTTCAAACATGCAGTGCAGCAAACCCATTCTGCAAGTGAGGAAACTACCCAATTCACAGTAACTCAGGCCCATGGGACACAATATAGGATTCTGACATATTTCTTAAATAGCAGATCAGACTTCATGAATTCCAGTACCTGGAACATGAATGGCCAGTAGCCAGAATCAAATGACTTCTCAAAGTCCATGAGGGCTAAGGCGCTGGGTCTTTTCAGGAGGCTGGAGCAGTCAAGCACAGCATGTGGGTGTTGGAGAGACTGGTGAGTCCCAGGCTTCTTCATGAAACTGCTTTGGTCTTGGTGGACGTGAGGGCGGATGACAGCCAGCAAGCGATTGGCCAGGATCTTAATCAAGAATTTGGTTTCAATGTTGGTGAAAGAGATGAGCATATAAAAGACACAATCCGTTGAGGGCTTATTTGGTATCAAAATTAGAGATAGTTTTGCTATGCAGACCCTCCGGCAGGGTGCCATATCGGACCACCTCCTCAAAAAGTTACATCAAATGAGTGGTCAGGGGACAACCAAATCTTCTAAAATATTCTACAGGAAGTCTGTGAGGGCCTGGCATCTAGCTAGAAGGCATTGCTTTAATTCCGACAGGATTTGGTCTTCCTTTAATAGACTATCTAACCCCTTTCTATGCTTTATACAGTTTCTGATAATAGTGAACAGTTTCAAGTCAGAATCTGGTAGTTTCCCCATTACGTCCAGAGATAACTGTCACTAACCTTGGATTGATGTGTTGACCAGCCCATATAAATGTTTGCCGGACATGTTCCCCATCTACTATAAAACTGAGTGGCTTTCATTTTATTTTTGCTCTATCGTGCAATTTATTCTTTAACAAAAGCATTCAGGCCATTCATCTCTAAAGGGTAACTTACTTGTGCTCAAGCATCAATTGCTGTTCCAGGTCAGATATTTTTATCATTTCCATATTGTTGTGGTAGAGGGAGCAAAGTCCAGAGTTAAGTCCAAAAAGGTTGACACCTCCTGTTGGCAGAAATCCGAAAAATCCCCATCTCTCTACCACCAAGGGTTCAACCGCCACAGCCTTCGTGACTCAGGGAGGATGACCAGTGATGAGCACTACAAGAGAGTGGTCTGATAGGCACTGAGGCAAAATGGGAGTATTTAAGACCATGTGCACATCGGCCTCTGGGAATAGAAAATATTGTAGAGAATGAGTAATAGGCATGAGAGTATCATGTGTATTCCCATTCCTGAGGAATCTGCGACTCCCATGGTTTCATAGTCCCAGTGCTTACACTTTAAACTGTGCTCAAATATCTTTTCCTCCAAACTCACCACTTGATTTGATTTGATTTGTTATTTGGAAAGCACAGCTTTTACTCCCAAAGGAGCATCCTGCCACTAGTGTAGGACAGCAACTTGGTGGGATAGCTAAAGAACCCATAGCAGCAAAAACGGAAACATGTTACAGAATGTAGGAGTAGCAAAGGGAATCCGAAATCCCATAGATCCAGGTCTTAAGATGTTTTCTAAAAGCAGATTCATTGCCAATGAACCTCAAGTTACTGGGTAAATAGTTCTAGGCCTTTTCCCCAAGAGTCGTGAAAGATATACCACCTTTCGTTTTAAATTTAAAATAGAACAGTTTCAATAAGTTGGCCTGTTATGATCTCAATGATCTATTAGTACGGTAATGTTCAAGCCTTGTGATCAAAAATTTAGGGACAGTCCCTCTGAAGGCTCTGTAGGCGAACAGAATAATTTTAAAGCCCACTCTCTTATGGATCAGCAGCCAATGGAGGAGGTCTAAGGCTGCTGAGGCTGAAGATCTCCTAGGCCATTTAAAAACTGCTTTTGTGGCAGCATGCTGAACAATCTGAAACCTCTGAAGGATTTGTTGTGAGAATCCGGCAAGCAGGCTATTACAGTAATTTAGCCTGGAGGTAATAAAGGCACTTGCTACAGTTTTCCTGGCAGATAATGGTAGAAGATCAAAAAATATCTTCAATGATTTGATTAAATTAAAACAAGCACCTGCAGTTGCCTCGGCATGAGGGCAGGAAGACAGCTGGGAGTCGAATTTCACTCCAAGATTCCTGACTATATCAATTGTGTGTGGGGGTGGAAGGGGAAAGTCTCTGGCCACCAAAATGAGAGGGTGAGTTTGTTGGTTTTACCCAACAACATAAGCATTCTTCCCTTCATCAAGAGTATGTTTCAGTGTGTCAGCCACTTCCATCAGGGCTGTTTCTGTTGAGTGCACAGAATCCTGACTGAAAAGCATGAAGGGCATTAGTTTCTAAAAAAGAGATTAACTGAGTAGTCACTATTTTTATAGCATTTTACTCAATGCTGGTAACAGAGATGGGTCTCAAGTCGTACAGGATAGTCGCACTAAGTGGCAGTTTCTTCTTAAGTGGTTTCACCACTACCGTCTTCCATTCTTCTGGGACTTCTCCTAGAGTCAAGGAATTGTTCAGGATGCTATTGATTACAAGGGTCACGATATGTACCAATTCATGAAGGACTGTAGGGGGCAGGGATCATTGGACGATCCAGATTTACATGCCAGGATGACTTGGCGTGACGGTTCCATTGAAATGGTGTGAATTGTCAACAGGTTGAGATTTTCTTTTTCAGCCATTATTTCTTCGGAGCTAATTCGGGGGAGAGAAAGATGAGAAAATGTTTACAAATTCCCTGTATCTTTGCCAAAAAATAAGAAGAGATATTGTTACATAGGAAGTTGATTGTGTCGAGTTTCAAGGTTTCCTCAAAAATGATTGTGAGTCCCCCCCGTTCACCCCCGGCCGGCGATCAGGTCTATCCTGCCTAGATATTAAATATCCTGGGGGGAGGGCAACTACAATATCACAATTATACCACTCTTTAAGCAAAGATTCTGTGATAAACAAAAAACCTAAATGGAGTTCACAAATGAGATCATGTCTTTCTTGAGCATGCTTGTTCACGGACCTGGCATTAATCAAAGATCCCTGTAAAAGGCGTAAGTTAAGAGGTAGCGGTCCGGGTTAGGGCGAAAGAGCCACCTCACCAAAGCACTCTCTACATTTTCTACATGAGACTGGACTTCTATCTTGTCAAGTTGTATAAATGTATCACGTTGAGGCACAAGTTTGGAGATATTTTTTAGCATAAGAGCGGAAAAAGAGATACCTGAGCATTGAGAGACAGAATGGGTGGTGCTGGCTGCGTCTGAGTTGTGGACAGGCGCAGATGGGCTTACACTTCTTTCCTTCTATTCCTTTCATGGGCCATCAGAAAGTACATTATTTTTTCCTTATGACTGCTTTGTGTCAATCCCATATTGTTGTGGCAGAGGCACAAAGCCCAGATTTAAGTCAAATAAGAGTGAAACCACCATCTCTCAACCACTACAGGTTCAAACCCCAAGCCCCACAGGAACCAATGCGGGTGACCAATTACAAGCTCTACCGAAGAGTCGTGTGATAGACATTGGGCAGGGATGCAAGTGCTCTGGGCCATGTACACTTCGGACACTGGAAATAGAAAATAATGCAGTGGATGAGTGGTGGGTATGAGAGTAGTACATTCCCCAAGAAACAGCAATCCTCATGGTTCGCGTGTTCCCAGTGAACGTCTCAACTTGAACATCCATGACACTTTACGGAGTACTCCTGGGCTTCCATCTGAGGGTCAAGGAAAGTGTTCAGGTCACCAATTATGGTTGTGTCCGGAATGGTCAAGAAGAGTATCTGCGGGACGGCCGAGAGGGTGTCTCTGACTACAAGTGGAGGTATATATACATTGACTATGAACCAGATCTGTTCCCCCTGGAGGCCTGAGATGGCTACAAACCTGCCTAGTCTATCAGTCAGAACCTTCCTCAATTGTTATTTTAGAACACTGAGAAGGACTAGGTTACTTTGCAGGCTCCCCTACCTTCCATACCTTTCCATTTGAAGCTGAGATGAAATAGCAGCTGAGATTAAATAAAAACTTCTGACATAATTACCTTTAGACATCAATAAAGGTGAAACCCTGTATACTTCCAATGGTCCATCTCTCTGCATGTGCTACAATTTACTGTGAAGCATCTGGTTTGTGTGTCAATTAAAATGCTGATGGATTTCCAAAAATGTTTATCCATTCATATGTCATGGGCAGGTGGAAATTTATATCAGTTTAATCTGGATTGGGGCCAGTGTTGGGTCGAAGGTCCTCATGAGATTATGAACTACGCCATCCGTGTTTGCCCAGTGTACAAGCCCACTTGGAGGTGCTACACATATTTCCTGTGTCTTCATCCCTTAGGATAGTTCTAGACCTTATCAGAAAGCAGAGTCTAATAAGTCTGCCATAATTGTGACTCTTCTCTTTCCTCTGAGTGTTTATGATGTGCATACATTGTTTTGAAATAGTTGTGCAGCTGGTGTCTTTATAGAATTGACTGTGACACACTAAATTAAGTTTGCATTGATGTCTTATTGGATCCAGCCTTTGATAATGTGTGCCTTTCACGGTGATCCCTAGCAATCCTAGCCTGCACCTTCATTCAGCCAATTTTGCCATCCTGGGGTATTTGTTCCTATCTGCCTATCTTTGGCCTCCCATTATGCCTAATCCAAATTCTGCCAAGCATCAGCCAGATTATGCTCCAAGGAGGGATGGGCTCTCTCCCTCCCTGCATGTTGTGTTGATTAGAGCTAGAAAGATGTGCATGTCTTCAGCAGTAATCAAAGGAATGTCTGGTAGGGTGTAAACCTCAGACACACTCCAGTCCACTTCTGCTCATAATATCCCGTCTCTGTGTGTAAAGGCCTCTGACCCAATAGTATCGCCACTTGGATTTCAAATCTGACAGCTTGCCCTGCTATCTAAGTGTATACCTATTGTGCCATGTATTAGTACAATAGGAAACAGAGTATGACTAAGGGCCCAATTTATATGTTGGAGGAGAGGGAATTCCATTGCAACGGCGACAGGGTTCAGGGTTCCCTCCCCACAAACAGAATGGTCCACCCACCCCCTTTAAATTCTGGTAGACAAGTGCTTGACGATGGTGGAGACTACCCCGTCTCTGCCATGGTGAAAACCCTCCAACTGCCCCATAGAGTAAGGACGAACCGAGGTTTGCCTGGATGTCTTCCCACCTAATTTAGATGAGCAGACATTCTAATGCCTTTCACCACCAGGAAAATCTGTCAGTAAGGGGCACAGAAAAGTCCTCAATGTACCCTCACCAAGAGAGAAAAGTTGCATGGTGGGAGGGTGGGTCATTGTTTCTTTTTTATTTTTGAAATGGAAATCCTTCTTTCGTTCAGATCTCTCATTAAAAGTGTCACAGATGAAGGTTTAGAACTAGGCTTTCTCTCACAGCATGAGCACCGGTTCCTGAATGTGACTCACTTCTAGATTCCAGTGTTATACACCATCCCGCAGATACACACAAACGCCACTAGGCCCCCAGGCCGCCCAATTGTATCAGGTTGTGGTCCCCTATTGGAACCCATATGTGGATATCTTTTTGAAGCCATTTATACCACTTATACGCTCCTTCATGAGGGACAGCATGGACTTCATTAGACAGACCGAAGAAAAAAGATTTAAAAGCTCCACCCAGATCTTGGTGACCAGGAACATTCAGGCATTATATATAAAATACATATCCCACAACAGGAGGTGTTGAGGGTAATAAGGAAAACCCTAGACGCCAGAGACCAACCACGATGGGTCCCCATTTCATTTTTGGTATGTCTAACTGACATTGCCCTGGAAAAGAATTACTTTAAATATCTTGATGGCTTTTATTACCAATAAAAAGGTCTGGCAATGGGAGCAGGATTCTCCCCAGATTTGGCGAGTCTGTACATGGGTGACTTTGAGAGTACATACCTATTCAATAACACCAAGCCTTTTGAGTTTAACATTATCCGTTGGTGCTGTTACATCGATGATGTGTTCCTCATGTGGGAGGGCAACAGTATGGCACTCCAGAAGTTTTGTTCTTGGATCAATACATGTTCTGCTGGCATACAATTTACTTTAGAACACAGTAACCCACACATCACATTTATTGATCTCACCATCAACACAGAAAATGGGTTACTCTATATTTCAATTTTCAGAAATCCAACTGAAAGAAATTCCCTTCTTATGTACTCTAACCTCCACCTCAGAGGCTTAAGCGATAACCTCACCTATGGACAGTTCCTTAGAGTACATAGAAATTGCTGATTTGCTCATCTCCCCCCAGCAGAGAGTGGGTATCCCACAAGGTTACTTAAAAGTTCCAGAAAAAGAACATGGTATGCCCAAAGGAAACATTTACTCACTCCCAAAACTCATACTGAGACAGAAGATTGCATGATTTTTGTTAGCACCTTCCATACCAATAGCAATGCCATATGCAGCATTATTTTCAAACATTGGCACCTCGTGAGGGACACAACACAAAGAACCACCACTCTGTTCCTTCAAAAGGAGCCCAAATGTACCTATCAGCACAGCTCCTACTTTTCAATCCCAGTGGGGCTTCTACCGATCAAAGGCCATTTCAAATGCAGTCAATGTGTGGCTTGTCAACTGTGTAAAGGAACTAAAGTCTTCATCCATAGTACTGCATCAAATACTTTAACTGCAATTCTTAAAATGTTGTATATGGGATATGGTGTCCATATCAGAAGATTTATACAGTATAAGACAGACCATTCAAAAGGTGAAATCATGCATCCTACAACACATGAGTCAGATTAATTGTAGGACCCATGGAGCACCTTTGGTGATACATTATCTGGAACTTCGACATACTGCAAATCAAATCTGCTGGGAACTTTGAAACCAGATTCTAGGGGCAGTGACAAAAGCTTCAGACTACTTGAGCTGGAATGTCACGGAATGCAGATACTGAGATCAATGGAGGAGGACCTCAATAAGCAGGATGAATGGGTCAGTTTGTAACCATGCCATCTGAAACCATGGACAAGATTTCTGTGATTGACTATGAGGAGTATAATGAAAAAAAATCCCTTTACCAGTGATATTGATAATGTGGAGCTTAATATATACCATCTATGTCTTCTTGCTCCCATCTATGCTCTGTTCACATGTCTGGCATGAATATATGTTCACAAATAGTAATTCATACCATTGCAGAACATCACTAGACTTTCGGTTCTGCTACTCTGCATGAAGCCTTTTTTCTAATGCAAACCACCAGGGCACATCTCTTTGCGTTTCACGAATGTGCGTGCTCCAGATTCACCCCACTACCACATTCAATCCAGGGGTGAGCGGCTACTAGTTCAACGCCTACGCCACCCTTATGTCCCTGTCACATGAGCACGTTGCACCGAATTATTATGGAGGCACGATTTGGCCGTTTGTATAATAGCTTTCAAACGCTGATAGGACGCGTATTGTCACGGATGTGCTATATGAGGTAGGAATGTCATCGCTTTGGGCTTGTTTTGTTTGCTTTTATATAAAGCTTAGCTTTGCATACCAGACCAGATTCTAAAGACACATGTGCGGTCTCCACAAGAGCCGCTTGTAAAAGTATGTGGCAGTGGTGGTTTCTGTACATGGGCATCGGGGCTCCGCCCCCTTTAAAAAACAAAGCGATCATTTAAAAAAAATTAAACAATAATAGCCTCTTGGTTGTAACTTTATAAAACAGGGGGCATTATCTTCCCCACTCACCAACACCATCATTATGTTAAAAAACACACAAAGGTAGTAAGGGTGAGAGAAGCCGCACCTCTGTAGAGTAACAACAAGTATGATGAAAAAGTGTCAGTAAAATGAGAAGTTGGTGCCAGATAGGTCGGGTGCCTAACTACCCTAATAGGCACAAGTATGTGTACCAAGGTACACAATAATAATAACAGCAGTATGACCACGGCACAAAAAATAGTATAATCAAAGTTTGTGTTGAGGAAAAGTACCCCTGGTAGTAAGATTCAGGATGTGGAAAACAAAATAGGAAGGTCCGCAGTCGATGATGCACAGTGTCTTTAATTGTAGGCACAGTTTGCCACAGACTTGCGTTGTCTTTGAGAAACAGCCAACAAACGCAGGCAAGGCAGTTACAATGCTACAATGGCACATAAACACTTTATACGTTGAAAAAGGAGACAGTGAATACGTCACAATGTAGCTGGGCATCCAACGTGCAGTTAAAATAAAAAGTCACTTTTTAAAGTATTTTACCAGGCAATGGGTGGTCTCAGCTCCATGAGTGGCCTTTTCTTGGATTTTCTGATGGCTATCCGGCTGATGAAGATTAGTTGTTTGCTCTTCTCCAAATTACAAAATCATAAACTGTAACGTTTGCTGTGCTGTTAGAAGCCTTTTTTTTACCATATCTAGGGCCATGAGGACTACATGGACTGATAATGAGTGAATTTGTTGATAATATTTCTTGCTTTAAAATGATGGACTTCCTTACTGAATCAATATGGCTTAATATCCTTTTCCCCTGAAGAGCCCAGTAGATTATTTGACACCAGTGAGTAGCTTTAGATCTACACATGGCGTAGTACATTAAACTTGATTGCTCAATGCCAAAGCAAAAAGGTTCATAGTTCAAACAATTATATAAAGGTGGCACCACTTCATGTTGATCAAGTGTGTTTGTTTAGCAGAATCTGAGTCTAATCGCAATCTACAGTGATGCAAATGCTATAAAGGTGCGCTCACATTTTCATCAAAGTTGTCCGAATGTTGGCTGATTTATGATTGATAAATGATGATGTAACAAAGTTTGTGTATGTTGGCACATGTTGACTTATCTACGACTACTAGTAAGATTTTGTGATGGGGGCATGGGTGTCAGATAATATATTTTATATACAAATGGGTAAACCCATACATCTTGGAGACAGGTTTATTTTTTCTTTGAACCAATGCATATTTAATACATATTTAAAATTTCTACTAACCTCCGAACAAAATGCGCACACCCACCCCCCCCGCTGACAAGCCCAGCCCCACCACTCACAAACCTCACCAGCCGCCACTGGTATGTGGTATCTTATCACAGACACCCCTCAACACTGCTGCAGGAGTTTGAAATTTGCAACGTATAGCATTACTTTGTGGGTCAGATACAACTCTGATTTATCACTCTCTTATTCATGTTTTATTGGGGTTAGTACAGCACAATTTGACTAGTTTTCTATAGCCCCAGAGGGAATTCTCATCATGCTGTGTTTTAATTAGCACATAACACCGGAGGAGGGTTAGTCTTGTGCTCAATCCAGTTTCTTGACATCTAAGACATTTTGTATGTATTTGTTCGCCTTAATGCAGCCCAGGTTAGGCGATTTGTACCTCATTTTGACTATTGATATTCTGTATGTAATTACTTAACTAAAGAATCCCTGGTTTTGTCCCCATGAGATATGGGTTTAATTAATCAGCTATGGCATTCTAGTTTGGACCCAGTCATATGAAAATCAGTCTTGACGCTGCTCCCCATGGGAACAGTTCAGTCCAAGCTGCCAGGTGAGGTCCTCCTTGGACCAGAAACAAGCATCCTGGGACCGGTTTCAGGGAGTCACCCCACATCAGCCAGGCTATCTTGAATCTGAGCGCATAGGGGGGGCCACGTCTGAGCATACCCTTCCCACTTAGGGTGAAAAAGGCAAAAAGGATAGATGATGGATGGAATGCAGAACAAATAAAAAATTCACCCCCAGTCACAGATCTGGGTTTAATCCATCAGTTTTTTGCTCGCCATGCCATTCCAGTTTGGACCCAGCCATATTCAAATCGGTGTTGACCCCGTTCTCCATGGTAATGTTCCAGCCCAAACTGCCAGGCCAGGTCTTCCCTGGACCAGAAGCATGCATCCCAGGACCGGTTTCAGGGTATCAACCTTCATCAGCCAGGCTAGCTTGAATCTGGTGCCATGGCGAGCACAGGGCCTTTTGGGGGGAAAAGGGAGAAGGACCTACCTCAGGTAATAATCATAGTCTTTGTCAAGCAGAATCTCTAAAGTCACTAATTAAAAATATGCTCAACAGCCTGGTTGCTGTGGCACAGAGCAGATAGTCTTAACTTAGAGGCAATGTGTAAAGTATTTATGCAGTACTAAAATAGTTTAAATGATGAAATGCAGAACTATAAATATCCAAAAAGAACTAGAAAAATAGAGTAAAATGTATTAAACAAAATGGCACTAAAATGACAAAAATCAGTTGTTCAGTTATTTAGTTTGTCAGATTCAAGAGCAGGAGGGGAGGTCATGGGCAGCCAGGAGAGGAAGAAGTTGCAGATCAATATTTAGGGTTCCCTCCTGGAACGTACATGGCCTGGGCTCATATGTCAAAAGATATTGAGTCCTCGCCTTTCCAAAACAACATAAAATCGGCATTGCAGATGCATTTGGATGACTCTGAGGCTGCCCGACTACCTAAGAAATGAAGGGAGCAGGTTTTTCATTCCTCCTGCTTGTCCTATGCCAGGGGAAAGCTAACATGGGTGGCCCTGGTTGTCCCATTCTCCCACACATATTCATAGGCTGCTGTAGTGGGTCGATATGTCCTGTTGCAGGTTACTTAAGATGAGCAAGACTTGACCATATTGAATTCCTACGCGCCTAACAATGACAACTCACTATTCTTTTACACTATGCAGGACATACTGACACAAACCATGGACTCGCCCATGCTCTGTTTGGGTGATTTTAACTGCGTGCTAAATCCTAATCAGGACCGAACCCCCCCACCCCCGAGGATGGAAACGAAACTGCATATGACAGCAGAACTGCAAGATGTAATGTAGACTATGGGACTACATTATGCTTGGAGGCTGGCACACCCTGCCCAACAGATACTTTCGTGCCACTCCTGAACTCATCACACTTACAGTAGGCTGAACAGGATGCTGATTTGTGAGTTTCTGAGTTTGGAAGACATCAAGGTCACATATTTAGCCCGTTTCTGTTTGATCACTTGTATGTCTGCTGTCGGGTGACATGGGGGTGTGCTCAGGGTAGTAGAGCACAGAGAATGCCTGTGGACATAGTAGAGGACCAGGTCGGATGTCTTTCACCCTGACTGATTATTTGGACATGAACTGAGGCTCCACAACACACAGATCCATGAAATGGGAGGCCGTTAAGACAGTGATGCCGGATGCATGTCTGGTGCTATCTTGTGGAGTGCGCCGTCAACTTCAGGTGGAACTTCACCAGAAAGAAGCTAAACTGGTTGACTACAAGATGCGACTTTACATTTTACTGACTTGCCTAACGTAATTTTCACTACATAGGCGAGTTGCAGAAACCCGCAATCGTCTGAATAAATACACATTAAGACATTAGGACAGGCAGAGATTACACCAGGAGGGTGGCAAGTCTGGTAGACTACCTAGCCTGGATATTACACAGGAAACAAGTCCTGCCACAAGTGACTCACTTGACAACCCCTGAGGGCCCTAGGGTCACCTCCAGAATGGATATACTGCACACCTTCCAACGGCACCTTCAGTGAGTATACATAGCACACCGTGGCGTAGATGAGCAGAACTACACTTCCTTCTTAAATGAACTAGAAATCCCCAGGCTGTGGGCGAAGGTAATTCCTTAGAATTGGAGGAACTTAAGACAGCACTACTTGCACTCCCACATCTGAAGGCACCTGGGAGGGATAACTTCCCACCAGAACGCTTCCAAACTTTTCTGAGAGACAGTAACACAAAGACTTCTGGAGATCTTTCTAGAAGTTCTTGATGCGAGAACTTGAACCCCGACTATAAGAGAAGACAAGATATGTATGCTGCTTAAAACTGGTGGTGACGAATCTGACCCAACTATTTATAGGCCCCTTATGATGACCAACTCAGATATGAAGATCCTATGCAAGGTACTAGAATCATGACTGGCCAACCATATGCCTTACCTGGTTCATGAAGACCAGTGTGGCTTCATACCAGGTCGTAGCGCTGCAATGAACCTGCAACGACTATCTCATATTCTCTCCAAAGTACAATATGAGGAGGAGGAAATGGCACTAGTGTCCTTTGACACATTAGACTGGGGAAATCTGGAAGTCCTTTGTGTCATGGGCTTTGGGCCTCAATATCGGGGCTAGGTGTGCCTGCTATATATTGAACCCTGAGCCAGGGTGCGGGTGGGCCACTTTCGTTCAGAAGCATGGACATTGGGTCAGGGGACACGCCAGAGTTGCCCGCTTTTACTGCTCTTGTTTGAACTTGATGAAAGCATTGGCAATATGGGTGCGTGGGGAGATGTGGGAGTGGGGTGTCTGATCAGGTGATGTGTGCCATATCATCTCACTCTATGCGGATGATGCTTTGTTTAATCTGTCCTCCCAAGTTACTGTACCCGGAATGATGAGAATGTTGGGATTGATGGAAGAATTTGGGACATACTCCAGGGTTTGACTTCACCATGCCAAGTCTCTGATATTTCCGCTCACCTCGCTGGCCACGACTCTGTTGGAACATTTACCTAACACAGGCCTCCGCTGGGAGACAATGCAGTTTTGGTATTTGGGAATCAAAGTTGCACATACACGGAAGCTCCAACTTCACCTCAATATAGATAGAGTAGTGGATGGCTTGAAGTCCTCGGTTTTATTTTGGAACTCACCACTCCTTTCATTGATGGACAGACTGTCATTGCTAAAACGGTATTGCTCCCAGATGATTATACGTCCTCCAGAACTCATTATGTTCACTCCCGCCACAGATATTCCGGCAGTTGGACTCCATCCTAATATCTCTTCTGTGTGTGCCTAAGCACAGTAGGTTAGTATTGTCGACTCTGATGAGGCAATATACAGAGGAAGGTCTCGAGGGTCCAAGATTTGACCTATATTACTTTGCAGCTCAGTACAGAACACTGCCCATGGGCTCTATCCTGCCAACAACTGAGAAAAGTGATTGCTGGATGGTAGAGGTACTGCAGGACGTCCGCCTGAATGCCTCATGGATTGTGCAGGCGTTCTCTGGGACGCCCCTCCTATTGCTAGACACACAGCCATAATTTGGCATTGGTTTGTTCGGTCACTGCTGAAACGGGTTACTGCAGGACGCCTGCGTGAACTCCTCATGGAGGGTGCAGGCCTTCCTTGGGATGCCCCTCCTATTGTTAGACACATGGCCATAATTTGGCATTAGTTTGCTCGGTCACTGCTGAAACGGGCCCGCTCCACCGAGAACGTCTAAAATGGATAATGGAGCCCGTCTGGCGAATAATAATACATATATCCTACCAATCATGGTGAGAGGGTGGCTCTGAATTCCTCGGGTACGTGTACCCTGGTGAGCATTTTATTTCTGTTGAAGAGGCCCTCAATACACTTACAATCTGACCCGGTCATTTCTTACACCACACTGGCCTGGCAGACATAGGTAGGATGGCATAGTCCTTCTATCCTGCTGCCCCCAAGCCCACACATGCGCTCAGCTTCCTTTTGACTTGCGGCGTCGGCCGTCGTTTGGTCATGCTGTTATATAAAGCCATGCGTATGGACGCTATAGGACCGCACCCGAGGTTGCACCTTGCCTGGGACACTAATTTAGATACTCCACTCACAGAGAGGGACTGGGCATGTGTAAATGACCTCACAGAGTATCTTGTAATGCACGCTTTAAGTTGGTTCACTATAACTTTCTGAACAGGACTTATCTCACGCTCAAAATCACACATCGATAGGCCCCTATTTGCCCTGACACGTGTCCTAGATGTGGCATTGCAGGAGCTGACTTTATACACTTAGCCTAGTAGTGTAGGGAGGTACAGGGTTACTGGGACCGGGTGGTAGCGGAGATACAGAGAATGGTACACTTACTCCTTGAGCTAACATTACTGTGGTGCGTAGATCGAATGTGAAAGGTTGACATTCGCATTCGATCTACGAGACGGGGGTTCGGAAGGTGGCGGTTAGGAAGGAAAGGATCAGAATGAACGGAGCGGTTCCGACATTGCTCCTGTAAAGTCCCCGCATATTTTAGAATAAAATATTACCTGTTACTGCCGGTCTCTATCTTTACAGTGGCGACGAGGCGGGCAGGAGCGATGTCGGAGGTGAGGATCGTGCTTTTATTTTCGGCGAATTTCTGGCTGCTGGTGTTTCCATAACTTGAGGGGCGGCGCATTAAGTACTTCTTGATGTCCTGTATTGGCAAGATTCCTGTTTCGGAAAAATATCTGCAACTACGCCAGGAATTATGGGTTGGAGTGTGCCCAAATTACTCTAGAGAGTGAACAACACAGTTGAAGCAGCCATTTTGAAGTGGTTTGGAGATCTTTTCAATCTTTATTAAGGAACACAGTGATAGGCACACCTGTGTGCCTACAAATAGAAAATTGGCAGCCATCTTTAAGGAGTAGACTTCGTACCTGCAAATATTGTCTACAATTACAAGGAACTAGGCACGTTTAGTGTGCTATAAATACAATTACAAGGAATTTGGTACGTTTAATTTGGAATACGGTGATAGGCACACCTTGTGCTTATAATTACAAAAAGAACCTTTATCTATACATTTGACTTGTTGGATGTGCCGGAATTTATTGTGACTGGACTCTGTTTTAAAAAAAAATAAAAAATACAACTGCATTCAGTAATTATTGATATAGGACATTATTAATTACAGAATGTCTAGTATTCAACCTCCACCATTTTTTTTTAATGAACCAGGAGATCCGCCCATTCAGTGGGAATTGTGGTTGGATTTATTTGAGGCATATGTTGATGTGTTGGAAGAGGGCGAATGTTCACCTGATAGGCACCTGTCATTGCTTAAACATCGTTTGGGCGCTGTAGGGTTAAGGGAATTTAAAAATTTACCACCTGTAGATAATGTGCATGGGGTAGATGTGTATAAATGTGCTTTACAACAGTTACAGGATAGGTATGGCCGGAAAATAAATGTAGTTATGGAAAGATATACATTTTATTCCAGGGAACAGAAGGTTGATGAGTCTATTGACCAGTATATGGCAGTGTTAAGAGGCTTAGCGGTTACGTGTGCTTTTGACAATATGACATATGACCAAGTTTTAAGGGACCAATTATTAATGAAGACTAAATCTAAAAAAATACAGGAGAAACTTTGGTCTTCTGGGGAAATATCTTTAAAAACGGCTGTTGAAGTGGCGAGGAGCATTGAGATTACCGAAGATTGCATACAAACTATGAGGAGGGAAGTTAAAGATTGTGACAACGTTTGTACCGTAAGCAAAGACAGGGATTGCAAGGATAAAAAGAAAAAAATGGTTTCCTGGTCTGGTAGTGGGGATAACAAGTCTGGCATGAATAACAATACTAGAGTGTGCTTTAGATGCGGCGCCAGTTCGCATTTTGCAAATTTTAATGGTTGTCTGGCGATTGGGAAAAATTGCAGTGCATGTAAAAAAAAGGGACATTTTGCACGCGTCTGCAGAAGTTTCGAGAAAAAAGTGAGTTGTGTTGTGGAGAATGTGGATGATGATGAGGTTGAGGGAGGAATTCAGAATTTGGTACTAAGTATTCAAGAGCGTAACATTAAGGGAAAAGAGCTTCAATTTCCGAAGTGTTATATAAATATTGACGGTGCACGACTGGAAGTTATGGTGGACTCGTGTGCGTGGTACACTATAATAGGCAAGTCTCTATTTAATCAGTTGTGGCCTGGAAGGAGTTTACAAAAAACAAAAAACAGTCCTTGCAGTTATTCTGGTCATAAAATTGCTATTGTAGGAAAAATACAGGCAGAAATCGAATATGCTGGAAAGAAGTGTTCAGGTGAAGTTCTTGTGGCAGAAGGAGGGGCAACTATTCTGGGTTGGCCACATATATGTCAATTGGGGTTGAGGGTGGACCCTAATGCTACTCCGCCAGTGTACATTGTGAGTATGGATACTTCACAGGATGATTTGTATCATGATATAAAGGGACTATTTCCCACCGTGTTTAGTGGTTGTTTGGGAAGAATGAAACATTTTAGACATACAATTGTATTAAAGGAGAATGCTGTTCCCATAAGGCAGAAGTTGAGGAATGTTCCCTTGAATTATAGAGAAAAATTGAAGGAGATGTTAAAGGATTTGTGTGATAATGATATTATTGAACCCATTGAGTGCTCCGATTGGGTTTCTCCGATTGTAATTTCGGTAAAATCCAGTGGGGACCTCAGGTTGTGTGTTGACCTGCGGGCACTCAATGATGCAATTTGGATAGATACATTTCCTTTACCAAATTTGCAGGAATTGATGTCGTCTATTGGAGATGCTACTGTATTTTCAACCATCGACTTGGCAAGTGCGTATCACCAGATACATTTAAGTCCTGAGTCTAAACATTGTACAGCTTTTATTACACCGGAGGGGATGTTCCAGTACAAAAGGATGCCGTTTGGATTGGCTAGTGCGTCTGCAGTTTTTCAGAGGGAATTGTCCAAAATACTTTCGAATGTTAAGGGGGCAAAGGTATTCCAGGATGACATTTTAGTATATGGTCGCGACAGAAGTGAGCATGACCGGAACTTAAAAATAGTATTGCAAGCACTGAGTGACTATGGATTAACTGCTAAGGATCAAAAGTGCAAATTTGGAGAGAGCCACGTGGAATATTTAGGTCATATTATTTCTAAGGATGGTATTCGACCTAAGGTTAGTCACATCAAAGCTATTAGTGAGGCTCCAGAACCAAGGTGCAAGGAACAATTGTTATCATTTTTAGGCCTAGCAGAGTTTTATTCTCGCTTTGTGGAAAACTTTGCATCCAAGGTGGAGAACCTCCGTGCCTTGCTGAGGAAAAATGCGACGTTCTGCTGGACAGAGATACATTCCAAGGAGTTTTCGACTATAAAGAAAGAAATTGTCAATGCCTCTTGTCTCAAATCGTTTGATGAAACTGCTGAATGTATTATAGCAGTAGATGCTTCCGCATATGGTATTGGTGCGGTTTTGTCTCAGAAGAAGAAAGGAGACACATGGGTGGTTGCATATGCTTCTCGTACTCTGTCTCAAGCAGAGAGGAACTATTCTGT
Source organism: Pleurodeles waltl (assembly GCF_031143425.1). Lineage (NCBI taxonomy): Eukaryota > Metazoa > Chordata > Amphibia > Caudata > Salamandridae > Pleurodeles > Pleurodeles waltl. The sequence goes on along the minus strand of NC_090450.1, from coordinate 678,281,070 downwards.
AATTGAGAAGGAGTTATTGGCCGCTACGTGGGCTGTGCAACGATTTAGGATGTACATATGGGGGCGCAAATTTAAAATTTGTACGGATCACAAACCTTTGATTAATATTTTGAGCGCGGGAGGGGGAAGGAACCTCACTCCTAGGTTGGCAAGGTTGGCTTCCAAATTACAAATGTATCACTTTGAGATTTTGCATCTTCCAGGGAAAAGTAATTGTGTAGCAGATGGGTTGTCTCGGTTACCACTATCGCATAGTAGTGCCGAGGAAATTGATGATGGAGAGTGTGATGTTGCGTTCACTTATAGGGATGCTATGTTTCTGCAAAATGGGAATGTGCATGACAATTTATCTGAATGCGTGTGGATGAGAGAAATGCAGAAGGATGAGGTTTTGTTGAAAGTGAAGGAGTTTATTTTGAGAGGATGGCCATCAGAACGTAGTTTACGAGGTGAGAGCAGTACATTTTGGAAGATTAAAGAGGAATTGTCTGTGTCGAATGATATTATATTAAGAGGTGATAAAATTGTGCCTCCCTATGGTATGCGTGATACCATTGTTAAGTTGGGACATGAAGGTCATGGTGGCATGGCAAGTACCAGGAGGAAGATCAAAGAAGTTTTTTGGTGGCCGGGGTTAGATGGTATGGTAGATCGTTGGGTAAGAGAGTGTGGTAAGTGTGTACTGAGTGATAAGTCTGTGAAACCATTAGTGGTACCATTACAGTTGGTTGAGTTGCCTGATGGCCCGTGGCGCAAAGTTGCAATTGATTTTATGGGTCCGTTTGTTAACTTACCTGCTAAGGAAGGGTATGCGATTGTCCTAGTTGATTATTTTTCCAAATGGCCAGAGGTTCGTATGGTTGGCAATATAACTACTGATACTGTGATCCAATTCTTAAAAGATGTATTTGCGAGGGAAGGAATTCCTGAAACTATTGTTTCGGACAATGGTGTACAACTTACTTCTGTTAAGATGAGTTCCTTTTTGAAGAGCTGTGGGGTAAATCATGTGAGGGTGTCATTATACCATCCTGAAGGCAATGGTCAGGTTGAAAGGTTCAACAAGGTTATTAAGGACACTATACAATTAGCTTTAGAATCTAATTTGTCTTGGAAGGAGGCCATCCAAAATATGTTGTTATCATACAGAATTACGCCACATTCAGTCACTGGAAAAACACCTTTTGAGTTACTGAGGGGTCGGAAACCATCTTCTAAACTAATCCCTTGGTGGTTGATGAACAGAAGGCAAGGAAGTTTTGGTGGGGTAGACTTTAGCTCTGTGAGAAATCGGGTGCAAGAGTATCAAAACAAAGTTTTAAGCAAAATCAATAGTGGAAAAAATATGCCAAACTTGGCAGTTGGACAGTACGTACGTGTGAAGAATTTTGGGCTAATAAATAAAGGGAATGCGAGATGGTCACGCCCTATGAAAGTGGTGAAGGTATTGAATGGTGCAGTTCAGCTTGAGGATGGAAGAGTACGTAATTTGCGGCATGTGAGTTTGTTTAAAGCAAGTAACATTCCCCAGGAATTTGGGTGTGAAGATTTTGATGAAGAGAGTGGATATTTGTGGGGATACGAGGATGCGCGGCCAGACAGAGGTGAAGGAGGCGGTGAATTCCGTGGTCTTGAATCTAGGAATCGGGAGGATGACGTGATACCTATTCGTAAAAGTTTGAGAGAAAGGAAATTACCAAGGCATTTCAATGAATTTGTGATTGGAAGTTAACTAAATGGGAATGCTTCCAATTCAATGTAAAAAATTAATTTCCTTTAGAGGTACATGTATTATGTATTTTCTCTTATATGTATTTTCCAAATTTTAAGTATGTTATTTGTTTTGTTGTTGTTGATAAGAGGGGAAGATGTGTGGTGCGTAGATCGAATGTGAAAGGTTGACATTCGCATTCGATCTACGAGACGGGGGTTCGGAAGGTGGCGGTTAGGAAGGAAAGGATCAGAATGAACGGAGCGGTTCCGACATTGCTCCTGTAAAGTCCCCGCATATTTTAGAATAAAATATTACCTGTTACTGCCGGTCTCCGTCTTTACAATTACCATGCTGCCTACTGGCTACTGTTCCGCGACCTAAGGGTAAGAAGATGGCATACAATTTCTTGCAACAGGCATTAATTTTAGCCAGGCACAGAGTCGCGATCACATGGTTGGGACAGAGGACACCTGACTTTGATTGTGGCATAGAGACATTATGGAATGGGCTGTGGCTGAGGAATCCTACATGAGACTCAGTAGACGGGGTGAGAGAGCGGAGCTGGACCTTGCAGTGTGGGGAGACATTTGTACTGTCTTTTTAGATCAGAAAGCCACTACTGACTCCACGGGCAGTGAAGGGTTGGACAACACGGGAGCGAGTAAGCAAAGGCGAGTATGAATAACAACCACTCTTGTGGAAACGGTGGCTGAAACTGATTATAATTGTTGGGTTATGGGTTGTCGGGTTCTGGGTTAACATGCGGATTGCATCGTCAGTTTCATATCTAACTGGAGTACCCCTGCTGAGCTGTATGGCCATTTCTCCCCTTCTCCCCTTAACTGCAGTTTTATTGTTTATGTTAAAACTGAAAACAAAAGATTTTTTTAAATGACAAAATCCAATAAAGGGAACCAGAGATATGATGTTTTAACAGTTTAGGTAGACATAGTTCCAATAAGCACAAAGTGTCAATAGCAGTCAATGGTCTCATTAAAACAGGACCTAGGCACAATGTGATGCTGACTACTATGAACCACAGGCCGGATAGCTTAAACCGGTTTCTCTTGGTCAAAGGTTTCATCTTCTGGCTTTAGTCCTTAAGACCTCAGGGGAAGCAGCTATAGACTCACAGCATGTCAGACAGATGCCACAGAATCCAGTCCAGGTCCTGTTGCCATTGGTCAGCTGAACAGTTGAAGGAAAAGGCCTCTTGTAGTTTGCTCTGTCCCAGTAGCTTTAATAGGTGGTCAGCCATATGACCCTCAGAGTCCACTTCTTTGTCCTCGGTGGAAGAGGGAGGACAGATTCAGTCTTCTAGGGTCTTCTCGTGTCCCAGATGACAGATTGAATCATCTTCTGATCTTTCACAGGTCCACTAGTGTTCTGAAGAGGGTGCCTGGAGATGTAACCTTTCTGCCTGGCCCGAGCTAGTCAGTGTGGTCACCCTTAACCACTTTGGGCATTTTCAAGATTGCCAAATTCTTTGGCCACACTAAACTTGGGCTCTGAGGCCTGGGGTGTGTGTGTGGGGAGTATACTATGGTAATCCCAGTGTCCTCCCGCATCTTACACTAAAATCCAGTTGTTGGCATCCCTGAACTCCCAATGAACTCAGAGGCAGAAGACTGATAGGACAAAGCTGAGCTTTCAGCAACCAGGCAGTGAATGAATACACAAACTGCTTTGCAATTCTGTTTCCCTCTTTTGAAGTGTGCCCACAAAGTCTCATGAAAACCCAAGCAGACCTGACAAGCAGGTCTTGACACTCCAGATGTATCTGGATCTGACACTATGATGTCAACAAGAGGCTCACTGTGATAGGGGCTGGCCTAGCCATAGGGACAAAAGAAAGATGTAGGCCAGGGTATTAGCTACATGTGCTTGTGATAGTGTATGCCTTTATTGAAGTTAATCAAGTCTTTGGGCCCATCCCACAGGCCATCCTGTCAAGGGCACAACAACACCTCCACACACAAAGGTACTTCACCCTATCCTGAGAGCAAGTTCACACCTTATTCATGCCCATGTAAATGCTAATTACAGACCAGAAAGAACTAAATGCAGTTTTAGCTTCCAGGGGTTTCAGGTAGGGCCAAGGTGACTTTTTAAAAGTCATCTTTCCAAAATATTGAATACAAATCTGACTTCACCAGTGAATTGAGTGTGTAATAAATATTTAAAGACCAAAAATATTTTGAGCTGTTACCTGGACAGAGATAACATTTATTAAGCCTAATATTTTATTCCGGTGCTTTCCTATTGAACAGCCAAGTCTGCTATAGTGTAAACAGCCTTGAGATGCTAGTCTCTGTAAGGATATGTTTAACACTAACCTTTACATGTCCTAGATTTAAATACCACGCACCCTATCATAATGGGCAATAAAGCCTACTTAGAGGTAACTTATAAATATTTAAAAAGGAGGGTTTAGGCTGTCAAAAGGGGTTATTTTCATTGGTCAAATTTGCAGTTTAAATCTGCACAGCAAGGTTACTGGTCCATTGTCACTGCAGTGGGTAGCTCAATGAAGGTTGCAGCCTACTAGTAACATTTAATTTACAGACCCTGGATATACTTTGGGCAAATTATACTAGGGACATATACTGTAAATTGTTGGTATGCCATTTTCATCACTTTAAAGGGATGGCACAAGTTTAACCACTGAGTAGCAGAAGGGCAAATAATTGTACAACCAGCAAAAACAGTCAATGTAAAAATCTGGGGGTACATCATCCAAAAGATAATCATTTCCAACAAGTTGGTCAGCAAACATTTGGTCTCAATAACATTCTGACAAATGGGAGGTTAAGAAATCAGATTCTTTATCAATGCTGTAGGAAGATGGTCTGTTTCCAAGAGTCTGCAGAGGTGAATCACATCAGTGGTTTGTGTGCAGATTGCGGTAGACCGGTAGAGCACTTTTTGTGAAGCACAGGCTCACCCATGTTACTTGATGAGATCAGCCTGTAGTTTGATATTGCTATTCATTATTGGGAACCAGTTTATTAAAAGGGTGTTCTGAAACAGTGGTCAAGGACTGATGTATTCTGTTAGTTACCGAGTTAAGAAGAAAGAGCTAGTCAGGTAAGTTGTAAAAGCAATTAGCTTTTAAGAGCTAGGAGCATTCTAGTCAACCTGAGGACTAAGCCAATTTAATGAACGTTTGGCATAATATAGTTTTGACACATCTGAAAGGTCAGCCTTCACTGAGGGTAATAGTTTGAACTGGTCAGTGCTCTTTCATTGGTATCCACAATGTACTTTGGCGGTTAATGTATTTTGGAAAGTGGGCTAAGGAGAGAGGCTTGATTTGTGATTAAGCTTAGGTGAAAGAGTATATCCACTGCAGTAGCATTTAGTTTGAGGTCTGTGTCACTTTCTTGATTCATCAAGGTGCAGTGATAGACCAATATCCACGTAGCTATAAGCAACAATGTTTAAGATTGTCTGTGGTAAATATCTCATGGTGCAAGTTAGGCCGGGATGATAGATGTGATAAATCTTGTCATACTACTTTTCAGTACTATGTGCGGAATAGGGAGGTTTTACTCCCTGTATGACATACATGGAGGTTCTCAATGACGAGTCAAAAAACATGAGGGAAAACACATGGGTAAACAATGTTGTTGATTAAAGATTGAGGCCCTCATTACAACTTTGGCGGGCGGCGGAGGCCGCCCGCCAAAGTTGCGCGTCGTGAATACCGCACCGCGGTCGGAAGACCGCGGCGGGTATTCAGAGTTTTCCCCTGGGCTGGCGGGCGACCGCCAAAAGGCCGCCCGCCAGCCCAGGGGAAAACTACCTTCCCACGAGGACGCCGGCTCGTAATCGAGCCGGGGGAGTGGGAAGGTGCGACGGGTGCAGTGGCACCCGTCGCGTATTTCACTGTCTGCAATGCAGACAGTGAAATACAAAGTGGGGCCCTCTTACGGGGGCCCCTGCAGTGCCCATGCCATTGGCATGGGCACTGCAGGGGCCCCCAGGGGCCCCACGACAAGCCATACCGCCATCCTGTTCCTGGCGGCCGACCCGCCAGGAACAGGATGGCGGTATGGCTTGTCAGAATCCCCTCGGCGGCGCAGCAAGCTGCGCCGCCTTGGAGGATTCAAACGGGCCACGGGAAACTGGCGGGAGACCGCCAGTTTTCCTGTTCTGACCGCGGCGTTACCGCCGCGGTCAGAATGCCCTGCGGGGCACCGCCAGCCTGTCGGCGGTGCTCCCGCGTGCCGCGGCCCTGGCGGTTCTATACCGCCAGGGTCGTAATGAGGGCCTGAGTGTGTGAAACAATTAACAGGGGCGATATACCACAATGCTCTAGGAAATGGGACAGACAACATAAAGATGGCATCTTTATTCTTATATTTCATGTGCCACTGTAGATTAGCTGTGCTACCGCTGAATATTGAATGGGAATATAATAGGATGAAAATATCAATTTGAGGCACATGAAGATTAGCTTAGAATGGGGCATTCAGTTGGTAAGCAAAAAGATAAAGGGATTTATTCCTGAAAATGAACCTGTGGATGGTTATATGTCGGAACAACGCATGGTTGAACCACGCATGCCTGAACAACGAGGTCAGAACAACGACCTTGTTGTTACCACTAATGCCTTTACCATGAATGCCTTAACAATGATTTTTCGTTGTAAAGGCATTCCTGGTACTCCCCACCCCTAAAGATTACTGCGACCTCCCCACCCCCACAACCACCCCAACCCCCACCCCCAAAATTACAACAACCCCAACCCCCTCCTCTAAAACCTAAAGCACCCCAACCCCTCACCCCACCCCTAAAACCTAATCCCTGACCCCCTCCTCCACCCCTAAACCTTAATCACCCCGAGCCCCCAACCCCACCCCCAAAAACTAAAAATACCCCGACTTCCCACCCACGCCCCAACACCCCACCCCCCAAAATTACCAGAACCCCTCACCCCAGCCCTAAAAACTAAAACCACCCAAACACCCCTCCCATAAAACCTAAAGCACCCCAACCCCCCACCCCACCCCTAAAACCCTGACCCCCTTTCCTCGGCCCTAAACATTAATCACCCCGAGCCCCCCACCCCACCCCCAAAAACTAAAAATACCCTGACTCCCCAACCCGCCCCTAAAACCTAAAGCACCCCAACCCCTAAAACCTAAATCTTGACCCCCCTCCCCCACCCCTAAACCTTAATCACCGAGCCCCCCACCCCACCGCCAAAAACTAAAAATACCCTCCTTGATCGCGTTGTCCTCCTCAGCCGACTCCCTTCTTCTGTGCCTTCTGTGCCTTAACCATGCATGTACGTGGTTCAGCACATGCGTGGTTAAGGCCCTGAACAAGGAAGTGGTGGAAAATGAAAGCGTTGTTCCGCTTTCGTTTTCCACGACTTCGTTGTTCAGGACCCTTTTTTTGGGATGCTTCCCCCTGTGGATCAATAGTTGAATGCCAACTTCCTTCTAAAGTCAGTAATTGAAATACAATTATGCTACATTAGGTGATAGCAATTGCTAGAAATAGTTGGCAGTGGTTTGTACCAAGGCCAGCTTGTCCGATGAGGGGTGATACGCCAAAACCGGTCCCAGGATGCTTGTTTCCGGTCCAGGGAGGGCCTCGCGTGGCAGTTCGGGCTGGACTGTTCTCATGGGGAGGAGGGTCAAGACTAATTTGCATATGGCTGGGTCCAAACTGGGGTGGTGTGGTGGGCAAAAAAATATGATGGATTAAACCCAGATCTTTGTGACTCGGGGATGTTTGCATTGTTCAGCTTTTCATCCATCATCTGTTCTTTTTGCTATTGTTGCCCTAAGTAGGAAAGATATGTCCAAAAGTGGGTCCTGTGCTCACTGCATCACTGGATTTGAGCTAGCCTACCTGATGAAGGAGTAATATTCCGCAACCAGTCCCAGGATGCTTGTTACCGGTTAAGGGAGGACATGACTTGGAGGTTTGGGGTGGACTGTTCCCATGGGGAGCAGCGTCAAGACTGGTTTGTATATGGCTGGGTCAAAACTGGGGTAGCATGGTTGCCAAAAAATCCTAGGCATTTAACCCAGTTCTTTATGTTTGTTTGCATTCCTCAGCATTCCGTCCATCATCCGTTATTTTTGCCTAAGTCATGAAGCCAGCAAAAACTAAATTGAGCGCAGGATCAAAAATAGGAGGTTAGAAGCAAAAAGACAGGGGAAAGAGCTATGCCAAGAGCTAACCCATGTCCCACCCAGCTGAAAGTGGGGAGAGCTGCACATTCTCTCTGGAGTTCTCACCACTAAGGCAGAAGATCCTCAAAAAAAAAAAAAAGATGGACCACCTCAACAGTTTAGGATTCTCACCCCACATCTGTATTAACCATCTGGAGGGCCTGTGGTCTGCCCGAACCTAGTAGTGAGTTCAAAGCAAGTAGGGACTTAGCTTCTTCAGCACCCAGACCCCACAAAAGCTTCCCTTTCTATTACGCTCCATGTCTGTTCCCTGGGATTTAACCTCTCACTAATGAAGGCTACAGATTGGTGTAGGCCCTCTTCATTTAGCTGTGAAACCACTGTTCCTACACCATGCTCTGAGGTATCTGTCTGCACCACAAATTCCTTGGAAATGTCAGGAGCCTTGGGGATGGGTGCAGGACACATTGCCTCCATCAGGGTGTCAAAAGCAGTCTGGCACATCTCTGTCCAGATCACCTGACGTGCTGCTTCCTAGAACTCAGCTCTGTCAAGGGGGAAACTATGGGGCCATACCCCTTGACAAATCTCCTGTAGTATCCAGTGAGGCCTAAAAAGGCCCTCACCTCTGTATGGGTTTTGAGGGGGTGCCCAAGCCAGAATAGTATCAACCTTGGCTTGTAGGAGTGCCACCTGGCTGCTCCCTACCTGATGTCCCAAGTACACCACAGACCCCTACCCTATCTGGCCCTTACTGGCCTTGATAGTGAGGCCTGCATTCTCCAGGGCCCTCAACAATTCCTGGAGGTGGTGCAAGTGGTGCAAGTGGTCCTCCCAGCTAGAGCTGAAGACAGCAATATCACCTATGTAGATGTCACTGAGGTTCTCCAACCCAGCCAGAACCTGATTGACCAGCCTCTGGAATGTGGCAGGGGTGTTCTACAACCCAAAGGGCATAACACGGAACTGATATTGCTCCTCTGGTTTTGAGCATGCAGACCTCTCTTTTACTCTCTCGGTCAAGACAATCTGCCAGTACCCAGACGTTAGATCAAATGTGCTGAGGAACTTGGCAGCTCCCAACTGGACAATGACTTCATCAGCTTGGGGAATGGGTGCATGTCAGTCTTGGTGATGGCATTGAGCCTACAGTAGTCAACACAGAACCTTAGGTCAGGGATGACACCAGGTGGAGCAGCCTTGGGGACCAGAACCACTGGGCTGGACCAAGGACTGTTGGAGAGCTCAATCACCCCTAACCCCAGCATCTGAAGATCCCCATAAGTACCCTGGCCAAGGTGGGCACAGTCAGTGTCTTCAGAGGGATAGCTTCCAGGTACTGGGTGGCATGGTCCTCCAAGACCAGGATAAACCTGTTGCCCATGGCGTCTTGGAATCCGGAGGTCCCAAAATGGTAATGCCCACCCACTCAAACGTGGGAGATTCACATTCCTCATGGTACCTCCTTCCCGCTGCCAATGGGTCAGCTCAGGTACATCCCCACTTTAGCCACTTCTTACCCTGTAGGTTCCAGATCATCCCCTTCAGGTTCTGCCTCATCCCAGGCCTGTGGTAATATTAGGAGCAGGTTTCCTGTGCCTCTTGCCCCTCATCCTTCTGTCAGGCACCAGGGCCACTGTTTCAGGCATCAGGTCCTTCTGATCACCCTCTCTGGGGGCCATGCACTGTGTTGTCATGCACACCAACTCTGACAGTCCTAACATTTACAAGTGCGACTTGAGCTCCACCTCCTTCTAGGCGGTATGCTCCAGGTCAATCCCTCGCAGATAATCAACAGGCATGGATGGCCTCACAGCTACCCTCAAGCGACCTGAGACCTCACCCTCCATTCAAAGAGAACCTGAGCTACCAAACATTGGTGCTCACTGTTGTTTGCTGTTACAACCTGGTAGACCACATTAGGGATTACCTGCTCCTCAGATATCAGATGGCAGCAGACAGTTGTCATGCTGGCTTCTGTGTCTCTCAGAGCCTCCACCCACCTTCCATTGATGGTCATCCACTGCTTGTACTTCTTAGTGTTGTCAGGCATTAAGTTTCTCTGGACAACTCACCCTCACCCAGGGAGATTAGGGTTACCTCAGCTGGCTCCCCACTATTAACTGGGGTCAACTCCTCCCCAAGTGATACCCTCGCCACCCCTAGTGACTGCCCACTGGTGGGGGGCTGTGTACGCTTGGGACATTTGGGACTTCCTCTGAAATGCCCATCCTGATTACAAGAGAAACACTTTAGGGGTGCCTTCCTTTCAGGATTTCCTAAAGGGAACCAACTTTTGTTTTCAACAGAGAGCTGGGAATACTTACCCGGGGAGCTAGTTTGGGGCCCTTCAGAGAACTACTTACTTTTATCTTTGTCTCCCCCTTCTTCTGTTGGGGACCCTGTCCACACTCCCCTGCATACAACCTTTTTTGGACTCTCGTGCTGAGCAAGCGTCCTGCTCCTTCACAAGCTTCCTGGGCTTAGCAAGCTTGTTGTAAGTCAAGTGCTGGTTCAGCTCTAGAAAATAATTAATAGACAAGGGCTTCCATGCAATCAAATTGTACAGCCCCTGATAGTCTGTTAGCTTGCTGCCCTTCAGCCAACCATCCAGTGCTCTGGAAAGAGAATCAACATACTCCACACAAGTTTGAGAACCAAGTTTAGTACTCTCCCTAAACTTTGCTGTGTAACTTTTTGGGGTGAGACTCTAACTCTTGGTTAGGGCTTCTTTCATGGTGGGGTACCTCATCTGATCTCCTTGCTCCAAAGCCAACAAGATGTCCCTTCCCGCTACTGAGAAGTACTTCTATAGGTTTGCGCCCCAATTTCTCTCTCGGGGACCCTGTTTATTTTTACTGACACTTCATAACCCCTAAGTCACTGCTGCATATCATCCCTCACAACAGAATCCTTCATCACAACCTTGGGTATATGTATGATTCCTTCAAAGGGCACTGTAGGACTGCTGACACCATCTGTGCTGGACCTGTTCTTTAAGTCCAGCTCATTTAAGCTTAGCTTGTAAGCTAAATTATTTTCTTCTCCTCCATGGCAATTTTGTCTTTCTCTGCCTCTCTTTTGAGCCTGGCTTGTTCCAACTGGAGCTTCCTAGCCTCCCGCCTGTCCTCCAGTTCCTCTAGGGACAGACCTCTAGAAGAAATACTGTTGCTTGTCAGGAGCTACCAGTAGTACTGTGGATTGAGGTATTTTGCCACTGATTTCCCAGAACCCATTCTGCTATGTCTGCAAACCTGGCCGAGAACAGCCCCTTCTGCAGTTGACTCTCACAGTACCAAGGAAGAGCAGTCACAGGCTACTCAGCAAGGCTTCTCAGAACTCAACAATTAACCAAATAACAAAATAAAATTCATATTCAGTTCAGTGCTTATAGTGGCAAGAATAAAAGTACATTAATCACACAGTTGTACTAAGTGCTCCACGATTCAATGAACATCTGTGATCCAGGGCGCTGTCTTATGTAGACACTACACCCACCTTACTCCCTCCCTGTGTACCCTCGCCCGGCGTGCTCCCTGGTTCTGGGTTCCCACATGTAGAGTAATCAGTAGAAGCATGAATCAGGGTTAAGTGTAACAATTTCTACCCAAAGTTCAATTGAGCTCAATCTTGAACTTTTATAGTCTGTGGAAGGCCTAGGCCAGGGCCAAAATAAAATCACAGGATACCAGTTAGACATGCAGATGGGCACTCAGGGCAGGGGAACACACCCTTGTGGCATGCAAGAAATATACCGAGTCCAACAAATTGTCCTTGTTGTCACTAACATATCAGAGTGGAAAATAATGCATTACCATCATGGCGTTTTTATCTGGCATACACACCCCTAAATGTTTCAAGTCATTATTACAAAACTCAGCCCCACTGATTTTGTCATCTGGGAGAGAATAGTGGGCTGGCTCAATCTTGCCAGGATTCACTTCTTTGACTTGCAAGGCACAAATATGTCAGTGCATCTTGGGCAAAATCTTCTGAGCTACCTTGTAGAAAAATAGCCCTAACATCTGAGTTCAATGTTGTTTTCTATATGAGCTCTAACTCCCTTTGGCAAAGCCACTGCCCATTCCACACTATACCCATTTCGTATAGCATTATCCCAACTGCAGAGCATCACTGTCCACAGAGGGATAACCTGGAGAGAAGTTTTGCTGGATGCCTGATATCGCAACCATGGACAGACGTGTGCTGTCTGTCCAGTTTAGTACCTGTTACAAAGGATTATACAGGTCTATCTCTACACTGCCTGTCACACTACTTTGACTATCTTTCTGAACATTTCTTTGACAACCTTCACTTTCCCATATAGGCTCCATTTTCATGCTTGACAATGGGAGATAGTTTACTGCCCTCCACTCTGGAGGAGGAAGCTTAGGGTAGCCTTTTTTGCACTCACTTAGGGCCAGATGTAGCAAGCAGTTTGCACGTCGCAAACAGCGAATTTTGCTGTTTGCGACGTGCAAAAAGTACATCGCAATGCACAAACCTCGTTTTGCGATTCGGTAACCTGGTTACCGAATCGCAAAACGGGTTTGTGAGTCGCAATTAGGTAGGGGTGTTCCCTTCCTAATTGCGAGTCGCAGTGCAATGCAGGATTGGTTTATGTAAGCCTGGTAAGCCTTAACTGTCTCCAAAAATGCACGAATGAACACTACATAGTGGGTGATGGTTCCCTTTTCTGCAGGCGGTGGTACACTGTTCTGAGAGTGGTGGTACCTGTGCTTTTTGTGGTGATGCACTGTGCCATTGGTGGGGTAAGCTCGATGGGGGGTAATGATGCACTGCACTGTACATGGGGATGTACTGTCTGGCCTATCACTGATTTGATGATCATGGAGTACTCATGGGATTTATCAATATGTTGTGAATGCTACATTTGCATCCCTCATCCATTTTTCTTAGGTTTGAAGTCTCTTGCTTTGATGTTATCAGCACTGCGTGCCATTGGGTTTAAAGTGTTTAGAAATATAATCAAAATGTTGCAGTTACGTTTTCTCCAAGAAACTTTGGGTAGATTCTGGTGTGAGTTATGATCTTCACTATGTGCTCAAGAGCATCAATTTTCTATTGACAAGAGCATAATGTTCCACTTGAATGTAACATGGCTATGGGAAATCAGACACATAGCAGAGTAAATAAACAGTGTAATACATAAAATAATAAACGCACTGATAAAGTAGTAAAGTATGGCGTCTCTTCTGATCTGTTCATAAAATTGATCTTTTGTTCTGAATGTTTGTCATGACCTTTGACCTTATGCCCTGAAATTTTACAGTCCTGCTCAGAATTTGCCTCTATATCAGGTGATCACCCTACTTTACAAGCTTATCACATGGTTTCATCATGAACTATTTGGAGGGCTGCTAAAAGTCACCATTATTCTGGGCACTGCACACCTACACTGTATGGGGAGTGACCATTTTAAAGCGTGCAGGTCAGCCTTAAGGCAGGGTCTGGTTGGTGGTGTGTTATTAATAAAATAAGACATGTTTTGAAACCCTTATGTAATCTGGGGATAATGCTTTATATCCACCGCCTTACATAACGGTTGCAAGACATGGCTTCCATGTGCCATTTTCACTATGGGAATGATGTCATTAGACACCACATTCCTCCAGGTAGAAAGTAAATTGAGAGAAATGATTAGATAGTTTTTTTTGTTTCTTTTTAATTAACTCCTCTCCAAAGTTTCTGAATAGGAAAAAGGATAGAAAGCGGCGACCATTTTAACCCCTCGTCTCTGTCGTGCCCTTATATCATAAATTTACTATAAAGGTTGTATCTGTTCCTAGTGCGTTGGTCGACGTTCCTGCAAAGTTATGTCAACTCGGCCTGTCCAATCTCAATGCTCTTGTTCCAATGCCCCCACATCGTCTTGAGACCACCCTCACAGTTGATTATTCCATAGCCAGATCCAATAAAATAAGCCATCTCACACAGGTATTCCAAATTAAAAGCACACTCAGAGAAACCCAGATGAAACATTGGCAATGTTGTATTTACACTCATTTGTACAATGCAAAAGATTCTACACACGTTTCAAAAGTCTGAGTGGAGGTTACACCGAAGCACAAAAATAAATCTTTTTTTTTAACATACTGTACATTATATTACAGACACAGACAAGTCAATAAATAGTGTAATAAATAGGGAAGAGCGCACATGGGTTCCCAGCAGGCTTGAGTTGGCGCGTGATAACAAGAGTTTTTGTCTCTTCAGCCCGGCTGCGTTGATCCCAGTGAAGTGTCCAGCTGATTTCTTCACAGACAACCATTCTTATCATGTGCATTGAGAAGAGCGTTGCCTTAAAAGTGTAGGACAGATGGCTGATGGGGGCCGTACAGTAGGAACTGGCCCAAGCCAGAACGGACTCGCGTCAGCTGCACTCCCCCCAAGGAATCTGACCAATTTGCAGCTCTGTAAAAATAACGTGACGGGCCCATTGTTTTTCGACACGGACACCTCCTTATCACCCCGATTTGCAGCAGGAAAGTGGCGGAAACAAGGCATGTGACAGTGTAGCTTGAAGCCTCCCCATTTCAAATGTACATGTTCAACATTCAGGTCCAGGAGAGCACTGCTCTTTTTCTGCTTTTGTTCTTGCTCTGGTAAGCTGAAGGACACACGAAGGATGTCATCGCTAAGTCAGAGGAGCACTGCCATACATTTTCCAAGTAAAAACATTTGTGCTCAGAAGACAAGTCTATTTTTCCTCAATTCGTATCATAGTTCACATTTTTTTCCTAATAAAAAAGTAATTTCTTTACGCATGTCTTTTGGAAATATCGTCCTTTACTTCACTAAAGTTCTCAAACATGTGTCAGCCTGAGTGAAAACCTTAAAAAAACACTTTTCATTGAACAATATTCATTCATGTTGTCAGAATTTACTGTCGGGGTTCTTTCTATACACTTCCACGACAGTCAGTGGTGTCATGTGCCCTTGTGTGAGGAAGGAAATGGGCACCCTGGCTGGTTTTTCAATTATAAAATTCATACGAGAACGATAACATTGCAGAATGTGAATATCTGATCAGTAATATCAACAATGTCAGCGGCCGCAGACAGGTTCCATAATTTAACTTTTTTTTCTACTCTCCACAGGGGCAGGAGTAGGACAACACTGCAGAAATCCTAGGAATCAATGAAGGCAGCAAATACTGCGCTATGGGAGCAGAGGAAGTGATTGCATTGATGACATGAATGGAAATAGTTGTAGCTTTTCCCCTTCTCATGGCAACAAGGGACATAAAAGGAAATGAACGGGCCTGGTCTCTGAAAATAACTTGCATAGATCTTGTTTTCAGAGAGATCTTTTTTTCTCTTGCTTTATGTACCCTGGCATAGCTCAGGAAAACAGTATTTTGGGGAGTTCTAAAAAAAAATAGGCACTAAACCGCATTATATATCTCAAATACGTGAATTTCTGTTATGTAATTGGCCAGACAGCAATGAGCCTTATCACAGTCTCTCAGTCTTTCATCTGTGTTTATTATCTTTGGCAATGTGACGATGTTCATGTTCAACCTTACTCTGCCTTTCTTAGTCATATGTTTGATGATGGAAAGAAGAAAAAGTCAATCCAGATCAATTTTCTTGCACAGATCAGATACTGGGACCTTGGCCTTGCTTATCGTGCATTTAGAGTATATTAAGAACAGTGACATAGCACACTAGTGCATCCTTGTCCTGTCTCTAATTATTGATCTGTGAAGTGTTACCCCTTAATAACTGCTTTAATATAACATGTTTTATATAGTGCTGTTTCTAAGTGCTATCAAAACAGGTGTTCCTTGTACACCTGTACAGTACATGGTACTCAATTTACTATGTTCAGGGGGAATGAAGGCTGAGTTGATCATGCCACAATTCAAACTTGTGGCTTCAGATCATGGAAATGTCAGCTGCAACCATGAAACTCACTCAGTCATCTAACTAAATTCTCCTTTGCTTATCTCTCTTATTTCCTTTGTAATTAGTTCCACCTCAAGCTCCATTATCATTTCAACCTGTTCTCCTAGTCTTGCCTTGTTTTTTCATTTCCAGTACCTACTTCAGATACATTATCACTCATTTATCTCTACTTTCCTAGGTCTTTCTCACTCATCTTCTAGTTCAACTTTCTGCATTCTTTTCACTCCACTGGACACTGGCTCCCACAATCCGTCATACTGAAGACATAGAGGAATGAAGTCACAGAACCTTGCATCAGGGTAGTTCAGTGGAAAATGGGATTGGGTTATTTTCTCAAAAACTGGCATTGCGTCCTTTCCATAAAATCTAGCATTAGGTTAGCTCCCCCATTCTCTCTGCCCATTCTCGCAACTTAATGATACTCACACACTACGTAGCAAGCACCTCGCTAAAGAACCTAATTGCGTGTTCCAGTCATCAAAAACCTTGATCAATGTTTTGCCTTCAGTAGCTCTGCAGTGTGGCTTTAATCTTTCTTAAAAATACTTATCTCGGCAAGAAATGGTTCACCATGAAGAAAATCACACCAGTGTCACCCATTAACAACCTACTCAAGCATCTTCCACCTTGTCTTTAAATCCTTGATTGATATATCCCTTCTGAAAACAATAAGTTTCAGTTGCAGAACCACTCTTATAGTTGACCAATAAAGTAATACCCCACTCTGACTTAAACTTGCCTCTCACTTCCCTTACCACCTCTCAGAACGTTTATAGAAAAAACATCCTGCTGTTTCACCACACTGATTGTCTAGGGCAGGCTTCTCCAACAAGTAGCTTGTGAGCTACTAGTAGCTCTCCAGATACTTGTAAGTAGCTCTCCAGTGTGCAGCCAGCCTAATAAACCAATAGCCTTTGCTAGGATCAATTAATATATGTGTACTAAAAGTGAAAAGAGTGCATTTGAGATGAAAATGTGTAATGTCAGAACTCTTAAGCTGATGTTAGGAGAAGTTTGGTTACATTTCCTAAATATATATATAAATCTGTTATTGATTGATACATTATGTGGCATTGGCAAGATTTATTACTACATTATTACCTCAGTGACAGAGACACTGCAGGCTATGGCTTTTATGTATTACCCATGACAAGGCTTTGTGTAAATTGGCAAAGCCTTTTTTCATTCCTGCTGAAAATCCTGCTTGATTTGTCAACGTGTTTACTTCTTGTACACTTGCATAGCGTAGTCACTAATGTCATCTTGTTTGATGTGGTCTGTTATGCATAACTAATAATATTAGTAGCTCAGGATGATTTTCATTGAACACAAGTAGCTCTTACTGCAGAAAAGATTGGAGACCCCTGGTCTAAGGTCTACACCAAACGCATTTTCTCTTCCTTTCATTTGAATTATTCTCATGTCCTTCCTGTGTTATTTCAAGAGCTCGGTACAAGCCTAATTATGCAGAGGCATTCCATCTGCTTTATCTGGTTAGAGCGTTTCCTGTGCTGGCTCTGCTGTGAAACCCGCCTTTGTGGGGGTTAGCTTTGTCAGCGGCTGAAGGTGAGGGCTGATAGGGGAGGGAGGGTTATCAGTCTTACAGTAGCTCGGCAACAGCAGGCAGTGTTTTTAGAAATATGTTTACTGTATATATTGTATTCATTATTTTAAGGAGATGCTGCGATTCCCTTCAAGAGGTAAAGCCACAGCAATAGGTTGCTGAAGGCGGAAGAGGTTTCTGGACCCCAACGTGCCGGAATGTTGTTCACATTTTTATGCTTGAAAACAGCAAGGGTAAGCAGTTTTTCCTATCAAACAGGGTCAGACTGGGCCATAGGTCAGTCTGGCAGTGCCAGAAGCACTGGTGTGACAGGTCAATGTGTGGGCTGTGTTTTATGCCGGTTTGCGAGCCTGTTTTATAATGAGCTGATTTTTACGTTGATTTCCCCATACTACCACAAACATTGCCTGAAGCAAACACATGCATGCAGTCCCTCAAATCGTGCAAGGCACCATCAGTGTGTCTTTACAGGTTCAAAATGTCCCTATTTGCAAATGTGGCCCACTTTTTTAGTTATGTGATTCATTAATTGGAGTCACTTTTATTTTGCTTCCAAGGCCTCTTTTCTGTCCCAGTCCGACCCTGCTATCAAATCAGTATTTTGCAATGTGACATATGACAATTACTCGAGATCTTGCTTTACTCAATGACAATTAATAAAGCAGTGTTTTGTTATAGTTCACTAGTTGTAACGGCTCTGTACATAGTTGGCTCATTAGGCCTTTAAATATTTATAATAATTAAATTATAACATTGTTTCTAGGTATTATTGGAAACATTCCATTTTATTTTCTCAGGCAGCCCCTTTGTTACTTGCATTTGTACTTTATTGTGAGGTGACAATGCACGTTTAGGGTGGTTTTGGTTATTTGGCGCCATAAGCAAGGGCGGGACACTGCAGCTAATATCAACTTATGTTGCATATGTTCTTTTCCTGCACGGCAGTGAACACCACAAGGATAATGAAGCTATTTTCCTCAGGACGGGGCCTAAACTGCATAAAACCACTTGCTTTGCATTGAACTCAAAACATTACGATGCATTTCTCCGGTACAGAGCAGACAGATTTTCAACATTTATATGGGAGTTACAACTACGGCTCTCTGTCCCATGCGAAGTGGAAAATCCTGCAACAACGGTAAACTGCCAACATCGTATTGTGAAAAAAGCAATACGTGTGGAAAATAAGGGAAACATTGGCACTCCCTGAGAAAAAAATAGGGTAATGTTTTCCTATAAATGGTAGAAAAATATTCACATTAAACATACATGTAAATACGTATAGATTTTTTCAAGCAGATATACATATAAAAATATTTAACGTTTTGTGCCTAAAGAACATTAGAGGAGACCATACCAGACCATCATGTGTGTCTTAAAAACTTTACATCTGAGTGGGCCTGTTGGTAACACGTGAAATTTGCATACATACAATCTGTACACACGTTCTTAAATAAACTGTTTAAATATTAAATCAAAACTGTACAAATTTACAGATTTCTTCATTAAATATTGACCCAAGAAATGTACATGCTTGATCGTCATTCCTATCTGCATCCGCACTCAGCTACCACCATGCCATCATACTTGAACTTGTACGTGACAACCCCTGCATCTAGGTAGAGAATGGAAATGGGATCAAGCTTCGTAGGTACACAGCAGGCTTTGGATGCTTTATGAGCATTCTTCAGATGCACCAAAGTCTGGACAATGGCATGCTTTGTTGGGGTGACATGCTCCGTCAGGGGATAGGAACAGACCCCGCGGCACTCGTATGCCTCGTATCCTGGTGGCGCTATGATCCAGGAATCCCAACCAATGTCCTTAAAATCGATGTAGAGGGGAGCCTTCTTGCAATAGTTTCCTTTGGCATTCCTCCTGATGCGAGAGGTGGAGTCATAGATGATGTTAGACCGCATCTGGAGCAATGCTTCCTCGCTGGGGCCATCGTTCAGGCTGTTTGCTTCTAAGATCTCCAAATCTAAGAGCTGCTCATGATCGATCATCTCATTTAGCTCCTTCTTCTCCTCTTTCTTGTCATTGCTCTGGTCATTAGAGAAGACGATCAAGAGGGGAACATGCTTGGTCTCTGGTTTTGTATCAATGGACATTTGCCCATCGCTAGTGGACTCAATTCCATCATCCACAGTCTCCATGTGGACTTCGAGCCTGTGAGTGGTGGTTCCGGACCGATGCCAGCGTCTAATAGCCTCGGTCATGTCAAAGGTTTCCCAGTCACTACTGGTCTCATAGACCTGGCGAGAGGCCAGTTGCACCAGTTTTCTCCCAGTGCCCCCTTGGTCTACATCTTCATGTCCATGGACTTCATAAATTGTCACTTTTCTATCGACTCCTTCGTACATTATGCGATCCCGCTCAACCAAGGTATAGAGCCTCAATTCTGCCATGGTGATCTCTTCATGGTGAGGAATGGAGACATTAAAGAGGAGGGGATAGGTTCTCACTCTGGTCACATCACCGATCTGTGCAGATTGGTCTAAAAAGTGGAAAACCAACACAAATTAGCTTAAATATTTGCCATTTGGTATGACAGTGTATATACATTTTATAGTGATCATAAAAGCATGGATGTGAGGCCCAGTCAACATAAAAATATTGAAATACAATGCCTGACAAAACTAACACATGAGTAACATATATCTGCCTTGCTTTGACCTGTAACATAGCTTTACCACAAACTGAAGTAATCTTTTCACTGAATGCCATAACTGTCTAACTTTTTAAACGTTTTTTTGTTGCATTTTAACACTTGCACAATACAGAACTTTTAATAGAAAGCACAGCATTCTTGCACAATACAGTAATTGCAATAGAAAGCACACCATAATCGTAACTGTATGATAAATATAGATAAGTCACTTTCACACATATTTTGTCAGTTGGCTCTGGGTACTTTGGTAGTGCCTTCTTTAGGCTGGTGATACCAGCGCCACTGCACCAGGCACCCACAGCCGCCAACCTCAGGGGGTCATCATTAGAGTTTTTTAACAAAGAAGCAAAGAGAGCTGTTGTTTGTCTTTCGTTATCAAAATGAGGGTCATCATGGAAATGAAAGATAGACAACAGTGCTTATGGTTACAACACATGCTTGTAGTCTAGTATCTGGTCCAGAGTTTAACTGCTTTATAGTCTAGAGGTCCTATCTATGAATGGTTCGCTCCATGCGTGCACCACGCAATGTGGTGCACGTGTGGCGCAAACCACTAAGTCATATTTTTGAAACCATGCAAAGCCATTTTGTGTGGCTTTGTATGGCTTCAAAAATATGGAGTCAGGCAAGGAAGTGCAAATCCCTGCGTAGTCTTACTCTGTGCCAGGAAGGTGTTTCATGGGCATTGCGTAGGTGTTCCAATGCAAATCACATGTTTTTTACCCATTTCCAGGTTTACCAAACTTGGTAAACATAGGAATGTGCCAAAAAGATACATCTCCCAAGGAGAGGTGTAACAAGGAGAAATATCTGTGTTTCTCCTCGTTTTTTCCTTTATGTGTGGTGCATTTTGCAGCACACACAGAAAGAGAAAAAAGCCTCTCAGGATTGTATTTGTGCAGAAAGGTGTCCCTTCCTAGACAAAAACAATCCTGCATGCAACACAGGCACCCTTGCAGCCTGGTGCAAAGGTGCCTGCATTGGCACAAGGATGCCAAACACGTATCAGCACAGGAGGAAAGAACAGGAATGCACTCTATTGGATAAATATGGCACATTCCGCCATTTAACTGTGATGCAGAGCAGTGCAGCAAGGCTTCGCTGGCCTGCGCCACAAAACCCATAAATATGGGCTCAGGTTGGTGGCGTAGTGAGTGTCAGAAGCTTGCTGTACTATTGCATTTCAACTTCCAAACATTTGCACAGGATGTGGAAGGTATCGGAGACAACGACTCAAGGTGAGCATTAGATTTTACTAGGTGCGTCCGATAAAGAGACCAAATTTATGCTTCCAGATTCCCAAGCCAAAACCTGGCAAAAGTCAAAGCCTGTAAAGCTAAATTGACTTACAATATAGAAATTTTATTTTACAAAATAAACACATTCAGTACATGTCAATAACTATATAAACACAATATGTGTATCATTTTAGGCTTTAAAATAAAACAGTTATAATTGAAGGATGGTGTTTTAATATCCATAGCTCATATGTATTCCATATTCCACTTATAGAGCAGTTGAGAATATCCTTTATACTCTGTTTTTATACTGTATATCTTTAATATGAAACCATAGTACTCACCATTTTTTGTATGTGTGTGGAAGTGCCAACAAAGATTGCAGCGCTGAGTGCCACCAATGCTAAAGACAGCCCTGTACTATGGGCATGTTTTCCTCATACCTCTGTCTGCCCTAAGTTTGCCTTTAGTATTGCCTCCACTTTACCTGAAGTTTTTTTTAGGTGAAAGTCTCAACATAGTCCCGAGTTGTTACCAACGTATCACATTGGACCCAACAAACAATAGGAGGGGGCAGAAACCTGCTGGGCAGATACGGGCTTTAAGTGATTCTCTTTACCATCTACAGTAAATGCCTCTTACTCTCTTTGCATCCTTCTTAATTCAGCAGGGATTAATGCATCTCTTTCAAGGCTGTCAGGGAAACAACTGGGTGATATCCAGGGATGTTGTGCAAACTCTTCAAGTCCTTAGATGAACTTGATTGAGCAGTGAAAAATTGGAGTCTCCATGTTTAGGGTGCCAAAGTTACAAAGGCAACCGATTTCACAACTTTATGTATTTTCTTTAAACGTTGTCAGTTTTCCAAGCAATTGAGAGCCCTGAAGGAAAAGTGAGATGTTTTGAGGTAAAAAATAGATCCAAGTGGATGGTCAACCTGGGGTCTTTGGGGAAGACAGAGTTCGGGAAAGACTTGCAGGAGAAACTGAGGAACTGCAATGGCCCAGGCTAAGGACAAAATAGTGTAGGGCCCGAGGCCTTTGATGTAGTAATAAAGGGACCCTTTGGAAACAAATGGTTCAAGCACTAGGATGCTCCACTGGAGGGGTTCAGTTGGATAAAATAAGTAAAAGTCTCTGGGTGATGCTATCCCTTTTGACTGAGCTGGAAACAACAATATCCCCATCTTTTTTTGTAAATGTGTTACCAGTGAGAAATACAGAGAATCTCTGGCCATTCAGTTTCCCAAGAATTTGCTTGGGGAAAATGCTGGTCGCTAGAGAACCCAGGCATATCTGGTTTTCCCCTCACAACCCTGAACCTCAGAGAGGAGTGAACCATCATCCTTGGTTCAAATAAAGTGGCATCCACCTATTTCTGCCCATGGGCTCGGTAGGAAGGGAAGGCAACAGCAAGTGAGCCACCTCCTACCTTCCCCTTCCTGAAGCTGAGAGTGTAGACAGCTTGAGCAGTTTTGCAACCCTAAGAGGTAGCATCCTTCCGAAGCCCTCACTAACATAAACAGGTGCTGATCACTAAGGGGCTTAATGTGTCTGATGAACAAACTGGGGCAATGTAACCTCTGGAACTCCTCTGTGGAGAGGTGATACGATGCTAAGTCACTCATCAATCTCTATTGACCTATACACAACCAGGGGCATACACATCAGTTGGTTCCACAAAGAACTAAAGAGGACGCTATCCACATATATGGTAATCCCCTTGCAGACCTCAGACTACCTCATGACAAGCCATCCTCACAACTGTGTGGGTGATCACTTTAATCATATGCTCAATATTTTGTAATTTAGTTTGTCATTTAAATTTGGATTGATGCCATGATTGTTTTTTCAGACTAACAAAAATTCCCTCTGATATGTAATTACATGTGAAAGCTAAGCCCTAAAGAAAGACAGTGCTCGTTTTTTCTTTTTCGATTTTCGCCAAATCTGCTGCAACTCACGGCAAAAATAAAAAAACAAAATATCCCTTTGGGACCGCAGCACCAGCGCTAAGGGGTCAGGGTGTCCTTCCACTGGCCCCTTTTGTTTTTTTTCATCTTTTTTTCTGGGACTCCCTTATTGAAGTGTTGGCAGCCAATCAGATCTCAGCACAAGACCAGGTGGTTTCACGAAGCCTTCGCATCCCTAGATATACAAATTTGGATTTTCTTTAATTGTGCAGCTAATTACTCCCCATTTTATATCACTAATGACACCTTTTATGGCTTCTTTGTTATTATCACTGCAACATTTGTAATAAGATTATTGATCAGAAAACTGTGTATGGCGAGGGCACGAGTTATAGTTACCTTAGGGCGCGAGTTATAGTTATAGAAATAACTCTAACTATAACTGTTAAATTTCTAAGGTTTTGTGAGAGTAAATTCAGAACCTAGGCAAAAGATCCCTGTAACCTTTGTTTTTTTCAGTGAGAAATATATATATATATATATATATGTATATATATATATATATATATATATTACCTACTGGCGGTCCCCAGTAGGTAGTTGTAGCTTGGACCATGTTTCCATTGAAAAATAGTTTTTTAACTTGTCTATATCTTTGGCACTGTCTGACGAATCTTCTCAAAATTTCCCAAAATTTCTTGTTGCGCATAGAAAGATTTGGGGTGATCCATCAAGCGAGGGCAATGAAAAATGGGAGGGGTAAAAAAAGCTGCGCTTCCTATGTAAATTACCATAGGACCTTTCAACACGCCTGCAGCTTGAACCACTGGACAGAATTACACCAAATTTGGCAGAAAGCTAACTTTCGGTACGCAAACTACGCATTTGCTTATTTGGTGTAAATCCGTCCAGTAGTTTTTGAGAAATTAAAGGAAATCCAAACGTTATTTCTCTGGCTGCAAGGACTTCGCAAATAATGACAAGCTCATGCAGGGAAATGCAGAGCTCTAATTGGCTGCCAACACTTCCTCCAGGAAGTGTTGACAGCCACAACAAAAAAGTAACAAAAAAAAGGAATAGGGGTCAGGGTAGCTACACACTAACCCTTAGCTCTGATGACCACAAAACACTTATTTTTTAAAATAATTGCTTCAAATTTGCAGGGAATCCACGCATTTGATGCAAAAAAAAGAATAAAATAAGCGCAGGCTCACGATTTAGTTTTTCTAAGGCCACTGGGTAGGGGAGGTCCCAGGGGCATGTAAAAAGATAAGGAGGGGGCACACAGGGGCTTTAATGAAATGTGATGTGGGTGCCTCGCGGCCCCCCCCCCGTAGCCCCAGGAATCACCACGTCCCCGGGGCTCAAATGTAATATGATGCTGGGAAGCCATGCAGCTCCCCCACAGCCCAGGGACTGCCCCTTCCCCAGGGCTTTATTGAAATGTGATGCAGGGGGGCTGTGCAGCACCCCCAGCAGCCCCAGGAGTCGCCACCTCTCTGGGACAACAACAAAAAGGATGAAAGGCGGTCCGTTGGAGAACCCCGAACCCAGGAACCACCACCTTCCTGGAACAAATTGATGGCCCTGGCGACCGCCACCCCACAGGGCCGGCTCCTGCTTTGTCCCGGGATGCCCACCCTCAGGACATAGCTGTTTATTTTTGCTTGGTGGGAGCTTTGACAGCTCCCACCATGCAAAAGCAAACAAAGTCTGGAGTGGACGCGGTGAAGGAGGAGGTAAGTTGGGCTGGGACTGGGGCTGTTTTGGGGGGGCAGGGTTTAGGTTTTAGGGACGGGGTGGGGACTCAGGGTATTTTTAGTTTTTGGGGCGGGGTGGGGTGGGGCCTGGGGGTTATTAGGGTTTGGGGAAGGGGGGGGTCAGGGTTTAGGTTTAAGGAGTGGGGTGGGGGTCTGGGGTGGAAGCATGCTGGGTTGTGCATGCTGATTGGTAATGCCTTTACCAGGAATGCGTTTACAACGGTAAAGTCATTGTAAACGCATTCGTGGTAAAGGCATTAGTGTTTAGAACGAGGTCGTTGTTCCGACCTCGTTGTTGAGCCACGGGTGGTTTAGGCACCCGTGGTTCCGACATATAACCGTACAGAAAAGATAAGAGTGGCAAAGGCGGAGGTCTCTGTCAGTGAATAAGTCAGTAAATAGCATTTCGTAGTATGAGTTTCACTACTGTAGTACTGACTTACGTACTATAAAATGAAGTTTGTGAATAGGGTTCAAAATTCTTATTTGTCGTTATGTACCTGACAAACTGAACCTTGAAGTATGAGAAAAGGATGGCATACTCTGGCCAGAATCTGTTATGTTGTTTGTCAGAGGTCATATCTGTGAGGAAAGGCAGTACCATAGACCAGTATTTCACTTTCAGTTGCTTTGCAAGTTTCCAAAATTCAGTAAACTCAGAGTATTGCCTGTGGGATCCCTGAACCTATAGAAAATCCATACATGTCTGGTACCGCCCTGCTCAGGAGACCAGAGAAAGATAGCTGCGTCTAGCCTTGGGAAGTATTAGTTCCTAAAAATCGGACAAACATTATGTTCAGCAGAGTCTCCAGCCAGCCAGGGTAAGGGAGGTGTGACACCCAGAGATACAAATCTTAGGATATGTAAATGTGAAAAATATACGGTTGTGGTATAGTTCAAGAGAGCCCAGCAGTGTTATTTGTGACCAAAAGACAGGTATCCATCACCAGTATTTCAGTTGTAGCTGAAAATGAATTGTACTCAGTTTATCACTAGTTGGCACCATGAACCCATGGAAAACCAATAGATGCCTGGTAGCCCCATGCTCAGGGGGCTCAGCAGTCCAAAGCTGGGGGGGACACGTCTTGGCACAGATATCCTTCTGCATCATGGTAACTGGATGTAATTATCATGTTTTGATATAAACATGTTGGAAGTTTGACAATTATCATGTTCAGCCCAATTTCACAACCAGTCAGTCAGAGTTAGGGATGTCCAGGAACCTAACAATACCTTAGGATGTGTAAAATGTATGGTTGTGGTTTGTTTCCATACATCCTAGGGATTATATCAGTGACCATTCCCACCTAACCACGCAATTTAAGTTATTCAGGGGATGATTACGACCCTGGTGGCCGGTGGTAAAGCGGCGGTAAGACCGCAAACAGGCTGGAGGAAAAAAAAATTAATTAACCGCTGCGGTCATCCGCCACTTCACCATTCCGACCGCCATGGCGGTGTAGACCGCTGGGCTGGAGATTGCGGTCTCCAGCGCGGCGGTCATCACTAGACCACCGACGGTATCAGGACCCTGCATACGGCCATGGATCTCGGGTGGTTGGGAACCGCCATGAGATCCATGGCGGTAGGCACTATCAGTGCTAGGGAATTCCTTCCTTGGCACTGATAGGGGTCTCCCCCACCCCCGCTAACCCCTCAAGAATCCTCCCACCACATCCCCCACCCCCCTGCCAACCCCCAAAGGTGGCACAACCCCCTCCCCACCCCAACCCCGAACATGCACATATACACACCCCTACACGCACACCTCCCCCAACATGCACATATACACACACCCCTACACGCACACATACACCCCGACAACACATACCCGCACACAAAGAAACAGGCATGCACACCGTCCGACCCGCACACATTTCCCATACACACAGCACCCCCTGCATGCATATCCTCACTCACTCACCCCCTCTACACTCTCACACGCACACCCACATGCACGCACACAACACACAACACCCCCCACCCCCTCCCCTAACGGATGATCAACTTACCTTGTCCGTTGATCCTCTGGGAGAGGACGGGATCCATGGGGGCAGCTCCGCCACCAGAACACCGTCACCAGAACACCGCCACACCGAATCATGGGACGTGATTCAGTGGGCTGTGTTCTGTTGAGGTGGCGGTGGAGGTTGAGCAACCTCCACTTTCCCACCACCCACCAGTATGGCTGCTGGTGGCTTTCCGTACGAAAAAGGACGGCGGCCTGCCAGCGGTCATAATATGTGGTGCGGAAGACCGCCACCACTGGCGGTCTTCAGCACGGCAGTACCTCGGCGGTCTTGCGAAAAGACCACCGAGGTCGTAATGACCCCCTCAGTTTTTTTAAAATGTAAGAGAATAAAGTAAATGTGTTGATCAATATATTTTTTTTGTTCTGAAAGGATTTACATTTAATGCGATCAAAAACAGTAAAAGCTATCATGTCCATAATGCAACATAACATAGGTAAGGTACCTTTTCTACTAAAAATGGGAAGAGGGATTAACATAGTGAATTTTACACTATATATAATTTGAATTAAAGATTGGAAAGGAATTGTTTTTTCTGCAGTTTTCTTTGCAATTAATACAAAACTGCCAACAATTTCTTCTCTCATTTTCTTTGGTTATGGAAAGAACAGACTAGAAAGCCGTTGTGTTGCCTAAAGGGGACTATGATATTTATTTCAAACAAGATTTTTGTTATTGACACTCTGATATACAGCAAGACGGAAAATGTACTCACATCAACTTTTTGTCGTACTTTGCAACACAACTCACTGTTCAGTGGTTAAATCTCTACTGCAGTTGACATCATTATCCAGGCAACTCTGACTGTACAATCTATGTATGAGATATACAAGAAGGACTCGAAGACCAATGGTCCCAATTCTCCAACCAATCTGAATACAGGTTGGCTTTCGTTAGCAAGGTAAAGATCACCACAAAATGTAGATTATCTGGAAAAGTACAGAAATTGGAATATCACAGAAGCAGAGAAGTGTGGTCTCACTCAGGTCAGAGGAATATCTAGCCTTGCTTGGTCAAAAGGTCAGGCAAAAAATAAGAAGAGTAGGCCTAAGCCTGGAGTTGTAGTGCACGCTTAATCGCTGTATGGTATTGCACAAACACAGATCCTATCCTCACCGCTGATCACCAATGCTCAGTGGTTGGCTGGAGTATGCACCTCAGCCAGGCAGAACCCACAACTGTAGTCAGGGCAAGACAGATACACACCCTAAATCAACCTGTGCTTACCCTCTGGTAGCTTGATGCCAAGCAGTCAGGCTTAACCTAGGAGGCAATGTGAAAAGTATTAGTGCAACATACATGCAGTAACTACAGTGACAACAACACAAAAATACGCCAAATAGGGATTCTCCAAAAAGGTGTTTTCTTTCATATGTAGTCAAGATCAAAACATCACAAATCCAGTCAGGATATTGGATATTTTTTACTTGATAAAATATGAACACAGTGCTTAAAGTGGAGCTCATTTCAGAGCCTCTACAGTGCCTTGGGGAATACGATGAGAGAATTTGGAAGGAAGTCCATAGTTACGGCTGCTCGGGCTCAGCCTGGTAATTAGGTTACTGTCCAGAGGTTTAACAGCATGAGCGCAGTGCAGGTTCATCTGGAACAACCCAGTCCCAAAAGAGACAAGGGGATCTTTGGATGCGAGGAGCGCAGCGGAAGTCTGTACGCCACTCAGGTGAAATGACCCACCAAGTAGATGCCCCTCTCTTAATGGGGAATAAGGCACTGCTGGGACGTGAGGTGAAGGGGCACTGCTGAGAACACGGGGGCAGCAGCATGGACGGCACACTGGTTTGTCTCTGCTGAACCCCAGAAAGCTGTCAAATAACAGCCACAGTAAGGTGGGGTCTGCCCGTGGCAGGTGAAGGCATTGACTGACTTTTGACCCACCCACCAGCTAGTTCCTCAGGCTGGGGAGGGTTGTGACAAGCCTCGCCTGTCCGATCTCTCCTCCTGGACATGCCAGCACTGGGGAATGGAGCACGCTCACAATATGGGCTCATGTCACACTGGCAAGGATGGAATTCCCCATGTCACTCCAGCAACCAGCGGGATGGCCTGCCACCTTGATAATCTGATTGGGACTCCCATCATCGGAGTTCACCAAACTAACACGGCCCCACCAGGAAGCAGGCAAGCCGTGAAGCCGTTTAGAGCACAACACACAGCGCAGGATCCCAGGCTCCACGAGGGGGGCATGCAGGTCTGTAGCTGACGAGGTCTTTGATGTCCCTGAGACCCCGAAAAGCAGGGGGCAAGCCAATAACACCTTGGGGACACTGTGCTGGTTCATGGGTCATAAGGTTGCAGGGCAGAGGTCAACAGGTGCCGGGAAGCGCGGTTAGGACAGAGTAGCAGTTTCTGAGAACAGTCAATTCTGGCAGAATGGCAATCTGGCCACACAGCAGTCTTTGCTCCAGAAGAGACTTCTTGGGTCCAGGAGTGTCCTACTTGAGTGGGTCAAGAGACCCAGTACTTATACTGACAAGTGCCTTTAATGTGGGGATAACTACAAAAGCGTTCTTATGAAGAGAACAGGTCACCCTTTCAGGTCAGCCTCAGCCCCAGACTGCCAGTGGGAACTAATCAGCTCCTTTGTGCTCTAGTCACTACCCTTTGAAATGTAAGTGTGAGCCCTTCCCAACCTGCTTCCCAGGAAGACCCGTCAGTATGCAGATGAATGCAGATGTATTTGAGTATCCTGTGTTGTGGGTGTCCGAAGAGAATGCACAAGTGTAGCTGTCACCTATCCCAAGCCAGACTTGTATTGGAGAGAGGCTGCAGGTGCACATGACAGAGAGTGCAGAGAAATGTCCACTTTCTAAAAGGGGTATTTCTAAAATAGTAACAATAAATCTGACTTTACCAGTAAAGAGGATTTATCATTACCATTCCAATGGTACTACAATGATGCAGTTACTCCTCTCAGATCAGGAATTACAGATTAGAAATGTTATAAGTGATTCCCAATGCTCGCCTTTGAGAGGGGCAGCCCTCACAGTAATGAAAAATTACTTTTGGTGTTTTTCATTACTAGGGCATGAACAATTTATCCTGCCTTCTGCCTACATGGCCCCCTGCACTATGGGCTACCTAGGACCTACCTTAGAGGTGACTTATATGTAAGAAAAGAGAGTTCTGGGCTTGGCAAGAGGTCTTAGAGGCCACGTTGGGGTGGCAGTGAGACTCTAGGCACAGGCTGTGCAATGGCAGGCCTAAGACATGTTACAGAGCTACTTAAGTGGGTGGCACAATCAGTACTGCAGGCCCACTAGTAGCATTTAATTTACAGGCCCAGGGTATATGGTATACCACTCTACAAGGGACTTTCAGGTAAATTAAATACGCCAATTGTGGATACACCAATATTACCATGTTTGAGGGGAGAACCACATGACTTTAGCACTGATTAGCAGTGGTAAAGTGCTCAGAGTCCTAAGGCCAAAAAAAACGATACTGCAACAAAAGAGGGTGAAAAAGGCTAAATGCCTGGGGTAAGTCCACTCTAAGGATGCTAGGTCTAACATTCAGACTCTAAAGTCTTAATGGTGTTGGAGAAAGGACAGATTACCTGCATATACAGACTTCCAAACAGTTTGGTTCTCTAACATTTTGAAGACTTTTTTTCTTTGCTGCATCTCCCTATAGAAGTCAGACACCAGATGCTGACATTGCCCCGACAATAGCCCTTTCGAATCTCCAGCCTCACTCAGCAATACAACTTTTTCACAGGAACGCCCAGAGCCACCAGGACAGTTCACATTATCTCTTACCTTATCCTCATATATGAGTCTCCACATTGTGACTTTTTTAATATGCACAGACCCCTCGGGGTCCACCCTCAGAGTTCAGTGCCTAACGCTGTAAAGTAGACCTAAATAACACCTGGTCTTAATCAAGTGTGGGGCATTTCATAATGCAGACATTTCCACCCCTTCTCCATACTTTTCATTTTGGCTCCTGGACTGTGTACACCCCATGCTCCACATTACTGTCATGGAGGAGTTGTCTTTGGCCATGGTCACTTGGTCTACCTTGTCTCCTAAAGCTACAATCTGTATGACCATCAACAGTTGTTTATGTTGTACATGGAGGCTCAAAGCTTCAAAAATTCCATTCATTTATAGGCATCAGCAAGAGGAGCCAGGGCATCATTATTCCACAGGTTCATGCACTTTGTAAATCCCACACTCATGCTGCATAATGTATTTCTAAATTTTTAGCAAGACTGCATGTGCTGTTTATTTATGGACTGGCAGCTAACACCACCACCACTAGATGGCACCAGATGCTGGAGCGGCTTTGTGTTTTTTTTCTTTCAATTGAGGTTATTTCTTTAACTTAGAAACTGGTGCTCATACTATATGAGCCTCTCATCCAATATATGAAGTAGCCCCAGAATGAACTTATGACATGCCTGCCTCCACAGCTGCTGCAGAGACTTTAATTTTGTGACTCGTCCTGGGCAGCCCATCAAGAAAGGACATTTTTGACTTTTCTGGATTTGTTAATTCTGCTGCATTTGGAAATTAGGGGCCTGATTTAGGTCTTAGTGGAGGGAATACTCTGTCACAAATGAGACGGATATCCCTTCTGCCATAATACGGTCTCCATAGGCTATCATAGGATAGCAATAAGGCAGGCGGGATATCCATCACGTTTGTGACAGAATAATCTCCTCCGCCAAGACCTAAATCGGACCCTAAGTTCTAACTCGTGATCACCTTCCCACATATCTGCTGATTGCACAGGGATAAAACCATTTGGTTCTCTCTCCTTTTCATTTTTTCCTATTCAGTTAATTTGCTCTCTCCTAAATGAGGACTGTGTGGCCCAGTGCCATAATATTTATGTCATAAGTTCCTAATGAAGCAAAGAAAATGGATTTCTAGATGGTGCCCCAGCCCTTGAGCTTCTAATGACTTTCCTAAACTTCACCAACACAAGCACCTTCCAATTCTATGCACACTAACTTTTGTATTTGTATGCAAGCATACCCTTTGGCTCCTGTCTGCCTGTTTGTTGTCCTCTTGTTATGTCTGGCTTTGATAGCTTTAGTTCCCCAACAAGCTCTTGGCTGTTTGACTCACAATATTCTGACCACAGCTCAACCCTGCCCTTCTTCTTAACACAGCTGTTGCTCTGTAGAGCAGCTTCCTACTCTTTACCCAACACTACCTTTTCTGGCATTAGTATTTCCACCAAGCTAATTTTCAAGAAAAGAATATTCAAGCTCTCACATTTCTGACTATAAAAAGGATTTTTAGACGAAGTGATACCGAAAATACACTTAAACAGCAACAAGCGAAATGGATTTAAATTATGTGCTTTTAGGGATAAATAAAGATCAAGAATTGTTTCTACTCCTTGAATATTTGCATTATTCATGTAAGACCCGTTGCAAACTGTGCATTAGTGTTAAAAGATTCCTTAGTACACATACAACTGCTACAGCAAGGAAGCAGCACTGCAGTGGTGGAAAGTCACTTTGGGATGATGAGCACAGAAGATTTGTAGTAGTCCCAGGTGCTGGCACTGGCCCGAGGTTTAGGGCTGATGATGCAAAATATGGTCTGGCCAGATGGCAGCACTGTAAGTCTGGCCTTGTGCATAATGACAGGTGCCCTGAGGTGTAAGGTGGAATTCTCAGGGCTGTACAGTTTTCACACATCTTAGATACTACTAATAGTACTAATTTGTGTGAAGAATGGTGTCACATGATTTGGCATCAGTGGCATTGATAGAAAAACATAAATAAATGTTAAACAGAAAATCACAATTGCGCCCAAAATCTAAAAACAAAAAATGATAGAGTATGAGTGATGATGTCCACAGAGTTTAAGTTACAATGGCTTCAGTTAATAATCAGCTTGAATTGCTATGATAGCATGTGGTTCAGTGGCACTAAGTTGTATGTGTATTGCCATTCAGAGTTAGGACATGCAGTTAAACCTCAGACAGCACATAAACCAATGGCCGTAGTCAGTAATGTTTAACAAGACCCACAGATGTTTATGCCTTGTCGGCACCAAACATTAAAACACATCGAATTCCGAATACTTTATATCCCTCAACACCTCCATAGAGTAGATTTACTACTGGCCATAAGCAATATGATCATCAGTAGCACAAGACAGTATCTGCATCATCAACACTAGAGTACATTATTCATCAATCTTCGCGGACACAAATTCCCCAGATTTATATATACATCTGTCAACTTGGAAAGATACATCCTCCTGACAGTGAAATATATTACTATCGGCAGAAAGCATAGCCTTTAATGACAAAAGACGGCAATATACGTCAATAGGTCTACATAATAAAAAAAACAGCAAATGGCAGTCACGCAGACCTACTAGTCTTTCCAGGGTGATCTTGGCGTGTAACAATCTTCATCTCTGACAAGATGGATTCTGCCACAACCATGCCTGCTTTTCGTAGGTGAGCCAGACAAGAACTGTTAGGTTTCCCACTCATGAATAACACCTTCAGCCAGTCATCACTTTCAGAAGTCAGTACTTAGGCCAATATTTATACTTTTTTAGCGCCACATTTGCGTCATTTTTTGACGCAAAAGCGGCGCAAACTTACAAAATACAACTTTGCGTCAAAACGCGGCGCAAATGCGGCGCTAAAAAAAGTATAAATATGGGCCTTAGTCTTTTGGGACTTTGTGCCACCAGTAAATTTGTTTTCCTCTATGTACACATGGGCTTTAAATTCCCAGCTTAAAAATGGATACTGGCTAAAAATTCAGGAGTTGGCTAAGATTGTCACAAGTGACATGGGACCACTTAGCAGCCCTGTGACTGACTGTTATCCTCAGCCGAGCCAACCTCTCAGATGGAGAGTCAGTCCAACTTTCAATCTAATATAAATCATGCTATTAGCATGATAACCTAGGTCAATATTTTTAAAGGTATGAATTACTAAAGTGATACTAAAAAGGAACGATTTGGGCCTCCCGTTTGCAGGCTGGAACTGAAATGTGATTTTGATTTGGAACAAGTAAAACACACATATACAGAATTAGTCTAATACAGATCACTGACAGCAGTAATGCCAAAACTTCATGCTGGCAAAAAACCTAAGGTTTTAAAACTGACAGCATAATTTACAAACAACTTCAGTCAAGTGCAGAGTTGGAACTACTAGATCCATCAATTAATTCGGTGCAAAATAAAGCATTGGAGCACATTTTCCAGGCCTGCTGATATATTTAGAGTGTATGCTGCACCATTAGAATGTGCATTTCCTACATTTTATTCGTGCTGCAGTTTACAGACCTTCCACTTTATGGAAAGGAGGCAAGAGTTTAGAATCCATCGGTGCTTGAGTAGCTATAGACAGACATTGAAGGGGGAGTGACCATGGGGAGGGGCAGAGCTTTGCTCCCATCACTGACAAAGACAACCCTTACTACCCTCTGAAAAACACTGATTTGCATATCACGGAATGGTTGTAGAACATGAAAATCAAATTTAAGTATGGAGTTTCTAGGTGCGGGCAGGAAATCCACTTTGTGTAGGGATTGCCAGTCCACCCATTCTTCACTGTGTGGTATCTGCACTTGACCAGGTGACCATGTGAAGAGTGCCAGTAACATGCAACACTCGATGACACTGTGTCAGCTGGCAGACCCGACGCATATTATGCAAGTAATTTCCAAATGGTTTGTGTAAATCTCTTGTCATGCCAATGAGGCGGAAATCTGCTCGGTGATTATTACATTCATGCCAATGAGCAAATCGTTTATAGGAGGTGTATGCAAATGTGTTGAATTTTTACAAGACATATGACTGCCTAAATAAATTAAATGATCTTAATGAAGGTGTCATGAGAGGAACAAGAAATTAGTCAGCAGAAATAATGATTCCATGGTATGTTCTAAAGTAATTGCAGTTATAACTTAAATACACATTTTAATAAACTAACCTCACCAAGGGTATGGATTTGACTATATAGGTTATTGAGATCTTGAATTGAGAGGGCTTAAGCACATTCCTGTAACAACTGCACATTGAACTTTCCTAACAAAGGTGCACAAGCTTTTCAGCCACATGTGCATGCATATGTTGCAGGCACGAGGCAGAGAGGGTTGAATTGTGCCTTAGTCTACCATAAAGCTCAAAAAGCCCCTACTCTGAACTTCTCTCCTGGGTCCAGGGAGAGGCCTGCTAGTTTCGGTGTCTCCTGCTGCACACAGTACATTACTCATGTGTTGGTAGTATAGATTAGCTCCTCCCATCTGAGAGACAGAGAAGTAATCTCTATTGAGACAAGCAATTATTTGCAGTTATTGAAACCACTGAATTTGAGTGGCATCTCCGTATTCAAAAGTGAAACTATAAATCTGAATAGCCACTGTTGCTGATTTGATTTTTTTTAAAGAATATACAAATCCTAGATACCTACTGCCTGACTCAGGAGTGCGACTGACTGAGGGTCAATTCAAAAAAGCATTCCGGAATACAGAAAGCGGCATTCTTTTACGTGCGTTTGTGAAACTACTTTAACAACTCACAAAAGCCTTTCACAAATCTCAGGCCCAGGGTCTCCACCAGCGCTAACCCTATCTCTTATGTTGGGAGATCTCCACTATGAGTGTGGAGATCTCTGCACATGGATGTGTACATGTTTATAGTAAATGTGGGAGAAGCAACTGGGAGATGTTGGAAAATAGGGACTGCAAACTGCTAAACGGTTAGGGTTTAAGAAAATTTAAGGTAGGTTTTAGAGAATGACATGCACATGCTAAGATACTCCTACAAAAGAGTAAGACAATTATTATTCACAGAAATTACTACAAGAGTATTAGAAATTGAGTCTCTAGTTGGCAGAGGTATGGACCCTGGTGGAAATGTGTAAAGTGTTTGTGCAACACTGAAACAGTAACACATTGAAAACACCACAAAAAACACCACACCAAGTTAGAAAAATAGATTATCTTTTTATGAGTAAAACAAGACCAAAACGACAAACATCCATTAAGTAGGAGTCAGATATTAATGTTTGATTAATATCTGCAATTGTAGTGCTTGGAAACTTAAACTGTCAACCTGGGCTATCTGGTCGTGCTAGACCAGGGTCACTCCAAAGTTCAGGCCGACCGCCATGGATAGAGGGCCGGCTACAGAGACCAACCTTGTCCCACTGAAACAGCATTTTGGAAGGAGGGTTGGGTCGAAGTTGAGGATCCAACATGAGAAGCAAGGGAGGCGATGAAACAGCAACGCATCAGTTCTGATCCGGGCAATTTGGGGATGAACTGTCAACGACCCTCGTGCTGTGGTGCGGCGTTGAACTCCTTTGCAAGAAAGGCGATGCATTGTCGTCAAACCTCGCAGCCGACAATACAAAGGGGAAGCGCCAGGGCTGATGGTGATCTGTTGATTCAGACCCATGTAATCGTCAATGCAAAGTCCTCAGCTGCAGCAGTAATGTGTCATTGTGGAGGAGAGATGCAGTGGTTCTGATTGGCGCAACAGCGGTGATGCATCGACATCGAGAGTTGCAGCACAGAAGAACCCACTTAAAAGGGCATAGGACTATATTGGCATCAATTGGCAAGGTAGGACTCACAGGTGGCAGAGCCCAGGAGCTGTTGGGAATGTTTAGGCATTCTTTGATGTCCTTGAGACTCCAGAACAGGAGGCAAGTCAGGAAGCCCTTGGAGTCACTTTGGTTCTGGGAATGTAGAAATGCAGGTCTAGTCCTTCTCACTCCTGGGCAGGGAGGATAGCAGGAAGCAGGGCAGGCACAGCAAAGCAGGAGTCCAGCAAGTCCAGTAGTGTTCCAGCAGAGCTCCAGGGAGAGTCCTTCTCCCTAGCAGAATGTCCTCCGGTCCAGATGTGTACTAATTTGGTGGGGTTTGGGGTCCACTACTTATACCCAGTTGTGCCTCGAAGTGGGGGAGACTTCAAAGAGAGGCCTTTGAAGAGCACAAAGTCCTTGTGCTTCCTTCCCTGGCTCCAGACACAATACAGGAGGTTGCAGCCCTTTGTGAGTGCTCAGCACTAAGCCTATTCAGGTGCAAGTGTCTCCCTCCCGTCCTACCCAGGATGACCCATGAAGGTGTTAATGGCCCATCAGGATGTGGATGGCCCATCAGGCTCACCTATGTTCCCTTTGTGTGTGGCTGTCTAGAGGGAATGCACAAGAGCCCAACTGTCACCCACCCAGACGTGTATTCAAAGACAAGCAGAGGCACAGAACTGTTAAAGTAAGAAAATGCCAACTTTCTAAAAGTAACATTTTCAGACCCGCAACTTAAAATCAACGTCACCATAAAATGTGATTTTAAATTGTGAGTCTTAGAGACACCAAATCTGGAAATATCTATCTGCTCCCAATTGAAAATTACAC
The DNA here is from genome assembly GCF_031143425.1 of Pleurodeles waltl. NCBI lineage: Eukaryota > Metazoa > Chordata > Amphibia > Caudata > Salamandridae > Pleurodeles > Pleurodeles waltl. Next base: position 678,243,724 of record NC_090450.1, on the reverse strand, counting down.
TTAAAAAAGGTAATAAGGAAATCCCAATCTTAATCCATGGGACAGATAGGTCTTGCAGTAGTGAAAAATTAATGTGAGAGTTTTTCACTTTCTGGACAAGTAAAACTTAAAAGTACATGTCCAACATTTTAAGTACACTGCACCCTGCCCTAGGGGCTGTTCAGGGCCTGCCTTAGGGGGGCTGAATTATATGTATTAAGAAGGAAGGTTTAGGGCCTGGCAAGTGGGCTAACTTACCACTGTGACATGACAGTTTAAATGTGCAAACACAGACTCTGCAACGGCAGGGCTGAGCCGTACTTAAAGGGTTCCTGAAGAGGGTGGCATGATTATTGCCGGAGGCCCACCTGTAGCACTTAGTTTACAGGCCCTGGGCACATGTAGTGCACTTTACTAAGAACTTATATTTAATGAAATATGCCTATTGTGGAAAAGCCAATGTTACCATATTTTAGGGAAAGAGTACATGCACTTTAGCACTGGTTGGCAGTGGTAAAGTGCCCAAAAACGAAGTCTGCAAATCAGAAGGTCAGAAGGTAAAAACGTCAGAGGAAACCACACCAAGGATGCAAGTTCTAACAAAGAGTATTACTGACAAATCATGCTTTAAAATACTCCAGCCAAGCCTTTGAGTAAGTCAAGTACAGCGCCTGGCTAGTCACTGGTATGGAAAAAGAAATATTTTTGTTTTTCCATACCATTTTTAAATAAAAACATTTTTTTTTTACTTCAAGTAAAATAACCACCTAAGACAACCATGCACCACACTGGCACTCTGAAGGAGGGTCTGAGAGAACAGTGAGGAACCTGTCACACCCATCAAGAAGTGAAACTCATTATAGCATCGACCAATCACACATAGTTTGACCCCATAAGAAAGCAAGACACAGACAAAAGAAACATTGGTTTGACCATGTCAGTGAATATTTTCGTTGTCTTGTCCCTTCTTTTGAATAATAATTGAGGAGAGAGAGGATTTACGGATAGAGGATCAACGTCAATTTTTTTTACATATAAATGGATGCAGTCACTGCTGAATACAGCTCTTCATGTGATGTGGTCCTTGACATGGCTGAAGACTGGGTAGAGAAGTTTAAATCACATATAGCCTGCTTCAAAGCCATTCCTGCCCATGTTAAGATAAGTGCAAGGCTCACCTACCTGGCCATTGAACTTTCCTAGCGGGTCACTGGATACACAATGGTCATCTCCAGGCTAATCATGATGCTTGTGACAAATACTGAGATACATCATTAGCTACTGTGACCAAGGCCCTAGATAGGGGAACTTTAAGTCATAAAGATAGAGTGTGTTGAGAAACATTTGTGACCGTTTACTCTTTGGAAAGGAGGGGTGCTTTCTGGTGTGTATCTAAGATACAAGGGTGATATCTGCCTATCTGTGAACTATGGGGGAGGAGGGAGTCCCATTACTGGTGATACAAGAACTAGTAGTTGAGAGGATTGTTGAGTTCTTAACCGAAGTTACTCCTGGGTTCTCTGGAACAAGCAGGCCATTAAGAAGGTTAGAATGCATGGCGGTGAGGACATGCTTCTCACACATTTCACAAATCTACATGTCTGAATTCCTCTGCATCACTCAGCTTTATTTCATTTTTCGATTATCAAAGTTAATCTTGTGACTGTTCCACAGGAAAATGGTTAACCCAGGCAATATTTGATGAGTGAAACCGTGAGAAAATTCTGTCTGACTGAATCTGGACGAAACTTTTTGTTCTTGCACATTTTAAAACCAATACATATTTAGCAATCTGTGGACCAACATACATCCTAAATTCGGGACACACCTACCAACCCGTGAACCATTATTCCTCATAAATTATGGACATGCCAACCTATGGATCACTCTTCATCAAAAAACATATATGGCAAATGAATACATGGCAACCGATCAGCGAGGGTACATTTTATAATGGGCAGAAAGACTGCCTGGCAGCATAATATTTCAGGCTATTTGCTTAGCCTTGGGGATTGACGACTATACTAAGAAAACCTATTGTCATCCAGTACAGTTGCCTGCAGATTACGATGTCTGCACTTATGCCAGTGATCAAGTGCCAAATATGTGATCTGATCTGCAGACGTTTAACAGAACGCTTTTCACTTTCGTTTTGTGTTTTCTCCACCTCTGAAAGATGCAGATGTGCCTCTACTGTTTCATTAGTGGGCCCCAGTCGGTCTTTATTGTAGGATCTTGTCATGCTCACCTCTCGATCTCTCTCCATAGACACACTGGATGACCTCTCCTACTTCAAATATAACCACCTGCTCACCAAACTCACAGTACCGGTGTTTCCCTACTCCATTACCATGCTACTTTGTCGCTTAGTCAAGATAATAAAATATCCAATCATACTGCAGTTTCAGCAACTGTAGATATGTAGTTGCCAATTTGCAACCACTTATGACACAATTCTTGATGGAAATATAGACTTCATATTCTTTGCTAAATCCCGGCTTTCCAAACTGCTTACTCTCTCACGCTCTTGCAGCTTTGACTTCTTCCAATCATACTACATCAGTGTTGAACAGGTATTACGCACTGCTACTGGTTTTTGCCTTATATGTGCTTGCCTTCAGTGTGGCCTCCTCTCAGCTGTCTGGATATAACACGCTCCTCTAGGCTGTGTGGGTTGGTCACTGATGCACAGCTCTCTGGATCATGCGCACCAGGGTCTGACTGCAGACAGGCAGGTGCCATGGGTTCTTTAGGTTGGGTTAGTGCTGTTGAAGAGATGATGTGTTGCATGTTGGCAAGTGAGTTGGCTCTAACTAGGTTACGCGTGGAGGGGCTGCTGGTTGTGAGGTGTGTCTCGTTGCCATAGTGTGCTACATGATGGTACGATGTTGTTTGTAGTATTGTAAATTATGTATGTAATGTTGAATTGCAGTACTTTGCCATTGGTGTGGGCTTGGCTCTATGATGGTTGAATGCAGGAGGGATGACTCTATGTATGATGCTATGTTTTGATGGTGTTTACAGTGAATAATTACGTGTTCATTTCCTTGACACCATTGTGACTACTGCCAAATATGGAACTGTGGCTAAAGTCACAGTTACAAAAAAGTCCACCGATCACATCAAATAATTGAACAGTCAAATGAATATTGTATTTTCGGTCAACAACTCCCTACTTAAGAAAACGCCTGGATCACAGGACAAGGATCCAGCAAATCTGCTTCACCATAAGCTGCAGTTCTACTATAAGGACACTCTGCCTGGCAGAAAATTTGAAAGTGCTCTATAGTTAACCCAGAAAGATTTACCCAGAGAGCAGCGTTAAAAAATATAAAGAAGCGGAAACACCAAACCGAGTACACTTCGATTTTCACACAACGCTGAAAACAATTCAGCAGCATTTTCAAAGATCTACATCCATTGCTAAGGACAGATGTAAAGCGACATTCAATCAACCATCTGCAATTCTTATCACCAAATCTATGCAGATAGTAGCTAGAATGATACAAACAATGCAAAAGGTCTATTACTACATGATGAAAATAATCAGCCATCAAGAACATAGCAAAATCTGTGGATGTGGAAACAGATGTACACCAACAGCCAATCATAAATCTCAGAACTAAGGACCCTGGCCTAATGATGATGCGGAGAACCGGGGGTTCTATGTTGCTGTGGCATTTTAAATAGTTACAGCTAAGTAGCACTTATTTTTCTCTCGGAGGTGTTTGTACTCAAGTATCTATTAGAAATAGAATAAAGGATTCCCTGCCATACATTGTAAGGAGATTACAAGTAGCCGGGTCTTCGAAGACCACTAAGAGGAATAAGCCAGAACGCTGAGCAAAAGCCGTACAAAAAATAAATATGTTGCCATGAATATCTCCTTTCTGCTTCTCGCTGTTCATTCAGAAAAGCAGATGAGAAGGTAAAGCAGGCATTATGACATCAGAACTCAACTATAGTTTATTATAATTTATCGGCTAAGTCATTTCCTCATTAGTGACCAGTAATAAGGAAACTGAAGATAGGATTGTGTGCATGGATTGCAGGCGCCAGTATATTTTATTGAGATAATGGTATGATTGCATCTCACTTCCATTGGCGCAAAGTTAGGCATTCAGAATCCCAAGTTGCATGGACTAGACAGTGAGCAGATCATGGAGCACAGACAAATGAGACTTGGGCACAGAGAATAAGCTTTGGCAAAGCCAATAGGTCTGACTTTAATGCCATAACAAATACAATTAAAGGCATGCACAAGTGTTGTTTGCCTGCATTGTATAGCCAAATGCTGTTTACTACAATAAAGCCCGATCTATTTATCTTAGTAATATTACTAGGGAAAAAGTAGCAAAAAGGTTTGCTTTCTGTACAATATTGAAAAAGGAGCTATAGAACTGAATGTGACAACTGTGTGGTCATTGAGTGTATATTTGTCAGGTGTGAAATAGCCCCTCTTTTCTTCGAACAGAAAGACTTTTGAGAAGGTGAAAGACATGAAACTGCCAATAGTATGAGGTAAGAGGGTAATACTCCTTTAGGTGCAACCAAATCCAATCTATGTATATTTTAAAGAAATTGTAACACTAGGGCATGGGACAGCTGCAGTGTCGAGCCTACCCCTAAATAAGCACTCATGGTAGGACAACACACGTATACAGGAGCACAGAGACTAACTGACCGCATAGGTTCTTGAGGTGAAACACAGTCTGACTGACTAAGTGAGAGCCACACTTCTTGGTGCACAATGCCATTTAGTTACTGTGAGTGTTATGCCCAAGATCACAGTTTCACCCAAAAAGTAGGAGTCTCAGTCCCTGGAGCACACCCTCAATCATTAAGCTTTTCCTAGTGGCCTAATTCACTTTAACTGAGTATTCCATTTGAAATTTTGGTCCAAACCTTAACAAATCAGAATTTGGGTGACTTTTGGCCTTGAATTCTCTGCTGAGAATTGCCAAGGGGCTGGCAGGCAATATGTTTACCTCTGGAGAAAAATGGAGTAAATTAGCTTAAAGGCCAAGGGTGGAATTCAAAGGACACATCTGCTTTGAGAATCCACTGTAAAAATGTAGGGTTTCTGCTGACAGAATTTGAGGAAGCATGCCTTCTGTCAATGCCTTGCTAATGTGTCAGAAGAATGAAAGAGACTGTGGATGAGCACGTGATGCTTCAAGGGATGAGGGGTTACAATACCCTCAGAAAAACAAACTGTAACAGCTGGTCTAATATGGCAGATTCTGTATGCAGGAAGGGGTAGGTCCAACCTATGCAGAGACTGCGAGGTGGTGGGGTCATATGGGCTTTTACAAGAAACAGTGAATAGTGGGAAACAGGAAAAGGAGCGGGGGATATGAGGCCACAGTAGTCAACATACTACTGCGGTCGCAACATGGTGGCTTTGGTGTGCTTAAAGGAGCATGGACAGCTTATGAAGAGGAACCACGAAGTATCACGTACAATGCACAGAAAGGGGGTGTGATGGGCTAATTAGGAAAGTCAGGTGGGTGAATTTAAAGAAAAAATGAAGCCTGCAACCACCAACACAATAAAAAAAACAAAGCAATGGCTGCCATATCAGCAGTCTCGAGGTTTCTATTTAATTATTTGTATCTATGGGCTACTTCTATAGTGGAAACCTAGACAAAAGGCAGTGGACCACTGTACATAGTCAAAAGCAAGCATAAAGCCAACAAGAAATAAGAGAGGAAGCTGCGTTGTCAATATAGGGTTCTTTAAAGAAAAGCCTTCAACTCTTCCCTAAATTGGAGCATCATTTTGGAAGTCCTGGGGAATACAGTGATACGCTACCAGATCCTGGGTGCATCGATGGAAAATGCCTGCCGCCTTCTTTTTCTATTATTACACCCCATAGTCTGCAGTCCAATGGTGTCTTGGCTGAGGGTGTGCAGAGTCCCACCAGAGATAAGAAGCTTGTCTGCAAGATAAGCTGGGGTGCCGGTCATGATGGCTCTGTAAATGATGCAGCTGGTTTTGAACACGGAACGAGTTGCCAGGGAAGCAAATGCAGTTCTGTCAGGATGGGAGTGATATGATCATATTGCTTCAGGCCCTGGGTGAAATGTGCTGTGGCGTGTAGCATGCCCCTAGAGGGGTGCCATTGAGGAGTCTGGGAAGCCATGGAGTAGGGCATTGCCACCATCCAATGCGACTTACGAGAGCTTGAACAGCATTTCTAAAGTCACTTTCTGGAAGAAACAGATAAGCTTTCTTTAAAAGAGAGAACTGGTACCAGACAGTCTTTATTTTTGGCAATGTGCTCCTTGAGGGTGAGGGTTGTAGTAGGATGAATCCAAATGACTCAGCATTCTGTGAAGTTGGGTTTCAAAGCCATCAAGGTTCATATCATAGAGCCAGGTTTGTATTGAATCTTGTTGGTTACTCTTTGTAAATAACAGACATCCTGTCATGGTTGGGTTAAGCTTCAGGTAGGCACTGGATGATGTGAGAGCAGTGTTTCAGGCACTGGATCTCTGAATCAGAGGAGATTTTCAAGTAGAGTTCTGTATCATCAGAGTATTGGTGAACCTTGATGCTGTTATCTGTAAGTACCCCACTGTTAGAAATGGGGTTTCTGGTTGGCTAGGGTATGCACCTCAGCCAGGCAGAACTTACCCACTCTAGTCAGGGCAAGGGAGTTACACGTCCAAGATAACCCCTGCTCACCCCCTTGGTAGCTTGGCACGAGCAGTCAGGCTTAACCCGGAGGCAATGCGTAAAGCGTTTGCACAACACACACATACATGTGACGCAATATCCCCACCACAAAGGAAACACAACACCAGATTATATGAAAATACACTGTATTGTACACAACGTAATTATTAGACCAACATCACATAACAGTACTATCCTGCTACCTTAGCAGTTGTCAGAACGTTACACATTAGTTACTCTGCAAACTAGCAGTAGTCACACATAACACACAGGTTACTCAGTATTCTGCAACATAAGCAGTAGTCAGGAAACACGTAATTACATTAGAACACTTGTCATAAGAATATCATAAAACGCCCATAGTAGGAACATTAGAAAATCTATGGCAAGTTAAGCAAACATATTAGCAAGTCATGCCCATAAAAGGAACATGTGCACCCATATGTCAAAGCATCAGGGAACAGGTAGGCAATACATCATAATGAATAAAGTCTGTAGAAAGAACTTTAAATTATCAGCATATTGGTCCATGTTAGACAGTACCTGTTTTGATGAAGCAGGCACCCTCCGTGCCTGAAGAAAAAGAAGAAAGGGGGCCCCAGCGCTCCTCTGCGCAAAATGGGGGCCCCTGACAATGTGGGGAGCGAGGAGGGTAGCACACACCTCCCCTTAACGAAAAACGGGCCCCTCGGGGGACCGTAAACGCTGGGGGCCCCCCCAGGCCTCCACCGGCCCTCTCGAGGGGGGGCGCCCTAGTCAGGGAAACCTTTGAGGTGGGGAGGGGGGTGCCACGCACCCCCTCCGGTTGAGAAACGGGCCCCTCCGGGGACCCGCAAACTCCTGGGGTCTCCCGGGGCCTCCGTCGGCCCTTTCACCAAGGGAGACCCCTTTACTGAAAGGTTGGCCCTCGCAGGGGCCCTGAGGAATCCGGGGGCGCGGCGAGCCTTCGAGGAGGCTACTGCCCGCTCCCAAGACAACTGAAGCCACCCGAGGCTTCTCCAGGGGAGGGAGAGGCGTCCTCCTCTCCTCTCGCCCTCCGACGGAAACCGGCGACCGAAGCCTTCCGAGGCTTCTCCAGGGGAGGGAGAGGCGTCCTCCTCTCCTCTCGCCCTCCGGCTGCAACCGGCCCCAGGCAGGGCCTTCTGGTGCCCCGGGGGCGCTCCTCGGAGCGATCCCTACCCCGGGGGCACCGCTAGGAGCAGGTTTGCTCCTGATTCTTTGTTTGTGGATTTTCTCGTGCCCCGGGGGCACAGAGCTGAGCGCGATCCTCGCGGTCTGAAATAATAAAATAACCCGGCTGCGGCGGTGATCCGGGGGCTCCAAATAGAGCGCTTTTCACAGCGCTAGGAAAATTCTGCAGCCAGGGCTGCGGCGGTGATTCTTCCTTGGGCCAAAGAAAAGCGCTTTTCAAAGCGCTAGGAACCATTTAAAGCCTGGTGATTTCTCTGGGCAAAAGAAAAGATCGTTGCAGGGGTCAGGGGCCACAGCACCCTGCCCCTGGGAACAATAATCAAGGAAAAGGTACAGGGCTGGTGGGTCCAGCTACAGGCCAGCACAAGGGGTGCGGTTGGTGGCAGTTCCTCCTAGTGACCAGGCAGGTCACAGGTCAGCACAGCAGCAGCAGTCCATGGCGGTTTCCTGGTGAGTCCATTCATCAGCGTCCTGTGTCCAGTTTCAAGTTCCAAGAATGTTCAAATTGTGGGGAAAATTCCCCTGTACTTATAGTCCTTTTTTACAGTGTTTTACAATGACAGGGAGAGGAGGTTCCAGCCAGTTACAACTGGTTCTGGGAGTGCCCCCTCTCTCCTTTCAGCACAGGCTCCAAACATCAGTGGGGGGTTAACGACCCTATTGTGTGAGGCCAGGGCACAGCCTTTACAAATGTAGGTGTGCCCCGCCTCTCCCTTCTCTCAGCCCAGGAAGACTATTCAGTATGCAGATGCACCTCTGTGACACCTCCACCCTCCCTGTGTACAGGCTGTCTGAAAAGTATGCACAAAGCCCCAACTGTCACTCTGCCCAGACGTGGATTGGAGTCAAGCTGCAAAACACCAGAATTATAAGCACAGATAAATGCGCACTTTCTAGAAGTGGCATTTCTGTGATAGTAATAAAAAATACACCCACACCAGTAAGCAGTATTTATTATCACCATCACAACCATACCAAACACGCCTACGCTACCCCTCATAAATCAGACAATACCCCTTACACATAAGGCAGGGCATTTCTAATGCATCCTATGAGAAGGCAGCACTCACAGCAGTGAGACACCAAGTTAGGCTGTTTGTCACTACCAGGACAGGCCATGCAATATGGCACATGCCCTGCCTTTCTACATACATGGCAACCTGCCCATAGGGCTAGCTAGGGCGTACTTTAGGGGTGACTTACATGCAGTAAAAGGGGAGTTCTGGGCCTGGCAAGTAAATTTAGATGCCAGGTCCCTGTGGCAGAAAACTGCGCACACAGGCCCTGCGCTAGCAGGCCTGAGACAGGTTTGAAAGTCTACTTCAGTGGGTGGCGCAGGCAGCGCTGCAGGCCCACTAGTAGTATTTAATTTACAGGCCCTGGGTATAGAGATACCATTTGTACAAGGGACTTATAGGTAAATTAAATATGCCAATTAGGTATAAGCCAATCATACCAACTTTAGATGGGAGAGCACCTGCACTTTAGCACTGGTCAGCAGGGATAAAGTGCTCAGAGTCCTAGAGCCAACAGCGAGAGGTCAGAAAAACCAGGAGGAAGGAGGCAAAAAGACTAGGGATGACCATGCGTATGGCCAAAAGTCCAACACCCACCAAGCAGCCTCATGTAAGATTTGAAGATGACAAGAGACAGCAGCTGTCTCTATGCTGCAGTATAAACTGAAGCCAGACTGGTCCTGCAGGAGATGACAAGCCATTAAAATGTCCAAGAAGGGTAGTGCTTTGTGGTGATGTCTCAAATGTGTGGCACAGGTTTCAGTTGGGCCTTGGTCATTAGGCATTTTTGCAATAGGCTATGTGCAATGACCTGACATCTCTGTCCACTTTCCAGGAGATGGCAATTTACTTCACACAAAAATGTTATCAATGTTGACAATTTTTCTGATGCATGCAGAACTACTCGTTGCTTTATCACAGATGCTAACAGCATCTAACTCACTAGTACTTATTTTAACAATTGCAACAAAAAGACTTAAAAACTGAGCCAATGTTGTTTGTGACATGCAGACTGTGACATGCAGATGCCATGGATATACAAATCTCTATAGGTAGCATGCAGTCCTCTCAAGTACCTCTCTGACGTAACCATTACCAGTGGGGACAGTACCTCGAGAGAGGCCACAGAGTGCAAGAGCATGGAATCCGGGAGGGCTTCTTAGGTGCTTTTGATGACCTGTTTCACACTTTCTGGCATTGGAGGGCCATCTGCTTAGAATGTGCTAAGTTTTTATTTTATGGCAAGCTTGGTTAGGAACCTGATTTTTGCACACCTTCGGCCACGTGAAGCGCTTCTGTCCACTGCACGAACCGTTTCAGAGAATTTTGTGATAATTTCTACTCTAATCAAACCTAACCAAGATGGAAAATGTGCACAGGCGTTTTCTCTACATGTTTAGCTTTTGCGATGTTTTTCTTTGCACAATGGCATATTAATGCTGATTTTTTTTCTGTGAATATATTCATTTTTCAACATGTTGCAAAAGTGATGATTTTTCAATTTAGAATTGCAAAGCACAGAACTTTGCAATTTGGTGATGTATGCAAGGTTTTCCATACACCTTTAAGAAGTCTGAGAGTGATAACTGCGAATGTGCACACCATCTCAGTTTCCTTTGCTCTAATGATGGCTCCTTGCTAAGGCACTGACTTTCATGCTCTAAATACAAACAGCCTTGAGTCGATGTAATGTGAAGTATGCATCACAAACAAAGACTTAGGGCCTGATTCTAACTTTGGAGGACGGTGTTAAACCGTCCCAAAAGTGGCGGATATACCACCTACCGTATTACGAGTCCATTATATCCTATGGAACTCGTAATACGGTAGGTGGTATATCCGCCACTTTTGGGACGGTTTAACACCGTCCTCCAAAGTTAGAATCAGGCCCTTAATCTATCCTGCCTTGGCTCTGCCAACATAACGAAGCAGAGTGCACTCCCATCTCTAATTCCTCTTGAAAGGCGTTTGTTCGTTTGCTTCCCTCTGCCATAAAAATAAGTGAAGCTGGCCAAAGTCTTTCTTATGAACCCGCTGCTGATGCTCCCAAAAGCAGCAGTTGGCAATATCAAAGTTGCCTAGCCTTGATTTCATCTCTTGCTCCTGTCTTTCAGCAGCTTAAACTGCCTGCCTTTATATCTCACTTTTCAAAGCTCTTTACCAGCCCTGCTCTCTCTCTTTATAACTGGTTTCCAAACTCTCTCTCGCTTCCTCCTTCTTTCACACTTGATGATGAAAAATAAGTCTTAGGCCCTCATTCTGACCTTGGCGGGCGGCGGAGGCCGCCCGCCAAAGTCCCGCCGTCAGGTTACCGTTCCGCGGTCGAAAGACCGCGGCGGTAATTCTGACTTTCCCGCTGGGCTGGCGGGCGGTCGCCTTCAGACCGCCAGCCAGCCCAGCGGGAAAGAGGCTTCCACGATGAAGCCGGCTCGGAATCGAGCCGGCGGAGTGGAAGCTGTGCGACGGGTGCAGTTGCACCCGTCGCGTATTTCACTGTCTGCGCAGCAGACAGTGAAATACATGTAGGGGCCCTCTTACGGGGGCCCCTGCAATGCCCATGCCAGTGGCATGGGCACTGCAGGGGCCCCCAGGGGCCCCGCGACCCCCCCTACCGCCATCCGGATCTCGGCGGTCCGACCGCCGGGATCTGGATGGCGGTAGGGGGGGTCGGAATCCCCGCGGCGGTGCAGCAAGCTGCGCCGCCGCGGAGGATTCAATGGGGCCGCGGTACACTGGCGGGACCCCGCCAGTGGTGCCGGTCCGACCGCGGCTTTACCGCCGCGGTCTGAATCTCCATTGGAGCACCGCCGGCCTGTCGGCGGTGCTCCCGCGGTCCTCCGCCCTGGCGGTCAAAGACCGCCAGGGTCAGAATGACCACCTTAGTCTCCAAAATGAGAGTTGGCGCCCTCCACCTATATGGCTGGTCCATGCCTTTGGGTCCGAGAGGGCCTGTTATCACTTTCTCAGAAAACATCAACATTAGTTTGGAAGCGAAATTTTTGCTGACACCTATATATTATAAAACAACTGTCTTCCTTTTATGAAGGATTTCTGTATTTTGTGTTATTTCTTTCATTTGTCTTTTAATACGTCATCAGTAACATTGAAAAAGCGACCCCATCTCTTCTCAAAGCTCCTTCTCACAACTGGCCCTGATGCACAAGAAGTGAAATGAGGACAACTGATTAAAATATTCCGAAAAAAAATCAAATTGACCTATGGTTTGCTGGTTTCGTCTGACAACCAACGGTAAAAAGAGCATGTCGAATACTCAATTTCAGAAATGTTTGAGGTATCGGAAAGCATTTAAAAGTGTTCAAGAAGCGTGTATTTCAAGGGCACCTGCGCCCTCCTTTTTGACAATCTGCTTTATGCTCCTTTCACTGGGTAGCGCTGACCAGAATGTAGCTCTGCAGCAAGCAGACAGAAGTTATGGCTGACATGCACGAGGCCAGACTCAGTCACCCCCAAGGCTGATGGGGCAAGAGTCATTCTAATTAGACAGATGCCTGATGTGTGGTGGGTGGTAATGGAGACGCTGCCAAAAGCCCCGGATTCTATGTCCGCACTTGCAGTAATATGGCTGCTCTCTTTAGTGGCTTGAGGGTTGGGAACATTCAACAGTGACTTCCCTGCCACATTATCTGATAGAGATAACGCCATGACAGCTGGTGAATTTTCGTGAAAATAGTTTCCCCAGATGTTAGGTAAAAATGACATTGTGCACCACTGTGAGGTGCTTTCCCAATACCTATATTTGCAAATTTCCACCATCAAAGAGAGAGAGTTGTGGGTTTTCCACCTAAATGTTTCTCCTCCAAAATGGAACCTCCTATGTACATACCACCACTTTGGTGCTGTTGGCTCAGCCACCGCAGCACACAATGGTAAGTGTAACTGATTTATATTCACTGCCTTGGTAGCGGTTGTAAGTATGAATAAGCAAATGGTTAATCCACTAAACTAACCAAAAATGTGTTAAAGAGTTTCGTGTTTTCTTTACAGAAGTCTATCCATGGACTATCAAAGGTGGGATTTAGGTACACATGAACCATGCTTTCAAGTCAACTTACACACATCTATCTACACTGCTGTGACAGCAATGAATGCAGAACTACATTTGCAAGACTTCCTTGAGTTAACATGTTTGCTAAAGAAATCAGCGGAGTGAAATAAAAAAAATAGGAACCTCGGATAGATAAAGACCATGGCCCGAGCACATATCCTTTAAGATTTGGTGCTCTACCTCGCTACCAGGGCTTCAGGGTCCTACTTTACGCAACCAAAGAAAGTGCATTAAAATGAGGGTATTAAAATTTGTGTGTGAAGACAAGAACAACCTTGTACCATATGTGCATCTCTTCTTGAAGGTACGATTGCTCTGTGATGCAAAACAGTGAATTACTTGCCTCTGAACTAAACTCACTGCAATTAAACATGCCAATACATAATACAACTATGATCTACACCATTCCACATAAGTAAGCTTCCACTGTAAATCCATGGACTCTATGGCACATGTGCAGAGTTAATTGATGGACGTGTACTTCCCAACTTAGATTTTTGGTCTCTAGGATGTTCCCTAAGTAAACAGATCTAGGTCTTATTTTGCAAGTTTCTCCTGTTCTATAGCTCGCCATGCAACTACGTTCGACAGCCTTTCATTGTGAGTTCAGAGAACACACCCAAGTGTGGCTGATACATGCCCCTAACATTACCATTGAGGTTGGTCAGCGGTTTCTGCTCCGCTCTAAAGGAAGTGGGTTATCTGCATGTTTCAGTCCAAAATTAGTTTTTGTTGGTATTTTTTTTCTATTCTATTCACACGAAAGGTATAAGGAAGGTAAATTCTATGAAGCTAAAAAAGTATTGAGTAAAATTTATTTTGTGATGCTAATGAACCTTAGTCAGTAATCATTAAGGTGTACCGACTTACCTTCATTGTTGAAACTTCGAACGATGTTGGCCGATGGCATCGAGGACTTATCCGTGGCAAACCTGTTGTACAGCTCAAGCATGTATTCTGGTGGGTCCACCTTGACTGGCGAGTGCCCGGGGATCCCTGAGAGATTTAGGGTCTTCAAGAACTCATCCTTCATGCTCTCAAGCAGGGTGTCGAAATCCAGGCCGCCCTGCTCCGTCAGGACCTCGTCGAATAATGGGCGCTCATCATTTAGCGAATCCTCCAGGCTCATGATGGGGTTGCAGGTTCCCAATTCCACCAGCACGCACAGACCAGCAAAAAAATACAGAGCCTTAGAATCCATTGTTTTTACCCCCTTTCCTTCCTGTCCTCGACTGACTTATCTCAAATGGCTTTCACTCTGCGCCCTCGTAGGCTGTTTTATCCACTGGGGAATGCACAGCTCGTGTCATCTGAAGTTGACAAGTTTGAAGAGCCCTCGTTTGTTGCTTGTGACCATCCTCACTCTCTCGCCCACTCCCTCCCTATCGCTAACTCTCCCCTCCCCTCCCCTCGAAAAAACAGTTTCCATTAATGAGACAACATGGCTTCCTATGGCTTCCTTGACGCTCTTATCTGGACAATGTGGGCTGTTCGGCAGATTCTGTTGTTATCTCGTAATCCTCCCTCTCTTAATGAGCATTTTGTAAACATTTGCACATTCTGACACTGGCGATGAGATAGGTCGCTTTCCTGTCACAGAAAAAGAAGGCTTTGTCCGGTCTAGTTTTTTGCAGCCAACTTCCCTTTGAGATTGACCACTGCCTTTCTGCAAAGCTGTTTCGCAGGCTGCCATGGAATGCCACTAGCATACAGTATGACCTGGCCGTGTGCAGAGAGTGCATGGCCTCCCCACGCAGCTCGAAATAGAAGCTCTACTGGGCGTTATGAAGAATTGCTCAAGAAAAGGCCCCATCCTCACTGCGAAGTTATACTTGTTGACAAAGGCCACATGAATCACGTGACATCTCTGCACCCGGCAGCACTACGGATTTTGGGCGGTAGGAGAGTGTTTCAGATCAGCAGTCTGATCAGCCGCTGCATGTTTTGGGAAAACAAGCACAAGTGCCTTGCACAAGTGCTAGATGAAGATAATTGGGCTTCCCTTTCACTGACAGATTAGACCTGATTTGACCTTTGTACTGCGCCCTGATCCCTCAAAGTGGTGTATTTACGCTAGGGGAGAAGGGCCATACCTCATCAAGAGTCCCAGCTCCACTTGAGGCCTATGATTTCAGTAAGAATTTTGCGGCACTGCGCTACGCCCACTTCAGTCCTCCGGGGGCCACACTTACATTTTCTGATTACATTTTCGTTTAGTTTTGTTGGGACCAGGTAAAGACAGATAAGAGTATGGTTTTCGCCGTGAAAGGCATAAGAGGTGCTTTTCCAAACAGATATTATACGAATGTATCAATTTTAGAAGAAAGGAAACTGAGTCACATTGGCCCCACGACAACCAGTGAAGCATCACCGAGGCCTAAGGTTCAAAAGTCTTCCAGCTTATCTGATTTTTGGGAAGTGTGTTATAAAACTGACATTACTTTGTCGAGTGTTCATAAAGTCTGCATAAAGGTCACGACCCACAATTACTTTTTTGACAAAATCTTACTGCTTGAATGCATCTCTACCTCCTTGGCAGCCAATGTGATCTGAGCTGAATCTGATATTCTCTACAGCCTGTGAAATTCCAGGCTGGAGGCAATTAAAACAGGCGGGAAAACTGGTGAGAGAGCGTAGCTTATATAATCAATAATTACCATGAAATGTTTATGAACTAATGTAAATGATGCCACATAGAAACTTTATTAACATGTTTTGCTAAAACGTGCACTTGAAATGTGACCACGGGGAGTGGCCGCAAATGTATACGGGGGACTAATGAAACTGACTAATAATGGCAAAATGTTTATTAAAATTGTGATTTTACATTAATGTTGAATGGCTAAATGTATTAGATTCCTGCTAATAAAGCAGTAGGCCTTAGCATGAGTCGAGGCCTGGCTCTCATATTAAATGTATTTTTCTATCGTGCAGTGTGCTGACTTGCTAAAGGACATGAACTCTTGTTTTTTCAAAAGTTAGAAGCTCAATGTAACTGTAGTGGATCCGTTCTCAAGAAATTCACCCTGCCTATAGTAACATTTTTAACCAAATGCAACAGCGTAGATTAACAAGGTCGCCTAAACCGGTACGGACAATGGAGCCACTGACCGAAGATGTGCAAAGGACCCCAAGACGATGAAATTATACCGGACACACCACCCGCTAAAGACGTCAATCATAAGCACCAATAAAATACGTGGGAAATGTTGTGGGGTGACAAATTTTATGACTTAATGTGATTTTATTTGGTTATAGATAGGGGGTGCAACCCCTTGACCAATTAGATTTTAGGGGAATGTAAAATGGAAAAGGGATAAAACCCCTTGACACACGGAAATGAGTTAGTTAGGGAGATGCTGATGCGATTTGATGTGATCTAGAGGCTTTCTCACTTTGCCTAGTGACTTTGCTGATTTTACTTAGAACCATCCTTGTCCTTAGATTACCCATTTACACTTTACCTCCGTATGAGGGAAGTGTCCCTTTTCCTGTGAGCTGAGTTCCTGACTGATGGCGAATCAACTGATGCCCTGAAGACGAAGACAGAACCTGAGTGCTGACCCAAACTTGGAGGGTAACTATATGACAATAAAATTGTAATTGTCTGTTTGCTTTCCTTTCTAGGTACCAACTGCTTTTCTTTTGACAGGAACCAAAGTTAGATGTTTTCAAAATTGGTGTTACAAAATTGTTTTGCTTGGAGCCCAACATGCCAATGCTAATTAGAGGTTAGGTGAGGGGTTCACTAAGAACTGATGCAAACGGACAAATGACTGAATCTATGCTTTGTTGAACCATGCGCTGATGTACTCTGCTAATTATAGTTTATGTTCACGCTGTGTTATATTCTAATGTTTGTGATTCTTGCCTTGATGAAATCTTATCAGAGTTGCCATATTGTGACTATGTTATTATGTTTCTTCGTTTTGAGACTAATAAATTTGCTAGTAGTATTGTAACCAATAGGGAATAAATATCACTTAATTCATACTAAACTGGTGTGGTTATTCATGACTGCAAGGTCATGGTGGTGTCGTGAGTTTGATTAATGTCTTTGACTAAAGTGAAATGCATTATTATAATAAATATTGATAACATTATTGACGTATTAATTAACATGTTGATTAGCTATCTCGTCCTAAGGTATCTCTCAACAGGGTCAAAAGATTCATTGGCCTAAAACGAGTCCCAATGTGTAGTAATTTATCATAAAGGGACGCGTTCTCACTGGTGTCTCTACTATAAACTTGTAGTGCTTAGGTCACTTTTCTAACAGTCTTCATATAATCTGCACTATTGATTTACATCATGTAAACAGAAGCAGTAGATTGGCCACAAGGGAAATCTGGCAACTTCCCACCAGGCTATTGAATAAAAAATTAAAGTCAATCCTGACCTGGCTCCAACCAAATACGCCACTGAGGGGCAGAAATTAGTTTTAAAAACCTTTCTGATTATGCTGCCATCCATTCCTCCATCAGTTTTAGACATGCACCAACACTCTTCACTGCTGATGGAGTGTGCAGTCCTTGTTTGGTTCTAATTTTGGGTGTTGTTTTTCTATATTCCTTCAGGTCTCTTTTGATGAAGAGTTTATTAATATGGATCTCAGCAGCTTTCTTGGGCTGGTTTTGGCAATTCTTTTATGTAATCTATTCGTGACTTTTCAGTAAACATCTTTAGCTCAGTCAGCTTTGAGTTTTTCAAGTCTGGTGAGATTTGTTGGACAATGGGGTGTTGTCAGTCCATTTATTTATTTGTCTATGGCCTTTTTATATCAGGAATGTTCAACAGAGGTCTTGGAGAACAGATTTATGTCAGGTGTGCTGGATATCCACATAAGAGACGCACAGGTAGCCTGAATGCAAGTTTGTATTAATTATGAATATCTCACTCGTGGATCTACTTTGGATACCACTGATTAAGAAGTTGATTAAGCAGTATCATTCCTCTCCAGATTTGTTCCCGTGCAACATGCACAAAGAAATAAAAATCATAAAAGTGAAAATGATTCCAGATACCTAAAGGGAGTGTTCCCCACCCACATGGCACCCTTCTAAATAAGTGCTTGAAACTGTTGATTGTGGTTTGTAGTTTTAATGATGGTTTTTTTTATGTGTCTTTCAAATATTATCGCAATAAATGGGCAATTCCATTTGATAGTCAGTTTACACAGTATCCCAGGACCAAGACTTAGAATATCATCCCCCAAAAATTCGTAATTCTACCAATTCTGCACACTGATGTAGTATGTATGTATGGTTGAATTAATGTGGTATTTGTATAGCACAAACCTAGCTGAAAGCAGAGGAGTGCAGTACAGGGTAAAATGCTTGAGATGTAGCTGGTGTCAAAAAATGAGAGTGGATTATTACTCCATCATGATGTAGTGTTCCTTAAAGAGATGTGTCTTTAGCTCTTTCCTAATATGGAGCAAGATTGGGTCGGTTCTGATGGATACAGAGATGTTGTTCCACACCATGAGTGCATAGGTGAAGAATGCCTTTTATTCATGTTTAGTGCACTTCTTTGCCTCCCGTTTGATGGTGTCCCAGCCAAGGTTGTGCTGAGAGCAACTGCCTATTGCCTACGATAAGCACAACAGTGATACCCTTGCTATATTGGTTTGAATAAATAATATTAACTGGAATCACTCAGTTTATTAAAGCAAAGGTAACACCTTGGGCTCGTTGTTAGAATTAAGCCCTGCAATCCCTTCTCTTCAGCTACTTGGACCATGGCCATGTGGTCGCTCATTCACGAAAATGGCGGGAGTAGGGAAGGGTAGCAAAAGCGACATTACATGCCCTCTGACGCTGAAGACATTACAGTTGTAACTCCTTGTCTCCGCTAAGCCCCTAATACTCTTTTACTTGCCGCTGAGGAGTATTGGGAAGGACCCCAGAGGAGGCAGTATAAAGTAATCAGGGATCTTATGGCCCTATTTACTTCCTGTTCCTACAGCTGCCTTCATGACCCCTAAGGTCAGCGGTAGCAGAAACAAAACCATGGGTTGCCAAAATGCAAGTTGGGTCTAACAGCTGCTACCCCTAACCCAGGCTCATGTATGGCCATCTCACTAGCAGCTAAGCAGATGGGGTTTGCGCAATAGCGAAACTTCTTTATTGGAGGCATTTCTCGTCCATTACTGTTTAGACATCTCTTTAGCCAAGATTATATGTGTTATATTTAGGGGAGCGATTTATTCTTAGTCAAACTGGCCGTCTAACCTTTACCACGAATACAGGGACAAAGTTATCAACAGTGCAGCAGGTGCAGTGGTACCAGGTCCCTAGTGGGTTTGAGGTGGCCAACAACACCCTAACTCTTGGTGTGTTTTTTTCTACTAAACTAAGGGTGGGTGCAATTTCCTGTTTGCACTAAAACCCCATGGCACGCATGCTATTCCACTGCACCAATGCCTGCACACTGTGTTACACTCATGCAGCAGTGGAGGTGGCTGGGCGCAATACTTGCTGGACTGCCATCCTCCAGCCTGCGTGGTCTCTGCCACGTCGCCTTCTTGGCAGCTCTCCGGAGCCCTCAACAGTATGACAGATTGGATGTCATTAACTTCACACCATTGGCAGATTTCCTCTCTGCATACATTTTTACCACACGTCAGCATGTCAGTTCAAACCTTCCTTTTGAGGCCAGCTGTCACCATGAAATAGGCACGAGGGCCAGTAAATGGTATGACTTGTTTATGAAGTGAGCTGGCATTCGACCAGGGTGTCCTATTGTAAAGCCCTGTATAGGCACTTGTTGATATAAACCATAGAAAAGTAATGTGTTCACACTCCTATCAAAGGTACTTGAAAATCTTGCTCCATTTACAATGATATGTTTCACATATCCAACTCTGAGATACCTAATTCTGATTATACATTGTCTGACAGTATCCTCCCAATGAAAGCAGTGGCAAAGTCAATAGGTTTGGTCGTTGCACCGTGTGTTATTGGAAAGCGAAGACAAAAGCATCAGGGAAATGAATGCTATAGAAAAAACAACCCTTCTTGTCTCTAAAGTCCATTTTTCAGATGCATTTGTCTGTGCTTGCACCTCAGTGGGACAGGACCACGTAGGCAGACACCTAAACAACCAAAATAGATAAAACAGTGCCACTAAAATACTCCCGTGGGCTTATCCAATATGTGATTGACAATCTCCCAGCAAAGGGCTGAAAATTTCAGAACAAAACAGACCAATGGCTGAAGGAAGCGACCCAAAGTAAATATAGAATACAAAATATTTGCCATGAATGGTGCCAGGTTCAAAACCTAGACAGTGACATTCAGGGGGTGTGAATCTCCCATTTTTCAACCAAACGTGGGAAATACCAACATAAGCGTAGCAGACCCAATTCTTGTCCCCAAACCCAACTACGAAGCCAAGAATGCATTTATGTTTTTTGGGGGTGGGGGATGTCACGCCCAAACACCACCCCCTCCAAAGTTACACCCTGATGGTGCCACTCATCACAAATCCTCAACTCACTCCTAAGTGATACATTTTTTTAAGTTTCTGAGTTTCCAGGAAGCAATGATTAACTCACTGGAAGCGAACAGTATCTGAAGTTTGGTTCACGTCCCACTCAGTCCTTCTCCAAGTTGAATATGATGCTAATAATTTTGGTAACCTCTGGTGCACCTTAGTAACTAATTATGTATGGAGTAGAATGTAGTTCTCTTAGCACACAAGGAACAATCAGAATGGTTTAATATGATGTGTGAATAGGAGAAGCCAGATGTCTGGCAGTGCTTAATTTGTAAATGAATGAGTGCCAGTGCATAAAGCTCTGCTCCAAAGCTCTTGGTCGGCACAATTAAGTGTCAATGCGACACGAATAAAAATGTGTAGTCTTCAATTCACCTCAAGTCTCTTTAGTCCACTCCCAGACACTCCCTCCCCCTTTAGCTCACTATTGCATGCTCCTGTTTTCTCCCTTTGTGACTCTGTTCAAGTATCCTGTCGCCTCTCCTTGCCCCATCCTACTGGAACATGGACCTGTGGACTTGAAAGCATGGTCTGTCCACTTCCAATATTCAAAATGTCCCTCAAGGCTCATCTCCTGGTCTTAGAGAAGCCATGCAAATGACCTTCCAGTGCCCCCATGAACTCTTGACAACAGCCAACAGCCTGATCATTCCATGCTGAAGTACCCTGCTGGACATTAGTGTTCTATATGTTTTGGGCACGTCTGCTTACTTCACTGCTCGCAATCCCATCTCTCACACACACTCAGTTTATGTAACTAGTGACCATTAAGTACTAGTACCAGTGTTGCTTAAGCCCACGATGCTGTTAGGCATGGAAAAAAATGATAATTTATATGCCATTGTCACTAGGTCTTTGGCTATTTGTGTACGCCTGGCAAGGATACATTGTCAATCTGTAACAATCGTCTTGGGGCAAGCTCGATGTCAGACCAGCTCATGTCCGAAGGGTGAGCACACCCTACACATTATAGAGTCACCTCACCTAATGTTATCGCCAGTGTCACACTGTGTAACCAACACTAATGAACATAAGCCTTTGTCATCGCATTACTTTTTCTGCTTGCTAGCCTCTCTACCTCATGGTACTCTGAGTCCCCTTCAAATGTATCCTTTAAGTATTGTTTCATTATTTACAGTATTTCAACAAACTTCTGACACCAGCATTTGAATATAATCTTCTCAACAGGGGTTCAATAAAAGCTTAGAGTACATGGAGGTTAAAGCCTAAAAGTGGAACTTAACTGTAGTTCCCCTTCAACATTCAGAACTAAGAAACAGGCCTCTTTGGCACCCATTTGGAAAGAATGTCTATCACTTGCTTCCTGGAAATATTCAAGCGCAATTCATCCTTGCATAAGAAATACTGCGTGCATCATCAGTGCCAATGTCCCAGGGATATCTCACTGCCCTCTAATTGGCATGAAAGCAAGTTCTCATATGAAACTGGTTGTGTCAACGATAAGGCAGTGACGTTATAGGACTCATGGTAATTTTCCAGGCTTTGTGTATACCGCTGCCTAGTGCTTGCACGTCAGAGTTATAATTACTGAGACACACTGGCCATCAGTGAAAGTTGGACAATTCAAGACCTGCCTTTTAGAATTTGGACTGTATCAGTCTTTTACCTTAGATGGACGGTGCCACCTAGAGCCCCAATGCTACTATAGGATATTTTTAGGTGGTAGAGTTCATTAAATGCTTTTGAATAATTCTGTCAACCTCTTCTCCACGCTCCCCCGGTGAATCTGTATATCGTGGAGACAGGACTGGAAAATATTTTCTGAAAAAAAAGCTCTGACGAAGAATTTTGGAAGGACCTAAGCACAAGAATCCCTTTGCCTGCCAGGGGGTGTGCAAATTCCTTTTCCCACCAAGGCCCATATTTATGGAGGAATGGTGTACGGCAGCAGTGCAAGTCTTTTTGCAGCACTGCCCTACGACATTGTGAATGGGCAGAAATGCACTGCATTTGTGAAATACGGTGCATTCCTGTCCTTTCCCTCTGTGCTGGTGCACAATTGCCTCCCTAACGCCAACCCAGGCACCCTTGTACCATGGTATGCAGGATTCTTTTAGTGCAGGTATGCAGCACACATGGAAAGAGGAAAAAAACGAGTAGAAATAAAAATATTTCTCCTTGTTACATCTAATCTAAATGTGGGGCATGGGAAAACTGAACACAGCGCCCATGGAACACCTCCCTGGCACAGAATAAGGCAATGCAGTGACTTGCGCTGCTTTGCATTACTCCATATCTATAAGGCCATGCAAAGCCACACAAAGTGGCCTTGAGTGCTGTTAGAAATGGGGTTTTTGGTTGGCAGTCAGGTTACCCTCTGACCAAGCAAAAGCCCTCACTCTAGTCACGGTAAGTCACACACAATCCAAGATTATCCTGTGCCCACCCTCTGGTAGCTTGCACGAGCAGTCAGGCTTAACTTAGAAGGCAATGTGTAAAGTATTTGTGCAATAAATCATACACTACCACCATATAGCACCACAAAAATACACCACACAGTGTTTAGAAAAATATATAATATTTATCAGGATAATTGTAGGTCAGAACGAATTAAGTTGCAATGTGAATTTGTAAAGATATCACTGAAAAGTGACATAAAGTGTCTTAAGTATTTAAAAAGCAAACAAAGGGGGTCATTCTGACCCTGGTGGTAAAATCCACCAGGGCCAACGACTGCGGGAGCACCGCCAACAGGCTGGCGGTGCTCCCATGGGCATTCTGACCGCGGCGGTACAGCCGCAGTCAGAAACGGAAAACCGGCGACCCCCATACTGCCATCCTGTTCCTGGCGGTTTTGGCCGCCAGGAACAGGATGGCGGTATGGGGTGTCGTGGGGCCCCTGGGGGCCCCTGCAGTGCCCATGCCAATGGCATGGGCACTGCAGGGGACCCCGTAACAGGGCCCCACAAAGATTTTCAGTGTCTGCCATGCAGACACTGAAAATCGCGATGGGTGCAACTGCACCCGTCGCACCCCTTTCACTCCGCCGGCTCCATTCGGAGCCGGCATCCTCATGGAAGGGTGTTTCCCGCTGGGCTGGCGGGTGACCTTCTGGCGGTCGCCCGCCAGCCCAGCGGGAAACCCAGAATACCCGCGGCGGTCTTTTGACCGCGCAGCGGTATTCTGGCAGTTCCAGCCAGGCCGGCGGCTTCCGCCGCCGGCCGGGGTCAGAATGACCCCCAAAGTCTCTTTCAAGCACAAAGTACCTGGTTTGGAGTGGAAAATCTCCTCAGAGGGCCACAGAAGAAGAGATACGTGGAAAAACGGTGTGTGCGTCAATTTCTCCCCAGCACACACAGACTTGCGTCGTTATTTTTCACGCGGGAAAGTCGTGCGTCGTTTTCCGGCGCCCGGACAGTCTCTTTCTGTGGATCACAGGGATTACCAGATGTCCCGGGTCTGTGCGTGGGTTCTCCTGCTTGTTTTCTGGCTGCATGTCGTTCTGCGGGGCTGCGCGTCGAAGTTTCGCTCTCACAGCAGGCGTTGCGTCGATTTCTCCTCTGGAGGTCAGGAGGCGTTGTCCTTGCGAGGCCGTGCATCGAAGTTACGGTCATCCCGAAGGTGTCGCGTCGATCAGCGTCGGTGTGCAGAGTTTTTCTCACCGCGGATCAAGCTGTGCGTCGAAAATGTCAGCGCACGAAGCATCCAAGTAAAAAAGAGAAGTCTTTTTGGTCCTGAGACTTTAGGGAACAGGAGGCAAGCTCTATCCAAGCCCTTGGAGAGCACTTTCACAGCTAGACAAGAGTTCAGCAAGGCAGCAGTCCTTTGTAGAAAGCAGTCAGGTGAGTCCTTTAGGCAGCCAGGCAGTTCTTCTTGGCAGGATGCAGGTTCTGGTTCAGGTTTCTTCTCCAACAAGTGTCTGACGAGGTAGGGCAGAGGCCCTGTTTTATACCCAAATGTGCCTTTGAAGTGGGGGAGACTTCAAAGAGTGGCTAAGAAGTGCACCAGGTCCCCTTTCAGTCCAATCCTGTCTGCCAGGGTCCCAGTAGGGGGTGTGACAGTCCTTTGTGTGAGAGCAGGCCCTCCACCCTCCCAGCCCAGGAAGACCCATTCAAAATGTAGATGTATGCAAGTGAGGCTGAGTACCCTCTGTTTGGGGTGTATCTGAGTGAATGCACAAGGAGCTGTCAACCAAGCCCTGCCAGACGTGGATTGTAAGGCACAGAAAGAGTTAAGTGCAAAGAAATGCTCACTTTCTAAAAGTGGCATTTCTAGAATAGTAATATTAAATCCAACTTCACCAGTCAACAGGATTTGGTATTACTATTCTGGCCATACTAAATATGATCAGCAGCTACCACTTCAATATTGTATGAGGGCAGCCCCAATGTTAGCCTATGAAGGGAGCAGGCCTCACAGTAGTGCAAAAAGAATTTAGGAGTTTTACACTACCAGGACATGTAAACTACACAGCTACATGTCCTACCTTTCCCCCACACAGCACCCTGCTCTAGGGGTTACCTAGGGCGCACATCAGAGGTGACTTATATGTGGAGAAAGGGGAGGTTTAGGCTTGGCAAGTACTTTTAAATGTCAAGTCGAGGTGTCAGTAAAACTGCACACACAGGCCATGCAATGGCAGGCCTGAGACAAGGAAAAGGGGCTACTTAAGTGGGTGGCACAACCAGTGCTGCAGGCCCACTAGTAGCATTTAAGCTACCGGCCCTCGGCACATATAGTGCACATTACTAGGGACTTATAAGTAAATTAAATAGTCCAATCTGGTATGATCCAAGATAACCATGTTTAAAGGGAGAGAGCATATTCACTTTAGCACTGGTTAGCAGAGTCTAAAAGCCAGCAAAAACAGTGTCCAAAAAGTGGAGGGAGGCAGGCAAAAAGTTAGGGGTGACCACCCTAAGGCTGTCAGGTCTAACAAGTGCCCTTATACATATCGTATCAAAAAAGTGACGCTTCAGCAGCGCAAGTCCCTCATTAATATGACCCCAAGTATTTTGTTCCACCTACATGTAGGACACAGTGAATAGATTTACCTCAGACTTTTTTCACAGAATGCCATCTTCTTTTGTTATTTACTGTCCAGGAAGGTGCCTCTTTGTCATTTCATGCTCTCCATAGTGATCTCTGCAAAACATTTCACTCAAACTTCTGGGGCGCACGTGTAGTAGATAAATCTTTGATTTCGAAAAGGGTTCTTGAGAATGTTAAAAATTTGGAGAAGCTGTGTCATGAACAATGTGTCTGCAAATTTGTAAGCCTTTATGTGATGTACAGCATAATCAATCAATCAATCAAACAGGGATTTGTAAAGCGCACTACTCACCCGTGAAGGTCTCAAGGTACTGAGGAGGGGAGTGGGGGAGAAGGTGCGGGGGGAGGTGCTGCTACTGCTCGAACAGCCAGGTCTTGAGAAGTTTCCTGAAGGTAAGGAGGTCTTTGGTCTGGTGCAGGTGGGTGGGAAGAGTGTTCCACGTTTTGGCGGCGAGGTGCAAGAATGATCTACCGCCGGTTGTAGTTCTGCGGACGCGTGGGATGGTTTGGAGGAAGAGGTCAGCGGAGGGGAGATGCCAGGTCGGGGTGTAGAAGGAGAGTTGTCTGTTGAGGAATTCTGGTCCGATGTTGTGCAGTGCTTTGTGAGCATGGGGGAGGAGTTTGAAGTTGATTCTCTTGTTGACTGGGAGCCAGTGCAGGTTTTTTAGGTGGTCTATGATGTGGCAAGGGATGTCCAGAATGAGGCGTGCAGAGGCGTTCTGGATGCGTTGCAGCCTCTTCTGGAGTTTGGCCGTGGTTCCTGCGTAGAGGGCATTGCTGTAGTCCAGTTTGCTGCTTACGAGGGCTTGGGTGACTGTTCTTCTGGTTTCAGTGGGTATCCATTTGTAGATTTTTCAGAGCATGTGGAGGGTGTGGAAGCAGGAGGAGGAGATGGCGTTGACTTGCTGGGTCATGAATGGTGAGGGGTCCAAGATGAATCCTAGGTTGCGTGCGTGGTCAGTGGGAGTCGGAGCGGTTCCGAGAATGGCAGGCCACCAGGAGTCATCCTATGCGGAGGGCGTGGAGCCGAAGATGAGGATTTCCGTCTTGTCGGAATTGAGTTTGAGGCAGCTGCTCTTCATCCATTCAGAGATAACCTTTATTCCTTCGTGGAGGTAGGTCTTGGCGGAGTCCTTGGTGACGGAGAGGATCAGCTGGGTGTCATCGGCGTATCAGTTGATGTTGAGGTTGTGGGATCGGGCGATGTTAGTGAGCGGGGTCATGTAGACGCTGAAGAGGGTCGGGCTGAGGGCCGAACCCTGGGGTCCGCCGCATATCATTTCAGTGGCCTCCGAGTGGAATGGGGGAGGCGGACTATCTGGGTTCTGCCGGTGAGAAAGGAGGTGACCCAGTCCAGGGCTCTGTCGTGGATTTCAGCATTGCTGAGGCGTGAGCGTACGGTGTGGTGGCAGACAGTGTTGAACGTGTCCGAGAGGTACAGGAGGATGAGGGCCGCGTTTTCGCCACTGAGCTTGCTTTGTTGAGAATGTGGTGAGGGCAGGGGTCAGATGGAGAGCCGGAGTGGATGGTGTTCATGATTTCAATGGTGTCGTTGTCATTAACGGGGGTCCAGGAGAGTAGGAGGTTGTTCGGAGATGAATCTGTTGTGTTGGTGGTTGCCAGGGGGGGGGGTCTGGGTGCTGAAGCTGTCGTGGATGTCTGCAATCTTGTGGTGGAAGTAGGAGGTTAGGGAGTCCCAGAGGTCTTGGGATGGCAGGATGTTGTTGACGTTGGAGCTGGGGTTGGAGAGTTCCTTCACGACGTTGAAGAGCTCCTTGTGGCTCTGTGTGCTGTCGTTGATTCGGTCTTTGAATGCAGTTCTTTTGGCGGCTCAGATGAGTTGGTGGTGTCTGCGGATGGCGTTTTTGAAGGCTGTGTGGTTGTCCAGCGTCTTATCTTGGTGCCACTTTCTTTCGAGTCTTTGCCAGCTTTGCTTAGATCCATGGAGGTCGGCAGTAAACCAGAAGGCCTTTCTGTTGATGAGTCTATTGGAGGGATGCTTGATTGGGGAGAGTATTGGCACAGGTGTTGACCCATTGCCTGAAGTTGCGGGCAGCTACATCAGTGTTGGTGGTGTAGATGGGTGGGTTCTGGTAGAGGGTCGCGATAAGATGGTCTTCAATGACCTTGTTCCAACTACAGTGGGGGATCCGTTGTGGGTGGTGGTGTGTTGTGGGTTTCTTGAAGGAGAAGTGGATGCAGCGGTGGCCTGTCCAGTGGAGTTCGGTGGTGTAGCTGAAAGAGATGTGATTGCTGGCGGAGAAAATAGGATTGAGTGTGTGTCCTGTGGAGTGGGCTGGTGTTGTGATGAGCTGTTTGAGGCCAAGGTTGGAGAGGTTGTTGAGCAGGGTGGCGGTGTTGTTGTCGTTGGTGTTCTCAAGGTGGAAGTTTAAATCTCTGAGGAGTATGTAGTCAGTGGATGCGACAGCGTGCGTGCTGGTGATGTCGGTATTGGAGTCGCTGAACTGCTGTCGTGGGCCTGGGGGCCTGTAGATGAGGGTCCTTCGGAGGGTGGTGTTTGGGTCAGTGTGGATTTGGAAGTGCATGAGTTTGGCGGTGCTGAGGGTGTCTTCGGTATTGGTCATGATCCTGAGGGTGTTCTTGTGGATGATGGCGATGCCTCCTCCTGGTTTGTTGGAGTGGTCCCTGCGGGTGATCTTGTAGCTGTCTGGGATGGATATGGAGATGTCAGGCGCTGAGGAGGGGTTCATCCAGGTCTCGGTCAGGAAGGCGACATCTGGGGAGGCTGAGTTGAGTAGATTCCATAGCTCTACTGCGTGCTTGTGGACAGAGTGGGTGTTGAGGGGGATACATCTGAGATAGTTGTGTCCTGCCTTGGTGGGTGGGTCGTTGGCATGGAGGCTGGTGAAGGTGCAGTTCCGGCAGGAGAAGGGTGCACGTGTGATCTGCGGGGAGGCTTGAAGGCAGGCGGGGGAGCGGCCGGTGTTGAGGGCGTGGAGGGTGGCTGCGTCGTAGTGAAGACGTGCATGGCGGCGGGGGGGGGAGACGGGAGCCAGGGGTTCTGGCACTGGGCACAGTCCAGGCACGGATGGGTGCAGACAGGCTTGCCTTTGGTGTCCCTTCGGCGTGCCCGCTGCGTGCATCCGCTGCACGGCCACGCAGTCACCACCATTAAGTAGGGAGGTAGAGGGGAGGAGAGGACAGTTGGGAGGTGGGAGGGGGACAAAAAACGGTGCAAAATAGGGGGCAGAGCTGAAAAAGAGGGGGGGGCCGCAGGGCAGCAGCGGTGGGGGAGAGAGAGAGGGAGAGAGTGAAAGTGAAAGAGAGAGAGATAGAGCAGAGTAAGAGAGAAACAAGGAAAAGGAGCACTAAGTAGTGGAGCAGAGAGCAAAGCAAAGCAAAGCAAAGCAAAAGGTGGAGAGAGGCAGAAGGTAGCCTAGTAGGAAAGCAGAGCTCTCCCACTAGACACCAGGGATGAGGTGCAGGCAGAAGCCTGCGGGTGGAGGAGGGCCTCAAACTCCTGACAGGGGTCAGAAGTTCAGAGGAGCCAAGGAAAGGCCTCTACGTAGAGGGTGGAGCCACGGGAGGCAGAGCAATGCAAGAGACTGTATACACGACCTCTGGCCTGATTTGTAAACATGCACATTTTCCATCAGTTAGTGCTTGTCGGGAATTGACATATTAATTTGAGAGGGAAAGACCCTACCAACTTAAAAATCGCAATCGGGTTAGGCAAAAGAGAGTACTTAAAGAATGTTTGGTTAATCCCTGGAATCTATCGCACAAGCAGCAGATAAGCACCACAGAACTGTGTGCTAAGTTCATACAGTTAAACAATGGCACTTAAACACCAGACTAAAGGCCAGATTTACTAACAATGAAAACTGCGATTTCCAAATTGCGATTTTTACTAAATCATAATTCCAAAATTGCAATTCCTAAAGTATGAAAGTTTTACATTTAAAATATCAATTTCTACTGGGTTGCAAATTGACCCACCTCATAAAAAATTAATGAGGTAGGTCACAGTTTGCCCATTAGAAATGATAGCTATCAGACGAATGGTGGCCTGTTGGAGACAGCAGACCTCAATGTTTGTGACTGAGTTTAAATAAAGCAATCTTTATTTTTTATTGCAACTGGTTTTTCTTAAAGGAAAGCAGGATGTTTAAACAAAATAAAAGTGTAATATTCATTTTTTGAAGGTTAATGCCTACTTTAAAAAATGTTTTGCAACATTCACAAAGGGGGAGTGGGGAGGAGTCCCTTGGGGATCCCTTCCCGTTTGTGAACGGGTTACCACTGCCATTCAGGTGTCAGTAAAATATTTATGTTTTGCCACGCATTTCAGTCACAAAACATCAATATATACCACTATCATTCGTATTTGGAAGGGAAGCTCTAAACACACCCCTTCCAAATACCGAATCACAATCCGAAATTCTGTAGAATCACAGTTTGGTGTTGGTACATACAAAAAAGCATTTTTGTGGACGCAAAAGACCCAGTTCTGTGAATTGGGCCATTTGCAATCTCAAAAGTGCTTCATACATCTGGCCCAAAATCCCCAAACCAATATAGAAAAATAGAGGCAAATTTAAGAAGCAAAAAAAGACGCTGAAACTGATCAAATTCGATTGAAAGGAGGCAGCGGTATGAATATTTAAAGTATTAAAGCAAAACCCAACTTTAAAGAGTAAAGTGCTGATGTAAAGTCTCAGTGCGCATGGAAAGTTTCAGGGTCATCCATCATGCGGGGCAGAGAAAAAGGGGGAGTAAAGTGCATTTGTCAAATCATTTCCCATAGGGGTTTTGAACCCGACTACATCCCGCACCGCTGGATTAAAATACACCAAATTTGGCAGAAAGCTAGATTTTGTTTGCAGATTGTGCTTTTTATTATTCAGTGGTTGTTGAGTAAATTAAGGAAATCCAAATTTGTATATATATGACCACAAATCCTCCCTGACGATTTTGCAAAGAATAACAAGCTTGTGCAGGGAAATGCAGAGCTCTGATTCGCTGCCAACACTTCAACCAGGAAGTGCTGGCAGCCATCTTGGGACTCTGCTCCAGCTGAGTCCCACAAAAAAAAGTGAAAAAAAGGAAAGAGGGCAGTTTAGGAATACCCTGACCCCCAAGCCTTTTTCCTGGGGTCCCAGATGGACCCTGGTAGGGCAAAAAAAAACATTTTTTTAAAGTGTTTGCTGCAAATTTGTGAAATTCAATTCTGCGGCAAAAATGAAAAAAAGTGCAGTCTCCCATGCTTGTTTTTAATGTAACCGCCAGGAGGGCCAGGTTCTGAGGTCATTACTACTTTTCTAAATTAGCCCACAGGAGTTGCCAGGTTCTGGGTCATTACTACCTTGCTAAATTAGAGGAGGGGGCACATGTGGCCACCCACCATGGGCATACTTATGCCCCTGGGACCAACACCTCACTGGGACTCTTGTACATTATACCCAGCAAGCCTTGAGGACCCCCAGGTCCCCAGGGACAACAATGTAAAAAATACATAGGGGTGTTGTGCAGACCCCCCTCAGGCCCCAGGGACCACCACCTCTCCGGGGCCAAAATTGAAAAAAATAGGAGGGGCTGCGCAGACCTCCACAGCCGGGAACCACCACCTCTCCATGGCCAATTCTATTTAAAAGAACGACTGCCGGGGGGGCTCACAGGAGAGCCACACGGTCCCCCTTGTGGAGTCAATAATGGCCTTGGGGACCTCTATTACCCAGGGCCAGCTCCTGCTATGTCTGGGATGCCCACCCCTGAACCTAGTGTTTGTTCTGACTTGGTGGGAGCTTTAACAGCTCCCGCCAATCAGAGCAAACACTTCACTTCCAGTGAGCGAGAGCTGTCAAAGTGCTCTTGCCCACTGGAAGCGGAGGTTTCATCTCTTTCCCTGCCCGCAGATATACGTGCAGGGAAAGAGATAAAATTATTGCTGTCACATACAGGGATCTGCATACTTAGCATATCCCTGTGTGTGAGAACAATGCTGGTCCTGCAGAAGGCGGGAAGCCAGCTGGGACCGTAGGGGACTTGACGCTCCCCCTGCAGTCCCATTGCAAACTGGGTGCCTTGGCTGGGACCACAGCACCCAGGGACACATGGCCAGGTGCCAGGGAATGGGGTCCCGGTGGCCAAAATTGTCCCTGTGTGGCCCCCTCCCCCATTGAAGTCTGGGGGGCTTCAGAAGATAGGGTCCCCTGGGCCGAAATTGACCCAGGGAGGGGACCGCATGGCAACCCTCCCCCTTTGAATGGTGGTGGTCCCTAGGGGATGGGGTCTCCAGGGCTGAAAATGGCTGGGGGTGGTGGCTCTCCCATTTATATAAATAATAAAAAGGCTTCACCCTTTTACCTGAATGAAAGAACAGCTTATCAAAAGGCCCCCAAGTGCGTTTGCTGTCCATTCTGGTGGTGCGTTCGTGATGCCGAGGGATATGGGGGCATCTCCACAAAACACACAGGCACTTACAGCATATGGATAAGAGGA
This sequence comes from Pleurodeles waltl, assembly GCF_031143425.1. Lineage (NCBI taxonomy): Eukaryota > Metazoa > Chordata > Amphibia > Caudata > Salamandridae > Pleurodeles > Pleurodeles waltl. The sequence goes on along the minus strand of NC_090450.1, from coordinate 678,211,816 downwards.
TGGACATTGGCTTGGTGGAGATTTATGTCTTTGTAGTCTTGATGGCCTCTCTATAGGAGGACTTTTGTTATCACAGAATTCTGGAGAAAGAGTCACGAGGAACAATCACATTGCTAAACCCACACAAGGTCCCTGGGGACATTTCCTGGTGGTTCGTCACGCAGCTGTAGTGTAGAATACACACTTGACATTTACCCAATATGGTAGCTCTTACTAACTAACCATTACAAAGTACTTCAGTTAGGTAGACATTTTGTGTAAAACTTTGGACTCTTGTTGGATAAACAGGCAGGTGCGATTCCCTTGTGGCCAAGTCACTCACGCAGTTACTGACACATCCACATAGATACTCATACCCCACTCACAGGCGCATTCAGACACTCATGTTCTCACTCACAGACCCACCCAGACATTTATGCACCCACTCATAGACCGACTTAGACACTCATGCACCGACTCATAGACCTACTCAGACATTCATACACCTACTTACAGACCCTCTCAGGCATTCATGCACCCATTTACAGACCCACTCAGGCCCACACACCCACTCACAGACCCACTCAGAGACTTATGCATTCACTCACAGACCCACTCAGAAACTCATGCACTCACAGATGCACTCTGAGACTTATGTGCCCACTCACAGACCTACTCAGACACACACACACCCACTCACAGATCTACTGAGACACCTATGCACTCACTCACACACTTACTGTCAAAGGTTAGTGGTTACAGTTAGAAAATAACATTAAAAAAAACTTACAAATTCACTTAAGAACCAAAGGTTACAGGGATGTTATAGTTACGAAACAAAATTAAAAAAAAAACCTTTGCAATACTATGAAAAAAGCCAAAGGTTACAAGGACATTAGAGTTAAGCTCACATTTCAGTTGTACAAAACCAGCAAAATCAGCAGTTTTAGTTACCTGAGCTAGCTAAAACTTACGCCCCCACAATGCACTGCTTATGACCTAACAAATTTCATCACTCATGGCATGGTCAGTAACATCACTGATGACATCATCCACAGAAGCACTCACACACCCAATGACACCTCTAAACAACCTCTCATACACCCACTGATGCACCAACACAACCACTCACATACCCATTGTTGCACCTGGCCCTTTTTGCAGGATCATCCCTAATCTTTTTGCCTCCTTCCTCCTAATTTTCCTGAACAGTTTTTGTTGGCTTTAGGACTCTGGGCACTTTACCACTGTTAAACAGTGCTAAAGTGCATATGCTCTCTGTGTAAATTGTACTGTTGATTGGTTTATCCATAATTGCCATATTTTATTTACTGGTAAGTCCCTGGTAAAGTACACCAGTGGTGCAAAGGGCCTGTAAATCAAATGCTACTAGTGGGCCGGCAGCACTGGTTGTGCCACCCACATTAGTAGCCCTGTAAACCTGGCTCAGACCTGCCACTGCAGTGTCTGTGTGTGCAGTTTTAAACTGCCAATTCGACTTGGCAAGTGTACCCACTTGCCAGGCCTCCACCTTGCCTTTTACTACATGTCAGGCACCTCTGAGGTAGGCCCTAGGTAGCTCCAGAGGCAGGGTGCAGTATATGTTTAAGGTAAGACATATACCAGACATTTTTTATGTGTCCTAACAGTGAAATACTGCCAAATTCGGTTTTCACTGTGCAAGGCCTATCTCTCTCAGATTAAGATTGGGGCTGCTTTTAAATATCCTTAAAGTGCAGATTCCCCTTGAGAGCAGACAAAAATTTGGAGTTTAGGGTCTCTGAACTCACAATTTAAAAATACATATTTTATTGAAGTTGCTTTTTAAATTGTCTGTTTGAAAATGCCACTTTTAGAAAGTAGGCATTTTCTTGCTTAAACCATTCTGTGACTCTGCCTGTTTGAGGATGTCTGTGTGGATCAGTTTGACAGTTGGGCTGTTTTGCACCTCTCTAGACAGTGACACAAAGGGGGTGTAGCCCGCATATCCTGGTGAGCCATTTGAGCTAGAAGTGAGATAGGAGTTGTCATTCACACCTGAAAGGACTGTGCCTGCCCTCACACAATGCAGTTTCCGACCTCCTGGTGTGTGTCTGGGGCCTGGGCTGGACAGGGAAGGATCTGTCAAACACTTGAGACTTTGCTTTGAAGTTTGCCAACTTCAAAGGCAGAAAGCGGTACAATAAGAAGATTCAAAACCCCAGACTTTTAGAATCTTTCTGGAATCAAGAGGAACCTCTGCAAGGAGAACTGAAGAGCTGGGGGAAGAGTACTGTCCCTTTGCTGTGTTGCTTTGCTGGACTAGCCTGCAGTTGCTGCTTCTGCCTGAAAAGAGTTCAAAGGGTGAACATTGCTGTGCGTCCTGCTTGAGAAAGTTCTCCAAGGGCTTGGTGTAGAGCTTGCCTCCTGTTCGAAGTCTTAGGGACACCAAAGACTTCAGTTTCCTCGACCTGCAGCACTGGGAACTGTGTGTTTTGTGCTGTTCAAGAGGAGAAACCACTGTGACGCCGCCAACGAAGTCACTGGTCTGCACCATGACCTGCCGATGCCGCACGGAGTCGCATTTCCCCACTTCGTACTGAGACCCTGGTCTCACCGGTGCTGTCATCAGATGACTTCACCAAGCCGCTGCCCGCAACGCGACCTGTGGACTCCGCACTCCAGCATCATCTGCTCACACCGCAGCCTGGGCCTCCCCGCCGCCACTCCTACTGACACCGGCACCACTGCCTGCACCGAGGCCTGTGGACACTGCTCGTGAGGAGCATGAAGGACCTTCCCATCCCACACCGCAGCCCCGGTCCATCGACGCCAGCACCATCGACTCCAGAGTCATCACCAGGCATCTCTGCCTGCACCGGGGCCTGTGGACACCGCTCGTGAGGGTCACAAAGCACCATCCCGTCCCGCACCGCTGGCTTGGGCGCTTCCGCTATGATGACGACACTGCCTGCACCGTGACCTGCGGACACCGCACATTGCACCGCCTCGCTTCACACCGCAGCCCTAGTCTCACTGACCCCTGACCTGCCTTAAGGCAAGGAGTACACTCGGCACAGCAGACAGCTCCACCATCCACCATCCTGCCTCCGTGACCCAGACCCTGCCCTGCTGTTGTGAAGAGTTCGAGGCCCTCCACCACCCGCAGGCTACCGCCTGCGCCTCATCCCCGGTGCCTAGTGGTAGGCGTATCTTTGCTTTTGTTGTATTTACTGTACTTCTTGTAATTGTATTCTGTTGTTTTTGCACTTTGTTTTCCCCATACTTTTTGTAAATTCTGTGCCCACTGCTGTTGTTCCGCTTTCCACCCGTTTTTGTCCTGCCCTGGTTCTATTTTCCGGCTCTTGACGGTTTTCCTCCCTGCCGCTGTGTCCCCTGCGGCCCCGCCCCCATTTGCCACTCCCTCCTGCCTCCTGCCTCCCAGCTGCTCCTCTCTATCACCTCCACTTCTTAATGGCGGCTGCTGCGCGGTGCCGAATGTGACCCCTGACCTGCCTTAAGGCCAGGAGTACACTCGGCACGGCAGATAGCTCCACCATCCTGCCTCCGTGACCCAGACCATGCCCTGCTGTTGTGAAGAGTTTGAGGCCCTCCATCACCCGCAGGCACCCCCCTGCGCCTCATCCCCGGTGCCTAGTGGTAGGCATATCTTTGCATTTGTTGTATTTCTTGTAATTGTATTCTGTTGTTTTTGCACTTTGTTTTCCCCGTACTTTTTGTAAATTCTGTGCCCACTGCTGTTGCTCCACTTTTAATCGGAACCCGACATCGCCATAGCCATCCCAGAGGGATATAAAATCATCCTAAGAGACCGTATCAACAAACCAGGAGGAGGAATCGCCATAATACACAGAGACTCTATCAGGATTTCCACCAACACCAACGAAACCCTGGATGCCACAGAGCACCTACACTTTCAGATACACATCAACGACAACACCACCTTGAGAGGAACCTTCATCTACAGACCACCAGGCCCACGTCCCCCATTCTGTGACACCATCGCTGAAGCCATCAGCTCCCACGCCCTCACCTCCACGGACTACCTTCTCCTCTGTGACCTAAACTTCCACCTAGAGAACACCAATGACTGCAACTCCACTGCACTACTGGACAACCTTGCAAACCTCGGTCTCAAGCAACTGGTCACCTCACCCACCCACTAAGCCGGTCACACGCTTGATGCCATATTCTCCTCCAGCAACCACATCACCTTCACTCACACCACCAAACTCCATTGGACTGCCCACCACTGCGTCCACTTCTCATTCCTGAAGCCCACCACACACCACCAACAACTTCCTATCCCCTACCGCAAATGGAGCAAGATCTCCAAGGAACAACTGATCTCCAACCTCGCCCAAGCCCCACCACCCATCACCAACGACCCTAACGCCACCGCCCTCACCCTCACACGATGGCTCGACGTATGCGCTAACTCCCTTGCCCCTCTCAAAAAAAACAACAACACCCGGACTGACAAGACAGCTCCCTGGTTCACCACAGAACTTCAGACTTCCAAGCGAGAATGCAGGAAAAGTGAGAAACCTGACGTCAAGAACCATCAGCGAGCAACTTCGCCGCCCTCAAATCAGCCATGCCTAAAAACCACAAGCTCATCCGGAACACCAAACGCTCCTACTTTAAAGAACGTTTAGACGACAAAGCACACAACAGCAAGGAACTTTTCACCATCATTAAAGAACTCACCAAACCCAAATCCTGCACTACCTACCCTCCGCACTCTCAAGACCTCTTCGACTCCCTCTCCAGCTACTTCCATCGCAAGATCGCAGACATACACAAAAGCTTCATATCATTGCCACCCACCACCGACGCAACACCCTGCCACACCATCTGGCTGAACACCTGGACCCCCAACGACGATGAATAAACCAGCAAAACCATGAGCTCCACCCACTCAGGCTCCCCAACAGACCCTGCTCCCACCACATTTTCAACAAGGCTAGCCAAATCTTTGCTCCCCAGTTCTGGGCCATCATCAACAGTTCCTTCGAGACCGCAACTTTTCCAGATATTTGGAAACATGCCAAAGTCAATGCCCTGCTCAAAAAACCCAAAGCAGACCCCAAAGACCTCACAAACTACTGACCTATCTCTCTACTCCCCTTCCCTGCGAAGGTCATAGAGAAGATAGTAAACAAACAACTGTCCTGCTTCCTGGAGGACAACAACATACTCAACTTCTCCCAGTCTGGTTTACGCAAAAACCACAGCACCAAGACTGCCCTCATCGCCTGCACAGACAACATCAGGACCAGACGGGACAAAGGTGAAACCATTGCCCTCATCCTTCTAGGCCTCTCTGCAGCTTTCGACACCGTATGCCACCAAACCCTTCATACACGCCTTTTCGATGCTGGAATTCGCCACAAAGCGCTGGACTGGCTCAACTCCTTCCTTTCCGATAGAACTAAGAGAGTTCGCCTCCCCCCATTCCGGTCCAAAGCCACCAAGACCATTTGTGGGGTCTGTAGGAAAGTACTATCTTGCCTGGCATGTTACCCCCATATTTCACTGTATATATGTTGTTTTAGTCTATGTGTCACTGGGACCCTGCCAGGCAGGGCCCCAGTGCTCATAAGTATGTGCCCTGTATGTGTTCCCTGTGTGATGACTAACTGACTCACTGAGGCTCTGCTAACCAGAACCTCAGTGGTTATGCTCTCTCTGCTTTCCAAATTGTCACTAACAGGCTAGTGACCAATTTCACCAATTCACATTGGCATACTGGAACACCCTTATAATTCCCTAGTATATGGTACTAAGGTACCCAGGGTATTGAAGTTCCAGGAGATCCCTATGGGCTGCAGCATTTCTTTTGCCACCCATAGGGAGATCTGACAATTCTTACACAGGTCTGCCAGTGCAGCCTGAATGAAATAACGTCCACGTTATTTCACAGCCATTTACCACTGCACTTAAGTAACTTATAAGTCACCTATATGTCTAACCTTCACCTGCTGAAGGTTGGGTGCAAAGTTACTTAGTGTGAGGGCACCCTGGCACTAGCCAAGGTGCCCCCACATTGTTCAGGGCAAATTCCCTGGACTTTGTGAGTGCGGGGACACCATTACACGCGTGCACTATACATAGGTCACTACCTATGGATAGCGTCACAATGGTAACTCTGAACATGGCCATGTAACATGTCTAAGATCATGGAATTGTCACCCCAATGCCATTCTGGCATTGGGAAGACAATTCCATGATCTCCCGGGTCTCTAGCACAGAACCCGGGTACTGCCAAACTGCCTTTCCGGGGTCTCCACTGCAGCTGCTGCTGCTGCCAAGCCCTCAGACAGGTTTCTGCCCTCCTGGGGTCCAGGCAGCCCTGGCCCAGGAAGGCAGAACAAAGGATTTCCTCTGAGAGAGGGTGTAACACCCTCTCCCTTTGGAAATAGGTGTGAAGGCTGGGGAGGAGTAGCCTCCCCCAGCCTCTGGAAATGCTTTGCTAGGCACAGATGCTGCCCATCTCTGCATAAGCCAGTCTACACCAGTTTAGGGATCCCCCACCCCTGCTCTGGCGTGAAACAGGACAAAGGAAAGGGGAGTGACCACTCCCCTGACTTGCACCTCCAAGGGGAGGTGCCCAGAGCTCCTCTAGTGTGCCCCAGACCTCTGCCATCTTGGAAACAGAGGTGTTGCTGGCACACTGGACTGCTCTGAGTGGCCAGTGCCAGCAGGTGACGTCAAGACTCCTTCTGATAGGCTCTTACCTCTCTTAGTAGCCAATCCTCCTTCCTAGGTAGCCAAACCTCCTTTTCTGGCTATTTAGGGTCTCTGCTTTGGGGAATTCTTCAGACACCGAATGCAAGAGCTCACCAGAGTTCCTCTGCATCTCCCTCTTCACCTTCTGCCAAAGGATCGACCGCTGACTGCTCAGGATGCCTGCAAAACTGCAACAAAGTAGCAAAGACGACTACTGCAAACTTGTATCGCTTCATCCTGCCGGCTTTCTCGACTGTTTCCTGGTGGTGCATGCTCTGGGGGTAGCCTGCCTCCTTCTTGCACCAGGAGCTCTGAAGAAATCTCCCGTGGGTCGATGGAATCTTCCCCCTGCAACTGCAGGCAACAAAAGACTGCATCACCGGTCCTCTGGGTCCCCTCTCAGCACGACGAGCGTGGTCCCTGGAACTCAGCAACTCCGTCCAAGTGACTCCCACAGTCCAGTGACTCTTCAGTCCAAGTTTGGTGGAGGTAAGTCCTTGTCTCCCCACGCTAGACTGCATTGCTGGGTACCGCGTGATTTGCAGTTGCTCTGGCTCCTATGCACTCTTCCAGGATTTCCTTCATGCACAGCCAAGCCTGGGTCCTCAACACTCTATCCTGCAGTGCACAACCTTCTAAGTTGTCCTCCGGTGTCGTGAGACTCCCTTTTCTGACTTCAGGTGGACTCTGGTTCACTCCTCTTCTAAGTGCCTGATCTGGTACTTCTGCAGGTGCTGCCTGCTTCTGTGAGGGGTCCCTGACTTGCTGGGCACCCCCTCTGTCTCCTCATCCAAGTGGCGACATCCTGGTCCCTCCTGGGCTATAGCAGCATCCAAAAACCCTAATCGCAACCCTTGCAGCTAGCAAGGCTTGTTTGGGGTCTTTCTGCGTGGGAACACCTCTGCAAGCTTCTTCACGACGTGGGACATCCATCCTCCAAAGGGGAAGTTCCTAGTCCTCTTCGTTCTTGCAAAACACCAAGCTTCTTCCATCCAGTGGCAGCTTCCTTGCACCCTCAGCTGGCATTTCCCGGGCTCCTGCCCACTCTCGACACTGTCACGACTCTTGGACTTGGTCCCCTTGTCTTACAGGTACTCAGGTCCGGAAATCCACTGTTGTTGCATTGCTGGTGTTGGTTTTCCTTGCAGAATCCCCCTATCACGACTTCTGTGCTCTCTGGGGGTTGTAGGTGCACATTACACCTACCTTACAGGGTCTTGGGGTCAGCTATTTTTCTAACCCTCACTGTTTTCTTACAGTCCCAGTGACCCTCTACAAGCTCACAAAGGTTTGGGGTCCATTCGTGGTTCGCATTCCACTTTTGGAGTATATGGTTTGTGTTGCCCCTATACCTATGTGCTCCTATTGCAATCTATTGTAACTTTACACTGCTTGCATTACTTCCTTTTGCTATTACTGCATAATTTTTATATTGTGTACATATATCTTGTGTATATTTGGCATCCTCATACTGAGGGTACTCACTGAGATACTTTTGGCATATTGTCATAAAAATAAAGTACCTTTATTTTTAGTATATCTGTGTATTGTGTTTTCTTATGATATTGTGCATATGACCAGTGGTATAGTAGGAGCTTTACATGTCTCTTAGTTCAGCCTAAGCTGCTTTGCCATAGCTACCTTCTATCAGCCTAAGCTGCTAGAAACACCTCTTCTACACTAATAAGGGATAACTGGACCTTGCACAAGGTGTAAGTACCTCTGGTACCCACTACAAGCCAGGCCAGGCTCCTACAGGGTCCCCCAAGGATCATCACTCAGCCCCACCCTCTTCAATATCTACATGACTCCACTCGCCAGCGTCATCCACCCCCACGGTCTCAACATCATTTCATACGTCGACGACACCCAGCTCATCCTCTCCCTCACGAGAAACCCATCAACCGCCAAGAATAACCTACATGCTGTACTCCTCGCCATCGCCAGCTGGATGACAGCAAGCCACCTCAAATTGAACTCAGGAAAAACCGAGATCATCATCTTTGGACCCAACAAGACAGCATGGAAAGACACTTGGTGGCCTACCACCCTAGGACCACCCCCAACACCCACCAACCACGCACGCAATCTCAGCATCATATTTGACTTGTCTCTCTCCATGACTCAGCAAATCAACGCCAAATCGTCCTCATGCTTCAACACCGACCGCATGCTACGCAAGACCTTCAAATGGACTCCAATAGAAACCAGAAGAACGGTCACCCACGCCCTCATCAGCAGCAGACTGGACTACAGCAATGCCCTCTACATAGGGCCCACATCCAAACTTCAGAGAAAACTCCAGCGCATCGAGAAACGCTGCCGCACGTCTCATCCTCAACCTCCCTCGCCACAAGCACATCTCAACCTATCTCAGATCCCTACACTGGCTGCCCATCAACAAAAGGACCATCTTCAAAATCCTAATCCACGCACACAAAACCTTCCATGACACTGGACCGGCCTACCTCAACAAACAAATCAACTACCACATCCCAACTCTCCAGCTCCACTCCGCCGACCTCGCCCTCGCAACTGTGCCCTGCATCCAACGCACCACCACCGGTGGCAGATCCTTCTCCTACATCACTGCCAAAACCTGGAACTCCCTCCCCACCAACCTACACAAGACCCAGGACCTCCTAACTTTCAGAAAATGCCTCAAAACTTGGCTCTTCGAACAGTAACACCCCCACCCCACCCACAGCGCCTTGAGACCCTACCGGGTGAGTAACTCACTTAAGATATTAGATTGATTGACGCCGCTGGATGCCGTCACTGAGCCGCTGCCTGCATGTAACCTGTGGGCACCGCACGTCGCATCGTCCCACTTCGCACTGCAGCCCCGATGCCATCCACGCCTGTGCTCCTGACTTCATCAGCCCGGAGTTCGATCTGCAACGTGTGTGACTTCAAGGGCCAGACGACTCCTGCACCGACTCTGGAACAGACACCGCGATCTCAGCCACGCCGCTCTCCGGATCTCACCGCGAGGATCACGACACCCTACAAATCCAAGGTACTATTTGCTGGGTCATCCTGACACCGTAGCTGGCCCGCGACACCGCAGCCGGCCTGAATTGTTGGTTTTGTTGATCACGACACTGTGATAGCCCCAGGTGGAGCTATTGACTTCAAGGAACTGTATTTTTGAGTAAATCTTGCAGAAGTCATATTTTTATTACTGTATGTTGGATTTTTATCGTATTTGGTCTTGTTTTGCACAGATAAATATTGGCTATTTTTCAAAAACTGGTGTGGTGTCCTTTTGTAGTGTTTTCACTTATTACTGTGTGTTATGTGCAAATGATTTACACATTGCTTCTGAGATAAGCCTGACTGCTTGTGCCAAGCTACCAATGGGGTGAGCAGGCGTTATCTGAGCAGGTATCTCCCTTATCCTGACTAGAGGGTCCCTACTTTGTCAGGGTGCAAACCGACTACCAACTACAGACCCCATTTCGAACACCCATTCATAGACCCATACAAGTACTCCCACAACAACTCACTCATCCATAGAGCCAGTCACACACCCAGTCAGTAACTCATACAGGCACTCACACAACCACTCATTCACCCATACAGCTATTCCTACAACCACTCACAGAAACACACACTCATCCATACAGGTACTTACACACCCACTTAGTCACCTATATATCCGCTCACACACACACTCACTCACTCATACAGCCTATGAACACTGCCACTCACTCACATATACAAGCACTTACACACTCACTCACACTCCCACACAACCATTTACATACCTATTCACACATCCATTAAAGCACTCACACATCTATCCATTCACAGACATTTACTCTCCAATACAGCCACTCACACACTAACTCACTTAACTAAACAGCCACTCACTCACCCATGCAGACACTTACACAGCTAGTAATTCACTCATACAGCCATTCAGATACCCAATTACTTACCTATACAGTCACTTACACACCCACTCACCCAACCCATACAGCCACTCACTCCCCCATACAGTCACTGACATACCCACTCACTTGCCAGTATAGTCACTTCCACAACCACTCACTCACACAGATACTCACTTATACACCCATACGGACATTCACACACGTACTCACACACCCATACCGGCACTCATACACCCACTCACATACAGATACACACAGTCACACAGCCACTCACATAATATATGTTATAAATTGTATCACTAATTAGTAGTACAGAAAGTATACTATTTTAACATTTGTAATACCTTGGTATATATGCTCAACACTCAAACTTTTAGAAAACACTAAATGATGTCATCAGTAATGTCATATAAGATGTCATCAGTAATGTCATCAGTGATGTCACTAAGCGTGTCATGAGTGATGTAATATGTGAGGTCATAAAACAGTGCATTGTGGGGCCCCAAGTTATAGTTAGCTCAGGAAACTATAACTGCTGAATTTCACTGGTTTTGTATGAGTGAAATGTGAGCCTAACTATAACGATCCTGTAACATTTGTTTTTTTTCAGTGAAGATACATATACAGATAGATATATATATTCACTGAAAAAACAAAGGTTACAGGGACATTATACTTAGGCTCAGCTTTTACTCACACAACACCATAGAAATTCAGCAGTTATAGTTACCTGAGCTAACTAAAACTTGCGCCCTCACAATGCACTGCCTGTGACCAGGGGCGTAGCTTCAGCGGGGGAGGTGTGGGATGCTACACCCCCCAAATAAATGAATGTCCTGATCAATAGTTGGGTACAGATGCTTTCAGTCGGGTATTGTGAGATGTCTGCCAGATTTCACCAGGATTCTTTACGTACATTCAGATGCAAACTCACACACACTCTCTCGCTCCCAGTTTTTAAAGTCATCAGAAATATTGGTAATTTCACATAATATTGTGTTTTTCCTCCCTTAGTACCTCTACCAATCCACATTAAAAGAGGTACTACTCGCTTTCAACTGCCCCTTAGGCCCCTCCCATGCACCCTGCTTGTCGTATAATGTATTTAAAAATTATATGCCAGTCTGATTGTCGGAAAATCTGAAGCTCACACAACCCCATCTTACTGACCAAGTTATGCCCCTGCTTGTGATCTCACATATTACATCACTCATGGCATGGCCATGAGTCAGATTATACTTTGGTTTTCAGTATATCCCACAACTCAATTTCCACATCAATTCAGTGTCAGGTTCTGCAGAGCCAAGATTTTTCAGATAAACAGCTGTCACGTGGTATATTTGAGTGACACTTTAAAACAAACTATCGCTGCAGCGAACAAGATGAATGGATTTCAGCTATAAGCTGAGGCCTCTTGAAATGGTATTCAGCAGGCATTATTTGTGTTTAAACATATATGGCTCTCACCCCGCTGTGCTTTTCTACACAACCAGGCTGGTACTCAGTACTGCACAGTCTTTAACAGGAAAACAATGCATGTCTTGACACACCAGGCTTCTGTCGCTATGATACACAGAGTACAGTGATGTGAGTGCATGTATGTGGTGTGCGAGAGATAGAGAGGGAGAGAGAGAGAGAGAGAACTGTTTTGTTGTGTGTCTGGTGCATCTGCTGGTTTATATGTGTTTGTGTTAGAATGTGTTTTATGTTTGTGAGTGTGGGTAATTGTATGTTAGTGCTTGTATGCGTTCACGTGTGTGTAGTTGTGGGTGAACGCTTGCAAGCCTGTTAGCATGCACCTGTATTATATTTGGAGGTTTTTGGTTATGTTTGTGCCTGTTCTCACTATGTGCCTGTCTATTGCCCGATTGTAGTGAGTCCGAGGTGCACCAGCACACATACTACCAGATCCCAAGCGAGGAGGAATCATCCTGGAGTGACTAACGCCGAGTTTTGCTGCAGCTGTCAAAGGGTTATAGAGCTTCTCTAATCCTTCAGTACAAGGCAGTGTCAATGAATGCTTGTGACCCTGGGAACCAGGTTGACCTCCCCTCTTAGCAACTGAACCCCAAAGAACTAGTTGCTAACTTACCCACCACCAGCCAAGAAAGCCACGTGACCAAAAGGATAACCCTCGCCAGAAACGGGACAGCAGCAGTCATGCACACCATCCACTCAGGGGCCCCAATGGACCCATGCCACACCACATCTACAACCTGGGAACATCACCAATCAACACCACCCTGACCCACATTATCAACACCTCATCACGGCTGCCACTTTCCTAGAAGCATGGAAACTTGCAGACATTAACGCCCTCCTCAAGAAGCCCACAACTAAACTAAATCAACTGAGCAATGTCCAACCCATCTCCATGTTCCTCTATCCAGCCAAAGTGACTGAGAAACCATCAACAAGCAATCACAACCCACTTTGAACTCCACCATTGCCTAAACAATACTCAGTTAGGATTCAGGAAGAACCACAGCACCGAAACAGCACTTGTGGCCACCAACGACATTTGAAACAACAGCCCTCATGATGCTCGACCTCTCTACAGCCTTCAACACTCTCGCCCATAACATCCTCATCAGAAGACTCTACAAGATTGGCATGCAAGGATCCACTCTCAAATGAATGTATTCCTTTCTCACAGGAAGAACCCAAGTGGTCAATCTGCCACCTTTTACATCAGAGACCAATAAACTGATTTGTAGAGTCCCACCGAAATTGTCCTTCCACTCCACCTCTTTCAACAAATAAATGATATCGGTCATGAACATCATCTGATCACAAGACATCACCGTCACCTCCTAAGCTGATGACTCCCAATTCATACTCTCCCTAGCGGACAAGACAACCACCACCAGAACTAACTTCACCAACTGCACGACCATGGTAGTAGACTGGTTGTAAACCAGGTGCCTGAAGCTCAACTCCAACAAGACAGAAGTACAGGTCTTCGCGAAAATCAACAAGCAACTCCTACACAGACTTCAGACCATACAGAACACTGCTGCAATACTCATACCGAACCTCCATTGCTACACTGGCATCTCACTTCGCCACAGAGCATTCCACTGGCTACCCATCCACAAACACAGACAATTCAAATCCCTAATACACACCTGCAAAGCTCTGCACAACACCAGACTAGCATTCCTAAGCAACCACATACACTTTCACCAGCTAACCAGATACCTACGCTTAGCTTCACACTTACTTACACACACACCCCACATCCATCAAAGCAGATCAGGAAGTCTTCTTGTTTTCCTACATCACATCCAAAACATGGAACGACCTCCCACTACACATCAGAGCCTCCTCCTTACTTCTTGAGCGCAACAAGAAGCTGAATACAAGGGTCTTACTATGAACAACTTGGGGATCACACACCTGCACTTCTGACCAAGCGTCTGGATACGCTCTTCGGTGATTAGTGCGCTATACAACCCAACATAACATAACAAGGGATGTGTAGACACAGACTCACATGGAGCACTATGTATAATGTTTTTCTTTCTGCAGCTTACATCCTCAAATTGCTTTCTACAGTTTACATCCTTAGATTGCTTGCTATCTTAGAAAACTTTCTCGCATTACATTAATAGAACCTTGCATGGAATTTTTTTTACTTTGACTTACTTAAGCTTGATTCTTCTACATTTCTTTAGAGTGATCCTCTTCTTACCTTCCATCCCCTGCATACCTTTTATTTCTGAGTATAGCTTCCTCCTGGCATCATACCTCTCTATTTCAATCTCTCTTATTGTAATTATGCAAAAGGCTGACATCTCATTTTATTGATCACAACTTCACCGGCTTTAAAACCCTATCTCTGCAACCTAACATTACCTAATCTCTGTCAGTCTATTTGTCTCACCAACCATTCAACTGAAACCACATACCTCAGAAATGATTACACCCAAATGGTATTAAATGTAATCTATTACAAAGTAAGTGGATTAAATGCATGCATTATGTTTTTGAAAGCACATGAATAAATGCAATAACCGACATTTAACCAGTGGATTAACCACTAACCCTGTGATCCTGAGTAGCTTGCTGCTCGTCATAAAGCACTTCAGAGCCTCATCAAGGGTAGTAAACTCTATATGAATGCAATTACAATCACAATTATGTTAATTAGGCCACCCACACACACCTTGAACAACTGTGACAAAGCCCCATACTAACTATAACCTAAAAATCACATTACTTTGAGGGTGGGGGATAGATATACTATCCCCATACCAAACATAGTTGCATTAGTGAAACTGTTGGCACTTGGGAAGTTGAATTTACTATTCCAACTCCAAACTTAACTACTTTGTTGAAAATATTGGATTCTGGAATATTAATAATAAATTAAAACATTTAATTAAAATAAATAAAGAAAAATATGTAGTTTTAAAAGAAAAGCACAACAACAGTTTTGATTTAAAGATATTGGTAAGTTCAAGTTAAACTATTTTTTAAACTTTAGTGTTACATTAAAAATATATAAAGTTATATATAAATTAAACAAAAAATATTTTTACATTATTAAAACTTTTTCCCCCCTAAAACTAACATAATAAAACATGCTTGAAATGATAGACATTCAATTAAAAAGGTACACTTTAGATAAGGGCATGAAAACATATTTTTTAAACATACGTTTCAAAAATGTTTTTATAAAGTACCAAAAACATTTTATATAGTCCAACCTTAATCCCCTACAACCTAATCCTAAATTATTATCTAACAAACATAGATGATAGAGATTAAGTTACAAAAATGATACAATTATTAACAGAAACAATAAACAGAGAAAAACAGTATTATACATAATATTTAAAACCTGATATTAATTGCAATTAAACAAAAGAAAGATAGATTTTCATACGTATGCTATACTAACTTAGTTGGTTATGATTCCATGATAATGGTACAGAGATAATAAAAATTGATGACATTTTTCACACATTATTAAGATAGAACTTGGAATCTTGGTGTGACCTCCTGACGAGATTGAGGACCCTGGCACTTAATTTTCTACAAATAAAACACTGAGTATAGCTATGTAGAATTGTTCCTTTGTTCTCAGAAGGAGAAAGTGTAGTTCATATTATAGACTCTATAGATGTTTAAATTAAATATGCACATCAGATGTGATGCAAGCCATCGTAAAAGCAATGCTCTCTAGTTTCTGCCCCCTCCGACCACCATCATATTCTTATTCTCCCTAGGAACAAAACTAAAAGCAGTGTAATGTTGACCATATCTCTTTCTTTATCAGTGACCTACCCATATGCACCTTAAGTGTATTTGTTGTAATATACAATCTAATATTGTATGACAGTGAACCCCACTTAACCACTTTAATCTCTTCACATAATCCCTACAAAAATGACTTTCATTTATAACTGAAATCCTTGTTCAGGATTTTGTCTTTGTTCTAATAACATGTATAACTTTGTGCATTCTTTATTTTCTATTCTCTCAGGGTTATAAATAGAACGATTGAACCATATCACAGGGAATTCTTTCCTCATGCTTAGATTCAGGAGTTATCTCTTTACCACTCCAAGAAGGAAACTAGATTAATGGATAGTAAAATCATTTAGTTTAATAAATCGATATTTGGCCTATCATTTTTGAGGTACCAATTTTAATTCTCATGATCAACCTTGCCTCGGAAATGAGGTGAGTGCAAGTTGCCATTAGGCTGAAGAAAATGGGAACTCTCTGGTAAATACTGTATTCTCTTTAAATGTCTTCCATAGAGCATAGTGAAAATATTATGATTGTCCTTGGTTTGTGTCTAACATTAAATACACGAAAGTAAGCCTTTTTATAGGAACAAGCTAAGGCATTTTCTAGAAATGCTAGTAATTATGATATACCCAGTTGAACTTCAGGATTACTGAATTACTGAGGCCACTTCATTTCAACAATTCTTTTAAATCTATTATCTGGCTTCAGGAATGTGTAAATTCCATTTCTATTGAATTAAGAATTTTATATAACTGGCATTGTTGTGAATGCCAACAAATCTGAACTAATCTGGTAATTTAGCCTTTACCAGATTGGGTCGCCTTTGTAAATTAGCAGAGGTCAAGAGGTCAAGTATGTTAATGCATATCTCATTCCACCATTGAAAACCCTTGACCAGTGGCCATTCTGCCACAGAACAGATGGCCACTATCCATTGAAAGGTCCATCCTATGTAGGCTTCATAACCACAGAATCATTTTGGAAGGAGAGGCACTTTCCTTTTTCAATGCGTGCTGGAAAATGCAGAATGCAGCACACATAGAAAGTGGAAAAAAGCTAGGAGAAATCAAAATGTTTCTCCTTGTTATTTTATTGTATTGTAATAGTATCTATATAGCGCTTACTGCCCCTGAACAGACGTCAAAGTGCTTTTCGGCAAGTAGCACGCTACTCCGGAACCCAAGAAGAATTAGTGGTGGATTAGTATAGGGAAATATGAGTACAGTTTTAGAATTATTATAAGTTAATTTGAGCAGAGGATATGTGAGTTTGTTAGTTGGATTGACTAGAGTAACGGAGGGATAGAGGAGGGAAGACTCCAGAAGTGTTAATTGGGAGTTTATAGTAATAGGATGAGGCTTGGGTTGAGTAAAGGAGAGACGGAGGAGAGAAGAGTCTGTGGAAAGGGTTAGGGAGATCATAGAAGCAGGAGGGGTTTTGGATGAGTCAAAATTGAGATAACAGGGAAAATGTTGTATACTTGTTTGGGAGCTCATGGTAGTAAACTGAGGTTTGAGTAAGCTAGATGTGGAAGAGGAGGGAAGAGCTTAGGCAGGGTTATTTTGGAGATGAAAGTAGTAGAATGGGTTTGGGATGAGTCAGAGTGGGGATGGAGGATAGATTGATAGAGACATGACATATGGTGATGGGTAGACAAAGTAAAGATTACAAGAGAGTAAACGTATATTATTTTTGTTTATTTATAAATTTATATATATATATATATATATATATATATATATATATATATATATATATATATTAATCGTTCTTTATTTTTCTTTAATTTTTTCATTATTATTTTTTACTTTAATGTACTTATTTATAATTTGAATTGTATGTATAGAATTTTTTTAATATTTCTCTAGTACAGTAGGACTAGAGTAATAAATAAATACATATGTAAATATATAGTAATAATAATAATAGGTATAATAATGTTTGAAGAAAAGTAGTACGGCAGAAACACAGACTTTCAAGATTTGTAATATTTGAAGTTAATTAATAAGTGTATTTTTCTAATATTAATTTATCTTTCCTCAATTTTGAATAGTCAAATGCTTTATGATAATTAAATATTTGATTAGTGTGATATAAAAATGACAGCAGGTATTCATAAGTATCTAATATAACAACTTATCTAGGAGCTATGCAATGACCTATGAACATGTGAAGCATAGAATAACATACACATACATAAGTACACACACACACATATATATATATATATATATATATATATATATATATATATATACACACACACACACACACATATACATATACATATTTAACCATGAGTAAATATACATTTGTTACACAGGTTTAAAGAGTTGGCCCTCATTATGAACTTGTCTGCAATCACCGCCGACCGCCGTGCTGACGGTGAACAATAGACCGCCAGTGGCGGTGACCTGCATACCGCCGCATAATGATGACCTCCACCCACCACCAGGGCCAACGAGGGTAGAAAGCCAGTACACCTCAGCTTGCCACCGCCATGCAGACAAATCCCCCATCCACCAAATAATGATACACAAATCAGCTAGGGGGACAGTGAATGTCGAACGACTATTGGCCGTACGGACCACCACGGTCAGCAATGGGACCCGCCAACAACAAATGCACACATTGGCAAGTTTGAAAAGCACACACCTGAGACACATCTACAACACTTTAAAACACACACATACACACCCCACAATCCTTTGCAATCCCAATAGCACAACAGATATTGACAACACAACACGCATACAGTGAACTCACCATCACAAAAGTCACACACACAAAAATACCACCAAAACTCATACATTGCTCAACCACCATCCAAGCCACACACCCAACCACAACAGCACCCTCACCAATACACCTACAACACACCACCCACAATACACACCATGGCACCCCCTAAGCACCCAGCTTACAGACAGGGAACTAAGGACCATGGTGGACGAAATACTCAAGGTTGAGCCACACCTATTCGGGGCACAGGTGCAGCAGACACCTTTGGCCAGGAAAATGGAGCTATGGCAGAGGATAGTCAACAATGTCAATGCCGTGGGAAACCATCCAGGCACAAGGGATGACATCAGGAAGAGATGGAACGACCTGCGCAGGCAGGTTCTTTCCATGGCATCCAGGCACAACATCGCCGTACAGAAGACTGGTGGTGGTTCCCCACCTCCCCCCCCGAATACACTGACTGGGAGGAGAAGGTCCTGGCTATCCTGCACCCAGAGGGCCTCACTGGACTCACTGGAGGACTGGATTCGGGTAAGTCAACTGCAATACCTTAACAGTCACCACAACTCTAATGCATGTATCACCCCATCCCTCTCACTACCACCAGGGCCCCATCCCCTACCCACACACTCACATCCAAGTCACCTGCATGCCCACAATCCCCCACACAAATCACCATCCAGCCCCCTGTGCACTTTCACCAACCCATGCATGTAATCCCAGTAGCACTACAACACCCAGAATACACCACCACCCCCTCAATAAATGCATCACAATGTACACAAAGGGACCTTGCATGCCACTACATGGGAATTCAACCGCCAATTACTGCTGACTGGTGCGGCAATTGACAAGAAAGTGTAGGACACCCACATCTCTATTCTCTCACACACATGCCACCCAGACGGAGACGTCAAGGAGTGCCAGTCCTCCACCTGAAGATGAAGGCCCCACTCATGAGAGTGCAGAGGGACGGCTGGACACAGAGGAAATCCCTGGCCCATCCCACAGCCCTGGACAGTCACCCTCCATAAGCCCCACCCAGGACACCACTGACACCCCTACCACTCAGCCACCACCATCAGCTCTGGCCAAACGAGCCCACACCAGTGTCACCAGGCCACAGACTGGCTGCAAACATGTACAGAGGCCCGAGTCTCCACCCACCACCAGACCTGTGCAGGGGACACAGGCACAGGGGGCTAGGGCCAGTGGGAGGGCATCAGTGGCACAAGGGGTGGCCCAAGGAGGGATGCTGCTGCCCAGGAGGTGATTTTTGAGGTCCTGGGAGCATACCACCATTACCAGGACAGGATGGGCCAGATCCTGGTCCCCTTGGAGCAGAATCAAAGGCTGCAGGTAGCACACCACCAGGAGGCTATAGAGCAATGGAAACAGCTCAATGCCACCATCCCCTCCATCGCAGAGGTGTTGCAGCGCTAGGCAAACATCCAGCCTGAGTACTCCAACCAACTGCAGGCCCCTTACACCAGCCAGGACACTGCCCTGCCATCTACATCTACAATAGCTACTGGACTGGTGACACTGCCAGAAGACTCACAGGACATCAGCACCCCTACCCCTGCAGCCCAGCTTCACCCTGGCAAACGTGCCCTTAGACCCAGACATCCCACTGAAACACCAGCCAAGAACAAGCCTAGTGCCAGGAAGTGACTTTGCCCTGAACTGTCTCCCTTGTGTGCCACCGAGCTATCTCGTTAACATGCCACTGCCATCTCACCATCTTCCAATGGCCCCATGGACGATACCCCTGTGCAACTAACAGCTGAGCATGTGTACCTGAGTATGTTGTTCACCATGTACCCACTCCCTTCCACTGACACAACAGTCATGGATGTTGTGACTTGGAATAAATACACCTGTGCACTCAAAATATCTGTCCTTAATCAATATGAGCTATCAATTGTGAATGTGAAAGCACTAGCCAGTTACCACCACAATGCGGCTTTTATTGTAGGAGGGGATCTAACATACTGTAGTGTCTGAAGTATGTCACACTGTACATTCCATTGCGTTAAATGGCATCTGCCACTTCAGACATGATTTGGCCTTATCACTGGTAAAGGACACCACAGTACTTACTACGTGAGTCAGCCTGAAACAATGCAGTGACGCCATCAGCATCATAGGAACTGTACCTGGGAGTCACTGGAAGTATAGCCGGATTAGCTGGGTCCTGGAGGTGATGTTTTCCCCTTTTTCTTCACCATCACTCTCATCCCTCCTCTGAGGTGGCAGGGCTAGTTGGACAGCATCCTCCTCTTCCAGAAGTGGGATAGCTTTCCTCACAGCCAAGTTGTGTAGCATGTAGCAGGCGACCACTATCTTACTCACCTTGTCAGGGACATAGCACAGGGATCCTCCAGAGTGATGAAGGCAACGGGATCTTGCTTTCAGAAGTCCTATGGTCCTAGTACAACCATGTGCCTCATTATAATTCCTTTCTGCATCTGTCCTGGGATTCCTCACAGCTGTCAGGAGCCATGCATGTTGGGGTAGCCATAATCCACTGCAAGTGTGGGCGAAAGAGGGTTGAAACACACATAATTTACTTGCATGCAGCCTGGCTGTCAGCTATGTAACTGTTCCAGTGTCATACACACTCACCTATGAGCCAAGCTCTGCCCCACTGTAGTTGTCCCATCACGTGTGGCACACCTCTGCTTCTCAGGACAAATGAATCATGGACTGATCCTGGAAACCTTGCATTGACATGTGAAATGTACTGATCAGCAGTACACACCAATTGGACATTCATGGAGTGATAGTTTTTACGATTCCAATACACCTGTTGATTTACTCTTGGGGGTATGAGGGCTATGTGGGTACCATCAATGGTACCTATTACATGGGGGATATTTGCAAAGGCATAGAATCCAGATTTGATGGTGGTGAGATCAGCCCTTTACGGACACTAGACATAACTTTGCAAGTGTTGAACAAGTGGATTCAGGAAATTGGACAGGATGTGGCTGAACATTGGCTGAGATACCCCGGCTGCCATGCCCACTGTCACTTGAAATGAGCCTGTGGCCATAAAATGGAGCACAGATAGTACCTGCACAGTTGTAGGTATGGCATGGTGATTCCTATTAGCCACCTTCAGAACAGGATCAATTTCTGCACAGAGGTCAAGGATTGTAGCTCGATTGAGTTGGTAAGTTATGATGAGGTGACATTCCTCCATGGTGGCCAGATCTACTAGGGGTCTGTAAACAGATGGGGCTCTCCCTTGCCACATGGGTCTGTACCTATGGGTGATGAAGGAACACATCTTGGGTTTGGACATACACTTGCATCACATGGTGACACAATTCATGTTTTCAATGCGACACATATGTAACGCACACAAACACAAAGAATGAGGTAATCCTGTCAGGCTAATGTGTGGTGAGGTGTCTCAGTCATAATGGCATCACAGTGTAGACACACATCCCACCATGATTACATGTGGGGGACCAGTAGTCATGTCAGTGCTCGACGATGGGGAGACGGAAGCCCCTGGCCAGGCTATGGAGACGTGGTGGATGCAAAATGGCAGCCTCCTGCCATCCAGGTAGTGTCGTGTGGAGGCGACTTCATTCCGCTGGTGTAACTCACCATGGCTGTAGATGGTGTTCACCGCTGTGCACCTGATCATTGGATAACATGGCTGTCAATGGTGAACTTTGGCCAATCATGATCCCCGCCGGGGGTAACGGTGCACACCATCGCGGTATCTAACGCCATTTTGACAGGCCCTTGACTCCTGCACTACGAGAAGGGAAGAACTCCACTGCGTGTGCTGCGGTGTCCTGACTCTGGTCCCTGAGATGGCACATGTCACAGGGGAACGGACCCCGGCCTTCACTGCGGAGGAGCTGGTGAAGCTGGTAGACGGGATCCTATCCCTGTATGCCAAGCTGTATGGAGACCAGAGGAGCAGGTGAATTGCTATTTGTCCTCTTTAGATGTATGTGAATGTGTTGGATAACTGCATGCATTTTTGTTCGCTGTGTGCTTGCTCACCCGTATTGTGTCTGGCAGTTTTTGGTTTGAAATTTGTCCATATGTATGTCTCAATGGGCCATGTCAGTTCGAAGGGGTATGGCATTTGTGTATGGGGCACCCGCACTGACATCTGTTTCTTTACTCTGTGTGTCCCATGCAGGTCAGCGCCCATCAGGAGAGGGTACTGTGGCAAGCCATCGCCAAGGAAGTACGCACCCTGGGGGTCTACAACCGGCAGAGCACCCACTGCAGGAAGTGGTGGGAGGACCTGAGGCACTGGGCCAGGAAGACCAGAGAGGCCCAGCTGGGGAAGGCCTCCCAACAAGGGAGGGGTGCATGTTGGGCCCTGATCCCCCTAATGGCCCACATTCTGCGCAGTGGCCTATCCGGATTTGGATGGACGCTTGAAGGCAGCACAGCAGCCACAAGGGGGTGAGTACCAACACTGTTGTAATGCCATTATGATAAGTGTAGTTGGATGCTAAGGGGTGCATGCATAGTAGTTCCAGGCGCATAGACAGGTGTGTCCCAGCAGTCCTGCCCCCTCCACTTCCATGGGATAGTGTCATAGCTAGTTTTGGCAGGGTCTGTGGGCCTGTGAGGGGTGCCCTGTTTGGCCCATTGTATTCAATGTAGCCTCATGAACTTGAAGATGTGTTGGCTTGGCATCGTCTCTCATTTGTACACTTCACAAAGTGTATCAGAGTAGTGGGTCAGGATGGGAATGTAGTATACTATGGGGTCATGCCTACCAGTCAGAGGCACATTCATAACATGTGTTGTGTCTGCTGAGGGTTTGTGCCTGAGCTGGGTGGGAGTGTATGTGTCCCAGCATGTACATATTTCCTGGAATTAACATACTTCTTTCTTGTTTTGTTTCCCCACCCCTGTGCTCTTATGTCCCTGTGTACATTAGCATCATCTGGTGAGGGAGCTGTGGCACCAGCGAGTGGGGATGCTGCAGTCCACGGTTCCCAGGAGGCAGAGTCCACCAACACCAAGGGGACCAGTGGGTTGGAGGGCGAGGGGAGTACCACAGGGGTGGCAACTACCACTGGAGGTAGTGACTCAAATACCACCACAGATGGCAGCTCCCTGGTGGTGGTGGACCCTACTGGGCCCACCCATTCTTTGTCATCTTCCACCACCCCTCATACCATCACAACCCTCCCTGTTGCTCCCCACCGAGTTGCCTGTGCCCGCCCACCCAGGAGGGTGGGCATCTCCTTTGCCCCAGGCACCTCATCCCCTGCCCCAGTCAGCCCTGCTGCCCTCACTAAGGAGGCTATTGACCTCCTGAGAACCATCGCTGTAGAGCAGACAACCATCGTGAATGCCACCGAGGGGCTAGCATCCCAGATGGAAGGCATTCACAGTGCCATGTCTGGCCTACAGAGATCTTTTCAGGCTCTGGCCTCCTCTTTGACGGCAGCCAGTGTCCCTGGTCTTTCCATCCCTCCTCCTACCACCTCTACCCCTTCCAGCACCCCACTCCCTTCACCCATCCCAAACACACATACAGACAGCAATACACACAGATCAACACACAAGAAGCACACTGAGAAACACATGGACCACACTTCCCACCACAGGCAGGCACACACCCAACATACAAAAGCACACACAACAACATCCACCTCCCCCACTGTGTCAGCCTCCCCGCCTCCCTGTCTGTCACCTCATCATGCACACCCACATGCACTGCATCCTCAGTCACTGCTGCTGCCCCCATTCTTGCAGTCACCACAACAGCTGACATCCAGTCATGCACTCCAGACACCACACCTGCACTCACCACAACTACATTCACATACACTTGCAGCACACTCACCAGACCTGCAGACACCCACACAAAATCCATGTACACAGGCAGCCTGTCTTCTCCCACTGTTTCCACCCCCTCCTTCCAAAACACTCAAACGTTCACACCCATCCACACCACACACATCCACCAAACATAAGCAAACTAAACATGCACCTGCATCCATGTCCAGCACACCTACACCTCATACCACCACTCCCTCACCCTCCACTCCCAGGCCTAGCTCCAAATCCCCTCCAACTGCACCTAAGAAGCTTTTCCTCTCCCGCATTGACCTGTTTGAACCCAGTCTTGTCCCTAAACGTTCCCATGCCCTAGCCCAGTCTACTCTTTCCTCGTCAAAGTCCTCCCCTGTCTGCCCTTCCCATTCTCATGCCCCTTCCCCAGGGAGAAGGAAGACCCGTGTTGCCCCAGGTCCCTCTGCCACCCCCAGTTCAGGCCCACTCCCCCTTTTTCCAAGGGCAAGCCCAAACCCTCTCCGCCTCCACCTCCTAAACCTAAGCCCAAGACCCCCCTTTTCAGACCTGACTCACCACCCCGCAACCCCCAGCCCCGTTCTCTAAGGTGCCTGGCTGCCCCATTGATTCCCCTTCTCAGTGGAGTTTCCTTTGCCACCGTAGGAGTCAAGTGTAGCCTATATTTGCCCTTACGAGACTTGTTTATGGACTGGCCTATGGCCTTGATTGGACATTTTATAATATATTTCTTATTATTAAACTGAGTGCCCAGCAGAGCTGCTGGTGCTAAATTGAGCCATTGTGCAGCGTTTCACGGGGGGTGCACAGGTGTGTGCATTGGTGCAGATATTTGTTGGCTTGTGTCTGGTAAGTACATCTTGTTATGGTATGTATGGCTTGGGATGGTGGGAGGGGTTGGGAGTGCGTTGAGGTGTGGATGGGTGTTTTTGTAACTGTGCCCTTTCCTCCCATGTGTACTAGGCAGCGGTACTTACCATCGTCTTCGTTGTCAGTCACGGTCCTGGAAAATATGACAAACAGAAGCACTGGGATTATATCTAACACTTGCTCCATGTCTGCGTCGGCATGTTCTGTGTGCCTACTGTGAGTGTTTCCCTTTCTATGGGTCGTTTCTGTCACGCTTTGCCTGGCGCTGGTTCCCGCCCCGGAACTGATGGTGGTGTGGTGTTTCATAATTTGGTGGGTGAGTAGGGCCTTTCTGCCGGGCTGAGGGTGACATCCCCCATCATCGGCAGGACTACCAAAATGGCATTGTGGATGGCCTGCTGCTTGTTTCTCATGTGCTTCATTATTTGGCAGACCGGACCATCAGCCTGTTGGCGGTAGTTACCGCCATGTCCATAATGACCACCTATGTGTGTAATTTGTTGTTATGACATAGTAGTGATATATATTTCCTAAAGAACTATACATATCTAGAATATAAACATAATCAGATTAAAAATATTTATTAACACAGGCATTGGTGTTTGAATATGGTGATTATGAAGGAAAGAGCCAACTCTTGAGTAGCCTTCCGAAGGCAAGATAGTTATGCGTGGATCTTACATTTGGGGGTAATGAATTCCGTAGCCTGGCTGCTTGAACGGAGAAGGATGTACCACCAATAGTCTTTTTCTTGTATGGTGGTGTTCTAAGGTGGAGTGCCTCACCTGGGTTGCCTCCCCTCGGGAGGTGTGAGGTTTTGGCACTTCCTCAGGTTTACGTCATTTTGTAAATCTGGAGCAGCGTCAAAATGCATGGGTGTTGTGTGGGAAATCTCACTGCAATGCCCATGGAACACTTCCCTAGCGCAAAGTAAGGCAACGCAGTGACTTGTGCTGCCTTGTCTTATTCCATATCTATGAGGCCATGCAAAGTCACCCAAAGTGGCTTTGCGTGGCATCATAGATTTGATTATGTAGTGTGCACCACCAGAGCATTAAAAAAAAGTGATGCTCCAGCATGGCACAGGGATCATAAATATGCCCTGTAGTTTTCACGGTAGCAGAAAGACCCCGGGAGAAGGTTCTCCCTGGGGATCACCCATGAGACTTCAATTGAGAAGCACTTGCCTGTTATCCATGATCCACTTTATCCACCCCACGTATGTTTCTTGTCTCAAGGCTGCTCTACACCCAGTTCCTGTTACTGCAAACAGAGCATGGTGTGATGCTCAGGTGCTCATACGCTGTGCACTTGAAACATGGTGTGCAGCAAGACCAATAAAGATAGAAGCATTTAGGACCTGTTTCAGAAAGCAAGACCAAGAAAGATAGAAACATCTAGGACTTGTTTAAGAAAGGATCCTACAAGAATAGTGACAAGCAGTCCTCAAGTGGCCCATATGAGGAATGGCTTATCCTGGGGTACAGGACACGCAGTCTGAAGAAGCCAAATGGTAACCAAGTCATTAATGATGCAGTTCTTCAGAGACATCAAGGAAGACTTAAACTCAGTCAAAAGAAGACAAACAAGTATTCTTGCAGGATTTGAAGGAAACATTCATAGATGTATCTGAGATGGATGAGCAGATCAATCCTTTGGAAGAAATGGTGGATGAACTTGCATTAGATCAGAAACATCTGAAGGCTAGATTCTTCCTCCTAATGGATCGAGGCATTTCCTTTTAGGATAAACTGGAGGTCTGAAGAACGATGGAGGGGTATGATATAAGAGCCAGGGGAACCCCTAAATGCAGAGAAGGAAAAAATATTAAATAACATGTTCAGAACCTGTTTGATGCTGGCTTGGGGCAAATAGATGGATGGATGGCCAGTCCATGTATCTCATGAGCACAGAGTTGCACAGTTTTAAGCCAACTGTAGCCTGGATCAAGATGTATTGGCAAAAGTGAATTACTTCAAAGGTAAAGAAAAAATGAAGATCAAACTTCAGAACAATATTGAACTGTCCTTCTATGGCGTGAAACCTCAAATGTTCCAGGATCTTTCCCTAGTAACTGTAAAGATAAAGAAGAGGAAAGCTTTCCAGCCAGGAACTGGGTTCCTTAAGAACCTAGTGGTCAGGTATAGATAGGGAAATTCTTTCCATCTTATTTGTGAAAGAAGAGGAAGAAAATGGACCATGAATTGGCCAGAAGAAGCCTGCTCCATCCTAGGTATAGAAAAAGGAAAGCCATCTGAAGCAGACAGGCCCCTGGGCTAAATGTGTTCAAAAAGAGATTATACATGACAAAAGGTGGCCATAAGGAGATGAATGGCTGATTTGGGAGAAGATGAAAAGAAATGGAGAGAGGTCATATGACAACTAAAGAAACTCAGCAAGAGTCTAGGAGCTGCAGAGGGGAATGGTGGGCGTGGGGCAGGCAATGGGATCCAAGGCAGTGTAGGGTTTGGGAACACTAGATATGGTCATCTAAAAAGCAAACAATAGAGAGGCAGATGTTATAGTGTTGATTGAAGCAGTAGGGGTGACAGTGGTCTAAAATAGGCTAGCCGTGTGTTGGATGTACACATAAATGAAGGGAAACCTAAGGTAGAATCGGAGAGGACTGTTGTTTGGCCCGGTTGTTGGTCTTTTAGATAAAGCTATGTTTTAAGGTTGTGTTCATTATGATTGTTGTAAGGGTTGATTATGGCGGGACTTTGTATGAGTTAAAGGACAGCAGTATCTCCAACTGCTTTGCATGCTTAGCTGTTACATTTTAACATACCTGAGTTCGGGTCTCCTCGATAAGTGTTAAGGCCTGGTAGCAAGAAAGAAGGTAGGTAGATAACAAAAAGGGTATATACTGAAAGTAAGTGCTCACAATAATTTCATTTATGCCAAGTAATCGAGGCCAGAAGAGCTTACTACGAGACGCAATACAGACGCTGGCAAATTGGACTGGGTGTCCGTTCCTCCAGTTTATCACCTTAATTCAAGTAATGAAAGGTAAACAAATAGAACCGAGAACAGGTATGTGGCACTAGGGGAGATGTCAAATGTCGGGAAGAGATTGTTAAATGATGTAGGGTTGATAGAAACTTGGCCCTACCTCCATCCAATGCAGATGGATCACTCCCATCTTCAGCAGCCCACAAATGGTATGTGAGATGGTCTACGTGCTACTGGGCAAGTACTGTTTACTGAAAGAGATGCATCAGGGGCCTCTAACCCTATTGGAGCATTGGTGCATTTCATGTACATTAATACACCCAAAGGCCTGGCCAAGGAAACCCTGGAATTGTGTTCCTCAATGAAAGTCTGCTTAAAGATACTCTTTTGAAACACAGCATCAAGAAAAGCATTACTAAATACCTTAAAGTGATTGACAGTCAAGACATTGATACAAATAATGTGTAGGATGCCCTTAAAGAGGGGGTTTTATAAGGAAGTCCGCCAGACTCAAGCCCATCAGGGATGTCCTGAGGATCAAACTCAGTAAAGAACCCCGGGAGGCTGAAGCCAGTCACATGAAAACACTTTCCCAGAAGGCCTGGATTCAAGTAATTGCCTTAGGGTGGCAGCTGAAAATCCTGGAGATGGACTTCTTGGCTGAAATTATTATAAGATACTTTGAAGGGAGAAATAAAGCACAGAGACTTTGGCCAATAAGTTAAAGGAAATCTAGGCACAAAGTCATGTAGGAGAGAGTATGCAGAATGAAGCCAGATAAAATGCAGTTCTTAAGAGAATCCTGCATGGAATTATATAACAAAGTGGGTACGGTAAAGCAGCTCTGGATGAGTATATACAAAAGAGGAGGTTCCCTAGGCTGTTGAGAGCGGAACACTCCCTAACCAAAGTAGAGGTGTTTATGGCAATAGGTGGCCTAAAGACATTGAGGAAGTTTGAACCAAATGGCTTCCCGTTGGACTTCTGCACAGCTTTCTACACTAGTTAAAATTAGTACTCTTCAATTACATTGCTCAGATTGGTCTAATGACACTTTCTGAGTGAGGCTACAGTAACACTTGCACCCAAGCAGGAAAAGGATCTCCTTGAATGTGCCTCTGATTAACCAATGTCCTAGTTAACTATTGATGTAAAGTTATTGAAAATTCGAGCAACCAGTGTTTGCTGTTGTCAACAGCAGGTCTTTTTGGCACCTGGTGTAGACCCTCTTAGTGCATACCAAAAGCCCACTATTGCCAAAAAGAAAATGTGATGCCAGAATTATGTTTGGGACATATTTACAAGAGTGTTGATTCATGTTTGCACAACGCAAAGGTACATGTGTGACGCAAGGCTTTAAGTCAAATCAAATCATAAACATTTATAAAGCGCGCTACTCACCCGTGCGGGTCTCAAGGCGCTCAGGGGAAGGGGTTACTGCTGCTCGAAGAGCCAGGTCTTGAGTCGTCTCCGGAATGCAGAGTGGTCCAGGGTGGTCCTGAGGTTGGTGGGGAGGGAGTTCCATGTCTTGGCCGCCAGGTAGGAGAAGGACCTCCCACCCGCCGTGGTGCAGCAGATGCAAGGGACGGCGGCGAGAGCGAGGTTGGCGGAGCGAAGATGACGGGTGGGTGAGTAGAAACTGAGGCGGCGGTTGAGGTATTCGGGTCCCTTGTTGTGGAGGGCTTTGTGTGCGTGGGTGAGGAGCCGGAAGGTGATCCTTTTGCTGACGGGAAGCCAGTGTAGGTGTCTCAGGTGGGCGGAGATGTGGCTGTTGCGGGGTATGTCGAGGATGAGGCGGGCAGAGGCGTTTGAATTCGCTGCAGACGTTTCTGGAGTTTAGCGGTGGTTCCTGCGTATAAGGTGTTACCGTAGTCCAGGCGGCTCGTGACGAGGGCGTGGGTCACGGTCTTTCTGGTGTCGGCGGGGATCCAACGGAAGATCTTTCGGAGCATGCGGAGGGTGAGGAAGCAGGAGGATGATACGGCATTGACTTGTTTGGTCATGGTGAGAAGTGGGTCCAGGATGAATCCGAGGTTGCGTGCGTGGTCTGAGGGAGTTGGTGCGGTGCCAAGGGCTGTGGGCCACCAGTAGTCGTCCCAGGCAGTCGGAGTGTTTCCGAGGATGAGGACTTCCGTTTTGTCTGAGTTTAGTTTCAGACGGCTGAGTTTCATCCAATCTGCGACGTCTTTCATTCCATCTTGCAGGTTAGTCTTGGCGCTGGTGGGGTCCTTTGTGAGGGAAAGTATCAGCTGAGTGTCGTCGGCGTAGGAGGTGATGATGATGCTGTGTTTGCGTACGATGTCGGCGAGGGGGCTCATGTAGACATTGAAGAGAGTCGGACTGAGCGAGGAGCCTTGTGGGACGCCACAGATGATCTCGGTGGGGTCTGAGCGGAAAGGTGGGAGGTATACTCTTTGGGAGCGGTTGGAGAGGAAGGAGGTGATCCAGTCCAGGGCCTGTCCTTGGATCCCGATGGAGCGGAGGCGGGTTATTAGGGTGCAGTGGCAGATGGTGTCGAAGCCAGCCGAGAGGTCGAGGAGGATGAGGGCGACTGTTTCTCCGTTGTCCATCAGGGTTCTGATGTTGTCTGTGACTGAGATGAGGGCGGTTTCTGTGCTGTGATTGGCTCGGAATCCGGACTGAGAGGGGTCGAGTAGGTTGTTGTCTTCAAGGAAGTTGGTAAGTTGCTTGTTGACGGTCTTCTCTATGACTTTGGCCGGGAAGGGGAGGAGCGAGATGGGGCGGAAGTTCTTCAGGTCGCTTGGGTCCGCCGTAGGTTTCTTCAGTAGGGCGTTGACTTCCGCGTGTTTCCAGCTCTCAGGGAAGGTAGCAGAAGAAAACGAGCTGTTGATGATGGTCTGGAGGTGCGGGGCGATGATGTCGTCGGCTTTGTTGAAGATGAAGTGTGGGCAGGGGTCCGAGGGGGCAGGGGGCAGATTTTGAAAGCCATGCAAAGCCACTTTGTGTGACTGAGTGGCCTCAGAAATCTGGAGGAACACAATGCAGTGCAAGTCACTGCATTGTGCTACTCTGCCTTGAGTAGGCGTTCCATGGATTTTGTTGCATTCCCAGATTTATAAGACCATGTACAACTGGAGATGCGCCAGAACCTTACGCCTCCCCAAGGGAGGTGCCACGACGACAAATATCCTTATTTATCCTTGTTATTTCCTCTTTCTGTGTGTGGTGCATTAAATTCAAAGAAAAATATGTTTTATACATTCCAACATAAAAAACATATGAAAAAACAATTAAAAATGACAATAATATTGCTAAAAAGATATTACTACTAATAATATTTTTAAAACAGTATATTCAATGATTCAACACATACCTGAAAAAGTATAGTCTTACCTGTGATGCTCCTGTCAATTATATTCCTGCATATACCGTATTCTTTTGATGATATTCTGGTACTACAGTATTAAAAACTCAATATTTTTGACGAACACTGAAACAAGCCTACTGAAGGATACATTGTGGTCATGCCCCAATATACAGCGCTTCTGGAGCAACATACTACTTGCAAAAAAGCATCATAACAGACAAGGAATCGACAATAACACTGAAAGTAATTATATAGGGGGCCTGTGTGACAGGGTGTACCTGCTCTTTAACAAAGTGGAAAAGTTAATATCTCACTTACTGTTATCAGTAAGCCAGATCATACTTGTTTATAGACAAAAGGAAGTTGTCCCTACTATTGACAGCTGGTTATAAAAACTCAGGTCCAGATTTACAAAAAACTGGCGCATCAGTATTGATGGGTCAGATTGCTTGCACCCCCCCACTCCAACTAACGACACCATGGGTGTGCTGTATTTACAATACTGCGCATCATGGTGCATGCTAGGCCAATAGCGTAAACATATTTGACGTTATTGTGGCACTTTGATGCACTAGCGTCAAAACTTTTGACACTATTGCAGCAAAATACAAGAAGGCCCATTGATTGCAACAGGTGTATCCTTTCAATGCCTGCTTTGAGCAGGTGTTAAAATTTAGGCCAAAAATGGCGCAAAGAAATCTTCTAGATTTTATTGCGCCATCTTTGTGGGCCTCCTAATGCCGGAAGCTCCCCCGCCCCCCACTTGCAACAATTATGCCTGGCACAGGCATAATGTGGCGCAAGGGGTCGCAAAGTGGCACAATGCATGCATAGCCTGTGGCAATTTTTGCCTCGTTGAGCCACATTAGCATAAAAAATGACACAAGGAGGCGCTAGGGTCTTGTAAATCTGGCCCTCAGTGTTTACCTTGGATAAAGAGGGTGAGTACGATTCAAGGAACTGCACTGCCTCCACCAATTAAGGGTACTCCACCTAGCAAAAGAGCATGGAGTAGACAGTCATGTTGGGGAGATGGAGGTGCAGGTGAGTGAGAGCAAAAACGATCATAGGTAATTCATAAGGAGATAAGAGTGGCTTTGGGCACAATATATACTTGGGTGCCTACTAGGGCAAGAGAGAGAGCCAGGGTTAGGAGAGTGTAAAGGGCATTGATTAGGAGCACAATGCAAAAACTATTTTCTATTCATGATAACAGTGGCAAAATGTGAATGCTAATATATCTTGTAATGTAAATCGAGAACAAACCTACACATAAATCAACTCCAAAATATTGATTCGTACTTTATTAAGTTAAAACTTAAGTTGACTATTTTAATTCCACATCTACTTAACTTGATCATAAAGGCCAAGTCAATATTTTGGAGTCTATTCTACCACATATTTTAAATTCAGTATTTTGGGACCACACCATTCTGGAACAACTGACCAGCCATAACAGTGCAGGAAATAAGGGTATTAATGAGCTGGTCCCGGGAAGCTCTTGTAAAATATTTTGAGTTTGTCCTGGTGTCATTTGCAAGCACTGGGACACATTCTGCAGTTGTCAAGCTTTGGTTTAGGCTTACCGTCCAGACCAGATGGAAATGGAGTGCGACCTCGGTTCTTGCAGGTCCGGCTCTGGCCGAGGTAGGGGTGACCCTTTCCGGTAGCCACGGTGCTGTTGACAAGGTACACCAATACAGTCCGTGCCTCCCAGAAGGAGTCCCTAAGGAAAAACCCGAAGGGGGGAAAAACCTTCAGATGGGGACTCCCTGGAAGAAAGGAAGACACAAAGAAAAATCAAAGTCTTGAACCAGGTCAAACACAGGAAAAAACAAGAGAAAAAAATGGATAGCTGAGAGAAAACCAGCAGGAGTGTAATCACCACAGAGCAGTGTTGCAACTCAAGGAAAAAGGCAATCAAGGCCCTTATATACCTCCTAAACAGGAAGTAAGAAACAGGAAAAGGAAAGACCGCCATCTTGGATTGGGGAAAAAAGTAATAGAACAGATAGGAAAGACGCCATAGGAAGAAGGGAACAGATCCGTGCAGGGAACCAGAGAAGAAAAAAGTATGATGGGATAGCCATAAGATGGCTTCCCCCAGGAAGAGGAGGAGAAAAAAAGAAAGAAAAAGCAAGAAAAACTCCAGGTAAGAAAAAGGCTGTGGGGGGTGCCCAAGGACCTAACTATAATCTTCACACCGCGCAAAATGTGCGGTGTGAACAGGTGCCCAATTTCGGGCTACCGCCTCCGCCGCAGCAGCAAGGACGACATGGGACAGGAAAAAAGGAGCGTGCGGGCCCCGCATCATGTAAAATTGACTGCGGCCCCCACCGCGACCCGACCACGCGGCGTGACAGCAGTGCCCACACGTCTTTTACTGTATGCTTTGAGCAGCAAGCTGCAGGCAGTGAAGGGACTTTCTTATTTTTGCTTCCAACTGGGCCCAAATAAAGACATGTTTGAAAGACCAACAGTTGTCTACTGGTCTTCTAGGTGTCAAGGCGTCCCTCTTTATGCTCCTCTGCATCTTCAATAAATCGTAGTAATTATCATTCCACTGGATGCTTTCTAGGGCCTAACACCTAGATGTTAATGCAATGCAGGGAAAAAGACACATACCTACCCAAAAACAACCCTTTCAGCAACCTCTGAATAATTATAGATGCAGGAAAAAACACAATACAATCCTAAACCCATGTCTTGCAGTTTTCATGCAACTCCTTAACACCAGTTCATAGCTCACTGTGATTTATTAGAGGGAGTGCAACTTACGAACTGCAAGTAACAATAAGATCTCTCTACCAAAAGCAGTAGCCCACTTACTAATCTGTGATCTGCATGATACTGATGTGCTTTGGAGCAGGCACATTAACCCGATACGCTACTGGGTCAAAACTGTGGTTAGACAGAACACAGACCTCTCTAACAAGTGCATTAACCCACCGAGTTACCTTACTATTACAACTATTCCCTCAAAATTGCTGGGCGTTCATAGATCTTTGTACCAGGTGCGGTAACCCTGTCAGATCATTTAAACGTAGCTCTTTTGTGACCAACTAAATAAGCCGCAAAGCACTTACTGTCACATTTCTCCTTGCTGTCAATTTCTTTGCATCCGTGTTTTTTATTTAAATAAATGTATAAGTTGACTGTAAGACTCCATCACTCGTGATTCCGCCTCTTTTCACTGCCACACCCTCACAGCCAATTTATGGGTTATCAGAGTAAATTATTGCAACACCAGTACTGTGCCACATACTTCGGAAGGTCCACATTTTCATCAGAGCCTTAAGGTTCCGCGCTCCTTTCACCCCACAGCGCCTTCACTGACATCAGACTGTCAGAGATACACAAAAAGTAAAAACAATGTATTATTTGTGGGAAAAACTACAAACTTTCTTTAAAAAAAATTGACCCGTTCCCAAAATAATACTTACTTTTTGGCATATCTTTAACGTACAGGCGGTTTTGAGACATCTCAGTAGGACATCTTCAGGGAAAATATCTTTTTCACGTGGAACTCTATAAAAGCAGTTATTCAGAAATATCCTGGAGTTAAAGGGATCAGCCAGAAGAAAGTGTAATGCTGTCCTTTTATCAATCTTGCGCCATCAACAATCATCAACAAGGGTTCCGAAATGTCTGTTTGATGACGTCTGATAAGGTTGTAAAAACCACTGTGACATCATACACTCGATGGCTCCTTCAGGGGCGCCACTGTTCGTTCCTTTACAGTGAAGCACAGGACAGACTACCATTTACACGCATGTGCGGTTTGTCCGTTATAACGTGCCCATATCCTATTTATGTTGCAAACCCTATTTCCATTTAGGGACCTGTGATTCCAACTCAGTTAGTGGTCTGGAGAAAGAATGCGCGGTATGCAGCCTTCCAGGGGTGTTCGGATGCGGCATTGCGCAGTCGGGCCCTGGGGTCACTCTCTGTTTAGGCTCTTGCGCGCTAATTAAATGGACAAGCATGCAGCGTCATTTCTGACAAATGGAATCTTCTTCCTACTTTACCCAAGAATGCCACACCTTTTGCGCCACTATCTATCTGCGTGTATCCTTCCAGCTTATATATGAAGCAGAGACCGCGGTTCTGTCAGGAGCTGTTAATATTAATTGGGTGGCTGAAATCACCGGCCTTTGGTAACTAGCTTCGCCGCCAGAGCATTCACGGTCTTTATCATAGGAAAAAGCGTCTGCCGTCTGAAATTCATCAGGTGACAGACGAAACTCACATGGCAACTACTCCCTCGAACCCAATGCTGGAATTGGAAACAAATACTCTGGGAACCTATAAATTAGGGGTCAAGGTGTGAAAGAGGAAAGGGTGGAGTCAGGGGCGGAGCTAAAAAACAGAGTCTGAGGGTCAATTTATACTGTTATTTTTACAAATATATGCTGCAAAGATGTTGACCTCAATGACATATGTGACAGTAAATCTGTTCTAGCCTACTTATTGGCCGCAAAGAGGCTAGTATTGTTAACTGCGGTTCCCCGCACGCGCCACTCACACCCGAGGACTCGCTGGAGTGGGACTTCGCCCCCAGCAGGCACCTGACTTCAAGACCGGCCCAGTGACTTCCCTCTGTGGCTAAAGGCGCGTTCAGCCTCCCGCAGCATGGGTATTGTTTATTGCAGCTCCCTGCCCGCACCACTTTCACCTGAGGACTCGCTGGCGTGAGACTTCGTCCCCCTTCAGACACAAGACTTCAAGGCGGGCACAGTGACTTTCCTCTGCGCTTAAAGGCGTGCTAAGCCTCCCGCAGTGGGGATGGAGGTGGGACACACCCAGGCATGCGCCCCTGCGAAAAATGTGCCAAGACAAGCCTGTCTTTGTCCGTAGGAGGCCAGGCCATCCTTCAAGCGCCTGCCTCACCAGGTACTGGACGGGTTTTTCTTTTTGCCTGTATCGTCTTGCACCTCTTTATTTCTTTTTTGTGTCCCACCCAGCCTTTGGTGTTATAGGGAAACGTAAACTGCCTGTAAGTACCCCAAAATCACCCCCCCCGCCCCCCCACGACTTTGGACATTTTTTTGGAGCATGCTGTGGGGGTTCTCAACAAATAAATAGAACTGGCCGAACGCCGACTAACCCTTTCCTCCCCTTGCACACATCCCTTGTTCCCCATGAGGGGTGTTGCTTGTCCCTACATTTATTGGTAACACAATAAGATAATGGACGGCGTGCTCAAACTTTTCAAACACTCACCCCCAGTCACAGATCTGGGTTAAATCCATTGTTAAATTTTGCTCACCATGCCACCCCAGTTTGGAGCCAGACATATGACCTCAAATTTCCATCTCCCTCAACGTCCTGCATGCCCACCTTTCCCTTAGGCCATGATGTTTAGGTGGTTTCTTATAAGGGTGTTGCTGTGCCAGGGGAAAGTAAGAGGGCTGAGGTGCCCACATGTTAACATCACCCGGCCACTGAGGGGAATCCCTGAGAAACCAGAGTAAAAGGACTTGCTGGAAGCTTTTTTGGATAGCTTCTTAGACCAGCTTATTGCTGCCCTGGATACTAGGCTGGCACCAATGTGTGCGCGGCTGGCTACGATTGAATCTGTGCTCAGTAATCACACTTTTCCTATGCATACTCAGGAACCCTTTGCTTCTATCCCTGCACCCATGCTGTTTCGACGGGTGGGCACAACTAAGTTAGGGGCACGCAACATCAATAATGGCCTAGACATGTCACATTCTCACGCAGTTCCCACTGACTGTGCGCAACGATAGTCAACTTCACTATGGCGGGTCTATTGCTCCGGCGCCAGGTGGTGCAGGAACTTCCAACGTTGGTTGTGCCCCCCCAGGATATCATATATGGACCAGTGGCTGGAGCCTTCAATGTCCTCTCCTGTAGCAGTCAGCCACCATATTCCACTCCTATTGTCTCCTCCATCAACCTACCCCCTGAAGCTGCACCCTACGCTTTAGTGCTGGGCAATGTACTGCCCTCGAAGGCTGGAACTCAGGAAAGTCATTATCAACTGAAGAACAAGGTTACTCATTGGTTGGTTTGCACTCTCCCTTAGGGGCTCATGTTGGTAGATGGATCAACATGGTAAGAAGAATTAACTGGATAGGAAATTACATGAAAACTTTAGGGTGGACTGCATGATTATAAACTTTAATAGGCCATTTGCTGGTGGGAGAGTCCTTTATTCTATCATGCATTCTAACACCAAGGGCCCTTTATCCCACATCTTAGCACTCCATCTGTGCTTCTTTTATAAACCTAATATTGTGGTGCACTCCCCTCAGCATTCTTGTGTACAGCATCCAAGGTTGCAACACCAAGCCCTGGAGTGGGTTGACCAGGCAACTGCTCCTTCTAGGGTCGATACCTCAAATAGATATGCCCTCTTTTGATGCTTGTGATTGCCTGGATGGTTTGGGCTGGCTAGGTAGTATTACAGAGACAGCGGACATGCTATGTGTTGAGAGCCAAGACTGAATAACTAGAAGGTATTAAACATTACTAGATGGAACACTGCCGGGCTTGTGGCCAAGTTCAAGGAACCTATTTGGCTGGAGTACATTAGAGGCTCTGGCGTGATCTATTCACAAGAAACCTTGGCCACCATAAACTGTTATTTACTTGAGGGGTATGAGACTT
Source organism: Pleurodeles waltl (assembly GCF_031143425.1). Taxonomy (NCBI): domain Eukaryota; kingdom Metazoa; phylum Chordata; class Amphibia; order Caudata; family Salamandridae; genus Pleurodeles; species Pleurodeles waltl. The sequence continues at coordinate 678,173,611 of NC_090450.1, read as the reverse complement.
TATTTGTTCCCGCTACCAAGTCCCAGGCATGCAGACCTAAAGGGGGCTTGATTGTCTTTGTTTCCATAGTGGTAAAAGGATGGATGGAGGTAATCCCCTCAGGAGCCTTAACCCTTCAGGCACTGTTATTTTCTATGCCCGGTACTTCAGAGGTGTTGGTGCTGAACTTTTATAATGCTAAGTCTCCCTCACCTAATGTCTGTAACATATAAATGCTGGATTCTTTCCTAAGAAGCTTGAATGGGACCAAATGGTCCGTGGCTGATATCATCATGGCAGGATATTTTAATGTTCACCTGTGCAGGGATCCCAGGTTGGAGGGGGTCCACGCCTATGCGTGTATGTCGCTATCTGGACGGCATATGGAACATTCACACCAAGGTTGACTTTTAAGTACTATTATTGTATTGTATCGTATTGTAATAGTACTTATATAGCGCTTAGTACCCCTGACGAGGCGTCGAAGCGTAGCATGCTACTCCGGAACCCAACAAGAATTAGTGATGGATTAGTATAGGGAAATATGAGTACAGTTTTAGTATTATTATGAGTTAATTTGAGCTGTGAATATGAGAGTTTTTTAGTTAGATTGACTGGAGTAATGGAGGTGTGGAGGAGGAAAGAATCCAGAAGTGTTAATTGGGAGTATATGGTAATAGGATTTAGGATTGGGATGAGTAAAGGAGAATGGAAGAGTGAAGAGTCTGTGGAAGGGGTTAGGGAGATCATAGTAGCAGGGTGAGATAAATGAGGGAGAATTTACTAGGGTTGTTTGGGAGATCATGGTAGTAAAGTGAGGTTTGGTGAGTTAGATGTGGAAGCGGAGGGAAGAGCTAAGGCAGAGTTACTCAGGAGATGAAAGTAGTAGAATGGATTTGGGATGAGTCAGAGTGGGAATGGAGGATGGATTGATAGAGACATGACACATGGTAATGGGTAGGTAAGTTTGTGTAGTTTATTGTTATGACATAGTAGTGATACATATTTTCTAAAAAACTGTATATGACTAGAATATACACATAATCAGAAAAACATATTTATCAACATAGGCATATGCAGTCCATAGTTGTTTGAATATGGTGGTTATGAAGGAAAGAGCCAACTCTTGAGTAGTTTTCTGAAGACAAGAAAGTTATCTGTGGATCTTATAGTTGGGGGTCATGAATTCTATAGTTTGGCTGCTTGAACGGAGAAGGATGTACCACCTATAGTCTTTTTCTTGTATGGTGGTGTTCGAAGGTGGTTCTATCCCTCGATAATCTTATTCCCTCTAAAGCTAGAGTTATTAATCCCACATTTAATAAGAGAAGATGTGAGTCATTTATTGATTTTATTTTTGTTTCTGCCCCCCCCCCCTTCTTATGTTTTAGAAGTGTAATTGGGGTTACCACGGCAGTTAGCCAGGGAAGAAGACTAAGGTGGTCCCACGTGGTTCCTGATAGGTTTTTTAAGACCCTTTATTCTTGCTGCAAAAGTGAGTTTAGTATTTGTAGATAACAATTCTAAACCTTGTGATGTCCTAGGAGCATCTGTGGCAATTTCCTCCACTGTTTCTGCTCTTTTGGAGGTACCAATGTCTCTGAAGACCCTAGAGACACCAAGTTGGTTCGACAAAGATTGTTTCCTGGTGCTACAGAGCTTTAAGCGAGCCTTGAGCACTAACCCAAAGGATACTGCCCTTGTTAAGTTCAGCTGTAAACAGTTTAAACTGGACATAGTGAGGTTCAAGAATACCTTAAGGAATATTATCTGGGAAAACCTATTAGACAAGAGCATGCTTAAATGTAGTTCTAAATTTTGGGGTAGAGTCAACTGCCCCTTTTTGGCACCGGATGTTGGAGCCTCCTTGGGGTCACGCATCACAGGGGATAGTTGAGTATTGATTTTGAAGAGGCTTATAACATACCGTCGAATAGTGATAACCGTGAGGGGTCTCCGGTAGAGGGACATTCCAAAACATTTTTTGCACTTAGCAAAGTTAACAAGGGGATAGCTGGTCTCACCAACAACAAGGCGTCTGGGCCTGACGCAATCCTCCTCCCCTGTTCTAAATTATTAACAAGGCAGTCACTAAGGAACCCCCGCAGTTGTGGGCCACTTCCATCATCGTCCTGTATTTAAAAAGGAGGAAAGAGACAATACCCAGTGTTATAGGCCCTTATCCTTACTTGACTCAGTTGTGAAGGTAGTGGGGTGAGTTAATCTAGATAGACTGGAAACATTGGCTGAGATACACAATGTCCTATCTGATGTGTGGTATGGTTTTTGTTCAGGCACATCAATAATGGACCAGTATTTAAACCTATATATCGTCCTCAGTAAATATACCATCGCCCAATCTGGTTCTATCCCTTTGGCTTTTATGGATCTTATCTCAGCATTTGACCGAGTAAATAGGGATAAACTGTGGAATATAATGTTATGGATGGGGGTGGACCGGGACATTGTTCTTTTTTAAGGGACTTACATTTGAACACTGTGGCACTGGTGCACTACTCCAAAGACTTCAAATGCACACATTGCTTTAACATTCATGGGGGAGTGTGATAGGGCTGCACTTTGGCCCCCTTTCAATTTAATTTTTTTATGTTAATTAATTAGAGGTGGCCCTGATTGCCACCAACTCAGATTGTCCCAGGTGAGGTGGCACCGCCTACCCGTGCTCCTGTGTGCAGATGACGCACTTATAATGGCCAAGGTGGGTAGGGGTCTGTAGTCCTTGTTGGACTCCTTTGCCACTTTTATGGATGACTTGGGCCAATAAGTTAATCTCAAAAAATCTTTTGTGATAGAGGTTGGTCCTTGCTCCAATCAAAGCAACATCTTTTCATCTGGGTTCAAGAGAATAGAAGGCTAGGGTGTTTTCACATTTGGGTATGCTATTTGACTCCTCCTTGAGTTAGTGCCACCTCATGAATAAGAAGAAGGAGGATTTTGTATGGGCTAATGCAGCAATTTTTAACTTTGCCTCTCGACTAGACAAAAGACCCATTAGGGCCGTTTTTCAGGTCTATAAAGCCAAATTTATTTTCAAGGTAGTCTACGTAAATGAGGTATGGGGACATGACAAGCAGACTGCTTTGCAGACACTGGAAAACACTTTTCTCAGATGTCTTCTATGTGTCCCCTAATGTGCCCCTACCTTTTCAGTCCATGAAGAACTGGGAGCTGGTTATATAACTAACATCATGCCATTCTGCCCCTTTTCCCTTTGGCTAGACATCTAGACTAGTACGGAGGCAAAATTGAACAAGGATATTCTAAAAGATCATTTGTCGCTTGATTATTCCCAGCATATTCCATGACTCAAGTATTTTAAAGGAAACCTTGCAGAGCTTAGGCATGGCTGAAGTATTCCAGTTCCCAGAGAGAATAGTTCAGAGATCATTGGGTAGAGACCATGTTGTCTTGCTTGCATAGGCATTTTCTGTTGAAATCAGTCCCTGCCATGGAACCTTATCTCTCAATCGTACCAAGCACTTATGATCATTTTTTGCTCAGCAAGTTTAGGATGGTCCTACTGCATTCTCTGTTAGCTTTTCCCTGGGGAGAAATGGGAGCCACATTCTTGAGCCTTGCTGGTGCGACACTGTGTCTCTGCAGGATATTCTACACTTTACCATGTGTTGTAAATTTTATAAGGTCCCAAAAAGGCTTTTCTAATCCCGCTTTTAAAACAGACAAACTTCTCCAAAGTTAGTCCCACCCTTATGTATCTTCAAATGATTCCAGCAGAGATCGTCTTAAATGTAGGCAGGTTTTTTAAAGCTGTTGTGTACCAGAGAAATAGTTATGACCAATAATCTATCTTGTTCGATGGAGTCCTTGCTTCCTTTTGACTTGGGTGATGTTTTAAAGATGGGTTTTTCCACAAGCTTTAATGTTTTTTCTAATGAGTAAATCTCTTTTTATCTATGCTTTTAATCTATCTTTCGGACTGTTGTGTTTTTACTCCATCCTGCAGATCCTGTTAAGTTTTATAATATGCATGTGAACTTTATTGCTGCTTTTACTTTTGCGGTTTGTTCAAAAACTGAATGAAGCTAATTTTGATTTTTTTTTTGGTCTGCATACCAGTTTTGCTCCAGAGAAATAGATGCAGGAACCAGGATTGAGGGGGATCCCCCTAACTTCCAGCACTCCATCACTGAAAACCGAGGCACCCAGGATCACAATCTACCTTCCAAGCCCCTCCCCTGCAAAGCAAAGAAATCTAAACTGCCAGACTTACAGGCCTCCTCCTTATCCTAAAACAGAACTAAGGCCCTCATTATGACCCTGGCTGTGAGTGATAAAGTGAAGGTAATACCGCCAACAGGCTGCCGGTAAATTCCGCCAAATTATGACCATGGGAGTGATAACTCCCACAGACACCCAATGTACCACACGAACAGCCAGGGTGGAAACAACACTCCCCATGGCAGTAGCCGCCAACAGCCAGAAGCGAGACAAAGTACCGCCCACCATATTAAGACACTGCAAACCGCCACCTTATCTGGGGCGGTACCAACAAAAGCCTGGCGGAAACAGAGCTCAGAAGTGAAACGACTCACCATTGGAGACACAGGGAAGACGTACGCCGCCATGGAACACGAACTGCTAGTGTTCCCGATTATTTTCTACATTATGCTCCACCTGGAACACCAACACCAACGCCAACGAAGATGACGACGGTGAGTACAGCCGCCTAGCACACAAGGGAGGGAGGAAAACAACAGTGACACACACACACAACACACACTATTCACACACACCGTACACACAACCAGCTGCACACGTAAACCAATGGCACACGACACACGGCATAATAAAACAAGGACCAGATTTCAGAAGTAGTGATTATGTAGTAGCATAGCAAAAGCCACCACACAAACCAAATATATACAAATGTTCATAAAGGGCCAATGCCCAGTCCAAAGTCATAAGTGCACACAAGGCCACAGGGCACAGTACAAGGCCCAACTTTATCCTGACACATCCGGAGAGAACACTGCTGGGGCATCAGTTTGCAAGTGGGTAGGAACCTCAGGCGGATGGGGGGAACTTCCCCACTGCTTCTGGAGGGTGATCCATGCCCATGCCTTTTTGCTGGGGAGTGCAAGGCCACAGCCTCTTCTCAGTGCTGGGGAATGCAAGGTTACAGTCTCTCAGGTGGGGAACATGCCCATTGCTTCTGGAGGGGGCCCCTTGTGCCCAGCTCCTGGCGGGTGGCCTACATGTCCACTGCTGGCGGTGATAGCTGCACAGCCTCAGCCGGTGTGGAGTACTGCTCCATGGCAACAGGTGACGGAGCCTCCTGGCCTGCCTCTGCTGGCGGTGATAGCTGCACCGCCTCAGCTGGTGTGTAGTGCTGCTCTGTGGCAACAGGTGATGGTGCCTCCTGCGCTGACTCTACTGGCAGTGAGGGCTCCGTGACCACAGGTGGTGGCAGTGGTGTTGGTGGTTTCACCCTCACAGCCTCTGATGGAGTTGAGGGCTTAATTCCCTCCATGGCAGGAGGTGTGGACTCCTTCCCCTTCCAGGCTATAGTTGTTGTGGACTCATTCCACTTCCTGGCTGTAGTTGCTGTGAGCTCCTTCCCCTTCCTGGCTGTGGGTGTTGTGGGCTCCTTCCCCTTCCTGGCTGTGGGTGTTGTGGGCTCCTTCCCCTTCCTGGCTGTGGGTGTTGTGGGCTCCTTCCCCTTCCTGGCTGTGGGTGTCGTGGGCTCCTTCCCCTTCCTGGCTGTGGACGTTGTGGGCTCCTTCCCCTTCCTGGTTGTAGGTGTTGTGGGCTCCTTCCCCTTCCTGGCTGTAGGTGTTGTGGGCTCCTTTCCCTTCCTGGCTGTGGGTGTTGTGGGCTCCTTACCCTTTCTGGCTGTTGGAGTGGAATCCCTCACAGTCCTGCCTCCATGACTAGGAGGTGCCTCCACTGTCCCCATGGACTGTTTAGCTGAGTTGCTGGGCTGGCTGGTTGGCACCCTGGTTCTATGGGCAGGACGGGGGAGGGAAAAGATCAAGTTGGGGCAAGGAAAAGCTTTTTAGGGATGGTAGGGCGGGAGGAGGGTTGGGAGTGGAGATTGAGGGAGTGGTTGTTGGAGGTGTACGTCTGCTGGACTTGGGTGCAGGTGTAGTGGCAGTGTGCGTGTGTGAGTTGGATGGCTGTTGGTTTGTGTCCTTTGGGAGGGGGGCAGACATGGTGGGAGAGGACACAGGGGACAAGTGGATGGATATTGTGGAGGTGTCTCCTAGAGAGGTGTGTGTGCTGCTTGGTGTGGTGATGCTGGTGGTGGATGTTGAGGCTGTGCATGCAGGTGTGAGTGTGGATGTGACTGGGATGGAGGAGGAGGAGTAGGGGGGAGTGGGAGACAGTGGAGGTAGTAGATATGGTTGTGTCTGCAAGTGGATGGTGTTTGCGTGAGTGCTTGTGGGATGAAGTGTGGAGCTTGTGTCTGCCTGTGCCACTCTTGGGTGTTGTCTTTTGTGCATGCTCATCTGTATGTGTGCCTGGGATGGGTTGGGGTTGAGGAGAATGGGACCGGGAAATGGTAGTTGAAGGGGGAACGGTAGAAACAGGGACAATGGCTGCCATCAGAGAGGAGGCCAGAGCCTGAATCGATCTCTACTGGGCCACAAATTCACTGTGAATGCCCTCCAGAAATGCATTGCATTGCTGCATCTGGGATGCCACCCCCTGGATGGCATTCACAATGGTTGATTGCCCTACAGAGATGGATCTCAGGAAGTCAATAGCCTCCTCGCTCAGGGCAGCAAGGCTCACTGGGGCAGGGCCTGAGGTGCCTGGAGCGAAGGAGATGCCCACCCTTCTGGATGAGAGCACGGGCAACTTGCTGAGGGGCTGCTGGGAGGGCGGTGCTGGTATGGGGGTGGCGGCTGTACCTGCAGCTGGGGTGGTAACAGAGGTGTCCGCCACCACCAGGCAGCTTCCATCGAAGGAGGTATCTGAGTCTGTGTTGTCTCCTCCAGTCTCTGCCATGGTGCTCCACTCGCACTCCACCCCACTGGTTCCCACGGATGTGGATGCAGCTCCCTCTGTCGCCGGTGCCCCTGCTCCTCCGCCAGATGATGCTAATGCACACAAAGACAGGATGACAGAACAAGAAAGGGGGGCAGACAGAGGATACACTTGGTTAATGATTGCACCAACACCACTATTGACATGCACATCACCATCACACACATGGAACAGGCTTAAGCACGATGCATTGCACTACGAGTGATATGGCTAGTCACTAAGGCAAGATGAGGACCACACACTGCCAACTGCAGCACACCTGGGACCCACGATGCCCTGTCTGAAATGGGCTGCTAACCAGCTAGGTTACCTGTGTTTGCCATGCAACCATTACCCTTCAGTTGACCCACGCTGCAATGTCTGGCCCGGCCTTAGGGGCACCCACTAACACACATCCACCAGCCAAAATATGTAATGATACCCACTGTACTCACCCCCTTGTGGCTGCTGTGATTCCCTCAAGCACCTATAGAGCACAGGGTAGGCCACCACCAGTATGCGGGCCATCAGCGAGGTCAGGTTCCGACGGGCACCCCTTCCTCGTTGGGAGGCTATCCGCAGCTGGGCCTCTGCGGTCTTCGGTGCCCAGCGTCTCAGGTCCTCCCACCGTTTCCGACAGTGGGTGCTCGCCTGCCATAGTCCCCCAGGGTCCACACGTCCTTGGCGATGGCATGCCATAAGACCTTCTTTTGATGGGCGCTGACCTGCAGGGTCAAGACATACAGGAGAACACCATTAAATAAACAGTCCAGCCTGTCACACAAATGGCCCACCATACCCAATTCCTTCACCATTGGCACACACATAAGCCAGCGCACAACTTGTACACCGCCAACAGACAATCCCCCCACTCCCCATCCACCCATACACAATGCTTTCACACACATCTCCATGCATCCTTGCCACATACATCATGGCCAAAGTGTACTCACCTGTTGGTCTGAAGGCCGATACAGCTGTCTGTACTGGGGTAGGACCCCATCCATCAGTCACTCCATCTCCTCCAAAGTGAAGGCTAGGGCCCTTTCCCCTGTCACACGGTCCATGGTAGGTTGCAGACACAGGTCACATCAGCACATGCAGTGTAGGTGTTCTCCTGTTGAAGTTCAGGAAAAAAGTGAGGAATCAGATAGAAAATGTCAGTCACGTCTGCGGCGGTGTACACCGTCACCGCCGGCGTAGATCCCCATTGGCCACTGTACTCCATAGAGCCCCATATTATCCAATGAGGAATTGCACAGAAGTGCAAGACCGCCTTCCACCACGATGCCCAACATCGGCGGAATTACCTCACTTCCACCTATCCCTCCATACAGGACAGGCGGTCGCCATTTCAGGGGTGGGAACAGGCTTATCTATAATTACTGCGTCACAGATTAGATTGGCACATTTACACTGTCCCAATACATAGGTGCACCATGTGGACTGCAGTTGTGGTTTTGTTGTTCCAACTGTGACAGCCTACTCATTCTTGTGTCCCTTAGATACCTACCGCTGCAGATGAACAGGAGGTGGAGAAATAACCCCGTGTACAGACCTCTGGTGGTCTTGGCTACACTGGAGGACAGGCACATAGGGCCTGATTCTGACCTTGGCGGTCTTTTCGCAAGACCGCCGAGTTACCGCCGCGGTAAAGACCGCCGACCGCGGCGGTATGCCGCTGCGCGTATTCCGACCACTGGGAGCGTTCCGCCGGAATACCGCCAGCAGCCACACTGGCGGTCGGTGGGAAAGTGGAGACTGGTCAACCTCCACCGCCACGCCAGCAGAACACCGCCCCCAGAATTACGACCCACATTTCTGTGTGGCGGTCTTCTGTTGGCGGTCTTCTGTTGGCGGTCACGTCCCTATGGCTCCCGTCGCCTCCCGGAGGACCAACGCACAAGGTAAGTTGATCGTCCGTGAGGGGAGGGGGTGGGGGGGTGTTGTGTGATGTGTGCGTGCATGGGGGTGTGTAGAGGGGGTGTGTGAGTCCGTGCATGCGGGCGGGGGGTGCTGCTGTGCCTTTGGGCAATGTGTGTAGTTCGGCGGGTGCGCATGTCGGCATGTATGTGTGCGGGTATGTGCCCCCGTTGTGTATGTGTGTGTGTAGGGGGTGTTCATATGTGCATGTTGGGGGTGCGTGCATGTCGGGGTGCGTGTATGTGCATGTCGGGGTGGGGGGGCAGGGGGTTCGTACCACCTCTGGGGGGTGGCAGGGGGGTGGAGGGTGTGGGGGGAGGACTCGTGGGGGGCAGTGGGGGGTGGGGGAGACCCCTATCAGTGCCAGGGAAGGAATTCCCTGGCCCCGATAGTGCCTACCGCCATGGTTCGCATGGCGGTTCCCGACCGCCAAAAACCGCGGCGGTAAGCAGGGTCATGATACGGTTGGCGGTCTTGGGTCGACCGCCGGGCCGGAGTGTGCGAACTCCAGCCCGTCGGTCATGACCGCCGTGGCGGTCGGAGTGGGGAAGTGGCGGTCGATCGCGGCGGTGACCGCCGCGGTCAGAATGCCATTTTTTGGACCGCCGGTCTGTTCGCGGTCCGACAGCCGCCTCTCCGCCGACCGCCAAGGTAAGAATCAGGCCCATAATATTGACCTATATACTGGACAGGGCCACAATCCCAGAGCTGTGTGCCCAGTTGGAGCTTGACCTGATATCAGCTATCCGCCATCCCACTGGGATCCCCCCCCCTCTTCTGCGAGTGCTTTCAGTGCTCCATTTCCTGGCAACTGGGTCTTTCCAAGTGACAGTGGGCTTGGCAGAAGGCAGGTCACAACAAATGTTTTCAATCATGCTGGTGAAAGTTTTGTCTGCCCTGGTGAAACACATGTGCAGTTACATTTCTTTCCCCAAGGGGGAAGATTTGGCCACAGTGAAGCCCGGATTCTATGCAATGGGACATATCCCCAATATTATTGGTGTGATTGACGGGACACATATTGCGTTTGTACCCCCGCCAGAATGAACAGGTGTTCAGGATTCGTAAGAGTTTCTACTCAATTAATGTGCAAATGGTATGCCTAGCAGACCAATACATCTTCCACATCAATGCTAAGTATCCTGGGTCAGTGCATGATGCCTTTGTTCTGAGGAATAGCAGCATCCCAAATGTGATGGCCCAACTACAGAGGCACAGGGTGTGGCTAATAGATGAGCTTTGGTCCCCACCCAAAGTATGTTAGTGTATGCCTCTGGTGTCATCCCCATAGGATTGTGTGTGGTTAAATGTTGTCCCTCAATACTTGCAGGTGACTCTGGCTACCCACACCTATTGTGGCTGCTGACCCCTGTGAGGAATGCCAGGACAAGGGCTGAAGAATGTTATAATGAGGCACATGGGCAAACAAGACGGATCATCAAGAGAACCCGTGCCTCCTGAAGGCCAGGTTCAGGTGCTTTCATCTGACAGGTGGATCCCTGTGCTACTCACCTGAGAAGGTCTGTCAAATAGTAGTGGCATGCTGCATGTTGCACAACCTGGCCCTCAGACACCATCTACCTTTTCTGCAGGAGGAGGAGACTGGAGATGCCCCTGTAGCAGCAGTGGACCCCGAGGACAGTGAGGATGAAGATGCTGAGGATGAGAATGAAGACAACAGAACATCAGTAATCCGTCAGTACTTTCAATGACACACAGGTGAGACAGTGTAGAGTAACATTTCTATGACTATTGGTGTATTCTGTGTGGCTGTGATAAGATGGCATTCACTTTCTGTTACCTTTACTTACTGTCACCTATGGTTTGTCATATTGCAGATGTTGGTGATATAACAACTATGAACTGATTTGCTGACTACAGCCAGCTACTGGTCATTATTTCTATGCTCTCACAATGTAAAGTATTTGCAATGGATGTAACTGTTTCCATGAATACACATTTTCAACACATGACATGCAAGTAGTCGAGTTGTGTCCAAGGGTGTTTATTGTAGTGCTAAAAATTGAGGGAAAAGTGCAATGGAATGGGGTGATGATGGAGGAAAGTCCAGGGTATTGTTCCAGTCTGTTCGTAGCACAGGTGCAGTGTCCAAGTGGCCATAGGAAGGGGAGCAAAGGCAGTTCAAAGTGGACAAGGTGACAGTGTGGGACACAAGGGGGACAATCAGGAGAGTCTCATTTTCTGGCGGTGATCTTGGAAAGTGTCTCTGGCTTCTGTCTGGGTCGCAGGGAATGTTTGCGGGTGGTTCACCTTCTGCAGGGGGAGGGATGCTGGTGGCCTGTGGGTCCTGTGGCGGGGCCCCCTGCCCACTAGCGGAAGTGCAGGGCTGATCAATGGACTGGCTAGTGCTAGGGGCCTGCTGGTGTGCTGTTGCCTCCCTCATGATGTTGGCCATGTCTGCCAGCACCCCTGCTATGGAGATCAGGGTGGTGTTGATGGCCTTCAAGTCCTCCCTGATCCTGTCCCTCCTGCAGCTGCCTGTTCTCCTGCACGTTGTCTAGGATCTGTCCCATTGTGTCCTGGGAATGTTGGTAGGCTCCCAGGATCTCGGAGAGTGCCTCCTAGAGAGTCAGTTCCCTGCTCCTGTCTTCCCCTTGGTGTACAGCAGTCCTCCCAGTGTCCCTGTTGGCCTGTGCCTCTGTCCCCTGAACTATGTGCCCACTGAGCCCAGGTCCCTGATTGTCTTGGGGGCGAGGTGTGGCCTGGGGTCCCTGTACAGGTGGGCACACTGCTGATTAACGTGTCCTGGGGACAGAAGTGTGGGTACGCTGGGAGGGTGCTGTGGTGTTGGATCCTGATGGGGGAGGCTCTGTAGTGGTCTGTGAGTGGGCTTGGGTGACCGGCTGTCCAGTGGTCCCTGATGGGCCAAGTAGGTCATCCAGATCCTGAAGTCCAGAGTTACTTTTTTTTTTTTTTTTTCTTTTTTGGAAAGGAATAAGAAATAATTACAATCATACATCATTTAAGCCCACAATATACACCACACAAAAGGAAGAAATTAATGCATAGCCCAGTTAGCCTGGAGGAGGGGAGCTTCCCTTCTTGTAAATTAGGGGGAGAACCAGATCAAATTGAATATTAATGAGCCGAAATCCAATCCTGAAGTTGCCCCCATATTGCCTTCCCTTTATTCCTAGCCCCCCTCCCCTTGCGCTCGTATAGTGCCATTTCCAAATAAAAAACAGATAATAATCTACCCAGCCATTGCTGCCAGGACGGTGGGCATGCGTCCAACCATGCAGAAGATATACATATTCGATAAACTGCCATGGCCACAAAGATAAATGCTCTATGGTGTCCCTCCGTTTCCATTGCGACCCCTAGAGTCATAATCTCTGGGGTAAGGTCTAGATCATGCCCCAAGATCTCTTTCAAAAGAGATTGAATACCATCTCTCAAAGTAGTTAGCTCCCCACAAGTGGCAAACATATGTACAGTGTCTGTTCCGAATGTACCACATCTCGGGCAATTTGTTCCTGATGTGCTCCCCCATTTGGCAAGATGCGCTGGTGTATGGTATAAATCGAACAGGGTCTTATAATGCTGTGCTTGTAACGACGAGGAGAGTAGAATGGTATGTCCCAATTCTAGAAACTTAAAGAAGTTGCTGCTCCCATTGACCAACTTGTCTCTCCACCTCTCACTGTACTTCTCCAAGTTATCAGATTGTTCTGCCATCAGCAGTGAATATATTGATCTAATCGATATATCTGGCTTCAGCAAAATGTCATCCAACAGTTGATTACTACCAAATCCCTGCGCCCCTCCTGTTTTTTTCCCCAGATAGTCCCGTATCTGTAGATACTTAAAGAAATCCCTTCGCTCTAAATCATATTGCTCTTGGAGATCCCCAAACGTCTCAACCCCAGTATTGTCAAAAAAGTCCCCTAGCCGTTCTATGCCTAGGGACGCCCATTTTACCATATATCTGTCCCTAAACACTTCAGGAAGCAGTGGATTATTCTTTATTATAGTGTAATGATTAAATCTACCAAGCCCATTCTTTTTTTGCCATAATCTCCAAACTTTATAAGCCACCTCTAATACCTTATATCGAACTTTCTTATAAAATCCAGGTTCATGAAATGTTAGTAAATAGCCATTGGCTGCTATTCCCACCTGTAATTCATAGATATTAGGACTGTCCTCTGCCTCACTCTCCTCTTTCTTAATCCTCCATAATGGGCGCATATACTGAAAAGCTGCTGCCATTTCTTTCTCGCGGAAGAGTCATATATTTGCTTGCCCTTCTACACTTGCCATATGCCCAAATAAATCTCATGATCAATCGGTCTATCTCCTTAAAGTAGAATTTGTAACGCTCAATGGTACAGCGCGAAATATATACAAAAGTTTGGGAAGGAGGATCATTTTAACCATATTGCATCTCCCCATTATAGTCATATGTAGATTATTCCATCTGCACATATCCTTTTTAGCTTTCATGAGTATTGGATCTAAATTCAAGTTAATGATCTCATCTACTTTTGGGTTAATGTCAATACCCAAGTACACTGCATGTTCAACCCTCCGATTATCCTGAGTGTTCACACATTGATTTGTCAATAATTGCGTTTTAGTTCTATTTAACAAATATCCAGAAAACCTACCAAATTTCCTTGTCACCTCTTCAACTTCTTTTAATGCCAAGTCCGGATTGGGAGTTATAATGGCTATGTCGTCCGCATATTCTAGGACTTTTGTATCCCATCCATACCTAAATACTGGTGGAATCCTACTGCTCTCTTCCAGCTGTCTAAGCAAGGGGTCTATATATAGATCAAACAACAGCGGAGAGCATGGACAACCTTGCCTGGTACCTCTCCTCACCTGAATACATTCAGACTATCCCCCCATTAATTGTATTCTCTGCCCGGTGACCTATATACAGCCTTTACTGCTAAAATAAATTTCTTCCCAAAGCCATAGTGTTCCATTACATACCAAAGATATTTCCAGTTCACCTGATCAAATGCTTTCTCTGCATCTGATAATGCGACTGCCATGGGGTCCTTTGCCATTGCTGTAGCATCAAAGAGCGTGACCACTATTCGAATATGGTCAGTAGTATCTCTCCCCGGGACAAACCCATGCTGTCTAGGTGTAACCAATTTCTTGATCACCGAAGATAACCGGGCGGCCAGTATTTTTGAGTATATTTTAACATCGCTGTTAAGTAGTGTAATCGGCGGATATGAAGCCGGATTCTGTGGAACCTTCCCTTTCTTTAAAAAAATCACTATATTAGCCATATCTCATGATGGTGGGGTTTTCCCGCCACTCTGTACCTGGATAAATAACTCCATCATTATCGGGAGCAGTAATGCTTTAAAAGTTTTATAGAATTCTAAAGGGATTTCACCTGGATCTGAGACTTTCCCAGTTGCAAGCTCGCTCAGTGCCTTATCTAATTCTGGGGTACATATTTGTTTTTCCAAATCTAGGTGGTCCTCCTCCATTAGTTTTATGATCTTATTAGTATTTAAAAATTCTAACATTTCTATATCTGAGAATGCAGATGTGTCATTATATAATTCTGCATAATACCTCTGAAACACCTTCCTGATTCCATCCACATCTGAAACTATCTGTCCTTGCCAATCTCTAATCTCTCTGATGACCCCGGCTGCTGTTTTCTGTCTTGCCCTTATTGTTAGCAGGTGTCCTGATCTTTCTCCATATTCATATCCTTCTGAACGTTGCGCAAGGTATTTCCCTGCTATTTTTTGTGCGGTAACCTCATTGATTGCTGCTTTAGCTATGGTAACCTCTTCCTGAACCTTATTTATGTCTTCCCCTGTTTCTATGGCTAAAATCAATTGTCTTTCTGCATTCCTTAGTTTAGTGTGCAGGGCATTTATTCTAATTTGGGATTTTTTCTGCCTCTTGAGGGTGAAGCTCAGAGTTTCCCCTCATACTCCTGCTTTCAAAGTATCCCAGAAAATCTCTACTGAAGCTGACCCCCGATTAAATCCCCAAAATTCAACTATCCACTTTCTCATATAACTACAGTATTCAGGATCCTTGAGTAGCCCTCTTTCGTATGTCCACCTTCTGACCTTATGCTCAAACCCATCCAGCTCTAAGTCAAATACTAATGGATTATGATCTGATATAATTCGTGGATATAATTCCATCCTTCCACTCTTTAATAATTCCGTTTATATTAAAAAATAATCAAGTCGGGCTAGCTTTACATGAGGGGCAGAGTAGTAAGTATATCCAGGGTCTGGGCTACATAGCTTTACCCAAGCATCCACCAGACCTAGCTCTTTTTGGATACAAGCCATTGCGCTAAATACCAGAGGCTTACGTCCCTGATATTTCTTAGTTGTGGGTGTTAATAAATCCTGCAATCCATCTCAAGAGCCATTAAAATTAAAATCACCACACAAAATATAGGGAGGAGACCACCTTGTTAACTCTATAGCAAGGGTATCCAATACTGCTGGGTCGTCCGTAACTCCCCCATAAACAGAGCAAAGTGTAAAGCTGCCCTTCCCATAGCCACACTCTATGATCATCCATCTCCCGTTCCTATCGGCCTTCTGTCTAATGAATTTTAGTTTATTAGTCCAATCTAAAATTGCCACCCCTTTAGTTCTGACATCTTGTCCTGTGCAAGAAATTATTCTCATACCAAGTGTCTCGAGGATTTTGGAATTTTTCTATTCGACATGTGTCTCTTGTAGACAATAAATGTGTGCCTTGAGAATTTTTAGATCTTCGGCAGCTTTCATTCTTTTACGGGGATCATTTAACCCACATATATTAATTGAAGCAATTCGTAGCCTAGTCATTTTCTATATTTCTTCTTTCTTTTTCCCTTCTTCTCCTCCCCCCTCTTTCTACGAAGTCGCGCTGAGTCCTGAATTCTCTTTACAATTTCCTCCCCTGTTCCTATCCTTTTGCTTCTCTTCCTTTTGCTCCTCTCCCCTCCCTTTGGCCTTTCCTTTCCATTTTGTTCTCCTTTTCTCCCTCCCCCTACTTCTCCCTCCTGTATGCCTGCCCTTCCCCCCCAACCCCACTCCCAACCTTTCCCCCCACCCCATTCCTTCCCCATCCACCCCCCTCCTGCCCCTTCCACCCCTCCAGGGCTGGTTGAGACCCCCCTTTCTCATCCAGTCCCCCCACATCATAATGAGCAATCAGAAGCCCATGGCCTGATCGTGGTGCTGTGCGAATGTGGGCCTACCCGCCCACCCATTCCCCGATCTCCCTTTTGGCCCTCTATTATTTAAGCCCCATAAGATATTCTTTCGCTTTAATTTCTGAAGTGAACATTTTTATTTTCCCATTCATTACTGTTTTAAGTCGAGCTGGGGCCAACAAATAGGCCTCCCCTCCTTTGTCTGAAAAAGGTTTAATGAGCTGTTGGAGCCTCCATCTCCGTTCGACAGTTGTGTTCCAAAAATCTGGTCGGGTAAAAAAGGTAACCCCTTCCACACTGCGTGGCTTATTAGGGCGAGCTTTGTCAAAAATCTCTTGTCGCAATAGGTAGTTGCCAAAATAAACCAGAATAGCTCTAGGGTACTTAGATTCTGCCAGCTGAGCTCCCTCCCGCCAAGTTGCCGGAAACCTATGGACGCGCTGAAGCTCATTCTCCCAGTACGAATTACCCAATTCCGGGAAAGCCCCACGTAGGAGCTTAATCATATAACTCCGTATATTGTTTCCTTCCCTCCCTTCGGGTATACCCAGAAATCGTAAATTGTTTCTTCTCTGTCGATTTTCAAAGTCCTCCAATTTCCACATTACATCTGTCAATTGATCATCCCTTGCTGCACTCTGCTGTTTTAGGGCATCAACATCCTCTTCAACTGCCCCTATCCTTTCGTCCATCATGCATAGCCTAGCTTCAATCTCTGAGCACGACTTTGCAACCTTGCTAACTGTTCCCTGCAGTCGTTTCGTAGCTACTCTTGCACGCCGGTTTTCAATCCTCGTCTCTGTTTGAAATTCTTTAATTGAATTATATATTGACTGAAGCATCCCTGCTTCGGCGCCCACCAAACAGCTGATATTCTGAGAAATTTTTTTTTGCAGAACTTCCTGTATCTCCTTCTATATTGTTATTGTCCAGTCCCTGTTCATTTATGGTAGGCGTGTCCATTAGTCTAATGCCAGAATAGTCCCACTTTAGAGACCTCCCCCCCGTAGCTGTCATATTTTCCAAACCCTCTTGAAGATTGGGCCGTGGTTTGGTGCATTTCCGCTGCCGACGTAGCTGCCGTACTGTAAGCTCATTGCTTGATGATTTATTTCCAGTTTCAGAGGTTACACTACTGCCGGATTCACTAGAGCTATGCTCACCGCTGCTGAGATCGTATTCTTCCGTCAGAGAGTAGAATTTATCACTACTGTCCTTAACCCAGTCCGCTGATTTTAGATCTTTTTCAATTTCCTTATTCCACCCTTTGGAATTTTGTGATATCTTCTGCAGTTCTCCAGTATCCAGTGTAGGTCTTAGGGTATTTGTGCCCCCTTCCCTGGTTTGATTCTCCGGTCGTTGCACTAGAGGCTGTGATTGTGGTTGTGATTGAGGCTGCTCCTTTCCGGTGATGGAGCCCAGCACCTCCTCTCTTGTTCCTGTATTACTATCTCTGACCTCTGGCAGATCCTTACTACCTTGTGTATCTTTGATAAGGGGTTCATTGTTTTCAATAAGAGTCTTTTCGCTACTAGTGTCTGACGGGATAGTTCCTACTGCTGATGGACTGGCTTCAGAGGGGGGGATTATATGCTCAAGGGAGCTGTCTCGTGCCCCTCCTGTGAGAAAGGTCTTAATAATAGATTGACTTTTATCTTTTCCTCTAACTTCAAGCGAGGGGGTAATACTGTTGTTCGTCTTGGCTTCTCTCCCTGTGCCAGGCATATTTTTCCCAGTTGATTTACCTATTGTCGACATGAGGCGCCTTTTCGCTCCAACTAGATCTCCTTTATCTCTTCCAACATGTTTTTTTTTAGATCCATCCGACTTGTCCCCAGAATTCCGGGTGTTTTTAGGTGCCATACTTGTTTTCAGAGAATAGGGCAATGAGCTCATAAATCCTGCTATTCCAGCTACTACTGCTATCACGTGAAATATTGCCCACTTAATTGCACTCCTTACAGGTTGTGAGGGAGTGGGAGTGTGTAAATACCTGAATGTATCGACTTGTACATCAAACAGCATTGGGAAAAAGACCTTGTTCCTCTCCTCTTTTTTTCCTTTTTATATATATTCTTCTTTGGGGCTATTTCTCCTAATGATCTTGTAGTTCTTTCTCCACCAGAGCCAGGCCCCTCTAGTAGCAGTACGAAATATACTGAATAAACTAAATCAAAGCAGCTCTTTTATCTTATCTTATCTTATTTTATTTGCCAAATGTCTTAGTCCTTTTTCTTCCTTTCTCCTCTTTTTTTTTTTTTTGAGAGGAAAGAAAGAAAAAAAAAACCTGCTTCCTTTTCAATTATAGTATTTCCTTTTCAATTATAGTATTACATTTTTTGGATTCCACTAAATATATTTCAATATTCTCTCCCCTCTGGATGTAAGACACAAGTTACTTTTGATTAGTTGTCAGAGAGCCTCTATTAACGCTCTGGTGCCTGGCTCTCGTAATTCTCCCACTTCTCACTGGCCTGGGTATTGTCAAACAGTGCCCATGGAGCTCGCTCCCTCGCCGCGTTTGTCGTTTTGGAGCCCAGCTCCGGGCTTCCAGGTTAAAGGGGCCATCACGGCCCGACCTCGAGAGGAGTCCAACCCACAAACGGGGCTTGAGTCGTCCTGCTGCTCGCTCCGTCCTGTTTTCTGTTTACACGGCGCTGTTCGAGCTGCATTAAGCCGACACCTCCTAGCAGCCTCCGTTGAAGGCTGCTAGCGGCTCCTTTCTCCGTGGTGTGCGGTCCGTGCCGCGGAACCGACTGCCGCCTCGGGATTCCGCGTGGGCGGGGCAAGCAAGCCTTGCACTCACTCAGCAGCCATATTGCCCAAGTCCAGAGTTACTTTCATCACTGGGGACATGTTATGCTTCATGTGTATGACATATTATACATCACTATCCTCCCCTCTATGGTTGCTGTTGCCCTGCCACATTTTGTGTATGGTAATGTATTGTGGGATTGTTAGTATCCCTATGCTGTGCATGCTTTGGTGATGGGTGTCCATGCAGGGCTGGGAGGGGTGTCCATGCATTGGTATAGCATGCAGGATTTGGCATTGGGGTTAGTCATATGTGTAGGTTCAGTGCCTGGGTTGTAGTGGAGTGATGGGAGTGAGGTTGAGGGTGTGAGATGGCATGCAGGTATGGGGGGTGATAAGTGTTAAATTTTGACTTACCTGTTCCAGTCCTCCGGCTACTCCAGGGAGACCCTGAGGATGCAGTAATGCCAGTACTTGCTCCTCTCATGCTGTGAGCTGTGGGGGAGGAGGTGGGGGTCCACCGCCAGACCTCTGTATGATGAGCTGGTGCCTTGCTGCTATGGAACGTACCTTCCGCCGTTGGTCATTCCACCTCTTCCTGATGTCGCCCTTGTTCATGGGTGCTGTCCCACGGCGTTCACCCCATCCATGATTCTCCACCATAGCTCCATCTTCCGGGCAATGAAAATCTGCTGTATATGTGCTCCAAAGAGCTGTGGCTCTACCCTGACAATTTCCTCTACCATGACCCTTAACTCCTCCTCAGTGAAAGGGGGGTGCCTTTGAGGTAAGAAGAATAAGTGATGGACGAAATGCTGAACAGTGTCAAACATTTACCCCCAGTACAGAGATCTGGGCCTAAATCCATTGTTTTTTTGCCACCCATGCCGTGCCAGTTTGGACCCATCTATATGCAAATCAGTCTTGACCCAGTTCTCCATGAGAACAGTCCAGCCCGAACTGCCAAGCCAGGTCCTCCCTGGTCTGGAAACAAGCATTCTAGAACATTAGAATTCCTACCAGGGAATTATTCAGTGAAAACTAGTTGCGATTACTACTACATTTTCTGGGAGTATTGTAGCAAAGGTGCCATTGGTTCAAATGCAAGCGTCGCGTAGACTCTCATTATTCTAATGAGATTACTGGATTTCGAGCAGCATAATCGCCTGCGGTATGGGAGACTGAGTCTGACCCACTTCAGGTGACACCTGTCGCTCCAATCTGGATGTTGCTCCGGCTAACTAGCAGTCCCTCATCTCTACCCAAGGGCAGGGATGATTGGGCAGCCGAGCGCATGGCAAATGGTTTCTCAGGGAAGCCGTGGTCATTCACGTCTCATCCGTTTCTCTCTGTTACATTAGTCTCATATACACAATGACAAACAGAGGCAGTGTATTTTTCAATAAAATTTTAATGAAGTGACTGCATCTTAGATAGCAAAGCGTGGGCTGCAGTAACCAGGACAATACAGCATGACAAGATTAAAATTGTGACAAGGAGAGTAAAGCATAGAAATAACGCTACTGTGTTTTTACTAGAATCAATTTACTAATTCATACCTAGGCTATGATAGAGCACAGCATGTTAAGCTCTAATTCTGCCCTTCCGGTTCCCCTGGGAAAACATCATCCCCCATACCTGAGCAAAGGCCTGAAGTCTTGGAAGGCAGCTGTAGCAAAGCATTCAGCAATCGGCATACAGTTGTGGTTCTCTGGCTGGAATCTCTCTCTAACGTGTAAGGGACAGGGAAGTGTTTTTATAATAAAACAGCTGATATTCTGAGAAAATGTCCCTACGTAAGGATGTGTATTTTCTATGAATGTCAGAGACTAAACTTATACCACGTTCACCAGCAACGTATCTTTCGACAGCCTTGGAAGAAGCACAGAGTGAGCAAGAATGTCTTGTTTGAGAACAGAGTGCTGGCCTAGGCAAAAACAGTTAGAGAAAATAAAACAAGACCGCGAAAGTGGCTATTGTTAAAATATTGAATTAAGCTGAATAAAATATAGGTTAGAGTGCACAGCGGCAGGCCTAGTATGCTACAATAACGTGCATGGAGCTATAACTAAAATGGCTACACAACACAGGCAAAATGAGCCTCCCATCCTCTGGTTTGATAGAAATAACAGCTACATTCGGGGTTCAGTGGCACACACACACCCTTGAACCCTGGTGTCACTGCACCTGCTTCACTATTGATTGCCGCACCCCTTACTGCAGAGTGGAGAGTACTATAACTGTCAGAATTGATACCCAATTAACCAGGGTATGTCATACATAGCAAGGTCCTTTCTACAGTCGCTGCACCTTTAGGTACACATGTACCCTGCCACATGATGTGATGATACAATCCTGTCTGCGCCTGACATGGGGCATTCCCAGTTTTAAGCCCCAGGCCTCACACAAGAACATTTAAATATGGATGCAATTGGCTACTCTGCCTTTCATATGTCAGTTCCGCTACAGTGAGATGGTGATGCTCATATTTTAGTGGTGAGCTAGAAGCTGGAGTTGAGAGGTCTTGAGTGGACAAGGTATCCCCCTAACTAACACATTATCCAGTTAGATTATCTCATTCTGTTCTTGCAGGTGCTACATCTCTACCCTGAGTAATATATGTTGGAGGCAGCATGTTCTGGTTGGCTGAGGCAAGACCCTAGCCAGGCAGAACCCGCCACTCCCATCAAGGCTGGGTGATTACACTCACTGTATAACCTGTACCCACCCTTGGGTAGCTTGGCACAGGTCAGCCAGACTTCTCACAGAGGCAATGTGTAAAGCAAAGACACAGCACTTCTCTGCCACAACCATGCTGCATGGTACAAAGGAGACTTCAAACACAATGTATGTAAAAAGATTGTACTCAACACATACATTGTCAACACAGTATGGATAGCATGTAACTCTGGGCCTATACACCAATTAGCAATGGAAGTCACAATATGAGGCCCAACTGTGTTAAACACTAACTACTGTATGCACACATTGGAAAACAGTAGATTCCCTCCCCGCACCCACATAAGGTGCCAAACGTACTCAGCACAAGACCCACCCTGGAATTCCCAGAATCAGTGTAACACATAAATTCATTGTGCACCCTGGTTCCCAATGTTAGCAGCAGAATGTACATTCAAGGTTAACAAAATGTTTGCATAGCACTATGGCCATAGCCGCACTAATAGGACGTAATGCCAAATGTAAGAACTCCCTGACAGGATAAACATGACCAGAAGCACCACAATACTACCTTTGCATTCACTCTCACTCACTCCCGCACATCCACTCTGCACCCTTGTGTAGTGCCACAGGTATCTGTTGGCGCGTGCACACACTCACTCGTTTGCAGTCACTCCTGGCACGCTAATGCAGTGTCCTGATATCCGGATAGTGAATGCCACTGTGTTTGCAAGCACCCTGGGTCCCAAGCTACCGTTCGCCCACCAACCCGCTTCGGCTATCCCACCACCCCATGAACCAAAGATTGCATTAACCTTTCCCTGGTTACTAGGCCACTCGTGGCTAAGTCACAATTGTCAGGGTTCCGGTGTCAAGTGGGGGAGTGGAAGGACAACAGCCAGTAAACAATTAAGGAGGAGACATTCGCCTCCCCATAGGAGTTCACTCAGAGGTCTTTTGCAAAACACCAATGGAGGGTCACTGGGGATGCTGTTAGACACCGAGGCGCCCAGCTAGACAGTTCAATCTTACTATATTGTTACCATCTTCAGCACCTCCGGAACAGAAAGAAACCATTGAGGCTTTTTGTCGTCAGTCGCCCTCAACACTTTCAGTTGAAAATGACAAGTTACTAGGCTTGCACTGCCTGTACCAGGTGATGCCGCAGCTGGGGCACAAAGATTCACGTGACCTCAGACGGTTACGATCCTACGTGAAAAGTGCTCAGGGCCTGTAGGAAAATGGCTCTTGTTGCAGTTACCCCCCACTTTTTGCCTGCTATTGATGCTGACTTGACTGAGAGTTTGCTGGGATCCTGATAACCAGGTCCCAGCACCAGTGTTCTTTCCCTAAAAATGTCCCATTGTCTCCGCAATTGCACACCTCTGGTACACAGATAAGACCCTTGTAAAAGGTACCAGTGGTACCAAGGGCCTTGTGACCAGGGAAGGTCCCTAAGGGCTGCAGCATGTGTCATGCCACCCTAAGGGACCTTCACCAAACCCATGCACACTGCTGTTGAAGATTGTGTGTGTTGGTGGGGAAAAAAAGAGAAAGTAGACAAGGCATCCCTGTCAGGGTGCCATGCCCACATAAAATTGCCTGTGGCATAGGTAAGTCACCCCTCTAGCAAGCCTTACAGCCCTAAGGTAGGGTGCACTATACCACAGGTGAGGGGATAGCTGCATGAGCAGTATGCCCCTACAGTGTCTAAGTCCATTCTTAGACATTGTAAGTACAGTTTGGCCATGTTAAGTATATAGGGGGTCATTACGACCCTGGCGGTCGGTGGTAAAGCGGCGCATTACCACTGTGCACATATGCACATATACACACCCCTACACGCACACACCCCCAACATGCACATATACACACCCCTCCCCACCCCGACCCCGAACATGCACATATACACACCCCTAAACACACACACATGCACCCCGACAACACGTACCCGCACACATACAAACTGACATGCACACCGTCCGACCCGCACACATTTCCCATACACACAGCACCCCCGCACGTATACACTCACTCACCCCCTCTACACTCTCACACGCACACCCCCATGCATGCACACAACACCCCCCACACCCCCTTTCCTAACGGACGATCAACTTACCTTGTCCGTTGATCCTCTGGGAGGGGACGGGATCTATGGGGGCAGCTCCGCCACCAGAACACCGTCACCATAACACCGATGCATGGGATGTGATTCAGTGGGCGGTGTTCTGTTGACGTGGCGGTTAAGCAACGTCCACTTTCCCGACGTCCGCCAGTGTGGCTGCTGGCGGCTTTCCATACGAAAAAGGACGGCGGCCTGCCAGCGGTCATAATACGCGGCGCGGAAGCCGCCACCACTGGCGGTCTTCAGCACGGCGGTACCTCGCGGTCTTGCGAAAAGACCGCCGAGGTCGTAATGACCCCCATAGTCTGGGAGTTTGTCATTACGAACTCCACAGTTCCATAATGGCTTCACTGAATACTGGAAAGTTTGGTATCAAAGTTATCAGCACAATAAACCCACACTGATGCCAGTGTTGGATATATTCTAAAAAGCACACAGAGGTCACCATGGAGATGCCCCCTGTGTTTTACCCAGTCCTCTAGTGTAGGACTGACTGGTCTGTGCCAGCTTGCCACTAGCAGACAAGTTTCTGACCCCCTGGGGTAAGTGCCTTTGTGCTCTGATGCCAGAAACAAAGCCTGCACTGGGTGGAGGTGCTTCACACCTCCCCCTACAGGAACCATAACACTTGGCAGCAAGGCTCAAAGACTCAGGCCTCGTGTTACAGTGCCCCAGGGCACTCCAGCTAGTGGAGATGCCCGCCCCTTGGACAAAGCCCCACATTTGGCAGCCAGTTCGGTGGGAAACTTATGAAAAACAAGGAGGAGTGACCATTTCAGCTGGGACCACCCCTAGAGCGTCCAGAGATGAAGTGCCCTCCTCCCTGCAGAATCTTCCTTCTTAGTTTGGAGGACAGGGACCAATAGGGCTAGGAGTGTGCCCCAGTCCCTCAAGGGTGTGGGCAAAGGAAGGGTGTAGCCATCCTCAGGGACAGTAGCCATTGGCTATTGCCCTCTGACCCCTGTAATGCCCCTAAATCTTGTATTTAAGAGCTTTCTTGAACCCAGCTCACCAGATTCTTGGTGACCTAACAAGAAAAAGGATTGCATAGCTTAAACCCCCAACAGGGAAGAAGAAAGACGACAACTGATTTGTCCCCAGCCCTACAGGCCTGTCTCCTGCTTCAAAGAACCTGCAAAAGAACAGCAACACATCCAGCGGGACCAGCAACCTCTGCCAAGCTCCCGAGGACTGCCCTGCTCCCAAAAGGACCAGGAAGTCCCGTGGACAGCGGCCCTGTCCAAGAAGAAACCAACAACTAAGGACTCCAATCTCACTCCGAATGCATGAGTCCTAACCACTCTGCACCCGATTCCCATGGCCCGTGTCCAGGTGGTCCAACCAGCTAGAGAGGATCCCCAGGCGATTCTGAGCAAGTGCCCAACCTGGGTTGACCTCTCCATTCCTCCACGATGACGCCGGCAGAGGGAATCCCGAGGACAACCCTGACTGCGAAGCTCCGGACAAAGATCTCGGACACCTTAAGACATACTGCACTTGCAGCCCTCAGGCCTTGGAGAATCCGACCTCCGGTGCAGCAACATTCAGCAGGCGGCCCTCCTCCCTGTCCATTCTGGGGTTTACCCGAGATGACCCTCTGGACCTCGCCTGCAACCTCTGAGTGACCCACGGAATCCCCTCATAGGGAATCATTTGAGACTCGACATCTTGTTTGCACCCGGCTGCCCAGGGCAGCGGAGGGTGTAGGTTTGATGCCTACTTGTGGCCCCACCCCCCAGTGCTCCTCTAACCCCCCCCCAGGTCTGCCCTCTGAAGTCACAGGTACTTACCTGCCTGCAGATCTGAAACCGAGTGCCCTCAGTCTCCATAGGAGCCCTCTTTAATTTTGCCTCCACTTTGACCTCTGCACCCAGCTGGTTCCATGTTGCTGGTGGTGGGTGTTTGGGGTTAACTTCAACCCCAACCTGTGGACTTCCTAACCCCTGGAGACTTGAATTATAAGTGTTGTACTTACCTGCAAATCGATCAAACTTTTCTTCCGCCCCGGGAACTGTTTCTGAACATTGCACTGTCAAGTTTTAAAACAGAATATTACCAATATTTCTAAAACTGTATAACTTATCAATTTCAAACAAAGTTGGTACATGTGTGAAATACAAATCTATTGAAGCACTTACCTTCAACTTGAATCTTGTGGTTCTAAAAATAAATTAAGAAAATATATTTTTGCTATATAAAAACCATTGGTCTGGAGTTAAGTCATTGAGTGTGTGCTTCTTCTATTGCTTGTGTGTGTGCAACAAATGCTTTGCACTACCTTCTGATAAGCCTAACTGCACGACCACACTACCACAAAAGAGAGCATTAGTATTATCTACTTTAATCAATCAATCAATCAATACACTTATAGAGCGCACTACATACCCTTGAGGGTCTCAAGGCGCTAGGGCAAAAAAAAGGAAGGGGGGGTGCTGCTACTGCTCGAAGAGCCAGGTCTTGAGGTGTCTTCTGAAGGTGAGCAGGTCCTGGGTCTTTCTTAGGTTGGTCGGGAGGGTGTTCCAGGTCTTGCCGGTGAGGTAGGAGAAAGATCTGCCGCCGGAGGATTTGCGTTGGATGCGGGGGATAGAGGCGAGGGCGAGGTTGGAAGAGCAGAGTTGTCGGGTGGGGTTGTAGAAGCTGAGTCTGTTGTTCAGGTAGGCTTGTCCGGTGTTGTGGAGTGCTTTGTGTGCGTGGGTGAGGAGCTTGAAGGTGATCCTCTTGTCGACGGGGAGCCAGTGCAGGTCTTCCAGGTGGGGGGTGATGTGGCTTCGGCGGGGTATGTTGAGGATGAGTCGGGCGGAGGCGTTTTGGATGCGTTGAAGGCATTGCAGGTGTTTGGACGGGATGCCTGTGTAGAGTACGTTGCCGTAGTCGAGCCTGCTGCTGACGAGGGCCTGTGTTACTGTTTTTCTTGTTTCGGTTGGGATCCATTTGTAGATCCTGCGAAGCATGCAGAGGGTGTTGTAGCAGGAGGAGGAGATGACGTTGACCTGTTTTGACATGGAGAGGGATGAGTCGAGGATAAAGCAAAGGTTGCGTGCAAGGTCAGTTGGTGTTGGTGGGGTTCCCAGCGAGGCTGGCCACCACGAGTCGTCCCAGGCGGAGGGGGTGGGTCCAAGGATGAGGACCTCCATTTTGCCCGAGTTCAGTTTCAGCCGGCTGCCTCTCATCCAGTCGGCGACAGCCTTCATGCCCTCGTGGAGGTTGGTTTTGGCGGTGTGTGGGCCCTTGGTGAGGGAGAGGATGAGGTGGGTGTCGTTGGTGTAGGAGATGGTGCTGAGGTTGTGTTGGCAGGCCACTTGTGCGAGGGGGGCCATGTAGTAGTTAAACAGTGTCGGGCTGAGGGATAAGCCCTGGGGTACGCCGCAGATGATGTTGGTGGCTTCAGATTGGAAAGGGGGGAAGCGGACTCTCTGGGTTCTGCCGGAGAGGAAGGACGTGGTCCAGTCGAGGGCTTTCTCATGGATCCCTGCTTCATGGAGGTGGATTTCCAGAGTGTGGTGGCAGACTGTGTCGAAGGCGGCTGACAGGTCTAGGAGGATGAGGGCTGATGTTTCTCCATTGTTGAGTTGGCTTCTGATGTCATCTGTGGTGGTGAGGAGAGCGGTCTAGGTGATGTGGTTCCGTCTGAATCCGGACTGGGAGAGGTCGAGATGTTGTTGTCTTCGAGGTATCGGGTAAGTTGTGTGTTGACGATTTTCTCAATGACCTTCGCCGGGAATGGGAGCAGGGAGATGGGCCGGAAATTCTCAAGGTCTTTGGGGAACGCCTTCGGTTTTTTGAGTAGAGCGTTGATTTTGGCGGTTTTCCAGCTTTCTGGGAATCTTGCTGTTTCAAAGGAGATGTTGATGACCTTCCATAGGTGTGGTGCGATGGCTGTGTCTGCTTTGTTGTATATGTGGTGTGGGAACGGGTCTGACGGTGATCCAGAGTGGATGGAATTCATGGTCTTGCGAGTCTCTTCGTCGTTGATGCTGGTCCAGGAGGTCAGGCGGTTGGTGCGGGTGGAGTTCGAGGAGGGGGAGACTGGCGTGTTTGGGGTAGTAGGGGTGTTGAAGCTGTCGTGGATGTCAGCGATCTTTCGGTGGAAAGCGGTGGCTAGGGCGTCGCACAGTTCTTGGGAGGGAGGGATGTCGTTGACGGTGGCGCTGGGGTTGGAGAGCTCCTTCACGATGTTGAAGAGTTCTTTGGAGTCGTGAGCATTGTTTTCCAGGCGGGTTTTGAAGGAGAATCTCTTTGCTAGCCTGAGGAGTTGGTGATGTCTGAGTGTGGCGTTCTTGAGTGCTGTGTGACTGTCAGGTGTGCGTTCGTGGGTCCATTTCTTCTTGAGGTTAGGGCAGTTGCGTTTGGAGGCTTGGAGGTCGTTGGTGAACCAGGTGGCTTTCTTATTGGTTTGGTTGTTGGAGGGCTTTTTGAGTGGTGCGAGGCGGTTGGCGCAGTCGTTGATCCATAGCCTTAGGTTGTGGGCGGCGGTGTCAGGGTCGGTGGGCGGTTTCTGGGCTAGGGCGTTGGTCAGCTGATCTTCGGTGACTTTGCTCCAGCATCGACGGGGTGGTCGCTCAGTGTGGTGGTGTTTGTTTTGTTTCTTGAAGGTGAAGCGGATGCAGTGGTGGTCGGTCCAGTAGAGTTCGGTGGTGCGGTTGAAGGTGATGTGGTCGCTTGTGGAGAAGATGGGGTCTAGAGTGTGACCGGCGGCGTGGGTGGGTGTGTCGACAAGATGTCTCAGGCCGAGGTTGGCGAGGTTATCAATCAGAGTGGTGGAGTTGACGTCGTTTTCGAGGTGGAAGTTTAGGTCCCCGAGGAGGATGTAGTCCGTGGAGGCGAGTGCGTGGGTGCTGGCAAGGTCGGCGATGGCGTTGCTGAATAGTGCCCTGGGTCCAGGAGGTCTGTAGACGAGTGTTCCTCTGAGGGTGGTGTTGGGGATGGTGTGGATTTGAAAGTGTAGGAGTTCGGCGGAGTTGAGGGAGTCGTCCAGGTGGGTGTGGACTTCGAGGGTGGCCTTGTGGACGATGGCTATGCCTCCTCCGGGTCCATTGATGCGGCCTCTGCGGGAGATCTTGTACCCGTCCGGAATGGCTATGGCGATGTCAGGCGCTGAGGAGTCGTTCCACCAGGTTTCGGTCAGGAAGGCAGCGTCGGGGTGGTGGTGTCGAGCAGGTCCCAGAGCTTAATGGCGTGCTTACGTGCGGAGCGAGTGTTGAGGAGTATACAGTGGAGGTGGTTGGTCTTGGTCCTGGGAGGTTTATAGGCTCCGTCGCAGGTGAAGCTACAGTTGTGGCAGGAGAAGGGTCCGTGTGTGCTTTTCGGAGTGGCCTGGAAGCAGGTGTTGTCTCTAGCGGTGTTGAGTGCGAGGAGGGTGCTGGCATCGTAACGGAGGCTGGCGGTGTGGCTGTTGCGGGGTCCAGGGGATCTGGCGCTGGGCGCGGTCCAGGCTCGGACAGGCGCAGACGGGTCTTGCCTTTGGCGCGCCAGAGCGCGACCGCCATTAAGAAGGGAGGGGGGAGGGAGGAGCAGCTGGGAGGCGCGGGCGAATGGGGGTGCGGGGGTGGGGGGAGCGGTGAGAGAGCAGGAAAAAAAGGCGCAAAACGGGGGAGCAGTGGGCAGAAAAAGAGAAAAAAGACAAAAAGTGAAAAAGCTGAAAAAAGCTGAACAAAGATAGCCAAAGATCGAAAAAGATGGACAGTGCAACAGAGAACCAGAAAAAAACACTCTAGCGCTCACTAGGCACCAGGGAAGATCGGGTCCAGGAGGGCCTCGATCCCTTGGAGCAGCGAGGGCGGGGAGGGGGAGACACGGGCACGGCTCGGTGGTGCTGTGCACGCAGGGTGTGTTTCACCTAGCCAAAACAGGTCAGGGGACATTCACCTTAGCGCGCAGCGACCGCCATTAAGAAGGGAGGGGGGAGGGAGGAGCAGCTGGGAGGCGGGAGGCGGGAGGCGCGGGCGAATGGGGGTGCAGGGGGAGCGGCGAGGGAGCGGGAAAAAAAGGCGCAAAACGGGGCAGCAGTGGGCAGAAAAAGAGAAAAAAGACAAAAAGTGAAAAAGCAGAACAAGAAATGCAAGAATGCAGGAAAGAAAGACAAAGATAGCCAAAGATCGAAAAAGATGGACAGAGCAACAGAGAACCAGAAAAAAACACTCTAGCGCTCACCAGGCACCAGGGCGGATCGGGTCCAGGAGGGCCTCGATCCCTTGGAGCAGCGAGGGTGGGGAGGGGGAGACACGGACACGGCTCGGTGGTGCTCTGCTCACGGGGAGTGTTTCACCTGGCCAAAACAGGTCAGGGGACACTCACCTTAGCGCGCAGCGACCGCCATTAAGAAGGGAGGGGGAGGGAGGAGCAGCTGAGAGGTGGGAGGCGCAGGCGAATGGGGGTTCGGGGGGGCATGGGGAGCGGCGAGAGAGCGGGAAAAAAAGGCGCAAAACGGGGGAGCAGTGGGCAGAGAAAGAGAAAAAAGACAAAAAGTGAAAAAGCAGAAAAAAGCAGAACAAGAAATGCAAGAATGCAGGAAAGAAAGACAAAGATAGCCAAAGATCGAAAAAGATGGACAGAGCAACAGAGAACCAGAAAAAAACACTCTAGCGCTCACCAGGCACCAGGGTGGATCGGGTCCAGGAGGGCCTCGATCCCTTGGAGCAGCGAGGGCGGGGAGGGGGAGACAAGGGCACAGCTCAGTGGTGCTGTGCGCGCCGGGAGTGTTTCACCTGGCCAAAACAGCCTCTGTTAAGTCTCTGGGGAACCCCTGGACTCTGTGCACACCATATCTCACTTTAATATATTATAAACAAGCCAGCTTCCTATAGTGCTGTACCTCCACAAAAAGGAGGCACAACATCAGGGGCTGCTGGTCTGAGTCCCCCTGACCATACGTTCATTCACAACCCATATTCCCAAGGTGGTACCTCCTCAGACAAAGGCACCAGTCTGGTGTATGATGACTTCAACCGCACCAGATAGTCCTGGACTCTCCCCTGAAGGGTGTAAATCCTGTACTCCTTTGGGAGGCACAAGATCTAGCACACAATGACTTGAGTTGCACTAAACCATCTGGTCACACTCATAATTTGGTTTTTGTACCTCCCTGAAATGAGCCACACTGTCTAGTGCACAATGACTTGTAGTCGCATCAGACTCCCCGGTCATACAATTCGAAGCAAGTTTAGCCGTGCCATTCTAGGCCAAGTACAGCACAACTCAGGTTGCAACCCTCAGAGGGGCACCGTACACAATGAGCATGCAGACGAGGCTTACACAAGAGAAATGTGACACAATTAACAATAGCGGCTGATCCTGTTCACACCAACAAGACATTTCGGCATGAAGTGGTCCCCACAATGAAGGACACCTCATCTGAAGTGTGGGCAGTCCTTGGCAAGCTCCTCACCAGGCAATTTCAGTCTCCAGACGCAATACTTAGGCCCCACTAATGCTGCTCCTGCCAGGTGAAATCCAGCATACGATGTAGACGCAGCAGAGGGCACTACTCTCCATATATTACTGGTTACTGATGTAAGTCCCTCTTTGGAGGTCTTTAATGTCCCTGAGACCCCCTCAGAGAACAGGGGGCAAGCAAACCTGCCATTTGAAAGTTACCCTTAGGGATGCTACAGAGCAGCAGGCAATCAGCCCCAGGCCATTCTCTAAGGAGGAAGGGGAGCGCAGATCCCCTCCTCAGACAGTTATTCTCCTGGGCACAACAGATTCCTCTAGCAGTGTGCCCATGTGGTCCAGCAGCACTAGTCCCTGTCGCCATAAAGGTTACTCTGCCTTACAGATGTTGAGTACCCCTAGTTATACTAGATGGTTCCTTTGAAGTTAGGGGTGGTTCAAATGGTTCTCCTTTGAACCTCAGATGTCTCCCTTACATTTCCTCCCTGTCTACCCTGAGGCTCTGAAATACAAATCTTTATCTTTAGTGGGCCATGCTCTGGCTCCGAGAGACCAACTGTCAACAACCTCTCCCCCCATTCTATCTATCCAGGCCCCAAATGGCAGGGATCTGTTGTTCTGGATGCCTACGTTTTATAGGGGTCACCTGGGGAATGCACAGATGTGCTCTACCCCTTTGACCCGTTGAATGATGCCTAATTTACGAGACACCAGAACCACTTCAGAACCTAGAAATGCCAACTTCCCAGAAGTGGCATTATTAGGTCATCAATGACAAAACCACCTTTACCTTCAGAAGGGGTTTGTCATCCTGAATTTGATTATACTAAATATCATGAGGCTGCTCCCCTGCAATCCACTATTGCATCCAGACTTAATAAGAATCGTTATCCCATCTTACCTTATGGGCAGAGCAGCCCTCATAGGTAATGTGAACAGGCATGGGTATTTGACACTCCCTGGGGTATATATGCCCTGGTGCACTCCCATGACTGCCAGGGCATGTGGGGCACTTTCTTGAAAGCCACCGCAAAGGTGCATGTGCACCAATACTGGCTTGCTCCATCAGGCTCAGTTCCTATATTAGAGTACCCGTCAGCAAGTGTGCACACCCTGGCAATGATGTCAACTTCAAAACCTACATAGGAAAATCACAAGAGTGCAAGTTGCACACCTGGGCGAGTGATACCAGCCACCACTTACACATGGCAACACCCGTGTTCAATTAAGCACACACTGGCAAGATGTGCCAGTCTCATCTAAGCGTATGACACCCTGGTGCAAGTAGACACCTCGAAGCCAGCTATGCCAAGCTCCCCTATTTACGAACTCCCATGTCCACAGGGGCATGGAGAGGCCCCCTGGGCCTTGGTCACTATATTATCCAGCACCTCTTGACAAGGGTGCCCATATTGGTAACGTATGCCCGGCGCAACATACATGAAATCCCCATTTGTGTAACTGTGCACCCACTGGCCTTGTATGCCAGGTTCAGTATCCAAGGCCTCTGTGCACACCCTGGAGTGAGAGCCTCTGTCTGATCTCTGCAAACCGGCAAGGCAGTGCCGGGTTGGACAGAGCCTACTGCACATGTATGTTTGGCTGGCCCGAGACAGCTGACCGAAAAATACATGCGTACTGAGGGAGAGTGCTGTGCACCCCCCTCCGTCCCCGTCACGCCAGTTGCTCCACCTACATTTATAGTAAAAACATAATAAAAAGAGTTTATTATGTTTTTACTAGAAAGGATTTGCAGCTCCTGCTGATGGCGGGGGGCAACGCTCTCCGCCATAGCTGAGGAGCCGCCCCTGGTAAGTTAGATGTCTAATTGGATGGCTGTAATTCAGAATATCACCTACAGAAACATCGTCTGACTCATATTTGGAGTTCTAAATATCGTTAACAAAAACATGTGTCCAATTGGGTGCATATTTCCTATTAATAATTCCAATGGGGCAATTTATTATCTAATCAATGTTTACAAATACAATATTCTGACAATTATATTCTGGTGCCATATAGATTGGATAGAAGAATACGTAAGGGAGTAAAAGTAGCTCAGACATTCGCCTTTCAAGGGCATACATATTAAAAGTGCTTGACATATCCCTATATCAGGGATGTTCAGGGTTATAGAGGCACAAGTTCTCTTAGCGAGAAAGGAAGTTATAAGTAAACACAAAGCACTCTATGTGAAGGATTACTTATCAACAAAGACAGTAACAGAAAAATCACCTTGTAACAGTCAGGCCCAGATTTATTAAACGTTTATGCAACACACCTTGGTGTGCTGCGTGAAAGGGAAGAGCCTGGAATGTGCCATATTAACTAATATATGGGGCACTCCTGTCCTTTCCTGTGCTGGGAAAAATATGCTGCCTTGCATCGTCATCCGCGCTGTTGTGCAAGGGTGCCTGTGTTGAAGGCAGGATTGTTTTTGTGCAGGAAGGGACCACATCCTGCACAAAAACAATCCTCTGATGCTTTCTTCTCCAGCACATATACAAAGAGGAAATAACGAGAAGATACAAAGATATTTCTCCTCATTACAACCCCTCTTGGAAGTCTTAGCATTTTGATGCATTCCCAGGTTCACCACTCGTGGCAAATCTGGTAATGTGCCAAAATGAATAGGTGGGAACATCCACACTCCACCCATGGAATGCCTCCCTGGCACAGAGTATTGCAAGACAGCAACTTGCACTGCCTTGTGTTACACCAGGTTTACCAAGCACCTTAGGGCCATGCAAAGTGGCCTTGCGTTGGTTGGTAAATCTGTCTTTAGTATTGCATTGCTCTTGCGTTACCTTTCATGATACAAGGGCAACACAAGACAATGTAGATTTTCCTAGTCTAATTTTATTAAAGACACGGAGGCGAGTATTTTGCATTTCTTTTCTTACTTTAATTAAACAGCAGCAGTCAAGAAACGTACTACAGTTCCCATGAGGCTAGGGAAAAAGAGCCAATGGGAACAAAAACGTAGACACAACATGTAAACCAATAAGCATGCATATAGGGCATTATGACATCACTTGACTGCGAACAGCCCTCTTTTCTTGCGAGATAAGTCAGTTAGTACTAAATAAAGGAAAAATGGCAAATAGAATAAGAATAGCCATGATAAAAGATAATAAGTAAGAACAAAAGTTCAAAATTCCAGGAAACCGAGAATGATCCCGGCATACAGCATCAGCAGGAAGTCCAATTCTGGAAGATGACGATGAAGATTGGAGAATGGAAATTCAGGAAGAAGACGATGCTTCAAGTGGAAGGTTGAATGGTGGACGTTGATGCTGAAAAAAGGGGGGGAACAAACAAAAGTTAAACAATGTGGAGGGATAATACTCGCCTCTGTGTCTTTAATAAAATTAAGACCTTCCGTCAAAAGACTAGGAAAATCTACATTTTATGTCAAGACCAGAGGCTCCTATTATGCGAGTTCAAGCATATTAATTATATTCAATGAAACGTTATCAACAGATTTACAAACTTTAAATACATTGTCATTCGACCAGTCTGTAGATTTAAGAATATCCTCTAAACGGGAACCTGCCCAGAAGGCTTTGGAAGCCATAGCTCCCCTGGAAGAGTGAGCCCCAAACATGGAAATGTTAATGCCTGCTAAAGACATAATCCATTTGACCAAACTAGCCAAAGTAGAGGCCGAAACAGGATTAAAGGGTTTTCTAAATGAAATTAGAAGTTGGGATACAGAGGGCGTTCTTAAATCTGCAGTCTTTTGTTCATAGACTTTTAAGCATTGACCAACACATAGCTTAGGGTGATCTGGAAAATAAGGATAAAAAACTGGAGATAAATTGGTTTTGGTTCGACGAACCACCGTAAATAAAACCCCAGAAGGAGTAAATTGGCGATTAGAAATATCTAACGGTTTGACATCAGAAAGATGTTTGATAGAAACAAGACATAATAGCATTGTTAACTTAGCAGATAAAATTTTTAAGGTAAGCATGACATTATTGGGCCATGACAGAAAGAATTTTAGAACAATGTTAACATCCCATAATTGTCTATATTTGGGCATAGGGGGATTAGAAAATTTTACTCCCTTTAAAAGACGGCAAACAAGAGGATGTTCTCCAACTGGTTTTCCATTCACGTAGGTATGGTTGGAAGAAATAGCTGATCTATATCGGTTGATGGTGCGAAAAGCTTTACCTTTGCTGGCTTCAGCAGCTAAAAAATTTGCGATAAAAATCACATCTGCTGAAAAGGAATCAATGTGTTTTCCCAAACACCAGCTGTGCCATAAAGACCAGGCTGATTTGTAAGCTTTCTTGGCCCCTGGAGCCCAGGATTGTGATATGAATTGTGAAGCTTCTGATGAAATGAAAGGGAGAGATTGGGAATTCCCTAGATTTTCCATGCTGACAGGGTGAGAAGATTGTCCAAGATGAGAGGGTGAGTACGATAAAGTGGATCCAAAGTGGAACGAAGGAAGAAGGAAAGGAAAGTCTATTGAGAGTTCCAAGAGAGTTGGGAACCAAATTTGGGTTTGCCAAAATGGAGCTATGAGCACTAAAGAAGCTTGCTGTCGTCTGATCTGAGCGAGAACCCTGCTGATCATGAGAAAAGGAGGGAAGGCATATCTCAGGGAGATTGACCAATCCTGTAAGAAGGCATTGGATGCTAAGGCCAACGGATCCGGACGCCAACTGAAGAATTGAGGAGCTGAGTGTTGAGACGGGATGCACACAGGTCGATAACTAAAGAACCCCATTTGTTCTGGATTTTTTGAAAAATTGAGGCATGGAGTTTCCAATCGCTCGAGTTCCTAAGGTGACGCGATTGCAAATCTGCTACTGAATTGAGAGTTCCTGGAAGGTACTCTGCATGAACCGAAATATGGTTTGAAAGGCAAAATTCCCAAAAGCCTTTGGCTAGTTCCGCCATGGGTTTGGATTTCGTGTCCCCGAGGTGATTTATATATCGGACTGTCGAAATGTTGTCCATTCTAAGAAGGATAGCACAACAAACTTTGTTTTTTGCGCGGCTTCTGATTGCAAAGGAGCCCACAAGCATCCCTAAACAGTTAATATGCAATTTGGACTCCTCTAAAGACCTTGTACCTCCAGTCGGGATTGGCCCACATCGGGCCCCCAGCCTGAACGACTTGCATCTGATTCTAGTACTAGATCTGGGGCTGATGCAAAGATAGTTCTTCCATTCCCGGTGTCTAAATGGTCTATCCACCATTGAAGTTCTGTGCGTGAATCGAGATCTAGAAGGATAATGTCTGAATATGATAGGCCTTTTCTTAAGTGAGGCTTAGCATATTCTCATATTAGCATTTCAGCTGCAACAGTAGCATGAAATGAGGGTCCGCATAAATTAAAATAAACGCTGAATTTTACTAATAAACATTCATTTTCTACTGCTGTGAGGCCTGCTCCTCTCATAAGCTAACATTAGGGCTACCGTCATACACTGTTTGAGCAGTAGATTCTGATTAGAAAGGGGTAAACAGGTCATGTTTAGTATGTCCAGAATGGTAATACAAAATCCTGCTCATTGGTGAGGTTGGGTTTTATATTACTATTTTAGAAATGACACTTTTAGAAAGTGAGCATTTCTCTGCACTTAAGATCCATCTGTGCCTTACAGCCTATCTCCAATCCACGTCTGGGCTAGGCTGGATGATAGCCCGCTTGTGCATTTCACCCAGACAACCACAAACACAGGATACTCAGTCACACCAGCACTCATCTGCCTACTGAATGGGTCTTCTTGGGCTGGAAGGGTGGAGGACCTGGCACTTACATTCAAAGGCTAGTGGCCTGCACTCACACAATGGACTGCCAAACACCTTACTGGGATCCTGGGAGACAGACCTGTACTGAAAGGGAGCCTTGTGCACTTCAAAACCACGTTTTGAAGTCTCCCCCACTTCAAAGGCACTTTTGGGTATATAAACTGAGTCCCTGACCCCACCAACTCGGACACTTCCTGGGACAGACACTCTGAACCAGATCCTGCAACCTGCCAAGAGGAGCTGTCTGGCTGTCCAAAGGACTCATCTGGACTGCTTTGCTGTGAAGGACTGCTGCCTTGCTGTTACCCTGCTGCCTTGCTGGCCTCTGACTCTGCTGAGAAGTGCTCTCCAAGGGCTTGGATTGAGCTTGTCTCCTGTTCCTGAAGTCTCTGGGCGAAAAATACTTCTACTCTTCAAGGAAACTCCTTGTGCGGCGAAAATCAACTCACAGCCTGCTGGAATGGACACACAGCCTGCCCAGCGGTGAAAGAATTACTGCATCGCCAAACCGGAATGGCGCAGCCCAGCACCCCAAGTGGAGATCGGCTCAGCGCCTGCATTGCGACCAGAACTTCGACGCACAGCCATACCGGATCGATGCATCGCCGAGCCGGAACGACGCAGCCAGACTTCCTACATGAGGAATCAACGCAGCACCTACCATGCAACAGAAACGCTGATGCATCATCGCACTGGATCGACACAGCACCTGTGACTTTGTCCTGCATGCCCAGGATTTCCACGCATCATCCCTGGGTGTCAAAAGACCCCGCATCGCAGTGAGGATCCAAGATTGAGCGCCGGAAATCGAATCAAAGTCCTTGCAGCGTGACAAGAATCGATGCATCATCAGTGCGTATGAGGAAATCCGACACATACCTTTCTTTTTCCATGCATCTCCTCCTCTGCGGTCTTCGTGTGTGTAATTTTGAAGCATACCAGGTACTTTGTGCACACAAGAGACATTTTGTTGATTTTTAAAGACTTAAGACTCTTCTTATCATTGCAAAAGTGGTATTTCAAATTGTGCTTATCAAATCTTGATAATTTTGACCTTAATTTACTCAGATAAATATCTTATATTTTTCTAAAACCGGTGTAGTGTATTTTTGTGGTGTTTTCACTGTGTTATTGCATGATTTATTGCACAAATACTTTACACATTGCCTTCTAAGTTAAGCCTGACTGCTCAGTGCCAAGCTACCAGAGGATGGGCACAGGATAATTTGTATTGTGTGTGACTTACCCTGACTAGGATTGTGGTCCCTACTTGGACAAGGGTGTATACCTCTGCCAACTAGAGACCCCATTTCTAACATACATAATATTAGCATTATGGAAATAAACATTCTAACTTTTACATAAACAATCAAAAAAGAGGGCGAGGTAGTGAGTGATTGGCGCTCCTATTCCAAATATTCTAGCTTCATATAAGTATATCAACACGGTGCACAAAACTCCACCCTCCAAAATTACCTCCACGATATACCAAAAGGATATCTAACATCAAATTCAAGAGTAATGGCACACATGTAGTATTTAATTCTTAACAGACCAATGATACATTTTAAGCAATAGTAATCTAATATAATACAATTACCTTATATAACACAAAACAGTTGTCTTTATACAAATTTGTTAAACCTATTACCAAAATATTTCTCTCTCTGAACATTCCACAAAAATATTAACAACTGTTCACAATCATGAGTCTAGTTCCGTTCATAATCCTATACATTATCCAATTAACACAAAAAAATATATATATTTTAGTACTATCCAACTTTGTTGTTCGTATTCACAATCCCATAGTTAGTCCAATTATCACAAATTATATAACCATAGTTTCCAAATTGCTTGTCCGTCTGTCCCTCAACACGTGTTTCATCCGGGGGAGTACCCCTGGGATTTCCTCAGGACTTTCTTGTCATTAAGGTTTCATCAAAACTTCCTAAAACAATATTGCCATATAACATAAATAAATTTCGGCTTTACATTATTAATCTCTGACCTAATTTTTAATCATGTGCCAACCTAGTAACCTGGTGAGAACCATGCAAATTGCCTTCATTTGCCTTTTCTTAGTGATATCTCTTATTGTGAGACTAAGTAAAAATATTTTTATTTTTTATTTTACCCCAATAAAGTGTATACTGTATAATAGTGAGTATAGAAAAAGTAAGTGCAACCACCAATACATTAGATTTTTTATAAATTAAATTAGATAAAAAGTCATTAATGATAGTGTGTGCCGTGCTCCTCCCTATTTCAGAAGGACCCCCCTGTGCTTACTTATACCCCCAATGGCTAGAGGTGTATCCCCCTAATCCACTTAATTTTACCTTACTAGCTCCGTTGTCATTTATTCCTTTAGCATTTCATAGCATCTCTTGATTTTCGAAGAGTATAATCTGTTTATATATATACATTACACGGATCGGACGAACTTTTTTCGCGGGAGATAATTAATTGGATGTTATTCCATAATAGATACTACAGACAAGTAAGACTTGGATACAGAATTTAGAATATAGGAAGTTAAGGGAACAAGAAAATGGTGAGTGCCTTATAAGATTGAAACTAATACTATAATCTGCTATAAAAAATGAACAAAATCAATGAAAATACTGATGAATGTGTCATATCGTATTATATATATAAACAGATTATACTCTTCGAAAATCAAGAGATGCTATGAAATCTCAATTTAATTTATAAAAAAATCTAATGTATGGGTGGTTGCACTTACTTTTTCTATACTCACTATTATACAGTATACACTTTATTGGGGTAAAATAAAAAATTAAAATATTTTTACTTAGGCTCACAATAAGAGATATCACTAAGAAAAGGAAAATGAAGGCAATTTGCATGGTTCTCACCAGGTTACTCAGTTGGCACATGATTAAAAATTAGGTTAGAGATGAATAATGTAAAGCCAAAATTTATTTATGTTATATGGCAATATTGTTTTAGGAAGTTTTGATGAAACCTTAATGACAAGAAAGTCCTGAGGAAATCCCAGGGGTACTCCCCCGGATGAAACACGTGTTGACGGACAGACGGACAAGCAATTTGGAAACTATGGTTATATAATTTGTGATAATTGGACTAACTATGGGATTGTGAATACGAACAACAAAGTTGGATAGTACTAAAATATATATATATATATATTTTTGTTTTTGTTTTGTTAATTGGATAATGTATAGGATTATGAACAGAACTAGACTCATGATTGTGAACAGTTGTTAATATTTTTGTGGAATGTTCAGAGAGAAATATTTTGGTAATAGGTTTAACAAATTTGTATAAAGACAACTGTTTTGTGTTAT
This sequence comes from Pleurodeles waltl, assembly GCF_031143425.1. Lineage (NCBI taxonomy): Eukaryota > Metazoa > Chordata > Amphibia > Caudata > Salamandridae > Pleurodeles > Pleurodeles waltl. The sequence goes on along the minus strand of NC_090450.1, from coordinate 678,133,466 downwards.
ATAAGGTAATTGTATTATATTAGATTACTATGGCTTAAAATGTATCATTGGTCTGTTAAGAATTAAATACTACATGTGTGCCATTACTCTTGAATTTAACTTTTACATAAAGGTGTGGGTATTCATTGCCAAGGGGGTCATGATGCGTGGAAATTACTGACTCTCAAGATTATTGAATCTATTGATTGATATTGTTATTGATTGGTATTGAAATTGGGTCAGATGGTGGGAATTACTCTAAGCACAGTCAAAAGGTCCATCAAACCTCTAACGCATCCCCTTATAAATGAAAGATAAAAAAAGCCAAATAAGGTCAGACGCGCTAACAGAGATGGTAACAGAGAGTAATGGTTAGTCTCCTTAAGAGCCTATCATAAGGCCCGGTACATGGTTACATCTCCTTAAGAGGCCACCACGAAAGATTCCCCTTCAAAAATTAAGATTTTTCAGATTTGATGATACAAAGTGGAGAGAGAATGTGTCCCTAAGAACTTAGGATGACTTTCCCAAAACCTTGGATCTTGCCAATGATTGTTTGAAGATGTTCTTGGCGTTCTAGAGACAGTGCAAATTGAATAGGTTTTGCGCTTGCACCGCTTATGCAAATCGCAGGTGAATTGTGAGGTTTGGGACATTTTAAGGAGTTTGCGTACTCCAATTAAAGTTGTTGAAGGAGTTTGCATACTCCGAAGTGTGAGAGTTGGTAAGTCATCAAACTTCACATGTGTGTGGCTCTTTGTGCTCAAAATTGTCCACATGGTTGTTGGTATATGGTTCCTGCAAGGTCTAAGACTCCGGAGTATATTGAAAAGTGTATGAGTCACTTGGTTTTTGTTGTAACTTGCCTGGTTTAACAGGTCAATCCGGCATAGTTGACAAACTCGAGAGTGCGTGTTAAAGTGAGTGAAAGGCATTTTGACTGAGATCTGGCGAGTCCTATGTGCACCAGGACAGACCCACTGATCAGTTGAGAGTAAAATTTGTGGGTCAAATTTTGCTTGCAAATCAGGTAAACTGAGAAAGAAAGAGTAGTTCCTAGAGCGAAAGACCTTCAGTGAAAACTCCATAAGGTTTCTGAAGCGATTGTGTTACCCTACCTGTAGTAAAAGGACAAATTGGATTTTTGATTTTGTTTAGTGCTCACAATAATTTTGCATTAGTTGTATGAGACTGAGTTTAGGAGGACAAGCCATAAGACTTTGTCAGCCGTTGTACGTGTGAGTGTGATGTCATTGGAGCCGCGCTGGGATAGGTTGGTTAGTGAGAAGGGTCATGCGCTGATTGGCAGACAACTGTGAAGAGCAATTGGTTGAGAAGGTCAGCGAAAAGGATCTTGGGATTGAAAGTCCCTTCCTGATTTGATTAAAAATAGCATAAAAGTCACATAGATTAAATGTTTCAAAGCTTTAAAGAGTGCCCTAAGGGGAGATACATATATTTCAACGGGTATAGGAGAAATTCCACCGCCAGAAGGTACACCCACCTATATGGAATTCAAAGAGAAGGATGCTGCACCATGTCGTTGGCTGAAATAATGGTGCAAAGTGACAGAGAAAGACGGGAGTTTAGCATTTCCTGCCCATGGAACATTTAATTTGAAGGAGCTTAGAGAATTTGAAGAGGGTGCTGCAGCACCAAATATTTGAGAGGAGAATGAAAAAAAAAAGCTGAGAAAACACTAGCAGAAGCTAGATGGGGCAGTGATCAGAAATTTTGGAGAACAGAGACTTTACAGGGATTAAGTTGTTTCGTGCAATTACACAGGAGAGTGTGAACAGAGCTAGAAAGAGTAATAAGAAAGAGGGATTCGTATCCTTCCGATGACCAAGAGCAGAAATCCACAAGATCTAGGGAGCCTTTGAAATATGATGAAGAGTCAGATGATGATGAATTCCTTTTACAGTTGTTGAGAAATCGTCCCTCGCCATATGCAGCACATGAGGGAAGTTCAAGCACCAGTGTAGGTCCTACAGCCCCGATTTCAGTTGAATAAACCCAGAGCCAGGTACAGGTTGGCCATAATTCTCCAGCTACTTCGGCAGTTAAAAGACTTGTCACAAATGGAAATTCCAAGAATTTACCCTGATGTACTCATTGTAGATACTGCAACAAACTTGACAGTGCCGACAGGACAACTTTACCAGAAGTCAACATTAGTCCACAAAGTGTCCACCCCAAATCTTATGTCCCTGATACAGTCAGACAGTGCCACGATACACCCCTATAATAGGATCACAGACAGAAATGTTCACCGTGACAAATCAGAATACAAGACTAGTGCACACACAAGAGCCAAATGTCAGACCAAGCGCAGATGCAGTGTCAGTACCAATTACCATAGGTCCGGTCATACTGTTGTTTTCCCAGGGGAAATAATTAGAACAGTGAGCAGAAATCTCTGAACCCGAGCGTAGAAAGGGAGAGATACAACGCAAATACAAGAATGACAACTCCCATGAGGCCACTGTTTGATGGAACAGGTCCGTTAATTGATTTAAGCCCTTTCAGGACTCCTCTAAATAATGAGGTGAAATCATACATAGGTCCAAATCCAAGCATGTTGACACTGGAAACCCTGAATCTGACAGTACAGCAAATGCCAGCTGTGAGTGACAGCAACATTATGTTACAGGGTTTGACAGCTCAGCAGTTAACAGTGGCTACGGAGATTGAGTAGCACTCAAGGAGATTCTAGTGGAGGAAGTGCCCTGAATTTGACCAAACTCAGACTAGAGCCTGAAGACTTAATTGAGGGAACCATGGGGTTAGACAGGATTGACACGTTCAAAGAAAACGAGTTGCGTAACTTATGCAAACTGATTACTAACAAAGCAGGAATAGTGCATCAGAAATTGGCAGACTTAGCAGAGAAATATGGCACTTGAAGAGAAGTTACAGATTAGATTTTGATTCAAAAGACTTTGAGAACATGAGAATACCAGGAATGAAAATTCACCTTATAGAATTAATCCAGAGCAGTGGTTCCCAACCTGTGGTCTGGGGACCCCTGGGGGTCCATGATGCCTCATTAGGGGGTCCTGACTGCTTAGCAAATTTAATAATATTAACAGATTAGGTCCACAGCTTTAAGTAATGACTCATTGGAGGGGACCCTGGATTCCAATAATGATTCAGTGGGGGGTCCTCGGGTTCAAGTTCTGATAAAGTGGGGGTCCACAGAAGTCAAAAGGTTGGGAACCACTGATCCAGAGCATTCAAACATGGGGAGCCTTAGACAACTGGAAAGGAAGATGGGTGAAGAAAAGAGACAAGAAGAAAAGGGATTCCGCAAATCTTACTGCAAATATGCAGCAGTTTGAGGACCCTGTGAAAATTCGACCAATGAGAGAGATTCCAGGAGGGAATTTTGTCCATGTCCCTTGGAGCAGAAGTGATATTCTGTCATTTACAAATGATTATACTAGATTAAGAGAGAAGCCAATAGAATGGTACCAACAGACAGACAGGTTTGTGAAGCTAGCAAAATTCCTGTGGGAGTATTTGAACACCCTGTTAGAGATAGTAGTTCCAGCAGACTTATGGATTGAATGCAAGAGGAGCATAGATTGGCCGACAAGAGAACCTCAGAGAGATCCAGCAACAGGCTCACCGTCCCTTGACGCAATGAAATATTACTATAAGGTGACAAAATTTTTGAAAAGGAGAATTTCACCGAAGAACATTGACTGGCAGAGAATAGACGGGACAACACAGGAAGCAAAAGAGTCAATACATGCACATTATGAGAGATTGTTGCATGCATTCAAACATTACAGAGGTACAGAAGCAATTGAGCCAAAAGACATGATTTGTTTTGTGTTCAGATTTGTTGAAGGATTAAGACCTGAAATTAGCCAGGTGGTTAAGAGTCATTTGATTTGCTGGCAGGCAAAACCAATTGATGATGTATTGCAGTATGCAAAGTACTGTAGTGGCAAGACTGAGTTGAAGCAGAGAAAGATGAAAGAAAAGGCAATGGTGATGCAGATTAAAGTGGCACAAATGGGAATGCATTGTAATTTACCGCAGCAACAGCAGCAGGGAAATGTGGTGTTTCAGAACCAAGCCAAAGGTAGAGATCATGGAGGAACTGGAAATGGAAATCGTATCCGATGCAAGGGTTTTCAGCCCATGTAATAGGTGCAAAAGCCACGTTTGCAGATGCCCCGGTTGCAGCCAATGCAACAGCAAATTCAAATGCCTCAAGCCCCGATGGAGCAGCAGCATGTGATGCTTCCTCAGCAGGTCACAGGTCAAAGGTTTAACGAGAGTAATAACACAGTGCACCACAATTCCCGTTACACAATGGAATAAACGATGATTGGGTGAGAGAGAGTTCGGATGAAGAAGAATCTGTGCTTGCAGCTTCCCTAGAAGTAGATCAGAAAGGTCCATACGTAAAGGTAATGGGTCACAAAGTTTCATTCTTGGTTGACACAGGAGCTACACGCTCGACAGTAAGAACTACAGAAGTTTCAAACTTGCCCCTTTTAGGGAAAACAGTCGTGACTCAGTATTTGACCAACCCAATTTCAGAACCAGTTCAGGTTAAAATTGGCAACTTTAAAAGATTACAGAAATTCATAGTTTGTGACTGGAGTCGAGTATCCTTACTGGGAAGGGACTTGTTGAGTAAAACAAGATGCTTGATTACTTGCTCAAATGATGGAACTGAAATTCAGACAAACTGTGATGATGAGGATGACCCAGCTCCAGAGACAGATTGTGACACAGTGAATGAGGCCTGCCCTTTGATCAGCTTCTTTCTAGTTTTCACAGTGAGAGGTCTTCCTTCTGACTTACAGGGAACAGTTAAAATGAAAGTGTGTGATTTGACCTGAAAAGTCGTTGGTCTGATAAAAGGAGTTCAGCTAGTTAAAGTCCCCGTCAAGCAGAACACAATTTTCCACCAGATTCCTCAGTACCACATGACACAGGATACAATTGAAAGGATTGCACCTATAATTGCAGAATTTGTGAATCAAGGCGTTATAAAAGAAGTGTTGAGCAGTCCATGTAACTCACCAATAATGCGATTGCAAAAGCCCTGGGGGAAATTTCAAATTGTTCAGGATTTGAAAAAAGTAAATGACATTGTGATTAAATGTTTCCCTACAGTGCCAAATCCAGCAATGATTTTATTTCAGATCCCAGGCGATGCTGAATGGTTCACCGTGATAGACCTGTCACAAGCATTCTTTTGTCAGGATGTTTTTGGGAATGGTAAGCTATTGTCTCCAGTGGATTCCCAACTTTTCAGTCATTTCAAGGCCATTGCATTAGCTGACTCACAAGGAGTTACTGATCCTTCAGTTTTAGACCAAGCCTGTGTGAAAGCATTTTCTGAGTTGAGACAAAGTCTGTGCAAAGCCCCGGCTTTGGGAATGCCTAACTACACAAAACCCTTCACGTTGTTCTGTCATGAGCGTGATGCATGTTCTTTGTTTGTCTTGACTCAAGTCCATGGTGATGTGAACCGCCCAGTAGCATATTTTTCAGCTACTTTGGATCCAGTTGCAGCAGCTTTACCAAGCTGTCTACGTTCAGTTGCTTTGTTTTGACTGAGCCTCTCTCAGAATGAGAGCATTGTGATGGGATATCCCTTGACAATTATAGTCCCTCACTCCATTGAAGTTTTACTTACATGAACCTGAAATCATTGAAAAGGTGTAGAGTGCTTAACCCAGCAATAGTACTCCCGAAAGAGAATGTTGAAATTGACAAAGTGGAAGACGTTAAACATGATTGTCTTGAAGTAACTGATCTGTGCACTAAACCAAGACCTGATATTAGAGATACCCGATAGGAGGAAAATGACCAAATTATTTTTGCCAATGGTTCCTGTTTAAGAGACAACACAGGAACACTGAGAGCAGGATATGCTGTGTGCACAATTTCTGGTATACTTGAAGCATCCTGGCTTTGAGGAATATATTCAGCACAAGTGGCGGAACTGGTAGCTCTTACTAGAGCATGCCATGTTTCTGCACAGCTTAACATTACCATCTCTATGGACAGTCAGTAAGGATTTGAAATAGTACAGGATTTTGGCCAGTCGTGGTCACAGAGGGGTTTCGTGGCCTCTCCTGGTTCACCAGTCAGAAATGGTAAGAGAATTCATCAATTGTTGCAAACTATTCAAATGCCTGAGAAGACTGCTGTGGTGAAATGCAGTGCATGCCTGAAATCACAAGATTTTGTGTCAATGGCAAATGGATATGCGGATCAAGTCACAAGGTTTTGCACATTGAACAGTATATTGTTCAAAGATAAATGGGAATTGTTACCTGAGGAAGACAAGATGTGCCCAAGTTATGCATTACATCTTATAGATACCTTGGAAGAACTGAAAGCATTGCAGGATAACATTGAAAGGGAAGAGAAAAAGTCATGTGTCAAATTGAAATGTGTCCAGTGTGAGGATGAACTATGGGTTTCAGAAGAGGGTCAATTAGTCTTGCAAAATAGTTTGTTGACTCAAATGGCTAGATATTATCATGGTTGAACACATTTGGGGAGGGATGCTATGATTCGAGTGTTGAAACCAAATTGGTTCAATCCAAAGTTTAGGCATGTCCCCAAAGCAGTTTGCCATCATTAAGTCATTTGTCAACAAATGAACGTGGTCAAAGGGACATTGGTCACTTTGAGCCACACTTGAAGAGCATGAGGTCCATTCAGCAGAACGCAGATGGATTTTATTGAGATGCCTGTGTGTGGAGGACTGAGATAGGTGTTGTTGATTGTCTCCATTTTTATCTGTTGGATAGAGCCATAGCTGGATGTTTTTTAAAATTTGTGTTGCTAAATTGTTTTGCATGAAGCCCAAACATGCTATTTTAATCAGAAGGTTAGATTGGAGACTCACCGAATATGTTTGCTAATTATTAACAACAGTTGACGTGATTTCTTTGCTGAGTCTAAATGTATGCTATTTCTATTTCTCAGTTATTCTTGCTATTGAGGTGTACTGTAATCCTAGAATGTGTGACCATACATGCTTTGATTAGATTGAGATTCTTTGGGTGATTTGGTCAACCAGTGTTGTTTCTGTATGTTTATCATTTGATTTTGAGACTAAGGGGCAGATGTATCAAGAATGCATTTTGCGAGTCGGAAATAGCGATTTTTAAGAAATCGCTATTTCTGATTCGCAAAATGCAATGTATCACTTTTGCAATTCGGTAATAGCGATTTCTTAAAAATCGTAAATGCTATTACCGAATCGCAAATTGCGATACCGGCCCCCATTCGCACCTATGGGCCTGTAGGCCCATATTTGTGAATTTTTTGCATTTCCAAAACTGCAAATTCCTAACTGGAATTCGCAATTTTTGGAAATGCAAAGTCCAGGGTGCTGGGGGCCTTAGGCCCCCTCTGCTGCACCCCAAAACACTTTTTTACAACATGTAAGGTGCACACATACCAAAAGGGCATGTGTGCTTTACATGCAAATTAAAAAAATGCATTTTTAATGCATTTTAAAAATTTGCACATGGTTACTACCAAGTTCAACTTGGTGGTAAATAGCGATTCCTTAATGCCCAATTCGCATTAAGGAATTTCTTGTTACATGTGCTTTAGAAATCGCAAATAAGGATCCCTTATTTGCGATTTCTTATTTAGAGAGTCGCAATTTGCGACTCTCTAAACAGGGTCGCAATTTTAAGGAATCGCTAGTTTAGCAATTCCTTAAAATTACATTCAGAATGCCTTTGATACATTCTTAAATGGCTTTTTGCATTCACAAACGGGAATTCGCACCGTTTGCGAATGCAAAAAGCTTTGATACATCTGGCCCTAAGTTACATGATTTTAGCATTGTTAATATAGGGAAATAAACATTCTAACTTTTACATAAAGGTGTGGCATTTAACCTGTTGATGTCATCACGCGTATGCAGCGCATCATCATGCTTTTGCGGTCATTTTGGATTGGACTGACTTGCATTTTTATAATAATGGCCGACTAATTGTGTCAGACCTACTAGAAACATGTAGATTTTATTTTTAGTTCCTACATTGAGCGATATTGCTCCTTAGACATACAAGTATATTGGATTTTTTTTTGGCATTAAGGGAACTTTCACAGGGCTCGAAAAATCTACTTGACCACCCGCTATGGCGAGTTTTATTTTATGAGGTTGAGCTATTTTTAGAATCCACTTGACAAAGAACAGTGAATTAGCAATTAAGATGCCTTTAAATCATATTCTTGTGGTGAACTAACTGATTCACTGGTAAGAAACCAGCTAGTATCATGCACCAACAGTATTCACAGAATTGCTCGCTTAAGAAAGCTATATCTAGCAATAGTAGAAAACACATCTGGGTTGGGTGAACAAGGTGCAAACCAAACACAGTGTAGAGGAATTGAGTCATAACATAGGCCCTCATTATGAACACGGCGGTCAATTCCGCGCAGCTGGCGGTAAAAACACCAACAGAGGAGCGGGCCGGACCGCCAAATAATGAACCAAACGAAAGACAGGCATCCCGAAAACCACCCACCGCCAGTAGAGGAGTGCCGACGACGATGGCAGAGTCCACCCACAGGCTGACAGAAAGGCCCAACCCGCCCATCAAATAATGAACCACCAGTCCGCCGCCAGTTCCAGGGCGGGAACCACCGCCACGCAAAGCCAGGCGGAAATGAACCAAATCCAATGAAACACTCACCGGAGGCCCTGACAACGCGCCAAAGCAGACATGGAGCTGCAGATCATGCCAGCCCTGCTCCTTGCCATATACCTCCACGACCGAGACGCCAACGAAGACGACGACGGTAAGTACCGCAACCTACGAAACAAGGGAGGAAAGGGCACAGTCACATTCCCACCCACTCCACCCACCCTGCAATGCCCCCCCAACCCTTCACAGCAGCACAAGTCATACACCTCACAGTAAGAGGTACTTACCCGACACAAGGCAAATCCAACTTGACCATAGTACATACAAATGCCCACACCCAGAAACAATGAAACGAAAGACCAGGGTACAACAGTGTGCCGCCAAAACACAGGCCACACAGAAATATTTAATGAAAGCTCACAGAGCCAAATACTCCAAACAGGGCAAATGGTCAGTCCGTACGGCTACAAGTGCCTTGGGCCACAACTGACCCCACCCGCACGGCCCCGCCCCCCGCTCCCATTCGTCGCCCCCCCTCCCACCTCCTGCCCCCAGCTGACCCCTCCTCCCTCTTATGGCGGCCGCTGCGCGGCAGAGTTAGCGACCCTAGGGTAGGTCGCTTCCCCCGCCGCTGCAGCTCCACCTGCCCAGGCTCCTGCCACCTCCCAGCAAGACCAGCTAAACCGTAAGTACTCCCCCCGCCCAGCCCCTCGCCCAGCCCCTCGTTACTCACCTCTGTTTTTCTGAACTCCTGTCTTCTGCTCTGTCCTCCAACTTTTTCTTCGTACCTCTGCTGTCCTCTCTCTGTCCATCTCCCTTCGCTTTCTGCTCCTCCCTCTGGTAGCCATCTTCCTCCGGTTCTACTCTTCTCCTGCATCCTTCTCTTCCTCCTCATCGCACTTTCCTCGTGTTCTGCTCTTCCTCTGTGTCCCGCTCCTCTTCTTCACCGCATTTTCTTCCTGCTCTACTCTTCCTCAGTGTTCTTCTCTTCTTTCTCTTCTGCCTCACCGCGTTTTCCTCGTGCTCTGCTCTTCCTCTGTGTCCCGCTCCTCTTCTTCACCGCATTTTCTTCCTGCTCTGCTCTTCCTCTGTGTTCTTCTCTTCTTTCTCTTCTTCCTCACCGCATTTTCTTCCTGCTCTACTCTTCCTCAGTGTTCTTCTCTTCTTTCTCTTCTTCCTCACCGCGTTTTCCCTCGTGCTCTGCTCCTCTTCTGTGTTCTCCTCTTCTTCTGCACCCCATCCTGCGTGTTCTTTTCTTCATCTGTGTTCCTCTCTTCTTCTGCACCCCATCCTGCGTGTTCTTTTCTTCATCTGTGTTCTTCTCTTCTTCTGCACCCCATCCTGCGTGTTCTTTTCTTTATCTGTGTTCTTCTCTTCTTCTGCACCCCATCCTGCGTGTTCTTTTCTTCATCTGTGTTCTTCTCTTCTTCTGCACCCCATCCTGCGTGTTCTTTTCTTCATCTGTGTTCTTCTCTTCTTCTGCACCCCATCCTGCGTGTTCTTTTCTTCATCTGTGTTCTTCTCTTCTTCTGCACCCCATCCTGCATGTTCTTTTCTTCATCTGTGTTCTTCTGTGGTCTTCCCTTCTTCATCTGTACTCTTCTCTCCTCTTCCTCTGGGTTCTTCTCCTCTTCTCTTCTGACTCCTCTCCTCCTCTTCTTCTGGGTTCTTCTCCTCTTCTCTTCTGACTCCTCTCCTCCTCTTCTTCTGGGTTCCTCCCTTCTTCTCTTCTGACTCCTCTCCTCCTCTGTAATCCATCTCCTCCCTTCCCTATCTTCTTTCCCTTCCCCTCTATCTGACCCCCCGCCCTATGTTTTCCCGCCTCCACCACCCGCTCGGCCCGCTCCCATTAGTTGCCCCCCCTCCCACCCCCAGCTGATCCCTCCTCTCCCCCTCCTCCCTCTTATGGCGGACGCTGCGCGTCCGGGCACAGAGGGCGCACTGCTGGCGCTCCAAAGGCAAGCACGTCTGCGCCCGTCTGTGCCTGGACCACGCCCAGCGCCACGACCCCTGGCCCCCAGCATTCCCAAACCCCGCAGCACCGCTATGACCCCACCTCCCTCCACGCTCTCAACCCAGGACTCTCCAGAACCTGCTTCCAAGCCAACCCAAAACGCACTCATGGACCCTTCGCATGCCTTACCTGCAAGCATACCTTCCACCGCGACTGCACCCCAGCCACCAGCCCACGCGCCAATAATCATCTCAAATGCATCCTCATCAACGCACACTCCGTCCACAAGCACGCCATTGAACTATGGGACCTCCTGGACTCTACCGCACCGGACGTCGCCTTCATCACTGAGACCTGGATGAACGTCTCCTCGGCCCCTGACATCGCCACAGCCATCCCCGACGGCTACAAGATCACCAGGAGAGACCGCACCAACCAAGTCAGTGGAGGAATCGCCATCATTTTCAAGGACTCCATCAACGTCACTGCCTCCACCGAAGACACCCCCCTCGCCGCCGAACACATGCACTTCCAGATCCACACCGACCCCAGGACCACCCTCAGAGGAACTCTCATCTACAGACCCCCTGGACCACGCGCCCTCTTCAGCGAATCCATTGCTGACTTCATCTCCCCGCACGCCCCAGCCTCGCCGGACTACATCCTCCTCGGAGACCTCAACTTCCACCTGAAGCAGAACAACGACCCCAACACCACCACCCTGCTTGACAACCTCGCCAACCTCGGTCTCAAGCAACTGGTGAACACCCCCACCCACATCGCCGGACACATGCTCGACCCCATCTTCTCCGCCAGCAACCACGTATCCTTCAGCCACTCCTCCGTAATACACTGGACCGACCACAGATGTGTCCACTTCACCTTCAGACGCAAGACTCTCCACCTCCGCACACAACCCATCCCACGCAGACATTGGAACAAAATTCCCACGGAACAGCTTCTCTCCACTCTCAACGACAACCATCCCACCTTCTCCACCAACCCCAACAACGCAGCCCTCAGCCTCACTCATTGGATCACCAACTGCGCGGACAACCTCGCACCCCTCAGACACCTCCCAAGACAGACCAGCACCAGGAAACCTCAATGGTTCACAGACACCCTCAAGGAATCCAAAAGAACCTGCCGTACCCTCGAGAAAGCCTGGCGCAAAGACCACACAGTAGAAAACATGTCTGCCCTCAAAAACGCCACCCGCAAACACCATCAGCTGATCCGCGCCACCAAAAGAACTTCCTTCACAGACAGACTGGACAAGAACACTCACAACAGCAAAGAACTCTTCAACATCGTCAAAGAGCTCTCCAATCCTAACGCCAACTCCAACTCCATCACGCTCTCACAAGACCTCTGCAACTCCCTCGCTACCTTCTTCCATCGTAAGATCACCGACCTACACAACAGCTTCGGACACCAGACCCAGCCAACCACCACAGAACCTACAACCCCAGCCATCACCCTCAACGCCTGGACTCACATCAGCGCGGAGGAGACCAAAGTTACCATGAACACCATCCACTCCGGTGCCCCCTCGGACCCCTGCCCACACTTCATCTTCAACAAAGCCGATGACATCATCGCCCCTCATCTCCAGACTATCATCAACAGCTCGTTTGCTTCTGCCACCTTCCCCGAGAGCTGGAAACACGCGGAAGTCAACGCCCTCCTGAAGAAACCTACGGCGGACCCCAGCGACCTGAAGAACTTCCGCCCCATCTCGCTCCTCCCCTTCCCTGCCAAAGTCATCGAGAAGACCGTCAACAAGCAACTGACCAATTTCCTTGAAGACAACAACCTACTCGACCCCTCCCAGTCCGGATTCCGAGCCAACCACAGCACAGAAACCGCCCTCATCTCAGTCACAGACGACATCAGAACTCTGATGGACAACGGAGAAACAGTCGCCCTCATCCTCCTCGACCTCTCGGCGGCCTTCGACACCGTCTGCCACCGAACCCTAATATCCCGCCTGCACTCCACCGGTATCCAAGGACAGGCCCTGGACTGGATCACTTCTTTCCTCTCTAACCGCTCCCAAAGAGTCTACCTCCCTCTGTTCCACTCAGACCCCACCGAGATCATCTGCGGCGTCCCACAAGGCTCCTCGCTCAGCCCGACTCTCTTCAATGTCTACATGAGCCCCCTCGCCAACATCGTACGCAAGCACAACATCAACATCACCTCCTACGCCGACGACACTCAGCTGATACTTTCCCTCACCAAGGACCCCACCAGCACCAAGACCAACCTGCAAGATGGAATGAAAGACGTCGCAGAATGGATGAAACTCAGCCGTCTGAAACTGAACTAAGACAAAACGGAAGTCCTCACCCTCGGAAACACCCCGTCCGCCTGGGACGACTCTTGGTGGCCCACGGCCCTTGTCACCGCACCAACCCCCTCAGACCACGCACGCAACCTCGGATTCATCCTGGACCCACTTCTCACCATGACCAAACAAGTCAACGCTGTATCGTCTTCCTGCTTCCTCACTCTCCGCATGCTCCGAAAGATCTTCCGCTGGATCCCCGCCGACACCAGAAAAACTGTGACCCACGCCCTCGTCACAAGCCGCCTGGACTACGGAAACACCCTATACGCAGGAACCACCACTAAACTCCAGAAACGTCTTCAGCGAATACAAAACGCCTCCGCCCACCTCGTCCTCGACATACCCCGCAACAGCCACATCTCCGCCCACCTGAGACACCTGCACTGGCTTCCCGTCAACAAAAGGATCACCTTCCAACTCCTCACCCACACACACAAAGCCCTCCACAACAAGGGACCCGAATACCTCAATCGTCGCCTCAGTTTCTACACGCCCACCCGTCAACTTCGCTCCGCCAACCTCGCACTCGCCGCCGTCCCTTGCATCCGCCGCACCACGGCAGGTGGGAAATCCTTCTCTTACCTGGCGGCCAAGACATGGAACTCCCTCCCTGACAACCTCAGGACCACCCAGGACCACCCTGCATTCCGGAGGCAGCTCAAAACCTGGCTCTTCGAGCAGCAGTAACCCCCCCTCCCCTAGCGCCTTGAGACCCTCACGGGTGAGTAGCGCGCTTTATAAATGTTTTTTGATTTGATTTGATTTGACTCCCAAAAGTGCACGGTACTCCACCTAATGGGCAACAAAGGGGCATCCAGGTACCTCACGGAACAGGGACAGGGGTGGGGATTTGCAACAGGGGTGGACCTAGGACTTTCGTTTGGAAGGTGGAGGGGGGTGGGCTTGTCCTTTGAAGGGGGGAGGGTGTTTTGAGTGGGTGGAGCCAGATGGTCTAGGCTCTGCCCGAGCCTTTTTTTTCTCTGGGGAGGGGGCACGAGAATGTGAAGGGCGGACAGGGGTGGGCTGTGAAGTGGAAGGAGTGGAAAGGGCAAGGAGGTGAGCACGCTTGGGGACAAGACAGGGTGAGCCAGTGGGTTGGAAGAGGTCAGCACGGGAGAGGAAATGTTTTTCGGAGCAATTGGGGTGGTCCTGGATGAGGGCGTGGGAGTGGAGGCGGAGGCAGTGGATGTATGTGGTGTAGGGGTGTGAGTAGTGGGTGCAGGTGACTGAAAAGTATGCTGTGGTGTGGTGGATGTGTGATGGGTGATGGGTGAGTGTCTTGGTGCGTTTGTGTGTTTTTGGAGGAGGGGTGGACACAGTTGGAGAAGACAGGCAGCTAGTGTGGATGTATGTTGCGTGGGTGTCTGCAAGTCTGGAGAGTGTGCTGCATGTGTCAACTACAGTAGTTGTGGTGAGTGCAGGTGTGGTGTATGGGGTGCATGTATGGATGTCTGCTATTGTGAGAGTGCAGTAAGAGGAGCAGCAATAGTGACTGAAGGTGCAGTGCATGAGGGTGTGGATGTAGAAGGGACAGACAGGGATGCGGAAGAGGTGGGCACACTGGGGGAAGTGGATGTTGTGTGTGCATGTGTCTTTTGGCTGTGTGAATGCTTGTGGTGGGAGATGTGGTGCTTGTGTTTAGAAGTTTGCTTCTTGTGTGTTGATGTGCTTGACTGCATGTCTGAATGTGTGCTTTGGACGGGTGAAGGGAGTGGGGTGCTGGAAGGGGTAGAGGAGATTGGAAGGGGGACGAAATGGCCATGGAAACTGGATGCCGTCCAAGAGGAGGCCAGAGCCTGAAAAGATCTCTGTAGGGCAGACACGGCACCATGAATGCCATCAAGATAGGCATTTGTCTGCTGCATCTCTGATGCTAGCCCCTGGATGGCATTGACAATGGTTGTCTGCCCTACAGAGATGGTTCTAAGGAGGTCAATAGCCTCCTCTGTGGGGCAGCAGGGCTAACTGGGGCAGGGGAGGAGGTGCCTGGAGCAAAGGAGATGCCCATCTTTCTGGGTGAGTCGGCACGGGCAACTCGGTGGGGAGCAGAAGGGAGGGCGGTGATGGAATGGGGGGTGGCGGAAGATGTCACTGTAGTGGTGTGGCCACTAGGGTCCACCACCGCCGGGGAGCCCCCATCGGAGGAGGTCTCGGAGTCACTATCTCCAGTGGTAGTTGCCTCCCCGGTGGAACTCCCCTCGCCCTCCCACCCACTGGTCCCCTGGGCGTCAGATATCTCTGCCTCCGAGGATCTGTGGGCCACTGCTTCCCCACTTGCCGGTGCCTCAGCTCCCTCGCCAGATGTTGCTGCTGTACCAAACCAACACAAGAGAACAGGGATGGGGAGACAAAACAGGAGACACACTTGTAAATAGCTGAATGGAGGTACATAATTGCCAGGCATACACCCACCCAGAAGACACACCCAACAGCCAGCACCGTTCACTATGCCCATGGCCGTGCCCCTAACTACTGACCATGATACTGCTCTACACCTATCCCCTGAACTACCTAAGGAAGCAACGTGTGGGAGATCTGACAAAGACACCCCTACACCCATTGGGGACCATAATGTACATGGACACCAGTCAGAGTCCCTGCCTCTAAGCAGCATGAACCCTAATGCACACTCAGACATCCTTCAAGACTGAAGTTTGTGACATGAGTACCCACCCCCTTGTGACTGCTGTGCAGCCTTCAAGCACCCATCCAGGTCTGGGTACGCCACTGCCAGGATACGTCGCATGAGGGGGGTCAGTGCCCGACGGGCACCCCTTCCACGTTGGGAGGACTTCCCCAGCTGGGCTTCAGAGATCATACGCACCCAGCACCGCAGGTCCTCCCACCTCTTTCTGCAGTGGGTGCTCCGCCGGTTGTAGACCCCCAGGGTCCACACCTCCTTGGCGATGGCATGCCAAAGTGCCCTCTTCTGGTGGGCACTGACCTAAAAGGGTGACACAGATATGGAACACAGAGGTCAGGCACTTGCAAGATAGGTACAGCTGGCTAATTGTCCACCATAGGACGGACAGTACTCTCAGACTTACAGACGATACGCACGCAGCATGCCATGCACCACGGCCCATGCAGGCTCAGAGGTGTACACATATGTCCATTCAACACCATCCATTACACCAAACAGTGCCCCCAAACCCAGACTCACCTGTACCTCTGGCAGTCCGTACAGTTTTGCGTACAGGGGCAGGACCCCGTCCACTAGCCTCTCCAGTTCCTCCTGGGTGAAGGCCGGGCCCTTTCCCCTGCAACATGAGCCACATCCATTGCCAGAGGCAGACAACAGCAGTACACACAGTGGAGTACCTGTCCACATGAGATCAGGGAGTCAAGTGAATAATAGATGATTAAATTGCATACGTACCATGGCAGTGTGCACCGTAGCCGCCGGTGGTGATCATGATACGCCAGGATTCCCCATTGGCATCCACGTTAACCAATGACGGTGCGAACGGCCGTAAACACCGCCTTACGCTGTGACGTCAACCGCTAGCGGTATGAGGTCACTTCCACAACGAAAGGCCTGGATTACAGTGGGCAGACATTTTGGCAGTAACTACGCATCTATAAATAAAAATGTGCACAATGCAGGCCCTATTAGCCACATGAAGCACCTAAACATGTGACCATTCCGTAATATACCACACATGAAAAACTCTGTTCCCTCATTGTGGTGTAGATGTAAGTCTGTCAAGAAGCAGTTAATGTTGTGTCACTCCAATGAACTATGCAGTGCACAATTGATGACAATGTGTGCCTCTGTATGTGTGTTCATCACATCTTTTTGATACCCCTCGTAGGTACTGATCCTTGTGGCGAGGAAGGGCACCATCGGTGTACAGACCACTTGAGGATATGAGGACCATGGTGGAGCATCAGATCATAATCCGTTACAGACTCACACATGCAACAATTCAGGAACTTTGTGCTTTACTGGATCCTGCTCTAACACACTCCATTTCCGGGCCACACGCTCATTTCAAGTGACAGTGGGCATGGGTGCTGGATTTTCACAGCCAATAGTCAGCATGGTACTGACAAGATTTCTAAATGCATTTGTGCGACACCTGCAGTCCTATGTGAGGTTTCCCCAAAGTACTGACCTCTCTGCCATCAAGTCTGCATTCTATGCCTTTGCCAACATATCCCATGTTATAGGTGCCATCGATGTCACCTACATACCGATCATCCCCCCCAAGAGTCAGTGAACAGGTGTACAGAAACAGAAAGAACTTTCACTCCATGGACATCCAATTGGTATGTACTGCAGACCAGTACATCTCACATGTGAATGCCATGTTCCCAGGTTCAGTCCATGATTCCTTTGTGTTGAGGAACAGTAGTGTGCCACAGAGGATGGAACCACTCCAAGAGGACAGAGGGTGGATCATAGGTAAGTGTGTCTGTCACTAACTGACACATAGCAGACAGCCAGGCTGTCTGACTAAGGGGCTTAACAATGACTACTCTGTATTGCACCTTTTTCTAGATGATTCTGCCTATCCAAACTTGCGTTGGCTCCTGACACTAGTGAGGAATCCCAGGACGGATGCAGAGAGGAATTACAATGAGGCCCATGGACGTACTAGGAGGGTGATAGAGCGCACAATAGGTCTCCTGAAGGCTAGATTTCGTTGTATACATATCTCTGGGGGCTCCCTGGCCTATGGGCCTGAAAAGGTGTAGAATAGTGGTGGCCTGCTGCATCCTGCACAACGTGGCAGTGAGACATTCTATCCCCCTCTTGGAGGTGGAGGGTGCTATATGTCCTGACCAGCTACCTCAGAGAGGGGACGAGACCGTTGGTGATGATAAGGAAAGGGAAGATGTCAATTCCAGGACCCAACTGATACAACTTTACTTCCAATAACTGTGTGGGACTTTGGGCTGACATTCGGGTTGGTGACACATACTGTCAGTGTGCTCAGTCATATAGGGGGGGATGATAATGATAGGTGAAACATGGTCCAGTTCTGCATGGTACAGATTGATATTTTCTGCATTTACTTAGGGCCCACATTTAGGCACACAGGACTCCCTTCATGCACAGATTTGACAATAAAGTATTTATCTTCCAGTTGCATCCATACTTCACTTTGTTCACAATTTAACACAGGGGACAGTGTTACAGGTGTGATATGTTTTATTGGTTGCAGGGAATGAATAGTGCTATTTACAGTGATGGCAAGTCGTAAGGGGTGGGTGTCCTCAAAACCAACATGGTGGCAGCCTTGTTGGTAGTATTGATGGGTCCATCTTTTCTTACATTAGTTCATATTGCCTCTTAGCAATGTGTGGTGGCTGATTGAGTGGGATGGTTGCTGTGCAGATTGTTGTGAGTTACTTCTTGAAGGGGGCCTTGTTCTTTGCTGTGGTTCCAGTGCCATATCTTGGCCTGAGGGTCTGTTTGGGTGCCTGCTATTGATCTTCAGGGGATGACATGGTAGGCCCTTGGGTTTCCAGTGAGAGTAGTTCCTGGGATGTTTCTGCTGATGGTGTAATCTCATGTTGGGTGTCCGGTGCTGTAGTGGGGGCCTCCTGTCCTGTGTGGGTGTCAGACTGAGTTTTTACCAGCTGCAGCAGTGCTCCTGCTATGGTGGCCCTTGTGGCGTTGTGCTGTTTCCACTGCTCCATGGCCTGTTGGTGGTGTTCCTGCTGCATCCTCTGACTGTGCTCCAGGGTGGACACAATCTGTGCCAACCTGTCATGGGTATGCTGGTAGGCCCCCAATACCTCTGATATCATGTCCTGGGCTGCTGCATCCATCCTGTGGCCTCCCCCCTGGCCCACTGCAACCCTTGCACTTGCCCTAGCACCCTGTGCCTGTTTCCCCTGCACAGGTCTGGCAGTACCACTTGTACTGGGGCCCTCGCCTTCTTGCATGTTGGGAGTGGGAGACTGTGGCCTCTATACCTGTGTTCCACCAGTCTGTGGCCTAGATACACTGATGTGGGGATACTTGCCCTGGGCTGCTGGTCTTGACTGGGTGGTAGGGGTGACAGTGGTTTCCTGGGTGGGGCTTCTGCATGGTGACAGTCCAGGACTGTGTGAGGGGCCTGCCTGCTCATCAGTGTCCAGGGATCCTTCACCAGTGTCCTGTGAGGAGGTGCCTCTGTCTCCCTGGGGGGCACTGGCACTCCTTGTCCCATCCGTTAGGGTGGCATGGGTGGTGGTGCCTGTTGGGGGACATAAACATGTCTGTTAAAGCTGCAAGAACGTTTGAGGTGAACAGGACTGGGCTATTTTGTCCTGGGGTTACTTGCAGTGGCCTTACAGGGTGCCTTTGTGAGGTTGACACTGCATTTAGCGTTGACTGTGGGGTTGCATTGTGGTGGGGTGTCGTTCCATTGTGGATACTTTCAGGGGTAGGTGGCTGTGCACAGGGGGAGGGATGTGGGCCTTTTAGTGGGTTTTTGGTAATGCAGGGGGGTGGATTTAGTGGCTGATGCCTGGGTGGGGTGTTGGTCTTGGTGGGTGTGGGTGGGGTAGGGTGGTGCATGCATTACAGGTATGGGGTATATGTTGATGGCTTACCCGAGTCCAATCCTCCAGTGAGTACAGTGAGTCCCTCAGGGTGCAGGATGGCCAGTACCTTTTCCTCCCAGTCTGTGTATTCTGGTGGTGATGGTGGTGGTCCTCCCCCAGTCTTCTGGACTGCAATGTGGTGCCTTGATGCCATGCCCCTGACCTTCCCCCACAGGTCGTTCCATCTCTTTCAGATGTTGTCCCGGGTGCGTGGATGGTGTCCCACTGCGGTGACCCTGTTCACAATGGTCTGCCATAGCTCCATCTTCCTTGTGATGGGTGTTTGCTGCACCTCGGCCCCGAATATTTGTGGCTCCACCTTCAGGATCTCGTCCACCATGGTCTTTAACTCCCTTTCTGTTAAGCGTGGATGTTTGGGGGGTGACATGGTGAGTGTGGTGAGTGGTGTCGGGGCTGGGAATGCAGTGAGGGTGCTCTTCTGTGAGTTGGTGTGCGTCTCGTGTATGCTGGCGTTCGGTGTCTGCCTCTGGTGCTCTCCGTCTTCTTGGCCTGGTTTTGTGGCAAAGGATTGTGGGGTATGTCTAGGGGTGTTTTATGGGGTTATGGATGTGTATCAGGTGTGTGGGTTACACTCTTATCCAATGTGTGCACTTCTTTCTGTTAAATCCACCTGCTGCCCGTGGTGGTCGGAACCGCCAATGGTCGTCCGGCCTCCACTGTCTGCCAAGGTGATTTGTGCATCATTATTTGGAGGGCGGGATGTGGGTGTGCTCGGCGGTGGCGGGGTGGGGAGGTACGAGATTCCCACCGACAGGGTCATGGCAGGGAGTGGTGGTATGGTGATTTTTGGCAGGGTTGGGATTTTCGTTCATTATATGGCGGGTTTCCATTCAACGCCAACGGCGAACTTCCGTTCACCGCCGCCACGGTGGTCGGCGGTGTTTCCCACTGTGTTCATAATTACCACCATAACCTTTATAACAAACAGGTATTTTCCTCAGTCTAGAGTTACCCTCACCTGCTCCTGCATGAACACTTGTATCCACAATTTTAGGAGTTACATGTGGGTATTCATGGCCTTAGGGGTCATGGTGCATGAAAATTACTAACTCCCAAGATTATTGATTCTATTGATTGATATTGAAATTGGTTCCGATGGTGTGAATAACTCTAAGCGCAGTCAAAAGGTCCATCGAACCTCTAATGCGTCCCCTTATAAATTAAAGATAAAAAAAGCCAAATAAGATCAGACGCGCTAACAAGAGCAAGTGCAAATATTCTGAACAATTTTATATTTTGCACAATTTTCAAACAATGTAAAAGAGTTAAGAAAGACGTTAACACAGACTGTGACAGCCTGTTTTGGCCAGGAAGGACAATGAGTGCATTGAACAATTCTCCACAGAAAGGGTGATATTGTTTGGGAAATGTGAAGAAGAAACCAAAGATACAGGCTGAACTGTTATATTATAATGAGACTCCTTAAACTACATCCTCCCCAGAGCCAACTACAGGTAGGTTGCATGCAATATCTGCTGATGTTAAATTATTTGCAGCAATGCATCTACTGACCTCATGATTCTTCCAGAGCACACATACTGAGGTGTCACAATATCCAGTACCTGGATTCCTCCAACATGAGTTTGAGCCTATCTTATTCATCACACCACAGCACACTATGTTTGCCAAATGAGGTTCCAATCAGCAAAAAGTCGAAAGAGTCTTTTATGCTATTGCCAACTTCCTAGATGCCTCTGAATGTTGCAATGGTTCCAGCTAATTACATGACACACATATACAGAAACTGCAAAACCACACTCTCAAACAATCTGTGCTGCTACATAATATTTCATCAATGTTGAACCAAGTACACAGGCTGTGCAATTACTCATACATGTTCAAGCCGTGCACCATCTACCAACACCTTGAATTTGGATGTAAGGGCAAGTATTTCTTATGGGTATGTGCAACATATTAAGCCAGGGAAACTGAGTACATGATTGGTCAAAATGCAATGTGTATTCTGTACGGAATCACCCACTATAGGTGACCATGGTTAAACCAAGACTGATTAACATACTTCAGAAAGCCAACTCCCTCAGCAGAAGAACCGTACAACGCACTGAAAGACATGTGGCATCATTGAACAGTGTTTTGGTATACTCAAGTCAAGATTCCAAAGGTTAGGCCTGCCTGGGAATAGACTTATTTACCAGCACAATATTGAATGTGGCATGATTAGTGTGTCAGCACATTATGCAGCCTAACTGTGCAAAGTGGAATGCCTCTTCAGCAATAGCCCGAAGCAACATGCAATCTCAATACAATTACACAGTGCATAATTTGTGCAGGTGATGGACAGCAGAACTCATTTTTGGGGACCAGGACTTATTTTTTGCAATAAGGCTTTGGCCCTGAGCTAGAAGGGCAGAAAAGGGAGAAAGAAGGAGGAAGAGAAAACTATAACAAGCAATGGCAAAGCCAATAGGTTTTGTCTTTGCAAAATCTATTGGTTTTGGTAATGTTTTTTGACATGTTACACAGCAGCGCTAGCTGATGTGCAGCATGTTTTAAGGTTGAAGAAAAAGGACTGAAACACGCTCCACATTGTCCATGCCATAGCTCTTTTAAAAAAAAAATGTAACCCATGTTGTACAGCAGCCATCGCCGCTGTGTAACGTCTTAAAACAAAATGTCAAAAACAATAGATTTCACAAGGGCAACACCTATTGGCTTTGCCAATGCTTATTGTGATTAGGAATGGGGAGATTAAGGGCCTCATTACGGGGCTGGTGGGCTGACCATTGGCCCGCCAGCCCCCTGGAAAGGAGTCTGCTGCGGAGCTGGTGTCTCTCCCTCCCTCCAACCCCCCTCCCCGCGGTCCCATTAGGAGGTTTCCAGTGGGCAGAAATCAGAGGTTTCTGCCAGTCAGCCCAGTGGAAACCTTACTGCGGTATTGGCTTTGGCTCCTCAGGAAGCCAAGGCCAATGTCATTGCATAGCAGTTGCCCCCACCACCCTCGGAATGCACACGGTCTGCTGTAGCAGACAGTGCGCATTTAGAGGGTGCTGGGCAGGGGAGCTCCTGCACTGCCCACTACATGGTTGCGAGCAGTGCAGGGCTCCCCTGTGGCCCCCAGCAATGGATTTCCACTGGCCTTTTCATTGCGGGATCCCGCCATGAAAAGACTGGCAAAATCTGGACTTGTATTCAGCGCTGCGGAGTTAAACTCAGTGCCGCTGTGGCTGACCATGACTCTGACCACTGTAAGCTCATCAGGAACGGTAGTGCCCTGGGGTTCCAAGCACCAGGGTCGTAATGTGATGTTCGGACCGCCTGACGTGCAGCTTTCTGACCACTACTGCGACATTGGCGGTCCTCAGACCGCCAATATCATAATGAGGCCCTAAGTGATTTGCCTATAATCACAAGATACTGAACTGATGCCAATTCTAGGAAGAGGATGTGGCTTCTTCCAGGGACAGAATGTGGTGTACGATCCAAACTGCCAATTATGGAACTGTGAAACAGGGTTCGAGACTCTGCGTCAGCTCAACATCCTGTGATTTTGGGCAAATCACTTAGGCGGTCATTCTGACCTCGGCGGTAAAAGGCGCTTACCGCCGGTCAGAAGACCGCTACAACACCGCCGTGGCCGCGGTAAGCCGCCAGGGTCATTCTGACCCGCAACTGGCAAACCTCCAAAAACCCGTCATCCTCAAAAGTCCGCCACACCAAAGGTCAGCGCAAAAAAGACGATGACCAAACCTCCACCGTCACGCCAACAGAAATACGCCCATACCATTACGACCCACGAATCCACGCGGCGGTCTTTCAAACGCGGTATTCCATTGGCGGTACACACCGCTGCGGTCAAAATACACACACCCTTACAAAACACAACCACATTGGACAATTTGAAATACACACACCTGAGACACATACACACACCACTCCCACACACCCAATTAAATATAAAACACCCACCCACATTACCCACAAACCCTTACTCACACTATTGCGAATCTAGGAGAGAGAGAGACAGCACTGCTTAGAGTAGACCACCACACAGAGGCTAATCACAACATCACCCACACAATTACAACGCACAAAACACCATACACCACCACACTCACCACACTCTACAACACATACACCACCCCTCACCTCATCCACACCACCCCATGGCACCCCAAAGACACCCCAGGTTCGCTGACGCAGAACTCAGGGGCATGGTGGAGGAAATAGTACGTGTAGAGCCCCAGCTCTTCGGGGCACAGGTGCAGCATACAACAATTGCTAGGAAGATGGAGCTATGGCAAAGGATAGTCGACAGGGTCAACGCGGTGGGACAGCATCCACGCAATCGGGAGGACATCAGGAAGAGATGGAACGACCTACGGGGGAAGGTGCGTTCCATGGTATCAAGGCACAACATTGCGGTGCAGAAGACTGGCGGCGGACCCCCACCTACTCCCCCCGAATTCACAGCATGGGAGGAGGAAGTCTTGCACATCCTGCATCCTGAGGGCCTCGCAGGAGTAGGCGGAGGAATGGACTCTGGTAAGGCAAATCTTTACTACTACTTCCCACCCCCACCCCATCTGCATGCCAAATCATACCCCCACCCTCACCCCCACCCCCATCACACCAACTCCTTCCAAATGTACCACCATCATAACCCACCCATCCCAATACCTAGACCTGCATGCGACCACAAAGCATGGACACCCATCACCAAAGCGTGGCCACTGCACATAACCATCTCCCCCACAAGCCACCCTCACAAAAGCCCCCACACTGGAATGCCTGCACTTGGGGACACGGACACCCATCCATCCCACTAAAAGCCACACACAGAACCAAAAACCATACCCTTATACCCCTGTAGGACCCGAACACCAACACACCGCCACAGAGGGTCCAGAGATGTCCATCCCACCCCCAGAAGAGGCCCCCAGCGATGACAGCAGCTCTGTCGACCTGGACCCAGATGACAAGCCCGGCCCATCGGGGACCTCTGGACAGTCGGTTCCCCACAGACAGCCACAGGCTACACCAGACCCAACCCCCTCTGGGAACACCAGCACAGCTCCCACCCAGCGGGCCCATGCCTCTGTCTCCAGGACACGTCAATCAGCGGTGTGTCCGCCACTACAGGGCACCCAGGTTGACCCACCACCCCAACAACAACAGGGACCTGGGGGCAGTGGTAGTGGGCACACCGGTCAGGGGACAGAGGCCCAGGAACACAGGGGAACTGGGAGGGCTGCTGTGCGACGGGGGGGACAGGCCCAGGGAACCGACTCTCCAAGAGGCCCTCACCACCATCATGGGAGCATACCACCACTCCCAGGAGACGATGGCGACGGTACTGGCCAGGTTCCAGGAGATCCAGGCACAGCAGGAGGAACGGTACATGGGGTTCAGAGAGGAACTCAGGAACATCGGTTCCGCAATGGGGACCATCGTCCTGGCCCTAAACCAGATAGTCACCACATTGCGGGACCATGTGGCACCCCAAAGGGCCCCTGTCACCAGCCCAGGCCAGGAACAGCCTACCACCTCCGCCGGCGCTAGTGGACAGGAGGCCCCCACACAACATCAGGCCACCAGAACCCCACCTCCTGCTGAAGAACAACCACCCCGCAAGCGGAACCTGAGATCACACAAGAAGACAGAGTAGGGGGGGGAGGAGCCAAGATGGCGGCCGGGAAGGACGCTTCGTAAAGCGCTCCGTCTCGGGCTCACCACCAAAATGATTGCGGGGCACCCCGGGGTCGCCAATATCCTTGTACAGAGGAGAAACCCACTCTAGGAGCCTTTCTCCCCTCGCTGACGGCCACGGAGGCCACGGAGGCGCTGGGGCGGCTGAGAGGGGGAGCTGCAGAACGACAACATCGCCTCGGACCTGCGGCCGCCAACTTGCCTCGTTGCGAGGCTCGGAGCTCCGTCCCGGAGCCCCTGAGGTGAGGCGGGGGTGCGGCGGAGGGGGGATCCCCTTGCGGGAGGGCAGCAGACCTGCCTCGGGGCTCTCCCCCCCCCCCTCTACCGCTGGTCAACCCTCCCCACTGCCGCTGCGGGGAGGGGCGGAGGGGCTGTGAAGCCACGGTCAGGGACCTTTGGCGGTTCCCCCCCCTCAGCCTGCGGTCCGGCTGCAAGGCGTGCCCCCCCTACGATTTAGGGGGGGTCGCGCAGTGAAATTCACGGGGCGCATCTGGAGCGCTGGCGGTTTGCTCTTTATGCCCCCTGGACACTCCTGGTGGCTCCTGCAATTCCTGAACGCCTGTGGGCTATGTGTGAGGCGCCCTCCGAAGTACATTATGTTTCCACCATTCCCCCGGTAAGAGGAGCAGAACCCTGCATGGAAGCCCAACTGAAAGTGAGCGCACAAAGCGATCGACCTCGTGTGGATGGGGGACCCACACCCAAGCCCTGAATCGTTGGTGCCGGCATGATGGGTATATCGGATTGACCTCGGAGACCACCCCGCTATCCGTCGCCCTCCCGCTGGTGCCGGTCGAGGGGCCTGGAAACGGGCAACCAAGCAGGAACTCACCTCGTGGAATATTAGGCAGGTTGTGATCCAAAAAAACTTAAAGCGCACGACGGTGTGGATCCGTGGGGACACACAGCCCTCCATATCTGCCCAACCTGGGGCTCGTGGAGTTCACGTAAGCGCAGAAGAAACAGAGATCCATAAATCGAGTCAAAATGGCCGGGAGATCAAAATCAGCGAGGAATCAGGACCGGGGCACGCAGGGACCAGCGCCTGGGGACCAACAACCCACTCCTACTTTACAATCACTGGAATCTACACTTTTGGCCCATTCCACACAATTCGAGAAAGTACTCCAAGCAATTATGGACACTAAAATTTCATTAGAAAATAGAATAGATACGGTATCGCAAGATCTAAATATTCTTAGAGCGGACCACCGCAAATTATCCGAAAAAGTGAAGTCAGCGGAGGAGGCGCTAAACGACATGTGCCCCAAAGTAACGGACAACCAAAAACAAATTCTCCGCCTGGATCTAGAAGTAAAAACACTGTTGAGAAGAGCAGAAGAGGCAGAGGGAAGATCACGCCGCAACAACATACGGTTTCTCGGACTCCCGGAAAAATCACTAGATCAAAACACAGAGACTCAACTGGAACAATGGTTAGCCAAAGAGGTCCTGAATGGAGCCCCGTCGAAATTCTTCTCAGTTGAAAGAGCACACAGGACTCCTGGGCACCCCCCAGTACCGGGCCAGTCCCCAAGACCGTTGATAGCCAGGTTCCTGAACTTTAGAGACCGGGATGCGATACTGCAACAATTCCGCAGCAAAGGTCCATTTCAGTATGAGGACTCAACCGTCCACACTTATCCAGACTTCACTCAGGAAGTGCAAAGACAACGCAACTCCTTTGCTCAAATAAAGCAACGTCTCCGTGAACATGACATAAAGTATGCTCCATTATTCCCCGCTAAATTAAGAGTACTAACAGATGAACGCACCCAAGTGTTCACATCTCCGGAAGACGCTTGGACATGGCTACATGCTAAGGGGTTTGCCCAACCCCGAGAAGCAACCGGTATCAACGAAAACTGGTCCACAGCATCCACTCGGAAACGCTCCAAGAGACGACCTGGGGGTCAACCCACGGAGAAACAGGCTGCGGAAGAGAGAGCCAGGGTCCTGAAGGAAACTCCCCTGCTGACGCAAAATGCTTTTGAGACTCTCAGAACTCATCCGGAGGAGGGCTCGGAATCGGATTCAATAAGCTCGGACTCCACACTGACGGGGTCGCTGAAAGGCCCGGAGATCACTCCCCGGACCGCGGACATACTCTGAACAACTGCCGCTGACCTACCTCCAGGGCGGGACCCGCCGCCACAGAAGGAGAGCAGGATTGAACATTGTGTGCCTCGCTGGCAGCGGCTGAACATATCGCTTGAAATCATGTATCCTTGTTTCTCTGCTCTCAGAGTCAACTCCTGTATTTAGCCTGCGCGTAATTGGAGGTTGCGCGTGGCAGGGGAGGGTTGGTTTGCTGTGCCCGGGGGATGCCCCACACCACTTGCAGGCTGAATCTGCCGAAGGATGCGAGCCCCTATAATGAGCCGCATCCGGATAGTATTATAGCTCCCCCGCAGACATCCACATGGACACAGCCCAGGTCGCACCTCACCGGGGTGCACGTTTGTTTTTTTGTTGGTTTACAGTTGGGGTTGGGATCCAGTTGGGGAGGGAGGGAGGGTAATCACCAGTTTGTACACCGCGGGTCTGCGCATAACACAAGACACATAGATGGAGGTTGGAGACCGGGCCGTCGTGGCGAAGGGGAGGGGGAAAACTGCTTGGACCCCGTCAGGGGGCAGAATGTTAGATGCACCACTACAAAACAAACATGGCCCAATACACAGCCCATAACGTAAGCAAATATAACATAGTCACCTGGAATGTCCGGGGCCTCGGGAACCATAGCAAAAGGTCCAGGGTGCATGCAAGACTCAAACGCCAGGGCACACACATTGCAATTTTACAAGAAACCCACCTACTGGACCCAGACCTACAAGAACTGCGGAACAGATGGGGTGGACAGATCGTAGGCACATCTTATTCAACCTTTGCGAGGGGGGTTCTGATATGGATGGCAGGGAGTGTTCCATTTCTTCTAACATCATACAGGATAGACCAGGGAGGTAGGTACGTAGTGGTGGAGGGCAAATTAGACGGCAAACAATTATCATTCATAGGAATATACGCCCCCAACACTGCGTTGCCAGAGTTCCTGAACTCGCTCACCCCAGCCCTATTGACTAACCCCGCAGCACCTGCAATATGGGGTGGTGATTTCAATAATACGCCGGACCTGACGTTGGATAGGTCTAGCCCCCCCACACATTCAGCGGCCAACAGATGCCCCGGGGGCCCACTGGCAACATGGGCCAGCAATATGGGCCTCTGTGATTTGTGGCGCATGAAGCACCCACAACACAGAGAATACTCATTTTACTCAGTACCGCACAAAGTGTACACTAGGATAGATCTGCTATGGGGAACCCGGGACATTTGCACAGTAACCAACGGGATTGAATACTTAGCTAAGTCACTATCAAACCACTCACCGCTTAAAATAACTCTAGACTGGGGCAGGAGGCGACAAGCGATCCCAACCTGGAGATTACAAGTGGAAGCGCTGCAGGACCCTGCATTTGAAGACGCACTGAGAACAGCGCTCAAACAGTACTGGGAATTGAATGCTGGCACCACAAACTTAAGAGCAGTAGAGTGGGACGCACATAAAGCAGTGACCCGCGGGCACTGTATTTCCACTACATGGGGGGTAAGACGCACACTCCATGCAGAGGTTAGCAAACTGGAAAAGAAACTAAGAACACTAGAAAACGCAGTGGCCCGCAGCGAAACACCATTTACGTCATTAAAAGATGCGCGCGCAGAATACGCAGCCGCAGATGCCGCACTACGCCTTCATGACTACAAATACCACTTGACCAGATTACAAGCGGAAGGCGACAGATCGGGTAGGCTGCTCGCATGGCTCCTGCGGGAGGAACGGCAATGCCCCCCAATAGGGGCAATAGTGATGGATGCAGGCGCAATAGCAACCACACAGGATGAAATTAATGATGCGTTCAGGAAATACTACACACAGCTATACAGTACACGCACATCATGCACCTCCCAAAAACTCGAGTCCTTTTCGGTGGAATCCTCTCTGCCCCAACTCACACAAAACGACAGGGAGACATTAGAGGCCCCCATTACATAAGGAGAACTAAACAAGGCTCTTGAACAACTACCTAGAAATAAAGCTCCAGGGGCAGACGGCCTGCCGTCAGAATACTACTCCACTTTTGCGACACACCTTGTCGCACATCTCCTAAAAGTCATTGAAGAAGCAGAGGTCAATGGTATTCTCCACCCCACAATGAGAGAGGCAATGATAGTGGTCCTTCCGAAACAGGGGCGAGACCCCACCGACGTTAGGTCCTATAGACCCCTGTCTCTACTAAATCTAGATTGCAAACTACTCGGCAAAATACTAGCCAACAGGCTAGCTCCTCATATGCACACTTTAGTACACGAAGACCAGAATGGATTTATCCCAAAACGCAACACCTTCCTCAACATTCGTAGGCTATTAAGCGTAATGGGCGATACCCCCGAGTGCATCTGAGGAAGCGGTGATTTCGCTAGACATC
Organism: Pleurodeles waltl; assembly: GCF_031143425.1. Lineage (NCBI taxonomy): Eukaryota > Metazoa > Chordata > Amphibia > Caudata > Salamandridae > Pleurodeles > Pleurodeles waltl. Next base: position 678,103,814 of record NC_090450.1, on the reverse strand, counting down.
GAAAAGGCATTCGACACATTAGAATGGGACTTCCTGTTTGCCACCATGCAGCGAATGGGCATAGGCCCAAAATTTATAAGATGGGTACGCATACTGTACACCAACCCACAGGCCAGGGTGAAGACAGGAGGAGTCATATCAGAGAGCTTCCCAATTAGCAGGGGAACAAGGCAGGGCTGCCCCCTTTCCCCCCTGTTGTTCGCCCTGGCGATGGAACCACTGGCCGCGCGTGTCCGTGCAAAAACAGAAGAATGGGGGGTGGTAAGGAACGGCACATCCCACGTAATATCATTGTATGCAGATGATGCCTTGATCTATATACGCAGTGTTGGGGTGGCACTGCCCCCGGTGATGTCATTGCTACGCGAGTTTGGAGAGATATCGGGCTTGATAGTTAATTGGGGGAAATCCTGCATATTCCCGTTGGCTGGCCGGTCCCCAACGAAACGAGAGAATACTTCAGCAGGCCCATTAAAATGGTGCTTCGACACATTCAAATATTTAGGGGTTAACGTCTACCACAGAGCAGAAGACCTCAGGGATGGCAACCTGGGGAGAGCGGTGACATCTATAAAGAGCTCATTGCGTTTTTGGGATAAACTACCGCTCTCACCACTGGGAAAAGTTGCCATAGCCAACATGCGAGTGCTGCCCAGGCTGCTGTACTACTTCGCTGCCCTGCCGATCATAATCCCTAAAAGCTTCTTCAACAGTTTAAATTCTGCATTGGTGCAGCTGGTGTGGGGTGATGGCAGAAGGCGGGTCGCACTCAACACACTATATCACCCAGTGGCGGCGGGTGGACTGGGAGCCCCTAACTTTGAGCTCTATTCTGCGGCAGCACAGCTGCAGTGGATCTCAAATTGGATTCATAATCCCGGGTCGGCGGAGGCTGCCTGGCTGGTAACCCGACTCCGGGGAGTCCCTCTGCTTGAGTGGCTCACGAGCAAGCAAACTAAAAGCACATGCGCAAATCCATTGATGGCAGCAGCACAGGCATACTGGAAGAAGTATATTCAAAAGGATGCCAAAAAACTTCCCTACTCACCTCTCATACCACTAGAACGAATCCCCGGATGGGTGACAACTGGATCTCACCCATCCGCAACCTGGATAGAGGCGGGCATAAGTATGGTAGGTGAATGCTTTGAGGAAGGAAAACTAATGTCCTTCGAAGACATACAGGCCCTCGCAGAGATCAGCCCAGGGCAATTTCTGACATACCACGCTATATGTCATGCAATTAGAGGTACATGGGGGTCCGGGGACACTGAGCCAGACACCTCAACGAACCTACACCATATGCTGAGCTACGACACACGTGAAAAAGTAGTTTCAAACACGTACAAACTACTAAATAGGCCCCCGGAGTCTAATCTGCAGAAAGCCCAAGAGAGGTGGAATGCCGTACTGCCTGACCCGATCACAGAGACAGAATGGCCAAAGGCCCTGAGTCACACACGCGAGGTCTCAAGAAATCCCAGATTCCGATACACACAATTTAATTACTTACATCAGACTTATTTAGCGCCAGCCAGAATAAAACGTATGTTCCCTGGATCGGACCCAACTTGCCCTAGATGCAAAACCCCATCAGCACAGTTTTATCATATGGTCTGGGAGTGCCCGCAGGTGAGGGGGGAGTGGACCGCGTTGACCACTGCACTGTCGGAAATGACCGGCCTGGGCCTGGACGCGAATCCCAAATCCTGCCTACTTGGCCTCAGGACAAGAACAAAAAGAAGCAAATTTATGCATAGATTCGTAGACCTGGCTTATGCAATGTACAAAAGACTAATAGCCATGAACTGGAAGGCCTCCAAGGCCCCTGACCATGGAGCTTGGCTCGCCCTCACGCTTCGCTGGACACGAGCTGAATATCAGGTACTAACGAAACTGGCGCGAGGTGGTCCTCGACACTCGGGCTGTGAAACCTGGGGCACATTGGTCTCAAAACTAGAAACAAAGAACGACGAAAAACCCCCCGGAACAGCAGATAGATGCGATTACCCAGATAATTGCAGGTCTCACCCCGGTTGCAATACCGCAGTAAATCTTGAGTAGTGCACACACCTGCCAACAGTGCCTAGGCACTGACATAAATACACTGCACCCCCAAACACACACTAGCCAAATAATGCACACAGACTATTATCCCCAATTAGCGAATACAGGTTCGGCAGAAGCCAAGCTACCTCTTTCCCCCGACCCCCGCTCCCCCCCCCTATCTTAGGGTTTGCCCTTAACCAGAAGCCTTACCGGCATCGAAACCTCCGCACGGAAGAAAGACTCAAATGCGCGAACTAGAAATGCCTGTAAGTACAGACATAATAGCGCGGATCTAGCGGTGTACGAAAGTTATTGATTGTTTGTTAAGTTCAATAAATAAGCGCCCAGCAAATTACTGTAACTGTCAACATCCTATCACTGCTGTTAAATGGACGCATTGAAATGTATGATTCTATTGAAAATTCAATAAAAATATGTTAAAAAAAAAAAAAAAAAGAAGACAGAGTAGGATTGCAAGACCCCGCCAGCATAAGATACCCCCTGATGTCATCCCACTGTCCCACATTGTCACCCTTTCCAACCTTGAACTGCCCCTGCTCCATCCTTCCACAGGCATATGGACAATGCACCTGTGTGTCTGAGAACTGGACTCTGCCATGGACATTACTCCACCCCCACCCATCACCGTTTTACTATCATGTCCCTATATGTAGCACTTATAATAAATCACCTATTGCACTTACAATTTCAGGAGTCTGCTTTTATTTTACTATTATGTTTCACACATAACGGTGCAATTTTGTTCTGTGACATTGTAATGACAACATACCAATGACAGCAAACTGTAGTCCATGGGCAAACAAAGCAGAAGTCACGCAGTTGGTCAAACAGCTCTGAAAAGTGAAGGGAAAGTCACAATTCAGCTAAAAGGAAATGGTGGGAAACACAGAAAGTAGAGACGCAGGAGGGCTCAAGTAAATGTAAAATGGCGTGGGTGAATCTTACCTGTGTGCTACTGAAAATACTGTTGGATAACTGTATCCCTGTTGTCTGTGTCGTCTCCGTCGTCTTCCTCCTCTTCACTCTCCACAGGCTCCACAGCTGCTACTACCCCACCATCTGGACCATCCTCCTGCAGGAAAGGCACCTGGTGTCGCAATGCAAGATTGTGAAGCATACAGCAGGCCACGATGATATGGCACACCTTCTTTGGTGGGTACATTAGGGATCCCCCTGTCATATGCAGGCACCTAAACCTGGCCTTCAGGACCCCGAAGGTGCGTTCGATCACCCTCCTAGTCCGCCCATGGGCCTCATTGTAGCGTTCCTCTTCCCTTGTCCTGGGATTCCTCACTGGGGTCAATAGCCAGGAGAGGTTGGGGTAACCAGAGTCACCCAATAACCACACACGGTGTCTCTGTAGCTGTTCCATCACATAGGGGACGCTGCTATTTCGCATACCATACGCGTCATGCACTGACCCAGGGAACTTGGCATTCACATGGGAGATGTACTGGTCTGCCAAACAGACCACCTGGACATTCATTGAATGATAACTCTTTCTATTTCTGTACACCTGCTCACTGCCTTTGGGGGGACCAAAGCCACATGGGTCCCATCAATCGCACCAATGATGTTGGGGGTATGTCCAAGGGCATAGAAATCACCTTTCACTGTAGCCAATTCATCCTCCTCAGGGAAAACAATGTATCTCTGCATGTATTTCATCAGGGCAGACAACACTCTGGACAAAACCTTAGAAAACATAGGCTGAGACATCCCTGATGACATGGCCACTGTTGTCTGAAAAGACCCACTTGCCAAAAAATGCAGTACTGACAGAACCTGCACCAGAGGGGGAATCCCTGTGGGTTGGCGGATGGGGGACATCAGGTCTGGCTCCAGCTGGGCACACAGTTCATGAACAGTGGCTCTGTTAAGTCTGTAACGAAGTATAATATGTCGTTCTTCCATTGTCGACAGGTCCACCAGCGGTCGGTACACTGGAGGATTCATCCTTCTCCTCGCAAGTCCTAGCGGACGGTGCCTAGGAAGGACAACATGGAGTACCGAGTCAAGCAAGCAACAGGTTCGTTCAAACAGCTAGCACAGTCAATGAATCGCAATGCAGTGAAAGGCGTGTATGAGTGGCAATGCACGGCCTAGGCCTGTGTGACGCAGTAGAAATTACGCCATGTGGGCCTTTGAAATGGCGGCTGCCTGACCTGTGAAGTGTGACAGTGGGATGTGAGGTCACTGCGCTGGCGTGGCACACCGTGGCGGTAGGCGAAGACCGCGGTGCGAAGCCGCATTGGTTAACATTGAACCCTATGGGTCTCAGTAGCCAATGACGATGTGCGCCGGCGGTCGCGGTACGCACCGCCGCGGTACGCACCGCCGCGGGCGTGACCGCCATTTTCTAGCTTCTTAACCACTCGAGACCTGATCATCCACAGGAGAGGACCTATACTGCAAGTGCTGCTGTGACCTCGGTCTGGGAGATACTATGGCTACTGCGACTGGGGAAAGTGCCCCTGCCTTCACTTCTGAAGAGTTGGAGAAACTTGTTGATGGGGTCCTCCCCCAGTATGCGCTACTCTACGGTCCTCCAGACCAACAGGTGAGTACACTGGGTGCACGTTGAATGGGCTATGCCTGTGTTGAGTGGGGTGTATGTAAGATGGTGGGGAGGGGAGCGAATGAGGACTGCAACGCACGACAGATGAGAGCATGTGCCACATGGCAAGGTTGGGGAGGGGGGGCCACTCACATCTACCATGCAGAAAAGTGATGATATTTTGTTTGCCACCCTGTACATGTCACATAGGTCAGCGCCCATCAGAAGATTGAGATTTGGCGTGCCATCGCCAAGGACGTCCGGGCCCTGGGGGTCCACGACAGACGGGGCACCCACTGCCGAAAGAGGTGGGAGGACATCCGCCGCGGGACCAGGAAGACCGCCGAGTCTCTGCTGGGGATGGCCTCCCAACGTAGGAGGGGTGCCAGCCGACAATTGACCCCCCTGATGTCCCGGATCCTGGCGGTGGCCTACCCCGATTTGGATGGGCGCGTGGGGACATCACAGCAGACACAAGGGGGTGAGTATCAGCACATTCTGCTATCTCTGCGCGCAGTGGAGGTGTCTGGGTTGGGGAGGAGGGCTGTGGGTGACTTTAGGCCAGGGCGCTTTCTGTAGGCTAGTCCCCTCCGTTAGCCATGGCCCTGTGCCCCCGCCCCCCACCTCTGTAGGGTGCCAAGTCGAGCTATCCATGGCCCTGCATCACCCATGTGTGCATTTGTTGACCATAGACCTGTAGGCCTAGTCACAAGTACTGAGTGGTGTACCCCGATTGCGCGGCGTAGTGCAGGGGGCTTCTGTGTCTGTCTTGTCCGCCAGCGGTAGCGGTAATCCATGCACTCAACCTGTCTTTATTTCTCCCCCCACCCATTTTCTTTATCTTCCTGTGCATGTGTGCATTAGCATCATCAGGCGGAGGAGAAGTGGCATCGGAGCACGAGGGAGCTGCAACTCACATGGCCCCGGAGGGCCATGCTACAGACACCGAGTTCACCAGTGACACGGAGGGCGAGGGGAGCTCCACGACGGGGACCCGTGGAGACGTCAGCGACAACGACACGTCCTCGGAAGGGAGCTCCCTTGCGGTGGCGGCAACATCCGTGCCCCCCACCACAACAGGTACAGCCGCCACCCAGCGCACCAGCCCCGCCCTCCCAGCAGCCCCTCGGCCTTCGCTCCGTGCCCGCTCACCCAGGAAGGCGGGCATCTCCTTCGCCCCAGGCACCTCAGGCCCCGCCCCAGTTACCCCTGCTGCCCTCAGTGAGGAGGTCATTGACCTCCTGAGGACACTCATTGTTGGGCAGTCTACCCTCTTTGAATGCCACCCAGGGTGTAGAAAGGGAGGTGCATCGAAGCAATGCATACCTGGAGGGCATTCATTCGGGTCAGGCTGCCCATCAACGATCGTTCAATGCTCTGGCCTCAGCACTGACGGCAGCCATTGTCCCGGTTTCCAGCCTCCCTCTTCTAACTGCCTCCACCCAGTCCCAGTCTCCTGTTCCTCTGCCTATCCCATCCACACCATCAGACCAGCCTGCACACACCTCAACACCCAAGGGCAGCAAATCCAAACATAAGCACCACAGATCCCACAAGCATTCACACAAACAACATCCAGATGCAGACATGGCAACAGTCACTACCACCTCTGTGTCCCCCTCCTCCTCGTCTCCCTCCTCCCTCCCTGTGACGTCTCCACTCACACCTGCATGCACACCACCATCAGCCAGTACTTCCATCACCAGCACACCCTCCAGTACAGTCCGCACACGTGCAGTCACCACCCCCACTGCCATTTACACGTCCCCTGTGTCCTCTCCCACTGTGTCTGTCACCCCCTCTTCCAAAACACACAAACGCAGGCAGCCACTCACCCAACAGCCATCCACCTCACCACAGCCTACGTCACAGGCACCTGCACCCAAAGCCAGCACACTTGACTCTCCTGCAACCACATCCTCTTCCTCCACTCCCATACCCACTGCGCCTACCATTCCCATTGCTCCTAAAAAACTTTTCCTCTCCAAAGTTGACCTCTTTGCCTCACCTCACCCACCCCCTCCATCTGGTAAGAGCCCTAAGAGCACCTCAGCCACCATCAGCCCTGCATCGAGGGTGACCATTGTGCACGGGTTTTGGAGTCCACCTTTCCCGAGTGCAGATACATCGGCCAGCAGCAAGGGGACAGCCAGCCCACCCCCTGGGAAGAGGACCCGAAAGACAAAGGGCCGGCGCGAGAATGCAGAGACGGCTGCCACCACGGAGCGTATTCGTGGCCCGTCACCTGCCACAACATCAAGGGGAGGCAAGGGCCAGGGAGGCTCCTCGAAGGAGGGCAAGGGCAGCAGGGCGGAGAAGTCAGCCAGCAGCCGCGCGGACCAGGAGGGTCCCACCAGCCCCATACCGGGTGTGACGGAGGACACCCACGGGCCCAGGACTCCATCACAGGAGGGGCCAGCAACCGCACGGTCGGAGGGCGACTAAGCGGGGAGTCCTGGCCAGGTCTGGCTCCCTTGAAAGACAGGACAAGCACCGCTGAAGAGGGACCCGCCAACACAGGTACCGCTGAAGAGGGCCCCGCCGGGAGGAGCACCGCTGAAGAGGGCCCCGCCAAGACAGGTACCGCTGAAGAGGGCCCCGCCAAGACAGGTCCCGCTGAAGAGGGCCCCGCCAAGACAGGCACCGCTGAAGAGGGCCCCGCCAAGACAGGCACCGCTGAAGAGGGCCCCGCCGTGAGGAGCACCGCTGAAGAGGGACCCGCCAAGACAGGTACCGCTGAAGAGGGCCCCGCCAAGACAGGTACCGCTGAAGAGGGCCCCGCCAAGACAGGCACCGCTGAAGAGGGCCCCGCCGTGAGGAGCACCGCTGAAGAGGGCCCCGCCAAGACAGGTACCGCTGAAGAGGGCCCCGCCAAGACAGGTCCCGCTGAAGAGGGCCCCGCCAAGACAGGCACCGCTGAAGAGGGCCCCGCCAAGACAGGCACCGCTGAAGAGGGCCCCGCCAAGACAGGTACCGCTGAAGAGGGCCCCGCCAAGACAGGTACCGCTGAAGAGGGCCCCGCCAAGACAGGTACCGCTGAAGAGGGCCCCGCCGTCTCAAGCACCGCTCCGCTATGCCCTTCCTGTCAAGCACCGCTCCGCTGGGCCCCGCCGTCTCAGGCACCGCTCCGCTGGGCCCTTCCTGTCAAGCACCGCTCCGCTGGGCCCTTCCTGTCAAGCACCGCTCCGCTGGGTCACGCCGTCTCAAGCACCGCACCGCTGGGCCCTTCCTGTCAAGCACTGCTCCGCTGGGCCCTTCCTCTCAAGCACCACTCCGCTGGGCCCTTCCTGTCAAGCACCGGTCCGCTGGGCCCCGCCGTCTCAAGCACCGCTCCGCTGGGCCACGCCGTCTCAAGCACCGCACCGCTGGGCCCTTCCTGTCAAGCACCACTCCGCTGGGCCCTTCCTGTCAAGCACCGCTCCGCTGGGCCCCGCCGTCTCAAGCACCACTCCGCTGGGCCCTTCCTGTCAAGCACCGCTCCGCTGGGCCCTTCCTGTCAAGCACCGCTCCGCTGGGCCCTTCCTGTCAAGCACCGCTCCGCTGGGCCACGCCGTCTCAAGCACTGCTCCGCTGGGCCCTTCCTGTCAAGCACCGCTCCGCTGGGCCCTTCCTGTCAAGCACCGCTCCGCTGGGCCCCACCGTCTCAAGCACCGCTCCGCTGGGCCACGCCGTCTCAAGCACCGCACCGCTGGGCCCTTCCTGTCAAGCACCGCTCCGCTGGGCCCTTCCTGTCAAGCACCGCTCCGCTGGGCCCTTCCTGTCAAGCACCGCTCCGCTGGGCCCCGCCCTCTCAAGCACCGCTCCACTGGGCCCTTCCTGTCAAGCACCACTCCGCTGGGCCCTGCCGTCTCAAGCACCGCTCCGCTGGGCCCTTCTTTTCAAGCACCGCTCCGCTGGGCCACGCCGTCTCAAGCACCGCACCGCTGGGCCCTTCCTGTCAAGCACCGCTCCGCTGGGCCCTTCCTGTCAAGCACCGCTCCGCTGGGCCATGCCGTCTCAAGCACCGCACCGCTGGGCCCTTCCTGTCAAGCACCGCTCCGCTGGGCCCTTCCTGTCAAGCACCGCTCCGCTGGGCCCCGCCGTCTCAAGCACCGCTCCGCTGGGCCCTTCGTGTCAAGCACCGCTCAGCTGGGCCCTGCCGTCTCAAGCACCGCTCCGCTGGGCCCTTCCTGTCAAGCACAGCTCCGCTGGGCCCTGCCGTCTCAAGCACCGCTCCGGGGGGCCCTTCCTGTCAAGCACCGCTCCGCTGGGCCACGCCGTCTCAAGCACCGCTCCGCTGGGCCACGCCGTCTCAAGCACCGCACCGCTGGGCCCTTCCTGTCAAGCTCCGCTCCGCTGGGCCCTTCCTGTCAAGCACCGCTCCGCTGGGCCATTCCTGTCAAGCACCGCTCCGCTGGGCCACGCCGTCTCAAGCACTGCACCGCTGGGCCCTTCCTGTCAAGCACCGCTCCGCTGGGCCCTTCCTGTCAAGCACCGCTCCGCTGCGCCCTTCCTGTCAAGCACCGCTCCGCTGGGCCCCGCCGTCTCAAGCACCGCTCCGCTGGGCCCTTCCTGTCAAGCACCGCTCCGCTGGGCCCTTCCTGTCAAGCACCGCTCCGCTGGGCCCTGCCGTCTCAAGCACCGCTCCGCTGGGCCCTTCCTGTCAAGCACCGCTCCGCTGGGCCCCGCCGTCTCAAGCACCGCTGGCCCATTGACAGTGCTGGTTCTGTGTCGAGGTGGTGTTCATGCTGCACTCTGAGCACCCTGCCTCCTCCAATACCAGTGGAGTCGGTTATCCATCTGATGGACTGTGGCTTTGCACTCCCCAGGATGGTACAGTGGGCAAGCCACCCACTGTAGAGACTTGTGAGACTGTGGCTTTGCACTCCCCAGGATGGCACAGTGGGCAAGCCACCCACTGTAGAGACTTGTGAGACTGTGGCTTTGCACTCCCCAGGATGGCACAGTGGGCAAGCCACCCACTTTAGAGACTTGTGAGACTGTGGCTTTGCACTCCCCAGGATGGCACAGTGGGCAACCCATCCACTGTAGAGACTTGTGAGACTGTGGCTTTGCACTCCCCAGGATGGGACAGTGGCCATGGAGGCCTCTCGTGGATCTGGCGTCGTGGACTCATGTGGCTGAGGTGCCCTCCCTTCCCTTCCCCCTGAGGTGCCTGTAGTTTTATCATCTGATGCCCCAGCAGTGTTCTCTCCAACGGTATCTGGTCTCCTGTGTGGGCTTTGCCCATGTGTTTTAGGACATTGGCCCACGGACTGTGGAACTTTAACAAACTGAGCTGGACTCCTTGCCTATGTATTTAGATTTTGCACTGTTCATTTGTTGGTTTTAAAATTTTAAATAGAATATTTTCCATGACTTCAATGAACCTCTGAGTTGTTGCTCTCCATTCGTGTGTGGATAGTTGGGGGGGGAGGGTGGGGGGGGGGGTGGGGGGGGGTTGGCATATGTGTGCCCGTAAGCTTTCCTCCTCCCCCCTCCCCTGTGTCGTCGGTGCAGTACTCACCGTTGACGTCCGCGCCGGCGTTCGTACTCGTGGTAGATGAGCAGGTAGACAATAGCTGGTAGGATGTTTAATTCGGGTTCCATGCTGTCCTCCTTCCTCGTGGAGTGTGTATATGTGAGCGTTTTCCCGTTCGTAGTCTGTTTCCGCCGTGTTTTTATCGGCGGGGCTCCCGCCCCGGAAAAGGTGGCGGATTGGTGAGTTGTGATAGGGTGGACGGTACATTGTCTGCCGCCTGTCTGTTGGCGGTGACCGCCATGCTGTTTGTCTGTCCCGCCGTGGCGGTCGGAGTGTTAAAGTGGCGGGCTGTGTTGGCGGTTCCTGCCAGGGTCAGAATTCCATTTTTTTTACCGCCTGCCTGTTGGCGGTTCGGCCGCCACTTTAACACCAACCGCCAGGGTCAGAATGACCCCCTTAATCTCCCTGTGCCTACAAAAATGAATGTGTCCATGTGTTAAGTAACTGGCGCTCATGATAAGCACTCCAATACCTTCAGGTCATGTTTGTGCTATATAAATTTGCACAAAAAAAACTAAACAATGAAAAGGCAGGGTCGAGAGGAGGAGGGTATTTGTGGACAGCAACAGGAGTTCAGCAGGGGCAAGCAGCGACAGGCGAGAGGTGGTGGTGGTGTGGGGATGGACAACCAATAACAAATCCAGGTATTCACAGAGAGACTGAGTGATTTGCCCATAATTGCAACATGTTGGGTTTACGGCTAGACCAATGCATTAAGCAGTAAGATGCAATAAAATAAAGTACCTCTGCAGGCATGCAGAGGAGGAACAGCAATGGGGGAGAAGGCTGAGCGGGTAAAGGAGCGGCCACAACAAGATGGAAGGAGAGAATACGGCCTGCAGATGCTCTCGCATGGAGTGCATGAAGTACCTTCAGAGTGGTAGCCAGTGGAAGGACGCTGGCTGATAGCCAGTGGCTAATGACTGGAATTTGTTCTTGAGCTAAGCTCCACAACATGGACATGCAAGCAGAGCAGGAAGTGACAATGTGCTAACTAATAAGCAGCCTGTAAATTAGAGCGTTATTCCAATGAGGCAATGGTGAGTTCAGGTATTGGGCGGGTTCTACGCCCCTTTTAAGATTTTTTGCTTTGGATACAAGAGATTTCACAAGATTTCGAAGGTGATAGCCATGAAGTTGAATCAAGATTATGTGGCCTCGCTATTCAGCAGCCTCAAGAAAAGCTGTAGGATGGTGCGCCTTTTTTTTTTTTTTTTTCTGTTTTACAAATGAAGCATTTTGGTACCCCAAGCAAGGCCCCAATGCTGGCAGAGTTACACAGGATGGCTGTTTATTGTCTCCTTTAGTCACTGAACAGCAGTGATTTTCCACATCACTACGTTTATCAAAATAAACTTTTTTTTAAAAATCAGATGACAAGTGACCCACACGGTCAGGGATGAGGCTATAGTTCATTCCTTTGCAGGAGTGTGTTGGTCATGTTTGACACACACATCACTGTAGAGCTGTTAAACTTTCTCTGCAATCAACCATCCACAATTGGGGATCAAGATGCTGAAGGACACTATTGCGTCTCTTGCTGCCTGAATCTCTGGGAGGGAGGGGTGTGCACATGACTTCAAGCACATGAGCTATCCAGTGTAGAATTGAGGCAATGTCCCCTTCAGACGTGGCAATTTGGGCACTGATGTTTTGTCTTGCAATTATGTGTCCTGTGCACTGCCCTTGCGAACAAGCTGCTGTTCGCAAGGAGAGTGAGCCTCTAGTGACTTTTTTACACTTGATAATTCCCGAAAGGCACCCCTTGACTGGTTGGTCTACCCGTGTAGGCACCAGTAGATGTGGTAGTAGTCTGGGGTATGAAACTGTTATCCATGCTGTCGGCAGTGCTTTAAATGGGCCGGTACTCTCCGGTACTGAGTACCGGCACTTTTTTATTTTGAGAGGGAGAGTACCGGCATATCTCGAGCAAAACGTAATACTTTTAATTGGAGAGTACCGGGACTTCTCAGAAACAAGCAGGTACTCACGTACAGAGTACCTGCACTTCTATTTTTCCATTTAAAGCACTGGCTGTCGGTACTTACGTCTTTGGCATTCATGTAATATCTTCCAATTGGTTCACTTAGTGAGACATAAATAGGAACAAAATAAGTAAATCAACATGTAATCAATACAGTAGATGATTAACTAGTTACACACTGTAGTCGGTTAAAGAAAAGTATTTAAATACAATTCACAATCAAATACAATGGAAAAGTGAAAAAGTGCAACGGTGCAGTGAAAATTAGTAAACTTCTGGTGCAATCAAGGATCACATAAAATTAAGGATAAATTACTGAATTCCAACAGACACTCACAGGTGTCCTATTTTCGACAATGCTTAGCTCTTTATGTTTATATCTATTTATATAGCCCACCTCGACCAGTCCGTATGAGATGGCTTTACGTTACTTCTGAGGTTAAGAACAACTAGATTATATAGAGACGGGGAGAGAATTAATCAGAAAATTAGAGACCGCATAGACCTCATCAGAGTAAAAACTTACAATGCAAGTCTGTAGAAAGAGTGTGGGAATACACCGTTAGGAATTTAGAAATGGGAGATTAGTTAATAATTTGAGCCAACATTGATTTCATTAGATACAAAAGGCTTGCATCAAAGTGTATAAGATAAGTTTGTCTAAGAATTCTCTTAGAAGGTGAATTCAACATCTAAAATGGTGGCTATAGTTTGTAACATAAGCATTCAGAGACCTCGCTTTGCAAATGCCAGCTTACCATTACACTGTGGTACATAATAGGCATCTGGATTCAATACTAGGGTTGTACATGTTGCTGCACATATGTTAATGTAAAAGGAATGTATAGCCTGCACGGCTGTCCAACATTAGTTCTTCCCAGCGCTTACCGGATTTAGTGGATAGGGTACACCTTACAGCCGGAATAGCCAGATCTTCGGCTGCTTTCTAAAACTATGAAATTGGGATTTATGTTCCCTGAAAAGGATCATAGCAATGACGCACACATTTTGAATCATCTAAGATGGTGGCTAGCACTCTTAAAGTGAGCTACACAAACACCATGCTATACGCAGAAGCAATTGTTAATTTGAGCAGTTGTTTTCCGGTGCTCTGCACCGCCACTTATGACAGTCTGCCTCATGGTGACGCTGTTTGTCTGATTTGGAGATGAGTTCAATAACAGTTGTTTGCTAACTCCATGTACATTAAAAATGACTAATACCTGACACCAAAGCTATTCTTATAGCTTTGGGGGCCTGGTGTATTCTCAATCATCTCACCTGTAGGAGTGTGATGGTTGGTGGTTGTACTGGTGCGGACATTGGCTGCGCAGACTGGGGCAATGGATGTTAAGCTGCAGTGGCCTTCTGAAGGGGGCTCTAACATATATTTTTTTACAAATTAGGCACTGCACAGAAGGGCATATCCAGCAAAAATCCAGCTCACCTGTTGACTGGTAAGTACGCACTTTTAACATATCAATGCCTTTGCTTTGTTTTTTACTGACTGCAAGACAATTGATCTGTAATGTTTTTCTTTTAAAACTGATTAATTGCATTTTCTTCTATAACCAAAGTGACCAGTTATTGGACTTCATATGCGAACTAAATCGCTCAGAGGAGTTGCACACTACAATTGTAGCATTCTAATTAAGTATTTTAGGTGATAACCAGAAGTGCTTAATTTATGAAAGAAATAATGCTCGTAGCTTTGCTGATTTGCCAGCGGCCGGTGCAAATAAACGTCAGCACACCCAATTCCAAGGCCAGTAGTCTTTAACCCACTACGAGTCCCCCTTTTCTCCCTCTTGCAGGTTCTTGCTTTCTGTTTGCAACAGTTTTGCCGTCTTTTCCTTCCTCTGTCTTTCCAATCTGTGTGTTTTCCTTCTCTGGCCCTAGGTAAATATCTGATTTATAAAAAAAAAAATCCTATGCCCAAAAATAAGTGCTGGTGCAGTGCACCGGCAACCACCAGCTCAAAGTAAGCACTAGCAATTGTATTACATATAAAAGAAGTCAGCCTTCATGTCATTTGAACTGCAAATGTTAGAGTGAGCAAAATGTCCTATAACCCTTCTCTTCGGGTCTATCCAGATGACGATCATGCTGTAACATTATTGCATTACAAACACCTCTGTATGCATTTTCTACTGCACCACGATCATTGGCCATGGACTCATTTAGCGGTCGGCAGGGGTCGCAGCTGCGACCCCCACCTCTCCCTTTGCGACCCCTGTCACTGCCTCTGCATCCCCTGGCCTCAGAGGTGGCAAAATCAGTGCCAGAAACACAGCAGCAGCTCCTCCTTATGGACGTTGCTGAGGGCTCCACTTCCTTGTTTTCAATATTTTTATTACACTAATAGTTAATAACATTTTATTCACTATTAGTGTAATAAAAATGGAGTACAGCTGGAATATGACCTTCCTTGGTAGCCGAGGTAAGTAAAAAACACTTTTACGGATATGTTGGGTCAATGCTTTCGGTGAAAGCTTGCTTATGTAAAAGAGAGTGTGTGTATGAGTGAAGGTTTGTTTGTGTAAGCAAATGTGTGACTGAAAGTAAAGATGAAATGTCGTGTGATGTCACTTCCGCTACCCTTGGCATTTTGGTGAATTGACATCCATGTCACTGACTCACAATTATGCCCATCGACTTTGGTGCTGGAGGTGCTGAAGGTATCACCTTTTAATACAAATTAATTTTTGAACAAATGTGTTACTTAAATTTTTTTTTGTTTTGCGTGTGTTTTTATTTTATATTTTTTCACTGTGGCTCTATGAAGCTCATGGGAAAAAAATACAAGGCGAAGCACATGTCGACTGATGCCAAAACGAATTAGTAAAGTCCCAACTACGAAAAATTAGCTACAATTAGTGTGTTCCTTTAAATCAAATGATTTGCACCCATAACATTAGACAGAGTGTTGACTTCCTTCCCTCATATATCATTTTAATGGACTGGGTTGGGAGGTCAGCCCAGGAGAAGAAGCAACTCACAGCATCTCACCAAATACAACCAGCAACAAGTATGTCAGGGCGATTCTACCACTGTGTTGGCTAAAGTCCTCTGGCCTCTGCGGACATTGAACACCTTATCTGCACCTGTAAATACTAGGAGTCGCATAAGATGGTCTGTCCACTTGAAAATGCCTCTGTTCAATTGTCTTAAGTGCAGTAAAAAAGATAATCCCTTGTAACTTGTTCTTTTGCATTTGCTTTCTGTTTAAAATTACTTGTTGTATTATATTTCCCAGAAGCTATCTTGATGAAAAATAAACACTAATGTCAGAGAATGCAATTTTCAAACACATTGTTTTTCAAATTGCCATTAATGACTATTGGATCAAGCGGGTACCTATCTAGCAGAGGTGCCTCTATAGTTAGTAGCTCCCTAGCCGGGTGGTCCTCTTTCAGAGGGGCTGGTGTAAAGTCTGCTTAAAGTCTGCTGTTTCGTTAGTGCCCAATACTAAGAGGACATAATCACTGTTCATGAAAATTCAAATGCTCTGAGCATCCCACGCCACAGATACTATAGTAATCCACCAATGGCACTGTCAGAACCCGATTAGATTAGCTTCTTATCAAACAACACACACCCATTGACATCACCGTCAGACAAACGCTAAGCTTCCTGCGTTCAGACCCATTCGAATGACGTCGCGCAGCCTTCCTCCTTGTTCTGGAATTGTGACGTCCCATTACATGGGTTGGTGGTGGCTTAGGGACCAGCTGTCCCTGTTGTCTAATTTCTCCCAGTCCAATTACGTTTTAGGCCAACTTCTAGATAGGGCGGTGCTCGTTAGCTTGTGATTCACGTCGTGTCTGCTTTTCCAGAGATATGGCTATTGCGCCATGCTGTGTGTCTGAGGGTGTGGTATGTTTAAGGCAACTATCTGAATGGTTGTAAGATGTACCTTGGCGTGGTAGGTAAAGCGTGTTGCTGAGATGGCCCTGATTTCACAGTTAGATTTGGTGCCATGATTAACGCGTGAAGCTATCAGGTTCTGGTTAAGAAACGCCCTGCCTATTTGCGTGTGACTAAAAGTTAACCACGTCACTCAGTGAAGTGGTCTACGCCTTTTTTCTTCTGTTAGCGTGGCTCCGCCCTTGAATCCTCCTCCTGTTGTGCTAGCTAGTGCAAAACACCACTGGGTGAAGGTGCTCCCTTTGAAAGTCTCAGAGCATGTACAATACTTGCACAGTTTTAACAAAAGCGATTAAAGAAGATTAGTTGTAGCGCTTTCTAAAACATTATTCCACCAGGCGGTACACATCAAAACATCATCTTACTGTTTATGACTTGGTTTCATTATGCGGTAAATAAGTTGTCGTCATTGTTTGTACCTGGGCCACTTGGACTAGCTGCCTCCCCTCATCTGGCGCTCTTTTGGTTCTAGGCCCCTGTGGGCTCCCCGTGGTAAGCCTCTTTCCTGCTCTCTGTGAAAGGGTTATCTTTATTTTTTCACTTTCATCCAAAAGGAATATGAAGCTGCCGGAAAAAGGCGGCAGTGTCCACTGCTATAAATAACATCTTGCTCTGCTGAACTTTTTCTACTACTGGAGATTATGGGATCTTCCTGTTCTGTTGTGATGGGGTCATTCCATTTCCAGAGTCTGTGCTTTGAATCTAGGCTTCTACTAAAAATAAACATTGACAAAGCCAGCAAGTTAGACTTTTTACAGTCACAAATATGAGCGTTTTCTTTTATGTAGTTCAATTAGTGTGAAGAGCGGAGCCAGTGCAAGAATACTCAACATGCGCATGCATTAGAACCAGTCCTGTGTCCTAGGGTGCAGCAGATGCGTGAGCCTGAGTTATGTGCGTCGGAGCACTATAGTATTATAGATAGGGTCAACGACACTTGTGCACTCCTTATTGTAACATTCATAGCACTGGGACACATGTACCTCAGCAGTAACTTCAGAGGGCGTTCCCTCTGCAAAGGAGGCCCCAGGCAAAAGTGTGTCATAGTAGGGAAATGGGCCCAGAGGCAAACAGGCCCTTGTTCGTTGCCTTTTCCACTCATCCATGTGAGTTTTTTGGTGTTTATGTTAAATTTTATGACATTCAGAACCTTTGTTGCTCTCTGACCCCTCCTTGTTAATTGTTTTTCTATGTCATGCCATGCAGAGGTGTTGTGTTGCTCCCCGACCTGTTTTAATATTTTTTATTTATTTTTCGAAGATCAGAAGCTTTATTTGCTGCCCGCTCTCACCTTTCTACATAATGCACTTTCACATATTTTCCATGTATTGTTAATTAAATGCACCACTATTGATATGAACTGTTAACGCGTCCCTTTATGCCAATTTATACACATTAGGACTCGTTTTAGGCCAATTAATCTTTTGACCCAGTGGTGATAGACCGTAGGACGAGATAACTGATCAATATGTCGAGCAATATGTCAATGATGTCATCAATATTTATCACCACAATACATTTTACTTTGGATAAAGACATGGATCAAACTGTCGGCGCAACCATGACCTTTCAGCCATGAATAACCACACCCTTTGATAGAATTTTATGAATTTTATTCCCTATTGATTACAATCTACTAGCAGAAGTGTCAATCTCAAAACCAAGAAGCACATAAGCATAGTCACAACATGGCAACTGTAATAAGATTTCATTAATGCGAGAATCACAAACATAAGTATGTAACACGGCGTGAACATAGATCAGAATAGAAGAATATCACCTAAGTCTTAGTTCAGCATAGTGTAACGTCAGTCATTAGCCTAATGCGTCAGTCAAAGTGAACTCCTATCCTAATCCCTAATTAGCATCAGCATGTTTGGGCTTCATGCAAAATAATTTTGAACACCAATTTAGAAAACATCTAAACTATGGCCTCTATTAAAATACAGCAGTGGGTACCTAGAAAGGAAAAGCAAACAGACAAATTACAATAGCATTGTCATAGTTACCCTCCAAGGATTAAGTCAGCACACAGGATCAGTCTTCGTCTTCAGGACATCAGTCGAATCGCCGTCAGTCTAACTTAGTCTAGTGGACAAGGGGACACTTCCCTCATATGGAGGAGAAGCGTAAAGGGACAGTCTATGGGTGAGGATGGTTTATTAAGGCTCAAAGTCACCAAACAGAGTGACAAAGTTTCTGGATAAAATCGACAGCATTCCCTACCTAGTTTCTAACGACCCTTCTATGACATGAGTTTTTATCCCTTTTTCGTAACACCTTCCCCTAAAATTCTATTGGATATTCACTATACCCCACTATCTTTGACCTATCAAGTTATACATTAGGTAATCCCAATTGTCACCCCACGATAATTTATAACACTTTGATTGGTCTTCACAATTAACGTCTTTGTAGGTGGCACATCCGGGGGGTTTCATCACCGTTTTGGCATGTCTCTCGGGTCATGAGCTTCTTTGTCCATGGTCAAATGTCCTTGTACATTCTTTCATATACTTTTGTTTTAAAATCTGTATAAAACTTATACTAAGGCAGCTAGCATGCAGATGGGAACAGGATGAAGTTGGATACATAAAACGAAGGAAAATAACAAGTGCTGGGTCATGGCCCTTTACAAGTCAGCACACTGGAAAACAGAAAATATGGTTTAATATGAGAGCTACACAGCTAAATCTTCAACTTACGCTAACTGAAGGCCTATGGGTTTTAATACAAATGCAATATTTGTAAGCGTTAATATATATTCGACTAATCATAGTGCAAGCAATCATTTCATATAACCGACATTAGTTTATGTGCACAATAGTAATTTCATGTTTTATAATCATAATTCTAATACACATTAAGCAACTACTATTTATTGTTGTTTTCTATGCAGCATTGTTAGGCATTTATATAAGCATTTCACGTTTAACATATGTAATGATTAGATTACGCTCTCTCAGTCCCTCCTCTGATGACGCTCGTCATCACACAAACCTTTCCCTATGACCTTTCACTTTAAATTTTTCACCTTGCGCATAATACGCATTTCAACATCTTGCCCTTTATGTGAACTTTCCCAGATTTCATTGAACATTTTCTCTCTTTCACTTTCTTTGTTTCTCCTGGTTCTTTTAGTCCAATTTTTCTTTATTTTGTCATTAATTTTGCATGCCCCCCATAATCCTAATAGACAGACCAAAATAATTAATAGACCCATCAATATTTTTGCAAGTACCCCATTCCAAATGCTGGTAAACCAACTCCCAACTCTGGCAATTCCCTTTCCAAATTTCTCCCAAACACCAAGTTCTTTCAAATCCTTCAAATCTGTACTATCTCTAGTAAGGTTAGTAAGCATACTTCTAATCTTTTTACTGTTATCTGGAATAAATGAACAACAATGACGCTCATTGAGCATCTTGCAGACTCCTCCACTCTTAGCTAAAAGGATATCTAAAGCAAGTCGATTTTGAAGAGTCATAGCTCTTTCTGCAGCAAGTTCAGTATCCATCAGGAGTATAGCTCCTGTGAAATTTGTCAGCATGTTATCCACTATAGTAGACAACTTTTGAATCTTCATAGAATTCAAGATAACCCCTACTGAAGGGATTATGGCTCCAAATATATCACCAATGACAGCCGCCACTGATTCTCGTTTTTGTCTAGGATGTTGTAATTCAGACGTCTTAGGTATTTGTTTTAAGTCATCAATTTGGTAAATCTTTGGGAATACTATTCCCAAATAATATGTCCCATACCATCCCTTAGGGAGACGGTAATAAGCATTAAGCCCACAGATGTAATAGATCCCAGGGATCGCTGGATCCTGTCCATTCAGCATAAAGGTCTATTTACTCTGGAACAAAAACACATGCCTGCACTCACTCGTTCCCACAAACAGGTTGTCCTGTTCAGATTTTGGCCTATATATACAAAGTCTACCTACATGTAATGCATCTATAGCTAATTTCCCTTGTGTCTTGATAGCGGTGTAAGCATAATCATTTGCATATGAGCGTTTCTCTAACCCTTTTTCTAATCTTTCTTTCAATGCTTTGCGTCTATCATCAGTGTGATTTAAAAAGCTTTTCTCAACAGGTGATAATAAGCAAGTCAAGTTATTGCGATGTGCATAAGCTGTCCCGAATGTAAGCGTTGGCTCAAAGAATCCTCTAACTATTTTTATATCATGTTCCTTAGCTAACTTGTTTAAAAATTCAATCATAGGTACAAAAGAAAACACAACATCTAAGTTTGAATAAAAGTATTGCACATGCTCCTGATTATAGAATCTTGTTAGTAGCAAACTGCAACTAATCCCGTAAGTAAGAGGGAGGCTGTGATATGTAACTCCCTCCTGCACAGATGAAAGAATCTTAGTACATACATAACAATCTTTCGCATCCATGGTTTCCACATACTCATTTAGTAAGCGATAAAAGACATTAGTAGAAAGTTCCCCATTTGCATTAGTTCCCTCATGCATGTATCTTGCATCCTGCTCAAATCTTTCCCATGGTGTTAGTGTGGTAGTTTCAGGTTTTGAAGTAGCGTTAGTAGTTTCTTTCTCTATCCATGGCATTCCTACAATCACTCCCATGATTATCACTGCACACACAACGCCTATTATAAGCCCTAGCCAACCACACACTTTACCTCCCTTGCTACTACTTCTATTGTAAGCCATGTTCGTATAGGATCGGATAGTAGATCAACAATCAACTTGAGGATGATTTAGAATATTCTCTTGCTTTTTGCGTATATTTACAGCGTCTTCATTCACTCCAGGACCCTTTTGTCAAATCAGGTTAGCAGCTTGTCGTAATCAGGTTTTAAAAGTCAATCCGGTTTTAGTGTCACTTTCGGTAATTTGTAATGTCTCTTTTCAGTTTTCAAATTTTCAGAATTTTAACCAAGCTTTCCTCAGATTCGTTCAGGTACCGTAGTATTGGCCTGGTACTTCTCGATCAAAACAGAATGCTAGGAATTCTTGTTGCCATTCAGATGTTGTAGCATATGCCCATTTAGGACCTGTATACCTTCTGTTTGCGACTCTTTTTCTTTTAAGTCTTCGTTCACCCTGTTGTTCTCCTTCACTTAGATCTTCCACTCGAGATGTATCGTTCTCTTCTATTATTGTGTTGTTTGATACGTCTCTTATCTTGAGGAGTGGTCTATCTGGCCAGTTATCACCTTTATGCGTCTTCTCTTGATGTGTCTTTTCAGGACGCTGGACAGCACCCTCCTCTTGTGATATGGTGTTTTCACTTGATGGACCTGCAGCTGGCTCGGGAGACTTTGGTACGTTCTGATTTCTCTCTCCAATTTCTCCTTCTTCTTCTTCTTCTTCTGGGTCTGTGCTGGGTTCAAGTTCTAACCCGTATTTGTCTACTTCTGGGAGAATTTCTCCTTGATTTGATTCTCCTGCCGCTTCTACTGAGATAGGCACTCTGTCTCCTCTCTCGAACTCATTGACTGCTTGAGGGACAAGGCTGTTCTCAGTGGGCTCTCCGATTGTCTCAGTTCCTTCTTGACTGTTTTCTGGCCCTGAGACTTCTCTTTCTGAAGTTGTTGTGTCGGAAACTTCAAGTTCCTCTTCAACAGGACACGTTACCCTTTTCGTGTGACTGGCATGTATCCAGTTGGGAACTCCGGCAAACTTCACAGCAGTAGTAGTTGTCAAGATTACTTGATATGGCCCTTTCCAACGTGGTTCTAGACATGATTTTCTCACATGCTTCTTGACAACCACCCAGTCACCAGCTTGGAGAGAGTGGCCTGGATCGCCAATCGGTGGCAATGTGTTAGCTTCCACCTGGTGAGAGAAAGAGCGAATCACATCAGCCAAACCTTTGCAGTAATCCAACACCATATAATCTGTAATATTTACTAGCGCATTTGCAGGTACTGCTGGTAATCTCATAGCTCTACCCATGAGGATTTCATGGGGGGATAGTCCCGTTTTCTTGTCTGGGATATTTCTCATCGACATCAGCACTAGAGGCAAGGCATCTGGCCATTTCATGTTAGTTGCTGCGCACATTTTTGCCATTCTCGATTTCAAAGTACCGTTCATTTGTTCTACTAGTCCTGATGCTTCGGGCAGTAGCTACAATGCAGCTTTGGTTCGATGTTAAGTGCGGCACACAGGAGTTTAATTACCTCATTGTAGAAGTGTCTACCCCTATCCGGCTCTATGGAAACCGGAAACCCGAATCTTGGTATTAGTTCCCTAAGTAGTAATTTTGCAACTGTAAGACTGTCATTTCTACGTGTGGGATATGCCTCAATCCAGTGACTGAAAACACATACAATCACCAACACATACTTCAATCCTCCACAAACAGGCATTTCAATGAAGTCCATGTGCATCTTGTTGAATGGACCCCCAGCTCTCCCAATGTGGCTCAAAGTTACCACGGTTCCCTTTCCGGCATTCATCTGTTGACAGAAGATGCACCTGTGACAGGTAATTTCTGCGGCATGTCTGAATTTTGGGTTAAACCAATCAATTTTGAATGACCTGATCATTGCGTCTCTAACAAGGTGAGCCTGTCCATGATAGAGCCTGGCAAACTGGGATAGAAGACTGTTTGGCAAGACTAGTTTCCCTTCTTCTGAGACCCACAAATCATCAGCCCTCTGTACACATTGCATTCTTTGCCAAGAGCGTTTCTCTTCTTTGCTTGCACGACTCTGTAATGTTTTTAACTCATCTAATGTGTCAACTGCAAGGTTCAAACATGTGTCATTTTCAGTTTGTGGTAATAATTCCCATTGCTTCTTGAACGATATACAGTTCAATGCGCAAAATCTTGCGACTTGATCTGCATAGCCGTTTCCCATGGACACAAAGTCTTGTGATCTAATATGAGCACTGCATTTCACCACAGCAATTTCAAGAGGTAACTGAATCGCATGTAACAAATCCTTTATTTGCTCCCCATTTTTCACAGGAGAACCAGATGAGGTCATAAAACCTCTCTGTGACCAAAGTTGGCCAAAATCATGTACAATTCCGAATCCGTATCTACTGTCAGTATAGATAGTGACTTTCAAATTTACAGCTGCGTGGCATGCCTTAGTAAGGGCAATCAGTTCTGCCACTTGTGCGGAAAACACTCTTTCGAGCCAGGAGGATTCAACGATACCAGTTATGGTACATACGGCATAGCCAGCTCTCAGTGTTCCAGCAGAATCTATTAGACAGGACCCATCGACAAACATGATACAGTCATTTTCTTTTAACTGGGTGTCCTGAATATCTGGGCGAGGTTTGATACATAGTTCAGTTACTTCAAGACAATCATGTTCGAATTCTTCCTCATTTTTGATTTCAGTATTTTCATTAGGAAGTAAAGTTGCCGGGTTCAATACATTACAACGCTTGAGTGTGACATTCGGTGATCCCAGTATGATCGTTTCATACCTAGTGAGACGAGCATTTGTCATGTGTTGAGTTTTAGTTTGAGTTAACAGAATTTCAACTAAATGTCGAACCATGACTGTTAAGGGGTATCCCATGACTATGCCTTCACATTGTGTAAGGCTCTGACCAACTGCTGCGACTGCACGCAAACAACCCGGTAAGGCTGCTGCGACAGGGTCCAAGGTAGCTGAAAAATATGCTACAGGGCGATTTGCATCTCCATGGACCTGTGTTAAGACAGACAAAGAACAAGCATCACGTTCATGACAAAACAACAGGAAAGGTTTCTCATAGTCTGGCATTCCTAATGCTGGTGCCCTGCACATGCATTCTCTTAACTCCATAAATGACTCAAGTTCTTCCTTAGACAAGGTTATAGTATATGGCTCATCCTTGATTTCCTTGCCTGTCAGTTTTATCAATGGTTTTGAAATGATCGAGAAGTTGGGTATCCACTGGCGACAGTAGCCCACCATTCCCCAAAACATCCTGACGTCTCTTTTTGTCATTGGGGGTTCATTTGCAAGACAGCTGTTATTCTTTCCTTTGATATTCTCCTGGAACCCTTTTCAATCAAGTGCCCTAAGTATTTCACCTCCTTCTGACAGTATTGTAGTTTTCTGGGTGACACCTTATGCCCATTCTTTCCCAGATGATTCAGTAATGCAATGGTATCATATTTACAACTGTCTCTAGTTTTGGACGCAATTAGCAAGTCGTCAATGTACTGCACAAGAGTTGAATTAAAAGGCAGCACCAGTAGCTCCAAATCCTTCTTCAATATCTGATTGAAGATGGATGGTGACTCAGAAAATCCCTGAGGAATTCTGCACCAACTGTACACCTTATCCAGGAATTTGAAACTGAACAAAAATTGGCTGTCCTCATGAAGAGGTATTGAAAAGAAGGCTTGTGATAGGTCTACCACGGTAAACCATTCAGCATCACAGGGAACCTGGAACATTATTACTGCTGGGTTGGGCACCACAGGGCAACATTTTATCACAATTTTGTTTATTTTTCTCAAATCCTGCACAATTCGAACCTTTCCACAGGGCTTCTTTAAACCCATTATGGGAGAGTTACATGGACTGCTCAAGACCTCTTTCAGAACTCCCTGCCTGAGAAAGTCGGCAATTGCAACACTGCATTTGGTTTTATCTGGACTTTGACTGGTTCTACCCCTTTTATTAATCCTACTTCTTTCCCGGTCAAGTCCCACACTTTCTCTGTCACTGTTCCCTGTAATTCAATAGGCAAATCAATCAAGGTATGCATCGGGAATAGAGTAATCAGAGGGTAGTCTTCATTTGTTCCTGTTTCTTCCTCTAAAAACTGACTTTCATCTCCTTCATCGTCACTATTTGTCTGCACTTCAATTCCGTCATTGGAACAGGTAATTGAACATTTTGTCTTACACAGTAAGTCTCTTCCCAGTAGGGATACTGGACTCGAGTCACAGACTACAAACCTATGTAGCCCCTGGAAGTTGCCAATCTCAACCTGCACTGGATCTGTAATCGGGTTAGTCAGATACTGATTTGCTACTCCAACCACTCTTATGGTATGCCCTGAGAGAGGCAATCTTGGAACTTCTGCACTTCTAACTGTGGAGCGTGTGGCTCCCGTGTCAACCAGGAATGAAACCTTGTACCCCATCACCTTTCCTTCTACATATGGGCCTCTCTGATCCACTTCTAAGGACGCTGCAAGCCTGCACTCCTCACTGTCTGAGCTATCATCTGACCAATCCTCATTCATGCCATTTTCGCCTCGTAATGGGAACTGTTGTACAGTATTATTTTGATTTGTTACCTGGCCTGTGACCTGCTGAGGAAGCATCACCTGTTGCTGTCCCATCGGAGCTATTGGTAATTGCATTTGCTGTCTAGGCACCATAGGAATCTGCTGCTGTACTGGTTGCATTTGTATTGACTGAAAACGTGGCATTTGCATCTGCTGCATGGGCTGTACCCCTTGCATTTGTACCAGATTGTTCTGAAAGTTTGGGTTTTGATGTCTCATTTTCGGACCTCGTGAATTTTGTAATGTACCGACATTAGCACTTTGCTGAACAGCACCATCCTGCACCATATTCGGGCACTCCCGTTTCCAGTGCCCCACGCCCCGCACGCGTGACATGGTGACATCTTTTTCGCCCCTTGAACATCATTTTGAATTACAACCGTATTTAAGTCTGAACCGCGGTTCACAAACCCTCTGCCTCGACCTCTCGGTTGTGCCTGAAACATACAATTCATCTGCGGTTGCTGCTGTATCATCTGTTGAGCTCCATTTCCCTGTATTCCAGCCTGTGCAGCCCTTATCTGCATCACCATCACCTTTTCTTTTAGCTTCTTTTGCTTCAATTCAATCTCATCACTACAGTATTTCGCATACTGTAACACCTCATCAATCGGTTTTGCTTGCCAACAAATCAAATGATTCTTAATCATCTGGCTAACTTCCGGTCGCAACCCTTCAACAAATCTAAATACGAGATGGTTCATATCCTTTGGTTCAATAGTTTCAGTACCACTGTAGTGTTTAAATGCCTTTAGCAGTCTTTCGTAATAAGCATGTATTGACTCTTTAACCTCTTGAGAGGTCCGGTCGATTTTCTGCCAATCAGTCACCTTCGGCGACACCTTTTGTTTCAAAAACTCAATCACCTTGTGATAATACTTCATCACCTCTTCAGAGGGTGCCCCGGTCACCTTATCTCTTGCCGGCTCCTTTGTCGGCCAATCTACCCCTCTTTTGCACTCGAGCCACAAATCAGGTGGAACGATGATCTCAAACAAGGTATTCAAGTCTTCCCAGAGACACTTTGCAAGTTTCACAAACCTATCTGTTTGCTGATACCACTCGATAGGTTTCTCTCTCAATCTGGGATAATCGTTAGTAAAGGATAGAATGTCTCCTCTGGTCCAAGGCACATGAACTAGGACACCACCAGCTGTCTCTCTCATAGGTAATACTTTTACTGATTCCAAATCAGGTGAGGCCTTGGCTTGATTAGATTCTGGGTTGTCACTTTTTCCCTTGTCTCTTTTCTTTGCCCATCTGCCTTCCCATTTCTCCAGTGCCCCCCAAATTTGCGCGCTTTGTAATAATTCTCTCAAATGTGCCTTCATTCCTGCAGACCTCATGTGTTCGAAATCTTTTGAGTCAAAATCTAATCTGTAACTTCTTTTCAAATGTTTAGTGTTTCCGATATCAATGTTGTATTTATCTGCCAGGTTTGATAATCTCTGATGTACCTTGTCTACTTCTTTGGTAATCTTAGGGCATAGGTATCTCAATTCTGCCTCCGTGTATGACTCCAATCTATTTACTCCCATTGTTCCTTCTACTAACTCAGCAGCTTCTGCCCCTAGTCTTACAAAGTTCAGGTATTCGTCTTGTTTTTCTTTTTCTGGTTCAACTGTAACCACTGCAGTCTTTTGTGAAGTATAAGTCTTTTCTAACCATTCATTTAGCTGTTGGACTGTAAAACCCTGCAACAAAATGTTCCCTGCATGCATCATTGGGGAATGTGAGGTATTCGTACTCATTGTTTGTGGCGTTAAAACTCCCAAACCTGCTTGTCGCATAGCTTCGAGGGGTGCTCCCACTGGACTAAGGTCCATTAAAGACCTCGGTTGTTCAATCGCTTGCTCTCCTGGGGCCATTATCTGTGGAGTTCCCATAGACCCTCCTCTTATCGCATCCTGAGTCATCACTCCCTGATCACATACGCCTGTTTTACCCTGTGCATACAATGGCACTGGTGGACCAACAGTAATTGGTAACGATATGGCGGCAGGTGTCTGACCCGGTCCCAGACTCCGTGGAGCAGTGACTCCATAGGTCTGTTCTAAGGTACCCGGAACTGGTACTAATGGCGGACCAGCTACAGGGTTGTACCCTGGTATCAGCTGTGGTTGTGGTTGGGATAATAATTTTGGAGTTGATTCAAACTGTACTAACTTTGACTTCGTGTATATCGGGTCTGGCGGCACTATCAAATTTGTAGTCGTCTCAAGTACTGGGACATCTGGGTAGATTCTCTGTATCTGCGGTGGAGGTTGCAACTGTATCGGTATGTCTGGTGCAGTGGGTACACTGACACCAGTCTGTATCGAAGCCGTATCACTAGTCTGTCCCGTATCAGTAACTCCCTTTTCCTGTGTCTGGTTCCCAGGATCCATGCTAGTGCTTGGAGCACTATCGCTCACCGCATAAGGTGGCGGGCGATCATGTAATAACCTATCCATAAATTCCTCATCGTCAGAATCATCTTCCTTTTCCCAAGGTCTTTTATTTTCTTTAGATTTGCCTGAGTCTTTATCTGTCTTACAGGAGGCTCTCTTTCCCTGTGTTTCTTCTCCCTGTGTTATTGCTGGGAACAGTTTTATTCCATCGACTATTCCCCTTCTCCACATCTTACTTTCGTCATCCCATCTAGCCTCTGCATATGATTTTTCTGCCCTTCTCAGCCTTCTTTGAAACTTTTCTTGCCTCTGTTTAAGAGCCATCAGTTCCCAAACCGCTAAAGCCTTGTACTGTGCTGGCCTTGGAAGTGGTTTCTGGGTACTTAACATCCACCTCAAATTTTCTAGCACCTTCGTATTGAATGTTCCATATTCTGGGAATGCTAAACATCCCTCCTTCTCTGTCAATTTGCGCCACTGTTTCATCCATAAACATGGCGCAACACCTTTCTCTTCCATGACTATATAAGCTGGAGTACCCTCAGGTGGTGTAGGTTCCCCATTGGTTGCTACAATATATACGTCTCCCTTTAGAGCACTCTTGAATGCTTTAACAAAATTCATTTTTGCGATTCTCTCTTAGTTTTGTATTTAATCAGAAGTGTCTTAGTTCCCAGGACACTCTTCACCCGCCTTCCTCAACCTACTGCCTCTCACGGATGGCAGCCAATCCGTGCGTGACCCCTCTCGACAACTGACCTATCTCAGCGCGGCACCACTGACGTCACACTCACACACACTGCAGCTGACAAAGTCTTGCGGCTTGTCCGCTCCTCACTGAACCCATACAAACCCACACAAACTTATGCAAATTATTGCGAGCACTTTAAATGACAATACCAATCTGCTGGTTTACTACAGGAAGGGTAACACATTCGCTTCAGAACTTTACAGAGATTTCACTTGAAGCCTCGGCCGCTACTCTCTCCTTATCAGTTCCCGCATACGCAAGCAGAATTCGACCCGCAAATTCCACTCTCGACTTGTCAATGACTCCTTCTAGTGCACTTTAGAATTTGTCAAATCTCCATCGAAGGTTTCATACATACGTTTCAACTCAAACTCGACTTGTCAACCACGCCCGATTGACCTATTAAACCGCACAGATCACAACATAAACACAAGTGTCTCCTACACTTGTCAACATACTCCGGAGTCTTAGACCACAACGGGTCCGTACATAACAACCAACCACGTGGATTATTTTGAGCATTAAGCGCCACACTCATATGAAGTATGCCGACTTCCCTACTCTCATACTGCGGAGTACGCCCACTCCTCCTAAAACAACATTTAATTGGCCTAAATACACCCAAATTTCACAATCACCTGCAAAAGGCATAAACTAAGCAAGCGCAAAAACCCTAAACCACATACATTATGGCGCCGAGAACATTCCCAACTCACTTAGGCAGGCTCCGAGATCCCGGGAAAGTCATGGTGAACTTAGAAACCCATCATACTTCCAATTTGCATTATCACAGAAAAACAAATAAAACAATGATTCTCCGTCCTAGGGCCCCCAAGGGCCAAACCGTCGCTCTGCTACCATAACTGTTAACATGTCCCTTTATGTCAATTTATACACATTAGGACTCGTTTTAGGCCAATTAATCTTTTGACCCAGTGGTGAGACACCGTAGGACGAGATAACTGATCAATATGTCGAGCAATATGTCAATGATGTCATCAATATTTATCACCACAATACATTTTACTTTGGATAAAGACATGGATCAAACTGTCGGCGCAACCATGACCTTTCAGCCATGAATAACCACACCCTTTGATAGAATTTTATGAATTTTATTCCCTATTGATTACAATCTACTAGCAGAAGTGTCAATCTCAAAACCAAGAAGCACATAAGCATAGTCACAACATGGCAACTGTAATAAGATTTCATTAATGCGAGAATCACAAACATAAGTATGTAACACGGCGTGAACATAGATCAGAATAGAAGAATATCACCTAAGTCTTAGTTCAGCATAGTGTAACGTCAGTCATTAGCCTAATGCGTCAGTCAAAGTGAACTCCTATCCTAACCCCTAATTAGCATCAGCATGTTTGGGCTTCATGCAAAATAATTTTGAACACCAATTTAGAAAACATCTAAACTATGGCCTCTATTAAAATACAGCAGTTGGTACCTAGAAAGGAAAAGCAAACAGACAAATTACAATAGCATTGTCATAGTTACCCTCCAAGGATTAAGTCAGCACACAGGATCAGTCTTCGTCTTCAGGACATCAGTCGAATCGCCGTCAGTCCAACTTAGTCTAGTGGACAAGGGGACACTTCCCTCATATGGAGGAGAAGCGTAAAGGGGCAGTCTATGGGTGAGGATGGTTTATTAAGGCTCAAATTCACCAAACAGAGTGACAAAGTTTCTGGATAAAATCGACAGCATTCCCTACCTAGTTTCTAACGACCCTTCTGTGACATGAGTTTTTATCCCTTTTTTGTAACACCTTCCCCTAAAATTCTATTGGATATTCACTATACCCCACTATCTTTGACATATCAAGTTATACATTAGGTAATCCCAATTGTCACCCCACGATAATTTATAACACTTTGATTGGGCTTCACAATTGACGTCTTCGTAGGTGGCACATCCAGGGGGTTTCATCACCGTTTTGGCATGTCTCTCGGTTCATGAGCTTCTTTGTCCATGGTCAAATGTCCTTGTACATTCTTTCATATACTTTTGTTTCAAAATCTGTATAAAACTTATACTAAGGCAGCTAGCATGCTGATGGGAACAGGATGAAGTTGGATACATAAAACGAAGGAAAAGAACAAGTGCTGGGTCATGGCCCTTTACGAGTCAGCACACTGGAAAACAGAAAATATGGTTTAATATGAGAGCTACACAGCTAAATCTTCAACTTACGCTAACTTAAGGCCTATGGGTTTTAATACAAATGCAATATTTGTAAGCGTTAATATATATTCGACTAATCATAGTGCAAGCAATAATTTCTTATAACCGAAATTAGTTTATGTGCACAATAGTAATTTCACGTTTTATAATCATAATTCTAATACACATTAAGCAACTACTATTTATTGTAGTTTTCTATGCAGCATTGTTAGGCATTTATATAAGCATTTCACGTTTAACATATGTAATAATTAGATTACGCTCTCTCACCACCATTTTGGAATGATAAATTAAAAAGAAAAAATGGCGGCCATCGCGTCATGATGCATACATGCACATTCAGGATGGCACAACAGTCCTTATACATCAGCATGCTGTGGCCACGATAGCCGTCATGGCACATGCATTGCATGCAGAATGAGTCACAGTGGGGCTTTATGTTTTTTGTCCATGCCATTCAGCAATATTTTAAAAAACAATGTTTGCAGATGTTGAACTGTATAGGCAGAAACTATCAGAAAAACCTTTGCCAATGCTGTTTTTTTAAGACCTGGGAGTCAAGCATTTTACCAGTTTCCAAACACTGAAAATTTTAGAATGTAAGGAATCAGTGTATTACTTAAAATGTAAAGCAAAGAGAAAGAATTGCGGGGGCAAAGTTTTTCTTATGAGCCAGTAGCCGGCACTAGCAAATGCTGAGGTTGCGGAATGCTAAGGCTTCCTAGACTTAATTCCACCTCATGTCCCTTTCTTCCACCAAACTGCACCTCTGTCTCTTTATCTCACTCTTGTAGGTTCCTTTGCAATCCCTTCAGTCTACCTTTGTCAGTCTTTTCCTACCTTTCTCTTCCTCCTTTTTTGACCCTTCCCTGTCTTTCTCTCTTGGGATGGGCCAAAGTCTGATGATAGAAAACAAGAGTCCCTGCCTTGAAACTGGCAGCAAATGAGACGCAGATAGGTTAACAGTTTGATCAAGGTCGCATAATTAGGTCACATGGAGATAAAACTCAAGTTATTTAGTTGCAGTGTGAACACGGTACTCATAGGTCTTATCTGGTGTTGATGGTTAGTCAGTGCATGAAGCCCTAGGGAACAGTCCACTTGCTTGGAGGTTCTGTCAAGTTTAATTTTCCTATAATATTAACTACCAGCTTCTTTGATGGTTTCCAAGTGCTCCTGTTTTCGGCACATATAGAAATTGAAGCATAGACTTGTGGTGATCCTCCTAAGATCACAAAATTTGCTCAAAGGAGAAGGTTGTGATTGTCAAAGATTGAAAAAAAACATGCTGGATCCCTCTGCCGCGAGCAGTTATTGCCCCAGCTCGTTGTTGCCTTTTTGTGCTAAGATTGCCAAAAGACTTGTCAGTATTCAGCTGACTAAACTATATTGACTCCAACTCACTATTAGATCCTGTTCAGGCCAGTTTTCATCCCCACCACAAAACAGAAGTATCTTCGGTTGCAGTACAAAAGCAACCCTTTGCGATCTTGAGTTAAGATGACACAGATGTTTAGATACTTTTAGATCTCTCTACAAGCTTTGACACTGTATATCATGATATTCTATTAGCCAATAATCTGGCTTCACTCTTTTACAATTTGGCGTAGCTAGTCTTATTTTATGCATCCCTTTCCCTGCTCATTCCATCGGCTCCAATATGGAGTCCTACAGGGGCCCTCTTCAAGCTCTACCCTACTCAATCTGTATGTTACACCACCAGCAGCGCTTGTTAAAATTTATCAACGCTTGTGTATGTGCTATGCAAATGACACCTAAATCATCCCGAGATTGGATGGCACTGGATCTCTGATGGACTCTGTGGCAGACTGGATGTCCTTCAACTGTTTGAGAATAAATTCCAACAAAACACAAAGGTATTACATTTGAGAAGTTGTTTCTCCCTCTGGTCATCAGAAGGGTGGACTGACTTCTTTGGCCTTTCTCCTGTACCAGTCAAAACAGTGAGAAACTCCAGAGTCATGTTTGATACCACTCTTTCATTTAAAAAAAGATCAATTACCTTGCTTCTCTTAGATTTCTATAACCAAAGGTTTTGAGGATAATTCTTCCTTACCTCCCTAAGTCTTCTTATTTCCCTGTAATACAAGCCATGTTATGTGCTTGTCTATATTATTGCAATGCACTATAGTTGGTCCTCCCCCCAATTCTGTGCAGCACTTTGAAATCATTCAGAACTGTGCAGCCCGCTTGATTTTGAAGATGCCTCTAGCGTTCCTATTAACATCATTAATAAAGGCTGCACTGCCTTTGTATGAAGACAAGAAGTTAGTTCAAGAGTCAGTGGGCCAGATTCACAAACTGTATCTTATAGTATATAAAGTAGTACTAAATAGTAGTAAATGTACTCCAGTAAATGTACTCCAGCCCAGTCTCGAAGTAAGTAAACGCCACACATCACCATTTACAGATATTACAACTCACTCCCATTAAATTTAATGGGGCAGGAACTTAAAATAACACCCAACAGCAAATAATATAGGCCCTCATTTCAACCTTGGCGGTCTTTAAGCAAGACCGCTGAGGTACCGCTGTGCTGAAGACCGCCAGTGCAGGCGGTTTTCCGCACAGCGAATCATGACTGCTGGCAGCCCTCCGTCCTTTTTTGGACAGAGAGCCGCCAGCAGCCATACTGGTGGTTGGCGGGGAAGTGGAGGCTGCTCCACCTCCACCGCCCCGTCATCAGAACACTGCCCACCAAATCCCAACCCAGGATTTGGCGTGGTGGTGTTCTGGTGAAGGGGAGCTGGCGGCGGAGCAGCCCCCATGGATCCCATCCCCTCCCGGAGGATCAATGGACAAGGTAAGTTGATTGTCCGTTAGGGGAGGGGGGTGTTATGTATTGTGTGCGTGCATGGGGGTGTGTGTGTGAGTATGTAGAGGAGGTGTGTGAGTGCGTGTATGCATGCGGGGTGTGTGTTGTGCGTATGGGAAATGTGTGCGGGTCGGTCTGTGTGCATGTCTATATGTGTGCGGGTATGTGGTGTTGTAGTGTATGTGTGCGTGTAGGGGTGTGTGTATGTGCATGTTAGGGGTGGGGGTGGGGGTGGGGATCGGGGTCCTGCCGCCTTTGGGGGGTGGTAGGGAGGTCAGGGTGTGGGGGGAGGATTCTGGAGTGTGGGGAGGGGTTTGGGGGAGACCCCTATCAGTGTCAGGGAAGGAATTCCCTGGCACTGATAGTGCCTACCGCCATGGATTTCGTGGCAGTTCCAAACCACCCGAAATCCATGATGGTATGCAGGGTTCTGATACCGCCGGTGGTCTGGTGACGGCCGCCGGGCTAGAGACCGAAGTCTCCAGCCCAGCGGTCGTCACAGCCCTGGCAGTCGGAGTGGAGAAGTGGTGGATGACCATGGCGGTAACCGCCATGGTCAGAATTCCATTTTTTTTCCGCCAGCCTGTTGGCGGTATTACTGCCACTTCTCCCCCGCCCGCCAGGGTCGTAATGAGGGCTATAGTCTTATAGCCAGCTCCAGAGGGCCATACTGGTTGTTAAAGGCTCTGAAGCTGAGTTATTGGGAAGGAGAGGGCCTTTAACAACATATATGTACAGGAGCAGAATATTAGAACATTCCACCTACTTAGGGTAGAATGTTTTAAATTTCTATAACAAAATGAACCCTCTCATTTTGTACATTTCTAAAGGAAACCGAAAAAGAATTCCCTTTCATGCTAAAACTCTTTTTATTTTAGAAGATCAAGGATTATTCTACTTATTAGGGAATGATGAAAATACACCAACAATTCTAAACCATATATGTCCAAACAAACAAATAATATGTTTGGTATATATAAAAATAATCTGTATTTATTCACAATCACATGCAATTTGTGTTGAATATTACATCAATGTTAAAAACAGTATAAACATAGTAGGCCTTTTCGTTTTACATTCATATTATTAGGCCCATAAACAGATACTCTTTCTTTCATAAATATCCCATATACATAATCACATATATAAAAACAATAACGCATATGCCCAAATACCATGAAAAATGCTATCAAAGCTCCACCTTCTTCAGAACACAAAGATAAATTAAAATGATACAAATATCTAAAAACAAAACATCATATGCAGTTTATCAGTTTTTGTTTTCAGACATAATGTAATCAATCAGTCGTATTTTTATATGTAGTTCAGACATGTTGTTTAGTGCAGTGCATCTCCCCCCATAAAAATAGACAGATAGCCACCCCCTTATCCACATATATTAAAAAGGCATACACCACCTTTTCTGTATATCTCACAAATGCAATTATTTCACTGAAAAAAATCTAAGACTTATATGTCTTTTCTATTATTATCGCCTTTTCTATGTACTTCTAAAATACTGTTGTTACATAAAAGAAATCTGGGAATCATACGCCTTTTCTATTACTGCTCAGCATGTTTTCCTATGTTATTTGTCATAGCTAATTGATGAAATTAATAATATATAAATTACCTTCTCACCTGCCCCAGCTGATATCAAGTGGTGAGGCATGGGTGGTGAAATTCAAGACCGTATTTCAGCTTCCTGGGTTTACAAGCACCTTATTTGAGACTAATTCAAAGTGATTCTCCCAACTATGTTAAAACCTTATTTTCATGAAGGATACATTCTCTCTAGGAAAATAACTTACAATATCCCTTCAGCATTAAACCCATCGCTTATTCAGTCCTAGTAATACTCGGACTGTCTGAAACTCACCCAGGTTCCTATGAGATAGGACTCACTTTGATAGAACTATGTCTCCTGCTCGTAGCCTTCATGATCCTATGTGGCCCTGCTCAATTCTTACTCATGAAAGGTACGTCCTATCTATAAAGATCAAAAAGGAGATATCTTCAAGGATGGAACCACTATGCATTCTCTCCAAATATTACTCACGCTGTGTAAAACTCACCCCACTTCAATTCTTGATCGGGCTCACGTAAATAGAGTGACATCTCCTTCTCGTTTCATCCAACAATCATTGTAGCCCATTTCAATTCATTTAGTACGCCCTTTCCCTACATTCTGGACACTCTACAAAAACACATTCAAAATCTTATCAGGCAATTTCTTGAACAGATTTAGCTAAGCTACTCCTAACTCCATGCTATCACGTTATGTGTGTGTTCCTATACTTTAATATTTAACTCACTTTTTCCAACGGGACTCCATTTTCTTCACCTCATCAGTGTACTGGGCATTGTTGTACACCAAATACCTCCCAATTAGGTTTACCACTGAAACTTCTTTCTCAACTTATTACTGAAGTCGTCAGCATAGCACTGCCCTCACACCGGTATGCACCAATGTGATCACCTTCTTACCAGACCACGCTCTACTATATGTGTGTACTACGTTCCCAAAATAAACAAAAAAACTATTATACTGGTTTAAACTTTCCCAATTTGCACTCCAAAGTTATAAACATCAAATCCCATTTAATTATTTTGCTCCATTGGTCACAAAGTTACCAGTGACACACTGCCCATTATGACAGCAATTTAAATGATTTATATTACCCACACTGATTTGTACTTAACTTAGGTCAGTCTTGGATGATTACAGGGGGCTCAATTCACATGCTTCAACCTACTACTAGGCCATAAGAGGCTTATCTGTACATCATTGTACAATCCCCAGCTAAACAAGAAACAATTACTAACAAGCTAGGGCCTCCTATTTTTTCCTTAAGTTTGTTTCAGATACCAGCATACCGTCCCAGCAAAAAGATTCAGTACAACCTTACCTCGTTTGTAATTAGTCCTGTCTTC
The DNA here is from genome assembly GCF_031143425.1 of Pleurodeles waltl. Lineage (NCBI taxonomy): Eukaryota > Metazoa > Chordata > Amphibia > Caudata > Salamandridae > Pleurodeles > Pleurodeles waltl. The sequence goes on along the minus strand of NC_090450.1, from coordinate 678,067,404 downwards.
TCAATTCAGCATGTAAAGCCACCATCTTAGTTTCTATACAAAACGCTTCCTCCACATGCACACTCCCCACCAATCTAGAGCGTCAGCCATCATAACTCCAAGCACCCGTCCTTTACACATGTGCCTATACCTAACCCCATTGTGTATCTCTGATGCTTAACCCCTTCGCTGCCAGGCCTTTTCCCCCTCCTGTGCCGAGCCTTTTTTTTTGCTATTTGGAGCAGTTCGAGCTTAGGCCCTCATAACTTTTTGTTCACGTAAGCTACCCACGCCAAATTTGCGTCCTTTTTTTCCAACATCCTAGGGATTCTAGAGGTACCCAGACTTTGTGGGTTCCCCAGAAGAAGGCCAATAAATTAGCCAAAATACAGTGAAAAGTTCGTTTTTTTCAAAGAAATCGGAAAAAGGGGCTGCAGAAGAAGGCTTGTGGTTTTTTCCCTGAAAAGGGCATCAACAAAGGGTTTGCGGTGCTAAAATCACCAGCTTCCCAGCTTTCAGGAACAGGCAGACTTGAATCAGAAAACCCAATTTTTCAACACAATTTTGGCATTTTACTGGGACATACCCCATTTTTAAGATTTTTTGTGCTTTCAGCCTCCTTCCAATCAGTGACAGAAATGGGCATGAAACCAACGCTGGATCCCAGAAACCGCAACATTTCTGAAAAGTAGACAGAATTCTGAATTCAGCAAGGGGTAATTTGTGTAGATCCTACAAGGGTTTCCTACAGAAAACAACAAATGAAAAAGAAAAATATTGAAATTGAGGTGAAAAAAACAGCAAATTTTCTCTACGTTTTACTCCGTAACTTTTTCCTGCAATGTCAAATGTTCGAAAGCAATATACTGTTATGTCTGCTGGACTCCTCTGGTTGCAGGGATATATAGGACTTGTAGGTTCATCAAGAACTCTAGGTACCCAGAGCCAATAAATGAGCTGCACCCTGCAGTGCGTTTTCATTCTATACGGGGTATACAGTAATTCATTTGCTGAAATATAAAGAGTGACAAAGAGCTATCAAGAAAACCTTTGTATTTCCAAAATGGGCACAAGATAAGGTGTTGAGGAGCAGTGTTTATTTGCACATCTCTAAATTCCGGGGTGACCATACTAGCATGTGAATTACAGGGCATTTCTCAAATAGATGTCTTTTTTACACACTCTCTTATATTTGGAAGGAAAAAATGTAGAGAAAGACATGGGGCAATAACACTTGTTTTGCTAATCTATGTCCCCCAAGTCTCCCAATAAAAATGATACCTCACTTGTGTGGGTAGGCCTAGCGCCCGCGGCAGGAAACGCCCCAAAACACAACGTGGACACATCACATTTTTTTAAAGAAAACACAGGTGTTTTTTGCAAAGTGCCTACCTGTAGATTTTGGCCTCTAGCTCAGCCTGCACCTAGGGAAACCTACCAAACCTGTGCATTTTTGAAAACTAGAGACCTAGGGGAATCCAAGATGGGGTGACTTGTGGGGCTCTGATCAGGTTCTGTTACCCAGAATCCTTTGCAAATCTCAAAATTTGGCTAAAAAAACACATTTTCCTCACATTTCGGTGACAGAAAGTTCTGGAATCTGAGAGGAGCCACAAATTTCCTTCCACCCAGTGTTCCCCCAAGTCTCCCGATAAAAATGATACCTCACTTGTGTGGGTAGGCCTAGCGCCTGCGGCAGCAAAACGCCCCAAAACACAACATGGACACATCCCATTTTTTGAAAGAAAACAGAGGGGTTTTTTGCAAAGTGCCCACCTGTAGATTTTGGCCTCTAGCTCAGCCGGCACCTAGGGAAACCTACCAAACCTGTGCATTTTTGAAAACTAGAGACCTAGGGGAATCCAAGATGGGGTGACTTGTGGGGCTCTCAACAGGTTCTGTTACCCAGAATCCTTTGCAAATCTCAAAATTTGGCTAAAAAAACACATTTTCCTCACATTTCGGTGACAGAAAGTTCTGGAATCTGAGAGGAGCCACAAATTTCCTTCCACCCAGCGTTACCCCAAGTCTCCCGATAAAAATGATACCTCACTTGTGTGGGTAGGCCTAGCGCCCGCGGCAGGAAACGCCCCAAAACACAACGTGGACACATCCCATTTTTTGAAAGAAAACAGAGGTGTTTTTTGCAAAGTGCCTACCTGTAGATTTTGGCCTCTAGCTCAGCCGGCACCTAGGGAAACCTACCAAACCTGTGCATTTTTGAAAACTAGAGACCTAGGGGAATCCAAGATGGGGTGACTTGTGGGGCTCTGATCAGGTTCTGTTACCCAGAATCCTTTGCAAATCTCAAAATTTGGCTAAAAAAACATATTTTCCTCACATTTCGGTGACAGAAAGTTCTGGAATCTGAGAGGAGCCACAAATTTCCTTCCACCCAGCGTTCCCCCAAGTCTCCCGATAAAAATGATACCTCACTTGTGTGGGTAGGCCTAGCGCCCACGGCAGGAAACGCCCCAAAACACAACGTGGACACATCCCATTTTTTGAAAGAAAACAGAGGTGTTTTTTGCAAAGTGCCTACCTGTAGATTTTGGCCTCTAGCTCTGCCGGCACCTAGGGAAACCTACCAAACCTGGGCATTTTTGAAAACTAGAGACCTAGGGGAATCCAAGATGGGGTGACTTGTGGGGCTCTGATCAGGTTCTGTTACCCAGAATCCTTTGCAAATCTCAAAATTTGGCTAAAAAAACACATTTTCCTCACATTTCGGTGACAGAAAGTTCTGGAATCTGGGAGGAGCCACAAATTTCCTTCCACCCAGTCTTTCGCCAAGTCTCCCGATAAAAATGATACCTCACTTGTGTGGGTAGGCCTAGCGCCCGTGACAGGAAACGCCCCAAAACACAACGTGGACACATCCCATTTTTTTAAAGAAAACAGAGGTGTTTTTTGCAAAGTGCCTACTTGTAGATTTTGGCCTCTAGCTCAGCCGGCACCTAGGGAAACCTACCAAACCTGTGCATTTTTTAACACTAGAGATCTAGGGGAATCCAAGATGGGGTGACTTGTGGGTCTCTGACCAGGTTCTGTTACCCAGAATCCTTTGCAAACCTCAAATTTTGGCTAAAAAAACACATTTTCCTCACATTTCAGTGACAGAAAGTTCTGGAATCTGAGAGGAGCCACAAATTTCCTTCAACCCAGCGTTCCCCCAAGTCTCCCGATAAAAATGATACCTCACTTGTGTGGGTAGGCCTAGCGCCTGCGGCAGCAAAACAACCCAAAACACAACGTGGACACATCCCATTTTTTGAAAGAAAACAGAGGTGTTTTTTGCAAAGTGCCTACCTGTAGATTTTGGCCTCTAGCTCAGCCGGCACCTAGGGAAACCTACCAAACCTGTGCATTTTTGAAAACTAGAGACCTAGGGGAATCCAAGATGGGGTGACTTGTGGGGCTCTGATCAGGTTCTGTTACCCAGAATCCTTTGCAAATCTCAAAATTTGGCTAAAAAAACACATTTTCCTCACATTTCGGTGACAGAAAGTTCTGGAATCTGAGAGGAGCCACAATGTTCCTTCCACCCAGTGTTCCCCCAAGTCTCCCGATAAAAATGATACCTCACTTGTGTGGGTAGGCCTAGCGCCCGTGACAGGAAACGCCCCAAAACACAACGTGGACACATCCCATTTTTTGAAAGAAAACAGAGGTATTTTTTGCAAAGTGCCTACCTGTAGATTTTGGCCTCTAGCTCAGCCGGCACCTAGGGAAACCTACCAAACCTGTGCATTTTTGAAAACTAGAGACCTAGGGGAATCCAAGATGGGGTGACTTGTGGGGCTCTGATCAGGTTCTGTTACCCAGAATCCTTTGCAAATCTCAAAATTTGGCTAAAAAAACACATTTTCCTCACATTTCGGTGACAGAAAGTTCTGGAATCTGAGAGGAGCCACAAATTTCCTTCCACCCAGTGTTCCCCCAAGTCTCCCGATAAAAATGATACCTCACTTGTGTGGGTAGGCCTAGCGCCTGCGGCAGCAAAACGCCCCAAAACACAACATGGACACATCCCATTTTTTGAAAGAAAACAGAGGTGTTTTTTGCAAAGTGCCCACCTGTAGATTTTGGCCTCTAGCTCAGCCGGCACCTAGGGAAACCTACCAAACCTGTGCATTTTTGAAAACTAGAGACCTAGGGGAATCCAAGATGGGGTGACTTGTGGGGCTCTCAACAGGTTCTGTTACCCAGAATCCTTTTCAAATCTCAAAATTTGGCTAAAAAAACACATTTTCCTCACATTTCGGTGACAGAAAGTTCTGGAATCTGAGAGGAGCCACAAATTTCCTTCCACCCAGCGTTCCCCCAAGTCTCCCGATAAAAATGATACCTCACTTGTGTGGGTAGGCCTAGCGCCCGCGGCAGGAAACGCCCCAAAACACAACGTGGACACATCCCATTTTTTGACAGAAAACAGAGGTGTTTTTTGCAAAGTGCCTACCTGTAGATTTTGGCCTCTAGCTCAGCCGGCACCTAGGGAAACCTACCAGACCTGTGCATTTTTGAAAACTAGAGACCTAGCGGAATCCAAGATGGGGTGACTTGTGGGGCTCTGATCAGGTTCTGTTACCCAGAATCCTTTGCAAATCTCAAAATTTGGCTAAAAAAACACATTTTCCTCACATTTCGGTGACAGAAAGTTCTGGAATCTGAGAGGAGCCACAAATTTCCTTCCACCCAGCGTTCCCCCAAGTCTCCCGATAAAAATGATACCTCACTTGTGTGGGTAGGCCTAGCGCCCGCGGCAGGAAACGCCCCAAAACACAACGTGGACACATCCCATTTTTTGAAAGAAAACAGAGGTGTTTTTTGCAAAGTGCCTACTTGTAGATTTTGGCCTCTAGCTCAGCCGGCACCTAGGGAAACCTACCAAACCTGTGCATTTTTTAACACTAGAGACCTAGGGGAATCCAAGATGGGGTGACTTGTGGGTCTCTGACCAGGTTCTGTTACCCAAAATCCTTTGCAAACCTCAAATTTTGGCTAAAAAAACACATTTTCCTCACATTTCAGTGACAGAAAGTTCTGGAATCTGAGAGGAGCCACAAATTTCCTTCCACCCAGCGTTCCCCCAAGTCTCCTGATAAAAATGATACCTCACTTGTGTGGGTAGGCCTAGCGCCTGCGGCAGCAAAACGACCCAAAACACAACGTGGACACATCCCATTTTTTGAAAGAAAACAGAGGTGTTTTTTGCAAAGTGCCTACCTGTAGATTTTGGCCTCTAGCTCAGCCGGCACCTAGGGAAACCTACCAAACCTGTGCATTTTTGAAAACTAGAGACCTAGGGGAATCCAAGATGGGGTGACTTGTGGGGCTCTGATCAGGTTCTGTTACCCAGAATCCTTTGCAAATCTCAAAATTTGGCTAAAAAAACACATTTTCCTCACATTTCGGTGACAGAAAGTTCTGGAATCTGAGAGGAGCCACAATTTTCCTTCCACCCAGTGTTCCCCCAAGTCTCCCGATAAAAATGATACCTCACTTGTGTGGGTAGGCCTAGCGCCCGCGACAGGAAACGCCCCAAAACACAACGTGGACACATCCCATTTTTTGAAAGAAAACAGAGGTATTTTTTGCAAAGTGCCTACCTGTAGATTTTGGCCTCTAGCTCAGCCGGCACCTAGGGAAACCTACCAAACCTGTGCAGTTTTGAAAACTAGAGACCTAGGGGAATCCAAGATGGGGTGACTTGTGGGTCTCTGACCAGGTTCTGTTACCCAGAATCCTTTGCAAACCTCAAATTTTGGCTAAAAAAACACATTTTCCTCACATTTCGGTGACAGAAAGTTCTGGAATCTGAGAGGAGCCACAAATTTCCTTCCACCCAGCGTTCCCCCAAGTCTCCTGATAAAAATGATACCTCACTTGTGTGGGTAGGCCTTGCGCCCGCAACAGGAAATGGCCCAAAACACAACGTGGACACATCATATTTTTTCATTGAAAACAGTGCCTACCTGTAGATTTTGGCCTCTAGCTCAGCCGGCACCTAGGGAAACCTACCAAACCTGTGCATTTTTGAAAACTAGAGACCTAGGGGAATCCAAGATGGGGTGACTTGTGGGGCTCTGACCAGGTTCTGTTACCCAGAATCCTTTGCAAACCTCAAAATTTGGCTAAAGAAACAAGTTTTCCTCACATTTCGGTGACAGAAAGTTCTGGAATCTGAGAGGAGGGACAAATTTCCTTCCGCCCAGCGTTCCCCCAAGTCTCCCGGTAAAAATGATACCTCACTTGTGTGGGTGGGCCAGGTGCCTGCAACAGAATAAGGTCCAAAACTTGTAGAGATAGAGGGGATAGCACAGCGAGTTTATAAGGATATAGGGCCAGATGTAGCAAAGGATTTGCGCGTCGCAAACGGCAAAAATCGCTGTTTGCGAGGCGCAAATGCCTCTTTGCTATGCAGAAATGCATTTTGCGAGTCGGAACCGACTCGCAAAATGCATTTCCGACTCGCAAATAGGAAGGGGTGTTCCCTTCCTATTTGCGAGTCTGAGTGGTATGCAATACCATTTGCGACCGCGTACGCGGTCGCAAATCGTATCTCATTTACCATCCACTTCAAGTGGATGGTAACCCACTCGCAAATTGGAAGGGGTCCCTATGGGACCCCTTCCACTTTGTGAATGGACCCAAAAATATTTTTTCAGGGCAGGGAAAACCTTTTTAAGGAAAACGGGCTACACTTAAAAAAAAAAAACTGCTTTATTGAAAGCAGTCACGAACATGGAGGTCTGCTGACGACAGCAGGCCTCCATGTTTGCGAGTGCCTATACTCTCTATGGGGCCGCAATTTGCGACCCACCTCATGAATATTGATGAGGTGGGTCATTGCGACCCCATAGCGAGTTGCAGTCGGTGTCTGAGACACCGTACTGCATACCAATTTGCGAGTTGCAAATTGCGAGTCGCATGGACTCGCACATTGCAACTCGCAAATTTTTTATTTGCTACATCTGGCCCATATTCTTTTATACATCTTTAGACTGACTCTGCTTTGGGGACCCACATAAGTGAGGTGTCATTTTACTTGGGAGACTGAGGGGAACACTGGGGAGTAGGAATTTTGTGCTGGAGCGGTGAGCCTACGAAGAAAAGTCAGGAAAATTTGCTTTTTTAAGCACATTTTGAGGTTTACAGAGAAGTCTGGGTAAGAAGATGTTGGGGGATCCACGCAAGCCACACCTCCCTGGACTCCTTGGGGTGTATAGTTTTAAAAAATGTCCGGGTTTGGTAGGTTTCCCTAGATGAAGGCCGCACCCAGGACCAAAAACATAGGTGCCCCCTCCCCCACAAACACAGGTAGTTTTGTAATATATCGTTTTGATGTGTCCACATACGTCCGTGATGTGCCAAACACTAAAATTGTGAAAAGAAACGCACTTAGGTTATGTGAAAAAGACCCCTCACCCACCAACCAAGTTGGTGGCATGCTTCATCATCGGGGTCCCACCTGAGGCACCTAGCGTGTCACAGGTGTGCTGCGACGCCTGATTACAGCGGAGCAGGTTTTGTAATTTTTACCACACATACTGGTTGGATTTGGCACGAGAGTGAGTGATGGTTCAGTGGATCAAATTTTATTAACAAGAGCTTTCACAAAAATGAAATGCACTGTTAATAACTGAAAGGCAAAAAACTGAACCAATGACTCACAGCTCGTGAGCTGTAAAGCCGCAACAAGGCACCAACCGCTTTACAGTCCATTCACACAACTTTCATACATGACACGCACAAGACCATTCACACCGCCAGCCACGGGCCCAGCACATTACAACACTCACATCGACAGACAGCGCCACTCAAGGGCCCATCACTTACATACGCCCACATGCCTGATACAACAATCATACCACCTGATGGGAGTGTGTGGACTGGTGTTTGGCTGGCAGTGTGTTGCAGTAGCCAACAGCAAGTCAATATGTACACTCTCAGCCAAGCCCCACTCCACACACAATGGCATCATTTTTTTTTTTTTTTAAACAGAGAAACCCCTAACTAAGTAGAAAGAATTACAAAACTACAAACACAAAAGCTCTAAGTACATGACAGAAATGCTAACCATGAAACTGAACACATGAAAATACAAAACAGACATGAGTTTACACTCATGGTTGTTCCCAGAAATTCTTCTGGGTGTGGTAATTCTTAAAACAACCACCCACACATAGCCCAGGCTTTGAAGGACAATCTGGGCAGTACATTCGAGTCTCCCTCCGGATACCTCTTCGAAAACACACTCTACATTTCTTAGCTGGAAAGTCATTTTTGGGTGTGGGAGGAATGTGCTCAGCAAAGTGGCGATCTTTCAATCTAGCCACATCCTCCACTACTGGTTCTCTAGGAACTCTGGCCTGTTCCACCACAATAAGGCTCCCTATCACTGACTACTGAAATTTCACAAATGTCATCTTTGACTCTGGAGACCTATCCCTAAACACAATAAAAGAATTGAAGGTTGCTAAGTGGAAGAGGTGAATTGCTAACTTCTTATACCAAACGTAAGACTTACGAATAGCAGTATAAGGTTCCAACCTCTGATCAACTCTATCTACACCTCCCATGTGCTTATTATAATCTAAAATGCACACAGGTTTGCGCATTTCAGCAACCTGGCCCCAAACAGTCACGGGGGAAGTACTCTCATCATGGATGGTACTTCGCATGTAGACATCCCTCTTGTCTGAAAATTTCAAAGCTAGCAGCTCATCATTCCGCAAGGCACAGCACTGTCCCCTCTCAAGATTTTTACAGACAAGCTCCCTTGGATAGCCTTTCCGGTTAGAACGGATTGTGCTACAAGCAACAGTGTCCACTCTAAACAATTCCTTGAACAACTGCACTCCAGTGTAGAAGTTATCTACATACAAATGGTGACCTTTGTTGAACAGTCGTCTACCAAGATCCCACACAATTTTCTCAGTAACTCCAAAAGTGGGAGGACAACCAGGGGGGTCAATATTGGAATCCCTACCAGTGTAGACACGGAAACTATACACATATCCTGTACTACTTTCAGACAGCATATACAATTTAATTCCATATTGTGCCCTTTTGCTAGGAATGTACTGCCTAAAAACCAAACGACCCTTGAAGAGGACCAAAGACTCGTCCACACTTATCTCTTTGCCTGGAACATAGACCTCCAAAAACCTATCTACAAAACGATCAAGGACAGGCCTAATCTTAAAAAGACGGTCAGAATCTGGGTGATCTCGTGGCAAGGTTAATGCATTGTCAACAAAATGCAGCATCCTCAGAAGAAGCAAATACCGATTACGACTCATGGTCGCAGGAAATATAGCTGTTGCCATCAAGGGACTAGTAGACCAATAAGAAGCCAGTGACGGCTTCCTTATCAACCCCTTCAAAAAAGTCAAACCCAAAAACTTTTTTATCTCCTCCAAATTTGTGGGAATCCACTGGGCAGCTCTAGAGTGTGGCCTAAGTCTAGCAGCGTTGTCCCTCAAATGCTGCTCCGCATACAAATTAGTCTGCTCAACAATTTCTTCCAAAAACACATCATCCATGAATAACTCAAAGAAATTGATAGGCAAAAAATTCTCTGTATTGGCGTTACACCCTGGGAGACCAGTAAAGGCAGGCAACTCTGGCTGCTCCATGTTTGGGGCAACCCAGATATCAGGTCTTATAACGGGAAACCTTTCAGCCCCAGGTTGCTGCACTAATGGCACATCAGTGTCCTCCTCTAAAACAGGCCCTTCATCTGCACTGAGCGTGGCTTCATCATCAGAAGATTCCCCTCCAACAGAAACATCACTGCCAGAATCTCTCACTTCCTCCTCTGCCTCAGATGCAGAGTCCGTCTCATAATCATGATCAGACAATGACTCAAAAAGCATACCAACCACCTGCTGAGCGGTCATCCTGCGGCTAGCCATGATCTCTCCTACTAGAATTAACTGGACAAATTCACCAACAACCAGCACTGTGTAAGACAAGTAACAACTTGTAGCTTTGTTAGTAAGAGTTATAAACTCAAAAACTATACCGCTCACTTGCCTGAAAAAGCTTGATTCACCAGCAACTACTCTGCACAGACACAGCAATCACCAATGATATCCCACTAAAAAGAAAGAAAGAAAGGCAAATTAGAAATAAGACAAAACAAATATCATTGTGCACAAATCTAAGGACAATTTCACACACAATCCTGCATTTAGTACACCCCCTACAAACATGTCATTCATGCATGGCAACAATACTCCTTTGGAGTAAATTGTTTTTACTTACCTAAAACATGCAACTGTGCAAACTGCAGGTCAACCACCGCCAAAACCGCAAGGAGCCACAGCAAATAAAGCAAAAGCTTTGAACTAGAACAAAAAGGAGGAAAACATTTTTTATCACAAATGCAAATACTTCATCAGTTGACAAACACCCCACCATCAAACATTTAGAAATTGGTGCCTAAGTGGATTCTGCCATAGGGGCAGATGGTCCTACTAAAAAAATAGGCCTGTCTGCCCCAAGGAGGCTAGAAAATACCTTTAGTAGTGTGTCCCCATGGGGAGTGACCCTTGCCAAAGGGGACAGCCCCCAAACAAAAAAAACAAAAAACACACACAACACTATCCCTGGTGCCTAAGTGGCTAAACATAATAGGCTGATCTGTCTCCAAGGGGTGCAGAAATGGCCTCGGTACATGTGCCCCCAGAGTGGGGGGTGACCCTTGCCCAAGGCCCCCCACCCATCCACTAACACACACACACACACACTATCCCTGGTGTCTAAGTGGCTTCTGCCCCCCTTGGGGGCAGGTGGGCCTAAAAAAATAGGCCCATCTGCCTCCAGGGGGGGCAGAAATGGCCAACAGGTCAATGCCTCCTTGGGGGGGCACCCCGTGCCCAAGGGGACACCCCCCCCCCACAAAAATAAACAAATAAAAAAAATCCGTGGCGTTCTAGTGGTTTCTGCCCCCCTTGGGGGCAGATCAGCCTAAAAATAATAGGCTGATCTGTCTCCAAGGGGTGCAGAAATGGCCTCGGTACATGTGCCCCCAAAGTGGGGGGCGACCCTTGCCCAAGGGCCCCCCCCCATCCACTAACACACACACACACACACACACTATCCCTTGTGTCTAAGTGGCTTCTGCCCCCCTTGGGTCAGGTGGGCCTAAAAGAATAGGCCCATCTGCCCCCAGGGGGGGCAGAAATGGCCAACAGGTCAATGCCCCCCTTGGGGGGGCGCCCAGTGCCCAAGGGGACGCCCCCCCCCACAAAAATAAACAAATAAAAATAAATCCATGGCATTTTAGTGGTTTCTGCCCCCCTTGGGGGCAGATCAGCCTAAAAATAATAGGCTGATCTGTCTCCAAGGGGTGCAGAAATGGCCTCGGTACATGTGCCCCCAAAGTGGGGGGCGACCCTTGCCCAAGGGCCCCCCCCCCCATCCACTAACACACACACACACACACACACTATCCCTGGTGTCTAAGTGGCTTCTGCCCCCCTTGGGTCAGGTGGGCCTAAAAGAATAGGCCCATCTGCCCCCAGGGGGGGCAGAAATGGCCAACAGGTCAATGCCCCCCTTGGGGGGGCGCCCAGTGCCCAAGGGGACGCCCCCCCCACAAAAATAAACAAATAAAAATAAATCCATGGCATTTTAGTGGTTTCTGCCCCCCTTGGGGGCAGATCAGCCTAAAAATAATAGGCTGATCTGTCTCCAAGGGGTGCAGAAATGGCCTCGGTACATGTGTGCCCAAAGTGGGGGGCGACCCTTGCCCAAGGCCCCCCCCCATCCACTAACACACACACACACTATCCCTGGTGTCTAAGTGGCTTCTGCCCCCCTTGGGGGCAGGTGGGCCTAAAAAAATAGGCCCATCTGCCCCCAGGGGGGGCAGAAATGGCCAACAGGTCAATGCCCCCCTTGGGGGGGCGCCCCGTGCCCAAGGGGACGCCCCCCTACAAAAATAAACACATTTTAAAAAATCCCTGGCGTTCTAGTGGTTTCTGCCCCCCTTGGGGCAGATTAGCCTAAAAATAATAGGCTGATCTGCCCCCAAGGGGGGCAGAAATGGCCCTAAAAGACATGCCCCCCAAAGGGGAGCGACCCTTGCCCAAGGGGCCGCCCCGCATCCACTACACACACAATCCCTGGTGCCTAAGTGGCTTCTGCCCCCTTGGGGGCAGATGGACCTAAACAAAATAGGCCGATCTGCCCCCAAGGGGGGCAGAAAAGGCCAACAGTTCTTTGCCCCCTTGGGGGGGCGCCCCTTGCCCAAGGGGGCACCCCCCCACATAAATACACAAATAAAACGACATCCCTGGTGATCCAGTGGTTTCTGCCCCCCTTGGGGGCAGATCCGCCTAAAATAGTAGGCCAATCTGCCCCCAAGGGGGGCAGAAATGGCCATAATTAGTTGCCACCCAAAAGGGGAGCGACCCTTGCCCAAGGGGCCGCTCCCCGCAAGACAAAAACACGAAAGAAATACAAAAAAAAAAAATCCCTGGTGTCTAGTGGGCATTCCCGCTGCCCGATCGCAATGCGATCGGGCAGCAGGAATGCTCAAAGAGACACCGGGGGAAAGGAAAACCCTTTCCTTTCCCCCCGGTGCCTCTTTCTGCAAAACCCCCCACCCACCGGGAAGAGAAACTCACCTCTTCCTTTCTCGCCGCACAGGAAGCAAATGGCTTCCTGTGCGGCGAGAAGCCCATAATGAAGTCAGCGCACGATCGCGCGCTGATGTCATTATGGGGGGGTGGGGGGGTCGGGGTGGAAGGGGAAGGGCTTCCCCTTCCATCCCTGACTTTGGGGGATGGGGGGAAGCACACAGAGGGAGCGAGAGCGCTCCCTCTGGGCTGTGTGCCAAGGACGTAGTGGTTACGTCCTCGGCACAGCAGCACTGTGCCGAAGGACGTAACCACTACGTCCTCGGCACAGAACGGGTTAAACCTCAATAATGACGCCATCCAACATGGCCTCCTATTTCAATCCAGGCTCACCCTCCTCTTCAATATCAGTAGGGGACAGCACCATCTAGCCTCTTCAGTTCACCCCCATTATTCCCACCCATTTATAGATGACAGATAAAACCAGGAAATTCTTTGAAATGCCTCAATTCCATTTAATGCCCCAGATAAACCTATCTTCAGCAGACATCTCCTACTGTGTAAATGCAGCTCATGTAACAATGCCTCTACAGTATTAAGTAACCGCATCTCACTCCATCTCACCAGATCAAGCATTCTGAGTCTTCTCTATTATCTAGACCCCATTTATATGTGCCAAATGTGCACATGTAAAACTGTTCTCTACTCTTTCTGTTCATCTCTATATCTCCTCCTCTTGCTGTACCTTTGATGTTCTCCACAATGCTCCATCTTAATTAATTCTCTTTGTGCTGCTGTTCTATCCAGTGCTCAACTGGCGGCACATTTCTTCTCCGCGTTCTCATAGCTGACCTATGTGCATTCAACCTCATATGTGTCTCCCCACTGATCTCTCCAATATAGCCTTTATTGCATGGTCAAGCAATTAAATAAACTACATTCCTTGTCCTGCAATTCACCATGTTCTTGATTTGGGGCCTGATTCTAAGCTTGGCGGGCGGCGGGAGCCGCCCGCCAAGCGGGAACCGCCAGAAGACCGTACCGCGGTCAAAAGACCGCGGCGGTCATTCTGGGTTTCCCACTGGGCTGGCGGGCAACTGCCAAAAGTCTGCCCGCCAGCCCAGTGGGAAACACCCTTCCCACGAGGAAGCCGGCTCCAAATGGAGCCGGCGGAGTGGGAAGGTGCGACGGGTGCAGTTGCACCCGTCGCGAATTTCAGTGTCTGCAAAGCAGACACTGAAATTCTTTGTGGGGCCCTCTTACGGGGCCCCCTGCAGTGCCCATGCCATGGGCACTGCAGGGGCCCCCAGGGGCCCCACAACACCCCATACCGCCATCCTGTTCCTGGCGGGCGACCCGCCAGGAACAGGATGGCGGTATGGGGTGTCAGAATCCCCATGGCGGATTCCCATGGGCAGCGGAAAGTCGGCGGTACACCGCCGGCTTTCCGCTTCTGGCCGCGGCTGTACCGCCGGGGTCAGAATGCCCGGCGGAGCACTGCCAGCCTGTTGGCGGTGCTACCGCCGACCCCGGCCCTGGCGGTATTTACCGCCAGGGTCAGAATGACCCCCTTAGTGTTTAACTCCATTGAATAGTAAAGTATTCCCTTTTATAATGGTCCCACAATTGCTGCATGTTTTCCATATGGAAAATTGTCTGTAATCACGTTCTCTTTTTTTAAACCCTTTTGTTTTTTCTCTCTGGGCTCCCTGTAGGTATGTACAAAGCAATTCCTTATTGTTGTATTCCTCCTATATGCAAATAGGGGCTTATCTAGACTTATTCCACCAGTTCCATTCAGTAATGTCCAATTCCTATTACTCAAATGCATTATCTTGTTGCACATATTGGAGAAATTGGTAACACAAACAATCTTTTCCTTATCCTGTTCCCTTGATGTTCCCTCAAATAGACTACCCCTTTTGTAATATTTAGCTCTTTTATATGCTCTTCTAATCAGTTTCTTTGAGTAACCTCTGTCTAGCAGTTTCCCTTCTAATACTTTATTGTGTTTCTCATAGTTAACTCTATCTGTAAAAATTCATCGTAAACGAAGAAATTGACCAAAGGGTATGTTGTCCTCTTGGCAACTAGGATGATTGCTAATATAATGGACCAAAGTATTTCGCTCTGTAGATTAAGTGAACAATTCTACCCCAAACTTCCCCTTCAATGCCTTTATTTTTATGCCCAAAACATTACACTAAGACTGGCTCATTTTGGAGATAAACTTCAAATTTGCATCACCACAATTCAGTCACTATATAAAGCAGGTGAGCTCCTCTCTGCTCCCCTGCCAGATAAAAAATACATCATGTATACAATGGTACCATTGTGGTACATTTTCATAAAATGGGGCCGTCTCGTTTTATATATGTCTATCTTCAAAAGATCCTTCATATAAAAAATCCAGACTTAGGGGGAAAGGTCACACCCATAGTGATACCTTTAGTTTGGCAATAAAGCTCTCCATTAAATAAGAAAATTGTATTTTTGAGGATAATTTCCACACATTCTGTTATGAAATCTCACTGTGGAGATAAATAACCATCCTCATCCTCGAGTAGCTCTCTAATCACCCGTATTATGTCATTCTGGGGTATATTTGTGTTTAAGGCTTCAATGTCTAATGAGCCAAACCATTCACATTCTTCATCAATTAGTTATGAGAAATAACATAATAAAACATACTGGGCAATAATAGAAAAGTTGTGCGATTCCCAGATTTCTTCTATGTAACAACAGTATTTTAGAGGTACATAGAAAAAGTGATATTATTAGGAAAAAAAAAACAAGTCTTAGATTTTTTCAGTGCAATAATAGCACTTTTGAGAAATACAGAAAATGTGACATATGCCTTTTTAATAGATGTGGATAAGAGAGTGGCTATCTGTCTATTTTAATGGGGAGAGATGAACTGCACTAAACATCATGTCCGAACTACATATATAAACACTTTGCTGATTGTTTATATTATGCCTGAACATAAAACTGATAAACTGCATTTGATCTTTTGTTTTTATATATTTGTATTATTTTAATGTATCTTTGTGTCCTGAAGAAAGTGGGGTGAACCATCGCGAACACCACCGAAACGCTGCATCAACAGTAATTTTAATTGTGATTTGATAGCATTTTTCATAGTTTTCGGACATATGGTTTATTGTTTTCATATATGTGATTAGGCATGAGAGAGATTTATGAAAGGAAGAGTCATTGTTTATGGGCTTAACAATATGGTTATAAAAAGAAAGGGCTACTATATTTATACTGTTTTTAACATTGATGTAACATTTGATGCAAATTGCATGTAATTGTCAATAAATACAGATTATTTTTATATATACCAAAAGTATTTTTTGTTTGTTTGGAAATATATAAGGTTTAGAATTTTTTGTGCATTTTCATCATTCCCTAGTAAGTAGAATAATCCTTGATCTTCTAAAAAAAAAAAAAAGAGTTTTAGCACAGAAGGGAATTCTTTTTTTGGTTTGCTACACATAGACCCTATCCCTATCGGCTGAATAGGGTGACTCTCTTGTTTTTGGGGGTTTACAGCATTGATTACATTAAGCAGACGTTCAGGTGTGCCACACTTTTCTCATAAATACAGACTGTTAGCACTCTAGTTGTTAATTAGACCACATTGGGAAGCTGCAGTAGAACACTGGGGAATCATTTAACGTTTGCTCTTGACTTTGGAAGTACGTTTGATCTAGTATACCTGGCATTATTCTCACATATCTTAGAAAGGTAGTGTGACCTTACACAAAATGTACTCTCATTAAAGTTCTGGAGTACCCACTATAACTTGAATGAGAATATTTTGAGGGAAAACTGTTTTTTCTATACATGGTTCTTCAAATCTTAGCAGGGGGATAGCATTTTTCACAGGGGAAAACCACCTGAATCCCAAAAATGAGTATAACACAACAAACAAATGATTTATATAGTGACTAAAATCTGTTATCACCCTTAATATGGATTCCTTTCTGTGACCCTCAAAAACAGGCATTCACTGCAACACATTTTCATAGAGACTATGGCCCTGAGTTGCCATGTTGTGGCCAGCCTATCATGGAAAGTTCTCCTTGGGACCCTCCACCTCATATGCCGTTGTGCTCACCCTGACACCTCTCTCTCTCTCTCTCTCTCTCTCTATATATATATATATATATATATATATATATATATATATATATATATATATATAAACACATACATTAGGAGGGGAAACCTTTGGTTATTAACATCTCAACAGTGGCATTAAATCCAAACCAAAAGAGAATATTGAATTTAGGACGAACATTCTGTCCCCTGTCAAACCCCAACTTCACAGATGTAAGAATCAAAATGTAGAAGTACATCAGTAAGTTAAAATTGCATAAGTACTACCAGATGAAACAATGAGAGGCACAAGCATGTACCGGTAACACACAAAAGGTTACCGGTACATGCTAACTATCAGAGATGTCACCGAACTATTGGAAATCCATGAGTTGAACAAGGAGATAACACACAATCCCATGCTAAATGGAGTTGAGGAACCAGACTTGGAACAAATCTGTGATAGGTTGGAAGTGGGTGAGGAAAGAACTAAAGGAAGTGAACAGTACACAGATATAATGATCACAGATATTGCCACCCTGCATTAAATGGGGTTCACTACAGATATACCTGTACAAAGCAGTTTTAAACCTAGATCAAGATTTTGCCCCCAACTTCCCATGGGGAACAAGATTGACGTATTCCATGAACTGGTGATGAATGACCAGAAAACCTGAGGACGAAATTGTGTATGTAGAGAGGTGGGGCATCTCCTCGCCAAAAGATTGAAATGATTTTATGACCTTGAGTAGGAATCCATCACTAATAATAAAACCATCGGTCAAGGTGGGGCACCATCGTAATCATGGACCGCACCACGTACGCGACTGAAGCTAGGAGGCAGTTAAATAATCCAATACATTACAAATGTGTTCCAAGAAACAGATCGAGATTGGATATCATTTGAAATTGAAGGATTATCATGATAAAGATCTACTGGACTGGGATGAGTGCCAATATTTCCACACTTTTGGGCTTATTTAAAGGACCCTAGAGCCTTCTTGCGCCACATTAGAGTCATTTCTTTTTTTACGCTGATGTGGCCCAACAAGGCCAAATTTGCTGTGCCAAATTTACAAATTTACAAATATCCTAAAATGACCACTGTACACTTTTTTTCAAAGATCTACAAGAATGCAAGAACAACTCCAGGAAGACCCATCATAAGCTCAATTGGCTCTCTACTAGTGAATAGTTCAAGATACTAGGATCTGTTCCTACAGGCATATGTTATCAACTTGTCATTGTATCTCAAGGACTTTAATGACTTTTTGAGAAAGCTGGATGGAGTTACTTGGAAATCTAACTACATCATGACCACTCTGAATGTGGTATAGTTGTATACATCCATCAACCATGATGACGGGATATGACCTTGTGAATACTTCTGAGAGAGAGGCTAGTGGTGCATCTGGATAATACTAGAATGATGATAGAAATGATGCAGTTATGACTAACACACAATATATTTATCTTCAACAACAAATACTTCTATCAAAAACAGGGTAAAGCAATGGGAACCACCTACACAAGCTTGTTCATGGAGTGGTGGGAGAAGGGGGTGGCATGGCCAGAAGAAGATTAACCATATATTAAGAAAGTGGCAATATGGGTAAGATTCATTGGCAACCTTTTTATCTTGTGGGATGGCGAATAATCTGAGTTGTGTGAGTTTATACCGAAACTCAACTTGAATAGTTTCAATATTCAGTTCACCACCACACACAACCTAACACACAGTGAATTTCTGGATATTGGGATGGATGTATTGAATGGACAGTTGGTAACAAAGATCCACAGGAAGGCCCCGGCCACCAACTAGATACTGCATGCGAACAGTGGCCACCCAAGTGCCCTGAAATGGAGCATCCCATATGGACAGATGCTAAGGGCTAAGAGGATAGGCTGCACTGCAGTGGAATTTGAGGAGATTAACAATATATGCACTAGATTCAGACGGAGGAGCTATCCATGTGGCGTCCTGGAGAAAGCAAGCGAGAGAGACAGTAAGAGACAAAGAGATCAGCTATTGTTTAAAAAGAGTGATCGGCCCAAGCAGGAGGGAAATGTGATAAAGAGACGTTTCCTGGCTCAACAGATATCAAGAGAATTTTGGGGAAAAAAATTGCATGTGTTGAGAAAGGGTGAACATATTAAATATGGGATCAGTACTGGCCACTGAATATTATCTAAGAGAACTCGATCCCTGGGTGACATTTTAATACATAGCTATTTGGATCCTGGGGGAAAAGGCACTTGGCTGCAGAACAATATGAAAGGCTTTGTTAAATGCAACTCCTGCATGGCCTGTCGATATGCACTGAACCAAAAAACATATCAGACATTTGAAGGTATCCCAGTCACCATCTTAGTTTGTTGTCAATGATAATGCCTAAATTGCGTGCCCTCCTGATGTGCAATAAATGATATGCCAGTAGCACCATCAGTAAGTTAAAAATCCATATCCTGCAGCACATGCAGGCCATAAAGAATAAAGATAGGATTACCCGATGGCCTGCCACTTTGAACTATTCCATAATCGGTCACTGGTAGATTTTAAGTTCTGTGGCATAAAGCATGTTGAAAAACACCCATGAGGGAACAGAGGAAAAGAACTGAAGAGAGAAGAATTAGTCAAGGCTGTTTATCATTCTGAGCATGAAAACTCCATGGGGACATAAGTATGATGCTTAACTCCATGTACACCTATAAAAACATAATGCACCTCCCCTCTCATTTGTTTAGGATTGTGCCAAGAACTGGATGAATCCTGCTGGGGGACATACATTGACAGCGTGTTTACAAGTTGGTTGATTTTTCCCTACCTGCTGCTATATGTAATAATTGCTGTGAAAATGTGGGTTCTTAATTGAACACTTACTGCACATTGAGGATTGTTTGGAGGATGTAGGTCCTTTGTTGGACACAAATTACATACATGTTGGGAACGAGTGGGATGGTATTATTATGTTCACAGCTGTAGAATTCTCTGAATTTACTAGTCCTTAACAAGTAGGAACCCCGTGGTGAACTTTAACATGTATTCAAATAGTACATGCCAGTGAATGAAGTGGATATAATACACACTGCAGTTATTGATATAAATGGGTATTTTTATCCCCTTGGGACGGGTAATATAGGTACTTGATAGCGCATGTCACTTTACAATAATCTATAATATTTGTGATCATGCAATTGATCATTGTTCAGGAATGGGGATCCCAGATCTTGCATTTACTATAGGGGATTTGGAAACCACCTCTTACTTGTGTTACTCATGTTTTCCATTGCATTTGAAGATCCTATGAACGATTGGGACATTGGATGGATAATAACGGGCCGTCTGGAGGTACTTGAAATCCTCATGGGGGATGACAACACACATTTTGTTAGCATGCGTCATTTTATAAAATAGGAACAGACGTATTCCCAACAGGTATGATGGGCACATTGGTTGAGCATATCACCGTATAATAATGGTCCTTCTGGTGGCATTTGAAACCCTTAGCGGGAATACACAATGCGCTTAATTTCAAGTTATGTGATCATATTCGATACATTTTTTATGGGTAGGTATAGATACCTGGATAGTACATGTCACTCCATAATAATTGGCACTATGAAAACATTCACTTTAACAACTTAAGCTATCGTGAGATTATGAACTTAATGCAATATACTCGAGCGGGTTTCTGATTATGATAGAGGCTTACATTCCAACTTGGAGAAAGGAGGGAAATATCATCTAAGAACATCGTCTAATAGAACATGGCGCATTCCTTGGGAATGGGTGATAATTTTGATTGGGAGTGAAATGTAACAGATAGATTGATTGAGGTATCTAGGAAAGGTGGGCAATTGCAAATTGTGCAAAGTGGAGTGGGATCCACCAAGAGAAAACATTACCTCATGAGGTCATTCAACTGATGTATATGGAAACAATTGAAAATGTATCTTTGGCAACTTAGTACGTTGTGGTCATGGGATGAATTATAGAAGGAGACAGTAGTGCAAAATTGCACATATAACTCTGAGGTGTGGAAATGGGATGTAGCTTGAAAATGCTTTTCCTCCCGGGCTTGTGAATATGTATTAATGAATATGTTGACAAAAGCTCTATGTCCCAAAAAAGAGCACAATTCGATGGGGGAATAAGAGTGTGTACTAATACCGTGATTGCTAGCAAACATGCAGAAAAATGGTGGTCACGAAGTGACGTTAACAGGAACCCTGAACGTTGCAGTGTTTCTGGGCCAAAGGAACAGAGGGAGGACAAAGGGGGTTATTACAACTTTGGAGGAGGTGTTAATCCGTCCCAAAAGTGACGGTAAAGTGACGGATATACCACCAGCCGTATTACGAGTTCCATAGGATATAATGGACTTGTAATACGGCTGGTGGCATATCCGTCACTTTACCGTCACTTTTGGGACGGATTAACACCTCCTCCAAAGTTGTAATAACCCCCAAAGTCTTTAAAGGATAGGTCTGGTACGGTGATTGGTAAGGCCCAGTGGTAGAGCCAAAACACGTCAGGGGCACTAATTTGCACTGTCTATACTGGTGAATTGCTGTCTGCTGTATTTCCAACCGCGTTCGCTGCCAGACCATGGAATATATATATATATGTGTTTATATATTTATATATATATATATATATATATATATATATATATATATATATATATATATATATATATATATATATATTAAGAGAGAGAGAGATTTTTTCTGGATACAGTGGCAATGTTCCTGAGTTCTGGAATGGCTGCTTGACACATGCTGCTAATTTTGAGGCCAGCCAAACAGGATTAAATAGTCCCTTTTAAACTGGCCAATCAGAGCACATCTGGACATCAATGGTCCTGATATACATAATTTATTAACCTCTTCATGCCTAACCGAGCCACTCTTTAATGCTACTTTCTCTAAAATGGTTGAAAGGATTTACACCAAATCACTCCATTGTTAACTTTCAAGCCTCTCCTCCAACTCACATTCACTCCTCTTCACCTTAATCAAAATCACTATCTCCACATAGATACATCTAACCTCTCAACTGCACCCATGTTTCTTTCACAACATTATATCCCAGCTTAATAGCCAAATTCAAGCAATCCTTTTATCCACCAATACTGAAGTCCACCACAGATCAGCCAACTTGAGGAACATTTCTATAGTTTGATTCTCTATCAGCATTCCTAAGTTGGGGAATGTTTGTGGCACAAAGCAGGTATTCACCCTTGGGGGTAGGAGGCCCACAAAATGTTCAATACTTATGGTTTGTGGAATTCATTCTCTACACTTACATTGTCTAATTGTACATCTCTGTGTGTTATCTGGAGATGTTGGAATGGGTGAACCATAAGTTGAGAGATCAAGAGGTCATCTGGGTGTAAACTTTATATAGACTCCACTCAGATTTCCAACCACCCTACTTGCTTTCTACTACTCTTAAGAGCGCTGGATGGGATAACATAGTGGTTAAAAGTATACATGTTGCCATCTTGATTTAGAAAGCATACTCCTGATTTGTATGCCATATGTGCCATTATTTTAGTTTTTTTCCAATTTTATATAGTACAAATCTGGCCCTAAGGTATGAGAGGACTTTTCATTACACCTTTTTGGGCAAAGGGAGATTATAAGTGATTTCCCAGGATCACAGGATGTTGACACAAGGTCAAGATTTGAGCCAGGTTACCCGAGCTGCAAAGTCCGCAACAATAGTTACAATGCCACAGGTCCTCCCGTTGAAAACTTCCACCATTTCATGGCAAGTCTAGGCAAGTCAATTATTGAATTTCTGCTAAATCTCCCTTGCCTTTTCCCAAATGTTAGCATGTATGCACACCATACACTGTTTACCTTATTGGTAAATGCCATCTGGCAATACCACTCCTCCCACCACTTTTATTGTCTTCAAACCTTCAAGTGCCCAGCAGTAAAAGATTAAACAGACACAAAAACATAGTCCAGCTGACAGATGGCAAAAAAGGTAACAGAAATGTGAAGTCCCTTCAAATCACACATCTCTGTCGTCTCAACCTATGCACATGCAAGCATGCATTAAACAGTGATTGTGGCCAGATGTACCCAGGGTAAGATTGAAGCTGCAACCTGGATGATTCATTGTGCTACATACAGTCTTACTCCTAACACATTTTACATCTGCAACTGTTTAGTCTGAAGACATTGATTACACACCATATGCAGGAACCGCCCCACCCCCTTTCTTATGTTTCATGCTGTGGCAGGTTGTATTTTCCTGACCTGGTATCACAGCAGTAGCATCTCAGTACAGAAGCCAATTCAAATTTCAAAGCAAGGGAGCTTACATTTGAGCAAATAATTTTTTTTAAAAGTGCACTTTACCACTTCCTCTTGCTTCACTAAGAAGACAAAAACTAAGACTAGTTAAGGGGGTAATATGCAAAGGGGCCTCCAGTCCTTCTATCTGATATACATGGTGCTTTGAAAAAATATTTCTCCATGGAGAATATTGAACTAGAAACAAAAATAATATATGTCGGTGTTTCTAGATCTTATTGCATACATCAATAGAGTTGCAACCCTCTTCATTGATGCGCTCAGTGGTTCCTTAACCTTTCCTCAGCATGTGCTCCTCCTCCTTTCGAGGCCTAGACCAGTCAATCCTCCCTTTAGCAACCACTGGTATTGCAACTAATGACCATCTTTCCCTGCCTGCTTCTTTGAAGGGAGGGAAAGAGATGGCGAGAGCACTTTGAGAGCTCTCACCCCCTGGAAGCAGGGTGTTTGCTCTGACTTGCCGGGACCTGTCAAAGCTCCTGCCAAGTCAGAGCAAACAGCTATGTCCCCAGGCTGGGCACTTCGGGATATAGCAGGAGCTGGCCTGAGGGGGGGGGGGTTGTTTCCCAGGGCTGTTATTGGCTCCACAAGAGGGCCAACCGGCCCCCTCCAACCTTTCAATTTAACCCCAGGGAGGTGGTTGTCCCCGGAACAGGGGCCCACAACTTCATCATGTTATTTCAGCTCTGGGGAGATTGCAGTCCTTGAGGTTTCAGGGGGGCCACGTGCCCCCCCCCCCATAAATTGCAATCAACTACCCCGGGGAGGTGGTGGACCCTGGAGCTATGGAGGGGGGAGGCTGCACGGGCCCCACACATTAATATTTTTATTTAGCTCGAGGGAGATGGCGGTATCAGGGCTGTGGGGGAGGCCTTATGAGCCTTCACAATTTAAAAGAAATATTTTGCCCTATGGAGGTGGTGGTCCCAGGGGCATGGGACTGCGCGCCCCCTGCACATTTCTACAAGATAGGGGAGGTAGTGGTCCCCGGGACTATTAGAAGCCCTAGGAAGGGTCCCCATGTGCTCCCCTCCTTTTTCAATCCCCCAATGCCCCTGGAACCTTGCCCAGTCAAAGGCCAAATGAAGGAAAAGGGCGGGAGACCGCCCTTTCTTTAAAACAATCTTGGAAAATTTCATAGATTTTTCTGAGATTTAAAAAAAAAAATGCTTTTCAGCCCATACCCTAGACCAAGGCTAGGGACTCAGAGTGACCCTACCCTGGCCCCTTTTCTGTTTCTTAAAAAAATGTTTGTGAGACTAGGCTGAAGCCGAGTCCCAAGATGGCTGCCAGCACTTCTTTGTTGAAGTGTTGGCAACCAATCCAATATCATCATGGGGACAGTTGGCTCTGTGGAGGATCCCCGTCCCTAGATATCTATATTTTTAAATCTCTAATACCTCAAAAACTACTGAACAGATTCACATCAAGTCACAAAAAGTGTGCTTTCTGGACCAAGATCTAGCTTTCTGCCAAATTTGGTGTAATTCCGTCCAGTGGTTCAGGCAGTAGTCATGTTCAAAATCCCTATGAGAAAATTCATGGGGAAAATGCATTTTGGGACCCCCCTTTTCTCAGTTCCCGCTTGACAGATAACCCCAAATTTTCAAGACAGCAGCTGAACCCACTGAAGTATAAGTTTCTAAAATTCAGTGAGGATTCATCAAGCGGCACCAGTTATTGGCAAAACAAAAAACACTCTAGGTCGTAACTACAACTACCTTCTGGCGACTGCCAGTACGTTGTACATATATAATCACTTAAAAAAAATAAAGGTTACAGGGATGTTATAGTTAGGCTCACATTTTAACCTTAGAATTTCACCAGTTATAGCTTGAGTTACCTCAAGTAACTGTAACTCATGCTCTAAGGTAACTATAACTCACGCTCTCGCCAAGCACAGTTTTTCTCATCAAACATTTTACTGCAAATATTACATTGATGTTATCAGTGATATTATGAAATATGGCATGATTGCATTAATTTTCAGGTAATTAGCAGTGCATGGCGAGGACGTGAGTTACAGTTACCTTAGGGAACGAGTTACAGTTACTTGAGGTAACTCTAATTATAACTGGCTTCGCTGGGTGTGAGAATAGGTTTGAGAGGATGTATGTGGGGGTGAGAGTGGCTGTCAGATTGTTTGTCTGGGTGTAAGAGTGAGTACATCAGTGTGTTACTGGGTGCCTCAGTGTATGTGCAGGTTTGTGAGTGGGTGCATGAGGGTGTCAGTGGGTCTGTGAGTGGGTGCATGAGTGCCTGAGTGGGTCTGTGAGTGGGTTGGTAAGTGTCTGTGAGAAATTGATTGAAAGAGAGAAAGAAACTGAGAGGAAAAGAGGCAGAGTTTTTTAGGCTTTAAAACCTCATAGACTTAAAATGAGATAGTTGTGTTCAATTTAATTTAAAAATATATTTATTATTATAAAAAATATTTTTTTATTATTAAAAAAAGGGAATTGAGTCCAGCTGGACTCGATCCTCCAAAGCTTAGTGTGAAGGTCTGTGGCCTTCACACTGAGTTAGGCGGGTTGTGTTTTTAACTAAACAAATGTAAACCCTTTATGGTCTTTCGGGGACCGTGAGTCCTTATTTATTTATTTTTATATATATTATTATTTATTTTTTTAAAGATTTTTTATGAAAAGCTCAATGGGCTACCAGGCACTGCAGGGGAAGCCTTAAGAGTTCCCCTGCAGTGCCATTGCTTCAGCAAGCACGGAGCTGCTTTGACAGCCGCCCTGTGCATGCTGAAGCATTTTATCTCTGTCCCCTGCCCACGTGCAGGGGAGAGAGATGAAAGCTCTGCTGTTTGACAGAGGGACCTGCTTTAAAGGTCCTGCTGTCAAACAGCAGAGTGGTTGCTGTGGCTTGGTTGGAGCTGCAGCCAAGCCACAGCAAACAACTATGTCCCGGGGTGGGCACCCCGGGACATAGCAGGAGCCGGTGCTGGGGGGTGGCGGTCTCCAGGGCCATATGTGGCCGCGTGACCACCCTCCAGCACGGACCTAGGCCTGGGGAGGTGGTGGTCCATGGGGTGCGGGGGACTCTTTTTTTGGAGATGTGCCCCCCAGGGGTGATAGCCCCAGGGCAGCGGGGGGCACTCGCCCCCGCTAAGAATACAGTGTTACCCCGGGGCAGTGGGGTGGCCACATGGCCCCCGCAAATAAAATACATTTTACCCCAGGGGGTGGTGGTCCCAAGGGCACAGGGGGGGCTCAGGCCCCCCGCATTGTATTACATAAACACCCCAGGGAGGTTGTGGTCCTCGGTGCAGCAGGAGGGGGCCCAATACCCCACCCCCACTTATCAAAACAAAGATCAGGGGAAGTGGTGGCCCCCAGGGCTTCAGGAGGGGCCCAGGAATCCCCCCACAGTTATTTTCAAAAAGTCCCCAGGACTTGGCCTACCTAGAGTCATTAGACTAACGAAGCGCGGCAGACCACACTTCGGTTTCTTTTTTACTAGCGAAGTCGCGGATCCACTGCGACTCCACTCATAAACTTAAAAAAAAATGCTTTTTAGCCCTGGTGTCCCTTTGGGACTCCACCACCAGAGCTAAGGGGTCAGGTTGTTCGTACCCTGGCCCCTTTTCTCTCTCTCAAAAAAAAAATATATATATATATATATATTATTTTTTTGTGTGTTTTTTTTAGGCTTTGCCTCAGCCAAGTCCCAAGATGGCTGGCAACACTTCAACGATTTCTGTTGAAGTGTTATCAGCCCATCAGATCTCTGCGCGAGACCAGGAGGGCTCACGATCCTTCACATCCCTACATATACAAGTTTAGATTTTCTTTAATTTCTCTAAAACTACTGAATGGAGTTACTCCAAAACCAAAAAAAAAACACTCTTTCTGGACCAGGGCCTACATTCCTGCCATATTTGGTGTATTTCTGAACAGTAGTTTTTGCACTATTGCTGTTAAAAAATCCCTATGGAAAAATGAATGGGGAAAATGTGTTTTGACCCCCCCCCCCTTTTTCTCCCCCCCCTCCCCCCGGACAGATCACTCCAAAACTAGCAGCAGCCTTCAGGACTTGCAAATTGTTTTGGAAAGTTTCATGAAGATTCGTCAAACGGCGCCAAAGAAATACGCAATGACAAAAAAATGCTTTTTATATAGAAACTAGGTCCTAACTATAACTACCTAGCGGTGACCATCACTAGATAATATATATATCTGCAGAAGATCTGCGTCCCTAATATATTTTGCAAATGTGTGTAGTAGGCATTAAAACTGTAAAAGTAACTGAAAATAAAAATGTTGCTGTCTACATGTGGTGTGTATATGTTTTCAAAGAAATGAAACCAAAAAAACTAAAACATTGAATGCAAGCCAAAATGTGTGCAGGGATATTCCTACCAGCCCAGGTACAAAACTGAAGTGCTATTTAGATGGTTTTGCAAACTAGAGAGAGTTAAAAATTCTGCGCAAATTGGACATAGATTGTTCTAAATATCTCAGTAATAAAAATATATTTTAATTGAAAAATATTTGAAGAATAAAATTGATCATTGTAGTTTGGACCTGAAATAACTAATTAACAAGTATTGGCAAAGCTAACAGGTCCTTCCTTGACCCTCTAGTTCAGTGGTTCCCAACCTTCTGACTTCTGTGGACCACAGGTTGGGAACCACTGCTCTAGTTAGTATATTTGTTTGTAATGTTTGGTTATTTTTTGCAGAATTTTAAATGTGAGGTGTAAAGATATGTGGTTTTCGAGTATGAAAAATTTGTTACAAGCCTAGGAAAGAATGTTATTGTATTACTAGAAGAATGGTTCAATAAACTAAACATTTTGCCACTTCCAAACTGGGCAGTGATAGAGCTCACAAGCTGGAATCTCACCAGTACTTATCCCAGGGTTCCCACCACACTCCATGTCACTACAGAGACTGGTTTAAGCCCTGGCCATGTCACATTCAAATTGTTTCTAGGACTTGAAACATTGTCCTTGTTGACATGACTTTAAATGACCATGCTCACTCACCTTTCCACTCTTCTGTATACTGGAAAATTAACTACCATTTAATAAAGAGTAATACCATGTTTTTAACATACAACTCCTAGTAAACATATTGGTGCGATATGGATCACTACATTAATGTGTTTGTAGTTAGGTAAGAAAAGATTGCTCAACATTGGTGAAAGCACAAAAACAGTGACAAAGTCCTGCTTTAGAAACGGTCTATAGAAAGCGAACTTACTCTTCTTTAGTTCAGTAAGGTCCCTGCTCTCTGATAACAAAATGCACCATGCCAGCCAGCGTGCCAAAAATGTAAAATGTTGTGATTCATTAAATAAAGTGCACTCTTTACCTGCAGCCTTAGTAGGAGCACGGGTGAAACTGAAGTAACTTGAATATGTGAGCTGAGCTTCACTAGAAAATAAGGAGCAGAATGACATCACCCGTTAGGCAGGCGTTCACAGAAACAAAATACTTGTTAGATGGGGTGAAACTTCACAAACAAGTTCGGTAATATTGAAAGTGTACATTAAGGCCCATATTTATACTTTTCTAGCGCTGCATTTGCGTCATTTTTTTACGCAAAACCAGCGCAAACGTACAAACTTTAGGCCCATATTCATACTTTTTTAGCGCCGCATTTGCTCCGCTTTTTGATGCTAAAGTGGCGCAAACTTACAAAATACAATTGTATTTTGTAACTTTGTGCCGTGTTTGCGTAAAAAAATGACGCAAATGTGGCGCTAAAAAAGTATAAATATGGGCCTAAATTATATTATGTAATTTTGCGCTACTTTTGAGTAAAAAAATGACGCAGATGCAGCGCTAGAAAAGTATAAATATGGGCTTAAATGCCTTTGCAGCCAGCATAAACACGTCATGCTTTGAAACCCAAACATCCAAAGGTTCTAGGGAGCGTCTTTAGCAGAAGAAAACAAACAAGAATCAGACCACACCTGAGTGCAACCCTCACAAAACAAATGCTACAAAAAGCAGACTTAGGAAAACAAAGTTACCCTACATGCCGCACCACTGTAAAAAACATAAACGCCAAGAAAAGGTCGTGGAAGAAAATGAAGAATACCAGAGACCTTACTTTGTTTCATTCACTTTTCAGTGCTGCAAATTCAACAGGTTACAGGGATAAAGCGTTTTGAATAAAGCTACAAAAGTGTTTCAGGAACACATATGAATGTCTTTCAGTACACACAAGATTTTTAAACAACAAATTAATGTTTTCAGTTATTTTTATAAAAACTCAGTAAAACCACTGTGTGTGTACAGCTGTTTGAGGGAATGTTGCCAAGTTAGGATTCTACGAGGCAGCGATCTACACAGTAGAATGCCTGTAGGCCTACTGAACAAAATCCCCACTTCCTCCCAAACCTCTTGAAAGCATACATGCCAATCTCAAATAGGTCAGTCCAGCTGCTGCAATGTTTTCAGCAGTGTGTTTTATCTATTCCACAGTGGCTGTGTATGGGAAGCCGTTCATGTCAAAATTACAGCTCCCTATGTAGGACACCTCCTGGAATGCATAGCGTGTTGCAAAATGAATATGACATACACCAGAATGAATGTACTATGT
Source organism: Pleurodeles waltl (assembly GCF_031143425.1). Classification (NCBI taxonomy): domain Eukaryota; kingdom Metazoa; phylum Chordata; class Amphibia; order Caudata; family Salamandridae; genus Pleurodeles; species Pleurodeles waltl. The sequence continues at coordinate 678,037,839 of NC_090450.1, read as the reverse complement.
GTCAAAATAAATATGATACCTGGCAGAGTGAATCTGACTTGAACCAAAACAAATATGAAACCAGGCAAAGTGAATATGCTACTTAGTGATTATTATGAATAACTCACACTCAGAATTGAATAAGAGATATACTGAAATATATATCAATCATACTGAAAATAATATGCCCCTCACTGTAAATATTAAAGCAATCACTAAAACACATACAATATTTGTCAAAAAGAATGCAACATTTCTTGAAATGACTGACTAATGCCAAGAGGAATATGACACACATTGGAATGAATATGACAGCGTGAAATGAATATAAGGCACTGAAATGAAAATGCATTATTCTGAAAGGAATATAAGGTGCAATGAACATTACATTTATAAAAAAATGAATATGCTTTGCATTGAAAGTAATATGGCACACATTGACATGATTATGATATGTGTTGCAATTGGTATGAGTCATGTTAAAATCAATATCATGCGTTAATATGAATGAGACATCTATTGAAAGGAATATTGCACATGCTAAGATGAATATGACATGAAATGAATATGAGCCCTTTTGAAATTAATTCAACATGCCTTAAACTGAATATGACCAATGCTGACATTAAAATGAAACTTGTCAAAATGAATGTTATGCTTTGAAATCAATATGATACACATCGACATGAATATTGCATATATTAAAATGAATTTGACCTATGTTGAAATGGATATGACCCATGTTAAAATTATAATGTCAGGTGTTAAGATGAATATGATATCCACTGACACGAATATAACATTCATTTAAACCAATATGACACATGTAAAGATTTCTATGAACCATTTTCAAATGAATGACATCTGGTGAAGTTGATATGACCCATATCAAAATTAATATGACATTCATTAAAATTAATATGACACATTAAAATGGGTATGAAACTATATGAGATAAATATAGCATGCTTTGAAATGAATAAAGCAGATATCGAAATGAACACAAGCCATGTGTAAATTAAAATGCTCACTGTTTAAATATGGCTTGCCTTGAATCGATGCTGATTTGCTTTAAAATTAACAATTCATATTGAAATTAATATTACATATTCTGAAAGGATATGATATGAACACAAATTAATTAACTAAAATAAATATATGTTTTCGACTATAGGCTACATTTAGTTTTTGCTGGCTTTCGGACCCTGAGCACTTTACCACTGCTGACCAGCCCAGTGCTAAAGTGCAAGTGCTCTCTGTCTAAATTGTCCTGATGATTGGTTTATCCATGATTGGCATATTTGTTTTACCCGTAAGTCCCTAGTATAGTGCAACATGTGTGCCCAGGACCTGTAAATCAAATGCTACTATTGGGCCTGCAGCACTGATTGTGCCACCCACATGAGTAGCCCTGTAAACATGTTTCAGACCCGCTACTGCAGTGTCTGTGTGCAGTTTTAACCTGTCATTTCAACCTGCAAGTGCACCCACTTGCCAGGCCCAAACCTCCCCTTTTACTACATGTAAGGTACCCCTAAGGTAGGCCCAAGGCAGCCCCATGGGCAGGGTACAGTGTATTTAAAAGGTAGGACATATACTGGGTATTTTACATGTCCTGATAATGAAATACTGCTGTAGGAAAGTACCATCATCCTTGGCATGTTACCGCCATTTTTACCCGTATGTCAGAATGTTTCTGCCTGTTTCACTGGAATCCTGATGGTCAGGACCCCAGTGCTCATAGTCTATGGCCTAATGTGTGTGTATGTATAGTGCTTGTCTGTGTCACTGAGGCTCTGCTAATCAGAACCTCAGTGCTTATGCTCTCTCTGCTTTTAAATTTGTCACTGTAGGCTAGTGACTTCATTTACCAATTTCAATTGGCACACTGGACCACCCTAATAAGTCCCTAGCATGTGGTACCTAGGTACCCAGGGCATTGGGGTTCCAGGAGATCCATATGGGCTGCAGCATTTCTTTTGCCACCCATAGGGAGCTCAGACAAACCCTTGCACAGGCCTGTCATTGCAGCCTACCTGAAATAGTGCACACACTATTTCACAGCCATTTTCACTGCATTTAAGTAACTTATAAGTCACCTATACGTCTAACCTTCACTTGCTGAAGGTTAGGTGCAAAGTTACTAAGTGTGAGGGCACCCTTGCACTAGCAAAGGTGCCCCCACATAGTTCAGGGCCATTTCCTGGGACTTTGTGAGTGCGGGGACGCCATTACACACGTGCATTATATATAGGTTAATACCTGTATGTAGCTTCACAATGGTAACTCCGAATAAGGCCATGTAACATGTCTAAGATCATGGAATTGTCCCCCTATTCCAAATCTGGTTTTGGGGAGCCAACTCAATGCATCCTGGGGGCTCCAGCATGGACCCCCAGTACTGCCAAACCAGCTCTCTGAGGCTTGCACTACAGCTACAGCTGCTGCCAGCTCACAGACAGGGTTCTGCCCTCCTGGGGTCTGAGCAGCTCAGTTCCAGGAAAGCAGAAGAAAGCATTTCCTCTGAGAGCAGGGTGTTACACCCTCTCCCTTTGAAAATAGATGTTACAGGCTGGGGAGGGGTAGCCTCCCCTAGCCTCTGGAAATGCTTTGAAGGGCACAGAGGGTGCCCTCCTTACATAAACCAGTCTGCACCGGTTTAGGGACCCCTTGTCCCCTGCTCTGGCGTGAAACTGGACAAAGGAAAGGGGAGTGACCACCCCCCTGCCCATCACCACCCCAGGGGTGGTGCCCAGAGCTCCTCCAGTGTGTCACAGACTTCAGCCATCTTGCTTTGCAAGGTGTGGGGGCACTCTGGAGGGCTCTGAGTAGCCAGTGCCAGCAGGTGACGTCAGAGACCCCACCTGATAGGTCCTTACCTGATAAGGTAGCCAATCCCCCTCTCAGGGCTATTTATGGTCTCTCCTGTGGGTTCTCTTCAGATTCTGCTTGCAAGTTTTCTTCAGCAATCCTCTGCAACTACTACTTCACCCTCTGACCTCAGATCAACTGCTGCCTGCTCCAGGAACCGCTGTAACAGCAACAAAGTATCCATAAGGGATACTTTTCTTCTGCAACTTCAGCTCCAGCCAGCAACTGCAACAGTTTCCACAGTGTGCACGCTCTGGGGACTTCCTGTCTTCATCCTGCACCAGAAAGACTGAAGAAATCTCCAGTGGGATGACAGAGTCACTCCCCTGCTCATGCAGGCACCTTCCAAAAAAAAAACCGGTACCCTTGGACTCCTCTCACAGCGACGAGCATGCTCCTAAGAACACAGAGGGTGGACCCCATTGACATAGGCTGTCCTGAGGTCCTGCTGACGCAATTTGGAGGAGGTAGGACCTTACCTTCGCTGAGAGCGACGGTACCCCTGTGTACTGCATCTTCTTCACCTCCTGAGGCCTCTGTGCACTATTTGCAAAATTCCTTAATGCACAGCATGGCCTAGGTCCCCATCACTCCATCCTGTGACGCTCAACTCGCTGAGTTCTTCTCTTTGTAGGTTAGAAACATATGTTTAAAGGAGCATTTTGTGGCACAGATACATACCACCGAAACCTACTCTGAAGTGACATGAGTCTGCATTTGGTAGGCCACATGTCCACACAGGCACAGGGAAGATACTTTCTGTGCCCACCATGCCAGCCCTTTCATTGAAACTCAAGTGTGAGGGTGAAGTCCGTACTCTGATAGTTGCCTGTAGGGACTGTATGCATCGAGTCAGTGTTGCAGAGTGTAAATGTGTTTTTCCAGTCAGGCCTAACGAGTTTACACTTCAGAAACCCCATTGATGTGCGGTGTTTCATTGTTGCTTACATCACAGTACATGTTGCTGGAGCATCAAATACCTGATGTCATTAGGCTTGCTTAGTCATTATAGACCTTGAGCAGGGTAGTGGGTTAGTCTGCAGATTAATCCAAAAGTGTGTACTCATGTCCCTGTACTTATTGGCATGTGCTTCACACTTGTGGTGTGTTGACAAATTGCCCATTTTATGCTTGGTGTTTCTGACGTGTGTGACACAACCATTTGAGCAAAAACCTGTGTTTGTAATTGCTTGATTTGTCTCTTGCATCCATATAGGTAAACACCCATCAAAAGAAGGAGATTTGGAGAGCCATCGCCCAGGAGGTGCAGACCCTGGGGGTCCATAGCCGGCAAAGTGACCACTGTTGCAAGAGGTGGAAGGACCTGAGGTGCTGGGCCAGAATATCTCAGAGATAAAGATAGGGCTGTCCTCCCAACGTGGGCTGGCACACCTCGAAGAATGACCCCTCTAGGGGCCTGCATTCTGGCAGTAGCATACCCGGAGCTTGATGGGCATTTGCAGGGAGCACAACAGCCACAATGAGTACAGGACATATTACTGCCTGTCACACAGGCAAGTTAATGTGTTAAGTTCTGACATCTACTCCTGATGACTGGGGATGGACCATGTGTGACACACAAGATGAGTAACTGTTTGTGTAGATAAGTAATTTGGTGCATATTGATGTGCCTTGCCTAGTAGCCAAGGGACCTAGGACATAACTGAGTACAATCCACAAAACAATGGCTCTCCAGGGACAACACATTGCTTTGTACAGTGATCAATCAAGGAAGGTTTGTTGTTGTCGTTGGTCTAAAATCTACGCTACAGACCACGACTACTCAGTGTTACAGTCCAAAGAAAAAGAAGTGATGGATCACTGTCCTCATCCATGTGTCTGGTCAAATTAGTAAATTGACATCTGCTCCCAAGAGGCTACTTGTTTTCAGTGTGTGATGAGTGCTGGTGCCTCACTACTGTCTGACATGTGAAGGTGGCATCACACATGTGACAGAGCATAAGGTAAGTGGGGAACGTCCATTGACATGATTTATGGCCTTTCACTGTTGCCAAAATTCCTTGTGCTGACATGTTAGCATGTATCCCATTCTCTTTTAACAAAATGTGTACACTGCTGTTTCATGCTTTGTCTACCTGTGTTCACAGGAAGATTTCTGTATTCTCTCACATATAGTTGCATGCCAACCTGTCTTTGGAATTGGACATATGCAATGAGGCTACATTTCATGTGGTGCCACAGACAGGAGTGTGTCACCATTGATTGTTGGCTCACACATACTCTCACCCATCATTGCATGTCATTTGGCACATACAACTTCAGCAGCAATGAGAGATAGGACATGTAGGACTAGAGTTTTTACACACAATGTCCATTGTCATGCCATTGATGTGGCATCAAGTGGCAAAGCGCACTGCACATGTGTAATGGGAAAGATGTGTTGCCTGACTGGTGGCACACATCATGGAGTGACTTGCAGTTTTGTTGGAATCACATGTGGTTGGGTAGAACCATTCATCCACGGACATCTGGGTTTGCAGGACCAAAAGGGAGACAGTGATGTAGCTTCCCATTGGGCAACATGTCCAGGGCCTTCTACAAGTGCTTGTAAATCCCTGGGCCGCTCCAATATACAAAGAACTAATGGCTTCTACTGATGCAATCAGTTTGTCATTGTAAGGGGTGCCATATAGTAGTGGTGATTTTCCAGGGGCTAGCTGTTTCATTGTGTTATGTATTTTAGCAACATATCTCTCTGTCAATTTGCACATTTTGATTACAGTGTACATTTCCATGCCAAATATGTAGTATATCTGAGCAACATTAGTACTACCCCCATTACTCAATTAGGACAATTTACACATGCAGAAGTGTGCATTGTTGACATGTTTCCAGTGTGATGTGAGTATTTCCATGTCACCTTCTTCAGGATACTCTACTGCTGTCAGCAACATGGCAGGATTTGGAGCATCATTTCTTATTGTTGTGTTATTGCGTATGTGACAAATAGATGTCTGCATGACCTTGCGTGGGATCTGTTGGAATGAACTTGGCATTGGCCTACTATTGTATGACAAAAGGTAATAGGTATGCTCCATGAGGCAAAGCATTGAAGGTGATATGGTGTTCTACTTGTTCAATGGTTATTATGATTGCACAACTTCACCCATGCAATTGGAAATCTGAGACCTGATATTCCTGTGGGCAACTGTTGACAGTTCATATGACATACATGCATATGTATGATTCACGTAGGAGCCACCTTGAAGTAGTTTGTTGCTGGCGCCTACTTGACATCATGGTACTGTTTGTAAATCACAGCTTTTTTTCAGGTGTGATCAGGAACATGTGGAGACCCTTTTCCCCTTTGTATTTGGAGCATCATCCCAGGCAAGTGAAGGAGACAGGGCGAAACCAAGTGGGGAAGCATCTGGCCACGGTTCCTCCAGTCATGACACCACCGACACGGAGGGACCCAGTGGCCCGGAAGGTGAGGGGAGTGCCACAGAGGACACAGGATCAACCTTGCCATCTTTAGATTCTACCTCCAGTGGCCACTCCCTAGTGGTGGGGGACCCAACAGGAAATGCTCCTGTACCATCCTTGTCCGCCACCCCCAGTACTAGCACCACCCTTCCTCTTTGCTCCCCACCCAGTTGGCCATGCCCACTCACCTAAGAGGGTGGGTGTCTCCTTTGCCCTAGGTACCTCAGTGCCAGCCCCTGTTACTCCTGCTGCCCTGAGTGAGAAGGCTATTCACCTCCTGAGTGAGAGGAGTATCAGGAGGTCAATAGCCTTCTGTAGGGCAGACTGGCATTGTGAATGCCATCCAGGGGTTGGTAAGCCAACTTCAGACAAATGCTTTCCTGTAAGACATTTATAGTGACATGTCAATCAATCAGGAATTTGTAAAGCGCACCACTCACCCGTGTAGGTCTCAAGGCGCTGAGGAGGGGGGGAGGAAGGGGAGGTGTTCCTACTGCTCGAAGAGCCAGGTCTTGAGAAGTTTCCTGAAGGTAAAGAGGTCTTTGGTCTGGCGCAGGTGGGTGGGAAGAGTGCTCCACGTTTTGGTGGAGAGGTGCGAGAATGATATACCGATTGTTGCAGTTCTGCGGATGCGTGGGACGGTTGCAAAGGCAAGGTCGGTGGAACGGAGATGCCGGGTCGGGGTATAGAAGGAGAGCCGTCTGTTGAGGTATTCTGGTCCGGTGTTGTGCAGTGCTTTGTGAGCGTGGGTGAGGATTTTGAAGGTGATTCTTTTGTTGACTGGGAGCCAGTGCAGGTTTCTCAGGTGGTCTGTGATGTGGCATTGGCGGGGGATGTCCAAGATGAGGCGTGCAGAGGCGTTCTGGATGCGTTGCAGCCTCTCCTGGAGTTTGGCCATGGTTCCTGCGTAGAGGGCATTGCCGTAGTCCAGTTTGCTGCTTACGAGGGCTTGGGTGGCTGTTCTTCTGGTTTCGGTGGGTATCCATTTGTAGATCTTTCGGATTATTCGGAGGGTGTTGAAGCAGGAGATGGCGTTGACTTGCTGGGTCATGGAAAATGGGGAGTCCAAGATAAATCCTAGGTTGCGTGCGTGGTCGGTGGGAGTCGGAGCGGGTCCGAGAGTGGCAGGCCACCATGAGTCATTCCATGCGGAGGGTGTGGAGCCGAAGATGAGGACTTCCGTCTTGTTGGAATTGAGTTTGAGGCCGCTGCTCTTCATCCATTCGGCAATGGCCTTCATTCCTTGGTGTGGGATAGGATCAGCTGGGTGACATCGGCGTATGAGATGATGTTGAGGTTGTGGGATCGGGTGATGTTCGCAAGCAGGGTTATGTAGACGTTGAAGAGGGTCGGGCTGAGGGACGAACCCTGGGGTACGGCGCAGATGATTTTGGTGGCCTCCAAGTGGAATGGGGGAGGCAGACTGTCTGGGTTCTGCCGGTGAAAAAGGAGGTGACCCAGTCCAGGGCTCTGTCGCGGATTCCTACATTGCTGAGGCGTGAGTGTAGTGTGTGGTGGCAGACGTTGTCGAACGGGGCCGAGAGGTCCAGGAGGATGAGGGCCGTGGTTTCACCGATGTCCAGTATGGTTCTGATGTCATCGGTGGCGGTGATGAGGGCGATTTCGGTACTGTGGTTGCTGCGGAATCCGGATTGGGAAGGGTCCAGGGTGCAGTTTTCCTCAAAGAAGTGGGTTAGTTGTCTGTTGACAGCCTTCTCGATCAATTTTGCCGGGAAGGGGAGCATGGAGATAGGCCGGAAGTTCTTGAGGTCCTTTCGATCCGCCTTGGATTTTTTGAGGAGGGCGTTGATCTCGGCGTGTTTCCAGCTCTCCGGGAAGGTGGCAGACTCAAAGAACCTGTTGATGATCTTCTGTAGTTGGGGTGCGATGACGGAGCTTGCTTTGCTGAGGATGTGGTGAGTGCAGGGGTCATATGGAGAGCCAGAGTGGATGGTGTTCATGATTTCGATGGTGTCTGGCCTACAGAGATCTTTTCAGGCTCTGGCCTCCTCAATGATGACAGCAATCCATTCCCAATCCTCCCTCCCACCACCTCTCTTCCATATCCAAATTCCCTATTTCCCTACTTGTCCCAAGCACACAGACACATACGCATGCACCAACCTCAAAACACAGAAGCAGCACACAGCGACACAAACTCTACCAGGTATACCGGCATGCAGGCACTCAACATTCACCCACAGACACCACATCAGCCACCATTTCAACAGACACTCCCACCGAGCCACACACCACATCCACCATTCCCACAGACACCACCACAACACCCAGTGACACATCCCTCACACCCACCATACACCCAGACAACACCTTGAGAAAGTAGCCTCTTTCTAGCATGGTTACACCCACTTTTGGCTTGTTTGTGAGTGTATGTCAGTGTATTTTTACTGTCTCAATGGGATCCTGCTAGCCAGGACCCCAGTTCTCATAGTTTGTGGCCTACTGTGTGTGTTGTCAGTAGTGCTTAACTGTGTCACTGAAGTTCTGGTAACCAGAACTTCAGTGCTTATGCTCTCTCTGCTTCCAAATTAGTCACTGTAGTTAAGTGACTTCATACCCCAATTCCAATTGGCACACTGGACCCCCCCTTATAAGTCCCTAGTATATGGTACCCAGGTACCCAGGGCATTGGGGTTCCAGGAAATCCTAATGGGCAGCAACATTTCTTCTACCACCCATAAGGAGCTCAGACAAACCCTTTCACAGGACTACCACTGCAGCCTGAGTGAAATAGTGCACACACTATTTCACAGCCATTTTCACTGCACTTAAGTAACTTATAAGTCACCTGTATGTCTAACCTTCATTTACTGAAGACTAGGTGCAAAGTTACTAAGTGTGACGGCACCCTTGCACTAGCAAAGGTGCCCCCACGCAGTCCAGGGCCAAATTCCTGGACTTCGTGAGTGCGGGGACACCATTACACACATGCACTACATATAGGTCAATACCTATATGTAGCTTCACAATGGTAACTCCAAATATGGCCATGTAAGGTGTCTAGGAACATGGAATTGTCCCCCCATTCCAAATCTGGTATTGGGGGTCCAATCCCATGCATCCTGTGGGCTCCACATGGACCCCAAATACTGCCAAACCAGCTCTCTGAGGCTTGCACTGCAGCTACACCTGCTGCCACCTCACAGACAGGGTCCTGCCCCCCTGGGGCCTGAGAAGCCCAGTCCCAGGAAGGCAGAACAAAGCATTTCCTTTGGGAGGAGGGTGTTAATGCTTTACAGGGCACAGATGGTGCCCTCCTTGCATACGCCAGTCTACACCGGTTCAGGGACCCCCTGTCCCTGCTCTGGCGCACAACTGTACAAAGGGAAGGGGAGTGACCACTCCCCTGTCCATCACTACTCCAGGGGTGGTGCCCAGAGCTCCTGCATTGTGTCCCTGGCATTAGCCACCTTGTTTTCCAAGGGGTGGGGACACTCTGGAGATCTCTGAGTGGCCAGTGCCAACAGTTGATGTCAGAGACCCCTCCTGATAGGTGCATACCTGGGTAGATAGCCAATCCTCCTCTCAGGGCTATTTAGGGTCTCTCCTGTGGGTTCCTCTTCAGATTTGGCTTGCAGGTTTCCACCAGGAATCCTCTGCAACTCCTGCTTCATCCTCTGTTCTCTGATCAACTGCAGACTTCTCCAGGAACCGCTGTAACTGCAACAAATTATCCAGAAAGGCTACTGCAACTCTGCAACTTCAGCTCCAACCAGCAACTGCAACAGTTTCCATGGTGTGCACACTCTGGGGACTCCCTGTCTTCACCCTGCACCAGAAGGACGAAGAAATCTCCCATGGAGTGACAGAGTCACTTCCCTGCTCCAGCAGGCACCTTCTAAGGCGACAATCAGTTCTCTGGGACTCCTCTCCTGATAACGAGCGTGCTCCTTGGAACACAGTTGGTGGACCCCTTCGACACAGACTGACCTAAGGTCCAGCTGTCCAAATTTGGAGGAGGCACGAGTTGCCTACCCCGTTTGCAACAGTACCCCTGTGCACCACGTCATCTTCACCTCCTGAGGCCTCTGTGCACTATTTTCAAGAATCCTTCATGCACAGCCTGGCCCAGGACCCCAGCACTCTATCCTGCGACGCTCAACTCGCTGAGTTGTTGTCCGGCAGCGTGGGACCTTCTTTTGTAGTGCTGCAGCAACCGGAATTTGCACCTTCTTTGTGCTCGTGTCCTGGGACCTCTGTGGGTGCTGCCTGGTCATCTGTGGGTTCCCTCCAGTGTTGGGAGCCCCCTCTCAGTCCGAGTTGAGGCTCCCAGGTCCATCCTGGGTCCAGGCAGCGCCCTTTTTACACAATCCACGACATTGCTTGAACCAAGGCTTGTTGGACTAATCCAGCGCAACAACTCGCCTGCATCCAACATCTCCACGTGGCACATCCTTTGCATCGTGCAGGAACCCACAGCCATCTTCTTTGGTGCTCTTCTGCAGACTTCTTCCATCCGTAGAATCCTCTTTTGCACCATCTTCTAGGTTGTCAGGGGCTCTTGTCCTTCCTGGAATCTTCTGTGACTTCTGGACTTGGTCTCCTCTCTTTACAGGTCTTCAGGTCCAGGAATCCACCATTTGTTGCGTGCAGTCTTGCTTGGTTCTTGCAATAACTCTATTAACGCCTTTTAGTGTGTCCTGAGGAAGCTTGCAGTACTTTACTCCTACTTTCCTGGGCTCTGGGGTGGGGTATTTTACCAACCTTTGTGGTTTCTTACACTCCCAGCACCCCCCTACATAGTACACTTGCCTAGGGGGGAATTTGTGATTCGCATTCCACTTTCTAAGTATATGGTTTGTGTTGCCCCAAGGCCTATTTCTTCCTATTGAATTCTATAGTATTTTCTATTGTTTGCACTATCCTATGACTATTTACTTACCTGATTTTGGTGTCTAGTGTATGTATTGTGTATAATACTTACCTCCAGAAGGAGTATTGCCTCTAAGATAATTTTGGCCTTGTGTCACTAAAATAAAGTACCTTTATTTTTGGTGACACTAAGTTTGTCTTTTATTGTGTATAAGTACTGTGTAACTATGAGTGGTATTGCAGGATCTTTGCATGTCTCCTAGTTCAGCCTAAGCTGCTCTGCTACAGCTACCGCTAGACAGCCTAAGCTGCTAGAACACTACTACATTTCACTAATAAGGGATAACTGGGTCTGGTATAAGGTGTAAGTACCTAATGTACCCACTACAAGCCAGTCCAGTCTCCTACAACATCTCACAACCCACAGCCCCACACACCTCAGTCACCATACTCCCAGACACCACCACAACACCCACAGACACATCCACCACATTTCCTGTTGTTTTTCAATATCTGACTTTGTGGGAAGTGTTGGTCCCCCAAGACAAGGGTAGATGTTCACTGTATGGATATGTGGGTGTTGATCCAATTGGGGTGTCATTGCATTGTGTTATGCTTGCTAGGGTAAGTGTTTCATCTTGTGTTGGCCAATGTCAGCATGTATGGTGTAGATTTGTCCCCTGATATAAACTGTACTTTCGTCTCATGTGCGGGAGCTAGAGTTTTGTTTGTCCACATATGGAGGGTGTTAAATTGTGGTAGCTTCCTTTGGATTTGACTGACCATGTGTCCACTTTGATGTGTGTGCCTTACAGCTACATCATCTAGATGTCTGGACCATGCTGTTGCCGTTGTATGTGCTTTCTTGACTTGCGCTTACACATTTGGCAGCTAGGCATATCACTGGGCTCAAATATTGTTTGTCCCTGAGATACATGAAGTGTCAGTTCCTATGCAAATGCTGTTTTAGGGGCATGTGCAAAGTGAAATGTGTCTGTGAATGCTCCTGATGTCGCCATCACTCTTATGCAGGTATTGTTTGCATTGTGAGCTTTGGATATTTGTTTCCCAACTTATTGTGCATCCCATTGACCTTCCATTGTGTTGCAATGTGGGTGCTGTGTGGGTCCATCGATGAGCAACACCTGCGGCAGGACGTGTGTGTGATGGGCTCCATGGCGGCTCAGGTCATGTAACACTGCCTGCAGGTGAGTTGCTTCCTTTATGCTTTCCGTTTCCACCTGCTGGGATGTGGTGGTTAGACTACCACGGTCCATGCTGGCGGTAGGCAACATCATAATGTTTCCATCCGAAACACTGGCTCTGTCTGCATTTTTGGCCTGCCTCACCCCCACGGTGGTCTGCGCTGCCTGGTGGTGCTGGCGGGACTGTGGCAGTCTTTCCCTATGGGACTGCCAGTATCATAATACTGTGGTCTGACTGCCAAGCAGATGGCGGTCACACCGCCGCCATAGTGGTGCACAAACCGCCAAACTCGTAATGCAACCCTTTGAAAATATGTAACATTGATTTCAATGTGTAATATTAATTTTAAAGCAAATCAACATAAGTTCAGAGCAAGCCATATTCATTTAAACAGCAGTCATATTCATTTAAACGTGGCTTGTGTTCATTTCAATATTTGCCTAATTCATTTCAAAGCATGTTACATTTATCTCACAGTTTCATTTTCATTTCAAAAGGGTGATATTCATATTAATCACTAAGTAGCATATTCATTCTGCCAGGTTTCATATTTGTTTGGTTCAATTCAGATTCAATCTGCAAGGTATCATAATTATTTTGACACATGGTACATTCTTTCTGGTGTGTGTCATATCCATTTTGCAGCACACTATGCATTTCAGGAGGTGTCCAATATGGGGAGCTATAATTTTGACATGAACGGCTTCCCATAGCTGTGTCACTGCCTTTCCATTTGTGTATTATGAAGAGAATTCCACCAAATACACAGGCTAGCGTGATTTAAAAAAAAAAAAAAAAAAAACAGCAGCACCAGCCACACAGGTGGAGCCACTACACGAACCCTAATTCATAAGTGGAAAACTGAATAGCTGGATAGTTAAAAAATGTGACTAACTAGCAACAGGCTCAGTATATCGTGTAGTTGCTGATCGATTTATTTGCTTGACCAGGTTTTTGCTACCCTTTGGTCAGCTTTCGCCTGTCTTAACCATAGGAAGCCAGAAAATGTTCGTATTTGTGCATGTGCTCCCGCAAAAACAACTAATGAAACAGAGGAAGGACAAAATATTGTAAATCCTTGTTTTTGCAACTGAATAATGTGCCATCTTAAAAGGGAAGACTTTTATGGTGAATGCTATGCGGTATTATTAAACTACAAAGGAAAAATATAAACAAACACTGTCGCATTACGAAAATTAAATTAAAAGCAATATTGTGTAGCTCTTCTTTTTTCAGGTCAACATTGTTTTCTTTTTCAGGGAAATAATGTAAATAAAATCACAATGAGCAGTAAAATGTGTGACGAGAAGCCACATTTGAGGATGCATCAATCTTGCCCACCCGCAATCCAGAAACAAGAAACAAATGCTATTGAGGGAGCAACGGGAAGGGGAAAGAAATAGTACCTCAATTACGTTGGGAGCAGCGGACAGGCACCGATTAAGTTTAATCAATCTGTGCTTGGTCCATTCTCCACTGCAAGCACTGGAAGTGACGTTTTGGCTGCAAAAGCCTATCAGGGACCCTGGAAAGAAGAGTGACACTCAGTCGCACAAATGGTAAGCAAAGGCAGGGCTCCAAGCCCTTTTTGTAAACAACAGTGTCTCGCAAGCAAAATGCATTTGCTAGCGCATGCTCTTGCATGCCTGCCCCTAAAAAGGGCTCTTTCTGGACCAAAAGCCACCTTTCTGCCAAATTTGATGTAAATCCGTCCAGCGGTTCAGGTGTAGTCATGTTCAAAATCCCTGCGGGAAATTGCAGGGGGAAAAAGTGTTTGGGACCCTGCTTTTTCTCAGCCCCGGCTAGATGAATCACCCCGAAACATTCAGGACAGCAGCTCAAGTGAAGATTCGTCAAATGGCACCAATGATAATAAAGTGTGTAGAATACACATTGGACTTTCACTCAACAAGGTAGTACTTACTAACTATAAGAGGTAAAAGCATACACTGTTCCAAAATAAGGAAGAAATTCCAGAGGACCTAATTCTACAGGAGCAAGAACCCTCATGCATCACAGTGGATGACTAGCTCCATCATCGGAAACGCTCCTCGCCAGGCTGGCGCTGCAATGCCTGACGGGCTCCCCGAAGGGGGCTCTTGACCGTGTTGCTCTTATAGTAGCTAGTGAAGTCAGGTCATATAGATGGGATACCCTATTCCAGGCACCTGAGCAATTTGGAGAGAAGAAAAAAAGAGTAAAATTGGTTATCCATCTTGAAAACACATCATAAATTTAATCCGTATCGATAAAATGGAGACCAAGATTAAAACCAGAGTGAGAGTAAAGTGTTGAGTGATGATGCTCAATTACTCTCAACAAAACAAACACGAGAGGACTAAACCTATTGTAGTACCTCTGATCGTGGGTCTACATGTTTCGCGTCTAGTGGTCCAGCCGGATCCATCGACGCTTCATCAGGACCAAAACAAAAATTAACAACTTCTCCAAAACCTTAACTAAAAAAGACGCTAATATGGGAATTGAAAAAAAGGGGGCATTCACTTACTAACCATCAGAAAGTACTTCAGTTGGGTAGACATTTTGTGGCAAACTGTAGACTTTTGTTGGATAAATGGGAGGTGCAGTTTCTTTTTGGACGCTTCAATCATACAGCTACTGACACACCACACTGACACTGACAGACCCACTCAGACTCACACACCCTCTCACAGACCCACTCAGAGGCCCACACACACACACACATATATTACACAGTGGCAGTCGCCACTGAGTAGGTATAGTTAGGCCAATAGGATTTTTTTTCTTTTTTCGTTTGAACTTTGGCACAATTTGACAAATCTTTATGAAATTTTCCCCAAATTTTTTTTTCTTTTTTTTACATGAGTTCCTTTCTGGAAAGTTCAGGGGCAATGCGTCAGGAGGGGGGTGGGCCAAGAAAAAGCAGGGCTTTCAAAATGTAATTTCATCATATAATTTCCACAGAGATTTTTGAAAAGTGCTTCAGGCAAAATGGCTGAACCAAATTACACCAAATTATGCAGGAATCTAAATGTTGGTCCAGAAAGCAAGCATTCTGTGATTTGGTGTAAAACCCTAGAGTGTTTTTCTGAGAAACTAAGGTTTAAAAACTTTATATCTGAATGGCTGGGTTTGCGAGAGGCTCGTGATGTTGAGCAAACAAAAAAAATCGAGCCATGTGGCTAAGGGGAGGCTTTTTTTACCATCAACTGCCTAGCTCCCGCAGGAGCACTCGCTCACACTTGATTGGCTGGTTGCAACAGGCAGGGAAATGTTGTGACTGGCAGTTCAGGACACAGGGACTCGATTATACTGCAGGGACTGTGGAATATACACACACACACATATATATATATATATATATATATATATATATATATATATATATATATATATATATATATATATATATATTTATATATATATATATATATATACATACATACACACACATTTTTACGTGTGTGTGTGTGAAACATTATATATATGAATAATAAATAATTATATTAGTTTTTAAAAAGTAATATTAAACTTAATTTAAAAGTAATACTAAATTATACATTTAAACTTGTACAAATGTTTACTGCAATTTAAATGAATTAAACACAGATTTCACCAACATTTGATAGATGTCCAATACAATGAAAAGTGTTAATGTGTGTAGGAATTTTTGTGATCTTTAAGAAATACTATTTATTAAAAATATGTTTAAATTAATTATTGGATACATATTTATTTTAATGCAACATTTTATTTAATTATTTCTATGTTAATAATACAAATGTTTCTTCGTGAATAGGCCCCTAAGTATTTGTTTCAAGGCTTTGAACTATCTAGGCCCTTCCTTTATTTGTCAGCCTATCCATTCTTACTGTCTGCCTAGGCTGCTATGTTCCTCCTCAGCCTATCACTCCCCTGCCCCCGATTCCTCACAATGTGGCATAGAGGTTGCACCTGAGCCAGTGCTTAATTTGTGCTTGTTGTTGCCGGTGCTTATTTTTGAGGGCCGGCGCTTATTCTTCTGCCTTAAGCATTTGCTGCAAGCAAAAGACACATATGGGAAAGACGGGTGAAGGGAAAAACGAAAAAGTGTCAGAAAGGGAGAAAGCAGAAAGCTGCAAGAGTGAGCTGAAGAGGCAGGGAGTGGCTTTATATGGATTAACTAGGCCAGAGATGGCTTCAGGATTTTGTTGCATCAGTATTCCTGGTTCGCATATTTAAATGCAGCAGCCGCGTGTTTAAGAGGAGGGCTTTGGGCACCGGCACGTTTTTATTTACAAATTAAGCGCTGATCTGATAGCCAAAGCTCAGAATAAGCCTCCGCTTTTACTACGCTTGGAAACAGTTGTAGACTTGTCTTTTTCAGCAGTAATGTAATTAGGTCTGTCCCTTCTCCATCAAGTGCTCAATTCAACCATAAATACATACATAAATAAAGTCACAGACTGTGTGAAAAAAAGGCCAAGCAAGCTAGCCAGCATCTGGACCCGTGGCCTGCAGGTAGCACACACATCTTTGCATCATTAACATTAGCCCCCCAAGATATTTCACTGTGAGTTTGATCTACAATTGCACGCAGACATTGCTTTAGCAAGGGCACTAACCTTTCGCTTCCGGGTTGGACTCTGTGACCTGGAAGTCCTGCAGACAATTTCCAAGCACAGAATTTGCCTGCTGACCTTCCTCAATGGGACTGAGGTATGTGGCTTGGGAGTGCCACACTGACCTCTTCATCTTTGTGCACCCAGAAAGAGTCCCGCACAGTGTCCAAATTAAGTATTGTGTAAATATTTGCAACTTGCTTCAATGCTCAAAGCTCTTGTAATGTGTTAGAGGTGGCCGAACCTCTGAAATCTCAAACTAGGCTTGAGGCAGATGTCTGGCGGTGGCTCAGCTCGAGGTCTTCTTGGAACCTTGAGTCTAAAACAAACCAAGCTTTCACAGTAGGCAATCTAGAATAATGAACACAGCTGCTGACCAGATAGCATGTGACATCAGGATCAAAACCCCAGTCTCAGCTAAGAATTCAGTGAATCCCAGCGAACCTCCTTATATCAAAAACAAAAATAAATGTGCAACATAGTCTGTCTGTTGTGACACTTTTGTATGTCTTTCTGCAAGTTGTGACACTTTTGTATGTCCTTCTGCAAGGTTTGAGCTATGTAAAACTGCCAAAAATAACAATTGGATTCTGTTTGTTACCCACGCGCTAATCTCAGCCTCCAAGAATTAAGGTCAAAGCATTAATCTTTGTTGGCAGAAAGAAATGGTCATGATCTAGTTCATGTTTTGCACAGTGTGAAACGGAAAAATCCGGGATCAATTCTGGCTTGCCTGCATGGCCAAGTTATGTGATTGTGGGCAAATACTTTATTTCACCACGCCTCCTTTTTTCGTTCTTTTTCACATATGAGAGCACATTCAAATAACTACATGAATTCCAGGTGTGCACGGTACAAAAACCTTTCTTGTATTTTATTTAATAGCCTATAGTTTTTCACCACCCATCATTTTTCTCCATCCAAACTATGCCTGGTGTAGGCTGCACACGATAACTGACTTGACCGAGTGCTTAATTTGAGCTAGTGGCTGACGGTGGGTCCTAATGGCACTTCATTTGAGGGACTGGCACTTATTTTTTCGGACCAAACATTGACCTACAGCAAAAGAGAGACATATATACAAGAGTGAACAAGAGAGGACGAGAAAGACTACAAAACTGTGGCAAAGGGAGAAAGCAAGAATGAACAAGAACCTGCAAGCATAAGATAAAGGGCCAGGAAGTGCCTAGTGATGGATGAAAGAGGCGTAAAGGGAAATCACAACTAGGTAGCCCTGGTATTCGGCACACTGGGTATTTGATGGCACTGGGCGCAGGCGTCTGCGCACAACACTGGACCCCATGACTTATTGTTTTCTAAATTAAGCACTGACTTGAGTCATAGTTCAATAATAGCATTTTCATCAGGACAGGAGCAGGAATGTTTCTCAGTTGAAGTTTAAAAGCTTTTCACTTCTAAAAAACACCTTTCAGTGCAGAAATATAATCTGATGAATAAAGGTCAAACGGGTGTTAAAAGAATACACTTTTTTTATTTTGAAAATATCTTGTCATATTCCAACAAAACGTTTATTGCATTATTTATAGGCCACATATGTTCAGCACTGGGCTCGTGCATGTTCTTTCAAAACCAGAGTCGCCCCCGGGGTTGCCTCTCCCTGTTAATTTATTGGCTTGTCTACCTGTGTATCATCGGTCCTCCCACTCGCGGGGACCATGAGGAGTCTTTTCGTCCGTTCCTTCTAGTCTGGATTCGACAACCGTCTGCTGGCCTCCATTATTTAGCCTACACTGTCCTCTAGTCGACATTGACTGAAACGCAGGAAATCCAAGTGCTGCCAAGCATCGCACTTCAGCTCCATAAAAAACGAAAGAAGAAATCATTTGGGAAATAAATGTCCCTGAAAATGATACCAAGGGGTAGTCTTTTCAAAGAAGTTTCCCTAGACACTTGGGGCCATATTTATACTTTTTGACGCAAAGCTGCGCCGTCGCAGTTTTGCGTCAAAAAAATTACCGCCGGGTAACGCCATTTCGATGCGCCGTGCGGGCATCAAATTTATACTTTGACGCACGGCGGCGCAACCAACAGGTGGAAGTCATTATTTTGTGACGCACACAGCGGCATCAAGTCGTAAAGGAAACCAACGTTAACGCGACGCAAATGACTGTGGGTCGATTTACGACAGCGCAACCTGGAAAGCGCCGTTTTTTTAACGCAATAGCGTCAAATTCACCCGCAAACCCTGCCCTTTCAGCAGAGGAGAGCCAAAATGGATCCCAGATGCCACAGCAGACCCCAGGAAGATGACAGCAGACCAGGAACCAGCCAGGATGATCCATACAGGAACCAGGACATTTATAGAAAAAAAAGAAAGTGTTGCTTTAGTGCAGAGGAGCAGGAAATCCTGGTTAAAGAGGTGACGGAACACCAGCACCAACTGTTCATCACCTCTAAGTTGCCAATCAGCAGGAGAGAGGCCATATGGCAACAAATTGTGGACAAGATCAACAGTGTGGCTGAAGAACGCTGTAAGAAACGCTGGCATGACTGCAAACGTAGGACAAAGGAAAAAATGGCCAGGAACAGGAAGGCAGCACTGCAGACTGGAGGGGGGAGTCCAGCACACTAGGAGGCCCTGGACCACATGGAGGAGATGGTCGCAGCCGTCATCCCTGAGGAGATCGTCACAGGGATTCAAGGACAGGACAGCGCAGACTACCAGGAGACAACGCACATGCAGGGTAAGTCTCATGGGGAATTATAATGCAATAATGATAACTGCAACCGGGGGGGGAATACCTACTACACAATGCATGTAAGTCAGCATATATATGAAGTGGCATGGGTAAAGGTGCACGGCAGGGGGGCATGCCAGCACAGACAGAAGCTGGGGCACGACAAAATACAGCACCAACAACAGTCCCATGGGGGCATCCTGTCATGACAACAATGGAGCTAAGGGAAAGCAGCGACAGGTGGGAAGGCCACTACGTCAAACTTACATCCAGGCACTCGTCAGTCAAAATGTATCCTACATCAACTATGTCCCTATCAGTAATCCAGTAGCCAAAACAACAACTGCAATGTAACTGCGACAACAGTTGACAATAACTCCTCTGATCTCTGTGCAGCTATAGTAGCAAATGGCAGGAACCTCCCCATGGAACATTCCTACCTAAATTAGGGGGTGAGGATGACATCTGCAACTAGTTCTAGAAATAAGACAAAGGCACCAGTACACTCAAATGCCAATGCCCATAGTAGACACATACATCAGCCAAAGTAAACAGCAATAGGAGCCACACAGCACTAAGGACACACATATGCTGCATACGTCAGGGTCCCTCACGTGCCTGGCTAACAAGGCAACATCACTAATGTCATACTGCTCAGACAACAACATTGAGGAGGGGACACATGCAACTGGTCACTGAAACACACCTGCATAGTCTGAGAACCAAATAGGACATTGATACGATAAACAGGGCAATCCAATTAAACACACATTACCCAACATCATCTAGAAACATCAACAATGTTTACATCCATATCACATCCTAACATTGCCATGCATAGGATATGCCACATAACAATAACATTTAGGTCAATGTGAATAAAAAGTTTTTGGGGCAGGTCCTGAGAGGCAAGTGTGCTGCCAGGGCAATCACAACACCCACAGCCAGTGAAAGTGTAGTGTGGTAAGTTTTACGTATCCTTTGCGCATTAGCTTCAGGCTTTAGGCCTTTGTGCACTTTGCCCTGAATGTATTTATTCATTTGCTGACAGCTTAGAGCCTCTGTGCACTTTGCACTAAATGCTTCTTATGAGGCTTCGTACTGTTATTTTTCAAATAGCCAGTTCTACGGTGTTGTTTTTTATACATTTCACACTGTTTTGCCTACTTCAGCACTGGAGTTCTCCATAACATATTCACTCTGTGCTTCAGTCAAGGATACAGTCTGGTACATTGTCGATAGACGTGGTAGGAGTTTCGATTTGGCATTCCTGCGTAGGGACATTTTGTGATCACGCTGACATGTTATTTATAAAATCACTTCCTTGTCCCAATACACGCAAGAGGGAGTTTCCGAACAGAGAACCACAACTAGACGCTGCCTGCCTTGTTGCAGATGCTGAACCAGATCACAGGCCTTTGCTCAGGTATGAGAGCTGATGTCTCCCCAGTGATTCGGAAAGGCAAGCTAGAAGCTTAACATGCTGTGCTCTAAATAGAACAAGCAGAGGGAGAGTACAAACTGTTAGGCACCATGATAGCTTTGTTCTAATGTTTTACTCTCCTGGTGACTATTTCAATTCTACCAAGTCGTATTGTTTGGGTTATTGTGGCTCACGCCTTATTATCTAAAATTCAGTTGTTTTATGAAATCATCATATAAAACAAATACTGTCTTTGTCATTTGTATATGAGATCATACTGGAAATGAGAGAGTTGGTTTGGATCTGAGTGACCACGACTTCCCTGAGAAGTTCCAAAGATGTCATGCGCTTGGCTGCCTAATCATTTCTTTGCCGTGGGAGACATGAGGTACTGCTAGTTAGCCAGAGCACAAAAAAAAAATTAGGGTGACAGAGTTCTTTATAAGTGGGTCAGACTCAGTCCCCCACACCGTTAGCTATCCTGCTGCCTAGAAATCCAGTAGTCTCATTTAGGATAATGAGAGCCCACGCGACAAAATGTCTCTCCATACGAATAGATATACACGGAGGGTCGAGTAGGACAAAAAGATGGCTATTCCCTAATTGGTACAAAGCAACACCTAGAGGCGATTAGGCAGACAAGTCTGATAACTCTATATCATACATGTGACACACAGGTGGGCCCTCGGCCTATAACAATGCCCATATGAAGGACAGCAGATACCAATACCAAACCAGAGCACAAAGAAAAGTCATCAAAAGGCTTGCATGTTACGGCAAAATTGTCACTACACAGACTCACTAATTGTACCCTGTTTCATTGCAGAGGAACATGGATCTCCTGCCGATATGCCTGTCCTTGATTTCCCTGATGACATGGATGACGAGCCCATAAACATTTCCCACGAGACCATCCAAAAGGTCCTTGAAACCCTCCAGACCCCACCTTCAGTCACAAGGAGGAGCAGAGAACAAGCAGCCATCACAGAAGACCCACCCACCACCCCAATTGTAAGACCTGCCAGCTCCAACACAGCTGAGGACTCTGACGATACTGGCACCAGCTTTGAAAGAACTGTAGTTGGTGTACAGCGGGAGCTGGCCAAGGAGGTGCGGGTGGGGATGCAAAACATGGCAGCCAGCCTTGAGGGGGTGCGTTCGTGCATGACGTCATTTGCAGATCAGGCAGCTGCAATGCAAGCCCTAACATCTCTCTTGCAGGAACTTGCTAAAAAACAGAAGGAAATCAGCACAGCTGTCATCCAGTTGACACAACACCTACAACTGCAATCCAGTCAACGTGTGCACGAATGCAACATTGAACCCCTCAGGGCCGACCTGGCTGCCTACCATCGTGATGTGGCTGCTATTCTCAAAAACCAGCAGGCGCTCCTTGCAGCAGTACTGCCCTTAAGAACTTCACAGGGGGGCAGCCCCCGGGATGTCTGACTCCACGTCTTCTAACACTGAGGTTTGTGTTGCCCCTTCACAACCAACAACAACAAGGACAAACCAGGCAACACACACATCAGAAGAAGAAGACATGGAACAGATCACATTCTCACGGAAGAGTACCCGGAAGCACTAGTCCCTGCACCATGGCCTACTTTGACCAAGGTCCTACGTTTTGTCAAATGCCAGTCTCACTACAACTACACTCAATGACTGTTCTGCTATCCACTGTATGACTTGTCACCATTGCCAGTGAATGTCTCTCTCCTACTATTTACCAAATCCTGTCCCTCTGCACTGTCTGTGACATCACCCCAGCATGTCAGGAGCATCATCCACACCCCTTCTGTAGGATCACCATGTAAGAATGCACCAGAACGGACTCAGCAAACATGGACAATGGACATTTTGCACTACAGCACCTATCAATAAATAGCACTTGCACACCTAATATGTCTCTGTGTTATTTGACACATCAACTGTGCAGTAGTTAACTCAAAAGTGCCTGTGTGGCAACCATGTAGCTTGTCAATACAACTGTCCTGACATCATGTAGTCTGATACATCTGTGCAGTGGCCAGGATTGCATCATAGCCTTACCATCCTGAGGAGATTAACTGATGAAGGGACAAACCACACACAATCATGCTGTGTTGGACAGAATAATGCTCCATCTATAGCAATTCAAGTCAACTAATGGTGGCTGATAAATGTAGGCACCATGCAATACTAAAACATGAAATTATGCAGCAAAATCTAAGCAAACAAAAAAAGAAAACACTGCATCAATCACCCTTTCTGAGTATACTTCCATGAAGGAAAGTCATGCTGAATTATTACACACATGTTCTAGGTCAGCAATGAAGGCAACAAGACAAGAGTGTTAACAACACCTCATCTACAAAGATCTCCCTGAACATCACACTGCAGTCCGACCTATTCAATTACCCACAATAACAAGTCTGGAAGCACACTTTGTGATGTAGAATACCTACTCATCAACACAAATCCTTGGTGATCGATGTAAACTACCAATGGTGGGTCTCCCAAATGGTGGATACTTACCAAGTTAGCACACGGGTAGTTGGCATGTTAAACCTCCATTTTCTGTGGTGGGTAGCATAGGACACTAATGTCAAAGAAAAACATTCACCGACACTGATGTCAAGGCCATGATAAAGTAGCACTTAACGCATCATGCAAAGGGTTAACTATATGTTTATTCCTATTTATTCACACAAGAGGCAACTAAGGGAAAAGTCATACCTACACTAATCTAAGCTGACTACTACTAACCCACAACTGTCCCTAACTAACTTAAGCTAAACTTACTCTACACATATAACGAATCGATCTAAACATCAACCCACCATTATGAGACAGGACACATGCAGGACAACACATACTAACCTACACACATACTATACTATCCTAAACAATCATATATTTTTTTGGTGATTTTTTATATATATATATATATATATTTTTTTTTTTTATTTTTTTTTAACAAACATGAATCCCAACATTGACCCCCACCCACCCAAAAAAGAAAAATAGAAAGAATAAGGACCCCCCACCCTCCTCCCTAACACTAACTAAGCTAACGACCTACACTAACCTAACACTAATCCCCAAAACCCAACTATCAGTACAAAATAGGAAAGAGGAGAGAGGGGAGGGGTAAAAGTAAAACATGGCAAAAGTCCTAGAGGTTGGCCCTCCGTAGGGTCCGCCTGATGGACCGAACCCTTTTCTTAATATATGCCACATCCTGGCTTAGCTTGTCCACCTTTGAAAAAACTTTGTCCACTTTACGGCTTAATGCCAGGAATGCGGCTGGGTCTACAGGAGGGGCTGCTGCAGTCTGTGTGCTGGCCGAGGTGGACGGTGTGGCAGTAGTTGTATGCCCACTGGACTGTCCTGGGTGTTGAAAATGGCTGGGTCCAGGTCTTGCTGACGAGGCAGGGTCAACTGTCCCAGCCGTTTCTGGGGCCACTTGGGGAGACCTGGTGGATGTGGTGGTGGTGGCTGTTGTGGGCAATGTAGGGCCACCCTGTGGTGAGGCCCACCATGCCCCGGAGGCCCGATCTGCTTGGTATTTGCAGGCCATCCTCCTGTACCCCGACTGCACCTGCAGGATGTGCCGGTATCGCATGGCACGCCTTTCAAACTGGTGTCTCTCTGCAGCACTCATGTTTGCAGCTGTGAAGAGAAATGGCAACTATTTACCATAGGAAATGCATTGGGTGGAATTGCACAATGGGTCATTTGCACATTACTTGTACTGTATTTGTTACAGCAATTGTCACAACATAGTTCATTGAAAGTCTCAGAGGAAGTACATGTGAAGCCTGCATACAAAAGGCCATCTCACACCTAGCATATCCATGTCTCTACATGATGGGTGACATCAGCCTAAACTTCTCATCCAAATAATGGCTAATGCAGCTGACATTATGGCTTAACCTCTTCCGCATACTGACTTCACTACATATGTCACTCTATGTGATAACTATCACAACCCTCACTCAATGCCATTTGTAAATTGTTGTTTGCAAATATTGAACCCATGTGCCCTAACCGAATGTGTACACTAGGTTCTAAACTAAGTTGCTAAAGGTCACAAGTATGTGTAACATACTGGTTGCTACAGTCCTAGGTACCCTATTCCCAATCACATGGCAGTCTTTGAGGGTGGGGTGGGATGAACAACCAACAATCCCAGATTCAATGCACACCCAGGAGTGTATAGAAAGCTCAACAAGTATTTGCCTCCACACACAACACCAATGAAGGGCTAGCAACACTTTGGAGTCAGCCAAACATTGTCCTATCCAAGGTCCACACATGTCAAAATCCACTGACTCAGGCCAACATCACATACTACCAGTGAGGCATATTTTACCACACACACAGAGGAGCAAGAACACCCATGATCATGAGTCGAATGAACACCTAGGCCATTGCACTCTAGTCCCAGTACACTTCTAGTTCAACTTGTGGAAGTACATGGCCCCGGAAGATCCAACCTACAGTGTACTCAGTCCATCCTCAACTCGGAAGCTGCATATTTAATACAAGCCTTTTGCAGAAGCTATCTGGGAGAATGTCAGTCTGATAAGCAGACTCAGTCCAAGCCAAGTCCCAGAGCAACTCTTTCATTAACCAGTGTATTCCACATGACTCATCCCACTCCCCATAGCGGGCCGACTGGAATGACCTACAGCCCCTAAATCTGAGAGATGGCTAAGCATTGGTCTACAGAAACTGAAGTGATATTTGAAATCCCACTAATGCAACAATACCAATGAACGGGCAGCGCATCAAACCTTGAATTCTGTTGAACACACAGTAGTCCATCATGCATCACTAGCAAACAATAAAAATAGCACTCAGGCCACACTCACTGTAGGTGTTGGGGTCCTCAAAATGAGCCACCTCTCCCACGGTGTACGGTGCAGGTCCACCTGTAAAGCATGGAAGGAAGAATATACTCAGACTCCGTGCACTGACAAACAATTGCAGTTACAATGACACTGTGTGAATATGACATGCGTAATGATACACTTTCACACATGCTCATACTGCATGGAAGAATTCTTAATCAACATTTACATTGGATGAGTCTCCTGATACAGTTACACACCCTACTACACACATGCAGTGGCCAGGACAGTCATGTGGTGTCAAAGATACACCTCCATTAGTATGCACCAACAATATCGGGTTGCATTCATCTCTTCATGTGCATCCCAGAGAGACATCCAAAAGCTGTTTACTTGAGGACTGCATGACCCCTCAAACTCAAACAGGCTAGGTGATCATTTTCAACACACACCAACCAGACACACATGTGACATATGTGTGGACAACATAGCTAACTCCATGTGACGTGAAGGCACCACTCATTTATAGCATCATATTGGGTTTACAAATTTCTGTCTAGCTATGGCGTCTACATATGTAGGTATGATGTGTCAACATCCCTTTTTCACTGGCAATTCTGACCTGTAGAGTTCAAATCGAGGCATTAACGTGTCGCTTGTCTGACACAAAGGCAACACTACATTACATACAGCTACAGGCATCCGGTATGTGTTGTAAACATGAGCCATCTGACTGCTAGCATTGGTCTTCCTACACATTGTGCAACACATACACAATAGGTTTCCCTAGCATTACACACAGTCAGCTACTTATCTAGCAGATTGGGTAACAATCATCACATGTCCCCACACAGCTTTCAATTATTCACATGTAATTGATTTGTACTCACCAACATGGCCACCAATCCTGATTCCCAGGTGGTCCAGCAGATCCTGCTCCCTGGATATCAGATCAGCCCAGCGGTGCTTGAGTTGATGGTCATTCCTCATGCTACCGTACACCCGGACCAAGTGATGGCGCACCTTCCCCCACCGGACTTTACATGCCTCCGTGTGATACCCCTGTATCACACGGCCCCCAGCCTCCAGCATGAGTGGGAAGAAATGGCAAACAAGCCAAATGAATCTCCCCAATTCCTTCTCACGCATCCTGGCAAGCCGTGGCCTACCTGACATCTTTACTATTAGAAAGGGTAAAAAATTAGAAAAAAAAGTCAAAGGGGGAAATGGGGAAAGGTAGAGTAGTGAAGGAAAAAGGAAACTTAAGAAAAATAGCCCAACTAACCCCAAATTTTAAACTACCCACAACAGACTCCCACAGACAAAAAAAAGAAACACTGGATTTGACAAAAGTATACAAAACAGACTAAGACAATATTAGAACAAGACTATGATCACAAAAGCACAATATTCAAGGTACACAGGACACAAAAGCAGTAAAACACAGGACAACACTTTTCACACAGCCACACAGTCTAGAAGAATCTGAGACTGCAAAGTGAAAGTGAAAGTAAACTCACAGTACAGATTATGTAAACAGGATATCCTATTACATCACTTCCTGCATAAAATGGCCGCCGTTTTTATTTTTCCGTTATGCGTCATATTTTCACGCATACAGATTGTGCGTCGTATTTTTTGACGCATTAGAGTGCACATAATGCAGAGTCAAAACTAATTTCTTCATTGTTCCCTTACATTTGTGTGAGGCTGAGTTTACAGTTCTACAGTAGAAATGTAATTTGCTGGCAAATATGAGAACCAAATATGAAAATTATTTTTGACTCTGCATTCTGTGCACTCCTGTACGTCAAAAAAATATGACGCCTATGCTGTATGCGTGGAAATATGACGAATCATAGAAAATATGATGGACATGTAATGCAGTATATTAATCTATTATTTTTAATAGGATTTTTTTTGACTCTGCATTCTGTGCACTCCTGTACGTCAATAAAATATGACGTCCATGCTGTATGCGTGGAAATATGACGCATGATAGAAAATATGATGGACATGTAATGCAGTGTATTAATCTATTAGTTTTAATAGGATTTTTTTGGACTCTGCATTCTGTGCACTCCTGTACGTCAAAAAAATATGACGCCCATGCTGTATGCGTGGAAATATGACGCATCATAGAAAATATGATGGACATGTAATGCAGTATATTAATCTATTAGTTTTAATAGGATTTTTTTTGACTCTGCATTCTGTGCACTCCTGTACGTCAAAAAAATATGACGCCCATGCTGTATGCGTGGAAATATGATGCATCATAGAAAATATGATGGACATGTAATGCAGTATATTAATCTATTAGTTTTAATAGGATTTTTTTTGACTCTGCATTCTGTGCACTCCTGTACGTCAAAAAAATATGACGCCCATGCTGTATGCGTGGAAATATGACGCATCATAGAAAATATGATGGACATGTAATGCAGTATATTAATCTATTATTTTTTATAGGATTTTTTTTGACTCTGCATTCTGTGCACTCCTGTACGTCAAAAAAATATGACGCCCATGCTGTATGCGTGGAAATATGATGCATCATAGAAAATATGATGGACATGTTATGCAGTATATTAATCTATTATTTTTAATAGGATTTTTTTTGACTCTGCATTCTGTGCACTCCTGTACGTCAAAAAAATATGACGCCCATGCTGTATGCGTGGAAATATGACGCATTTTGACAAAAATTTCTTCATTTTTTCAAGTTGTGAAAGGAACTTTGTCATGAGCAAACGGTGCTATGTGATACACATTTGTGGTTAGCTATGACACATGTCCCTTATTGGATGTATAGAAGGCATTCACACTGTAATATTAATGATTGCTCAAAATGGTTATTAACCATTTTTGTACACATATTTTGGGTAATTGCTGATGGCTATTTCGAAATGATGAATGGGATACCAGGATGTATTCCTTCTAAAAAATGTGCCCACATTTATCACGGTAATGCATTTATCTATAGTCCAAACAGGTAGTGCAATTGTCACTTACACTTTTTATGGGGCTAACCATGTCCTAATAATTATTTTGTGTATCTTATATGTGTTTTACTTTTGACATGTAGGCCACATATGCGCCTTATGCATGATTTTACTTCACATGTACATAATTATTGTATATTTGGGGGGCGGTAGAGGTGGACTTAGGCTCCCAGCACCCTAGGGTTTGCCCTTCCAGATTTGCTAATTTATCCATGGCTTTCATTTATTCTGTTATGCTAAACCTGCAGCAGCAGGCTCATGGAAGGCCATAGGGTATGAATCACTGTTAGCCATTCAATAATCCCATTAGCCCATTTGACGTTTGCCCTATTGATTATTAGGAGCAATCTGACATACCATTTTGCACAGAAAAGTTTTGCTAAATCTCGGCATTCCTCATGTGCTGATGACAAATAGGTTGTTGATGTATGTGGCCCTTTATGCATTACCTGGTTTAGTGGCATGTTACATTCTTCCTGCTAGGTTCGAACTGGGACACTACTGTGATCGGCTGCTTGCAAATAATTGGTTGATTGGATGACATATGTTTATATGTGTGGGCGAATGTAGATCCACTATCAACTGTCTGGGTGTATGTTGTCACTGTAACTTCAAGGTCTCCTCATGAGTTAGTGGCAGCTAATCTTGTTCCAATTGGGCATTGTTTGTAGCAAAAATAGAGAGAAGCCATTGAGGACATGGTCACATACACATGGATGGTCCCACCCTGTCACTGAACACGTGTAATGAGACTTTCAAATGAGCTACATTTTTGTGCTGAGTGAGAGAATGTCTCAGGTGTCTGGATCAGGCATGTGTCATTGCCACATTTGTACTCCTGTTGGCCTCTGTGGATGGTAATGTATCATGAAACATCCTAGCCTCTGTGCAGACATTTGTGGTGTATATTTTTTGTGTGATGAGTGTTATGTCATTATTGCTCAATGAGACGACATTCTTCTTCAGCAAATTCAAACTAAAGGTGGGCAGAAATGAATAGGCCAAAGCATGATGTGGTGTTTGTTATCTGTGTTTATTTACAATTGTGCAATAAGTATTGATATAAGAAATTATGAAAATAAATTATTTACAAGCTGTTGGCGCCTACGCACTCCAGCTGCCGTGTTTGGTTGTTCACCCTCCTGTTGCAGGCCAGCATCCTCCTCTTCATCGTCTTCAGGCATGTCTGGGTCTGGTTTAAGGAGGGGAATGTTCCTTTTTACACAAATATTGTGCAATATGGCACAAGTGAGTATGATCCTACAGACCATCTCTGGGGAATATAGTAGGCTACCGCCAGTGATGTCAAGGCAGCGGAACCTTGACTTTAGGATCCCAAAGGTCCGCTCAACAATGCTGCGTGTCCTCTTATGGGCGTTGTTGTATGCCCGCTCTGCAGCAGTAGTCGAGTTCCCAAATGGTGTCATTAGCCAAGGCTGGATGCCATACCCCTGATCAGCTGAAAGAGAAACACAGAATGGGATCAATTAGATGTAGGAGGCACTCTTGTACAGACCTTTGATGGCAGTAGTTGTCTTGTGTTGTCGGTGACTCTTTTGTGTACTAATGTGACAACCTATACTTGTAGGAGAAAACTTTTGCATTGAGTTTTTCCCTTGGCTGAGCAAGTGTTTGTTAGCTAACCGTTTGTCAGCAGTGTGTATTTGGATTTTCAGTGCAGTGTGCCCTCCCTAGCATTGTGACTTGTGATACACGTGTCCGTGTGTCTTCACTGGGGGTGAGATGATAGTTCCATGCAGAGTTAAAACATGAAAGTGTAGTTAACACGTTCATATGAAAGTACCCTGGACATCCCATACCGTAAGACTTATGCAATGTATTAATGTACAGGTTATTGTGACACTTACAATTTGCAAGGTGACATTTAGGCAACCACACTCATTAATGTCTTCACATTAAGCTGTAGAGTAAATTCCAATGTGTGACAGGTTCAATGGTGACTTCAGAAACATGGCTACTGATGTGAGGACCTCAGTGTGTTCCTGGCTAGGTGTTGCTATTGTGGTGTATGTGTTGTTTGTCCTAGAGGGTTGCTGTGCAGTGTATATAAGTTGGATTTTTGTACTTACCAACAAGTAGTCCATTGCCATACCGTCCATCCTGGAAGTGTTGGTTGATGGTAGAGTGACGGAAGATGAATGCGTCATGTACACTCCCGGGATATTTAGCCACAATGTTGCTGATCAATTCTTGGTGATCGACTATGGCCTGCACATTGATTAAATGTGTGTGCTTCCTGTTGTGGTAGAGGTGTTCTGTTGCACAAGGCGTACATGTGTGCAGTCGATTGCACCAAGGACGTGTGGGAAGCCACTGATGGCGTAGAACCCCTGTTTAGTTTCCTGCTGCTTCTGCAGTGTGTTAGGGAAGCAGATGTGGAGGGGTGTCAGGCGAATGATGGCATCCAGTACTTTTGGCAGGAATGCGGAGAATGATGGTTGTGATATTCCACCAACCAGGGCACCAGTTGTCTGAAACGAGCCACTTGCCAGCAGGTGAAGTACGGCAAGCAGCTTTGTTTCTGTTGGTATGGTGTGGGGTGTCACCAAAGTGGGGGCCAACTGCTGTTCAATATTTCTCAGCAGCTGCTGAATGGCCTGCCAGTTCAACCGGTACCTCTGTATAATGTTGTGTTCCCTGAGGCCATGCAGGGTTGTTCTTGGGCGGAATATCCTCTCCTGCCTTCTGCACTGCCTTTGGGGTCCCTGCTGTTGTTGTTGTAGCTGCTGTTGTTGCTGCAGGGCTCTGCGTCTACGTGCACGCTGAAGAAAAATCACCTCCATGTCTCCCTGTTGCTGCTCTGCTGCTCTGCTGTTTGTTCTGTGTGTTCTGATTAAATACAGGTATGTTTGCCCCATTTTAACGCCTGCCCTGACCCAGGCGTTACATTTTGACGCACATCGGGCTTTGCGTCATTTTTGTGCTCCGCCTCCCGGACGAGAGTCATTTTTTGCCCGGAAGCATAAATACGTCGCACGGGTGTGTGCGTCGTTTTTTGGACGGGAACGCCTACCCTGCATATCATTAACGTAGGGCGGGTTGCCGCATCCAGAAAATGACGCACATTGCGGATTTTTGTCGTCCGCGGGCTCGGGCGTCAGGGTTTAAATATGGGGCAACGTTTGCGCTGATTGTGCGTCAAATTTTTGTAGCACATTCGGCGCAAACGGAGTATAAATATGCCCCTTGAAGCGATGTTTTTGTTATGAACTAAAAACCACTGAGTTGAAGTGCGC
Organism: Pleurodeles waltl; assembly: GCF_031143425.1. NCBI lineage: Eukaryota > Metazoa > Chordata > Amphibia > Caudata > Salamandridae > Pleurodeles > Pleurodeles waltl. The sequence continues at coordinate 678,005,698 of NC_090450.1, read as the reverse complement.
CCATTATAGTCGGTAGAACTCCGAAGTCTACTGAGCTGCGCCTCCACAAACTGTAAGCAGCAGAAACTGGGAGTTGAGGGGAGTGGGAGGGAATCAAAGCTCTGTTAAGTATGAACAGGAATGTAGCTCCAGGGGGACTCTTTGGGGTGTTACACCTCCCCCCCCCAAAAAAAAAAATTTATTCTGTACTAAATAGTTGGGTACAAGTGCTTTCAGCTGAGTAATGTGAAGTGTCAGTCAGATTTCAGCTGTGATTTTTTAAGCCCTCACTGGCAAAACACACACACTCACTCTCCTCTATAATTTAAAGGCCTTAAAAATGTTGATTAGTTTGAAAAATATTGCGTTTTAAGTACCCCTAACAATTCACATTCCTCTCTTTTTCCATTGCCCCTTAAGCTCCCTTCATGTCTTTCTTTTCATATTATGTCTTCAAACAATATGTCCCAGTGTGATTTTTGTTAAATCTTAAGCTCACATCCCTCCAATCATACTGACCAAGCTACGCCTCCGAGTATGAATTTCTGTTAGCGCAGTGCTTACATGTAAATGCATAACCCTGTAAAGACTCATTCATTGGTGTAACGAAACTTGAGGGGGAGGCGGGGCTGCAAAGTGCAGGGAGGGGGCCCTCCCAGACAGAAGCTCATAGGCCAGGGACCCCAGCATCAAAGGGGCTGGGGGGGCTAATGTTACATCACTGTAAAGACCCTGTGATGTCATGGGTCCTCTTAGACACTAATGTGATGCTGTGACCACAGTGGGCTGTATCACAGCTTGGGTCCCCACTGGTATCTGACAGGCATTTGTGTGGCTCACAGAGTAATGTCACAGGTGGCTGCCACTCTAGAGCAGTGGTTCCCAACCTGTGGTCCGGGGACCCTTGGGGGTCCGCGAAGCCTCCTCAGGGGGTCCACGACTGCTCAGAAAATAAATTAAAATTAACATATTAGGTCCCCAGCTTTCAGTAATGGCTTAGTAGGGGGTCCCCGGATTCCCATAATGATTCAGTGGGGGTCCCTGGGTTCCAGTAATGATAAAGTGGGGGTCCACAGATGTGAAAAGATTGGGAACCACTGCTCTAGAGTACTGCCAGATAGAGTACAGTGATAGGTGGCTGCCACTCTAGAGTACTGCCAGATAGAGCATAATGATGGGTGGCTGTCATTCTAGAAAACTACCACATAGAGACCCATAAATTGGGGGTCTAGGTGTGACAGAGGAAAGGGGTGGAGTCACAAGTGGCAGAGATGAAAAAGGAGAGTCTGACAGTTAGCTTATACATGTATTTCTTTTTTTAATTGCTCCAAAGAAATTGGCAACAAGGACAAATGTGACAAAAATCTGTTCCAGCTTATTTAATTAGTCACAAACAGGCTGCTTTTAAAAATATTTTTCAGGTTTAAGACACCTGTTGCAGAGATATTTGTGTGCCCAGCAACTTTGAGATTTTGGGGGGATTATAATAGCAGGAAGTTAAGTCTGGTGATAAATTCAGTTGTGAGAGAGTGCTGTGTTTTGTCCAATCACAATTTTGACTATTAAAGTAGCATAGGGGGTTAATGTGGCTGCTGCAAAAACACAGTTTAGCATACAGATGTGTACTCTATGTAAGTAGGTAAATTAGCTACTGATTTTGGCAATGAGATCATTTTGCTACTTCCATTTCATAAGTGGTAGTCCATCTAATATAGAACAGTGATCTATTTTCCTGGCATCAAAGCGCTACATGCAAAATGTAAGTAATGGGCTTAGATCCTTATCATTCTTTTTTCCGTAATCAATTGCTATTATAAGATTGCAAAGAAGGGCTCTTTTGGCAATTATTATTAAAGTATTGTTAGTACAGATAACCCTGATCACTGTGTTACATTTTATTTCTCACTTTTTGTTTCTTGCGACCATGCAATCTTGACATATAAGATCAGATTTACTAACATTTTGCGCAACCGAGGACAGCAAGCAAAGTTGCTGTGCTTCATTGCGATAAAAGGAGACAGCAGAAATCCACAATATGTACTAAGATATGGCACATTTCTGATGTCTCAAAGCACTGGCACACTGTGTGCTTCCTAGCACTAATGCAGGCACCCCTGCACTATGCTGCAAAGGTGCCTGCATTACAGGCAGGATTGTTTTTTTGCAGGAAAGCATAGCTTCCTACACAAAACAATCTTTCAAGCCATTTTCCTCTTTTGATTTGCGCTGCAAAATTCAGCATGCATGGAAAAAGAAAGTAACAAGGAGAAATTAAGATTTTTTCCTCGTTGCATTTTGTTCAGGGAGGTGTAGCATTTTGGCACAATCCCAGGTTTACTCACCTTAGTAAATCTCTGACTGCATCAAAATCCATGTGTGGATGCATGGGAAAGCCCATGCTCCACCCATGGAATGGCTCCCTGATGCAAAGTAACTCAACACAGCGCAATGTGCTGTGTTGCGTTACGTTTTGGGAAAAATCACACACAAGCCCACATAACATGATTTGGTGGCTTTGTAAATGTCAATCAACATTTTGAATTATGGCTGTGAGAAAAAGTCGTGCGACTATGACACAAAATGTTAGTTAATCTGGGCCATAATATCTACAAGTATGGACACTATTTCTATACCTTATAATTCTCATAGTCTTGAGTAACATTTCCTGTACATTGATTTACAGACCTGTATGATTTTTTGTCTGTGTGTGTGATTTAAAATGCTCTGACACCTTACACTGGGATGAGAAGAGCTATAAAAGAACTAAATAAAAAATAAATTAGTAGAAGCCATTTACAACAATATTTGCATATTTACCCATACACACATAAAAATCTTGCATTCTTACGGTGCCTGCACATCTCTTACATAGGAGCGTTGAAAAAAGTCAAAAACCTACAAGTCATAGTTTCTCTAAAGTACTTGTGAAGGTATAAGCTGTGGTTTTTTTTCCTTTCAATGCATTGGCATCTAGATTTTAGACTCCAGATGTCTCCCAGCCAGGATGATACTAGAACAAAAGAACGTCTGATGGCCTTTTAAATAAGGCCTTTGTTTGTGCCTGTCTGAAAGTGAAAATAAAAATGCCCCCTTGTTGCCTGCCGGTTGCTTCATCAAACGGAATGCAGGCAACATGCGCTGCTGAATTGTATCCTGGTGTCATAAAATGGCACCAGGACAAATTCAGCATATTTCCCTGCAAGAAATAGCTGACAGAACCCTGATAGCGTGAGTTCCCTCTACTTTCCAGGACTGCAGATAGTATAAAATGATAGCTAGTTGTTACTCTAGAGTGCTGCCAGATAGATTTATCCAGCTGGGCACGCATGGAATAATTCAAGAGGTCTGCTACACACCAATGGCCACAAGAGGACTCTAACATTGTCTACCCCTGCAGGTCCTGACTAACACTATCACCGTTTTTTGACACCTTATAATGACAATTAGTTGAGCTACAACAGTATTGCAGTCCTTCCAGGCTGATCTCTTGCTTCCACCTATTCCAGCTCAAAACCATAAACTCTCAAAATGGACGACCCTATGCACTGTAGGGGTGCAAGTACTAACTATATCATTTTTTCTACATTAATATTGAAGTTTAAAATATTGAGTACCTCAATATAATGGTTTTTAATGTTGTTTTTTTACAGTATTTAATAATGTTCTTTTCAGAATAAGATTGTTAGTAGCTTTAATGCGGTGGGATGATCAAGTGAAGTCCACTACATTACCTCTGAAGTGCAAAGGATGTCAACAGAACATCCAAGTCAATAAAGCAGAAAATGCTTCTGGTGCAAGCACCAGAAGCATTTTCTTTAGGAAAACAAAGTCAGGACTCCAAGATACCTTTTTTTATTTGATATGATCCACTGACATTACACCAAACAAAGTTAAAGCAGACCATTAGGTATGATCTGCTTTCAATTTGATCAGTGCCAAGGAGCAAAACTTTAGCTCCCTGCTTGGGGATCACTTAATGAATGCTATTCCCAGGCAGGGATCCACTCACTAGACAACCAAGGAAATCTCTTTTGGCAGAGAGCGGACCCCTGGGCATAGGCTTGTGCTCCTCCCACCAACAGGCATAACAGTCTTTTAACTCCACGGGGGGCTGATAGAGGGTGATGACACCCAATCTGCTCCCATGGAGGCAGAAAACCCACTAGACACCAGTAAAATAGCGGCCAATATTAAAAAGAACCGAAGGAGGCAGCCCTTACCTTTTTTTCCAGCAACGCAGTGTACCTGCTACACCCTCCATTGAGCATAAAGAATCAGGGAGGAGGATCACCTCTGGATCAACAACAACATCACCACTAAAATTGAGGTAGATGTCTCTCAGCACTGCAGTGACTGCAGTCATGGCTGAGAATAGTGAATAGGAAATAACATTGTTCCAGAAGCAAATAGAATCTTCACAGAAAACTCAACAGCAACAATAGTCTGCAACACCTGATCTTCTAGAGGAAGGAGCTGAGCAGAAAGTTGAGCTTGCTCCTGAGCAAGATGTTGTTGTGATTCTTCCCCCATTGGTTGCATCAGCTTAATGATCTCCTGCAAACAAAAAAGGAAAAGAAAGCACTCTCCCATCTTCTCCAAGCCCACTTCTGATGATTTTGACATTGATTGGTCCCTGACCAAGACCCACCGTGAGAGACAAGAGAAAACAAAGTTTCCCAAAAGCCTTGGAAGTGTGGGAAGATGTTGAAGCCGCTATTATATGAGTGAAGTGAAGAGTGCCACAAAGCAAGTGTATATCATCTCTATTAAATCTGCTCTGAGTGATTTAGTACTACCAATACCATATTTTCAAGCAGTAGAAAAACCTGCAGCAACCATCCCCATTCTACTGCAATCACTGCGTATCGTAGAGGAAGGCCAACACAACTCGATAAGAAGGCTCTCTTCCAATCTGGGACTACCATACATCTAGTGCACATAAGTAGTACATTACAAATTGCTCAGATTGCTGTAAACCACTGTGTTGTGATAAGCCATGTGGACATTAAGATACTGAGAGCTGAGTGGCATATCTGAAAAATCGACACACAATCATGTGAAAACAGAGCCACAGAAAGATAGCTGCTGGTGAGAGAGGAGAAGTCAAACTTATTGATGTAGGTGATAGTGCAGAAAATGTCATCTTGTGAAGCAGTCCTGTGACGTGACTATTCTTCATTCTGTGCAGTCATCCCCCATAGCAACTTTAGCATGGCACATGGAAGAGATGGCTATAGTAATCCTAAAGCATCCAAGCAGTGTACCTGCTACATGTTCATCACATGCAGAGGTAACAGTCACAACAAGCCACTATTAAGTTTGTGTCCAGCAATGAGTCGCTGCACCACTAAACCTATAAAAATGTCCACTTATACAATAGAAAGCTCCTGCAAATGTTAGTGATAGACCTTCTGTGTTTTTCTTTGGTAGAAGAGAGGTTTCTAGAATTTGTGGAGACCGGCTGTCCAAAATGGAAGGATCCAAGCCAGAGCAATTTTTCCACTGTTGCCATGCCAGTGCTTCACCATCATATGCTGCAATTGGTTGGTGAAGCTATTCAGTAGATCAATGTTCAGTTAATTCACCTCATGACAGACACATGGACCAGTGGACAAGCCAAAGACTAGCTGTGCATCACTTCACACTGGCTCTCCTTTAAGGGGGTTAAGCAAAGGCTAGCCACTGGTTTCATCATTGAGGATGAGTTTTAAGGCATTTGGGGCATACAACAGTTGCAGTATTCTCCATGGAGAAATCACAGGCAGCTGACAACATCTTGGAGAAATTTAATACCAAAGAATACAAGTGGCTTCAATCCAGAGGCCACAGCACTGGATTTGTCCCCACTAACAATGGCCATAATATTTTCAAAGCCATGGCTGATGGAGGATACTTCAGTGTCCTATCTTTAGGGCTTTGCATCAACCTAATTGTTCAGGGCTTCCTCAAACAAGAAGCAGTAGTCAACAACATATTGGTCACCAGTCACTGATTTGCACTAATTTCTGTCATTCTTTCACAGCCCGGAAGCTATTGAGGATCATTCATTATCAGGGACGACCCCTCCACATGGGCGGAGGAGCGTCGCCCCACCCAAAAAAAAGCCCCATAACAAAAAATTAAATGGTAATAAATAAAGTTTATTATCATTTTATTTTTCAGCGCCCCATCCTGAAATGACTGTCAGGATGGGGTGTGGCAATTGCTGCCGAGTGGCGGTAGGGAGCTGTGCACTTGTTTAAAGTGCACATGTTCCATTGGCCGGCCATCTTGCGACAGCCAGCCACACATGCTTTAAACATCTCTACAGCTGGGTTAGAGAAGGCACAGGCCTCCAGCACTCTGGTGAGCACTGAAAGAGCCCGCTCCCACCAATCCTGATGCTGGTTTCATGCTAGTTACCAGTGTGAAACCAGCGTCAAGATTGGCTTGTGCAGTTTCCTGGGACCCATGACTGTCGGAGCTTGGAGAGACGACACGATGCGAGGAGAGAAGATCGTCTGAAGGTAGGTGCTTTTTAAAATTTTATTTTTATTGTATTCCCCCCTCCCACCCCCAATCATAAATATGAGCTAGCCGCCACTGTTCATTATGCTAACAGTGTCCCTGTATAATCCCTTGTACAGGAGGTGCCATCCCATTGGAACTCCATCTTCTGTATGCTGCAATGCCTGTTTGAACAGTACAGGTCTATCAATGATTACATACTATAAATGAGAGGAGATGCAGCTGCCAAAGACACGGTGATAGAGGCAGACAAATGTGCTTAGTGGGTTTTCTGGTCCAGATGCTGGTTTCTTTTGAGATTTTGACACAGAAAGTCAGCAAGGAGGACATCCCCATGATCCAAGAGATCCTTTTGTTAAACATGCTGCAGGAACATTTCAAAAAGTGGCAACATATGTTTACCAATGTCACTGAAGAATCAACTGCTTTGGTCAACAACTTAATCCTTTATGTGTCCTCCAAAAAGTACATCTGTACTGCAATAGTGGATCCACCGTGAAAACAAATGCTGGCCACTTTCATCCCTCTTTCAACAGTAGATGTCTCAAATTACAAGAACTGGTTTGTCAGGAAAGGGGGTAACCTAGAAGATGAAAGATTTCAAATTCAAGGCCATAAAAGAAATTAAGTGCTGTCTTCAATCACTGGAGAGTGTGGTACTGGCCTATAATTCAGAAGCACAGGGCAAATGCAATAGGAACACACATCATTGGTTGCACCATTGTCTGCCACTAAACTTACAGCACCAATAGCTTTACTTTCAACACATGCAATGGGTTGGTTTATAGATATAGAAGGACTTAAATCAAGTGAATAAGCAACATAAAACATGAGTTAACAACAAAACTTGAGAAGCTGGTACAAAACTATTTAATGACCCAAAAGACGTCGTCCTGGATCAAGCCCAAGGATTGACCTATTGGCATGGGAAGAAGAAACAGTTACTGGAACTCAGCAGGCTGACAATAAAGTAGTTGGCATGTCCTGTAACCATATTATCTTTGGAGTATGTGTTCATTGAAGCCTTGAAAATTGTCACAGTCAGAAAAAACAGTTGCTCTCCTCAAAACGTGGAGAGCCTGACTATGATACAAATAAATAAACATTTCATTTGCAAAATTATAAGGGTCTAGAAGATCAAAAGTGGACAAGAGAAGTTTCTTGGACATCACAAGTGTGGCAAATGATCATCCACCAGAAGGCCTACTTGAATCTGAGGATGAACTCTACTCTTCTGAGTAAAAAAGAATCATAAACGCAACAGAAATGTCTGGTATGAAAAAAACAAAGAAACAAAAAAAACAGGAAAAAACATTCATTTTTAGCTTTGGTGTGCAGCTAATGTAAATATATTTAACTGGGCATGTGTGCACCACACAGACTAACAATCATGTAGGACATAGACATTTGGCCTAGGAACTGAGGGGTGAGCAGTGACAAAGAGAGAAAAAAATTCAACCTTAGTGTCAACCGTAGGCTTTGCAATGAGCAATCAGTGGTAGCTAAGTCATCAATGGATGCTTCCAGACCATTTGCTGAAAAACAAAGATGCCTGTCCCCATGCCTAACTCTGCATTCCTATGCTTAGCTGTAAGTGAACTGCACAGTTTATGTATGTTACTCCTATGTGAAAAAAGCAAAACATAGATGAGTAGATGGAAACCGCACTTAGACCTGGTAAATTCAATCAATGAATGCCAAATGATGATTCATGTTACTTTATTAGCATTTTGATAATTTGCACGCCAGCATTTCTTGCACCTTCTGAGTTTACCTAGTTTAGATTAGGACAAAAATTATTTTTATTTTCCTGTGCAACAAGTCTGACTCTTTTTGGAAGAAATACAATCTGCAAGTTTTGTCAACAACATGCAGAAGAAGAACCAATGTCTATCTACTTCTGTGAGAAACAAGAGGACTCAGAGAGGGTGATGAAACCTCCAAATGGTGCTAGTGCAGGCAGTGGGAAAGGACAGGAATGCACTGTATTGCATAGCTACGGCTCATTCTTGAACGTTCGCTTTGATGCAAGGCAGTACAGCAAGAAGGGTAGCTGCCCTGCATGAAAAGCCCATAAATATGGGCCTAACTGTGGAAAATGGGACAGCACACAAATATTACTACTAATGACTGACGTGAGGGGAGGTGCTTTCAGATGACATCAATTGAATTCATGAAGGGACTGGGCAAAGGCAATGCATCATCATTTTTTCAACACTGATTTCAGGTGGGAGGATTGGACGGCTGCATTGGGGTGAGCTCACATCAGTAGACAAGTGAGAGGGAGGACAGTGGACAATTTCTTTGTGATGTGCCTGGCTTGGGTTTGAGCATCTACTATGATGGTAGGTAGGTGAAGCATCGCTGTTAACGGATGTTACAGAAAAATAATCATACATTTAAAATACCCAAAACATAAACCCACCAACTCCACCCTCAACAAGCACCCCTCTCCCTAAATCCCTCAGTACCCCACAAAACTATACTATGTTAAACTAATCTACCCCTTTCCCAACTGTTCCCACTCACAACACCCCCAAAAGACCCACCCCTCGCCGTACTGATACCCCCAGTGCCCTTCAAAATGTTCTAGTCTTTTTTTTTGGTCTCTCCTTTAGTTTGTGAATACCTTTGAGGGCCTTTCAGAGGAAGAGCTCTACAGTTGAGGGGGAAGAGGCTGTGGCTGATGTGTGTGATGAGATGGATCTGCTCTGCTGTGTGAGGTAACTGGGGTGATGGAACCTTGACATGGGTTCCAGTGGCTGAGCACTGGAAGTAGAATAGACTAATACTGCCGCCTCCTCCCCGCCATTATCACCCACCAGCCAAATGCCACCACAAATGCCTCCATTTATTGGAGGTGCAGGTCAGCAGCTACTCCCACCAATACCCAGTCTCCTTGGTAGTAGCACTAAAGCTCGGACTGGGTCTGTGATGGGAATGGCAGGACCTTGTGAAGAAAGAAGAAAAGAGCCTGAATTGTAGCGCCTATTCAAAGCACATTTCTAATGTCAGTCACGCACAGTGTGTTGCTGGTTCTCTAGAGTGACCGGATTGTTTTTATGTGATTCCATGTCCCTGTAACTTACACATTAGTCACATAATTACTATTTGCATTACTTTGCATTAATTAATCCACCACAAGCACCTGCATGATTAAAAACCATTTTGTGCTCAAAAGGCGACGAAGGAAAATAGAAAAATGTACATAAATGATTTTATGGCGTGACACTTTCATCACCAGACATTTACGTACCAGCTAGACTGCAAATTTCTATACATTTCTGTTGAAAACTTTATTTAAATTCATGCTGCACAAATGTTATTGTCCTATATTAAGCAATGTTAACAAAACTAATCAGGTGGGGAGGTGCTTGCAGCATGATATTATGTTTCGACAAGGATTAGCACTTAACAAAAATTCCAATTGCCCTACTCTTTCCATACTCCTGAGTCCTGCCTGTGTCCCACTGTCCATATCACACCTCACCCCTACTTCTTTGCCAGAACAAAAAATATTACTCTTGGGTTAGGATGCAAGTGCATGTTAAGTAAGGTTGACGTTTTAGGCCAGGGCTTGTGGTAGATTTGGGTTGGGCGATAGCCAGATTGGATGCTTTATGGAAGGTTGAAGACAGACCAGTGTAAAATATGGCATAACACAGGAAAAAGCTGAGGGAAAATGTGTAGCAAGCAGGAAATGTAATAGGTGAGGAAGTGGTTGGTATAGTATGGGGGTGGGGCAAGGGCAACAGAAACACACCTTTTCATATTTACTTAATTTAAATGGACAAGGGGCAAAGACAGAAAGATAGTAAAGTGGATAACTTAATTAACAAGCATTTTCAATGCAACGGGTCTTGTATTTGGTCGAGTTAGAGCTATTAGCATTGTAAACTCCTAACCAGACTTTTCTTGCCACACAAATTAATAGAAAAAAATGCAGCGCGATCGCACTATGTAAAATGCAGAGCAATCGTGCTGAAATTGAAAGCAGAAAAACCGAGCGCGATCGCGCTATTTAAACCCCAGCGCGATCGCGCTGCGTGGAAAATAAACAGATAAAGTAGTTCAGAAACCATGCTGAAAACATCAATCCTTGTATGTTTTCAGAAGTTTACTGGTGCTGTGTAGGTGGGCTAAACACCGGAAAAGGCATGAAGTATGCATGCCCTTCACAAATGAAAGTAAGCTGATTTTAAAAGGCAAGCCCACGAACCAACGAAAGTGACTGACGTGACATGGGTGTGGTTGGAAGCCCAAAGAGAGATTACTACAGGGGACGGAGCACTGTGAGCTCGTTCCTAAAAAGGAATTGGCTTAGGAAGGAGCAAGGAAGGAGAGAATAACATAACAAAGCGCAACAAATGGAGCTATTGTTATTGAGAAAGAAGTAGGACCCTGGCTTACTGCTCTTCCCAGCAGCTACTTGCTTCTCCTCCTTCTCGCAATATTCCCTCTTCCCTCTGGCCCTCTTCCTCAATATCTGTCTTGGCAGCTTCCAGACAACAAGGCTACTATTTGGGAATGACTATCAAACTACTAACTACAGAGCTTGGCACAAGTTAAAAAATACAAAAAAAATCGAAAAGTTTTGCTAGCCAAATGATCCCCTTGAAAGTTATACTATATTGTAACAATAAAATACTCAAAAATTAAACACTATAAAAGTTTTAATAATGGGGGAAAATGTACGAAAGAATCAGAAAGACAATGATTAAAGGACAGAGCAGGAAATGGAGAGGAAAATGTATGAAGGGTAAGGGAGTGGTTGACGGTGCAACAGTAAGAAAAAGGAAGAAAGAAGGGAAAATGAAACAGGAGGAAATAGTCTGCAGAAACATAAGTGAATATAAACAGGAAACACAAGGAGGTGTAAAGTAGATAAAGGGGAAGTTAGAAAAATAGGAATATACAGTTTGACAGAAACCAATAGTGCACTACTGTCGGAATCCAGCTCCCAGCTAGGGCACCCATCATTCCTGCACACAGGCAAAGTCATGCTCTCGCTGGTGGCAGGGAGCACACACATTGCGGAAATAGAGAAATATGTCAGTGGTAATGTTAAGCACGCATGTGAGCCATGTATGCACATAGAGATAAACCCTCTTTTACACTATGGCCTCCGACGCTAACATCGTACGAGAGGTGGCGGCCATTTTGAGTTTGGCAGATTTATTTAAGCCGCAAGTAAAAACGTCAACCTTCTTAGTTATCCAGAACTGTTGGAGGTCAGGAGCACTATACCTGAATTGCATGCCGTCGCTTATTTTCAGGTACCTGTTTTCTTGCTCCGAAAGACATCAGCGGATCATCGAAAATTCAGCACCGTGGCTTTTGAGACCTGCACAAACGCATTCTTTTGGCTAGGGGCAAGGCGCAGGCAACTAAAGAAATAGACTAACCTATATTTATCACTAGTTAGAAGGTGCACTAGAGCATCCAGAAAAAGAAATAGAAACAGTATAACCTTGGTGAACACTGACCAGATATAGCGCACAACAATTACAGTGACGGATTTGAATGTAACATTGTCGGGTGCTGTTCTCAAGAGGTACAAAAAAAACTCAAAGTGAGATTCCCTTCTCAGGGTTTACTTTCTATATTTGCCAGCAAACTTTCCATGAATGTCACAGCACATTCAAGGTGTGGTTGGCCTATTAACAAAGTTTTTTTTGTACCTCTTGAGAACAGCACCCGATCTCAGAACGCGTCTTCTGACGTCATCAATTCTCCCCTCACATCTCCTGCATCTAATCTGAATCTTCTAACCCCTTGTCATGACTTTTTTTTTGAGTTTTTCAGTCCATCCCCCTAATTCCTAATTGGTTCACTAATCAGCAGTTATGACTCTAACCAATAACGTTTATTTTACAAATTCATAAGTTCTAAGATTTCGCGTTTCCCAGTTCATTGACTGGTTCACTGTACGATGTCCTCATCATCCGGCTCTTCAGGTATCAAAAACGGTGCATCGTCCTCTTCAGTCAGAGTCTCTATTGTTCAAGTCCTGGGAAAGTACATTTAGCCTACTCTACACATAGTTGTATCAAATTGACTTCATCATCTCCTGTCCGTCGGTACATTGCAGAAAATAATAGCTAGGCACACAGTTCATGGTCAGTTATTGGTTTTTGGTTAGTGCTCGCAATACTTTTGCATTAGTTCGTGTGAATTGGAGTTTAGGAGGGCAAGCTGCAAGACTTTGTCAGCAGCAGTGTGTGAGTGTGACGTCAGAGTGTGCTGTGCTGGGATAGGTTGGTTAGTGAGAAGAGTCGCGAGCGGACTGGCAGCCGTCCGTAAGAGGCAATTGGTTGAGTAAGCGGGTGAAAGGAATCTTGGGAGTAAAAGTCATTTCCTTATTGAATCGAATATACAAAAGATAGCAAGGTGAAGTTTTTCAAAGCATTCAGAAGTGGCATGAAGGGTGATTCCTACATTAAGGCAACAGTTGGGGATCCTACCCCACCGTAAAATTCTCCGGCATCTATTGTGATTGAGAAGTGAGGTGTCACGCCATGTTTTTGGTTAAAGCAGTGGTATAAATTTACAGAGAAACAGGGAGCTTTAGTGTTTCCAGAGCATGGAACGTCCAATTTCAGAATTTTGGATCAGTTGTGAATGACCTTATATGAGACAAAGCCACTTCCGAGACCAGCACAGTTTGAGGCTTTATTGGTTTGGGAGCTTGTAGCCAGACAACAGCAAGAGATGAAAATCCAAAGGAGAACAAGAAAGGTAAAGAAGTCCTTAGCAGAAGCAAAATGGGATTGGGAACAGAAGAAGTGGAGAATGGAGACTTTACAGGGTGTTAGGTTGTTTCCTGCTATTGCAGAGGATTAGAAGTCAGAAGAGAGAGAGGATACTGACAAGAGTGATAAGAGTTCAGGGGGTAAGAAAAAGAAAAAGAATTATGTGGACGAAGAAGATTCAGATGTTGAGGATCTCATTATTCAGATATTAAGGGATCGACCTCCGCCATATGCGGCGCATGAAAGGGGTCCCAGTACTAATTCTGCTCCAACTGCCCCAGCTCAAGTGACAGGAACAGTGGGACCAGTGCAGACAGATAATGGACAGGTACAAGGGATAGTGCAGAGTACTCCTAATGCAGTGACTACTTCGGTGGTCCAAGCACAGATGCGCCCACCACCAATACAGAGAATTTATCCAGAAATACCAATTCTTGAGTCAACCTCTAACTTAGTGGTACCGTCGGAACAAGTGCGTCCGAGGCCAATGCTTATTCAAACGGAGCAGACTCCAATGTTATTGCCTCAGGCACAGACACATGGTTTGCCGAAGTTCACACCATTGACAGGGACACAGTCAGATGTAACACCAGTAATAAATCAGAATATGGGAATAGCCCTTCCACAAAATACGGGTGCCAGAGCAGCACCAGATGCAATATCGTTGCCGATTACAGTTGATCCAGTGGTACCATTGTTTGCACAAAAGAACGCAGAACAGGGTGAAATGTCACAGAGCCTCATGAGGAGGGGAGTGAGTGATCATGTGCAGGTGATATCATCTATGGGTCAGACCTTTGATGGATCTAGACCATTAATGGATCTTAGTCCACTTGTTGCACTTCCAGATGCCGTAAATGGTCCGAGTGTAAGTCAGAGCTTGAAGCATCTGACACTGCAAACTCCCGGTGCAGTGGTACAACAGGTACCATTACCTAATGCAACTAATATCTCATTGCAGGGATTAACAGCACAACAGTTAAGTGAGTGGTTAGATAGTCTGAACACTCCTCGAAATATGTCCGAGGGTGAAAAACAGATTGATCATGTAAGGCTAGCTACAGTAATAACTGAACTAGTTGAGGGACCGATAGGATTGAATAAGTTAGAATTCTATACAGAAGAAGAGTTGAGATATTTGTGTCCGAGAATTACGAGAGAAGTGGGCAAGATACATCAGAAATTGTCAGATCTGGCAGACAAACATGACATAGAGATTGAGAGAACAAAACACTTGAAAAGGAGTTACAGGTTAGATTTTGAGGCAAAAGATTTTGAACACATGAGGTCAGCAGGAATAAAGGCACATTTAAAGGAGCTATTGTAGAGTGCTCAGATCTGGGGAGCATTAGAGAAGTGGTAAGGGAGATGGGCAAAGAAGAAGGATAAATGAAAACGAGATTCACAGGAAGGGTCTGAAAGTGTTCAGAAAGAAAAAGATCCAGTAACATTTTTACAGATGAGGGAAATTCCAGGAGGGCAGTTTGTTCATATTCTGTGGCACAGGAGTGATATTTTTTCATTCACAAATGATTACCCAAAACTGAGAGAGAAGCCGGTTGAGTGGTATCAGCAGACAGAGAGATTTGTGAAGCTTTCTAAATGTCTGTGGGAAGACTTGAATACACTATTGGAGATAGTGGTTCCAGCTGACTTGTGGGTCGAGTGCAAACGAGCAGTGGATTGGCCGACGAGTGAACCGGAAAGAGATAGAGTTACAGGTGCACCATCACCTGAATTGATGAAACATTATTACAAGGTGCTTGAGTTCCTGAAGACGAGAATCTCGCCTAAAAATATTGACTGTCAGAGGATTGACAGAACAGTGCAGGAGGTGAAAGAGTTGATACATACCTATTATGGGAGATTGCTGAAAAGCGTTTCAGGAGTACAGTGGTAAAGAAGCAATTGAGCCGAAAGATATGTTGCACTTTGTGTTCAGGTTCGTCGAAGAATTGAGACCTGAAATACGGCGGATGATTAAGAGTCATATGATTTACTGGTAAGCAAAGCCAATTGATGAGGTATTGCATTATGCAAAATACTGTAGTGATGAGATTGAGTTGAAGCAGAATAAGTTGAAGGAGAAAGCAGTGGTGATGCAGATTAAGGCAGCTCAAACAGGAGTGCAAGCAGCTTTAGTGCAGCAGATACCGCAGCAGCAGGGAACTGTCATGTTCCAACCTCAGGTGAGAGGTAGGGGTCGTAGAGTCAATGTGACTCGTGGTCCGGATTTGAGTACTGTAGTGGTTCAGAATGATGTGCAAGGGGTGAAAAAGATATTGCTGTGTCACCTGTGCAGAAACATGGGACACTGGAAGCTGGAGTGTCCATTGATAGTGCAGGATGGTGTTGTTCAGCAAGGTGGTGATGTCAATACATTTCAAACTGTGAAAGTCCCTAGAATGAGAGGACTTAATCCGAATGTTCAGAATCAAGTGCAGAATTTTCAACCCATGCAGCAGGTGCAAGTGCCATGTGCACAAGTGACTCAGTTACAACCAATGCAGCAGCAGATTCCCATGGTACCTCAACAGCAAATGCAGATACCTCAAGCCCCGATGGAACAGCAACAGATGATGCTTACTCAGCAGCAGGTGACAAGTCAGAGACAAGACAGAAGTAATGACACAGTGCACCAATTCCCATTACATAGTGAGAATGAAATAAACGATGAATGGATGAGTATTCGTTCAGATGAAGAGCTGTGTATGCTTGCAGCTTCATTTGAGGTAGATCGGAGAGGAGCTTTTGTGAAAGGAAATGTGATCAGTCATAGGGTCTCATTTTTAGTGGACACAGGAGCTACACGCTCTACAGGGAGAAGTGCAGAAGTTCCGAACTTACCTCTTTCAGGCAGAACAGTTCAGGTTGTGGGGGTAGCAAACAGACAATTGGCAAATCATATCACAGATCCAGTACAGGTTGAGATTGGCAACTTCCAGGGACTGCATAAGTTTGTAGTTTGCGACTCAAGTCCAGTATCTCTACTGGGAAGGGACTTGTTGAGTAAGACCAAATGTTTCATTAGTTGTTCAACTGCAGGAATAGAGGTTAGGACTAATAGTGATGATGAGGAAGAGCAGGCACCTGAAACTGAGAATGAAACCATTATTGAGGAATACCCATTGATTGAGTTTTTCCCGATGTTCACTGTGAGTTACATGCAGATTTGCAGGGAATAGTACAGGAGAATGTGTGGGACCTGACAGGTAAAGAAGTGGGGTGGATTAAGGCAGTGGAGCCAATTAAGATTACATTGAAACCGAATGTAGTGTTTCCGCAGCTTCCACAGTATAACATGGCACAAAATGTTCTGATGAAAATAGCGCAGATAACTGGAGATTTTCTGAAACAAGAGGTTTTGAAAGAAGTGTTGAGCAGTCCATGTAATTCACCAATAATGGGTTTGAAGAATCCATGTGGGGAAGTACGCATTGTGCAGGACTTGCGAAAAGTGAACAACATGGTGGTCAAGTGTTGTCCTGTAGTGCCGAACCCAGCAGTGATATTGTTTCAGATTCCATGCGATGTAGAATGGTTCACAGTGGTTCACTTGTCACAAGCTTTCTTTTCTGTGCCTCTTCATGAAGATAGTCAGTTTCTTTTTAGTTTCAAATTCCTAGATAGAGTCTACAGCTGGTGCAGACTTCCTCAAGGGTATACGGAGTCACCGTCTCTGTTCAATCAGATTCTGAAAAAGAATTTGGAGTCATTAGAACTACCGTACCAATCGACTCAAGTGCAGTACATTGTTGATTTGCTAATTGCACCGAGGACAAGGGCCGAGTGTAAGTACGACTCGATTGCCCTGTTGAATCATTTGGGAAAGTTTGGACATAAAGTGTGACCTTTGAAATTGCAGTACTGCCTTAAGTCAGTGAAATATTTGGGTCACCAGATTGAGAAAGGGTCAAGGAGAATATCCAGAGAAAGGATTACAATGATTTTGCAGAGAAGTCCTCCGACTTTACAGAGAGATGTCAGAATGTTTCTGGGAACGGTAGGCTATTGTTGACAGTGGATTCAAAAGTTTGCTAAGATTGCCAAACCATTACACAAAGATTTTGCAGATCCCTTTATGCTAGATGAAGATCAGATGAAGGCTTTCACTGAGTTGAGAGAGACTTTGTGCAGAGCTCCAGTGTTGGGAATGCCTGATTACACAAAACCATTCACATTGTTTTGTCATGAACGTGATGCATGTTCTCTGTCTGTTTTGTCACAGGTCCATGGAGGTGCTTATCACCCTGTAGCCTATTTTTCAGCTACCTTGGACCCAGTCGCAGCAGCTTTACCAGGTTGTCTGCGTGCTGTTGCCGCAGTTGGTCAAAGCCTTTCACAATGTGAGGGAGTAGTGATGAGATACCCTTTGGCGGTAATGGTTCCTCATTCTGTTGAGATTTTATTTTTACAAGGACAAAAACGCAGTATTTGACTGGTGCAAGACTTACAAGGTATGAGATGAGCATTCTAGGTGCTTCAAATGTAACATTGAAAAGATGTACAGTGTTGAACCCGGCAACATTACTTCCAAGTGATACTGTTGAAATTGAAAAAGAAGACATCGAGCTTGATTGTCTTGAGGTAACTGAACTGTGTACAAAACCAAGGCCTGACATCAGAGATACCCGATTGGAAGAAAATGATCAAATTGTCTTTGTTGAAGGCTCCTGTCTCTGAGATGGTACAGGGACATTGAGAGCAGGATATGCTGTATGCACAATCACAGGTACATTAGAAGCTTCTTAGCTTCGAGGTGTACATTCTGCACAAGTAGCAGAATTGGTAGCTCTTACTAGAGCATGCCATGTTTCTGCAAGACTGAGAGTCACAATCTATACTGACAGCCAATATGGATTTGGAATTGTTCATGATTTTGGTCAATAGTGGTCGCAAAGAGGTTTCCTGACCTCTACTGGTACACCAGTAAGAAATGGCGACAAGATAAAAGAGTTGCTGTATGCAATACAGTTACCTGAAGAAATTGCTGTGGTGAAATGCAGTGCTCACCAAAAGACAGAGGATTACATCTCATTGGGAAATGGATATGCAGATCAAGTTGCAAGATTTTGCGCATTGAACTGTATATCGTTCAAAGACAAGTGGGAAGTGATGTCAGAAGAAGAAAATACATGTACAAGTTTTGCATTAAAAGTGATTGATACTCTGGAAGAGTTGAAAACATTGCAAGGTAATGTTGACAAGGAAGAGAAACAACTTTGGGTCAAATTGAAATGTGTCCAATGTCCAGATGAGATTTGGGTTTCTGAAGAGGGTCAGGGGGTTTTGCCAAATAGTTTATTGTCCCAAATGGCCAGGTACTATCACGGCATACCCTAAAGAAGGAATGACAGTATCACAGTAGAAAAGTTGTTGCTTAGAGAACTGATACCACGTTTCGGGTTTCCAATCTCTTTAGAATCAGGTATGGGAACTCACTTCAATAATGAGGTGATTAAACTCTTATGTGCAGCACTAAACTACGAGCAGAAGTTGCATCGCACCTATCGCCCGGAAGCATCAGGATTGGTGGAAGAGATTAATGGTACCTTGAAATCAAGAATTGCGGCTAGAAATCTGAAATGGCCAGATGCATTGCCTTTGGTGTTGATGTCGATGAGAAATACACCCGACAGAAAGACAGGGCTGTCGCCCCATGAGATCCTCATGGGAAGAGCAATGAGATTACCGGAAGTTCCAGCCAATGCACTTGTGAATATTACAAATGATATGGTGCTGGACTACTGCAAGGGTCTGGCTGATGTGGTTCTCACTTTCTCTCAGCAGGTGCAGGCCGCTACCCTGCCACCCATCCACGATCCAGGGCACAATCTGAGAGCCGGTGACTGGGTCGTTGTTCGAAAGCACGTTCACGTTTGGAGCCACGTGGAGAGGCCCGTATCAAGTGGTCTTAATGACAGCAGTGACGTGTGCAGGACTTCCGAACTGGATACACGCGAGCCATACCAAGAGAGTGGTGTGTCCGCAGGAGCATGAAGAAGTGTTGTTGAGAGCACCAGCAACAGGAAAACAGGTTGCCGCACCTGAACCAGAAAAAGAGCCAAGAGAGCCTGGAGTTGAACCAGAGCTCGTGGAAGATGGTTCAATTACCCCTGTAAGAGACGAAGGTGAAGAAATACAGGAGGGTGAGGAAGAATCAATCTCAGCGTATACAGCAGGAGAGCCTAGCTCAGCAGAAGTTCTACCAGAAGCAGATGGTGCTGAAAAGCACGCAGAGCAAGTGCCAGACCAAGAGGGGGAAAGAGTTGAGACGGATCAAAGTCAAGGTGATCTGACTCCTCCTGAGTCTGTTGCAGGTCCATCAAGAGAAAACACCATGGAGAAAGAGAATAATCCAATCCTGAAAAAGATATTGACTGAAGGAACGAGAAAAGGAGATAATTGGCCTGAATCGCAGATAGGGAAGAAAAAGGAATTGGTCATAAAAGAAACAATAGAGGAAGAAGTGGATACTACGACAAATGACGAATTGAGTGAAGGAGAATTAAGTGGTGATTGAAAGTTGAAAAGAGAGAGAATATCAAGTCGACGCTACGCAGGTCCTGAATGAGCATATGCAACTACAAATGAATGGCAACACAAGTTTATGTCTTTTTGTTTTGATAGAGATGTTCCGAGTCAGTATTTTGATGTAACCTGAAGGTGATCAAGAAGCTGAATTGTTGACCTAATCTGGAAAAATCTAAGAAGACTGTTTTGAAAATAAAACCGGAAGAGATATTGATAACCTAATTTGACAATTGAAAACTGGATGTGACAAGCTGCTAATCGATTTTGACAAAGGAAAAGAGGTTCCTGGATGTGAAACTGAACTGTGAGAAAAAAATGTTTCTTCATTTTTGATTTTTACTGCACTTTATTTAAGAGTTACTTCTGCTTCCTGATTCTTTACAAATCATGGCTGAGCTAAATAATCAAGATAGAAGTATTAGGCGCCGTAGATATATGAGTGTTGGTGTGGCAGCTATGTGTGAGATTTTGGTTATAGTGATGATTGTGGGAATGTTTGTTTATAATATGAAAAGAGCTACTTTTATTTCTGCTCCTGAAACTACTACACTAACAGCTTTAGAAAATTTTGAGGTAGACGAGAAATACTTGCATGACTATACTAATGCTCAAGGAGAGCTTTCTTCTAATGTTTTCTATCTCTTATTGAGTGAGTAAGTTGAAACAATGGATGCGAGGAATTGTCTTGTGTGTACGCAAATTCCTTCATCAGTAAGAGAAGGGGTTACGTACCATAGTCTTCCACTAACTTATGGAATAAGCTGTAGTCTGCTACTAACAAGGTTCTATAATCAAGAGTATATACAATATTTTTATTCTAACTACGACTTGGTGTTTTCTTTTTTTCCTATTATTAGATATTTGAGTACAAAAAGCTAGAGAGCATGATTTAGTATTAGTTAGAGGATTCTTTGAGCCTACACAAACATTCGGAACTGCTTACACGCACAGAAGTAACTTTACATGTTTGCTTACACCTTTAGAGAAGAGCTTTATAGGGCACACTGATGATAGGAGAAAAGCATTAAAAGAAAAATTAGAAAAAGGTTTAGAGAAAAAGGACTTACAAGAATGACTATGCTTACACTGCTAGTAAAACGCAAGGAAAATTAGCATTAGATGCATTACATGTAGGGAAACTTTTTACATATAGGCCAAAGTCTTGCACTGACACTTTGGCCCATATTTATACTTTTTAGCGCTGCATTTGCACTGTTTTTTAATGCAAAAGTGGTGCAAACTTACAAAATACAATTGTATTTTATAATTTTGCACCGCTTTTGTGTCAAAAAATGACACAAATGTGGCGCTAAAAAAGTATAAATATGGGCCTTTATTTGTGGGAACGAGTGAATGTAGGCATGTGTTTTTGTTCCAGAGTAAATGGACTTTTATGTTGAATGGTCAGGACCCTGCGATTCTTGGTATCTATTATTTTTGTGGACTTAATGCTTATTGCCGTCTTCCAAGAGGATGGTATGGGTCATGTTATTTGGGGATAGTTTTCCCTAAAATTTATCAGATAGATGACTTAAAGAAGTTTCCGAAATTGACTGAATTACATCATAAGCGACAGGGGAGGGAAACCTCTTCTGCAATTGCGGGAGATATCTTTGGTGCAGTTATTCCTTCAGTGGGACTCATTCTGAATTCGATCAAGATACGAAAGTTGTCTACTATTGTGGATAACATGCTGATGAACTTTACAGGGGCAATACTCCTGATAGATACTGAATTAGCTGCGGATAGAACTATGACGGTTCAAAATAGGCTTGCTTTAGACAATTGTTTTAGCGAAAGACGACAGAGTCTGTAAGATGATTAATGCTAGGCACTGTTGTTCGTATATTCCGGACAAAGATTAGGAGATAAGAGATTTGCTAACTAATCTGAGTAACTCAAGTAAGGACTTGAAGGAATTGGAAGAACCAGGTGTTTGGGAAAAGGTTGGAAAGGGATTTGCTTCAGTGGGAAATTGGCTTAGTTGTATTTGAAATTGGGTAGTATAAAAAATCATACAGGGAATATTAATTGTAATTGCTTGCATATTAGGAATATAGGGTTCATGTAAATTATGTTAAAAGATGACATTAAAAAGATCTAAAAATAATCAGAGGAGGGAAGAATGAAACAGAGAAGGATTTTATAGGGAAGATTTGAGACGGAGACAAAATACAGCTGAAACAGAATTATGAATTGTTGGTAAATGAAAGATGTGATGACATATTTAGTCATCAGAGGAGGGACTGTTGACGCAGGTATGCTGATTAGAAATTATTAATGAAATGTTTATGTGTTTTAACAAAAGTTTATAGAGGAATTCATTGTAGAGAAAATAATGAACACGTTTGAAAATGTGCCCACACAGTATGGCCACCACTTATACGAATTATTACTAATATAATAAAAAATGTGTGAAATAACAGAAATGTGTAATAATAATGTAGTAATGTGCCATAATGAGATGTATAACCTATGTTTTGCATTATATCGTTGAAGCTAACTTAGCCGAAGTCATGGCCTACTTGCCAGGCCTCATCCAGAAGCAGAATTAATAAACAAACAATGTAAAAGTTACTGGTGCATATGAACTGACCGTGAACTGTGTGCCTAACTAGAATTTTCTGCAATGTACCAATGGACAGGAGATGATGAAGTCAATTTGATACAATTATGTGTAGAGTAGGCTAAATTTACTTTCCCAGGACTTGAACAATAGAGACTCTGAATGAAGAGGAAGATGCAACATTTTCGATGCCTGAAGAGCTGGATGATGAGGACATCATACAGTGAACCAATCAATGAACTGGGAACGGCAAAATGTTAGAATTTATGGATTTGTAAAATAAACATTATTGGTTAGGGTCATAACTGCTGATTGAACCAATTAGGAATTAGGGGGATGGACTGAAAAACTCGAATAAAAAGTCATGACAATGGGCTAAAAGATGCAGATTAGATGCGGGAGATGTGAGAGAAGAATTAATGACGTCAGAAGACGCGTTCCGAGATCCTGTCATTGGTCTTATACACTTGAGAGCCTGATACGTTGCTGATCAATTGATGACCTGAAAACAAAGGCTGACTTTGTTGCTGATCTATTCTGTGGATAGGGGGCTATGACAATGTGACTGATCAACGTTGTGTTTTTCTAGGTACCAACTGCACTGTTTTTATAGTTTTTCTCTTAGCTAGATGTTTTCCAAATTCATGTTTCTAAATTGTTTTCGAATGAAGTCCCACATGCTGATGCTAATCTGGTTTAGGTAGGGTTCCTAAGTGTGACGTTGACAGTAACAAAGGATTGACAAACTGATTGCTGAACTCTGCTATTAATGTTGCTATATTCATCGTTGTTTTTTTATGTTGGAGCATTGGTGCAAGTTCTGATTAGACTGTGTTATTGGTGGTCGCTAATGTACTAATTCTGAGCTGATTGAATAAAGTTTAAATTAACCTTATGCCTTAGTATTGTAACCAATAGGGAAATAAAAAATGTTAAAACGTTTATCGAGTTGTGGTAATTTGTGAATTATTGATAAATTGACAGATGATTGATGTTCCTCCGTAATGTTTATTGATTGTACATTGATGATTGATATGCATTAGTCACTACATGGCAAGGATACACCATGCGATCCAAAAGGTTCATTGACCTATACGCGTCCCCTTGTAAGTTTACATACTAAGGACCAGGCGCGCTTGCAGTTTTTGATAGCAGCTTGATGGTTATTTTCCTTGGAGAATTAGTTATTTTGTGATTAATGGTTATGGTGGTCTCTTGCTCCTGGTCCAGGATGTCAGCTCAGCAGTGCAAGATCTACCACACTGTGCTGGAGACCCCTTGTGGTGGAGCATGCTGCGTCACATGGTCTCCCAGCTCAGGGTTCACTCTGCCTTGCTGTACCCATTGCTGGATTTACCGCCTGCTGCCAAGAAGTGCCAATGTGCAACAAAAATCAGCACAGCCACCACCTCTTCTGAAAGAATGTTTCGCATGCCCATTGACGTTGAGGGGGGTGTTTAAGTCACCTTCATCTCCTGTGGCACACTACTAACATTAGTGTTGGGGTACTGTAACAAAGAAATATCACCCTAAACAGTTAGACGGGGGAAATGAAAA
Source organism: Pleurodeles waltl (assembly GCF_031143425.1). Classification (NCBI taxonomy): domain Eukaryota; kingdom Metazoa; phylum Chordata; class Amphibia; order Caudata; family Salamandridae; genus Pleurodeles; species Pleurodeles waltl. The sequence continues at coordinate 677,981,803 of NC_090450.1, read as the reverse complement.
AGAAAAGCTCAGTAGTGCAGAAAGAAAACAAAGTGAAAAGAATGATGAAAAAACGTCGAGATGGACAAGAATGGTATGGATGGTGCTGGAAGAGCTATGTAATATAGCAAGGAAGGAGAAGACTAGAATTAGTGATTTTGTATCTTTTTTGCAGAAGAAGCAGGGAAACAAAGTTTGTGTCATTATGAATAATTTCAAGTAATTTATTGCAAGTTTTGCATAATTATACTACCAGAAAATACTCAAATGTTACACACCCCTAATTAGAGGTCTCTTTGCAACTATGCAGAGTTTTTGGTTTTATCTGTGCAAGGAAGTTAGACATCACAGAGCACTGATTTTTTTTTTTGCATTATCTTTTTATTTCTATCATATTTTATGGGGAGTCAAGGACTACTAAAGCATTGTTAGCCCAATGCTGTAGTAGACTGGCTCCATTCAGTCACAAGAATCAATGGTCCAACGATTTCCAACAGTACGTACATTAATTGCCATAGTCATGAACATCATTGGTCCCAGAAAGCAATGAACATCAATGATCCCTGGCTTTATTGTAATCGATGGATCTTGGCAGAAATGAGAACCAAGGACCACAGACAATAATGAACAATAAAAGTAAGCGCTTAGAGTGAACGATGCTCAACTTATCCCTTGTGACTCCATTTATATTTACATAAAACTTTTGGATCTACACATCACCCGATGATTTGCAGATCCCGCTACAGATGATGGGAGAAAAAACTCCCTCAGCTAATAAAATATAATTACTTTAAAAAAGAATGCTATCCAAGGAAATGTTCAGGATAAACTTTCAGGATATCCTCATCATCAACCCTTCAAAGTTCATTTGCCACCTTTCTGGATTACATACATCTAAAAAATGTTTTTTTTAAACTACCGTACAGTTTAGAGGAAATAACAGTAATGTCCTACTCATGCCGAGCATAGTGTAAGACGAAGCAGATTTTGGTGGGTGAGAAGAACCTCTAATGGAGAGAACAAATATTTACAGAAATTAAAAATACTAATTTTAAATAATTTCTTCAGTTTTCACAATACTACTATCAATCAAAGCGTGGTAATCTTTTATGTAAATGGACCATTAATTTATAGATTTTTCTGGAAATTTGTATCTGAAGGAGCACTATTTCAATCAGCCATTTCTCTATCTGCTAATCTCAGACACATCCACAAGGGCTTGGCACAATTCCCCTGCCCTGAATGAGGGTCATTGAGGTCAAGGAAGGTGGGTGGAAGAAAGATTAGAAGTATTTTATTTATTTATTATTCTTCGGTAATTTAAAACTATTAAAATAAATCATAAAACCATAACCAAGGGGCAGGTTCTGTACAAAATTGATCAATCAATGCTAGGATTTCAGCACTAAGGCCCACTCCACCGTCAGCATCAGCAAACCATAAAACCATTTAGTAGAAGAGTATTATAAAACATAGCCAAGTGTGCGCAAAAACCATTTACGTTTCAAATGCAGGGGCATCATTAAGCCCCACCTTAGCAGTTTGAGGAGGGGGTGCTTGCCACTGAGCAGTTTTGAGTATGTGGCTTCTTTTGTCAGAGACTCTGATCTGCAAGCAGTTCATAAATATGATATCTTGCAGTGGAAGGCAGAATGGGAGGTAGAGAGGAGAGTAGACAAGAAGGGCTGGGAGAGAATGGGTGGATGGATGAATGCATTGATGGATGCACTGATGGATGAGTGAGTGATCGATGGAGAGAAGGAATGGAAAGAGAAGGAAGGAGAGAGGATGGGTGACTGGAGAAATGGATGATGCAGCGATGGATGGACGAAGAAGAGGATGTAAGAAGGGATGGAGAAAACGGCGGATGGAAGGATGGATGGTGATATGGAAGGATGGATGATGGATGACAAAGGGTGGAAGGAAAGAAAAAGTCAGAATAAAGAGATAGAAGAATGAATAAAAAGAAGGAAGGATGGATGTATGGAGACACGCACATGCTTGACGAAATGTACAGAAAGTATGGAAAGAAGGAAACGTGGAAAAGACAAAAAGAAGGACCGAGAGAAAGAAGGAAATTTAGGAATTTCATAATTCACTCATGGGGAGCATTTCCCCAAACAACGACCAGGTTCACTTGCCTCATCCACTCGCACCAAGCAATTTAGGACATGATTCAAAGTGGGGTGTATTTTATTTTTCTGACTACTCCCTTGTTCAGATGGTAGCAAACCCGATTTTGAGCAGTTAAAACCCATGCAGCATAATCCATAAATGTCACCACCTTACAATTCATTTATGTGTACATAGAGTTCAGGGACTGTATTACAGGTTAGCTGCAAGATCGTATTTGCAGAAATTTAAAATGTCTTCAAAACAACTGTCTCCATGCAGTCGTAAATGTGGGACATGTACACAAATATGGAGTAAAGATTACTATTTAAATCCACAAAGTTTAAAGTTCATGGTAGTCTAAGTTTGTTTCCACTGTGGAATAAGATCCTTAATTGGGAAATTCCCCAGTCTGTAGGAGAGTAATTTTAGTTTGATGTATAGTGAAAAGTAAATTTTCAGATAGTGCTGTTGGATTGGCTCATTGCATGAGTTTAGTATAATCCAAGCATGGTCCACGTCTGATACCTGATCTTTATCTTGTAGGAATGAAAGTCTTTTTACCACTTAATTTATTAGTCTTTTAAAATGGCTTGCCGGATATCCAGATCTCACAAGGCTTTAAGGTAAAGGTTGGGCATGGACACTTCCAAATACACTAACCATTGGTTATGCTCTTTCTGCATGGTGATTTCTGTCCATACTAGTTGACCTAAAGGGTTTTGTGGCGATTCTCAAAGCTTTTTTCCAAATTTTGATAAAGGTTCCCTGTCAGTCTTCCCTGTCAGCTTTACAGCTTCAGCCGAGTCCCAAAGAAAGTAAATAAAAAAAGGGTCACCCTGATCCTTCAGCCCTCAGAGCTAAAAGGCTTTTTTTTTTTAACATTTTCACCACGATTCATGGAGGATCCATGGGTTTGTGGATTTTTTTTTTCAAATAAAGCGCAAGCTCCTGCGCTTCTTTATTCTGAAGACCCCGGGAGGACTGAATCCCAGGGCACTGCTAAGCTAGTGTGGGGAGGGGGCACCTGCCCCCCACAGCCCTGGGAACCACCACCTCCCCAGGGCATAATAGAAATATGGTGCGGGATGGCCGCAAGGCCCCCTGCAGCCCCGGAGACCACCATCTCCCCCGGGCTTCACAGAAATATTATGCAGGGGAGCTGGGCAGTGCCCTTGCTGCCCCAGGGACCACTACCTCCCTGGGGCTTCACAGAAATATGGTGTGGGGGTCACATGCCCCCCAAACAGCCCGAGAACCACTACCTCCCTAGGGCATAACAGAAATATGGTACAGGGGTTTCAGACTCCCAAGCCCTAGGGACCACCACCTCCCCGAGCTGTGTAACGTTGGAGTAGGGCCACGTGGCCCTCCGTTGAGTAGCCAATGATGGCCCTGGGGACCGCCACCCCCAGGGCCAGCTCCTGCTATGTCCAGGGGTCCCCACCCCTGGGACGTAGCTGTTTGCTTTTCCTTAGTGGGATCTGATGGCCCCCACCAAGCAAAAACAAACAAAGTCTGCTTTCTGACAGTGGGAGCTGTCAAACAACTCCTGTGTCAGAAAGCGGAGCTTTCACCTGTCTTCCCTGACAGATGAAAACATTTCTTCTGTAACAAGCAGGGAGCTGCTATTAAAAGCAGCTTCCTGCTTCTCTGAGCAATGCCGTCTCCTGCAGGATGAGGGGAGCTGGCTAGGACCACAGGGGCCTTGAGGCTCCCCCAGCAGTGCTGTCAATCTCTCTCTTCCATCCCAGAGACAGAGCGTTTGTCACTGTATGGTCTCTCCATTCAATTACTCCAAAGAGTTAGACTAGCAAGATGTGTGGTCAAGTGTTATAGTTACATTTTGATGCAAAGCAGAGCAGAGTCTCTTTTGACCTGCTGGTAACACTCTTGGACTGTCACTCAGTAGGTTGATAGTTCAAAGCCTAGTATCTCAAGGCAGTGGGTCCGTTTATTTACTAGTGTTTACTTTGTTAAACCTTCTTAGGAATGGAACATTCTTCTCTCTTTTCTCTCAAAGCATGTGGGCTGAATGTCATAGTTATGTCTGGACAAAGCACAATAAGGAAATACCTATGACCTTACATTATTTTTTTCAATTTGTCCAGAAATATCTCATTCTATGTATGTCATCCATCAAGGCCTAAAAAAACTTTTTATCTCTGTCCCTCTCACTCTCTTCTCTTCTCACACTTTCAGTCTCTTTCCCCCACTCACACACCCACTCAGACCCTTACACACCCACTCACAGACCCACTCAGACCCACGTGCACCCACTCACAGCCCCACTCAGACCCTCACGCACCCACTCACTCATGCACCCACTCACAGACCCACTCAGACTATCACACACCCACTCACAGACCCACTGACTCTCTCATGCACTCACTCACAAACCTGTGCGTACACTGATGCACCCACAAAGACACTGATGCACACACTAACACACCCAGACAGAGACTATCACAGCCACTCTCATCCCCAGATACACCCTCTCACACCTGTTCTCACACCTAGAGAGAGAGGCTGTAGCCATCTCCCACCATGCATGGCCAAAGAGACTTGTGCAGTGTAGGGTTGGGTGGTTAAGGGGGCTGGCCTCAGGGTTTAGCTGCAGGCCCGGCCTTGCGGGCAACCCCTGCCACGCATGTTGAAGGCCGTGCGTGATTGGGTGCTTATAGGGGGTATAAATTCACTTGTTATAGTTAGTTATCTCAAGTAACTATAACGCATGCCCTAAGGTAACTATAACTCGTGCCCTCACCATGCACAGCTAATTACCTCACAAGTTACAGCACTCATGACATCTTTGGTAACATCATTGATAATATCAATGTAATATTTGCAGTAAAAAATGTTTATGAAAAAACTGCATGGCGGGCGCAGCTTACCTTAGGGCACGAGTTATAGTTACTTGAGATAAATCTAACTATAGCAGTTGAATTTCTGTGTTTTTGTATGTTTAAAATGGGAGCCTAATTATAACATCCCTGTAACCTTGTAACTTTTTTTTTTTTTTTGTGAATTTCTATTTTGTGCTATTCTATTTCCTAACTATAACATCCTTGAAACCTTTCTTTGCTCAGTCAACCTGATCTGGGAGCTGTCAACTTCAGTGTCAAAGATTTTTGAAGATGGTAAAGAGGTAACAGCAGTCACTCAGTTCTCAGGTTCAGTCTTTCCTTCACCTTCTCAATTGAAAGACTGATTAATAAAAGGCCTAAAATGAAAGCATCCTCTGTTTAGACTTTCCAGGGCACTGGGCAGTCACCACGTATCCCTTGGTAGAAACCGCATGGAAAGGTTCAGCATCATATCGAGCAGCAGATTTCCTTATTCGCATCTTTCGGGGAATCACTAAATCTCTCTTAAAAGTAATATTCTTTGCACTTCGCCTCTAGTCTGCATAGGCTTTCATGTTCTACTTGTTAACCAAGTACCTGTATGAATTGTGTTCTCACTTCTTTCTCTCTTGTTGGCCCATTGAGGTAACTTGATTGTAATTTCTCCTCAAACATCAAAATTGCAGGACTTTTGCCTGTGGTCGAGTGAGGTGTTGAACGATAAGCTTGTAGAGAATGTAATACAGTTTTCAAACTGAGCTTCTCAAGCGTTACACGCTGTACTGTTTTCTTTAGTGCACTCATGAAATGCTCAACAATTCTGCTGGGCTGCGGCCACAAAAGTGTACTGTTTCAATGCTTTATATTCGGATGCTACAGGAATTCTTTGAATTCTCGACTGTGAAAAGGCAGACCATTGGAATGCCATGTAGCAAAGATGTCATTTAGTCATTCAATAACTTGCTCATGATTTGCGGATGAGAGATCTTTGAATAATGAAAAATGTGAGTATTCATCCACAATCACCATGAGGTGATGTCCATTATCAAGCAGACTGAAAAAAACAAATGGATATTCCCTCCCATGCAAGCTTAAGGAGTTCTGACATGTTAAAAGTATGTTGAGTAACATTAAGAGAAAGGCAGCTGCATAGATGACAGGCCTTAAGTTATTTTTCAACATTCTCATCTAAATACGAAAATCAAACTTGGTCTCAGAGAGCTCTTTTTGTGGCTAAAATACCCAGTGTCCTTCATGAGCCACTTCAATGGTTTTTTGTCACAGACTCTCCAGAATCAGGATTCTCAACCCTCGCAGTATAACTCCCTCCTTAGTTATGGACAGTTCACCTTTGACATTTTTGTATTTTTGATATTCACCATCATTGGTGAGAGGTCAAGTGTGTCGGATCCATGACTGATATGTAATTATGGCCCTCATTACAACCCTGGCGGTCGGTGATAAAGCGGCAGCAACACTGCCAACAGGCCGGCAGTAAATAAAATGGAATCATGACCGCGGCGGAAACTGCCAACGTATACAGCCACTTTAACACTCCAACCGCCACAGCGGTAGCAACAAATACCACGGCGGTAACCGCCAACAGCCAGGTGGAAGCCCACTGCATTACAACCCGCCCATCCGCCAGCTTTTCTGGGGCGGTACCAATGCCATCAAAAGCACGGCTGAAACAGAACACAGAAGGGAAACGACTCACCTCTTGACACTCAAGGAAGAACCAGGACGCCATGGAGCCCGAGCTGCAGGTGTTCCCCTATGCTGGTGTATCTTCTCATACACCAGGAACATGAACGCCGGCGACGACAACCACTGTGAGTACTGCACCTAGTAAAATGAGTGTAATATTAGTAATACTGAGAAATACGTTCATACCGAAAAAACTGTATGTAGAATATATACAATATATACAAAAGGCAGTACAATGCCCACTGGGCCAAAACACATAGGCCAAGCCCACACTTGACTCCTGCCTCAATACAGAGAGAACACTGCAGGGGCATCAGGTCGAAAACACACAGGCACCTCAGGGGGACGGGGAACGGGGGGCACCTGAGCCAGAAGATGGTACAACACCACTGCTTCTGGAGGGGGCACCATGCCCACTGCTTGGTCCTGGGGAGTGCAAAGCCACAGTCTCTCAAGTGGGTGGTTTGCCCACTGCTTGGTCCTGGGGAGTGCAAGGCCACAGTCTCTCAAGTGGGTGGTTTGTCCACTGCTTGGTCCTGGGGAGTGCAAAGTCACAGTCTCTCAAGTGGGTGCTTTGCCCACTGCTTGTTCCTGGGGAGTGCAAGCCACTGTCTCTCAAGTGGGTGGTTTGACCACTGCTTGGTCCTGGGGAGTGCAAAGCCACAGTCTCTCAAGTGAGTGCTTTGCCCACTGCTTGGTTCTGGGGAGTGCAAGCCCACAGTTTCTCAAGTGGGTGCCAGTTTTCCACTGGTTCTGGAGGGGATTTTGTGCCCAGTGTGCTTCATCCTGGCAAGGAGGGGCTGAGTGGATGGCTTCTTCCACTGGTTCTGAAGGGGGCTTTGTGCCCAGTGTGCTTCATCCTGGCAAGGAGGGGCTCAGTGGATGGCTTCTTCCACTGGTTTGTGCCCAGTGTGCATCATCCTGGCAAGGAGGGGCTGAGTTGATGCCTTCTTCCACTGTTTCTGTAGGCGGCGTTGCACCCTGTGATGCAGATGTTTTGGAGTGCAAGGTCACAGTCTCTCACCTGGGTGTCACAACAACAGCTTTTGCAGGGGCCAGGATGCACTGCAGCCCATGTAGTCACCACTACACTCTGCTCTCCGGCGGTGACGGCTGCTCTGTGTCTGCCTGTTGCGCTGCAGGTGGCGGTGCTGGCAGTTGTGGTGGTAGCCTCCAGGCCTTCACCTGCAGCCTCAGACGGCTGCCCACTGGGGCTGCTGCTGCTGGCACTGGTGCTGCCTGCAGCAGTGCAGGTGGTGGTGCTCTCTGCGGTGCAGGTGGCAGTGCTGGCCACGGTGCAGGTGGCAGTGCTAGCTGTGGTGCAGGTGACAATACCTGCTGGTGTGGTGGTAGCCTCCAGGCCTTCACCTGCAGCCTCGGACGGCTGAAATGCCATGGTTAGTATTCTGTGCCCCTTCCTGCCCTTGGCAGATGGTGGTGCCTCCTTGCTTCTGCCAGCTGGAGTCTTTGACTTGGCCTTGCTGGCTGGTTGTGCCTCCTTCCCCTTGCTGGATGCTGTCCCCTTCTTGCCCTTGCCAGGTGGCAGACCCTTCTTGGCATTGGCAGGTGTTGGTGGCACATTAGCTGGGCTGACGGGTGCCTCCTTGGAGCCTCTCACAGCTGCAGAAACCACAGTAGCCGTGGACTGGGTAACTGAGGTGCTGGGCTTGGTTCTGGCCACCCTGGCCCGAGGTGAAGGACAGGGGGAGGGGTAGGGAATAGGTTAATGGTGGTGAGGAAAAGCTTCTTAGGGACACTGGGGCGGGAAGAGGGTGAAGGTTTGGGAGTGGAGGAAGAGGGAGTGGTTGTAGAAGGTGTCCGTCTGCTGTGTTTAGGTGCAGGTGCATGGGCTGATGCTGTTGTGAGGTGGACGTCTGTTGGGTAGGTGTGTGCTTGCGTTTGTGTACTTTGGGAGGAGGGGGTCACAGAAACAGTCAGAGAGGACACAAGGGACATGTGCATGGATTTGGGGGTGGTGACTGCCAGTGAGGGGCGTGTAGTGATAGGCGCGCTGGTGATGGAGGTAGTGGATGAGGATGTAGTGCATGCAGGTGTGAGTGGAGATGCTACTGGGAGAGGGGTGGACGAGGAGGAGGGGGACACAGTTGAGGCAGTGGATGTTGGTCTGTCTGCATGGGGATGGTGCTTGTGTGAGTGCCTGTGAGATGAAGTGTGGTGCTTGTGTTTGCCTGAGCCACTTCTGTGTGTTGATTTGGGTGGATGCAGGTCTGAAGGTGTGCTTGGGATAGGTTAGGGTTGAGGGGAATGGCACTGGGTAGAGGAAGTTGGAGGAGGGAGGCTAGACACAGGGATGCATTTGTATGTTGCAAATGCCCTGCTACACCCTGGATGGCATTCAGTATGGTTGACTGCCCAACAGAGAGGGATCTCAGGCGGTCAACAGCCTCCTCACTGAGGGCAGCAGGGCTGACAGGCAGGACCTGAGGTGCCTGGGGTGAAGGAGATGCAGGGAGGGCGCTGCTTGTAGGGGGTGGCAGCTGTACCTGTTGTTGGGGTGGGCACAGAGATGTCCACCACCGCCAGGGAGCTTCCATCAGAGGAGGAGTCGCTGTTGGTAGTGTCCCCTCCTGTCTCCGTCGTGGTGCTCCCCTTACCCTCCATCCCACTGGTGCCCTCACCATTGGTGGATTCAGCCTCCAGGCCCATGTGGGATGCAGCTCCCTCCATCGCCAGTGCCTCTGCTCCTCCTCCAGATGATGCTAATGCACACACAGACAAGGTGACAAAACAAGAAGGTGGGGGAGAGACAGAGGATACACTTGGTCAATGCCAGCAACAACACTACTGTTGGCGTACACAACACACAAGGATCAGCCCTATGCACTAGGCCATACACTACCGGTTACAATGCTAATCACCAGCCCATGGGGTACAATGCTTAACGCCATTAGCTGCACACCTGAAACCCACAGGACCCTGTCCAGTAGTAGATGCCCACTAACACTATTTGGGTTGGAGTGCTTCAGAGCCTACCCAACATGGGACCTACTCTGCCATGTTCGCCCTGGCCTAGGGGCACCCACAGCCCACATCCGCCACCCAGGTAAAACCTGAACGCGTGCAAAGTCATGATTCTGAATCTGTACTCACCCCCTTGTGGCTTCTGTGATGCCTTCAAGCGCCCATCCAACTCTGGATCAGCCACCGCCAGGATGCGGAACATCAGGGGGGTCAGGGTACGACGGGCACCCCTTCCTCGCTGAGAGGCCAGCCCCAGCTGGGCCTCCGCCGTCTTCCTTGCTCAGCAGCGCAGGTCCTCCCACCATTTGCGGCAGTGGGTGCTCCGCCTGTCAAAGTCATCCAGGGTCCACACCTCCTTGGCGATGGCACGCCAAATGCTCTTTTTCTGATGGGTGCTGACCTGCAGAAAAATATGCATAGAAAAAGGTATGAGTCATGCTGTCCGGCCTGTTACACTCATGGCCCACCATTTACCTCCTATACCCTTACGCACAAACATTGACCTCCAGACATGCAGCACTCTGCCCAGAAACTCTCAGACCCCCCCACACAAGGCTTACACATCCATTCATTCATGGCCCACCCATCATGCTCACAGTGTACTCACCTGTTTGTCTGGAGGACCATAAAGTAAAGTGTACTAGGGTAGGACCCCATCCACCAGTCTCTCCAACTCCTCCGAAGTGACGGCGGGGGCCCTTTCCCCAGACACTTGAGCCATTGTCGCTTCCAGACACCGGTCACAGGAGCACTTGCAGTGTAGGTCCTCTCCTGTTGAAGGTCAGGTAGCAAGTGAGTGAACACATAGAAAATGGCAGTCACGTGCGTGGTGGTGCGTACCGTCACCGCCGGCGTACATCGCCATTGGCCCCTGGAACCCATAGGGCCCAATGATAACCAATACGAAGTTGTGCGGCGGTCATCTATTGCCGACTGCAACGGCGCACAACACCAGCGGAATTACCTAATTTCCACTTGTCTTTCCTCACAGGTCAGGCAGCTGCCATTTCAGGGGGGCACAGGCCATGGCACCTAACTGCGTCACAGCAGACATTAGCACATCAACTGACTCTCGAGTTCACATAATGTTTCTGTAAAGGAAGAAATGCCTATTTATTTTACCATATGTGTGAATATGACCCTCTGCTCACCGTTCTCTTCCATAGGCTTCAACCGCTGAGGATGAATAGGAGATGGAGACATCCCCCGTGTACAGACCCCTGGTGGACCTGGTGACAATGGAGGACAGGCACATTATCCTAACCTACAGACTTGATAGGGCCACAATCCAAGAACTGTGTGTCCAACTGGAGGCAGACCTTATTTCAGCTATCTGCCAGCCCACATGTATCCCCCCTCTAGTGCAGGTCCTGTCAGTGCTCCATTTCCTGGCAAGTGGTTCCTTCCAAGCAACAGTGGCCATGGCATCAGGGATGTCTCAGCCAATGTTCTCAAACATGCTGACCAGAGTGTTGTCTGCCCTGCTGAAACACATGTGCAGCTACATCGTATTCTCCCAGGTGGAGGATTTGGCCTCAGTGAAGGCTGAATTTTATGCCCTGGGACATATTCCCAACATCATTGGTGCCATTGATGGTACACATATTGCATTTGTTCCCCCCCGGAGAAATAAACAAGTGTTCAGGAATAGAAAAAGCTTTCACTCTCTGAATGTGCAGATGGTGTGTTTGGCGGACCAGTACAATGCCAAGTATCCTAGCTCTGTGCATGATGCCTTTATCTTGAGGAACAGCAGCCTTCCATATGTGATGTCTCAACTATAGAGGCACCGGGTGTGGCTAATAGGTGAGCCCATGGTCCCCACCCAGTTGATGTAGGTATATGGGTGTGGGTTTGGCCCTATGGGTGAGTGTGTGGCTAACAGGTATCCCTCAATATTTACAGGTGACTCTGGTTACCCCAACCTATCATGACTACTGACCTCAGTGAGGAATGCAAGGACAAGGGCAAGTTACAATGAGGCACATGGGTGAACAAGGAGGATTTTTGAGAGAACCTTTGGCCTCCTGAATTCCGGTGCCTCCATCTGACAGGTGGATCCCTTTACTACTCACCCAAGAAGGTGTGCCAGATCATCGTTGCATGTTGCAGGTTGCACAACCTGGCCTTGAGACACCAGGGGCCATATGTACGAAAACATTTTCCCATAGACACAGAATGGGCAAAACTGCTTGCTACATCTGGCCCCAGGTGCCTTTTCTGCAGGAGGATGAGCCTGGGGATGGTCGTGTGGCAGCAGTGGAGCCTGTCGACAGTGACGAAGAGGAGGCAGAGGAAGAAGATGTGGACAACAGAAGTACACTCATTCAACAGTACTTCCTGTGACACACATGTAAGACACTGTAACTTCATCTTCCATTGCAGTTTTGTGTTTGACATTGAACATGGCAGCCTGATTTCCCTATTTCTATGGCCACTTACTGTACCCTCTGGCATCTCTATTTTCAGATCTCTGTGCCCCACTCTGGCTTCTGGTGTGTTTACTGCTGCCCACTACAGGTTATACCTATGTTAATATTACAGTTGATTAGAAATGCAATGTTTACAGTTTGTGAAAATAATACATTTGTCATATAATCCACAGACTCCATACTTGAATTCGTTCAAAGGGTGTTTATTTAGGTGCTAATAAGTGGACAGGGTATTGCAATGGGCTGGGTTGCTGATGGAGGAAGCCCAGGGTAGAGTCCAGTCTATTTGTATCACAGGTGCATTCTCCAAGGGGGCATAGGAAGGGGAATAATGGCAGTTCAAGGTGGACAGGGTGGCAGAGTGGGCCTCAGGAGAGTCTTATTTCGTGGCAGGGGTCTTGGCAATGTTCTCTGGCTTCTGCCTGGATCGCAGGGACCGTTTGTGGGGTGGTTCTCCTTCTGCAGGGGGTGGGGTGCTGGTGGCCTGTTGGTCCTTTGGCAGGCCTCCTGTCCACTAGCATCAGTGGAGGTGGAGGGCTGTTCGTCAGTGTGGCTAGTGTCAGGGGCCCGTTGGTGTGCCACTGCCTCCCTCATGGTGTTAGCCATGTCAGCCAGCATCCCTGCAATGGTGACCAGGGTGGTGTGGATGTCTTTGAGGTCCTCCCTGATCCCCAGGTACTGTCCCTCCTGCAGCCGCTGGTCCCTCCTGAAACAGTATCTGGCCCATGGTCTCCTGGGAATGGTGGTATGCTCCCAGGATCCCTGAAGGTGCCTCATGGAGAGTCAGTTCCCTTGGCCTGTTCTCCCCTGTCGCACAGCAGTCCTCTCAGCTTCCCTGTTGTCCTGTGCCTCTGTCCCCTGAACTGTGTGCCCACTGCCACTGACCCCAGGTCCCTGGCCGTCCAGTGTTAGTGGGGTTGCCTGGGGTCCCTGTAGTGGTGGACACACTGCTGATTGACGTGTCCTGGGGACAGAGGTATGGGCCCACTGGGTGGGTGCTGTGCTGGTGTTTCCTGAGGGGGGAGGCTCTGTGGTGGTTTGGCTCAGTGGCAGGGTCACCGACTGTCCAGAGGTCCCTGATGGGCCAGGATGGTCATAGTGATCCAGGCTTGCAGAGCCGCTGTCATCACTGTGGGCCTCATCTGTGGGGGGACTGGATGTGGCTGCCACCTCCTTTCCAGTGACGTTGAGTGGGGGTCCTGTGGGGATGTAAATGCAGTTTTAATGTATCTGTGTGTGCCATCTTGTGCATGGATATGTTTCCCTCTATGGTTGTTATTAGCAAGGCACCTTTGGCTTGTGTGAGTTGTGCTTGGTTTGGCTAAGTGATTTGCACTAGTGTGCCTGCTGTGGTGATGAGTGTCCATGCAGGTCTGTGATAGGGGTCCATGCATTGGTGTTGCATGCAGGGCTTGGTATTGGGATGGGTGGGTTTTTGATGGTGGGGTTGTAGTGAATCCTAGTTTGTTTTAACGGGATAACAGGAGTTAGCTTAGCCGTAGGCTTGTAAACTTGTGCCCCAGTCACCCAGTGACTTTTAACCTACTTAGCTTGCTCTGTCTTAGTCCATTTAATTATTTATTTCCGTTAAGATGGCGGCCTTGTTTATAGTTAGGCCACTTGTTATGGGTTTTATTATCAGTGTCACTGCGCCAAGGCATCAAGATCAAGCACGAAAGACAAACATACAGTAGGCATTCACACTTAGGGTTTTTCCCTCTCTATACTTTCGAGGGATTATTGATATTAATTGCCGTCCCAAGCATGCCTGTTATCTATTGTTATGAATAACACTTATGTCAGGGGACCTTGTAGATCTGTATAAATACAACACACTTTTAGACAGATAATCCGATCAGAGGGCATCGCCACCATCGCTGATACCGATGCTGCAGTCATCTTGACGCTGACCCAGTCTTCGTGTCCCTGCGGAGTCTAAGATAGAGACCTCATTCCAACCCAGCTCTCCTTTTTAGGTAGGAGGTTAGACCTATTCTCCTTAGGGTATTAGGGCTTATTCCATCTTATACATATACATATATTTCTTTCATATATTGCACAATGGTGGGGGTCTTTATAACAATGACTCTCTTCTTCACAATACTGTTGCTTGGTATATTCATTATCCTAATCATTGCAGTTCATGCAACTTATCACAAATTGCAGTTATGTTGAATAAAAACTATTATAACTTCACTGCATCTGTGTTATTGCCTTTGTTTGTATGAGACATAATACATCTGTGAGAAAAGGGCAATTTCCGTTTAACCACGATAACCCTGAGAGATCTTACTTTGAGTCCATGCGTAAGCGACTGCTACAAATCACCTTTTACTATTGTGTTTCTGGTGAGGTACTGCTAGTAAGCCGGTAAGGTTTGGACAACAGTTACAACTAGTTGTAGGAAGAAACTTAGACACCTACAAACGAAAGTACTGTCATCCTGAGACCAGCAGTCTTGCTCAGAGCAAGAGTCCAAACTACGACATGGCGCCACCAACGATGGTGTTTAGGCACTAATTTACGGATACCCTGACTATCACTGTCTCACAGACAACAGGTACCCTCAGTACCATTATATGGAGACGTCCGTGGTCTTTGGGAGAATCCTCCTCAGCCAAACAGGTGACACCTAATTAGGCTGTAGGTTGTTTTAGCTCGAACTCACAAAAGGAAAAAAACTTCCCCTATTTTGGTGTTCCGTTTCTCTAAACAACTATGGCTAATACCATAGACATTCCTGCAAATGCTAGACATGCCAGTTACTCAACATTTATTAGCACATGGCCTTACGGAAGAGGGTGGGGAGGTTACTTTGATTATAGAAGCGACTGAAGCCTACCAAACAGAAACATTTTACTGTTGGGTTGCCTTTCCTGAGGCTGACCAGCGAATGCACACATTTCACACTTATGACATTGCGAACGTACCCATAAGATACGAAGCATACCAGTATCATGAAATATCGCTCACATATCAAGAGCATCAGAACTGGTTTGAAGGCGCCCTACCACATGTACTACGACGGGTAAGGCTAGGTCCTTTGAGTAATGAAGGGCCTACATGGCCCATGTTTGCCACATATACACCTCACCCAGGCATACAGACTATGCCGATCGTAGATTTGAGAATATTATATAATGAATTAGTGGCATTATATAGACGATTGGTTCAGTTCGTAATGTGAACATTGAACACTACACCAGCGCGTCCCGCGCCACCAGTAGCTGGTGGATATCAATTGGCTACTGGGATTAATCCACAAACAGTACATACTATAATGGGTAAAGTGCCCACGGAACGAGAAAAAATACTGTTCTGGATTGCTCAGAGAACAAATCAGCTGGAAGCTGTGTTCTCCCATACGGGGCCACATGAGAAACATAGATTGCTCACTATGTGCTTGCCATTCGGGATGGTTCCCTCGGTGGATTAATGTGCCACTTGGGGTACAGTCTTCGCTGCCGTTTATACTACCACACATGGTACCCCTACACTTGCCAATTTACCGGAAGTGTTAAAACAAATACAAAATGAGCATGGGGCTGCACCGGCCCTGGATTTGGGGATGAAATTGATGCGTAACTTTGATGCCGTCTCCTCAATAATACTAAGTAATATTAAAGGGGAAGCGGTAGCACTGGCAATACGCCAGCATCTCCGGGAAACTCCACACCAGGAACAAGAGAGACAGCTACCGAAAATAATCTCTGATACCTATGCTAGTATAGGACGGGATGGGTTGGGAGCCAAACCTAAAAAATTGGACATACAAAGTACCGCCCATAAGGAAGGTACGAAGCAAGCACAAGAGGGCTCTAAAAAGCGCTGGGACAAACAAAAAGATTTCAAAGGCAGGAGAAATAAAAGAGCTGATTCTCCACATCCGGAGTACTCCGAAAGGAGGTATAATCTCAGGAATAGGGATAACATTTAAACTCCAGACAGATATACTGATTCACGTCCCTCTCGTTCCTTTCAGGACGCACCGGATAAACGTAGCGAGAGAGGGGGCCGTCAAGATCGACGTCCGGAATACGTGAAAGAAAAGAAAGACTCGCCACAGTCTACCATTAAAAAAGAAGAATAGACTACTCAACAAAAACCACAATTTAAAAAGAAGAAAGTGGCGGCACTGACCATTAAAAATGCCAGTAGTATTGAGAACACTATTGAGGAACAAGAGGTCGGCAGTGACTCTGTTGGACAGCGCGGCAGAGGTCACGATATGTCGCCAGAGTCTGAAAGATCATCTGGATGCGACAGCAACTAGCGATTACATCGCGGTTGAGACGGCGGATGGCCGCGTTCTCCCACCCGATCGGGTTTATGATTTAACAATTCAGATAGAGGGAGACGTAGAACGCATTATTAGTGTAATATTCTGGGATGAACTTACTAGTGATATCCTGTTGGCCGAGAGAGACTGGCCACCTGAACATGTCCGCAAGCTCCCGCATAGGGAAGATGTCATTTTGCCTTCTGTCTCCGATCTTGTTCCAGAGGCAGACAAAAAAGCATATGCTACTGAATGGGCTTTAGCGCAGGCACCTGCATTATACCGTAATCATGTAGGTTGGGACAAGGACTCTCCTTGTCATGTTATTCCCGTTAGGTCTACACCGCACCCGCAGCCACAATACCCTGTTAAACATGAAGCGAAAGCTCCAGTGACGGAGATAGTGTCACAACTGGAATACCAGGGAATAATTGAGCCGTGTACATCGGCAATGAATAATCTGCTATTTCCCGTTGCGAAACCTGATCATTCACATAGAATAGTGGTTGATTATAGACACTTAAATAGTCATACTCGCACATATGCTATACAAAATTCACACAGCACGGCACTGATAAACAATATAGTGCGTAAAAAATATAAAACTACATTGGATATATCCAATGGGTTTTTCTGCCAGAATTTAGCACATGAAAGTCAGGACCTAAGTGCATTTTCCTTTGGCTCTCAGAAACGCTTTTGTTGTTTACCCCAGGGCTATAAAAACAGCCCAGGACTGTTTTCAGCCCGTGTAACATCAATCTTGCACGAGCTTGATTCCGATGCATTATCCTATGTGGATGACATCTATCTCACTGACGACTCCCTCGACATTCATCTTGCAAGGGTCAATCAAATAATTTTGGGATTTGCAGCCTTGGGCTATAAATTTAATTTTAAGAAGAGCAAGATAGCATTTCTTAGTGTATTGTTCCTAGGATATGAACTATCAAACGAGGGAAAGAGCCTGGCCCCGCACTTCCTAGAAAAGTGTGTTCAGCTACAGCCTCCAAACACGCTTAAGAAATTACAGTCATTAATGGGATTCTTTAATTTTGGCAGGACATACATTCCGGATTATGCTGAACGCATCAAACCACTTTACGACTTAATTCAGCCCAATTTTTCTAGCAGGCGATGGACGATTGAACACACACATATACTTAAGGACCTACAACGAGACATGCTTGAAGCTAGACATTTATACACACGTGACAATAAGACAAATTTGGTCATCAGAATAATAGCTGGTGCCCTTGGATTTACCTATGTCACCTTTAATGAGGATGACACAGTGCCGATAGCATACAAATCACATTTGTACTCCAATGCAGAGAAACGTTTTGCTCCTACTGAAAAAATTCTAACAGCAGTTCAGATGGCCGTCATAAAGGGGAGGCCACTTGCCCAGGGGAAGCGCATTGTTGTTGTCTCCCCGGTGCCGGCCTTAGAGGCTGTCACTAAAGCAAGCGTTCCAAACGCTAAGGCATTACACCCACGCTGGATTCAATGGGCAACGTCTCTGACCGCCACTGATGTTGATTATGTGTTTGACCCAAGACTTCAGACGCAAGAATTTCTCCAGTATGAACAAGAGTACCCCGCTCCTCTACACATATTGCCAATAGACAGTTATGATACCATCATTTATACTGACGGATTGGCACAACCAGCTGTGGGTACTAAACATCAATACTCGGCAGCTTGCGCAGCCGTGTGCGGGGTAATGGAAGACGGAGTTTTCCATCCTCACAATACATACACTCAGACCTTAGGGGACTGCACAGCCCAGTTGGCCGAGCTTAAGGCTCTTCTTCTAGCGCTCGAACATTCAGAGCCAGGAACACAGACTTTGATCGTCTGTGATTCATATTACTGCGTCCAGTCATACAATGAATATCTCAATCATTGGAAACTGAACGGGTTTAGAGATTCTAAAGGGAACACCATTAAACACAAAATGTTATGGGGGAGGGTGGCTGATCTTAAGGATAAGCTACCATGTGTCCATGTAGTTCATACATTAGGGCACCAACGTGTAGGAATACACGTTGCCGGCAATACATTGGCTGATGAAGCAGCCAAAGCATCAGTAGCTACGTCTTCTGTGGCTGCAGTGACTCGTTCTCGGACGAGGTTGGATAATGAAATACTGATTGTCGTTAAAGCTTCGGCTGCAGGCAAAACGCTTCCGAAAGTCTACCCTACGAACTATACTTATCATATCAGTGCACATAATGTTGCTTTTGCAACAATTCCTGATGTAGGTGGTCGAGTGATCCCTAATGAAGACCAAAGATTAGGGCTAATTATAGCTGCACATGAAGGTGTCGCTTCTGCACATGCTGGTATACAGGCCACTACACCATTTTACAACAACGGTACTGGTGGCCTGGTCTATGCAGACGAACAAAACAGTATGTCCTTTGCTGTGACATTTGTCAGCAGATTAAGGGCTCAAATATCAAACGCCCTTTGCAGACATCTCTCTTAGTGTCAGACAAGCCACTCCATTGTGTGTACCTGGACCACTGTGGTCCCTTGCAGCCTGATGGTGCATATAAATACATTCTAGTGGCTGTAGATTCCTGTTCTAGATTCTTGTGGGTATGGCCACAGCGGTCGGCTGACGCCCGGACTGTTATAAAAGATTTGCTGATCTTTATCGGTACATATGCGGTTGCAGCATTCCATTCGGACCAGGGCCCTGCATTTGCCTCTAAAGCTTTCAGGGACACCATGAGAATGATGGGTGTTGAACTCCATTACTCCTCACCATACCATCCCGAGGGAAATTTGGTCGTGGAGAGGCGGAATCGTGATCTAAAGCAGTCCTTAACAGCTCGAGTATTAGGTTCAGGCCGCAGTTGGTTACATCACCTGTATGGGGTCCAGAGAGCACTGAATAATCTGCCAAGACGGTCCTTGGGGGGAAAGTCTCCATATGAGGTTCTCTTTGGGACACCTATGTATGTCCCCGATCTAGATGCCCCTGGTATGGTGGCAGCAGAAACACCATTTGACATAAAAGAACGTCTCACTGTTTTACAGGAGCTTCAACAATTCCGTGATGATAAATCATCTGCAAGTGCTGCCACCTTGGGAATAAGGGACTTGGCGAAAACTTCGACTGGCTGGATTCCTAACGTTGGGGATCTGGTTTGTGAGAAGATCGCTGTGAAAAAAGAATTTGGTCCATCATACAGAGCACCTGTACCGGTCTTGGGGATAAAAGGCACCAGGACTGTCATCCTTCCACCGTTGTCTGGTTCCAAATCAAACAGATTCATCTCTATTGACGACATCAAATTACACCTTGTGGCCGATTCTTCACAGTAGACCAGGAGGTCCCTTGGGTAGTTCCCGATCCCCTCTCACTACCCAACAGGACATCCATCTACATAGTAGGATGAATATCACTTCTACTGACTATGCAACTATGTCAACTGCTGTTCCGGACACTTCCTCGAACATGGGGAGGGCAGAAAATGAACTTTTGTTGGTTCCAGTAACAACTTCGGAGAACTCCCAGCTTAAGGATTTGGCTGTATTTTACACGAACACTTCCACGGCTAATAACGTTGTCTATCAAGAACTTCCACGAGCAGTGGATGAGAATTCGATGGGTCCTGTGTTTGCGGAGACTTCCTCTGGCTATTTTGTGGACATTGATGATTTTTCTTCAGATTCATCCTCAACTGAGACTGACAAACTTTCGAGAGGTAGCAAATTCTATCGATGGCTTAAAAAGAACTATTTGATATATCCATGGAACTATCTTTGGTTCTGTTTGACATTTATTGCATTATTTTTATGGATTGGTTTTGTGACTGTTTTCTTTTTACTAATTAATGGTCACTATATCGCTGATTGCTCCTCTGTGGAGCCTGTTGATGTAATTTTAACACCACATTATTCATCACATAAGGTCCGACGTGATTTGTCCCCTATCAATATTACAGCTATTCCGATTCCTGATGGGATTGTATGGGACAAAGTTCAGTTCGATATATACGGGCCTACAGAGATAATTCAAATACCATACGTGTTCAGAATTTCGATGTCTGATGTTATTACACCTAATGTTGTCTCTGATGATTGGGATGTCCAAGCAGTTGATTCAATGCTAACTGAAATCAAGGACTATTCCGCTTTTGGAAGTGATGATGTATATGATTATACAATGAATTATGGGGAAATGTTCTGCTATAACAATTGGGGACATCACTACCTGCACCGTGCAACTAGATATAGGCCTCTCTTTAACTACACACAATGGGAACACTGTTCAACACCACAGGTGGGGAGTCCCAAGTATTACAGTGACAAATTCACATACTTTTCTGGGCATGATACAAATAAAGCTGAATCGTATTATTTTAAATTACCTCCAACGCAACTTAGAAAACTTTTGCTAACAGATACAAAACTGATTTATTCAGATCCCTTTGTTTCCAGACTCTCGATTGAGGGTTACGAATATTGGAAGAACACTGTTGATTTGAATAGTGTATGGGGAACGCAAGATTGGCAAATACAGGGTAGGGAGGCTTTGTTTCGAGCTTGCTTAATTCCTGTGCAAATGATTTTTTTGAATGACACTGTTGAGCAGACATCATGTCTGGGGTTAGCAAAAATTAAAGATCTAAACACGCCCAATATTCCTACACCGACAAAATTTAGAGATTGGCAACACTTTCTTAATGTTTCAGAGGACAGGCTAGATGCAGTGTGTAAGGAAATGCCTCCTTGGCATGGTTACCCCCTGACTTTTTGCCTTTGCTGATGCTATGTTTTGAATTGAAAGTGTGCTGAGGCCTGCTAACCAGGCCCCAGCACCAGTGTTCTTTCCCTAACCTGTACTTTTGATTCCACAATTGGCACACCCTGGCATCCAGGTAAGTCCCTTGTAACTGGTACCCCTGGTACCAAGGGCCCTGATGCCAGGGAAGGTCTCTAAGGGCTGCAGCATATCTTATGCCACCCTGGGGACCCCTCACTCAGCACAGACACACTGCTTGCCAGCTTGTGTGTGCTGGTGAGAACAAAACGAGTAAGTCGACATGGCACTCCCCTCAGGGTGCCATGCCAGCCTCTCACTGCCTATGCAGGTATAGATAAGTCACCCCTCTAGCAGGCCTTACAGCCCTAAGGCAGGGTGCACTATACCATAGGTGAGGGCACCAGTGCATGAGCACTGTGCCCCTACAATGTCTAAACAAAACCTTAGACATTGTAAGTGCAGGGTAGCCATAAGAGTATATGGTCTGGGAGTCTGTCAAACACGGACTCCACAGCACCATAATGGCTACACTGAAAACTGGGAAGTTTGGTATCAAACTTCTCAGCACAATAAATGCACACTGATGCCAGTGTACATTTTATTGTAAAATACACCCCAGAGGGCACCTTAGAGGTGCCCCCTGAAACCTTAACCGACTATCTGTATAGGCTGACTGGTTCCAGCAGCCTGCCACAACCGAGACATGGTGCTGGCCCCATGGGGAGAGTGCCTTTGTCACTCTGAGGCCAGTAACAAAGCCTGCACTGGGTGGAGATGCTAACACCTCCCCCAGGCAGGAACTGTCACCCCTTTGTGCCAGCACCGCAGGACACTCCAGTTAGTGGAGTTGCCCGCCCCCTCCGGCCACGGCCCCCACTTTTGGCGGCAAGGCCGGAGAAAATAATGAGAATAACAAGGAGGAGTCACTGGCCAGTCAGGACAGCCCCTAAGGTGTCCTGAGCTGAAGTGACTCTAACTTTTAGAAATCCTCCATCTTGCAGATGGAGGATTCCCCAATAGGATTAAGGATGTGACCCCCTCCCCTTGGGAGGAGGCACAAAGAGGGTGTACCCACCCTCAGGGCTAGTAACCATTGGCTACTAACCCCCCAGACCTAAACACGCCCTTAAATTTAGTATTTAAGGGCTCCCCTGAACCTAAGAATTTAGATTCCAGCAACTTACCGAAGAAGAAGACTGCTGAGCTGAAAACCCCTGCAGAAGAAGAAAGAAGACACCAACTGCTTTGGCCCCAGTCCTACCGGCCTGTCTCCTGCCTTCTAAAGAACCCTGCTCCAGCGACGCTTTCTCCAGGACCAGCGATCTCTGAATCCTCAGAGGACTGCCCTGCTTCCAAGAGACCAAGAAACTCCTGAGGACAGCGGCACTGCTCCAAAAGAACTGCAACTTTGTTTCAAGGAGCAGATTTAAAGACCCCTGCAACTCCCCGCAAGAAGCGTGAGACTTGCAACACTGCACCCAGCGACGCCCGCAGAGGGAATCCCGAGGCTCCCCCTGACCGCGACTGCCTGAACCTAAAGTCCCGACGGCTGGAAAAGACCCTGCACCCGCAGCCCCCAGCACCTGAAGGAACGGAACTTCTGTGCAGGAGTGACCCCCAGGAGGCCCTCTCCCTTGTCCAGGTGGTGGTTACCCCGAGGAGCCCCCCCCTTGCCTGCCTGCAACGCTGAAGAGATCCCTTGATCGCTCATTGAAAACCATTGGAAACCCGACGCGTGTTTGCACACTGCACCCGGCCGCCCCCGCGCTGCTGAGGGTGTACTTTTTGTGCTGACTTGTGTCCCCCCCGGTGCCCTACAAAACCCCCCTGGTCTGCCCTCCGAAGACGCGGGTACTTACCTGCTGGCAGACCGGAACCGGGGCACCCCCTTCTCTCCATTGAAGCCTATGTGTTTTGGGCACCTCTTTGACCTCTGCACCTGACCGCCCTGTGCTGCTGGTGTGGTAACTTTGGGGTTGCTCTGAACCCCCAACGGTGGGCTACCTTGGACCCAAACCTGAGACTTGTAAGTGATTTACTTACCTGACAAAACTAACAATACTTTACCTCCCCCAGGAACTGTGAAAATTGCAGTGTCCACTTTTAAAACAGCTTATTGTGTTTTATGTAAAAAGTATACATGCTAATGTAATGATTCAAAGTTCCTAAAGTACTTACCTGCAATACCTTTCAAATGAGATATTACATGTAGAATTTGAACCTGTGGTTCTTAAAATAAACTAAGAAAATATATTTTTCTATAACAAAACCTATTGGCTGGATTTGTCTCTGAGTGTGTGTTCCTCCTTTATTGCCTGTGTGTATGTACAACAAATGCTTAACACTACTCCTTTGATAAGCCTACTGCTCGACCACACTACCACAAAATAGAGCATTAGTATTATCTCTTTTTGCCACTATCTTACCTCTAAGGGGAACCCTTGGACTCTGTGCATACTATTCCTTACTTTGAAATAGTGCATACAGAGCCAACTTCCTACACATTGGTTAAGGCTGGTGCTTATAATTCTTCACTTTCCCGTCCCGGGGGATGGTTGGTATGGCCCACCGACACTGATGAGTGTCAAAGGCGTTTTTTGAACTCTTCAGGGGTTTTTTCCATTCATAGGCCAGACCCTCGCTTTCTATCAGGTCAACATACTGGTATAATTACAACATACAGTGTGGGTAAGCTGTGCCAGCAATGGGTGCAGACGAACACTTTAACAGCGGTTAAACAACACCTGAACACTCTTTCTGACAGTATAGATTTACAAGATTTCCTATTAGGTCCTAGGAAACAACGTTGTCATCTGCTATTGATATCACTCAGACTGATTTGTCCCGGTTATATCATGGGCAAACACAGCTACGTTCTATCATGCAGCTGGGTTGGGCATTGCAGACACTGAGAAGTGGCCACATTCCATGGAAATACATTAATGGGAGTGAACTATTCGCTGCTTTTAATTTTTCCAGGGAACAAGAGACAATGGCTAAAAGGGAGGCTCGTTTCACCTTGCTTCAAGTAGAGAAATTAGATAAGTTGCCCTTCACGGTAGCAGAGAGTCCTTCAACTATTTGGCTCTTACACGGCATAATTAATTTACAGTTTTCGACCTTTTGTTTCACGAGCTGCCTGAAACATCTTGCAGTAGGACGATATGAACGGCTAGGAGATAGCTTTATTAAGGAAGAGTGGGAGTTGCCCTTTGAGTATCGATGTCTGAACGGTGAACAGGAGGTCTTTCTTAGCGGAAGTGAATGTGAGACTACTGTTCGTCATTCCATGATATGCAAACAGGTGTCTCTTCACGGTCTTTGCAATGTGGGGGTCGCGAATTTGGCCTGTTTTCTGAAGGGTACTCCCGTCCCCTTGATTCGTTCAGTGTTTCATGTACTTTCCAATGGGAGTTATGTTCTACTGAGCGATGACAGCTGATGCGGCTTGCGACCTGGAATTGCCTACACAATCTCAGTCACGAAGGTCGTTACGTGTTGTGGCCATGTTTTGTTTCCCCCCACACGAGAGATACAAGTATCTGAAATGTGGTCCCACATTGATACTATTAATGTGAACTATGACATGTTGAGCAGACTAAAGGCGCTATTGTTTCAAAAACAGGTCGCCTTGACATCTGCAAAAGAGACGTATGCTCTCCAGATTGTGAGATCATCAGCCGAGATACAATCCCTTTTAAATACCGATTTCCCCAAACACTTTGGAGAGTTGGTATCCAGAATATTCAATGCTTCAAGCACAACTGGGATTGTTCATTTCTTTAAGGCTGTCGGGTCTGGTTTCGTGTCCATCTTCCAGACTGTCTTCGGAGTCATCCCATCAGCCATCCATTCTCTCTTTTCCAGTGTGTTTGGTGGCTTTCCAATTATTTTGGCTTTAATTGGCGGACTGCTACTGCTATTTTTTCTAATTCGCGGTGGTTGTTTTTTTCCAGCAACACAGAGCAATGGAGCCGCTCCCGTCAACGCTGCTGTGCCGTGAACGCATGGTTCGGATCTTCGGTACACCTTTGCTGGTGGAACTGGAGTTTGACTGGTCATTGTCATTCCGGCCTCTACTCTGGTGTGTACAACCGGTGTTCCGCTGCATATGGTGTCTCTTTGAACATCTGCCTATGGTCTGTCTTGCTGTTGCACCAACATCTCCTGTGGACCACGAACTGCTGATGTCCCCGATGAGGGTTCATACACGGTCATGCCCCTTGAGACTGAGGTTGCTCCGCGAGGCCACCTATGAGCCTTCTGTTATAAGATCTAACATGGATGAGGACGCTGCAGCGAGTGTCGATACACCGATGAATGTGGCTCACTTCTGCTCTGTAGATCCGTTTGTCCGTCCAGCTCTCAATTTCACTTCAGACGATGTTGAATCGTTTTTGAGATCCTTGAATGGTGACTTCGATGACATTCTTCAAGATCCTGCATATAGCACATAATTTGATGAATTTGCTTGCCAGTTCCCGGTTCTAAAAACTAGCAATTATACTAAAAGTTTGCTATACTTGTCATGGTTGATATTAACATATCTGTATGTTTTTTAAACGAATTTTAACACACAGCATTTTTTAGCTTGAGTTTTTGTTTTTATTTTTTGGCTATTGGTTCAGTAGCAGCTTTTTTAGCGGTTGGGTTTCTTTACCTTCATCATACCTGTTACGGCAATGGGGAGGGTGTAGTGAATCCTAGTTTGTTTTAACGGGATAACAGGAGTTAGCTTAGCCGTAGGCTTGTAAACATGTGCCCCCGTCACCCAGTGACTTTTAACCTACTTAGCTTGCTCTGTCTTAGTCCATTTAATTATTTATTTCCGTTAAGATGGCGGCCTTGTTTATAGTTAGGCCACTTGTTATGGGTTCTATTATCAGTGTCACTGCGCCAAGGCGTCAAGATCAAGCACGAAAGACAAACATACAATAGGCATTCACACTTAGGGATTTTCCCTCTCTATACTTTCGAGGGATTATTGATATTAATTGCCGTCCCAAACATGCCTGTTATCTATTGTTATGAATAACACTTATGTCAGGAGACCTTGTAGATCTGTATAAATACAACACACTTTTAGACAGATAATCAGAGGGATTCCGACCAGAGGGCATCGCCACCATCGCTGATACCGATGCTGCAGTCATCTTGACGCTGACCCAGTCTTCGTGTCCCTGCGGAGTCTGAGATAGAGACCTCATTCCAAGGTAACGAGGGTTGGGGGCTCCTCTCATGGACACAGCTTTGGCAGATTAGGTTTAACGAACCCAGCTCTCCTTTTTAGGTAGGAGGTTAGACCTATTCTCCTTAGGGTATTAGGGCTTATTCCATCTTATACATATACATATATTTCTTTAATATATTGCACAATGGTGGGAGTCTTTATAACAATGACTCTCTTCTTCACAATACTGTTGCTTGGTATATTCATTATCCTAATCATTGCAGTTCATGCAACTTATCACAAATTGCAGTTATGTTGAATAAAAACTATTATAACTTCACTGCATCTGTGTTATTGCCTTTGTTTGTATGAGACATAATACATCTGTGAGAAAAGGGTAATTTCCATTTAACCACGATAACCCTGAGAGATCTTACTTTGAGTCCATGTGTAAGCGACTGCCATAAATCACCTTTTACTATTGTGTTTCTGGTGAGGTACTGCTAGTAAGCCGGTAAGGTTTGGACAACAGTTACAACTAGTTGTAGGAAGAAACTTAGACACCTACAAACGAAAGTACTGTCATCCTGAGACCAGAAGTCTTGCTCAGAGCAAGAGTCCAAACTACGACAGGGTATATGTGAGGTGTTGGAGTGATGGGGGTGAGGGTAGGGGTAGGAGTTTGGGATGGCATGCAGGTAGGGTGGGGGGGATATAGTAGTAAAGATTTGACTTACCAGAGTCCAGTCCTCCTGCTACTCCTGTGAGGCCCTCAGGATGCATGATCACCAAGACTTGCTCCTCCCATGTTGTTAGTTGTGGGGGAGGAGGTGGGGGTCCACCGCCAGTCCTCTGTACAGCCACCTGGTGTCTTTCAACCACGGAACGCACCTTCCCTCGTAGGTCGTTCCACCTCTTCCTGATGTCATCCCTTGTTCTGGGGTGCTGTCCTAGGGCATTGACCCTGTCCACGACTCTCAGCCATAGCTCCATCTTCCTAGCAATGGACTTCTGCTGTACCTGTGATCCGAATAGCTGTGGCTCTACCCGGATGATTTCCTCCACTATGACCCTTAGCTCCTCCTCTGAGAACCTGGGGTGTCTTTGTGGTGCCATTGGTGTAGTGTGAGTGGTATGTGTGAGGGTGTGTGGGGTGATGTGTTGGGGTGTGTGATGTGAGGTGTGTGTATGGTGTATGGGTGATGGTGTTATGTGGCTCAGATTCAGTGGGTGCTCCTGGCTTGTCTCTCTCTCAGGTGGCAATATTTTATTTCATTGTAAGGGGTTGTGGGTGTGTGTTTTATATTGGATTGGGTGTGTGGGTGTGGTGTGTGTATGTGTGTCAGGTGTGTGTAGTTTGAATTGTCAAATGTGGTGTAGTTTTGTTAGTGTGTGTGTATTTTGAGCGTGGCGGTGTGTACCACCAATGGTTTACTGCGGTTGAATGAATTTGTGGGTCATGATGCTGTGGGGGTTTTTCTGTTGGCGAAACGGTGTGGGCTTTGGTACCGCCAGTTTATCACTGACCTTTGGGCTGGCGGACTTGTGTGGGTGACTGTATTTTGGCGGATTTCTCTGTGTGGGTCATAATACCTGTATCGGTATACCGCCGTGATCACGGTATGTTGGTGGCCGTCGGCACTGCGGTAAGCGGCATTTACCACCAATGTTGTAATGAGGGCCTATGTCTTTTAACTTCAACATTTCACTATTGTGGCTCACAGCAGTGATAATCTGAGCTAACTAGATAGCAAATAACGTATTTGATTTTAGAGTGCAATTAATGTAGGCTTCGGCCACCTTGGATGGAGTACCTTGACTTTGTATAGGCATTCTGGAAAGTAGTTAGCAGGGTTTTGATCCTTCCTTGGATGATCCACAATGGTATAATTGTACTCTTTCAATCATAGTACCCATTGTTCAATGTGAGAAGGCATCTTGGCTTTTGGATTGCCAAAGATAGTCAGCAAAGTTTGATGATCAATCACCAGCATAAAAGCTTTTACGTAGAGGAATACATGGAAATGTTCACAAGCCCATACCATGGCTAAGCTTTCCTTCTCAGGTTGTGAGTGAACACCTTCTGTTTGGGACAAATTTCTACTAGCATATGGCACGATATGCCTTCGAGCATTTGGGTGTCCACTGTGCTGTTCAAGGTTAGCTCCCAACCTGTCTGGGCTAGCTTAAACTACAACCTCTGTATGAAGCTTCGGATTGAAGTATGCCACTTCAGCAGCACTAACAATGGCTTGTTTGACTCTTTTGAAACTTTTCTCACATTCTTGTGACCATTGAAATGAAACATTTTTCTTTGTCAAATCTCGTAATGGAGAACTTACAGTAGCAAAGTCTTGTATGTATCTTGAACAGTAGCTGACCATGCCAAGAAATGAACGTACCATAGAAACATCCTGTGGGGAAATCAGCATTTGAAAGTATTTGTACTTTCACAGGATCGGGTGTCACACCCCCATCAAAAAAGATATGACCAAAGAATTTTAGCTGTGTCTTGTGGAAGTCACACTTGTCTGCTTTGAAAGTCAAAGCTGCATCAATAGGTAAACAACATACTTGTGTGAGAGCTCTATCAAGCACCTTCTGTGTAGCTCTGATAACTAAAATTCAACACTATAATAGAAAGCATTCACAACAGGCTGTCTGATACATCAAATGATGTCTTGGAAAAGTTCTGCAGATGATAACACACCAAAACTAAGGGCCTGATTTAGATGTTGGCAGTAACTGTCCCGCTATCGACTTTTTGACTGGAAACCTGCCAGCCACCACAGTGCTCAGTTTGCTATATTTAGGTGTTGGCAATCCCATAGTTGAAAAACCACATTTGAACTGCCTTCTCCGCCAACAAACACCGCCCACGTCAATGGCAGGAAAGGGAAAAGGGGGTGCTGGTGGGACCGTTGCCAGCCTTTATGCTGTGCAAATTTAGATGTGGCTTACCACCAAGGAAAAAGTGGTGGTCCGCCCTCCACTCCTTAGTTGGTGAACTTGGAGGGAAGAGGGGTGAAAACTCACATTTTTCCACTCTACCCCACATCTTTGACTGGACTCGACTGGACAACACCTGACACCGACCCACGGAGAAAATACACATTGCCAGTGTACATTGGGGGGTACTGCACAGGAGGCTGGGACCACTGGAGACATATACATATCACAGTCATTTTTATTTATCACTGTGAAAAGCACATGTCGGGGACACGATTGGGACAGACACAGATAGGGATACACTGGTACACAACACATATTGCACACGTGCACAACTGTCGTTATGGTGCCTTTATTCATTGGCAAATGAACACTGGCACCACAATAACAGTAAATTCACACCTGCCAACTGTGTTTATTTGTGCACATTGCCAGGGTACCTGTCATGTTGTGCTGAGAGTTGTGTGTGAGTCAGTACGTACATGTATATATGCAATGTGATTGGCTAGTTGAGGTGTGGGGAGCAGGTGTGTGTCTATGTTTGTATAGATGAGTGTGTAGTTGTGTTGTTTGTTGTGGGTGTGTTGTGTGGGTGCAGTGTCAATGGTGTGTGTATGTTGTTGCATGGATGTCTGTCAATGTGTGTTTTCTGCATGTATGGGTTGAGTTGTGTTGGAATGGCAATGGGTAATTGTGTGCGTGTGTTGTGTTGTGTAGAGTGTAGTGATGGGGTACACCTTTGGCTAAAGGTCAGTGCGTGTGTGTGTCACTTACCTCCCTTTTTATAGCCCCTGCCATTGTACGATGTCCATAGAGTCCCTCTGCCATCTCCCGCTATTAGAGAACCGCCTCCATTCAGACTGTCAGCAGGACTGTAACATCTATATACAGTGGTCGGAAGACAGTTGCCATGACATAATTTTCTGGACTGCACCCAACATGACTTGGCGGTGCAACCGCCAACATCTAAATCAGGCTCCTAGTCTTTTGTATTGAAACAGACCAACATGTGAAGAAACACATGCAATTTTCTTCACATTCCAACCTTTATTTAAATCAAAGCAAGAGAAGACCTTTGCACCATTTCATTGTGTCATTGTGTCAGCAATGTGTGAACCTGGATGTCATTCTTGTTTAATTGCCTTGTTTGCCTGACGCATGTCAACACATATGCATACAACTCCTTCACTGTCCTTTTGGGGCATTACCACTAGAAGAGAAACCAATGGTGTTGAACCAGTAGAACGCAATAACGTCATGCTTGAGTAATGATTCAAGTTCTTTTTCAACTGTTTCTTGTAAATGAAAAGCAATTTGTCTATGTCTCTGAGCAACAGGAGAGACAACCTCATTAATATGAAGCTTTACTTTCATAGTCTTAAGCTTTCCTAAACCAGGAAACAGCGAGGGACTTACTATTTTGTGATGAGTATTCATGTTGTAATTCACAGAAATCAGTCACATATCAGCAGCTAAGCTGAAACTGAGTAGACAGTAGTCCTGGGCAGAGTTCATGGAGTCCGACTAAGCGGAATTTTGCAGAGCTGAAAAAAAAACTCAGTGCAATTCCGTGGAGTTCCATGACCCGCGGAGTCCTGAATGCACCTGATCTCGGAAATGCTAAGCAGGGTCTGGCCTGGTCAGCCAGGCCCGACCCTGTTTAGCGCTTCCAAGATTGGGCTCATTCAGGAGAGGGCCGTAGACAGTGAAACCTGCCCTTTCAGGCCTCTTGTGCACTTCCTGTCCCATGTGCAGTACACATGGGGTAGGCTGGTGCACAACAGGCCTGAAATGGCAGCTTTCTTTACTGCCTACGGCCCTGGCCTAAATTCAGGCCAAGGCCCTAGGCAGCAAAAGCTGCCGTTTCAGTCCTTCTTTGTGCACCAGTGTGCATAAACAATGAATAAGAGACGAGGCCTTACCTGGGTCTTCCATGAGGTCCTGGTCTCCTCGTCTGACGGCAACATGTCTGCAGCAGCTGCCTCCCTCTGGCCTCTTCTCCGGTGCGCGCTGCAGCCCAGTTATGGGCTGCACTGTGCAAACCAAGACTGTTTGTGCTTGTGCTGTGCAGCCTATAACTAGGCTGCAGTGCATACTGGATGAGCTCCGCTCCGCTGGCGGGGCTAGTAGAGTTTTTGGGCTAACTCTGAGCTTCAAGTGGAGCACGGATTTCCAAATACTCCATTAGCTCCGCCAGCGGAGCAGAGCTCCCCGGACACCCCTAGTAGACAGGCACTTGACGCTGTACCTTGAAGCACATAGATGGGTGCTTGCACCTTTGTTTTCTTGTGTTTCATTGTTGCTACAAATGAACCTTGACTTTTTATGGGTGTCGTTGCAGCCCATATATAGACTTTGGTTTTTGATGATGTCAGACGCTGTAGTGGAGTTAGTTCATTGTATTTCTTTTAAGGCATTATCTTTATCGATGCACCACTGTCAATAATGAAAGGTACTGAATAACCATTCATTTTCAATGTAATCTTTGGACAGTGTTTGTATGATTTTGGTGCTTTGTCGACTTTTCTTTGACTGACATTTTTTTTCACATGTGGCCAGTTTCTATGAGCTAAACATCAACATGGCACACAAATTTTCTTCACTTTCACTTGAAGTTGGGGTGGAAAAACTGTTTGATGATGATTTAAACATTGATCCACTTCGTTCAGAATTTACCTCAACTGATGTCAATGATTTTGTCTTGCGGGCGTGTGTCGAGTGCTGCTTCTGAAACGTTCTGGTGCCCATTTGGTCTTTGCACTGTGATGCACTTACATTTTCCTTCGCTTTATAAACTGTCACAAAATAATTCTCTTTCCCACAGCCTTTACATATCTGTCCAACACGGGCCATTTACCTTCGTTTGGAAACAGAAATCCACATCTAAAACATAACTTCTTTTTACATGTAAATTTCACCTTGTGCCCTTCAGTCTTTTGCTTTGGCTTACTTTGCCCACTGATGACTGATTCACTCTGGGCACCTCTGGACTCCATGTCAGCAGCTTGTCTTCAGATTTGGCAGTTATTAACACTCGCTCCAGCCTGAGTTTCTCTCAGCATTCGTTGTCTAAATGAACCTGACAAACATCCATCAATAACTCTAAGACAAATAGCTTCTTCATGATTAAATATATTGAATTTACAGTGTTTGATGAGTGCATGGAGTCTCTTCACAGATTCATTGATGGTTTCACCAACTTTTTGGCGTTCTTGAGTGAAAATGTATCTTTCATAATCAACACTTGGCACTGGATTGAACTTTCGTCAGTTCTCGGGTTGTTCTTTTTTAAGACTTCTTTCACACCTTCACCAGCAAGAGTTTTGAGATATTTGATAATTTTTCTGTTATCAGTCTCTTCAAGTGCATTAATAAAATCATCAAATGTCTGTAGCCAAGCAGTACATCTCTCACCAACATTTTGCTTTTATTTCAGTATAGAAATGTGGTGTTAGTTTTAGGGAGGCAGCAGCATGATAACTAGGAGCTCTTTTAGATACTGCCTGCTGTCCTCCAGGACCTGTGTCACCCGTGCCATTGCTGAGGCCCCACGATGGAACAGCCACCAGGTCATCCTGGACAGTCTTTGAAACTGTGACCACATTCTTGATCTCCATTGGAGCCTTTTCACTTTTGGAGACCTCTGGAGTTGTTCTCAGCTGCCACCTGGCAGCTTTGGTGGTATACCGCTTGAGGTATTGGACAGCTCAGTAAGCACAACCCTGTGCTCCTTCTTGGGTTTATTCATCTGGTGTTGCAGTCATAAAGCTCCATTTATCAAGACTCTGGTAAGTGTAATAACAGTATGCTTCCTTCATACTTGTTCGGCCAGCCAGCACTTCTATATATTTTCTTAGTATTTAACTACATCAGTTTTTGCACTTCTTTTTGGCCAATGATGTGTAGATGCTTTACAGTACTTTTTGTTGTCTTCAACTGCTTCACAGCAGCTGCAACTGCGGTTTGACTCGTCATGCATGAAGAGTTGATTCCATACTTTGAAGCAACACATATGGTACCCACAAGCAATTTGCTTGGTCCACGGCAAACTCTCTGGGAGAGCGCAATCATTCCTCAGGCTACTTTTCCCCTATCTCGTCACCGGTTGTAACATCCTCCCCAGCCTGGTACCCATCAATGACTATGCAAACACAAGGAAAGGAATATTACAAGTCTTTATTCTTCTACGTGTAGCTGCCAAACGAACATTCTAAACCAACCTTTCATTGCATCCACTCTAACAACTACGTCACACTTCTACAGAGCCCGTTAGGAACCAAAAGAGTTCCTTCATAAAACCTCCACAACACTCATGAGCACAAGTGCCTTGTGTTGTGCTTCAGTGTTCCACTAGCACATTCCGTTCTGTCTTCTATCATGATCCGGCATGACTTTGCTAAGGGCTAGTGGCTAAGAAACACCACAATGGACAAAAACTGTTTATGGTTCTCATAGTACAAAACAGGTCTCTGCAACTCCCTCTTGCTTGCACTGAATCACAAATAGCTTAAAATAGTTAATCAGTGTTTGTGGCACATAAGTTAAAAATATTTCCTAAAGTGCAACTATCATGGCAGCTAAAGAGTTTTTCTAAGAGACCTCTACCTTATGATCCACTTGATCTGCCATTGACATATTCAGCAGTTCCATTGATGATAACCACATTGCACTGAATATGTTTGCCTTTTTAATAGATGGTAATTCTACTTCAAAGTTTTCTAGCAGATATTATGGTGCCAAATCATGTGTCAAATGTATTGTTTCACCCCCTTACAATTCTCCCTTAGGATTTCACAAATTGTCTGATGTTCAACCCTTGGTGTGTAAATCTGCATCACCATGCAGACAATAGTGATCATATCGGCCTATCTGCACTACTGGTTCTTTAAAACCCAGACACAAGCTTTGAAAACTGGTGACTGTGAACCAGTGCTGAATTTGAGCCAGTGGTTTACAGCTCTGGCACTTAATTGTCAACACCAGGGCTTGGATCAGTCTGCCACATGGTGGAGCTGTGTGTCTAATTTACAGATCAGCACAAAACTGATTGTATATTAATTCAATAAACAGTAATTCAATATACAGTGACTACTGACTGATTCCCGAGCCATTCTTACAGCTTTTGGGACCTGGAAATCACAAATTATCAGACTTGTAGGAGTGTGATGATTAGTAATTGTGGTGGTACTGCCATTGGCAGGGCTGGGAGGGACAATGTGTGGTGCAAGCTACAGTGGCTTCCTGACAAGGGTCCTCGCACTTATTTTTTTTACAAATTAAGCACTGCAGTGAACATATAAGGTAAGTGGAAGATATCAACCTGGCCAACCCATATGTAACTTTAACACAGATTTAGCATTAACACAAACGGCAACCATGAATAGAATGTAGGAACTCACACTTTGAGGGAACTATGTCAGGAGTTCCAGACACACTGGTATAACTAGGCCCAGGGTTTAATAATAGAGGTCTTTTAGCAGTGGTGTCCTGGGGCTCTACCTTACTATTGAGCCCACAACTGAGCACTGACTACATCCCTTTAGCCCTCGACCTTCAGGATAGTAAAGTCAAGTAGTCCAAGACTTCAACATGGAGGTGGTGGGGTAGAAGCTCAGAACTCAGTGAAACATGTAACAGCAGGCAATATCCAGCCATTGCTTTTGCATTGAAGAAGTTTTTAACTTTTGAAACAATATTATGCCGAACACAAAAAAGAGCATACATGTAGTACATAGTTGTCAAGGAAACAATCGCTATCAGTTGTCCCCAGCCAGTATTAACTGGTGCTACTCTCCAATGATCAGGTATTGAAATGAAATATAGTTAATACAAGTAAATAGCCCTCCCGGGGAAGCTGTGGGTATGGCTCTTTTGGCTTTCTTCGATGTGGAAATTGATGTGTAACCGACAGCCAGATCCCTTAATCAATGGTAAAAGCACCATCAGCTGAGGGAATTAGCCTATGAGTTGTTCAAAATCTGTTTCCGCTCCCGCTCAGCAGATGGGACATTTGTAATAGAATGACAGATAAACTAGCGGGTCTTGTTTTTCAAATAACAAAAATGGCACCATGAAATATGTAGCCTCGACCTTGCAATTACCATCCCTAATGGAAATAACCTTCAACACTGAGATTGGCTCATTGGGAAGAAGAGCGGCTCTCATTCTAAGGAGTGGCTTAACGGTCTGCTCCCAAGGCTGCTATGCTCTTTCTTCTTAAACCAATAAAGAGATATATTTAAAACCTATAAGGTCGCAAGCGCCTGGTACTTATATTTGTTCTGAACTAAGGGCCTCATTTACATGGCATAGCACTACCAGAACGTCACTTTTTCCGAAGCTCCAGTGGTGCAATGCCCTGTTCCATATTGACAAAGCAGCATTAAGCCACTTTTTGTGGCTTAACGCTGTAGGAAACTGCCTCTTTGACATGTTTAGCCCCACACTTTTTGCCTGGTATTTGATGTGGTTTCAAAGTAGTTAGTACCCAAGGTCCCTCCTAACCAGTTTCCCTGGGTCAGATCTGTTTCCTAAAACTATTCTGATGGATTGGCACAATTGGAAACACTTTTAGATGCCACTATAAGTCCCTAGTAAATGGTACTATGGTACCCAGGGCATGAGATACTAAGGGTAGCCCCCTGAGAGCAACAGCACAGATTGTGCCACCCTCAGCGACCATGCACCAAAGTCCACCCAGCACTGCCATTGCAGGTTCAGTGTCCTGGTGCAGTCCTAAATTGCAAAACTGACATGGCACACAGCCTTTGTGCCCTGTTCACTATACACTGCATACAATGTAGGTAAGTCACCCCTCTGGCAGGCCTTCCAGCCCTATGGCAGGGTGCACTATTCTGCATGTGTGGGCATAGATGCATCAGCAATATGTCCCTACTGTGTCCCTGCCAAACCTAGGATATGTTAAGTGAACAGAGCAGCCATTGTACATGCAAGTGCTGGACCCTGGTCAGTACAGCTACATGATGGCTGCTCTACATCCTGGGTTGTTTGGTATCACACAACTCAGAATGATACATCCAAACTGGTACTAGTATTGGATTTATTACAAAATGTACCCAGGGGCCACCTTAACTGACCTGCTGCTAGCAGCAGATGGCCGCCTCTGTTGCAACCCCCCACTTTTGGCAGGAGTAACGCCGGGAAAACACACAAAGTACAGGAGTGGCCACCACCAGCTTGTACAACCCTAAGGTGTTGCAAGCGAGATGACTCTCCATTTCATTTTCCTCCATCTTCCATGGTATGAAAATAGCCTATCAGGGATAGGAAAGTGATCTCTGCCCACAGGAAGAGGTCACATAATGGGTTTAGCCTCCCTAAGGTAAATGCCTCATTGATCACTTCTAAGCACTCCCCTAAATGCCCACTAAATTCGTTATTTAGTGGGCAACCCTAGACCTGCAAATCAGATTCCAAGGACCCAAGAAGACCAGCAACATAGGGAACCCAAAGCTCGAGAACTGCATTCCTACTGCACAAAGAAAAAGGTGCCAACCCTGCCTGCTGCACCCAGGACTTGATAATCGCAGCTGAGAGGTTGCTCAGACATAAGACAGGCTCTAAAAATCACCAGAGGACCTCCCCTCCTCTATAAATTACCAAATATCTCCCTCCAGAGTGAAGGCATCACTCTTCTGCAACAAAGACCAAAAGACCAGTGAAGCCCAGATCACTGACAGGCTGCTGACCAGGGAACTGGACATTGCAGCTGGACCAAATTACATCCAATGGACCGTGAGGACAATACTCATAAGTGTGCTAAGTTTGGTGGCACTTTGACCTCCAGTGGTTGAATTCCACAATAGCCCCTAGTACTGGTCACTAAATGTCAGATACCAGGAGGGAAAGTCCAGTCTGGACTCTAAAAGGACAAGAAGGAAGTCCCAGTCAAGGAACTTCAGAAACCACCAGACCCAACCAGAGTGGCCCTGATGACCTGCAAGCCACCGTCAAAGTAACGTACCTCCTGCTTCCAAGGGCACCTTTGAGCACAGCTCTTGGCTCATCTATCTGCTCTGCACCCAGCCTCCCTGGTCCTTGCACCAGAGAACCAGCTGTGCTTTAAGGGTCCACCACCCCTTGCAACTTCTGCAGTCAAAGGGGACCCACCAGACTCATCTTGAAATCCACCTGTGCATTGCTTTTCCAAGTGGTTCCCCGCAGTGGTCCTACACCAGCTCCAAGGACTTTTCAATAGCTCTTACTGCCAATACCAGGAACCACCAGAACTCCTCTGGCTGGCTGACAGGATTTCTTGATGATCTCAACCTATAAACAAAAGGAGGCATTGGTAAACGCATTGCCTGATTTTATATGTATTTTTAAAGATTGCTTCCATTCATTCCTATGGTGAGTAATTATGCATAAAAGACTATTTTTGCTAAACTTTGAAAAATCATAAAGTACTTACCCAATTTTGATGATCTTGGTCTTAAAATTTTTATAAAAATCTTAAGTATTTTTGTAAATTGGTCTTAAGTTATTCCTTTGAGTGTGTGTCTTGCTTTATTGTTACTGTAAGTAAAACAATTGCTTTGCACTTCTCCAAGATTGAATTAACTGCTCGACCAAGCTATATAAAAATTAGAGCATTAAGTTGTTTAGTTTTTAGCTATGTAAACCAATATGTGGTTGCCCGGACTCTCTGCACATTGTGCCTGGTTTTGCACACTAAATAGAAATCCAGCCTTCTACAAATGCTGACTTGTAAATATGGTCCATTTACACGCATCACTTTGCATGAAAGGGGCTTGCAATGGGTGTTGCTGTGGGCATAACACCGCAACACCCATTGCATTTTGACGCTGCCCCCAATTTACGAGAAATCATAAACCTGAGGCAGCACCAAAAACTAACACCACCCCAGGAGTGCCGTTAAAGTGGCGCAATGAGGAGAGATAGTTTTATTTCACCTAGACATTTTCTGAAAGCCGCATTCTGGATTCAGTGGTAATGTATGGCAAAAATAAACCCCACAGTACAGTCCGTTGGCATAATCTACAGCAATAGAAAAAAAGTGATAAGTTAAAATAAAAATATTCACTTAGGCACTTTTGATGGGTAGTATTTAGTTTACTATACAAACGTATATTTACAGAGTCACTATGCACTTTATACTTTTACTCTCTGAAGGCATTTCTTCAGAAATGAATCTTTAGTTGCACGGCATTAATAGTATTATGAACAATGTTAACAAAAAGGAAGGGGTCGAACGTAACTCGTGTAATTTGCTGATGCATAATTACACAGAATTACCACAAAATAATGCGCGATCACGGGTATTTACGTGAGAATAGTAATTTGGCATTTACTTCTATTATCTTAGTGAAAAAAGTGCCTCTGGACATGAGGATGCATTTTGACCTAAGAAATAGAGCTAAATGCAACAGAACATGATTAGCAGCACAATTTTCCACTCAACATACTCCTGGCATTAAGTGGCATTTTCTTAAATCAAGATGCACCGCTGCATCCAAAATGGATGCAAGGATGCATTTTGCATTAAGAAAAGAGCACTAAATGCAAAACTGCACGAATAGACGTGCAAGCAGGAGTTCACGATTGCTAAATTTGTTGATTCTGTGCTTA
The DNA here is from genome assembly GCF_031143425.1 of Pleurodeles waltl. Taxonomy (NCBI): domain Eukaryota; kingdom Metazoa; phylum Chordata; class Amphibia; order Caudata; family Salamandridae; genus Pleurodeles; species Pleurodeles waltl. The sequence continues at coordinate 677,942,955 of NC_090450.1, read as the reverse complement.
TTTTTCCCCAAAATTATTCTTAACTAACAGAGTGGGGTTAATAACATAATTATTGGTAATTCCTCATCAAAGAGTAACGTAGAATTACCATAATTACTCCCATTATTCCAGTGTAATTAAAATTACTCCCAGGCCTACAAAAAGTACTCTATGCTACATTTGAAGCAGTGCAAAAATAACCTTTACAAAAATCAACTTGTAGATAACACACACAAACTAGAAGGTGAATATAAATTTGTTCACACCTCCTGATAATTACAGTTTTTCTCACATCATTAATCAGATTTTTCCTTGATTTTAATCAATTTTTATTGTATTGTTATCACATTTTCAAAGTTGTAGAATTGTGTTCACATGTGAAATGTTTAATTTCTAAAAATATTGCAATCGTATTGTTCACATTTTCTTTTGGTCTCCATTACTTAACTATTTCTGGTAAAGTATTATGTAAATTGGGGTTATATTCCACCCAGTGGTGAGCGCAGCCAAATGGTAGAACAAAACACCAATTATGCTAACCACTGTGACTGAAATCCATGCAAGTAATAGTCTTTGTGTTTTATCGTTGGCATGTAGGCTCTGTTTTAAGTACCTTGGAGGAAGTCCACTCTATACACAAACTTCAAATGCTGAATTGTTATCATAGAACTGATGAGCAGAGCATAAACAGATATTGGTAACGCTAAATTGCATAGAAACAGAACAAATACACCCATATGTTCTATATTTAGATCAACAAAAGGATTCATGGCCCAAATTTGCACTGTCCCAGCAGGCTCTTAGTACAGAACATGGCAGTGCTGCACATTTACAAAAGCACAGAGGGGCAGTTCACCTATCAAACTGTGCCAGTCTGGGTGCTCACCATTCAACTCTTGTTCAGAGGAATTGTGGAAGCAGATATTTTAGTGATAAAAATCTAGAGTTATTATGTACTCATTTTACTAGACTAATGTGTGGTTTTAATTTGATTAAAAATCATGTTAACAGATCGGTTGTTTTTGCAATGACCACCATGTTTTAGGCTAACTTAAACTAATGGAGTTGTTTTTCATTATTCTGTCTGGAAGAGAAGGGTGTGCTTCTTAACCAATAAATGTGTTAACAGTGATATCTGCAGGACTAAGCAGAAGCAGATGCAAGGTCATTGTGTGATGTACTTAATGAAATGTTTCAACTGTCGCTCTAAGTTTGAATATTCTCATTGTTAGAGAAATGTTACTAATGTGTGAATTTTCCTTGAGGGTGGAAGTGAAAGAAACAGTGGTAATCATTCTTCCTGCAGTGGTATTCTCTGTGAATGGGGAACAAAGGATCCACAGATGAGACGGAAGAGAAGGATGTCTGGTATATAAAATGTATTAGTTTAGGGATTCAACAGTGAATAAAAAACTTGATGTAGACTAAATATGTAATTTCTAGATATCTGTTAATATTCTGATTGGTCATAATTTTCTCACCTTATGTCTCATCTAATCATTTTCACTTACAAGTTTAATTTAAAGTTCTGTCACCACGTCTGTGGAGCAGTCTTTGGGTTGGTTTGGTCTGTCGTCTTTCCTGGGCAGTCTTTAGGCAGTGGCCTCTTGGTTCATTGCATGGGTGTTCTTATTCTTTATTTGTTGTTAATGCTTTAATGGTTTAGTGTAGCTTATATTCCAAAGTCTAAACCATTATTCCCATCCTGTATCCTGATGATGATTTGCTGATGGTGTCCCTCTGATGAAGTGAATGATATTTCTGATTCTGTAGTGCGTTGGTAATGTATGAACTATGATCTGTTATAGGTCTTTTGTTTTGCAGGTACCAGCTGCAGCTCACTAATTAACTGCTGCAGATAATTATGATATAACCCAAGTTAGATGTTTTTCTAAATTTGTGTAACTAAAACCTTTACATGAAGCCCAACATGTTAATGCTAATTACTGGTTAGTCAGAGAAGTGTTTTTCTTCACATTCTCATGATATGTTACTGATGCTTTTATCATTTTGCTGATGTATCCAATCTCTTTTTCCTCAGATTCTGGTGCTATGTTTTTGTGTTATAACCCTTGAGGTGATTTGTCTACTTGCTTTGATTAAACTCAGATTTACAAGGCGGACAAATCAGCCTTTGTTGTCTCTCTATATATTTCATTTGTGTTTGAAAATTATATTTGTGACCTTAGCGTTGTTAATACAGGGAAATAAAATTGTTAACTTGTTACTAAAGTGGTGTGCTTATTGAGGTGTTTTTGAGGTTGTGTTGATCCTCATATGCTGTTGTGATGATTATGAAGCAATACAATTGACATCCACTCCATACAATGTTGGTTCGGTCCATCGGCCTGATGTGTGAAACCCACTATTTGGTCTGAGGTAATAGCTGGGGTTTCTCCGCACTCATAGAACTAAATGCTTCCATTATGGTGGTTGACGCTTCTGATTCAAAATTTACCACCAGATTCCCGAAAGTCACATTCCTGGAACAATATTTTAGTGTGGCCCCTTGAATCCTAGCTGGATTTGCTAACTTCCTTTTACTACTTTGCAGGACACTGCTTGCAGAAGGGAAACAGTCTTAGCAAGGTGAGCAAAGTCACACGTGCCATTTCCCCTCAAGCACAACAACGCTTGCGATGACAACAATGACTCTGCCTTAACCACGCACATGCCTGAACAACCCATATGTGTGGTTAAGGCAGAGAGAGCGGTCTAGCTGTCCGGGAAGAACAGGAAGGAGCTGAGAGCAGAGGAGAGAGAGGTAAGTGGGTCTGAACTGAGTTTGCAGGGGGTCAGGGTAGTTTTAGGACAGAACGGGGTCCGTTTTAGGGTTCAGGGCTGGGGGTCTGGGTAGTTTTTAGGACAAGGTGGGATAGGTTTTAGGGTTCAGGGTGTAGGCGGGAGGTCTGGGTAGTTTTAAGGACAGGGCAGGGTCGCTTTTAGGGCTCAGTGCTCGGGCAAGGGGTCGGGTAGTTTTTAGGACAGAGTAGGGTCAGTTTTAGGGTTCAGGGTGGGGGCGAGGGTCGGGGTAATTTTTAGGACTGTTGGCTGGATTTTACACCTCAGGGCAGGTGGGGCGGGGGGTCGGGGTAGTTCTTAGGACAGGACAGAGGCAGTTTTAGGGTTCAGGGCAGGGTGGGAGTCGTGGTACTTTTTAGGACATGGCGGGTGGGTTTTAAGATTCAGGGCGGGGTTGAGGTAGTTTTTAGGACCGGGCAGGATCGGATTTAGGGTGAGAGTTTGGGTAGATTTTATGACCAGTGACTTGGTGTTAGGACTCAGGGCTGGCTGGGGAGGTTGGGGTAGTTGTTAGGGCAAGGCGGGTTGATTTTAGGGTTCAAAGCAGGGATGAGGGGTCAGGATAGTTTTTAGGACGGGAGGGTAGGTTTTTAGGGTTCAGGGCAGGGACAAGAAGTCAGGGTAGCTTTTAGGACAGGCCAGAATCACTTTTAGGGTTCAGGGTGAGGGCAGAGTACCAGGTTTTAGGCCTCAGGGAAGGTGGGTTAGGGGTTTCGGGGTAGTTTTCAGGACAGGGCAAGGTCAGTTTTAGGGTTCAGGGCAGGGGTGGGGGGGTCAGAGTAGTTTTGAGGACAGGGCAGGGTCAGGTAGTTTTTAAGACAGGGCAGGATCAGTTTTAGGGTGAGGGGTCGGGGTAGTTTTTAGGACAGGGTAGGATCGGTTTTAGGGTGAGGGGTCGGGTAGTTTTTAGGACAGTTGACTGGGTTTTAGGCCTCAGGGCTGGCTGGGGGAGGGGTCGGGTAGTTTTTAGGACAGGGCTGAGTTGGTTTTAGGGTTCAGGGTGGGGGATCAAGTTAGTTTTTAGGACAGGGTGGGGTACAATTTAAAGTTCAGGGCAGGGGCAGGAGGTTGGGGTAGCTTTTAGGACAGGGCGGTTCAGTTTTAAGGTTCGGAGGGTGGGGTAATTTTTAGGACAGGGCAGGGTCGGTTCTAGGGTTCAGGATAGGGGGTCGGATAGTTTTTAGGACAGTTGACTGGGTTTTAGGCCTCAGGGCAGTTGGAGGGGTCTGTGTTTTTTTTAGGAAAGGGTGCGGTTGGTTTTAAGATTCAGGGTGGGGGTGAGAGTTAGGGTAGTTTTGAGGACAGTGTATGGTAGGTTTTAGGGTTCAGGGCGGGAGCGGGAAGTCGGGTAGTTTTTCGGTCAGGACGGGGTCAGCTTTAGGGTTTAAGGTGGGGGGGTCGGGGTAGTTTTTAGGACAGGGTAGGGTCAGTTTTAGAGTTCAAGGCGGTGGGGGCGGGGCGAGGGTAGCTTTTATGGCAGTGATTGGTGTTTTAGGCCTCGGTCGGGGGGATTGGGGTAGGTTTTAGGACTAAGTGGTTTACTTTTAGGGCTCAGGGTTGGGAAGGCGAGTTTAGGGCTCAGAGCAGGGGCCCGGAAGGGGCAGTTTTAAGGGCTGGGGCGGGGTGAAGTATGGTATCAGGTGTAAAGGGGCCAGGCAGGGGAAAATTTACTACGCATGTTACTTTACCAAACATGCTTTTACAACGAAATTTGTTGGAAAGGCATGCGTGGTAAAGGCATGTGCAGTAAGGTTGTAGTTGTTGTTGAGACCGTGTTTAGACATACATGGTTTAAGCATGTGTCATTCCATAATACAACTGTTATTGGTAATTCTTGTCTCTGGATTCTATGACTGATGGAGCACTGAGTGGGCATGTCACTGGAGGCCTAGTGATTTAGCTTTCTGACTCTGAAGGATAAAGGTTCCAATGTTGACATTGTCTAGTCTCTACATAAAGATCTGTTCCATTGAAGGCTGTTTCAAAGTTTTCTCTAATAGTTGAAAAATACAGTCACATTGAAAATTATGCTTCTTAACGCAGTCTTAGGTGAGAGACACGTAATTATTCTCCATGAGTTGTCTGACAGATAGATTGCTACTGCAATTGCTGAGCATTTACCACAAGCCTACATGAGTTTTATGGCACTTAAGGACATATTTATAGGCCCCTAGCACCACCTTGTGCCACATTAATGTCATTTATTTTGAGGTTAGTGTGGCCAAACAAGGCCAAAATCCCCACTCCACTCTGTAACACTTTGCGCTACATTATACCTGCGCCAGGCATACTGTATGCAAAGGGGGCGTTCCCCCGTTAGAGGAGCTGGAAAATTATGCAATTTTTATGGCACTTTTAACGGCTGATCAAGAGCAGGCGTTAAAAGGGGCCTCTCATTCTTTATAATGGGGCCTTATGTACTCTGCAGGAGTAGCACCAATATTTTGGCGCTACTCCTGCAAAGTACATCAATAGCGTCATGAAGGAGTATACTATTGCCCTGGTGCGCCGTATTTTAAATATGGCGCACAGATGGTGGTGGTAGGGGGGTGCTAAGGGGTGCAGGGAAAGTGGCGCTGCACTATGTGCAGCGCCACTTTCCATAAATCCGCCCCTTAGTGTTACTCCTGCCTTTGGCCTCCTTATTTCACCGTTTTTATGCCTCTTTAGGTCCTGTTTGGTCTCTTGCTTGAGGCCTGATTCCAAAGCCAGTGTAGCCATTCATATCACTGTTGCAGTATTGTAACCTCTATTTTGGATTTGGTTTTCCTTGCTTCATTTGTAGCTCGCTCTGTCTAAGCTGCTCCTCTGTCTAATCCTGGTTGGCCGCTTGAGCCCTATTTCCTGTCAGTACGGGGGTGTTCTTTCCTGGAGAGCTGACTTGACCTGAAGTAGCTGTCTTTTCCCCTCTGTCTAGTTAGGATAGTTTTGACCCTGGTAGGGCGGATTTGTCTCCTCACTTGCAGTAGTGTGTCCAACATTGGGGATATGTGCAGGTACTTTTGAATTTCTTGTTCTTCTCCCTGTTGCCTACTACTCCTTCACTGCCGATGGCTGGATCCATCTTTATTCCATGTGGAGCACATTTTCCTAGTTTCCTATTTCAGTTGGAAAGGACTATCTAGTCAGTTGATTGGTTTAACTTCGGGGTCCCTTTTAACAGCTTTACTAACCTACATAGAGGGCCTTGGCTACTCTTTTGCCTTGGTCGTCCATGGGGGTCCCTCCTATGGGATACTGTGCTGTTTTCTAGTACAATCTTGATCGTGCAGAGATGAAATTTCCTTCCTGGCCAACGTCTTACGTGAACTTGAGTGATGCTTGACCTTGTCCCTGACTGTTTCTGTTATCCTGAGGTTTGTCATTCGCCAATGGTCTTCTGTGGACATGCACATTTTGCCTTTCAACTGTTTTGGATTATTCTCCTGATATTTGGCCCTCTGCCCGGAGCCCATGCTAGTCTTTTACAGATTTTCTCAGTGTTGGACACTTGTGTCTGGTTGCCTCTTTCTTTGCCGTGAGCTCTTGCCATTTGGTTCCAGCAGTGAGGAATGTTTGTGGTTGTCTACTTCATTGCAACCCTCTCCCTTTCATGCCATGGAACTTGCTGTGTGGTCTTTTCGTGACTTCATCTCTTGGTTGTTGTAATGCTCAGGTTAGTGTTTGGGTGCTGCTTTTAGCGGCTTTACATTACTCAGGCATGTTGGCTCCACTTTTGAATTAGTTGGTCTGTTTGTCTACATATCTTCTAGTGCCTTCCTGTGGGTTCCCATACACCTGATTCTTAATATTTGGTGCTTTTGGTAGGGTCGATACTGGTCCATTTTTGATAGAATGTACCTGGTGTGTTCTGTGGAAGAACATGCTCTGATTTAGGTTAGGTGAGTGTCCAGGGTCTCTATGTTGGCATTTTTGATTTGGCTTGTTCTTTGTAAGCTTTGCTTTAATGAAGTCTTCGGATGGCATCTCCATCGTTTCTATTGGGTATTGCTATTTGCTTGCTTCCTTTCTGGTGCCTTGGTTCAGCATTATGTTAGACTGCCCTGCCATTTAACAGCCTCTACTGGATCTGTTTTCAGGGTAAATGTGATTAATTGTTTCAGGTTCTCTGGTTGTCTTTACCCCAGGTATCCTTTGCAATACCTTTGGGTGATGTTGGATGGTGTCTGCTCCTTGTGCTCCATCCTGCTCCTTTTGATTTCCTGTTCTGGTTCCCTGCTTGTCCTTCATGACCATGGGAGAGTTGAGAGTTGTCCAGGGTATTCCCTGTGTTCTCCTTTTTTCTAACTATTAATTGAAAGTAATAAAAATTTCAGGTGAATGGTTAATTCATTCAGTGCCTGTTTATGTTGTTTGGCATTGTGAGTACGTCAGAAGATTGGAATTCTTGTGATAAACTCACAAAGTAATGAGCTAGAGAAGGAAGACGGATGACGAGGTAGTGTGCTGATTATTTACCATAGTCTTTATCAATCCCAAATCCGTGTAATATTTGTCCCAGTCATACGTCCTGACCTTCCATTCCTTTAGTTCCCCGTCTGTGTATAGTTAAAGCTTTGTACTGTACAGAAAGGGATAGAGATAGTAAAGAAGTTCATCCTAAGTGTTACTCTCTCTCATAAACACTGGGAAGATATGGACTCAGAGTAATGAAAATTAAGGTAACTAATTGGGCCATTAGCCTGCATCTTCCACAACACAAGTAATAAAAAATAGTGTGACACAGGGCATCCCACAGCAGCTCAGTGCAGGCAACAGGAAAGAACCCTTTAATTAAGGACTACATGGCAGAAAGCTGGTCGGTTAGCCACTCTAACCTTCCTCACTAGAAGTTTCCCTTATATCTCTGATTAGAACAATGATCAACGTTGGTGTCTTTCATCTGAAATCCATATCTCAAAACAGATTTATATAAACTTTAATTTCCCACAAGAAGTATCATTCATATGTATATATATATATATATATATATATATATATATATATATATATATATATATATACCTGTAATACTCCAGATTACACATTCAAATGACTGCAGTGAACAAAATGCGTGTAGTCCTTGTATAATATACAGTAGCTGACATTAAACCACAGCTTTAAGTTTTCTCTACACTGCACTTCCAATTTGAAAATTAGTGTAAATAAAGCACGTGGTTATTTAGATGATTATTGGGACCCAGGTGGTAAGTTGATTTATTTGCATGCACACTAGCATTAGCCCCCACGCCCTGCAGCTGACCACAAGCTGAGCTCACTCCAGGTTTTGTGTGAGCATTTAACACCAGCTCTTAGCTGTTCATAACCATCCGCACAAAAAATACAAAATTAGGTTACTAATACACTCAAAACTAAAATTGGTGTTACAAGGTGGGCAGTAATTTGTGTAAATTTAAAATGAGGATTCAAAAGCGCCATGCAATGCCAGGTGCAAATGGTACCTGGTCTGGAGTGTCTTGGGAGCTGATGATACCCATTCTATATCCAAAATAACCCAGTGGAGGAGGTGTATAACCTGCTCGTTACTTCCAGTCCACATCTGGAAATTCATTAAGTCAAATCCGGCCAGTCCACTTGGATAAGCAGCAGACTAGCACTTGGTGAATACATCACTCAGAGCTCAATGCAGAGGTTGGGCTTTATTAGTCTAAGCCTTCAGACATGCAAGCCTTGTCTACCAAAACTCAATGGAGACCTGCAACCTTTACAATATTTTCCCTGAATGAGAGGAGGAGGCAGAACAAGGAGAGTAAGACCTAGAAATGGTGGGATTGGAGTCCAACCCTTACCTTACTTTCTTATACTCCCCCAAAACACTACAAAGGCCTTCTGATGCACACACCCCATTTCCCGAGGTGGTTACAAAACCCCTGCTGTGTGTCAGCTGAGTAAAGTCTCCACACACAAGATGGAAACCATATCTTTGTAGGGGTGTCCAGCTCATCTTCTTTCATAACCATGTGCCATGGGCTCTTCGTAGAAGGCTGTGTAAAAAGAGGTAATATTGCGTGACACACTGTGGTACCTTTTGTGTTGGCAGTTCTGTGAATGTATTTTCACTGTTATGAAATATCGCCAATTCAGGTGAATGTTTGTGCTTTTTAAATGCATGTTAGCATAATCCAAAGACAGCTAGCCAATGGGAGGGTGATGTACATTATGCGGGCATGTCGGTAGGGCAGGAGGAGTGCTAGCAGGTGCTATCTAATGGGAATAGGATGTCGATGGTATAATAATGGAGTCTGTGTGTAGGGATTTAGAGAGTCTGGATATTTATCAAAAAAGTACAGGTTACTTTGAATGGGACAGAAGGGCAACTAGAATTGTAAGTGTGGGCACCTCGTGAGGCAGGAAGTGGACCACAAGCCTCAGTTCATGAGGTTGCAGCAGGAGCCTCCAATTCTTTAGCCATTGCCTGGCAACCTTACATTTCCAGAGCAGGGAAACCCACTGACGTTTTTTAAAATGTTTTTACCAACAATGAAAATGTTTCAATTAAAGGAGATATAACACAGCCAGTACAATGGCTACAGCAATTCGTGTGTCTTTGTGACAGGGTGCAAATGCTTCTAAATGTTTCTTTTACATAACCACAGGGGTGCAAATGTGAAACTCACAAGGTCAAAGAGAACATCAAACCTGAAAATGTTGGAAGAGGGCAGAGGATTCAAATTTGATTATCTCAAAAATTGTTGTAGGTAGTACCAACATAGTGTGGTACAAGCCACCATAAATCACATTCCCACATGCATCTGTTAATGCATTGGGAAATGCATGAAATAGTGGCTACACCAGCTAAGAGAGGCAAAAAACAGTAACCACCTCACCTTACATCTTCCCTCAGAAACAAAGACTAAGAAAAATTTTGTGAGTCAGTTTGGTTCATGTCAGAGCTGCTTCTATTTCCCTTGAACCTCAGCCTTTTATGGTCTGGTTTGACAGTGTGGCTGTTGCCAGACAATTATGAGAGCACTGCTGGGAGCAGCTTTGGCTCCGCCCACAAGACTGGAGCCAGGAGTATTTGTTTTAATTGGGCAGAAGTTTTGTGCTTCCATAAAAAAAGGGCTTGCCCACCACACCGTTGTAATCATTTTATTGATCCAGCTGCAGTAGCTTGAACTTTTAAGGGACACATACATGACATTTTAATGCTAATAAAGTGTCTTAGATAACTACATAACTTACGTATTTTTTCCCTGGCAGCAGTAGATGGGAGAAGGGCAGTCATTATCCTACATGGATAAGTAGGGGCTCATTACGAGTTTGGGGGTCCCACCACAGGACTGCCAAACGCACTGGGAGGATGCCACCGCCACAGAGTTCCCCCCCGAGCTTATTACAATGTTTGACGGGCTGACCGGCGGTAACATTGTAATAGGTGTTCCTGCTGGGCTGACCGGCAGGAACATTGTTAGGACATTGGCCTCAGCTCCCTTAAGAGAGCCGAGGCCAATATCCTAACCCTCCAGCACCCTCGCAATGCCCACTGTTTGCAAAGCAGACAGTGCGTATTCCAATGGTGCTGGGGCACAGGGGGAGTCCTGCACTACTCATGACATGGTCGTGGGCAGTGCAGAGGCCCTCCTGTGGCCCCCAGCACTTCCTTTCTGCCAGCCTTTTCAAAGCAGGCTCCCCTCCATGAAATGGCTGGGGGAAAGAGGGGTTGTAATTAGCCAGGCAGTGCCGAGTTCAGCGCTGCCATGGCTGAATGCAAGCCGACTGCGATCGGGAACCATGTTCCCGGAGAGGACGGCGGTCCTTTGGAGGTCCAACTATCAAAGTCATAATTTGGTGGTCGGACCATCAAAGTAACAGGGGTCTGACTACCACCGCGAGTGTGGCGACCTCATGACTGCCAAACTCATAATAAGGCCATTAGTTCTGGCTTGCCAGTGGAACTGTCACCTGACCTTTTAACATATACCCATATTATTCTACAGTTCTTTGTTTCCACACTAATACATATTAGTTCCAATGCTATTCACTTGTAATGCTTCACATTACCATACAACATTCTTTTGAAACCAGACCTATTGACATTGCCAATGCACATCATAACTCTGTATCCTTCACAGAAAATGTTAGTTGAGCACTGCAACCAATTTTACATAAAATTCCTTACAGTTCTATACTCACATCCATAGAGATTCTGTGTGAATTTTCTATTGCAATATTAAAGCCATTATTGCATATATTTTTGCCAAGCAACCATAAGTCAAAAGGGAATTCTTTAAGAATATTGACAATTTGTTGTAGGGGTTGCCTATTTGAAAGTTGCAGAGGCTAGCCCTTTCTGCATCTCTAATACTGGGTTGTAATAATAAATCATTAAACTGGCACCTGAGAACAATCTACATGCAGAGTGTCTGGACCTATTATCACGTCCTGACAGTAAGAGGCTAAGCCTCTTTGTTAATCTCCTTCTAACACAACTGTTGCCAGTCTCACTGCTAAAGATCCAGAAGAATTAAGTGCTAAGCATAAAAAATTAGAATTATTTGTGACCATAGTATGTCCAGTTGTTGTCCCACTTCTTGTTTGAAACATTAAGAAATCGTCTATTACTTTTGCTTCCGTCTTCTTTACTGGAGCTAGAAGAAAGTTCTCAGAGGTATAGTTACAGATTTTCTCCATCTCCTTGGAAGATGACTTTCGCAACACACCAGTGGTTGAGGACAACTAAGTCTTAAGATCTTGCATGGTTGAAATTTCTTTCAATCAGATATTGTGCCTTATCCTTACACAGTCAAATTGGCTCTGGTAGCTGAATCCAGTGATTTCCAAGGTCTCTCATCTCTTCCTCTTCTTCTACTTCGGTTTCATCTTGGGTGGATCACCCATTGATTTTATGAATCCCTGGATTTCTTGCTCGAGGCTCTTGTTTCTTTTCTCAGCGTCTTCTCGCGAGCGCTCCACATTTCGGAGGCGGATTTCCAAAGCTGAGCACTTGTTCTTCTCCATCTCAATTGCTTCATTCAATTTGACTACTTTGGCCCAGACTTCATAATTCTCCTTTTCCAAACTGTGATGGGGCAACAAACATAAAAGAAAACAAGGTTATAAAATAACAAGAAAGCTCAGTGGTAAGTATTAAATGTTCTAATGCATAGTCATAATAGTTTAATATATTTGGGCCCAGATTTATACTTGCTTTGCGCCAAATTTGCATCATTTTTTTACACAAATTTGGCACAAACCTAACTCCAAATGTATACTTTGGTGCTAGACCCGCCTTGCGCCAAAGTTTTGGAGTTAAAGTCATTTTTTGCTAGCGAGAAACTACCTTGCGTCAATGAAATGCAAGGTAGGCGTTCCTGGGCAAAAAATTACGATATGGCCTTAGCGCCATATCTATCCCCGTGCTAAAATCAAGCATGGGGAAGGGGGCCCCAAATAATTGCACTAAGCTTGCTTAGCGCCAATATTTAACGCCTGGGTCAGGGCAGGCGTTAGGGGACTTGTGAGCCTTTGTCCACGGTCAGAGACCATGGAATGGGCCCACAGGTGCCCTTCCCTAGCCCCAGGGACACCCCCACCCACACCAGAGGGATGCCAGAGAATAGAGGACCCCATCCTCTGGCGAGTAAGGTAAGTACAGGTAGTTTTTTTTTTTAAAGTGTCATAAGGGGGCCTAACTTGGGCCCTCCTACATGGCACTGGTCCCAAGGGCCATGCCCAGGGGACATATGTTTTTACTAAGACAGGAGTCATGTACATGGGGGTTTTACGTCAAAAAATTACACTAATCTGGTTAGAGGCATTTTTATGCCTCTGCCCATACTAGCATCATCCTTTGACACAACCTCCTGTTTCCTCTACGCCTCCCCCATCCGGCTATCGTCCTTTTTTATGACGCTAGCCGGGCCTTACTGCCGGCTACCGTCATTCCTTAAATAGGACGCCTGGCCGGCGTCTTGGAATGGTGCTAGCCAGCGGTATACTTTTCATGCAAAACTGCATTAGTGCACTTTTGCGTGAAAAAGTATAAATATGCCCCTTGATCATTTTGCCAGTGGTTTCCACAACCGAGGAGATATTTTCTCACTTAGGACTTTATTTTATGAACAACCTATGTCTAGACCCAATCATGATACACAGTGAGTGCAAAAACAATTGAGTCTGTTTTATACCTGGTGATGCTTTATTACACAAAAGAGATGAGGAATGTCAGGAACTCTAGAAATTACTTTGGGAAGCGTAGACATGTTGTGAAGTTCATGAGAGTCAGTGGCATGGCATTTTGCGCTATTTTATTCTGCAGGATACTGGTGTGGCTGAACATGTCTTGCAAGAGGAGAAATACTCTTGCTGGAGGCAGTTTGTCCTCTACCCAGTATGCACACCAGTAAATGAAATGTCTTCTGAACGTGAGGTATGCCCTTACATTCAATTCCCATGCAAGCTACTGTTCAATTTCATGAAATGTTGTGTAATTTTCACAAAAGTTTGCCAAATTTTGTGACATGGCCTGATAGTAGCTCTAGAGGACTACATTATTAGCAGCCCAGAAATGGTCTTAGGACTAGCATATACATCCCTGAGCATAGCTTGGCTGTGTTTTCCAATAACAGACTGCTGTGTTATTGTTACTGGAAAACACAGTCAATTCCTTAGCCCCCTTCCGATCAACTTCGGTCAAGCGCATCCCAAAAAAAACAGCTGGTTCACCACCAAACTCCAAGAATCCAAATTCACCTGCAGGCGCCTAGAGAAAAAATTGAGAAACAGCAAAGCCAGCGAAGGCCTCACCTCTTTCAGAGCCGCCACTGCTATCCATCACCAACGCATCAAGAATGCAAAAAAAAAACACACTCCGTGAACGCATCAACACCTCCTCGCACAACATGAGAGAACTCTTCACTGTAATCAACAAATTCACCAATCCTCCCTCCGAAGCCACTAACATCCCCCTGTTGCAAGACCTCTGCGACAAACTGGTCACTTTCTTCCACCGCAATATTAAGGACATCAATGACAACTTTCTCCTGCCGAACCCACCTAGCATCAGAACCTATGAACTAACCCCACTCTCCAGAACCCACCAAAAACATCCACAGCTCTCACCACAGAAGAAACTGAAATCATCATGAACAGCATTCACTCCGGAGCTCCCACAGACCCCTGTCCTCACCACATCTACAACAGAGCCACGGCATCCATCGCACCCAAACTGACGCTGAACTGCTCTATCAAAACAGCCACCTTCCCCGAAGATTGGAAACCCGTCAGAGTCCGCCCCCTCCTAAAGAAACCCACAGATGACCCATCAGAGCTGAAGAATTTCCGGCCCAACTCGCTGCTACCCTACCTGGTCAAAGTCCTAGAAAAAGCCATAAACTCACAGCTATGACAATTCGTCAAGGACAACAACTCTCTAGATCCCTCTCAGTCTAGCTTCCGCAGCAACCACAGCATGGAGACAGCTCTTCTTGCAGCCACCGATGACAACCGCACACTCCTCGACTGCGGCCACACTGCAGCACTCATACTCCTCAACCTCTCAGCAGCCTTCAACACGGTCTCCCTACAGCCTCTTAAGCACCAGACTCCCCGATGCAGAAATCCACGGAAAAGCCTTGCAATGGATTCACTCCTTCCTCACCGGAAGAACACAAAGAGTCAGGCTCCCACCCTTCATATCAAACCAACAGAAGTCAGCTGGGGAGACCCCCAGGTATCCTCCCTGAGCCCAGCACTTTTCAACATCTACATGGCTCGCTTGCAGCCGTCGTCAGAGGCCACGGAATGAACATTGTCTCATACAACGATTACACACAACTCATTATATCCCTCACTGAAGACCCAGACAAAGCTAAGAGAAACTTTCACACCGGAATGAAAGCCGTCACCACCTGGATGACCGAGAGTTGCCTCAAGCTCAACTCAGACAAGACTGAGCTCATCATCTTCGGAAACTCCACATCAGCGTGGGATGACTCCTGGTGGCACACATCAATCGTCACACCGCCTACTCCGACTGACTACGCCCGCAACCTAGGAAGCATCCTTGACTCTTCTCTACCAATGACTCGACAGGTGAATGCAGTCACCTCTTCCTGCTGGCACACATTCCGCATGGATCCCGGTCGACTGCCACAAGATAATCACCCACGCCTTAGTCACAAGCAAGCTTGACTACGGCAATGCACTCTACGCTGGCACCACAACAAAGAACATCAGGAAACTACAACTCATCCATAACGCTGCCGCCAAACTCGTCCTGAACCTCCCCAGCCAGGAGCACATCTCCCAAAACCTGAGGATCCTCCATTGGCTCCCAGTGGAGAATCAAATCAACTTCAAACTACTCACCTACACCTATAAGGCCCTTCACAACATTAGACCAGCCTACCTGAACCATTTCATCTCTTTCCATAGCCCCGCCAGAACCCTCCCTCCACCCAGCAGGTGCTAGCCACCATCCCACACATCTGGAAAACCACTGCCGGAGAAAGATCTTTCACCTACCTCACAGATAAGACCTGGAACAACCTGTCCACGCACCACAGACAAAGCCCATCACTCACCATCTTCAGAAAGAACCTCAAGACATGGCTCTTTCAATGAGGCCCAGACCCACCACCAGCGCCTTGAGACCCTCACGGGCGAGCAGTTGCGCTTTATAAAAACTGATTGCTTGATTGTGTTCTGTTGCAAGATATCAGTATACTTCAAATTCTGAAAAGACTATTATGGCTTAATGCAATGCTGAGCTGTAAATATGTATATTCATGTACAATAGTTCTGGAACGGCAGCTATTTCTCAACGTTTTAGACAGATGTGGTCGGCTGTCATTCTTTAGATTAAAGTGTATTTAAATAGATCTGTTTCGATCTGCTGGTCAGATCAGATTGCTGGAGCTACAGTAGTTGTGATGATTCTGCCTGGTGCTTGGAGAGTGTTTCAATGTGCGACAAACACACCTCAGCAATCGTTAAAACAGTGGAGTAACACAAAATGGCGACCCCCCCATGCAGAATGTGATGGGGCGCCCAAGTCTCCACTAAGTCACAGATATTCGCGGGGCTTGGGCTAAATGATGGCCCCTTGAAGAGCTCAGGGCTTCCTGCACAGTTGGGCCCCCCTGCACTGAAGGAGCTGCCTGGGCCTGCATCAAAACCCTTTTCAGTTCGGCACTTCACTTCACACTGTCAGTGTTACGAATCAGAGTGAAAATAAAAGGCTGCTAATTGTGATATTTAATTAGTTTTTTCATAGTTCGTGTCATTTCAAATGCACTATAATTTACCCTATTGACAGATTAAGACTAAGATGAGCTAAAATGTAAAAATAAAGATCGCTTAAGACCACTCTTTAGGCCATTTCTAAGCGCTTCCGCTTGAGAAATCAACATCCAGGAAATTTAGATGTGCCCACTATCACACAAGTCCATGTGATGAACCCAACAGCAAAGTCATGTGTGGGATCTCCAGTCAACATTTTAGCCACTACAGGACATCTCCTTCATCTATATGTTAATATTAGCGTACCATATTATTTTGTTATTTTGAATGACAGACAAACTTTACTGGAAAACTGTGCTCAACAAATGCTACCCTGTGCTTGATTATAATATTTCTAAGTAGGGTGTGGGGTCTAGTTTTCATCATAGTTTTCACAATTTCAGTATAAGCTCTTAAAATTTATTGGCTTGTACGAGCACAGCATGGATTGGAAGCTTGCTCTTGGACCGCTGACTTAAGAAGAATCTGAGATGAAAAAAGAATACTCTATCCAACAAACAAAAAAGTCATCTTTCTTGAATGATCAAAGGTGGGTGTCTGAAGATTAATGACTTAATAAATTGTTTCTCTGCAGGAGTAAAATAACAATGTCTCTGTTCAACCAGGTTACTTCCTCTGCTGCAATATTTAAGTTACGTACCTCCCAATACGCTCCTCATAAAACCGCTTCTGTGTCTCAACTTCGTTTTTCAGGTCTTTGACAAGACACTGAAGAGAATGCAGACTCTCTGGTTGTGTTTCTTGTACTCCACTTCCTGGTCCGGCACTCTGGACTTGTTGCCGTTGGATCTGGCTGGAGGTTTTGGAAGCGTCTTTCCACTCCATCCCGATTGCATTGCTATGACTTTTGTTTAGTGGGCTGGTGCAAGTTTTATCTGCACTCTCAGTTGAGGGTGCAGGGACATTGTCATAGGTGGACTTTCGATGAAGGTCAATAATGGAGGAAAACTCTTCTGAAAGAGTCCTCTTGTGCCCGCCAGCTGGGGGAGAAAATCGAGAATTTCCTTCACTGCTTAAAGTGGATGCCCAGAACTCACCACCAAAAATGTCACTATGTATCCCCTGGGGTGGCAGAGTGAAGGAGCATTTCCTTGTGGGCAAAGTCTGTGTTCTCTTCCGTGGGCTAGGTATCCAAGGATCGAGGTCACAGTTTTCTGGGCTTGGTCCAGACTGGTAGTTTGATTCTGTGGGGCTGTTTGGATCATCTTTCTGAAAAGGACATTTCAAAACAGTTATCATTAGGTGACAAGCCGTCCAAACAATTGTGGGAACACTGTGTCTCTTAGAAATGTAGACCACAGGTAAATGTATGTATTTACATCAATGTCTGTGATCCACAGTACTGATTCATAAATTAACTTTCATAACAAGCAGCTTCCTAGCGCTTTCAATCCCTAAAAAGTATTCTTAAATTAGACTAGCTCTAGGTGTCATTAAGCTATACAATGTGGGACAAGTAGGGTTGAAAAAAATATTTCTTGTCAGTTCATGGCAAGTGTGTGCAAAAACATCTTTTGACAGATCTATCTCCTCTTACTTACTGAGATATGAAAAACAATTAGGAGGTGGGCATAAAGTGATTTTGTATTTCCGAGGAAGGCATGAAGGGATATATAACAAATAAGTTATTATTAATAAACCATATGTGAATCTCAGTCCCATTGGAACTGATAAACATCTTGTGATATCTTGCAGTTGTAACTAAGTTGAATCAAATAATTTGTGTAATATATATAAATACTATGAATGGGATGAGAAAAACTGTCAAATACAAATAAAAACACAGCACCAGTAATTTAGAGGAGTTGGAAATTATTATTTAAAATTAAATTCCCCAAAACCCTATGGACATAAATAGAATATTGCAAATCACTTTGGAGCTTCGTGATCTTAAAATGACACTTGACGTACAACCCGTGCCACTAAGTGCTATGCAACTCTGAGCTGAAAAATCCTAATAATTTAGGGATGGGATACCAGAGAGCATAAACTATCTGTTAATCTATTTTATTATCTAAAATGTAAGTCACTACTCTCGAGGGTAGTAAACGTATTGCAATGTAGATAAAACATTTTATTATGAGAACTACAATAAAAAACCACAGGGATTATTCAGTGATTAAACTACTTGTTAGCTTTGCTGCCCTTTTCACACCCTCCAATTGTGGCCTTTCGGCAATTGCTCAGTGCTTTCACTACATGTACACTATCTGATTAAAATGGACACTCGGATTAGACACAAAAGGCTTTATTCACAAACATAAACCTACACATTTGGTTTAAGTTTACTGTTATTTGCTCTTCACAAACTACAAATGTAGTTTTACGTGTAGTATCTTTATGACTGAAGAGAACGCTGCACATAAAAAAATAGGATAGGACAGTCTCTGCAGTCATGAAAATACTACCAGTAAAACTGCACTCATAGTTTGGGAATAGAGAAAATTAGTACACTTCCATCAAAAGTATAAGTTTACCTTTGTGTATAAGGGCAAAATAGTGTGTTGTACATTGTGTTTTAATGAACTTTTTTGTACAGTTTCAATTGATTTTGAACAATGCATAAAATACATTTCAAAGCTTCCTTCTCTGTTTTAAGCTTTATGAGTCTGAAGTGCCATGGGCATTTTGTGGGTCTGGACTCTGCAGGCACCAGCAAAAAATAAGGTTCTATAAGGGAACAAGTTGCCTGTCACTTTGTATAATTGGTGAACTCACCTTTTACTGATTCCGTCAATGGTATATTTAATAGATTTAAACATTTTGCTTCAAAGGAAGGCATTCAATTGTAATTCAAAATGTATTATTTTACAATCACTCTTCCAGTATCGAAACTTTCATCCGGTTAGTTATCTTTTAAATTATTTTCAAATTAAAAATAAAACCTGAACTTCTCTCTGTTTCTTGCATGAAACTCAAGCCAACACAGGCCTATATAATTTAAAAACAGTAGCTGTACTTTAAACTTTTGTCACTAGTTTTGTATGTTAAAAGTGTAATGTAAATTCAAGCTTTCAATTAATTCAAATTGTGCATGATCAGTTTAAATAAAATTACTATTTCTATGCTGATCAAATGGATTGAAATCTCAATTTGACATTGAAAACATTGATTTTAAAGGATGTATGCAGTATCTATGAATAATATTAAAACAGCAATTGTTATATATTTTACATTTGGGGATCGCAGCAACTGTCCCTTTAAAACAAAATGTTGAAGAGGAGTGTACAGTTATGAACTCAACAAAACTAATGCCACAAAACGGTGACTTTACATTGAAACAATACAACTGAAATGTTGGTATTCTTACCAATGATCACAGTCAAGCAAACATGTAGCAATGTATTGAACACAATAACATGCCTAAGACCTGCCAACATCCAGATTGTTTTAGGATCTGATAGACAAGGGGGGTCTTGAAGGGCGAGGCCCAGAAAAGATGCAGGACTTTGAGCTTGTCACTGCCTGAACTGTCATGGAAAAGAAATGGAGAGGGCAGGGTTAGAGCTCATCAGATCCTTAAGTACTTCTCTTGCTCTCCCCATAATACACATACTAAGACCTCTATGGCTGCCTCACTTGTCCTGAGAAGGTTGTACAATGCAAATGGACTTCAAGGGTGCCAATACTGTTTAACACACGGTTGTGCTTCGTGAGTTGGCAGTCCTGACAGTCTCTTTCTGAACGGTTTGCTGTTTGCATAAATCCACCACCAGTGTATTCTCTGGTCATCTTGTACAGCCCCTTACTTCGTAAACAGGATAGAGCAGTTGATGGGGTATTTGATGTACAGAGCAGTGAGACTTTCAATTAAAAACGAATTTAGAATAGGGCTAACTGAAGTCAAAGAATAAATGGACTAGTGGTGCCCTGTAACACTTAATTTTCATATTTTACGTCATCCTACAACAAAAATGTAAAATATGATAAGGCCTTTCTAAATTAAAAAAACTGTATTTCTTTAATACGCAGGAATGTTTCACCTTAGTACATCAGATAATAGCACTGCATTGGAAGGCATTTATCACAAGTGATTGTTTTCAAACATGAATTTACAAACAGTCACACTCCCACAATGACAAAGCCATTCATGAACCAATACGTAAGTCAGTTATGATTTGCGCCCCTGTCTTTGTTGTTTAGGTTGTTGTTAAATATGGAACAACACTGTAGACAGTTAAATCAAACATAAGAGCATTTTGTACAGCACACATCTGAAAATCATATATTTCAAGGAACCCTCATATGTAATAGTGAAGAAAAAGGAGACAAAGAGAAATCAAATAATTGCCCAAAATCACTCAGTTTGTTCAAACGGGGAAGCCAAGATTTGTCCCACGTTTTCTGTTTTCACATTGTGCAATTCATTCACCAGATGAGTATCTCATTCCCTCTATTGTTAAAAATTAATGCTTTGGCTCTCATTTATTGGTGCATGTGGTAACAGAGTGGGTGACAGACTAAAGACACATGAAGGTTTGGCTTGTTTTGGGATTTGGGATTCAAGAGAAGTTCGAGTTAAGTCAGGTTTCGAGCTTGGCTCATGCCGTCAGTGGTTCACCCACCTCTATCCCATAACTGTGATAAAGGAGACAACAGCATAAGAAAGACATGATTGGTGATGTAGAAGCACCAACATCCTAGTACAGGACTGTTTGTTTCAATATCAATATCCATCACCTTCTCACTACACCACATTTTAATAGTATGCAAATGGGTGTTCTCTCCTGCATTGGTAAACTCAGAAGATTGTTGATTTACAGTCCCATATACCTACTAGCAGCGTTTAGTTTGATTTAAGATCTTCCTACCATTGCAAAGTAAACAAATAAAAATAGATAAATGTCTTCAAAATGCGATTGCACAAGAGCACATGAAAAGGCCAGGATTAATAGAAACCGTGCCTTCTGGTTCCAAAGTTTCCATCTTGCTAATTACATAAGAACTTAAGTGTGAGTGGTACCAATGTTGAAACTCAGAGACTACTCTCACGGAAGAAATGCCATGGTGTTGTAGAACCTGCCAGACTCTAAAGAGAGGTCACTACCAGCATATTTTTGTTACAGTCTTAAAGCCAGGAATAAATTTCTCCTAGTGCCACGGCTAAACCTTTCCTACTCTACCATATCTAATGATAGAGGTTGAGTGCTTATGTCTCCCTTCAGTGAAATGGACACTTTGTTGGGGGGTTTTGTCAACCACTTGCTGCCCTAATTGAGCCTGTATCTAAGCACTCATAATGTTTAAAGA
The DNA here is from genome assembly GCF_031143425.1 of Pleurodeles waltl. NCBI lineage: Eukaryota > Metazoa > Chordata > Amphibia > Caudata > Salamandridae > Pleurodeles > Pleurodeles waltl. The sequence continues at coordinate 677,921,679 of NC_090450.1, read as the reverse complement.
TAAGATACTAAAAGCATAAGGAGACTGTGAGGTTTAGGATTGTATTTCATTCCTAGTTAGTAATCAAGTTACTTGTTTTGTACACAAGACTTATCAAAGGTAGTGATAAAAAGCATAGAAGGCTTACTCCAAGGTGCGGTAGAAGGATAGCAACTGAGATAATGAATACAACATTATTGCCATTTATTGCAATTTATGTCACTCTAGAGAGTAAGGGGCTTAATTTACAGGGCAGTATGGAGTGTGGAGTAAAACCCTTAAAATAAATCCACAACTCAAAGGTCACACCATGTACTAGCTTTGCTACCCCACATCAACCTTACAGCCTCCTGACACCCACTTTGCTGTCATCACTGGGGTCCTCAGTCACACCACACGCCATACTTTTTGGCACCTCAGAAAATGTTTGCGAGTTCCCGTAGTTACACCACCTATGATGTGAGTCTTACCTTTTTACTATTGCTGAAAATGTAATCTCTAGATGGCAGCATGTCTTCAGCGGCGTCCCACCCCACCGAACTGCGTGGCACTGGAGCCTTTTTTGAGTCGTTCTTTGAGACAGAAGGTGACGAGGGCACATCTTGTGATCTTGGGAAGAGTTGTTCATGGCTACTTATCATCACTGTCATCAGCTTCTGGATCTGAGGAGCACCTGCCAAAGGAAAGAATAGACAATCATTAAGGATTGCTGATTGCTGACAGGGTTCTCATAATGGACTATGTGCGAAGCCCTGGGAGACTGAGTTGCAGCTTTGGTTATAATTTTGCCATTCCATTTTTGATCCGAATGTCATTACAGGAAATTGCAACGTTTACCTTGCCTGCAAAATAAGCTATTTTATATTAGAGATTTCAAAGATATCACCTCTTTGTTATTGGTCTCTGCTGTATTTTTTCTGTCAATCCATTATTTCCTACAAACATTGTACTTAGGTTCACAGTGTTCTGTCAAACCCTGTCACACTGAAATTACAACCTATGTCTTGTAATCTCACACGACAGTGCAATTGTTCTAGGGTTCTCAAGCAAAAATATGATTTTTGGGTTTCCATAATGACTTTACCCTGGCACCCAGGCCATTTTTAAACCACCTCTAACAACACACGCCCCTGTTTTGTCCACTTGTAGGGGAGCTTTAAGCAGCCATTTACAATGGCTAAAATTTTTACCTATCCGGATCTCTCACTGATACACTCTGGCCCCTTGTATATTGCCAACACAAATTATTTGCCAGCTGTATGCAAATAATGCAGCTCAGGAGGATCAATTGTGGGATATATGTGTTAAAAGCAAAGTATGCAGCACGTTTCAAGCTATTATCATATTTTAAACCATAGGCAAATATACAATCCAAATGCCTTAAAAAAATGTGGATGTTAAGTAAGAAATCTACAATATTTATTATTTTGCTTTACATTGAAACTGAGTACTACTATTTTTACGTCTAGTCTTTGAGACAACTTGAGCTGATCCGACAGACTATTGTTTTTCTAAAAAACAATCATACAAAACATATTCAACAGAGAGCTTTTGGTCATTAGCTTTCATCCATTAGTCTGTTAAAATGACCTTCACATTTGGCTTTTTCACTACAGCTAACAGAGAGGAGCACTGGGTCAGTCTGCCCGCATTACCCACTGTCTCCTGTGCTTTGAGTGACAGTAAAAAGCCTGTGTACATTGTTCACAACTGCCTAAAAGTGTTTCTTTCTCAAGTAACAAAGCTGGTTCAAAGAGTGCTTTCTATTTTAATTATGTTTTATGTTAATTTTAATTAACAGCTCTTTATTTTTTTACCACTTGAATGATGATTTACACTCTCCTTTTTGACATATTTTAGTGACAATGCAACGCAACAGCTGCCTGCGATTTAACTGCTTATTTTGGTAAGTAAAAAACATTCCCCAACAAATTCAAATTCAATACTTCAGATCTTAAAGCATTTAGAAAGTGGTTGGGGGTTTTAACGAAAATCTCCTGCTTGAGGACACTGTGATGCTGTTCATATTAATAATCATTCGAATGTCGGTCCATTGATTACCAATAAATTGAGTAACAATGTATGTTATTTACAGTACTTAAAAATGATCAAAAATGGAAATGAAGGCTATATAAAAGTGAAGTTAATAATATTTTATGACAAAGAATTTGTCATTCTTGCCATTCGGTTTCACGTTTATTTTAACATGCATGATATTTTTTTCTTACTTCCCCTACTCCAATAGGACCTAAATCTGAAATATTAGCACCAACAGGGTGGAGGTTATTATCCCTTTAAGGTCTAAATGCAGTAGTGGGTAGGCAACAAAAGGTATTCAGCTTTGGAAAGTGTTATAGGCAGCATACATTTCACATGCAGTATTCTTTGTAACTTTCAATCCACTTGAAATAGAACCAGTTTTTTGTACAAAATCTGCATATCTTGCAGAAGGGATTATTTTACAAGTTCGTAATTATGTATAATTTTACCATACCTTTGGAATTTTTAAATTCCAAGGTCTCTACATATAATGGAGCTGTGTGTATTGTATGAGATTTTAAAAGATGTATTGGGATGTTGTAAAATGGCTTTGTGCTTTACACATCCAAAATATCTAAAATGGACTATCATGCATAGATAGATACATAGAGTTATAATTGACATGGAAGAGTATTTAATTGTAATTTAAATCCTAGAGAACGGTCTTACTATTATGTTTCTATTTTGACAAACATCAAACCGGACACAAATATTGAGAAACAAACTTTATTCTATAATGCTACGATCAAATACTCAACATATTACTTCATAGGAGAGACTACTTGTGAGTAACAAGAACATCCTTAGATTGTCCCACATTTGCAAGTCTATAGTGTTTAACAACATTTAGAGAAGTTGACCAAATTATTGACCTTAAAAACTGTTATATTGTGCACGTTCAGAATCTCACAATAAGCCAACAAACCTCCTGTGGATTATCCCTACACACCCAAAAGACATGGTATATCTCTTATCCTGTAGGTAGAACCAACCATAGACTTTATATACAAACCAAGAGTCTGAATTCAGGCTTTGCACCCTTTATTAACTGAAGCAAAGTTAATGAAAAGAGAGTCCATGTTACGAAAAGAAGAAATTATTTCAAATGAACAGAGCTCTTTTAACATCTAAACTGTGAAGTGCAACTTCCTCCTGAGAAGATGTGGAAAGATGAAACTGAAGCCATATAGTCCCTCGATTCATATGAAAAGAAGACAAAATTGTATTCACAAAAGAAAGACACTCCTATTTGGAAGAAATGCTACTAGTGGAGTAAATATGTTTGTCAAAGAAGGGAAGATAACTGCAATCCTATCAGAGAAACTGTGAATTGAAAATGTTGATCATTTACTGCCAACTTCAAGAACCTCTGATGACTGTGAAAGTTGCAAAATGGAGATCCAGGGAAATTAGACAGTCTCCTGGAAACAGGATCGGAACATCTTTCTGTAGACATCCCTTTTTGAAAAAATGAACGGTCTTGTTTAGGAGTTGACTTCACATCAAGCAGTACAGTTCTGAATCTTCCTGAAACCTTCTCCACTAGGAAGATAAGTAAACACCCTGACTTTGCTCTAGCATGGGAACTGGCTTTATGTCTTGCTTCTTTAACACATATGAAATTCCTATCCATAAAGCCCCCTTTTCCTTGCTCTTGGTAAGAGGTATAGGGATGGATCCTGAACTCAGAGGTATGTAGTTGAAACCTATGGCATATAATCTCTGAATGTTATTCAACATAAATTGGTCTGTAAAATGAAATTGCTGATTTCTACCTCCAACAGGATGCCCATCTACTCTTACCCTCTAATTGTTATAATTTCTGCTTCGTCTGATTTGAAGGCCAGTTCTTGATTCTGCCATCCCACTTTTCCTGGGTAGCTTCTTCTAGAGTCCCCTTAAAAATGGGTGGAAGATATAATATTCCCCTTGTACAGTGATGCATGCTTTCTGTTTTTAAAGTCTTTGATTACCATTTGTTCTTTCAAATCAAATCAAATCATTAGCATTTATAAAGCGCGCTACTCACCCGTGCGGGTCTCAAGGCGCTAGGGACAAAGGGGGTGGTTATCGCTGCTCGAACAGCCAGGTCTTTAGGAGTCTCCGGAAAGCGGAGTGGTCCTGGGTGGTCCTGAGGCTGGTGGGGAGGGAGTTCCAGGTCTTGGCCGCCAGGCCGCCAAACAGCTTCACCCACAGGAAAGGAACTCAAACAATGGAGATGTTTCAGAAGCATCAGTTTTCTAGTCTCCTAACTAGCTATGATGCTTGGCTAGAATGGAAGTTGCAGAGGCTGAGGTAAGTGCTCTGATTGAATAACATGAGATGTCAGCAAGAGATTTTGCTTGTTGCTCCATGTGTACTAACAACATGGAGCAGTCGTCGCTGTCCTGGATTGCACCTGCACAAAATTTAAAATCTTTCACCGGAGAAATACATATGTTCTTGCTCGTAGGGCTACATTATTTAGAGCAAATGGTTTATTTCCTTGTCCACAGAATTAGTAGGAATTCAATCTTGAGACCTGATTAAAGTGCACCCATTTGGTGTGGCTAAAATATAGTCAATCATGAATGAATGCAGAAGCACTTCTTCATTATTATCCAAGTTAAACTATATATGTAAGAAACTTTGAATATTCAAATGAAGCAACAAGGTCCCAGAAGTGTTACATTGGGGAAATAGAGCAAAAGAAGTATTCAAATGAGGTACCACTGGAATCTTCCAATTGTCACTCACATGATCTAGGACCTGGCAACCTCCTTTCTCCTGATGTCTTTGCCTGAAGTGGAGGTCCTCGGCGACGGATCTGACACTGAGGACGAAGAATCACCCTCACATGCTTCCTTCTTCTTTTTTGTTCTTTCTTCTGCTAGAGCATCAGAGACCACATCCTCAATCATTCTCAAAATGCATCTTCTCAAAAGAATGTCAGGAGAGTTAAGATCAGGCTATAAAGAAGAATGTCTTGAGACTACCCTCACTACCTCTTTTTTTCATCATCTGAAGGTAGAGAAGGAGATACATGTTTCATCCTGGAAGTTCTTTTGCCTTCCATGAGCAGCAGAAAAATGAGTAGCTTTAAAACATATTGAGACTAAAAGTTAGGACCAGGCTTACCCACAATCAATGAAATTACTTCAGAGGCACAACCAAAGAGTAAAACATAAATCATCTTTTGCTTTTGTCAGCCAGTAGTTGTAAAATATGTTAAATCCATTAAATGAATTGAAAAGGTCAACAGTTCACCACCTTTTTTCCTCTTTTTATATTTTTGCAAGTGAAAAAAGGGACCAAAACAATCTTCAGGCATTTGAATTAAATGTTGTTCATGGTGGCAGAGTCACTGTTTCATTAACCCAAAAGTGGTATAGTTGGTGACATTGTGCATGTGCACTGAGAGAAAGAATGGCTGCCTTCTTCCTTTTCCCCTAATACTGAAGAATGATTTGCATCTGAAAACATATGGGGTAAGAACACTAAGGTAGACGTACTCTCTAAACTTTTAAGTGGCAGAGGCAAATGTGGCAATGTCTGCAGCACAGTTGTTATCTATCACAACAGTGGAGTATCCAAGTAGTGGAAGCTCTGGGAAATGAAATGGGAATAAGAATGCTCAGCAAAGCGATGTGGGTTAATAACTGCACTGTTGAGGGCATTTTGGGAGGGGAGTTCCTTGGAATCTCTTAAATATGTTTGTCATACTGTACTGCTCTGTACTGTATTTGTGACAAGCATTAAAGAGATAAACCTGTTCTGCTTCCACAAGTAGGTAGAGCAAGAGAAGAAAAGTTCATTTATCATAAGCAGTAGCATTAACTTGTCATGTTTGTTGGTATTCCCCACCCACCAACAGTGGTGTAACAAACTGGAGGGGGCCGCCCCTGCAAAGAACATGGAGGACCCCCCCTCCAGAATCACTTAAGGCAGGTGTTGGGGCTGCAGGGGCCTTTGTTATGCCACTGCCCAGCAAGGATTCAACACAATGTGTGAATAAAGAAAAGCTTAATTCAAAGGACCGCAGCTGGTCTCTTTATAAATCATTTAGTCAAAGCTTGGTAAAAGTAAGATACTAATAAGCAATAAACAGTCACGGAAGTGACTATCAAATTGAATAACTTTCACAACCATTTACGTATAACCCAAGATTTGCTCATCCAAATTAAACCCATGTATTTTAGAAAACAGTTATCAATGCTCCAAATAGTTCTCTCAAGGTCTTGTCTTGGAAATGAAAATGTTAACAACCTTAGAATCATCTGTAGAAAAATTATAGAGAAAAAGATAAAACCCCATATATCAAATAAATGAGAAAATGTAGTTACATGATAAGAGCAGCTAAAAAGACTTATTCAGCAAAGATTCAGACTGCAATTAACACCTATATAGCAATATTAAAAACTTAGCAACAACTTAGCAATCCTTCACTTACTAAGAATTAAACAAATGCAATGTTCCCCTTTCTTCCACAATGAAGAAGAAAAATTCAAGAAAGAATTTGCTCAAGTAGTCATAGACCACCAAACAATATACACAAATAGTAACCTGTTCCATCTTACACAATTTCGTAGAGTTTCAAATGGAAAAAAAACGCAAAGCTTGAAGATCAGCAAAATATCCTAATCATCGCTAGGTGTTTGAACCGGCAAATACATAAAATAAAAAATAATTTCACTCTCATCTTTAATAAGTAAGATTTCAAATATGTCTTTTAGCACACAAAAGTTCCTAGAAGCATCAAACAAATTACAGTACAGCCATTTAAAAAAAAAACAACATTAGACAAAACAGATCCTATTAATTGCAGACCCATCTCACTCATCGTCTTGCAAACTACTTTGAAAAAGTCACCATTCAGTGAAAACAAATGGTAGGTTATTAACATATTGAACTCCACCCAAGCAAGATTCCATACGTAAATGTGAACAGAATCAGTTTTTGTGTCAGTAGAGGATGACTTCAGAGTGATAATGGATAGTAAAGTCATAAGTGCTGCCACGTTGTTAGATTTATGTGTGTTTTTAAACGAATCGACTATACCCTTACACCGACACGTGTGCATAGGATACACAGACTATTAAAGATGTGACTCTAGTTTTCTCTAAAAATCACCAAATATGTCCCAAGCAGAAATCTTCAGTCAACCTCTGCCAAGAAGGTAGCACTCTCTAAATATAAACTCCAAAAATAGAGAGGTGGGCATTTAATGTTGCGGCCACTAAACCTTGGAACACTATCGCACTAGAAATCTGTTTGGCTCCCATTATCCTAAAAAAAAGTAAAAAACAAAAAATATGAACACATAGATCTTCAATAATTAAATCTGTAGTAACAACCTAATTTTTGCACCCATAGTGTCACACAGTCTCCACAGTGCCAAATGACTTCCTAGATGTACAACTGTGCTCTGTAAATAACTATTCTTTATAATAATAACAATAATAATAAGCATCATCATCATCATAGTAACATCTGGGGCGAACCTCTGTGGAGATGTAGGTGGTCCATGACTTGATAGACAGAGGGATTTCCTTCTGAGTGAGGACAGACAGTCATACTGTGATTGAATGACAGCAACCACCCCCAAAATCTCCCACCTGGACTCCAAAAGCAGGCAATAGAATTCCAACATCACAGGAGAGAATGGCACTGGAGATAATTAACATGAAGGAAGGTGAAGAAAAACTGGACTTTTTGCCTCCAATGGCTTTGGGTTTGAAGGGTACATTTATTAATCTACTGTGGCAAATCCATCATTGGAGACCATGTTGATGCTACTTGCCCCAAAGTAGTGGAATTGATGCAATAAGTGAAAATGGCTTCTATCAATGGGGATATTGAGGAATTTAAGACCCACTTGGTGAAGAATAAGCTGGATGCACCCTACCTTCACAAGTGAGGGCAAAGCTGCACCACAACGCTAGGATCAGTTTCAACAGTGTTTTATTAGCACTATGATCCAAATAAAAGTCAAAATATATTAGCTCTACTCCAACAATGGGAAGTAAAAGCAATAGCACTATAATCCAGTTCTTCCTGCAAATAGATGTGTTGAATGCTGACCTGGCAAAATCAAGTAATAAGGGGACCCTGACTTCAATCCGAGGGCCCAGGAGGTAACATGTTGGATTAGGGCACACCGCTAGTAGAGCTGTCACGTGCCAAACAAAAAGAAATGATCATCAGAGCACCAGCCAAAAACACAGGCCTTAGTATTTCTGGGTAGGGGGGCCAATAAGCTAGGCAACACTGGTGAAGAGAAAGACCCCCAGCTGATCAAAAAATAATTGTTCTCTAAGGGCTCTGAGGCCTCTGGGTCATTAAATTCAAGGGTGAGTGACACATGAAGGGAGGATCTAAACTTCACTCAACTGTTGGTTATGCAGCATCTTTAGGAGTCACACAGCTCAGGTGGGTTTGATAGGGCAGACAATAACCAACAATGATGTGTTTGCCTTTCTGTTTTTGTCTGTTTTTTAAGAATCAGTGTGAGTCCTGGTAATGTTTCACCTCCATCCCTTTCCCACATATAATAGAACAGGCCACTTCTGAGACTGACTTTGCTGGTGTCTCTTTTTTAATATTGGGACTGTCTGTGGAGAAGGCCAGAGTAATGCCCTGTTTTTTCTGAGATATGTACTTATTTTTATAGGCCTTGTAACTAATACCATGCCTCATCCCTTGACCGGATAAAAATTATTTAAAACTAAATGTTATTTACACCTGCATTTATGGTAGAATCAACAGAAATGAAAGGTGGACAATCAAAACTGTACGTGGACATATGATAAATATCTATGATCAGTAAATATGGTAAACTACTCAAACAAGTTTAGAGAAGCTTGGGCACTGTAATAAGGGTCTACCCCACATCTTACTCTTTCTTTGCAGAAATGGGGTTGCAAGTACATGATTCTGAAATAAGCAGGAGCAAACTGAGGACATAATTTTTCTGTAGACCAACTACGATACAATTACAATTCACCACCGCCCTTAAAAACCAAACGCCCATATAATGAAGGCAACTTCTTAATCGTCATTGAAAGTAGATTTCAAGCAATTCTTTGTTGCTGTTCCCCTTATTTCAGTCTGTCTAATTGTAATGAATAATTCAATTGCCACCCCGGCTCCTCCTAGTCAGCATTAACAATATCTCCCATGCAGGTGAATATGATATCAACAAATATCAACATATTATTTACCCTTCATTATTGTGACCGGGTCCTCTTGCTTCGGCCTGATGAGGTTCACTCCGATAATGGTAGCCAGATTATCAACACTCATCTTGTTGACTGCAGAGTTCAGCTGTATTTCATGAAGAAACCTAATGGCAAGACAAGGAAGAGGATATTAAAGCAAATCACAACATGGTGACAAGCAAGCCAGATGGTTAGCCAGACGAGTCTCATGCACATAAGCATTGCTGCCACTTTTGCCATGCACCAAAATCTTCAAGGTGACACTGGATTGAATCAATTGAAGGGAGGAAAGTCTGAAAATATAACTTGTAGCATTTTATATATTTCTAATGTAAATATGCCATTAGGCAAAAAGAACACAATGTCAGCAACATTAAGAATTTAAAACTGATTCCTGATCGATAAATAGCATTATTACAAACCTTATTAAATCACTGAGAAGATGCTCATCAGAATAAACACTCATTTTGTTGAGAATGTTTTCTAAAAGCAACCTTATGGGTGGGAATTCCTTAAACATTATAGAGGTGCATAAATCTCTTTGCCCATTAGTTGGGCACGCCTCTTGCAGCATTCCAAACCATGCTCTTCCAGTACCTGGACCCTATATGCAGGGACGGCTGAGAATTTCACCAGATACAGTTTGTTGCTTTCATTTCTCAGAAATATTGTTCATAACTGGAGATTCTGGCTTAGTGCTAATTGAGCTCATATATCTTGTTTGGTTTAGTTTTAATAATTCATATGCAGGTTTGTTTGGTCTCCTCTCAATTTAAAAACAGTTCCTGCCAATTAAACTCTGAAGAGCAATAATTACAGAAATTAACATTTCTGCATGTTTTATTTGTATAATGGTTACTCATTCCCTCTATTAACAAACCCAGGAAAGAAAACGTGTAGATTGGTCAGACCAGAAAGACCCCCGTGAGCACTGCCATGACCATAAGTGCTTTCTAACAACAACCAGGATTTAATTGAAGGCAAATTGTCTGTCTCTGAATCGGTCTCTATAGCCCAGCAGTTTTGTCATCAGTGACCCCCTGAAAAAACTCAATGCCACACTTCCAGAATGGTCACCATTCATCCGCCTCATACATAAAGCCCACCATACAGTCACTTAAATAATCAAAAGAGGGCCCAGTGTTTGCCCAACATGTTTTCAGTTTAAGACAGTAAAGCACTTTCATTGATGGGTTTTTAATTCTTACACCAACATAAATTGTCCCCAACTGAGAAAAAGCTGTAAACCAATATACTTTAAAATACCTTTGGAGACGTTCAAGAGTCTCACCTCTATTTGCCAAAATCATAATTCTTTGACCAAATTAGCATTGATTTTCTTTTTCTGTAAGCAATGCTGTCAGCAGTTATTGGTGGCTGGTCAGTATCTGATCTATGCATTTTGTAACATTTGCATACAAAATTGCAATGTGTTCTTAGAAAAGCCTCAGTAGGAGTATTCTCACCTTACATTTTGCAAGTTGCTAATCACTCATTTACACTTTGAATTTCCGCCTCATGTCACTGCTAACAGGCACATCATCACATCCCACTCCAAACCCTCAATGGAAAACCATTCCCTAGATTCGAGCCAGGTAAACTTAAACAAGTCTTTTTCCACTTCTAATCTCTCAGGAGATTAATCTTTTATCACTTCTCATCTCAAATGACCATTAAAGTTCTTTACCAATGCTTGACCTTATGTTAATGCCAAATAAATTATCCTTTACTGACAAAGTTGTCTGTTTTCCTGGTTCCAGTACATTTCCGTTTGAAAGTAAATGTATGTAGCATCCTATAACTGGACAAGGGGATGGTCAGTCAAAATCCAGTTATAGTTGCAGCTTTGTTCACAACAAATGACCTGTCAACAACAAATCAACAACCTTACCAATATAGATCTGATGCCCCAGAATACGTCTGTCCATTATATTCAAACACAACCTTTCTATAAGAAGCAGATTATATTCATCTGAGATTCCTCATGCAGTCACATGATCAGTACCCTAATTGTGATCACCCAAATAAAGAGATACTTCAAGATCTAAAAATACCTGTTAGACCTGACAGCCTTAGGGTGGTCACCCCTAACTTCCTGCCTGCCTCCCTCCACTTTTTGGACACAGTTTTTGCTGGCTTTTAGACTCTGCGCACTTTATCACTGCTAACCAGTGCTAAAGTGCATATGCTCTCTCCCTTTAAACATGGTAACCTTGAATCATACCTGATTGGACTATTTAATTTACTTATAAGTCCCTAGTAATGTGCACTATATGTGCCTAGGGCCTGTAGATTAAATGCTACTAATGGGCCTGCAGCACTGGTTGTGCCACCCACTCAAGTAGCCCCTTACCTTGTCTCAGGCCTGCCATTGCAAGGCCTGTGTGTGCAGTTTCACTGTCACCTCGGCTTGGCATTTAAAAGTACTTGCCAAGCCTAAACCTCCCCTTTCTCCACATATAAGTCACCCCTAATATGTGCCCTAGGTACCCCTAGAGCAGGGTGCTGTGTGGGTGAAAGGCAGGACATGTAACTGTGTAGTTTACATGTCCTGGTAGTGTAAAACTCCTAAATTCGTTTTTACACTACTGTGAGGCCTGCTCCCTTCATAGGCTAACATTGGGGCTGCCCTCATACAGTATTGAAGTGATAGCTGCTGATCTGAAAGGAGTAGGCAGGTCATATTTAGTATGGCCAGAATGGTAATACCAAATCTTGCTGACTGGTGAAGTTGGATTTAATATTGCTATTCTAGAAATGCCACTTTTAGAAAGTGAGCATTTCTTTGCACTTAAATCTTTCTGTGCCTTACAATCCACGTCTGGCTGGGCTTGGTTGACAGCTCCTTGTGCATTCACTCAGACACACCCCAAACACAGGGTACTCAGCCTCACTTGCATACATCTGCATTTTGAATGGGTCTTCCTGGGCTGGGAGGGTGGAGGGCCTGCTCTCACACAAAGGACTGCCACATCCCCTACTGGGACCCTGGCAGACAGGATTGAACTGAAAGGGGACCTGGTGCACTTCCTAGCCACTCTTTGAAGTCTCCCCCACTTCAAAGGCACATTTGGGTATAAAACAGGGCCTCTGCCCTACCTCATCAGACACTTGCTGGAGAAGAAACCTGAACCAGAACCTGCATCCTGCCAAGAAGAACTGCCTGGCTGCCTAAAAGACTCACCTGACTGCTTTCTACAAAGGACTGCTGCCTTGCTGTTACCCTGCTGCCTTGCTGAACTCTTGTCTGGCTGTGAAAGTGCTCTCCAAGGGCTTGGATAGAGCTTGCCTCCTGTTCCCTGAAGTCTGAGGACCAAAAAGACTTCTCTTTTTCATTTGGACTCTTCGTGTGCGAAAATTTCAACGCACAGCTTGCTCCGCGGCGAGAAAAACGCTGCACACCGACGCTGACCGACGCGACGCCTTCGGGGCGGCCGGAACTGCGACGCATGGCCTTGCAAGGACAACGCCGCCCGACTTCCAGAGGGAGAATCGACGCGACGCCTGCCGTGAGAGCGAAACTTCGACGCACAGCCCCGCGGAACGACGCGCAGCCGGAAAACAAGCAGGAGAATCCACGCACAGACCCGGGACATCTGGTAATCCCTGCGACCCATAGAAAGAGACTGTCCGCGCGCCGGAAAACGACGCACGACTTCCCCGCGTGAAAAATAACGACGCAAGTCCGTGTGTGCTGGGGAGAAATCGACGCACACATCATTTTTCCACATATCTCTTCTTCTGCGGCTCTTTGCAGAGATTCTCCACTCCAAACCAGGTACTTTGTGCTTGAAAGAGACTTTGATTGATTTTTATAGACTTAAGACACTTGATATCACTTTCCAGTGATATCCCTACAATTTCACATTGCATCTTTATTTGTTTGACCTACAGTTAACCTGATAAATATTATATATATTTTTCTAAACACTGTGTGGTGTATTTTTGTGGTGCTATATTGTGTTATTGTATGATTTATTGCACAAATACTTTACGCATTGCCTTCTAAGTTAAGCCGGACTGCTCGTGCCAAGCTACCAGAGGGTGGGCACAGGATAATCTTGGTTTGTGTGTGACTTACCCTGACTAGTGTGAGGGTTCTTGCTTGGACAGAGGGTAACCTGACTGCCAACCAAAAACCCCATTTCTAACAATACCTAATAACTTTAAAACAGAACTACGCACTGGACTACAAGACTTTTAGATGAGATAAACACCATCACTGCTCGTTTTGCCTTTCAAGGATAACTCTCTACAATTAATGGGACTACAACCTTTGGATCTCATATTGAAATGCATCACCTCGGGAAGTGTTAAATGTTCTGTGTTTTCATTAGGTATCACATTTATAATCATAACTTTGATTATGTTCCAGAAATTGGAGAACCATATTGGGGTACAGAAACTACCCTCATATTTATCAGAGCTGTGCCGTGAATGAGATGAGAATTGCTATGCTGGGACATTCTCAAATATGAGCGTTAGATATGATTGCTCTGACTTGGACTAGGAACAAATTCACGGGCTGTGTTCACAGAGGGCAGCATAAGAAAATGTAGGTGGGGTTGGGTACAGTTTCATACCATGGCAGAGAATGGCCAGGATTCTGTTTTTCTAAGGTGTTAGACATTTTCTTTGTATGTTCTTTTTTATTATTCGTCTGTACTGCTGCTCTCATTAACACTGCAGTAATTGTTTGCCAGTAGAAGAGCAGTGAATAAAAAATAACTCTAAATACACTCTGTTTGTGTTCTGTTTTAAATAACCCTGCTCGGGTTTCTGCAGCTTCCAAAGTAGTCCTTCCTGTGTGATAGCCTGAAGGTGACTGAGACAACTGTCTGTTCTGTCAGCACCACAGAATCACAAAGTACCTTCACAAAACTGGTGCCAAGAGAGCTACCCATAGGGTCAATAGTTTGGCTTCTACTAAGGCAAGCTTTCAGCCGCCTCATATGATGACGTTTCACTTCAGCCCCACTTCTAATAACCCTCCCCTTCTACTCATGCGGTACTTACTCAAAAAGTTTAATGTCTAATACAGGTTCACATCCGACCTTCAGCCACAGTGCAGAAAAAGGGGACACTATTCAGGTCCACCTTCAGCATGTCTGTCCAAGTAAGTTTAGCAGCTTAGTGAGTGCCGCCAGGAGGAGACTACGCATTAGCTTGCTGCAGTCTCTATTCCTCTGGGGCAACTAAGGCCACTTCAGTAGCCATTCAAAATGCATATTACTGGCAGCAGCAATGAGAAACAAAGACAGGATTCTGGATCCATCCTGGGGTCAGGTATGATTCTAATGCCCCCAGCCAGGACATAGGTATCAAATGTATACATCCTCAGCTCCCACAATATAATTTCCCTAATATATATACCCATCTGTATTGGCATTGTCTGCCTAAGTTGGTCTCTTCAAGTACAGTGCCTGCAGCACAGGCTGACATATCTAATAGAGTTGAGGAACATGCCTGGATCTCTACCTGTGTGGCTATTTATTTAGAAATACCTAAAAACTCATCCACTTTGGTGGATGCGTTTAATCAGATGTTGCTGCTGTGGGTAAATGAGTAGCGATGCCAAGCTTCCTTGTTAAAATGCATTGGAATTCTATTCAGTTTATGCCAGTGTTACTACATTTCTTCAGGCTCATTTATGGATTTTTTCCTTTAATGATGCTTTAAGTTCCATACAACTATGCACGAAGTTATATTATTGGTTGGGTGAGTCTTAAAATGTACCCTAGTCAGAAGAACATATTCCACAGTGCCATTTATTAATGTTGTTGTCATTACGGGCTGATGTTGCCCCTTAAGCGTATATTCATGACTCCAGGCATATCATAACCTTAACATTCTGATGTGCCTTCTGCTGCTGGATGTATAAGAACTAACAATCAGTTCTGGTGCAGACAGTGCTTAATCTGAGCCAACAGTTGCAGGTGAGGCCTACCAGCACTCATACTTAGTGACCGGCAGTGTTTCTGAAACAACCTTCAGAGAGGGGGTTCTGCAATCAGTGTTACATCACTGTAGTCACAGGAAATGTGAAAAATGCAAAGGTATCACAAATACTAAGTATAGCAATGAGCCACACAAATTCAGCAAGAATGTGCTAAAGTAGTGGTATCTAGCCAGTGGCGTGTTTTGGAGTACACTGTTGCAAATATATTATTCTAACATGGTGTGGTAGCACACTGTGATTTACAAACCACACATATTTAATTGAAATGGCCACAAGATATGCACTGGCATGTGGTTTTACTGATACGACTATATAGCGCACAAAAGATAATATGCAAATATTCATTTTCACTTCACCAAGTAATGACTCTTGGTCTCTGTTGATCGTTTTAAAATATTTGTTTCCTTCATGCTTCAGATTTACAAAACCAAATATGCATCAATTGTGCTTTCTTAACTGTTGATATAGTTTGAAATATTTATAGAGTACATTTAGTGGTATTTAAATGTTGCTGTTTTAGAAAAAAAAACGGACATCCTTAGTATTTCCTTTCACACTTCCTATGCAGGACATCTTTTGTTTCTGTGGGGGGTCAGGCTCCCTCCGTGTGCCTTCAGTCCACCTGGAAGGCTACCACCACCTCCACAATTCCTAGCCACTGGAGCAGCTGCAATGGACAGAGAAGGGGTCGGGGATGCCCATGTTCACGACACTCAAAGCACATCCCAGCCTTTCTGCAGTGCAGCAGACCCGCATGACACACCTGGGCCATGCAGAGTCAAAGCCCGGGCCAAGGATGGGCATGGCCAGACAAGGCTGGGCTGGGCCACCCCTTTCTACTACTCCTCTTCAGGTACACAAATAGTTTTAAAACACAGAAGGGACTAAGGGACCAGGGTCAAGTATTGTATAAAGGAACAAGGGTCCCTTAGATAAAAAGGACTATAGATTTAAATACCACATAGAATCACAATGAACTCTATGGAAAACATGCAATAAATCAGCATATTTATACCAAATGAAAATGAGAAAACAGTGTAGTGGGAAAACAAAATAGTCTTGGAAACCATAAATCATATTTTCTCAGGAATACCCCATGTGACAGAAAACACAGTTAAAGTCACAATTTTACAGTACTCTTGCTCATGTCAAAACATATATTATTTTACAGAGTCCAAGTTTCAATGCCTTATTTGATTGTTGGGATCATCATCTGCACATACAAATTAAGCCTGAGATACACATAAGTAGTCACTGACTAAATAACCAAGACCAGTTAAAAGCAAGGGAAGAAAAAAGGAGAAAAAAAGAAAGAAAAAAAAACATTGTGAGAAAAAAAGAAAAAAAGGAATAGATTAGATATCAGTATATGCCAAAAATATAATATAAATGTGCTGCCACATCATGCATCACATGCGGGAAAGTTTTGCCATACAGGGCCTCATGCTGTACCAACACTTGGATCAGGATGGCAATTGAAGCTAGTAAACCACTGAATGTGACGTAGAACAGTAAGGAATCAGGACCGATGTTTATAGTCACTGGTGTCACAAAAATAGGGAGCCCAATCAATGATTACACAAAGCAATAACGTTTTGTTCTGTGGTTACATTAATGCAAGGTTATGTACCATGAAGCTGTGAAGTAATTCCATGCTTAAGCAAACTAATCACTCACTGAGTAGCGCAGTAGAAGGGTTCTAATTGTAAAACCCACCAGAATAAACCTTTGTAGGGACATTTGTCAATTAAGAAGTCCTCAATAAATCGACCATAGTTATGAGCCTCAGTCAAGGTCCTCAATGGGCAATTATCAGTAATTACTGGAACCCCCCCAAAAAGCTACCAAATTATCAAGAATAGAACCAATTGTGCAGCATGCAAGTTACTAACTGACCTTATGGGCAAAACAAGTTACCGGATGTCCCCATCGGAACCAACAGAGTCTAGAAAATAGCGGAGCAAACCAATTATTACATGCAATAAAATTGGCGTTTTATAACCCATGTTACCAGCTATATCACTCACCTCAACAGCGTAAGGTGTACGCATGTGTAAGTTTCCTTTATACCGGCTCAAACCAGTTACTAATTGTAATGGAATCAGCGTTAGATAGCCAAATAATACCAACAATATCTTGCACCTAAAAAATATTCAAGTGTACACATGTGTCAGCATGCAAGGCAAAAGAATGCCTGGTGCCCAAAGCAGACACGCATAGCGTGCCCAGAGATTATAAACCAGGGAGTGCATTTAAATTAGAGTGGTGGCCATTCCGAAGAAAATGGAATAAAAAGTGAGAGAAAGCATGGCAGCCATCTTAGAAGAAAGTATTTCTTCATGTCAAGAAATAGCATACATATAAGTAAATATCGAATTAACAATTCCTTAGAACCCCCATAATACAGTAGGACAACTTAGCCCATACAGAACATTTCAAAGCAAGAAATGCTAAAAATTAAAAGGAATGCCAACCGCATTAAATGGCAGTAGCATAAGTGATTATTAAGAAAAACAGTGAATTGCGGGTTTGACATCTTACAGATGTAATATCGCCACAGACAGCTCTAACCCCAAAACAAGTCCCAATATACAGAGAGCCATAACATACTTACAATGAACAATTTAGAAGGTACCAACCATTAAGGGGATACACCACAGCAAGGTTGGTCACAACCAAAAGAGCTGATAAGTCTCACAGGGTCACTGTGTCTGGAAAGTTCATAAGCTTCAAATGAGTACAGTCCAGTCCTCTATTTTATTCAAACCAGAATGTAAACTATTGGTGCATAGTATCCATTTTAGTTTCTCCTTGTTGAGAAGCGCACCTAAATCAGCACCCCTCTCTGGTGGTTTGACAACTGTGATTACCTGCCAGCAAAGGTAATTTACAGTGTGTCCTTTTTCTATAAAGTGATCCACCAATGGCGTATTAGCAACCTGACATCGTAGGCGACTGCGGTGCTGACAAATGCGGATGCGCACCTTTTGCGTTGTTTGCCCGATGTAGATTTTATTGCATGGACAGAAAAATAGCGTATACAACCTTTATAGAATTACAATTAGAGAACCTAGAGAAGTTAAATACTGGCTGTGCACCTACTGCATTTTCAGAGGCTCTCTATGCAAGCACAGAAATAACTTTGTCTTAGAAAAGAAATGATTCATACCTGCAAATGAAGCTAAGCAGATTGTAGTTATCTTTAGGAAGGAGAGATACTTGGTGCAGGAGCTCTTGTCGTGCCTATAAACAGAAAATATTATGTGCAATGTATGCAGATGAAAATGTGCACAGTGTAAAAATGGTAATCTTCACTGTCAGTATTGAGACACACCCGCCCCTCAGCCAAACATGTCGCGCAGCAGCTGGTTTACTTCTATAATTTTGTAATCATTTTTTTTGTAAAGTGTTTCCGTAAACTAAGACCATTTTGGACTGCCTTAAACTAGGAAAGAGTTTCTGGATTATGAAGTATTTTTGTCTTGGTTTAAGATACTCTTAAAGCTATCATGAAGACTTCTTCCAAAATTATCCCTTACTTTAGGAATGTCATTTCTAAAACTCAGTCATGACCGTTTTCTGGAAAAAGGACAGCGTAGTGAATTTGTGCAAGAGATGAATTTACAATAACTTTGCAATTTACACTAACATTATCTCTCTATCCATTACTTCTCCAGATACTACACAGGGGCTACTGGCTAATCTGCATTGTGAAAAATCCTGAGTTTAAAAATGTTTTGTTACTTTAAATATCTGGAACGGGGAGGAAAGAAAAAGAACAAATCTGGATTAATTTTAGAGAATGAACATTTCATTCTTTATCGCATAAAGTATAAGAGAAGCTCATCATTATTTAATCTAACAGCAACATTCTGATTAATAAGGAAACAACAAGAACAAAACAGACAGGGCAATTCTGGCTAGTAGGTTCAATTTCAATGTTAGCAATAGATACAAACACAGTTTCAGTGACTGACTTAGTTTAAAATTAATGGATTATGATTTTTGGAACGCAGACCCCTTTTTGTTTGCGTTCAGCCACCCCTATCAGGCAATTTTTTTTATTGCAATATTTAAATGTGATAGCACCGTAATAAGTCAACAACAACCGACTTTAAAACACCCCACCATTCTAAAATGATGGGTGTAATGCTGTTGTCTTCTGAAGGGTGAGAGCATTATATTCACTCCTGTGATTCATTATGCCCGCTGGGAGTTTTATCTATTCACTACAAAATCCATGATATACCACTCCTGTTAGGGACCAATCCTGGCTCTGTGTGGTTTGAAATCAAAATACGTTTATGAGGTGACAAATAGGTTGGTAGATGGTGTCTGGTGATGCAATACTTACAAAGTCTGAAGCTCTCAATCAGAGCTCTTGGAAGCTAGCATGGCATTACATGATGCATAGTTCAGATCAGGTAGTCAGTTGTTTTTTCCATAATTGTGCAGGGGTGATATTTTCGTAGAGTCCATGTTTTTAGCTTACTAGTAGCCTAAGCCTGCTGTGCCGAAGCAGCAGTATGTCCTGTACTCAAGCTTACTGAAATGAGGGGCTGTTTTAAATATATTCTCCTTTTTCTGGGCAGTTAAATGTCCCCAACTGGTAGGAGCCATGCAGTAGCAGCTAGCAGTTTGACGTTCCTGTAACATGAATGCATGGTTGCAGGAAAGGTCGGCACCTGAATCGTTCTGCCAAGGTGATTGTTCCTAAGCATTTCCCTCCACACACTACAGCGAGCATTGGCAAAGCAAAAATGTCATAGACCCAGGTGCAACCAAGGAATACAGGCCATCGTCAGCTGGGTTCAGTGGGCCTAAGAGGCCCCGGCACTGATGTCACTCTCTCTATTGCACTGTGGATACTGGAAGCCACCTTGATCATGTATATAGGGGAGGCCTGAGGAAATGAAGTATGGAACAGTGCAAGGATGAAATGACACTCGTCACACTCAGCATTGGATGAACTATACATTCGCCATCATCTCTTTTATTCAATGTGCATGGCCAGGCTTGATTTTCACATTTTTTGGCTCAATGTGACCCTCCTTTAAGGTACAGTGCTGCATTAAATACCAACATAAACACTCCTTCACTTCATCACTATAATGAAAAACAGGAAAAAAGCTATTGTTTAAATCCTAGGGCCAACCACAAGGTATTTCGGCCTGCATCAAGGTCTTCTATTGACTACAGCTTGGGAGAGTGCTAGACTCAGTGTCAAAAACCTATATCTTGGTTCTCATCAGACCCTGGGTGACTTGCCAGGAGGGCACTCTCTTAAAGGAAAGTACTTGAACACCTCTAAAAACCAGAAATGTGTGTCTTTGCACGTTGCAGCTGGGGAAGAACTTAAGGGCTTTACATATTTCCACTGCAATCACATTCGTGCCAGTCCACCTGCTTGCACAGCTTCTCTTAGGCTGGTATTTTGTATCACCAGTCTGATACACTTTTTCAAAATGATTTAATTTGCCCCTGGGGAACACTGGCGACCCTTGGTGAGATATTCTTCCTCGGATGGAGCTTTCTCATAAGAGTACCAGATACCCACCAAGCTCCAGGATGTTTGTCAGTACTATAAGCTATCTGGATGTTCACTATAGATTTGCAGTTTAGAGGATTGGCAGCCTTTAATAATTCACCCTGTTAATGTTTTTTGTGGCCCACTTAGTGTTCAGTGCATCCAGCAGCATCATTAACTTATTCTATGGTCTTATGTTTGAATGTCAAAAATATTTGACGCAGGACCGAGTCCAATAAATGGGGCCAAGGTGTGCTACCAGAATATTATCATGTATAAATATTGCATCCTAAATAATGTTTAAACAAATGGCACCTCATTCTGGATGGTAAAAAACATTCTACAGCCAATTAGATATTTTAGTAAACACTATTTACAACATGATATTTTTAAGTCAGACAATAGTCCTGCATGAGATATATTCTCATAGTCAACAGAAGCCAAATGGAGCCCATGTCGGCGGCATCTGTAATTCTCAAAACTGATTTCATTGAGAGAACAGCACAATCTCACTATTCACTGCTGCCACCTCACAGTGTTTCTCTCCAGAGAGATATAAGAGTGATAGGGAGATGGTATGTCCACTCGGATCTTAATATGATTGCAGCCGTAATAGGGCTACCTTCCTTTGAGATGGCAGACTCTAGCAGAAAGCAGGTTTCGGCAATTCCAACACATTCAGAGAGGCAGTCACACCAGGTTCAGGACAGACACTCCAATCATGCTTATGTCCCCTCAGTTACGGACATAAGCAGTATTGGAGTGGCATTTGAATGCCCCAACACCCATCACAATCGTGCACAGTGCAATTTGCACGGTTTCTAGTTATTAAGCCTGTATGGACATGCCTGGTGATGCGGGGTGAGTGAAGCTCACTGCCTCCATCTTAACACAACCCTCCTCAAAGGGTGCATGTTGCGCAGGATCACTACATAGTAGCTCACTTATACCCTGGAGGTGTTCCTCCAGGCATCCTCTCAAAAAACACGTTGTATACTTGTGTCGGTCTGATAAATGTCCCACACCAGCATGGTCTTCAGAAGCTTGTTTCCCCCAACGTGTGTTTCAATAATGGGAGCATATACAGGCTTTTAGTTAATCATCATTGAAACCTGTGAAAATTAATCTAAGCCACCTTAAGAACTCTTCTAGAATATCTATTAGAGCTGCATCCCTTTCAGTCACACAGGACGAAGCATCTTTATTAAAACACCTCGAGTCCCACTACAGGAGGCACAATAATGCCTGGATTGCTACTGTGAAAGGGACATGACCAGGGTTGGCTCCTCCATTACTGCGGAGAACTGTCCCCTCCTCCCCGCCCCACCCCCCACCAGCAGCAGAAGCTGCAAACCTTTCACTAGGTTTATTATCCCTTCGTGGTGAAAGGGGCGGCGCCACGGGGGCGACAGGCAGCGAGGGGAATGCACAGAGCATTCCCCTAAGAGCACATGTGTGTTTGGCCAGCTGTCTCGGGCCAGCCAAAGACACATGAGGCTCTCTCCTGCCCGGCACTGTGTTGCTGGGCTTTATAGGGCCTGCACAGGCTCCAACTCTGCCTGGGAGCACCCAGTCAAGGCACTGGAAGGCTGGGAGCCTGTGCCTGCCTGCAGTGACAACGAGGGTGAGAGAGGCGGCGTGACAAACAAGGAGCTACGTTTTTTTTTGTTGTTTTTTTTTATTAAATGTCACACCCCCACCGCCTGCGTGCTGCATCAGCCCTGCCCCTTTACAGGTCAGCGAGTGGCAGCTGGGCATAACACTATTTTCCATGTGGCAGTTCCCTCGCATTGTTTCACTTTGAACAGTGGCAGAGGCAAGGCAAGCTTGTGACTGCATTACAACCCAGAGAAACCAGTCCCTAACTTTTGCCTAAGCTCCCAGATTCTAAATATGTGAAGACTACACTAAGAGGCACCATGATGATCTAACTAATACTAGAACAATCCCTGAAGCCAAAGACAAAAAATGTGGCCAGGGTTCACCACGGACTCAGAGAATGGGCAACTTCACAACACACTGCCATCTACAGCCTGAAGTCTTGTCTTGCATGAAAGAAATCCGAGGACCTAGTTGGGTACTAAGGGGCATGTGTATGAGCTCCTTTTGCTGCCGGAGTGTCCTTTTTTGTGACTGTCTGGCAGCACAGACTATAAAATCATATCTATGAGGCCACACAGAGCCACTTTTCCTGGCTTTGAATGGCCTCATAGATGTGGAGTAAGGAAAGGCAGCACAATTTGCTGCATTGCCTTACTCTGTGTTAGGCAGGCATTCCGTGGGTGATGCAATGTTTGCTCCCATGCAACAGCCATGGACTTTGATGCTTCCCCAGATTTACAAAACCATGTAAACCTTGGGATGCTTCAAAACCTTCCGTCTCCCAAGGTGAGGGGTAACAAGGAGAAATATTTTTATTTCTCCTCGTTTTTTCATCTTTCCATGTGTACTGCATTCTGCAGCACACATAGAAAAACGAAAACACCTATAAGAATTGCTTTTGTCCAGGAAGATGCCTCCTCCTGCATAAAAACAATCCTTGCCGAAACGGTGACAGTGCAGGGGGAAAGACAGGAAAGCACTGTATTTCCTAAATACAATGCATTCCTGCCCTTTCACTTAGGCGTAGGGCAGCGCAGCAAGATGACTTGATGCGCTGCCCTACGCCAAATCCCCGTAAAGGAGGGCCTCAGTTTGTAGACAAAAAAGAGGACTTTGGCAGCCAAACCAACGATGCTCACTGAAAGAGAACTGATGCCCCTCTGATAAACCTGTGCAAACATTTTCCTCTGCATAATAAGGACTTATAAGCAAATACATTGCTTTGCAGGACAAGAGATACTCTTCAACTTTCCAATGGAAAGACCACGTAATATTCTGACATGTAGCCAACATAAAGGACCACGATATACATGGATCAGCCCTTTCCTAAGCACCTGTAAGCAACAAACCAATTGGTAAGGATGGTCTTTAGTCCCTGAACATAGCTTGCTTGAACTTCGTTTGATGCCTACTTGTGCAGTAGGTTGCAGACTGAGAACTGATATTCAGACCTATATTCTTTTTCTGACCAGTCTTGATAATAATCCCTTTGAAGAGAATAAACGTAATTTGGCAATGACCCATGAATTATGTCTAAATTCTAATTCTAGTCCTATCCAACAATGAAACAGCTTGTGTCTGGCTCTGCAGAGTGACCCATGATGTCCCAAAAACTGCAGTTGATCGAAAGGTAGGCATGGCGCTACGGGGACAAAAGAAACATTTGTACCTTATCTTCATCAGTGTTTATAAATTGACCACACAACAGGAAATCCTCGTACTGCGACCAGGGTATGACTGGCTCAGGAAGCTCCCGCAGGTACAATTTGAACAGGGACGCCACGGTGTGCACATCAGTGTCTCTGCATGAAAAGTGGAGAAAGTGTTACAAAATAGTGAGGGGTAAGGTTGATAGTGTTAGTACAGGTGGAATAAATACAAACAATACCGACTTCAACCAATTTATACATGTTGCGATCTGGGTCTAGACTTCTAGGTTTCTATTGAAAGAATAGTGTAGGCCACAGCTGATATTGGACCTACAGGTTTATTGCTTATATGTGACAGAAGTCATATTACTGAAATAAGCTGTGCAGCCTGCAGTCCTGGCCATATAATGTGTCCCATTCTCGCAGACTGGTGGTCATGCCATATGTCTTTAATGTCCAGCCTGGTTAGTATTGGTTCCCTGTCAGGGCAGACACAATAGTTCAGATTTGGAGCTGGAGGGAAGAGGATGACATGGCAACCCATTCTGTATGTGTTGTGTAGGAGAACTTGCCTTCAGAAACAAAAGGTCGGGGTTGAACTTGCTTAGAGCCCTACCTTGGGCCCTTCTTGAGAACATCATGGGTACTCCCAAGAGTCTTGGATTCCTGTTCAACTCAGCTGAGTCTCTGCTTGAGGTACTAAATCGCAGTTGATGAGGGGGCAATCACAAAGCACTGGTTGTTAGGTGGGCCTCTAAGATACTTATGGGTTTGAGTGCTCCAATGGGCCCCAAAGATGCAATGATTGAGTTCCATAGTATGGCATGCTGTATTCTATGAAAGGTGAGGACATGTGTATTTTGATTGTACTTTTCAAACAAAAAAGAGGAAGATAGAGGAAAAAAACTCAGAAGGGCTCATCCTTCTACTGATATATACCAAGAAACGTTTAAATCCCACTGTTTTGTCATATATTTTTACAACTTGATTATTCAATTATGACAGGGAGCCCACAAAGATGTGGGACACCACCTCAATTAAGGCTATTACCTATGTCATGAATCCTCATGAATGGAAAGCCACCATCTTGGATCACAGTAGCGGTCTAGTGTTTCCTTCTGAGCAGCGAGGACACCATATCCATACATTGCCATCACCTGCATTCAATATCTAATCCCTGCGGGAAAGAGGGCGGTAGCATTCGGGCCCTGGGTTGGCATACATAGGTCATTGCACTGAGGGGAAGCTTTGGAGTAGTTAGTACAGCAAAGCCCCCACAACTACTGTTTTGAAGTTCTGCCATTGAAATTATTCTGATATGCTGATATGTCTCTCTCACTGCTCCTACCTTTTTTACTATATAGAGTCTGACTACAAACTTCCCTCTCCAACGGAGGACCCAAGATGCAAGAACTTTGCATTGTCTATGTATGTTTTGTGCTTCTACATATATTCTGTGTTCTGTGTTGTGTGTAACAAGGTTCATTGGTTTCACTAGAAAAGTTCACCTCAATAAACGATGTATTGTTCTTCACCAGACCTTTCACTATAAGGTGTCTTTATTAACATTACGTGCTCATTATAAGTATAAGTAGTGTGTTTTAACTCTGTATTATGGCCAATATCTTGGCAGGCTACCACTCCCATTATGTATTACAGATTATCAAGGAGTAACCCCAACTATGTGCTGTTTTTCCTATATCATTAGCATGCAGAATATGTGAAGCTATGCGCCACTATAAAAGGAGTGGTCCCAGGGAGTCAGATCCTTGGTCCTGACGAAAAGCCATGGGGTTGGCATGAAACATGTAGACCAGACCACTAGATTGGCAGATACATCATCACCTATACTTTAAATCAAACCCGTTTTTAATCATACAACCGGGAGGCCAGAAATAAAACAGTGTTTACCTACTAGGCATGTATTTTTAACTTTCACTATCTACATAAGACCCCCCTCTACTCCTACTTTTCATCATTTAGAATATTTCCATAAGTGCTTCCACGTAAATCGTAGGTCGCAGCATGCCCCGTTCCACAGTGGAACGGGATGAACCCAATGATGAAGCATGCCACCAAGGGGCAACCAGGGTGGGTGAGGGTTATATAAGAAAAGCAAGCGTGTTTTTTCTTGTTTGGAGGATTAGTCCACGTCGAAGCAGATGGACTCTTTTTGTTTCTAGGTATTCTGATTGTACTTCTGTTAGAAAGTTATCTGTTAATTCAATGAGTGTAGGGTCTTGGTAGGAGCATTAGGCGCTGGGGGGGGGAGTGGGGAGCAGATGCTGCATTTGATGTGGAATGTGACTGTGGCTTCCACAGAGAGCCAGTGTTGTGCATTTTGGGAGGGTTTGATGTGGCCTATTTTTTCAGGTTGCATGTCTGATTTTGCACTCAATGCATCTGTTAAATAAACTTCTCAGGAGCTGTAGTATTTTTCTGAATTTCACAAATGCCTCTACTATTCATTTGGTAATATTTATGTGGCAAATGCTCTATACCACTGGTATTTTAGATTTTGTACGAACTCTTGTTATATGACAATATTACAGGTTCTATTAGAATTGCTCTGTACTATGGTCTCCCATGATTCACTGCATTGCGGATCCTAATAAAAGGCCTTTCCTTTCGCTTACAGGATCCAGTACCTTCTTCCAGAGCCCAGTGCACATTGCTTTGCAATATTCTCAGTGTGCAGTGACCAGAGGAGAGCTTGTCAGGTCCACCCAATGATTTAATTAGGTAAGTGATAATAATCTACAGCAAAATGAAGGCTAAAGATTGTTTCTTTTCACAACTATATTAACATACAAGAGATGGAGAACTCAGTGTTTAAGTTAACACCAACGTTTCTTACGTTATTGGTTGAAACGGGGGCAAGTCCCAAGCAGCAGGGTATCAGACACCCTCCGATTGGGGCAATATTGTGTCTTGAAAGCATCTCAGTACTAGGATATTCGTTTTGGTGCAACTTAAAAACAGGGAAAGTTCTCCCATATTCAGTGCAGTCGTGTTCCTTCTTCATTCTCCAGCTGGTTATAACTTGTTTCACCTGTGTAACA
This sequence comes from Pleurodeles waltl, assembly GCF_031143425.1. Lineage (NCBI taxonomy): Eukaryota > Metazoa > Chordata > Amphibia > Caudata > Salamandridae > Pleurodeles > Pleurodeles waltl. Next base: position 677,894,665 of record NC_090450.1, on the reverse strand, counting down.
ATTTAATTTCCATTCTTGGTTTTTCAATGAGTTGAGCCAATGACTGCGTGTAAATATTTAAAAGTAACTGATAGGAAAGGTCCATGTGAGATAAGGGCCTAAATGATTGATCCACCCATGTTCGATTGTCTATTCCTGTCCACGACATCCATCTTCTAGTTAAAATATAAGTTTCTGTTGTATCGTAAGCCACAGATAATTCAAGCAAAATTATGGCTCCCTTATGTCTCTCTTCCACGCTGGTAACAAGGTCCAGCCACCTAACCCACTCTTGTAGGTCAAATCCTGCCTCAAATGGACCCTTCCTCATGATAGTGGATTATCTTGTATTGTTCCACAAAGTTTTTAATTCTGCTGTTACCTAGGTCTCTGCAAATTTGCTTAGGTAATGGTCGTTTGAAAGAGAAGTGGAAAGAGTTAACTATATCTTCTTAAGACTGTCTCCACAAAGTTCAGGATCAGCAGCAGGGTACAGAGACGTCAGTCATAGGCCTATAGCAAGGGGAGGTAGCTTTTTTCCTTAAAAAGGGGCACTTCTTATTAAATAATATATAAGAAATAGGCAGACGTACCATGCACTTGTAACATAAGATAAGTTGTATAACATCATTAAGTTTTACATAGCGGTAATTTAGTTCCCTATTATTACACTATAAATCATATACAAAGCCTATAACGTACTGGCAGAAGGACCTGGCCAAATGAGTACCAGTAAATTCTCATAACACCTCCCAGAGGATCTGCTCTCTACTTGCAGTCAGGTGCTGACATGCAACTGCGCACCACGTATGACCTGCCAGGAGAGCCAGGTACTGATGAAACACGAGACCGAGCAGACTTGGCACACCAGTGGCAAGCTGATCCAGATGTGAACTGTGTTGGCCTTACATTCAACCCAGGCAAGTTCCTACAGGTGCGCTGCCTGATGAAAGGGAGATATGGCAGTAGAAAGAGCACCTGAAGATGCTCAGCTGCTTGCTAGTGAATATGAACAATTAAATTATTGATCATCCTGCGCTTCAATATTATATCCTTTTTTATTCACAGCAATCAACCATGTCGGCTAATTAGAATGTGGTCCTATATACATCATAGTTTTAAGCATTTAGATTTAACACGACAGAGGATGATACAATTTGAGTGGCTCCTCCTTTATTGACTCAAGTGAGAAGTTAGTTTCAACTCCAAACTTTTATTCACCACCCAAAAAATAATTAGAATGTTTTCCACTGCCAGTCAAAGAGAGTCATACTAAAATCTCACCTGTGTAACCTCTTCCAGAACTAGACAATATTTGTACAATCTTACACCAAGGACACCCAGGTCTATATTAGATTCTTTGGGGTCAGTAGATCCATAACTACCTTAAAGAGTCCTTAGTGAGATAATAAGATGAACGAGTCAAAAGAGTCTACACTTCAATAGTACAACATTGAACTTCTTTTTTTGGGGTAGCACAGAGATGATTCTTGATGGGATTACTTCCCTCTAACCACCAGGGCTTTTTGGCCAGCAAATTCTAATAATGGAAAAGGTAAACTATCACAGACATTGTGATATTTATCAACAAATTGTCTATTAGCAATCAGATCCACACAATAATTAGCAGGTGTTCCTTTAAACTTAGTAAACTAAGACATAATCTCATGCAACTCTGGTTGATATACAAGATCAATGTACTCTCAACAGGTTTGTATCTGGTTTATGTACCTATGCCACATAGCTATCATTATTGCAGATGCAGAGGAGTGTGAAGGGCACACTGCACCCCAATTATTAATATGTTTTACTACCCAACTAGAGGAGTCAATTTCATTGCCCGCATAGAACCCTATGGTATATTTGCTATGGGACAGAATCTAATCAATCTAGCCAATAAACAGGGTCATCTCAAGGTATCATGGAGCCATTGGTAAGGTGCAATTTTTCCACCCTCTTGCGCCCTTTACATGTACATCTCTCAAGACACACTACAAAACAAATCAGAGCTAAATGTTGGTGCTATCTAGGAACCCCAATTAGGGAGTGCCTTCGGTAACTGAGTCTGTGGCCTATTTGTATAGCGATCCATGATAGTTGGACTTCCTCTCATTTGTTTAGTATCAGAAGATTCCCAAAAGGCATATCTTATGTGTCTTGGCAGAAAATTATGAAAGAAATGAAGGAATTTTTGATGCAAAACGGTGTCTCCTTCAGATATTATTTTTACAGCTATGATATTTTATGAATTGAGAATCAGAAATGTCAGAAGACACAAATAATGTTCTTTTTGGTTTGTTCTTGTCCTTTCTAAAGTATGAAATAAATGGATTGAGGCAGTCGCTATGCACAAGAGTACAAAGGCCACACTCAAGAACTTTGGATGAAAAAGTTCAGGTGGCAATAAACAGGAAATCAAGCTGCTTCTCCTTCCATGGAGACCCACATTAGTGGTTACCATGTCTAGGTCTTTAATTGCATTAATCAATATCATAATAGAATAAACTCAGTTTAGGATTGCTGAGTTTTATGTTCCTGTGTCCTCAGAGTCATTAGTACTGTGAGGTTACTTTATAGAATTAAACTGTTGGGCAAAGGCTTAGAGCACATGGTGCTGCACTGCCCCTAAATTAGAAGGTTGCCAATGATATCCATCTCTGACCTGAGCTGGATGGTCTTGGAAGTGGATTGTTGTAGGGTGGCCTCTAATTTCCTATGGAATCAGATAGGTCGTTGTAAGGGAGGAATCAATGCTGGATAACAAAATGGGGTCCTTAAGATCTGGTAGTTCTTCGCTCAGAACTGGGCAGTGATATGTGTGATGTGATGATTTGGCATGGGGGCTTAGGTCTTGGGTGCACCAAGGATACCCTCACTCTGTTTCCAAATAAGAAAGGAATGGTGGGCAGTCATACATTGCTCTAAGATGCCAACTGTTTGAGTGATGTCAGAAGTACCCCAGTGCAGTTTACAAATTGTTATTTATTTAGTTAGTTAGTTAGTTAGTTATTTAGATATTTTATAGAGTGTTCTGTGTCTCCTTCTGGTTACTTAATTTCAAGAGTACGGTAAGAATACCTAACGATGAAATAAAGAAAGAAGGAAGTTAGAGCCCAAAGAGAGACAGGAGGGCTGTCTGATATTCTTCACTCCCTGCCACTGGATGTGTGAGTGTTAGTTCAATGCACACTGGCCTACTTCTCTAGTTACAACTTTACTGAAAAGGTCCTCTCCTGATTTCCCCTGAGGCTTGGGTTGTGTGAATTCCAAATTTTGGATTCATGAAATGCCACCGATCTGCCATGTTCATTAAGTATAGCCCCAATGAAGCTTGTGCTAGCTGCCTGCAGATTTTGTGCCTATGTAGTGAATGGCCAATTCACATAGGTAATTTTGGCCTTAACCCTGCTAAGCTTTTGCAGGGTTCAAAGAGCATTCACATTCATTTTTACATCTTCTGGAAGCCAGTGGAGGGCTGTTAAGGTTGGTTTTCTGAGGATGTGCCATGTTGAAGCACATTCTGGCTGTTGTGTTTGGAGCCTCTGAAGTCTGTCATTAAAGATCTTTGAGAGCCTGATGTAAACAATGTTGCATTACTACAGATGGGCCCACAGGGGCTTTCGACAGTTTGGAGGAGTGGAAGAATCTCTTTAAGACAGCAGTGAAAGCTGCAATTCGATGCCCTAGATGACTGTCTGTCTGGGAAAATGTAGGCCAGTTAAGAGACAAATATCACTATGTCCCTGATATTCAGTGTAATTTAAGATGATGCATATAGATTATAAGGCAATTGGAATTTCAGCAATTAGGATTCCTGCACTGGTTCATTCAGACAAAATAAACTCTTTGGTGAAGCAGAATGAGTGATCCAGACCAGTGTACACGATAGCCTGATTCTCAGGCCAGTTTTCCACTTAAAAATGGAATTGAATTGAATACCCTTGAGGTTTGCATGATCCTGTTCTAAAACCCTATCCCATGGGTGCAAACACAAAAGATATGATCCCATGACATTTCACTTGATAACTTCCCAGTTGACAAATCATTTACTTAACTCAAATTTGTTGACAGCAATTGAAGAAAAGATAAAGAATTCAGTCCAAGGTGGAGCCAGTGGATGCAGTCCATTCCTTAAGTCTCTTCAGCAATACACTACAGCAAGACGCTGATAGGTGGAGGACTAGTAGGGCTCTGTTCTGTTTTACAGCCCAGGATGGCTTAGGTCCTTTCATGACAAAAGCCGGTAGGAGATGAGCCCTGATCGGTAGTCACAGAAGATGGGGCTTAGTTTAATGTATTTTACAACTGCCCTGTAACCTCCCTACACATGATCCTACTGGGATACAATAGACTGGCATTTTGTCAGATGTTGGTTGGGCTATTGTGATCGGTGGATGGTTTCTTTGGCAGGTGGCTGACAGAAAGGGCAAGTTGATCAGGTCAGTGAGATCTGCCTCAAGAAATGGGATTTCTTTATAGTTAGGACAGGTGTGGTGAAAGCTTCAGCTATGGTCTCTTGGGCCATCCTTGCTACTTCCTCTTTTGTCTCTGTATGGAAAGAAATGAAGGAAGGTTAAATCAGAGGTGAATACATGTGAGAATAAAGTGACAGTTTAGGGTTGCTAGAGAGGGAGTCCTGGATTCTTGTAATTTTAGAATCAAAGAACAGGAAGAGATGTTTGCAATGCTGGAATGTTATATGCAGAATATGTTTTAAGACTTGAAGACTGCTCATTTCCCATTTGATGAAAAAAAATCACCAAGTTTGTTTTATGGCCCAGTTGATAGGCAGGTCTTGGTATCAATTTTAGCGTTCTTGATGGGCTTCTCGTAGCTTTGGTATATTGCTCTTGAATCATTTTTTGCCCATTGAGTTTCACTATTTGCATTTAAGATTGGGGTTGCTCTATTTATGCTAATCTAGGTCTTTGTTAAACCTTTTGTTGGCAGATTTGATAATATTTTTTTATTTTCTGATAGGAAAAGAACATGTTTATCCAGACTGGATAAGATTTAAAGTACAGATTTTCTAGCAAGACTTTGGAATCAAAAACAGTCAAGCAAGTTGTTTTATTTGAGGCTATGACCAGGCCCTGCACCCAGTGCCCGCTAGGCTGTGCCTAAATGGGTTGAGTAGGGGAGAGGTTGGTGGTGGGCAAGGCCACAGGCCAAGCCTTGAACCTTGTGCTGTGTGGTCTGGACGGTGTTCATGCACAGTCACTTCGGATATGATGCAACTGATTCCTGAATATCATAAAGAAACAAGAAAGTCACTCAAAAACGTTTCTAAAAGTAGGTTACCTTTGATCTTCGACATCTCAGAAATTGCATTTCAAAATCAACATTTAAAGTAACATTGTCATTATAATGCAAAACCAATAACACAGAAGTTCTACTGCTAATGTGTTGTGTGCTATCTTTTGTGCCGCCACCATTCAGTGCATATGAGGTAAAGCACAAGATCACTGATGATATCTCAAATGACAACACTGAATACATCACTAATTACATCTCAGATTGATACATTGATGACATCAATTATAAGATCACATATGACATCAGCAATGAACAAAGGTTTGAAGAAATGGGGCATCGACACAGCAAAAGGACAAAAGCCAATCCAATCCCCACTGTGCATGACTGAAGAACGTGTATAGCTGGTTCTGTAAGCTTGCAATTTTGGAGGTCAGTGAGAAAGAAATTGGAAAACTGCACATGCCCATGAACAGTAGGGTATGTCTATGTGGTGGCAGGATAGGGAGTGGCTAAAGGCCAGGCTCTCCAATCTACTACTTTTGTACAGGGCCAAAGGCATGGTTAAAGGTTTGAGTTATATATATCACAACAAGTGCTTGAATAGTGAACAACCTATGCTGCAATTTACTGAAAAGGTCACCAAAGGGAAACAAACTAGATATTTGAGATGTTGCCTCACCCACAACTTATAGTGGCATGCTTCAACCTCAACACCACCCCACACCCGAGTAGGACAATACCTCTCTGGTGGACTCAACTTTATAGGGAGCTCTTAGATATTTTTTGCCACGATACTAGCAGGGGTCTCCACCTCTTTCTATTAGAATTGCACTAACAGACGTATCTAATAAGGGGAGTGCATTATATACACTTATGCATGATTATACAATCTCTAACAAGCAAATCATTTCTGTGGCTTTCCCCATGATCAGCAGAACCACATCATTTGCCATCTCCAATGAGAACAAATGATGATGGATGCATTAATGTTTTGTCTTTTAAAGCTATTCTTACTGAATAATCAGTGTGTGGCTATAGGAGAGGTGCCTTCCTATCACGACCAAGGTGTCCATAAGTGGTTAGGGTAAGTTTTCAGAAGCAAGGTGTGAGTGAATTTCTGCCCTTGCATGTGGAGACTGTTTTTATGTTTTACAGTATGTATTTAGACATAAGAAATATGCACCATGTCCGTTCATTTGCAGTTTCCACGAGTTTGGCGAGTATGCTGTGAGAATATTTTTAGTTAGGGAATAGATTATCAATGATACCTGAAAGACATTACTGGTGGTGATGGTATTCCTCTATGATTTGTTATGCATTTTATATCTTATTTCAGATAATCGCCACGTGTAAGTGCCTATGTTGGACTATGAAACTCAGGTATGAGACCTTTATGCCGCATTTACATCCATGGGATGTATTCACTAGTTAGTCAGGGAGTTCCCAAGCCTTGAAGAAGACCGTTGACCTGCACAGACTTAGACATTAGTCAAAATATGTTAGGAACTATGGGGGTTATTCTAAATTTGGAGGAGGTGTTAATCCGTCCCAAAAGTGACGGAAAAGTGACGGATTTATCACCAGCCGTATTACGAGTCCATTATATCCTATGGAACTCGTAATACGGCTGGTGGTATATCCGTCACTTTACCGTCACTTTTGGGACGGATTAACACTCCTCCAAAGTTAGAATAACCCCCTATGTGTAGGTAGGTAGGTGAATCATTGTTCTTCACAATTTACCCACTTACACCATCTTTTAACCATAGCTAGGGTACCCGTGAATAAAAGGAAACCCTTTAGGTATACCCTTAGGAATTTGTACATTTCTGCTGGGCCCTGCTATTGTCCTGACATAGAATATGTAAGAACTGCCTATCAGGTTGAATTCACCACAGTGGCATTGTCCTAGTCGGGTGAGGCGGCTGCCGAGGATGAAGCATGCATGATAAGTTGTGGGTGAGGCGAACTCTTAAATTTCTTATTTGATCCTCTCAAGTGAACTCTTCAGTGAAATGCAGCATAGGTTACCTGCTCCTCAAGCACGAGTTGTGATACATATCTCTGATTGTTTGTCCCTTGACCATGTGCATAGAATCCCTTGGGTTGGCTATGTGAAAGCCGCTTTTGCCAGCATGGGCATGGAAGATGTATTTTATAATCATCACTCCCTGCATCCCCTGGAGCTCAAAAGGGTGAAAGATCTGTTTTTAGAATGTGTAGTATTTCAATGAGAGGACACAGAGCTGATGAAATCCATGGTACAGGCCACATGTTGTTAAAATCTGTTCATGGTATGAGCCTTATTTCTTCCTTATAGCTAACCAGAGGAACAGATGATGTGTTTTGGCGAGATTCAGGTTTAATCTGTTGCATCATCTTTTGGCATTCCCCAGTAGATTAAGTCGCACTGGCACTTTGTGGCCCAGTGGCTGCGACAGTATGTCTCCACACAATACCCTACAGTTTGTGCTGTTATGAAAATATGTTAGCATGCCCAGGAAGTTCTTTATTCTCCTGTTCCTGAAAGGCCTGAGTTTCATTCAAGTTCGTCCAGCGCATATGCACTTGCAGCTCCTACCGAATGTACATGTTTTATTTGCTGTCTCATCATGCTTTCTATGTGCAGCTTTGAGATCTAGGTGCTGTAGACCCGACTAATCTTGTTGGTGCTTGTGGGGAATTTGTTTAATTAATGTATTATCAAAACTCTTTTTCCTTCTTTTATCACCTTTATGTTTATTTCACAATGTGTGTTTATTTTTACAGTTTTACAAAATGTATGTATTGTGATTGTATGTTCTTTTTATGGTTATATCTATAACCGAATAAAGATTTATATAATGAAGTTGTGGGTGAGGTGATCTCTGAAGTCTCTTATTTGATCCCCTCAGGTGACCTCTTCAGTGAAATGCAGCATAGGCTACTCACTCCTCATGCAGGAGTTGTGATATATATGTTGAGTTAGATGGATTTGCTTGGGCGTCTATCCTTCCCCTCTCTTTTGGAGATTGTACAGGGGCTTAAGTTCACAAGTAGGTTTACCACAGGATCCAGCCAAAGGCCAGGCCCTATGCTCCACCCTTGTTTTATATAGCTAGATACTGTACACCTGCATGGGATTGGGCGTCCAGAAACTTCTGTGTATGCCTAAAGGCCATGACTTATTGGGTCAGAATGCGCATGACACGGGTGCAGAGCTTGGCTGTGGGCCAGGTCTTGTGCCTCGTGGTCTCTTGCAAAAGCTGTGTATAGGTTGTTCTTTGGCATGGCCTGCCCAGATACTGCTAAACATAGCCGAAGACCATACACACCTGGTTCAGTAAGGTGGGAGCTAGTAATCAGAGCACACTGCACAAGGGCTAAGGTATAGTCCTGCTGCATGGAATAGACTGAACACATAAACCAGGCCCTGTTCCAACAGACAGCTGCACAATGCTGAAGGCCTACACATCACGATTAGGTTGGACATGGGCTTCTATATGCCCAGAGATCGCTGCACATGGATACATTTAGTGCAAATCTGGTGTGGTGGTGATAGGAGAATATGGAGCAAATCCTGGCCACAGGTCAGTCGTTACACCCCAAGCTTGCTGTTCATGGCCAAGGAAGTGCACAGCATGACTGGGTTGGACTGGGTGAGGGATGGCACATGGCCTAGCTATATGCAAAGTTGTGCTCCAGTCAGTACCTCAACTAAACCATCTGTCCATGTCATGGGTTCATGTGCCATATACTCTAAAGGAAGAGCTTTGCCTGCAGCCAGATCATAAATGATCCCCTGTTCTGCACAATTCAGCTAGCCAGATCATACATCAGCCCTGATCCTGCACAACCCAATTGTGCATGACCTTGTACCATGCTCAGCAAATTCTGGGAGAAGGACTTGGCCTTTGACTCTGCACCCAATCAGGAGAACACATGGGCTCAGTTTCGGGTAGGCCATAAGCCAGAACCGGCACAAGAGAACCTAGAGAACCTGATGCCTATGGCCCCATACACAAAGCAGACACTCTTTCAAATATTGAGTAAGTAATTCTGAAAACTCAAAAAGAATCATGCCTGTCGAAAGATGGGCGCTCCCCTGCATCAAAGGCGTTCCGCAGCTGCTTGACCAGGTTGTCCTGTCCCGGAAGTCGGAAGACTCCCTCCTCGTTCAATCCATTTTCCCTGAGGAAGTCGGCACATTTCTCCATAAGAATAGGGACAAGGTGTTGCCCGTACTTCTGTTCATAGGCCACTGTGTCAGAGAGCCTCTGACCGAATACCACTATGCAAAAAGAGAAATAGAGTAGGATGAATGTGCCAGGCTACCACTTTGTCCTTGAAAGTCTACATTTGTGGATACATAATGGACATATACATAGTAAAGAAAACATCTTAGTAATCACTTTTGGTTTAATTTCTACTGACAAAAGTTTAGCGCATATTAAGACAATTCGCTGAACGTTGTTTATATTTTCAGTAAATTGTTGTTTGTGATTGATGGTGTTCTTTTTAATAGTTACTATATTCAACTATGTGTTGAAACTGAGCAAGTTTGAGTGAGCTTTCATATTTCATCTAATAAATATACACAGCAAGAATCTCTTCATTTCCTTTAATGTGTGTTTACCTCTAAGCTATGAGGGAGCGTGCATTCTAAGGAATAAAGCACCCCAAATGTTTCGAAATTAAGATACTGCAAGTTGCTGTGTAATTCCATATCATTAAAAGGCAGCTAGCCTTCGGCCTCTTGCCTCTACATCCTCATTTATAGTTCTACATGGCGTCAAAGGCCCTTATTAAAAGAGGCCACTTAATCCTGGTGGGACCAGAAACTCTTATTACCAGCCATAATGTAATAACTGACCCTCCTTTAACCAACGCTCCAATTATCAGTAACTTGCAGAGTAGCTGCTTGGAACAACTCCTGAGGTCGCAGAATAAGGCCCTAAGATTGCACATGACCCCATTCTAGCAACATAAGATGTCCGTTCATGTGTTTAACTAAGCAGCCTGCTTGTTTGCTTGTCTTAAAGCAGCTCTCGTGGCACATAGCTTGTTTTTCTTGCCCAGAACACAAGCGACCTGTACAATGGCACGACAGTGCATATGTTTGCAGAAGTTCTTATTGCGGTTCCTACACTGGTCTGTAGCCTGGAGCAAAAACCCCGCACAGGAGCAAAACCAGACGAAATGTGATAGAACAAAGAAACACTGGCTGCTGTTTGTCTGTGAAGTAATGTGCCACGCAGCTCGTGCGGGATACAAATTACGGGCGACCAAAATCACACATTATTGTTTGGGGAAAATGTTGTGAAAATGACTTGAAGTTTTGTGAAATGTACTTGGCAGTTTCTCACAGTAAATCTGAACTTTAGGGTACGACTTCAAAAGCCACGTGCGATAGCAGCAAAAGAGCGTTTCAAGGAGAAAATGTTTCTGCTGTCGCCCACTGACTGTTCCCGCGAGATATTTTCAACTCAAATAAGCCTTCCGCAGGCAAAAATCAAGCATGAACGTTCACATCATTAAAAAGTACTTCAGAAGATTTTATTTGCGTAAGAAAAAAGGCCCGGGATTAGCACAGCTGCTAGTGGAAAGGGCCCTAGAGATGCATGTGCATGTAGCCACGACCACTGATACCAATTTTATCCCAGACCCGAAAAAGGGGCTGCATTGATGAGGTGCAGGAAGTAAAGCACATATTCCTCCTAATGGGGCTTGCAAAGGAGTATCTAGGAAAAATTGATCCATGTCCCAAACAGCTCTGAGCAAGCCGAGGCGAAATAATCCGCCAGATGTTCTAGGCATTGCTCCCCTTGAGGGAATTCTAAAATTCTTTCATTTGTTTCATTCCTTTTCCTCATCCCTTTTCTCCGTCGTTTTTCCATCCTTTCTCCAGCATTCTTTCTGTCTTTTTCCAGCTTTCTTTCATCCCTTCTTTATTTCTGTACGTCCATCAATCCACCCATCTTTCTTGATTTTCCACATACCTCTTCTTCATCTTTCTTTTTATCCATCCTCCCCATCCTTTTTTTAACTTTTCGCTTCTTTCTTTTCCATCCATCCATTCGTCTTATCTTCCTTCCATCCATAATTTTTTTTTTTCCATCAATGAATTTGTTTTGCGATACGTCCATCATCCATCCTTCTCTCCATCATCTATTTCTGCATTCACGCGTCCTTGCATCATCACCTCTTCTCTCGAGTCCTCCTTCCCTCTCTTCTTTCCATTGAAAGAGATCGTATTTATGAGCATCTTGGAAACCGAAGTGAAAGATGCCACAAATACCACCTTAAATGTTTTGTTACTCTGAAGTGTTCAGTGACATCCCTCCCAGCCCAAACTACTAAAATGGGGGCTTAATGACGCTGCTGGGTGCTTGAATAGTGCTGGGATTCACGAATCAGGCCAATTTGGTATATAGTGTTGTTATACATACCTTAGCAATGTAAATGTTGGTGTGATGATGGGGCTGGACAAACTGGGGCAACATACATTCTTGCAATGCAATATTGTTTCCTTACCCCCCATAATGTGGCTTGTAACGTAGGTTTAATATACATAAGAAATGCAGATACTGCTATGGCAAACTTTGCTTTACATACCGGGGCAACACTGGCACTGGCATCATGACTATACATGTAACTTAATGTTCACGACTTATGTATGTTGTCTGAGCATCCTTGTTGTACCTGGCTTTTTGACAGGGTCATCCCCAAACTTTTTGCCTCCTTCCTCCTATTTTTTCTGACCTGTTGTTGTTGGCTTTTGACCTCTGGGCACTTTACCACTGCTAACCAGTGCTAAAGTGCATATGCTCTCTGTTTAAATTGTACTATTGATTGGTTTATCCATGTTTGGCTATTTAATTTACTTGTAAGTCCCCAGTAGAGTGCACTACATGTGCCTAGGGCATGTAGATTAAATGCTACTAGTGGGCCTGCAGCACTGGTTGTGCCACCCACTTCAGTAGCCCCTTAACCTTGTCTCAGGCCTGCCATTGCAAGGCCAGTGTGTGCAGTTTCACTGCCACTTCAACTTGGCATTTAAAAGTACTTGCCAAGCCTAGAACTACCCTTTTTCTACATATAAGTCACCCCTAATGTGTGCCCTTGGTAACCCCTAGAGCAGGGTGCTTTGTGGGTAAAAGGCAGGACATGTACCTGCGTAGTTATATGTCCTGGTAGTGTAAAACTCCTAAATTCGTTTTTACACTACTGTGAGGCCTGCTCCCTTCATAGGCTAACATTGGGGCTGCCCTCATACATTGTTGAAGTGGCAGCTGCTGATCTGAAAGGAGCAGGAAGGTCATATTTAGTATGGCCAGAATGGTAATACAAAATCCTGCTGACTGGTGAAGTCGGATTTAATATTACCATTCTAGAAATGCCACTTTTAGAAAGTGAGCATTTCTTTGCACTTAAATCTTTCTGTGCCCTTCAATCCACGTCTGGCTAGGTTTAGTTGACAGCTCCTTGTGCATTCACTCAGACACACCCCAAACACAGGGTACTCAGCCTCACTTGCATACATCTGCTTTTTGAATGGGTCTTCCTGGGCTTGGAGGGTGGAGGGCCCGCCCTCACACAAAGGACTGCCACACCCCCTACTGGGACTCTGGCAGACAGAACTGAACTGAAAGGGGGCTTGGTGCATTTCTTAGACACTCTTTGAAGTCACCCCCCCTTCAAAGGCACAACTTAGTATAAAACAGGGCCTCTGCCCCACCTCATAAGACACTTGCTGGAGAAGAAACCTAAACCAGAAACTACATCCTGCCAAGAAGAACTGCCTGGCTGCTCAAAGGACTCACCTGTCTGCTTTTCTACAAAGGACTGCTGCCTTGCTGTTGGCCTGCTGCCTTGCTGAACTCTTGTCTGGCTGTAAAAGTGCTCTCCAAGGGCTTGGATAGAGCTTGCCTCCTGTTCCCTGAAGTCTCAGGACCAAAAAGACTTCTCTCTTTCACTTGGACGCTTCGTGCGCCGAAATTTTCGACACACAGCTTGTTCTGCGGCGAGAAAAACGCTGCACACCGACGCTGATCGATGCGACGCCTTCGGGACGACCGAAACTTTGACGCACGGCCTCACAAGGACAACGCCGCCCGACTTCCAAGGAGAAATCGACGCAACGCCTGCCGTGAGAGTGGAATTTCGACGCACAGCCCCGCGGAACGACGCGCAGCCGGAAAACAAGCAGGAGAATCCACGCACAGACCCGGGACATCTGTTAATCCCCGCGATCCATAGAAGGAGACGGTCCGCGTGACGGAAAACAATGCACGTCTTCCCCCGAGTGAAAAATAACGACGCAAGTCCGTGTGTGAAGGGGCGCAACCGACGCACACACCATTTTTCCTCCTGTAGAACGACGCAAGTCTCCCCGCGTGAAAAATAACGACGCAAGTCCGTGTGTGAAGGGGCGTAACCAACGCACACACCATTTTTCCACGCATCTCCTCTTCTGCGGCCCTCAGCGGAGATTTCCCACCAGAAACCAGGTACTTTGTGCTTGAAAGAGACTTTGTTTGTTTTTTAAAGACTTAAGACACTTTATATCACTTTTCAGTGATATCTTTACAAATTCATATTGCATCTTTGATCGTTTTGACCTGCAAATACCCAGATAAATATTATATATTTTTCTAAACACTGTGTGGTGTATTTTTGTGGTGTTATATTATGGTATTGTATGATTTATTGCACAAATGCTTTACACATTGCCTTCTAAGTTAAGCCTGACTGCTCGTGCCAAGCTACCAGAGGGTGGGCACAGGCTGATTTTGGATTGTGTGTGACTTACCCTGACTAGAGTGAGGGTTCTTGCTTGGACAGAGGGCAACCTGACTGCCAACCAAAAACCCCATTTCTAACAATCTTCAGTAAGTAACCTGCAGCAGTCCTAGTGAAAATCAGTATTGGCGTACCTATGAGCTGTCTCCTTCCACAGTGACCAGCTGTCATCTGCCACTGTGACTCCTGTCACAGTGGGCATCCGTGATCACACCTGACAGCCTGCCTTATGGGCAGGACTCTTGAATATGTGAGCATCGTCCCTGGGCAGACTGGCATACTTTGCATCATATTATTAGCAGCACAACATTTTGATGAGCTCCTTTCTGACAGACGAACAGCAATGGGGAATGTACCCAGGCAAAGAACTTTAAACTGGTGATATTCTTCTTAATATTCTTAATACTGACATCTGTATGGCCTGTAGGCAGTGTGGCACACTATTTCACACAGTTGAGGCATCTTCTGTAGCACAAAAGTTTGCTTGCTTTAGAGTCAGGTGATTTTAGATCTGGCACATGATTTCTTTATAGGAAGCAATATGCTTTTCTGCTTGGGAAATATATTGCTCCTGGGTATAATGGAAGACAGTGAAATACGGCATTATCTTGTTACCTCCCCTTCAGACCTCCCTGTAAACCAGGGGTCTCTAAACGTTTCTGCAGTGAGAGCTACTTCTGATCAGTGAAAACCATTGTGAGCTACTGAAGGCTAAACCACTCACACATTCTTACCAGACACGCCCACGCCTAGCTTCACTTGACTTTAAGCCTAATGTCCAAAGAGCCAGATAGTATGATTTGAATGCAATACTTTGACTTGAGGCACTATGACAGGGCTGCCATGTGTGTCAGTGAGAGCAGTGGCATTAGGGATGTATGAACATGTGTGCAGATGAATGGGATATATTTGTATGTGTGACTGAGAGCCTGGGTAATATGTACTTGCAGCACAGGACATACCTTTCGCATATGTGACACCGTTACATGTATAATACAAACATACAATCATTTTTTTTAAATGGGAGAAATTTAAAATGCGCAAAAGTGTTCTGCAAAAATATTCGTAATATGGAACATTTTTCTGCACTTTAAATTTCTCTCCTTTAAGGAGGCAATTCTATTTTTCAGTTATACTTATGGCATAGTGTCTACTGGCCATTAGGAGGAAGAGGCCTGTTGTAAAAATTTGAAATGTGGAAACATTTCAATGAAGCATCATTTTGTTCACAGCTCCAATACTGAGTTGACATGGTCTTTTATCTAAGGGTAAAATACATCAGTTCTTTAGTTGTTCACCTCTGTGCCCCAGTCCCAGTCATAAATCTCACTGAGCACTTCTCATTATCAGGATGTACTATCTGCAGCCTGACAACAATAATGTAAAATAAACATAGCCTTCCCCTAACTTTAAAAGGAATTTATGATCTTGTGCTTATTTAAAAAATGAACTCAAGGCTCTGAGCTACTATGAAGGGAGTAACTGGAAGAAATTTGAGCTGAACACTGCACCATTTAGACCCTTTTACCCATTTATTTGTCTCCCAACAACCTGTTTCGCCGCACAGATCAATCAAGAGGGTCAGGCTGGCTCACTGTGCTAAATGACTTGATTTCGGGTTGGTTTGAATATGTTTGAAAGGATTGGATTTGGTTTCCAGTCTGACTGATCTCACAGCTTCTGCCATACCAAACTGTTTGAACAACATCTGATACATTGTGGAATGAAATTGTCTCCACTATGTGTCATTTACAACAGGTCCCTTGGCATTTTTGAACTGTTTCTTCAAGGACTTTTCCTCTTTACTCTTTTGGAGGGAGAGCTAAAACAATTTCAGTTAAATTATTTTGGGTAATAACGAAACACATTCATTCCCTTGCACTCCCAGATATTTCTCTTTTCATAATATGTAGTACTTGTCCAATTTAGGAGAACTTATAAGGTGGGCACACCTGCTATTAATCTAAATTTACAAACCAGTAGTGGCAAAGCCTGGACTTGGCAAGCTGGTGCAATGGTTAAATTTTCTATTTGGGGTTTTTAGGTTGAGGATAGCAGCACACAAGTGAGGCTTTTCTGATGTGTTGGCATCTATTTGAGCTTTTAACCACACCCACCTCACGCCCATCAATTTAACTGGGAAACCACTTACAACACTGCAAATGCAACAAGACATTTACTGCGATGCCGTCACCACGCTTACCGGACGAGGTCAGGAAAGTGGGTCTGGGAATAGGATTGAGGGTAGGGTGGGTTGGGGGGGGTCGGCTTTTAGGGGTGGGTTGGTTGTTTTTAGACCAGGTGGGAGTCACTTGTTTTTCGGGCAGGTGGGAGTTGGGGTAGGTTTTAGGGCTCAGGGAGGGTAGGGGGATTCGGAGTAGTTTTTAGGGGCAGGTGGGGGGGTCAGGTGGTTTTATTTTTGAGGAGTGGGGTGTCGGGTAGTTTTATTTTTAGGGTGGGTGGGGGGGTCGGGGTAATTTTGCATCTAGGATGGATGGGTAATTTTGTTTTTAGGGGTGGGGGATGGGGAAATTTTGTATTCAGGGCAGGTGGGGGGCAGGTTTTTAGGGGCGGATGGGGAGTAGGGGTAATTTTGTATTTAGGGTGGGTGGGGGGGTCGGGTTTTTAGGAGGGGGTGGGGGGTTGGGTTAATTTTGTTTTGGGGGGGTGGCAGGTCGGGGTAGGATGCCATCAGGTAAGTGGGGCTGGGAGAGGATTGGGGTAGTTTTTAGGGGTGGGGTAGTTTTTAGGGGTGGGGTGAATGGTTATTTTTTTTCTTTAAGGGGCGGGGGTGGGGGTCGGGGTAGCTTTGTTTTTAGGGTGGGGGGAGGTCGGGTACTATGGTTTTTAGGGTGGGGTGGGGTAATTTTGTACTTAGGGCGAGTGGGGGTGGGTTTTTAGGGGCGCAGTGGGGGTTCGGGTAATTTTGTATTTAGGGAGGGTGGGAGTCGGATTTTTAGGGGTTGGGTGGAGAGTCGGGGTAATTTTGTTTTTAGGGGCAGGGTAGTTTTATTTTTGGGGGTGGCTCGGTTGTTTTTAGAGCTGGTGGGGGTCACTTGTTTTTAGGGCAGGTGGGGTTTGGGGTAGGTTTTAGGGCTCTGGGTGGGTCAGGGGTATCGGGTAGTTTTTTGGGGCATGTGGGGGTCGGGGTAGTTTTATTTTTGGGGCGGGTGGATAGGTCGGGGAAGTTTTATTTTTAGAGTGAGTGGGGGTTTGGGGTAGTTGTGCTTTTAGGGCGGGTGGGGTGGTTGGGTTTTTAGGGGCAGGGGTGGAGTCAGTAATTTTGTATTTAGGGCGGGTGGGGGGTTGGGTTTTTAGGGGCGGGGATGGGGGTCAGGGTAATTTTGTTTTTAGGGGTGGGGTAGTAATATTTTTGGGGGTGGGGCCGGTTGTTTTTAGGGTGGTTGGGGGTCGCTTGTTTTTAGAGTGGGTGGGGAGCTGGGGTAGGTTTTAGGGCTCAAGGTGGGTGGGGGTATCGGGGTAGTTTTTAGGGGCTGGTGGGAGGGTCAGGGTAGTTTTATTTTGGGGGGCTAATGGAGGGTCGGGGTTGTTGTGTTTATAGGGCGGGTGGGGGAGGCAGCATGCTGCAACCACGCATGCCATTCACACATGCCTTTACTAGGCATGCCTTTACAATGAAAAATCATTGTAAAGGCATGTGTGGTGGTAAAGGCATTCGTGGAAATAATGTGGTCATTGTTCCGATTGCGTTGTTCAGGCATGCGTGGTTGGCACCTGCATTGTTCCATCATACATCCCTTTAAATCCTTTGTGGGCTTTTCTTTAAAAAATCCTTTGATGACATAGGTAAATGCTTTACATTTGTCCCTCCTTGGAGCGATTTTGTTACTGCCTTGGGGACTGACCCTGTTACATGGATAATTGCACTTTTGCCGATATGTTTGACTGCAAGTGAACTTCTCTTTCTTTTTGTGTCTCTCGTTCATGCTCACGCTCATGGCAGCTGTGGTGCTTTGAATAAGCTTGCTTATGTCAACTGTTTACTTTTCATTTTCAGCATTATTTTCACCGCACCTTGTTGCTGCCTGTTGGTTTGTGGGGTATGAGGCTTTAAATTACCGGCAGAAAAACTAGTAAGTTATACTGGTTACAAATACTGCTGCATGTCAATAGACACAGATACACTTCAATACAGCATATTAATGGATCTAGAAACCAGCCCTACATAGTGTTTCAAGCAGATGCCCAAAAAACAAACTCGCCAGAACTCAGCTGGATAAGCCTATACCTCTTATAACTGGACAGCTGGATTAGCCAACATGGCTGGTTCTAAGCCGCAACTTTACCAAATCTCTATCTTGTCTGATGAACCCAATGCCTGTTCCCTTCACGCTTTCTAGTGCTTCCGATCGTTCCCCTCCCACCCTATACTGCTTCCGGTGTGTTCTGATAACAGCGTGCCACCTGTTAGATTTCTACACGGTTTGTCCCCTGCCCCGGCTTCCCATTCCATTCAGTGTAATGATATTCATATATTTGTTTACAGAATACAGTGCCTTCTACAAACTGTGTGGGTATCCTCATGGTTGGCTGTAACCTCAGCCTTGATTGATGTCTGCGTTTTACGGGCCATGCTGATGACACCACCGGTATGTTTAACCCGGAGAATATTCTTGTGTGGTCTTGTATGCTTTGATGGAGGTCTGGTGGGTTATTATTATAAGCATTATAGCCTGATGTCGAGGGATATAATGGCTTTTAAATTCCCAGAACCTTATTTAAGTCACAGGCCGCAAGTGATGTGCTCTGGTGGGGAGGCTACACGTGATCTGAGTTGATCACATGCATTACAATACATACAACCATGTGTACTTGCCTCCTTCTAACAGTTGCCAGTGTTAAGTTCTAGGCTGTGCTTTCAACAGTAGAATTATTTGCGCATGTGCAAACCCTACCACTGACTGGTCAACATGGCTGGGCTTTATTTTAAGTTTATTATTTATGCAAAAAAAAAACTTTAAAAAAAGATGGTGTTAACATCAACTGGAAGTTCCTGCTAACTCGTTGCATCTCCTCCACATACCAAGGGCCAGATTTACAAGACCCTAGCGCCACCGGAGCATCACTTTCAATGATGCTTTGGTGGCGCTTTTCACTGCCCCATATTTACAAGGAGGCGTTAAGCCACTTTTTGTGGCTTAACACCACTTTGTAAATATGGGCCCCTCTGACGCAGTTTTCTGCGTCAGAGTGGTGTGCAATGGGTGTTGATGTGAGCGTTCCAACGCAACACCCATTGCTTTTGAGGCTGCCCCAGATTTGTAAGAAGGTGTAAATCTGTGGCAACGCCAAAAACTAATGCCACCCCGCAGGTGGCGTTAGCATGGCACAATTAGGAGCAATACTTTTATTACTCCTCGTTTTTAGGTCGCGTGCACAAGCGCTCTGATGTGATGTAATCTATCTGTGGACTTTTAACCACGCCCCCCGCACTCCCATCGCTATTGCTCTTCATGGGCTTGCCTTTCAAAAATCCTTTGTTTTCACTGGTAAATGCTATACATTTGTCCCTCCTTGGAGCAGTTTTGTTACCGCCTTGGCCATCGTCCTCGTTAAATGGATAATTGCAGATTTGCCGATCTGTTTGACTGCGAGCGAACCTCTTTTTCCTTTTGTGTCTCTCCTTCGCGCACATGCTCATGGCAGCCATGGCGCTTTGAATCAGCTCGCTTATTTCAACTGTTTTACTTTTCAATTTATGTGGCAAGAAAAGTCCAGTTGTGAATTTACAAAGCTAATAGCTCTAACTCGAGCAAATGCGAGAACCGTTGTATTGCAAATGCTTGTTTTTACTGCAAATATATGCCACAGACATAAAGAAAAGAAACATGTGGGACAAAACATGCCTGCCATATGCTTGCAATATCAAATACATTCAAAAATACATAAACCAGTGAATATAACTTCATTAGACCAGTACATCTATTTCCCAACCAGGAGGCAGAAGTTCTAATAATAGATGTGGAAACATGTTCTAGTTGTAATGCACATTACAGAAAAACAAGATTCGAAGTGAGAAAAATAAAATACACTGTTGGTTTACAGTTATTGTTTCAATACACAATGAGTACTGAAAAAAATAAAAATTGTTAAAGCATCGAAAAAAAAACATTCACAAAGGAGTGACCCAGCACTCCTAGCACTGAACCGCCCTTCTTTTTTAATGTGCACGTGATCAGGTAAATACCACCGCTCGCAGTACAATTACCCACTGCCACATGCTGTAAACGGGGATGGGCAGAAGGAAAATGTGAATAACAATTAACAGATGAATGGAGGGAAATGGCTGACCTAGAGTCCCCCTGTCCATTTATGTACAATAAGTGTATTAATTTACGATTTATTTTATTTAGACAAGGCTATCAAAACAGCTGAAGCTGTCCCTAGACCAGACCTAAAAATCGATACTTACATGCCACTAGGCATGTAATGCAATCGTGGCAGATACTCAAAAATGGTAGGTTCCACCCCGCCTACATTTTGAGCTACCTTTAGGTCACAGTACCTTTCCTCCGCGTGAACATCTTCTTCCTCTTAAAATGCAGGTGGAGGAAGCGCAGCTGCCATCCCCGGATGCAGCACCAGCCGCGTTGGCAGTTGAAGCTGCTTGTCCTTTTAGGCATGGCACGTACGGTGGCCGGCAGAGGGTCCGTAAGCAGAGTGCAGGCCAGCGCCAGGCGAGGACATGCCCGCCCGCCAGCCCCTGCTCATGGTCTCGAAGCAAACTTCATCACTTCTGCAAGGGCGCTCCAAGCACTCTTGCGGGCACCACAGGACGAGCCAGCGCCTGCCCTGCTCGACAAAAGGCTCCTTTTGTCTTACCAGTAATAAGCACCAACCTGTCTGTCACTGAGAGCAATAAAAAGAAATGGCATTTTTCCACGAGCTAAGCCGAAGTTCCCGTTCAGATAATGCCCGGAAGGCTTCCAAAGTCCATGCCTCTGCCAGGCAAAGCTCCCTGTCTGATATTGATTTTTTATTTTCTTCTTAATTACATATTTAGATGAAGGCGCTATATATATATTAATTACAAACCAGAGCCTCCCGGTTGGGAATAATCTTTCCAGACTAACTTAAAGTAAATGCTCAGGGCCTACGGTTAGTTTAATCGGCCATGAACCTTTTCTGGCTGTGTAAAGTCTATCCTGAGTACTGCAGTTGAATGAAATGCCAAATGTCTGAGGAGGTATCTACTAACAAAGACACGAATTTAAAACACGTCTTCTTACCACTGCACCATGAGTGGGGAAAGAATGTGAGTTTTAATGGTGTTTTTTTAAAACACATTCGCAGCCCAATTATCAACCGAAAGGGCTTTTGCGGCAGGGCCGGCTTTAGAGGGGTGCGACCAGTGAGGTCGCACTGGGCACTGCCTTAGAAGGGGCACTGGTCTCAGCGGAGACGCTCTGTTTATCAATAGCTTATGCTTAAAAAGGACCGAGTTCCCTGTGCGTCCAGCTTTCAGGCAGCATTAACAATGTCAAGAAAACACTTCTGATTAATGCTCCTGCTAGAGAGAGAGAGATCGGAGTATAGTCTAGTGGCAGTTTTGACTCGCCAGAAAGTAGCGCAAAGGGTCAATATGCCTGCTGCACAGAACAGATCTGTATTTTATGTGGCTAGCTTAGTGGATTAGTAAAGCCAGCCTTTACTAGTGCTTCAAATCAAATGAGATGTGTGTGAGAAAGGGGCTATGAAGAGATGAGGGGCACTTGTGCTGGGTGTGAGGGAATCAGAGGAGGTCAAGATTGTTCCATCTGGTGCTACCAGCGCTAAAGCTGTCCCTGTCCCGCGGTGCTTAATTTGTGTTGGTGCCTCTTCACATTCTGCAATGCAGCCTGACCATTTTCCTTTACAACACTGATGGAGAGACTTCAGAGAGCTTTTGGGAATAAGGGACTGTAAGTGAATTACATGTGGAGAGTGGTCAAACAGGAAAGTGATGGGAAGAGTGAGAGTGGTTACTCAATTATCTGATAAGGAATAAAAATCAGTGCTAACAAGCTTTGGTAAATTGTCAATAGATTCGGCTTCTTCTGGGTGCATGCATTGATTATTGAATAATGTATTGGTATGCACTTACAGAAAATACAGAGGCACCCAAAAACTGATCTGGTGGCATGCAGTGGCAAGCAGAATATTCTAGATCACTTGTCTAGGTTATGCCTCTTGGGAATCATTCCTAATACCGGTTGTTTAGCCACACCCTTTTTAGAGATCACCCACCTTTACATCCGACTTAAAGCCCTGATAGGCCTTAATCTCTTTCACCTAAAGCCCAGGTCCTGTGGTCACATTAAGTCATATATAATCCTCCAGGTGCGTGTTTATGCCATTGCATAGTTAGAAACGATGGGCCGATTACGACTTCGGCGGAGAGGGTTAATCCGTCCCAAATGTGACGGATATCCCTCCCGCTCTATTACGAGCTCCATAGGATATAATGGACTCGTAATTTGGCCGGCGGGATATCCGTCACCTTTGGGACGGATTAACCCTCTCCGTCGAAGTCCTAATCAGGCCCTATGTGTCTGTCACCCGACAACGTGAGGTCTGTTCTGGAAAAGGGCTTATATTGAGCCAGAATGTCGTGAAATGCCTGCGGGCAGTCACCGGTTTTACCAGGACAAGATTAAGGGCCATATGTACAAAAGCTTTTTCCCATAGACACAGAATGGGTAAAATCCTTTCGTACATCTGGCCCAAGATTCGTATGGAGAGAACTTTGAATAACACTTCTCTCTGTACGTTGCTATTGTCATTGAGATTACATGGTCAGTTGGCTCTTGAAGTGTTGTCATCTTTGCTGTTTATTGGGTGCCAGCAGCAGAAAGCAGAGATGTTACAGGGACATGTCTCCTCGGCTGGGAATTCCCGATTACCAGTTTCCAGACTATCTAGAAAAGGACCGTTCGCCCAGGATTCCATCTGTTGGATGCCAAAGAGCCCTGGTACTTGAACACTGAACCATCTGACGGCGTTTTAAATCTATTTCCCTTCGATTTCCCCTCTTTAATTCGAGGAGAGTTTGTGAGATTTGAAATCGTAAATGCGATCATTTAAAGGTTAGAATTAAAAACTAATTAAAAAAGATTGGTGTACTTAATATTGTAAACAGCCTATTGGTCCCTTCTGTCTTTCCACCTTGGTTTTCTCCCAGAGCTGATTTTCTATCTTTCGTCATCTTTTCATACATTTGCCCTACCATTTTAATAAATATAGTAAAGAAGTTTGCCCTCTTGCTGTGTTCAAGTGACTGTCCTTGAAGAAGCTAGGCCTAAGTACACGAAAAAAGTCGAGGACTGCAGCTCCACTAAACTAACTTTTGTGGTACTATCATAGTGTCAGAGGACCAACAACCATAACCTTAAATCTAGAGCAGGATTTTAATTCAGACTAATTGCAGGCATCAAGCAGATGATGACGGCTATGACCTGCGATGCCTGAAATAACCATATTCTCAACAAGGAAAACAACCCAGGCACTTACTCCATCTATAACAAAACATGTTCCTCTGTAAAGCATGCTTTCACCTTAAGGGATTTCTTGTTGCGATGCAAAATGTTTGTTAGCTCAATAAAATAGTTATCCTATTGCCCTCGAGGATAAAAGGCTAAGTGGACCCACTGGAACTGACACTTTTGACCCTGGGGCCAAACACAGTTGAATGCATTGGGTGTATTAACCCACTGAGCTGTCAGATCCACATATGCTTGGGACCTCCGGGAAAGCTTCCTCCAAAAAACTCATCACCCCATTGCAATAAAAACTAACAAAAGAGGTGGGGTCAGACTATGTACACATCCATGATAACCTCAAAAAGTTTAGTAAAACGCCTTGCAGTCCAAATCTAACCTGGCGCGATAGTAACAACAATGTGAATTGCCCGAAGGGGACCTTCACTCCCAGTTTTACCAGCAACCTCCACAGCGTGTTAGTACTCATGTCAAACGTCATCCTTCGAAACATAAAGACATGAAGAGGCATCGAATCCTTCTCCATGTTACCCAAAGTATCTTAAAAGAGGCTAAGTGACCCACACGGCAAACAATTCCATAACAAAAAACAAAAATCAGCAATTAAAATATTGTTGTGTCAGCAAAGTTAATAGATCATCAGCACCTTCACTCTAACCACAAATTACTACTTAATGGCCCCATGACCAAAGCCTTATGAGAATACAAATGGGACAACGTAGCCTTCTCGAAATGCCATGGCTTCGATGGCAGTTCATCCAAACAATTGCAAACTGTGAAAAACATAAGCAAACCAGTGGCAGAACGAAGCCGACCCAAAAGTCACTCTAAGTCTGTACTTTCAATGATAGTTTTTTTTAGAATCGACAAGAGGCATTTGAACAGCTAAACCCGTCTGAGCCATACCTAAATATAGGTAACTCAAGATGGTTCTGGAATAGCAGAGCCCTGTGAATAACTAGATCACATAAATTACTTTACTACAAACTGCCAGAATTGCTTACTTTCCTTTACCTCTATTACCATCTGAAGTTGTAATGACTGATCTTGCTGGTGTACCTCTTCTCACTGTCAATCAAAGTTTTATATTTCGTCCTTTCACCTTTTTATCTTGCATGACCTGCACCAAATAGGAAAGCAACGGGAATGGCGTTGTGTTTACCGCTTATATATGTTTTTGGATAACTGGGATTGCACTCTGCATACAGAAGGAACTACAGTACTTTTGTAAAACCCCTCTATGAGCCGCACTACTTATCTGGTCGTTATCTTCTCTTGGAGTAAAGTTAAGAACCGTTTCATGGATAAAGCACCACTTACCGAAAAACCTGAAAATAGTTGGAGATGTTTGCATTATTTGGTATCAATTGACATTCCTTAAATTCCAACTATGCTATAAAATATTGAGAACTTTATACACAATTCTGCAAAGATTACATCAATTGTGCAGTTACAACCCCAAGTTAGAAAGAGAAGGTGTGTCATAACCATAAATCACCAAAATTATGGAATTTCATGTCAGCCTAAGAACATTGACAATCCAACTAAGCAGACAGCAGAAGGTACTGATAGTCACACTCCTTTTTAAAGTCTTTTCATTCTCAAATCATTACTTTCTTTGATGACGTTAGCCTGGATACCTTTACTAAACAATGTGCTTCCACATCCTCCTATCTTTTTTAAAATGATGAATGATTGGCAGAAGGTGTATTCCCGATATCAGAGAAGCATGGGCATGTTACATATATAAAAATGACAATTACGAACAACTTACCTGATTTCTAAAACTCAAAACTTATCACCAAAGTCCCATCTTCGGGGAAACCCATGGAGAAAGTATTTTACTTTCTGATACACAGCTGCATATCTGTCTTTTCCGATATGCAGCACATTCAAAGTATTGGTCTACATGCTAGATGGTGATTCACACATTCACGATAAACCCTACCTAGTGGTCCTCTGGGAATCTTTAGCTACTCTGAACACGGATGACCGGAAAGCCCTGCTGAGCAAACTCTCATTACAAACTGGACGGGACAGTACTATGATGAAGTAGTTCTTTAGATACCTTTCTGACAGATCTCAGTTTGTAAAGACTGAACCATTAGTTTCTTTTCTCTACTACTATTTTGAGTTTTCCTCAGGATACAGTTCTTCTCCCTGTATTTACATGAAGAAATTGGGTAAAATTTTGGCACTGATATTGACAGATGCAGGACAAATAAGTTTCAGATGTCCACTGTGTCCTACTTAGACTTTAAATGACTTCTCTACACTCTGAAAAGATGTCTGACATCTGCCAAACTCTAAATTAGACCCTAAACTTATGTTTCAATTGTGTAAGTTTTGGATGGTGCAATTTTCTCTGAAACTCATCCAACCAAAACTGAATTCTTCTGTTTCACCTCAGGAAATGCTGCTAACCGGTGCACCCCTACCTAACATCGCTGCTCCTTTTTGTACTATCCTCTATTCTAGTGTCTTCAGTCAAGTGTCCTGGTTTCAACCTCGAAATACATCTAATTCTCAAATCCCATGTTGCCAAAATATGTAAATCTGTTGGCTCTCAGCTCTGCTTTCTTCTGTGAATTAAGCATTGATCACCCAAGGAGACATCAGTACACGTGAGCACGATCCAGGTGATTTCAAACATCCCTGGTATGAATTCCTCCTAGTTAGTGTACCAGAATCCTTTCTACCGCCCACACTACAAACTGTCTTCTACTATGCTACAAGAGTTCTCAGAGCAAAATGGTTTGACCATTACCCTGTCCTCATAACCATACACTCACTACCATCCTAGTTCTGTTTCCTATTTTATTTTTGATGGTATTTTGATGCTATTTGTGCTCAACTGCCCTTGTGGCTTGTTTTTCACTCTGTCAATATGTATATATAAATAAAATCTATAGATTCCTATGAGAGGACTTTAGGATACTCATGGTGAATGGCTAACGATCATCAAACAAGACTATTAGGTATAGAAATGAATTGAATAGTAGAAAGCAAGGAATAATTTAGCCCAGCATCTATGATCAAAATTGTGAACTAGTAAACATAAAAAAATGTGTATATGTTGATTTAGAATAAACTTCATTGTTTATACAAGATTTAAATTAATACAACTTAGACAAGAAACAACAAAGCATTAAAACACTGATTTCTCTAACTATAGAAGTGTCTTGAATTAAAGAAATCCAAAGCTCACTCTGAAATATTGAAAGACTAATACAGCTACCTTAACAAAGTGAATGTTCTATGTGGAGGGGGCGCTGTTCAAAATTATTTCCCTACTGTGATTTATATGTATTCTGCAAAATTACACATTTTTGCTGCCACTTATTTTTTTGGTTAACAGCCACTCCTCGATCACAGGTTTCCTTTGGGGAAATAAATCCAAACAGGTTTCCTGCAAAGTACAGATGAGGAATGTATGGGGAGGGCTGGGTTGGGCAGACCTTAAACTACAGGGAGTGCAGAATTATTAGGCAAATGAGTATTTTGACCACATCATCCTCTTTATGCATGTTGTCTTACTCCAAGCTGTATAGGCTCAAAAGCCTACTACCAATTAAGCATATTAGGTGATGTGCATCTCTGTAATGAGAAGGGGTGTGGTCTAATGACATCAACACCCTATATCAGGTGTGCATAATTATTAGGCAACTTCCTTTCCTTTGGCAAAATGGGTCAAAAGAAGGACTTGACAGGCTCAGAAAAGTAAAAAATAGTGAGATATCATGCAGAGGGATGCAGCACTCTTAAAATTGCAAAGCTTCTGAAGCGTGATCATCGAACAATCAAGCGTTTCATTCAAAATAGTCAACAGGGTCGCAAGAAGCGTGTGGAAAAACCAATGCGCAAAATAACTGCCCATAAACTGAGAAAATTCAAGCGTGCAGCTGCCACGATGCCACTTGCCACCAGTTTGGCCATATTTCAGAGCTGCAACATCACTGGAGTGCCCAAAAGCACAAGGTGTGCAATACTCAGAGACATGGCCAAGGTAAGAAAGGCTGAAAGACGACCACCACTGAACAAGACACACAAGCTGAAACGTCAAGACTGGGCCAAGAAATATCTCAAGACTGATTTTTCTAAGGTTTTATGGACTGATGAAATGAGAGTGAGTCTTGATGGGCCAGATGGATGGGCCCGTGGCTGGAATGGTAAAGGGCAGAGAGCTCCAGTCCGACTCAGACGCCAGCAAGGTGGAGGTGGAGTACTGGTTTGGGCTGGTATCATCAAAGATGAGCTTGTGGGGCCTTTTCGGGTTGAGGATGGAGTCAAGCTCAACTCCCAGTCCTACTGCCAGTTCCTGGAAGACACCTTCTTCAAGCAGTGGTACAGGAAGAAGTCTGCATCCTTCAAGAAAAACATGATTTTCATGCAGGACAATGCTCCATCACACGCGTCCAAGTACTCCACAGCGTGGCTGGCAAGAAAGGGTATAAAAGAAGGAAATCTAATGACATGGCCTCCTTGTTCACCTGATCTGAACCCCATTGAGAACCTGTGGTCCATCATCAAATGTGAGATTTACAAGGAGGGAAAACAGTACACCTCTCTGAACAGTGTCTGGGAGGCTGTGGTTGCTGCTGCATGCAATGTTGATGGTGAACAGATCAAAACACTGACAGAATCCATGGATGGCAGGCTTTTGAGTGTCCTTGCAAAGAAAGGTGGCTATATTGGTCACTGATTTGTTTTTGATTTGTTTTTGAATGTCAGAAATGTATATTTGTGAATGTTGAGATGTTATATTGGTTTCACTGGTAATAATTAATAATTGAAATAGGTATATATTTGTTTTTTGTTAAGTTGCCTAATAATTATGCACAGTAATAGTCACCTGCACACACAGATATCCCCCTAACATAGCTAAAACTAAAAACAAACTAAAAACTACTTCCAAAAATATTCAGCTTTGATATTAATGAGTTTTTGGGGTTCATTGAGAACATGGTTGTTGTTCAATAATAAAATTAATCCTCAAAAATACAACTTGCCTAATAATTCTGCACTCCCTGTATAGTACTTGGTTGCCCATCTCATCCTGGTAAATGACTGGGTACATGGATGACTCAGTGTGGAGGCTGAAATAATTTGATACTTTGGGGAAATAAGACCCAATGGCCCTGCCACATAGAAAGAAAGTGCCCCCTGATTTTCCTTTGGCAACCAAGATCTCAATAATCTGCTGGCAAAATATACTAAAAAATATGAATTTGTATTTCATCCTATCAGAGACCACCCACTTTGGAAAGGAACGTGGCTGGCTTATTCGGCATAATCAATTGGGTTTCATGCATGCATGGTACATGAATAGCATATGCACACTGGGGGATGAGTCGTCAAGAGATCACATTAAATCATACCCAGTTAGTGGAGGAAATTCAGTTACATAAATCCCAGTTCTTATGCTGTTTACATCCCAGGCACGCCTTGGGGAATTATTGCTGTGCTCATCAATTGGTCCCACAATATAATACACTAGAGGCTCAATTGGTAATTGAGGAACTGGGAGACAAGGGCCTTTCTAGAATATCACTCATTGCTGATTAATCTCCCAGACCCACTGCTTGCTCTAAAAGCAAAATGGGATAAAAGATATAGGCCTAATTGAAAGTGATGAATGGTTGGAAGCCAAGATGGCGGCAAGACCATCTCTCCCACATCAGGTTGATTCAATGTAATTATCTCCACAGATTTTACTACACTCCTGTTTGCTTATGGAAGATGGGAAAAATCTAAATCTCCTACTATACATGCTGTAAAAACCCTTGAGCCACATATTTTCATGTCATCTGGGAATGTCCGAATATAGCACCATACTGGGTAGAGATTATCAATACTAGGGCAGTGGTGGTGGGGCTGGATATCATTATGAATCCCAAAATGATGTTGTTGGGCATTATGGTTGAGTGGAGAGCCTAGCGCAACATCAGAACACTTGTCAGAATGGTACTATTAATAGCCAAGAAAAGCACTGCTAGACATTGGTGGTCGGAGACAGCTCCGTTGTTGAGGGAATGGATAAGAGCAATAAATGTCTGTGCTACAACTGAGAAGTTTGTATACAGAGCCAAGGGTGCCCCAAAAACACACCAAAATATGAGGCAAGTGGTAGGACTATTCACAGAATTTTTAACATGTATGTAAGGGCTTTAACATGTTTAGAATGGACTCAGACATATTTGACCCTATTCCCTAATGTGCCTGTAATATGTGGTCTGATGCGGTGTATGACATGAACGAGATAGGGATTGTTGTGAGGACGTTTGTATGTTATTACTAAAATTAACAAAAAGAGTTATAAAAAAGTAAACAAATTCAGGTTCAGCACAAGACATACAGACTTTTAGCAAGTGAAATTCCTACTG
This sequence comes from Pleurodeles waltl, assembly GCF_031143425.1. Classification (NCBI taxonomy): domain Eukaryota; kingdom Metazoa; phylum Chordata; class Amphibia; order Caudata; family Salamandridae; genus Pleurodeles; species Pleurodeles waltl. Next base: position 677,864,769 of record NC_090450.1, on the reverse strand, counting down.
AATATAATCAAGATGCAATACTTAGCATTAGGAGTGACTTTAAATTGGACATATAGGCCCTCATTATAATATTGGTGGCAAATCCCACTTACCGCCATGCTGACTGCTGCCAACATACCACCGCCGCGGCGGATATCCGTTCACCATATTATAACACACACAGACCAATCCATCACTATTCAGCCACAGACACAAGTCCGCCACACCAAAGGTCAGTGATAAACTGGCAGTGTCAAAACCCACACCGTTAGGCCAACAGAACTGCGCCCACCGCATTATGACACACAAATCACCACGGCGGACATTCAATGGCTGTAAACCAAAGGTGGTACATATCCGCCGCGCTCAAAATACACACACTCAAACAAAACACCACTACATTGGTCAATTTAAATAACACACACCACACCCTCCCATCCACTCAGACCAGTATAAAACACACACCCACATTACCCACAACCCTTTACCATTACAAAATTGCCACCAGAGAGAGACAGCAAGACCATAGACAAGACCAGAGCCACACACCACTATCACCTATATACCACCCACGCACCTCACAAAACACACCCCAACACATCACCCTACACACCCTCAACCACACTACTCACACAACACCCATGGCACCACAACACCCCAGATTCTCTGAGGAGGAGCTAAGGGTCATGGTGGAGGAAAACATCTGGGTAGAGCCACAGCTATTTGGAGCACAGGTGCAGCAGATATTCATTGCTAGGAAGATGGAGCTATGGCGGAGGATTGTGGACAGGGTCAACGCCGTGAGACAGCACCCCAGAACAAGGGACGACATCAGGAAGAGGTGGAACGACCTACGGGGGAAGGTGCATTCCATTGCAGCAAGACACCAACTAGCTGTACAGAGGACTGGCGGTGGACACCCACCTCCTCCCCCACAACTAACAACATGGGAGGAGCAAGTCTTGGCAATCATGCATTCTGAGGGCTTGGCAGGAGCAGCAGGAGGACTGGACTCTGGTAAGTCAACTCTATACTACTATCACCCACCTAGCTGCATGCCATCACATACCCCTACCCTGACTCCCATCCCTCCACCACTACCCACACACCCCACCATCACATCTCACCAATCCCAATCCAAAGCCCTGCATGCACCACCAATGCATGGACACCACTCACAGACCTGCACGGACACCTATCACTAAATCATGCACACTGGAGAGAATCACACAAGTTCAAGCTGCCAGGGCAAATATAACCTAAGAGGGCAACCCACCCATACACAAAATGTCACACACAGAAACAATAACACTGCATTTAAATCCCCACAGGTATCCCAGCCAATGTCACCGGAGAAGAGGTGCCAGCACTAGCCAGTACTCCCACAGAAAAGGCCCACAGTGATTACAGCGACTCGGCTCGCCTGGATCTGGATGACCAACCTGGCCCATCGGGGACCTCAGGACAGTCGGTTACCCAGGCACAGTCACACACCACCACAGAGCCTGCCCCATCTGGAAACATCACCACAGCACCCACCCAGCGTACCCATACCTCTGTCCCCAGGTCACGTCAATCAGCAGTGTGTCCACCACTACAGGGACCCCAGAGCACACCTCATACCCAAGACAATCAGGGACCTGGGGTCAATGGCAGTGGGCACACGGTTCAGGGGACAGAGGCACAGGACAACAGGGAAGCTGGAGGACTGCTGTGTGCCGGGGGAGGACAGGCCCAGGGAACCGACTCTCCATGAGGCACTCACTGAGAACTTGGGAGCATACCAACATTCCCAGGATACGCTGGGCCAGATCCTGGCCAACGTGCAGGAGAACAGGCAGCTGCAGGAGGGACAGTACCAGGGGATCAGGGAGGACTTGCAGGCCATTAACACCATCCTGGTCTCCATTGCAGGGGTGCTGGCAACCATGGCCAACATTATGAGGAAGGCAGCCTCACAACAGCGGGCCCATGCCACTAGCCAGACAATTGAACAACGTTCCACCTCCTCTGCCGCTAGTGGCCAGGAGGCCCTGCCACAGGACCAACAGGCCACCAGCACCCCTCCCCCTGCAGAAGGAGAACCATCCTGCAAACGTTCCCTGCGATCCAGGCTGAAGCCAGAGACTATTGCCAAGACGCCCGTCAGGAAATAGGACTCTTCTGATTGTCACCCTTATGTCCCACTCTGTCATCCTGTCCACTTTGAACTGCCATTGGTCCCCTTCCTATCCCCCCTTGGACAATGCAACTGTGCTACAAATAGACTGGAACAATACCTTGGACTTTCCTCCATCATCACCCCAGCCCATTGCACTTCCCCCTTTTCTTCTTAGCACTGCAATAAACACACTTTGAAAAACTACAAATATGGAGTATGTCAAATGATTTAAGTATTTATTCGTTTAACAAGGTTCAAACATTGCAATTCAACTGTACAGTAATGTGCACACAGGATAGACCTGTAGTTGGCTACAGTGAACACAACAGGAACAATAGTGGGGCACCAACATCTGAAAAAAGAGATGCCAAAGGGTACAGTGAGTGGGCATAGAAGTAGGAATACACAGCCTGCCAGTGACAACATCACACATCAAACTGTCAATTATATGTGTATTAACACTGTCTTACCTCTGTCTCATTTGAAGTATTGACAAATAATTGCACTTCTGTTGTCCTCATTCTCATCCTCTGCCTCCTCATCTTCACTGTCCACAGGATCCACTGCTGCCACACGGCCATGTCCAGCCTCCTCCTCCTGCAGAAAAGGCACCTGGCGTCGCAAGGCAAGGTTGTGCAACATACAGCATGCCACGATGATCTGGCAGACCGTCTTGGGTGAGCAGCACAGGGATCCACCTGTTAGATGGAGGCACCGAAGCCTGGCCTTCAGTAGGCCAAAGGTATGTTCAATGATCCTTCTTGTTCACCCAGGTGCCTCATTGTAACGTTCCTCTGCCCTTGTCCTGGGATTCCTCACAGGGGTCAGTAGCCATGATAGGTTTGGGTAACCAGAGTCACCTGCAAATATCGAGGGACAATATTTATCCACACACTATCCCTTACGGCCCACACCATACCCATACACCAACAGGTGGGAACCAGGGTTCACATTTGGGATGATGCTATTCTTCAGGATAAAGGCATCATGCACAGACCCTGGATACTTCGCATTGACGTGGGAGATGTACTGGTCTGTCAGGCACACCATCTGGACATTCATTGAATGAAAACTCTTTTGATTTCTGAAGACCTGTTGATTTTGCCGGGCGGGGCAGATACAATATGTGTTCCATCAGTCGCCCCAATTATGTTGGGGATATGTCCCATTGCATAGAAGTCAGCCTTCACTGTGGCCAAATCATCCACTTGAGGGAAAACAATGTAGCTGCACATGTGTTTTATTCAGGGCAGACAACACTCTTGTCAGCACTATTGAGAACATTGGCTGTGACATTCCTGCTGCCAAGCCCACTGTCACTTGGAAAGAACCAGTTGCCAGGAAATGGAACACTGATAAAACTTGAACAAGAGGGGGGATCCTGGTGGGGTGACGGATAGCAGATATCAGGTCAGGCTCCAGTTGGGCACACAGCTCCGTGATTGTGACGCTGTCAAGTTTGTAGGTGAGGATAATGTGCCTGTCCTCCATTGTTGCCAAGTCTACCTGGGTACGGTACACAGGGGTATGTCTCCATCTCCTATTCATCCGCAGCGGTCGCAATCTAGGGTGCAAAAAAGTGAGGAGCCGGTCATAAACTGTACATTGTAGCCACAACAGTACAATGCATGATGTTATTTTGGGATGTATATGTGGCATTTGTCCAGAATGTACAATTGTGAACTGTGATGCAGTTGTAGTTCAGGGCCTGCCCCCCCCTTCTGAAATGCCATCTGTCTGTTCTGTGTGGATGTACAGGTGGAAGTTAGGTAATTCTGCTGACGTTGTGCACCGTTGCCTCATTGGATAATATTGGCCCCTATGGGGTACAGTGGCCAATGGTGATGTATGCCGGTGGTGACGGTATGCACCGCCGCTGACGTCACCGCCATTTTCTATCTGTTCACTCACTTGCTACCTAACCTTCAACAGGAGAGGACCTACACTGCATGTGCTGCTGTGACCTGTGTCTGAAACCTACCATGGATCGTGTGACTGGGGAAAGGGCCCCTGCCTTCACCTCGGCAGAGTTGGAGCGACTGGTGGATGGGGTCCTACCCCAGTACGGACTGCTGTATGGGCCTCCAGACCAACAGGTGAGTACACTGTCAGCACAATGCATGAGGCATGCATGCATAGAGTGGTGTGTGTGAAGGCCTCGTGTGGGGGGAGTCTGGTGGATGTCCCCTGGGCGACGTGCAGCTTGTGTGCTAGGCCATGTCTGTGGAAATGGGGATGGGAAGGGGTATGGTGGTCCATGAGTGTAACAGGCAGGACAGTCTGACTAATGCCTTTCCCTGTGTGTATTTTCTCTGCAGGTCAGTGCCCATCAAAATAAGGGTATATGACGTGCCATCGCCGAGGACGTGCGGACCCTGGGGGTCTACGGCAGGTGGAGCACCCACTGTCGGAAACGGTGGGAGGACCTGAGACGCTGGTCACGGAAGACGGCGGAGGCCCAGCTGGGGATGGCCTCCCAACGAGGAATGGGTGGCCATCAAACCCTGACCCCACTGATGGCCCGCATACTGGCGGTGGCCTATCTGGAGCTGATTGGGCGCTTGAGGGCATCACAGCAACCACAAGGGTGTGAGTACAGTGTCCATCATTACAACTTACGCATGGTAGGGTGATATCATGGATGGGAGATGTGTGTCTGTGGGTGCCCCTAGGCCAGGCCTGACATCGCAGAGTTGGTTCCATGTTTGGCAGGGTTCTGATGTGATATTCCTCCTACCTAGCTAGTAGGCATCCACTACTGGGCTGGTATCCCAAATGCAACAAACAAATGCTTTTCTGGAGGGCATTTACACTGGCTTGGCGGCCCAAAAGAGATCAATCCAGGCTCTGGCCTCCTCTATGATGGCCGCCATTGTCCCTGTTTCCACACTCCCACCTCGAACTTCCTCTACCCAATCCCATTCCACTCAACCCCAACCTATCCCAAGCACACAGTCAGACCAGCATGCACACATAACAATGCACAAGAGTGGTTCAGGCAAACACAAGCACCACACTCCATCCCACAGGCACTCACACAAACACCATCCAGATGCAGACATACCAACATCCACTGCCATCACTGTGTCCCCTTCTCCTCCTCCTCCACCTCCCTCCCAGTTGGGTCTGCAATCACACCTGCATGCACCACATCCTCATCCACTACCGGCATCACCAGCACACCTATCAGGACACACACCTCATTGGCAGACACCACCTCAACAGCCATGCACACATCCCCTGTGCCCTCTCCCACTGTGTCTGTGCCCCCCTCCCAAGGTACACAAACGCAAGCACTCAGACACCCAACAGCCATCCACCTCACAACAGCATCCAGCCCATGCAACTGCACCCAAACACAGCAGACAGACACCTCCCACAACCACTCCCTCTTCCGACACTCCCAAACCTTCTCCCTCTTCCTGCCCCAATGTCCCTAAGAAATTTTAATCTTCACCATTGACCTCTTCCCTAGCCCTCCCCCCGTCCATCACGTCTGGCCAGGGTGGGTAAAACCCAGGCAAGCACCTCTGCCACGCAGTCCATGGGCCCAGTAGTGTCCACAGCAACTTGTGGTGGTAAAGGATCCAGGCCACCAGCCAGCCTCATGGAAAGGGTGCCTGCCCCAAGTGCTGCCCAGAAAGGCAAGGACCCATCCCCAGCTGCTGCCAGGAAGGGCAAGGAGCCATCACTAGCTGCTGCCAGAAGGGGCAAGGGGCCTGCACCAGCTGCTGCCCTGAAGAGCAAGGAGCCATCCCCAGCTGCAGCCAGGAAGGGCAAGGGGCCTCCACCAGCAGGCAGGAAGGACAAGGGGCCTGGTGCAGGGACTCAGTCGGAGCCCCCACCACCAACCATGGTTGTGCAGCCGTACGAGGCAGCAGGGGATGTGCTGGAGCTTCCCCCAAAACCAGCACCAGCAGCACCACCACCAGCAGTGGGCAGACATCCGAGGCTGCAGGGGATGGGCTGGAGCTTCCCCCCACAACCACCAGCAGCAGCAGCACCGCCACCAGCAGTGGGCAGGTGTCTGAGGCTGCAGAGGATGGGCTGGAGCTTCCCCCCACAACCACCAGCAGCAGCAGCACCGCCACCAGCAGTGGGCAGCCGTTTGAGGCTACCAGGGATGGGCTGGCTGCATGGGATGGGCTGGATCTTCCCCCTACAACCACCACCAGCAGCAGCACCGCCACCAGCAGTGGGCAGCCGTCCGAGGCTGCAGGGGATGGTCTGGAGCTTCCCCTCACAACCACCACCAGCAGCACCGTCACCAGCAGTGGGCAGCTGTCCGAGGCTGCAGGGGATGGGCTGGAACTTCCCCCCACAACCACCATCAGCAGCAGCACCAGTGCCACCACTGAGCAGCCGTCACCGCCGGCGGACTTTCTTTAGACCTGCCTCCATGGGCTGTTGTGCGGCCTGCCCCCTGCAAATCCTGTGGGAATGACAGCCAGCTGAGAGACTGTGACCTTGCACTCCCCAGGATCAGAAGCACAGGGCACGTTGCCCCCTCCAGAACCAGTGGGTATGCCACCCACTCACCCCATTCTCCCCAGGATGAAGATCACAGGGCAAGATGGCCCTTCCAGGACCAGTAGGTATGGCACCCACTCACCCCATCCTCCCCCGGATGAAGATCACAAGGCACGATGCCCCCTCCAGAACCAGTGGGGAAGCCACACACTCACCGCATCCTCCCCAGGATGAAGATCACAGGGCACAATGCCCCCTTCAGAACCAGTGGGGAAGCCACCCACTCACCCCATCCTCGCCAGGATGAAGATCACAGGGCACGATGCCCCCCCAGAACCAGTGGGCAAGTCACCCACTTGAGAGACTGTAGCCTTGCACTCCCCAGGACCAAGCACAGGGCATGTTGCCTCCTCCAGAGCATGTGGGCAAGTCACCTACTTGCGAGACTGTGGCCTTGCACTCCCCAGGACCAAGCACAGGGCATGCTGCCCCCCTCCAGAGCATGTGGGCAAGTCACTAACTTGAGAGACTGTGGCCTTGCACTCCCCAGGACCAAGCACAGGGCATGTTGGGCCCCTCCAGAGCATGTGGGCGAGTCACCCACTTGAGAGACTGTGGCCTTGCCTTCCCCAGGACCAAGCACAGGGCATGTTGGCCCCTCCACGACCAGTGGTATTGTTCCATCTGCCGGCTGAGGTGCCTCCCCATTCCCGTCCCCATGAGGTGCCTGCCTATTTTCTAAAAGATGCCCCTGCAGAGTTCTCTCAGTGTTGTTGCAGGAGACAAGTGGGGCCTTGGACTTTGTGATGTGGCCCTGAGGCCCACGCACATTGAGGCCTGGGCAGTGTCCCTTGATTTGTACATATGTATATACTTTTAGATTGGATGTACATATTTTTGATGTATTATATTATTACACTCACTTTCATCTTTTCGTGTTGTCCTTGCATTATTCCTGTGGGGTACGGGGTATATATGTTTTATTATTGCATTTGATTGTGTGTATGGTGTTGGGGTTGGGAGGGGGTGTGTTGTGCATGAGTGTCTCACTCTCTTTTTCCTCCCCCCCTCCCCTGTGTGCTAGGCGGCTGTACTCACCGTGGTCATCTTCGCCGTCGTTGGTGTTCATGGTGGAGCAGGACGTAGAAGATCATAGGAAAAATCTGCTGCTCAGGTTCCATGGCGGCGTGGTTCTTCCCCGTGTCTCCAAAGGTGAGTCATTTCCCTTCTGTGCAATGTTTCCACCAGGCTTTTGATGTCGTTGGTACTGCACCGGGAAAGGTGGCAGATTGGATTGTCATAATATGGTGGGCAGAACATTGTCTTCCACCTGGCTGTAGGCGGCTACCGCCATGGTGACTGTTGTTTCTGCCCTTGTGGTCAGTGTGGTAAAGTGGCTGTCTATCTGGGCTCTTTCCGCCATAATCATAATTTGTCAGTATTTATCCCCAGCCTGTTGGTGGTATTACCGCCACTTTATCATCAACCGACAGGTTGTAATGAGGGCCATAGTAATATATTGAGACCATTGGAGATTGATGAGAGGATGAATATTTTAACAGAGCATGTGGAATATAATCAAATCTGACTTCAACTACATATTATTAGAATATTGGGGTTCCAGAAGCAGTAGGGGTAAATCATACAAACCTTTTGTGAGACTGGATCACAAAAGTCTAGAGCTCGTCCTTGTGAAATTCATTACAAATTGTGGTGGAATTGAGGTCTAACCCACTACTCTAGAGAGGTCTTAACAGTATTTACTTTAAACTTTGTCACAGTTTGACAGGGCCTACATATTATTCTGTTTGATTGAAAGGGTGAGTGGAATTACAGCAGTCAACTATTTACTTCTGATAAAAGTTTCCAAAAACACGATAAAGATGCTTCATACGGTATTTATTTATCTGGTCCTTACAGGCAATCAAAACAAAGTTTAAAATGTCAAACCAGAAAAACTGCTTCGTTTACATAAGTACAAAACAAACATGCACAATTTGATCTTTCCTAACAAACTTTACAAAAGGGAGTTTGCAGGGAGCTCTATATTTATGCAAGGGCTTTTTTATAAAGTGCTTGAGGTGTCTCATTGCAAGACTTATAACTGAGAAGCAAGGCTTTCGAGAAGGATACCAGATCTTCACAGCAGCGACCTCAAACATTAGTTGCATTAATTATACATAAATACTTCTTTGGATATTAGCAAGGAGATTGTTGTTGTGACTAATAAATGTCCTCAAACTTTAATGACCTTAAGAAGATGATGATGATAATAAAACTAAAAATATAATAAAGAATTAAAATAAAATTATAATGTGATAATAAATCAAATGTGAGATCATCTGCTTTTAGGAGTACTTAATTTGTTACATTTAGTCTCCCTTATTCTATTTTTTAGAAGAATTTCTTTGGTCCCACTGCCTTCGCAGATATAAAGTATGTGGTCGCATGTGTGTTCAATCACTAGACAATAGGGTTCAGGGGCCAAATGTACCAAGCGTTTTTACGGTCGCAAACAGCCCGGAAAAATCTTTTTTGCCATGTACCATCGGCAAAATGCAACTTGGTAATTTGTTACCGAATCGCATTTTGCTTTCGCAATTCGGTATTAGAAAGGGGTGTATTTAGAGCGTCCCTTCATAATACCGAACCACACTGGTATGTATGAATGTTTCACAAAAGGAATGCGGTTGCAAAACATTCACATTTTACCAACTCCATAGAGGAGGCGATAACCCATCTGCAAACGGAAAGGGGTCCCAAAGGGACCCCCTTTCCTTTTGTGAATGCATACAAAAAGTTTCCCATGGACCACTGCCTGCTCTTAAAAAATGAAACTGAAATGTTTCATTTATCTTTTTGAAATGCTTCCCATTTTCCAAGGAAAACAGGCTGCATTTAAAAGAAAAAAAGGTTGCTTTATTTAAGAGCAAATACAGACATGGTGGTCTGCTGTCCCCAGGAGGCCACCATCCCTGTGTTTTTAGTGGTTCCCAATGGGTCACAAATTGCAACCTACCTCATGGATATTAATGAGGTAGGTCAATTGTGACCCAATTAGGAATCGCTAAATGTGTCAAGGGCACATTAGTAAACAGGTGCTTACGAATACTAACAGCAAATTGCAAAGATTCACTATTAGGAATTCGCAAAATTAAACCTACGTACATGTGGCCCCAAGTGGACAATCACTGAAGGCGGCAAATCTATCACTGCCTACATTGAATGGGATTAAACTATGGCAAAATGGAAAAGAGTCAATACAGGGATGCCTTGTAGCTGCAGTTATCATTTCTAATTCGAAGTAGGGTATCCTTATAAGAAGTAGGTATCCTTATAGGAGTTTGAAGGGATGGCTGAGTACTCCATTTTCCTTAAGAATGGTTTTAAGGACCATAGTTTCTTCATTCTATTTTGAAACATGATTGCCTTGGGGGTCTGCATTTCTTTGAAGGTAAACTTGAAGGACCTAATGTCTTCATTTAGGTTTGCTAATTATGCAAGGCTGCAGCATTTACGTGGGAAAATGCTATGTCTCAAGCATATTATAATACGACCCATTTTCTGAAAGCCAACGTGTTCATGGATTCCCTCTCTAAACATATTTGTCTGCTCGAAAGTGAATCTGAAATGGTACGGATGTGATGGCTAAGAGTAGTATGAAATGTAATGGACTTGAAATGGGATCGATGAGTACACTGAATTGGTGATCCCAGACTAGGGGGGAGCTTCGACCACCGCCACACATCACCCTCCAATTTCCTGGGCAACAAATAGGCTTGCACCCTTTCTTTGCAGCCTGCACTTAAAAATACAGGGCACACTAGTAATAAAAAGACGGCCGCCTTTCTTATCAGCCTGCACTTAAAAATACAGGCCATACTGGTAAAAACACTAGCATTTGCAATGCAATGGGTCTCGCGTTTACTCAAGTTAAAGCTGTTAGCCTTGTAAACTCCTAACCGGACTTTTCCTGCCACATAAACTAAAAAGTAAAACAGTTTCACATAAGCAAGCCGACGGCCACCATGAATGCAAACCAAACATACAAAAGGAAACGGAAGTTCGCTCGCAGTGAAACGTTTCGGCAAAAGTGCAATTATCCATGCAACAGGGATGATGTCATGCAAAGTGCTCTACTACTGCCCAGCGAGATCGCGCTGCCTATGAAATAAAGAGAAAAAATACTGCAGAAACCATACAAAAAACATGGAACCTCGTATGTTTTCAGTAGTTGGCCAGTGCGCTCGAGGCGGGCTAAACACCGGAAAAGGCATGACCTATGTATGCCTTTCACTAATTAAATCAAGCTAATTTTAAAAGGCAAGCCCACAAACCAACCGAAATGATGGGCTGGACATGGGCGTGGTTAAAAGCCAATAGAAAGATTACACCAGGGATGGAAAGCTTTTCGCTTGACCCTAAAAAAGGCAAGCAGCAACCTTAGCACCAACGCATCTCAGTGGGGATCATGGGGGAGAAGAGCAGACATGGTAGCAAGATGTGAGCTCAGCTCTCTTATTGACCATCCAGCAAATCTGAAAAACACCCAGGGGAGGACCTTGTGCTTAATAATGAAGGGATAGAGAAAAGGCATAAAGCAAAATCTAAATATGAAATGCAAAACATTGCTACACGTAAAAGTGGTGAACAGTAAAGAATCCCAATTTAAAAATACAAACGGTATGGTTGTGAAAATGCCCCAAGTATCATAATTAAGGGGGTGGTGGAAATATTAGGCAAAAATTCAGTGATCTTATACTGTCTAGGTGCTACAATTGGTATGGAAATGGCTGGATGGGATGGTCCGGGACCCCTTTTTGCTTAAAATTGTTTGTACCTCTGTATGTATAACCTCTTTATATTACATATCTCTTGTGTACACCTCTTTCCATCCATTCCGTAAGTTGACTGGTGCTTTAGTGAGATAGACAAGTTGTAACTGAGCTGGTAAATTGTTTGGACTGGTGGCACAAAAATGGCACACCTTGTTGTTTTCCCACATGTGGCAGGGAGCCACAGTGTGGCCAAAACCTGCCAAGTGGGAAACATCTCTGAGTAGCCAAGTACAATGTTATGTGGCTGAGAAATACTTTAAAAACGTGTTTAGTGGCCTGTTTATTACCTCCTGTTGGAGTTCCAGCTGCTCGCTTGATGGCCTTGATCCACTCCTCCATTTCACCCTGTGAATTTGCCATCAGCACATAGGCATCTTGTCCACTGCGGTTCGGATCACCCAGGAGTCCTGCTAAAAAAAAAGTAAAGTATATAAACTCAATCGCTTGAGTTGCATTTTGTCATTTGCGTGATGCTGAGCACGGTTGACATTATCCTTCCATACCACGTATTATTCAAAACCAAAGTGTATCCTACATTAGAGGACAAACAACTTTTAAAAGGTTCAACCATTTCCATAAATGCAGTCGCAGTTAAACCTGGTTTGGACACACATTTAAGTGTGGATCACAGAAAAATCAGGAATTAAGGCATCCCTTTGCTCTTGTACACCATAAGATGTGTTTGGGAACTAAAAGGTGTCATTTTGCGTGTTACCGGAAAATAGTACTTGTCATTTAGGGAAAATGCTGGTGTACCATATATAGTTTCTGAATTTTCATGATGCTGCACAACTCAAGAAAGTAGGAACTTTCAAATCTAAAACGTAAATTGACCCATTCTTCATATTCCTACTCTGAATGTTCCACAGGCCAAGTGCACTAACATAGCCCAAGATGACAGTCCTTTGAGACTACCTCAGTGACCCTTCTTTCAACTTGTCCACTACATGAACATGGGTTGGCAAATGAAACACAGGGTATGCTACCACAACGTTGCAGATTTTACTTTGTAGGGCTTTACATCTCAGGCATGCATGAAAGTGTCCTTACATCAAAGGTAGGTTTTTCCACACTTTAGATCACAGTATTTTTTTTACTGTTAAAAGTCACTATATACAAGTATATATTTATTATATATATGTATATATGTTTAAATATGCTTATATATAGGTATTTATAACTACAGTATGCATTCATATGTATATAGTCAATGAAAAAACAAAGGTAAAACTTTAGTTATTGTTAGGAAAACTTTATTCAACTCAAACTTAAAATTCAAAAATATTAGAAATTCTGAAGTTACAGTCATACCTTAAATTAATAATAATGTAAGAGCCACCTTTAAATTAATATAACTTTGTTTAGTCTTTATCTACAAACAAAGTTAAAGTACTCAAAAATTGTAATTCCTAAACTTACCTAAATGTATACCTGAACCTTTAATTTACAATTTACTCAACACCCTCAAGTTATTATAACTCACACACTTCCATACACAGTATATTTACCCTGGTAGCCACACTACACTTACTATACCTCGGCACTCTACCATGCACTGTGTTCTCACAAAAGATTTGATTTGCGATGCCATAACTGTTCTTCTAAATTCTATTATTGTATATAGTATAAGTGAAATAATATAAAAAGGTATGAGCAGTGCACAGAGAAGGCGAGTTTATTTTGAGTTTCAGTAAAATTCTATGGTTTTATTTAATGAAAAGTAAGATGTCTATTTCCGTGTGCAGTGTGGGGTTGGCAGCAAGGTCTGGCCTCTGACCAGCCCCTGTGCCCAACCCTCAGTAGGCACCCCACCCCCTTTTTTGTTGCACTATAGAGCCACAGTTTTGCCGAGATTCTTCTTGGGGGTGCGCTAGGGTATTGCCCAGGGTGTCATAGTACCTCTGCCTAAGATGGTGGCCGCAACTTTTCTTTCAGGCTGCAGCCTGCCAATCACAATACATGCTTAAGCTCGTGGATCCGCTGAATCATGTCAGTGTTTGTGAAATTGCATAATAAAATGATATTTTATAAAACAAATAATAATTAGGAAGTATAAAATGATATATATAAAGAAATACTGACCAGTGGCAGTCACCACTGGGCAGAACTATGTTTCCATAGGAAAGCATATTTTGGTTTCCTTATAACTTTGGCGCTATTTGACAAATCTTCTTGAAACTTTCCAAACAAAAAAACAAAACTATTGAAATTCAAGGGTTCTCCTTATCTCAAGTAACTATAACTGTGTACCATAAAGTAAGTATAACTCACCAACTCGTTGTGTACTGTTTAAGACCTTACAAATGACATACTTCATTACATGTTCTATGACATCATTGATAAAATCCCTGCGATATTTGAAATTATATCATTGATGAGAAACATTGCATGGTTTGGGCGCGACTTATAGTTACTGTAGGGCATGAGTTGTAGTTACTTGCAATAACTTTACATGGTGAATTTCAGTGGCTTAGTTTGTGGTAGTATTGGTTACGGAATTGGTAGTGATGGTATTGATATAGGTGATATTTGTGTTAGTACTTGTGATTTATATCCACAACCACACCAAAATAAAGCAGGGTTGGCCACTCATTAACTACCCGTAGCTCCACTGTTGTAAAGTCAGAAAATATAGTGCTCACAACTTACCTGGAATTATTTCGAAGATGAATTTCCCTGCATCCTCTGGGCTTGAAAAGGTTTCTCGGATTGTGCTTCTCTGTAGAAATATGCAGCCCTAGACATCAAGAGAGTAAGCAATACTATTAATACAATTGAGCCAAGATCGTGCACTGATTCTCAATTATCTTATCAGCTTCCTCGTATAGGCAAAGAAAAATAAGAAGTTATTTTGATAGTGAGAAAGTCTACACTGTTCTGAAAGAGAAAGTGAGTTATAGGATCGTTCATTTGCCAGTCTAAAAACCTTGAAAATACCCTACTTGTAATGGGATTATCGGTTGCAAAAGAGAAAATAGATGTAGCCAACCGATATGCATTGGTTTCTAAACTTTAGAAACCACTGCATAACAACCACTTGGCGTCCTTACGTACTCTGCAGTGATTAAAACTTGAAATCACTGCAAAGTATGCAAGGACACCGAGTGGTATTTGGCTGCGCTATTTTCCATAGCGCAAATTGCCCCGTTTTTGGACGCAAGAGTGCATTTTCGCTATTAAAATAGCACCAAATGCCCACTCCACCCTGTGGTGGAATTCTGCAGAATCTTGTGAAATTTTAATGTAATTCCACATGATTCTGCAGAATTAAATTTCAACAATTCCACTCACCCTTACCCCTGATATGGTCCCTCCTGGTGTTACACCTATGGTTGCTGGTGTGGTCCCAGCTATTGTAGGGGCTATTGACTTTACTATAGTCTGTGTTGTGCTGGCAGCTATTGGCAGAGCTAATATCCCTGCTGTCATGGGTGCTGTTGATATTATGGGGGTAAAAAGAGGTAAAACCCAAAACAATTTCAGTATATTTCTTTGATGTTAATAACATGAGCTCTGCCACACAACTAAAGCTGTCTGTAACCAAGCCTAAAAATAGTGTCTTTCTCTCTCGTTCTACACAATCTTATAATTATGGGTCAATAAAATGATCAGCTCATCTAAAGAGGCCGATCAACACTCCAAAGCCCCTCTCTTTCATTCATTTTGTTATGATAATATTTCTGTGTTAGACTTTTCATCCTTGGCGTGGTCTCCTTTAACTTTTTGCCTCTGTTTACCAGATTGTTGATGTGTGCTGGACTCTGTTTTTGCTGTTTTTGTTACTCTGGGCACTTTACCACTGCTAACCAGTGCTAAAGTGCAAGTGCTCCTATACACAATGTGTATGTAATTGGTTCATCCATGATTGGCATATTTAATTTACTGATAAGTCCCCAGTACAGTGCACCAGGGGTGCCCAGGGCCTGTAAATCAAATGCTACTAGTGGGCCTGCAGCTCTGGTTGTGCCACCTACATTAGCAACTCTGTAAACATGGCTCAGACCTGCCACTGCAGTGTCTGTGTGTGCAGTTTTAAACTGTAAATTCGACTTCCTAAACCTTCCCTTTTCCTACATGTAAGGCACCCCTAAGGTAGGCCCTAGGTAGCCCCAAGGGCAGGGTGCAGTGTATGGTTAAGGTAGGACATATAGGAATGTGTTTTATATGTCCTGACAGTGAAATACTGCTAAATTCGTTTTTCACTGTTGCAAGGCATGTCCCTCTCATAGGTTAACATGGGGGCTACCTTTAAATATGATTAAAGTGTAGATTCCCTTTGGAGCAGATAGACATTTGGAGTTTGGGGTCTCTGAGCTCACAATTTAAAAATACATCTTTTAGTAAAGTTGATTTTAAGATTGCGTGTTTGAAAATGCCACTTTTAGAAACTGAGCATTTCTTTGCTTAAACCATTTCTGTGACTCTGCCTGTTTGTGGATTCCCTGTCTGGGTCAGTTTGACAGTTGGGCTGGTTGCACCTCTCACTAGACAGTGACACAAAGGGGGCTGGGGTGTAGCCTGCATATCCTGATGAGCCATCTGTGCTAGGAGGGAGGGGAGAAGTGGTCACTCACACCTGAAAGGGCTGTCCCTCACACAATGCAGTCCCCAACCCCCTGGTGTGGGTCTGGGGACTGGCCTGGGCAAGGCAGGATTTCACAAACAAGAGAGACTTTCCTTTGAAGTAAGCCTTCTTCCTTGGCAAGGCAGGATTTCACAAACAAGAGAGACTTTCCTCTGAAGTAAGCCTTCTTCAAAGGGCCAAATGGGTATAAGAAGGGCACCCAAAACCACAGACTTTAGACCACTTCTGGAAACCAAGAGGAACATCTGCCTGGAGAAGAGCTGAGGAAGAAGATCTGCCCTGCCTCTGACTGTGCTTTGTGGAGCCCTCCTGCAGTTGCTGCTTCTGCCCGTGCTAGAGGACAAAGACTGGACTTTGTGTTGCCTTCCTACTTGTGAAGAACTCTCCAAGGGCTTGATTTAGAGCTTGCCCCCTGTTGTTTGAGGTCTCGGGGACAGCAAAGTCTTCTCTCTGCCACCACCTGGAGCCTCTGCTGAGACTCCTACTCTGCCAAGTGGTGCCCATCCAGTTCCTGGGACCCTGAAAGGAGAAGCTGGCAGGCCAACAGTGAGAAACCCACGCATCGACCACCGTGCAGAGAAAAGATCGACGCAATTCTGATCTACGGCTAAAAAATTGACGCGCCACCGGCTTTGCAGCTGAAAATCAAAGCTTGCCTGCAACGCGACCGGAAGATTGACACCCGCAGCTGGAGAAACGATGCGCAGCATCGCTGACCGGGGCTGGTGAGATCGCAACCTGCACTGCGCGATTTTCAGATCATCATGCGGTAGGGTTTCCGACGCAAACATCGCTGGGCATGTAAAAATGACACAAGGCCTGCCCGGACCCGAGAGTGCAGTTCGAATCGGCGCATCGCCCTCCTGCGCAGAGAAGACACGACGCAGGTCGACTCGACTGAAGGAGAAACGACACAAGGTCTCGCTTGTGAGTGATATTGACGCATCACAAGCCCTTTTTGATGCGCACTCACCTGTGCGAGGCTATTTTTGATGCACCCAGGTACATTTCCACGCTAACAGCATTAGCGTTGTGTTTAAAATTACATGAAGACTCTTTTTGCTTTTTAATCAATAACTTGACTTGTGTATTGTGGATTTTTGTCGTTTTGGTCTTGTTTTTTTAGATAAATACTTTCTATTTTTCTAAACCTGTGTTGTGTCATTTTTTCGTGTTTTCATTAAGTTACTGTGTGTGTTGGTACAAATACTTTACACCTAGCACTCTGACGTTAAGCCTGCTGCACGTGCCAAGCTACCAAGGGGGTTAGCGGAGATTAGCTGAGTGTGATTCTCTTTTACCCTGACTAGAGGACGTTCCTTGCTTGGACAGGTGGTACCCTGACTGCCAACCAAAGATCCCATTTCTAACATTCTGGAAGACAGCATAGGCTATGTCGTGCCATATCTTAAAGATATGGAAAGTTCTTTCCTATTTCAAAACAACCTCGTCCTCATTAAGAGAGTAGAGGGAATGTTTTGTGCAAAAGATGTGGACAATCTGTATAGTAGTAGGCATGTCCTTTATGAGATCCATACACTTGAATTATTTGATCAGTGTATATCCTTCTTAAATTGGAAAAATAGACAATTTATTTGAAGCTTAAAAATAATTGGGTGTGTGCTTATATAAGAATATATGAAGATGGTGGAATCTAAATTGATTTTGATGCACCTGCCATGAATCTTTCTGGACCATAATAACTCCAATTGGATCCACTCCCAAATCCAAGGTCTCATTGTGCAGCGCCCAGGGGCTTAAATATTTATAACTGTGGAACCATTTGTGCTAGAAAAAAATGTGTTGTAATCTACTTCAGGGTAGAACCCTGGTACTCCAATGTTCCATGTGCTGCCTGGGGACTACCATGTTTACAGGAAAATGTGGGAGATCAAGTTGGAAAGATTGGAGGCTGGGCTGAGTTAGTGCTACTTGTTGGTAGAATAGAAGAAGACTAACTCCAAACAGTGTCTGGAGATCTTCTAAACAAAATGTTCAATGATTCCGGACTCAGTGTGATTCCCCTCCAGCTACCAGTCTGAATCCTCACACCAGCAGAAGAACTAGAGGTAATCCTCAAGGGGTAACTGAACGGAGCACACAGGATTTGCTGCAGTACAGACGAGGTCTGGGATGAAAGTGAAGGCGAGCAGCACAGGGCAACAGACCTTTTCTCGGACCCCTGATGTCCATGGTGATGATGAAGAACTCAAGTGGATTACATTTATTACAATAGGAAAAACAGATTATCTACAGAAAATGTGCCTACCTGTTATCCAAAGGCTCATAGGAAACACAGGGCCACCAAATGCAAATCCTTGATGAACAATAAACAAAATAGTGAAATAGTGCCTCCTTTTCAATCGTGGAATATATTCTATTTACACCTATTAAATGTGTGAGTCTACTGGAAATTCTATATCCATAGCTGGTCAACTGTCAGAAAACTATATACCTGTTCTCAATAGGCTTGTTATTTTGAACTAATGTCCTGCTTCTTTAAATGACCCCTTGACTATTTATAGTGGGCATTTGTACCGCCTTCATATTGTCCAGGGCGACACAATGTGTTTTATTTCTAACTAACAACAATAATCCACTAATAATAAAAAAGATCCTCCCAAAACGTGCTACTGCTTATGGATCTGAAATACAGACTGGAAGACTGAAAGACTTCCAACAGAGAAGAAGCAACAGAGAGGCTTTTAATTTGTACTGTGCTTTTAAAGGCAGACTTCCAAATACCTGGCAACTTCTTCTGACAAACTGCTGATAGTTTTTTGAACAATGAGATCTGTGTTTAACTTCACTGCGAAGACATCAATTAAAGAGAAGGTGCACATCCTGCTTCAGTCGCAAAGAGAAATTTGCTCCCAAAATATAAATAAAACCATGCAGCGCATGGATTGTACTCTCAAGGTAACATATGGCTAAACTGTGATAGCAAATAACACAAGAAGTATTTTCTGTAAAAACTAAAAATGTGGAAAATGCATGCAATTTGTGCATTATTCCTTATTACATGGTTCAAACCCTGGAAGCGGGTGCATGTTATTTACACTGTAAATATCAAACCTCACACTGTCAGTATTTACCAAGTGCACTATCTGCGTCCATTTTGTAACAGAGACCAAAGTATTTTGTAACTTGCACCTAACGACATGGTAGCTGAGTATGATTATATTCATGCTAGAAGAGTGTGAAAGGAGATGGCCACAGCTTTGTAAAAAAAAACATTTTGCTTGCGTTGCAACCTACATCTTACGAAAATTTCAAAACAAATACGCCATTTTGTTTATTAATATTGCATTGAGATTGAACAAAGATTTTAGCAGTTAAAAAAATTAATTCATTTTAGTTTACATAAAGCACACTTTTCAGATTTTTAATTGGTCTGTGTTGAGCTCCCTATTTGCATCTGAACGTTATCTACCACTGAATATATTGCCTCCGGTTTGAAGTGAAGCATAATTTTTTGTGTAGTAAATGTTATTTTATTAGATTAAAAACAATATATTAACGAAAATCAAATGGCGATGCATTGAAAGACAAGGAAATCAAAACATCTGATTAGAAAAATAATAATAAAATACAACATAATGTAAAACCATAATATGAGAATGAAAAGATAGCCTAAAAGATATCAAGATACATAAAAGAAAACTAGTGAAAAGTCTTAGAACAAGTCCACTCAAATCATGGGAATTTTCCTGTTATTGTAGGGTCCTTAGAGCTATATCCTCAGACGTGTGTAGGACACACAAAGTTTCAATACATTTCTAATTTTGATAGGTGTGGCCTTACACCCTCACCCGCGGGTGTCATGCTTCACCATCAGTCACGTTCATTCACCAAAGAACCTTACAATGGTGGATGGGCTCCTCGAGGTACTTTGTGGGATGGTGTGTGAAAGTGGAAGCAGGACCTAGACTTAGTAAAAATCTCTGTGTTTTAGTGAGGCCCTCTGGAGCCATGTTGGTTCCCTATTTTAGCTTTGTTTTATATTTCTCATTCCACACATTTACACAGTTTGTTTGCATGATATTATTCTAGGAACATACTGTACAAGTTGCTTGTTTAGTTAGCCTTTTCTCAAACTATAATCAGTACATTCTGTTTAAGGCTAAGAACACAGTACACAATATCCTAGTGCTTGCATTGCCTGCTTAGGAGACAGCCTCTAACATCTAGACATAGAATTACATCAGAGCTATGCTTCTGACGCAGTAGCTTTTTATTATATAAATGGTGCACTGACCCGGAAGAGACAGAGGGGCACTCCAGCCACAACCGTCCTGGGAAGAATGCTGTATTCAACATGCAGCTCTGCTGGCGCTTATCTACCAGCTTCCCAAGAGGATTGCCATCCACACTACAGGCTGACTCCTGATGCGGTTTCCAGATATGGAGGTAAGGCTACTCCAATAGATTGAGCAAAGGAAGAGGGACCACCCGCTATGCTCTCAGTAAAATCTTAGGTTTATGTAGGAACATCTAGAAATCATTTATCATGGTTGATTTATTCATCCTCTTTACTATGTTCGTAACGCTGATTACTTTGATTGGTTTTATTTGCCTAATTATCTCAGCTCATCCTCTGTATGCAAGATTACGATTGCTTAAATAAGTGTATTGAAAACTTACCTCATTTCTCTCTTTTGTGAGTAATACAACGAAAGGGTGAGATCTGTTTCCACAACTTTCTGGGGGGTGAGAGTGTCATATTCAGATTGCCACAATCACCTTTCACCCCGGCACAATTAGAGGTTTAGGTGGGGCACTGTGAGCTAGCCAGGAGTCAGGCCACAGGTTTCTGATGGTGTGGACAGCCTTAAGGCCTCATTATGACTTTGGCAGTCTTTTGGCAAGACCGCCACAGTGGCGGCCACCAAATTACAGCCATGTTGGCGGTAATCCGACAGCCGTATTAAGAGTCACACCCTGGAGTCCGCCAGAAAACAGCCAAAAATCCAACACAAGAGGGCGGGAAAGAGGTTCCACCACCAGCACCGCCAGCCCGACAAAATTCCACCCACCAGATTACGAGCCACAAATCACCACAACGGTTCTTCCATGGCCGAAAACCATTGACGGTGCATACCGCCGCAGTCAGAACCCACTACTGTCAGAACACAACACCACATTGGAAAGTTTGAATACCCCACACCTGACACACATCCACCCACCAGACACACCTACTCATTGCACTATATAACACACCCCCACCCAACCCACAATCCTTTGCAACTAAAACACCATTCACATACACCGAGAGCAGGCAAATACACTAATATAGCACCTTTACACTATAGGCATATATATATATCTCACTAGGGCGCACACCACACATCTGCGCAACCAAGACAAAACACACAAAACTAGCACATACAAACAGCAAAAGTGTCTGTCACTCACAACGCTCCACCAAGACCCCATCGATCACCCTACACTGCACCCTTACACACACACAACACCCCACCACCCTCAACACAACCACTACCATGTCCCCACAAAAGAGTTGAGGGTTATGGTGGATGATATCATCAGGGTAGAGCCACAACTGTTTGGAGTACAGGTCCAGCAAACATTGATTGCCAGAAAAATGGAGTTATGGCTGAGAATAGTCGACAGGGTCAACTCAGTAGGCAGCCATTCACACACTAGGAAGGACATCAGGAAGAGGGGGAATGACCTATGGGGGAAGGTGCGTTCCATGGCATCACGACACCAGATCGCCGTGCACAAGACTGGCAGTGGCCCCAACCTCTTCTCCAACAGTTCACATCTTGAGAGGAGAAGGTCTTGGAGAAGGGCCTGACTGGAATACCTGGCGGCCTGGACTCTGGTAACTACAACTACCATGGCACACAATTGTCGTACCCCGCATGCTTCCTCACCACCCAAATACTCTCCAATTCACTATATGTCTCACTACACCCCCCACCTATTCACCTAATGCCCCTCTCCTGCATGCCACACCTCCGTTCAGCCCAAATGCCCACACAGCCTTTGCCAAAGGCACAAATAGTATTGGATAATACTGTCACTACAACTTCCACAATACACTAGTCTATCTATGTTAACACCTGCAATGTGCACATCATATCACATCTCTTGCATGTATGACTATTGTACTAGCTAAACCAACTAGATGGTACGACTGAGGACCACTACATGGCAATGACAGCAATGCAATGGAACAACACAATGACAAACAATGCTAAACACAGCAACAACTCTGTGACTAATCCAAATGGCCACAAATCCGGATCCACAACCCACAAATGGACTCACCATGGTATGGAATGTAAAATGGCAGATACCATGCACATGCACAACATGCACAGACAGGACATTTAACCTTGCTTACTCACATACCCTTCTCCCACCGGGATGCCATGCTGCAATGTCCAGCCATTTCATGTCACATCTAGCAAGCTTGAATAGTCACTAGGTAACAGTGCTGAATAGTCCTGTGAACTATCAGACAGCACCAGAACTCATCCACACAGCTAAATTGTCCAAACCTGAATGACACCAACCAAAATGCAGTATGATACACATGTCACAGAGAACTATCTACCACCAATGGTATGCTGTGCAGCATCTGTCATTGCTGGGAATCATGTTTAGCCAATGAATGCTTCTGATAAAGAAATACCCAAACACACATTCAATATTAAACTCTGTTTCTCACTCCACCCACAGGTACCCCTGCCAGTGCCACCATGGAGTGGATACCAGAGACTGCCAGCCTTCCTCAGGATGAAGGCCCCAGTGAGGACAACATGTCTGGATGTCTGGATGTCTGGACACTGACAACCTACCTGGCCATTCTGGGACACCTGGTCAGTCTACGACTCCCTGCCTCACACTGCCCCCATTTCCCCACCCAACCCTGTGGCATCAACATCACAGCCAACCCTTTGTCCCCAAACCTGTGTCCCAAGGACTGTTCAAACTAGTGTGTGCCCCACAGTACAGAGACCTGAGTCGCCCCCTCATACCCCAGACAATGAAGGTCCTGCATAGACTGGGAGTGGGGACACCTTGCCAGAGACACAGGCACCTGGGGGCAGGGGGCATGGGAGGGATGCTGTGGGCCAGAGGAGGGAGTCCTCAGGGGACTCCACTGACCAGGAAACCATCTCCCAAGTCCTGGGAGCATACCAAAGTTCCCAGGACAGGATGAGCCAGATCATCACCATGTTGGGGGAAAACCAAAAGCTGCAGAGGGAATACCACCAGGCGGTCATGCAGCAGTGACAGGCACACAATGCCACCATGGCCTCCATTGCAGGGGTGCTGAGGGATATCAACACCACCCTACATGTTTCCCCCACCTTCCACTAGCAATCTAACATCTGAGCCATCTACATCAGCAGCAGCTAGTGGAATGGAGGCACTGCCAGTGGAACCACAGGCCTCAGACACCCGTAACTTCTAAGAACCCCCCGTCGAACATGGACGTCCACACAGATATCCGGGTGGAGCAGATGCCAAGACCAAACCCACTGTCAGGAAGTAAACCTCTCCTAATTTGTCTCCCTTGTGTGCCACTCAGACACCAGGTTGACTGTTCAATGACATTACTCCATTTTCTAAAGGCACATGGACACTGGACCTGTACAACCAACTGCTGTATCACCTACTCTGATGATTCCATCTCCCATGACCTCACTCATCACCTAGTGGACAATGTATGCAGCTTTGTTTTGCCTCACAATTTCATGATATGCATAATAAAAACCATGGAACACAGCTACTATATATTTGTCTTTATTAAAACATCAACAAATGTCATGATTGCTAATTGTGGTCTGGTAATGTCCCCCTACATCTAATAGGCAGTGTAATGGACAGCAGAGGGAGGCATCCTCAGCAGGAGACACAATACAACAGATATGTCCCAGGACAGATGTCAGATAGTTAAAAATCCAGGGCCACACAAGGATGTAGACAGTATTCCAACCTGCAAAAATACCATGACAGAGTACAATCAGGAAGGATGGCATGATGCCACACAAACAGCATATGCAGGTCATAGATGTCGTGCCCATGACAGGATACCTCCTAAGCAGGAGACCCCAGATATTACCTCTACATCACCAGTCACAGATTATACATATAAATATCTTTCCCTGCCAAATGTCATGTTCAATAAACATTTCAGCTATCATTTGCCAATGGCTAATGACTATGAATGTCTCAAGCCATAGGTAGAAGAGGCACTGAATAATATACCACAGTCAGTGGGTGGAATGACATGAGAACAGGAGCATGAAGCAAACATAGCTCAATACTGGTCTGGCCATTTGAGATGTGAATGTAGGAAACTGCAGTGAGAACACTTGTTAGAGCTGAAACACGTTTACTGTGCACCTTACATTCTATCAGTCAGCTCCCACAACTCACACATTGGGATAAGACCACATTATACCCCCCACTGATGATTCAAGTCAGTAGAACTATTGTCACCAAGGATACTCAAAATACCTGTATGTCACTGGAAGTACTTATTGATGATCTCAGTCCTAGAGTCAGCTGCACCTTCCTCCTCTGCCTACTCACCCCTTGCCATTTCAGGATTAGCAGCCACTGGTCCAGCTGCCTCACCCTCATCAGCTAGCAATGGTATGTGACGTCTCAGAGCTAGATTGTGGAGCATGCAGCAGGCAACTATTATCTGGCATACCTTTTGGGGCGAGTAGAAGAGGGCACCTCCAGATAGGTCCAGGCACCTGAATCTGGCTGTCAGGAGGCCAAATGTTCTTTCGAGTACACGCCTCATCCTCCAGTGAGCCTCATTGAAATGGAGTTCCCCTTCTGTGGCAGGGTACCTCACTGGTGTCAACAGCCAAGGAAGGTTAGGATAGCCAGAGTCACCTGTGCACAAATGTAGGACAGCGACAGAGAAGATTGTGATGACAGGTGCCATAACAGCGAAATATATTCATATGCATACATACCAAGGAGTCAAGCCCTCTCTGTGTGTAGTCGTACAATCATGCGTGGAACATTGCTGTTCCTCAAAATGTAGGAGTCATGCACAGATCCGGGAAACTTGACTGTGACTTGTGATATGTACTGGTCTGCCAGACACACCACCTGAACATTTATGGAGTGGTAGTTCTTCCTCTTTCTATACACCTGTTCATTGGCACTGGGAGGGACTAGGGCTTAATGGGTGCCCTCAATGGCACCTACCACATGAGGAATGTGTCCCTTATCATAAAAGTCTGCCTTAGCATAGGCCAAGTCCGCATGTTGGGGGAACCTGATGTAGCTGTCCAGGTGCTTTAAGAAAGCACACAGACTGAACATGGGTTGAGACATTCCTGCTGTTAAGCCCACTGTACTCTGAAAGGAGCCAGTGGCAAGAAAGTGTAGCCCTGACAGGACTTGTACTGTGGGAAGGATGCAATAGGGATTGTGTATGGCTGGCAACAGATCTGGCTCCAACTGTGTACATAGATCCACGATGGTCTGACGATTCAGATGATAGGTCTGGATGATAGGTCTGGATGACATGCCTGTCCTCCATGGTTGCAAGGTCAACTAACGGACGGAACACTGGTGGGTGTCTCATTCTCCTCATGGCAGGATATCTAGGTTGAGAGGAAATAATGTATATTGAGTAAGGCATTTGACACATGTAAGCAGAACATGTTAAAATAGCACACACCTAACACTGTAGGACATGCATAGCACTGCTGACATATACCATTGTGGCCATGCTGAAGTGCTTTGAACACCATCTATGCAGCACATTGCCATACATGTAAGTCGTATAGGACAAATGTCACATGTGTAATGTACCATATGTGGCTCACTGAGCTGTCCTTCACTGATCAAAAGAAACAGAATTGAATATACCAATATAGTGCCAACGCCTATGTGCCTCCAAGTATCTGTACATGGCCATCATCAGATATACTGCCACATCACGTCACTGTGTCATGACTGTCACAATATTTTGCACTACCATACTGGCACAACACAGGCTTACTCCACCATTTGGGCAAATATGTGTATGGCACACTTATTTTGCCACATCAATGCTTTATATGTGCACAAAATGGCAGTCACATGTCCTGCTGAAGTGGAAAGATGGGGCCAATGGTGATGACGGTCCAGTACGTGGTGGCCATGACCACTATTTTCTGCAGCCTTGCTCACTTGACTCCTGACACTGTTGTTAACAAGACCTCCGTGACCTGAGCTGCTGTGTACTGTCTGGGAGCCTTCATGCCAGATCCTGTATGTGATATCCAGTCTTCACCCAAGAAGAGCAGGAGAAGCTTGTGGAGGAGGTCCTACCCCTGTATGGACAGCTATATGGGGCAGCAGAGGAGCAGGTGAGTCCAATTCCATAGACATGTGTGATAGGGGTTGTGTGTGACAGTGACTCGTACAAGTGCGCCGGTGAGGGAGTATATAGATGCAGAGGGCAGAAAGTGAAGGCATGTGAGCAGAGAGGATGGGTATGTGAGCACTTGGTGAGTCAGATGTGTATTGGCCACTGCTGTTGATATGGTGCCAGTGTACATGACTTTCTCCTTCTGTCTGTGTCATCCATGCAGGTGAATGCCCAGAAGAAAGGGATCTGGTGTGCCATCTTCAAGCAAGTGCAGACCCTGGGGGTTCAGAGCCAGCGAAGCAGCCATTGTCGCAAGCGGTGGGAGGACCTGAGACGCTGGGTCCGGAAGACTGCAGAGGCCCAGCAGGGGATGTCCTCCAAACGAGGGAGGGGTGCCTGTCAGAGCCTGATGCCCCTAATGGCCCGCGTTTGGCGGTGGTATACCCAGAGGTGAATGGGAATTTGAGGGCAGCACTGCAGCCACAAGTGGGTGAGTACTGACTGTATCCTGGTGTGAGAAGGTAGCCTCTTTCTAGCCTTGTTACCCCCACTTTTGGCCTGTTTGTGAGTGTATGTCAGGGTGTTTTGTCACTGTTTTCACTGTCTCACTGGGATCCTGATAGCCAGGCCTCAGTGCTCATAGTGAAAACACCATGTTTTCAGTATGGTTGTTATGTGTCACTGGGATCCTGCTGGTCAGGACCCCAGTGCTCATAGGTTTGTGGCCTATATGTATGTGTCACTGGGACCCTGTCACACAGGGCCCCAGTGCTCATAGGTGTGCATGTGTATGTTCCCTGTGTGGTGCCTAACTGTCTCACTGAGGCTCTGCTAACCAGAACCTCAGTGGTTATGCTCTCTCATTTCTTTCCAAATTGTCACTGACAGGCTAGTGACCATTTTTACCAATTTACATTGGCTTACTGGAACACCCTTATAATTCCCTAGTATATGGTACTGAGGTACCCAGGGTATTGGGGTTCCAGGAGATCCCTATGGGCTGCAGCATTTCTTTTGCCACCCATAGGGAGCTCTGACAATTCTTACACAGGCCTGCCACTGCAGCCTGAGTGAAATAACGTCCACGTTATTTCACAGCCATTTTACACTGCACTTAAGTAACTTATAAGTCACCTATATATCTAACCTTTACCTGGTAAAGGTTAGGTGCAAAGTTACTTAGTGTGAGGGCACCCTGGCACTAGCCAAGGTGCCCCCACATTGTTCAGAGCCAATTCACTGAACTTTGTGAGTGCGGGGACACCATTACACGCGTGCACTACATATAGGTCACTACCTATATGTAGCTTCACCATGGTAACTCCGAATATGGCCATGTAACATGTCTATGATCATGGAATTGCCCCCTCTATGCCATCCTGGCATTGTTGGTACAATTCCATGATCCCAGTGGTCTGTAGCACAGACCCTGGGACTGCCAGACTGCCCTTCCTGGGGTTTCACTGCAGCTGCTGCTGCTGCCAACCCCTCAGACAGGCATCTGCCCTCCTGGGGTCCAGCCAGGCCTGGCCCAGGATGGCAGAACAAAGAACTTCCTCTGAGAGAGGGTGTGACACCCTCTCCCTTTGGAAAATGGTGTGAAGGCAGGGGAGGAGTAGCCTCCCCCAGCCTCTGGAAATGCTTTGTTGGGCACAGAGGTGCCCAATTCTGCATAAGCCAGTCTACACCGGTTCAGGGACCCCTTAGCCCCTGCTCTGGCGCGAAACTGGACAAAGGAAAGGGGAGTGACCACTCCCCTGACCTGCACCTCCCCTGGGAGGTGTCCAGAGCTCCTCCAGTGTGCTCCAGACCTCTGCCATCTTGGAAACAGAGGTGCTGCTGGCACACTGGACTGCTCTGAGTGGCCAGTGCCACCAGGTGACGTCAGAGACTCCTTGTGATAGGCTCCTTCAGGTGTTAGTAGCCTTTCCTCTCTCCTAGGTAGCCAACCCCTCTTTTCTGGCTATTTAGGGTCTCTGTCTCTGGGGAAACTTTAGATAACGAATGCATGAGCTCAGCCGAGTTCCTCTGCATCTCCCTCTTCACCTTCTGATAAGGAATCGACCGCTGACCGCGCTGGAAGCCTGCAAACCTGCAACATAGTAGCAAAGACGACTACTGCAACTCTGTAACGCTGATCCTGCCGCCTTCTCGACTGTTTTCCTGCTTGTGCATGCTGTGGGGGTAGTCTGCCTCCTCTCTGCACCAGAAGCTCCGAAGAAATCTCCCGTGGGTCGACGGAATCTTCCCCCTGCAACCGCAGGCACCAAAAAGCTGCATCTCCGGTCCCTTGGGTCTCCTCTCAGCACGACGAGCGAGGTCCCTCGAATCCAGCGACACCGTCCAAGTGACCCCCACAGTCCAGTGACTCTTCAGCCCAAGTTTGGTGGAGGTAAGTCCTTGCCTCACCTCGCTGGGCTGCATTGCTGGGAACCGCGACTTTGCAAGCTACTCCGGCCCCTGTGCACTTCCGGCGGAAATCCTTCGTGCACAGCCAAGCCTGGGTCCACGGCACTCTAACCTGCATTGCACGACTTTCTAAGTTGGTCTCCGGCGACGTGGGACTCCTTTGTGCAACTTCGGCGAGCACCGTTTCACGCATCCTCGTAGTGCCTGTTTCTGGCACTTCTCCGGGTGCTACCTGCTTCAGTGAGGGCTCTTTGTCTTGCTCGACGTCCCCTCTCTCTGCAGGTCCAATTTGCGACCTTCTGGTCCCTCCTGGGCCCCAGCAGCGTCCAAAAACGCCAAACGCACGATTTGCGTGTAGCAAGGCTTGTTGGCGTCCATCCGGCGGGAAAACACTTCTGCACGACTCTCCAAGGCGTGGGGGATCCATCCTCCAAAGGGGAAGTCTCTAGCCCTTGTCGTTCCTGCAGTATTCACAGTTCTTCAGCCTAGAAAGAGCTTCTTTGCACCAACCGCTGGCATTTCTTGGGCATCTGCCCATCTCCGAGCTGCTTGTGACTTTTGGACTTGGTCCCCTTGTTCCACAGGTACCTTCAGACAGGAATCCATCGTTGTTGCATTGCTGATTTGTGTTTTCCTTGCATTCTCCCTCTAACACGACTATTTTGTCCTTAGGGGAACTTTGGTGCACTTTGCACTCACTTTTCAGGGTCTTGGGGAGGGTTATTTTTCTAACTCTCACTATTTTCTAATAGTCCCAGCGACCCTCTACAAGGTCACATAGGTTTGGGGTCCATTCGTGGTTCACATTCCACTTTTGGAGTATATGGTTTGTGTTGCCCCTATCCCTATGTTTCCCCATTGCATCCTATTGTAACTATACATTGTTTGCACTGTTTTCTAAGACTATACTGCATATTTTTGCTATTGTGTATATATATCTTGTGTATATTTCCTATCCTCTCACTGAGGGTACACTCTAAGATACTTTGGCATATTGTCATAAAAATAAAGTACCTTTATTTTTAGTATAACTGTGTATTGTGTTTTCTTATGATATTGTGCATATGACACTAAGTGGTACTGTAGTAGCTTCACACGTCTCCTAGTTCAGCCTAAGCTGCTCTGCTAAGCTACCATTATCTATCAGCCTAAGCTGCTAGACACCCTATACACTAATAAGGGATAACTGGGCCTGGTGCAAGGTGCAAGTACCCCTTGGTACTCACTACAAGCCAGTCCAGCCTCCTACATTGGTTGTGCAGTGGTGGGATAAGTGCTTTGAGACTACTTACCACTCTTGTCATTGTACTTTTCATAAGAGAAAAATATACAAAACAAGGTCAGTGTATATACACATAGACAAAAAGTTTTGCATTTCCTCTTTTCACTCTTTTCTAAGTGCTGAAAAGTACTTCTAAAACTTTCAAAAAGTTCTTAAAAGTTTAAAAAGTTTTTTCTGTCTTTCCAAAAAGTTCTGAAAACTTTTTTTCTCTTTTGTCTATCACTTTAACTCTCTCTAAAAATGTCTGGC
The DNA here is from genome assembly GCF_031143425.1 of Pleurodeles waltl. NCBI lineage: Eukaryota > Metazoa > Chordata > Amphibia > Caudata > Salamandridae > Pleurodeles > Pleurodeles waltl. Next base: position 677,834,436 of record NC_090450.1, on the reverse strand, counting down.
ACAGGCCAAAAAGTTGAACTGTCCAAACTTGCATATGATCACCTTAGCTGGAAAGGAGCAAGGAGTCTCTGCATAGAGAGAGGTTTGAGTGTAGGGAAGAATCCTTCCTTAGAACTGTTAATTAATATGCTTAGAGTACAGGATAAGGCCATAAGTGCCCAATCTGTAGAAAAAGTAGCTAATGGTTCTCAATCTGATCCAGGGACTCCCCCAGGAAAAGGTTCAGGAAAGAAACTTCTCAGCCTGCCCATTACTAGACAGTCTAGCATAGTTGGTACAGAGGTTGAATCACATCATACTGATGATGTGCTCTCACATTATACTGGTAGCCAAGCTGTTAGGGTGCCCTCTGTAAGGGACAGGTCTCCTTCTGTTCATTCCCATCATACCTCTGTATCTAGAAATGTCCCTCCCACCCACCCTGATGACAGATTGTTGGAAAGGGAGCTCAATAGATTGAGAGTGGAGCAAACCAGACTGAAGCTCAAGAAGCAACAGCTGGATTTGGATAGACAGTCTTTAGAAATAGAGAGGGAAAGACAGAAAATGGGTTTAGATACCCATGGTGGCAGCAGCAGTATTCCCCATAGTCATCCTGCAAAAGAGCATGAGTCCAGGAATCTGCATAAGATAGTTCCCCCTTACAAGGAGGGGGATGACATTAACAAGTGGTTTGCTGCACTTGAGAGGGCCTGTGCTGTACAGGATGTCCCTCAAAGACAGTGGGCTGCTATCCTATGGCTATCATTTACTGGAAAAGGTAGGGATAGGCTCCTTACTGTAAAAGAAAATGATGCTAACAATTTCCAAGTTCTTAAGAATGCACTCCTGGATGGTTATGGCTTAACCACTGAACAGTACAGGATAAAGTTCAGAGATACCAAAAAGGAGTCTTCACAAGACTGGGTTGATTTCATTGACCAGGCAGTGAAGGCCTTGGAGGGGTGGTTACATGGCAGTAAAGTTACTGATTATGACAGCCTGTATAACTTAATCCTGAGAGAGCATATTCTTAATAATTGTGTGTCTGATTTGTTGCACCAGTACTTGGTGGACTCTGATCTGACCTCTCCCCAAGAATTGGGAAAGAAGGCAGACAAATGGGTCAGAACAAGAGTGAACAGAAAAGTTCATACAGGGGGTGACAAAGATGGCAATAAGAAGAAAGATGGTGAAAAATCTCAAGATAAGCATGGGGATAAGGGTAAAACCAAAGATCCCACTTCAAATCTTAAACACTCTTCAGAGGGTGGGGATAAAACAAAGTCTTCCTCTTCTTCCCAACCTGCACACATTAAAAAGCCTTGGTGCTTTGTGTGTAAAAACAGAGGCCATAGGCCAGGGGATAAGTCCTGTCCAGGTAAACCCCCTGAGCCTACCACCACTAATACATCAAGCTCTAGTGCCCCTAGCAGTAGTGGTACTAGTGGTGGGACTGCTGGCAACAGTCAAGCAAAGGGTGTAGTTGGGTTCACTTATGGGTCCATAGTGGAAACTGATGTAATCAGTCCCAAGACAGTTTCTGTCACACCTAGTGGCACTGGCCTTGCCACACTGGCTGCTTGTCCCCTTACAATGGATAAGTACAGGCAGACAGTTGCAATAAATGGTGTTGAGGCCTTGGCCTACAGGGACACAGGTGCCAGTTTCACTTTGGTGACTGAAAACCTAGTGCCTCCTGAACAACACATCATTGGACAACAGTATAAGATTATTGATGTCCATAACTCCACTAAGTTTCTTCCCTTAGCTATAATTCAGTTTAGTTGGGGTGGAGTTACTGGCCCTAAGCAGGTGGTGGTATCACCTAGCTTACCTGTAGACTGTCTCTTAGGTAATGACCTAGAGGCCTCAGGTTGGGCTGATGTAGAGTTTTATGCCCATGCAGCCATGCTGGGCATCCCTGAGGAATTGTTCCCTCTCATTTCAAGTGAAATGAAAAAGCAAAGGAGAGAAGGCCTGAAAACTCAGGATCCCTCTCCATCAACAGGTAAAAAGGGTATCACAGTATCCCCTAACCACCCTACCATTCAGGATACCATTCCTGTGGTGGGAGAAACCTCTCCTGGGGTGGCACCTGTTCCAAGGGAATCATCAGCTGGCAAAGCTGGACTCCCTGAGGTGGAAGTACCTCTCTGTGGGATAACTAACATTGGTGAGAAAAACAGCACCATTTTAGTTAACATGGAGCATCCCTCCAACCCTCCCAGAGAAACTTTAGTGCAGAAACCCTGCACTACCTCGCAACACTTAGGACAGCATCCCTGCCCTAGTGTGGAGCTCATAGGACAGCATCCCTGCCCTGCTCCAACTCAAGAGAAACAGCATCCCTGTTCTCTCTTCCAGCCAAATGGACAAAGTTTTTGCCCAGCTATGGCTTTACTGAGACAGCATCCCTGTCTGGCATTTCCATCATTACAAATAGGTTCAGTGGATAATTCCCACTGCTCTAAACTAAAACTTACTGATAGAAACTCTGAAAATACATCTTCACATTGTTGCTTAGCTAAAAAACTTCAAACAGGGTGGTTTACATCCCCACAGGGAAGTAACCATATAGTGGATGATAAAGGGAGTAACCAGTCTATTGCAGAGCTACTCTCTACTTATCACCACTTAGACAATAAAGTCTCAACTGGCCAAGGTTAGCCTTATTGTCCTTCGTTTGGGGGGGGGTTGTGTGAGAAGGTAGCCTCTTTCTAGCCTTGTTACCCCCACTTTTGGCCTGTTTGTGAGTGTATGTCAGGGTGTTTTGTCACTGTTTTCACTGTCTCACTGGGATCCTGATAGCCAGGCCTCAGTGCTCATAGTGAAAACACCATGTTTTCAGTATGGTTGTTATGTGTCACTGGGATCCTGCTGGTCAGGACCCCAGTGCTCATAGGTTTGTGGCCTATATGTATGTGTCACTGGGACCCTGTCACACAGGGCCCCAGTGCTCATAGGTGTGCATGTGTATGTTCCCTGTGTGGTGCCTAACTGTCTCACTGAGGCTCTGCTAACCAGAACCTCAGTGGTTATGCTCTCTCATTTCTTTCCAAATTGTCACTGACAGGCTAGTGACCATTTTTACCAATTTACATTGGCTTACTGGAACACCCTTATAATTCCCTAGTATATGGTACTGAGGTACCCAGGGTATTGGGGTTCCAGGAGATCCCTATGGGCTGCAGCATTTCTTTTGCCACCCATAGGGAGCTCTGACAATTCTTACACAGGCCTGCCACTGCAGCCTGAGTGAAATAACGTCCACGTTATTTCACAGCCATTTTACACTGCACTTAAGTAACTTATAAGTCACCTATATATCTAACCTTTACCTGGTAAAGGTTAGGTGCAAAGTTACTTAGTGTGAGGGCACCCTGGCACTAGCCAAGGTGCCCCCACATTGTTCAGAGCCAATTCACTGAACTTTGTGAGTGCGGGGACACCATTACACGCGTGCACTACATATAGGTCACTACCTATATGTAGCTTCACCATGGTAACTCCGAATATGGCCATGTAACATGTCTATGATCATGGAATTGCCCCCTCTATGCCATCCTGGCATTGTTGGTACAATTCCATGATCCCAGTGGTCTGTAGCACAGACCCTGGGACTGCCAGACTGCCCTTCCTGGGGTTTCACTGCAGCTGCTGCTGCTGCCAACCCCTCAGACAGGCATCTGCCCTCCTGGGGTCCAGCCAGGCCTGGCCCAGGATGGCAGAACAAAGAACTTCCTCTGAGAGAGGGTGTGACACCCTCTCCCTTTGGAAAATGGTGTGAAGGCAGGGGAGGAGTAGCCTCCCCCAGCCTCTGGAAATGCTTTGTTGGGCACAGAGGTGCCCAATTCTGCATAAGCCAGTCTACACCGGTTCAGGGACCCCTTAGCCCCTGCTCTGGCGCGAAACTGGACAAAGGAAAGGGGAGTGACCACTCCCCTGACCTGCACCTCCCCTGGGAGGTGTCCAGAGCTCCTCCAGTGTGCTCCAGACCTCTGCCATCTTGGAAACAGAGGTGCTGCTGGCACACTGGACTGCTCTGAGTGGCCAGTGCCACCAGGTGACGTCAGAGACTCCTTGTGATAGGCTCCTTCAGGTGTTAGTAGCCTTTCCTCTCTCCTAGGTAGCCAACCCCTCTTTTCTGGCTATTTAGGGTCTCTGTCTCTGGGGAAACTTTAGATAACGAATGCATGAGCTCAGCCGAGTTCCTCTGCATCTCCCTCTTCACCTTCTGATAAGGAATCGACCGCTGACCGCGCTGGAAGCCTGCAAACCTGCAACATAGTAGCAAAGACGACTACTGCAACTCTGTAACGCTGATCCTGCCGCCTTCTCGACTGTTTTCCTGCTTGTGCATGCTGTGGGGGTAGTCTGCCTCCTCTCTGCACCAGAAGCTCCGAAGAAATCTCCCGTGGGTCGACGGAATCTTCCCCCTGCAACCGCAGGCACCAAAAAGCTGCATCTCCGGTCCCTTGGGTCTCCTCTCAGCACGACGAGCGAGGTCCCTCGAATCCAGCGACACCGTCCAAGTGACCCCCACAGTCCAGTGACTCTTCAGCCCAAGTTTGGTGGAGGTAAGTCCTTGCCTCACCTCGCTGGGCTGCATTGCTGGGAACCGCGACTTTGCAAGCTACTCCGGCCCCTGTGCACTTCCGGCGGAAATCCTTCGTGCACAGCCAAGCCTGGGTCCACGGCACTCTAACCTGCATTGCACGACTTTCTAAGTTGGTCTCCGGCGACGTGGGACTCCTTTGTGCAACTTCGGCGAGCACCGTTTCACGCATCCTCGTAGTGCCTGTTTCTGGCACTTCTCCGGGTGCTACCTGCTTCAGTGAGGGCTCTTTGTCTTGCTCGACGTCCCCTCTCTCTGCAGGTCCAATTTGCGACCTTCTGGTCCCTCCTGGGCCCCAGCAGCGTCCAAAAACGCCAAACGCACGATTTGCGTGTAGCAAGGCTTGTTGGCGTCCATCCGGCGGGAAAACACTTCTGCACGACTCTCCAAGGCGTGGGGGATCCATCCTCCAAAGGGGAAGTCTCTAGCCCTTGTCGTTCCTGCAGTATTCACAGTTCTTCAGCCTAGAAAGAGCTTCTTTGCACCAACCGCTGGCATTTCTTGGGCATCTGCCCATCTCCGAGCTGCTTGTGACTTTTGGACTTGGTCCCCTTGTTCCACAGGTACCTTCAGACAGGAATCCATCGTTGTTGCATTGCTGATTTGTGTTTTCCTTGCATTCTCCCTCTAACACGACTATTTTGTCCTTAGGGGAACTTTGGTGCACTTTGCACTCACTTTTCAGGGTCTTGGGGAGGGTTATTTTTCTAACTCTCACTATTTTCTAATAGTCCCAGCGACCCTCTACAAGGTCACATAGGTTTGGGGTCCATTCGTGGTTCACATTCCACTTTTGGAGTATATGGTTTGTGTTGCCCCTATCCCTATGTTTCCCCATTGCATCCTATTGTAACTATACATTGTTTGCACTGTTTTCTAAGACTATACTGCATATTTTTGCTATTGTGTATATATATCTTGTGTATATTTCCTATCCTCTCACTGAGGGTACACTCTAAGATACTTTGGCATATTGTCATAAAAATAAAGTACCTTTATTTTTAGTATAACTGTGTATTGTGTTTTCTTATGATATTGTGCATATGACACTAAGTGGTACTGTAGTAGCTTCACACGTCTCCTAGTTCAGCCTAAGCTGCTCTGCTAAGCTACCATTATCTATCAGCCTAAGCTGCTAGACACCCTATACACTAATAAGGGATAACTGGGCCTGGTGCAAGGTGCAAGTACCCCTTGGTACTCACTACAAGCCAGTCCAGCCTCCTACACCTGGCACTTGGCTCTGGTTGTAAGGTGTTAGCTGCCTCACTATAGCCTATGCGACAATGTAGTCAGTGCAACATGTATGTAGACTAGTAGACATGGGTAGTATCCACCCAGCCTTAGTATTAGTTGTAGATGTGTTTTCATGGTTTACTGTCAGTGGATGTACATCTCCTATATCAAGACATCTCCATGTCTGCATGTGGAGATGGTAAAATGACAATGGCACGTGTGACTCCATTCTGACTTTTCTATGGATGTGAGCCTGTGTTTTACCCTATCTATTGCTTATGACCTGGTCAATCCATCAGCATTTGAGCATTAGTGGCTCTAAGGTGTCAGTCTACTCCCCTCTGTATTGCTCACCTGTATTAGCAACTGGGTGACTCTCGTTTTTTCACAGGGACGATAGACAAGAAGTACTGGTACTGGTATTGACTCCATGTGAGCCAGCTGTTACATTTCCACCACTGATATGTGCTATATGGGACTGGACTTATGGCTTTGTAGTTGTATCCCCATATGATGTTCATCTTCTGTCTATGGGGTATGTGAAGGTTGCAACAGTAGGATAAATTGAATTGGGTGTTTGATTTGGTATGATAGCAATCATCATGCATTTCAATGTGCTAGACTTGTGGGGATGTAACCTTGAACCCAATGGGATAGTACTAGAGGTGGTAAGTGCCTAGGCAGACCTCACCATTGACAATATGTAATATAAATGCCATGTATGCCAAGGCCCTAGAAATTACAGTGCAACATAGCTTAGTTGCAGCCTACATCATGTCTCAGTGGTTACTTGGGGGCACATCTGATGGAGTGGAACAATGACTGGTACCCTTGGCGTAGCTGAAGTGGATGAATTAGACAGGATTTGGCACTGTATGACTTATGAGATATTGATGTGAAATATTTGTTGTTTCTTCTTTCATGAAGCAGCCCTAAGTAGTAGTGGGATCTGTTGTCAGTGCTAAGGCAGTCGTGTTGGTCCATGTTAGCATAATGCTTACATGTCTTTTCCATCTGACATATGTGTTGTCAGGACTTAGGCACAGTTATTCACATGTCAGGAATGGTGTGAGTGATGGTGGAGTCATCATGTAGTGAAGTCCAACTAGTGATACTGCATGTCTTGTGGAATTGTATGTGGACCATGATGTCATATGTGTGTTCCTGAAGTTCATCAGCTGTGACACGTCACTCGGTGATTGAGTATGGATGTGTAATGTGTGCAATCTGTGCCATTGTAAATGCACTTAGTTGTATGAATAGTGGTGGTATAAATGGGTTTGGTGTCTGCAGATCTTCCTTTGTGATTGGGTCTGACCTATCACATGCATGTGCCCCAGACTTGTATTCTACACATCAGATGTCACCTGTATGGGTGTCCAACTTGCAGTGGCTCCATCAGTTATCAGTTCACTATTGGATTTTCTGTTCAGAGTGTCATGTCAGCCATGTTATGTAACAGGCATGTGCTGTGTGGTGTGTGAGCGGAGTAGTCTTCACTATCATGGAACTTTACAAAGGATATGTAATAACTGTACAGGCCCGATGTGTTTTGTTCAGTCACCTGCACTTCCAATAGGTGATAGGATGGTGAGGTATGATGAGGATTCAGGTAAGTCATTTGTACTTCAGCCAGGGCATGATGTGCAAACATGGCTTTGGTGGTGATCATGTGGATGACTCCAGTCGTGCTGACTTGCTTGGATTTAGATGTGGGTGTGAAGGTTGGCATACAGGGGTGGGTAGTAGTGGCATGTTGTGACATGATGTAGGATATGTGTATTGGCACCAGAGATAGCCTAGCCAGGATGTCTATTCGTACAGACGTGCATGTCTAAATTGTGTTTGTAAGGTATATGTTGATCCTCTTTCTCCCTGTGACTCCCTCCCTTCGTCCCTCCCTCTCTCTATTTCTGTGCATCAGCATCGGCAAGCGAAGGAGATGGGGCACAGGTGAGTGGGATGCTGCAGACCACGGGACCTGGAGTGCTGCTACCACCAACAGCGAGGGGCCCAGTGGCACGGAGGGCAAGGGGAGTGCCACAGGGGAGACTAGATCTTCAACCTCATCATTGGAATCCTCCTCCAGTGGGCACTCCCTGGCGGTGGCAGACACTTCTGGGACCACCCCAGCACCATCTAAGTCCACCAGCCCCCTTACTATCACCGTCCTCCCTGTAGCTCCCCACCCAGTTGTTCGTACCTGCTCAACCAAGAGGGTGGGTGTCTCCTTCACCGCAGGCACCTCTGCCCCTTCCCCAGTCAGCCCTGCTGCCTTCAGTGAGGAGTCTATTGACCTCCTGAGGTCGATCTCTGTGGGTCAGTCGACCATCGTGAATGCCATCCAGGGACTGGCAGCTCAAGTCCAACAGAGCAATGCGTTCCTGGAGGGCATTCACAGTGCACTGGCTGGCCTACAGAGATTTGTTCAGGCTCTAGCCTCCAAACTAATGGCAGCCAGTCACCCTTTGACTACCGTCCCCCCTTCACCTACCTCTCCCCAATCCCAAACCCCTCTTCCCAAACCCAGCCAAAGCACACAGACAAGCATGCACCCACCTCAACATCCAAGGCTACAGCTGACAATCACAAGCGCCACAAGACCCACTACCGGCATGCACACAGACAACACCCACCTACAGACACACCAACATCCACTACCTGCACAGACTTCCTCACCACCCCCACCTTCATAGACACTACACCAGAGACACCTGCAGACAACACACCTACATTCACCAATATAGCCACAACTCCTATCCTACCCAAAGTCAGCACAATAGCAGACCCCCAGATATCACCCCAGTCACAAAAACCACAGCCACCACAACCCACCAACACCACCACATGCAGCACATCGTCCATACCTGCAGACACCACCCCAACAGACAGTCACACATCCAACATGGCATCTCCCAGCTCCTCCTCCCCCCTCCTCCCAAGACACATAAATGCCCACACTCACCAACCCAACAGACACCCACCACCCACAAGCATTCCTCGCACTCACATGCACCCAAGAATCTCATCAAGACACCTCCTACAACCACTCCCTTTCCCTCCACTCCCAAATCCTTACGCCATGACCGCCCCGTGTTTCAAAAAAGGTGTTCCTCTCTGAGTTTTCCCTCTTCTCTACTCCTCTCCCACCCCACGATACCCCAAATTTTCGTGGTCCCTCCCTAAGTCCAACCCTTCCTTCCACCTCCAAGTCCTCCACCGCCCGCTAGTACTCATGCCCCTCCCCCGTCAAGAAGACGATCCCTCCCAAGTGTTCCCAGCACTCCCCTAAAGCTCACCCTAAGCCCCCTCCTTCCAAACCAAAGCCCAAACACTCCCTCTTCCCCCAGTCCCTGAGATGCCTGCCTTTCCCATTGATGTCCCTACCCTGTGGAGGTCATGTAGCAGTCAGGGGTCATGTAGGGGCACACAGAAGTGCCGTTTGTGCATTTTGCACTTGGCAAATTAGACTGGCCTATGGGTTTTTATCTTGTACACAGTTATTTATTTATTGTCATATATATATATATATATAAAATATATCTGGGCCAACCAGTTGTTGGTTCGATAGTAACATATTTGTCCTGCCTTTCTTTCCACATGGCTGTTTTGATCTTGCCTGCTTTGGTTTGTGTGTGAGTGACATATGTGTGTTGGTTGTGCTAGTTGTTGTGTCTGGGCAGCATGTGTGGGTGTGGCCCTGGCAATCGCACCACTGTGATGGCTGTGTATTGTGTGTTGGACTTGTTTGTGTTTTGAACATGCATGTATGTTGATATTTTCTGTATTGTTTGTGTTGACATGTGTAATGGTGGTGTGTGCCCTTGTGTGGTTGTTGTGTGTGCATGCGTGTGTGTGGTGGTGGGTATGTCTGAACCGTTGTGTGGTGTGTTTTCGTGGTATGACGTATGCTTCGTTGTATGGCTTTGTGATTGTGTGTACTGGTTGTCAGGTGTTGTTACGTGTTGTGGTATGTATTTAGTGTCAGGTGCAGGTGTGTGTATTGTCTTTGTTTAATGAGGCCTTTATGTAGTTGTGGTTCTGGTGTTGTTGTGTAATTCGGTAGTGTTGTGTATTGTTGTGTTCGACTGTGCTAGTGCTGTGTGTCTGCCGGTTGGTGTGTGTATTGTATGTGTGTATTGGCCATGCTGTGTGTAGTATGTGTGTGTGTGTGTGAATGTGCATATGGGTGTGAGGCTACGTGTGTGTTACCGTCACCACCCATCCCGGATGTGTATGTTGTACGTGCGTGGGTACTTTGGGTTTTCCCTACAGTGTCAGGTAGTTGTGTGTACACATGGTTGTTGTTGTCAGTCTCACTGATTCCGGAGTCGTTGTGTTTGCAGGAGCAGTGGAAGGACATGCAGCTCAGGTTACATGGCGGCTACAGTCAGGTATGTGTTCAGAAGGTGAGTGTCTCCTTTTATAGAGTTGGTTTCCGTCAGGGTTTCCATGGTGGTGCGACTGCTGCAGAAACCTTCGTGGTGTGCAGCCTCATAATCTGTCCAGCAGGAACATGGTGTCGGCCGGTCTGAAGGTGCCTACTGCCGTCAATGGTAGCCTGACCATACTGGCGGTGCCGGTGGTGGATTGGCTGTATTGTGTTGGGAATATCGCCATGGTCAATTTGGCGGTCTTCTCCGTCGGCCTGTTGGCAGTATCACCTCCGTCATGGCGGTCCTGAGCCCGCCAAACTCGTAATGACCCCCTTAGTCTCTCACATTCTGAGGTTTTGTCATCCTAATACGCAGTACTAGTATGTAATAGGAACCGTATAGCATGGCACCCAACTTACATAGGTCAGGTACTTATTTAACAGGTCTCCTGATTTGTTTTCTCTTGTGTAACAAAGGTGCCCTATTCACCTTAATGTGGAGACATCCATGGTGTTAGGTAATACATCCTCCTCAGCACTATAGGAAGCATTTTTATTTGTCTGTAGATTGTTCAAGCTTGAACCTTTAAAGGATACCCTACCTTAGTACTTCTCTCTCTGAATTCCATATACTAAAATGGCAAATGAAGTTAATATTCCTACCAATTGCAGACATGCTGTTGCACCACATTTAAACATGTATGGGCTACCCAATGGGGGTTGAGAAGTTACCTTCATGGTTGAGGCACAAGATGTGTACAAAACTGAAGTATTTTACTCATGGGTCACATATCCTGCAGTCAATGCTAATACAAATCCATTTCATACATACACAGCGGCCAATGCACCAGGCCAATACAGACCATATCACAATTTAAAAACACCCTTAACATTTCAAGAACACCAAAATTGGCTCCAAGACATCCTACCACACCTTTTAGAAAACATCAGACTAGGTCCCTTCAGTAATGATGGGGCCACATGGGCAGTTCTAGCTTGCTACACACCATATCCACACATACAAAATGTAGCAGTAGGCAATTTATGTCATTTATATAATAATTTAGTTAGATTATACAGAAGTTTAATGCAGTATGTGTATGCGTACATTAACAGCTATCCCAGATAGGGCTGCTCAAGCTGTTCAACCACAATTAGCTACGCCTGGGCCTAACCCAGTGACCATTAATGTTATCATGGGTAAAGTACCCACCAGATAGGAAGAAATTCTGTTCTGGATTGTTAAAAAAACTAACTACTTTGAAGCAGTATTTACCCATACAGGACCCCAAGATAAACACATAGGGCCAGATTTACGCATCCTTGCACCATACTAGGATTTTTTTTTATGCTAATGTGGCTCAACGAGGCAAAAATCACCACACCATATTTACAAAGTGGAGCAATGCATGCATTGCGCCTCTTTGCGACCCCTTGCGCCATTATGTCTGTGCCAGGCTTAATGTATGCACGGGGGCATTCTGGCATTAGGAAGCCCGCAAAAATGGCACAATGAAATACAATATTTCATTGCACCATTTTTGGCATAATTGTTAATGTCTGCTCACAGCAGGTGTTAAAAGGACGCACCCTTTGAAGTCAATGGGCCTTCGTGCACTTTGCTGCACTAGCATCAACATTATTGACACTAGTGCAGCAAAGCGCCCCAATTGCTTAAAAATTGTTGACGCTGTTGGCCTAACGTGTACCATGGTGCGCCATATTATAAATAGGTGGGGGGGCACAAGAAATCTGGATCATGAGTACTGATACACCATCTCTTGCTTTTTTACCTGATGTGTTAAAGTAGATGCAAAATGAATATTGGGCTGCCCCTGCCATGGATTTGGGGATGAAACTAATTGGCATCTTTGCCACAGTATCCTCAATTATTTTAGAACATATTATAGGGGAAACAGCAGCATTGGCAATATCTCATCAACTCAAGCAGGTTCCATTAACAGATCAGGAGAGCAAGTTACCAATAGTTTGTGCTGAAAGGTTTACATCTAAAGGTAGACATCATTTTGAGGCCAAACCGAATAAGCCACAGTTTAAAGGTAGTTCTGAAAAAGACAATACTAAGCAAGCACCCACCAGAGTTTTCTGGAAAAAAAACTGGGATAAATTAAGAAACAATAAAGAAAAAACAAAATCAGTGGACAATCTCCGCAACCAGAGAACTCTGAGAAATATTTTAATTTATGAAAACGTGATACTTTGAAACAACCTATCAGGTATCAGTACACTGATACATGCCCTTCTTGTTCCTTTCAGGACTTAGTGGACAAATGGTCTAAGAGAGTGGGGGTCAAAGCATAGACAAGAGTACGTAAAACCGAAAAAGAACTCACAAAGCTCTTCTGACATCCTCATAAAAAAGAGACGCTTCCACAATCAAAAACCCAAATTCAAAATTAAGAAGGTTGCAGTAATTTTGGCAAAATATTCCTCACATACTGAGAATATTACTTCAGAAACAGGAAGTGGGCAGTGACTCGGCTAGACAGCACTTCAGAGGTCACAATAGTTTGCCAGAATCTTAAAGAATTTCTGGATGTGAAAGCAACTAACGACTACACAGAAGTTGAAACGTCAGATCATCTGGTTGCCCAACCAGACACAGGGCCTGATTACGACCTTGGCGGATAGGATATAATGGAACTTGTAATACGGCAGGCAGGATATTCATCACATTTGTGACGGAGTATCCCATCCGCCAAGGTCATAATCAGGCCTTAAGAGTATACATTGAATATACAAATTGAGGGGGATATAAAAAGCACAATTAATGTAATTTTTTTGAGCAACACTAACACTTAGTTATCACATACTCTTAGCTGAAAAGTATTAACCTCCAGAGGTTGTTAGAACTCTCCCACAAGAGGAGGACGTAATGTTACCATCTTTCTCAGTCCTTGTTCCTGAAGAGGTTAAACAAGCCTACACTACAAAATGGGCTCTTGTACAAGCCCCTGCGCTATACCACAACCAGGTGGGCCGGGATAAGGACTCACCTCATCATGTAATACCCATAAGGTCCAGCCTGCAAGTGCAACCTCAATACCCAACTAAAACATGAAGCAAAAACTCACATGAGGGAAATTCTCACAGCTTCAGTACCAGGGAATAATTGAACCCTTTGTATCTCCCATGAGCCACCCTTTGTTTCCAGTAGCTAAGCAGGATTACTCCTATAGAATATTCTTAGATTATATACAATTAAATAGCCACACAAGCACATTTGCCATACAAAAGTCACACAGTGTGGCTTTAATGAACTATATTGCCTGTAAAAAATACAAAACAACCCTGGATATCTTCAACAGGTTTTTCTGCCAAAACATAGCACCTGAAAGCAGGTATTTAACCACTTCTTCCACGCCCAGTGCTCAACATAGTTTTGTCGGCTCCCTCTGGGGTATTAGAACAGTCCTGGACTGTTTGCTGACTGTGTAACACCAATATTGCATCATATTGTTCCAGAAGCCTTGTTCTATGTTGATGATATATATCTAATGGACAATGATTTAAATACACACCTAGCCAGGGTAGATCGCACTGTTTTGGGATATGCTGAATATCGCTACAAATTAAATTTCAGGAAAACTAAAATTGCTTTTCTCAGTTTTCTGTTCATAGGGAACAAATTATGAAAAAGGGAAAAGAGCCTGGCACCACACTTCTTAGAGAAGTGTGCCCAATTACAACCACCAAACACTATTAAAAAACTATTATCCTTTTTAGGATTTTTCAATTTTTGCAGAACATACATCCCAGACTAATACAAATACTGTACAAATTAATTCACCCAGATTTCTCCATTAAACATTGGACAACAGAACATACACAAATTCTCAGATCACTACAGACTGTCATGCTTGCAGCACAACACTTATGCACATGTGTAAATAAGACAAACTTGGGCATGTGGATAATATTGGGTGCCACTGACTTCACTTATGTCACATTCATTGAAGGTAACTCAGTGCCAATTGCATATTAATCACATTTGTATTCTAACGCAGAAATGCGTTTCGCATCCACTGAATAAATTCTGACTGCAGTTTAGATAGCTGTCATAAAGGAAAGACCACTGGCTCAAGGGAAACGCATAATAGTCATTACTTCCGTCCAAGCCTTAGAATCCAGAACGCAAAAGCCTTATATCCTAGATGGTTACAATGGGCCGAGGTGCACTCGGTGGGAAGCCACCCACGCACAAAGGAGGACATACGGAAGAGGTAGAACGACCTGAGGGGGAAGGTCCGGTCCAGGGTGCCCAGACATTAAATCGCTCTCATGAAGACTGGCAGTGGGCACCAACCTCCTCCCCTGGAGATAACATCATGGGAGGAGAAGGTCTTGGCAATCCTGCACCCTGAGGGTCTCAGTGGAATGCCTGGAGGACAGGAAACTGGTAAGTCACCTATTATCCCCTTGTATTAAGAATACCTGTAATGCATGCATCTCCATTCCCTGCATGGCCAATCTACACCACTAACACCAATCCCAAGGTCTACACACCCAAATGCACCCAATGCATGTAAAGCATGAAGCACTACAACTCCCACAATGCATCACCCTTTACCCACCTAACAATGCATATTCCCCTTACATAACTACACCTAAGTACTGAACCATGACAAATGGCACTCACCTCGCAGCCTCTGTAAAGACCATCAGGTAGATCTGAATAACAACCCCTGTAATATACAGGTTCCACTGAGAATGTCGTCAGTCAACCAATGCCACGCAGAGCCAGTCCTCCACCAGATGCAGACCCCAGTGATGACAGCAACACAGGATGTCTGGAACTGGAAGACCTACCTGGCCCACCTGGTCTCTCTGGGCAGTCCACCTCCACCAGCCTCACCTAGGATACCAAAGAGCCCCCCACAACCTCAGCCACCATAGAACCTGTCGCCAAAAACCCCCAAACCTGTGTCAGCAGGCCACATCAATCCATAATATGCCCACCTGTACAGGGATCTGAGTCAGCACCCACCACACAAGACAATGAAGTTCCTGGTGTAAGTGGGAGTGTGCACACTGTGTCAGAGACACAGGCACAGGGGGCTAGGGCCAGTGGGAGGGCACCTAGGGGCCACAGAGTAGGGCAACCCAGAGGGCCACCTGCCCATGAGGCAATAGCAAAAGTCCTGGGAGCATACAAATACAACCTATCCCAGCACAAGATGGGCCAGGTTTTAGACATATTGGGGGAAAACCTGAGGCTGCAGAGGGAGTACCACCAAGAGGCCATGCAGGAGCGGCATGCCCTCAGTGCCACCATGGCGTCTATGAAAGGCTTGACGCAGGAGCTCATCACAGTCCTGCATGAGTCCTCCACTTACCACCAGGCCCCTTCCACTAGCCACACTACTGACCAGACCTCTACATCTGCTGCAGCTAGTGTGATGGTGGCCATGCCTGAGGACTCACAACCCACTACTGAGCCACCCGCTGTAGCTGAGGAAACCCCCCCACCCCCATGCAAATGTGGTCGCAGAGCCGGACATCCTGCAGGGACTGAACCCAAGACCAACCACACTGCCAGGAAATTATTCTCAAGTACTGTCTATTGCCATAGCCCCATTTTCATATGCCATATGGATACTGGACCTGTGCTACCAACTGCTTGGCCTAACAGAGTGATTTTTTTGAACACCATGGTCCCACTTCTTTGCACCCTATCCACCTTTTGGAATTCATAATAAATGCACTTACACACAAGTTATGGTGTTATGTGTTTACTCATTGTAATAGTGCAACAAAAGTGTGACATCTTACTGAAATTGAGTATTAATACACAGTGAAGATGTGAATGTTACATCCTGGCATCCGGTTCCCTGCTGCAAAGTCAGTGTCCTCACATCAATGGGTCCTCAGGTAGCAGAGAGGGAAGAGTAGTCAAACATCATCCACAGCATTTCTGCAAACGATGGCAAAGAATGTACATCACATATAAATTGCACAGTTGGCAAAAATATGTACCTGCACATCATGATGGTTAAACAAATTACAATGTAGGTTTAGACATTGACAGACAATCCAATGCTATTGCACACATGACCGCAATCCTGTGCAGGTAATATGAGACAAGATAATCAATGCATCTAACAGTAATGAACTGAGTAATACACACTCATTGTAGTTGTACTACACAGCTCACACCTTTGGACGCCAAGTATCTACATCTATTGAAGTTACACTAAGAAGCAATCTATGTATATGCTCACAGGATATCAGAATGTAGGCGTCACAAAGGTGTAAATGAGTAGATAGGATGTCTGAAGTATATACAACACAGACAGATGAACTAGATAACATCACAGTGGGACTGTTGACCTACTTGACAAACCTTTCTTGTATACACTCATCTGATACCCAAATGATATCAAAACCTACTCATATCAGGAATGGATAACGAAGTACACCCAACCTTTACTCCAACATGAAACATGGTAAATGTAGAGATGTACCTACCAGAATGTTAGCTGAAGTACTGATGGATAATCTGTGTTCGTGTGCCTTCATCTTCCTCATCACCATCTTCGCCACTCATATTTCCTCCCTCCTCTGCCACCAGATTGTCCCTAATTCCTTCCTTCTCCAGCAATGGGAAATTTCTCCTTAGTGCCAGATTGTGGAGCACGTAGCAGGCCAACACAATCTGGCACACCTTCTGTGGTGAGTACTGCAGGTAACCCACAGAGATGTGCAGACATCTGAACCTTGCCTTCAACAGACCGAATGTCCTTTCAATCACCCTTCTTGTCCTCCCATGAGCCTCATTGTACTGTTCTTCAGCCCTGGTCCTTGGATTCCTCACCGGTGTCACTAGCCAGGAGAGACTGAGATAACCTGAATCACCTGTGGATAGAGTAAACTTACATTTACATTCCATTATGGGCCAGATGTAGGAAACACTTTGCGAGTCGCAAACGGCAAAATCTGCCGTTTGCGACTCGCAAATGCGTGTTTCCTATGCAGAAATGGATTTTGCGAGTCGTTACCGACTCGCAAAATGCATTTCCGAATCGCAAATAGGAAGGGGTGTTCCCTTCCTATTTGCGAGTCGCAGTGGTATGCAACTCCATTTGCGACCGCGTACGCGGTCGCAAATGGAGTCGCAGTTACCATCCACTTCAAGTGGATGGTAACCCACTCGCAAATTGGAAGGGGTCCCCATGGGACCCCTTCCAGTTTGAGACTGGACCCCAAAACATTTTTTCAGGGCAGGGAGTGGTCCCTTGGACCACTCCCTGCCCTGAAAAAAACGAAACAAAAGGTTTCGGATTTTTTTGAAATGCAGCTCGTTTTCCCTTAGGGAAAACGGGCTACATTTAAAAAAAAAAAAAATGCTTTATTGAAAAGGCAGGTCGCTAACATGGAGGCCTGCTGACGTCAGCAGGCCTCTATTGTTAGCGAGTGCCTATACTCGCAATGGGGCCGCAATTTGCGACCCACCTCATGAATATTCATGAGGTGGGTCATTGCGACCCCATTGCGAGTTGCAGACGGTGTCTGAGACACCGTACTGCATAGCAATTTGCGACTTGCAAATTGCGAGTCGCAGGGACTCGCAATTTGCAAGTCGCAAATTGCTCTCTTCCTACATCTGGCCCTATGTTACATACAGACTGAGTAGGAAGGCTGAGGTAACAGTAATTTCACATACACTCATACTCACCGATGAGGTAGGCCCTCACTCTTTGTAGAAGCGCCATCAACCATGGGACACTGCTATTCTTGAGGATGTACGAATCATGTACAGACCCAGGAAACTTTGCAGTCACCTGGGAGATGTACTGGTTTGCTAAGCAGACCATCTGCACATTGATAGAGTGAAAGCTCTTACAGTTCCTGTACACTTGCTTATCAGCCCTGGTTGGTATTAATGCAATGTAGGTGCCATCTATGGCCCCAATTACATGAGGGATATGTCCCATTGCATAGAATCCAGCCTTCACACTGGCCAAATCTACAGTTTGAGGAAACTGAAACTTTCTATATGTTTTAGTAAGATAGACAAGACATTCCTCAACACATTGCTGAACATTGGTAGAGACATGCCTGTTGCCATTCCCAATATTCCCTGGAACGACCCAGTGGCCAAGAAGTGGAGGACGGATAGCACCTGCACAGTTGGAGGAATGTCTGTAGGTTGTCGAATGGCTGGCAGCAGATCACACTCCAACTGAGTACACAGCTCCCTGATTGTAGCACGGTTCAGTCAATATTTAAGATAATGTGGCATTCTTCCATCATTGCAAAGTCAACCAGGGGCCGGTACACAGGTGCACATTGGTCCACAGTGGTCAGTATCTACACATGGCATACAACACAGGAGTGTCAATGATTCCACTTCATGCATCCTACTACATGGTCACAAATGGAGGACCAACAACACATCTGTTACTACTTTTGCATCCAAGGCAGACTTCAAAGTGCAGTGCTGTTGTAATGATTATGTTATTTGCACATACATCTGGGTTTGATAAAGGATTACACCAGAAAGATGGTTGTCTGCCACTGCTAGTGTACAGTCAACATCAAAATGAATGTTATTTTTCAATCCGTCATAATGTCTAATTCTGATTCTGTGCAACTCAAAGTTTATACTGCCTGATTTTATTGTACACAGTCCTAGACAGTAACTTATCACATATCCATGATGGAAATGTTTAGTGACGCTTTATGTTTTCGTAAGAGAAACAGTGCAAAATGGCTGCTGCCAGTACTGCATTCATGGGACAGGTGTCAGTGAGCTCATTCCGCCAGTGTATGCCGTCATGGCGGTAGGCGGTCGGAAACCGCAACTTCTCATTGGTTAACATTGATGTCTATGGCATACAGGGACCAATGACAATTACCACCAGCGGTGACGGCGCAGACCGCTGCTGCCATAACTGCCATTTTCTACAGTGTATCTCATTTGACTCCTGACTCTCCAGCCATCAAGACCTCAACTGAGTGTGCAGCTGTATAGTGTTCCTGCGAGCCACAATGGCACATTTTACAGGGGATAGGACCCCCGCCTTCAATGCGGAAGAACTCAAGTAAATTGTGGATGGGGTCCTACCCCTGTACACAAAGCTGTATGCAGCTCCAGAACGGCAGGTAGGTCGCATTATGGTATATTTGTTGCTACATAGGTATGTAATTGTGTTAGTATGTGTATGCAGGATATTCCAGAGGAGGGTGTAGCTTTGGATATGATTGCTAGGAATGTTGTGCAAGTGTGAAGTCTGATGTCTGTTTGTAGGCCTATGTATGTAGTAGGTTGTTGGGTCTACATAAATGTGCCTTTCCTTCTGTATCTCCCATGCAGGTCAGCGCCCATCAAAAGAAAGGATTGTGAAAAGCCATTGCCAAGGAAGTGCGGACCCTGGGGGTCCATATCCGGCAGAGCACCCACTACAGAAAGCAGTGGGAGGACCTGAGACGCTGGGCCCAGAAGACCGCAGAGGCCCAGTTGGGGGTGGCATCCCAACGATGAAGGGGTGCCCGTCGGACCCTGACCCCTCTAATGGCCTGCATACTGGTGGTGGCCTACCCGGAGTTGGATGGGCGCTTCAGGGCAACACAGCAGCCACAAGAGGGTGAGTTACAGAGTTCATTTCCTGTACTGTCTGCTTTAGAATGGAAAGGGTGTGTTAGCCATAGGATAAAGGATGTCTAGTGTAGCTATGACAGTTAATGTAGGTAGGATGCAGTTGTGCAGTAAATATTAGTAGCTTTGATAGATAAGTATGCAACAGGTTGCCATGGCATTTGTACTATGACAATTTGTAGGATATGGCAGGGATATACAGGATCTTAAGTTGGTTCCAATACCTATCTATTCATGTCCATTATGGGTGACACAGGTCGGTATGACAATGTACAAATGTCTCTTATTGACTGACCTCTCACAGTAATTCTCCTGTATACAAAAGTGTAGAGTAGTACCTGAGTGTTATTGTAGAGGTTTCATGATTGAGTAGACACATCAGATTGTGTGTGCACGGTAGGTGTGTAGATATGTCTATGGACGTTGTAGAGGGTGCATTCAGGAATTTCTAAAGTGTATGGGATTTGATTTGTACAAATGTGCAAGGGGTATTTGTACTGACCCTATGCTCCCACCTTTTTCACCCTCTCCCATCCCTTTTGTACTATCCTATCCTTGTGTGTATTAGCATCAGCAGGCGAAGGAGTAGGGGCACTGGTGAGTGGGGAGGCTGCAGCCCACGGGACACAGGAGGCAGAGACCACCGAAGGCGAGAGGACCAGTGGATTGGATAGCAAGGGGAGCATCATTGTGAAGATTGGAGCAGATACAACAGATACAGATTCCTCCTCCAATGGAAGCTCTCTGTCAGTGGCAGAATTTTCTGGGACCATACCCAGCACAATCCTCGTCTGCCGCCCCCCTTAACAACACCTCCCTCCCAGTAGCTCCCCACCCAGTTGCCCGTGCCCGCTCACCCAGGAGGGTGGGCGTCTCCTTCGCCGCAGGCACCTCAGCCCCTTGCCCAGTCAGCCCTGCTGCCCTCAGTGCTGAGGCTACTGACCTCCTGAGGTCCATCTCTGTAGGACAGTCAACCATTGTGAATGCCATCCAGGGCCTGGCATCCCAGATACAGCAGGGTAATGCCTACCTGAAGGGCATTCACGGTGCCTTGACTGGCCTACAGAGACTATTACAGGCTCTGGCCTCTTCATTGACAGCAGCAAGTGTCCCTACTATTTCCGTCCTCCCTCCTGCTACCTGTGCCCCATCCCAGACCCCTCTCCCAGCCAAGCCACACATACAGACAAGCACTCACCCAAATCAACAGACAAGGTACACAAGGACAAATACAGGCACCACAAATCACATCACAAGCATGCACACACTCAACACACAAAAGCAGACACAGCATCAGTCACTAACTCCCCTGTCTCCCCTAGCACCTCCACCCTTACAATCACATCACCACTCACACCTGACAGCATTGCATCCTCACTCCCAGTTCCTGTAACCACTTCTGTGTCACCCTCAGTCAGCAGACACTCATACATGCTCCCCATGCACCACATCCGCATTCGCCACAACCACAAACACTGACACATGCAGTACACCCACCTTGCATGCAGACACCACCCCAACATACATCCACATGACCTGTCTGTCCTCTCACAGGCTCTCTCCCCCCCTCTCCTCCCAGAACACATAAACACCCACACTCAGACACTCAACATTCCTCCAGCTCACACAAACATACCCTGCATACATATGCACCCATATCCAGCACACCTACATGTCCTACAATAACTCCCTCTACCTCCACTCCCACACCTGTTTCCAAATCTATCCCCAGAGTTCCTAAGAAGCTTTTCCTTGCCCACCTTGACCTGTTCCCTATGCCTGTCAAACCCTGTGTTGCCCCTAGCTGTCATGGTTCCCTTCCCAGGCGAAGTCCCTCCACCTCCAAGTCCTCCCATGACCCCCCTTTTACCTCTGCTGCCCCTCCACCCACCAAAAAGCCTGTCCCCAAAAAATTACCTGTCCCAAAACATAGGTCCAAAGCCACTGTCCCTCCATCAAAAGCAAAGATGAAACCCCCACCCCCTCCCAGACCAAAGATAAAGGACCCCCCTCCCAAGCCAAGGCCCAAGGACCCCCTTCCAAACCCAAACCCCCTCCACCACCACCTCCCACAGACCCTTGAGGTGCCTGCCTGCCCCATTGATTCCCCTACCTTGTGGCGGCTATTAGGTTGTCAGGAGTCAAGCTGGGGGCCTTTGCCAGACACACTACAGACTTTTGGGCATCAGACTGGCCTAAGGGCCTTGGTGTTTTTGTTGCACATTTGCATTCATTTTGTATTCATATAAATTTAGTCAACAGGATTACTGTTGGTTCACTTACCATACATTTGTCAAGTCTTTTTGTTTACAGGTAAGCTTCCATACATCTATCATGTGCTGTACAATGTGCATTTGTAGGCATCTTTTTATTCAAGTTCACTGTTATTTCTTGAATTCGGGCATTTTATGCATTGTTGTGTATTTGTATTGATTTGTGTGTCTCTGCTTGTTTGTGATATTGGTGTGGTTGTGTAGTTTTGATCCGGGGGTGTGCATGTGATGTATGTGATCGGCGTGGCTGTGTTTTGTGTGTGTGTGTGTGTCTCCTGGCACGGGTGTTGTGTAGCGTGTGTGAGTGTGTGTGCTCGTTGGAGTCCATGCATGGTGTGTATGTTGTGTGTGGGTGTGTAACTCTTCCCCCCTTGTGTGCTCTGCAGGTGTATGCACCAATGGCATCTTCGTCGGCATTGGTGGTTATAGAGGAGGAAGGAGAAGAAGAGCGCTGGAAAGACTTCAAGGTGGCATTCCATGGCTTCTGCTGAGTCGTCTGTGTCCCTGAAGGTGTGTGGGTCCTTTTATACTTGCTGTTTCCGCCAGGCTTTGGGTGGCGGTCGTACCCCCACAGAAAACATGGCCATCTGCTGTGTCATAATGGGGTGGGAAGTGCAGTGGCTACCGCCAGGCTGGGGATAGCAACCGCCGTCGGTCACACCACACTGGGGGTACTGTCGGCAAACTGACTATGTTTTAGTGGGTAGACCGCTGTGGTTGTAATTTGGCAGTCAGCGCCACCGGCCTGGCGGCGATCTGACCACCGGCGTGGCAGAACCGTGACCACCAATGTCATAATGAGGGCCTATGTCTTTCACCCTACACTAAACTTTCACGCAGTCCCTAGAGGATTGCACCTCATAACTGGCTGAAATCAAAGCTTTTATTCTGGCACTGGAGCATTCGAGTCCTAAATTCCTCACTCTTACAGTCTGTGACTTGTTTTACTGTGTCTAGTCTTTCAATAAACATTTGCATTATTTGCACCTAAATGGATTCAGAGATTCAAAAGGGAATATTATAAAGCATAAAGTGCTTTGGGGAAAGGTGGCAGAATTTAAAGACCATCTGCCACAGACTCATGTAATTCATACATTGAGTCACCAACGTGTTGGAGTAAATGTTATATGGAATTCACTGGCTAATGAAGCCACCAAATCTGCACTTAAGACTGCAACAACAGCTGCAATTATTCATTCTCATACGAGAGTAGATGAAGAAATAATGGCTGCCCTTAATGCTTTGAGCAACGGCACTCCTTTACTAAAAGCATACCCTGCAAAATATTCTTACCACCTAAGTGCCCAAAACATTCCTTATGCTACCATTCCAGAGGTGGTTGATCGAGTGATCACTAACCAAGACCACAGGCTAGAATTCATTAAGGCAGCACATGAGGGTCTAGTATTTGCCCATGCTGGTGTGGCGGCCACAGTTTCTCTGTTACAAAAATGCTATTGGGGTCACGGTCTATACAGACAGACAAAGCAAGTCCTTAGTTGTAACATTTGCCAGCAAATTAAAGGCTCCACCATCAAACGTCCACCGCAGACACCCCTCTTAGTTTTAAACAAACCGCTACAATGTGTGTACCTAGACCATTGCTGCTTATTATGTTCAGATGATGCATTTAAATATATTCTACTTGCTGTATATTCTTGCTCCGGATTCCTCTAGGTGTGGTCAAAGCAATCTGCTGCCGCTTGCACTGATATCAAGATTTACAGGTCTTTATCTGGACATATGCAGTAGCTGCATTCTACTCAGACCAGGGCCCTGCTTTTGCCTATAAGGGTTACAGGGACACCATGGGAACCATGGGTGTAGCCGTGCATTATTCCTCTCCATATCATCCTGAGTGAAATTTGATAGTGGAGAGGAATAAGCAAGACTTAAAGCAATCTTTAACAGCTGGCGTATTAGGTTCAGGTCGCAGTTGGATCCATCACCTATATGGTGTCTAGACAGCATTAAATAATCCGCCTAGATGATCTTTTGGTGGTCGGACCCCATATGAAGTCCTGTTCGGTATCCAGATGTGTGTACCAGATCTTGATGGTTCTGGCACTGTGGCGGCGGACAAGCCTTTTGACATAAATGAACGTTTCACTGTCTTACAGGAACTCCAAGACTTTCAAAATGAGCATTTAAACACACATGTTGCCACTGAAGGAGTGAAGGAGCAACCAGCACCTACCTGCTGGAATCAATCTTTTACACACTTGTTGTTATTGAGTGTCTTTGGAGGCATACCACTTGTGTAATTCTTAATTGGTGGTATTTTAATTCAGCTTTTGCTGCTCTGCAATGGATGTGCCATCTCAAAGATAAATGATGATGAAACTACCACAAGTCCAGCTGTATCATGAATGCATGATACAGTACTTTGACTTACCTCTACTGGAGGAACTACATGGCAACTGGTCTTTGTCCTTTCGGCCAGCATGGCTCTACTGTGTGCAGCCTGTGTTCTGCTGTCTTTGGTGCCCTTTCAAGTGTGCACTCAACATCTGTCTTGCAACACAATTGTTACAATCAATGGATTGGATCTGCTGATGTCCCTGTTAAGGGTTCATTTTGCAGTGGTGCCCCATGAGACTACCATTGCTTCAGGATGCCTTCTATGAACCATTTTATGATGATATGGATGCGACGGCTCCCGGATTCCTTCCTTCTGACACACCCCTTGCAGGCACTGCACAGGATGCAACTACCTTGCAGCAGCTGAGGATTTTGACCATGTTTGTTTCTTCAATTTGCTGACAGAGACTCTTGTGGTTCTGTTGTCTGCAGAAGCTGGATCCATTCTGGATTCTATTTACACTAACACTATAGATAAAATCTTGGAGACCTCCACTAATTTTTTTAGTTGGCCCTTGTTTTTAAGAAAATTGTTCTTATTGATTTATATTTTTAATTGTCTAATTTTAATTCAGCTTGTTACTTTGCTTGTTAGAATGAACATTTTATTCTTTGTATTCTTTTTATAGTATGGGTTCTTTAGAAACGGTCTTTTCATGGCCAAGGGGAGGGTGTAGTGAGGCCCTCTTTGATCCACGTTGGTTTCCTATTTTAACTCTATTTTATATTTCTCATTTTCCAAGTTTTAGCTGCATTATTTTTTGCATGGCTTTGTAGCAGGGACATTTTACACACTTCATTTGCATGATATTATTCTAGGAATATATTGTTCGAGTTGCTTGTTCTCAACATATAATCAGTACATTCTTTTCAATCCTAAGAAAACAGTACAAGATATCCTAGTACTTGTGTTGCCCATTCAAGAGACAGCTTACATCAGAGTTATGATTTGACACAGTGGCTTTTTATTATAAAAATGGTGCACTGACCTGGAAGAGGCAGAGAGGCACTCCAGGTGCGACCGTCCTGGGATGATTGCTGTATTCGACTTGCAGCTCTACTGACGCTAATCTACCAGCTTCCCAAAAGGATTGCAATCCACACTAAAGGCTGACTCCTGACGCAGTTTCCAGGAACTGGGCTAAGGTTAATCCCTTAGATCGGGCAAAGGCAGAGGGTACACACACTATGCTTTCAGTATAGTCTTAGGGATACGTCGGAACATCTAGAAATAATTCATCATGGTTGGTTTATTCTTCCTCTTTCCCATGTCCGTAATGTTGATTACTTTGCTTGCTTTCATCTTCCTAATTATCGCAGCTCACTGTCTCTATGACAGATTATGATTGTTTCAATAAATGTATTGATAACGTATCTCGTATTGCTCTTGTGTTTTGCCTAGGCATGCATGAGTAATACAACAGAACAGTGAGAGCTGTTTCCACGACTTCCCTGGGAATCCGAGTGTCATGTTCAAGTTGCCACAATCACCTTTTTCCCGGCACATACTGATGTGAGGCACTGTGAGCTAGCCAGGAGTTGGGCAGATGGTTTAAGACGGTGTGGACGGTCTTAGTCTCCTACTTTCTGAAGTACTGTTGTCCTAATACGCAGTCAAAATATTTTAGTAGGAACCGTATAACAGTATCTGATACCAAGGTTTTTCATTGGACGAAGTAAGTGCTGGTGGATGCATTGATTCTCACATAAAATACAATTTTTTTCATAAATATGATTACTTTCTTAGTGTGCGACTATAAGGATTCCACCCCCCACAAACTACTCCATGGAGCCTTAAGTAATAGAAGATAGGGTAAGAAAACAATGAGTAGTATGAGAGCAGTTATGCATGGCTTGAATCACCTGCGCACGTTTGTAGTGAACTGCTGTGTACACCACTACATAAGAACATACAAGCACGAATAGTTTATCACAAGACACAAAAGATTTCATGCCTTCTATTATTATTTTTACTTTTATTTTTCATACATGTCTGTTTCTTCTATGTCTCCAGTCATGTGTTTTAATTTGATTCTCTGTGTCATATTCTCTTTTAATATGCAGGACCCATAAGGTACTTGATTCCAGAGTAGACTGTTTGCAGGACCATTCTAATAGATATTGAGTGTCTGGAGATGTATGAATGTTAACATATGTTTAGAGTTAGGAAAATTAGGATCTGGTGTCCTGAAGGAAGCCGGGGACCCACTTAAGGGGCCGGTTTATAGGCTGAACCATGTTGATCCTACGGATGCTGGGATACTAACTAATCCCAGGCTTCAATCAAGTTTTTAATCATCCCTAAGATCTATCCTCAATAAAGGAAAAAACCTTAAGATCAGATACAGGAATTTTACTAAGTCTAAATCCTGCTTCCACTTTCACCCACCATCCCATCAAGTACTCTTCATCACTGTTAGGCGCACATTCACCATTATAAGGTTCTTTGTTGAATGAGGTGTGGCCGATGATGAAGCATGATACCTGGAGGGGTGGGGAAGATGAGACCACACCTATTAAATTTTTTTTTGAGTTTGTTGAAACATTGTGTGGCCTACCCGTCTGGGGATATAGCTCCACAGATCCTACAATACAATGCTTTTTGTTGTGTTAGTTTAGTTAGGAAGGATGCAATCAAGCAATTGCCCCTTAAAACCTCTCATTCACTTGGACTTTTTCAACAGTTAAGCTCCACCAGGTTTTCCATGATACACAAAAGAAGACAAGAAAAGAAAACTCAGGAAAAAGATAGCAGAAAGGTGTAGCTACAGGCTCAAAGCTAATAAAACACCATATTTTCACCAAATAACAAGTAATGAAACAAACTCTCAAATAATTTTTTAATCATACATAGAATTTAGGTAACTTAACAATGTCTTCAAGGTTTAGCTACTTCATCATTTGCAGTTGTATAAGAATTAGAAAAATATACTTTTTTAAGTATTCTGTCACATGTAACCATAGTCTAATATCTTTAATGAATAAGTGGAGTGAAGGACAATTAACAGAATTCATTTCATGTGCATAACATATCCTTTTCTCCACGCAATATTAAAAAAATTTAACTTTCTGTCCAGTTCAATGGAATTTGCTGCAACACAAATTAAATAAATAGATCAAACTATTTACATTTCATTGGAAGAGATTAAAAATCATCAGCTGTGCTTCCAAGAAAAATATTTTGCAATGTTAGTGGAGAATTGATTTGGAACATAATATTAATAATTTCCTAAACCAGTTTACCAAAAGGGCTGAGCTAAACTACACTCAAAGAACATAAGTGTAAAAGTGTAAAAGTAGTAGGAGAAAATGTGAATGACCAACAAGAAGTAGGCATTACTGTATTACATTTTGAATGGAAACTGGGGTAAAACATGCATGATTATAGATAAACGAGTATCAGTAATATTGGCAGCACATGAGGTAAACATAATGTGTGTCTATATTTACTTCAAATTAAAGGTGAACATTTTTGAAGGTCTATCTTTCATTCCACCTCTACTTTGACCTTAACATTAACAAATATAAAAAATATTAAATAATGAATAAAGTGCAGAAGGGGTAAATCAAAATAACATCAATTAATGGCACTCCGTAAAGAGCTAAGTAACTTTAACATAGGAGCATTCGGTAAAGAAATTTGAGAAGGTTTCTGTTAATCCATTTTATTGTTTTAAACAAGATTTTGGTAATTTATACGTGTTCTGTGGTTGAGCAAAAGGAAGCCTGAGGACTACTGTTAACTATATATGTATTTCAAAGTCCTTGTACCCCTTCATAACTACTGGTGGGACACTAACAATAGCTACACTGATCATAATCCTAATAATCTGGTCCTGTGTGTCCCAGTGTGCAGCAACAAGTCCCTAGGAGTGCAACCAATCGACCTCACCACAGTAGACAACAAGTTACAGCTCAAGTGGTGAGTCAGTGTCTTAGAGGCTTTATTTAGTAACATATTAAAGAAGAGCTTGGTTTTGATAATAAAGCTGATTCCCCGCACAGCCCAGGTACAGCAAAAGTGTCTGTCACTTATGGCCGAAATATCTATTACCTACTCATGATACCCGCCAGACGATCGACGAGTAATGAACCTCGGTGATTTAACAGGCCCTGTAGGGATGCCAGAAGAAGCCTGGAGACAGCCCTTAACAAAACACCTAGGGATAGGGTAGGCGTAACCATCCTTAGGGCTGAATACACACAGGTCATTAAGGAAAGAAACCAGGCTATAAGAAATGAAACACAGGCCAGGTTAGTCAGTGCTTGTGAAGCCAAAGATACAGGTGGATTTTGGTGAATAATCCTTTAGTCAAGCTATCAGATGGCCTGGGGACTAACATCCAAGAAGATTTATGGGTTGTGCACTTTAGGTCCATATACGGCCTAGAATTCCATTGGGAACTCCAACAAGAAGCCCTGGATTGTTCATCCTCTCTTAATATCAGATTTGAATATAAAGATGTCATGACCACAATAGCACCTCTAACAAAGCTCCTGGCCCTGATGTGGTCCCCACAGGCCCAGACCTGAGTTTGGGGTGCCTGTCAACCAGAACACCCCCAAACTCGGCTGTAAGCTTCAAGTTCCCGACTATATGGAGGACTGCAGTTATTGTCCCAGTATATAAAAAAGGAAACAGGCAGAACCCTTAATGTTATCTGTCCAACTCTCTGTTGGACTCTGTGGTCAGAATTGTTGGTTGCATAATCCAACAGAGGATTTTGGCCTGGATTGAGGCCTCTAGCATAATGTCCCCTGTCCAACATCGCTTCAGGTTGGGTATAGGCACGCAGGAGCAGTGCCTTAACCGAATGCTGCTTATTAACAAATACACAGTAGGCAAAAAGGGGATCTGAGTTCCCCTTTTGACAGGGTAAACCAGTCTAAGCTATGGGACATCCTTGCGGAGATGGGCTTGGAACCAGACTTGATAGACTTCCTTCAAGCCCTGCATTCTTGATTAAGGGTGTTCATAAGGTATGGGTTTGAGTGGGTGTGCACCAATATTTTTGAGTTACAATGGGGAGTTCGCCTAGGGGTGTGTGTTGGTGCCTGTTTCACTCTTATTACACATTAATATTAATAGCCTTAACAAGTACCTATTTTCCCCAGGCAGACCTATACAGTACAGACAGATAAAAAGCTCCCTGTGCTTGCCTTACTTTATGCAGATGATGTACCCTGTCTCAAACACCCCTGGGCCTTGAGGGTCTAATTGATGACTAACATGGATAGTCTTGATTTGGAAACAATAATATAAATTTGAAAGAGAAAACTAGGGTCAAAAAGATTTGGTGGAAAAGTACAGAAAAACAATAGAAATAAGCAAATCCATGGTACGAGATTATGACATTATTCATACCTTCCCCAGTATTGATTCCCATCTCTCCTTGGTAAATAACGTTTGGGAAAGGCACTTACTGATAATATTTTTTATAAGCAGCATAAGATGTCATCTGTCTTTCCCTTCGGGTCAATATATGGCCCAATTCATTATTTCTGTGCAATGAGATTTCAGCCCAAACTTTGCTGCATCTAAGGTTTTTTATGCAAGTTTTATAATGCATTTACCCTTCATACTTGGCACTTATCCTTAATTCACATGCTTTTTTAAAATGTAACTATACAAAATGGGATGCTGTTCCGTCAGAAAAGGAAAGGCAAAGAAATGAAAAGCTGACAGTCAGGACCAAGAAAGGGGCTGATCAACTGGATCCGGGGATCCAAGTGACCAAAAGTAATTGCCCTCACACACCCAAGTGGGTGTCATGCTTCATCATTGGGCTGCTCCTCGTTGGGTTGGTGCTGCAATGCCCAACGACCCCTCCAGGTGGCTCTTTATCATAGATGTTCTGATTTTTTTTTTGCAGCAATGAGGAGTGCAGGTGAAGATGTCGTGGGTATAGGGTGGTGTGCTAGGTGAGTTAAAACTGTTTGGGAGACCTTTATCAGCTCGAAGACCCTCTTTTGAATTACCCCCTTTTTAAAATGTAAGCCTGCATTTTACTTTCTACAAACAGCTGCTTGGTTGGTCCTTTTTAAAATCTGCCGTCCAACTATTGAAAAACTGCTTTTTTAATGTTTTCTTTTTTTCGAAAGAGATGTCAAGGCTGTAGCTGTGCAGTGAAATAAAATACTGTTGATGTTTTAATGTCTAATTCCGAAATTGCTCATGTGTATTGCCCTCTATTTAATTGATGGTGAGGACAGATTTTATTGCATGCACTTTTATGGCTGAACGTGTTAGCTGAATAAAGTTATTTGATGATAATGAGGAAGTCTCTCATCATTATCATATAGTTGACATAACCGAAAATTACATCTCTCTGCCAAACTTGTCCAAAAATAGTTTTAATTTAAATTTGTATATATTCATTGTAAGAAATAGGTGACGCGTTAAGCATATTATTACCACCAACTTTTCAATAGTAATAAGAGTTTGAGACAGTCAACACGTATTTTTAAAAATAGGCAAAGCTAAATAAATAGTTTATTGTGAAATACAAACAAACTCATGAAAAGAAAAAGGGACAATGAAGGATTTCTAAAACTCCAACCAAATTAGAGAATCGTAAAAATGCAAATCCTGTAATGAAATCCGAGTTGTCTGAAGGGAAAAACATAATGACAAAAAATATTAAGGGGGTGCAGAATAACTGTTGATTTGAGTAAATATTAGCACTTGTGCCAAATAAGAGTTTATCATTGTAACGGCTTGTGTGGTACAGTGTTTATTTGCCAATGGCAGTAAAAATATCTTCAAGGTAATTACAAACCATGTCCCGTTAACATGAGTGTTAGAAATTACCATCTTTTGCATGGTATTCATCCATATTTTTGCCTTTTTTCACTTAAACCATTTTTGTAGGCCACAGGACTCTGCGTACTTTAGTCATGCTAACCATTCATAAGGTGCTTGTGCTCTTCCTTTTAAACATGATAAAAACACCTAATTGGCAAATGTAATATACTTATAAATCCCTGATATATGGTACTATATGTACCTAGGACCTGTACATTAAATGCTACAAGTAGGCGGCAGCAGCCATTGTGTCACCCACTGAAGAAGCACTGCAAATCATGCCTCCAGGGCTGCCCTTGTAGCCTGTGTGTGCAGTGTTAAACTGCACTTTCACCCTGGCAATATAAACCTTTCCCAAGCCTAAACCTTCCTTTTTAGTACTTAAATGTCAATTCAAAAATAGGCCCTAAACACCTATAGAGCAGAGTGTATGGAATTTGAAAGGTAGAACATGTATTTTTAAAGTTTGAAACTGCCTGGCAGTGATAAAAAAGTTATTTTTTCACAGTAGTAGCGCTGATTCTCCTATAGGGAAATACTTGGTTACATTATAAGAAATTATAATGCTTAAGCTAGAAAGATGATTCAAAGACTTATTTGAACAGTGATTTAAAATCCACCTTAATGGTGAAGTCAGATTTTATATTACTATTTTGAAAATTGCACTTTTAGAAAGTTGTAATTTTCCTGGCTAAGCCAAATGTGTCTTTCTGCCAGTATCCAGTGTCACCTGACAGTTGAATGAATCCCATGTGGTGAGATGTGGCCAGCCCCTTCCTGAGCTTCAATGTGTGCCTACTCTGTCACTGGAAGATATTGGTCATGCCTAGGCCCGCCTGCCGTTGTCTTCCTAGTCAGCTGGACTGCAAACACAGTGGGAGGTGGGAGACACTCCAGAACTGGTTTTGAGTGACCCCAAGGAAAGATTTGCTCATTATTCTAGCCCCCACCTCTCGGTGGTGCAGGAAGCTCTGACCATGGAAAGGATTTTTCTGCCATGTTGAATTAAGGTAGAGAGGGGTACTGTTAGATATCTTATGTTCGTTAGGGAGTGGTCAGTCTCCCCCTACCCACAGCCGGACGCTGAGCATTAATGTGGCATCTTTAGTTCCCTCCTTAAAACACTCCTGGGCCTGTGGATAATCAGAAGAAGGGCTGCCCTGCTGTCCAAAGAACCTGAAGAAAGACTAAACTTGCTTGCCTTCAATCCAGGACTCCAGAAGTTGCTCCAAGGGCCAGTTAGCTGACCTCCGGTGTGAGCTACAGGGACAAGCTTCGAGAGGCCTTACCTTCCACTGCCCTGCTGAACAGTTCCAAATGGACTTACCCTGGACCCTTCTGCTGGGCTCTGCTGGGGTGATTCTAGAACCCCATGTGCTTTCCTCAAGGTCCTGGGCACTCAGCAGTCATCAAAGTGTTCTCTTCCTTAAGTTTCCTGAAACCTGG
This sequence comes from Pleurodeles waltl, assembly GCF_031143425.1. NCBI lineage: Eukaryota > Metazoa > Chordata > Amphibia > Caudata > Salamandridae > Pleurodeles > Pleurodeles waltl. The sequence goes on along the minus strand of NC_090450.1, from coordinate 677,801,724 downwards.
GACATAGAATGTTTTTACTAGCATTTGGTATGAGAACCGACGGTTGATCTAGACCAACCTGCCAAGCCGGTCCAACGAAGGTGCGTCTCTACTGGGTCAAAGATCCTGGTTACTCCTGCTACTTTCTTCTCTGCAGCAGCAAATTTGATTCAGCAGGACTGCACAGAGAAGGTGTTCGGTTTTTGTTAAGCCTTCTTTGGCTACATTCTGCAGCTTTGCCCCACTGGAAGAATCCAAGTGCATAAAAAGTGATGAAGTCCGAAGGGAGAAATCTCTACCGGGCAAGTGCACTAGAAGTATCCAGCTAGGGAGAGACTTTCTTTGGGCACAAAATTTACATTTTTCCTACTCTGAGCTTTCCCGCAGAAAGTCAACTGCTTCAGCAAGACCTTGTCTAGAGGTTATCTAGGGACACAGATCCCTTTTCTGCCACAGCCTGCTACCTTACCCCTCTAAGGATTTTTGACTTCCATCCAGAGACTCAGCCTAAAAGTAAACCTTTTCACTGGGATTAACATGGACCCTGTATCTGAACCACGTTCCATTGTGGTCAGCCTTAAACCTCACCCTTCTCCCAGTCAAGTGCAACCGGATGACCTTGGTTGGTGCTAATGGTTTTTGGCACCTTTTTGAATCTTGAATTTGAAAAATTCCTAGCTCTGTTCCTACTTATGGGATTTTTTGGTGTTCTTTTATTTATTAAATTATGCTCTATTTTTCTACTTTGACATTTTTCTTTTATTGTGTTTTCACTTTATTACTGTTTGAGTATTTCATAAATACTTTACACACTGCATCTAAGTTAAGCCTGACTGCTTTTTGCCAAGCTACCAGAGGGTTAGGCACAGGTTCATTTTGGGACTTTTGTGGTTCTCCCTGACAAGGGTTGCAAGTATTATTTGAGGTGAGTTCTCACTCACTCAACTAATACTGCAGTTTCTTACAATGAGCAACATGCTGGTGGGTAAAGCGCAGGAAAAATATGCATTAACCAAGGTTACAATGGCACCACTCACTTTCCTTGATTTTACTTTATAAAACTACCTTGAGAGATAAATCCCTGCAGAAACATTTTCATTATCAGCTTTAGTTTACTTTTCAGTTTCTCTTAAGTTGGATGAAATGGACGTCTGGAATTATTTCAGTGTATTATATGTTGTATTCTTATATTGACACATGGACTGTGATATATTAATCTTTTCCCATTCCGCTTGAAATACCCTTTAATTTGCACAGTAAGTGTGTTATCCCATTGAAATACTGTACAATCAATTGGTGTCCAAGAGCTGCTTGGGTGTCAGGTCGTTATCTCCTATCTTGAGGTGCATTGTTATAAGAAGGATATCAGAAATATACAGTGTACCAAACTCTACACACCAGTAGTTGCTACAGGAATAATGGTGAATATTCCTGCTATGCTGTTGGTGTTCTTGTACAATTGTGGCAATACAGCCCATAGTAGTTGCCTTGGAACAATGATTCCAATCAATGTCTTAGTGTGGGTATTTTTTACATAATTCTGGCTATCCCACCGCAAAGGAGAATGGACAATGAAATCCCTACCACATGATGGACTTCCCTGAAATTTGAGGATATGTACGATTGGTCCTAAAAGGCTGATTCTCTGCACATATGACAGTAGTTCCTGTGAGAGGTTGATGAAAATGACAAGCACATGTAAGGGGGGCAAATAAACATTTATTTAAAAGAAAAATGTGACATTTTGAGACAATTTACTGTTTTGATCACATTTCTGTATTTTCAGAAACTAGCAAGCGAATGTGTGCAGCACAAAATTAAATATATTACAACTGGTAGCTGGAGGCTTATGCTGAATGGTTATTTTCTAAAGGGTACACTTACTGCTGTTATTTCATAACTCATGTGGACACATTCCATCGTCTATATTGTGAGAGATTGGATTATTATGTGGGGTGGATTGACAGGCTTAACTCAGGAAAATGTGTAAAGCACTTAGAAGTAACAAAAAATGTATAAAGTCTTAAACATCACACAATAACCACCTTACTCCGATTAATAAAAATAGACAATATTTTAATTAACAAAATGACACCAAAACCACAAAACTCCAATAGAAGCAACCACAGATATGACTTTTTAAAGTTTTAGATAAAAATAGCACTAAGCACCGTCCGGGTTCATCTGGTTTCAATTGACTGTCACTAGTTAAAGCCATCAAAACACTATAAACGGGTGAGAGGGAATTCCTGTCCAACCTCCCTCAACCAATAATATTCTCACAAGAGGACAAGGAATAAAGTCTGGTATCAAAACCTGACTAGTTCAAACACCAATATTTTGAAAAAATGGCTCTCACCCGCATCTTGTGGCATGTTTCATCATAGGGCCCTGCTAACACACTCCAAAATATAAATCCCCTTTGGAGTGGAGCAGTAAGGTGGGGGAACATATAAGCACAATAGACAAGACCAACAATCATGGCACAGGGACCAAAGACGAACAACAGAAAGAGATGTAAAACTGACTCAGGCTGACCACTTTTCCTGTTTTATTCTAGGGCAGCCTGGACGGGATTAAAAATGTTATTGGTGGTGTTTTCAGGAGTTAGTTACCTGTACACCCCAATCTCTGAAGAGGGTCAGCATGTTTCGGCCTATTCACAATGCCAACTCGGATCATACAGCCTTCGTCAGGACCTTCGTCCTGTCCCCGTATTTATAAGAAAGTCCCTACCTGTCCTTTGATCAGGAGGTTAATTGATTTGTGCCGCTAGATACATTGTCATTTGTCAGCACACTCAGTAATCTGTGGGGAGAGATAAGATTGATACTCTTAATTCAGTGAAGTGTGGTATCTGTTAATTATCCCCAGACCTTCACCTTTTGTGTGTAGGGAAAAGTTGTTAAACTTGTGCATAAAAAATCCCCTGATTGTTATTTCAATACCTTGTGGAAGAAATAACATTAATCTTGGTCCACCCGTGTTGATTTAATTATCATCAATATGTGAACACACATATAATATACCCACGTCCATAAACAAGAAAAAGAAGGCTAGTATGTGTGCACTTACCGAGTTTCATTAGAACTCGTTACCATCAAATCCTTGTCCTCTTTGTGAGACTAGTTAAAGCCAACCACAGTGGAACGGGAGTCAGATACAGCGACAGGGTAAGTCCCAGTTGGAAGTGTTACCTTCTGAATTAGGGCCTTATTGTGAGTTTGGCGGTCAGAATTACTCGACCGCCAAACTCGCGAGGAGGAGGCAGCAGTCATATCGGCTACCTCCATCCCAGCTGTATTACGATGTTCCCAACGGGCTGACCTGTGGGAACATCATAATCAGTGCTACAGTATAGGTCTCAACTCCCTTAAATGAGCTGAGGCCAATACCATAGCACCATAGCACCCTCGAAATGTGCACTATCTCCAAAGCAGATATGGTCGTGGGCAGTGCAGGGGCCCCCTGTGGCCCGCAGCACAGCCTTTCCACCATGAGCCACCAGAGAAAGGGTGGCAGAAAGGAGACTCATGTTCAGCAATCAGCATGGCAGTGTTGAGCACGAGTCAGACTGCCGTCATGGCCGAGCACGAGTCAGACCACCATCAGCATGGCGGGGACGGGAGTCCCTTGGCGGTCTGACCACCATTGTCGTAATGTGCTGGTTAGACAGCCTGGAGTGCGGCGGTCCAACCGCCACCACAAGTTTGGCAGTACTTAGACCTCCAGACTTGTAATTAGGCCCTTAGTCTCTGAAATGTACGTAAAAATGGGACATGGTAGCAGGCTGGAGCGGAGATGGGTTCCACAAGATAGGATGACTGTCAGACAAGGTCTTAGTGAAATTGTTCACTTTTGTTATGAAAGCGCAGGGAAGGCGAAATTCAAAATTTGCACTAAAGGAAGGTCCCTCACTGGCCGGATACTTTCAGTGCTTTCATCCAGTGAACATTTCTAATGTTGAACTGACGGCCTGATTTTAGATCTTGGCGGATGGGGTTACTCTGTCACAAACGTGACGGATATCCCATCCACCGAATTACAATTCTATTATATCCTAAGGAAATTGTAATACAGCGGACAGAATAACCGTCACATTTGTGACAGAGTAGCCAGTCCACCGAGATCTAAATCAGGCCCTTAGTCACTTTTTTGGAGCTCTGACTCTTCTAGCTGGGCAGAACTGCGAGGCCCCACAGAGCCAGATATCTTTTATGTGATGTCTCCCCTGAAACTGCTTTGTTGCTGCAGAAAAGCTCTGAGCAGGAGCAACCTGAATCTTTGGCCCAGTGGCAATGCTCATTCTCAGGATTGACTTGGCAGGTTTGCCTTGTTGGCTCTCCAGGCAAAAACCTTGAAAAGGTTTCCCAGGTTTTAGGGTTAGACAAGAGAAGTACACTGATACAGTTATCTAAGGGTCCTAGGACCTCAGGGGCACCACTTAGAGCTCGGGACTTACTCCAGTTTAAGCTACCAGCATAGTTCACAACAGGTCCACTTGGAACTGGTTAGCTGGGCTCCTCAGGAAAGTGGCTTTTTGCAGTGTTTGTGTCTGTGGCTTAAGCAAAGGTCAGCCAATTGATCACAACGACAAGTGTATTTTCGTCTGTCTTCCACAGGTTTTGTAATATTCTGACAAGGGAACTGGGGGTGCCACATTTATGCCCAGAGCCAATCCGGGGGTGAGGGAAAGTCCTGGTGACACCCTTACCAACAGAGTAAGCATTCCCAGAGGTGAACCTACCCACTTTTGCAGCCCTTCTTGTGTGTTCTACTGTAAACTTTCCCACCTAAACCCAGCATTGCAGAACCTTTCTTCCCCTGTGCAGAGCTCCCTATACCCATGCAGGCGTGCGGCTATGATAATGGGCAAAGCCTCCCTTGTGGTCACTCAAAACTGGTTCTGGAGGCTGCTTCTCTCCCACTGGGAGTGGGGCCTGACTGACTAGCAGGACATTAGAGGAAGCAACCCCAGGCCTACATCTTCCAGTCACACAGTAGGCATCCTTTGAAGTTATGTAAGTTCCTAGTTCCAGCCCAGGTGGCCATCCTGTCATGGGAAGGTCAAAATCTCTTGCTTTTACTCAGCAATGGGTGCCTCTTCACACCTAATCAAGGCGCCATTTAGCTCCTGGGTGACCGTGAACACTGGCAGACAGGCACATTTTGCTCAGACAGGAAAGTGACAACTTTCCAAAAGTGTCATTTTAAAAAAAGTCATGTAAAATCTGACTCGACCATTAAGATGGGTTTTAAATCACCACTAGAATGAGTCTTGAATTGTGTGCTGGATCATTTTTCTAGCTACTCCAAAACTGGAGTTATGAATTATAAGGTGTTATAATGTAACCCAGTGCTTTACTCAGGGAGACCCAGCCTTGCATCAGAGAAAAACGACTTTGGAGGTTTTTTCCCTGTCAGAACATAAAACACATAAGGTATACAAGTCATACTTTTTAAATGCCACGTACCCTGCACTTTCAGGGTATTTAGGGTCTAATAGGGGTGATTTATAAGTATTAAAGCAGAAGGTCTGGCAAAAGGTTTATTTTGTCAGGTCGTATTGGCAGTTTTAAAACTGCCTACCCAGGCTCCAGTGGCAGGCCTGGAGACAAGATTTGCATTGTTACTTTAATAGTGGCGAAATATGTGCTGTGGTCCACTTGCTACATTTAACTAACAGGCCCTCAGTACAAATCTGTACCATATCTTGGGGTCATATATGTAAGTTAAATATGCCAATCAGGGTCAAGGTAATTTTACATGATTTTAGGTGAGAGAGCACATACCCTAGGCACTGGAGTGCGGTGTCCCTGTGTGGTGGGTCAAAAAACAGCAACATAATGAAGCAAAATATGTGATTCACCATGCAAAAAGAGGCACTTTCCTAAAAAAAATTATTCAGCATTTTATGATATTGGCAATACTGATATCTGAGGCATGAGCATGTAAGACTTGTTTAACATGTCTAATCTCTAATACTGTAAACGCTACATAATTAAGCTGTAGCATTTCTGCATGACAATGTAAGAATTTTGTAGCTGCACACTGTGTATGACCCCGAGATTCAAATAACTTGATTCCTCAACCCTGACCTTACAGGCATATTCTCAAGTAAAGCATATGCCTGAGAATATGTCAACAATGGGCAGGATGTAATAAAGGAATGCAGAAATTTGCCAAATACATTTGGAAAAATGACAGACCATTGAAAATGGAGAACTATTTACTTTGAACTGCTTAAAAAGCTAGAGCTCTTTAACCAATGTTCATGAAAATTGTGCTGACAGTTCCACTGTTTCAATGCATTCTTGTGGAGGGTAAACTCCAGCACCTCTTGAGAAGGTAATGACGATAAGGATTCCCTAAAACACCACAAGAACATTGGAATAGTCCACTAGTGCCCCTTCTGAATCTGGGTATTTTAAGCCTATTCATGTGAAAACTGTGCATCATTCTGTATTGTTGTGTGAGTAGTAATGATGGGATTATTTTGCTTCCTGAAGGACTCTGTAGAACTGTGATGTGAGTATTTGGGAGTGGTGACTGGATTTCAGTTTCACCATGTTGTGTTTGCGCTTGCACGCAGAAGAATAAAGACGTGTAAGACCAAGCTCTGTGTTTAGCATGTTCATTCAAGAGTACCCAGGCTGGGGAGGATGCCACAACTGTCAAGGAGATAGGGGATACGTAACCCAAAGAACCAACAGTACTCTCCCAGTGAGTTTGCCGTGGCCTAGCAAACTGCTTGTGCGTGCCACATGTGCCTCAGTGGAAGTGAAGATCAACATTTAGTGTATGTGGAGTTAAAGTGCCACTCTAGCCAGTGCTGAGATTTCGAAGAAGACAAAGGCCTTACAGAGAAATGTATGCAATATTGGACAGGAACCTGCTGGTAAAACCGTAAAAGTGGTACGGTACCCTAATGCAATGTAGAGCTATAAGATATATGGAATGATAACGCTAAAGGCAGAGATCACCAGGTACAAAAAGCGCTAGAGGCAGTGAAAGTTGAATGCGAAGAAGCCCTAAGGCAGTGACAACAAGTCACAAAGAAACACTCAAGGCAGTGAAAACCAGGTACAAAACATACAATGCAAAGAGGGAAGAATGGTGAAGAACCTGTGCAAGAAACAAAGCCCCTACTCATTGTTAAAGATGGCAGTGCCTCACAGACAGAGAGCGGGCACAATGATCCTGAGGCCAGCACGTCACAGGGCCTGGCCGATGGTATAAATGGAACAGGTCCTGGTGGACAGTAGATGATGCTAGAGAGAGGGGTGATATCAATGTCACTTACTTTCACGAATGGTTATAATGCTGCGTCCTTCTTAAAAGCACAACTCCCATTCGATACTGCCAAAAAACAAATTATTGGTGACAGATGGACTGTCTGGAAAGAGGCTTTTGATGATTTCATTGATGCACTGGAAGAAATAGATGACAAAAAGATTATCAAATATCTTAAGAATCTTGCAGTTGAAGGAGTAAAGGAAGTAGTAAACAAAATACCACTTGCTGATGAAGTTTCCTACCGTCAGATCAAAGAAGTGCTGATTGTTAAATTCAATCCCATGCCGAATGTTGATTATGAAAGATATATTTACAGTCAAGAAAGACAAAGAGCTGGTGAAACAATTGACAAGTTTGTTGATATGCTCATCAAACATTGCAAGTTCACCAAATTCAACGATGAAGAAGCCATACGTCTTAGAGTCATACATGGTTGTCAAGTGGGAGTGTGCCCGCTCTCTGTCTGTGAGGCACTGCCATCTTTAACAATGAGTAGGGGCTTTGTTTCTTGCACAGGTTCTTCACCATTCTTCCCTCTTTGCATTGTATGTTTTGTACCTGGTTTTCACTGCCTTTAGTGTTTCTTTGTGACTTGTTGTCACTGCCTTAGGGCTTCTTCGCATTCAACTTTCACTGCCTCTAGCGGTTGTCAGTTTCTGTCAAATGACGAATGCTGAGAGAAACATTTAGGACGTCATTACAACATTGGCGGTAAATCCCGCTCACCGCCGTGCAGAAGACCGCCAACACACCGCTACGGCCGCGGAATTCCACCTCAGCTATTACGACCCACAGCTCGGAGTCTGCCAAAATCCGGACACCCACACAAATCCGCCACTCCAAAGGTCAGTGATAAACTGGCGATAACAAAACCTCCACAGTCACGCCAACAGGAATACGACCACACTATCACGACCCACGAATCCACGCGGCAGTCTTTCAACCGTGGTAAACCATTGGCGGTACACACCGCTGATCTCAAAATACACATACATTTACAAAACACAACCACATTGGACAAATCAAAATACACACACCTGATACACATACACACACCACTCCCACACACCCACACCACTATAAAACAGCCGCCCACATCACCCACAAACCCTTACTACCTAAAATATTGATGAAGGCCAGAGAGACAGCGCAGCAAAGACAACACCACCATACAGAGGCACACAACACCATCACACATACACATCCACGCACAAAACACCACACACCCCTAAACATCACCCCATACATCACAACACACACTACCTCACACATCACCCACACCACCCCATGGCACCGCAAAGACACCCCAGGTTTTTTGAGGAGGAGCTCAGAGTCATGGTGGAGGAAATCATCCGGGTAGAGCCACAGCTATTCGGATCACAGGTGCAGCACACCACCATAGCTAGGATGATGGAGCTATGGCGCAGAATCGTGGACAGGGTCAACGCAGTGGGACAGCACCCAAGAACACGGGATGACATCAGGAAGAGGTGGAACGACCTATGGGGGAAGGTGCGTTCCGTGATCTCAAGACACCACATTGCGGTTCAGAGGACTGGCGGCGGACTCCCACCTCCTCCCCCACAGCTAACAACATGGGAGGAGCAGGTCTTGGCTATACTGCATCCTGAGGGCCTCGCAGGAGTAGCAGGAGGAATGGACTCTGGTAAGTCAAATCTTTCACTACTTCATCGCCCACCCTACCTGCATGCTATCACATACCCCACCCTCACCCCCATCACTCCAACTCCTCACAGATGTCCAACTATCACAAACCACACATCCCAACACCAGGCCCTGCATGCAACAACAAAGCATGGACGCCCATCACCAATGCATGTCCACTGCACATACCCACACAGACCCCTAAACAATTAGCACACAAGGTCCTACACAGGAATGCAAGCACTGGGGTACAGGGTCACCCACCCATTGCACACCATGGCACACACAGATACTAAAACTATGCCTTTACACCCCTGCAGGACCCCTACCCAACGTCACCGGACAGGAGGTTCCAGCCATGTCCACTCCACCCACAGAAGAGGCCCACAGTGATGACAGCAGCTCTGTCCAACTGGATCTAGATGACCAGCCTGGCCCATCTGGGACCTCGGGACAGTCGGTTCCCCTCACACAGGCACAAGCCACAACAGAGCCTCCCCCCTCTTGAAACACCAGCACAGCACCCACCCAGCGGGCCCATACCTCTGTCCCCAGGACACGTCAAGCAGCAGTGTGTCCACCACTACAGGGAGCCCAGGCTAACCCACCACCCCAAGAACAGCAGGGACCTGGGGGCAGTGGCAGTGGCAGTGGGCACACGGTTCAGGGGACAGAGGCCCAGGAACACAGGGGAACTGGGAGGGCTTCTGTGTGACGGGGAGGACAGGCCAAGGGAACCTACTCTCCACGAGGCCCTCTCCAACATCATGGGAGCCTACCACCATTCCCAGGAGACGATGGCAACGGTACTGGCCAAGTTTCAGGAGACCCAGCGGCTGCAGGAGGAACAGTATTTGGGGTTCAGGGAGGAACTCAAATCCATCAATACCACCCTGGGCACCATTGTAGGGGTACTGAAGGAACTCGTCAACACCAGGAGGGACACTGTGGCACAACAAGGGTCCCCTGACACTAGCCTGGACGATGAACTGCCCACCACCTCCGCCGGTGCTAGTGGACAGGATGCACCACCACAGGACCTCAACACCAGCACCCCACCCCCTGCAGATGGAGAACCACCCAGCAAGCGGTCCCTGAGATCCAGGACAATGACAAAGAACAATGCCAAGACCCCCGCAAAGAAATGAGACCACCTTGATTGTCATCCTTCTGTCCCACTTTGTCACCCTGTCCATCCATCAACTGCCCCAGCTCCACTTCCTATGCCCCTTTGGACAATACACCTGTGAAACAAATAGACTGGACTCTGCTATGGACATTCCTCCACCATCACCCCTGACCATTTTACAACCCCCTCCACTATTTAGCACTTAAATAAACACCCTTAAATCACAAAACTATCTGGAGTCAGTCTGTGCTTTCACAAATGTGTATTTGCAATAACTGAGGAAAATAGCAATATCCATTGTATTGTCAACAAACCTATGTCACACAGCTCTAGTCCATGAGGAAACATAGCAGAGGTCACACAGCGGGACCCACATCTGTGAAATCGAAAGGAAAAGTGACAAATCAGGGTCCATACACTGGGTGAAAGTGACAGACAGATGAGAGGTAGAACAAGTGTATCAGATGTAGCAGGCAGTGATGTCTTCTTACATGTGTCTCACTGGACGTATTGATGAATCACGGTGTTTCTGTTGTCGAGATCCTCTTCTTCTGCTTCCTCTTCTTCACTGTCCACAGGCTCCACAGCTGCCACAAGACCTCCTTCAGGATCATCCTCCTGCAGAAAAGGCACCTGTTGTCGCAAAGCCAAGTTGTGCAGCACACAGCAGGCCACAATGATCTGGCACACCTTCTTTGGTGAGTAGAATAGGGAACCACCGGTCATATGTAGGCACCTGAACCTGGCCATCAGGAGGCCGAAGGTCCTCTCTGTAACCCTCCTAGTTCACCCAAGTGCCTCATTGTAGCATTCCTCTGCCCTTGTCCTGGGATTCCTCACTAGGGTCAGTAGCCATGACTGGTTGGGGTAGCCAGAGTCACCTGCAAATTTCGAGGGACAACTATTAGACACACACTAACCCTTAGGGACGACCCCAGACCCAGACAACTATTTACACTGTATAGGGTCCATGTCCTCACCTAATAGCCACACACGGTGCCTCTGGAGTTGCCCCATCACATAAGGGATGCTGCTATTCCTCAGAATGTAAGCGTCATGCACTGAGCCAGGAAACTTGGCATTCACATGAGAGATGTACTGGTCGGCCAAACACACCATCTGCACCTTCATACAATGGTAACTCTTCCGGTTTCTGTACACCTGTTCACTCCTGTGGGGGGGACCAAGGCCACATGTGTCCCATCAATGGTACCTATGATGTTGGGGATATGTCCCAAAGCATAGAAGTCACCTTTCACTGTAGGCAAATCCTCCACCTGAGGGAACACGATGTAGCTGCGCATGTGTTTCAGCAGGGCAGACAACACTCTGGACAACACGTTGGAGAACATAGGCTAGGACATCCCTGATGCTATGGCCACTGTCGTCTGAAAAGACCCACTTGCCAGGAAATGGTGTACTGACAGCACCTACACTAGAGGGGGTATCCCTGTGGGATGGCGGATAGCTGACATCAGGTCCGGCTCCAACTGGGCACACAGTTCATGGATTGTGGCACGGTCGAGTCTGTAGGTGACAATTACGTCACTATTCCATTGTCGACAGGTCCACCAGCGGTCTGTACACCGGAGGATGCCGCCATCTCCTCACCAACCCCAGCAGACGTGCTCTATGGAGGAGAACAGCGAGCAGAGAGTCAGCCAACACTGAGGTACGAAAACACAACTTTATTGCACACATTTTTCAATCCGCTATGTGCCTGTCTTAGTGTGTATGCAAGGCCTAGATATGTGTGACGCATTTAAAAATAATGCCATGTGGCCCACTGAAATGGCGGCTGCCTGACCAGTAAGGTGGGACAATGGGATATGAGGTAACTGTGCTGGCGTTGTACACCGTCGCGGTAGGCGGTCGAAGACCGCAGTACAATCCTGCATTGGTTAACATTGGGCCCTATGGGTCCCAGGAGCCAATGACTATGTACGCCGGCGGTGACGGTACGCACCGCCACAGACGTGACCGCCATTTTCTATCTGTTCACTCACTTGATACCTGATCAGGTAAGTACACTGTGAGCATGCTGTATGGGCAATGCCTGTGTGGAGTGGTGTGGATGGAAGATACGGGGGGGAGAATAAGGCGTGCATAAAACAATGGTGAGTGTATGTGCGTCATGGCAAGGGTAGGAACGCGGGCCAATGACTGTGACAGTACGGACGGTTATATCTTCTCCTTTTCCCCTGTACTATTCCTGTAGGTCAGCGCCCACCAGAAGAAGGATATTTGGCGTGCCATCGCCAAGGAAGTCTGGACCCTGGGGGTCCACCACAGACGGAGCACCCACTGCCGTAAAAGATGGGAGGACATTCGCCGCTGAAGCAAGAAGACGGCGGAGGCCCAGCTGGGGATGGCCTCCCAACGTGGGAGGGGTGCCCGTCGCACCATGACCCCCCTGATGTTCTGGATCCTGGCGGTGGCGTACCCGGAGTTGGATGGGCGCTTGAGAGCATCACAGCAGCCACAAGGGGGTGAGTACACTCTTATTCAGCTGAATCAGCACGCATTGGAGGAGTCTGGGTGGGGGAGGTGGGCTGTGGGTACCCCTAGGCCAGGGCGAGTTTTGTAGGGAAGGTCCATTCGTAAGGCAGGCCATGTGGCATCCCACCCCACCAGTGTTAAGAGCCAACTACACCTAGTCAGGCTCCTGTGACTTCCATGTGTGCAGCAATCGGGCATAGGCCTTGTACCCCATGGCCCTGTGATTAATTAGGGAACTCTAAGTACATGGCGTAATGCAGAGGGCTGCTGTGTCTGTAGTGTCCGCCAACGGTAGCGGTATTACATGCACTGAACAGGTCTTCCCCCCCTTTTTGTGGTCTCCCTGTTCTTGTGTGCAATAGCATCATCAGGCGGAGGAGCAGTGGCACCAGAGCAGGAGGGAGTTGCATCCCACATGGCCCTGGAGGGCGAGACAACGGAGTCTGAAGGCATCAGTGGGGGGAGCTCCATGGCAGGGACAGGAGCTGAGACGAGTGACACGGACTCCTCCTCTGATGGGAGCTCCCTTGCGGTGGCGGGCCCCTCTGTGGGTACAGCCGCCACCCCCCCTACCAGCACCGCACTCCCAGCAGCCCCTTAGCGTGTGCCCCGTGGCCGCTCACCCAGGAGGGTGGGCATCTCCTTCGCCCCAGGCATCTCAGCCCCTGCCAGCCCTGCTGCCCTCAGTGAGGAGACCATTGACCTCCTCAGATCCCTCACTGTTCGGCAGTCTACCATTCTGAATGCCATCCAGGGTGTAGAGAGGCAGTTGCAACAGACAAATGCATACCTGGAGGGCATTCATTCTGGTCAGGCTGCCCAACAGCGACCTTTTCAGACTCTGGCCTCAGCTCGGATGGCAGCCATTGTCCCTGTGTCCAGCCACCCCCCTCCAACTTCCTCCACCCAGACCCAATCCCCTGTACCTCAGCCTATCCCAAGCACACCATCAGACCAGCATGCACACACCTCAACACACAAGGGTAGCTCTGGCAAACATAAGCACCACACATCCCACAGGCACTCACACAAGCATCATACACATGCACACATACCAACATCCACTGCCTCCATTGTGTCCCACTCCTCCTCGTCTCCCTCCTCCCTCCCTGTCACGTCTCCACTCACACCTGCATGCACTACATCTTCAGCCACTATGTCCATCACCAGCACACCCATCACCACACACCGCTCACATGCACTCGCCACCCCCAATACCATTCACACATCCTCTGTGTCCTCTCCCAGTGTGTCTGTGAGCCCACCTCCCAAGGTACACAAACGCAGTCACACACCCGCCCAACAGCCATCCACTTCACGACAGCCTCCAGCCCATGCACCTTCACCCAAAGTCAGTAAACGTACACCTCCTACAACCACTACCTCTTCCTCCACTCCCAAACCCCCTCCATCTAACCGTCCCAGCGTGTCTAAATAACTTTTCCTGTCAAACCTTGACCTCTTCCCCTCATCTCCCCACCCCCTTCCGTCCCCTAGGGCATGCCTTTCCAGGTCCCAACCCAGCACCTCAGCCACCACATCACCGGGAACAGTGGTGCCAGCAGTAACCAGCTTCTGGAATGCGCCAAGCAGCAGGGCAGCCAGTGTGCCAAGGAGCCAGACCACGGACAGTCCCCCACCTCAGAAACATAAGAAGTTGGCCACAGCCTGGAGGGAGAAGGGCAAAACCCCTGCCACCAAGGGCTCTCCCAGGACTACAGTTGGGAGAGGCAAGACAGCTGCGCCACCATCCAAGGTGGGGAAGGGGCACAGAAAGAAAGGGAAGTCACAACCAACCTGCACGGCGGACAAGACTGCCACCAGCACCGCTTCCCAGGACACCGCCACCACCAGCACCGCTGCCAAGGACACCGCCGCCACCAGCACCGCTTCCCAGGACACCGCCGCCACCAGCACCGCTGCCAAGTTCACCGCCGCCAACAGCACCGCTGCCAAGGACACCGCTGCCACCAGCACTGCTACCAAGGTCACCGCCGCCACCAGCACCGCTGCCAGTGACACCACCGCTATCAGCACCGCTTCCCAGGACACCGCCGCCACCAGCACCTCTGCCAGTGACACCGCCGCCACCAGCACCGCTTCCCAGGACACCGCCGCCACCAGCACCGCTTCCCAGGACACCGCCGCCACCAGCACCGCTGCCAGTGACACCGCCGCCACCAGCACCGCTTCCCAGGACACCGCCGCCACCAGCACCGCTTCCCAGGACACCGCCGCCACGAGCACGCTCACTGAGCCACCCACCAGTACTGCAGACCAATGAGCGCCGCAAGCACCGCCGCTACTGAGGCCACCAGAAGCACCGCCAGCGGCCACGCCACATTATGTGCCAGTGGCACCACCGCAGACATGGCTGCCATCCCCAGTGGTCAGTCGTACGAAGCTGGTGGTCAGTTTCAGGGGCCTGGACAGCTTCCATGTAGGCCCACCGTGAGTGGAGATTCACATCCACTACCTCAGTCCTTGGCAGGATGAAGCACTCTGGGCACAAAGCCCCCTCCAGAACCAGTGGAGAAGAGCATCCACTACCTCAGTCCTTGGCAGGATGAAGCACTCTGGGCACAAAGCCCCCTCCAGAACCAGTGGAGTATCACATCCACTACCTCTGCCCTTGGCAGGATGAAGCACTCTGGGCACAAAGCCCCCTCCAGAACCAGTGGAGAAGAGCATCCACTACCCCAGTCCTTGGCAGGATGAAGCACTCTGGGCACAAAGCCCCCTCCAGAACCAGTGGAGTATCACATCCACTACCTCAGTCCTTGGCAGGATGAAGCACTCTGTGCACAAAGTCCCCTCCAGAACCAGTGGAGTATCACATCCACTACCTCTGCCCTTGGCAGGATGAAGCACTCTGGGCACAAAGCCCCTTCCAGAACCAGTGGAGAAGAGCATCCACTACCCCAGTCCTTGGCAGGATGAAGCACTCTGGGCACGAAGCCCCCTCCAGAACCAGTGGAGTATCACATCCACTACCTCAGTCCTTGACAGGATGAAGCACTCTGGGCACAAAGCCCCCTCCAGAACCAGTGGAGTATCACATCCACTACCTCTGCCCTTGGCAGGATGAAGCACTCTGGGCACAAAGCCCCCTCCAGAACCAGTGGAGAAGAGCATCCACTACCCCAGTCCTTGGCAGGATGAAGCACTCTGGGCACAAAGCCCCCTCCAGAACCAGTGGAGTATCACATCCACTACCTCAGTCCTTGGCAGGATGAAGCACTCTGGGCACAAAGCCCCCTCCAGAACCAGTGGAGTATAACATCCACTACCTCTGTACTTGGCAGGATGAAGCACTCTGGGCACAAAGCCCCCTCCAGAACCAGTGGAGAAGAGCATCCACTACCCCAGTCCTTGGCAGGATGAAGCACTCAAGGCACAAAGCACCCTCCAGAACCAGTGGAGACTGTTATTCACTTGTGAGACTGTGGCTTTGCACTCCCCAGGATAAAGCAGTGGGCAAACCACCCACTGTAAAGACTTGTGAGACTGTGGCTTTGCACTCCCCACGATAAAGCAGTGGGCAAACCACCCACTGTAAAGACTTGTGAGACTGTGGCTTTGCACTCCCCAGGATAAAGCAGTGGGCAACCCACCCACTGTAAAGACTTGTGAGACTGTGGCTTTGCACTCCCCAGGATAAAGCAGTGGGCAAACCACCCACTGAAAAGACTTGTGAGACTGTGGCTTTGACTCCCCAGGATGCAGCAGTGGGCAAACCACCCACTGTAAGGACTTGAGAGACTGTGGCTTTGCACTCCCCAGGATACATCAATGGGCATGGAGCCCCCTCGTGGATCTGGCGTTGTGCACTCATCCGGATGAGGTGCCCCCCCTTCCCTTCTCCCTGAAGTGCCTGTTTTATTTCGATCTGATGCCCCTGCAGTGTTCTCTCCATTTTTATCGGGTATCTTGTGTGGGCCTCGCCCATGCATTTTGGGCCCAGTGGTCCATGGACAATGTATGTGCAGTACATGGACTTTAATTCTTGGTGTATATATTTGTTAATAGTGTATATATATTTTTGAGTACTGGATTTTTATTGATTACAATCGTTACAATCATTTCCTTTTGTCCTTGCATTCTTCCAGGGGGATTTGGGGGGTGTAAATGTAATGTATCAACATGTATTTGTGTGTGTGTTGTAGTGGGTCAGGGTGGGGGTGGCGGTGTTGCGTGTGTGTGTGTCACTCTCTTTTCCCTCCCCCCTCCCCTGTGTCATAGGTGCAGTACTCACCGTGGTCTTTGCCGCCGGCGTTCGTGCTCCTGGTAGAGGAGCAGGAAAACAATGGCTGGTAGAATATGGAGTTCTGGCTCCATGGCGTCCTGGTTCCTCGTGGGGTGTGTAGAGGTGAGCGTTTCCCCTTCCAAGTCCTGTTTCC
Source organism: Pleurodeles waltl (assembly GCF_031143425.1). Lineage (NCBI taxonomy): Eukaryota > Metazoa > Chordata > Amphibia > Caudata > Salamandridae > Pleurodeles > Pleurodeles waltl. The sequence continues at coordinate 677,784,756 of NC_090450.1, read as the reverse complement.
GCCGTGTTTTTGTTCGCGGTGAATCCACCCCGGAAAAGGTGTCGGATTGGCCTCTCATGATACTGTGGGCGGTACATTGTCTTCCGCCTGTCTGTTGGCGGTGACCGCCGCAGTGTTTGTTTCTATCGCCGTGGTGGTCGGATTGTTATATTGGCTGTTTGTGTTGGCGGTTTCCGCCACGGTCGTGATTCCATTTTTTTTACCACCGGCCTGTTGGCGGTTTTACCGCCGCTTTAACACCGACCGCCAGGGTTGTAATGAGGGCCTAAGTCTGGGGTGAGTACTCTTGGCTGCCAGAGCTGAGGAACATGCGAAATGACAAGCTGCTGACATGGAGGCTGGACGTGCCCAAAGCAAGCTGTCATGAACATGAAAAGTAAGGAAAAACACAAGGCTGAAGGGCACATAGTGATGTTTCTGAAGAAAAAGAAACTACACTTTAGATGCAGATTTTGATTTCCACAAGAAGGTAAATGCACTGCCACTGGGCAAATAAGCAAAGGCTGTGTGAGAGAGAACCATTTTGTAACAGTTTGCAAAGAAAAACTAAGTGTGTCACTGAGAAAACAAACTGGACGTCCAAACTTTCCAGAAGCGACATTCTACGTGTGCCCACAAAGCCAAGCAGCAACATCAGCTGAGGCAAATTGACACTATATTAAATCAAGCATCACTAAAATCTTTGTCTAAGAGTTCTTCTGTTTCAGTGTCAAGTGTTAGTGAATAAGACGGATGCGTGATGTCAATGTTTACTTCAGAAAATATAACCCTTGTCAGACTGGATGTATGTGAAGAAAAATATGAGTTGAAGAAAAGCAGACAAGAAAAATTACAAAAGTCAGTCAAACATTGTCCAAAACTCACATTGAAGATAAACCACTGTTCCATAACTTTTATTATTGACAGCGGTGCTTCAATAAACAATATGCCTGGGGAGAAATACAATGAACTGTCTCCATTGCCCCATTTCACACTGTCGTAAACTAGAGTGTATACATTGGCTGCATCAACGTCATCAAAGAGTCAAGGTTTATATGTAGCAATGCTGAAACATAAAAAGACAAAGATACAAGCACTCATTCATGTACTTCAAGGTACTGCATCAAATGCCTGTTTACTCATTTTCAATACGGCTGCTGAAATGGGATTGATATTGGTGAACTACAACATGAATGCTCATCATAAAATAGTAAGTCAGTTCCCTTCATTGTTTCATGGATTAGGAAAACTGAAAACCATGAAAGTACAACTTCATATTAATGAGGAGTTGTTGTTTAAAGATATAGACGAACTGCATATCTTTTACAAGAAGTTGTTGAGAGAGAGCGCTTGAGACCTTCCTAAATCTTTACATCATTGAGCGATCTACTGGTCCAACTCTGTGGGTTTCCCATATAGTGGTAGTACCTAGAAAGGACCATGAAGGAGCTGTATGCATTTTCGTTGACATGCGTCAAGCTAACAAGGCAATTGAAAGAGAACGACATCCCAGTCCCCATATTGCTGATATGATCACACAGTTAAATGGTGGCAAAATCTTCACTCGCCTTGATCTGAGCAAAGGATATCATGAGTTGGAACTTCAAGACAATTTCAGGTATATTACTATATTTCCTACTCATGTTGTTGTGTTCAGACATAAAAGATGAAGTTTCGGTGTGTCATATGTCGATGGGGATATGATGTCAGATCCAGCTAATGTAGAAGCTACTAATACCCCACAAGATGTTACCATTTTACATTCATTCTTTGGCATGCCCAATTACTGTTCTAGATACATACATGACTTTGCTATCGTAAGTGCTCCCTTAAGAGAATTTACAAAACAGAAGGTTCCATTTTACGGATCACATGAATGCAAAAAAACTTTATGAAAAGCATGCCACTGAGAATGCCATTGAGAATGCCACTGAAGTGGCCTACTTTGTTCCAAAGGTGCAAATGTAGGTTGTTGTTGACGCAAACTAAGTCGGATTGGCTGCAATCCTTGCTCGATACAATTGGCACCCAAATGCCTGAAGACATATTGCAGCCTATGTAAACAGAAGCTTGTCGCAAGCTGAACGTGCCTACTCAACCTGAAAAAGAGAGTTTAACAGTAGTCTGAGCATGTGAACATTTCCACATATTCTTATGTGGTAAATCTTTCAATTTTGTAACTGATCATCAAGCATTGCTTGCCATCTTTGGCAATCCAAAAGTGGAGATGCCTCCCAGAATTGAAGATGGGATTTGCGACTACAGGAATATGACTACACTATCATGCATCTACCGGGTGTTTTGCTTTACTTTTGCCTGAGCCAAAATATACACACTGAAAGGAGTCGAAAAGATTCTCTGGAATGCCCTTCTTAACCTGAAGAAGACATTTATTATAGCTTTTTGCAAGGTTCGTGAAGGAAGGTTTGAATAGTAAAAAGTGTACTTTCAAAATGTGCAACAACAACGTAAGACTGTTTATAAAGAATCTTCAATCTATGAACAGCAAAATATATACAAGCAAGGATACAAACACGTATATTGATATATGCATATATATTCATGCACAATGCAAAGCAAATAATTAACAAAAATTCATCACCATAGGGCCTGTCAGATGCTTCATCTTTCTCATGCCAGCAAGAAGATGATCCCGTTCAACTGCGAGAAAGAAATCTCCACCCTCACGGGACAGGTGTCAGGCATTTGACATCTAAATCCTGATCGAGATCTTGGAATCCACCCCTACTGAGCAGGGCCATCTTTTTATATCTTAAAGAACCGGAGAAGGGCTTTCTGGAAAAAACCCTCACATAAAAAAAGAAATATTAAAAAATGCTGGCTAGTTTAGGTAAGCTTTGAAAGAAACGCATTGAGAATTGGCCAAAATCCCAAGGCGTCCCTCCCAAAGTCAAACCGTTCCCTGCCTGTACTATAAACATCAGTCTGGTACATTCTTATCGTGCTGACTGCCTAACTCCTCCATATTATGTACCAGTTCTTAGATGATAATATGTTGTAGCTCTTCAGTGAGAAAAAGAACACGCAGAAATAGAAAATACATTGCAGAACATGTTTGTACGGAAAAATACTCGCACCTCTAACGTGGCGGTGAAGCAAAGCTGAACACAAAATGGAGTCTAGGCTGAATACAAAATGGAGTCTATAACCAATGACTACTAAAGTGACAGTGGGCAGCTAAGCCAGGTGCAAAGTGGTGCAACACGAAATCAGTGGTCGACACACAAATATCACTACACCAGGGAAGGATCAAAACCCTGCTGACTACTTTTCACGAGTGCCAGTGCAGTGTCAGGGTACTCCTTCCAAAGTGGCTGAAGTTCCAAAGTTAACTTCATTGTGAAGTCAAATACTGCTGCTGCTATTTCTTTGTAACAAATTATTTCTGCAACAAGCAAAGATAATGACATGCTGATACTAAAAGATATCATTACACATCAATCCCCGAGACAGCACACTCAACTTCTCATACCTGACAGTTAATATCGGAAGTTCAAGAATGTAAGAGATGAACTATCAATTATTCAAGAAGGCATTGTTTTTTAAGAGGTTCAAGAATCGTCATACCAGAGAAAATACAACAAGTAACTGAAGTAGCCCACAAAGGACATCGTGGAATTGTTGCTATCAAACAAGCTCTTTGAGACCTGGTTTGGTTTCTTCATCTTGATTGAAGAGTTGAGAAATAATTGAAAGCCTGTCATTTGTGCAATTGCTCATCTCCCAAAGTCACTCCACATCCTTTGAATATGTCAGACTTGTCCAAAACATGTATGGGAGAGAGCTGATGTGGACTTCTTTGGTCCTCTTTGCAATGGACATCACCTGATGGTGATTATCAATGGGTATGCCCGTTGTGACTCGTCGAAGATCTTTCATCAAGAGAAAGTCATTGAAATACTAGATGGAATACTTTCATTATGGGATGTTCCCCCAATTTTGGAATCTGACAATGCTCCACCTCTTAACAGTCCAGAATTTAGAGTCTTTCTAGCACACCTCAAATTGAAGTATCAAAAAATCACACCTCTTTGGCTACAAGCAAATGGCATTGTCGAACGGTTTATCAGCTCCTTGAAAAAAAAATGTCCAGCATGCAAAATTAGAGAAGCTTAGTTTGAAGTCAGCTCTCCATGCTACACTTTGAGCATACAGATCGACTCCTCGTTCAGCAACAGGTGAAAGTCCTGCTACATTGATGTTTGGGAGAGCCATGATGACCAAGTCACTAAAATGGACCGACAGAAAGACTTGGGTCGTAAACAAAAGATGAAAGTGTATGCCAACAAACGTAGAGGTGCCAAAAACATTACTTTTCACGAAGGAGATCAAGAGTTGGTGCGACAAAAGAGAAAGCATAAATCTGATGCTGCCCTTGATGCTGAACTGTTTGAACTCGTAACTAGTAAGAGACACATGGTGACTGCTCACCATCCTGAGAAGTCCATTATACAAGATTCTTCACACTTCAGACCTCTGCCTTGACCTTCACCAGTTCCTAATGACCTAGGTGAGACGGCTTCAGATGAGACTGCAGAGCAACCCCTGGCTGTATCTTTCCCCCATGTCACCTGTCTCAGTTGTGGACACTACTTGCCTCTCTTCCCAGGTTCAAAGGACACAATCTGGGTCTTTGGTAAATGCTCCAAAGAGACTTATAGAAGAGTTGTAATATATGTATGTATGTCTGTAAAAGGGTGTAGTTTTTGTTTAACAAGGGGGGAGATGTAGTGCTGTGTGAGTAGTAAGGACAGGACCCTTTTGGTCCCTGAAGGACTCCACAGAAATGTGATGTGACTTTTTAGGTGTGGTGACTGAATTTTAGTTTAAGAATGCTGAGGTCACACTTGCATGCAGAAGAATAAAGACGTTTAAGACCAAGCTCCGTGTGTAGCATGTTCATTTAAGAGCACCAAGGCTGGGGAGGATGCTACACATTCAACCATGTTATTTGATTAAATATTTCTTGGGGAAGCATCATCCTGAACACACCAACAGAAAGTCAGCCTTGGTTGCTTCCCTCTTTTGTTTGGTCCTATTTGCAGAGGGTCTTTATCGGGAAAGGTCATCTGCGTCCACCAAGCAGGAATCATAATTCCTTTACAGCACAGAAATAGTGGACAGTAATTCCACTTGGCACACAGTTCTGGTGAAAGTAGCATTTTCTGGCACAATAGGCCTTCTTGTCTTCAAATTACAACACGACTGCGTCCTTGATAGTCATTACTTCTCCTAGCATAGTGTTACAGATGCTATTTCTAAAATGATAGAGACTAAACACAAACTGTTTCTCATGGTACTACAAATATTTTGGAGCTGTAGAAGGCTAACACACATAGGTCACAATTTAAACATTTGAAGTCTTATGTGATTTATTGAGTTCACTAATTAGGCATTTTAGGGATTTCTGAGCACACAAAAAAACAGAAATTAAGGTCTAAGTACTAGTGCATCTCCAACAGCAACTAGTTTTCTGGACCTATCAAACTGGTGAAGGTATTTTTGTGAGGGGACACACAAAAACTCAAACAGGCATAACACACTGCTCAAGAGTTGAGCCTAAAGCACCTTACTCATTTCACATATTTAGATGGACCAAGCAGTGATAAATATTTGGAGGGAATTGTGATTTTGTGGTGTGAAGTTTGCTGCAAAAACAGCAGCTCAGCAGTTAACCTCCCATGGGTGCCAAAAGTGGTGTCGCAATAGTACCTCACAGACAGAGTGCCTCAAGACAGGAGTCTTTGCCAGTTTAGGAACTTGCATGGTTTTCTTAAATGTGGAAATAAATTGTTCAACCACACCACTATTTCGGGCCACAATGTTGTGATTTTCTGAAGTCCGAATCCCATTTATTTGGGTGAATTCTCAGAAGTAACTGAAACACTAATTGTAAGATTTAACTAACTTGGAAAATTGTAAACACACAAGCTCTGGTATGATCACATAAAAAGCCATTTTTGGCACTTGCAGAATGCCAGGAAATATGGTGCATCATCCATTACACCCAGGAGATGCAATGCACATTCAGTGGGGCTACTGAAATCAATAGACAGTTTCTCCACATCAGAAAAAGCAATATAAAAGCAATTGGGGAGTTGTCCATTCCAAGACTTCGACACAATATTTTCTCAACCATCTGATCCAGAAAGTGAAACCATAGTTTTTGATACAGCATCATAGTAATATGTACTATGCCTTGATGGCCTTCATGTGCCAAATCAATCACCCATCTGAGATGATTATTAGGGATAAACATACTGGTGCTCTGTGGAGCAGATCTTTGAGTTGATGAATCAATTTATCATCCATAATGCTAAAGGCTTCACAAATCCTTGAGATTACAGAGATTTTGTGTGCTTATTAACACAGCCCCGCTCTCCATATCTGGTGTTGGATGAGCTCAGTGGCTGCGATGAGCATGAGACTCATTAGTTCATGTCTGTAGTACAATATACCACAGGTATTCTTCTGCAATTGAGGATTAAGAGAACATTATGGGGGTCATTACGACCCTGGCGGTCGGTGGTGAAGCGGCGGTAAGACCGCAAACAGGCCGGCGGCAAAAAAATTGAATTATGACCGCGGCGGTCATCTGCCACTTCACCATTCCGACCGCCATGGCGGTGAAGACCGCTGGGCTGGAGATTGCAGTCTACAGCCCAGCGGTCGGCACTAGACGCCGACGGTATCAGGACCCTGCATACTGCCATGGATCTCAGGTGGTTGGGAACCGCCATGAGATCCATGGCGGTAGGCACTATCAGTGCCAGGGAATTTCTTCCCTGGCACTGATAGGGGTCTCCCCCACCCCCTGTTACCCCCCACAAATCCTCCCCCACACCCCCCACCCCCCTGCCACCCCCAAAGGTGGCACAACCCCCCTCCCCACCTCGACCCCGAACATGCACATATACACACCCCTACACGCACACACCCCCAACATGCACATATACACACCCCTACACGCACACATACACCCCGACAAGACATACCCGCACACATACAAACAGACATGCACACCGTCCGACCCGCACACATTTCCCATACACACAGCACCCCCCTGCACGCATACACTCACTCACTCACCCCCTCTACACTCTCACACGCACACCCCCATGCATGCACACAACACACAACACCCCCCTACCCCTTCCCTAACGGACGATCACTTTACCTTCTCCGTTGATCCTCCGGGAGGGGACAGGATCCATGGGGGCAGCTCCACCACCAGAACACCGGCACCAGAACACCGCCACACTGAATCATGGGACGTGATTCAGTGGGTGCGGTTCTGTTGACGTGGCAGTGGAGGTTGAGCAACCTCCACTTTCCCGCCGTCCACCAGTATGGCTGCTGGCGGCTTCTCGTACGAAAAAGGATGGCGGCCTGCCAGCGGTCATAATACGTGGCGCGGAAGACCGCCACCACTGGCGGTCTTCAGCACGGCGGTACCTCAGCGGTCTTGCAAAAAGTCCTCCGAGGTCGTAATGACCCCCAATATCTTGTGGAAATCAGTCAGATTGTGCTCTTTGACATTTTAATGTGAGTCTCATTACCTGAGTCTCAGGCACAATAAATTCACAGTAACTGGACTGAGCATGTTAACTGCCAGTGTCCACCTTTTAAGATAAGGCTGCTTCACGACTAGTGTAAGAGGTACAGTAAACTTAAAACTTGCCCACAACTGCTACAAAACCAGCCTACACATTGATCTGGCAGACCATACCTTCAGGTACCTCCTGATTACCCTCTAGGCCAGTCCAACTCTGCACATGTGACAATAACATCATGTTATGCAGCCCGGCATCTGCGCACAGGAGTCTGTCGCAGGAGGGACTCTGAAAGGATTGGTGCTGACTTGTGGTAGGCCTTATAATATTACGGAGCATTCATAGTTAGGGAAGTAGTGCTTACTGGAAAATCCATGGGATTTCACTGATTATACATATAAGCCAAATATGCCTTAACATGCATTTTCACTCCACTTAGGCAACCACAGTTCAGCACAATGTGTTAAACTTGGATAAACATGCATGCCAATTTTGAATGTGCAGGTCCCAATGCACTACATTTACATCTTGTGGGACTCTAGGAATTGTCATATTTCCTTGGTTCAGCTCATAATCAGATTCCAGATCTTTCTCCCACCTTTTGTGCCAAGTTAAATACTCTGCATCCAAGCAGATGGAAAAATGGTCTCCACACACAAAATAATCATCAGTGATTTTACCCCGTTCCTGGATGGGGAAAAGGGTGTAGGAGAAATGTGCACTGGATAGTAGCTTGTCACATTGTACCTGAGCTGGACAGCCCATGCCCAGTAGAACATAGGGAGAGAGACAGGCCTCAGCAACCAATGCAGTAGTGGGGGGATCATCTGTGAAGTTTTGATTAGAAGGAATCTGGCACTGATGTCAGCTAGAGGCAGAGCTTAGGCCCTACGAGGGGCTCTTTTAAGAGAAAATTTGAAGTCACCATGATGGACTGTCACAGAATGCTATGAAGGAGGGTTGGGATGGGGTGGAGGGATGATGGGGCATCCTACGATTGGCTAGAAATGCCGGGCATTTAGAACTTTGCACCCCCACTAAAAAAAAAACTCCCAAGAGACAGGCAGTTGAGTAGACCCTGGACCTGGGAGGTGACAATGGTGGAAAGGATGCCAAGATGGAAAGAGAAGTTACTGATGCTCTGCAAAGATGGACTAAAGGCTTTGGACTTGATTTAGAGTGTGGCAGAGGGGGTTACTCGGTCATAAGCGTGACGGATACCCCACCTTCCGTATTGCGATCCCAAAATAGCCTATGGCGATCGTAATACGGTAGATGGGATATCCGTCACGTTTGTGACAGTGTAAAAAGTCCGTCAAACTCTAAATCAGGCACTTTGTCACCCCAGGATTAGAACTGGTCTTGCCAGGGACAGTGGTGGTGCCTCCATCACATTCTTGAGGACCAGCTGGGGGAAAGATGTGGACTCCAATGTCCCCCACAGGTGCCCTAAAAGACAGCCAGGAGGCTCTTGGGCTTGGGGAGCGTGCACAGGAGGGTGTTCTCCTGGTTGACTACAGAGGAGCTGCACTAGATGCCCTCACTAGAAGGAACGGAGCACTAGAAGCCACGCATAGGAGAAAGCTGGTGCAGGGAGCCCGAAAATTCTATTCCCCACAAAATGCACCCCTTTAAAGGCTCGAAGGACTCATTAAAATGCTTCTGGTGACTAGGTCTGGCTGCTGGGAGCAAAATAAGTCAACGACAAATAGAATTGGCCCTACAGACCCGAGATATGCCCCATTTAAAGATTTGACATCTTAAGTAGGAAAAAGGAAAAAGTGAGCATGTGGCACACTACCATATTTCAAAGAAATACCCCTGAAATGGGCCGGAGCCTGGGGGGGAGCAACGCATGTATATTTATTTAATTATTTGGGAAGAGGAATGTGCGTGGGGCCCACCTTACTCAAGCTAGCTTTTGGCCCCTGAGCGAGTGACCTGTGCATTAAATTTCTGAAACTTAGGTCTGGAGCACCTTATTATAGCTTAGGTTGGCTTAGATGTACATATTGTCTTCCTTTTGGTGCCCCATGGTGGGCTAGGGCACCACCAACCTGCACTTGGGAGTGTTTAGGGGGCTGCAGAAGGGCAGCAACCCCCACCCCCCCCCACCACTGGTCTCCTAGGGGATTTCATCCCTGACACAGGCAGAGGATTTCCTTTGATTTACAGCCTTAAGAGCCAAGACCCTAAGCTCTTGGGCTCTGGAGGGGCCATGATCACGTGTCATACTCTTTGTTTACTGTCTACCAAAGGCTGTAGAATGCAGCAATAAGATCTACCACAAGAGGATCATTCTTGTGGTTGATCTTATTGCTGCATTCTGCAGCCTTCGGTAGACAGTAATGACAGTCTGACACATGTTCATGGTTGAACTGCAAGCTTTATTAAAATGCTTGATTGGCAAACTTAATGATGAATACACCTATGTCTGTACTATAAATAATTGCCTTTGAATATGATTACTGTTCCAGTTGGTTTTAATGGTGATACCATGGTGCAATGTAATATGTGGATCATTTATTAATGTGGTGACATTCTGACAAAACCAATAGGCCTGCCTTATATCTAATGATGCACCTTATACTATGATGTTGCATCTTGCATAGGTGGAGCGTTTGGTGATGATGAGGCTCAGGACCCTCTGAGGTGAAATGTGATTTGAAAGTGTCACCAAAAGTATTTCCATCTACCTGATGTGTATATGTGTAATATAATGCATAGTTTGTGGTTTGTGTATTTGTGTAATAAATATAGTTTTGCTTCCAAAAAGGATTGACAACAATTTATTGCATGCCAGAGAACTGAGATTACTAGCCCACACCACCATCCCAGAGTAGGCCTTGGATTGCATGCCAGAGAACTGAGATTACTAGCCCACACCACCATCCCAGAGTAGGCCTTGGATTTCTCTGATTTGCTACCCTGCGAGAGTCAAGTGCTACAATGGGGGAGTTGTTTCCCATTAAAAAGAAAATTGCAGACCTAATACTTTTGCAGGACTCACACCCTCTGCAACTAATAACTCAATTTCTTACAGTACCCAACCACAGAGGACCACTGTCCACTTTAACTTCCATGCTTAGAGATGCGTAAAAATAAGCCATGTTGCTGGCTTCAGCAATTTAGGAACAAATATCTTCAAAACTGGCATTACGTTGTTGAGACAAAGTCAAGACCATTTACATTTCTTTCTGATTCTGGCCAGTTCTCTGAGGGGTTAGTTGGCAGATACAAATTCCTTAATATATTTTGTAAAATAACTAGCCATGCCAAGAAACAAGTGACATGCTGACAGGTTTTCAGCTGGAACAAAGGTGAGGACAGCCACCTTGGCTGGTGAGTTGTCGTGCTCTCTGCTGAAAAGTTGTACTGATAGAAATTCAGAGTAATCCGCCAGTTCTCTCGGCATCTTATCAACTTACTGCAGAATGTTCAAGACTCACATCCTACAGTTATATGAGATTACAGAGCTTCTTTGACATAATACTTGTCAACATTACAGCCTTTGAGGTGGGCTTACAGACAATTGAAAAATGCAGGCATCGACTCCCCAGAGTGCTGACGCATTGAGTAGAACATGTGCACCTCATATACCCCCTGGAACTAGTTCCTGGGGCTTCCATTAAGACCTCTGTAGGTGCAGGTGTCTGAAGGAGGCAGTTCAAAAACTATGACTTGCTTATCAGTACATGTCCAATGCAACAAGGCACAATTCTTGTACCTGTTTTCCCAGAGGCCCAATGCCATAATGCAAATGTCACATTATCTAATCACCTTGCCCACTTTAATGATATGTGAGTTTTGACCACTGACTTCACTTTTCACTTAGCCTAGCACTACACTGTCACTTTAGTGACCACCAGCTTACTTCTGCCTATTGACTTTATCTTAGCATTAGACAGTACTACATTAAAAGCTGCAAGTATTTTTGCACATTGTACAATGTGCACGTTTTTATTCTTTGTGTTTTTCCCGACCAAGGGCATAGGCTGATAAGAATGTACTCAGATGGCAAGGAGTGTGGCCACGTCCCAACATGTTATTTTCAAAGCAGGCCTAAAGCAATCAGCATTTTTTGTATAAATAAACTTCTGCAGGGAGAGGGAAAGTTGTAGACTTTTCCTTTCTTGTTTGTTCAAAGTATAAGAGGCCGAGACCAGATGGGCCGGGTACAGAGAGTGTTTGCAGATATCAGCCACATCCAGGATGCTGGAGTGTGCCATCCTTCCCATGAGGATAATTGATCTCTCTCTCTCCTCGATCGATTCTGGGATCTGGCGATCTGATGCTGCATAGGAGGAAGATGAAGCAGTGATGCCCTTTTCTCATGGTGACGCATATTTTTTAATTCATTATTTGCTTTGCATTATAATATAGATACATATATTTGCTGTGTATATTGCAGTGGAGAATCATTTGTACATTATTTCATTTCATTGCTGTGACCATTTTTAAACATGTGCTTTCAGCAAGCTAGGCTCCTTTTAGGAACCTTGCGTAGTGAAATAATAAATGTCTTCTTTGGACTAAGAAGTGTACTCCAGAGATTTTTTGTCAGTGCATGAGTGTTTCAGCTGGGTCATCAGTGAAGCAAAACACCCACCAAGGACCCAGATCTCAAAGCAAAAGTGTATGCACAGTGTTGATGCATCAATTGAGACAGAAGGAGTAACAGCATTACTTGCATGCATCTTCAGTCCACAACCACTGGTGCCCAGCAGACTAGGTTCCATCTTGGGACAGATCCTCCTTCTTGACGATATAATGATGACATTTTTCCATCCCTGCCAACTGACTCAATTCAAGTGAGAAATGTTCACTTTTGAAAGCCAAAAAGTGCTTTATTTTAGCTGTATCCTGCTTCAATGTATGTCAATGGACAAAATCTCCCTATTCCAAGTTTTGAAATGTTTGCATGTATGTTTCTCACAGGCGGTACTTTGAAGCCTGGACTGGCACTACTTCGTCAAAAGTGTATTGACAAGATAAAGTGACATTGACACTGGATTCCAACTAGCAAACTTGTAACTTTTTTGATAACTACATACAAGATCATTGAAGACTACACTACTTGGGTCTATCATAGTTCAGGAGCCAGAGGGTCTGCTCTCCAGGGCAATGCTTAATTTGTAAAAAAAAAAAAATAATAATAATAATAAGTGCCAGGGCCCTCATCAGAGGCCACTGTTGCTTGCACCGTAAATTGCTGCCGGACAGTGTTGCCAGTGATAGAATCACATACTAACAATCACACTCCTACAAGTGTGGCTTTTCAGACTATTGCTGCCCCCCTAGGCTGTGAGAATGGCTTGGGTGGTTGTAATAGTCATTTTTAATGTATATTGCATTATTAAACTAATAAACTATCTTTGTTGTGCTCATCTCTAAATTAGACAGGCAGCGCCAGCACATAGACTGTTGGAAGCCCTGGTTTCGGCAATTAAGTGCCGGTGCCAAGCACTGGAAACCACCGGCTCAAATTAAGCACTGCCCTGTGCAGTGTATGTGTGTCTGCTCACATACAGCTACCTCGAGCTGGAAGTTAGCATTGGTCACTGATGTTCTGCATGGGCGTCACCCTAAAATAGCATAAGCAATGTTATAAATGGCAGTTACTGTCCTGTACCGAGTAGCTGCACTTCTTTAAGAGGAGAGTACTTGCACTTTTCAGTTTTGCTGCAAAACATTTAATGGAAGAGTTTAGGCACTGCTCAGGGAGTGCCAGCACTACTGCTTTTTCATTTAAAGCACTGACTATACCTAGTACCTATGCTCAAGGAAAGCTTTTTTCACAAATGTCCTCCCTCACTCCGTCTTCCCTGCTCCCGCCTTTCCTCGCCTCCTTCTTTTGGCTTTGGTAGCTGAGCAAGATGCTATACATTAGTTGTTTAACAAACAATCAACATTCCACAAACCAAGCCTCCTAACGTGAGTGCATTATAACACTGTAAACTGGGTGATAATATGTTAAACTGCTATGGTGAAATGTGCATGTTGACAATCTAGGGATTGTTATCACTATTTCCTGTCGTTTATGTTGATAAGAGGTTCTCGAAACTGCCTAGGGACAAAGATTGCATCTTTAAAGCACAAAGCTTGGTTTTACCAGTAAAGGACTTGGGACCACAAAATACAGATGCTCGCTGTATGGACAAAAGGCAGAAGCTGTTGCGGCCGTCACAACTTGCATTTTTGGGTCTGTCATGTTTAGCTCAAACTTTTTTTTTTCAATATAAATAATTATGCTATGCATACCTATTTTCAGGGGCTTTCAGTCAGACCTGTTCATTTATTGATCTTCCTATATATCAGTCACATTTTGGTTTCACTCATCACAGCATAAAATATGGGGCACGGAGCCAGCCCACTTCAGCCACTGGCTTACGTGGCTTTGAGTGATGGCATTCTGCTCGTTCACAATGTGCACGACCACACAATAAGTAATCTCCTCCAGTACGAGGGACTACTGATGCAATGTATGCTTAAAATTTTTACCTTTGATGCCGTTTGACAAGTCACCACAAAAAGTTCCAAAAAAAAGAGTTCATCCTTTGTGTCTCTTTCATGGAAGGGTTTGACCTGATACATCAAGCAGGTGCTTAGAATAAGAGGGGGGCCCAAAACATTAACTTTCCATTTTTATTCTCATAGTTTGATATCTAAAACAGAAAAACTGATGAGATTACACCAAATTTGGCAGAAAGTTAGAACCTTTTGTTATTTGGTGTATATCTGTTCAGTAGTTTTTCAGAAATTACCACTTAGAAAGGGGGTCAGGTGGGCATGAAGGTGTTAACCCCCATGTAATGTTAGTGATATCTGGACCACTGGGGTCCAGACATTATCTGATTTGCTAATTTAAAGGGGATTAATCAACCCTGCTTGGCTGGCCACAGCTTGAACAATATATAGTGGTAGCCACTATACGACTCATTGACATGGTCCCTGAGTACTGAAAATGAATTATAACAATATAAACGGGGGGTGGGTTAACACACCCTAACCCTAAGGGGCATAAGGACGGGGACCCCAAAGGAACCCCTTCCTCATAGATTGGCCACAACCTGAGCAACATTTTGTGGCAGCCTTACAGGTCATGGTCCATGTTGAAATTCATCAGACCATAGCCTGTTTTTGAGGGTCACAAAAAGGAAGACTTATGAAGGGTGATAACAGACTTCAGTCATAATGTAGATCATGTGTTGGTGGTACCATGCTAATTTTAGTAGTTATGGTGTGTTCTAAGGTGGTTTTAACTGTGTGAAAAATGAAGATCCTCTGCTGCTGGGTTTTGCTGAACCATGTTTGGGGAAAAAAAGTTTTTCTCTCATGTTTTTCTCGTAGAGGTTATAGAGCATGCTCCAGAAGGTAAAATAAGAGCACGTTTTCAATACGTTCACCCTATCTTCTCACACCTGATGGAGTCCAAGCTGTAAAACTGAAAGCCTTTGCAACAGAGGATACTGCAGTAAACGAACAAAATTAGGGGTTTAATCTGGCATACAGATTGTGGTTAGTGCTCTAGAAAGCTAAAATGAGGACACGTTTCCTATAAATTTACCAGTATTACCACACTCATGACATGTTAAATCACATCTTTGATGACATGACTCATTTGATTTAAATAAGAATATTGTTCTAATTACCAATGGGTGCCACAGCCAAAAGATAATATGTGAGGTCACAAGCAGTGCATGATGGGGCACAAGTTACAGTTAATTCACTAAACTCTAAATGGTGTATTTCAGTGGGTTTTTTTTTTTTTTTTTTCATGCAAGTTCTTGTCTCATTCCAACGCCGAACTATATTTATACCACGCTCATCAGGTGCCTCCACTAGGTCAGCATTCAAGGACCTGCTCTTTGCCATATCTGCTCCTTTCTGATGGAACAAACTCAAATGGTCACACTCAGACCAAACACCTTCGGAGCTCATAAACCCATCTGTGGAGTGGCTAAGGCTCAACGCTCAGTCCCACACTGTTCAACATATAAATGTAATCAATAGCCAATATCATCCACAGTCCTGGCATCAACATTGTTTCTTATGCCAGAGACACACAACTCATACTGTCCTACTTGTACAAAACCTCCAAGACCAGGAATAGGTGCACTGCCTGCATGACTGAAGTCGGCACCTGGATGAAGTGCTATTGTCTCAAGCTTAACACAGACAAGACAGAAACAGTGATTTTTGGAAAAAACAAACACATCACTCTGGAATTCTACCTGGGGCCAGCTGACCTCGGCCCCAGAGCAACAACCAGGGTCCATTCCCGGAACCTCAGCATCATTACTGACAACAAAATGAGAGAGAATATTCACACCTCCCTCAAGAGTGAGGCGTCTTTGATCAGCCTGTGTAATATGGTCTTAAAACATTTTATAGGACTGATTTTGCACCCCTGCCCATTCCTTCCCCCAAAAAAGAAGACCGACAGAAACAATACAAGCTTCACTCTCACAAACAGAACAGGAACAGTACACAAACAACATCTCTGTATCTCTCTTCTAGGCTAAATGTAATGTGTTTTGGGGCATGAAGTGCCCCCTGAGTTGGCACCCTAGATTGTTACTAAAAATTGCATTGTTATACTTTATTTACTGGCACAGTTACTAGCAGGGTTAGCAGCAGTGAGCGCTTCTGTCAGAAAAGAACAGATACAACACTGTTATCAGCAGTGCAGGTTCCTGTAGGCAGAACAGGTCACCCACAGTTAGCAGCCAGGCAGCCTTCCCTCAGACAAGAATAGGTACAGGACAGTTAGAGTCCTGGCAGGCTTCCTTCAGATAGGGACAAGCACAGTACGGTTAGAGTCCGGGCAGGCTTCCTTCAAATAGGCGCAAGCACAGTACAGTTAGAGTCGGGCAGCCTTCCCTCAGACAAGAGCAGGTACAGCACAGTTAGAGTCCTACCAGGCTTCCTCCAGATAGGGACAAGCACAGTAAAGTTAGAGTCGGGCTGGCTGCACTCTGACAAGAACAGGTACAGCACAGTTAGAGTCCGGGCAGGCTTCCTTCAGATAGGGACACAGTACGGTTAGAGTCCTAACAGGCTTCCTTCAGATAGGGACAAGCACAGTACGGTTAGAGTCGGGCAGGCTTCCCTCAGACAAGAACAGGTACAGTACAGTTAGAGTCCTGGCAGGCTTCCTTCAGATAGGGACACAGTACGGTTAGAGTCCGGGCAGGCTTTCTTCAGATAGGGACAAGCACAGTACGATTAGATAGGGACAAACACAGTACGGTTAGAGTCGGGCAGGCTGCCCTCAGACAAGAACAGGTACAGCACAGTGAGAAGCGGGCAAGATTCCCTCAGATAAAAACAAGCACAGCACAATCAGTGGCAGTGCAAGCTTCTTTCAGATAAGAACCGGTACAAAGCAGCAGCAGTGCATATTTACCTCAGTCCAGAACAGGTACAGCACACTTATCAACGAAGAAGTTACCCACAGACAAGAAATGGAACAACACAGCTAACAGCTAACAGCAATGCATGTTCCAGCAAACAGTACAGGTACATTGCAATTATCAGCACTGTAACCTTCCCTCGGACACAAAATGCACATCTTATTTATCAGCATTGCATGCTGCTTTCAAATAGAATATGTATGTCACTGTTCTCGGTAGTGAATGCACAGTATTAGCAGTGCATGCATCCCTCAGACAGAACGTACGTAGCAATAGAAGCAGTGCATGCAGAGGTATCAGCAATACATGCATCTCTCACAAAGAACATGTACAGCGCTCTTATCAGCTGTGCAAACACAGTTATTGGCAGTGCAAGATTCCTTCAGACAGAACATACACAGTACAGTTACCAGCGGTAAAAACACAGTTATTAGCAGTGTATGCTACTCTCATACAGAAAAAGGTACATTACAATTTTCAGTTCTGCAACCTTCCAACAGACAGAAGATTTACAGCACATTTATCGGCAATGCATCTTAGGATAGAACATTTACAGAACTGTTAAAGGTAGGACAGACACAGTTCCCCCACAACCAATCATACATTGCCATTGGTTGAGAGGGAACCAATTGGAGCTCAACGGGGCGTAGTCTGTAAGAGCTCTGAGCCCAGAAAACCTGGCAGTGGTGCAGACGTGCTGGTACAAGATGCTGGGATATTTTACTACTTTTAGCCTGTTTTTAGCTGACTTTTGCACATAATCTTGCTTATTTTGCACATACTACTCCAATTCTGAGGATAAATTCAGTGTTAAAGGGCATAATAGTTGCTAGTTTTGCACCTTCAGATGCGCTGACTCACTGCCATTGGTTGAGGGGAACCAATTGCTTTGCAAGGGGGCAGAGTCTGTAAGAGCTATGAACCCACAAAAAGCTGGTGGCAGTGCGGATGCCCTGCCCTGGTACTAGGTGCAGAGATCTTTAATACTTTTAGCCTGTTTTTAGCTGCCTTTTGTACATAATCTTGCTTATTTTGCACACACTATTCTGATTCTGAGGATAAATTCAGTGTTAGAAGGGCGTACGCATTGCTAGTTTCAGTCCTTCAGACACGCAACTTACAGCCTTCCCTGCCATTACCATAGACAGCCTTCTGAAGTTGATGACCAACGTCAAATCAGGATCCCCCAAATATATCTGCTTTCCTCGGATCCAAATGTTTGTCTTCACATGCATGCCTGACCCTGTGATCTCTTCATTTAATTTACCTTAAAGCCAGAGCATTGTTCCACATTCCTTAAAGGAGGTGATAGTAATCCCTCTTTTCTAAAAAGCTGGCGAGGACCCTTCTATCTTGAAAAATTATCGTCCCATTTCTTTACTTCCTTACCTAGCCAAGATGATAGAGGCACACATTGCCCAATCTCTTTGCTCTTTTTTAGAGGATTTCTCCTTTCTAGACCCTCAGCAGGCTGGTTTTCGTCCCGCCCACTCTACGGAAACTGTTATACTATCCGTAGTTGACGACATGAGGGAAGATGCAGACAAAGGCTTAGCCCTGGAACTAGTCTTACTGGCTCTATCAGAGGCTTTTGACACAGTAGACTGTGTCAAGGCCGCTGGTCTGAAAGGATCAGCACAGGACTGGATGAAATCCTTTCTCTTAGACCGGTCACAATCAATTTGCCTTGACCCTTTCTGTTCCTCCAAGGTTAGGCTCAACTGTGAGTACCACAGGGCTCTTCACGATCCCCTCATTTATTTAACACATGTATCTGCCCATTGATCTGATCCCCACAGAGACAAGGTGTAAACATTTATAATTATGCCAATGATATGCAATTGCTTTCCAACATTGATGATACGACGGAATCCAGAGACTTTTTTTCAGAGAACAATACTGTATATCCGAAACTGGATGAACCCTTATCTGTTGAAGCTTACTCTGGTAAAACCAAAATTGTGATACTCATAAACAATCTAAGGTGGAATCCTTCATTTTGGCCTTCACAAATGGGCACTCCCCGTCCCGTGCCAGAAAATGAGGTCAAAAGCCTCAAGATTCTTGTTGATGAAGATCTCTTCATGAAGCCTCAGCTAGGCATAGTTACCTTGGCATGTTTTTTCCAACTCCGGAAAATAAAAAAAACCTGGAAATATTTTACCTTAGAAGCCATTATTCAGATTATTAATGCTCTTGTAATGTCCCAGGTTGACTATGATAACTCCCTCTACCAGGGACTTCCACAGAAACTGTGTCGGAGATTGCAACTGGCCCAAAATCAGGCAGCCAGGCTGGTGTGGCGCCAGCCCAGATTTTGCAATGTCACACCTTTGATGAAAAAACTATACTGGCTCCCAGTAGCTCAGAAGACTATATTTAAAACTGGGTGCATTATCCCCAAATCCCTTTACGGGAAGAGTCAAACGTTTGTGTCCTCGAGAAGCTGCAAATATATGCCCAAACACAATCTCAGAGCAGTCCACCAAAGTCTTTTAGAGTCCCTAAGTTCAATAGGAAGAGATTGGGCAGCACCAGATTTGCTGTGATTGCCCCAAAGACATGGAATGCCCCTCAGATTAGAGCTTCAACCTCCAATGTGAACTTCAGGACCTCCCTAAAAGGCTGGCTTTTCAAACAGGCCTATGGCTAGTTCTGTGTCTCTACGGCACATGTGCCTCAGCACCATGAAACCTTTTGGGTGTACGTGTACTTTACAAGAATGTTGTAAGGTAACATCAGCAATACATGCTTCCCTCAGACAGAGCTGGTACAGCACAGTTAGCAGTCCATGCTCCTCTCTGACAGAACAGGTACAGTACAGTTATCAGCAGTTTAAGCTTCCCTCAGACAGAACAGGTACAGTACAGTTATCATCAGTATAAGCTTCCCTCAGACAGAACAGGTTGATCACAGTTAGCAGTGCAAGCGTCCCTCAGACACAGCAGGTACAACACAGTCATAAGCAGCGCATGCTTTCCTCGTGGCCCTGTCTTGGACCTCATGGCCGTATAAAGGCACGCTAGGAATGTTTCCTGTGCCCACCCACCGATGCCGCCCTTCAGCCTAGCTCCGTACAGCGGTAAGAAGCAGATGTGCTCTCTAATTAAAGAGTCGAAGCAGATGAATGGGATTCCCAGGGATCTGGAGAAGGTGTGCCGCTTCCTGACATACTGAAACAGGCATTTCCCTGCTTTGTATTCCTCCTTTCCGGGAGCGACAGAAGCAGCCGCAGGGCCATATTCAGGCAGAGAGAGCGAATACACCCCCTAAAACTTGTTGTGAATCCCATAGTCTCACTGAAAGGATCAGGTCACTGGTGGGCTCCTGGCCAGGAGTAAACGTTTATGGGCCCTGCTTCTGGGAAATGACAACGAGATGGCAGCACGTGGTGTGCTGATCACGTCGAAAATTATAGGAAGCAATATTACAATATATCAAACTTTAAAGCAGATGTAATGCATTTTGTTGGTATGTGGGTATTGGTGGTATTTGACAAGTGCGACAAATGGAACATTTCAAACACAATTGCCCAATAGCTTTGCGCACAGTAGCGTGTGATTTAACTACAACTAAGCACCTTCAGTGCCTCCATAAGGAGCCCTTTGGGGAGGTTCTATTCAAATACTGGAGACGAATGTACATTAACTTTTAACACTTCTGGGGCACGGGCATACATTCTGGGGTAGCTGCCATACATTTTGTGGGACTAGTAACTTGTGCCCAAGCACGTAACCTGCCAAATAACATAGTTTTGTGGGGCAGAGCCATTAGTAAGATTTCCTAAACAACAATACCAGACCAGTAACATTGGTCTAACCTTAATAGGTCTTTAAAGACCATTATACAGTACAGGTGGATTTTTTGATTTTTAAGTTCTTGACCAGTGACATTTTTAGGAATTCACTGAAAGATTGGGCACTGGAACACACAAATGTTGCACAATTAACACTGGTCCATACTTGACAGGTTTTAAAGAACCCCTCAGAGACGTTTTCGGATCATTTGTGGTGAACGTTGCGTATTAAAAAACAATGGACCAGTAACATTCATCAATGTGATAGGAATTTACATGCCTTTATCAGGGACATTGTGTTCTTACTCCAAGATAATACTTCAAAAAGTAGTGCATAATTGCGCATGTACAGCATGTTATGCCCAGTAGCGTAACCAGTATGTTGTGGTCCCTAGTGCAAAGAAGAAAATGGCCCGCTGGCTGATGTTTGAACTGTGAAATACAGCAATAATCAGGGTCCAGTGGGCCCCTCTGGCATCTGAGCCCCGGTGCCACTGCACCTGTTGCAGGAATGGAAGTTACATCTCTGCTTGCGCCAGTACAGTGGTCGAAACCTAAGGCTCAAATTATCATTATTTGGTGCAACGTAAGAAGACTACTTGCTGTACGGAATCAAATGAAGGGAGCAGGAATGTGCCATAATTCCTCAAATATGGCTCATTTTTGCTCTCTCGCTGCGCTGGCGCACTTGTGACTGCCAACATGGGCACCTTTAGACCATGGTGCACGGGTGCCTGCGTTAGAGCCAAATTTGTTTTTGTGTACGAAGGCATACCTTCCTGCACAAAAACAATCCCCAGAGGTGTTTTCCTCTTTCTATGTGTGCTGTAAATCAAGGCAGCAACAACAGCTGTTTATTAATTTAATATATATAAAAAATAACTAATATCTTCCACCCAAGCCACTGTTATAGCATTGGGTGGCTTGAAGAGACTGAATGTTCACACTTGTATGAGTGTAATGGTTAGAAACTGTGCTCGTACTGTCACTGGCGGCACAGTCAGCGGCAACGGTTGGTGCAAGCTGCAGTGGACTCCTGACGAGAGCCCCGGCACTTGTTTTTTTTTTACAAATTAAGCACTGCTTCTAAATCGCACTGAGTAACAGTACCGCTTGCCACAGTCAGGCAAACCGGGGCAGTCAAACACAGACAGTGGAACGAGACGGGAGAGTTGCTGCCCCCCACGCTGGACATACAAATTAAGACGCACAGCAGAACTGCCACAATACACACGGGGCCCTCACAGGTTTGTTTTACTGTCAAAAGACAGACTTGTCCTTTGACAGTCAGCAATCAATCCGCAGTTAACAGTGTACATAGCGAGTGGGCGTAGAGCGCCAAGAGGCTATGAAAGTTGAGAACAACGTGTCAGATAACTTTCTTCTGTGGGAGACTGTTCCATGAGGTCGCTACGCTTCCTGCGAAAATTATTTCCCATATTACGCCTGTTCTACTGTCGGATCTCTTATTGAGGCCTTCATTTGGAATTGTACCTGTCCGCAAAGAAATGTAATTAATTTGTTTTAGTTGTAGAGTTCTTTAAGCCAGAGCTGTATATAGAATTCAAAGCCAGCAGCACAAAACCAGTGGTGTGTACAAAACAAGCACTGGTGAGATTTAAAGAGGAAGTATCAACCGACGCGTTTTGAGCATTGAAACGCCCACAATACCAAGCCCATGAATCATCAGTGAGCTTTCAGCTCTGTTTTTCAACCTTAACAGCTGAGTTACAACTTGGAAGCTGTCTCCTTGCTGTCCCCCTTTTAATTCTTTGACATATTTTGTCATGATAATTATTTTTTTATATTGATATAGTCCTCCAACCTTTACTGTAATGTGAGCTACTTTTGACTAATAAAAATCATCTTAGGGTACTAACAAGCATAACAACTGTTAGAGTAGATCCCACATCAGACATTGCAGTCACATTATTTTTAATAAGTTTACTTTGAACCCAACTCAAGCAGCCCCAGTTTGAGCTACTATGCTCTTTCTTCCCAGCCCAGAGTTTATACATGCACGGTGTGACTAACAGTGCCAGGGCCTAGCAGGTGGCTTTGCTCCATGGTGATTCGTTATGTTGCTGGCTCCATGCTATCAGTGTGTGTGTCTTTGAGCATGGACTTTGCCGTTGATTCGAAATACAAAGAACAAATGGGATAATGTGGGGAAGAAAGAGCACTTTAAGGTTGGAGTTAGACTTAGGACCTCATTATGAGTTTGGTAGACAGTTTTGCCCATCCGCCGAACTTCCAACAGGGAATTTGCCACCATTGTGGCTACCTCCCAGCCGGGCACATTAAGAGTTCCCTGCTGGTTGGCAGGCGGAAACCTGAGTTTCCGCCTGCTATCCTAGCGGGAAACACCCTTCGGCATTGTCTCCGGCTCGCAATCGAGCCAGCAGCAATGCTGTAGGATGCATGGTGCAACAGCACCCTTGCAAAGCAGACAGTAACATTCCAGTGGTGGTGGCCAGGCGTGCCCCTTCACTGTTCATGCCAGGTGCACGGGAGGTGCAGGAGGCCCCCTGCACCCGTTCTCCGCCAGCCTTTTCATGGCAGTGTTACCACCATGAAATCTCTGGCAGAGAACGAAGTTGTAATCCCCGTAATAAGCTGCTTGCAGGGCTGCCCCGGTAGATTAGGACTGCCATGCCTTCCAGACCACCGGGACAACTACTCCTGGCAGTGCAGGCGGTCCGACCAAGGCACGACCACCGTGGTCATAATGTGGCGTTCGGATCACCGGAACAACACTGCGATTCTGGAGGTCAAGAGACCACCAGACTTGTAATGACCACTTTTATTACAGAGTAGCAACTTTAATGCCAGAGGAGCAATCTAAACAAGGGTGGATAGTGTTAAAAGCATGGGTGGTATATTAAGAAACAAATTCCACTAAAGGTCAGTTTTGTATTTATAATGCAGAAAGAGCACTTTGAGACAAGATCAATAATTTAAGTGAGGATAGACACTTTAATACATAATTGTTACTTCAAGGTAGGATGGGCCTTTGATGTCGAAATCAGATAATCACTTTAAGACATCATTGTAACTTCAATGCAGGAGGGATACCTAAAGACAGAAAGGACATATTAAAGCAGAGGGGCACATTAAGCCAGGAAGCATGCTGTAATGCAGACAGGCACCCTTTAATACCTCACAAATACTTTAATTGCAGGGTGGGACAATTAAGTCAGGATGGATACTTTAAAATTGAACTTGCACTTTAAGGCACAATGATAATTTTAAACAGGTGTGACACCGTAATGGTGTATTGAGACAGGATGCAAATGACACGACAGGGTGGTGAATGTTTAATGTAGAAAGAGCACTTTAAGTTCGGATTGGCACTTCAGTGCGAGCATTGCATATTAAGATAGGATGGGCACTTTAAAAATATGTATACTTTACTGCAGGAAGGGCACATTGGTAGTGAGTGAAAACTGAACAGACGAATTAATACAGAGGAAGCATTGTAAAGAGAGAGGATGGGCACTTTAAGACTGGAAGAACATCATAATTCAGAACGGATACGTCAATGCAGGAGGAGCCTTTTAAGGCAGAATATATAGTTGAATGCAAGAATTGGGCACTGAGAGTCAGAATGGATGTTAAATGCAGCAGGAGCACTTTAAGACTGAATAGACACTTTAAGAAAGACTTCATATTTCAATGAAGTGTCGGCCGCACTCCAACACAAGCTGGACACACTAGCACTTTGGAGGCAACGTTAAAACAGTCTACATAGCAGGAGCAGCAATGAAGGGAAAGCGGGAAGCTTCAAGGCAGGCTGAGCAGCAGGAAGGCTAGCGGTTCCACAGGCCACTGATGAAAACCCTCCCGTTAGACCAGAAAGGGGCGCGGGACGTACCTGAGCTTTGCCGTCCTCTTCATCCTTGTAGTAGCAGAGCCTCTGCCCCCTCAGCACAAAGTACCTCGGCTGCCAGTTGCGCACGATGGACCTCTGCTTCTTCAGCCAGCCGGCCTTGAGCGGCGGCTCCAGCGCCGGTGGGGACAAGGGCCCCTTCGCGGCCGAGGTCTGGTCACCGGTCATGACGCTCTTGGAGCGAACTGCAGAGAGGAAGAGAGAAGACGGCTGACTGACAGACATGTGATGGGTCCCTTGGAGTGCGCAGCTAGGCGGGAAGGGGTGCGCGCTTTAGCCTGTCCGTCGAGGTGTCTGAGGAGACCGTCGCCGGGGGCACCACACGATCTCTGGGACCACCTCTAAGAACATCTGCCTCCGACGATAGGCAGCTGTGGCTTGCAAAAGGAAGTGGCTGGTGTGTGTGTCAGCACGGGCACTTCCTTCTGTGTGCGTAGGAGGTATTCACTCGCAACGCGGGCCGGGTACTCGCTGGCGTTTCAAGGGACTGCAGTTGTCACTTTGGGGGCCCAGCCTTTGTATGTGTCGCCCACTCAGTAAATTTGACAGAGACTGCGAGTTGGGAGGTAGGTACGGACGTCAATTCACCAAAATGCCAGGGGTGGGCGAAGTGGCACCACACCCCCTTTGACCTTTACTTTCACTCACACGGACACATACACACAAATTCACACTTACATACATAAACCCACTCCTTCCCGCAAGCACGCACACAACATACATTTTAAAGCATTTTTTACTTACCTCAGCTGCCGTGGAAGGGCATATTCCAGCTAATTGTACTCCATTTCTATTACACTAATAGTGAATAATATTTTATTATTGACTATTAGTGATAATATATTATTAGTCACTATTAGTGTGACACAAAATTGACAGAAAACAAAGTGGAGCCCAGCTGATGTCCATAAGGAGGGGCTGTCGCTATGTTTCTGGCACTGAATTTGCCACCTTTGAAGCCAGGAGTCGCAAAGGCAGTGCCAGGGGTAGCAAAGGGCAAGCCAGGGGTCTCAGCTGCGTCCCCTGGCGACCCCTGAATGACGTCTGTGGAGGTAGGGCATTTAAGGGAGAGACGAGATGCAGACTGTACACCAAGTGGGTGTATTGCAAAGTGATGGCGTCACCATGTAACTCTGACTCCTTTTAACGCACTTGAGTAGACCTTACAAAGGATTTGGTGGGGAGCGGGGGCCTTAACCCCCCTAACTGAAGCCTCTGGACCAGCAGCATCCCGGGGGCCGCAAGAGCCGAAATTAGACTACTAGTTAAAGAATATCGTGTCCAGTGGCGCACCAAAGCTGCAAACATAGGCCTCCTTTACACTAGCTAGGTAGCAACAGACAAAAAAAAAAAAAGTTCGGATGCACTGGACCCCTCACCCCTGAGCCCCAGAACCACTGAATAAGCCACACTAATGATAATTGGGCAACTGCCTATTTCCCCATGAGGTCTGTAGTGGTCTGTAGTGTTGCTGCAGAGTCAGCCACATTCCAGCACGATGCAGCCAATATCAAAGGATACTTTTTTGATTGTTTGCTTGCTTTTCATTTTATTTACTCAGTATTATAATAGAAACAACATTCTAAGCCTGCTTGCCATTAAAACAGGAATTCTTTTTTTAAAATACAAATAAAATAATGCAATCAATGAATGCTACAATTGGCGAATTAGGAAAACAGAAAAATCATCACGCATGTATGGGCCACAATCGTGCAGTGTTAAGAGCAACATTTTGGACTTGAAGCATCAAATCTTTTAACCTTTATTTGAAGACAGGAAAATGTTTTAAATAAAACTGAAAAAAGTTACTTAAAATGCTGCAAGTGGGATGCAAGTCAGCCACTTTTGGAAAGTTATCTGGTCACATTTTAGCAGCTGGTGGTGGTAAAATATCAAACACATGAACTGGGGAAGGGCTTTTATTTGCAATAGAAAATAAACATATTAAAGCTTTACTGTAATTCAAACAAAGGGTAAATAACGAATATGTTTTTGTTGTCAGTTTTTGTTTCACTATAAATGCAAATCCATGTCTGAGGTAATCAATTCCTGCAGTGCCTCCTAGTAAGACACACTCATGATGAATTTGAAATGAGTAATAGTAGTCAGTGCTTTCAGAGCCTCCAATGTGTGAACACGCGGTCAATCAGAAATTGATGGCACGTTTTAAAACATAATTGAGATATACAGAATAATAGAGGAACACCTTTTATTACAAGTCATCAGAAAACAAATCTACATGTGCACTTGTTTTCAGCTGACTGTAAAATTATACGTGTTTTGTAAAACTGATTTGATCAGAGAGTAGAAAGGACAAAATGGTGCTTCCTTCCAAGATAAAATCACAGGATGCTGATGAACAACATTTTGAATAGGATCTGCAGTAAAAAAAATTCTTAAGAGACCTGCGTATTTCTGTAGCACTGGGATGCCTTTTGTATAAACGTGTATTGCAGTTTCAGCATGACTAGATAATTATGTAGTTAGCTTTTCTATACTGTATAACCTGACCGTCTGTAATTCTCTGTCAGGACCGGAAGCTTCTGATTATGCAAACCCTTCTTCACTGTTTATTCGCAGCAGTCATATGACAATACAGTAAAACACTCTAAAGGAAACAAACAATGCATTCCAAACCCCAAGAGTAATAAAGAACTACACGTACCATCATTTTATGTTATGTTATGTTAGCTGTATATATAGAGCATGCTAGTCACCCACAAGGGTATCCTGGTAGCATGTGAGTGAGTCTAGCCCTGGTGGGCTTACTTGAAGAGCCAAGGGTCTAATTTAGATTTCAGCATACAGGTTACTCCATTACAAACACAAATAATATCCAGTCCGCCCTATTACAAGTGCATTATATCCAATGGCACTTGCAATATGGCAGATGGGATATCCATCATATATATGAAGAAGTAGCTCATATGCCAAACTCTAAATCAGGCCCTCGGTCTTCAGCTTCTTGCAGCATTCAAGAAGGGAAGAGGAGGCCTTAATGTGTTGTAGGAGGCTTTAGGATCAATGTAAAAGAAGGTGTAACCCCCCTAATCTGCATTTGTGTATGCGTGCAGTGTGTGTTTGTGAGAGGCCGATTGCGGCAGAGGAGTCTAAAAGGTTGGTGCGATTCAATGTGGCTGTAAGTAAGCAGGACATATGTTGTGGAGTGCTTTATAGGCGTGGGTTAGGAGCTTGAAGAGAGAGAGAGAGAGAGAGAGAGTGTGTGTGTGTGTTTGTGTGTGCTGGGAGCCAGTGGAGTTTCTTGGGGTGGGATGTGACGTGGGCCTGGCATGGGAACTTAAGGACTAGTCTGGCAGCTGAGTTCTGGATGGTCCAGCACCTTCCTGTGCCAATAAACAATAGCCAATCAGCTGTAAGGTGTACATATAAAGCATTATGATAATGTAAGATCTTCCTTTTCTTTGCTGAATGGCAGCCACCTTAAGTATAGTTCTTTCGTTTCATATTTGTATTTGATAAACTTTGTTTTATCTAAAAGTTTGTTAATTTATCATTAGCAGTGGTGTCATGCTGACCTTGGTCGGCAACACCACTTGCTTTCAATATTCAATGTCCTCGCAGCTGCTGGTCCAGGCCGTTTTGACTGCCATTTTTTTCAAGGGTCCCTACGTTGGTGCCATTTTGTGCTTGTATATTGATCGGCATCGTGCTCCTAGGCATTACGCTGCAGCGAGCATCCCCTAACAGCCTCTCATAACTTAAACTCCACCCAATTCCTCCCATTACCACTCCCCCACCATCCTCTAAAAAAAGCACCCCTAATTGCCATTTACTGATTATTCTTTCAAAAGCACAACCTTTCGCATGCTTAAAGCAACTCTCTTTTGCCTTTAACAACACCCTGCACTAGAGGTGTGCAGGATTAGAAAACTTATTGATAACAGCCTGGTTGAGCGAATTTGTATTGACTCTCTTCAACAACTATTAGTGTGGCAGTTTTGCAAGATTGCCCTCTAGACTTTTAAGGGTGAATGCATGTCGAAGAAATATAAATAATTTGGGGCCTAAAATTGGCACTGCCAAAATACAGTTTTTCTAATGAAGAAAATGTAATAATATACAACTTCCAATCTTCCTTTTGATGCCACAACTCCCATGGCTGCCAGTTTTATATCTGGGGCAGACAAACCTGCATTTAAACAACGTTTGCAACACTAGATGCAGAGGTCAGCAACAACTTCATGGGGTCCATATGACTCAACAATTGAAAAATACTTTCTATGAGAAATGACACGTCTTCACAGTTACATGCACAATTACTACAAAATACGTTATAAAAACCAATAAAATATACATATAAGGCAAACGGCTTCACCAACCTAAAAAGGGCATTTTTAGATGTTTTTTTTCCAATCAAAAGCATTTTTATTGGAATGCTGAATAAGGGTGGTTATGTCGTTCCCTGAGGATCAAACTGAAGTTTGTGATTCACATATTTCTCATGTTGATGAAGAAAGATCTTCATGTCCTCTTTCTAAAAAGGGACCAAGTGTAGATGTTGAAGCAGGAGACAATTCCTCCTCAAAATTGAACTCTGCTGCATCACTCTTAAATTATACTTTTGACCCAGAAGGAAGATTTGGGGCCTCATTACGACCCTGACGGTCATAGACCGCCAGGGTGGAGGCCGGAGGTAGCACCGCCAACAGGCTGGCGGTGCTACATCAGGTATTCCGACCGCGGCTGTAAAGCCGTGGTCGCCCAGCCGGGTCCGGCGAGTTCCCGCCGGATTTCCCCCGGCTGGGGGAATCCTCCATGGCGGCGCTGCATGCAGCGCCGCCATGGGGATTCCGACCCCCTTCCCGCCAGCCTGTTCCTGGCGGTTTACACCGCCAGGAAGAGGCTGGCGGGGAACGGGTGTTGTGGGGCCCCCTAACAGGGCCCCATTAAGATTTTTAGTGTCTGCTTGGCAGACACTGAAAATCGCGACGGGTGCAACTGCACCCGTCGCACCCCAGCAAATCCGCCGGCTCCATTCGGAGCCGGCTTCATCTTTGCTGGGGCTTTCCCGCTGGGCCTGCGGGAAAGTTAGAATGGTCCCCGCGGTCATTTGAGCGCGGGGCGGTGTTTGGGCGGTTTCCGCCCGGCGGGGAGCGCCCGCCGCCCGCCGGGGTCGGAATGACCCCCTTAATCTCCAATCCTCTGAATAGACTCCTGTTCATAAGACATGTGCTTTTATTCAGAAAGAAAATCCGTCACACAAGAAATCAAACATAGGCTCTGTGCAGAGTGTACTCATCCTAGTTTATCAGGCAAGATAGCATCAACATCTGAAATGAACTCCCTTCCTAAGCAAATTTATAAAAGATCCTACAAAAGGCATTGATAGATCTTAGAAAGCATGCACAGATAAACTTTTAGACATCTCCTGCCCCATTACAAAATTGCGGATATTGCATTTTCTGCTAAAGACTAAGTTACCCCAGTTAACCCAGGCACTGTACCAGGTTGGACACAAAAGCATTATTTGTATTGGGGGACACCAATTTTGTCCTTTCAATGGTACAGCGCAGATCAATTCTTCTACGCATTGATCCAAAACTACACAAGCTTCCAACAAAGGAAGTGTGTCCCTTTGCAGATGGTTTTCTTTTCGGCAGTCTTTATTGACAAAAGTCGCTAAATTTGGGAATAATTTTATACCATTGGATAAAACCCAACAGCTCTCAAAAACATTTTTCAACCTAGCTTTTTTGTCAGGGCTGACAGAGGAAGAAGCCTCTCAGCCAGCCGTTTTGCTTACAGGGCTCTTTATCGTGGAACCTACAGGAGATGAGGTCAACAGAGCGACAGTAAAAAGGCACCCCGTTCATCCCAACAAGAGGTTAAGGTTACAGGGGGTGCTTTCAATATAAACATTTCTGCGAAGTTCCACAAATTCCACCTTTCCAGGAAAGACACTTTTTATTTTCACCGTTAAAGTTAGACATGATTTGTCAATTCTTTGGATAATATTGGGTTACTATCTCTTATTCAATGCAACATACGTCCAAATGTCCCTCCAAAACAAATTCATTTTTTACCACAAAAACAAGACTTTAAGTACAAGTAATAACTTTTCTGATCCAGAAACAAGTAATTGATCCTTGCAACCTGGCTGCCAGAGGTTTTATCAGCAACATCTTTCTGGGAGACAAAAATGGAAGAGAATTCTGTCTCATGATCAACCTAAAGGAATTAAATCTCTGGATTCTCTACAGACATTTCAAGATGGTGTGAAATCATCT
Organism: Pleurodeles waltl; assembly: GCF_031143425.1. NCBI lineage: Eukaryota > Metazoa > Chordata > Amphibia > Caudata > Salamandridae > Pleurodeles > Pleurodeles waltl. Next base: position 677,753,854 of record NC_090450.1, on the reverse strand, counting down.
TCTGAGAGAACTATTACTGGAAGGAGACTTCATAGTACCCCTGGATTTCAAAGATGCTTACCCGGAAATCCCCATTTTTCCACCTCACCATTGTTTTCCCCAAATTCAATGGCGTAAAAGGAATTATGATATTTTTACTCTTCCTTTCGGCATTTCATTAGCTTCTTGATGCTTTATGACATTTCTAAAACCAGTTGTAGAATTTCTCAGCGCTCGTGGAATATATATATATTTTTTTAATGACATTTTGATTGTGTCACAAGGTAAAAAAATGTTACTTTCTTATAACAATCTGACTATGACGATTTTTCAGGAATCTCAGTTTAGTAATACAGCTCAGAGGTTTATCCATCAAACCGGATAACATTATTAGGGCTTTTAATAGACTCCCTTTCAGCTTCGCTTTTGTTACCAAATCAGAAGATTTGAAATATAAAAAAAAGAGATTTGCAGAGCTCTCGCCAAGGACAAAATAACTCATTGATGGATAGTCAGACTAGTGGGAATCCTATCCTCTTAGATCAACTGATTTTTCCAGGTCCTTTATACTACTGTGCTTTTCAAAGGTTAAACATTCTCCACTTAAAGAAAGGGTTTTGCTACATGAACTAAATCCAACTTTCAACAAAGGTAAAACGAGAATTGCAGTGATAGCTAAATCACACGGAAGCAAGTCTAGAGCTTTTATCCACTTATTTTGCTATCCATTTTTTTTCTTCCCAAGCTTCTCATTGCTGTATCCTTCTAAAGATGGAAATTATTTTTGCAGCACAATACAACTGCTTAGGTGGAACATGATCTAATCTCCAAGATAAAATAGCCATGGATATATGTCACTATTGCTTTTCCCACAAAATGTATGTTCTAGCAATTCATCTCTCAGCCAAGGTGAACATTGTAGAAGATTGGAATTCTTGTCACCTCCTTGCAATTGGAAATTGGATTCAGTGATATTTGCCCAAATATTGAACAAATGGGCTCGATACAAAAGAAACCTTTTTGCTTCTTGTCTGAATTTCCACTTTTTAAAAGTTTTTTGAGACGACCCTTTAGCTCTAGTGACAGATTCCTTTCTTCAGGAATGGAGAGGATTAAATGATGCCTCCCTTCCTCTCTCTAGGTTACTGAGAGTTGCCCTCAAATAAGGAGCCAGAATGCACACGTAATTCTAATTTCCCCTCTTTGGAGAATGCAGAGTGGCTTTCCAATTCTGATAGAATTATATTGACAAGCATGGATTCTCCCAATTTTTCCATCTCTGCTGGGCTCTCTTGGCCAACCACATCCTTTGATTTCTCAACATCTTCTTTGTCTAGGAGCCTGGAGAATTCCAGAGATGCAGGCATGTGCCATGACTTTTGGAATCAGCTCTCCACCATATCAACAAGGCCTAATCAGACTCTATTCACAAGAAGTATAGATCAGCACGGCACAGATGGTGTAGCTTGTCCATGGAACTGGATCTGGATCCTGTGGCAGCAAATATAATTTTTGTAGTGAATTTCTAAGCAGCATTAGCAGCTGATGCTCTTTCCTATAGAATAATAAACCCCTACTGTTCAGTAATGTCTGCTGGTTATTCACCTGTAGCAGACCATTCTATTGGTGAACATCCTTTGATATCCAAATTACTGTGAGGTATAAGATTCACTACTCCCCCTCATCCTAAGGATTCTGTTTCATGGGATGTCTGTATTACTCGAAAACTTTGTCAAGGCTGGCCTGATAACAAATATTTGTCAAGGAAACAGCTGTCCACTGAGCTTTCCATTATACTTTTTTTAGCCTCCTTTTAAATAAGTTTAGATATCCAAGTTCTAGATTTAGCAATTAGGCACTTCACTCCAGAAGGGATAACTTTTCACATTTTAAGGAGAACTAAAACTACATCTAGACAATTCTCATTTCATGCCTTTCCATATGTTAAAAAATGTGAGTGTGGTTCAGTGTTCAAAAGCCTATACATCTTCCACTTCTGAATTCAGATAATTTTAAATGGACCAATTACTAAATTCTGTTTAAAGACCATCAGGAAACATTTCTTGTCCAACTCTAACACATTGGACCAGAAGTATTCTATCTAAAGCAGACAATGATAATTCTATTTTTGGAACACATTTTGTTAGAGGAGCTGTAGCTTCCAAATCATTTAATAGTGGTGCTCGTCTTGAAGACATTATCTGTTTAGGGGATTGGACATCTCACTCTATGTTTAAGGAATTCTATTCTAAACTAGTAAGTAATCATTTTTCTATGACAGTAAATCAGCCTTAACCTTGCATATTCAGAAGCCTCTGGTTCCGATACAGTGTATGAAATTGGGTTATTAGTTGTGTGGTCTGTACAAGTGACAGCCCACAATATCTCTGGACTGGAAACTAAGCACCCCATTGTAGTGCTTGGCTCTCTCAGGGTAGCAAAGTAGAGCAGTCAGGGCCTTCTGAGGGGAGGTGGTGTGGGCTAGTGATCACTGTTCACTGGCATGTAATAATAACACTTGAAAATTAATTGATTGTCCAGTTGGTGATTTTTCTTCAGAAAAAGCGAAAGTGCATTTATTACACACACACACACACTACTAAATACTATGCACTAATTTACAAATATATAGATCAGGCAGATGGAAAATACCATAGATGATATTGAATTATCACCTTTGACCCCCTAAAGGGTCATACAAACATATAAGGTAAGTCTATTGGCTTGTCCAAATTTCAAGATCTACAAACCACATGTTAAAAGAATGTCAGCATTTTGTGCATAAATGCAAAAATACAAAAAATCATCATGTGTAAATGTACTTATTACCGTTAATAAAGCATATTCACTATGTTCCATACTCACAGCCAACATTATTATAGCAATACAGCAGTTTAAAAAGAGCAAAATGTGTCTGTGTGCTTTTCGTTTACTTTTAGCCATATAGAATGCAATCATGAAAACAGCCTCTAAAGGGCATCACTTTCTGATTACACAACGTGGAAGCATTGACTTAGCCCCTAAAGGGCACTGTCATAAATACATTTCCTAAACATCTTCAGGCCACAATAAATGCAGACATAGAACAATTCCCTAGAGGGCACTGCACTCCCAGCGGTAGAGCAGAAGCCCCAATCTTGAGTGCTTTGAAACATCAAATCCATATACAAAACAGCCCTATAGGGCATTAAGGTATGCTCCAGCCAACAGCAGTGAATATTAGATAAGCGGCTCTCCCACTGCACAGGGGAGAGATGCTGTTGCTTATCTTTGGCGAGCAGCCTTGTGCTGCATGCCTTTCATTTATTTCTCTGGAGCATGCCCATGCCTCCCACGTGGCCAGCACTTCCACCTGCAGCCACAAGAGTCAGCAGCTTCACCTTCGGATCACACAAGGGCAGGGGGAGTGGGGCAGGCACACCATTACTGGGTGGATGGGGCTCAACGGCTCCATTCTCCTGGCAGTCAGGGATGGTGTCCCGGCCCCCTTCTTTGTCTGACCCGGCCTGGGGGATGGGGTCCTTGGGCCAAGGGAAAGTCTGGGGAGGGGGCCCTAACTTACCCTGGGAGTAATTTCAGGAATGGCAGCGAATGCCATAACTTGGGCCCTGTAGAGCCGATCTGGACGGTCTTGGGCTTGTTTTACTCCTGGTGGCAATCTTTAGCCACCATGAGCAGTATTAGCAGACCCCCAAAGTGGTGTAATTCACAGGGAGCTGGTTCTCTTGATTCCCAGCACCAGCCTTTCTCCTCATCTTTGTCTCTGCACGGAAGTCCAGGCCTTTCCCCCAAATGATCCTCAAGGTGTATAAGGGGGTCAGCTTCACTGTCCCTTGGGAGGCCTATTGGTCCTGGGGTCAGCTGGGCAGAGTCGTTAGTCCTTTCTGGCCATCAGGGGGGTATTGCCTTCAAGTGGTCTATGGCAGCCCAAGGGCCCAGCAGTGCAGAGCAGAAAAACACCAACCAAGAGGGTCTCCAACTTGTACAAGATTTTTTAAAGGGGAGTGGAAGGTTCCAGAAGCCAGGAACCCCTGGCCAATCCTAGGTGCCATATCACCTCTCCACCCCAGTCTTATCTCTACTGCGCAGCATGCTGGGGCAGTTTAAGATGGCATCATCCAGGAGTCATTAGTCACATCTCATTTAGGGGTCTCAGCTACTTCCCTTGCTGACATCACTGCCAGGGCCTTTTCCACCAAATCTTCAAAGCCCACTCCTGTGTTGGCGCTAGAGGTCTGGGCTCCCTTCTTTGTTTAGTGGGATTAGGCTGGCCCATCCGTGGTACAGTGTGCCAGCTGATTGATCGATGCAAATCCTTCATCCCAACCCTTTTGCTCCTCCGGAGCAGAGTGAAGCACTGCTAATTGCTCCCTTTCTGTGGGGAGGCCTTTGTTCCTGCTGCTGAAGAGAAATGTAATTAACCTAGCACAGCAGGGTGACAAAAGACGTGAGCTGAATTCAATTCTGATCTGAGCCAGAGAAATTTGACAGTTCTGGATGACACATAAGTTGTACTAATACCTTTTTGGAACTTGCAGTTTGATTTTCTCGCACAGATAACATCCCATGTTTATATGTCCCTGGACTTTGTAGGCCAAACGGAAGTGAAACTGCACTCTGAGGCAGTTTACCCCCTATGTATAATAGAATGTATAATAAGGTGTCACTACAGACAAAACAGTAAATCACACTGACTTTCCCTGTGAGTGGTGACTAACATAATAAGGCTTATCCCAGGTCAATAACTAATCCTGAAGACTCTCCTGTGTGCCAGGCTACCTGTGCACAGTTACTGGGCTGCGTATGACAGTAGTCTGATATGCGCAGCCCTCACATGTGTGCACATGCATATGTACACATGTTCATGTGTTACCAAACTAGTGCCCCTTACCCTTGCTATGTCGCAGCTGCCTCATCTTAAAAGGTGGACATTGGCGGTAAACACATGCAGTCCGTCTGCCATTTGAGTACATTGGGTGAAACACCTGTAGTGACACTCACCCAAAGTAAAAATTCCAAAAACCAATCCAAAAAGCAAAAAAATCCAGGCACACTGAATGAGCGGAAACAAATTGCAACATACACAATCAAAACTTTTATATAATTTGTGAACAAGAATTCTCAGTTTGGTTAAGGTCAATTCAGAAGAAGATTATCCCACACATATGGGTTAATATTCGCCTGAGTGTTTCACTACAAATGTGTTAATGTATTTCAGTGATTTATTGTAAGTTTTCCTACCCTCACTTTGGGCCAGATGAATGAAAGCATTTTGCATTCGCAAACGGTGCAAATGCCCGTTTGCAAATGCAAAATGTCAGGTCAGAATGTATGAAATGCATTCTGAACGCAATTTTAAGGAATCGCTAAAAAGCGAGTCCTTAAAATTGCGACTCTCTGAATTAGGAATCGCAAATAAGGATTCCTTATTTGCGATTTCTAAGCACATGTATGAAGCAATTCCTAAATGCGATTTGAGCATTTAGGAATCGCTAATTACCGCCAAGTTGAACTTGGTGGTAACCATGTGCAAAATTTTCAAATCAAATCAAATCAAATCATTAACATTTATAAAGCGCGCTACTCACCCGTGCGGGTCTCAAGGCGCTAGGGGGGGAAGGGGGGGTTATCGCTGCTCGAACAGCCAAGTCTTTAGGAGTCTCCGGAAAGCGGAGTGGTCCTGGGTGGTCCTGAGGCTGGTGGGGAGGGAGTTCCAGGTCTTGGCCGCCAGGAAGGAGAAAGATCTCCCACCCGCCGTGGAGCGGCGGGTGCGAGGGACGGCAGCAAGTGCGAGGTCAGCGGAGCGGAGGGGGCGGGTGGGGACGTAGAAGCTGAGGCGTCTGTTGAGGTATTCCGGTCCCTTGTTGTGGAGGGCTTTGTGTGCGTGGGTGAGAAGACGGAAGGTGATCCTTTTGCTGACTGGGAGCCAATGCAGGTGTCTCAGGTGTGCGGAGATGTGGCTGTTGCGGGGTACGTCGAGGATGAGGCGGGCCGAGGCGTTTTGGATGCGTTGCAGGCGGTTTTGGAGTTTGGCTGTGGTCCCGGCGTAGAGGGTGTTGCCGTAGTCCAGGCGGCTCGTGACGAGGGCGTGGGTCACGGTTTTTCTGGTGTCGGCGGGGATCCAGCGGAAGATCTTACGGAGCATGCGGAGAGTGAGGAAGCAGGCGGAGGACACGGCGTTGACTTGCTTGGTCATGGTGAGAAGAGGGTCCAAGATGAAGCCGAGGTTGCGGGCGTGGTCTGCGGGGGTCGGTGCGGTGCCGAGGGCCGTGGGCCACCAGGAGTCGTCCCAGGCGGACGGGGTGTTGCCGAGGATGAGGACTTCCGTTTTTTCAGAGTTCAGCTTTAGGCGGCTGAGCCTCATCCAATCTGCGACGTCCTTCATACCCTCTTGTAGGTTGGTCTTGGCGCTGGCGGGGTCCTTGGTGAGGGAGAGTACAAGTTGGGTGTCGTCGGCGTAGGAGGTGATGATGATGTCGTGCTTGCGTACGATGTCGGCGAGGGGGCTCATGTAGACATTGAAGAGTGTCGGGCTGAGCGATGAGCCTTGAGGTACGCCGCAGATGATCTTGGTGGGTTCTGAGCGAAACGGAGGGAGGTAAACTCTTTGGGAGCGGTTAGCGAGGAAGGAGGCGATCCAGTCCAGGGCCTGGCCTTGGATCCCGGTGGAGCGTAGGCGGGTGATTAGGGTGCGGTGACAGACGGTGTCAAAGGCAGCCGAGAGGTCGAGGAGAATGAGGGCGACTGTTTCACCGTTGTCCATCAGGGTTCTGATGTCGTCTGTGACTGAGATGAGGGCGGTTTCCGTGCTGTGGTTGGTTCGGAATCCGGTTTGTGAAGGGTCGAGCAGGTTGTTGTCTTCCAGGAAGGTGGTCAGCTGTTTGTTGACGGTCTTTTCTATTACCTTGGCTGGGAAAGGTAGAAGAGAGATGGGGCGGAAGTTTTTCAGGTCGCTTGGGTCAGCCGTAGGTTTCTTTAGTAGGGCGTTGACTTCAGCGTGCTTCCAGCATTCGGGGAAGGTAGCAGAAGAAAAAGAAGAGTTGATGACGGTCTGGAGGTGCGGGGCGATGATGTCGTCGGCTTTGTTAAAGATGAAGTGCGGGCAGGGGTCCGAAGGGGCGCCGGAGTGGATAGAGTTCATGATGGATTTGGTTTCTTCCGTGTTGATGTGGGTCCAGTTGTTGAGGGTGATGTCCGGGGAAGCGGGTTCAGTGGTGTATGGTTGGGTCTGGTGTCCGAAGCTGTCGTGGAGGTCGCTGATCTTGCGATGGAAGAAAGTGGCGAGGGATTCGCACAAATCCTGTGAGGGCGTGACGGCGTTGGCGCTGGCGCTGGGGTTGGAGAACTCTTTGACGATGCTGAAGAGTTCTCTGCTGTTGTGGCTGTTTTTGTCTAGTCTGTCGGTGAAAAAGTTCCTTTTGGCAGTGCGGATCAGGTGGTGGTGTTCGCGTGTAGCGTTCTTGAGGGCGGTCATGTTGTCAGCGGTGTGGTCCTTGCGCCAGGCCTTCTCAAGGGCACGACAAGTTTTCTTTGATTCTTTGAGGGTGTCAGAGAACCAGAGAGGTTTTTTGGTGTTGGTCTGTCGATGCGTGCGTTTGAGGGGAGCAAGGTTGTCAGCGCAGTTGGAGATCCAGTTTGTGAGGTTGAGAGCTGTGTCGTTGGGGTCGGTGGTGAGGGTGGGTTGGTTGGCGGCGAGAGCGGAGAAGAGTTGCTCTTCAGGGATCTTGTTCCACTGTCGATGAGGGATGGGTTGAGTGCGGAGGTGGGAGGTCTCGCGTCGGAATGTGAAGTGGACGCAGCTGTGGTCGGTCCAGTGTAGGGCAGAGGTGTGGCTGAAGAAGACGTGTTTGCTGGCGGAGAAGATAGGGTCGAGCGTGTGTCCGGCGATGTGGGTGGCGGTGTTCACCAGTTGTTTGAGGCCGAGGTTGGCGAGGTTGTCGAGCAGGGTGGAGGTGTTGGGGTCGTTGTTTTGTTCCAGATGGAAGTTGAGGTCGCCTAGGAGGATGTAGTCCGGTGAGGCGAGGGCGTGCGGGGAGATGAAGTCGGCGATGGCGTCGCTGAAAGAGGCGCGAGGTCCGGGAGGACGGTAGACGAGGGATCCTCTGAGGGTGGTCCTTGGGTCGGTGCGAATCTGAAAATGCAGGTGTTCAGCGGCGAGGGGGGGGTCTTCGGTGGAGGTGGTGACGCTGATGGAGTCTTTGAAGATGATGGCGACACCTCCTCCTACTTGGTTGGTGCGGTCTTTTCTGGAGATCTTGTAGCCTTCGGGGATGGCGGTAGCGATGTCTGGAGCAGAGGAGGCGTTCATCCATGTCTCCGTGATGAAGGCGACGTCCGGGGCTGTGGAGTCCAGGAGGTCCCAAAGTTCAACGGCGTGCTTGTGGACGGAACGAGCGTTGATCAGGATGCACTTGAGGTGGTTGATGGCGCGTGGGCTTGTGGTCGTGGTAGTTGCGTGGTGGAAGATGCGTTTGCAGGAGTTGCAGGCGAAGGGTCCATGGGTGCGTTTGGGGTGAGCTAGGAAGCAGGTTTTGGAGCGCCCTGGGTTGAGGGCGTGGAGGGTGGTGGGGTCGTAGCGGATCAGCGGGGCTTGGGGGAGCTGGGGACCAGGGGTCGTGGCGCTGGGCGCGGGCCAGGCGCAGACGGGCGCAGACGGGCTTGCCTCTGGCGCGCCTCTGGCGCGCCAGCGACGTGCCCGCTGCGCAGTCGCGCATCGGCCGCCATAAGAGGTAGGAGGGGGGGAGGGGTCAGCTGGGGGCGAATGGGAGCTGGGGGGCGGGGGCGGGCAGGAGGTCGCGGCGGGAAAGCGCGAGGGAGGGGGGGGGACAGGTAGAGTGAGAGGAGCTGGGGGAGGGGGTTTAGGGTGGAGGAGGGTGAGTGTTAGGAGGTTTGGAGATTAGGGAGAGAGATAGGAGTAGGGTTGTGAAGATAGGGGAGGGGGGGTTGTAGAGGTGGGTGAGGGAGAGAGGTAGAGTGAGAGGATAGGGAGATAGGTAGTAGAGGGGGTGGCGGGAGGGGGGAGAGATAGAGAAATAGATAGAGAAAATAGATAGAGAAGTCGATAGATAGGGAAATAGATAGATAGACAGATAGGTAGGTAGGAGGAGGTGGAGAGTGGGGGAGTTAGATAGTGAGATAGGGAGCTAGAGAGATAGGAAGATAGGAGGAGTGAGGGAGGTAGATAGCGAACGGGTTAGCTAGGGGTGAGAGAGGGGGAGGCGAGTGAGGGAGGGGGATGAGGAAGGAGCAGGAGGGCAGGCTCGGGGGAAGAAGACGGAGGAGGTAGAAGAGCCGAAGACAGGAGAACAGAAGACAGAAGAACAGAAGACAGAAGAACAGAAGAACAGAAGACAGAAGAACAGAAGACAGAAGAACAGAAGAACAGAAGAACAGAAGACAGAAGAACAGAAGACCGGAGGAGCAGAAGACAGAAGAACAGAAGAACAGAAGAACAGAAGACAGAAGCACAGAAGATCGGAAGAGCAGAAGAACAGAGAAGAACAGAGAAGAACACAGAAGAACACAGAAGAACCGAGAAGAAGAACACAGAAGCACCGAGAAGAACAGAGAAGAAGAACACAGAAGACCGGAAGAACACAGAAGAACAGAAGGGAAGAACAGAAGAACAGAAGAGAAGAACAGAAGAACACAGAAGAAGATTGCAGAGGGGGGGCGAGGAGGAAGAGACAGAGAGGAGGAAAAGAAGCAGGAGCAGGAGAGAAGGTGAGTGGCGCGGGGCAGGGCGAGGGGCTGGGAGGAGGGGGGTACTTACAGTTAGGTGGGTCTCAGGAACACAGGAACTCGGGAACTTGGAGGAGCTGCAGCGGCAGGGGGAGCGACCTACCCTTGGGTCAAGGGTCGCTACCACTGTCGCGCAGCGGCCGCCATAAGAGGTAGGAGGGGGGGGGAGGGGTCAGCTGGGGGCGAATGGGAGCTGGGGGGCGGGGGCGTGCAGGAGGTCGCGGCGGGAAAGCGCGAGGGAGGGGGGGGACAGGTAGAGTGAGAGGAGCTGGGGGAGGGGGTTTAGGGTGGAGGAGGGTGAGTGTTAGGAGGTTTGGAGATTAGGGAGAGAGATAGGAGTAGGGTTGTGAAGATAGGGGAGGGGGGGTTGTAGAGGTGGGTGAGGGAGAGAGGTAGAGTGAGAGGATAGGGAGATAGGTAGTAGAGGGGGTGGCGGGAGGGGGGGAGAGATAGAGAAATAGATAGAGAAAATAGATAGAGAAGTCGATAGATAGGGAAATAGATAGATAGACAGATAGGTAGGTAGGAGGAGGTGGAGAGTGGGGGAGTTAGATAGTGAGATAGGGAGCTAGAGAGATAGGAAGATAGGAGGAGTGAGGGAGGTAGATAGCGAACGGGTTAGCTAGGGGTGAGAGAGGGGGAGGCGAGTGAGGGAGGGGGATGAGGAAGGAGCAGGAGGGCAGGCTCGGGGGAAGAAGACGGAGGAGGTAGAAGAGCCGAAGACAGGAGAACAGAAGACAGAAGAACAGAAGACCGGAAGAGCAGAAGACAGAAAAACAGAAGAACAGAAGAACAGAAGACAGAAGCACAGAAGATCGGAAGAGCAGAAGAACAGAGAAGAACAGAGAAGAACACAGAAGAACACAGAAGAACCGAGAAGAAGAACACAGAAGCACCGAGAAGAACAGAGAAGAAGAACACAGAAGACCGGAAGAACACAGAAGAACAGAAGGGAAGAACAGAAGAACAGAAGAGAAGAACAGAAGAACACAGAAGAAGATTGCAGAGGGGGGGCGAGGAGGAAGAGACAGAGAGGAGGAAAAGAAGCAGGAGCAGGAGAGAAGGTGAGTGGCGCGGGGCAGGGCGAGGGGCTGGGAGGAGGGGGGTACTTACAGTTAGGTGGGTCTCAGGAACACAGGAACTCGGGAACTTGGAGGAGCTGCAGCAGCAGGGGGAGCGACCTACCCTTGGGTCAAGGGTCGCTACCACTGTCGCGCAGCGGCCGCCATAAGAGGTAGGAGGGGGGGGGAGGGGTCAGCTGGGGGCGAATGGGAGCTGGGGGGCGGGGGCGTGCAGGAGGTCGCGGCGGGAAAGCGCGAGGGAGGGGGGGGGACAGGTAGAGTGAGAGGAGCTGGGGGAGGGGGTTTAGGGTGGAGGAGGGTGAGTGTTAGGAGGTTTGGAGATTAGGGAGAGAGATAGGAGTAGGGTTGTGAAGATAGGGGAGGGGGGGTTGTAGAGGTGGGTGAGGGAGAGAGGTAGAGTGAGAGGATAGGGAGATAGGTAGTAGAGGGGGTGGCGGGGAGGGGGGGAGAGATAGAGAAATAGATAGAGAAAATAGATAGAGAAGTCGATAGATAGGGAAATAGATAGATAGACAGATAGGTAGGTGGGAGGAGGTGGAGAGTGGGGGAGTTAGATAGTGAGATAGGGAGCTAGAGAGATAGGAAGATAGGAGGAGTGAGGGAGGTAGATAGCGAACGGGTTAGCTAGGGGTGAGAGAGGGGGAGGCGAGTGAGGGAGGGGGATGAGGAAGGAGCAGGAGGGCAGGCTCGGGGGAAGAAGACGGAGGAGGTAGAAGAGCCGAAGACAGGAGAACAGAAGACAGAAGAACAGAAGACAGAAGAACAGAAGACCGGAAGAGCAGAAGACAGAAAAACAGAAGAACAGAAGAACAGAAGACAGAAGCACAGAAGATCGGAAGAGCAGAAGAACAGAGAAGAACAGAGAAGAACAGAGAAGAACCGAGAAGAAGAACACAGAAGCACCGAGAAGAACAGAGAAGAAGAACACAGAAGACCGGAAGAACACAGAAGAACAGAAGGGAAGAACAGAAGAACAGAAGAGAAGAACAGAAGAACACAGAAGAAGATTGCAGAGGGGGGGCGAGGAGGAAGAGACAGAGAGGAGGAAAAGAAGCAGGAGCAGGAGAGAAGGTGAGTGGCGCGGGGCAGGGCGAGGGGCTGGGAGGAGGGGGGTACTTACAGTTAGGTGGGTCTCAGGAACACAGGAACTCGGGAACTTGGAGGAGCTGCAGCGGCAGGGGGAGCGACCTACCCTTGGGTTTAAAATGCATTTAAAATGTATTTTTAAATTGTACATGTAAAGCACACATGCCCTTTTGGCATGTGTGCACCTTACATGTCCCCCCAAAAAAATGTTGGGGTGCAGCAGAGGGGGCCTTAGCCCCCAAGCACCCTGGGGTTTTGCATTTCCAAAATTGCGATTTCTGGTTCAGAAATCGCAATTTTGGAAATGCAAACAATTTGCAGATATGGGCCAACAGGCCCAAAGCTGCGAATGGGGCCGGTTTCGCAATTTGCAATTCGGTAATAGCATTTGCGATTTTTAAGAAATCGCTATTACTGAATCGCAAATGTGATACATGGCACTTTGCGAGTCGGAAATAACGATTTCTTAAAAATCGCTATTTCCGAATCGCAAAGGGCCATGGTGATACATCTGGCCCTTTATTTCTTTAATTTATTATGGATATGATGTTCTTAGCACTTTTATTCTTCAGTTTCAAATCAAATACAAAAGTAATACTCCACGCTACAGTCTTCTGATATCTCAGGGTCCTCACAGCAAGAGAAGGAAGATATTACATAATCACAATGCTTTATACGGATACCTTACTGTTGATTGACCACTATTTATTGGCATGATGGTATTATAGGTTTGTAACACTGTATTGTGTTGCAGATAATTTTGTTCTTACAAAGTGCTTTAATACATTTCCATAGGGCTCCTGAGAATAAACAGTGAAGAAGGGTTTGCGTAATCTTTGTCTCTGTGTCCTTAATAGAACTGCAAATTCTTGTTCACAAATGCTATAACATTTTTGATTCTCCTGGCTCGGTTTATAAATTGCGGTCATTTTTTGTAGGTACCAATGATCTTTGCCTTGATCAGTGATTTATGTACCACACTGGTCATAAGAAGTCTCCCAGCAAGATAGCGGCCAGGGACTGATTTCAGGCTGGATGGCCTGAGCATTTCTCGGACTTTGCAGCATTGGTAGCAGCTATTTGGAATTGGTACCCAATGTTTTTATAAGCACAAAACTGGTTTCTGCTGTAGAGAAAAAATGTTTCTTTATATTGTGCCTGATACTGATTCAGGACTTCAGAAATAGGTACTGGGGATAGCACAATGATACCAACTCTTGCAAGGCTTAACTTGTGGTGTGGCCGACGGTGGTACCAGCACTCATATTTGGATGCCAGAGCCTATTTTTCATCTACCCTTGATCTAGCCCTAAACCATAAGAGAGAAAGCCAGAAAAAGGAGAAAGTAGGAGGAAGAGCAAGATAGAGAAATAGTGACAGAGAGTGTGCAGAGACCCGCAAGAATGATGCAAAGAGAAAGGAAGTGCAAAGTGCCGGACGAAAGTGACATGAGTTGTAAATAGGACTAGACACCTTTTTATTTAGCATCCCTTTTGCTGTGGAGTATCAGGCTTCCAAAAAAAACTTTAGGCCCCCGCACCTATTTTTTGAGCAATTTGAATAAAGGGCTTTTTGAAAGGTTCACCAACCTCACCATAGTAATGGAAGAAAGATGAGCATGCTTCCGGATTATTAAACAACTTTTATTGTCACCATCCCCACAAAAGTTAATACGTTTTAGCTGTAGCAACTCCGTTCATAAAGAAACTTTAGCCATGTGATCTATTTACATCACAGGTCTCATATTTTTTTAGTAGAAAGTGAAAAAACACACTAGTAATCGTGGAAATAGTTTTTTTTCTCCAAATAAAAACAATAAAAATTTACAATGTCTAATTCAGAGGGCATTTATTGTCAGACATTGCATTTATGACACTATATTCATAAATTCAAACAAGGCTCTATATTTACTATATTTATAAAGGCAAACAATGCTAAGCAAAAATAAGTTTTACAACAGAATCATCATGGTTCAGTGGTCTTATATCTCATCTCCAGTCATTCTCTTATGATAGTTTCTTATATATAATTGTATTAGAATTGGTTTCCAGTAAGGCGTGACTTTTAGACCAACTGTACTAATAAACACACATTTACATATTTATGACGACAGTACAAAGTTCAAATTCCATTTTATTACCACAGTAGAGTGAACTTGACATGAGAAAAACTCTATTCACTCTTCATATTTTGGGTATTATAATAGTCACAAGACCTCTTCAAGTGATTTAACCTTACAGCACAACTGTAACTCTTTGCACTCTGCTTTCAATTAAGTTTGAATATCTTTTAAACACATAAACATGAAAAATACTGCAGTTTGAATTTTTTTTTACTACCATCCTTAAGGAAGGGAAGATGCACCTCATGAGTCTAAGGGCCAGATGTAGCACAGGGTTTTACCCATTCTGTGTCTATGGGAAAATGTGTTCGTACATATGGCCCTAGGTCCCTCCCCACACTCAAATTTGTTATAAATAGCATATTACATGCATTTGCATAAGCGCTATATACATTTTTCAATTAAAAAAATCGATCAGAATTTCCCAGATATTGCAAGCTATGGTATGCAATGTGCCAATTTCACATCAAAACTAATTTCACCTGCCATGTCTAGTTCTCGTTAGCTTTTTCCCTGTGCCAATAGCAAAATTGTGTGTTGAGTATGACACACGTCATGAGTAACTATGTACTTCAGCTAAGGCTTTCTTCGAACGATCCAAGAAATGATTAGATGTAGCTTGTTAGATTCACAGTAGTAACATGGAGGCCATAACAACTTCACAGCGTCAGGCACACTGACTGAAAATCATGCTATAAAAAGACACATTGCAAAAATAAATGCACAAACAAAACCACAGCTAAAGGTCTGAGGAACAGAAGCTAAGAAGGCAAATGCGAGTCAATTTCATAAAGTTAACGTTCTGGAGAACTAAGCACAGAGACTTTAAGGAATGAGGAACCCCAAGCATTAAACAAAGGGTCATGTTTTAAACAAAAATTTTAAAAAAACACCTCTGCAATCTGAAACTTACACATGGTGTAAGGATAGAGTCAAGAAACCCCAGATGAGGAAGTGAAAGAAGCAGCCATTTCAGCCACACAAAAGTAAACAGAACTTCCTAATAGTGGGAGTTGCATCTGCTACATTTGTTCTACCGCCCTCCCTCATTTCAACGCGTTTCCCCCCGGCAATTCCCAATCTACAGATCCTCCCTGTTACTCCTCTGATTTTTCTGAGCTCCCTCTCTCTCCGCTTGCACCCAGAGACATTATTGCAATGGGATCCCTGCAGATCTGCACTCTAAATCTATCCTTAAATATGTCATAATATTGTGGTAGTTGATATTATGTATAAGACATTTGAAAGGACGCTAACTAATCACTCATTATTGTGACTGTGCACTTAAGTTCTACCATGCCAGCGTTGGCTAACTGCACCGATAGGACAGGAAGCAGTAGGTCAGGCAGACGCAGCCCGATGGTGCAACTTCACAGCAGAACAAGGGATCTCTGCATGCGCTCTTCAGCTAGCAAGGGCTGCCTCAATCCTATACCCTTTTGTCCTAAAAGATGGGATACACACTTGATTGCTATGTTAAAAAATATATGATTTCAAATGTATGTTTTCATATATAAACCACGTATTAGTATTCGTCTACCTGTTACTCCAAAACCAATACATGTTTGAGGCAGTATAGAAAACTAAAATTTGTATTAATGCAGGTATTTTTATTCTATAATCGTTCGATCATACTTGCAATGCAGAAGAACACAAACTAAGGAATGCATACGGTGCCGTGGGAAGTCTTGGAATGAGTGATTCTTTATTTTTGGAACTCACTAAGTTAATAGCGTTGATCATGCATCATACACAGTGCACTTGGTTGTGATAAGTAACAGGAAGTGTGCAATGGCACAGAAGTACTGCCTTGCATTGTAGAAAGTGTGACCTGGGATGAGATTGCAGTTTAGTGCTCAGTAATCTAAGAGGTTATTATTTTATACGAGCTCGGAAGTGGCCTACTGAATGACTACTCAAAGGAAACAAACTAGACATCACAATGGAACTGCGAAAAGCACATTTAAACGTTTATTTTACCTCGTGGAAAATCACATTCATCTTTTCAATATATTAAGGGATAGTTTGGATTGTCGACTGAACCACAAGTTGGCCGAGGTGCCCAAAAAGGGTCCCACAATTTTAATCGTGGGTCTATTTGCACCAGAAAATGACCCTTATTTGCAAATGCCTGTCTATTTGCACAACGCTGCTTGGGTACTACCAAGAGTTCGAGGGCACGTGAGGGTAACAATGTGACCCAGAGACAGACACTGCAAAACAGTGTGTGTGTAGCATATGAGTGAGAGAGTGGAGAGTAAATGTGGTGCCCCAATGTTGATTCCATGGACATCATTTAGAGGTAGCCAGGGGTCGCTCCTGCGACCCCTGGCTTGCCTTTGCGTCCCCTGGCACTGTCTTTGCGACCCCTGCCTCAGAGGTGGCACAATCAGTGTCAGGAACATAGGGTTAGCTTGGTTGGGGCTCCACTTCCTTGTTTAAAGCCAGTTTTCATTTATTACACTAATAGCGAATATTATGTTGTTATTAGTGTAAAAAAAAAAGAAGTATCATAGCTAGAATGTGTCCCTCCTTGAGAGCTGAGCTAAGTAAAAACACTTTTAAATGTATGTTGTGTTCATGCTTGTGGGTGAGAGTGTGCTTATGTAAGAGAAACTGTGTATGAGAGAATGTGTGTGTATGTGTAAGCATGTGTGTGTGAGTGAACATAAAGGTGAAATGGAGAGTGATGTCACTTCCGATACCCCTGGCATTTTGGTGAATTGACGTCCATGGTTAATCCCCAATGTTTTTAAGTTTAAAAAACGATGGTCCTGATTCACAAAGGTAAACAAACACTTTTATGTAAGTTTATGATTTTTTGCAATTCACCCAGGAATCTTACAAGAAGTATCTTTACGGCAGGCTATATTTTTATGTATGTAATGTCCACCATGTAGAGGTACTACTCGTAAAATTCCTTTGTGAATTGTAAAAAAATCATAAACTGGCACAAAAGTGCATGTTTACCTTTATGAATCAGGCCAAGAATGTGGAAAATTGATGTGCCTAATGAAATATATATAATCTTATACAGAGTGTACTTGGAATGAGCAAACAAGCAGTGACTGTTAAAGCTCCTCAGTCCTAGTTTTGGGCTAAGCTGAAAGCTCAAAGTTATGCATTGTTGGATACAGAAGATGTTTTCAGAACATACATAACCCGTTGAGCTATTCGTGACCTGTAGGTTACACAAGAATCTCTACAACTTCTTTGAAAAATGTGATGGAAAATACAGTTTATCTCCATTTAAAAAGAAATCCAAGGCCACTCTCCCGACACTTCCGGTACAGGTTTGTTCTTGCTCACTTCGATGTGAGCCATTCGTTCTGTGGTCCAGTGTGTATTTATTCAAGTTACTCCCTTACATGCAGCGTGAGTGTTACTGGTGCTAGGAAAGAATGTGAGCCCCAAAGCAATACACATGGATTGCAAACAAACTCAGTTGTTCCTGTATTGTAAGAGTCAGGGACGCTACGTGGTCTCCACTTTTCATAGAACATTCATATACCTTGATTTAAATTCGATTTCCAAACACAGTACAGTTAAAAAGGTATTTCAGCAAGATTAACAGTCTGCCTGTTTGTCCACAAAAGCAGGTCATGCAATAGCTATTACTCTAAATAAAGGTAGTATTAGCAAAGCCAACATGTCTAGCCTGGAAAGCGTGTAATACCTGTTTGTTCAAACATGTAATATGAAAAAAAACCCTGACAGATATCTAAAAAGTCTAAAAATGAAGGAGTTGCTCTGCTGCCCATACAATCCAGTCCGGGCACCGAAGTGTGCTCCTTTTAAGGCGGCTGAACGCTTGATCAGGAAAAATGCTGTCAATCACAGGATAAAATGGGCTGAACCATTCTCAGGCTGTAGTACAGCAAATTGTGTCAGACACTTAAACAGGCCAATGGATAAAGCGGTATCGCCAAAATCCCTTCTAAAATTATGTTATTATCATTGTTTTTAGTTGGCCTGACATAAAAAAATAAAAGTTACGCATCACAAAGGAGGTTGAAAATGACCTCTTTTGTGTAAAAATATTTTCAAGTTCCGCCATGTCTAGTCTGAGTAGTTTTTTTGGTTTTATCTTTTTCAATTCATTTTGCTACTTGTAGCCCTTTGTTTATAATAAGACAAATACTATAAGTCCAAAAACAATCAAAAAAACTCACAACTGAACTTGTAACTGTGGGAAAATGGCAACCTGTTGCAGTACCCCCCTTCCTTTCTGCCTGGTTTCTCGATGTAACTTGGACTGAAGTGCACTGGGGTCCTGCTAACCAAGTCCCCAGTGCCCGTGTTCTTTCCCTAAAATTGCATAAGCATTGATATAATTGGCAACACATTTAGCTACCACTATAAGTCTCTGGTAAACTGTACTTTGGTACCCAGGGCATAAGGTACTAAAGGTAGGCCCCTGAGGGAAGCAGCACAGATTGTGGTACCCCCAGGGACCACGCGTCCAAGTGCACCCAGCACTGCCATTGCAGGCTGAGTGTCTTGGTGCAATCCTCAAATGCAAAACTAACATGACACACAGCCTGTGTGCCCTGTCCACTACACACTGCATGTAAAATAGGTAAGTCACCCCTCTGGTCGGCCTTCCAGCTCCAAGGCAGTGTGCACTGAACTGCATGAGTGAGCAGAGGTGCATGAGCAATATGCCCTAACTGTGACCCTGCCAAACCTGGGACATATTATGCGAAGAGAGCAGCCATTTTAAATGCATGTGCTGGACACTGGTCAGTATGAGTTTCAAAGCTACACGATGGCCACTCTGCACCCTGAGTTGTTTGGTATCAAACAACTCAGAATGATAAATCCAAACTGGTATCACTAGCGGATTTATTGCAAAATATACCCAGGGGCCACCTTAGGGGTGACCCTTGCAAAAGCTAACTACCCTGGCATGGTTGCTGTCCAGTCACAACCAGTCTGCCACCACCAGACAAGATTCTGGAACCCTGGGGAGAGAGTCATTGCTCGCTGGGTCCAAAATACATAACCCTTCCTGGGCAGAGATGTTACTGCTCCTACCCAGGAATGTGCACAGCCATGCCTATGAGCTTCAAAGGCCTGCCGTCTTTGAAACTCGACCCCCCAGACCTTAAGCTAGCAGCATATAGCTGCCCATGTTTCAAACCCCACCTTTTGCGGGAGCAACAGCAGGAAAATGCATAAAGGACAGGAAGAGTGGCCACCCTCTCTTGCACCAACTCTAAGGTGTTGCATGTGAGGTGACCTCTCCATTTCCTTTTCCTCCATCTTGCATGGTAGCAAAATAGCCTATCAGGGATAGGGAAGAAACCTCTACCCACAGGAAGAAGGCACATAGTGGGTGTAGCCAAGCTAAGGTAGATGACTCATTGGTCACTATTAGATATAGGCCCTCATTACAACTTTGCCAGTCTTTTAACAAGACCCCCAAAGCCGCGGGCGCCAGAAGACCGCCAGTGCTGGCGGTCTTCTGACCACCATATAACAAGTACTGCAGGATTTCCACCACATTTTTTGGGAAAATCCTCCAGTAGTCGTGCTGGCAGTCGGAGGAGCATGGGCAGTTCCACCACCACCCCCGCCCTGCCAAGAGGACTCCACCAACCATATTACAACATGTTATACAGCCTGGCGGTGTCCTGATGGCAGGGTGCTGCCAGCGGCAGAAGTGCCTGTTCCCGTTCCCTGCCAGACGACCTCCTCACCGGACAAGGTAAGTCAATTGTCCGACAGGGGAGGTTGGTGGGAGGGTGGGGGGTGTTGTGTGCATGTCTAAATGCATGTGTATGAGTGTGTGTATGCATGTTTGAATGCATGTATGATTGTTGGAGTGAGTGCATGTATGGATGCTTGTGAGTGAATGCGTGTATGGATGCTTGTGAGTGAATGCGTGTATGTAAGTGTTGGTGAATGGGTGTATGCGGGGTGCATGAATGAGTGTATGTGGGGTGAATGTGGGTGTCTGCGTGTGTGTGTATGTGGGGAAGGTGGGTGCTGTACTTGAAGGGGGTGGAGGGAGGGGGCGCTGTTCTGGCAGAGGTGGGAGGGAGGAGGGTGCTGTACTGGAAGGGACGGTGGGGGGTTCTGGTATGAAGGGGGTAGAGGGATATTGGGCTTGCGGGGGGGTGGAGTAGACGTCGACCAGTGATAGGAAAGAAATTTCTTGTCACCGGTAGCCTTTCCGCCAGGGATTTCGTGGCGGTACTACAGCCGCGGAAACCCTGGTGGAAACCTGACTCTAAATACCGCTGGCGTCCTTCATTGGGCCGCTAGGTCAGAGATGCTAATCTCTGGTCCAGCTGTCCAACTGCTCTGGCGGTACAGGCGGGGATGTGGCGGTTTGGCAGCGGCCGTCCCGCCACCCTCATAATGTGGTGGTTTTAATCACCAGCCTGTTGGCGGTGAGACTGCCACTGTGACCCTGGCAGTCTTCGGACTGCCAGGGTCATAATGAAGGCCAAAGTATTTTGTGGACCCCCTCGACCTGCAGATCAGATTCCAAGGACATAGGAAGGCCTGCAACAAAGAAGACCCAAGGTCCGAGAACTGCATTCCTGCTGCACAAACAAAAAGGTGCCATACCCTTCCTGCTGCACCCAGGACTCGACAATCGCCGCAGAGGAGATGCACGGACATCGGACAGGCTCTACAAGACCCCAGACGCCCTCCACCCTTCTGAAAATCACCAAAGATCTCCCTCCAGAGTGAAGGCATTACTCCTTGCAAGAAAGAAGCAGAAAACCATTGAAGTCCAGTTCACTGACCAGCCGCTGACCAAGGAACTGGGCAAAGAAGCTGGACCAATTTTTACTCAATGGACTAGGAGGACAAATCCCGCAAGTGTGCCAAGTTTGGTGGCACTGTGACCTCCAGTGGCTGAATCGCATAATAGCCCAGAGTACTAGATCCCCAACATCGAACACTCAGAAGAAAAGTCCACTCCGGACTCCAAAAAGACCAAGAGCAAGCCCCAGTTGAGGGACTTAAGGACACGTAGAAACCACCCCCAGAGTGGCACTGCTGACCTGCAATCCACCCTCAAAGTGACCTGCCTCCTGCTTCCAAGGACACCTTTGCATACTCCTCTTGGCTCACCTATCTTCTTTGCACCCGTCCTCCCTGGGCTCATGCCATACTCCAAGGACTTTTTAGCAGCCTTTCCCGCCAAAACTGGGAACCGCTCAAACTCCCCCAGCAGGCCAACAGGACTTCTTGATCACCTTGAACTAAAAGTAAAAGGAGACATTGGTAAACGCAATGCCTGATTTTAAATGCATTTTAAAAATGTTCTCCCTTTGATTCCTATGGTGCTTAATTACGCACAGAAACGAGTCATTTTCTAAACTTTGAAAAATCATAACTTAAAAAGTACTTTCCCAATTTTGATGATCTTGGTCTTAAACATTTTATAAACATCTGAAGTATTTGTGTAAATTGGTCTTGAGTTATTCTTTTGAGTGTGTGTCCATTTTTATTGATACTGTGAATACAACAAATGCTTTGCACTTCTCCAAGACTGGCCTAACTGCTCGACCAAGCTACCATATGAATGAGGGCATTAGATGGTCTAGTTTGTACCTCTGTAAACCAACATATGGCTGCCCAGTCTCTCTGCACAGTGTAATGGTCTTGCACACTACATAGACAGTCAGCCTCCTACAGTATTAAACTTGGTACGGTTTTATACCTCTTTGGCATCACTATATGTACACATCAACCTGTTTTTGTCTGTTTTCCACCAATACACAGGAGGTGCAAAGAGAGAAAGAGCTGATGAGCATTCCACCTGAGGTGCAAAGAGAGAAAGAGCTGATGAACATTCCACCTGAGGCTTTCCAAAAGGAAAGAAGGGACACAGGGCCAGCTAAATGACTATTGCAGGGTTTTACCTCTTCACCAAATTCGCCCAAGGTAAACGAAGCAAGGGAATTTCTGCACGGTCGCAGACACGTGACACAGGAGTGATGTGGCACCCAGAAGAACCATCAACATTAGCAGTATACTGTAGCTTACGGAATGTAAAATGGTTGGACCTAAACTATTTTATCCCTTGCCAAGGAACATGCTTCGAGATTACAGAAATGCTGTCTGTGGCATGTACATATTCTGTTAGTCAGCCACCAAGTCCTATGTCCGTCAAATATTTCAATTGTAACTTTTCCGACTTCCACAGAGAGGACACTGATAGTGAAAGGAATTTCCATATGAAAGCACTAGATAGCTCACTCGTGACTAGCAGAGAGATAAATAAATAAAAACACACTAAAGATACTAAACAAGATAAAACCATGTTTTTTGCAAACCTCTGAATTCCCAGGCAGTCTAATCAAACAAATTGCACCATGGTATGGGCAAAGGTCTTTGGAGTTGCCAGTTGAACAAGAGACATGTAAATTATGTGGATTGGATCAATTAAATTTAGGAAATGTGATTGTCTCTGAAGGCTGCAGCAAAAATATTGTGGCAATTCTTACTGGGGGAACACATATTATAAGGAATGCAATGTTTTTTTTTACATTGTGTTTCTCCAATGATGTATCCTTAGAGTAGTTGACTATTATTCAAATTCTGTTATGAAGCAGGGAAATAAATATAAGCCCAGTGTACCTGTTTTTAATTGTTTTTCTACATTTAATTATATATTACACAGTGGAAGGTGCCACTGAGCAGTTATAGTTAGGTCAACGTTTACATAAGTAATAAAGTATTATTGTTTTCCTATTACTTTGGGGGCATTTGAAAAGTCTTCATTAAACTTTCTAAAAGAGTGCTCTTTTTGCCTAGTTTGTGCATGTAAAGTTTTGGAGTGATCGGTCAAGCAGGGGCTGAGATAAAAGGGGGTCACAAAACACTAATTCCCCATTCATTTTCCATTACATTTGGCAGGAAGGTAGATGTTGGTTCAGAAAGCGTGCTTTTTGTGATTTAATGTACATCCGTTCAGTAGTTTTGAGATTTTAAGGTACAAAAATATTTGTATTTCTGGATGGATGGTAGTGAGGGACTCAGAAAAGTCCTTCGAACCCCATTCAAAAAATAGAGCGTTCTCATTGGCCTAGTAAGGAGACATGGTCCCGCAGGAGTGAACGCTAAAATAGGCTACCTGTAACATGAAGAAAAATGTTACAGATAGCCATTGAAGTACTTGGGGACAACAGTGGTTTCTCCGTGAGGGTGTGGGGAGCGTTGCCCCCCACCCGCGGCATGGTTCGCTAAATGTGAACAATAAAATAGCAAAGAAAGGATTCCATTGCCGTTTTATTTTTTACAAAGCATGCCCTAGCCGTCAGCCTGCCCCGGAGCCAGCAGAAATGAGGGCCGTGTCCTCTACTGAATGGAGGACTAGAGCAGTGGCTAGATACTGCAAAGTGTGCATGTCAGTGTGGCCGACAGACTTGCGCTGGCCAATTTGACATGCATACTTTGAAGCGCTCCACCCAGCTGCCTTGACAGCTAAGTGGAGACTAAGTACAGGCCTAAAGGGCCTGAAAGAGCATCTAGCCAGCCCGTTGCACCCAATCCTGGTGCTGCTCTCATTCTTGTTAACAGCATGAAAGCCGCATCTGGATTGTTTAAGGAAGTTTCCTCTTCCACTCATGCTGGTCAGAGCCACAGATTGCAAAGGACATAGAGGATGCAGCCCAGGTAAGTACATTTATTTTATTTTTAATGTTAATATAATGCATGCAAGTGTTTTTATTTTGCTTGCTTGTTTTATGTTTGTGTTTTGGGATGCAGTCGAGCACTTCGCTCGTCCAACACTTTCATATCTTTACCAGCTGCTGCTACATGGGGACTTAGTGCCCTCTCCTGAATTTAATTGTAAAAAAAAAAATATGGGGCAGGGTATGGATAACCTGCCCACCTACACCCTGTGTGGGGGTCACCTGGGGTCAAAATATATATAGTTTTAAAACTAGCCGCAATCCTGTGGGAGTCCTGTGGTACGCCTACACAATCGCAGCTTTTTAAAAAAAAATGGTGGCCAGGGGCCACTGTGAAAAATGAAGGGGAGGGGAGGGGAGCACACAATCCCTCCTCCCCCA
This sequence comes from Pleurodeles waltl, assembly GCF_031143425.1. Taxonomy (NCBI): domain Eukaryota; kingdom Metazoa; phylum Chordata; class Amphibia; order Caudata; family Salamandridae; genus Pleurodeles; species Pleurodeles waltl. The sequence continues at coordinate 677,729,801 of NC_090450.1, read as the reverse complement.
GCCTCATTGAAGCCCCAGTGACCCAATCCCCTGGGGCTATAGTTTAAAAAATAAGGGAGGGTGGCTCCTGACCCCCTACCTAGTCCGATTATGGCCCCCAGATCCCCATTAGCTAGGGCCCCTCTCTCAGAACCTGCATAAGCCCAGGGATCCTCATCCCCCGGTGCCGAAATACCTATTAGAGGACGAGGTGGTCAGTCACCCTGCCTGAGCCACCAATGGGCTCCCAGGGACCCCATGGCCCGGGCCAACACACTAGTATAGGGGAGGGAATGATCAACCCCACTCCCTAAGCCTCCCCTGGGGACACCACATACACTGTGTCCCAGGGAGCCCACATTCACACACAGTAGTCTCCCTGCCCGCAAGAGCGCAGGCAGGGAAAGCAAGTCTGCTGCCACCTGGCAGGAATGTGGGAGAACACTTTTGTTTCCTTTCCCACACTCATGCGGGCAGGGAAATTCAGATATCTCCTTCCCAGCTGGAGCAAACAGAAACAACTGCTCCCACAGGTGGGAGCCATGCTGGATCCCACAGCACCTAGGATAGGTGCATGCAGGGAGTCTCCAGGGCCACAGGGATCCTAGGGCTCCCCCCCACTGTCCCCAACTTAATCATTGGTGGGTGTCTTGGGTGGGCAATGGGGCACCCACCCAGAAACACCAGAGGTCCTGGGGGATGGGGTCTTCGGTGCCATGGTGGCTCAGGGAGGGGGGCTGCAGGTCCCCTTCCTTTAAAATATATGCTCTGGCCCTGGTGGATGGGACCCCTGGGCCACTATGGGCTCGGGAGGGGGACCTGCATGCCCCCCTCAAAGGCCCCAGGGATGCAGTCTACAGGGCATCCGTTGGCTTGGGAGGGGGGCTGCATCCAAATTTCTTACGGCCTCAGAGGATGTAGTCCCTGAGGCCACTATTAGCAAGGGGAGAGGGGCCTTAGGCCTCCCTTCCATTAATAAAAAGAGACCCTAAGGGGTGGGGTCTCTGGGGCCCTTAGTAGATTGGGTAGTGGGGCCCCACACCCCCTCCGCTCAATAAAAAAAACACCATTGGGATGTGGTCTCTGGGGCATTAGTGGCTTGGGGAAGGGAATGGTTTACCCCCTCCCCATAATAAAAAAAGTGGCTCGATGAGGAGAACCATGTGCCTCTCTCCCTTTAAAAAAGAAAGGACCTAGGGATGGGAAACCCAGGGCCCAAAGTGCCTCAGAGAAGGAGGATGCAAGCTCCCTCCACTTAAAAAAAATAAGGCCACTGGGATGGGGTCCTCGGGAAGTGAAGTGGCTTGTGGAGGGAGGCAGCACCAAAGGGTTTGATGCAGAGCCTGGCTGAAGCCATGCACAGCTGCCTTGGAAGCAGGGTCAGTGGCCAACACCACTGCCAAAGGCCATGCGCAGTGGCAGGTAGGCTTTACATATGGTAATAAAATATTATTTTACGTTAAAGAAAACCCTAGAAATTCACTGAAAAAAACCACAGGTGAAAGTGATGGTATAGTTACGTGAAACTTTCAGTGACAAAGTAACATTTTAAACTAAAAAAACACTATAAACAGTGCAGTAAGGTAACTATAAATTGCGCCCTTATCATGCATAGCTTACATCATGTCTTCTGTAGCATTATTGACTACTTCACTGCAACATTTGAAATAACATCATTGATGAATAATCTTTGCATGGAAGGGGCGCACGTTATGGTTACCTTAGGGCCCGCGTTCCAGTTACTAGACTTATAGATAGTAGAAATAACTAGAACTGGTGAATTTCAGCGTTTTTTGAGTTTGAAATATTATGTTGGCACTACAACTATAACATCATTTTACAGTGAAGATATACATGTAGATATATTTATATATATTAGATATGGGTGTTCACCACTGAAGAGTTATAGTTAGGCCAGAGTTTCCATAGTAAGAGCATTTTTGTTTTGCAAAAAACTTTGACACAGTTTAACAAATCTTCACATATCTTTCCAAACAAAAGAATATCTACCCTAGCTCCTTGTTGGAAAGTCAAGATGATCCCTCAAGCGAGGGCTGAGAAAAAGGGTGGTTTCCACTCCAAAAACATTGGTTTCCCATGGTAATTCTCATAGGAAAGTTTGTTAAGCAATTCAGAAACAGCAGCTGAATGTGACATCACTGCATTGCCCATCATCTATCTACGCCCATCAAAAGTGCCTTTAAAAGAAGAAGCCAGCCAAGAGGACTCATTTCCCATCAGCACAAGAAGTGACATCTTTGGATTTTTTCACCATCCATCTGTGCAGGAAGTGACATCACTGGATTTCCATCTTCTAGCTGGGCATGAAGTGACATTCATGGTTTCCTGCAAAACTGTCTTCACTTAATTGAGGCTGTAGTGCAGACGCCTAGTTGATGTACGCAGAGGGCGTGCCTAAGGTGCACTAAAGGCAATTCCATCTGCGTGCCCTCAGTGCCCCACTTGAGCCCAGTGGCTGGATCTCTGGTCCTCCATCCACTCACCTCCCCAGTCACTACTTCACCGCAACCATTCATGCCGTGAGCCCTGATTGCATCTCCCAGCGCTACTGCTGCACCTCGCTGCCCAACTTTAAGGGTGCATTCTTCTGTCCCACCTGCCATATCACAGGCACTCTCTTGCTCCCACTTCACTTCCTCCTGCAACTGACACCTAACACACATGACCTACTTCATACTCCTCAACACTCACTTTCTCAGAAACCACTGAAATTTGAAATCTGCTATAAGACCGCTGTAGGAAGTTGGCTCTGTATGCACTATTTCAAAGTAAGGAATAGTATGCACAGAGTCCAAGGGATCCCCTTAGAGGTAAGATAGTGGCAAAAAGAGATAATACTAATGCTCTATTTTGTGGTAGTGTGGTCGAGCAGTAGGCTTATCAAAGGAGTAGTGTTAAGCATTTGTTGTACATGCACACAGGCAATAAATGAGGAACACACACTCAGAGACAATTCCAGGCCAATAGGTTTTTGTATAGAAAAATATATTTTCTTAGTTTATTTTAAGAACCACAGGTTCAAATTCTACATGTAATACTTTGCATGAAAGGTATTGCAGGTAAGTACTTTAGGAACTTTGAATAATCACAATAGCATATATACTTTTCAAATAAAACACATATAGCTATTTTAAAACTAGACAGTGCAATTTTCACAGTTCCTAGGGGAGGTAAGTAATTGTTAGTTCTTGCAGGTAAGTAAACCACCTACGGGGTTTAAGTTTGGGTCCAAGGTAGCCCACCGTTGGGGGTTCAGAGCAACCCCAAAGTTACCACACCAGCAGCTCAGGGCCCGTCAGGTGCAGAGTTCAAAGTGGTGCCCAAAACACATAGGCTTCAATGGAGAAGGGGGTGCCCCGGTTCCAGTCTGCCAGCAGGTAAGTACCCGCGTCTTCGGAGGGCAGACCAGGGGGGTTTGTAGGGCACCGGGGAGGACACAAGTTAGCACAGAAAGTACACCCTCAGCAGCACGGGGGCGGACTTGTGCAGTGTGAAAACACACGTCGGGTTTGTAATTGAAATCAATGGGAGACCAAGGGGTCTCTTCAGCGATGCAGGCAGGCAAGGGGGGGGGGGCTCCTCGGGGTAGCCACCACCTGGGCAAGGGAGAGGGCCTCCTGGGGGTCTCTCCTGCACTGGAGTTCAGATCCTTCAGGTCCTGGGGGCTGCGGGTGCAGGGTCTTTTCCATGCGTCAGGACCTGGGAGTCAGGCAGTCGCGGACAGGGGGAGCCTCGGGATTCCCTCTGCAGGCGTCGCTGTGGGGGCTCAGGGGGGACAACTTTGGTTACTCACAGTCTCAGAGTCGCCGGGGAGTCCTCCCTGAAGTGTTGTTTCTCCACCAGTCGAGTCGGGGTCGCCGGGTGCAGGGTTGCAAGTCTCACACTTCTGGCGGGAACAGTTGTTGTCTTTAAGTTGCTCTTTGGAAACAAAGTTGCAGTCTTGGGTGAACAGGGCCACTGTTCTCGGGAGTTTCTTGGTCCTTTTAGAGCAGGGCAGTCCTCTGAGGATTCGGAGGTCGCTGGTCCTGGGGAAAGCGTCGCTGGAGCAGTTTTCTTCCGAAGGGGGGAGACAGGCCGGTAGAGCTGGGGCCAAGGCAGTTGGTGTTTCCGTCTTCTCTGCAGGGTTTTTCAGCTCAGCAGTCCTCTTCTTCTTAGGTTGCAGGAATCTGAGTTCCTTGGTTCTGGGGAGCCCTTAAATACTAAATTTAAGGGCGTGTTTAGGTCTGGGGGTTAGTAACCAATGGCTACTAGCCCTGAGGGTGGGTACACCCTCTTTGTGCCTCCTCCCTGAGGGGAGGGGGGCACATCCCTAATCCTATTGGGGGAATCCTCCATCTGCAAGATGGAGGATTTCTGAAAGTCAGAGTCACCTCAGCTCAGGACACCTTAGGGGCTGTCCTGACTGGCCAGTGACTCCTCCTTGTTTTTCTCATTATCTCTCCTGGACTAGCCGCCAAAAGTGGGGGTTGGGTCCAGGGGCGGGCATCTCCACTAGCTGGAGTGCCCTGGGGCATTGTAACACGAAGCTTGAGCCTTTGAAGCTCACTGCTAGGTGTTACAGTTCCTGCAGGGGGGAGGTGTGAAGCACCTCCACCCAGAGCAGGCTTTGTTTCTGTCCTCAGAGAGCACAAAGGCTCTCACCGCATGGGGTCAGAAACTCGTCTCTCAGCAGCAGGCTGGCACAGACCAGACAGTCCTGCACTGAACAATTGGGTAAAATACAGGGGGTATCTCTAAGATGCCCTCTGTGTGCATTTTTTAATAAATCCAACACTGGCATCAGTGTGGGTTTATTATTCTGAGAAGTTTGGTGCCAAACTTCCCAGTATTCAGTGTAGCCATTATGGAGCTGTGGAGTTCGTTTTTGACAGACTCCCAGACCATATACTCTTATGGCTACCCTGCACTTACAATGTCTAAGGTTTTGCTTAGACACTGTAGGGGCATAGTGCTCATGCACCTATGCCCTCACCTGTGGTATAGTGCACCCTGCCTTAGGGCTGTAAGGCCTGCAAGAGGGGTGACTTACCTATGCCACAGGCAGTGTGAGGCTGGCATGGCACCCTGAGGGGAGTGCCATGTCGACTTAGTCATTTTCTCCCCACCAGCACACACAAGCTGGCAAGCAGTGTGTCTGTGCTGAGTGAGGGGTCCCCAGGGTGGCATAAGACATGCTGCAGCCCTTAGAGACCTTCCCTGGCATCAGGGCCCTTGGTACCAGGGGTACCAGTTACAAGGGACTTACCTGGGTGCCAGGGTTGTGCCAATTGTGGATACAATGGTACATTTTAGGTGAAAGAACACTGGTGCTGGGGCCTGGTTAGCAGGGTCCCAGCACACTTCTCAGTCAAGTCAGCATCAGTATCAGGCAAAATGTGGGGGGTAACTGCAACAGGGAGCCATTTCTTTACAACCGCTCACTGGACCTGCATTCTGTGACCTCAACCTGGCTGTTAGCCCCAATACCTCCCATTCCGATACGAGAACACAAGATAGCACAGGTCAAACAGACCAGAATGTGGAATCATTATCATCTTCAAAGAATCGATCCAGAAACTACTACCAGCAACATGTGTCGGACTTGTCTTGCTTTTTCCGTGGAAACAACGATAAACAGTCCAATTGAGGATGAGAATAGTGACCGGACTATTGCAGAGGCACATTGCGCAAAATCACATAATTCCAATGGTAAAAAGGAGATCATTTCCACTTCAACGTATTGGCTAAAATCCCTTCCAGCAACAGTCCTGCAAGATTCGGCAGACATGTTGAGTGTGGCCAGGTGCGGTCGTCCATAAAGCCACACCCAACTGATGAGGAGTGCTTATCTTTCCAGTCTTTTGGTGATCCCGAGCTTCCACGGTCCTGACACACCTGTTTCCTGATTGTTACAGCTTCTTGGTTGCAGCTTCCGTCCTCCTCATTCAACGGCTTCCTCGAAGCAGCTTTCCTGGTGCCATACCCTAAGAAAGAGAAGAGACAACTGATTAACAATGTTTTAAGGTGGCAACATTGCATGCGCAAACCAGAGTATACTTATCTCATACAGACCTTGCAATTCCAATCCGTCGGAACGCTGATGTTTTGAAGTGACTTATTTCTTAGCAAACTGTGAGACGTGCAAACACAAAAGGCTTACCGACTTGGATACTAAATCTTGATAACCCAATTGTTTTGCTGCATGTTATATCCAATGTTTCTGTGCTACGTGCAGAGTAATTCCTGTGAGTGCAGATAACTACAGAGTTACTTATAGATAGGGTCCTAAACTCATGAATATCTCTATCTACCTAGAGACTGAAATCTATGTTTGAATATACTAATGTACTTTAGTTTTGAATGTTTCATCACCACTAGAAAACCCTTTTGGTTCACAGGTTCAAGGTGATATCCTGTAGTCTTTTGTGGTATGTAATCAGTTCTTTGGGGGTGGTGGGGGGTTCTGGACAGGGTACATTTCATAATCTTTGTTTTGTGCATGTTTCTCAAGGTTTTGCAAATTCCAGAGATTTCTGCGGGGGCTCCAACTCATTTCCAAACTGAACACCTATTGGACAACAATTAGCATTGGCCGTAAAGAGGAAATGAGCAGGTACATCCATAATATCAGGAAAGAGAAGTAGAGGGATGAATACTGGGTACACTATCTTCACATAGATCTAAGCAGGGTTTTTTCCCTTATATTTCGGGAATTGAAATCAGAAGCAAGCTTTTAACAGGCTGCTGAAAGGGATCACAAGAAAAATAGAGATCCAGAGCAAAGTCTTTTTCCCTATTCCCCTTTCCCCCATTGGGCTGTATTGGCTTATACTGAACACAGGTCAGCTAGCATCACGTATTTTAGCTCACTGCTACAGAAACATCAAGTGAGTGCCTGACAACATGGAACACTTGACCTTCACACTCCTCATCACTGCCAACTATACCTTGTGTGGACTATAGCATCTACCCTTTTTCAGTGACCTCAACTACCTCCTGGAGGACGAAACCAATCCCAACACGATCAACCTCTACAAGGACTTGTCCAACCTTGGACCCATACAGCTAGTGGAAGTCCACACAAATTCACCGCTGGAAACCTACTGGACCCCATCCTCAGAAGCTTCAACATCACAGTAGGGAAGTCCACACTGATCACTTGGTCCAAAAACCCTCATCAGCCTCGGCATACTGATCCCACAATATTGCAGAAAGACCATCAACAACTGAACAAGAAGGAACTGAAACAAGATCCTGGTCTTCTGAACTCCTACACCATTGGCCTCGACGTTGCAACAACTTCCCTGAATCCATCTCCATCTTCATTGCATGGATCACTGCCTGCACAGATACCTTCACTCTTCTCAAAGCCAACAAAGCCACAAGAACCAGACAGAAAGCGAGCTGATACACAAAAGAGCTCAGGTTGACCAAACGCCAAGCAAGCAAATTGGACACAGATGGAGACAAAGTCAGAACAACACTGGTTAGATCACCTACAAATCCACACTTAGACTGTACCATAAGCATATCAGAGGCACCAAATGTTCAGAGCTTACCAACCGCATCAAAAGCAGCACCAGCGACTAGTGAAAGACTTAGCCTCTGCGACAGCAAACTCTACTACCCCGACTCAGGACCTCTGCCCCCAGCTGTCGCTCGCTATGGCAACAAGATCATCAGCATCTATTACAACTTAAAGCTCCAGTCAGATCCTTCAACCCTTGCATCTCTCATAAAATCTCTACAAACACCTAGATGACCACACTGGCTACCTGGCTAACCATCCCAACTAAAAAAAACACAATAACCACACATTTCATACACTGCATGGCACCCTCAGAACACCACACTCATCACATCTTCATCAAAGGCATGAACCCCATCAGAGCAGCCCTCAACCCGTTTCTGAAAGTCTCAATCATCACAGCCACCTACCCGGATGCCTGAAAACATGCCACAGTACTCCCTCTCCTCAAGAATCCCTTAGCAGACCTGAAGACTCTAGACAACTACTGACCTACCCCCCTGCAGCCTTACCTGGCAGAAGCAGTGGAAAACATGATAAACAAATGTCTATCCATGTCTAGCCATCCACCTCACTTACAACTACCTCCTTGACCCCACTCAATCCAAATTCAGGCCCAATCACAGTACAGAGACCACCCTCATCGCCACCACAGACATCTGGATGATCATGGATGGAGGTTACACCCTGGCCCTAATCCTGCTTGATCTTTCTGCAGCCTTCAACATCATCTCCCACTCCATCCTTATCCAACAAGGTCCAGCACTTTGCTGGATTTGCTGTTTCCTGACAGGCAGCACCCAGTCAGTCAGCTGCAGAGTTCCACAAGGATCCTCACTCAACCCCACTGTGTTCAACATCGACATGAGTCCCAGTCACCAGTACCATCAGAACTCACAGAATCAACATCATATCCAATGCTGTCGACTCTCAGCTCATATTCTCCCTCTCCCACAAGATGCCAAAGACACTGCCCAATTTCTCCACCTCCATAACCAAAGTCACCAGATAAATAAAAATCAACTGACTCAAGCTCTATACAACAAGACGGAAATAGTAATCTTAAGGAAAGGCATCTAAATCTGGTACCTCACCTCTTCACCTGCCAAATTCAGAGCCACCCCTTTCCTGGCAAATCCCTGCAAAGAATCTTTGAATAGTTATTTCCAGTCAACTCACCTTGACCAGCCATATAAAGGCAGTCTCCATCTACTGCTTCTACACACTCAAGATGATCCAGAAGATCTTCAAGTGGCTCATGACCAACACTCACAGAACCATCACTCAAGTCCTCATCAACAGCAACCTGGATTACAGAACCACATTCTGCTGGAATTAACACTCAACTGACCAAAAGACTGCAGACCATACCAATCTCAGCATCCAGGCTCACCCTCAACCTCCTACCCAGCACTCGTATCATCCTGTACCTCAAAGAGCAGGCTCCCAATGCTATTCAAACTCCTCATGAACACATACAAAGCCTTACACAACATTGGCCTCACGTACCTCAACAATCGCATAAACTTCCACAAACCTACCAGACATCTCCACTCACCCAGACTCCCACTACTCGCACCCCCTGCACAAACACAGAACCAGATTCAATAGTCCTGCTTTCTTGTACCTCGCTCATAAAACTGGGAACACCCTGCTGCTGCACATCAGGGCCTCCTACTCAGTTTTTGAATTCCACAAGAAACTGAAGAGTACAGTCTCTTCATTTAGTTCCGACCCTGGATCTGCTCGTACAGCTCCAGCATCAGAGCCAGGATACCCTCCTGGGTGAGTTATGTGCTATACAAATACACATACCATAACACATTATACCAGATTTGGCAGGAATATAAAAATTTACTTAGGGGGCATGCTTTTCATTATGTATTGTAAAATCATTCAGCTGTTTTCAAGAAATGTATGTTTAAGCAGGTGCTTGGGGAGCATCTGCAAGAAGGAGTTAACAAAATAGGTTTATCTGGACTTTTGTGGCACGATTCTCAAACTGCCCTTTGTAGTATGTTTGTAATATGAAACATATTACAAAATGCAATTCACAAACTAGGTGTAGAGTTTTATGACTCAAAACATTTCAAAATTATACTTTATTTCGGCTAAAAGCCATAAAAGTAAGCAATAAAACATCACATCATAGTTGAGCAGTATGCCAGTTACAAATGGAAATCAGCAGCAATTACCACATTATACATTAAGACCCTGAATAAATAATAAAATCGCTTTTTGTAAAACCGATGTAAAACAAACATTATTCTTAAAATCTTTTGTCTTAAGGTGTTAAATATCTAGTGCGATGACCACTGTATCTTAGCTCTGGTCAGTTTACAACTTACTTCGTAAGATAAATAAATAAGTAAAATCTAAAACCAATATGTTAAAACACACAATTATAACAATTCTCTATTTCTTATTGCCCATGCACTTTGCAGGTATCTTGCGACAGAAAAAACTATTTTGTCATTTGTGTCAGTTATGAGGGGACTTAAGGCTGTGTTCCATTCCCTTATCCCCATTAACCTACATTACAGGGCAATCCACTTCTTCCTGGGCACCAGATATCTAGGGCAAAAGAACATAAAGTGCGCGAGTGACTCTTTTGTCTTTTGGCAATAATGACAAAATATTGAGTTACAGTCCTCCACGTTCCATTGTGCAGTGAATGTCTTAAGTGGGAGGATCCCTAATCTAAACTTAATAAAAAGTGTTTTGGTATAGGGAGGATTTATGTTCTCCATATAGGCCTCAAATTTGGGGCTACATTTGTGATCCAGGAACTGTAGCGTCAGACTACCTTGGTTTTTCGTCCAAATTTGCACCAGGATGTTCTCCCAATAACACCTATTAATACGCTCTTTTGCTTCTTTGGTCAGGTTATATGGAGCACTCCACACCTCCTCCATTTTAAGGAGTTTACATGGGTCTCTAATATGTCTAAGCCAAGGGATCTTTAATACGCAGTCACCTGCAAGAAACTCCTTTAATGCTATGTGTAGGATAGACAGGAACTCAGAAGTCCAAAGACGCACCCAATACTTAAGTGGTCTTAGCGCAATTTCGTAGTGGATTTCATTTAAGGCTAGGTCGAGTCTAAGCGGAGTAAGAGGGGTGCTCGTCGGCAGTTGCAGAAAGTTCCGTAAAAAACGGTTTTCTGCCATAGTCAAACACCTGGAATTAGTGTGGCCCCAGAGCTCAGCACCATAGGTTGAGGCTGCAACTGCCGCTGCTTTGTAAACAGTAATAGCAGGTGATATCTCCCCTTGCGAGGTATTTGCAATATTGGTCAACGCTTAGCCTGATCCCCAGATAATCAAATTGGCTGACTCTCTCCACTGGTTGGCTTGCTATGGTCATTTTCCCCCTAAACGATTTATGTGGGTTAAAGGCCATGAACTTTGATTTTGTTGGGTTTATTTCAAGCCCTCTATTCAAACAAAATTTATAAAAAGCATCCATTTCATTTTGCAAGCCCATAGGTGTTCTTGAAATTAGTAGAGTATCGTCAGCAAACATTAAAATGGGGACAGGGGTTCCAGCAAGCTTTGGGGCATCGTGGTTGCAATGTAATAATTGGTCTGCCACACCATTAATGTAAAGATTAAACAATACTGGGGCCAAGACGCACCCCTGCCTAACTCCCCTGTTAACAGGTATTGCTTCTGTTAAGTCACCACTTTGAGACCATCGTACTTGAGCGTACGTTCCCTATTGAAGATACCTAATCAATCTTAATAGTTCTCCAAGACATTCCACAATAGGTCACGGGGGACCATGTCAAAAGCAGCCTTTAAATCAATGAAAGCTACATACAGGTGGCTCTTATTCAGTGACAGATATTTCCAACAAAGGAGATTGAACCTGTATACCTGATCTATTGTACTCATTCCTTTCCTAAATCCTGCCTGGAAGTTGGAAAGAATGTGAAAATCCTCTGTCCATGCCTGCAATTTATTCAATACCTGCTTGCTAAATATTTTTTGAGTGACATCGAGTAGGCTAATCGGCCTATAGTTAGTAGGTTCTTCTCTTGGCCCTTTCTTGTGAATAGGGACCATGATTGCTCCTTGCCACGTGGGGGGAAGTCCTCCCCCCCTCAGTATCTCATTGCTGAGCGCATTTAAGTACAAGGACCAAATTGTCAGTCGGGACAGGTATAGATCACCTGGGATGCCATCCAGCCCAGGGGCCTTCCCTTTACGCACTGATTGTAGGGCCAAAGTTGTTTCTTTTAGGGAAAAGAAAGCCAGAGCAAATTTGGGTGGTATAGCTCTCCCAGCAGGTAATGTATTAGCAACAAGTTCATTAGATTCAAGTAAAGGGATAGTAATACTATTAATTTGGGGTTTTCCATATACTTTGTTAAAGTATGTCACCAAGTTTCTGGCTGGATCACGGGATAAGTCTCCCCATCTTGAGGGCTACCTTTGTCTGCCACTAATTTCCAAAATAGTTTGAAATCCTTCTCGTGGAGTGCATCTACCAGCCCATTCCAATATTTGGCTTCCCACTCTTTTTTGCATTTTTGAGTGCAACTTTGTACGCAACCCTGGATTCTCTTATCTCTAAATAGCTCCCTGCCTTTAATGCTCCCAATAACTGTATTTTGGCCTGGCGGCAGGAGTTAGAGAACCAGCTTACAGTTCTAGTTCCAATCGCTGTCCGCCTCCTTGCTACCTGAAAGTGTGGTTTTAGCCGGTTGGTCAAAATGCTATGCAGACTGATCAAATCCACCAATGTGATGTTTATGTGCTTCAATGGGGAAAGCGTTGTTGCAACTATTTTATATATAGATAGCTGGACGTTTGCATCATCTTCTACCCGTTCCCATTTTACACTTTTAAGATCATTCGTCATAGCTAGGACGTTGCCCTTAACCCATGTTGTCAGTGTTTTACAGCTGAATGAGATTGTAGAAAAGACGGTGCTCAGGGCTTGGTGGTCACTATCATTTCGAGGGAGGACAACCATGTCAATGAGAGATTTCCAGAGAACGTCGTCTACTAAGACGTAGTCAAGATGGCTAGTGTATAGTCCTCTCCTATAAGTGGGCGAGGCCGGGCTGTCTGATCTAGTATTTCCATTTACTATTCTTAGTCCCCTTGTTGTTATTAGGTCATCTAATATATTTAATGCTCCCCCTTCTCTTTTAGCCGTGGCTCGAACCTGCCCAGATCTATCCCAAGGCTCTGCAAACTGGATTTCTTTTTGCTGATTTACATCTCTGAAGTTCAGTTGCATATTGAAATCTCCTGCGATGATTAGGCCCTGCCCTCCCGGTAGACAGTTAAGAAAATCTGCTAGCATACTCATCAATGCAATCTGCGTCCTTTGAGTGCCAGGTCTAACATATATGTTTGCAATTACTATGCTAACAGGTCCCCTGGCAGTGCTAAGTTCCACCTCAACGGCTAATAGATCTCTTGTGGGAGTTATTAGCTCCTTCACCTTTGGGAACAGATCGTGTTTTATCCAAGTTATCAAACCCCCTGACGCCCTACCAGATGGTGAGGGAAGCGCGGTCTTCTGAAAGGCCCAGTAACCTTCCCTATTAGTCACTGATGACACCCATGTCTCCTGTAGTAAAATGATATGGTGTTGGTCTATAAAACGACACCAGTCAGGCTTATCTGATTTCTGAAGCAGCCCTGCCACATTCCAAGATAAAAACCTGATCGGAGGATTAAGACCATTCTCCGTATCTAGTGGGATCTCTCAGTTCTCATTTAAACAAGGCATTACTCCATAGTCCAGCTCCTCTATTGGATCACTACAATGTACTTCTAGTTCCGCTCCCGGGTGTACAGTGTCTGGTTACTTGGCTTAGAGGGTTCTAGATTGGATATATCATCTTTCCCATCCTCCAACATGTGGGCCTCACGGCAGTCTATGGCTGAGGTTGGGCTCCTCTTTTGATGCCTTCTAGGTGTGTTTGTATGCAGGGCCGTTGGGATGTTATTTCTCTCTTGGGGAGACAGATTTGCCAATGATTGAGGGATTTTTTGAGCGAGTGACATTTGTGAGAAAGTACCAGGTCTCACTCTTGAATCCAGTGCCAAGAGACCCTTTACTAAGCTCTGGCTACTCAATTTGAGGCCTATGATGTCTGTTGTTAAACCTACTCTTGTATGTCTCTGAGTGGTGACTATGTCGTCCCTTATGATAGAGCTACACTTGTCATATGTCGTAATTACTATATCTAGTCTGGCTTGGGGGGACGTTTCTCAATGGGCCTATGGTCCTTTTATCTAAAGGTTCATTTCTATGCACCTCATAGCTAGGCCCTCTATTACACATTGTGTCATACATTTTGGAAACGCCCACAGCCGGAAGTACACCTTTGCCCCCCTGAAGGTTCTGCTTTACCACTTCGGTCCTTTTGTCCCTACACATTTCTGTCATAGATGTTCCAGCTGAATGGGTTTGCTTAGGGAGGGGGTTAGGATCAGATTTGGGTGATGATTTCCTTATGTCCCCGATTGCAGCAGATATGTTGTCCATTTTCTTATACATCATAAGGCTAAAGGACGTGAGGTATTCTTTTAAGCTCAGGATTTCAGCTCTTATCTGCACTAGCTGTGGCTCGGCGGGTTCATCCCTCTGCCTGGCTGAAGTAGTTAGTGACTCCTCTACCTCCCTGTATCTGCTCCTCTCTAATTCAGGAGGCATCAATAGGTCGAGTGGCGCAAAACGGTTGTTACAATTTATAAGTGGGGCACACCACCCTGGTAGCTGGGCTGACTCTGTTTAGGACTCTCTATTAGGTTGGTTGAATTTCCTGACCTGATGGGTTCTGGATTAGGTCCTTGTAATGCAGGCAGCTGTGGGTCTCTGCTCACAGGGACAAAGAGAGTTTTTATGTCATTGGTAGTAACAGTCACGTCTTTCTTGTGAGATTTTGCAGGCTTGGTGGCTAAGAGGCTTTCCACTTCCTCAATAAGCTCGTCAATTTGAGTCAGAGTGCAATTTTCGGCAGCATGTCGAGGAACTTTCTTTGCCCCTCCCTCGTCAGTGGAATTACCACTGGCTTTCCTCTTCCCCATCCTTGTAAGTTGTTTAAGTATCCTCTGTTTAATTGTCACGCAAGTAAGAAGGTGAAAGAGAGGAGGAATATAAGCGCCGCAGCAGTATGTGGGAACTCGACCTAGCCTAGTTACAGTGACTAAATACTGGTGGTTTAAGTTTATTTTCCTAAATACTGAAGGTTGGATCCAATCACAAGGTGGTATGTAAAACAACCAAAGCAAACACCAAACAGTACCTCTAGGCAGACACGCGCCTGTGTGCCACCTAATCCTGCAGTCTTTGGGAGGATGTCGGGGGGGGCCCTGCCCTGCCTCTTCCTGGCGATGAGGGGCGAAGGACGGACCCGCCCTTGGCCCAGGCGCCGCCCGCGAGCGGGAGCGCGAGTATTGAATTTAAAGGGCTCCTGCCCTACATGTTGTGCCGCTGCCGCCGCCTCCAGACACAAACGCGCTTCCCGTGAGCGGGAGCGCGAGTATTGAATTTAAAGGGCTCCTGCCCTACTTGTTATGCCGCTGCCGCCGCCTCCAGATACAAACGCGCTTCCTGCGAGCGCGAGTATTGAATTTAAAGGGCTCCTGCCCTACTTGTTGTGCCGCTGCCGCCGCCTCCAGACACAAACGCGCTTTATGACTCTATATTCCCTCTACTTAGGCAGATACCTCATCATGTATAAATATAGGGAGTGCAGAGTTGTAAACACCACCTGTTGTTGTGAATACTGAAAATTAGTAAACTTACTATAAAGTGTAAGTGTAGACTAAAGGGCTACTATATTGAAAACCGTACAATGAAATAAATGTCTACATTAAGTTGTGTTAGAGTGTGTCATATATGAGTCAAGCCTAAACCACATAGAAGAAGCAGTTGTTGCAGATTCAGTATGGGAAGATAATATGGAGAAATGTCTAAGAAATTTATCCATTCTTACCATTCACGAATAGATAACAAACTAGCATCTTTTCAATTTGACATAATGGATTTAATAGCTGTACATAGAAGGAAGTTAAAAAGCTTACAATCCTTAGGAGCAGGTGAGTAAGGATGGACACAAGATTTACATGTGACAATCTTATATGATAACGTTAAATTATATGAAAAGAAAATTGACTTGCATTCCAGAAGTCTGTCTAGAAACTAGGGATAGTAGGAGAATCATACAGTAGGTGTGTGAGAGAATCTAGTAACAATTAGGTGTAAGGGTCAATTTTGCCTTAAACAATTTTGCAGAGGTTCATAAACAGTTATGTAAAAGAAATAAGTTGTTTTGTATGAGAGAGGTTGGAAGAGAACCAGCCAAATTGCACATCCAAATAGATTTCAATTGGTCAGCAGTTAACTGAGGGTCTGGTCATGATTTCCATATCTTTGCCTCAGTAGTAAAGGCACCAGACATTGTACCAAACTTTGGATATACCTTTGAAGCTATTTGACCTGAGGATCATAGGATATTTATATAATGTTCCATACCAGATATTTTAGCTGATGGTATTGTATTGACATAGTGATTAAGAACGGGATTACAAATCATTTCATATTTATAGAAATCAGATCTGGGAAAGTGGAATTTAGATGTTAAGTCAGAAAAAGATAAGAAATTATCGCCTTGACAAATATCACTGGCATAAAAATACCACCCTCAGTCCATAAGGCCCAAATGGGAAATATGTTTATTAAGTTTTAAATGAAGACTATACCAGAGGGAGACCTTTTGAGAAGATTTAATATTGACTGTGAATTTATTATTCATCATGGAGAGAGCTGAAACATTCCTGGAAGGTGATAAGTTGCTGGTTCATAATTGTGTCCTGTATTTTGGTTAGTATGGGCAACATAGAGATATGCATGAAATTGGACAAAGTGGTGGGGTCTGCTAGAGGCTTTTTTTGTAACGGCCTAAAAACCGCCAGTTTCCACGCCGAGAATACTTCAGCTGTAGCTAAAGAGGTATTGAGAATTTGGTTGATGAATGGATTTACTGTGTCAGTGGCCTCATGAAGGATAGCTGGTGGACAGGGATTGTGGGTTGAGACTGATTTGCAGGAAAGGAAGGCTTGCCATGAGAGTGAGACAGAGATATCTTCAAATGCAGTCAGACTGGCCTTAGTCCCATTGTAGGGGTTGCTAGACACTGAGCCCCTTAAGGTGTCAGTCCTAGGGGTATAGGGTGAAGCCATGCTGTATGGCCTGTACCCTTTCCACAAAGAAGGTTGAAATCTGGTCATAAAAGGCCTGGGAGGGGTGGATCTCTCTTCAAAGAGTATTGGGCTGCAGGAACATTTTTGATATTTTGAAAATAGTTTTGGGGTCCTGGTTGGCCTCTTCAACTTTTGTGGTAAAGTACTGCTTTTTGTTTTTTTAATCAGTTTATGGTATGTTTTGTGAGCCTCTCTAAAACAGAACAGATCGTCTGCGCTATAGGATAGGTGCCATTTACGTTCATGGTGTTTTCAGACGCGTTTCTGTTGGGGTAGTGTTGGGGAGAACCAAGCCTGGGAGTGTTTCAGCCGGCTGTTTCAAGAACGAATGGGAGGCGCAAGATCTAACGCTGTATCAGTGATCCATGCATTGAAAGATTTGATATCTTCTACCAGATTCCCTTTGAGGATAAGGGCAGTGGTAGACAGGCGGGAAATCAGCATAGGGTTCGATTTCATTGCTCCCCATTTCTGGGAAGAGAAGGATGGTAGGTCTGTTTTGCGTGGGGGGGGTTTAGGAACATGATAGTTATACTGAATGACACTAGGTAGTGGTCCGTCTAAGCCTGGGTAGTGGGTGTACCAGGTGTCAGGCTAGGATGGTTAGTACAAATATCATCAAGGGTGTGGCCCCGTAAATGAGTTGGAGCGCATATTAGTTGCGGTAGGCCTAATATTTTTAGGATATCTCAAAGAGAGTTGGCCTCAGAGTTATCTAGATCATCAAAATGGAAATTGAAGTCCCTTAACAAAGTAAAAATATCAAAGGATTCAGAAGAGCTAATTGTGAAGCAAAAACCTAGGCTTTCTGCTCCTTAGAGGGTGCCCTTGTCAAAGGAGCTGCGCTGAAAGCTGTCACAAAATATAATGGCTACCCCCCACCCTGAACCTCTGTTCTAACTTTGGACACGATTGTATAGCAATGGGGTACTGCTATGTCTATGTTTGGGTTACACCACGGTTTTAACCAGGTTTCTGTGATAAACAAGAAATCCAATTTCTATTCCACCATTAAATCAGTGATATCCAGTGTCTTCTTAGAGAATGCGCATTGTTAAGCCCTCGGGTCAGGCAAGTTTTTATTGATATTGGTGCAAGTAAGGGCAGCAGGGACCGCTCAACAAAAATGAGCAAACTCGTTCCTGCAGCCAACAGATGATACCAGGCCTATAAGATGAGCTAAGTCCCATCAGTGACAGTTGGCAGGAGGTTGTCACCTGAGACTATAGAGGAATTCAGAGGAAAGGGGTTTATCCAGTTGCGTCTGGGCATAATGACTGGCGCTGGCCGTGGACCGGGTGTGAACATACGCAGACAGGCTTGCCTTTGGCATGCCTTCGGTGCGCCAGCACACAGCCGCTGCATGCGTCCTCTACACGCTCGCACTGCGGCCGGCATTTGTGGGTTTACGGCTCTAACTGACTCCACCCCGACTTCTGATTGGTTCCAACCCAACCAACCCGAGTGTGGTATGGTGTGTTTCCAGTAAGTGCAAAGTTCTAAATGGGACGATGAAATTTAGGCAAGATACAGAGCAAATCACATTTGAAATAATTTTCACCTGATTTTAAACAGGCACGGAGTGCTAAGAGCGACACTGCAGCTATCATGAGTGCGATCACACTGCGGCCCGCATTAGTGAGTTTGGAGCTCTAACTGACTCCACCCCCTGACTTCTGATTTGCCCCCTCTCCCCACTAACCAACCCGAGCATGGTATGGCGCATTTCCATGAAATACAGGGTTCTCAATGGGATGACAAAATTTAGGTAAGATACAGTGCGAATCATGTTAAATTCATGTGCAATTGCTTTAAAAACAGACACAGAATGCTAAGAGTGAGGCTGCTGCTATGAAAAGAAGAAAAGGCACCATTAATTTGAATAGAGGCAGTCAGGTGATGGTGTAATGCTTTAATCATATTTATGAATTTAGTGCCAAAATTAAATGCTTCCATTGTTTGGAATACATATTGCCAATTTACTTTGCCAAACTTCAGAACCTAAAGCTATTAGACTAGCTGGGTACTCAAATTTATCAGCAGACGAGAGAAGATGGCCTAATAGACGTATATCGTGGATTGAAAATCTCCCTCTCATAAACCCTGTTTGATTCGGATGGATAATGGAATTTAAAGTAGTTGTTAGCATATTACCTAATATATATTTGCATACATTTTACAGTCTTGGTCTATGAAGGTGATTGGGTGGTAATTTGTAACAGAGGTATAGTCTTTGTCTGGCTTTAGTATTACAATACTAATGGCACCTCTCAAGGATCCACCAACGGGATAGTATGAAATAGTGAAAGTAATGTAGGGAAAGGTTGGGATTGAAAAAATGTGTAAAATACATGCCGGGATGCCATCAGGACCTGGAGGTTTGTTAGAAATTAATGATTTAGTTGCAAGCTGAATCTCTTGTGTAGTAATAGGCTTTTTCAGGGAGTAAAGATCATCCCCAGAGATCTGAGGTGATTTGCATTGAATTAAAAAACTAGCACTCACATCTGCTTGGATAGGGACAGGTTTATCATAAAGAGTAAATTAAAAGGAGAAAAAGTCCCGTATTATATCTTCTGTTCTAAGTAATAATGTGCCTTCAGATGTTCTAATAGCAGGGATTGCAGTTTATCTTTTTTAATACGCAAGTAATTAGCTAATAAACGTCCACACTTATTAAAATACAATTTAGATTTTTCTTTAGCATTAGAAAGCCTGTTCTTTTTGTTCAATAAGATATTATAATCATATAGGAGTGTTTAAAGTAGAGACTTGTATTTGGGATCTCTGGGAGAAATAAAAAGGTGCCCTAATTCTGCAATCTGTTTCTCGAGGGAATTAAGCTGTGCATAAAATGTTGTTTTCATGTGCATTAATCGATATAATAACACTTCAAATGTATGCCTTAAAAGCATCCCAGTTGGTTAGATTAGAGGTCTGGTCAGGGAGGTTATTCACAAGACAGTCAGAAATGGTGTTAGAAAGTTTGGTAGTGTTTATTTCATTTAGTACAATATCCGCATACATTCTACAGCAAGACATGGGTAAGTGTGTGTCATCTAACAATAGTGAGAAGGATATCAGGGCATGGTCAGAGACTGAAATGTGTTGATTTTTAGAACTGGAAATCGTGTGACGTAAATGTCTAGTGGTAAGTGTAGGAAACTGGCCTCTTGTTTGCAGTGCCACCTCCCCCCACACATTCTGCCTGATATCTGATGCTAACTTGACTGAGTGTGTGCTAGGGTCATGCTAACCAGGCCCCAGCACAATTTTTTCTCTAAACTGTACCATTGATTCCACAATTGGCTCACATCTGGCACACAGCTACGTCCCTTGTAAATGGTACCAGTAGTACCAAGGGCTCTGTGACCAGGGAGGGTCCCTAAGGGCTGCAGCATGTACTATGCCACCCTAAGGAACCCCTCACCAAACACATGCATACTGCCATTGCAGATTATGTGTGCTGGTGGTGAGAAAAAGGTAAAGTAGACATGACATCCCTCTCAGGGTGCCATGCCCACAAACAACGTCTTGTCGCACAGGTAAGTCACCCCTCCAGCAGGCCTTACATCCCTAAGGCAGGGTGCACTTTACCAAAGGTGAGGGCATAGCTGGATGAGCAGTATGCCTCTACAGTGCCTAAGGCCATTCTTAGACATTGTAATTGTGGTGTGGCCATATTAAATACATGTGCTGGGAGTTTGTCATTCCAAACTCCACAGCTCCATGATGGCTTCACTGAAGGCTGGGAAGTTTCGGATCAAACTTCTCAGCACAATGAACCCACACTGATGCCAGCGTTGGATTTATTGTACAATGCACACAGAGGGCAACTTAGAGATATCCCCTGTATTTTACCCAACCCTTTAGTGCAGGACTGACCATTCTGTGCCAGTCTGCCACTAACAGACAAGGTTCTGACCCCATGGGGTGAGAGCCTGTGTGCTCTCTGGGGTAAGTAACAAAGCCTGCTCCTGGTGAAGGTGATTCACAGCTCCCCCCGCAGGAACTGCAACACTTGGCGGTGAGCCTCAAAGGCTCAGGCCTTCTGTTACAGTTCGCCACGGTACTCCAGCTAGTGAAGATGCCCAGGACCAAGCCCCACTTTTGGCGTCAGGTCCAGCAGGAAAATTAGGTAAAACAGGGAGGAGTGACCACTGCAGCTTGGACCACCCCTGAGGTGTTTAGAGCTAAAGTGACCCCCTCCTTGCAGGATCCTCCATCTTGTTTTGGAGGATAGGGATGAATAGGGTTAGGGTTGTGGCCCCCTCCCCAAAGGAAGTGGACACAGGAAGGGTGTAGCCACACTCAGCCACAGTAGCCTTTGGGTACTGTCCTCTGGTCCCTCTAAGGCCCTGAGATTTTGTATTTTGGGGCACCCCTGAACCTTGCTCACCAGATTCCAGGCGACTGCAAAAAAAGAAAGACTGCCAAGCCGACCCAAAAGTGAAGACTCCAGACGACAACTGACTTGGCCCAAGCCCTACTGGCCTGTCTGCAGCTTTAGACTCCTGCTCCAAAAAGGCAATGCATCCTGCAGGACCAGCAACCTCTACGAACCCCCAGAGGACTGACTGCCAGCAGAGGACCATGAACACCTGAGGACTGTGGCCCTGTCCAGAAGAAACCTTCCAAAAGGACTCCCGAACCGTCCCAGATTCGTGGGCCCTGCCCACTCTGCACCCTACACCCACGGCCCGAGTCCAGGTGGCCCACTGGTCCAGAGAAGTTCTCTAGGTGATTACAACCTCGAGTCCACCCTGGGTTGACCCCTCCTCCTCCAACACAACGATCCCTGCATTCTGAATCCGGAGGACCCCCCAGACCGGAACCAGATCCGACGAAAATTCCCGGTGCCCCAGGAGACCCCTGCACCCGCAGCCCCCTGGCCTTGGGGAATCCAAACGATGATTAAACAATGTCCAACGGGCACCTCTCCTGCCTGTCAAGCCTTTGGTTTCCTGGAACCAACCCCCTGGACCCAGCCTGTAGCATCGTTTGTGACCCTCAGTGCCCCCTTCCATTGAAAAGCATTGGGTGCTCAGCTCTGTGTTTGCACCCTGCACTCAGCCGTCCATGTGCCACTGATGGTGTGTGGTTGGTGTAGGCCTTTGCCGCCCCCACCCAGATGCTGACCTAAACCTCCCAGGCCTGTGTCCTGAAATCGCGGGTTCTTACCTGCAATCTGCTTTCTACCAAGCACCCCCTGTTTCCATACGATTCCACTGAAAACCCGACACCAGCTTTGACCTCTGAACCGCCGGGCGTGGGTTGCTGGTGGTGCACTTTTGAGGTCAGCCTAAACTTTGACCTGTGGACATCGTAACCCCTGAAGACTGGAATCGTAAGTTGTGTACTCACCTCTTAACTGTGATAATACTTTTATCCCCAGGACTCTATTGACTCCTATGAAATATTGCACAGTGTCAACTTTGAAATTGAAAAGTGTTACTTACTTGTAAACTGCTATATCTTCAAAAAAAACTAACAAAGAACATTTGACACATATGCTTAATACCTTGAACCTTGCTCACCAGATTCCAGGCAACCGCAAGAAGAAAGACTGCCGAGCTACCCCAACAGTGAAGACTCCAGACAACAACTGACTTGGCCCCAGCCCTACCGGCCTGTCTGCAGCTTCAGACTCCTGCTCCAAGAAGGCAACGCATCCTGCAGGACCAGCAACCTCTACGAACACCAAGAGGACTGACTGCCAGCAGAGACTAAGAACACGCGAGGACAGTGGTCCTGTCCAGAAGAAACCTTCCAAAAGGGTCAACTTTGAAATTGAAAAGTGTTACTTACTTGTAAACTGCTTTATCTGCAAAAAAAAAAAAAAAAAGTATATTTGACACATATGATTCATACCTATTTACAACTGTACTTACTTGCAACAAAGACCTTTTGGTTCTAGTAATAAAGTAACAAACTATTTTTTTGCTATATAAAACAATTGGCCTGGAGTTAATCATTGAGTGTGTGCCTCATTTCGGTATAGTAGATACAGAGCCAGCTTCCTACATTAAGTAGATAATCAGTTCTAGAAATAGTAAAGTGGGTGTAGATAAGAAAATGTAATCTTTGTTCGTAGGATTAGCCAGTCTCTAAAAATCAACCAACCTAGTGATGATAAAAAAGGATTTCAGTGGACAAAGAGATTTGGTGGTTCAAAATTTTAAAGTAGAAAGCCTATCAAGTAGGCGGTCATGACTGAAGTCGAAATCACCCCTGATGATAAGGGGAACATTTCCTAATTTAACAATTCCTGTAGGAACATTTCCAAAAAATAGGGTCATCTTTAGTAGGGACATCGACATTCACAAAATGAAGAATGTGTTTATCAAATGGAATTTGGGCATATACAAATCTACCATCACAATCATGATGGTGATTAAAAAGTTGGGGCTCTGCTTGTTTGAAAAAAAGAATGGCAACACCATTTTTGTATCCCCCAGCAGGAGAAGAAACAATATTTTCCACCCAGCCTTTTAACATAGAATGTAGAGGACGATCATCTACATGTGTTTCTCGAAGCAAACAGATAGTCGTATTTTCTTTTTTTTTTATATTCTAGAATGTTATGACCCTTAACAGGTTGATGCAGAACTTTAATATTCAAGGAGGTAATATGTAATTTAAGTGGGGGTAGCCATAGGAGAGTGAGACATATTAAAAAGAGAAGGTGGGATATATACCAAGCCAAGAGATAGTTGCCCAGCAGAAGTAGACAAGCATGACAAAGAGAACATAGGAAACACAGAACAGTCCCTTTGCAGAACCACATGTTAATAGAAAATAGAGATAGAGATATGAAACATGATAGCTGGAGCTACACCGCCCAGATCTGCTCTCGACGAATATAAATATAATCAAAATTCAGGTGAAACAAAAGATCAAGTAGAACTATAAACTTGCGAGTCCATCCTAATAGGATCATTTTGGTCAAGGTGTGCAATTACGTCTGAAGGAGATGAGAAAAACTTAGAAATATTGTTTTCCATATAAGCATGTTAGAGAGATCAAATAGTCCACATTTATATCCAGCATCCTTCAATCTTGGTTGCAAATCTGAAAATTGTCACTGTATCTCAGCAAGGTCTTGGTATATGAATACGTTGTTGCCCTCTATCAGAAAGGAAAGGATTTCATGAGCAACTTCCCAAGTAGGAACAAGATGATGATGTTGTGCAACTTTGAGGATGATTTGATAGGGCTTAGACTGATGAGGTTTCCGATGAGAAGGGATGCAATGAGCCTTATCTATTTCAAAATGTTCCGGAAAGTTGAGCTTTAGGAGTTTAGGCAATATATCTTCCAAGTATAGTTTACAGTTTGAACCTTCAACGCCTTCCATAACATTAAATATACCTTACTTATATTGTCTGTTTCTATTTTCTAGATCCATGAGAGCTTTCTGCATTGGCGAGATGTGTTGGATTAACAGAGTAATAGTAATAGTTGTGGTAATGTCTCATATTTTAAGCTCATTGTCTAATACTTTAATTGAGAGAGAAGCAATATCTCTTTGAATATGATTGGTTTTTGACAAATAGAGTCAGTATAGTTGTGTATAGCTTTCATTTCCTCCACAAAATGTTATAGTGAGAGTTCCTGTAAGTCTACCACTTTAGATTTAGTTGGAGGTGGAGAAGCTGTTTAAGTTTGTTTGAGTATGGAGATGAACTTTTCCCATCCATAATGTCTTAAATTTGTGAATATCAGAGGACAGGTGGCTGAAGACAAGGGAATGGAGTTCCAATAGCAATTTCCACAATACATACTAATACAGTATGAAACATAAATCCTCTCCAATCCATTGTGAGAAGGATGCGTATTAGAAATAGGTGAGTAAATGGTTAAACAGGTCTGGAATGTATTTTCATGGCATGTGATATTAAGTAAAATCTTTATACACACAAGCAATATTAAGTGACCACGAAGCATTGTTGATCAGGGAAAACCAGCTGTGTGTTGAAGGTATAGTCAATAATAAGTGATAATAGGAAATAAGTAGCTTACGTCATGTCAAGAGCAAGCTTTGTCAATCATACACTATTATTCACTTCAAAAACCTGTTAAAATGAGTATTATGCACCAATCTCCTCCTTGAAATAAAGGGAAAGAAAAGCTGGCGAAAATCCCTTTAAGAAGGAGAGCCTGGAAAAGTGGGAGTCACAGAGGGTTTCAAGTCGCCAAGTCAGCTCATCTCCATCTGAGGAAGAAGCTGCGTCTTGTGAGGAAGCGAAGACTACCTGAGAGAAAATCCTCACAACTCACCTCCCCTATTCCAAAAGCAGGCAAAAAAACACTAAAACGCCCTTTGCAGTGTCCGTAGAAATTTTCTTCATATAAAAATGCTGATATTCGCTGCATGTGCTCCTACAGTTCTTCGTTCAGGCAGGTGAGCAGTAACAGTTACAGCGCAGTGCCCATCTTGCTTTGCGTTCTCAACTGTCTCCCTATCACCATGTTCTAACAAGTAGTGCACTAACATTCTGTATTTATGACAAAAGTGTGACACACCTTAAGTCATCTTGATAAAATCAAAGCTGTAAAGCGTAAGACATTTCCTTTAGAAACAAGCAAAATCTGAGGGCTTGTTTTGTCACAGAAATTATGTCTAGTGTTCTACAGACTAGAATGTGAACACTTTCTATGAGTTCTTAAATATCTTTCTCATCCATGTTAGAAAAACATTCTGTGTGCAAACTGAAACATACTTTCAAGACTTGCAGTAGCCTATCAGTTAATGCACCGTTGTTTTACTGCAATTTTTCTCAGTGTTCAAATAAACCTAGAGGGCTAACAGTTTGTGTTTATGACAAAAATGTGGCAAACACTAAGCTATTTCAATGGATTCAAAGCTATAAAACCTCATGCATTCCCATTAGGAATGAACAAATTCATAGGTCTCTTTTGCCATTTATATCATCAATAGTGTTCTAGAAGGCTAAAATGAGAACACTTTCTATGAGTTCACAAACTCCTCATCCAATTCAGTATAGCATTCTGAAGTTCAAAGAGAAACATGCATTTCCAGCACCACAATCAGTATGTCAGTTAACTCCTTTGTAATCAACTTCAGAATTGCCACAGAGTTTTAATGCATAATTAACATATTTTATTCAAGACAAAATCAATCAATCAATCAATCAATCAACATATTTATAGAGCGCACTACATACCCGTTAGGGTTTCAAGGCGCTGGGGGGGGTGTTAGCTGCTACTGGTCAAAGAGCCAGGTCTTGAGGAGCCTTCTGAAGGTGAGTAGGTCCTGGGTCTGTCGTAGGTTGGTTGGGAGAGTGTTCCATGTCTTGGCGGCGAGGTAGGAGAAGGATCTGCCGCCGGATGTCTTTCGATGGATGCGGGGGACGGTGGCGAGGGCGAGGTCTGCGGAGCGGAGCTGTCGGGTGAGTGTGTAGAAGCTGAGTCTGTTGTTGAGGTAAGCAGGTCCGGTGTTGTGGAGTGCTGTGTGTGCGTGGTTAAGGAGTTTGAATGTGATCCTCTTGTCAACGGGGAGCCAGTGCAGGTCTCTCAAGTGGGGTGTGATGTGGCTGCGGCGGGGTACGTTGAGGATCAGTCGGGCGGAGGCGTTTTGGATGCGTTGGAGGCGTTGCAGGTGTTTAGGTCGGGATGCCGGTGTAGAGTGCGTTGCCGTAGTCTAGCCTGCTGCTGACGAGGGCCTGTGTCACTGTTTTTCTTGTTTCTGTCGGGATCCACTTGTAGATCCTGCGGAGCATGCGGAGAGTGTTGTAGCAGGAGGAGGAGACTGCGTTGACCTGTTTTGACATGGAGAGGGAGGAGTCGAGGATGAAGCCCAGATTGCGTGCGTGGTCGGTCGGTGTTGGTGGGGTTCCTAGGGATGTTGGCCACCAGGAGTCGTCCCAGGCAGAGGGGTTGGGTCTGAGGATGAGGACCTCCGTTTTGTCTGAGTTCAGTTTTAGGCGGCTGTTTCTCATCCATTCGGCGATGGCCTTCATTCCCTCGTGGAGGTTGGACTTGGCGGTGTGTGGGTCCTTGGTGACGGAGAGGATGAGCTGGGTGTCGTCGGCGTAGGAGATGATGTTGAGGTCGTGTTGGCAGGCTACTTGTGTGAGGGGGGCCATGTAGATGTTGAATAATGTTGGGCTGAGGGATGAGCCCTGGGGTACACCGCAGATGATGTTGGTGGCTTTGGAGTGGAAGGGAGGGAGGCGGACTCTCTGGGTTCTGTCGGAGAGGAAGGATGTGGTCCATTCGAGGGCTTTCTCTTGTATTCCGGCTTCGAGGAGGTGTGTTCTCAGAGTGCGATGGCATACTGCGTCGAAGGCGACTGATTGGTCCAGGAGGATGAGGGCTGATGTTTCGTCGTTGTCCATTTGGCATCCAATGTCGTCTGTGGCGGCGAGGAGCGCGGTCTCGGTGCTGTGGTTTTGTCTGAAGCCAGACTCGGAGGGGTCCAGGATGTCGTTGTCTTCGAGGTGGCGAGTCAGTTGTGTGTTGACGATTTTCTCGATGACCTTCGCAGGGAACAAAAGTGTGGCACTCCTGAACCTGGAGCGTTGTGTCAGGGGAGGGGTTGCTTTAGGTGTGACACCTGCCAAATAAATTAATTCTTGGCTTGGTGGTTGGGTCTGGGGGCCCTGAGGTGGATCTACTCTATCTGTGTTAGTTTTCTGGTCATCCTGAGTTCACTAAAGAGTTTTAACTTGTTCATTTTTTAGATTAGGAACTTAAAAATATTTAGGCCTAGATTTAAAAAGGGGTTACGTCACTTTTGTGATAGAGCCCAGATACAAAATAGCCGTTTTTGGTATTTACAAAGCCACACAAATGTTGATTTGCGTGGCTTTTTAAAAAAAAGTAATGCAATACAGCGCATTGCACTGCTTTGCATTACTTTGTGCTATGTAGGCATTTCATAGGTGGTGCATGGGCATTACCCTGGATCCACCCATGGATGTTGACATTAACCCAGATTTACATAGGCCCCGATTTCCAAAGATTTTGTCATTGGGTTGGGTCACTTTTTGATGCAGTCCTGACTCAAAATCCTTTTTGTTATTTCAAAAGCTGTGCAAATGTTGATTTGTGTGGTTTTGTAAGAAAAATTAATGCAGGGCATAGCACTGCCCTGTGCTACTTTGCGCAAGGTAGCAGTTTCACCGGTGGTGCATGGGCATTACCATCTAGCCATGCATTTTGACGCAAACCTTTATTTACAAAGAGTTGTAGACATGGGTTAGCAACAAAATGGTGCACCAGCCTGAGGCTGATTTTACAAAGGGATAAACCTTTATTTTCCCTTGCTATTTCCTCTTTGCATGTGTGCTGCACTCTACAGCACACAAACAAGTAGGAATATGCCTCCAAGGATGGTGGATGGTTTTTGTGCAGGAATAATGTAGACACATTTTCACTATGGCACACAAACAACTGGGCTGGTACTAGGCAGCCCAAAGAGTGTCAGCACAGAGAGAGAGCACAACTGTGCCATTTCTTAGGAGAAATGGCACAGTTCTGCTCTCTTCGGGTGATGCAACGTAGCGCAGCAACTTTACTTGCTACAAGGCATTGTGTCACTTCCTTGTAAAATCGCCCCAATAGCAAATCTGCACCCACCGAAGTACTCTTGAAATGGATGCAAATTTATGACCTTCTAGAATTCACAAACATTGGCAGTAGAAGGCTTGGAAAGCTACACCAGTCTCAGGTTTCAAAGCATAAAACTAGCAATCTAATACCCAAAAGGTGATGGTTTGAATGCTTGCAAAGAGTAAAACCACGGGCAATCGTTCAGAATAGCATTCCAAACTTCTGCTTTTTACTCAGTGTGCTACTCTAGATAGAGGGCCAATGTGCCACTCTAGATAGGGCAGACAGTCAAAGGGCTCACTTTCAAAGCCCCCCTACTCCATCAGGCAGTTGAAGGACGTTTTAGACTGATAGAGTAAAATTTCCTCCTTCAGTGTAAAACTTGTGGTCTGTTGGACTCAGAATCAGGTGGGTGGACCTGGAGTTTGACAGACAGGGTACTCTGTCACCATTGCAACAGTATACCTATCCACCAAACTCTATATCAGCCCCAGAGGCCCACCTAATGCAAATGAGTACTGACCCTGCTCCTAACTGGAAGTGTCCAACACAAGTCTTGGTCATCTCACCCACTCCCCCCGCGGCACACTGCTTTTATAGTTGGAAATTTGGGATTCACACCACTCCACACTCACCGAATCACACTGACCAAGCTAATCCCCTGTCCTGAACACCATTTTGTTGGTATAAGAGTTGCTGAATTTAAAGCCTTTCCCGGGGAGCGGGCTGAAGTAAATTGACACTTACATTTTAATGCAGAAGGAAAACTAGAGGGTTAAAAATTTGAGGCAAGGTATGGGTTTTTAGTAAGTTGAGGCATAATATATTTTTAAAAGGGCTAAAAATATTAAAAAAGAGAGATGTCTGTTT
Source organism: Pleurodeles waltl (assembly GCF_031143425.1). Classification (NCBI taxonomy): domain Eukaryota; kingdom Metazoa; phylum Chordata; class Amphibia; order Caudata; family Salamandridae; genus Pleurodeles; species Pleurodeles waltl. Next base: position 677,700,617 of record NC_090450.1, on the reverse strand, counting down.
AAGTACAGCATCTCCTTTCCACCTCTATTTACTCAACTTACCTATCTTGTCAAATGCTTAGCAGCATGCACACCTCATTTAAAATGACATTATTATATATATGTGTATGAAATTATATATATATATATATATATATATATATATATACATACACATATATATATATACATATATGGTCACAGTCCTGCTCGTCATGGACCTCTGCTCCCAAAGAGGGGTGGGGTGTTCGACCAGACGAGCACGCTGTCATAAACATCAATAGTCTTCGAATTCGTATACAGCACCCATTCAGGCAAGGATATGATAATCAGAGAAAGGTGTGATTTTCCTTCGTAACACGTTTTGCCCGTACCAATGGCCTTGCTCACACAATCACTTTGACTGCACATCTTGTGAAATACACCAATCTACTACATAAAAATTGATAACGGACTAAAGTTAAAAAACAATCTTCCCTCTACCCTTTCATAAGCACCATCTTAGTATATGCCTTGCTCTGTTATAATATACAGCTCGGGATACTGGGGCTTTCAGTCTTACTTTGTCCTGTTAGTTCATAACATTCATCTGTAGAAAGATATACTTTACAAAATATAAATAATTTGCAAAAAATAATTTAAGACATCCTTAATAAAAAGTATACATACTTAATTCAATAATCTGCATTTCGCAATTCCCATAATTAATACACCAATAATTTACTGGATAATCCATTTGGGATCGTTAAAAAATATATATACACCATACAGATGTTAATATGTATTCTTACTCCCAACTACTTAGTTATCCAAGTCAATAAAGTGCATGTCTATACAGTCCATTCATGGTATACCAGGAATTAATTATATATGTATCCCATCTACCACTTGAAAATTACGCAGGGTGGTATTCCATTTCTTAAATATGCATATCAATATCCATAGATACATTCACCCCAGTATTCCTCATGCTCTTATCTGTATTATTTTTTCTCACATATATCTAACCGGCTCCCCCCTTCTATTGGATTCGTCTATGTTCTCCAACATCCATCATAGTATACCAAGTGCTACTCACTTTCCCACACCCAACGTGATTAGAAGGATAAAAATACAACATGAAAATTAAACTTAGACTGGAAAGACAAGGGATTCCTTTTTTTTATTTTTATTTTTTATTTATTTATGCGTTTTAAACGTACAACAACAAAGATGCTCCTCTTCCATAACAGCATTAGCGCCAAGAAACCCCGTCTCAAGTGTGACAAGACTCGACAATGTTACAAACAAAACAGTCCGCAGTGAGCAAAATTTAGGGTTCACAAACAATAACTGTCGGCATTCGAGGAGCAAAGAACAAGTACAACCAACATAAATATAGCAAGGCGCCGGAACGGGCAAGTCAGCACTGGCAAACATCCCACAGCTCGCATCTACACACAGGCAAGGCAACACAAACCATTCCCCAAATGCATGCCAATTGAATGTAGCACATATCGCTCAATAAGCAATCTCCAAATAAGAGCACAGAGGCGCCCAAATGTCTTGTGGCCTAGAACCCTCAGGCCCCAACTCCCAGAAGGTCTCCAACTGTTCTCGGCAAAAAGCAGCATCACGCAACCAATCAGAGACCCGAGGAGGCCGAGCACGTCCCCAGCAAATCGCGACTCTGCGCTTCGCCAAAAGCAGCAACATGCCCACCAGTTTCCTCTGAGCCAGCGGAACTGTATCCACACTGCCCAGCAGCACCAGCACAGGGGAGGGAACCAGCTCAAGCTCAGTCATCTCCCCAATCACAAGCGTGACCTCCAGCCAGAAATCATGCACTTCCCCACATTGCCACGGCAGGTGAAAAAAGTCAGCATCCGGGGCATGACATCGTTCACAAGAAGCATCCGCACGTAGCCGCAAGGAGTTTAATAGAGATGCTGCAGAAATTTAAAGTGAATGAGTCGCAGTCTATAGTTTGGTGATAGCGCCCTCATCTACGCACAACACTTCTTCCATGTCTCATCAGAGATTGCCGCATCCGCCTCCCACTTTACCTTAGTAGACATTGCGAGCCCATCCCTTTGGTCCTGCATGCAACCATTTAACTTGGTGATTAGCTTCCTCGGTGTCTGTGCACTCCATAATACCTCCAGTGCTCGACCTATCACCGGAGACTCCGGAAGACCAGAGTATCACGCTCGGAGCATCGCACACACGCAACACATATAGCCGATGCAGCGCACCATCAGAACCATCCCTCAGTGCCACCTCCGGGGAGATCAGCCACCCATCCACAAACCAGTCCCCCAAAAGAGACAAGTCCGAGTCACGGAGATAGGTCCGCAGTTGCAAGTTGTGAAACAGCCTCTCATCAGCCACAGGAGCCACCGCAATCGATGGCGCAAAACACTCATGCACACCAGCTCGCTTCACGAGAGCCATCCACGCCCCAACAGTGCACGCCACTGTATCCACCCCCTGAGGTCGAGGCCGAGACAGGCCCCCGAAAACTCACATCAGGTCGTCCGGCCAAACCGCGTCACTCAGGGGCGAGATGTGGCATGCAGGGCGGATCCAATAATACGCAAAATGGGCCTGTGCACAGTAGTAATAAAGCTCCATGTCCGGAGCAGCAAGACCTCCCAATTCAAATGGAAGCGTTAACTTCTCCATGCGATTCTGGGTTGACGACCTGCCCAGACCAGACAAATCATGGCAGAGCGAAGGCGCCTCAAAAAGCACGCTGTGAGGACTAGGGGGAGATTCACAAACAAGTATAAGATTTTAGGTAGTACTATCATTTTGGCAATGGCAATTCGTCCTGTCAGTGACAGTGGCAAGGAGCACCACATCTCGATCCTGTCTTCCAGCCAGGACATAACTGTACCATAATTAGCCATCTAAAGCGTCTCAACATCACAGCTCAACCAGACTCCCAAATACCTCACCGGGCAACCAGCCCACTCAATAGGCTATCGGGACAAGAAGCCTACCGTCTCCGCCGACAGAGGCAACACTACAGACTTAGACTAGTTAATCGCTATACCAGAAAATTCACCGAACCTTACAATCTCATCCAGCAAAACATCCAATTTTTTACTGGACTCTCTATCAATCAATCAATCAATCATTAAATTTATAAAGCGCGCTATGTACCCGTTAGGGTTTCAAGGCGCCCAGGGGAGGGGGGGTAGCTGCTATTGGTCGAAGAGCCAGGTCTCGAGGAGTCTCCTGAAGGTGAGGAGGTACTGGGTCTGGCGCAGGGGTGTCGGGAGGGAGTTCCAGGTCTTGGCGGCGAGGTAGGAGAAGGATCTGCCGCCGGAGGTCTTGCGTTGGAATCGGGGAGCGATGGCGAGGGCGAGGTTGGCGGAGCGGAGTTGGCGGGAGGGGACGTAGAAGTTGAGTCTGTTGTTCAGTTAGGCGGGTCTGGTGCTGTGTAGTGCTTTGTGCGCGTGGGTGAGGAGTTTAAAGGTGATACTCTTGTCCACGGGGAGCCAGTGGAGGTCCTTCAGGTGGTGGGAGATGTGGCATCGGCAGGGTATGCCGAGGATCAGGCGGGCGGATGCGTTCTGGATGCGTTGGAGTCGTTGGATGTCTTTTGCTGGGATGCCTGTGTAGAGTGCGTTGCCGTAGTCAAGTCTGCTACTGACGAGGGCCTGGGTCACCATTTTTCTGGTTTCCATCGGGATCCAGTTGTAGATTCTACGGAGCATGCGAAGGGTGTTGAAGCAGGAGGAGGAGACTGCGTTGACCTGTTTGGACATGGTGAGGGCGGAGTCGAGGATGAAGCCGAGGTTGCGTGCGTGGTTGGCTGGAGTAGGGGGGGGTCCCAGCACGGTGGGCCACCAGGAGTCGTCCCAGGCCGAGGGGGTGCGTCCAAGGATGAGGACTTCCGTCTTGTCGGAGTTTAATTTCAGGCGGCTGTTTCTCATCCACTCGGCGATGGATTTAAATCCCTCATGGAGGTTGGCTTTGGCGGTGTGTGGGTCATTGGTGAGGGAGAGGATGAGCTGGGTGTCGTCGGCGTAGGAGAGGATGCTGAGGTTGTGCTGACGGGCCAGTTGTGCGAGGGGTGCCATGTAGACGTTGAACAGCGTTGGGCTTAGCGAGGAGCCTTGGGGGACGCCGCAGATGAGGTTGGTGGCTTCGGAGCGGAAGGGTGAGAGTCAGACTCTCTGGGTTCTGCCGGAGAGGAATGAGGAGATCCATTTGAGGGCTTTGTCTTGTATTCCGGCTTCGTGGAGACGAGTTAGTAGGGTGCGGTGGCAGACCGTATCGAAGGCAGCGGAGAGGTCTAGGAGGATGAGGGCTGAAGTTTCGCCATTGTCCATTTGCTGTCTGATGTCATCTGTGGCGGCGAGGAGCGCAGTCTCGGTGCTGTGATTGCATCTGAATCCGGATTGGGAGGGGTCTAGGATGGAGTTGTCCTCGAGGTAGTGGGTGAGCTGGGTGTTGACGATCTTCTCGATGACCTTCGCTGGGAAGGGGAGGAGGGAGATCGGGCGGAAGTTTTTGAGGTCGTTGAGGTCAGCCTTGGGTTTCTTGAGGAGGGCTTGGATGTCAGCGTGCTTCCAGCTGTCCGGGAAGGTCGCAGTATCGACGGATAGGTTGATGATCTTACGAAGTTGGGGGGCGATGTTGGAGTTGGCTTTGTTGTAGACGTGGTGTGGGCAGGGGTCTGAGGGGGATCCTGAGTGGATGGAGTTCATGGTCTTTCGGGTTTCGGCGTCATCTACGTGGGTCCAGGTGGTGAGGCGGTCGGCGTAGGAGGAGTTGTCGGGGGTGGGGTCTGGCGGAGGTGTGGTGTTGAGGCTGTCGTGCATGGAGGCGATTTTCTGGTAAAAGAAGGTGGAGAGTGCGTCGCAGAGTTTCTGGGATGGTGGGACGTCATTGACGTTGGCGCTGGGGTTGGAGAGCTCCTTCACGATGCAGAAGAGCTCCTTGCTGTCGTGTGCGTTGTTGTTTAGTCGTTCTGTGAAGTGGGAGCGTTTGGCGAGTCGGATAAGTTGGTGGTGCTTGCGGGTGGCATCCTTGTGGGTTGCCAGGCTGTCGGGTGTGCGCTCGAGAAGCCATTTTTTCTTAAGTTTCTGGCAGGTGCGTTTGGAGGTGATCAGTTCGTCTGTGAACCAGGCTGCTTTTTTCTTTTCTTGGTTGACGGTGGGCCTCTTGAGTGGTGCGAGGGTGTTGGCGCAGTTGAGTATCCACTGTTGGAGGTTGATGGCGGCGGAGTCCGGGTCGGTAGGGTCGGTCGGCGGGTTCTTGGCGGGGGTGCTGGTTAGTTGGTCCTCGGTGACTTTGCCCCAGCGGCGGTGCGGCTGTAGTGGGGTGGGGTGGTGTTCGGTGTGTTTCTTGAATGTGAAGTGGGCGCAGTGGTGGTCGGTCCAGTGGAGTTCGGTGGTGTGGCTGAAGGAGATGTGGTTGCTTGCAGTGAAGTGGGTCTAGAGTGTGACCGGCGATGTGGGTGGGTGTGTTGACCAGTTGTCTGAGTCCGAGGTTGGAGAGGTTGGTGGCCAGTGATGTGGTGTTGGCGTAGTTGTTGTTCTCCAGGTGGAAGTTGAGGTCTCCAAGGAGGATGTAGTCCGTTGAGGCGAGGGCGTGGGTGCTTGCGATGTCGGAAATGGTGTCACTGAAGGGGGCTCTTGGTCCTGGAGGTCGGTATATGAGAGTTCCTCTGAGGGTAGTGTTGGGGTCCGTGTGGATCTGGAAGTGAAGGTGTTCAGCTGTCTTGAGGGTGTCGTCCGTGTGGGTGTGGATCTTGAGGGTAGATTTGTGGACGATGGCTATTCCTCCACGATTCTGTTGGTGCGATCTCTTCTGGTGATCTTGTAGCCGTCAGGGATGGCGATGTCTGGGGGCGAGGAGTCGTTCCACCAGGTTTCGGTCAGGAAGGCTACGTCTGGGGCGGTGGTGTCGAGCAGGTCCCAGAGCTCGATGGCGTGCTTTCGTGTGGAGCGTGTGTTGAGGAGGATGCAGTGGAGGTGGTTGGTGTTGGTTGTTGCAGGCTTCCTTGTTCTGTTACAGGTGAAGTTGCAGGTGCGGCAGGAGAAGGGTCCTTTGGTGTGCTTCGGAGTGGCCTGGAAGCAGGCTGTGGAGGAGCCAGGGTTGAGGGCGAGGAGTTCGCTGGCCGAGTAGCGAAGGCTGGTGGTGCGCTGGGCGCGGTCCAGGTGCAGACGGGCGCAGATGGGCTTGCATCTAGTGCGCCTCTGGCGCGCCAGCAGCGCACCCGCTGCGCGCGGACGTGCAGCGCCAGCCATTAAGAAGGGAGGGGGGAGGAAGGAGCAGCTGGGAGGCGGGAGGCGGGAGGGAGCGGCGAATGGGGGCGCGAGGGGGGCGAGCCGCAGGGAGGCTGCGGCAGGGGAAGCGGCGAGGGGGAGCGCCTAAGGGGCAAAAAAACAGGTAAAAAAGGCACAAAAGTGAACGATAAGCACAAGTCAAAAACAGTCACAAATACGGTAAAAAGGCACAAAGTACAAGCGGAAAACAGCAATCAGAAGGGGCACAAATGGGGGCAAGAGCGCAATGAGGGAAGGCGCTGAAAAGTAAAAACACTTACAGATATGGCAAAAGCGGCAGATTGCACACGGGTCTAGCGAAGCTTACCAGAGCCCACTAGAGACCAGAGATGAGGCGCAGGAGAATGCCTGCGGGTGGAGGAGGGCCTCGAACATGCTAGCAGCAGCGTGGGCGGGGGTCAGGGGCACGAGACAACAAGGTGGTGCTGCAGACGTGGGGGCGAGCTCTAGACCAAAAACAGGTCAGAGGTCGCTCACCCTCGACGCGCAGCGCCAGCCATTAAGAAGGGAGGGGGGAGGAAGGTTCAGCTGGGAGGCGGGAGGGAATGGGGGCGCGAGGGGGGCGTGGCCGCAGGGAGGCAGCGGCAGGGGAAGCGGCGAGGGGGAGCGCCTACGGGGCGAAAAACCAGGTAAAAAAGGCACAAAAGTGAACGATAAGCACAAGTCAAAAACAGTCACAAATACGGTAAAAAGGCACAACGTACAAGCGGAAAACAGCATTCAGAAGGGGCACAAATGGGGGCAAGAGCGCAATGAGGCAAGGCTCTGAAAAGTAAAAACACTTACAGATACGGCAAAAGCGGCAGATTGCACACGGGTCTAGCGAAGCTTACCAGAGCCCACTAGACACCAGGGATGAGGCACAGGAGGATGCCTGCGGGTGGAGGAGGGCCTCGAACACGCTAGCAGCAGCGTGGACGGGGCTCAGGGGCACGAGACAGCAAGGTGGTGCTGCGGACGTGGGGGGCGGGCTCTAGACCAAAAACAGGTCAGAGGTCGCTCACCCTCGACGCGCAGCGCCAGCCATTAAGAAGGGAGGGGGGAGGGAGGAGCAGCTGGGAGGCGGGAGGGAGCCGCGAATGGGGGCGCGAGGGGGGCGGGCCGCAGGGAGGCAGCGGCAGGGGCAGCGGCAGGGGAAGCGCCTTAGGGGTGAAAAACCAGGTCAAAAAGGCACAAAAGTGAACGATAAGCACAAGTCAAAAACAGTCACAAATACGGTAAAAAGGCACAAAGTACAAGCGGAAAACAGCAATCAGAAAGGGCACAAATGGGGGCAAGAGCGCAATGAGGCAAGGCGCTGAAAAGTAAAAACACTTACAGATACGGCAAAAGCGGCAGATTGCACACGGGTCTAGCGAAGCTTACCAGAGCCCACTAGACACCAGGGATGAGGTGCAGGAGGATGCCTCCGGGTGGAGGAGGGCCTCGAACACGCTAGCAGCAGCGTGGGCAGGGGTCAGGGGCACGAGACAGCAAGGTGGTGCTGCGGACGTGGGGGCGAGCTCTAGACCAAAAACAGGTCAGAGGTCGCTCACCCTCGACGCGCAGCGCCAGCCATTAAGAAGGGAGGGGGGAGGGAGGAGCAGCTGGGAGGCGAGAGGGAGCGGCGAATGGGGGCGCGAGGGGGGCGGGCCACAGGGAGGCAGCGGCAGGGGAAGCGGCAAGGGGGAGCGCCTAAGGGGTGAAAAACCAGGTAAAAAAGGCACAAAAGTGAACGATAAGCACAAGTCAAAAACAGTCACAAATACGGTAAAAAGGCACAAAGTACAAGCGGAAAACAGCATTCAGAAGGGGCACAAATGGGGGCGAGAGTGCAATGAGGCAAGGCGCTGAAAAGTAAAAACACTTACAGATACGGCAAAAGCGGCAGATTGCACACGGGTCTAGCGAAGCTTACCAGAGCCCACTAGACACCAGGGATGAGGTGCAGGAGGATGCCTGTGGGTGGAGGAGGGCCTCGAACATGCTAGCAGCAGCATGGGCGGGGGTCAGGGGCATGAGAGAGAAAGGTGGTGCTGCGGACGTGGGGGGCGAGCTCTAGACCAAAAACTGGTCAGAGGTCGCTCACCCTCGACGCGCAGCGCCAGCCATTAAGAAGGGAGTGGGGAGCAGCTGGGAGGCGGGAGGCGGGAGGGAGCGGCGAATGGGGGCGCGAGGGGGGCGGGCCGCAGGGAGGCTGCGGCAGGGGAAGCGGCAAGCGGGAGCGCCTAAGGGGCAAAAAAAACTGGTAAAAAAGGCACAAAAGTGAACGATAAGCACAAGTCAAAAACAGTCACAAATACGGTAAAAAGGCACAAAGTACAAGCGGAAAACAGCATTCAGAAGGGGCACAAATGGGGGCAAGAGCGCAATGAGGCAAGGCTCTGAAAAGTAAAAACACTTACAGATACGGCAAAAGCGGCAGATTGCACACGGGTCTAGCGAAGCTTACCAGAGCCCACTAGAGACCAGGGATGAGGCGCAGGAGAATGCCTGCGGGTGGAGGAGGGCCTCGAACATGCTAGCAGCAGCGTGGGCGGGGGTCAGGGGCACGAGACAACAAGGTGGTGCTGCGGACGTGGGGGGCGAGCTCTAGACCAAAAACAGGTCAGAGGTCGCTCACCCTCGACGCGCAGCGCCAGCCATTAAGAAGGGAGGGGGGAGGAAGGAGCAGCTGGGAGGCGGGAGGGAATGGGGGCGCGAGGGGGGCGGGCCGCAGGGAGGCAGCAGCAGGGGAAGCGGCGAGGGGGAGCGCCTACGGGGCGAAAAACCAGGTAAAAAGGCACAAAAGTGAACGATAAGCACAAGTCAAAAACAGTCACAAATACGGTAAAAAGGCACAAAGTACAAGCGGAAAACAGCATTCAGAAGGGGCACAAATGGGGGCAAGAGCGCAATGAGGCAAGGCTCTGAAAAGTAAAAACACTTACAGATACGGCAAAAGCGGCAGATTGCACACGGGTCTAGCGAAGCTTACCAGAGGCCACTAGACACCAGGGATGAGGCACAGGAGGATGCCTGCGGGTGGAGGAGGGCCTCGAACACGCTAGCAGCAGCGTGGACGGGGCTCAGGGGCACGAGACAGCAAGGTGGTGCTGCGGACGTGGGGGGCGGGCTCTAGACCAAAAACAGGTCAGAGGTCGCTCACCCTCGATGCGCAGCGCCAGCCATTAAGAAGGGAGGGGGGAGGGAGGAGCAGCTGGGAGGCGGGAGGGAGCGGCGAATGGGGGCGCGAGGGGGGCGGGCCGCAGGGAGGCAGCGGCAGGGGCAGCGGCAGGGGAAGCGCCTTAGGGGTGAAAAAACAGGTAAAAAAGGCACAAAAGTGAACGATAAGCACAAGTCAAAAACAGTCACAAATATGGTAAAAAGGCACAAAGTACAAGCGGAAAACAGCAATCAGAAAGGGCACAAATGGGGGCAAGAGCGCAATGAGGCAAGGCGCTGAAAAGTAAAAACACTTACAGATACGGCAAAAGCGGCAGATTGCACACGGGTCTAGCGAAGCTTACCAGAGCCCACTAGACACCAGGGATGAGGTGCAGGAGGATGCCTGCGGGTGGAGGAGGGCCTCGAACACGCTAGCAGCAGCGTGGGCGGGGGTCAGGGGCACGAGACAGCAAGGTGGTGCTGCGGATGTGGGGGCGAGCTCTAGACCAAAAACAGGTCAGAGGTCGCTCACCCTCGACGCGCAGCGCCAGCCATTAAGAAGGGAGGGGGGAGGGAGGAGCAGCTGGGAGGCGGGAGGGAGTGGCGAATGGGGGCGCGAGGGGGGCAGGCCACAGGGAGGCAGCGGCAGGGGAAGCGGCAAGGGGGAGCGCCTAAGGGGCGAAAAACCAGGTAAAAAAGGCACAAAAGTGAACGATAAGCACAAGTCAAAAACAGTCACAAATACGGTAAAAAGGCACAAAGTACAAGCGGAAAACAGCATTCAGAAGGGGCACAAATGGGGGCAAGAGCGCAATGAGGCAAGGCGCTGAAAAGTAAAAACACTTACAGATACGGCAAAAGCGGCAGATTGCACACGGGTCTAGCGAAGCTTACCAGAGCCCACTAGACACCAGGGATGAGGCGCAGGAGGATGCCTGTGGGTGGAGGAGGGCCTCGAACACGCTAGCAGCAGCATGGGCGGGGGTCAGGGGCATGAGACAGAAAGGTGGTGCTGCGGATGTGGGGGGCGAGCTCTAGACCAAAAACTGGTCAGAGGTCGCTCACCCTCGACGCGCAGCGCCAGCCATTAAGAAGGGAGGGGGGAGGGAGGAGCAGCTGGGAGGCGGGAGGGGGGAGGGAGCGGTAAATGGTGTTGCGAGGGGGGCTGGGCCGCAGGGAGGCAGGGGCAGCGGCAGGGGAAGCGGCAAGGGAGAGCGCCTAAGGGGCAAAAAAACAGGTAAAAAATGCACAAAAGAGAACGATAAGCACAAGTCAAAAACAGTCACAAATACGGTAAAAAGGCACAAAGTACAAGCGGAAAACAGCAATCAGAAGGGGCACAAATGGGGGCAAGAGCGCAATGAGGCAAGGCGCTGAAAAGTAAAAACACTTACAGATACGGCAAAAGCGGCAGATTGCACACGGGTCTAGCGAAGCTTACCAGAGCCCACTAGACACCAGGGATGAGGTGCAGGAGGATGCCTGCGGGTAGAGGAGGGCCTCGAACACGCTAGCAGAAGCGTGGGCGGGGGTCAGGGGCACGAGACAGCAAGGTGGTGCTGCGGACGTGGGGGCGAGCTCTAGACCAAAAACAGGTCAGAGGTTGCTCACCCTCGACGCGCAGCGCCAGCCATTAAGAAGGGAGGGGGGAGGGAGGAGCAGCTGGGAGGCGGGAGGGAGCGGCGAGAGGGGGGCGGGGCCGCAGGGAGGCAGCGGCAGGGGAAGTGGCAAGGGGGAGCGTCTAAGGGGCGAAAAACCAGGTAAAAAAGGCACAAAAGTGAACGATAAGCACAAGTCAAAAACAGTCACAAATACGGTAAAAAGGCACAAATTACAAGCGGAAAACAGCAATCAGAAGGGGCACAAATGGGGGCAAGAGCGCAATGAGGCAAGGCGCTGAAAAGTAAAAACACTTACAGATACGGCAAAAGCGGCAGATTGAACAGGGGTCTAGCGAAGCTTACCAGAGCCCACTAGACACTAGGGATGAGGCGCAGGAGGATGCCTGCGGGTGGAGGAGGGCCTCGAACATGCTAGCAGCAGCATGGGCAGGGGTCAGGGGCACGAGACAGAAAGGTGGTGCTGCGGACGTGGGGGGAGAGCTCTAGACCAAAAACAGGTCAGAGGTCGCTCACCCTCGACGCGCAGCGCCAGCCATTAAGAAGGGAGGGGGGAGGGAGGAGCAGCTGGGAGGCGGGAGGGGGGAGGGAGCGACAAATGGTGGTGCGAGGGGGGCTGGGCCGCAGGGAGGCAGCGGCAGGGGAAGCGGCAAGGGGGAGCGCCTAAGGGGTGAAAAAACAGGTAAAAAAGGCACAAAAGTGAACGATAAGCACAAGTCAAAAACAGTCACAAATACGGTAAAAAGGCACAAAGTACAAGCGGAAAACAGCAATCAGAAGGGGAACAAATGGGGGCAAGAGCGCAATGAAGCAAGGCGCTGAAAAGTAAAAACACTTACAGATACGGCAAAAGCGGCAGATTGAACAGGGGTCTAGCGAAGCTTACCAGAGCCCACTAGACACTAGGGATGAGGCGCAGGAGGATGCCTGTGGGTGGAGGAGGGCCTCGAACACGCTAGAAGCAGCGTGGGCGGGGGTCAGGGGCAGGAGACAGCAAGGTGGTGCTGCGGACGTGGGGGGCGAGCTCTAGACCAAAAACAGGTCAGAGGTCGCTCACCCTCGACGCGCAGCGCCAGCCATTAAGAAGGGAGGGGGGAGGGAGGAGCAGCTGGGAGGCGGGAGGGAGCGGCGAATGGGGGCGCGAGGGGGGTGGGCCGCAGGGATGCAGCGGCAGGGGAAGCGGCAAGGGGGAGCGCCTTAGGGGTGAAAAACCAGGTAAAAAAGGCACAAAAGTGAACAATAAGCACAAGTCAAAAACAGTCACAAATACGGTAAAAAGGCACAAAGTACAAGCGGAAAACAGCAATCAGAAGGGGCACAAATGGGGGCAAGAGCGCAACGAGGCAAGGCGCTGAAAAGTAAAAACACTTACAGATACGGCAAAAGCAGCAGATTGCACATGGGTCTAGCGAAGCTTACCAGAGCCCACTAGACACCAGGGATGAGGCGCAGGAGGATACCTGCGGGTGGAGGAGGGCCTCGAACACGCTAGCAGCAGCGTGGGTAGGGGTCAGTGGCACGAGACAGCAAGGTGGTGCTGCAGACGTGGGGGGCGAGCTCTAGACCAAAAACAGGTCAGATGAAGGGTAGTTTCCCTCCCTGCTGCACTTTCAATTTCGCAGGGTAGATAAGAGAAAACCTCGTGTCCGTCTGCCCGAGAGAGTGTTAGATCGGCGGAAAGGCCCTGCGCGCGGCCTGTACTCCCGGGGTATAGTCCAGAAAGAAGTGCAACTCATTATTTTTTTAGAGCACCGGGCACCGCTCTCGAGCCTGCCGGAGGATCGCATCCCTATCATGATAATTCAATAGCCGGATAATGATGGGGTGAGGCGGGGTACCAGGCGGAGGCCGAGGGCCCAGAGACCGGTGCGCCCTCACCACCGCCAGCAAATGGGAGAGCTGACCAGGAAAGAGCTCAGGAGAGCATGCCTTCAATAAAATCTTCCATTCTGCCCATGTCAGTGAATTCAGGAAGGCCAAGCAGTCTAACATTGTTGCGGCGCGAACGAGCTTCCAAATCTTCATTTTTATTGCGTATTACCTCCAACACCTTCTCCATTTGCAGCAATTGTGCTCGCTCGCCCTGACATTGATCCTCCATGTCAGAAGTACGCACCTCTAACCGATCAAGTCTCGAGTCATGATCGTCCATCCTGGCCTTGATGCGATCAAGCTGGTCTGTTAAATGATCGAGCTTGGCGTCGATACCTGTAAGACTGGACTTCAAATCCAGGAACATGGCCTTGACCAACATGTCAGATGACACATCCTCCGTTGCTTCTTCTCCCATCAGAGATGAAGGGGTCCCCCCCTTCCTCCGTCTCCCATCGAAGGAGATCTTTGCCTGCCGGTACTCTGTCTTTCTCATCTTGCAGCAGAAGGACACCCCGGCAAGGGTCCCAGGCCCGGGCCGCAAGGCCGCAATCTAAGTACCAAGTTCGGCCAGTAATGTCTCCTCAGATGCAGGCCTCCTCCAGCCAGCGGGGCTCTCTAAGCCTAGGCCCAACACTCGCCCAGCTCCACACCGGGCCAAGTCGCTGGTCCCAGAAGTGGGAAGGCCGGGCCCAGCGATGGCACAGATCTCCTCAAACCAGCTCCACCAGGCCAGCAACCTCCACAGCCAGCTCCCAGAGTTCACTACCAGGAAGCCTCCAGGCCTGACCCATCCGGCGCAGCCCCACGCAGCAAGTCCGCCCAGGTCTCCTACAGCACTGGGCGAAATGAGCCGCTGCACAACCAGCAGCCCCCCGCAGGGTCCACCAGTCCTGCACTGCGCAACGAGGCACCCCCCACGGCCGCCTCAAAAGAGCTGCTGTGCCAGCGCACCGCAGGGGTCCAATCAGCTAGCACCTGGAAGGGCAGCCAATTCCAGCAGGCCGCAGGAGGTCCACTACCCGCGCAGTGCCTCCCAGCCCCCCGACGTCGCAGCCAGCCCGCCTCTGCCCCGGGAGCCACTCTGCCCCAGGCCTCAAAGGATCGCGGGGGCACGGTTCGATTATACCACAGATCCGGCTCCCGCAATTAGCTGCCAGACGCCCGCCGGCGGAACTCCACCGAAGGCAGCGACTCTCACCGCTCCCGGCCCGCCAACATGGGCCATGAAAGCCCACAGCCGAGCGCCGCACATCATCCGATCCTGCCCGGCCAGGCCCTTCACCCCGGCCGCCAATTCCACACGATGGAGGCCGGGGCCAAATCTTCCACCGCTGCGGCCGGCAGCACCTGCGTCTTCGCAGTGCAGTCCCAGCCAGAAAAACAGAAATGTCACCTCCCTGTCAGGAGAAATGTAGAAACAGGGCCCCAGGCCGAGCAGAGCCTCACTAGGGGCCAGATGTACGAAAGGATTTTACCCATTCTGTGTCTATGGGAAAAACTTTAGTACATATGGCCCTAGGTGCTGGCCATCTTGCTGGCAGGCTATCTCCGACACCCCCCCCCCCACAAGGGCATCCTTGAGTGGGAAAAGTATAGCTATTTGAAAAAAGAATATCCTAAACTACCTTTTCAATACTTTTTGCCCAAGTTTCATAAAAATAGTCATAATCCCCCAGGCATACCAATTGTTTCATCAAGGAGTAGTGCATTTGAGAATGTATCCAGATGTGTGGGTTTGATTTGACAAGATCATGTGGTTATCATCCCTTCCTATGTGAAAGATACTAACAATTTTTAGGGAAAATTACAGATATAAACTGGGAAGATGATTTTCTCTTAGTAACTCTAAGTATACTTTTTATTAAGAATGGCAAATTATTTTTTGCAAATTATGTATTTATGTAAAGTATATCTTTCTGCAGATTAATGTTATGAACTAACAGGGCGAAGTAAGACTGACAGACCCAGTATCCCTAGCTGCATATTATAGCAGAGAGAGGTATATACTAAGATGGTGCCCATGAAAGGGTAGAGTTAAGATTGTTTTTTAACGTTAGTCCGTCATCAATGTTTATGTAGTAGATTGGTGTATTTCACAAGATGTGCACAGCAAAGTGATTGTGTGAGCAAGGCCGTCGGTACGGCCAAAACACGTTACGAAGGAGGAAAATAATCTTTCCCTGATTATCATATACTTGCCTGAGTGAGTGAGTGCTATGAATTTGAAAACTATTGATATATATATATATATATATATATATATATATATATATATATATATATATATCTCTAGCCGGAACGTATCGCCATTTTTCTTGCACTCTGTTGTAATTTAAGTAAAGACTATGACATTTGCAGACTTGGCGTTGCTGCCATCTTTTCTTAAAGATTCCGGGTAAATGGTGACTCGGAGGATAGTGTGGAGGAGCTACAGATTAATTTAACCACGTTGAAGAAAGTGCTGAATTTTAGGGAGGTCAAACTTACTACTCCTACTCCAAACTGAACTCAATTTGGGAAAGTGTTGGACTTTGGAGGATTCTAATTTACAATCTCTAAACCAAACGTACCCAAATTGGGAAAGGGTGGGACTCCTAAGGTGCTCAAATTTACTGTTCCCACTCCAAACTCAACAACATTGGTGAAAGTGCTGGGACTTTGGGGCAGGTCAGATTTACTATTATGACTTAAGAGGGGAGGGGTCAAATGTAATATTCCTGTTCCAAACTTACGCACACAGGAAGAAAGTGTTGGACGTTGGAGGGTTCCGATTACATTTCTACTCCAAACGTAACCACATTAAAGAAAGTGTTTGGCTTTCAGTAGTTCAAATTTTCTATTCGAACTGCAATCTTGCATTACATAGAATTACTCTGCATCATAGAGAATGTTGGACTACAGGGGAAGCCAAATTTACTATCCCCACTCCAAACTTAAAGACATTAAAAAATGAGAATATACATTACACTAAAAAGAATACATTACAAAAATCCATTTTAATTATATGCTAAACAAATGCAACATAAAAAAGTAAATTAAGAGTACTACCAAAATGTAAAAAAAATATTGTAGCTTCAAATCAATAACTGTAATTTTATAAATAGTGATTTCATACAAATGTATTTAAAATGCATAAACAAATATTTAAAATATAAAAATAACATATATTTAAAACTCCTAGCATTAAGACAAATGACAAAACACCCTGTTTTAAACTCCACAAATATATATTGAAATTCATTCAAGCATATAAAATAATAAAAAATGTTTTTCCAATTATAAAGTAATGGAAAAAACTTAGCTAATTATATACTCCCAGGAAAATTTGACAGAATTGTTAAAAATATAGCAAAGTTCAAATGAAACTAAATAATTAAACATGTTAAATATAAAAATTTGAAAATGAACACCACAATTTTAAACATAACAAACTTAACATTTTAAATTACTTCCGGCTATAATCCTCCCTAATTCCAACATCCTGGTCTTAAAATATAGTTAAAAAATACATTTGTTTTAAAAACAAATACAATCTATTAATATAAATAAAATGACAAAATACACTTACAAATTGATATAAACTACAATGATATAGAGTGCAACAATATTTTTAAAAAACTTGAAAATGATAAACTTATCTGTAATATTCTGACCCATCATATTTTTGACATGTCGGTATTTAAGACACAATATTTACATCTCATGGTATTTGTTTGCTATAAATTATCAGAACATCATAGTGTTGGCATTTAGAGAAGCATGGAGAGTTGTAATATTTTGTACTATTTATGTAGTCATTTAGACACAAATCCAAGCAGATTTGGAAGAATTTGAACTGTAAATCGGGATCATGCAGTTTATGTGATGATTAGCCCAAGCCACAAAATATATTGGTAGTGGTATTTTCATGGGCACAAACACATTCTTGAACATATGCAAGCTATCTGCAATGTATATCCTAACTATTCAGTTGGCAGACATTATTGTAATGTACATAATAGTAATGAGAATGTTTTGAAACACTTTCTCATCATGGTGTACCTAATTCATTCAGAAGCATCAATAGAGATGGTATCCTTTAGACTGGAATCAAGATACTTTATGGAATTAGATGCTTGAGAACCTTGTTCTCCCTATATTAGGTGTACAACTACTAATTCTGGATAATACAGTTCTAGGTCTACTACTTAATAATAGCAGATTAGATCTTGGATTATTTGTAAATTAAGGGGCAGATTTATGAAAAGTGTCACTGCACTGAGTGCAGCTGCACTTTCCCTGCATCCCTTAGATCCCCACTACTGCCACCATGTGTGTGCCGTATTTAAAATATGGTGCACCATGGTGCAGGGTAGGGGGCAATAGCATCAGTCAATGTGACGCTATTGATGTACTCTGCAGAAGTAGCGCCAAACTGTTGGCGCTACTCCTGCAGAGTACATAAGGGTGCATTCTAAACAATGCTCTGAGCAGGTGTCAAAAGTGCCATAAAAAATGGTAGAGATTTCCTCGCGCCATTTTTTCGTACCCCCTAACAGGGGAATGCCCCCCTTACATACATTATGCCTGGCCCAGGCATAATGTAGCGCAAAGGGTTACAGAGTGGCGCAATGCATGCATTGCACCACTCTGTAAATACGGCGAAGAGATTTCAGCCTGGTTGGGACACATTAACATCAAAAATAAAGACTTTAATGTGGTGCAAGGTGGCGTAGGGGACTATAAATATGCTCCCAAGTGTCCTCCAAGTTATCAATTTTGCTAGCGAGTTGGGCAGGCTGTGGGCAGGCATAGGAGAGCATTCCATTCTCCCCTGTGCAGTAGGAGGGTTCCGGTGGGGGCTGGACTTGTGCCCACAGCTCCCACACAATCCACACTTAATTTTACCAGTTGGCTTTTCCAACACTAAAACAGAGTCAGATGTTACCACACTCCTGATCAATCACTAGAGGGAAACCAACAAACACAGCCCAACTACAAAAACAGAGGGGTACTAGTCTCGACAGTCTAATGCCCATCACTGTAGCCAGGTAGGTTCAGCAGACAACGACCAGACCTGCTACTTGACCCCAGTGTCCGCCTAGTTAACGTTAACTGGGTGCAGAAGCTAGACAAGCCTAGGTCAAAGCAGATGCCCATGATTTCAGGCCTTGTTTCAGAAAAGCAGTGTGCCCTGTTTAAGAGCCGTATTAGAAGCCCATGGCAGTAACAAGTCAGGCACACAGAAGCAAGAGTCTCAGCTGGGTCACAGCACTGCTACCCTCTAGAGCACTGAGTGAGAACAACTACCCTGGCAAGCCTAGCAGCACCACAAAGCAGTGCCAAAAGTCACACAGAGTTCCCACAGACACTGGCTGCATGACAGGAGTTTGCAGAATCCTGAACTCGAGTGACACCGACTGCAGTCACAAAGGTAAGATAGCATAATTCTTCAGGCTGGAGCATGAATGCAAAACTGCCTCTGTGGTACAGAAGTACAGCAGTGAGAACTTCCTTCATCAGCATCTTCTCAGTTCTAGAGGACTCTGTTAGTATGACCTTCACAGTTCTCTCAGCAGTGCCTTCTAGGCCCTTGAAAATTTGAGCAATTTGAGATTTTCCCAGAAGTGCCTTCACAGTGCTCTAGCATCCCAGTCATAAAAGCTTCAACTATTACTCCCTGCAAGTTAGTTTTGTGATCCCCGGTATTATCTACTTAACTTCTCCGACAGTGCCTTCTCACCGCTAAAGGACACTTGAAATGTGAGCTTTTCTTCAGTGTCATGTTAGTATTACGGGGCATTCTCATTGTGGCATCCCTTCTGTACTGCCTTCTAGGTGCCTTAGCATATCCCCAGTAGTACTTTCTCAGTGCCCGAAGACATATTTGTAAACTAATATTATTTTGCAGATGTTTACTTTCTTTTTTTTTATTTTGTTAATAACAATGTGATTTTTTTATTTTTATGTATGTTTAGAGACACAAGGCTGTCACTTATACCCTCTTCCAGAAGTTTAATGTCTCCTACACCCATGCTAAGCCCTTTTGTAAAATTGTACAGTGAATCTGAGAGAGCGTAACTTATATAATCTATATTAACATGAAATGTTTATGAATTAATGTGTGATAATGCTGCATAGAAACTATAATAATAATTTTGCTTAAAACGTGCACCTGAAATGTATACGTAGACTAATAATGATGACTAAAATGTTTATATTGTGTTCAAATACGTTTATACTAATGATTGCGTTATTGAATCTGTGCTGAAATCCTCATAGGCCTTAAATTAGCATGAGCTACAGTGTGTGAGTGTGATGTCAGTGGTGCTGCGCTGAGATAGGTCATTTGTCGAGAGGGGTCGCACACGGATTGGCTGCCGTCCGTGAGAGGCAATATGTTGAGAAAGGTGGGTAAAGAGTGTCCTGGGAATTAAAGTCACTTCTTGATCAAATACAAACAAAAGAAAAGACACAAAGATTAATTTTATCAAAGCTTTTAAGAGTGCTCTAAAAGGAGACACATACATTATGGCGAGTGAAGGGGAGCCTACACCGCCTGAGGGTACTCCAGCTTACATAGTCATGGAGGAAAAAGGTGTTGCGCCTTGTTTATGGATGAAACAGTGGTGCAAATTGACAGAAAAAGAGGGATGTTTGGCGTTCCCAGAACACAGGACCTTCAATACGAGAGTTCTAGAGAATTTAAGGTGGATGTTAAGTGTACAAAAGCCACCTCCGAGGCCAGCTCAGTATGAGGCTTTAGCAATTTGGGATTTAATGGCTCTTAAACAGAGACAAGAAAAGTTCCAAATAAGACTGAAAAGGGCAGAAAAGCCTTTAGTGAAAGCTAGGTGAGACAATGAGAGCAAAATTTGGAGACGGGGAATAGTTGATAGATTAAAATTGTTCCCAGCAATAACACAGGGAAATGAGGCACAGGGGAAGAAAGCCATATGTAAAACAGACAAAGACTCTAGTAAGCCTTAAGAAACTAAGAGATCTTGGGAAGGAGAAGATGATTCAGATAACGAAGAATTTCTAAATCAGCTATTGCATGATCGCCCGCCACCTTATGCGGTAAGCGACAATGTCCTGAGCAATAGTGCTGATCCTGGGAACCAGACGCAGGAGAAGGGAGTTACTGATACAGTACAGACTAGTGATACGGGTTTGATACAAAATGGTGTCAGTGTACCCACTGCGCCAGACATGCAGATACAGCTGCAACCTCCACCGCAGATACAGAGAATCTATCCAGACGTCCCAGTACTAGAGACTTCTACAAATCTGATAGTGCCACCAGACCCGATATATACAAAATCGAGGTTAGTGCAGATTGAGCCACCTCCGCAATTACTGCCCCAGCCGCAGCCACAACTGATACCGGGATATAACCCAGCAGCAGGACCTCCATTAATACCTGCCCCGGCTTCAGAGAATCAGACCTTTGGAGTCGCTGCTCCACGAGGCTTGGGACCAGGTCAGACACAAGCTGCCATATCATTGCCAAATACTGTTGGTCCGCCGGTGCCATTATATGCACAAGGTAAGCCTGGTATGTGTGATCAGGGAGTAATGACCCAAGATGTAATAAGAGGAGGGTCCATAGGAACTCCTCAGCTAATGGCCCCAGGTGAGCAAGCGGTTGAAAAACTGAGGTCTTTCTTAGACCTTAGCCCAGTTGAAACACCATTGGAAGCAATGAGACAGGCAGGGCTAGGAGTGCTAACCCCACAGACAATAAGTACGAATGCTTCACAGTCGCCAATGATGCATGCAGGGAACATTTTGTTGCAAGGTTTTACGGTACAACAGTTAAATGAGTGGTTAGAGAAGACCTATGCTACGCAAAAGACTACAGTAACTGCAGTGGAACCGGAAAGGTTAGGGAGAGATGAGTACCTGAATTTTGTGAGACTGGGCGTGGAAGCTGCTGAATTAGTGGAAGGAACAATGGGGGTAAACAGATTAGAGTCATACACCGAAGCAGAATTGAGATATCTGTGCCCTAAGATTACTAAAGAAGTATGTAAGGTACATCAGAAATTAGTGAACCTGGCAGACAAATACATTATTGATATTGAGAATACTAAACATTTGAAAAGAAGTTACAGGTTAGACTTTGATTCAAAAGACTTCGAGCATATGAGGTCTGCCGGAATGAAATCGCATTTAAAGGAAATACTGCAAAGTGCGCAAATCTGGGGAGCGTTAGAAAAGTGGGAAGGCAGATGGGCAAAGAAAAGAGACAAGGAGAAAAATGACAGTCCGGGATCGAGTAAAGCAAAAACTTCACCAGATACGGAATCAGTAAGGATGCTGAGAGAAACAGCTGGTGGGGTTCTAATTCATGTACCGTGGACCAGGGGAGACATCTTATCTTTCACAAATGATTCTCCCAGGTTGAGGGAGAAACCGATCAAGTGGTACCAACAAACAGATAGGTTTGTGAAGCTTGCAAAGTGTCTCTGGGAAGACCTGAATACCTTGTTTGAGATCATTGTTCCGCCCGATTTATGGCTTGAGTGCAAGAGAGGGGTAGACTGGCGGACGCAGGAGCCAGCAAGGGATAAGGTGACCGGAGCACCCTCTGAGGAGGTGATGAAGTACTATCATAAAGTGATTGAGTTTTTGAAGCAGAAGGTATCACTGAAAGTGACTGATTGGCAGAAAATCGACCGGACCTCACAGGAGGTTAAAGAATCAATACATGCTTACTATGAGAGATTGTTGAAGGCATTCAAACATTACAGTGGTACTGAGACCATTGAGCCAAAAGACATGAACCATCTCGTGTTCAGATTTGTTGAAGGACTGAGACCAGAGGTTAGCCAGATGATTAAGAATCATTTGATCTGTTGGCAAATGAAGCCGATTGATGAAGTGTTGCAGTGTGCGAAATACTGTAATGATGAGATCGAGCTGAAGCAGAGAAAACTAAAGGAGAAAGTGATGGTGATGCAGATAAGGGCTGCGCAGGCAGGAATGCAGGGAAATGGAATTTAGCAGATGATACAGCAGCAACCGTAAGGGAATGGTGTGATTCAGGCGCAACCGAGAGGCAGAGGTCGAGGTTTTGTGAATCGCGGTCCAGACTTGAATACTGTTGTAGTTCAAAATGATGTACAAGGGATGAAAAAGATGTCACCATGTCACGCGTGCGGGGGCGTGGGGCATTGGAAGCAGGAATGCCCAAATGTGGTGCAGGATAGTGTCGTTCAACAAATAACTAATGTTGGTACATTGCAAAATATGAGAGGTCCAAAATTGAGAAATCAAAACCCGAACTTTCAAAATAACATGGTTCAGATGCAAGGGTTACAGCCCATGCAGCAAATGCAAATGCTGCGTGTTCAACCAGCACAAATGCAGCAAGTACAACAGCAGATTCCCATGGTACCTAGACAGCAAATGCAATTACCATTGGCTCCAATGGGACAGCAACAGGTGATGCTTCCTCAGCAGGTCACAGGACAAGTGATGAGCTAAAATAATACAGTACCGCAATTCCCATTGCGTGGTGAAGATGGAATGAATGAAGAATGGTCAGATGACAGTGAAGAGTGCAGGCTTGTCGCGTCCCTAGAAGTAGATCAGAGGGGACTCTATGTAGAGGGAAAGGTAATGGGTTACAAGGTTTCATTCTTGGTTGATACTGGAGTTACACGCTCCACAGTTAGGAGTGCAGAGGTTCCGAAATTGCCACTTTTGGGGCATACCATAAGAGTGGTTGGAGTAGCAAACCAGTATTGACAAATCCAATTACAGATCCGGTGCAAGTTGAGATTGGCAACTTCCAGGGACTATTTAAGTTTGTGGTCTGCGATTCAAGTCCTGTGTCCCTACTGGGAAGAGACTTACTGTGTAAGACGAAATGCTCAATTACATGTTCCAATGATGGAACTGAGGTGCAGACAAACAGTGATGATGAAGGGGATGAAGGTCAGTTCTCAGAGTTGGAAGCAGAAACCGCGAATGAAGATTACCCTTTGATAACTTTATTCCAGATGCTTACAGTGACTGACTTACCAGCTGAGTTACAAGGAACGGTGACAGAGAAAGTGTGGGATTTGACAGGAAAGAAAGTGGGACTGATAAAAGGAGTGGAACCAGTTAAAGTTCAAGAGAAACCAAATGCAGTATTTCCCCAGGTGCCGCAGTACCATATGGCACAAGATGTCCTTATTCAGGTGTCGCAAATAATTGCGGACTTTGTGAAACAGGGAGTCCTGAAGGAGGTATTGAGCAGTCCATGTAATTCACCAATATTGGGTCTGAAAAAGCCTTGTGGGAAGGTTCGAATTGTTCAGGACTTGAGAAAAATAAACAAGATCGTGGTGAAGTGTTGCCCCATAGTGCCAAATCCAGCAGTGATTATGTTTCAGGTTCCGTGCGATGCTGAATGGATCACCGTTGTAGATTTGTCACAAGCCTTCCTTTCGGTGCCTCTTCATGAAGACAGCCAGTTTTTATTCAGTTTCAAATTCCTGGACAAGGTGTACAGTTGGTGCAGAATTCCTCAAGGGTTTTCTGAGTCTCCGTCCATCTTCAACCAGATATTGAAAAATGACTTAGAATCCTTAGTACTGCCTTTCAATTCGACTCTAGTGCAGTACATTGACGACTTGCTGATTGAGTCCAGGACAAAAGATGACTGTAAATATGACACAATTGCCTTTTTGAATCATTTGGGAAAGAACGGACATAAAGTGTCGCCAAAGAAGCTGCAATACTGTCAGAAAGAGGTTAAATACTTAGGACACTTGATTGAGAGAGGGTCCAGGAGAATATCGAAGGAAAGGGTGACAACCATTTTGCAAATGAACCGCCCGACAACAAAGAGAGATGTCAGGATGTTTTTGGGAATGGTGGGCTACTGTCGTCAGTGGATACCCAACTTCTCAATTATCTCAAAACCATTGATAAAGCTGACAGGCAATGAGATTAAGGATGAACCGTACACCATAGCCTTATCCAAAGAAGAGCTTGAGTCATTCATGGAATTGAGAGAGTGCATGTGCAGGGCGCCAGCTTTGGGTATGCCTGATTACACGAAATCTTTTCTACTGTTTTGTCACGAATGTGATGCTTGTTCTTTGTTTGTCTTAACACAGGTCCATGGAGGTGCAAATCGCCCTGTAGCATATTTTTCAGCTACCTTGGACCCCAGCAGTTGCAGCAGTTGGTTAAAGCCTCACGAAGTGAAGGCATAGTGATGGGACATCCCTTACCAGTAATGGTTCCACATTCAGTTAAAATTTTGTTGACTCGAACTAAAACCCAGCACATGACAAATGCCCGACTTACCAGATATGAGACAATCATTTTCGGGTCACCTAATGTCTCACTAAAGCTATGTACTGTATTAAACCCGGCAACTCTACTTCCTGTTGAGAGTACCAAGATTAATAATGAAGAGGAAGTGGAGCATGATTGTCTTGAGGTAACAGAACTATGTACCAAGCCCCAACCTGATATTCAAGATACGCAGTTAAAAGAAAATGACTGCATTATGTTTGTTGATGGATCCTGTTTGAGAGATTCACTCGGAATGCTGAGAGCTGGTTACGCTGTGTGTACCATAGATGGTATCATCGAGGCTTCCTGGCTCGAGAGAGTGTATTCCGCACAAGTGGCAGAGCTAATTGCCCTTACTAAGGCATGCCACGCAGCTGAAAATCTGAGAGTCACTATCTATACTGACAGCAGATATGGATTTGGAATTGTACATGATTTTGGCCAATTGTGGTCACAGAGAGGTTTCATGACCTCTTCTGGTTCTCCTGTGAAAAATGGTGAACAAATTAAGGATTTGTTAAATGCGATTCAGTTACCTCTTGAAATTGCTGTGGTGAAATGCAATGCTCATATTAAGTCACAAGACTTTGTGTCCATGGCAAACGGCTATGCAGATCAAGTCGCAAGATTTTGTGCATTGAACTGTATATCGTTCAAGGATCAGTGGGAATTGTTACCGTAAACCGAAAATTACACATGTTTGAATTTTGCATTAAGGGTGGTTGATGCACTAGATGAGCTAAAAACACTACAGGGTCGTGCTAGCAAAGAGGAAAAACGCTCCTGGCAGAGAATGCAATGTGTACAAGGAGCTGACGACTTATGGGTCTCAGAGGAGGGGAAACTGGTTTTGCCAAACAGTCTTCTGTCACAATTTGCGAGGCTTTACCATGGACAGGCACATCTTGGGAGAGATGCAATGATCAGGTCATTCAAGATTGATTGGTTTAACCCAAAATGTAGACATGCCACAGAGGTTACTTGTCATAGGTGCATCATCTGTCAACAGATGAATGCCGGAAAAAGGACTGTGATAACTCTGAGCCACATAGGGAGAGCTGGCGGTCCATTTAGCAAGATGCAAATGGATTTCATTGAAATGCCTGTTTGTGGAGGATTGAAGTACGTGTTGGTGATTGTGTGTGTTTTCAGCCATTGGATTGAAGCTTACCCCACACATAGAAACAACAGCCTCACAGTTGCAAAGCTGCTGCTTAGGGAACTAATGCCCAGGTTCGGGTTTCCGGTCTCTATAGAATCAGATAGGGGCAGACACTTCGACAATGAGGTGATCAAGCTCCTGTGTGCCGCATTAGACATTGAACAGAAGCTGCATTGTAGCTACTGCCCTGAAGCATCAGGACTAGTAGAACAAATGAATGGTACCTTGAAGTCGAGAATGGCTAAGATGTGCGCAGCTACCAATATGAAATGGACAGATGCATTGCCCTTACTGCTGATGTCGATGAGGAACACCCCTGATAAGAAGATACGACTATCACCCCATGAGATCCTTATGGGTAGATCTATGAGGCTGCCCACAGTACCTGCAAATGCTCTTGTGAATATCCAGATTATATGGTATTGGACTACTGCAAAGGTTTGGCTGATGTGGTTCGCTCTTTTTCTCACAAGGTGGAAGCTAACACATTGCCACCGATCAGTGATCCAGGTCACACCCTGCAAGCCGGTGACTGAGTGGTTGTCAAGAAGCATGTGAGAAAGTTGTGTTTGAAGCCGTGCTGGAAGGGGCCATATCAAGTAATATTGACAACAACCACTGCTGTGAAATGTGCAGGCGTTCAAAACTGAATACATGCCAGTCACACAAAGATGGTAAAATGTCCAACTGATGAGGAACTTGAAGTTTCTGACTCAACAGTTCTAGAGAGGGAAGTCTCAGGGCCTGAAAATAGCCAAGAAGGAACTGAGACTGCAGGAGAGCCCACTGAGAACAGCCTAGTCCCTCAAACAGTAAACGAGTTCGAGAGAGGTGACAATGTGCCTATCTCAGTAGAGGCAGCAGGAGAACTAAATCAAGGAGAGGTTCTCCCAGAAGTAGACGGATACGGGTTAGAACTTGAACCTGTTACAGACCCAGAAGAAGAAGAAGAAGGGGAAATAGTAGAGAAAGATCAAAGCACACCGGCATCCCCTGAGCCAGTTGCAGGTCCATCAAGAGAAAACACCATAGCACAAGAGGAGGGTGCTGTTCAGCGTCCTGAAAGGTCAAGCAGGAAAAAGACGCATAAGGGAAATAACTGGCCAGAGAAGCAGGCTGCAAAAGAAAGGGTCGTACCAGGTGAAACAATAACAGAAGAAACTGATACATCCCGAATAGAGGATCTAAGTGAAGGAGAATTGCAAGGCGAACGCAGATTGAAAAGGAAAAAAACTGCAAATAGAAGGTACGCAGGTCCTGAATGGGCATATGCAACAACATCTGAATGGCAACAAGAATTCTTAGCGTTCTGTTTTGATCGAGAAGTACCAGGCCAATACTACGGTACCTGAAATCAATCAGAGAAAGAAACTGTGTTAAAACTGAAATTGAAAAGAAATTGAAAGTTGGAAAAGCTGAGAAAGAGACTTATAAATTACCGGATATGACACTGATAACCAGAATTGACTTTGAAAACCCAATTATGACAAGCTGCTAACCTGATTTGACAAAAGGGTCCTGGAGTGAGTGAAACGCTGTAAATATACACAGAGAGAAAGAGACTTTTGCATTAAGAAAAAAAAAAGAGAGTTTTTATATCGTCCTCAAGTTGATTATTGTTCTGCTATCTGATTCTTTACAGACATGGCTTATAATAGAGGTAGTAACAAAAGGGGTAAGGTGTGTGGTTGGTTAAGTCGTATAATAGGCATTGTGTGTGCAATAATAATTGTAGGAGTGATTGTGGGAATGCCGTGGATGGATAAAAAAATCGACTAACAATACTTCAAAACCTGAGACTACAACACTAACACCGTGGGAAAGGTTTGAGCAGGATGCAAGACATTTGCATGAGGGAACTAACTCAAAGGGGGAACTTTCCATTAATGTCTTCTATTGCTTGCTGAATAAGTATGTTGAAACCATGGATGCGAAAAACTGTTATGTGTGCACAAAGATTCCTTCATCAGTACAAGAGGGGGTCACCTATCATAGTCTTCCACTAACCTACGGAATAAGTTGTAGTTTGTTACTAACAAGATTCTATATTCAAGAGCATGTACAATACTTTTATTCAAATTTGGATGTAGTGTTTTCTTTTGTGCCTGTGATTGAGTTTCTGAACAAGTTAGCTAAGGAGCATAGTATAAAATTAGAGGTTTCTTTGAACCGACACTTACCTTTGGGACAGCTTATGCACACCGCAACAATCTGACCTGCTTATTGACACCTGTAGAGGAAAGCTTCTTAGATCACACTGATGATAGACGCAAAGCATTAAAGGAAAGATTAGAAAAGGGGCTAGAGAAACGCACATATGCAAATGATTACACTTACACTGCAATAAAGACGCAAGGGAAACTAGCTATAGATGCATTACATGTAGGAAGGCTTTGTATATATAGGCCAAAATCTGAACACAACACTTTATTTGTGGGAACGAGTGAATGCAGGCATGTGTTTTTGTTTCCGAGTAAATGGACATTCATGTTAAATGGACAGGATCCAGTGATCCCTGGGATCTATTATATCTGTGGACTTAATGCTTATTATCGTCTCCCTATGGGATGGTATGGGACATGTAATTTGGGAATAGTTTTCCCAAAGATTTACCAGATTGATGACTTAAAGCAAATACCTAAAACGTCTGAATTACAACATGCTAGACAAAAACGAGAGACAGCGGCTGCTGTCGTTGGTGACATATTTGGAGCCATAATTCCTTCGGTAGGGGTTATCTTAAACTCCATAAAGATTCAAAAGTTGTCTACTATTGTGGCTAACATGCTGACAAATTTTACAGGGGCTATACTCCTGATGGATACTGAACTTGCTGCGGAAAGAGCTATGACTCTTCAAAATCGGCTTGCTTTAGACATTCTTTTAGCAAAGAGCGGCAGAGTCTGCAAGATGCTCAACGAGCGTCATTGTTGCTCATATATACCTGATAATAGTAAAAAAGATTAGAGGTATGCTTACTAACCTAACTAAAGATAGTGCAGATTTGAAGGATTTGAAGGAACCTGGAGTGTGGGAGAAATTAGGAAAAGGAATTGCCAGAGTAGGGAGCTTGTTTAGCAATATTTGGAATGGGGTACTTGCAAAAATATTAGGGGGTCTATTAATTGTTCTGGCCTGTCTATTAGGTTTATGGGGAGCATGCAAAATCAATGACAAAATTAAAAGAAATTGGACAATGAGGAGTAAAAAGAATGAAGAAAATGAAAGGGAGAAAATGTTTAATGAAATTTGGGAGAGTTCACACAAGGGACAAGATGTTGAAATGTGCATTATGCGTAAAGTGAAAAATTAAAGTGAAAGGTCAAAGGGAAAGGTTTGTGTGATGACGGATGTCATCAGAGGAGGGACTGAGAGAGCATAGCTTATATAATCTATATTAACATGAAATGTTTATGAATTAATGTGAGATAATGCTGCATAGAAACTATTATAATAATTTTGCTTAAAAAGTGCACCTGAAATGTGACCACGGGGAGTGGCCACCAATGTATACGTAGACTAATAATGATGACTAAAATGTTTATATTGTGTTTAAATAAGTTTATACTAATGATTGCGTTATTGAATCTGTGCTGAAATCCTCATAGGCCTTAAGTTAGCATGAGCCGAAGCTTAGTTGCTTGGCTATCATATTAAATGTATTTTTCTATTTTGCAGTGTGCTGACTCATAAAAGGACATGACCCCGTATGTTCTTTTTCTTCAAACTAGAAGACGAATGTAACCATGTTAGATCCGTTCTCATAGCCTTTCCTTGCTTGCAATAAATGTTAAAAACAAAATGAAACAATGTAGATTAATGTAATGTACAAGGTCATTCAAACCGGTGAAGACAATGAAGCTGCTGACCAAAAGATGTGCAAAGAATTACAGAAAGATGAAATCATACCGGGCGTGCCACCTCTGAAGACGTCAATTATGGAGACCAATCAAAGACTTGTAAAATAATATGGGGTGAAGAGTTAGGTGATCTAATGTGTTTTCTGATAGGTTAAAGATAGTGGGGTATAACAAATGTCCAATAAAACTTTGGGGGAATGTACAACTAAAAATGGATAAAAACCCACTGGGAATCATTTAGAATTAGGTAGGGAATGCTATTGATTTTATCCAGAAACGTTGTCACTCTGCTTGATGACTTGTTGCTTTACTTAAAACCATCCTCGCCCTTAGACTTGTCCATTTTACACTTTACCTCCTTATGAGGGAAGTGCCCTTTTTGCCCCGGAGCTGAGTTCTGACTGATGGCGAATTGACTGATGTCCTGAAGACGAAGACTGAACCTGTGCACTGACCTAAACCTTGGAGGGTAATTAAGACAATGCATTTGTGATTTGTCTGTTTGCTTTTCCTTTCTAGGTACCAACTGCTTATTTTTGACAGAGACCTTAGTTAGATGTTTTCCAAATTAGTGTTCTAAATTGTTATGCATGAAGCCCAACATGCGAATGCTAATCAGTGGTTAGGACATGTGTTCACCAAAACTGATGCAAATAGACAAACGATCGAGACTATGCTTTGTTGAACTGACGCGTTATTGACACTCTGTTGAATTTGATTTCTGTTCACGCCGTGTTATGTTCTGATGTTTGTGATTCTCGCTTTACTGAAATCTTACCAAAATTGCCATATCGTGACTATGCTATTATGTTTCTTGGTGTTGAGATTAACGCAGCTTCTTTTAGATTGTAATTAATAGGGAATAAAATGTATAAAATTATAGTAAACTGGTGTGGTTATTCATGGCTCAAAGGTCATGGTAGCATCTTGAATTGATTAATGACTTTGACTAGAGTGAAATGTATTGTCGTGATAAATATTGATGACATTATTGACATACTGATTGACACATGGATTAGTTATCTCGTCCTAAGGTGTCTCTCAACTGGGTCAAAAGATTAATTGGCCTAAAACGAGTCCTGATGTGTAATAAATTATCATAAAGGGACGCGTTTGAAAATCTATCTTTTTAATGGTAATGGATGGTGATTGAAAGCACTGAAAGTAACTGAAAGCACTGCACTGGAAAAAGAGTATGTATTCTGTCGCAAGCAATGCTCAATAGAAGTATAAAGTCAGTGGCCATTCAGCCCTTAGCCTGCCTCCAGGGTCTTGTCACCAGGGTTTCAATGAGTGTTGGCTGTGGTGATAGGGAAGAAGCGCTGGTCTGTTACTGGGAACTGGTCAGAGACTGTGAACTTGTTCATTATTGACCTAAGAACAAACCAATGACTTATGGTGGCTTTTGGTGTGGAAGAAGCTCCAGAATAAGGGCAAGACGAGATCTTTGTCATCTCTTTGATCTAGAGCCTAACAATTGAACAACTCAGTCAAAATCTAGGGTTACACTCAAGGGATTGAGTAAATTGAAAATACATGGAATAATTTGTTTAAATATGTCACACTGACTCTGTTGTAGTTACAGTGCTAGCATCACTTGCTTCCTACACAATAGAACGCTGTGACCTAAAAGATGGAAGCCTCCATGTTTTATTCTCAGAATGTAGTGGGTATCACTGATGCAACTGATATTCCTGGTCACAACATCCAAAAGAGAGACAGAATTAGAAGGCCTCACTCCTTCAAAGAAGGGGCACATACTTACAGCAGCCCTTTCCAGTGGTAAAATTGTGCTGGTGGGTGTCACCTAGCCCCACTGGTACTCGTTCTAAGGACAGGCCCACTGAAAGAACTGCATTTTGAC
This sequence comes from Pleurodeles waltl, assembly GCF_031143425.1. Lineage (NCBI taxonomy): Eukaryota > Metazoa > Chordata > Amphibia > Caudata > Salamandridae > Pleurodeles > Pleurodeles waltl. The sequence continues at coordinate 677,669,569 of NC_090450.1, read as the reverse complement.
AGCATTAGTATTACGTAAATAATATGAGACTGGTGCCGCTAATCTGTCTACTCAATATGAATTGGCTCTCGTTTCGCCCTGAGAGTGTGTGTGTACGCGATCAAGAGCATGGATGTGTGCGTCCGGGCTTTATGCGAGGTCGGCGCTCAGCAAGGGCAGTACTTAAAAACAAACTTTGAAACGGGCCCCTACCAGCAGTGCTTAATTTGAGCCGGTGGGTGGTCTCCGGTGCGGGCAGGCAATTTTTTTCTGCCTCAAGCATTTACTGCGACTAAAAGACACATATGGGAAATTCGAAGGAAGAGAAAAACGTAAAAGCGTCACAGTGAGAGAAAGCAGAAACCTGCGGGAGTGAACTAGAGGGGCAGTGGATGCCTGTAAATGGATTAAAAGGGCCGAGATGGCTTCTGGACTACGCTGCCTCAGTTATCATTTAACTGAAGCACCCGCTTGTTTCGGAGGAGAGCTTAGTGTACTGGCATATTTTTATTTACAAATAAAGCACTGCCTACCAGGCCATTCCTAAATCCTAAACTTTGTAATGATATCTTTCTCGGCTATGGGCCCTGATTTTACCATTATCGTTTGGCAATTTCACACCAGTAGCAAGCTATTACGAATATAACTCCATGGAAAGGGGAATTACCATGTGTGACTGATGTTTTCAGTCATAACACCATACGGACTTCGCCATTCCACAAGGTTTACCTCAAACAGAAACCACTTCTTATGACTAGATAGGAAATGTATGGGTGGATCTGTGAAGGAGGAGGGTGTGGGAAGTAGAGGAAGGAATGTTAAATTATTTCTGGCAGGCGGGGTTCAGAGGATGCTCCCCATGTATAAAACAACCACAAATAAGACTTGGCTGCTACTGCAGCCATAGCACAATGCGATTTTTCTGGCTTTCGCCTGCTGGAAAAATCGAGTCACGTTCACCCAGAAAAAACAGGAGTGGGAGAACCTAATTACTCTGAATCATATGGAGCTGAATTCCCCGAAGTAATCCCACTCCACCTGACACATAATCAGGCACATTGTGTGCAACAACCCTTAAAGTAATCCCAGTCAGTGACGTATTCACGCTTACATTTCACCGTTTCTTTTCATGTTGCTTGGTGTATGTGACCCTATTTCTTAAGACTATCTTCTTTTCCCAGGTGTTGCGATTCTGCAATTTTGTTTTTCATGTACCATATGAGACTTGTTTCTCGCAAGCTGCAAACTGTGTTGCCTCTTTCTGTCAGGGCGAGTCCAGGAAGTGGATGAACGCTCATGGCGGCACGACTGAGGACTCTGGAGTAGACTGGGCAAGACTCTGACAGTGCCAGTCACTGGGTTGCTGCATGTACATCCAATCCTTGGCCTCTCTTCAGAGTGCATAGAGCGATGGTCACGTATGCGCAAAATGTAATTACGATTTTCTGGGAAACTATGTGAAGGTTTCGAAATAAGGAAAGCACCTCGGGAAACATTTTAGGGTGCTCCCCCCGCCCCCTTGTGGGAAACTGGCCTGCTAGCTTTTGTTTTGGCATTCTCTATAAAAGCAGAGATGGAAGAGGGTGATGCCAGCTCTGGGAAGTGTGCAGCAATCTCCTAAAAACATTTTTGGACACCTGCCTTTGTCTCATTTTTTTTTTTTCGTTGTTTTTTTTTTTTTAAACAAATTAAGGTCTGACATCGGCGAATCAAAGCATGCCTTCAGCACATGAAAAATCCACCCTTGCAAAAGGATCTTTGAAGGAAAGAATTCCAGATCTGGAGGGAATGTGTAGGCTGCGGTGGGTGTAAGGTTGATGCTGTCGAGTTTTTTATGACACCAAAAGTACAAAATACTGTGACCAAAGGTACAAAATACTGTGACCAAACGTACAAAATACTTTGAGCGGCAGTGTACTTGTAGGAGAAAGTATTACGCGGTATGCAAATATAGCGCAGTGTGCTACTCACCGAGAAAGCGCTTCAAAGCCTCTTCAGGGGTCTTAGCCGCTATATAAATACATTGAGATTAACAAGTTACACATATAAACGTGTATACAACAAAAAGGCGATCTGCGGTGTAACTCGTGGTGGTATAATTTGCTTTAACGGAAAGCTCCTGTGCAGCAGTGCCTTATTCTACACCTCACTGGACAACGGACCCTGTTTCTGACTTCAGGCGCCATGTTCTTTATCCTGCATCATTCTTGAAGTGCAACGTAGCGGTTTCACAAGTCAACGCTTATCCACTTCCTTCCTGGATTCGCAGAACTGCAGAAGCGTGAATTCTATGATTTTAGCCTAAGTATCTGCACAGCCTTTGCCCTGAAAGGCCTTTCTATCTGCCGCAGCATAGCACCGGGGGCAGGCTAGCATACCTCTGAAATGTCTGTAGGGCTGGGGTTAAGTCCCTTGCTTGTTTCACGTCTGCCCGAACCTACCAGGCTTTCAGACACAGTGAGTCTGGGGCCGTTTTTCGAATGTCCTTACAAATCTGCACGTTCAAGTAGCCTCTCCCTTCAAGTGCTAAAAGCATGTACTCGGTGCTCAGTTTGCATCCAACAGTGATGGGGCACCAGTGCTGTGACTCTGATGAACCACTTCTTTACATTCATTTGATTGGGCAGCAGTTGTGTTAGCCCGCCTATGCTAATGGTGACATGTATCAGATACAGCAGGCAGGAGTTTTGCATTTGTTAATTCCTTGAAAATGGCTTTTACATTGCAAATTCTCTGGCATAAAAGTGTTTTACATTGTAAACTTTGTGACAAATAACATAGGAGGAGAGCTTCACCTTGTTTAACACTGAGACCTTCATACACGGCCCACGAGTTAAGGAAAACCCAAGAAGTCTTGTACTCTTGGAATGTTATGTTCAGTACTTAGTTTGTGTGGGGGCGTGGCCGGACGCCATTTGGGGATGGCCGCCTCCTGCTGAGCTCTGCAACCGCAGCGGGAGTCGGGAGAGCCGGCAGCTTCATTTAGGCGTTTCTTGTGTTCCTGCAGATAGGAGCACTCGGGGGAACATGCCTGGAATGGAACACTCCCCTTGAAAGGACTACAGAGGTACTTTTACATCCTCTCTGATGATTTTTATGGTGGTCGTGTGTGAATTTTCATTGCAGCCGCCATCATGTTTTTTCTTTCACCTCACATTTCTCCTTTTGGAATATGCTTTGATGCCTGAAGGACTCTTTTTTTGCATTTTTTGACCTACAGATGTAGGCTTTTATGTTTTCTGCTCGTTGTGCCTTACCTTTTGGAGCAATTTTGTCCAGATTTACCTTGTTTTTTTCGTTCTACTCTCTTACCTGAGGTAAACCTTCACTTTATATGGTATATACTTTATGAAATTTTGGGCAGAATTATATAATGTTTGCTTATGGGCAGATCCAGGAACCTTCAGTTGACTAACAACAAAGTACAGTGTAATAAGAATCCTGATAATATTCCCTTATCAAACTCCCTTGCTCCTTTATCAAATATGGAGACTACAGGAGCTACTTCTCTCGATGTTACACCTTCTACACCTGTTTCTCCTCATGCTCTTGTGAATAAAGTTCCATCTAAGCTTCCGGTAATGGTCTCGACATCCACAAATAAAAGAGCTAAAAAGGATCCTCCATCCCCTATTAAGGTGGCAGATACTTTATCTATGGAATTACTTCTTGTGGAAATAAGAGCGCTCAAACCTTATATGGAGGATACCAATAACAAATTACAAATATTGGATGACAAATGGTCTCTTGTGGAGAGTAGAATCTCTTGTGTGGAACAAAGAGTGGAAGTGCTAGAGGACACAGTTACATCGATACCATCTTTACAATCTGAAGTTGCTGTGCTGAAAAAGCATGCAAAGGATATAAAAAATCGGAATCGCAGGAATAATTTACGCATTTATGGTCATCCTGAAGGAATTGAAGGCTCAGACCCTTTATCTTTCTTTCAGGCATTTTTGCCCAAGATTCTGGACTTGCCTATTTTTCCTGTTATGAATATACAACAAGCACATAGGCTTGGTCACCCTTCACATTTGACTTCGACGTCAAGGAAACCAAGATGAATAATACTGTATTTTTTGGAGTATACAGACTTGCTGAAGGTTCTCAGAGCAGCAAGAGCTAAGGGTTGGTTCACGTGGTCAGGGTCCAATCTCTTTTTTGCTCAAGATTATGATAAGTCGACGGCAGATAAACGGAAGAAATTTCGAGATATGCATCCGGCATTGAAGTCGCTTAATGCCCGATATGGTCTTTTTCATTCGTGCTTGTTCAAGGTGACATACAACAATAAGACTACAACATATGAGGACCCAATACAACTTCAACAGTTTATTGACTCTTGCAGAGGTGAAACAATGGACACTTCCAAATTATCAGAGAATTGATTATTAAATTATTAGTTTTTTCTTTTTTTCCCTTTTATCTTGCACATATTTAAGGGAGGTGCCCTTTGTTGGTTCAATGTAATCTTAACAGTGTTCAATTATTTGGGAGATTTAATTGTTTCCTCTGTTTTCTCTCTTTTTAGATCTTTTATACATTCAGTGTCCCAGTCTTTTGTGGTTGCAACCTGTGTGGTCGGATCTCCCTTCCTTTCCATGTCTGTGGTTATGAAGTGAGGGTTACGTCGTCCTCCCTTTCTGGTTTCACCACCCTCACGTTGTTTTTGTCTCATAGGTATGTTTTTACTATCCGTTCATTGTTCTTTATGTAGTATTAATGTTTTCTTCTATATTACATTATCTTTGTCTTTTTAATTTTATTTTCTCTTCAATCTCTTTCTTCTCTTCTCTTTGCTCACTTGTTTATACTTCTATTATTCACTTTTCCTACACTAAATATTTTCTTTTGGTTCAATTTCTGCATACTAATCAATGGTCATTATGCATTACTTTCATGATCATATCACTTATTTTCTATATTAAATGACAATTAGAATTCTTTCTTGGAATGTTAAAGGTTTGGGATCCCCAATAAAACGTCAAAGAGTTTTAACTCATATTTTAAAATGAAAAGCTGATATTGCCCTGTTACAAGAGACTCATATAACAAGTGCTGAGGTGGCCAAACCTAAAAGACAGTGGGTGGGTCATGTGTTTGCCTCTCCAGGTACGGGGAAAAGAAATGGGGTTACTATACTCTGTCATAAAGCTTTGAATATTTCTGATTTTTCTTAAGAGTCTGATGAGCAGGGAGATGGGTTATAGCTACAATGAATATTAATAAAGTACCTTTAACTATATTTAATGTTTATGCTCCAACCCAATGTGATAAATCTTTTTGGAAAGAAATATTAGCTAAGTTAATGACTCTTTCAGATGATTATTTAATTTTTGGAGGAGATTGTAATGTGTTCATGGACCCCTTCTTTGATCGTAAATCTAACTCTAGATTTGTACCATCCACCATATTTTCACAGTTTACCTCCCTGATTGAACAAAGAGCATTAACAGATGTTTGGAGATTGTGTAACCCCACATTACAGGAATTCTCTTTTTTTTCACCAGTGCATTCTTCCCAATCAAGGATTGATTATTTATTTGTATCACAACATCCCGTGCAACATGTTTTGAATTCAGAGATTGGTACCATATTAATATCGGCTCATGCTCCAGTGAGTTTGGATCTTAATATTTTACCACATAAACAGCCAAGTAATAGATGGAGATTTAATAATTTATTATTTCTTGATACTAATTTTACTAAGTTTTTTGAAAATTTTGCTACACAATTTTTTGTAGAAAATGATAATCCCCAGCTATCTGTTCAGATTATTTGAGATTCTTTCAAAGCAGCCCCTAGGGATTTTATTATCTCTTTTGTTGCCATAAAACGGAAAACGGCTAATAGAAAGTTATTTAACTTAATGGATTGTATTAAACAGCTAGAATTTTTTTATTATTCCTCAAAGTCCGAAAATTGTCTTAAGAAATTACTTTAAGCTAAATTCACTTTTAATAAAAATGCGACTGATATTGCTAATTCTTATCTTCTTAAATCCAGAGCTAAGTATTATGGGGGCCAAAATAAATCAGGAAAACTTTTAGCAAATTATCTTAAAATCAAAAAAGATAGAACAAGGATTGAATCTGTTTATAATTCTTCCCACCTTTTGCTACACAAGAACGAAGATATCTTAGATGAATGTGGTCATTTGTTTACACAGTTATATACACCTGAGTCTGTTCCCAAGCAGGAGCTTATTGGGGATTACTTATCTACTATTAATACACCTATACTTTCCTCTTCTGAGTTTACTGATCTCGACAATGATATTTCTATTAGAGACATTCTGGATGCACTAAATCTTATTAAAAAAGGCAAAGCTCCCGGCCCTGATGGCTTTACTATTGAATTCTATCTACATTTTTCTAAATTATTAGTTCCAAGATTAAATAATCTTTTTACTTATTTTGTTAACACAAAATCTTCTGGAGGATCTTTTCAGGAGGCTTTAATTCTCGTTATACCAAAAGATAACAAGGATCCAAAGTTTTGTAAGCACTATAGACCCATATCTCTAGTGAATTTAGATTATAAAATTTTTGCTAAGATTATCGCTATGCGTATGGAATTGATTCCTCCTAAGCTAATTGGTAAGGAACAATCTGGTTTTATTAAAGGACGTCTATTATCAGATAACACATGACTATTTTTTAACATACTAAATAAATCTGCGACATATAAAGAGTCACTTTTTGCAATTGCTCTTGATGCTGAAAAAGCTTTTGATTGTGCTAACTGTTTTTTTTTATTTTTCCGACGCTTTCTTGGTTTGGCTTTGGAACTAAATTTATAAATCTTATCTTATTAAAATATTCCTCTCCTGAAGCTGCTATCTATTTAAATGGTCTCATCTCTCCCTCGTTCTCACTTCATCGAGGAGTTTGTCAAGGATGTCCGTTATCACCACTTCTGTTTGTTCTTGCCTTGGAACCCTTTTTATTGAAACTTAAGGCTAATTCAAATTTATATGGTTTCCGGTTCGGAAAGAGACAGATAAAATTCTCAGCTTATGCTGATGATATTTTACTTTTTGTGTCGAATCCAAAATCTTCACTTCCTTCTTTTCTTTCTAAGGAAGAACATTTTGCTTCTATTTCAGGATATAAGTTAAATAAAGAAAAATGTGAAATTCTCCCCTTAAATAAATTCTGCCTTCCGGATGACTTTAAATCTTCTGAATTTCACTGGAACAATGACAAAATTAAATATCTTGGTTTATGGTTTAAATCTTCATTTCAGGATACAATTTCTTGTGACTTCTTTCAACTATTCTCTAGCCTGGAGTCTCCTATTTCTAAATGGAACCCTTTATTTCTATCCTGGTGGGGAAGATCAGATTCTCTAAAGATGATGTTACTTCCAATCATTCTCTTCTATTTGTCAAATATTCCAATTAATATTCTGAATAGCTACTTCAAGAGGTTGAACTGTATTTTAACCAAATTCTTATGGAATAATAAGAGATCCAGAATGTCTCTTCAAAATAAATGAGACCTCAAATGCACGGAGGAGTTAATTTTCCGAATCTCCGCTCTTATCATATGGCTTTTTCTCTGAAGCAGGCTTCCTGTTTATTCACCAAAGATGTTTCCACTTTTTTGCCTTATGGGTTGAGGTTGAAAAAACCTTTGTTGCTCCTTTTACATTTACGGAAGTATTAACTCTGTCAAAAAAGCCTTCATTTATTTCCCTCTCGATTTTGAAAAATACTTGCAGAATTCTACAACCTATTTTTGTTTCGTATGATACAGACAGACTCCAATTTCTGCTTTCGTCAATCTGGTACAACAAACTCATCAAGTTAAATAATAAAACCATTTACTAGAAATCATGGCATTTGAAGGGGTTGAAATGGGTCCACCAATATTTTGACAATGACTCCCCTCTTTCTTTTGAGCAAGCACATTTTCTATTTTCACTTCCATCCTCTTTTAATAAGAAATATGTTGCCCTAATACATGCTATAAATACTTCTTATCAATCTTTCTCAGTTCAGCAAGCACCATTGGTTCGTTCTTCTCCAATTAGGAGCCTCAGCCTCCCATTATGCTTCTCATGTTGTGTCTTTTAGGAAATTGAACTGGTATTGTTTTCTTTTCTCTCTTGTTATCAAATGTATTTATATCTTTTGAATATTGCATGCATTTTCAATAAACTTTCTATTTTCAAACTTTAAAAAGTACTTAGTTTGTGTGAATAAAAGTACTTTTCAGCCCCAAATTTAGACATCTTTAGCAGTCTGGTAGAGTTCCAGGAATCACTAAAAATAACTTTAAAAGTAACATTGGGAGATGGGATTTGGCCCCACACCTGTAATGACATTCTTCTACCTTCATTTGAATGTCCAGAAGCTGTTTTTCACTTTCTTAGTAGTCACTTGTTGTGGACTGTGAAGCGCTGATGCACTTCTATGGAGCAGTATTAACTTAGTGTATATTTTCCTCTAAATTCCCTAAAAGAACCCAACGTTGCTTATTACTAAAATCGTTCTCAACAAAAAAATGTTTGATACTGTGGAACAGCCCGCTTGTTGTGATATAACCTACTGGATATTCCCTGTATTAAAGACGACTGCAGCACTTATACATCACGACTTGGAAGTATCACTGAGTTTCTTTTTTCACACATCATCAAATTTGAAGATGGCTGGCTAGCCCCACATGATTCTGAGGGGAATTCCTCCTGTTAAGATGGCTGTGACATCAAGATGGTGCACAGGTCATATTAAGTGAGGATATTGCCGTGGCGATCTGGGAATGCTGGTCAGGTTGCGAGAATCCTGGTAGCCTGTACACCATAGTCTCCCACCATTCAATTCGTATCTATGAAAACCATAAACACATTTAAGAAGCCTCCCCGTCCTTGAAAATATACCTCATTCATGTTTAAAAAACTAAACATGTCTTTGAAAGCGCTTCAACGCCTCGTTAGGGGTAGTAATCGCTATATAAATGCAATTACGATTAACATTTCTAAATGTCCAAGACTGGCTTAAACAGGAGTTTAACATGGATCATTTTTCATGGCATATAAGGCATGGAGCCAGGTCATCACATTTTAACTTCTCATGTGAAACAGCTATTTTAAGAAAAATATCTTTCTCATATTATTTTTATCCTGTTGCAAATCACAGCGAGGAGCAGTGCAGCTTTGCTATTTCCCTTCACAATCTCCATGTTGCAATTACCTGAAGTTTAGGAAGAGTGTGATTGCAATGTTTGTATCTAGAAACAGGTCATACAGCTGAGCTGCAGAATTAAGGGACTGTGAAGCAAATAATACAGTGTGTATTCTTACAGAACAATTGAGTGCAAACTTATACACCAAAAAGGGGCAAACAAAGTCGAAGCCCATGCAGCTGTTACAGAATGACTGCTTGACAGTTTACACAACAAAGTGAATTGCCTCAAAAATACGTCACTAATTGGTGGTATTTTTACTTATTCATACTTTGTTGTATAAGGTCTAATAATACATTTTTTAGTTTCTACTTACTAAAGTTTATAGGTGTAAATGTTATCCAATGATTAAAGGCCGAGCTGGCTGTGCAGGGGTACAAGTGCATGCCTGCAACCAACACTTAAAAAATTAATCAGTGAAGTGTGAAAAACCAAGCACGCTGTGTAGAGGGTCCGGGCAACCACGCGTTGGTTTACAGAGGTAAAAACTAGACCACCTAATGCTCTAATTTTTATGGTAGCTTGGTCAAGCAGTAAAGTTAACCTTGGAGAAATGCAAAGCATTTGTTGTACTCACAGTTTCAATAAATGAGGTCAGACACTTAAAAGAATAACTCAAGACCAATTTAGAAAAATACTTCCGATTTTTATAAAACTTGTAAGATCAAGATCATCAAAATTGGGTATGTACTTTATAATTTATGAATTTTCAAAGTTTAGAAAATGTCTCAGTTCTGTGCATAATTACGCACCATAGGAATCAGTGGAGAAATACTTTAAAAATGCATATAAAATCAGGCAATGTGTTTACCAATGTCTTCTTTTGCAGATAGGTTGAGGTCTTTGGAGGACCAGCTGGAGAAGTTCGAGTGGCTCCCAGTTTCAGCTGGAGCAGCTTTGGAAAATCACTGGAGCTGGTGCAAGGCCACTGCGGTGGACCACTTGGAACAGAACTGCACAGGTAGACTTCAAGGTGAGTCTGGTGGGTCCCCTTGGAGTGTCGACATCACAAGGGGCGGGAGACCCTTAGAACACAGCTAGAACTTCAGAGCACGTCACAGGGCAGCCTGGTGCAGAGTGAATCAGTGAGCCAGGAGCTGTAGGCAAAGGTGCCCTTGGAAGCAGGAGGTAGGTCGCTTTGTGGGTGGCTTGCAGGTCAGCAGGGGCACTCTGATGGGAGGTCCTAGTGTTTTCTGAAGTCCCTTGACTGGGGTTTCCTCCTGGTCTTTTTTCAGTCCAAAGTGGAATGTCCTTCTGGGTGTCCAATGCTGAGTGACCAGTACCTGGGACTATTGAATGGTTTGGCCACTGGAGCTCACAGTGCCACCAAATTTGGCACACTGGTGGGTCTTGTCCTCGTGGTCTGTCTGGTTAAATTTGGTCTGGCTGTGTTGCCCGGTTCCTTGGTCAGCACCGCGTCAGTGAACTTGACTTCATTGATATTTTGGTCTTTGTTACAGGAGAGCCATGCCTTCACTCTGAAGGGAGACCATCAGTGATTTTTAGAAGAGTGGAGGCCCTCTGGGGGGTTGTAGAGTCTGTCTGATCTCCAAGCAACCCCTCAGCAACGATTGTAGAGTCCTGGGTGCCCAGGGTAGGGTTTGTCACCTTCTTTTTGGTGCAGCAGGACTTCAGGTCTTGAGCCTTGGGTCTTCTTTGATGCTGGTCTTCTTGTGTCCTTGGAATCTGAATCTCTGATCTAGGGGTGCCCAATAAATACTGTATTTAATGGGCATTTAGGGTAGTACCTAGCAGTGACCAATGGGTCATCTGCCTTAGGGTGGCTACATCCACTAAGCGACCATTTCCTGTGGGCAGAGGTCACTTCCCTACACCTGATTGGCTATTTTCCTTCCATAAAGATGGAGGGAAATTAAATAGAGGGGTCACCTTTCATGCAACACCTTAGGGGTAGGGCAAGCTGGGGCTGACCACTCTTCCTGTCCTTTGTGTGTTTTCCCGCCATTGCTCCCACCAAAAGTGGGGGTTTGCAATGGGGGCAACCATCTGCTGCTAGCAGCAGGCTTAGGGGTTGAGCTTCAAAGGTGGTAAACCCTCTGAAGCTCGCTAGCAGGCCATTGCACATTCCTGAGGAAGGAGGTGGGACACCTCCACCCAGGAAAGGCTTTGTTCTGGGACCCCGAGAGCAAGAACTCTCACCCCAGGGTTCCAGAATCTTGTCTGGTGGTGACAGGTTGCTTGTGACTGGCCAGCAATCATGCCAGTGTTAGTTAGCTTTGCATGAGGCACCTCTAAGGTGGCCCCTGGGTACATTTTGCAATAAATCCAATACTGGTACCAGTTTAGATTTTTCATTCTGAGTTGTTTGGTACCAAACAACCCAGGGTACAGAGCGGCCATCATGTAGCTGTGAAACTTGTACTAACCAGTGTCCAGCACATGCATTTAAAATGGCTGCTCTGTTCACATACTATGTCCCAGGTTTTGGCAAGGACACATCAGGGACATATTGCTCCTGCATCTATGCCCACGCATACAGTATAGTACACTGTGCCTTAGGGCTGGAAGGCCTGCAAGAGGGGTGACTTACCTATATTGCATGCAGTGTGCAGTGGACAGGGCACATGAGCTATGTGCCATGTCGAGTTTGCATTTTAGGATTGCACAAGGACACTCAGCCTGCATTGGCAGTCCTGGGTACACTTGGTTGCATGGCGCTGGAGGGTGACACAATCTGTGCTGCCGTCATCAGGGCTTGCCCTTAGTACCCCATGCCCTGGGTACCTAAGTACCATTTATTAGGGATTTATAGTGGCAGCTAAAGGTGTTGCCAATTGTGCCAATGCATCACTTTTGGGAAAGAGAACTGGCCCAGGGAACCTGGTTAGCAGGGGCCCTGGACACTAACAACTTTGAGACCACAAGGAATACCAGGCAAAAAGTGGGGGCTAACCATGACAAAAGAGGCCTTTTCACACACTTGCTAAGCTTCACAACTCAAAGACAAAAGAACATCTAATAATCCAGTGTAAAAGCATCAACTCAATGTGAACAATGCTGAAGTCAATATCCAGTCCACCATCCATAACCAATACAATAGGGGATGCTATAGAGGCAGGCCACCATGGAACAACCCCGCCCCCCAGTAACAGGGACTGTGCAGCACCTTATTGAGGCCAGACTACAGATCTGAATACTATAGGGAAGATAGTAACATATAAATTGGTTTATAAGGAAGAATAAGTGAGGTTGGAAAAACTTATGTGGCCGGGGTGTTGAAAAGTAGAGCACAATGAAAGTGGGAGCGGGATGGAGAAGTGAGCTGGAACACAATCAACTTCCACAGTTAGAAATTCCTTGGTCCAGGGTTCATGCGTTTATCCTAGAACCCACAGAGTTAAACATAAGGAGAGTGATTCTCACTAATCTCTATATTGGCTGAGATCACAATGGTATACCTGGAAGCATCATCTGAAGCTGCCAGGGAATTACTGTGGTGTACGCTTCTCAGCTCCATCTTGTACTCTCAAATTCCACTTGAAAGTGGAAAGGCGAACAGACATATAACTGATCCTACTTCCGTATTGATTCATATAGGTTACGTTCCAGGGTGTGTGTCAAAAGGGGGTTCATTGGCTCAATAGAAGCTACCTCATGGGGACCTCCCGGGAGGAAGGTGTACCATATTGGGTCACGTACCCCTCCTGCACTCTTCAACAGGATAAAAAGGCTGCCACCTAGAAGGTAAACATACACTTTGTGAATCCACTTAGAACTGGTATGGGGGTCCTGCAACCTTCAACTTCCTAGCCAATGCAGCCACCAAGAAGGCCCATCTCTCCTGCCTCCCTAAGGCTTGCATGTATATGCCCGAGGGCTAACTCCGTACAGACCCCAGGGGATGTGTGAGCCACTGTGTTGCAGATGTCCGTCATTTAAAGGTGATGAAATATATTACTAGTTAGGCGCGCCTGTAGCGACCCACCTCAAACGCCCACCATTAAACTGCCCATCCCTTTTAAATCCCGGTCTCATTCGTTAGGGCCGGAGTACGTCTTCAGTCAGCGCTACAATGGTCATTCTACAACTCGGGTATTTCCTTAGGAGCATACAGGCTGGTTGGGGGAGCTTTTAGAGCGGAATTGGCTGCCATGACCCAGCCACGCCACAGTAGGTTCTTTCTAGTTGAGGGCTACCTCAGTAAGGGGCTGGTTTCAAATATTTTCCCCAGGGGTGACTTTGGGTTAAGTCAAAAACGCATGCTGGAACAGCATAATTAATGTCTTGGATCCTCCTATACATCACCGTATTTAAGTAACAATCCACATTGCATGATGCTTGCGGCTCTCCCTCGGAGGAGTAAATCCTAATCTGTGGTTTGTTGTTTTTCCCACTTGTTTAGGGGATTTCTTTATCCTTGTTGAGATAAAACTGGCTCAATAAATTCCGATTTCAGCTTTTGACTGCTTTGGGATTTCTAAATCTTAAATCCTGTGCCCTTTAAATGACATAATCCGATATAAAAGGCTCTCCTCGGTTTGCGCCTTTGTCCAGCTATTACTTTTTCAGATTGGGAATTTGGTGCTGACAGCCATGCAAAAGGAAGGTTTTGCAACTCTCGGGCAAGATTGGATGAAAGAACCTGCAGCGACCAGTGACCTGCAGATGGCACCCGAGTACAATTTACATTGGCACCAGTTTTTTTTACACATTTTATGCTTATACTGTAGGAAATGTAGCCACAAGCTTTCCGCAACTCGTGTAATTTAAAGACTTGTGGGCGTGTGTGATAATGGAGAAAACAGATCATGAAAACGCTACATGATACATGTGACGTTCACTACTTAGAAATGATTTCCATTCTGTACTAGAGCTATCCATAAAGAAAACCTGGTTCTTGAATAAACCTGGTCCAAAATGTGATTTTACATGTTTTTGCTAATTACATAATGCACATTAAGCCAATGGGCTTAACATCATAAAACACGTAAAATTGTTCTACAATATGTAAACGCAGCAACACAGTGCTCACTTTTTTCCCCAATCCAAAACCTACTGTAATGGTGCTAACTAAAACCTGTTTGGCCCGGTCCCGTATGCGCCAAAAACAAATTTGTTCCATGTTTTTGCAAGATCGTAGCTTATAAGAGCTTTTACTTATCGCGACAAACGGTGGAAGCCCTCTGGTGTCCTGTCTGGCACAAAAGTAATGTCTGCCTAAAGTGTCACTGACATAAAGAGTGACCCTAGAATCACAAGAATGAGAGGCTTCTGATGTTGGGGTGAGAATGCATGGTGAACGGGCCTGTCCCCTGCACTGAGTGACCAACTACATGTGTGTACAGACTTTTATTTTGGCCCTGGCGTCACACTACTCTAATGTGTTCCCCGAGCTCAAGGTCTGTCCACAACAATGTGAGAGCCAATATCAGTACTGAGGCCAGGAAAGGTACAACAGGCATGCTCTCATATTAGGCATTGGACTACTATCCTTGGGCTGGGTCCATCATGTGAAGTGGTGGTAAAAGCATATTGTGTTTTGTGAAGTTGTAGCTCGACAAGACATTTTTATCTGTTTCATTGACAAGGTAGTGTACCTTTCAGTATTGTGTAAAGTTCCACTTTTATATGAAATGCAGACCCTTGTTCTGAAGTCGTGTATACATATCCAGTGTGTGTGTGTAGAGCTCTCTGCTTTATAAAAGTCTGAGTACTGGTGCCAGTGAGATCCATTTTGGATGCCATTTGTTTAGCATAGAACAAGAAAGAGAGTGATGATAGCTTCCTCAGACAGTGGAAGTGTATTGCCTGCATTCCTGTTGCTAGAGGCTGGAGACACAGATACTTAAGTGAGGGGGATGAAGACAGGGCTAGCTTTAGAAATTTCATGAAGACTGTTAGCAAAGGGCTGCTGATTGTATCTTCATAAATGGTAGATGGAACAGTGCTTAATTTGAGCCTGTGATTTCCAGTGCTCAGTACTGGCATTTAATTGTCAGCACCGGCTCTAGTGACAGCCCACGACATGGTGGCATTGTCTGCCTAATTTTGAGATGAGTACAACATGAGTGTTTAATAGCTGAGGCTCACAGTCTGAATTGTCAAACTTGTAGGGATGTGATGGTTAGTAGTTGTGTTGGTACTGTAATGGCAGCTCTGGCAGGGGCAATGGGTGATGCAAGCTGGAGGCCTCCCAAGAAGCGCCATGATGCTTACTTTTTTTTTTTTTTACAAATGAAGCGCTGGTTCAACGCTAGAAAGTTTCTAGGCAAGGCTTGTCTTTTTGTCTATCTCTGAGTACTGCTACAGAAAGGTGATGGCAGCCAGGTGCAAAGAACTCACACTTTGCTGTGCCTGAGATTTGGATATTCCTGTTTGGAGCCAGGCCATTGCCACCTGCTGTCAGAACCATCATTTTGCACAAAGTCAGCATCCGTAGAGCAACCCGGATATAACATTTCAAATAGAACCAACCCAAACTGGTTCCAAAGGCTTAGGCAGCAGATCCACGTACCCTGTCTGGAAACTGTTTTAAAGTAGGATTCAAACCACCCTACTTTGTTATAGTTCCGAGTTCGTGATCAGCAAGGAATGGAGTTATCTGCAGAGTACTTGAAAAACGCTTGTTACCAGGGCTGGTGTCTGCAATGCATGACAGCCAGTCACCCGGAAATGAGGGGACATTACCTGAAGTTTGCACTTATGTTGGTGCAGCAGAGGTCCACCTAGAAGCATGCCTGCCTTCTGAGGAAAGAAAGAGTGTGCCTGGCTCTGGAAGGGGAGAGGAGAAGCACTGCATGTTTCCAGCGTGGGGACTTACTAGAGAAAATAAGAGGCTGCCAGGGATCTAAGTATGCTGCGACTCCAGTGTGTAAGTGGGTCTCCACAGTATGCAATTTAGGAGTGAAATTTGAAAACTTTGTGGGTTTTCAACCTCAGGTGTCTGGTGTAGTGGACTCTTGTTTTGGACTTTTGAATTCTCCATGCTCTCATCACCTCGTGGCTAGATTATGCCAACACACTCTAGTGGGGCTTCCGGGCCTACAGCCGAAGAGACTTCAGTTGGTTAGGATGCCACTGCTCTGCTTCTTCTAAAGATCCCTAGAGGGGGTCATATACATCGTCATCCTCATGAGTGGCATTGACTGCTGTTTAAGGAAAATATACAGTTTCAAGGTCTTCTTTTGGCTCATAGAGCCTACTATCAGTCAGGCTTGGCCTGTCTTATTGACAGGCTGACTCCATACCATCCGACAAGATCTGTCCATTCTTCTGATGTCCTCTTGGAAGTGGTTCCTCGTTTTAAAAAGAAAAGTTGTGGAGGCACTTGTTTTTCATAACTGGCGACCACTGCCTGGAATGCCCTTCCTTTTCATATAGGTGCTTTGAAGGAGGAACTCTGCTTTAAGCATAACCTACAAATTTGGCTATTTTGTGCTGCTTATGAGTATGTGTTTTTTTCATTGATGTGTTATTTAGTCAATTTTTATGTGCTGGAACATTGTATGAGTAGCCGTGCACTGTATAAGTACTTTATTATTAAAAGGGCCATGTAGTCTCCCTTCATGTTCCTCAACTTGAACCAGAGAGTATTCTACAGAAAGCAAGAATCAAGTAGGAATCAAGCAAGATCAGCTGCAACAGCACCACTCTTTCAGCAGCAGCGGGCTGCTGATCTTACTTGATTCTTGCTTTCTGAAGAATACTTGCGCAGTTCATGATACAGAGGGTGTAAGACCTATATTTAAACAGGTTTTTAACCCAAACTTGCATTCCACTAATTGTACTGTGTAGTATTTTTAACAATAACTAAGGTGCTTTATTTTACTTAAACAACTGGCACTAAACTGAATTTATGTCTGTATTTATTGTGTCAGTTGGCCGATTGTTGAGTTCTGTTCTCCTGCCTCCACACTGCTCTTCCAAGAAGCCCTTAACTGCTAGCCCTTGCCACTTGGAGAGTCAAGTGCAGAAAGGGTTGTACTTGGGCCACTTTGCAGAGCCGTAGTACAATGGCCGCTTGTAAATATCAACGTCAAACAACGCAGTTGTGGGCAGGTAGCCAGTGTCATGTGCTTCCTCCAACCTCCTTACCCCCCCCTCCACCGCCTTGTCGCCCCATCCCCACCACCCAAATCTGATCAGGGTTTGACACCTAAATGGTGCAATAAACATGTACTATACATAGCTCTGAATTTTGCGTGGTGAAATGGTTTTACTTAGATTCACAAATGGCCCAATGTGCATAGGCTTTTTTGGTCCCAAAGCCTGTGATTCACAAAATTGTAGGCTTTGCAATCACAATGAGTAAGTCACAATATACGAAAGGCACACAGGGAGTCGGAAATTACATTCTGACTGGCAAAGTGCACATTGTGACACTCAGCAACTCACAAAGATAAATGGGGAAGAAAGGGGTGCCTCTGCTTTATTGTGAATCACAATGACTTGTGACTGTAACTGCAGTTGTAAACAGATAGCCCATCTCTTGAACCAGAAGGTAATGGTTTGCGAAGTTGAAGTTGTTTCTGGAGTTTAATTTTTGATCTGCATTTTACAGCTGGGTGCATCAGGGGAAGAGGACAGCAGTCCGCGAGACAGATGCATGCGCCCCATGTTGTCCACTTGCACAATGCCATATCTTATTGTATGTTGCAGGTCCTATCACTGCACATGCAAGGAGGAGGTCTGCTTTCTCTCATTGGAGTCCACGCCTACATTTGGAGGGATTCCCAAACAGGCACTTTGCCCAATCAAAACTTAAGTGCAGGAGTCTGCAAATATAACTGCATCCCATTTTTGCACTGGGAAGGATTAGTAAATCTATTAATGTGCAAACATGGGGCCTGATTTAGATCTCGGTGGAGGGTTACTCGCTTGCAACGGTGCCAGATATCCCGTCCGCCGAAATCTAAATACCATTGTTTTCTATGGTATTTAGATGTCGGCGGACGGGATATCCCTCCCAGTTGTGACGGAGTAACCCCTTCGCCAAGACCTAAATCAGGCTCATATTCTTGGGTTGCATCACAAATACTTCACAAAAAACAGTATCTGTGATGTGGGCCGAAATTAATAAATCAGGCCGTATAATATTCTGCAAAGGTACACAATTAGCCAGGGAAGTGCATGTCTTCTCACACAAACTCAACACAGAACCCTGTACAATCACAGCACAAGCAACAGGAGTGCGATATTCTTAGCAACAATTTCAGAAATGTTTGTTTAAAAACTTTTAAGTTAAGTCTTTGTTATTAGCAGTGTCTGATAAGCACTTTATTAGATGTGTTTGGTGCTGAATTCCTTCCTCTGTGTGAGGACCAATGCAGTTCGGGTCGGCACACAATAGTGTTTTAAGTTTTTTATAGTCTGGATTTTTCACACATTTTATTGCAGAAATTGTACGTAAATGCTCTGCATCGGTTAGTATCCAAGTCAAAAGTGCATGTGGTGTACATTTTAATGCTAAGGGAGACTGACTTTGTCTGGCTGGACTTTAGCTTTGTAGAGACAGCAGGTAGAACCTTGAATTTCTCTTGCGAAATGGGGAACTACCATGAGACTCAATAATACAGGGTCCACTTAAAAAAAAAAAAACAGATGGATCATTCCGATGACCCTGACCCCTCTAACTCATCCAAGTGTTGCTCAGTTTTAAATCTACATCTGCTGAGGAAAGCTATTGAATGAATACTGTCTGATCAACTGACTCTCTAACTGACAGACAAGGGCTATCACACAACCCTCAATCAGTCTTTAAGATGAGCTTCAGCACTGATTCTGCTACCTTAAAATTCTGGGTGGTGTACATCACATCGTGGAAATGATTGACACTTACATTATTGTATTCAATGTATCTACTGTATTTGGCATGATCGACTATGACAAACTAGTATCTATCTTAGAATATCACGGGTCTCAGAGGACCTGTTCTTAATTGATTTTCATATTTTATAACATTTCCTACAAAAAGATCAATGATCATCCTTCTGTTCCAGCCAAAATCAGGTGTGGGGTTCCACAAGGATAGATCCTAGTCTGCATTATTTTCAACGTCTACAAGGAACCAATTAGCCTTATTCTAAAGGAAACAATGTGCAGGTGATTGTCAGCTGTATCTATTAATGTCTAACAAGTTGCCTTTCCCGCCTCCAAAACTGAATGCAAAATAACTTTCTTCGTTTGAATCTAGAAACAACTGCATTTAAACTGGTATCAACATCTGCAAAAAAACTGGATCCCTCACCCCTCAACCTATCATTGTGGAAGGTTTTTCCCCTGCTCTGCACTCTCAGACATATTTCGGGCTACATGATTGGAGCACCACTTACTTCCATCGCTCACATCAATAACCTCCTCAAAGTGGTGAGATGCCATCAACAGTTCATGACGAAAATCTGGCATTTCCTCCCAAATGTGGTGCATACTCGTTATCTTATGAGTGGACCTCGGAAGGGGGGACTTGGTAAAGAATCCTATTGTCGGCGCAACTCTATTCAAAGTCATCGGCCCTCCCACTGCCAGGTTAGTCCACAAAGCAATTCTAAGTGATCATTAGCTAGGAATATCTTCAAACTCTACATCCTCACTCATATCATTGAACATAACAACATTCCACACTACCTAGGTGAGCTGCTGCCCATTTCAGGAGGCTGCCTAGGATTCTAAAGCAAGGACTCACAGCTGTGTGAAGTTCCTACATTCAAACCACTCCACCGCCAGCAAACAGTCCTTCTCAGGTGCTGCTTCATCAGCTTGGAACTTGCTACCAGCCACATCAGAACATAAATGACTTTTTTCACCTTCAGAATAAAATTGAAAACTCATCTTTTCAAACAATTCATACCTCGTTGACGTCATCTTCTATCTTTTCATTTATTGGTAATTAATTATTATCCTTTATGAATAAATTAACCTCTTGGTAACTGGCTTCTGCACATCTATTTATATTTATAACTGTTATGGTTGTTCTCTTTCTGCTCTAGTGGAGAATCTTTAATATTGTTTTTTCTTTCCATCTGATGCAACACAATTATCAGTTTATAGGTTTATGCAAAATACGCTAATACCGCATAATCTTGATGGAGTCATGTAAGTGTTTAAATTATATATTTAAATAAAGGTTGGTGAATACCTTTTCATTACAGAAAAAGACAAAACACTTGCAACCATTAAGGGTGTGGGCGGAGCTCAGAGTTGAAGGCCAGACTCGCACAGGGAGCAAGGAGGGACACTGTACAAAAATGGGAGAGCAGTGAGCTTGAGAGTGTAAGACGTACTGTGCCAGGGGAGAAAACGGTGCAAACAGGAAGTGCAATACACAAGGTACCCACAGAACATTGAGCATCAGTGCACACACCACACACACAACATTGTACAGTTACCCTATGTGGAAGTGCTAGACACTGAATGCAATGCCAGGTATGGGCCAGGTGTGGAAGACAATGAACTTTGAAACTGCATGGGAGTGAAAATGCTCCTCCTAGAATTTGACCCAGTGAATAAGCTGGATCTACTCCATGGAGTTGTGCAAAGAGAATATGGTAGGAATGTGGTTCTCCCCCTACAACAATAACAGTTAAATGGTCCATAAAACTGTACTCATTATTTCCCGATACTAATCCATCACTAATTCTTGTTGGGTTCCAGAGTAGCGTGCTACTCACCAAAAAGCGCTTCGATGCCTCGTCAGGAGTAGTAAGCGCTATATAAATACGATTACAACACAATACAATACAATATTACAGCTCCATCTACTCAAACACTGGCGAAATAAATCTGAGGGTGTGAAGGAAAACTACAGAGCTGTTCTAGCGTTTTCATACTGTGCCAGACAAGATTAAAATTTTACAAAGGTGGTAGAAGGAAGTTCACTATTCTGGGAATACTATGTAAAAATCGTGCCAGAATTCTTTATTTTTCAGTACAGTTTTTCTCAAAATGGGCTCTAGAGTTATTGGTAATAATAAAGACAGTTTAAAATCTGGGTATGAAATGTCAAATTTCATTTTTCTTCAGATCTACATTACACTCGCTTTCTTATTTCAGTCCTGCCACTTCAAAACAGTTACACCATTTTAATATCATACAAAGCTTTATCTATGTAGATGATGAAGTGGAATCACAAAAGTCATCAAGAAACGGCAAGGGCAGTAAGTGCCCCCTTGACCCAAAGAACCAGAATCTGCACTAATGCTTCAAAACTCAGCACTAATTATCAACAAAATATTGGTTTTAAATATGGTTTAAATATAATGCCGAAATGCAATCATTTTGGTTCTAAATATCATTTTTCTAGTTTAGAAATTTTGAATAAATATGCTTAATTCCTGCAAACAAAAGTTTGCAAATTTCCTGAAACAGCATTCAGTTTTCATCTGTGGTAAATACACGTTTGATCAGCAAACATCATCTTATCATTTTCATCAGGTATTCACACATACTACAGCCGAATAAGGACTGCTCCCATCTGTCATCGATATTTATTCTTGCACAAGGCAGGAATTTCTTCCAAGGTTATGCCATAGACAGTAAGAATTATATCAGCAATACCCACAAAAAGTAATGGTTGTCACCATTGTTCTATGAAAATATTACACAATGGAGAGATCCATTTGTATCAAGCACACCTGTAGGAGGTCCAGGGTGGGTTCCACTACGCAAGGGCCACCATTATGCCTGCTATGGCCAGAATTATATCGGAAAGCTTACAATATATTCTTAATGACTGGACGGCTACTCTCTGCCAGGAATACCCAGATGTATGACACACATGCCCACTTAAGTCAAGAATGGGTACCATTTTAACAGCCCCCCCAAATCACGACTGTGAGAAATTGGGTTGCTACTTGACTGGGGTGAGAGCCCTGGTCAAGCAGCAACCACAATCCTTGTCAGGGTAAGGCACAAGCAAACCCCAAATTAACCTTTGCTCAACCCTCTGGTAGCTTGGCACAGAGCAGTCAGGTTTAACTTAGAGGCAATGTGTAAAGTATTTGTGCAACACTTCAAACAGTAATAATTTAAAAAGCACCACTCAAAGAGGATCCCACATCAGGTTAGAAAAATAAAGTATTTTCCAATAAATAAAACAAGACCAAAATGACAAAATTCCAATCAGTAGAACCACAAATATTATCTTTAAATAATTTAGTGAAAATAGGGCCAAAGAATACAAAGCACCAACTCAGGATATCTCGTTGCGCTGGACCGGGTCAAAGTCCCAGGTTCAGGACAAGCGCAATGGAGCGCAGGTCTGCTGCAGTCCCCAGTTTAGTCCAACTGAAGTTTTACCTTATCAAGACAGTGGCAAGAGCCCTGTTCACATTGGAGAGGGCCGCAAGGAGAGCATTGCAGGAGGCTGTTGTCGTAAACTGAAGAGCAGATTGGGTGTCACGGGTGGGTTTGAGCTTCACATTGGCGGTCCCCGACGAGAGGTGGATGCTGGAGTGTGGCATCGGGCTGGCGTCGCGTTACATAGAGTTGCGGTGCAAGTAGTGAGGTCTTGGTGCAAACGGGCCCGTTAGCAATCACAAAGAGCCCAAAAGCTTGATTTCAACTCACTGAGCCACACCAAGGATCAAGGACTTAAAGGCCACCACTCGGGGGGTCAAGAACTCGCTGCAGATGGGTCCAGGGGCCGTACAAGATATTGGGGAGCCTTTTATGTCCCTGAGGCTCAGAGCAGGAGGCCAGAAGACTAGCCCTTGGTGTAGTGTGATTGTATTAAAACATTAGGAATTTGAAGTTTATAGCTTCTTTTTCTCCTTCTCGTCTTCACAGGAGGTACCATGTCAAATGACTGTCACTGATCTGGAATATTGTACCTTACGAGTATAATACTGCACTTGGTGATATTATTCGAAAGATACTTGTATTGTACGTATTATATGATGTTCCTTCTGTTAAATAAAATGTTGATGAGAATATTTGATGGAACATATCACACTTCGAGGGTTTCTTTGCATAATGAAAAATGTGGAGCTTGGATTCAAGGAAATTAATTCTGTAACATTTTGCAGTCTGAGGCCTTCCATTCACAGTGGGTGTGGGTCAAGTAATAGATGGGTGTAGAATCCTAAATAATTAGAACTTGATATGTATAGTTGAACATGGAGGTGGGCGCAAATCCTGTTGTTGGTTTTAATGTATTTTATGTGTTTTTTAATAAAGTTTTTGTATATATTTGTTTCACAGCCCTGGTGAAGCCCTTGTTTGAGGGTAAAAAGTGTTGGCTGGGCTAGATGTTCAGAATGTGAAGGATAAAGTGTTTTGAAGACTCACCCTTATGTATAGTCGTGTGTTTATGAACTAAATGGATGAATCTCTGCACCCATCTGGATGGACTTTAATATGATTACATTTTCTTTCTGCCCTTAATATAGATACTATTCAATTGCCCCAATGAGTATTTGGAGAGCGCTTCCTATTCTGTTTTTGTTCTATATTGCGAAGTCTGTGAGTGGTGGGGCCTTTTTCTAAGGTGTAGAGCTACACAGTAAAATCAGAACACTAGCATTTGTGCAATCACAAACGGCTAACTACTAATCTGTTTGGCTTGTGACCATTAGAGCACCACACAGCCCACAACAAGATGAAGAGCTGGACCTGGGCTCACAATAGCCAACAACAGGCAACAAGCAGAGAATATCCTTAAAACCCCAAACCCAGTAGGAAGGAGAACGAGAAGTTCAACCCAGGCTGCATCCAAGAAGGACAATAGAAGAAGAACACCCACCAGCAAAGGGGACTCCAGAATCACAAAGTAAACAAGTACACACAACCCAAGGCTCAGCATGGAGTACACAAATACCAAGCTACGTACCCAGAGCCGCAAGCCTGGAGTAGCACCATTTCAATATGACGGAAGCCCCAATACAGTACCACACAGCTGATGACAAGCTCAGAAAAAAAGGCCTAGGAACACCACAGCTAAACAAGAGACAAGACAGGCAAACAGTGCAGCACCCCACAAACCCTATGTTCAGCAGGGAGAGTAACAGAAAGTTCATTCCTAGCCCACACCCAAGGCAGAACAAGGGTACATGCACTATTCTGTTTTCTAGTGAACATGTCAGGTACACCACTTTCCTTACTCCCAGGAGAGATCTCACAGAGGAAAAATGCAACACCCAGCACCACTGTGCTAGGGAAATGGAATCCACATGCATCTACAGCAGCTGATAATGACATCCAGAAAGTTAACCACTACCTTAGACCCAAGCCCAACAGGGAGCCAGGGAAAGGCAAGATAAATAATAGAACCAGCTCTAGGTGACCCCCCCATACAAACCCAGCAGAGGGGCGTGGGGCCAGCAGAAACCAAGCCAGAAGTAGAAGAGGGCCAGGAAGTTAGAAAAAATAAGGCACACAAGCCACAGAGTAGGCAAAAAAGGTCCAAGCAGGGATTTCAAAAATAAACAAGCCCCCACCCCATAGAAAGGAAGCAGAGAGTGACTGCCTCTCAAAGAAGACATACAAACAGGTTGCTTCTGTGTATTGGTGTTCATTTATTGACGGGAAGGGAGGGATTGTGTTTTTAGTATATAGTATGGTGTATCACAAATGCAGAAGTGGAGTGATGCTTATGTCAGATTACTAGACATCAACGATATTGTCCATTTTGGACCACTTTCTGCAAAATCTGGAACAGTGATATTAATTCTCACTATATACACCAAAAGATGATATAGATATATTTCTACTTGTCTCCTGTATAAACAAACATTATAAACAATGCATTGATCGTACACTTATTGATTTATTTATAGATAACTGACATGCATTTCAGTCCTTTCTGTGCAAATAATGCAAAGTGCCATTGATTGAGTTAGGTGTGCAGACAGGCAGGCATATAGTACTTTGTAAAAATGTATAAGTGCGGGGGCAACTTTTTTCTGAAGAGCCTGCCAACGGTACTGCAGATTGCAAAGGTTGCAGAATATCTAGGCTGTCTAGTTGTGATTTCACTCACTGCCTCTTTCATCCTCCAACACACACCTACTGTCTCTTCATGTCCCACTTGTGGGTTACTTTCAGATACACTGGAATTATGCAGCAGGGACGGGCCAAATTATGCGGCAGGGTTGAGTCTATTTCTCAGAAAGAAAAGGCTAATTATGTGGCATAATGCAACACATTTTGTGACATTATTTTGATATTTTACACTGGACACTGTCTTTGCATTGTCTGCACCTCGTTGGTACCAGTTTAACACCCAAATACAGCAAAGAGCAACCGAAAGGTGACCAGCCACCCTTGCAAAGGCCTTTCCATTGCGCGGATAAACTTGTCACTGTGTGTCTAGTAACTTTTGAACCGTTTGAGCTAGAACCAATGTTTTTTTTTAAAATGTGCAGATGATGATGTGGCAAATGCAGCAAATCTATAATTATGCGAAAAACGCAATGGCCGCACAATCGCAGAGCTCCAGTGGCCCTGGTTGTTTTCCAGCGGCCCTAGTTGTTTTCCGGCGTTGCTTTAGTTTCACTTTATGTCAGTGTTGTCGTCGTTGTATTTTCTTCCTTCTTTGCCCCATTCTTTGCCTTTCCCTTCTCACCCTGCTTCAAGTGTGCAGCTGACGAAAGTCTCGCTACCCTTACAGATATGACACAATCTAAATTTCATGCCCTGCAATTTCCAAAACACATTTACTGCTGCTGCAATTTGTGTGTGTTTTTTTTTCTTTTTGTGGTGGAGTCACCGCAGTGTTTCGCACACCTCGGCTTCGAACCCGCGAGCGTGCGAGAGGACTCCGTCAGTCTGACGTGGGCCAGAACTGGCACTCCCACATCCTTTGCGAAACCCCCGGTCCCAAGCGTGCTGAAAAGAACACCAAATGATGTTTGGCAAATATATAGTACACGTCCCAAATTGAGCTCACTGCGACTATAAATAACAGCTGTAGCTATTAGTTAACACGAGGGTACTTATTTGTATCTACCTATGAAAGTTGAAAGGCTAAATCAATCCTCTTTCCCTTCAAATATAATACCTGCAAGTTAAAGAAACAAAAGAGAAATAGATGGAAAGTTGCACGAAGAAAATCAAAATGTGATCAATGGAAAAGATGGAAGTAAGCTTTTTTGCTGCTAAATTCGCTGTGTGCATTCCATTGTTGTTTTTTTCGATAAGAAGAGGTTATAGGTCGTCCCCCAAAAAGAGCAGGCAGCCGCTGTAGGCCAAACTGGTAGGTCACGCCACCCGACAGGAAACACAAGAAACATAATTTCACCTCATTAATGTTCCAGTTTGATATCTAACGGTGTACACCCTGAATATCGAGGGCACAAAATATCGAGGACAAAATATAAAAAAAAAATCGACAGGTAAGTCTAGATTTTTTTAACCTAGCTCCACATATATGTACCTATGTGGTACTTATATATTCAAGATACCTAGATTTGGAATTAGGATTAGTAAATCTATACTTTACTATTTACACCTACCTTTCGATATTTTGGTCCTCGATATTTTTTCTTTGATATTCTTATAAAGCGATCTTCTGTTGGTCGATATTCAGTAGTGCCATCATTCCCTACCACACGTTAGCTCGTCACCCATGTCTCATGAATGCGCTTTTTGGTTTAGTCAAACTTAAAAAATAAGTGCTCGAGCTATATGCTTTTAAGTACTATGGGCCAGATGTCGCAAAGGTTTTTACCCATTCGGTGCCTATGGGAAAAAGTGTTCGTACATATGGCCCTATATTCCTTACAAAAAAAACGACTCACACCATCAATTTGCAGAAATGTTGCCAGCAACGCTGCCCTGAATAAGACTGCACTTTTATGCTGTTGGAATTTGAACTACGCTTTTTTAGAAGCGTTAATTGCTGGGTAAAATAGGTAGTTATGCAGAGCCCATTGTTGGGAATGTAGAGGTATTCAGGTGTCATTGAGGTAACATAAAGGAAGTGTTCAGTTCCACGAATATAATGTAAACTTCCGTGTTGTTTTTTTTTTTTCCGGCATCTGGCCCAAATATCTGGAATAGACATGTATGTGCTTCCTTGAAAGTTCAAAGGTTCAACGTATTAGGCAGAGTTTTCCTCCTGCAATGAACACCTCCTTGGACGTAGCATTTCATGGCCCCTGCTGCTGTTGGCGCTTCCAGAACAGGGAGCTGAGAGGGCCTAATTTCCCGCAGACTAGGAGCAAGCCTGAAGGCCCAGCTGAAGCTACCCTGCTTCTCGAATCACTGGCTTTTCCTGCGTGGCAGCCCACAGCGCTTCAAAGCGCGCTCTACCCCATCGACAGAGTAGTGACTCCACTTCGCCAACCTTTATTGCTTTTATTCATATCTGACCACTGCTTCTTTGCAGAGGTCCAGCACCCCGCAAGCCCGACTGAACAGCATGATTTGTCCAGTATAAGTCCTTTCTGCCTGTGGGTTTGTGAACTGTTCTTGTGGACTAGACTGGACTCACGACGAGCAGGGTGAGTAGTGATTTGCATAAGGCTGGCCTCCGCCTGCAGTGGCACAGTGGGTGAAAAATATGCTGGAAGGCTAATCCTCTCAGTGCAATGCCCTAAGTTTGATAAGGGTATGCTTGAACGTGGCTCCCTTCAGTGGTGTCTCCTCTGCTATGGCGAAGGAGCATAAAGGGGCGGGGCATGTGGGATGACAAGCACTGAGAGGAGTGCACTGTGCTCTCCCCTCACCGTGCATGTATGTTGGGCCGGCCATCTCAGGCTGGCCAAACACACGTGCAGTGTGTTCTCTCCAGCTCAGCACTATGTTGCCGGGCTGGAAAGAGCAGGCACAGGCTCCCAGTCTGCCTGGGACAGGATTGGCCGCAGGGCAGGCAGGAAGCCTGTGCCTGCCTGACCTGGTGCGGAGACAACAGAGGATCGACGGTGCGGAGGTAAGTTTTTTAAAATTTATTTTTTTATGTTATTAATGTCCTCCCCCCATCCATACCCCTGCGTGCCGCGCCACTCCGCCCCTCTAACCCCCGCGAGCCGCGACTGGCTCCCTTGCTCTCTGTAAAACATGATCCAAGCTATATCTCACTGACAAGGCATAATAAGACTGAAAACGATCCTGGCTTCCTCCTTCAATGGGGCATTGCCTGGTAGTTTGGGATAGGCTGAATCGTTGAGGAACATGGTCGATACTGATTTACATAAGATGGATCTCTGTCTGAAGAGGCACAGTAAGTGAAAAAGTTTGGGTTGTAATGCTACCTAGAACGACTGCACGTGACAGACTATATTCAAGCATTCTTCCAATCACCTTATGTGTGCTTGGTGCTTTTAACAATTCTTATTAGCAAAGCAGAACTGGTTTTTATGGTGATATCTGTTGTTGATAGTTTGCTGTAGATTTTCAGTCTCACCTGCTGGCTTTACAGCTTTTTTTTTTTTTTTTGCAGGTGTGGTAGCCTAGGTGGGGTGTCACATTCATTTATTTTTTCATCCTCAGCATCAAAATGGCCGCCAAGGAATAGTGTGTGTACACATTGACGTGTGACACACCCATTACCATGCAATAGCTACTCACTGATGTGGCACTGACTGACTCTAGAGTCCTTGCCTGAAATTTCTCTCCATTTGGAGTTATGGCAAGGATTCACCACACTGTGGTGCCATTGCAGCTCATCACCCAATAGGTGAAAGATGTCTACAAGTACCTGCACCAATGTCTATTCCTAGAAAGTGATGTTCTAGGGGATGGCCCCACATTGGTCATTGTAAAATAGGGCTGAATTTGTAGAATCTGCCAATGGTGAAATATGTGAACACTTACCCAAGGGCATTTCACTATCCTTGGAGTTTGTCAATGTATCAGATAGAAAAATATAGGATCCGCTGGTCTATTTTGAATCCAGATTGCCTTATCCTTTCATTCTTGACTACGGCATACAGTTTTCGAGGGAGAGTGAGTGAGAGAGGGACAGAGGGATTAGGGGGGAGAGGGGGCGTCTTTTTTTTCCTCATCACCGTCTGGGTTAGGTTCATGGCACTAAGAAGACTGCCCCTGTAATGTGTTTAGGTATTTTTAAAGCAGATGTTTAAAACTCGAGTTGCATGTATTTGTGTGCACCTGTGTGTTTTTCCAAACATTTGCAGCGCGTGGCCTGTTGGTGGATGGCAATGCAGTGGCTGGTACCTCCCTGACTACTAAACCACTTGACGTACTGAACTCTTTGAAGCTTAGGCACAGAGGATGCATGAAGGTACAAAAACAGCCCATAACCTGATGTGTACGTCGGTTGAGAGAGATCTGGAAACATGATGAATTTAACTAATCCCCGTGGTCTCAGCGGTCACTACGTGAGACCGATGACACTCAGTTCCCAAGCTGGATAAGTCTTTCCAACCACTTCCTCTGTCTCCACTGATGTATTATGCCTTTAAATAGCCACTCCTCAAAAGCAGAAACAAAGGAAATGCAGAGGAACAACCATAAACTTCCTTCTCCAGTGGGCAAACTACCTCTTCTTTGGTGTACCATAGTGCTAAACCTCCAGTCCTCAAGTGCCCTAGAAAGCTACAGTCATCTGGTAACTGGAACTAAGGCCTGAGACTGAATCACCCCTGCATGCGGATAATCCCTTGGCTCTTGTGAATGCCAAACCGTCTTTATTAAAACCCCTTGCTTTCCTCATAAACATAACCATGGAAATCCACAAATACCTCAGTGGGTCATCTAAAAAGCTAGGATCACGCCGCTTTATAAAGGTGGCTTAATTTGTGCAGGTGTTTTGGGGTGATGTGCACTGACACTCCTTTTTGGGGAATCAAGGGATATTTTTCACTGTCAGACTTGACCCCAGAGCAAGGGGCTGACTGGGGGGAGAAGGAAGGGTGAATATAGTTAAAAAAAAAAAGGGAGAAAGAGCTTGGAAGAGTGAGATAGAGGGACTCAAAGTATAGAGCAACCATGGTGGCCGACAACTTGAGCATTTGTCAGTACCGCTGGTGAGCTCCTGAGAAAAACTTAAAGCTCCTGACCGTATTTTATGTGCACATTAAGCTCCGATCTACTTGCTTGTAAAATACCTTGCTTTCAGAATAAAACTGCAAGGACCTTCCCATACACTCTACCATAGTGCTTGTTTGGTCAGGAAGCAACTATTTGCTACTGATTTCCTTCAAGGCATGGTGGTATGTCAGTCCCTTTTCTCAGTCGCAATGCACTGCTGTCGTTCGCGATTTAGCGTCCCATATTGGAGCATATGGCAGGTTTCTGTCTAGACTGGCTTAGTGGGTGGAAAATGAAAGTCTGAAATGTGGCCTGAGCTATTGCCCAGACCTGAGGTTAATACGGGCCTTCCATCCAGCACCCTGTTGTTTGTTGCATTGATTTCGTTCAAGGCCTGGTGCTACCTCAGCCCCTTTTACCATTCACTCTACGTGCACAGCTGTCTTTCATCTTCTAGCATGGATCTATATCAGAATATCAATAACAAAAATATAGTTTGAATCAAACGTTGTGGCTTAAATGCTGTTTACAGAAACATTGCTCTGTTGTGTACAGTGCTGGGAATGTAAACAAATCACTCTGGGATCACATAAATTAGGGCTCAAGGGGTGGCAGCAGAAAGGGGTGGAGTCACGAGAGGTAGAGTCACAAGGAGCAGAGACTGACAATTAACGTACACATGTATTACTTAAATGCCCACAAAGAGGCTCCATTTTACAAGATCTTTTTATTAGAAGGGTGCTAGCAAGAGTTTATTTGGGTAGTAACAAAGATGTACTAGTAAGTGCTATTTAAATTGATAATGCAAATTATCATACAGACCGGTATAGTTGTCCTTTTTTTACAGTACACACATTTTAATTACATACAGAGCTTGAAAACCTAAACACCAGCCTCCAAGTCATAGTTTAGCTTAAGCAACTGTTAACTGACAAGCTAAATGTATTTATTTCCTTGATGGCATGGGCATCAAGATATTAAAGGTCTAGCTTGACCCCAGTCTGGATGAAATTTGCAAAAAAAAGAGTGGTGATGGCCAATGAAGTGAGGCATTTGTGTTAGGCCCTGCTGGAGCTGAGATTAGGAGATCTCGTTCACCTTCTGCAGGTTGTCAAACCGAGAGCTGCCAGAGTCCCGGATCCGGCTCAATAACAGTTTCCACACCCGAAATCCGAAGGGATCTTCACATTTAGATTGGGTGTAAATGTCTATTATTGATTCCAAAGGGCCGATATTTTGTGAACGCTGTTTAAGACTGCATTTTATCTCACAGTATTTAGGCCTCGAAATTTTGGTAAAATAACTTCGAGCGCCTTGGCCCCTCAGAATTGGATGGAACTGCGAAACGTCTGTTCTCTGGCAGTTGAGGAAGAACAACTCTAAACAGGAAATGTCCTAATGTGTGGATGAAACAATTACACCAAGTAAACACTGGAAACCCCAGACTGACTCCTCTTCAGATTGCAGTAAGTGTTTTGATCTATTTGGCTAAACAAACGGCTTTGTTAAAAAGAGCTCTAAGCTTGTGATTTGTGATGCTCCTTCAAATATTTGTTTACCCTACGTATACAAGGTCATGTATAGAACTAACGCCACACGAAACGCCTTTTACCGAAGTGTCATACAATAGAAATAAAGAATGTCTGAAAGCTTTCAACAGCACAGTTAGAGCAATGTGACCGCTCTCAAAGTACCACAACGTAGCATAGCCGACAGCTGTAAAATACCCGCAATAAAGCAGAGTTGACAAAGTCGCCATAATTATGGCGCAATGGCGCAGGGAGTCATAAATCATCTTTGGAAGCTGACAAACGGTCACAAGAAAGCAGGTCTTATACCCTTCAAACTGGTAAAACAAAACATATTTGATAACTGCCAGACAAAAGCATGTTTAACATCCCTAAAACAGGCACAATAGGATTCATCTGACAGTTGTCAAACAGGGTAAATAAACATGGGGCCACAGCTGTTAAATAGGAAAAACAGAAGCATGTGTGAAACGTAATATTTAACATATATGTTAGTTGTCAGGCATGCAAAATAAAGTATGACTCATAGCTGCCAGGTTGATGAACCATAGCATGCTTAACATTTATCTGAAAAGAGGGTGACACAAAAATTGCTCCCTTTAAAACAGCTGTACGAAAGCACCATTGAGAGCTGCCAAGCAGAGCAAAAATCTTCTCTGAGGGACGTCAAATACAGAAAGTTAAGCTAGTCCCACAGATGTCTAACAGGAAAGCAATGGATGGCTAGTGCCTGCCTGAAAGATCACTAGTCTTTGGCGCAGTCGCAATTTACCATCCTACTCCTCATTTTATACAGCTGTATCTTTTATCGTGCCAATAAATCCCCTTCGCGACTCCACATGTTTTTAGATATTGCTCAGTGACAGAGTTCTACTCTGTTGTGGGTGATAAGGGTACTAAGTCGAAGTCCTTTGATCACTGGCGATGACCATCTCTAGGATCAGGCCATGACATCACAAGTGGTTGGTCCCAGCTGATCCACAGTTGTAAGATACAAACCTCTTCATCTGTGTCCAGTGGAGAGACTTGCCACTGGCTCTCCCTGTATAAACACATAAAGAATCTCACAAAGGGGAAGCAATCAAGAATTCAATTCCATTCTTTAAATAATCATAGACATATTCAGACAACACTACTAATGTCAATGGTGCTGATGCAGTATGATCAATCATATGCCATTGCCATCCAATAAGACGATTTAGATGTTGTAGATTTCAAAATATATATATTCCGTACTTATTCTTCATTTCTTCTTCTTTAAAAACAGACAGTAACAGCCCAGCCAACGTGTTTCGTCCACACAAGAGACTTCATCCGGAACAAAACAAAGTGTACTCCTTCATATGTGATATCTTTAACAATTCATTCCTCAAGCTTCCATATCATGAACTGATATCCTTGAAATCCTGGAAATCCTGTGGCGCCACTTTGGAGCTGGATTTTTCAACTCACCTTGGACAATTCTTGTGGAAGAAAAGACCTGCACAAGGAGCCATTACTTAGGTGTATAAAATAAATAGGAACGGGGTAATAATATTACAGCCAAAATGAAGGCAAATTAAGTTGCTTTTCAGATTTTCTGATTACTTCGATAGTGAGCAACTCCACTATTGTTACTTGAGCCATTACTTGAATTGCTCATTGTGCGGGTCAAATACCAATTTGCTCTGGTTTGTGAATCCCCAAAAAGGTTTTGCGTTGGGTTTGCATTTAA
Organism: Pleurodeles waltl; assembly: GCF_031143425.1. Taxonomy (NCBI): domain Eukaryota; kingdom Metazoa; phylum Chordata; class Amphibia; order Caudata; family Salamandridae; genus Pleurodeles; species Pleurodeles waltl. The sequence continues at coordinate 677,636,270 of NC_090450.1, read as the reverse complement.
AAAGTAGTGCAAACCTGACACAAAACCTCTGTAAATCTTGGCCTAAGACTGTATTCTGGATTTTAAGGGGAAATATAGTGCGGCACAGTGCATTTTTTATTTTGTACATGTTTATTTTTTTTACATTTCTGTTAAGTACCTCAGTACTTTCTAGGTAGTACTACGGTACTCCACAAACTTTTTTAAAAGCCATATAGTAACAAAACTACTTTTACCTACCTTTACACACTTATATAAACTGATCCATCCCTAACTATTCAGTTATAAAACAGTAGTACACTATATTAAAATACAGAATGTAGACTAAGTATGGTCTAAGCAATATGGCTGCCTTTTAATTTTGTAAGAACTTGGATTACCCAATCATATGTTGTTTTCTCATTGTGACGTATAGAGGTATACCATGAAATAACTGCGGCATACCGTAGCACAATGTTACACTAAATTTTTGTTCATTATGAGCCTGATTCACAATGATGACTTTTGTGTATTTTTACTATTGTTTGTTATTCACAAAGGTATTTTACTATTAGTATCTCTACAACTGTGAAGTTTCCACACATAAAAAGATAGGACTCCACGCCATGACACTGTATGCCACTCCACTCTATGCCACTCCATTCTAGGCCACTGCACTCTACACTATTCCGTTGCACGTCACTCCAGTGTATACCACGCCACTCTACACCTCTCAACTCTATGCCACTCCACTCTAAGCTATTTTACCCAAAGCCAGTCCAGTCTATGCCACTCCATTGTATGATATTTCACCCTACGCCACTCCACTGTACACTACTCCACTCTATGCCACTCAAATATATGCTAGTCCACTCGATGCCACTCTACGCAACTCCACTTTATGCTATTCTACTCTATGCCATTCTACTCTATGCCAATCCACTCTACACCACTCCACTCTATGTCACTCTACACCATTCCACTCTATGCCAGTTCACTCTACAACACTGCACTCTAAGCTATTCCACCCTACGCCACTCCACACCCCTTGACTCTACGCCACGCCGCTCTACTCTACTCTATTCCACTTAAAGCCACTCCACTCTATGATATCCCACTCTACACCACTCAAATCTATGCTAGTTCACTCTATGACACGCCACTCTATGCTATGCCACTCCACGCTACTCCACTTTAAGCTAGTCCACTTTATGCCACGCCAGTCTACGGCACTTCACTTATGTTATGCAACTGTACGTAACTCTACTCTATGTCACCCTACTGTATGCCTCTCCACTCTATGCCCTACACCCTATGCTATTCCATTCTAGGCCACTAGAATCTACCCCACTCTATGCCACTCTACTCTACACTATTCCACTGTATGGCATACCACTCTACACCACTCAGCTCCACTCTAAGCCACTTTACTCTATGCCACTCCACTCTACACCACTCCACTCATGCCACTAGACTCTATGCCACTCTACTCTATGATATTCCACTCTAAGCCACTCTCCTCTACAATATTACACTCTATGCCAATCAAATCTATATCAGTCCACACTACAACACTCATCTCTAATGTACTGCATCTATGATATTCCACCCTACATCTCTCCACTCTGTGCTATTCCACTCTATGCCACTTCACTTCACTCCACACTAGTTCACTTTATGCCACTCCATTCTGTGGCATTCCACTCTATGCTATTGGACTCAACACAACTCCACTCACTACCACTGTACTGTACACCCCTCCAGTCTATGCTATTCCACTCTACACCTCTAGAATCTACCCCACACATGCCACTCCTCTCTACACTGTACACCACTACACTTTGTACCACTCCTCCTTACACTATTCCACTCTACAGCATGCCACTCCACTCTATGCCACTCCACTCTATCCCACTCCACTCTACTGTATTCCACTCTATGCCACTCCACTCTATGTTATTCAACACTATGCCACTCCATTCTGTGCCACTCCAATTAACGCTATCCCACTCTACTCAACTCCACTATTCACCACTCTACTTTATGCCACTTCAGTCTACGCAACTCAAGTCTACACAATTCCACTCTATGCCACTTGACTCTACACCATTCTATGCAACTCCACTCTATGCCATTCCACAGTACACCACTCTGCTGTACGCCACTCAATTTTATGCCTCTATACTCTCCACCACTCCACTCAATGCTTTTAACTCAAGGCCACTCCACTCTATGCCACTCCAATCTATGCTACTCAACTTTATGCTACTCACTTCTATGCCACTCCACTCTACACAGCTCCACTCAACCCTATTCCACTCTATATCACTCGACTCATTGACATCTATACCACTCCAGTCTAAGACACTCCACTCTACTTTATGACATGTGATTCCACGCTTCAGTACTCCACTGTTCCACTGTTCACTATTCCACTCTATGCCACTCCAATCTATGCCACTCTACTGTACACCACTCCAATATACACCACTGCAGTCTACGCCAGTCCACACTGTGCTATTCCATTCAACATCACTCAACTCTGTGTCACTCGACTCTGTCACTCTACTCTACGCCAATTCACTCTACACTATTCCACTCTAAGCCACTGCACACTACACCACTCCACTCTATCCCCCTCCACTGAACTCCCCTCCGCTCCACACTACCCCACTCTACCAGTCGCAGCTTGCAGGTAGGGTGGCGTGCAGGTATTAATAAAAAGAAAAAATCAAATTTAATAAATGTACCTGCACACCATGCTACTGAACCTCCGCCTTCTCAGCAGCAGGCAGGTACCGGCTCCCAGCCTGCGGCCAATCCTGATGCTGCTCAGAACAACATTAGGATTGGCTAGGAGTGCCCAGCCAGGGTGTTCCCAGGCAGACTGGGAGCCTGTGCCTACTCTTTCCAGCCTGGCAACACAGAGCTGGGTTGGAGAGAGCACAGTGCACATGTGTGTTTGGCAGGCTTGAGACGGCTGGCCAAACCCACAAGGCACTGAGGGGACTGCACTCCCCCTCAGTGCTCGTCATCCCCAGTGCCCCACCCCTTTAACAATGAAATATTATTATCCTTTTGTTGTTAAAGGATTTGCAGCGGTTGCTGCTGGCGGGGGGGCGATGCTCCTCCGCCATAGAGGAGTAGCCGCCACTGCACTCTACACTGTTCCACTCTACTCCACTTGACTAAAAGCCATTCTATGCCACTCCACTCTATTCCACTCTGTGCCACTAAACTCTACGCTTCTCCACTCAGCTCCACTAAACTATATTCCACTCTATGTCACTCCACTCTATGCCACTGTACTCTGCTAGACTCGACACCATTCTACTGTACACCTCTCCACTCTATGGAACTCCACCCCGCTTCACTTTATATCACTCCACTCTATGCCACTCCACTCTACACCATAACACTGTGTTCCACAACACTCTACATCCTCTCCACTCTATGCAATTCCACTCTAAGCCAAGACACTCTACACCATGACACTGTACACCACTCCACTATACACCACTCCATTTTACGCCACTCCACTCTACACCACTCCACTGTACGCCTCTCCACTCTACACCACTACATTCTATGCCATTCTACTGTACGCTTCTCCACCCTGTGCCACTTCAATCTACACTGCTCTACTGCACACCACTTCACTCTATGCAACATTATTGTACCCCACTTCACTCTACGTCACTCCAATGTATGCCACTCCACTCTACACCACAAAACTCTATGCCATAACACTATACACCACTCCACTCCATTCTATGACATTCCAGTGTACGTCATTCAACTCTATGGCACTCACTATTTGCCAATATGCTCTACACCACTCCACAGTACATCTCTCTTCATTACACCACTCCACTCTATGCCACTCCAAGCTATTTTACACTATGCAGCTCTATACTACTCTACTGTACACCACTACCCTCTACTGTGCCCCACTTCACTCTACCCCACTTCACTCTAGTCCACTCCACACTACACCACTCAAAGCCACTGCATGAAAAGAAAAACAATGATGGATTTACTTTGTGATATATTGTAAAACAAATTTAAAAAAATATACGAATTCAATGAAAAAAAGAAAGGTTAAAGCTTAGTTATAGTGAAACCACACAAAACTTAGACATCCTAAAGGTATAGTCAAACCTTAAATTTATTATTTTTGCAGCACCGTCTAATTACTATAAATTTATTTATTCTTTCTATACAGCCACACTTAAACCACACAAACATTAGAAACTCTAAAGCTGTAGTTGTAGCTTAAATGTATAACTCACACATTACTGTCTAATAACTATAACTTTATTTATTCTTTCCATACAAATCAAACTACATAAACATTAGAAATTCTAAAGTGATAGTTATACCTTTAATGTATTATTTATGCAGCACCTTCAAATTCCTATAACTCGCACAACTCCGTACAGTGTTGTCAACTACACAGGTGACACATAGCACAACATTCTGACAGTTGTGTATAGCTGAACATGGGACTCGTTTTAAGGATGAAGTGCAAAAAGTGAATTCAAACATTCTTTCCAGAAGTAGTAGGGTAGTAATTACATATTAAAAACAATGTAGCTACAGGCCAGAGAGCTAAGAGAGACACAGTGGGTCATGGGAATTTCCTTGTTGTCCTTTGTGATGGAGACTTAAGAGAGGGTACATTCATTTATTTATTCAAAATTCATCAAACACAGGCCCAAGGAAAGTTCTTACAGCAAATGATGTAAGGCGGAGAGCCAATACATAACAAACTTTAGAGTTGTGCACTCCTAAGTTAAGGCTACTTCATTTCTGTCAATCGAAGCCGCCTTGAAGGACCAGGCACAGAGATGATGATTAAGGTTCCTGTAAGGTGGTGAGTGACTAAAATCCTGAGCTCTAGTAGGCATTGTAGATCATTCAGAGTGTCTTGAATCAACTAGCAGTCTTTGGAGTCCATTTAGAACTGGTTTGATGTGGCCATGACTTTAGACAGTCATACTAATCTGGCCAACTGATTTTGGTGTCTCTCAACTCTTCATTGGAAGACATATTTAAATCACATCAGATTTGCAGAAGCATGAAAAGTTGCATGCTGACAACACTGACCACACCACTGACGTAAGTGATGAAAAGGAGACAAAGGAAGGTTGGGTTGTAATTTAAAAACCTCTGCACCGCAGACATCCCTGACCTTAAAAACAACTCGGCCCTTTGCCTTATTCCTCTACTTACTCAAAAACACTCTTGCACTTGTAATATCCTTGTAGCAAGTAGAAGGGAAGCGTTATTCAATTTGTAAGCTCTAATTGTGCGCACTTATTCTCTAAGTACACATTCTCACAGTTCAACAGCAATTGTTAACCTATACTGCAAACCATGTTTAAGCATAATGATCAATAATAGTGCAAAAGTAACATATGGAAACATTTGGGCTAATAAACTGTTAGTTTGCGTCCCAGCTCTCCTGTGTCACTCCGTGTGATCTTGGAGAAGATACTAGTTTCTTGTGCCGTATGGCTTACACATGTACTCTCCTTTAATAATAGATGTGAAAAGATGTAATTACTTCACTGAAGAAGCAGAAGTTGGGGTTTTCAAAAAAAATATTTGTAAAGCGAAGTATTACGGAAAGTTATGAAAAAGAAGATGAAATCCCCAGAATTTCTCTGGGAATGTCCGCACTAAACAATAGCTGGAGTCCGCTGGTACCTGAGCCATGTCCATAGCTTTATCTCCAATGTGGCAGTCACCATTAGTGCTCCAAACCAATAGCTTTCATTTAACTAAAGGATTATATTATAAGCGAGGACACTGTAAATATGCATCTATAGAGCACAAAACTATGCGACACGGAAGGCCAAATGTTGTGGAAACGCAAATTATATTGCAGATTTTGTGACTAACGGCAAAATATGTGCCCATTCTGAGGCATTAAGAGCTATTCTGAAATTTTAAAACGCTTACTTATTGCAACAAAATTAATTCCAACTCAGTAAATAAAGCAGATTTATTAAGAAAGATAATAATAAACAGGCAAGAAATAATTTTCACCTAAAACAAATAATCGCGCCTTCAACACAAGAATGCTACTTTATGAACAATATTTTATTCGACCGCCCAGAAAAAAACAGTTGGTGTAAAACATATACAATGTGGCAGTCGACACTCCCAGCCTACATGTACATGCTTGTTCTGTGGGAACCTAAGATTAGAGTTTAATAGTTCGTGGATTAGTAGTGTTTTTCTTTTCTTTGTGCATTAGTTGTGTTTAGTTTGTGTTCTTGATTTTTTATATGTTTAGTGGAGTTTAGAGTAGGAATACCTTTCTGCAGTATTGCTAACAGACAGCTTTGTATACAGCCCTACAGATGGAGTTTGGCTGCCCTTTTCCCATTAATGGCTTTCCTGTCTCTCAGATCCCTGGTCTTGATTGGATGGCTTTCATCCAATCAAGACCTTATGTTTGTCCCACCAGTAATGCATTTGTTTTTAGGGTCGGGCCTGCAAGTGCATACGCAAGCGCATGTGTTTTGCTTGCAAGACTGTTCTGTACAGTAAAAGGCTTGAAGCCTGTCTGTCACTTACCATTTGTTGGCCTGTGTGGCACTCTACTTTACAGCATCATAATTCGTCACTACAGGCCTGGCATAATTTCCGTTCCTCTGTGTGGAGCAGGGACCAAGCACTGATTGATTCAACTTAATCAATGCCCGTCTGCTGCTCCTGACATGGCTGAAATAGTATTTTGTTCTTTTTAACTTCTAGTGCCCAGCAAGCAGAAGGCGTGTGACTGTCTAAAACATTACTAGCAGGACAAACAAAATTGCAAAGTTTTAGTTTTTATAGCTAACTTTCTTTTATTTTGCCAAGACTTTTTTTCTCACTCTTCACTCATGTTTTCTTTTGTTTTTGCTTGTGGGCGCAGTTCTTAAAAGGTGACGATTATCCTGTTCTAAATATTTCAGAGTGACATAGGGCAAGAATTAGGAGGGCCTAGCACCACTTTAGGGCCACCTTAGTGTCATTTTTTTTTACGCTAAGGTGGGCTTTTTCCCAAGCCATATTTGCAAAGTGGTGTAATGCATGTAATGCATGCACCACTTTGTAACCCTTTGCACTACATTATGCCTGCCCCAGACATAATTAAAATGGCGTTAAAAGGGGGCATGCCATTGTTTTCAATGGTACCCTATGTACTGTTCAGGTTTAACACCAAAGTGTTGACACTAACTCTGAACAGTACATCAATAGCGTCAGATATTTTGACGCTATTGCCCCCTACACTGCGCCATGGTGCGCTGTATCTTAGATATGGCGCACACATGGTGGCGGTAGGGGGGCGCTAAGGGGAGCAAGGAAAGTGGCACTGCACTGGGTGCAGTGCCTCTTCCCTTAAATCTTAACTTAAATCTGCCCCATAGTTTCTTTATACTGTGTAATTTCTAAAATGATGCTTTAACACATAATCGTGAAGTACACCCCAATCCTCCCCATTACAATCCACCCCAATCCACCAACCTCAAACCACGTTAATCCACTCCAACCTACTCCAATCCACTCCAATCTACCCTCCTCCAGCCCTCCCAACACACCCCAATCTAATCTGCCCCACTTTAATACAAAACAATCTACACCACATCAAAACAATCTGCAACACTCCATACCAAAACAATCTGCTCCACTCCAATCTGCCCCACTCAAATCCAAAACAATCTTCCTCACCATAATCCAAAACAATCCTCCCCAATCCAATCGGCCCAATCCAAAGAATCCACCCCACTCCAATCTCATGCACTCCAATTCAAAAAAATCTTCCTCACTCCAATCTGTCCCTCTGCAATCCAAAACAATCTACCTCACCCCAAATCAAAAGAAGCTCCCCCACTTCAATCTGCCTCACTCCAATCTCCCCCACTTCAATCCAAAACAATCTGCTGGACTCCAGTCTGCCCTACTCCAATCCAAAACAATCTGTCCCACTCAAATCCTCCCCACTCCAATCTGCCACCCTTCAGTCCAAACCAATACACTTCACTCCAGTCAGCCCCACTCCAACACAATACAATCTGTCCCACACCAATCCGCCCCCTACTCCAGTCTGCTCCACTCCAATCCAAAACAGTTTGCCCACCCCAATCCGCCTCACCCCAATTCAATCTGCCCACTCCATCCCAATTCATCCCACTCCAATCCACCCCACTCCCATCCAATCTACCCCACACCAACTCAATCCAACTCTCCCCATTCCAATACACCCTAATACAATCTGCCCCACTCCAATCCAAAACAATCTGTCCCACTCCAAATTGCCCCACTCTAATCTGTCCCACTCCAATCCATTTCAATCTGCCCCACTCTAATCTGCCCCACTCCAATCTGCCCCACTTTAATCCAAAACAACCTGCCTTCTCCACCCTGCCACACTCCAATCCCAAACAAACCACTCCAGTCCAGAACAGTCTGCCCACTCCAATCCAATCCACCCACTCCATCCCAATTCACCTCACTCCAGTCTACCACAATCCAGCCCACTACAATCCAGCCCACCCCACACCAATCCACTCCAGTCCAATATACCCCACTACAGTCTGATCCACACCACTCCAAACCACTCCAATCCACCTCACACCAGTCTAATCCATCTCACCCAACTCTAATCCAACCTACCATCCTCCAATACAACCCACACCACTCCAATCCAACTCACCCCAGTCTAATCCATCTCACCCCACTCTAATCCAACCTACCATCCTCCAATACAACCCAAACCACTCCAGTCTGACCAATCCACCCACTCCAATCCACCCCACTCCAATCAAGTCCAATGTTACCCAATCCACCTCACCCCAATCCGAAGCACCCACCCCAATCCAATCTAATCCACTCCAATCCACCTCACCCCATTTCAGTCCACCCCAATCCAATCCACCCCACTCTATCCACCCCACTACCTCAATCCACTCCATCCCACTCCACTCTTTTCCACCCCACTCCACTCTATGACATTCTCTGCCAATGAACCACTGAACTCTATTCCCCTTTCCTCAACTCTACTCCCCCACTCCACTCTACGACACTCCAATAAATCCACCCTACAATACTGTACTCCCTCACTCCACTCTGACACGCCATGCCACTAACTTTTAGCCATGCTGGACAGCAGCCACACTTGTTTACAACATGGCAAAATACATTGCCAAAGCCAATAGCTTTTGTATAGGCAGGACCTTTTGGCTTTGCCAACACTTGCTTACTCGTGCATTTGACTGCCCGTGTTATATCCTTACACTTTGGTGTCCTGGAACTATTTTTCTTTTGTTCTCGCTTTGAATTGTTTTTATAACGCTCTATAGAGAAGAAGGTTCTACTCTAGATACATTTAGAATGTGTTCATGCTCTTCCTCTCACTTTAGCTGCACTTTTTTGTGAACTAAGAGCACACTTGCGCTCTTTCACTCACTTTCCGAACCTCCCCACCCCTTTCTCTTCCCTCCTTCTCTCCCGCTGAAATGTGATTGAATTATCCTCAGTTCCAGGCAAGTGTCAGATAGAGGGTTTAGTGATGTCCTCATGTTATCCCACAGCACTTAGCTGTGACTATTACTGAGGCCAGAGAAGCTCTTTACTCCTCCGCGGCATGATTGGTGCCAGGTGCTAGGCTGGTTTCTTTCTTGCATCTTGTTCCACATCTCTTTCCTGTGCCCCTAAATGCCTCATTTCCACAGTCCTAACTCCCCCGCTCCTCTTTCACCACTCCTCTCCCCTGGCCTGTCTCCAAATCCACAGTGGCCAATGCTGTTGGCTTTGCCAATGCGAGATGCTTTAAAAATATGATGGTATTGGAAAAGCCAAAAGCGATGACTGGCAATCATCAAAGTTTACTTCTTATACTTTCAAGGTGGCTGCTACATTGTGTGATGCAGCGTGTAACACTGACAGAATTCTACAACCATTCGAAAAGTATAGGAAATCATGTTTTTATACTTTGTAAGATGGCCGTCACATTTTATGACGCAATGTGATTTGAAACAAAGCAATGTGGCAGCCGGTATGAAAGCATTATTTTCTGTGCATGCAGGATGGATGCCACATTATGTCGTATTGCATTACGCAATGTGGAATCCACCTTAAAGAGTGAAAACATTTTTTTCTATTCTTTCAAGTTGGCTGTTGCATTGCACCACACAGCGTGGCAGCCAGCTTTAAAGTATAAAAAAATAAACTTTGGAAATGCCTGGTCTACACCACTGGCTGGGGGAGGCTTGTGAATGTTTGAAACATCTGACATTTTTGTAAGCCTGTAGAAGCGACCAAAGGCATTGGTTAAGAGAGACCGGTTGGCCTTGCCAAAGCTTATTTATTCTCTGTTTTCTAAATATGATTTACACCAGGAATGCTGATTGTGCAGTCTGGAGGTCTACTTTTTGGCCCTGGTCACCTTTACATGTGGCCCCGTGTTGAACAGTAGCACTGAGCTGCTGCTTACTTCCCGGAGCACCAAAACATGGTGAACAAATGGCCAATAATTTATGTACACACTAACTGAAGTAAAGGAAAAGAAGCACAGGAGTGTCCTGCACCACTTATCTTTAGGAACACCTTCATGTTTAAAGACATGTGCAACAAATAAGAAAAAATGTGATAAAGCCTTCATAATTCAAAACATTGTATTTCTTCAACATGTGGAAGTGGTTCCTCTTAGTACCTGTGATCATATCTCTGTATTGAGGGGCATTTATTAGAAGTGACCGTTTTCAAACATGAGCTGAAAAACATCCCTGTCCCCACTTCTGACAATATCATTAGTGAGTCAAGTCAATTTACATGTCACAGTATATGTGCCCATGGTTGTTACTATACATAGTAGAACATCATAGTCTATTAAATCAAACATAAAATACGTTTTGGTACAGCACATATAATGACCGCATGTATTTCATGGGGTTCTCATATGAGATAATAAGAAACAGGAAGCAAGGTGAAAGTAAAAAACGTGCCTAGGATCACACAGTTAGGTTCAGGGGAAAGGTGGGCTTGAGCCCAGATTTTCAGGTTTCAAATTATGCACTTCACTCACTATATGGGGATCTAATGTTCTCTCTCAGTCTATGTCAAAAGTTAATCCTCTGTCTTTAATTCGTGGCACATGAGGATACAGTGCGGGTGGAATACAAAAACCACAGATAAGTTTGGCTTGTTTGGAGCTCCAGGGTCCAAGAGAAGCTAGAGTTGAGTCAGAGCTAGGTATCTGGCTCAAACTTGGCTCATGTCTTCAGCGGCTGGACCACCTCTATCAAATAATGACAAGTAAAGGGGAAAAGCATAGAAAGGTGTTCATTTGACCATGATCAAACAATTTGGTGAAGCACGAGTATCAACACCTCAGTGCCAGGGGTCGTTTTACACAAAATGCTCCATAGGCACAACAGACGTTTGCGCCCACTTTGCACGTCCCTGTGGCACTTTGGTATTACAGATTGGGCCACGGACAATTGTGCGGCACCTTCTATAATACAGATAGTGCTGGGCATATATAGCGCCAGTGCTATCATTAGAGGGCATTCCCTCATTTGCAGGGGGCGTGGCCTCATACAAATGAGGCAATCTCTTTGCCTCTGCACCACCCACGCCATATTACTGATGTGGGCACAGAGGCAAACATGTCATTATAAGGCGCACTGAAAGTGTGCCACAAAAAGGAGGCGCACTGAAAGTGCAACTTCTAACGGCCGCCCTCTGGAGTTATGAAAAGAGGTCCCATGAACCCCCCCTGACATCTGCTTGACTCACTGCACCTGCCTGCAAGGGGATCTCTAATCTCTCTCAAAAAGTCCAGTGGGGTTGCCGCCTGCCCAGAGAAACATGGAGCAGCTTTTAAACTGCTGCTTCGTATTTCTCTTGAATACACTGCCCTGTTTGAGTTCACGGCTGCCCCGAGGGCACCGCATTCTGCCTAAAAGGGCACACTTTCCCAGTTTGCACCCAGCACACCTGCTTTAAGGTGCACCATGGCACAATCCGGGAAAGTACACCTTTAGGTCATGCGTGCCTAGGTGTTCTCCCTTGGGTAAAATCAAATGATTGTCCTGTTTCTTATCACATAATAACCACACACATTTAGTTTAATTTAAGTTATACCTATCACTGAAAAAAATCAGAAAAATATGTTCAAAAGTGATTACACAAAAGCAACAAATTCGTCACAAGGAGTGGCCAGGATTAATCAAAGCTATGTCTTCTGGTTCAATAGTTTCCAATTTGCTCATTACACAATAACAGGGGTGTGCGCGTTAGCAATAGCGAGACTCATGCAGTAGTCTACCAAAACACAATGTAGAATGAAACTTTCAAAAAACCTCCATGACTCACAACGCAGACCCTGTAAATGGCACTCCTCCTGCGCCCAGTGTACAGCCTCAACACCCTTGTTTCAATCTGTGCAGCCCTCGGTCACACCACAGACCATGCTTTTTGGCGCTTGAGAAAATGTTTGTAAGTACCCGTGTTTTACAACCTGTATTCTGAATCGCAGACTTGAGTTTATCCTGTGTTCACATAATATGAGGCCTGCTGGAGCAAGTATTTTACCCACTTAGTATCTCACAGCAACGACATTAAAATTCGAAACACCATATCTTTACAAAAAGAGATAAATGTTTGAGAATGTTTTAAACTCCAGCGACAATCTTAAAGTGTCTGCTCCTTTAAGGACACTGCAGTGTAATTAATTTTCTAGAATGGCGAAACATAACATTCTGAAGGCAAAAAACGCACCAGAAAAAACTTTATTTGGCTACTTAAAACCACAAAACAGTAAAAATGCAAATGTTACCCCGTTTCAAATAAACTTAAATATTTAAAGTATGTGTTTCCTGTTACGGTTGAGTGCCTTTGACATCCCATCAGAAGGAGACACTAACATGATCTATACAGAACTATCCCCTATGTTTTATTTCAGTTTTTAAATAGCGCGATCTCTGACCCAAAGGTATTGGTGCACTTTACATGAGCACCAATCACTTTACACAAGGACACGTTCTTTTTTTATTTTTGGTAGGCACAGGGATATTAAGTGATTTGTCCAGAATCACAGAATATTGAACCGACCTTGAGACTCGAACCTGGGTACCCAATTCCAAAGTGGGCAGCTCGGGCCACCACACTATGTGATGCTACCTACAGCCACCAGTGGGTAAAAGGTAACCAGTTAGCTGCATTCCATGTTCAGCATTTAAGCACCTTCTTCTACGGTTTATGGTATAGGCTACATTTTTAGGGAAATCTGTGAACTCTGCAGTACGTCGTGGATTCGCCAGAAAATAAGGCAACTCCCAGCAGTCATGGAAGTGCATTATTCCAGTGGTCCTGATTATAAGCACTAGTGAAACTTTTGTTGGTTATCTATATTTTCTCCATTTAACGTGTGTAGGCCAGTGCAAAAACTGCACTAGCCCTAAACTCTACCCGTGGCTTTGTTTGCCAGTTTTCCTGTGACACAATATTATCTCATTTTTAGGACATTGCCCGGTAGGAAACACTTAGACATAGACGCCAACGCCTGGAACTGGAAATATAAAAATGTTTATTCTCTATTGCATTGTTTTTCTTTGATCTTAACTATGGTGGGATAGAGTACATCCTTCATCTGTATTGTACTACAGACAGAAGCCCTTAGAGACCTGTGCTGTCAAGATAAGATAGCACCACCTAGGGGCAGTGGTAGCCAGTGTGTCATGGGCCCTGGTGCAAGGAAGGGAATAGGCCCTCTGGCCGCTCTTTGAACTGTGAAATACAGCAAGAATCGGGTTCAATTGGCCTCTTGGGACTCTGGGCCCAGTGCCACTGCACCTGCTGCACCAATGGAATAGGGGCGGGATAACGCAGACAAGGGACGAAGGCTAAGGGTCAGATGACCTAGTTCCAGATGGGCGCACCTTCATAGGCTATTGTAATCCAAACAGCCAGTCCGTAGCTACTGACGGTGCGTCAGGTGCGGTAGCACCGGGTGCCAGTTGATTAGGAAGCTCACTCTACACCAATTATACATTTTTTTACCCCAAGCCAGAGGATGGGTGTCCCATTCCCTTGGCCGGCATCGGGGCCCTTACTAACTTACAAACAACGACGAGAAGCCATTCAAAACAATATTTTGCACGGTTTCAATACACTTTTACAGCATAAAATCCCCAACTTTCTCGCACTGTGATGTTTAGATCGTTGACTACGCTTTGCGCGTTACTCTAACTCAATCACAATCTAAAGGAGAAACAGAAACACATTTTCTAAGTATTTGTGGTCATAATCAGTGTCTACTCCTGGACGGTATTTAGGGGTCACCTGGCGTCGCAGCTGTGACCCCTGGCTTGCCCCTTGTGACCCCTGGCACTGCCTTTGAGAATAATATAATATAATATAATATAATACACTGTTCCAAAATGAGCGAAAGGAAGAGGGGAAAGAGTCCTGATAATCAGGAGCACAAGTCCTCACACACCATATTTAGTGTCATGCTTCATCATCGGACAGCTCCTCGTCAGGCCGGCACTGCAATGCCTGACGGGCACCCCCCGAAGGGGGGCTCTTTGCCGGAGATCTTTTTGTTAATGATGAAGCCGTGGGGCCAAGTGTGGGTCCCAAAAAGAGGGAGGACAGAACAAGAAAAAAGGTCAAATTGGCTCAAAACCCTCACTAAATAATTTATTGCTTGCTGTTGGGAATTGGTCAAGATTAAAAAAATAAACAAGGGAGTGAAACAAGAGATAATGCTCAAACACTCGTACAAAGAAATTTGAGGGCAGAGGGAGACGGTGCTTATCCGCAATCCCTCAATATATGGTCATATGGTCGACATGTTTCGCGTCTCTTATGGTCCAACAGGATCCCCTGACGCTTCTTCAGGACCTAATTTATCATTGGACTTCTCCAATTGAAAACAGAGGAAAAGGGAAAAAATCATCAGCTCCTGCAATCTAACGCTCACAGTCAAGACGTCATCAGTCACTTACTGGAGGTAAACTGGACTGGCTTTCCTTTCCTATCAGTCACCCATCTCCATTAAAGAAAGGGTATCATGGGATCACGCAGGCCTGTTGCCCGGTTCACAATGAATTTTCGTGATTTCCGGCGTTCACTGGAGCACCTACCCCCGTGGCTACGTTCCCGGATCCTCAATCACAATCTAAAGGAGAAACAGAAACACATTTTCTAAGTATTTGTGGTCATAATCAGTGTCTACTCCTGGACGGTATTTAGGGGTCACCTGGCGTCCGCAGCTGTGACCCCTGGCTTGCCCCTTGCGACCCCTGGCACTGCCTTTGAGAAGCCTGGCCTCAGAGGTGGCAAAATCAGTGTAGGGAACACAGTGGCAGCTCGTCCTCATGGACCTCGGTTGGGGCTCCACTCTCTTTGTTTTCTGTCTATTTTTATCGCACTAATAGTGAAATAATAGTTTATTATTCACTATTAATAAAAATTGAGTACAGTTAGTTGGAACATGCCCTTACCTTACATGGCAGCTGAGGTAGGTAAAATGCTTTTAAATGTATGCTATGTGCGTGCTTGCGGGTGAGTGAGTTTATGTGAGAGAAAATGTATTTAAGTGTGAATTAGTGTGTATGTATAAGTATGTGGGTGTGATTGAGATGGAGGTCAAAGAGCGTGTGTTGTCACTTCCGCTACCCCCGGCATTTCGGTGAATTGATGTCTATGTGTCTACTAAGAATTTGTTTTCCATATGTCACTCACACCCCAGGCTATTCGACCGAGAGCTGTAATAGTAGTCTCTTACTTTGACCCAGTGGTGCTCATTTAATCGAACCTGCTGGGTGAAGGGCAGGGCCAGCACAGGTGGGATTTCAACTCTCAGCTTTCACAAAGCAGCAGGCGCAACAGACCGCTGAGCTACAAAACCATTAAGCTGAGAACTGACCTCAGCCTAAACCTGCGTCATGTGGCAGACCAGGAATGCCATTTCCAAACGACCTCGAGCAGATCACGAAACGTCACAACTTACCCATCTTGGCGGCGTCGGCCTTCAGGTGAAAATCCCAGTTCCGGGGCAGCCTGAGAGACATCTTCAGGAGTCTCTTCGGGAGGATTGTATCCGACATGGGGTAGCAAACTCCAGGTTCCTTGTTGCTGCCTTATCTCCTCTGACTTTTGCACGGGCAACAACAAAACCGAGGCTCGTCCTTTGCCCGGTCCTTAGCACTATATAAAGCGCCTTACACATCCAGCCTAGTCGCCGATAGACTGCTCCCACGCGGGCTCACATACATGTTTCTTAGCCCGTATATCTGCGGTGTCTGCCGGGAGTTCCTCCGGCCACATATGCCCAGAAGGGTGCTGTCACCCCACCGGCGGAGCCAACCTCGAAGCCCTGGTCACCTCGGCAGGAGGCAGCCCTTCTCTCACCACCCTTCCTCTTCCGCGCCTCGGCGAGGAAGTGGGTGTCGATAAAACGATGCTTTCGGAGTGCACGTGTCGCAGCTTTTCTTGCTGAGACAAGACCGGTTCCGGGGGGGATTTCCCAGCCAGGTACGTATCCTCGCCGGAGGAAGTAGTAAGAAGGCTCGACTGTGTAGTTTACGAGTCAGATTGTAGAGCCCTAACAGGGCTGACTCAGCCTTTCATCCTTCCGAGAGCCAATTAAAACACCGGTGACTTTGGTAATAAAAGTGCCATCTGTTATTTTCAGCCCTTGGATGACCGACAGCGGTTTATGTTTTGTATAAAGCATAGTTATTCTGATTATACCATGCTTGCGTGCAGGAGCATCGGCGCAAGAACACGAACATTCAGTAAAGTCGATTTTTACTGAGCAGCTGCAGACGGCGTCCTCTTCCACAACAACCTAGACGCTCGTGCTTTAGTTGCATGTTTTTTCCACTACCCCGATCATTAAAAGTTTCGGAAACATGACAGAGATATGGTTCCGTGACACGCCCACACAAGTGTGTTTACTCCATCTAGGCCCAGAGAGCAATTTAGTTATAATGCACAGCAGATGTTGCCCAATGAAGGTGAATACGAGGCTCCGGGGCTGATGGCCGTCGCGAGGCAGCTGCAAACATCTGCAGGCGTCACTACTTTTCTGGGAACTAAGTCAAGACACAGGCGAACGGTCCTTGAGGATATGGGACACGTTCCCTACAGCCCGTATCCCTATAGGAGTCTGAAAGGGCAGTGATAGTACAGTCAGAGGAAAAGCGATGGATACATGAGGAGGGAGGTGTTTTTTTTTTTTTTAGAGTAGCTGACCCCCTAATTTCTTCCACGGATTTCACTGCGCGCTCACAACATATTCCAGTCAGGTTATAACATCTCGGAGTTTCTAAAGATGGCGCCGTTATGACGCCATGCACGATAGGAGATTGGACATTGGAAGGAGCGTTGGGTTTATGGTCATGGTTGCAATTGCATAATAATTTCATACACTGATGTATATGTTATGTAGCATCCTACTGGTTAAATTTTATTGTTAGCCATCCATTGAAATGAAAATAACAACATGTTAAAAATATACAGTTAATAAAAGTAACTAATTCATAAATTAAACTAACTACTAAAGTAACTACTGCTTTCTCGCGAGTAGCCTGTTGGTTCCTAAGGTCCTTGAATTTTGAAAGTGCTTAAGTACACTTAGACTTTCTCTTTTGTGGCTTTGAAATTCTTAGGACTGGGACAGCTTAAGAAAACTAATACTACGTAAAGAGGCGGCATCCTTAAAATGGGGACAGGCGAGCACCAACTTGCCTTTGTTAGAATTCTAATTAGGTTGGCCTCTTTGCCGTGTCAATTCTTGTCCTACCTTTCATCAAAGGTGAACATGAATATTGTGAGGCTGGTGTTCAACCCTTTGTGGGCTGGATTCAGCGCTTCAGTAACAGTTTGTCTACACGTCCGTACTGATAGTTGATTTGACAGATTTCGAAACATGTGGCATCATTCATTTAATAATAGAAATAATGTGCAGTAAAGATTCCTTTTTGGTTCCACAATGCCTACAGTTGAATCATGTTAGAAATGGGATCTCTAGTTTGCAGAGGTACACACCCTTGTCCCAGTAGGGAACACAATCCTAGTCAGTGTAAGTCACAACACAATCCAAATTATCCTGTGCCCACCTTCTGGTAGCTTGGCACTGAGCAGCCAGGCTAAACTTATAAGGCAATGTGTAAAGTATTTGTGCACAACTTATACCATAACACTGTGAAAACACCACAAAAAGACACCACACAAGTTTAGAAGAAATAGAGAGTATTTACCTGAATAAAATACTGTTGAAACAAGTAAAATCCAATGTACACAAGAAAAGTTATGAATTTTTAAAGGGTAAATTCTACTAAAGCAGCTAGAAACACAATAGCTCTGACTGGGGCTATAACAGCATTGTTGACAGAGTCATTCCTAACAATCCAACACCACCTGTGCCGGTCACAGAGTCACACGGCCCCCCAGGTACAGTACCTTTTGAAAACGAAAAACAAGGATGTCGCACGGAGTCGGAAAGAGGTGTCGCTGGAGTCGGTGCGGCATCAGTCCCTTACAACTTCTGAGGAAAGAGGCGTTGGTTCTGCGCTGCGATTCAGGTGGAGGTGAGGCATCGGTTCCATCAGGATGCAGAGGGAGATGATGCGGCATTGTCCGTGATGTGTCAATTCCATGTGACCTGGCGGGGCCGCTGGTTCCGGTTCATCAGGACGGAATGTATCAACTTTGCACTGTTGCGATAACCCTGAGTGACGTCAGCAGATTCACGGCAAAATTGGACTTGCGTTTCAGGCCACGGTTGTCATGTGCATTGAGGTCCATGGAGAGTGAGCAGGCTGAAGTGTCGCTGGCTTTGCTGAAGTCGTTCCAGAGTCGCTGGAGTCGGGTACTAGCAAAAAGACAGAAGTTGAAGTCTTTCCTGTCCCGGAGACTTCAGAACAGGAGACAAGCTCAAATCAAGCCCTTGGAGAGCACTTTTGAGGGAAGGTAGAGTCCTTCCCGCACAGTCAGAGGCCAGCAGGGCAACAGTAGGGCAGAAGTCCTTCTCAGCAAAGCAGTCCAGAGAGTCCCTTGGACAGCCAGTCAGGTTTGAGTTGGTGGGGTCAGACTCAGTTTATATACCCCAAAATGCCTTTGAAGTGGGGGAGACTTCAAAGAGTGGTTTTGATGTGCACAATTTCCCCTTTCAGCCCAGTCCTGTCTGCCAGGGTCCCGGTGTGGGGTTATCAGTCCTTTGTGTGAGGGCAGGCCACTGGCCTTTGAAATGGTAGTGTCAGGTCCTTCATCCTTCCAGCCCAGGATGACCAATTTAGTATGCAGATGAATGCAGATGTGACTGAGTGTCCTGTGTTTGTGGTTCTCTGATGAAATGCACAAAGGAGCTGTTAACCAGCACAGATCAGACGTTGTTTGGAGACAGGCTGTAAGGCAAAAATGGTTTTAAGTGCAGAGAAATGCTCACTTTCTTAAAGAATCTAACCTCACCAATAAGCAGGATTTTCTATAACTATTCTGGCCATACTAAATATGACCTGGTTACACCTTTCTGATCAGAATCCACCACCCAAAAAGTATGAGGGAGGGCCTAATGCTAGTCTATGAAAGGAGCAGGTCTCACAGTAGTGGAAAATTAATTTAGGAGTTTTTTACTACCAGGACATATAAAACACATATGTATATGTCCTGCCTTTTACCTATATAGCACCCTGAACTATGGGTTACTAGGGCCTACTTAAGGGGTGACCTGTATGCAGAAAAAGGGGAGTTTAAGGCTTGGCAAATACTTTTAGATGCCAAGTCGAAGTGGCAGTGAAACTGCACACACAGGCCTTGAAGTGGCAGGCCTGAGGCATGGTTAAAGGGCTACTTATGCATGTTGCACAATCAGTGCTGCAGGCCCACTAGTAGCATTGAATTTACATGCCCTGGGCACATGTAGTGCACTTTACTAGTGACTTATAAGTAAATCAAATATGCAAATGAGGGATGAACCAATGTTACCATGTTTAAGAGAGAGGGCATATGCACTTTAGCACTGGTTAGCAGCGGTAAAGTTTGCAGAGTCCTAAAACCACCAAAAGCAGTGTCAGAAAAGTGGAGGGAGGCAGGCAAAACAGTTGGGGGATGACCACCCTGAGGCTGTCAGGTCCAACAAAGTCCTTGTCTATTTCTTTGCCAAGGTGAAAGACTGCCCAACTTTGAGTGGGTGCCAAACCTGTTAAGTAAAAATGTACTCTTTAGTACTCATGAAAAGCCAGGTGTTGTGTAGCCATTTTAGTTATAGCTCCATGCACGTTACTATAACATACTAGGCCTGCCGCTGTGCACTTTAACCTAGATATATTTTATTCGGCTTTGCTTTATTATTGTTACAGTAGCCACTTTTACAGTCTTATTTCCTTCTATCTAACTGTTTTTGCCTAGGCCAGCACTCTGTTCTCAAACATGACATTCTTGCTCACTCTGTGCTTCTTTCAAGGCTACAGTAAGCTAGGTTGCCGGTGAACGTGGTATAAAGTTTTGTCTCTGACATTCATAGAAAACACACATCGTTACGTAGGGACATTTTCTCAGAACATCAGCTGTTTTATTATAAAAACACTTCCCTATCCCTTACACGTTAGAGCGAGATTCCAGCCAGAGAACCAGGACTGTATGCTGATTGCTGAATGCTTCGCTACAGCTGCTTATGCAGACTTCAGGCCTTTGCTCAGGCATGAGGGATGATGTCTTCCCAGGGGAACCTCAAGGGCAGAATTAGGGCTTAACACACTGTGCTCTATTATAGCCTAGGTAGGAATTAGTCTATTGACTCTAGTGACAATATTGTAGCGTTATTTCTGCGCTTTACTCTCCTTGTCACAATTTTAATCTTGTCATGCTGTATCGTCCTGGTTATTGCATCCCATGTTTTGCTATCTAAGATACAGTCGCTTCATTAAAACATTATTGAAACATATACTGCCTCCGTTTGTCATTGTGTATGTGATACTAATGTAACTGAGAGAAACAGATGAGACCTGAATGACCACGGTTAACCTGAGAAATCAATTATGTCATGCGCTCGGTTGCCCAATCATCCCGCACCTTGGGCGGAGATGAGGCACTGCTAGTTAGCCGGAGCAAAAACCCGGATAGGAGCGACAGGTGGCACCTGTAGTGGGTCGGACTCAGTCCCCCACACCGCAGGTGATTCTGCTGCTCAAAATCCAGTAGTCTCATTAAAATAATGAGAGCCTACATGACAAGCCAGTGCTTAATTTGAGCTGGAGGTTTCCGGTGCGGGGCACCAGAACATATTTTTTGGGGGCAGCACTTATTTTTCTGTATCAGGCATTTACTGCGAGCAAAAAGACACATATGGGAAAGAGGGAGGAAGAGAAAAACAAAAAAGCGTCAAAGTGCAAAACCAGAAAGCTGCAAGAGTGAGCAGGCGGGCAGGGACTGGCTGTAAACGGATTAAAGAGGCCCGAGATGGCTTCAGGATTATGCTGCCTCAGTACATTTAAATGCAGTAGCCGCTGTTGTCAGAGGAGAGCTTTGGGTACCAGCACATTTTTATTTACAAATTAAGCACTGAGAAAAGTTAATATCAAGGTAAGGTTGTGAGCTTTAAAATGGTGTATGAGTTTATAATTTGCCATGCATGAACATAGTTTGCTACAGTGGCTTTGCTCTCCAGCATGGATTGCTTATGTAGCAAGTTGTTGATGGCTTTTTCATACACATGAATGACACTGGCTGCGACTGTAGGCTATCCGCCTGTAGGGCACTTAAGCATTACTCCAAATAGCATTGGTCGGGAGTTTCCCTGTCAGATGAGCTGATCTTTTGCCACATAAGATGGTCTAGGCTATACGGTTGAGCAGACTGGAGCCTTCACACATTTTTATGAAGGAGCATCTGCTCGCTAGGCCTTATTTGACCAGGTCGAACTCAAGACAAACTTAAGACTGAGATGTGTGTTTAGGTAGTCTAAAGATGTACCTATATGTATTTAAAAATCCAATAATGCAGCATGTTTGCCCCCCTATTAATTAGAATCCATATGCCAAAGAGGGAGACAATTTAGCATTCATGAATTCTAGAAGTGACCGTCTCTGCTAGAGACCATGACACATGAATCATGATAGGGACTAAAAATACAGACTTACAAATGTCTTAGAATGGTTTTAAGAGAGGTATAGGACTTGCTTTACAAAGGACTTTAACCTGGCTTAAGAAGGCCTTAACACTGTCTTAGGCGAAGACCATCTTAGGATTCGTTGGTTTGATTTACAATGGGTTTGCCCTGACTTTTAAGACTTAAGAAAGTCATAAGATTTTCTTAAGCCAAGGAAAGACCTGTTGTAAATTACGCCATGTTACCTGGCCAGAGACAGTCTTTGACCATTTTAAGTCTGCATTTATTTCACAGGAATCAGTCCCAAACTAATGAATTTGAAGGAAGCAATGTGGAATTTGCCAGTTAAAAACATTTGAGCAAGATATAACATCAAAATCATATGTAGGTAATCCGGGTTTTCTTTTAGACGAAGGCCTTTCAATGGACAAACAGATAGATGCTGTTGTGAAAACATGCTTTTGCCAGCTAGCTCAGTTAATAAAAGCATACATTGTATTTATTAAAAACTCAGAGCTCAACTAGAGGGAGTCATAATGTAACTTCGGGTGGTCTATGGAAACACCTTTATTTTGATACTTCTCTGAATCTCATTGATCATCTCAAGACGATCCAATATACGACTGTCTGTTTGATTTTCAACCTTGGGATGTACAATCAAATGTCAGGCTCAGCCCATGATATCCATTAGTTTTGCTGCCAAGCTAGTATTCATTTTAAAAAGCTGTGTTTGATCCTAAAGTGCCTTCACAAAAGACCCCTAAATACCAAAGTGAAAAGGCTGAGCAATATGACCTTATGAGATGTCCATGTTCCCAAGACCAAAATGTTACCTTGCAAGCTTGCAATCTAAGGATGTAAGACTCCTGCCCAGGTGTCTTCCTAACACTAAATTTAGCCTGAATTATGCACCTACGGATCCTCCTTGTGGAATAAGATCCAAATGACATACGAATACCCCCTACTTTTGAGATGTCTAAGTACAGGTTAAAGAGATTCTTCTTCTAGTTAAAGGTTCAGTTTGGCATTCCGGTGACTAAAGGGACCACAGTTGTGTAAATTATAAAGAAACGGTTCATTTATTAGTTTATGTGTAAAACCGGAAATAAGCTGGTCAAAACGCTCAACAAGCAAGTTAAATACAAAGCTACCATATTCCCATCGGTTTTTCCTGCATACCCCAGGAAACCTCAAGAAATCAGAAGACCACGGAAACTCAAGATGGACGTGGTGGACAATTACATAGTGTAACAGCCTCTTCAGTAGGATCTGTGTTAGCTGCCTCACAGATAGGTGCAAACCAGTATTCCCTCAAACCAGCAGACTTAGGACGAAAGAGAAGAATATGCAGGACAGCAAAGAGAAGAAAAGGCAGGACACCAGAGAAGATTTTGAAAGTTTTTATAGATACAACATACATTGGAGAGAGGGAAGTTTTTTCCCCAGTTCATGGCCAGGGCTAATGCAGTGGGACATCTGTGTGACAACTAGACAAACAGTACGTTCATTTTATGACTATCCATCTGTTTGAGATATGGTCCAATTACTTTTGTGTGGCCGAAATCATCTAGTCAGACGTTTTGTTCCAAAGCTTTGAGTAAGCAAGCACCTGTAGCTTCATGTTTGGCTCCACAAGCACAAAATATAGTGCTTTTTCAGTCACGCAGTGAGTTTTGGACTCAGACTGTGTATGTTAATGAATCATATCTTCTGTACTCATTCATACCCTATATCCTCGATCCATATAGATGCATGCTTCTCCTCAGACATCACAACTGGTGGTGTGTGTGTGTGTGTGTTCCCCTGAACTGCCACCTGACCCCTCTCATACAGGTGCCATTGAAACAGAATACCAATGCCTAACGTTTACACTGCCTTACTGTCAGAGGAATATGGTTCTGTAGCTGTCACCCTTCCCTGGGACCATGTGCTCCCACTGCATCATCTTCATTTGTCCCCCTTCATCAAATGCTCCAAGTCTACACTGTGACAGCCACAGTTACTACTTGGAGCCAATATGGGTCACTAACTGAGCCAAGTTGAGATCAAAGCTACTTCATTTTGTGGAGGAGAGGGTTACCAAATATTCATGACACTCCTCAAACCTGATTCGAAAGATGGTTTTACAAAGGCTGGGAACACATTAACGTGCATTTTAAACCCTAGATAAACACTGACTATGAGTGTTGCTTGTCAGACTATCAATCATAAAAATAGCATTAGACGTAAACATTGAGACCTGAGCATCGTTTCCAAAATATGGCTCCCTTGGATGTCGATTTTCAGTTATTATCTCTCAGGGAGACATATTTGTGTATATGCTACATGAGATACAATATTTTGGTTAGAAAATACTTAGGCCTCCATATTCTACTACCACACCAACTATGAGAGGTTCTCACTGTGACAAGCCCCCCAGAAATCTGCAAAAGTGATAATCCTTTCCTTATACGACTGCAGAGAATGAGGAGTGGGTACGATGTGGCAGATCCAGACGAGGGGATGAGAACTAATAATAAACATGCTAGTAGCTCCTCCAAGGTCATACAGTGGGAGCAATACATTGACTTCAAGAGCATTTTAGTTCTCGGTAGCTCTCTGAATTCTCAAGAGTCTAGCCAGTACATATGACTGAGGCATCACCATGGGAATGTAAGTAAAGAAGGAACCCATAGACTGGTAGAATAAGATAAAAGTGGGCAACCATGTAACCTGACATACTCAGATGCTGAGACTTACCACAAACTGGGGCCTGCATAGCAAATGTAGCCTAAAAGCAATGTTGAAGGAGATTGTCTGGCACGGCACACAGATGATCTGTCTGTAGAACATTCTGTCATTTTATGAACATGCGGTACTAGACAGACCAGCACCACTAGAAAACAGGGCTATCAGGAGCCTCTAGATTCTAACAAATTAGATGAAAGATAAAGTACTCCATGACATACTTCTGATGTGCAGTTAAACTCCAAAGAGGCCAAAATATTTAAAGTCTGGCTGTACCATGACATGATTGAACTGGGGACCAATTTGACACCAAGATTACCAGAAATGTTGTGGCAGCTAGCCATTAAAACCACTATAGCCTGATCAAAGAAGAGGCATGTTTATTTTTCTTTGGGTCTGACATTGTTGAATTGCCAGACATTGCATGAGCTTCAAACGTTGTAGTGGATACTTAAGCTCAGGTCTACTAGCCTTTCATGCAAAGCAATGCACCAAGGAAACTTGCCTTGTGTGAAAGGAAGAGAGCAGAAATGCTTCATATCTACTATGATATGGCCACTTCTGCCTTCTCAAAGCACTGGCACACTTCAGGCAGACTAGTTCCAATGCAGGTACCGTTGCACCATGGAGCAACGGTGCCTGTATTGTGGGCAGGATTGTTTTTGTGCAGGAAGAGATTCCCTGCTGCACATAAACAATGCTTAGAGGAATTTTCCTCTTTCTGTATGTGCTGTAGAATGCAGCACTCATGAAAAAAGGAAGTAATGAGAGGAATTATGATGTTTTTCCTTGTTACTCCAATCCCAGATTGACACACCATTTTGAAGTGAACCCAGGTTTACTGCCTTTAGTACATCTGGATTTGCATCAAAGTACATGAGTGAATGCATGGGAACTCCCATGCTCCACTTATGTAACACCTACCTGATGCACTGTAACGAAATGCAGCGCAAGGCCATGCTTTGCTTAAATTTTACTTTTTCACAAAGCCACGGAAGGCAACGCTAATTGGCTCTGGTGTGGCTTTGTAAATCTTGGCTAGCATTTTGCATCGTAGTTGTACCCAGGGACATCTTAAAGATTTTGGGGGCCCTGGCCAAACGTATTTTGGGAGCCCTGTTTTGAACAGCTTAGAATTCATGATCTAATTTCAGCTCTTTCATGCCCTCTTGGTCCAGGTCACCACTGACAGTGCACAGGCACACTTGCCTGAATTCTAAATGTGTTTACATCTAATATTCGGGGATAGTGACATGTTTTCAATATTGAAACACAGCAGCAGCAACCTAATATTACTGCAAATAGTCTCTGTTACACCCTTCCAATTTTCACTTGTGAGATCCTGTTGTGATCTAAAAGCACTTTTTTTAATGGACGTCGCAAGAAACATAAGCACAACATTTCTCTGCAAAATGTCTGTAATGAGTTCTCACACATCATTCAAATTATAAATAAATTTAAGGAAACAGAATTATTCAGGGCCATCAGGGTAAGACTCCCTGCAGAACAGAGCTGGCTCTATTAGGGGTCTCCTGAAAGGCTGGGGCCGTGGGACAGAGCCCATTTTACACATGCCTTAAAATGTCTCTGGCTATACCAAAATAGTGGCACAACCACATTGCAAAAATATCAGTAAATCTGGGCCCCAGGATTAGCTTGAGCACAATCACCAAATTCCCATCAGTGAATGGGCTCACTCAAGAAAGTAAAGCTACACACTGATTCCTAGTTACTGCCAGTGGCCTTCAGGCACCAGAGCATCCTGATCCTCATCAGAAAGTAGGTGAAGGTGGCAAGCTGGGGGATCAGTAAATAGAGATGTTTAAGGGACCCCCATTCATATTTACAAAAAAAGGCCAAACATTAGTAATAGCTGCAAATTTGGATTGGGTTTAATCCTATCAAGTAAGGTGGCCAAGAAGGAAAAACACCTGCTGCTTACTATCAATGAAATAGATTCCAATCTGAATGAGGGGAGATGGTTCTCCATGCTAATTCTTAATGCTGGCTTCCAGCAACTGGCGCTCCCGCCAAGGCTCCTAAGCCCATATTTATACTTTTTTTAGAAGCACATTTACATCATTTTGTGACGCAAAAGTGGCGCAAACTTACAAAATATAATTGTATTTTGTAAGTTTGCACCACTTTTGCGTCAAAAAGTGATGCAAATGTGGCGCTAAAAAAGTATAAATATGGGCCGTAATTCCTAAATACCTTCTCCGTTCATATGGAACTGTGGCTAAAGTGACCCAGAATGTTGTCCAGGAAATATTGACCCCCATAGCATTCCCAGCATTAGCAGCAGAATGAGAGACAAGAGCACACGTTTCAGGACTTAGGATGCCTTATCAGCAAATACCACCCTGGCATACTTTTATCTTCACAAAGATAATTATGTGGTGGTGAATGCCTGCCAGCATGTGAGAGAGCTGTCTTGCTTCTTGCTATTGAAAGCTAACTTGTGCTCCCTGTGGCCTACACCAGTCGGGCCTGATAGCACTGAGCAATATTACCCAGACATAGGGGGTCATTCTTACTTTGGCCCCGTCAGAACACCGCACCGCAGTCGAAAGACCGCTGCGGTGATTCTGAGATTTGCCCTGGGCTGGCGGGCGGCCGCCAAAAGGCCACCCGCCAGCCCAGGGCAAATCAACCTTCCCACGAGGACGCCGGCTCAGAATTGAGCCGGCGTAGTGGGAAGGAGCGACGGGTGCAGTGGCACCCGTCGCGTATTTCAGTGTCTGCATAGCAGACACTGAAATACTTTGCGGGGCCCTCTTATGGGGGCCCCGCGGCACCCCCTACCGCCATCCTTTTCATGGCGGGTTTCCCGCCATGAACAGGATGGCGGTAGGGGGTGTCTGAATCCCCATGGCGGCGGAGCGCGCTCCGCCGCCATGGAGGATTCAGAAGGGCAGCGGTAAACCGGCGGGTGACCGCCGGTTTACCCTTTCTGACCGCGGCTGAACCGCCGCGGTCAGAATGCCCTTCGGAGCACCGCCGGTCTGTCGGCGGTGCTCCCGTGGCCGGTGACCCTGGCGGTCACCGGCCGCCAGGGTCAGAATCAGGCCCATAGTGACTAAAGCAATAGGCATGGTACAGTTCAATCACGGTTTCCACATATATCTGAATAAACTCTATCTAATGGACCACTGACCACAAGCCACTGTTGCCTCTGTTCCACAGTTCCTGCTCCCTATCTACCTCTTTATGTAGAAATGTGGATTGAACAGCTGAAAGAGAATTAGTTAACAGCACTTTACTGACATAACCATGCCCCAAGCCCAAGGATCATCTGCCTAGTGCCTGTGGTGCACAACGTGAAGATTAGAATGAAACCCTTCATTTACGAGTGTGTATAATTCCTACAGGCTGATGGACAGTAGAACAGGGGTTTGATTGGCTGATGTGTCAGTCAACAGGCTGGTTGCGAAGTCGCACTCACATTATTCCTTCATACTGCTCAAATCTATACCAGTCGACCAAAGAAGCCAAGGCAACAGCTTTCATGATGCCCTTGGTTCATGATCAAGAGGAAAGCCTGAGTCAAGCCATTTTGTTGAAGAACCATGGGATGTTGATGGATGATACATTTTCTACGAAAGACCAGTTAAGATCAATAATAAATTTAGGGTTTCCCAACCATGCCTGTTAAAGAAAATTTTCAAGCACCACCATTTTCCTAAAATTGTTCAGGCAATACTGGTAGTTGTAAATTCTTACTAAGATTTAACCAGCAATGCATAGTTACCAACTAGAAAATACCCTTTGGTTTTGCAGGGCCCCCAAAACGTGGCTGCATGAGTCCTAGTGAGTCTTCATTGCCAGAATTCTGTCGTCTCTGCTACAGAAACCCTTCATTGGCTCCCTGTCAAAGAACAATTCCAATTCAATTGGCTCTCAAAGGGACATCGGTTATGAGACTGACAGCCTCACCTTTTATATGTCATTGTTTCAAAAAATACCACACACCATTGTCGCTTAGAATTGACAACCAGGCCATGCTATGCTTTCTGAAATGTAGGTATGTCAGATGGGCTGGCCTTACTTTCTCATTATGTGCATCTAAGCTGTTTAACGTCTTCACTCTCTGCATGAAAGAAATAGAACATCATACTTTGTTTCAAGTTAAATTAAAAAACATTTGTTTCAACAAACTTAGCTCAGCCTTTGCTAAAACGCTGCTTAATATTACTTACTTTCCACAGTCAATTTCCTATTGCCTAGAGATCTTTTTGGACGTTAATGCATGCTCTACAAGTACCATTAACAGAACAACAAATACTTCCATATTTTGCAATAATCATCAGCCCCTCATCATTATCACTAGATATCATTTACTCAAAGCAATGATTATAACCCCAAAGGCCTTTGGTTGTGGAACAAAAAAAACTACTTGTGAGTACTACTAAAGTTTAGAATGCAGGGACATGGCCATGCAAGATGGCCAAACGGTGTGAGAATGGCCCCCCTTTGACATGGCTAGCCACCACCTTTTACTTGGTATTTTATGTGGTTTCAAAGTTTTTAGTGCCCAGGGCCCCTGCTAACCAGGTTCCCAGGGCCAGATCTTTTTCCCAAACTGTTGTGATGCATCAGCACAATTGGAAACACCCGTAGGGGCCCCTATAAGTCCCTAGTAAATGGTACTAAGGTACCCAGGGCATGAGGTACTAAGGGTAGGCACCTGAGGGCAGCAGCCCAGACTGTGGCACCCTCAGGGACCATGCATCCAAGTGTACCCAGCACTCCCATTGCAGGCTGAGTCTCATGGTGCAAAACTGACATGGCACACAGCCTGTGTGCCCTGTCCACTACGCGCTGCATACAATATAGGTAAGTCACCACTCCGATAGGCCTATCCTGCATGTTGAGCAATATGCCCCTACTGTGCCCCTGCCAAACCTGGGACACGGTAAGTGAACAGAGCAGCTATTTTACATGCATGTGCTGGACACTGGTCAGTTCGAGTTTCACAGCTATATGATGGCCATTCTGCACCCTGGGTTGTTTAGTATATTGGATTTTTTGCAAAATGTACACAGGGGCCACCATAGAGGTGACCCTGCAAAAGTTAACTACCCTGGCATGATTGCTGGCTGGTCACAATCAGCCTGCCACCATCAGACAAGATTCTGAAACCCTGGGTTGAGAGCCTGTGTCCTCTGGGTTCAGAGAACAAAGCCCTTCCTGGACAGAGGTGTTACACCTCCTCCCCCAGGAATGTGCACAGCCCTGCCTATGAGCTTCAAAGGGCTTACCGCCTTTGAAACTCGACTCCCAACCCTGCTGCTAGCAGCAGATGGCTGCCCCCATTCCAAACCTCAGAACCAGGAGCTCAACCTGGCCCCTTACATGGCACATACCTATGCTCAGGTAAGGAAACTCTGCAAAGTGTACAAAATTCTATTGGAATTTGACCAGCTTAGATTTCTGGTTGCTCAGCATGAAAAAGCCCATTCTAGATGGTGAAATCTCTGGTGGAGAGGAAGATGCTATGGACAATGGGGATGAGGGTAGCTCCTCTTCCCCTAGCATTTGTACACCACAAACGAAGACCTGGCCTTAGTCAGGATGACCAAAAGACCGGCCTTAGAAGTCCAGCTTTTAGAAACTGAAACAAAAAAAAAAGAGTTGGGCCTAGGACTCATCTCTGGTGGCAGCATCCAAGTGTTGAGAGAGAAACCTTTCAACCTAAAACTCCAAAGGGTGTTGTTCCCTCCCTTCTCAGAAGGAGATGATATAGTAAAATGATTTTCTGCCTTTGAAAGAGCCTGCTTTGGATGGGAAAATGAAAAGAAACAATGGGGCACACTGTTGTGGGAGTTATTCTCAGGATAATGCAGAGATAGGCTCCTGACACTGATTGAGTCAGATTCAAAATCCTATGACTTTATGAAGGGTACCTTGATTTGAGGGCTTTGGATTTACAACTGAGGAGCATTGCATAAAGTACAGGGATGCTTGAAAAACCCAGAGCCAAACTTGGGTAGAGTTTGTGGACTATTCAGTACAAAATGTTGGGTAGTTGGTTAGCTGGTAGCAAGGTACAAGATTATGATGGGCTTTATAACCTATTCATGAAAGAGCATCTACTGAGTAACTGTTACAATGAGAAGCTACATTAATACCTGGGAGATCTAGGTTCACTTTCTCCTCTAGAGTTGGAGAAGGCAGACCACTGGGTCAAGACAAGGGTGACCAAAACTACCACTGGTGGGGGAGACCAAAAGAAAGAGGCCAACAAGCCCCCCCCCCAAGGGAAAGATGGGACTTAAAAAATAAATAAAGAGTATTTTCAAGGCCCCCAAAAACCTGCAAAGGAGGGTGGGCCCAGAGACTCCTCGCAGTCTAAGGGTGGGTACAAAGGTAGGAAATTTGATCCCAACAAGACTTGCTGCTGTGATTGCAAGAATATAGGATACCAACCTGGAGACTATAGTTGTAATACCAAGAAAAATGCCTCTAGCCAACCTGCAGTAAATGCAGTTTCTTATCTCCAGATGGAATCACAGTTGTGGCCTGACCATGTCAGTAAACCCACAGAGCCAACACTAGTCTCAGAGGGAGGGGTAGAATTATCCTGTGCTGCCTGGCATAGCAATATGCGAAATACAGGCATAACCCTTTCATAAGTGGGGAAAATGTTGAAGCCCTTAGGGACACAGGAGTGAGTGTCACCCTGGTGATCCAGCACGTAGTCCACTCCAATCAGTTCCTGGTAGGTAAGTCTTATCCTGTCACCAGTGCTCACAGTGTCACAAAGATCTATCCAATGGCGATGGTAACATTTGATTGGGGGAGGAGTAGGAGGTCAGAAAGAAGTGGTTTTGTCCCCATCCATTCCAGTAGTGTGTCTGCATGGATTTGACCTGGAGCATTCCCCCTGGGCTAAAGTAGAAGTGAAGACCCATGCAGCCATGCTTGAGGATCCCAGACTGGGCCCGTGTTAAGACTAGGGCACAGTGCAAACTTCAAAGGGAAAAATGAGAGATACATTATGAAACAGTGGACCAACCTCCCAAGAGAAAAGGCAGGAAGACTGGGGAGCCAGCTTCAAAATAGAACTCAAGTCAGAACCCCTCTTCGCAGGAAGAGGACTTGTTATTCCTAGAGAAAGCTAAGGCTGCATAGCTTGGGCCTTACGACCCAGAGCTCTTAGGCCCAAGGGAACGCTCTAGGGATGATCTGTGCCAGGGGCAAGGAACCTGCCCCACTCTTGAAGCCCTGTGGCAGCAAGCTGCACAGGAAGAAAAGGGTGGTGTCAGTGGTACCCACAGGGTTTATTGGGAGGATGGAATCCCGTTCACTGAGGGCAGAGACTTCAAGCCTGGTGCAATCAGGAGGGTAGTAGTACTTCAACAGTTCAGAGAGTTTCTCCTCACTCTAGCCAATTACATTCCCCTACCTTGGCATCTGGGCAAAATTAAAACTTGGAGCAGACTGAAAAAAACACTTTTACCGGCCTGGAATGTCTCAGAAAGTGAAGGACTTTTGCCAGTCCTGTGTCACCTGCCAAGCCAGTGACAAAGCAGGTGGCCACTTAAAGGCCCCCCTTAGTTCCCCTACCTGTGTTTGAGGTACGCTTTGAGAGGGTTGGTGTTGATATTGTTGGTGCCCTTGACCCTCAAACTGCTTCAGGACACAGATATCATAGTGGTAGTGGATCATGCCACTAGATATCCTGGGGCTATCCCCCTTAGGGCCATGACTGCCCCTGCAGTAGCAAAAAGCCCTTCTGGGTGTTTTTACCAGGGCTGGGTTCCCTAAGGAAGTAGTATCAGACAGAGGGAAAAACGTCATGTTTGCATACATAAAACACATGTGGCACTGCCTTATAAGTTCACTACAACATACCGTCCACAAACAAATGGGTTGGTTGAAAGATTCAACCAAACCCTATGTACTTGGCCTATGTTCCAGAATGGCAGAGGGCATGGAGAAAACAAACAAAACCTTCATGCCAGCCAGGAGCTGCAAAAGCACTGGTATGACCAAAAAGCTGCCATGGTGGAGTTTCAACCAGATCAGAAAGTTTGGGTGTTGGAATCTATGGCTCCTAGGGCTCTCCAAGACAAGTGGTCTGGGCCCTATCCCATTCTTGAATAGAACGGGAAGTCACCCACTTGGTTGACCTAGGCAGTTTCAAAATACCCAAGAGAAATATCCATGCCAACTGCCTAAAACCCTATAATGACAGCGCTGATGTCTCCATGCTCATGGTTACAGATGAGGGACAAGAAGAAGAGAGTGAGCCTCTCCCTGATCTCATCTCCAGCAACCCACAAGATTGTTCTGTGGATGGAATGGTTTTGTCAGTTTGTTGCTCTTGTTTAAACTAAGAGGAAACTATGCCAAAGAATGCAGCACTCTTAGTCTGAGTAATTAATTTGTTAAGGCACTTCCCAGATAGCAAATAAAAGCATACAGATATATGAAAATATGAATTTAACTCAAATTAAATGAAACGTGCATATGCCAGGTAGGATGATCACAGCAGTTAATCAATCACAGGCAAAAATGTGCAATTCATCAGCAGTGAATAAATATATAAAAATATATATATATATATACATATAAAACCTAGTAGTGGCGGTCGCCATTAGGTAGTTATAGGTAGGATTACGTTTCTATACAAAAAGCATTTTTTTTACTTACTTATATCTTTGGCACTGCTTGATGAATCTTGACGAAACGTTCCAAAACAAGCCAGTTCAGTCAGTTGGTGCCTGGAAAGTTTCGGGGTGATCCGTCCAGGAGTGGCTGAGAAAAAAGGGGGTCCCAAAACACGTTTTCCCCCTTCATTTTTCCATAGGGACTTTGAACAGTGATAGCTCAAAAACTACTGAACGGAATTACTCCAAATTTGGCAGGAAGGTAGTTCCTAGTCCAAAAAGAGTGCTTTTTTGTTTTGGTGTAATTCTATACAGTAGTTTTTGAGAAATTAAGGGGAAAACAAATGTGTATATCTAGGGACGCAAAGGATTCGTGACCCCCAACGATCTTGTGCTGAGATCTGATTGGCTGATAACACATCAACAACAGAAGCTGTTGAAGTGTTGTCAGCCATCTTGTCATTTTTTTTGTATATTTCATGAGCAGAGATGCGGTGGATCTGCGAATCCGCTCGTAAAATAACAACAAAAAAGAAGCGCTTCATTACTCTAATGCCCCGGGGTGGGCCTAGTCCTGGGGACTATTTTTTAAAGCCCCAGGGGCAATTTTTTAAATGTTTTTAATGCTGGGGGCCTGTGCCCCCCCCTGCTGCCCTGGGGACCGCCACCTCCCCAGGGCATTATTGTAATATGGGGAAGAGGCCTCCTGGCCCCCTCCCACTGCCCTGGGGACTACCACCTCCTGGGGCGATCTTGTAACTAAAGTGCAGGGGACTGTGGGCCCCTCCGCTGCCCCGGGGACCCCCACCCGCCAAGGCAAATGTTAAAAAAAATAAAGGGTGTCTCTATGGGACCCCGTGCCCCGGGGACCACCAACCCCCGGGGCTAAGATCTAGTTGGAGGGTGGTTGCGCGGCCCCCCTCGAGGAGCCTCTGATGGCCCTGGGGACCACCACCCCCAGGGCCAGCTCCTGCTATGTCCCGGGGTGCCCACCCTTAAGAGCCACATCCGCGGTACCTACTTTTTTTTATATATATTTTTTTTTCACTACAAAGCCCACAAAGGGCAAAAAATAAAAAATAGAAAACCCCATAGCTCAGTGTGAAGGTTGCCGGTTTGAATCCAGCTGCGCATGGGTGAAGGACGTGCACGGTTGGGTGCTTATACGGGGCAGGCCTGTGGCCAACCGCCGCTGCACATGGCCATAGTTTGAATTAACGTATATTAATTTAAATTACTATTTGTTAAAAGAAACATAGAAATTGACTGAAAAAAACAAAGGTTACATGGATGTTATAGTTAGGTTCTGAATTTACTTGTACAAAACCGTAGAAATTCAGCAGTTATAGGTACCTCAGCTAAGTATAACTGGCGCCCCCATAATGCACTTCTTATGGCCTCACATATTACACCACTCGTGACAGTCAGTGATATCACTGATGACATCACCCACACAGTCATACACCCACTCATTTGCTGATACAATCCCTTGTATACTCACACACACACACATCTACTCATACTTATTTAGAGGTGCATAAGAGTAGTGATATACAGATATTCATTCAGTCAAACAGCCACTGATACAACCACTCACTCACCCATACACTACTGTGGTATTCACTGACCCATACAGTTACTTGCACACCCGCTCATACACCCACTGACACACCCACTCATACTCACACAGCCCATTAATAGATCACTATTCTAGTGACACATCCATTTAATCAGCTGTAGAAACACGGACACACCCACACACTCACCCATATAGTCACTGACACAGTCACTGACTCATTATTACAGTCACTTACACATGCAATGACTCAACTATACAACTATTCACACACCAAATCACTCACATGAACAGGCACTTACATACCCTCTCAGTGATCCATACAGCCATTCACACAGCCACTCACTGACCAACACAAGTTCTCACACATCCACTCACTATCCTATATAAAAACTGACTCACTCACTCAGTTTACAATACAGCTACTCATACACCCACTGACTCTTGCATGCAGTCACTGACACAGCCACTCAGTTATGCTTACAGCCATACAATAAGTGACTCACCAAGTCACTCACCAATACAGTGACACTCATTCACTTACCCAGACAACCACTCTGACACCCACTCACTCACACATGCAGCCCCCATAGACTCACTCACTAAATGAAATGCAGCTGCTCACTACTCACTTGCTCACCTATACAGTAACTTACACATCCATTCAGTCTCCCATACAGCAAATGATTCAACCCCTCATTCACCCATAGACACGCTCACACACCCACTCACACATAGATACAACCACTTACACTCACTGGATGATGTCATCAGTGATGTCACATGAGATGCTGAATTTCTACTGTTTTGTACGAGGAACCTAACTATAACGTCCATGTAACCTTTGTTTTTTTCAGTGAATATATTATATATGAGCTAAATGGTTAAGAATTAAAATGCATCACCATGGGGATTGAATCCATCATCCTTGCCAGCCCCAATCCGGGGAAACCTCAAATAGCTGAAGCAGGAGAACTTCCCCAAATGGGATTTTCC
The DNA here is from genome assembly GCF_031143425.1 of Pleurodeles waltl. Taxonomy (NCBI): domain Eukaryota; kingdom Metazoa; phylum Chordata; class Amphibia; order Caudata; family Salamandridae; genus Pleurodeles; species Pleurodeles waltl. The sequence continues at coordinate 677,600,281 of NC_090450.1, read as the reverse complement.
TGGGCAGTGCGTCCACTCCACAGGTGAGTTCCTTCCTCAGCGCCAAGTTTCCTCATCTTTTATACCTTAAACTAACTCAAGAGGAAGATTCTAGTAACCCACCTCCCTTTCATTATGGAATTCAAATGCTGGCTGTACTCGGTCTGTGTCGAAATCAGGCAAAGAAACTGGCCCGGCTACAATGCGCATTCCAGAGGCAGAGCTGTACCTTTCCCTGATGAAAATATTACCAGCCTGAGACTCTCTGTTATCAGGTCCACATCCCACATATTATGTTCCAGCATGTTATGGTTCTGGTGAGAAAAGCACAAACATGTTCTCTGTGTAAAACAAGCTCAGTGTGGAAAAGCTCTGCGCCGGCACTGTGACGGTACCTAAAGCTAATCACAAAATGGAGTCAGTGGTCAAGATGGAGTCAATGGTCAAATACACATAGCATTACAGTCAGACACCCTCACAGAACAACAGCAGGCTGATTGCTGGCACATCCTCAACCAGTATGCTGAATTCTTCTCTTTGGCCCCTGGGAAGATTGATTGGTGCACCCATGATGTGGACACTGGTGACAGCTTGCCTGTCAAAAACAAAATTTACAGACAGTCGGACCATGTCTAGGAAAGCATCCAAAAGGAAGTCAAGAACATGTTGGATTTAGGCGTCATTGAACACTCAGAGAGGAGATAAAAAGGAAATGAGGTTCTCTGTGGATTACAGGGGCCTCAACTCGGCAACCAAAGACAGATGCACACCCAAATCCAAGAGCAGATGATCTCATAGATAGACTAGGGGCAGCCACATCTCTGAGTACTTTTGATTTGACATTGGGTACTGGCAGATTAGCCTGACTTCAGGAGCAAAAGAGAGGTCTGCATTTTCCACTCCAGGTGGGGATTATCAGTTTACTTTTATGCTTTTTGGATTGAAGAATATCCCTGCCACCGTCCAGTGGTTGGTGAACCAAGTCCTTGTTGGGCTGGAAGCCTTTAGTGCAGATTATTTGGATGGCATAGCTGTCTGCAGCTCTACCTGGTAAGATCCCTTGATCTACCTAGGAAAGGTCCGGGAGGGCCTGCAAAAGGCAGGCCTCATTATCAATGCCAGAAAGTACCTGATAGGGCAAGGTAAAGTTGTTTACTTAGGCCACCTGGTAGGTGGAGGCCAAGTCCAACCCAAGATCCAGACCATTCTGGCTTGGTAAACTCCCACAACCCAGACACAGGTCAGGGCATTCCTTGGCTTGACTGGGTACTATAGGAGATTTGTGAAGGAGACTGGTACCATAGTGCTCCCCTCACAGAACTGACCTCCAACAAATTGCCCAAAAGGTTAACTGAACAGTGAGTTGTCAAAAGGCTCTTGACACTCTTAAGAATGCCACATAGTCTGCTCTAGTCCTACAAACTTCGGATCACTCCAGGGAGTGTATTGTCCAAACAGATGCCTCAGAACTGGGGGTAGGAGTGGCCCTAGCCCTGAAAAATGATGAGGGACATCCCCAGCCTGTTGCTCTTATAAGCAAAAGACTACTAAATAGGAAACAAAAATGGAGTGCCATAGAGAAGGAAGCCTTTGCTGCGGTCTGGGCCCTGAAGAAGCTGGGGCCATACCTGTTTGACTCTCACTTCATTGTTCAAACAAACCACAGGCGCTCAGATGGTTACAACAAACAAAAGGTGAAAACCCCAAGCTGCTTAGGTGGTCTATTTCCCTACAGGGAATGGACTTTCAAGTGGAACCCAGACCTTGGACTCCCCATGCCAATGGAGATGGCCTTTCCAGTTCTTTCACTTAGATAATGAATACTCACGAGGGAAAGGGTAATCTCATCCTCTTTCGTTTCAGGGGGTGGGGTGCATGAAAAGGGGCCTCTTTTGACATGGTTAGCCCCACTTTTTGCCTGGTATCTGATGTGGTTTCAAAGTTGTTAGGTTCCCTGGGCCAGATCTGTTTCCTAAAACTGTTGTGATGCATTGGTACAGTTAGAAACACCTGTAGCTGCCCCTATAAATCCCTAGTAAATGGTACTAACGTACCCAGGGCATAAAGTACTAAGGGTAGGCCCCTGAGGGCAGCAGCACAGATTGTGCCACCTTCAGGGACCATGCATCCAAGTGCACCCAGCACTGCCATTCTAGGTTGAGTGTCCTGGTGCAATCCAAAAATGCAAAACTGACATGGCAAACAGCCTGTGTGCCCTGTCTATTACACACTGTGTGCAATTTAGGTAAGGCACCCCTCTGGCAAGCATTTCAGCCCTAGCCCAGGGTGCACTATACTGCATGTGTGGGCATAGGTGCATGAGCAATATGCCCCTACTGTGACCACGCCAAACCTGGGACATGGTAAGTAAACAGAGCAGCCATTTTACATGCATGTGCTGGACATTGGTCAGTAGGAGTTTCACAGCTACATGATGGCCACTCTGCACCCTGGGTTGTTTGGTGTCAAACAATTCAGAATGATAAATCCACACTGGTACCAGCATTGGATTTATTGCAAAAATTAACTAACCTGCAAACAGGACAAGATTCTTGAACCCTAGGGTGAGAGCCTGCGCTCTTTGGTCCAGAAAACAAAAGACCTTCCTGGGCAGAATTGTTACACCTCCTTCCCCAGGAATGTGCACAGCCCTGCCTATGGGCTTCAATGGGCTTACCACCTTTGAAACTCAACCCCCAAGACCTGCTGCTAGCAGCAGATGGCCACCTCCATTGCAAACCCCCACTTTTGGTGAGAGCAACGGTGGGAAAATGCATAAAGAACAGGAGGAGTGGCAACCCCCAGCTTGCACTACCCCTAAGGTGTTGCATGCGAGGTGCCCTCTCCATTTCATTTTCCTTTCTCTTGCATGGTAAGAAAATACCCTATCAGGGTTAGGAAAGTGATCTCTGCACACAGGAATTGGTCACATAGTGGGTGTAGCCACCCTAAAGTAAATGACCCATTGGTCACTACTAGGTACTCCCCTAATCACCCACTAAATGCAGTATTTAGTGGGCACCCCTAGACCTGCACTTCAGTTTCCAAGGACACAAGAAGTCCTGCAACAAAGAAGACTCAAGGCTCGAGAACTGCATACCTGCTGCACAAAGAAATGTGCACGGATATTAAGAAAGGTTGGGAATTCAAAACCAGTCAATACTTATGTTACAATTTGGAATATACAGAGTGATGATCTGATGGAGAGATTTTAATACAGTATATGGTGAAGACTGCAAAGATATGGCATCTCTTAATAAGACTACAATTGTAAAGAATTGTTTCTATTGAAGATGACCAATAATTCTGGCAACTATTATCAAGAAACAAATACGATGAATCTGAATGGATAGGTGCTACCAAAATAGAGAGATTTCCAGTCCTGATGATGACCCACGGTTAATTTACATCTACATATAGGGTCGAAACGTCGACAAAAATTGATTGTGAATTGATGTTAAATTATATAGTGACTTTAGGACTCCTGGATTGAAGGAGCCTTTGGAAGCTCACAATTTATTCTTTTTAACCACATTTTCTGTATATATTGTATATAACACCGACACCTTTTTGCATCACAATATTCACTTTCACAGTGTTTTTATGTTTGGGAGCACCTAGGATTTTATACTAATCCTAAGAAGTTTGTGACTGGATTAAAAGATTGTAATAAATGACTTGATAAAGAAAAGAAAATATAAATAAATCTAAGGATACTGGATGAAATAAATGTAGTTCCTTCCTTGAGAAATTAACTTTACCGTGGAAGTCTAGGTATACTTCCCCCTTTTTGACCATATATTGTCCCTAATGCACAAAGAAAAAGGCACCAAACCCTGCCTGCTGCACCCAGGACTCGACAATTGCCGCTGAGGGGTTACTCGGACATTGGGCATACTCTAAAAATCCCCAGAGGACCTCTACTCTTCTGAAAATTGCCAAAGATCTCCCTCCAGAGTGAAGGCATCACTCTTTTGCTACAAAGACCAGTGAAGTCCAGTTCACTGATCGGCTGCTGAGCAAGGAACTGGACACCACAGTTAGACCAAATTTCATCAAACGGAACCGGAGGGCAAACCCTGCAAGTTTGCCAAGTTTGGTGGCACTGCAACCTCCTGTGGCTGAACCATGCAATAGCCCCTGGTACTGGTCACTCAACATCAAACACCAAGAAGAAAAGTCCACACTGGACTCCAAAGGGACCAGGAGGAAGCCCCATTCAAGGGACTTCAGAAACCAGAGTGTCTCTGCTGATCTTCAAGCGACCCTCAAAGTGACCTCCCTCCTGCTTCCAATGGCACATTTGCAAACAGCTCTTGGCCCAACTATCCGCTCTGCACACAGCCTCCCTGCACCCTGAACCAGAGAACCAGCTGTGCTCTAAAGGTCCCCTACTCTACACTCCAAGGGGACCCACCAGACTCAACTTGAAGTCCACCTGTGCATTACTTTTCCAAGTGGTCCCCCACAGTGGTCCTGCAGCAGCTCCAAGGACTTTTCAACAGCTCCTCCCACCAAAATCGGGAACCGCCTGAATTCCTTCAGCTGACCCACAGGAGTTTTTGATTAACTCGACCTAAGAACAAAAGGAGACATTGGTAAACACATTGTCTGATTTTTATATGCATTTTTGAAGTTTTCTCCCACTGATTCCTGTGTTGCATATTTACGCACAGAAACAAGACATTTTCTAAACTTTGAAAAAATCATAGCTTAAAAAGTACTTACCCCATTTGATGATCTTGGTCTTAACCTCTTCGCTGCCAGGCCTTTTCCCCTCCTGTGCTGAGCCTTTTTTTGGATATTTGGGGCAGTTCGCTCTTAGGCTCTCATAACTTTTTGTCCACATAAGCTATCCACTCCAAATTTGCGTCCTTTTTCCCCAACATCCTAGGGATTCTAGAGGTACCCAGAGTTTGTGGGTTTCCCTGGAGGAGACCAAGAAAGTAGCCAAAATAAAGCAAAAATTTCGTTTTTTTCAAATAAATGGGAAAAAAGGGCTGCAGAAGAAGGCTTGTGTTTTTTCCCCCTGAAAATTGCATCAACAAAGGGTTTGCAGTGCTAAAATCACCATCTTCCCAGCTTTCAGGAACAGGCAGACTTGAATCAGAAACCACATTTTTCAACACAATTTTGGCATTTTACTGGGACATGTCCCATTTTTACTATTTGTTGTGCTTTCAGCCTCCTTCCAGTTAGTGACAGAAATGGGTATGAATCCAATGCTGGATCCCAGAAAGCTAAACATTTCTGAAAAGTAGACAACATTCTGAATTCAGCAAGGGGTAATTTGTGTAGATCCTACAAGTGTTTCCTACAGAAAATAACAGCTGAAGTAAACAAAATATTGAAATTGAGGTGAAAAAAACCACCCATTTTTCTCAATGTTTTACTCTAACTTTTTCCTGCGATGTCATATTTTCAAAAGCAATATACCGTTACGTCTGCTAGACTCTTCTGGTAGCGGGGATATATAGGGCCTGTAGGTTCATCAAGATCTCTAGGCACCCAAAGCCAATAAATGAGATGCACCCTGCAACGGGCTTTTATTGTATACTGGGCATACAGCAATTCATTTGGTGAAATATAAAAAGTGAGAAATAGGTATCAAGAAAACCTTTGTATTTCCAAAATGGGCACAAGATAAGGTGTTGAGAAGCAGTGGTTATTTGCACATTTCTGAATTCCGGGGTGCCCATACTAGCATGTGAATTACAGGGCATTTCTCAAATAGAAGTCATTTTTCCACACTGTCTTACATTTGGAAGGAAAAAATGTAGAAAAAGACAAGGGACAATAACATTTGTTTTTGCTATTCTGTGTTTTCCTAAGTCTCGCGATAAAAATGGTACCTCACTTGCATGGGTAGGCCTAATGCTCGTGACGGGAAACACAACATGGACACATCACATTTTTACATTGAAATCTGACAGGAAAACCTAGCAAACCTTTGCATTTTAAAAAAAACTAGACTCCTAGGGAAATCCAAGGTGGGGTGACTTGTGGGGCTCTGACCAGGTTCTGTTACCCAGAATCCTATGCAAACCTCAAAATTTGTCTTAAAAAAATATTTTCCTCTCATTTCGGTGACCAAAAGTTCTGGAATCTGAGAGGAGCCACCAATTTTCTTCCACCCAGCGTTCCCCCAAGTCTCCCGACAAAAAATGGTACATCACTTGTGTGGGTAGAACTAGCGCCCGCGACAGGAAATGTCCCAAAACACAACGTGGACACATCACATTTTCCCAAAGAAAACAGAGCTGTTTTTTGCAAAGTGCCTAGCTGTGGATTTTGGCCTCTAGCTCAGCCGGCACCTAGGGAAACCTAGCAAACCTGCACATTTCTGAAAACTAGACACCTAGGGGAATCCAAGATGGGGTAACCTGTAGGGCTCTGACCAGGTTCTGTTACCCAGAATCCTTTGAAAACCTCAAAAGCTGGCCAAAAAACACTTTTTCCTCTCATTTCGGTGACAGAAAGTTCTGGAATCTGAGAGGAGCCACAAATTTCCTTCCACCCAGCGTTCCCCCGATAAAAATGGTACCTCACTTGTGTGCGTAGGCCTAGCGCCCGCGACAGGAAATGCCCCAAAACACAACGTGGACACTTCACATTTTCCCAAAGAAAACAGAGCTATTTTTTGCAAAGTGCCTAGCTGTGGATTTTGGCTTCTTGCTCAGCCGGCACCTAGGGAAACCTACCAAACCTGCGCATTTTTGAAAACGAGACACCTAGGGGAATACAAGATAGGGTGCCTTGTGGGGCTCTGACCAGGTTCTGTTACCCAGAATCCTTTGCAAACCTCAAAATGTGGCTAAAAAAACACTTTTTCCTCACATTTCGGTGACAGAAAGTTCTGGAATCTGAGAGGAGCCACAAATGTCCTTCCACCCAGCGTTCCCCCAAGCCTCCCGATAAAAATGGTACCTCACTTGTGTGGGTAGGCCTAGCGCCCGTGACAGGATATGCCCCAAGACACAACGTGGACACTTCACATTTTCCCAAAGAAAACAGAGCTATTTTTTGCAAAGTGCCTAGCTGTGGATTTTGTCCTCATGCTCAGCCGGCACCTAGGAAAACCTAGCAAACCTTTGCATTTTAAAAAAAACTAGACACCTAGGGAAATCCAAGGTGGGGTGACTTGTGGGGCTCTGACCAGGTTCTGTTACCCAGAATCCTATGCAAACCTAAAAATTTGTCTTAAAAAAATATTTTCCTCTCATTTCGGTGACCAAAAGTTCTGGAATCTGAGAGGAGCCACCAATTTTCTTCCACCCAGCGTTCCCCCAAGTCTCCCGACAAAAAATGGTACATCACTTGTGTGGGTAGAACTAGCGCCCGCGACAGGAAATGTCCCAAAACACAACGTGGACACATCACATTTTCCCAAAGAAAACAGAGCTGTTTTTTGCAAAGTGCCTAGCTGTGGATTTTGGCCTCTAGCTCAGCCGGCACCTAGGGAAACCTAGCAAACCTGCACATTTCTGAAAACTAGACACCTAGGGGAATCCAAGATGGGGTAACCTGTAGGGCTCTGACCAGGTTCTGTTACCCAGAATCCTTTGAAAACCTCAAAAGCTGGCCAAAAAACACTTTTTCCTCTCATTTCGGTGACAGAAAGTTCTGGAATCTGAGAGGAGCCACAAATTTCCTTCCACCCAGCGTTCTCCCGATAAAAATGGTACCTCACTTGTGTGCGTAGGCCTAGCGCCCGCGACAGGAAATGCCCCAAAACACAACGTGGACACTTCACATTTTCCCAAAGAAAACAGAGCTATTTTTTGCAAAGTGCCTAGCTGTGGATTTTGGCTTCTTGCTCAGCCGGCACCTAGGGAAACCTACCAAACCTGCGCATTTTTGAAAACTAGACACCTAGGGGAATACAAGATAGGGTGCCTTGTGGGGCTCTGACCAGGTTCTGTTACCCAGAATCCATTTCAAACCTCACAATTTGGCCAAAAACACACTTTTCCTCTCATTTCGGTGACAGAAAGTTCTGGAATCTGAGAGTAGCCACACATTTCCTTCCTCCCAGCGTTCCCCCAAATCCCCCGATAAAAATGGTACCTCACTTGTGTGGGTAGGCCTAGCGCCTGCGACAGGAAATGCCCCAAAACACAACATGGACACATCACATTTTCCCAAAGAAAACAGAGCTGTTTTTTGCAAAGTGCCTAGCTGTGGATTTTGGCCTCTAGCTGAGCCGGAACCTAGGGAAACTTAGCAAACCTGCACATTCTTGAAAACTAGACACCTAGGGGAATACAGGATGGGGTGACGTCTGGAGCTCTGACCAGGTTCTGATACCCAGAATCCTTTGCAAACCTCAAAATTTGGCAAACAAATACTTTTTCCTCTCATTTCGGTGACAGGAAGTTGTGGAATCTGAGAGGAGCCACGAATTTACTTCCACCGAGCGTTCCCCCAAGTCTCCCGATGAAAATGGTACCTCACTTTTGTGGGTAGGCCTACTGTCCGCGAAAGGAAATACCCCAAAACACTATCTGGACATATCAACATTTTCAAATACAAAACTACCTGTTTTTGTGCAGGGGCACCTGCGTTTTTGGTCCTGGGCTCAGCAGCCATCTAGGGAAACCTACCAAACCCAGACATTTCTGAAAACTAGACACCCAAGGGAGTCCAGGGAGGTGTGACTTGCGTGGATCCCCCAATGTTTTCTTACCCAGAATCCTCAGCAAACCTCAAATTTAGTTAAAAAAATCAAATTTTTCCCACATTTCCGTGTGGGATCACCGCAACAGGACAAATTTCATACCACCCAACGTTCCCCTCAATCTCCCGGTAAAAATGATACCTCACTTGTGTAGGTGGTCCAAGTGCTTGTGATAGGGAAGAGTGAAAAACATGTCAAAATTGAAGGGGAGCCAAAGTGGGTCCAAAAGGGCAGTTTGAAAAAAAGCATTCTTAGCCTGACAAGTGCAGCAGAATTTTTATCAGTATAGATGAGACAATGCTGGGTGGTAGGAATTTTGTGGATTCCTGCAGATTACGGAAGGTTCCATCACAAAAATGTGGGACAAATGTGTGATTTCCTGCAAAGTTGAAGGTTTGCAGGGCATTGTGGGTAAGAAATGGTGCGGGGTGAATGTGAAATACACCACCCTGTAATCACCCAGATGTTTAGTTTTCAGATGTGTCTAGGTCTTGTGGATTTTTCTAGATGGCAGCGTCCCAAAGTCCATAAAGTGCAGCCCTCACCATTCCAAGTCGGACGATTTTGAGAGTTAGCCAAGCTCTCATGGCCCAAATGTAAAACCAAAACACAAAATAATCAAATGTCCTCTTGCTTGCCATGGGATAAGATGTTTTAGTGTGCGAGGGAGAGCTGAAAGACTGTTACCCCCTTCAGTTGGGGTGGGGGCATAACCAGGCCCATACTGGTTGGTAGCCACCACCCCAATATATATATATATTTTTTATTCCCTGGCATCCAGTAGACTTTCTGCCCCCAGGGGTGTGGATCAGGGGTAATTGCCCCATCTGCCCACTGGTGGGTAGAACAACTTTGGCCCCATTTATTTGGGGTGGGGTTATGGCCATACCCCCACCCTCTTGTTTTGGGGGAAAGAAATCTTCCCTGGTCTCTGGTGGGCTTTCTGCCCCTCCTCCCTTGGGAACAGATGGTCCTTCCAAAAGTAGGCCCATGGCCAACAGTAATGTGCCCCATGGGGAGCGACCCTAACCCAAAGGGCTGCCCCTCTAAAGAAAACACACACATACCAACACACCAATCCCTGGTGCCTAAGTGGTTTCTGCCCCCCCGGGGGCAGATCGGCCTAATAGGAATAGGCCGATCTGCCCCCAAGGGGAGCAGAAATGGCCTAAAATAAATTTGCCCCCCAGGGTCGCTCCCCTTGCGTGAAATTGGCACAAAAAAAAAAAAAACGGTGCCTAGTGGTTTGGGCCCCCCTTGGAGGCAGATCGGCCAAATAAAAATAGGCCGATCTGCCCCCTAGGGGGGCAAATGTGTCCTAAAATAAATTTGCCCACCCACCTAGGGAAACGACCCTTGCCTAAGGGGTTGCTCCCCTTGCGTGAAATTGACGCAAAAAAATAAAGATCCCTGGTGTACAGTGGTTTCTGACCCCCCTTGGGGGCAGATTGGCCTAACAAAAATCGACCAGTTTGCCCCCAGGGGGGACAGAAATGGTCTAAATACAATTTCCCCCCCCCCCCAGGGGGCGACTCTTGCCTAAGGGGTCACTCCCCAGATATAAAAAACAAAAGTAAACATAAACAAAAATACATCCCTGGCATCTAGGGGTTTCTGCCCACCCTGGGGGTAGATCGGCCTAATTATACTAGGCCGATCTGCCCCCGGGGGGGGTAGAAAAGGCCTACAAATATTTCCCCCCCCTGGTGAGCGGCCCTTGCCCAACGGCCGCTTCCCTTTTGCGCAATTATATTTAAAAAATCCCTTGTGTCTAGTGGTTTCTGGCCGCTTTGGTGGCAGATTGCCCTAAAATAAATAGTCCGATCTGCCTCCAAGGGGGGCAGAGATGGCCTAAAATAAATTTGTCCCCCCCACCCCCGGGGAGCGAACCTTGCCTAAGCGGTCGCTCCCTTGCGTGAATTCGCCTTAAAAAAACAACTCCCTGGTATCTAGTGGTTTCTGCCCCCATTGGAGGCAGATTGGCCTCATAAAAATAGGCCGATCTGCCCCCAAGGGGGAGGCAGAAATGGCCTAAATATAATTTGCCCCCTAGGGGAGCGACCCTTGCCTAAGGGGTCACTCCCCACCTCTAAAAAACAAAAAAAGAATGATCCCTGGTGCCCAGAGCTTTCTACTCCCCCTGGGGGCAGATCGGCCTAATAACGATAGGCCTATCTGTCCCAGGGGGGGCAGAAAAGGCCTTGAAAAAAATTGCACCCTGGGGAGCGACCTTTGCCTAAGGGGTCACTCCCCTTATGCCAATTTCTGTTTATGAATAAATCCCTGGTGTCTAGTGGGCATTTCAGCAGCCGGATCACTTCATGATCCGGCTTCTGAAATGCTCTGAGAGACTTCAAAGGGAAGGAAATTCCTTTCCTTCCCTTTGAAGCCTCTCAGGCCCCCATCATATGATCGGAAGAGAAATGCTTTGCATTTCTCTTCCAATCGTGCTGGAAGCTGAGCTTCCAGCGCAATGGGGAGGTGGCCTCTGATGAGACGTCACTGGGGTAAGTTGGGGAGGTCGGGGTGTGGGAGGGAAGCCCAAGGAGGGAGCGCTAGTGCTCCCTCCAAGCTCATGTGCAAGGACGTAATAGTTACGTCATTGCACAGGAGCACTGTGCCGGTGGACGTAACCATTACATCCCCACCACAGAAGGAGTTAGAAATGTTATAAAAATCTGAAGTATTTTTGTAAATTGGTCTCCAGGTAATCCTTTGAGAGTGTGTCTTGCTTTATTGATACTGTGAGTACAAGTCCTTTGCACTTCTCCAAGATTGGCCTAACTGCTCTACCAAGCTACCATTAAAAATTAGAGCATTAGGTGGTCTAGTTTTTACCTCTGTAAACCAATGTGTTGTTGCCCAGACTCTCTCACAGTGTGTCTGGTTTTTCACAGTACATGGAGAGCCAGCCTCCTACAACGGGACATGCTTCTTAGCGGCTCTGCGGCCATTCCACAAACTCCTGACAATTCCTACATTGAACGGTGAGAAAAATCAGTGAAGACAGGCCAGAGATGCTCAGCCTTGCCCACTGCTGCCTGCTGCCCTGATTCCGGACTCCAAGGAGGCACGGGAGGCGAAGATCCTACTGCAGGCGGAAACCCCACATGGTGGTGTGACGGGGTGGCCTACTGGGGTGACCTGGCCCAGACGGGTGATAGCTGTGGCCTGCGATGGCTTTGGGCCGCAGGGATCTAGGAGCGCTCCATAACCCGCCTTCCTCCCTCTCATGCTGCTTATGCGGAAGGAACAGCGGTAGGGGCCGACGCCGCTGGGAGCCTGGCTCACAGCATGAGAAGAGCAGGACCCAGGTAATGACAGGGCAGGATCGGGAGTAAAATGGAGGAAGGCTGCAGACTCTCCCAGCCACTCCCTATACAGACAGAAGCACACTTGAAGCAATATATTTGATCTGGGGTCTGCCAGGACCGGCCCATTTGAGGACATGGTGACTTGAGCCCCAGTGCCTTAACAGCACAGCTCATGGACTCCTCGTGGGTGTCCTCTGAACTCGAGATTGCCTGAGATGGTTGAAAAGAGGTCAGCTTTAGAGCGGGGAGGCCTAAGAAGGGGAAGTAGTGCAGGCCTTAAAGTCCTTTGGCTCAGAGATTTCTTCCTCCCCCTTCGCTGAGAAATATTCTGGCCGGACTGGTGACAAGCCAGAGGAGAAAGGTGCAGCCTCACCACCCTCTAGTTCAGTGCTGAGAGCACCTGAACCCCTAAAACATAAGACCTATTGAAACCGGCTGTGCCGCTGATCGACTGGACTCTACAAAGGGCTGCCTGAGACAATCCTGGTTGCCGGTTGACGGAGCAGGGCATCATCTGGTGTGTGGACCTACTTAGCACAAGATGCAGAACAGTAAACATATGGGCCCCTGCCAAGGAAATACATTAGATCAATATACCCTAATGACCCCAAAGTCGCAGCGACATACGAGGCAGGGCAACGGGTGGCGAGATGTGTCCACGGAGGCAGACAAAGAGGAATCCTTAGAAAGGGACTTCCTGGAAGCAATTCAGGGCTCTCAGGTGAACCTAGGGGAAACAAATAAAGACAGTAGCCATAGAGGTCAATCTCCTCTGTGCTGACCTGAGAAAAGTATCCGATAAAGTACTTGTTGCAGAAGGGACAACTGTGGAACTTCCATCTGAGGTAGCCTCGCTCAGAAGACAAAGGGCCACAATAAGCTCTAAAACAACCCAGCTAATGCTTAGAGCCGATAATGCTTTGATTTGCCAGAGAACATATGGAATTGGCTGGAGATATGAGACAACATTCTGAGGAATAAATGGGGCATGGGGAATGCACCTGCGTATCAGAGTAAGGAATCCGTAGTCACAATTGGAGATCCTGAAATAATTCTGTCACCCACGTCATGAGGAGTTCTAAAAATGAGGATCAAGGACACATTGTGGCGAAGAATGATGTGACCATAGCGATGGACACCATGGAGGAGATATCGGTAAAACAGCAAGGATCTGATCTCGTCTCCCTGGAGGAGACACACTCGACAGAGCTTACCACCTAACCAGAGTTTATATAAGTTATAATGATATGTGTGTGGTGATTCTCTCTGCTATGTTATATTGATCTTGTTATTCATTGTCTGGGAGGAGGGTTAGCGGGCAAATCTAGATGTGGGAAGCTACAGTTCAAGATGCATTCCGGTATAACACTGGCGTCAACTAGTAAAGGTTGTGGGATGGCGCAGGGCCCTCTTAACACTCTGTGATAGGAAATGGTTGGGGGTATGGGGTTTAGGCGGCAGGTCCTCGCAGCACTAGTAATTATGGAAGAACAGCAACTTCAGTTGTTTAAATGCTGAGATCCCAGGAGGTGGTCAGTTACAGTTCTTATTTGTATCCCCTGATGTTCGCAGGGAGTATATTACTTGTTACTGTGCATGGATGGGATTAGAGGAGTATACATTTTTTACAGATTGGAGATGACGTTGGCCTACCACGGTGGACTGACACTATATGCATTCTCACAGGGGACCAAGGGACTACACCAAGCGGTACAGAGTGCATTCATACCTCAGACGCCTTAAAGTCCAGATCGCCTGTCTGCAGGAAACACACCTTACTGTGATGCCGCGCCTCACCGTGGCGTCTCTTTCCCCAACCGTGGTCAGATCGTGCCTCCGATTGTCGGAGCGCCGTCCTCCATGTTTTTTCCCTGTTTTGGCGACGCGTTCCAGGAAGCATGTTTTATGCTCCCGGTGAATCCTCTTTTTTCATGTCGGTGGTGGTCTCTTTCTTGTCCTTTTTTTTCCTCTTTTCTTTGGCCTCTGTGCACTTCGTTTTCTCTGTATTCCTGCTGGTTTCCATGTTGTCTTCTTCCTGTTTCTTTTTCCCAGCATGCCCTTTTCTTTTATACTACAACCTTTTTTCCCCAGTCTTTTCTATGGGCTTTTCCCATTTCAAGATGATGTCGTTTCACTTTCCTGTGTTGTCACTTCCTGTCTTCCAGTATATAAGTCACTCAGTCCTGATCTGCCTTGTGTTGCAAGCTTTTCCCTTTGGTGGTGCTCTTCGCTCCTGTTCGTCGTTCCTGTTTCGCTGTTGGTGAGTTAGCTTTTTGCCCTATTTTCAAGTCCTGTTTTTTCTTCCTTTTCAGGAGTTCCTGTTTTGAGGTTTTTTCCCATTTCTTTGGGTTTTATCCTCTGGGACTCCTTCTGGAAGGTACGGCCTGCTTAGGTGTTTTCTGTCAAGCGGCACCGTGGCTACTAGAAAGGGTCGCCCCTGTCTGGGTTTATCCAGAACCAGCAGAAGACCGGGTGTCCTTTCAAATCCTGCATCCAGAGGTGAGAAGCCATGTGCAGTCCGTGACACTTACAGGGCGGGAAGTCCAAAATTGGCCAAGAGGTGGAGGGGCCAACTTTACCCTGCCTCCTATTCCTCCCACGCCATGGGGGTGGCAATGTTGGTAGGGCCTGGAGTCACATTCACCCAGACATATAGCGAGGTCCATCTGGAGTGTCGCTATGTGCTCCTAGAAGGCACATTAGACAGAAGGGATGTGACCATCCTGAACACCTACGGCCCCAACGTAGATGACCACCAATTTCACCATACAATGCAAGGACTGCTTGAAGACAGCATGGTTATGCCACAAATATGGACAGGAGATTTCAGTTGCATACTTGACAGACATAATGACCGACTCCTGCCACGATTGGCCACAAAGTCACACTTGACAGATTCCCTCAATCGAGCCATGCAGAATCTAGGGTTTATAGACTGCTGGCGCGCCCTCCACCCACAGACTCGTAGCTACACCTGTCATTCCACAACACACAACACCTTTAGCACACTTTATAGAATTCTCATGGCAGGGCTAGACCCTGAGTCCATACAAAAAACTACACATATGGGGAGATCCCTATCTGACCACGCCCTGGTATTGATGTCCCTTGGTTGGGGACATCAGGGTGGTCATGGCGTATGCCCTCTGATCTCCTTAGGTATGCAGCAAGTAGGGAACACTGGGTAAGGAGCTTGGGCAGTATCTCCAAGACAAGTGGGGCATGACAGACTCCAGAGCTACAGAATGGGGGAACCATTAAGGCAGTCATGAGGGAGGTATGCATAGGGATGAATTGTGGTGTGCAAAGGCAACTCATAGCTAACATACAGAGAAATGAGCAAACACTTTCTCAACTACAGGAGTTTGGAACCCAGCTCTAATGAGATTATACAAAGGATCATAAACACCCAACAAAATCTACAGGACTACTGGGACACACTAGAGAAGCACACATATCATTCTTACTGTCAGCACCTCCATAAAGAAGGGAATAAATCAGGCCGCCTCCCGGCATGGTTATTGAAACAAGAGAGGGACACCCAACTGATCCAACCACCCCGAGATGATAGGGGATGGTTAATGACAGCAGGGGATGATATACTAGCTGTACTGGCAATGCACTTTGAGAAAGTGTACCGGGTGGATTTGGAGACCCTTCAGAGTGAGATCGAAAAATTCCTGGGGGAGCTGACTCTAGCCTGTATCTCTTCAGTAGAGGCACATGCACCAGACAAGCTTCTGACATTAGATGAACTCAGAAACGCACTTAGGGATCTCAACAGAGTCAAAGCCCCAGATGGATGGTTTTCCCTCTGAATTCTACCAGGCATACACAGCAGTACTGGTGGAGCGACTGCATGAGGTGCTTCTGGGACACTGACACAACTATGTGTGAAGGAATCTTGTGTTTAATGCTGAAACCTGAGGTGGACCCTGACGACCCTGCGTCTTATAGGCCACTCAACGTGATTAACACAGGCATCAAAATACTATGTAAAGTGACCACAGGGAGTGATGTGGGTATTATACATGAGGAACTGTGCGTATTTATGCCTTCCCCAAGCACAGCCCTCAATCTACAGCATCATACTCATGTCATTCATGAGACCTCTGGGTCCGAGCAGGAGGTGGCCCTAGTATCAATTGACATTGAGAGGGCGTATGAGACGGTGGGGTGGGATTATCTTCAGTCAGTATTACAAGCGGTGGGGACTGGTCTGGGCTTCCTAAACTGGGTCCGGTCTGCCTACTTTACACAAAACTGCTGGCATTTGTTAGAATGGGAGGAGAGTTCTCAGAGACCTGGGTGGTGGAGAGGGGCACCCAACAGGCCTGCCCTCTCTCGCTGCTCCTATTTGCCCTAGCAGTGAAGCCCCAGGCGGTTCTGCTGCGCAGGGAAATTCACCCCAGGGAATCCAGGTGCGCAACTTGACTCATATAATTTCACTGTATGCGGATGATGCTTTACTGTACATCCATACGTCCACAGAGGCGATACCGATACTTCTGAGACACCTAGAAAGTTTTGGGAGGCTATCGGGACAGTGGGTCAATATTAGAAAAATGCTATATCCCCTTTGGGGAGATAGGCTACAGTACAACTGACCAAATCGCCAGATGTGGGCATACACTGGGAACAAGACAACTTTAGATACCTGGAGATCATGGTTACTAGAACAGCAGAGGAGCTCTGGCGAGTCAATGTGGACAAGGTGGTACAAGGCCTCCATAGATCAATCGAATTCTGGAATACATTGCATTATTGGTGATGGGGATAGCTACAGTAGCCAAAATGGTGTTCGTGCCCCGATATTTATATTTAATATAGAACGCGATATTCTCTTTACCAGATAAATTCTTCTGCATCATTAATAGTCTCCTTGTGTCCTTAATTTGGGTAGGGAAGAGAAGTAGGGTGGCTTCGCCCACTCTAAAGTGAAGGCTAGAAGAGTGGGGACTAGCTCTCCCTGATTTATACTCCCATTATTGTGCAGTACACCTACAGCACGCATCCTGATGGCTAACAGACTCAGACAACTCGGAGAAACGGCTCCTACGAGGCCAGATAGGAAATTATATCCTGCCACGCATCCTTATGATCGGAGGATGTGCAAATAATGCGCTGCTATATCTGATCCGTCATACTGCATAGCTGTGGGCGGTGGTCATAAAAACAGTGCTGCACAGAGCCCCCTTTTATAAAGAATTGAATATCTGGGCTCTTGAACCCTTCCAATCTATAGATAATGATATGTCCTTGGTATACTGAAGGGGGAATGTTTACTAGCCGGGGACCTCTTCCCGGGAGAGAGATTCCTCACATTCCAAGAGGCCCAAGACATTTTTAATGTTGGGAGAGGTCCCTTCCTGCAATTCGCTAAATTAAAAAACACAGTCCCTCATTATGACATTGGCGGTAATTCCAACTTACCGCCATCGCCGCGGATATCCGTTCACAATATTATGACACACACACACACCAATCCATCAGTATTCAGCCACATACACAAACCTGCTGCACCAAAGGTCAGTGATAAACTGGTGGTATCCAAGCCCACACTGTTACGCCAACAGAACTACACCCACCACATTATGACCCATGAATCACCACGGCGGACATTCAATGGCGGTAAACCATTAGCTGTACATACCGCCGCACTCACAAAGGACACCCATATACAAAACACCACCACATTGGACAATGTGAACAACACACACCTGACACCCATTCACACACCACACCCACACACCCACACCACTATAAAACACCCCCCCCATTACCCACAATCCTTTATCAACAACAATTACTGGCAGGATATTGACACTAAGACCACTGACACAACTAGAGCCACACACCATTCACATCTGTACACCACTCACGCACTAGACATCACACACCACAACACATTACCCAACACACCTTCACCAACACACATCACTCAACACCAATGGCACCCTAAAGACACCAAGGAGGACACAGAGGAGGAGCTAAGGGTCATGGTGGAGGAAATTGTCAGGGTAGAGCAGCAGCTATTTGGAGCACAGGTGCAGCAGATATCAATAGCTAGGAAGATGGAGCTATGGTGGAGAATCGTGGACAGGGTCAACACCGTGGGATAGCACCCAAGAACTAGGGATGACATCAGGAAGAGGTGGATACGACCTACGGGGAAAGGTACATTCCATAGCAGCAAGACAACAGCTTGCGATCCAGAGTGGCTGGCGGTGGACCCACACGTCCTCCCCAACAACTCACAGCATGGTAGGAGCAAGTCTTGGCAATACTGCATCCTGAGGGCCTGGCTGGAGTTGGAGGAGGACTGGACTCTGGTAAGTCAACTCTCTACTATTATCATCCCCCTACCTGCTTGCCATCACATACCCTCACCATCAGTCCCATCACTCCACCACTTCCCACACACCCCACCATCACATCTCACTCATCCCAATGCCAAGCCCTGCATGCTGTACCAATGCATGGACACCATTCACAGCCCTGCAGGGGCACTCATCACTAAAGCATGCACACTATAGAGAATTAACTATTATACCATACACTAACATACACAATTGAAAGCTGCCAGGGAAAATCCAACCAAAGAGGGTGTTTTGCTTTCCTTCTCTTATCTTATGACCGAGCTGACAAAACTTCTCTGGAATGCACTTCTTTGTTTAAAGAAGACATTTATTATTATTATTACTTCACCACGAGGTTCCTGAAAGACGAGATTAGTAGGTTGGAAGCACACGTTTAAAAGTAGTTGCAGCAATGAAAGCAAAATATATCAAAGTACTTCTCAATTGCAAAGTACACAGCAAATACATGTGATTATATTATAGCATAACTTCAAAGGAAAGCATAAAAGTCAAAATTGCATCACCGTAGGGCCTATCACTGCTTGTCATCTTTTCTTCAAGTTGATGACTCTCGTTCAACTGCGAGAAAGAGACTTTCCACCCAAACGGGAGCCAGGGAGCTGACGTCCGCTCCTGACTGAAGTCCTGGAAGATCTCCCGCTGCTGCTGCCCAGGGCCATAGTTACCCCTTCCTCTCAGACTTGGGAAATAGAACAAGCCATTGAAGATTGGCCAGATCTCCTAGACCTCTCCTCTTCCCAAGACTGAGCAGAAAGGAAAACACCAAATATACGCTCTCTTATCACGTTAGGGTTCGGGTGAATTCAATTTGAAAAACACAGCTTGGTCAACCATGTGGAAAAACACAGCTTGGAAAAACACAGCTCATCTGCAATGTCTCAACTGCAATGCCTAACTCCACGTTAAAGCCAATAGGCAGCTAACCTAAATACCAAATGTAATGTCTAATGCCATGTTAAAGCCAATGGGCAGCTAAACTGAATATAGAATGTTATGTCTAATGCCATGTTAAAGCCAATAGGAAGTTAAACTGAATACAGAATGTAATGTCTAATGCCACGTAAAAGCCAATAGGCAGCTAAACTGAACACAACATGTAATGTGCTACTAGTGAACGTTGAGCAACTAATATGCGCAGTGGTGAAACACAAAGTCATTGGTCAAACTCAATTAATGGCATAACAGAGGGGAAGCCTAGGATGTACAATATGTCAGACACAAAAACCATAACACATCATTTACATCCCCGCAGGTACACCAGCCAATGTCAGTGGAAAGGAGGTGCCAGCAATATCCAGTCCTCCAACTGAAGAGGCCCACAGTAAGACAGCAACTCTGGTCTTCTGGATGACCTACCTACCCCATCAGGAAACGCCACCGCAGCACCCACCTAGCGTACCCATACCTCTGTCCCCAGGACACGTCAATCAGCAGTGTGTCTACCTCTACAGGGACCCCAGGGCACACCTCGCCCCCAAAACAATCAGGGACCTGGGGTCAGTGGCAGGGGCACACGGTTCAGGGGACAGAGGCACAGCCCAACAGGGAAACTGGGAGAAGTGCTGTGCGCCAGGGGGAGGACAGGCCCAGGGAACTGACTCTCCAGGAGGCACTCACAGCGATCCTGGGAGCATTCCAACATTCCCAGGATACGCTGGGCCAGATTCTGGACACATTGCAGGAGAACATGCGGCTGCAGGAGGGACAGTACCAGGGGATCAGGGAGGACTTGCAGGCCATCAACAACACCCTGATCTCCATAGCAGGGGTGCTGGCAGAGATGGCCAACATTATGAGGGAGGCAGTCTCACACCAGTGGGCCCCTGCCACTAGCCAGACATCTGAACAGCCGTCCCCCTCTGCTGCCGCTAGTGGCTAGGTGGCCCCGCCACAGGGCTCACAGGTCACCAGCACCCCTCCCCCTGCAGAAGGTGAACCACCCCGCAAACATTGCCTCCAGTCCAGACAGAAGCCAGAGACAATTGCCAAGATCCCCGCCAGGAAATGAGACTCTCCTGATTGTCACCCTTGTGCCCCACTCTGTCATCCTGTCCACCTTGAACTGCCATTGTTCCCCTTCCTATTTCCCCATGGACAATGCACCTGTGCTACAAACAGACTGGAACAATACCCTGGACTTTCCTCCACCATCACCCCATCCCACTGCACTTGCCCGTCCATATATTAGCACTTCAATAAACACCCTTTGGAGAAAACAGGTACAAACAGTGCAAATCAACTGTACAGAGAATGAGCATAGATTAATGACCTGTAGCTGTCTGTAGTGATCACACCAGGAGTATATGTCAGGTCACCAACATCTGCAAAATGAATTGTAGAGGGAATAGTAAGTGGGCATAGAAGTGGGAAATATCAGCATGCCATTGCCACACAAATTAAAACAAATGTCATTGAAATGTGAAGTAACACTGTCCTACCTGTGTGTCATTGGAAGTATTGTCGGATCACATATGTTCTGTTGTCCTCATCCTCATCCTCTGCCTCCTCATCCTCACTGTCCACAGGGTCTACTGCTGGCACACAGGCATCTCCAGCCTCCTCCTCCTGCAGGAATGGGACATGGCATCTGAGGACCAGGTTATGCAACATGCAGCATGCCACCATTATCTGGCAGACCTTCTTGGGTGATTAGCACAGGGATCCACCTGTTAAGTGGAGGCACTTGAACTTGGCCTTCAGGAGGCCAAAGGTCCTTTCAATTATCCTTCTGGTTCACCCATGTGCCTCATTATAATGTTTTTCGGCCCTTGTCCTGGCATTCCTCACAGTGGTCAGCAACCATGATAGGTTTGGGTAACCAGAGTCACCTGCAAATATTGAGGGACAACATTAAGCCACACACTATCCTATTTTGCCCACATTGTAGGCATATACCAACATCTACTGGGTGGGAACCAGGTCTCACCTATTAGCCACACCCTGTGCCTCTATAGTTGGGCCATCACATTTGGGATGCTGCAATTCCTTAGGACAAAGGCATCATGCACCGACCCAGGATACCTAGCATTGACGTGGGAGATGTACTGGTCCGCCAAGCACACCATCTGCACATTCATAAAGTGGAAACTCTTACGATTCCTGAACACCTCTTCATTCTGGCAGGGAGGGGGGACAAATGCAATATATGTTCCATCAATTGCCCCAATAATGTTGGGGATATGTCCCATTGCATAAAACTCGGCCTTCACTGTGGCCAAATCCTCCACCTGGGGGAAAACTATGTAGCTGCGCATGTGTTTAATCAGGGTAGACAACACTCTGGCCAGCACTATTGAGAACACTGGCTGTGGCATTCCTGCTGCCAAGCCCACTGTCACTTGGAAGGAGCCAGTTCCCAAGAAATGGAGCACAGATAGGACTTGCACAAGAGGGGGGATCCCAGTGGGGTGACGGATAGCAGATATCATGTCAGGCTCCAATTGGGCACACAGCTCTGTGATTGTGGCCCTGTCAAGTCTATAGGTAAGGATAATGTGCCTGTCCTCCAGTCCACCAGGGGTCTGTACACGGGGGTATGTCTCCATCTCCTATTCATCCGCAGCAGTAGGTATCTAAGGGACAAAAGAGTGAGGATCCGTTCACAAGCTGAACAATGGAGCTACAACAGAACTTTGCTTCCTGTTAACATGTAATGGGTCATTGTGATTTGCCCAGTATGTGCTAATATCTCCTGTGATGCAGCATTAGTCCAGGGCCTGTCCCCCCTCCTGAAATGGCATCCGCCTGTCCTGTGTGGAGCGACAGATGGAAGTGAGCTAATTCCGCTGATATTGTGCGCCATTGGGGGAGGCAGTCGGGAACCGCCGTGCAACTACTCATTGGCTAACATTGGGCCCTACTGGTTACAGAGGCCAATGGTGATCTACACCGGCAGTGACGGTATGCACCGCTGCGAACGTGTCAGCCAATTTCAATCTGATTCCTCACTTGTTACCTGACCTTCCATAGGAGAGGACCTACACTGCATGTGCTGCTGTGACCTGTGTCTGGAATCTACCATGGCCCGTGTGACCGGGGAACGGGCCCCAGCCTTCACTTCGAAGGAATTGAAAAGACTGGTGGATGGGGTCCCACCCCAGTACGGACTGCTGTGTGGGCCTCCAGACCAACAGGTGAGTACACTGTGAGCACGATGCATGTGGCATGAATGAATGGAGTTGTATGTTTGAAGGCCTCATGTAAGGGGAGTGGGTTCATGTCCTCTTGGCGGAGTACAGGTTGTATGCTGGGCCGTGTGTGTGTAAATGGTGATGTGAAGGGATATGTTGGGCCATATGTGTAACAAGCAGGACTGTTTGTCTAATTCTATTTTCCTGTCTGTATTGCCGCTGCAGGTCATGGCCCATCAAAAGAAGTGTATATGGCGTGTATATGGGACGGGTGGACCCTGGGGGTCTATGGCTGGCGGAGCACCCACTGCATGTCAGTAGGTGCCCATAGGCCAGGCCTGACATTGCAGCATAGGTCCCCTGGTGGCTAGGGTTCAGGAGGGAAAATCTTGCTACCTAGCTCGTAGGCATCCACTACTGGTCAGAGCGGCATGGGTCCCAGGAGTGCTGCAGTTGGCGGTGTGTGCCCCTCCCCATGCCTTGGTGGCTAACTATTTCTCTGGTAGTGCAATGCATATTGCGTAGGCCTGTTCCCTGTTTGTGATGTTGCTGTGTTCGCCAACAGTGGGATTGGTGCAGCCATTGACCCAGTGTATCCTTTGTTTTTCCCCCCCACCTTTTTTGTTTTGTTATCCTGTCTTTATGTGTACTAGCATTATCTGGCGGAGGAGCACAGGCACTGGTGATGGAGGGAGCTGCATCCCACAGGACCCGCGAGGCAGAGTCCACCGACGATGAGGGCACCAGTGGAACGGAAGGCGAGGGGAGCACCATGGCGGCAACCGGAGGGGACAGTTCTGACACAGATACCTCCTCCAATGGAAGCTCCCTGGTTGTGGCAGACACTTCTGTGACCACATTAGCTACAGGTACATCCCCCACCCCCGTACCAGCACCTCCCTCCCAGCAGCCCCTGAGCGAGTTCCCGTGCCCGTTCGCCCAGGAGGGTGGGCATCTCCTTCGCCACAGGCACCTCAGGCCCTGCTCCAGTCAGCCCTGCTGCCCTGAGTGAGGAGGCTATTGACCTCCTGAGATCCATTTCTGTAGAGCAGTCAACCATTGTGAATGCCATCCAGGGGCTGGCAGCCCATGTGCAACAATCTAATGCATTCCTGGAGGGCATTCACACTGGATTGGCAGCCCAACAGAGATCAATTGAGGCTCTGGCCTCCTCTCTGATGGCAGCCCTTGTCCCAGTTTCTACCATCCCCCCTCCAGCTTCCAATGCCCAGCCCCATTCCCCTCAAACTCAACCTATCCCAAGCAGACATGCAGACAAGCACGCACACAAGACAACACACAAAAGTGTCACAGGCAAACACAAGCACCACACTTCATCCCACAGGCACTCGCACAAACACCATCCAGTTGGAGACACAACAACATCCACTATTTCCACTGTCTCTCCCTCCTTCCCCTCCACCACCTTCCTCCCAGCCATGTCTACACTCACACCTGCATGCACTACATCATCATCCACTACCAGCATCATCACCACACCAAGCAGAACACACACCTCACTGGCAGACACCTCCACAAAAGCCATGCACACGTCCCCTGTGTCCTCTCCCACTGTCTGTCCCCCCTCTTCTAAAGTACACAAACGCAAGCACTCAGACACCCAACAGCCATCCACCTCACAACAGCATACAGCCCATGCACCTGCACCCAAAACAGACAGACACCTCCAACAACCACCCCCTCATCCTCCACTCCCATTCCTTCTCCCTCTACATGCCTCAATGTCCCTAAAAAACGGTTCCTATCCACCATTGACCTCTTCCCTAACCCTCCCCCGTCCTGCACGTATGGGCAGGGTATCACAAACCCAGCCAAGCACCTCAGCCACACAGTCCACGGTCCCAGTCCTAACTGCACCCACTTGTGTTGGAAAGGGATCCAGGCCACATGTACTGAAGGGGAAGGAGCCTGCACCAGCCAGCCTAAAGGGGAGGGAGACTGCCACAGCAGGCAAGAAGGGCAAGGAACCTGCACCTGCCACGCAGAAGACCAAGGAGCCTGCACCAGCAGGCAGGAGGAGCAAGGAGTCTGCCCCAGCAGGCAGGAAGAGCAAGGAGCCTGCACCAGCAGGTAGGAAGAGCAAGGAACCTGCACTAGCAGGCAGGACGGGCAAGGAGTCTGCACCAGCAGGCAGGAAGAGCAAGGAGCCTGGACCAGGAACTGTGACGGAGCCCCCACCACCAACCATTGCTGTGCAGGAGCTCCCCCTCCAGCAGCACCACCACTGTGCAGACATCCGAGGATGCAGGGGATGGGCAGGAGCCTCCCCCCCAGCAGCACCACCACTGTGCAGCCATCCGAGGTTTCAGGGGATGGGCAGGAGTCTCCCTCCAGCAGTACCACCACTGTGCAGCTGTCCGAGGTTGCAGGGGGTGGGCAGGAGCCTCCCCCCACCAGCAGCACCATCACTGTGCAGCTGTCACAGCCAGTGGATGGTATGTAATCCTGCCTCCATGGGCTACTGTGCAGCCTGTCCATTCCAGAACCAGTGTGGAAGACACCCACTCGAAAGACTGTGACCTTGCACTCCCCAGGATCAAGCACAGGGCACGTTGCCCCATCCAGAACCAGTGGGTAAGACATTCACATGCCCATCACTCCCCAGGATCAAGCACAGGGCACTTTGCCCCCTCCAGAACCAGTGGTCTTTTTAGATCTCCCGGCTGAGGTGCCCCTCCACCCCCCATCCCCATGAGGTGCCTAGCTATTTACCAACTGATGCCCATGCAGTGTTCTCTCCGTGTTGAAGCAGGTGACAAGTTTGGCCTTGGACTTTGGCCTGTGGCCATGTGGCCCACGAAAATTGAGGACTGGGCTGTGTCCCTTTTTCTGTAAATATGTAAATATCTATTATCTTGGCTAACTTATTATTTCTACTGTGTTGATCTTATTACAGACACTTTGGTGAAATCGTTTTGTCCTTGCATTATTCAGCCGAGTTACGGGTCAAATTCTGTTTGTAATGCACCTGGTTGTGTGTATGCTGTTTGTGTTTGTGTGTATGTGTGTGTGTGTGTGTGTCACTCTCGTTTTCCTTCCCTCTCCCTTGTGTGCTAGGCGGCTGTACTCACCGTCGTCATCTTTGCCGGCATTGGTGTTCGTAGTGGAGCAGAACGTAGAATATTATCAGGAAAACATGCAGTTCTGTTTCCATGGCAGCGTGGTTCTTCACTGTGTCTCCAATGGTGAGTCCTTTGACTTCTGAGCTCAGTTTCCGCCTGGCTTTTGATGTCGTTAGTACCGCCCCGGAAAAGGTGGCGGTTTGCAGGGTCTTAATATGGTGGGTGGAACATTGACTTCCGCCTGGCTGCAGGGGTTACCACCGTGGTGACTGTTGTTTCCATCCTGGCGGTCATTGTGGTACATTGGCTGTCTTTCAGAGATCTTTTCACCATGTTCATAATTTGGTGGTAATTACGACCAGCCTGTTGGCGGCATTACCGCCACTTTATCACCGACCACCAGCGTCGTAAAGAGGGCCACAATCAGGGAACTCTGGATTACCTACCCGGAAGTGCCACCACCTTCTCAAATGTTGAGGGACTGATCCGTTGGGGGAGGGAAGACACCTCATACCACTTTCCTATATGGCAACACAGGCAGATCTGAGAAAAGGCACATACAAGCCAAAAAGAGCATGGGAGCAGGACCTGAGAGATAACATTGATGATGACTGCTGGGAACAGGCATGTACCCTGGTAAAAGCAGTGTCCTGTAACAACCGGTTTAAACTGCTTGATTTCAATTTTCTACACCACACTGCATATGTTGAAGCCAGTAGGGCTTCATCGTATGGACTCCTCTAGACCATCGAACTGTGCCATTGCGGGACTGCACAAGCCTCATTTACAGGTGATCTCCTGTATAGAGGGGCTTGTCTCCTGAACATGATCAAAAAACCTAGGGGGACATAAACTCTCTTACAAACTAATGCACTTGGTGTTGCTAGCTAAGTGGAGAATTGCTGTAGGATGGATGGGGACCAGGGTACCGGATGACAGACTGTGGGTCAGGGATGTGTTGGAATAGGAAGTAGCAGAGGAAAAAGCACATGAAACTGTCCTGCACCGATAAAAAGGTCACATATGATTTGGCAGCTTGGGGAGGCAATGTTACAGTCCTTTAATGTATAGGATGAGACAGAATCGGACACGGAGCAGCACTGCCTCCGGAATGGACCTGGTAACCAAACATGTATAACCGAGGGAAATGTCACAGCAGATAGGGACCATGACATAGGTGAATGTTGTTGGCTGTAGTTTCTGTGTAGAACTGACGTACTCGGAGTTATTTGTACCACAAGGACACAGTTCACCCCCCGAGATGGGGAGAGGAGTAAACGGAGATGCTCACACTTCATGCATTGCACCATCTGTTACGCTTATCACTGTGTATATTTGAAAATGCTTAAATAAAGGTTTAAAAAAAAGTTCAGAATGCTGTCTCAACCACCTGCCCCAATTACCACCACTACAGTGAAAAGGAGCACAATGAGACCTATTAGGGACAGCACTATTGAAAATGTGTCAGCCTTCTTCAATAAGTTTCTGGGATCGGACACCCAAACATAGAACTGGTCTCAACCTTGTCAAGACCTGGCCAACTCATATGAGGATAAGGCAATTGGAGAAAAAGAGGAGTGACGGGACAGCAAAAGCTCATGAAGGCCCCAGACCAAAGTACTGACCTCAATCCTTCTTGTGGTGAAACATTCATAGCAAAGGGGTTGAGTGCCCGTGGCTGTGGCACCGGCACCAAGAATAATCATGCTGAATATGCTGAATTGTCTACCAGCCCTGGTTTGTTTTTTAAATGTGGTTAGTCTAATTTTGATGGATCTTTAAGGTAACATTGCTTTCCCTCAAAGGATTGGTTTAAATTACTCAAGATCTGTTTGATGTGAATTATTTGAACCGGAACAATAAAAGTGAATATAATCTAAGGAGCAAAATTGTGTATATGAACGACAAAAGTGACAAATCCATCAAACAGAGAAGGTTACAGATAAGAATAATCATTTATAGATGGTCCAATTGCAGCATCTGTATCCATAAACAAGAGATGAAAACCCTAAAGATTAGTCGGTAAATTACATTAACTAGCGATCACTTTGAAAGATAATACCTTGCACCTAGAGAGCACATCAGCATGGGAAAAGCTCAAAGACAGCTCAAGAAACCAACATCTGGTCCACGTAGGGGTTGAAAGAGATGCTTCAGCTTTCAACAAAACCAGCAAGGGTTATTGAGAATGTTTTATAGGGTTCCACAGTCTGGATTTGTGAGCACTACTTGAGATTTGGTCCAAAGAATTGTAAACATCCGTCGTCAAAAACATGTGCCCTATTCCCACGTAAATATCGAGGGCTCTGTCAGTAGAAGTTGGAGCAAACTTCAACAGCATCATTAATAAAAGGAGAGTGCACCTATTGACGAATAGCTAGGGTTTATCCAAAAAGGCAAATGTAATTCCTCCCTAAACACTGCGGCACTAACAACTCCTCACAAACACTATTCAACACACATATAAAATAAATCCTTTTTGGGTAAACCCTTGCTACTCGTCATGCTCCTGAACAGCAAAAAACTGTAGATTTCCCAAACTTTGCATGAAAGAAGAAGTTCCCTCAGATATCATTGTTTATTTGTTGAAAATCTGTTCAATATCTCGACCCTGTGGATTTCAGTGAACTCGTACATTTCTTGAACACAAAAAATACACTTATTAAGCATCATTGTAAGATCAATTGAAGGATGAAAACAGTGAGGGAGGGTGAAGAAATACCTAGGCTCACCAGTGTGTCAAAAAAGCTATTTTCATACAGCCCACGTTCTCCAGCGATTAAAAAATGAAGATTGTAATTGAGAATTTCAAGAAGTTTCCAACTTTTTTAAAGTCTGAAAAAAGATGAAGTCATCATGATTTTGCTTGGGTTCAGGTCCTCATTCAAAGGGGTGAGCTCGGGGTCAGAAACATACTTTTGGAAGCTGCCTGAGAAGGCATTGGAAAAAAACAGCTTAATTTGTCATACCAATACAGTTAATTTGTATGGGAGTTCTTCCATAAAAACAGCTCCCTCTTAGACTCTGCACATGCACTCCAATCATGAGCCTCTGGCTGTTCTGAAAGAGGATATTGATAATCTTTTAATCTGGATAATGATCGCATCGCTAACTTCCTGTTCTGCAAAAATAGATCAGCTTTATTTCCACAAGTCGTCAAAGTCATGGGAACGTCAGTATGATTGCGTGGGAAAAAATGTAAGCGTCACGTAGACGAGTAACAACAGCGGTTGCCCGATATAGGGTGGGGGTTTGAACGCAAATTATGCGAATGGATGAAAAAGGTAACAAGATCCTTGCTGTACCCCTTCATAACAAAGTGCAAGAGCCCATCCTGCACCTTCCGCGTTGGCTGAGGCACGACAAATTCATGTTGGGTTCAACTTTAGGTGAATGCCGTTCAACCTGGCATTGAGGCAAATTCTGGAGAGGACTGTAAAAAATGTAGGACAAAGGGTTAAAATTCAGGGCGAAGGGTCAAAATTCAGGACAAAAATTCAAGAACAAACGTCAGTTTTACAGACACACCCAAGAGAGGCCTCACTATGTTGTCAGTGCATTTATTTACTTTTTTCTTAACATGGCACTATTTCTTCACTGTGGTCTTTTTGCCATTGCCTCCTGGTATGCTACATTCAGGTGTCAGATTACGTCCTTGTTCAGTAGTAAATTAATACTCTTCAGCACTGTGTCAAGGCCATCACCCCTACACAAATCCACCCAATCTTTCTTAAAGAGAAAGTAACAACAACATTTTGATTAAGTTTCTGAACATTTTAAAACCCCTGGCAAACATTTTGGGAAACATTAAGGTAATTAACATTATGCTAGCTTAAACAAATTGAACAAAAACATCTTGCTCACCCCAACCGCCTGTGTACTTTCAAACTAAAAACATTTAATGAGGCAGAGCAGATGGTGTGGGCGACAGTCTCACACCTAATGTCAGGATGTGAGGTACCCACAACTTTTCTGTAGTCTCACAGCACTAGAGTGTATGTCTGAGACTCTACATTTATCTCAGAACTGGGAGCCCGGACTACCAATCAAAGATAATAAAAGAGGAGCATGAAATCGAGATCAAATAGGAGACTGTTGCTAAGAACTAGATAAATAAGGAAGAGAAGAATAAGATGGGACAGTTCCTAAAATCAGACAAGATGAGTCCACCAAGACTATTGGAAGGTATTGGGTCCCTGGGGAGTTGTCTCTGCAGACAGGAGAGAAACAGAAGAGGCACTGTCAAGTAGTTGAACAAACAGCACCCACCCACCTTGGCAAACTCTTCTGGTGCAATGGTCTGCTGTTCATGCTTGTGAAGGGTGAGCAGGGGACAGATCCCTTGCAAGGTTGTGCAAGGCAATTGCCCACTTTGGCCATGTCTTAAAATGGTTTTGAAATTGAGCAAAAGCCAATCTAGTGATCTGGGTTATCCCCAGGTGTCAAGTACACATAGAATCTTCAAAATATTTGGGATGTAAATTGCACAAACAAAATGTAAACATTTTTAAATGTAATTAGTGTGTCTTTAACATATGGCACTGTTTACCCCTGTATATACAATTAGACCTGAGATTGAACTGGGAACCAGTTACCTTTCGATGCCTAGTGATTAATATCTACCAGTCTCCCACTGATTTGAAGGATGGAAATCTCGGCAGAGCGTCACTGTCCCTCCGAGCCTAGTTTGCTTTTTAGTCTTCTTTCCTGAATGGGCCACATGGCACTAGTGAAGATGGTGTGCTACCCCCATGATAGTAATATTTTGCAAACCTTCCCCTGCTCATCCTTCTTTCCTTCTTCAGACATGCCATACATCTGATTTCGTCGCTGGGACGCCTCTTTCCACACTAAAGCTACCTGTGACCGTGGGTGGATGAGGCCTTCTGGACTTAAAATGCTATTATTCAGCTGCACAGGTCCAATGGGTACTCACTGGCTTTCTGCCCGCCCGTGCAAATGAATCAATAAATCAAATAAATCATTGCATTAGGTGATGCAATTTCCACACATCATCGTCTATGCACTGTATAGTTTTATTTGAAAAACGTTATGTCTGTGCAATGTAATGGTCATTTCAATCAAAAACGTGTTGTCTGTAATGGCAGTGTGTTACCACACCATGAATACTCCACTCTGCTCTGCACCACTCCAATTTACACCACTCCTTGCCACTACACTGTGGGACACTGCATTCTTCTCCACTCTGAACCACTACATTCCATGCCACTGCACTCTATGCTACTACTCTGTACCACTCTACTCTATGCCAATGCACTTTATGCCTCTCTACAACACTGCATTCTGTGCCTCTGCACGCTATACCACTCCAGTCTAGGCAACACCCATCTAATCCACACAACTCCACTCAATGCCACTCTGCAACACTGCACTGTATGCTAATACACTGTATGCTAGTGCACTTCACTCTAACACTCAACTCTATGCCCCTACACTCTATATCAATACACTGTCGGTCACTTTAATCTACTGTATGCCACGGCACTCTACACCACTTTACTCTATGCCATCACACTCTATGCAACTCCACTCTACCCTACACCTCTCCACTCTACGCCACTTCACTCTACTGTGAAACAATCTACTCTTACCACTGCACTCTGCGCCACTGCATTCTATGCCACTGCACTCTACCCTACACCTCTCCACTCTATGCCACTGCACTCTACTCTGAAACAATCTATTCGACACCACTGCACTCTACGCCACTCTGCCCCACTGCACTCTACTTCAATGCACTCTACGCCAATGCACTCTAAACAACTGCACTATATACCACTGCACTCTAGCACTCTATTCTGCAACACTGCACTGGCAGCCACTTTACTCTACACCACTCTACTCTGTACTACTGCATTCTTCACCAATACATTCTATTCCATTGCACTCTATACCACTCTGCTCTGCATAACTCCACTCTACGTCACTGCACTTTACAGCACTATACTCTGCTCTGCACTGAACCACGCTACACTACTCCACTCTGCACCACTCTATGCCACTGCACTCTATGCCACTTGAGTCTACTCTGCTCGCTATGCCACTGCACCACTCTACGCTACTGCACTCTTTGCCACTCTATTGTATACCACTATACTCCACTGCACTCTATTCCACTCTACTCTGCCCCATGCCACTCTATGCCACTGCACTCTACGCCAATGCACTCTAAACTGCACTCTATGCCACTTCTCTCTACTCTGTACCACTGTACTCTACACCACTGGTCTCTGTGCCACTCTACACCACTGCACTAACACTCCACTCTGCAACGTTGCACTCTTCGCCACTGTACTCTACACCACTCTACTCTGTACTACTGCACTCATTGCCACTGCACTCTACGCCACTGCACTCTGGTGGTAAAACACATTGGCAAAGCCAATTACTCTTGTGTAGACGAGATATATTGGCTTTGCCAATGTTTGTTAGTAGTATGATGTACCGAGGTCCCTGAAAGAACTGTGAATGTGTAAGTCCTTATTTTAAACATGCATTACACACATCATCATATAGGCTGCTACAAAATGCGCTAATATATTTCGGCTAAATTAAACAAAAAAGTCCTTCTAAAATACAGATTTGAATAATATACAGTTTATACCTAGGACTAACATTTTTTTTTTTATAACAGTCCAATAAAACCACACACTCCACAGTTCACCTTGCAGCACCCTTAGAGTATCTCTCTAAAAGAAAATATCTTAGTCATCAGAAAACCTCAAGTGACTCCTTTGATTAAAGTCAATGCAGGTTTCCAGGCCCCTTTACATTTGCAGATTTACCCGTTATGCACATTTGCATTTCTTTATGGAAGGAGACACCCTGGCAAGAAGGCCTTTTCTTATTTGTCTGCCCCTCCCTCCTTTAGAGCACAGGAGACTCCCTGCCTTTCAATCCAGCTGAGAAAACTGATCTGTGCTAATTACATTTTGTCCTTTAGGTGAAGGGACGGGTGGTCAATTTATCTAACGTCCTGATTGGTCTGGGCCAGAGCGATGCTCTATTGTTCCATTCCAGGAGATGCTGAAACTGCAATACTGTGGTCCTGGTAGAATATAGTATGGGAGGTGACAAGTGTTTTTTCAAAGGTAAAAAAGGAAGAGAGGATGTGCCAGCTAAGACAAACCAGCTCAATTTTCACCCTACACTCAGCTTTCACATCTGGTTTCTCTACCATATGTGCTCTCTTGACAATTATGACGCATATCTGCCCCACACTGAAGTATTGACTTCTTCGAGGAAGAGGGGAGGGATAACAGTCTAGAGGGAAGGTCGAGGTAAGAGAAAATTAGTGGCTGCTGCTGTGAAGGACTGGAGTGGCCAATGTAGGCTGATGGCCAGGAAGCTGCTTTTAGGGACAGTGGATGGATGGATCGCCATATATCCAAGATGGCCAACATAGGGTGACCAGAATTTTAAGGCAAAAAAACGTGACGTTTCACAAAAAAGAGAAGAAGGACCACAATTTTACTTCAATCGAGCACACAGATTGACAGTGCTCATCAGAATATAATTACAAAAGGGGCACTAAGAACATACATAACATGCAATTTTTAAGTCATTATAATGCCTGTTAATTAAATTGTTTTCTGATAACACCTGTTAACTATCTCTTCTTTGGAAAACAACAAAAAAATCACCTCCCACGGTTTTCAGGCACCCTTCTCTAAAAACTGGGACATGGGCTAAATTTCCTGAAATCTGCCGGGACAGCTGGTGAAAAACCGGGACACCTGATCACTCTGGGCCAACAGTCCTTTGGGAACACATACAATATTCTTGTAGACAGGTATATAATTTGTTACCCACCAAATCTTCCTTGAGGTGAATGGACACGCTTGGTGCAGAATGGCGAAGAGATTAACACATTTTCAAAGGATGCTTTTTGATTCCATTGCACCACTGTCTGTTGTGGCGAAGTAAACATCAGAGGAGCCTTGCACACTAACCAGCCAGGGGTGGAATAATCCGTCCTCCACACCCTTTTAAGACTTCCTCAAGGTTATCCAACCAGGTAATCGCCTACCACAGGCTGCCTGTGAGCCCTTGCCCAGGTCCGGATCTCATCTATGGAGTATATTTCCATACATGTTCATTCTCAGAGAAGCGGATATTTAAGTGCAAAACATGGTCCAATATTGCAGAACCACTGACCAACTTTGCCGAAATGCCCAGCTTCTCTTTGCTCGGTAAAGCAGACAATTCTTTATCCGCGCATCTGATATGTGCACAGGGTGATGAAATTTAGCTCCCTGGCTTTGTTTAAAAACAGTGAAAAACGAAAACAATAAACAGCTTGGAATTACAAGCAACTTCAGTCATATTTGACAATGCATTTATATTTTTCCAAAATTACAGTTCAAAGCAGTTTAAAACTTTTAATTTACTAAGTACTAACTTCACAGAGTAAGGGCGCCACAATAACACAGGAGCTGAAGTCAGAGAACCTACAAAAGACACATTCACGGGCCAGAACTGAGTCATTCTCTACGAATGTGCATTCACTTCCAGGCCCCACCAGCACCATGCCTTAGCAGAGCTTCTGTGCCAACCACATGTTCCCGCATGTTGGCTTTGTTGGTTGTTTTACACTCAGAATATGAAAATGTGACACTGCCTATGAAACTTTCCCATTCTGTTCACATATTGATCACCCTTTCTCGCTTGTCCTGTTGATCTCGCCTCTCTCCCCCACCCTGATCCCACCCAGGATCTCCTCATCAGCTCAGGAAAATGTTTAAATAGTAGCCCATGTCATCTAGACAAAGAGTACACAGCGAAACCTAAATTATTGCCCAAAACGCTTTATGTTTTTGTAGGTAGCTCTAAAATGAACTTATGGAATATACCATCAAATATACTATTTGGATATAGCACCCGATAGCCGTACTTCTCTACAGCAGCAAATCAAGTAAGGGCCTATAGGAAATGGTGCGATGCAGTCTCAGGACTGTGTCCCGTGGCTGGATGTGCTGAGCACCTGTATGTCGATCCCGGTATGAATGCAGCCCCTTCCCCCCCATAACAGGACCTCTATTCATCTCTACCAAGGCGTGAGTGGATCCATGGAACACCGTATTTATTTCCACTGTTTTCTGTAGTGTGGCAGAAAAAAGAGGGAGAAGTCACGAGGGACGGAGCCTGGAAATCAGAGTCTAGCAGTCAGCTTACACATTAATTAAAAAAATCTGCTGCAAAGAAACCTGCAGCAAGTACTTATGTGACATTAAATCTGATGTAATTTGTCAAAAAAGGCTGCATTTTAAAATATCTTGCAGAGTTAAGACACCTGCTGCAGAGATCATTTGTGCATAGCGATATTGAAGGGATTATAACAGCAGTAAGATAACGCTAGTGGTTAACACAGTTCTGGGAGAGTTCTGTGTTTTCTCGAGTCAGTTTTGACTCATAAAGTAGGACAGCCGGTTAATGTGCCTACTGCAAAGCACATCATGTAACATGCAGATCACGTTTGTTTTTTATTTAGATACATAAGTGGGCACCGGCAACAAGCCAAGAATAGGCAAAGCAAGGGCTGCCTTCCTTCAGCTAAATAAGGTCAAGGGCAGTGGTTCCCAACCTGTGGTCTGGGGACTCCCGGGGTCCACGAACCCTCCTCAGGGGGTCCACAACTGCTTAGCAAATTAAATAATATTAACAGGTTAGGTCCTTAGCTTTCAGTAATGACTCTGTGGGGGGGGTCCCCGGATTCCAAAAATGATTCAGTGGGGGTCCCCAGGTTCCAGTAATGATAAAGTGGGGGTCCACGGAAGTCAAACGGTTGGGAACCACTGGCCTAGGGCTCCAAGGATCTAACCGCGCAAACCAAGAGCAGGCCTTTTAACAGGCTTTTTAACACCAATGTAAAATCGGTCCTTCTGTATGGGGCCGAAACCCCCAGCAATGCCCAGACCTTCATCAACACCTGTCTGAGGAAAATCCTCCAAATCCGGTGGCCAAACACCATCAGCAACAACAACCTATGGCAGCAGAGTCTCCAACTCCCTGCTCATGAAGAAATCATGAAAAGACGCTGGGGCTGGATGGGTCACTCCCTCCGTAAGCCTGCATCAAACACCACTAGGCAGGCCCTCACCTGGAACCCTTAAAGGAAAAGAGGAAAGCCAAGAAACACCTGGTGTCAAGGCCTTTGGGCTGACTGCAAGGCGATGGGTTACATTTGCAGTCAAACTAAAAAAGCCCAGAGCAGAGATGGCTGAAAAGTCCTGGTTGATGGCCTATCCCCAAGAGGGGTGGTAGGCATACGTAAATTAGTATGTATGTAAGTAAGTGGGCTACTGATTTAGACACAGATCATTGTGTTACTTCCAATCCATAACTTGCAAGCCTTCTAATATAGCACAGTGCTCTTTTTACCAGTATCAACAAGCTGCACACACAATGTAAGCCATGGGTTTAGATCTTTTTTGTTTTTTTTTCTCAATCGTTTGTTAGTCTAAGATTGTCAAAGAAGGATTCCTTTGGAAAGTAATAGTCTTATTAGTACAGATAACCACAGTCACTCCATTATGATTTATTTACTTCTGAACATTCACTCTTAATATATAATGTCTACAAGTATGGATGATATGTGATTCCTACACTTTATAAGTTAGAACTCTCATTACTTTATTTAACATTTCCTGTACATTGTTTTACACATGTGTATGATTTATTGTGCCTGTGTGTGTAATGAAAGCGCTTTGACATGCTACACTAGGATGGGTAGCACTATAAAAGTATTTAATCAAACAAATGGAAAGTGCAATTTACATCCATATTTGTGCAATCACTCACACAGCTAAATCTTGCATTCTTGCAGTGCAAGCACACCTCTTACTGGGGAGCTGACAAAGCTAAAAACCTGCTTCCAAATGGTAGTTTCCCTCAATCACTTGTGAAGTGATAACATGATGTATGCCTTTGCCTTCTTCCATTGCTTTGGCATCTAAACGTTAGCCTCTAGATAGCGCCCATTTAGTATTATTCTCAAACAAAAGGAGGGCTGATAGCTCTTTAAATCAGGCATTAGATTTGGGCCCAGCTGGAAGTATAAAGAAGAAAGCCCCTTTGCTGCCTGCACGGTGCTGCTCCAAACGGAATGAAGACAGTGTGAGGGCACTGCTGAAATATGTCCTGGTGTTGGAAAAATGACACCAAGAAAAACTCTGCATGTTTCCCAGAGTGGAGTAGATCCCTGATCCGATCAGCAATAGTTGCCAGACCCGGGACCCACTGGAATCCCTCAACTTATCAACACTGCCCCTTATAACAGGTACAGTCAGTGTTGAGGAATGACAGATGAAGAGAGTTCTTATGGGTAGACTATGAAAGAAGTCATTTGGAGAAAGGACACTGGACCCTACTCAAATGCCCTGGTGAGCTGTATTTATGCTTAGGGCAGTTATTTCTGGTCAATAAGGTTTTAGTTTGATAACTTTCCATAAAAGGAAGTCAGTGACTTCTGTAAGCAAATAAGAGAAGCAGCAAGAGCTACCAAAAAATATAATGTGATTTGCTACGCTACCCTCTTGATTCCCTAATAAATTGGGTACATTACCGGTTTTTGAGTGGTGGTCCTTTTCAGGGTACCTATTAACTGAAGAACTGCCCCAGGATTGCCAAAGCATGTCATGCATCACCTATTCTCATAGAGTAAATAAAACACAGATGGAACCACACCACAGGGAGCAATTATGTGTTTATGGGAAGTCTTTGTGCATTTAGCAAATAGAGGCTTTCTTTTAAAACAATTTGAAACAGTTTTGGAAAGATTCCAGGCCGGCCAGTGCTAGTCAAGGCTCTCAACAAACAGTTCTGAAGGCAAAACTAAAACAACCTTTGGCAAAGCAAAAGGTCTTGCCTATGCAAGATCTATTGGCTATGCTAGTGTTTTTAGCCATGTTGCAAATGGCTGAAAGCAAAGATAAAAAGCTTTATGACACAGCTAGCGTTAACCATGTTATAACATTTTTTTCACTTGTAGCTATGCTGCACTGAAGCTAACGCAGCTGTATAATATACACTATATTGTCCCTGTAGATTTATAGTCTGGGGGCCGCAAGCACACTTCTGACGTTTGCATGCGGCCTACCTGTTCAAAATGGGCAAGCATTTATATACAAATTAATCAATCTGAAAGAAAGTAAGTAACTAGGGTGTTGTGCACAGTTAACTTTTGGGCCCCCTTCATTTTTAAAGACATTCTGCAACAAACATCTAAAATATGAAAATTCTCTTCAAAAATTCCACAAATGTATTTTATTCACATGCAGAACTGTTTCATCTTAGTGGTAGTAGTACATCCGACTAAACTAGTGCAAGTATTTTTTAAGGAATAGTTTCAAACATGAATTTTGAAACGTTCATGCTTTCACCCGCCATGAACATGCCAATCATGAGCTAAGAGGCAAGTCAGTTATGTGCACTCTTTGGAGGGCCTGGATTGCTATTCTACATGGATAACATTTTAGTAAATTTTAATGTTTGAGAAGTTTTCATGTAGCACATATCCTAAAGGTATGTGTTTAAATGTAATAATAAAGAACAAGTATTGGCAAAGCCAATAGGTTTTGTCAATGCAAAATCTATTGTCTTTGTCAATGTTTTTTGTACATGTTGCAGAGGACTATAATAAAGATGTGCAGTAACAGATAGAGATGGTGACTTGAGGAACCAGAATCAGGGGTCGGCGTCGGCTCAATATCCTGTGATACTGGCCAAATCATGCAATCTCCACAGTGCCATAAAAAAGTGTTTTTGTGCAATATAACAGGTGCTCTTATAAAGCACTACAATACTTTGTAGAACTTTTAGGTGCTTTTTATAAAAGCTGCCCGTACTGTGGAAAAAGGTGATCCATACGTTTTTTAGGTGTGGTAGTGTCCTAGGTGAGGAGAAGAAAGAAGAAGTCTGCGATTGTGGAAGTCCATGAGGGGAGAAAGGAAGGGTCAGAAAGTGGTGGCGGAGGAGGCGGCACTTGCACTGCACCACAGGGAGCACTGGGACAGCAGACAGTTGCTAGGGAGCAGGAAAATATCAGCCATAGCTGGTTCCAAGTTGATAGTAGTACTAAAATGTAGCACTAATCAGTATTCAGTGGGTTCCTAGAGCTTTTGGCCCCTGTGCAACTGCACCTGCAGCTTTTACTTTGTTTCTAAAAAGGCAACTTCACAATTTAAATGGACTCACCAAAAAAAGAGGAATTTTGTGAAAAAAAGATGTTAAACATCAAAAAGTCTCTGCAAAAAATCCAAAAATGTATTTCAATCACATGCACAACTATTTCATCTTTGTATAACTAGTGCATCAAACTAAGTCAGTGAAAGAATGTTTTGGAAGTATTAGTTTTCAAACATTATTTTACAAACTTTCATGCTTCCACCCACCCTAGCAATGCCAATAGTAATCTTACTGTACCACGAATGAAAGGCAAATGTTTTGTGCAGCTGAAGAACAAGATACTTTTTGAGATGGATATGGCTAAAATAAAATTAAAAAGAAGGCACAAGCTGTCTCAATGGAGAAAGTAAGCTGCATTCCTCTTTCTTATAAATGCTCTCACTTTGAAGTCAGCTGTAAGCATAATAAACACCAGGTTCCCTCGAAGATACAGCTTGACATTTGACCTCGGTCTTTAAATGCCCAGCAAATGAGACAAGATAAGAACAAGATTTACAGGCCCGTTTATTACAGAAAACAAGTTTGTGTAAGAATACTGCAAACATGACTTTGGCATGGGGAGGTACGAACTTGAGCTGGGGAGCCTAAAGCAAATAAAGCCAGCAAATGGAAACCCAGAACACATGAGTTACAAACCGCAAAGTCAATGGCACACAACGGCCAGAATGCATTCCAAGGTCAACTTTCTGAAATTCCCCAAGATGTCTTTTGCATACCACACAGCTGCGCTCTTTAGTAGGCTATGACCTAAGAATAAAAGCAGGAGATTGGTGTCACCTGAAGTAGAGGGTCTGAGCCCGAAACGTTATTTGAGGCCCCACAAGGAGTCTCACAAGTGGCATCAGTACATTTTACCATGCAATTAAACTGAAACTTGGGATAGAGCAGCCTGTGCGCTGCGCACCAGCAGTGTTACTGCATTTTGTGCACGTGCAGCATTACAGGAAGTGAGAACAATACTATTTTCTTCACTGGATGAGCATGCATCGTAAGGAATCTATGAAGAAATCCAGCACCACGCTTGAAATAGCTGGTAAAAACACCCAGTGTTAGCCAAAATTTACAATAATCAATGGCTCGAACATGCCATACGGCCAGAGCTCTCCTCACCTGGAAACAGAAGTTATAAGGTCCACAAAGAAGTACAATAATCCTTCTCCGGCTGGTGCATCACAGACTGAAACACCTCACCTGTTAGACCACACACCTAACACGCGCCAGGAAGAACCTCAATATACAATTTTTCAGGAAGTACAGGCACGTTTAAGACTGTTTCCATTCATACTGTATGGCAGAAACCATCTGACAGAAAGCATTTGATTAATTGTCAAGAACATCACATGTACTATGAGAAATAGAGTTTTATGATGCAAAGGCTAGCATTTGAACTACCACGCACTAACCAGTAATTATCACGTGACCTGGTCAGATCAGTCAACAAAATATAGAAGACCAGCAGGTTAGATTGTACATCTGAAACGGAGTTACTGCCTTTAGGGATGCCACTTTACCCTTCAGGTTGAGAGGAAAGGGTTTAAATGTTTTATTCCTCATGGCAGGCGGCTTGAAGTTGCCTTCGTTCATATGCCCTGGCGGCTGGTCGCCAGCTAAGGTCTTAGGGTACCTGCAAAAAGTCTGTTCCTCTCTTTTGCTTCGGAAACAGCCTGTGAACTTAGCCCTAAAAGCTGAGAGTGACAACATTCATAATAAAAATGGAAACTGCTTATCATATGTGGATATTTGCTTTCATAAGACAGCTAGTTTTGCTTGGATTGGAAGTCTATCTGTTCCTCTCTGGTGCCATTCTAGCTAAGCAAAACATGTTAGGTATTCTTTAGTGTGGACTGCACGTCGCTGTTATAATGTGTAAGAAAAGAAAACTTTATGCAGAAGTGCCTTAAGACCCTCACGGGTGAGTAGTGCGCTTTACAAATTCCCTGATTAAATGATTGAAGTCCACCTCTGTGCACATTTGGGCAACAGTTCCTCCTAACTATTTGCACATATTTATATTTTTCACGTTTTAAAGAAGTATAATAAGAGAGTTTGACCCTCCTCTCTCGTGGTAATTTGTCTTTTGGTTCAATAGGGTATTTCATTTTTCCCTCCATAAACCTCGAGGAAGTGATGTCACAGTGATGACAAGAGGAAATCAAGTACAGTGCTTATGGGGAAAAATGGAGACAAACAATTTTTTAATAGTGACCTGTAACTCAAAAGTGCAAGTTAGAAATAAAAAAAATCATGCAGATTTAAATAGTATTAGGGAGGCTAAGGATTACATTATATTGGCTGAAGGAAATATGGTTTGAGAAAGTGAGAAGAGCATATTGATTATTCAGTCAGTGGCGTCTTCCTCCATACTTGGTCAACATGGCGACCGGGAGCCCTGAGGAGCCTCCGAAAGCAGTCTGCTATGTAGAGAAATTGAAATAGTGATAGCCTGTGTCTATGAAAGGTATGTAAAATCATGGAGGATATGTTATATGACCAGTGCTTAATTTGTAAATAAAAACGTGCCGGTGCCCAATGCCCTCTTCTTAAATACGCAGCTGCTTCAATTAAATGTGCGAACACGGAGTACTGAGGCAGCATAATGCTGAAGCCATCTCAGGCCTCTTCAATCCATTTACAGCCCCTCCCTGCTCCTCCAGCATACTCTTGCAGCTTTCTGCTCTCTCCTTTGTGACGCTTTTTCGATTTTCTCTTCCTCCCTCTCTCTCAAATGTGTCTTTTGCTCACAATAAATTCTTGAGCAAAAAATTAAGCGCCAGCCCTCAAAAATAAGTAGCACCCGAAACAAAAAAGCATAAATTAAGTACTGTATATGACACTTCTCCGACTGAGTATAGCAACATTTATATTGCAAGCAAGAAAAGTCATGTGACACAATCTGCAACTGTCAACACAAATTCCTGTATGGCCAGTTTAACTTT
Source organism: Pleurodeles waltl (assembly GCF_031143425.1). NCBI lineage: Eukaryota > Metazoa > Chordata > Amphibia > Caudata > Salamandridae > Pleurodeles > Pleurodeles waltl. The sequence continues at coordinate 677,558,576 of NC_090450.1, read as the reverse complement.
ACTAACAGTAAGGATCAGCTGTGCACAAACAGGAGTAAAGAGGAACAAATGGAAGGCAACTATACTGACAGATGCATGATCGATATGCAATGAACGCTCCATAGATTTATAAGAATATAAAATGTTCATGGCCATGTACAGTCCCCTACCAACACCTTCCACCTCCAAGCCCAAAGAAGACAAATATCTAACAATGAACACTTCAAAAAGTGTTGACTCGTTTTTCAAAGTCATCTATGGTAATTATTATATTCTACACCAGTTTAAAATAGAATTGTCATCATTTCTTGACAGACAATCTAAACTTTTTACCACTAGTCCGCTACCATTCCAAGTTCATCAACTAGTTTTACAATTTATTCAGAATAGCTATTCATCACATTTACATGTGTGCATTTAGCCACAGTTGGTCTCAAGTGCACCATTTTCCTTCCGAGTATGCCTACCCCATATACACTCACACTTCCTCATAAGGGAGGACAACCCCACCCCCCCGACCCAGCTGCAGCTGCTGAAGCGGGTGGTTCAGAATACCTTTCTGGTGAAGTCCGGAGCCAACTCCTCCTTTCCTCCTGGGATTTGCATCTTGTGATGTTCCTGAAGAGAAGTCAGTGCCATTGACAGTTCACGCAGATCATGACCCCTTTTCCTAACTTCTGGCAGCCATACCTTGAACAGCTGTCCATGTGATCAATGGGACCTTACCAAATAGAGCTTAAGCATGGGGTATTGTAGTTGCCTTGTTTGCCACCCTGTGTTTTAGGAATAAGACTCCCAGATGCACGCGGTCTCACAGTTTGATGTTGCTAAATTTCATGGAATTAGGCAGTCCGGTTGAGTGCACGAAATTTGATTAGTAGAGCAGAGAAGAAAGCATTAACATGAACCAGCCTCTACCACTCTGCTCTGGAAAGCTTTGTAGCACATGATATCTATACTAAATGAGGATTGAGGGGCTATCCCATTGGAAAGAAGCCTGAAATACGATGCACATCATACTGAAAGCCAAGATATCATCATGTATAAGAACCAGTACCATCAATCAATCTAGGCATCAGCATTTCTGCTTCTTTGGATATTTTCATATATTCAGTGCTAGAGGACAACAGTTTCACAGAAGACTACCCTGGAGACAGAGATGTTGGATCAGTGCCATTGGACAGCGCCATTTTGTTAGTGTTTAGATGAAGCGATGATTGTTCTGTATAATCCTTCTTTAAGGGATCGCATCTTCGGGTGTTTTGATGTATCCACGTGGCATATGCTACCACAGGCAAACCCTTGTATATCCCGCTGGCAAGCAGAGGCTTTCAGGAAGTCTAGACCAGGCTTCTCCAATGTGCAGCATTCCTGCTACCAGTTAATAGGTCTCCTCTATGCAGCAGGGCCTAAATTAGAAGCTTTTGCTTGGTTTAGTACATCTATACAACACTTGAAAAATGTATGTGTTTTCGGAACTTACAAAGTAATGTTTGGAGAAAAATGGTTACTTTTCCAAAATGTATTTAATGCTGGTTTTTGATCAATCGTGCTACACTGGGGAGACATATTACTAATATTATCTTCTTGATGCCACAAGCATTGCTGCTATGGCTGTTGAGTTACCCATGTTGAGGCATTTCAAATTGATAAACCATTATTGACATTAGTGTTGATGCACCGAGGTGACCCCTACTGGTGGACTTCCACAGGTTGACTACTGTTATCTTCTCCGGTGTGTCACTAGCAGGGCTTTAAATGGGCCGGTACTGTCCGGTACTCAGTACCGGCACTTTTTTATTTTGTTAGGGAGAGTACCTGCACAGCTCAAGAAAAACGTAATACTTTTAATTAGAGAGTGCCGGCACCTCTCAGAAACAAGCAGGTACTCTGGCACAGACTACCTGCATTTTAATTTTTCCATTTCAAGCACTGGTCACTAGTAAAACACCGATAATATTTGCAGCCACGGATGATGGTGTTATTTTTTTTGACATGAGCAGTTCTTATTACAGGAAAGGCCGGATGCCCCTGGGCGAGATCCTGAGGAGAGTGCGGTTCGCTGTATCCAAAGCCGTATAGTCCATGACATGCGTGGTCCTGTTGGATCAGTGAACTCCAGTTTTGATGGCTTGCAAAGACGAATGCTGTCCATCCACGACGCACCGCAACATCACACGTTCTGTACTCAATAAATTAATTTCCTGTGCAGCCATCCTCTATGAATTAACAGTAATTACTTCATGTCAGCACAAAAGAGGAAACGTCAACAAAGAATGAGGAACTGTAATGACAGAGGAAAATGTGTATACAACATGCAATAAACACTCACCAAATTAGGAGAAAAACTTCAGACAGCCTGAGTAATGAGAGGGTGGGAAGCAATACTGCAGGGTTTAATTTAGAATATCCAGTGGCTAAAAGCTTCCGTGCTTAATCCCATTTTGTTATTTTCCGAAAGAAGTGAAGTAGTTTGGTAAATAAAAAAATAAAAAAAAAGTACGAAAAAAATGTAAAGTGCAATTGAAAAAACATCACGAACATTTATTCTCCCTCTGGCCTCGGAACTGCGTGCAGCCTTTTTTCGAATGCCAGTTTTATACAGCTATGTGAATATAGACAGATAATCAATAAATGCAAATCACATCCCCATCCTCTCTTCCTCCTCCTTTGCCGACCAGCTTTTAAAATCCCTCCCCACTTCATATTTCCCTTAAAGCTATGCATTTTAACCCCTTATACTGCTTACTAGAAACTGGGCTCAAAACTTCTTAACTGAACATTACCTATTGATAATCGACTGTCTCTGTCAAAACGCAACGATATCTGCTGAGTTAACTTCACCTTAGTGAACAATTGCTCCTCAGAGACAGAGTAGAGTGGCCATTAGGGGCACACATCCCTGGCCTAGAAATGTTTTTTGGGGGGGGCTGGTGGGGGAAGCACGGAGAGGAGGATTGTGAAGCTTTTAAATATCTGGCAGATTTAGGTCTGTTTGGCACTCCTGCAACCCTATCCCACCTTTATTAGAAAAAGTACCCAGTGTATTGCTATGTCAGACGTATCTAGCAGTTCAACAGTGACGGTGTGTACCTACAGTGCTTAATTTGTGGCGGTGTTTGCTAGTGCTTAATTTGTGGCGGTGTTTGCTAGTGCTTAGCTCGGACACTTATTTCTAAACATCATCGCTTATGAAAGTCCACCACATGGCGGTGCTGTCTATTCCTGAGCAGAGTTCATAAACAAGAAAAGGTGATCAAAACACTTTAAAAAGATTAGAAAACCGCAGGGTGACTCATCTTTACAGCGTGGACTGACCTGGTAATACCGAGAGCCCTGGCACTTATATTTTTACAAATGAAGCACTGATGTAGCATCAGCACAAAAAATGTGCACCACATTCATGGGTAACACGTATCCGTCAGTTCAATAGTTGCAGCGAGCAGCACTAATACAATAACTGCCCCATGTCTCTAGGTCACACATATGTAACAGTTCAACATGCTAGTTTGTAACATTAGAAAAAGAAAGACACTCCATATTCTTATGGCTACGTTATCTACTAGTTCAACAGTGGCAGTTTGTAGCATTGGTAAAAGGAATACCCATCATATTCCTAAGCATAGTAATTGTATTATATTGTACTTTCATTCACATAGCCCTTACACCCCCTGATAAGGTGTTGAAGCACTTTGTGGAAAGTAGCACACTACTTCTGGACCCAGAGGTAGTGTTACTCCAGTGGTTATTGTCATTATTTGCTGGATATTGAGATTAGTGTTATCTTCTCAGGAAATCATTTGATGCATTTATCAACTCATGTTTCTTTGTGCTAGAGTAATTAACTGGCGCCTGGTGTAGTACTAAGGGGGCGATTTTTTAAATAGCATTATTCAGATACATTCAAAAATGACTTGCTAGATTATATCTAGAGGGGTGATTCATAAAGTACTCTGGTGGCAGATCAGCAACCAGGGAGAGAGATTAATTGGTACATTAGACGGGAGCGATGACGAATCACATGCTAAGGAGAGAATGGGTGATAGATTCATAGGGATTATTCATAGGGAAGTGAATGCTCTTGGGTTGGTAAACACAAGAACATGGAAGAAAGCCTTTGGATCAGGAACAAGGAAGTCAGACAGACATCAAGGCCATTGTGATGGGTTGCACCAGTCCGACCCACACTCTGATCTTGCTTGTGCTGACACTGCCCCTAACATCACAGACGCGCCTCGGGAAGACGGCCTTCCCATTGGTTCCCTGACACCACCGCGGGAACTGAAGGTAGGCAAAAAGAGGCTTCCTCCCTTTCATGGGGAGAGCAACGGGTGTTGGAGTTGGTGTACGAAGGAGTCGACAGGAGACGAGGAACGGAAGCCAAAGGAGGACGCTGCCCCAGAAGATGCCGAAACCGCTCTGCGGATGAGCGGACCGACGTAGGGATTCAGAACGGTGGTGATCCGGTACAGAAACGAGGACCACTGGACCCGGGGAGCACACGAGTGAGCCGCCACGCTTCAGGAGAAGCGTGGCCAAACCAAGTACAGGAGTGAGGGACAGGGAGAACGGGAGGCAGGAGGGGGGAGGAAACGGAAGAAAGGAAACACGGGCACTGCACTGTGAGCACGGGGACAAGGGGGAGGGAAGAGGAATAAACACATAAGAAAGAAAGAAGTAGAAGGATCGGATAAGGAATACAGGAGAAGACCAAAGAGCCAAGAAAAGAGGTAAAACAAGAGAACAGGTCTAAGAGAAAGGAAATAAAGACCAGGACAGTAGAGAGACTAGCGCACTTACGATATTACAGAGGAAAGACAAAGAGAGACAAGAGGAAGAGTACGAGGGAGTAAGAGAAGGGCAAAGAAGAGAAAACCTGCTAACAGCAGGACAGAAGGGAAGACAGAAAAGAAAGAAACCTAAAGAACAACAATGAGAAGACAACAAGGATAGTAAAAGAAAAGAACGATAGGGAAACCAGGAAGAGAGGAAAGAGAGTGGAGAGGAAAGACAGAGGGGAAGAAAAAATAAAGAGGAAGGAAAAACAAACCCCACACTTACCGTATCTATTTTTGTTTTCAGTTTCCACACGCTTCCCGCGAGGTCCTTTAAGAAGGAAAGAAGAGGACGAGGCGTAGAGGCCAGAAGGAAAAGACATTTAAATCCTCCAAACCACAAAAACTACCCAACAACCATATTATTTATACTGTCTAAAGACCAATAAAGGCAACTTACCTAAACCAAAAGCAAGCAGACTGGTGTTATCGATCAACCATCCTCGTACAGCCATCCAGTCATGAGCAAAGAGCTGCCACAAAGCTCCCTCTATGAATATTGAAAACAATAGATTTGGCCAACAGACAGGTAAAGCTGTCTGTAACAGAAACCTAAAACTGGGGAGCCAGCAGCTCATTAAAGGGCTGCATACATAGCATGACAAAAGCGGAGCTCACTGTTATGTTATATTATTTAAGACTTAGAAAACACAGTATCACCAAGTGAGGCTCTCTTGGTACTAAAAGCCCATTATAGAAATCACAGTATGAAATTATGGAAATACAGGCATCTCAAGTTCTTTTCTTAAATGGGGGTCAGACAATAGAGTCCTAAGGATGAGGGGCAGGGAAGCGATAATTGAAAAAGTGAGGCCACCAATGTGACTCCTACGGAATCAGGCACCGCCTAAAACAGAGTGTCTAACAGAGCACATAGACCTTGAAGACAGGATTATGATCTGGTAAGCAAATGCAAATCTGAACACAGCTCCATGAACTGACTGATGAGAACCTCAAATCCCTTCAAAGTGGATATAGAACATTCAGCTTTCAAAATGGGGGTGGGCCCAACTTCAAGTAGAACTAAAACTCCAGTGATAGATGATCAGAAAAACATCCTAATTATTTGAAAGAATTAGGAGAGAGCACACTTTCAACCTTTATTTTACTCTAGAATACTTTAGAACTACTTCACAGACGCAGTAAAGGTTTGATGACTCATGGGGAGAAAAAGCTATGCTACAATCCGGAAAGTGTTTAAAAAAGGTGGCAGCTGATGCATGTCCACCTTGCAGTGTTAAACAGAGCAGTTGATTTACTAGTGTATATTCTGCCGCTGCAATGTAAAGCTGTGGAGTTGAACAAACTTATGTGACTTCTGGGTTTTCTGACTGGGGTGCAGTGTTCTACACTTCCACAAACACCAAATGTGACAATTGCCCTAACGATGAGGAAATGAAAGCTGAAGATGCTTGGGACTCAGTTCCAAAAAGGATGACAGCATATTGGCAGGCACCTAAAACCCCTAAAGTCCTTGGCACCCAGTGTATGTGTTGCTTTGTAGCTGCCACCATGCCAGACAGCTTTTACCACACCAAGCCATAGCCTGTCCTTATACATTTTAGTCTCTGTAAAGATCCCGTCAATTTCACAAACAATGTTTCTTCTTTCCATGCCAAAGCCTCGTAGACTTTTCTGCTTAAAATGCTTCTGTCAGTTTAAAAAAGCTCACAAACTGTGTTTTCCCTGCGGCTATGAATTCATTCTTAAATCCCAAACCGTGCCCTTTTTCTTTGAACCTATGTTATCCGCTGTATGCCTGATGGGTGGTTCTTCAGTAACTATTATTAATTATTGCCATGTTTTACTCAATACTAACTCAAGCATTCTTTATCTGGAGGCAGTCCACACGGCTTTTATTAAGCTGACCTATGGATCTCGGAGGGTAGGTTGACACTTTTAATGTGTCCTTTGAACTGGTAGCCCAGTGGAGGCTGGGAATTGTACAAGGTCCTTTAATGGTTTCAGTGCATTCTCTAACATGGGAAATAAATAACTGTCAGTCTGGTCTGGCCACAAAGGTTCAAGCAGGAAACTGGATTTTTTTAATGATCTAGTCCAGAGGCACACGATATTCATCCTTTGTTCATCTCATGACTGAATATGCGTATGGCCACTGGAGTTATGAGGCAATTAAGTATGGGTTAACACTTTTGCAGAAAGGACATGCAAGTAATGCTTCATTTTAGTGAAACATAAATTATGCAGTACATAGTAAGGCATGGATATATTATTTCCACGCAAGAATTGGTCCTGGATGAAGCCTGATGCCTTAGCAAAAAGCACTCCTCACGCCCAATCCTTTACAAAACAAGTATTAGCAAATGTAATATATCTGGATGATTTACTGAATATGTGCTTGTAATGCACACAATGCGACGCACGGTGGTGATCTTAGACAACGGACTGAACCGTACACTCTACTTTACAAAAAAGGCACCCTGTGTAAACATGTAACCATATACGCTATGTCAGGGCCATGTTTAGCCAAGATGCTAAAATCAAGCTTTTTAAGATACTCACAATTATTCACCAGTGGAAAAGTGGTAGTGTTTACTTCTCAGGTAAATATTATTTTATATACACAGACCGAGAGAGCGAGAGAGTGAGGCTGGTATTGCTCATACTATAGAGCTCCAACTTTCTACAGAAAGATGTGGCACGTGTGAAGGCACGCTTCCCTTGTTTATTGTACACAATGTACGCAATAAAGTGCAATTAAACGCCAGTGCCTTTCAACCAAACAGGCCTTGATCATAGTTAATTCTTTCGTCTTTTTCTGTCTGTTGTACCATAGTTCACTTCCTCGATGCTTTTAAGATGATGGGAATTTTAGTACAGCCATTTTTATCCACTTAGAAAGTAATTTAATGTGCGCTCTTTTTTCAAACCAAGTTCAGACAAGAGTTCAGATTATCCTCAGTATGATAATCCGATTTATGCCATATATTGATGAATTAATATTTGAAATGACCATTTTCTGGATACCTCTATGCTCTTTTTACGCTCTACCCAGAACTGGAGAGCTTTATTACTCTAGTCTAGATAGCTTTCATTTTACAGATGTTTCTCTATGATTGGAGGATGCACCTATAGCTTGCTCGTCTTTAGAGTTCAAGCTATTCCGTACTTTTGTTCTCTCTGAAAATATACATAGATTCCAGTCGTCTTGGTTGGCGTATTCTTTCCCCCAGATTGATGTATATAGATACACAAACAAAAAGTCGATGAAGGAAATGAGGGCAGTGCAAACAAGATGAAAAAGAAAAAACAACACACAGCAAAAGAAAAAAAGAAGCATGAATTACACAATACGAACAATAACAGCTATAAACCATTAAACCTCCAACTTTGCCTTCAACTTATCAAGACCGCACGAATTTAAACTGTTAAAGGATTTTCGTTCCGATTACAAATCCATTACGTCTATACTAAGATGAGGATTGATACACTTGCATGGAAACTAAAATTACCAAAATACCATACAACAGTGGATAAGATGAAGAGAAATGCTGAATTAAAACCGTCAATATCTGTTCACCGTATACCATCTGTGAAATTAAGGGTGTTGGCTACTTTATGTGATTTGAAAAATACAACTGAAATGCAAGAAACATCAGCAATGCAAATATTAGATGGGAGTGATATTGATGTTAAAACTTAAACATTACAAACTTTGTGAGCAATACAAATTCTGTCATGTTTTACCACATGGAAACAAAATCAATATTTTTCATGATTTGCTCATTCAAGAAATAGAAAAGATAAAAAAGACACACAATATAGACAGGTGAGAAAATAAAGACATTAAAAGAAGTCTCAAGTATAATTGTGAAACAAAAGGTTGGTATGATGAGTCTCTGGAAAGATGGATGAATGACATTTTTTCTGGATAAATAGTATACTTGTTGTGGGGAAAAATAAATCACAATATGTTTATTAGTCTAGTTAAATTATAGGTGTGTTGATTGCTGTAGTTACCTTAGGGCATGATTTGTACTTACTTGAGATAGCTATAACTGGTGAATATTAGTGTTTTCTCAGCGGTTAAAACATAATACTGTTACTCAGTTTCACCTAACTATAATGTTACTTTTGCTTTTTTCAGTGAATTGCTAGAGTTTTTTTTAATGTAAAGCAATATTTAATTACCATATTTGAATCCCACCCTAGGCGTGCACTTCCTTCAGTCATGCGCACTAGGAGTTTGGCTGAAGGACCTGTGGCCTACTCCACTCATGCAGCCAACCCCACACTGCACTGATATAATTAGTACCAACAACTGCTAAATATTATCAGTTGCTCAGTATTTTCAGCAGTTCTGCATCATCAGTTGCTAAGTCCCACCAATATCCTATCACCATCAATGGCTCATTATTGCCACTGGCATGTTATGCTGACGAAATCCTAGTAAAATCAGACTGTTTGATGAGTTGGTACAATAACTCTAACAAAATGATGATTAATATATCAGGTCAGTTTCATTGGATCCATCCAAGTTAATGATACCATGCCTGCCTTACTTTTTCCCTCCATCATCGTTCCTCCTTTCTTCGTCCTTTATTTCTTCCAACCTTCTACTCCCCCATTATCCTCAACATGTGTTTTTGAAGATTATTTTATTTTCCCTCTCTGCCTAACTCCAACCATCTTAGTATCTCGGCCCATGCCTACATCTACGTCCAAATGCTCATTCAATGATTTTCTCTAGCTTTTTGTTTTGCTTGTGGGTCTGTTATTTTTCTGTTTCTTCTTTCAGTAAAGGACCTAGGTGACACAGTGAACACACTACCTTCTTCAAGTCCAAAAACAGTTGAAGGAAGGATGAAGCCCCGTTGAAGGTAGGGTGGTGAAGCTATACTAATGACCAATAAATCATTTAACTGTTATCCAAGTGACTCCAGACTCCGTCTGAACAACCTGGCCTCCCACTACAAGAAAGTCTAACCCCAAGCATAGATTCAATCGATTTCTTTTACCATCAACTGCACCTTTAACCAATTCACTTTCCAACACCAGTAATAAATTACCTAGTCTCTGTCGCGACCCGTAACAGAATCTCAGTCTACACATATTCTCCACAGATGGGGTAATCCTATATCGCATATGGGAGCATCTTCACATCAACACCAACAAGGAGTTCCATGTGGCTAGTGCCCTAAAAACAAAGAGATTATGACCCATGCACACCAATCAGCAGGTGGTTCAGTCTTGAGTTAGTTGCCCTTAGGGTTGTGGGACAAAAAATGGAATTCTAGTAAAGAAAAAACTAATAGCAAATCCCACCGTTGATTTCACACAAAGGTCTATCACAAAGTAGTAAATAAGGCCACATAACATATTATGCCTCACAGACTCGCAACTATCAAATGAGCTGACTGTTTAGGCTTTACAATAATATTACATAACTGGAAAGCACCAAAAATACACCATGATCCTCATCACAAACTGGAAAGCCGACTAATTTCATTCAATAGAAAATATTGCTATGATCTGCAGTACTATCTGAGTGAATCTCAAATCAGCTCCCTAAATCTCAGTGGTTCTGTCTAAACTTGAGTCCTTGTCTTCATTTTCTCTATTGTGCCTACTCTAATTCTTACAGTCAATAGACGGAAACACAACATCACAATAAACAGCAGCACCATGGCCACATTATTCTTTTAAAATCACTTCAGCGCTTTCACAAGAAACATCAAGTAACCACTTTGCCTCTTACGCATGCAATATTCAGCCACTCATAAAGAAATCACTGTTGGAAACTTAGCACACTGTTTATTCAAAGACATCTCTTACCACCTTTGAAAGAGCAAATTCATGGAAAACAGGGACAAGATACAGCTCCACAAGTTCAAGAAACAAGTCTTCTTGATGGACAACCATACTTCAAGCATTCCAGCCATCACTTTTTGTATAATTTAGTGTGACGCCCCAATTGGGATGGGTATGCCTAGACAAGCCTCCTATGAACACTGTGTAACTGGAACCAAGCTGTCCCCGAGTGATGATCCCTAACTAGGGCGATATCGGTCCTGGATCGCTTTTGTATTGGTTCAGGGAAAACCTGGCCTGGCAATTCAGGCTGGACTGTTCCCATTGGTACAGGGACAAGACTGAGGTGCATATGGCTAGGTCCAAATTGAGCTGACATGGTGTGCAAAATAACGATGAATAGGGATGCGGCCTGAGTAATGACCAGTGGCTGAGATTTATTAAAGCATGCCATCCATCACTTTTGTATAATTGTGTTGCCCTAAGTGGGACGAATATGCCCAGATGTGGTCCATGCACACTGTGTCACTGGAACCAAACTATGCCTGGCTGATGACCCCAAACTAGGGAAAATCCAGACCTGGGTAGACCTGGTCTGGCAGTTAGGGCTGGACTGTTCCCTTTGGAGCAGGGTCATATTTGCATATGGCTGGGTCCAAACTAAAGTGACATGGTTTGCAAAATAATGATTAACTGGGATGCAGCCTGAGTAATTACCTGTGGCTCAGTTTAATTCAGCAGTCTATCCATCACTTTTTGTATATTTTAGTGTGTTGCCCTAAGTGTAAGGGGTATGCCTAGACGTGGTACTAGTGCACACTGTCACTGAAATCAAGCTAACTAAGGTGAACCAGTCCTCAGTTGCTTGGGTTTCAGTTCAGTAAGGACCTTGCCTTGCAGTTCAGACTGGACCAGTCTCAGTGGAGCAAGGCCAAGGCTGATTTGCATATGTCTGGGCCCAAGCTGAAGTGACATGCAAAATAACAATAGACTGGGATGCGGCCCGAGTAATTACTAGTGACTGAGATTAATTCAAGAACTCCATCCATGGCATCTCACCATAGCTAAGAGGAGTGCAACCAATGCTTGAAATGGCAATATTGAAATGTTGGTGCACAATATTCCAGCGCACTTCTAAGAAGTGCTAGTACTCTCCTTAAAAATGATTGCATCCATGCTGAGAACTGCCGGCACCCTAACCTTTCAAATTAGAGATGTGCAGGTATTTATTACCTGAAGGATTTAATGCACTACCATTGTCCCCAACAACCTTAAAATGGTGACTCAAGTGAACAATAATGTCCGGTTCGCTTCTGGAACAGTCAGGCAGATGAGATGAGGTTCGCGGAACTGTGCTTCATTGCACAACTTTGTAGAAAATGTGCTCTACAATGTCACCCTTCACATTACTCACTCTGTCACACTTCAAAGGATGTTGCCAGCTTTAAAATTCACTGAAATTGTGTTGACGGCCACATCTGTCCTATACATTACACAGTCACCAGCACGATCCCTCTAACTTACACTGAGAGGTTTGAACCTTTGGAGAGCTCTCATTTGTTTTCCTGATGTACGATGATCGCATGTGAAAACTAAGCTACTGTAGGAAAGTACCATCTTTCTTGGCATGTTACCCCCACTTTTACCTGTATGTCAGTATGTTTTTGCCTGTCTCACTAGGATCCTGCTGGTCAGGTCCCCAGTGCTCATAGTTTATGGCCTAATGTGTGTGTCTGTATAGTGCTTGACTGTGTCACTAAGGCTCTGCTAATCAGAACCTCAGTGCTTATGCTCTCTCTGCTTTTAAATTTGTCACATTAGGTTAGTGACTTAATTTACCAATTACAATTGGCATACTGGACCCCCCCCCCGTTACAAGTCCTGAGTATATGGTGCCTACATACCCAGGGCATTGGGGTTCCAGGAGATTCTTATGGGCTGCAGCATTTCTTTTGCCACCCATAAGGAGCTCAGACAAACCCTTTCACAGGACTGCCACTGCAGCCTGCGTGAAATAACGCACACATTATTTCACAGCCATTTTCACTGCACGTAAGTAACTTATAAGTCACCTATATGTCTAACCTTCACTTGCTGAAGGTTAGGTGCAAAGGTACTAAGTGTGAGGGCACTCTTGCACTAGCAAAGGAGCCCCCACATAGTTCAGGGCCATTTCCCAGGACTTTGTGAGTGCAAGGATGCCATTACACGTGTGCACTACATATGGGTCAATACCTATATGTAGCTTCACAAAGGTATCTCCGAATATGACCATGTAAGGTGTCTAGGATCATGGAATTGTCCCCCCATTCCAAATCTGGTATTGGGGAGCCAATTCCATGCATCCTGGTGGCTCCACCATGGACCCCCAGTACTGCCAAACCAGCAATCTGAGGCTTGCACTGCAGCTACAGCTGTTGCCACCTCACAGACAAAGTTCTGCCCTCCTGGGGTCTGAGCAGCTCAGTCCCAGGAAGGCAGAACAAAGCACTTCCTTTGGGAGCAGGGTGCTACACCCTCTCCCTTTGGAAATAGGTGTGACAGGAAGGGGAGGGGTAGCCTCCCCCAGCCTCTGGAAATGCTTTGAAGGGCACAGATGGTGCCCTCCTTGCATAAGCCAGTCTACACTGGTTCAGTGACCCCTTGTCCCTTGCTCTTGTGCGAAACTGGACAAAGGAAAGGGGAGTGACTACTCCCTTGTCCATCACAACCCCAGGGATGGTGCCCAGAGCTCCTCCAGTGTGTCCCAGACTTCAGCTTTCTTGCTTTGCAAGGTGTGGGGGCACTCTAGAGGGCTCTGAGTGGCCAGTGCCAGCAGGTGACATCAGAGACCCCTCCTGATAGGTCCTTACCTGATAAGGTAGCCAATCCCCCTCTCAGGGCTATTTAGGGTCTCTCCTGTGGGTTCTCTTCAGATTTTACTTGCAAGTTTCCAGCAGGAATCCTCTGCAACTACTACTTCATCCTTTGACCTCGGATCAACCACAGCCTGCTCCAGGAACCTCTGTAACAGCAACAAAGTATCCACAAGGGATACTTTTCTTCTGCAACTTCAGCTCCAGCCAGCAACTGCAACAGTTTCCACGTGTGCAGGCTCTGAGGACTCCCTGTCTTCACCCTGCACCAGAAAGACTGAAGAAATCTCCTGTGCGGGTGACAGTCACTCCCCTGCTCATGCAGACACCTTCTAAGACAAAGACCGGGTCTCTTGGACTCCTCTCACAGCAACAAGCATGCTCCTTAGAACACAGAGGGTGGACCCCATAGACACAGACTATCCTTTGGCCCTGCTGTCCCAATTTGGAGGAGGTAAGACCTTGTCTTCCCCCGGAAAGACAGTACCCCTGTGCACTGTGTCTTCTTCACCTCCTGAGGCCTCTGTGCACTATTTGCAAAATTCCTTCGTGCACAGCCTGGCCCAGGTCCCCAGCACTCTATCCTGCGACGCTCATCTTGCCGATTTGTTCTCCGGCGGTGTGGGACCTCCCTTTGTCCCCATGTCCTGGGACTCCCGTGGGTGCTATCTGGTGCTCTAAAGGGCTCTCTAAAGTGCTGAGAGCTCCCTCTTCCCCCTCACACAGAGTCAAGGCCCCCAGGTTCCTCCTGGGTCCCGATAGCGCCTAGTTGACGCAAAACGCGACTTTGCTGGAACCAAGGCTTGTTGGAGGAATGAAGCACCAAAACTCGCCTGCATCCAACTTCACGACGTGGGGCATCCTTTGCATCATGCAGGAACCCGCTGGCATCTTCCTAGGGTGCATTTCTGCAGTCTTCGTCCAACCGGGGACTCTTCTTTTGCACCCTCTTCTGGGTTGGCAGGGGCTCCTGTCCTTCCCGGGACTTCTCCTTTTCACTTCTGGACTTGGTCTCCTTTTTTTGCAGGTCTTCAGGTCCAGGAATCCACTGTTTGTTGTTTGCAGACTTGGTTGGTTCTTGCAATAATCACAATCACGAGGTGTAGTGTGTCCTAGGGACACTTGCAGTACTTTACTTCTGCTTTTCTGGACTCTGAGTGGGGTAATTTACTTACCTTTAGTGTATTCTTATTCTCCCAGCGATTCTGCACACACTACGCTTGTCTAGGGGGGAATTCGTGACTCGCATTCCATTTTCTTAGTATATGGTTTGTGTTGCCCCTAGACCTATTTTCTCCCATTGCATTTTATAGCATTTCCTATTGTTTGCACTATCCTATGTCTAATTACTTACCTTATTTTGGTGTCTAGTGTATATATTGTGTATAATACTTACCTCCAGAAGGAATATTGTCGCTAAGATATTTTTGGTACTGTATCACCCAAATAGATACCTTTATTTTTGGTAACACTGAGTATTGTCTTTACTTGTGTATAAGTACTGTGTAAATATGAGTGGTATTGCATGAGCTTTGCATGTCTCCTAGTTCAGCCTAAGCTGCTCTGCTATTGCTACCTCTATCAGCCTAGGCTCCTAGACCACTACTACATTTCACTAATAAGGGATAACTGGACCTGGTATAAGGTGTAAGTACCCATGGTACCCAAAACAAATCAGCCCAGCCTCCTACAGCTACTTACCTGTAACCATAGTTCTCCAGTATTAGAATCTTTCATAGATTCCCATGCTTGAATCATTCCCCATCGTCGAGATGGGAGTCCCCAGTATTTTTATAAGTGTTAAAATAGGCCTAAACCTAAAAGCCCTAGGCCAATCACTTTAGTATTCTATGTGAGTCATTTTGTTAAACGGATTAAAGATGAGAGTCCACCAATCAGGCGACAAAACTCCTAAGAGAAGCTCCAGTCCCTCAGATTTTCAGAGCACTAGTGCATACACATAGTAAGTGAGAGAGGTAACATGAGCTTCTCCAGGGAAGTGGGTGGGTTGTATGTGAATCTATGAAAGGTTCCAATACTGGAGAATGAAAATGTCACTTACCCAGTGTACATCTGTTCGTGGCATCAGTCGCTGGAGATTCACATGTTCTGCATAGCTCGCCATCTGGTGTTGGGTCGGAGTGTTACAAGTTGTTTTTCTTCGAAGAAGTCTTTCGAGTCACGGGACCGAGTGACTCCTCCTTCTGTCTTCATTGCGCATGGGCGTCGACTCCATCTTCGATTGTTTTCCCCGCAGAGGGTGAGGTAGGAGTTGTGTTGTAGTAATAGTGCCCATGCAATGGAGTGACTAAGTATGTACCTATTTAAGGCTAAAATAATATATATACAAATATACAAAGTTGAAGCTAACTTCCGAATTGCTACAGGCTCCCGGGGAGGTGGGTGGGCACATGTGAATCTCCAGCGACTGATGCCACGAACAGATGTACACTGGGTAAGTGACATTTTCAGTTCGATGGCATCTGTCGCTGTAGATACACATGTTCTGCATAGACTAGTAAGCAGTTATCTCCCCAAAAGCGGTGGTTCAGCCTGTAGGAATGGAAGTGGTTTGAAATAACGTTCTTAACACGGCTTGACCTACTGTGGCTTGCTGTGCGGATAGCACGTCTACACAGTAGTGCTTGGTGAACATGTGTGGCGTAGACCATGTGGCTGCCTTGCATATTTCTTGCATTGGGATGTTTCCTAGAAAGGCCATGGTAGCACCTTTTTTTCTGGTTGAGTGTGCCCTTGGTGTAATGGGCAGTTGTCGTTTTGCTTTAAGGTAGCAGATTTGGATGCATTTAACTATCCATCTGGCTATACCTTGTTTTGATATTGGGTTTCCTGCATGAGGTTTTTGGAATGCAATAAATAGTTGTTTAGTCTTTCTGATGTTTTTCGTTCTGTCAATGTAGTACATTAATGCTCTTTTGACATCTAATGTATGTAGTGCCCTCTCAGCTAGGGAATCTGGCTGTGGGAAGAACACTGGTAGTTCCACTGTTTGATTTAGGTGGAACGGTGAAATAACCTTTGGTAAAAATTTAGGATTAGTCCTTAGGACGACTTTATTTTTGTGTAGTTGTATAAAAGGTTCTTGTATTGTAAACGCCTGAATTTCGCTTACTCTTCTTAGAGATGTAATGGCGATGAGAAATGCAACCTTCCAGGTTAGGAACTGTATTTCGCAAGAGTGCATGGGTTCAAAAGGTGGACCCATGAGTCTTGTTAAGACAACATTTAAGTTCCATGAAGGAACAGGTGGTGTTCTTGGTGGGATAATTCTTTTAAGCCCTTCCATGAATGCTTTAATGACTGGTATCCTATATAGGGAAGTTGAATAGGTAGTCTGCAGGTATGCAGATATTGCCGCAAGGTGTATTTTAATGGAAGAGAAGGCTAGGCTAGATTTTTGTAAGTGAAGCAAGTAACCCACTACATCCTTTGGAGTTGCGTGTATAGGTTGGATCTGATTATGATGGCAGTAGCAGACAAACCTCTTCCATTTACTTGCATAGCAGTGCCTAGTGGACGGCCTTCTGGCTTGCTTTATGACTTCCATACATTCTTGGGTAAGTTGTAAGTGTCCGAATTCTAGGATTTCAGGAGCCAGATTGCTAGATTCAGCGATGCTGGATCTTGATGTCTGATCTGTTGGTTGTGTTGTGTTAACAGATCCGGCCTGTTGGGCAATTTGATGTGGGGTACTACTGATAGGTCTAGCAGTGTTGTGTACCAGGGTTGCCTTGCCCAAGTTGGTGCTATTAAAATGAGTTTGAGTTTGTTTTGACTCAATTTGTTTACCAGATAAGGAAGGAGAGGGAGAGGAGGAAAAGCGTAGGCAAATATCCCTGACCAGTTCATCCATAGGGCATTGCCTTGGGACTGCCTGTGTGGGTATCTGGATGCGAAGTTTTGCCATTTTGCGTTCTCTCTTGTTGCAAACAAGTCTATTTGAGGTGTTCCCCAGAGTCTGAAGTAAGTGTTTAGAACTTGGGGGTGAATTTCCCATTTGTGGACTTGTTGGTGATCTCAAGAGAGATTGTCTGCAAGTTGATTCTGGATCCCTGGAATAAACTGCGCTATTAGGCAAATGTGGTTGTGAATTGCCCATCGCCATATTTTCTGTGCTAGAAGACTCAACTGCGTTGAGTGTGTCCCCCCCTGTTTGTTTAGATAATACATAGTTGTCATGTTGTCTGTTTTTACAAGAATGTATTTGTGAGTTATAATTGGTTGGAAAGCCCGTAATGCGTGAAAAACTGCTAGCATTTCTAGGTGATTTATATGCAGTTTTGTTTGATGTACGTTCCATTGTCCTTGTATGCTGTGTTGATCGAGGTGTGCTCCCCACCCTGTCATGGAAGCATCTGTTGTTATTACGTATTGTGGCACTGGGTCTTGGAATGGCCGCCCTTTGTTTAAATTTATACTGTTCCACCATAGAAGCGAGAGGTAAGTTTGGCGGTCTATCAACACCAGATCTAGAAGGTGACCCTGTGCTTGTGACCATTGTGATGCTAGGCACTGTTGTAAGGGCCTCATGTGTAGTCTTGCGTTCGGGACAATGGCTATGCATGAAGACATCATGCCTAGGAGTTGTAATATCATCTTTGCTTGTATCGTTTGTGTTGGATACATGCGTTGTATGATCTTGTTGAAATTTTGAATTCTTTGTGGACTTGGAGTGGCTACTCCTTTTGTTGTGTCTATTATGGCTCCCAGGTATTGTTGTACTTTGCACGGCAAAATGTTGGATTTTGCAAAGTTGACGGTGAAACCTAGTTTGTAGAGGGTTTGTATGATTTGATTTGTGTGTTGTAAGCACTTTGTTAGTGAATTGGTTTTGATTAGCCAATCGTCTAGATACGGGAATACATGTATTTGCTGCCTTCTGATGTGTGCAGCCACTACTGCTAGACATTTTGTAAAGACTCTTGGTGCGGTTGTTAAACCAAAAGGCAATACTTTGAATTGGTAATGTATTCCTTTGAATACGAACCGTAGGTATTTTCTGTGAGATGGATGTATTGGTATATGGAAATACGCGTCTTTGAGGTCTAAGGTTGTCATGTAGTCCTGTAGTTTTAGCAATGGTAACACCTCTTGTAGCGTGACCATGTGAAAGTGGTCTGATTTGATGTAGGTGTTTAGTATTCTGAGGTCTAGGATTGGTCTCAGTGTTTTGTCCTTTTTTGGTATTAAGAAGTACAGTGAATAGACTCCTGTGTTTGTTTGTGTGTTTGGTACTAATTCGATTGCATTCTTTTGCAATAGTGCTTGAACTTCTATTTCCAGAAGGTCGGAATGTTGTTTTGACAATTTCTGTGCTTTTGGTGGTATGTTTGGAGGGAATTGTAGGAATTCTATGCAATAACCATGTTGGATAATTGCTAAGACCCAAGTGTCTGTAGTTATTTCCTCCCATGCTTTGTAATAATGACCTATTCTTCCCCCCACTGGTGTTGTGTGGAGGGGGTGAGTGACATCTGAGTCACTGCTTGGTTGTAGGGGTTTTGGTTTGGGGCTTTGAAATTTTCCTCTATTCCTAGGGAATTGCCCTCCTCTGTATTGGCCCGAAAGCCTCCCCTGTACTGTCCCTGGTAGCTGGACGGTGTTGCCTGCGAGGTGCTGGCTTGTGTGGCCTGACCCCGAAACCCCCCTCTAAAGGGTGTCTTGCGGAAGGTGCTGTAGGTTCCTCTGCTCTGCGGGGAGTAGAGTGCGCCCATGGCTTTAGCAGTGTCAGTGTCCTTTTTAAGTTTTTCGATTGCCGTGTCCACTTCTGGTCCGAACAGTTGTTTTTCGTTGAATGGCATATTGAGCACTGCCTGCTGCATCTCTGGTTTGAATCCAGACGTTCTCAGCCATGCGTGCCTTCTAATGGTCACAGATGTATTAATTGTTCTTGCAGCTGTGTCTGCTGCGTCCATAGAAGATCGTATCTGGTTATTTGATATGTTCTGTCCTTCCTCAACCACCTGCTTTGCCCTTTTTTGAAGTTCCTTGGGTAGATGCTCGATGAGGTGTTGCATCTCATCCCAATGGGCTCTTTCATAGCGCGCAAGTAGTGCTTGAGAGTTAGCGATGCGCCACTGGTTTGCAGCTTGTACTGCGACTCTTTTCCCAGCTGCATCGAACTTGCGGCTCTCTTTATCTGGGGGTGGTGCATCCCCAGATGGGTGGGAGTTGGCTCTTTTCCGAGCTGCTCCCACTACGACGGAATCTGGTGGCAGCTGTGTGGTGATGAAAACAGGGTCTGTAGGAGGTGCCTTATATTTCTTTTCCACCCTTGGCGTTATTGCCCTACTTTTGACCGGCTCCTTGAAGATTTCCTTTGCGTGCCGAAGCATACCTGGCAGCATAGGCAGGCTTTGGTAGGAGCTGTGGGTGGAGGAGAGGGTGTTGAATAAAAAGTCATCCTCGACTTGTTCTGAGTGGAGGTTTACGTTGTGGAATTGTGCTGCCCTAGCCACCACTTGAGAATATGCTGTGCTGTCTTCTGGTGGTGAGGGCTTTGTTGGATATGCCTCCGGACTGTTGTCAGACACTGGGGCGTCATATAAGTCCCAAGCGTCTTGATCCTGGTCACCTTGGCTCATGGTGGTGTGAGCCGGGGAATGTGACGGCGTTTGCGTCGGTGAGACGTTAATTACAGGTGGAGGAGAGGGTGGCGGAGTCACATTTTTCACCATCTTTGTTTGTGGCGCCTGGTCTGTTTGAAACTCCAGTCTCCTTTTTCTCCTAATAGGGGGAAGGGTGCTTATTTTTCCTGTTCCCTGCTGTATGAAAATACGATTTTGCGTATGGTCCACTTCGGTGGATTGCAGCTCTTCGTCAAACCTATGCTTTCGCATCTGAGAGGACAGTGATTGCTCCTCTGTATAAGAGCCTGGACCTGGGTCGGTTACGGGTTGTTTCGGCACCGAAACCCTGCCTGTATCTTTTTTCGGCTCCGAGGTGGCTTTTTTCTTTTTTAGAGTCGAAACCTCTCGGCGTCGATCTTCGTCGGTGCCGCTGTCTCGGCGTCGAGCCGTTTCTACACCGCTATCTCGGTGTCGTTGCTTTTCTCCAGCACTTTCTCGATCCCGAGAAGGCTGCGTGCCGGTGTCTCGACCGGAGTCGGACGATCTCGGCACTGTTTGGGCCTTTTTCGGTGCCGATGGTCGGTCACCGAATTTATGGGTGGAGCCATGGCCTGGTGGCAGTGGCGTCCCCTGGGCCTTGTCACTTTTCTTATGTTTTGTTTTCGACGTCTTACTCACGGTTCTTTGATCGTCGAATTCCTCGGAGTCCGATTCGTGGATCGAAAAGGTTTCTTCTTCCTCTTGTTCCTCGAACTCTCGGTGCGCTGTCGGCGTGGACGCCATCTGAAGTCTCCTGGCTCGACGGTCACGGAGTGTCTTTCGGGAACGGAACGCGCGACAGGCTTCGCAAGTCTCCTCACTGTGCTCAGGTGACAGGCACAGGTTACAGACCAAATGTTGGTCTGTATACGGGTATTTGTTGTGGCATTTGGGACAAAAACGGAACGGGGTCCGTTCCATCGGCGTTGTTGGACACGCGGTCGGGCCGACCAGGCCCCGACGGGGGATCGAAAGTACCCCGAAGGGCACCGGAGCGCGTCGATCTTCGATGCGGTGTTGAGTCTAACTATGCCGATCCCGAACGCAACAATACCGACGAAAATCTTCCGAAATTTACTAACTTTCCGTTCCGAAACTCGGAGCGACAGGAACACGTCCGAACCCGATGGCGGAAAGAAAACAATCGAAGATGGAGTCGATGCCCATGCGCAATGGAGACAGAAGGAGGAGTCACTCGGTCCCGTGACTCGAAAGACTTCTTTGAAGAAAAACAACTTGTAACACTCCGACCCAACACCAGATGGCGAGCTATGCAGAACATGTGTATCTACAGCGACAGATGCCATTGAACCTATAGTTACAAGTAACTTACATTCTTACTCCAGTATTGTAACTTTTATAGTTTATTATGCTTGAGTCAGAGTAGTAAGCAGTAGTGATGCAGAGTGTAGTATTAGCTATGAGTGCTTTGAAAGCATATGAACACGATCTTTAAGCAAATATACCTACATAAGATAACTAAAAACACAGCTGCTTAGCTCGGTAACAAGAAACTATACAGTATATTAAAATTATCCATTAGATACCCTATAAGATAAATAATGTGCAGAAGTAACCGTAGGATGGTGGGATGGTAGACATAGCTAACCTTTACTGGAAAAGGTGTCTTAGGACCGCCTGGCCCACAACTACTTCCCCTTGAGGAGTGGCATCAAAGCAGTAATGCCACGTGAATGTGTGACAGTTCTTCCAGGTTGCTGCCCTGCAAATATACTGGAGCTGTACCCCCGCAAACAGTGCAGAGGATGTTGATACTGCTCTGATAGAGTGAGCACTAACAGAAGTTTGTATCAGTTTGCCAGCTGCTTAGTGCAAAACCAAACTGCCGCTGAAATCCATCTTGCAATGCTTTGTTTGGAAAGAGGTTGACCATTTTTAGGTGTACTGTAAGCCACAAACAATTGACTAGTCTTACAGAAGGATTTGGTCCTGTCCAGTTACAACTTCATACACCTTTTTACATCTAACGAATGAAGAACCCTCTCTGCTGGCGTTGCAGGGTTTGGGGAAAAGCGTCATTAGAACAAGCGGTTCATTGATATAAAAGTCCAAGGGAACTTTAGGTCTGCATTGTGGGTTTGTGCATAGAATTATTCTATCTTCTTTAATCTGTAAGAAGGGTTCCTGAATTGTCAGTGCTTGGATATCACTGACCCATCTGGCTGGTGTGAGAGCTACCAGAAGAGCTACCTCCCATGTAAGAAATTTTAAAGTAGCTCTGTGAATTGGCTCAAAGGGTTGTTTCATGAGCTGGGCAAGGACTATGTTAAGATGCCACAAAGGAGGAGGAGGCCTAAAAGGTAGGTAGACCCTGAATAAGCTCTTTAGAAATTGCTTGATGAGTCTGGAGGACCACAGAGAGAGAGCGAATTACATGAGCATCTAAAAGACAAGATAGCCACTAGATGAACCCTGATGCTGGCATGAGCTAGGCCAGAACATGGTAGCTGCACCAGGTATGGCAATATTTGCTACGGTGAAGACGATATAGGATGTATCTGTTGTTGTTGATACCGTAGACCGAATCTCTTCCAATTACATGAGCAAGTTTTGATACTGCTGACTGCTCTGGCCCTGGAGAGTATATCCCTGCACTCTGGAGGGATGTCTAAATATGCAAACTCATTGTGCTCAGGAGCCATGCTGATAAGTGTAGGGATTCCGGATTTGGGTGTAGGACTTGCCCTTTGTTCATGGTCAGATGTGGAGAAGCTCTGTAAACTATTGCAGTGCCGTACAGGCCACATTGATATCAGTGTGCAGGGTTTGATCTTCATCTTGGTGAAAATCCTTGAAATCAGGGGAATGGGCAGAAAAGCATAGGCAAAGATTCTGTAACATGCCATCGAAAACTGGTAGTGGCTGCTGGCTACCGTGAACCTTAGGAACTGTCTGTGGGAAGGGTGGATGGGGATGTGAAAATATGCATCCTTCATATCTAGGGTGGACAGATAGCTTCCATGGTTTAAATGGAGGAGAAGGTCCGGTAGAGTTATCATGCAGAATGATTGTTTCTTCAGATAGCTGTGTTAAAGTCTCTGAGAATGAGGATGGGTCTCCATTCTTTCCATTTTTTGCATATGAGGAAAAATCTGGAGTAGAATCCTTCCCCCCGCTGAGAAGGTGAGACTTATTCTATTGCTCCTTTGAGAAGCATTTTGTGGACCTCCAGTCTGAATTGGTGGAGATATTTGGGAATTGATGTGTGAGGTGGATTGCGAAGTGGCATATGAACAAACTCTAGAATGTGTCCGAACTGTACCAGATCCAAGACCCATTGGTCTGATGTTATGGATTGCCACAGCTGGAGAAATGAAGAGATCTTGCCCCCTAGTTTGAAGAGTGAAGGGTTTGGGGTAGCCAGAGCCTGGAAGAGATCATTGTTGGCGAGCTGAGTCCTTTCATTGATGAGCCCAGTCGTCCCCTAGAGGGAGGTCTAGTATACACTGCTTGTGGAGGTTTCCTGTGAGCGTATTGGTGATGAAACTGTTGGGAGGAGGACGTGTATGAGGCGTATCTGTATTGTTCGATAGCCTCCACTATATGAAGGCATCCCACATCCTCTGGTACCATGAAAAGAAGACTTTCTGAATTGCAGTGTGGCAAGCAATTTGGCTGTCTCCATGTCTCTCTTAATTGCTCAAAGAGCTTTGTCGACACGTTTCCCAAATAGGGCTTGTCTTATTTTGCACCTCCGGCCGAAGGGATGTTGGCTTTTAGCTAGCCTTGTCTCTTGAGCACCGCAAACCCCTGCCAGCTGATGCAATGTGGTGGTGGCAATGTCCATTGCACAGTCGATTATCTGTGGCAAAAGAGGCAGATTTGGAAGCTACAGTCGCCGTCAGCTTCATCAATGATGGAGATGTGCAAGTCTTTGTTGACGACGACAATGCCCTTGTCAATGATGTGGAGCTCCTCGTCACTCCTGTCAATGGTGGGGAAATAGCCACCAGTGTCATCGGCGATGAAGTTGTCATCAACGGGGGAGTCTTCCCATACGCCCTGCCGACGGGTGGAACCAATGAAGGCTTCTTGATGTGATACCTTAATAGGTGGTATAGGAGGCTCCGAAGAGGATTTTTTTACCCCTCTCAGCACTTTCAGTATGCTTTTTTGTCTCCTAAGATGAGTGAGGGCTGGATCTGTGAGGAGATGAAGAAGGGCTGCAGCCTTTGTAAAACCCTGAGGTGGTCTTTTTCTAGGCCTTTTTCAGCTGTTTAGAGGAGGATTTCACACAAGGCGATCTCTCTCTCTTTTGAGAACTTTGGGAAGAGGAAGAGGAGTCTTTACTACCAGTCAGGTAGTGGTTGTTTCCTAGATTTAAGTTTTTGCAGCCAAATTAACAGCCTGCCTTCCCTGTCCTTCAGTTTTGGCAAAAAAGGTACTTCATACCTTACATTTTTGAGCTGAATGATCCAGGTAGAGGCAGTAGACACAATTCCGGTGTGGGTCCTTGGAATGTAATCTCTTTTTACCACAAGTTTCACAGGGTCTGAATAAACTTTTTTTCCTGGTCAGACATGATGACAGTCTTCTGGGAAGGTGGAGATGGAAAGACTAAAGGCTAAACCTTTAGAACATAAAAGAAATTAAGCAAAATCTTCTAGACTTTCACAAAAAAACAGATGAAAGCTGAGCAGAGCTCAGTGGAGAATCCCTAGCATGATGTGCAGCAGAAAATCTGAGGGACTAGAGCTTCTCTCAGGAGTGTTCTAAAGGGTGGTGTCGCTCGATTGGTGGACTTTCATCTTTAGTCCTTATATCAAAATGACTCTGATAGGATACTAAACTGATGGGCCTAAGGCCTTTAGGTTTAAGCCTAGTTTAACATACTTTAAAAAGGTACTGGGAACTCCCATCTTGACGATGATTCAAGCATGTGAATCTACGAAAGTTCCAATAGTGGAGTAATCTGCGATTTCATGGACTGTCCATTAATAGAGCCCTATCCCCATAGCCCAGTGGTAGTTGTGCACTGTGCATGTGTGTTGGTTTACTATGAAATGGATTGCAGTACACTAAAAAGTGAGTGATGGTGTACTGTGTAGCACACAGTGGTGTGCTTTTTGGCATATCTTTGATATGATCATTAAGTAGTACATCTGTGGGATTTTTCAGACCATTGTAAATGCTACTTTCCTATCTCATATTTTTGTTTCTAGGTTTGTCGTGTAATGGTTCTTGACTCATTCTTTGTGAACATTCGGTATGCTATCATTACTTTGAGGGGCTTTAGTCAGTCTCTTTCAGTGATTGGCTTCTTTGGCTCCAGAACCTTCAGCCATTGTCTTGAGACACTGTCAATAAAATCTTCAATCTGCTCATAGGAGTATTTTCACCTTGCCACATTTGTTTCAGCCTTCTGTGTGTATCCAACTGCTTCCACTGGAACTTATGAAGAACTATTTTACATCTGAAAACAACCTACTGTGATTACATATTTACTTTTTTATGCCATCCATGCATTGCATACAAAAAATTATCAGATTTTGAATTGTTTTGCACTGCACTAGGCATTTGTAATTGCGTTAGTCAGTGCAAGTGTCAGACCAGTTGCTTTTGGCAATCCTTGTTTAGGTTCTACCATGCTCCAATATGGCATTTCTAATATACAACACCTTAAAGCTACCATCCAAGACTGAGTCCTTTCCGGGCTCAGGGAAGTCAGGGTAGAGTAAATGGTACCAAGGGAAGGTTGGCTGAAAATCTATACTAATTACACTAGAAACAATCACAGCAAAATAAACACACATTACCTCCTTCAAATATTCTATCACCTTTTACTCTACATTTCTCTTCCTCTCCGTCTCTTGTAGCAAATGTACTACACTTATGAACTTGAAGTCCACATTCATCAAAACACGTTTCTCGAGGCACTGTCACTTAGGAAAGGGCAGAACCGCGTCATAGCTGTTATTTTGTTGACCGGCAAATTTAGCTTAGTGTGCATATGTTTGCTAGTTTTTAATCTTTAAATAGGTCCAGTTACAAATGAATGCCTGTTAAATACTATGTATTATCCAAACCAATGAATATGAACCTAATTTGCCTTCTATTGGTGCCAGCTGCTAGTTACTTTTATATTATTGATTCACCTGCTTAGACGTGGCCATAAAATTGACCTTCTGCCCAGAATTTGTTACTGAAGTTTGATACTTTGTCCTGAATTTTAAGAGCCACTGCCAATAATTTGCCTCCATGCCAAGAGATCACCTTGTGCTCATACAATTGGAGGCCTAGATTCAAATCGTGTAGAGCTACGGTCACATGTGCAATTGTGATTCTTTCAAAAAGTATGTGTAGGAGGTATAAAGCTGTCGAAATATTGACAGGCAGAAAGTAAACGAAAATCCAGTGCTTACAGATGAGATGGGTGTGTTGTGTGTGCAGGTGAATGGTACGTAAAGGAGACACAAGGAAGTACATCCAGTAGAGTGAAAAAAGGATGCTGAAGAGGAAAGAGAGGAGGTGTGATATATGTAATTGGTGAGCTTCAGATAGATGTGGTGAACAAAAGGGTGTTTGTGTCTATCATATGTCAGAGGTAAATTGAGTGAAGGGAAGAAAGGTGATAGAGACGCTTGCCCCTTTCACAGACCTTAGTAATGTTTTATTTATAGACTCACATTTTCAATTTGAATTATTCACATCAAAATCATTGTTACTTATTTATCTGATACTCCTAACAAGCACCAATAGAGCCAATAGGTTAGACTTATTTTTGGTACATGTGTTTTAATATGTGATATTCTAGATGCAATAACAGAAGGCTCACAAAGCGGAACCAAAAATACTGGTTGGGTGGCACAATATAGGAAGCATAGGATTTTAGTATACATGTTTTAAAGCACACCCTTCATTACAAGAGCTAAGTCCTTTGAAAAAGATTCCTAGTTATGCTTCTTAGACCACAACCAATGTAGAGAATAGCTCCCCGTGCCACTTAAAGCCCTGCATCAAGGTGTTACGATGAAACTCGAAAACAAGGAGTCCTAATGGACCTTTGAAGACAGGCACTTCTTTTGGGACCAGCTGGAATTGAAATTAAGAAGCTCTCCCACCACGTCAGGCTGCTGCTCTGAACTCAAAAGACAATAGTGTGGGCGCCACTGAATGGGTCCTCGTGCCTGCCAATTGCGCCGAGACGCAGTCACCACATTTTACTAAGGCCATCCTGGATCTGCCTCACCACAGCTACTGGATTGCGAATTCTCCTCCATCTTCACTTTTCCAGCACTGACAACAATGAAAGATGGCAGGCAAGGTTCCAGGAGAGGACCGCATTTTAGTCTCAAGCCGGCTATGTCACTTTAGCACTTTTTCTATATTATCCACCGTTGTCGAAACTGAAAGTTTGAATGAAAACAGTTCTCTTTAATCACTCAGTCACAAATGTCCAAGGAATCATTCTCATTTTTTTTGTTAGACTTTGCATCTTACTGATTGCTAGCAACAAATGTTTCCCAGAGACAATCAAACTTTTACAGATCGATTTATTGAGCCGTAACATACAGTATATAAATAGGGCACGTACTTTAAAATATTTACCACATGGTGACATTCACTTAAAAAGGAAGATCTAAATTTATTGCTAAACACGGATAAGTCACAAAGTAAGACAGGCAGTGATACAACATATAAGGAAAAAAGTAAACAAAAGTGGCATGTTTTTATAAGATACAAACAACTGTGTTTTCGGATATATAGATAACGGACTAAAAAAGTCATCTGGAAATATATAGCCAGTGCCCTTTGCTAAGCAAATTAAGTTGTAAAACGATACATATGCATGTGCTTTTTCACCCAATAAAAAAACAAAAATATTGAAAAATAGCTGTATCCAGTGAAAAGATCATTTGGACTGATATGCAGGCAACTGGTTGCTAGAAGAGAGCAGCTAGCAGGACTGAATCTTCAAAGAGTCAAGCAATACGGGCAAATTAGATACTGCTTTGAATGTAGAGCTAAAAGTTACCGCAGCAGTGGCGGACCTAGGATTTAGAACACTTAGTGAGCATTATAAATAAAAAGAACCACTTAGACGGTTTCTTGCTCCTCAAAGGTGTTTCGGAACTGTATTTATCAGCCTCATGTGGCTGAACGGCTGAAGAGATGTCCCCGCGTCCCCCAGTTTGGACTTGCAACCTACAAACTTCACATAAATCTCAGTAGTTCATTCACAAGCCACAAGGCGGTCTTATAAAAGGGAATTTTGTGCCTGTCACACCTAAAATAAACAACCCAAACTCAATGAAAAGCAGCTATGACTTCAAGTCCTTAACAGGTAAGCAGCTCAGCAAAAATGTGTATATATATATATATATATATATATATATATATATATATATATATATATATATATAAATAAGAGAGAGAGAGAGAGAGAGAGAGAGAGAGAGAGAGAGAGAGAGAGAGAGAGAGAGAGAGAGAGAGAAAAAGATAGATATTTCACTGTGATTCTAATGTTTGGCTACAAGCAGGTTTTGCTTACAGAGACGACTTGTGGGACATGCATTGCAGCTAAAAGCCACCTGAGCTAATATAGCCAGCAGGCAGTGGGACACTAGGACTATCTATTCAATGTCACGGTTAGAGTTATGCCTAAACTCCTAAGTAGTGCAGATCATTGCTAATCAACCCTGAATAGAACCAATTTCCTATTATGCAAACTGGTGAAAATATTTGGTTTGCATTCCTTTTGCCTCTGTAGTACACAGTAGCTTCAGCAAGCTACCAACAATAACCGAATGATCATTAAAAATACACCTTAACGTTTTTTTCTTCCAAGCACAAATGTATCAAACCTACGTTTCCTTTTTGCTGCTATAATTAACAGAATCTGTAGGCCAAACAATATGAACAACTTTACATAGAACGTAAGTAAAAAAAAAAAAAAATGATTTTATCAATGGAGGCCAGACTGAGCTACAAACTTGGGTATCTTCTTTCACATTTAAAAAGTGGATATTGCACTCAATATTGCAAAAAAAGATAATAACTTTATCCATGATATCCAACGGAGGTGAAAAACGTGATGGAATGTGGTTTGCAGCAAAACAACCTGTCTCCGTTTTTACTATACAAGAAATAAATAAGGTGGAAAATCAACTTGTGTCAGGATTTGATTACTTGCAGAAAACGTTGCTGATATTAATAAAGAAAATAAATCGCAAATATCAGATAAGTACTTGGACAGACTGAAGAAAAAGAAGAGATTAAGGAAACTGAAGAAGCAGAGAACGAGAGGAAATAGGGACAGGAATGTTTGGCGGAAGTGTACTGAAAATTTCGCAGGAATGTCTGCTTCTCAGCTAGAATGGCACCACAAGGACCTCCACTGGAGTTCCAGAATATGGCAACAATGTTACAGGATGGCCCAGTACTGGAATAGGACCTAGTCAGACAAACTACCAAAAATCACACGAAAAACAAGCACTAGCAAAACCAACCGATCTGGCGTTGACTGACAACCATTTAGATTTATCATGTTTATTTTCTCATGGGTTTTGTGAACTTTGCGTTTGGATTAGCTGACAGGCTCATGCCAAAGCAGAAAACCCTGGCTAAAGGCAAAACATGTTTTAATCTAAAAAAAGCACACATTGCCGTATCAGCCCTTTGCACTGAAGGGAGCTATTTTGAGTGTGAATGTGCTCCTCATGAAAAAGCAGAATACGGTTACTCACAGGGAAGTTAGCCAAAGGGTGAAGTGAGCTGACTAATTTATTGCTTCATGTTGTATGCTGTAGTGGGCAGCAGAAAAATGTGAATAACACAACAATAGACCAATTGATGAATATTGCTGCTGTAAGTCCCCATGGGAGACTATATTACATATATAATTTAAGTAAAATCAAAAGGTCTTGATTAACACCAGACCTAAAAAAGGAGACTTACAGATCAATGGAGAGATCTTCTCAAAATATGTTTTGTAAAGGACAGACCTCACTTTTGTGGCTTCATACTGAACGAACTTGTAAGTGTAGGTTTTTGCATCCACAATTTGCTCCAAGTCATACATTACAAGAACAGTATGGTTAAAAAAAAGAGAAGAAAAAAAAAACAGTGAGAGAGGTGCATACGGTGGAAAAAAAAAAGCTGGTTACTATTTTTACATATTACTGTCCATTGCATTGCACAGCGCAAAACGTGAAATCAGGACCAAAAATATATTTTTTGCTGGAGAACAGGGATGCTCTATGCTGCTGGGGTCTAACTGCTCTAGAGAAACCTGCCAGCATTCATGCCAATAGGCAGCTTCTACGATTTACGGTGCAGAAAACGTCTGCACGTCAAAGCCATGGATGTTTCAAAGATAGAGCCTAACAAGATGTTCGGATTCCTTCACAGCAAAAACATTAAATACGATGTACTTTGTACAATCTGATTTACTTCTGCTTTGAGATACCTTTTTAATTTCAGCTGGTTTAGCCATCAACATAGGAGCTGCAAGCCAAAACTCAAGCTTTTATTTAGATCCCACTACTGAAATCCCTATTGTGGCTAGATATGTGTGTATTTAAGTTTCAATAATCACAATAGGAGAGTTATTGACTGATGTGTAATTAGGAGAAAATGCAGATAACGTGTACATTTAGTCAATTTAGCAACGCTCTTCCTGCACTCCGTTACTATAAGAAGAATAAACAACTGAAACCAATGCCTGGATTACAGAAAAAAAAATCAAAAAACTGAACTACAATCGATAATCCCCAAGGCAAGAGCACTTGTTTTCCTGACTTCTACAGAATGAAAGATTAGGTCCGCTCTACCTGCTTAAGCAGGTTAGACAAACTCCTGCAACCGACTACCTTAATTGTGCTGTGCATTAGTTTCTGATCACAATAATAATTTCATGGACTACACTATTTGGAGATGTGCCACCAAGGGACTAGTCAGAAAATTAAAATACCCCCTCACGTCTAACCAAAAGCTCTGATGGTCCTAAGCAAGAGACGCAAGTGAGCCAGGCTCTCCCCAGAAGAGCACCCTTATGTTTTCCATCAAAGCATCTATTTTCATCCCTTCTCCCTTTCTTCCACCCACTTGCTGATATCCACTTTCCATTATTTTACATTTACATTCTGTCATCCATTCATTCTTTCATTCACCAGTCTTTCACCATTCCATCCATCCACTCCAGCCATCCAATCATCCATCTGTCCATCATTTCACTCATCTCTTTACCCATTCAGCCACCCACGCATCCTCTCACCCGTCTGCCCACACATGCATCATTTCCTACATCCACCCTTTCACCCATCCTTTCAGCAACTCACACATTCTTTCATCTATCCACCCTTTAAGCTGTCTTTTCGGCCATACACACATCCTCATTCCCCCATCCATTGTTTCATCCCTTCTTTCACTCACCCATCATTTTATCCGCCTTTCGCCCACTTATGCTTCCCTTCAACCAACCTTTCACCCACATATGCATCCTTTCATCCACCCTTCCTTTAAACCTTCCATCCTTTCCCATTTCTATCCACCCATCTTTTTTAAGCATGAATTATGATCTTTTGTCTGCAGAGTTGCAGACAGATGAGGCCCATAAAGAACCCCAACCCCTGCTGTTGCTGTTGAAGCAGGGGTTTTATGATGCCTGTGCTTCCCACTACCCTCAAAGGCAAATACATTCAAAGCAGTTCACTAATTAAGTTAATCGCTGATGGCAAGTTACTCACCTTCAGTAATACCTTATCTGGTAGAGACTATATAGCCGCATCTTTCTTACCTTAGAATATCCCCCAGGAGCCAGACTGGATCGAGAGATTTATCATCAATACCCTAGCCCTCCCATAGGTGGAGTCAGTCAGCTCTGCATTGTCTGTGCCAGAAGTGACGTGCACAGTGCCTCTATAGGCGCCAACCCAGCAGCAGTGACCTCAGTTCTTGATTCTTTTTCCTCACCATAAGCATGGAGCCAAGCTAAGGAAGGATGACTAGTGTGCCAAAAGTGATGTCCTAAAGAGCTCTTAATGCAGGAAGACAGTTCGCAGAATGGGGAGAGTCAGTAAGGAATCTGCAGCTCGAGTCGCTATCATATGAGGTGTTACTGAAGGTAAGTAACTTGTTCATCTGATAGAGACTTCTAGCCTAAGGTTCCTCACCCTGGAATAGATACCAAGTAAATCTCTCCCTGGATAAGGGTCTGCAGGCTGTCTTTGAATATGAAGTCCTGAAGGACTGACAGGCGAAGTGCCCATCTCGATGGACCGAACTATTGAGGCAGTAGTGTTTGGTAAACTGTGCAGTGATCCATAGCCACGGAAAGGGCGTAAGGTGGAATGCGGCTGTTGTGGGGCCACGGAAAACCCCAATGATCTAGTAGTGGAAATGAGGCACAATTGACCTTGGAGAAATTCAAAGAGACGGGTTCCTTCAAAGGGCATGTTCACGAGCGAGGCTTGGACATACCCCAGAAAAGTCAGTATTCCTTTACCGGGTGTGATGTCGAAGCACCAACAAAGAAGCAAGTGAGCAGTGAGTCGGTTGCATCCTACCTGTCAGCAAAAGCTTGGGAGAGTATGGCCCGGGCCTCATCCAGGACCATAGGCAGCACTTGCACGACCATATTCCACAGTATGGGAATAAAGGCCCAATAAGCATGGAGTGTTCACAGCCGGCATTGCCAGACTGGCGGAAGAAAAAATCCTCTTATGCAAGGTAATCAGCCTGTTGGATTCCCGATCCAGTGGTGCAGTAGGGAACGAGCCAGGATTAATTTGGGAACATGAGGCCTGCATCACCAGGCTATCCGGGGTAGAGTGATGAGAGAAGAAGGCTAGGTCCCCAGGAGCAGGGCAATGGCGATGAGCAATGTTCCTGTGCACAGGAGTGTCTGTGCAGGGCGTGGCCCAGAGCCCAAGCAGGATATCGGTGAAGGCTTAATTGAAAGATCATAAGGATTCTGATGTGGATACCCCCGAATGAAGCACTTCTGTGAAGACATTTGTTTTCACTTGAACCGTGGGTAGTGGCAGGTATAGGACCTCAGCCACCCTTCAGACCACCATCACAAAGGAAGCCTCTTACTCCAGAGCCACTGAGGGACGAGAATGGAGGCTGGTGAAGTGTCCTGGCCACTGGTGTCAGCCAGGTCTTTGTACCAATTGTCATCAGCTATGGACTCTGCTAGGGGGTCAGCGTAGGTATAGGGATCTCCAGATTCCCTCCATTTGTGCTCCTCAGTAAGCCCTTTAGCAAAACAAAGATCAGTCTTCAACTCAGGCCGTATGTGCCTGGTCAGCGCCAGAATGGACATCATGCGATGCAGGTCCGGCTTCGTATCAGGGTCAGGAATCACAATGGGTTTGGTGCTACCAATGGGCATTGGGAGCAGTGCAACTGGAACGGTCCCTGGAGGTCACGAAATTGCAGCTGATCCAGATTGACCCAATAGATCCTAACGGTTCGTCTGGTGCTGAGGGAGGACCCGCCGGCAGAGACCCTGTCGAAGACCCTCCCAATCCTGTGGAGCCCGAAGATGCTCCAGAGTGGTTTGACAGCTTAAAGATGAGGCTCATGGCCTAATAAAAGAGTTGGGCGGCTCCAGGAAAATGAAGGAAACCTGGAGCAGACCAAATTTACGATGCCAGGACCACCTGTGGGCGAGGTCAGGTTTTGTGGCACTGTTCCCTCAGGTCGTCTGAAGAACGGGGGCGACGCGGAAAACTCAAAGAGTGCTTTGACATCTTGAACTCGGTCTTATGAGACTTACCTGAAGAAGTCCTTGAGTGTGATGAAGACCAACGCGAAGGACTCCAGGAACAGTGCTAACACCCTCAACGCAAACAGGACCTGGAGTAGCGCAGAGTTGCATGGCAAGCAGCCAAGAGCTTCATGGCCCACTTGTAAATGGCCTTGGGATTTATTGTTTTGCACTCCGTACACGGGGCAGAGTCGTTGTCCCTCTCCAGGCACTAGATATGCCAAGTGAGGGTCCGTCACCAACATCTGTCATGAGAAGCGCCACAAGGTTTGAATCCGGTGGTTTTCTTTGGGGACATACCAAAAGATTATGGAAAGGCACACTAGACTCAGTCTGGGGAAGAAGGAACTGAAGTCAAAGAGCTGGGGTGGCGCCTTCACAGGCACCACACGCATGTCACTATTGGTGCAGTTAACACAGACTATGCCACGCGGAGCCGAATGTCACCACCTACTGGAGCAAGGGTATTGCTAAAAAAAATCTCCGGATACAGTCTGACACCTGGGGAATATTTTACGAGAGAGAGAGAGAGAGATTTTATGTGTGTGTTTTCTTACATGTACGTTTACCTACAGTATCTGCTGTTGACCTATTATATCTATGCACCGGTGTACCATAGGTGTCAATGTCTGTGCACACAGGCAACTACACAATTCAAGGGTAATGGCACTAAATCTTAAGGCTTAATATCTATATCTGAAGGTCTGTTCACAATTTTTTTTGTTTTTTACAAAAGTCCCTGCCGTTCACAATATTTTACTTCAGCACACCATAACACTTTACCAAACAGGAATCATGCTTAAGTTACCCCATCCATCAATCTCCAAGGCAATAGCAATTACTGGTTGACCAATCAGCAATCAGACACTATTTGGACACCTCCCTGTTGCTCTATAAAGGCCAAATATCTAGTTCATTCACTTACGGACACATACCTGGAGATAGCGGGATAGAAATCAGCATTTCTGTTACTGAGAACTATTGTTTCTGTGGGTTTTCAAAGCCTGTTTTCATTTCTATCACTTCACATGAGAGGCTGTAAATTGGTAAAGCAGAATTTACCTCAACCAAAGTTGGAACATGATAACAACTTGTTGTCAGCAGCTGACAGGATGGGAGCAAACAGATTGTGTGCACTAGTGCCCAAAGTTCTTGAAGTCTGACTGAAACCTGATAATGGAAACTGGTGGGCAAAATACGTCTACTATCATCAGAAACTATTGATAATCTTATAATATCAAAAGACTGAACAGATCTTAGCGGAAGAGGGGAGGCAGAATTCAGATCATCTAACATTATTCTTGCTTCTTAGTGCTTGAGCAGTCCATTGTGTTCTCCAGTAAGTCACAATACAAATTTAGAGAGTCAGAGGCAGCGACTGACAACATACGGTGGAGTGGCTGCAGTGCACTTACTCTAGAGACAAGCGCATTCCCCTGTCAAAGTCTCAAATGCAGCCGACATCTTGGAATAATAATGCACAACTAAATTAGTGAAGATTTATGCAGATTATAATTCAGGGGCTTAAATGAATGGCACATATTTCTTTTCAAATTATGAAAGGCTGCAACCAACTTTCAAATTCTGGCTTTGCGTAATGAATTATATCAAAGATATCACAAAATTCACCTGCGTCGAGACAAGATGTGGGACACTATAAGAACCAGTCTGCAAAAAAAATCCATATTCACAACACCTGAACTTCTAAAAGTGTTGGTCCACTGCAAGTGATGTTAGTGCTCCCACCAAATGATTTTCTGCACCCAGAACAGAACAAAATTAGTCCAATTTAAGAATCAGGTTTACTCCAGCTGGTAGTAACTTGATATGTACCACAGCACTAAAGAAACTTCAAAAACAACACTGTTTTTAGTTTTAAAGTCTGATACGTCCTCTTCACTATAATGTGGGAAGAAATGAACCAATACAATTAAACTCTCGTGAATACTGTCACACCACAAACAACTGTTTGACAGACCTCCTGCAGAAACATCTGCCAATATTCAAAATTAATGTACCACGTCACCAAATTTGATATTAGGCGTGACGGTAAGCAACGCTACCATCCAAGGCAGATAAGTGTAGTGGGAAAATCTTTAGCAGGTCACCGTAAAGCCCCCGTGGGCAGACAGTCATAAAGAATCTCCCTTCAAATCTGGTTCCGTCTCCACTTTATTTTTCTGAAGCAGTAATGTTTGTATGTGATAGTTAGACGCAATGGGTTCAACCTGAGACCAGCTCTCCAGGTGAGAGGATTCTGCACTGTGACAAAGGTCTTAAGGCATGATAAAATTCTGGGGCCGTAAAATTTAAATAAGACTTGGAAATAGGCTGCACATTCAACAATTTAATCAAGATGTGCAGTGAATGAATATGGTACTTAATGCAAGCACAAAATGAAATACAGGATACTGCTTACTAAAGAAGACATGCAAGTCCCTGCATACGTTCCATAGAGGAGAGAAAAAGGACGGGTGTTAAAAAGGATACAATGAATAAAACACACGTAATAAAATACAGAATTAAAATGGTTCTAAAATGATCAAGTTCAGTGCAAATTACATCTGCACTGAATTTGAAAGTGCCTGTATAATCAACTTATTTGCATTTGGGACACTGGTATAGCATGTCAAATCAGAAAGACTGTCCACTCAGAGGTCCAGACTGCCTGAACATCGACCTTATGGAATTACACCTCCATATGAACTCCAACATAAATCTCGGCCCACTTAAATCGAGAATCAAAGTTTTTACTCCAAATCAACGTGGGCTGTAGTCAATCCTGCAAGATGAGGGATCAGGGTTTTGCTGGCTTTAGTAATTTAAAACAGGTTTACACAATTTTGTAAGGAGCTACTTCTGTGAGTAAGAATTTTTATAAACTCTATTTGTGATTAGATATTTCTGCAAGCTGTGTTTTCATAAGGAACAGGTATCCATTATTTTCAGAAAGTAACCACCACTAGGGTATAGATGATTAGGTAACACAATTGACAGAACTGGCACAGCTAATTAACTTGACGTAGCAAGGTCTTTGCATCGCTTCAAAGTCCTCATCCACAAATGTCTACGTTTATGACTTTCAGTTCACTTATGACATGGTCTTTTTTCTTATTAGCCATAATATGCAAACAATATGCAATGGAAATCGAATAAAGATTTGGACAGAGCGAATATGTTCAGTGCTTTGGTTGGCCAAAAGGTTCTGGGGAGCGGAAGTGGCTTATTCTATTGGAATGCTTCACATTTGAAGTCTTTAATGATACACAGGACAGGGTCTTTACCCAGTAAGCGAACATACCCATGTGCAACGTATCCGTACACATTTTCTTTTTATAGTGTGTACTTTCGCATCACGTTTTCACGGAGATTTTGTCACTAAAACAAATCTACAACTGAGATTGCTGTACTGAGACTTCACCACAAAGTTAGGTTCAAAGAATAGATATTTCAATGCACTATTACTCCCTCGTGTCCGTCCATCTAGTCCAAGTAATGAAAACATGAGGCATTCTTTCTCAGACAGCTTATCACATTACAGATTAGAAAGACTTTTTTCGCTCTCCGTTCTGTGGGTGTAAAAGAATGACTCTCCGTTGACTAGCCCCCGTATCTCATCGACAGGTTTACCACTGATACAGTAACTTTATTTTATCACGTCTTCAATTACTGTAATATTTTACACTTGATTTCAGATGCATTTGTTTACCCATGCAACAAAGTGGGTGACCAGCGCTGTCAACATCGGGTGTCGGAACTTGTTTTCAGATGACTTGCTTGTCTGGCAGTCGTGGCCCATCTGGATTGCACGGGCCGTCGATATGCTCCCCGCTCATGTGCAGTGCTGGGAGCCCTAGTTTGTATTAGCGATAGGGCCGTTTGAGAGTTCAGTCTGCATGGTATTTCTGCCTGTGGCTGTGCTGCTTGCCAGCGCGTCAGGCGCGAGGAGGCATCATTGACATCTTTATCTCTGGTATTGTTGCGTGGTGGGAATTCAGTAGAAGAATGACGCTGGAGGACTGTCATGATGGAGCCAAGGGAGGCTACTGCTAAGCACAACCATATGGAGTCTGTGCAAGAGGTGGAAGAAGAAACACTTAGGAATTGTAGGCAGAATTTACAGGCACCAACCAAAGAAGCGGTGAATACGGCCTTAGAGGAACCCTCTGCTAATGACTGAGGAAAGATCCAGAAGATGAACAGGATGACCAGAAGGGGAAGTATGTTCAAGGCTCCCACCTTCTTAAGCACACAAGAGACAGCCTGGGGTTTGAAGAGAAACCTGACCAGGAAAAAGGTTTCTACTTTCAGTATAGTGAAATACAGATGGATGATGTCCTATTCTATGAGCTGATTATGCAGATACTCTTTAAGGAATGGAAAGGTATTTTAAAAAATCTTCTATTTTACGGGCTCTTCATAAAAGATATCTACTGGGGGAGTTTTGAGACGGACTTTCCACAATCCCGGAAAGTGAATACAATTCTAGTCTCCATGGGATTTACATTTCTCTGGCTGCAAAGGATGCTACATTATTGGATGTTGTTGATGGGAAGGGAGAAGCAGCGCCTAAAAGGTGATTTTCTGCAGCTAATTTCTCCATTACAGTCAATACCAAATAGCTTATGTAACTCAGGTTTTTCTCAAAGGTGTTCAAGAACTGTTTGAGTGCCTTCAAGATAATGCAGACTCCACTCCTACACTGTTCAACATGAAACTTTTGGCAAAGTTATTTTCTGATATATCCTTTAAGAGTTTGTGGGCACCTTCATCCGCTGCAGGGCTGGCAACTGCAAGGCGTCTCCTCCACTGGATGAAGTGTTGGAAGCTAGATGCACCACAAAGAGCCCTAATTCAGAAGTTGCCATTTAAGGGTCAAAAACCTTTTGTGGCACAGTTTGAGGGCATGGTACAAAGGGCTTCTAAAAAAAAAAAAGAAAAAAAAAAAAAAAAGATTCTGAGACCTCTTGAAAGGAATTCTGGTAAAAAAGAATGTCAGCCCCTGAAACAATAGGAATAAACGTTCCTTTCGTGGTCCAGCTGCGTTCGCCAACAAAACCAGACCAACCGCTTTACAAACTCAAGAACAATGGGAGAAATTACAATGTTGAGATGGGGGTAAGGTTACGGCTGTTTTACTAGCAGAAAGAGACATGTATTTCGGACATCTGAGTCATAAACATTGAAAAAGGGGTACTCCATTCCATTCTCCAAAGAACTCCTTCATGTCGGTTTCTTGTTACGTCAATGCCAAAAGAAGTTTTAAAAAGAGACTTTATGCCTCAAGGAGTCCAGGCACTGGTGGACAAGAAAGCGGTGGTACCAGTTCCAACCCAGAGGAAGCAGATTTTATTATTCTCTCCTTTTAGTACCAAAAGTATACAGGTTTCATCCAGTGCTAGATTTAAAGGTCTTAAACACGTTTTTGCAAGTGGAAACCTTTCGAATGGTGTTGCTCCAATCCATTATTCCTTTGATAGTAAAATGAGATTTTCTCACAACATTAGATCTGCAGGAAGTATAATTTTATGTCCAAATACATCAGGACAGCCAGCAATTTCTCCATTTTGCAATCGAAGATCAGCATCTAAGGTTACAAGCTCTTACTTTCAGTTAGTGATATCACCAAGAGGCTTTGCAAAGGAACTTAACTCCTGTTGTTGCGTACCTGCAGTTGTGTGTGGGTCACTATCTTTCCCTACTTAGGTGACTGGTTAGTGACCACCTCATCCTTTCTTAAGGCTTAGGAAAGTGTAGAGAAGGTGACCAATGTGCTGCAGAGATTGGGGTTTGTCATCAATCACCAGAAGCCAAAACTCTGTCCCGCGCAGTCCAAGAGATTTATCAGAGCCATGTTCCACACAGAGAAGGGGTGTTTCTATCTCCTGCAGGACAGATATATGACCATTGAGAGCAAGGTGGCCCCCTAGTTGGACCAACTGGGTCTCTCACAAAGCGGGGGCTCGAGGTCATTGGGACTGAAGAATGCAACAACTGCAATGGTACAGTGGGACAGTTTCCACAAGAAACCTCTTGTAAATCAAGTGCTTCACTGATAGTCTCCAAGATCCCAGAATTACGAACACATGATTCCGGTTACTCCTCACATTGGTCACCTTCTGCAGTGGAGGCTGTTAGAGGACAATCTGTTCAAAGGCTTCGTGCTTCCACTACCACCGCCAATCCAGCTAACTACCAACGCCATCTTTGCGGTTACTGGGGGCACTGATGTCTGTGTCAAGAGGGTAGTATCTCCACCTCCTGATCCATCCATTCCGTCTCAGTCCCCCATCATGCCAATGATCCAGCCTTGACACTTAAAATTGACAGCTTGGAACTTGAGAGGGTGAATTTACAAAAATGGGGGTGTTCGCAGCAGGCTGAATACATATCTGTGCCTAGTTTTAAGATATTAAGAGTTCCTCATAGAGGGCTTTGTAAAGGGCCTGTCTCCCTCCATGTTTGGCTCTCAATGGGCAACTGTAATAGCTTTTAGGATAGATCAGGATGGGTATGCTGTCTCACCGCTGGTGAGAAGGCTTTTGAAGAGTTTCCAGTTAGGAAGTCCTCCGTACCTTCTCCAGTTCCAATTTGGGATATCTCAGGTGTCTTAAAACGTAATCCATTTGAACCTTTGAAAGAAATTGATTTGGGGTAGTTATCTTCCAAGACTGCTTTTGTGGTGGTTATCACTTTTGTAAAGCGATTGGGAGACTTAGGACCATTGTTGATTTCGTATCCCTACTTGAAATTTTTCTCAGATACAGTTGTACTGAAGTTGGATCCTAAATTTGAAATTCAAGGTTTCATTTGACTAAGGAGATTATTTTTCTCTTACCATCAGCTGATTATCCTCGGGTTCCTTCTCCCATAGATGTTAAATGTGTATTGCTCATGTATCTACATCACACATAAGATTTCAGGGTGTCAAACTCCTTAATAATTTCCCGCAGGTGCAGTCTGGCACCTTGCTCTTCAGGCGTGTGTGATACAGGGGCAGGGTTATTCTTCCACTCACACAGATTGGAGGGATAAGAAAGTAAGAAGGTGATGGGCTATTTTGATTAAAACGAAATAAATATTTGGGTGAGGGTTTTTTAATACTGTTACAATTATAACTTAGAATTAATTTGAGGGTTGGGACAGACAGTTTTAGGAAAAGAGTAACAGAAAGTGCTTGGTTAAGGAAAAGGTCATAGCAGACAAGGCTTAAGGTTACAGTAAATGCTAGTTGCTAAAAAAAACAAAAAAAGTTACCAAAAGTGCTAGCATTATTACAGTTAGGGTGAGATTAAGAAATGGAAAACACCATTTTCACTGTGAAGGCCATCGCTCCATGGTCAGTAATACGTTCATTTTAAGAGTAGCTGTGAGAGATTAGTTGTGGCAATTTCTAGTGCTGATGTTCTTCGTTGTGACAGTGATCTGGTATCACCTCCATTTCATTACTGACATGCAGGAATCAGTGAAATGACCAGTCACCTGCTTACACAAAAGGCTTTTATGGCATCTTGCGGTAATCACTTTGCATTTGTAATACTGGCTGTAGTGCTGCTGCTGCTAAAAATCTTGGTTCTACTGCTAATTCGGGGTGGTTCAGTGATCTAAAGAAATAGCTTCTTCCTCTGCTTACTCAGCGTCAGAAATCTTCCCAATACTTGAAAAATACACTTTGACAACCGTCTCTTAATCACTGCTACAATACTGACTTTTCGAATAAGAACATTAATGTAATCTAAGGAGTCCATATAAAATAAAATGTGGAATAAATACTGTGGTTAGCATACTGTGCTTCTGATAAAGAGCCTATCAGCATAAGAAGACGTGTTTAAAAAATGTAAACATGTTGCTGTAAAACACACAAACTACTGAAAAGGACAAAAAACAAAATGGCTACTTCTTAAATAAAAATGTGAAAAAATGTATACAGTTGAATATACTTTTCTTTTTTTAAATCGTAAACTTTCACAGTGAGTTTCAAGCTTCCCCATGCTACAGGCTGCAAGACCCTCAAGAAGGTGACTGCAAAAAAACACTTGGAAATGTGTGTCAAAGCAGGGGTGTATGGCTTTAAAAGATATTGTGTCCGTTTTCCACAATAAATCAGAGTGCACGGCCAAAAGCAGCAAGACAGAAATAATATATTCTCAATGGTCACATGCCATGCACTCCAATGCATCCATGCGCAAACATCTCCCAGCAGAACTAGCTTCTGTTCCCCACCATCAAACACTGTCACAGCACAAGTGACCACGGCCTAATGTTAGACTGGACAGGAGAACTGGATTGGCGAGATCAACCGAAGGGCCTTTTAATATATTCAGCGTCCTTCGCTTCTGAATGAGGTGATGTAACCTGGACACAGGGTGAGGAATGCTCCCCTTCTCCCCCTACCTTCATGCAGAGCAGGGGTTGCAGGAGCAAATTACATCCGCTCGATAATAAACCCCTGAGTATATCCAAAAGGGAGGGCAGTAGCAACACTGTCTACTTCTTAAATCCACAGAGAACACTTGTTTATCCCTCGAGTACAACTATTCTCATCACTGGGGAGTATAAATGAAACCCATTAATAATAAGGATTTAAAAGTTAACACCGACTTCCCTTTTATGACCGAACCAGGTAAAGGATGTCCTTGAGATTTTTCAGCATGCCCAATAACATACTGGTCTGAGTGAACTCCACACATCGTCTGCCTCAGTCTTTGCAAGGGCATCACACCTTCTAATTTCCAAATATATATTTAGGTATAAATATATATATATATACATATAGAAATATATGTGTGTTTGTGTGTGTCTGAGAGTGTGCTTGAAAAAAACATCTAAAAAGTAAAAACACAAATGCAGACATTGGTAAAAATGCCAACGTAATGCTAAGGGATGCCTTGCTATTGTATTAAGACGGGCAGGTTGGGGAATCTTGCGCCGGGCACGGTGGCGGCACCTTACGCCTCCTCTTGAAGTTCGGGCAGCATCCCCTTGTCCATTAGGTGCCCCCTTAACGTGTTGAAGATGTGCAACTGCTGGTCGGGCCGCAGGGTTAAAAACTGCTGGATCAGTTTGCTTGGGTTGGGTCCCCTGAAATGCAAAGAAAACACGTGTGAGCATCTACATAAAACACATTGATTTCAACAAAGGGTAGATGGCCTTTCATGTGCATGCAGCTTTCCACAGTTTGAATGTATTTTTCCACACCCTGGAAAACACTACATTAATTTACGGAAATCACAAAGGTGGCAGAAATTACTTCACATGCTGTTGACTTTCCAAATTACACCAAGAGATGACATTCAATGACATCACAGAAAGTTACATCACTAGACTTTTGAGCTGGTGACATCACAGAAATTGACACCATCTAAAGTTAATATAAATCACAGTAAGCGTAAAACAAACCCTAGAAAGTCGTAGGGGTTATTTAGAGTTAGGCAGCTGCAAAATATATGCTAAAAGTTGGCAGCTGCTCCGTCAAGAGTGTATAACCATGTAGGTGTCTGCCCTATTTAGAGTGTATACTTATGAATGCACACAAAAAGGATGGATTTTTGGCACACGTTCCACATACGCAAGACTAAAAAACAAAAATAAAAATACAAAAAAACAAACTAAAGTAGATAAAATTGTATTTCATTGATGAACCATTTATTCTCTGGGATGGCAGCCACTGTATGCCTCTGTTGGGGCCATGAAACACATGCTAAGAAAGAAGATGTAGCAAGAATTGATCACCTTACAAGCAGCCAAAGGAACCAAAGTCAGAACAATTAAGCAACAGTGGAGTAAGTGGGACATGCAGATGAGGAAAATAAAGTCTTTCAACGTCTTGGTTTGGCAAAGTGGAATTGCAAAAAGCTAGTAGAGGATCATGACCATAGATAATAGACCCATGTCATAGGGTTCCAGAGTTTAGAATAGAAACTGCACAAATGCAAGGTTAAAAGTTTTGACCTTTGTGTTTTTTTAAGAAACAAGCCGGTTTTACTACTCCTATACTATTTTACATCTTTTTTAAGCCCATTGCCTATGCCATGATATGCCGAAGTACCAGACATCAAACATTATGAAAGGTCATAGTTTGT
Organism: Pleurodeles waltl; assembly: GCF_031143425.1. Lineage (NCBI taxonomy): Eukaryota > Metazoa > Chordata > Amphibia > Caudata > Salamandridae > Pleurodeles > Pleurodeles waltl. Next base: position 677,514,689 of record NC_090450.1, on the reverse strand, counting down.
CCAGATGTTGGTGCCATGTGCTAGAAATATGTCTATCATAAATGCAGATACGGTGATAGAAGGAGGTGGGCAACCATGCAGTAATTTACTGAGGTGAGTTTGGCAGCTCAGCTATTACACTGCAGTGAAGAACAAGTTACCTTCGGTAATGCCTTTTCTGGTAGAGACAATACCCAGTTGCAGATTCCTTACCTTTGAATTTCCCCCGGGCAACGGACTGGATCCGGAGATTTTTCTAGAGCAATACACCCCTGTGCGCCATTAGGTGGTGTGGATCGGCTCTGCGTTCGTCAGCCATGCCAGATAGGACGCTGCAGTTCCTGTATAAGCGCCACCTCGGCAAGCTGACGTCAGTTTCTTTTACCAACTTTCCACGCCAGAAGCGCAAAGCCATGAAGAATACGGACTACTGGTATATCAAAACTAAGGCACTGAGTCCCTGCCCCTAGAAATCAGTTTGCAGATAGGGGAGGATAGGAGGTTCAGTAAGGAATTGCAACTCAATATTGTCTCTACCAGATAAGGCATTACCACAGGAAAGTCGTTTGTTCATGTGATGGAGACTTCTAGCTACAGATTCTCTACCTTAGAATAGATATCCAAACAATACCATCTCCGGAGGTGGCTCTGCGAACGAAGATCATACTAGAAAGTCCTGCAGGACCAAACATGGAAAGTTCCCGTCCTGTCCCTACAGACCGGACAGTCGAGGCAGTAGTGTTTGGTAAACATTTGCAGGGGTGCCCGCATTGCGGCCTGACATATCAAGGAATGGAACTCTGCCTCCTAACACAGTGGCCAGAGCTGTGGCTCAAGAAGAATGAGCATGCAAACCCTCAGGGGGTTGCATTTTGGCCTCTGCCCAGCAGACCTAAACGCAGAGGATGACCCATCAGGAGAGGGCCCGCTTCTGCACTGTCAGACCTTTCTTCACAACCACATAACCAACAAAGAGGTGATCATGCATCCAGAAGTCTTTGATATGACAAAGGTAGAACGCCAACGCTCTTTTTGGGTACAGGCGGTGGAGTCCCTCCTCTTCCTTTTGAAGGATGTGGGGGTTGCGTAAAAAGTAGTGATGGATTACCTACATGAAAGGGCATAACCAATTTTGGCAAAAGGAAGCCCTAGTACGAAGCACCACTTTATCAGGAAAGATGGAGAGGTACGGTGGTTTAGATGACAATGCCTGCAGCTCACTCACCCTGCTGGCAGGTGTAATGACCACAGGAAGGCTACTTTCAAAGTGAGAAGCTTGAAAGGACAGCTGTGGAGAGGCTTGAAAGAAGCGCACATCAGTAAGTTCAAAACCAAATTCAGATCCCATCAACGCATAACAAATGGGGATGGAGAAAAGAGGTGTGTAAAGTCTTTGAAGAACCAATTAATAATAGGAGATTTAAACAAAAAAGGTTTATTAGGCAACATAGAAAATGCAGAAATAGACAAATAACCTTTGAGAGTGCCCTGCTGGGTCACAGAAATTATAAACAGGACCTCAGAAAGAGGGGCAGAAAGCGGGTTAACAGACTTGTCTGTGCCCCATGCCACAAATTTCTTCCAATGGCAGGCTTATACAATTTTGATGGAGGGACGCATGGCTGTCAAGATTACGTTACAGAAATCGGGCAGAAGGTTGAAAGCTGTTAATTATTGCCGCTCAATCTGCAAACAAAAAAGCGGAGAGTTGACAGGTTCGGGTGCAGAATGCTCCCCTGCTGCTTTGACAAAAGATCCTCCCAGAGGGGCAGTCTGATCGGAGGATTGATGGCCTTGCTCCAAAGCTTGGGATACTAGACTCTGTGCCCAGTCTGGTGCCACAAGGATTCCTTAAGCCAGGTCATTTTTGATCTTGTTGAGAACCCTGGGTTGAAGTGGTATGGGCAAAAAGGCTAACAGGAGGCCTGATTTCCACTTGATACGAAAAGAATCTCTGAGTGATTTCCGCCTTGGAAACTCCCATGTGCAAAACTGCTGACTTTGCACGTTCTCTGCAGAGGCGAACAGATCTAATCAAGCATCTCCCCACTGCTGAAAAAGACCTTGCACCACCTCCGGATGGAGACGCCATTTGTGATTGGCTAGACATTTTCGGCTGAGTTTGTCTGCTCTGGCGTTCAGTCAGCCCACAAGATGTTGACTCACCAGGCATAAATACCCTGCTATTGCAGCCACATCCAGAGGCACAGAGCCTTTTGTCCACGACCCCACCCCGCCCTGCTTGCTGCAGTACCACATGGCAGTGGATCTTCAACTTGATAGAATAAATGCTTTTAATGCTAGTCAGATTGCCCAGAGCTCCAACAGGTTGACGTGGAGTCTGGTTTCCTCCGGAGACCAGATTCTTCTGATTTCCACCTCTCCCCCATGGCCACCCCATCCCAGGAGTGACTCATCTGTTACTACTGTCAGATCTGGTTGGGGAAGGGAGAAGGATCTGCCTCTGAGACAATTGTGATTCATTAACCACCACTGCAGTTCTTTCACAGTTCTCTCTGAGATCTGGACCTTGTTGGAGAGATTTCCCTGAGGCTGTGCCCAGTGGAACTTCAGGTTCCACTGCAGAGCCCACATATGCCATCTGGCATATGTCACCAGCAGGATGCAGGTAGGCAATGAGGCTCAGCAGCCTCAGAGTCATTCTCACCGAAATCCAGGACAGGGGCTGAAACATCAGTATTATAGCCTGAATATTCTGGACTCGCCACCGGGGAGGATGAGCCCGAAAATGCACTGTGTCGAGAACAGCTCCGATGAAAGAGAGTGTCTGAGAGGGAGTCGGGTGTGACTTTAGCACGTTTATAGTGAAACTCAGCAAATGCAGGAGGTCCGCCGTAGTCTGGAGTGGCAGATGACAGCCTGGAGCGAGCCCGCCTTCAACAGCCTGTTGTCGAGATAGGGGAAGACTGGAACCCCTGATCTGTACAGATGAACTGCGACCTCCACCATCACCTTGGTGAACATCCGAGCAGCGCTAGTAAGGCCAAAAGGGAGCACAGTGAACTGAACGTGCTCATGGCCTACCGAGAACCACAAGTAATGTCTGTGGACAGGCAGGATGGGAATGTGAAAATAAGCATCCTGCAGTTTCAGCGCTACCGTCCAGTCTCGGGTCCAGGGCAGATACAACCTGAGCCAGAGTGAGCATCTTGAACTTCTTCTTGAGGCAGAAATTAGGGGACCTCAGGTCTAGGATAGGTCATAGGCCTGGTCTTTTTTGGGTAGCAGAAAGCAACCACAACCTTCTTCTGGGGCAGGAACCCTCTCTATGGCTTACTTGGTCAAGAGAGCCGTAACTTCGTTGTGGAGAAGGGACAAGTGATCTTCCGTCATCTGATCACAAGATGGTGGCATGGATGGAGGGGTAGCCTCGAAGGGGAGGGGGTAGCCTCTTCAAACTATCTGCAAAACCCACCTATCTGACATGGTGGACTGTCAGCAGAGCAGGTGATGGCGGATCTTGCCTCCAACTGGTCCGAGGTGGGGTAAAGTCAGACTAGGAAGGCGTAAAGGCTGCTGCAGGGGGTGGGGGGAGAACTGTTCCGACCGCTAGCTCCCTGATCCATGAGGTCGGTGGATCCCACACCCTCAAGCACGCAGAGGCTGGGCACCATGCATGCATAGTGGCTGGCATGGAATGGATGCAGTTAGAGGCCCCTTTCTTAGCCACGAAAGGGGCAAAAGGCATACTGAAGGGGACGAGGGGCCGTCACAAGGCCCAAGGACCTGGCCATAGCCCAAGAATCCTTGAAGCGCTTGAGCTATAAGTCCGCCCTGTCTATGAGGAGAAGGGTGCCATCAAAGGGTATGTCCCTCAAAGTAGCTTGAACATCCCCTGAAAAGCCAGAAGCCTTCAGCCAGGCGTGGTGCCTCAGGGCCACTGTCAATGAACCCACTGCTCCTAGCGAGTCGATCGTGTCCAGTCTACAACGGATAGTGAACTTTGCTGCATCTCTCCCATGCGAAAGTACAGCCCGGGCCTCCTTCGGGACCTGTAGCAACACTTATGCAACCGTATCCCACAGCATATGGGAATAACAGCCCAAAAGGCATGCAGTGTTCACGGACCACAATGCTAGGCTGGTGGTAGAAATAAAAACGTCATCCCAAGTGTGTCCAGCCTTTTGGATTCCCTACCCGGAGGTGCGGAAGGAAAGGTGCCCTGGGAAGCGGAGGCTTGGATAACCAAACTCTCAGGGGTGATCTGATGCATTAGAAAACGTAGGTTCCCTGGAGCGGGGCGATAGCGGAGGCAATTGTCCTGTTCACAGGAGCTCCTGTACCCAGTAGGAGATCCGTGAGGGCTTCATTAGATAGGAGCATGGGTTCTGAGAAGGAAGCTCTAGGTTGAAGCACCTGTGTCAGGAGGTTAGTTCTGACGACCACCGAAGGCAACTCAAGAATCAGGGCCTCAGCTGTGTTTCTCACCACCATAGAACAAGAATCTCCCTCCTCTGTAGCCACGATAGGGGGAGAAAGCTTGGCAATATCTGGAGAAGTATACAGTCCGCTGGATTCACCCAAGACTGTATGCCAGTCCATAGGTGTTAGAAATGGGATCTTTGGTTGGCAGTCAGGTTACCCCCTGTCCAAGCAAGGACCCTCACTTTAGTCAGGGTAAAGGAGAATCACCCTCAGCTAACCCCTGCTCACCCCCTTGGTAGCTTGGCACGAGCAAGCAGGCTTAACTTCAGAGTCTAGGTGTAAAGTATTTGTACCAACACACTAACTCAGTGAAAACACTACAAAATGACAACACAGGTTTAGAAAAATAGGAAATATTTATCTAAACCAAACAAGACCAAAACTACAAAAATCCAACATACACAAGTCAAGTTATTAATTTTAAAAGCAAAAGTCTTAAATCCTTTTGTAAACTGTAAAAACACTGTTAGCGTTGAAAAGTACCAGGGTAGCGTCAAAATAACACGCACAGATGAGAGTGCGTAGAAAAAGGTTAGCGATGCGTCGATTTCTCATCCGCGAGACTGTGTGTTGTTTCTCCTTCTCTGGCCGGGTCGGCGTGCGCCGTTTTTCCTCTCCGCAGGAGAGTGATGTGTTGATCCGGCCAAGCACTCGGGTCTGGGCAGGTGTTGCGTTGTTTTTCCGTGCCCAGCAAGGTTTGTGACGAAAATCCTGTCCCACGGTATCAGCAAAACCGCGCTGTGTGGGTTGCGATATTACCAGCCTCCGTTAGCAGTGTGGCATGTCATTTCTCCGGTCGCTTGCGTCGATCTTCTAGCGGCGCTGCAGGTGGAGCATCGATTTCACCCGTGAAGCCGGCGGCGCATCATTTCTTCAGCCACGTCTCAGAGGTTGCGACAGAAATTTCCCCGCACATCGGTCTGTGCATGGATTTTCAAGCTTGGTCTGCCAGCTTTACCTGTCAAGGCCCCAGGGACTGGATGGGGCACCACATGGCAGGGCAGGAGTCTCAGCAGAGAGCGCAGGTGCTGGCAGGGGAAGTCTTTGATGGCCCGAGACTTTAACAACAGGCGGCAAGCTCAGGACAAGCCCTTGGAGATTTCTTCACAAGCAGGAATGCACAACAAAGTCCAGCCTTTGTCCCCTTTCACCAAGCAGAAGCAGCAACTGCAGGATAGCTCCACAAATCACAGCCACAGGCAAGGTAGCACTTCTCCTCAGCTTTTCAGCTCTTCTCCAGGCAGAGGCTCCTTTCGATTTCCAGAAGTGATCTAAAGTCTGTGGTTTTGGGTGCCCTTCTTATACCCATTTTGGCCTTTGAAGTAGGCTTACTTCAAAGGAAAGTCTCTCTTGTTTGTGAAATCCTGCCTTCCCCAGGCCAGGCCCCAGACACACACCAGGGGGTTGGAGACTGCATTATGTGAGGGCAGGCACAGCCCTTTCAGGTGTGGGTGACCACTCCTCCTCTCCCTCCTAGCACAGATGGCTCATCAGGATATGCAGGCTACACCCCAGTTACCTTTGTGTCACTGTCTAGAGAGAGGTGCAAACAGCCCAACTTTCAAACTGACCCAGACAGGGAATCCACAAACAGGCAGAGTGACAGAATGTTTTTTTTTAAGCAAGAAAATGCTCACTTTCTAAAAAAGGCATTTTCAAACACACAATTTTAAAATCAACTTTACTAAAAGATGTATTTTTAAATTGAGCTCAGAGACCCCAAACTCCACGTCTCTCCGCTCCCAAAGGGTATCTACGCTTTATTCATATTTAAAGGCAGCTCCCATGTTAACCTATGAGAGGGATAGGCCTTGCAACAGTGAAAAACAAATTTGGCAGTATTTCAATGTTAGAACATATAAAACACATTAGTATATGTCCTACCTTAACCATACACTGCACCATGTCCATGGGGCAACATAGGGCCTGCCTTAGGGGTGTCTTAAGTATAAGAAAAGGGAAGGTTTAGGCCTGGCAAGTGGGTACACTTGCCAAATCGAACTGGTAGTTTAAAACTGCACACACAGACACTGCAGTGGCAGTTCTGAGCCAGCCACGTTTACAGGGCTACTAATGTGAGTGGCACAACCAGTGCTGCAGGCCTACTAGTAGCATTTGATTTACAGGCCCTGGGCACCTCTAGTGCACTGTACTAGGGACTTACCAGCAAATCAAATATGCCAATCATGGAAATCCAATTACAGACACATTTTATATAGAAGCACTTGCACTTTAGCACTGGATAGCAGTGGTAAAGTGCCCAAAGTAACAGAAACAGCAAAAACAGAGTCCAGCACACATCAACAACCTGGGTAACAGAGGCAAAAAGTTAGGGGAGACCATGCCAAGGATGCCAAGTATAACAATAGGTTCCTGGATCTGGAATTCTAAAGGGTCCAGTGATCCCTCCCATTCCTCATCGTAACCTAGCCCATAGCAAAGGGGCTCATGAGGCGACATACGAGACAAGGCTCCTGCCAGCCTCAGAGTATGTGTTGTACGATGCCCATCCGGCTCTGTGTTGGAGTCAGGGATAAGAAGGAGGATGGTGCCACCCGTGGGTGGCGCTGGGAGCATTGCAACTGGCACAGGGGAAGGTCTGAGTGGTACAACTGACATCAGTCCGGCTTCAGAACTGGATCCATGGGTGCCCCTCAGTGCCGAGGCCAAAGCTGCCAGCGCAGAACCCGAAGGGGCCTCTTCTGACTCCAGGGGCCCAAAAGAGCTCCAGTGGTGTTGGACTGCCCAAAAATGAGTTTTATGGCCTCATAAAACTCTATAAGTTGGGCAGGGGTCACTCTGGCTCCCAAGAAACTCAAGGAGGTGCGAAATCAGCCTAGGCACAGGCTCCATAGAGCGATGCCTAGAACGTCAATGCTGTCTTGTCTCATCGGCTGACAGACGAGGAGAAGTCAAAGAACACTTTGACTTCTTAGAGTTCTGTTTGTGCCTGAACACCTCAAGGACTTGGAGTGGGACGACGATGATGTATGACTCAGTGACCGATCCCTGGACCTTCCACCTTCCTCTTGACCGTGATCTTGACTTGCAGAGTCGCACATTGGACTTCCAACAGCTTCAGGGACCGCTCCCTCAAAACCTCCGGATGCATGAACCGACTCTTGAAGCATGACTTTGGGTTATGGTCGCGCTCCAGGCCTAAAGAAGCACGAGGTGCGGATCCGTAACAGACATCACCCAATGACAGGAACCGCAGCGCTTGAACCCAGTCTTCCTCAATGACATCCTCGATGCACCAGAATTTGAAATTTTGAAACAATCTTCGACAAAAAGCTGAAAAAAAGGCAGTCAAAAAATGAAAACGGTAGCTCTCTTCAGATCAGCGCTTGCTGGCGCAGATAGAAAATGACTGATGTTAGCGTGCCGGGGTGGCACCTATATAGGAACCGGGATGTCATATAAGGCACAGATGAAGCAGATGACTGACACCACCCAACGGCTCGCAGGGGTACTGCTCAAGAAAAATTGCCAGATCCAGGCGGATGCCAAAGGGAAATTCAGAAGTAAGGAATCTGCAACTAGAAGTTTCTATCGGATGTGTTGTTTGATGGGACAAACTTCCAGCTCATTTCAGAAGAAGAAGAAAAAGAAGTGATGGTGCAAGTAAATGCAAGGAATGCAGTTCTACACCACCCCCAGAGGAAAGCAGGATGAGATCTGGGTACAGGCCTTTTCTTTCCTCCATTTTACGGTTTTCAATCTGGTGATGATTTTGAACCACTAGAGGTTTTCATTTTAGTGGTCGTGAATGGTGGGGTGCAAAAGATGAACTCGTATTCTATACAGCAGGGCCAGAATGTGACGAGAGTTGGTGTGTTCTATTTTACTTTCAAAGACTTTTAGCTAAATAAGCTTTTGTGTGTAGGAGGTTTTTCAGGGGTGACACACAGGTCTCAAGGATGCTGGCCAGCAGTACCAGGACTGGACAGCAGTACTTAAGTCCACTTTGAGATAGGAAGGTATTCACTCTGCAGAGAAGGGCAAGGTGGTGTCAAGCAATCTCCACCTGGTGTGTGATGTGGTTCTTGAAGTTGTGGTTGGTGTCTCAGTGGATGCCTTGCCATTTGGCAGCTCCAAGAGTGGAAACATCTAGACCTACCTCTCAGAGCTATTTCTAAACCTACTGTTGTGTGCATCCTCTGGTAAGGAGTACAAATTCCATTTTCATGGGTTTAAACTGGAGGTAGGCACTGGACAACAATGCTTCACGTGTAATGAGGCTTAACTTCACATGGTTGATGTTGAGACTAACTGAGATATTCAGGTAAATGTAAGTGCCTACCAGAAAGTGGATATTGATGTCCTGAGAAGATGAAACTGTGGGGGAATGGAGTGCAAAACATGGACTATCATGGGCTTGAAATAACTCAACTGTTTGAGCTAAGTTCTCTTTTTTTTTAAGTATGACTGGAGTAACTTCTACTAGGGCTTGATGGTGAACAGTGTCAAAGCCCACAAAGTGTGTGAACAGGACAAGAAAGCAGACAGCTGCTGAAGAGTATCATCAACCACTCAGATGGTAAATCTTCATGCCTGCATGTAGTCTGAATCCACAGGGGTAGTTTTGCATTACAGAATTATCCTTGGCCTTCTCACTGTGATGGGTGGCAAAACCTGTTTCAGTGATCTTCCACAGGAATGAGAGGTCAGCAATTAGTAATCTGGCAGTAACTGGCCCAGTCTTCCAGGTCCAGAGGGAGCAGAACCATCCATATCTACGGAGGCATATGGGACAACAACTAAGGTGTGAATGTTGATGATCTTCAGTAGAGGGATTTGGTCCTTCATTGAAAATATCCTTCACTATGACTGACCAGAGGGCATCTTTGTACGACATGACAATTAGGGCACACAGAATGTTTCTAGATAGCAGACTGTGTGATGAGGTGGTTCATTTAAGCATGCTCTGGGATGGTCGTGTGGATGTTGGGTGCTGGTGCCTTCCTGAATTTGACCATTTTAATCTCTCTGCTTCAGTTGGAGAGCATCACTTATAATGGTTTTATAGCAGACAGATGTGACCACTGCAGTGTGCTGCCTGCATGTGGTGTGAAGATATTTTAGCATTGTCTGTGTTCTTCACATTTTCTCTTGTCAGCTGGCGTCTTTGCTGTCAACAAAATTGTGGTTGTACTGTGGTGTGGAGGGTTTGACTTTTATGCATCAGGACTAAAGTACGGCATGGGCAATTACAGTCATTTGGATGGTGGGTCAAAGTCTAGGGGCTCTGCGCTGAGGTCATATATGGCTTCCACATATGTCAGGTTGACATGGAGTGGTTGGGTTATTAAGTCTTTAGGAATCAGCTCTTCCTTTGTGGCGTCAGGTGGCCTATTGAGTGTGGTTGGCAGGTGAGGTTTGCGATAGGGGGGCAGAGAAGATCAGGATATTTCCGTTGGTGTGTGGTGAGCAAAGTTATAAACAAGCAATACCAGTACTGGCTAGAAGGTCTAAGACCATTTTTTATTGTCTTCACTAATGCACCAACTAGGAAGAAGCTGTTGGTGTAGTTGGTGGAGGCTACTGAGAGAAATATATCTAAAGTGTTGTCCACAGGGTTTGCGATGTTTGGTTGCTACAAAAAAAGTACACCATAATTTGCAAGGCTGATGGCGAAAAAAGCAGAACAGTTTGAGTGTGTTTAAGTTGGTTGTATGTCTAGATGGTTGGGTTAGAGGGACTCTGACGAAAGTCCCGCAAGCTCAAGGTAAAAAAAATAATAAAAAAATAAAATAGGGTGTTCTGATTGGCCTCAGAGATTTTTTCCCTGGGGCCTCGTCGCTCCCGCAGAAGTAGACTTGCGAGAGCGAGCACTCTGACTGGATGGACACAACCTGAAAGTAAATGTTGCAGCAGCCAATACTAGACTTCGGTACTTGGTCCACTTTCCTGAGATTGTTTTTTGAAGAACAAAAAAAAAAAGATATGAGGGCAGGGTATGGATGCCCTTGCTCCCTAGTCCGAGGGAGAAAATGATACATATATTTTTTTCTGAGATCCCGTGGGATGGCGCACAAAAAAAAGGAGGCAGACCTGGTCATTATAATAAATATCTGGGGAGGGGGTGTGAGTGGGGTTTTAATACAACATTGATAACATTACTGCAACATCCGAAAAATAAATCATTGATGACTAGACTACACATGGCGGGGCTCGACTTAAAGTTCCTTTAGGGCATGAGGTCTAACACTAGAGATAACTATAACTTGTGAACTTCAGAGTTTTTTTCTAGGTTTAGACTGTTATGCGGTGACTGAAATTTTCAACTAACTACCCCACTGGGTACCAACATTTAGGAAATTTCAACAGGAAATTTATTTTTTGGTTTGCTAATAACTTTGGCGCGGTTTCACAAATCTTCACAAAACCTTTCACAATAAAGTATAAGCTGAATTTGGTAGAAGCTAGCTCTTGGGCCAGAGAGTATGTTTTTTGTGACTTGGTGTAATACTGTGATGGTTCACAATGTATGTATACATAATGATTTGGTATGTCTGTGGATCTCTGGGAATCCACAATGACAAAATAGGCAATCTCACTGCCTGGCTGCAACCAGAAGAAAATGTTGCGGATGCCATCTTGGGACTCTCTCCCCATGTCCTGGAATTAAAAAACAATTTATAAAGGGGCAGGGTACCCATTTCCCCCCTCCCCCACCTCTGCCATGTTGGGGAGTCCAAAAGGGAGCACATCTGGAGCTAAAAATTGGGGGAACAAAACATCCTTTTTTAGCATTTTGAGGATCTAAAGATCCAGTGCTGCATCCCATGTGGAATTGCGAATACTGGGCACCACAAAAAAAGGTGCTTCCTGCTTTGGGGGATGGGGGGGATGTGGGGGCTGGTTAGGTGGCCAGGCCCTTCAACCAACCCCACATCTTCAGGCATGCATATCAGGGGTGGCCACCCACGGTGTGTGGGCACAGGGCAATGCTCAGCAGGGGTTGAGCGTTAGGCACCCAATCCCACACTGCTCATCGCCGAAGGTCATGCATGGCAGTGGGACGAGCACAGGGCCTGGCCAAAGGGTGGGGTTGGCATAGTAAGGTATTATAATAAAATAGTACTTTATGTTAAAAATAACCTTACACATTCACTGGAAAAAACAGAGCTTAAAGTGAAATTATAGTTAGTTGAATATGTCAGTTGAAAAATTCTATTTTACACCCAAAAAAGCACATAAATTCACCATAGTTATCTGGAGTTACTATAACTTGTGCCCTAAAGTAACTATAAACACACACACACACACACACACACACACACACACGTATAGGTGTGTAAGAATACTCTTCTATGGGATGGTATGCCTGCCTCTGCATAGTATGGTGTGGTATTGTTAGTCACTTTATGGCACAGTATGGCCTGTCATTGTATAGAATGGTTTGGCCAGCCATTGTTTAGTAAGGCAAGAGAAGGCGTTGGCCTGTCACAACATAATATGGTAAGCTGTGCTAGGGTATGTCATTGTATAGTATGAAAAAGTATGGCCTGTCCTTATATAGTATGGTATTACCTGTAATTGTATGATAAAGTATAGGATGGCCTGTAGTATTGTATAGAATTGTATGGCCTGTGATTGTATGGTATGGTATATTATGGCATTGCATGATAAAGTATGGCCAGTCATTGTATGGTATGGTCTGCCACTGTATAGTAAGGCATGGTATGGTATGGTATGGAATGGTAATTGCCTGTCACTGTATAGTATGGCATAATATGCTATGGCATGTCATGGTATAGAATGAACTAGTATGGCCTGTCCTTGTATAGTATGGTTTAGTCTTTCACTGTATATTATGGTATGCCCTGTCACTGTAGTATAGTATGGTATAGCCGTTCACTGTACAGCATAGTATGGTCTGTCATTGTATGGTATGGTATGCTATAGTCTCATTGTATAACATGCAACGGTCTGTCATTGTGTAGTATGTGATGGTATGGTATGATTATAGTATGCCAGAGGTTCCCAATCTGTGCGCCCTGGCACCCTGGTGCGCCTCCAAAACTACCTAGGGGTGCCACGACGTAAATATACCGAGTGCAATTTCTTTCGTTTTTCAAGCTGGCTTTCAAACATGTTTTGCTAAGATGAAACTCCCTCTAGTACCACTAGATGGCAGTGCGACATGCAAAATAGCACATGAATTGCTCCTATCTGTCAGAACAGTTAACACAAACTATGAGCAATGCAGAAATAAAAACAGAGGCACGTGTTGGACTTAAGTATGTTTACGGTGTCACTTTTAAGGAAATTGTGGTATTGTTTTAATGATATATTTTATTTAATCCTGAAGGGCACTGTTTTTAGTCTTGTTAATATTAGTTGGTGGGAAGACATTTTAACATCTTTTGTAGTGTAGGAAAAAGTTCTTATAACTATAATAGTATGCAACATGTTTAATGCATAAATGTGTTTTCACTTTTTTGATATGGTGTTATGTGGACCTCCATCGGAGTTTTGTACCATAATAAGAACTGCATTGACACGGACTGTGACACACGACTGTAGTGAGAAGGAATCAGAGACTGCAGACAAATACTGAGGTCTGAGACAGGAGAGTGTAAAGACTCCATCAGACACTAGAAGAGACAGAAGCAGAGTTAAGATAATGGTGGCTGCTGGAACATTTAGTAAAGTACTTTAGTAAAGTACTTGAAAGTGAAATATAGCAGTGCTGATTAGTGGAGCTGCATTATTATATATCAAAAGTGGCTCATTGACAACTAGAATGATTTGAAGGAGCGCTCCGAACAAAACATAGTTTTAAAGAAAATCATTATGCAGACCACAGTGCTGAAGAGCATTGTTTCTGTCTTAACCAATTAAAGTTTTTTTTTTATTAAACAACTGTTTTATTTTTTTTATTTTGCTACATCTATGATTATAATACCTTCATAGTTCCTACCAAGTATTTTTGAGGGAACAAGATGGAATAACTCCAGAGGCCGGGCTTATAAGTCCCCCACACCTCTACCCCACTCGCTAAAACAAAAATAACACAGTGGGGAGCCGCAGCCAACTGCCAATAGGTCAAGGGAGCCACGGGTCAAAAAAGTTTGGGGACCACTGTAAGTATGGCATCATCATATAGTATGGTATGGTGAGGAATGACTGTCATTGAATAGCATGGTAGTCTATGTTATAACCTGCAATTGTATAGCCTGGTATTCTATATTATGACATGTCATGTCATTGTATGGTGTGGTGTGGCCTGTCACTGTAAAGCATGGTATGTTAAGTCCTGTTGTTGTATAATTTGGTATGGTAGACCTGTTATGGTATGGCATGTACTGTATGGCCTGTCATTGAACGGTATAGCCTGGCCATGCATTGTATCGTATAGCATGGTGTGGGCTGTCATTGTATAGTGTAGTATAGCTAGTCACTGTATAGTATGGTAAGCCATTATAAAGTACGGTATGGTAAGATATGTGATTGTATGTTGTGGTATGGCGTGTCATTTTGTAGTATGGTAAGCTATGATATAACCTATCAATGTACAGTATAGCATAGCCTTTCAATATATGTTGTGCACTGTCATTGTATAGTGTGGAAGGGTCTGCCACTGTATAGCATGGCCTGACATCTGATAGTCTAGTAAGGCATAGCCTGTCACTGTATAGTATGGCGTGGCCTGTCACTGCATAGCATAGCATTATATTGCCTGTCATTCTATGGCATGGCCTATCATTGTATAGTATTGTATGGCCTGTCATATAGCATGGTATGGCAGATCATTGTAAAGTATGGTATGGTATGGTGTGATACTGTATATTAATGTATGTTATTGCCTGTCACTGTATAACATGGAATGGTATGGTGTAGCATGGAGTGTTATCGTATAGTATGGTATAGCCAATCAATGTACAGTATGGAACGGTCACTGTATTGTATGGCATGGTCTGTCGTTTTATAGCACTATACGGTATGGCCTATCATTTTATGTTACGTATGTACTGTCTTCATATACTATGGTATGCTGTGGTGTGATATGGCCTGTCATTGTATACTACAATATAGTTTGGTACAGTATGGATTGTCATTATGTATCATGGTATGGTATGGCGTGGTATTGTATAGTAAGGTATCTATTGCCTGCCTTTGTGTAGCATGGCCTGTCATTGCATAGTATAGTATAATATTGTCTGTCATTAAATATGATATGGTATGGCCTGTCATATATAATATGGTATAGTCTGTCACTGTATGGCGTGGTATGGTATGGCCTATCACTGTATAGTATGGTATGTTATAAGCAGTCATTGTATGGCATGGTATGGCCTGTTGTATACTATGGTATGATAGGTTATGGCACGGTACTACTTGGTACAGCATGTCACTTTATAATATGATATGACCTGTCATTTTTTTGTATGGTATGGCATGTCACTGTTTAGTATGTTATGGCCTACCATTGTATAGTATGGTATGGTCTGTCATTATATAGTATGGAATGAACTGCATTGTATGGAAAATGTCACTTACCCAGTGTATATCTGTTCGCGGCATGATACGCTGCAGATTCACATGCTGTGCACTGTTCCTGCCATCTAGTGTTGGGCTCGGAGTGTTACAAGTTGTTTTTCTGCAAAGAAGTCTTTTCGAGTCACGGAACCAAGTCACTCCTCCCTTTCGGCTCCATTGCGCATGGGCGTCGACTCCATCGATTGTTTTCCCCACAAAGGGTGAGGTAGGAGTTGGTAAAGTAAGGATACTAGAGGTGCCCATGCAATGGAGTAGAAATGTATGTACATAGTGTGTAGTAAAAGAGTATTTATTTACATATTTACAATTTACATGCAACTAAAACGGCTACAGGCTCCCGGGGAGATGGGAGGGCGCATGTGAATCTGCAGCGTATCATGCCACGAACAGATGTACACTGGGTAAGTGACATTTTCCGTTCGATGGCATGTGTAGCTGCAGATACACATGCTGTGCATAGACTACAAAGCAGTAATCTCCCCAAAAGCGGTGGTCAGCCTGTAGGAGTTGAAGTTGTCTGAAATAATGTTCTTAATACAGCCTGTCCTACTGTGGCTTGTTGTGTTGCTAACACATCTACACAGTAATGCTTAGTAAATGTATGGGGCGTAGACCAGGTGGCTGCCTTACAAATCTCTGTCATTGGTATATTACCAAGAAAAGCCATTGTGGCGCCTTTCTTTCTAGTGGAGTGTGCCGTTGGTGTAATGGGTCATTCTCTTTTAGCTTTAAGGTAACAGGTTTGAATGCATTTAACTATCCATCTGGCAATGCCCTGTTTGGATACAGGGTTACCTGCATGAGGTTTTTGGAAAGCTCCGAACAATTTTTTTGTTTTACGAAATTGTTTCGTTCTGTCAATGTAATACATTAGCGCTCTTTTGTCTAATGTATGCAATGCCCTTTCCGTTACTGAGTCTGGTTGTGGAAAGAAGACTGGGTGTTCCACAGTTTGGTTTAGATGGAACGGTGATATGACTTTTGGTAAAAATTGTGGATTTGTACGGAGAACCACTTTATGTTTATGTATTTGTATAAAAGGTTCTTGAATAGTAAACGCCTGTATTTCACTAACTCTTCGAAGTGATGTATTGGCTATTAGAAAGGCTACTTTCCAAGTCAAAAATTGGATTTGACAAGAATGCATGGGTTCAAATGGTGGGCCCATGAGTCGTGTTAATACAATATTAAGATTCCACAAAGGTACTGGTGGTGTCCTTGGGGGTATGATTCTTTTTAGTCCTTCCATAAAGGCTTTAATAACTGGGATTCTAAAAGCGATTTTGTATGTTTAATCTGCAGATAAGCAGATATTGCAGTGAGATGGATTTTAATGGAAGAAAAGGCTAGATTTGACTTTTGTAAGTGTAGTAAATAACTTACAATGTTTTGTGTGGAGGCGTCTAACGGCATAATTTGATTAGCCTGGCAGTAGCAAACGTATCTTTTCCATTTGTTAGCGTACCAATGTCTTGTTGTGGGTTTTCTTGCTTAGTTAATGACCTCCATACACTCTTTTGAAAGGTTTAGATATCCGAATTCAAAGACTTCAGGAGCCAGATTGCCAGGTTGAGCGATGCTGGATTCGGGTGTCTGATCTGTTGTTTGTGTTGTGTTAACAGATCTGGTCTGTTTGGTAGTTTGATGTGAGGTACTACTGATAAGTCCAACAGTGTGGTGTACCACGGTTGGCGAGCCCACGTTGGTGCTATAATTATTAGTTTGAGTTTGTTTTGACTCAGTTTGTTGACCAGATAAGGAATGAGCGGGAGAGGGGGAAAAGCGTAAGCAAATATCCCTGACCAGCTGATCCATAGAGCATTGCCCTTGGACTGAGGGTGTGGGTATCTGGACGCAAAGTTTTGGCATTTTGCGTTTTCTTTTGTTGCAAACAGATCTATGTTTGGTGTCCCCCAGCGGTAGAAGTGATCTTGTAGAATCTGGGGATGTATTTCCCACTCGTGAGTTTGCTGGTGATCTCAACTGAGATGGTTGGCTAACTGATTGTGAATGCCTGGTATATATTGTGCTATGAGGCGAATGTTGTGAATTACCCAAGGCCAATTTTTTTGTGCTAAGAGACACAGCTGTGACGAGTGTGTCCCCCCCTGTTTGTTTAGATAATACATTGTTGTCATATTGTCTGTTTTGACAAGAATGTGTTTGTGGGCTAGAAGATGGTTGAAAGGCTTTTAGTGCTAGAAAGACTGCTAACAGTTGTAAGTGATTTATGTGAAGTTGTTTTTGCTGATTGTCCCATTGACCTTGTATGTGATTGTTGAGGTGTGCTCCCCACCCAATCATGGATGCGTCTGTTGTGATAATGGCGTGGGGCACTGGGTCTTGAAAAGGCCACCCTCTGTTTAAATTTACAGGGTTCCACCATTGAAGCGAAGAGTGTGTTTGGCGGTCTATCAACACTAGATCTTGTAGTTGACCCTGTGCCTGCGTACATTGTCTTGCTAGGCACTGTTGTAAGGGCCGCATGTTTAGCCTTGCATTTGGGACAATAGCTATGCATGATGACATCATGCCTAGCAGTTTCATCACAAACCTGACCGTGTATTGTTGGTTTGCCTGCATGGTTGATCTTATATTTTGAAACGATAGAACTCTTTGTGGACTTGGAGTGGCAATTGCTTTTTGTGTGTGGAGCGTTGCTCCCAGATATTGTTGTATTTGGGATGGTTGCAAATGTGATTGTTGGTATTTCATAGAAAACCCTACTTTGTGTAGAGTATCTATTACGTATTGCGTGTGAACGTGACATTGTCGTTAAGTGTTGGCTTTTATTAGCCAATCGTCTAGATATGGTAATACGTGCATGTGATGTCTCCTTATATGAGCTGCTACTACAGCTAGGCATTTTGTAAATACCTTTGGGGCTGTGGTTATTCCAAACGGTAACACCTTGAATTGGTAATGTTTGCCTTGTATTACAAACCTGAGGTATTTCCTGTGAGATGGATGGATGGGTATGTGAAAATACTCATCTTTGAGATCCAGTGTTGCCATGTATTCCCTTTGTTTTAGTAAGGGGACTACGTCCTGAAGTATTACCATGTGGAAATTATCTGATTTGATGAAGAGATTCAGTGTACTGAGATCTAAGATAGGCCTTAACATTTTGTCTTTTTTCGGGATAAGGAAATACAGGGAGTAAACCTCTTTTACTTTCTGGTGATAAGGTACGAGATCTATGGCTTCTTTTGCTAGCAGTGCTTGGACCTCTATTTGTAATAGGTCTAAGTGTTGTATAGACATTTTGTGCGTTTTTGGGGGAAAATCTGGAGGGAATCTTGTGAACTCTATGTAGTAACCATGTTAGATAATTGATAGGACCCACGTGTCCGTGGTAATGTGTGTCCAATTGGGGTAGTATTTGGTTAATCTCCCCCCCCGGATATATGTGTTGGGGAAGTGTGACATTTAAGTCACTGCTTGCTACTAGGGGTTGGCTTGGCAGGCTGGAATTTTCCTCTTCCTCTTGGGAACTGTCCTCTGTAGGAACCACGAAACCCCCCTCTCTGGTACTGAGACTGGTAAGTGGGTTTTGTTTGGGAGGTGGATGGTTCTGAGGGTTGCTGTCTAAACCCTCCCCTAAACTGTGGTTTCCTAAATGTTCCCCTGTATTGAAAGGAGTAGAGCGCGCCCATGGCTTTGGCCATGTCCGTGTCCTTTTTCATTTTTTCTATTGCGGTATCTACTTCCGGCCCAAATAGCTGATGTTGATTAAACGGTATATTCAATACCGCCTGTCGTATCTCTGGTTTAAACTCAGAACTTCGCAGCCATGCATGCCTTCTGATTGTTACTGCTGTATTGACAGTCCGTGTCGCTGTATCAGCAGAGTCTAGTGCAGAGGGGATCTGGTTGTTTGATATGGCCTGTCCTTCTTCAACCACTTGTTGGGCACGTTTTTTATGCTCTTTGGGTAAGTGCTGGATGATGTCTTGCATCTCGTCCCAATGTGCCCTGTCGTAACGGGCAAGTAGGGCTTGTGAGTTGGCAATTCGCCACTGATTGGCTGCTTGCGATGCCACTCTTTTCCCTGCTGCGTTGAATTTACGGCTTGCCTGATCAGGGGATGGCACATACCCTGACGACTGTGAATTTGCCTGTTTTCTTGCAGCCCCCACAACCAGTGAGTCCGGAGGGAGCTGTTGTGTTATAAACACAGGGTCTGACGGGGCGGTTTATATTTCTTCTTGACCCTTGGTGTGATGGCTCGCCCTTTTACTGGTTCTTGAAAAACCTGTTGTGCATGTTTAAGCCTGCCCGGTAACATTGCCAGGCTTTAGTACAATGCTAGAATGTTAAATAGGAAGTCATCTTCCACTGGTTCGGAGTGCATTGTCACATTGTGATATGTTGCTGCTCTGGCCAGTACTTGCGTATAGAACGTACTGTCCTCTGGCGGTGAAGGTTTTGTTGGGTAGCACTCTGGACTGTTGTCCGAAACTGGTGGGTCATGTAGATCCCAGGGGTCTACATCGTCTTGAGTCATCCCAGTATGTGTGAGTGACTGTGCTATTGGTGTACCCACGGGTGACAACTGTGGTGACTGAAGTGGGGACGCCTGTGGTGAGAAATGTGGGGGTGGTGACTTTTCTCTAACCACTTTTGCTTTTGGTTGCATCTCAGTCTCATGAAAAGCCAGCTTTCTTTTGAATTTGAGCGGAGGGATGGTTTGTATCTTCCCTGTGTCTTTCTGGATTTGTAGCCTCTGCTGAGTTTGGTCATGCTCTTCCAAATCCAGTTCCTGCTCGAATCGGTGCCTTTCTTTGAGCTGTAGAGAAAGCCCTTGTTCTTCCGTGTAGGAAGTCCTTTTCGGCTCCGAAGACGTTTTTTTTCGGTACCGAAATTCCCATCTAAATTGTCTTTTTCTGTCCCGGAACTCGATGCCAAATTTTTTCGGTGCCGTAAGTCTTCGGCAATGTTTTGGCCTTTTTCGGTGCTTGGTCACCTTCCTTTCTGTAGGTCGAGCCACGGCCTTCTGGCAGTGGCATCCCGAGGCCTTTTATTTTTTGCTCTGACCTTGGGTGTGGGGCAGGTGTACTCACTTTTTGCGCCCCCGTCGAAGGTCGATCCCCGTCGGATTCTTCGGAGTCCGAACCTTGAATTGATATCCGCATCTCTTCTTCTTCGACGTCGAGATGCTGTGTCGACTTCGACGCCATCTGTAATCATCTTGCGCGTCAATCCCTTAAGGTCTTTTTGGATCTAAATGCTCGGCAGGCCTCACAAGTATCCTCTCTGTGTTCGGGCGATAAACACAGGTTACAGACCCGATTCTGGTCTGTATAAGGATACTTGGTGTGACACTTCGGACAGAAACGGAAGGGGGTACGGTCCATTAGTCTTCGACGACGGGTGTGGTCGGGCCGACCAGGCCTTGGTCAAAGGCGGAAGCCCCGAAGGACCGCCGAAGCGGTCTTGTTGTCGGTGCCGATGTGATGATAATAAACCGGTCCCGAACTTAAACAATACAGACGAATTTCTATGATTTTCTAAGTTTCCCGATTCGAATTACGGAGCGAAGAGGAACACGTCCGAACCCGATGGCGGAAAGAAAACAATCTAAGATGGAGTCGACGCCCATGCGCAATGGAGCCGAAAGGGAGGAGTCACTCGGTCCCGTGACTCGAAAAGACTTCTTCGAAGAAAAACAACTTGTAACACTCCGAGCCCAACACTAGATGGCAGGAACAGTGCACAGCATGTGAATCTGCAGCTACACATGCCATCGAACAGTATGGTACTTTATTATCTATCAATGTTTACTGTGACATGATACGGTCTATCATCACTATATAGTATGATTTGGACCGTCACTGCATTGCGCAGTATGGTATGGGCAAGGCATAGTAAGGTAAGGTATGTTATATCATGGTGGCCTGTCATCATGTAGTATGGTATGACCGGTCATTGTACAGCACGGTATGTTGTGACCTGTTATTATATACTATGGTATGATATGGCCTGTCATCACTGTATAGTATGGTATGGCCCGCTATTGTATTGTACAATTAGGTAAGGGTATGGCATGGTAAGACACATAGGGGGTCATAATGAACACGGCGGGATTCCCCGCCGTGTTCATGCTGGCGGTCTAAACACAGACCGCGAGCCCATGAAGACCCAGCCGGCCCAATAATAAACATTTCGCTGGGCCGGCAGGCGGAATGAAAATGTCACTTACCCAGTGTACATCTGTTCGTGGCATCAGTCGCTGAAGATTCACATGTTGTGCATAGCCCGCCATCTGGTGTTGGGTCGGAGTGTTACAAGTTGTTTTTCTTCGAAGAAGTCTTTCGAGTCACGGGACCGAGGGACTCCTCCTCTTTGTCTCCATTGCGCATGGGCGTCGACTCCATCTTCGATTGTTTTCCCCGCAGAGGGTGAGGTAGGAGTTGTTTGTTAGTAATAGTGCCCATGCAATGGAGTGAATAAGTATGTACCTATCTAAGATTTAATATATTTACAAATGTACAAAGTTGAAGCTAACTTCCAAACGGCTACAGGCTCCCGGGGAGGTGGGTGGGCACAT
The DNA here is from genome assembly GCF_031143425.1 of Pleurodeles waltl. Lineage (NCBI taxonomy): Eukaryota > Metazoa > Chordata > Amphibia > Caudata > Salamandridae > Pleurodeles > Pleurodeles waltl. Next base: position 677,493,205 of record NC_090450.1, on the reverse strand, counting down.
GTGAATCTTCAGCGACTGATGCCACGAACAGATGTACACTGGGTAAGTGACATTTTCAGTTCGATGGCATCTGTCGCTGTAGATACACGTTGTGCATAGACTAGTAAGCAGTTATCTCCCCAAAAGCGGTGGCTCAGCCTGTAGGAGTGGAAGTAGTCTGAAATAAGGTTCTTAGTACGGCTTGACCTACTGTGGCTTGTTGTGCTGATAGCACGTCTACACAGTAGTGCTTGGTAAATGTGTGAGGCGTAGACCATGTGGCTGCCTTACATATTTCGTGCATTGGAATATTCCCTAGGAAGGCCATGGTAGCGCCTTTCTTTCTGGTTGAGTGTGCCCTTGGTGTAATGGGCAGTTGTCTTTTTGCTTTAAGGTAGCAGATTTGGATGCACTTAACTATCCATCTGGCTATACCCTGTTTTGATATTGGGTTTCCTGCGTGAGGTTTTTGAAATGCAATAAACAGTTGTTTAGTTTTTCTGATGTTTTTAGTTCTGTCGATGTAGTACATTAGTGCTCTTTTGACGTCTAATGTATGTAGTGCCCTTTCAGCTATGGAATCTGGCTGTGGGAAGAACACTGGTAGCTCTACCGTTTGATTTAGGTGGAACGGTGAAATAACCTTTGGCAAAAATTTAGGATTGGTCCTTAGGACTACTTTATTTTTGTGTAGTTGGATAAAAGGTTCTTGTATTGTAAACGCCTGAATTTCACTTACTCTTCTTAGAGATGTGATGGCGATGAGAAATGCAACTTTCCATGTTAGGAATTGTATTTCGCAAGAGTGCATAGGTTCAAAGGGTGGACCCATGAGTCTTGTTAAGACGATGTTGAGGTTCCATGAAGGAACGGGTGGTGTCCTTGGTGGTATAATTCTTTTGAGGCCTTCCATAAACGCTTTAATGACAGGTATCCTAAATAGTGAAGTTGAATGGGTAATCTGCAGGTATGCAGATATTGCTGCTAGGTGTATCTTAATGGAAGAGAAGGCCAGGTTCGATTTTTGTAAGTGTAGTAAGTAACCCACTACATCTTTTGGAGATGCGTGTAATGGTTGAATTTGATTATGATGGCAGTAGCAAACAAATCTTTTCCATTTGCTTGCATAGCAGTGTCTAGTGGATGGTCTTCTGGCTTGCTTTATGACTTCCATACATTCTTGTGTGAGGTTTAAGTGTCCGAATTCTAGGATTTCAGGAGCCAGATTGCTAGATTCAGCGATGCTGGGTTTGGATGCCTGATCTGTTGTTTGTGTTGCGTTAACAGATCTGGCCTGTTGGGCAACTTGACGTGGGGTACTACTGATAGGTCTAGCAGTGTTGTGTACCATGGTTGCCTTGCCCACGTTGGTGCTATCAGTATGAGTTTGAGTTTGTTTTGACTCAATTTGTTTACTAGATATGGAAGGAGAGGGAGAGGGGGAAAAGCATACGCAAATATCCCTGACCAGTTCATCCATAGGGCATTGCCTTGAGACTGCCTGTGTGGGTATCTGGATGCGAAGTTTTGGCATTTTGCGTTCTCCTTTGTTGCAAATAAGTCTATTTGAGGTGTTCCCCAACGTTTGAAGTGTTTAGAATTTGGGGGTGAATTTCCCACTCGTGGACCTGTTGGTGATCTCGACAGAGATTGTCTGCAAGTTGATTCTGGATCCCTGGAATAAACTGTGCTATTAGGCGAATGTGGTTGTGAATTGCCCATTGCCATATTTTTTGTGCCAGCAGGCACAGCTGTGTCGAGTGTGTCCCCCCCTGTTTGTTTAGATAATACATTGTTGTCATGTTGTCTGTTTTGACAAGAATGTATTTGTGAGTTATGATTGGTTGAAATGCTTTTAAAGCTTGGAAAACTGCTAGTAGTTCGAGGTGATTTATATGCAGCTTTCTTTGATGTACGTCCCATTGTCCTTGTATGCTGTGGTGATTGAGGTGTGCTCCCCACCCTGTCATGGAAGCATCTGTTGTTATCACGTATTGTGGCACTGGGTCTTGGAAAGGCCGCCCTTTGTTTAAATTTATGTTGTTCCACCATAGAAGCGAGAGGTATGTTAGGCGGTCTATCAACACCAGATCTAGAAGATGACCCTGTGCTTGAGACCATTGTGATGTTAGGCACTGTTGTAAGGGCCGCATGTGCAACCTTGCGTGTGGGACAATGGCTATGCAGGAGGACATCATGCCTAGTAGTTGTAATATCATCTTCGCCTGTATTTTTTGTGTTGGATACATGCGTTGTATAATCTTTTGGAAATTTTTAACCCTTTGTGGACTTGGAGTGGCTATTCCCTTTGTTGTATCTATTGTGGCTCCTAGGTATTGTTGTACCTTGCACGGCAGAATGTGTGATTTTGCATAGTTGATGGTGAAACCGAGTTTGTAGAGGGTTTGTATGACCTGATCTGTGTGGTGTGAGCACCTTGTCAGTGAGTCGGTCTTGATTAGCCAGTCGTCTAGATACGGGAATACGTGTATTTGCTGCCTTCTGATGTGTGCAGCCACTACTGCTAGGCACTTTGTGAAGACTCTTGGTGCAGTTGTTAAACCGAAGGGTAATACTTTGAATTGGTAATGTATTCCTTTGAATACGAACCTTAGGTATTTCCTGTGTGACGGATGTATTGGTATGTGGAAATACGCGTCTTTGAGATCTAAGGTTGTCATGTAGTCCTGTTGCTTTAGCAATGGTAACACTTCTTGTAGCGTGACCATGTGAAAGTGTTCTGATTTGATGTAGGTGTTTAGTGTTCTGAGGTCTAGGATTGGTCTCAGTGTTTTGTCCTTTTTTGGTATTAGGAAGTACAGTGAATAAACTCCTGTGTTTATTTGTGTCTTTGGTACTAGTTCTATTGCGTTCTTTTGCAATAATGCTTGAACTTCTATTTCCAGAAGGTCTGAATGTTGTTTTGATAAATTCTGTGCTTTTGGTGGTATGTTTGGAGGGATTTGTAGAAATTCTATGCAATAACCATGTTGGATAATTGCTAAGACCCAAGTGTCTGTAGTTATTTCCTCCCATGCTTGGTAATACTGACCTATTCTTCCCCCCACTGGTGTTGTGTGGAGGGGATGAGTGACATGTGAGTCACTGTTTGGTTGTAGGGGTTTTGGGGCTTTGAAATTTTCCCCTATTCCTAGGGAATTGTCCTCTGTATTGGCCCCGAAAGCCTCCCCTTTGGTACTGTCCCTGATAGCTGGACGGTGTTGCCTGTGAGGTGCTGGCTTGTGTGGCCTGACCCCGAAACCCCCCTCTAAAGGTTGTTTTGCGGAAGGTGCTGTAAGTGCCTCTGCTCTGCGGGGAGTAGAGTGCGCCCATGGCTTTAGCAGTGTCAGTGTCCTTTTTGAGTTTCTCAATTGCCGTGTCCACTTCTGGTCCGAACAGTTGTTTCTCATTGAATAGCATATTGAGCACTGCCTGCTGTATCTCTGGTTTAAAACCAGACGTTCGTAGCCATGCGTGCCTTCTTATAGTCACAGATGTGTTAATTGTTCTTGCAGCTGTGTCCGCTGCATCCATAGAGGAGCGTATCTGATTATTAGATATGTTCTGTCCTTCCTCAACCACCTGTTTCGCCCTTTTTTTGTAGCTCTTTGGGTAGATGCTCAATGAGGTGTTGCATCTCGTCCCAATGGGCTCTGTCATAGCGCGCAAGTAGTGCTTGAGAGTTAGCGATGCGCCACTGGTTTGCAGCTTGTACTGCGACTCTCTTTCCGGCTGCATCGAACTTGCGGCTCTCTTTATCTGGGGGTGGTGCATCCCCAGATGTGTGTGAGTTGGCTCTCTTGCGAGCTGCTCCTACTACCACGGAATCTGGTGGCAGCTGTGAGGTGATGAAAACAGGGTCTGTGGGAGGTGCTTTATATTTCTTTTCCACTCTTGGTGTTATTGCTCTACTCTTGACCGGCTCCTTGAAGATTTCCTTTGCGTGCCGAAGCATTCCTGGGAGCATAGGCAGGCTTTGGTAGGAGCTATGGGTGGAGGAGAGGGTGTTGAATAAGAAGTCATCCTCGACTGGTTCCGAGTGTAGGGACACGTTGTGGAACTCTGCTGCTCTAGCCACCACTTGTGAGTATGCTGTGCTATCTTCCGGTGGTGAGGGCTTTGTAGGATACGCCTCTGGACTGTTGTCCGACACTGGGGCGTCGTATAAGTCCCAAGCGTCTTGGTCCTGGTCACCTTGGCTCATGGTGGTGTGAGCCGGGGAATGTGATGGAGTTTGTGCCGGTGAAACGTTAGTTACAGGTGGAGGAGAGGGTGGCGGAGTTACCTTTTTCACCATTTTTGTTTGTGGTGCTTGGTCTGACTGAAACTCCAGTCTCCTTTTTCTCCTAATAGGGGGAAGGGTGCTTATTTTCCCTGTTCCTTCCTGTATAAAAATAAGTTTCTGAGTGTGGTCCACTTTGGTGGATTGCAACTCTTCCTCAAATCTATGCTTTCGCATCTGAGAGGACAGTGATTGCTCCTCTGAATAGGAACCGGTAGTTGGGTCGGTTGCAGGTCGTTTTGGCACCGAAACCCTGTCTGTACTCTTTTTCGGCTCCGAGGTGACCTTCTTCTTTTTCGGAGTCGAACCCTCTCGGCGTCGATCTTCGTCGGTGCCGCTGTCTCTGCGTCGAGCAGTTTCGCCTCCGCTATCTCGGCGCGATGTTTTACAGCAGCACTTTCTCGGTCCCGAGAAGGCTGCGTGCCGGTGTCTCGACCGGAGTCGGACGATCTCGGCACCATTTCGGCCTTTTTCGGTGCCGATGGTCGGTCACCGAATTTATGGGTCGAGCCATGGCCTGGTGGCAGTGGCGTCCCCTGGGCCTTGTCACTTTTCTTGTGTGCTGGCTTCGACGTCTTACTCACAGTTTTTTGGTCGTCGAATTCCTCGGAGTCCGATTCATTGATCGAGAAGGGTTCTTCTTCCTCTTGATCCTCGAACTCTTGGTGAGCTGTCGGCGTGGACGCCATCTGCAGTCTTCTGGCTCGACGGTCACGGAGTGTTTTTCGGGACCGGAACGCACGACAGGCCTCGCAAGTCTCTTCACTGTGCTCAGGCGACAGGTTACAGACCAAATGTTGGTCTGTATACGGGTATTTGTTGTGGCATTTAGGACAGAAACGGAACGGGGTCCGTTCCATCAGCGTTGTTTCACACGCGGTCGGGCCGACCAGGTCCCGACGGGGGATCGAAAACTACCCCGAAGGGTACCGGAGCTCTTCACTCTTCAATTCGGTGTCGATTCTAACTAAGCCGATCCCGAACGCAACAATACCGACGTAATTTTCCCGATATTTAGCTAACTTTCCGTTCCGAAACCCGGAGCGAAAGGAACACGTCCGAACCCGATGGCGGAAAGAAAACAATCGAAGATGGAGTCGACGCCCATGCGCAATGGAGACAAAGAGGAGGAGTCCCTCGGTCCCGTGACTCGAAAGACTTCTTCGAAGAAAAACAACTTGTAACACTCCGACCCAACACCAGATGGCGGGCTATGCACAACATGTGTATCTACAGCGACAGATGCCATCGAACACAGTGTTTCCGCCAGCCGTCCCAGCGGAATGCTGGGCCTGGTATTGCCGACAGCTTCACTGCTTGTAAATCGGGCAGTGACCTGTGCGACGGATCTGTGCACGGGGGACCCTGCACTGCGCATAGGCAGTGCAGGGATCCCCAGGGGGGCCCCGGAGCACCCCTTCCGCCAGCCTTTCCCTGGCGGGGGAAACCGCCAGGGAAAGGCTGGAGGAACACAGGTTCTTTATCCAGAGGGGAGCGCTGCTTGCAGCGCTGCCCTGTCGGAAAGAGAACTCCGCCATCGTCAGGCTCCCTGGCGGAGGACCACCTGTGGCGGTCCCCCAGTGTTCGTAATATGGCGGTCCAGACCGCCATGCCGGTGGCAGTCATTTCTGTCACCGCCAGCATGGCGGTCTGGACCGCCATGATCATAATGAAGGCCATGGTGTCATTGTATGGTTTGGCCTGTGCTTATTAGTACGGTATGATACACTGGTCGTTGTATAGCATGAAATGACCTGTCACTGTATGGTGGGGTCAGCATCACTACATAGTATGATGTGACCTGCCATTGTATTGTAAAGTATTGTTAGGGCATGGTATGCTAGGGTAAGATATGGTATATCTTGTTTCTATATGGTACGGTATGGCCTGTGCTTGTTTAGTATGGTAGGGTATGGCCTGTCATTTTATAGTATGGAATGACTTGTCACTGTCCGATATGGTATGATACGGCCTGTCATTGCATAATTTGGTATGGTTGTATAATATGTTATAGCACAGGATGGCAGGTCATTGTATACTAAGGTTTTGTACGGCCTGCCACTGTATAGTATGGTATGGTATGGTATGGTATGGTATGGTATGGTATGGTATGGTATAGCCTGTCATTGTAAAATATGGTGTGGAATGGTATGGTCTGTCATTGTATTGTATGGTATGGCCGGTCACAGTGCACTAAGTTGTTGTATGGTCTGTCACTGTACTGTATAGTGTAGTATGGTATGGCCTGCCATTGTATAGTATGGTATGGTATGACATGTCATTATACTGTATGGTGTGGCCTGTCATTGAATAGTTTGGTACGGTATGGAATGGAAGGGAAGGGAATGGGCTATCATTGTACAATATGGTATGGTGCAGTATGGTATGGTATGGTCTGGTCTGTCACTATAATATTGTATAATATGCCCTGTCATTGTATAGTATAATATCGTATTGTATGGTATGGTCCATCATTGTATAGTATTGCATCATAATCTTTGTTACAAGGTGCAAATTAAGTTATAGGAGAAAGTGCAAATAGTAGTAACCAAATACCTCTACAATATGTTTTAATCACGCTAGAATGTTCTATCCAACTCTTATTCATAAAAAAAAAAAAAAAATTAAAACACATCTTGTTTTTTAATAAAACATTTTAATCACACCCAAGACATTATAAATCACAAAAAACTGTACTGAAAAAGCACTTTGTTACTAACGAGTGGTTACCTAATTGTGAGAGACAAAGCCATTAATGTATTTTGAAATCAAAAAGAAACGGTAACAACATGGGCTTGCTGGTGTTGTGTTATGCTGCACCAAAGAGTAGGAGGGAAGCGGATGAAAGGTAAAAGGGAACAAACAAATGAAACAAACTGTGAAAGCAACAGTGTAGTTAAAACCCAGGAGTTAGAACGCCTAAAAATACATACATTCTTTAGGAAGTGATGCATGTGGAAGAAAAAAATAGGCTGAGACAAAAAGCAAAAGTAAAAGCAAAAGCAAGCGGAAATACAAGCAATACATGATCCATGCTTAGGGGATGGAGGAAACACAAAAACGGAAAGTGAAAGCCAAAGTGGAGCCAGCATGCGCTGAACAAACAGAAGCCAGCAAATATGTCTGACAATGAAGCGAATGAATGGTAAGCAGTGGCAGGACTCTAAGGCTCCTGTATGTGAACAATATGTCTTGCAAGCAATAGCGGATTCTCGGTCTCAGACGAGGCCTAAAAATAGAGCGCAGGTCAATTTAACAAACAACAAGACTGAAAACTGTATCAAATGGGCACAAAATGGTTCCCTAATTGGTGAGCTCTCTCGGGCCGCTGTGAAACTCCGTGGACATCTACCACTAACAGCCACCTAGTCCTAAAGCTTGTGGTGGAATGAGTGCACTTGTTTTTCAGTTGGGGGGTACTGGCACCATTACAGACTCCGGAATGTGGCCTGGGGCCCAGTGGAGGAATACTGGAGAGGAGGACATAGTGAAGGAGGGCAGCTTGGTGAGCAGGTGGAGGCTGTGGCACGAGGGTTGGTGGAGGTCTGCTGCGGCGCGGTCTGGCCGGCAGACACGCAATCAACCCCTCCGGCTGAGCTGCAGTGCACTAGGTGAGTGTGGAGGCGGGAAAGGCCTTTGTGGTAGACCATGGTGCTTAGATTTGGTCCTGGACTTGGTGCAGCCTGCGATCTGCCGCTGCCGGGTCCTGCCACTTCTCGCTCCCTCCACCCAACTTCTGCAGAGAATGATCCGGCGACACGATGGGGATTAGGCTGCAGCCCGTCGCAGCCTGAGGCACGGTCAAGGGTGTGGCCAGTTCTACACCTTTGGCACAGCGATCAGGGTCTTGGGAGGGCAGAGGTGCTTGAACTTGGGCCTAGATTTGGGTGCAACCCACAGTTAACTGCTGCAGGGACCTGCCTTTTCTGTCCCCCTTCCTCTGCGGAGAGTGCACAGGTGACACATTGGGGATTTGGCCATAGCCCTTCGGGCCTGAAGCATGGTCAAGAGCATTGCCAGTTCTACGAATCCAGCCTACCGCTCTGGAGCTTGGTGACCTGGGTGGTAAGAATAATGCAGAGGACAGGGAGCTGATGGTCTTCAAGTCCACAGGGGTGCTCCCTCTGGCTGAAACCGGAGATAAAATGTGAAGGAGGAGTGAGGCTGCCACTATGGGCTCATAGTGTGGGGTGCTTGGGGCCTCTGAACTTTTGCTTGCCTGGAGCCCAGATAATCGAGGACTTTCGGTGAAAATGAGATGAGTGGATACTGCCTCCCCACAGGCTGTGCAGCCAGAAGACGTTCCATGGAGGTCAGTCCTATCTCCATCCTCAGTCGATCGCCTGCCTTAAAAGCAGGGCAGGAAGGCAACTTCCCAAGGGGAGGGTCTGGCGATGTCTTCCCTCCCGAGCTGCAGATTGGTTATGGGTAAAGTGAACCAGTGGGAGTCTGAGCTCCACTTTGATAAAAAAAAACAGGGTGCCACTCTGGAAGGATTCGCAGCAGGCACCTATGAGGCCAAATGACTCAGAGGAGGCGGAGCAGCTCAGGAAGCTGAAAGAGGGCCATAGATGCGGAGATCGACTACCTTACAAAACAGATGGATCAACATGACACAAGACCAACGGAGGTAGAAACCACAATTTCAGATGTGGAGGAATCTGCCAGGGAACACTCTTGCAAGCTGGTCACTCTTTCCAAAGAGCCTGCGAGCTTGCTACTATAAAATTTGATAACGATAATTTGGAAGACCACTCACAGCAAAATAATGTTTAGATTATAGGTGTGGAAGCCGGAGCAGGCACACAAGATGGAAACCTTCTGTAAAACAAATGATTCTTTTGTTTTTTGACAAAAGCAGCATTCTCCCTTGTTTTCATAGTGGACCCCGCCCACACAGCCCTGGCACCGAGGCCTAACCGGGGCAGCCCGCAACCAATTATAGCCCACTTTACTGAACTACCGAGACTGAGACACCATTCTGCGTCTCAACATATCCCATCTGGATCTTCAGTAGTGAAATTCACAGGTGACTTTAACCCAGATTTCACACATATGGTCCAAGAGGCCCGACATTCTTTTCTCAAAACGAAAAAAAACAGTTGTGGAAAATTAAAAATTCAATTTTGTGTCCAGCTAGACTGTGGGTGCAAGCTACCGGTAAGGTACATATTTTTACACAGTCAGAGGCGGCCATAGACTTCCTGGAGACTAGTAAGTAATTACTTAATATCCTTCTATGAAATTTTGCTGATGCCACTCATGTTTTCCTTTTGAGACCTAATTCAATGTTTATGATTTTGGGTCCTCTATTAGTATGGATGAGGAGGTGTTTATCGCCTTGTGTCTATTTTGGCACCTAATGAACAAGTTGCTTACCTTCGATAACGCCTTATCTGGTAGAGATTGAGGGGGTCATTTCGACCTCGGCGATCTTTTGACAAGACCGCCGAGGGTCCGCCGTGTTGAAGACCGCCAGTGGTGGCGGTTTTCCGCTCGGCGTATTATGACTGCTGGCAGCCCTCCGTCCTTTTTCGGACGGAGAGCCGCCAGCAGCCAAACTGGCGGGCGGCGGGGAAGTGGAGGTTGCTCCACCTCCACCGCCACGTCAACAGAACACCGCCCACCGAATCACGTCCTGTGATTCGGCGTGGCGGTGTTCTGTTGGCGTCGGAGCAGCCCCCATGGATCCCGTCCCCTCCCGGAGGATCAACGGACCAGGTAAGGTGATCGTCCGATAGGGGAGAGGGTGGGGGGGTGTTGTGTGTTGTGTGCGTGCATGGGGGTGTGCTTGTGTGTATGTAGAGGGGGTGTATGTAGAGGGGGTGTGTGAGTGCGTGTATGCATGCGGGGGTGCTGTGTGTTTGGAAATGAGTGCATGTCTGTCTGTACGTATGTCTTTATTGATGTGTGCGTGTATGTCTGATTGTGGGTGTGTGCGTATGACTGTGTGTTGCTGTTGGCATGTATGTTGGTGTGTGTGAGGGTATGTGTGTTGGTGATGCATGCATGCGTGTAGGGTGAATATGTGTAATGTAATGTTGGGGGTAGGGGTGGGGAGGGGGGTCCTGCCACCTTTGGGGGTGGCAGGGGTGGTGGGGGGTGTAGGGGAAGGACTCGGGGCGGGGGAGACCCCTATCAGTGCCAGGGAAGGAATTCCCTGGCACTGATAGTGCTCACCGCCATGGATTTCATGGCGGTTCCAAACCCCGTGAAATCCATGACGGTCAGCCGGGTCATGATACCGCCGGCGGTATTGTGACGACCGCCGGGCTGGAGACCCAGGTCTCCAGCCCGGCGGTCGGATCAGAGAAGTGGCGGATGACCATGGCGGTAACCGGCATGGTCATAATTCCCAAATTCTTACCGCCAGCCTGTTGGCGGTAAGATTGCCGCTTCTCCGCCAACCGCCAGGGTTGTAATGAGGGCCTATATCTAGCTGCAGATTCCTTACCTTAGAATTATCCCAGCCGTCAGTCTGGATCCAGAAGATTTTTCGTGAGCAGTACCCTTGTGTGCCGGTAGGTGGTGTCGTTCCATTCTGCGTGCATCGTTGGCCCCGAAGATGAAGTCCACTGCACCTATATAGGCGCCACCCAGGCACACTGACATCAGTTTCTTCTCACAATTTTCCACGGCAGAAGCGCAGATCAATGAAGAACACTTGAAGAACACCGGCCACTAGTGTGGGTAACTAGGGCCCAGAAAGGGATAAAGCCCTGTCCCGAGAAATCTGTTCAGAGCAGGGAGAATGGGTGAGGCGGTAAGGAATCTCCAGCTAGATATTGCCTGAACCAGATAAGGCGTTTCCAAAGGTAACTTGCTCAGCTGATAGATACTTCTAGCTGCAGATTCCTTACCTTAGAATAGATACCTAAGCAATACCATTCCCAGAGGTCGGTCTGTGGACCAATTTCAGACAAGGTTGTCCTTTAGGACCAAACAGGCAAAATGCCGGTCAGGACGGACTGACTGTCCAGGCAATAATGTTTGGTAAGTGTGTGCCGGGAGGCCAAAGCTGCTGCCAGGGAGATATCCAGGACTGGAACTTCCCGTGCTTATGCAGTTATCACAGCTTTGGTTCTGGTGGAATGAGCTTCTTAGCCAATGAGTAGCATATTTTAATGAGGAGCATGACCCATCAGGAAATGGTCCTTTTCTGCACAGCACAACCCATTTAAGCTCTGACATTCCCCAAAAAGAGTTGATCGTCCACCTGGAATTCCCATGTGCAGTCAAGGTAGAACAACAATACATGTTTGAGGTCCAGGCAAAGGAGAGGCTTCTCATCCTTGGAAGGGTAGGAGTGTAGAAACCAGGCAAGGTGATGGACTGACCTACATGAAAGAAAGGAGGACTGTGTGCAAAGCACTACCTTGCCAGGATGGATGGATAAATAGAAAATAAACACAGATGTTATAGCCAGGAGGAAATCTGTTTGATGGTGAGTGAGTAACTGCAAGGGACAACTGTGAAGCAGCTCAAAGGGAGCGCACATTAAGAATGTAAGCACTAGATTCAAGTTCCACTGAGGCATGATAAAAGAAGAAGGATGATAAAGATGACCTAAACCTTTCAAGAATCTATGTACAACACATTTGAAAAGAGAGAGCTGATCAGGTAATCAGAAGAATGCAGAGATAGCAGAAAGATTCCTCTTTACGATCAGAGCCCTGCTGGGCAAGGAGATTGACTCAATAGAAGAACCTGAGAAAGAGGGGCAGAAAGGAGACTAACATTTCTGTTGGAACACCACGGCAGAAATTTCTTCCAACAGCAGGCGTATACTGTCTTGGTAGAAGAACGCCTTCCTGACATGATAGCATCACAGACTTCTGGAGGAAGGCCAAAGGCTGTCAACTGCTGCCGCTCAATCTCCATGCAAGAAGGCAGAGACTGGACAGATTCAGGTGGAGAAACCTCCACTGCTGACACAGAAGATCTTCCCGAAGTCACCCTGCTCAGAGGTTCGATTGCCATGCTCAGTTGCTCGGGATACCAGACTCTCTGTGCCAAATCCAGAGCCACAAAGATGACTTGGGCCCAGTCATTCCTGATATTCTTGTGAACTCTGGGCAGGAGTGCTATGGACAGTAAGGAGTACAGGAGGCATGAGCTCCACTGGAGCTGAAAAGTGTCTCTGGGCAAGATCCGCCTTGGAAACTCCAATGCAAAAAACTTTTGACAAACTTCTGACACTGCACATTCTCGGCAGAGGCAAGCAGATCTTGCCAAGCCTCTCCCTACTGTTGAAAAAGACCATGCGCCACCTCCAGATGGAGATGCCATTCATGATCCGCTAAGCATTTTCGGCTGAGTTCATCCGCTCTGGTGTTCAGAGACCCAGCCAGATGTTGAACCACTAGGAATATGGCCTGCTGTTCCAGCCATGTCCAAAGGATAGTCTCTTTACAAAGGGTCCGCAAGCCCATACTGCCCTGCTTGTTGCAGTACCACATGGCAGTGGTGGTGTCTGTGAACACCTGTACCATCTTTCCCTTGATGGAGGGAAGAAAGGCTTTTAATGCTGGTCAGATCGCATGGAGCTCCAGCATGTTGATGTGGTGTCCCGATTCCACCGGAGACCAGACCTCTCTGATCTCCACTTCTCCCAGATGGCTGCCCCATCCTAGGAGCTTTGCATCTGTCACTACTGCAAGATCCATTTGAGGAAGGAAGAGGGGTCTTCCTCTAGCCCAATCGCAGTTCGTTAACCACTACTGCAGATCTTTCACAGTTCCCTCTGGATCTGGACCATGTCAGAAAGATTCCCCTGATGCTGTGCCCACTGGAACTTCAAGTCCCACTGCAGAGCCCACAAATGCCAACTAGAATGTGCCACCAAGCAGGATGCAGGAGACCATGAGGGCCAGTAGCCTCAGAGTCAATCTCACCTAAATCCAGGGTAGAGGGTGAAACATCAGCATCATAGCCTGAATATTTTGGGCTCACTGCTCGGGAGGACAAGCCTGAAAATGCACTATCTCGGACCAGCTACAATGAAATAGACCGTCTGAGAGGGAGTCAGGTGTGAGTTTGGCAGGTTTATAGAGAACCCCAGCTAACCCAGAAGGTTCTATGTAGTCTGGAGGTGGGAGAGGACAGCCTGGGGAGAGCCTGCCTTCAACAGCCAGTCATCGAGATAGAGGAAGACTAAAACCCCTCATATCTGCAGATGAGCTGCAACCACCATGAGCTGCAACCACCACCATCTCCTTGGAGAACTCCTAAGGGGGGCTGCCAAGGGGGAGCACAGGGAACTGAAAGTGCTCATGACCTACAGCAAGTAACATCTATGGGCAGGCAGGACAGAGATGTGGAAATAAGCGTCCTGCAAGTCCAACGCTTCCATTCAGTCTCCTGGGTCCAGCCAGCGCAAGCATCTTGAGGAAGAGATTGAGGGCTTGTAGGTCTATGATAGGGTGAAGACCCTTGTCTGTTTTGGGAACCAGAAAGTAGCAATAGCAGCCTACTTCTGGCACTGGAACCCGCTCTATGCTCCCCTTGGCCGAGAGGCAAAACTTCCTCATGGAGAAGTGACAAATGATTCTCTGTTATCCGATCGTAAGGTAGCAGCATGTATGGAGAAGTAGTCCCAAAGGGGAGTGAGTAGCCCCTTCAGACTATCTGCAAAACCCACTTCTCTGAAGTAATGGGTTTCAGTGGAGCAGGTGATGGTGAATCCTGCTGCCAACGGCTCTAGGTGGGGAGGAAGCAGACTGGGAGGGTTTAGAGGCTGTGCGGAGAGGTTGGGGGAGTCTGATCAGTCTGCTAGACACCTGAGCCACAAGGCCGGTGGGTCCCACGGTCTCGGCCATGCAGAGACTGTGCAGCATGCGCAGCATGATGGCTGGACGGGAATTGGTGCGGTTGGTAACCCCTTCCTTAGGTATGACAGGGGCAAAAGACAGACTGGGGGGAAACGAGGGGGCCACTGCAAGGCTCGACCCTGGCCGTAGCATGAGAATCCTTGAAGCGCTCGAGTGCTGAGTCTGGCTCATCTCCGGAGAGACGGGTGCCATCGAAGGGCATGTCCATCAACAGTGCCTGGACATCACCCGAAAAGCCAGACGTCCTAAGCCAGGAGTAGCTCTGCCTAGCGAGTCGGTTGTGTCAAGTACGCAACAAATTGTGAACTTTGCTGCATCTCTCCCATGGGCAGTAGCCTGAGAAAGTAAAGTCATGTGGTTTTCACTGACCGAAAATGCAAGGCTAGTGAAAGAAAATGTGTTCCCAAAATGAATCCAACCTTTTGGAGTCCCTATCCGGGGGAACGGTAGGAAATGCACGTTGATAAGTGGAGGCTTAGACTACTAATCTCTGAGATGGGGTGTTTCACCAGGAAACTTGGGTCGTCAAGTGCGGAGTGATGGTGGCAGGCTATCATCCTGTTCACAGGAGCTTCTGTGCTGGATTTGGACAAGGTGCCCAATAGGAAGCCAGTGAGCACATCATTGAACGGGAACAGGGGTTCTGAGGTGGAAGCTCCTGGTTGCAGCATTTTTGTCAAGAGATTAGTCTTGACGGCCACAGAGGGTAGTTGAAGGTCCAGCCCCTCAGCTGCCCTCCTCACCACCATTGCATAAGAACCTCTCTCCCCGGTAGCCATGGTAGGGGGAGAAAGCATGCCAGTATCTGGAGATGTGTCCAGTCCGCTGGCTTCACCCACGTCCATACGCCAGTCCATAGGGTTGGTATTCTAAAGCGTCCAGCGACCCCTTCCATTCTTCCACGAAGGCCCGGCTCGGTGAGATAGAGCTTAGGATCCGAGCGAGGGGGAAAAGCCCCTGCCAATGCCAGGGAATGTCCATCCAGCTCCATGTCAGAGTCAAGCGTGACAATGGGAATAGCTCTGCGGGTGGGTGCCAGCAGAGGCGTCGGCATCAGGGCAGGTGCTGGGGAAGGTCAAGGTGGTACGACCGGTGCCGGTCCAGATACAGGACTGGATCCCTGACAGCCCATCGCACCAAAGCCTTGGAACCCGATGGGGTCTTCTCTGACTCCGCAGGGCCCGAAGGCACCCCAGCAGAGCCTGACTGCCCAAAAATGAGTTGCATGGACTCATAGAACTCTAATTTGGGCAGTGGTCGATCCTACTCCCGCAAATTCAGGGAGGCGTGGAGTTACTCCAGGCACAGGTTCCACAGAACAAGGTATAGAATGACAACGCTCGGTTCTTGCGTCGGCCGAGGAGAAGTCAAAAAGCGCTTCGACTTTTTAGTTTTCTTCTTATGCCTCAACTTACCCAATAGCACAGAGGACTTCGAATGGGATAGGATGACGACAACTTCGGACTCTATGACCGGTCCAGAGACCTTCCTCTCAACCAAGACCTCAACCTGCGGGAAGTCGCATGCCGGGCCACCATCAACTCTAAAGACCGCTCCCTCAAAGCCTTTGGATGCATGACCCGGTACTTGGAGCACAACTTTGAGTCATGGTCACGCTCTACACACCACAAACACAAAGTGCAGATCCGTCACTGACATTGCCAGTTGAAAGGACCCACAGGGCTTGAAACCCATCTTCCTGGAAGACATCCCTTGACACACCAGGAGAAAATTATCAAAAAACTGTTCAACAAAAGTCGAAAAAAGACTAATAAAAAAAGACAGAGGGGTAGCTCTCTTCGGATCAGCGCTAACTGGTGCAGAAAGTATTTAGGGACCACGATGTGATCTCCAGTGCAGAAGATGCCGACGACAGACGTGAAGACGATTTATGCCACCTACCAGCATGCAGGGGTACTGAGCACCCGCAGAAAATCTTCCGGATCTAGTCTGATGCCTGGGGAGAACTCAGAGGTAAGGAACTGCAGCTAGAAGTCTCTATCAGATATTTATAACTGCCCCCCCCCTTCTTGAAGTGAATTGGAGCAATACGTTATGGTAAAAGACTAGTTTTGATCAACTGAAAGCAGGCCAACCCATTTGCTTTAAGAAACAAGGAGTTATTCTTCACTTATTTCTAATATGTCTTCAATGGTTGTTGCTCTGGCAGCTCAAAGTGGGAACTGTATCAGTATTAGGGACTACTTTATTGTGCTTATATTTACTATGAGTTCTGATACTGCTTTTCATATGTAAGTATGGTTCATAAAATCACTATGAATTCTGAAATGCTGTGTCCCTGCTCGGAGTTCTAAACCACAATATCAAGTGACACTATCTGCTTCAGAGCATATTTTTTTGTATTTTATTTCTTAAAATTGTGGCTGTTGTGATTTAGTCACCAGTGCATCAGTAGTTTGCTTTACCTTAACAGCCATTCTTTACATTGCAGGTGAATTATCCTATTCTATGCTGATCGTAGAATCATCTGTAGGACAGAAATTAAGAATTCCACAAGAAAATAATTCCACATCTGACAATGGCAAGAGCAAAATAAATGTTTTGAATGACTCTAGGTTAAATCTACAATGAATTTGAGTCTCAGTCGATTAAGTAAACTAGATGACAAAAATGTCCCACAGTCGATGACACTTAATTCCAACTGCCTTCTACCTACTGTCTCTTAGGTGGCTGATAGTTAACAGCCCATAAAGACTACAGGAGTCCAGCCAACGGCCAACTGATATTGCCTGGAGAAGGAACAGAGGACTCTTTGATCATCAAAAACTATATGAGAGCTCTCTTACTTTTGGTTGTAAACAACTTAGGGAAAACTACTGAAATCATTGAAAAAACACTTGCAGTCCCAAGCAGTGATGGTGTTTGAGGAACGGTGGAAAAGGCATCATGCCAAAAGGAGTCAGTGGTGAATCTTATTAATAGGGTGGACAATAAAAAAGGCTGACAAGAAACAATTCACCTGCTGTAACTACAGCGCTCCAGGGTTGGTATCTTTCATAGATTCACAAGCTTGAATCATTACTTGTCATCGAGCTAGGAGTCTCACAGTGTTTACAATAGTAGTAGGTGCCACTGAGAAGGACCTACCTTTGTGTAGACAGCCAAAAATCATAACAAGTTAGTCAATCCTCCTGAAACGGCTATTTCTGCCAATACAGGTATAGATATTTGATCATGTAAACAAAATGTACAGATTTCTCTACTGTACTTGTCAGATTTTGGAAAAAGACTATACTACCACAGTGTTCTACTGGAAAGTCCACTGAAACTACAGGATGGGCTTTGGATCTGCCACCAGGACTACTCAGTCCTTGCCAAAAACATGAAAAGCTCCCTGACAGTAAAGGCCTCAATCCACAGACCCTTTTAGTCAACTCCACCACCATAGAAATGCTATCTCTTGCCTAGGGTACTGGTTTGAACAGGTTTCTTGAGCTGCAGCTCAACCACAATGAATTCCCATCTGACCACTGGAAGACACACCAACAGCAATGATCTGTAGAGGCCCTTGAGGAACTCCTTGCTTAGTTAGCTCAAGCAAGTCTGGAAATATGTGACACAGTGAGATGTTACTGCATGCAGTAATGTCGTTAATTATGATCTGGAATGAGCACATATTTACTGACACTCCACTTGTGTTGGAAAGCAAAGCAAGCTGGCTTGCTTGTACTGGTTGTCCTCCTCTGTGGATCTCTCCTTTAAAGCCACAAAGTCTGTATGTGGGCATTATGCCTACAAAAAAAGTCATTTTCATAGGTATATTTATTCACCTATCCACAGCTACTACCATCACACTCTCTTACTAGTAGAGGTATACATTTCCGTCTCAAATTTCCCAGGGATCAAGCTAGGTTTTACAAGTAGATCTACAGCACTGATTAAATTAGGTGCATTCTTCTCACGTTACAGCTTTCTATCATTACATCCTCAAAGTGAGAGTAGTCCTTGATATGTAAATGAAAATTTGAATTCATAAAACAGGTTACGCTTCAGAACCAACTGCTGAATTTAAAAAGTTGATTTTAAACACTTCTCAGATCAAACAGAGATTTAAGCTTTCCTGACATCTGTCCCGAGATTTACGCTTCCCACATCTGACTTTGCCTTTATATTTACGTCCCGTATGGAACTGACTTTCCCCGCCCCAAAATTATGTACACAAAATCAGTGATTCCCTCTGAAATAAGAGATGGAGTGACAATAGCTAATTCAACCCAGAACAAACAGCAATGGTGGTACATGGGTTCCTCAAGAGAAACATGCTGCTCTGGAAAATACTTTGCAGGGGATAACGTTCTTTGGAGACCCAAACTAACTAGAAGACTCTTTTAATGCTTAAAAAGAAGGAGGGTCCCATTATGAAGCTGGAGGAATGACAGCACAAACATCCTTAGTAAATACAAACAAGCCATCATCATTCCTATTGACCGAAATACACTTCATTCTCACAATTTGCAACTGATTACTTTTTTAAAGAGCTCACCTGATGAAACTGGCAATGTACACGTTGACAAAAGTCGCCATCAAGTACTGGCAATCAAAACGGTCCATAATCCCTCCGTGGCCTGGGATGGTATTGGCAAAATCCTGTAAATATAAGAAACAAAACAGTAAGGCATGGTGGATAGCAATATACGGTCCTAGCAAATTCTACACACTTGTAACATATGAGAACAAGGAGAAACAAAGTGCAGTGAATTATTTGTATTTATTTTACACAACTAAAAAAAACAAGGAAACACAGGCATATGAGCTAAATTACATTACTTTTCTTTGGGATTAACATGGCTTTCTTTCAGGAGGTAGACACTTCCTCTTGTTTATAATTGTTTTTACACCGGAAACTTAGCACATCTTAAAAAAATGCTTTTGCTTTTTAATAGGTCTCAGGGGGGCAACACCTATCTCACCAGAAGTGACTGGACACCACACCAAGTCGGCACAATTTAAAAATATTACTGCAACTGTCACAACCTGACAACCTGAATTTGCAGTAAAATAGATTAGCTCAAATGCACAAGGTCACGCTCACTGTGTTTCTCTGGCACACAGGAAATTTGAGAGACATTCCAACAACTCAGGTTTTTGGGCAAGCTGGCACAGTAAGTTATGAAAACGGTGCAGATGTCACATGGTAAACAACCTAGATGAGGTGCAGGGGAAAAATGTACAGCCAATACCAAAAAGCAAACCAAGAGAAAGCAAAGTACAGTGATCAGCAGAACCACAGAATGACTACCACCAACAACATGTGAGAATATATAAGAATAGGAGACGGGCAACGGCCCCAACAGAATTGTTAGTTCAGAAGGAACACTGCAGCTTTGTGTATTTCACCTGGAGGGTTCACCTGCAACCAGTAAACTCTCAAAGTGAAAAACCATGACAAACATGCTGGATTTGTACAGTAAGTCTGATTCACAGATTTTATTATCCAAAATCTCAGAACTCTTGTTAATCACCCCGGACGACTATCGGAATTAAAGGGGTCAACACTAATCTTCTGGGTTAATTCTGGAGGATGACATACTGGGCTGCTCACAATGAAGGCTCAGACAGAGTTTAGCAGATCTGACTTATTCCTGGAGCCATCCTCAGGTAGTGGAGCTAGAACTAACAGTAATGGGAGCATCACACATTCCCCAACCTAACATATACGCAAGGTGAATGATTAATGATTTCCATGGTACAAAATATAATCATAATAACCACTAAGAAAATACAGCTAGTGGCTTTGAGTGTAGCTGTTAAAGACCATTAGGTCCAATAAGTGGACAATATAAAATAATATATATTGTGTGCCCTTGGTCCTGATTTAAGAACAGGTTTGCCCTCACAAATGGGGTTTCGACTTGAAATCTCCACATAGCAATACCTCGCAAAGAGAAAACAAATGGGGCTGTTAAAAGGGCATCAATGCTTCCGTGTGAAGACTATGTATCAATATTTCACAACGCCTACTGTGGTAAGTATGCTCTTTCTAGTGGATACTCCATCTAACCACAGATTTCTCATCTTTAGAATATTCCCATAGGCACCAGAATGGATCCAGACGTTTTCACAACTATTTAGAGCACGTTGACCCAGGGCTGTACCCGTACCACCATAAAAGTAATACAGTGACACCACATAAAAGGGCCACCCCTGCACACCAACATCAGTTTTATGCTTCACAATTTCTGCAACCTCGAATGCAAAGCATGAACAATTGGAGGTACCAGTGCGCAGATCTCTAATTTGAGACCTTCACGATAAATAGGAGATCACTCCACAGAACAGGAAGATGGAAGGGCAGTGAGAAATCTACGCTTAGATAGTGTATCCACCAGAAAGAGCGATACTGCAGGTAATGAAACTTGTGCTTCCAATGGATACTTCTGAAAAGCAGATTCCTCACCTTTTGAATACATACCAAAGCAATACCAGTGGGCGGTCGGTGGACTGAGCTCACACTAAAAAGTACTACAGAACTGAACTGGATAACTGCCCTTCCCAGAGGACCTGGCTGCCAACGCAATAGTGCTTTGCACACTTATTTATGGGCATCCACATTGCAGCCTGACAGCTGTGAAGAACAGGCACTTTGCATGCCAATTAAGTGGTAGCAGGCAGCCTTGGCCCTGGTGGAATGAGCCCTCAGCCCTCCAAAAGGCTGCTTTTTGGCCACTGCATAGGACTATCCACCTTGATAAGTTATTTTTCTGCACCACCTTACCCTTTTTTCCTCTTCAGAACCTCCACACAAAGCTTATCATCCACCCGATGGTGTTTGATGCAATGGGCGTTAAAGATTAAGGCTCTTTTGGTGTCCAGCCAATGGAGTCTCTCCTCCTCTTTCCAGGGGTAAAACAGAGCAAAGAATGCTGGGAGGGGATTGACTGCCCAATGTGAAAAGGAGTCATGAATTTTGGTAAAAAAGACCACCCTGGTCCTCAACACCAGTCTGTCAGGGGAAAGGGTAGTGTAGGGATGCCACACCAAGAGAGTCTGGAGCTTACTCACATGTTGAACTGAACTGATCTAAATGATAAAGACAGTTCTGAGAACCAGAAGAAGCAATAGGCAGTTGTGCATTTGCTCCAAGGGAGTGCACATATTACCTTCAAAAGTGCCCACTAAAGGACCTTGTTGGGCCAAAGACAGAGCGAACAATGAAATACCCAACAGTTTGGTTTGTAATGGGTCATGTTGAGGACTCTGCACCAGGCCACAAATTTGGCTCATTGCCCAGTGTAAATGGATTTTGAAGAGTGGCGCCTGACAGCGTGATTGAAATCCACTTCAGGTGGCAAATCAAACACAGTCAACTGCCACGCATGGAATTGAAGATAGTGTAGGTTCAGGTGCAGAACCCTACATCTGCTGCTGTGACAGAAGATCCTCAAGCAGTAGCCTGATGCTCATGCTCAGAAGTTCAGTGTACCACACTTTCCAAGCCCAATCCTGAACCACTAGGATGGTCATGCCTGATCTTCAGAACTCTGGCCAGCAGAGGCAGGACCTGAAAGTCATACAGGAGTCCCATGCTTCACTGTAGTCTGAATGTGTCTCCTAGAGAGACCGTTTTCAGGGACACTGTGAGAAAGTAGCCTCTTTCTAGCCTTGTTACCCCCACTTTTGGCCTGTTTGTGAGTGTATGTCAGGGTGTTTTCACTGTCTCACTGGGATCCTGCTAGCCAGGGCCCAGTGCTCATAGTGAAAACCCTATGTTTTCAGTATGTTTGTTATGTGTCACTGGGACCCTGCTAGTCAGGACCCCAGTGCTCATAAGGTTGTGGCCTATATGTATGTGTTCCCTGTGTGATGCCTAACTGTCTCACTGAGGCTCTGCTAACCAGAACCTCAGTGGTTATACTCTCTCTGCTTTCCAAATTGTCACTAACAGGCTAGTGACCAATTTCACCAATTCACATTGGCATACTGGAACACCCTTATAATTCCCTAGTATATGGTACTGAGGTACCCAGGGTATTGGGGTTCCAGGAGATCCCTATGGGCTGCAGCATTTCTTTTGCCACCCATAGGGAGCTCTGACAATTCGTACACAGGCCTGCCACTGCAGCCTGAGTGAAATAATGCCCACATTATTTCACAGCCATTTTACACTGCACTTAAGTAACTTATAAGTCACCTATATGTCGAACCTTCACCTGGTGAAGGTTGGGTGCAAAGTTACTTAGTGTGTGGGCACCCTGGCACTAGCCAAGGTGCCCCCACATCGTTCAGGGCAAATTCCCCGGACTTTGTGAGTGCGGGGACACCATTACACGCGTGCACTATGCATAGGTCACTACCTATGTATAGCGTCACAATGGTAACTCCGAATATGGCCATGTAACAAGTCTAAGATCATGGAATTGTCACCCCAATGCCATCCTGGCATTGGGGAGACAATTCCATGATCCCCCGGGTCTCTAGCACAGACCCAGGTACTGCCAAACTACCTTTCCAGGGGTTTCACTGCAGCTGCTGCTGCTTCCAACCCCTCAGACAGGTTTCTGCCCCCCTGGGGTCCAGGCAGCCCTGGCCCAGGAAGGCAGAACAAAGGGCTTCCTCAGAGAGAGGGTGTTACACCCTCTCCCTTTGGAAAAAGGTGTCAGGGCTTGGGAGGAGTAGCCTCCCCCAGCCTCTGGAAATGCTTTGATGGGCACAGATGGTGCCCATCTCTGCATAAGCCAGTCTACACCGGTTCAGGGATCCCCCAGCCCTGCTCTGGCACGAAACTGGACAAAGGAAAGGGGAGTGACTACTCCCCTGACCTGCACCTCCCAGGGGAGGTGCCCAGAGCTCCTCCAGTGTGCTCCAGACCTCTGCCATCTTGGAAACAGAGGTGCCGCTGGCACACTGGACTGCTCTGAGTGGCCAGTGCCAGCAGGTGACGTCAGAGACTCCTCCTGATAGGCTCTTACCTGTGTTGCTAGCCTATCCTCCTTCCTAGGTAGCCAAACCTCCTTTTCTGGCTATTTAGGGTCTCTGCTTTGGGGAATTCTTTAGATAACGAATGCAAGAGCTCATCAGAGTTCCTCTGCATCTCTCTCTTCACCTTCTACCAAGGAATCGACCGCTGACTGCTCAGGACTCCTGCAATACCGCAACAAATTAGCAAAGACGACTACTGCAACCTTGTATCGCTGATCCTGCCGCCTTCTCGACTGTTTTCCTGGTGGTGCATGCTGTGGGGGTAGTCTGCCTCCTCTCTGCACTAGAAGCTCCGAAGAAATCTCCCGTGGGTCGACGGAATCTTCCCCCTGCAACCGCAGGCAACAAAAGACTGCATCACAGGTCCTCTGGGTCCCCTCTCAGCACGACGAGCGTGGTCCCTGGAACTCAGCAACTCTGTCCAAGTGACTCCCACAGTCCAGTGACTCTTCAGTCCAAGTTTGGTGGAGGTAAGTCCTTGCCTCCCCACGCTAGACTGCATTGCTGGGTACCGCGTGATTTGCAGCTGCTCCGGCTCCTGTGCACTCTTCCAGGATTTCCTTTGTGCACAGCCAAGCCTGGGTCCCCGACACTCTAACCTGCAGTGCACAACCTCCTGAGTTGTCCTCCGGCATCGTGGGATCTTCTTTTGTGACTTCGGGTGAGCTCCGGTTCACTCCTCTTCGTAGTGCCTGTTCCGGCACTTCTGCGGGTGCTGCCTGCTCCTGTGAGAGCTCCCTGTCTTGCTGGGCGCCCCCTCTGTCTCCTCATGCAATTGGCGACATCCTGGTCCCTCCTGGGCCACAGCAGCATCCAAAAACCCTAACCGCGACCCTTGCAGCTAGCAAGGCTTGTTTGCGGTCTTTCTGCGTGGGAACACCTCTGCAAGCTTCTTCACGACATGGGACATCCATCCTCCAAAGGGGAAGTTTCTAGCCCTCTTCGTTCTTGCAGAATCCACAGCTTCTACCATCCGGTGGCAGCTTCTTTGCACCCTCAGCTGGCATTTCCTGGGCATCTGCCCAATCTCGACTTTGTCACGACTCTTGGACTTGGTCCCCTTGTTCCACAGGTACTCTTGTCCGGAAATCCACTTTGGTTGCATTGCTGGCGTTGTTCTTTCTTGCAGAATTCCCCTATCACGACTTCTGTGCTCTCTGGGGAATATAGGTGCACTTTACACCTACTTTTCAGGGTCTTGGGGTGGGCTATTTTTCTAACCCTCACTGTTTTCTTACAGTCCCAGCGACCCTCTACAAGCTCACATAGGTTTGGGGTCCATACGGTATTCGCATTCCACTTTTGGAGTATATGGTTTGTGCTGCCCCTATACCTATGTGCTCCTATTGCAATACATTGTAACTTTACACTGCTTGCATTACTTCCTTTTGCTATTACTGCATAATTTTGGTATTGTGTACATATATCTTGTGTATATTTGGCATCCTCATACTGAGGGTACTCACTGAGATACTTTTGGCATATTGTCATAAAAATAAAGTACCTTTATTTTTAGTATATCTGTGTATTGTGTTTTCTTATGATATTGTGCATATGACACCAGTGGTATAGTAGGAGCTTTGCATGTCTCCTAGTTCAGCCTAAGCTGCTCTGCTAGCTACCTTTTCTATCAGCCTAAGCTGCTAGACACCTCTTCTACACTAATAAGGGATAACTGGACCTGGTACAGAGTGTAAATACCCCTTGGTACCCACTACAAGCCAGGCCAGCCTCCTACAGACACCAACATTCAGATGTTTTGACACACTGCACTCTCAACTAACTGAAACAATCCAGCCAAGGCTGTGCCCACAGTCAGACGATTTCTGTGACACCTGGGGATGCAATAGTCATTCATCATCTGTCAGGCGTCACCAGCTGAGCATGTCTGTCCTGGCGCTCAAAAGATTCGCAAGGTGGTTCACAGTGAAGGAGATGCTTGGATGCCCCAGCCAACTCCAGAAGCATAGCACTTACTGGTATGGGACCTAGGACCCCACTCTGCCCTGTGGGACTGCAGGACAGGCACATGAAAGTACATGTTCCACAGGCCCAAGGCAACCATCGAGACGCCCTGATCCAGGGCAGACAGAACTTGGGCTAGATTGAGCATTTTTAATTTGTGCTTCTGAATTAAGGCATTTATAAGGCGAAGGTCTAAAATAGGATAAAACCCCCTGTCTTTCAGCACAAGGGAATGGTCGCCCTGTCCCTACTTCTGAGGCTGGGACTCTAAATGGACCGTATTTCCAGTAGAGCCTGGACCTCTTGCAGCAAGATGGATAGGTGCTTCTCTGAAAACCATCATAATGTGGGAGAAAGCTGTGGTGGGCTGAAAAGAAATGGGAGGGCGTAACCCTGATGGACGATGTGGAGGATCCTTCTGCAAGATATGTTAGACTGCCACCCTAGGAGGAAAGGACTAATCCTGCCTCCCACACAGTGGATGTTTGACTCTAAGAGCAAACTAAGGCAGCTTGGATGCTGATGCCACAGAGGCAGGAGACTTGTGTGCCTGGTGATCTCTGTGATGCCTGCTAGAGTAGCTTCAGAAGGGTCAAAATGGATGAGGAAATTACCAAGCAAGGATGGAAATGTACAAGTCAGCTGCCGTTACTCTGCTTTCTTTAAAGCGTTCATTGACATAATCAGCCTTTTCACAAAATAGGCAGGACCCATCAAAAGGCATATCCATAATAGATGCCTGCATGGCTCCATAAAAGCCAATGGATCACATCCATGCATGGGTACAGAGCACCCCACCAGTGTCCACCACTCGCCCCATGCAATCAGTAGTATTCAGGCCAGCATTAATGACATATTTAGCAACAGACTGCCCATCCTGAATTACTTGAGCTAAAGAGGCTCCAAACGCCTCTGGGAGCAAGAACTCGCATCAAGATCTCGCTGCAAGCTCGGCGGCCAGATCTTGCTGGCCACGTCCAAGAGGGCATGTGTATTGCAGCCTAATAGGCAGACTGTACTGACAGTATTAACAGGACCTCAAGGCCAAGATGGCCCAAGAGAACATTTGCTTCCCGATTGCCTCAATCCTTTTAGATTGAGTCACAGGGAATGCATTTAGAATATTTTTTTCTGGTAGCAGCCTGGACCACCAAATCCACAGGAGTAGGATGTTGCGTAAGAAAATACGCGTCACCGGGCACCAGTCTGCAGTGTTTAGCAGCCTGCCGGAGCCACAGTGTGTAGAAGCAGAGTTTAGCCCAAACACCCATAAAGGTATCAGTCAGGGCTTAATAAAATGGACGCAAGAGCTCAGGCTGGGCTTGTCCAGGGTACAAAACCTCAGTAAGGACATCTTTCTTGACTTTATTAGTAGGCGGCTGTAGGTCCTGAACCTAAGCTGCACATCTAATGACTATGGCAAAGGAAGCACTCTCTCTTTTGGGGGTCAAACCAATCCTGTATCAGGGGAAGTATCAAGCCCACTGCCTTCCTGTAGACAAATAGATAGATAGATAGATAGATGATAGATAGATAGATAGATAGATAGATAGATAGATAGATAGATAGATAGATAGATAGATAATCGTAATATTGGGGTAAATCATTATCATCATTATCAGGTGGAGTCAAACTCTGGTAAGAATCCGAACTAAAAAGATGATGGAGCTTCTGAGAAAACCACAATGGTAGATGGAGATTTTTGTCTGAATTAGATCATACAGGAAACAGGTGTGCCGGAGGGGAGTCAAAGCGTTACCACGGCCTGGGTTGAGATCTATTCAGCTCGGGTCAGACACCGGAGTTGGAAGGGTTCGAACACCAGTGCTGGCCATGTCGCACCAATGTTGATAAAGAAGGGACCAGTGCAGGTCTTTGAGCCGTAATAGAAGTCAGCACTAAACAGATGCATAACTCAAAGCAGCTTCTGGAGGCACAGAGAGCACATTAGAATGTGTTAACCCAACTGGAGCCTCCTATGCATCTTTGGGGTGCAAAAAAGAGCCAGAGGGTCAATAGTCTGGCAAAAATAAGCAGCAGGGCCTTCTTAAAGGCTTCTAGCTGCTAAGGTATCGTAGATGGCCCAGGAAATTCGAGGGGCATTGGAAGCTGTTGTGGAATCAAGTCTTCAGTTGGGGGATCAGGTAGGAAATCGTTTGGCACCTTCATGCCTTCTAAATTTCTCATTGGACAGAGACTGGCGGGAAACAGTCATGTCCCACTGTAACTTCTTATGCTTTTTCATTCAACTTTGATTACAACTTACCAGATGAAGATCTGTCATATAAACAGCCTTGAGAGCATGCAGCAAGTCTGTGCCCTCCACTTAGAACGGGACTTAAGCAAGGTCTATGACTTCTTTCGAAACTCTGCAATCTACAGCTTCACTTCATGGTCTTGGGTCACCTTCGGGTCCATGCTAGCACATTCTTTGCACAACTTAGAATCGTACCCTGACCACAAGCACCAAAGGCACACCTTGGGTGGGTCCATTATCGACATCTGTTTCCAACAGTCACAGCAAGGTGGGAACCATGTAGTCTTTGGTGGGCACAGTGGAAAGAAAATTTGAGAGAACATGACATCTGATGGAAAAGTAAGCATGGCCCAGGGTCTACGTTCAAAGGCGTGGAAAGAAAGGAACTAACGTCAGCAGACAGAAGTCAGTTCTGGGGCGGAATAAGATCAACAAGGAGCTAGACAGCAACTCCTAGTGGCTAGCAGAAGCACTACTGTGAAACCTCTGAATCCAGTCTGGCGCCTGGGGAATATTCCACAGTTGAGGAATCTGCAGGTGGAGATATCCATCAGAACCAGTCCTTTGACACCAAGACATTAAAAAGGTGGTATCCATTTGCAAAGTTGAAACTGTTTGTGAGCGAAGACTTCCACTTTGAAAATTTGGGCTATGGTGATCAGGGAGTGCGGACTGCTGTTCTGGGAACCAGGGAGTGACCCCCAGGCCTTGCATTATGGCAAAGGTTTTGGAGAATCGGCTGTCTCCTAAAGTACAGAAACTGCCATAGATGTGTTCTACAAAACCAAATGTAATACTGGAGCTCTGATGTCTCTCACAGACCTCCATCACTTGACTCCCCACACTCATTCACTTGGATCTGTAGAGGGCATCCCAACTCATTAATAAGCTTGAGGCAGAATTTCTGTGACTCCTGTAGAATGAGTATTTTTGTGCTGTGACAAATTAGAACATCTATCACACGATAAAAAAATCCTTGTCATATTGCAGATGTGGTGCAAAAATGTAATTGAAGACCTGAGGCCCTTTCTTCCAAAACAGAACTATTGTCTCCCTCATGTAAAATACCTCTGCACCTCCAGCTAAAGCAGGATCAGCAGAAACATTCAATGAATCACTGGTTTTCTCAAAGTACACACCAACAATTGCTAAAATCGTGAGCAAACTTTTAGTTGACAACAACACCTCTACAACACATTGCTGCTTCTTATAGTGCAATGAAAATGCAGCACCCAGCATGGGGCTGAGCCGACCTTACCATCAAAATCAGACCTTAAAATGCACCATCTTCCCACGGTTCTATATTATGCTGGAAGGTCCAGCATACACCGAAGTATGGTCTAGGGCAAATTAAGCAAGATATGCTTAAAATCTGACTCAAGCTTACTGCTATAAGGTAACAATACTAGGGTTATAATGGTTGCAGATTAATGTTTTCCCTCTACGACACAAAGGGGAGCCTTAATCATAGATGAAAATTCTTAATCTCTCTAGGCCTAAAATCCCATGTAGGGCTTAAGAGACAATATTTAGAGCACACCAAAGGGTCACTGAATAGATGGTTGAGTGAAAAGTTTGAAGAAAGGAGAGCAAAGACTAAGTTAATTAAAAATAATCTTGAGGGTAATTTTTCCTTACTCATTCGTTTAACTCTCCCTTCTTCCCATCCAGAGTTGAATGTGATTTCACAACTCAAAAAATCATGTGGAGGGGAGAAAATATACACTAATCCAGCCTTCAAACAAAGACTGAGTACGATTTGCCCGTTTTAAGCTCCCCTCGTCCCCTCCAGAGTTCAACAGGATTTCACAACCCAAAAAGACTTGTGGAGGGGAGAAAACGTACATTGAACCAGGCTTCATGTCCTGCCAGTGAAAAATCAATTCTTTTTTCACTGTGGCTTGGGTGGCTTTTCAATACAAAGCACTGGGTTACATTATAACACTTCATAATGTATAAACTTCAGTTTCAGAATAGCTAAAACCAATGTTCAACCACTCAACTTAATAGTAATTTAAAGGACATCAAATGGTTTGCAGTCACAGGAGCAAGCTGTGATAGTCGGCGTTCCAACATGTACCTGACTCCTGTTGAATACGTTTATGCTTACTTTTGCAGATTATTTTACAGGAGAACCAAAGAGATTTTCAGTCTTCATTCAATCAGCTTAATTACTTTTGTGAATAAGTACATAATTTAACCCATCTTTTACATCATTTTTCAGATTGATTCACTGATTAGCTTTCATGGCACAATTATCTTAAGTTCAATAAAAAATGTGTTTTAGCATATTAACATCATATTACTCCCTACGTTGGCAGTACATGGCTCCCTGCTCCTAAACAAATGTAATTTGTTGTTTTTCTTTTCTCCCAGCACTTTAATATTTCGCTGCTGTGTCCATTTTACAGGAAAATTGCTTCTGCACAATGTATTTGGCTGCTGCTGTGCTCATCTAAAGTGGAAAAATCGTTTTGTTTGATTATATAGCTCTTTCTGTTAAATGCCTGTGAGTATGATATTCTGATGGAGAAATACTGTTGAACATGAATTGATCTAATGCTTTATCCATGTTTTCTACATCCTGCTCACATAAAAATAAAAACAAAAAGTTATGTAATAATGATAACTCACTAACTACAAAAGGGTTGATACGCTGTTGGCAAGGCACCTGTAAATTTTCAAGATTACTTTTCTTACTGTCGAATCAACTCTGTGTAAGCAGTGTAACAGTTCAATGAATACACTGCAATATCCCTTTTTTATCCTTTCAGTGTATGATCACATGAGCACTGAGCACCTTTTGAAGCAGTAAATGTTTTGCAGCTTCAAAGTCTGTTCTTTTTCAAAGGTGTATAATTAAAATACTAGGACGATTTATTTTTGTTTATATTGATTATTCTGCCACAAGGTCCCTTTGTTCTATATATGTTTGATTACAAAAGCACCATGGAATTACAATGCCTCTGCAAACTTCTGTTTGCGCAGTGATTGAAAATTATGAGTTGCATACTAATCTTAAGGCAAATTCTGACTGGCCAGACCAGATGCAATTCACCAGGGAAAGAATGGCAGGTAAATCACTAAACCATGTGGAATTGGTGCAAAAACTATCCACTGGCAATGTAATTCATAATTAATTTTTTCTTTGGCAAACAAGTAATCCGAGGTATTTACTGCACGCAATAAATACTGCAACTAGGGATATCAGTATTTACTAGGTCTGGTAAACTTACTAGGTCTGGTAAACACCTAAACCTTTCAGAGTTTAAGTACATGCACTTTGGCGTGCCTGCCTTCATTTTGTCACAGTAAAACAGTGCACCTACTTTGATCTTGAAGGCCCTTTTAAATCCACTGGCAAAGAAGCCGCCAAAAGGTCCAATGAGAGAGGCAAATGTGGACAGTGCAATGCTGTGGATCTGGAAGGGGTACATCCAAACAGTTTTCTGCAAGAGACAAAGAGAGAGAACAGGTGGTTTTAAAAACAGAGTTCTTGCATGCAGCAATATAAAACAACCCTATCCCAAAACGTATTATATGGAATCAAGACTGGTTTTAAATTTGATGGATGTTGTACTGAATATCTGGTTCCCACCCACTGCGAAGAGTAGGACTGGCCTCTAAGAAAATAGAAACATTTTCCAAAAGTCTAATAATTTTTCAAAGGTGGGCAGGATTGGGCAAGAGACAGTGCTATTTCGGGAGAATGGTTGGCATGTGACTGACACTGCCAGATTCCCAACAGCATTTGGGAGGTACCACTCTGGAATACAATGTAATGTATGTCTACCTCTGCCAGTGACCAGTAGTGGTCATTAACAATTCAAATTAGATTTGCACTGTTGATCTGGGACTGATATGTCATTGGGACACCATGTTCTAGTCCCGGGCTTTTATCTAAAAAACATTCTATTCTGTCACTCATGAAAGCACAGTATTCTATCAGCCCTAATAAGAATCCTGAAATGCAATATTCGTGCCCTTTCACCCCCACCATCCACATCCAAAAACAAGCAAGAGAAAATCCCCATCCCTCTTAACCAAACCCATCCCCTACCCTGAATTCCCCCAAAAGGCAGATCAACCCACCCTCAAGCAATGCCCTAACAAAAGAAGGGCCAATACCACTACCTTCAGTGTTACCGGTTATTACAGTTCACAGCTAAGTTGACACAGGTGGGCCAGACCTCCCTGAATTGAACGAGGTTGTTAGAAAAGCATTTTTTAAATGAAAAAAACTACCCAGTAATACACCGATTACCAACTAACTGTAGTACTCACAATAATAATAATACTACTTATAATAATCATAATAATGATGATAACAGCCAGCCATGGCCCAACATCCAAAAGCATACACAATAGCATGTGACAGTTTACAACACAAGACCTAGCAAGCAAGGAGAGATGAGCTCAACCCCCCAGTTGCCAGAGTTAACAGCTCTTGAACTCTACTACAGTCATAGCATTAAAAGTCTGCCCCCCCTTTCGGATCCTCAGAGTTGCAGGCTCCATTAAAGAAACCAGAGACCGCACCGCTGTGCTCATGGGGCTACCAGCACCTCACCACAGTCTGATGGCAGAAATCTAAATGGACAAAAAAACTCCACACCACAGGCCTTGACTGTTGACTTTGGAGTAGCAGTACGAAAAATCTCTTGTCGGAGGATAAAATTCCCAATATAAACCAGAAAGGCCTGAGGGTTTCATGAGGGCTTGCTAGGTGACTAAAATGGGAAGTGATGCGCCCTCTGAATCCTGCAATCCATATCCCAGTCATTCAATGTCTGGAAAGCTTCAAGAAACAAATGGATCATTAATCCCCTAGGATCGTCCCCTTCCGCCCCTTCTGGGACTCCAAGGATAAGCAAATTGTTCCTACGAGACCGATTTTCCATGTCCTCCACCTTAGATGAAAGGGTGGTAAGCTGTGAGTCCTGCTGGGCAATCATTATTCTCTTCCAGAGCCTTTTGCAGAACAACCTGAGATGATTCGACTGCCCCCAATCGGGATTGTAAAATATCCATATTTTTCGAGAGCTTGTAAGGGACCACCTGGGTTTTCAAATGGCCAGCTTTAAATGCGAGAGAGCCCTTCTGGAACTCCTCCCTGTGTTGCAATATTAGGTGATAGATAGCAGTCAAGATAGGGGCATCATGTGCTGATGAAGAAGGGCCAGACAACACAGTGGGAGCAGAAGCACCTCCCAAGACTTGGCCACAGA
This sequence comes from Pleurodeles waltl, assembly GCF_031143425.1. Lineage (NCBI taxonomy): Eukaryota > Metazoa > Chordata > Amphibia > Caudata > Salamandridae > Pleurodeles > Pleurodeles waltl. Next base: position 677,460,724 of record NC_090450.1, on the reverse strand, counting down.
GAGATGGGTCAATCTCAACAGATGGTAGAACAGGAGGTATTGAAGTCAGTGAGATAACAGCTTGTCAGACTCTCCTGCTGCCGGTGCTAGGTCAATCAACCCACAGTCAAAGGCTATAGATTCAGGGGCCTCCTGCTGGGCAGCTGATAATGCCCCCGACCTGCTTTGCTGTCTGGCCAAAAGCAGGGCCCAGAATCCGCAGGGGGCTGCACTACAAAAGCAAGACCTTTGGCCACCAAAACCAAATGAGATGCATGGTTCTACCTCGACATCCTAGTCACTATCTGAAAGGTCCGAATAGGGAAAAAAATGTGTCATATGAATCGCCCGTTACAGTCGTAACCACAGGTTCCAAACCCCTGTGGCATGAGTGGGCAGAAGGTGGTGAGGAGGGGGCTGAATGCTTTGGTGGGTCCCCTACAGCAAGTTGAGAAGCTACCCCATCTGGTTTGTGCACAGAGTCAGACTCCGGACCCGACTGATCGGGGAGAGTCCCCCTAAAAGCGCTATCCCCTGTGCTACTAGTGCATGGAGGGCTGCCGGGAGGGAGAGGGGGCTCAACAGATGATTGTGTGGCTGCCGTCCCTGACCCTGGAGAGTCACTTAATCAGTAATAATGTAGAATCAGATAATGAAAGTGGAGCAATATAAAAATCCAGTGTATGCTGAGAGCGGGGTAGAAGGCTATCCCTCTCTAATCCACCAAAGCCATTATAGCCTTCTCACGAGCGTCCAGTTCAACGTTCCTCACATTACCCACATTCTCCTTAACCAATGACACAGTAGGCTGGGGTTGCGTGTCCCCCTAGTCTTCACCAGGGCCCCAGCAGAGATTACCATCAGTCTGGCCCTCACGCAGCACTCTCTCTCCCCACCCTGTGGTGGTCTGGAACCTAGTTGCCTCTACTCACCCCCTTTCTGCGGGGCCACCCCTGGTTGACATCTCAACTCTGGCACCAACTCCCACCAGAGAATTCACATAGAAAGGTAAAGCTTTATGAGCCTTATAAGCCTTCAGAAATCTCACCACCAACAGCAATAAAAAGAAGAATATAGAGGGTGTCGGTTCCCCCCGATGTAACAGACGACAATGTACTTTCCCACCCAAAAGTCAGGGAAGAGAGCAAATTGCTTACAGTCTCAACCAAATGCCCAAAACAAAGTTGCAGTCACAACAGGAAATAATCTATTTAACCCCCGGCAGCCCAAATGGAAAATACGCAGTCTACCTCTCTGTTGGCAATGGGACCGCTATGAATGCTGCCACTGCAACTCCTCCAGCTGCTGGGGCGAAACCAACAAGCGTAAACAAGGTCATATATATCCATTTGACTCCATATGTCTCCTCCGCCATCCTAACCTTTCAAGTCACTGCCACAGCCGAGCGCACAACCAGGGAGAGGTGCCGGCTAAAATGAATCGCCCAGCGTGCAGATGCCAGATGTCGAGAGCCAAAAATAGACAGCGACACCGCCGGTTTACAAATTCGATAAACCAGCCGCCAGATACAAACTCATTCTTGTCACGTCTCAGACTTCCCAGGGAGCATATCGAAAAATCCACTGCCACGTCTCTCCCGCCTCTCAACCCGGTCAACAACATCAACAACAGCAGCGACACATGAGCGCCCCACAGACAAGTTGCACCCAGCAGCGGAGTCGCCAAAGTCAGCAAAGCCGGTGAGGGAATCCACCCAGTGAGCCAAACATCAAGTAGATGGGGTAGTAGTTTGGATTTAGGTACTTAATTGCCACTACCACATTTCAGCATTCTCTCAGAGTACAAGAGAAGATACAGGAGAGTCGGCCCCTGCACCAGCCTAGCTACGAGCAGCCATTGACTGTTCTGCCATTAGTGGCAGAATACGTTTGCTACCGATGTGCTAGAGCTGATATGGTGAGGGGACTTGGGGTTTTGGCTCCCATTTGTGTTAACGCCGAGTGTCCTGGATAGCAGCTGCATGTTTTATCTTGGAATAATCACCCCATAAGTGAAAAATGATTCAGGAGGAGCTGAATATTCTCAAACCACAAATTTTATGTCTTCAGGAGACACACTTGGCTCCGGCTGAACGATCAGTTTTAGAGACGCTAAGTTATTACATCTTGTCAATTTCATGCTGTTCCTTAGCCCAGGCGGGTGTTGCACTACTTTTGCGGGCAGCATGTGTACAGTCCAACGCCATAAGATGGATCTGAGGGGGAAGAGGGTTAGAGGGGGATGTTGGCTATTGGTGACTATTCAGAGAAATAGAGCACGTTTTACCATCTTTGTGGTTTATGGGCCCAATGATGATAACCCAAGGATGTTTGATTATCTGCTGTTCGAGCTCCACGTCTGGCTGACTCCATTAATTGTCTGCAGTGGTTTTAATATAACAGTATCTCCTAGTAAAAGTTCGGCATCTCAATCTCGCACTTCAGATTCGGTACCCAATGGTCTGGTGCCACCCGGCAAGCGCAGATTACGGGTGGCTTTGCCCCCACTTAATGCCCTCATTTGCTTTAGTGGATCTCTGGAGGGTATATCGGCCTCGGGGTCTGGGATACACATTTTATTCTGCCTCCCATAAACCACTGTCATGGTTAGATATGTTTCTGGATAGTAATATCTTGACTACCTCTTCTAAGCAAGCACTCAATCCTCGGGTTCTATCAGAACGTAATTCTTTATATTTGTTCCTTTTTCTGAATGAGTTAGTCTTGACTTCGGGACCTCGGGCTTAGACTTTCGAACACAAGCTGCTGCTTGAGGAGGGGTTTGTTGTCTTCATGGATTCGCATTTCCGAGGTTTTTTTGGGGTTAACATTGGTTCTGCATCTTTCCCGGTGGTCCGGAACGCTTTCAAAGGCCTCATGTCAGGGACAGACCCTCCAATTTGCTGTCTGCTAGAGGAGTACGGCCCTGGCGAATGAGAGGGTGGTTCACTTGATCTATAGCTCTATAGAATATGATTTGACTTGCAGTATCAGTGCAAGGGATGGGTGTCAAGTTAGGCAGCCCCTGGAGCAGTCTGCCTGTAGAAATGAAACTGGGATCGGGTGATTATAAATGAGCGTTAAGCAAATTGGTTGTTTTGAGAATAGTGAAGAAATGGGAAAAACTCTCTCTTTCAGAGTTAGGAACAGGTCCAGCCTCAACATGGTTCAGCATATTCATGATGAAAATGGGGTGCTGGTGGTTGACCCTGCAGCTATTAGTGAGGTTTTTCATTGGTTTTATTGGGGCTTGTATCAGGAGGACTGCTTCTCCTCTACAGAAGATACTCTACACTTTTCGGGCGTTCTTTTCAATGAGAGTTGGATTCTACAAACCGGTCTAAATTAGGCACACCCATAACCCAGCTTGAAGTGGAGTATGCTATTGGCAATTTAGCTTCAGAAAAGGCCTCTGGTCCAACCAAATTCCTTTGGAGTTTTATTCTACTTTTTCATCAATACTGGATCCAGTGCTTATGGATAGGTTCAATTCTTTTGATTCACTGGACCAGGTACCTGAATCTTATAATCCAATCTCTCTCGTTAATGTGGATTCCAAAATCTATACACTGGTTCTCGCAAATTGTGTGACAATGATGATTTCAGTGTTGGTGGAGCCTAACCAGCATGGTTTTGTCCCTGGCCGGGATACTACATCTTATGTATATACAGCAATTACTGCCCTGGAGACAGCTTCCTTCGAAGGTAGGCAAGTGGGTATGATACTTTTAGATGCTGAGAAGGCCTTTGACCAGGTCTCCTGGCCCTTCCTTTTGGGGGGGGGGGGGGGGGGGGGTGTCATGGAAGCAGCTGGTTTTGGCTCTGTTTTTATCTCAAGAGTCCATCGTCTCTATACTGGCTTGAAAGCTAGGTTATGGTGCTCGGACTCCATATGTATTTTCCGGGGTACTAGGCAGGGGTGCCTTTTGTCCCCATTGCAATTTGCTTTATATATAGAGCCGTTTATACAATTCCTCAAGATGGTGCAGGAGATTCAGCCGCTGAGAATACATCGCTATGAAGTTAAGGTCTTGAGTTATGCTGATGACCTGGCAGTTTAACTCCACCCTCCTCCCCCACCCCTAGACTGCAGGCAGTAGTCGCAGCAGCTTAAGCATTCTGGATATAAACTGAACATCGATAAGACTCAAGTTTTGTCTAATGCTGCTTCTTTGACTTCGGACAAAATATGGGTACAGGACGCAGTGTATCTCCCGGTTACTCTTTCGGTCAATACTTTGTCAATTGTAAAAAAAAACAATTTCAGGTCACTCTTTCATCATTTTGCCAAGATCTTTACTAAGAGAAATCGTCTTAGTCTGGGCCTGGTTGGTCGTCGTAACCTCATTTGGATGATTACTTTTCAGCAATATTTGTATTTCTGGTATTGTATTTCCCTCCTTCTTCCAGAATCTTTCTTTACTAAGGTAATGGCTTCATGGCAAAGGTTTATCTGGGGCTATAGGAAGCCTCACTGTAAGGTTCCAGTTTTACAGCCGTCTGAGGAGATAGGTGGACTTGCACTCTCGGTCCTGAGGTTTTACTATCTGGCCGTTTTCTTCTCATGGTTGAAGATGGTTCTGGGTTGGGAGAACTGGGAGCTAAGTCGAATGTTTAAGGAATTTCTGCCATTGGGCGATCAGGTGGCTCCTGGTCATGGAATCATGAACACAATCTACTTCATAAGGACGCGCTTTAATACTTTAAAAGTGTTTCATCTTGTCTTGGGCTCTCTTATGCAAGCATCTGCTGGCTTTGCTCCGATAACTGGCTCACCTATTTAGGATATAATCCTAATTTATCATCAAGCATTCAGGCTATCTGGGAGAAGACAGCTATTTATACTCTAGGTCAATTATCGGACGGGAGCACTCTAGAATTTACCATAACAATTTTTCTCCTCCATTCTAGTTTTTTTAATATACCCCCCAATTGCGTCATTTTACATTCAGCTCTAAGGTGGACGAGCTAAACTAGTCGGATAATCCCTTGTTGAAGCTTATTATGAAGACTCCATGTAAGCATACTATTGGGATTATTTATACGACTATTTGCTCTCTCAGAACCTTTCTATTGATCCTTTTTTGACACATGCACATAGGTGAGCTCAGCTCCTTAATGTTGAAGTAACTGTGGATGATCTACAGCATAGTAACATTTTGGCCCCGGCAGTTCTGAATGTTTAATGCATCAAGGTCTAGCACTTCAAAAATAACAATGATATGTATTATTCACCATATTGTCTATTTGCCATGAAGCTACGGACGGATGACTGCTGCTTTAGGTGCGCAATGCCGGGGGCTAATTTGGTTTATGTGTTTGCTTTGTGTCCCTCGCTTTGTTTGTACTGGGAGTTTATTTTTGGCAAGTTGTATCTTTATGAATGCTGGATCGTGATGAACCTAAAATTGATTATGCTAGGATTTTCGCAGGTTATTCCCCCAACTCTAGCAGGTCTTTATTTTTTCAGTTTCATTAGCTAGATTGATCCTGGCATGTTTTGGTTGTCCAGGGATCCCCCAGACCCATGGATCTGGTGGTGGGAATTTTCTTTTAATACTAGCATGCTGAAAATGGCTTTAATAGAGAATGATGATCCCTGGATGTGGAGGCTGTATCAGGTTTGGGATCCGGTCCAGCTTTGGTTGGTGGATGCAGCTGCTGCTCACGACACCGGCGCATAGTTTTTTTTTCATCCCTTGTGATCCTTTCCCTTTTGAATTGTTAATCGTTTCTCCAATTCTTATGAAAACTGCTTAGATGGTGTACACGTTTAACGAAATAGCATTGGCAGCTCTCATGTATTTTGTCAGTTCATGGGCATTGAACTGTGATATTCCGCCTGGGTATAATCCACCTATGGTTTGTCCGGCAAAAAAAAAAAAAGAAAGAAAAAAAATAATCAAAGATGGAAAAAAAAATGTATTCTGGGAATCCTAGTTCACTTTGACAGAAGCAACTGGCCATAATTCTAGAGGACAATAATTTAAAGAAGGAAAACTTGGACTGTAATGAGAGTCATCTAGATGGTGCGGTCACCTGATAACCTTACATGAGTTTTTACCAAATAAGCAAAATTATTTCCATTGTGGGGTCACGTGGACAATGCTGGAATTGCAGGGTTTTCTCTATAGTTGGAGTCATTACCGGTCCTACCTCAAGTAAACAGTGGGGTGCTGTAAGGTGGAACAGATTTGCAGGGAGAGCAAGAATACGGTCGGTCTAAAGTGAATGAAACCAACAGAGTACTCACGAGCATGTTCTCAGGATATGGGGCTATGTAACCTACAGTCAAAGGAGTTACATTTGCTCAATTATTACGCTTAAGACAAACCAAGTTATTGTTTAGTGGAAGATACCTCGAATTACACAATGACAACCACTCTTTAAGAAACATATGCAGTAGCCCAATTATGACCTGTCTTACCCAACCAATGACGGACTGGAGCACAAGAGGAATGTGGTACTCCTGCAGCTGGAACAGCTCAGGCGGGTCACAGTCAACAGCGAAGCGGTTGGTGTCGTTGTTGAACTCCACTGGGCACACAAAGTAGCTGTATCCAGCCATGAAGTACGAAAGCTTGTGAAAGACAGGACAACAAGAAAGCACAAGTCAGCACAGAGAAAGACAAGATAATACCAACCTTCGTCTCTTAAATAGGTACCTCACTAGAAACAGTGAAAAAGGCCAATATCTGGAAGAGTCTCAATCTCTTAGTAGAACAGGGAAATGCCTGTTCCTACATCTGTGACACTAATCCCTGATCCAGCCTTTATGGAGCTCAATCTTTTAACCATATTTTCAACTAATATATTTACTCTCTCAATGGGGAAATAAGGTCAAAATTGTGATTTATGGACCAGAGTTGCCACCACCTAAGATCTTCGTTGGTTATTTATTTGTGTCTTTGAGAACACAAATGAAGAGTCAATTAAAATACAGAAAAGTAAGGGAGACTGTCAGGGGCTACTTGGTGCATTTGATAGACGGATATCTGAGGGAAATACGTAGTGGTACCCAAGGCCTTGCATAGTTACTCTATGGCATTTCAGGTCAGCTACGACATGCAGCTGTATGGCGAAAGGAAGCAAGAATCACAGAGCTCTTTCAAGCCTAAACATTTACCATGTGCCAACAGTTCACAGAAACTAACACATCACTGTTGTAGTAAGGAATGGTTTCTTACTTGTAAGTCCTCTTCTCTCGTAGGGGAATTTCCATGGTCCCTGTACTGTAGACTTTGCAGCCTGCAGAATGCAATATTTTACTCTCCTTATCTTAAAAGATGATGATGGAGAGGTGGAGTGGACTTTTTAGCGGCCAAAATAACGATGACATCAGGTGGTGGATCTGCACAAAGGAATAAAAGGCCCTGTCTGGGAGGCCGATACTTTTTTGAAGCCTAGATGGAGCTGGCTTGACCATGGTTGGAGAGAGGAAAAATCCATAGCTCCTTTGAGACCTGGTACTGATGGATGTAGTGGTTTTGTAGCAGTATGCTGATGTATCATCTCAAATATTACCGATGTGTCTGTGTGGGTACCGACATCGGTGTGTTGAGTTTTTCAGCCCCTCGGACTAGGACTTCTTAAAAGGTATATCAATCAGAGAAACCCGAAGTGGTAGCGAGTCCGACAAGGGTGGTAAATAGTCTCTGGTGGAAGAGGCTGGATAATCAGAATACCGTTGATGGGAGTGTGACTTTGGTCTATGGTGAGATCCAGGACAGTGGTGATGCCTTGACGTAGTAGAGGAACGCCGTAGTGTGTGACTACGAGAATGATGGCATGATCTGGAACACATTGGCGTCCTAGGTGCTGGTGTTCTCGTAAAAGCTATAGAAGGTGTTTGAGGAGAAGACACTCTTGTTGGAGGAAGCACCTGTGGAGGCGGCAGAAGAGTTAAATCTTGTGGAAGAGGTGAAGACAGCGGAGATGTAGTTTGTAACACCACAAGATAAGGGGAAGATTCAATTTAAGAGTAAATTCTTCTCCTCTTTCTTTTATCCCTCCTCGACAAACACCTCACATGTTGACGTTTGGTTTTCAACGTCAATCGTCCAGGCTGTGTCCACATCGAGCCAGCAGATCTCGATGACGAGGCACTCCGACATCATGCGCCTACGACGAGACGACGGTGTGAAATCCCTCGACGCTGACTGATATATTGTTGACGTCAAACATCGCAGTTTTTCTGATGTTGATGCAGCCTTTGACGGCGAGCAGGTCGGTGCTGTGACCTCTCCTTGACGTCAACCGTGACCTACATTGTTTCTGGCTAGAAACACGTTTTTCAGTTCCTCTACATCCACTGGAAGATGAAAGGAGAGCAGTGGTGAAAGACTGACCTTCCCTTCGCTCTGAGGTCCCACTGGCAGGCTATTTTATGATGTTTTTTCCTCTCTTCTCTTGCTTGTAGACACATTTTCTCTGTGTCACGCAGTGTGCACCAGGAAATTATTTTGCAGATGTCACAGGAGTCAGGAAGATGAGAGAAAGGGAGGCAGATAAATACAGACATTACGGCAGTCTGTTTTGGCCTTTTTTTGCACTTGGCAAACAGATAAGGCATTTTATTAGGCAAGATGCCACCGTTTTCTGTCAACAATTGACAGGAACAAGCTGAACAGCTAGTAGATATCGAATGAAGGTGTTCTCAATAATTTCTGACAAAATATTTTCTGTGAAAAAAAACCTGTAAAAGGTCGAGCTCAGTGCTTCAGGGTCCTGTCAGCAGGAGCCGGAAAAAAGAACTGAAGCAACTACCACCAGCTCAGCATGATCAGATACTGGTGGTCTCTGGGTTCTTAAAGGCCATCCTCTATTTTAGCCATAAAATGGCAGCTTACGAGGCTACTCTGCCCTGCTCTCCATCATCTCTATCATCAAAAGGGGTTTGTAAAGGAGATTTATACTGTTTGCAAAACATCTTAAATTATATAAATTTTAATGTATTGGCCCTTTTTTGACTTCATGATGAAGAATTGGGCCAGTGTAGCCTAGCTACATAGGCTGTATTATCTGTCTCTTTCCTAAGTGTCTTTACAGGCCTTCCTGAAGAAAGGCGAAAATCTCAACTTAAGAAGATATATTAAAGAACTGCTTTTGGGTCCCCGCATGTAGGCAGGACTATCCAGTGCTTATGACTATAAATGGAAATACCCTACAAGAGAAGCAATGGTTTCATGGCAGCCAATTACGAATGTTTTAATAACCCATTAGAAAATCGCTGTTAGATAAGAAAGCAGCTGCGACATGCTTGAAAAAGTAACTAGAGGGGAGTTACAAAACAAGGAGCGCTCTGACCTAGAAACATAACCCCAGGATAGTGCAGAGTGAGGGAAAAGAAAAAAAGACCGGCACTGTTAAGGCCAAAGAAAAAAAAAGTATAGGAAAGTCAGGTATACAGGAATAGGCACATAGCGCAAATGGGATTATCGGTGTACCCCAATGCATCAATTTATGTAAAAAAATTGCAGCATGTGGGGATTTCAGTGCAGGGATCCTACTGGCAAGAGTGAGAATATGAAGAAATTGCAACTAGATCCCAACAGTAGCAATAACATTCAGAATTATGTTGATGGTGCTATAGGTGACTAATAGCAGTACTCAGGGCAAAAGCTAAACTTAGATAAATCAATTAGAGGTCTTTTCTGAAAGAATGTAAAAAATAAACGGATTGTTGCCTTTTTCAGGGGAGGTTAATATGCTCACTATTGGTGGGCCCTCAAAGTGATATTGCTATTTACTATAAACTTTAATTGTTGCTAAGCTTAAAATCAAATGGAACATCGGTAAGAATCCACCAGTTAAGGAAACGCCTACAAGTCAAATGCTTGTGTGCTGGAGAAGAGAGTGAATAAAAATCCTTCTACTTAGAGATACACAGTAATGCTTCTCCTCGCTTGAAGTGTTTCCCTTTACTCTACTGAACAGAGAGGTTTCCCTTCTAGTGAAACTTAAAGGCTGCCTATAGGAGGCTGGCTTGGTGTATGGAGAGTACCGAAGGACTTATACCAGGGCAAGATAGCCCCTCTTAGTGAAGTGTAGGCAGTGTCTAGAAGCCAGGCTCTCTAGAAGTAGCTGTGGATGAGCAAACAAGGCTGATCTAGGAGACATGCAAAGCTCATGCAATACCACTGTAGTCACACAGCACTTACTCACATGAAAGAAAACACTCAATTGTAAAAAAAAAAAAAAAAAAAAAAGGTACTTTATTTCTGGAACACAATACCACAAAATACTAGAAGTGCAACCCTCCAATAGGAGGTAAGTAACACACTAAATATATACACTAGTAATCAGAAATAGGCATAGAGAAGGTAGAAAACAGTGCAGATAGTAATAACCAATAGTGACCCTATGGGGAGCCCAAACCATATACTAAAAAAAATGGAATGCAAGCGCAGGACCCCTATCTAGGTAAGTGGAATGTGTAAAGGGGAGCTGGGAGTACTAGAAAACCACAGTACCACCCAGCGACCAGGAAAGCAGGAGGAAATCACTAGAATTCCTCCCAAATCACACAAAAGGGAGGAAAAGAAAAAAATCCTTTGTACTGACTTCCTAGGCTTGATCATGTCAAGCAGCAGGTGGGCAGAACCCACCTGTCTGAGGGGTGACAGCAGCTTGAGCTGCCTTGAAAACCCTGTAAGGCTGGTGGTGGCAATGCTGGGGGTCCTCTAAGGAGCCCCAAGAGTTCATGGAATCATACTTCCAATACTTGCATCAGTATTGGGGTATGATTCCGACATGTTTGATTCCAAACATGACTAGGTTCAGTGTTACCATTATGCAGCTGGACACGGGCATTGACCTATGTCCCGCACACGCATACAATGGCATCCCCGCACTCAGGAAGTCCAGGAGAATAGAACTGGAGTTTGTTGGGGAACCCCTGCTACTGCAGGCGTGCCCTCACACACAGGTACTTGCACCCTGCCCTCTGGGCTAGGAGGGCCTACCATAGGGGTGACTTATAGTGACCTGGTGCAGTGACTTGGTGGTAAAAGAGTGGATGCACCCTTTCATGCATGCTGCAATGGCAGGCCTGCAGAACACTTTGCAATGGCTTCCTATGGGTGGCATAATACATGCTGCAGCCCATAGGGATCCCATAGTACCCCAATGCCCTGGGTACCTAGATACCGTATACTAGGGACTTACATGGGGGCACCAGTATGCCAAATGTGGTGTGAAAAATGTTCCAGCAACCAAGTTTAAAGAAGAGAGCAAAATCACTGGGGTCCTGGTCAGCAGGATCCCAGTGAATAGAGTCAAACACACTGACAAACAGGCCAAAAAGTGGAGGTAACCATGTTAGAAAGAGGCTACTTTCGTACACTGATGCATAGCCTCAATGAAATGATTTTCTTTCTAACCAATGGGGAAGAAAGAGCCAAGAGCAGAAATCAGTGAGTACTTTGACTGTAGAGCACATGGCTGTCATTTGAACAGTGAGTTGCTTCCACCACAAATAAGAGCTATATAAAAATCCCGTTCAGATTATCAGATTAGAGCCACATTTTACTAGATGCTACCCACTATTGACTACTGTGGGCTACAGGACATGTATATCTTTGTATTAATGACCCAGCAACTGTGCCAACATTGAGGGCTCATTTTTCATAGCTGAGATGTCGAGAACAGAGAAACACTGTTTTTTGCCGATCCATTACAAAGACATTAATAATAACAAATACAAAAGGAAGTTGAACACCCACATTTACCTAAATCCCTGCCCTCAGTTATCCACCGTGTATTGGATCTGCACTTAAACTGAAATATTTGCACTGACTAACTTACTAACATGCACGCCACATTTCATGCAGATTATTCAAACATTGCCTAAATTATTGTCAAATGAAAGTCTTATGCCCCTCCCACCTCCTTTGGTATTGCTTAACGGTAACCAACACTTCTAAAAATATTACTTCTCTATTATTAGATCTGGAGAATAAAGGGCTTGCAGTAGTACAGTTGTTTAGTGTTACAGTTGGAAATGTGTTCAATGTAAGCTGTGTTGATGAGTTTTATGGTAATATTTAACCCACCTGTTTGGGGGGGAAAAATAAAGTGTAACTTTTCACATTAACACTGCACTTAATTTCAACGGCACACATCAATTCTGAAGTGATGAAATCAAAAGTGTTTAAAAAAAAAAAAAAGTTTTTTTTCAGTTAAAAATTCGAATTAAAAAGGTAGACCTGTTCTCCCCTTTAAATTTGCACCCGTTGATGGTTTGGCAAAAGAACAAACTAATGGATAGCTAATTCTTCTACACGTCTAATACATTTTGTGCAGATTTATCACAAATTGCCAAGGTTCTTAGCAAATGAACACTTAATTGCCCCTCCATCCCCATGAACGTGCACAAATCTGAAAAAACGAACAAAACGCTTAGAGTCTGACAAATTTCATGCATACTCATCAAAAAGTGCTAAAGTTATAAGTAAAGCTAAAATGCCGTTTCAGCTGTTAAGATACACACATGTATTACCACTTTCAGGGCTCCCTAACCCCATTTTAGAACGCTAAGGTCTCAAAGACACACACTAAGAATTTGAAGCCTAAGCTACAACCTGCTTTTCTTTCAAGATTGGTTTCCTTTTTTCTGTGCTCTACTTGATCAGTACCTTTTAAAACTGTCCAGAAGGATTGTTATTTTCACTTGAAAATAGATTATGGCATGTTTAATTATTTTGCTTCAATCTTTTGTATGTGTCTGTGATGTTATTTGTATGGGATATTTCTACTGACTTAACTCATGGTTACCATTTTTATGAAGTTCTGAGCAAGAACTAACAATAAAAGTCAAGTAGAAATGACCAAAGAATATTTGCACCTATCCGGTTCTGTCAAAGGCTAGTGTGGAAGACTCATTCAGAATCACGATGCTCTCCCTGCCCCTGATACTACTTGCACGGTCTATGACTACAAGTGTAGATGTGAGTGATAAGGGAGAAGAAGGGCAGCAATGTGAATAAGTTGCAGACTCCCGTCAGTGGGTAAAATAATACTTCGCCAGGTGCCTCATTTAATCTGCTAAACTTAGAAGCACTCAGTTATATGCTGAACCTCAACATTAAGAACTATTTTTAAAAAAGAATAGGAATTGGATATTGACCCTTTCTGGTACATGAATGTGAGAGGTCAGACACCACTTGATTGGGATCCCTTCTGCCCATTGCAGAAGATGCTCACAAACATTTCTACTCCACCTCTTGCTCTCTCTTAAACCTTAAACAGGCAAGGGGTCTGTAAGGGTTCTTTACTTTAATCCTAAGGGGGGCCCAGGAGGTAGTATCAGAGGAATGTTAGTGGTACCCCAACACGAAACAGAACATCATATTATGCAGTATACACTAAAGATTCATTTTGAACTAAACAAATACACTTAAAAATAGATTCATTAAAGAACTGTAGACTTACAACAGTTTGCTAAAAAAGACAGTAAAATATAAATTTGCAAACAAAAAGAACGAGAACAGTAAGATTGTTTTAATACTTATTCTTTCACCATGAGTATACCATGTATGTGTTCAGTTTTCTTTTGAATTACAGTGAAGTAATAGATCTCCCTTATCAAACCTCACCTCTTTAGCTCTGTTTATTTGACCTTCAAGTTGTTTAAAGGATTCTCTTATGAGTAACTATCCAATGAAAATTAAGTTTTCATTATATCATGTAACTGAAGCTTCCAATGATTTTGATATGTAAATAATTATATTTTCAAATATGACTGAATCAATAAATTTGTAATATTCCGATTCTCAGAGCATCGATTAATGTGTACCTATAAAATAATTGCTCAACTAGTTCGGATGAAGGCTATCTTTGGCATTCTTGGGTAGAAGAAATGGTTATCAACGTCAGCCTGACTGCCAGAAATCAGCAAACAGAATTATGCTATTCTGTAAACTTTTTATTAGCTGTTTGTTGTACTCTTTGGATATAAGCCATGTTATTTGCAAACTAATACATTAACAAGCTATATAAGTATCCAAATAAAATTCGGTTGTCAAAAGGGCAGTTTTCATTTCTTTTACTGGGTACCTCTAGTGACACCGTTTGTACACACTTTAAATTCACTATTACGGATAAACATAACATCTAAATTAAAAATGGATACTCATTGTGGCATTTAAATAGTGGCTTAGCGTAACTGTAACTGTAACTGATGCAGTCACCTTTCTGCTCAGTACTAACTAATGCTTCGAAGTTGTGCCTGCCTCTGTTATGTAAAACCTCCGTCTTAAGCCCACCATTTTAGGAGAGAATCATGTGCTTTGCTTCCTCAGAACTGAAAGTTTACATTGCTGTATCAGTTTGAAGGGAACTTCTACACTCTCTTATGAACTCAAGTCCTGCACCTGTGTAACGCTATTGTTTTGGTGTATCACATGATCTCCAATGGAGCACTATGTATGAAAACATAAATGTCTTACCTCTGCTTGGATAGCTTTTGTGCTCACTGGAGTGCTAGGGATCTCGTTGTCGCCCAATTCTGTGATTCACAGATTAATTTAGCTTTTGCTAAGACTTGCAGACTTCAAATTGTCATGTGCGCCGATTTTCTTTATCACTTGGTATTGCCATTCTGAACACTTATAAAAATCTAATAAACACACTTTATAATCATTATCATAGCTGAAATTCAAATAGGCTTTTGGTATTGCAATTTTTGAATTAACTAAGGTTGGATGTCCACCCTATAATTAAAAGCCAAAAGCGGCTTGATTACTCAGATGGTATTTATTGATTTAGCTGAATAGTACCGAAAGAATTGTTTACATAACCTTTTGGAATTTAACCAAGATTTTTCTATTGGTGTGCAATCTTTGTTACAACAGGCTTATCCAGGTTGCTCAGGGTTTATAGGCGTGCCATCTACTTTATTGTAAAGTTCAGAAGAAAGAACAGTCAGAATATTTAAGGGTTAATTGGGTTTTATTACCTCCCTACTTTATATTGGAACCTCAAGCTATCTTTAATTGGGAGGTCATGTGTTCAAGGGACTTAAAAGACTCAGTTTCTCGTTCTGTCATCCTGATTTCAATGAAATCTTTGCTCCTGAAAAAAATGTTATCTCTTGTGCCTATGTTCTTTAAGAACGTCTTAAAAGAAACCACATTTTTACCATAAAATAATACACTGTAGACCCATGCCCCCATGTGACTATTTAATGATTTCATCTACAAAAAAGTGAATTAAGCGCTAAATTGAAATAAGCTAGACTTCTGAACAGGCAGAGCAAGAACATGCTATGTGCTCTACTGCTACTAACAGCGATGTGATAACAACTGATGATGAAATATGGGTCATTAGGCGGGAGCACGGAATCACATTTGGCACTAGTGAAGAATAGGCAAAAACACAGAAAATAAGTAGAAGGGCATACCAGCAGTCCAAAAAGGACAGTGGAAAAGAATCCGCCCATGAAACCTTCCCAAGTTTTCTTTGGTGAGAGCTGCAGGCAAAAGAAAAGAAAGGATTAAGTTCAAGCTAAAAACTTTCCTTTGAATAGGCTATCCCTGAGACACCAGAATATTACAAGTCTCTCTTTTTTCAGACGAGCTAAATGGTTCTTTGACAAGCATGCAAAACTATTTAGAGACATTCAACAGGTAGAGGACAAAATATTTTAAGGCAAAATCACAAACAAGCATTTGCAATACAGTGGGTCTCACGTTTGCACGAGTTAGAGCTGTTAACGTTGTAAATTCCTAACTGGACTTTTCTTGCCACATAAATTGGAAATGAAAAGTAAAACATTAGTTGACATAAGCGAGTCGATTCAAAGCACCACGGCCACTGTGAGCAAGAGCGTGAATGAGAAACACAAAAAGATAAAGAAGTTTGCTTGCAGTCAAATGTATCGGCAAGCGTGCAATTATCCATGTACGAGGTCGATGTCCAAGGCGGAAACCAAACCGCCACAAAGATTGACAAATGTAACGCATTTTCACAATGATAATGGATTTCTGAAAGGAAAGCCCACAAACGAGTGAACGTGATGGTCGTGAATAAGAGCCCACAAATAGATTACAAAAGGTCAGAGCACTTGCATGCTCCACCTAAAGAGGGACCACGGGGTATCAACACAGGAGTGGGTGTTGGGGAGAGGAAGGGAAAAACAGAGCACAAGGAAGAGAGCTACTTGGGGTGGAGGGAGAAGCACAAAATTGAAAGCAAGGAGCATGAAGGGGGATTAGCACGTATGAGAGTGAGCAGCACACAGGATTGGGCAACACGGGGAGCAGGGATGAAATACAGGAGTGAGAGCGAACATCACACATGTGAGAGAGCAACACAGAGCAGAAAGGCGTTGTGAGGGGAGCACATGACAGAGAGAGCTACAAAGCACATGCACTCTCAAAGTGCTTCACCAAAAGAAGTGAGCAGTCAAAGGATATAAGGAAAGCCACTGCTTATGTAGCTAGCACAGGAGAGCAAGAATAAAGCCAATCAATGGTAAGTAATGTGTAGGCTGTAAGCCTCACTGTTCGTATTTGGGAAGTCCACAAAAGGTCTTTCACAACATAACAAGTTGCACAGTTTAGTAGGCAAGACCTAAAATGCCTTATGCTCCTGTTATAAGTTTCTAAATGGAGTTTGTAACAGTATATTCTGGGATTCCAAAATTTATTGGAATGCTACATACCCATTTTCTTTGGGAACTTTAGCTGCTGGAAGCAGCTGAAATCTCTAGGGCAAAATGAGGGGGAGAATGGGATATTACTAAGGAAACAGAAGTGAGGCATTCTCAGGCAGCCAATAATTCCAGCTTCTGTCAGGGTTATACTCAGAATCCAGGTTAACTTCACATTAACAGGACATCCAGCCCCCAAAAGTACAGTTAACTCCAGCAGCTCAGAAAGAACACCCCTGCATCTAAGAACAATTCTACAGAGGCTGACTTGATGGTCTAGACATCGTGAGAAAGGCACTGGATCCTTAAGTGGTGCTAGAAAAGTTTAAAAACTGTGGAGCATTGGCAAGGGCCTGCAGGTGTCTAATAACATTATTAGAAGCAGTTTGTATATAAGAACATGTTGAACTGACCTTGATCAGGGGGGTCCGCCCAAAGAAGAAGCCAAACATATACGCCATGATATCATTGCAGATGACACAAGAGATTGGAACAATGAACCTAGAAGCAGAGAGAAAAAGCGTCATGCAGTGACAGAAAAAGTAGAACAATCCAAACATACAATCTGTAGGAACTCAGACTCACCAGCAGATCCTATGACACCTAGTACACCAACTCTGCTACTGGCATTGAATCACTGGGATCAAGTTACTAAGGGAGGAGTGAGCCACCACTGTGCCATTTTAACATTATATCAGAGGTCACGGTTCGCTCCTCATCAGCCAGTAGGGGCACTCCTCTTATTCAGCATGTGACATATTCAACAAACCTTGCACATTATAATGGACTGCACTCAATATGGCATTGTCACGTTCCTGGAGTGAGATTGGGAAAGTACTACTGAATGGGATCCACATAAACACCCAGAAATGATCAGGCCCTGAGAATTAGATTTGTGAATGTCATCACTAAACTACAACCTATCCTGGTTTGCCAATGCCATAGTCAAATTGCCTGCTGCTCACGGAAGGTGGAACCATACCTAATGTGCTCCACCACACTGTGCCTCGGTACAATCTAGGAGACAACTCCTGCTCACAGTATAAACAGATCTTGTGTACCTGACAGGTGTGGACCTAAGGGAAGGGTGAGGTGCTCTGAGTTGAGTTACCTAGGATCTGCTCAATCACATTATCAGTGACCACACACTTGGAATGCACCACTGAGGCGCCAAGATCACACAGCATTGCAACCCTAGCCTGAAAGGGGACCTCTCAGATAAACCCAAGGCATGGTGAGAGGTACTGTCACGCTACGATGACCCATCATCACAGCTGTCTACCCACAGCAGTCACCTGCCCACCAATCTCAATGAATAAGGGAGACACAAACAAACCAAATTGACCTTTGATGCATTAAGGTCCATGAGAGAAGGCACAAGCAAACAACTATGTCACATGGGATGTGCCCAATGACATGGATGTTAAAGATCTGTAGCGATGACATAAAGGAAAGAGTGGAGAAGCAAAACTCTTGCACAGATATGTCTGTCTTATCTCAGACATTGAAAAGGACTCTATTATAAGGGATGAACAATGCCTTCAAATGGAGAAAATCCTGAAAGTGTACCTCAAAGGGTGGCATTCTAGGAAGACAACATTCACATCATAGGCATTCCAGGTTAGACCACCACGGCAAAAAATTAAAACTATTCATGAAGCAGTTGCTCTTTGACTTGTTTGTCAAATAACAGCTGTCATCTAGGTCCATGGTGGAGAGTACTCACCACCTATTGTGATCCAAACTGCCAGCAGGGGACCCAGCATGACATAATTGCAAGCTTCGTAAATTATCAAGATAGCAACATGGATGTACCCTTCCCGACTGCACACTGAGGACTCAGGAGGCACGAGGGGCATTTACAGGAGTAAACAAAAAATGACAGCCACTTATCATGCCGTACACTATGCTCTACCCGGATCAGAGTAACAATGTAAGACAAGCTACATTGCCTAACTGATGCTAAACAGGCCACTGTTTTCCTGGAGACAAAAAGTTCATCATCCTGATCAAAAAAATCTAGAGAGGGTCGCTCTGGCATCATTGACACAGGCCTATGACCTCTTGGAACGATGCAGGAACTGGGCTCTCTACTTTTTCTCTCTGTCGTCAGCAAATGACTTGCTTTGGAACTGCTGACATCATACTATCCTCCCCCTAGGCCTCTGCCTCTTGGAACCACCCTGCATGTACAAGTAGAGCTGAGAATGCTAGATAAGATATAAGGTGAGGGGTGCTATGGTCGTTAGAAAATACAGCATTGGTTTTGTTGAGTGTTGCATCTACAGGCTATGTAATATTTCATTTTATCTCCACATGCTTGAATGATGATCAACACTATTGCACAATGGGAAATGGCACCCTGGGACTCTTTCCATAAACTGCTTTACAAGAATGGGTACTGTGCGGAGTTAGCATAAACTTGCTCCTTCAAGTGCAAATATACACTCATCACCTGTCAATTGTTCCCTCGCCACATCCATCACACACTGGTTGGCATAAGCTCGGGCTCAAGGCCTCCATGCTTGCAATCTGACATTTATACAGGCTATTAGCTGCAATTTACTCACAATTTCTAATATGGTGTTTAGTTTAACCAGAGATTTAAGGAAGGGACTATTTACTGACATGCTGGGTGGTTAGGGAGAATAAAACGAATTGTGAGTTGGCACAGACAGCTTCCCCCTTAAAACAAATGAGTAGACAGATTGTTTCAAAGAGCAGTCCATGGTATCATATGCAACAGACAACAGACTGTCCAACTGACTTACTTTGTTTTCTACGTCAAATTTAACAGACATCCAACTTGTAACATGAAATGTTAGGGGCTTAATTAACCTACACAAGGCCAGACTGGTGCTCATCTTCCTGGCTAGGCACACCTGGCATTGTGTTACTCCAAGAAGTTCAGCTACTCAATTACAATAACAAACTGCACTCAAATGGTTTCTTATAGCTGTGTTTGTTGAGCTTATTCCAGGGGCATTGCCATCATCATTATATAGGGAGTCACGTTCCGACCTCTACATATTATTGCGCATCCCGACAGGTGCTACATGATTGTTCGAGGGAATCCTACATCACTCATATCACCACGATTAACAAATCTGGCCCAACGCTAGTTGCCTTTCAGTTTCATAATGCCATAGAAACAAACTTGCATTATCACCCCAGTTCATTGATATTAGGAAGTGATTTTAAATAAATTTACACTTGATCCCAGATTAGACAAGCATGTCTGCATGCAAAAATACTCTCAGCAGCAGCAACTGCATTGCTGAAACCTACAAATAAGTGGATATCTTAAGAGACATAGGTACATACACACAAGAATATACCTATTACGCTGCTGTCTCCGACATGTGGATCAGGATGAGACATACATACATGTATGTGAATGGGCACTGGTTCAGGACATGGACAGAACACTGTCTGACTACTATTCAGTCGGACTCCAATCTAAACTCCTGAAGCAATCACCTGATTTTCCAGATGGTGCTTCCCTTTACGGCTCTCTGCAACTCCGTTTTTTGATCAGAGGTACGAGAAACTATTGTAGAATATTTCAAACTAAGCATAGATGTTGGGAAGCAATCAAGGTGGCCATGGGAAGAAGACAGGTTTTTGAGGGTGAGATATTGATGCCCCTTTTAATATGAAGACAAATTAAATTAATTGTAGTTTCAATACGCAACCAAAAATACCACCTCTGTATTAGTCATAATGAATAAATTATACACTGCAAGAGAAAAGGTAGGAAGCAGATAGTAATGTAACATTTCTGGGTAACAGTCTTGCTCTACTTTGACTGACTTTTGGGGTTGGGAGGTGTGGGGTTGGAGTTCTCTGGGGTACTGGGCTGCCATGTAGATTTGGGTCCTTGAATTGCACTACTGGGTCTCCTGGAGAAAGCTGGGGGCCGGGATCTGAAAGTACTTTCATAGGCATGGCCTCTTTGTAGGCAGAACAGGACATTTCAGCGCCTGGAAGCAGCTAAAACCCCCTTTGTTGGCTGCCTGGAAAAAAGGAGTAGACTGGTGTGCGTTCCATGAAAAGCTGATTTATGAAGTGAGGGGCTGCTCCCAAAAACAATAAGATTTGGGGTGGGTGGTGGGCATATAGTATAATACGGATGTGATGCTATTCTTATATACAGCTGTTGATTCTCCATTCTGTGCCGCTGTTACTTCATTCTTGGTGGATACTATTGCTGCATGTCGAAAATAATAAAATTTGGTTATTAAAAATATGCAGCCTCTAGTTCTTATGGCAAAGGTTAAGGACCTGATAACCAGCTAACAACTATAGTACGCGATCTGCTGGCAACAATTTATGTTCATTTCTTAGCGAAAAATTTGGCAGAATGAGTAACAGGTACCAAGAGATTACTCCCGGAATTTGCCAATTTTTACTCCAGATTATGCACTTTAGATGGTGGATATACCTTACAAGAACAATTCATAGTTAGATGATATAGCACAGACCTGGCTATGAGACAAGCACTGATATCCAATACCGGAGTAAATTTCTCTGTCTGAAATCACAGCTTAAAAATACTGCATGAAAGTGGTAAGGCGCCTGCCAAAAAGACTCAGGACTGAATTTTATAAAAAGCACATGAATATACTACCACTGTACCTCCTATCAATGTACGAACAGACAACAAAGGGTGCTCTTTTTCCTCTGCAAAGCACTACTAGTAGCTCTATTTAAATTAGACAACCACCCCACCCCAACCAAAACACAAATTATGACTCCTACAGGCCTCTATCATTTAACAATGCAGACAACAAAACATGGACAAATTCATAATTTGTCTCCTTCCACAATTGGTATGGTTGTCTTCATGGATCAATCCTGCTTCATGTTGGGCTGCTCCATCACATTACCTGGGAACCCTATTTGCAATTACCGATTAATTGCATCCTCAACTATATGCAGCTCTGATCTTCCCGAACACCACCAAAGCAAATGATTGTTTGAATTGCCAATCCTGTTTATAATACTGAAAAGAATAAGATCAGGCTGGAACATTATTGACTGGAGTAGGTTGTTGTACATGGGTTCCATGGATCATAATACAATTACGGTGAAACGCCCCACCATCATCAATCTCTGGGCAAAGAGACAGGGATGCCTTCTGTCGCTGCTTTTGTATAAGATTAAAGCTGAACCTCTCGCATGTATGCCCCAGCAGCACCATTCGGCATGTGGTCTATGCTTCAGGTTGACTGGTGTTGTCAATGTAAGCAGATAACCTACAGTTATTTATCAGAGATCAAACTACCAATCTGGCCCCCATCATTTGCAAAATTATTTTTTTGGTCGTGTGTCCAATATTACAATAAATTGGAGGAATTCATCACAGATCCCTCTGACCGCCAACACAGCGATATGTGAAGTGAATACCTATTAAGAAGTTCAAACCATCTTTAAAATATCTAGGCATTCACACGCACCACAATGCAGATCAAGTGATAAGAAAACTATTTGGTGGTAGAAACCAAAATAACATAACAAGAGGAACGCTGGATCTGTTTACCATTATCAGTGGCATGCTGCATGGCCCTGATTAAGATGGACTATATCCAAAAATCCTATATCTATTTTGCTAGTCCTTACCCACTGTCAAACCAATTCCTCACCAATATAAAATGCCTCATAATTAAACACACAAGGGGGGTGTAAGCAGCCTTGTATTAAATGAGACATGCTTACATTACCACAGAGTATGTAAGGCTTTCTGGTCCTGATCTTTCAGCTACATTATTTATATTTATACATACAGAGCCACTACATATGTTATTGGTTCAATCCGCGTCCATTGGTACCACACTTGGCAGTACAACTAGACAATGCACACACCCAAATCTGCAAGTATAATCAACAGAGCCTGGGAAGAAATTCCTAGGCACATTCCGCTGAGAACCTCGTCACAAATGAGCCTGGCAAAACTAAAAAGGATGGCCAGCAAATCAAAACTCTACTCACATGATATACTGCTGCAGGATGATCCTTTGATACCACCTGCACTAGAAACTAAAGGTAAAAACCAGCTGTTAAAATTAAGGCTGCATACCTTGCACTATATATTCCCTAAGAATATAGTCACTCCTAAAATCGATAGCACTCAACACACAACACTCTACAGGAGATTTTTGTCTATTATCAACTGTTAAAGTATACATAAAACATTCTCACAAAATCACCCACAACTCTGCACACCCTTGTACTTGACACTTCCACTGATTACTGCAACTCTGCAGCTGGTTCTATAAGTTTGTACAGAGCGAGATTACAAAAGACACACTATCATTAAGAAGTAAAAGAGACAGGCCTGGACACATCAATAATTAGCTACAATGGGCCTACTGTTGCACTTATAATGAAGTGTCAAGCAGCAATAGGAAATTCATTTTACATTATAAATGTCAACACAGGATGTACTATACTCCTAAGGGGTTTGTGAAGAGAGTGCAGATGATCAACTCGAAAGGCCAGCACTATTGTGCACCTAATGCTGAATTCTTGGCCTGGGACTATCTAGAAACAGCAGGGTACTGTATAGTAATATTCATACCACAGTTCATTATTGTAGACCTAGTATTCAAGTCTCATCCCTCAGTGGCCCTTCTGGGCTAAGTACGAGATACAATGGCACCCATCCTACCATACAGAAAAGGTCTGTGGCCATGTGCTGGAGTGTGGACCACACCCTAAGGTTCAAGACATCTTGAAGAGCTTCACTTATTGCAATATGTCAGATGAGTATGCCACCCATCTCCCACAACTGACCCAGCCAAAAGGCATTTTGGTTCCCTCGCGATTCGATTCAGTTAGAAATTAATAACAGAAATTAGCACAGAATGATGAGATAACAGAATCCTGAAGATTCTAATGACATGATTGTAAATGGGCTGTCAGTGGACTAAGATAACGGTGCCCTGATTAAGAGTTGTGGACGCATGACACCTGTTTTACCATTACACTGTACCAAGTAACTTGCTTCCTGTAACAGATTGTGTCGTATCCAGTTATTACTAATGCAGTAAGAATATATCTGTTGACAAAGACAAGCAAATGCATGAATATACTGTAATGGTTAAAGTCACTGGGAACACATGCCCTTCAAAGCCAATATTCAGCTTACCAGATCATGCCTTCAAATAGGTTGTGAATAATAAGATGAGACTGAGTGACAACAATCAGGAGAGTCACATGAGTCCAGCCAAACTACAGAAGAAAACAAAAACACTGCAGTTAGCGTGAGTAAAGACAAGACATTCAAATTAATAATAAACCAGCAACTTAAACCAAACAGGCTGTTCCAAAAGATCAAATTACTTCAAAACACAACTTCATCAAATGATTTGGTGCAATGAGGCTCAATTAAAGGTTGAATCGCCTGTAGTGCCATCATTACACAACGTTTTAACTTTATTCTTATTCAAAAATAATTTAACAAAAAAATCATTCAATCGAGTATAACATGACCATTCCAAAAAGGAAAACTATCAGTACCTTATTATAAAGAGTATAGCTCAGGAGAAAATACTTATTGTTAGGTGGTGCCCACTGCCAGCTGGTGTAGAGGGGTACAGTTTTCCATAGTGCACAAAAGGATTCCCCTCCTTTCAAGAAGGAAGGATATACCATGACGTCCAATCCGGAGGGGTGTATCATATCAATGATTAGGTGGGAAAGTGTCTTGGGGGAGGGAGGTGGGGAGTTGAGTCAAGAGAAAGTGCGCTTGAACTTGTGTTCCCACGTGATAGCAGGTTTAGAGATCAGGTATGGAAACAAGCCAGAAAGACTGCACGAGGAGAGAGACAGGAAGAACTAGCTATTTTGTGAGGAAGGAGGGAAGGGCAGAGAGAGCAGTAGATGTAGTTTGAGTAGAAACTGGAGGGTGGGGCCTGCACACCATTATCCACCATAGTTCGTGGCGATTTATGTGCTTCTGTTTATTCCAGTCTCATGAAACATACGCTCTCAGTTACCTCCTTTATGCTAGTGCACCCATGCCTTGAACTCATGTGTGAGGGGTGGTCAATCCTTTCTCAGTCAATCCAGCTTGAAAGATATGCAGCAAGAAGTAGACTGGGGTTCCCCTTATTTGGCTATGCCTCTGCCTATCATATATGTTCTTTCATCTCTTTTCTCTTGAGAAGACAAATAATTGTAAGGCCTTCTCTTCACATCCATTTGCTTAGGTTACTTCAACAGGAAGTAACACCTTACGCAATATGCAATTAATTCTGATAATTTCAAGCTCTTCTGACATTGACTGCACACAGTCCCTTCAATGAGATCCCCTTCTTCCCCAGGGACTCCCAACATCCAAAGACTTTTAGCTCTCATGGGCTTTCCACAAGTTTCATTTACCCATCTTTGCCACTTGGTGTTAAAATTGCTACCAGGCCTTCTAAAATTTTTTTAGATGTTGCCCTATATTTGTATTTTATTTTATTTATAGCCAGACTGGATTACCTCCTCAGTCTGTGTCCCATTCTAGAGACCCCACCTGAAATCTGTCAAGTTTGGAGGTTTGGCTTAAGTGTTTTTATGACTCTATTGCAGCGTCTTCATAATTCCTGTGGGGAGTAGTCCCCCTGGACGCAAATGAGGAGTCCGCTTGGGCTCATTGTTTTGCTGTTGTCTAATAGTCCCCCTCTTAGAAAGAAAACATCTGATTTTCTCCCTCTCTGTTGGGTTTCTTGTTAGGGTAGAGAATCTTGCTTCACATCTATATTGGCTTATTTAGATAAAGGGAGATTTGAGAGCACTGCTGTGATGTATCTGCTAGAGGTAGTATACATTTAGGTAAAGCTCAACCCCTTTTTTCCTCTTTGTATAGGCGTACCTTAATTGTTTGGTGTGCACCAGCTCTTGTAGGAACTCCACAGTTAAGTAAACTCTTTAGACACAACAGGTCTCTGGGACAGCACTGCAATCCAAGCAACTCTAAATGGCTGCCTTTAGCAACCTCAGTACCCAAGTGGGCTCCATCTGACAGTTTCCCCAATGCTTCCAGAACCTCAGTGCACCCTCTCTGTTGTGAAGGACGTAGAATGCAGGTGGGCCAGAAAGTATCGACAGTGGCCAGAGGGAGCAGACAAAGGGCTTCCACTGCCAATCTATGTGTACAATGGAAAGTTCACAACTTCACATCAATTGAAAGATTAGAAAACCTATTTTCTTTTCACATATAAATGTTGAACTGCGTATCATAGGGCCAAGCTAAGTTTTTGAGACCAGAAGGATAAACACAGGGCAACCTTTTGAGAGCAACAGCCTCATTTTGGTCTCCCCTGACAGCCCCATAACACCACTTGTGGTCAGCTGCCGTCAGATAGCCAGGGGAAGAGGAAGAAGGGGACGACTCATCAGAAACCTCACCCAGACACTGCCTCATGCAACCTACTCAAATGTTGTCATGCAGGAGTCAAAATTCTTTTACATATGGCGTCATAGAGATTATACCTTTTGTGTTAAAAGTATGGGCAAGACCAACCAAGTTTTCTTGTTTACGGATACCCACAGATCTGTACTTTAGTCACTATGTTGACATGAGAAGCTTGAAAGAAAAAAGCTAGTTCAGACCGGGACCATCACTTTAGAAGGCATGCCAAAATCTTAATAAAAGGCCTATTTGACATTCAGCACAGTGTGCAAGGTTGAATCTTAAGGTTAATAACAACACAACCATGTTATTGATGCAGAACAAAGTTCTTGCGACGTTTGCTATAGCCCTATTCTATAATAGTCAAAGATCAAGTTAGAGGTGAAGAACTTGGAAATGTGTTAAATGTATAACAGAGGTGATTCACAAGATATTGAACCGATTCTCACCACAAGAGATGAGAAGGAGGTCTTCCATAATATAACACATAGCTGAAGGGCGACACTTACTGGCAATGGTAAAAAGGGTTAGCGGCAGGTACTCCTCTGCACAAAATAAAGAGGAGTCCAACCTTATTGTCCACAAAGTTGGATGAAAATGAAACAAGAAAACTGTTAGTTCTCCAAGAAGTATCTTAGATGAGACCCGGAAGCAGTTAATGGCTCGACCCAGGAAACAGGCACTAGGTTGACATTTGCCCAAGAGGGGAAAAGTTGGTGCATCCTGGAGCATCACACACACACAAAAAGAGGGCCTTAGCCTTTTATTGAAAAGATACTACTCAGTGGAAGAAGAGGTGAGCAAATAATATTGGAGCCCAAATGCGGAAGTAATGCAGAGCAACCTCAAATGTTCCTCAGCAAAGAAGGTGGTTCCAGAGAATCCTAGACTACCAAAACATGATTTATTTAATGTCTGCTAACATGTGAGCTGGTATTTGATACTGCCTGTCTTGACGGATTCCTTAAACACACAATGAATAATATTGGTGTTTCCTCTCGAAAGTGTTACAGATACTAAATTGGTTGATGTATTACGAGCATTTACTCTTGGGGAGTTCAAACACGTTTTCCTTATTAGCTTCAAGCATAGATGAATTCTGTGAGAAACTAAATTACAAATACTGAAATGCTTACCATTTGTTAGTTTACTGCATACTTTATGTATGATACAATCACAGGAAGTTATTGCAGTAAGTAAGCATAACGTGCAGAAGCAGCAGTTAGCACCATAATGTTCATACGACATAAAGAACGTGTTAGCGTCCTAACTATCACTGCAACGTTTTCACTTTAACAAACCCTTTCAGGGACAATTTCTTGTCTTGGCAAAATGTCAATTTGAGAAGACTCCTTACTGGTTACACTGGATCGTTATCTTAATTAGATGAATCAGTTAGTAACAGAAGTGGTACAGTGTGCATAACAGCTGTCAACCTCTTTAAAAATTGCACCTAAATTAACAAAGCTTTCTGCTATAAACTCTTCCAAAGTGTGATGTCCTGAAACCGGTGGTCTGCGACTCAAAATAACATCCCACTCTGATGAACTTTTGACACATTCCCAAACTGCCATTCACTGGTGTGTGTTTGTAAAAGGGGTGTTTAGTCTGCACAAATTTAACAAAACCACCCTGGGTGTGAACATGGATCAAAAAAACAGTGTTCTTCAAGTTCAAAACAAAAACTACTGTCAAACCTACCATATAGAACTGCAGGCGATAGTGCTTCTTGACCAGACTGAGAACAAACATGCAGAAACCTGACGAAAAACAGAAAGAGGGACATATGTTAATAAACCCAAAATGTATTATATATTAATCCACATATTTGAATCGCTCTTATGTTTGAACAGTGCTGTAAAATGGGGGGCCTTCGCCCTCTTTTTTTTATATATGAAGGCTTTCGAAGATTAAGCCATCTGACCAAAAACACACACAGAAAGACTACACGAGTCTAAAGTATAGCCTGCATGGAGATGAGTGGCTCGCCTATCTCAGTGAGTGGCGACTAGTGTAAAAAACGTCAAATCACAGACAGTCATTGGCTCAAAGGGAAGCATTGCAAACATTTCAAGAACAACATTTTACAACCTCTACTCAAAGAGAGACCATTTATCAATGAAAAAGATTATACTTTTCAACAGAGACTAGATATGAACATCAGGTATCAACTTAAATGTGTTTTTCAATAGGAATAAGTCACATTACAAACAAATATCAAAAGTTTTTTTTAAAAGACACATCTCTTTCAGAGATTTATAATAAACAACTCTGAACTGTTTCTTTTCATTTTAATAATCCTGTGCCCTTCTTTTCTGCCTGAAATATTCAACTCTGGGTATTAAATAATTCACATATTTAAAGCTATCTTCTAAGGTAGCTGTTTTTAATAGAAATGGAAAGTGGAGCATAGACCCAGCACTTTCTTTTGGAGAAATAGATGGAAGTGCAAGGAATATGCCAAAAACTGCCCTAAACAGAATGAGTAGATACAAAGTTGTTTGTTTTGGGTTATTTATGAATCACATTAGGCCCATTTCACCGTTTTTTTCACAGTACAAGTCACACACAAACTGCAGGTAGAAATGTCCTAAAATAAATCGGCATCAGTGGACATTACAACTCACAGTTTGGAGTTAAGCGTGTATGCAATCATCCATCGTAATGGACAGGGACAAGAAAGCGAGCATTTTCAAGAAAAGCACAGAGGGTAATGACCACGCAAATTATTAAGAACATGCACAAACCGGTAGATGTGCATGTATACACAAACCGTTCTCAAGTAATTACCCACTTAGAAACACATCCACATGCACTTGTGCAAAACATTCAAACAAGTGCCTTTCTAAGACTGGAAATGAAAGAACAGTCACTTATGTCAGAGGGGGAGCAAGGTGTAAGAAAAGGGTTTTCACTATGCGAGAAAAAAGTATCCATATACAGAAAACTAAAATAAAAAAGTAAACATTTACAAAGATTTGCATGTGTACTTCTATTAGAACCTATAGATCAACAAAGATGCACATATTTGTACAAATGATCCAGGAAGATTAAATGCATTATATAGGCAGACCTGAGACGCAACAGTGTGACATGCTCTGAAGGGCTTCATGTGATGCACCTGATGGCAAAGGGAATAAGACGCGAAGACTTCAAGTTTTTGCGAGACACTGAAGCAAAAGAACAGTTACATTCCGGTTGGATATGATGCCATTTCCAGAGAATGTAGGGATGGGTACCACCTCAATTACTAGATTGTGTGCACAGATAAACATTGAGTACTACACCAATACAAAGAAAAACATTATATAAAAAACATTTCTGACTACACTAACAAGAATTACATCTGGTGAAATGTCAAGTGAGGTAACAATTATAAGAACAAATAAATAACAGTTTTTAATGTTATTTTTAAAAAATTGTACAAACAAATCAGACTTTTACAAATATTTTTTCTTGGTATGTGAACATATTTTAAACACTTAAGTGTTAATAACATTTACAAATGTCACAATAAAAATAATAGCGTATTAAGAGTGCTGAATCCCGAATACAGATGGTATTACTTAACGAATTTAAAACCACATAATACCCTGCAACATTTCTGAAAAATTCTCAAGTATGTTGATGAACTATTTTAGAAACGTTGAAAAGTACTTTTCAAAGTCAAGTGCAATATCCTACTGAAGCACTTAAGGCATTTTATGACACTAGCATTTAAAATGTTTTTTCAGTTTGAAGTGTTCTACCAAAGTGGACACTGCTCATAGTACCCAAACGTTCTCTTTCTGGAGAGAAATATTTTTTCAATTTTTATTCCAAATTTCTTTGTTTGTTTTAGTGATTTCGTGTTTGACCCAGCTGCTGAGTGAAATGCCACAGGAACTGCAGGCACTTCATGGATGTGTTTCTTTAATGGTCCTGGCCCGGAATTCCAGTGTTTTATGTGTGGACCTCCAACTAATTTTCGGCAAGGATTCTGTTTATTTAAAGCAAATTTAGCAGTATATGTTTGTTGTAACTCAACTTGTAGTGCAATATCTCTCCATCCATTCAAGGACTCCAATTACTACGACCAGATTTTTCTGAAAGGCGTTTTTTGACATGCCTCTAAGGGTTCTCAACAGAAACTTAAATAAATAAATAATCATGAAATTATCTGGACGTGATCTACACCTGAGTTCTAATTTGTTTCACCACTGGACCCAGATGCAACACGATGTTGCTGCCTCATTTTTTACCAAAATCAACATTG
This sequence comes from Pleurodeles waltl, assembly GCF_031143425.1. Lineage (NCBI taxonomy): Eukaryota > Metazoa > Chordata > Amphibia > Caudata > Salamandridae > Pleurodeles > Pleurodeles waltl. Next base: position 677,430,437 of record NC_090450.1, on the reverse strand, counting down.
AGGTACACAGGAAAATAGTGCAAAGCCTTGAGGTACGATCAGGGGAAAGGAGTCATTTTCAGCAATGATGTGTTCTCTGCCTCAGCAGTGGTGGCCATCTCTTTAAGAGCATGATGTAAGACAACTGAATGAATCCACAAAATCAAATCTCTTCCTGCACGCAACGTTCAGTTTTCATGGAAAGATTGGCTAAGACTTTGCAAGCAAGGAAACATTCTTACTCGTGGAGCATAAAATACCAAGTGTGGATTGTGTGGGAGTTTCTATTGATGCCACCCAAGGAGAATTTGCATTTGATTATGAGGAAAATATATTGGAGCATAAATGGGAGAAAGTACCTTTCAGTACGACTGATGTGGAAAAGAACCACCAGCATTTTGACCATCAATTGTCTACCAAACCTAAATAAGCTAGTCCCGCAGCAGACAAGATTGCCTCTGGATGATATGTATCCATGGGAAAACAATGCCTACAAGTGGATCTTCAAGCATGCAACACAGAGGCCATTGGCGCCTGAATATCCTCTTTTGAGGTCCTATCTTAGCATTGGAGTCAACACTATTCCTAAGCAGAAGTGTCAAAGACAGAAGGAAGTGATATTGTCGGTATTGAAGAGCAACCACAGGGTAATTATGAGTAGGAGTAAAACAAATGTGTCCAACTGTCCTTGCGAAATGCAGTTCTATCATCTAAATGACCCTAATTAGGAATGCAGGTAATAGTGTATTGATAATTAGGAATGCAGGTAAATAGTTTATTGCTAAATATCTGGATACTGAGAACTTCTTCCAGAATGCAAAGGAAAACTGAGAGTTAAACTCACCACTTAAGGAAGGTTCAAAACTCTGACCCTGTGAAACATTCTTCAGAGACTTCTACAGTGAGGCAAGTGATGTGCATCATGAAGATGGGGCATCATGTATTATCATAAGTCAATGCCAAAGAGGCTTGCCAGTTTGTGGTCACTGGAGAACAGGTCTTGGGAGGATTTTACTAGGATATATAATTGTCCATTGCAAAGGAACTTGTAAATTATTGAGTGTCAGACCCACTGCCACAGATGGTCATCAGAAAGAATCAAGGGAAGAAACAAACATGCAGGGCCTTACCATTCAGAGACAGTGGTCAAAAGATAATATCAATGGAAGATTCTGAGCAAATCACCATATTAAGAAAGAACTGCTATTTATACGGCTTATAAAACTTGAGCCTGCTACATAAAAACAAGCTATGCTCATTATGCACTAAATGTAGGAGCAAATTAATAACAAGTTAACCACACAGTACTACATTTCGAATGGAGTGTTTAAAATATCAGTGTGGGGAAAAAGAAATTCTAAATATTGAAATCTGATTTTATAAAATGTTAAAAATATGATGCCAGGAAGGCTGAGATTCCACACAGATCAGAGTTCAGTGGACAACATATGCCCAAGGGGAAAGGAATGCTGTACAGTGACCAGTTAATGTATAAGGTTTCTACCTAAACTGTGCAAGATTAATAACAAAAGATCTAGGGTTTAGCTGGGTAGAAGTGCTGTGACTTAAAATATTTTGTTCATTCTTTTTATTGTGAACGATGCATGTTTCAAACAATTGCTTGCCCAGAATAAAAACATTTTAAAAAATGGCAAATTTTATAATTAGTTTAAGAAAACAAAAAATGTTCAGCAAAAATATTCTCACAAAAGAATAGAAAACCACTTTGTGATTGAAAAACATTTTGGGGTATTTTGTCGAATTATATGCCACAGCACTTTAGTGCTTGTCTAATGAAATCGTTCAACCACCACTGATAAATAAAATGCATTTATTATGAAAAAAGTTTGGAACCACAAAACTAAAATGTGATTTTACTTATCAAAGGGACTGAACAAATCGATTTATTACATCATTCATCTTTGCAACTTAAGATTAGTTTCCTTCCAACATCTATTGGTATATTACACTAATAAGCTAGTCGTTCCATCATCAATTGGTATATTACACTAATAAACTAGTCCTACTGCAGACTTGAGATTGCCACTGGATGATATGTATCCATAGGAAAACAATGCCTAGAAGTGGATCTTCAAGCAAGCAACACAGAGGCCATTCATCCAGTAGTAACATCATAAAACATCAGCAGACAGGTAATGCAATTTTCTCACAGTCAAAAATGTAGAACAGGAATACATTAAAATTGCTTTTCAATTTAGTATACACAATATATAACAAACATAGCTATAATTACAAATGCTGCAAAAGTGGAATTTTCAATCTCCTTTCAGCCAAAAATCCACATCAAGCTTTACTATATCTCTCATTGATCCCTTATGACTTCCATTAACCACACCCAGTCATGTTGAAAACCAAAAAAATACAATTGCTCTCTATTCAAAATGGGACAGACTGTATATTGCCCCGATGTTTCTAAAATAAAGTGCATCCACTAAACAACACCCTTGCTTTCCTAAATAAATATCTATTCTTTTCATTAAAACCAATTCTATAAAGTATCTTTTTCCTGTGAGGTTTTACTCATAACGTTTTTCCAAGTCAAAATCCCGCTTTGCATCGCAACACCATAAACCGCCAAATAACAGATGGGAAGTATTTCACGGATTGGCAACTAATCCAGTGGGTTAGCATCCAAGCATAGCAACCTACATACAAGGACAGATTTTCTTACACTTACCAAGAATCTGAATGAAAACATTACTTCAATACTTGTCTTACTGCAGACAACTCCAAACTTGATATCTCAATGGGTTCCTATATATAAAATCAACCTCCTGAGTGGGTATTGCATTGCATTGTATTGTATTGTAGCATTCACACTGCACTAACTACGCTTATGTGGGGCTATGAAGCTCTTGCTTGCAATGGGAAGTATGTAGGGTTGAAGGATGTTTTTGTTTTGATCCTATGTGGGAAGTGTTTCCAGGTCATCATGATGACCACTAAGGTGTGGTTATCGTGTTACAGGACACAGCACATAGCCGTGTGTTGGATGATGAAGCGTAAGAGACAGAAGAAATGTTTTATGATTTTCAGAATACTATTAGCTTAGAACAAGTCTGCAGGTCCATTTTTGGTATTTCCTATCATACAGTCTACTTAGCTGCTTACTGCTCTGGGTTATTCAATCTGAGATTTTGTGAATAGCTGTGGTCTTGAGCAGACATGGTTGGAGGGAGATCTAAGTGGCTGATCTAAGTGGGTGGGCAATTTTAATACTGTCCCATATCCGAGCGTCTATGTCAGAAGTTAGGAAGCAGTCAGGTTGTAGGCATATTTGGAACCTGCAATTAATGGACTTTGTTATTGACCGCCAACATTGTTGGGTAATGTGTGACAGATCTCTTCAGTTATGAACTAACAGTTCTGCACTGTGAGAGGATTTCAGTGCTTTGTGCATTGGCTATGCCGTGTTCTTTCAATTCACGGTTTAAGAGGCTGCCGCCCTTCCACAAGCTGCAGTGCCAAGGTTACAGAATTGGTTGCTCTCAAGGGCAAGCAAATTGCCTGCTGCAACCTATGTCACTATTTACACGGATTCTCGTTGTGCCTTTAAAGTTTGTCATGGTTGTGGTCAGCTATGGAAGATTGGAGGGTTTTTCATGTCTTTCGATCATACAAAGTCCATTAGCAACTGTTAGTGTGTGAACTGAAGAGAGGTATGGCCCATTTATGATGGTCCTGTGTCAATAACATGAATGCCTTCAATGTAGTGTGCTGTTTAGAAATTGTGAGAATTAAATTTCTCCGAGTTCCCAGTTCACACTGAAACTAGACTCTTCCAATAACTTTTGCAAAGGCTAATTGTCCTTGGCATTGTAGCAATTTGGACTGCAGGCACAAAGGAAGTGACTAGTCTTCTCAATATTGACGAGATAAGCAGTGATTAGAGGAAAACATATTTAATACAGAACATACATTACTAATATTCGGAATTATCATCCTTCAAATATAACAAACACCAAAATCCATAATGTCATCTGCATATAAATTAAGTTTACTAACGTTACTGTCTATGCAATTCTGGACTAACTTGTTCCTCTTTTTGACACAAAATAAAGGTTCAATGAATAGTGAATAGAGTGGAGGGAATAAAGAAAACCCTGACTGGCTCCGCATATATTTTAGTGCTATGCACTAGTGATCTGTCCCAATCCAGAGTTCATATTAGGATTTCTCACTAGCCATCCTCTTAAAAGTACAGGAAATCTAGGGCCTGATTTAGAGTTTAGCGGACTTACTCGGTCACAAACAGGATATCCGTCACATTAGTGGCGGAGTGACCCACTCTGCCAAACTAAAAATTGGGCCACTAGAGAACATCTGCTTCCTTGGATCCAGAGTGGGGAACAAGCCTTCATTAAGACAGGCTTGCATAGTGTATTTTATATGAGGCAAACTATCAACCGTTTAAATAAAGTTTCCCTTTTTAGGTTTCCAAAGATTATTTATCAGATTCTCATCACTCCTGTTTTTAAGCTATCGGGCCAAAAAAATACCCAACAGGCATAGCAAAAAAGTGAGCATACCTCACTTTCGATGAGTATTCACATTAATATTTGATAAAGGGCTGCAGGAAGATAAGTGTAATTGCTGTGGGGTTGGTAAAATTAAAGAAAGAAGGGTAATTTCACTTTTTAAACATCAATAATCATGGAGAACACAAGCACTGACAAAGTCAATAGTTTTTGGTTTAATATGCTAAAGCATTGTAACATAAGCTATGAGCTCCGGGCTTTCCTTCAGCATTCTTATTCATTCCGATGCTGGTCGTCCCTTTCATCGCATCTCGCAACGCCGCTGGCCTGTCAAGAATTGCCCCCTGTGTTCTGGGGGGCCCAGGACCTGTTGCAGGAGTGGCGGAGGGCTAAGGGCTGAACCGCAGAGGTAAGGCACTGCTCGCAAGAAGGCAGCCGTGAGAAAATGCAGGGCCTCTTGTTGCAGGCCGGTGACAGCAGGATAGTGACTGCCCAGGGAGGACCCCTCTACCTACTTGTCTTCTCTTCCCCTGAATCCCATAGGTAGCACCCACCCTCGTTATGCTGGCTGGCTGAGAGAGGCGTCCAAGATGGCAGCCCGATTAGTGTGGCAGCCTCAGAACTCACCTGTAGATCCTTGAGGAGTCCATAGGCGGCAGGGAGTGGGGAATCCATACATGGGGGTGCACAGGAGGCTGGTCACCCCCTCCCACTGAACAGACTTAGTAATTTTGGGCAATCACCTTGTGCGGGCGCTCTGTGACCTGCCACTTACGGGCTGCAAGACAGACAGCTGCAGACCGCATGATGCCCTGTTCCTGCCTTGGCCCGACTGATTGTGCTACCTCGGCCTATAGTGCGAGGTAAACGAGCCTGAGACTCAAGATCCTGCCACAAGGAGCCCCCTGTTGCGGGGGTATGAGAGACGGAGAGTTTGCTCCTTGGGTTTTCCCGGAAAGCTCCCCCCCACCAGAGCCCAGGACGTTTGCCACCATCAGCCAGAGGTGGAACGGAAAACCGAAAGCCCCTCTTCCTCCCCCACCCCCAGGCCTCACCTGAAGACTGTTAGAGTTGCTGTAGGACTCTGCAGCCAGATCAGTGGGGCTGCATCAATAGATGGGGGTTCCTCCCCCAACCCTTCCACGTTCTCACAATTTTTTTCACCTTACCTCTCTTTTTTTCTTCCTTTTAGGGGACTGAGCTCCGCAGGTGCCCACTGTGACCACCTGACTGCGGGCACCCGTCCCTTCCAAGAACACCCCACACCCTCCCTGCAGATGGAGATCCACAGACATCAACGAGCCACAGGTAAAGATAAGGGGCTCAGGGCCCACACCCAATAGACCTCCTCCTTGGTCCCCATTGACCTCATCCTCCAAACCATACAGGCCTCGAGGGAAGCATTATAGGTCAAAATCAGAGCAATTGCAATGGATGTGGCAGTGCTGCGCCAAGACGTACAGAATGTGGCCAGAAGGATCTCTGAGTCCAAAGATAGGGTCTCCACTATAGAGGAAAAGGAGGCCACACAAACGCTCTACTGGCAAACTGACAACTACCACCCTTGAGGCCTGAGCCGAAGATGCAGAAAACCAGTCATGCACAAACAACTTGCGACTCGCGGGCTTTCCTAAGTGTGCAGAGGGCCCAGCACCTGAGAAGTTCCTGGAGGCCTATCTCCGGTCATGGGTGCCTGATGGCAAACTGTCACCATGGTTTGTGATCGAAAGCACATACCACTCCAAGAACCACAGGCCCCTCTCCTCCCGGATGTCCCCAGTCCCCTTTTCATAGCTTGAGTTCTTAACTACAGAGACAGGGACACAATCCTGCAGGAGGGTGCTTGCGGTCACCCTAACCCACGACTCCTGCCGCATCATGGTGTTCCCGGACTACACCTGGGCAGTCCAGCAATGGTGGAAATCCTACAAAGATGTAAAACAGACATTCAGAGCTATGGATTCCCGGTACAGGCCTATCTTCCCGGCAAGGCTTAAGGTCATCTAGGACCTCAAGATCTACTTCTTCGTCTCCCCAGAGGAGGTCTGGGAGTGGATGGTGGGGTGCCCGAGTCTCCATGACCGTTCCCTCTCCCAGCCTGGGCTGAGATCAAGACTCCTCAGCTTATCCACCTGCACCCACAAGTTTCCTAATGTGCCAAGGGGATTGCCTGCCCTTCGGAGGCCTGACCTGAACAACTAGTGGTGCGGGCACCACCCCTGTGCACTTAAATGCACAAACCTTTCGCGGTCGACACTGCATCTGTTCTGTTTCAGCCTGCTAAGGAGGAGGTCCGATGCACATGTTGTGCTCATGTTTCAGTTGGACGGTTAGTTTTTAGACAGGTTGCCGGAGACAGATGCTTCCAGAGCCGATGTCCAGACCCCCATCGCCGAACACCTGCACTTTCTGATCTAGACAAATCCAAAATCCAACCTCCGCAGCACCCTCATCTACACCCCCCACCCCAACAACCCCTCCCAGACCCTGCCCCACCCTCTTCAGCGCTCCCCATGCCCTCACCTTAACAGACGACAACCACAGCGACTCGAACACCTCAACCCTCATGGACAAACTCACCACCCTCGGTCTCAAGCAACTGGTCAACCTCCCCTGGCACTCAGCAGGACACACCCTTGACCCGGTCTTCTCTGCCGAAGACCACATCTCCTTCTCACACACTTCCGAACTCCACTGAACTGATCACCACTGCGTCCACTTCTCTTTCACCAAGACAATTGGGCAACACCACGCCCACTGCCCTACTTGAACTGGGCCAAGTTCACCGAAGCCTAGCTCACCTCGGCTCTCCGCCACGCCTCACCACCAGACACCATGGACGCCAACACCTCAACCCAAAACCTCCACTAATAGATCACTGACTGCGTCAACACCTTAGCCCCCACTAACGAAAGCCACCAGCAGTCAACACCAAAGAAGACCCAGCTGGTTCTCCACCGAACTCCAAGAATCCAAGAGCGTATGCAGATGACTCGAGAGAAAGTGGAGAAGCAGTAAAAGCCCAACAGACCACAAAGACCACAAAGCCTTCAAAGACGCCGTCAAATTACACCACCGGCTCATCAGGTCAGCTAGAAAATCGGCCATTCAGGAGCGAATCAACACCAATGCACACAAACAGGAACTTTTTACCATAGTCAAGGAATTCTTGAAACCCGGCACGGACACCACAGACATCCCGCCCTCCCAAGACCACTGTGACAACCTCGCCACCTTCTTCCACCAAAAAAAATACAGGGCATCTACAAAGGATTCACAAGCAAATGCTCACTGCTCCCTTATCCAGCCAAAGTAATTGAAAAAGCAATCAACGCAGAGCTCACTGACTTTCAGACAAACCACATCCTTGACCCCTCCCAATCCAGATTCAGAAACAAACACAGCACCGAAACCACACTCCTAGCAGCCACGGATGACATTCACACACTACTGGACCACGGCGAAACAGCAGCCCTCATCATCATCCTTGAACTCTCCGCCGCCTTCAACACGGTCTTCCACACTACCTTGTGCACCAGACTACACAATGCCAGCACCCGCGGCAAAGCCCTGGAGTGGATTGGCTCCTTCCTCACAAGCCAAACCCAGAGAATCAGGCTCCCACCTTTCACCTCAAGACTGACGGAAACCAGATGTGGAGTACCCAGTGCCCTTGAGCCCCACCCTCATCAACGTCTACATGACCCCGCTCGCCAAAATCGTCAGACACCATGGGCTCAACATCCTCTCATACATCAAAGACACACAGCTCATTCTCTCCCTCACAGACGTATCACCAACAGCCAAAAATAACTTTCACAAAGGAATGAAGGCAGTAGCCGACTGGATAAGAGACAGCTGCCTCAAGCTCAGCATGGACAAGATGGAGATCCTCATTCTGGGCCCCACCACTACTGCCTGGGATGGCTCATGGTTGCCCAGTGCCCTCGGAACTGCCCCATCTTCTACCAACTGTGCACACAACCTCAGCATCATTCTCCACTCATCACTGTCCATGGCCCACCAAGTCAAAGCAGTCTCATCCTCATGCTTCCACACTCTACGCCTGCACCTGAAGATCTTCAAGTGGATACCCATTGACGCAAGAAGGACAGTCACCCAGGCACTCGTTAGCAGTAAACTCAACTACGGCAACACACTATGTCATAGTCAAAAAGAAACTCCAAACTAGGCTCCAGAGAATATATAGCTGCAGTTAGACTGATCCTGGACATCCACAGCCACATCTCCGCCCACCTGAGAGAACTACACTGGCTCCCCATCAACAAACACATCACTTTCAAGCTCCTGACACACACGCACAAGGCCATTAATAACATCAGACCTGCCTACCTCAACCACCGCCTCTCCTTCTACCCACCCTGCAGGCAACTCCACCCTGCTCAACTGGCCCCAGTAAGACTCTTCTCCTACCTGGAACAGGAACATGATGACCTGGAACATAATGCCGCTCCACCTCAGGCAGACCCCTAAGCTGACTCAGTTCAGGAAGGACCTCAAGACCTGGCTCTTCAACTGACCTGTGTCCCCCAGCTATCACCCTGAGCCCCACCCAGAGTGATAAGTCGCGCTTTATAAATGCTGATTGGTTGACTGGGGAGAGTTGAGGGTTGGGATGTTTTACAATATGTTGATTGTTTTCTTGATTTACTCACATTTCACCTGTCTTTGCTTGCACGCATTACATTAGATGCCACAGTGGGGTGAAGTGATGTTCTTTCAATGCCGGCCCACCCTTGTGGGAGAAGATTCTTACCCTATACCATGCCTGACCCTGGATCCACTGTCACACTTTAAAGTCCTACTGTGGAATGTGAATAATCTCCTGGACCGCATTAAGTGCAACACAGTCCTCCAAACCAGATGTCCTGCTATAGTAGGAGACCCATCTCCTCGGATCCTATTGCCTCTTCTTGAGATGCCTCAGATTTGACAGGGTATATCACGCAGGCTTCCCCAGGGGCTTCTGGGGTGGCAATACTCTTCCACAAATCTTACCATTAGTGGCAATGTCCACATTTGCCAACACCCTGGGCCACTATGTCGGAGTGATGGGCCTTCTAGAGGGACAGCTATGTGCACTCTTCAGCATGTATGTCCAGCTTTAGGCCCCAGCCCAGGTCCTCTCCGTTCTCCAGAAGGTACTCTTTGATGTTCCCTCAGGCTCCCTGATTATGGTAGGCAGTTTCAATGACCATCAGACCCACTACTGGACTGTTCCAACCCACCCAATACAAATAGAATCCCGAGCCCACCAACTGTCCTCATGGATGGACACCCTTGGGCTGTGTGACGCTTAGCACAAATGGCACCCTAGAAACCCGGAATACACCCACACCTCGGAGGCCCACAGAACCTTCTTGTGTATGGACTTGCTGCTTCTGCCCGCCACAGACACCCTCCAGGTCACCAAAGCTGTGATCCTTCCTATGGGTATCTCAGATCACTCTCCTATTGCCCTCCAATTTGGGCACCCAAATCTCACACATCATCCAGTGCAGCGCCTCAATGTGTAGTGCCTGGTAGACTCCCAGTGTGCAGAATTTCTGTGGTCCACAGTACAGGACTACTTCGACTGCAACAAAGACACAGCCAACTCCCCTGGGACCCTGTGGGCGGTAGGTAAGGCCACTGTGAGGGGTGCAGCACAGGGCTTTCTTCGGGGACAGACTCTGAAGAAACTGGTGCAGATCAACACCCTGGAGGCATGCATACTGGACGTGGCAAGGACACTCGGGCGGGAACCCTCAGAGAGGCTGGAGCAACAGCTACAGCTGTCCCAGGCCTACCTCCGGCAAACCTCCTTGGAGGAGGAGCCGCCATGTTGGAGGACCTCAGTCCAAAGAGCATATGAGTGGGGGGACAAAAGTAGCAAACTGCTTTACTGGCTGGCCATCTGAGACCTAACATCCAGAACGGTCCCCAAAACAATAGACTCGGAGGGTCTCTGTAGGCATACCGCTACGGATATAGCAGATGCATTTGCGGCATACTATTGTCATCTCTATACCCGACAGCCCATACCGCCAGCAGAAGGAGACCATCTGATCCACAGGAACATCCACCTGTTGCAACTTTCTCCCTCTCTTTGCTCCGAATTGGAGAAGCCTTTGGAGGAAATCGCTGATGCAGTAGCAGCAATGAAATCCGGAAAGACCCCCGGCCCTGACAAATTTCCCCTCAATTATGACAGAAAATATGGCACTATACTTAGGGGGTTTTTACAACTTTGGAGGAGGTGTTAATCCGTCCCAAATGTGACGGATATACCACCAGCCGTATTACGAGTTCCATAGGATATAATGGACTCGTAATACGGCTGGTGGTATATCCGTCACTTTACCGTCACTTTTGGGACGGATTAACACCTCCTCCAAAGTTGTAATAACCCCCTTAATGTCTTTTTGCTAGAAATGTATTCTGAGGCACTTGCCAATGGCCGCTTACCTGCAGGGGTGGACACCGCTACAATAGGGGTTCTTCCCAAAGCAGGGCGGCAGTAAGAACAAGGCTCTTCATACCAGCCAATTTCCCTCATTAACGTCAAACCCAAGATCCCCGCCAGGATGCTGGCAGCTCGGCTGATGAAAGCCCTGCCCTCCCTGATACACCCAGACCAATGTAGTTTTATGACAAACCAAAGGTCTAGGTATTGTATATGGCGTGTCTAGATGGCACTGGCCTGTGCCGTTGCACAGGGCATCCCACAGGCTATTTTTTTTTTTTTTACTTTGAGAAGGCCTTAGACTCGGTCAGTTGGTCTTTTCTCTGAAATGAGGTTTCACTCTTCCATGAAGTTGCTGTATGCCACGCTCATGGGATAGGTGCAAGTCAATTGAATCTTTTCGGAGGAGTTCCCAATCAGTAGGGGGACCCAAAGGGTTGCCCTCTCTCCCAGCTCCTCTTCGCCCTCACTATCACGCCTCTGGCATGCCCAATCCGCGTTGATGTGCGTATCAGAGGATGGCAGTGGTCAGAACAACTTGAAGATAGGATCGCTCTATATGAGGACGACACCCACCTCTTTCATGAAACACTCGCACCTTTCGCAGCACGAGCGTTAGCAATCCTCTGTCTTTATGCGATGGCCTCTGGCCTGCAAGTCAATCCAAGTAAATTACACCTCGTCCCACTTCCGGGGGATCGCATTGCAGAGGTCTGGCAGGAATCCATACCCATGGTTTTTCCATCTCCACAAATCCTGACCTGGCCCCCAAACCTGATGCTTCTATTTTGTAACATGAAACACGATTTCCAGAAAAGGGACCGCCTGCTACCTAATATGTTTGGTAGAGTCGCCTTGTTCAAGATCATGGTCTTTCCCTGGTTCCTCTACACTCTGCAACACTTTTCATTCACCATCCCCAACAGTTGGTTCCAGGCCCTCAACACTTCCATTCACAACTTTATATGCTCTGGCTGCCGCAGCTCATATTGCATCTGGCCAAGCTCATCAGGCGACATACAATGGTAGTCTGGGATCCTCAAACATCTAGCTCTACTACTGGGCATCGCATGTTGTGGTCCTCAACAACTGATTCAAGGGTGGAAGGACCCCACATGTCCATTGGAACTTGCTTGTATGGGCCTGGACGCTGTCATGGGTCTGCTCTATGGAAACCCAATACCATGAAACCTTCCCTGTCCAACCACGGTGTATTTAATAAATGGCGGGCAGCCCTGCACTTTACCAACTGGGACAAGAAGCTCTCGCAGCTCAGTCCCTTATGGGAAGGATGCTGGCTGTACCACACTGCACACCTCAAGAACTTCAAAGGTTGGAACAGAATTGGTATCTCTGCTCTTGGAGACGTCTGGCAGGGAGGGCATCTGACCACAAATGCATTTCTCCCTTGAGTGCCCCAATTTCACAATGCGCCGTGCTATGGCCAGCTACTTACGGTACTCCATCATCCTCCCAATTTCAGCCCACTAGAGGCCAAGGTATTCATTGGACATTTATGGAAAAGAGAAATCTCCCAAATGTATTGAATGCTGGTTATCCACATGCCAAATTACTTTCCCTTCCTTAGACAAAGTCGGAGGAATGGCTGGGGCCCCTGGAAGACGTGGACTGAAGAGACCTGTGTGCAGCGCCCCGAGAGATGGCCATCTCTACCAGGCTGCGCCTCATTCAATTGTTCCAACTACATAACTCATATCTCACACCTGGCAGCACTCCCGGAACCACCTGCTTTTGCTGCCCTGCCACCCATGCCAACTTTTCACATGGTTTCTTTGTGCTCCAGTATATTGGGATTTGGGGCGAGGTGAAGGCTACTCTGCCTGGGTCTTGGAACGGGAGTTATAACTAAACCCACAGATAGGCCTTCTGGGCATACTGAAGGATGTGGGTGGGTCCTCAAGCAGTGAGCACCCAGGTGGGAGATCCTAGTTGTCAAAAGAAATATTGCCCACCGGTGGAAGTCGGCTCAGCCTCCCTCTCTGACGGAATGGCAAAAAGGAGTAGACTGGTGTGCCCTTATGGAACTGCCGGTGTACCAGGCATGAAGGTGTCCGCAGAAACGCACCAAGATCTGGGGGAAGTGATGGACATACTTTGGCCTTGTGCTCTGGGAGGATTGACTGGGCCCCTTCCCATTTATGCCTTACTGGTACTTTTTGTACAATGCTGATGCTTCTAAGCTGCATTGGAAACGGTCTATGTTGCTTTTGTTTTTGTAGAAACAACCAATAAAATAGTTATCAAAAAGACCTTTTTTATTCCTGTGTCAATAAAAGGTGAAACGATAAGGTAGGCATTATTATAGTCTTTCTTTAGTATCTATGACCGAAAGAACGGATAATAAAGGCTCCTTGGTCATCCAACCTTCAACTGAAATTGATACAGAAACAAAAAGAAAACTTCACTGAGGATAAGGGAGCCATTATCACAGGCAGACTGTCATTTGAAGGCATGTACAAAATAAATCAAATCTAGGCAACACTAAAGAGAAGCCAATGAGAGGGGAGGATGGGTGGCTAACAAAGAGCGATACAAAACCAAACCAATCCACCCAAGCCCTATGACTCCAAACCACCCACCCCAATCCACCCCAATCCAATCCAATCCACCACACTCTACCCCTATCCAGTTCACCCCACTCTACTCCAATCCAATCCAATCCACCCACTACCTCAATCCACTCCACTCTATGACACTCTCTGCCGTTGATCCACTGAACTCTACCCAACTGTACAACACTTCAACAAATCCACTCTATGACACTCTACTCCCCACTCCACTCTGACACACCACACTACTAACTTTTAAGCATGCTGGATAGCAGCTGCACTGGTGTACAACATGGCAAAATGCATTGCCAAAGCCAATAGCTCTTGTTTAGGCGAGACCTATTGGTTTTGCCAATATTTGTTTCAATATGCATTCCGCATTTATTCTCATACACAGCATGGAAATCTATTTGCACGCTCTGTCCAGGCACTTCAAACACTGCCAGAAAACAGAGCACAAACAGAACAAGGCCAGAGGTACCTGGAGTCTTTTTATTGGCGTGAAAAGAATAAATGATTTTCATGCAACCATAACTCTGATACTAAAAATAAACATAAGGACCGGAGAAAAAGAAAACATTATATTTTAGTTTAAAGTACAGTGGTAATGAAGGAAAGAACACAGTAACCAGGAGAGAGACAAATAAATTCTGGCATGAGAGAGAGCAACAGAGGAGAGAGAGCAAGAGAGGAGGGAGAGAGAGAGAGAGAGACAGCGAGAGAAATATGTGGTGGCAGCCTGCGTTTTTTCTGTACTGAAGTTACCAAGAAAGCAACAGTAGAACAAATGTTCTACTGAAAAAATAATTACAAAATTGACTGAAGGATTTCCTAAAAATAATTAAAACAATGTAGAACTTACTAGTATAAACCATGAAAAAGAGAGCATGAGTATAATTCCATAATAAGATATATGTAGCTCTAAAAGGGTAGGCAGAGCTAGAAAAGGACTTACCTATAAGGTACAGAGCAAAGGATATGAAGCGATGGTACTTGCTTAAGATCCTCAGAGGCTCTTCTCGCTGCACTAGGGTGAAGAAGTAGTCTGTAACAGTCTCCCCATAGAAGAAGTAATTGACGCACAGTAGGAAGTACCTGGGACAGAGAGAGAGGAAGAAGTTAAGCTCCGGGGGAAACAGGACCATCCATTAACCGCTGCAGTGGCCAATAACCCTTTAAAGTCTGTATTAGAAGGCAAGCGCCATTTTGCTGGTCTTTCTATGCTGCGTTCTAATGATGCAGAATTTCAGTGGCACTGAAGACATGTCTGGGGCGAAACATCAGCCAAGTCTTAACCCTGCTGCCAGTCTTGTATTCTTTTCTAAACCTTACAAGGAAGAAGTGATGCAATAAAAACTAGAAATTAGATTCCTGAACAGGCAGTATTAGTAGGGGACATGAAGTACCAGCTTTCCAGACAACTTCATATACAGAAATCTCATTTAAGCACGAGCAGGCCAAACACTGATGCAGGCCCCATCCTGCAACGGTGTTTGGCTAACAACTATACATGACGACACAAGTCAACGTCGTCATTGCATTGTGATTCCACATCTTAAAGAAGCGGAGGATTATCTTCAAATGGCTCCCAATCAACTCTAGAAAAACTGTTACTCATGCTTAAGTCACCAGCAAGTTAGACTACGGGACCACCAAGCATTTCACTAGAAGATTACAAACCATACAGAATTTGAAAGCAAGACGTATCCTCAACTCTCCCACAAAAATGGGGTGACCAGGTGGCTTGCGCGGCCAAGATCCCCCCCCCAATCTACTAACTATCCTACTGTGAGCCTGCCATCTGAGCGGCACTCTGAGCCACTAGGACCACCAGTTTGTGAAGCATTTGCTTTTTTTCCTCTCTTGTGCCGTCTGCTGCCAAATAGCAGCAAAGGTGGACAAACCGACCTGGCGTGGCCTACTAGCTGGGAGCGTGCCCTGTGTGTAGGGTGCACTGTACTGAGCCTTGAGGACCTTTGGCCAGAAGTATTGTGGTCCTTATTGTCCCACACCTGCTAAATGTGATGCGTGAGGCCTGGACACTACCATGGCCCTGCACTGTTGCCCTCATCAACCGCAAGGCCTCAGCGCAGATATATGCAGACCCCTGAAGACTTTCTACTCGCCTACACAACATGCTTATGGCCCAGACTGGTGAGGGGCATTGAGTTCTCCTACTTTCAGGACCCCCGGGCCCACTTGCATGGCTGAAATCAAAGGGAGAGTCCTTTCTTCTGAGGCTCTCCCCACCTACACTCTCCTGTTCCCACAGTGCCTTATAAGTGGTTACAGCCCATGTGGAGGGCAAACTAATGCAAAGAGTGTGTTACCTACTATTAATGGTGCGTGAGGCACCTCCTTCAATGTGCTGCTTGCCCACATGCTTGGCCCCTGTTCGCTGGGCTCTATATCAACATAATAACCTGCAGCACACTATGCCATCTACTGTGACTGCTGCAATCTAACTACCCCATACTCCAGGCCGCGTTCCCATCTGGGACCCCTTGCTGACTAAAGGCTGCGATAAGGCAAAGCCTACTGCCTCCCTACCGCTGCACCTGTAGACAAATCCTGATTCACGCCAGTCCACTGCTATTTACCAATACTGTATGCGCCAGCTTCTAAACAGAGGCACTCGACCTGCGGATCACCCAGGGAACACAGCATCTGACCCACCTAATTACCGTTGGACCAGCTTCAGTCCACAATTTCTGTGTCAGCTTCCCTGCTCTTGGACAAGTGGGGCTCACTAAACCTGCCTTGATGCCACAGGTGTCGCGATGGGCTGGCTGCACACTAGCACAAGTGGCGTGTCAGCAGCCCCTCTGTTGCATCCAACCAGCAGCAGGAGTCTCCATTGGTGATAAACTGGACTCTATGCTAGCAGAGGTGAAAAAACTCGGGCCTCTCTAGCAAGCACACGTACATCCCTGGAAGGCAAAATAGATCATGTGACAACTGACCTCGCGCTGATGACCATCATAAACTGGTGGACAAAATCAAGGACGTTGAACATCTCCTTACCAAACTACAACCAAAAACTTAATGCATGGGCTTGTTCCATGGAGAGGCCCAACTATGTTTGCTTTACCAACCCATTTTCCTCTGCAGGTGTATCACACAATGCACCTACCATGCTCCTATACTATATATGCTCTGTGAATGCCGCCTAACTGACAGAGTTCACTGTGCTGGCTCACACCGGATCCTCCTTCTGTTTACGGGATACACCTTTTTGGCTGCTGTGCTTACCCTCTAGCTTCTCCCTTCGCTAAGCTATATAACCTTTGCCAAATATGTTGCTTGGGCGGATATCCGTTGTACCTCCACTCTTTTGGTGTTCATGGTTCACTGTTTTGGACGTGTTATATTCGTCTTCATTTTAAGTGTATGCCACTTTCTCAACCCCTTCCCTCTTGGCACGATCTGACCTATCTACCATTACCTGGACTGCCCATTGCACCCTATCCCCTCGTTGGGCTACTGTGTACCACACCACTTAGCATCATCACATGGAACCTGAGGGGCATACACCCCACCTTGCGCCGCTACTAGGTATGTTCTTACCTCAAACAACACTCTGCTCATATTGCCCTATTACAGGAAACGCACTTGTCGCAAGCTGAGGCTACCAGTTTACAGCAACACTGGCACAGCCAGGTGTTTGCCACTAATTTCTCCTCCTATGCAAGAGGCTTACTGTTATGGTGCATCAATCAGAATTTAGTATTGTTGATGTGTGCCTTGGACTGAATTTAGAAAAAGCTCCAACCTTTCTTTTAAAATTACATTTTTAATTTATTTTTTCAATTTATATTTGTTTGAAAACTAAATAAAATGTGTTATCTTTTGTGTATGTGTTTGATAAATGCTTGTTTCTGTATTTTTGTGTATTGTTTTGTATTTCATTTACAATGTGTAGGTCGGGGTCCCCGGCTTCCAGTAATAACTCAGTGGGGGGCTTCATGGATTTTAATAATGATCCAGTGGAGGTCCCTGCGTTCCAGTGATGATAAAGCGGGGGTCCACAGAAGTCAAAAGGTTGGGAACCACTGTCCGAGACACCACTCTCGACTGCTCCTTTCTTCCCTTGCCACAGAGACTTGCCAACTTCAATGCGGAGGTAGTACACACCTATCTCCACCACTGGCAGCTGGCTGACATCTGGTGATTCTGCAACCCAGACACAAGGGTATTTTCCTACTCATCATCACCACACCAGGTACATTTGCACAGACAGAATTGTTGGCTCCTTCTCCTTACTCATAACCATCTCTGATACAGTGTAATTAGGCCGCACCCATTAGGACCATAATCCTCATATATTGCAATTCGCCTGGGCTGCGTCCTCCCCAACTCCCCCCCACACCTCCAATCCCCTGCGTGCACCTACAACCATAACTTCTGGGAGACCTGTCTTACTGAGCCCTCCTTTGGCACGGCAACTGCTGACTATTTCAATTCCAACACAGCATACACTACATCCATAGAATGGGGCGCATTTAAAGTTACAACGAGGGGCACTGTTTGGGGACACAATCATCCATACGCCAAATGCTCCACAGGAACATTTGAAAAATTGAATGCACTCTCATGACTCTCGAACACCAGCCCATACAACAACCAGGAGACATATCTGACTGGTGGAGGCCTTCCTGCTCCCTCCCTGCTGGAAAGATTGCGCTGCCTGAACAACGCTGCTCACTCAGCCCGTACGCACACAGCTGCAGACAAATCTGACCAACTATTAGTGTGGCTTACCCAACAAAATACACCCCAATACTCAATAGCAGCGCTGCAATCTGTCCAAGATATGTTAATTTATACCCAGCTTGAAAGACACAATGAACTGACTATCCAATACAAATACTTATCTATCGGTCGCGACTGTGGTTCCACAACTTTAACCACTTCTTCTCTAGGATAGCTTTGCCCCATAGCATGCAATAACAATGTGCCGACCTTGGCGATCCCATCACGCAATATGAAATTCAGGAAGCGTTATGACTGCTTGCTTCCAGCAGATCCCTGGGTACAGATGGACTCCCTGCTGAGATTAACAAAACTCACATCTCCCTCCTGGCTCCCTGTTTGCTGTCACTATACACTGAGGCATTATCAGCCAACTGCCTCCCAGCCACCCAACGTGATGCGCTCCTCATTTCCACCCTAAGCCTGATAAAGACCTCATGTTAATGGGATCCTGTCGTCCACTTTCCCTAATCAACACAGATCATAAGGTATTGGCCCAAATCCGAGCAGACCGCCTGTCCCTCTTGTTCCATCTCTAATACACCCAGACCAGAACAGATTTGTCCTTGCCCACAATACTATTGCAAATCTTTTGCGTCATGACCTATTCTCGACAACAGTGGCGTAACACCAGTTGCCTGGTTCTAGACCTTGAAAAGGCCTTCAACAACTGGAATGGCCCTATTTATTTCACATGCTACAGCGCTATGGCATCAGAAACCACTTTCACCGCCTAATGCAACTGAAATACACCCAACCAGTGGTGCGGGTCAAAACAGGCTCCCTCGTATCAGACTCCATTTCAATACACTGAGGCACCAGACAAGGCTGCCCACTGTTGACTATTCTTTTCTCTATGGCCTTTGAACGCTTGTGGTAGTGCTTCAGATGCAAAGTGGCTCATGGGGCATACCCCGAGGGGATGAGAACCACACCAACCCCTAAACACTGATGACATATTACTCTACTTTAAAGACATACATGGCATCCATGCTGCCAAAGCGCCAACCCTGGAACACTTTGCATCCCTTTGGGGTCTGCAAGTTAACTGGACAAAATTCTGTCTATTCCCCTTTGCACCAGGATCGAGTAACCCACACCTCACCCTTGGGAACGCTAGAATCCCCTGGCAACCTTCAATATTTAGATATCTAGGGGTACACATATTCCACTCTCTGACTGATCTATTCAATGGTAGCATCACATGGGTAGCCACATCCTTGTGGTCTCAAATGACTTTTTGGCGTACGTTACCAATAACCTTAGTGGGACGCGCTGCTTTCCCGAAGATGGTATAACCCGGCTTCTTTTGCTAACTTGCCCATCTATATCCCGGGATTTTTTTTTTTGCTCCTTTGTGCAACATATAAGGGAATACACTTGCCATACTTCTCGTTGCAGGGTAGCCTTGAAGAAATTATACTTGCCATTCAGCCATGGACGTCTTGCAGTTCCGCACCTGAAACATTACTATTTCAGTTCCCAGATCCAATGGGCGGCCAGGTGGTTGGCCAATTTACAGCTGTTCGACACAGCTATGTCGTTACCAGCCTGGAGACTGTCTGCTCTCCTCCGCTTATTCACCCGTACTATAAAACGAGGGCCCCCGATACTCTTTTGTTAAGCACTACCTATCGCTGCTACCACAGGTGCCTCTACCTTACGTGATCCCTAGCCACTTATACACCAGCGCTAGCTATACACGGCACCCTTGGGGATGACACTTTCACATCATTAGCAGAACTGACCACGTGGCATTCTGTTGGGATTCACACACTGGGTGACCTGTGCCAGGAAGCTGTTCTTATCCCCTACGCATCACTAATGGCAGAAGACGGATTACTCCCTGGGTAATTCTTACTACACAACTCTGTACTGACCTTGTTAGGAAAGCATCGGGGTGACATAACATATGAATTCCCAACACACAAAACAATGCAGTACCTACATGTGATAGGTGTGGGCCAACACCTCACACGCTGGTTTGCAGATTCACTATGCACCCACACTGCCCCAACGGCTCTCTGCCACAGATGAGATTGACTTAGCCAGCCTTGTTCAGATAAGGAATGGGCTTTGTTGTTAGAGGACTCATCACATGTCCCTCGCAATGTCCACTTTAAACTGATACAGTTCTACAGGGAGTGCAGAATTATTAGGCAAATGAGTATTTTGACCACATCATCCTCTTTATGCATGTTGTCTTACTCCAAGCTGTATAGGCTCGAAAGCCTACTACCAATTAAGCATATTAGGTGATGTGCATCTCTGTAATGAGAAGGGGTGTGGTCTAATGACATCAACACCCTATATCAGGTGTGCATAATTATTAGGCAACTTCCTTTCCTTTGGCAAAATGGGTCAAAGGAAGGACTTGACAGGCTCAGAAAAGTAAAAAATAGTGAGATATCTTGCAGAGGGATGCAGCACTCTTAAAATTGCAAAGCTTCTGAAGCGTGATCATCGAACAATCAAGCGTTTCATTCAGAATAGTCAACAGGGTCGCAAGAAGCGTGTGGAAAAACCAAGGCGCAAAATAACTGCCCATGAACTGAGAAAAGTCAAGCGTGCAGCTGCCACGATGCCACTTGCCACCAGTTTGGCCATATTTCAGAGCTGCAACATCACTGGAGTGCCCAAAAGCACAAGGTGTGCAATACTCAGAGACATGGCCAAGGTAAGAAAGGCTGAAAGACGACCACCACTGAACAAGACACACAAGCTGAAACGTCAAGACTGGGCCAAGAAATATCTCAAGACTGATTTTTCTAAGGTTTTATGGACTGATGAAATGAGAGTGAGTCTTGATGGGCCAGATGGATGGGCCCGTGGCTGGATTGGTAAAGGGCAGAGAGCTCCAGTCCGACTCAGACGCCAGCAAGGTGGAGGTGGAGTACTGGTTTGGGCTGGTATCATCAAAGATGAGCTTGTGGGGCCTTTTCGGGTTGAGGATGGAGTCAATCTCAACTCCCAGTCCTACTGCCAGTTCCTGGAAGACACCTTCTTCAAGCAGTGGTACAGGAAGAAGTCTGCATCCTTCAAGAAAAACATGATTTTCATGCAGGACAATGCTCCATCACACGCGTCCAAGTACTCCACAGCGTGGCTGGCAAGAAAGGGTATAAAAGAAGGAAATCTAATGACATGGCCTCCTTGTTCACCTGATCTGAACCCCATTGCGAACCTGTGGTCCATCATCAAATGTGAGATTTACAAGGAGGGAAAACAGTACACCTCTCTGAACAGTGTCTGGGAGGCTGTGGTTGCTGCTGCACGCAATGTTGATGGTGAACAGATCAAAACACTGACAGAATCCATGGATGGCAGGCTTTTGAGTGTCCTTGCAAAGAAAGGTGGCTATATTGGTCACTGATTTGTTTTTGTTTTGTTTTTGAATGTCAGAAATGTATATTTGTGAATGTTGAGATGTTATATTGGTTTCACTGGTAATAATAAATAATTGAAATGGGTAGATATTTTTTTTTGTTAAGTTGCCTAATAATTATGCACAGTGATAGTCACCTGCACACACAGATATCCCCCTAACATAGCTAAAACTAAAAACAAACTAAAAACTACTTCCAAAAATATTCAGCTTTGATATTAATGAGTTTTTTGGGTTCATTGAGAACATGGTTGTTGTTCAATAATAAAATTAATCCTCAAAAATACAACTTGCCTAATAATTCTGCACTCCCTGTATATCATACACAGGGAATACCTTACCATGGCTAAAGTCGACCGATACTTCCACCCGACAGATGCTGCCTGCCCTCGCTGTGCAGATGCAGACATACTTCACATGTTGTGGAGCTGTCCATGTTTACAGGCATACTGGCACGGAGTTAGGTCCCGTCTATCTGAATGCACGACCGTCAGCCTGCATACTTGGGAGGTTTACCTTTTGGGACCATAACTTAGGTTGAAGAAGAATAAGGCCACCACTTATTTTTTAGACTTGGGCTTCAAAACAGCCAAAGATCTCATTACCAGACATTGGAAATCACCTGAAACTCCACCACTGAAGGCATGGTATACATCTTTATTCACGTGGGCTCAGGCAGAAAGCATAGCGCTACACGGGGAAGACACCCTAGCACACCAAAAATACCCAAAAGCCTCTTACAGGGACACCATTCTCTCTTAATTTTCCACTGCTTCTACCTCAGACGCCTCTGATCCAACATTGCTGTACAACACTACAACATATAATGTAAAGATATATCCCACACAGAGTTTGAGTAGAGTCGCTCTCCTTATGGTATACTTTGACCCAGGTACTGTTAACCACAACAGAGTAATATCTTAACAGATAATACTACTCATTATACAGGCACACACTAAATAGAAGGCCTCAGTACTATAACTTGATCAACACATTTGTTATTACATTTGCATTTTTCTTATTTTGCTTTAATTGTTCCATTATAATTTCTTTTGAAGAACAAAAATAGAAAAATGTAACTGATTATTGGCACAATCATCAGTTTGAAATTGCCCGTCACAAGAACTTCCTTGCAACAACTGGGGTTCAGTTAAGCAAAGATCTTACCTTTTATCCACCTATACTCTGTACGATAAATGTGATACATTTTTCTGTTTGGGAAAAGAGAAGAGCTGGTGAAAACCCCTAAAATATGCAAGTTAGTAAGTTTGCACAAACTCAAAATGGCATTCCAACCCTAAGACTATTGCTTACCCCTGTGTCCTGCCCACGTATATAGATGTGCTGAAAGGTGTAAAAATGAGGGAACTGCTAGTGTTTAAACCCTACAATGGTATGGGCCCTGGCATAATCAGAGAGGCTGTTATTAGACCTCTAATATAATGAGATTGTGCCCTAATTGGTTGCCACACTACATGGCACCAAAGGGACAAGTGGATTGTTTTACAGGACAAGTAGATTTATGAAGTAACCTGCCCAATGAACAAGTAGATATTTTATAAAATTCTACACCGCTGCTTAGCAATAGTAGCGCAGACTGATACAAGCATTGAGGCACCAATATGCGGCATGACAGCATTAAATTACATATCGATGATATAGCTTTATTTCTAAAGTCAGATACAGCAAATCTAAAGAGGGCTTTTAAAGTATTTCAAGAGTTTCAAGTACTGGGCGGGTACAAGATCAACAAGTTGAAAAAAGAGATTTTATTATGTGACTGCGCACCCGACACTTTATCTGCGGAACTTCACCCCTTAGTTAACACAAGGCCTAAAAGATATTTAGGGGTATACATTACAGAAAATGTCAATAAGCTTTCTGTATTTAATTATTCCCTTCTGGTCCGTAAGAGTAAGGCACTTTTTGCTAAATGGATGGATGTACCTCTTTCAATAATGGCACATTGCTCTGATTCGTCTGTCAATTTTACCCCTGTTTATTTTTTGTTCGCAGTTATTCCGTGCACTCTTCAGTTGAAGTTTTCTAAGGAACTGGCGGGAATGTTCTCTAATTTTATTTGGGCAAATAAGACACCTAGATTGGTGTTAGATTTATTATATAGGCCACTGAAAGAAGCAGGCCTCATTTTACTCCATTTAAGAGTATACTATGTTGCTAATTTTCCACACAGTTCACATAAGTAATTTTTTTTTTTAAACCCTGGAATGATTGGGACAGATAATTTTTTTGATCAATTTGATTTACATGACTATGAGATTGTCGATTTTTTGTGTCTCACAATATCCCCTAAAAATGTTAGATATAAGATTATAGGGTGGTCTCTTAAGCATGTAAGCACTATAATATCCGGCTGTCAATGGAGTGACCCTCCTGGCAGATATCCATGTTGGGAGTCGACCCCTATTAGATAAGAGCATCGTTTCTAGGTGAAAGACTGATGGTTATAGCAAGGTTTCAGATTTTTTAAACTGCCATTCTGGAGGTGTGACCGAAATAGAACCTTCTATTAGGCGCTGTAAAACAATGATGCACTGGTCCTTTATTGACAGTTTTTCAGTAATTTAGGTGCCAGTAGAACCTGGGCCTGCCTAGATCTGGTTGAAGACTGGCTAGAAACCACAACTCGAATATCTACTAGCTGTTGGGTTGGTGTTGTTAGACAGCAGAAGGTAAATGTGATATAACCGAAGGCTCAGGACAAGTGGCAGTCCAAGAAAGGTTTTCAAATTACGGAAGAGTCCTGGAATAGGATAAATGTGTTTAGTTGCTCTTTAATGAAAGGAGCACATTTTTCCAGAATGCAATTCTATTCTAAGTGGCTACTTTATAGAACCCTGGCTTTTTTTGCATATAATTAATTCCCAGGTACCTGAAATATGTTTTAGGTGTACATCTGAGGGGGGAGGTAACTGGACCCATATTATCTGGGGCTGTCCTTAAATAACATCTTTCTGGGCAGGGATCCAGATGCACTGTCAACACACCTTAGGGCTTGATCAGTCAATAGATGTTTACATATCAGTTCTGAGATATTTTCCCAATGTTAATATTGCACATTTGATTAAAAATAGATTGTTTATGTTAATATTAGTAGCTAGATCAATAATTCTGCAAAATCAGCAATCAGAGATGATCCCAACATACCAACAATGGTCGTCTAAAATGTTGATATGCGCTAAGAGATTATGGGAGGTATCGGGGTCAGGATGCAATACTGGTAGATTACCACATATTTGAAGAGGCTGAATTGTATAATATCTAGGCAGAAATCTGAGACTGTGAGCAGAGTGCAATATATTTTTATTTTTTCAGGTCTATGTATGTATTCCATGGTGGTTAAATATTGTTTTATAACATGATCTTGGTTCCTTGAATACGCCGTTTCTATAATGTATGAACTCTTACAATAAAAAATATAATTAAAAAAGGTGTTGCATGTCACAGGGCTTCTTAGCACCTCACAATTCCCAAAGTAAATCCACATATGCCAGTGCAAAATAGTGGTGTGTGCCTGAAAATATATTTTATAGAGATAGATACATAGAAAGAGACAGACATATAGAAAGAGATGAACACTTAGAAAGGGAAAGAAAGATGGACAGACAGAATACACAATGTCTAACAATGTGATACTGACCAATATTGTCAGCAAGGGCTTCTGATGGCTCCACGAACCAGAAGGCCAAAACGCAAAGTGGTTTGTGGATGTCACCAGAAGCCCAAGATGTTATGTATTGTTTAAATTATATTTGTTTTGAGGGAATTAGCTTTCAAAAGCAGTTTTCTTTAAAGTACAGCTGAAAACGGCCACTGACTAGCAATAGAGTGTATACATTTTGTTTA
The DNA here is from genome assembly GCF_031143425.1 of Pleurodeles waltl. Classification (NCBI taxonomy): domain Eukaryota; kingdom Metazoa; phylum Chordata; class Amphibia; order Caudata; family Salamandridae; genus Pleurodeles; species Pleurodeles waltl. The sequence goes on along the minus strand of NC_090450.1, from coordinate 677,404,919 downwards.
CTTTCGTGAATAAACTGTGGATAGAACAAGAATGAGGAAAACTGATTAATGCTTACTGAAAGAAATGTTAATGCGGCTTCAGTATTTACTGAATAGTTATGGATTTACAGCATTTACCACGTAGTTTGCTACATAATCTTCAAATAATTTTGTTGGAGCTAAAATAAATGAAAATTATACTGAGACAGGTGCGTAGGACAGGTCCCTGTGGCATGGGGGGGGGCGGGGGGGGGGGCAATCCTTCAGAGGGCCCCCATTAAGCCCTAGGTCAATAGGTCAATTAGTAATTGAGATATAGTAGACACAGGGGCCCTTCATTCCATTCTGCAGGAGAGGACCCTCATACTGCATAATGCTATAGCTGACACAGAATCCGCTACATAATGTGAACTTTAGATAAATAACCTAGCAGCATAATTATGATAAACTTGTTGTGAGAAACTGGGATGTTAGTTGATTGAGGTGTTAGCTCTCGTAGAGCAGAAGCCACAATTCCAGTCAGCGTGAACCACAAAAGTCACTAAATTAACCTGATTATTACCCTGGGTAGCCTGGTACCTGAAGCAGTTAGACTTAACTTAGACGCAATGTGTAAAGAAATTATGCAGAAACCAAACAGCAGTAAAGTGAAAACACAACACAAGAAAAATCACACACCATTTAGTAAAACAGAGTAACTTTCAATAAATTATGTGACACCAAAACAAAAATGAAATTTGTAGATCTAGAGTTATGAACTGTTTAGTAAAAACTAGCAACTAAAACATCCAATTGCCAATCACGGACATCTTGTCCCACGAGACTGAGTAAAGTCGAAAAATATGACCGACTACGATGAATCTGGCTACATAAAAGAATGGGATTGGTCCAGGTCAGCACTTTCCGTCTGTCTTAAAATATTTTTCAAGAAAAAATGCTCTGAGAAGGTAAACTTCAGCAGAGTAGGGCTGCAGGCAGTGTCCGAGGAGGGAGTGTCTGATGCTGGGTAGCCGCTGGACGAAGTTGCTATAAAGATTTCTACATTCGGACTTAGGGCCTGATTTAGAGTTTGGTGGATGTGGTTACTCTGTCACAAACGTGATGGATATTTCATCCGCCGTATTACAATTCCATAATATGCTATGGAAATATTAACACTGCGGACATGGTATACGTCATGTTTGTGACAGAGTAACCCATCAGCCAAACTCTAAATCAGGCGCATAGACACTTTTTTTTTTACAAGCTGAATGTCTCCAGCGGGAGGAGGTAGCAGGCTGTAGCCGAGGAGAGTTTCAGGAGTCCTGATACCTCTTTGGTGAAGGACCGCTGAACAGGGTTTGCTGCTGCAGAGAAGAACGTAATAGGAGGTGCTGCAAAGTTAGACCGACTGGTGATGCACCTTGGGCGAACAAACATGCAGGTTGCTCCCTGGGTTTCTCTCAGGTCGCAAACCAGTTACTAGCCAAACTTTTCTAAGCCCCAAGTACAGGATTTTGGCTATATGGACACCGTTGGCACCACCATCAAGGGTCCAGGACTGAATGGGATTCACTTTGGGGGTTGGGGACAGAACTTATTCAGGCTGGATCCAGATGCGGATTCAAGATGGGGGAAGTCTGTTATTTTCCTGTGGCTCAGAGCTGGAAGCCAGCAAACTATCCCTTGACGTCCCTCTGGCAATCCCAGGTTCCAGTGATAAAGCATGGCTCAATGAGAAGGGCAGACATCTAAGGGTGGTTCAAGGCAGGTTCCAGGCACCAAAATAGTCCTTCCAGATGGAGTAAAACAGTCTTGTGGAGTACACAGCAGGCCACAGCAGCATGCAGTCCTCAGTCCTTCTGCAGGGCCAGAAAGTGAACTGAAGAGTGGGTTTTGAGATCCCTATTTGTATACTTGGTGCCTTCTCTGAAGTAAGAGGTTTCTAGAGTTTTCTCTTTGAAGTGCTTGGGAAATTCCTGACTCCTCTGCCCCTGCTTCAGGCAGGAGCAATGCAATGCAATGCAATGGTGACAAGCCTTTTGTGTGAAGGCAGATAATAGTCTATTCAGTTGCAAGTGGGGCTGTGCCCAGCTCCAATCCCTCTCCTGTGAGACTGTCTGGGAAGAATTCACTAAGTATAACTGCCAACTACACCTAGTCATGTGATCTATGACATGCTGCAGGCTCCAAATAGCAAAAGGCAGGAAAAAAGACAACTTTCTAAAAGTGACATTTTTAAAAATTAAATCCGACTTGATCATTAAAGAGGAATTGTATTTACAATTTCATAGATGTCTAACATGAAACGCTTATCTGCTCCCAATCAAAAGCTAGCACTTATTAAATGTAATAAGGCAACAAATTGTTATCCAATGGGACAGCTAAGTTTCATACTAGTGAATACAAATTCAGGAGGTTTTCACTACAAGGCCTGTAAAACTTAAAAGTACATGTTGAACCTTTTAATTACAATGAACTCTGCCCGATGGGCTACCTAGGACCTACTTTACGAGTGAATATGCATTAAAAGAGAAGTTTAAGGCTTGGCACGGGGTAATGTTGCTAAGACGAATTGGCAGTTTAACAATTCATTCAGGCTGCAACAGCAGGCCTGGTACATGTTTTAAGGGGCTACTTAAGTGGGAGGCACAATATGTGAAGTATAAGCCAATTTTACCATGTTTATGGGAGTGAGTACAAGCACTTTAGCAATGGCTAGGGGTGGTAAAGTGTACAGAGTCTTAAGGCCAACAAAAACAAATTCCAGAAAAAATGGGTGGGGTGAAGGCAGAAAGTTTGGGGTGATCCTGCACAGAGGGCCAGGTCCAGCAGTTGTTGCATAATCATAATGGTCAGGACAACAGGAGAGCTCTGAAGAGTTGTTTGGAAGCTGTCATTATGGTGATGAAAACTGTATTTGAAGGGGAACAATAAAATATTTTCTATATTTCACGGTTCCTTGTGAAATGTGGATTTTTGTACCACTGAATTTTGAGCAATAAAAGCACATACTCCTGTAAACTGCATGTATGTGGTTGATCCTATTCTTTGGATTTTTTTTTGTTATTACCACTTCTGGTTAAAAAAACGAACATTGTGCTGACCAAAAAGAGACAAGATGCTTTTGCTTGTTGTTTGCTTCCTGAGGCAGGATAGCAACAATGCTCTCCATTGAGTGATGTCCACCTTTCCTTAGAGATTGCGATGGTGATAGAGGCGGATACTCAAAGAAAGAGTTTGTAATATAAAACAGAGATGTCTTGTGTTTTTCTCTGCTACCAAAGAACTATGGGGTCCACAGAATATTTACTTTCTCACAGTACCAGAGGGAACATGGGGCCATATGTACGAACACATTTTCCCATAGACACAGAATGGGCAAAACTGCTTGCTTCATCTGGCCCATGGTTGCCTGTCATCTGCTGGCTGAAGGATGGCCACAATGTGTTATCACAACATGCTTGTAACAAACTGTCAAAATGAGGTAATGTCCTTGGTACAGGTACATTTCATCAGATCATGCCTTTAACAAGAAGATACAATTTGAGTGTTTAAACTGCCCCCCATCTGGTGCAGCCAAGGACTTTGGTGCCCTGGCAATTCCAGATTTGGTATAGAAAGTATTTCGAGAAAGCAGATCAATCATGAGTTGCTTTCTATTCCGATTCCATTATAGCCCACCAAAATCTAAATACGCCGGACAGGATATCCATCACGTTTAACGGAGTAAAAACTCTGCCAAACTCGGGCCCAAAGTCATTAACCTGTTAGGTCCAGGTAAAGATCTCAGTAAGAGCTCAACCCTTGGTAGCAATGGCAAAGAGCAGACAAGCTTAACTTAAAGGAAATGTATAAAGCACTTAGAAGTATCAAAACAGGTAAAAAGTCAAAAACGCAATACAATAAAAATCAGACTCCAATTTCTAAGAAAAAAAAGAAAAGATAATAAACAAAATGCCACAAAATGGCAAAAATCCAATAAAGAGAACTGGACATATGAATGTTTAAAGAGTTCAGGCAAAAAACATCATACATTAAATCGTCAATCGATAATTACTGTCTACGACTGACTAGGACTAAGGTGCAATTTCAAACAGACAGTAATGGAGCGAGGGTCAGATACACCAAACAGGTTTGTTCCGGTTACAGATATTACCTTCTGTTTGCAGCAATCCAGCAAAGTCCCTTACAAGTCAGAAAGGTGTTGAGTTGAGCAAGGTCCAACTGAAGCTATTGATTTTGACAGGAAAAGCTCTACGCAGGAATAGTCAAATAAGGCGCTCAGAGAATCCCTCTAGTCATCTGGATACTTTAAGCCCTTTCGCCCAGTCGAGAATTCTTAGTTCAGACTTAGGGTCTGATTTAGATCTCCCACCATGGAGATGGAGTAAGCAGGCCAAGAAAGTGTTGAGAGGGGCTGGTGGTGAGGTGCACCTAGTACAGTTCAGGAGCCAGTGGGTGGGTTTGACTCCAAGACACTCCTTAACCAATGGGGTAAAAGCTCTCAATTCACTTTTACAGCACATCTAATTTGCCTTATCTGTCAACTGTCTCAAAGGGCATTAGCCTAAGGTAAACCCAATCTGGCACCGATCTTTTGCGTTTTTGAGGCAGCTTGAGTGCCAGTAAACGGGTGAACATAGGTAACTGAGCAGCTCCCTCCTTCTGAGCTACCCCAAATTGGTTCTGGGACAAGCCAGTGGTGTAACAATCATCTGCAGCCCTGCGGTCGAGGGGGCCTGACTCCAGGGGGCCTCCTCAGCAAACCTGGCCGCTGGTAGGTTGGGATGGCGACTCCCTCCATGTGCTATGAAGGGGTGGGGGGGCCTCAAATATAGTTACACGCGTTGGGACAACCTATCCCTCCCACTGGACTGGTGCTCAATTGGTCACCACAGCCATAAAGAATAAAGGCTTCACCTTCCTCATGTCTCCTAAACACTAAACTAAGCATTGGCAGACTTCACCTCAGCTACTTTCAAGTTCATGAATTTCCTGGGACCTCCCTGTCTGCCCTTCTAGGGCTGCTATGTACAACACTCTCCACACCCAGCCCATTCCGTCACCAGGCCTACGACTCTGTCCAGCTCTGGCAGCAGTTGTCACATCTCATCAAGGTCAAGCACTGGCAGGGAAACTGTTGTCAAGCTAATACAAACCAACTCCAAAGAGCTTCAGCCGGAGAAAAGCTAACTTTCTAAAAGTTGCTTTTAATTGCTTTTCATACATATTAATCTAACTTGATAAAATCTAACTTGAATGTCTATATTTATAATTTTTAAATACCAAGATCCTACATTGTGGGCAATAAGGCCTACATGTGGTGACTTATTTGAAAAGGGAAGTTTTTCCCCTGTCGAAAAGGTTATTTACAGGTCAGGCTGCAGGTTTAAACTGCAGTAGTCAGGCCACACTGGTGTACCTGAAGCCACGTTTTCCTCATCACACTAGCAGACTGCAAAATAAGTGCTGCAGTCTACAGGTGACAATTAACCTTCCATACAGTGGGTGTAATTTCTACACCATACACTATGGTCTTACAGGAGAGTTCAGATTCAGTTTCAAATAACTTTAATCAGTACATATCATTATGACCATAAAAGTACATACAATACCGATATACCAAATTTCCCATAAAACACCATATACACATAAAACCCATCTTATCTCTTTAAAAAAAGTTTCCGTTCATCCTAAAAACGAGTTAGGAATAGGATACAACTTAACTGATTTAGAAATACTAGTTTGATCTGAAAGTGCAATATTTTAATCAATGCAGAATAAGTATGGCTAGTGCATGTTGCTCATAACTACATCCTACTGTCCTATGATCCCTAATAGTTCCCTTGTTTTTTTAAATTTTAAATAGACCAAAAAGGACGCTATGGCATGACTATTCTTTACGTCATTCATTTTCATCAGGTATTAGTATACCTTTTTATATGTAAACAAACCTTTACTTAAAAAGGGATCTTAAATAACTATTTCCTGCCTTCATGGCAAAATTTGCAAAAAATGGTTACATGCATGGTTGATTGAGTTGATACATTGTCATGTGGGCATTTGATATCTTAATGTGTCCATTTAATGCCCATCAAGAATGCTACCAGGTGATGCAGAATAGAAAAGCGAAATCATATTAGTAAGAGCTTAGGATATGAACTGTGGACCCATCCAAGGTAGCTCTGAAGTCCTAAGATAGGATGTATATACTGTTGGGTTGGTTTCCTCCACAGGGTTAGTTACTCGTCCACATTTATTCCTAACTAGTTGCTTCTAAACTTATTCGGGAAACAGTGCTATACCCCAGGGGTCTCCCACAGATACATGCCATTACCTCCAATTATTTGGAGGGTCCTTTTAATCTTACAAAGCCACTGAATCTCATTTACTTGTTCCAGTAATATATAATACCTAATAATGCCATGGGTAAATTTGGCTTCGGTTTTAGATCAGATTGAGTGCCTAAGTAACAGCAGACTTGTCTCTATGATTACCATTATGGGTTGAAGGCCAAGTTCAAGGTGAATAATGGTGCTTCAGGGTTGATTTCTGAACCACTATCATCCTTCTTAAAAATGTGTTCTTAGTTTCTGCAAAATTGTATTATCCCCCAATCACCATATACCAGCCCTATACATTGCTCTTGCGGCAGAGCCTGTCTTGCCATTGTATAATGTTATCATTCTGGTATACGCTTAGCCCCAAGTATGGCAGCAAATCTAAATATCAACTCATTATTCCTGACCATATTTGTTGCACTAGCCTCTTTGTGTATATTCCATTCCCTGTTGTCTGAGAACCTAAGGCCTAAGTAGCTACGGTGCTTTGTACTTGCGATCTTTCTACCCCTTGGGTCCCTTTTTTACTACTACATGCCATTGTGAAGGCCTCTCCCTGATTAATTTTTAGGGCAATTCCTTCCATGAATTCGTTAAAAGAGTTAATAATGACTTGTAGGCTCGCTGGAGTTAGTGTAGAAGGGCGGCATCATCGGTAACAAGTGATTAGAGTTGCTTATTGATGCCATTGATTTAAATTGAGAAAAGAAATGGGGCCCAGACACAACCATGGCTCACCCCCTGCATGTATTTAAGGAATCAGTTACTTCCCCAGTAGAGCTAAATATGCTAATCAGAGGCAAGCCAATGTATACATGTTTGCGGAGTCAGGGTACATACACTGGGGAACAAAGGGAAGCCCCCCAGAGTGGGGAGTCTAAAAATCAGTAAAACATTCAGCAAAAAAAATGGGGGTGACCACACAAAAAGAGTCATTTTCACTCACTTTCAAAGTTGATTGTATTGGCCTACAGAGTTTAGGGGGCTGAGTATACAAGTCAGATTCAGAAGAGAAATATTTGAGGAAAGTGTCTGAAGGATGGCATAGGTATTGTGCAGGATAATTAAAGAGCTGTGACATAAAATTCAGCCTTTGCCTCTACTGCACTGTTGGGCATCCTTTTAGATAGTCTTGTGTGTGATGCTGGAAATTCTCAAGAAGAGTTTAGATAAAATGGGAGAAGGGGTGTGTCTTATGTTTGTTTTAACCTTTTTTGCAGTTGGACAAATAGTTCTTACAATAGGCCGGTGTTAGAAAGGGGGTCTCTGGTTGGCAGCCAGTTTGCACTCTGTCCAAGCAGGGACCCTCAGTCTAGTCAGGGCAAAGAAGATACACACTAAAGCCTGCTCACCTCCTTGGTAGCTTGGCACCAGCAGTCCGGCTTGTCTCAAAGGCAATGTGTAAAGTATTTGTATCAACACACACAGTAATACAGTGAAAACACTACAAGATGGACACCACACCAGTTTAGAAAAATAGGCAATATTTATCTAAATCAAACAAGACCAAAACGACAAAAATCCAACATACACAAGGAAAATGTCACTTACCCAGTGTACATCTGTTCGTGGCATTAGTCGCTGCAGATTCACATGCTGTGCATAGTCCGCCGTCTGGTGTTGGGTCGGAGTGTTACAAGTTGTTTTTCTTCGAAGAAGTCTTTTTGAGTCACGAGACCGAGGGACTCCTCCTACTTTGGTTCCATTGCGCATGGGCGTCGACTCCATGTTAGATTGTTTTCCCCGCAGAGGGTGAGGTAGGAGTTGTGTATGTTAGTAATAGTGCCCATGCAATGGAATGAATAAGTATGTACAAAATTAAGGTTAAAGTAATATATTTACAAATGTACAAATGTTGAAGATTACTTCCAAACGGCTACAGGCTCCCGGGGAGGCGCGTGGGCGCATGTGAATCTGCAGCGACTAATGCCACGAACAGATGTACACTGGGTAAGTGACATTTTCCGTTCGGTGGCATGTGTAGCTGCAGATACACATGCTGTGCATAGACTAATAAGCAGTTATCTCCCCAAAAGCGGTGGTTCAGCCTGTAGGAGTGGAAGTAGTTTGAAATAAAGTTCTTAGTACAGCTTGACCTACTGTGGCTTGTTGTGCAGATAACACGTCTACACAGTAGTGCTTAGTAAATGTGTGAGGCGTAGACCGTGTTGCTGCCTTACATATTTCGTGCATTGGAATATTTCCTAGAAAGGCCATGGTAGCACCTTTCTTTCTGGTTGAGTGTGCCTTTGGTGTAATAGGCAGCTGTCTCTTTGCTTTAAGATAGCAGGTTTGGATGCACCTAACTATCCATCTAGCTATACCTTGTTTTGATATTGGATTTCCTGTATGAGGTTTTTGAAATGCAATAAATAGTTGTTTTGTTTTCCTAATTAGTTTTGTTCTGTCAATGTAGTACATTAGTGCTCTTTTGATGTCTAATGTATGTAGTGCTCTTTCAGCTATTGAGTCTGGCTGTGGAAAGAACACTGGCAATTCTACTGTTTGATTTAAGTGGAACGGTGAGATGACCTTTGGTAAGAATTTTGGGTTGGTTCTTAGAACTACCTTATTTTTGTGTATTTGAATAAATGGTTCTTGTATAGTAAATGCCTGAATTTCACTTACTCTTCTTAGAGATGTAATAGCAATGAGAAATGCAACTTTCCACGTTAAGTATTGCATTTCACAAGAATGCATGGGTTCGAAAGGTGGACCCATGAGCCTTGTCAAGACAATGTTGAGGTTCCATGAAGGAACAGGTGGTGTCCTTGGTGGTATTATTCTCTTTAGGCCCTCCATAAACGCTTTAATGACAGGTATTCTAAATAGGGAAGTTGAATGAGTAATCTGCAGGTAAGCAGATATTGCTGCGAGATGTATTTTTATGGAATTGAAAGCTAGATTTGATTTTTGTAGATGTAGTAAATATCCTACTACATCTTCTGGAGATGCATGCAATGGTTGGACTTGATTATTATGGCAGTAACAAACAAAGCTTTTCCATTTACTTGCATAGCAATGTCTAGTGGATGGCCTTCCAGCTTGTTTTATGACCTCCATACATTCTTGTGTGAGGTTCAAGTGTCCAAATTCTAGGATTTCAGGAGCCAAATTGCTAGATTCAGCGATGCTGGGTTTGGATGCCTGATCTGTTGTTTGTGTTGTGTTAACAGATCTGGCCTGTTGGGTAGTTTGACATGAGGTACTACTGACAGGTCTAGTAGTGTGGTATACCAAGGTTGCTTGCCCATGTTGGTGCTATTAGTATGAGTTTGAGTTTGTTTTGACTCAATCTGTTTACTAGATATGGAAGGAGAGGGAGAGGGGAAAAGCGTAAGCAAATATCCCTGACCAATTCATCCATAGAGCATTGCCTTGAGATTGCCGGTGTGGGTACCTGGATGCGAAGTTTTGGCATTTTGCGTTTTCTTTTGTTGCAAATAGATCTATTTGAGGTGTTCCCCAAATCTGGAAGTAAGTGTTCAGGATTTGGGGGTGAATTTCCCATTCGTGGACCTGTTGGTGATCCCGAGAGAGATTGTCTGCTAGCTGGTTCTGGATCCCTGGAATAAACTGTGCTATTAGGCGAATGTGGTTGTGAATTGCCCAATGCCATATTTTTTGTGTGAGGAGACACAACTGTGTCGAGTGTGTTCCCCCCTGTTTGTTTAAATAATACATTGTCGTCATGTTGTCTGTTTTGACAAGAATGTATTTGTGTGTTATCATTGGTTGGAATGCTTTCAACGCTAGAAATACTGCTAACAATTCTAGGTGATTTATATGAAACTTTCTTTGATGTACGTCCCATTGTCCTTGGATGCTGTGTTGATTGAGGTGTGCTCCCCACCCTGTCATGGAAGCATCTGTTGTTATCACATATTGTGGCACTGGGTCTTGGAAAGGCCGCCCTTTGTTTAAATTTGTACTGTTCCACCATAGAAGCGAGATGTATGTTTGGCGGTCTATCAACACCAGATCTAGAAGGTGACCCTGTGCATGTGACCATTGTGATGCTAGGCACTGTTGTAAGGGCCGCATGTGCAATCTTGTGTTTGGGACAATGGCTATGCATGAGGACATCATGCCTAGGAGTTTTAAGACCATCTTTGCGAGTATCTTTTGTGTTGGATACATAGCTTGTATCACCTTGTGAAAATTTTGAACCCTTTGTGGACTTGGAGTGGCTATCCCTTTTGTTGTGTTGATTGCCGCTCCTAAGTATTGCTGTGTTTGACACGGCAAAAGGTGTGACTTTGCATAGTTGATGGAGAAACCCAGTTTGTAAAGGGTTTGTATAACATAATCTGTGTGGTGTAAACACTTTGTTAGCGAGTTGGTTTTGATTAACCAATCGTCTAGGTACGGGAACACGTGTATTTGCTGCCTCCTGATATGTGCAGCTACTACTGCTAGACATTTTGTAAAGACTCTTGGTGCTGTCGTTATTCCGAATGGCAACACTTTGAATTGGTAATGTATTCCTTGGAATACGAACCTTAGGTATTTCCTGTGCGAGGGATGTATCGGTATATGGAAATACGCGTCTTTTAGATCTAACGTTGTCATGTAGTCTTGCTGTTTCAGTAGTGGTATTACGTCTTGTAACGTGACCATGTGAAAGTGGTCTGATTTGATGTAGGTGTTTAGTGTTCTGAGATCCAATATTGGTCTCAGACTTTTGTCCTTTTATTCGGTATTAGAAAGTACAGTGAGTAAACTCCTGTGTTCTTTTGTGTTTTTGGTACTAATTCTATTGCGTCTTTTTGCAGTAATGCTTGAACTTCTAGTCCTAGAAGGTCTATATGCTGTTTGGACATCTTGTGTGTTTTCGGTGGGACGTTTGGAGGGAGTTGGAGAAATTCTATGCAATAACCATGTTGGATAATTGCTAAGACCCAAGTGTCTGTTGTTATCTCCTCCCAAGATTTGTAGAACTGGCTTAGTCTTCCCCCCACTGGTGTTGTGTGAAGGGGTTGAGTGACTTGTGAGTCACTGCTTGTTTTGAGGGGTTTTGGGCCCTTTAAATTTTCCCCGGTTTCTTGGGAATTGGCCCCCTCTGTATTGGCCCCGAAAGCCTCCCCTTTGATACTGTCCCTGGTAGGTAGACGGTGTTGTTTGTGAGGTGCTGGCTTGTGTGGCTTGACTTCGAAACCCTCCTCTGAAAGTAGTTTTGCGAAATGTGCCAAATGTGCCTCTGCCCTGCGGGGAATAGAGTGCGCCCATGGCTTTATCTGTGTCAGTGTCTTTCTTTAATTTTTCAATTGCAGTGTCCACTTCTGGTCCAAACAATTGTTGTTAATTGAACAGCATATTGAGCACTGCCTGTTGTATCTCAGGTTTGAAGCCGGATGTGCGCAGCCATGCGTGCCTCCTTATCGTTACAGCAGTATTTATAGTTCTTGCAGCTGTATCTGCTGCATCCATAGAAGAACGGATTTGGTTGTTGGATATGTTTTCTCCCTCTTCAACCACTTGTTTTGCCCGTTTTTGGAATTCTTTGGGGAGGTGCTCGATGAGATGCTGCATCTCGTCCCAATGGGCTCTGTCATATCGCGCTAGGAGTGCCTGCGAATTGGCGATGCGCCACTGATTTGCAGCTTGTACTGCAACCCTTTTCCCGGCTGCATCAAACTTTCGGCTCTCCTTGTCTGGAGGTGGTGCGTCGCCTGATGTGTGCGAGTTGGCTCTTTTACGAGCTGCTCCTACGACAACTGAATCTGGTGTCAGTTGTGATGTAATAAAAGCAGGGTCTGTGGGTGGTGCCTTGTATTTCTTCTCCACCCTTGGGGTTATTGCTCTGCTTTTAACTGGCTCCTTAAAGATTTGTTTAGCGTGCCTTAGCATTCCCGGGAGCATAGGAAGGCTTTGATAATTGCTATGGGTGGAGGACAGGGTGTTAAAAAGGAAGTCATCCTCGATAGGCTCTGAATGTAGCGATACGTTATGAAACTCTGCTGCCCTAGCTACCACCTGAGCATACGCTGTACTGTCCTCAGGTGGTGAGGGCTTAGTGGGGTACGACTCAGGGCTATTGTCCGATACTGGGGCGTCATAGAGATCCCATGCGTGCTGGTCATCTTGGCTCATGGTGGTATGAGCTGGTGATTGTGACGGAGTCTGTGCCGGTGATATATGAGTTGCCGGTGGTGGAGAAGGTGGTGGAGTTACCTTCTTCACCACTTTTGCTTGTGGTGTTTTTTCTTGTTGTTGGAAATCTAGTTTCCTTTTTCTTCTGATTGGGGGAAGGGAGCTGATCTTCCCTGTACCACTTTGTATAAAGATCCGCTTTTGCGTGTGATCTACAGCTGTTGTTTGTAATTCCTCCTCAAATCTGTGTTTTTGAAGTTGGGAGGACAGTGATTGTTCCTCTGAGTAGGTACTGGCTTTCGGTTCGGTTGCTGGGCGTTTTGGCACCGAAACCGTGTCTTTTGTTGTTTTCGGCTCCGAAGAGATTTTCCTCTTTTTCGGTGTCGTACCTTCTTGGCGTCGACCATCTTCGGTGCCGCTATCTCTGTGCCGAGCAGCTTCGGTGCCGCTGTCTCGGTGTCGACCCTTTTCTGCGGCAGTTTCTCGGTCCCGAGATTGCTGCGTGCCTGTGTCTCGACCTGAGTCGGACGATCTCGGCACCAGCTCGCCCTTTTTCGGTGCCGATGGACGGTCACCTACTTTATGGGTTGAGCCATGGCCTGTCGGCAGTGGCGTCCCCTGGGCTTTGTCTGTTTTTCTGTGTGATGCTTGTTTCGACGTCTTACTCACGGTTTCTTCGACGTCGAATTCTTCGGAATCCGATTCGTGGATGGAGAATGTTTCTTCTTCTCCCTCTTCCTCGAACCGTTGTTGTCCTGTCGGCGTGGACGCCATCTGCAACCTTCTGGCTCTTCGGTCTCGGAGCGTTTTTCTCGACCGAAACGCTCGACAGGCCTCACACGTTTCTTCTTTGTGCTCAGGTGACAGGCACAAGTTACAGACCAAATGTTGGTCTGTATAGGGATATTTACTGTGGCATTTAGGACAGAATCGGAACGGGGTCCGTTCCATCAGTCTCGATGTTGCACGCGGTCGGGCCGACCAGGCCCCGACGGGGGATCGAAATTACCCCGAAGGGCTACCGGAGCTCTTCAAGATTCAGTGTCGATTCTAATCTAACCCGATACCGAACAAAACAATACCGACAAATTTTCCGTTGATTCTGACTAACTTTCCGACCCGAAACACGGAGCGAAAAGGAACACGTCCGAACCCGATGGCGGAAAAAAAACAATCTAACATGGAGTCGACGCCCATGCGCAATGGAGCCAAAGTAGGAGGAGTCCCTCGGTCTCGTGACTCGAAAAGACTTCTTCGAAGAAAAACAACTTGTAACACTCCGACCCAACACCAGACGGCGGACTATGCACAGCATGAGTATCTGCAGCTACACATGCCACCGAACATCAAGTTATGAATTTTTGAAGCCTAGAAAACAATGGAAATGTTGATGTTCCACAAAGTACCTGGTTTGCGTAAGAAATTAAGCCGCACTGGTGAGCGCGCATCTGAAAAGTCAGTGATGCGTTGATTCATTACTCGCAAGCGAGGTCGTGTGTCGTTTCTTCTCCAGTCGGGTAGGCGATGCGTCATTTTGGTCTCCCGCAAGAGAGTGATGCATCAATTTCTGGACGGGGCACCTCCGATCCGCGCAGGTTCACGTTGATTTTGACGCCCAGCTGATGCCTGTGAAATCTGGCTGCACGGTGAAGAAAAAACGCGTTGCGTGGGGGTTGTGTCATTTTCAGCAGCCGCAAGCAGGTGTCACATCATTTCTCTAGATGCAATGCAGGTGATGCGTTGATTTCCCAGCCGCGATGCAGGTGGTGTGTCTATTTCAGTCACAAGGCAAGTGGCGTGTTGTTTTTACAGACTCATTGCAGCTGGCGAGTCGAAATTTTACCTGTATGGCTTCTTGTGTGTGGATTTCAGTCCTTATTCTACCTGCTTCACCTTTCAAGGGCCCAGGGACTGGATAGGGCACCACAGGGCAGGAGTCTCAGCAGAGAGTCCAGGTGCTGGCAGAGGACCTCTTTGATGACCCCAAGACTTCAAAACAGGAGGCAAACTCAATCCAAGCCCTTGGAGGTTCTTCACAAACAGGAACATATCACAAAGTCTAGTCTTTGTCCACTTCCCGGCAGAAGCAGCAACTGCAGACCAACCCAGCAAACCACAGGCAAAGAAGAAATACTCCACCTCCAGCTCTACAGCTATTCTCCGTGGCAGAGGTTCTTCTTGGTTCCAGAACTAATCTGAAAATCTGGGTTTTGGGTCCTCTACTACCTAATCTAGATATGTTATCTGGCTACGTCTTCAGAACACTTAAACACATTCGGGACATTCTACAGAGGTATAAACAAAATGGAGACCTATTTAAATAACAAGTCCTATGAGGAGAGGCCTGAATATGAAAATGTATACGCAGCAGCAGAATGGAAAGAATTTCTGGGTGATAGAGACATCAAGTTAACAAAAAGGATATGCACAGTAAAAGAATCTGCATTTTTCAGTAAAACATAAATCTTTGAGCTATATAAGTGTCATGTTATGAGACTAGACAGCGCTTGTAAAACTAAAGAAAATATTTCACAGAAAGCACCGGGAATGCATATAGTATCCTCTCTGTCAAAGTGGTAAATTACGATAAACAGAAGCCTTTTCTAAACACATTCTTTTTTTTTTTTTTTTTAAACACAGACTTTGGCATAAACATCCAGAGTACATAAGTGTAAAGCTGGCGGTCACACAGGATCTGTAAGAAAAAAAAAGCAGACCGAGAAAGGGAAGGGTGTACAGGCTTGGCAGACCCAATCTGCAAGAAATTCTAAACATTTGACATTTTTTACTTTCTTCTTTTGCAGAATTGAACAAGAAGCATAATTTTATTCAAGTCTCCTTTGAAGACAACACAATTTTGCCCTTCTTAAACCAGTGCTCTAGCTGAGCCTCATCCTTTCGCTGTGAGGACACACATTATCAGTACTCACCAACTTAGAGTCCTGAACCAGGGAAGGTCGTATGAGTGATACACGTTGTAGCCAATCATGATGATCTCCTGAAAACACTTGATCTGCACACACATTACCTGAAAAAAAGAAAGTAATGTTGCACTATTAGTGAGTGAGTGGAGAGGGTCTGCAAATATGGTTGCAGATGAGTCAGTGTTCACTCAGAATTCATCACAGCAGCAAAGTCAATCTTTAGACAGATACTTTGATAATCTCACTTTAAAGGAGAAACAGAAGTACTAATTTATATCGAAAAATGTCACCATGAGAATAATGTAGTATTTCTAAGTTACAATTAGTGCACGGTGAAGGCAGACCTTGCTAAGAACTCATTCAATCGGGACTAGAGAAGTTCTATAGAGCGCAAATTAGTGTCAACCTTTTTTGAGGCGGTATTGTGCATTACTACAAAAAATGTCTTGCCTGAAGCCAATGACTAAACTGCTTTCTTTCTAAAAGAGCAAGTTACTTACCTTAGGTAATGGCTTATCTGGTTGAGACTATCTAGATGCATATTACTTATCCTAGAATATTCCCCAGGCGACTGAATCCAGAGCTGTCTGTGCTGGAAGTGACTATGCAGTGACTATAAAGGCGCCACCCCAGCGTGCTGACCTCAGTTCTTGACAGTTTTTCCATACCACAGGCATGGAGCCAAGCTGAGGAGAAATGACTAGTGTGCCAGGGAAGGGCCTTTATCTTCTGAACTTGTGATATACAGACAGTTTGCTGAACGGGCAGGATGAGAGGGTCGATAAGGAATCTGCACTAGAGTCTCTACCAGATAAGGCATTACCAAAAGTAAATAACTTGTTCATCAAACTTCTAGCAGCAGATTTCTTAATGCAGAATAGATACCACAGCAATCCCTTTCTGGGGGTGGGTCTGCAGACCATGTTTAACTGAGACGGTCTGGATGACCGAATGGGCAAAATGTCCTTCATGACAAGACACGACTCTAGGCGGCAGTGTTCAGTGTACATTTGTGGCAATGCCCCCATGGCTGCTCGACAGATTTTCAGAACTGGGACTCCCCTCGCCAATACAGTGGTTGTAGCTTTATCTCTGGTAGAATGGGCTTGTAAGCCCTCAGGGGGCAGCTTTTTTGCCACTGAGTGGCAGATTTTAATATAGAGAATCCATCTGGGGATGGTTCTTTTGTGGACTGCTTTCTCTTTCTTCGCACCCATAAAAACAACAAAGAGTTGATAATCCACCTGTAAGTCTTTGGTGCAACGAACATGAAAAGACAGGGCTCTTTTCGAGTACAGACAGAGTCTCCTCTTCCTTGGTCAGGTAAAAGGGAGGTGGTAGGGGGCGAAGAAAGTAGGCAGTGTGGTACTCTGCCTACCGTGAAAAGATGTAACCACCTTTGGTAGAAAAGAGGCACAAGTTTTAAGGACCAATATATCCAGATAAAAGGTCATCTAAGGAGAATAAAAACTTTGCACTTGTATCGCGCACTACTCACCCGTTAGGGTCTCAAGGCGCTGTACGCATACCGCTGTGGAACCCCTCCTGGCTTTTCCCTGTGAGATGCCCACTCGTGGACAGCCCCAGGGTGAAGCCAGGCATCCAAGCGCTGTGAGGGCCGTTGTGGAGATTAAGCAAACTATTGCCCAGAGTTACAGAGTGGGACCCATTAATTAAATTAGGCACCGAGGCGAGAATTATCTGGTCTAAGGGAATTGAGCCCAAGACCCGCCGAGGTGGGAATTGAACCCTGGTCCCCGGCCAGATCTCTGCATCAGGGTCTGCCGCTCTAACCATTGTGCCACACTTCTCCATGAATTGCTAGAGCCTCAAACTCACTAACCATCTTGGCAGATGTTATTACCACAAGGAAGACAGTTTTAATGGCAGATGTGAGTTGGCTTAAAAGGTGCGCATATGGGGAACGTGAGGACTAATTCAGATCTCATTGGGGCGTAATGAAGAGTATAGGAAGAAACGTGTTGCAAATCTTTAAGGAAACTAGTCACAACTTGTGACTTGAACAGGAACGGGTGGTCTGGCACCTGCAGGCAGGTGGGACTGTGCCCAAAGCAAAGCCTTGCAGGGCTACAGAGGACAAACTTCAGACAAGGGTGCATACAGGGGATCAACAGATTTTATCAGGAGGCGTAAAAGATTTGAGGAGGGATGCATGGCTGCCAACAGGATATCACACACCTCAGGAGAGGGATCAAACACCCTCAACTGTCGTCACTCAATCCCCATGCAAATAGTTGGAGAGAGAGTACAGGTTTAAGTGTAGGATGCTGCCCTCCTGCTGCAACAAGACATACTCCCAAAAGAGCAACCTGATCAGAGGACAGAAGCTCATGCTCAGGAGTGCAGAATACCATGCTCTCCGTGCCGAATCCGGAGCCACTAAGATGACTTGAGTCTGGTTGTTTTTGATCTTCTTGAGAGCTATGGACAGAAGTGGCATCGGTGGAAAGGCATCAGGAGTCCTAATTGTCCCTATAGACTAAATGCTTCTCTGCGCAAGAGCTCCCTTGGAAATTCCAGCGTGCAGAAGAGCGGACATTGTCTGTTCTCAGCAGCTGTGAACAGCTATAACCAAGGTTCTCCCCAGTCTCTGAAGAGACCTCGAATCACCTCTGGATGGAGACGCCTTTTGTGATCTGTGAGGTATTGATGGCTTAGTTCATCTCAGAGAGCCCACCAGATGTTGAATCACCATGAATATGCTCCAATGCTCCAGCCATGTCCAGCGACAAATGGCCTCTTGTCACAGGGTCCACAACCCCACTCTCACTTACTTACTGAAATACCACATGGCAGTGGTGTTGTCCCTGAACATTTGAGCCAACCCTCCCTTGAGGGAAAGAAGAAAGGCTTTCAGTGCCAATAGCATTTCTCTCAGCTCAAACAAGCTCCAATAAGTTGATGTAGAGCTGAGACCTAGCCTGAAACTAGAAACCTCCAATCTTCACCTCTACCAGATGGCCACCTCAACCCAGGAGTGACCCATTTATCACTACTGTGTGGTTTGGGTGGGGGAAGGAAGATGGATAAGTCACTGACCCAATTGCAGTCCATGAGCCACCAGTACAGAACTTTTGCTCTTCCCTCTAATATTTGGGCCAGATAGGAAAGATTCTCAGAACCTCAGCGAATGCAAGGGGTGCACACACTATAGTCTGGAGGTGGGAGATTATGGTCTGGGGTGAGCCCGCTTTCAATAGCCAGTCATTGAGGTAGGGGGAACACTGGAACTTCTGACATCGCAGATGGGCTGCAACCACCACCATCACCTTGGTGAACACCCAAAGGGTACTGGTAAGTCCAAAGGGAAGCACAACGAAATGAAAATGCTCTTGGCATACAATAACCGCAGGTAACGCCTGTGGGCAGGCAGCACAGGCATATGAAAATAGGCATCCTGTAAGCCCAGCCTTACCATCCAGTCTCCAGGGTCAAGGGTAGATAGTACCGGAGTCACTGTGAGCATCTTGAATTTTTCTTTTTTCAAGACGTTGAGGGGCGTAGATCTAGAAAAGGATGGAGGCCACCATTTTTAGCACCAGAAAGTAGCGAGAATAGCAACCATGACATACTTCTGATGCCAGCACTATCTCGATCACTCCTTTGCCCAGAAGAACTGTACTTCCTATCGCAACAGCAAGAGGTGGTCCTACGGCAGCCGATCGGGGAACAGTGGAAAGGGTAATGGGATCTTTAGTAATAGGAGAGGATAACCCTACTGGACGATCTCAAGGACCCACTTGTCTGAAGTTATTTCCCGCAAATGGTACAGGTGGTGCCAAATCCGGTGACCACCCAAGTGCTCATGGCGGAACAACACAAACTAAATAGATTTCTGAGTTGCGGTTCCTAAGGGGCTGACGGGGAGGGAAGGACTCTGTTGACCTCTGGCTCTTGATCCCACAAGATCTGTGGGAGCTGCATGGGTGACCATAAAAGGACTATGACGACTGCTGTCCACAGTGGCTAGGGGGAAATGGATGCAGACAATAGCTTCTACTGCTGACCTGGTAGGGACGGAAAGCGGCTGAAGTGGGGCCATGGTAAGCCAAAACGACGAAGCAGTGGCCCTACTGTCCTTAAATCGTTCCAGAGTTGAATCCACCTTGTTGCTGAAAAGCGAGTACCGTTAAAAAGCATGTGCATAAGGGATGCCTGGACATTCCCTGAAAAGCCAGATTTTCCCAGCCAGGCTGGGAAAACACCACTGTTGAAACAATGGCACTGCCCAGCAAGACATGGTATCCAAACTGCATCTTATCGTGAAATTTGCCACATCTCTCGTCAGTAATAGCTTGGAAGAGCATGGCCAGGGCCCCACCTGGGACCATAGGTAGCACTTGTGCAACCATATCCCACACTGTGTGGGAATAACAGCCCAATAAGCATGCAGTGTATATGGACTGCAGTGACAGGCTGGTGAAAGAGAAAATTCTATTACCAAAGGTATCCAGCCTCTTAGATTTCCTATCCAATGGTGTGGTAGAGAACGCAGCAGGAATTATCCTGGAAGTTCAGGCCTGGACCATCAGGCTCTCAGGAGTGGGGTGCTGGGAGAGAAATGCTGGGTCACCAAGATCGAGGCAATGGGGTCGAGCAATAATCCTGAGTACAGAAGTGCTTGTGCAAGGCTTGCCCGAGGTCCTGAGCAGGACATCTGTGATTGTTTCATTAAAGGGGAGCAAGTATTCTAATGAGGATACCACAGGCTAAAGCACCTCCGTCAAGATGTTGGTCTTGAGCTCGACCATGGGCAGCTGCAGGTCCAGGACCTCAGCTTCCCTCTAGACCACCATCGCAACAGAAGCCCTTTCCTCCCTAGTCACTGTGGGAGGAGAGAGGAGGCCAGTGTCTGTTAAGGTGTCTAGACCACTCTCATCAGCGAAATCCTCTTAACAGCGGTCATCGGCCATGGACTCCGCTAGGGGGTCAGAGTAGTCATATGGATCCTCAGATTCCCCTCCATTCGTGTTCCTCAAAGGCCCCTCCAGGGATATATGGGTCCATCTCCAATCCAGGCTCCAGAGGGATTCAGCCACCCAAAGATATTCTAAAGGTCTAGTAAAATTCAGTTAGGTGGGGGTTGCCCTGATTCTGGGAAACTCAGAGAATGGCGGAGCAGACCCAGTGGCAGACATCAGCTGTACAGGAACAGCCTAGGAGCAGAGCCCAAATGTGTGGCCACTTCCGTCACCCGAAGAGTGGGGGACGACAGAGTGAAGTCGAAGCATGCTTTAATTTCATCTTATGAGACTTACCAGACAAAAACTTGGATCGCGACGAGGACTGACACCAGCAACTCTGAGAGCGGTCCCAAAACCTTCCTTGCTAATGGAACCTGTTGTGGTGCGGAGACGCATGGCGAGCAGCCAGGAGCTTCACGGCCTGTTTGCGAATGGCCTTGGAATTCATGGCCTGACACTCGACGCAGGCTGTGGAGTCGTGGTCCCACTACAGACACACCAAGCGGGATTCGTCATCAACAGTTATCAATGAGGGGCTCCACAAGGCTTGAACATAAGAGGTTTCTTCGGGAACATCTCCAAAAAATGACAACAGAAAAAGATTGCCGCACTAGACTTCGACAAAAAAAAGTATAAAATATATATATATATTTTTTTTTTAAATAGTCACAAAATGACTGACAGGAGCTCTGGGAGCTAATCTGGATCTACCCTGAAGGGGTGGAATAGAAGAACCTGAGGTCACAACTCTCAGGTGGTGAATATACAGGCACTGCGCACATCACCTCTGGGGCGCACAAAAACAGCACCAAAATGAGCCCAATTAAGCCACCTATGGAATGCAAGAGGACTGCTCAAAACATTTCTGTCCATTCTAACGCCTGGGGAATATTCTATGGCAAGGTATCTACAACTAGATACAAGATATACTGCAATGTTCAAAGCATTCACCAGTGTGGTCCGTGGCTGAACGGTCTCACTGCAAATTCCTTACATGATCTCTTCTTGGAATTACACAGGGGAATGACAGCAACATTCAGCTGTTCCTCCTTTTATATCATGACTTTCTAAGGCTCTGCATCATAAACCAATACTTAAGGCCTTTCGATTACATGTATAGACCACCTCTCTACAAATGCATTGAACCTGAAAAACAAACAGGCCTCCTAAAGACATATCAAGCGAGAAACGTAGTGCCTTTGGAATCTGTGTACAGCAACACTAGAAAGGAGGTACTGATAGGAGTTCAGTTTGGCATTGAATCTTAGCTGCCAAGATTCAAGGCCAAACTAAAGACTTGTGAAGATAAAACTGATTCACATAACATTGACAAAACTACACAAATTCCTTTCTGGTACCTAAAAGAGTGAAAGGTGTGGTCATATATTTACTAATTTCTACTTATCCACTTCCTGTCTACGATAGGTTGATTTTGATAAGCACTCTGCTGCCTGGATCTAGAGGCTTCCGTAGTGCTCCACATCACAAGTATTGCCATAACCATCCTCACATTCTACACAGAGGGTTTAATTTACTAAGTTCTTTTACCAGTGACTGACATGCAGGATGCTTCCACAGAATGTACGAGCATGCTTAATCATGAATGGGGCCTTGCTCACTCTTTCTCAAAGCTATGTTTCAAGAACTGCTCTGGGCTCTCACTGCTTTCTGTGCCTGCAGGTCAAAATGTTATTTTTCTGCTCATCTTCAGATGCTGCCTCATTAAATTGCCACTGGGAACAACCCACTTTCTCCATCTTAAAATCAGGCATAGGCACCTATGTATTAAAGAGCAACTCAAAGCCAACACAGTTAGGTCAGTACTTTAAGCTCCAGAGATGCAATGGATGGGACCAACTGAAATATGGGCCTGGTTGTAGAAGCAGACAAGCTTCGAGTCCTTCTAGACGCTCATTGTGTGAATGTGTGACAAGGTACAGAGGAACACACGTTGTCTGTTATTCTTCCACTCATATGTGTTTGACCAAGGGCCTGAGGCCTGATTAATATCTTGGCGGACAGGTTACGCCATCAAGCCATCACAACAGTGATGGATATCCGGTCCGCCTAAATATAAATCCCATAGGAGATAATGAGATTTATATTTCGGCAGATGGGATAGCTGTCACTGTTGTGACAGAGTAACCCATCCGCCGAGATCTAAATCAGGCCCTAAGTGTTGAGTTCTAAAAGTACAAAGGCCAGGGGTGTGGAATTTATTAAAATATCTACTTGTCCAGGGGACAGGTTGCTTCTCAAATCTACTTGTCCTGTAAAAAGATCTACTTGTCCCTTTGGTGCCAGGTAGTGTGGTGACAAATTATGGCAGCAATCTCATTATGTAAGAGCTCTGATAATAGCCTCTCTGATTATGGCAGGGCTACTACCATAGTAGGGCTTGAATACTTGCAGTTTCAATCCCTACTGTAGCAATTTCCTTATTTTGCCACCTTTCTGCAGATCTGCATACTGGGGCTGGAGGAAGCAGTAAGCAATAGTTCCAGGGCTGGAATGCCTTTGAGTCTGCAAACCTACAACCTGCATGTTTTAAAGATTTTCAGCAGCTTCTCTCTAATATTTTCCCATAATAAGAAAGGTTGGACATTTACTCCTGACAATGGCTGAATTAGAACTTCTTCCAGGGTTGGGAAGAAAGTGGCCGGAGGGAAAATGAACTTGCAAATGCTCAATAGATTTTCACATGAGCAAATCTACACATGCGTATTTACCCATGCTAAAATACAGTTCACAAATATTTTATAGGGGTACGCCATATACCATGGGTGCACTTTTGTGACTTTCTTTAAGAATTTGGGGCCACATGTGGGTAGGTTCAGATTTGCGACCCGCAAATTGCGAGTCAGAGCGAGTCGCAAATCCGAATGTAGGATGGTGTCCCTGACACCATTTGTGATTCGCAAGGGCTTCGCAAATGCCCACGTAGTGAATAATCATGAGGTGGGTCGCAATTTGCGACCCCCTTGCGAATAGCGGCCCTCACAGGGATGGTGGCCTGCTGGAGACAGCAGACCACCATGTCTGTGACTGCTTCCTTAAAGGAAAACGAGCTGCATTACAAAAACGAAAAATTAAACGTTTTCGTTTCATTTTTTCAGAGCAGGCAGTGGTCCGCAGGACCACTGCCTGCTCTGAAAAAATGTTTACAGTGACATTCACAATGGGGAAGGGGTCCCATGGGGACCCCTTCCCTTTTGCGAAAGTGTTAGCACCCATTTGAAATGGGTGCAAACTGCGATTGGTTTGCGCCCGCGGTCACAAAACAATTCTACATTGCACTGCGAGTCGCAATTAGGAAGGGAACACCCCTTCCTAATTGCGAGTCGCAAACCCGTTTTGCGATTCGGTAACCAAGTTACTGAATCGCAAAACTGGGTTTGTGCATCGCAATGTGCTTTTTGCACGTCGCAAACAGCGAAAGTCGCTGTTTGCGACATGCAAAAAGCTACCTACATGTGGGTCTTCGTCACTAATTAGGTCTGGTGTTAACGAAGACATTTTGTTTTTACTAAACTTCTATTTCTCTCTCTTTCGGCTGGCTTTACTGTGAGTGATCGCATTCTGCTCTTCCACAAGGAGCATATTGGCACACAATGTAGTTTTGTTCAGTGTCAGGAACTACAGTGGCAATCAGTGACGTAACGAAACTGGAGGGTGCCCCTTTGCAAAGAACATAGAGGAGCCCCCTCTCCAGACTCACTCAGGGCAGGTGCTGTGCTGAAGGGGCCCCCTGGAGGGCGGCAGCGGGGCCTTTGTTATGCCACTGGTGGCAACGTGTGTTTTTAGAGTTCAAAAACTTTTTGGTTTTTTTTTGCCAATGTTGAGGGCCTGGTAGCTCCCACAACAATAAAGTGTTACAAAAGCCATGTCAAAACAAGACACGCATTGATGAAACTAAAAGACTTATAAAAAATATGTCGGACCAGTTGGCTTTGTCAGTGTTTGTTTATTTTCATGCTTACCATATTCGTTCTGAAAATGGTTACACTGATTTTCCATTAGAAATATTTTTGGGAAATACTAGCATGCATCAACACATTTTACTAAATGACACTTCATTTGCATCTAATCAGAGAGCATTCTGGGAGCATTATACTTAGCCTCATAGCCTAAACTTTTCAAGTTTTTGTTTGCACTGGAACCAACGTCAGTAGTGAAGTGTGACCTTAAAACATTTATTTACAGCACTCACCCTAATAATGAAGGCTTTCAAATAATGAACCATAAATACAAGTTCGTACAGCATTATTTTTTGGAAACACATTACCTCAACTGCAGAGAGTTCCACTCTTTGTAAACAGGCAGCCAAAGGGTTTGTGCTGCTGAGGGTTGGGCCTACTTGTCCCAAGGACAAAGTAAACATAAAAACTTGTTGCCCTTGACCCCAAACAAGATGTCCCGGGCGATAGGAATTCCACATCCCTGAAGGCAGTATTTTAATACAGATTAGCTTGTTATATCTCACCTTGCTCTCCTCTGATGGCAGTGAACATATGCGCTTCTGAAGGATGCTGGTCTCAGTCTACCTGCCTTTACATTAAGACATATAGCCAAGGGATAGAAACCATGGCCAATCGGCCGGCAGAACCAGAAACGTGATCACAAAGAGTATTTAATGAGACCACTCCTCATTCACTTTCACTTCAAGCAAGACAAACAAACTTGCATTTACAGAGTGTTTGGAATGTAGCATGTTATGACCCATGTGCCTCTAGAGCATAGCCGTCTATTCCCAGGAGGGATATCTGAAAGGAGAGTGGCCACAGTCAAACAGTTAATCTGGACAGCCTGGAAGAATGGCAGTCATGGTCCATGACCTGCTAATGTCATATACACAACAAGCAGTACCAGGAAGGACAGTTGCAGCCCTAGTAAAGTACATGTTTTGCAGAATCACTTACAATCATCATGAGAACAATTGGTCCAAGGTAGATGATGAAGAAGAAGAATGCGATCATAGCCAAGGTCAGGATGCCCCGCACCCACCAGTTCTTCCATCTGCAGTCACAAGGAGGAAAGAAATCAGTAAAAAGGTGCACCAGATGTGAAGAGGAGATTAATATAACAGACAAAATTATCAATACATTCATGAACAAACCCCAAAGCAGAAGTAACACTGAACCTGAGAAAGAGTACCTACCACTCTTCCCAACATGCTAAGTCCTGCTACAGTAATTTTATTTTAATCAACAAAGCAAAGCTACAGCCCAAAACTGATACCTCCACTATTGCGGCACAGCATTACAATGACAGAGTTAGGATGGCAGTTACCGTACATATGACAACATAAATGAGACAGAGAGGAAAAAGTGCCCAGAGACAATTAATTCTGGCACGAGGTTCCACATTTATAACAAGCATTTGCAATTAAATAGGTCTTGCATTTCCTTGAGTTAGAGCTATTGGCACTGTAAATTCATAACTGGACTTTTCTTGCCACATAAATTGGTCAACCCTTAATTTCATCTTTTCCAGCCATATAATTCCAGTGGCCCAGCAGTTTACTAAAGCACTTCCATTTACCTTCTTTCTCTAACTTAAAACATATACAATTATCATATAAACCTTTATTAGAAATAAACTTTTGGCATAAGAGTGTAATGCTCGAAACACCATAACAAAAATATCATTTGGGACGGACTGCAAGGTGAAGGGAAAGAGGAAAACGGGAGTAAAGATGGAGAGGAAAAGTGGTGTAGTAACAGTGTCATGTGCCCTGGAGTAAGAAAGGAAAATGGTTTACTGAAATTTCAGCAGGAAAATAGAGCAGTAATTAGAGTTTAGTGAGGTCCATAGGTCTCTGGGCCCCAGTGCCACTGCCCCTGTAGCTCCATTGATAACTAGGCCTCAGAAGAGAAAGCGGATGGTGCAGAAAAAGAGAAGCAAAAGGAGTACAACAGACACAACGAAGAGAGAGAAGGGGTCGCAAAGAAATAAAAGAAGAAGGGAAAGAAAGAATGAGAAAATGAAAACACAACTAAGAAAACTAAAAAAGAAATAGCGCAAACGTGTGAGACAAAAGAAAAAAGGAACAAGGCTAGCGAACTAAAGATAAAAAGGAAAAAATAATGAAATAAGTGTGAAAAGAAAGGAAGAACGATCTAAAAATAAAAAAAGTGAAAGGACACATACTGAGTCAAAGGAAAGAGCAAATAAAAAAGAAAGAATGAAGGGAAGGGAAGAGAAGAGAAAAAAATAGTGAAAGTATGAATTCCTAATGAAGAAAAAAGAGGAACGAAACAAGGAAAGAAATAACCACGTTTTTGCAAGTTCAAAAGAGGAGGTAGGAAGAGGAAAATAAAAAAAAAGGGAGAGGAGTAGAAATAAACAGTTGAAAGAAAGCGAAACTTTGAACGTGTGGATTTTAAGAGTTATAAAAAGAAGAGTGGGGGAGAAAGAAAACATTGAAAGTAAACAGAGTAAAGGAAAGAACGGATTGAGATAGGTGAAACAGGCCCTCCCAAATAAAGATGCAAGCTAAGAATAGATTTAATAGGCTCTCCCACGTCCTCAAACAGAAGTCAGACTGTGGAACAGCAGGGGGCCCTTAGAACAGCAGGAGGTGCATTAGCAGAGTTGTATGTGAACCCCAATACAGCAATAATGGGGAGCTTCAGATCAGGAGTGGGGGGTATAGACAGATCTATCTCCCTGCCAAGTGCTGGAATAACAGAAAGGCAGCGGGTGAGGAATGAGAAACGGAGAGCGGTGTAATTCCCGGTAGTGGAATAATGTGGCATTGCAGAATAGGGTTGACATGCACTGACAGAGTTGTATGTGGGCTGCAGTACTGGAATAGTAACAGGCACACAAGGTCAGAAGTTAGGTATGTTAATGGAGCTACGTGTGGAACCTTGCATTGGTGTGCCAAGTGTTAGCCTGGATGTGCCCTGGTGAAGGTGCGAGTGGGGCCCAGAATGGGAGTGGCTTTGTCTCTGAACCACAGAAGGGAGGGGCATGTGTGCGTGTGAGCCTTAGTACTGAGAAGAAACGTGCACTGAATGTTAGAATTGATGGATTCTGGCGGAGCTGTGGTGGTTCCCATCAACAGTGGTGTTGGATGTTAGACTTGAGGTGCACTGGTCGAGCTGTGTTTTGCTCTTTTGGGTCCGGTATTGGCTTGGCAGTGAGACTGAATATTAGAATTGAGCTGCTGCAACGGAACTCTATGTGAGTGGGGTCCCAGTATAGGAATGAAAGTGACCTCGTCGGAGTGCAACTGAGATGCAGTGACAGAGCTGCGCCTAAAGTCCCAGTACTGGAACAGCAGTGTGTACTGACTGTAAGAACTAAGGTGCTCTGGCAGACAGCATGTGTGTGGTTCTGTCACCGCCACGTCTGAGAGGCTTGGAGTGTGTGAAGTGAGGTGCAATGATGGAGCTGCACCCATGGTTCCAGTACTGGAAAGCACTGTGCACTGACAGTAAGAACTGAGGTGCTCATGCAGACAGCATGTGTGGGCTTCTGGCAAGGGCACAGATGAGGGGCATGGAGGGTGTGAACTGAGGTGCACTGATGGAGCTGCGCCCGAGGTATCAGGACTGGAGAAGCAGAGAGTAGTGACTGCAAGAACAGAGGTACTCTGGCAGGCAGCTCGTGTGGGGTTCTGGCACAGTTGAGGGCTTGAAGTGTATGAAATGAGGTGCACTGATGGAGCTGGAGTGGGATCCCAGTACTGAGCAGAAGTGGGCACTGTCTGCAAGGATTTTGGAGCCCTGGTAGAGCTGGGTGCCTAGGTTATAAGCAATTACAAGCGATCCTCCACCCAAGGACCACAGGCAGTCACACTTAGTAAAGAAAATCGAAGCCAGGGAAGGGCAGAAGCCAGACTGCTGAGAGAGGGTGCCGAGAGCCCATAAAGACCAAATGTGATCAAAATAACAGCCTGATTTATAGCCTTGTTTACAGCTAAGCTCAGAGCAAGAATGCTCTACAAATGAAAAGGGAAGCTTCCCTGAGCAGGA
Organism: Pleurodeles waltl; assembly: GCF_031143425.1. NCBI lineage: Eukaryota > Metazoa > Chordata > Amphibia > Caudata > Salamandridae > Pleurodeles > Pleurodeles waltl. The sequence goes on along the minus strand of NC_090450.1, from coordinate 677,376,633 downwards.
GCAGGAAACAAAGTAAAAAAAAAAAAAAAGTCCCTTACAGACCAGATAAACAGGACAAAGCGTAATTTTACAGTAATTGGTCCCTGCTCCCACAAAGAAGGAGGGACAAAGATGCATGACAGACCACTAGCAAGCAAGGATTTTTAAGTCACACAGAAACTAACAAATGAAATAGCTGGAAGCCCACAGAAATAGTATACTTAAAAGTATACAAGAGGCTGTACGCTTACGCCCGACTTAAAAATAAGAGTCATAAGTCATACAAAATAATTGAGTGAGGGCAGTAAAAAACAAACTTCCGTCCCTGCAAATCTGTTTATTATTTGAGCAACTTGAAAATGTTCTTAGGCTCTACCTTTACTCACCCATTTACACCTCCACTGACATTTTCTCCCCCATCTCCAATCAGAACTCTTACTGTCTTCTCCAAATCCGGGTGTTTTAAAAGGATTTATTTGCTGCCACTCTTCCCCTATCTAACTCATAAGCATTTGGTGCTGGCACGTAACATGCAGAATTTAAAGTCCTTGCACAGGAGTATGAAAATGCAACACAGTATCTGAATGACAAGCTGACTAGCTAACATGAATGGGCCCAGCTGTCCATCCCCAGCACAGCAAACAGCTAACTTGTAGTTATAGCTAGGTTTGGTGAATGTGCAAGTTCTGTGTAAAAAAACTAAAATAAAAAATGCAAGCATATTGGAAAGAGAAACAAAGAAAATAGAAAATATGTGTGGGACAATGCAAAGGTATAAGAGAACAAAAATGCATGTATTTGGAGTGGTTTTCTAGAATAGCTTTCACATGCATTTCCACCTCTATCTAATGAAAAATCTAATAATATGTTTAGCGGGTGGCACATAGCTGCAAATGCATATTCTGATTCTGGAAAGCTGTGACCACCTTTCACTTACCAATTAAACACAAAAAACAACATACAAGGTACAGGGTAATGGTTTTGTCTCACTAATCTCTGAGCTGCATAACATCTCAAAGAACTATGAAGCTAACTAAATAAATCTGGATGTCTGTAATGGACAAATAAAATTCCCTGTCAGCGAACTATGGATTGTGAATTCCAGAATGTCTTTTTTTTTTGTTTAACACTAGAGAGACCACCTGCTGCCCACCTCTGAATCTAGATCAAACAAAGTAAAGGGACCTCTCATAAAAGATTTTAAGTGGCCACTTTTTGCTCCTGGGGTAAAAAAAAAGTCTATTCATGCAAGCAGGTCCTTCTCTAACACGATATTGGGAGCCCCAAGCCCACTGCTGAAGGATGTAAGACACCCAATATCCGGGTCAATCTTAGAAGGAAACACACTTAATAGTTCATATCAGAGGTTAAAAGTCTATCAAGGTACTAGATAAGTTCATACTGCCAGAGTCAACTCAGAGATATTCTAATCTAACTTTCTATATAGGGTTTCAGAATACTACTATTAAGGGGGGGTCAATCCTCTCAAAAGAAAGTACATATGTGGCTTTTTTTCTTTGTTTACTTGCTGAGATATCATTGTTGAGTGCCCTCTGAATTCCTTGATTTATTGTTGACCTACTCAAGAACAGGTTAAAGGGCAATAACAATTGTTTTCTATGGGGGTTTCTTCTGAACTCAAGAGAAAGCAGCATTTCACTTTGCTGGGAAATAACTTTCTTCAAAAATTGATAAATGTAGCCCCTCAGAGTGTAATACAATGCTAACCGTGATTTACTTCACTCCTTGGGGCAAAAAGGAGATAGGGGAAATTATTTATTGTTAGTATGAAACAACTCAGAACACCTGGAACTTCACTTCTGTTCCCTAAGTAGCAAATCGTTTGATAATGATGAGTATTATGCAAATATTCTGCAAGTTAACAAAGGGATCAATGGCTAAACGGTGACAAAAGTGCATTAGGCATAAAAATGTAGTACTCCGGAGGAGAACTGAAAGACTGGAAGGGCAGTGGCAGAATGAGAGGGAGACGCACATCTCCTCGGCCCCATTTAATACAATAGGAGGCAAACAAACTAGATCTATACAAATAAGAAATTGTAGATGGAACAGATTCAGAAAACCTCATGTTTTTGCTTAATGTGCTGAAAAAATACCAACTCTCTATTTGCTTTTTGATTTCACAAACGGGGACAGTGAGGACAGTGCTGGAGAATAGAAACAGTAGCTGTGCGAACATAGTGGGAGAAAGGGGATACGAGTTACTAGGGTTCTGGATGAAGGATGTAAGAGTGGATGTGGAGAATGAACATAGATAGAAGCAGGAATGAGCGGGAGGTAAAGCGGACAGTACTAGTGCCGATTATCGTTTAAAAGTGGGGGTTTATAGGACAGGCTCAAAGCAAGGGAGTTTGTGAGTTAATTTCTTCGAAATTCTGCCGACCAAAGCTCCAAAAGAGAGTTGAACCGTGCTTTTATTTTTGAAATATTTAATCATGCAAGTATTTTTTTGTTAAGTTCACTTATCTGAAATCAGTGACTTATAAAAATGTGATATTACACCAACTGCCCATGGCGCGAATGTGAATGTGATTGGCTCCTTCAGAAAATAGTCTTGAGCGTTGGTATGCACGGTCTCTGAGTGAACTACCAACAAAGTCATGACCCTAAACTTAGACTTACCAAGATCTGGGAGATATAAAAGACATTGGCTATAAAGCTTTTGATAATTCCATTTGTTACGAGACTGGCAACCTATGGAGTCATTAGGTGCAGTTGGTAGACGCTCATAGTATAGTTCCCTTTTCAAGATGGCAGGGCTGACCACTGATCAAAATAGATACCCACTTGTTCCAAGATGATGGTTAAACTGCCATTTTGCATCAGGTTATTATAGGCAAAGAAACTTAAGGAGCTCTCACATCACATTGTTATCGGGTTTTTCTTCACTTTCATTGTTCGCACCAAGCTTTCTTTGCTTCCATGTTTGTTCTGCTATTGGGGTCCCTCCATCACTGTACTCCTACTTTCGTCAGTCCATCAAGAGTACTTTTCTAGAAGCTTCTTCAGACACTGTTAACTCTTTTGACTTTAAAGCCTTTCTCCTTCATCGCACCGGCTGGTTCGTCATCATCCATTCCAGGTACCTGGAAACATGCATAGTTCTATTTCCTTATATGGGGATAGTGAATAATATTGAAATGTATGCTCATTAGCATTTGCGGCTATTTCCATATTTCTTTGAGCTATTATGCAGCTGAGAGCTTAGTAAAACAAAACCATTACCCTGTACCTTGCATGTTGCTTCTTTCTATTTGGTTGGTAAATAAAAGGAGATCACAGCTTTCAAGAATCAGAAAATACATTTGCAACTATGTGCATGTTATGAACATACAGCTTGATTCTAAATTGCATCAAGACACAGCTGCAGCATACCAGGAAGACAACTAATCAGGCCAGGCTGTGACAAAAAGGCATTTGACAGAAATATGTGTTCCAGTTTGCCCCATAATCTCAATTGAGATATTATATTTAGGTATATCTCACACACAGCTAAAGAGGAGACAGTAAACCATCATCAGAATCCACTAAACATATTGAGGTCTTGAGTGTTTGATAGGCCGGTAATAGCAATTCAGATGGCGATTCCCAAGGTTCTTTTCTGCAAGCTATAACAGAAATAAATTCAAATTGAGGTTACACAACATGTGTCAGGGACATCAGGACCTTCTAGGTCTAATGTAGGCTTGTTGCAAAATACGTCCACAGCACCCCATCCTGGGACCCTCCTTCTCAGCCTGGGACACCTTCTGGTGGCCCTCAACACTTGGCAGCCCCCCCCCTGCACCCCACCACTACAGACCATGCATGCAACCTCGGCAGCGTCCTTGACTCAGTGCTCACCATAACAAGACAGGTCAACTCCGTCGCCGCCACCTGTTTCCACACCCTCAGACTCCTATGGCAGATATTCAGATGGATCTCTAGTGATTGCCGCTAAACCTTGACACACACTCTGATCACTAGCAGACTTGGCTACGGCAACACCCTCTATGCCAGAACCACCAAGAAGAACCTGAGCAAACTACAACAAATCTATAACGCCTCTGCCAGACTCATCCTGAACATCCCCCCACCAAGAACACACCAGAGATCTCCACTGGTTCCCCGTCGAGAAGAGGATCAACTTCAACCTCCTTGTACACGCCTACAGGGCCCTCCACAACCTGGACCCAGCTACCTCAACAACTGCATCACTTTTTACTCCCATGCCAGACCTCTCTGCTCCTCCCAACTGTCGCTCACCACCATACCCTGCATAAAGAAGTCCTCGACTAGAGGAACATCGTTCACCTACCTTACGGCAAAATGTTGGAACACCTTACCTATCCACCTCAAACAATCATAATTGCTACCTCAATTCAGGAAGGACCTCAAGACCTGGCTATTCGACTGAACCCTACGGACATACCCCACTGCGCCTTGAGACCCTACGGGTGAGTAGCATGCTCTAAAAAGACTGATTAATTGATATCAATCCTCAATGATTAACTGAAGACTGTGCAATGGTTTCCAAAATGATATCTCCAAGGAGCTTATAGTTTAGTAGGGATAGGGAGTCGTAATGGGTGAAAAAGAGTTTCAATTCAAAGCATGGCCACTATGAAAATTTGGTTATGCACTCCAGTCTCCTCTCTGAAAAGGATACCGTTTACATCTGAGGCCCAGAACAAGAAAACTCCTCCAAGGAACTTTAAAAAACCTTTCACCTTTGCACCTTCGAAGACATTCAGATGTTAACTCAAAATTGTTAGTAGAAATTGATGCCTCACCAATAAGTGCCATACTTTCTTAGAGAGATCGAACAACTGAAGAATTACATTCTAGCGAGTGGGTGTGGAGTAGTGGCAGTGGGCCTCAAGGTTACAGTTTTGTTATATGTCTGTTTGTTGTATAAATATAATAAACACATTTAAAAAAATACATCCTGTATCTTTCTATTCTGAAATCTTATCCAAAGCATGAAATCTATATATTATGTGTGGTGGAGAGCTTTTAGCCATTAAAAAGGTGTTTGGTCTTTGGTAACACCATCTGGAAGAATCAAACCAACAAATGGAAATTTGGACAGGCCCTACGAACTTTGGCTTTTAGAAGTCAATGCATTGTAATAACCACAAGCATGCTCAATCAATGTGATTTTTCTTTTATTCGAATTTCATTTCAACTATTGTGCAAGTAATTCACATGGCAACGCAGATGCTCTATGTCTAATTATCTTTAATGTGTTCTGCAATCTGCACCTTTGATCCTTCCTGTGGTACAGAATGACAGCATAGCAGCTGAGATCATCCTGCAGCCACTAAAAGGAGCAGCAGGTCTTTCTTAAAATATTTGTGCCAACAGTAAAATTACAAGAAAGGGTACTGTCTGAAGAGTTGTTTTTTTGCATTCCTTTTGTGGCCTTGTCTTTGTAATTCAGTACATAATTTTACATCTATACGTTGCCTGCACATAAAAAAATAGATGGAAAATCTATAATATTGCTACATATCTGCCTACTCCTGACAGACCATAGCTTACTATTTCAACTGAATTTATTTTAGATCTTTCGAGTTCCCAATCTTGCAGAAAATTGGGAGTAGTAGTAAATGACTCTTTTACCAAGATCGGTCATTTTAACCCATTACAACCCATACCCAGCAAAGGCAGTTTCTAGAACGGATCTAAAAATATTGGCCTCACAGTGCACATCTACAAGTAATCTGAATATGTATATCAAGAAATTTATTTTCATTTCCATGCTTGATATCGCAATTTATTTCCAGGGAATCACCTACCAGAATTTCATTCTAGCCCTTTGAAAATGCAGGAGAGCACTTTCTTTCCAGCACACAGCTTGGAAATAAATATGACAGACAGTGAAAAATCCCTTAATCATTTTGTATAAACTTTCTCTGGATTTATGTAATGAAGATTTTGGTCGGACGCATGATTATCACATACTGAGCATTTTTTGTGGACAGAATTATTACACTATCAGGCCACAAGTCTAGAACTGTATTTTTGCTTCCACAACTAATACTGGAGCCCAGGAATATAAATGCAATTGATAATAGAATTATTGGTGTCAGTACCTGCTTATTTTCTCCTTTGTGTACATCATATGCAGCTTTCTATTTATGTGTATCTAAGTCATAGAAAAGATTCCAATATAGTTAATGTTAGGATTAACTCTTCCAAACTGAACATTACTCTCTCACTATTGACTCCATTGGTTAGGAGCTTAAAAGGTTTAAGCTAAATTAATCATTTTGTTGCAAAGTTTTAAAATATAAAGCAATTTTTTAAACGGGCTACCCTAAACAATCTATCTCCAAGATTAACAGTAATCGCTTTTCTTTTCCCGGAGTTATATTATACTTTGTTTCACTGCCACCATGCAACATACATGCTCTTCGAGTGATCTCTTGTAACGGCCTCCATTTTCATTAATATACACAATATATCATGGATAATGACCCTTATTAATTTGACCTCTTTCATTCCTACTTGGGTTCCTAATTCTGCTGAACACTGTATTAGTGAGATTTTCAAAGAATGAATATGAATAATAGCATACACAGAGGTGTGTAGCAGCTGAAATGCAAAGGTCTTCCCTTTGTTTTACAGATTTATAAAACCTTAGCCAACACATAATGTATGGAGGTAACCCAAGCTTGAGTAGATGATGGCTTCAGATCTGCGCTCCAATGCTCCCATATCTAAAGAGCGCAGAACACCACAATGTCTCACATCCTCAAAATATGCAAGCAGAAACTGTGGGGAAGACTTTGGAGTAATCTGCTCTCAATTAAGATCAAGTGCCCTTCCAAACTTTATATTTCAAGCTCAAGACCGACAAAAGCACCAATTCAAGATGGCACCTCCAGATTTCTGTGAAGACTTCTTTGTGCAAGGCATGCTCTAGTGAGTAGCCGAGCACCTGAGCAAAACGTCACTGCATTATTTTACCCCAAACAGTGAACATAATAACGTACACTCGGTCCGTCATTTGGTGAAGACTTGATTGCATCACAAAGTTATTTGCATGTCCCTTCAGCAGATCACTGCAGTATGTCCTGCCTTTCACAGTCAACACCGACAATTAGATGTTTTTAGATAATATTATTTTAGAAACTGCATGTCTCTGTAACACATTTCTACAAAGTACAATCCATAACCCGGATAATATCAAGCAATTTCTTGGAAACAGTTGAACAAGTTCCTTATCTTCAGTAACACTCTCTGGTGAATACTCTACCCAACTGCAGGTTCCTCACCTTAGAATATTCCCCAAGCTCCAGACTGGATATGGAAATGTTTATCCAGAAATACTCCCATGAGCTGCTAGGTGGCAACACGTGGATCCACACAGCCTTTACATAGATGCAGCTGAGACACATATAAACATCATCCCTGTGTGTTGACATCAGTTTCTTATTTATTCCTGTTCACATGCTCACACGGCTTGGTATCAGAGTGCTGATTTAAAAATTGGGATATATTTAGATTTTAAAATGAGACAAAATAAAGGTGGGAGGGCAATGAGGATCCTGCAGTTAGTTAGAATATCCACTGGAAAGGTCATAACAGAAGGTAAGTAACATATTCTTCTTATGGATACTTCTAAACACAGATTCCTCACTTTAGAGTAAATACCAAAGTAGTACAAGCAATACTTGCCTACATGGAGAGTTTGGGAGTACACTCAGACAAAATCGTGGTGTAGGACTGAGTAAATGAAGTGCCTTTCCTGTCGGACCTGGTTGTCAAGTAAGTAGTGCTTTATGAATAGGGCTCGCGTTTTATGGTATATATATTTTTTTTTTTAACATTTCCGTCTGTATTTATCCATATTTATTTTGTGATCAGTTATCTGTATTAATCCAGATTTATTTCATGTTTTGTAAAAAAATTAAGTGGAAACTAGTATTTGTCTATATTTAACCAATAAATGTACACTCAGACATAAATGTACACTCAGACACGAATGCATGAGTTTTTTCAATGACATGACTACCCATAAATGGTAAACAGATACACCGGTGTGAAAACATGTGTACATATACAGCTGTTTAAGCCTCATTAGGAAACTTTCTCTCTTTTTTGACTCCTCTACCTGTCAAGCTGCATAGCTACTGGCCAAGCAGTCCTGACTAACTTGTAAAATCACTCTAAAAGCAACCTAATTTCCGTTTTAATTCATATTTAAAAATAAATACTGACAGAAAAATAGATTGTTTTCCATCTCTATTTATCTGTAAAAATTGGTAAAAACTGAGGAATAGCAGCTTGAAAGATGTCAAGCACACTTACTTTTCGTGTTGAAGTAGTAATAGCATCCTTAGCCAGAGTGAAATGGGCTATCTTGCCTTCAGGAGGCTGCTTCTTCATCAGTGCATAGCAGATCTTAATGCAGAGGACTGTCCATCTTGACTAGGTTCTCTTCTGCACATCCTTCCCTTTCTCCACCTTGAATAACTCCTCAAAATACTAATTGTTTTAAGGTACAATGAAAGTGAAAGCTTAAGGCCCTTTATGGATGCAGGGAATGAGCTTTTCCTCTTTGGAGGGCTGAGGGGAGGCCAAAAAGAGCTGGTGTGGTAATGGATTGTCCAACATGTAAGGGAGTCACTACCTTAGGTAATAACTTTTGCACAAGTCCTCCCCACCCATCTATCTGGTAAATGGCGATGTGGGTGGGGTGCTTGCACCAACAGTGCCTTAATGTCATTCATGCGACAAGCTGACGTCATTGCATCAAGGAAGATGGTCTTTGAAGTCAGGAAAGCTATGTCCTATGCCCAAAGTTTGTACACACGAGAAAAGTCAAGAATAAGTTATGGTCCCTCTGGTGCATAACAGTTGGCGAGAAAACATGTGTCAAACCTTTTATAATTCATATCACAACAGGTGGCTTAAACAAGTATGGTTGGTCTGGCAAATTTAGAAAGGATGAAAGGCCCAACAAAAACCTTTAATAGTGCCCACTGCAAAGCATTGCTGGGACAAATATAAAATAAAAAAAAGAGCATCCAACAGCTTTGCTCGAAAAGTGTCAGTGTTGCGGATGCCACACTAGGCCACAAATCTGTCCCACCGCACTGTATAAAGGGACTTTGTGTAATGGCACCAGGCAGCAACAATGATAGTCACCACTTTTGAAGGCAAAATAAATGTACTCAACTGCTGCAACTCAACCTCCAAGTATGGCGGTGTAGAAAGCACAGATGTGTGGAGAACTGAGCTGTTGCTGAGAAAAGAAATCCTTGTGAGTGGTAGCCTGACCAGAGAACAGATGCTCATGCTCAGACATTGAGTAGGATACTCTTCTGATCTAATATAGAGCCACTAAGATGACTTGGGCCCAGTCCTGCAGATCGTTTCCAGAACATGGGGCAGCAGAGATAGGGGTGGGAAAGTGCATGGATGTCCACTGTTCTATTTGAGTAGGAATGCACCTCTTAGCAAGTGTTTTTTTAATGCGTTCTTTTCAGTTTTGATACAACCAAACAAAATCCAATGACAGCTTGTTCAACTGTTAAACATATATAGCACAAAAAAGAAGCAATTACGTGACTCCAATCTGTACAGGTCATATGTCAACGTAAGGTGCCTATGCAATCAGCAGCAAGGTATTATATGGTCGGACACCCATTCCTCATGCAGCTAGTTCAAAGAAAGGGGGATCAAGGGTGCTTTTCAAGTCTAGGCCTAGGAAGCAGTGCATGTTCGCCATCTATCCCATTCCTGTTGCCCGTCCCCAGCCTTCTACTGTGTCACACACAGCAATTAGAGTGATCACAACAATCTAGCACACCTGCTGCAAGTCCACACCCCACCCGAGTGGCCGCTCCTCTTAGAGCTCTAATCCACTTCATTCCCAGTTCTGGCCACAAACGCCTGATATGGTTTCCAAATGCCTTGTGGTCTACTTCTAACCTGTATTAAATTGTTGTATGCATCTGACATAGTGTTGGAATACGCCAAATCTATGCACCACTACTTTACAGTGGGGTGGCCCCTTCACACATCGCATGGCTAGTCTGCGCTTTGCCAGGAGAATAGCTAATCGCCACCATCCACCTATGGTTGTTTGGGATCTCTTTGTCATAGCCGAACAGTGCCAGGAAGGGAGTTGGTTCAATCTGCTCCCTTGTTATCTCTCACAACCCTTTAAATATAGTGCTGCAGGAGCACCAAACTCCAGGGCAGCACCACCCCACATCGGTGAACTCCGCCTCCCCAGCAGTGCATCTACAGCATCCCAGATTATCACGCAAACTATAGCGGAACAGGCAGGCAGGGGTACAGTATACCTTATTAAGATATTTGAAGTGTATCAGCCAATGCCTACTGTTCAGGGATACCGTCTTGATAACTGAACAGCAGTATGTCCAATGCCTATCACTTATAGCCACATTCAGTTTATCTTGCCAATCCAGCCTTGTCTCGTTTACTGCTGAGCACGTGTAGAGTTTCAGGATGAGGTGCTGGGGGTTTAATTTTGTAGCAAGTATATCAGGGCTGCCAGCCCGGGGGGGTTCCCTCAATTCTTCACCCAACAGCTCCCTCACGATATGCCACACCCTAAAATATTGGAAAATGCCCAACATTGTGTGATTATCATGAAGTGCACATATCTGTTTCCAACTACGCAGTGTCTCATTCTGGAAGAAGTCTCCTGTGCGCCTCAAGTGCATGCCGTGCAATACCCCTACCGATCCCTGCTCTTGCCCCATGGGAAACCACGTACACCAATTTAGTGTCAGCAGCTGTGAATATAGGAGTGACCTATTCTGCAGTCCGACTTGCCTCCTACAGGAATATGCAGTAGTGCTTATCAAATCAACAGTATTATAATGTAGTAGGACTCCAAATCGGAAGCATTCAATCTCTCTTTTTTGTAATGAAGTAATAACATATTCCAACTGACCCACAGCTGGTTGCCTGACCAGGATTGTCCTGTCAGCAGTGCCTGCAGAGTACGAAATAAAAGCTCTCTAGAGCAGAACTGGTATATTCATGAAGAGAAACAACTAGGGCAGTACAACTATCTTTATTATGGTCACGTGGCCGCTCAGCAACAACAGGAGCTTAATCCAACCATCTATAGGATCTGTTAACCTATTAATCGCCCTGCCATAGTTATCCAGCAGTACCACAGACGGGTCAGTATGGACCGGTATACCCAGATACCTCACATAGTCCGCAGTCCACTGTATGGAATACTCCACTTGCACAGACAAAGGGGGTGAGAAGGGGAATGTTAAGGCTTTGCCCCAGTTAATAAGTAAGCTTGAATGCCCACCAAAGAGTACAATCTCACAAAGCATAGTGGCCAAACTGTGCACTGGATACAGTAGCATGTCATCCGCATATGCAGATTAATCCTATATGTTGTTATTGGGAAGCAGATCCCCTGGTGCAAGTGGTTCTCACACACAGAGCAAGCTAGAGGATCCGCCACCCAGGCATACAAAAAAGGTGATAATGGCCAGTCCTACCTGGGGCCTCTCGTGATGTTGCTGGCATCCGTTATTATGTCATTAGCCTTACGAGCTGTAGGAAGATTTCTCCCACGCCTTTTCTGCTTCAACACCGCTATCATGAACTGCCACTCAATAGAATAAAATGCTTCTTCAGCGTTTAAAAATATCATTGCTGTGTGGTCCTCTGGTCTATTCTGAAAATAGCTCGAAAAAAAATTCTGAGATTGTATCTCTGAGACCTGCCCAGTATAAAACGGACTTGTTCAGGTCTGACTATGACTGGCATGAGAAGCACCAACCTGTTGGCCAGGACTTTTGCAAAGATTTTCATGTCTGTGTTTAGCAGCGAGAGGGGCCGGTGGGACATGCATAGGTCAGCTGGCTTCCCCGGCTTCAATACAGCCTCTCTCATTGTAGCAGACATACAGCCTCCTTTGGCAATTTTTCAAAACATCTGACAAGGTGTGGCACTAGTTTAGCCTGATACTCCTTGTAGAAGGTCACCGTTAGGTCATCTGTTCCTGACACCTTTCTGCCAAGTACGACTTTGACTGCTGTTTAAAAGGTCAGAGGGGAGCAGTGGGGTCATGAGGCACTCTTATGCTCAGTGGTCAGGCAGATCATTGTTATATTCGCAAAGTAGTCAGTCGTAGCCTGTTCATCATGCTGGATGCATGTTGTGTATAGATCTGTGTAGTAATGCTGGAAGAGCCCTGTTATCTGCTCCGTTGTATATAGCGTGTCACCTGACTCAGCCTTAATAGCTAAAATCATGGCAACTCCTGCCGTGGCCTTAGGAGCATTACCAAAATTACGGATTTTGTTGTGGGCCACCTCATGACACTCACCTATTCTAGGTTTAATCTCTCTCAGTATATTTCTCTGCCCATCATGCTATGCGTATGCTCAAGAATGGTTCTCTCTGGGTGTGGTCTGGCCACGAACAGCGATGGCCGCCTAGGTGCCAAGCTCCGCTAGGCGGCGGGCCGTGGATCGGGGACGGCGGCGCCGGGGGCGCACTGAAAGCCCCCCTACCATCACTAAACCAGGCGCCGAGGTCTGGCGTCGCATGGATGGCACAGACTGGGATAAGAGACGTGCCTTCTCCCCCGAGCGCACAGGGAGCGCAAATGACGACACGGAGGCCTGCGGCGAGATCCAAAGCCGCGGCCTCAAGTAGCCAAGAGACTCGACCCAGGAGGCGCGCCTCCCTTTGTTGCGGATGCCAGGGACGGCGGGCATCTGGGAGCCTCCCTGCCCACCCTCGTAGCCCCCCCCTCCTCCCCTCGCTCAGAGCTTGGAGAGCACCGGTGAAAGTTGGGCAGCCTGCGGGGAGCGGTGAATGAGTCAGGGATCCCTCCCCCCAACCCAATTCAGGAACAGACCCCCCCCCCCCGGTCACGCTACCACCTCCCTGTCAGAAGAGGGACGCAGACTTCTAGAAGGGGAAATAAGCAGGCAGGAAATAGAAAGAGTTATTTCAGACCTTCCATACCACAAACCGCCCGGGGAGGACGGATTCCCGGTGGAATTCTACAAATGGGTAGGGAAAGAGGCGATTGACATTCTACAAGCTGCCTTGAATGAAGCCTGTGCGGTGCAGGCCCTGGCGGACATTTCCAACAATGCCACGATAGCCATCATACCTAAACCCGGGAGAGATCCCCTGCTGTATGGCAGTTACCGGCCCATATCTCTTCTAAACGGTGACATCAAAATACTAGCAAGCATCCTAGCAAATAGACTGCGCAAAGTTATACCGTCCCTGATACATCACACGCAAGTGGGGTTCATACCGATCGCACCTCTAGGAACCACTTGCGTACCCTATGCCATAACCTATGGACCTCGAGGGACCTACCGGAGGCGGCGCTGGCTCGGTCCTTGGACACCGAAAAGGCGTTTGATTGCATAGAGTGGCCTTACTTGTTTACGACACTAGAGAGATTTGGTCTGGGAAACAGATTCATCTCAATGGTGCGGTTATTATATGATCAACCTGCGGCGAGAGTCAACTGTGGAGGCTTCCTCTCAGACCCTTTCTGTATCCGTAGAGGCACACGACAGGGTTGCACCCTTTTGCCCCTCTTGTTTCTGCTAGCAATGGAGCTCCTTGCTGCAGCTATCCGATCTTCCCCTTCCATAATAGGCCTTATACTTCCGGAAGGCATTTCTAAAATCTATTTATATGCCAATGACGTCCTACTAACCCTCACGGATCTAGAACGATCCACTCCAGCTTTGCGGGAGGTCATAGATGGGTTTGCAAACCTCTCCAGCTACCGCATCAACTGGGATAAGAGCGAGGCGCTCCCCCTTTCACGGATGACTACGAGAGCAGTCCTCCTAGGCTTCCCATTTCGCTGGCCACCGAAACGCCTCAAATACTTGGGGGTGCTAGTCAACCTGGGCCTGGTGCATATGGTGGCGGACAACATTGATCCCCTCATCGCACGAACGAAACTTGACTTTGCAAAATAGAACCAACTGGGCCTCTCCATGTGTGGTCCGAGTACGGACGGTCAGGATGGTCACGATGCCCTGCTTCACCTATATTCTGGGACTCCTCCCCCTGCTGGCGTCCCTTCATACGCTGCGAAATATAGATGCACTCATCAGATCATTTGTGTGGGGTTCAATGCGACCACGCTTATCGCCTGCCAAGCTCATAATCAGTCGCTTCCACGGGGGCATGGGGCTTCCGTCGGTGGAGAATTATTCACTGCCACTACACCTGTCCCAACTGTCCCACGCTCTGTCCAAAGTGCCAGACCCGCCACAGTGGGTTGCTGTGGAAAGGTCGCTGCTATCCACGAATGAGGGACTCGGAGGGCCCTACTGCGATGACCTCCCATTCGCCAACTCGGTGAATCCTATTTTGAAGGCATCCCGGGCAGCCTGGCGAAGGGCTCATCGCCTGCTTGGGGTTCACCATCTCCTTCACGTTCAAGCACCTCTGTGGCGCAACAGTGGACTCTGGATAGGCGGTGAAGTGCTCAATTGGCCACAGTGGAAGAGGGCTGGCATCCACACCCTCTCCCAGATTCTGGAAAATGACACACTCAAATCTTTTCTTAGACTACCGGAAGAATTCGACCTCCAGCTGAGCCAAGAGTGGAGATATCTGCAACTCAAACACTGCATTAGCCAGGGGGCCGACACTACCCGACGGGGGTCCCAATCTTCACCCGTGGTGGCCTACCTCCAACATTGGGGGCAACACAAAGGAGTTATGGCGAGTCTCTACGACCTACTCACCCGACAACTTTACTCCCAACCTCTCCTTGATAAGTTACGCTTACCATGGCAAATCCGATTACAACAGACATTAGACCCAGATGACTGGGAGGACATTCTAGAGGCCCTGGACAGAGGTACCGGGAGGCGCGTTTAAAGTTCTGCCTCTTTAAGGTCCTGCACGATTGGTACTAGTCCTCAGCGAAACTGCATAGAACTGGACTGCTTCCACATGCAAAATGTTTGAGATGCCCAGAGATATGCTGTGACCTAAAACATATCTTAACTGACTGCCCAACGATCCGACCACTATGGGATACGGTGGTCTCCACTTTGGCCGAATCCATGCTACTTCCGTCACCACTTCCTCCCTCTCTCATACTTTTACAAGACACAACTTCCCTCCCAGACCTCTCTAGGCCACACAAAAGGTTGCTACACACACCATTAGCCACTGCAAAAATCTGTATCCTCAGTCATTGGCAGTCGACGACCTCCCCAACCCCGGAAGAATGGATTATAGCCATGACCCGTATTGCCACGCATGAAAGGATCATCTATAACCTGCAAGATCAAGCTCAAATATTCAACCAAGTGTGGGCTCCCTTCCTCACCGTGGGAAGATCGTAGGCCCTCCCTTTCCCTGCCTCCTCTCCTCCCCCCCTTTTTCCATTCCTCCCCTCCCCCACCCCCTTCTCTTTTCCTTTACTAGTTTCTTCTTCTTTTCTCTCTTTCTCCTCTCAGCCTCATCAGGGCCATGTACCCTGGTCTCTCCTACTCCTTCTAGCATACTCCTCCCATAGAACCATCTCTCTGAATCATGGAAAGGATACTGACTACTGAGCATGAACTACGCAGAGTGAGACAGAAGACCCAAGCCCCAATGTCCCGATAGATCAGCTACTTTGCTAACACATTATCCTGGTGCATACCACTACCCCGTTGTTATGACCTCCAATGTAAAAGCACCCGACCTAAAACCGCTGTCCTGCTGTACATACACGCCACGGCTTGCTCCCAACTCAGATCTCGACATAGTGAGGAGTGAACTCTTTATTCCCCGGGGGCCAGATGACCCGGTACTCACGCCCTTATTGTTCTGTTCGTTTGTTTACTTTCCCTATCCCTTTCCACCTCCCCCAAATGCCCTGTAGCATGACGTTCCACTTATTCCTTACCTCTTATTCTCATCTTCACCTTCTTTTCTTCTTTCTCTTTTTTTTCTTTCGGCCGACGTGATATGTTTTTCAAAAATACGATTGGCAAAATCCCAATGCTTTATTTGCTTTCACTATTCTTTGATTCATTATGCACTACTGTTTGCAAATGCGGGGGCCTCGTCCCTTTTGGTTTATGTATCATCTTGCAGTGTTTACAATAAAAATCTTTAAAAAAATAAAAATAAAAAATAAAATAAAAAAAGAATGGTTCTCTCACCCACCAGCTTTTTCAGTCTATTCCTAAGCGATCTCAGCAGTATTGTGTGCTTAGAGATCATGACCCCCCCGGATATATATTTTAAAGGTTTCCCAGACAGCCTCCAACCTTGTTTCCAAGCCAATATTATTAGTGAAGTATTCATCAATTGCCTGCGCTAGTTCCTCTCAGAACACTCTGTCCAGTGGGGAATAGGGTGGGAATCTCCATACTAAGGCGGAGCACCTGTGTGTCAGCCCTAACAAAACTGGTGAGTGGTCTGAGTAGGTGTGAGGTAAGTGCAGAGGTGGACATGTGCAGCCAAGCTCTTGAACAACAGCCAATAATCAATAAGTGTGTGAGTGTCATGCACTGTGGAATAGTGCATGTATCCTGTGGGAGTTGGGAATCTGTGTCGCCAAATGTGTAATAACCTCACTCTTTTTGCAAATTATCTTTGATGGCACAGGCTGCAGCTGAAAGCCGCCCTTGGGGGCCTCTAGGTCAATCCTGATCTGGATTTAAAACACAGTTAAAATCACTGCCCCATATCTGAGGCAAGTCACCACACTGCACAAGACTGGTGTGCAATTCATAACAGAACTGGGGATCGTCACCGTTAGGGCTATATTCACCAACCAGCAGTTCTGCTAGGTTATCTTTGTGGCAGTGCGCTATCAAGTACCAGCCACCCACATCAGCCCTCAAATCAGGAGGGTAAGAGGCCAAGAAACCGCAGAGGTGATATTACAAAGATCCAGGCACAAGGCTGAAATATTGCCCTGAACTCATTGCAATAGAAGGAAGGCGCTGAATTGCACTGTGTGTAGGATAGTTCTAATAAATGGGGGCATCTCTGAAGGAGTTAGGTATGACTGTGTGTTAGACCTGACATCCTTACGGTGGTCACCCCTAACGTTTTGCCTGCCTCCCTCCACTTTTTGGACACTGTTTTTGCTGGCTTTTAGACTCTGCGCACTTTACCACTGCTAACCAGTGCTAAAGTGCATATGCTCTCTCCCTTAAAACATGGTAACCTTGAATCATACCTGATTGGACTATTAGTTTACTTTAAGTCCCTAGTAATGTGCACTCCATGTGCATAGGGCCGGTAGATTAAATGCTACTAGTGGGCCTGCAGCACTGGTTGTGTCACCCACTTAAGTAGCCCCTTTCCCTTGTCTCAGGCCTGCCATTGCAAGGCCTGTGTGTGCAGTTTCACTGTCACCTCGACTTGGCATTTAAAAGTACTTGCCAAGCCTAAACCTCCCCTTTCTCCACATATAAGTCACCTCTAATGTGTGCCCTAGGTAACCCGTAGAGCAGGGTGCTGTGTGGGTGAAAGGCAGGACATGTACCTGAGTAGTTTACATGTCCTGGTAGTGTAAAACTTCTAAATTCGTTTTTGCACTACTGTGAGGCCTGCTCCCTTCATAGACTAGCATTGGGGCTGCCCTCATACAGTATTGAAGTGGTAGCTGCTGATCTGAAAGGAGTAGGAAGGTCATATTTAGTATGGCCAGAATGGTAATATAAAATCCTGCTGACTGGTGAAGTTGGATTTAATATTACTATTCTAGAAATAGCACTTTTAGAAATTGAGCATTTCTTTGCACTTAAATCTTTCTGTGCCTTACAATCCACGTCTGGCTGGGCTTAGTTGACAGCTCCTTGTGCATTCACTCAGACACACCCCAAACACAGGGTACTCAGCCTCACTTGCATACATCTGCATTTTGAATGGGTCTTCCTGGGCTAGGAGGGTGGAGGGCCTGCTCTCACACAAAGGACTGCCACACCCCCTACTGGGACCCTGGCAGACAGGATTGAACTAAAAGGGGACCTGGTGCACTTCTTAGCCACTCTTTGAAGTCTCCCCCACTTCAAAGGCACATTTGGATATAAAACAGGGCCTCTGCCCTACCTCATCAGACACTTGCTGGAGAAGAAACCTGAACCAGAAACTACATCCTGCCAAGAAGAACTGCCTGGCTGCTCAAAGGACTCACCTGTCTGCTTTCTACAAAGGACTGCTGCCTTGCTGTAGGCCTGCTGCCTTGCTGAACTCTTGTCTGGCTGTGAAAGTGCTCTCCAAGGGCTTGGATAGAGCTTGCCTCCTGTTCCCTGAAGTCTCAGGACCAAAAAGACTTCTCTTTTTCACTTGGACGCTCCGTGCGCCGAAATTTTCAACGCACAGCTTGTTCCGCAGCGAGAAAAACGCTGCACACCGACGCTGATCGACGCGACGCCTTCAGGACGACCGTAACTTCGACGCACGGCTTCGCAGGGACAACGCCGCCCGACCTCTAGAGGAGAAATCGACGCAACGCCTGCCGTGAGATTTAAATTTCGACGCGCAGCCCCGAAGAACGACGCGTAGCCGGAAAACAAGCAGGAAAATCCACGCACAGACCCGGGACATCTGGTAATCCCCGCGATCCACAGAAAGAGACTGTCCGCGCGCCGGAAAACTACGCACGACTTCCCCGCGTGAAAAATAACGACGCAAGTCCGTGAGTGCTGGGGAGAAATCGACGCTCACACCCTTTTTCCACGTATCTCTTCTTCTGTGGCCCTCTGAGGAGATTTTCCACTCCAAACCAGGTACTTCGTGCTAGAAAGAGACTTTGTTTGCTTTTTAAAGACTTAAGACACTTTATATCACTTTTCAGTGTTATCTCTACAAATTCACATTGCAACTTTATTCGTTTTGACCTACAATTATCCTGATAAATATTATATATTTTTCTAAACACTGTGTGGTGTATTTTTGTGGTGGTATTGTATGATTTATTGCACAAATACTTTACACATTGCCTTCTAAGTTAAGCCTGACTGCTCGTGCCAAGCTACCAGAGGGTGGGCACAGGATAATCTTGGATTGTGTGTGACTTACCCTGACTAGAGTGAGGGCTTTTGCTTGGACAGGGGGTAACCTGACTGCCAACCAAAAACCCCACTTCTAATATTGGTGATCAGCGGTGAGGATAGGACTTGTATTTGTGCAGTGACATACAGTAGCTAAGTATTTCACTACCTACCCACAGTTGAAGGTCAACTTGATTTTTATCTCTTTTTGCAAATTTGTTTTTTCCTGACAATTTTCAAAAACTAAATCCTCACTCAACATGTCTCTGACTGGGTCTCAGATAGGAGACTTTGACCTAGTCCTGTTGGATACATATACGGTCAAACAACTAAAAGGATTCTGCAGGGCAATGAGGGTACCCACCCAAGGGGCCTCCAAAAAGGAGGACTTTCAAGTGACACTGAGGGCCTGGGCAGAAGCCCATTTAGAAGAGGATGATGAGGAAGAGGAGCCAGAAAATGGCCCCTCAGAGGATTTGTTACTATCTGTGGATGGTGTTACTACTGCAATTGTGCCCCCTTCCAGACCAGGGGCAGTGTCTCTGTACAAAGCCTGACCGCAGAGGAAAGGAGAGAGGAAAGGGAGTTCCAATTGCAAATGGCAAAACTGAAAATTGAGGCTCAACAGGAGGAAAGAAGGGCAGTGAGAGAAGCCAAGCAAGCTGAGGCTGAAAGAGCAGCCAAACAGATTGAAGCTGAAAGAGCTGAAGCTGCAGCTGAGAGAGCCTTGGCTGAAAAGAAACTGTTATTGGCTCATGAACTGAGTCTCAAGGAGCTGGATCTCAAGGCAAAGCAGTCTGAATCCAGCAATAATGGTGGCAGCATACTGACAGGACCTGCTGGAGAAAATAAGGTTCGTATACCCAAAAATGTGGTGCCCAGTTTTGTGGTGGGAGATGACATAGATAAATGGTTAGCTGCTTATGAAGTTGCACTAAGGGCTCATGAGGTTCCTGAAGGGCAATGGGGGGTAGCTATGTGGGGTTATGTACCGCCATTGGGGAGGGACACACTTCTCACATTGGATCAACCTGATCAAAACACATACCCACTTCAGAAAACCACTTTACTTGCCAAGTTTGGGCTGACCCCTAAGGGATACCGTCAGAGGTTCAGGGACAGCACCAAACAAACCACACAAACATGGGTAGATTTCTTTGACTTCTCCAGTAAAGCACTGAATGGACGGGTGCGGGGCAACAAAGTAGATGATTATAAAGGTTTATATGACTTGATTCTGAGAGAGCATATGCTTAATACTACTTTTACAGAGTTGCGCCAGCACTTAGTGGATAGTAAGCTGACTGATCCCAGGAAGCTTGCTGAGGAGGCGGACCTCTGGGTTAGCACCAGAGTGTCCAAGAAGGTACCTGGGGGGAAACCCACAAAGGTGGTCAGGGTTCCCAACAGAAGAAAGAGGGGGGAGATAAACTTACAGATAAGGAACTCTCCAAAGGCCCCCAAAAGAATTCCCAGGGAGGGGGTGGCAACCATTCCTTTTCCAGATTTGGGAAAAAGCCAGGGACATATGATAGGTCAGGAAAATCCAACCCCAAATGCATGGAGTGTTACCAGTATGGTCACTATAAAGGCGACCCCCAGTGCTCCAAGAGAGCACCGTCCACTACCGGACAGACACCTGGGTTGACTAGTGTAGCGCTCGGGGGGGAGATGGACCCAGATAGCTTTGGGGAACAGGTAGAGATTTCCCATGGGAGAAGAAGAAATGGTGCCCAAAGCCCACATGCCCCAAAATACTTCCAAGTACAGGCAGTGGGTCACCATTGATGGGCAGAATGTTGAGGCTCTGCGTGACACAGGAGCCAGTATGACTACTATCAAGAGTCAGCTGGTGTCAACAGAGCAGATAGTCCCTAATACATTCCACCAGGTCATAGTCGCTGACAATCGTGAGAGTCACCTACCGGTGGCTCTGGTTCCCTTTGAGTGGGGGGGGGAGGGGGATCTATGGTACTCTGAAAGTAGCTGTGAGTCCTGCCATGCCTGTAGATTGTCTGTTAGGCAATGATCTTGAGCATACTGCTTGGAAAGAAGTGGAGCTCAGATCTCACCTGGAGATGTTAGGGTTACCTGAGTGGGTCTGCATAACCACACGGTCCATGGCTGACCGAGAGGGAAGTCAAGGGCGTCTGGAGCCTGGAACAATGGCCCAGAGAGCTGCCAAGAGGGGCAAGGGGCGCGGGAAACCGGCCCCAGAAGTTCCCGCAGTGGTTGACGGGGCTCCTGAGGAGAAGGCTCCCAAGTCAACTGGGGAAGACATTGCCACCCTAGGTGACCTACCTGAGCTTGCTGGCTGGCAAGTTGAGGGTGGACCCACCAGGGAGGAATTCTGCAAGGCGCAGAAAGAATGTCCCACTCTGGAGGGTCTGAGGAAGCAAGCCTCAGACCAGGCGGCAGGTGAAGCCTCTGGCGATCACCACATATATTGGGAGAATGATCTCCTCTACAGTGAGCCTAAGGTTCCGGCCTTTGGGGCAGCGCGTACGCTGATGGTCCCCCGGTGTTACCGAACCTTCCTACTGGGTCTGGCTAACGACATTCCCCTGGCAGGACATTTGGGGCAAGGCAAGACCTTTGACAGGCTTGTCACCCACTTTTATTGGCGCAGAATGAGGACAAACTCAGATAAGTTCTGCAGATCTTGTCCTACCTGCCAGGCCAGTGGTAAAGCAGGAAAAAGGGTTAAAACCCACCTGATTCCACTTCCTGTCGTTGGCACCCCCTTTGAAAGGGTGGGCATCGACATTGTTGGACCATTGGACCCCAAAACTGCCTTAGGCAACAGGTTCATCCTGGTTTTGGTGGACCATGCCACCTGTTACCCAGAGGCAATCCCTCTGAGGACCGTAACTGCACCGGTGGTGACCAGAACTCTGATGGGGATATTTACCCATGTGGGATTCCCAAAGGAGATAGTGTCTGATAGAGGCACTAACTTCATGTCTGCATACATGAAATCTCTGTGGGATGCGTGTGGTGTAACCTACAAGTTCACCACACCCTATCACCCCCAGTCTAATGGTCTTGTGGAGAGATTCAACAAGACCTTGAAAGGCATGATTGGTGGCCTCCCTGAGGCCATGAGGCATAAGTGGGACGTCCTCTTACCATGCCTTCTCTTTGCGTACAGAGAGGTCCTACAGAGGGGGGTGGGGTTCAGTCCCTTTGAGCTTCTCTATGGGTACCCTGTCAGGGCACCCTTAAGCATTGTCAAGGAGGGGTTGGAGAAAGCTCCAAAGGCACCCCCTCAGGATGTGGTCAGCTACATGTTGGCCCTCCGTAACCAGATGACCCGCTTCTGGAAAGAGGCCCAAAGTAACCTTGAGGCCAGTCAAGAGGTTATGAAACGCTGGTATGACCAGAAGGCCACCCTGGTAGAGTTTCAACCTGGAGACAAAGTGTGGGTAATGGAGCCAGTAGAGCCTAGAGCTCTCTAGGACCGCTGGTCTGGCCCATTTGAAGTAAAGGAGCGGAAAGGGGAGGCCACTTACCTAGTGGACCTCCAAACCCCTAGGAACCCCCTAAGGGTGCTCCATGTTAACCGACTAAAGGCTCATTTTGAGAGGTCTGAGGTCAACATGCTTCTGGTCACAGATGAAGGAATGGAAGAGGAGAGTGAACCTCTCCCCGACCTTCTCTCTGCCCAAGAAGGTGATGGGTCAGTGAAAGGGGTCATTCTTTCTGACTCCCTGACTCTAAACCAGAAAGGAGACTGCTATGAGCTGTTGGAGCAGTTCTCCCCCCCCTGTTCTCCCTTACTCCTGGACTGATCCACCTCTGTGTTCATGACATTGACACCGGTGACAGTCTCCCTGTGAAGAACAAAATTTACAGGTTATCGGATAAGGTGAAGGCCAGCATCAAGGAGGAGGTCCCCAAGATGTTAGCTCTAAGGGTTATCGAGAAATCCAGTAGTCCCTGGGCCAGCCCAGTGGTGTTGGTCCCTAAGGCTACTGCCCCAGGTGCGAAGCCAGAACTCCGGTTCTGTGTGGACTACTGGGGTCTCAACTCAGTCACACGGACTGATGCTCACCCCATCCCCCGAGCTGATGAGCTCGTTGACAGGCTGGGCGCTGCCAAGTTCCTGAGTACGTTTGATCTTACTTCAGGGTACTGGCAGATCGCCCTGACTGAGGGGGCTAAAGAGAGATCCGCATTTTCAACCCCTGATGGCCATTACCAGTTCCGGGTGATGCCGTTTGGATTGAAAAATGCCCCCGCTACCTTCCAACAGTTGGTTAACGGGGTCCTAGCTGGCAAGGATGCCTTCTGTGCAGCCTACCTGGATGACATAGCTGTCTACAGTTCCATCTGGGAGGAACACCTGCTCCACCTCAAGGAGGTGCTTCAGGCCCTGCAACAGGCAGGCCTGACCATCAAGGCTAGTAAGTGCCAGATTGGGCAGGGTTCCGTGGTGTACTTGGGACACCTAGTGGGTGGTGGCAAGGTGCAGCCACTCCAGGACAAGATTGAAACTATCAAGGCCTGGCAACCACCTAGAACTCAGACTGAGGTGAGAGCCTTTTTAGGCCTCACAGGATACTACCGCAGATTTGTCAAGGGCTATGGTACCATTGTGTCACCCTTGACAGAACTCACTTCCAAGAAACAACCTACGTTGGTGAATTGGACAGAGGCTTGTCAGAAAGCCTTTGACTCCCTGAAGGAAGCCATGTGCACGGCCCCGTGCTCAAGGCCCCTGACTACTCCCAGGAATTTATCATGCAGACAGACGCTTCAGAGCATGACATAGGGGCAGTCCTAGCACAGCTAAATGAGGAGGCCCTAGACCAACCACTAGTCTTTATTAGCAGAAGGCTATTACCACGGGAACAGAGGTGGAGTGCTATTGAGAGAGAAGCTTTTGCTGTGGTCTGGGCACTGAAGAAGCTAAGACCCTACCTGCTTGGGACTCACTTCCGGGTTCAGACAGACCACCCCTCAGATGGCTCATGCAGATGAGG
The DNA here is from genome assembly GCF_031143425.1 of Pleurodeles waltl. Lineage (NCBI taxonomy): Eukaryota > Metazoa > Chordata > Amphibia > Caudata > Salamandridae > Pleurodeles > Pleurodeles waltl. The sequence continues at coordinate 677,352,653 of NC_090450.1, read as the reverse complement.
GGTGAGAATCCAAAACTCTTGAGGTGGTCCATTTCCCTACAGGGGATGGACTTTACGATGGAACATCGCCCAGGGGTTGACCATGCCAATGCTGATGGTCTCTCCAGATACTTCCGCCTTAGCGATGAGAGCTCCCAGGAGTTCGGGTAGCTCTCTCCACTTTCGGGTGGGGGGGGACACATGTTAGACCTGACAGCCTTAGGGTGGTCACCCCTAACTTTTTGCCTGCCTCCCTCCACTTTTTGGACACCGTTTTTGCTGGCTTTTAGACTCTGCGCACTTTGCCACTGTAACCAGTGCTAAAGTGCATATGCTCTCTCCCTTAAAACATGGTAACCTTAAATCATACCTGATTGGACTATTAGTTTACTTATAAGTCCCTAGTAATGTGCACTCCATGTGCATAGGGCCAGTAGATTAAATGCTACTAGTGGGCCTGCAGCACTGGTTGTGCCACCCACTTAAGTAGCCCCTTTCCCTTGTCTCAGGCCTGCCATTGCAAGGCCTGTGTGTGCAGTTTCACTGTCACCTCGACTTGGCATTTAAAGGTACTTGCCAAGCCTAAACCTCCCCTTTCTCCACATATAAGTCACCTCTAATGTGTGCCCTAGGTAACCCCTAGAGCAGGGTGCTGTGTGGGTGAAAGGCAGGACATGTACCTGTGTAGTTTACATGTCCTGGTAGTGTAAAACTCCTAAATTCGTTTTTGCACTACTGTGAGGCCTGCTCCATTCATAGGCTAGCATTGGGGCTGCCCTCATACAGTATTGAAGTGGTAGCTGCTGATCTGAAAGGAGTAGGAAGGTTATATTTAGTATGGCCAGAATGGTAATATAAAATCCTGCTGACTGGTGAAGTTGGATTTAATATTACTATTCTAGAAATGGCACTTTTAGAAAGTGAGCGTTTCTTTGCACTTAAATTTTTCTGTGCCTTACAATCCACGTCTGGCTGGGCTTAGTTGCCAGCACCTTGTGCATTCACTCAGACACACCCCAAACACAGGGTACTCAGCCTCACTTGCATACATCTGCATTTTGAATGGGTCTTCCTGGGCTAGGAGGGTGGAGGGCCTGCTCTCACACAAAGGACTGCCACACCCCCTACTGGGACCCTGGCAGACAGGATTGAACTGAAAGGGGACCTGGTGCACTTCTTAGTCACTCTTTGAAGTCTCCCCCACTTCAAAGGCACATTTGGATATAAAACAGGGCCTCTGCCCTACCTCATCAGACACTTGCTGGAGAAGAAACCTGAAACAGAAACTACATCCTGCCAAGAAGAACTGCCTGGCTGCTCAAAGGACTCACCTGTCTGCTTTCTACAAAGGACTGCTGCCTTGCTGTTGGCCTGCTGCCTTGCTGAACTCTTGTCTGGCTTTGAAAGTGCTCTCCAAGGGCTTGGATAGAGCTTCCCTCCTGTTCCCTGAAGTCTCAGGACCAAAAAGACTTCTCTTTTTCACTTGGACGCTCCGTGCGCCGAAATGTTAGACGCACAGCTTGTTCCGCGGTGAGAAAAACGCCGCACACCGACGCTGATCGACGCAACGCCTTCAGGACGACCGGAACTTCAACGCACGGCTTTGCAAGGACAACGCCGCCCGACCTCTAGAGGAGAAATCGACGTGACGCCTGCCGTGAGATCGAAATTTTGACGCGCAGCCCCGCAGAACGACGTGCAGCTGGAAAACAAGCAGGGAAATCCACGCACAGACCCGGGACATCTGGTAATCCCCGCGATCCACAGAAAGAGACTGTCCGCTTGCCGGAAAACGACGCACGACTTCCCCGCGTGAAAAATAACGACGCAAGTCCGTGAGTGCTGAGGAGAAATCGACGCACACACCCTTTTTCCACGTATCTCTTCTTCTGTGGCCCTCTGAGGAGATTTCCAACTCCAAACCAGGTACTTTGTGCTTGAAAGAGACTTTGTTTGCTTTTTAAAGACTTAAGACACTTTATATCACTTTTCAGTGATATCTCTACAAATTCACATTGCAACTTTATTCGTTTTGACCTACAATTATCCTGATAAATATTATATATTTTTCTAAACACTGTGTGGTGTATTTTTGTGGTGCTATATGGTGGTATTGTATGATTTATTGCACAAATACTTTACACATTGCCTTTTAAGTTAAGCCTGACTGCTCGTGCCAAGCTACCAGAGGGTGGGCACAGGATAATCTTGGATTGTGTGTGACTTACCCTGACTAGATTGAGGGCTTTTGCTTGGAAAGGGGGTAACCTGACTGCCAACCAAAAACCCCATTTCTAACACTGTGGCTCACTGATAAAGAACCACAATGATGTCAGGAGGTATGCAGTTATCTGGGGGTAGACTACAACTGACTCTGGAGAGACTATCTTTAACAGCCAGTGGTTGAGCTAGGGGGAAAACTGGTATCTCAGACCTCCAAAAGATGGGCAGCAACCACCATCATCATCATTTTCATGTACAACCGAGGAGTGCTAATGAGGATGAAGGGGGGGTACAGAAAACAGGAAATGCTCCTGGCCTACCATGATCCACAGGTAGGATCTGTGGGACTGCAGTAATATGAAAATACATCCTAAAGGACATCATCTAGTCACCCAGATCCAGAACACAAAGGATCTGAGCTAGCATGAGCATTTTGAATTTGTTCTTCCACTTAAAGGCATACAAAGATCTAAAATAGGCCAGAGCCCGCCATCCTTTGTCTGCACAAGGAGAAAGTGAGAGTAACTACCCATCCTCTTTCCAAGTTCTGAACCCTTTAGATAAGTGGTTCCCATCCAGTGGGTCCGAGGACCCCTGGGGGTCCGCAAAGCCTCCTCATGGGGTCCGCAACTGCTTAGAAAATTAAATAATATTAACAGATCAAGTGTGTAGAAATAAAGTGTCTTAATGTACAATTGAGAATGTTCAAACGTACTGCAGGGAATTTAAAATTGGAGGCTAAAGATAAAATCCTCAGCTTGATTTGTGAGAGCAGTGCAGGTGCATCAAACAAAATATAGTATGGACGATGGGCACCTTCAATTTTTAATTTAGAAAAGCTCCAACCGCCCTACAATTTTTTTTTTAATTTATATTTGGCTACAAAATAAATAAAATGTGTTATGACAAAGTGGGGGTCCACAGAAGTCAAAAAGTTGGGAACCACTGCTCTAGATAGCACCTCTGGAGAGCAACCTCTTGTAAGAGAATGGCAGGTGCTCCTCTGAAATTCACTCTACGGGGCGCGGGGAAGGTTTGGTGTTGGGGAAAAAAAAGGTGAGGGAATAAGTATGCCTAACGATTCTGCAGGACATGATTTTCACCACCCTGGAAGGAAGTGCTGAATCCTGTCCGTCCTCCCTTCACCAAACCACAGGACGGATATGGGCAAACTAAAGAGACTTAGAAGATGCTGCCACAGAGAAAAGGAAATGGGAGGACAGATGGTCGTTCTGTTCTAGATGCTGCCCTGCCACACCCACAATCTCAAAAGGACTGGGGTAATTGCTGTACTGGTTGGGAAGACTGTCTTTGCCTATATGCCAGCCCTCTGGAGTAGCCTCTAAACTTTTTGAACTGGTGAGGAAACTGTGCGACAGGAGTCCAAGGGAGAATCTGCATTTTCACTGCTTGTATTGTATATGTATTTATGTATACATATGTTATTTTTACAGAATGAACCTAGCCAAAAAGCAGCAGCACTGTACATTGTGAAAGGTAATTCTGAAGTAAGCCAGTAAGAGGAGAGGTAACTGAGTTGTGGACATTGAATGCATGACGATGTAGGGTTCTTTAAAGAGGGAAGCCTTCAAATCTTTCCTAAATTGGAGCAGCGCTGACGAGGTCCTAATGGATACCGGGATGTTGTTACAGATCCAGAGTGTCCTGGCGGACAAGGCTTATAGTCTTGTTTTTCTTTTTTACATTAGTCTACAGTCTGATAGTGTCCTACCTGCAACTGTGATGAGAACCATCAGAGATGGTGAGCTTGTCTGCAAGATAAGCAGGGGTGTTGGTTGTGATGGCTTTGCAAATGATGCAGCTGGTTTAGAAGATAATGTGGGCTGGCAAGGGAAGCCAATGGAGTTCCATCAGGATGCGGGTGATCTGATCATATTTCTCCAGGCCCTAGATAAGAGGTGCTACAGCATGTTGCATGCTCATAAGGGGTCGCCGAGAAGGGCATTTCCACCATCCAGATGAGATGGTACAAGATCATGAATAGCAGTTCTGAATTCACTTTCTGGAAAAAACGGTTTGACTTTCTTTAGAAAAGAGAGCAGGTACCAGGTCATTTTTGTGTTTTTTTTGGACAATGTGATTCTTGAGGGAGAGGTTGTGTTCAAGGTGAATCCAACTGATTTGTCTTTCAAACAGAGTTGGGTATCATTGGCATATTGGTGACTCTTGATGTTTTTGTCAGTTAGCAGAGCACCAAGAGGCTTCATGTATTGGCTGAAGATGGCAGGAGGCAGTATAGAACTCTAGGAGTCTCCAAGGGTAACAGGGATCTTTTTGACCTGAATAAGACCATGTGAACAAACCAACGTTAGTTGGAAAAGGAGGATGAAAACCAGTGAACTTAAGTGCTGGTGATCCTATTTGTGACTTGAAGGTGTGTGTGAGGGTGGAATGATCAACTGTGTTGAAGGCAGATGCGGTATCCAGCAATATTACGAGGCAGATTTCTTCATTATCTGTGGTCAAGAGAGCATAGTCTACAGTGTGTAAGATGGTGATCTCCATAATGCAGCATAGTTTGAAGGCAGACTGGTATTCGTGCAGGAGAGTTTTAGCATTGATGTGATTTTGGAATTGAACACAGTCTGCTTTTTCAATAATCTTGGTTATGAATGGTAGGTGAGGTAATCTGCGTCAAGTGGAGGATGCTTTATGAGTGGGAGGATCTTACCAGTCTTGACAGCTTCTGGGAAGATGCCTTGAATGAGGGAGGCAATGACAATGGCAAGTAGGGTAAGGGAGCACACCCAGAGAGAGCTTTGATGAAGGACAATAGTAAGACATCAATCTCGTAAGAGGTGCTTTGGAAGGAGTTAAGTATGTCAGCCAGATCTATGAGGGATAGGGCTTGGATGGCTGACCTCTACAGAATTCTGTTGGAAGGGGTGGGTATGAGAGATAATGCAAGCTTGGCATCACATGCACACTGTTGGATCTTCAGTATTTTTCAGTGAAGAGGTTGATGGCATTGCACCTTTCTGAAGGGTGAGGAACAGGTGGGTCTGGCAGTGCTTGATTGTCTTGAGAAGCTTTCAGCATCTGTTGGTAAAGTACTCTGATAGGGCTGATGTGATAAGCTGTCTGTTCTGTGGCCTTCAGTATCAAGAGGTTCTCTGGAGTTCTATTTATCTTTTATTCTAACCTGTCTGCGAATCAATGGTGTCAGCCATCGAAAGAGATATCCATGAGAGAGACTTGCAAAATGATAGAAACTCCTGTGGAGTGCATTCACGCATTTTGGGGGAACACAACACTGGTACCAACTGCTCTCCCTTCGCAATAAGTAGTATCCAGGCCAGGGCAGATAATGTGGCTGTGTCCTGTTCATCAGGAATTGTCTGAACCAAAGAGGCCCTAGGATATTGTGGAACCACCAAGATCGCACTGGCCATGTACCACACAGCATGTATGTAGCAACCCAATAAGCAAACAGCATTTACAGATCGCAATGCTAGGCTGGGAAAGAAGAACAAACATTTGCAGAATACCTCAATCCACTCTTCCAATCTGAATGAGTTGTAAAAAATGAGTTGGGATTCATCTTAATAGTTAAAGCATGAACCACAAGTCTCTCTGGAGTAGGATATTTAGTAAGAACATTATAGCCATCAGGAGTCTGTCTGTGGTGCCTATCCAACAGCCTATTCACTAGTGGGCAGGGATATGCCTTTAACCAAGTATCCAACAAGGTGACAGTGAGTGCCTTGTTAAAGGGGAGCAAGTGCTCAGATGCGGCTCCCCCGGCTGCAGAAGGGGGAAGGCTGGCATAATTTTCCGGCATAGCACCAGATTGTGCGTGCCGCACTGGTTTTCTCACGCAGAATGTGCCCCAACGGGCTTGGAGGTGTATGAACTGGAGGTCAAAGGGGACATAGTTTGGACCAATTTTCACTCTTAGGTTCCCTAAAGGTATGCACGAGGGCTCAACTTTCTCCATCAAACTCTGACCCTGAGTAAGAGAAATTTGAAAAAGCGGAAAAGGAAAAAAGGAGGTAGAGAAAAATGGTAACAGTGTAATAAAGGCAGAAAGCAGGGATGAAAGAACCTGCAACAGTGTGTGAGAGAGAGAGAGAAAGACGTAATGTAGTGTTGTGTAAGAAAAAGGCATGCAGTGACATCAAAGTTAAATAACCCTTTCGGCAACCAAACATTGGACAGCACCAGGGGCGAGTTCTTACGTGAAACGACGAGCCAATGGTCAGGTAGCGTCCCTCTTTTGTCTGCTTTAAAATATCCTATGTAACCGAACGCGGGGATGTGAATCATATACATACTCAAGCTTACCTCTTGCTGGAAACGCGATTAGTAATTCTCCGGCCAAATGGGATGAAGACTGCGAATGTGGCGAGCTGTTGAAAGCTATATACATAATTTAAACGTGGGAAGCGCTTCTGTGTTTGGACACGCTCCAGAGATTACGCTGGTGGTTTTGTAACTGTAAATAACCCTGCTGGTGCGAGCTTGTACCCCGGGAGATGAGGGAGGAGGAGAGAACGGAGTAGCATGTCTGCGAGAATCAAATACAAAAATAAGTGTCTTTATGTCACAGGGATGTGGAATTCCTATCGCCCGACGCCCGGGACATCTTGTCTGGGGTCAAGGGCAACAAGTTTTTATGTTTACTTTGTCCTTGGGACAAGTAGGCCCAACCCTCTGCAGCACAAACCCTTTGGCTGCTTTTTTACAGAGAGTGGAACTCTCTGCAGTTGAGGTAGTGTGTTTCCAAAAGATAATGCTGTTCGAACTTGTATTTATGGTTCATTATTTGAAAGCCTTCATTATTAGGGTGAGTGCTGTAAATAAATGTTTTAAGGTCACATTTCACTACTGACGTTGGTTCCAGTACAAAAAATAAATAAATGTGTATACACATGTCTGAAAAGTTTAAGTTATGAGGCTAAGCATAATGATCCCAGAATGCTCTCTGATTCGATGCAAATGAAGTGTAATTTAGTAAAATGTGTTGATGCATGCTAGTATTTCCCAAAAATATTTCTAATGGAAAATCAGTGTAACCATTTTCAACACGAATATGGGAAGCATGAAAATAAACAAACACTGACAAAGCCAACTGATCTGACATATTTTTATAAGTCTTTTAGTTTCATCAATGCGTGTCTTGTTTTGACATGGCTTTTGTAACATTTTATTGTTGTGGGAGCTACCAGGCCCTCAACATTGTAACACACACTGGCAAAACCCCCCGAAAAAGTTTTTGAACTCTAAAAGCACACGTTGCCACCAGTGGCATAACAAAGGCCCCGCAGCCGCCCTCCAGGGGGCCCCTTCAGCACAGCACCTGCCCTGAGTGAGTCTGGAGAGGGGGCTCCTCCATGTTCTTTGCAAAGGGGCACCCTCCAGTTTCGTTACGTCACTGATTGCCACTGTAGTTCCTGACACTGAACAAAACTACTTTGTGTGCCAATATGCTCCTTGTGGAAGAGCAGAATGCGATCACTCACAGTGAAGCCAGCCGAAAGAGAAAGAAATAGAAGTTTAATAAAAACAAAATGTCTTTGTTAACACCAGACCTAATTAGGGACCAAGACCCACATGTAGGTAGCTGTTTGCATGTCGCAAACAGCGACTTTTGCTGTTTGCGACGTGCAAAAAGCACATTGCGGTGCACAAACCCAGTTTTGCGATTCGGTAACCTGGTTACCGAATCGCAAAATGGGTTGTCGCAATTAGGAAGGGGTGTTCCCTTCCTAATTGCGACTAGCAGTGCAATGTAGGATTGTTTTGTGACCGCGAACGCGGGCGCAAACCATTCGCAGTTTGCACCCATTTCAAATGGGTGCTAACACTTTCGCAAAAGGGAAGGGGTCCCCAGGGGACCCCTTCCCCATTGTGAATGTCACTGTAAAAAAAAATTCAGATCAGGCAGTGGTCCTTGGGACCACTGCCTGCTCTGGAAAAAATGAAACGAAAACGTTTCATTTTTCGTTTTTGTAATGCATCTCATTTTCCTTTAAGGAAAATGGGCTGCATTACAAAAAAGAAACTGCTTTATTGAAAAGCAGTCACAGACATGGTGGTCTGCTGTCTCCAGCAGACCACCATCCCTGTGAGGGCCGCTATTCGCAAGGGGATTGCAAATTGCGACCCACCTCATGATTATTCATTAGGTGGGCATTTGCGAAGCTCTTGCGAATCACAGATGGTGTCAGGGACACCATCCTACATTCGGATTTGCGACTCGCAAATTGCGAGTCGCAAATCTGAACCTACCTACATGTGGCCCCAAATCCTTAAAGAAAGTCACAAAAGTGCACTCATGGTATATGTCGTACCCCTATAAAATATTTGTGAACTGTATTTTAGCATGGGTAAATACGCATGTGTAGATTTGCTCATGTGAAAATCTATTGACGATTTGCAAGTTCATTTTCCCTCCAGCCACTTTCTTCCCAACCCTGGAAGAAGTTCTAATTCTACCATTGTCAGGAGTAAATGTCCAACCTTTCTTATTATAGGAAAATATTAGAGAGAAGCTGGTGAAAATCTTTAAAACATGCAGGTTAGTAGGTTTGCAGACTCAAAGGCATTCCAGCCCTGGAACTATTGCTTACTGCTTCCTCCAGCCCCAGTATGCAGATCTGCAGAAAGGTGGCAAAATAAGGAAATTGCTACAGTAGAGATTGAAACTGCAAGTATTCAAGCCCTACTATGGTAGTAGCCCTGGCATAATCAGAGAGGCTATTGTCAGAGCTCTTCATAATGAGATTGCTGCCATAATTTGTCGCCACACTACATGGCACCAAAGGGACAAGTAGATCTTTTTACAGGACAAGTAGATTTGAGAAGCAACCTGTCCCCTGGACAAGTAGATATTTTAATAAATTCCACACCCCTGTGTCATTTTATTAATTAATTGGCAACTCATGCGGTAGGAAAATGTGTTGTTTGAAAAACTAAGAGAATTGGCTGTGGCGGTTAGCCGGTTGGTCGTGGTAACTCATGCGATATGAAAACGTGATGTTTTAAGATCTGTCATAAAATGGACAGTTGAGGACAGTCGGTCGTAGTAGCTCTTGTTGCAGATAAAAATCTGGCTTTTTAAAAATTGTAACAAAATGGGTAATAAAATTCAGCCGGTCATCGAGAAAAATGTAGTCACATTAGGATGCTGTAAATATTTCTGTGGAGGTTTTTAAGTGCGCCTGTTTGCTTTCTAGTTTTTGTAATGTGAGATGGGCTTGCTCAAAGAGTAGTTTCACAACAAATGTTCACATAAGTTTTTTTTGTAAATCGGAAACCGTAATTAGTATGCAACTGACATATGTGTGCATTTCTTTTTACTTTAGCTACAGCGTTGTACAGCAATATAGTGAAACCTGAACTATTTTGGGGTCATCTCTGCTGAGAAACGGTACTTGTGTTTATTTCAGTGTGCCGTTTCGCTTTCTTTCTTTTCGACTTCAGATGTGATCTAGACAAAAAGACGCTACGTCTTTTAAACAGGCTTAAAAAAAAAGTGGTAAAAAGAGATAATACTAATGCTCTATTTTGTGGTAGTGTGGTCGAGCAGTAGGCTTATCCAAGGAGTAGTGTTAAGCATTTGTTGTACATACACATAGACAATAAATGAGGTACACACACTCAGAGACAAATCCAGCCAATAGGTTTTTGTATAGAAAAATATCTTTTCTTAGTTTATTTTAAGAACCACAGGTTCAAATTCTACATGTAATATCTCATTCGAAAGGTATTGCAGGTAAGTACTTTAGGAACTTTAAATCATAAAAATTGCATGTATACTTTACAAGTTATTGACAAATAGCTGTTTTAAAAGTGGACACTTGGTGCAATTTTCACAGTTCCTGGGGGAGGTAAGTTTTTGTTAGTTTTACCAGGTAAGTAAGACACTTACAGGGCTCAGTTCTTGGTCCAAGGTAGCCCACCGTTGGGGGTTCAGAGCAACCCCAAAGTCACCACACCAGCAGCTCAGGGCCGGTCAGGTGCAGAGTTCAAAGTGGTGCCCAAAACACATAGGCTAGAATGGAGAGAAGGGGGTGCCCCGGTTCCGGTCTGCTTGCAGGTAAGTACCCGCGTCTTCGGAGGGCAGACCAGGGGGGTTTTGTAGGGCACCGGGGGGGACACAAGCCCACACAGAAATTTCACCCTCAGCAGCGCGGGGGCGGCCGGGTGCAGTGTAGAAACAAGCGTCGGGTTCGCAATGTTAGTCTATGAGAGATCTCGGGATCTCTTCAGCGCTGCAGGCAGGCAAGGGGGGGGTTCCTCGGGGAAACCTCCACTTGGGCAAGGGAGAGGGACTCCTGGGGGTCACTTCTCCAGTGAAAGTCCGGTCCTTCAGGTCCTGGGGGCTGCGGGTGCAGGGTCTCTCCCAGGCGTCCGGACTTAGGATTCAAAGAGTCGCGGTCAGGGGAAGCCTCGGGATTCCCTCTGCAGGCGGCGCTGTGGGGGCTCAGGGGGGACAGGTTTTGGTACTCACAGTATCAGAGTAGTCCTGGGGTCCCTCCTGAGGTGTTGGATCTCCACCAGCCGAGTCGGGGTCGCCGGGTGCAGTGTTGCAAGTCTCACGCTTCTTGCGGGGAGTTTGCAGGGTTCTTTCAAGGCTGCTGGAAACAAAGTTGCAGCCTTTCTTGGAGCAGGTCCGCTGTCCTCTGGAGTTTCTTGTCTTTTCGAAGCAGGGGCAGTCCTCAGAGGATGTCGAGGTCGCTGGTCCCTTTGGAAGGCGTCGCTGGAGCAGGATCTTTGGAAGGCAGGAGACAGGCCGGTGAGTTTCTGGAGCCAAGGCAGTTGTCGTCTTCTGGTCTTCCTCTGCAGGGGTTTTCAGCTAGGCAGTCCTTCTTCTTGTAGTTGCAGGAATCTAATTTTCTAGGGTTCAGGGTAGCCCTTAAATACTAAATTTAAGGGCGTGTTTAGGTCTGGGGGGTTAGTAGCCAATGGCTACTAGCCCTGAGGGTGGGTACACCCTCTTTGTGCCTCCTCCCAAGGGGAGGGGGTCACAATCCTAACCCTATTGGGGGAATCCTCCATCTGCAAGATGGAGGATTTCTAAAAGTTAGAGTCACTTCAGCTCAGGACACCTTAGGGGCTGTCCTGACTGGCCAGTGACTCCTCCTTGTTGCTTTCTTTGTTCCCTCCAGCCTTGCCGCCAAAAGTGGGGGCCGTGGCCGGAGGGGGCGGGCAACTCCACTAAGCTGGAGTGCCCTGCTGGGCTGTGACAAAGGGGTGAGCCTTTGAGGCTCACCGCCAGGTGTCACAGCTCCTGCCTGGGGGAGGTGTTAGCATCTCCACCCAGTGCAGGCTTTGTTACTGGCCTCAGAGTGACAAAGGCACTCTCCCCATGGGGCCAGCAACATGTCTCTGGTGTGGCAGGCTGCTGGAACTAGTCAGCCTACACAGACAGTCGGTTAAGTTTCAGGGGGCACCTCTAAGGTGCCCTCTGGGGTGTGTTTTGCAATAAAATGTACACTGGCATCAGTGTGCATTTATTGTGCTGAGAAGTTTGATACCAAACTTCCCAGTTTTCAGTGTAGCCATTTTGGTGCTGTGGAGTTCGTGTAAAACAGACTCCCAGACCATATACTCTTATGGCTACCCTGCACTTACAATGTCTAAGGTTTTGTTTAGACACTGTAGGGGCACAGTGCTCATGCACTGGTACCCTCACCTATGGTATAGTGCACCCTGCCTTAGGGCTGTAAGGCCTGCTAGAGGGGTGTCTTACCTATACTGCATAGGCAGTGAGAGGCTGGCATGGCACCCTGAGGGGAGTGCCATGTCGACTTACTAATTTTGTTCTCACTAGCACACACAGGCTTGTAAGCAGTGTGTCTGTGCTGAGTGAGGGGTCTCTAGGGTGGCATAAGACATGCTGCAGCCCTTAGAGACCTTCCTTGGCATCAGGGCCCTTGGTACTAGAAGTACCAGTTACAAGGGACTTATCTGAATGCCAGGGTGTGCCAATTGTGGATACAATGGTACATTTTAGGTGAAGGAACACTGGTGCTGGGGCCTGGTTAGCAGGGTCCCAGCACTCTTCTCAGTCAAGTCAGCATCAGTATCAGGCAAAAAGTGGGGGGTAACTGCAACAGGGAGCCATTTCTTTACAGCATCCATCACGCAAGGGTATATATAGTCTGGCAAAAGTGCAAAATGTGATCTTTTATTTCAGTGGCTAATAAGCATCCGATTAAATATGCCACAGAAGCGTTTGTATATTGCTCTATTGGAAGGCACTGCATGAAAGTAACCCAACTCAAAGGCTTTGTAGTCGAGAAAACATCTCTGGTGAAGCACTCATGCTGTGTAAACTCCATCTTGTGTCCATCACAAAAAAAAGGTGGGGTTGGTTGTGCAGTTCGGTTCAGAGGTTATTTGACTCAATCGCACTATCAAACCATACTTAATACAGACACAAAGAAACTAATTCAGTGTTGAAAAGCGGGGCATTTCTCTGCATTAGGTATAGATTTGTTTTACTGTGCCAGGTCTTCAATGCACTATAAAACGCACAATGTATTACATTTCACAAACCAGTTCATACTAAAGCTACTATTACAGGATCGAATTTGCCTATTTTGTATATTACACAGACATTACACATGCATCCTTATGCAGTCACTAGTAGGTAATCACAGAAAAAAACAGAAGGGTAAATGTGAGCCTAGATGTTCGCCACTGAGACATTGCACCCTTGGCTGTCCATTGCCCCATGCCATGAGGGGTATCCGGTCATTGAGGGAGAGTTTTTCAACCAACAGTACCAAACATGCTGACACCTGTGTTTACACTTTTCACATTGCAATCATGGGCATGAAACCCCCAACTGGGATTCAATAAATCCAAGCCTGGCTGAAAGTAACCTATGGAGCATGTTGACAGCTATGCAGAACTATCTTCCAAACCAAATGCGCTAGCCACGATTTTACCTTGAAGATAACTTTGAGAGCGCCCTGTTCAGGACCTCCGGGGTGTCGTCTGCGCCCTGCGCGGGTGGGGTCCCAGCAGACAGCGGTTTGCTTTCACTATCAGACGGTGTCTCGCCATCGGCTGCCGCTCTGGCTTCCGTTCCAGGCCCCTGCGTGTTCAAGACAGAGATGGATTTGTATGCATGCATTCATTTTTAATTAATTAGCTGGTCAGGAGAGACAGGCAGCCGGCACAAACATCAACAACGGCCTTTACTGAGGTGTAGTATTAACAAGGGTGGAACAGGTGAGAGGATCTGCTCCCTGAGAACAAGTTCTAGCAGTTAGACCAAAGGTTCTCTCGGAGCTGAGGATGAGGATTCCCTTATAAAGTAACATGTATTCTCTTCTGCGTGCAACGCTTTTCTAAAGGCGGACGAAGGGTGTAAGAAACGAGTAGTCTGGCAGCAGTTACATGGATTTGCGGCCAGGAAAGCCTCTTAATTCAGCAATGGACCAGCAAAGTAAATGGGTTGTAATGAGAGGGTGCAGAAGGCAATCGGGCGCTCACCTTTCTGTTCCGAACGGACTACTGTCAGGAAAGGAGCACAGCAGCACCCCAGGCCTTTGGGTACGGGCACAGCTGAAGTCTCTGGGCGCCGATACCAGTCTATACCCAGACATGGATTGATGGGAACACGTGCGAGGTGAGTGGGGAAGCTGTTCAAACACACATCACCGCACAACTTTTGGAAGCGTGCCCCTAAAAAGGTCTTCCACAATCCACTCAGCAGCTCACGTACATATGCCAGAGAAATCGGTCAAACAAACGTATGCCCCAGAGTGGTAAGGCACGAGCAGGACTCAGATGTGGCGAGCGCGTGAGACGGCGTCGGCCACGGCCAGCACGTAATGGAGGATGTAGCTAACAGCACGTTATGGAGGATGCAACAAACAGCAGACCGCCAGGCCAAGTGATGCAATAAAGGACGTTTGCATGCCGGATACAGTCTGTGGGAGCCCAGGCAACCACAATGAGCAAAGAGGCAGGAGTCTCACAGTCCTTTTAGGACAACTGACAACGGTGTGATGCAAGTCGATTTAACGCGACATACTTGATAATTCCGTGTTATCCTGCATGGTCACTCATTTCAGGGTAGCCAGGGAATGTTATTGCGTTGCAGGCCCGGTTTCAGGAATTTTCCTCTGGGTGGTCCAAGGGTGCGTTCAGGTGGGGTACGACGGGCCCAATTTATGTCAGTTCTGGAAGTAGCCTACAAGCCCTAGATTTAGCCTTGTACGTCGATTCACCAAAATGATAGGAATTGGGGAAAGGGCATCAAGCATTCTTGAAGATAATGGCATCACAAGAAGTGACATCATAGGACCTTTGACCATCAATCGTTCTATGAAGTAATGTGACACGACCTTACCTTTGATGACAGCACAATAATTGACATTGCTGAAGTTATAATTAAAGCCATTATAAAATAATGACTAATATAAAAACATAACAAAGAAATGTCTGTTTTAGATACCCCTTGTATTAGGGTGCTGATTTGATATGCAGGGAGATCATTAAACATTTCTCTTATTATTACATTAAAAATTATGTGTTCATCTTAACAGGATATAGCACCACAAAACAGCACTGGGAACCTACATGTTTTATACCACAGACTGTCATTTAAACGTTTCTCTACTTGATACTGCAATGAGAACTGTATTGATAAATAATTGGGAGAGAAACATGGATTTAAATAAAACAATAGTAGGTATGTCCACAAGTGCTAACTGATGCAGAGTTGACCACATATGGATTTAAACTATATTATTGGCCTAAATTAATCTTTACTGTTAATACATTTTGATTTAAGATCACCTGCACGTTCTATCACTCACGTGAAGCACAGAGGTGAAGATTTAGGTCACAAATTTAATTTTTCATGGATTCACAAAAATTAAACATTGCAAACAATTGTTTAAAAATGTTTTTCTTTAGTTTATTTTCTAATTTAATCAGAACAGTGCACATTGCTCTGCTGGATTTATTAATTTAACAAAAGCTAATGTGTATTGTCCCAGTCACAGAGGAAGCTGCTAAAAGTGAACTGTGCTCATGAAGACACTGTTTGCTTGCTCTTCTTGGAGTCAGGCTGGTGATTTTGTAAAGTGATGAATCGTAATACTTGTCCTGAATTGTAGAGAGTGAAGGAAGTTAGCCTGACATCTTCTAGGGAGGGTTCTGGGGGTCTCTCCTGATGAACATTTTGAACAAATGGGACAGAAAGTGCATTTTAAAGCAGGGTTTTCACATTCATTTGCTAAAAAGCCATATGCTCTGCTATCATTAAATATTAAAATCTTTCCTTATGTGCCAGGCCATTTTGACCAGATGCCCCCAGGAGTTCACCCCGCCTTTTCCAAAATGTGCTGGGGGTGACCCCATACAAGTAAAAATACCTACATTGTGCCAGGTACAGCATATTGTCATAGGTGCTCCACATATGCCATATGTGACATTACGTCCAAAAATTTAGTACAATATGCCACTGCCAGAAGTATGCCATTAATGCCACCCATACACACTGTGATCCTAACATCAAACATTATCTTTAGTATGTGAGGGCCAGCACTTTTTCATAGTTGCCCCTCCTATATACCATGGTGGTCCTTCTCCATGCCAACAATTACTTTCAATGTGCCAGCGTTTTGACATGGGTGACCCCATGGCAAGAATTTCCTTCAGTATGCCAGCAATGTTCGAAAGTTGATCCTATGCCACAAATTACATCAAGTATGCCCATGCCATTTTGTCATAGGTGTCACCTTATGCTAAGCATGTCTAGTGTGCCTTCGTTTGTTAACATTTCCTTACTGATGCTGGTCATACAAAGAACTTCCTCCAGTATGTCAATGCCAGAATGTTGCCACGGGTGCCTCTAAGTCAAGGCAATATGCCAGAGTCAAGGGCACACTCACAAGCATAATACCACATTCTCACTCATGTTCACTAACATTCACTCATTTATAATCACACTTCATTCATTCTCACTACCTTGCACTCATTCTTTCTCACTCTCAGTTGTGCTCACTCACTGGCACTCTCACTCAATCTTTTTCACACTCATACTCATTCCCTCTCACCTGAGTGCTCTCACTTTTTTGCAGTCACTCTTTTTCTCACTCACATTCTCGCTCACACACTCGCTGACACTTAGGGACACATTTGCTAAACAAAACAGCAACTAAAGTTGCTATGCTGCACTGCACTAAGGGAAGGCAGCATTGTAGAGCCATATCTACAAAGATATGCATGTCTTCCCCAGCACTCGTGCAGAAACAGGCTACCTAGCACCATGGTGTAAAAGTATGTGCATGATATCTAGCATAAGTATTGTACTTGACAGAACCTTCCAGTTCAAAATACTGTGCCTAGACAAACTTTAACACTTTTCACAAACTGGGTGTGTGCTGTTTGGTGCAGCACACGTGCAGTGTGTAAAAGTTTAGAATGAATCAAAACATTTCTTCACCTTAACACCTGTCTCAATAAGGTGTTATGTTTGGTGCAAAGCCATGACTAACATTTTTAGTAGACAGGACTTTGGATCAAAAACCCTGGAATGCCCATATAGCACCCATTTCATGCTCACATGGTGCAAAGTAGCGCAAAGCAGCACAAATGATTACCTGTGCTACTTGGAGGCTATTTTCCAATTTAAATATGTTTTGCACTGTAAGCAAATAGTTTATCAAGACTTTACGCCAGTTTGCGTCACTTTGTTTGACTCTGCATTGGCACAAAGGTGTGATAACCACTCTCAGAACCCTCACACAGAAACAGACATTACTGAGGTTCAGAAGAAGCCCTGGGTCCTAGTGCCACTGCACCTGCTACATCATTGGCATGTAACACCCACTCCCCTAATAAACACTACCCAACTGCAACTTGCCTCAGAAACGAGCTAGGGTTGCCACAGGGCCACTTTCTAATGACATGAACATTGTAATGTCTCAGCCAGGACAAAATAAAGAAAATCACCTACAGCCAGCATTTTACCCCTTTTCAGTACATTTTTAAAATGTATTTATAAAAGCAATGCACTTTAACATGTGTTCTAAAGGTTCATTAATGTAAACTAAGTGAAAAAACATCACAAGATTTGGCTGTCAACATGGAGGAAGCATTTCACAAGTGCGTTCTCTATGGCCAAAGATCATGTTTGTGTGTGCCTGGCCCACCCGCTAGAACCGGGCTTGTTGCGTTGTGAAGGGTGGACGTGATCCTGATTCCTGACAATGGCGAGAATATTTGTACTCTTAACCAATCAATACTTGCCTCACCACATGCGCACTAAAGTTCACAATCCCTTCCATGCTTCCATTCCTTCGGGTGCATTGGGAGTCAAGTCATTCCAGAGGTGGCGTGAGAAGAGTACCTTACGATCCACATGATAACGTTCGTCGAGGCAGAATTTACTCAGAGAAGAAAAAGTGTTCTGTTATGTTCTATAAGCCCCTCACCGTTGCAAATAACCGAGAGATAAACCCATAAGGTGGATGAGAAGGTCATGGAGAGTTGTGTTTCTGTATGAGCCTGTAGGTTATCTCTATACCGCTAGCTTTTGGTCTTCGGCAACAGATACTCTAGGGGCTATCAATAATACAATTCATGATCATTTACATAGAGGAAGGGGGTCTACACAGTAGTCTACAGAAGGGAGGGTGGCTTCAGATGTCAACAAAGAGAAAGGAACTTCATTTGGTGTTACAATATAGTGGTCTTTGATAGGGTGAGTCTTCAGCTCTTCTTCAACTAGAGACAGGTTGAGCTAGTCCTGAAGGCAAGGGACTTGTTAAAGCTCCTCTAGCCTAGATGGACAAGGCTTTTTTAGTTTATTGTATTCTTTATTAGATTTGTAGACTCCGGTGTGGAAATATCCAGGCTACAGCAGCATCAGGGCTCACAAGACAGGTGGCTAGTTTACTAGCTGGTCGGGCATGGGTGCCGATCATTTCCTCCCTGCTGCTTCAGTTGATAAATAGAAACGGTTCAGGAGTTCTCTGGCAGATAGGCAGAGTCTAAACTGGCCAATTAGAAGGCATCAAATAGGAGTAACAAAGGAGCCAACAAATATTAAGCAATGGGCAGGCTCCAAGGGCCCTGTTGCATAAAATATCTCTGCAAACGAGAGCGCATGCGCTGTTGCACGCGAGACCTAAAAGGGACCAAACAGGTCTCCCACAACATTTTCCAGAAAATGACCGAGGGTCAGCGAGGGGGTAGAGAAAGCTTCCCTCCAGTTCGATCGAAGAGCGGGTAATATCAGCCAGCTTGTCACACTAATGATGGAAAGGGGATTTGCAACTCTCGATGCACTGATCGTACTCCTTTAGAAGAGATGCAGAGTACAGAATTAAAAAGCCTGGACCCAAAGCGGTCATGTCATTCGGCCTGCCAGGTTGCTGCACTTAGATTGCACAGGATCCATATCTGAATAGCTATAATGCTGCGCCTGTGGCTATTCATAAGCATAGGTTTATCAAAAGAACCCAAAGATTATGAAGGTCGTTTGAAAAATCCGAAAATCACATACAAGTTTGTCAATTTATATTAAAGGGTTATCTCAGACTAAATCATAATTCAGACCAATAATGTGTGTGAACCAGAAATTGTGGATATATGGGTAAGGTACATTAATGGACACAATTAATAATGTACTCGGTGTAGAGATGACTGGGCCTTTTGACAATGCTGTTCTGGCTCATACAGAGAGCACATGCAGTCCAGAAACTCAGTACAAGGGTTGACAAAATACATTACATTAGGTAAAATGTGTGTACAGCTCAAGGGTGCAGTAACAGGATGGCCTAAAATAAGCAATGGCAAGGCCAATAGGTCTCGCCTATGTAAGAGCTATTGGCTTTGCCAATGTGTTTTAGACATATCGTACACCAGCGTAGCTGCCATTCAGTATGGCTAAAAGTGAGTGACATACAGGAGAGTAGGTATAGTGTCAAAGAATGGTCTGGCAATGAGTGGAGTAGATTAGCAGAGTGTCGTGTATTGGAGTGGTATAGAGTAGGGTTGCACAGTGTAGCATACAGTGGAGTAGAGTAGAATGGACTGGTGTACAGTGTTGCAGAGTAAAGTGGCACAGAGGGCAGTGGCGCAGAGTGCAGCAGCATACAATTCAGCAATTTACAGTGCAGCATTGTACAATGCAGTGGTGTAGATTACAGTATTGCATAGTAGAGTGCAGTGGTGTAGATGAGAATGGCATAGAGCTCAGTGGCATAGAGCAGTGCAGAGTAGAGTATAGTGCCATAGAGTGCACTGGTATACAATGCAGTGGCGTAGAGTGGAGTACTGTACAATGAAGTGGTGTAGAGTGGAGCGATGCAGAGTAGAGTGCATAGAGGGCAGTGGCAAGGAATGCAGTAGTGCAGAGTAGAGTGTGTAGAGTTCAGTGACAGAGTGCAATGTTGCAGAGTATAGTGCCTTAGGGTGCAGTGGCATACCGAGAGTACTGCTGGGTGAAGTGGGGTGGAGTGGAGTGATGTAGAGTGGAGTGGCATAGAGTGCAGTGGCAAAGAAATGCAGTAGTGTAGAGGAGAACGAAGTAGAGTTCAGTGGCAGAGCGTAGTGTTGTACAGTGAAGTGTTGCAGAGTGGCATTGAGTGGAGTGAAGTAGAGTGGAGTTGTACATAGTAGAGTGGAGTGGAGTGGCTAGACTGGAGTGCAGTAGCAAAGACTACAGTGGTTTAGAGTGGTATTGAGCACATTGGCATAGAGTAGAGAGGTGCAGAGTAGAGTGGCATCAAGTGAAGTGTCCATGAATACAGTGGTCTAGAGTGGAGTAGAGTGCAGTGGTGCAGAATGCAGTGGAGTGGTGCAGAGTAAACTGCAGTAGCGTGGCGTGGTGCAGGGTAGAGTGAAGTGGCGTACAGTGGAATATGCATGGTGTAGTAGCACACTTCCGTTACAGACAACACATCTTCAATTGACATCACCATTACATTTGAAGACATACAGTTTCAATGCCAAAATTATACAGCGAACAAACAATACATGGAAATCTCATCACCTACTTTTTTGATAATTTTGAAATATTTGTTTCCACCACTCTTCAGAATTACCAAAAAATGTGCTTCGTTCGGGCTTTTCTAAATCTGAAATATCTGCACAGTTCATTTACATACATTACATTTTGTTGTATGCTAGAAAAAAAATAACAATGTACAGCCTTCTACAAGCACTCCCCCAGTGCCAGCATGTCTGTCACATACATCCTCTCACTTTGAAGTCAGAGAAAGAAAAGTAAACACCAAGCTCCCTATAAGAGAGAGCCTGACGTTTTACCTCAGTCTTTGGATGCAAAACAAATGTGACAAGATGAGAACAAGATTTAAAGGCCTGTTTACAGAAATAGAGCACTTTTGGATGAATACAGTGTAGGAAGTTGGCTCTGTGTGCATATACTATTTCAAAGTAAGAAATAGTGTGCACAGAGTCCAAGGGTTCCCCTTAGAGGTAAGATAGTGGCAAAAAGAGATAATTCTAATGCTCTATTTTGTGGTGGTGTGGTCGAGCAGTAGGCTTATCAGAGGGTAGTGTTAAGCATTTGTTGTACACACACAGGCAATAAATGAGGAACGCACACTCAAAGACTTACTCCAGGCCAATAGGTTTTTATATAGAAAAATATATTTTCTTAGTTTATTTTAAGAACCACAGGTTCAAGATTTACAAGTAATACTTCAAATGAAAGGTATTTCACTCAGGTATTATAGGAACTTTGAATAATCACAATATCATGTACAGTTTTGACAAAAATGGCAATAAGCTATTTTAAAAGTGGACACTGCAAAAATCAACAGTTCCTGGGGAGGTAAGTAGAGGTTAAGTTCACAGGTAAGTAAAACACTTACAGAGTTCAAAGTTGGGTCCAAGGTACCCACCGTTGGGGGTTCAAGGCAACCCCAAAGTTACCACACCAGCAGCTCAGGGCCGGTCAGGTGCAGAGGTCAAAGAGGTGCCCAAAACACATAGGCTTCAATGGAGAACAGGGGTGCCCCGGTTCCAGTCTGTCAGCAGGTAAGTACCCGCGCCCTCGGGGGCAGACCAGAGGGGTTTTGTAGGGCACCCGGGGGGGACACAAGCAGGCACAGAAAGTACACCCTCAGCGGCACAGGGGCGGCAGAGTGCAGAGTGCAAACAGGCGTCGGGTTTTGTATTGAAAGCAATGGGGAGACCCGGGGGTCTCTTCAACAATGCAGGGAGGCACAGGGGGGGGCTCCTCGGGGTAGCCACCACCTGGGCTAGGCAGAGGGTCGCCTAGGGTTCGCTCCTGCACTGGAGTTCGGCTCCTTCCGGTCCTGGGGGCTGCGGGTGCAGTGTTGGTTCCAGGCGTCGGGTCCCTTGTTACAGGCAGTCGCGGTCAGGGCGAGCATCTGGATTTCCTCTGCAGGCGTCGCTGTGAGGGCTCAGGGGGGTAATCTCTGGCTACTCACGGGCTCGCAGTCGCCGGGGAGTCCTCCCTGTAGTGTTGGTGTTCCGGAGGTCGAGCCGGGGGCGTCAGGTGCAGAGTGGAAAGTCTCACGCTTCTGGCGGGAAACGTGAAGTCCTTAGAGTTGCTTCTTTGTTGCAAGAAAGTTGCAGGTTGTTGAACAGGACCGCTGTTCACTGGAGTTTCTTGGTCCTTGGTTGCAGGGCAGTCCTCTGAGGCATCAGAGGTCGCTGGTCCCTGTTGGATGTGTCGCTGTTGCAATTTTTCTTCGAAGTTGGGATACAGGCCGGTAGGGCTGGGGCCAAAGCAGTTGTCGTCTCTGTCTTCACTGCAGGGCTGCAGGTCAGCAGTCCCTCTTCTTGTTAAGGTTGCAGGAATCTAGTTTCCTAGGTTCTGGGGGCCCCTAAATTCTGAATTTAGGGGTGGGTTTAGGTCTGGGAGGGCAGTAGCCAATGGCTACTGTCCTTGAGGGTGGCTACACCCTCTTTGTGCCTCCTCCCTGAGGGGAGGGGGGCACATCCCTAATCCTATTGGGGGAATCCTCCATCCACAAGATGGAGGATTTCTAAAAGTAAGGGTCACCTCAGCTCAGGACACCTTAGGGGCTGTCCTGACTGGTGGGTGACTCCTCCTTGTTTTCCTAATTATCTCCTCCAGCCTTGCCGCCAAAAGTGGGGGCAGTGGCCGGAGGGACGGGCATCTCCACTAGCTGGGATGCCCTGTGGCGCTGTAACAAAGGGGGTGAGCCATTGAGGCTCACCCCCAGGTGTTACAGTTCCTGCAGGGGGAGGTGAGAAGCACCTCCACCCAGTACAGGCTTTGTTCCTGGCCACAGAGTGACAAAGGCACTCTCCCCATGTGGCCAGCAACACGTCTGGTGTGTGGCAGGCTGGCAAAAAATAGTCAGCCTACACTGGAAGTCAGGTATGTTTTCAGGGGACATCTCTAAGATGCCCTCTGGGTGTATTTTACAATAAATTGCACACTGGCATCAGTGTGCATTTATTGTGCTGAGAAGTTTGATACTAAACTTCCCAGTTTTCAGTGTAGCCATTATGGAGCTGTGGAGTTTGTGTTTGACAAACTCCCAGACCATATACTCTTATGGCTACCCTGCACTTACAATGTCTAAGGTTTTGCTTAGACACTGTAGTGGCATAGTGCTCATGAACATATGCCCTCATCTGTGGTATAGTGCACCCTGCCTTAAGGCTGTAAGGCCTGCTAGAGGGGTGACTTACCTATGCCACAGGCAGTGTGAGGTGGCATGGCACTCTGAGGGGAGTGCCATGTCGACTTAGTCATTTTCTCCCCACCAGCACACACAAGCTGTGAAGCAGTGTGCATGTGCTGAGTGAGGGGTCCCTAGGGTGGCATAAGACATGCTTCAGCCCTTAAAAACCTTCCCTGGCATCAGGGCCCTTGGTACCAGTTACAAGGGACTTACCTGAGTGCCAGGGTTGTGCCAATTGTGGAGACAAAGGTACAGTTTAGGGAAAGAACATTGGTGCTGGGGCCTGGTTAGCAGGGTCCCAGCACATTTTCAAGTCATAACTTAGCATCAGCAAAGGCAAAAAGTCAGGGGGTAACCATGCCAAGGAGGCATTTCCTTACATACAGTAAATAGGGTTTGGGCAAGGGAAGACACAAACTCGAGCTGGACAGCCTAAAACAAATAGAGCCAGCCAATAGAAAGCAGTCAAATGCAAGTTACAAATCACAAAGTATATGGTAAACAACAGGAAGAATGCTTTAAGAGGGAGCATTCTGAATGTCCCCAAGATGCTGTTAACAAACCAGAGAGCTGTGCGGTCTTATAGGCTTCAATCTAACAAGCAGGTGGCAGTAGACTCTAAGCAATCAGAAAAATCAATACACTTAAACAAAAATACAATAACCATGAGGCATGGGATATTACATAAGAATCAGTTTTTAAAAAAAACAGAAAAATTAACTGGCTGGAGCATAGTGGGGTGGGAGTATATAGAGGCAGCTGCTAGGGTGATATTAAAGTGAATATGCATATTCACAGCAATCCCAGAAAACTAGTGTGTCAAATGGTAATTTGAAAACTAATAGCAGATTCAGTGTTACCATGCAAGATTATGGGCCTGATTACGAACTTGGCAGATGGGGTACTTCGTCACAAACCTGACTGATATCCTGCCCGCTGTATTACAAGTTCCATTACATCCTATGGAACTTGTAAACTGGTGGGCGGGATATCCATCACGTTTGTGATGGAGTACCCCATCCGCCAAGGTCATAATCAGGCCCTATGTCCATGGGGGCATTCAAAGAGAAGTTTAAAGAAAGAATTAGAAGAAAGCTGAACACCCTTTGACTATTGATATAAATTATAAGTATCTAAAGGATGAATTGTCGAAACAGCTGTATTTTGGTAATGTTGGAGAGATGTTTGTCTTGAAAAGGGAACACCATTACTCTATGCACTACTCAAACTCCCATATCATCAGATACTGTTGTATTTGAACTCTGAGTCCCTTTTGGTTTTTATAACTCAAGCAGGGTAATTCCACTTCAAAACTAATAGTAGTTGAGATGCCCTCTTCGGCAACAGTATTTCAAATGCATGCACTAATTGTTTAAAGATCAATGGATTCCAGAAAAAGTAAGGTAGGTGATCCTAGGCCAAATCTCTTTAGGTGCATTTTGAGAACTGAACAGTTCACTATTGAGCATTCCAGGTTTAGGCTTAAGGCTTATGCTGTACACAGTGTAGAGTTGAAATTAGAAAGGAATCAAGCCAAAAGAGAAAATGCTCTAGGCCATGAAGCAGGCAGCTGCATGATAAAACAATAACACTTAAAACCATTCTTGTTGGTTGAACTGTACTCGAGGTATGTGCCAAATTGTGCACCAATGACATACCCTATGCAGGCTGAGACGAAGAAGAACGTCAAACTGAAATGTAAGGGCAATTGTCAAAGTATTCTTGAGAGGGTAATCAAACTGTTGCATAATTTAAACCAAAAGCGGACACTGCAGTGGTAGGGGACAAAGTATCAGACTGATAGAGAAACAAAGTTGTTGACTGTGTCTGCTTTTGTTCTTTCTCCTGTAGACACCAGCAGAAGAACGGTGCTTCATCAGTGAAAGAGAAGCATATTTATGTAGCATCAGTTATTTCCAGAGCAACAAGTTTATTTAGATACTGATCACTAAACTGTGCCCACAAATGTGAGTACATGGAGGTCATCCAGGGCATTAAGGATAACCAGAATGTTAATGAACCTTCGAATGTACACAAGTAACGTGATTTACATGCCTGCAGCAGAAATAAGGATGTTAACTTCCTAGCAAGGATGCCACTGCAGATGGTTGAGAACGAAGGCAATGAGTAAAACATCAAGTATGGTATGGAAGTAGCAAACCCATTGGAAAAGTTGGAGGCGGGACCGGATGAGCAAGAGTGTCAAAGGAAGAGCAAAGAGAAAATATCAGTAGATGGCCTAAAAAAATCTGTTGGATTTGATGGATGAAGAGAAGGTGCCAATACAAGAAGGGATCTGTGAGATACATATTTCTCTTACCAGTTGAAATATGTATATGTCCAGATTTATGGTTAATCACAACAAAGATAGTAGAACCCCAGGAGTATTCTCGCATTCACGCAGTGCCTCCCCAACACCAGGTGGAATGCAAGACCGTAGGGCTGCCCCTAATCAAAGCTGTACGTATGTGATAGGCTTTGCAAAGGCTCTTTGGGAATATGCACATTTGCCAAGCAAATTATATGTGCAAGTAGAACACACTGCTCAAGGTACTACCTTCTGCCTGTGCCAAAGCAAAAACAGTGCCCATAAAAACATCTCATTATAGAGCAGCTTGGTGAAAGAATGGCTGCACCATCATGCTAAAAAGGAGGTGTGGCCTGCATCCCACCTCCATGAACTTCCAATTATACTGTAGCTGAGAGACACTTTGCCATTTCAGTGACCCTCTGAGACCACTAATGATGAACATGCGCGGACTGAGACTTTCACAAACGTAGCTCAACCACCCATGTACTCCCTGTTCATGCCTGACCCCATCAATGTTCAGTTCATGTTGAGTTTTTCCTTCAGCACCTCATGGCCCTGTTCACCTCTCATCTAACTCTCCAACCCAGACCATGCTAGTCACATTTTCTGCTGCATGGTGGCTCATTGTTGTCTTACAGTTAGAGTTGCAATTGACTCCCTACACTCGCTGTAGGCCCTACTGATTGTCCACAATAATGGTCACCTTGTGGCATTCATTCTCTACTCCTTATGCATCTCCTCCGCTTCCAATGCTGCTGCCATTCATCCATATTAACCACATAGATTCTCTGCTGTTCTGCAATCAACCCATACAAAACCTGTTCAAGTATCTCTTCATCCATACATCCTTCCATCTCGTCACCAGTGATGCAATCACCATGCACCAACCTCTTGCCATCCACTAAACATCTATTCACCAGCTCTTCCAGGTCCATCTATTCTTATACCATCAATTTTATGTCAAGACCAGATGCTCCTATTATGCATTCTTTTCATGCTTTGATAAAAATAGCATCAGTCAAGAACTACACTTCCCAAGAGGCTTAGCAACATGCTGGCCAATGGGAACAAAAACGTAGGCATATACAGCACCAATAGTATAACCTCCAAGGACCATAGAGTACCCACTTGACTGCAAGCAGCCCTCTTTTCTTGCTGCTCGCAGTCAAGATAAGTACGCCTTTTATGGTCTCTTCATTACTGTATATTTTGTCGTAATATCTTGTATTTGCTATTTATACTGAAGTTATGACATACACGCTGGTTCTGTTTTCAACTCTGCGCTGCTAAGTGGTACACAGCTCTTATCCCCCACCCCTCCCATTCCTCTGCTTTAACTGCCGTCTTCGGCACTCGCGCGCGCTTCAACGGACGTCTCCAACCATCCTGTTTCAACGCGTTTACTCACACTGAGCGCGTCTCTATCACTAGCGAAAACACTTATCTTTCGTCCTTGCAGGGCGCTTCGCTTTCTCGGCCTGCGTCAGGAGGCTTTCTCCCGACGGTATTCTCCTGCTTCCGTTGGACTAAAAGGGGCGCGGCGTCAGTCTCCGCCCTCCTCCTTCCTTGCTGGTTTCGTTCTTCACACACCTCAGGGGAGTGTCCTTTTCAGTACTGTTAACCATTTCACTGCCATTTTTTTCTCCAAACCTGTTTTTAGGATATACTTGCTCTTTAATATGGAGTCTGACAGTTCCCCTTTAATGCCTGATATTAATGATGTTGGGGAATCTTTTAAACAGGACTTAAATGTGTTTATTCAAACATCTGTTGGACAAGCCTAATAGGCTTCTATGGTCAAGATTTCAAAAAATATTGAAAGCTCTGTTAAAACCATGATATCCAATACTTTACTGGCCGATTCTGCGGGGAAAGCAGAAATCGAAAATTGACTCCTTTATTTAAAAAAAAAAATTTTTCTTCTGGCGCCTAGATGACATGCGAGTCTGCCTCACACCAGACTGAGGACTTGGTTCCTCCCAGGCCCCCTTGAAGGAGGAAAAAAATTCCTTACCTTCAAAATGTAAGTAAAAAACAAAAAATATAGACGACGCGCCAAAAAAGATTATTATTTCAAACATTTTGGACACTGACAATGATGATGATATGGATGATTTATTTGAAATTGGAATTAATTGGTGACAATTTTTCCTCCTCTTCCCCACCCCCTCCCAAGAAAAATAAGCTTTCCATTTCTGATGCGGCCTTCTCCATTGTCGATTCTGATGGAGTCCCTTTGTTTGACCCTACCCTTATCCACCATCCCAACTCCACCGAATGGTTACCCTCTTCTCATGTTAGGGATTATATTACTTCTTGCCAACGTCTTCCCCTAGATAAACAAACTCATGCGAAACTAAAATCGGAGTGTCCTAGACCTTTACCGTTTAATATAACTATTACTCCTTCCATTCATCAATCCCTTATAACCTTTTTTACCAAGTTTGGCAAGGACCCTCGTAAAGGGGTTGACAAGGCCTGGACAACATGCCAGGACAAATTGTTTGATGTGGTTGGCCCTTTGGCCCGCATTTTCGACATGGCGGAATCGGCCAGATTAGAAGACCCATCAATTAACCCTCTAGATCTGTCTCTTTGGATCTAAAGAGCCTTTTGGGCAATGCCAATTTGGCTATTATTCATGAGAGATGGAAAGGTTTGCTTCTGAAGCTGGACCCCAAGCTAGCGAATCTTGCTACTCTTGACCCCGGCATCCAAGCAAATGGTAAACTCTATGGAGACTCTTTCATCAAAGATCTGAGCAGATATGTTACAAAGTTTTCCTCTATAGACAAAGCTCAACAATCCCTAGAAAAGGTCTTCAACCCAAGTGTTTTTGCACGGGCCGGTAGAGGCAGGAACTGCTTTACCAGCCCGCCTACCGCAATCAAGGTGCTCGAGGCTCCTTCAACAACGTTCAAGAATACAAGCCCCAGTTCTACCCCCAGAGAGCCAGAGGCTTCCACGGCCGGGGACAAAGATACTACAAATCAAACAATTCTCAAGGTAAGCCAGTTTTCTGGCCTTCCTGTGGGAGGCCGGCTTCAATATTTTCTTCCAAAATGGTGCTCAATTACATCAGACCCATGGGTGTTACACACAGTTCAGGGTTATCACATAGAGCTATATTCCCCGCCATTCCAAACCGTTTTTCCGCCTTCTTCAAAATTCTCTGCAGAAATGTGCTCTCATTACATCAGAGGTAAACTCACTTCTACAGAAAAATGCTATCCAACCTTGTCTTCCCGATCCTTCGGAATGCATGAGCTCTTTGTTCCTGGTCCAAAAGAAAAACAAAAAGTTACAACCAGTGATCAACCTCAAATTGTTCAATCAATTTGTAACTTATCGTCATTTCAAAATGGAAACTATTATTCATCTAAGGGACATTTTACTCCAAAACAATTGGCTAGTAAGACTGGACTGGACCTACAGGACGCCTACCCTACCATTCCTATCCATCCTTCTCATAGGAAACGTATCACTTTTCTTCCCTTCCTTTCGGGCTTTAGTCAGCCCCCTGGTGCTTTACAGAAGTAATGAAACCAATTGTTGCCCACTTAAGATCGCTAGGTATCAGACTGATGATCTATCTCAACGATATCCTGCTTATGCACCAAAACGTACAATCGCTCTACTCCCATCTTCAATTAACAAGCTCTCTTCTTTCGTATCTGGGCTTTATTACAAACTTGAAGAAGCCTACTGTGAATCCCACCCAACAAATAGAATTTGTGGGATTCCTAATAGATTCCACCACTGCCTCTCTACACCTTCCCCCTTCAAAAGTGGTTTCGATCAAAAAATAACTCACCCTCACTCTTCGCAAAGATCATATTTCCCTCAGATCCCTGGCAAGGGTGGTAAGACTTCTATCTTCCTCCATCCAGGCAATCTTTCCAGGTCCCCTTCTCTACTGAGCTCTACAACGCTTAAAAATCCTTCATCTTCGCAAAGATCTCACCTATTTTACTAGATTCAGACTCTCGTCTAGAGATTCAATGGTGGATACACCATTTAGACGCTTGGAATGGCAGGACTATCTTCCCCTCTGCACCCGATCTTGTATTAGAGTCAGATGCAAGTCTCACGGGCTTGGGGTGTCTGCTGTGGACCGATATCGACTGGCGGTACATGGTCCGCAGAGGAGTCCAAACTGCACATAAACTGTTTAGAGATGTTTGCAGGCTCCTTTGCAATCAAATGTTTCGCAAAACACAAAGTTCAATGTTCAATCCTCCTTCGCATGGGCAACGTCTCAGCGGCCCGATTCATAAATCACCTTGGAGGAACCAAATCAAAACCTTTAGCTCTCCTAGCAAAAAGCCTTTGGGAATTCTGCCTATCCCACAAGTTTTCCGTTCTTGCGGAATATCTTCCAGGCTCTCAAAATTCCATCGCAGATTGACACTCCCGCCATCTAAAGGATTACAGCGATTGGAAACTCCACCCCTCGGTATTCCAGATTCTTCTGAACAAATGGGGACCCTTCCATGTATAAATCTTTTTGCTTCACGTCTCAATTCTCAATTACCTCTCTTTTTCAGCTGGCATCCCAACCCTCTGGCGATGGCAACAGATGTGTTCCTACAGGATTGGTCCCCGTCAATCAACTATGCTTTCTCTACTTTCATTTTAATCAACAGAGTTTTAGCTCAAGTCAGACGCCAGAAAGCCCCTTTAGTCATTGTGATCCCCTTCTGGCATTCTCAAGTCTGGCTTCCCCCCCTCCTGGAGCTATCCACAGACTTTCCTCTACTCCTACCTTTGTTTCCTTCTCTCCTTCTAGACCCTTCGGGATCTCCCCACAACCTAATTCTCAACAAGTCACTAACCCTTTCAGCCTGGAGGGTATCAGGATGTCTCAACAAACCTCTTCTATTTTGGCAGAAGCTTCAGAATTCATTAACAACGCTTGGGTCCCCGGCACAAGGAAAGCGTATAAATCAGCTTGGTCTCTTTGGGCAAGCTGGTGTGTGGAAAAATTTACCAATCCCTTTTTAACAGATTTAAATCTTATTATTAACTTTTTGGCTGCCGAAGCCAGTGTAGGGAAATCTTACAGAACCATAAATCTCTATAGATCAGCTTTTTCAATGCACCACCAAATTATCAACTGCAAACCCGTTGGGGAGCATCCCCTAATCTGCTGTCTACTAAAGGGAGTTAAGCTTTCTAAACCACCTACATCCATATACACATATCTGTGGGACGTATCATTAGTTCTAAAATTGTTCCTCTCATGGCCTGAGAACCCAGTTTGTTCCTTAAAAATACTCTCAGCTAAGTTGACCATGTTGTTGTGCCTTATTTCCATTAAACGTGTATCCCATGTTAAATCATTAGAGGTTTCGTCTCGTCAATTTATGCCTACAGGTGTTTTATTCCACATCACTAAATGCACAAAAACCAACCTACATACAGTGTTTTATCCTTTCTTTTCTAACAAACCAAAACTCTGTGTGGGACTTTGTTTAAAGGAATATGAGAAACAAACTCTCAACCTCAAAATGTCCTCCCTCAACCAGCTCCCGATTTAGATCCGTAAACCCCATAAACCAGTTTCCTCTGCGACTTCAGCTCGTTCGGTTAAATGGGTCATGTCCTTAGCAGGTATTGACATTTCCATCTTTGGGGCCCATTCTTCTAGGGGTGCCATGGCCTCCAAATCCTTTTAAATAGGCTCTAGCTTGGAGGACATTCTGAGGTCGGCCAATTGGTCCAACGACAATGTTTTCAAAACTTTCTATTGTAAACCTGTTAAAACTGCAACATCCTAGGTGGTTGATATGCTTTAAACTTGCATATTAGGAGCCTCCGGTCTTGACGTAAAATGTAGATTGTCTCCTGTTGCCAAGAACTGTTATCCTTTATTCTGGTAATTGCTATTGTTGGCGCTATTTTGCCTTTGTTTCAGGACTCTATTTGAACTGCTCACTCAAGAAAAGAAGGCTGCTTGCAGTCAAGTGGGTACTTTATGGTCCTTGGTGTTATACAATTGGTGCAGTATATGCCTACGTTTTTGTTCCCATTGGCCAGCATGTTGCTAAGCCTCTTGGGAAGTGTAGTTCTTGACTGCTGCGATTTTTATTAAAGCATGAATAGAATGCATAATACTTGCCTCCGTGTCTTTACTAAAATTAAGACTTTCCTTCATAAATTACTAGGAAAATCTACATTATTTCAACATTCATTCGCCATCTACTTCTCTTACATTTACTGTAATCTGTTCACATCCGTTTATTTTCCACCATGCAAGCAGCATGTGTGTGTCAACTATGTATTCACCGTGCATCGACTGACCATTCAACCATTCATTCATTCATGTATTCACCACTTCAAACATGGCTTCAAATACTGAACATAATACTCCATTTGAATTAATGAAAGAGGGTATTATTTTGTCGTTTGTGGGTAAAAGTGCTGCTGCATTTGTTTTTTCTGTGTTATAGTAGCTTACCCTGCAGTTGACTGTGCTATATCTACCCTTTGATTTACGAAAACCTAGTACTTTTGACGTTTATGCATTTCTTTGTTCTGTGGGCACATCCTCTCACTATACAAAAGCCAAAATGACTGGCAAAGTTCAAAGCTGTTTACTATTTATGAAGTAATTTCGTGCCTTTAAACCCATTTCTGGTGGGACGATATGACACATGAAACCTCAGTTCAGAAATGTGTTGCACAATCAGTCTACCAGCAAACAAGGCCTCTGATTTTTAGCAAACAGAACAAAAGCTCTAAAAATATCAACCAGCACATCCCTTCGGAAACATCTGATCATTAGTTCACGCTGGTGGATTACAGGGGAAATTACTTTTCTTAATCCTGCTATCTGGTATTTCCATGGCAACGCGGCCCTGTGCACTTCCCTCCCCCTGGACACCCAGTCTCTGAGGACATCGGAGGGTGGAAGCAGTAACAGGCGCGCGCGTTAACGATCAGGTAGTACGCCTTGTTCCTGGAATTACCTCACATTCACCAGTTTCTCACTAAAGAGTCTCTAGGCCATTAAAACATAAAAGGAACCTGAACCCAAAGTACATGAAATTATTGTTGGGTCCCAAACAAGTATGCCTTCTTTTTTTACTGCTTGATTTCCGTTTAAGTGAAATGAATCTGAACGAACATGTAAAATTTTCAATCAAAACATTTTATCGTTCGGATGTTAAAACGCAACAAAACGTGTCAACCCCTGCAATTTTTTTAGGCTGGCAATAGGATTACTATCAGTAGGTCTGTGCTGTTTCTGCCTTTCTTTTGACTCAAACCTTATTATACTGCCGCGTGTCCAATGACCCCATCAGAATGGTAGTTGCAGGCTTTCCATTAATTCTACAGGGAGTGCAGAATTATTAGGCAAGTTGTATTTTTGAGGATTAATTTTATTATTGAACAACAACCATGTTCTCAATGAACCCAAAAAACTCATTAATATCAAAGCTGAATATTTTTGGAAGTAGTTTTTAGTTTGTTTTTAGTTTTAGCTATGTTAGGGGGATATCTGTGTGTGCAGGTGACTATTACTGTGCATAATTATTAGGCAACTTAACAAAAAAAATATATATACCCATTTCAATTATTTATTATTACCAGTGAAACCAATATAACATCTCAACATTCACAAATATACATTTCTGACATTCAAAAACAAAACAAAAACAAATCAGTGACCAATATAGCCACCTTTCTTTGCAAGGACACTCAAAAGCCTGCCATCCATGGATTCTGTCAGTGTTTTGATCTGTTCACCATCAACATTGCGTGCAGCAGCAACCACAGCCTCCCAGACACTGTTCAGAGAGGTGTACTGTTTTCCCTCCTTGTAAATCTCACATTTGATGATGGACCACAGGTTCTCAATGGGGTTCAGATCAGGTGAACAAGGAGGCCATGTCATTAGATTTCCTTCTTTTATACCCTTTCTTGCCAGCCACGCTGTGGAGTACATGGACGCGTGTGATGGAGCATTGTCCTGCATGAAAATCATGTTTTTCTTGAAGGATGCAGACTTCTTCCTGTACCACTGCTTGAAGGTGTCTTCCAGGAACTGGCAGTAGGACTGGGAGTTGAGCTTGACTCCATCCTCAACCCGAAAAGGCCCCACAAGCTCATCTTTGATGATACCAGCCCAAACCAGTACTCCACCTCCACCTTGCTGGAGTCTGAGTCGGACTGGAGCTCTCTGCCCTTTACCAATCCAGCCACGGGCCCATCCATCTGGCCCATCAAGACTCACTCTCATTTCATCAGTCCATAAAACCTTAGAAAAATCAGTCTTGAGATATTTATTGGCCCAGTCTTGACGTTTCAGCTTGTGTGTCTTGTTCAGTGGTGGTCGTCTTTCAGCCTTTCTTACCTTGGCCATGTCTCTGAGTATTGCACACCTTGTGCTTTTGGGCACTCCAGTGATGTTGCAGCTCTGAAATATGGCCAAACTGGTGGCAAGTGGCATCGTGGCAGCTGCACGCTTGACTTTTCTCAGTTCATGGGCAGTTATTTTGCGCCTTGGTTTTTCCACACGCTTCTTGCGACCCTGTTGACTATTTTGAATGAAACGCTTGATTGTTCGATGATCACGCTTCAGAAGCTTTGCAATTTTAAGAGTGCTGCATCCCTCTGCAAGATATCTCACTATTTTTGACTTTTCTGAGCCTGTCAAGTCCTTCTTTTGACCCATTTTGCCAAAGGAAAGGAAGTTGCCTAATAATTATGCACACCTGATATAGGGTGTTGATGTCATTAGACCACACCCCTTCTCATTACAGAGATGCACATCACCTAATATGCTTAATTGGTAGTAGGCTTTCGAGCCTATACAGCTTGGAGTAAGACAACATGCATAAAGAGGATGATGTGGTCAAAACACTCATTTGCCTAATAATTCTGCACTCCCTGTACTGCAGCGTTAGTTCTTGGATTTTAGGGGGTAAAAATTATAACATACTTTTTCTTACAGTGAATAATTCTATTTTATGTAATCCAAGAGTCGGAAGTCCGCATAGGTTAATCTTATCAATAATTATTTAACGCAGGACCGGATTGTTTTAAAAACGCACTGATTACTTATTTTTGTTAAATCATAGGACAGTTGTGTAGACTCACAATGCTCTGTGCTTATGTGATCACGCAGTGAGCGATGCCAAAGCTGTGAAAAAGTTGCGTAGTGCGAAAGGGAATGGAACAATAATTACAGCTTCAGAAATCTGAACAATGTTCAGGTCCTGGAGTTTATGCAGCAAAAACAGTTCATCATGATTATGTTCCAATTGTTTTGAGCGCTGACGGCGTTTAGACCCAAGACCCAGGAAGACTAGAAAATCTTCCTGGGATGCAACAGCAAAATTAGCTTGCAACTAATAAATTGTAACAGCCATTAAGAAATGGACTGTAGTAAAAAATGGTGGGGTAAAAACCTCCGAATGTGGATTTTTATTGAAGAAATAGCCAACGAGTAAATATGTAAAACGAAAAAAAAAATAGTATATTTTAAAAAAGACCTGATAAAAGAATTTAAATGTATGCAACCATGGTGAAAAAACATGGAGGGTGAACCATCACCTAGTTTGGAATACAACTTACTTAATGGCAAAATAGAGAATGAATCGTAGGCCTAAAACACTGTGGGTTGAAACTAAGGATCACCAAAGTGAAACTTCGTGTGAAAGTTGCACAAATTACGACCAGTCAGAACATTCGTTCATAACCGCGAGTGGATAACTGACCGTGCTGCATCAATTTTGCAGTACAACGGGAAGAAGGTCCATATAAGTCAGTGTTCCGTGCACTACCGGAAGAGATGGGTGTGAGAAGCTGCTGAGTGTCAAAATGGCTGCCCATTCGTGTGTGAGTAACAGAAATGAAAAAAAAAAAATATGGTCTACGGAAGGTTGGAAGACATTTTTTTTTTTTATTTTTTTTTTTTAAACAAAAAAGGTATAACAGATTTTTTTTTTTTTTAAATGAGGGAAGACTATCATTAAAAATAAAAAAATAAAATAAGAATCGACAGGCATTGAAAACTTATGCAGATTTGCGCATCATATAACAGTATGCACTTTTGTTTCTATAAAGAAACAAGGGCATGCTATATAGGTCAGCTGGATGAGACAATTTAGCCATGTTACACATAAGGAACAAGAAGAATCAATGAACAAATTATGTTGTACTATGGATACAGCCATGTTACAAAGGATTATGTAAGACACCATCAACATGGTTACAACAATTTCAGCAACTGATGTTGTACAATTACATCAGAAGGAATAAGTGAACAAATTATGTCGTGCAATCATTACATAGAAGTTGCAAAGGTGGCAGTTAGGACCATGTCGGACGCTATAAACATGGAAGATACATCGTAAAGGATTAAATGAAACAAATAATGTTGTAACAAAGAAAAACGTTCGGATCGTTTGTAACACAAAGGACATGGTAGATACGTCACACGTGCAATGACATAGGATACAGGTCAAGGCATAATTATGTGTATATTTGCTGAGTTGTATTTCTCTATCGAGTGAAGGCCCTCCATAATGCTGCTAAATTTCAGAATCTGAATCCAACAACATTCTTCTTCCTTAGATGTTTTTCAGTGTGTTTATTTTCGCGGGAATGCGCGACCAGGAGTGCCAACACTACTCTGCACCTATTCCTACTGTTCACTCCTTCTGCATAGCGCTGCATTCTTTATTGCTCACAAAGAATTGGACCAATGTTATCTTTCTGACACGATTCATTTGCATACTTTGCTGCTCTGGCTGTCAGTCTAGTTAAGACCTGAGAAAACTTTAAATCGTGTCACAATCAGAGATTGCTTGGGTCTGGAATCAGCCAGTAAAATTCATAGGCTGAGATACGTTGAATTACTTTTTAGAAACTTTGGTCTTGTGATCTATTCGATAGACCTGAGATCATTGGCAAGGCTGATTTGGCTTGCAAGAAACACATTTTTTATGGCGAACTTCTAACAGAGAGGGAAGAGACGAAGTATGTAAACCACTGTGCGTTCTTTTATATTGATGAAACTGTTTACTGTTCGTGAAATACTCAGTTTTTTAGATAACTCAAGTGAAACTGAATTCATTGTTTGCTCTCCTTTCCCATTGGCTGGTCTTGCGTCCATCACTGGCTCCTCGTGGATGTGACTCTCTATCCTCAAAACGACAAACATTTTCCTTTATTCTGTGCATTTTATAAGCAACTTCACAAGCACTTTTTAGTGTCTCTGTTAAAAAGGACGAACTTTACTCAGTCTAACCTTGCTCTACTGTATTTATAACTTTTACAGGACAGTCATGTTTGCTTATCTTTTGCTGGTTTTGTAAGTGGTGCTGAGAATGTCGACTACCTATTAAAACATTATTTGTAATCATATATATACTGATGAATTGTATTTTGATGTGCTGTTCTATAGTTTTGTTTGATAAAACTGAATAAACATAATTTTGATATGAGTCAGAACCAAATTACAGGATGGTCTCAAATTATTAAATATAAAAAACACATTAATTACAGCACTCTTCCTCTAATACTCACACATACGTAAAATATAGTCAGTTAATAAAATCCAGCAAAAATAGTCTACTATCCCATCTATAACTACACTGTTTTGGTGGAATGCCTAACCTATAAGCTTACAAACCTCAACTGGAAATAACGTTGCTGATCTGCAAACACAAACAATGACCACAAACTCCTCCCAGACGGGCTAAAGATCAGATTCCCCCTCCCAGCAGTTCTTGGTTTTACTCACCCCATTTGACCACTTCGTGACCCATAAACAAAGCAAAGGGAGATTATCCTGGGATTCAAACGGCCGCAGTTTATTCAATATACAGCATAGACACAAAAAGATCAAAATTTCTGCAGGTTTTAAGATCAGAAGAAGATAATGATAATGCATTCTCCTGTCCTTTCAGTTTCCTCGTGGTTATGTTCCTAGACGCTGGTGTCCCAGCACAGCCTTTCCTCCCAGTGGCTTTTGGTCAGTGCAACTGCAGCCAGGCTTCCTTTGCTACAAATCACAGTGGGCGGCCCCTTGGCCTTGTTTGGGCCGTAAGTGCAGTGTGTGCCCGCTGCTAACCCTTGGTGGCATGTCTGCTCCCTCGTACCCCTACTGTGAGGCATCCCAAGGACACTACCTGAGCAGCTCTTGTTCTTTCGGCTAATGTGCTGTCCATCTGGCTGAGCTCTCTCCGTCCCAATCCCCGTCAAGAAATTACGCGGCTGCAAAGCCCGGACAATTGTGGTTGGTTCAAAGGCAGCAGTCCCAATGAGCTGGGGGTGCTGCCTGCACCCCTTTTATGCCCACAAAGCCCGTTGCTAGTGTGCTTGATTGGCCAGCCAATTCGCAGGCTTCGACCTCCCATGGGCATCTGTTCGTGCCTTAGGCAGGCATTCGCCACGGGCCTCTCACTGGTCCGCTGCGTGGCCGGCAAACTTATGTTCTTTTCTGTATACCTCATTTTTGTACAAACGGGTCTAAGATACCCACATTTCAATTTAAATACTGGGGAGAGTGCCTGCTGTAAAGTGCCCCTTTTCGGATGGTCACTCCCCCACTTTTTGCTGTCAGACACTGTGGTTTTTGACCTGTTAGTGTAATGAGGCCAGCTAACTATCCCCCAGAACCAATGCTCTTTCCCTTAAAGTATATGTCGAATTGTATAGGCCAATTGGCAAGCACCTTATCACCCCTGTAAGTCCCAAGAAACTCATACCAGGGTACCCAGAGCAAGGATGGTAAAGAGGGGTCAGCAGGGTGACCCAAGTAAAAGAGAGGGTGCAGAGCTGCCATGTCAGCTTGCATGAGCAACTTGCAGCTTGAGGGAGACTCTGCCCGCACAAGGCACAGGCAGTGTCCCTGTTACTGCCCATGACCAGGTCAGTGACTCCTAAGGTAGCCCCCCCTCCAGCCCAAGGGGCAGGGTGCACTGTTCCATGAGTGACGGCATATGTGCAGAAGAACATGTGCCCCCGTGCTCGCATTTAAACTGCAATGTTGGCCAGAGTAACCGGCAGTCCATTGGATAACATAGGCTGGCATCTGACCACTGCTCAGATGTCCATCTCTGCAATGTCCAGCTGAATCCCCTTGTATTTGGTATCAAACACTGTGCTTTTTAACTCTGAACATGATGCCCATCTGTAGGACTAAAAAAACGATGTCCAGGTGGCACCCTTAGAGGGAGCCCACCAAGTTACAGAGTCCTATACTGTTTTGGCAGGCTCTCCTGAGCTTCTGTCGCCACAGACAATAGTCTGACCTCATGCTGGTGGTGAAAGCACCTTGGCAGAACATAAGAAAAAGGGCCTGGACAGGAAGGAGTTCAAAGCTCCTCCCTCCCAGGCTGGCTAGTGAGGGGTGGGGCCTCAAAGGCTTTCCCCACCTTTGACGTGCCAAGAGCTGTCCCCTCAGCAGAAGACATTAACGATTCATCGTTCAGAAAATGCTTTTACTTGAAAAAGTAATTTACAGCGCACAGCTAAAGCCTACACAGAGGACCAAAAATTACAGTTATCACTTGAGAGGCAGTACTTCTCAGAGGCTATATTTAGTTTCTTACAACACATGATTCAAAAGAAAATATACTCTGTTTTTCAAGAGCCTGTATGGTACAATCTCCTTTAAATGTTTCCAATGCTCTAGATACAACAATAAGTCTGACAAAATAGGGTTGTCTCTTGACTAGTCGGATAGCTACCTTTGAGTCTGTCAATGTTATGTTCCCCGCTACCTTGGCCGTACACTGTGCTACTAAAGTTTGATGTTTGCTGGTTCTTCCTTAGGCCCAAAGCTCAAACCTGCCACCCATACAATTCACCAATCTTCATGGAGGAAAAAGCTGAACATCATAGTTACGTCCCTTAGCAGTAAGCTGTCACTGGGGCTTCTTCTTCTGGTGGTGAAACATCCAGTCACAGTTATTAATCATGAACCAGCCACCACAAGCAACTCTTGGAATCTATCCTTTAAAGGTGACTAGAGTCACTATCAGAGTACTAATAATAAAGAGGATATAGTGCCCTCAAGCAAACACAAAGTCAAGAATAAAAGGTGCCTCACTACAGGTCAGGCTGTAGAGAAACTAGGTACAAAAGACATCCCACACGTCGTGGCAGTGCAGATCGTTCCCTGGGCTAAGTCCAAGTCTTCCTGCGCAGATCCTCAGGGAGTTCCTCTTTTAAGCATCTTTTTTTTCTTTGCGATGGGTTATCTTGAGGGCCCTTTTCCAGCAGTCAGTGGAACGTTTCCATCAGGGTGGTTCATGGCAGCTTCTCCTAGAAGGGTGCAGAACATCCAGATTCCTGTTCCCGAATCTAGCAAAGGGAAGTTGGAAGTCATCAACCCTAATTCTGACATTGGGAAAAAAAATTCATTTCAAAATGTTGTGGAATCCCCAACACTGTTCGATGAGAAATCCTAGCACATTGACTGTGAGTTCTTGTTTCTTTCTTATACTCATTTTCCAGATATGGATTGTGGATTTCACAGGCCCAAGCCAGGAACTGTTTTTTCAGCATTTCCAATCTTTTTATGTATTCCTCACAGCCACTCAAACCACAAGGTTTGTCAGCAAAGTTAGACAAGGAGTTTCAAGTCAGAAAGACATAAAACAAAGGCAAAAAAGAAAGAGGGAGAGCATTCCCCATTCAGCTGCATCTCAACATGCTAAGGGCAACACCTCCGGGAAAATATCAAGCAGGAGGTGTCAAAGACTGCCACTATACTTTAAAGGAGCTCCTCTATCACCGATGCTCCATACCCTAGAGTCCGGTCTACTAATACAAAAAACAAAAATCCAAGGAATGCTTTGGGGGAATCTACAATTTAAATTGCTTTCTGGCAGGCTCAAGCCAACCTCCAGCTTGGTACCATCCAAACAGATCTAAAATCCTTTCCTGGTGGAAACAGTCAAACACAGCGCATATGCTCTCTACT
Source organism: Pleurodeles waltl (assembly GCF_031143425.1). Classification (NCBI taxonomy): domain Eukaryota; kingdom Metazoa; phylum Chordata; class Amphibia; order Caudata; family Salamandridae; genus Pleurodeles; species Pleurodeles waltl. Next base: position 677,312,548 of record NC_090450.1, on the reverse strand, counting down.
TTTTTCTCTACACATACATAGTGTAAACATACATCCATACCCCACTTGGATGGAGGAGAGGGCCCAGTCAGATGGGACAGGTGACAACTGTAAACAGGAGAAGCCACTATGCAGGTCTCCCTGGGCAGCCAAAAGAAAACAGGCCTATCCGCAGGCATAATCAGTCACTACTGCCAATGCCATTCTAAAGTCCAGTATGATGGTAGTGGTTACGCTTAGAAAAGGAGGTGTGCACATGATATGCAATGTGGAGTACTGGCATAATTTCCGGAATTATGTGTAAAAATGGTAACAAGAAATTTCCAAAAGTACAGAAATTCTGCTGCAGCGATTAAAATTTCACCTTTTCCAGGAAAGGGACAAACAGAAGACTGCGGTGGCAAGCAATCCAACAAGAAGCTACAAAATCAGATTGACAAGAAAGTCAACCAGTGGTGAGCAACAGGCTGACCCAAAGCCCCCTGTAAATATTATTAATGTCTTAAGGTAGGTCTTCAATGACTAACAGCTATAGGTTGTCTGTAGGCGAGACATAGAAATGGTGATAAGTTTCATACAGTGTGATTAATTCCTTCAGCTGTAGTGGCCCATTCATCACTTTGATCTCTGTACCTCAAAATAGCTAGTTTGGGGGGCAGCTAAGAGGTGGTGTATTGTATTTTGATCAAGATTTCCCAGATAGCTATGCCTCAAGAGCACAGTTCGGGCCAACACATCATCCTCCAGGTCATCAATAGGTAGTAGCCTTCCTGGAGGAATACAAAGGAAAGCATATCATTTTTGGGATATGTCCAGGAACAACCGAGGCAATTACACATTCATTTGACATTGAGAAAAGTCGGAGAACTGGTCACAAGAGGTCACTACTCAATCCCGCTTGAAGAAACAAACGACTGAGTGCAGCAATTCAAGCAGCTGGTGCTTACTCTGGGCTGGAGGACCGACACCACTCTAAATTTTAGAACTGAGGATATGTGGGGAATCTCACTTTCAGGTAGATCACGTACTGCCAAGAGTGTCCCTGACAGAGTGTTCTGGCAATAGCCCCAATTACCTCCTAGCTGCTCCTTTCTATATCATTCTCCTCACTTTTCCAAAATCGCCCTCAGTAATTCCAATACTGAGCTCCACATACTCCTTTCCACTTATACCACACATTCACTCCATAGACTTGCCCATCTGCAATAGGCAAGTGGCCAGGTTAATGTTTTTACACTCTTTGCCTTCTTCTTGGTTACACAACAGCATCCCCCCCACTTCATTCTCAATCCCCCTATAAGAAGTCTAGGGTAGCATGCTATGCCAGTGAGGACACTACATGCACTCCTCCTGTTTAGGGAGGTTTGTGAAACCTTGATCCCAAAAGATAACAAATGGACCTCATCCTAACTTCACAAGTGGACCTTCTTAAAGGACTTTATAAGGTAGATGCTGCATTATTTGGCTCAAGACCTTTCATGTGCAGAAAATGGTGGCAATTTTTCAGTTTAAGGATCATTTGAATGTTTAGTCAATTCTGATGTAACTATAAAGTTATTTAAACAAAAAAAAACTGACTGGATGCATAGCCTGGTGGCAAAAAGTATTGCAGCCTTACCAAGTTACGCCATCGACTGGGCTCCTTTACTGGCTCACACAGTGCATGGAAATCATTGCAGACTGCTTGCACCACAGAGAAGACATACAGAAGAGGAGCTAGGCTTGGTAACACATCTGAGGAGGAAGCCATGGAGACTGTAACAGAGAAACAACCCACCAGCCCATGGTAACAACTAGATGGCAGGTGGAAGAAAGGAGCTGTGGGCCAGATGTAAGAAGCCTGCTTGCATTACTTAATGGTCTGAATCACGTTAAGAAATGCAAACTGGGCTTTTCTTATGTACAAAGCCCTTTAAGGAATCTTAATTGCAATTTCTAACCTGTAGAAATCGCAATATGTGATTCCCAAATTAGGAAATCGCAAATAGGGATTTCCTATTTGTGATTCCTATTCTGATGTACCATGCATTTCCTAAATGCGATTTGGGCATTTAGGAGATACAATTAGGTGCAATTTCCCTTAGGCATGTGTGTGCTCTGCAGGTGCACCACTATTTTTGGGGTGCACCAAGGGGGGCCATCCTTGGTTTTGCATTTACTAAATAGCGATTTCCTGATAAGAAATTGCTGTTTAGGAAATGCAAAACCGGCCCATTGACTCAAATGCAACGGGATTTCTTAATAGCGATTTCCTAATAGCGATTCTTACTTTGCAGGAAACGCCATTAGGAAATCGATATCTTAGTACATTGCATTTTTCATTTCTTAAATAGCAATTTGTATGAAGTCGCTATTTAAGAAATGCCAAATTGTATTTTAGTACACCTGGCCCTGTAGGCTGTGGAGTGGTGCCACAGGTAAGAGCAGAGTCTCACTACTCGCATAGTGTGGCCAGTGTTTGGCGACTGGGAAAGAGTTGAACACTGCTCTTCACAATCTTGAGTGAATACCTGTTAAATATGTGCTTATGAATTTGGAGCAGGCATAAGTGAACAGGCACAGTAGGGAGGAGCCATATGATACTGCAGCGCATTCCAAGGGTCCGAGAGAGGAGCCCACGCTGATGGACAACAGCACTCTGGTTGAAAGATGGCTGTTAAGGTTCAGAAAAAAGGGAAAACATGTTTATTTATTTTCAATCAAAGAGGAAAGAAGTTGCAGGAAGGAAGCAACAAAGGAGACGTCTGACAGTGATCTGGCCAAGTGACAGAAAGAGATGTTGGGTGCTCAAGACACCATTATAAAGAAATTATAGACAAAAAGGAAATAGCAGTTGCAATGCAAATACGGCTTGATAAGAAGCCAGATGCTGAGGTGGAGTGCGGCTCTGATAATAGTGGAAAATTAGACACTTTGGGGGTTATTCTAACTTTGGAGGAGTGTTAATCCGTCCCAAAAGTGACGGTAAAGTGACGGATATACCACCAGCCGTATTACGAGTTCCATAGGATATAATGGACTCGTAATACGGCTGGTGGTAAATCCGTCACTTTTCCGTCACTTTTGGGAAGGATTAACACCTCCTCCAAAGTTGGAATAACCCCCTTTATCTGGACAATAAGACAGACACACTCGAGACACACAAAAAAAGAAACTTTTTCAAACAGTGTCAATGCTATAATTCTGCTGTGCAGTAAGACAGAAATGACAAAAAATGAGCAGAAAATAGCCAACATCCACATAAAAAAAAAAATCTATGCTCTCCTCCTTTCTGGAGCGCATTGGCTCTGTCCAGGCTGGAGAAGGGGAGGTAGAGCCAAAGGTATACAGGCTGTCTGCTAAGGCGTTATGTTCAGATGCTCCATCTGACAACAGCCCAGTCACAGCAGTTCTTCCAGACAGATTGCTAGGATTCCATCCTGCAAGCAGCAGCTTTGTCTAGAGGACGCATGAAGAGGTGTTACAGGAGAGTGATACTCTTCTTGGATTTTGGAAACCAAGCAGGACAAATATCTGATACACATCTTCCGCAAGGAACTGCTTTTACTAGGATACAAAAGCAGCTGTGAGAAACCCAGTAAGACTGAAGGTTGGTATGCTGAAAAAGAGCAATTTTTTATAACACCGCCGTACAATACTTCATTAATTGACTTAGGCCAGCCACTTGATTTGGGCTTTCTATAACATGATTATCTCATGGAGAACCTACAATTTGATACCGCCCAGTTTTCTCACCAACTTGTCACAAGCTGGGCGACAGGGCTTAGAAGCGAATTAGATTACTGATGGTTTTGTAATCACCGTTTATGTTTGTGGCATGATAACTTCAACTCCTGTCTCCCTCCCACTTTATACTGCCCCCACCCACCATAATTTATTTCCTTAATTCTCTGATTACGTGTCACAGACGTCGAGTCTATTGCGATATTAATGAAAATGTGTGCCACTTGTAAATTTCCAGCTAGGAGTACTTTGTTCCTTATAAACAATATATGCAAATGTATGAAAAGTGTAAGGTATTTGTGGCATGGTGTGCCAGGTTCAAGACTTGGTCAAGGATTGTTTTATGTGTACTACCAATGACAAATCATGCATTGCTTATGCTCCTTTATTACCTGTGGCAATTCCAGAAGAGCCCTGGTCGAGGTTTGGCTTCACATCATGGGCCCATTTGAATTGTTAACATCTTCTGAAAGATATGTGTTACTTATGGTAGATTATGTCTCAAGTGGGTCTGCACTATGTGTGCAGGTGCGTGACTACCAGAATTGTGCTAGCCTTGCTTAATGAAGAGTTTGCTAATAAGACATGCCAAAGTGGCTGGTGACAGATAATGGTGTATAATTTTGTAGAGTTTCCAGAATGAACTGGGAATAACTAATCAAAAACGACCTTTTACACACCCTATGCCAGTGGTCTTGTGGGAGCCAATGAACTGTGTGGTAAAATCTTGTTTTCAGAAAGCAGTAGAGTTGAAATTCTCTCTCATGGTTTCCTTGGGGAAACCTGGTGGGCTCATTGTAGAACTGCAAACTGTGTGACTTTTAAATCACCTTTAGAGCACTTTAAGGGGAGAGTTGTAAACTCGAAGTTAAATACAGCCTGGTTTGCATTTGACAAAGGAGCTGATGTTTGGGGACTCTGATTTAATAAAGTACAAGTATGAAAGGTACCAACAGAAGTACAATGAAATGAGTGATTTGACACATTCTGCCAGGTGTGAAAATGGAATGTACGTGATCTTGTTTGGGCGACGAAACTTGGTTGGTAAAAGAAAATCGTCACCCAGTACATGGGCCCATTTACCATTGTGTCAATTAAGAAAAATGTGGTCACATTGGATTCAGAAGATACTTGGCGCATGTCTTAAGTGTGTTGACACAAGTGCAGAGTGACATGCTTTACACAATGAGGGATGTAATGGGAATTTTATGGGTATCAAAAGAAGTGTACCTCCTAAAATTGTGGATACAAGTGTTCATGCAGGAGCAGGTGAGGGTAACTCTAGATTGAGGAGGATACCTGTTTGTTATAAAGATTATGTTATGACTCAATTCCTCTACATTGTGTTTGGTTTGCACCTTGTTTACCCACCCAGATGTGTTTTCTACTATCACTAGATATAGCTTCCTTAAGCGAGCAACTCTATGATGCCAGTTTCTCTTACACGAGATTACTGTTGGTGCATGATACTAGATGGTTTCTTTCCAGTGAATCAGTTAGTTCACCAAATTCACAAGTACATGCAATAGTTTTATGAGAAGCAATATAGTTGCCAACTTTTTCAGTTGGCTCCTTTGCCCAGAAAAATAATTTATGGCATTCCAGAACTCCATTTATTCATGGTCCAAGGTACTTTTCGATCATTTTGACAGACTTGTCATATACATCCACTGGTTCTACATCTCCATTTCGAACAGACCTCTCATCACGACTGATTAAAATTGCGACCCTCAATTCCTAAATTATGCAGTTATATGGCTTACTTCCTGACTGTAAAAATGTAACCCTTCCCCCCCTCCCAACAGCACAATTTAAGAACCAAAAAAGTTACTTCCGTCCTTTCCATGGAAAAATTGTGTCTCTTCAGATAAGAAAGCAGAAGCTTGGGACAAGTTGCTTCTTGTCATGTTGTCTGAATAGTAGCAAAAGTATAGTCCTCAATATCAGTGGTTGAAACAGGCCTAGAAAAATCATTAAAATGTTACTAGACCAGCAGGTTGAGTAGCTTGAATAATCTACTCGACCTAACTGTAATGTACTTGACTGGAAACGGGTCTCAAATTGTGTGGTCCTATGCAAATATTGTATTTTACAGTCACCTTTTTCTTCATTCTCACATGAGTGTACCTTCAAATATGCGAGTTCAGCATTTCTACTGTAAAAAAAAAAATCCTCTTTTCTTTGATTAGATACACTAAATGTTTGCTCCATGTATAATAAATATGGCCCACATATGGGGTGCACATGATCCATGCATGACTTGCCTCTTAGTTTACTAATAGCTTTGCCATCAGGGCAGGAGTGTTTCTCTGTTTATGTTTAAACACTCACCTTCAATAAAAATATTAATAAAGCATGATGTGGTAGCGCACTGTCATTTACAGAGAGTAATTTTCCAATAACTATCTAAAAACCTTCCCACTAACTTGCAGCTTTACTGATAAAACTATATTAGTGTATTAACAATAATCTGTGAAAATTGGGTTTCAGAAAACATTTATCATTTGCACATCACCGTTTTGACTTTTTTGTTATCATCCTAGTCAAATATTTTTTTCCATCACAAAGAAGTACAAAAAATGGTCTTTCACAGCTACTGAAATGTTTGTAAAGTTGACTTAGTTATTTAAATGTTATGTGTTAGGAAAAACCTGATACCAAAAGCCTTTCATTTCACATAGGTCAGACAGTTCACCTTACAAAATCCTGGAACTCTGCAGTCACAAGGAAAAGTAGTTGCACTGCAAGAAGACAAACTGACTTTTGACTTCTGTCTCTGAACACAGAGCAAATGTGACAAGAATAAGATTTAAAGGCATCTTACTTGCTAATTCAGTTTCTGACTGAACAGAACACCTGTTCTTTGTCCACTCACCAGAAGGGTAGAGTGGAATCTAAAACCACCTCGACCTCATAAAATAAAACTCGCCATAGTGAGTGGTGCAGTAGATTTTCTGAGCCCTGTGAAAGTTCCATTAATTCCAAATAAAAAAAAATCCAATATACTTGTATGTCTATGTAGCAAGGAGCAATGTCGCTCAATGTAGGAACTAAAAATAAAATCTACATGTTTCTTGTAGGTCTGACACAATTAGTCGGCCATTATTATAAAAACGCAAGTCAGTCCAATCCAAAATGTCTGCCAAAGCATGATGATGCGCTACATAAGCGTGATTGCATCAACAGATTAAATGTCAATTCAGTGTCACTGCTGATGCAGTCTAAGCACCAGAAAGCTTCATGTAACTTCTCCTTCACCACACAAGCAATCGCAACCATTTGCTGGCAAATTCAAATATAATCCGGTAATCTCAAAAACATGTGTTAAGGAAAATGCTGGTTAGAAGGCTTAAATATACAATTGTATTAGCCCAGAGCTGTGTCCTCCTAATAAAACCATTACATCCTAAAAAACATATATTAGTGGTTAAAATGAGGTGATGGGAAAGTGTAAATCAGGTAGGGAACCTGCAGCAAATAACCCTATCCGCTAGGCAAGCAGCAATAGTAGATGCAGAACTCCAGATGACGAAACATTCAAGAACAGCAGGAGGCTGCTTAATAAAAGGTAAACATCAAAAGTAAGCACACACATGACCTACAGACCCTGGCAACAGTAGAACAGACATCACTAGAACAGTACACTCATTTCCAACTGTGTAACAGTGAAACAATCATAGCAGGCAGGTACACATTCATGTTTATGATGTATGATTTGCCCATCAGTAGAATCATACAATCCTACAGTCCCTCTTCACTCCACCCAATGTCTAACCCCACTGCCTTTTGCACAGTAATATTCAAGGTCAGCCTCCCTCGTTAAACTTCAGGCCCCACCCTTCCAATCACACATGCAGTATTCTTGAGTGTACTATCAGAATATCAACTCTTAGATGTTGCATCCAGAATATACATTACCACAATGTTGTGGCGGCAAGCCATTAAAGATAAGTGTACATTCAGCATGCTTAATTCCATATCTACATATTATGCATATCGTTTAGCTAAGTTGGGGAGTTAACAATAGTAAATCTATACTATAGCCTTAAAACCCGCCGTAGTGGGCTCTAATGGCCATTAAAGGCCCGCTCCCGCGTTTCGGCTCGGGCCTTTAATCGCCGGTAGAGCCCACTACGGCGGGTTCGAAGGCTATTAGAACATTCTGCCACTCGGGGGCAGAATGTTCTATTAAATAATACAAATTCCTCACTTAGCCCAAGGGGATTAAAATCCCCTCGGGCTCCGTGAGGCTTTGTTCACAGCTGTTGCTGTGAACAAAGAGAACATTGGAATGTTGGTGCTCTGGGCTTTTACCAGCCAGTAAAAGCCCGGAGCACTCCATTGTTTTCAATGGAGCTGCCAACATTCCAATGTTCTAATTACCTATATATACTTAACAATATTGTTGATGCAATATTTTTGTAAGATGATGTCAAAGTTGTGACATACACCCCACTTACATCAAAAGTAGCAAAAAGTCAGTGAAATGCAGGAAGAAGCAAAACTTTAGGATTCTTCAGGCTAGTCTTCAACACAAGACTCCCACTTCTTGGGACTTCAAGAGCACATTTAGAGTACAGCTATTCTTTGGGGTCTTACACAAACACAGCAGCTTTACCCGATCCATCAGGGCCTGTAATTTAATTAACCCAACCCCCCACATGTATATCAACCACTTCCAACAGTAGAAGCCTTCATTTTAGCAAAAGGATGAGTGGGAGCCAGTGAAAAGTGATACACATATTAGCTGAAATATTTGAGAGGCTGATGAAACAGGAGCCACTGAATACATTTCACAATGTATGTAGCTGGTAACAGGCATATAAAGCTGGTGCACAATTCTCTTATGTAGTACTTTGTCAGTCTGTTTGTGACAGAATCAAGGTTGTAACATAAAGGGACCCAAGCCTGAGAGCTTCCAGAAGGCCATACTAATGGCAGTGAAGCACTATAAAATCTGTTAACGTAACAGATACAAAACCTATTGGTAGCAACAAGTACATAAAATAATACAGCTCTATGACTTGAGTGCCTGCTGCAGAGGCCTGTGCTCACAAGTTGTATTCCTGGTAGGTCCTGATCACCTTTTCAGTCTACTGAAATTGATAAGAGAAACAATGAAGTGTGTGCTGAAATCAGTGCTGAAGCACACAAATGAACAAAAAAAAAATAACTTAGTTAGTTTTCACCTATACATTAGTGATAACTAGTTAAAATCTTGCTGCAAGGGTAAAGAAAGAGACAGAGATAGATCAGCATGCACAACTTGTAATGACATCAGAAGTAAATACCTCACAGGTAGTGAGGCTATTAATGATAGCTAAGCATTTAAGAGATCCTTGATTGACGCCTGGTGCTATTCTACTTCTTTTTAGGTTGAGCTTTTGAGTGCTCTTATATATACTTTAGTATATACTTCTTTGTGGGCTTACTGCTTTTTATTGGTTTGGTTTAGTGTCCTTTATAAATTTCTGCTTGTTAGTGGTCAATCTTTCCTATTGGCCCTACTTTTCGATAAACAGAGCAGTTCCCTAGTACTTGTACCCTTCCTCTTGTCTCATTGTAGCATCTGATTAGGGACTACTTTTCCCTTTCTATAAGAGCATTTGACCAGAGCGCTTGATGTTTTCATTTTACTTCTTCCTTGCTCCCGTTAGCCTGTGCTTCGACTTCCGTTTTATGTAAACAGGTCTGTAATTCTTGTTATCTCCTCACATTTGCTGTGCCTTCAAAGACCAAGATCAAATGCCAGAAGCAAGGGAATATTATTTCTCTGACTTCAAAGTGAGAGGATTTCCCCATGCCCCAAACCCCTTCCGCTTTGCTGACTGTCTTTGTTTCCGGCTAGTGTAGACTCCTCCGAATGGCTGGTGCCTGCCCCTTTAACAATCCTTATACTCCGTTTAACCTTTAACTCTGCTTCCTTTAATTTCCCCATTGCCTGTAGCTGGAAAAGACCAGTTTTTGTGCTCCATTCAGAGCTGCTGCGACAGGGTGCTCTGCTGCTCGGTGAGCGCTTTACATGAGCACTAGTTACATTACACACTTTTAGATTATTATTTTTCGGCATGGGACATTAACATAATTTGCACAGAATCACACAATGTTAAGCCACCCCCAGTCATACTGACTAGAGCCATTTCATATCGATTTCATGCTGACTCTCTCACTCAGACCACAGATTTTGCCATAGCTTTTTCTTTCACGCTTGTTTCCAGCCACTTAATTATGGTATTTGAGTAGCCTGTGGTCACATCCTGTGTTGAGAGGAAGAAAACACACGATGTAGCTACACTGCATGCAATTGAACAGCCTGAGTAAACAAACTCTCGGCATACATTGAACAGGGGCTTTAAAGTTACAAAAAAACTATAGCAATGGCAATACAGAGCTTCTAGTTCACTTCACTAGTGAGAAAAAGGCTAAGGAAAGAGGTTACGCCTGAGAAATTGAATGCCAACACTCAAGCAGAAGTTATCTTTCATACCCTTCCTTCGTGGCTGTTATTATCGTGTGACATTTCTGCTTAAACCATCTCTCCTGAGAAACAATGTATGCAGTCAACATAACCATGAGGAAAGCAATCAACCACACATGACACTGGTAGCTCCGAAATTGTGATCTATGCAGGAATATGCTTGACTAATAAAAATTATGCATGGGGCTACTATTGATGCCAGAGAATATGGTGAATTTGTCTTTAATGTCATCTTGTGCAACATAATTAGCTCTTACTTGATGCATAATTAAAGCACTTTGAGCCTCACCAGGGGCAGGAAAGTGCTATATAAAGAAAATACTATACAATTAATCAGTAAACACTGCAACATAATTTGGTCCTCCATTACTCCAATGACCCGGACTATTTATACTACACTGATTGCATGTTTTATTTTAGCACACAACAGCCAAGATAATGTGGAAACTTCACAGATTTCTGCAGGTCGTGCTGGACCCATAGTGAAATATTAATGTCAGTGAGCCCGAACTCACTTAGTGGGCCTCTACCTGTACTATGAGTTATAAACCATCTCTCATTGCCAATTGCGTGGTGTAAATACTTTATTGGAAGTATCAACAATATAATTGATGATGGTAATAATAGTTATTATTCCCATTAGTAGTAGTGTTATTATTATTATTATTGCAATTAGATTTAGCATATGACATTGCAAAACAGGGAGTATTTCCATGACCATAAGGAGATCTCTTTGAAGTCTGTTTAACTCTGGCATCACTTGCAGAAGTAGATGAGGGTCGCCTTCATAAGGCGAGGTAAGCAAGCAGCACAAGGCCTCAAAAATACATTTTTTTCCAAGTCAGCAGCTCTGGCCACATCCTCCCCCATTCGGAGATGTGTAATGACTTCAAGGTTCTAATTCACACCATCATGCTCAATTTGTTTACAAGGTTAGTCCTAGTTAAGTGTTTAAGGAACAGGGTTAATTTATACCCACAAAGCTGGGAGCCTGAGGATGTCATCAGATCAAACAGCCCTGAAACATGACCCCTCCCCGCCCTTTCAGGACTGTTCTCCTCAATTACCGTTGATTGTGTCACACATCAAAGATACATGCTCTGATTTTCCATTATCCTTTTAAAGTTGCAGAACTTTTTTTGTGAACTGCTTCCTGGATACTGTGAATTTTATATACACACAAAACTGCCGGTTGCCAGTAGGAAGTTATAGTTAGTACCCTATTTCCATAGGGAAAGTGTTTTTTCACTTGCCTATATCTTTGGCGCTGTTTGGCGGATCTTCACAAATTTCTATTTTTGTTTTAAAGTGCCGGTAATTCTTGTTGTGCATGGAAAGTTTCAGGGCGATCCAACAACGGGAGCCGAGAAAAGTGGGGTGTTTTTTTTTTTTTTCTTTTTTTTTTTTTTAAAGGTGTTTCACATGTTGACTCCCATAGGAGTTTTCAAACACATCTACAGCTCGAAACACTGGACGGAATTACACCAAATTTGGCAGAAAGGTAGATTTTGTTCCACAGATTGTGCTTTTTAGGTCGAGCATAAGCATTCGACCTTGTGTATACTTTTAGTATACTTCTTATGGCTAAAAGCAAATTTGTTTGTTGGTTCCATTGTCCTTTAAAATGTCTTGCTCGCTAGTGGTCAGATCTGCCTTTTTCTCCTTTGCTGTGAAAGACTATTTTTGTAATTTCTTTGGTGAGCTCCTTTCACTGTGGGTGTTTTAGGATGGTAGCTGCCTGCATTTCATTGCAGCATTCCGTTCTTCCCATCTCCTGTCATGTCGCTGACATTTGTTTTGGCTTTATTCCAGTGCTGTCCTAGCTTACCTCTGGCTCCTAAAATAAGCTTATTTTATAAAAGAAACTCCCAGTCATTTAGCTCACTGCTCACAAATGCCACAATATGCCCTTTCTGGTAGAATGTAGCTAACCCTGGAAGCAATGATGTGAAACTTGCTTAGCCTCGCATTGCATCTTGAGTTTCTCTTTCCTGGGCCCATCCCTGTCAGCACTCACAACATCGCACACAGGGCACTGCTTATCTCCTTTTTTGGGGCCATACATTTTCTCAGTCTCCTCTGCTCATTGAAATGCGAGGCAAGAATGCTTGCAAGACTTTTCATTCTGTTAAAATAAAATTAAAATACATTTCCAGCCTTATTTTCCAATATCTGTTCAGATTTCTGATATCAGTAGCGCCACTGACTACCAAAACATGGCAGCAAAAGACGAAATTATGAGACAGTGTTGATGTTGTATGGAAGATAGGTAGATCTATGCAAAGGAATACACAGGGACTAGATCTTTCAATTTTCACAAATGCTTTTTTATTATACACTGTGTTCTCTTATCCAGTTTAGTTTGGTAGCTTCTCTTCATTTGTTCTTCTTTTCCCTCCTTATGGTGCCTCTTATTTTTTAGGAGACAGATTGTGGGTCCCAGGGTGGTTGTCAACCTCGGCCAGAACAAACAAGGAATTAGGTGAGTGATCCTCCCCTTTTTGGGGGTTAGAGGTTCGGGTAGGGATGGTTCCGTGGCCGGGGAGTTGGGCCGGTGCTGAGAGTTCCTTTAGTGCTCACTCTAATAGACCGCAACTTTGCTAGCCACATCCCTCCTGGGGCGTGGCTAGGTCTCTGGAGCGTGTCCTCTTCCTTGGGGCTGATCACCGGCTGTTTCTCCTCTCCTCCGTCTCCTCAGGCTCGGCCTCTGGTTTCTCCCTCTGCTCCTCCGAATCTCTGTCTCCGCTCGGTCCTCATCGCTCCTCTGGTTCCGCGTCTCTGTCGCTTCCTCTTGCTTGTTGTCGCTTTCCTCCTTCTGCATCTCCATCCTTTCTTGTTCCCACCGCTCCTCTTATTCTGGCGTGTTTACCACGAAAGTCAGAAGGACGTTCAGGTGGCGGTGTCTCTATGGTCCCCCTGTGGGCCCAGTAGGGTGACCTGCCTGTTCTCGAGGAGTTATCACAGCGCTCCAGGGCGGTCGCCCTGTTACATGTGGCAAGAAAAGTCCAGTTCAGAATTTACAATGCCTCTAACTCAAGAAAATGCTAGACTTATTGCAGAGCATATGCTTGTTGTTATTTGGTGTAAACCAAATCAGTAGTTGTTGAGAAATTTAAGGAAATCCAAATTTGTATATCTGTGGCCGCAATGACTTCGCAAATGAAGACGACTTCGTGCAGGGAAATACAAAGCTCTGATTGACTGCCAAAACTTCAAAGAGGAATTGTTGGCAGCCACCTTGGGACTGGGCTTCAGCCGAGTTCCACAAAAAAAAAAAAAAACTGAAAAAAAGAAGAAAGGCCAGGATAGGAATATTCTGAGCCCAAGCCTTGGTACTGGGGTCCTATAGGCAAAACAGCACTTTTTTCAAATAAGTTCTGCTGCAAACTCACTGCAGATTTGAAAAATAAAAAATAAAATAAAACAAGTGCGCTGTCCCATGCTTGTTTATACTAAATCCCCCAGGTGGGCCAGTGGGATTTAAATATATTATAAAAATAAGGGAGGGGGCACACGTGGCCCCCCTCCTAGGGCATTTTTATCCCCCGGAGCTCATGTAAAATATAACAGGGGTCTTTGCAGACCACCCCCGGCCCAGGAGACCGCCACCTTCCCGGGACAAATCAGAAAATGAATGTGGGGGTCAGAGTGCCCCCCCTCCTCCCTTTCCCCCCTCACTCAGATCTGGGGGCCACCACCTCTCCAGGGCAAATCATAAAATTACTGCGGGGGATTGCGTGGCTCCCTTGCAGACCTGTGGACTGCCACCTACCCAAAGCAATTCATTCACATTAAGGGGGTCGGTGCAGACCACCCCCAGCTCAGGAGACCTCCCCGGGACAAATCAGAAAATGAATGTGGGGGCAGTGTGCCCGCCTCCTCCCTTTCCCCCCTCACTCAGACCTGGGGGCCACCACCTCTCCAGGGAAAATCATTAAATTACTGCAGGGGATTGCAGGCCCCCTTGCAGACCTGTGGACTGCCACCTACCCGAGGCAATTCATTCACATTAAGGGGGTCGGTGCGGCCCCACCACCTCCCTGGGGCTAAATCAAAAAGACTCCATCGTGGACCCCTGGGGACCACCACCTACCTAGGGCTAAATCAAAACATTGGAGGGGGGGGCGCGGCCCCCCTGGTGGAGCCACTAATGGCCCTGGGGACTGCCACCCACCAGAGCCGGCTACTGCTATGTCCGGGCGTGCCCATATCCAGGACACAGCTGTTTGCTTTGACTTGGCAGGACCTTTGACAGCTCCTGCCAAGTCAGAGCAAACATTCTTCTTCCAGAGGGTGAAAGCTGTCAAAGCAGAGTTACAGTTACCTTAGGCTGCAAGTTATAGTTACTTGAAATAACTAACTAGAACTGCGGAATTTCTCTGGTTTTGTGCTAGTAAATTCAGACCCCCCACTATAACGTCCCTGTAACCTTTGGTTTTTTTTAAGTGAAAATAAAATTATGTATTGTATTCCCCACAAAAAAAAAAAAAACTAAACGTTATAGTTAGGTTCATATTTTACATGCACAAAACCATAGAAATTCAGCTGTTAGAGTTATTTTAAGTAACTATAACTCGTGCCCTAAGGTAACTGTTACTATTACTCGCACCCCCACCATGCATCAATAATTTTACTGCTAATTTTACAGTGATATTATCAATGATGTCAAAGAAGATGCCATGAGTGGTGTAATATCTGGGGTAATTAGCAGTGCATGGCGAAGGCAAGCGTTATAGTTACCTTAGGGCACAAGTTATTGTTACTTGAAATAACGAACTATAATAGCTGAATTTCTATGTTTTTGTGCATGTAAAATCTGAACCTCACCATAATGTACCTATAATATATATATATTTTTTTTAGTGAATTCTTAAGGTTTTTGTTTTATTTCCTAACTAAGATGTCCTTGTAACATTTGATTCTTCAGTAAATGTCCATGTTTTTTTTTTTTAAACGTTAACGAGGGGGTTGGATGAAGGTCCTGTCCTGGCGTTGTGTTGCCCCCACCTATGCTTGCTGCTCTTGTCCCCGCTCCTCCTTGCCATCCATTGTCCAAGTTCATGCCCCTGCTCCCTCATTACCGCCGAGTGGCCGTTGTTCTGCCACTGCCCTTCTCACCTCCCCTCAAGAGTTAGCTGGCTGTCCAATCAACCTCCCACCTACCCCTATTGTCTGAGTCAATGCACCAGCCCCCTACCTTCTGCCCTGCCTGGTCTGATGTGCTGCTACTGCCCTCAATTTAGCTTGACGTCCCTGACCACTCCTCCTGCCCTCTGCTGCACAATTGTATGCCCCATCACTTTCCTCCTGCTTAGCCTCTGTACTAAGCTTGCTGTCTCACCCCTCCTCCCCAGTGCCCTGCAGTGTCTGTGTGCATGCTTCGGCTCCCTCCTTTTTTGCCCACTATATTATGAAGTACTGGCGCTGCCCCTCTCATCTACTCTGAGTGTTCTGTTGAGCTGCCACTGCCCTTCCCACCTGTCCAGCATGGTCAGATGGCTTCTGCCTGTCCCTGTCACCTCTACCCTGCCTGTCAGAGTTTCATGCCCCAGCCCCTTCCTCCCCTCCTCCATGGTCCATTTTGCTGCCACTCCCTTCTGCCCTCCATGTTCCAGTGTGCTGCAACTGCTCCTCCTGCCTCCCTGTGTGGTCTGTTGTGAAGGCCCTTCCCTTGCCCTCTCTTGCCTGTGTCCAGCCTCTACCCCGCTCTTCTGTCCTCCATGGTCCTTTGTGTATGCACCTGCCCATACCCTCTTGCCCACCATGGCTGTTGTGCTACCACTACCCCTCCCGCTTACCATGCATGGTCTTCTGTACTGCGACAGTCCCTCCCACCTGCCCTAAATGGTCAGCTTTCTCCCCTTGACCCACTTCATCCTTCCCTCTGTAATCTGCATGTATGCTATTATAGTCTCACTGTTGCACTCAAAGGTGTGTTGTGCTTCGAGTGCCTGTCCCGCCTGCTCTCCATTGTCAGCTGGCTGCTTCTGTCCCCTTGCCGCCTGCCCTCCATTTTTCATGTGCAGGCCCCTATCCCTTTCCTGCTGCCTTGTCAGATCCGTTGTCATGCCCCTGCCCCTCCCTCCTGCCCTTCATTGTCCGTTATGCTGCAACTGTCACTCCTGTCTGTCCGGTATGGTCAGCTTGCTGCCTTTGCCTCTTTACTCTCTGCTCTCTGGTGTCCAAGTGCATGGCCCTGTCCCCTCCCTATTGTTTTCCATGGTCTGTTGTGCTGCACTGACATCCCGCTTGCCCTGTGTGATGTATTGTGCTGCTGCAACCCCTGACACCTGCCCTGTAAGGCCAGTTTAGTGCCCCTGTCCATCTCCCTCCTGCAGTCTGTTAACCCTGTCCACGTGCCTGCCCTAATCCTCCTGCCCTCTGTGATCCAATGTACCATACTTGCCAGCATTTTGAGCTTGTTAAAAATTGTATTTTGAAAAGGAATCATGGGGAATTGATTTTCCCCATTTACTTACATTGAAAAAGAAGACATTTCATGCAGGAGACAGATAAAAAAAATCAGAAGACTCCTGCCTGAATCGGGTCTGTTGGGATGTAAGGTTGGCCTGCCACTGCCTCTTCCTTATGCCCCCAATGTTATAATACCACAGCCTTTCTTGCCTATCCTACATGGTTGGTCTGTTGCTCCTGTCCTCCCTTAGCCCTGCCCTCCATGGTCCGTTGTGGTGTCACTGCCTCTCCCGTCTGCCCATCGTGGGTAACTTGTTGCCACTGCACCCTTCGTGCTGCACTCAATTATACCAGTCCGTGCCCCTGACCTCTGCCTCGCCACAGTTTTCTAATGAACAACTAGATTTTTAACATTCCATATTTATTACAAAAGTGAGGCATGCCTGACGACATCAATGTAATAAAAACTAATACCTAAAGCATTTCTTTTAAAAGTTAATCTCCCCATGCCTAAAACCAAAATTAATGGGTCCATGTGTAAAGTAACTGATGCTCATGTAAAGCACTCCAGTACCTTCAGTCATGTCTGCGCTATATAAAACTGCAAAAAACAATGAAGTATTTTGCACACTTCTGTCATTGGGCTTTACTTTGGCTACATTTGGGTGTTATTTGTGCTGCATTTGGGCTCTTTTTTCTCTTGTGGCCATTTTGGGAGACTTATTTATTATGAAGTTCCCTAATCTCCTCATTTACTGCTGTATCCTCAGTAGAAAATGCATTCAGTTTTCTACTTCGATTCCATCAAGATAGCGTTCAGAAGTGTCACACTTTTGGCATAAATTCAGAATGTTAGAACTCCACTTGCACATTAGAACTCTGTACAGAAGCTGCTGATCACTAGGGAGTTAACTGTCAGTCTACTGCTGGTGTTGAAAGTGCATGTTTCAGTCTGCATGTCTAATGTTTTAATGAAATAGAGAAGGGAGATATGAGAACTCAAAATGTGTCCTAATTGTTCTTTTTAAGACACTAACCATACTTCTATGATAAAATGAACCCCCTCATTTTGTTCCTTTCTAGCTTAAAACATTTAGGTTTTGCTAGTTAGATTTAATCAAGATGGCTCCAGGTGTGTCACAATTTTGTCATTAATAAGACTGCTAGCGCTCTAGTTGTTCTTTGGAACACTCTGGGAGGCCGCAGTAGAACACAAGGGAATCACCTGACAGGCTGCACCTGTTGGAAGTGCATGTCTAACAGAGAATGTCAGACTGAATTCTTATATGGCTGTGAAAGATAGTGTGAATTTACAGAAAAATATGCTCTCATGTTAGCTTCTGGAGCACCTTTCATAACCTCTACAGGAAAAACATAAGAAAACAGTTTTCTCTCAAACATCATTCATGAGATCCTAGCAGGGTAAATCACCTTAGATTAGTAAGGTACCATCAACAAATGGTTTATATTGTAACAGAAATTTGCTATCACCCTTTATATGTACTCCCTTTTGTGACTCTCAAAACCTGCCATTCACTACAAAGCATTTCAATTGGAGCTATCAAGTACATTGGTCCCAAGAGTGCTGCCATCACTTTCAGGTGCTGACAGCCAATCAGATCTAAGTATGATATCTGTGCTTAGAGTTTGCCCAGATATACAAATCTGGATTTCCTTTAATATCTGGGAAACTACTGAACGGACTTACACCAAACAACAACAAGCATTTACAATGCAATAGGTCTCGGATTTTCTTGAGTTAGAGATATTGGCATTGTAAATTCATAATTGGACTTCTGGCAGCATAAATTGGTCAACCTTGCCTCAATCTTGTCTATCCCGGCATATAATTCCAGTGGCCCAGCATTTAACTAAAGCACTTCCATTTACCAGCTTTCTCTATCTTAAAACCTATACAATTATCATATAAACCTTTATCAGAAATAAGCTTTTGGCATTAGAGTGTAATGCTCAAAACTCCATACCAAAAATATCATTTGGGACGGACTGGAGGGTGAAAGGAAAGAGGGAGTAGGGAGTAAAGATGGAGAGAAGAAGTAGCGTAGTAACGTTGTCATGGGCCCTGGAGTAAGAAAGAAAAATGGTTGACTGGAATTTCTGTAGGAAAATATAGCAGTAATTAGAGTTGAGTGAGGTCCGGAGGTCTCTGGACCTCGGTCCCACTGCCCCTGTTGCTCCATTGATAACTAGGCCACAGGAGAGAAAGTGGATGGGGCAGAAAAAGAGAAGCAAAGGGAATACAACAGATAAAAGTAAAAAAGAGAAGGGGTTGCAAAGAAATAAAAGAAAGAAGGGAAAGGAAATATGAGAAAATGAAAACAACTAAAAGAAGAAATAGAGCAAGTGGACAAAAGAAAAAAGGGACGGAAGCTAGCGAACAAAAAATAAAGAGGAAAAAATAATGAAAAAAAATGTGAAAAGAAAGAGAAAAATGAATATTAGAGAAAAAACAGAGATGGTGAGAGAAACAAGCAACGGAAGAACCAAGGCATGTATGTACTAACACATTTCCACAGACATAGAATGAGAAAACCACTTTGACACTTCGGGTCCCGACAAGTAACTTGTGACTTCCACATACAGATGGGAAAAAGAGGGATTTCTAGTAAAACATGAATTTACAGAAAAGGTTTTAAAAAAAATTAACAATTTTTTAAAAAAACACACCAGAGAAAGGAAGAAAGATCAGAAAACAAGTGAAAGGATGCATACTGAGTCAAAACAAAGAGCAAATAAAGAGACAAAAAGAATGAAGGGAACAGAAAAAATAGTGAAAGAATGAACGCCTGATGAAGAAAAAAAGAGGACCAAAACAAGGAAACAACCACATTTTTGCGAGTTTAAAAGAGGAGGTAGGAAAAGGAAGATGGAAATAAAAAAAGTAGTAGAAATAAACAGTTGAAAGAAAGAGAAAAACTGTTAACGTGTGGATTTTAAGAGCTGGAAAGAGAGAAGTGGGGGAGAAAGAAAACATTGAGAGTAAAGGAAAGAACGGAGTGAGATAGGTGAAACAAACCCTCCCAAATAAATATGTCAGCTAAGAATAGATTTAATTGCCCCCCCACCCTGTCCTGAAACAAAAATCAGAGTGTGGAACAGAAGGGGGCACTGCAGAACCGCAGGAGGGGCATTAGCGGAGTTGTATGTGAACCCCAATACAGCAATATTGGGGTGCTTCAGATCAGGAATGGGGGTATCGACAGAGCTGTGTCCCGGCCCTGTGCTGGAATAACAGAAAGGCAGTAGGTGAGGGATGAGAAAGAGCGCTGTGTAATTCCTCAGGGTTCAAAAAATCCACTGGACCACTGATTAGGTCCAGCTATTTTTAATACTTACTCTCCCTTCTGTCCCTTGACACTGAACAGGTGTTCTGTTCAGTTGAAAAGTGGAGGGGCAATAAAATATGCCTTTAAATCTTGTATTTATGTCACATTTGCTCTGTGTTCACAGACAGAGGTTAAAAGTCAGTTTTTCTTACATTAATTTTCCTTCTGACTGCAGAGTTCCAGGACTTTGTAATGTTAACTGTAGGACCTGCTGTTTAGAATGTAAAATAAAAGGATATAGCCATGTGAGGCTTTTCCTGACACACAACATTTAAGTCAACTGAGCAAACATTTAAAAATATATTTCAGTGGTTGTGAAAACACTTTCTTAATATTTCTGTGTGATGAAAAAAAGATTTTAATAGGATGAAAACAAATCTGAATACTTTACATGTTGATGTGCAAAGGATAGGTTTCCTAAAATCCAATTTTCAAAGATTGTTAATACACTTTATAGTTTTATCAGTAAAGATGCAATTTAGTGGAGAGGTTTAGACATCTCTTGGAAAGTTACTGTGTGTAGATGACAATATGTTACCACATCATAGTTTAGTAATATATTTATTAAAATCGAGTGCTTAAACAAACTGAGAAACACTCCTGTCCTGATGGCAATGTTGTTAGTAAACTGAAAGAAGTCCTTGGTTATGTGGGCTATACGTCATGGGTATGTGGGCTAGATTCTTGTGATGCATGCAGCAAACTTTAGTTTACTTAAACAAACAAAAGTGTTTTTTTGTACTGCAGAAATGCTGAGCTTACATATTTGAAGGTGCAATCATATGAGAATGAAGAAAAAAGGTGACTCTGTAAACTATTTGCCTAGCATCACACAATTTGAGACTCGTTTACGGGTCAAATCCATTACAGTTAGGTAGAGTAGATTATTTAAGTTACTCAACCTGCAGGTCTAGTAATATTTTTATGATTTTTCTAGCCCTGTTCCTGGTATTAAAATAATTGGGTGCTGCAGGTTAGGATTGACGTGCACTGATAGAGTTGTAGGTGGGCTGCAGTACTGGAATAGTAAGGCACACAAGGTCAGAAGTGAGGTATGTTAATGGAGATATGTGGGGAACCTAGTATTGGTGTGCCAAGTGTTAGCCTCAAGGTGCCTTGGTGAAGCTGCAAGTGGGCCCAGCATGGGAGTGGCTTTGCCTCTGAATCGCAAAAGCGAGGGGCATGTGTGTGAGCCTTAGTACTGAGAGGACACATGCACTGAATGTTAGAATTGATGGTTTCTGGAAGAGCTGTGGTGGTTTCCATCAACAGTGGCGTTGGGTGTTAGACTTGAGGTGCACTGGCTGAGCTGTGTTTTGCTCTTTTGGGTCTAGTATTGGCTTGGCAGTGAGACTGAATATTAGAATTGAGCTGCTGTAATGGAACTGTATGTCAGCTGGTCCCAGTATAGGAAAGGAGGTGACCTCGCCAGGGTAGAACTGAGGTCCGCTGATGGACCTGCAACAGAGGTCCTAGTACTGGAACAGCAAGGTGTACTGACTGTAAGAACTGAGGTTCTCTGGCAGACGGCATGTGTGGGGTTCTGGCATGGGCACAGCTGGGAAGCTTGGAGTGTGTGAACTGAGGTGCACTGATGGAGCTGCGCCCGAGGTCCCAGTACCGGAACAGCAGTGTGTACTGACTGTAAGAACTGAGGTGCTCTGGCAGATGGCATGTGTGGGGTTCTGGCACGGGCATAGCTGAGGGGCTTGGAGGGAGTGAACTGAGGTACACTGATGAAGCTGCGCCCGAGGTCCCGGTATTGGAACAGCAGTGTGTACTGACTGTAAGAACTGAGGTGCTCTGGCAGACAGCATGTGTGGGGTTCTGACACAGCTGAGGGGCTTGGAGTGTGTGAACTGAGGTGCACTGATGGAGCTGCGCCCGAGGTCCCAGTACTGGCTACAAGAACTGAGGTGCTCTGGCAGACACAGCTGAGGGCTTGGAGTGTATGAACTGAGGTGCACTGATGGAGCTGCGAGTGGGATCCCAGTATGGAGCAGAAGTGGCCACTGTGTCTAAGGATTGAGGAGCCCTGGTAGAGCTGGGTGCCTTAGCTATAAGCAATTACAAGTAATCTTACGCCCTGGGAACCCCAGGCAGGCACACTTGGTAAAGAAAATCCGAGCCAAGGAAGGGCGGGAGCAAGGCAGCTGAGAAAGGGTGCAGAAAGCCCACAAAGACCAAAGGTGAGGAAGATAGCCTGATTTATAGTCTTGTCTGCAGCAAAGCTCATAGCAAGGATGCTCTGCAAATGAAAAGGGAAGCTTCCCTGGACAGGAACAGGAAACAAAGTTTAAAAAAGTCCCCTACAGACCAGATAAACAGAACAATGCGAAATTATACAGTAGTTGGTGTGAGAAGGTAGCCTCTTTCTAGCCTTGTTACCCCCACTTTTGGCCTGTTTGTGAGTGTATGTCAGGGTGTTTGTCACTGTTTTCACTGTCTCACTGGGATCCTGATAGCCAGGCCTCAGTGCTCATAGTGAAAACACCATGTTTTCAGTATGGTTGTTATGTGTCACTGGGACCCTGTCACACAGGGCCCCAGTGCTCATAGGTGTGCATGTATATGTTCCCTGTGTGGTGCCTAACTGTCTCACTGAGGATCTGCTAACCAGAACCTCAGTGGTTATGCTCTCTCATTACTTTCAAATTGTCACTAACAGGCTAGTGACCAATTTTACCAATTTACATTGGCTTACTGGAACACCCTTATAATTCCCTAGTATATGGTACTGAGGTACCCAGGGTATTGGGGTTCCAGGAGATCCCTATGGGCTGCAGCATTTCTTTTGCCACCCATAGGGAGCTCTGACAATTCTTACACAGGCCTGCCACTGCAGCCTGAGTGAAATAACGTCCACGTTATTTCACAGCCATTTTACACTGCACTTAAGTAACTTATAAGTCACCTATATGTCTAACCTTTACCTGGTAAAGGTTAGGTGCAAAGTTACTTAGTGTGAGGGCACCCTGGCACTAGCCAAGGTGCCCCCACATTGTTCAGAGCCAATTCCCTGAACTTTGTGAGTGCGGGGACACCATTACACGCGTGCACTACATATAGGTCACTACCTATATGTAGCTTCACCATGGTAACTCCGAATATGGCCATGTAACATGTCTATGATCATGGAATTGCCCCCTCTATACCATCCTGGCATAGTTGGCACAATCCCATGATCCCAGTGGTCTGTAGCACAGACCCTGGTACTGCCAAACTGCCCTTCCTGGGGTTTCACTGCAGCTGCTGCTGCTGCCAACCCCTCAGACAGGCAGCTGCCCTCCTGGGGTCCAGCCAGGCCTGGCCAAGGATGGCAGAACAAAGAACTTCCTCTGAGAGAGGGTGTGACACCCTCTCCCTTTGGAAAATGGTGTGAAGGCAGGGGAGGAGTAGCCTCCCCCAGCCTCTGGAAATGCTTTGTTGGGCACAGATGTGCCCAATTCTGCATAAGCCAGTCTACACCGGTTCAGGGACCCCTTAGCCCCTGCTCTGGCGCGAAACTGGACAAAGGAAAGGGGAGTGACCACTCCCCTGACCTGCACCTCCCCTGGGAGGTGTCCAGAGCTCCTCCAGTGTGCTCCAGACCTCTGCCATCTTGGAAACAGAGGTGCTGCTGGCACACTGGACTGCTCTGAGTGGCCAGTGCCACCAGGTGACGTCAGAGACTCCTGCTGATAGGCTCCTTCAGGTGTTAGTAGCCTTTCCTCTCTCCTAGGTAGCCAAACCCTCTTTTCTGGCTATTTAGGGTCTCTGTCTCTGGGGAAACTTCAGATAACGAATGCATGAGCTCAGCCGAGTTCCTCTGCATCTCCCTCTTCACCTTCTGATAAGGAATCGACCGCTGACCGCGCTGGAAGCCTGCAAACCTGCAACATAGTAGCAAAGACGACTACTGCAACTCTGTAACGCTGATCCTGCCGCCTTCTCGACTGTTTTCCTGCTTGTGCATGCTGTGGGGGTAGTCTGCCTCCTCTCTGCACCAGAAGCTCTGAAGAAATCTCCCGTGGGTCGACGGAATCTTCCCCCTGCAACCGCAGGCACCAAAAAGCTGCATTACCGGTCCCTTGGGTCTCCTCTCATCACGACGAGCGAGGTCCCTCGAATCCAGCGACACCGTCCAAGTGACCCCCACAGTCCAGTAACTCTTCAGCCCAAGTTTGGTGGAGGTAAGTCCTTGCCTCACCTCGCTGGGCTGCATTGCTGGGAACCGCGACTTTGCAAGCTTCTCCGGCCCCTGTGCACTTCCGGCGGAAATCCTGTGTGCACAGCCAAGCCTGGGTCCACAGCACTCTAACCTGCATTGCACGACTTTCTAAGTTGGTCTCCGGCGACGTGGGACTCCTTTGTGCAACTTCGGCGAGCACCGTTTCACGCATCCTCGTAGTGCCTGTTTCTGGCACTTTTCCGGGTGCTACCTGCTTCAGTGAGGGCTCTTTGTCTTGCTCGACGTCCCCTCTCTCTTCAGGTCCAATTTGCGACCTCCTGGTCCCTCCTGGGCCCCAGCAGCGTCCAAAAACGCCAAACGCACGATTTGCGTGTAGCAAGGCTTGTTGGCGTCCATCCGGCGGGAAAACACTTCTGCACGACTCTCCAAGGCGCGGGGGATCCATCCTCCAAAGGGGAAGTCTCTAGCCCTTGTCGTTCCTGCAGTATTCACAGTTCTTCAGCCTAGTAAGAGCTTCTTTGCACCAACCGCTGGCATTTCTTGGGCATCTGCCCATCTCCGAGTTGCTTGTGACTTTTGGACTTGGTCCCCTTGTTCCACAGGTACCCTCAGTCAGGAATCCATCGTTGTTGCATTGCTGATTTGTGTTTTCCTTGCATTTTCCCTCTAACACGACTATTTTGTCCTTAGGGAAACTTTAGTGCACTTTGCACTCACTTTTCAGGGTCTTGGGGAGGGTTATTTTTCTAACTCTCACTATTTTCTAATAGTCCCAGCGACCCTCTACAAGGTCACATAGGTTTGGGGTCCATTCGTGGTTCGCATTCCACTTCTGGAGTATATGGTTTGTGTTGCCCCTATCCCTATGTTTCCCCATTGCATCCTACTGTAACTATACATTGTTTGCACTGTTTTCTAAGACTATACTGCATATTTTTGCTATTGTGTATATATATCTTGTGTATATTTCCTATCCTCTTACTGAGGGTACACTCTAAGATACTTTGGCATATTGTCATAAAAATAAAGTACCTTTATTTTTAGTATAACTGTGTATTGTGTTTTCTTATGATATTGTGCATATGACACTAAGTGGTACTGTAGTAGCTTCACACGTCTCCTAGTTCAGCCTGAGCTGCTTTGCTAAGCTACCATTATCTATCAGCCTAAGCTGCTAGACACCCTATACACTAATAAGGGATAACTGGGCCTGGTGCAAGGTGCAAGTACCCCTTGGTACTCACTACAAGCCAGTCCAGCCTCCTACATTGGTTGTGCAGCGGTGGGATAAGTGCTTGAGACTACTTACCACTCTTGTCATTGTACTTTTCATAAGAGAAAAATATACAAAACAAGGTCAGTGTATATACACATAGCCAAAAAGTTTTGCATTTCCTCTTTTCACTCTTTTCTAAGTGCTGAAAAGTACTTCTAAACTTTCAAAAAGTTCTTAAAAGTTTAAAAAGTTTTTTCTGTCTTTCCAAAAAGTTCTGAAAACTTTTTTTTCTCTTTGTCTATCACTTTAACTCTCTCTAAAAATGTCTGGCACAGGCCAAAAAGTTGAACTGTCCAAACTTGCATATGATCACCTTAGCTGGAAAGGAGCAAGGAGTCTCTGCATAGAGAGAGGTTTGAGTGTAGGGAAGAATCCTTCCTTAGAACTGTTAATTAATATGCTTAGAGTACAGGATAAGGCCATAAGTCCCCAATCTGTAGAAAAAGTAGCTAATGGTTCTCAATCTGATCCAGGGACTCCCCCAGGAAAAGGTTCAGGAAAGAAACTTCTCAGCCTGCCCATTACTAGACAGTCTAGCATAGTTGGTACAGAGGTTGAATCACATCATACTGATGATGTGCTCTCACATTATGCTGGTAGCCAAGCTGTTAGGGTGCCCCTTGTAAGGGACAGGTCTCCTTCTGTTCATTCCCATCATACCTCTGTATCTAGAAATGTCCCTCCCACCCACCCTGATGACAGATTGTTAGAAAGGGAGCTCAATAGATTGAGAGTGGAGCAAACCAGACTGAAGCTCAAGAAGCAACAGCTGGATTTGGATAGACAGTCTTTAGAAATAGAGAGGGAAAGACAGAAGATGGGTTTAGATACCCATGGTGGCAGCAGCAGTATTCCCCATAGTCATCCTGCAAAAGAGCATGATTCCAGGAATCTGCACAAGATAGTTCCCCCTTATAAGGAGGGGGATGACATTAACAAGTGGTTTGCTGCACTTGAGAGGGCCTGTGTTGTACAGGATGTCCCTCAAAGGCAGTGGGCTGCTATCCTATGGCTATCATTTAGTGGAAAGGGTAGGGATAGGCTCCTTACTGTAAAAGAAAATGATGCTAACAATTTCCAAGTTCTTAAGAATGCACTCCTGGATGGTTATGGCTTAACCACTGAACAGTACAGGATAAAGTTCAGAGAGACCAAAAAGGAGTCTTCACAAGACTGGGTTGATTTCATTGACCAGGCAGTGAAGGCCTTGGAGGGGTGGTTACATGGCAGTAAAGTTACTGATTATGAAAGCCTGTATAACACAATCCTGAGAGAGCATATACTTAATAATTGTGTGTCTGATTTGTTGCACCAGTACCTGGTAGACTCTGATCTGACCTCTCCCCAAGAATTGGGAAAGAAGGCAGACAAATGGGTCAGAACAAGGGTGAACAGAAAAGTTCATACAGGGGGTGACAAAGATGGCAATAAGAAGAAAGATGGTGAAAAATCTCAAGATAAGCATGGGGATAAGGGTAAAACCAAAGATCCCACCTCAAATCTTAAACACTCTTCAGAGGGTGGGGATAAAACAAATTCTTCCTCTTCTTCCCAACCTGCACACATTAAAAAGCCTTGGTGCTTTGTGTGTAAAAACAGAGGCCATAGGCCAGGGGATAAGTCCTGTCCAGGTAAACCCCCTGAGCCTACCACCACTAATACATCAAGCTCTAGTGCCCCTAGCAGTAGTGGTACTAGTGGTGGGACTGCTGGCAACAGTCAAGCAAAGGGTGTAGTTGGGTTCACTTATGGGTCCATAGTGGAAACTGATGTAATCAGTCCCAAGACAGTTTCTGTCACACCTAGTGGCATTGGCCTTGCCACACTGGCTGCTTGTCCCCTTACAATGGATAAGTACAGGCAGACAGTTTCAATAAATGGTGTTGAGGCCTTGGCCTACAGGGACACAGGTGCCAGTTTCACTTTGGTGACTGAAAACCTAGTGCCTCCTGAACAACACATCATTGGACAACAGTATAAGATTATTGATGTCCATAACTCCACTAAGTTTCTTCCCTTAGCTATAATTCAGTTTAGTTGGGGTGGAGTTACTGGCCCTAAGCAGGTGGTGGTATCACCTAGCTTACCTGTAGACTGTCTCTTAGGTAATGACCTAGAGGCCTCAGGTTGGGCTGATGTAGAGTTTTATGCCCATGCAGCCATGCTGGGCATCCCTGAGGAATTGTTCCCTCTCATTTCAAGTGAAATGAAAAAGCAAAGGAGAGAAGGCCTGAAAACTCAGGATCCCTCTCCATCAACAGGTAAAAAGGGTATCACAGTATCCCCTAACCACCCTACCATTCAGGATACTATTCCTGTGGTGGGAGAAACCTCTCCTGGGGTGGCATCTGTTCCAAGGGAATCATCAGCTGGCAAAGCTGGACTCCCTGAGGTGGAAGTAACTCTCTGTGGGATAACTAACATTGGTGAGAAAAACAGCACCATTTTAGTTAACATGGAGCATCCCTCCAACCCTCCCAGAGAAACTTTAGTGCAGAAACCCTGCACTACCTCACAACACTTAGGACAGCATCCCTGCCCTAGTGTGGAGCTCATAGGACAGCATCCCTGCCCTGCTCCAACTCAAGAGAAACAGCATCCCTGTTCTCTCTTCCAGCCAAATGGACAAAGTTTTTGTCCAGCTATGGCTTTACTGAGACAGCATCCCTGTCTGGCATTTCCATCATTACAAATAGGTTCAGTGGATAATTCCCACTGCTCTAAACTAAAACTTACTGATAGAAACTCTGAAAATACATCTTCACATTGTTGCTTAGCTAAAAAACTTCAAACAGGGTGGTTTACATCCCCACAGGGAAGTAACCATATAGTGGATGATAAAGGGAGTAACCAGTCTATTGCAGAGCTACTCTCTACTTATCACCACTTAGACAATAAAGTCTCAACTGGCCAAGGTTAGCCTTATTGTCCTTCGTTTGGGGGGGGGTTGTGTGAGAAGGTAGCCTCTTTCTAGCCTTGTTACCCCCACTTTTGGCCTGTTTGTGAGTGTATGTCAGGGTGTTTGTCACTGTTTTCACTGTCTCACTGGGATCCTGATAGCCAGGCCTCAGTGCTCATAGTGAAAACACCATGTTTTCAGTATGGTTGTTATGTGTCACTGGGACCCTGTCACACAGGGCCCCAGTGCTCATAGGTGTGCATGTATATGTTCCCTGTGTGGTGCCTAACTGTCTCACTGAGGATCTGCTAACCAGAACCTCAGTGGTTATGCTCTCTCATTACTTTCAAATTGTCACTAACAGGCTAGTGACCAATTTTACCAATTTACATTGGCTTACTGGAACACCCTTATAATTCCCTAGTATATGGTACTGAGGTACCCAGGGTATTGGGGTTCCAGGAGATCCCTATGGGCTGCAGCATTTCTTTTGCCACCCATAGGGAGCTCTGACAATTCTTACACAGGCCTGCCACTGCAGCCTGAGTGAAATAACGTCCACGTTATTTCACAGCCATTTTACACTGCACTTAAGTAACTTATAAGTCACCTATATGTCTAACCTTTACCTGGTAAAGGTTAGGTGCAAAGTTACTTAGTGTGAGGGCACCCTGGCACTAGCCAAGGTGCCCCCACATTGTTCAGAGCCAATTCCCTGAACTTTGTGAGTGCGGGGACACCATTACACGCGTGCACTACATATAGGTCACTACCTATATGTAGCTTCACCATGGTAACTCCGAATATGGCCATGTAACATGTCTATGATCATGGAATTGCCCCCTCTATACCATCCTGGCATAGTTGGCACAATCCCATGATCCCAGTGGTCTGTAGCACAGACCCTGGTACTGCCAAACTGCCCTTCCTGGGGTTTCACTGCAGCTGCTGCTGCTGCCAACCCCTCAGACAGGCAGCTGCCCTCCTGGGGTCCAGCCAGGCCTGGCCAAGGATGGCAGAACAAAGAACTTCCTCTGAGAGAGGGTGTGACACCCTCTCCCTTTGGAAAATGGTGTGAAGGCAGGGGAGGAGTAGCCTCCCCCAGCCTCTGGAAATGCTTTGTTGGGCACAGATGTGCCCAATTCTGCATAAGCCAGTCTACACCGGTTCAGGGACCCCTTAGCCCCTGCTCTGGCGCGAAACTGGACAAAGGAAAGGGGAGTGACCACTCCCCTGACCTGCACCTCCCCTGGGAGGTGTCCAGAGCTCCTCCAGTGTGCTCCAGACCTCTGCCATCTTGGAAACAGAGGTGCTGCTGGCACACTGGACTGCTCTGAGTGGCCAGTGCCACCAGGTGACGTCAGAGACTCCTGCTGATAGGCTCCTTCAGGTGTTAGTAGCCTTTCCTCTCTCCTAGGTAGCCAAACCCTCTTTTCTGGCTATTTAGGGTCTCTGTCTCTGGGGAAACTTCAGATAACGAATGCATGAGCTCAGCCGAGTTCCTCTGCATCTCCCTCTTCACCTTCTGATAAGGAATCGACCGCTGACCGCGCTGGAAGCCTGCAAACCTGCAACATAGTAGCAAAGACGACTACTGCAACTCTGTAACGCTGATCCTGCCGCCTTCTCGACTGTTTTCCTGCTTGTGCATGCTGTGGGGGTAGTCTGCCTCCTCTCTGCACCAGAAGCTCTGAAGAAATCTCCCGTGGGTCGACGGAATCTTCCCCCTGCAACCGCAGGCACCAAAAAGCTGCATTACCGGTCCCTTGGGTCTCCTCTCATCACGACGAGCGAGGTCCCTCGAATCCAGCGACACCGTCCAAGTGACCCCCACAGTCCAGTGACTCTTCAGCCCAAGTTTGGTGGAGGTAAGTCCTTGCCTCACCTCGCTGGGCTGCATTGCTGGGAACCGCGACTTTGCAAGCTTCTCCGGCCCCTGTGCACTTCCGGCGGAAATCCTGTGTGCACAGCCAAGCCTGGGTCCACAGCACTCTAACCTGCATTGCACGACTTTCTAAGTTGGTCTCCGGCGACGTGGGACTCCTTTGTGCAACTTCGGCGAGCACCGTTTCACGCATCCTCGTAGTGCCTGTTTCTGGCACTTTTCCGGGTGCTACCTGCTTCAGTGAGGGCTCTTTGTCTTGCTCGACGTCCCCTCTCTCTTCAGGTCCAATTTGCGACCTCCTGGTCCCTCCTGGGCCCCAGCAGCGTCCAAAAACGCCAAACGCACGATTTGCGTGTAGCAAGGCTTGTTGGCGTCCATCCGGCGGGAAAACACTTCTGCACGACTCTCCAAGGCGCGGGGGATCCATCCTCCAAAGGGGAAGTCTCTAGCCCTTGTCGTTCCTGCAGTATTCACAGTTCTTCAGCCTAGTAAGAGCTTCTTTGCACCAACCGCTGGCATTTCTTGGGCATCTGCCCATCTCCGAGTTGCTTGTGACTTTTGGACTTGGTCCCCTTGTTCCACAGGTACCCTCAGTCAGGAATCCATCGTTGTTGCATTGCTGATTTGTGTTTTCCTTGCATTTTCCCTCTAACACGACTATTTTGTCCTTAGGGAAACTTTAGTGCACTTTGCACTCACTTTTCAGGGTCTTGGGGAGGGTTATTTTTCTAACTCTCACTATTTTCTAATAGTCCCAGCGACCCTCTACAAGGTCACATAGGTTTGGGGTCCATTCGTGGTTCGCATTCCACTTCTGGAGTATATGGTTTGTGTTGCCCCTATCCCTATGTTTCCCCATTGCATCCTACTGTAACTATACATTGTTTGCACTGTTTTCTAAGACTATACTGCATATTTTTGCTATTGTGTATATATATCTTGTGTATATTTCCTATCCTCTTACTGAGGGTACACTCTAAGATACTTTGGCATATTGTCATAAAAATAAAGTACCTTTATTTTTAGTATAACTGTGTATTGTGTTTTCTTATGATATTGTGCATATGACACTAAGTGGTACTGTAGTAGCTTCACACGTCTCCTAGTTCAGCCTGAGCTGCTTTGCTAAGCTACCATTATCTATCAGCCTAAGCTGCTAGACACCCTATACACTAATAAGGGATAACTGGGCCTGGTGCAAGGTGCAAGTACCCCTTGGTACTCACTACAAGCCAGTCCAGCCTCCTACAGTTGGTCCCTGCTCCCACACAGAAGAAGGACAGACAAACAGGCATGACTGACCACTAGCAAACAAGGATTTTTAAATGACACTGAAACTAACAAATTAAATAGCTGGAATCCCACAGAAGAAGTATTCTTAAAAGTATGCAAGAGGTTGTATGCTTATGCTCGACCTAAAAAGGGTGCTTCCTCAACCAAAAGCTATCTTTCTGATAAATTTGGTGTGATTCCATCTAGTGGTTCAGGCTGTAGGCATGTCAAAAGACTATGGGAATTAACATGGGGAATACACCTTTTTTAACCCCCTTTTTCTTGGCCCTTGCTTGATGGAACATCCAGAAACTTTCTGGAAACCTTCCATGCACAATAAGACCCTAGAGGGCACTTTTTCTGGAAAACTTTGTGAAGATTTGTCAAACGATGCCAATGATATAGGCAAGTCAAAAACGCTTTTTCTATGAAAACTAGGTCCTAAAAATAACTACCTACTGGAGACCGCCAGAAGGTAATATATACTACAGTCCTGGCAGGGCTGTGAATAAGGCTGATAACTGCAACTCCAGTAGTTTAAACAGGTATGTGTGTCCCCTAACAGTAGGAGGACGCCATCCACTTCTGCCCATCCGCTGTTTATCCTAGACTGGTGCCCTAAATCTAAAAATCGCATCACTGCCACTAATTTCATTTCAAGCGATCTCAAAGCTCTGGATTTTCGAACTGTGGGGTGGGCATCTATTTTACTTACTAACAGCTTACACATGTAGCAACGTGGGGGGACTTTATATGTTTTCCCCAATAACAGCTTGCATAAGCAGCAACACTAACACTAGGCTTTACGCGCATTCTCCTATTTAAATCTGCTCACTTTCAGATTGTCTGACGAGAGTGCAGCCACAATCAGCACAATTTGAATAGCTCCTTGTATGCATTTAAATCTCCATTCTGCTGCCTCACAGGGAATGTTTGATGTTTTGGTGTCTAAACACCTAAGCGTAAGCAGGCTAAATCGACAGAGAAAACATCCGATTTCTGTAAAACTGCAACAAAGGGATGGAGCGCTTAATAATTTATTTACAGGTCCCAGCTACATGTTGCGAGACTAGTTCCACAATCTAATGGGTCTAAGGAGAGCAGCACTCGTGGCCTTTTCAGATTATACAAAGGAAAATCATGCACAGGAGAACTAATAGTGGGGTTACTGGATGACACCACGTCACCAAAGCACCTTGCTTTCAAAATTAGGCTTTGATTGCACCTACCAGTGTATGCTGGAAGTCATAGTTTCAGTCATGTTGAACTGAACCAGTTTCACTTACACACTCAGAGACAATGACTTGTAAAAGAAAAGCCAAGGATGAAAGTTGTGTCCAGCCATGATAGGGAGTAATTTGATAGCCCTAACTACCCCCCCTACAAGTGAATAATAACAAACTACAAAAATAAGAGGCATGTACACAAGAAACCACTCTTAATGTGACATATCAACCAGCTAGCAATAGAATAGTGCATTGTTTTTGCAAATATGGGTGCTCAACCATTCGTGGCCTCTGATGCATTTCTTGGCCTCAGCAAGTGAATCTGTGAATGGCTATATCACTCTGTACAATGAGCACTAAAATCATACATAGTTTTGGCTTTTTTGCAAGGCTTGTAGAAGTCTATAATTGCTCTCTAATAGGTTTTTCACAGGACAGATGAGTCTACCCTGAGGGTCTGTCATTGACCCAATGCCGGAATGCACAGGGGGTTTTCTCCTGGGGTGTAATATGCTCTATTTACGAAACACAAGCCGGTTCTTCATATGTCACTTCTAAGGTAAATGGACGCCAGATGATTTAAATTTTGTACAAGGTACCTCTACGGCTCTAACAAATTTTCCTTAACAAATCAACGAGATGCTGTATGTGATGCTTTAATGAATATCATGATATGAATATGTTAAGAATGGTCCAGTAATGTGCCGGTACTGAAAATAAATTTTAGTTCAGATAAGCCACCAAATATGGCTAGTGGTGGTACTGCTGAGATCAACATAAGAAAAAAATAGTATACTCTGTGCATCCTGCCAAATTCATTTGTAGAGCAAGTTTTGAAACCAGACACTTTGTATTGCTGTCAAAAGGGTAATATCTGCCCCATTTGTGATTTAAAACTCACTGACCAAGGCATAGGTCATGTCAGACTGCAACAACAAATATACCAGAACATCTATCAATAGCAAGAGAGCCATGCCAACCCCCTGAAACTTCACTGAGGGTGCTCCATGTTGTTTTATGTTCTACTGGTAGAGCACTAGGACTTATACAAAGCGTTTTAAAGATACAGATCGAAAGTATAAATAATTTAAAAAAGAAAAGCAAAATTCATAGAACCGAGAACTTCAGTTATACTTCATTGCAAAGCCTACTTGGACAAACATAACTTGTAGGTTTTCCTTTCATAGTTTCTTTTTTCTCCTTGAACACAGGAATAACACTGCCCAAGATACACAACACAAACCTTTTTTTAAGAAAACATCTACAGTACTCTCAAAGAGATCGTGAATAGAAGTGATTCTTGTGAACTGTAAGTAGTTGCCATGATTTGAGAAACGTTTGTGCTCATATAGTTTGGTTGCTCTCTCCTTCCACCTTTGCTTGTTCTTAGCTACTTTTCCTTTTAAAGCCAATTCTTCATGTCATTCTCAGGGTACTGTATGTGGCAGGATTTGAAAAAGCACATTTCAGCAGCAACTGAGATGATCTTACTGATCCAAACTAGAGTAACACCATTTTGAATTAGGTTGAGAGAATATGTGCAATGGTAAGCGTGGGCCTGATTTAGACCTTGGTGGACGAGTTATGTTCTGTATCATGGTGAAGTATTTCACTCCCACCATGGTGAGGGTACTCTGCCCGCCAAATTTAGTGATGCACGCCAGCGGACATCTCTTTCATTTACAGGAATCACCGTCACATCAGTTTCTCTAAATGCTTTCATAGTCTGATGGATGGCTCATCACATGACGAAGCTGTATTTCAAACTTCCAATATTTGTTTTATTTCCAAAAGCAAAATCCCAAAATGTGATTTTGTCACTGAAAAATAAAGAAAAACAATAACCCACTTGCCATGGCAGTTTTCTACCATGGTATGATGTCATTTAGCACTGCCCCTTTACAGTGAAAACTAGCCATGGGTTTGCCCACTCTAAACAGGGCGGGTGAACATTTGGCCAAATCTTAGCTGGCCCTCATTCCATTTAGCCGTCTGAGGTGAATGTAGGCAGTGGATACAGAGTAGTCGCAGCTGTCTAAATACTGACGTTCTTCCCGGTTTTTAATGAGGCAGACAAATTTTGCTTTGGCGGTGAGTGTACCTACGTCGCGGTTGCAACGGATTATCCTCTCCACCAAAGTCTAAATCAGGCCCCCTGTCATTTATGAAAGGAAACATTGGAACGATAAAAGAAATGCACAAGAAATAGCGCACTGAGAAATAATGGGTGAATAGATGGACATGGGCCAAGAACATATCCCAGTTACATAAAACCATTTGATCTTGGCTATGTTTTTAATGTGCAAAACTCAGTCAAAACTAGAGTAAATACAGATCATAACTATGAAACCGATGGTAAAACACAGAGACGATAACCTCTTCACCTTTGCAACAGAAGGATTCAAAGTGAATGCAAACTCACATTAAAACACAAATTATTTTCATGTACACCAGCGAAGCTCTACTCCCACAATTTCATTCCTGATAGGCGTTACAGCTAACTAATTCAACAAGACCTCAAGAAGAAGACCCTGGCCAACTGCCCCATACTATGGTGAATTGTCTGTTAGTAAACCTCGTGGCTATCTTAATATTAATCATTGAAATATGTTTTTAAAAAGTTATGGTTAAGATAAAAAATTAAAAACCTCACAAAAAGTTTATTGTCACCACCTCCACCTCCACACAAACTAAAACCCTGCTTCTTAAGGCCAATATTTGGCAGGTGGTGTTTTAGTGTCACTGGTGGCAATAACTATAACAGGCCAATTTCATTTTTTTAAAATATTTAACCATTAAGTACTTCGATGTGTATGGCTTCCAGATTCGAAATCTGTGCAAATTAAGTGATTTTTTCTCCTGTCTGTCACGTCTCCACAGACCGGATATAGGAAGAGGAAGGAGAGCGATGCTCTTATGTGATAAGCCAACCCCTCTCCTACCAATGGCGAGAGAGGGCTGTAGTCCACATAGGCTGCAGCTCATCTGGCCAGCTCTCAACTCTCGCACTGACAGCAGAGAGCACAGCATTTAGTGGGGTATGATGGAAAGGGTTTGATATCCCAGAAGATGATGAATGAGGAAGGCAGAAACCAGGGATTTTTTCGTATTTTGGCAGGGATGGGAAGGATACTGCCAATGGTGGCTGTGGAAGATTTCAGCACAGCAGGTAATTTTTCTGGGGTTTGGACAGGGATGAGAATTCACTGCTGATGGTGGTGGGGAGGGCAAGGGAAAACATGTATTTGTTTTTATTTGGACAGGGGTGGATACTGCATAGGGTGGTTGAGGATGGGGCCTGGGCACTAAGTTTTTTAAAATGTATTTTTTTTTTTTTTTTTTTTAATATTAAAGGAGGGAGCACATGGCAGGACACCAGGTATACACTGGCAGGATAAAACAACTTACTTGGTGGCATACGCAACAACACAACAAAAAAACTACCGTAGATGGATAATTATCAAAACGCCGAGGTTGCTAACTTCAGCTTTCAAATAATATCGCACACAACTCAAACTTGCTCTGGTTGTCCAGCTAATGTTATTTAGAACATATTGGTGTAAAACACCACCAATACAGGCAGATATCCACCTATAATGTTGTATAGTGTGAACATTATATGGAAACGTGATCATGGATAAGATACTAACTGCCTCAGTTTCGACCTGATGTCTGTCAGAGACACAGAACAATGCGAACTTCTGCGAGTGTGCTCTGTGGAGTAGACTGTCCAATACAGTGGTGGAGACAAGGAGCCACAGAACTTCAGGTGCTGATATGCCTTTTATTTAATTAAGGTGTTTTCATCAAAGTACACACAGTAGGTGTGAAGCAGGTGGAAGAGTTCAGTTCCTTTACTTTAATGTTTCATGAAAGATATTTCAAATGTGAAACAAGCAACAGGTCTCGCATTTTAGAGTTCGAGTTAGAACTATTGGCACTGTAAATTCATAACTGGACTTTTCTTGCCAACCACATAAATTGGTCAACCCTGCCTCATAATTTCATCTTTTCCTGCCATATAATTCCAGTGGCACTGCATATAACTAAACCACCACACCACCATCAGAGTGACTATCTGCTAACACAATTCCCCCAAAAAAGACACAAGAGAGCCACAGAGAAGAAATAAGCTAGAAGGGTCACCCAAACATATCAAGTGTTCAAACAGTCCTAGTGTAGTAAAGATGTTAAGCTGGCCTGAATTATGGTTATAACTGTAATGAGGAGAGATTATTAAAACATATACCGTTAGAATATAAACCTTTATCAGAAATAAACTTTTGGCATTAGACTAATGCTCAAAACAGCCCTAAAGGGCCTAATAACAAAAAATATAATTTGTAAGAAACATGGTCATGTAACCATATTTTTAGCGGGGATAACCTCATGAAAATAACAGGAGATAATTGTGCAGTGTAACCTTATATTTAGCCCCTAGAGAGTGTTTTTAGGGCTAGCAGTACTACTGCAATGATATTGCAAATAAGGCATTTAAAACAAACCTTATCCCAGCTGTAAAACAAAAGTTCTAGCCATGAGAAAGCTTAAAAGACACTGAATGGTGGGAGGGGTTATTATTTTGGGTTCCCCACTAACCCAGTGTGGGGACACAGAGATGATGTAGACAGAAAGCTTTCGAAGTTGGTCCCATTGTCCTAAGACCACCACAGGCTGAAGTATGAGAAAAAATGTTTTGTAAAAGTAATGCCCTGCAAACCATTATGGGGCGAGTTTTTGTGCTGGAAATACTGTAAGGTGTTAACTGCAATGCTCAGAACAGCCCCTAGAGGACACCACACTAAAATAGCATTTTGAAGACACATGGCCATGTAACCATACAGTCAGCCCTTAGAGAGCATAACCATATAAAAAAAAAAAATGGGAAAAAGTAGTCCAGTGTAATCATATTTAGCCCCTAGAGGCGTAGTGCATTACACATTTTCAAGACTAACATGACTATTAGAATGATATTACAAACAAGGCCCAAAAAATATAAATTCGAGCTGTAAAACAAAAGTTCCAGCTATGAAAGAGCTTAAAAAGTTAAATGAATTGTGGTAGGGGTTATTATTTTGGAGTACTCAGTAACAGTGTGGGGACCCAGATATGATGTAGACAGAAAGAGCACATTGTGGTCAATGTTTTGAAGTTGGTCCCTTTGTCCTACAGCCACCACAGGCTGAGTTATGACCAAAACTGCTGTGCAAAAGTAATGCCCTGCAAAGCAATATGGGACACGTTTCCGTGCCACCAATATATTAATATGACTGTAATGCTTAGAACAGGCTCTAGAGGACTCCACAATGAAAAAAGCATTTATAAGAAAACCCCTAGAGGGCATAACCACACAAGAAAATGGCATAAAATAATGCAATGTGACCATATATCTAGCATAGTGTTTCAGACATTTCCAGGAGTAGAAGGCCTATTGGAATTATATTACAAAAAAAGGCCCTTAAAACACAAGCTATTCCAGCTATAAAACAGAAGTTCCAACCATGATAAAGCTTAGAGAGACATTAAATGGTGGGAGGGGTTATCATTCTGGGGTCCTCGCTAACCTAGTGTGGGCACCCAAAGGTGACGTAGCCAGGAAGAGCACGTTGTTGTGAACCTTTTGCAAAGCATTATGGGTTGAGTTTTCCAAGTGCAGTGAATACTGTAGTATAAGCTCTCCCACCGTGCCGGGAGAGCCGCTTTCACTTTGAGGATTTCTGTTTTGCTGTAAAGCATTTACCAATTTCAAGTGTTTTAAGAGGAGAGCCACAACAATCTGCAACAATCTGAGCAGCCCACCAAAAGCGCTAATCGAGTTCACATTGTTGTGCCCGTTTGCCATTTGAGCATCATGGCCGCCATGTAGCACGAAGGGGAGAAACAAAAAAAAAAATAGTTCGCCCACACTGAAGTATATCTGCAATCGTGCAATAATCCATGTGCCAGGGTCAGTCTCCAAGGCATGAGTTGGGCATGGTTAAAAGCCCACAATTCTTATAACAGGTCAAAGTGCTATCGGGCTTGACCTAAAAATGAAGTTAGCATTTCAAAAGAGGGAGTGCATCCTTTAAACTGTGGTGCAATATTTGAAGATTTGTAGTAGTTGAGCACCCTTGTTCTTTCCAAGTGTCAAAAAGAAAAAGGGGAGGTGGGAAGGGGTGGGTAGATATATCCATAGTTCAAACTGCTGCGTCCTGTCAAGACGTCTTCTCACTGTTGTACTAAACATACCACAGCCCTCCTGAGAAGGGCAGATACTGTTCATTGATTGCACAGCAGCACTGCAGAGGAATGCTTGTAATTGCCATTTATAA
Source organism: Pleurodeles waltl (assembly GCF_031143425.1). Taxonomy (NCBI): domain Eukaryota; kingdom Metazoa; phylum Chordata; class Amphibia; order Caudata; family Salamandridae; genus Pleurodeles; species Pleurodeles waltl. Next base: position 677,273,564 of record NC_090450.1, on the reverse strand, counting down.
TACAGAATCCGTTCAGAGAAGTACTGCTCCTGCCTCTTACATGTCTGGTAGTCCTGACAAGATGTGTAGGAAAGGTGCCATTCAAAGTACGCAGGGCGTGTTTGAGTGTGCAATAATAATGCTGAGTCGCTTTGATAAGTTCCTGCAGTATTTAGGACGAGTAAACTCGCCATGAACTATTAGATCCCTTTCTGCCTGCACATGCCCAAACGGAAATAAATTATTTTATTTTCATGGCTATCAAAACAGATATTGTTATGTTTTTTAGTTGATCTTCGTCTTGTGTATGTTAGGCATGATCTTTATGTATGAATTTAAGATTTTGTAGAAAACACTTTAAGTCTATGAGTGTTTATGGACTATCGTAAAAGTCATCGGTCTTAACAAAAAAAAGTCCATAATTCAATGAAGAAGGCTTACTCAAAGGAGTAATGACAGAGAGCATTCAACCAATAAAGGCCAGATTGCTCACTCTGTTTAGAGTTCCTCGTTTAAACACTTGTCTAAAAAGCACAGCTTTCCCCTAGATATTTTACATTTTGGTTGGTCCCTTAGGGCCTGTCCTCCTTGTTTCAAAGATGTGCACCATGTCTGCATTTGTGCTTCCACCTTACATTCTTTTTGCAGTGTTCTCTGCCAGGCTGGTATTCGCTTGTAAGCAGTTTTTTGAAGATAGTTAAGGCACTTTTCACAAAACGCCTGTGAATGGGTTATAGGAATCTAAATTCCATCCCATTCGCTTCACTGAGAGACAGTGCAGGCCCTTTGCATTGTGGGTCACATGATTCCTATTCTGAGGTGAAGCAAATCCTGCATGCTTTGATTTGAATCTGCTGTAATTTCAGTCTGGTTTTATGGAAACCTTTGAGCTATTCACAAAGCATTTTAGAGTATGTAAAGTGTAGAACTCTTGCATGTCTAAAATTGTAATATTTAGGGAACATTCATATACAATTAATATAAATAGAAAGAACTGCATCTCCTTCGCACTTCTGCTAATAGGGATCTGGATGCTTCAAGGATGATTCACAAAGGCATGCAAGAGTATGTAAAAGAGTATTATATGATAATTACTTCCCATATAAGTGCATTTGTGAATGCGCCCCTAAGTTGTACCACAAAAGTCCGAGCATGCAAATGTCAGGCCCAGATTGGTTCACGTGGTAGTGCGAGTAAAGTAGCAGCACAGTCATCCTGTGGAATCTTAGCTGATAGTTTGTAACTCCCACCACATTACTTATGCAGGGGAGGAAGGAGTAGAAAATCAGACCCTTTAATATATACCTGTTCTTAACATTTTGAGATGAATGTGCAGGCCCTCCGAGAAGTCAAGAACAAGTGAATGGTTATAAAGTGACTGAAGTGCTCTCAAACAGGTTTCAAAAGCATAAAGATGTCAATCTGGGTCTTTGATATTCCCTGCAGATGTAGATGAATTTGTACATTCAAAGTGTGAAGTGGTTCTGTTTGGTATTCTGGAGCATGGGGTGCCTGTCGATGCATTAAACATAAACAGGGGAAAATGTAACCATGAGGTACCTCACATTTTTTTTCCCGATGCTGAATTCTAAGGTTAGTTTAGCTACACTTCACAAAGAATGCATTTATTAATTTATGTGCCGCTCCATATATTATAATTCATTCATGTAGTTGATTCAACAGAATCTAGTAATCCATTTTGTCAAAGCTCCCTGTAAAATAAAACACTCGGGTTAATAAACGTGACCAGGGAGGAAGTCATCTCTGGTGTCTATCAGGACTCATTCAGAGGCAGGTCTGAATCCAGACTTCGTTTCAGGGGAAAAAAACGTCAAATTCCATCAACTTTGATATGTGGTACACTCATTTCCAGTATATTACTTGGATACAACATGTTTCGCGATTGCCTTATTTCAGAATCGGCATTTTAAGTCAGCATTGGCTTTTTTGGGAGTGAGGCAATATGACTAGGAAATTGAAGGGATTTATTATCTTCTAGATATCAAAAAAGAATATCCAAAAATGCAGTAAACCACATCGACACTTTAAATGTAGCTGCTCTTTCGATCACCCAGTGTTCGCTCACTGGTGCAAAGAAGGCAAAAGAGGGAGGCAGGTATGAAGAGGGACTTCATAGAAATGGGTTTTCGTGGGCTTGGCTTGCTGAATAATGTGTCCCACATATTTTCACTTTTTCCCAAGGAAGAAGTTTGAAAGATCCTTGCAGAGCTCACTGGACAACAGAGTGTTATTCATGATCATCAGGTCAACTAGTTCGAGGTGAAATCGGAACAGCTCGGGTGTCGGGCTGGATGTGTTCATCATCTATTAAAATTTAGTGTCGATATTTGCTCATATTAGGCTCATGTTAACTTCTCATGGAGCTGAATAAAATAATTAACCATCATAAACATGTAACAAAAACCTATTTGCATGATTTCATAGTAGAAAATTTGAAACTCGATATGGTTATTCACTTTTAGATACTTGAGGCCATGTACCATTTAAAATTAATTGTGTTCACTTCTATTTCTTCCATTCTATATTTGTACCTGTTCTTTCTCGCATCCCTACAGGGCCACATTAAGCCAGGTAGTCACTCTTTTCACAGGCTTACGCAGCTTATTAAATATGTATTCTATGTATTTTTCCACCATATTTTGACTGTAATGAACTAGACAATATTGATTTGTGTTCTTTCACAATCGGCTCATGTTCAAAAAGACTAGCAGTCTGCTGAATTTAAGAAGTTACTGTTTACCTACATGACAGCACTCTGAAACACACACACTTTCAGCTTCACGTCCAAACAAGCATTTGTAATGCAATAGGTCTCGCATTTGTAAGAGTTAGAGCTATTGGTGTCGTAAATGACAACGTCTTTTACCTATGTGTTTTGGTTTGGAGTGTGGTGGATGTATGCCAGGTGCCACAGCAAACCTCCACGGCCTGTCACTGCAGAAGAGAGGGCACAAGGTTGCTATCTTGGGAGTGTTTTTGCCTCATTCCTACAGTCTCCCTGTGATCTTGTACACAGGAGACCAGAGGGTGATGGGGAAGCTCTCTGTGCCTGTGACAGCGACTGTGGGGGGTATTTGAGGTGGGGCCTCTTCGAATGGAAAGCAGTGCTATTCGAGCGTGGTTTTAGACAGCGCTTCCGGAAGTGGCATCTACAAGATTGCAGTCGCTTTTAGGGGACTGTCCAAGTCATGACACCAGTGAATTCTGAGAAGAGGAAGTGACAGAGTTTGCTCCACTTTAATGCCCTGCGATACACTGCTGCTCCTCTCACTGTACACCATTGTGTTAGCTTCTTTGCGCTACAGGGTTAGGAAAATAGCTGCTTCTACTAACTGAATTCTATTTGAAGAGGCCCAATTTATATCCAAAGGCTAGATGTTTTTTGTTATCATGCTTGAGGCTGTGAAGTGCTTGGGTCTGGAGTTACGACTCCTCTTCCACCATTCGAGACAACACCTTTCGCCATCTTTTTGCCTAGAACTAACCTATGGGCTTGATTGGTGACCCTCCGGAGGTTATCAAGAGCATGTGCCATCGCTAGTGTTAAGCTCTACTCAAGTCAGTTGGTTAATGCACCTACTGCAGAGGTCTTGACAGAACGAGAATATTACAGATTACAATCCTGACATGGCTTTATTACCTCTTCATCTTTGCTAGGTCGATGCAAATGAATGATAGCAATTTTGTTAAGAATGGCACCTGCTTTGCAGTGCTGTGAAATGGCAGAACCTGTATTAGTAAGCACTACATATTTTTTTAAAATAAATAAAAAAAACGTGATTCCCAGAGTGCCCCAACACGAACCAGACAAAGAACCCTAGGAGAGAAGGTGCACTGTAATGGCCGGAGCTGCTGACTTTGGAGCTGTGGAACACGGTTTGAGTCTCTGCACCAGCTTAACATCCTGTGATTCTGGGCGAATCACTAAATCTCCCCATGCAACCAAAAATGAACATGTCCTTGTGTAATGTAACAGTGGTCATATGAAGCGCTGTAATACCTTTGTATCGAGTTCGCACTAACTGAACTCAATTTGAAAAGGCCCAATTTACATTAAAAGGCTAGATGTTTTTTGCTATCAAGATTGAGGCCGACTTCTTTTCCACCATTTTGGAGACATCAGCTTTTGCCATCTTCTTGCCTAGAACTAACCTTTGTGCTTGGTTGGTGCCCCTCCGGAGGTTATCAAGAGCACGTGGTATCCCCTAGTGTTAAGCTCTACTCGAGTCAGTTGGTTAATGCACCCACTTACGAGGTCTTGACAGAACGAGAATGTCATAGATTACAATCGTGACATAGCTTTTTTACCTCTTCATCTCTGCAAGGTCAATGCAAATTAATTATAGCAATTTTGTTAAGAATGGCACCTACTTTGCAGTGCAATGAAATGGCAGAACCTTATTACCAAGCACTAAACAAAAAAAAAAAACAAAAAAAAGGTATTCCCAGCCTGCCCTATCACGCACCAGTCTAAGAACCCTAGGGGAGAGGATATGGAGTATGGGCCAGAGCTGCTGACTTTGGAGTTGGGGAATACGGTTCGAATCTTGGCGCCGGCTCACAATCCTTTGATTCTGGGCAAATTACTTAATCTCCCTTTGCTAAAAGAAAATTAATGTGTTCTTGTGTAATGTAATCGGTGCTCAAGTAAAGTGTTCCAATACCTTTGTGTAGAGTTCGTACTACATAAAACTGCCAAAAAATACATAAATAAGACCACGCAGACCTCACAAAGAAACAGCAAGATGCCCGACAACAATAAAGAGGAAATAAAAGCTTAGGGCCATGCGACACGAGGTGGCGAGGCAAAAGAGAAAAATAGTGTGCCACACTATTTTACTTGGCGGATCGTGCAATAATCCAGGTAACAGGATCAGTCTCAAAGGCGGTAATAAACGGCGGAACGTAAAGCATTTGCCAACGACTTCAAAGGCTTTTTGAAGGGCAGTCCCAGAAACCAATGAAAGTGGTGGGTGTGACATGGGCGTGGTTAAAGCCCACAGAATAGGTTACATGTCAAGAAGAGCAGCGCCTGCACGCTGCTATGCTCAACCTCAAAAAAGGTTAAGAAATATCTCAGAACGGGTTGCTTACAGATAAACTGAGTACTTTTTAAATCAGTAGAAATTAAAGATACACCCTGCGAGCACTAGTGTGCTGTTTGGAAAATTAGTATGATGTGTCAGCTCATAGGCTTTCCCTGTCCAGATCTGTTGAACAGCTAACAATGCCAACAAGCAACAGAAAATTATAGGTATTAAATCCTTTGTAACTGGGGCTCGATTTAAAAATACCTGTGGGGTGGGTGGAGAATCACACTTGTCTGTGGACCACTTGGGGGAAAGTTAACCCCTTCCTTCCCTACAGCTGAATAAATTCAAATAGTATACAAAAGTGTTCTTGGGGCAGTGGAATGCTGTGGACATTAATTGCCTTCCCAGAATGTCCTGTGGTAGTGATAGATCTTGGTTTTATTCTGGACGTATGTCTCTCTCCTTTATTCCCCTCCCGGATATATTTTATATGGTATGTTTTCTCCTGAATCTTATTCATTTATACATTTTCTTAAAGTGCACTTGACCACAGGGGTATCAACATGCGGTGCACTCTGACAACATGAGATGCATGACATATAACCATAAGACCAGGACAAAATCCCAAGGCTGTGTGAGAATGGGTGAAGAAAGACTGGATATTTGTCTGAACCAACAGCCGCTCTTTGACGCAGATTCATCCTTGGCACACATGGTGTCTCCCCAATTGAAAACCCAAGCTAGATCTCACAACAGATCTCAGATGTGCTTCTGTGGCTTTCAAGATGTTTCGCCCCGCCTGCAATCTATCGGCATGATGGACTTGATGGCTGGGGGTTCTCCGGACTCTTCAAAGCTTGACAATATTTTCCTGAATGACTGTCTGCCCTCTGGGGGCTACCATGGCTTCCCAAATAATCTGATAAAAATTGCGTATGGGGCTGAGGGAGCAATGGTATGGGGGCGCAGTAGGTGCTCATCTTATCCGTTACCCACCAGATGCATGTGACCACCGTTTGTATCCCTGCCTTTATTTCAGAACAAGTGTTTCTTAGTTTGTTTTTCTCTTTTTCTTCTCAACTTATCATAGCAACTTATCATGTTATGTGTTGTTTGTACCGGTATGAGTCAGTGTATATCATATGTATCAACAGACACATTAGTCATATTATACCTTTAGGATGATGAAACAGTATTTGGCATGATAAGGGCTCTGAAAAAATGAGGACTGACAAAATTATACTACAGATTTAAAGATAATGGTATGAGCAATAAACCGGGACTCGGCCATAACTTGACAAGTGTTTATGTATGGATTCCTTTACTTTGACGCATGTTGTTGCCTCAATAACGGGATGTGAAGTGATATGAGATTTGCATAGATATAATGCAGCCTGATGCAGCATATAAAAGATGAGGCAGCGATGGATAACATTAATTGTTATGAGCATACTTAAAGAAACATAGCAATACTTGGTATCTGAACAATGAAGTGGAAACTTCAGTAAGAGTGCCAAGGCTTGGGTACAGGCTATATTGATATATGTGCTGCATCCCCAGCAGTTTGGTAGCACCAGCTTGTGTGCATATATTACACCATGGCTATATAGGCTTCAATCGGTTCAGAATCGAGGGCACCCAGCTAATAGAGAGGGTTACTAGTGGCAGCGTTAAGGTGACGTTCATACCACTGTGTAGATACATAGACAAAAATACTCATAGGTCATGAAGATAATCTAACATAAACATGCTGACCAGGTTGAGTCCAGCTGGGGTGAAATACATAAGAATGTAAGAACAAAGTATAGGTAGAGGTTAACCATGTATATTAATCTCCAAGAGTGTGACTATAGGAAAGCGTCCAGTCCCTCTGAGCCGATGGCCCCCATAAATGATGCATAGCTAGGTAAGACAGAGGTATTTTCTGCATGAACAAACACTGGTCTATGAATAATGAGTGGGCTTGACTGGCATGCAGTTTATCACTATGCTGGGTGGGTCATCACCTATACGTGCACTAGTGTGTGAATGAACACAAGCACATGTGCTGTGTCCAGTAAGCTGATTTTAATATAATCTTTTTAAGTAACTCTAACATCCTACAGGTTCATGAATTTAAATAGGTAGGGCAGCTTTGTGCCTTCTTTTATTTACCATCCCCTTAGTAGGAGGGAAAGGTAGGTTGGGAGGTCTTGATACCTTGAAGAAGGCAAAGTGACCAGTTAGGCAGAGTGGAATTGGTCAAAACACGTTGGCAGAACAGAGGTGCCAGAACCATTGTATTCCTGATAGGCATCCACAACCTTTCTTTTAATAATGGTGTGTGTTCCCACTGAATAAAGTTATTTGTGTTAAACCTCTACATTTTTACTTAAACTGGACCTTCAGAATTGTCCAGAACAACTCAATATGTAGGAGCTCCCGAACATGGTTGAGGTCTCCCTGGTGGTATTGTTCTACCAAGGTGAGAAAAAACGCAGACGATGACGCATGTTACCATTAGATGGGTGAGATGTTTTTTCCTAATATATTAATATTCCCATGGGAGACAGTAGACTAATCTGCCAGAGAAAATATTCAGGCTTTTTATATTCTAAGGTGTAGAAAATAAAGGATTGGTCACTTCCCTAGACGTGCTTTGGGACACCTTTAGGACTACTCTTCGCATGGATACCATCAGTTATCAAGCAGGAAATAAATAAAAATTACTGTCACCAGCAGGAAGTGCACGAATTGGAAGTCCAAATCCTCAAATTAGAATACGGACATTCACTGATGCCCTACCAAATGGGAACCCACTGCTCGCTTTACAATTGATGTTGGGCACAAAGCGACCTGTGATTTTGACAAAGTATGAATGATTACTATACTAACCTCGTACTCAGAGGTGACCACGCCTGACACTAGTGCTGTGAATGTTTTTGGCAGATCTTCCTATTCGCCAACTCTCAGAGGCAGAAAAGGTCTCCACAGAGGGAGAGGTCACTAAGGAAAAGTTGGCAGAGGCCCTGGCCAACTGCAGTCTGGTAAAGCTCAAGCACCCAATGGATTCCCAGTCAAATTCTTTACATTCTTTGGGTGCAAACTCCTAGAACCTCTGTTGGTAGTTCTTACGGAATCAGCAGCAGACTTGCTAAAGTCTTGGCTAACCATCTATCAACGGTGATCCACTCGTTACTGCACAGGGTCCATAGGGCTCCATGCCCAATCATGCCATCAGGCATACTTTTTGAAGCCTCCACAATGCACTGGCCAAAAGACTGAACGGACCCACTATGGTCCCCCTGCCGACTTTGAGAAGGCATTTGACTTCATGGGGTGGGATTATCTATTCACTTTATTGCAGCAACTTAACTTCAGCAACTTAACTTTGGTCCCATTTTTCTCAAACATGCGTGGCTCCTCTATGCGCAGTTCTCTGCTAGGGTCGGTTTGGGATGGGAAGTGTCTGACATAATCCCCACACAGCGCGGTATGCGGTGGGGATGCTCACTGTCACCTCTACTATTTGCATTAGTTATAGGACTTTTAACGGAGTGGATCAGAATAGATGTGCAGATGCTGGAATTCGAGTGGACTGAGGGAATGGGGGATAGCGTGGCACAATATGCAGGTGACGTTCATCTCTTTTCAGCGGTTCCTGAATGGTTTGGTACAAGAGCCATCCAGATCCTCTGTATCTCTGCAGAGATGAGCAGGCTTCACCTTAATAGTTCCAAGTCCTTTATGTTATTGGTGGGTGATCAACTGAAGTGTCTTGGGTGGCACAGGAACTTCTATGTGGTATAGGGTGGGTTTTAACAGCCCTTAAATAAGTATACCTTAAGCCTTCAATGTGCACTGCTAATTTTCTCACATATTACATCCCTCATGACATGTTCTATGACTTCATTGATAACATCACTGCAACATCTGAAATTACATCATTGGTGACAACTCTATGTAGTGTTGTTCCTGTCCCCTCTTCTTCCAATCCACACTTTCAGATTTCAGACAGTTTTTCTGTCTACCAGCAGTTTTCTATCCAAAGAAAGCACTGGGAGAGGAAGGAGCGGTGTGTCTATCCCACAGCAAGAGTCTATATGGATTTTCCTTAGCCTAAGAAAGCAATCCATACAGTGTCTGGCTAATTTATGTGTCACAGACATACACTTCCAACCCAGCTAGGAGACAGATATGATGTGAATTATTTCTTACTCTCCAGATTGCACCTGGCTTTTCAGTGGGATTCAAAAAGGCACACATCTACACCTGAGCGAGCAACTTGTGTGCCCTTTGGATATTTTATTATCCTGAGAAAAAAAAAACTAAAACAACACCTTGCTCCCCATTGGAGAGGAGACACAAAGAGACATCTGGGCACCTGTGAGAGGCACAGACATTGGGCATTGGTGGTGTAATAATAGGTATTTCACTTTTTCTTACTCAGATTGTCCCGTGCAGGTCAAACATTGGTTAAACAGTATTGGAATTTGTGGGGAACAGCAAACATTTTACCAACCAGAGTTCCCACATTTCTGCCAATTAAAACAGTACCTCATGTGTGGTTGGGCCTATCACAATGGGCAACAAAAGGGCAAATGTTTGATTGTGTGAAGTCGATACAGTGACACTGTGGCTTAAAAGGGTCACAATCTAGTCCTATCCCTGTCTAGAGCAACAGGTGTACCTACACATGTGAGGTACTGTTATTTTTATTTTTTTAGCAGAAGAGTGGGAACACTGGATTGCAAGACTGGCTCTGGTGCCTACGTTTTGGACAATGCAATCACAAAAGAAGGAAAAAATAATAATTCTACCAAATCTTACATGTCACAGCACTTTGAATTCTTCTGCGTATCTAGGTGGGGGAGGGGTGCAATAGGCTGCACTGTGTGATGGCTAAACCTGCATACAAATGCCACAGACATTCACCTACAATCTTCCCCATCAGAAGCATTCCCTTGAACGAGGGCGTGGCCTGATCTCATGGAAGATGGCGGGTCTTTCTTCAGCTCAAACCCGACAGACTTGCTGCTAGCTATGCTGCTTGCAGCCCATCAACATTCTTTCATCCTGCTGCTCAGCACAAGCCTCCATGACCAACCAAGCACCATACTATACAACTACAAGTACTCTTGGTGTGATTTTAACTGATGTGGTGGATGTGGTCAAGCATTCATTTAAGTGAGGGCATGGCCTGAGCTGATGGAGGATTACGGGTCTTCCTTGAGCTCAAATGTGGCAGATTTGCTGATAGCTATGTGGCTTGCAACCCATCAGCATTCCTTCATCCTGCTGCTCAGCACACTCCTCCATGACCAATCAAGCACCATACTATACAACTGCAAGTACTATTGGTGTGCTTTTAACTGATGTGGTGGTAAGCAGCAGACAATAACTCATCAACCACACTGGCAATGTGCTTTCTCCATTAACCTGATCTGATCCAGCTCTTCACCATCTTTGAACACCACACCAGTCATAGTGAAGCCCAACATTTACTGTATAAAGCTACGGCTCTGGTTTAGACTGGTTTGCACAGCAGACAATTTGACTCAGCTGCTTCTGTGTATGTAATGGCAGTCACTACCTCACTGAGGGCTCTACAGAGTACAAACTTTTGCACAGCGAGGGGGCTCTGCTCTACGCACAAACACATTCTCACACTAACAACCGTCTCTGCACACTAGGAACAGTCTCATAACACCAGGGACAGTATTGGTACACTGAGTGAAAATTCTGCACACCAAAGAAGCATCAGCACACTAAAAGCAATCTGTGTGCGGACACAGGGCAGACTCTACCACTATCATCTTTGGTGGAGATTGTAATAATCCTAAAAAAGGACTCATTGATAATCAGTCTAGATGTGAATTCAGTCCTCAAAAAGACAACAGACAGGCAAATTCTGTAAAACATGAAGTAGAAGATACATTGAAACTAGCTAGCCCAAGTTCCAGAGAACACACTTTTCCCTCTTTCCACCTCCAGAATTACTCCCACATTGACTACTCCTTGTTGACTCAGTCTACTTGCATAATATCTCAGAACCCAGTATTAACCCAATCCTAATGTTTGGGTATTTGTGCCTCTCAATGACTGTATTGAAGAGCCCACCAAATGACAAATGCAAAGGCTTATTTGTATATGGACCTAAAGCAAATGCAATATGAAGAAGACATAATAGCAATTAGTGATGCCATCAAAGCCTTAATAAAAGAACTTGGATTCATGCAATTCAGTGGTCACATTTTTCAGCACCCTTAAGACACCCATAACACACCATATGTTAAGAGGGATACTAATCACCTATATGCCTATACAAATTTGAATCAAACTAGAATCCTGTGCAAAGGAGATCAGAACTATAGAGTCTCAAAACTGGCCCTCTTATAAAGGGAGGGCACATCGAAAGTCTGAAACATCTAAAATATGAATACAAGAAAATCTTAAGTGGAAAGGCACATACATGGGTTCAAGCCCAGAGACGCAAAAATAGTTGCCACCTAAACAAAGTGGGCAAAATGCCAGCTTCCTACGTAATATTGAAAAATAACTCTCCTTCAATGTCTGCAATTAAAGAAAGTTTTGGCAAGCTGCATTCAAAAGACCAGGACATTGCACAAGTGCTCAAAGAATATTATGCTAATCTGTAAGCGAAGGATACTAAAATCAACTCAGAAAAGTGCTCGGTTTTCTTCAGTAAAATAAATATTAATAAAGACTTAGGGGGTGGCAAAAACAACCACAACAAATCGATAGACGAGAAAGTCCCAAGGCGATCTCTTCCATACCTAACCGTAAAGCCCAGGGCCTGGTGGCTACCGTGTAGCTTTTTATAAAATCTTTAGTCATAGCAGATGCACTAGAAAATTCCCTACAACACATCACTATCAGTTGAGGTGTTACAGGTACAGCAACAGAAGCCACCATATTCCTGGCCTTTCCAAAGAGGTAGAAAATCTTTCTCAGACACAAATTGTAGACCAATTTCATCGATAATCACAGAATCCAAAAAGTATGCAAAAAACCTGCAGCTAAGTCAACACCAAACTTATTCAGCTTTCTCTACAAGGTTTTGTCAGAGGCAAACTGGCATGTGGCAATACTCACATCTATTGCTACTTAAGAAAACACTCATTCAAGGTCTTCACCGACACCCTCAATACCCTTAGATGCAGGAAAGGACCTTGACAAAGTTTCACGGTAACATCTACGATGCTGTAAATTAAGGGGCCTGTACATTAAAATGTTTAAGGATTTATATGCTTGCCCTCCTGCAAGGATAAAAAACACTGGTATTTTTCAGAAACCTTTCAACTTGGACAGGTACTGGATAATGATGCCGTCTTTTATAGATGGCATCATTATCCTATTCAGGTGCAAGTGTCAGCTCCTCCCACCACTCTGGCTCAGAAAGTCCCATCAGCCTGGTGATGGGCCATCAGGATATGCAGGGCACACCTCACTTCCCTCGTGTTACTGTCTAGAGTGAATGCACAAACAGACCAACTGTCATCCTGAACCAGACGTGTATTCAGCAGACCGGCAGAGGCACAGAATGGTTAAAGCAAGAAAACAATACTTTCTAAAATTGGCATTTTCAAACACACAGTTCAAAAAACAACTTCACCAAAAGATGTATTTTTAAATTGTGAGTTCAGAGACCCCAAACTGCATATCTCGGTCTGCTTCCAATGGGAAAGCACACTTACAAAGTATTTCAAGGCCATCCCCATGTTACCCTATGGGAGAGTTAGGCCTTGCCATAGTGAAAAACAAAATTAGCAGTATTTCATGATCAGGACATGTAAAACACACCAGTACATGTCCTACCTTTTAAATACACTTCACCCTACCCATGGAGCTGCCTTGGGCCTACCTTAGGGGTGACTTACTATTAGTAAAAGGGAAGGTTTGGGCCTGGGAAGTGGTTGTACTTGCCAGGTTCACGTGACAGTTTAAAACTACGCGCAGAGACGAGACACTGCAGTGGCAGGTCTGAGACATGTTTACAGGGCTGCTCATGTGGGTGGCGCAATCAGTGCTGCAGGCCCACTACTAGCATTTAATTTACAGACCCTGGGCACACCTGATGCACTATACTATGAACTTTCTAGTAAATCACATAGGCCAATCATAGAGAAACCAATCACCAATACATTTTAGACAGAGCATAAGCACTTTAGCACTGGTTGGCAGTGGGTAAAGTGGTAAAGCCAGCAAAAACGGATCAGAAATCAAAGGAGGAAGAATGCAAAAAGTTTGGATATAACCCTGCAAAATGGGCCAGGTCCAACAGGCAAGTTTGGAAGATTTTCATTATGATAGAATAGGTTTGATTGCAATGGGTAGCACCAAGGCAATAAGATTAAGATCAGGCTTCATTAACGCAAGTTTGACTGGAGCTGCTTGAATACCTAGTGCAGTTGTCACAAAGTAAAGATTGAAGCCCTATTCAAATATGCCCTTGAGGTGTGATTAGGTGGCTTCCCAGAATGGTCTAATATGTTTACAGCTAAAAGCATGTTGTTTTCTATGTTTCCAGCAGCCAATTTCCATATATTCATTAAGTTGTTTGAGGACATCATTGCCAAATATTTAATACATATCAGTTGCCACTGTAACCGAGTGTTTTTTTATTTGATCCAGTAGGCAGGCTACATCTAGGCGTAACACTTCTGCTTTTTCTCTATTTTGGAAGCAGCCTGGGCCCTCATAGTTTTCACCTATGCACCCCATAAGGTTCGGGTCTGAATTATCTGCATCAGAGTGAAAAGTAGAATGTTGACTGCTTCTGCAGCTGCTTTGAGGAATTAGGATTTGAAATTAATACCTCCAGTGTCTGAGATACTGTTTGTGTTGTGACATAAAGTCAGCTGCAAACTTTCCAGGAAATTAGAGTGACAGTATTCTAACCTCCTGGCAACCAAAGGCCATTATGAAAATGTCACTCCCAAAAGCAAGTTTTCTCTTTTTGTAGGGATGCTTTCATTATCATAGGGCTGCCAGTTAGAAAGGCACTTGTGGGATCATAAGTGCAAAATTACAAAAGCAGCATCCCTTTTAAAGTTATGAAGAGTAGGTGATTTTCTCTTAACCTAATCCCACTCCACTCCCCCCAAGTCCATGTAGAATAGATCAGCTTTACACATTACTGGGTCTTATATCTCATTGCCATTGTTGTGACGCATGTTGGCATGCAGAAATATGCAGACACAAGTATATTAACAGAGGATTTATTGTAAGTTAAATGGATACATAAATGACCCCACCAGGAGCAGATGTAGTTAGATGCTGAGCCCTGGTCTGTCTGTCTGTCATAATTGCCCTTCAGAAAACCCTCATAACCCTAACATTCCATGTCATCATTGTGTAACCTGACAAGCAGGATACCACAGTCACACTGTTTGTTAAAGTACCACCTCGATAAGTACCACCAAAGGGTTGTTTCCTCTTAACTTCATGCACTCATCTTCACAAGACCATAAACTAATTTCCTATGACTCATCCCTATTCCACCACCGTCCTTGTTTGTGTTTCATAGTGCTGGTCATCTGCCTACCTCTGTAATATGCACTTTCTTTCTTCATCCCTAGCTCTCCTTTCTGCCTGTTCTTTATATTTCTGTATTTCTTCCATTTTTTACTCATTCTCATCCTTCAGATTCTTCTGTCCCCGACCTCTAGACAGCAGGGCACAAAATAATCTACAACTGCATTATTTCTCATACTACCATTCTCCTTGTGATTTATAATGAAGTTAATAGTGTATGGGCATAAATGCTACTTGTCCTAATGTGCTTATATGGATGGCATGTTGGGGTCATTCCAGTCTGCACACATGGCACACTCTTAGACGTTGTGTTTTTATTGCTTCGTTTTGTCTTTTCTTGAAATTCATTAAAACTATCTGAAATCAAAAACAAACAGTGAGGGAGGAAGGTCTGGCAACCAGCAACAGAAACCTTAGGCTATTCAAATGTTAAAAATATTACGGTATGTTTCTATAGTGCCCAGCAGTGGTGTTTGAGACCAAAATACAAGTACCCTAAACTGAGATTTCACTTGGTGCTGCTTTCTCAATTTCCAAACTAACTAAACCCAATTTATTGCCAGTGGGAACAGGGAACCCATAGATAACCCATAATTGTCTGGCACATCCACGCTGAAAAAAAGTCAGATGAAGAAGTTGTGTGTAAATCCCATAACCTCAGTCCTGGGTGAGTATCAGCTAACTAGTGCTGGCATAAGGGCAGCTTAACACCAAGGCGTTCCTGGAAACTTGCGTTGATAGGGGCACCTACAGTTAGGGGTGGGGGATGGAATCCTACATTAGTGATCCACAATGATACTGTTGATGGCCTTTAGGGGTGATACAGCTATATAGGGGCTGAAGTAATAGTGGGAGCATGGATATGGACAGTCTAGCATGTCCCATTTTGGTTTAGCACGTTGTTGATAGTCCACAGCTGGGGTACCCTGATTTCAGTAGGTGTCTAATAAGAGGATTGACTGTCTGCATGACCCCCCTGAAAAGGTGACATATTTTAAAACCATTATGGCCTTTCGTTAAGTGTTTACTATATTCATTATTTTTTTTGTTGCAGTTTTTTTTTTTATGTAGCGTGAACTCAAACCAAAGGTATTGAAGCGCTTTGCATGACCACCAGTTACATTACACAAAGACACATTCATTTACACAAAGGCATATTCATTAGTTAGTGTTGTGGTGCACATTGTGAGGTTAAGAAGTGGCGTAGTTTTTATGGCAAACCAAAATAAGTTGAAAGCCCTGATGGCAATGCAATTCTGCATGCTTGGGGGCATGATAAAGGGCCTGAGGAACATAAAATAAATATCCCGCACACAGATTGTATGCCTATTCAAACAAGGGGAAGCCCAATGACAAGCAATGTCGTTCAGCACTACAAGGAATCCTATATAGTTTTTATTTGAATTAAATTAAGAACTCTTCTGGATAACCTGGACTTAAATTTAGAAACAAACCAGATTTGATGTGCCACATTTTTTTTCTTATTGACCTTGGGATCCCTTACTCCTTTGATCAGTAACGGATTACAGAGACGTATAGGAAGGAATAATGAAGATACAATTCTGTCGTAAACGATTTCCTTAAACAGTAACTTATTTGCTCAATTAAGTACGCTGATGTGAGAAATTAACATATATTGAAATCAGAAAGGACAGTAAGTTCTGACAGAGTAATTCCGTCTATAAAGTAAAAAAAAAAAAAAAAATCATTGACAAATTGCACTTTGGGGGGTCATATATGATGGAGGATCACGAAAAACAGGTCCGGACACATGTTTTTCTTCTTGTTCAATGAGCTTATCTGTCAGACCTCTGCTGTACAACAGGGAGGCGTCATTCGAATACCAGCTGTCATTAGGGCATGCAGGGTATATATTTGTTTAGTTTTGTTTTTTTGTAAGAAGTGCACTATAAAGTAGTTCACATTAAAATGTTCAGTTATGCTCCACGACATTTCTGCTTTTCAGGAACATACTGTTTTACGCAGCAAGCGAGGGGCATAGTTACTTCACAAGTCCCCTTTTCTCTTAATGAAGTTACTGTTGTGTTGCACATTAACGATTGAATTGGCAAAAGACAGTGCTGTGTGCCCAAAAATATAGCATTGCAGGCCGGACCTACATAGTATTTGTGCTAATCACACCACCTGGACCATTTCCACAAGGCTGTGCGGCCGATGTATCCATCAGTGTGCACTTGTAACACCCACCTCACCCATTTCACTTACAGAAAGAGTTTGCAATAATGTGTGGGTACAAGACATCAGCAGGTTCGTGTGTGCATTATACACATCAGCGTGCAAATACATTTCCAACGTTTGTATAACCAAAGTAGAAAATCTCCTGGGTCCTCAATGGGGACTCACTCCCACTCCCATCGATATACTTGAACTGCCACTGCTGTATACGCAGTTTCTACAAAAACAAAAACAGACGCCCTTAAAAGGTGTGATAACCAGTAGGCGATGCTGCGCATACGATGGACACAGGTCCGTCGCTGTGAGAGAGTACAGCATGATAAGGGCGAGAAGTATTATTAAAACGCAGCTATTTAGAGAGCATTTATGAAC
Source organism: Pleurodeles waltl (assembly GCF_031143425.1). Classification (NCBI taxonomy): domain Eukaryota; kingdom Metazoa; phylum Chordata; class Amphibia; order Caudata; family Salamandridae; genus Pleurodeles; species Pleurodeles waltl. Next base: position 677,256,426 of record NC_090450.1, on the reverse strand, counting down.
ATACAATACGTTTTGGTCAAAGGGAAGTGATGTGCATACACTAGGCTCATTCCAAGGCGAAATAAAAAGCAAAATTGCAAGTAAAAAACCTATCCGGCTAGTCCATTCCGCTAGGAATTTGCACACAATTATAAAAACGCTGTGAGCCAAGTACCTTAATTCACTAAATAAAATATCACAGAAGGTGCTTATAGATATATATATATATATTTTTTTTTTTTTTCAGAGGGGCGGGGGAGGTAGGGGGATTCCCCATCACCGCACAGTAGCTGCATCCTCCAGGATAACTCTGTCTTTCCTACAGACGCCGAACCCTTGCTTACTTGGTCTTCTGCTTCCTGCTCCCTGCCGATCCGTTGCCTCACTTCGGTCATTTTGGACCCTCGATGTACAGAAAGGGAAATACAGAGATTTGCACTCCGTGCATGAACCCTGCTCCTTCAACAGCAGAACCCAAAGCTCGCTTGCTACTCTGCGGCTGCGCTAAACAACATTGTGATGTCATTCTAATTGTCACTGTTCCAAGGAGGGGTGATAAAGAAACTAAAGACAGACTGAAAGCAGCAACGAACCGGCCATCTTTATTGAGTGGTTGGCGGCGCAGCACATTTTAGAGAAGCCCTGATGCTTGCTGTTAATTCCGTGACGTTTATTATCTTTTCTACAGTGCTGCCGACTCGACTATATTGAATCATCAATACCTATTTGCGACATTGTTAATGCTAGTCTTCAATTAGAGTGGAATACTAAATTAAAGACAATCTCCGACACGGTAGTTACGTTTCTGAAGTCGAGATGAGCAACACTGTCGCATTTTAACGTTTTTCTACATATTAATGGGAAATTACACGTAGAAATAAATACAATGTGTGCAGCTTTTAACATAAATTTGCTATCCAAAGTCCAAACCAGCTTTATTGCGGATGGTACTGCTAGCGAAGGTGTTTTAATAAAAATTATTAATGAGTATTTTTGTATTCTGAATAAATGATATGTGTAGAAAATAAAAAAAATAACGTAGAAAAATAATGCACGCGTTAAAAAAATGTGATTACGATGAGTGGCCGTCAATGTTTACGCAGTGTACTTACTAGTGAATTAATCTTGTGAAATGTTAAATATATGTCTGACTAACGTAGTAATATGTCATATTAAGGGTTATACATTATGCTCTAGCTTTATTGATTGTAGGCCTTAACTTAGCAAATGTCTTGGCCTAGTTTGCCAGGCCTCATGTTAAAGCAGTATTTCTTGACGTTTAATAAATGGCTGTCCTAGAGAGTTAAACTGTGATTTTCCATTTTGCATTATGTGCTCGTAGCTGGGAAACCTTTCCCATGAGAATTGACTGCTAGAAGATGCTGTTCTTATTATTGTAACATTTTGTGTGTGAGACTGACTTTCTCAGGAGGAGAAAATTGGAGATACTGACTGGAGTGGAAGCTACAACAATATTGTTACCTGACAAGCCGAATGATGAGGACATTGCAGGACAACCAATCTACGACATGTGAACTGAGTAATAGTAGAATTCATAGATTTAGAGTTTTAGTTTTATTGGACAAAGTGTGAACATGTGATTAACTGGCCAATTGGGGTTTGGAAAGTAGTTTTAGTATTTTGACATAAGGGGGCTACACTGAGAGAAGACACCATCATTGCCCATTTTCTTCCTGACCGAAAGGTTATTATTTCTTGTGTGTCTTGACAAAGGCATGCTCATCTTTAATGCTTAGAGACTTTGCACTTTCCGAACTTTGATGATGAATCCAGATGCCTTGCTGATCGACTGATGTCCTGAGGACGAAGGCAGACTCTGCTTGCTGATCCACACTGAGGATAGGTATAATGCAATAGACTGTTGATTATTATGCATATTTGCTTTTTCTTTGTAGGTACCAACTACATTGTTTGATAAAGCCATAGTTAGATGTTTTTCCACATTTGTGTTACTAAATCTTTTTTGCATGAAGCTCAACATGCTGATGCTAATCTGGTGTTACTTAAGGATCCTCACTAATGAAATCATGCTAATAGGGATTAATACTTGATGAATTTCTCTGCTAAACATAATGTATGTAAATACTTTGAAGCAGTTGACTTTGTTACTGATTTGAACCATAACTTTAGAATGCGTTGTAGTTTAAGCTTTGATTAGATTACGTTTCTTCCGTCGCTTTGGACAGCCTGTATTGTTTCTGTATGTCTTTCATTTGATTTTGAGATTAATCTACATGACCTTAGCATTGTTAATATAGGGAAATAAATATTCTAACTTTTACTAAATGTGTGGTTATTCATGACTGAAAGGTCATGGTGTGTGACAATTACTGACTCTATTGATTATTGTTGCTATTGATTGTTAATGATTATTGCTTATTGGGTATTGGTTTTTGATTATATACTGGAGTTATGATAAGAACATCTTAATTGCAAGTCAAAAGGTTCATCAACCTATTTGCGTCCCCTTGTAAGTTTACTTATTAAGGTCAGATGCGCTAACAGAGATGATAGCAGAGGTAATGGTTAGTCTCCTTAACAGCTTATCGTAAACAAACAGAGATGGTAAGAGACTGATGATTTATCTACTTAAGAGCTTAAAACAGAGATTGTAGCAGGATTGAAGGTCCCTGAGATGGTAGTAGCTTGATGAGTTGGTTCTTTGAGAGTTCATTCTTATTGAGATTTGGATTTTATTTTTCAATGATGCTAATTTGGAGAGAAAATGTTCCCTTAAGTCCAGAAATGACTTTCCCAGAATCCTGGATCTTGCTAATGGTTGTTTGAGGATGTTCTCAGGGTTCTAGTGACCGTGTGAATGAAGTAGGTTGCCCTTGCACAGCTTATGCAAATCACAGGTGAACTGTGAGGTTTGTGAGGGTTTAGGGAGTTTGCGTACTCCAAATGAAGTTGTAGAAGGAGTGTGCGTACTCCGCAGTGTGATAGTAGGGAAGTCGGCAAACTTCATCTGTGTGTGGCGCTCAAGAATTGCCCACGTGGTTGTTGATGTATGGACCCTGCATGGTCTAAGACCCCGGAGTATATTGAAAAGTATATGACACACTTGGTTTCATGTTGTAATCTGTTTGGTTTAGTAGGTTGATCGGGTGTGGTCTACAAGTTAGAGAGTGAGTAAAGTGAGTGAAAGAAAATTTAGACTGAGATTTGGCGAGTCCTATGTGCACCAGGACAGACCCATTGATCAGTTGAGAGTAAAATTTGTGGGTCGAATTTTGCTTGCGAATCTGGGAGACCGAGAAAGAAGGAGTAGCTGTAAGTGCGGGAAGAGCCATCAGTGAAAAATCCGTAAAGTTTCTGAAGCAATTGTGTTACCTTTCCTGTAGTAAACCAGCAGATTTATTTTTGTTTTTTGATTAGTGCTTGCAATTTTTGCATTAGGTCGTGTGAATCAGAGTTTGGGAGGACAAGCTGCAAGACTTGTACGTGTGAGTGTGACGTCATTGGAGCCACGCTGGGATAGGTCGGTTAGTGAGAAGGGTCGCACATGGATTGGCAGCCATCCATGAGAGGCAATTGGTTGTGAAAGTAGGTTAAAGGAATCTTGGGATTAAAAGTCATTTCATGGTTTGATTTTGAATAACAAAAATGTCGGAAAAGATGAAAATTTTCAAAGCTTTAAAGAGTGCCCTAAGGGGAGATACATTTATTACGAGTGTAGGCGAGGCTACCCCGCCAGAAGGTACACCAGCTTACCTTGTAATGGAAGAGAAGGGAGTCCCGCCATGTCTTTGGCTAAAGCAATGGTACAAATTGACAGAAAAGGATGGGAATTTAGCATTTCCTACAAATGGGACGTTCAATTTGAGGGTTTTTGGGCATTTATCGATGGGGCTCTATGAATCGAAGCAAAGTTTGAGGCATTAGAGATTTGGGAGTTAGTAGCCAGACAACAGAAGCAACAGAAATTTGAGAGGAAGGTGAGAAAGGCAGAAAAGACTCTAGCGGAGGCTAGATGGGACAGCGTTCAGAGTTTGGAGGATGGAGACTTTGCACGGAATTAAGTTGTTTCCGGCAATTACGCATGACAATGAGAAGGAAGAGAGGAAAGCTACTAGGAAGACTAACCGAAGTCCGTCGGAGAGTAAGAAGGCTAGAGAGTCTTCAAAGGTGGAGAAAGAATCAGATGATGATGAGTTCATTGCACAGTTATTGAGAGATTGTCCACCACCACATGCAGTAAATGAAAGTGGTCCGAGTACCAGTGCTTATCCAACAGCCTGATACAGGTTAATGGGACAATTAGTCCAATGCAGGTTAACGCTAACCTGACACAGAATGCAATGCAGAGTGGCTTTAATGTGCCCACTACTCCTGTAGTACAAAATCAGATGCAACCGCCACAGGTTCAGAGAATTTATCCTGATGTGCCCATTATGGAAACGACTTCGAACTAAATGGTGCCTACGGAACAGGTTTACTGGAGACCGATGTTGGTTCAGACTGAATCAACTCCGATTTTACTGCCCCATGTGCAGCCGCAGGTAATGCCAAGATTTACTCCAGTAACAGGGACACAGTCAGATATGACTCTGATGAAGAATCAGAATATGGGAGTTACTCTCCCACAGAGTGTAAGTGCCAGAACAGCTCCAGATGCTATATTCCTACCCATTACTGTTGGTCCAGCAGTACCCTTATTTGCACAGAAGAAAACGACTGTAGGTGAACAGGGAGCAATGACCCAGAATATAATGAGAGGAGGACATATTGAAAATGTTCAGGTAGTCTCTCCTGTGGGACAGACTTTTGACGGATCAAGATCATTAATAGACCTTAGTCCATTTTACGCACTTCCAGATACTATGGCAGGGTCAAACGTTAGCCAGAGTTTGAAAATATTGACACCACAGACCGCGACAGTCCAAGCAAGTAACTTTTCATTACAAGGATTGACAGCTCAGCAGTTTACTGAATGGTTAGACAAGCTGAATAACCCACAGAGTGCTCCTAAGGGAGAGGAGTATTTGAATTATACTAGGCTGAGCATGGAAGTGGGTGAACTCTTTGAGGGAACTATGGGAGTGAATAGGTTAGAAGCCTACACAGAGTTGAGATATTTGTTCCCGAAGATTACGAGAGAATTTAGCAATGTACATTAGAAACTAGCAGACCTGACAGAGAAGTACGGCATAGAACTAGAGAAAACAAAGCATTTGAAAGGGAGTTACAAATTAGATTTTGAGGGTAAAGATTTTGAACATATGCGATCTGCCGGAATGAAGGCACACCTTAAGGAATTGCTCCAGAGTGCTCAAACCTGGAGAGCATTAGACAAATGGGAAGGCAGATGGGTAAAGAAAGGAAACAAGAGAAAAAGGGATTATTTGGAGCTATCTGCAAATGTGCAGCAGGATAAAGATCCAGTAAAATTTTTAATAATGAGAGAGATTCCGGGGGGGGATTTTATTTTGTTCATGTCCCTTGGAGAAGAAGGGACATTTTGTCATTTATAATGATTATCCAAAATTGAGAGAGAAACCAGTAGAGTGGTATCAGCAGACAGGTTTGTGAAACTTGCCAAGTGCCTATAGGAAGATTTGAACACATTACTAGAGATAGCAGCTCCAGCTGATCTGTGGATCGAGTGTAAGAGGAGTGGAGATTGGCCAACAAGCGAACTGGAGAAAGACAAGAATACAGGTGCACCATCTCCTGAGGTAATGAAATATTACTATAAGGTGATTGAATTTTTGAAATCAAGAATTTCGCCCAAGAATATTGATTGGAAGAGGATTGACAGGACAGCTCAGGAAGTTAAGGAGTCTATAAATGCATATTATGAGAGATTGTTGCAGGCGTTCAAGCACTACAGTGGTACAGAGACAACTAAGGCGAAAGACATGCTCCATTTTGTGTTCAGATTTTGTGGAAGGGTTGAGACCTGAAATTAGCCAGACGATTAAGAGTCACTTGATTTGCTGGCAAGCAAAGCCGATTGATGAAGTGTTGCAGTATGCGAAATACTGTAGTGATGAGATTGAGTTGAAGCAGAAAAAGTTGAAAGAGAAGGCGATGGTGATGCAGATTAAAGCAGCTCAAACAGGAGTGCAAATGAATTTTCCACAGCAGTTATCACAGCAGCAGCAGGGAAACATGATGTTTCAGCCCCAGATGAGAGGTAGAGGTCGTGGAAGAAATATGAATCGTGGTCTAGACTTGAATACTGTAGTGGTTCAGAATGATGTGCAGGGAATAAAGAAGTCATGTCACATTTGCGTAGCCGTTGGACATCGGAAATGGGAGTGTCCAATGATGGTGCACGAAGGTGTCATTCAGCAGATTAATGACATCAATTCATTCCAGAATGTGAGAGGACCGAGAGTGAGAGGTCCTAATCCAAATTTTCAGAATAATGTGAATCAAATGCAAAACATTCAGCCCATGCAGCAGGTGCAAATGCCACGTGCATAAATGTCACAGTTGCAGCCAATGCAACAGCAGGTTCCCATGGTACCCAGACAACAAACTCAAATACCTCAAGCCCCGTTGCAACAGCAACAGATGATGCTTTCTCAACAGGTCACAGGTCAGAGGCATAATCAAAGTAGTAACACAGTGCAACAATTTCCGTTACACAGTGAGAATGGAATAAACAATGAGTGGACGAGTGACAGTTCAGATGAGGAGCCGTGTGTGCTTGCAACTTCCTTAGCAGTAGACCGAAGAGGACCCTATGCGAAGGGAAAGGGGTTATGGGTCACAGAGTTTCATTCTTGGTTGACACAGGAGCTACACGCTCTACAGTGAGAAGTGCTGAATTTCCAAATTTGCACCTTTCAGGTAGAACAGATCAGGTTGTGGGGGTACCAAACCAGATTACAGATCCAGTTCAAGTTGAGATTGGCAACTTTCAGGGATTGCACAAATTTGTAGTCTGTGATTCAAGTCCAGTATCTCTACTGGGAAGAGACTTAGGGCCATATGTACCAAAGCATTTTCCCATTGACACAGAATGGGTAAAACCCTTTGCTACATCTGACCCTTACTGTGTAAAACTAAGTGTTCGATAACTTGTTCGAATGAGGGGATTGAGATCCAGGCGAATAGTGATGATGAAGATGACCAAGCCCCAAAGATAGAAAGTGAAACTACAAATGAGGAATACCCCCTGATTTCATTTTTCCTGATGTTCACAGTAAAAGAGCTTCATCCTGATTTGCATGGAACAGTTAAAGAGGACGTGTGGGATTTGATGGGGAAAGAAGCAGTTATTAAGTCAGACACGCTAACAGTACCAGTAGGGCTCTTTCGTTTTAAACATTTTGGGAGACCAGACATTCTAGATTAGCATATCCTATGACACAAAAGTAAGTTACCTGTCTAATCTGTGGCCCATCACAGCAATGACCATGTGAACCAACTTCAACTGTGACAAGGAGTCACAGATCAATAAGCAAAGAAAACAGAGATTTAAAAAGTCCAAAATGTATATGGAGTAATAAGGTTACCCCTTCGGTATCCAAAACACACCGCTGTAAGAAGGATTCTGACAGCCAGAGAAGAGAAAACTGTAGACTTCATTATCTCTTTGCCTGTCTTCAATCTCCTAGTACTTAACCTGTGAGGCTATACACAAGCTCATAAACGTTTTGCCACAAAGCCCTACTGTTGAAATAGACAAAGCAACAAAAAATTGTAGGAGGAAAAAAAAATAATTAGCAGATGTAGAACAACCCAGTTCATGCGGTTTGTAGCACCCAACATGTGTAGCAAAATCAGCTGAAAATCCTATCCCCACTTCTGATCGTAACAAGACATGAAAGGGTGGGGAGAAGACCATAGCCACAACAACACATAACTCAGTAGGCTCCTTAAAAGTAGCCCAGAAGCAGAGATTCCTCTGATCGTGCAGCACTGGACTAAACCTGGCAAAAAAATACCTTTGGAATCATAACTCATGGTAATAGTGAAACTAAACCACTTGCTAAGGGTTGATGACGGGAAACGCTTGCAACATCCGGATACTCCAGAAGATTTAGGCCCTCATTATGACATTGGTGGTAAAACCCACTTACCGCCATGCCGACTGCCCCCAACATAACGCTGCTGTGGAGGATAACCGCCAACCATATTATGACACACGCATACCAATCCGTCACTATACAGCCACACACGCACAAAGTCCACCAGCCCAAAAGTCAGTGATAAACTGGTGGTATCCAAACCCACACCATTACGCCAAGAGAACTACGCCCATCACATTATGATCCACAAATCACCGCCGCGGACATTCAATGGCAATAAACCATTGGTGGGACATACCTCTGCGCTCAAAATACACACACTCAAACAAAACTACACCACATTGGACAATTCAAACTACACACACCTTACACCCATACACACACCACACCCACACCACTATAAAACACACACCCACAATACCCACATCCCTTTACGACTAGAAATAATTGCCACCAGAGAGGGATACAGCAAGAGCATCCACACAACCAGAGCCACATAACACGATCACCTATACACCATCCACACACCTTACATCACACACCCCAAAACTACACCCCATACACCCTCACCCACATCACTCATACTACACCCATGGCACCACAACGACACCTCAGGTTCTCAGAGGAGGAGCTAAGGGTCATGGTGGAGGAAATCATCTGAGTAGACCCACAGCTATTTGGATCACAGGTGCAACAGACCTCCATAGCTAGGAAGATGGAGCTATGGCGGAGAATAGTGGACAGGGACAACACTGTGGGACAGCACCTCAGAACAAAGGATGACATCGGGAAGAGGTGAAATGACCTACGGGAAAGGTGTGTTCTGTGGCAGCAAGACACCAACTAACTGTACAGAGGCCTGGTGGTGGACCCCCACCTCCTCCCCAACAACTAACAACATGGGAGGAGCAAGTCTTGACAATCATGCATCCTGAGGGCCTGGCAGGAGTAGAAGGAGGACTGGACACTGGTAAGTCAAATCTCTATTACTATCACCCCCCACCTGCATGCCATCACAAACCCCCACCCTTACCCTCACTCCCATCACTTCACCACCTCTCACATACCCCACCATCACAACCCACTCATCCCAATACCAAGCCCTGCATGCAACACCAATGCATGGACACCCCTCACAGACCTGCATGGACACCTATCACCACTGCATGCACACTGGAGAAAATCACCTAGCCCATGAAATAGCAGCTCACAAAAAGGTAAATCTGCCAGGGCAACAACAACCATAGAGGGCAACACACCCATGCACAATATATCAAACGCAGAAACAATAACACTGCATTCACATCCCCACAGGTACCCCAGCCAAGGTCACTGGAGAAGAGGTGCCAGCAACATCCAGTCCCCCTTCCCCCCAGAAGAGGCCTACAGTGATGACAGCAGCTCTGGTCACCTGGATCTGGATGACCAACCTGGCCCATCAGGGATCTGTGGACAGTCGGTTACCCAGGCACAGTCACACACCACCACAGAGCCTCCCCCCTCAGGAAACACCACCACAGCATCCACCAAGCAGGCCCATACCTCTGTCCCCAGGACATGTCAATCAGCGGTTTGTCCACCACTACAGGGACCCCAGGCCACCCCACAAACACAGGACAATCAGAGACCTGGGGTCAGTGGCAATGGGCACACAGTTCAGGGTACAGAGGCACAGGACAACAGGGAAGCTGGGAGGACTGCTGTGTGACAGGGGGAGAACAGGCCCAGGGAACTGACTCTCCAGGAGGAACTCACCGCAATCCTGGGAGCATACCAACATTCCCAGGATACGCTGGGCCAGATACTGGACAAGTTGCAGGACAACATGTGGCTTCAGGAGGGACAGTACCTGGGGATCAGGGAGGACTTGAAGGACATCAACACCACCTTGGTCTCCATTGCAGGGGTGCTGGCAGATGTGGCCAACACTATGAGGGAGGCAGTGGCACATAACCGGGCCCCTGACACAAGCCAAACTGATGAACAGCTCTCTACCTCCGCTGCCGCTAGTGGACAGGAGGCCCCGCCACAGGACCAAGAGGCCACCAGCACCCCTCCCCCTGCAGAAGGAGAACCACCCTGCAGACGTTACCTGCAATCCAGGCAGAAGCCAGAGACTATTGCCAAGACCCCTGCCAGGAAATAAGACTCTCCTGATTGTCACCCTTGTGTCCCACTCTGGCACCCTGTCCACCTTTAACTGCCATTGCTCCCCTTCCTATTGCCCCTTGGACAATGCACATGTGATACAAATAGACTGGACTCTATCCTGGACTTTCCTCCATCAACCCAGCCCATTCCACTACCCCCTCTATGTCTTAGCAAAACACCCTTTGAAAAAATACAAGTATGGAGTATGTCAAATGATTGAAGTATGTATTCGTTTTTCCAGGTTTACACATTGCAGTTCAACTGTAGAGTAATGTATACATAGGAAAGACCTTCGTTGGCTGCAGTGTGGTGGATGGGCCCTGGGCAGCGTGCAGCATGTATGGTGGGCCATGTCTGTGCTAATGGGGATGGGAAGGGGCATGGTGGGCCATGAGTGTAACAGGCAGGACAGTCGGACTAATATCTTTCCCTGTGTACATTTCCCTGCAGGTCAGCACCCATCAAAAGAAGGGTATATGGCGTGCCATCGCCAAGGACGTGCGGACCCTGGGGGTCTACGGCAGGCGGAGCACCCACTGTCAGAAACAGTAAGAGGACCTGAGACACTGGGACACGGAGGACCGCGGAGGCACAGCAGAGGAAGGCCTCCCAACGAGGAAGTGGTGCCCGTCGAACCCTGACACCCCTGATGGTCCGCATACTGGCGGTGGCCTATCTGGAGCTGGATGGGCGCTTGGGGGCATCACAGCAGCCACAAGAGGGTGAGTACAGTGCCCCAATATACAACTTGCGCCTGGTGGGGTGGGATCCGGGTGGGGGGGGGGAGGCCCTGTGTGTGCAGTCAGGCCTGGTATTGCAGGGTTGGTCCCATGTTGGGCAGGGATCTGATGTGAAAGTACTCCAACCAAGCTAGGAGGCATCCACTACTGGGCAGGGGCCTGTGGGTCTCAAGTATCCTGCAATTAGCATTAGGTGTCCCTTTCCATGGCCTGGTGACTAGCATTGTGACTGGTAGTGCATTGCCTAGTGCGTAGAGCTGTTCCCTGTGTGTGAGTGTGTCCTGTACGCCAACGGTGATGGAGTTGGTGCCACTGACCAAGTGTATCCTTTGTGTCCCCCCCCCCTTTTTGTTTGTTCCTCTGCCAGATGATGCTAACGCACATAAGGACAGGGTGACAAGAGGCACCGGCGACGGAGGAAGCTGCATCCCACAGGACCTAGGATGCCGAATCCACCGACGGTGAGGGCACTAGTGGTACGGAGGGCGAGGGGAGCACCACAGCGGAGACAGGAGGGGACAGTTCAGACACAGATTCCTCCTCCGATGGAAGCTCCCTGGTGGTGGCGGACACCTCTGTGCCCACCCCAGCTACAGGTACAGCCGACACCCCCGTATCAGCACTGCCCTCCAAGAGCCCCTCAGCAAGTTTCCCGTACCAGCTCACCCAGGAGGGCGGGCATCTCCTTCGCCCCAGGCACCTCAGGCCCTGCCCCAGTTAGCCCTGCTGCCCAGAGTGAGAAGGCTATTGACCTCCTGCGATCCATCTCTGTTGGGCAGTCAACCACTGTGAATGCCATCCAGGGGCTGGCAGCCCAAATGCAACAGACAAGTGCATTTCTGGAGGGCATTCACACTGGCATGGGGGCCAAACATAGATCAATCCAGGCTCTGGCCTCCTCTCTGATGGCAGACATTGTCCCTGTTTCTAGCCTCCCCCCTCCAACTTCCTCTACCCAATCCCATTCCCCTCAACCCCAACCTATCCCCTGCACACAGTCAGATGAGCATGCACCCAGGACAACACACAAGAGTGGACATGGCAAACACAAGCACCACACTTCATCCCACAGGCACTCACACAAACACCATCCAGAATCAGACATACCAACATCCACTGCTTCCACTGTGGCCCCCTCCTCATCATCGTCCACCTCCCTCCCAGTTTCATCTCCACTCACATCTGCATGCACTACATCCTCATCCACTACACCCATCACCACCACACCTAACAGCACACGCCCCTCACTGGCAGTCACCACCACCACTTCCATGCACACGTCCCTTGTGCCCTCTCCCACTGGGTCTGTGCCCCCTCCTCCCAAAGTACACAAACGCAAGCACTCAGACACCCAATAGCCATCCACCTCATAACAGCATCCAGCCCATGCGCCTGCCCCCAAACACAGCAGACAGACACCCCCTACCACCACTCCCTCTTCCTCCAATCCCAAACAATCTCCCTCTTCCCGCCCCAATGTCCCTAAGAAGCTTTTCTTCTCCACCACTGACCTCTTCCCTATCCCTTCCCCAACTCCCCGTCCCTCACGTCAGGCCAGGGCAGTCAAAACCCAGGCAAGCACCTCAGCCACCCAGTCCACGGGCACAGTAGTGTCCACAGCTACTCCAGGTGGGAGAGGATCCCGAGCACCAGGCAGCCACACTGAAAGGTTGCCTGCACCAAGTGCTGCAAGGAAGGGCAAGGAGGCACCCCCAGCTACTGCAAGGAAGGGCAAGGAGGCACCCCCAGCTGCTAAAAGGAAGGGCAAGGAGCAGTCCCCAGCTGCTGCCAAAAGGAGCAAGGAGCCATCCCCAGCTGCTGGCAGGAAGGGCAAAGGGCCTGCACCAGCAGGCCGAAAGGACAAGAGGCCTGGTTCTGGGACTTAGTCTGAGCCCCCACCACCAACCATGGTGGTTCAGCCATCCGAAGCTGCAGGGGAAGGGCTGGAGCCTCTCCCCACCACTGCCAGCACCGCCACAAGCAGCAGCAGCCCCAGTGGGCAGCCATCTGAAGCCGCAGGCGATGGGCTGGAGCCTCCCCCTACCACTTCCAGCACCGCCACCACCACCACTGCCAGCAGCAGCAGCCCTAGTGGGTAGCTGTCCGAGGCTGCAGGGGATGGGCTGGAGCCTCCCCCCACCACTGCCAGTACCGCCACCAGCACCACTGCCAGGAGTAGCAGCCCCAGTGGGCACCCGTCTGAGGCTGAAGGAGATGGGCTGGAGCCCCCGCCCCACCACTGCCAGTTCCACCAGCAGCACCACCACTGTGCAGCCGTCACCGCTGGCGGACAATGTGCAGTCTGGCGTCTACGCTCTGTTGTGCAGCCTGGCCCCAGAAAATCCTGTGGGTCTGACACCCAAGTGAGAGACTGTGACCTTGCACTCCCCAAGATCTGCATCACAGGGCACAATGCCCCCTCCAAAACCAGTGGAGAAGCCATCCACTGACCCCATCCTCCCCGGGATGAAGCTCATTGGGAACAATGCCCCCTCCAGAACCAGTGGAAGAATCCATCCACTGTCCCCATCTTCCCCAGGATGAAGCTCACTGGGCACAATGGCCCCTCCAGAACCAGTGAAGAAGCCATCCATTCACCCCATCTTCCACAGGATGAAGCTCACTGGGCACAATGCCCCCTCCAGAACCAGTGGAAGAAGCCACCCACTCACCCTATCCTCCACAGGATGAAGCTCACTGGGCACAATGCCCCCTCCAGAACTAATGGAAGAAGTCACCCACTTGAGAGACTGTGACCCTGCACTCCCCAGGACCAAGCAGTGGGCAAATCACCCACGTGAGAGACTGTGGCCTTGCACTCCCCAGGACCAAGCAGTGGGCAAATCACCCACTGGAAAGACTGTGGCCTTGCACTCCCCAGGACCAAGCAGTGGGCAAATCACCCACTTGAGATTCTGTGGCCTTGCACTCCCCAGGATCAAGCACAGGGCATGTTGCCCCCTCCAGACTCAGTGGGCAAGTCACCCACTTGAGAGACGGTGGCCTTGCACTCCCCAGGATCAAGCACAGGGCATGTTACACCCTCCAGAGCCAGTGGCCATCACCCACTTGAAAGACTGTGGCCTTGCACTCCCTAAGGCCAAGCACAGGGCATGTTGCCCCCTCCAGAGCCAGTGGGCAAGTCACCGACCTGAGAGACTGTGGCCTTGCACTCAAGAGGACCAAGCACAGGGCATGTTGCCCCCTCCAGAGCCAGTGGACAAGTCACCCACTTAAGAGCCTTGCACTCCCCGGGACAGAGCACAGGGCCTGTTGCCTCCTCCAGGGCCAGTGGTGTTGTACCATCTTCCAGCTGAGGTGCCCCCCATTCCCCATTCCCCTGTGGTGCCTTTCTATTTCGACCTGATGCCCCTGCAGTGTTCTCTCCGTGTTGTTGCAGGAGTAAGGTGGGACTATGTGATGTGGCCCTGTGGCCCACGAACATTGAGGACTGGGCAGTGTCCCTTCATTTGTAATTATGTATATACGTTTTGATTTTGATGCACGTATTTATAATATTTTATCTTATTAAACTCACTTTAATCAATTCCTTTTGTCCTTGCATTATTCCTGAGGGGTACAGGGTGTGTATGTAATGTTACTGCATCTGGTTATGTGTATGGTGTTAGGGGTGGGGGTGTTGCATGTGTGTCACTCTCTTTTTTGCTCCCCCTTCCACTGTGTGCTAGGCTGCAGTACTCACCGTGGTCATCTTCGCCGGCGTTGGTGTTCGTAACGGAACAGAAGGTAGAAGTGCATGGGGAAGACATGCAACTCGGGCTTCATGGCGGCGTGGTTCTTCCGAGTCTCCACAGGTGAGTTCTTTGACTTCTGAAATCTGTTTCCGCCAGGCTTTTGATGTTGCTGGTACCGCCCCGGAAAAGGTGGTGGATTGGTGTCTCATAATACAGTGGGCAGAACATTGTCTCCGCCTGGCTGTAGGCGGTTACCGCCGTGGTACCTGTTGGTTTCGCCCTGGCGGTCGGTGTGTTAAAGTGGCTGTCTGTCTGAGCGGTTTCGCCGTGGTCATAATTTTTTATTTATTACCGCCGGACTGTTGGCAGTATTACTGCCACTTTATCACCTACCGCCAGGGTCATAATGAGGGCCTTAATTCTTCATCCTGTTCTAAAACTAGATTGGGGAAAAAGAGGGGAGAACAGTGAAAATAAGGGGGTTTGGGTCAAAAACAGAATAAGCGTGCAAAACAATCTTGTCAGGTGAAATCTAAGGAAGGGCTCTGCGTACAATAAAGCCCCCAGCACACCCATACTTTGATCTGAACAGAAAGCCACAAAAAACAAAACTTAGGCCAAAGAAATTTTCAATCTATAGATAGATTTTAAAGGTTTAAATGAGATCTTGTAGAGCTTGAAATACCAAACTAGATCCTAAGAAGTAACTGGGGACTGAAGAATTGGCACCTTCAGATAAAAAAACTCTTAAGCAGCCTGGATGTCGAATCAGAGATAGGAAAAACTTCTTTGTTGTGTAATAGACATCGTAGACAAATTTAGATTTATTCATTTAACAGAAGTTAGGTCTTGTTGGTTGGTGTCCGGATTCTCCACTGGTTTCGAACACGTGACACCGCACTCTATAAGAACCTTACACAATGACATTCCATAAAGGGTCAAGGCCATACACATCATGGTAACAGACATTTAACATTATGACAATGCAATGCATAGATATAACATGTCCCCTCATTTTAATACAATAAAAAACGTATATAGCACCTACAAAAAACCTGAAACAATAATGTAAAACTAAGGAAATATATATCTAAGAACAAGAACAATTCCAACCTAGAAAAATCCAATTACACAAAATAAATATTCAGAATTCACTATTCGCGTCTTAGCATTCTCCCTTTTCCAGAATTACACATTCTCATTATTTTTCTCCACTGTATATTTTTTTTGCCATGTAGGTGGTCTCCTTTTTCTTTTAGTCTCAACCACTGAATTGTCCATAGTGACATCATCAGCCTCAGCACTGTCCTCACTAACTTTATCTCTCACTTCCTTTGTCTCTCTTACATTATCCATCACCATACCATCCTCCCCTCCCCCCTTTTGGACACATCCGTTGTCACCCTATTCTTATCCACCACATCTTTATCCCTTTCCTTCAATTGTATATATGTGCCTGGATTTTGAGGTATCTCGTCATCATGTAATATATCTTCCATTCATTGACATTTTTTTGTGGTTCAGCAACATTATCTTTCCACAATTATTGGGAACCTAGAGCCATTCTTTTCAAATTTCACACTGTACCACCTGACGTCCACCACCATTTCTGGGTTAAAGAACTGACTTACCCCTTTTGCCACTTTCCTGTTTTTTTTTTATGTGCACCCTCTCTCACTTTACTATCAACCTGTTTGACGCCATGCTTAGAATCATAGTATAATTTACATATATTGTGTACATCCACTTTTCTCTCCCTCACTTGCTCAGGCGACCAATTTTATACAATTGCTCCACCTAACCATCTAGGGCTAACTTTTGTTCTGGGGTTCCTACCTCTCACCAGCAGAAATGGGGAGAATCCAAAATTTTCATTAGTTGTCACACGATAAGCCCAGGCAGCTTTCATCATTTCCAATTCCCAGTCATTGTTGGATGCCTGAGCAGATTTAATTATTCCCTTTACTATGTGGTCAAATCTTTCCACCATACCATTCCCACTCAGGTTAAATAAGGATGTGGTTCTGTGCTTCACTCCTATTATTTCAAAATATTCCCTAGCTGTTTTGGATACAAATTCAACCCCATTGTCACTTAAAATGTTAGAAGGTATACCTTCTGACACAATCAGGGCATCTAAAAATGTAATCATAGATTCAGTATCTGCTCTATCAACAATTTGTACCACCGGCCATTTAGAAAAAAGGTCTACCAACACAATAATATATTTATGTGCATTACCCACTGGTCCCATCAAATCTCCCGCAACTGATTCCCAAGGTTTTCTAGGTATATCGGAAACGCCACAGGGGGCCTCAGTGTATGTAATGATTTGTCTGCAAAAGCACATTTATGGCATTCCCTAACATATCTTTCCAGCAGCCTTTGTCCTTACTATCCCAAAATGTCCTGCATGGCTAAGATTTATTATATCTTTTCTTATACCTTTCGAAGGAACAATCCTTTCCCCCTTTAGTATTACTTCATTATCCTTGGATAGTTCAAATCTGACTTCCCAAAATGGTCTCACCTCACTACTCAACTGATCTTTCCTTGGCCAACCATTCTGAATAAACTCATCTACTTCTGTCAAAACCGTATCCTTCTGATATTCTGCATACCACTGTTCTTTATCGCAGGCAACCCAAAATCATGAACTAGTGCCACTTGAAAATCATCCCATGCATCACCAACATACTCTTCTAAAGGAGCAGGTAACCAAGATAATCAACAACATTGTCCTTCACTGGTACATAAACAACTTTGTAAATGTAATCTTGCATTCTCATGGATATTCTGGCCAGCCTTGCAGAAGCATTCACAATGCTTTCAGTAGTTAGCAACTTCACCAGAGGCTTATAGTTACGCTGTATAATTAGTAATTTACCCCATATAAATGCTCTTAAATGGTCCAATGCCAAAGCACATGCCAGAGCTTCTCTTTCTATTATAGGGTATTTTTCCTCAGCAGGAGATAAGGATCTTGATGCGAAAGATCACTGTTTCAGTACCTTCCTTGTTTTTATGCGACAAAACTGCCCCAATCCCTTTTACTGGCATCAGTAGTAATTATTTTATTTCCTTCTGGATCAAAACTGCTCAGACTAGCAGCATTAGAAATGCACAATTTAACCTTCCTAAACTCCTCCTCACAATTAACTGACCATTCAAATTTTGTTTTGTTTTTTGGGGAGTTTTATACGTACATTCTGCAAACCTGGTTATACATTTTACAGGATATCCTGACATGCATAGAAAAGACCTGGCCTCTTCCTTGCTGTACTTCTCTGCAGATTTGCATTTCGAATGTTCAACTTTTTAAATTCCTACACCATCTCAAACTCAAATCCTTTTTCTCTACTATTTCCCCTCTTCCCTCTCCCCATCTAACAGCTCTCTCACAAAACTCAAGTGACCTCTCTGTTCAAGACCTTGAATATATCGGCTTGTTAAGAAATCTATCTAATACTGATGAACCTGACTTACCTCTCTCTTCGATTGCACAAGAATTAGACTTAGATACTAATAAATATAATCTTTCTGACTTGCGACCCAAATCTACCTTTACCCCTATTCTTCCGGCAGGCAATTCTATTGACCTCTTCTCGACAGCTGTCTTGAGGGACCTGGACCGTGAGTATAAACACTATTGTGACAAACGTAAATTTTCTCGTTCCAACATTACTAGAAACAAAGCACAAGCCCTCAAACATCTGAGTAAAAATAGTCAAATTATCATTAAAGAGGCTGACAAAGGCGGGAATATAGTTGTTCTAAATACTCATGACTACCTGCAGGAAGTGCACCGACATCTTCAGGATAAGAAATGTTATAAAATACTTCCACATAATCCTACAGCTGAAATCCAACATAGGCTTCTCGATCTTTTGGAGCACTGGCATTCTCTTCGTATCCTTTCCAGTAAAGAAAAAAGTGCCCTATATTTACAATTTCCCACCATTCCTACCCTATATCTCTTACCAAAAATACACAAAAAAGGCCACCCACCTAAGGGTAGACCAATAATATCAGGTATAAACTCTATTTGTTCTCAATTCGGCACCCTAATTGGTAAGGAACTGCAGCCTTTCATGACTAACTTACCTTCCTTTGTCAGAGATACTAAAGACATTTTACAAAAACTACAAAATATTGATTGGCAATCTGACTACTTTCTGGTTACTATTGACGCCGTCAGCCTCTATACTTCTATAAAACATTGTGATGGTGTAGAAGCTGTAAGAGGATGTCTATCTACAAAGTCTGTGAAGTATCTGGAACGTAACCTGATGATTATAGAAATTTTGCAATTTTGTTTTGAAAACAACTATTTCTTATTCGACTGAACATTCTACTTGCAACTCCAAGGGACAGCGATGGGGGCAAAATTTGCACCACCATATGCCTGTATATTGATGGGTGCAGTAGAAAAATCACTGGCTATGGAATGATCTAACTGAACATCTCTCCCAACATATAATTTTTTGGGGACGTTACATTGATGACATCTTGTTAAGTTGGCAAGGTCAGAAGGATCTTCTTAATCAATTCTTACAGACACTTGTTCCCAATAGATGGGGCATTGACATTACCTATCAAATCTCTAACTCATCAGTTGAGTACCTGGACCTTTTGATTTTCATACAGGATGACAAGCTTCAGACAAAAGTCTTTCGGAAAACAACAGCAGCAATCTCAATTCTTCATGCCACCAGTTGTCATCCTCCAAGTACCATCTGGAATATTCCCCAAGGAGAATATAAACGAGCCAGATTGAATTGCTCAACTACAAGAGACTATTATAACATCTCTACCCAAATGACCGAGAGACTTACTGCCCGGGGGTATAATCGCCAATCACTCAATACCATTAAGGATAAACTGCATGATATGGATCGCAATATGATACTCAACAAATCTCAAACAACTAATACGAAGTCTGTCATTCGGTTTATTACTGAGTTCCACAATGGTCACCATCTCATTCGGAAACACCCGCGTAAACATTGGTACCTCCTACAAAACAATCCTTCCATTAATCAACACATATCCAACTTCCCACAAATAGGTTTCAGACGGGCCCCTAATCTAAGAGACAAACTTTGCTCATCCTTTTTTCAAAATCAGTCACCAACGACATTTTTACCTCCAAAACCTAAGGGTTTCTATACCTGTAGCAAATGTTCTATCTGCAAGTGGGGTCTCTCAAAAACTACATCAACCACCATTAATAATCAATGTTTCTACATTAATGACTTTATAAACTGCGAAAGTTCAAATGTTGTTTATGCAATATGGTGACCATGCCATCAAGCCTACATAGGCAGTACAATCCGTCCACTCAAGATCAGGATCCAAGAACACTACCGTAATATTCAAAAACTGGACACGAAGGCACCACATGTTGAACATTTCATAGAATCTCATTTTCACAAACGTACTTTCACATTCTGTGGCCTCCGACGCATCAGACCAACCCCTGGAGGTGGCAATACTCAATTACGTTTGCGCAAAGAGGAAAGTAGACTTACAATTCAATATGATACAGTTAATAATGGACTAAACAAAGACCATGAGTGGCACTATTGGCTATTGTAAAATAGAGTCACTTTTGTATCAGTGTCATCTGGGGACTTCTGTAAATCATGTTTCAAACAGTGTTTGCCCCTAATTCTGCCTGTCCCTTTTCTGATCATTCACTATTGACTTCTTATATGAGCATTTTATTTATTCAGCAGACTTTTTTCCTGTTTACTATACAGCCCCTATAAAATGGCCAATTTCACCTCACAGGCAGGAGGTCATACACATGTTGCCAACTAGCTCCATCATTTTTCCTCGCTGAAATCTTTTTTCCTTGTTCTAAACCTCATGGTTTGACTATATCTTACTTTATATTTATTTTTATTTCTATTCTTATTTTTTAACGATAATTTTGTCTTAATTTTAATCACCACTACCTTAAAAATTTGCTTTCCTTTTTATATTCTAGTATTTCTCTAGACATTTAACTTCATTAATCTATTTAAAAATAATTTTGTTTTACCACTTTCAAGCTGTCCCTACCCGTCTCGACATAATCATCGTCCTTTATTCGGACGTAAATTTTTCTATTTTATGATGTCGCCCCCTCGTACATAATTAAGATGGCGTCTGCCCATTTACGAGCCTTTTTTACCGAGATCACGCGGAAAGAGTCCTTTTTCTTTGTCCATACCCGATAGTAAACATCGAGGTAGGACAAATATAGAAACACAGCGTTCTCGTATAAGAGACGCGGTGTGAAACCGGCGCGCTGCCTTTGCTTTTTGAAATATTCCATGGCGACGGACATTATGTCGAATCACTACTGAATTCTGTTACCGATACCAAACAGGTGAGTGTCCCCGTAGTGGCTTCCACTAGACTACACGAATGGCACTATTTTCATTTATTTGAATCTTGCCACTGATATAAAACGGGTGAATGCTATTGCAGTGGTTTCTCTTTGGCAATACGTAAGGCACTACATTTACTCATTTCTCTGTGACAACCCCACAAACACTGTCCCCTATCGACAGACCTTGTATATTAACTTAATTTTCTCTTTCTCTTCTGAGCCATAACTGCAAATTTTGAACATGTCACAATTACGATGTAATAGATATAGCTCCTTAATATTAGACATTACTCAGCCTGCTTGTTCCTTTCAAGAGTTTTCCTCTTATTGTCAATTCTTGTTTAAACATGATTATATGGTGTTATATGTATATCATTTTGTTTTAGGCTAACTGCCGAATTAGTGCTCAAACTGTCGACTGTTTTTTTGCTACCAGACTACACCTTATTGAAAAATGGTATGCTGTTCCTTTTTTTCCAGTATAGTCACAATCTTTGCTTCCAATCACTCTACTATCTTTCAGTGAAATGCTAAAACGCCCTTTTTCAATTGCATGCTCTCCCTTATAATTAGTCAGTCCTGGTAACTTTACAACTGTCTCTGGATCACCTTTATCTATTTGTTCTTAAGGACACCTGGAACAGTCACTAACAACCAATATCCACTCTTTAGCTCCTGTCCATCCTTATCCTACTGCTTGCTTCTTCACTACCAGGTACAGTTTTCTCTTTAGCCTCTTTTTGACTTGAGAACCATGTCTTTGGACTGCATGATGTATTCCACGGCCCTTGGGTACCTATTCTTTGGAATCTCTTGGGATTTTTCGTCATTTCTTTGGTTTCTCTTTACACTTCCTACTATAACCACACCTTATTATACCATATTCTCTATATTTATGACATCTCTCTTTCTTTCCCAGCCTTGAGAAAGCCCTGGCCTACGCACCTGTGGGGCGAAACACGTGTTGGCTGGCCAAACATTCACTTATTCCTCTGGACCTATGAATTTCTACACTTCTACTACGAGTTGTTTGTTTTTCTAAATAAAAAACTGGATTTGGAGCAACATAGACATTTACTCTTGCCTTCTTGATGAATGTTATACGTCTTATTACAAATTGACTTTGAGAAACAAACTGTATTTTCTTAGTGGGACCTCACCTTTTCTTCGATCAACTGAGGTGATGTTGCTGTAAAATACCAAAGACTTTCTTTAACCTCTCATCATGAATTTCTCTGGTTACCCAAAAGCCAAAATGTCATCCTGGAAATATTTGACACCTTTTTCCTTGCAAAACAGTCTATGCATCAACCTTTGAAGAATAATACTACCCTTCCAGGATGGTGGAATTTTTTTGGTTTCATAGCAACACTTAAAGACTAGAAACAATATTTTACTCCAGGTGGTAATATCATGTTTTATAGCTAATATAGGGATTTCATCAGGACCCACTGCTGCAGAGTTACGCAATCCTCTAATAACATCCTCAATTTCTTTCATAGTAGGGTGTGAGTATGAGGGATCATCACCAGTTGGAGGAAGCTCCACGGTATACCCATTGGATGCATAAAGATCACAGATGAAAGTGGACCAGCTTGATTCGTTAATGGCAATTGGGAGAGATCTAGTTCTCAAGCTGCACCCATCTGGTGTTGTGGAACAGGATCCTCCGGGAGCGGGAGTTCTTGTGACGTATGGAGACCCTCAGGGAAGTGCACCTTTCTCCAACCTTTTTTGGAGAACCTTCGATTTAGTTTTTTGGCCCTCTTGAGATTTTTCTTTTTGTGTGTAGGCTTTTGTATAGACGAACATGATTCTTCACTATGTTTGCCTTTGGACATCCTTTAAAATCAGGAATACTTCCTGTACTGTGCTTTGGGGTTCAAAGTTCAGTTTTTTTTCTGGGCAAAAATCATTCAATATAAATCTAATAGCGTCAACCGGGCTTTCAATAGAAACTGAGTTTGCGGGAAGTGCCTTAACCAAAGGCAAGCCAGCCTGGGAGCTGAAATCAATCCAAGGCTGAATTGCCTTGTTCTCTGCGGCACTAGGCAGTGCTGAAGCTTCTTCTCGTTGCAATGTAAAAGATTCAAGTTTGCCTCCTTTGCTGGCAATTAGTTCTTTTAGTATGATTGTAACTGTCAAAGATACAGTCAAATCCCCCGACAAATTTTTACAAAAGATTTAAATAGATGAAAGAAGTCTCTCTAGGCTACGGAAAGAAGAAGAAACCTGTATAGTTTGATCCGGGGGATTACATGGAAGATTAGCATTTATACTCAAGTCAGGGTTCACTGAGAGATGTGAGCATAATGAAGGATGGTTAGAGGGGGTGCTACTAAAGAGCTTCAAGCCCGTGGACAATGGCGGGGGGGGGAAGGCTGAATGGTATTCCCCTCCTGTGCAGGACCATATCTTTTGTATACATCTAAGTCCAAATCTGGAAGAGTGAAGTCATCCAACTAGTGACCCAGGTCAGTGCTTTGGGAAGGGGCCTTTTCCATGGCTCCAATGAGTTAGCCCTCCCTTTTAGGGGCAAAGCCGTCAGTTACAAGCTGAAGGAAGGATGGTATTATGGGAGAGCGAGGCAACTATACTTGGACCAAGAGTCTCAGTGTGGGAGGAGGATACCACCTGCGCACCCTTCTCCTGCCGGAACTGCACCTTCACCAGCCTCCACACCAACGACCCACCCACCAAGGCAGGTCACAACCATCGTAGATGTATCCTCCTCAACACCTGCTCCGTCCACAAGCACGCAGTAGAGCTATAGAATCTACTCGACTCAACCTCCCCAGACGTCACCTTCCTGACTGAGACCTGGATGAACCCCTCCTCAGTGCCTGACATCGCCATAGCCATCCCGGATGGCTACAAGATCACCCGCAGGAACTGCTCCAACAAACTAGGAGGAGGCATTGCCATCATCCACAAGAACACCCTCAGGATTACGACCAGCACCAAAGACACCCTCAGTACCGCCAAACACCTACACTTCCAGATCCACACTGACCCTAACACCACCCTCCGAGAGACACTTGTCTACAGGCCCCCGTCCCCCGACAGCAGTTCAGCGACTCCATTACCGACTTCATCAGCACGCACGCTCCTGCATCCTGCAAAATCATCTGTGGCATACCCCAGGGTTCGTCCCTCAGCCCGACCCTCTTCAACCTCTACATGGCCCCACTCGCTGACATCACCCAATCCCACAACCTCAACATAATCTCATACGCCGACGACACCCAGCTGATCCTCTCCCTCACCAAGGCCAACCTCCATAAAGGAATGAAGGCCATTGCCGAATGGATGAAGAACAGCCGCCTCAAACTCAATTCCGACAAAACGGAAGTCCTCATCTTCAGCTCCACCACCACTGCATGGGATGACTCCTGGTGGCCTGCCACTCTCGGAGCCGCTCCAACTCCCACTGACCACGCACGCAACCTGGAATTCATCTTGGACTCCTCATTATCCATGACCCAGCAAGTCAACGCTATCTCCTCCTCCTGCTTCAACTCCCTCCACATGCCCTGAAAGATCTACAAATGGACCTCCACTGAAACCAGAAGAACAGTCACCCAAGCCCTTGTAAGCAGCAAACTGGACTACGGCAATGCCCTCTACACACAAACCACGGCCAAACTCCAGAAGAGGCTGCAATGCATCCAGAACGCCTCCGCACACCTTATCCTGGACATCCCCCACTACTGCCACATCACAGGCCACCTGAGAGATCTGCACTGGCTCCCAGTCAACAAGAGAATCACCTTCAAACTTCTCACCCATGCTCACAAAGCACTGCACAACACCGGACCAGAATACCTCAGACAGCTCTCCTTCTACACCCCAACCCAGCATCACCACTCCGCTGACCTCGCAACTGTCCCACACGTCCACAGAACTACTACCAGCGGCAGATTATTCTTGCACCTCACCGCCAAGGCGTGGAACACTCTTCCCACCCACCTGCGTCAGACCAAAGACCTCCTTACCTTCAGGAGACTTCTCAAGACCTCGCTGATCGAGCAGTAGCATCTACTTCCCCCTTTCCACTCCCCCCTCCTCCTCAGCACCTTGAGACCCTCACGGGTGAATAGTGCGCTTTACAAATTCCTGATTGATTGATTGATTGATACTAGGGGAACAGAGAAATCCTGAAATACTTCTTCGGAGACGTTGAAGCATGCTAACCCCTTGAAACTAAAATGCTGTTGGTCCCCCCGCAAATAAATGACCCTATTGCCAGAGGGTAAAGATTCCAAGGGTGCGGGGAGCCTTATCCCAGAAAGAAAAGATTTGGTGCCAGATGTAGCAAGGTCCGAGATTGTGACTCGGAAATTGCAAGTCGGTGCGACTCGCAATTTCCGAGTCGCAATCTCGAATGCAGAACGGTGTCTCAGACACCATCTGCGACTCGCTATGGGGTCGCAAAGACCCACCTCATTAATGTTAATCGGGTGGGTCGCATTTTGCGACCCCATAGCGAGTCCCTGAACTCACAGGGATGGTGGCCTGCTGGAGACAGGAGACCTCCATGTCTGTGACTGCTTTTTTAATAAAGCAGTTTTTTTTTTTGGAATTGCAGCCCGTTTTCCTTAAAGGAAAACAAGTTGCAATACAAAAAAATAATGAAACCATTTGGTTTCATTTTTTCAGAGCAGGCAGTGGTCCATTGGACCACTGCCTGCTCTGAAAAAATATTTTTAGTGACCTTTCCTTTTGCGAATGAGTTACCACCCACTTCAAGTGGGTGTTAACTGCGAATTGCTTTGCGACCGTTTTCGCGGTCACCAAGCAATTCTGCATCGCGGTGCGAGTCGCAAATAGGAAGGGAACACCCCTTCCTTTTTGCGAGTCGCATTCACATTTGCGAGTCGGTACCGACTCGCAAAATGTGAATGAGCATCGCAATGGCCGTTTTGAATGGCGCAAACTGCGATTTTCGCGGTTTGCGACATGCAAAACGGTTCCTACATCTGGCCCTTGGTTTCTACATTTCAGCCCGAAGACGGCTATACCCTTGTTACAGAGAGGGTTGGGATTGGTTTTGGAACAAGACCTCCGCGGGAGTAGACGGACAGATCTCAGTGTTTTGGCAGTCACTGTACCTTTGCTAATACCAATATTAGACAATCACAGAGATTACCTCCTGCTTTATTTTGGGTCCTGGTGGAATATTTCAATGAGCAGGTAATTCTGATGAGGAGCTTGGGGTGCAGGTGAAAAAAAAATTAATAAATAAATCAGCTGAGAAAAGGATGTGACTCCTTGGAGACCAATCAGGGGTATTTCGACAGTTGAGGCAGCAGTGCCTTATATTCAAGTTGGAACAGATAGAGAACGGGGCGAGAGAGGCAGGAGGTACAAGGAGGAGGAGGGAGAAAGGCAACAAACCGCACCACAAGGAACCCGTGGCCGCTTCGCTGACCAAACTCTGTTGATCACTCTTGTATGTTCTGTCCTGTATGAGACTACCCCTCTGATGGTCTTGGGAGCCCTTGTGGGCCACCCGAGGATCCCAGTAACACTTTTCCAGATGTGCTGCTCTTGGTGCTTGCGGCCCGAAGTGTTGCACACGTCTTCTCCAGGGGCAGGTTGCGCTGGAAATCTTGGGCTTACTGCTGATGGAAATGATATGGCCTGAGGCTTTTGAACAGGAGCATACCGGTCCAGGATCAGGTTACTGTATTCTGATGAATACAGGCCCACGATAAGTTGAGGGCCGCCTGCTGGTTGGATGGCTAGGCCTCCCAGCCTATGATTCTGCATCTTTACGCCCATTTACATACCCCACATTGACCACATTTGAAAAAACCTTAATTTGTTTCAGGGAGCCAATTTTCATTTCTCTTAGGTTTCGGATAATTTTGGCACAAAAAATGTCTTAATGATCTTTCTAGGTTTTTTCAAGTGTGGTCGATGTGGGGTATGTAAATGGGCTTGTCATGGTAGGAAAGAATATGTTGATCGAAGTGGTAACATCTATAAATTAAGATCACACGTGACTTGTGGAACAAAATATGTAATATATATAATCAAATGTAAATGTGAACGTATATATGTTGGCAGCACAATACGTCCCTTGAGAATAAGAACTGGGGAACACTTGAGAGCGCTGAAGCAAATGGATGATAGATACCCAATTGCACAACTTGTACAGTCATGTGATACACAGAATATACACGAGAATATGGTTTGGAACACATTCCTTTTGACCCCAGGGGAGGTAATAGAGAACTGCATCTAAGACGTAGGGAATCATTATGGATCATGAAATTACAAGCGGTGGAGGAAGGTCTGAACACAGACCATGAGTTAGAACATTTTTGGGGAGTTTGATGGAGATATTATAACATGCTAAGTAATATTGAACATGTAAGATAGGATTCAACAGATGAAATTAAGAAGCAACATGGACAACAAAATACCCTTTTGGGTACATGCACACCCATGTTTATATAACAAATTATGCAGTTTATTAACAAATACGCATACAGATATATCAACTTCAGGTAATGGCTAATAATTGTAAAGTTGGCATCATTATTTTAAGAGTGATACTTCAAATATAGTATATACACATAGTAGAATATAAAGTGCATATGATCGAAAACTTATTAAAATGTACCAGTAACTATAGTGGGAGTGGGCAGGGACCTAATAATATTTATACCCCTGAGATTCATGTACCTAATAGCTACGGTTTGAGTATAACTACATTAAAATACATAGTAAGTCTGAATATTTTTGCTCTCATATTCATTAGAATAAGCAGACATATCAATTCATGATAGATACAGGAAATAAACAACATAGTTCACGAAGCTTTACAAAAATAAAATAATCACACTCTATGCTTCAGGGAAGGTAGTTCGCCTAATCCTGCATGGTCAACATGTTTCGCGTCTGTGGTTGGTCACAAAGTGATCCAGTGACGCTTCTTCAGGACCCACACAAAAAAACTATTGATTATTAAACTACTTCTCCTATGTGTCAATAATAAATCAAGTGCACATCAAGTCACTTACAGTGTAGAAGACAGAATATGTCTAAGTCAATTGGTCAGTACAGTCGCCCATCCCATGTTAGAGATTGGGCTCCCTAGGTCTGCGCTAGCATCAACCAAGGAGAACAAATTGGTTTTGTCCTCGGTTCATCGGGAAAACCTACCCCCTGCCGCGCGCCTGTAGGGCAGGATTAGGCGAACTACCTTCCCTGAAGCATAGAGTGTGACGGTACATTATTTCCAGTAACACTCTTATATTTATTGTTTTTAATCTTGGCCTGAACCCAATTTCTATCACATTAAAATAATGGCTCAGGTTCAGAGCTAATTTTAAGAATTTTCTGTCGTATTCTACACTCTCCTTTCCTTATTCAGTTTTGTTCCCAGACCCTCGTTGCTAGCGAACTTACAATGGTTGAGTGCCACCCAGAATGCTGGGAGGCCCGCCAGGCATTGCAGCACCAGTCTGGCGAGGAGTGAGCCCGATGATGATACCTGTCACCCTAGTGGGTGCTTGAGGGCCCTCCTAAGAATACTCAGTATAGATTCGCCAATTTCTTATTTGATCAGTTTTCTTGTTTCCCTCTCTCTTATGGAACAGTGCACCCCTTTTTCGATATAAATAACAATGTACTTCCAAATGTGGGCATTATGAAACTCCAATAATATATTAGCGATTTAATGGATGCGGCCCATTTCCCTGTGAGGAACCAGGGTGGACACCTGTAACAGAAGTAATCATTTATCTACATGGTAGAATAGTTTTCTTAGAATAGAAGGGAGCAATAAAGAATAATAAAAAGTATTTTAATGGCAGGATCACGTAATTTATAATTACAGATAAACAGAACATAATAAACACAAGGCATTGTGGTTAACAATGTATGAAGAGGAGGTTTATGGTCAGAATAACCACTGAATTCATTGAAAACAGGTGATCTAGTAACAAGAGAAGGTCAGTCCATACCACATACAAATAACTTTAATATTCACGTGTGTGCATGTACACAGGGTGAACTGTAATATGGGATTAAGGTATTCAACATATAACAATACATAATATACAATAAATAATAATATACACAATAACACTGATTACACAAGACTTTAACCCCTTCGCTGCCAGGCCTTTTCCCCCTCCTGTGCCAGGCCTTTTTTTGCCTATTTGGGGCAGTTCGCGCTTAGGCCCGCATAACTTTTTGTCCACATAAGCTAACCAAGCCAAATTTGCGTCCTTTTTTTCCAACATCCTAGGGATTCTGGAGGTACCCAGACTTTGTGGGTTCCCCTGAAAGAGGCCAAGAAATTTGCCAAAATACCGGGAAAATTTTGTTTTTTTCAAAAAAATTGGAAAAAGTGGCTGCAGAAGAAGGCTTGTGGTTTTTCCCCTGAAAATGGCATCAACAAAGGGTTTGCGGTGCTAAACTCAGCAGCTTCCCAGCTTTCAGGAACAGGCAGACTTGAATCAGAAAACCCAATTTTTCAACACAATTTTGGCATTTTTCTGGGACATACCCCATTTTTGCAATTGTTTGTGCTTTCAGCCTCCTTCCAGTCAGTGACAGAAATGGGCATGAAACCAATGCTGGATCCCAGAAACCTAAACATTTCTGAAATGTAGACAAAATTCTGAATTCAGCAAGGGGTCATTTGTGTAGATCCTACAAGGGTTTCCTACAGAAAATAACAACTGAAAAAGAAAAATATTGAAATTTAGGTGAAAAAAACATAAATGTTTCTCTACGTTTTACTCTGTAACTTTTCCCTGCAATGTCAGATTATCGAAAGCAATATACCGTTACGTCTGCTGGACTCCTCTGGTTGCGGGGATATATAGGGCTTGTAGGTTCATCAAGAACCCGAGGAACCCAGAGCCAATAAATGAGCTGCACCCTGACGTGCGTTTTCATTCTATACCGGGTATACAGCAATTCATTTGCTGAAATATAAAGAGTAAAAAATTGCTATCAAGAAAACCTTTGTATTTCCAAAAAGGGCACAAGATAAGGTGTTGAGGAGCAGTGGTTATTTGCACATCTCTGAATTCCGGGGTGACCATACTAGCATGTGAATTACAGGGCTTTTCTCAAATAGATGTCTTTTTTACACACTCTCCTATATTTGGAAGGAAAAAATGTAGAGAAAGACAAGGGGCAATAACACTTGTTTTGCTAATCTATGTTCCCCCAAGTCTCCCGATAAAAATGATACCTCACTTGTGTGGGTAGGCCTAGCGCCCGCGACAGGAAACGCCCCAAAGCGCAACGTGGACACATCCAAATTTTTGGAAGACAACAGAGGTGTTTTTTGCGAAGTGCCTACCTGTAGATTTTGGTCTCTAGCTCAGCCGGCACCTAGGGAAACCTACCAAACATGTGCATTTCTGAAAACTAGAGACCTAGGGGAATCCAAGGAGGGGTGACTTGCGGGGCTCGGACCAGGTTCTGTTACCCAGAATCCTTTGCAAACCTCAAAATTTGGCTAAAAAAACACATGTTCCTCACATTTCTGTGGCAGAAAGATCTGGAATCTGAGAGGAGCCACAAATTTCCTTTCACCCAGCGTTCCCCCAAGTCTCCCGATAAAAATGATACCTCACTTGTGTGGGTAGGCCTAGCGCCCGCGACAGGAAACGCCCCAAAGCGCAACGTGGACACATCCAAATTTTTGGAAGACAACAGAGGTGATTTTTGAGAAGTGCCTACCTGTAGATTTTGGCCTCTAGCTCAGCCGGCACCTAGGGAAACCTACCAAACCTGTGCATTTCTGAAAACTAGAGACCTAGGGGAATCCAAGGAGGGGTGACTTGCGGGGCTCGGACCAGGTTCTGTTACCCAGAATCCTTTGCAAACCTCAAAATTTGGCTAAAAAAACACATGTTCCTCACATTTCTGTGGCAGAAAGATCTGGAATCTGAGAGGAGCCAAAAATTTCCTTTTACCCAGCGTTCCCCCAAGTCTCCCGATAAAAATGATACATCACTTGTGTGGGTAGGCCTAGCGCCCGCGACAGGAAACGCCCCAAAGCGCAACGTGGACACATCCTAAATTTTGGAAAAAAACAGAGGTGTTTTTTGCGAAGTGCCTAACTGTAGATTTTGGCCTCTAGCTCAGCCGGCACCTAGGGAAACCTACCAAACCTGTGCATTTCTGAAAACTAGAGACCTAGGGGAATCCAAGGAGGGGTGACTTGCGGGCTCGGACCAGGTTCTGTTACCCAGAATCCTTTGCAAACCTCAAAATTTGGCTAAAAAAACACATGTTCCTCACATTTCTGTGGCAGAAAGTTCTGGAATCTGAGAGGAGCTACAAATTTCCTTCCACCCAGCGTTCCCCCAAGTCTCCTGATAAAAATGATACCTCACTTGTGTGGGTAGGCCTAGTGCCGGCGACAGGAAACACCCCAAAGCGCAACGTGGACACATCCTAAATTTTGGGAAAAAACAGAGGTGTTTTTTGCGAAGTGCCTACCTGTAGATTTTGGCCTCTAACTCAGCTGGCACCTAGGGAAACCTACCAAACCTGTGCATTTCTGAAAACTAGAGACCTAGGGGAATCCAAGGAGGGGTGACTTGCGGGGCTCGGACCAGGTTCTGTTACCCAGAATCCTTTGCAAACCTCAAAATTTGGCTAAAAAAACACATGTTCCTCACATTTCGGTGACAGAAAGTTCTGGAATCTAAGAGGAGCCACAAATTTCCTTCCACCCAGCGTTCCCCTAAGTCTCCCGATAAAAATGATACCTCACTTGTGTGGGTAGGCCTAGCGCCCGCGACAGGAAATGGCCCAAAACACAACCTGGACACATCACATTTTTTCATAGAAAACAGGGCCTACCTGTGGATTTTGGCCTCTAGCTCAGCCGGCACCTGGGGAAACCTAGCAAACCAGCGCATTTTTGAAAACTAGAAACTCAGGGGAATCCAAGATGGGGTGAATTGTGGGGCTCTGACCAGGTTCTGTTACCCAGAATCCTTTGCAAACCTCAAATTTTGGCTAAAAAACATGTTTTCCTCACATTTCAGTGACAGAAAGTTCTGGAATCTGAGAGGAGCCACAAATTTCCTTCCACCTAGCGTTCCCCCAAGTCTCCCGATAAAAATGATACCTCACTGGTGTGGGTAGGCCTAGCGCCCGCGACAGGAAATGGCCCAAAACACAACGTGGACACATCACATTTTTTCATAGAAAACAGTGCCTACCTGTGGATTTTGGCCTCTAGCTCAGCCGGGCCCAGGGGGGGCAGAAATGGCCTAAAATAAATTTGTCCCCCAACCCCCTTGGGGGTCACCCCCCCCTTGCGTGACATTGGTGCCAAAAAACAAATCCCCGGTGCCTAGTGGTTTCTAAATACAATTTGCCCCCCAGGGGAGCGACCCTTGCCTAATGCGTCGCTCCCCATCTCTAAAAAAACAAACAAACAAAAAAAAACACAAAAAAACTATTTGCCCAGGCGCCTAGAGGTTTCTGCCCCCCCTGTGGGCAGATCGGCCTAATACCAATAGGCCGATCTGCCCCCAGGGGGGGCAGAAATGGCCTAAAATAAATTTGCCCCCCTCACCCCCCCCCCGGGGAGCGACCCTTGCCTAAGGGGACGCTCCCCATCTGTAAAACACAACAACAACAAAAATCCCTGGTGCCTAGTGGTTTCTGCCCCCCGTGGGGGCAGATCGGCCTAATAAAAATAGGCTGATCTGCCCCCATGGGGGGCAGAAATGGCCTAAAATAAATTTGCCCCCCATGGGAACGACCCTTGCCTAAGGGGTCGCATCCCACACCTAAAACACAAAAGAAAACAAATCAAAAAACAAAAAAAACAAAAGTATCCCTGGTGTCTAGAGGTTTCTGCCCCCCCTGGGGGCAGATCGGCCTATTATTAGGCCGATCTGCCCCCAGGGGGGGCAGAAAAGGCCTTAAAAAAAATGACCCCCTGGGAGCGACCCTTGCCCAAGGGGTCGCTCCCTTCTGTCAATTACATATAAAAAAAAAAAATCCCTGGTGTCTAGTGGGGTTTCAAAAGCCGGATTGCAAGCAATCCGGCTTTTGAAACCCTCGGAGAGACTTCAAAGGGAAGGAAATACATTTCCTTCCCTTTGAAGCCCCTCCGGGCCTCCTGGGGGAGGTTGTGTGATTGTCAGCGCGCACTCGCGCGCTGACGTCACGGGGGGGTGGGGGGGGTTGGGGTTGAAGGGGAAGGGATTCCCCTGTCAGCCCTGACCTAGGGGGGTGGGGGGGCGGCCCTCGGGAGGAGCGCTAGCGCTTCTCCCGAGGGCAGCATTCAGGACGTAATGGTTACGTCCATGGCGCCACACGGGCGCTGCCATGGACGTAACCATTACGTCCCTGGCGGGGAAGGGGTTAATAATAGAAAACACTAAATAGTTGTCAATCACACCATTCACAGAGAAGGAATAAAAAATGTCACATGTAATATATTGATCTTCACTAAGCACCACAGGGTGGGATAAGAACAGCCAAAATATGAACATGATGTACTAAGCTTTGTATCATGTTATGTATAATTACAGCCCTGATGAAGTCTGGTGGGAGATATCCCTGACGAAACACATGTTGGCTTGGCGTGGATGCCGTAAAGGCTTATATTGGACATTGAGAAGTTATAATATGAACTACATTAGAAGATGTACCATGAAGGAATTAACATTATTTAATAAATACTGGTTATATGATACAAAACAACAAAGACTGTGAATGAATAGTAGCTGGATGTAAGCCATACACCGGAGTGGCAGCAAACAGTGGAGTAGCATACAGAGGAGTGGTGTACAGTGGAATAGCATATAGTGGAATAGAATCCAGTGGCGAGGCGTACAGTGGAGCAACGTAGACTGGAGTGGCGTACAGTGGCATTGTGTACAGTGTAATAGATTAGAGCTGAGTCATGTACAGTGGAGTCTCGTACAGTTGAGAGTCCTAGAGTGAAGTGGCGTAGAGTGGAATATCGTATAGTGGAGTGGCTACAGCGTGTGGCATACAGATGTATGTGAAATTTAGCAGCAATGTAGAATATAGTGCGCAGAGTAACACAAAACAGCGAATTGTGCTGCCTTGTTTCTCCTGATTTATTAATCAATGCAGGGAGGTGCATGTTGGCCTTGTGTTCCTTTAACTTTGAGTCTGACATAAGTATTGCATTGCCTATGGGACACCATGAGTGACGCAAATGTACAGCAATCCAATAATACTGCTAAGCATCAGTTATATTTTGGGCCATGTTATAACATGATACCTTTACAGTATACCATGGTACATGGTGATGACAAGCCCAATATATAATTGGGTAATGGTTGTTTTTAGAGAATGAAAAGGCAGCCATGGTGTTTAATATACGCTGGCTGTTTTCAGTGTTACAGCCTTAGATACGGGTAAGCAGTAGGTCCCTACCTATTACTCCTTTATTTATAGGAACAAAAATGTATTTATATTTCTTTATATATTTGTTATATATGTTTACAGCCATATACTGTGTTAGTTTCAAAAAATGTTGTGAAATTCCGCTAAAGTACCTCAGTGATAGATACCACTATGTTTAAATGCCTTATAACTTAAAAAATACTTACCTTACTTAACTGAAGTACCCAAAAAACATCATCTCTGCACCACTGCTTTTCGAATATTTCTTTATTGGCATTTTAAAAACATTAAAGCAATAATGAAGACACTAGTAGATGACAATGCGTATTTCAGCTCATAAATCAATGACAATTGCGATACAGTAGTGAAGGAATACAGACCAATATGTAGTGGCACGTATTGCCTACATTATAGACCTCGGACAAGGAAGGTAAGCTAAAGCAGCACATTCCTCATGGTGTTGCCATCTTTAAAGAAACAGGTGAAAACAGTCCATATACTCAACAACGTGAAAGAAATGTAATCAGAGTATAACCAGGTAACAAAGGGGCACGGGGTTAGTGTCACGGGTAGCTATGTGTGGCTGTGAGGGAGTCCGTGCTCTACCCAATCTGTTCCCTGGGTGTTTTAAGATGGGTCCTCTATAGCAGGTAGGGGAGGGTCAGGCCGAGCCCCCCGTGGGGGTTCTCTAGATTCATACACCAGTGGCCAGAGCTAAGGCAGGAGAAGCCCAGGAAGTCCCAACTTGTGGCATCCATTATTGCAGGGTTCCACCATGTCTTACAACTTAAGCACATAGATGTCCCAAAGGGTAACAGCATACCCATTCCCCCGCACCTAGGAGTCGTGGGCCAGGGCATCAGCCTCGGCAGTCGCCCACCTCTGTACAACCTAGGCCTGCAGCAAATCAATGGTGGCTGCCTTCCAAGACATGGCAATCAGTCGCTTAAAAAGGGCCATTGCTAAATGGTCAAGCCTCAGATAATACTTAGTGTTTTTTGTACGTTTGGTGATTCTCAGCAAGCAGAGCAGGTGCTCATGAAGGAGAGGATGTCTATCATTCCTGAAATATGGTCCATCCCTTGAGACCAAACCTGCGCTAAGCAGGAGGCATTCCCACATCATTTGTAAGACGTTTGCGTCTTGGTGCCCACAACAGGGACAACTGGTCCCACCCCCGAAACATCCTGTGTAGCTGATGCGGTGTAAGATATGTAACCTGTAGGTAGTTAAACTGAGTGAACTTGAGATGGACATTGTGGGACATGCACTTCACTTGTTCAAGTGCCATCGCCCACTGCTTGGACGTCAGTCTGTCTCCAGACATGTGCCCCCAGCAGGGCTCGCTGCGCAATGCAAGATCTGTGTTCACGGGCTGCAAGGCTGTGTACAGCACAATAATGGCTGTACGGCCAAGACCGTTCATTAGAATCCACTGCAGTCCATGATGTAGAGCTGGGCCTCCTGACCTACTGTCCTTGTGTTCCTATTTGTCAGTAGTGTGTTATAAGCCAGGAATTGGCCAGCTCCCAGGCCATGTTCTTCCTCCCGGCCCGTAGGTGACAAGTGTAGGCGCATCCAGAAGTCCAAGGACTGCAGGAGCGACATGAGAGCCCTCCTGTGGTTCCCGTCAAAGAGATCCTTGTTGGTGTGATGTATGTTGACTCTGATATATTGGAATGTCTTGAACCGACAGGGTAAACAACTAGGTTCCAGCTCCTCAAATAGTGTGCATTCCACCCTCCTTTGCGGGAAGAGACAGGACTTATTCAATTCATGCAGAGGCCTGTCATATCAACAGAGGTCTTATAAATCAAAAAGAACCAGCAGGTTGCACTCATGATTCCGCATGTAGACCAGGACATTGTCTGCATCCAGCTAAACTGCAAGCCAGCATGGCCCCACCCCTATGCCCCAACTCAGGCCCTTTATTTGCCCAGAGTTTCACAGCAAGTGGCGAAATAATAGGGAAAAAGAACTGCTAACGCGTCCATTTATGACCAATTTACTCACATTGGGACTCGTTTTAGGCCAATGAATCTTTTGACCCTGATTGAAGATACCTTAGGACGAGATAGCTAATCAACATGTCAATCAATATGTCAGTAACGTCATCCATATTTATTACGACTATGCAATTCACCATAGTCAATGACATTTAATAAGACTCGGAAACCACCATGACCTTTCAGTCATGAATAACCACACCAGTTTAGTATGAATTTTGTGATATTTATTCCCTATTGATTACAATTCTACTAGTAAGTTTATTAGTCTTGTAACCAAGAAACACATTAGCATAGTCACAATATGGCAACTCTGATAAGATTTCATCAAAGCAAGATTCACAAACATTAGAATATAACACGGCGTCAACATAGGTTATCCTTAGCAGAGTATCATCATAAGGCATTGATTCAGTCGTTTGTCTATTTGCGTCAGTTCAGTGAACCCCTCTCCTAACCTCGAATTAGCATTGGCATGTTGGGCTTCATGCAAAACAATTTAGTAACACCAACTTAGAAAAAATCTAGCTATAGTCTCTGTCAAAAGAAGCAGTTGGTACCTAGAAAGGAAAAGCAAACATACAATCTCAATTTCATTGTCATATAGTTACCCTCCAGTTATTGGGTCAGCACTCGGGTTCGGTCTTCGTCCTCAGGACATCAGTTGGCTCGCCATCAGGATTCAGCTCCGGAAAAAGGGGGCACTTCCCTCATAAGGAGGTAAAGTGTAAACGGGCAATCTAAGGGTAAGGATGGTTCTAAAAATTAGCAAGTCACTAAGCAAAGTGACAAAGTCTCTGGACCATAGCAACTCGCATCAGCATCTCCCCCTCTCCCAGTCTCCTACTCCCTAGTTCTCATTCTAATTTACTTCCTGGTGTCAAGGGTTTTTATCCACTTTTCGTTGTACATTCCCCTAAAATCTGGTTGGACAAGGGGTTGCACCCCACTATCTTTAACCAATTAACTTCACATTAGCTCATCGAATTTGTCACCCCATAACAGTTCTCATGTATTTTATTGGTCCTTATGATTGACGTCTTTAGCGGGTGGAATGTCCGGTATGATTTCATAGTCTTGTGGTCCTTTGCACATCTTCGGTCAGTGGCTCCATTGCCTGTACCGGTTCAGGCGACTTTGTACCTACGACTGGTCTACAGTGTTGCATTCAGCTAAAATGTTTCTATAAGCAAGTCGAATTTCATGAGAACGGATCTACTACAGTTACATTCAGCTTCTAGTTTGGAAAAAACAAGAGTTCATGCCCTTCAGCAAGTCAGCACACTGCACGTTAGGAAAACACATTTAATATGTGAGCCAGGCAGCTAGGCCTCGACTCATGCTAACTAAGGCCTAATGCTTTATTAGCAAAACTCTTACATATGTCTATTGTTATCAGTGTTAAACCATATCATTACATATCATTTCAACATTATTAGTCAATTTCATTAGTCCCTGTATAAGTTGGCGGCCACCCCCTGTGGGCACATTTCAAGCGCATGTTTTAGCAAAATACATTAATACAGTTTCTATGCAGCATTATTATACATTAGTTCATAAACATTTCATGTTAATATAGATTATATAAACTACGCTCTCTCAGAAGCAATCCTGCCATGCCCCTGCCAATGTCAAATTGTTACTATATTTGGCGGCCAATGCACGCACACTCTGGCTCGCAGTGCTGTGTAGAGTAGCTTCACCCAACCCAGGAACTTGGGTCCGACTCACATGACATGACATAACAATCTGTAGGTAGGTCTACTAAAGGGTGTCAAAAGCTTTCTTGAAGTCCGCTGGGAGCTCCACGGACCCCTCAACTACACCCATACCGTGACACAGCCTACAGGTATTATAGGAGATGGGTCTATGTGAGATGAACCCGTACAGGGTCAGAGCATGGGCTTCAGTCTCACATGGCAGTCCAAGCTACCCCATCAGCAAATCCAGCGCACCGTGGGCAGCGAGCTGGGTTCCCCCACAGGCACTGAGCAGTCCATCTCTGCCTAATCAAGTTTGCTTGTCAGGCCCCTGTCTTTGAGGGCTACAGTCAAGTCAAGCACTGTCTCCTGTGCTATTTTTTTTTTTTAATGTATTGCCTGGGTGGGCCTGGTTCCCAACGGAGAGAGCAGAGTCCACCCTTCAATCTTTTAATTACCATGAATATACCACTTTATTTGAAAATGTATATGCAAATGCACCTTTTATCTCCACTCTTTGTCTTTTCAGGAGCACACTAACTTTAATCCTTGCCGCCCCCCCCCCCCACCCCCCACAAATACGCCAACTGAGGCAGGAGACTCCCGATTTTTAAAACCAAAAATGACTTTCATTTAGTATTTCCTCTTCTGAAAGCGTCCCCACTTCAACACAACTATACGGAAAAGAAATATCCCCCGATTATTTTGTTTAGAATCACCCGCTTTCTGCTTTGCAAATGTCAGCAGGTAGGCCCTCATGACCTAGCTTTGCTCGCACGGAGCAGTTCATGACACACACACACGCACGCGATTCGTAACTCGCCAGCGGAGAAGTCCAGGCGCGAAAAACAGAAATAAAGAGAAAACGGAAATGATGAGTTTGAGCAGTTTTTGGCGCGCTTTACCTTCCTGTCACAGTCAACGAGCCAAGAACCACGCCTTCTTCTGACGTAAGCGGGGACGAGAAGAAAGAGCGACCAATCGGGCCCTTTGAGGGCGTGTGGTAACGTCACACGCAGATAAAGACGCTCTGCACCAACCCGCCTGATCACTTTTTGGCGCGAGGCAAGTGGGTGTTGTGGGATCCTCTAGTCGATTTGGAGGCAATATCTGCTCTCTGTGCCTCGCGCCCGTCGTCCCCTGCAGCACACTCTCTGCTTCCTTGTTTGATTTTTGCTGTGCAGTTTCGCCGCCACCATGTTCGAGGCTCGTTTGGTCCAGGGCTCGATCCTGAAGAAGGTGCTTGAAGCGCTGAAGGACCTGATCGATGAGGCGTGCTGGGACATCAGCTCTAGCGGCATCAGTCTGCAGAGCATGGACTCGTCGCATGTGTCCCTGGTGCAGCTGACCATGCGCTCTGAGGGCTTCGACACGTACCGCTGCGACCGAAACCAGTCTGTGGGGGTTAAGATGAGCAGGTGAGGATGCGTCGTGGGCATTCGGGCCAGCCAATTGTGTAGTCTCAAACAAAATACTGGGCGTTAGCAGAGTAAGGGGGGTCCGAATGTAAAGCATATTGTACAAATCTGCTAAAGCAGCCAATAAGGTGGTCGGCTGAGGATGAATGATCTATAGAATTAACACAACGAAATTTGTGGATTGCTGTTGCTGGGGGGCACATAGAGAAAGTTAGCGATCTTTGTCGGCGTCTTGGTAAGCAATCCCTAGTAGTGCGCATGCGACTCATGTTCTGCCCGGTCTTGCCCGCCCTTATATAACGAAACGCATCGGCAGCTGAAGGCCAGGCGCTCTTGTGACGTTATTTAGGCGCCAATTTGAACACTGCTCCCTGTCTGGCGGGAAAGCACTTGGCGGGCTGTTGTCATACCCTTACCCTGAACAAATATACGCTTCTATAATCAGCTATTTACATTATTAATATTATTATTTTTTTTTTTTGTTATACGACAGTGATTCCCGTCACTTGAATGCTCCATTACATATTGCAAATAGTGCGGTTTCAGTTACTTAGCATTTGCAGTTCTGTACACATGCAGGCTTCAAGAGTATCGCATTTGACTGTGAGAATTATATTATCCTATTTATTCTATATTCGTGAGTTTAACTACTACCGTAGCGAGAAGCAACAATGACCGCTTTTGTGTGATTAACACCTCTGTCCACGGTCAAAGCATGTGATGCGTGGTAGGGTAGCGCTCCCAGATGCTTATTTCAAAGTGTTATTTTTTGTATTTCTTATTGCTATTTTTTTATTTATTTTTTACATAGTTTCACAAGAGACCTAAAGTAATGACAGCATTCGGATTCCAACAGGAGCTATTTTAATCTTTTTCAGATTGGTTACGTTACATCTTTCCTTAGTCAGTGAAGCTAGTAGCTGATACAGATCGTTCAACAGAATTTAACTTCAATCAACTTAACTTTTTCCAAATTGCCCATCTCACATTAATTAACAGGTTCGCAGCAATGTTTTCGAGTAGATGAAATGCATTAAACCGCCTCTACCTTTTTGTCTTTTAGTATGTCGAAAATCTTGAAGTGTGCAGCTGGTGACGACGTCATAACCCTTAGGGCAGAGGACAATGCAGACACCATGACACTGGTTTTCGAGGCCCCAAGTGAGTATTAATTTACTAATTCGTTCGTTTGTCATCATCCGGCTAGTTGTAGACATGTATGCTACGTAAACGCACGTTGCTTCTAAGGGTGCGTCAATATGTTCTTGTTATGGAGCAAGATTTCAAGTGCTTATGACCTACCTTTGGCAACAGGTTTGGTCTTCAGTTTTGCAGCCTTAGAAGTAGGTCGATCCTGTCAATTATCAACTAGTCACTATATATGGCGTGGCTTGTGCGGCAATTATGCCCTAAAAGTAGGCAATGTACTGTGTATATATTTATTGAATGTACAAAGGATTTTATTTTTTAGTTGTGCATTTTTTTTCTCTTCTATAGATCAAGAGAAGGTCTCCGATTACGAGATGAAGTTAATGGACCTGGATGTCGAACAGCTCGGTATTCCTGTAAGTGATATCTGCGTTTGAGAAGTTCAGTGCAGAAAATAAACTCGTAAAGTTGCATCTTTTTTCTGCCATCAAAGGAAAATTCTGACTCCTTTTTAGGTTCAGAGATACACCCGTCGGGCTTACACTTTATAAAAGACTGACATAATCAGTCGATTGTAGACTACTTGTGAATGCTGCAGTAATTACCATTAAATGGTATTAATTACCAATTTATAAATGGTGTCTCCTTGCAACTGTTTTGTCCTGTTAGTCATGAGCACTCGTGCTGTAGTCCCCCATACGGATGGCTTCTGCCTGTATGACCCATATCTCACTCCTCCCAAGAGTAACGGCGGTAATTCCTACCGACCACTGGTATGTTGGTCAGTGTATGAAGGCATGCAAGGTACACCGCAGTCATCCATTTATCTTATGCTGCACCTTGCTTTTGTTCACTCGAGGTTGTGCCTCGAGAACGCTCCTTGTTGACGGCTGTTGTGGGTAAGGCTCTTGCACAGTTGGAATGTCTTCTGTGCTTGCTTGTGGATGGTGGCAGTATGAACAGTCCTAGTTCGAATGGTCTAAGTTGTCGAATTGTAAACACATACCCGTATTAAAAAGCTTAGTCGTTCTTGACCGTAGTAGGTTCATTTGTTTTGTTTCAACTCGCTTAACAGGAACAAGAGTATAGCTGTATCATCAAGATGCCCTCTGGGGAGTTTGCTCGCATCTGCAGAGATCTCAGCCAGGTTGGTGACGCAGTTGTAATCTCCTGCGCTAAAGATGGAGTGAAGTTTTCTGCCAGCGGATCTCTGGGGACTGGGAACATTAAGCTGTCGCAGACCTCCAATGTAGACAAGGAGGAGGAAGCAGTAAGTAAATGTGAAGTTATCTAATCAAAATTAAACCTTTACCCTTTGTGCACACCAATTGAGGGGCATAAGGGAGTGGGTGTGTATTCGAGTACAGGTGGAAGCAGTGGCCGCGAAGCTGGTACAACTCATTTATTTTCATGAATGATACCATATAGTTGAGCGGAAAGCGTCATGTGGATTTTAAGGAATAATTTCTTTTTATCCAGGTTTACAATAGAATTGTAGACTTGCTAGATTCAAATTTCGTCTTCATTTGGTGCTGGGGGCAAGGATAGCAACAGCAGTGCCGAGCCTACATGGTAGTCGTAGTGTCCTCCCATCTAACACTAAACTTCAGTTTAAAGCAGTGGTTGATGAAAAATTAAGCTCTTGCGACAGTTTGCAGAGATGTGCCCCACTCGTTCTGCTCAGAGCAGAGTTCTGGCAAAACATTTTTTTTTTACCTGAATTTTGAGAGCTTGAACGTGTGTAGTCTTAACCAGTTGTGACCATTCATATTGAGATCTGCAATTTGAGGAGAAAGTACTCCAGCTACAGAAAGAAGCAGTTCCGTCTGATGCGTCACATTTTGCTGTTTGCATTAGATTTTGTAGCACAGAATAAAGCTACAGCGCAAAATGCCTGAAATCTGCAGTCTGAACTCTGGTGTGAA
This sequence comes from Pleurodeles waltl, assembly GCF_031143425.1. Taxonomy (NCBI): domain Eukaryota; kingdom Metazoa; phylum Chordata; class Amphibia; order Caudata; family Salamandridae; genus Pleurodeles; species Pleurodeles waltl. The sequence continues at coordinate 677,213,895 of NC_090450.1, read as the reverse complement.
GTAGACGCCATCTACAAAAAACCCATAGAAAGAAGTCTAAACATAAGCAGGGTTCTTTCAGCCACCAGATAGACAATAGCCACTATCACTGCATCACAGTTAAAAGTAGGGTCATTACTCATGAAATGGTTATTTTGACAGGTCACACTGCAGAAGTCGAGTCTACAGTGTAGACATTATGCTTTGCCACCTCAGTGGATGGCGAAATGTGCTGCAGGCCATTGGTGACACTTGCTTCCATGCCCTGTGTACATTTTGTTTACCAAGCATGAGGTACTTTATGCAAGATACAAAAATATACTAATTGCAAAAAGAGGGAACACCGGCCTTAGTGGTTACCAGAGCTAAAGTGCATAGATCTAACGCCACCCAAAAACAGTGGGGGCGGCACACAATGGTCACTTATTACCTTGTTAACCCAGACTGAATGATCTCTGAAAATCCCCCAAATGTGTCCATTTTTCAGATCAGTTTGAACCATATTCCCCAACTGCTGCTAAGACCCAACTAGAGTGTCTTGCACTTTGATGAAAAACGCCCATAAAGGTTTCTAAAAGTAGTAATGTTGGATCCCGGATGTGAGATTAACAGTGATTTATTTTGTGCTTAACTCTTTATGGATACCCATTTGAGAGCACCATGTAATTTGTACAGAAATAAGCTGTCTAGCTTTTGAAAGGGTGGTTTAGAGGCTGTTACATTAGTTGAGGTGGTAATGTGGTCATGGTGTGGAATGATCTTTTTAGACAAGATAGTATTTACCTGCAATTGTATAACGCTGCTCCTTTCCACTCTCAGGTTACTATTGAAATGAATGAACCAGTTCAACTGACGTTTGCTTTGCGGTATCTGAACTTCTTCACTAAAGCCACACCACTATGTAATCAGGTGATTCTCAGCATGTCTGCAGATATCCCTCTTGGTAAGTACCAGCTGTGATAAGTGTCTGTTTAAACTATTTGCTGAAACAAAACTGGCCGGTTTGTGATAACATGCAAATTGTCCAAATAATAATGTAAGCAGTTTTGTTGATTTAACTGATGTCTCTTTGCAGTTGTGGAGTACAAAATCGCAGATATGGGGCACGTAAAATACTACTTGGCCCCCAAGATAGAAGACGAAGAGGCAGCGTAAGGTTATGACGCCTGATCAGCAATCTCTCCATCAAAGCTCTTGTCAACATGCTCTTGTAACTTGGTGTCCATTTGCAGTGGTGTTCAAACTGCTTGACTATTCTAATGGGCACACTTGTAGATATCTCTGTATATATATTTCACACTTCTTTTGTAATGTTCGCGTCAATAAAATGTCTTCCTTACCTGTGTGTTGCTTGCGTGGAATTTGTTACTTCTGCCAGTTTCATGGCTTAACTGAAAGGTCAATGCCGTTATGGTTTTCATTCCTAGGCCGGGCATAATGGCATTAGCCTGCATGGACTTGTTCGCTCATTTGGGGGGTGCACAGATGCCCTCGTATTTACGCTGTACCACATGCGTCGCTTTTAGTGCTGTGGAGCAACACACCAACCCTGCTTGTTGCCAGAACTAGCGGTCTACATTTTAGTGGACTTATTAGTACACCTGTCTCCTGGGCCACTAATTTACGTTAAGGTGGAAGTGTTTATAGCGCTTACCTCTTTGAAGAGGTGCACTGATGCTTGCACGCTATAGTCGGCATCTGCTTAAAATGCATGGGTTGAGCTTTGCAACATTTGCCTTTGGTCTGCGTGACATGAATAATAGGCCTAGATGAGTGATGACTTCCTGCTGGACGAGGTTAATGGGGGGGGGGGGGGGGGAGGGAAGAAGGGGTACAGAAAGTATCATTAGGTTGTGGGGAAATCCTTTTCCAACGTTATGGGTGGTGGCTATCAGATGTGGTTGGTGTGAGGGAAGTGCCTGTCTTAATGTGGGGGAATGCCTAGTTTACGTACTTGAAGCAGGGGCTGCATGGAGTGGGTTGGGGTAGAATTTGGAAGACGCGTTCAAGAACAGTATAGTTGCATAGAACTAGGACAAATTAATTATCAAAAGTATTGTGCAGAGAAGCAGTTCGGGGTAGTTGATTGACTGGGTAGAGATATGTAGGGAAGGCCTGACCACTTGAGGCTTAGCGGATATGAAATTCAGAAACTAAGCACTGGATTGATCTACAATGGCCCAGAGTTTTTATTGACCAAACGTTCTCACTTTGTGGCAACCTTAGTCACCAAACAATAGATGTTAAACGTCCTTTGTAGAAGACATGGGTATCTTAAGGGTGATCTGGCACGTTTCTCACCACCTGCCATCAGGTGGGTTTACGTGGAAGATTGTCAGAGCCCAGGGTGGTATCGGGCAGATAAACGAGTTGAGGATCTTTACACGAGAAACTGATGGTCTCCAGCTGCTGCCTAGTTTCTGGAGCAGAGGTGTTGTGCTCGAGTAAGAACTAAGTTTATACCAGGCAAACTTTTTTTTAAAAAATGGTTCGATCTTTGAGGGACAGCTCTGCTACACAAAAGCTTCAGCTGGGGGAGCAGGCAGCAAGTGGAGCGGCAATGTGTGGGATGTCGGTTGAGCCGTCCGTAAAATTATATGGCAGTCGGGGATAGTGCACTTGAAGTATTCTGGGGCCCATGGAATGGGCCCAATCGCCTCCACACCCAGTTTCTTGTGTAGTGTGCATGCTGAAGCACTTAATGGTGTTGTGTAGCCAACTTCCAGATACAGAACGTGTTTTGGACCTACTAGTGAAAGACACCCACTATACTGGCTTGTGGTCCAGTAAGCTCATCTCAAATGGAACCTTTTGAGCACTGAGCAACGCCATTTCCCTGTTTAAAGTGAAACTGCTAGGAAGTGATGGGTTACATGCCGAAGGCTATGCTGTTTACAGTAATTAGGGGACAGCACTGCAACTGTCGACTCCTGCCACACGCCAGGGAGGCCAGTTGATGGATGGAATGTAGACCAAATCAAACATTCACCCCAGTCACAGATCTGGGTTTAATTTTTGTTTTTTTGTTTTTTTGGGGCTTTTCTTTTTTGGGTGTTCCAGTTTGGATCCAGCCATATCCAATGACCCTGTTCCCCTTGGGAACAATCGGTCCAAACGGCCAGGCCAAGTCCTCCCTGGACCAGAAACTAGCATCCTGGGACCAGTTTCTGGGTATCGCCCCTCTTCATCCAGATTAGCTATCCTGAAACCGGTCCTAGGATGCTTATTTCCGGTCCAGGTATGACCTGGCTTGGCAGTTCAGGCTGGACTGTTCCCATGAGGAACAGGGTCAAGGCTGATTTGCATATGGCTGGGTCCAACTTGGGGTGGTGTAGTGAGCAAAAAACGATGGATTAAACCACGATCTTTGTGACGGGGTGAATGTTTGATTTGCTCTGCACTAAGTTCATCATCTGTTCTTTTTACACTCCAGGGAGACAACTTTTTTGAAAACCACAGAAGGGATATCCGTGCCCTGATTGAACAACAGAGCGGAGTATACTGATAAATGCAGACCCGGTGTAGTTGTATCCTGACTTGTCCCAGGAAGATACGCAGGAGTATCTCAGGAGAATTGGCTGCATCATTGGTAGCCCACCAACACAATTTCATTTATTATGGTTTTGCTATAAACATTATTTTGACACCTTCCCCCACCAAATAGTCCATGTGAAAACAAGACTCGCCGGGAACTGCCTAGTGCTGAATCTGCCACCTACTGATGAAGCATGCCGCACTAAGTGAGTTAGGGCTGATCTTTCATGGAAAACTATCCACACGCTAACAAAATATATAGTTTGTCAAACTTCCGTTTGGTGAACTGGCCTTTTGTTCCTTTGGCGTGCTGAAAACAAGAAAATGAACCTATAATGTTAGTCTTTTGTCAAAATTGCGTCTTTGGTATACAGTGGCAACGTGTTTCAGGCCACATGTCCTGCAGTCACGGACCTCGGTGACAAGACTTAACACTGGGCTTAATGGGCAGATCAGTTTTCTGTTCAGCACCACAGCCTACAGTAATCCTACTTTAACACTGCAACGAACCCCAGAGCTGAAAGCAATGGGGTTGTATGTTTGTACTTAACCTTAGTCTTGGGAGGTGGGTTTAAGTGGTTGAGAACATCACAACCAACTTCCCTTTTGATTTACCCATAACCTATTTAACTTGCCATGGGCAATGTAATGACAAGTGATGCAGAGGTAGGTTGATGTAGTGGGGGTGTGCAGTGCAGGGATCGATTCAGGAAATGGCTTGGTTGAGGCTCCTCCATTCATGTCCCATTGCCCTCAGCCTGACATGTTTCCTGTGATCAATTCTGCCACGTGATGCACGTTGTTTGAGGCTACCTTGTTTGAACTAATCCTTGCAGAGTTGATCAGTCAAGCATCTTATTAAATTTCTTGTGTACACCCGTCATTGAGTCAAATGGTTTCTGGAAATTCTACAAGGTCTCGAATGATACTTCTCAAATGCAGATTCAATACTGTTCCTCGGCATCTTCAACCTCTGCAAGAGGTTCTCATCGTTCTGCTCACAGATAACTGCATCAGAGTTCACCAATATGCTGATGTTACTTAACTACATTACGGTCTCCACTCCAGACATCCAGTGCCTCTAACTGCCTGCGACCCTTCCAGCCCTGGATGTCCATGGGCTGCATTAAGCTCAACCCCCACCTAGACAGAATCCCTGTAATTTGCCAAGAACAACAAACAGAACAGTGAGAGACCGTGGTCTGATCCTAAGTAGAGTAAGTACAGCTGAGTCGCTCACCTCCACCACACTGGTGGCAGAGATAATACCAGCCCACCAGTGTTTTGTTGTGTTGGGCTGCACAGATGTAATCCTGATTCTAATGGTCTCAAGCGACATCCACAGCACTTTGGGCTTTAGAGATGACACATGATAATGTTGGTCAAATATTATAGCTGAATCAGAATCGATGTGCAAATTGGTCACTGGCAAATAATTGCCGCCTCCATCCGGGCCAAATGCCTTCTGATCTCATTCTTCGCCTTTCTCACTCACCAGTCTTTCTTTTCATCTACAGCTTTGTTTACACTTCTAGCATTGTAGGGAGGACAGTGCAGGGTGATGTAAAGTCTGCCTATCCCAAACGCAAATACATTTTCAGAGGAGAGATGAGACGAATCCTGTGTCTGCTGCTTTAAAACAGCTGGCAGGGGAGGGACTAACATAGTTTGAGTCTAGTGCTTAATCTATCAGTTTGCCATTTCTGTGCACCGTAAACAACTGGGGTTGCTACAACTCAACTTAATATATTTACTCAGAGGATGAAAATTAGTTCTAATTGGTTACGGTGAGTTTTTTTTTTTTTTTTAGCTCGTTGTAACACCAGTTACATTGCAGACGGGCCCATTCATTCAGATTGTCATTTAACCAGAGCATCGCTGAGACTTGAACCAGTTCCCCAGCTTCAAAGTCGACAACGCTAGTTTGTAGGCTGGCTCCAGACAAGCATAGTTTTTTTTTTTTGCCAGTTTCACATAGCATGAACTGGACCCGAAGGTATAGCACTTTACATGAACACCAGTTACATTAAATAGGGCACATTCATTTACAAGAAGTAATTAAACATGAATCCCAGGATGTTGAGCATCCGCTCAGACTCGAACCGGTTCCCCAGCTTCAAAGTCGGCTACTCTGGTCATTACGCCACATCCCCCCCTTGTGTGTTCCACTCTGTTGGACTTCCGTTAACGAGGCCCCTCTAATTTCTGTGATTGTACTTTATTACACCTAAACGAGGTAAAAATGTACATTCAGCAACAATAGTGGAAAAAATACAGGAATCTTTTCTCCCGAAATAAACTGAGGAGTTTCCGAATTCACTTTTCCTAATACAGGGGTGGATGTGCCACTGTTGCAGCACCCTAGTTGACCTGATGTTATCACATCCCCAGAATGCAACAACAAAATGCAGGCCTTCTTGATAAGAGGCATATGCAGCTGACGCATTAAGCAGCTTTCCAGGTTAGGGAAGATGCTGGGCACTGCTTAGCAAATTAGGAAGCACAATACTTTGATCAGCAGTTCCACGTACATTGCTCTCCTTCCCTCGTACTCAAAACGAGAGGTATACAACGCGTGCACTGTGTGCCCCTGGAAGCAGCCACTGCAAACGGCATGAGATCGTGGACCATATGGAGTATGGGGATTCTTTGAGACACAGGAGACCTAGCATTGATTCTTGCAAAGAGAGAAATCACGATGCAATGGAAGGACCCTGGGGGTCCAAGCGTGCCTATCTGGAAGGACACATTAACCAAGTGGGCTGAGGGAGAAGCATTACACCAAGAGCTGGCAAAGGGAGTGGGGAGCAAGGAAGGGATACAGCAATGGGACACACTACTTGACCGCCTGAAATACCCAACCACAGGATCCCAGGAACAAGCAGTAACAGAGGAAGAAACAAACCTAGGAGACAATGATAATGGGAGCCATCATAGTGATTAGTGCCATGCTAGATACTCAGCAATAAATGGCCGCTCCCCGAGTGGCAGGGCCAGGAAAAAGGGGTGACAAGACCTGAGCTAAAAAAGAAGAGGTGGGGAGAGGGAGGGGAACAGTTGAATGTATACATGTTTGAAATGAAACTAATAAAAATATATTTAAAAAAAATATATCGGCCCCCAAAGAGGGACAGAAAGGGTTGATTCACAAGGCGCTCGCAGAGGTTATGACTACACATGACAGGCAGGTGCTCATAAGGGGCGACTTTAAAATAGTTCTACACAAGGAATGGGATAGATCGACTTCCAGACATGGTGGGACCGGGGCTCTATCCGTGCGGGGACTGGGGAGGCTGGAGGAACTGGGGCTCAGTGACCTCTGGAGGGACAGGCACCCTACCACTAGAGACTACACCTTTCCCACACACATAAGACGTATGCTTGCATTGACCTTTTTGTGGGTTCTGAAGAAATCGGACAGACGCTGGGTGACATAGAGATTGAGCCATGTGCGTTATCAGACCGTGCAGCGGTTTCCCTCACACTCAACATCCCCCCCACCCTGAGGGTCCCTGGCCAAGGCAAATGAGAACCACACTCCTGATGAGACCGGAGGTGGTCACCCAGATAACCAAAGCTATTGCTACCTATCTAGTATTTAATGACACGGCTGAGACACCAATCTCTCTATTGTGGGACTTGCTGAAAGCGGTAATTAGAGGGAACTTATAGCGATGTCCGCGTCGGATAACAAAGTGTGGAGACAACACCAAACGGATACTACACACACTAGACCAACGGTACTCAAAGTACGGCCCGCAGGCCGCCATCGGCCCCACGAACCTAGCTTGGCGGCCCGCGAGACGCACACCAAACGCCACATCATAATGGCAGCAGTATGTAAACATAGAAGAGGGCCGCGGGAGCATGCTCCCGCGGCCCACCTCTATGTTTACATACGGCGGCCATTGTTTATGGCGTTGCCCTGACGATCCTGGAAGCCAAAGCCCCATAAAAGTCAGCGCTTGCAGCTAACTTTTATGGGGCTTTGGTCGTCTGCTTCCTGTCACCGGCTCCACGTCTGCTGCCCGCCTGCCTGCTGTTCCACATTTGTGGCATCTTTACAGTGCTTTGAGTCAGGTAAGGCTCTTTGGTTTTTTATTTATTTGTTTTTAATGTAGTGTGTGTTACTGGGGTAGGCGTGAGAGCAGATTGCGCTGTGTGTGTGCGCTGTGTGTGTGTGTTACTGGGGTAGGGGTGAGAGCAGATGGCGCTGTGTGTGTGCGCGCTGTGTGTGTTACTGGGGTAGGGGTGAGAGCAGATGGCGCTGTATGTGTGCGCGCTGTGTGTGTTACTGGGGTAGGGGTGAGAGCAGATGGCGCTGTGTGTGTGCGCGCTGTGTGTGTTACTGGGGTAGGGGTGAGAGCAGATGGCGCTGTGTGTGTGCGCTGTGTGTGTGTGTTACTGGGGTGGGGTGAGAGCAGATGGCGCAGTGTGTGTTACTGGGGTAGGGGTGAGAGCAGATGGCGCTGTGTGTGTTACGGGGTAGGAGTGAGAGCAGATGGCGCTGTGTGCAGATGGCGCTGTGTGCGTTACTGGGGTAGGGGTGGGAGCAGATGGCGCTGTGTGCAGATGGCGCAGTGTGTGTTACTGGGGTAGGGGTGAGAGCAGATGGCGCTGTGTGCAGATGGCGCTGTGTGTGTTACTGGGGTAGGGGTGGGAGCAGATGGCGCAGTGTGTGTTACTGGGGTAGGGGTGAGAGCAGATGGCGCTGTGTGTGTTACTGGGGTAGGGGTGGGAGCAGATGGCGCTGTGTGCAGATGGCGCAGTGTGTGTTACTGGGGTAGGGGTGAGAGCAGATGGCGCTGTGTGTTACTGGGGTAGAGGTGGGAGCAGATGGCGCTGTGTGCAGATGGCGCAGTGTGTGTTACTGGGGTAGGGGTGAGAGCAGATGGCGCTGTGTGTGTTACTGGGGTAGGGGTGAGAGCAGATGGCGCTGTGTGTGTGCGCGCTGTGTGTGTTACTGGGGTAGGGGTGAGAGCAGATGGCGCTGTATGTGTGCGTGCTGTGTGTGTTACTGGGGTAGGGGCATTGTTTTGAAAAAGGGGGTGGGGTGGTTGTTCCCCCTCTAAGCCCCGTCCCCTCTAAGCCCCGCCCCCCGCTGTCACTGCAGTGCGGCCCTCGGCCGCAAACCATACTGCAATTTTGGCCCCCGAGAAAAAGTTTGTGAGTACCCATGCACTAGACAAAGCCCGGCGAGCGGGGAGGGAACTAATGCTGCCCAGCATAGACTCTGAGAAGGTGTTTGATTGAGTTCACTGGCCGCACCTTCTCACAACGCTGGAGCACTTCGACCTGAACACTCCAAGTTCTGAGCTTGGATAGCGAGTGCATGTAGCCAACCGAGAGCCTCAGTTAGAGTCAACAGAGTGACATCCACTATGTTTTTGGTGGGTTCCGGGACCCACCAGGGGTGCCCGCTGTCTCCCCTACTTTTTGCTGTATAGATGGAGCCCATTGCGCAGAGGGTGAGGGTCAGCCTAGAGATCTCTGGTGTTGTATTTGGCGGAGAAGACTATACCATAGCGCTCTATGCAGATGATGTGGTAGTGGTACTTGATGGCCCTCCCAGCTTTCCTGGATGAGGTGGAGGCTTTTGGGACGGTGTCAGGTTTCCGGATAAACCTCTCAAAATCCCAGGCACTCAGTCTCACGCTCCTGAGGAAGACGGTGAACATATTGGCACGGCAATATCCCTTCCAGTGGCAGAAGGGCTCCATCCCATATTTGGCCATTCGGATAGCTAGGACAATATCACAATCCACAACAAAGAACTACCAGCTACTCCTAAGGGGGGGGGGGTCAAGGCAGACCTGGCAAAGTGGAGACACCATCCCATCTCATGGATTGGCAAAATATAGCTGTCATTAAAATGTCGGTCCTCCCCGGGGCACTATTTCTATACCAGGCACTGCTGGCCGAGCCTCCTCCAGGTGTTGCAGGGTGAAATCAACCGCTTTGTATAGGGGGGGGTGGGGCAACAAACCCAGAATGGCTCGCCACCTGGCTTATCATCCGCTGCACAGGGGAGGCCTGGGAATCCCAGATGTCCCGCAATACTACAGGGCAACACATCTAAGGTACCTGGTGGAGTGGTCCAGACCAGACGCTGACACACGTTGGCTGTTCCTAGACAACGCAATTGCGGGCACCTCCCTTTGGAAGATTCCATTCCTACCCTGCTACCATAGGCCTTGGGGCCTGTACTCGTCACCAGAGCTACCATGAGGGTATGGGATCAAACAGCTCGATCACACAACCTGACCTCTTTCCCCTCCCCCTCGACACCTATCGTGGGGAGCCCAGATTTCACACCGGGCTTGGATCATGGTGCCTATCGTGCTTGGACATCCCTCTTGTGTCACTCTATTGGGCATTTGTTTGACGCAGAGAGAATATTGCCTTTCAAAAACTTTAGAGGGACCCACTCTTTCCCAGAGGCAGAGAGAATGCGTTATCTTCAGATTCGCCACTGGGTATCGCACCCCTTAGTCAGGGAGAATGCATGTAGACCCCTCATACAACACGAAAGATGGCTGCTGAAAAAGATGACAGACAAACACACCATTTCGGAGCTCTATGATTTGCTCCAGCAGGCAGTCCAGACTCCTAAAATCCTCAGTCAGGCACATTAGGGGGCAGAGTTGGGAAGATCCATGACACCAAGGGACTGGGAGGCGATCTATTATAGGGCAAACCGTACAGCGCGCTGCGCTACCAGCACAGAGACTGCAATGAAAATAGCTAATTACTGGTATCTATCCCAGGCCCAACTCCATCAAATGGACTGCTCACGATCACCCCTCTGCTAGAGGCACAATGACCCATATACTGTGGGAATGTCCGAAGCTGCCTCAAACTGGGAGGGAATCTTAAATGACATTGACCCCCACATGAACACCCAACTCCTGCGCTTCCATCTATGCGAGGCCGACAGATCGGTCTCACCCTAGGGGTGGCCCTTCAAAACATACTGACTCACTGGTGAACACCTCAGACCCCTATGCAGCTGGGATGGAAAATGGAGGGGGGGAAGAGGGGAGGGTTGCTTGTTGTCTGTTTGTCCTTGTAGGATTGTTGGGTGCTGTGACACCCCTTGAGTTCTTCTTCCACAAAACTACATGACCCAACAATCCCAGTAGTCCATATTATCTGACCAATCCCAGGTCTACTGTCCATATAAATGTCTCTTCCTCCTTAGTCCTTCCTCTTTCTTTGCAATAATTTTGGGTGGGACTAGCAGATTAGATACAAAACATCATAAATGCAACACAAACAATGATAAATTCACTTATAACAAGATTACTTTCATAATAAAGGGTGGGATAATCCTCGCCTCTGTGTCCTTAATAGAAATGAAAATTCTTGCCACAATAGCTAGACATTTTTTATTCTATGGCAGGACCGCGGGTTTCAGATTATGCTAGTTCAAAGTTGATCCACCGTAACAGAGACTACATCCACAATAGGTCTATGGTAAAAGACCTAAATAAGAAGATTAATCTGCAGCAGCCATAATGTCCTCCAACCAAGAACCAGCTCTGAGTGACTTAGAGGCCATTGCACCTCGTACAGAATTCGCTCCAAAAGAGGAGACGTCTATACCTGCTTCTCCCAACAACCATCTGACCCATCTAGCCAAGGTGGCATGACGAGACTAGAGAAAGCGGCTTCTGTAATGAAATGAGTAATTGTCCTCGAGCATCTGTGTAAAATCCTCGAGTGCAATCTTCATAAGCCTTTAAACATTTTACAGCACAGTTTTGGATGATGTGGAAAAGCTGGATAGGATATACATTTAGAAGAAGTCTTTGTGCGTCTGGAAATGGTGAAGGAAACCCCTGTAAGAGTAAATTCTCTACCTGCTAAATCAAAGGCTTTTACATCTGATACTCTTCTACATGAAATAAGACATAACAATACTGACAGTTGTTTGTGGGATAAGTCCTCATCACATGGCCAGTTTTGCAGAAACCTAAGCACAATGTCTACGTCCCTTAACATTGCATATTTAGGTTGAGGGGGATTTACCAATCTAATGCCCCTTAAAAGCTTACAAACTAAGGGATGTTTGCCCAACGGTTTACCTTCAATATGTGGATGTCCTGCCGAAAGAGCAGATCTAAAGTTATTGATAGTCCTATAAGCTAAACCCTGTGTCGCCAAATCTGATAAGAAATTGACAATCATACTAATGTGGCCCCCAAGAGATCAATACTCCGCTCACTGCACCAACCCACGCATCGCTTCCAGGAATCCTCATATCTCTTTTGGGTGGAAGGGGCCCAAGACTGGGATAAGAAGAACATAGCCTCTCTCGAAACATTCGGCATTTGCCAACGTTCCTTGAAAATCTCCACACCATGAGAGACAATGGTCCTTGTAGCGTCAGAGGGTGAGGGAAGTGTCCCGGATCCAGGGAAAAAGAACAGAACAACAGCATTAGAGTTAGAGAGACACAAGATATCGACATTGCCACTGGAACGACAACTGGGCCTTCCAAAGAGGGGTTACCAGGATGATCTCCGCCCTTTTCTTCGCACCTGAGAGAGTACCCTCTGAATCATAGAGAATGGGGGAAACGCATATAAGAGACAGTCTACCCAGACCTGGAGGAAAGCATCCATCTCCAGGGCTAGTAGGGAGTTGAGAGTTGAGCCGTGACGCAAAGAGGTCCATCGCACAGCCTCCCCATTGTGTCGTCAGAGCTAGAAAAACTGACTAATGAAGTTTCCAGTCGCTGCCGCCCCTAAAAAAACAAGAGTTCCAATCTGCTGCCCAATTGGAGCGTCCCGGGATGTATTCTGCCGTCACTGAAATCTGATGATGTAGGCAGAAGTGCCAACAATCCTTGGCAATCTATGCCAGAACGCGGGACCTGGTCCCGCAATGTTGTCCATACGTAACAGTATGCAACAACTGATCTTGTGGGGAGACGGAGCGAATTGCAAATGGTCCCGCTAGAAGCTCCAAGCAATTGATGTGAAGGGAGAGTTCCTCTGGAGACCACCTGCCTCCCGTTTCCACTGCTCCACATCGAGCTTCCTACCCCCAGTGACTGGCATCCAACTCTATGATTATTCCTGGAGAGGAGGCAAAGATCGCTTTGCCATTCCAAGCATCCATGTGTTCCAACCACCAAAAAATCTCTGTCTTGGCTTGGTCGGTCAGAGAAATCTGCTCTGAGTAACTCAGCCCCCTGCAAAGATGAAGGGCCCAGTAATGCAGGGGACCCTGAAATATCGCTTGGATAAAGGAGGCCAGAAGCCCCACTAGTCTTGCAAGGGTTCTCAACGATATATTCAGAGAGGTAAGGGCTATCTGTAACTCTCTGTCGATCAGAGTTCGTTTCGCAAGAGGAAGTTTTAATTGCGCCCTGGTAGAGTCCATTTGGAAGCATAAAAATGCTATACATTATGAGGGCACTGTGATTGATTTTTCAGAATTTATCAGGAAACCCAGCTCCTGCAAAATCTGAATGGTCCAATCCAGGTGTACCAGAATGATTTCTTTAGTTTCAGCCATAACCAGAATATCGTCGAGATAAATGATGAGGCAAATGCCTTGTTTCCGAGAAATTGTACAACAGGACGCAGTAGTTTGGTGAAACACTACGGGCTGAGGACAGACCGAAGGGAAGGACTGCGAACTTGAACCATAGGTCTCGCCAACAAAACTGCAAGAATCGACATGGGGAGCAAAAACTGGCACCGTTAAGTAGACACGCCAATCTCCTTCCTATAACAGGTCTCTAAATAGATGAATGCCCTCCATCTTGAAATGGCAGTAGACTCTGTACTAACTGAAATCTTTCAAATTTAGGACCAAGCGGTAACCTCTTCCCTTCTTTTGCACAAGGAATATTGTGCTGACAGATCCTGTTGGGTGTGGGTTTGTTCTTACTATTGCACGGTTCTACAGAAGAGAAGCGGTCTATGAAACTGCTCTCTGATTGGGACAAATGTAGAGGAAAAGTAATGGCTACTTGCCTGGGAGGGGAACATAACTCTAGTTTGTAACCCAGCACCGTTTAGATGACCCATGGATCTTGAGAGATTCACTCCCAAGCGTGTAAATGTTTTTATTCTGCCCCCCCCCCCGAAAAACTTCTGAAAAAGGAATTAAGGAATTATTCTCACCTGCTGTTGCCATATCTGGGGCAGTGAAGCTGCCTCTACCTCTGCCCCGATGGGCCCGACCTCGACCTCTTCTGCGTGAGAGGTGGAATCTTGAAGAGGCTCGATATGAGCCTCGACTTCTCTGCGAGTAGGTTGAGTAGGCTGATAGAAACCTCGGCCTGGCGCTCAGCCCCAATAGCGTCCGGCATTGAGAAAAAAGGCCTCCGCAGAACATCTTCTTCATGAAGGTCTGGGCTTTGTCCAGTGCAGAAAAAGTGGAGACGTATTTTCCTAAGTCTTTGACAAATTTGTCCCCAAACAAAAGACCATTTGCTAGGGTCCGGGACTCCGAAAGGGGCCAGGTCAACCAATTTTGGATCAATCCTCATTAAAAATGATTTGCGCTGCTCTGTGGACATGGCACAGTTGGCATTTCCGAGGAGGCAAATTGCTCTTTGCGCCCATTCCAAGACTGCTTCAGGATCTAATGGCATATTGGCATCTTTGGCTTGAACCGCCTGCTCCAGGATTTTTGTAATAGGTCCTGAAATATCCAGCAATTTGTCCTAGCAGCCTCTCCAAGTTCGTTCAAGACCCTTCTTCAGGTCTTTTGAGAACCTTTTTAAGAAAAGTGGCCATGCTAGGGTCCAATTCAGGGGTGTCTGCCACCTTGCCTAGGAGAGAAGGGCAGGGACATTCCGAGCGCAGAGTGTTGCACATCCTTGTACATTTTTGCACAGTCTCTCTTGGACATAGTGCGCAACTTCCATAGAGGGTACCCGTTCAGTGGATTGTGGGTGGATGATACTCTTGGAGTCAAAAAAATTGATTCTTTGGCACTACAGTCTCCTCCATAGTATGATGGAATTCGCATTTCCGCTTACCTGGCATCTTGGGATTATCCCAAGCCTGTTCTAAATCTCAAGAATGGGAAACAGAGGATTGTGACTCCTCAGGGTGTTCCAACACGTGGGCGGGCAACCTTCCTGGGGTTTCCATGGGGTCCTCCTGCTCATGTTCGTGGCCCTTTAGCACCGAAGTAGCCATCTGCACTAGAATTTCCACAGAGGACATAGGTTCTCTTGAAGCTCTCTGGGCAAGGCCCATCTCTGGGGGTTGAGTGTCTGTAACCCTTGTCTCAGAAGGGGTTCTCCCCATCAGCTCTCTTTGCCCAAACCTCACCAGGGGTTGTGTGAAAGGTTTCAATGCTTTTATTAGAACCTGGTTTACAGAGTCCTGCACAAGGTGACCCAGTGCCTGTATAGTATTTCCTCAATTTGGTTTTCATATGGCTCTTCAGCCTCTTCCTGAAAATATTTGTCCTCTTCTGTGTAAAACACCATGTCAGAGACACAAGAGGTTATGATGGAGTTCAACGGAGGCAAGGGGAATCAGACTTTGCTTGTCCAAATACGGAGAAAGTCTTTTCAAAATGAGAGCAAGCTCTCAAAAACGTGGCAGGAGCACCTACACCAAATCCCCTAAGGCAAGGTGGAGGAAGCTAGCTCTCTATACGTTATATCAAAATGAGCTATAGGCCCTCATTACAACTTGGGCGGTCTTCACAGAAGACCGCCAAAGCCACAGGCGCCAGAAGACCGCAGGTGCTGGTGGTCTTCTGCCCACCATATCACAGGTACTGCTGATTATCGCCACACTTTGGGCTTAAATCCAGCAGTAGTCGTGCTGGCGGGCAGAGGCGCTTGGGCGGGTCCACCACCTGCCCCGCCAGCAGGACTCTGCCAGCCAAATTATGGAAAATAAGGCCTGGAAGTGTCCTGCTGGTGGGGTGCTGCCGGCGGTGGAAGCGCCCCATCCCATTCCGGACGACCTTTTCCCTGTACCAGGTATGGTGATCGTCCAACAGGGGAGGAGGTTGGGAGGGTGAAGGGTGTTGTGTGTGCGTGTATGAGTGTGTGGTGTCTGCATGTATGCATGAATGTCTGTATGCGTGGCTGTATGAGTGTCTTTATGTAGAAGTGAGTGCATGTGTATGTAAGTCTGTATGCAAGTGTCTGTTGTGGTGAATGCATGTTTGCATGAGTATGCATGCTTAAATGAATGTGAGTATGCATGTATGAATGTTAAAGTGAATGCGTGTAAATAGGTGTAGGTGAATGGGTGTATGTGTGGTGCACGTGGATGTTTGTGTGCATGTATGCAGAGAGGTGTGGGGGTGCTGTGTCCGGGGATGGGGGTGCTGTATCTGGAGGGGGTGCTAAGTCTGGAGGTGGGTGGAAGCGTTGTGTCTGGGGTGGGGGGAGGTCTAATGCATGCTGGGGGGGGGAGTCGGGGAGCCATCTACAGGTGACAGGGAAGGAATTTCCTGTCATTTGCTAGCCTTTCTGCCATGGTTGTTATGGCGGCGCCACCACCACGGAAACCATGGCGGAAAGCCAGCTCCTAATACCGGTAGCGGTCTCCTGTGGACCGCTGGGTCAGAGATGATCATCTCCGGCACAGCGGTTCCGACCGCCATGGCTATATGAGTGGGGATGTGCCACTCATAATGTGGCAGTCTGCACCGCCAGCCTGTTGGCAGTGGGACCGCTACATTTACCCTGGCGGTCAAAAGTGAGAGGGCCATAGTGTGCACAGAGTCCAGGAGTTCCCCAGAGGCTTAACAGAGTCTAAAGTAGATAATATAAATGCTCTCTTTTGTGGTAGTGTGGTCGAGCAGTTAGGCTTATCAGACGGTAGTGCAAAACATTTGTTGTATACACACAGACAATAGAAGAAGCACACACTCAATGGCTTAACTCCAGACCAATGCTTTTTATATAGCAAAAATATATTTTCTTAATTTATTTTTAGAACCACAAGATTCAAGTTGCAGGTAAATACTTCAATAGATTTGTATTTCACACATTTATCAACAGTACTTTGGATAAAATCGATAAGTTATACAGTTTTCAAAATATTGGCAATAATCTATTTTAAAAATGGACACAGTGCAATTTTCAGAAACTGTTTCTGGGGTTAGAAAAGTTAGATTGTTTTACAGGTAAGTACAACACTTACAGTTCCATTGTCCGGGGGCTAGGAAGTCTACCGGTTGGGGTTCAAGTTAACCCCAAACACCCATCACCAGCAACACAGGGCCGGCCGGTTGCAGAGGTCAAAGTGTAGGCAAAATTACCATGGGAGACAAGGGGCACTCGGTTTTAGATCTGCAGGCAGGCAAGTACCCTCATCTTCAGGGGACAGTTCTTGTTACTTTTGGGTGCAGGGCAGTCCTCTGGAGCATGGCAGAGGTCGCTGATCCCACTGGATGTGTTGCTGTTCTTTTGCAGGTTCTTCAAAGCAGGAGACAGGCCTGTAGGGCTGGTGCCAAATCCGTTGTCATCTTCCTTCTTCTCTGCTCGGGGTTTCAGCTAAGCAGTCCTTCTTCTTCTTATCAGGGTGCCAGGAATCTGATGACTTAGGTTCAGGGAGGCCCTTAAATCCTTCATCTTGAAATGGCGGTACACTATCCATGAATTGAACATTTTTAGATTTAGCATTAAACAATAACCCACACCTTTTTTCTGCACCAAAAAGATTGTGCTGACAAACCCTGACAGGTGGGGGACTGTCTTGACTATTGCCTGCTTGCGAAGCAGTGAAAGTATTTCGTCATCTATGAAACTGCTCTCTGACTGGGAAAAACAAAGAAGAAGAGGGGCAATGCTTTGTTTGGGAGGGGAGTAAAACTCGATCCTGTAACCTTGAGCAGTTTGTAAAATTTATGGGTCTTGGGAAATACATTCCCAAGCAGCTAGATGCCACTTCGACCCCACCCCCGATCAGCTTCTTAAAAGGGGCAATTACTCTCATCTGATGCAGTGACGTCTGTGGAACCGAAACCAACACTCCCACTGCCTCTGTGGGCGTGACCATGGCTTCTCCTGTTTCGAGAAGGATAGAATCCTGAGTTTGTTTGATAAGAGCCACGTCCTCTGTGGGAGGAACCTGTTGAGGCCTGATAAAAAACTTGACCTGGTGCTCGGCCTCTATAGCGTCCGGCCCGAGTAAAACGGCCTCTGCTGAACATCTTCCTCGTAGAGTTCTGGGTTTGGTCAAGAGCGGAGAAGGTGGAGACGTATTTACCCAGATCTTTCATGAATTGGTCTCCGAAAAGCAGAACATTCGCAAGGGTTCCAGGTTCTGAAGGAGCCAACTCGGCCAATTTAGGGTCTATTCTCATCAGAAAGGATTTCCTCTGTTCTGTGGACATGCTACCGTTTGTGTTTCCTAAAAGGCTTATAGCCCTCTGTGCCCATTCCAGAATAGCCTCCAGATCCAAAGGAGTATTGGATTCTTTTGCCGGCACCACCAGTTCTAGGATCTTAGTGAGGGTCCTGAAATATCGAGGGGCTTGTCCTGGCAACCCCTCCAGGCTCTGTCCAGACCTTTCTTAGGGTCTTTCGCAAATTGCTTGAGGAATGTGCCTGTACTAGAGTCCAGTTCCGGGGTGTCAGCTACCTTGCCAAGCAATGAGGGTCGAGGACATTCTGAACGTAAAGTATTACCCACGTCTTTGTCAATACTTTTGCATAACCGCTCCTGAACATAGTGCGCCGCTTCGACAGAGGGTATCCATTCGGTAGATCTTGGATGAACTATATTTTCAGGCTCAAAAAATAGGTTCTTTTGAACCACAATGTCAGGTGTTGTATGATAAGTCTTAAGTTTTCATTTGCGAGACTGTCTGACATCGCTTAACACTTGGTCCGTGTAGGAAGTTGGCTCTGTATGTGCTATTTCAAAGTAAGGAATAGCATGCACAGAGTCCAAGGGTTCCCCTTAGAGGTAAAATAGTGGTAAAAAGAGATAATACTAATGCTCTATTTTGTGGTAGTGTGGTCGAGCAGTAGGCTTATCCAAGGAGTAGTGTTAAGCATTTGTTGTACATACACATAGACAATAAATGAGGTACACACACTCAGAGACAAATCCAGCCAATAGGTTTTGTTATAGAAAAATATCTTTTCTTAGTTTATTTTAAGAACCACAGGTTCAAATTTAACATGTAATATCTTGTTTGAAAGGTATAGCAGGTAAGTACATTAGGAACTTTGAATCATTTCAATTGCATGTATACTTTTCAAGTTATTGACAAATAGCTACTTTAAAAGTGGACACTTAGTGCAATTTTCACAGTTCCTGGGGGAGGTAAGTTTTTGTTAGTTTTACCAGGTAAGTAAGACACTTACAGGGTTCAGTTCTTGGTCCAAGGTAGCCCACCGTTGGGGGTTCAGAGCAACCCCAAAGTCACCACACCAGCAGCTCAGGGCCGGTCAGGTGCAGAGTTCAAAGTGGTGCCCAAAACGCATAGGCTAGAATGGAGAGAAGGGGGTGCCCCGGTTCCGGTCTGCTTGCAGGTAAGTACCCGCGTCTTCGGAGGGCAGACCAGGGGGGTTTTGTAGGGCACCGGGGGGGACACAAGCCCACACAGAAATTTCACCCTCAGCGGCGCGGGGGCGGCCGGGTGCAGTGTTAGAACAAGCGTCGGGTTCGCAATGTTGGTCAATGAGAGATCAAGGGATCTCTTCAGCGCTGCAGGCAGGCAAGGGGGGGCTTCCTCGGGGAAACCTCCACTTGGGCAAGGGAGAGGGACTCCTGGGGGTCACTTCTGCAGTGAAAGTCCGGTCCTTCAGGTCCTGGGGGCTGCGGGTGCAGGGTCTTTTCCAGGCGTCGGGACTTAGGTTTCAGAGAGTCGCGGTCAGGGGAAGCCTCGGGATTCCCTCTGCAGGCGGCGCTGTGGGGGTTCAGGGGGGACAGGTTTTGGTACTCACAGTCGTAGAGTAGTCCGGGGGTCCTCCCTGAGGTGTTGGTTCTCCACCAGCCGAGTCGGGGTCGCCGGGTGCAGTGTTGCAAGTCTCACGCTTCTTGCGGGGAGATTGCAGGGTCTTTAAAGCTGCTCCTTGAAACAAAGTTGCAGTCTTTTTGGAGCAGGTCCGCTGTCCTCGGGAGTTTCTTGTCTTTTTCGAAGCAGGGCAGTCCTCGGAGGATTCAGAGGTCGCTGGTCCCTTGGAAGGCGTCGCTGGAGCAGAGTTCTTTGGAAGGCAGGAGACAGGCCGGTGAGTTTCTGGAGCCAAGGCAGTTGTCGTCTTCTGGTCTTCCTCTGCAGGGGTTTTTCAGCTAGGCAGTCCTTCTTCTTGTAGTTTGCAGGAATCTAATTTTCTAGGGTTCAGGGTAGCCCTTAAATACTAAATTTAAGGGCGTGTTTAGGTCTGGGGGGTTAGTAGCCAATGGCTACTAGCCCTGAGGGTGGGTACACCCTCTTTGTGCCTCCTCCCAAGGGGAGGGGGTCACAATCCTAACCCTATTGGGGGAAGCCTCCATCTGCAAGATGGAGGATTTCTAAAAGTTAGAGTCACCTCAGCTCAGGACACCTTAGGGGCTGTCCTGACTGGCCAGTGACTCCTCCTTGTTGCTTTCTTTGTTCCCTCCAGCCTTGCCGCCAAAAGTGGGGGCCGTGGCCGGAGGGGGCGGGCAACTCCACTAAGCTGGAGTGCCCTGCTGGGCTGTGACAAAGGGGTGAGCCTTTGAGGCTCACCGCCAGGTGTCACAGCTCCTGCCTGGGGGAGGTGTTAGCATCTCCACCCAGTGCAGGCTTTGTTACTGGCCTCAGAGTGACAAAGGCACTCTCCCCATGGGGCCAGCAACATGTCTCTAGTGTGGCAGGCTGCTGGAACTAGTCAGCCTACACAGACAGTCGGTTAAGTTTCAGGGGGCACCTCTAAGGTGCCCTCTGGGGTGTATTTTGCAATAAAATGTACACTGGCATCAGTGTGCATTTATTGTGCTGAGAAGTTTGATACCAAACTTCCCAGTTTTCAGTGTAGCCATTATGGTGCTGTGGAGTTCGTGTTTGACAAACTCCCAGACCATATACTCTTATGGCTACCCTGCACTTACAATGTCTAAGGTTTTGTTTAGACACTGTAGGGGTACCATGCTCATGCACTGGTACCCTCACCTATGGTATAGTGCACCCTGCCTTAGGGCTGTAAGGCCTGCTAGAGGGGTGACTGACCTATACTTGCATAGGCAGTGAGAGGCTGGCATGGCACCCTGAGGGGAGTGCCATGTCGACTTACTCGTTTTGTTCTCACTAGCACACACAAGCTGGCAAGCAGTGTGTCTGTGCTGAGTGAGGGGTCTCCAGGGTGGCATAATACATGCTGCAGCCCTTAGAGACCTTCCTTGGCATCAGGGCCCTTGGTACTAGAAGTACCAGTTACAAGGGACTTATCTGGATGCCAGGGTCTGCCAATTGTGGATACAAAAGTACAGGTTAGGGAAAGAACACTGGTGCTGGGGCCTGGTTAGCAGGCCTCAGCACACTTTCAATTGTAAACATAGCATCAGCAAAGGCAAAAAGTCAGGGGGCAACCATGCCAAGGAGGCATTTCCTTACAGTCCGAGTCCGAAGACTGTAAAGCAGAGGACTGAGAGACCTCAGTGCGCGGAGAAGCAGAAGCCAAAAAAGGGCTAAGAGGATCAGAAGGAACTCCAGGTCCGTATTCATGATCCTTGAGGACAGCAAAAGCCATTTGCGAAAAAATCTGTTGAGGAAAAAGTCCCCACTGAGGCTCTTGGGGCAAGGCCCACATCAGAAGTCTGAATGTCTCTCGCCAGTGTCTCTGGGAGGGGGGGAGTGCCCCATTACTTCTCTCTGTCCGAACGTCACCAGAGATTGAGTAAAAGGCTTTAAGGCCCTTATCAAGGCCTGGTTAACCGAGTCTTACACATGATGACCCAAGGCCTGAACTAGTCTCTCCTCCATTTGATTTTCATAGGGCACTTCTGCCTCATCCTGAAAATATTTATCCTCTTCAGTGTAATATGCCATGCCAGAAAGCAAGAGGATATGAAGGAGTTCAACAAGGGGGGGTGTAATATAGCCCAGGCACGTCAAAACAGGAGAAACTCCTAATAACAATGAGAGATAAAACCATCAAATGGCCAAAGTCAGAATGGAGGGAGCACCTGCCCAACTTTTCCCTAGGGCAAAGCGGTTCACAGTTTTCGCGCCACATCAGGCGTTCCAATGGGATGGTAATTACTTTTGGAGGCGCGCTGCGCTCGAGGGTATCTTTGAACTAAAAACAATGTTGGAAATGTAGATTTTCCTAGTAATTTATGACGGAAAGTCTTAATTTTATTAAAGACACGGAGGCTCATATTATGCTTCTCTAACTTGCTTTAATTTTAACAGCAGCAGTCAAGAACTACAACTCCCAAGAGGCTTAGGATAAAGAAGCCAATGGGAGCGAAAAACGTAAGTAAAACTGCACCAATCAGGACCATAGAAGCTACGTATCCCCAAAGCTTGACTGCGACCAGCCCTCTTTCTTGATGCGGGAAGGCTAGTAAGTAGGAGAAAACAACGGTAAAAAGATCAAGACTATGGCAACTGCTAAAGACAAAGAACAAAAGTCCTGGATCAGGTCCAAACATAAACGCAGTGAGGGAGATATCTGGTAGGGAAGAACGGAGCTGCATCGGAGAGGATCCGGTCGTCTAAGCGATATGTTGTTGCTTGGCAAAGCCGCCTTTTGATCACGTAGAGGCTGGAGCTGGAGCGGAGATTGCTGCATGGAGGGAAGACAAGAGAAAAAATCAGACACATCTCCTTGTTGAGGTGGGATAATACTCGCCTCCGTGTCATTAATAAAATTAAGACTTTCCGTCATAAATTACTAGGAAAATCTACATTTTATGTCAAGAACGGAGGCTCATATTATGCTATTTTAAAGCATATTAATCACTATTGAAGTAGCAGTATGAACTGGTTTACAGTAAAACGTCCTGAAAACATTATCATTGGACCAATCAGCGGATCTCAGAATGTCCTCTAACCTGGATCCAACCCAAAAGGCCTTGGAAGCCATGGCCCCTCTAACTGAGTGAGCTCCAAATATGGAGGTATCGATCCCTGCCAGGGACATAACCCAACGTACCCATCTGGCTAGGGTCGCAGCAGACACGGGATTGTGTGGTTTACGGAAAGAAATTAACAATTGGGAAACAGAGGACTTTCTGAGATTAGCTGTACGTTCCTCGTAACACTTAAGACATTGTCCTACACATAGCTTAGGTTGATTGGGAAAATATGGGTAAAAAACTGTACGTAAATTAGTTTTAGTACGTTTTGTAATGGAAAATAGTACCCCCGTAGGGGCAAACTGTCGGGAGGTAATGTCCAGTGCTCTAACATCTGATAAACGTTTAATGGACACTAAACAAAGTAGCATAGTAAATTTTGCTGAAAGCCTTTTTAAAGATAAATCAGAATTATCCTGCCAAGAGAGAAATAAATTCAAAACAACATTCACATCCCATAACTTTGAATATTTAGGTAGAGGAGGAATTGAAAATTTTACTCCCTTTAACAATCGGCAAATAAGAGGGTGTTCACCCACCGGTTTTCCGTTGACATAGGAGTGATGCATGGAAATAGCGGACCTATATAGGTTAATTGTCCTATAAGACTTACCTTCGCTAGCCTGTGCAGCTAAAAAGTTAATTACATAATTTATATCTGTTGAAACGGGATCAAGGTCCCTTGCCATGCACCAGCTAGACCAAAGGGACCAGGCGGAAGAATATGCCTTCCTGGTGCCAGGAGCCCAAGCTCTGTTGATGAAGTCAGTAGCTTCGTCCGAAATTTGGATGGTAGATGGGGAAGGCCCGATACTTTCCAGCCTGAAAGGACGAGAGTATTGTTGAGAACCAAGGGATGAGGGTTCCCTAAGGGGTCCAGGAGAAGGGAGGGAAAGGAGGGGAGCAAAATGGGAAAATCGGTTGCCAATTCTAGGAGAGGAGGAAACCAAATTTGGGATTGCCAAAACGGTACCACCAAGACCAGGGTTGCCTTCTGACGCCTGACCTGGGCCAGAACTCTGGATATCATAACAAAGGGAGGGAAAGCATAGTTGACCGTCCGTGACCAATCCTGCAGAAACGCATCGGAGGCCAATGCTGAAGGATCCGGATGCCAACTGAAAAAGTGGGGGAGATGGGCGTTGAGGCGAGAGGCGAAAAGGTCGATACTGAAGGGGCCCCATTTGCGAAGGATAGAATTGAAGACTGAGGGATGAAGTCACCAATCGCTGTAGTCTCTGAGGAAACGAGAATGCCAGTCCGCTGTATGGTTGAGGGAGCCGGGGAGATATTCTGCCGTGAGGGAAATCCCGTTGTCTAAACAATATCCCCAGAGGCTTTTTGCCAGGTCTGCTAATGGCTTTGATCTGGTTCCTCCTAGATGGTTTATGAATCGGACAGCCAAAACATTGTCCATACGGAGGAGGATGGTACACTGAACCCTGCCTTTTGCCAGACTCTTTATTGCAAAGGAACCTGCAAGCATCTCTAAATAGTTGATGTGCAACCTGGACTCCGTTAGTGACCATGTACCGCCAGTCGAGATTGGTCCACAGCGGGCGCCCCAACCTGTCAGGCTTGCATCGGACTCTAACACAAGATCTGGGGCTGACGGAAAGATGGTTCTGCCATTCCAGGCGTCTAAATGGTCTTTCCACCATTGGAGTTCTAGACAAGATTCTTGATCTAGAACGATCAGGTCCGAATAGGCTAGGCCTTTCTTGAGGTGACGAATTTTTAATCTTTGGAGGGCTCGATAGTGCAAGGGGCCGGGGAATATGGCCTGAATTGAAGAGGACAAGAGGCCCACTATCCTGGCCAAAGATCTCAGCGAGATGTGGGTGTTTCGAAGGGTTCTTCGGATTTCCGATTTGATAGAGATTACTTTTTGTAAGGGAAGGTGAAGAGAGGAAGAAGAGGAGTCTATTTCGAATCCTAGAAACTGGAGTCTCTGAGAAGGGACCATGTTTGATTTTTCTTTGTTGACAAGAAAACCCAATTGGGAGAGAAGAGAACGAGTTAATTGTAGCTGGGAAAGCAGGGCCTCGCGATTCTGATGCAGAATAAGGATATCGTCGAGATAGATCAGCAGTCTGATGCCCAAAGCTCTGAGATGCGCCGTTACTGGCTTCATCAGCTTTGTGAAGCACCATGGTGCTGACGACAGGCCGAACGGAAGGGAAGAAAAATGGTAAGTTTGCCCGAGCCAACGAAACTGAAGATACTTTCGGTGGTCCTGATGAAAGGTTGGGAATAAAATTCTATTTGATAACCCTGAACTGTATTCAGAACCCATGGATCGGAAGTTAAAGAGCCCCAATTTTGAATGAAGTATCTTAGTCTTCCCCCCACTGGAGGAAGGCCAGAGGTAAGGCTTACCTTGCGTTTTGATGGCTCTGAAACCGCGTTGTCCACGGCCTCTGTAGCCGCTGCCTCTTTGAGGGTAAAACTGGGGTTTGTAGGCTTGGTATCCGTAGTTGGAGTATGTATATGAGGAGCCTCTGGTTCCCTGAGGGTGAGTGAAGCGGCCGGTAGAGCGGCTCCTGCCTGTACCGGCCCTGGCGAAAACCCGTTGGTTAAACACCTTTTTGATATTTTGCTGTGCCTTGTCTATTGAGGAAAAGGTAGCCACAAACTTTCCAAGGTCTTTGACAAATGAGTCCCCGAAGAGATGACCCCCAGCTTTCACACCAGGATCCATAGAAGCCAGATTGGATAACTTGGGATCCAATTTGAGTAGGAGTCCCTTCCTTCTCTCATGAGTAATGGCCGCGTTGGCATTGCCTAACAAGCAGAAAGCCCTTTGGGTCCAGAGAGAAAGTTCAGAGGGATCGATATCGGTATTTTCTGTTTTGGCTGTTTCCGCCAAGTCCAAATACGAGCCAACGGACCCACTAAGTCCAGTAGTTTATCCTGCCAATTTGACCAGGCCTTGCCTACCCCTTTGCAGGGGTCTTTGCCAAATTTAGAGAAAAAAGTTAAGAGAGATTCATCAATCGCAGGGGTTGTAGTAATATTAGAAGAGAGGGAAGGTCTGGGACATTCTGATCGCATTTTAGCTCTTGTCTGCTTGTCGAGGGGAAGCCTTAACCTGGACGTTATGTATTGACCCACATGGGCCGCGGGAGTCCACTCAGTAGAATTGGGATGGTGGAGATAGGAAGGGTCAAACATGGGGTTACCCTCTGAGTCTAGAACAATTTTTGCGGAAAAGGGGGTTGGAACATCTAATTTAGGCTTTTTAGGAGGGGAAGCTTGAGAGAGAGAACCCCACACATCGGAATCATCATCTCCATCATCCATATCGCCGACATCATCGTTGGTATCCGAAATATGTGAAATTACAATTTGTTTTGGCGCTGGTACAGTATTTCTTGTCTTGGACTTACGTTTACCAGATACCTGTTCAACATTCCCCTCCTGAGAAGGAGGCCCGGGAGGAATTTCATCCTCAGTCATGGGTAAAGAGACTTCACCAGTCAGTAAAGCGCCTTCGTTTGTCGAGACAAATCTTTGTTTTTTCTCTTTCTGCTATCCCCCGCAGAATGGGCCATGAAGGATTTGTAAAACATGTTCTGAACAGAACTCTCAATATTTTTTGACATTTTGGACATAGTGGCTGTCATAGCCTTTGTCATAGCCTCATTAATAAAGGCTCCAAAATCTTTATTGCCTGAAAACTCAGAAAAGGGATTTTGACCTTCCATACTGACTAAAACCACCAGGGGGCGAAAAGGTAGCACAAAATGTAGAAGGCGAGGCAAAAAACCTGAGAGGAAATAGTTAATATTGTGGGCAGGTTGAGAATATCAATACACACGCCCTAAAAGGCGTGGCCGAATGCCTAGCGCTGAAGGAAAGAGACCGGAGAGTTGGAGAAACCTCGCGGAGGAGGTATGGGGCTGTTTACAATGGTCCGAACTCTCGGGCGTCGAAAATATCTCAGAATACTGCCGGCTAAGCCGGAGAGAAGCCGCCGAGGATTCAGGTGAGGAAAAACGGACGCGTTCAATGCGAACGCGGCCATTAGAACGTTCGCGGCGGCAACGCCGCCTGGCACACGTGCGAGCGCTCAGCCACCTAAATTCGAGCTGTGCAAGCCGACAAGAACCAAATGACAGAAAATACTGTAACGACGAACGCGCAAACTTGAATAATACGAAAGCAAATACAATACATATAATATAATGATTAAACGTAGGAAAGAAAAGATGTACGACTTATCTTGACTGCGAGCAGCAAGAAAGAGGGCTGGTCGCAGTCAAGCTTTGGGGATACGTAGCTTCTATGGTCCTGATTGGTGCAGTTTTACTTACGTTTTTCGCTCCCATTGGCTTCTTTATCCCAAGCCTCTTGGGAGTTGTAGTTCTTGACTGCTGCTGTTAAAATTAAAGCAAGTTAGAGAAGCATAATATGAGCCTCCGTTCTTGACATAAAATTGACTCGCACACGCGCAACCAAAGAAATAGAAAGAGGACAAAGCCCTCTCGAGGCAAGCGCTCGGCTTTCCTCCCCGGAGGACATCTACACATGCGAACCAGGAAAAATATGGAGCACCCACCAAAGCTCCGCTTTCTCAGTTCAATGGCAGAAAAGTCGTCTTCACTCAACGGGGCCGATCCTGGGATTTGTTTAGGAAAAGAAGGTCGGCCGACTTGCGAGTGTGACGGTGTGTGATTTATAAGAGGGGGGGGAGGGTTTCCCCAATCAAGCAACCGCTCAATCCCAACTCCTGCTCCACGGCTGAAATTTTATTTAAGTATATATCTATTAAACAATTATAGAATAAATTGAAGGAGTATTTGGCTTTTAGCTGCAAGCAGCAAAGAGCAAGGATTAAGGAGGCAGAGGCATTTATATGGAGAGCAGGCCGGGGATTGGGCACTATGGACTACAGGGATTGTTGGGATATGTAGTTTTTTGTGTTGTTTAATGTTCATTGGCTGCTTTCATTTCTCAGTAAAGAATGAGAAAGCATAATCCGAAACCTCTGGTCCTGACATAGAATTGTATTTTCAAACAGTAAATGTTGTCAAATACACTGCTTCGCAAAACCAAGGATCTCTGGCCATTTAGTCTCCATGGCCTTAACTGTCATTAACTCAAGCTATCAGTTGAACTTCACATCTGCATTCGGGGCTTTAGGCCAAGCAGTATGGCCTCTTCAATTCAAGCGCTCACGGGCATCATAAACGTTTCAAGGTAAAAAAAGATTTCTAAACCAGTCTGTGCTGCACATCTGGGTACTAATCTCACCAAACGTTCTAGATCCTCGATTACACCTCATATTCACAGTGTGTAGCCTGAACGGGAAAAAACCCTGGCACGCCGCACGGCCCCTCTGCTCTCTCCTTTGATAGGGAAAAAAAAGGTGGGAACTATAACGAGACCCCGTGACAGATGCCTGATATTAACTTTACCCATTTCGGAACTGTCAAGCTGCTGCCGCGGTTTTGCACCAAGCGCCGCCCCTTGTTCCTTCCTCCAGAATAGTGAGGCGGGGCCGTTACAACACATATCAGGACCACGATCCCCTGTCATCGCCCGGATCCAACTGTACTGTTAGCATCGCACCCCATTGTCAGTCCTTGCTGTTTGGTGCCCGAAAACTGGGGTGAAGTTCATTACCTCTAGCAGTTTACCCACCACTGCAGAATGACACATGAGGACTGAACGTCCAATGAGAACTTCGAAACCCTTGGAACCTACTAAATTGATTGGCGACTTGGCGATAAATGACCCAATCGCAGGTCGTCTTTCACATTATAATCCCATCCTCTTCTTGAATACTTCCACAATACATTACGTATAGGGATTGGCTCTCCTTCAAACCGGAAGTACTGGCCTTCACGACAGATGTTGTGTTTAACGAGATCAGCAACGGACAGCGGACTCTGGGCTGTGTGTAGAGACTTTCCTTGTAAGTATCGCAGCTGAGTTACGGCATCATTGCCAGTGCGCCTGTGATGTATCATTATATATGGATTCTATGTATCTATTTTTTTAACAACATTTCCACCCAATGTATTGGTAACTAGTACAAATGTAGAGCCTTTCTATCTTACTTGTCCCTCGGGTTATGAAATATATTTAATGGGGGTTATTGAGTTCAATGTGTCTGAACACAATTTCAGGGTATATTGATGATAAGAAAGTAGGTGGTTATGACACCAGGAGAACATATTCGTATGTAATCGTTGATCACAGGTTTGATTCATGTTAGATTTTTGTATGTAGCATGCAGGTCTCTGGGTTCCAGGCCGTGCAAATATATTGTGCAGTGCTTGCGTTGCAGAGATGCACGAGTAATCTGCTGGTTACTAAATAAAATCCAAGAATGATGACCGCAATATGGGCTAGTTGTTTACAGTTACATGTTACGCGCTTGGCGTTCCCTTTGAGTCCCTGTAGTTTTTTAAAAATATTTTCGTTATTTTGTGGATGGTTAGATGAGTTTGGTTGTCTAATAGTAAATATTTATTGTTAAATGCAAACAGTACAAACGTGTGTTTTATTGGTGCTTGTTATTTTTATGACTGATACTATATACTTGACTTTCCAAGTCCTGGAGCACAGATGAACATGACCTATGTTAAACAGAAAGTCAAAAACACTTTGACCTTTCAGTTGATCTCCTGGTATATTGTCAGTTGGCATACTGCCTGTGCTGTTGTTTCCCTTAATGGATCGCCAAGTGATCACTTGATGTGAGTGCCCACCGTGGGCTCTCTTTTACCTTTAACCCCTGTGGGGCAGCGTATCCGCGCTAAACGCTGCCCCATTAATGGGCCCTCTATTGATTGTTGGGGGACTTTTAGATATAAAATAAGGTGCAACACAAACTTTGTTAATCACAAGTGAATTCTATAGGAGTCTAGAATGAGAATTTAAGATAGTTTAAAGTATTTATTCAAAATTAGAGTAATATACACTTTATTAGTCATATAGTTTACAGAACAATTGCATGTAGCATGTCCTGAATCTGTCACTTTTCTAGTCATCTCAGTATGTTTAGTGAAAGCTCCATGTGCTTGTAAAGAATACAGTTACAGTTTGGTTTAGTTGCATTGAAAAAGCCTGGGAAAATACAGTTAAGAATTTCAGAAAGTATTTCTTTATTCTATCTGTAATACAGCTCTCACAACCATCAGCTCAATGAGCTTTAGCTATCACACTATTCTGCAACAGACTATCAAACTCCCTTCTTCTCTCTAGCAAGTCAGAACTCTGCTCAGTGGAGAAGCAAAGTAGAGGCCCAAACGTCAGGAACACAAGCAGCACCCTCTCATATCTGCCTTGCTCTGCATTGGGTGCCCCCTTTTCTTTCCCTTGGACTCCTTTTATAACACAAAACTAGGTACAATCACTAACAAATTGTCATAAATGGAATGTTGTCTTTCCATGTTGAAGCTTCCAGAACAGATCACTCTGTTCATTTCAGAGAAGACTTGAAACATCAATACAGTTTCCCATGCGTGGCTTACTTCTGAAAGAATAAAGAACATGTATGAATGCAGTCTTCATCTCCCTTCCCATAGCTTCTACACTGATCCAGTCATAAAAAGAAGCAATTTAGTATATATTATGTGCAAGTCGGCTCCTTCCAAAGCAGGTAAGCAAGCAAAAAAATATACGTAATACTGATTCTATTGGTTAAGATGGAAAAAGTTTTGCAACATGCATAGGCCAAGCACAGGTCAGAAGCAAATAATTTGTTGTGCAAATAAATGTGTTAAATTTAACAGTTTTCCTTCTGCAAGTCAGACAGCATAGGGCACACAGAGTTTAAAACAAGTTTATAACTACGAATAGCAACTGAAGTCAGACCTAGCTTCCTTCTCTCGTTCAGTAATTTCATATTGATTTATATTGAAAGCTTTAACACCTGCTTTTCGGCTAGGCACAAACTGGACAGCAAGTTTAAGCCATTCACTGCAAAGTGAGACATTTGCTGCTAGCCCATGGAGGATAGGGGACTAACTATATCACCTCTAGGCTTCTACTCCTCTTAGCTTAGTACACCCTGCATACATACATTGTGCTTTACAGACCCTCCCCCCACACACACACACACCCACACAACAAATAGAGGAGCTCAAAAGGGAAGACGAGGACAATGGGGATCCATTCATTCACATAGAATAAAAAATAAAAAAAAGATTCATTCTTCCACACCCCGTAAGGTTGAATGTCGGTGAATGGGGCTTTTTGGTTTTTGTTTTACAGACCGCACCAGGATATTGCGGCATAGATAAATAAGTTTTGTGGTATAAAAATTGAATTTTTACAGCACACAATTGCACTTCTTGCAGCATTATCGCAACACCTTATCTTACTATTACAGTTTTAAACGATAGAACCTGTTTCCCCAGTCCCATTTAAAGTATCTAGTTGTCATGTGTGAAATAATATCTAAAGTATCTTTGTGTGTTTGTGTGCTATACGTTCTTTTGAGATAACCTGAAGCATAGATGAAGCCAAGCACAACTGTACAGAGTGGTCAGCGATGCTGTTTTTTGTGTGTTTATGCTGACTTGGCTCTGGGATATGGCACAGAAAGCCCCATCTACTGTAGGGCGCCAAATGTCCAAACATTAGCCAGTAAGCACAGAAGTACCTAGGAGCAGGAAGATATGATGTGTGGAGCGGTTGGGCAAGAGACCTCGAGCAGCCTGGCAGGGTGTATCTCTGTCAAGTAGCCTGGCAGGGTGTCCTTATGTCGTCTTTCAGTGCCATATGATGTAAATAAACATCATGAGCTTTGAAGAGGTCCTTTTCTGCAGTCATTGTTTATAGGATGGCTGGAGGGAGGAGCTGAAGCAGCACAGATGTTCTGCACAAAGCTAATTCAGTGCTCTGTTTTCCTGATGATGGCCGTACGCATGTAATGTCCGGAGGAGCAGTATTTCACCATCAGTGTCATAATCTTGCTGAAGCAATCTTTTAATTCCTCTGGTTATGTAGCTGGCAGCTTTTTGTTTTTGGATCATAGTTATGGATTGTGTGTTATGTAAATTATTTTTCAAGAGTGCCAAGTTGTTGAAAAATGCACATGCCTCAAGGATATTTTCACGATAGAAGTGATTCTCAGAGGGAGTTTACTATTTGTGGCAAAGGGTTTCAATATGAGAAATACTTAATCCTTCTGCTAGAGGACAGGACTTCAAACGGCATCACAATTTGAATGACATGAAACAGACACAGTGCACTCTCACCTACACCTTGAGGATGGTAGGTTTTTATTTGGGCTTATTGCATTAAACAGTTATCTGACAATTTACCAGAATGTTTTTTACAAGGTGCTAAATGCTGCAGCCTTTTACATTTCAATGCAATGTAAAATAAAGTAGGTAATCACATTTGTAAATTTATTGCAGTTGCATTTATCCACTTCGGAAGGCTTAAACCCTGAATTGATTCTGGTGGGACTAAAATACATAACTTGCTGGTTGTACTAAAATGTAAGCAGTGAGAGATGCTGGCAGTAAAGCTCCTGAATAAATCTCTGCTCTCATCTTCTGATCACTTCATGTGAGTATACCAGAGACTACGAGACTAGGCCTGATGCCAATGGAATAAGCAGTGCATATCACAAGCTTCTCGGTGACCGGGCCTATCTGCCACCATCCTCTCTACTACATATTCCCTCCGATCCCTACAAAAGGGGGATGATGATCCCCACTGCCTGCGTTGCTGCTGGAGTGCTTGTGGAGCAGAAATCTGTCCCTGGACCCCGACCACATTGCGCAGCCTTCAAGGTGGCAGCTCCCGCAAGCAATAACCTGCCCGGGCCCAGGAATGGGTTCAATACACCATTTAATCACAGCTGGAGGCTTAGGGCACTGTGAAACTGCCTTGGGGATCTGACTGCTCGTCCTGCCCCAATGACTGCTCCTGAGACATGCAGGAGCAGCCCCTTTGCGGAGGCAACCTGTGGAGTGATACCAGGTCACGGCCTACTAGATTGTGGCCTGCAGGGGCAAGAACTCTGAGGCACACACTCACTGCTATTGAGGCCTCACTCGGGGCCCTGAGGCGGCCTCCGTTTTGCACAGCTGAGGGTGAAGGTTTCTTATTTCCTTAGGCCTTGATGGAGCTGTGGTGACGAATGGGGCCGACGCCTGGAGCTGTGTGGGTGACATCCGCCGAGACAGTTCTCGGCTATGAGAGAGGAGGACTGCAGGGGATTGATCTGCCTCATCCACACTTGCCTGCTTTGTAAGTGTAGGTGTTCTGACTTTGAACAGCAAGGGTGTGCTCTCCCTGTACCTGTTTTGGGGTGGTGGCATTGTGGTGTTGGCACTGTGGGCCCACCCACTCCCCCCCCCCCCACCTCACCAGGGGATTCAGACTTAAGACATTGTAACAACTCGCCCATCCACTGGTCTTACTAATCGGTGCTTAGCCCTTCAACTTTTATTGTCCAGTCACCATGGTCGTCAGTGCGGTGCTTGAACTCGTACCGGCTGGAAACTACATGTTTCTGTGAGGGAGCTATGTGGTATCAGGGTGCAGAGCCTGCTCCATATTGACAAATTGTGTGGCCAGTCTTGGCTTTACTTTCACCAGAGGCCAAACTGGTAGGAGACCCAGGTGCATGCCTGACTAACTACTCACCTCCACTGTCTGCTTCGGCTCCGATCTCGTGTAGGCAGGGGGTTGGTGCGGGTCTCCGCATCAGGTGGTTTGACAGCCCCAGCCCGCACTGATTTGTGACGTTTCCTATTTACCAACCATGGGTCACCATATGAAGACACAGAGAGCAGAATGCAGTCCATCGGCTGGAGACCCTACAACCCCTATACCCTCCCATTGATGACCAGGTGAAGGGGGGCACCTATGTAGTTGTGGCTCAGGTCAGCGCCACACTGGATAATACTATTCTGCGTGCCATTACGGGCACTAGGAAGGCTTTCAAGCCTAAGATGGACAAGGTGGTGGTGTACATGGGTATTTTCAGCGATGATCAGCGCAAACTATTGGAACGCTTTATCACAGTGTAACGTTCGATTGGGGAAACATATTCAGTGGTGAGGTCCCTCAAGGACCGCATAACATATGTTACCAAACGGCTGGGGATATTGGAACACTGTGCTAAGGAGGTAGAAGGCAGGGAGTGATACAATAACATCCAAATGGTTGGCCTCCTGGAACGGAGTGAGGGCTCATACATGGTCTCCTTTTTGAAGACATGGATGAAAGTTGGTGTGGCACTGGTTGGCTTATCTCTCTTTTTTGCCCTGGAACATGCATATAGGGTGCTGGTGCGATTGCCTCCCCTGTGGCCCCTCTGTGTCTGGTAGTTGCGAGACCCCTACTTTTTGGGGACAGAGTTCATATCCTGAAGGAGACTTGTACCAAGGAGGTGCTAGTGTATGAGCCATAAAGTGATGATATTCTCAGAATGTACATTGGTGGTTCAAAAGCAAAGGACCTCCTTTTTTGATGCCAAAAAACACCTCTGCCAACTGGGGATCAAGTATGCAATATTGTTCCAAGCAAGGCTGAAGGTTATTACAGATGATGGTACTAAGTTTTTCACTGATGCCTGAGAAGTCTAGGACTGGATGGACGCCTTGCTGCGAGCTGGGGTGCACTAGCATCCTGCCCAGCAAGCAGCCAGACATAAATGTTTGAATAGTTGAGCAAGACTGTCGCACAATACCCTACCTAACAAGGAACAATCCCAGTGGGATAGTTAGAGAGCCGTAGAGGCTGCAGCCAATATTGGAGGGTCAGGCACACCGTCTCCTTATGGTCAGTGACAAGACTCTCTGGCAGAATGGGATTCTGACCATGCCTTTGACTCAACCCTGCATACTTCCTCTGCACTGATTTACCACATATCACCCCAGAGTCTGTTGATGAACTTGGCTGAGACTGAACTACAGTGTCTGTAATGATGGTCTGTGATGGTTTGGCATACCCTGGCTTGACCATCAACCTCCATTCTGGCTGCACCGATTGCATGGGGAGAGAGGGCGAAGTTGGATTCTTTTTTAAGGATTAATACTTTGCTTTACACAGTTGGGATTATGGTTCTGGGACTCTGGGGGCTCTACCCAGTAAGCTAGGCCAGTTTCCCAATGGAAGTTTGTGTGCCTGAATCACAAACCTGTTTTAGTGATTGTTCTTGATTTATTGTTTGGATAGGGAGACTGTTGCCTCTCTGTTATGGTGTGGAGGGCGGGTTGACTGATTGTTGGTTTGGGTTTGCATAGCACTCTGAGTCCGCCTCAGTATTTTGCCGTGTGTGCCCAATTCCTGGGGAGATACCTCTGAGGGTACATTTAACATCACCCTCACCTTTTTCTCGTTCTTTATCAATGGATGGTATGGCCGGAAGTGGGATGGGCTATAAGCTTCTGACATGGAATGTCCAGGAGGTCAACACAATGTTTAGGAGATATAAATTCCAGGCCTTCTTGAAAAGGCGAAGGGTCTTATTGCTCTGCTCCAGGAAACACATCTTAGCACATGGGAGTGGGCTGCTCTTCATAAAAGATGGCAGGACAGCTTTTCTATACAATGTACTCTGCCTTTGTTGGTGGCGGAGGTGGGGTGGGGTTCTCATGTGGCTAAGACCAGGGGTGCCTTTCCAGGTTCTAGATACGAGATGAGACACGGAGGGGAGGTATACGGTCGTTAGTGGACGTTGGAATGGTAGGGATAGCACACTAGTCAATGTATAGGCCCCTAATATTGACCAGGCCTGATTTTCGTTTTGACACACTCTCCCTAATGTTGGCACCGAACATGACACATTCTGTCATAATCAGCAGTGATTTTCACTGCATTGCAGACCCCGTTTTACATCGATCACGCCTGCTCCTGCAAGACTCCCCTGTAATTTGCTTGACAAGTAAATTTTGTATGTGGTTGACCCACTGGGGACTATTAGACTCCTGGAGATAGCTACATCCAATTGATACAGACTATGCCTTCTATTTTTCTCTACATGATTTGCATGTGCATCTAGACGCCTTCCTTTGCACACGGCCGGCAGATGCCTTGATATTCCCAATTGAATACTTAGCATGAACCATCTTGGAGCATAATTCTCTACACTTGACTCTATCCTTGGTCCTGACCTGATCTAGTATATTGTCCTGACACTTAAAAAGCGACAGCCTAGAAGACCCAGTCTTTAGACACACCCGAGAGGAAGGGATAAGGCAATACTTTGTAGAAAACTAGGGCACAGCCTCGCCTGGAATGACAGATTGGTACGCCTTTAAGGTAGTAATAAGAAACTAATGTATAGCTTATGCTGGTAGAGTACACAAGACACAGCTAATGGAAGTCCTTTCACAGAAGCTCCTCATCGGGCAACTAGAGAGTGATAAGCACAGTGATCCCACCAAACAGCAGCCACTCTTATAAGCTCGATAATGTCTTGTGGAACTGGTGGAGAAATTAAGATGCTTTGACAATAAGGTGTACATGGTCGGGGCCTATGTTGAAAGGGACAAATCAGAGACACTGTTGGCATGGTTTGCAAACCCATCCAGGAAAGGAGCTGTGATCCTATGTTGGTGGATGAACAGGCGGGCAAGGTCTCAAATTACCAGAGATTAGCACCCTGTTTAGGCCATAGTGCATGGCCTTTACTCTAGGGGAGACCGTGATACGCCTATGCCCCTGGATATATATCTAGAGCTCCTCCCTCTTCTCTCCCTTGCTCCGTGGGCGGCAGAGGGATTGGGGCAGACATCACGGTTGAGGAAATTAGGCAGCCATTACTGCGATGGTTTGGGCAAGGTGTCAGGATCTGACGGACTCCCAGTGGAGTTCTAAACTATGTACAGTGAGCTTTTAGTGCCCCAACTTCTGGAAGTCTATAATGCAGCGAAGACCACCCACCTGCCACTACCTAGTTCATGTGAGGTGGTGGCTGTGCCTCTCCCCAAACCAGAACGTCATGCCTCTTACAGATCCCTATCAATGTTAAATGTTGATTTATAAAATTCTGTCTTAGATCCTGGCTGCATACCTCCTACCCATTATGCATCAGCTCATCCATGCGGATCGGGCAAGTTTTATTCCTGAACTTAATACGGCCCTTAACAGCCGTCGGGTCACTGCAATTCTCCTGCCATCTCAACACCCAGAGGTATCAGTTATGTCAGTCGACATCGAAAACACTTTTGACAGCTTAGATTAGGAGTATCTGTGGGCCATATGTACGAACACTTTTTCCCATAGACACAGAATGGGTAAAAACCTTTGCTACATCTGGCCCTGTATGCGGTGATGAAGTAGATGGAACTGGGCGCCAACTTTATCACTGGGTGTTATGCCATTAATGGAGTTTGACCAATGACTTTGTGTTTCACCACTGCGCATATTAGTTGCTCAATGTTCACCAGTAGCACATTGTATGTTTTGTTCAGTTGAGCCGCCTATTGGCTTTGACATGGCATTAGCCATTACTTTCTGTATTCAGTTTAGCCGCCTATTGGCTTTGACATTGCATTAGCCATTACATTCTGTATTCTGCCTATTGGCTTTGACATGAAGTATTCAGTTTAGCTGCCTATTGGCTTTGACATGATATTATATATTACATTTTGTATTCAGCTCAGCTGCCTATTGGCTTTGATATGACATTAGACATTGCATTTGATATTTAGGTTAGCTGCCTATTGCCTTTAACGTGGAGTTAGACATTGCAGTTGAGAATCCAAGCTGTATTTTTCCAAGCTGTGTTTTTGCACAAGATGAACCAAGCTGTTTTCTTCTCACAGTAGACTAGACCTGATAAGAGAGGGTACATTGGGTGTTTTTCTCTCTGCTTGAGCTTGGGAAGAGGAGCAGTCTAGGAGATCTGGCCAGTCTCCAAAGGCTTGCGTAGTTTTCCCGAGTCTGAGAGGAGGGGGCACACCTTTGTAACGGATGTCACAGGCTTCAGAGAATTAGATTTGAATCTGCCTGACTTCGTACTGGAACTAGGCGCCAGTTGCCAGTATCCCGTGTGGGTAGATAAATCTCTTTCTCGCAGCTGACAGGAGTCATCAGCTTGCAGACCCTAGAAAGATGAAGCTGTAAATAGTTTCTCACACGGTGAAGTATTTGTTTTGCTTTGCATTCAATATCTTATAAATATAACCTGCTGTGTACATTGCAACTGTGTTTTCATTGAACGTGTGCTTGAAATCTAATAATTCGTCCCTTACAAACTTGCGGTTGGGGAAGAATTAACAACAACAAAAGTCTTCTTTGAACTCAGAAGTGCATTCTTGATTTGTTATGTAAGTGCTGAAAACGAGATAAGAACAGAAGCACTACACTGGGCCAAGATAGCTCTATGACTCTCCTATGGCTCGGATGAAAACCAGCTGGCTGGTATCAGCTGTTTATGACGGTGAGCGTGGTACGTGTCAGGGGTGTCATATATCCCCACGGCTCTTTGCCGCTGTAGTGGAGCCCTTTGCATGTAGGGCCCGACTAGGTTTGCATTTTATGGGCCTTATAGTATTAAGGGTGGTGCATCACATTGCCCTTTAGGCCGATGAATTGCTGCTGTTTCTGGAAAACAAGCGGAGTGTTATAAGCGGAGCCACGAGATTGCTGCAGTGTTGAGCCTCTCGGTGAATTGGTATAAAACCTGCATCTTCTTACTGCATCC
Organism: Pleurodeles waltl; assembly: GCF_031143425.1. Taxonomy (NCBI): domain Eukaryota; kingdom Metazoa; phylum Chordata; class Amphibia; order Caudata; family Salamandridae; genus Pleurodeles; species Pleurodeles waltl. The sequence goes on along the minus strand of NC_090450.1, from coordinate 677,175,762 downwards.
AACAATGGTGGATGATTTAGCGAATGGATGACTGTTCCCATCTGAGGTCCCTAGTTTCTATCTGGGCAAACAACTCTACAGAACTGAGTTGGATATCCCGGAGGGGAACATCGGGAAAGCGATAACCGTTTTCTTCTCTAGTATAGCATCCTGGGAGACATTGCCGTTTTCAGTGCTGGGCAGATTAGCGGTGGCTAAAATAGTTGCTTTACCTCGACTTTTGTGCTTCTTTGCTGCTCTGATAGATCTCATTTGGAGTAGAGTGGCACCTGCAGAACTTCAACACCCTTGCTTGGAGGTGGGGGGGGCCTACTGCCCCCAGACTTTGAATCCTATTGCTTAGTGGTGCAGCTGCAATGAGCGACACAGTGGGTACCAGAGAGGGGTCGGGGCTCTGGGGTTGCTGTACTGTAAACTCCATCTCCCAGTTGGCTGGCCTGACTGCTCCTCGGTACTAGGAAACGTACGTACCCCGCAGGGTGCCTACAAAAGGTGGCCAGGTACTGATGGTTGTGATGCCTCCAGAAGTTTAATATCATGGCCCCCTACTTGCCCGCGATTCCTCTCCACTTGCTTGCTACATTTTTACTGAACGATGTACGCCCGCGACTGACTGATTGGGTGGAGTACAGCATCAAAACTCTCAGTGCCCTTCATGCAGCTGTTCAACTACAGACTTTTGAAGAACTACTACTTGCATATAAGCTACATGTGGGGCAGGTCTTGATGTTTGGATCCTAATCAGCAGTAGTTTGCTGATTTTGGGGTGAGCCGCAGGCCAAACCAGAAATACATATGTGTGGTCACACTGTCTGCACAACATCAGGGGAAATACAAGGCCATCACAAATCTTTCTAATGCTCTTCCAAGAGATATACTCCATACCCCTCCAGAACAGATGGGCGACGGACGTTGGGACCCCTTTAACAGACGGTGACTGGACCAAGATACTTACTGCTGTCCCTTGTGTTTCACTGAATGTTCACTTCTATTATCTACACATGCATATCTCATTCCAGGTAACATAAAAAAACACTTTCACTTCACCAAGGCGAAGTGCTCCAGTTGCGGAGAGGTAGGTTTAGCAGTATTACATATGCTCTGGGACTGCCCCCATGTCCCCGCAGCTTTGGAGGGAGGTGGTGGAGAGCCTACAGAATATCACAGACCGTCATATACTGCTGTCCCCTTGGTGTGTCTTCTGGGATTGTTCCCCAGGCCCTCCAAGCACAAAGTGACTACTAGGTACATAGACGTAGCTCTCATAGTTGCCAGATAGCTGATAACACTTAATTGGAAAAATACAAGAGGGCCCATGTACTGAAATGGCGCAGCAAAATGGAAAGATGTGCTGAGTACAAGTCCAAGGCTGTTATGTGGGATGCCACATGAGGAAAGGTCCGGACGGAGACGGCCAGGGCTTGAGAGGGACTCCTGGATGACCTCAAACAAGCTGATTCCCAGGTCTTCAACAGAGTACACTCGCACTAGTTCATAGGGGTACAATATCCCAGTATCACACAATAATTAGGGGGGTAGTTTGACTCTGTTCTTCTCCTTGTGGCCCCACTGATATCTTCGCCATTGCTTTTCGACTATATCACAGTTTTCTTACCTGCTTAACATGCCTGAGGAGTGTGGCCTAATTGTTTAGCTGGACACAGTGAGTGCAAAACGAGATTATGGAGACGAGGGTGTAGAGTGTTTTTATTTAGCTTCTTTCATGAGACCATTCTGACTGCTTTTATGCATGCCAGAGTTTATGATTAAATGTGAACTGTGTCAGACAGTGATCTTTCACTATGCTTTATATGTTCCTGTTAATGTGCTTGTGTCTCTACATTGCCCTCCTTATTTAATTGTTGTGCAAAGTGCAATAAAATGTGTTTACAAAAAATAGTATCCTACAGACTAAACTCACAGTACTAGTTAGGAAAGAACTCGCTCAGCACTTCACAGTACCGATTTCTGTTTTATTTTAAGTCTGTGGCTATTGCAGTCCTCCGTTGAAGCACTGTGACAATGACTAATCTTGTGGAAAAAAAGAAGAAATAAAGCAAATTGCAACGGAAATACTAATAAATGTGACCGATTCACTGAAGTAGTATATCCAGTTACTCTTGCCTTCACCACCGCTCCTCTGCCCCAGCAGACTGCTACCTCCCGCAGTTTTGTAGTTATCCTAACCACTTTGCTAACTCTCAGCCTCAAGACTTTAATTTCCGGAGGTTCTGAAAATGGATCTCTGAGTCTGTTCATGGACCTCTCTGATCTGTTCCTGAACTGTAATGCAGCAGCAATATATCACTGCTGAGCCTTTGAACCTTTTATTATGTCTGCCTGTCCAGAGATCCTCTAATTCTTTTTTTTTGCAGCCAAAATGATAATGTAGGGAAATGCCCCTTGTTGATGTGCCCACCCACCCACCCACTTTGTGCTAGAGTTTATTGCTGGTTTTTGGGGTCTGCATGCTGGGACATTGCTGTCCAGTTAGCTGTGTATTTGCTCTGACCCCTAAAACATGTCAAAATTGGTATACACCTAACTGGCTAATCTCATTTACCTACAGGTCTCTAGTATATGGTACAACGTGTATCCAAGCCCTCTAAGTTAAAATGTTACTAGTGGAATGCAGCTCACATAGGGGGTCATTCTGACCCTGGCGGTAATTACCGCCATGGCGGAGGTCGGCCGTAGCACCGCCAACAGGCTGGCGGTGCACCGCTGGGCATTCTGACCGCGGCGGTTCAGCCGCGGCCAGAAACGGAAAGTCGGCGGTGTACCGCCGACTTCCCGCTGCCCTTGAGAATCCTCCATGGCGGCGGAGCGCGCTCCGCCGCCATGGGGATTCTGACACCCCCTACCGCCATCCTGTTCCTGGCGGGTCTCCCGCCAGGAACAGGATGGCGGTAGGGGGTGCCGCGGGGCCCCTGGGGGCCCCTGCAGTGCCCATGCCAATGGCATGGGCACTGCAGGGGCCCCCGTAAGAGGGCCCCACGAAGAATTTCAGTGTCTGCTTTGCAGACACTGAAATTCGCGACGGGTGCAACTGCACCCGTCGCACCTTCCCACTCCGCCGGCTCCATTCTGAGCCGGCGTCCTCGTGGGAAGGGTGTTTCCCGCTGGGCTGGCGGACTTTCGGCGGTCGCCCGCCAGCCCAGTGCGAAACCCAGAATGACCGATGCGGTCTTTTGACCGCGGTACGGTCTTCTGGCGGTTCCCGCTTGGCGGGCGGCTACCGCCGCCCGCCAAGCTTAGAATCACCCCCATAGTGCCACCACTAGAGTGACAGTGCAAAACGTGACTGCAGGATTACCAATGTAGCCTGTCTGTGCTATTTTAATACTGCAAATTGAACCTATCAGCCCCTTTTAACTGGCCGAGAACCTCCTTTTAAATATTAATAAGTCACCCCTAAGTAGGCCTTAATGCCCAATCAGTCTTGGCATTTAAAAGTACAACATGCAAACGTCTACTGTAAAACGTCCTTAGGGTGTCAAGGCCTCAAAAGCTATTTTAACTGTAGTGGGGTTAGTTGTTCCATAGGAAAGCATTCGAAAATAAAATGAAAATTACATAATGTAATCTTTGCTTAGGAAATAACTACACAATTAATTCTTAGACTTTTTAAAATGTTTCTTACAAGCCAACTTCATTGGTAAAGTTCCATTTGTACTAAATATTTTACAAAAGTTACTTTTAAAAAGTAGCATTTCCTGCCTAAAGCTTCTAGAAGCCTATTCACAAGAGCCTATAACAGTTACCCAGGAGCTGAATAGCTCCTTGATGAGGTGTGAACTTCTTCCCAGAGCTGAGATAAAGTGCTTGGGTGTGAGGAGGTGTTGTGGTCCTCTAGGATGCTTTCTGGGCTTTCTAGGAACTTGAATAATTTAAAAGAGGCATATCCTGTCAAAGGGAGATGTAGCTCACACCTGGGCCGGCCCCATCATTTGTACCTCTAGTCAGCCAGGCACCAGTGTTGGGGAGAGACGAGGTCTCCAGAACTAGATTTGAGTGACTGCAGAGGATGGGTTTCTCGTTTTTCTTACCACACCTCTAGGGTGGGTTGAGGCTCTCTGCACAGGGGAGCAAAGCTTCTGTCATGTTGGATTTATGTAGAGAGGGGCACTGCCGGTTTGTGTGCAGTAGGGCACCTAGGAACTGCTGCTCATGTGGATAGTGTTATCCCTGGGAACCTTTTCACTTTTGTGGGCCTAAGTACCAGCAAAGCGCAATCAGAATACCACAGTTGGTGCTTAACAAATGTTGGCGCTATTTTTAATTAAAACTTTAAAAAATCATTCATACCTTAAGCTACCCTTATTGAATTTTTGTCATTTTGGTGTAATTATGTTCATTAAATTATTCTCAATTTCTTTTATTATAAATTGTGCCAGAATGTTTTTATTATGTTATGTTTTTGACTTTTTAACTGTTTTGGAACTTGTAAATGCTTTACTTATTTTGTTAAGTTAAGCCGGTTTGCTCTGTGCCAAAGTTACCTGGGGTTGAACTCTGGTTTAAATTACTGAAGCCTTTACTGGACCTCCTAACTGGAATAGTGACATAATTACTTACTCAGATGGCAAATATCATAGACATCGCACTCCTTAGATATAGAGTCAGTTAGCCCAAGATTTATGGGGCCTGAGCAATATATATTTTGTGGCCCCCTCCCCCCCTCTTTTAGGAACAGCTTTAACTTTATTATCCCTTTTCTTGTCATTCAAACCCTTGTGATTCCAAACAATATTCAATTCTATGTTAGACCTTGAAGCAGAGATGCACAAATGCAGCCAAAAGTTCAAAATACCTGGTGTCCTCCAGCCAAATCGTACCAAAAAAAAAAGCTTGAACACGCATTGATGAAACCATTTCTTTTCAAGTTTGGATCTAGACATTTTTACTTGTAATAACAGCAATTCATGTTCCATTCATTGTCTAACCAGGGTGCTACTTCCATTGTAGAAAAAACATGCTACTGGTGACTTGTAAGATGTTTGGTGTACTAGTGCATAATTGTAAAATAAAACATATGCACAAAGTGTTTGAAATTGTAGCTTAAGTGTGAATATGTGTAATTGCATATTTCCCCCCCCCGCCCATCCCTACTGGCTTTCTTGCTGCAACAATGAAACCAAAGGACTGTCCTGAAGACTTGTACATCCAGTTGGTAACAAATCAAATAACTTTCTCCTAATTTTGCTTCTTCTGCCTTGGCTGAATAGGTACCTGTGATCCTGCTGGGTAATATAATGTGGATGGTTTAGGATATAGGAGATTAACAGAGAGATCTACATAAGTGTAGTGATAGATGAGAAGTAGAGGTAGTAGAGATAGAGATGTTTAAAGATGTGTGAGACAGGGAGAGAAGAAAATAAAGAAATGTGAGGTATTCTGAAGGATAAAGAGCTATAAAGGGCATCATTTTAGAGTGCAGTAAAAATATGTAAATATGGAGACAGAAATGCACAGAGTCATGGGAGTACAATGCTCTCAGGAGTGAGGTAGTGAGAAAGATCATGTAGAAAAAGAGGCGAATGAGAGCGAGGTAAAGACAGTGAGAGTTAAGTAAACTTAGAGGCTTGGAAAAATAAAAATATGCAAGGTAGGGCGAGAGCAAAACAAGAAAAAGCTTATAGAAATGGGGCACATATTAGAGGAGGATAGGGTGTGATAGAGAGATGGGCGAGGGTAGATAGAGGAACTTGGGGTAGAGCGATGAGAGGAAGTTGAGATATATACATGTGAAGTTCATGAATAGGATGAGTTGTGAGAGGAAGAGATGGTGAGTTAGAAATATCTATTTATTTTTTGATAACACAATTTTATTACTTTTATTGTGCAGGCAGAACACAGAAAACAGGTTGTCTTATGTATGGTACATAAATGATTGTATGTCAACCACAGGACAAGACATGGTAGACCTAAGTCCAAAGTACGCCCACCACTTCTCTCAGAACTTATTGTGTCTCTGCGGATATCCCCATGCCTGATAAACCTGCTGCTCCATCATAGCGCCCCAGTCTACACCCTTCTGCCAGTCAGCCATGATGGGAGTTTGAGTGGACTTCCACTTACAAGCAATGTCCTACTTGTGATAGTCACCCCCACCAAGATCCATTCAGCACAGTGTCCTCTGGGATGCGCAGAAGGCCAACTCTTGGTGACAAGTCCACCGCTTTATCCAGAGCATGGGGCATGCTCTCCTCAATTCCACACCAAAATCCCTGCAGTTGGCACATGACCAGACCACATGGAAAAAGTAATTGTTTGAGTCAGAGGATGGAAAGCAAGCAAGTTGTGAGAGTACTCCTGCATTCCAAAAGCGCTGGGGTGTGGTGTATGAGGCATGCAAGTAGTACAGCTAGGTTAGACACAGCCTGGAGGACACAGTGACCTCCTGGGGTGTTGCTCACGCATCCTGCCTCCTTCAGAGGACCTACCCACCTCTCCCACTTTTGCTTAAGGGGTAAGAATTCCTCCAGGGATTAATGACTAACGTGCAAAAAATACAAGAAATTGCATCTTTACCAAGACGACCCGTGAGCACCTTTGCCTAGAGAGGGCTGAATTGAAAGTGTACGGTGGAATCCCACAAGTGGTAGGACAGAGCATGGCGCAACTGTAGGTACTTGTGAAATTGGGATTGTGCTAAGGAGAAGTGTTGTTGCAGGTCTTGGAAGGAGCAGAGATGTCAACCTTGCCAGACATCCCCGCAGGTAGTGAGCCCAATCCTGTCCCATCCTCTGAAGTCCTCAAGAAGGGCTTTTTGCTGAAGCCAGCACCCAACACACAAAGGGGTAAGTTATGTGAGTGTTTTGTCCCATCCCATACAGTGCAAGTCCACCTGCCATACCCTTGTAATCACTATGGTCAGGCAAGAAAGGCGACAGGGCATTGGATTACCATAGAGCAAACCCAAGACCGCATCTGGGCCCAAGCGAGCTAGTTCCAAAAGATAGACCAGATCATCCCAACCTCCGGCTAGCCTGTCCTTAATGTACAGTGGTTGAGATGCCCAATAATAGAGCCGGACATCAGCTTTCCTGAGACCACCATCACATGTCGACAACCGACCACTACCAAATGCTGCCCAAGGATGAAGCTTCACCCATAGCAAGTTCGGACAGTAGCACTGAGCGTCTGAAACCAGCTATGTGGGATGTCATATGGGAAGTGGTGGAGGGTACAGAGAAACCAAGGAAGGATCATTATCTTAAATAAGGCCACTCTCCCCAGCAAACTAAGCTCAAGTTGGTCCCCCTTCTGAAAGTTGAGCTTCGTGTTATGGACGAGGGGCACCAGGTTGAGGCGCCAGGCTAGGTCTGGGTCATCGGAGATATGAAAGTCAAGATACTGGAAGCTCAACCACTGAATGGGTATGGCATTTTACCAGTTCATTGTGAGGCAGTCCCTATGGATTGGAAAGAAAAGAGACTTTCTCCGACTTACCTGGCTAATTTACATTCGTTAGGCAAGTTACAATTGCAAATCCGAACCGCCAGATGGGTTTAATACATTTGAAAAAGAGTTTTAGCATTTGAAAGCCCTCTGATTTATCAAATTTGATGGTTTGCTAATGCTAAAACACTTTGCACCGGAGGTCCTTAAAGAGTTGACGAAAAGCCAACAGAGGTAGAACTAGAGAGATGGGAGAGGGGAGATTGAGAGGTGAGGTAGTGAACTAACGGTGAGGTAAATTGAGAGGTTAGTTAATGAGAGAGAAGTGTGGATGAAAAAATTGCCGTAATGAGAGAAATGTGAGGCAGAGAGACCAATTAGATAGGTAAGGGAGGTTTGAGAGGTAGAGAAAGGTCTGAAAGAGAGGTGAGGAATTAGAGACATGAAGAGAGGCATAGAGACGTGGTAACGATAGAGATGAGGTATGGGAAGCGAAGTAGATGGGGAGGAATATTGCAGGGAGGTCAGATAGATCAAAAAAGAAAAAAAACTGAAGTACAGAAAGAGTTGATCTAGGGAAAGGGGATCAAGAGTAACGGTTATAGATGTAGGCACAGAGAGTGATAGTGAGAGCAGGAAGGTCATGAGAGAGAGGTGGATGAAATTGAGTAATTGAGGGAGAAGTGGAGAAGACAAAGGTGGGGTTGTAAGAGCTGATATTGAGAGAGAGGATGAAGGTACATAGAGAAGTAGAGCGAGGTTAAGAGAGAGGGCTAACATAGAACAGGAGAGGTGAAATAAGGATAGAGAAATGGCATAGAAAGATAGTGTTTCAGTTTAGTTGCCACCAACTGCACGAGTTATGGCTGGAAAGGGTATGCATGCACACTAATGGGCAGATTTAATATATTTTGGTGCAATTGTTTAAAGGCGAGAAAGCATCACAGAATGATATTTATTAAAAGTGACCTGCTTCTCCTCCTTACTTCTGCTCTGGTGCACAAACTGGCTGCCTTGCACCACACACAGTCTTTGCACCATGGCGCAGAAGGGTGTGCATGTTGTCTAACATTTCTGTTGAAAGCATACCCACCCAGTACAAAATCCTAGGCCAAGATAATCCTTAAACATGCTACACATTGTATGTATGCTGAACAGTGCAGCACAGATGCAATGTGTGGCATGTTTGGAGAAAAAACATTTCTTTATGTTCGAGCCTGCGTCAAGAAGGTGTTTTTTTGTTTACAAAAAAGCCCAACCTGACTTTATTAATAGATTGCGTTTTGTATCAAAAGGTAGGGTTTTTTTTTTTATCAGGAGAAGGGTGCGGACATTGAGTGGTAGGACTTTTTGCACCTCTACACATTTTAGAACCTTCCCTCCTAGAACTGCTAGGAAAATGTTTGATCTCTAGCAATGTTTAAGGTTTGCATGACATTGTGGTTAAGAAAACATAGTGGAATCCACACAAGACACACCACCCAGGACTTCATGGGTATCAAGTTTTCAGGTTTGGTTGATTTCGCTAGGTGGTAGCTGAACCCAGGCCCAAATTGCACATCTACCTGCATTGCCAAAAATACTTATTTTTCATGACAAAAAAATGAACATCCAAACTCACGTTTTTGGGCCTTTACTCTTGCAGATGCTAGGCCCAGCCATAAAAGAGGGGTATAGTTTTTATTGGGAAAAGAGTGTGAACACTGAATTGTAAGACATCCGTTATTACCATTTGAATTTTGCTCCTCTTTTGGCTTCCAAATGTAAACATGTAAATTGGTGTGCACGAAAGAACAAATTTTGCAGAATTGTCATTGAATCACGTATTACAGTATTGTTAACCACAAAGTCAGAGCTATCCAAATAACCACTGTTCCTAAGCTTGCAAAAACTGTTCTAACTTTGTTTTAATTCGGCTTGTACCTTAAAGCTTGGAAGATGGTGATATTACCACAGCAAACCTTTTGTTGAGGCCTTTATTAGAAAAACACCAATGCGCTTTCTTGCATGGCACTGTTTTCTCTTTCTTAAAATTTGCTTTATCTTTGCTATTTTCTCAGTTTCCTTCAAGGGAATCCACGGACCCTGGGCACCTTTAAAATCCCTAAGATGTGAGAGGTAGAAAAAGGATGCATATTTGGCCTGGATACCTGGTGTGGAACAAAAAGTTATGAAGGCATAAAATCAACGTGCCTCAAATATAAAACCAGCATTGGCAAAGACAATAAGTCTTTCCTATGCAAGAACTATTGGCTTTGCCAATTTGTTTTAGTCATGTAGTACACCAGCGTGGTTGCTGTTCACCTTGGCTAAAAGTTAATGGTGTAAAGGAGAGTGGAGTGTCGTAGAGCAAAGTGGCATGGAGTAGAGTTGAGTGGCAGGGTGTACAGTGTCATAGAGTGGAAGGACATAGAGTGTCATAGACTTGAGTGGTAGAGTGTTGTGGAGTGGCGTAGAGCAGAATGGAATAGTGTGGAGATGTAGAGGATGTTGCGTAGAGAGTTGCAGAGTGGCATAGAGCAGAGTAGATTGTCGTAGATCGGAGTGGCCTAGAATGTAGTAGAGTAGGCTGACAGACTGGAGTAGAGTGCAGTGGCGTGGAGTGGAGTAGTGTCATAGAATAGGGTGGCTTAAAGTAGCATGGAGTGACTTCGAAGGAGTTGGGTAAAGTGGAGTAGTTTCGTGGAGTAGGATTTAATGGACTAGAGCATCCTACAGTGGAGTGGAGTGTTGTAGAGTGGTCTAGAGTGAAGTGGCATAAAGTACAGTGGTACAAAGTAGATTGGTGTAGAGTGCATTGGTTTTATGTAAAGTAGAGTACAGTAGAGTAGTGTAAAGTGCAGTGGTGCAGGGTAGAGTAGATTGTTTCATAGGACAGTGAAGTGGCATGGAGTGGTGCAGGTTATAGTGAAGAGGTGTAGAGTAAAGTGATGTAGAGTAGATTAGAGTCGCATAAAGTGTAGTGGCATAGAGTTCAGTAGAGATGAGGGGTGCAGAGTGAAGTGCAGTGGCATAGAGTGCCGTAGAACTCAGTGGCAGAGAATCGTAGAGTACAGTGGTGCTAAGTGCATTGGCTTAGAGAGGTGCAGATTTGAGTGGTGTAGAGAGCAGTACATTGGTGCAGAGTGTAATAGTGGTGTAGAGTGCAGTGACATAGAGCACAATGGTGTTGAGTGGCGCAGAGTAGAGCAGTGGAGAGAGCAGTGACATAGAGTATAATGGCGTACAGTGCAGTGGTGCAGAGTAAATTGGCGTAGAGTGCAGTGGCATAGAGTGTATTGGTTTTGAGTAAAGTGGTGTAGAGTGCAGTGGCTTAGAGCGAAACGACGTTGAATAGAGTGGCGTACATTGCAGTGCTGTAGAGTGGCGCATGGTAGAGTGGAGTGGCGTAGAGTACAGTGGATTAGAGTATAGATGGTATAGAGTAGTTTGCGTAGCATGCATTTGTTTTGATTAAAGAGGTGTAGTGTGCATTGGTGTAGAGTGCAGTGGTTTGGAGTTGAGTAGATTGTTGTAGAGTGAAGGGACATAGAGTGGAGTGGGGCAAAGTAGAGAGGAGTGGTATAGAGTAGTGACGAGTGGCACAGAATAGAGTGCATTGGCGTAGAGTGCAGTGGTATAGAGTGCAGAGTAGAGTGGAGTGGTGCAGAGAAGAGTGGAGTGGCTTAAAATAGAGAGGTGTAGAGTGCACAGACAAATAGTGGTGTGGTGCATACTAAAGTGGGGTAGAGTGCATTGGCATAGATTATAGTGGTGCAGAGTAAAGAGGCACAGAGTGCAGTAGTGTCCAGTAGATTAGAGCGGTGTGACTTTCTGTGGAGTGTAATGGCATGTAGTGGTGCAGAGTAGAGCGGCACAGAGTAGAGTGGCATAGAGGTCAGTGGCACAAGAGTGCTGTGTTGCTGAGTAGAGTGCATTGGTGTAGAATGGTGCAGAGTAAAATGACGTAGTTCAGTGACATAGATTTCAGTGGTGTAGAGTGCAGTGGAGCAGAGTGTTGCAGAGTATAGTAGTGTACAGTGCAGAGTAGATTGGCGTAGAATACAGTGGCATAGTGTATTGGTTTGGAGTTAAGTGGTGTAGTGTGCATTCGCATAGAGTGGAGCGATGTAGAATAGAGTGAAGCAGGGTAGATTGCAGTGACGTAGAGTGGAATGGCGCAGAGTGGAATAGAGTTGTATAGAGAGGATTGGTGTAGAGTGGAGTGGTGCAGAGAAGAGTACAGTTCCGTAGAGTGCAGTCGAGAGAGTAGATGAGTGGCATACAGTGGATTGGCATAGAGTGCACTGGTGCATAGTAGAGTGGGGGTAGAGTACACTGGCATGGAGCGAAGTGGTGTTGAGTGGAATAGTGCAGAGTAGAGTGCACTGATGCAGTGAGGAGTGGTGGAGAGTAGAACAGAGAACAGAGTGGGGTAAAGTGAATTATGCATGGTGTGGTAGCTCACTGCCATTCCATACAAAACATCTTCAAATGAAATGACCATTATATTTGCACATACATATAGTTTTACTGATAAAACTATACAGCGCACAAACAATGTGTGGAAATGGCATCACCTACTGTATTGATTTGTTTCGATTGTATTAAAATACTTGTTTCCACCACACTTCAGAATGATCAGAAATGTGCTTAATTTGTGCTTTCTTAATTCTGATATATGCTGACATATCTACTCAGTTAATTTACAGACATTTACATTTTTGTGTGTGCTTGAAAACAAAATAACACTGTACAGCCTTCCTCCAGCACACCCACAGTAGCCAGCATGAGTGTCACCTAAATCCTCTCACCTTGAAGTCAGAGACCAAAAAGTAAACGCCAAGCTTCCTCGGAAGACCGAGCCTGACATTTGACCTTTCTTTTTGAATTCACAGCAAATGTGACAAGATGAGAGCAAGATTTTATGGCCTTTTTACAAAAAGTGAGTACTGGTGGGAGAATACAGTACGTAGGGTAACTGGCACAGAATGGTGAAATTCAAGCTGAACAGCCTAAAATAAATAAAGCTAGGAAATGGAAAACCAGCAAATGTGAGTTAACCACAAAGTCAATGGTCTGAATGCATGCTGTCTGGTAGACTTCGACCTAAAAAAGGTTCAACTCTCTGGGTGGGAAACACTCCGCAGCTAATGGATTAACATATAGAGTGAATTTCACGTCGCCCCTTGTTCTAGCTTGGATGACTTTCATTGTCTATCCCAGATCCCTGCTCCTTTTTTTGCTGGCTTTCCGTCATACTCTTGTGTTTGCTTCACCATTTTCGATATTTCTTCTTTACCGTTGCTACTTCTCGGATGAGGCTGAGATACTTTTTTATTTTACTTTTAGAACTTCATGGGAGAGCATGGTTTTAATCGCTTTTTCCCTCACCTTAGCCTTTCTCCAACCCCCACCCGTCTTCCTTGTCAGGCTCAAGGGGTGATCTCTCTATCCTCCTCTTCCTTCTTTATTTATTTTATATTTTTTAATTGTTTTTGCAAGTCCCCATCAGCTGTTCTCTGTTGCTGGGGGCTTACACTTCTCTTTGTGTGGCATCTCCTGCATAATTTATTTCTTATTTTACCATTTGAAAATAGCAGTAAGCATCTTGAAACAGCACAGTAAAATAGTTTAGTATAATGATTTTTTTTTACAAGACTGCAGTTAGTGCTTCAGCACACATGGGCGCACAGAGGTCATCTTCGAATACTTTATCTCTGACCAGATTCAAGATAGGTACCAATGTATAAGCATTTGTGCTAATGTACTAGCAGTCATCTTGGAATTGTTTTTGTCATAAAGTAAAAGAAAAGGCATTTTAAGATGGCTATCTGTGCATTCACATGTGTGCTGGAGCACTGGCAGCTATTTTGGAACCTTTCTATACTATACTTTGCACACTTGCAAAGCACCTAACTACGGCAAAGACAACCGCTCTGTATATTGTTATTACAGACAAGACAGATTGGCTTTGGCATTGTTTATGTTTAATAGCTTTCCAGTGAAAGGCAGGACATGGCAAGTAGAATTATGGTTATGCAATCAAGCTAAACATTTTGATGGGAGATTGGAACAGGCTATTTGAAGAGCTTAGGCATATCCTGGACGAAGTGCTCCCTTTCTGGACAGGTTTGTTGAGATTGCTGGTTGCTCAGAGTCTTGGAATGGGAACAGGGGCGTAATACCCAAGGCAACTTTATGGTAACAGCCAGCCTGTGCTACAGGGTCAAAATGTGAGTCAGTCCACCCTCACTGAACTTTGCAGAGGTCTTGTGGAGTTCTCTGGGGCTCTTTTGAAGGCTTTTGTTGAAACTGGCTACAAGTGTGCCCCAACAAGGTGAAGAGACTGTGGCAAGAGGAACATGTGGAGATAGTGAAGCAGCAACCCATAGTCCTATTTGTGTAATGAAGAAGTTTATTCTTTCAGAGGAAACCTCATTGCCCATCTGAGCCAGGCACAACCACAAGCTGAACTCGGTAGTTCAAACTCCACAGAACCCCATGATGTCGTGCCACAACAATAACTAGAAAACATTCCAAAGTGCATCACAAGCCTGAGGTGCATGGAGCTCATGACAGTAGAACACATCCCTTTTCCTTCCCAAGAAAACAGCCACCATAAACACAAAGACAACACAGAACTCCCACTCGGACAGACAGCTACATAAATGCTAGACATATACAGAGAACCCTTAAAAGGCATAATCTCACATATCGCTCACACAGATAATCACCCAAATATCCAAGAGATCCACTCTACCTACTTACAGCCCCACTTCACCAATACCCATACTCACATGCACCTTCTCAGACCTACCAACTTCTTCCTTCCGAAAATCACTGTCTTTCATGAGTAATCAACCCAAGCACTTCTCTTCACTCTTGGGCCATAACTCCGCTTTGCCATCCTTCTGATCCAAAGCAACTCTTCTCAAATTCCAGATTTAGCCCTTCTCCACTTTGACCCAATTTCCCCTCACAGCCCTCACCCTCTTTGAATCACAATATCAGGGCAAATCTCTTACCACCCTGCAGAGTCTGATTTTAACCCAATCACCCTTGTTGATGAACCGATGGTCCTGTACCCGCATTCCCAATTCTTTGGAACGTACCTCTTGCATCCATTAAGAAACCAATTTAGTCCCAGGCTGCCTTCCCTGCATCATTTCAAAGGGTATTCTTCCAGTCCTGGCACTAAATGGGGTCCTATGAACTCACAACTTGCCTTTTATGACATCCTGAACGGACATCCCCGCACTGCTTGCCATTTCCATGGTGGTCTTCACCAACCGCTTGATCTTTCTACTAAACTGTTCCCTTGGAGATTGTATTTAGATGTACACACATGCCTGATACCAATGTTGTCCAGAAAGTAGTTCATCTCCAGCAAAGTGAGTTGAGGGCCATTGTATGTTACCAAAACTGATGGAATGCCTTCCCTCCTAAAAACGTCCCCCAAAACAGCAGTAGTAGATTTAGTGCTGGGTGACCTCATGAATACTACTTCAGCCCACTTGGATTTGGCATCCACGATTAAGGCAAACAACCTTTCATGTTCATGAAAGAAAGCAAATGGACCTATGATGTCCAAACGCACCTTATCTCCGAATGCACTCACCTCAGCCACATGCTGTTTATCAGCTGAAACACCTAAGCCCAATCTCAGCCACTTTTCTGACTCCTTACACACTCAGCACTCTGACATCCACTTCTTCACCTAACCATCCATGAGCGGCCATCACTAATTTTCTCTCAATCTTTTTAGTGTTGAGATTTGTCCTAGATGGCCCTCATGTGCTATGTACACTAACTTGGGTCTCATCAAACCAGGGTACACAAACATATAACCCCTCATTGTAAGACCTTTGCCTTGCATGGATAGAGGTCATCATCTACTTTGTGGAACGGTCTAACTGCCTCTGGTAATTTACTTTCTCCCTTGACAACTCCTTTGATTAACTTCACCACTGCCTAGGTATGTTGTCCTCTCAATAGCCCTTATTCTATCCTTCTTGGAAACACAACTCTCCAACCCATCTGTGGCATCCGTCACATTGGCTACAACCTCTTCTTTATAGAAGTCACACTCCTCAGCAGCATTGTCAGGTAGTCTTGACAAGCAGTCAGCTCCATTGTTTTTCCACCCAGGTACATATTCAACCTTGCAGTAGTAATCCTGCTATTTTGCCACCAGTCTTACCAACTTCTCTGCACCATTTTTCGTACTTGCAGGGCCCAGGACCTTGACAAAATTTGTAGTCTGCCCACAACACCACTCTACTTCCCCAAATAAAAGTACCACAGTCATTGGTTGCCCAGGAAGCGGTCAATACCTCCCACTCAATGACAGAGTCATTTCTATCAGCGCCAGACAGAGCGTAAAGTGAATGCCATAGTCCTTTCAAGACCCTCATGTACCTGTGACAACACTGCACCTATACCAGTTGCACTGGCATCCACTGTGATGATCGTTTTTAACCACATCTGGAATGGCACAAGAATCCCTGCATTGACTGTTTTCTTTGAACTGAACAAAAGCAAAGTGCTGTTCTTCACCCCAAGTGAATCTCCTGCCCTTTCTTAACAATATGCTTAAGGCCTCCTTCTAATGTGTGAAATCATGCACACATTTGGAATAATATTCCACCAAACCCATGAAGGATTGAAGCTTGTGTTTTTCAGTTGGCACTTCGTCATTTATTGTCACACCCACCAAGCCAGCTTTCAGCTTAACACCACCTCTTGTGATCAAATAGCCAAAGTATTCCACCACTTAAAGCAAGAGCTTACACTTCTCTCTTCGCAATGTCAACACCGCTTTAGTAATGCTAGACAACACCTCACCCAGAGTTCTGTTATGCATAACAATTTTATCTCCAAGCACCAGTATGTTGTCTTGGAAAAATCAACATTTGAGATGTCAGACAACAAAGTGATAAGAGTCTTTGAAAAACACTTGCTGCTGATGACAAATCAAAAAGTAGTCTTCTAAAATGGAATGTGCCCTGCAAAGTAATAAAAGCTGTCATGTGTCTGGAGTCTGGGTGAAGTTTTAAATGATGATACGCATTCCTTAAGTCAAGTTTCGAAAAGTATTTCCCTCCTGACAACAGCAAGATTAATTCATTTATGTTAGGGAGAGGAAAACCGCCCATGATAATATTCTCATTGAGGCTCCGCAAGTCCACACAAAACCTCAGTGATCCATTGGATTTTTTTTGTGATGATGACTGGTGAAAGCCATTCATGGCCTTAACTGCCTCCACAACCTTGTCTTCAATCATTTGTTTGAAAATTTCCTTCACCTTGTCTCTCAAGGCCACTGGTACATTCCTCGCCACATTTTTTTACTGGTACTGCGTCTCCCTCAAGTTTCATTTCATGCAAATACTCCTTGGTAACTTCCACCTGCTCTCAAAAACAAACTCATTGTTTTAGAATCTCCTCCAGGTCTTCGTCCTCCATCAGCATCACTTGGTTATCTGCCCTAGGGTTTACAGTAATATAAGTCCTATTGGTGTGACCAAACTAAAATAGGTGAACCTTCAGCAGCCACATACACTTTTCCTCTGGTTACCCTACCAGCAAATTTGATCCCTACAGCAGTGTAACCCATCACCCCAGTGTTCGCTCCTTGGTATCCTTTAAGGATGATGTTGGTGGCTTCTAATACACCTTTAGGCTACACTGCATGAACCAAATGTTTAGGTATTTTCAGTGTACAATGATCCCTACTCCACCATCAAGGATATGACTTCCCCATTCATTTCAAAGTCAGCCTTCGGACAAGGTATCCTTTTCCACTCCTTGTCCCCCCTCCCCATCCTCACCATGTACCATGAGTACTCTGTGTTCAGGTTCATCATCATCCACTGTTGCACCTCTTTTTTGGGAGCTTTTCACATTGATGCAATATGTCCTTTTTTCACACATTTGCAACAGCCTTTTCCTACAGCAACACAATTCTTTGAATCAGCCAAGTTATAGGTGCTCTTGCACCTGTGACACATCCTCTGTGACACTTTCTGTACAGCTCATTGTGCCTGCAGGTCATGAACCAGTTTATTTGATGCAATTCACAGTCGTCATGGAAAGGTGTTTTTTTACTAGCATTGACTAAACCAACGTCCACCTCGTACATTTTGGATGCAGCTCTGTTTTCCAGGTCACTTCTTTGCAGTTCCCTCATGCACTTTTCTGATTCTTCCACCATCTTGGCTATGATCATAACATCTTGCAGCAAGGGAATACTAGCTGCCTACAATTTTTTTTTTTTTCTGCATTTTCTTGCTGTTACATTGCACAATCAGTAGGTCATGAATCAACTCCTCGGTCATTTGGCCAAATTGACAACTAGTAGCCAATTCCTGCAGTCTGGCTAGATCATCCAGAATTTGCATTGTCACGTTACAATATTCATTCTTTGCAAACTTGGTTTGAAGGCATACTTTAGCTTCCTTATAGACATCTTTGATATCATTCCCTTGGTTGCCCTCATAGGTGGAAGATATTTAAACACAAGTTGGCCCTCCTTGCCCAACGAACCCAACAAGAGAAATGCCCATTTTCCGAAAATACACCAATGGGTGAAAAGCCTGTGTGTGATGGCAGCTTCCGATGCCTCAGGAGCTGCTGTTGATGAGAGCCTCAAAGAGTAAGTAAAGTGCAGTGCCTCTGTTAAAGTGCAGCTGGGTGCTCGGAGCGATCTGCTTTTGAAGGCTGTGGCACGGTTGAGCAGCTGTAAAGCGGTGTCAGACACGCACAGGGGACGCGGCTTGATACAAGAACAGTACAATTAGGAAACGCCTGGCAGTTACCTGGACAAATTTCTTTGAGGGTTGATTGGATCGCTCAAGTACCATTGCCACTAACGAAGTTCCACTGGCAGTCGGTCCGTGCATGACAAAAGTCATTGCCAAATATATTGCAGCGAAGCAGCAGTCCACAATCATATTTATGCAATGTAGAAGTTTATTTTGTCAGAGGAAACCCCTTCAAACATCCGAACCAGGCACAGCCAGCATCTGAAGTCTGTAACTCGAATCCCATGATGTCATGCTAGAAAATGCCTAGCCGTCATTCCAAAGTGTATCACAGGGCTGAGCTGCGCAGTGCTCATGACAGCATAATAGTGGACAGTGCCAATTGGGCCCTGGCATTAGGCCAAGGCAAGATGGTTCCTGTGCCGTGGTTCCCACTCTGACTTCCGGCAATTTGGAATGTTGAAGTCGGTGCCTATGAAATTTTTATGGTTCCTCCTAAAGAGAAAAAATAAAAGACTGCAGAAGGGATTCATTGGCTTAAAACAGTATCTGATGAGCTAGTTTGAAAAGGCATTTGTGCATTTGTGGAACCCGCTCTGTTAAGAGAAAGCTTCATGATGTTCTTTCTATCTATGATGGGCACATGGTTTTTAAAGCGCCTGGAGGCAAAAATTGCCTCTATGGCAGGATCATTTGAAGCTATGAGGGGTGGTGTAACTGATGCAGAGTGTGAGGTGGTGTTTATCAACCACAGGTTTAGAGAGATGGATAAGCAATTTCAAGAGTGCAGTAATAGGTGTTGTAAAGTCCAACAGTTTGTGGACTGTGCCGCTCCAGCTATTGCTCTTCGAGAATTAAAAGCCAAAACCTGTAGAGGGTGCTAGAACATGAATCCTGGCATTGTTTCTAACAATTAAATGTTGTGTTTTCCTTTAATTGTGTATCTTCTGCACCAGATGCTATAATCTAAATTGTTGAAGGGAATTGGAATGGGGAATTGTAATGCAGGTTTGAATTAGATTACTGGCTGGGTGACAGTTGAGAGAGGATGAAAAAGGAATAGGATGTGTTAACCTGCTCCCCACGGGGGCTGAATAAAGCATGCCTCATGCCTTATATGCCTGGAGTCGGATGATTGAACACAACAGAAGTAGCAGTGGGATTCATCCCTGGTGGAGAACCTGTGCAATGAGGTTTAACAGGGAAGTACTTCAAAGTTGCTTTGATTTCCTCAGGTCCCCAGGCGAGACAGCGGCATCAGAAGTGCTGGTGAAAATAGGGAGCAGGAGAGGGGAATGTGCCATTGAAACTCACCACAGGTATGGATATTTCCCCTGTCCAAGATTTGATAATGGCAAGTAAAGCAACCATGGCTCGATCACACGCAGCATGCAAAACACATTAATTTGCAAGCTATTCTGACGCGCGCTATTGCACGGATTCGTTACATGTGCACTTAGATACCTGAGCAGAGTGAAATCACATGCAAGGGGCCATGCTGCATGAATTTGGAGGAGGCCATATTGTATACACAAGATAATAAACAAACACGTCTGTTAGCGTTTTGGTTAGAAATATTGGGACAAAGGATCTCACTGATTGACAACCATGCTGAGGTACGCTAAATGTTAATGCAGGCGCATTTATTTGACGGCCTCAAGTATTGAGAAACCTTACTGAAACTATTGCATCCCGTTTTAAAACCCATGGTGGGGTATTGAAGTTCGCAGGGTGATAACTGCTTTATATCTCACATAGTGAAATCCCAGCTGAGATATTGATAAAATCTACTGTAAGCATCTGTGTACTACCACATGCCACCCCTGTAAACCCAAGGCGGGATAACTGTAATACGTACTGCATATTTATTTTCAGTAGAATTACAAGAATATACACTAACTGTCTAGCCATATTACAGCAATATTCTAGCCATATGTGCTTCTCAGACTTATTCCTTACAACCCCCACAACAATTTCTGACTGTACTAGGAGACCCACCTTTAAAATGGCAGGAATGGAAGAGGTTTTTTTTAAACTACATGGATCCCACTGAGGATGAAGAATTCAGTCAAGAGAAGAAAAAGAAGATAATACTACATTCTCTTGGCCCACAAGGATTAAAGGTTTACAACAGAATAGAAAAAAAAAACAAAGGCTTCTGAAGAGGGAGATGTGCTTGTAAACACTTTGGCTGGGCGGACGCGCATTGCGGCAGCCAGGGGGCCGCGGGAGAGACCGGCACCAGCACCTGGGTAATTTGGGCAGGAGCCCTTTAAATTTTCAGCTTGCGCTCCCGCTCACGGGACGCGCATTGCGGCAGCCAGGGGGCCGCGGGAGAGACCGGCACATGGGTAATTTGGGCAGGAGCCCTTTAAATTTTCAGCTTGCGCCCCCGCTCGCGGGCGGTGCCCGGGCCAAGGGCGGGCCCGTCCTGTGCCCGTCGGAGGCTGGGCTGGGCCCCCTCTCTTTCACCTGCAACAAGAGTTTAGTTGATATCCAGGGAAATTGCACAGTTTAACTTGGGTGGCTCTGTTTTGTAGAACGGACCCACCCTCGCCTGTCATTGCTCGATTGAGGCCGGGACAGGACGGTCTTCTCAATGGGAGCTCTCAAGTAAGACTGTATTTTCCTTTTTTGGCTATTTCTGACATTAAAACTATGGGGAAAAGGAAAGCTGTTGACCTGCCAGCACTACTGGATGACACAAAAAAACAGAAAAAGCACCCTAGGAAACGAACTAATAAGCCCGTACAAGGTGGTCCGAAATCACTTAACGAGATTGACCTATTATTTGAGGAGGTGGAGGCCATACTTAATAATGAATTAGGCACCTGCGAAACCTTGCCTCAGAGGAACCCTTCAGTCCATCCCAAAAAGATCCAGGAGTTTTTTAATAAGAAGGAGAAGAGCCAAACAGTTGTCTCTGGGGAACCAACTGATGGTGCAGGAAAACTGCCCATTGCCAATGCAATTATTCCCTCTATTCATCAGGGTATTGTGGCTTATAGTAGCACCCCCAAATCTCCACACACCCAGGGGTCATTTTATGCAGAGGAAATAGAACGCATTCCCCCACCTTTGAGTCCTGAGATAAGGCTTGTCTCTAATATACCATGCAGAAATCGCTTTGAGCTCTTGACCGAGGAGGGCGATTTGATTGAGACCCATGACCTCCTCTTTGCCAAGACAGATATCGAGGCTGCTGTCTCCCCCCCTATTACTGTTACGTGCTCTGAACCATCTCCTAGTAAAGTTAACTTGCCTCTAATTCTTCATAGAGTAGAAGAAGTTAGGAATCTAGTATTGCAGCTAACTAATCTTTTACAGGAGAAAATGGTCCAGCAACCGAGATGTAAGTGCCAAAAGTTAGAGCCAATTGAGGAAGGTGGAATTTTGGCAGTCGAACGAGTTTCACCCAATATCAATGTGTGCAAGGGGCCGGCCGTCTATTCCCAAAGCTCTGGGTTCTATTTGGATGCCACAGAGGCTAATTTAAATCCTTATACAGCCAACCCTAAAAGCAATTATATAGGGCATAATAGTTCCATTTCTGGTGAAACTACGGCGGCGAGTGGTGTTGATTCTGTCGGTAGCTCCCTTGCTCCACCGAATCGCCGTCTTACTACGAGGCATAATGTCACTACCAATATTTTAAAGAAAATGGACTGCCCTCCTCCTAATATTGATAGATATCCTATCAATTCTCTGATTAAAGGCTCATCCTGCATCACTCCCTCCCAAAGAGCTCATTGCGTCTTAGATATGCCTTTATCAAGCATAGGCTCTAGGTATGGAGGTAATATTCTCTACTTTACCAATGTTCCAAAGCTGTCATACAGGTCTGCTGAGGGCCAAGAGTCTAGGCTTAATAAGGTTATCCATTGGTTGTGTCATCGACAGGGATGTCTTTCAGTTATACGCTCGGATATCCTAAAAACCGAAAGATGGAGTCCCTCTGGGTCAAACTTTGATGTAATTGCAATTGTGATTTTGGACAAAATCATGGCAGACCAACTCATTGACTTTGTTGCACGTATGTGCCAGTTCAAGGGCCTAAAAGGAGAAGGCATTATGCTAGTCCCCAAACTAATTGATTTAAAACAGGTCCCTGTGTCTGGTCAGAATGCCCATGCTAATAGGAGAGACTCCCGGGAGGAAGGTGAATTTATGCAACATGACTCTGTATGACTGTCATCTGCCCAGGAAGTCCTTAATAGGGACATTTTAGAGGAAGCTCAAATAATTAGATTTGTCAAGACCCCTGATGAGTGGAACTACAAGGATGTTTTTCCCACAACCTATGATATTAAAACAGACACTATTGGTTTATCCATAATGACTTGGAATCTTGCTGGCCTCGCTAGGAAATTGGACGATATTGATTGGGTTACTTACATAAAGTCCCAAGATGTGTGTCTTTTCCAAGAAACATGGGTCGAGGGTCAAACTAGTATAGATGGGTTCCTTTCCTTTAATGTCCCTGCACTACCCTCTGAGAAAGCAACAGGTTGAGCAATAGGGGGACTTTTAATTCTTTTAAATTTAAAACTGCAATGTGAGTATAAGGTTTTAAAATTTGATTGCCCTGATCTGATGGGTTTACAAATTTCTTTCCAGCAAAATTTTAACATAATTCTTATTAATGTATACGCACAATCTGTTTCACGTGGATCAGAATCACATATTTTAACTTTACTTATAGATTTTTTTTAGACACTATTCAAACTAATTGTTGTTTAATTATTGCCTGGGATGTAAATTGTACTTTCGAACCCTTTGAGTTTTTAGTGATTTAACCAGGGAGGAGGATGAATTATGGGGGATTGCACAACTGAATGGTGATAGCCTCTGCCCATGTTCTCGTGTTGCAGCTCAGCTAGCCTCACTATGCTTAAAATGTGGCCTCATGGCTTGTAATGGGCGCACTCCTTTTGACTTAAACCTTGCTCCTACATTCCAACGAGGTTCTTTGACTAGTGTTATCGATTATTTTTTTTAGTGGATGTGCGACTTTGGCCTCTATTGCGGGATATGAGGGTGGATTCCAGATGCGAGAGCGATCATTATCCCCTGTTACTCACCCTCTCTGGGAATATCTTTGGTAGAACCTCGAACATGCAATTCACAATGGTCCCTCCCCCTATTTTTAACAATGCTTATTCAAAGGTAGGCTGGCCAAAAGTGATGTTGAATCCTTACTTGTTACGCAAGATTTACTTAATGTTTTCTGACCACTTGTCAGCCTATGAAGATTTTGACCCTGAGGTTATTCCTCTTCTTGGTATTCATGCAGACATGATGGTTAAACTCCAAAGTATTTTTTACAAAAAGACTAAGGTAAGCCCGCGAGGCAGGGCTTTGAACAACAGCAGATGGTTTAACGATACATGTATGAGGGCCAAGTCTGGTCTAAAAAAAAGGCCTTAAAGGTTGGGACTCTGGGGGTGATCAAACAAGCAAGATGTATGTACAAAAAGACAATCTTACACTTAAAGAAATCTTGGGAAGACTCTATTTGGCAGGAGTTGTTGGATGCTTCAAAAACAAATAATAACAAACTTTTTGGGAATTGTTGACTAAAGATGAGAGAAGGGATAGATCTAATCTAAAGAATCATATTCAACCTGAATGTTGGGTGGAGCATTTCTCTCTTCTTTATGAGGAAACTACCTCCTCTGTGGCCTTTGACTGTGAAAATGTGGGTTTAGACCCACTCACTTTACCAAATGACTCTGAGAGTTATATTTGTTTCTCCTTAGAAGAAACTGCTGATGCTATTAACTCTTTGAAATCTGGCAAAGCCCAAGGACCAGATAAAATTCCAGGCGATCTATACAAATCTGAGCCACTTATATGGACCTGGTATATCAACTTATTGTCAAATAATATCATAAAAGGAGGAAGATTCCCGAGACGTGGAAGGGTGCTGAAATTATCCGCATCTATAAAAAGGGTAACCCAAATCTCCCAACCAACTATAGACCAGTTAGTTTAATTGATAATCTGCAAAAAATCATCGCAAAACAGCTTCTATATAGACTATCGAGCTGGGTTACGGAGCAGCAGATTCTTTCACCGTGACAGGCGGGGTTCCGGCCTAAAATAAGTACGGTAGATCCAACCTTTAGGTTGGCTGTGCTACATTGGAAATATGTAGTTCTGGCAAAGCAACCCTTATGTTGCCTTTGTTGACTTGCGCTCCGCCCTTGACTTGGTCCCAAGGGGAAAACTTTGGAAAGTGCTATATAAAATAGGGATACAAGCTCATACAATTCTCTTTCTGAAACGAATGTATGAAGATACATATGCGCAAGTGAGGTGGGGCAAACAAGGTGAATTGACGAATAAATTCCCTATTAAAAGAGGCGTCCGGGGATGTGTGTTAGCACCACTCTTGTTCTCCCTATTTATTAATGAGGTGGTGCAAGAATTAAGGGCATGTCAGAATGATGCTCCCACTTTAGTCAATCAGAAAATTCCTAGTCTCCTTTTTGCGGATGACTCCCTACTTATTTCAAAAACCCCTATGGGTTTACAGATTCTGGTGGATAAATTTAATTTATTTTGTGGAAATTCTGGCCTAGAGCTGAATCTGAAGAAAACTAAACTGATGGTGCTCCGCTCCGGACCTCGGAAGAAATGCACTATAAGGCTAGATGGTGATATTTTGGACCAGGTTAGCTCCATTGATTACCTGGGTGTGAGGCTCACAGATTTACTTCATTGGGAGGACCAGGTCAGCAAGAGCGCCGGGCTTTTGCAACATCGGGCAGCATCCATATTGCGCCTTTATAGGAGTACGATTGCCAAAGCTGTATCTCCAGCAATAAAGATCTATGTGGCTAAGGCGCAGGGTGCTGCAACCTACGGTGCAGAGATTTGGGGCATTTCAGATAGTAGTAAAATAACTAAAATTTAGAATAGCTTTCCTCCGGCTTTATGTGCACGCCCCATCAGCACCCCATTAATTCCTTTATTTTTAGACTTAGGGCTAAAACGATGGCTGACTTAATTATTCCACGACCCTTGTTGTATTGGGTGAGGCTATGGGTAGTCCCAGAATTGGTCGTATATAAGTCCTCACTTCTAGAATTGCTAAAATGTACTAATTCTACCTCTATCCCATGGATCAAACATGTATCCAGCTGGTTTCGTACATTGGGACTGAGAGATTTATGGGAGAACCCTTATCAACTTGAGAAATCCCATGTTAAAGTATTGAAGGAGGCCTACAAGGTCTTATGTACGGATTAATTATATTTTCCGCAAATCTAGTGGCCGTTTAACCAATCTTTTCATTGATTTTAAATGGTACCCAGAATTTGAATTATATCTAGATATAATACCTGACCTATTAGGCAAAGGACTGTATGCCAGATTCCGATTTGGAACACTACCATTAATGGCCTTGACAAGCAGATGGGGATCCAATTTAACATCTGATACTTGTCCTGTGTGTGGTAATTCCCCGGAAACAGTAGAGCATTTTATGTTTTTCTGTCCTGCTTATTTAACTCCAAGGTCTAAATGGATCCATAGCATATGTCGGGAATTGAAGTTAAGAAAATGTGTTTTAGCTTTGAGGATTCTGAAAAGTCACAATTCAAGTGTGTTAATTTATGCTGTAAGCAAGTTTTTAGTAGAGGCATGGCGTATACGCAACTGTTATCTACAATGATTTTAACTGGTTTTAGCTTGGGCAGAACGGATTTTACTTTTTTTTATAAATTTGGTTCATGGTGGATTTGTATTGCTCTTTTATGATGATTATTTTACTTTGCATTGTATTGCTTTGATGGCCTGCGGGCCGAATAAAGCTTGTGTGTAACCTAACTTTGGCTGATCTAGACAATTGTAATGCGTCATCAGTGTGTATTGCAAAGACAGATTTAATTTATTTCATAGAAAGCAGGGTAAATCCAAATCCGTTGAGGACTGTGTGGCAGCTTTAAAACGTTTAGCTATTAGTTGCAAATTCAGTACCTTGCATGACATACTTCTAAGAGACCAAATTATATTGCATTTAAACATTGAACGTGTCCAGGAGGGACTACTAGCACATGGAGATTTGGAATTGGGGCAAGTGTTTTTAATAGTGAAGAAAGCTGAATTATCTAGTAGATGTGCTAAGGAAGCACTGGAAAGTTCAGCAAGTAAGGGTTGCTGATGAGTTAGTGGAAAAAATTAATGCAGGAAGGAGAAAAAAACGGATGAAGTAAAGAATTAAAAATAATTGAAAAAGATGAGAGTAGTAAGATGACTGTCGAAGGCCAACTGGAGAAGAAAAAATCTAGCTAAAATATGTTTTAAGTGTCGAACATCTCGCATACAGTAAAAATTGGCCTGCAGTTGATCAGGAATGTCTGCTATGTGGAATTCGAGGGCATTTTGCAAAAGTATGCAGGAAGAAAAACAGAATCCGTAGGGTGAAAGTTATTAAGGAAAATTGTAGGTTGGATTCTGACTCTCACTTTAGGGAGGAAGAAATCAAATATAAAAAAAGAGAAAGTGTATTGAGCATAGGTGGGCAAGTGAAAGTTCCTTCGGGTGTCGTAAGCAGAATAGGTAAAACATGCAGGAACAAACCTGTATGTGAGATGAAGCCATCATGTTACCAGACAAGTTACAGCTTATTCTGGATGGTGAGGATGGGGTTGGAGTGACTTTGGTTAAAATATCATGCCTGCCGACTACATGCCCTGTGGGAGGAGAAGCAGGGGCCGGCATTCACTTTAGCCAAACTGGGTGACACAGTGCAGGGAGACTGTGTAGAGATGGGACACTGTGAGAGGAGACTAGAAAATACGCAAATGTATATACCTGAGCAATGCCACCCTGATGTGAATGATGGCGCATCAAACTATTAAAGATACTGGCTTGTCTGATGTGTGCAGTACGTATCTGTGGTTTCCCACCTAGTTGCGAGTTTGTGTTTTCCAACCATAATGTCGCACAAGATTATTTGGAGACATGGCGAAGAAGAATGCAGTGCATGTCTGAGGCCTGAGGGAATCTCTTTTGTGTTTGGTAGTTGTTGATACACTTCTCAGACTTGAATTCAGCGAGATATTTGTTTTTGTGGATACTCTGTACATTAATGTTCTCTCTCTGTTTACCTCCCTGCTTTTATTAGAGGCAAAAAGATATTTACTTCCTGTGGGCGTATAAGAACATTTTTATTAGTTTGTTAATTATTGAGTCCATTGGGGCAGGGCTGTCTTTTCTGCTTACTGTACTTAGTGCATGTGATGTTTTTCTGTTGTATGATTTATCTTTCAATAAAAATCCAACATTTTAATGTTGGAGTGAGGCTTGTTCATAAACTCTCAGTCACTCTAACGTCAGAACTGTACAGATTTCTTGTCGGCTGTAATGTGCCACTGAGTCTGGCATCATTTTATACCAAAACCTTTTTTATATTTGTAAGAAGGGGGTTCTCCGTTCAAGTTGATATGGAAATTAGAAGTACAACTATATACTTTTATAGCACTTTTGCTTACTGACTTTGTTATGAAAATAAGACCCGTGCGTTGTTATGCAAAATTTGGAGAGGAGCCCACTGTCATTGTCCTTATTGAGAATTTTGATTTTTTTTTTTTAAAGATAAGTGGTGAAATTTCATTGCTGAAAGGAGGCCGCAATATCTCTAATAATGTTTTCCATTCCGGCAGGTTGTATTTATTGACGCTGGTCTTACCTCTCATGATGCCGGCCAGAAATAATGTGGGAGGCAGCATCCCTAGCAGCAAAGTAAAATACTCAAAGCTTTCTGACACAGACGAGGGATACATCGACCTCCAGGTAAGCTAGCAGCCTGTTGTTGGTGTGAACTCTTAACTGTTGTGGACCATTCCCTTGTCTAATTGCAAATGCATCTTACTGCAGTGTTTCTTTGTGTTTGGATCAGTGGCAAAATAGTCTATTGGTAAAAATTCATCAAGGAGCGTCCATTGTGATTGCCCACAGTTGTTGTTTGCAGTCTCGGAGACATAGAGCGAGAGGAGAACAAGAGCTTGGGAGATTGACTGCTATGGAACCACCATAACAGATGCAATATATTATATACTCTACCATCAGAGACCTTCAGTCTCAAGATCTGATTGCACAGATTCACAATGGAAATAAAGACACTGGTTCAGGCTGTGGGTAGCACAACCTTATGCCTCCGTGAGAGCATATTTTCTTTTGCCCACCCATCAAAAGTACGTACCTCAAATAGTGCCAAGGGCAATTGGAAACTGTGGTAGTTGTGCTAATAAAAATAAATGATATAGCATAATATGTTAAGAAACCCAGGTGTTATTTTTATTTTTTAGTGTAAGGTTTGGGCATGGTGTAACAATAACACACAGCAGCCTACTTATGAATGGTTATTCAAATGTCAAGATTTATCATTGTGGCCACATGCTGCTTGACCTCACTTCAGGACACATGAGTCAGCAAGAGCATGTCTGGAAAGTCCAATGAACATATACGACCACAGCACACAACATATATGGTAGTACAATACAAGTGCGAACTCTGGTATGACAGATCCATTGATGAATGGTACAATACTCTTCTTTGTGTTCCAGAAAGATATTCATTTGGATCAGTAGTTGGATTGTTTCTAGGCCATGTATGGTGATAGTTCTTAATGGTTTGTGTTAAATCAAGCACAGCCAACACATGTTTCGTCACACACAGACTTTTTCAAGGCTGTAAAAGCCATATTGTACAGAGGTTTTTATTTCACATTGGTACATTGAAATGGCATATGTAAATATAATCATAACAGACATGCGAAGTTACATACATGACAAAAATGACCGATTGTATAATCGTGGACAGATGTAGTTTCAAACCAGTGAGTACAGTAAGAGATGTCATAAGGTGAGAGAAAGTTAGAGAATAAGTTAATACCAAATCTCCGTGTATTGCAGTCATGGACACCGTAAGTGTTCAGAGAGAGCAAGCGCTCCATAGGTTACATACGGACAATTATAAAAGGCCAAGTGTGTCAAAATAGTTGGAACGCGTGAAAGTGAAGGAAAATTCTGAAGTTGAGAACCTACCTAGACTATTAAATCATGTATCCAACCAGAAAAAAGAAGGGAATAAGGGAGCTGAGCTGTAGCGGGAACAGAGAAAAGAAAGAGCCCAAATGTAAAATAAGAGAAGAAGGTATGTAGACCTTATAATAAGGTACATAAAGGCAAATAATTACAGCTAAAGGTATGCGTATCTTTAGCCTAGTTAAGTGAGTGAGAAAGTACGTAGTTCCGGTATCCTATAGTAAAAGGCCACCATGGGTCAGTATGTACAGAAAGAAGAAGAGTCATAAATGAGCGAAGAGTCGAGGGACTTTGGTAAGTCCTACAAAAAAAGGGGGTGATAAGTTTGAGTACCGGACTGTATAACCAAAAACCTGAGCAAGTAGTGTGATTACCCACTCAATTTAGGATAAAATTGTGGTATCAGAAAACTGATTTGAATATTTGCCAGACAGTATTAAGATGTGCAGTGACCCCACAGGTGAGTCCAAATGTGTCGTACTTATTGAATATTGGGTCCTAGGAAGCCTTGTTTATTGTCAAAGCAAACGGAGTGAGCAAAATTAAAGTTGCTAAGTTTGTGAATAGTATTAAGGACTCGGGCTGTTCCCCGCAGAAGTAGGCATGTAAGCGCCAAGGTTCCACGTGTGTATAAAACGCTTATACATATTGTGAAAAGCCAAAACTGGGGTGATGTTGTGAGGTAGCTAGAAACTTAATTTATAATTCCAAAGAGTATTTGGATGATCCCCAAGCATTGCTTCAACGTAACGTGACTTAAAGAGAACCCAAATGGTTCCTAACCAATTGGTTGGTAGGTCCAGAAAAGCTTAGTTAGTTGGCAATGCTGTAACGGAGTAAACCAAGTAAGAGATTTTAAATATAAATAATTAAAGGGCCCTGGCCGTTCCCCTCAGAGGCAGGCATGTAAGTGCTAATGTTCCATGTGTTGCAAAATCGCTTGAGAATCTAGCAACGTACCAATGCTGGACATATGTAACTAAGCAGCTAAAACTTACTTAATTCATCAAAGTGAACCTTTTCTTACCTCAAGGTAAGGATAGTCGCCTAGCATTTAAAATATTACAATTCGTTCTACTCATTACTTAATGCCCTTCCAGTGTAAAATAAAGTGCTTGAGCTTCTCAAGCCATAATTTGTTATGGTATTTAGAAAGCAGCTACTCACTTTCCTTTTGAATTAATGTTTCGGAGTTATTTTGTTTTTAGGAATGTTTATGATTCAGTGGATTTTATGATTTGATTTGAATACAGTGCAACTATTGTAATGTGTATTTAAACTGGACTAAATACATTTGTATATTTTATAAATCCCTTCTTTGCAATTGTCTCCGGTACAAAAAACGTGAAAATAAGCTAGAAAAGTGTGTGTGTGCGTGCACGTGCGCGGGGTATGTTTTTTGTATTCCCCATAAAGACGGAAATACTTTACTTCAATTTGTCATTCTTATGTATTTAGGAATCCTCGAGTCACTCCTTTCCCAGTTAGAGGTGACCGGTGAGACTGCTTTTGTGGTGTTGTAGGGAACCCCCTTATTATTTACTGGTAATCTTCATTACCCGGATTTCTACCTTATTTCATCACAACCCTTACTATGTGAGGTGGCCCACCCCCCACCTCCCTCTCCAAAGACACATCCCCTGCTAAAGCTGAGAAGAAAAAAAATATAGCTTTAAATGTATGTTTCTTCCCTTTTTTTTTCCCCCTAAGAAGACTGTCCATTCCCTGTATCTTCCAAACTTACCCTTTTGGCGATCTGCTTGTATTAAGCAAAATGGGACATTGTAGGTGCCCATCTTGGGAGAGAGGGATGATAAGGTAATCTAGAGTACTGGTAAATAATCAGGTCATTAACCTGTGATCTATCCCAGTAAATACCACACGAGGCTGTAGCCAAGCTTTTATTTTTTGCAGACACCAATAATATGAAGACTTTAACCATGATATGCATAGTTTATTGAATAGTAGTTTTAGCATTTAGTTCAATGCAGCGTTTAATACACCAGAGCCAAAAACAATACCATAATTGTTCTAACATTAAATGTAAAGGAAAAAAAGCATTATGAGTAGACCATGTACCTGCTCTGCAAAGAAACTCTACATGCTTCTGCCCAAAAGTTAGCTACCACTCTAGAGGAGTGACCTTGTAAGTTCTTTGAATATTCAACTCCCGTGGATGAGTAGGCTTAGGAAATGACTTGATTTAACTTGCTAGCTAGAGTAGCTGTTGTTGGTTTCGTTCCCTTATTGGCTGCACCATAAAAAAATAAACAATCTCGGCAACAAACGTTTGGAGTTCTTTCTTTGCGTTTGGTAAGGTTTATAGCTTACTCCTTTTATATCAGTAGGAATGTTGTTAAGGGAAGGCTGCCTGTCACCACATTAGTTAGTGATTCTTTAATGGAGTGCATATTTATTTTTCTTTTGCTAGGAAGATTGGTCTACTGGCAAGGTAATTTTGTTTTTGGTAGCCACAAGGCGAGGAAATAATAACAATACGCTTCCCTACTTTTCTCTTCAGTTTAAAAAAAGCCCCCCGAAGGTCCCCTACAAGGCAATTGCACTGGCAACCATCCTTTTCTCCATCGGAACCCTCCTGATTGTGATAGGAGCCTTGCTGCTGACTGGATACATTAGCGGAGGGGTAAGCACGTCTATACTTAATATGTATTCATGTTTTTATTTCAGCGCTTATTTTATTTTGTTTCAAAATTAGATTTATGTCCTGTGGGCATAAGTAAACGCCCTCTGTTTTGTAAACTGGCATTCTGAAAGTCATAGCTTGTCGAACGTTCGCTTTTATTTATTGTTCAATTCAAAATAATGTATGGACTTAAGTGACACAATAGATATCCATAAGAGGATTACACGTGTTCTCTTGAATCAGAGAGACTTAATTATTCCTGGGCTACGGGAAAGCATTGTATGTTTCACTGGTTCATGGTTGGATGCTTGTACAAAAAGCAGCCCTACGTCTAATTCTTGATCAAAGAGAAGATATCATCATTATCACCACCAACCAATCAGTCAATTGTGATATAGGCAACACAGTTTAAGCAGTTAACTCTGCACATTCTTTCTATTTATATTTATGTCTCCTCATCAACCCTTCTTTGAGAAAAAACGAAAATCCCTTTTATTGCACGTTGTCAATCCGCAGAGCACCAGTACGCAGACACTGCTTGCAGTCGAATTTGGTGTATAAATGTTTTGAGTCATTCACTTATGCTCAACTTACTCGCCAGATTTCTTGCCTGGTTCTTCACAAGCTTCATTTATCTGTGAAGAAAACTCTAGCATCGCTTTAGTCACCATAAGAATAGTAAATCCAATCTCACCTGATCTATCTACTTTCTTTTGCTTTCCTGGGCCCTAGGGTTTGACTCAGCTGGGTTCTAATTCCAGCTGGCAGACCTCCTTTCCAATACGCTTTGTGTATAATGTCGTTTTTTTTTTTTTTTTGTACATATAGCCTTCAGGCTGGTCTGACATGAAGTTTGGACATCAGGTTGACATGGAGATGTGTACATTTGAACCGGTGTGTGACTATCTTAACCAGAGAACCATGCATTCGTTAATAAATTAGGCATCTATCCATGAACTGCATCTTCTTCCGAAGAGAAGCACACATTAGCAGGTTTGATAGCAAAAGCAAACTGTTCAATCGGCCTGGTGTACTTAGCTGTACTGAAATTGCAATTTTAGTTTAATAATTTCAAACCAGCATGATCTATTAATGGGATTATTTATACACTGCTTTATGGACGATTTTGAACTATGAAGAGAAAGGCTGTGATTTAAGAGATTAGATTTGAAGCCCAAGCTCTAGAAGACATACATTCATAGGTCTGCTGCTAAAACTGACATTATTGAGGTATTTGCAGATTACTGAACCATTGTTGTTTCTTAGTTCTTCAGATGTAGGTTTTGAAGAAGCATGCATAGTACGGTACTTGAATGTGTGTGAAGTGAGTGGAGTTATGAGTTAGTGAGGGGAGTTGATGCAAGATGGGAGTTGGATCTCTTCAACCACAAGATCTCGAATTAGAGTTCGAGCTTTGGAACCGAGTAAGAAGTTGGCACTATTTAAGTGCAAGGGAAAACCCTTTCTTGCCTCAAGTTCATCCCTGCTTCTAAGATTTATGCAGAACAGGCTAGGCCAGTTTTCAGACTAGGCTCAATGTTACAAATATAGGCTACAGTCCAGAAGAAGGCTCTTGTTTGAGAGCAACATTTGACCCATGAAGAAGCTAGCCGGTCTGAGGGCTGAGAAGGTCTAGTACACATTGGAAGTCCTTTGGCTGTGGATGGTTCATAGTGGACTGGCCAAGCCAGGATCACTTGTATCAGTTGATTGAGCATTGTCATGGCTTGCATCTTATTTAGGCACTTAGGTGGTCATTTTGAACCTGGCAGTAAAGACCGCACCGCCTGCGGTCGCAGTAACTGCCGCCAGGCTCAAAATGACGGTCCAGACCACCACATAATGAAGCACATGAGAAACAGCCAGCGGCCTATCCACTCACTGCCATTTTAAGAGTACTGCCGACGTCGGCAGAGGCCATCTTCAGGCCGGCGGGAGGGCCCTACACGGCCACCATATTATGAACCACCACACCGCCATCAGTTCTGGGGCAGGAACTACTGCCATGCAAAGCCTGGCGGAAACAACCCTTATAAAAGGGAAACACTCACCGGAGGCCCACAGAACACGGCGACATGGAGCGAGAGTTGGAAATAATGCCAGTGCTTTCCTTGCCATATTTCTCAAGGACCGTGACTGCCGACGAAGACGACAACAGTAAGTACCTCAACCTAGCACACATGGGAGGAAAGGGCACCATGACACAACACGCAACGCACTCCCACCCCTTCCCACTGCCCCAAGCCACATATACCCTACCAAAATAAACTTACCAGACACATGCAAACTACATCAGAACCAGTGCACACACCTGTGTACACCACTCCCCCCCCACAGTGAAATGCTGCACAACGGGACAATATTGCACCAACGGGTCTGCTGGGCACAACAATTTATTATGTCCAAACAAGGCCATAGGCCAGTCCAAATTCAAGTCCCAGAAGGGAAAATATAGGCCACACTTGACTATGATGGAAAAATCCTCCACTGAGAAGGGGCCATCAATGGGTCATCTAGGCCCCTTAGGGATCAGGGGCATGGGATGGTGGGGGTGGGGGTGGAGGTGGGGGTCTCAGGTTTGGGAGGGGGGGGTGGTCTTGGGCATAGGTTCTGGAGGTGGGGAGGGTTTGGGCTTGCCCTTGGAAGGAGGAGGAGTGGGCTTGGACTGGGGAATGGCAGAGGGACCAAGGTCAACACTGGGCTTCTTCCTCCCTGGGGGAAGGGGCACGGGAATGGGAAGGGTGGACTGAAGAGGACTTTGAAGAGGACGGAGTAGACTTGATGTGGCCAAGGGAACATTTAGGGATAAGACTGGGTTGGCCAGCGGATTCAAACACGGGAGAGGAAAAGCTTTCTAGGTGCAGCAAGAGGGGTTTTGGAGACAGGTTTGGGAGTGGAGGTAGAGGGAGTGGTGGTATGAGGTGTAGGTCTGCTGGACGTGGATGCAGGTGCCTGTTTAGTATGCTTATGTGTGGTGGATGTATGTGGAGTGGATGAGTGTGAACGTTTGTGTGTTTTGGAGGAGGGTGGGCGGACACGGTGGGGGAGATGGATGTTGGTGTGTCTGCTTTGGTATGTTGGGTGTGTGCCTGCATGTGGTGGGACGTGTGGTGCTTGTGTTTCTCTGTGTGCTTCATGTGTGTTGTTGTGGGTGCATGGCTGTCTGTATGTGTGCTTGGGATGGGTGAAGGGAGTGGGGTGCTGGAAGGAGTAGAGTTGGGGGGAGGGGGGGGACGGAAAGAACAGGGACACTGTCTGCTGTCAAAGAGGTGGTCCGAGCCTGAAAAGATCTCTGTAGGCCAGACATGGCACAGTGAATACCTTCCAGGAATGCATTGCATTGTTGCATCTGGGATGCCGGCCCCTGGATGGCATTAACAATGGTTGTCTGCCCTACAGAGATGGTTCTCAGAAGGTCAATAGCCTCCTCAGTGAGAGCAACAGGGCTGACTGGGGCAGGAGAAGAGGTGCTTGGGGCGAAGGAAATGCCCTCCCTCCTGGGTGAGCGGGCACAGGCCACTCAGTGGGGAGCCACTGGGAGGGCGGTGATGGTATGGGGGTTGGTGGAAGATGGCAAACAATGGGTGGGCCCAGTAGGGTCCGCCACCACCAGGGAGCTGCCATCGGAGGAGGTGTTGGAGTCACCTACCTTCAGTGGTAGTCACCTCCCCCATGGTACTTCCTTCGCCCTACAACCCACTGGTCCCCTTGGCGTTGGTGGATTCTGCCTCCTGGGTCCTGTGGCTGCAGCATTCCCACTCACCAGTGCCTCAGCTCCCTCGCAAGATGATGCTAAAGCACACAAGGACACAAGAGCACAGCGGGAAGGGAAAAAAATAAGAAATAAGTATGTCAATTAAAGGAAAAATATTCATGTTGGAGCACATACACTCCCACCCATCTCAGGCACCACCCCTCAGAAGACACAATATATGATATGGATATGTCCCTGACTGGCAGGCATGATCTCTCAGTACACTACATTACCATCCTCGCCCTCTATTCTGCTACACTTTGCAATGGGAAACGATGAAAGACAATGCCAAGACAACAAATCTGTAAATCCATGAGGCCACATTAAACCAATAGCCCATACCGTGGACCCCTCACAGACCTACATCCCTAGCCACATCTACCTAAGGACACTATCCCACGGACGTAGAGGGAGGCAGGACTGTAGTGACACACCTTTCTATGGGCCTGGCACTACAATGCATGCACCACATAGCACCTAACTACACTCATTATAGTAGCATCACAACAGTGTTGGGACTTACCCCCTTGTGGCTGCTGTGCTGCCTCCAAGCGCCCATCCAAATCCAGATAGGCCACCACCAGTATGCGGGCGATTGGGGGTGTCCGGGTCCGACGGGCACCTCTCCCACGTTGGAAGGCCGTCCCCAGCTGGGCCTTTCCGGTCTTTTGGGCCCAGCACTGTAGGTCCTACCACCGCTTCCTGCAGTGGGTGCTCTGCTGGCTGTAGACCCCCAGGGTCTGCACTTCCTTGGCGATGGCTTGCCACAATCCTTTCTTCTTATGGGCGCTGGCCTGCATGGGGGACACAGAGTAAAATAGATGTCAGTGTGGGTGCCCCATACACAAATGCCATGCCAGTCCAACCTGACATAGCCCATGGAGACATACATATAGACAATAGCCAAGCCCAAAACTGCCAGACACACAACGGGTAAGCATTCATACTGGCAACAAAAATGCCTACAAGCATCCGCCACATTCACGGAGGACAAATAGTAACTCACCTGTTCCTCTGGTCTCCCATACAGCTTTGCATACAGGGGTAGGACCCCATCCACCAGCTTCTCCAGCTCCTCCCTGATGAAGGCCAGGGCCCGTTCCCCCTGTAGCCCGTGTCATCTCGCGGACCAGAGTCAGGACACAGCAGCACACATAGTGGAGTTCTTCCCTAATTGAGGTGCAGGAGTCAAGTGGAAAGGGCATGGCAAAATGGCGTTGTATACCGTGGCAGTGTGCACCGTCACTGCCTGCGGTGATCATGATTGGCCCTGCTTCCCCATTGACAACAGTGTTATCCAATGATCAGGTGCATTGCGGTGAACACAGCCTACCACCATGACGACCAATGCCAACGGAATGAGGTCACTTCCTACACTACACTACCTGTAGGGCAGGGGACTGCCATTTTACATCCACCATGCCTTCATTGTTTGGCCGGGGTCCTAGTCCATGGCTCCATTCCATCTCCTCTTTGTCGAGTACTGTTATGATGACTGGTCCTCCTCATTAAATCATGTTGGGAATTGTGCCTACACTGTGATGCAATTAAACATACACATTGCCCTGACAGGATTAAAACGTTCTTTGTGTCTGTGTGAAGGACAATTGTGTTGCATGTACAACATGAGCCGTGGGGCCTTGTTATGGAAGTGTATGTCCTAACTCAATGTCTCTCTCTTCCTCCCCTCATGGGGCCCTCCCTCACCACATGGGTATGTACCTATCTGCTTACAGACCCCTGGTCGATCTGTCCACCATGGAGGAATATTACGTCATCATCACTTACCACCTTAATCGAGCCACAATCCTGGAACTCTGTGCACAAATGGAGCCTGTTCTGATGCCAATGAATAGGAATCCCCAAGCCATACCTACAACTGTGCAGGTACTATCTGTGGTACATTCTTTTAGCCACAGCCTCATTCCAAGTGACAGTGGACATGGCAGCTGATGTTTCTCAGCCACTGTTCAGTCACATTCTGTCCAAATTGTTTAATGCATTTGTGCAACACCTGCAAAGTTATGTCCAGTTTCCCCAGAGGGCTGATCTCACCAACATCAAATCAGGATTCTATGCTTTTGCAAATATACCCCATGTGATAGGTGCCATTGATGGTACCCACATAGCCCTCATACACACAAGAGTAAAGGAACAGGTGTTCAGAAATTGTAAAAACGATCACTCAATGAATGTCTAATTGGTGTGTTCTGCTGATCAGAACATTTCTTATGTCAATGCAAGGTTCCCAGGATCAATCCATGATTCCTATGTCCTGAGAAACAGCAGTGTGCCACACATGATGGGACAACTACAGGGGGGCATAGCTTGGCTCATAGGTGAGTGTGTATGACACTGTACTAGTGACATACCTGACGAGCAAGTTACTTACCTTCGGTAACGCTTTTTCTGGTGGATACATTAGCTACCTGTGGATTCTCCCCATACGTAGCATTCAACAGAAACTTCTCTCTAGCTCTGCACGTCGGTGAGGACGTCACAATTGCCCGACTCCACACGGCTCTGCCTGACGTCATTGTAGCAATAAGAGGCCCTTGCCGGCGTCCGTTTACGCCATTTTTGACGTGCCTTTGAGATATATAGAAAACATTGACCACCTAAACACTCCATGATCATAAACAATAAAGCTTTATAGAAAACCTTTATATCGAACTTTTGCAGAGCTCCGTAAAAAGAGTATACCATCATGATCAGTTTAAAAACTTGCAAATAACTAGAATTGCAACTATGAATATATATACATATATAGAAATTAAGACCCTGAAGTGCACACCTAAGGCGATCCCGGTATGACCAGACTGACAAAGGGGGGGCGGGAGGGACCGTGAGGAATCCACTGGTAGCTAATGTATCCACCAGAAAAAGCGTTACCGAAGGTAAGTAACTTGCTCTTCTGATGGATACAACTACCTGTGGATTCCTCACCTAATGAATAGAGTCCCAAAGCAGTACCACCTCGGAGGAGGGTGTCCGTCTGGTCACACCAGGAACTCCTGCAGCACAGACCGCGCAAAATGGCCATCCCTCCGCACCTCCGAATCCAGACAATAATGCTTTACAAAGGTGTGGATGAAAGACCAAGTCGCGGCCTTACAGATATCCGCCACCGGAACACCTCTGGCCAGAGCCGATGAGGTCGACATGGCCCTGGTGGAATGGGCTCTGATCCCCTCAGGAGGATCCTTCTTCACCAATGAGTAACATTTTAATACAAAGAACGACCCACCTGGAGAGTGTTCGCTTGTGGACGGCCTTCCCCTTCCTCTTCCCCACGTATCGGATAAAGAGTTGTTCATCCAACCGGAACTCTCTCGTCCTGTCAATATAAAAGCTGAGAGCCCTCCTGGGGTCCAGACGATGGAGTCTTTCCTCCTCCTTAGATGTGTGCGGAGGAGGGTAGAACTACGAGAGAGTAATGGATTGTCCCAAGTGAAACAGAGACACTACCTTGGGGAGGAAAGCCGCCCTGGTCCTCAAAACCACCTTGTCCTTATGAAAAGTCGTAAATGGCAGGTGAACAGAAAGGGCCTGTAGTTCACTAACACGTCTAGCTGACGTAATGGCTGTCAGAAACAGTCTTGAAAAACAGATACCTCAAGGGACAAGAATTAAGAGGCTCAAAGGGAGAGCCCATTAAAAAAGTTAACATCAGATTCAAGTCCCACTGCGGCATGATAAAAGGAGTGGGAGGAAACCTATTAGTAAGCGCCTTAAAAAAATCGTAAAACCAAAGGAGATTTGAACAAAGAGGGTTGATCTGGAAGACACAAGAAGGCCGAAAGATAGCCTTTAATAGTGGCCACAGCACAACCACGCTGTGCCCACGACAAAGCAAATAACAATATATCTGAAAGATGGGCACTTAAGGGATTAATTAGCTGCTCTCCACACCAATGAACGAATTTAACCCACCTACTAGCATAGATCGATTTGGTGGAGTGTTGCCTGGCCGATAAAGAACGTCCACCACCTCTGGTGGGAGAGAAAAAGCACTCAGGTTGCCCTGCTCAATCTCCAGGCATGGAGGTGCAGGCTCTGGAGGTGGGGGTGTAGAACCTGCCCCTGCGACTGCAAGAGGTCTGCCCTGAGAGGGAGACGGAGCGGAGGGCACAGCTAGAGTTGGAGTAGGTCTGCATACCACACCCTTCGTGGCCAATCCGGAGCTATTAGAATGACTTGGGCCCGGTCTTGGCGAATCTGCCTCAAAACCCGAGGAATCAAGGGTATGGGGGGAAACGCGTAAAGCAACTGGCCGCACCAGGACATCTGAAATGCGTCCCCCAGCGCTCCTTGCATCGGATACTGAAGGCTGCAGAACGACGGACAGTGCGCGTTCTCCCGAGTGGCAAACAGGTCTATTTGGGGAAAACCCCACATCCGAAAGATGTACAGAATCAGATCTGTATGCAGACACCACTCATGGTCGTCTGAGAAGAAACGACTGAGACTGTCCACCCGCATGTTTTGAACCCCGGCCAGATGGTTTGCTACTACGCAAAGCCGATGGTCCCGAGCCCAGGACCAGAGTCGCAGAGCCTCTCTGCAAAGAAGGTACGACCCTACACCCCCCTGCTTGTTGATATACCACATCGCGGTCGTGTTGTCTGTTAGGATCTGAACCGACTGACCGCGAAGGGAAGGGAGGAAGGCCTTGAGGGCCAAACGAATCGCCCACAGTTCCAGCAGATTGACATGAAATATCTGCTCTACCTTGATCTCCAGATCCCCAATATGAGCTCCCCACCCTAAGGTGGAGGCATCCGTTATCACCGTGGTCACCGGAGTTGGCAGCGAAAACTGCTTTCCTTGAGAAAGGTTGCCGTCCGCAGCCCACCATCGGAGATCCGCTGCAGTGTCTCTGGAGATCTTTATCGACTCCCTGAGATCTCCTCTGTGTTGAAACCACTGCCTGCGGAGGCACCACTGAAGAGCACTCATATGCCAGCGTGCTTGAGTGACCAACCGAATGCAAGAAGCGAACAGGCCGAGCAGACGAAGGACCTTGAGGACTTGAACTACCGCTCCTTTCTGAAACATCGGAATCAACGCCTGAATGTCCTGTATGCGCTGTGGCGGAGGAAAGGCCCAATTCAATGTAGTGTCCAGTACTGCCCCTATAAACAGGAGGCGTTGAGAGGGCTCTAAGTGAGACTTGGGCACATTTATTGAAAAACCCAGACTGAACAACAACTGGGTTGTCAGCTGCAGATGACGCAACACAAGCCCCGGAGGCTCGGCTTTGATCAACCAATCGTCAAGGTAAGGGAATACTGCTACCCCTTTCCTCCTG
Organism: Pleurodeles waltl; assembly: GCF_031143425.1. Classification (NCBI taxonomy): domain Eukaryota; kingdom Metazoa; phylum Chordata; class Amphibia; order Caudata; family Salamandridae; genus Pleurodeles; species Pleurodeles waltl. The sequence goes on along the minus strand of NC_090450.1, from coordinate 677,134,850 downwards.
AGGTGTGCTGCAACAACCGCCATCACCTTCGTGAAGACCCGAGGTGCGGAAGTAAGACCAAAAGGAAGGACCGCAAACTGGTAGTGCTGCGATCCTACCACAAACCGGAGATACTTCCTGTGCGACTTGAGAATGAGAATGTGAAAATAAGCATCCTGCAAGTCGACCGACACCATCTAATCCTCTTCGTTCAACGCCAAAAGCACCTGTGCTAGAGTCAGCATTTTGAATTTCTCCTGTTTGAGGAACCAATTCAAAACCCTCAGGTCCAAGATTGGTCTCAGACGACCATCCTTTTTGGGAATCAGAAAGTACCTGGAATAGCACCCCTGACCCTTCTCCTGCTCCGGAACCAACTCTACTGCGCCCTTCAACAACAGGGAGAGAACCTCCTGTTCTAGCAACAGGAGATGATCTTCTGAACAAAAGGAAGGACGGGGAGGGAATGGAGGAGGAATCTCCCCAAAGAGCATAACCTTTTCTCACCACACTGATGACCCAGGAATCTGATGTTATGGGCTCCCACATGAAAAGAAAAAGAGAAAGCCCCCCCCCCCCTACCAGCGAGACATGGGAGACTATGGCAAGAGGACTAGGGCTGCTTTCCATGTGGCAACCCTCAAGAGGAAGAGGGAGGGTGCTGCTGCTGGGTGGCCCCTCTAGTGCGGACCCTACCCCGCCCCAAAAGCGATCGAGGAGGGAGGCTCCAAGACTGCTGCCCAGGCTGCTGTGACCTCCCACGAAAGGAAGCTCCTCTTCCAAAAACTTGCAGCTGCCTGAATGATCGAAACTGGGCAGAAGCAGCCTGCAGACCCAGTGACCTAGCAGTGGCCCTACATTCCTTAAAGCGCACTAGCGCAGAGTCCGCTTTAGATCCAAATAATTTTGCCCCATCAAAAGGCAAATCCAACAACGTGGCCTGGACGTCCGAAGAAAAACCAGAAGTGCGCAGCCAAGCATGACGCCTGGTAGCCACTGATGTCCCCATGGCTCTTGCAACAGAATCTTTGGTATCCAGCCCTGACTGAATGACTTGCGTAGCCACCGCCTGAGCGTCAGAGAGTAGGCTATGCAAGTCCTGGGGCATGTCCGGAAGAACAGCCTTTGCCGCATCCATTATAGCATATATGTACCTGCCAAGAATACAAGTAGCATTGGCAGATTTTAGCGCCATGCTACACGACAAACACTTTCTTGGCCGATTTGTTACATGCGCTTGGATTCCCGGTCAGATAGAACTCCCGTAAAAGAACCAGGGGCAGACCTCAAAGAACAGGATGCCTGCACTACCAGACTCTCTGGCGAAGGATGTTTTGACAAAAACTCAAGGTCCCCCGGTGCAGACTTATAACGCCTGGCCACTGACCTACTGACAGCTGAAGAGGTGACAGGCTTCTTCCACACCTCTTCGATTGGTTCCATAAGAGCCTCATTAAATGGCAAAAGAGGATCCGCCATGGCTGTAGCAGGGTACAGAACTTCCGTCAACAGTTTGGTTTTAACCTGAGCTGTAGGTATAGGAAGTTCCAAAAAAGTAGCAGCCTTTCTAATTACTGAGTGGAAGGTGGCTGCCTCCTCCGTAGATTCTCCTGGGGAGGCCAGATCCCATTCTGGGGAAGTACCTGCATCCGATGATGCCATACGGCCTCTAGGTTTCATCTCCTCTGACAACGGCATTGAAGGTCTCTCCCTCGATGGCTGCGCCGCCGGCAGAGGCGCCTGGCTAGAGTCTCCAGCCGGACAGAACGGCATAAACGGCGTTGGACTGAATGGAGCTGGAACGTCGAGATTGAATGCCAGGGGACCGGTGGGGCCAGCTGGCGCACCAGCTCCCGGAGCCATATTTTGGAATATGGCAAACATGGCATTGAGAAATGCCGCTGATCTGTCCCCGGAGCCGGGAACGAAGGATAGCCTTGAGGAGATGGCGCCCGGCTGGACACTTGCGTGACGTAGAAGCCAGATGACTTTGAGGATCAACAACCTCGAAGACTGACTGTGCCTGGGACGTCTGCGGAGTCACTGGCTATGGGGACACCGTCTTACTCACTTCCCAAGACTTACGGCGCCGAGTCGACGGAGACCTCGACTCCGACCGACGCCCGAGAGTCACAGTGATGCCGCTTCTTATGAGACGACTTCCCTGAAGATGATCCATGGTGCCTCTTCCTCTCCTTCTTCAACTTAGCTAAAAATAGCTTAGCCTCACGCTCCTTCAACGTCTTCGGATTCATCTTCTGACAGGAGCCGCATTCTTGGACGTCGTGATCCGAACTAGGCACCAAAGGCAGTCGTTGTGAGGATCAGTCACCGACATCCGACCTCCACACTCCCTGCAGGGCTTAAAACCCTATTTCTGTGGAGCCGACATCGAGAAAAACACAAAGTATCCCCTCCGAAGAGCGAACTATACTGGTAGCCAGAAAAGTAACCATTATCGGAGGCATGACAAAAAGGGAACTGACGTCAGCATGCTGGCGAGGGCCTCTTATTGCCACGATGACGTCAGGCAGAGCCGCGTGGAGTCGGGCAATTGTGATGTCCTCGCTGACGTGCAGAGCTAGAGAGAAGTTTCCGTTGAATGCTATGCGTGGGGAGAATTCATTAGGTGAGGAATCCACAGGTAGTTGAATCCATCAGAAAGGCAGGCTGCATGCAAGTAGTAAGTGTGTGTATTAACCCTCTTTCACCCACTTTTCTAGGGGATTCTGGCTGCCCAAACATGCAATGGCCCCTGACACCTGTGAGAAATCCCAGGACAGATGCTGAACTCCATTATAAGGAAGCACATGGTCGCACTAGGAGGGTGATTGAGCGGACCATGGGACTCCTGAAGGTAAGATTTTGTTGCCTGCATCCCTCTGGAGGATCCCTGTGCTATGACCCTGGCAAGGTGTGTCAGATAGTGGTGGCCTACTGTATGCTACACAACTTGGCTGTGAGGAAAGCTATCCCACTTCTTGAAGAGGAGGATACAGCCCAACCACCCCTGCCACCTCAGAGGGTGGATGAGAGTGATGAAGAAGAGGGGGTAGACATCAACTCCAGAACCCAGCTAATCCGGCTGTATTTCCAGTGACTCTAAGGTACATTTCTATTCTGCAAATGGGTTTCCTGCATTGTTTCTGGGAGACTTATGTAATAAGTGCTGTGTTGTCCCTTACCAGTGATGTTGCAAATTTAAGGATGAAGACACAGATGTTTGTTACAGCAATGGAATGTAAAGTGTGACATACTTCAAACACGACAGTCTGTCAGACCCCCCTCCTGCAATTAAAGCAGCAATATGATGGAAACTGGCTAATACATACACATTAACATTTGCTTGCTGACATTAAATGAGGCCAGTTTTCTGTGTTTATATGTGTATATATTTGAAGATTACACATACATGAGTGATGGGATAGTGGAAGGAAGTGGGCACGTGGTGAACAATATCCTCAGGTAGATTTCCACAGCTGTTGGTAGCACAGGGGAAAAGTCCATGGGGCATTGGAAGATGGTGACATGGCATGGCATTGGCATGTCAACAAGGTAGCTCAGTGGCACACAACGGAGACAGTTCAGGGCAGAGTCAATTCCTGGTGGTGGGCGTGGTCTTGGCTGGTGTTTGACTGGGATGTCTGGGTCTGAGGCCAAGTTTTCAAGGGGGTACCGGGGCTGCAGGGGAAGGGGTGCTGGTGTCCTGTGAGTCCTCTGGCAGTGCCACCACTCCAATAGCTGCTGCTGATGTTGAAGGCAGGGCAGTGTCCTGGCTAGTGGAAGGGGTTTGCAGGTGGGTAGAGGACTCAGGCTGGATGTTGGTCTGGTGTTGCAGCACCCCTGCAATAGAGGCCATGGCCGCATTGAGCTGCTTCCATTGCTCCATGGCCTCCTGGTGGTGTGCTACCTGCACACTCTGATTCTGCTCCAGCGTGGCCAGGATCTGGGCCATCCTCTCCTGGGAATGGTGGTATGCACCCAGGACCTCAGCAATGACCTCCGGGCAGCAGAATCCCTCCTTGAGCACCCACCCACCCCCTGGGCTACTGGTACCCTCCCGTTGGCCCTAGCCCCCCTGTATCTGTGTCCTCTACACAGGTCTGGCAGTCTCACTTGCACTGGGCCGTTCATCATCCTGCCTGGCGTTGGTTGGAGACTCGGGCCTCTACATGTGGGCAGCCAGTCCGTGGCCTAGAGACACTGGTGTGGGGGTGTTGGGTCAGAGCTGATGGTGGTGGCTGAGTGGTAGGGGTGTCAGTGGTGTTCTGGGTGGGGGTTCTGGAAGGTGACTGTCCAGGATTGTGGGATGGGCCAGAGATTTCCTCTGTGTCCAGACATCCCTCTGCACTCTCCTGAGTGGGGCCTTTGTCTTCAGGTGGAGGACTGGCACTGCTTGATGTCTCCATCCGGGGGTCATGGGTGGTAGTACCTGTGTGTGAGATAATAGACATGTGGGTGTCCTGCACTTTCTTTTCACTTTCAGCACTGGTCAGCAGTAATTGGTGGTTACATTCCCATGTAGGAACATGCAGGGTCCCTTTGTGGTCTTTTTAATGCATTTAGTCAGAGGTTGGTGGTGCATTCTGGATGTTGTAGTGCTCCTGACATTACGTGCATGAGTTGGTGACTGTGCACAGACGCATGCCGGAAACATGGATAGGAGTGTCTGAGCGTTGTGGGCTGGGTAGGAGATGGGGGGGGGGGGGCATCGTGATAGTGAGAGGGATGGGTTAAAACATGCATTACAGTTGTGGTGACAGTCAGGGTATTGTTGTTGACTTACCCAAGTCCAGTCCTCCAGGTAGTCCAGTGAGGCCCTCCGGGTGCAGGTTAGCCAAGACCTTCTCCTCCCTGTCTGTGTATTCGGGAGAAGGTGGGGGGCCACCGCCAGTCTTCTGTACCGCGATATTGTGTTGTGATGCCATGGAGCGCACCTTCCCCCGCAGGTCGTTCCATCTCTTCCTGATGTCATCCCTTGTGTGTGGATGGGTTCCCACTGCATTCACCTTACTGACGATTCTCTGCATAGCTCCATCTTCCTGGTCAAGAGCGACTGCTGCACCTGTGCCCCAATTCGCTGTGGCTCGACCCCCGAGTATCTCGTCCACCATGGTCCTTAGCTACCTGTCCGTGAAGCAGGGGTGCTTAGGGGGTGCCATAGTGTGTGTTGTGGGTGGTGTATTGTAGATGAGTTGGTGACGGTGCTGTTGTGTGGTTGGGAGTGTGGTTTGTGATGGTGGGTGTGCAGTGTTTGTGGTTTAGTGGTGTTTTTGTGAGTGTGACTTGTGTGATGGGTTGTTCAGTGTATGCATTTTGGGTTGGTAATATGTGTTGTGCTATTGGCGTTGAGGATTGTGGGGTGTGTATGTGTGTGTTTTATAGTGGTGTGGATGTGTGTCAGTGGTGTGCTTTTCAAATCGGCCAATGTGTGCATTTGTTGTTAGCGGTTCCCATTGCTGACCGCGGAGGTCGGTACCGCTAATGGACGTTCTGCCTTCACTGCCCACTGAGCTGATTTGTGCATCATTATTTGGTGGGGGGGGGGGGAGGTTTGTATGCCTGGCGGGGTGGGGTGTCCTGCATTTCTGCTGGCAGTCTGAGGAGAATGATATATATTTATTTTTTTGGGGCGGTTTTCATTTTTTTGCATCTTTATACGGCAGTATGTAATCCACTGCTACTGGCGGTCTTTTGTTGGCCATCAGCATGGCGGTCGGTGGTGTTTACCGCCAAGTTCATAATGAGGGCCTTAGTCTGCCTTCTTAAATCCATACCCAAAATTCTACCCCCATACTTCTGTCCTCCTCCATGTGTCTCCCCTCAGCTTGTGATCTCTGGCAACACATTGCCTGCTCCACCTCCCCTTAACCCTCACCCACAAATATTTTTGTGCGACCCAGTAGTGCGCATCTCTCCACATTCCCATCTCTTGTGGGACTAACGTGATTTGGGGATTCTGCAAGATCACAGTGCCCATCGTGAGTACAGCCCTATGTATTTAGCACACAGGACTCCACACCCATCGTAACTTTCCTTAATTTAAAGGGAGCTCTCCTGTTGGTATTCTTGCACCAGCTCCAGTGGTCCTGCAGCAACCAGCCTCTGTTTCTGCGACTCCCTTTGACTTGGAATCGCACAACTGGAATCTGACCCAGTACAATACCTCTTGGTGACCCCTGGATCAAAGACAAATAATTGACAAGGTTTGTGCACGCAGCCAAAAGGCATCAGAACAGGATTGTGAGTAGGTATAAACAGCAGTGCTAAAATAAATGGCATGAAGGAGCGTGCTGCTATTTGGCACACTTCTTTGGCACAAAAGTCAGCCGAATGGACACAAATAGTTGGCACAGACAGCGGTCTGAGCAAAGTGCCATATAAGTAAATGAGAAGGATTTCAGATAAGTGATCTCTGGCCTTGGCGGAGACTCTAGGAATGTGGAGAGCTGCTGTACCCAAGTGAGAAACTATTTTAAGATGTTAAGAAGTTGGAAAGTGCCTGCCCAGGGAAATCTGGTAGGTGGTGGTAACTTAGTTTGAAAATTGTTAGAGTTTTCGTTTTACTGTGAAACACCTGAATGATGGCTTGAGGGACACTCACCTCAAGCATTATTTTCTCGGAGGACTGCCTGTGTTTGATGTTGATTCTTATAAAGCACATTGATACCAAAGGTGTCATTGCACCGAGAACCAGTAATGGGAACAAATGCAGCTGAAAATGCAGGTCTAGCAGAAAAGAGAGAACTAACAAAAGAATATGTGGAATCTGTCTCCGAGCAAGTGGCAATTGGTTCCACAGTTTGACTCCTAAGAATCTAAAAGACCAACCTCCCATCTTGGTAAATGATGTTGCAGTTGCACTTCAGTGCATTAGTCGTGGTCAAGCCCATCAAAATTTAGGATTTTGAATGTACCTGTATCATCTGAGAGACAGTAAACTTTATGTCTAAGGTATAAGCATTCAAAGTGAATTATTTGCTCCATTGATAACCAGGGGAGTTTTTTCATGCTTCGGGCACATGGTCGCATTTGCTAATACTGCAGACAAGCAAACTGTTGCATTTGCACCTTTTGAAGTTTCATCCGAAGGTAGATCTGCAGAAAGACAAGAGGAGAGTCCATTGTACAAATCTCATTTAAATGATACGCAGGTTGACTAAAAAATGGAGTGTCTTTTTTGGGAGATACGGATGTGCCCTTTATAGCAAGCAAGGGTTGTGGTATTGCGAGCTGCACAATGCCCTGATATGGGAGCCCAGTGACCACTCTAGGATGAGTCCCAGAGATTTTACTTTTGTTGCAAGGGACTGTAGGGTGGACACAGGAATTTTAATGGGTTAAAATACTTAAGCTTAACAGTTTTTATTCGTATCTATTATGATTAACTTAGTTTGTTTGCAGTAAGCTTTATGAAATAAAAACTATACGCCATCAGTTGCTCAGTCCCCTTCAGGAGTCACAGAGCTAAGATAAGGTTGGTTTAAACTGCTTGATGCACAGGCTTGCTAATAAAGATGTTAAAATGTTCTTTGTGAATCCTGTTTACCTCTGAGGAGTTCTCTGTGTAGTGACCGAGCTCGATCATAGACCACAAGAAAGCTGATTTCTTTCCTGCACACTCTTCAGGGGTGGGGTGCTACAATCACGCTCCAGCTTCACTGTTTGTGTTGCTTTATTAATGAAAGGAAAACCTCTTCAGCACGGAAACCTGTGTCAAGAAATTCTCCCCTTGGCTTTAGCATACCTCAGTTATCTGGAGGATTGTACTAGTACCCAACTTTAAATCAGAGTCCACAATAGTACATACACATTTCATGACAGTCACTGGCAGATTATCAAAAAATTAGATCTGACAGAAAACATTTTACACTAGGATCTTATGATTCTGACCCTCTCAGAGAGTGAAAATCAGTACCACTCTGTGTCGTAACCAGAAACCTTACCTACCTTTATCTTTCCTATTGGTCTCCTTACTCGAGTTCTAATTTGCTGTGTGAACTGACTGTGGAATGCAGTTTAATTTTCAGCTTGTCGTTGCAGATACCTTCTTTTGTTGTGGTATTTCAGTATGGAAGTGTTGAGTCAGTCTATGCTGTGAATGTATTGAATGCTTTGTGAGAGTTTTACTTTTTCAGTATAACTTCTCAGACTTCACACCGTTGTTCAATAATCAGAAATTACTGTTAATTGAGTAGATGTCCTCAGAAATGTTGCCTAGGGGATTGTGGTCTTCTTTTTTTTTTTTTTAAATGAATTTGATCTACTATAGGTAAAATGGTCTGCAATGAGTGTCAGACGGTGTCCTCCAAGGGCTTCTCTTTTCAGGATTGACCATTCCCCTGCACTGGACAATATATTCACTCCTGTTATAATTTTATGCTCTTCTCTAGTGAGACCGGTGTTGCAATCAAGAGTGGACACTTGGGCAACTTGAATTCAATAAATATTTGCTAGGTTTCGGCCTAGAATCATGTTCAACTTTTTGGTGCTTGACGCATTTAAAACCAATGGTGTGACAGCATTTGACAGATTCTTTTTATAAGGGTTCTAGTATCACACTGATGCCAGTTGTTTTCCTTCCTTCGAGAATCTGGATCTCAGAAGGCCTTCTTCCTCCTGCAGCCTTGTTTCAACCAAAACTAGAAGTGAAATAAAGGGGAGTGGCCAGTATTGTTGGCCAATAACCAGCAAACTAGTCCAATGCAATGGCAACACAGTTGGAGGGACATAGTTTCCACTGCATCTTTGAGACACGCTGCCCTTGGCTCCAAAGCGGAATTAAGCACATGCACTTCAGTGTGAACATTCTCAACATTCCCTTGCTTTCCTTTGCACCATGTGAATGCTGCATGCTTACTTGCAGGAGTGGAGACCATCAGCTCGGATAAGCTTAGAGTTTAAATAAACATTGAAGAGATAAGGTAACAGGATAGAGATTGGACCCCACAGGGAATAAAAAGCTGACCATAGATGAAAGTTAGAAGAGAAATTGGTGTCTTTTTTTTTTTTTTTTTTTTCTTTTTTTTTTTTTTTATATTACGAAAAGGTGTAAGTGCACCTGGAGAGACCCCTTGATGCACATGGCCTTTAGACGGTGTAGTGGAATAATTTGCTCCTCATTCCAATGAAAATTCAAAGACTTATTGAACCTCCCGCCACTCCTCCCCACCCACGATCAGAGAATTTGCTGAATTCTCATTTCAACAGGACCTGCAGATGACTCCAAAGAGCTGTAGAACAGCTAAGCTTAAATGACTTCAAAATTTTACAAAAACTCACAATCTACTCTGATTGGACACTGGTGATTAGACGAAACAAAGGCACAGAAATCACCTCTCTGTGTTCCTTTTCTTGACCAGGGCTACCAGGAGCCCTGATCCCTAGAGGTTCTTCTACTACTTGTACATTTGACCACTACTTACTCCACAGACTTATTCAGAATGCATATAAATCTTAAAGATAAGTCTAGCAGCCAGAATTTTCAAATTGGCTCTACATTGTCCTCATAAAAAACATTCCATAGTGTTTGTCAGCGTTCAGTGAAAATTGGTATTTGGATGACGCCCACTAATAAAATTCATAAAACTATTCAACATCGAATACTATTGACTTAACTGTTAGTGGATATTTCCACATGGGGACGTCAACCAACTCGGTACATGTTCTTTGTCCGTACATTTAAAAAAAGATTTCCTTTTCTCGACCTTTAAAGAATGGCTGCTCTTTTGTAGCATGCTTTACGACTTCTTCCAGTCAATCATATACCTTAAATGTCCACAATTACTTACCTTTTCTCACTGTTGATCTTTAGTAACCCTTAATATTTATGTCATCCATCGTAAAGTGAAAATACAGACTTAATATTTTTGTGGTTGTTGAATATTAAAAGCAATAAACATCTTTCAAGTCAAGTTTGGCAACCATGTTTATTATTGAACCAATTTTCTACCATTATTGGAATAGTTTTCCACAAAGGCCCAACGTGTTAATGTGTTCTCAAATCTTTGATATGACCAGGAAAACCTAGACTAAGAAATTCCTACCTTATGCATGTTTGTCAGATTGGTTTGCAGCCTTTAGCATATCTTCTGTTGCTTTGAGCCTTTCGCCTGGTTCAGTTTTGCTTGAAATACCTAATTGTAGGCCAACGCATTCCTCTTTTACAACATAAGTATCTTAAGAAGTTGTTAAATTAGGCAGAGCTATGCAGACTGGTATGGTGCACAATACATTCCATCTGTGCGTAAGTGCCCTGGTTAGTTCTTTCTCCCACCCTTCAACTCCCAAACAGTGTGAATTCGAAACTGCTTCTCTCGTGCTCAAAAAAATTCCCAGTGCCAGATGTTGACCCAACTTCCTCTGTGAATCTTTGATTATTTTTTTGTTTTTGGTGTTTTTTCCTTTTTTTTTTCTTGTCCTTATTTCATCCTTTATCTTGAGTATCTTCGATAATGTTCCAGTTTTTAGCCATGCCAATGAGGTTACTGCAACCACAACATGATCGATTGAATGCTTGAATTAATCTCAGAGACTGGCAGTTGCTCAGGCCGCATTTCATTCCATCATTTTACACCCACCAGGCCACTGTAGACTAACCCCCAGGCTCGTTTCCCCCTGGGGCTTGTGAGAAGGGTGTAGCTTGAGTCCAATAGCACAGTGAGCACAGAACCTCACATCTGGGCATACACATCACTTTGGGCATCTAATGCAAAAACCAGCCGATGGATGGGAATGCATGAATTAATCCCAACCACTGGCAGTTGCTCAGGCCGCATTCCAGTCCATCGATTTTTCACCCATCAAGCCACTCTGGACAAAGGCCTGCCTTAAGCAAATTAATATCGCCCTTCCTCCCTATGGGAGCAGTCTGCCCTGAAATGCCAAACGAGACCCCTTCCAAAAGAGACCGCCAGCAACACAGACTAGTTTTGTTCAACATTATGTTAACGTGTTCTTTCAGCAGCTGCCCCTCATAACCATGGTCTCTCTTCCTTGGGAAATAGTGACCTGGGTCACACAAATGCTGCATGTGCTACTTTGTTTCAGAGTTCCCTCTGAATCTGCCTGGCCTGGGCTTAGAATATGATGTACCTATCCTGTAGGAGACATTTGATTGAAAGGCTAGTCAAAAGTTGAGCTCATAATCTTTTCTGCCAGGTCTGATAACTAATAATCTAGGTGCCTGAAAGCTGAGGGTCCTACAGATACAACATAATTTGCAGCTCCAGAGGTGCCTTTGCCCTGCCTGGCAACACTCGGTTGCTAGCCTGGGGACGGAGGCCCCAAGCTGCTACTGTATAACTCTTTTTATCTGGATGCACTACTCCAGGTCTGTTGCACCAAGAAGTTGTACAAGCCCCTCTCACTGGGTGCATGTTATGAGACACAGCATCAGTTTGTGTCAGTGACTCAGAGTCTTTTACTTGGAAGTAGAGACCAACTCCTCCAGAAATTGGTTTCTGCCACATGTGTGACCTAATTAGACAGGTCTGTCTCATGATTCCCTCTCACCTGCTCTTAATTTGATTCCTATGTCCTTGTGGTGCAGATGGCTCTTGAGAGGAAAGCATTCACCCATGCACCAAGTAATGAAACTTTTGCCAAGAAAAAAGCAATGGAGGCCTGCTTTTATTATTATTGCAGCAAGCAACAAAATGATGGAAGAAATGCCTGAATTCATCTGATCTACTGGTGACTGCTTTGGAATCCCAGCTATTGATTTTCTCCATTCTGTCACTCTAAACGGAAATCAGCCTCATGCACAAATCAGTTGTGCTTCAGCTCTGAACTGGTAAGCCTGGCCCACTACAGATCAATCCATCAATCAGTTAATCAGGGTTCTTGTAAAGCTCGGTTAATCACCCGTAGGGGTCTGAAGGCGCTGGGGAGTAGTGGGAGTTCAGTTGAAGAGCCAAGTCTTGAGGTCCTTCTTGAATTGAGGTAGTGAGGGTGATTGCCTAAGGTGTAGCTGGCGTTGTGAAGTCTAGTGCAGAGGGTGTGGTGGAAGATGGTGTAAAAGGCTGCAGAGAGGTCCATGAGAATGAGGACGGCGATTTTGTTTTAGTCGAGGTGAGTACAGATGTTGTCGGAAGGGGAACAGAGAGATGGGTCTGTAGTTCTTGAGGTCCACCAGGTGGGCAGAGTGTTTCTTCAGCAGTGGATTGATTTCTGCGTGCTTCCAGTCTTCCAGGAAATGTGGCAGACTCAATGGAGCAGTTAATGGTGTGGCATAGTTCGAGGGCGATGGTGGCGCTGGCTCGGTTGAAGATTTGGTGGGGGCACGGTTCCAAGGGAGCTCTGGGGTGGATTGGTCACATGATCTATAGAGTCATCAGTAGAGAGAGTGGTCCAGTTGAGCAGGGTCGGCTGGAAGCTGGAGTCTTTGGTTGCAGTGGTTGCAGGTGGGTCTTGCGTAGCGGTCGTAGATGGGAACACCAGGAGGCCTAGGATGGTTATGGTCTCATTGGGCCTTCTGGCACGGACCGTGGTCTGTGATGCACACAGGAGGGTCACTTTGTGACACACACTGTTCACAGTTACGCCAAGCCAGACAATCCAAAACACAAATAGTTACCAATTCCGCACCTCCCTGGCAGGGGACTCATTGTCTGGGGTGCAATGACTTGAGTCGCCCCAGACAGTCCCAGTTGCACACGAAGAGTTACCAAATCCGCACCGCCCTGGAAGGAGGCACAAAGTCTGGTGTGCGATGACTAGAGTCGCACCAGACCATTCCGATTGCACAAGAAGAGTTATCAATGCGTACCTCCCTGGTGCACGATGACTTTAGCTGCCCCAGACCTCTCCAGTAATGCACACAGAGACACAAGTTCAGCGAACAAAGTAGAATGCAACACTGCTCCGGGTATGCCCGACCTCAGAGGGTCGCAACCAGTGAAACAGACACTGCACACAATGAGCATGCAGTTGGGTGTATTGTGGCACCAGTAGTTGTACTGTAGTGTGCCTCTGCTTTTGGGGGAGGTTCAGATGGTTCCTGTTTGAACCCTAAATTTCAGTCCTGTCTGCCATGGGGCTGTGGAATGCAGATCTTAATCTTTAGTGGGGCCATGATCTGGCCCGAGAGTCCAAGTGTCGGAACCTCTCCCACCAGTCCATCCAGCCAGGCCCACAAATGGTTCCAGTTTTCTGCCCAAGTTTTATAGCTGTCACAGGGGAATGCACAGATGTGCTCCTCCACCCTCTAGTGTGGACTCAAGTCGGATTAAAAGGCACACAAAGCATTTTAGGGCAGAGAAATATCCACTTTCTAGAAGTGGAATTTCTCCATGATTAGTGGCAAAACCATCTTTACCATAGAAAGGGGGTTGTCAGGACATATCCAATGATAGTAAACAATATGAGACTACTTTGCTGCAATCCCCTTTTCCAGCTAGGAGTAATTTGTAACATTTCCCCTATGTTAACCTATGGGCTGAGCAGCTCTCCTATGCAGTGAAAACTCACACGAGTATTCTTAACTCTGGGCATACGTGCCCTTGTGCACACACAAGCCTACATTGGCAGACTGGACACGTGGTTAAAAGCGCTATAGCTGCAAGTGTGCACAAAGGCCTTCTAAGACAGGTAGGATACATGTTTAAAGCACCATAGGTGCTGGTGTGCATACCTATGCCAGTGCTACTTCACAACATATGTGGTAAGGCATGCATGCACTTTCACAATGTACTTACAGTGGGAAAGTGCTTAGGGCCCTAAGGCCATTAAGGGGGAATCAGCAAAACCTACTTTAAAAAAAAAAAAAGCAAAACAGTTTGGGGAAACACCACCTCAGCATGTCAGATCTAACACAGGGGTTTTATGGGACACCTGATAAACTTCCCTAAAAGAGTGGTGCCTATGTAATCATGCCTGGTTTAAGGCGTGGAAGTTCTTCACAGTCTTTTATGCTGAGGCCTAAGTTCCAACTTGCTTAGTTCTCCATTCCCTTTTTCTTTCTCAGTGCAAGACCTAAGATTAATATAAAGTTACCTTTATGTTGACTTGCTTACTCAGTTACATTATCCTGCAGCTCTTTCTCTCAGTCTGACTTGCCAGCCTGGAGTAAACTGATTAGTTTCTTTTTTTCTAATAGGAGGATTAGTGATGGTGCCTAAGCATGTAGGGAAGATATATGAAATACATCTGACTGTGCAATAGATATAATAACTTTTGAAGCAGTTTACAGTTGTAGATCTTGGGTGGAAACCTGTGGACTAAGAGTAACCAGATATTTTCACAGCCAGTTACTAAAGTGCCTGGTACACGTGTGTCGTGCTGCTTGCTTTGGGATTGACAGGAGGGTTCTCCTCTTTTTCCCACAAATTGGGAGATTTTCCATTATACCAATTCTAATCAACCTCGTTATCTGAGGATTGGGCCGATCATAACCGTCTTGTGTAGTAGATGTTTCCCTCATTGATTACTCTAGCGACAGACTAGGATCCAGCCGATACCTGACAATGAGCCCTTTGCTTCCCACCACTGCCTTCTGGGAGAAAGGAACTCTACCAGAAGATAGGTCATATGAAATTGCTTCACACTATTTGCAGTGGATGTTGAGGTCCTCATGGTATACTATAGACAGTAAAACCATCAAAACCAAAGGGTAGCCCCCACTTCTCTTTAGCTAGCCAAAAGGCCGAGTAGCCAACCGCTGTAGACTAGATGCTATTTGAGCATAATTTAGCGAGTTGGGCATTCTTACATAACTGGCACAATGCAAGACACCAACTTGCACACTCGTTTTAACAGCTTTCAGAAGTATTTTTGAGTTCAGCCATATGGCCACACAGTGGCAGTATTTTCCAAGGTTAGAAACAAGCAGCAATGTTCGAAAATATGATGACTAGAACAACAAGCACAGGCGAAGCCATTAGCTCGCGCCTTTGAGACCTGTTGGTTCTGTGAATGCCTTTTGCTCACGATGTACATGTTTGTCAAATGCTGATGCTGTCCATTATGAACAAACAGGAGAAAAAGGGAGCAGTGACGCGCCGCTGTCAGCCGTATAATTGTGGGATCATGCGTCATGGTGTATGGGTGTGTTTGCTCATTGCACAAATGAACGCATGTTTGTAACGCATGCGATTTAAAAAAATAAATAAAAAAATACCAATCCGTGGTCTATCTGTATTTTTTTTTAAAAGTGAAAATGAAGCAGCACAAAAGTGCTATTTATAATTGCTGGCAGCTATTTTCTATATGGTCCACGAAAAAAAAAAAAAAAAAGCCATGAAAATGCCTGTGATCGGAGGCAACGGAGGAGTGCGCTGGGGAGGAAGGGAAAAGGAGCACATGAAAGAGCAAAAAGGAGGGCAGGGGGACTGAACACGGAGAGAACTACACGGGGTGAAGGGAGAAGGACACTGGCAAGAGCAACAAAGCGCGCACGGCGAGAGAGGCCTGCGGGCGAGAGAGAACATCACAGAGCGAAGGGTGAAAAAAGCATGGGCGAGAGATAGCGACACAGTGTGTGTGTGGGAAGGTGGGGGCAGGAATCGCACAGACGTGAGAGAGCAACACTGAGCACGAGGGGAGGGAAGCAGACAAGGCGGAACACTGGAAACACAGGCACTCTCATTGACTGCTTAAGCAAAAAGTACAAAGTTGTTCCCAAAAAGTGAGCAGTGGAAGGATACTAGTAAAGTGATTATGCTCCAGGAGAGGGACAAACACAAGTTAGAGAAGGCAAGCCATTAAATAAGGGGCAAGCAAATGAGGGTGACAGCAGCCAAGCAATGGGCAGACTTTAAGTTCTTTTTTTTTTTTTTTGTAATAACCACATTTTATTGAATTTAATATCACAAGACATCTTCCACCATTTTTGTGTCAGAACAAATCATTGAGCATTGACGCACAACACCTCGAAGTTGACCCATTAAAATAATTACATCACAAAGCTTCCTTCATATTCACCGTCCTATATGGGGTATTGGCTCTTTCTTCTCCATTCATTATAATGCCTTCAGGTGATCCTATGCCGATGCAATTATTGTAGCTGGTGCAACACCCTTCAATCCAGTATATCAAATTTCTAAAGAAGACATCGGTTTTGTCTGCTCATAAAAAACCTGCTAATCCTCAGGATATGGCTCCAGCTCTTCCAATAGTGTGTCTTGTGAATCTTCCAGTGCACACAGCTGTGCAGCCAGAGCTTCCACGCAGAGCACCAGTTTAACCTGAGACTGGTCCCACGAAGCTCCAGATAGTGTACTTACTTCAGATCCCCATAGGAATCCATACTGATGTTAATGGCTGATGAATGTTATGCAGAATAGGACTGTTCTTTGTTTCATTACACCACCAGCACGAGTGATTACACCAAGAAAAATACCCAATATCCATCTGGCTATACTATGCAAAGAAACAAGTATACTTTTTGGAACAGAAAAGGAATTTACTCGAGGTATTCCTAATCCAAAAGAAAGGACCAGAAATAGAATATAAGATTGCTAGCAAGTGGATCAGAAGGGAGAAATTTTGCATGCTACAGCTACATCAAATTTACAGTAATGGCACATGAAGTTTGTGAGATTTGTTTAAGGAAAGTCACATTTTCAATACAAAGTTTTTGCTTTTGGCCTCAAGTTGGCCCATAGATCTGGTGTGAGCTCATCTATGAAAATATAAATTCTTCATCTACCCATACTTGATCGACAGTTAATAAATACTAAGAATCAGTAGATTTTACAACATTATAAGAATATAATAGTGCTTCTTTTCAATCTGGGACTCCAGGTCAACTCCTGATAGATGCATCAGCCCCACTTCCTTCAAACATTGACCTAATCTGTATCTACTGTGGATACAAGGCAAGGGAGAGTGTTTCCTTGGAGGACAGAATTGAATATGTGGGTCAAAAGTGTTGCCAACTATAGAGCATTGTGAGCCCAACAGATTAAAACATGGCCACTACAACAGTGCCTAGAGTATCAGTGGAGCTGAATGGTAACAGGTGGTAAGACAAACCTCAGCTTTTGCAATCCGCAAGACAGTGTTCTCCATGGTGATTCCTTTGGAGCAATGTTGTGATGAGAGTTCTTTTTCACCAATACCTTCCCACTAATCAGTGGTTGCGAATGCATACCCTTTTGGATGAGAAGTGCACCTAAGAGTTCTGATGGTTCTAGGTCTCTGACTCAAGATAATTTCAATGCCACATCAATCTTTTGGAGCTCACAGCAGTCTATCTAGTACTCAAGGCCTTCCTGAGACCATTGATCATAAAAAAGATTTGTGATTCAAACTGACAATTCCCCTCAAAATGTGTACTAATTAAGTCCAGGAACACTAGGACCATAACCCTATCACTGGAAACCAAGCAATTCAGAGATTGTTTCTTACAAGAATTCCATCAAGAAATGCAGCGTATCTCCTTGGGGTAAAAAATTCTCAAGTCTAAAGGCCACACAGACTCTCGGAAGAAAATCATGAATAAGTCCTCCACCACGAAGTACTTCCAGCCATCTTCTTGGACTAGGGTTTTCTTCAAGTATGCCTATTTGCCACTGCCAAAAATCCAAGCCGGTCCTGTGAGCCTGGAACACAGTACAGTGCTCTTTTGATTATTTGATTAGAGAACTATTTCTACACATTTCCTTCAATTTCCTTGATAACATCGAAATTCATGAAGCTAAAGTATGCCAGAGACAGGGTAAACCTCTTTGCACCAGAATGGCAGAGATGGTGGTGGTACACTGCTCTTCTGAAGATATCAGAGAGGCCTCACTGGAGGCCACACATTCTGTTTCTACTATTCAGACTCTAGGAGCACCCATTATATCGCAATCTTACACAATGGAACTTGACTGTCCATCTACCTTAGGTTATATCTTTCACCTGGCTGAGTCAGTTTTTCTGTTAAGGCACCCCAGGCAGCCACTACGGCATACAAGAAAAATTAATCTCTGAGACACTGTTTTTTTGTATAACATTTTATTTTACCAACGTATAGCAAGTAGAAAATATAATTTAAAAAAATGTACATTTGAAGAGAATGGAGTGAGCATTATTGTTTTTAACAACTGCTAAACAGGCTTGAGACATAAGTTACAACATAGTCCATCGCCTCTTCTCTCACGGGTTATCTGTTCCCAGTACGGGATCCGATTCTACATATTTTAAGAAGTTATAAAATAACCCCCTCCCAGGACTAGTGACCTTTGTGAAAACGAAACATTAACTCACCCACCATGCCTCCTTGCACAGACCCCACAGCACTCTGCGTCAACTAATACGTTTAAGGACACCCATACACTCCTCCCCTACAGGTCCATCCAGCATGCAGGTGCATCACCTTTGCTCTGTTTTGACTTCAGATTAACCCAGGGCTTAGCTCTTTAATATAACAAAGTACCATCAAGGCAGTTGTGTCAGGTATTCAATCATTGGGGTCTGTTAGACTTTTCAACCTTGGTGTGGTCTCCCTTAACTTTTTGCCTCTGGTTTCCCAGGTTGTTGATGTGTGTTGGACTCTGTTTCTGCTGTTTTTGTTACTCTGAGCACTTTATCCCTGCTAACCAGTGCTAAAGTGCAAGTACTCCTATACAAAATGTGTATATAATTGGTTCATACATGATTGGCATATTAGATTTACTAGTAAGTCCCTAGTACAGTGCACTAGAGGTGCCCAGAGCCTGTAAATCAAATGCTACTAGTGGGCCTGCAGCACTGGTTGTGCCACCCACATAAGTAGCTCTGTAATCATGTCTCAGACCTGCCACTGCAGTATCTGTGTGTGCAGTTTTCAACTGTAAAGTGTACCCACTTGCCAGGCCTACACCTTCTCTTTTCTTACATGTAAGGCACTCCTAAGTTAGGCCTTAGGTAGCCCCAAGGGCAGGGTGCAGTGTATGGTTAAGGTAGGACATATAGTAATGTGCTTTATATGTCCTGACAGTGAAATATTGCTAAATTCGTTTTTCACAGTTGCAAGGCCTGTCCCTCTCACAGGTTAACATGGGGGCTACCTTTAAATATGATTAAAGTGTAGATTCCCTTTGGGAGCCAATAGACATGTGGAGTTTGGGGTCTCTGAGCTCGCAATTTAAAAATACATCTTTTAGTAATATTGATTCTAAAATTGTGTGTTTGAAAATGCCACTTTTAGAAAGTGGGCATTTTCTTGCTTAAACCATTTCTGTGACTCTGCCTGTTTGTGGATTCCCTGTCTGGGTCAGTTTGACAGTTGGGCTGGTTGCACCTCTCACTAGACAGTGACACAAAGGGAGCTGGGGTGTAGTCTGCATTTCCTGATGGGCTATCTGTGCTAGGAGGGATGGGAAGAATGGTCACTCACACCTGAAAAGGCTGTGCCTGCCATCACACAATGCAGTCTCAAACCCCCTGGTGTGTGTCTGGGGCCTGGCCTGGGCAAGGCAGGATTTCATAATCAAGAGAAACTTTCCTTTGAAGTAAGTCTACTTCAAAGGGCAAAATGGGTAAAAGAAGGGCACCCAAAACCACAGACTTTAGAACACTTCTGGAAACCAAGAGAAACATCTGCCTGGAGAAGAGCTGAGCTGCCCTGCCTGTGACTGTGCTTTGTGGCGCTATCCGGCGCTTCTGCCTGTGCTAGAGGTCAAAGACTGGACTTTGTGTGCCTTCCTTATTAAGAACTTTCCAAGGGCTTGATTTAGAGCTTGCCTCCTGTTATTGAAGTCTCTGGGACAGCAAATACTTCTCTCTGCCAGCACCTGGAGCCTCTGCTGAGACTCCTACTCTGCCAAGGGGTGCCCATTCAGTTCCTGGGACCCTGAAAGGAGAAGATGGCAGCCCAAGAGTGAGAAATCCACGCACCGCCCACCTTGCGGGGAAAAGTTAGATGCGACTCCAATCTGCGGCTAAAAATTCGATGCACCGCCGGCTTTGTGGCTGAAAATCGACACTCGCCTGCAATGTGACCGGAAGATCGACACCCACGGCTGGAGAAGAGACGCGCAGTATCGCTGACGGAGGCTGGTGAGATCGCAACCTGCGGTGCGTGGTTTTCAGATCATCATGCGGCTGGATTTCTGACACAGTCACCACTGGGCATGTAAAAACGATGTAAGGCCTGCCCGGACCCAAGAGTGCTGACCGGATCGATGTATCGCTCTCCTGCGGAGAGAAGAAACGACGCACGCTGACCCGACTGAAGGAGAAATGAGGCAAGGTCTCGGTCATGAGTGATATCGACACCTCACAAGCCCTTTTCGGTGCACAATCGCACGTGTGGGGTTATTTTTGATGAGCCCAGGGTACATTTTCACGCTAACAGCGTTATCGTTGTGTTTAAAATTACATGAAGACTTTCGCATTTTTAGTGCTAACTTGACTTGTGTATTGTGGATTTTTGTTGTTTTGGTCTTGTTTTGTTTAGATACATATTCTCTATTTTTCAAAACCTGTATTGTCATTTTGTAGTGTTTCCATTAAGTTACTGTGTGTGTTGGTACAAATACTTTACACCTAGCACTCTGAAGTTAAGCCTGCCTGCTCGTGCCAAGCTACCAAGGGGGTGAGCGGGGGTTAGCTGAGGGTGATTCTCTTTTACCCTGGCTAGAGTGAGGGTCCTTGCTTGTCCAGAGGGTAACCTGACTGCCAACCAAAGACCCCCATTTCTAACAGGGTCCATATTATGTCAACATTTTTGTCAGATCTCTGGATATTGAGCTCTCCTATGCAGTGAAAACTCACAGGAGTATTCTTAACTCTCTGGGCATACGTGCCCTTGTGCACACACAAGCCTACATTGGCAGACTGGACACTTGGTTAAAAGCGCCATAGCTGCAAGTGTGCACAAAGGCCTTCTAAGACAGGTAGGATACATGTTTAAAGCACCATAGGTGCTGGTGTGCACACACATGCCAGTGCTACTTCACAACATATGTGGGAAGGCATGCATGCACTTTCACAATGTACTTACAGTGGGAAAGTGCTCAGGGCCCTAAGGCCACTAAGGGGGAATCGGCAAAACCCACTAAAAAAAAAAGCAAAAAAGTTTGGGGAAACACCACCTCAGCATGTCAGATCTAACACAGGGGTTTTATGGGACACCTGATAAACTTCCCTAAAAGAGTGGTGCCTATGTAATCATGCCTGGTTTGTTAATTTCTTGATTGCTATTGTATGCCAGTGATTGCGCACCCATAACACATCCAACAGCAGAGAATAGATATTTAGCAGCCCAACTAGTGGTATTGAAAGAACTTGTTTTTTTTTTCTCCCCCAATTTTCATGACGGTTTTCTGTTTGGAGCCATATCCCTTTTGGGTTTCTAGGTGTCTTCCCTTGACCCCCTCCATAAAGGCCTCAATGTGACTAAAAAACCTCCTTCGAGACAGTCTTAATCTCCTCACACTCCGACCAACTATAAATAAAGACGCCCTGGTTTCGACCACATATCCAACAGATGTCTGATAATGTGTGGTTCATCTGTTCTAGTCTACTAGGCGTCATCTCATTAACAATTGATATTCTGCTTCTCTTTGTTTGATGCTTCTAAAGCTTGTATGTGTATGCAGTGTCACATTTCCCCTATTTTTTTCATATTTCTCATCCAGTGTATGATTTGTGTGAATTGCAGTTTGTTTCAGGCAACCGGACTATCTCTTGCAGTCTGGGAAGGACATCGCACACCTGATTGATGTATTGAAAATATCCTTAATCATCAAACACTTCCTTTTTTTAGTTGTCCATCACACACTATCGATCCTTGGAGTAAATGAAGGATTAGAGTGGATTGGCGTGTGTGGGTCTAGGACAGTGTTCGTACAACTCCTATTGCCACTTTGCCTCTTATCAGGAAAGGGAGTCTTTGAGTCATCTGAGATGTAGCGTGGCTATGGTCTCACTTTTCTTTTTTTTTGAGCCATGAGATAACCCAGAGAAAGCGACCTGCAAGGGCCCATTCAATGAACAATCCTCGTTTTGCTGATTCTCTGGAAGACTGTTCTCCTATTATCCTAAGCTGCTCAGAAAACTAGTACTGGAGTATATTCGGGAAAGCCAGACCTCCTTTGGCAGCCTCTATTTAACCTAGCTCTGTCCCTGCACGAATTAATGGAGTCATTTGTTTTTGCAGGCTCTATAGTTCTGACAATGGGATCAATGTATGAAGCACTTGAAGTGGCTATAGTACCACATCACTTTTACCCAGCCAAGCAGTATGGTGGCTTTTCCAATCGGCCATATTGTCAGATATCTGGGCCTTGAGGCAGTGTCCATTTGCTTCGGTCCAAGTGTCTATTGAGCCAGTTATGTAGGTACTTTATACACGAATTCACCTATTTTATCGGACATAGGGCTTTTTTCACTGTTTTCTCTCTCCCTCTCTCTCTCTCTCCCTCTCCCTCTCCCTCTCTCCCTCTCTCCCTCTCTCCCTCTCTCCCTCTCTCCCTCTCCCTCTCCCTTAACCCCCAAAAGGCCTCTTTAAAGCAATTCAGGCATTTTGCGATCCTTGGTAGTGGGGATTCTGGGTCTGTGTTGGTGAGGAGTACATTGTCAGCAAATAAGCTAGTCTTGTGCTCCCATCTCCAAGTTGCACTTCTCAAATGGGTGTGTTGGCCCATACAAGGGCTGCCTGTAGTTTATGGCAATGACAAAGAGCGATGATAAGGGGCAATCATGCCTTGCCTCCCTCAGGCATTGGAATTTGTCAGATTGTTGGTTCCATTTACCTTCTGCTTCTCTTATTGCTGGAGTTCTGCCTTCCCTTGAAGGAGCTGAACAATTTTGTGTGGGGTCCTGAAGGAGGTTTGCAAAGTGCCAGCAATGGGCTAGCGAGAGTCCATCTGGACCCGGAGCTTTTTGGAGTGCACAGCCTTGATGACTTGTCAGATCTCTTTTGATGTGAGAGGTTTGTCTACCTCCTCTCTCCATTCCGGAAGAAAGACTGGGCGCAAGACTCTTTCTACAAGAAGGCCGATATCTCATCTGTGCTCTGGGCATGTCACATCTGATGTGCTTCAAAGACAAAGGTCAAATGTCAGCCTTCTGATAAATTGCTGCCTATGTTTTTAACATGGGAATTGGTGTCTACAAACTTCTCTATCTCAAGAAAAGTAAATTATGTTACTATCTTGCTGGGGTCAATGGAGCGTAAAAGGAGTCTGTGGAATGTCACCTTCTTCTATAACACACAAACGCATGTAAACCTGTAAAAGAGCTGTACACAGTCAGCAGTTAGAAAGCAAAAATTAAGCAGATTTTGTTTGTATTTCAGAACTGTGATGGAAACAGATTTTAATAGGATCACAATGATCAGGACACTGTGCTTGGTGATGCACAAATGATAAATATTCACTGAAACCAGAATTCCATATATTATCATTTGTGTGCAGTATAGTTTTATCAGTAAGCCTGTACAAATTTAGTGCACATTTCAGTGGAAAATGTTCAATCTCTATGTGACAGTGTCCTACCACACGTGCTTTAGTTATATTAAAAAGCCCTCTTCACGTCCATTAAATCCAGGTGGGTTGCAAACGTTTGTTATTCTGAAAATTGGATTTTGGAAAGCACTGTGTTAGCTAATAGTTGATCGTTTTTTATAAAACTGCTGCTTTAAATGTAATCACTTTTTTGCCTTTTTAGCCCTCAGCATTCTTAATTGGCCACAAAGTTGTGTCTTTCCTCTTTCTTACTTTTTATTGGCATCTTGTTTATCCTCCTACTCTTCCACTAATTTGTGCACAAATTTGTTTGCTAGCAGGCATTCCTTCCTGAGTCATCTTGCATCATAGATACAGCATTTCCCTAAAATGTGGCTTTGAATGCATCCCATGGAGTGGGAAGGAGGTGTCTCACTGGTCATTCTCCCTGATGGCCTGGGTTAATTTGTCCCTGTTTGCGGGTTCCTTGTGACATACAAGTGTTATTTTCATGTCCATCTAACTTAACAGAGAGTCCCATCCTCCATGTCATTTTTAACTTGTGTGTGCCCTGGAATTTTATCTCCCTTCATACTAGGGTGACCAGATGTCTCAGATTTCCCCAGACTGTCGCAGTTTTTAGAGGACTGTCCCGGTGTCCCAACCTCTTGTTAATTTTAAATAAATGTCCCGGTTTTTGGGGCAAAGTCAGGTCAACCTGCAAACACTTTTGTTAATTTTAAATAAATGTCCTGGTTTTGGGACACAGGTCAGGTCAACCTGCGAATCAGAAGTGAAAGATATGCTCTCCTTTCACATGCAGCTCTAGCGTCTTAAATAATGTAAGAAGTCATTTATTGGTTTCTGATACTCTGGTGTGTGCATGAGTGAGTGAGTGTGTGTGTGTGTGTGTGTGTGTGTGCGCACACACACACTTTTACAGGACATGCCAGATATAAAAGTGAGACTAAAGGCATTAGTCCTACTTTTATGTCTAATCCGTCTCAGTTTTTTTCTTCTCAAAATCTAGTCACCCTACTTCATACGAGCACCGTAGAGTCTGTGAAGTGGGCTTTTTGAGTTAAAGCACATATTTATTCTAGAGTAAGATTTGTGTGCACAGGAGAACAGTGAATAACTCCTCTCCTAGGGATGCAGATATTTCCAGATGACGACCAGCCCTTGTTCCTCAAATGTAAGTTTAGTACCTCTTGATATCTCCTTGGTAAAATGGGAGAAGATGTTCTGTTTAAAGTCTCTAGTCTTAATCACATTGAAATCCTTCCCCAAGACACCCGCAAAAAATGATTGGGTCATCTATGAACCACTCCTGCTGAGTATTTTGAGCTTAGATATTAATTGAAGTATTTCTCGAGCCTTGTATAGTCATATACTTTGGTGCATCTGACCTCTAGATTGCTGTTAGTGTCAACAATCTTGATTTCAAAGTCCATCTTGCAGAGAATGGCTAGCCTTGCTGTTTTTGTATTCCCTGGTGCCTATATCTGAATAGAGTAGCACTTATACTTGATCTTAAATTGCTCCTCCCTCAGGACCTCATAATCTTTTCCAAGGCGTTGCTGTTAACATGTAGCCCTTTCATGGTGATCCTTTTGTGTTGCTAAAGTTGCCCTAAATGGGAAGGGTATGCCCAGACATGGGTCCCGTGCTCACTGTGCCACTGGATTCAAGCTAGCCTGGCTGATGAAGGGTGACACCCTGAAACCGGTCCCAGGATGCTTGTTTCTGGTCCAGGGAGGACCTGGCTTGGCAGTTAGGGCTGGACTGCTCCCATGAGGAACAGGGTCAAGACTGATTTGCATAAGGTTGGGTCCAAACTGGGGTGGCATGGTGAGCAAAACAACGATGGATTAAACCCAGATCTGTGACTGGGATAGTGAGCAAAAGTATGATGGATTAAACCCAGATCTATGACTAGGGGTAAGTGTTTGCATTGTTTAGCACTCCATCCATCATCCTTTTGTGTTGCTAAAGTTGTCCTTTCATGGTGATCTACCTTTAGTGCATTTGGCAGTTGGAGAGTTCTAAGGTTACTTTTGTTTTCATGTCTTTTTTGCAGTGTTGTCGCAGGAAGCTCTTGATATAGTGTGACTCCTTGGTTACAGAAATGCAGTTTTTTCATTTTTTCGAGCTGCAGGCGTTGGTTTTTTTTCTTTATGGGGGTTGATGGGTAGTTTCACCACCACATTTCGAGGCCATTCCTTGCTAGAGCTGTTCTGTGCTCACATTATATGAGCGCATTTGATTCCTATGGGGGATATAGGGTTTTTGTTCAAGAACCCTCTAAACAGTTCATCTAACACACTAAGTTAAGTTGTTTCCTTCAGTTCTCTCTTTCAGGTTTCTAATGTGGGTGCTCTCCCTTCTGGATCTATTTTTAAGATCATCACATTTTATCAGTAGCCATTTAGTCTGAGATTCTGAGTGACAAATAGTTGTAGTGACCAGTTGTTCAGTGTCTGTTGCACCATGGATGTGAGCCTCTCCTTGTTCTGGTCCCTGCCCATGCTTTTAAGTTCCATTTTGATGTATGCAACACCTTTCTATGTCTCAGACCTCTGTTTCACTAGATCGTTCTGAAATGTTCGCTGCAGATCTGATTTCTTCTATGCTAGGCATGTTTTTAGGTTGTCATGCTCAGGTGAGTTTACTTTTGATGCTGTTGTCTGAATCTTTGTAAGTAGTGGCTCCCTCCTCGTTGTGATTATGAAAAAAGTGTAAAAGGGAGTTTGACTGTTTTTTGTGTGGGTGTGGCATGTAACAGAGAATTTGTATCTCATGGTAAAATCAGACTGCCAGTTTAGTCCTGGGCTGTGTGTACTGTATTCCTTCTGCTGAGTTCGCCAGTGCTCTCCAGTAACTTTGCTTTGACGTTCGCCAGCACCTATTTTATAGTCACATGGATCACCGTTTGTAGACCATGTCTCTGGTGTCTATTTGCCTTTGCCCACCTAGCCAGCATGTAAAATAGCGATTGTTTGTTGGTCACCTTGGGGTGAGCATTCATCCAGAAAAAAGCGAATTACTTTTCACCAACTGCACTGCTGCTGCTCATTCGGTGTCTCTGACATCATGTTTAATTGTTCCTGTGCAGTCTCCTCCGTTTCTTTTAACTGCTGTCCCAGGGGCCATGAAGAGAGGACAGGGCTGTCTGTACCAAAACTGTTTCTTCTCCATGTACCAAAACTGTTTCTTCTCCTCCATGTGCGGGATCAGACTTCCTCTGTCTCTGTTCTTCGCCCGCTCCAGTTGTTTCTCCTCTGTATGGTGGGATGTCAGACCACCACATTGTGACCAGCAACACACGGTCCCAATCACTTGGCTATCTTCAGCACTTTCATATGGGCATTTGCAGATCTTTGCAGTGTTTCAAGAAGCCTGCAGAGGTCTTTTGTTTCAGGATGGAGCAATGTCAGTTACTGTATTTTTGGTGCAACTTGTATAAAGTTGGAGCTCAGAGGTTTTGGGGCAGATGTACACCATGCCATATTCAGGGATTCTTTTGTAACATCCCTGTCATGAAGGTTTCTTAGGGGGTATCAAAAAAGACTTCCTCGCAATTCGGAAATCATCTTCTACTTGAGAGCTTAATGTGGTCACATCTAAATCAGTGATTATTCAACATGAGCCTACAGATGAGACATCATTGTAGCATTTGCCTTGAAAAACAGATTGCTTGCCCTCAGCGGTCTCATGGATTTACTGAACTCCAGACCTTCCAGCTTTAAAACTGTGCACGGCATTCTTTTCAAATAGTGTAGCGATGAGAACACACCCTTCATACCTCCCTAAGGTAGTTTCCGATTTTCATGTGCATCATCCATTTTGTTATCCGTATTCTCCATATACAGAAAGATCTCCCCATACCATAAATATTGATTATTTATTTATTACTAAGTTTTATAAAGCACTTTGTGTCCCCTTTCGGTTACTTCAGAGACTTTGACAGAGGAGGAATGCAACATTATGGTAGGAGGTTAAGAATCCAGATGAGTGGTTAAATGTTTGAATTTCTTTGATAAATAGGTAAGACCATAGTTTTTACTTAGACAAAAGGAGGTCTCAACACTTTGTTAAATGCTTCCTGAATATAATGGGCTTCTCCACGTCAAAGATGTTTGCAGATGAATTGTATCTTGTATAATTTGCTGTTACCACATAGACCAAAATCCCACTCCACCAACGGTAAAGCAGCAGCAGCTGCTGCTGCCTGGATGGAAAATATTTCTGCAAGTGATGTTCACAAGGCAGCTACATTGAGTCCCATCTATACTTTGACTATGTATTATTGTTTGACTTCAGATTCCAGCAATGACACCCAAGACTGCTCTAAAAACCCATTTGGCTAGCTTTCTTCTGCTGACATTTTACAAACATCCTTTGTCTTGTAGACCTGGAAGGCTTGCGGTCTTCTTGCTGTTCTTTTACAGTGTTCTAAGAATGCAGAACCTAAAATGCAGATGGAAATGTTACTTACAGGTAATCTTAGTTCTGCAGTGTGAGAATCGTCAACAACACCACGAACATCCCACTCACTATCCCGGCTTCAACATTTGGGTTTGGGTGTCATGCAGTACTACAATAGGGATCCTTGTAAGGCCTGTCAAAACGACCTGACAGTACAAGGCATTATGGGATATTGGAACTTTTGACTTCTTAAAGGAGCAGTGACTATTGTATTCCATTCTACGACTTTTTCTTATCTGGCTGCGTTTCCTGCATGGTTTCCTTTCCCCTAGACAACAAGGTCAGGGCGTGTGATGCAGTATTGTTTTGAATACTGTTTTGATTTCAACTTGATATATTTTTGTAAAAGAAGACATTCAGCATTTGGAATAGGCGGCAGTAGATACATTTGCATTCAAAGTGCCAGATTTTCACCATTTATTTATCTAGTATATATTTTGAAAAATTGTTCCAAAGCCGACACATGTAGGAGAGAATATTCTACTCCACGACTGACTTCAATGAAGATTCCTTCGATGCAGGTGTAAAATTAGAAAAAAATAAGTTTCCTTCTTTTGGAGACACTTTAATGTTTGAGCTTACATTTTCTTTCTTTCTTTTTTTTTTTTTTTTTTTTTTTTTAATAAACCTGCGTTGGAAGTGTTGTTGTAAAAGTTAAATATCAGTTTGTTTGATTTTCTTACCTCTACTGTGTTATTTGCTCTTGTGTCAGCTGACTGTTTTCCTTTCTTCTCCACAGGGGACAGACCGCGCCATACCTGTGCTTATTAT
Source organism: Pleurodeles waltl (assembly GCF_031143425.1). Taxonomy (NCBI): domain Eukaryota; kingdom Metazoa; phylum Chordata; class Amphibia; order Caudata; family Salamandridae; genus Pleurodeles; species Pleurodeles waltl. The sequence goes on along the minus strand of NC_090450.1, from coordinate 677,106,255 downwards.
TGGCATACTTGTTTTCCTTCCTGGCTTCTACCACCTGCGGATTGCATACTTTGCCTCAAAAGGATACCGTGGCTACTCCTATGATGACATCCCAGACTTTGATGATTGACTAGGGGCGAGGCGGAAGTGGAAGAGACGAACCACTTCTTAACCCCATAGTTTTAACAGGTCCTCCCTCTTTGTGCTTATAGGTTTCTTCTACCAGGTGTCCCAAAAAGAGCTACCTACCAGACATGCCATGTTGGACCTGGAATGCCGATAAATATCCTTTTGCCATGGGGGTAGCTCACAGGTTTGGCACAGATGTGGCATGGTGGCAGTGCCTGCAGAGAACCTACAAGACTGAGTGGACGCTTGAAGATTATACATAACCAATCACGAGTGGGAAATACTGTATTCAAAGTTGCTTTTTATCCCCACATGCTTCATATTTTCTCTGTTATTTTGATAGCTGGCTGAACTTTATTTCATATTCTATTTTTTTATGTTAAATAAAATATCGATTAGCTCTGGCGACAACTGATCCGTTAGCTTCATGTCAGCTGGTACTTCAATTTCCAGACAATTGGCTGTCTTTTGTACGCTTTTTGATGATTATTCAAAAGAAACATAGAAGTTAAGCTTTAAGGTCTCGGGGAGAAACCCATAGGGTTCTTCGGTGAAGAGTGTTTTTGTTTTCCCCAAGCCGGTGATGTAACTCTGTTAGAATGAGATACTTTGGGTGTCTGGGTCTCTGCTGGTGCTGTGGTCTTCAGCGAGTGTCACGTTCAGTCATATCTGCTGCACTGTAATGTCCTGTTAAAAGCATATTCCTTTTCATTCGGCAAGATGGGAATGCGAAGATCACAGAATGTGTAGTGAGAAATGCCTCTGCTGGTTATGGTCCAACTCGAGCATTCTTTCACTTGACTGACATACTGTGTGCACTTGTGCAAGCGGTTCGGATCTCGGTACGTTTCAGTTTTGATTTACACTCTGGGTTTGCGTTGGTTCACAGAAAATAGCTGAGCACCCATGGAAACCGAAAAGAGCATATTATAATACTCTTTGATATCCAGTTAGACGATCGTATAGGTGTTTAGTCAAAGGAAAACATCGTTATGAATTGTCCATCATTCAAATGAAAGAAATATAATTGATTTTCTCAAATAATTTTGTTTACATCACAGGATAAGCCATCATCATTTCCATTTTATTCTGGAATGATATCAAAACATGTCTTTCCAGCAAAGACCATATCTGAGTTAAGGTCAAGTTATAGCTCTTTCTGAGGTTTTCCTGTGCAGATGCCCACCTTATTCAGAGGCCATTCATGAACCCATTGTCCTTTACAGCTCAAGGAAATGTGACACAGCTGGATTACTACACTGGCGTATAAAATAATGTTGAAGGGAATATCTTCGAAATTAGACTATTAAATTGAAAGCATGGATGCTGATACCATCGAAGTTGGATGTGATATATTAAATTGACAAATCTTCATTTGAAACATAATTAAGAGTGCTTTGAATTGTTTAAAGAAATATCAAGCTTTTGTTGGATAATTACTGCCTCCATTATTTTTAGACGTTAGTTATATTTTAGAAAATGAAAAAAAAACAGTTCATACTTTCAGTTACAGTCTTTGACTCCTGCCTTTACTAAATTACCCAAAACGATGAACTTCCCTCACTACCAGAAACTACCCTATTTCCCAGATTATGCTTTACAAATTGAGGTTACACCCGACAGAACTTGAAAAGCTCGAAATTCTCGAAAGGGAAACTGCTGCTCACTGAAAGTCATAGCTGTCAATTCACCGAAATGCCGAGGATAGCAAAAGTGACATCACAAGCCCCTTGACCTCCACTTTCACTCACACACACATACTAACATGCACACAATTCACACTTACATATACTCTCTCTTACATAAACACACTCTTGTCCACAAGCACACAACATACATTTAAAATCATTTTTTACTTACCTCCGCTGCCACGGAAGGGCATATTCCAGCTAATGATACTCCATTTATAATACACTAATAGTAAAAGATACATTATTATTCAATATTAGAGTAATAAATTGACAGAAAACAAAGTGTGTGGAGTCCTAGCTGTCGTCCATAAGGACGAGCTACCACTGTGTTCCTGGATATGAATTTGCCTCCTGGGGGCTGGGGCACCCAAAGGGCACATCCATGCCCAAAGTCTGGTACTGAAAGCCCAGGTGGAGTAAACCGTTCCACTGAATAAAGTGTAGCCATAAATCACATAAAACATTTTGGGATGTAAAACAGCAAAGTTGTAAGTTATGTTTAAATTAAAGAATTACACACATGCCTCGTGATTTTCCATTTTTTCATGCTTTTTACATTATTTTGAAATTTTTGAAATTTCGCCAGTGATGGAAAGAATTGTTGCCATTATTGCTTTTGCAGTAAAAGTTAAAGGTATTCAGCATCTAAAGTTTAATTTGTTATTTCAATGCGTTACCATGTTTTTATTAAAAGGGTGGCTTTTCATCTGCTTGGCACATCACAAATTTGAGCATATCACAAATACACGAAAAGCTGTTTTGCAAAACATTACTTTTAAAGCAAATGTGGTTGAGTCAACACTGCATGTTGCATGAATGTTGTGAAACTCAAGGTTCATAACAGATCACGAAGGAAGAGAGTCAACAGTGCAAGTACAGTTGAACATTTATATTTGTGCTTATGCATTGTGCAAGCAGATCAACTAGCACCAGACACGCACCCTGACCCATTTCTTAAAGAATGCTTCAGGCCATGTCAACATTGTGAAATTTACACTTCCAGCACAGGCGTAAGTCCAGAGTGACATTCCTAATCATCCCATTGTAAAGAATAGTAAACAAATAGTTATATTTTTAAAAGTTTAATAAATGACTTATTGTAGAACTTTTGAGTGCTTCTTTTTCTGTGGAAATTCTGCAATTATGTTGTGACTACCGATCTTTGGTCGGAGTAAGAAATGGTTTTCTTAGGCTCACAGTAGAACAGGTATTTACTTTGCAAATAAAGATAAAAGATAGGTAAGGAGGGAAGGTGCGAGAATGAACTCAGTGTACCTGGCCTTGTATCATTGAGTTCATCAGCCTTTAGTGATTTCATCTAGCAAATGTTCTATTTCATGATGGACCCTGGCAGATCTTATTGCAGCCTACTCCTTTTCAATATTTCACACGTTCTGTTGTGGAGTGTTGTAGCATGCCCTCTGAAAGCAACATTTATCCCACGAAATATATGAGAAGCTCATCTAACATTGTTTTTTCCTTTTTTTTATTTTCACAGTGGCAGTCCTATTGCTGCAATGGGAAGCACAGAACTGTCACCAGAAAGTTAAAAAAAAGGGCAATGTCTCTGCGAGATACTTGTACTTGACATCATTAGTTATCTGTATTTTTTCAAAATGACTCTTTTTGGAATAAAAGAATGCTGCTGATGAAGTCCCGATTATACCAATTGCTTTTATGTTGGGGATGTCCTAGGGAGATCCTGCCTAATTGTCATTAGATACTAAATTGTTAAACATAACTTTGTTTCTTTGTTTTTGGAGTGTGAGGGTGGGAGTGATAACTTTAGCACAATCGCCTTTGACTTGGGGATAAGAGCATAATACACTTAGTAGAAGACCTTGTTGATAGGTTTTGGGGTTTAGTATTAAAATTGCTTTTGATAGAGACTTCTAACCGCAAATTCCACACCTTAGAATATTTTCCAGGTATCCGACTGGATCCAGAAAATCTTGCAGGCTGTTAGGTGGGGTCAATAAGGTCCAAGTTCATCATCAACAAAAGATCTTTTTTGGTTTACTTAAAACCTAATAGGATTCACACAGTAGACAGAAAACTTATCAACTACTCCGGTCCACATTAAAAGTGACAAAGTGTGGTACCCCAGCATGCTAACAACAGTTTCTTTCATTCCGCATCAACAGCGTGGATTCAGAGAGCTTAATCGGTCACTTTTTGACCACTTTTGTCAACTCCTTATGAGCTTTGCTCCCAGTGTGCTAGGCATATGTCCCCCAGCAAACCCATGGGTTTTAAGTCATTGAATGAATGACACATATAGATGTCTGTCTCTGACCCACACTTGGGGTTCCTGTGGTAGGGCCACGAACACAAGGCCTGTGCCCACTGAAAGCTGATGCACCTAAAGGAGATTCATGAGTGGGCGATGAAGCCACTGGTGGGGCAGCAGAAGAAGGCTCCGTTCCGATCCTGGACCGGATCCCAGTGGAGAGATCTCAACTATTTCCAGAGCCGTTCTAGCAGACGATCTTCTTCCCACTCCAAGTCCTCCTCTTCCAAGTTGGGTACATTGAAGAAGCTCAAGAAGAAGTCAAATATTTCTTCGGCTACACCTAGTAAGTGATATTCTTCTAAGCCTCACTCCCACGCTCCACCTGCAGAGCCGGTGGCGGGGTCCACTCCAGGCTTCCCTTCGTTCCCTGGAGCTGGAGCAACTCCTGCCCAACTTATGATGCCTTTCACTCCATCTAGGGGCCCACTGCTATCTTTGGCATGACGTACACACCACTTCGTGCACAGAGTGGGTCTACTGCAGAGCTCCTCTTCTGTAGGTTCCCAATGTTGAGAAAATATGTTGTTTTTCGTGTTACAATAATTGCACCTTTATCTTCTCCTTAGAATACTGTCCTGTTATCGTTACACCAGAATCTGCAGGAAGTTCAACATTTTTAATTTCTGGCAGTTACCACAGAAGTGCTTTGACATTATCAGAACATGTTCCTTGATCTGTGAATATCCCCTGGACTGATAAAGGAACTTATCTGTTTTGTCCCATTGTCTATCTATACCCAGTATAGGCTTCCTTACATTTCGTTGAATACACCAGAATGAACAAAGGGCGTTGTGATAATAAGGAATGTTCCACTGGGCATGAAATCGCTGACTAGAATAGGCGAAGGCACAGGCGTTCAGAAGATTGTATCGGACAAGTTTTCTGTGTGATGGTGTCATAAAGGCAATATGTGCCACTTAACTTTCTCAAGACGTGTATGGCTAGCACTAGCATTCTGTTATTCCTTCACATTAGCTAAATCTTCCTTTTGTGGGCAGTGGAGGTAGCTGTTGGTGTGTATCCTCATAGTTGATAGGACATTTTGTTAGCACACCACTGGATGGTGAATGTGTCATAGCACCAGATACTACCACAGTGTCTTGCACTGGTCATGTGGCCTCAACTGTTGTTACTGCCATAAACCCATCCAGACGGCCGATTCCCACAATGACTATACAATACAACAGTCAGTTATTTGTTTGGAAAATGTTGGGTGCAGTTTTATTAAAGAGTTGGTTTACAGCATGCCCGCCCCGCTTTTATGAGGGCCATAAATCATTATGTCATATCGTTGTTTATGAGTAATTAAAGTTGCCATATATGTTATATCTCCCCTGAGGTTAGAAGACCCTGGGTTTGTGATTCACATTGATACATTTGTGTCATACATCGCTTTGTATCTTAACAATCTTATACTTGACGATAAGTTTCCCGTTACATGCCGTTCACTCCTTTGCTTTCAATCAGTCTCACATTTTGGTCCTTTGCCGTTATTCCTTTAAGTAGGAGGGTACTTGTTTCCCTTTAGGCTTAACTTGCTACCTTGTTTAGTCCTTGTGTCCAGCTCTCCGGCGGACCCAGGCTGCGAGTGCCGTGTACCTCCCCCGACTGCCTTACCCTGCCGTGAGGTATCCCAAGGTAAGTAGCCCTGCCACCCCGCTATGTTGGGTGTGGCCTTTGTATTTCTTTATCTCTACTTTCCGCCGCCGCTACAGTCCCTTATCCTTTACCCCAGTCTGTGATGCTCTGGGTGCCAGGCGTTAGGGGTGGGCGTCCTTCTTTCTTTTTGCTGCCCGGCTGCCCTCGATATGCAATGGGTGTATCGTGCCGGGCAGCTCCTTTTAACCCCACTTTCTGGCCTCTGGGCATTTGGGGAGATTTCAGAAAATGCTTGCACCCCATTGGGCCCCTTGGGCCTTCTTGCCCCCCTTTCCGCTTCCGCACTGCGCCCCCCTTACGACAGGGCTGGAAAAGGTGGGGGTGGGGTGCTTATTTCTGTGGGGGCACTTCCGTTCCCCACCATCCTATTGTTTTTGCCGCGCCACATCGGCGCGTTTTTTGCTTGGGCCACGGCATGGTTTCCTCTCCGGCCCCCCTGAGCTCCCTATGGCCGCGGGCCTTCGCCCTAAACCCCTCCAGACCGCCCATTTCCGCAATGACTATACAATACAACAGTCAGTTATTTGTTTTAGAAATGTTGGCCGCAGTTTTATTAAAGAGTTGGTTTACAGCAGGCCCGCCCTGCTTTTATGAGGGCCATAAATCATTATGTCATATCGTTGTTTATGAGTAGTTAAAATTGCCATATATTTTATATCTCCCCGGAGGTTAGAAGACCCTGGGTTTGTGATTCACATTGATACATTTGTGTCATACATTGTTTTGTATCTTAACAGTCTTATACTTGACGATAAATTTCCCGTTACATGCCGTTCACTCCTTTGCTTTCAATCAGTCTCTCATTTTGGTCCTTTGCCGTTCTTCCTTTAAGTAGGAGGGTACTCGTTTCCCTTTAGGCTTAACTCGCCACCTTGTTTAGTCCTTGTGTCCAGCTCTCCGGCGGACCCTGGCTGCGAGTACCGTGTTTCCGAGTACCTCCCCCGACTGCCTTACCCTTCCGTGAGGTATCCCAAGGTAAGTAGCCCTGCCACCCCGCTGTGTTGGGTGTGGCCTTTGTAGTTCTTTATCCCTCCTGTCCGCCACGCCGCCTTTGGGTTACCGCTCAAGGGCGGCTCCCCCACTTTGTCCGAGTTATTCGCAGCCTGCTAGCCGTAAGACAGCCCATATGTTATTCCAGAAGACCTCCGTCCCCTGGTGGGACAGGTGTACCCCATCCTTTGCAAAGTATTCTGGTCTCTGCAGGTTGATCAGCCCATGTCTAATGCTCTCCCAGCCGTTTAGGACACTGAACTTTTTAGCTACAACGTTCAGTTTTTTTCTTGACCTATCTAAGGCGCCCGTTGAAATGGCCCCCCTCCAAATTCGTCTGGGGATGATTTCTGACCAAATCAAAGTGGCGTTGCCCAGGCGCCTTGCCGCTGATGTGAGGTTTGACCTAATGCTTTCCATCAATCTTCTCCTGCCAAGTTGCGCCAGGTCGTTTCCCCCCCAGGTGTATCATCAGCACGTCGGGTTCCGGGTGTTGGGAGGCTAGGAGATCCCCCAATCTGTCCTGGAAGTGTTCCCATTTCATGCCTGGAAAGCCAAGCCATTTTATGCTTGTCCGTTGCAGGCGTTGTCCGCTCGTGGGGCCACCCGACTCCCACCAGGTTTGGGTTCTGTGCACGAATGAGTGCCCGATCACCCTTGCCGTTCTGTGTTCACCTGTATGTTGAAAGGGACAATGAGGGTCTGGTTGTTGCAGCTAGTTCTGTTTGTCTCTAGTCTGTCTTCTGATGTAACCTTTGTAGGCCTTGGAGTTCCATCTCCCGATTGGTTTTTATGCCTGCTTCCGACATGCTGTGACACGCTGCCGTAGTTGCTGCCCCTATCCTGAAGGAGTAGGTGCTGAATTTGTTTGCGGGGAGCCCCACGCTGGTCAGTGCCCTTCGGAGTACTGCTTTGAACTGAAATATACTCGAGCAGTCCCCATTCTTATGTTTTAGGAGCGCCCCTTGCCCCTCCGGACTTAGTTTCAGGAGCTCCTGCGTGCTGCAAACTGGATATACTTCGTGGTCATCTAGGCATTTTAACTCAACCTTAGCCCCCCTCCCTAGTTAATCGGTTTTTGATTTCCTTAGTAAGATCTGCATGCTTCCTTGGCCTATCTGTACATCTTGTCTCTGGATACCAGAGTCTGTATGCCCCATTTTGGGTGGGGCCACTAGTTCACTTATCCTAAAGGCCCTGAAAAATGCCATTGGGAATGCTGCCTTGAAAAGGGTGCTTTCAAAGTTGTCCTGACATATGCTACTGAGTGCTCCCACCAGCTGTTTCAGGATATTAAATTTGATTAGGCGCCACTGGTCCCGCGTGTGGCCTTCCAGCCGGCGCCATCCCTTCATTGCTGCTCTTATGTAGTGGGAGATCGAGGGGGTCCCTGCCTGTTGTCAGTTTACTGAAATGTGATACCACTGTCAGGTGTGCTTGTGCCCAGGACTTGGTTGTATTTTGTGTGAATGCCCATTGTATGAATCGCTCCACGGCTCTCTGGGACTCTTCATGGCTCTCAAAGGACTTTAAACCTGTCACCTCTAGCACTGTGCTTGCGCATGTTGCGTAGCGCCTCGCTGTTTTGGGCGCCAGAGCGTGCTCTATTAATGTAGATAGGTCCCCTCCACCAGACCCCATAGGCTGGGAGGAAACAGTGTAATCTCCTTCTCTGCTCCCAGGGCCAGGCTCCTGAATTTCCCCATCTGGAATCGAGAGAGGGCATCGGCTTTAACGTTCACTGAGCCCTGCACATGCCTCGCTCTTATGTCTAGGTTGTTCTCGAGCTGCATAATCACCATGTATCTCAGTAATTTTAAAACAAATGCGCACTGGGATGCCCCTCTATTGATAGCGTGAACCAAGGCCTGGTTATCTGACCATAGCGTGAGTTTCATGTTTCTTAGCTGTTCCTTCCAGATTGTCAGAGCCACTGCGATGGGGAATAATTCTAATAGTGTGATGTTCTTTGTGAGGCCGCGAGTTGCCCACGACTCGGGCCACTTCTTGGCGCACCACTTGTCCTTCAATATGGCCCCAAATCCTAGGCTGCCTCCTGCATCGGTGTATAATTCAATCTGCTTGGCTGACACCCAACCTTCTCTCCATATCAGTGTGCCATTGAAATCTGCTAAGAATGCTTGCCATGTCTGCAAGTCTTGTTTTACCCCTAGGGTCAGCCTGACGTGGTGGTGTTTTTTTTCCCTAGCCCCTTAGTCAGCTGGGAAAGTCGCCTAGCAAATACCTTTCCCACGGGAATGACTCTTGGAGTGAAGTTCAGTTTCCCTATTAACTCTTGTAGTTCTCCGAGGGTGGCCTTCTGTTGGCCCAATAACCTCTTGATGTTTCTCTGGAGGTCCTTAACTTTGTCTTGTGGCATGCTGGATGTGTCTGCTTTGGAGTCCAACTATATTCCTAGAAAAACTAGCTTGGTGGTTGGGCATGTGGTTTTGTCCTCTGCCAATGGTACCCCTAGTGTAGCTGCTAGGGATTGAAAGGAATCTAGCAAATCTTGACATTCTGACCCGCTGTGTTCGCCTATGAATAGAAAATCATCCAAGTAGTGTAGCTTTCTGCCTCCTGGATGTTGTTTGTGCAGTGCCCATTCCAGGAATGTGCTACATTTTTCAAAATATGCGCAGAAAATCGAGCACCCCATGGGCAGGGCCTTGTCAAAAAATGTTTCCCCCTCGAACTTAAAACCCAGGAGGTGGTAGCTCTCGGTGTGGACGGGGAGAAGCCTGAAGGCTGATTCGATGTCTGCTTTCGCCATTAACGCGCCCTGCCCTTTTGTGCGCAATAAATCTACTGCATCATCCACTGACGCGTACCCCACTGTGCAGTGTACTGGGTCAATGCCATCACGTACTGACTGGTCTTCTGGGTAGGACAGGTGGTGATTGAGCCTAAATTTGCCTTGCTCTTTTTTGGGGGACCACTCCTAAGGGTGAAATGATTAGGCTGGGTGGGATGGGGGCCTCCAGCGGGCCCTCCACTCACCCCAGTTCTTTTTCTTTTTAAAATTTTTTCCCTTCCTACTTCTGGGTACTCAATTGCCGAGCACAGGTTCCTTGGTTCTGAAATGTGTGCCCCCAGGATATACAGTATTTTAAAGCCTTGTCCAAAGCCTTCGCATATTAATCTTGCATTTCGTTTTTTGTCGTATTTGTTTGTCAGTTGCCTAAATCTGCCTGTGTTAATGTGGGATGCTGCCAACTCCACTTTCTTCCCCAGCCAGGCTACCGTGCTGGTGTGACTATTTCTTTTTATCTTTCTCCCACTTGAGGCTGCTTCCCCCCCCCCCCCCCTCTTTTACATTCTGCTGCGGGGTGGCCCCCCCTGCATGCGGAGTACACATGTCTGAATTTGCATGCTGTGCCCCATGTACACTTGTCTTTTTCGAACATGTAGCATACTGTCGTGGGTGCCCTCCCAGCCTCTGTACCCTTCCACTGTGTCTATTGCTGCCTCTTGTGGAAGGGCTTCGCCTTATCATGTCTGCCTTTTTGGTAGCTCCGCGAAAGGGTTGCTCACCTTTGTTTGCTCAGTTCTTGGCTTCTCTTGCTAGCATCATTTTGTGCATGTACCCTGCTACATCCTCTTCATCCCATTCCATGTCTGGGTGCGCTTGCATTTTTAACCTGAAACCTTTGTCATAGTCTAGCCATGCGTCCCCTGTAAACTGTCTCTGTGCCTCGTGTATCTTAGACTCGTAGAGCCATACATCTTTTGCACAATGTGGGAATTTTCGACTATTAGACATGCCATGATTCTAAAGGCATCCAGCCAGTTATCAAAATTCCTCTCCTTCCCCACTCTGTTCCGCTCCTCCTCTCATCTTTCTTTTTGTCTACCGTGGTCAAATCTAGGCCCTCCACTTGAATTTCTAGGAGCGTGAATATGTCAATAAATTCTCTACGCCATATCCTTTCTTTTACTGCTAGTGGGATCAAGCTTGCTAGCCCAGGTGCCCTTGCCACCATGTATGGTCTCCCCAGGATCCCTCTTTTGTAAGCCTCTGGGGCCCGCCCATCAGCTGATGGGCTGCGTCGCCTGCGCGCATTCTTATCTGGGCCCTCGCCCCATACCTGGGTTGGCAGTGCTGTGGCGCTTGTGGGAGATGCCTCCTCTCCCCCCCCCGTCTGGTGATGGGCTTTGCTCACGGGTTGCTTCTGCTCTTGTTGTCTGAGACCCTTTCCCCTGGGAGCCACTGGGGGCTGGTCCTCCCTGGATTCTGTGTCCCCGGGCCCCTTGGTTTCGCGCGCTCCCCCACTCTTTGCAAATAATAAAGGCTCCATTGATTTCAAACATTCTTGGACAATCATACTGATTTGCTCACCATTCTTCGCCTTCGCCTTCTTGCTTGGACCTGGGGTCCCGGCTTCTGGGAGATCGCCTACATCTCTCTTGTCCCCTTTTTTGGTACCTTTGCTTGTGCTCCGGTGCCGCTTCTTTGACTTGTTAGGTGGTTCCTCGCTATCTTGCGCCGTGTCGCTCGCTCTGTCGCTGTCTTGCTCGTCTTCCCTTCGTCTGTTCCTGATCCTCTGATTTGCTTCAGGATCCAGTCCTTGCTGCGCGTTGTCAACGCTTCTCTCGCTGCCTTGATGATTTCCTCAATGTCGAGCTCATGATTGGCCCCGGCGTTTTCCATGTTGCCTTGCTCCCCAGCCAGTTCACAGGGTCGCGTCGCCCGACTGAGCTGTCCCCTGTTACTGTCAGGTGCTCTACGCTGGTCGCATCGCCCAAAGGGCTGTCCCCGGTTGAGTCTGCGTGTGCGGTTGCAGCCAGGTCGCGTTGCCTCACGGGCTGTCCCTGGCTGCTTGCCCCCTTGGGCTGTTACTCCAGGCCGTACTTCGCGGTATTGCTTGAGACCAGGTCGCGGGCTGGGCTGTCTCTGGCCGTCTGCTTTTTTTTTTTTTTTTGCCACCTGAACCAATCAGCCCAGGCTAGTCTGCAATGGTTGCAAAAAGAACAAGTGATGGACTGAATGCTGAACAATGTCAAACATTCACCCCCAGTGCAGAGATCTGAGCCTAAATCCATCGTTTTTTGCTGACCGTGCCATTCCAGTTTGGATCCAGCCATATGCAAATCAGTCTTGACCCTGTTCCCCATGGGAACAGTCCAGCCCGAACTGCCAGGCCAGGTCTTCCCTGGACTAGAAACAAGCATCCTGGGACCGGTTTCGGGGTTTCAAGATGGATTAAACCCAGATCTGTGACTGGGGGTGAATGTTTGATTGGTTCCGCATTCTGTCAATCATTTGTGTTTTGCTTTGCTTTTGCTGCCATAAGTGTGCCGGGTATGCCCAGACGTGGGTCCTGGGCTCACTATGCCACTGGATTCAAGCTAGTCTGGCTGATGAAGGGTGATAAGTGGGAGAATGCAACAATGTTCAACTGGGACCTCCCCTGGTACTACAAGGAGACTGAGAAGTTTGTGGTGGAATTAGGGCTGAACTGTGTCACACCAAGCCTATGGAAGCCCAGGACAATCCACAGACTAATCAGGTCCAGGGAAACCACAGAACCAGTGAGCGACCTGCCACCCGCTACAGCAACAAGGGTGTGGGGAAAATGTATCCTCCCCATCCCTGACCAACAGACACAAAGACATTGCATGGATGGCCGTGAAAGGGGGACTGCCAGTCTGGTCATTCATGCACAGCAGGGGCCTGTGCCCACACAGAGAATGCCCAAGGGGATGCCCTGCAGAGGAAACTACATACCATCTGTTCTGGGCCTGCCCTTTTGCCCAGAGACTGCAAGGAGCCTTAAAACAAGAAATGGAAACCCACATCCCATACCCATACCCAAACATCACTCACCACTCTGTGCTGTATGGGCTGTTTCCAAAGACACACTCAGTGGAGGCTATCCAAGGATGCTGGAGAATCCTCTGCTGCGTAAAGGACATCCTCTTGTATGCCAGGACCCGACTGGTGACCAACGGGGAGGTGGTGAGCAGGGGAGCGTGCCGCAGAATGGTACACAACCTGCTGAGAGATTACACAGACAAGGACAACAAGGAGCGTGAGAAGGAGGAAGAACTATAAACCCTAACCCCTCTTTCCCACTGAACTCCCCACACTGCCCCAAGAAACCAAACCCCCTTTACTACTACTTTCATATGTATACTGACTGTATTGTTAAAGTATGATTTGAAACAAAGTTGAAGTGGACTGCCCTTCCTAAGGGAAAAGGTACCACTCTTTAAAAACCTATGTATCGCCTACTTAAGCACTTAATAAAGGTTTTTGAAACTTTAAAAAAACGGTCCCAGGATGCTTGTTTCCGGTCCAGGGAGGACCTGGCCTGGCAGTTCGGGCTAGACTGTTCCCATGAGGAACAGGATCAAGACGGATTTGCATATGGCTGGGTCTAAACTGGGATGGCATGGTGAGCAAAAGAACGATGGATTAAACCCAGATCTGTTTCTGAAGGTGAATATTTGATTGGTTACGCATTCCATCCATCATTTGTATTTTAGTCTGCAATGGTTAGAAGACTTCCTTTTTTTTTTTTTTTGAGAATGCTCTGTAATGTCCTCCTGCAAAGTCTTAGGTATTAACAATGCCCTTTCTTTCTTTTCTTTTATTTTTTTTCCAGTCTTTAAGCTTTCTTTTTTTGTTGTAATTTTTTTAATTTATATATGCCCTCTTAATGTGCCCCTGCCCTGGGGGTGGGGGGGGGGGGGGGTTTGTTCCTTATGCCTGGAATCAAAACCGCCACCTCATTTTACCGGCATCCGGTTGCAACATGTGTTTTAGGGGCGTGGTGTGCCCCGTCTTGTGTCCTCCTAATCAAGAGGCCCGGGTGGCGTCCTTTGTTTCCCACGGCCCGGGTTCGAATGTTTTATTTGCTGCCGGGGGAGCGGTGCTGCCTTATAGAATTGCCGGCCCTCTCCTTATTACGGTTGCTGCCACCTCGTTATGGCTGCCCCACCCATTACTACCAGGGGCTCGCCGTGAGGGTGGAGGTGCTGCGTTGCCTGTGCCGCGCCCTTTTTCACTTGCGGCCCGGGTTCCCAATGGGAAGTCGCGGCCGGGGGCGGTGCTGGCCCCAGCGATCCACCCCAGCTCTGCCCCTGTTGACGCTGCTCCCCGCCGGCCCCCTCAGCAAATACCTGTCTCCACTGGGCGATCTCCGGACCTTCGTTGGCAGCAGGTAAGGCTGCCTGCCCGCTCCTGCGCTGTGCCTCGTGCTTGCCGTAGGTGGTGGCGCCACGGGCTCCTGCTGCTCCTCTCGCTCGTCGGACCTCCGCTGGCTGCAGGTAAGGCCGCCTGTACGCTCCTCCGCTGTTCCTTACGCTGGCCGAAGGTGTGGATGTGACGGGCTCTGCTGCTCCTCGCGCTTGCCGCAGGTGGGGTCCGCCGCTCTCGCTGGTCCCGGTGATGTCGCGAAGGTCTCCTGTGGTCCTGTTGCTCTCGTCGGTCCGCTGCTCCTGCTCGGTACTTCTTTCTTTTTGCTCCCTGGCCGCCCTCAATATGCAATGGGTGTTTCGTGCCGGGCAGCTCCTTTTAACCCCACTTTCTGCCCTTGAGGCATTTGGGGAGATTTCAAAAAATGCTTGCACCCCATTGGGCCCCTTGGGCCTTCTTTGCCCCCCCCCCCCTTTCCGCTTCCGCACTGTGCCCCCATTACGACAGGGCCGGAAAGGGTGGGGTGCTTGTTTCTGTGGGGGCCCTTCCGTTCCTCACCATCCTATTGTTTTTGCCGCGCCCGGCGCGTTTTTTTGCTCTGGGCCGTGACGTGGTTTCCGCTCCTGCCCCCCTGAGCTCCCTATGGCCGCGGGCCTTCGCCCTAATGTAGACTATTGCTGTTATTGATCTAGGATTCCTATTGTGAGAGCAGGATGAATGGCTCTAAGTTTGGTCATACATCAGTGATAGTTTGCCTATTAAATTCCATCCCCTCAAATATTCCCTTCCCTCCATGGTGCCAAGGTCATGGAACGTAGAAACCTGAATGGCAAACATAATTGGTGTTAGGCCTGATTACTGAAACCCTGATTTTTTTCTTCTTCAAGGTTTTGTTGGCAAAATATGTCTGTTCCAATTACATAATGATTTGTGTTTGTTTCCTTTGAATAAACTGGATAACACTTTACCTCTTTGTCAATAGGAATTTTCTTTGGCAAATAAATCTTCAGAAGACATGACTACACAATGGTGGAAGACACACATGACAAATGAGAGGCCACAGAATAATGAAACAATAATCTTGTAGTCTGTGTCCATACCATTTATTAGCATGAAACAACACAGAAATGTTAATCAAAAAAAGTGGAAATGAAGGAAATAAGTCTATCATGGTGGATGAAAGTATGGGAGTGGAGCCCATAACAGTTTGGAGTCCACTGAACAAAATACAACAGTCCTCTGGAAAGGCCAGTGTGTCTCAGGAATAGTCCACACAGTGAATGCTAGTCACACACTGGAATACATTAGGATTTGCCTCTCTTGGAGGTAGAGGTGGTGGTGGTGGTCTTGGTATCCCCTCATAGTGGTTCGGATGACCGTCCGCTCTGGGTTGAAGGGGGGGGGGGGGGGGGGAAACAGGTGCAGGGACTGGGGTGGGAGGGGCAGGCTCGTCATGTGTCAGGGCCTCCCTGTCTATGGCTGGCAGTGGTGGTATTGTGCTAGATGTAGAGGGTACACAGACAGGGGCAGGTGGAATAGGAAAAGCCCTTCTCACGTCGTGGTATATGTCGAACAGCAGCCCAGTCAGTGAGCTCCTATTTTCATTATCATTACGTATTTCTGAAATGAGTTCCCTCTGCACCACCTTGAGCTCAGTTACTACCTGGCCCATCACGTCTTGGGACTGTTGGACTGATCCAAAGACTTGGTCAGTGAGGTTCTGGCTGACTATGACCCCAGTGATCTCATGTGGCTGACCCACATATTTCCCTCCCACAACCCCTACCCCCACTATCCTGTGCCCTAAAAGTGGTGTGCTCATCCCTCTGCTTCCTGGCAGAACTGGAGTTGGTGTATTTTCAATTGCAGCTAGGACTGGGGGGGCACAATATTGTGAGATTTTTCCTTTGAACACAGGAAATGGAGGGAATCCACTGGCTGAGCTGTTGTTACAGTTTGGGAGGGAGGTGTCTGAGTGAGTTGAGCTGCCTGACCAGATGGACCAGGTTGCACATGATTATGCGGACTTGCAGGAGTGGTGTCCTCACTTAAGGCTTGCTCTTGGTCTGGAGTGGAAGTGTCTTGGGTGGCAGTCGCTGTTCCACTGGTCCGAGGTGAGAAGGATGCAGAGAATATGTAATTATTAATATTTAGTTAGTGCATTTTATGTGTCTTTACCTGCCAATGGGGCAACCTAAAAAAGAAAAATCTGACTGATAGACTGATTAGCCCTGGAGTGATTTTCATTGTTTAACACGTGCAGGCTGATTTAAACAGATGCCAACTCCAGTGATGATGTAGAAATGTCTTTAAATGCAAAAATGTTATTTCAGCATTGTACATTCCATGTAGTAGACTTTTAACACAACACAGTGGTGAGTAAATTAAAGTACTGGACCATTTCAAGGCCTAGCAGGCTAAAGGTCATTTGAAGCAAAGTGTGTCAACTTCAAAATGTAATTGTCATTGTTCATCATGTGGACACTGCAATGTCAATTGTGTGAGAATACTACTTTTACACGGCATGCCACATCACAATGTAGGAACTTTGGAATGCAGAGGACTATGGAATATGTGAGCATTTCCATCACTCAATGTAGTTATGAGAACTTGTCAGCATGCTTGAAAGACACAACTGACAGTTTAAACCATAGCTTGTCATGGTGACCGTGAACTGCATCATTTTTCGAGGTGTTTGCACATATGGATTTTAAGGAGGATGGAGCAACACTACACAGCACTCTAGTTTTGCAGCTACAACCCAGGGCATCATGGTAGTTATAGTCATCTGTTCACACCATAGACAAAACATTTTGGAAAAGAGTTGAACATAATCTGTTTCAATGACTATAATGACGATGAACACACATTTACAACATATACACATAAATGGGTATGATGTTAATAGGTGAGAATACCACTTATAGACATTATACCTTCCTGTTCAAATGCATGGAGGTTTGGACCTGTTTTTGAGAGAACAACATAATACATTAATAGGAAGCAAGGACTACGCAAATGCAAGGGGTGATCCATGGTGAACAACACCCAATCCAACCACATATTGCACATTGCTACAAAAGGGAGATACAACCATGATGCTAGTAATTGGTATGACAAGATATTTTAGGGAATCAGGTTTAGTTTAAACTGTTTTGATGAGGATGTTGAAGCATTCTAAACATCTGACCTAAGGGCTGAACTCCATTTGGGATTGTGTAGGCATTGCTAAGTGCAATTTACCAGTCTCCTCTCCACCGGGGTTTCCAGTCAAGCCTTCAGAATGCAGGATCTTGCAAGACCTTCTCCCAGGGAAATAGTTGTAAACTGGGGCTAGGCAAACCACCACCAGTCCTCTGGGCGTCCAGGTGATGCTTGGAGGCCAGGGAACGGACCTTCCCCCGCAGGTCGTTCCACCTCTTCCTGGTCTCCTCCTGTGTGTGCAAATTGTTAGCAACAGCATTCACTCTGTCCACTATTCTGGACCACATTTGCCTTTTCTGGGAAATGGTACTATTTTGTTTTTGTGCTCCAAACAATTGTGGCTCTACTCTAATAATTTCATCCACCATGACAGTCAGCTCTCCCTCTGTTAAAGGGGGATTTCTCGTCACTGCCACTGTGGATTTTAATAACTAAAAAAAATGTTTAGCAGTCAACTAAATTTGTGTAATGAAATTAAGTAAAATTGTACATAAAACAACACGGGGAGAGGAAAACAAAAACCAAAAACCTGTCTCCTAGCTGGAAATATTGGGCACCTGAATAGTCTGCTGCACTGTAATGGCAAAAGAACATGGTCTGGAATGAAGTGTGTTTTATAGTGTGTTTTGCAGATGTTTTCAATTATCCAATATACAAGTGTGGCCTACTTGCCTCCAACCAATGGCCACAGCTGTGGTACTATACTGGTCCCGGCACAGACTTCCGCTGTACTAGGCCTGCCTCTGAAACACCGCCAGCACAACCGTGTTGCACCAGGCATAGGCTTAGTAGGATGCCGCTGTCAAGATAGTGGGCTTACTTGGCAGCATTGGAGTTTGCTGTGTCGGCTGCCGGATGCAGCTGGCAAAACGGTGTACGCTGCGTTGTGGTGGTCTTTTGCTTACGGCGAGCGGTAGACCACTGCCCCGATGGTCTTTTCGGGCCACTGGCTTTACTCTTTTCGGGCCTGCCGCTGACACGGTTTGGGGGTAATACCGCCAAGATCTAAATCAGGCCCAAAGTCTACAAAAGCACTGCTATATATCATTTTTTTTTAAAATCACACATTTGTGTGTTAATTTGATTGACTGAGGATTGAAAAGCATCATGCTGTAGTCAAAACATGTTTTTTTTTTTTTTTATAAACTTCTTCGTAGAAATTACAATGCAACATTAACCATAGTAGTTCTAGCCCAGGACACTGATATACTATATCTGCCACATAAATGGTAATCCTGTAACATGGTTCTATAATGTTCTGTTTATATTTAAATAAACCATGAGAGTTGTCGTGTAAAGGTAGGACAATAAGACCCCTCAGCCATCTCCCAGATCTGTAGCGCAAGGCCACTGGAAAAAAACTTTCTGTCCAAGAACTGGGCAGGAACTAAGAGGAGAGGAACATTCTTCCCGCAGAAGTCGAGCGCAAGAGGCAAGCTGCTTCTGAAGTAGAAGACAAATGCACAAGAGAGTGCTTCTGCAATAAAAAATGGTCAGAACAATACATGAAAGTGTGACCATTCAACAAACACAACACAACAACTTGCAACGAAGACAAGACACACATCTACATGTCTTAGGATCCTGTCATTCTTCTGACAGCAAGTACAATTGGTACCATAACAGTGGCTGGCAGGAGAGTCCAATGCCTAGTGTGGTTTGTGGTTGGGAGACCTGTGACAACAGATATCCACTTGCATGCTACAGAGGGTATTAAAAGTGAAGACAACACTCCCAGAGCAGACAATAGCGCTTCCCTACTGTAAAAAGGATTGGCATAAATACAAGTAGATGTGTTTGCAGCATCTGGCATTGCTACCTTACAAAGTACTTAGAGCTGTAGGCAAAATTACAACAACCGCCAGCAAAAAGAGACACACGTGACGAACGATTCAAATCAAAGCTTATTCTAGAATGTGCAATTCACAATCCCACAATAAAATGGCAACGAAGACAAGACACACATCTACATGCCTTAGGATCCTGTCATTCTTCTGACAGCAAGTACAATTGGTACCATAACCATTTTGTTCAGCTCTTTAACATAAAATGTTTTTAAAGAGCTGAACAAAATGATCTAAAGAACATATGTTTTAGTGCTTGCATCAGAAAAAGCGATGTGTATGCACATGAAACACTTAACTTACAAAACATTGTTAACAATAAATTGTTGGTGATAAAAAAAAGCTCATAGAGGCGGGGGAGTGGTAACTATGGACTGCACTTGACACATTGATAAAAACAACACTGTGTTTTGAAAAAAAAATCTCCCCCCTACCCTCCTCCGCAGAAACCGTTTATTATCCTTTCCATGTGAAACGGGCGGGGCATTGGGGGTGACGAGCTGAGGGGAGTGCACTGTGCACTCCCCTCAGAGCGCAGGTGTTCTTGGCTGGCCGTCATGGGCCGGCCAAACACACATGCACAAAGGGCTCTCTCCAGCCCACCAACACGGCTGCTGGGCTGGAGAGAGCCAGCACAGGCTCGCCATCTATCTGGGAGCGCCCTGGCTGGGCGCTCCCAGCCAGTCCTGATGCCGCTGTGAGTAGTGTCAGGATTGGCCGCTGGGCAGGCTGGGGGCCTGTCTCTGCAGCAGCAATGGAAGAGGGGCGGTAGGGGAGCAAAGCAGGTAAGTGATTAAAAAAAAAAATTATTAATTTTCTCCTGTGCCCCTCCGCACCCCTCGCACCCCTGCACCCCTCCCCATCTAAGCCCCGCAAGCTGCTCCTGCTAATCATACCATCCCTATTAAAGGACAAGACAGATCGCATTAAGTACAATATGGGGACACAAAGTCATTTGACTGAACTTTGAATAGAACGTTCCTCCCCTTCACCTGTATTGCCTTTTGCTTTGTCTAGGTTTTTATTAAAAGCATGGAAAATTGGAACCGACTTTCATCCAAATTATTTGACTGAGGACCTTATTCAGCTATGCTGTGGCTTTAACCTGAATTTTAATCGCTGTTATGCTTGTATTTGTGAGTGAGTGGTTGTGCGAGTGCTTGTATGAGTGAATGAGTGGATATGTGAGTGGCTCTATGGCTGAATGAGTGGTTGTGTGAGTACTTGTATGGGTCTGCGAATGGGTCTGTGAGTGGTTGTGTGGGTGCGTGAGTGGGTGTATGAGAGGTTGTATACAGTGTGAGTGGGTGTGTTAGTGCTTCTGTGGATGATGTCATCAGTGATGTCATTTGAGATGTCATCAGTGATGTCAATGACTATGTCATGAGTAATGTAATATGTGAGGTCATAAGCAGCGCATTGCGGGTGTGAGTTATAGTTAGCTCAGGTAACTCAACTGCTGAATTTCACTGGTTTTGTACAGGTGAAATGAGAGCCTAACTATAACGTACCTTTAACCTTTGTTTTTTTTCAGTGAATTTCCAAGTTTAAAAAAAATTATATTTCCTAACTATAACACCCATGTAACCTTTGTTTTTTCAGTGAATTTCTACTTTTTTTAACATAAAGTAATTTTAATAGCTATATGTTAATCCAACCACTGCCACACAGGCAGTGCTCAGCGGTGGTTAGCCACAGGGTCTGTCCTGAGGCCAGGCCCTGAAACCATCCCCCTATAACCACCCAACCCCGTGCCACGCATGGCCTTCGACCATGCACTGCGGGTGTCGGCCGCAGGGCCTGTATCTCAGGGTCTGAGAATAGGTGTGAGAGGGGGTGTCTGGGTGTGAGAGTGGGTTAGTAAGGGTCTGCCTGGGTGTGAGAGTGGATGTGAGAGGGTCTATGTGGGTATAAGAGTGTCTGTCTTGGTGTGAGAGTGTGAGTTGGTGTGCGTCTGAGTGGGTGTGTGCATGTATGTGTGACAGTCTGAGCAGGTCTGTGAGTGGGTGTATGAATGTGTGAGCGGGTCTGTGAGTGGGTGCATGAGTGTCTATGTGGATTTGCGAGTGATTGTGTATCTGTGAGTGGGTCTGTGAGTGAGTGTCTGAATGGGTCTGTGAGTGGGTGCGTGAGTTCTTGAGTGGGTCTGTGAATGTGTGAGCCTCTGAGTGGGTCTATAAGTGGATGCGTGAAGCTTTGAGTGGATCTGTGAGTGGGTGCGTGAGTCTCTGAGTGGGTGCGTGAGAGTCTAAGTGGATCTGTGAGTGGGTGGGTGAGTGAGTGGGTCTGTGAATGGGTGCATGAATGTGTGAGTAGATCTGTGAGGGAGTGCATGAGTCACTGAGTGGGTCTGTGAGTGGGTTTGTGAGTCTCTGAATAGGTCTGTGAGTGCACGAGACTTTGAGTGGGTTTGTGAATAAGTGCATGAGTGTCTAAGTGGGTCTGTGAGTGGGTTCATGAGTGTCTGAGTAGGTCTGTGAGTGGTATATGAGTTTCTGAGTGCATCTCTGAGTTGCATGAGCCGGAGAAGGTCTGTGAGTGGGTGCATGAATGTCAGTGTGGCTCTGTGAATGGGTATGTGCAGGTCTGAGTGGGTCTGTGAGTGGGTGCATGAGGGTCTGAGTGGGTCTGTGGCTGAGTGCATCAGTGTCTGACATCACTGTCTGAGTGAGTATGTGACTGGGTGCATGAGGGTTTTAGTGGGTCTGTGAATGGGTGCATTAGTGTCTGAGTGGGTCTATGAGTAAGTGTGTCAGTGTCTGAGTGGCTCTCTGAGTGGGTGCGTGAGGGTCTGAGTGGGTCTGTAAGGGGGTGCGTGAGGGTCTGAGTGCTTCTATGAGTGAATTTTTATTTTGGCGTTATTCACAAATTCGTAGTGACGTTACACCGGGGGCCACGCTGATCATTGCAACGTATTTGCAAATATTGGCCGGCGTGGGAAAAAAATATTTTTGAGGACACAATTTCACCTTCAAAGATCCCTATATCTCCAACCTGACCTCTTATGCCACTTTTCATTTTATATTTTAGCCCCAGGGACCATGTCTCATTATCTGAAATGGCAGCTGCAACTTTCTAGTCAGGTTGCAGCCAGCTAATCACAGCATTCCTGTGGGTGCACGCATTTACGAATACAGTGCGATTGTCGTGAAAACATTTTTTTTTTCACACAAATTTTATTGTATTTTTTTGTTAACCATAATAACAGTACAGTAGTCCATAGTGATCTAATCTCATGCAGTGCTCATAACAAATACAAAGTTATGTATTTTGTACTCCATGAGCTCCTTTTTATCCTGGTGACCAACTGTCTGAAACTCCCACCAACTCCCACTAACGTCCCCAACAAGCAAGAGCAGTTCCCGGTCTCTTATAATTCTCCTTACAATCACTCTTGCGAATACCAGCACATCTTCGGTGGGGTCTTTTAGGAGATATGGGCCAGTCACGGCTAGTCTGTGCTTTATAGTTGTTACTAGGTTATTTCATGTTGTCGTGTATGTGAACTATATTACGAACATATGTAACTTTAAGAGTATATGTCTGTATCTCCCTGTGCATGTGATCTAAATTCCCACTCCAAGAAGATACAGGTTTGCCTAACCTCCTATATACCTCTCTATGCAGTGCCTCACTTTCAGCCTGGCCCCATTCCATCAGTTCTAATTTCCACTGTGCTATCTGGTGGGGGGGGATGGGACGGGGGGGCAACAGGTGACTTCTAGCGGCGCGTGATAGCCCGTCACGCCAGAATTAGCGCCAAGTCAGCAAAACGCATGGTCACTCCAGTCTTTCGTGTTATAGAGTATAAACTTAGGATACAAGCACCTGGTGTCGTCCAGTAATCATGTTTTGCTACCCCCTTGGGTATTTGTGCTATTTCCACCCAATATGTGTGTAACCATGTACAACTCCAAAGCATGTGTAATAAGTCTGCGTCCATTTGTTGGCAACAGGGACAGCTCACTCCTGCACCTGGGTTTATTTTATGGATATATATTTTATTGATATTATGTGGGGTAAGGTATGCCCTGTGAAGTACAGAGAATTGTATAAATTTAAATCTGGAGTTTCTGGATATAATTTGGGGGGGTTTTCGCAGTCTCTTCCATTCTGCGTCCTATAATATATGGTTGAGATTTGTGTCCCATCTTTGACAGAGTGTTTGTAACGCTATTCCTAAGTGTGCTCCTAGGCCACTATACAGCCATCGAATTAGGTGTGTACCTTAACCTACCATGTGCAACGCACTGAGGAACTCAAATGTCATAGGTTCAATACCATCAGGTGCCCAGTGCTGACGGACATATCGAATTAAGCCTACATGGATTAGGAACAGTGTACCTGGCAAGCCATATGCCTGTACAAAGTTCAAGTGAGGCATCAGTGCACCGTCTTTGAATAGCTTGGAAACAGTCTTAGTTTTTGACTGCTCCCAGGGCTGTAACCTCTGTGATGCCATTGCCAGTGGAATCCCTCTTAATGGTATATGAGGAGCATAAGGAATTGAAGTCTGTGTGTATCGTTGGGACATCAGCAAGTATGCCAAGGCTACTCGTAACAGAATGGGGACCTGGCTCGGTATGGCTGTATTAGGGCATAACAGCTAATGTAATTGCCCATTTTGTATCTGTGCTGGTGTATAGCCTGTTTCATGTCAATCGTAGCCTGCCAGTCAATACGCTAACCACTGCAGTTGCGCTGCTATACCATATGCTTTGAGGTCTGGCGCACTCATTCCCCCTTCCAACACTGGCAGCTGCAATTTTTTCAAACTTATTCTGCAACACCAGGATCCCCATATCAACCCAGTCAATAAAGTATTTAAGGCAGTAAACACTGTGGCCGGAACCACCACTGGTAGATTATCGAAATAATATAGTAATCTCAGGAGGAGGACCATTTTGGCCAGCGCCAGTCTACCTGTCACTGAAAGGGGCAATGTAATCCAGAAGGCTATTTGTGTCTTATGGAATTAATCTCCCTTTGCAAGTTACCATCTAAGATATCATGTAGATTTCTATATATATTGACCCCTAAATAGCGAAACGCCTGGGTTGCCACTGCGATCCGGTCGTCTCCCAGCGCTAGTGTCTGCCAGTCCAAGAGAGGCTGAAATGCAAAAGCACACGATTTTGCAGCATTTAATTTCAGAACCGAGAGTCTGCTGAATCCAATCAGCTCATCCGCTAGTTGGGTCATATCTCGTTGTATATCTCAGACGTATACTATCATGTCATCTGCGTAGAGAGAGAGGTAGCCTGCACTTCGCCTCTAAATGGGACCCCCTAGCCGGTGCGCTCTCAATAATTGTGCTAGGGGTTCAATTGCCATTACAAATAATAATGGCGATAAGGGACAGCCCTGACGCTTGTCCCGGCAGATGTTATACGGTTCTGAGATGCATTTCCCTGTTTTTGCCCTTGCCGCAGGTAGCAAGTATAGTAGTCGCACCCATTTAATGTAGGAGGCTGACACTCCGTAGTGGGTAACTGTGGATAACAGGAACTCCCAGCTCAGCGTGTCAAAGGCATGGCATATATCTAAGGATAGGCAGCCTGCGTGTGGGTGTTTTTCACGCGAACTATGCATAAGGTGGAATAAGTGTGTATATTGAGCAAAGTGTTACGGTTTGGTTCGAAGCCGTTTTGGTTGGTATGCATTATTTGGGGTACGTGTGGAAGAAGTCACTTTGCTAGGATTTTGCATAAACATTTTGTATTCTGTATTCAGGAGAGACAGAAGTCTGTACGAAGTCAACTCAAGTGGTGGTTTATTTGGTTTCAGTACAGATGTAACCACAACTTGCCGTGTTGTGGGGGGCAATTGTCCCACCTGTAGTGAGTGATTATATAATTTCAACTGCTGTGGAGCTAGTTTGTGGATATATATATTATAAAATTCAACAGGCAATCCAGTGGATCCTGGCGTATTCTTATGTGACATATCTCAAACTGCACCTTTGATTTCTTCCACTGTAAGGTCAGCTCCCAACTCCTTGTGAACCTGTGGTGTTATCTGGGGTAGGTAAGCCTTATTCAGGTATTCTATCAGGAGTGTGTCAGGAGGTGATGTAGGGCTGTTTAAAGATCAGCATAAAAGTCTCGAAACACCGTATTTATACCCAGTTGCGTACTTACCATTCCTTGTGTTTTGGAGTGAATGGCGAGAATTGGGTTTGGGGGCGGAGTGGGGAGTATTAATCGCACCAGTAGTGCACTGGGTTTGTCTGCTTCATTGTGCATTCGTTGTATATATACCTTGTAATCAATTAATCTTAAGCACTGTAGGTGCTCCACATGTACCATTCTAGTCTCCTGCAATGTCACCGGATCTGCCTCCCCCTGGCAGCCACCTGCTCAGCACTAGCCATTGATGTTTCTACTTCTTTCAGGGCTCGCATTATTTCGTTACGCACACCTACGAACTTGCCAATGTATGCCCCCTGAATCACCACTTTGAAAGCTTCCCATTCATGTATTAACGAGGTTGCCGTTCCTGTATTTTCTAAAAAATAATTATGTATAGTCTGTGATAGCGTTTTCCGAAAGGGTGTTTGTTCTAAATAAGTAGGTGTTGGGATTCTACCCCATTGCAGCGTCAGTTCTAGGGTGTTGTGGTCAGATAAAGTGTTAGCGATATAGGTGGAGTGAGTTACAGTAGGTAGCAGCCGCAGGGAGCACATAAATCTGTCTATGCCTGTATGTAACTTGTGGGGATATGAGTAAAAAGAGTTTTCACATAGTCCTAGATTTCTGGCGCACCAGGAATCTACTAGGGACCAACCCTATACCCACTGTTGTAGGGGCATTGCTCGCCTTGTCATTGCTGTACCAGGTAGTGGGGGTTGGGGGCGGACCAGGGTCATATCCAGTACTGTATTAAAATCTCCCCCTAGTAGCCATGGGCAGTGCTCCCAGTCGCTAAGTATCACTGTTAAACGTTCCCAAAAGGTATTTTGGTCCGTGTTTGGAACATAAATATAACCCAGGACCACTGGGTCCCCATCCTGTTTGCCCTTGACTAATACATATCTATCCTGTGTATCGATATGTGTGACTTGAGCCTCGAAGGGAACCCTGGGCCTAATCCAAATAGCAGTGCCTCTAGCGTATCTGAGTATGATATATTAAACAACTGTTCCCTCCATCTCTTCTGCAAGCGAAGCGCCTCTGATGCGAGCAAATGTGTTTCTTGGAGGAATACTATCTGCGCCTGTCTTATATGTAATTGAGCTAGTATTCTATGCCTCTTATGTAATATGCCTAGGCCACTGACATTCCAGGTCAGGATTGTATAAGAAGCCATTTCCGCTTGTGCCGTGTCGTGTGTGGCAATGCGCTGTTGTAAAACAATTTATACAATAGTTTTTGCTGATATATTGTGACAAGGAAACCTGCTACTTGTTGTAAACTTTGAAAAACTAAATACTCAGTCCAGCGCCATGCAGTCGTTTGGCCAAACTTTTTAGGGAAGAAAAAACATATGTACCACAAACCACGTGTGCCTACGCTTGTGTGGGGAACAGAAGCTATTGTATAAAGTTACTGTTCGTTTGCTGCTGATAGCAACTTAGACCCGGCCCGGTCCACCATATATATATAGATATATATACTGTGCTGAAGTGTCTCCTGGTAAATATACAACTATAATATATGAACAATGATCTACCCGCTATGCATTACCCTCAGCCCCAGCAGAGCCTCTTTTCAAGGGGTGTGAGAGCTACTCCCATTTTTAGTAAATCTGAGCAGTTCGGTCTAATAGGTATATGCAACTAAAGATCGCGTGCCAACTGTGGAGTTATAGAGGTAAACAGGGCCATGCTCCCCACTGAATCAGAGTCAGAGCCACCCTCCGGTGATGTGTCCGCGTTGTCTTGAGCCGTACCATCGCGCAGCTATGAAGCTGACGAAGTGCCTCTAGGTGGCCCAGCAGAGCCTGCTGTGAGGAGGGCAGAAGTCCACCAGCCCTCTCGGAAGCTCTGGTTGGTTGGGGCCGCAGTCGGCGTCCCCTCCTCTGGGGTCTCGGGAGCTCTCAGGCCTCTCCACTGGGTTTGTTGAAATCAGGAAAGGTGGTATCAAGCCATGCACGCGCCATGTCTGGCGAGTCAAAAAAGATGACTTGTCACGCTGAATGCGTAATCTTGCCAGGAATAGCAATGCATAAGTAACTCTAACAGTTCTCAAATCACTTTTGATGGCTTGGAAAGTGGCTCGTCTCCTTTGTACTGCTGCTGTATAATCTGAAAACGATGAGATTTTTGCGTTGTGGAACTGAATTGGCGCCTTTACTCAGGCGGTTCCCACAGCATATCTCGGTCACAATAATTAAAATATTTGTGACAATGGGGCAGGGCATCCAGACCAGGTTTTTTCATTGGTACTATGTGGGCTCTTTCCACTAGAAATATATCTGAGAGTCTCTCCTGGGCTACCACCATCCGAAGCCAGTTCTCAATGTACTGTGTTGGCGCATGCCCTTCCGTTCCATCCCGGAGCCCCAGGATGCGAACATTGTTCTGATGGGCACGCCCTTCAGGGTCCTCAGCCCTTTCCCACAGGAGCTCCATCGGTTGTGTTATCTTTTTGATCTCTGTATCCTGGGACTAGCTGGCTGGCTCTAAGATGGCAAGTTTGACCTCATTGCTTTTGACTCTGTCCACTAACCTATGGTGTTCATCTTTAATGAAGGACACTTCTGTGGTAAGAGCTTCTAGTTTCTGTTCGATAGCCAGTCGGGACTCCCGAATATCCCGAACAATCAGGTCTAATTTGGCCTGGGGCGGCTCCTGTGCCATGGGGGGGATACAGGACAGGGAAACTTGAGTCATGGAATCACCAGAAGATGACGAACAGGAGGGCACTTGGGAACTCTTGACATCAGGTTTTGCTTTAGATTTCCTCATCTTTGCTACAGCGAAATCCCCGGATGGCATATGCTATTTATTGTTTATAAGTGCCACCACCAACAGTGGGCACCGGTCACTGCTGCAGAAGATTGGTGGAGTCGAGGAACCGGTGCGCAATCCCCCACTCGCCACATCTAGTAACCACCCTACTAGTTTTCGTGATTTCACAGGAAGTAGACGCTTTAATCAATATACACCACCTGTTGTATTTTCTCAGATATAGTTACCGGCATCACACCACTCCGTATCTAGCCCTGAGGAATACTCTCTAGATCGTAAGCCACGCTGCCTACCATCACAACCGTGCTCTGGTCTGCATGAGCCTTGGTGCTAAAATGGAATGCGTCCTTTGTAACTTCAACTTCTTCTGCACCTGTGCCCTGCACCACTCTGCCGACAAAGCCGTTGGCCCCTTATCCCCAAGGGGCCCAACCACGCCTCTCTGAGAAATGATCAAATCCGCAGGTCAGCATTGTGGATCACAGCCGGGGACTTCACGTATCCCATCAGAGGCGAGGAGCGGGCACTGGACTCCTCTGATAGTCCACCTGCTCCCACTCACCTCTGATCCTCTAAGGGGGTTCTAGGCCCGATGCAGTCCTGCGCGGGGTATAGCAGTGGCAGGCACTGCAGCAACTCAGATTCCAGTACACCAGTGGCCTTATCCGCCCAGTCAGTGGTTGAGGGGTGTTGGACCGGCCTCTGCACCCAGACGACCTTGCCCCAGCCAGCGGTGGGTCAGGAGCGTGTCCCGGGGCCCAGGAACATCAGCGGCCCGCCCGCTCCCACTCACCCTCCACCCACTACGCGTCTGATGTTGCGCTCCGGACAGCGTCTCCACCTCCATGCAGCCAGGAGGCACTGCCGGTCACTCCATGGCCTCCAGTTCCAACAGCCCCCCTGTGTGGATGTGAGGAGCAGATCGGCAGCCATCGCAAATTGTATGGTTCGCCCGCTCCCACTCACCTCTGCTCGATTCCTGGGCTCCAGTCCCCCCCAGCATCGATCGCTCATGCTCAGATCAGCACAGTTTCTCGTAGGCGGCAGGGCAGCAGCGAAGAGCTGTGCGGCCCACCAGGCCCACCAGACCCAGGCTGCCTCTTGTCCCTCTTTTGCTGTTCAGCCCTCAGCAGCTATTTTTGTAGCATTCTCGGTTCGGTTTGATCATTTCTTCAGTTTATGCAGACAGCACTTTACTGGCACTGAAGGATTATTACAGATTAACTGGGGCCAGTCAAGGAGCTCCTCTGCTACACGTCCGCCATCTTGGGTGGATAGCCACGCCCCCATCGCCATGAAAACATTACGACAAATCCACGGCCCTAGATATGCAAATGTATTTCCCCTTCAATTTCTCAAAAACTACTAGACGGATTTACACCAAATAATAAAAAGAGTAATCTGCATACCGAAGCCTACCTTTCTGCCAAATTTGCTGTAATTCCATTCAGTGGTTCAGCCTGTAGTCGTGTTCAAAACTCCTATGGGAATTAACATGGGAAACTCACGTTTTTTTTACTCCCCCCTTTTTCTTGGCCCCCGCTTGATGGATCATCTCGAAATGTTCCATGCGCAACAAGGCTCACCAGCACACTCTTTTTTGAAAAACTTCATGAAGATCCAGCAAACGGAAATATATATATAAAAGAATTCAGCACAAGAATGCACTTATGAATACAAAACATTATTTTGAAGGATAATAAATAATGCTTTAGGTTATAAATTATACTCTAAACCATTCATTTTATCAATCCATATGGTTAGTCAATTCTTTTAGTTTTCCAACAGTGAATACTTACTATTAGTGCCACAAGTGCCAGTTTCCATATTCCATGATAAAAGTCACATAAGACATAACATATTTTCCCTCATTTAGAATGGAAGACCATTGAATCACGTCCTTTCTTCAACAGTGGCGCTATGTACTTGGTGCCATAGAAACCTATGGACAGTCCTTGTTGCTGACTGGTATGCAGCGGTGGCTCCTCTGTTACGGCAGAGGAGGTTGCCCCCTCCGCCAGCAGCAGAAGCTGCAAAACCTTTAACAAACAAAACAATATTAAACCTTGTTTATTATTGTTTAGTTTGTTGAAGGGGCCGGGCCACAGGGGGTGACGAGCAGTGAGGGGAGTGCACTGTGCACTCCTCTCAGTGCGCATGTATGTTTGGCCGGCTGTCTCGGGCCGGCCAAACACACATGCGCAGTAGGGTCTCTCCAGCCCAGCAGCACAGTTGCCGGGCTGGAGAGAGCATGCATAGGCTCCAATTCTGCTTGCGAACGCCCTGGCTGGGTGCTCCCATCCAATCCTGATCCTGCTCTGAGCAGCATCAGGATTGGCCGCAGGGCAGGCATGGAGCTTGTGCCTGCCTGCAGCAACAGGAGAAAGAGTATCAGGTAAGTTTTTATTTTGTATCTTTTATACTAGTTTAAATCTTTTGAAAATGTCGGTATAATATATATTGCTTCTACAGTGGTTATTATTTATTCTGCTTTATGTTTTTTATACCTTCAGATATATGTTTATCGATTTTATCCCCTGATGATGTGTTTAGCCTGAAACATGTAGAGATGAATTATATTTGTTTCCATGATATCTACAATAAATTAATCCAAAGCAAAGGAGAAAAACTATACTTTAAAATTAATCAAAGGAGTAAACCAAAAGGAAGTATTATGAGTCATACATTTTTTATAAAAAATATACACTTTGCTGAAGTCAGAACATGAATCACTAGAGGGTGTCCCCATTGTACTTAGATATGCAGAATCCTCCCAAGGGATCGCCGGAATGTTTTGCTTGATGTTCAATGTTTTCATCGACAGAGAGCGGACAAAGCAGCAAGCACATTGTAAACCGCTAAAACACTACGGGAGTGCAGAATTTGAATAATTCTAGAATTAAAAGATGCGCCTGGAGCTGCTACCATCATTGTCTTGCGGTGTGCATAGAGCTAAGGGAATTGTGCAGGAGCAGGAATAGAGCAGCTTGTGTGCCAGGTCAACAGCCAACATCTGGCCAGAGAAAGAGTTGTGCAGCTACATGATTGTCCCTTCGAGCTTTCCTGAAAGAGGCTACCTTATCAACAAAAAGGGTATGCATAGTACTGCGAAGTCTCAGAAATGGCAGCTATCTTTGGGCCAGATATAAACTGCAGCTTCTGATTGATCTAATAGGGCATGAGGGTTGACTCCTAATCTGGACGGTCTCCAGAACCAAGAAGGAGACATACAAAATGCTGAAAGGACTTTATGCACATTTAAACCCCAAGAGGAATGAGGACCACGAGCTTCACATTTTTCATGCATTTCAATTCGACATACCGCAAGCGAGGCAAATCTATGTAAACTTTTATAGCAAGATTGGAAAACCTGGTTCAATATTGCACCTTCGATACCTTCACAAAAGAAGATGCAACTCCACTGGTACCCAGGCTACTTGAAAGGTCAGTTCCACTAACGTGAAATCAAAAATTGTAATTCTTGAGATTGCCCAAACAGAGGAGCTGTTGAGAGACAAAGAATAACACTTGGATGCAAAGCGTAAGGGATATTTTGCACACCGTTTGAAAAACGTGAGTGAATGAGAAATCCTGAAGGAAGTGCAAAGCCGAAAAAAGGTTCTAAAGAACCGTGATTGGTCACCAAAAGTCATTACTAATCAGGAAATGGCAGGCAACCCAATAATCACGTGCACATTCCAGAGGAGAATAGTGAAGCAGAGACTTGTATAAGAAGGCACCGTGCTGATGGAGCAGTGAATGCATCCTGGAGCCATATGGAACATGGGGTGACTAGCCTCACAAACACCTCTGTCACGATACCCCCGCACTACCCCCTTTAAGACACATCAGATCAAGAGAACAGTGCACCACATTTATTTGGATCAACAGAATCACTAGTTGCACAAAAGTGAAGAAAACCTCGATAAGGAAAATCACCTCAAGTGTTATCAGCTCCAGGTGGCATATCTTAGTATTCCACTGGACCAACTCAGTTACCATTAACACCCTAAAGTACCACTTCTGCAGGAGCCACACAAGAACTTGAGCATCACACCATCTTCAGCAACAAATGACTTAGTCAACTCAATGTCCACAGGACCAAATACAGGGAAGGAGACAAAAAAGTGTTCACTTCATGAAATGGGGTAATGGGTAGTCTCTCTTTATGGTTGTAATTATCATGTGCTGAGGATGACAATAGCACCCTGCCACCAGTCCCTAGGTCCACAGCAAGGGCACTGGATATCAGCTTCTGTATGAGGATAAGACAAGAAGTGAGAAGAGAGGACCATGCATTCTAGAGAAGGCTAGTGCAGGAAATGCATGGGCGGAGACCGGCTCCCCCAGAAGGAGTGAAAATGTATAAGCAAGGGTTCCTATAATGAAGATTAGGGTAGCAAAGTAGCTGTGAGAGTGTCCTTTATTCATCTAACATACACAACACAACAACTGGAGGCTAAGTGGTTTCTAAATATCACCAAACTGAATCTGGCCACAGAAGCCTGTAGTAATATTTCTGGGTAAATACATAACTAAAATGGCCCTCTTTTTCCAGTTTCCTGAATGTGGGCTTTACACCCACACACACCACCTACCCCAAAGTTGGCTGCTTTAAAGTGCAGAAACATAGGCAAACAGTAGTGTTTTCCAAGCATACTGACCCATTTTCTATAATTAAGCATTCCGCTGTTTATATTTACTTTAATAAATATAGAGATACATCTAGAAAATGAGTTGGTTTGCTGTCTGAATTTAATTTGAAAAAACAGAATTCTCCTGAGCTATATGCCTGATTGGGGCTGATTCTTAGTCCATTTATGCGATGGTGCTTCAGTCCTGTCAGATTGGAGCAGTTCCTATTTCTTTAGAGCACATTATTGGCACATTTAGCATAGGGAATTGAGTATGGCCCCAGTACCACGTGTTAAGTAGATATCTAGCAACGGGGAGTTAATAAGAGCCTGATGTTTACCACTAGAGATACTGTAGGATTCGGACATCTTACTAGCAGTAACTGGAGCATTGGAGCATTTTACAAGCTTGGTTACTGTAATCTAGAACATGCAGTCCTGCTAAATGCAGTGCTTAATTTGTGCTTGTTGTTTCCGGTGCGGAGCTCCAGCACTTATTTCTGAGGGCCGGCACTTAGTTTTCTGTCTCAAACATTTGCTGCGAGCAAAAGACACATGAGAAAGACGGAGAAAGAGAAAAACGAAAAAGCGTCAGAAAGGGGAAAAGCAGGAAGCTGACAGAGTGAGCTGAAGGGGCAGAGAGTGGCTATAAATGGACTGAAGAGGCCCGAGGTGGCTTCAGCATTACGCTGCCTCAGTATTATGTGCTGGCACTTTTAATTGCAGCAGGCACTTGTTTAAGAGGAGGGCTTAGGGCACCGGCACCTTTTTATTTAAAAATTAAGCACAGGCTAAATGTCACGCATCTAGCATTAGTATAACACATTTACTGTCATTTTCCTGCATACCACAATGCCTGAGATTGTCACGCAAGTCCTTAAATGCGGTAAAACCACCTTCATCCAGTTTTTCACTTTGCTAAGTAAGTTCCGAGTAGTGTTTATCAAAGGACACACGGTGGCGCTGGTGTACAAATGGAGGTATAGGATTCTCGATATATTACGATATTTATATGGTTCCCTCGTCTTCATCACTCGATTTTGCTTGCAAGAAAGTGTCACTCATAGTCGTTGAAATGTCACTCATAATTACACTGAAATTTTCAAAATGTCACACATAGCGATATGAATCCTTGGCAGATATGAACATGGATACTAATGGAGTTAATATCAGGGGTGTAATTCAAGCCTATGTTTCCCCTGCGGCGCAGGTGGTGTCTGACCCTTCAGGAGCCCCACTCATCCCAAGACCAATGGATAGCTGCGAGATATGGAAGACTCAGGCCCTCCCTTCACATTCTGAAGGGGTTGCCCATCATTTATTTTCGTTGTGGCATTGGTTACTATAGTTACTATATTAAAAAAGGCAACATTAAGTCGCACAGTTCCGGCGGGGAAGAGATAACTATGAGTACATTTACCACAGGACAGGAGTATGATCACTAATACTTATTGAAGGATAGGGAGATTATTAATGGTGCAATAATCATGTGGTCACACGTGACTTCTAGGATTGCTTCTATAAGATAGCACCATTATTATCAGCACAGTTACTAAATAAAAAGGGTGTGATTGCAGGCAAAGTTATTGTATGGCAAGTACCTGATTACTTGACAGTGTTTAAAAGGTAGAGGGATGATTACTGGCAAAATTGCTATCTAACGGGATGCGATTACTGACATAATGAGGTGATCAGGTTATGCACAAAATAAGCACTGAGCCACGATTTTTTAAACGAGTTTCTTTTCTCTGCTTCCTGGATGTGGTATCCCACGTTACTAGTCTGTCCACTTTCCACAAGTTTTGCGTAGCCCAAAAACACTAATCGCCTTTTCCTCATCATTCTAGTGAAAACCATGCAGTGATTGCCTTTTCTAACATTACATAAACATCTAAACACTGCATGTGGAAAATGAATACATGTGAGCTATTCATACAGAATAAAATAAAGTCTAAAATCACTAAAACATGAGGTCAGGATGGAAAAAAACATATGGAATGCTTAAAGGGAAATATACCATAAACTTGGTAGACCTTGTTATAATCTCCAAAATACTAATACATCTGTTTAGTTTCCAGCTGCGTCCTCAGTTCATTTTCACACTGGTAGAAATTGCCCCCAATGGCTGCCTGGAGCTCCTTGTCTGCTCTATCATCACATAAGTAGATAACCCGACGCTCATGAGTGTCCGCTGCCACTTTCCTTGGAGAGCCGCCACAGCCGGATTGAGCCTTCCTGATCACCAGACCCTGTTGTCAGCCGATAAACTGTTTGTACTTTCTGGACGTGCAAATCTTCTGTTAAACCTCTTAGCTGACAGGCGTTTCTGGAGATGCGGTTTATCCCCAGGAGCCTACCTGCAGCCCGCCCAGGTGCCAGGATAAAGCCGGGATTAGCAAAACTTTGCTGCTGCGTTTTGTGAATCTTAATCCCTCAATGGCCGGTCGCCGGCTCTGGCCTGCAACCAATAGGCCCAGAATGGTGCAATGGAAGGCTGACAGGTAAGGCTACTGTGGCCTGCTCACGTGTTTGGGCACTGTTTGCCTTGAACTAGGAATGAAATTACTTGTAGAAGAGGTACAAAATGGCTGCTAGAGGTCAAATGTGATAATTTTTTAGGGAACAATTAGTTCCGTTTCATAGCTCCTTCTGAATTTCAGCACATATTTCATGGCGTACTTTAAAATATTTGGGCACCCAGATCAGATGTGAGCTGGTCCCATGATACTCTATGGCAAGATTTGCGTGGATCTGCACATTACCTGCGATTGGAGCTGGACAAGGGGCTGGGTGCAGAAATCTTCAACTGTCTGTTTAATCCTGACCTAATAATCAATTCCGTCCTGCACTATTCTTTCACTAAATACATACGGGTTTACTGGGCTATAATTAGGAGGCATGAAGCATGTTACATAATACTAGAATGTTAGGGAAAGTGGAATATTTTTAGCAAGGTCCTGTCTGTTGGCAGGGTTGCATCTTCATCTGGGAATTCATAAAAACTCATTTTTTCTAGTTAAAATCTTTATGAGATTAACTGGATAATATATTGTGATTTATCGGTTGTTGAAAGCAAGGAAATTCCCGGACAGGGTGGTGAGTGGAATTTAACTATGCTAGCGTGTAGCAGATTACAAGCATTGAATACTGAGGACTGGATCACAAAACATTTTTGATTGGCAACATTATATATTCTTGGAGTTAAGGCAGTTTTTGCGGCATACACCTTTTCCCACCATATTTTGGGAGATTATTTGAGCAGGTGGTTAGGTGTGAGAAAAACATATCTGTTGTGTTGAATTTTGTTGTGGTGGCGATATGTTGCTTTAAGTGTTTTTGTGCTGCATAATTGCATTGTGTTATTGTTGTGTACTGTGATTGCTGTGTTAATTTATGTTTTGACTGTTTTGTTGTGTTGTTAATTTTGTTTGTGCCATGTTTTTGTGTTGTGTTCTGTTGGGCTCAATTATTACTTTAGTAACATGAACAATTGCTGCTTCATTTCCAGCTACAAATAGCATATTCTCTTAAAGTTCTAGTAACAATAACTATATTCCACCATCTGCAATAATAAAATAGCACTGCCCCAACTCTTCAACTGTTTTAGACACTACTCGGCCGAAAACTTTGAAACAGACAGTTGCTTGAATTAGCTCTTCCAGCACTCACTTAGGGGCTTATTTACAAGCCTGTTTTCCCGACAGTGCATTTCTTTTTATATGGGGAAAAAGTGATGCACCAGCGGCGCAAGGGACTTGTAAATATGCCCCTAATGCGATAGATCGCTGGATATTTTAGTTTTGCAGGACAACTACTAACATGTGTACAACGTTCAGGGGGTTTGCAAAAATCCAAGCAATACATAAAGATGCATTTAAATTCTGTATGAGCCTTGTCACATTTACTGCGCTTCAAAGACAGAGGTCAAATGACAGGCTATGTCTTCTGACTAATTGCTGCTTATTTTCTTAACATGGGGATTGGTGCTCACAGACTCCTCTCACTTGAATCAAAGAAAAAAAAGTAAAGTGAAGTTTGTGGCAATCATTTTGCAGTACAAGGAGTGTGAAAGGTAAGGATGTAGGATGTCATTTTTTTGCAACACGCAACAAAATATAAATACCTGTAAATGAACTGTACAGATTCAGCAGTTAAGAAAATAAAAATGAAGCACATTTTTTGTAATTCTGAGGTGTGATGGAAAAATAGATTTTAAAAGGATCAAAACAAATCAAGACCCTTTACTTGGTGATGCACAAGTGACATTCACCGGAGCACGATTTCCACACATAATCATTTGTGGACAATATAGTTTTATGCGCAAAATCGTATGCCTGTGCACATTTAGTGACCATTTAAATGGGAAACGTGCTGTCTGTAAATGACAGCGTGCTACCACACGATGCTTCAGTTATATTAAAAAATATCCCGCCTCATGTCCAATAAAACTTGGTGGGTCGTAAGAGTTTGCCGTTCCAAACGTTGGGTCATGGTTCTAAAAAGTTTGGGAAGCATTGATATGTATCAATGTTTTGCAATTGTAATCTTGTCCCACATCATTGAAACATTAAAATTTACCACCTGCGAAGCCTAGGTGGTTACATATTTGCCAAATGTGAAGAGGTATCCTGGAGGCCCATTCTCCATTCTGAATTTGTTGGGGAGTACGCAGTGGTCCAAGGACCACTGCAACTCTCAAAAAAAGTAAAAAAAGTTACTTTTTAAAATACAGTCCTGTTTCTTTTAAGGAAAACAGAATCCATAAAAAAGTTTACTTCATGTAAATGTGATCACAGACATGGTGGTCAGCTAACCCCAGCATGCCACCATCCCTGTGATGGCATCCAATCATGGTGAGTTGCAATTTGCAACCGACCCATGAAATTTGATGATGTAGGTCAGATTGCAACCCACTGCAATTTCGAGTTTTGTGAACCAACTTATTAGTATGTAGTATATAGGTCAGTTTGTAAAATTCTTTTCCATATGCAAACGGTCAGTGTGCAGTTCGAGACAATTTTTTGGGGAATGGAAGTTTTGATCACCAGGCCCTAAGAACCAAACCAGGGTGCACTTGATGTGTTATAGATATGTGAGAGGTCCGATGAAGAGTGTCTGATAGGTACCATCATCTGAGCAGGAAACAGGAGCTATATGACTTGAAAGAGTGCATCATGTATTCAAATTTAAACTGAAAGTTTGAAAAGACATTGAGAAAGTGAGAAACATGAAATTAGTAAATGTACTTTTTTCATGGAAAATTAAAAAAGTGACAAAAACATGGGAAAGCAAAAGTAAAAAAAAACCACAAACTGCAACTATGTTGTTTTCCTTTCACTGCTAATTGTTAGATCCAAAACCCCATACATGTACAACTCGCCATAACAATACCACCAAACTCGAACCCAGTGCCTGGCCCACGTTCTATCCTTATGCTAGCCCTACCATAAGGACTTATCTGTGCTATCATTCCTATCTCTTGCAGTAATCCTCTCTGTTTTTTAAAAACTTTTTTCAAAAAATGTTTTGTCACTAAAATTTGCCTGGTGGGGTTCCAACAGTGTGATTTGATCAGCATCTCCACACTGGGTGATGTTTCCAAGAACTGGCGGATGAGTTGCACATGCACTTCTCACTGTTTTATTGCTACCTTCAATTGCGACATGCTCTGGAGAGCTGCAAGGATAGACTAGAAGCTCTCCGCGAGTTTAATCCGATTGAATGCAAATTAGTCACCAACCAGTTGGGTGAAGGCGGCATTTCCAGGCTATAGAAATTACTAGTCAAAAACACACCATATCCCTTTACAGTGGGAGGAGGACGTAGGCAACATTGGGGATGAGGAGTGGGTGGAAGCGAAAAATGGTCTAGAGAACACTTGCTATATTCATGCGCTTCATCCATTTATGTTATTTTTATTGAATTTATTATTCCCCGAGTGTCTCTGGCGTATAGGACGTGCTTGAGATCCTGCATGTTTGCGATGTGGCTTCTCTCCAGGCACCCTCTATTATGTCCTGTGGACCTGCCTGGACGCACAAGCATATTGGACTGCAATCAGTAGTAGAATTGGGCGGGTGGTGAGCATACCTCTAGTGCTTGACCCCAAGATCACCCTACTGTGGATCATGGATACGGTGGGGGACTCTAAAGCCATGGGCCTCTTAATTGCCACAGCATACATGGTGGCCAAGAGAGTCTTAGCAAGGCACTGGCGGGATGAACAGATGCTGTCACTGCATGTATGGGACAGAGCTATGGACTCCTGCACAGCGATGGAGAAGTTGGTGTTCAAGGCGTGGGGTGTCCCTCAGAAGCTTTGAGTATGTGGACTAACTTTAAGAACCAACAAGCCGACACAGTGGCTGGAAGATGAAAAGCTCTTACCATCTGAAGGGCCTGTGACTACAATGGCTGCTGGACTGGAGATTGCACAGATGTACTTTGGTGTGGGTAACTCTACTTGTATTAAGTGTCAGAATTGCTGCTTATACAGTGCCCCCGAGCCCGAGTTCTGTTACTGTTTTCTTTTTCTCTTTTTGCAAAAAATGTATAAATAAAAAGGGGGTTTCTGAAACTTGTTACCAGAGATGACTTCAACATGCAGCCAGTCATAAGTCTCTAGGTCTGTTCTAAGGTTTAGAGTACCCTTCATGTGACAGGAGGTGGCTGGTTTGCCTCCAAAGAGGTAATGAAATCGGGCCTCAATAAGGTCACAGAAAACAACAGCAACCCGAGTACACTCACTCCCCACCACATATTTTAGAACCAGTTCACACCAGAAATGAGTCAGAGACAATTAACTATGTGGATCGTGTATTTAGTCTGAAAGTGACCAAAGAACATTGCAGGGAACATAGATGAGATCCTTTATTTGGTGGCCTTTGTTGGTGCCTAAGAGTTGAGCGTTAGGCCCTGCCTTCATTCCTTTGCGGACTTAGCCTTGGGCAGGTCAGTTCTCCCTGTGCTTTCTAGCTCCTTAGAGAGGTGTGACCTACCTCTGCAGGACAATGTATTTGCAGTGGAGAACAAGATAGGGCAGAAACCCATCTTCTATTTCTATTCAAATTAGCCTCTTTCCTACAAGAGATGATAGCTGTCATTCGACAAGTTCAGAGCTTTGTGGCGGCAACGCCCAAAAGTATAATCAAGAACCAGCCTCCTCACTCCTGTACTTCATTGTCCAGAAAGCTTACCAAAATCCATCTATGCACCTCTGCATATAACTTGCACTAGCCTGATGGATTTAACAACTGGATTCAGAGGCCCATGATTGACTTTTTTTTCCTTGATGAAGATCATAGAAGGGGGTTTAAAGCTATCCTAGGTGTGCTGATGGGTTATATCTTCAGACTGGGAGCATGAACTTGGGAGCTTCTTCCATTGCCATGCATGGCTGAAAATGTTGCACCTTTCAAGAAAGTCTCAGGAGAAGGTGCTGGACTTTCTGTTTGATAAGAAGAAACATTTTTTGCGAATCAACTGACAATCAGCTGAAACATGTAAGCCAAGGGCAATTGTAGCTAAGTCCACGCTTAAATCTGCCTTTAAACTTGGCTCACAAAAATTCCTGGTGGCCTTCACCTAAAAGGTTAAATCTTGCTTCTTGTAGAAGTTTAAAAGTTTCACTAAGTGTAGAAATCATCCCACCCAGAGGAAGAATCCACTAAGGCTGCCTCAACCAAACAGGCAAAATTAACTTTGCTTAGAGGATAACCTTTTAAGGTTTGAGGAACTGCCACTTATTTTTAGAGGTCTGGAAGTTTCCCTCCTCAACTTCACTCATCTTTAGCCTATCATACTCCCCAAGTAGTCTCTCTGTACCGTTCTTAATGCTGTAGGAGCTTAGGAAGACTGACACTATGAACATAGACAATAGAAATCCAGTGTTTTAGTCCAGGCTTTTTGCAACAGAAAAAAGCATGTATAGGGCCTAGTACCTATTCAACTTCTTCCTTCCCAGGGAGTAA
The DNA here is from genome assembly GCF_031143425.1 of Pleurodeles waltl. Classification (NCBI taxonomy): domain Eukaryota; kingdom Metazoa; phylum Chordata; class Amphibia; order Caudata; family Salamandridae; genus Pleurodeles; species Pleurodeles waltl. The sequence goes on along the minus strand of NC_090450.1, from coordinate 677,065,810 downwards.
TTCAAGATGGTCACCCTATGTCATTGGATGGCAGCGGACGGAAACCAATTATCTGAATGACATGTACTTTCATGTTATAACATGTTCGCTTCACAGGGCATTTCTGATGTTCTTACTTAGAGTGTTCCTGTCTGAATGAGATTGGTGCACTATGCCTTCATCAAGGTGACAACTGTGGTTGCTTAGGTCAAACAATATACCGAAAGGGACAAAAACCCTTGTCAGGGTCTCCCTTCCTCTGTGTCATGGTACTCCATTCCGCAAACATTTGTTATTTGTTTGGTGCATGTGGGAACGTTTTTACTTGTTCGCTTTCAGAGTTTTCCATTCATGGGAGTGCTGCCGGACATATGAAAAAGTGTGGCCTTCCCACATTATGAGAGTTTGTTAGCCCTTGAACACTCCTAGCTTCCTGTTTTAAACAGGCTCACTGTCATAGCACGGTAGTACTATAAGGTCCAGACTCTCGTACAAGGTTGCATTTCCTGAGTCTCTTGCACTGTCATGTAAAGTACAGGGTCTTCCTCTAGTCTTTGGAGTAAGACTTGGACTGAGTTTCTCAATAGCTATCCACCAACAGATATCGGAGGCCTACCGTGCCTCGCGCCAACTCTTGGATATGTTTGAGCCTGTCCTAACCCTAGGTCACCAGCCAGACAGGAGTCCACCATTTTGGGTAGAAAGCCACTCCCCTCTAGGAACCTTCTAAGAATCTTCCGTTTGAGTCCCAATCACCTGAACATTCTCTATTCAGACAGACCTTAGAGGCTCGCACTATGTATGCTGATTAGAACAATCAGTATCTTACACATACTGACAGACAGACAGGTCTAGGCTGCTCCCTCCTGTTGCTATTGAAAAACATACAGCTATTCCATCTACTTGAGACCACACACTCCACACTGCTGAACATGAGGCCAAAAGAATCCGGTAGTGTTATCATCAATATATACCGATGTCTTTGATCTGAAATAACATGCATGTACTCATTCTGTACTCTCTTGGAAGGCCAGTCCATTAAGAGTCTGAGGCAATATCTCAAATCCAAAATATGTACAGTTCGATCAGCATCAGCAGACTCACTGGTACAATAGGAAGGAAGCACTTGAATATAGTTATAGTCGGATAACATATTGGTCAGCAATGATGGGTGCGTGTTTATAAGAACTTTTGGGGTCGTTTAGACTAGACTCGAAAAATCTATTCACCCACTCACTATGGCGAGTCATATCTTATCAAGTTGAGCTATTTGTAGGACCTACTTGCCCCTTCTGGCGAGTTGACAAAGAACACGCCTATACATCTTGTTCTTCTCTTGTCACATTTGCTCTGTGTTTAGAGACAATTACTTTTCTTTCTGACTGCAGAGTTCCAGGATTTTGTAAGGTGAACTGTCTGACCTGCTGTACAGAGTGTGAAATGAAAGGCTGCAGGGTGTCAGGTTTTCCTAACACAGTACATTTAAATAACTAAGTCAACTGTACAAACATTTCAAAATATAATTCAGTGGTTGTGAAAGCTCATTTTGTTGTACTTCTGTGTGATAAAAAAATATTTTAATAGGTTTAATAGGATGAAAGCAAATTGGAACACTTTACTTGGTGATGTGCACATGGTAAATATGTTTTCTGAAACCCAAGTTGTTTGATAAACTATATAGTTTTATCAGTAAAGCTGCTTGTTAGTGGGAAGGTTTTTTTAAATTTCTTGGAAATTTGCTGTCTGTAAATGAGAGAGCGCTACCACACCATGCTTTAGTAATATATGTCTTAAAAGTGAGTGTTTAAACATAAACTGAGAAACACTCCTGCCCTGATAGTAAACTAAGAGGCAAGTCATTGGTCATGTGTACCCTATATGTGGGCTTGATTCTTATTATACATGGAGCAAACATTTACTCTATTTAATCAAACAAAAGAGCTTTCTTTGTACAGCATGAATGCTGAACTCACATATTTGAAGGTGCACTCATACGAGAGAATGAAATAAAAGGTGACTCAAACATAAAATATTTGCCTAGGATCACACAATTTGAGATCCTTTTACGGGTCAAGTACATTACAGTTAGGTCGAGCAGATTACTCAAGTTACTCGGCATGCAGGTCTAGTAACATTTTTATGATTTTTGTAGGCTTGTAGCCCATGACCATCCCTACCGGTCCAGCCTATAAAGAGATCCACCACTGCAGCTCCCTTCACACCACTGAAGGTTTACTAAACCTGGTTCATTGCTTAAGGTGCCTCCCACTCAGAGCGCATGTATGTTTGGCCGGCCGTCTTTTTTGCATTGAGAAAACAAATTCTCAAAGCAAGGGCTTGTTTTCTCAATACAAATTTAAAAATGAGACCGAAGGGCACGATGTTTTCTTAATATTCATAAGCACCATTCTACATTTTCATTGCTTGTGTCTGCCATGCGATCCAGCCCTAGTGAGAGAAAGAGAGCGCCACAGCCAGGACTGAACTGATGAGTCGACCAGTTCAGGCTAGATTGTTCCTATTGGAGTAGGACCAAGATTAATTAGCAAAAGGCGGGTCTATATCTAGAATGGCATAGGGGGCAAAAAGAGGTGGTCTGGAATGCAGCTCAGAGCATTCACCAAGGGCTGTGATTAATTCAAACATTCTGTTCATCACCTTGTTTTTGTAGTAGATTCAATGACGGTTATGCCCAGATGTGGGTCCCATGCTCACTGTGCAATAGGATGCAAGCTATACCTCACTGAGGAGACCCTAGTAGGTTGTATCTGGTCCAGGGTTGCTTGTTTCCCATCTGGAGAGGACAGCCTGGCAGTTCGGGCTGGACTGTTCCCATTGAACCAGGACAAGACTAATTTGCATAGGGTAGGTTTCTGCCTAGAATGGGACAGTGGGCAAAATGATGGCCTGGAATGTGTCCCGGAGAGATCACCAAGGGCTCAGATTAATTCAACCATTCCTTCCATCACCTTGTTGATTTTTGCTTTTATAGTTAATAGCACTCAGTTTCTCTGTGTCTGACTGAAAGCCTGTGGTCACAAAAGGCACCCGTTTAGCAACAAACTCAGAGGCCAAAGAAGGGTCTGGTTCCTTCTTTGTCACCTGCAAAATTGCAATCACTAAGCAGTGCCCCAGGCCTTTTGTAGTTCATACCACTCAGTTATATGGGTCTGACTGAAAGCCTGGGCTCATAGAAGGTACTGATTTAGCAACAGGCTCAGAGACCAAAGAGTTCCTTCTCTGATACAGAGCCAGTCACATGTAAACCAGAATGCAAGGTTTGTGTGCTCTCCATTGTTCAGTGGCTCCCCAGATAACACCATTAGGTCATGTAGAATTTGGTGTTTGAGGAACATACACCAAAAAGCAGCAGATGCCCTAAATGCCAAACTCATCATTTGCCTACCCCATTTACCAAGCATTAGCAAAGCCAATATGTCTTGCCTATGAGAGCCATTGGCTTTGTCAGTGTTTTGTAGCCATGCTGTACAGCAGTGCGGATGCTTTGCAGTGTGGCTAAAACTAATTTAAGAAAGCGCTATGATGCAGCCAGGCTGTGTTTTTTTAAAGTACATTAGGGCTGGATGCATCATACTTTCTTTTTCTTTTTTTTTTAGCCATGCTGCAGAGCAGTGACACTGCTGCACAGTATAACTACAAATCATTGCCAAAGTCGACAAAGCACATGTTTTCTTTGTGAACAAGAGACAATGGCAGAGCCAAATGTTTTAACGGGGAGACCTATTGACCTTGTCAAAACATGTAAGGTCTTGGCACAACACCCTTGTGATTCTGAGAAAATAAGTTAATATCTCCATGCGTGAGCATAAGAAAAAAAAAAAAAAGCATTTGGCTAAAAATCCTGTCACATAAAGAAAGCAAATGTGTCCATTTCCTTGTCTTGGTGAAAATAGGTGTGGAAGCAGATAACATCTGTAGTCACAATAAATCAGCTTTGAAGTCTGTGTGGCATAGTAAAACATGGCTACAAATGGGAAGAGGTTCATCAAGGACGAGAAAATAGGAGAGAAAATAAAAGTACTACCTCAGTCACAGTGTGATCAGCGTAAGGACAGCAATCAAGCCGAACAGTCTGTACTCGGTCCATTCTCCAGACCAAAGACGAGGAAGTAAAGCCAGCACAAGCTGGCCAGTTAGAAGGCAGCAAATAAGAGTGACAAGGAAGCCAACAAATGTTAAGCAATGGGTGGGCTCCAAGCACCGTTGTATATACAATATCCCTCACAAACAAGAGGGCATGCAGCCCATGTGCTGTCACAGTGAAGACCTAGAAACGAAGACAGGAAAATGGGAGAGAGTATGAAATAAAGGCAGTGCGGATTTCATTATGGGGACCTGGGTTTTTAGGGGTGGAAGGCCACACAGAAAAGACCAGAAGCTGTACACGCACAGGGTGGGACAATTAAAACACACTAAATTAGAAAACGAAAACACTTACCTTGCTCCTCGCAGCGTCCAGACCGCTTTTCTCCTCTCCTTTCTTATTGCTGCAGGCACAGGTTCCCAGCTGTGTTGCCGGGCTGGAGAAAGCCTACTGCGCATGTATGTTTAGCCGGCCGAAGACGGCCGGCCAAACATACATGCGCTCTGAGTGGGAGTGCTGAGCACTCCCCCTCACTGTCATCACCCCGTGGCCCCACCCCTTTAAAATGAAAGGATAATAAACAAAGTTTATTATCCTTTTCTTTCAAAGGTTTTGCTGTTGCTGCTGCTGGCGGGGTGGGGTAATGGTTCTCAGCCCTAATGGAGGAGCCGCCCCTGGAAAAGACAAAAGGAACAGGAGAGAACTGCCTTTGATAGGGTGCTTTAGGCTGGTAGTAGGTTGCACAGGGAGGAGCGGGTTATAGCAGGAGAGCAGGGGAAGGGATCTACTGTCAGGCAAAGTTGGTTTTGCCACTTGTGTTTAAAAGGAAAACAGGCTCCTCTTGAGAGCTGGCTGTCAGTGTGCTAGTTTCACACGATGTCAACACCTGGGGCAACTATGTCTTGTGACTTTATGGTCTGTGGCAAACTTTAGCCCCGTTGGTTGGTTTATACTGCTGTGCTTGTGTGTTTGGGATAGCATATAGTCCCATAAGTGATACAGACGGGGGAGAGAGGGGTGTAGTTTGGCGACACTCATGTCAGAGGTACGTGCGACAGCATTTCTGATCTTTTACTTGGGACTCTTGGGGCAACCACTGTGGGTGTTGGCCATTGGGGTAGAGCGTAGCCACTACTTGTGCCTTTGTTTCTCGGACAACGATTCTCTCACCGTGGTCAAGGGCTGCAGTGCTGGGGGAAGGGGCAATCTCTAACGAATGTATCATTTACAAAGTGCATGCTTTATAAACATCGCCGTTCACTCATGCAAGGCCCACTGAGCAAAGCAGAATTCAGGGCAGGTCAAGTAGAAGGGTTTACGCGCTGTGGTGCCGCGTGAAACAAACAACAGGAATCAGTGAGTGAGGGCCTGTGGCGTCTGAGGCAAGAGAACGTATATAATATTGTGAATTTCTGTATGCCAATAGTTTAGCCACTTTTGTAAACTTTAGTGCACGTTTTGGTTGTGAACTTTAGCATGTATATATATGTTGCATCCTGTTTAACAAAAGCCCGTTGTGGTTGGAAGCGTATTTGAGTTTGTGTGTAGTACTAATGCTCTCTGCTATGAAGCAGACCCTTTGACCTTGAAATCGTCTCTCAGGTCCATCTTTTCCTTAACATGTTGGCCTTTGATATGTGCTTTCTGGGGATGCAAGCTCAAAGCTTAGTTTTCATGTGAAATGCCTTATGGGTCTGCCCTTCCACACCAGCTGGCGTTGTGTGTTGGTATCAAAGGGAGTAGCCAGAAAAGGAAATCCCTCCCACTGTGAACTATGTTTGGCATGGTCTTGAGAGAGGTAACATCCCCAGACTTATCTAGAGTTCAGGAGTTGGGGCCTTGTAAAATACAATTGCCAAACAAAAATGACTACAAAACATCATATTTTCCAGCTATTCCTTGCGGAATGCTGTCAAAACCAAGGTCTACTTGCTGAAGCTGATATTGCAGGGGCCATTGGGGGGTTTCCACCAAGGAAGTGATGGTGCCTATAATAACATCCTACACACCCAAACGGTGCTCCTAATCAACTTGACCAGATCACACTGAGTATGCATCTGATTTTCCATCATCCTCTGTTTTCCCTATTTCCATTTTTAATAAATATTTTCATTTACCTTTAGATAAAGGGTAAGGGGAATAGGTATCAAATACATTTCACAGAAAATGGTTAGCAGGCAAACAGATCAGCCCCAATTTCATAAAAGAGGTTCCTAATACATAGATCAATCTTATCAAGATTATTTATGACGAGAAATCATAAAATGCCAAATGTGCGGTATACCAATGTTGGAGATAGCAAAAGAAAGTGAGAGTGTGGACATCTCAGCAGCCTCAGATGGTTCTTGGTATTCGCCTAACAAATGAAGCATGTCAATCTTAGGACCATGCCAGTTCTTGCCAAACACTGGTGCATTGACAGCTCTTCATAAAGTGCATAGCATACATAACCCAAAGAAAACAAACAAACAAGCTTACAGAAGATGTAGTTTAGATAAGATCAATCATGTCTAGGCGCTGGCTGGCAAGTAACAGAAAGAAATAAAAATTGATGATTAGTTGCAGGGAGGAACCCGGTGAGTGGATAATAGAAAAGTCCTTTGTTGTGATTAACAAAGAGAATACCCAGTTCAAGTCCTCCATCCGTCTACTAATGGGAGACCGTTTCCGAGCCCCCCATCCTCCGAGCATTCTGCCCCTTTCATTCATATAAATTGGTCTAAAGGTTATAAATCGACAGCAGTCTAGTCCACCATTCTGCAAACGTAGGGGCTCTAGATTTAACCAATTAGAAGCTATACACATGCGCACCACTGACATTGCAATGAAAGCAAAATACAATTCTTTGTACAAAATCTTAGTGCTAGGAGAATCTTCATCTACTCCAAAGAATGTCATTGCATAAGTAATTTGTGTCCGTTCCCCTATGACCGTGCCCGAAAAGAGCCAATATCTTGTAGGAAGAGATTGAGGGTTGGACATGAAAAGTATATATGCATTTTTTATATTTTTTGCATATATCTTTTTCATGTTTTCCCTAATTCCAAACGCAGCAACCAAGGCATATGCAATTACTACGCATTACCCTGTGTTACATAGCTCTAAGAAGATACATATCTCTTATTTGATCCTCCTTAAGCTACACAAGTTGAGATCTGGAACTGAAAGCTGTCAGGTTACAGACTGGTAGGACAAGGTTCTCCCGAGTGGGCCCCACCACTCAATGGGGTTGGCGGGGTGGGAGGATGCTGGCACGGGGTGAAATATATATATTTTTTTTAAACGGTTTACCTGTTGGAGGGATGCATTCGTCACTCCTCCGTCCTCGTCCTCTTCCTGTTCCTAGGCTCCCAGTCAATCATGATGCTGCTGTCAACAGCAACAGCCTCACCGTGATTGGTCTGAGCAGTCTTCTTTGCCGCTCAGACTGGGAGTGGGAGCCTGGGCATGTTCTCTACTCGGCTGTGCTATACAGCCGGGTAGAGAACATGCAAGGTGCACGTCTGTTTGGCCGGCCCAACACGGCCGGCTAAACAGACATGCAGACTTTGTGTGCACATAGCCCTCTGCCCTGCCCCCTCCTTCCAGTCCTGCCCCTTCTACCAGAAAAATTAAAATGATAACAACGTAACATTATTATCATTTTATTTTTCCTTTCCCCCACAATCCAGCTGGACAACGCTCCTCCGCCTTAGCGGAGGAGCTGTCCCTGGTTCTAGCTGGGCATATTTTAATTGTCTTCTAGGTTTAATGTCAAATGCAAAACTTGGGAAGAAGAAAACGAATGTTGCAGGTAAATTCGGCCTTTATACTTGAAGGAATGGGTGTTTACAGCAGTACCTAGTCGTGTCAATAATTAAGGTTTTATTTTAGTACAAACCAGACAGAAAACATTGGACAAACGAGTGGCGCTCAGCTCTCGTTTCAAGCGCCGGTAATGTGGTTGCTGAGGCTCTGAAACTCTCCGGTGCTCTACCAGAGTTAATTCTCTGTCATGAAACTCAGGCTCCACTTGTGATTTTAAACACTAAAGTGCAGCCGTGACGTCCACCCATAAAAGCCATAAAAGGCCCCCAGGCAGGCGTCTAGCACGAGGATTCTGCCTGAGAGGTTACAATGTGCGAAACTAATTGGTGTAGACTGTCTCTAGGGCAACGCTGCTTGGTCCGCTGCCTAGTGCTCAGTGCATGTCACCAGCCTGGAGGGCTCAGTAGGTGCCCCACACCCCCTCTTAAGCTGGTGGCGCGGCGACCTAACAATGCCACTGTTGGTATCTGGCCTTTAAAGAATTGACTAAGTACAGGTAATTAACTGTAGCACGACATGTTGTAGAAGATGCATTACAGTTCGGTGCTCATGTTTGTAAACATTTTTGATTTGGTGTCTTGGTGAAGTATGGACCAAGCTTCGAAAGCAGTGGGTGCTTGGCAAAGGACAACAGTGGCAGGCGAGAGAGTGCAACCTAGAAAATATAGATCAACCCTTCCTACCCCCCACCCCGAAACAAAGTAGTCCAATCCAGGTTCTCTGAAGAATCTGGAATCCGGGAGATGAGGTAGCTCAGAGTGCTGAAGTTCCTGCTGCACATATCAAGTGAGCAAGACAAAATGGTTTTAAGAAGTGGATTACTTCAACCACCCCTCTTTTGTTATATAATTAATTCTCCTTTCTTTTTATATTTTGTAACCAAATCCATCAGAAGTCATCTCCTCAAAGTGAGCATGAGCACTGGAATGACAGTCTGTCCGACTGGGATTTGGAAAGTTAGATGTGCGACCAGAGCTGCTGACTTTAGAACTGGGGAGCCAAGAGCATCCTGTCATTCTGGGAAAATCACTTAATCTCTCAGTGCCTAAAAATACAAGCTTTGGCAAAGTAATTGGTCTAGCCTAGGTGAGAGCTATTGTCCTTGGCAATGTGTTTAGCCATGTTGTGCACCAGCGAAGCTGCTGTTCAGCTTGGTTGAAAATTAGTGGTGTGGAGTGGATTAGAGTTAGGTAGATGGGGAGTAGAGTGCGACGAGGTAGGTTGGGATAGAGTGGAGTCCGATAGATCGTAGTGTAGTGGGGTACATTGTAGTGGGGTAGACTGGAGTGTGGTAGATTGGAGTGGGTTAGATTATAGTGGAGTAGATGCAAGTATTTTGGAGAAGGGTCAGTTGGGGCGGGTGAGGTAGATTGGAGTCAGTTTGATTGGAGTGAGGGGTGGGGAGACTGATGAGGTACACTGGAGTGGGGTAGCTTGGATTTGGGGTGGATTGTGGTAGAATGGGGTGGGGCAGATTGGAGTAAAGTGGGGTAGAGTAGGGTAGATTGGAGTGGGGTTAGGCATATTGGAGTGGAGTGGGGTAGTTTGGGGTGTATTGAGATAGAATGGAGTGGGATGGATCGGGTAGACTGCAGTAGAGTGAAGTGGGGTATATTAGAGCGGAGTGGGAAAGATTGGAGTGGATTACAGGTAGATTGAAGTGGAAAATATTGGATTGGAGTGGGGTAGAATGGACTGGGGTAGATTAGGGCAGGGTAGATTGTAGTTGAGTAGAGTAGAGTGGGACAGGATGAGGTAGATTGTAGTGGAGTAGACTGGGGTGTGATAGATTGGTGTGGATTGTAGTGGAGGAGAGTAGGGTAGATTGGAGTGGGGTAGATTTTGAGTTGAGTGGGGTAGATTGGGGTAAAGGGGAGTGGGGTAGATTTGAGTGTGAGGTGATGTAGATTGACGTGGTAGATTGAGTGGAGCAGATTGGATTTTGGGTGGATAGGAGTAGATTGGAGTGGAGTGGGGTTGGTGGGGAAGAGTGGAGATGGGTGGGTTGTGGTAAATTGGAGGTGAGTGAGGTAGATTGGAGTAGATTGGGGTAGATTTGAGTGGGGTAGATTGGGGTGGATTGGGGTAGATTAGGGTATTGGAGTAGGGCAGATTGGATTTGAGTAGGGTAGATTGGAGTGGGGTAGACTGCAGTGGAAGTAGAGAGATTGCTGTAGACTGTAGTGGGACAGTTTGGAGTGTGGTAGATTTGAGTGTGGTAAAGTGGGTTGGGGTAGGGTGGGGTGGGTTAGATTGGGATGGATGGGGTATATTGGAATGGGGTGGAGTAGGGTAGTTTAGGGTACAGTGGAGTAGATTAGGCTTGAGTGGGGTAGCTTGGAGTGGAGTAAATTGTTTGAAATTGGAGTGGGGTAGATTGGAGGGGGATCGATTGGGTTGGGGTAGAATGGGGTTGGGTAGACTTGGGTAGGGTAGGGTACATTGCTCTGGGGATGTGGGGGGATTTGGGTAGTGTGGCATGAGGTAGGTTAGACTGGAGTGGAATGGGTACAGAGTGTGGTGGGGTAGATTGAGGTAGAGTGGAGTCAGGTGTGGTAAAGTGGAGTGGAGTGGGGTAGATTAGAATGCAGTGGAGCAGAGTAGATTGGGTGGATTTGAGTTGGGTAGATTGGAGTAGAGTGGGGTGAATGAGGGGTGAAGTGGAGTGGGGGGTAGATTGTGGTAGATAGGACTGGGGTAGATTGGAGTGGAGTGAGATGGATTGGAGTGGAGTGGGGTAAATCCAAACGGAGTGGGGTAGATTCGGGTGGGGTAGGTGGGGGAGTGGGTTGGATTGAAGTAAATTAGAGTGGGGTGGATTGGGGTAGATCAGAGTGGAGTGGGGCAGAGTGGAGTGGGGTAGATTAGGGTAAATTGAAGCAGAGTGGGGTCTATTAGTGGTGAGGTTGATTGAGTTACAATAAGTGGAGTGGGGCAAAATGGAGTGGAGTGCAGTGAGGTAGATTGGAGTGGAGTGGGGTAGATTGGGGTAGTTTGAAGCTGAGTGGGATAGACTGGGTGGAGTGGGGGTATATTGGAGTAGAGTGGGGTAGATTGAAGTGGGGAGATTATCATATATTATAGTGAAGGGGAGTGGGGTAGGTTGTGGTAGATTTGATCATAGTGGAGTGGATTGGGGAGATTGGAGTGGGGTGGGGTAGAGTGGAGTAGGGCATAGTGTGATGGGGTAGATTAGGGAGTAGTGTAGAATGGGGTACATTTGGGTGGAGTGGGATAGATTTGTTTGGAGTGGGATGGAGTGGGGTAGGGTGGAGTAGGGTAGACTGAGGTAGAGGAAGTGTGGCAGATTGAGGTAGACTGGAGTGCAGCGGGTGGACTGGAATGGGATGGGGTAGATTGGAGTGTGGTACATTGTGGTGGGGTGGAGTAGATTGGGGTGAGGTGGGTTGGAGTGGAGTGGAGTGGGGTAGATTGGGGTAGACTTGGTTAGGTTGGAATGAATTGGGCAGATTAGAGTGGGGTAGGTTGGGGTAGATTGAAGTCAAGTGGAGGGGGTGGAGTGGAGTGAAGTGGGGTAGTATTAGACCTGATAGCTTTAGGGTGGTCATCCCCCAACTTTTTGCCTGCCTCCCTCCACTTTTCTGACAATGTTTTTGCTGGTTTTAGGACTTTGCACACTTTATTACTGCTAACCAGTGCTAAAGTGTATATACTCTCTCCCTTAAACATGGTGACATTGGTTCATTCCCAGTTGGCATATTTGATATACTTGTAAGTCTCTTGTAAAGTGCATTGCAGGTACCCAGGGCCTGTAAATAATATGCTACTAGTGAGCCTGCAGCACTGGTGGTTGTGCCACCCACATAAGTAGCCCCTTAACCATGCCTCAGGCCTGCCATTGCAAGGCCTGTGTGTGCACTTTCACTGCCACTTCGACTTGCCATTTTAAAGTATTTGCCAAGCCTTAAACTCCCCTTTTTTCTACATATAAGTCACCCCTAAGGTAGGCCCTTGGTAACTCATAGGGCAGGTGCTATGTAGGTAAAATGCAGGGCACATACAGGTGTGTTTTATATGTCCTGATTGTGGAAAACTCCTGCCTTGCGACAGGAAATCGAGGCACCGCCCTACCAGATGGACGCACAGTGAACCTGAATGATTCAGCCCATTTCTAAGTGGAAAATTGATGCAGCGCCTGCCAGTGCGTCAGAAAAGTAGACGCATCGCCCTATCAGATTGACGCAACACCTGTGACTTCTTCCAGCACGCCCAGGATTTCCCCGCATCATCCCTAAACATCAAAAAGATCCCCGCTCTGCAGTGAGGAACCAAGACTGCATGCTGAAAAATTACGCAAGCCCCTTGCAGCGTGGAAAGAAATCTCCTCTGCGGTCTCCATGCATGTTATTTTTGACTAAACCAGGTACTTTGTGCAATCAAGAGACAACTGTTGATTTCTAAGATTTAAGACTCTTTTTAAACTTGCAAAAGTGATATTTCAACTTGTGTTTATTGAATCTTTATCGTTTGACCATATTTTATTCAGTTAAATACCAATTATGTTTCTAAACCTGTATAGGTATTTTTGTGGTGTTTTCACTGTGTTACTGTATGATTGATTTATTGCACAAATACTTTACTCATTGCCTTCTAAGTTAAACCTGACTGCTCAGTGCCAAGCTACCAGAGGGTGGGCACAGGATAATTTGGATTGTGTGTGACTTACCCTGACTAGGATTGTGGCCCCTGCTTGGACAAGGTTGTATACCTCTGCCAACTAGAGACCCCATTTCTAACAGATTGGGATAGAGTGGAGTGGAGTAGATTGGGTGGATTGTAATGGAGTGGATTGGGGTAGATTGAGTAGACTAGGGTAGGTTGGAGAGGAGTGGGGTAGATTTTGGTAGACCTGAGTGGGTAGATTGTGTTAGATTGGAGTAGATTGGAGTGGAGATTGGAGGTGAATGGAATGGGGAAGATTGGAGTGGAGTAGGTTGGAGTTAGGTAGATTAGGGTGGAGTCAGGTAGATTGGAGAGGAGTGAGTTCAATTGGAGTGGGGTGGACTAGGGTAGATTGGGGTGGGTGTATTGGGACATATTGGAGTGGAGTGAGGTAGATTGGAGTGGAGTGGGGTAGATTGGAGCACTGTAGATTGGAGTGGGATAGACTGTGGTAGATTGGAGTGAACTGGAGTGGAGTGAGGTAGAATGGGGTAGAGTGGAGAGAGTAGATTGGAGTGGAGTAGAAAGGGGTAGATTGGAGTGGGGTAAATTGGAGTATTTGGAGTGGAGTGGGGTAGATTGGGTGGTGTGGGTAGATTGGAAAGGAGTAGAGTGGGGTAGATTGGGTGGAGTGGGGTAGATTGGAATGGTGTGGATTGGAGTAGATTGTAGTGAAGTAGAGTGAGGTAGATTGGGGTAGATTGAAGTGGAGTGGATTGGGATAGATTGGAGTGGGGTAGCTTGTAGTTAAGTGGGGTAGATTGTAGTGTAGTGGGTAGAGTTGGGTAGATTGGAGTGGAAGTGGGTAAATGGTGTGGAGTGGAGGTGCGTAGAGTGGAGGACGCAGACTAGAGTGTGGTGTGGTGGAGTAGAGTGACGTAGAGAGGAGTGGTGTAAAGTGGAGTGGCGTGTCAAAGAGTGTCTTAGAGTGGAGGAACGTAGAATGGGGTGACATGTCGTAAAGTGGAGTTTCAGAGAATTAATTGGTGTGGCTAAGAGTGGAAGGACGAAGTGTGGAGTAGAGTTTTTCCAGTCCACTTCAACATTACAAAAATGTGCTTCATTTGTTCTCTCCTAATTGTGATATATTCTGAAATATCAGCACAGTTCATTTTTGTTCTGTGCTAGAAAAAAAATAACATCTTACATCCTCTTCTGTCACATGGGTACCCAGCAGGATTGTCAAATAAATTATTTCACTTTGAAGTCAGAGAAAGAAAATTAAACACCAAGCTCCCTTGGAAAACAGAACCTGACATTTGACCTTTGTTTTTGAACACACAGCAAATAAGACAAGATAAGAACAAGATTTAAAGGCCTGTTTACAGAAAGTGAGTACTCAGTAGGATACAGTAAACAAGGGATGCTCCATGAGAAGGTTAAATTCAAACCTGGCTGTCTAAAGCAAATAAAGCCAACAAATAGAAAGCAAGCAAGTGTGGGGTACAAACCACACAGCCAATAGTAAGCAGTGGGTGAAATGCATTCCAGGGAACTTTTCAGAATGCCCACAAGAAGTTGTTAGCAAACCAGACAATTGCACTGTCTGGTGGGCTTCGACCTAAAAAATGAATGTGTCCTTCTTTAATGTAACAGGTGCTCCAATACCTTCAGGTCTAGTTCGCGCTACACAAAATAATAATAATAATAATAATAATATTGCAATGTGCAAACCCACAAGATTCTGAGAGGGCGTCAAACACAGGGTTGTGAAAGAATGTGACTGGAAAGACAATGTACAACTTTATTGTTAAGCTGAGATGGCATGAGCAAAGGTAAAAGAAATATGTGCATTTAATCACACAGGAGTGGAAGGAAGACAAACAGAAGGGCTAATTGGACCCAGCAGATAGACTAACTTTCACCCCTCCTAAATAAATAATGCTTGGGACAATGTTTAACTGCGAGGATAAAGGGCACTACTGCTTCATCATAGTGCTTTTTCAGTTGGGTTGGGGGTGGCAGAATGGGCAATGAAAGAATGAATTATTGGGGAGACGGGGCAGCAACATAGAGAAGGGGTGGGTGGGAGAAGTGTAAAAGCAACACATAAAAAAACGTACCTCAATCAGTGCTAGCAGCAGATAGACACTAGCTAAAAGGAATCAGTCTGCGCTTGGTCCATCTGCCAGAGAAGAAACAGGAAGTGACACTTGGCAGGCCCTGGCCAATTAGGAGGCAGCAAAGAAGAATGACAAATTCAATGAAGCCAACGAATGGTAAGTAATGGGTGGGCTCCCAGCCCTTTCTTATAAACAACATCTCTGGCAATCGTGCAGGCACTGTCGCATGCTCAACCTAAAAATGGGCAAAGCACCAGGTTTCTGCCACCTGAACATCAGCACGCTGGGTGGAAATCTTTGACCAAAAGCTTGTCTGCCACATGTCAGTCATGCATAGTACATAAAAAAAGTCCTCTTATTTTGAGAATTCATTCCAACATGCATTTTTTCATGTTTGACAAAGGCAGGAGCCCAGTGGTCCTAAATAGGAATAAAAAGTCCCCAGATTTCAGGTCCACTGTCTTTTTGTTTTTCAGTAACAAAGTTTAGCTCAAGGTGTTTGCTGGTGAAAAACAAAATCATTGTTAACCGAGCTAATCAAACATATTGCCTGCTCAGAAAAGCATCATTGCTTTCAGCGGAGTCTCTGTGGACCCCTGAAAGCACAGAGATCCTTGCTTGCCTGGTGGGAATAGCTAATTCTACCAGCGGAGCAGAGTCCATAGCCTCCACTCACTTGGGAGGCTTAGTCTGAAAAGAAGCCCCATGTCTTTTTCCCCAAGATTGTAGAAATCTCTATTATTGCTCCCTGTTCCCAATAAGGAGGAGAAGGCACATCTCCTGTGGTTGTGCTGTATGGGCTGCCCTGTGTCCCCTAAAGCAGAGACAGCTTCCGCAATCTGATTCTAGGCCATCATGGAGACTCTAGGGTGATCTCAAGTGGTGAGCCCCTGAATGTTTGCTGAATCTACTACATGCCTGCAGCACACCAGTTATACAGAGGCCTCAGTAGATGTGGCACAGCATTTGGCTAGGCCAAATTGAAAATGAGGACCAGATGAAGAGACATAAAGCAAGGTCACTTCCTGTCTGTGATGGCCCATGACGAGGGATCCCATCTTGCCTGTGTTAAGCCTGCAACCACCTGGAGTACAAAAAAATATTTGGGAAACCCAAGGTTGAACGACTGCAACAATGTAACCCCAAATATTATTTCAACTAGCATTTAGTCCTGTGGAGCATTCAGGTCCATAGTTATACTTTTTGACGCAAAACTGCGCCAACGCAGTTTTGCGGCAAAAATATTGCCGTCGGCTGACACCATTTATTTGCACCGTGCGGGCGTCAAATTTATACTTTGACGCACAGCGGCGCAATCCACAGGTTTGAGTCATTTTTTTTTACTCAAACCACTGCGTCACGTTGTAAAGGAAAACGGTGTTAACGAGCAGAAAATGACTGTGAGCCGGTTTACGATGCCGCAAACTGGATACGTGCCGTTTTTTGACGCAATTGCGTCAAAAAGCGCTGCAAACACTGCAAAATGTGCATAGGAGAGCCAAAATGGATCCTAGATTCTTGCACAGACCCCAGGAAGATGACAACTGACCAGGAACCAGCCAGGAGGACCCACACAAGACCCAGTACAGGAAGAAGAAGAAAAGAAAGTGTCGCTTCAGTGCAGAGGAGCCAGAAATTCTGGTTAAAGAGGTGAGGGAACTCCAGCACCAACTGTTTGTCACCTCAAAGTTGCCAATTAGTACGAGAGAGGCAATATGGCAACAAATTGTTGACAAGATCAACAGTGTGGCAGAAGCTAGGAGAACAGTCATCGAGTGCAAGAAACGCTGGCATGACTGCAAACGCAGGACCAAGGAAAAGATGACCAGGAACAGGAAGGCAGCACTTCAGACTGGAGGTGGGAGTCCAGCACCGCAGGAGGCCCTGGACCACATGGAGGAGATGGTGGCAGCTGTCATCCCTGAGGAGATCGTCACAGGGATTCAAGGACAGGACAGCGCAGACTACCAGGAGACAACGCACATGCAGGGTAAGTCACATGGGGAATTAAAATGCCTAATTGTTAACTGCAACCGGGGGGGGGCATACCTACTACACAATGCGTGTAAGTCATGAAATTCAGGGAGTGGCATGGGTAAAGGGGCATGGCACGGGGGCATGGCCCGTTCAGAGGAAACCTGGGGCACAGTACTACACTACACTAACAACCTTTGCATGGGGGTATGCTGCCATGCCAAGGATGATGGAAAGGTAAAGCCAGGCCAGGAGGGTAGGGTACAACGTTAAACTGGCCTGCTGTCACACGTCAGTCAGTATTCCCCATACATGAACTAGGGCCCAATTAACAATCTCAGGCCACATCTGCAAGTGGAATTTAACATTGACAACAGTTGCCACTACCACCTCTGCTGTGTGTGCAGGTCAAGTAGCTAATGGCAGTAACGTCCCCATGGATTAAACACACCTAAATTAGAGGGTTCAGGATGACAATGTTATCAATCCCTTGAAATCAGTACAAATGTTCCAATCCTGTCAGATGTGATTGTCCAGAGTTGCTACAAATATCAGCCTTTGTCATAAACATTATGAGGTACACAGCACTAATGTAATACCCATGCTGCATATGTCAGGGTCCTCCCTATGCCTGGGTCACAATAGCTTCAATGACACCATGCAACATCCCAAAGGCCATGCTTCTCAGACAACAGCATTGAGGGGGAGGACATATGTAACTGGCTAGTGAAATACACCCGCATAGTCAGAGGAGGAAATGGAACACTGCTAGGACCATCAGTGCAATCCAATGTAGCACACATTTCCCAACATCAGCAGTACACACTACCAATGCTGACACCCGTATCGTGCCGTGCGAATGCAATACATAGTATATGCTAGGTCTCTGCAACATATAGGTGGATGTGAAATAACTGAGACTGGGTCAGTTCCAGAGTGTTAAGTGTGGTGCAAGTGCCATCAGAACACCCACAGCCAGTGAAAGGCTTCACCATGAGAATGGAATTAGACGGAGGGTTGAGTAGGACAAGAAGGTGACAATTCACAATCTGGCCAGAACCAACACGATGTGATGTAGACAAGTCCACAAACTGACCACACTACACGTGACATGCAGGTGGGGCATAGGCCTGGGAGAATGCTAATATGAAAGACAGGAACAATGAACAGGAACCAAGAACACAATGTTAAAATAATTGGAAGGCAGGCATGTCACATTACAAAGCCCACAACACAGACACGCTAATTGTACCATATCTCATTGCAGAGGACGATGGCTCTCCTGCAGATATGCCTGTCATGGACTTCCCTGATGACATGGATGACGAGCTGACAAACATCAGCCACCAGACCCTCCAGGATGTCCTTGAAACCCTCCAGAGCCCACCTTCAGTCACAAGGAGGAGCGCAGATACAGCAGCCATCACAGAGGACCCACCCACCACCCCAATTGTATGACCTGCCAGCTCCAACACAGCTGAGGGCTCTGACGACCCTGGCACCAGCTTTGAGCGAACTGTAGTTGGTGTACAGTGGGAGCTGGCCAAGGAGGTGCGGGTGGGGATGCAAACTATGGCAGCCAACCTAGAGGGGGTGCATTTGTGCATGATGTTAACTGAAGAACAGGCAACAGCTATGCAAGGGCAAACAACAATCATGCAGGAAGTTGAAAAAAGGTTGAAGGAAATCATCACAGCTGTAATAGAGTTGTCCCAACACCTATAACAACAATCCTGTCAACGTGTGCACGAATGCAATATTGAACCCCTCAGGGCCAACCTGGCTGCCTACCACCGTGATGTGGCTGCTATTCTTAAGAACCAGCAGCTCCTTCTTGCTGCATTACTGCCCTTAAGACCCCCACAGTTAGCAGCTACCTGGATGTCTGACTCCACGTCTTCAAACACTGAGGTGTGTGTTGCCCCTTCACAACCACCACCACCAAGGACAGAGGAGAAAACACACACATCAGAAGATGAAGACGTGGAGCAGATCACTTTCACCTGTAAGAGTACCCGGTAGCACTGGTCCCTGCCACATGGCCACCTATTACCAAGGTCCTGTGCTTTGTAACATGCCAGTCTTGCAACAGCTGTACTCAAGCACTGTTCTTCAACCCACTGTTTATCTTGTCAGCCTGCCCTTTGAATGTTTCTCACTAACTGATTGGAAAATCCTGTCCCTCTGCACTGTCTGACACTTCACCCCTGCATGTCCAATGACATGTCCTTTTGCACTTATGTAGCATCACAATGGAAGATGTCACACTAATGGTCTCACAATCATGGACAATGTACATATAGCACTACAGCACTTTAAAATAAAAAGCACTTGCACAACAAATTTGTCTCTGTGTAATGTGACACATCAACCATGATGGCCATCAGTGAGGTTAACCTGAGGTCTATGAGCATTGATTGTCTAGACACCTGACCTGAACGATTTTTGGCTGATAACTATGCACAGTGGCCTGGATTGTACCATCATCTGCCCTCCCTGAGGGTTATTTCATAGCAAAATAGAAACTATGCACCAAAATGCTGTTGTACAGAATAACACCTCCTCAAGGGATGTCTAAGCCAGAAAAAAGTCCCTTCGATTGTTACTGAAAGTCAAAACTTACGTATGTGACATATTAGCCAAATTTGACCTAACATACACCAAACAGCATGAAGGGATATGTATGAGCTACCATACTAATAGGTAACCATGCTGAACATTGTAACAAATGATAGGTGTGAGTTATGTATACCATACTACATGAGAGCATACTACCACTCACCTTACAAAGATTTGCTGGGACATCAGGCTGCAGGCAGACTTTACACAGTGTCCCCAATACCAAATGTGGTAGCAAAGTATGCAACCTTGAAAACATACAGCACCAAATAACCACACTTTGGATCCATAGTAACCGTGAGTGGTGGGTGCAATGGATGCCCGAATCTTAGCTAAGTAGCTTTGGTGTAGCTGCCACTGTAACAGCTCAGTTGGGATATGGTTGCAGCATGGGACACAAAAGCAAATACCAAAGAGACACTGTTCACTTATGGCAAGGCCCTGATCTACAAGCATGTGCCACATACTGTAAAGGGTTACCTAGAAATGTATTAAACAGTAAAAACAGAAACGAAAACCAGGGGAAACACCTAACCTAACCTATTCTACTCTAACTACACATTACCCACTGTCCCTAACTAACCTAAGCTAAACGTACTTATCACATTTAACTAAACGATCTAAACATTAACCCCCCACTCCCCTTATGAGACGGGACACATGGAGGACAACAGATACTAACCTAAACACATACTATCTTATACTAAACAAAGATATATATATATATATTTTTTTTTGTTTTTTCATTTTTTAAAACACCAAAACCCCAACATTGCCCCCCGTCCACCCACACACAAAAAACTGTTGAAAAACATATGAAACCCCCACTGTCCACCCCCCACCCACTACCACTAACTAACCTAACAGCCTATACTAACCTCACACTAAGCCCCCTAAACCCACTAAGTTAAAGAACCAGGAAAGAGGAGGGAGGGGAGGGAATCATGTTGGAGTTGAAGCCTACAAGTTGGCCCTTCTCAGGGCCTTTTTAATGGCACGCACCCTCCGGTTGACTTGTGCCACCTCCTGCTGCAGTCTGGTCATTTTCCGTAGGACACGGTCCAAGTTCCTTTGCATCTGAGCAAAAGCTGCAGGGTCTATGGTTGCAGCAGGGGTGGTCTGGGTGCCAGTCGATGACGTATGGGCCCTTGTCGGTGCCATGTCCGTAGGCTGAGGTGCAGGTGGTGCTGTGAAAGGTCGTGGAGCTGTTGCTGTAGATGGTCCAGCAAAGGTCCCAGCTGCTGGTGGGGCCACCTGGGTGGTAGTGGTGGTGCTGGTGGTGGTGGACACGGAAGGGCCC
The DNA here is from genome assembly GCF_031143425.1 of Pleurodeles waltl. Taxonomy (NCBI): domain Eukaryota; kingdom Metazoa; phylum Chordata; class Amphibia; order Caudata; family Salamandridae; genus Pleurodeles; species Pleurodeles waltl. The sequence goes on along the minus strand of NC_090450.1, from coordinate 677,045,280 downwards.
CGTGTGCAAATGCCCTCCACACTCCCGAGGCTCTCTCATGGTGATATCGTCTTGCCATGTTGCTGTACCCAGACTCCACATCCAGAATGTGGCGGTAACGCATTGCCCTGCGTTGAAACTCTCAAAGCTGGATGGGAGTCATATTGGCTGCTGTTAAGACAAATAGAAAACCAAACATTAGGTACTGCGTTGTGTGAAATGGCTCAAAAAGAAAATCAGACAATACATCTAATGTACCTGTAACAGCCCATATCATCATACAGATCACTGATAGTCCCTGAGTAAGTACATGGCAAGCCAGCCTACAAATGTCCTATCATCAAAAAGCACATCAAAACTCTACAAGATGGGTAACAACTGGAATGACTTTGGCATCATAGTTCTGCCAGTTGTCAGCTACAAATCATGCTGCATATCCTCCACCACTGACAGGCCAACAAATTTATATGTTCTGGATGGCAATCTAGGGCCACAAGATCTGCGAGTTTTAAATGGACTTGCCAGTATAGAATGCATGTGCCAATCATGAGTGGGTAGCCTAGGTTTGGACAAGTGTTTAACTGATTTACATGCCTGTGTACCAAACTTGGCTCATCAGTCCTAGGTACACTATTCACAACCCTACGCCTGTGTCTGAGGGGGGTGGACATGCAACTAATAATTTCTAACAACAAGGACACCCAGGAAGCTTTGGAAAGCTGTACATGGGTTTGGCCAACACACCACAGGTAACGAGGGAGTCCAAATAGGATACACCCAAACCTTGGACAATCCCATCAACACTTATCTTTGGAAAAGCAGACCATTGTCTACATCATTCCCTACCAGTAAGCCATGTCTTACAACAAACAGATAGATGCAAGCACACTTCTGGCCATGAGCTGCATGCACACCTAGGCCATTGTACTCAAGTGCCTCATACTTGTAGCGCAACATGTGGAGCTACATGCTGCTAGGAAGTTAAACGTACAGTCCAACATGTTCATTAGTGATTATGGAAGCTGAAGTCTGTTGGTAAGACTTTGGCATCTCTACTATGTGAAAATCAGGGTCTGACTTGCTGACTAGTTAACTAATATGGTACACTACTACATTTTCTGATTTCAAGTTTTATCCACATAACTCATCCCTATTCAAATTGCTGTGCCTACAGGACTGACCTAGGATCCCAAAATATGCCAATAGGATAAGGATTGCCCAACTCAAAGATGGTGATATAATGATACTCCACTCAAGGAACAAAACAGATGATTGACCAGCACACCACACCTTGCTATGTGTCCAACACACAGGAGTCAATCACACATCATCAGCAAACACAACACAGAACAGAAATATCAACACCTACTGGAGATGTCTGGGTCCACAAATCAAGCCACCTCTCCAATAGTGTAGGGTGCAGGTCCACCTGTAAGGCATGGAAGGGAGAAATGTGCTCAATGTCTGTGCACTGTACAACACTTCAAAATACAAATACTATGTGTAATATTAACTCAGAAAGTAAAGCCTCTCAGACATGATGATACTGCACCCTACATACCACTGCAAACATGTACAGACCCAGGCACTCCAATGAGTGATACACACATATCCACACACATGCAGTGGCCCTAACTATCATGTGGTGGCAAACATGCTCCTTCATTGGCGAGCAGACAAAATCATGGAGTGTATTCCTCTCATCTTGTGTATCCACGAGAGACATCCAAAGCCACTTTCCGTGAGGACTGCAATACCAGTCACCCAGACATTATGACTAAGACCAATTTTAGGCACACAGGTACAATGTACAGATGGCCAGGGACAGTTGTCAGCCCTCAATTTGTATAATTTTCTTCATTTTATGTGCCACAGCTATGGTGAGTTGCACCAACCATAGAGATATGAACCCGTGTGCATACCTTTTGCCAGCCATCCCTAATTGAAAAGTGGCACTACAAACTCAAAATATCAGTCTAAGATGTTACCTGAGGTAAACTATTACTTGTTATATATGTGTCAGAATCCAGATCAGATATGTATCCGAAAACAATTGAGGGACAAAATATTTCCGAAAAAATTCTGGATTTCCAATATATGTTTCCTGATACACTCACCAACCACACTGCCATCATCAATTGACGTGAAGCCAACACTAATTTTCAGGCTCCTGTTGTGTTTAGAAAGTTAGTCTATCTGTTGCGTCAACAAATTACGGTAATGTGTAGGAAAGTTGTATACCTCACAGGCAACTGTGGTTATATCTATATCTAATTTGCACCGCATTTGTGTTGCTGTTTGACACAAAGGCGGCACAAACTTCCAAAATACAATTGTATTTTGTAAGTTTGCGCCGCTCTTGCTTCAATACAGGTCGCAATTGCGGTGCTGACAAAGTAGAAATATGTCCCAGTATGTTTCACTAGCATTCCACAAGTTCAAAAACATTGCCGGCAGAATATGAACAATTCAGCTTCTGTCACTACAGAGCATTTAAACGTGCACATTACTCTGATTTGTACTCACCAACAGGGCCACCAATTACAATCTCCAGGTGGTCCAGCAGATCTTGCTCCCTGGCAACAAGGTCAGCCCAGCGGTGCTTCAGCTGGTGGTCATTTCGTGGTGTGTTGCATATTCTCTGCAGATGGTACAACACCTTTGCCCACCGGAGCCTCCTTGCCTCTGTGTGATAGCTTTGGATCACACGACCACCTGCCTCTGTCATCAGGGGTAGGAAGTGGCACACCAGTTAAATAAACCCACTCAGCTCCTCCTCTCCCATCCTGCCAAGACGAGGCCTACCCAACATTATTGTACCAAACAGAAAGAGGGGATAAAGGGTTACAAAGGAGAATAGAGGGAAAGAAGGACAGGAAAAAGCAAAAAAAGTACAAACACAGCCCAACTATACCCAAACTACCACTACCCACAACAGACTCCCAACACAACAAAGACAAATGTTGACAACACAACTGACCACGAAAACACTCAGATAGGATACCACAGACAGTTATAATACACAAAAAGACAATTTAAAGACCACACTGGAGACAAAATCACAAAATGCACAAAGAGACAGGTCTATACACAGCCACACAGTCAGGAAATGTCACAGATTGCAAAGTGAAAGTGAAAGTACACCCACTGTACCAATTCTGTAAACAGGATATCCTATTACATCACTTCCTGGCTCAAATGCGGTGCATTTTTATTGTTATTCGTCAAAACATAATGCCGCTTACAGCCTGTGCATCATTTATTTTGACGCACATGATAAGAAAAAACCCTGCATCCATATTGTTAAATATGTGTTATACTTAACCAATTTCTGGGGGGACAGAGAGGGAATTACCGCTCAGGGCCAATGGATGTTTCAGGGCATTGTGCGTCATATTTCAACGCACATGTGTCATTTTTAGACGCATGTGCGTCTTTTTTTGACGCATTTGCGTCAAAACTTCTGTCATTAACAGGGTTTGGGTCATTTCTCATTTTGAATGGGACATGACAGTTGTGAAAATACAGAGATAGGCTGATTGCACCCACATTGGGCATTACGGTGTATGGGCACATGTGACAGATCATACTACTGCGGACCATGATCCTCTACTTGGTGTACCAGATTTTCATGCATCACTGACGCAATACATGGTCAAACGTGTGGGATACAATTATGTATTACCCAGTTTGGGCATGTTTTGCATCAAGAGAGAATAGCAAGGTGACGCAGCTCACTACAATAACTCAAAGCCTATGGGTCAATGTGTGTGAATTGGCTACTACTATTGTTGTTGACCCACTATGTGAATATCACAAGATGCATTTTTGCTAATCTGCTGGTATGCATGTGGAGTCAATGTGTCCAACCCTCAGATGCAAGTCAGTGTGAAAATGAGAGAGGACATGTGTTTGTCATACACATAGCAAGAACTGCTGTGTGCACTTCCTAGCTTTTTTTAACATAAACACCACCAATGACAAAGCATGCACAGGATAGATAGCAGATGGTTGTTCATGTCAATTTTCCAAAACTTAGCCATCACATGTCCTGGAATGTTGGATACTACTTCCTAGGCACTTGTTTGTTAACCCACCATGAGTCAGGCATGGGATCATACAATGTGGGTACCGTGTTTGTGACACATAGGGGGTCATTCTGACCTCGGCGGTAAAATGCCCTTACCGCCGGTCATAAGACCGCCATAACACCGCCGCGGCCGCGGTCAACCGCCACGGTCATTCTGACCCACAACGGCCAAACCTCCAAAAATCCGTCCTCCACTGCAGGCCGCCACATCGGCGGGCAGCGATAAACTGGAGATGACCAAACCTCCACCATCACGCCAACAGAAATACGCCCATGCCATTACGACCCACGAATCCACACGGCGGTCATTCAAACGCGGTATTTCATTGGCGGTACACACCGCCGCGGTCAGAATACACACACATCACCAAAACACAGCCACATTGGACAATTTGAAATACACACACCTGATACACATACACACACCACTCCCACACAATCAACCAACTATAAAACACACACCCACATCACCCACAAACCCCTGCGACCCTAATTACTGAGAGAAGGAGAGAGAGACACAGCAGACAATCCATAGCAAGACACACTGAGGCACACTACACCATCACACACACCACATAGTAGCACAAAGCACCACTCACCAACACACTCCTCATCACATACACCACCCCACACCTCACCCACACCACCCCATGGCACCCCAAAGGCACCCACGCTTTTCGGACCAAGAACTCCGGGTCATGGTGGAGGAAATCCTAAGAGTGGAACCCCAGCTCTTCGGCTCGCAGGTGCAGCACACCAGTATAGCCAGGAAGGCGGAGCTATGGCAGCGGATCGTGGACAGGACCAACGCGGTGGGACAGCATCCCAGGAATAGGGAGGACATCCGCAAAAGATGGAACGACCTACGGGGGAAGGTCCGATCGATGGTCTCCAGGCACAACATCGCGGTCCAGAAGACTGGCGGCGGACCCCCACCCACCCCTCCCGAATTTACATCGTGGGAGCAAGAGGTCTTGACCATCCTGCATCCCCCCCACCCCACCAGCATGCCAACCCACACCCCCATCCTCACCCCCAACCCCCCAGCACACATCCTCCCTGACAATGTCTCACCAGCACAACCCACCCATCCCAACACCAACTCCTGCATGCCAACACAAATCATGGGCACCCATCACCTAAGCATGACCACTGCACTAACCCCTCCCCCCCACTAAATACCCTCACAACACCTCCCTCCAGGGAATGCCTGCACTGGGGGACAAGGGCACCCACAACACGCATGCTATTGCACACACAGAAATAATAACCAAACTCTCTTACCCCATGCAGGACCCGAACGACAACACACCAGCCAGGAGGGTCCAGAAGTGTCCATCCCACCACCGGAACAGGCCCACACTGAGGATAGCAGCTCTGTCGACAGTGAACCTGATGACCAGCCCGGACCATCGGGGACCTCTGGGCAGTCGGTTCCCCTCAGGCAGCCACAGGCCACACCAGACCCGACCCCCTCTGCCGACACCAGCACAGCTCCCACCCAGCGGGCCCATGCCTCTGTCTCTAGGACAGCTCAATCAGCGGTGTGTCTGCCACTACAGGGCACCCAGGCTAACCCAACACCCCAACAACAACAGGGACCTGGGGGCAGTGGTGGCGGGCACACCGTCCAGGGGACAGAGGCCGGGGGAAACCGGGCAGCTCGGAGGGCTGCTGTGCGACAGGGGGGTGAGGAGAGGCCCAGGGAACCCACTCTCCAAGAGGCCCTCACCACCATCATGGGGGCATACCACCACTCCCAAGAAACGATGGTGACGGTACTGGCCAGGTTCACTGAGATCCAGGCACAGCAGGAGGAACGCTACATGGGTTTCAGGGAGGAGCTGAGAATCATCGGGACCGCAATGGGGACCATCGTCCTGGCCCTCCACAGGATAGAGGACGCGTTGCGGGACCATGGTGCACCACACAGGGCCCCTGTCACTAGCCCGGACCAGGAACAGCCTACCACCTCCGCCGGCGCTAGTGGACAGGAGGTCCCAACACCTCGACAGCCCCCCAGAACCCCACCTCCTGCTGAAGAACAACCACCCCGTAAGAGGAGCCTGAGACCAAATAAAAAGACAGAGTAGGATGTCAAGACCCCCGCCTGCAGGACATACCCCCTCAAGTCTTCCCACTGTCCCACATTGCCACCCTGTCCAACCATGAACTGCCTATGCTCCATCCTTCCACAGGCAAAAGGACAATGCACCTGTGAGACTGAGAACTGGACTCTGCCATGGATATTCCTCCACCCCCACCCATCACCCTAAGAATCACATGTACCGATATCTAGCACTGTAAATAAATCACATTTTGCACACAAATCTGTTTTGAGTCATGCTGTATTATTGACAAATGTATTACATATTACTGTTCGATTTCTGTTCTGTCAATTAGTCATGACAACATACCAATGTCAATACGCTGTATTTCATGGGCGAACCAAGCAGAAGTCAGGTACTGAGTCAGACAGCACTGAGAAGGGAAGGGAAAGGCAAAAATCAATGACAAACATCTGTGGGGAACTACAGAAAGTACAGATGCAGGAGGCTATAAGCAATTGTGAAATGGCGTGGGTGATTCTTACCTGGGTGTTACTAGAAATACTGTTGTATCACTCTGTCCCTATTGTCTGTGTCGTCCTCTGAGTCTTCCTCCTCTTCACTCTCCACAGGCTCCACGGCTTCTACAACACCACCATCTGGACCATCCTCCTGCAGGAAAGGCACCTGGCGTCGCAAAGCCAGGTTGTGAAGCATACAGCACGCCACGATGATATGGCACACCTTCTTTGGTGAGTACATTAGGGATCCACCTGTCATATGCAGGCACCTAAACCTGGCCTTCAGGAGGCCAAAGGTTCGCTCAATCACCCTCCTAGTACGCCCATGGGCCTCATTGTAGCGTTCCTCTGCCCTTGTCCGGGGATTCCTTACTGGGGTCAGTAGCCACGGCAGGTTGGGGTAACCAGAGTCACCTATTAGCCACACTCGTTGTCTCTGTAGCTGCTCCATCACATAGGGGATGCTGCTATTTCGCATCACATACGCGTCATGCACTGACCCTGGGAACTTGGCATTTACATGGGAGATGTACTGGTCAGCCAAACAGACCACCTGGACATTCATCGAATGATAATTTTTTCTGTTTCGGTACACCTGCTCATCGTCTTTTGGGGGTACCAAAGCCACATGGGTCCCATCAATGGCACCAATGATGTTGGGGATATGTCCAAGGGCATAGAAATCACCCTTCACTGTAGGCAAGTCACCCTCCTCGGGGAAAATGATGTAGCTCCGCATGAGTTTCATCAGGGCAGACAACACTCTGCTCAAAATCTTAGAAAACATAGGCTGAGACATTCCAGATGACATGGCCACTGTGGTCTGGAATGACCCACTGGCCAAAAAATGGAGGACTGACAAAACCTGCACCAGAGGGGGAATCCCTGTGGGTTGGCGGATGGGGGACATCAGGGCTGGCTCCAGCTGGGCACACAGTTCATGGATAGTGGCACGGTCAAGTCTGTATCGAAGTATTATATGGCGTTCTTCCATTGTCGACAGGTCCACCAGCGGTCGGTACACGCGAGGATTCCTCCTTCTCATCGCAAGTCCCAGCGGACGGTGCCTAGGAAGGACAACATGGAGCACAGAGTCAGGCAAACCACAGGTACGTACAGACAGCTTGCAGAGTTAAAGAATGGCAATGGGTTGAAAGGCGTGTATGTGTGGCAATGCAAGGCCTAGGCCTGTGTGTCGCAGTCAAAATTAAGCCATGTGGGCCCTTGAAATGGCGGCTGCCTGACCTGTGAAGTGGGACAATGGGATGTGAGGTCAATGCGCTGGCGGGGCACACCGTGGCGGTAGGCGGTCGAAGACCGCGGCGCAAAGCCGCATTGGTTAACATTGAAGCCTATGGGTTTCAGGAGCCAATGACGAAGTGCGCCGGCGGTCGCGGTACGCACCGCCGCGGTACGCACCGCCGCGGGCGTGACCGCCATTTTCTATCTGCTTAATCACTCGAGACCTGATCATCCACAGGAGAGGACCTATACTGCAAGTGCTGCTGTGACCTCGGTCTGGAAGATACAATGGCTGCTGCGCCTGGGGAAAGGGCCCCTGCCTTCACGTCTGAAGAGTTGGAGAAGCTCGTGGATGGGGTCCTCCCCCAGTATGCGCTACTCTACGGTCCTCCAGACCAACAAGTGAGTACACCGGATGCTAATGGAATGGGCTATGCCTGTGTGGATTGGGGTGGATGTAAGTTGGTGGGGTGGGGGGCGAATGAGGAGTGCAACGCCCGACAGATGAGAGCATGTGCCATATGGCAAAGTGGGTGGGTGGGGGCCAATTACATCTAACATGCAGGTCATTGATGATTTCCTCCTTTCCACCCTGTACATGTCTAATAGGTCAGCGCCCATCAGAAGATCGAGATTTGGCGTGCCATCGCCAAGGAAGTCCGGACCTTGGGGGTCCACAACAGACGGGGCACCCACTGCCGCAAGAGGTGGGAGGACATCCGCCGCGGAACAAGGAAGACCGCAGAAACACTGCTGGGGATGGCCTCCCAACCTAGGAGGGGTGCCAGTCGCACCATGACCCCCCTGATGTCCCGGATCCTGGCGGTGGCCTACCCTGAATTGGATGGGCGCTTTAAGACATCACAGCAGACACAAGGGGGTGAGTATCAGCACATTCTCCTATCTTTCTGCGCAGTGGAGGCGTCTGGGTGGGGGAGGAGGGCTGTGGGTGACATTAGGCCAGTGCGCTTTCTGTAGTGTAGTCCTCTCCCTTAGGCATGGCCCTGTGCCCCCGGCCCCCACCTCTGTAGGGTGACAAGTACAGCCATTGAAGGTCCAGCATCTCCCATGTGCGCGTTTGACGTCTCTTGGCCTGTAGTCTTAGTCAGTAGTACTGAGTAGTGTACCCCGAATGCGCGGCTTAGTGCATTAGGCACCTGTGTCTGTCCTCTCCGCCAACGGTGTTGACATTGCATGCACTCAACCTGGTCTTCTTTTTTCTCCCCCCACCCTTTCTCTTCATCTTCTTGTGCATGTGTGCATTAGCATCATCAGGCGGAGGAGATATGGCATCGGAGCACGAGGGAGCTGCAGGACACAAGGCCCGGTGGGCCCAGGAACAGACACCGAGGGCACCAGTGATCCGGAGGGCGAGGGGAGCACCACGACGGGGACCGCTGGTGAGAGCAGCGAAAGCGACACGTCCTCGGATGGGAGCTCCCTAGGGGTGGCGGCAACATCCGTGCCCCCCGCCTCTACAGGTACAGCCGCCACCCAGCGCACCAGCCCCGCCCTCCCAGCAGCCCCTCAGTCTTCGCTCCGTGCCGGTTCGCCCAGGAAGGCGCGCGTCTCCTTCGCCCCAGGCACCTCAGCCCCTGCCCCTGTTGCCCCTGCTGCCCTCAGTGCGGAGCTCATTGACCTGGTAAGGACGCTCATTGTTGGGCAGACGACCCTTTTGAATGCCATCCAGGGTGTGCAAAGGGAGGTGCAACAGAGCAATGCGTACCTGGAGGGCATTCATTCGGGTCAGGCTGCCCATCAATGAGCGTTCACTGCTCTGGCCTCAGCACTGACGGCAGCCATTGTCCCTGTTTCCAGCCTCCCTCTTCTGACTGCCTCCAGCCTGTCTCTGTCTCCTGTTCCTCAGCCTATCCCATCCACACCATCAGACCAGCCTGCACACACCTCAACACCCAAGAGCAGCTCATCCAAACACAAGCACCACAGATCCCGCAAACACTCACCCGAGCAACACCCAGATGCAGACATGCCAACAGCCACTGCCACCCCTGTGTCCCCCTCCTCCTCGTCTCCCTCCTCCCTCCCTGTGACGTCTACACTCACACCTGCATGCACCCCAACATCAGCCAGTGCTTCCATCACCACCTCACCCTCCAGTACAGTCCACACTCGTGCAGTCACCACCCCCACTGCCATGTACACGTCCCCTGTGTCCTCTCCCACTGTGTCTGTCACCCCCTCTTCCAAGACACACAAACGCAGGCAGCCACCCACCCAACAGCCATCCACCTCACGACAGCCTACAGCACCAGCACCTTCACCCAATGACAGCACACCTGACTCTCCTACAACCACCTCCTCTACCTCCACTTCCATCTCCACTTCTCCTACCCTTTACCTTGGCCCTAAAAAACTTTTCCTGGCTAACCTTAACCTCTTTCCCCCCGATGACCTCCCCCATCCATCTTCAAAGAGTCCCAAGAGCACCGCAGCCACCACCAGCCCAGCTTCGGGTGTCACTGTTGTGCCTGGGTTCTGGAGCCCACCCTTTGCCAGCAGTGACACATCGATCAGCAGCAAGGACACGTCCAGCCCCCCCCCCCCGGCAAGAGGACCCGCAAAACCAAGGACCGCCGTGCGAGGACCGACAGGGCTGCCCCCAAGGAGCAATGTGCGGCCACTTCACCCCCGACACCATCTAGGGGAGGCAAGGGCCCGAGAGCCCCATCAAAGGAGCGGAAGGCCAGCAGGAGCGCGGAGAAGGTGGACCCCACATGCCACATCCCAGCTGGGAAGGAGGACACTAAGGAGGCCAGGAGTCCGTCCCCGAAGGGTCCAGAAACGTCACGGTCCGAGGGCGACTGAGCAGGGAGTCGAGGCCAGGTCTGGCTCCCTTGACCTGCTGGATGAGCACCGCTGAACAGGGCCCCGCCGTGGAGAAGAGCACCGCTGAACAGGGCCCGCGGTGCAGAAGAGCACCGCTGAACAGGGCCCCGCCGTGGAGATAGGCACCGCTGAACAGGGCCCGCGGTGCAGAAGAGCACTGCTGAACAGGGCCCCGCCGTGGAGAAGAGCACCGCTGAACAGGGCCCGCAGTGCAGAAGAGCACTGCTGAACAGGGCCCCGCCGTGGAGATAGGCACCGCTGAACAGGGCCCGCGGTGCAGAAGAGCACCGCTGAACAGGGCCCCGCCGTGGAGAAGAGCACCGCTGAACAGGGCCCACGGTGCAGAAGAGCACCGCTGAACAGGGCCCCGCCGTGGAGATAGGCACCGCTGAACAGGGCCCGCGGTGCAGAAGAGCACCGCTGAACAGGGCCCCGCCGTGGAGAAGAGCACCGCTGAACAGGGCCCGCGGTGCAGAAGAGCACCGCTGAACAGGGCCCCGCCGTGGAGATAGGCACCGCTGAACAGGGCCCGCGGTGCAGAAGAGCACCGCTGAACAGGGCCCCGCCGTGGAGAAGAGCACCGCTGAACAGGGCCCGCGGTGCAGAAGAGCACCGCTGAACAGGGCCCCGCCGTGGAGATAGGCACCGCTGAACCGGGCCCCGCCGTGGAGAAGAGCACCGCTGAACAGGGCCCCGCCGTCTCAAGCACCGCTCCGCTGGGCCCTTACTCTGAGGCACCGCTCCGCTGGGCCCTTCCTCTCAAGCACCGCTCCGCTGGGCCCTTCCTCTCAAGCACCGCTCCGCTGGGCCCTTCCTCTCAAGCACCGCTCCGCTGGGTCCCGCCGTCTCAAGCACCGCTCCGCTGGGCCCTTCCTCTCAAGCACTGCTCCGCTGGGCCCTTCCTCTCAAGCACCGCTCCGCTGGGCCCCGCCGTCTCAAGCACCGCTCCGCTGGGCCCTTCCTCTCAAGCACCGCTCCGCTGGGCCCTTCCTCTCAAGCACCGCTCCGCTGGGCCCTTCCTCTCAAGCACCGCTCCGCTGGGCCCCGCCGTCTCAAGCACCGCTCCGCTGGGCCCTTCCTCTCAAGCACCGCTCCGCTGGGCCCTTCCTCTCAAGCACCGCTCCGCTGGGCCCTTCCTCTCAAGCACCGCTCCGCTGGGTCCCGCCGTCTCAAGCACCGCTCCGCTGGGCCCTTCCTCTCAAGCACTGCTCCGCTGGGCCCTTCCTCTCAAGCAACGCTCCGCTGGGCCCCGCCGTCTCAAGCACCGCTCCGCTGGGCCCTTCCTCTCAAGCACCGCTCCGCTGGGCCCTTCCTCTCAAGCACCGCTCCGCTGGGCCCTTCCTCTCAAGCACCGCTCCGCTGGGCCCCGCCGTCTCAAGCACCGCTCCGCTGGGCCCTTCCTCTCAAGCACCGCTCCGCTGGGCCCTTCCTCTCAAGCACCGCTCCGCTGGGCCCTTCCTCTCAAGCACCGCTCCGCTGGGCCCTTCCTCTCAAGCACCGCTCCGCTGGGCACCGCCGTCTCAAGCACCGCTCCGCTGGGCACCGCCGTCTCAAGCACCGTTTATGGTTCACTGTGCCCACCATGCCTCCTCCTTGACCAGTGGAGACTGTCATCCACCTGATGGACTGTGGCTTTGCACTCGCCAGGATGGTCCAGTGGGCAGCCCACCCACTATAGAGACATTGAGAGACTGTGGCTTTGCACTCCCCACGATGGTCCAGTGGGCAGCCCACCCACTGTAGAGACATTGAGAGACTGTGGCTTTGCACTCCCCAGGATGGTCCAGTGGGCAGCCCACCCACTGTAGAGACATTGAGAGACTGTGGCTTTGCACTCCCCAGGATGGTCCAGTGGGCAGCCCACCCACTGTAGAGACTTGAGAGACTGTGGCTTTGCACTCCCCAGGATGGTCCAGTGGGCATGGTGGCTCCTCGTGGATCTGGCGTCGTGGACTCATGTGGCTGTGGTGCCCCCCCCTTCCCTTCCCCCTGAGGTGCCTGCAGTTTTTACATCTGATGCCCCTGCAGTGTTCTCTCCAAAGGACTCAGGTCTCCTGTGTGGGCTTTGCCCTTGTTTCTCAAGACTTTGGCCCACGGACATGCTGAATTCGTAGGATGTGCAGGACTTGTTACTTCAGGTATACACTGATGTGTATGTCATTAGTTTTGTTGTGGATATCTTTCATGGTTGTACTCTAATTTTCTGGAGCTTTTTGGTACATAAATATTTATTCCAAATATGATTACGTCCTGGCATTTTTCAGGGGTGTTTGGGTGGTGTCACTGTGACTTGGTGCTCTGCATTGGTGAGTACATAGTTGGGAGGGGGGGGTCGCATATGTGTGTGCCCGTGACCTTTCGTCCTCCCCCTCCCGTGTGTCGTAGGTGCAGTACTCACCGTTGTCGTCTGCGCCGGACTTCGTACTCGTGGTAGATGAGAAGGTAGACGAGAGCAGGAAGGATGTTTAATTCGGGTTCCATGCTGTCCTCCTTCCTCCTGGAGTGCGTAGTGGTGAGCGTTTTCCCGTCCGTAGTCTGTTTCCGCCGTGTTTTTATCGGCGGTGCTCCCGCCCCGGAAAAGGTGGTGTATGGGTGAGTTGGAATAGTGTGGGCGGTACATTGTCTCCCGCCTGTCTGTTGGCGGTGACCGCCGCGCTGTTTGTTTGTACCGCCGTGGCGGTCGGAGTGTTAAGGTGGCTGTCTGTGTTGGCGGTTCCCGCCAGGCTCAGAATCCCATTTTTTTTACCGCCAGCCTGTTGGCGGGTTGGCCGCCGCTTTAACACCGACCGCCAGGGTTAGAATCACCCCCATAGTCACTTATATAATACACAATTGTAATGTTACGCCACAGTTGAAGTCATATAAATGAGCCATGTCTCTCCTGTGGCAGTGGAGGACCAGCAGACCAAGCAGCACATGTTCACATATTTCCAGTGGTAAAATGCACAGAGGTGTCTGGTTCATGTGTGTGGGCCAATGTTTAGCCTGTAGAATTATTGGGGTCTATTTTGTCACAGTTACGTTGAACGCCTCCCATCTTTAATAAAACAAGTCCCGACGTCCGAGCTGGAGATCGGATTTTGAAGGTTTTTTAAGTGGCTGAATTCATGTAAACTGGTAGTGTTGAGTGGGAGGAAGAGGGAACTAAGGTGTGGGGAAAAATTTAAATAGGTGGAAAAGTTGATGTGAACAAGAGGAAATTACGATTTATGTAGGAGAAGGAGCACTGCACTTTTGGTCAGACTGTATTTTCCTAGCCTGACCATTGGTTTTTTTAAGGTCAGCTGATTAGCACATTTTACTGCAGAGTTTTTAAACATCTTTTTAAAATTGTATTGAATCTGTAATGAATTTCGGTTTTTAAGGGGCAGACATTTTTACTACACTGTAGAGGCCCACGGAGGTCCGCCATCTTGGGGGGTTGGCGGTCTAGTTGACCGCCTCCCAGCTTTAATAAAACCGGTCCGCGCAGCGGGCGCGCCAAAGGCAAGCCCGTCTGCACCCGTCCGCGCCAGGACGGGGCTAGGGGCCACCCCCCCTGTATCTATTAAGGATGGTAAGTCCTGATACCTTTACCTATTCGTCAGGTGCACTAAAGGATCTTAGGAAAAGAGTGGGAGAGGGTTGCTACATTTGTCCCAGCGATGCAAGGGAGACATGGTCCTGTCCTAGATGTGATTGGACTCTGGAAAAGCCTATGGGTCCTGACTCAGATCAGGCAGAACCCTCCAAATATAATGTGAGGATTCAGCTAATAAATTGCCGTTCTCTGCCAGCACACAAACTAGACATAAATCACTTGCTGAGCGAGGGGGCACCAGATGCCCTCTTTTTGACAGAAACGTGGCTCCATGAGGGTTCAGGGCTGGATTTAGCTCTTGCTTTACCCAAAGGGTATGTGATAGCAAGAACCGATAGAGATAAAGGTAAAGGAGGGGGAATAGCAATTATTTTTTAAAAATATTTTCTTTTTAACTATAGTCCCCTTGACCTCGCAGGGTGTGAGGGAATGTTTTTTTCCATTACCTTCAACCCTTCGTTTACATTTACAGGAGTACTACTTTACCGCCTCCCGGGGACGTATGATGAATTCCTGAACCTATTACCAGAGCGGATGGCAAGTCTCATTTGCAATAGGCCGAATTTTACTTTATTAGGAGATTTTAATATCCAAGTTGATAATTTAGAACTGATGGCAACTAAGCGGTTAGTGAATGATCTGAAAGCGCTGGGATTACACCAATTGATCAGCGGCCCCACACAGGAGAAAGGGCACACTTTAGACCTGGTGTTTTAGTAATCTTTCATCGTTGGTCGCACTACCCCCTACCCCTGTTGCATGGTCCGATCATTTTTTAATCACCTTAAAGGCTAATATAACTAATAGGTTTGGACACCACCATCATTTCAACAGTAAGATTAGGAAGTGGAACAAACTAAAGACAATAGAATGGGTCAATTCACTGAATAGAAATAAAAAATATTTTATGAGGGACCAGCAGATAGACCCTACCTCTTTTAATGAGTGGATCTTGGATAGTCTGGACAGAGTGCTGCCCTATACACCCCTCTCTGGGCAAAAGAAGGGAGGAAAGGCTCCCTGGTTCAATAACCACTTAATGACATTAAAGAGGAACTGTAGGAAGATTGAAAGGAAATGGAGGAAATCACTAAAGTAGGAGGACAGAGAAGAGTACAGAGGTTCAATTAGATTGTACCAGAAGGAGATCAGATTAGCCCAAGCGACCTTTTATGGATATAAAATTGAAAAGGCGGCAGGATCTCCAAGTGTGCTCAAGGAGCTATTGTACATTCCTGCATGCCCAGAAGCAATGGAAGCTTCAGAAGAACATAGTAACAATTTTGCCTCCTTCTTCTTAAAGAAGATTGAGGACATCTATGAAAACTTCTCAGGGGAAGTAGGGGGAGTCGTAGGGCATGCGATGGAGAAGAAGGAAGGTGACAGTGTTTTACAGAGTTTTCTTCCCATCTCTGAGGAAGTAGCTTTGGGGCTCCTCAGCAAATTAAAATCAGGCTCTCCACTTGATCTCGCACCTCCCCATATTATTATGCAGGGTAGAGTAGCGCTAAATCCGGAAATTACCGAGCTGTTAAACAGCTCACTACAAAGTGGGTTGGTGCTGGACTCCTGGAAACATGCAGTGGTCAAGCCTTTCTAAAGAAGCCTAATCTGAATGGAGCGGTCTTTAAAAACTACAGGCCTATCTCGCTCCTTCCTATGATGGCAAAACTTATTGATAAGCACGTAAATATACAACTATCGGGCTTTTTGGAGGAACATAAGATTTTGCATATAACTCAAATGGGCTTTAGACCGGGCCTCAGCACTAAATCTGCCATGATTGCGGTTACGGAAGAAGCGAGAAAACGAATGGACCAAGGTCAGGCTACTGTAATAATAATGCTAGATTTGAGCACGGCATTTGATACGGTCAATCATGATCTACTCATTCAAAGAATGGAAAATAGTGGGATTAAAGGAAGGGCGCTTAAATGGTTAAGCTCGTTCTTACAAAATAGAACCTTTCAAGTCTTGGATTGCTCTTTTTTCTCAACCCAGTTGAAACTTTTATGCGGAGTTCCGCAGGGCTCATCTTTGAGTCCCACTCTGTTCAACATTTACATGTCCCCCATAGCAGAAGTCATAGAACCCTTTGGGGTATCCCTGGTGTCATATGCGGACGACACACAGCTGGTGGTTTCCTTCTCCCCCAATAAGGAGGCGGACAACTTGGCCTTGCCTGCCTGTCTCCAGGCGATTGCTGCCTGGATGACAGAAAGCAGGCTGCAACTCAATGAAGAAAAGACAGAAATTATGTTTTTAGGAAAACTGGCCAACCCTGCTAAAAATATAGGACCAGTAATACATTTAGATTACTTATCCCCCCCCCCCCCAAAGCTCAGATTAAAGCCTTGGGAGTTTGGTTGGATCCCAAACTCACCATGGAACATCAAGCCAAGAGAACGTCAGCCACCTGTTTTGGGATTCTTAAGCTACTAAGGAAGATTATTGGTCTGCTTCCGCTATTGGCCAAAAGATTGGCCGTACAAGCCCTGATTTTATCCAGATTAGATTATGGAAACAGCCTCTTTTTGGGATCTCCAGGTTATGTGGTTAACAAACTACAGGTGGTACAAAATGCTGCAGCACGTTTGCGCTTTAATCTGCCTAGGACCACATCAGCTAAAAAAGCTCTGATTGAACTGCACTGGCTTCCAGTGGCAAAAAGGATAACGTTTAAGGCTCTTTGCTTCTTCCACAGAGCTTTATATAAAAAGGATCTTTATTATCTAAAATCATTAATTTCACTATACACACCCACAAGAGTTTTGAGATCGGCATCTAAAGACCTGGTAGTGGTACCCAAAGTAAAGAGAACATCATGGGGAGGAAGATCCCTGAAGTACGAGGGAGCCAGACTTTGGAACTCTCTACCCACGAATATTCGCATGATGAATCAGGAGGCTGAATTTAGGAAGGCCATTAAAACCTGGCTATTCTAAATTCTTCTAAGTTCCCCCTCTCCAGTGAAGTTTGAGATTCCTCCAGTATGTTCTAAACTTTTCAAACTGATCAGCGCTAAGAGGCCTCCGGGTAGCTGGCGCTATATAAGCAGCAATAACATAACATAACATAACATGCAGGTCTAGTCATGAGTCTGTGGAGCTATTTCCTGTATTTACAAAGTATCCTTCCCAGATCAACAGAAGGAAAGCCAATGGGGATTTGAGAATACACATGGGGATGGTCCAACCCTGTCACTGCAGACGTGTTATGAGACTGTCAACAGGGCAACCTTGGTTTGCTGACAAAGTTAATGTCTCTGGAATCTTATACCGGCAGATTTCTTGACAACATTTGTACACAGGCTGGCCTTTAAAATTCCCACAGCATCTGGGAACATCATTGCCTCTGTGCTGATTAATTTCACAGCTATTCACCACACAAGCCCCATCAATATGTTGGGAGCAATGTGTATTAGTGTGTGGACTGTCCAGGTCCTAACATGTGTAGACATTTCATGCACAATATCTGACGTTGTTTGTTGTGCTGGAGGCACCATACCCAATCCATGCATACAGCCATGGTACACTGTCACAATTTGTCGCTCATGCATACATGAGACCCAGGCCATGATTCGGCTAGTTGGAGACAAGTTCGCCCCCCATAGTGCAATAAATAAACTTATTATGCCATACAATGTATTTGAGTATGCATTGTAGACCCACCTAACACAATATCCCAGGAGGATTATGAGGGTTGGGAAAGCAACTATGAAACAAATGTAGGCCCAAGGAACCTTTAGGGTAACGCTAAGACAGGAGCCAGTCAGGCTCACAGGATGCAGGGTCAATCAGGTTCCAAACATTTCACAAGGTAAATACACAGTGGTCAGACTGAGACTGGTCAAAGGAGGAACAAGACAGTGGAATTGAAAAAGTGTGTTTGTCCTGTGTGTTGGAAAGTAACACATTAACCCAAGGGCTGTGCTACACAGCTGATTTATACTGGAAGGCATAACAGTGTTATGGATGAAATGGCAGCTTCTATGCTGTTCCAAGCAGCTGCAAGGGCAGTGCATGTTCAAATGGCTGGTGTCCATGGAGGTGCTCACAGGTGTGTGCAGCATCAGTCTCTCACAAGTCCTGTAGGAGAGATTCAAATGGCCAACAGTACCTTTCACATGGGAAGCAATGTACAGGTGATAACAGGGCTTAGAGACTACAAGCCAGTGCATTATTTAACCTGACGTCCATGCAGACAGAAGTACAATGACTTTGGTATACCATACTAAAGAGGGTAGCACACTGGATTTACATTGTGAGTCTGGGAGTGTGTAGAGGAGGGATTATCTGGGGACACATATTACCATTCCAGGAACCTCTGACAAAGGGTGGGGTGAGACCGGGAACATGTGTGTGTCCGGACTTAGGACATGGGCTGCATGTGCAGGGGATGCCATGTGAGCAATGCTAGTCATACCTGGGACACTTGTGCTATGACTTTGCTGCTTATATGGAAATCTAGTCACACATAGTCCATGCAAAGATAGGTGATGTAACAGTTACTGCTGTCAAGGGTCTGGTCATACATTCCTGTTACTAATGCAATAGCACATCCACTGCCTCAAGTATCAGGCAATTTTTTACATTATTGACTGATGGTGTCTTAGTTGTGTGCCATATGCTTCAATCAACCATGTTGCCAACATGTATGTGTGAAATAGGTGTGGTCCTCTGCTATTGCCCTTCAAATGTGACATGTACAGGATATATGTTATTTACAGTGTGAGTGAATGTGGCTGTACAATCATACGCATCTAACTAGTTTAGCAATGTTCTGTGTCCTAATCGGTATTTCAGCAATGCTCCATGAGGCTACAGTCTGATTCTGATAGTTAGAGATAATGTTATGCAAAAATGATTATACAGACCATGATATGGTGATTAGTATAGGTGTTTATTTACATATGGTAAGACAGTGGTGATGGGTGTGTAGGGTTAAAATAAATTTTGGGCAATATGTTGTCTCCGACGCAATCCTGCAGCTGTGTTTGGATGGTCCCCCTTATGTTGATGGCCGGCATCCTCCTCTTCCTCTTCTTCAGGCATTTGTGGGTCGGGTTCATATAGGGGAATGTTCCTTCTTACACATATGTTGTGCAGGATGGCACAGGTCAAAATTATTTTGCACACCATTTCAGGTGAGTATAGGAGGCTGCCTCCGGTGATGTCGAGGCACCTGACTCTTGACTTCAGGATGCCAAAGGTCCTCTCGACTATGGTGCGTGTCCTCCTATATGCCTCATTATAGGCACGCTCTGCTGCAGTGCTTGGGTTGGCAAATGGGGTCATAATCCATGGCTGGATCCCATACCCGTGATCAGCTGAAAAAGAAAATGAGTGAGAACATGTTGATGTAGCTTGCCCCATAAATATCACTTTGCATGGCAGTAGTTCTCTTGTGTTGTCTGTGACTCATTGGTGTTTGTGTTATTGTGTGGATTCCTAGGCTTCTAGGATGTACCATCAGCATTGGGTTGTTTCCTTACCTGAACGGGTGTTTGGCTGTTGACCGGATGTCATCAGTATTTTTGTAGAGTTGCAGTAAAGTGTGTACTCCCTTGCATTGTGACTTGTGAAACAGGTGTCCCTGTGTCTTAGCTGGGGGTGAGATGATAGTTCCATACACAGAATCAATTCGACAGTGGTGGTAACACGGTTGCATCTATGTACCCTGGACATCCCATACAATTTGACATATGCAATAGATAAATTTAAGCATCAGTGAGACCCTTAGATTTTGCAAGGTGAAAATGTGCAAAACATCTCCGTACGTTGTGAGCACTGACTTGTTAACAATTCACTATGCACTAATTTCACATGTGTGACAAGTTCACTGCAGACCTATTTCTCTGCCCTTGCCAAGTCAGCTCAGGTTGTTACGTGTTCCTATACTACTAACCATGTTCAGGTTCCGATGGCTAACTTGGTTGTGAGGTTGTCATTTAGAGTTTCAGAAGGTCCGTATGGCAGTACATCTGTTGTGTGTGTTAATTTGTCGCAATGCGTATGTTTAGGAATGTGCACTTTCAATATTGTCCCATCAAGATGTGTTCTTCGCCCAGTCCACTTGCTTCTTGGTAGTGGGCAATGTGAGAGCAGGAGTGATGTGAAATATTGGTACGGCCTCAATGATTGCACGTGACCTTCATTGTAGTCATCATCATGCTACGTGTGTCATGGTGTTTGACCTGCAGCAAAAAACATTACACATCCCATACACTGTACGTATTGGTTTGAAGGGTGTTGGATTGAGTGTTATTGATGTGATATTGAAAGTTTAATCTTCCCAGATGTACTGCCAGTTGGGGCCATCTGTTTGTCATTGTGTTGTTTCACATTTTTCCCTTGTGTCTGTGGAGTGGCATCAGTTGTTATTTGGAACGGTCATTTGTCCCTAGGTGTGTCTCCCATTGGGTGAAGATATCAAACATGCCTAGCGGTGTACAACCTCAGTGTGTTCCTGTCCATGTGTCGATGTTGTGGTGTATGTGTTGTGTGTCCTAGAGGGTTGCTGTGCAGTGTGTATATTAGTAAGTTTCTGTACTTACCAACAAGTAGTCCATTTCCATATCGTCCATCCTGGAAGTGTTGATTGATGGTGCAGTGACAGAAGATGAATGAATCATGTACACTCCCAGGATACTTTGCCACGATGTTGGTGATCAATCCCTGGTGATCGACAATGGCCTGCACATTGATGGAGTGTGTGTGCTTCCTGTTGCGGTATAGATGTTCGGTTGCAGCAGGTGGCACAAGGTGTACATGTGTGCAATCAAAGGCACCAAGGACATGTGGGAAGCCATTAATTTGGTAAAACCCCTGTTTTGTCTCCTGCTGCTTCTGCTGTGTTGGGGATGCTGATGTGGCGGGGTGTGAGGGAGAGGATGGCATCCAGTACCTTGGGTAGGAAGGTGGAGAATTATGGCTGTGAGATCCCAGCAACCAGGGCGCCAGTGGTTTGAAAGGAGCCACTTGCCAACATGTGTAGTACAGCTAGCAGCTTGGTTTCTGGTGGAATGGTGGAATGGTGCGGGGTGTCTGCAAGCTGGGTGCCAACTGTGGCTCAATGTTGCGCTGCAGCTGCTGAATGGCTTGCCAGTTAAGCCGGTACCTCTGAATGATGTCTTGTTGGCGGAGTCCCAGAAGGGTTGTCCTGGTGTGGAATATCCTCTCTTGCCTTCTGCGTTGCCTTTAGGGTCCCTGCTGGTGTTGTGGAAACTGCTGTTGTTGGTCCTGTGCTCTGCGTCTGCGTGCATGCTGGATGAAAAGCACCTCCATGTCTTCCTTTTGGAGCTCTGCTGTTGCTTCTGTGTGTTTTCATTAAATACAGGTGTGTTTGCCCCATTTTGACGCCTGCCCTGGCCCAGGCGTTATTTTTTTATGCAAATCGGCTTGTGCATCATTTTCCGACTCCGCCTCCCGGCCGTGCGTCATTTTTGCGTGGTTGGATAAATATGGCGCACGGGTGTTTAAGTCATTTTTTGGACGGGAACGCGTACCTTGCATGTCATTAACGCAAGGCGGTTTCCCGCATCCAGAAAATGATGCACACGGCTGGATTTTGGCGTTCGTGGGCTTGGGCGTCAAAGTTTAAATATGGTGCACGGTTTGCGCCGATTGACGCACATTCGGCGCAAACAGAGTATAAATATGCCCCTCAGTGTCCTAGTCAGTCTGCCGCTTTTGCTACTCGCTAGGAGGAGATGTGCTGGTGAGGGTATGCCAGAGACATCTGGGACTGGACATGTTGAACACCCACTGTGCTGCAGGTCCCTCTTCTGTCTGAAAGAAAGTTGACAAGCTGTGTTACAGCAGCAACAAATGAGAGGTAGTATTAGGCTTTATCAGCAAGGCACTATAGTATCATTTCATTCAGTGATCAACATGGACTGAGAGGAAGATCCAAAGCAGAGTCAAAGTAGAGTGAAAAAGACCGAAAGAGTAACTTCCCATATGTACTCAACTGAGCCTTTTGACAACGTGCACCACCTCAGAGCCCACCAGTTACAGGAAAAAGCTGAGCAGACCTTGGTTGAAGGTGAGAGTTTCATGCTACATCAGTACCCCCGCCACTTCTTGAAATCTGTTTGCATCAAGATCCGCTTGAGCCATAGTTTGTACAAGAAAAAGGTAGTTGAAGGCTTCCCGTAGATCGTTTAGCAGTAGTAATAGTTATTCATTTTGATAAAAATGCATATCAAATACAATAAAAGCAATTACAAAACCATGACCTTGTCAAGCTGGGAACATGTGGACTCATTTGGTGGTCTATGCAGATATGAAAAAAGGCAAATATAGCTGGTGTTAAATTCCAGCAGTAGATGTCTGTGTGGGAGCGATGTTGCTATAGTGCATTTGTAGTGCAGGTGGGTACAAAGGGGATTGTAAGGAAAGGTTGATGATGAGTGAAGGGATGTTGTGCAGTAGTCGCCAAATGCAGTGCTGAAGGTTATTGGGTGCAAAATCAATTTTGTAGTTGAGTCACTGAGAGACAAGAAGCTTGGAGAACGGATGAAAACGCCATTGATTTTGTTAAGATATATGGCTGGTCATCAATTTGAAATGCGGTAGAGTGTGTTAGAGGTGGGCTCAAAGCCAGCAGTGAGAGACTGCAGTGCAGGCAAGATTGTGTGTTAGGATACCCACAAAAGGGGGATTTACAATGGATTCTTGGTTCCTTTATGAATCGTCTCCAAAGTTGCATTTGTTTTTTCTGCTAACTTCACGTTATTCTCAATTAACTATTTTTACTACCTACAGCTGCTAAATGGGTCTTCTTGTGAGTTTTCATATGAAAATCATCACTTTTGTGACCTTTTATAGTTGTTTTGTTAAAAAGAACACCAACAAGCAGTCAGTTTGAAAGATGCGAGCTGAATATTTATAAATTAACATGTGAGAAACTTGCACATCCCTTTTCATGCAACTAGTACTTGAAATGTTGTGAATTTGTGGGGAAACTCACAGTAAAAAAACGGGAGGCTCTGTGAACTAAGGGTAGGCTGGTAATCAGAAAATAAATAAGACTTAGCATGCTCGATAAAAACTTTGCACAGCCTAGTTTTGAAGAATTAGGGTAGACTTGTCTGTGTGGCACACTACTTTCTGGTTTAGAGGGGCTTCTGGAGAATGAATAAGTATTTGAAATACACCCTGGATTTAAGACAGCGCCAATGTATTTGACGGACACGGAGTGCAATGTAATCCCAATACTAGAGACCAGAAGTTAGCCTGGCTACCATGCTTTGAATTCTGCCATGAACATTAACTAGCTGTTGAGATGATCCACATTATAATCAGACTCTTCTTAAGAGGTTATTTTACAATACTTACAACGTTGCCCTTTTACTCTACTCTGTGTTCACATGAGTATGGAATGGTTGGCTGGCAGTAATTTTAAGTTACTCCCCATGATAACTCTTGTACAAGTAGTTCTTAATCACATGTTCTTTCTCATAAACCTGCCCACCATGCTCCTTTTTGTCTGACTCTAGAACAAGAGTCATTGGGCACACAATAGAATAGAGGATGTGATGCAGCTCAGCTCTCAATGCCTTAACTCTTTTGTGCAATAAGATTTAGTTGAACTAACTATGTGTTTCATACATCCCAGGAGTATAGAGGAAGGTGGACCTAACCACTGCAGGACAATGATCACTACAGTGACTAGTTTGTGCTATTTGAGGGAAGAATGGGATATGAGGCAGGTACAGCCCTCTGAACGATCTATCTTGTGGGTGAAGTGTTTGTGCAGAGGCAGGTAAGTTAGCCTCACGATGGTACTGTGTTCAGTTTGCTGGATTAAGGGAAGCAAAGGATGTGTAGGGATACAGGAAGGCCTTTCTGAGGAAACATATTCTGGTGGAGGACCAGCCACCCTGCAAATGAAGTAGAAAGGGCAATGGGTCTTAAGTTCCAAGCATTATTTCAATAAACTTAATTTCAGTTGTAGTCATTTTTCTGAATCGAGTCATTCGTTTGGTCATCGTCTAAACTGCTGCATTTCTCCCCTTTTCAGTGATTTTGTGCTGATCCTGCTTAGGTGTGCTTGGAGAAGTCTATTTACTGGAAAACTTTTCTTGGCAGCTGAACAAGCTATCAGCTTCCCTTTTACTTGATCATGTGCCCTATAATTATTGTTGAGTAGGCTCCCGGGCCTTGAAGTACCATCAGTTTCTTTCTCTTGTAGCTGGTCTTTCTCTCTGGTATGGCCATGTGACCAGTAAGGCCTTAGCGGGTACCTCTATTTAATGCAGTAGCTAACGTCACACCATCTACTTTGGACTTCCCCTTTGAAATATACTTGTTGCTTTAAGCGTAACAATAGAAGCTCTCAGCAAGTCTGATAATTAGTTGACCTTTGCACATAGAAGGAATTAAGTTGAGGGTAGATTTCTATGCTCACGCGCATGTGGATGTTAACAACATCATAGTAATGCAGCCATAACTATTGCACACGGCTCTGTCAGTGTGTTAATTAACTATACCAAATAATGCAAGCAGTATGGAAATACTTGTATCTGCAATTTTTCAAAACCCTTTAAAACGGCTATAATGTATGAAGAAATAACATTAAACATAAATAAAACAGTCGTAAACAGGCACTGGTAGTAAAATTAAACCTTAATGCCATATGCCCTCCCTTGTGTTAAATACCCTTCAGGAGGCTAGTGATGTGATCTGCAGTCCTCTGTATACCATGTCCCTATGTGACAGACCAGTGTTAAATGACTACAGACAATGGCTCTTTCTCTCTCACTGTATTTTGGGGAATGGTTTATTTCTTTGGATTACACATTCTGTCAACCAATATCCCTTCAAGTATGCAATTTTACAAGTAATCTAGTTGACATTCAAAATGTCCTGAAAAATCATATTGCGGATTACTTAAATGGGCATGTTACCAACAATAGCCTTTGAAAATAGTGATGCACGCCAAGACCTTATCAGTCAAGTCAAACTGGACAGGAAGTCTTTTGTGAAGGAAGATCAGTGCAGAATTTCTTTTCTGATAAGTGTTAATTAAATAATGTATGATTCTTTCCTGTTCTTATTTGTTTATTAGTTGTGTTCTCAGTCCACTGACGTAGTAGACTTATTTAGTCAACGCCGATTCAGGAGGCATGATTAATGTGAAATCAAATAAACAGGTAAACCAACAATGTTAGCCTTAACATGTCAGATTTAAAGGATGTAATTAGTTTTGGCCTACCTCGTGTCGCACTCTCAGATGACTCCCTCAATATGTTTTAAGAAGTAAGCAGTGCCTCCGTGAGATTCAAAGTGAGCTCTGGCATTCTGGCCTACCATCACTTGCAAGATCCCAAACTGTCCCATTCATAAATGATTCACCTAAATCACCCAAGGTAAGTGTGTGTGTGTGTGTATATATATATATATATATGCATATATATATGTGTATATATATATATATATATATATTTCATATCCCAACGCCTGTCTTCTTGCAAAACCCCGACTACATCCACTCAATATGTCAAGAACACTGCATTTTCAATCCTCACACAGCAAAATGCTCGCACTCCGCGATATCAGTTTGCAGTGCAATTTTACTGTGAAAGCCAACGCGTTTCGACTGCAAAGGTCTTTGGCAAAGCCAATAAAGTGCACAACACTCTACTTCCTTAACCCCTTTGCTGCCAGACCTTTTTCCCCTCAGGTGCTAGGCCTTTTTTTGTCTATTTGGGGCAGGGCGCGCTTAGGCCCTCATAACTTTTTGTCTACATAAACTACCCACGCCAAATGTGTGTCCTTTTTTCCCAACATCCTAGGGATTCTAGAGGTACCCAGACTTTGTGGGTTCCCCTGAAGGAGACTAAGAAATTAGCCAAAATACAGTGAAAATTTCGTTTTTTAAAAGAAAAAAATGGGGAAAAAAGGCTACAGAAGAAGGGTTGTGTTTTTTTCCCTGAAATGGCATCAACAAAGGATTTGCGGTGCTAAAATCACCAGCTTCCCAGAACAGGCAGACTTGAATCAGAAAACACAATTTTTCAACACAATTTTGGCATTTTACTGTGACATACCCCATTTTTACGATTTTTTGTGTGCTTTCAGCCTCCTTCCAGTAAGTGACAGAAATGAGTGTGAAACCAATGCTGGGCCCCAGAAACCTAAACATTTCTGAAAAGTAGACAAAATTCTTAATTCAGCAATGGGTAATTTGTGTAGATCCTACAAGGGTTTCCTACAGAAAATAACAACGGCAATAAAAAAAAAATATTGAAATTGAGGTAAAAAAACTGTCAATTTTCCCTACGTTTTACTCTGTAACTTTTTCCTGCAATTCAGATTTTTTCAAGAAATATACTGTTACATCTGCTGGACTCTTCTGGTTGCGGGGATATATAGGGCTTGTAGGTTCATCAAGAACCCTAGGTACCCAGAGCCAATAAATGAGCTGCACCTTGCAGTGTGTTTTCATTCTATACTTGGTTTACAGCAATTCATTTGCTGAAATATAAAGAGTGAAAAATAGGTATCAAGAAAACCTTTGTATTTCCAAAATGGGCACAAGATAAGGTGTTGAGGAGCAGTGGTTATTTGCACATCTCTAAATTCCGGGGTGCCCATACTAGCATGTGAATTACAGGGCATTTCTGAAATAGACCTCTTTTTTACACACTGTCTTATATTTGGAAGGAATAAATGTAGAGAAAGACAAGGGGCAATAACACTTGTTTTGCTATTCTATGTTCCCCAAGTCTCCCGATAAAAATGGTACCTCACTTGTGTGGGTAGGCCTAGCGCCTGCGACAGTAAATGCCCCAAAACACAACGTGGACACCTCACATTTTCCCAAAGAAAACAGAGGTGTTTTTTGCAAAGTGCCTACCTGTGGATTCTGGCCTCTAGCTCAGTCGGCACCTAGGGAAACCTACCAAACCTGTGCATTTTTTAAAACTAGAGACCTAGGGGAATCCAAGATGGGGTGACTTGTGGATGCTCTCACCAGGTTCTGTTACTCAGAATCCTTTGCAAACCTCAAAATCTGGCTAAAAAAAACACTTTTTCCTCACATTTTGGTGACAGAAAGTTCTGGAATCTGAGAGGAGCCACAAATTTCCTTCTACCCAGCGTTTCCCTAAGTCTCCCAATAAAAATGATACCTCACTTGTGTGGCTAGGCCTAGCGCCCGTCACAGGAAATGCCCCAAAACACAACATGGACACATCACATTTTCCCCCCAAAAAGAGGTGTTTTTTGCAAAGTGCCTACCTGTGGATTTTGGCCTCTAGCTCAGTCGGCACCAAAGGAAACTTACCAAACCTATGCATTTTTGAAAACTAGACACCTAGGAGGATCGAAGATGGGGTGACTTGTGGGGCTCTTACCAGGTTCTGTTACCCAGAATCCTTTGCAAATCTCAAAATTTGGCTAAAAAAACACTTTTTCCTTACATTTCGGTGACAGAAAGTTCTGGAATCTGAGAGGAGCCACAAATTTCCTTCCACCCACCGTTCCCCCAAGTCTCCCGATAAAAGTGGTACCTCACATGTGTCTGTAGGCCTTGTGCTCGCAACAGAAAATGCCCCAAAACACTATCTGGACACATCAAATACAAAACTACCTGTTTTTGCGGGGACACCTGCGTTTTTGGTCCTGGGTTCAGCAGCCATCTAGGGAAACCTACCAAACCCAGACATTTCTGAAAACTAGACACCAAAGGGAGTCCAGGGAGGTGTGACTTGCGTGGATCCCCCAGTGTTTTCTTACCCAGAATCCTCAGCAAACCTCAAATTTAGTTTAAAATTTTTTCCCACATTTCTGTGTGGGATCACTGCACCAGGACAAATTTCGTACCACCCAACGTTCCCCTCAGCCTCCCTGTAAAAATGATACCTCACTTGTGTAGGTGGGCCAAGTGCTTGTAGCAGGGAAGAGCCAAAAACATGTCGAAATTGAGGGGGAACCAAACATTTGTAGGCTGACAAGTGCAGCAGAATTTTTATTGGTATAGATATGCTGGGTGGTAGGAATTTTGTGGATTCCTGCAGATTCCGGAAGGTTCCATCACAAAATGGTGAAAAAATGAATGATTTTCAGCAAAGTTGGAGGTTTGCAGGGCATTTGTGGGTAAGAAAATGGTGCGGGCTGCATGTGAAGCACACCACCGTGGACTCACCCAGATGTGTCTAGATCTTGTGGATTTTTCTACATGGCAGCGTCCCAAAGTCCAAAAAGTGCAGCCCTCACCAGTGCAAGTGGGATGATTTTGAGAGTTAGCCAAGCTCTCATGGCCCAAATGTAAAACCAAAACCCCAAATAATCAAATGTCCACTTGCTTGCCGTGGGCTAAGATGTTTTAGAAGACTGTTACACCCTTCAGTTGGGGTGGGGGCATAACCATGCACATACTGGTTGGTAGCCACCACCACATATTTTTTTTAATTCCCTGGCATTTAGTGGATTTTCTGCCCCCCGGAGTGTGGATCGGGGGTAATTGCCCCATCTGCCCACTGGTGGGCAGAACAACTTTGGCTCCATTTATTTGGGGTGGGGGTATGGCCATACCCCCTCCATCTTATTTTGAGAAAAAAAATCTTCCCTGGTCTCTGGTGGGCTTTCTGCCCCCCTTGGGGGCAGATGAGCCTTCCAAAAATAGGCCGATCTGCCCCCAAGCGGGGCAGATATGGTCAACAGTAATGTGCCCCATGGGGAGTGGTCGTTGCCCAAGGGGGTGCCCCCCAAACAAAACACACACATACACACACACCAATCCCTGGTGCCTAAGTGGTTTCTGCCCCCCCCGGGGGCAGATCGGCCTAATAGAAATAGGCCAATCTGCCCCAAAGGGGAGCACAAATGGCCTAAAATAAATTTGCCTCCCAAGGGGAGCGACCCTTGCCGAAGGGGTCGCTCCCCTTGCGTGAATTTGGCGCAAAAAAGATCCCTGGTGCCTAGGCAGCCTAATAAAAATGGGTCGACCTGCCCCCAAGAGGGGAAGAAATGGCCTAAAATAAATTCCCCCCACCCCCCAGGGGAATGACCCTTGCCTAAGGGGGCACCCCCCTTGCGTGAAATTGACGCAAACATTTTTAAATCCCTGGTGTCTAGTGTTTTGGCCTAATAAAAATAGGCCGATCTGCCCCCAAGGGGGACAGAAATGGCCTAAAGATCATTTTGCCCCCAGGGGAGCGACCCTTGCCTAAGGGGTCACTCCCCACATATAAATAAAATAAAACAAAACAAAATAAAATAATCCCTGGTGCCTAGCAGATCGGCCTAATTACAATAGGCCGATCTGCCCCCAAGGGGGGCAGAAATGGCCTAAAACAAATTTGCCCCTCCAGGTGAGCAACCCTTGCCAAAGGGGTCACTCCCCTCATGTGAACCTGACAAACAAAAATCCCTGGTGTCTAGGGGTTTCTGCCGGCCTAATTCTAATAAACCAATCTGCCCCCAAGGGGGGGAGGAATAGTCTAAAAATAAATTGCACCCCTAGGGAGCAGCCCTTGCCCAAGGGGCCTCTCCCCTTATATCATAAACACACAAAAAAAAATCCCTGGTGTCTAGCGGGCAATTCCTCTCCTTTCATGCCTCTCTGCCCCCTCCACGTGATCGGAGGAGAAATGCTTTTTGCATTTCTCTTCCGATCGGCACTGGAAGCTGAGCTTCCAGCGCAGAGGGAAAGGCCTCTGATGAGGTCAGCGCGTGAAAGCGAGCTGACGTCATCAGATGCCTTGGAGGGTTCGGGGGTGGAAGGGGACGCGATTCCCCTTCCATCCCTGCCCAGGGGAGGGGGGTGCTTGGCCTAGCGCTTCCCCCCCGGGGGCCCATAGCAGGACAAGCTGGTCTCGTCCTCGGCACCGGGCAACCGTTCGAGGCCAGCTTATCCTGGGCACCCTAGGGGTTAAAAACACATGACTTCATCATAAACATAGTGAAAAGACTAAACATCCAACTATGATCCATGTTACATTATCAAAATAGAAGCAAACGAAAATCTTATGAAAATAACATAAACAATGTTGTTATTTGTAAACATGCGCACAAGCACCAGAAGTAGAAGGACATTACCACTTTATTTTCAGAGCAGACAAACAGCCACGACCTAGAGCGTCCAACAGCCACAAGCCCCAACTGCAACTGAATGTCATTGTGCTGAGTACTGTAAACCGTCGTTCCACTTGAGATCATGGAACCCAACACAAAAGTCAACATAGCCCATTTACATTACAATGATGACTTTCGCGCTACTGCATGTGTAATTAGCACGCAGTAGAGCGTGTAGGTTAGAAACCATTACATATTTCTCTCCCTTCACAATGCAAATGTGAACAAACCAAACAGAAGTGCAATCAAAATTCTGAACAAGGAATAACTGTATAAATACGAATCGATAAAAGAGATACTGATAAAAATCTCAGTGTAAAATCTCATTGTGGACAGAGTTATAATGTCCAAATTACATCAATAGATCACCCTACCACATAATCCTTAAATTTAGTAGGCAATCTCCTTTGTCAAGCTAAACGTTTATACCGATCACCAGCAGTGAGGTCACATGTGGTTGTGGCTTCGCTATTAAATTCAACATTGGGAGTGGGACCCTTGTAACCAATTAAACCATTCACATTGATCATTATTTTGCTTAGTATTTTTATTGATGATGTCTGCCTGAGATTTAGTGAGTCGCACTAAACAACTCTTGTACCGCCACCCTTTATTTTTTAGAAGTGCAGAACCTTTACCCCTTGTTTCACTAGAACTGGTGCGGAAAATGTAGACATCTCTTTTAGTACTTTCTTTTTTTTTTTTTATGAGAACCCAATCTCCCTCCTTCAACTGCACGTCATGACATTTCTTGTTTATGATTGACACGTGTCTGATGATGTCTATAGTCTCAAGCTCTGAACATTTTTACTACTTAACCAGTTGGGAAATGGACTAGTGTGTGCCTTTCTACTTCTTAGTTTAGTAAAAGGAGC
The DNA here is from genome assembly GCF_031143425.1 of Pleurodeles waltl. NCBI lineage: Eukaryota > Metazoa > Chordata > Amphibia > Caudata > Salamandridae > Pleurodeles > Pleurodeles waltl. Next base: position 677,014,013 of record NC_090450.1, on the reverse strand, counting down.
CTCACCTGTAGTGAATGTGGTGTGGTATTATAAGACCATATTTTGTTGCATAGAAATTCCTGCACCTTTTGTCCAGAAGAGAAAGCTGTTTGTATACCCTCCTTTATTACTCTATTTCATCTCTCAACAAGTCCATTAGAGAAAGGAAAGTATAATGCTACCTTGAGATGTTCAATATAATATTGCTTAAGAAATTCATACATTTGTTGTGATATGAAAAATGTGTGCCATTGTAGGTGACTATGGTTTTGGGTGCCCCCTCTAAGACAAAAATGTGATTTTAAAACGTAATGGCATTATCAGTAGTAGGGCTCCACAGAACAGATAATACATCCATTTACTAAAATAATCAACCAGCAGAATAAGATATCTGTTTGAAGCCGGTAAAATTTCATAAGGTCCAGAAAAAGCAAGACTAACCCTTTCCCATGGTTCTTGTGGAAAAGGCACAGGATGAAGCAGTGTACTCATGGTTTTCCATTGTTTATCATATAACAAACACTCAGTACATCGCCCAATTGTAATTTTCACCTGCTCTTCCAAAGAAGGCCAACGATAATATTGCTTAATACATTGAGATGTTTTAGTGACCCCTAAATGGCCTTTTTGTGCTGCTTGAATGATGCCTATACGTAAATTATGTGGAGGGACAAAAAGGTCATGGCGCAATATCATCTCATCAACAATCTAAATCTTCACACAAATCCTATTCACTTTCTACAGCCATTCTGAACAGACCGTCTGCTCTGAAAATCTTACCACCTGGTAAGTGCTTAATGAGAAAATGATATTCTTGCAAGTTGGACAATAGGCGGATTAACCTGGGTGATGCCTTATTAGCACCACTGCCATTGAGAATATGCATGAGTCGTTTGTGATCGGTGTATAGTTCAACTTCATGTCCCCAAATGTAATACCTGAATTTTTGTATTGCCCAAACACAAGCGAGTGGCTCTCATTCTATGGTACTATATCGTGTCTCAGCAGATTGCAGTGTTCTGAAGGCAAATGCAAAAGTCTGTTCTTTGCCTCCAAGCCAGTGCTCTAAAACTGCACCAAGACCAGACATGCTGGCATCCACGCTCACAAAATATTTTTGCCCATTCTGAAATGAATGCAAGGCTGGTGAATCCTCAATTTGTTTTTTAACCCTGTCAAAAGCATGATGCATTTCATGTGCTCAATTCAATTTGGAACTTTTTCTTAGCAAAGCCCTCAACAATTCCACAGTTTGTGCATAACCTTGCACAACACAAGCATAGTATTCTGCTAGCCCCAAGAATGAGCCCTAACCTTAGGCAAAAGGGCATCTGTAATAGCCTTAATTAATGAAAATTTGGGTTTTAACCCTAAAGGTAATAGCGTGTGACCCAAGTAATCTAGTTCTTGAAAGCCAAACTGACATTTCTCATGCCTGATAGTCACATCAGCGTTGATCAACCTTGTGAGTATTTTGGCCAGAATGTTATTGTGCTCCTCCCAACTGCTAGCAAATATCAGAATATCAACTGGGTAAATTTGATCTCCAGGAATATTTTCTAGTAAAGTGTCCATTAGCTTCTGAAAAACGCTAGGAGCAGGCACCAATCCAAAAGGTAACCTTAGATATTTATACGCACCAAAAGGTGTCACAAAGATAGTGAGTTCCTGTGACTCAATGCGGAGTGGGATTTAGTGGTAAGAAGATCTCAGGTCCATAACGAAAAAAAAGTTAGAGTCACCCAGTTTGGCTAGCAAATCATGTATTTTAGGGAGACGATGACAATCCACAAGTATATTCCTACTGAGTGAGCACAAGTCAGCACAGAGTCTGACCTCCCCTGATTTGTTTCTGGCTAGAACAATGGGCAACACCCATTGTGAGGAATCACAAGGTGTGATAATTCCCTCAGCACATACATTCTTTAGAACTGTTTTTAGTTCATCCATTGCGCTTAAAGGTAGTGGTCTAACTTTATGTACCAGTGGTTGGGCTTCTGGCTTAAGGTGAATTTGATCCAAAAGAGCATGAGTGTCATACCCTGCAAAGAAGAAATGTTTATGCAGCTCCTCATCCTGGTTCGATTCACCTGGATGCTTGCTGTTGAGCATGGTAAAATATTCAGATTCCACTTTACTTTGACTATTTACTCTGTCACCTCTTCTTGCCCTGGTAATGACCCTGTCAATTACAAAAAAGGAAATATGGTAAGTTGTCTGATTATGTACCTGTTGCTAATGTCGTGCAAGGGGGTTACTAGGATCATTATTACATTTAGTTTGTAAGTGTTCTAAGATCCTCTTCTTCACTGGGGAGATTGTGGTCCCCACATACTGGAGTCTGCACGGACACACCAGGACATAAACAACAAAATCACTGTTACAATTTATACATTTCTTAATTTTCACCTTCCTGCCTGTTGGTAAAGTGCAAGTTTTCTTGTTGCCACTATGTGTGCATGCCTTGCACCTCTAACACTTGTAGAATCCCTGCTGCTCTTTGAGACAAAGCCCTGTGCCACCATAATTCCTAGTGGGGTAACTATGCACCAACATATCCTGCAGGGCTGCTCTTCCTGTAAGGTATACAGGCAGAAGGACTGACCAATCTGCCAGTAACCTGATCCAATCTAATTAGATGCCAATGTTTCCCCAAAGCCTGACTTTCTGAATTGGGCTCACTGTTGTATGTGGTAATTAACCCTATTTCATTCATATTCTTATTCTTCTCTTTGGGTACCAATGGACTGTCTCAGTTGACCTGAGCCACTTTCTGACAAGATGCCTTAAGCACATTATTAGGGTAACCCTGGGGCCTAAATCTGGTCATCATCCTCACCTGCTTATCCTCAAAAGCCTGTGGAGTACTACTATTACATTTCGCTCTTAACATTTCCCCATAGGGGATTCTCCACGTAAGCTAGGTGGATGATGACTACGGGCATGCAGGATGCTGTTGTCTGCAGTACTTTTTCTAAGTAGACTGGTATGTTTGGCTAACCCTTCTACTGACACCAGCACATCCAGAAATTCCATAGTAGTTGGTGGGAGGATGTTCTACCGACACCAGCACATATAGAAATTCCATAGTGGTTGGTGGGAGGACCAATTTATCTGGACAGAGGAGAATTTGAGATGGACGCGACATCCGCCATTCTGTACCAGATATATAGACAATCTTTTTGGGATGGTCAACAAGATGTATTGGAAGCTTTTCTCCTGTAGTTAAATGACAACAATCTAAATATTAGGTTCACCCATAACACACATAAAACTACTATGGAATTTCTGGATGTTTGATGTTTTGAAGACTTTGGAAGACTAAAAGCCAAGAATTTTACAGACTTGTGTACTGGCGTATGACTCACTTATCATGGTCTCTTCATACAACAAATAGGTCCTTTGTGTGTGCTTTCTTTACAAGTTTTAAGTATATGTCTGGTGGGAAGGTAGGTCAGAGGACCATGTTACTATGGTAGTTTTGTTGGTGTGATTGTCTAAGAGAGGTCTAAACTCTATTGTTTTGATATCTGAGGATTTGAGATGGGCATAATTTGTATGTGCTCCTAGAAGCTATAAAATATTACCTCTTGATTTGTATTCTGGGGAAAAAGCAGTCTTGTGGTTTGTCAAATGCGCTCTCATGCCCATCACCAAGGGGCCAAATTGTGGTCCTTTCCAATGCTCTAATAAGCGTCCAGACTTTCCCTTCCAAGAATATCCTGACCTCCATGCATTTGGCGCTATCTGCAAATTACCATCCATTCCTAATACATGCCGGGTTTTGTGGAAGCCAGTCTGCTCATGCTTGGACTTCCATTACATAGAATCCCCTGCTCAGTGCTTCATCTCCACCCCTGCAGGCCAAGGATGGGTGGAGGAATTCAGAACACCTGTGGCTGACTGCTGCTAGCCTGCTCACACATGATGCATGTGATCCCTTCTAGGCCTTGGCTCCCTTTAGCCCACTGTTGGTCATTGTAGCTGTTTTCCAGTGAGACCGACCCTTGTTTCCTGAAGTTTCTGAGCCATAGTTATTCCTTGTACCTGTTCCAAAGCCTTAGTTATTCCTCCTATGTTTCCTGAGCTTTTGTTCTTGTTATTTCCTGAGTTCCTGAGCTTGTTTCTGTTTCTGAGCTATAGCTATCCTTGTTCCTGTTCCTGAGCTGTAGCAAATCCTTGTTCCTGAACTAGCACTCCCTGCAGAGCTACTTGACTCTTGAGCCACAGGTATTTCTTGTTCTTTGAACTATTTCTGCCTGCTGTGTTTTCTCGTTTCCTTGATTCCTGCCCCAGCACTTCTTGTGCTCCCTTGAAGCCCCTCCTTCTGTATTTTCCTTTTCCAAGTCCTTGCCTTTCTTTCCATTTCCCAATTTGCTGTTTTCCTGCTGTCTTGCTTCTAGTTTCCATGTATGTTTGTTACAGTGCTTAATTTGTAAATAAAAACGTGCCAGTGCTCAAAGCCCTTCTCTTAAACACGCGGCTGCTGCAATTAAATGTGGGAAGACGGAATATTGAGGCAGCGTAATCCTGAAGCCATCACGGGCCTCTTTAATCCATTTAAAGCCGCTCCCTGCCCGTCAGCTTTCCCCCAATTGGAAAGTTTTTTCTCTTCCTCCGCCTTTCCATGTCTGTCTTTTGCTCGCAGAAAATGTTTGAGGTAGAAGAATAAGCGCCGGCCCTCAAAAATAAGTGCTGGTGCTCTGCACCGGAAAGAACAAGCACAAATTAAGCACTGGTTTGTTACTTGCTTTCGGCCAAGTGTGTCCTTTGTTTTCCATTTTCTGTTAAGCACTCCTCCTTGATAGCTCCTTGTCTATTGTGGTTGTATTTAGTTCTACACCCTTGCTGTTATCGCCTTGCATGTTACCGTTTAATTGCCAGGATCCATGGGCTGAGCTGACAAGCTAGGTGGTGTTCCTTATCCACTGTGAGTATTTTCTTTCAGTTACTTTTATAACATCACCATAGGGGTCAGCTCCACAGATCCTGCCTTTGTATGTATATCCAAGATATGAGCAATAGCAGTCAGAATCTGTACAAGCAATTGTGTGTGAGGAACTTACTGAGCTTCAGTCCTACCGTCTGGAGTTCCCAAGTGCTTTACCCCACATCTCCTCTATTGTTAATGTTGTACAGATATATATGTCTTGCTTGTTCGTCCTGGGATGTTAGTAAGTCTGGATGCCACATTACCTCTTGAATGCCTGTTTTTTCTGAGCCTTATATCTCTTTTTCCCTTGAATAGAGCTTCTGTTTTGGATCCTCACTCGCATCTGACTCTCTGTGTGATCTTGGGCAGCTCTGTACCCAGTATTCTGACTACTTGTATTCAATGCCAGCAGTCCTAGCCAGCGTCCGACAGTTCCTGACATCAAAGGTCTATGCTTGAGGTTGCAGGGTTTGACTGAAGAGGTGACCAATAAGTTGTTGCTCAAGCAATTAATTGGTTTTGCGGTTATTATCATTCTGAACCTTGTGCCCAAGTTTTCTGTAGGGATTGTATTATTGGTGGTCTGGGTATGTGGCAGGGAGGGGTTTATCGTGGTAGAGTTGTTGATTTGTCTCTAAGAACCTTATATTTGGAGGCCCTGATGTCAGTTTGTTCAGGACCTGACTTTCCTTTGTAGTGATGAGGGATTCACACATTTACTGCGAGAGGTCATAGGTTGATTTGGGGAGTTATGTCTTCTGGAAACCAGTTAGATGTTTGGGTTGGAATGATCCTGTGGAGAGGCTTTTCTCCTGTTTTTCTCTTTCATGTTCCTGTGTGGATGAGGCGCTGAGGGCCATGTGTAGGGCAACAAAAATTGGAACATATTTGGCGGTTGACTGTTTTAAACAGAGGGATTTTGCTGCATTTTCCTGTTTTTTTAGTTATTTCCTCTTTCTCTTTCTTTTCCCTTTAGCCAGGTCGGGACTTGCCGCCTCTGCCATTTCAGAGGGCCAGTCCCGTGGCTCAAGGTGGCTTTGCAAATGTGCTACTGTAATGGTATATGAAGAATTTTGAGGATTATTTTCCCGATTGGGACTCCCTATTATGAGCTGCTCATCGGCCACTTGGGCTTTTTCTTGTTTTTCCATGGTAGTGAGATGGGGTTAGTAGGTAAATTATTTTAACTGATTTAGTCAGGTATATTGCATTGGTGTTTTTAACCTCATTGACCAAGCTGGCTAAGAGGCTTGGTAGAGGTGTTAGTTTTTCCAAAATTGGATCGCACAGGCACCTGTGATGTGTGTATGGAAGAAATGTGGTTGATTCTTTCAGGTCTTTTAACGTTGCAGAAAGGCGTTCAAATGTTGTATCTGTGTATATGATATACTGAGCAAGTGTTTCCAGCAGAGCGATCTGAATGTCCAACTTGTCTAACTGAAAATGTAATGCCCTGAGTAGCCTCTGCAATACAGCAGGCTAGTGTATTTGGGTTTTCCCCAGGTGAGTGAAAAGGGCCGAAGAAACCTTCATAATATCCCGCAAATACTGAGGATGGAATATCCCCTTGCATTTTAAGTTGCTCATTGAATCATTTACCATGCCCGGAATGAGGGGGGGTGGGGGGGACTTCCTGCAGCTGAATCAAGTTATCTGTAGCTGGAATAACTGCTTGGGATCCAGAGTGGACACGTTGCTTGAAGTATGGGGGGAGTGGGGTTTTCCCAGACTGTTCTCTAGACTTTCCCCCTAATTGTGAGAGAAGTTTTTGTCCAGCCTGGAACCCTTGCTATGAGCCATGCCACTCATGGAGATTTCGCGAGGCTGACATAGGTTTTGGGTGATAAAGGGTTTCCGGGTGATTTGATTGGTTTAGTTCACCCCCATGAACGCGGATTTTGCAGACCACATTTTTGTGCGCCTCATGATAGATGTCTGAATTAGTTTGGGGTTAGTGTTGTGGCTGCTATTGAGTGTCTTGAGGCCTTCTGCCATGTAGACTGTCGAACTGATTGTTGAACCGCACTAGCAGAGGGGTTGCAAGGCATAGTGCATGCGGCGGGAGCAACACCAGGCCACAAGCCGCACTCACCTAGCTCCTAGCTTAGCCTCTTTTGTGGTGCTGGGCTCTATATGCTGGGCACGCAGTGTGTACTAATCACCGCCCTATCTAACTCACTTAGTCTGCTTGCTTGGTTTATTCGCGGGGGGGTAGGGGGGGTGACAAGGCTTGAGAAGCCTGTGAAAGGAGAGGAGGGGAGTAGGTGATATCGACTCAGCAAAGCAAGAGGCACAAGCAAGCGCAAAAAGGTGTGGTCACAGATCTCTGGTATCAGTCCTCCAGGCGCCCGCCACGCAAGGTCAGGGTCAGGCTGGCAGAGGCCATGCTCTTGCATGTGGTCTGTGCAGTTCGGAATCCAGAAACCTGTCTGTTCCAGGAAGATTGCCATGCCCATCCTCCATCTGCGCGTCAAACCTGAGCAGTGTCAGAGTGAGGGAAAAAAACAGTAAATATGTATTCATTTTATTCTTGTATTAATTGCTAATTATGTATAGTTGTAATGTTTTAATTGTTAACTATTAAATATATATTTCTTTGTTTAATTATTGTATTACTTACTGATTAATTCGATAGAAACTATTTGAGTGGTTTGGGGTTTGTTTGCAGAATGCTGTGTATAGTATTTTAAAATGTTTAATAGGAATATTATTATATTATTAATTAATTGGAGAGTTTTTAATAAAGGTATTTGTTTGTAATATATTGGTTTGTATTGCTTTAAAGTGAATTATAAATATTTGATTGTGTTATTAGTTTTGAAAATAATTGATTTAATAAATGCCTACCATTTAATCAAAAGAAAAACATGTTTCTGTGTTTTCTTATTAGTAGTTTTATTGTTTTAACTTAAATAATGAAGGCACACAACTGAAAACATGGTAACGTGTAAATGAATATTTATGTAATCTCTTTTAAATGTAATATTACTAACTTTTATTCTTTAATAAATGTTTTGCAATGCAAAATTTGTTAACGTATCTATGTAGTTCAGGATTTAGAATTGTAAAATCAATGTTTCACATTTTTAAAATTAAATATCAAAAAATGTTAAACGTTTAACGAATAAAGTAGTTGTATTAAATAAAAAATAAAAAAAAATCATTCATTTTCTGCAACGTTTGTGTGATAGTAATTCTAAAAGTAACTCACATCACTGCAAATACATGCATTTTCCACAGTGTTTGTAGATCTTGCCCTAGAATACCAAACATCACACCACCACCACACTTATATGCACAGCTCCCCACCCCAAGCCTATTGTAGACCCCATCCACCAAGCATCTCTAAATTACAGGTGGGTGCCCCAGGGCTCACCTGGTGCATCCACCAGGTACCATGATGGGGGATGGAGGTGGAGCCACAGCCGCTATTTCTTCATGGTCCCACAGGGAGGGAGCAATATCTGTTTCCCCACCTGCATGAGCGCAGGCAGGGAAACTGTTCTGTCCCAGGGTGTTATACAGTTCCCACAAATCAAATAGGATTGTGTAACTGCTCAACATGAATGTCGGAATATTTGGAGACAGTCCACATATACCATCAGAAAATGTTGAGATGGTTCCTAGCTAGCTCACAGTGCATCATCTGAACCACTAAACACACCTGGCTACCAAATGGAATTTGCAACCTTGAACATGACTACTCAGATTCCCAAGGAAATTGTGTAAACAGATATACCCTTTCATTGTTACTCTGCGTACCCAAGATAAGGCACAAGATAGATGCAGAAAACAATATTTTTCTTTCATAAAAAACATGAGCTACGATTATTAGACAAGCAAGACAAAGCACGGCAACCAGCATTACGAACATGCTGAAAAAGATAAAGAGTTCAACCATGGTAAGGTTATTATGTTGGTACACTCCTATCTGTTATTACCTACACTATTGAATGCATAGTGGGAGTACGCTCTGCCAGAGCAACTGGGACAGCTTGGCCCCCATACCTGGGTAAAATGCACTGAGAAGCAGGAAGCCAGTCTTCTGTAGTGCAGGCTATTGTCCCGTGTAGGGTAGAGGTCAGAGTCAGCAAAGCTGCATATCCACTGTGCGCCGTGTTCCTGGATAATCCTAACCAAAGTGCTCCTCTGCTGAATGTAGCACAGAGACAGTTTTTATAATACAAGCACTGTTCGTGTGACACAGTGTCGGAGGTGCCGGGCCAATGCAATGATATGACTATAATTGAATAGCTGTTTCCACGGCCAATCACAATTTTAGGACATTGCATGCTGTGTGCCTAGTGTACAGACTGGACGGCAGCAATGCTTACAAGAAACAAGCTGCATGTACAGTGACTTTTCAGTACATTATCACATGAATGAAAGCCACATAAATAGGTCCTCATCAGAAAAGAATTGCTAAGTTAATAATGTGCATTTAAAATGGAGGCACTAAGCGGCCCCTATTGTGCTTTACCAACCTCCCACTTGGCTGTGAGAGACTAATCTGTAGCTAAAATAAGAGTAGAAAAACTAGCCTAAGTTGGGATAGAAATGAATCTGAATAAATCAGTTTAGTTTAGGTCAGCATGTTTTTCTTCGCTGGGGAAGGGGTAAGCTTATCATAATAAGAACTTGGGTCTAGAGGATTTTGTCCTGAAAAATATGCAAACCTCCTCATATATGTTTTTCAACTATCTACTGGTGATGGATGGAAATGTTCCCATTGTGTATAATTAAAAACTGCGCGTGGGGAACTAGCTCTTTATAACTAGTGATTATCATAATGACGATAGCAAAACATTTCACCATAGTAAGCAGAATTCAAATACAAACCTTCAGTTTCAAATACAGAGTAGCTTTCCAATCCAGAGAGCATACTTCTCACTGTGGTCACATCCAATTAATCAGAGATAGTACCTAGAATGATGATGTTATCTATTGATATCTTGAAGACATATGATATCTGTAAAGTGTCTGTGGGACCAAAAATATAAAACAGGACCTTATTCCACACAATTCCATCAGAGACGAGAAAAGAAGACATGTTCACAAGGGACAGGTCTCTTTGCACCCTATGCAAGGAAGAATGAGGCTTCAATACTTCAGCTACCAGTTCAGAAAGATAATGCCCATTCAAAATCAAGAAGAAAACTTTAACAAATTCAATCCAAATGAAGAGAAAAAAACAGTAAGATGGCAACCCAAACATAGGACCATGGAGCAATCAAGTAAGACCTTTTTAGCCAAAGAAGTAAAGCACGAACTCTATGCAGAGACGTGTGTGAAGAATTTGAAGAAAAATCATCAATGGCGATAAAGTAACCAGAGGTAGTCCGTGCAGAAACAGGGACCTCCTGTGGTAAAGAAGAACTTGTAGTCTCCTCCAAAGGTGGTTGGGAATACACAATTTCATTATTGAAGACTGTAAGCTCATATGAGGAGTGTGTCCTGTAGTTGCAGTAGCAACAGGAAATAATGGAAATTCAACATCTGTAGTCCCAAGCCGGGGAGGGAGAGCAAAACTTGTGTTACTTAGTTCTTGTAGAGGGATCTCATGCTGAGTGATGAGAGGAGGCAGGTAACTACTCAAGAGCCCTCGTGGCCTACTGTGTGGGACTGGCCACATGGTGTAGCTTAATCAGGTCAATTGAGGCAAAGCATTTGTTTTGACAACCAACCTGCAAGTGGAGGCAAATTCACAGTGCTTGCACCGTTAATGCCCAGGACTGCCACTAGTGCTCGGTATGATGGCCAAACCCCTTCTTGCCAATAATCTTCTCTCAGACTAGATCCCCAACCTTTGAAATTTAGCCAGAAGATGGTGGCTGCTCCTTCTCTTCATCAGTGACAGAACGTTTGCCAATTTCATTTGAGTCCTCATCTCGGAAGTCTTGTAGTTCTTGTAAGACAGCGAAACATTAATTGATGTCAAAATACATGTCTGCTGCCACCTTGCCAGGATTATAGAGATCTGGAGCATACACCTGGATGGATAACTATCCCTCAAAGCAGTTTATGCTTGATAGTATTACCCCTGGAGTCTCTGAATCTGACCAGGCACCAATAATGCACATTTTCATTGTAAAACTGGGCACAGTAATACAAATGGCACACTATGGGTGTGACGAATTCAGGATCTGCATTTTCCAGTGCCAGAATCAGTGCTGTTAATTCAACCAGTGAGGCTGTACAATCCCCTAGGGACATAAACGTTTTTATTGGCTGGAATTCAACATTTTTCATGACACTGCGTACTGCTGGGCAAGCGTCAAAATATTACTGTTTGGTGCCAACTACAGGCTGAGCTGAACCATCAGTATAGTACTGTTCAAGAGGCAAAATATCACTTTGTAAAGGGTATTCTTGTATGCATGGAAGGAATTCTTGAGCCTGAAAAGTTGCATCATGGACATAGGGGGTCATTACGAGTTTGGCGATCCCAACAGGCCCGGCAGAGAAGACCGCCAAATTATAACCTTGGTGGTATTCCCAATTGAATACAGTCAATCCACTGCCAGCACTGCCACTGTGTTCAACCTGCCACCGACGGCGGTAGCCACCTTCAGGCCAACGGAGAGCATGTTCCTGCTGGACAGATTATGAGGCTGCACACCGCCAAGGTTTCTGCTGCAGTCACACCACCACGGAAACCTTGGTGGACACTAACTCTATAAAGAGACACTCACCTTCAGGAAGCCATAGCTGTCTGGAGCCGCCATGGAACCTGAACTGCACGTTCTCCCACTGCTCCTGCTCGCCCAACTACTCCAGAACCAGCGACGATGACACCAAGCGCAGATACACACACTTACCTGTTACTGTTGTAATATGTGAATGTACCTAGGCACACACAACATACACATCTGGGACGGGCGGCGAGGCCGACACACACACGTACCCTCGCACTGATACGCACATTAACACACAGCTACATACACACATGCACACCCATGTTACACACACTACCGCCAACACACACTACCTAAACACACACCAACCCAGAGACACACAGCACCGGCACAGTCGAACATAACGATACACAACACCAGCAATTCACGCAACTACATCACAGCCGCAACACCCCAAACGCATCATCAAGCAACCACAATACACACTTCCAGCTGACATTACATATATACAACATGTAACAACACCTGACAACCAATTCACACAATAACACAACCATACAACTTAGCATTAGTCATACCATGCAAACACACCACACAACACTACTGTTATACAAATCACCACACACACATACGCCCTCAGTACAACCACAAAAGGGCACACAACACCATGAACAACACATGTCAACATAAACAATATACACCACATCAACATACATGCATGTCCCAAACACAAACGTCCTACAAACATTCCACAGCCATTACTGCGGGATAAATGCCAAGGCCACACCCACACATGCTGCCCAGACACAACTGGTAGCACAACCAACACACACTCAAAAGTTACTCACACACAAACCAAAGCAGGCAAGACCAAAACAGCCATGTGGAAAGAAAGGGAGGACAAAGATGTGACCAAGAGACCAACAACTGGTTGGCCCAGATATATTCGATCAATAGAAAAGGAAATAAATAATTAACTATGTTCAAATTAAAAGGTCATAGGCCAGTCCATACAACAATGTGCACAATTCACATATGGCACCACAGTGTACCCCTACATGACTCCTGACTGGTATATGACCTCCACAGGGTAGGGGTTTTAAGGGGGCAGACAGGCACCTCAGAGGTTATGGGGAGTAGAGAGGCGACGTTTGGGCTTTGGTTTGCGTGGGGGCTCTTTGAGCTTGGGCTTGGGAGGGGAGGGTTTAGGGCAAGGTCTAGAGGAGGGCTGGGAACACTTTGGAGGGGTCAACTTCTTGGCAGGGAGAGGGGCATGAGTACTTGTAGGGGCAGCAGTGGAGGACTTTGGGGTGGTAGGGAGGGACTTGGGAAGGGAAATTGATCTTTTGCTGGTCACACGGGATGGAGAGGAGTAGGGAAAAGGTTCAACTCTGAGAAGAAAAACTTGTTAGATACACAGGGATGTCATGGCAAAAGGGTTTGGGAGTGGAGGAGAGGGAGTGATTGTAGGAGGTGTCTTGATGGATGTTTTGGGTGCAGGTGTGCGAGGAATGCTTGTGTGTGCTGGGTTTCTGTTGAGTGGGTGAGTGTGGGCATTTATGTGTCTTTTTTGAGGAGAGGGGGTGGAGGAGGTGGGAGATGCCGTGCTGGATGGGTGAGTGTCTTTTGGGGTGGTGACTGCAGGTATGGTGGATGTGCTGCATGTGGGTGTGTCTGTGGTTGTGGAGGCTGCGGATGTGGTGACTGGGGTGGATGTCTGTGGGTCTGCTATTGTGCTGACTGGGGGTAGGAATGGAGTTGTGGCTGGATCAGTGAAAATTGGTGTGGTGACTGCTGGTGTGTCAGGTGTAGTGTCTGTGAAGGTGGGGTCCTGGGGTAGTGGGTGTTGATGTGTCTGCAGCTGGTTGTTGCCTGTGTGCATGTCAGTGGTGGGTCTTGTGGTGCTTGTGTTTGACTGCGGTACCTTGGCTGTTGAGGTGGATGCCTGCTTGTCTGACTGTGTGCTCTGGCTGGAACGGGGAAGAGGGGTGTGGGATTGGGTTGACGAAGATGGAGGGGGGACGGAAGACAAAGGGTGACTGGCTGCCATCAGTGTGGAGGCCAGAGCCCGAAAGGATCTCTGTAGGCCAGCCAGTGTGCCGTGAATCGCCCTCCAGAAACACATTACTCTGTTGCACTTGAGTTGCTAGTCCCTGGATGGCATTCACAGTGGTCAACTGACCCACAGAAATTGACCTCAGGAGGTCAATAGCATCCTCACTGAGGCCAACAGGGCTGACTGGGGCAGAGGCAGAGGTGCATGCGGCAAAAGAGACGCCCACCCTCCTGGGTGTGCGGGCACAGACAACTGGGGGAGGAGCTACAGGGAGGGCGGTGGCGGTAAGGGGTTGGCAGACAAAGGTGGTGCTGGGGTGGTCCCAGAAGGGTCTGTCAGGGAGTGTCCACTGGAGGAAAATTCCGAAGATGAAGTGGAAGATATTGTCTCCCCATGGCACTCCCCTCGTCCTCCATGCAACTGGGTCCCTCGCTGTTGCTGGTCGCATCAGTCTGGGTCCCAAGGCCTGCAACATCCCCACTCGCCGTGCCTCATCCCCTTTGCCTGCTGATGCTGATGCACACAAATAGAGAGAGAGAGAGGGAGGGTGAGAGAGTGAGAGGGATAGAGAGGATTAAAATAATCCTCACATACACACATTTAAACATTCACATCTGTAGGTAAACATCTTCTGGTTATGTCATGGAGGTCATGGTTAGGCTATCTCTGTTGGCATTACACATATCCTACATCATGTCACAAAATGTCACTACTAGGCACCCATGTATGTCAAGCCTCACTCCCACATCAAATTCCAAATACGTTAGCACAACTGGAGTAATCCACATGATCACCAGCTAAGTCATGTCTGCATGCACATCATGCCCTGGCTGAAGTACAAAAGATCACCTGATTCCTGAACAGACCTCTCCATACTCCTACCAGCTATTGCAAGAGCAGGTGACGGAACTATACACTTCAGAGTTGTACTGGAACTACACCTGATCAGTCAATGTCAATTTGTAATGTCCCTTGCTAGTGGATACTACGCCACTCAAAGACCACACAAGACTGCCAGTCACATTACATGGCTGAACTAACACACTGTACATAAATGCCAATATGGATCCTTTAACTGATGTAGCCACTACAAGTTGGACTCCCATACAGGTCACATCTGATGTGTCTGGGGTACAGCCATGTCATTAGTTTGACACAATCACAGAGGGAGATCTGCAAACACTTAACACATATACACCACAACAAATCATACATCAATGTGCATCTACAGTGGCCTACAGAGCACACATGATACATCCACAGATAATCACTGGGTGCAGTGTCACAACTAATTCACTTCAGGTAGCCACATATTACATCATAGGACACCTACCAAACCACCAGACATGCAGTTACAGTTGTTGAACTTCACAACATGAGCAAACCTACATCACTCACACCGTTCCTGATGTGTGATTACCTGTACCTAAGTCCAGATAATACACATGTCAGGTGGAAATTACATGTGCGCATTATGCACACATGAACCTACACGACTGCCATTACACTGACAACAAATCCCACTACTACATAGGACAGCCACAGGAATCATGATACAACATAAAGAGCACTTCTCCAATTCATAAGTCAGAGAGTAATTTATCTTGTCAAAATTACCCACATCAGCTAGGCCAGGGTGCACCTCAGGTCCTCCCACCGCTTGTGACAATGGGTGCTCTGTCAGCTGTGGACCCCCAGGGTCCGCACTTACTTGGCGATGGCATGCCAGTTCCCTTTCTTCTGATGGGCGTTCACCTGCATGAATGATACGGACAAGAGGAGAAAGTCATGTACACATGCACCATACCAACAGGAGTGGACACTACACATCTGTCACAGCAAGTGCCCACACATATCCATCCTCTCTGCTCACACACCTTCACTATATGACCTCTGCATGCATATACTCCCTCACCAGTAGACGTGCCTGAATACACTGGACTCACCTTCTCCTCTGGTGGCCCGTAAAGCTGTCCATACAGAGGTAGGACCTCCTCCACCAGCTTCTCCAGTTCTTCCTCGGTGAAGGCAGGGACCCTATCACCTGCAGGACGTGGCATGATGGCTCCCAAAGGCAGTACACAGCAGCTCACGTCATGGAGGTCTTGCTAGCAACAGTGTCAGGAGTAAAGTGAGAAAGGCTGCAGAAAATGGTGGTCACAGTTGCCACGTACAGGACCGTCACCGCCGGTGGTCTTTGCCATTGGCCCCAGTCTGCCATCGGCAGCAATGTTAACCAATGACAAGTTGCACGGCGGTAGCAACCGCCTACCACCATGACGACTTCTGCCAGCGGACTAAGGTCACTTTTAAATAAATGTCCACTACAGCAGGACAGGCGACTGCCATTTTGTGCACATTTAATTGATGGATGATCCTAATTAAGTGTGCCGTACACATACTCGTCCAAAGGGTGGTGTAAGCCTATGTTGTGCCATCATGGTAGTGCTTCAAATTGTGACACTCTTGACACAATGACGTGTTGAGCCTGTATGAATGTTGATAGCTATGTTTAGATACTTGGAGGCACATAGGCGAGCAAAAAATATGTGTGGTCAGTGTAGCACAGCTCAGTCAGCCACAGGTGTTCAATTACACATGTGACATACGTCCTACATGACTTATATGCCATCCAATGTGCAGCAATGAGGATGTAACATGCGTATAACTATGGTCGGTATTATATATGTCAGCAGTGCAACGCATCACCTATAGTGTTAGGTGTGAGCTAATATACCATGTGGTACTTACATGTGCGAACTGCTTTACTCATTGTACATTCTCTCCTCTCAACATAGATATCCAGCCATGAAAAAAATTGAGACAACCACCAGTGTACCATCCACTAGTTGTCCTTGCAACTATGGAGGACAGGCAGGCAATCCAGATATATCATCTGAATCGTCAGACCATCATGGATCTATGTACACAGTTGGAACCAGATCTCTTGCCAGCATACGCAATCCCCATTGCATACCTCTTATTGTCCAGAGCTTGTCGGTGCTACACTACCTGGCCACAGGATCCTTTCAGAATAGAGTGGCCTTAACAGACAGGGTTGTATCAGCCCATGTTCAGTCTTGTCTTGAAGGATGTACTGTGTGCTCTGTTAAAGCACCTGGACAGCTACATCAGGTTCCCCCAACATGCAGACTTGGCCCATGTGAAGGCAGACTTTTATGATATGGGACACATTCTTCATGTGATAAGGGCCATTGATGGCACCCATGTAGCCCTAGTCCCCCCCAGTGCCAATGAACAGGTGTATAGGAACAGGAAGAACTACCACTCCATAAAAGTTCAGGTGGTGTGTCTGGAAGACCAGTACATCTCACAAGTGACAGCCTAGTTTCCATGATCAGTGCATGACTCCTACATTTTGCTGAACATCAATGCCCCACCACAAAATGGTATGACTATACATAGAGAGGGCCTGACTCCTTGGTATATATGCACATGTAGATATTTAACTCTAATGGCACCTGTCATCACAATCTGCCCAACCCGTGTACCTATTATTTCACATGTCCTACACAGGTGACTCTGACTATCCAAACCTTCCTTGGCTGTTGACACCAGTGAGGTACCCTGCCACGGAAGAGGAACTCCATTGTAATGAGGCCCACTGGAGGACAAGACTTGTAATCGAGCGCACTTTCGACCTCCTGAAGGCAAATTTCAGGTACCTGGACCTATCTGGAGGTGTCCTCCTCTACTCGCCCCAAAAGGTATGCCAAATCATCGTTGCCTGCTGCATGCTTTACAATCCCGACGTGAGACGTCAGATTCCATTGCTAGATGAAGAGGGTGAGGCAGACGGACCAGTGGCTGGAAAGGCTGGAATTGCAAGTGATGAGGAAGAAGGTGCAGCAGACTTTAGGACATAGCTCATCAATGAGTACTTCCAGTGACATACAGGTATATAGAGTGGAGTTTTCTAAGTCTTGAATGTCCGAGTTCAGAAGTGGATTGGTGACAATAGTCCTCCTGAAGTGATTCATCAGTGGGGTTGTCATGTGGTCCTATCCCTATGTGTGTGTTATGGAGGCTGACTGATGGATTGTAAGGTGCACTGTAACAGTGGTTCAGCTCTAACAGTGTGTCCACTACAGTTATCTACATTCACTTCTCAAATGGACAGACCAATATTGAGCTATGTTTGCTTCATTCTCCTGTACTCATTTCATTCCACCCACTGACTGTGGTTTATAATCTGTGTCTCTGCTACCTGTGGCTTGAGGCTTTGATAGTGATTATCCGTTGCTAAATTATTCCAGACATGAGGGTTGTACATGACAGATGGCAGGTAAATGTCTGTAATTGATGATGAGTGGCAACATCTGGGGGGCCCTGCCTAGGAGGTATTCTACATTGGGCACAACATCTATGACTTGCATATGTGCTTTGTATGACACCATGCCTTCCATTCTGATTGTTCTCTTTTCACAGTCTTTTTGCAGGTTGGAATACTGACTTTACTCTTTTGTGGCCCTGGAGTTCGCCCTCTCTGATATCTGTCCTGGAACATATCTGTATGTATTTGTCTCCTGCTGAGGGTGCCTCTTTCTGCTGTCCATTACACTGCCTGTTCAATGTAGGGGGGCATAACCAGACCACAGTTGGCAAGCATTACAATTGTAGATGTTTTATTAAAGACACATATGCAGTAGTTGTGTTCAGTTGTGATTTATTGTGCAGATCATAATATTGAAAGTAATAAATAAGGTGCATTAATTGACATAAAGGTGATGAGTGAGGCCATGGTAGATGGAATCATTGGCCAGGTAGGTCGTCACTGTCCAGACATCCAGGCATGTTGTCCTCACTGGGGCCTTCTTCCTGAGGAGGGCTGGCAGTCTCTGGTAGCCTCTCCATGGTGGCACTGGCAGGGGTACCTGTGGATGGAGTAAGACACTGAGGTAAATTATAGAAAGTGTGTTTGGTCATCTCTTTATCGGATGCATACAGTGTCTTAACATGATTCCCAGCTATGACAATGACAGATGCTGCACAGCATAAATTTGGTGGTACATACTAGTCTGTGACACGTGTTCCATACTCAATGTTGGGTGCTGTCATTCAGGCTTGGTACATGTAGCACTGTGGATGGGTTCAGGGACTGTCTGATACTTCACATGACTGTTCAGCACTGTTACCTAGTGAACAGTCAGGCTTGCTAGATGTCACACGAAATGGCTGGACATTGCACCATGGTGTCCCAATGGGAGGACAGTATGCGAGTATGCAAGGTTAAAAGTCCTGTTTCTGAATGTTGTGCATATGCATGGAGTCTGCCATCTTACTTTCCATACCATGCTCAGTCCATTTCAGGGTTAGAGATCTAGATGAGTGCCCATTTGGATTCATCACAGAGCTGTAGTTGTGTTTAGCCTTGGTTTTCATTGTGCTGTGTCATTGCGTTGCTGTCATTGCCATGTAGTGATCCTCAGTCATACCATCTATTTGGCGTAGCTCGTACAATGGTCATACATGCAAGAGATGTGATGTGCACATTCCAGGTTTTCACGTAGATGGGCTAGTGCAGGGTTCTGCAAAGATTTTTAGCATATCCACATTTAGAAACAAAGGCCCGTATTTATACTTTTTTTAGCGCCGCATTTGCGCCGCTTTTTGACGCAAAACGGCGCAAACCTACAAAATACAATGGTATTTTGCAAGTTTGCGCCGTTTTTGCATCAAAAAACGACGCAAATGCGGCGCAAAAAAAGTATAAATACGGGCCAAGATGTTTCAGAATTCTACATTTTTCTAAATGTGGATATGCAAAAAATCTGGCATGGACCCAGCTCTCCAAGACCGACTCTGCAGAACCCTGGGCTAATGCATTGTGGGAGTCATAGTGATAGTATTAGCTAATGCTATCCGTGTCTTTGGCAATGGCTGTGTGGCGGCAGTTGGTTTGGGTGGAGGCGATGGCATGCAGGAGAGGAGCATTAGGTGAATAGGTGGGAGGTGTAGTGAAATGGGGAGTTCTTGGTTGGTGAGGAAGCATGCAAGACACGACAGCTGTATGACATAGAAGTTGTTGGTACTTACCAGAGTCCCGTCCTCCAGGTATTCCAGTCAGGCCCTCAGGATGCAGGATGTCCAAGATCTTCTTCTCCCAAGATGTGAACTGTGAGGGAGGAGGTGGGAGCCCACAACCAGTCTTGTGCACGGCGATCTGGGGTTGTGATGCCATGGAACGTACCTTCTCCTGTAGCTCGTTCGACCTCTTCCTGATGTCCTCTCTTGCGCATGGATGGTTGCTGACTGAGTAGACCCTGTCAACAATTCTTTGCCACAACTCCATTTTCCTCACAATCAACGTTTGTTGGACCAGTGCTCCAAACAGTTGTGGCTCTACCCTGATAGTTTCATCTGCCATGACCCTCAACTCATCGTCTATGAACCATGGGGACATGGTTGTGGTTGTGTTGGGGGGGGTTCTGTGTGTGTGTGTGTGTGTAAGGGTGCAGTGTTGGGTGACTGATGGGGTGTGGGTGGTGTGTTATGTGTGATGGATGCTTGTACTGATTTGTGCGTGCTCGTTATGTGTGTTGTGTGTTAGTTGTGCTGGTGTGTGATGTGTGATGCATGTGGTGTGTGTATGTGTGCCTATGTTGTAAAGATGTTCTCTCTCTGTGGTTGCCTGCTCTTGGTGTATGTGAAAGTCGTTTTTGATGCAGAGGATTGTGGGTTGTATTGGGGTTTGTTATATAGTGCTGTGAGTAGGTGTGTTGGGTGTGCGGATGGGTCAGGTGTGGGGTATTTAAACTGTACAATGTAGTGTTGTGTTCTGACAGTGGTGGGTTCTGATCACGGCAGTTTAGACCGCCAATGGTTTACCGCTATGGAAGAACCGCTGTGGTGATTTGTGCTTGTAATCTGGTGGGCGGATTTCTGTCGGCCTGGCGGTGCTAGTGGTGGAACCGCTACTTTCCCGCTCTAGAGTGTCTTGGCAGTCTCAACATTTTGGCTGTTTTTTGGCGGTCTTCAGTGTGTGACTCTTTATACTGTGATGGGATGACCACCAACATGGCGGTCTGTTGGCAGCCACCATGGCGACGGTCTTCCGAAAAGACTGCCAAAGTCTGAATGAGGCCCATAGTCTACATCAGTAGTTGTCAAAGAAGTGACCCACTGTATCCATTTTGGTTGTAAGGATTTTGTGTTAGGAACGCTCACTTTTGTGACAGCCTCTAAGGCTGGAACTGGGGTTACAACAATAATATGTTTCCCCAGAGCCAATGGTCTTTCCTTTATGACAGCCATTTGAATTGCTGTAATTATTTTTTCAGTGGATGCAAAATGCATTTTGGCATTGGAATATAAATGTTATTTCTAAGCAATAGGCACTGTGTCCTTCGTTGAAGGTGACATATGTATAGCCAGTGGATCCTGCAATGACACATATCACTAGATTAGTTGTGTTGACACGAGTATGTATGCATCTGGATGCAAGCATGACAATTTGCAATGATCTGAGTATTTGTGCATGTTCTGATGTTCAATGTGTACTGGAACAATCTGGACAAATTAAACCGTACAATGGTTTAACCTGCTGTCCATAATCTGGTATGTATGTTCTATCAAAATGTAAAAAGCCTAACAATGATTGTAGCTTCTTTATAGTGTTTGGTGGTAGTAAAATAGCACATTTCTCTAGGTAGTTTGGGGCGAGGCTCTTGCCTTCATTTGAAAGCTTGTATTTTAAAAACAGGACACTGAGAAAAACACTTTTTGATTTTTGGAAATTAAGGCCCTCATTACAACCTTGGCGGTAAATGCGGCCTACCGCCGTGCTGACGGCAGCCAACATACCGTGACCCGGCGGTATACTGCTATGGGTATTATGACCCACACTGAGAAATCCGCCACTATACAGACACCCACACAAGTCCGCCAGCCCAAAAGTTAGTGATAAAGTGGCGGTATCCAAACTCACACCGTTACGCCAACAAAAATACGCCCATAGCATTATGACCCACGAATCACCACAGCGGACATTTAACCGCAGTAAACCATTGCCGGTACACACCGCCACGCTCATAATACACACACACTAACAAAACAGCACCACATTGGACAATTCAAACTACACACACCTGACACACATACACACACCACACCCACACACCCACAACACTATAAAACACACACACACATTACCCACAACCCTTTACGACCCAAAGAATTTGACAACTGAGAGAGAGACACACCAGGAGCACCCACTGAATCAGAGCCCCAGAACACCATCACCCATAGACCATCCACGCACCTCACAGCACACACCCCAACACATCACCCCACACACACTCACACATACCACTCACACTACACCCATGGCACCCCAAAGACACCCCAGGTTGTCTGAGGAGGAGCTAAGGGTCATGGTGGAGGAAATCATCTGGGCAGAGCTACAGCTATCCGGATCACAGGTGCAGCAGAAGTCTATTGCTAGGAAGATAGAGCTATGGCGGAGAGTCGTGGATAGGGTCAACGACGTGGAACAGCACCCCAGAACAAGGGATGACATTAGGAAGAGGTGGAACGACCTAAGGGGGAAGGTGCGTTCTGTGGTTGCAAGACACCAGGTAGCTGTACAGAGGACTGGCGGTGGACCCCCACCTCCTCCCTCACAACTAACAACATGGGAGGAACAAGTCTTGGCGATCATGCATCCTGAGGGCCTCGCAGGAGTAGCAGGAGGAGTGGACTCTGGTAAGTCAAATCTATACCACTATATTCCCCACCCTACCTGCATGTCATCACAAACTCCTACCCATACCCTCATCCCCATCAGTCCACCACCTCACATATACCCCACCATCACAACCCACCCATCCCAATACCAAGCCCTGCATACAACACCAATGCATGGAGACCCATCACAGACCTGCATGGACACCCATCACCACAGCATGCACACTAGTGACAATTACTTAGCCAAACCAAGCACAACTCGCACAAGCCAAAGCTGCCTTGCTAATAACAACCATAGAGAGAAACATATCCATGCACAAGATGGCACACGCAGATACAATAACACTGCATTTAAATCCCCACAGGACCCCCACTCAACATCACCAGAGAGGAGGTGCCACCAACATCCAGTCTCCCCCAGAAGAGGCCCACAGTGATGACAGCAGCTCAGCATACCTGGATCCCGATGACCAACCTGGCCCATCAGAGAGCTCTGGACAGTCGGTTACCCTGCCACAGTCTCAACCCACCACAGAGCCTCCCCCCTCAGGAAACACCAGCACAGCACCCACCCAGCGGGCCCATACCTCTGTCCCCAGGACACGTCAATCAGCAGTGTGTCCACCACTACAGGGACCCCAGTCAACCCCACAAACACAAGACAATCAGAGACCTGGGGTCAGTGGCAGTGGGCGCAGGAGACCCAGCAGCTGCAGGAGGGACAGTACCTGGGAATCAGGGAGGACCTGAAACATATCCACACCACCCTGGTCACCATTGCAGGGGTGCTGGCTGACATGGCCAACACCATGAGGGAGGCAGTGGCACACCAACGGGCCCCTGACACTAGCCACACCGAAGAACAGCCCTCCACCTCTGCCGGCACTAGTGGACAGGAGGCCCTGCCACAGGACAAACAGGCCACCAGCAACCCACCCCCTGCAGAAGGAGAACCACCCCACAAACGGTCCCTGCGATCCAGGCAGATGCCAGAGAACATTGCCAAGACCCCTGCCAGGAAATAAGACTCTCCTGATTGTCACCCTTGTGTCCCACTCCGTCACCCTGTCCACCTTGAACTGCCATTGCTCCACTTCCTATGCCCCCTTGGACAATGCACCTGTGATACAAATAGACTGGACTCTACCCTGGACTTTCCTCCATCAGCAACCCAGCCCATTGCAATACCCCCTCCACTTATTAGCACCTAAATAAACACCCTTGGAACAAATACAAGTATGGAGTCTGTTTAATTGATTGAAATATGTATTCGTTTAACAAGCTGTAAACATTGCATTTCTAATCTACTGTAATATTAACATATGTATAACCTGTAGTGAGCAGCAGTAAACACACCAGGAGCCAGAGTGGGGCACAGAGATCTGAAAATAGAGATGCCAAAGGGTACAGTAAGTGGCCATAGACATAGGGAAATCAGGCTGCCATGTTCAATGTCAAACACAAAAATGCAATTGAAGGTGAAGTTACAGTGTCTTACCTGTGTGTCACTGCAAGTACTGTTGAATGAGTGTACGTCTGTTGTCCACATCTTCTTCCTCTGCCTCCTCTTCGTCACTGTCCACAGGTTCCACCGCTGCCACAAGACCATCTCCAGGCTCATCCTCCGGCAGAAAAGGCACCTGGCATCTCAAGGTCAGGTTGTGCAACATGCAACATGCAAAGATGATGTGGCACACCTTCTTAGGTGAGTAATATAGGGATCCACCTGTCAGATGGAGGCACTGGAATCTAGCCTTCAGGAGGCCAAAGGTTCTTTCAATTATCCTCCTTGTTCGCCCATGTGCCTCATTGTAACGTTCCTCTGCCCTTGTCCTGGCATTCCACACTGGGGTGAGTAGCCATGAGAGGTTGGGGTAACAAGAGTCACCTGTAAATATCGAGGGATACCTGTTAGCCACACACACACCCTTAGGGCCAAACCCACATGCATATACCTACATCAACTGGGTGGGGACCATGGGCTCACCTATAAGCCACACCAGGTGCCTCTGAAGTTGAGACATCACATATGGAATGCTGTTATTTCTCAAGATAAAGGTATCATGCACAGAGGCAGGATACTTGGCATTCACATGGGAGATGTACTGGTCCGCCAAACACACCATCTGCACATTCAGAGAGTGAAAGCTTTTTCTATTCCTGAATTGTTCATTTCTCCGGGGACGGGACAAATGCAATATGTATACCATCAATGGCACCAATGATGTTGGGGATATGTCCTGGGGCATAAAAGTCAGCCTTCACTGTGGCCAAATCATCCACCTGGGGGAATACGATGTAGCTGCGCATGTGTTTCAGCAGGGCAGACAACACCCTGGTCAGCACGTTGGAGAACATTGGCTGAGACATCCCTGATGCCATGGCCACTATCGCTTGGAAGGAACCACTTGCCAGGAAATGGAGCACTGACAGGACCTGCACTAGAGGGGGGATACTTGTGGGGTGGAGGATAGCTGAAATCAGGTCTGGCTCCAATTGGGCTCACAGTTCTTGGATTGTGGCCCTATCAAGTCTGTAGGTCAGGATAATGTGCCTGTCCTCCATTGTCGCCAGGTCCACCAGGGGTCTGTACACAGGGGGATGTCTCCATCTCCTATTCATCCTCAGCGGTTGAACTCGGTGAAAAACGGTGAGCCGAGGGTCATATTCACACATATGTTAAAATAAAATGCATTTCTTCCTTTACAGAAACAGTATGTGAGTTTGAGAGTAAGTTGATGTGCCAATGTCTTCTGTGACGCAGTTAGGTGCCATGGCCTGTGCCCCCCTGAAATGGCGGCTGCCTGACCTGTAAGGAGAGACAAGTGGAAATGAGGTAATTACGCTGGCGTTGTGCGCCGTTGCGGTCGGCGGTCAATGACCCCCATGCAACTTCGCATTGGTTATCGTTGGGCCCTATGGGTTCCAGGAGCCAATGGCGATGTACGCCGGCAGTGACGGTACGCACCGCTGCGGAAGTGACTGCCATTTTCTATCTCTTCACTCACTTGCGACCTGACCTTCAACAGGAGAGGACCTACACTGCAAGTGCTGCTGTAACCTGTGTCTGGAAGCAACAATGGCTCAATTGTCTGGGGAAAGGGCACCCGCCTTCACTTCGGAGGAGTTGGAGAGACTGGTGGATGAGATCCTACCCCAGTACACTTTAATCTATGGTCCTCCAGACAAACAGGTGAGTACACTGTGAGCATGATGCGGGGGCCCTGAATGTAGGGATTGCTGTGTGTGTGGAAGCCACGTGTAGGGGGGAATGAGGGGTCCTGGGCAGAGTGCTGCATGTCTGGTGGTCAATGTCTGTGCGTAGGGGGATGGGGGGGATATTGTGGGCCATGAGTGTAACAGTCCGGACGGTATAAATAATCCCTTTTCTGCCCTATTTTATCTGTAGGTCAATGCCCAGCAGAAAAAGGGTATTTGGCGTGCCATCGCCAAGGAGGTGCGGACTCTAGGGGTCCTTGAGAGGTGGAGCACCCACTGCCGCAAACAGTGGGAGGATCTGCACCACTGGGCAAGGAAGACGGCAGAGGCCCAGCTGGAGCTGGCCTCCCAACGAGGAAGGGGTGCCCGTCGTACTCTGACCACCCTGATGTCCTGCATCCTGGCGGTGGCCTATCCGGAGTTCGATGGGCGCTTGAAGGCATCACAGCAGCCACAAGGGGGTGAGAACAGATTAAGAATCATAACTTTGCACACGTTAAGGTTTTACCTGGGTGGGGGATGTGGGCTTTGGGTGCCCCTAGGCCAGGGCAAACTGGCAGGGTAGGTCCCTTTGTTGAGCAGGCTCTGAAGCATTCCAACCCCAGTAGTGTTAGTGGCCATCTACTTCTGGGCAGGGTCCTGTTGGTTTCAGGTGTGCGGCTAATGGCGTTAGGCAATGTACCCCATGGGCTGGTGACTAGCATTGTAACTGGTAGTGCATGGCCTAGTGCATAGGGCTGATCCTTGTGTGTTGTGTACGCCAACGGTAGTGTTGTTGCTGGCATTGACCAAGTGTATCCTCTGTCTCTCCCCCCTTTTTGTTTTGTCACCCTGTCCTTGTGTGCATTAGCATCATCTGGCGGAGGGAGCTGCATCCCACATGGGCCTGGAGGCTGAATCCACCGAGGGTGAGGGCACCAGTGGGACAGAGGGCGAGGGGAGCACCACGACAGAGACAGGAGGGGACACTACAGACAGACTCCTCCTCCAATGGAAGCTCCCTAGTGGTGGCAGACACCTGTGTGCCCACCCCAACAACAGGTACAGCCGCCACCCCCCCTACCAGCACCGCCCTCCCAGCAGCCCCTCAGCGTGTTTCCCGTGCCCGCTCACCCAGGAGGGTGGGCATCTCCTTTGCCCCAGGCACCTCAGGCCCTGCCCCAGTCAGACCTGCTGCCCTCAGTGAGGAGGCTATTGACCTCCTGGGATCCCTCACTGTTGGGCAGTCAACCATACTGAATGCCATCCAGGGTGTCAAAAGGCATTTGCAACAAACAAATGCATACCTGGATGGCATTCACTCTGGCATGGTGGCCCAACAGAGAGCATTCCAGGCTCTGGCCTCCGCACTGATGGCAGCCATTGTCCCTGTCTCCAGCCTCCCCCCTCCAACTTCCTCTACCCAGTCCCAATCCCCTCAACCCCACCCTATCCCAAACACACCTTCAGACCAGCAATCACCTAAATCAACACACAGAAGTGGCTCAAGCAAACACAAGTACCACACTTCATCTCACAGGCACTCACACATGCACCATCCCATATGCAGACACACCAAAATCCACTGCCTCTACCCTGTCCCCCTCCTCCTCATCCCTCCCAGTAGCATCTCCACTCACACCTGCATGCACTATATTCTCATCCACTACCTCCATCACCAGCACGCCTATCACTACACGCCCCTCATTGGCAGTCACCACCCCCACATCCATGCACATGTCCCCTGTGTCCTCTCCCACTGTGTCTGTGACCCCTCCTCCCAAAGTACACAAACGCAAGCACACACCCACCCAACAGCCATCCACCTCACAACAGCATCCAGCTCATGCACCTGCACCCAAACACAGCAGACTGACACCTCCTACAACCACTCCCTCTTCCTCCACTCCCAAACCTTCACCCTCTTCCCGCCCCAGTGTCCCTAAGAAGCTTTTCCTCGCCACCGTTGACCTATTCCCTACCCCACCCTGTCCTTCACCTCATACCAGGGTGTCCAGAACCCAGCACAGCACCTCAGCCACCCAGTCCACATCAGCTGTGGTTTCTGCAGCTGTGATAGGCTCCAAGGAGGCACCCTTCAGCCCAGCCAGTGTGCCAACAACACCTGCCAAGCCCAAGAAGGTTCTGCCACCTGGCAAGGGGAAGAAGGGGACAGCAGCCAGCAAGGGGAAGGAGGTACAACCAGCCAGCAAGGCCAAGTCAAAGACTCCAGCTGGCAGAAGCAAGGAGGCATCACCATCTGCCAAGGACAGGAAGGGGCACAGAACACCAGCCATGGCACTTCAGCCGTCCAAGGCTGCAGGTGAAGGCCTGGAGGCTACCACCACAAACGCCAGCACCGCCACCTGCGCCGCGGCCAGCACCGCCACCTGCACCGTGGCCAGCACTGCCACCTGCACCGCGGCCAGCACTGCCACCTGCCCCGCTACAAGCAGCACCACTGCCAGCAGCAGCAGCCCCAGTGGGCAGCCATCTGAGGCTGCAGGTGAAGGCCTGGAGGCTACCACCACCACTGCCAGCACCGCCATCTGCAGCGTAACTGCGATTCACTGAGCAGCCGTCACCGCCGGAAAGCAGAATGTAGTGGTGACTACATGGGCTGCAGTGTGTCCTGGCCCCTGCAAAAGCTGTTGTTGTGACACCCAGGTGAGAGACTATGACCTTGCACTCCAGAACATCTGCATCACAGGGCGCAAAGCCCCCTCCAGAACCAGTGGAAGAAGCCATCCACTCACCCCCTCCTTGCCAGGATGAAGCACACTGGGCACAAGGCCCCCTCCAGAACCGTGGAAGAAGGAATCCACTTGAGAGACTGTGGCTTTGCTCTCCCCAGGACCAAGCAGTGGGCAAACCACCCACTTGAGAGACTGTGGCCTTGCACTCCCCAGGAGCAAGCAGTGAGCAAACCACCCACTTGAGAGACTGTGGCCTTGCACTCCCCAGGAGCAAGCAGTGGGCAAACCACCAACTTGAGAGACTGTGGCCTTGCACTCCCCAGGACCAAGCAGTGGGCATGGAGCCCCGTCCAGGAGCAGTGGCATTGTACCATCTTTCGGCTGAGGTGCCCCCCCATCCCCCGTCCCCCTTAGGTGCCTGTGTGTTTTCGACCTGATGCCCCTGCAGTGTTCTCTCCGTATTGAGGCAGGAGTCAAGTGTGGGCTTGTCCTATGTGTTTTGGCCCAATGGGCCACGGACAATTTTTGAGTGGGCATTGTCCCGCATTTTGTATATATTGTATATACTGTACATACGGTTTTTGCTTTATGAACATATTTCTAAGTATTACTAATATTACACTCATTTGACTCCATTCCTTTTGTCCTTGCATTATTCCTGAGGGTTACGGGGTGTCTTTGTAATGTTGTAGCATGTGTTTGTGTGTATGGTGTTGGGGGTAGGGGTGGGGGTGTTGCGTGTTGCGTGTATGTGTCACTCTCTTTTTCCTCCCACCCTCCCTTGTGTGCTAGGTGCAGTACTCACCGTGGTCGTCATTGCCGGCGTTCATGCGCCTGGTGTATGAGAAGATACACCAGCATGGGGAAAACCTGCAGCTCGGGCTCCATGGCATCCTGGTTCTTCCTTGAGTGTCACGTGGTGAGTGGTTTCCCTTTAGAATACTGTTTCCGCCGTACTTTTGATGGCGTTGGTACCGCCCCGGAAAAGCTGGTGAATGGGCGGGTTGTAATTCTGTGGGCGGTACATTGTCTCCCACCTGGCTGTTGGCGGTTACTGCTGCGGTGTTTGTTGCTACCGCCGTGGCGGTCAGACTATTAAAGTGGCTAATTGTGTTGGTGGGTTCCGCCGTGGTCATGATTCCATTTGTTTGTTTGCCGTAGGCCGGTTGGCGGTGTTACCGCCGCATTAACACCAACCACCAGCGTTGTAATGAAGGCCTAAATTTGTAGCTGTATAAGGAAAATCCCAACACTATGGTGGTCATTACGAACATGGCAGAAAACACTGCACCGCCGGCGGTGGCGGTAACTACCGCTAACAGGCTCATGGTCCGGTCCGCCAAATAATGAAGCACAAGAGAAACAAGCAGCGGGCCATCCTCCCACTGCCATTTTGGTAGTCCTGCCGACGACAAGGGAGGCGACCCTCAGGCCGGCGGAAAGGCCCTACCCGCCCACCAAATTATGAAACTTCACACCACCTCAGTTCCGGGGTGGGAACAACCACCAGGCAAAGCGTGGTGGAAACAAACCATATAAAGGGAAACACTCACCGGAGGCACACAGAACACGCCGACGCAGACATGGAGCGAGAGATAGGAATAATCCCAGTGCTTCTCCTTGCCATATTTCTCCAGGACCGTGACCGATGACGAAGACGACAACGGCAAGTACTGCAGCCTAGTACATATGGGAAGAAAGAGCACCATTACACATACACCGCAACGCACTACCAACCCCTCCCATCATTCCAAGCCATACATACCATAAGAAAATGTACTTACCAGTCACAAGCCAACAAATACCAGAACCAATGCACACACCTGTGAACCCCCCCCTCCAGTGAAACGCTGCACAATGGTTGAATATTGCACCAACAGCTCTGCTGGGCACTAAAATGTATTTTTAACAAACAAATATGAATGTTCAAACAAGGCCAAAGGCCAGTCCATAAACAAGTCCCGTAAGGGCAAATATAGGCTACACTTGACTCCTTCGATGGTAAAGGAAACTCCACTGAGAAGGTGCATCAATGGGGAAGCCAGGCACCTCAGGGAACAGGGGCAGGGGGGTGGCGTGGGTGGTGAGTCAGCTCTTGAAGAGGTGGGTCTTGGGCTTAGGTTTAGGAGGTGGAGAGGGTTTGGGCTTGCCTTTGGAAGGAGAGGGAGTGGGCCTGGACCGGGGGTGGCAGAGGGACCTGGGGCAACACAGGGCTTCTTTCTCCCTGGGGAAGGAGCATGGGAATGGGAAGGGCGGACTGGGACGGACTTTTAGAGGAAGGAGTGGACTGGGCTAGGGCATGGGAACGTTTAGGGACAAGAGATGGTGGACCTGTGGGTTCAAACAGGTCAATAAGGGAGAGGAAAAGCTTATTAGGTGGAGTTGGAGGGGATTTGGACCCAGGTCTGGGAGTGGTGGTTGAGGGAGTGGTGGTACGAGGTGGCTGGACATGGGTGCAGGTGCCTGTTTAGTCTGCTTATGTATGGTGGATGTGTGTGGTGTGGATAAGTGTGAGCGTTTGAGTGTTTTGGGAGGAGGGGGGTGGACACAGTGGGAAAAGACAGGCTGCCAGTGTATATGGATATTGTGTGGGTGTCTGCATGTCTGGTGAGTGTGCTGCAAGTGTATGTGAATGTAGTCATGGTGAGTGCAGGTTTGGTGTCTGGGGTGCATGACGGGATGTCAGCTGTTGTTCTGACTGTAAGAATGGGGGCAGCAGCAGTGACTGAGGGTGCAGTGCATGTGGGTGTGCATGGTGAGGTGACAGACAGGGAGGCGGAGGAGGCTGACACAGTGGGGGAGGCGGATGTTGTTGTGTGTGCTTTGGTATGTTGTGTGTGTGCCTGCCTGTGTTGGGAAGTGTGGTGCTTTTGTTTCTCAGTGTGCTTCTTGTGTGTTGATCTGTGTGCATGGCTTTCTGTATGTGTGCTTGGGATGGGTGAAGGGAGGGAGGCGCTGGGAGGGGTAGAGGTAGTGGAAGGTGTAACGGAAAGACCAGGGAAAGTGGCTGCCGTCAAAGAGGAGGCCAGAGCCTGAAAAGATCTCTGTAGGCCAGACATGGCACCGTGAATGCCTTCTGGGAATGCATTGCATTGCTGCATCTGGGATGCTAACCCCTGGATGGCATTCACAATGGATGTCTGCCCTACAGAGATGGTTCTCAGGAGGTCAATAGCCTCCTCCGTGAGGGCAGCAGACTTGGGCAGGGGATGAGGGGCCTGGGGCAAAGGACACGCCTACCCTCCTGGGTGAGCAGGCACGGGCAACTCGGTGGGGTACAACTGGGAGGGCGGTGATGGTATGGGGGTGGAGGAAGATGACAAAGAATGGGTGGGCCCAGTAGGGCCCACCACCACCAGGGAGCTGACATCGGAGGAGGTATCGGAGTCACTACCTCCAGTGGTAGTTGCCTCCCCAGTAGTACTCCTCTCACCCTCCAACCCACTTAGCGTCGGTCGACTCTGCCTCCTGGGAACCGTGGGCTGCAGCATCTCCACTCGCCAGTGCCACAGGTCCCTCGCCAGATGATGCTAATGTACACAGGGACACAAAAGCAAAGGGGTGAGGAAACAAAACAAGAAAGAAGTGTCAGTTCCAGGAAATATGTACATGTTGGGACACATATACTCCCACCCAGTTCAGGTACAATCCCTCAGCAGACACAACACATGTTATGAATGTGCCCCTGACTGGTAGGCATGACCACACAGTACATTACATTCTCATCCTGACCCACTACTCTGATACACTTTGTGAAGTGAACCAATGAGAGACAATGCCAAGCCAATACATCTACAAGTTCATGAGGTTACATTGAATACAATGGTCCAAAGAGGGGACCCCTCACAGGCTTACAGACCCTGCCAAAACTAGCTATGACACTATCCCACAGACGTGGAGGGGGGCAGGACTGCAGGGACACACCTGTCTATGTGCCTGGCATTACTATGAATGCACCCCTTAGCATCTAACTACACTCATCATAGTGGCATCACAACAGTATTGGCACTCACCCCCTTGTGGCTGCTGTGCCGCCTTCAAGCGCCCATCCAAATCCACATAGGCCACCAACAGAATGCGGGCCAATAGGGGGGTCCGGGTCCAACGGGCACCCCTCCCTCTTTGGGAGGCCTTCCCCAGCTGGGCCTCTTCGGTCTTCCTGGCCCAGCGCCTCAGGTCCTCCCACCTCTTCCTGCGATGGCTTGACATAGTCCCCTCTTCTGATGGGCGCTGACCTGTATGGGACACAC
Source organism: Pleurodeles waltl (assembly GCF_031143425.1). Lineage (NCBI taxonomy): Eukaryota > Metazoa > Chordata > Amphibia > Caudata > Salamandridae > Pleurodeles > Pleurodeles waltl. The sequence goes on along the minus strand of NC_090450.1, from coordinate 676,981,560 downwards.
AGAGTAAAGAAACAGACTTCAGTGTGGGTGCCACATTCAGAAATGCCATGTCCGTTCAAACTGACGTAGCCCATACAGACATGCATATGGACAAATTTCAAGCCGAAACTGCCAGACACACTACGGTGAGCAGTCACACACCAAACAAAAACACATACAGGTATCTGACACATTCACACACAACTAGGGAAGACAAATAGCACCTCACCTGCTCCTCTGGTCCCCATACAACTTGGCATACAGGGGTAGGACCCCGTCCACCAGCTTCTCAAGCTCCTCCGCAGTGAAGACCGGGGCCAGTTCCCCTGTAACACGCGCGCCATCTCAGGGACCAGAGTCAGGACACAGCAGCACACACAGTGGAGTTCTTCCCTTCTCGTACTGCAGGAGTCAAGTGTCAAGGGCCTGTCAAAATGGCAGTAGATACCGCGGTGGGGTGCACCGTCATGGGCGATCATGATTGGCCCAGGTTCCCCATTGACAACCATGTAATCCAATGATCAGGTGCACGGCGGGGAACACCGCCATGACGACTAATGCCAGCGGAATGAAGTCACTTCCACACTACAATACCTGGATGGCAGGAGGCAACCGCATCTCCATAGCCTGGCTGGGGGGCCTCATCCATGGCCCCATTCCCTCTCCCCTTTGTTGAGTACTGACATGAGTACTGGTCCCCCACATGTAATTATGGTTGGAAGTGTGTCTACACTGTGGTGCCATTATGACTGAGACACCTCACCACATATTAGCCTGATGGACTACCTCATTCTCTCTGTTTGTGTGCGTTACATATGTGTGGCATTGTAAAAATGAATTGTGTCACCATGTGAGGCAAATGTATGTCCAAACTCAAAATGGGTTCCTTCATCACCCATAGGTACAGACCCATGTAGCGAGGGAGAGCCCCATCTGCTTACAGACCCCCAGGAGATATGGCTACCATGGAGGAACGTCACATCATCATAACTTACTGACTTAATCGAGCTACAATCCTTGACCTCTGTGCAGTAATGGATCCTGTTCTGAAGCCGGGCAATAGGAATCACCATGCCATACCTACAACTGTGCAGGTACTATCTGTGCTCCATATTTTGGTCACAGCCTCATTTCAAATGACATTGGGCGTGGCTGCAAGGGTATCTGGGCCAATATTCAGCCACATCCTGTCCAATTTCCTGAATGCATTCGTTCATCACTTGCAAAGTTATGTCCAGTTTCCCCAAAGGGCTGATCTTGCCGCCATCAAATCAGGATTCTATGCCTTTGCAAATATCCCCCATGTGATAGGTGCCGTTGATTGTACCCACATAACCCTCATACCACCCAAGAGTAAAAGAACAGGTGTATTGGAATCGTAAAAACTATCACTCCATGAATGTCCAATTGGTGTGTACTGCTGATCAGTACATTTCACATGTCAATGCAAGGTTCCCAGGATCAGTCCATGATTCATTTGTCCTGAGAAACAGCAGTGTGCTACACAGGATGGGACAACAACAGGGGGGCATAGCTTGGCTCATAGGCGAGTGTGTATGACACTGGATCAGTTACATAGCTGACAGCCAGGCTGTATGCAAGTAAAATGTGTGTGTTTCAACACTCTTTCGACCACTTTTGCAGGGGATTCTGGCTACCTCAACATGCAATGGCTCCTGACACCTGTGAGGAATCCAAGGACAGATGGAGAGAGGAATTATCATGAGGCACATGGTCGTACTAGGAGGGTGATTGAGAGCACCATAGGACTCCTGAAAGCAAGATTTTGTTGCCCCCATCTCTCTGGAGGGTCCCTATGCTATGGCCTTAAAAAGGTGTGTAAGATAGTGGTGGCCTGCTGCTTGCTGCACAACCTGGCTGTGAGGAAAGCTATTCCACTTCTGGAAGAGGAGGATGCTGTCCAACCAGCCCTGCCACCTCAGAGGAGGGATGAGAGTGATGGTGAAGAAGAGGGGGAAGATATCAACTCCAGGACCCAGCTAATCTGGCTATACTTCCAGTGAATCTCAGGTACTGTTCTATGATGATGGCTTCCCTGCATTATTTCTGGCTGATTCATGTAGTAAGTACTGTGGTGTCCTTTACCAGTGATAATGCAAAATCATGACTGAAGTGGCAGATGCCAGTGCACACAATGGAATGTACAGTGTGACATACTCCAGACACTACAGTCTGTTGAATCCCCTCCTGTAATAAAAATGGCGTTATGATGGTAATAGGCTAATGCATTCACATTCACAATTGATAGATCATATTGATTAAGGACAGATATTTTGAGCCACAGGTGTATTTATTCCAAGTCAAAACATCCATGAGTGTTGAGACAGTGGAAGGGAGTGGGCACATGGTGAATAACATACTCAGGTACAAATGCTCAGCTGTTGGTTGCACAGGGGTATCATCCATGGGGCCATTGGAAGCTGGTGAGATGGCAGTGGCATGTTAACTAGGTAGGTCAGTGGCACACAAGGGAGTCAGTTCAGGGGGCTAGGCTTGGTCTTGGCTGGTGTTTCAGTGGGATGTCTGGGTCTGAGGGCACGTTTGCGAAGGTGAATCTGGGCTGCAGGGGCAGGGGTACTGGTGTCCTCTGAGTCCCTGGCAGTGCCACCAGTCCAGTGTCCTGGCTTGAGTAAGGGGCCTGCAGGTGGGTAGAGGACTCAGGCTGGATGTTTGTCTGGTACTGTAGCACCCCTGCAATGGAGGCCATGGTGGCACTGAGCTGTTTCCATTGCTCCATGGCCTCTTGGTGGTGTTCTACCTGCAGCCTCTGATTCTGCCCCAAGGTGGCCAGGATCTGGCCCACCCTGTCCTGGGAATTGCGGTATGCTCCCAGGACCTCAGCAATCACCTCTTGGGCTGCAGCATCCATCCTTGGGCCAAATCTGTGGGCCACTGATACCTCCCCACTGCCATAGCCCCCAGTGCCTGTGTCCTCTGCACAGGTCTGGCAGACCCACTCGCAGTTGGCCCTTTATTATCCTGCCTGGTGGTGGGTGGAGACTTGGGCCTCTGTACATGTTGGCAGCCAGTCAGTGGCCTGGTGACACTGGTGTGGGATCGTTTGGCCAGAGCTGATGGTTAGGGCTGAGTGGTAGGGGTGTCAGTGGTGTCCTGGGTGGTGCTTCTGTAGGGTGACTGTCCAGGGGTGTGGGATGGGGCAGGGATTTCCTCTGTGTCCAGACTTCCCTCTGCACTCTCCTGAGTGGGGCCTCCGTCTTCAGGTGGAGGACTGGCACTTCTTGACGTCTCCGTTCGGGTGGCATGGGTGGTGGTGCCTGTGTGTGAGAGAATAGAGATGTGGGTGTCCTGCACTTTCTTGTCAATTGCAGCACTGGTCAGCAGTAATTGGAGGTTGGATTACCATATAGTGGCATGCAAGGTTCCTTTGTGTACATTTAGATGCATTTATTGAAGGTGGTGGTGGTGCATTGTGGGTGTTGTAGTGCTAGTGGGATAACATGCATGGGTTGGTGACTGTGCACAGGGGACTGAATGGTGATGTGTATGGGGGATTGTGGGCATGCAGGTGACTTGGATGTGAGTGTGAGTGTGTGGGTGTTGTGGACTGGGTAGGGGATGGGGTCCTGGTGGTAGTGAGAGGGATAGGGTGATACATGCATTACAGGTATGGTGACTGTTAAGGTATTGTAGTTGACTTACTCGAGTCCAGTCCTCCAGTGAGTCCAGTGAGGCCCTCCAGATGCAGGATAGCCCGGACCTTCTCCTCCCAGTCAGTGTAATTGGGGAGAGGAGGTGGGGGACCACCACCAGTCTTCTGTACGACGATGTTGTGCCTGGATACCATGGAACGAACCTTCCAGCGCAGGTAGTTCCATCTGTTCCTGAGTTTTCCACTGCGTTGACCTTGTTGACTATCGTCTGCCATAGCTCCATCTTCCTGGCCACGGGTGTCTGCTGTACATGTGCCCTGAACAGGTGTGGCTCGACCCTGAGTATTTTGTTCACCATGGTCCTTAGCTCCCTGTCTGTGAAGCGAGGGTGCTTAGCGGGTGCCATGGTGTATGTTGTGGGTGGTGTGTTGGAGGGTTCTGTTGTGTAGTTGGGTGTGTGGCTTGTGATGGTGGTTGTGCCATGTATGTGTTTTGGTGGTATATTTGTGTGTGTGACTTGTGTGAGGGTGAGTTCAGTGTATGCGTGTTGAGTTGTCAATATCTGTCGTGCTATTGGTGTTGCAAAGAATTGTGGGGTGTGTATGTGTGTGTTTTAAAGTGTTGTGGATGTGTGTCAGGTGTGTGGTTTTTAAATTTGCCAATGTGTGCATTTGTTGTTAGAGGGTCCCATTGCTGGCCATGGTGGTCCGTACCACCATTGGTCTTTCGACAGTCACTGTCTGCCGAGCTGATTTGTGCATCATTATTTGGTGGGCGGGGGATTTGTTTGCATGGCAGTGGCGGGGTGAGGTGTACTGCCTTTCCGCTGTCGTTGGCCCTGGTGGTGGGTGGAGGTTACAAGATTTTTGTAGGTTTGTCTTTTTGGCATCATTAGACGGCGGTATGGAGTTCATAATGAGGGCCTATGTGATTTACTCACGCTAATCGTGTGTTTAAGTCATTATTCACCAGATAGATGCCATCAACATAGGACAATGCTTCTGAGTTAATTTCATGTACAATTGATGTTATCTGGGCTGCGAACAATCCAGGACTGTTGTTATACCCCTAAGGAAGTAAACAAAAATGGCTCTGCGACCCCCGGGCAAAGAATGCCATTAAGGCCTACTGCCGTGCTGATGGCCGCCAACATACTGTGACCGCTGCGGTATTCCACTATGGGTATTATGACCCACACATAGAATACCGCCACTATACAGACACCCACACAAGTCAGCCACACCAAAGGTCAGTGATAAACTGGCGATAGCAAAACCCACACCGTTACACCAACAGGAATACCAACAGCTGAGCATCACGACCCATGAATCATCGCGGTGGTCGTTCAACCGCGGTAAACCATTGCTCAAAATACACACACATTTACAAAACACCACCACATTGGACAATTCAAACTACACACACCTGACACACATACACATACCACACCCACACACTCACACCACTATAAAACATACACCCACAATACCCACAACCGCTTACAACAACAAAAAAGATAGCTAACTGAGAGAGACAAGCCAGGAGCACCCACCCTATCAGAGGCACAGAACACCATTACCCATACCCAATTCACGCACATCACAGCATACACAACAACATATCACCCCACACATCACCCCACACATCCTCACACATATCACTCACACCACATCCATGGCACCCCAAAGACACCCTAGGTTTTCAGAGGAGGAGCCAGGGTAATGGTGGAGGAAATTATCCGGGTTGAGCCACAGCTATTCGGATCACAGGTGCAGCAGACGTCCATTGCAAGGAAGATGGAGCTATGGCGGAGGATCGTGGACAGGGATGACATCAGGAAGACCTGGAATGACCTACGGGGAAGGTGCGTTCCGTGGTATCAAGACATCAGATTGCTGTACAGAGGACTGGCGGTGGACCCCAACAACTACCAACATGGGAGGAGTCTTGGCGATCATGCATCCTTAGGGCCTCGCAGGAGTAGCAGGAGGACTGGATTCTGGTAAGTCAAATCTTAACTACCTTATCCCCCCACCTTACCTGCATGCCATCACAAACTCCTACCCCTACCCTTACCCCCATCACTCCAGCACCTCACATATACCCCACTAGGACAACCCACCCATCCCAATACCAAGGCCTGCATGCAACAACAATGCATGGACATCACTCACAGACCTGCATGGACAGCCATCACCCCAGCATGCCCAACAGAGAGACTCACCCACCCCACAAAATCACCACTCACACCAGGTCAAGCCAACAGGGAAATCACAATCATACAGGGAAACACACCCATGCACAAGATGGCACACGCAGATACATTAACAATGCATTTGTATCCCAACAGGACCACTACCCAACGTCACCGGAGAGGAGGTGCCAGCTATATCCAGTCCCCCCCTAGGAGAGGCCCACAGTGATGACAGCAGCTCTGCACGCCTGGATCAGGATGACCAACCTGGCCCATCTCGGACCTCTGGACAGTTGGTTCCCCTGCCACAGTCCCAAACCACCACAGAGCCTCCCTCCTCCGGAAACGCCACCACAGCATCCACCCAGCGGGCCCATGCCACTGTCCCCAGGACACGTCAAGCAGCAGTGTGTTCACCACTATAGAGACCCCAGGCAACCCCACAAACACAGGACGATCCGGGACCTGGGGTTAGTGGCACTGGGCACACGGTTCAGGGGACAGAGGCGCAGGACAACAGGGAAGCTGGGAGGACTGCTGTGCGACAGAGGGAGGACAGACCCAGGGAACCCACTCTCCACAAGGCACTCTCCAACATCCTGGGAGCATACCACCATTCCCAGGAGACCATGGGCCAGGTACTGGCCAAGTTGCAGGAGACTCAGCGGCTGCAGTAGGGACAGTACCTGGTGATCAGGGAGGACTTGACCAAAATCTACACCATCCTGATCACCATTGCAGGAGTGCTGGCTGACATGGGCAAGACCATGAGGGAGAAAGTGACACAACAAAGGGCACCTGACACTAGCAAAACCGAGGAACAGCCTTCCACCTCCGCCGGCGCTAGTGGACAAGAGGCCCCGCCACAGGGCCAACAGGCCACCAGCACCCCACCCCCTGCAGAAGGAGAACCACCCCGCAAACGGTCCCTGTGATCCAGGCAGAAGACAGAGAACATTGCCAAGACCCCCCGCCAGGAAATAGGACTCTCCTCATAGTCACCCTTCTGTCCCACTCTGTTACCCTGTCCACCTTGAACTGCCATTGCTCTCCTTCCTATGCCCCCTTGAACAATGCACCTGTGATACCAAGAGACTGGACTCTACCATGGACTTTCCTCCACCATCACCCCAGCCCCTTGCACATACCCCTATACTTATTAGCACCTAAATAAACACCCTTGATTCAAATACCAATCTGGAGTCAGTGTAATGAATCTCATATGTATTAGTACAACATTCTCCAGGCATTGCTACGTATATGTATAGTGAAATATACTACAGGATGACCTTTGGTGGGCAGCAGTACATATAGCAGGAACCAGAATGGGGCACACAGATCTGAAAATAGAGAATCCAAAGGGAACAGTCAGTGGCCATAGGCATAGGGTAAGAGGCTGACATGTACAATGTCCAACAGATTACTGAAATCGATTACTGAAAGTGGAGTTACAATCTCTTACCTGTGTGTCACTGGAAGTACTGCTGTATTATGTTTGTTCTGTTGTCCACATCTTCTTCCTCTGCCTCCTCTTCGTCACTGTCCACAGGCTCCACCGCTGCCACAAGACCATCTCCAGACTCATCCTCCTGCAGAAAAGGCACCTGGCGTCTCAAGGCCAGGTTGTGCAACATACAGCATGCTACAATGATCTGGCACACCTTCTTGGGTGAGTAGTACAGGGATCCCCAAGTCAGATGGAGGCACCGGAACCTGGCCTTCAGTAGGCCGAAGGTTCTCTCAATTATTCTCCTTGTACACCCATGTGCCTTATTGTAACATTCCTCTGCCCTTGTCCTGGGATTCCTCACTGGGGTCAGTAGCCATGACAGGTTGGGGTAACCAGAATCACCTGTAAATATTGAGGGACAACTGTTAGACACTCACTAACCCTTAGGGACAACCCTATACACACCTACTTATACTGGGTGGGTACCTTGGGCTCACCTATTAGCCACACCCGGTGCCGCTGGAGTTGGCCCATCACATATGGGATGCTGCTATTCCTCAAGATATAGGTGTCATGCACAGAGCCAGGATATTTGGCATTCATATGGGAGATGTACTGGTCCGCCAAACACTCCATCTGCACATTCATCGAGTGATAGCTTTTTCTGTTCCTGTAAGCCTGCTCATTTCTCTGGGGGAGGGGACAAATGCCACATGTGTACCATCAACGGTACTTATGATGTTGGGGATATGTCCCAGGGCATAAAAGTCAGCTTTCACTGTGGCCAATTCATCCACCTGGGGGAACACGATGTAGCTGCGCATGTGTTTCAGCAGGACAGACAACACTCTGGTCAACACGTTGGAGAACATTGGCTGAGACATCCCTGATGCCATGGCCACTGTAGTCTGAAAGGAACCACTTGCCGGGAAATGGAGCACTGACAGGACCTGCACTAGAGGGGGGATTTCTGTGGGCTGGTGGACAGCAGACAACAGGTATGGCTTCAATTGGGCACACAGTTCTTGGATTGTGGCACAATCAAGTCTGTATGTGATGATAATGTGTCTGTCCTCCATTGTCAACAGGTCCACCAGGGGTCTGTCCACTGGAGGATGCCGCCATCTCATAATCTGCATCAGCGGTTGTAACCTATGGAGGAGAACGGTGAGCAGAGGGTCATATTTCCACATAGATTGCTTTAATATTGCTAAATTTACTTTACTGAAGCAGTATGTGAAGTTGAGAATCAGATGATGTGCCAATGTCTGCTGTGACGCAGTTATTTGTCATGCCATGTGCCCCCCTGAAATGGCAGCTGCCTGACCTGTGAGGAGGGACAAGTGGAAATGAGGTAAGTGCGATGGCGCTGTGCGCCGTCGCAGTAGGCGGTCGATGACCACTGCGCAACTGCGCATTGGTTATGATTGGGCCCTATGGGTTCCAGGAGCCAATGGTGATGTACGCCGGCGGTGACGGTACGCACTGCCGCAGCCATCACCGCCAACTTCTATCTATTCACTCACTTGCTACCTGACCTTCAACAGGAGAGGACCTACACTGCAAGTGCTGCTGTGACCTGAGTCTGAAAGCGACAATGGCTCATGTGTCTGGGGAAAGGGCCCCTGCCTTCACTGTGGAGGAGTTGGAGAAACTGGTGGATGGGGTCCTACCCCAGTACACATTACTGTACGGTCCTCCAGACAAACAGGTGAGTACACTGTGAGCATGAGGTGTGGGCAATGCATGTTTGGAGAGGTGTGGATGTAAGCCACATGTTGGGGTGTGCTCATGCGTCCTGGCCTGAGTGCTGCATGAGAGGTGGTCAGGGTATGTGCTTCAGGGCATGGTTAGGAACTGGTGGGCAAAGGGCATGCCAGTCCAGACGTGTGGGTGATTTCCTGTTCTGCTGGTCAGCGCCCACCAGAAAAAGGGTATTTGGCGTGCCATCGTCAATGAGGTGCGAACCCTGGGGGTCTATCACAGGCAGAGCACCCACTGCTGCAAGAGATGGGAGGACCTGCGCCCCTGGACCAAGAAAACTGCGGTGGCCCAGCTGGGGCTTGCCTTCCAACGTGGAAGGGGTACCCTTCGCACCATGACCCCCCGATGTTCCGCATCCTGGCGGTGGCCTATCCGGAGTTGGATGGGTGCTTGAGGGCATCACAGCAGCCACAAGGGGGTGAGTAGAGATTCAGAAAGCTGACTTTGCGTGCTTTAGGAGGTAGCTGGGTGGGGGATGTGGCTTGTGGATACCCCTAGGCCAGGGCGATCATGGCAGGGTAGGTCCCTTGTGTGCAGGCTCTGGCGCACTCCTACCCCAATGGTGTAAGTGGCCATCTACTACTGGGCAGGGTCCTGTGGGTGTCAGGTGTGCAGATGCTGACGTTAGGCATTGTACCCCATGGGCTGGTGACTATCTTAGTGACTGGTTGGGCATGGCCTAGTGCATAGGGCAGCTCACTGTGTGTTGTGTACGCCAACAGAAGTGGTTTTGCTGGCATTGACCCAGTGTATCCTCTGTCTCTCCCCACCTTTTTTGTTTTGTCGCCCTGTCCTTGTGTGCATTAGGATATCTGGCGGAGGAGCAGAGGCACCAGCGACAGAGGGAGCTGCATCCCACACTGGCCTAGAGGCCGAATCCACCGAGGGTGAAGGCACCAGAGGGACGGAGGGCGAGGGGAGCTCCACGACGGGGACAGGAGGGGAGACCACTGACAGCGACTCCTCCTCAGATGGAAACTCCCTGGCGGTGGCGGACACCTCTGTGCCCACCCAAACAACCGGTACAGCCGCCACCCCCCCTACCAGCACCGCCCTCCCAGCTGCCCCTCAGCATGTTTCCCGTGTCCGCTCACCCAGGAGGGTGGGCATCTCTTTCGCCCCAGGCACCTCAGGCCCTGCCCCAGTCAGCCCTACTGCCTTCAGTGAGGAGGCTATTGACCTCCTGAGATCCCTCTCTGTTGGGCAGTCAACCATACTAAATGCCATCCAGGGTGTAGCAGGGCATTTGCAACAAACAAATGCATACCTGGAGGGCATTCACTCTGGCGTGCCAGCCCAACAGAGAGCATTTCAAGCTCTGGCCTCAGCACTGATGGCAGCCATTGTCCCCGTGTCCAGCCTCCCCCCTCCATCTTCCACTACCCAGACCCAATCCCCTCTACCTCAGCCTATCCCAAGCACACCTTCGGACCAGCATGCACCAAATCACCACACAAAAGTGGCTCAGGCAAACATAAGCACCACACTTCATCTCACAGGCACTCACACAAGCACCATGCCCATGCAAACACACCAACATCCACTGCCTCCACTGTGTCCCCCTCCTCCTCCTCCTCTTCCTCCTTCCCAGTAGCGTCTACACTCACACCTGCATGCACTACATCTTCATCCACTACCTCCAGCACGCCCATCACTACACGTCCTTCACTGGCATTCACCACCCCCACAACCATGCACACATTCCCTGTGTCCTCTCCCAGTGTGTCTGTGATCCCTCCTCCCAAAGTACACAAACGCAAGCACCCACCCAACAGCCATCCACCTCACAACAGCATCCATCCCATGCACCTTCACCCAAACTCAGCAGACGTACACCTCCTACAATCACTCCCTCTTCCCCCACTCCCAAACCCTCTCCATCTTCCATTCCCAGTGTGTCTAAAAAATGTTTCCTGGCTAACGCTGACCTCTTCCCTACCCCTCCCCCCCATCCTTCCCCTCGGGCCGGGTTGTCCAGAACCCAGGCCAGCACCTCAGCCACCAAGTCTGCGTCCACTGTGGTACCTGCAAGTCCCAGAGGATCAAAGGGGGCACCCATCAGGGCAGCTAGTGTGCCACCGACCCCTGCAAAGGACCAACCCATCCCGCCACCTGCCAAGGTGAAGAAGGGGCCAGCATGCAGCATGGGCAAGAAGGACGACCCACCCAGCAAGGCCTCCTCCAAAACTCAAGCTGCCAGTGCCAAGGGCCCAGCAGCATCTGCCAAGGTGGGGAAGGGGAAGAAAACCCAAGGCAAGGCACTTCAGGCCTCGGAGGCTCCAGGTGAGGGACTAGTGCCCACCCTCAGTACTGACAGCCCCACAACCTGTACTGCGGAAAGCACCGCCACAGGCACCGCCACCTGCACCGCCACCTCCCCGCCCCCTGCACCGCTACCTGCACCGCCGCTGCCACTACAACTGTGAGCCGCATCATCCCTAGTGGGCAGCCATCCGAGGCTGCAGGAGACGGCCTGGTGTCTCCCTCCACCACTACCAGCAACTACACCAGGGCCAGCACCAGCAGCATCCCCGCCGCAGACCCCGCCGCAAGCACCGCCACCTGCACTGCCATCAACATCGCCACATGCCCAGCCGGTGCCAATACAACTGTGAGAAGCATCATCCCCAGTGGGCAGCCATCCGGGGCTGCAGGAGGCTGCCAGGATCGTCCCACCACCACTTGAAGCACCCCCACCAGCACCGGCACTACCACCAGTTTGCAGCCTTAGTCACCGCAGGATGGAGTCAGGCTCTGCCTCCATGGGGTATCATGCTACCTGTTCCCTGCAAATCTCATATCTCAGACACCCATGTGAGGCAATGTGAACTGCCACACCCCAAGTGCAGATTCCCTGGGCACAAAGCCCCCTCCAGAACTAGCGAAGAAAGGCATCCACTCACCCTATCCTTGGCAGCATGAAGCACACTGGGCACAATGCCCCCTCCAGAACCAGTGGAGACATGCATCCACTCCCCCTATCCTTGGCAGGATGAAGAACACTGGGCACAATGCCCCCTCCAGAACCAGTGGAGACATGCATCCACTCACCCTATCCTTGGCAGGATGAAGCACACTGGGCACAATGCCCCCTCCAGAACCAGTGGAGCCATGCATCCACTCACCCTATCTTTGGCAGGATTAGGCACTCTGGGCACAATGCCCCCTCCAGAACCATTGGAAGAAGCCATAAACTACAGAGACTGTGGCTTTGCACTCCCCCAGGACAAAGCAGTGGACAAACCACCCACTTGAGAGACTGTGACCTTGCACTCCCCAGGACCAAGCAGTGGGCAAACCACCCACTTGAGAGACTGTGGCTTTGCACTCCCCAGGACCAAGCAGTGGGCAAACCACCCACTTGAGAGACTGTGGCTTTGCACTCCCCAGGACCAAGCAGTGGGCAAACCACCCACTCGAGAGATTGTGGCTTTGCACTCCCCAGGAAATCACTGTGGGCATGTTGCCCCCTCCAGGAGCAGTGGCGTAGTACCATCTTCCGGCTGAGGTGCCCCCCCTTCCCTGTCCCCCTGAGGTGCCTGTGTGTTTTCTACCTGATGCCCCTGCAGTGTTCTCTCCGTTTTGAGGTAGGAGTCAAGTGTGGGCTTCACCCATGATTTTTTGGCCCAGTGGGCCACGGACATTTGCAAAGAACAGTGTACGGCCATCTGTACATATTGTAAAGATTTGTATATACTGTTTTTCTACTTGTTTACTATGTCTGCCTATTTCTAATATATCACTGATTGAACTCTATTCCTTTCGTCCTTGCGTTCTTCCAGGTGGTTACGGGGTGTAAATGTAATGTTGCTGCATGTTTTTGTGTGTATGGTGTGGTGGGTGATGGTGGGGGTGGAGGTGTTGCATGTTGCATGTGTGTGCACTCTCTTTTTCCTCCCCCCCTCCCCTGTGTGCTAGGTGCAGTACTCACCGTTGTCGTCGCCACCGCCTTTAAAATCCATCGTGTCTGAGAAGATACACCAGCATGGGGAACACCTGCAGCTCGGCCTCTATGGGATTCTGGTTCTTAGTTTATTGTCGAGAGGTGAGTGGATTCCCTTCCAAGTCCTGTTTCTGCCGAGCTTTTGATGGCATTGGTACCGCCCCGGAAAAGCTGGCGGATTGGCAGGTTGTGATAGGGTGGGCAGTACATTGTCTTCCGCCTCTCTGTTGGCGGTTACCGCCACGGTTTTTGTTACTACCGCCGTGGCGGTCAGAGTGTTAAAGTGGCTATCTATGTTGCCGGTTTCCGCCATGGTCGTGATACCATTTTTGTTACCGTCGGCCTGTTGGCGGTATTACCGCCGCTTTAACACTGACCACCTGGTTTGTAATGAGGGCCTAAGTCTCTGCTTTCAGGCGCTATATTTCGACAGAACAAAAATGGAAATGTCCAATGTCATTTTGTATTTTTTACAGACTTTGTTGTTCACTAGGGCCATACTGTGTGAGTTTTGAGTTGTAAGAGTTTGTGTGTGACTGTTTAAATGTCTGTAGTCTAAGACTATGCGACACGAATGATCTGGTTTTATGACAGGAAAAAGAGGATGATTCATACGAGACACGGAGGGTTCAATTACTTCCTTGTATTCAAGTTGTGAGAGAATTTTCCTCACTGGAACTTTTGCTTCATGTTTATTAAGGTATTATGGTTGCACCTCTGGACTAGAGTGTATAGGTATATGTGGTAGGGGTAACCTTTACCCCCGCTTACATGATTGCGTTATAGTGTTGGGACTTGTACAAGAGCCCAATGTTCGTCAAATGCCTGTTTAACTGCTTTAGGAACAAGAACAGAGAAGGAAGGTAGTATGACATATTACCCTTGTGGGACTTTCCTGAGAAACTCAGGTGGCCAATCTACCTCAGCCAGGAGAACGTAATAAGTCAATGTTAATTTATCCCAGGAAATCACTTTAATAGTTTGGGGTATATCACCCTCAATTTGAATGTCCAATTCATTTAGTCTGTCTGGAGGGCTCACCCGCTGATCTGGAGTTTCAACTTGTACGAATTTACTAGTTGTGCTTGAAACCAGAAACTGTTGAAGATTGCGGCACACTATCATAATCTCTGCTGCTCTGTCTGGCAGTGCCAATGTCCACTTCATGTTCAGAAGGAGTGCTCTCAGTATGTGTGGAATGTTTAACAGAAATTCCTGGCACTTTCTTCTTTTTGATTTGGGGGTTTAGTTGTGAAAGTTTCTCTTCCATTTTCATGATGATGTCTGATAAGAATTGTGAGAAAGTTTCACAGACTCTTTATGACGCGCAGGGACAGTCTCCTCTCTCAGATACCGGTACCTATCAGGCTGTTTAATTGTATCATTGTTACATAAAGTATAATGCTTTTTTGTGGACTCTGGTTGCCGGACCCATGTTTGGGCACTTATGGCGGCAAATGCAAAACAAACAAAGTCATGGATGGATTGCTTGAATTAATCTCAGCCACTGGCAATCACTCAGGCCTGCATCCCAATCCACCATTTTTTTGCTCACCATGCCACCTCAGATTGGGTTCAGCCATATGCAAATCAGTCTTCCTCATGGTAACAGTGCAGTCCAAACTGCGAGGACAGGTCCCCAGTGAACCGGAACACAAGCAACCTAGGTCCTGGGCTCACAATGCCACTGGAACCGAGCTGTACCTGGCTGAAGCACCCATAACAAGGGAGAAGCAGACCTTGGGTTGGTGGGTCCAGTTCAGGGAGGACCTGGCCTGGCAGTAGGGTCAAGACTTGATTTGCATATGGCTGAGTCTAACCTGAGGCAGGATGGTGGGCGAAAAACGATGGATTGGGATGTGACCCAACGATTGCCAGTGGCTGAGATTAATTCAAGCATTCAATCTATCACTTTGTTGTTTTTGCATTTGACGCCCTAAGTGCACTGAATATGCCCAGATGTGGGTTTCAGGCTCACTGTGCCAATGGAACTCAGCTATGCCCAGCTAAAGAGCCCATAACAAGGGTGAAACTGGGATTGGGTTGATTGTGTTCTGGTTCACGGAGGTCATGGCCTGACACTTCAGGTTGTACTGTTCACATGAGGAGCAGGGTCAAGACTGATTAGCATATGGCTAGGTCCAACCTAAGGTGGCATTGGGTTTAAAAAAATAGATTGTGATTTGACCCGAGCGACTGCAGTGGATGAGATTAATTCAAGCGTTCCATCCATCATCTTTCTGTTTTTGCTGTTTTTATAATAGAAGCACTGTTCTTGTCGCACTGTGTCAGAGGTGCAAGGCTAATGCGATGATATGGCTATAAGTGAAGAGCTATTTCCACGGACAATCACAAAACTAGGGCATCCTATTCTGTGTACCCAGCCTTGGAAGGAGTGTACAGACTCATTTAAAAAGTCACCATCAGAAAATAAATGCTAAGTTAAAAATGTGCATTTTAAAATGGAGACACAAAGCGGGCTGTATTGTGCTTTACCACAGGGGGTGAGCTCCCTGAAACTGAGCACTTGAGTGGGCCCTGGGGTCTTTAAAGTCTCAGGAGAGGGATCCTATTAAGTACATTATAGCCCAAGGGGATGGGTTCCTGGGGTCTTTAGAGGCTTGGGGTCGGGGGTAGCCCCGTCCCCTTTTTTATGCATTTTGACTCCAGGGAATGGGCCCTTGGGGCATAATAAGGGCCTGGGAGGGTGTGTGCCCCGCTCCCTCTTTTCAACCTCAACCAAGTGGCCTTAGTGAGACTTGGGGAGGAGGGCCACTCACCAACCTGCCTCAAAACAAACATTCTGTGCCCCCACCCCTAGCCCTGGCCACCCACAGGACTTTTTGTAAAAAAATAAAAGAAATAAAGGCACAGGAGCCTGCTCTTTAAAATAAATTGCTCTGGTTTCATGGATCTTCCACAAATGTGCAACAACATTAAAATAAAAACATATTTGGCCCCTGCAGGGTCCCTCTAGTATGCCACCACCAGGCATAGGGGCTCAGGGTATCCCTACCCTTCCCCTTATGTCTTTTTCTGGCCTTTTGTTTTAGGACTCAGGACTGAGTCTCGAGTCCTAAGATTGCTGATATGGTGGGAGCCAATCAGATCTCAGCTGGAGCTGCAGGTCTCGGGTCTGCAAAGCCTCTGCGGTGTGAAATATACAACGTTTTGGAGCATTAATTGCTCAAAAACTACTGAATGGATTTACACCAAAAAATATGTGCTTGGAGTGTTTATGCCTATACACATGCCTACTGGGACGAAAGTACACCTCCCTAGAAAAATGCTTTTTGCCATGTATAGATAATTTTTCTAAGATTAGATATGGGTTCTAAGTTATAAACTAGGATTATTGGCTGTGTTTTTCCATCTTATTTTTACTCGTACTCACTAACTTGGGTTTTAGGCTTAACTCATTTGAAGTATGATACTTTTATGTGAAAATGTTTGTCTATGCAATTTGAGCAAGTGGCTACAATTATGAATTGCAATCAATGATATTTTTTGTCCTACTTTCAGCGTACATAATAGTTAAAACATTCATTAAAGATGAATTGCACTCTGAAATATCTGTATTTTTGAAAAATATTTTGTTTTTGTGTTAAAGTAACCAGTTATGCAGAATACTTTAGTCGGGACAGGTTGACAGCCTGCAATGAGGATTCTCTTTCATTAATGTGTACACTGCAAACTGGCCAAAAGTTCAGTTTCTGGTTGATAAGCATTCTTGCACTTTAGCCCTTTGTGTATGTTTACACTCTATGGTGAGCTTTCTTAATTGGTCTTGGGGAATTCACTGCCAACCATGAACAGGGCCGTTTCCACCGAAACGTGTCGGGTGCCTCTTATGTTGGTGCACTGAATGCTGAAATAAAACTTAAATTAAGCAACTTCAGAATATATATATATATATATATATATATATATATTCACTTAGAAAACCAAAGGTTACAGGATGTTATAGTTAGAGTTACCTCAAGTAACTAAACTTGAGCCCTAAGGTAACTCTAACTCACTCCCTCACTAGGCCAAAGGGCATGGGCAGCAGGCTAGTTGCTAAAAATAATGTGCCCACATACATTACTAAAATGGCATAAGGACAACAGCAATGGACCCAAACCCAAAGGTGGAGCCAGTGAGGACACCTCTGGCAGAAAGGTGATAGTCTGCCTAACTCTAAATAAAGCAGTAGACCAACATTTTGGTAGATATAATCTACCATGACATTTGTGGCAAAGGACGCAGTCAGCCAAACTGAAAAACACAGGCTTAGTATTCAAACTGCAGTCCCAATAAGAGTGGGGAAAGTGTATATAATTGAGGGGGTTCTATATTCATTACTTGTGTTCCAGCCCTACAAACATGTAATTGTTGGGGCTTCATGTGAACTAGAACAATAAACATGCCCTTCTCAAATACATTCACTTTCACCAATGTTAGAAAGACCGGAGTAGTACATTTGACATCCCCTAATCTCTGCACTTCCCCCAGTGTTCATAACAGTGGAATTTGTAAATATTACCCCACCCCAACAGTCATATGCATTTTCCACAATGTTTGTAGGGCTGGAATTAGAATAGAAAATCTGACATTGCACTTAATGTATGCCTATTTGAAAATGTTAGTGGGACTCGCGTTATAATACTAATTTTGATATCCCCATATACATTCACTTATCACAATATTTGTAGGACTGGAATTAGAATAATAAATAATAAATATGTCTCCTCTGTTCACTACGTGCACTTTCCCCAGTGATGTTTTAACTCCTGTCATACATGCTTTGGTGACAGCGCCTATAATAGTGGAGTATATTTACTGTTTTAACTCCAAGCCTACAAACATTTGTGGGTGTCACATTAACTATTCTAATTCCAGACCATCCAACATGGGGGAAGTGCATATATTTGAAAGTAGTATTTTTTCCATTTCCATTACCAATAACACTGGGGGAAGTTTTGGTGGTGGGGGGAGGTCAGATTTATTATTCTAACTCTGGTCCTGCAAACAGTGGAGAAAATTATTACAACTGGGCAGTTGAAGTGCATATATTATGGGGTAGTGGATTATATATGCTACTATACATATTTACTTTTCTTACTCCAGTTCTACAAACACTGGGAAAGAGCATATATTTGTGGGTGTCAAATGAATTATTCTAGCTCTAAACTTACACATATTGGGAATAATTCATATATTTTGAGGTCTCAAATTTGCCATTATAACTCCAGCCCTACAAACATTGGGGGAAAGTGCATATATTTGGAGGAGTCAGTCTTTTGTGGTTGGCATGCCACATGTTTGCTCTAAGTAGGGCTGACTATGCACTTACAACAATGGCCCCAAGTCCAAAGGCAGAGGGAGTGGGTACACTGCCAGTGGAAACATGATGATCCACACAACTCAAGATAGAGCAGGAGGACCTGCAGTTTGGCAGACATGTAGCAGAGGACACTGTCCGTCAAACTTTAAGTCAAGACCTACGGCCTGATTTAGAGTTGGGCAAACAATTACGTGCTCCATGAAGGTGACAGAGTAAAATGCTCCATCGTCCTGATGGAGACCCTGCCTGCTAAATTCTGAGATGTTCACTGGCCCAGCAGACATTTTGAGCACTGTCAGAAACCACTGTCACTGTGGTTTCTGTCAATGCGTTTGATGAAAAGCTCTGTCAACATGATGGAGCTGCACAGAAAACGTACACTGATTTTTATTTTCCTTAACAAAATCCCAAAGTGGGATTTTGTTTTGGAAAAATAAAAAAACAATGCCTCCCTCACCTTCGGAGTTGTTATCCCATGGTGAGAGGGGACTATTGTGCAGGTCATTACCACCAAATTTTACCGGGCATGACAGATAGAATAAACTGAACATGTGTTCGTCCACTCTAAATCGAGTAGGCGGACACATGGTTGAAACTTTTGACAGCCCTTTCTTTGTTTGGGTTTCAGAGGTTTATATCGGTGGTGGTGAAGCAGTAGTTTCCACTGTCAACATAATGAAGGTTCACACATTTCTAAATCAATAGGGCGGACCTTCAGTTTGCGGATGGGGTACTCCATCGCCATTCAGATGGAGTACCCTGTCCGCCAAACTCTAAATTGGCCTCCTAGTATTCAAACTCTAGTCTCAATAAGATAGGGGAAAGTGCATATAATTGAGAAGGGGGGCATATTTACTATTTTTACTCCAGTTCTACAAATATATAAATGTGGGGGCTCATATGTACTAGGATAGTATATGTCCTTGCCCAAACTTATTCACTTCCACCTTTGTTAGTGGCATTTGAGTTAAAATAATAAATATGGTCCCCCACTCCCATTTATATTTATTTTTCCCATTGTTTGTAGGACTGGACTTAAAATAGTAAATACAACCTGCCCATAAATAAATACACTTTCCCCCGTTTTCATGGGAATGGAGTTAGAATAGTAATTCTGACTCCCACAGATATATGTGGTTCCACTAACATTTGTAGGATCAGACTTTGAATAGTAAACATGTCCTTCCCCAAATCTGTTCACTTTTTTAAAAGTTAGCTGTTATGGAGTTAGAATAGTACATTTGAACAGTGGCAGAGGAGTGTTGCCCCTCTGGCTCAAAGCCAGCAGCTGAAAAATAAAACAATATTTTATTATCATTTTATTTTTCATCTTCTGGCTGAGCCAGCATGTGCGGGGAGGGGTGGGGCTGGGTCATGGGAGGGTGGATGAGGAGTGGAGTGGAGTCACAGGAGTGCACTTAAAAGTGCGTATATCAATTTGCCCAGCCGTATTAGGGTGGCCAAACAGACATGCGCACTTAGGTTTCTCCAACCCAGCTCTGTTTGGCATGACAGCAGTGCCAGGATTGCCTAGAGAGCCTGTGCTGGTGTCCCAGGGACTGCTGGGACACCATCAGAAGAGAAGAGGAGGGAGGTGGCTGGCAGCGTTGGCAGCAGGACAGGTACTTATTTCCATGCTCCCCCATCCACCCAACTCTGCCACTTGAGATTTGCGTCGTCCGCCACTGAATTTGACACAACAAATATGTGCATTTGTCCCAGTTTAAGTAGGTCTGGAGTTAGAATATAAAAATGCACTTTCCACAATGCTTGTATTACAGGAGTTAGATTACTAAATCTGACACCCTCACATCAAAATATAATATAATCTATTCTCATGAATGTAATTGTTAGCTTATATTTTAGAAATGTTTAAACTTTACTTTGGGTTGCTATGTTTATCATTGACTATTTAAACCAGTGTTTATTGTTTATGTAATGTATTTTTTTAGGTTTGAAATGCAGTAAATTATTATAATTCTAATAACATTTGTTATATGAATATTTGGAATGTGTTTTCAGTTGTATGTATTTTTTTAATCAAATATGTATATTTAATGATTTAAATAAATGTACATTTTGTAATATAGTATTTCAATATATAAATATTTAATTATATTATCAATATCTAGGTACACCAGTAATTGTGTAATCAATATTTTGGTTAATTATAATGTACATTTTAAATTATATTATTGTACTGAAAATTGTGGTAGTAAATATTTTGGTAATTTCAGTAAGTATTAAAAATCAATATTTTGATATTATTGTTGGTCGATATTTCCGTAGTTGATATTTAGGACTACAAGCCTGTTAATGTGCTGTGTAAACTGCAATAAAACAACTAGATCATTTAAGCTGATAGCATGTCCCCTGCACACCCTAGACCATGCGACTCCTTAAATCTTGTTGGAGGGATTTGTTCAGTGCTTAATTTGTAAATAAAAATGCCGGTGCCCAAAGCCCTCCTCTTAAACATGCAGCTGCTGCATTTAAATGTGCGAGCACGGAATACTGAAGCAGCGTAATCCTGAAGCCATCTCGGGCCTCTTCAATCCATTTACTGCCACTCCCTGCCCCTCCCTGTCGCAAAATCCAAGTCGCAAAATCGATGCATCAAAAAATCGCAAATTGCGATTTTTCGCAGAATGGCATTTTGCACATGCAAAATACCACTAAGTGAAGCCAGGTGGTAACCAGGTGCAACCTATATAAAGAGGCCCAGAATGCCTCAGACTCTTTTCCACAATGGCTGCACTCTACGTAATGGCGAGGAGGATGAGGATCTTGGCAGGTTTGAGGAGAGGGAGGGAGGAGACAGGAGCGCATTTTCAGAGTGCGCATTACACTTTTTAACCAGACAGAGGAGGAAATATTTGAGAGGTATAGGTTGAACTCAGCCATGATACTTGATCTGATAGCTGAGCTAAAACCCATACTGCAGCGCAGAACATAAAGGACTCACAGCATACCCACCCATGAGCAGGTATTACGCTCCCTCCACCTACTCGCCTCAGGGAGCTATCAAGGGGTCATAGCAGCAGCTGGAGGGGTATCACAGAGTGCCCTCTCTAGATTTTTCAATGCATTTATCAACGCCATGCTGAGCAGGATACACCAGTACATCAGATTCCCCCACACCCCACAGGATATACAGCAGACAAAAATTGATTTTTACAAGATAGCAAAGTTCCCCCACGTCCTAGGTGCCATAGATGGGACACATGTTGCAATCTGTCCACCATCAGCCACAGAGTATGTGTACTGCAACTGTAAATACCAACATTCCATGAATATACAGGTTTTTTGCAATGCCTCCTACATCATAACTGATCTCGTGGCCAGGTACCCAGGGAGCACACATGATTTGTACATCTTTCGCCATAGCGGCATTCACACAAGACTGCTAGCTGGGGAGTTTGGAGAAGGATATCTACTAGGTTTTGTCCCTCTATGCAATGGCGCATTGATGGCGTGCTGATGTCAGATGGCTCAGTTGCTCATCATACCCTCTGTCCCTTTCAGGTGACAGTGCCTACGCAGTGCGCACCTACATGATGACGCCCTACCTCAATCCTGCAACACCTGCTGAACGGAGATACAATGCAGCACACAGGGCGACCCCAACGTGGTGGAGCGCACCTTTGGACTGCTGAAGAGTCCCTTCCGGTGCCTCCACAAAAGTGGAGGGGCACTACAGTACAGCCCAGAGACCACATGTAGAATAGTGGCTACTTGTGCAGTCTTGCACAATATAGCTACCACCAGGGGCATACCTGTAGAAATATGTGATACTGAATCTGATGAGGATGATGATCCCATACCACCCCTGCAGCCAGCAGACAGGACCAGTGAGGGAAGGCAAAGGCGTGCTGACATCACACACAACCATTTCAGATGTAAGTATGAATAAAACAAATGCACTGACCAATGTACCTGTAGTGAAGTAAATTTATTACCTTAATGTCAGGTAATGTTAGTCCAACGGATAGCAAACAAATTGAGTTAAAAAAACTAGAAACAAGAGAAGTCCAGAGTAATGCACTATTACTTCATGGTGTACTCATTACCCCTCTGGCCGCTACAGTTACTACTTGCGGCCACGCACACCACTCGGGTGCCCAGTTCCCTCACTGGCACCTCGATTGTCCACCTCAGTGGCAATGCTGTGCCTGGCACTGCGCCGTCTGGTGTCCATTGCGGGTACAGCTAGGCTGTTGAGGCTGGAAGTGTCCTCTGTGTCCCCCAGTCCAAGCTCACTAGGTGTGGCTGACCTCTGTCCCATGTGTTGTCAATCACATTTGTGATTTGGACAAGTCCGTGAGCCACATCCCTGCTGCTGTGTGCTGCCTCCACCTGTGCAGCCACTGCACGAGGTGCAATCAGGGAGGTTGAAGTAGCTAGCCTGTTGACAGAGCGACAGAAGCCCCCGAACATGTTTATGAATCGTCGCTCCTGTCTGCGGTGGCTCACTCTGTCATGGCGCAGCTCCTGGCATAGTTCCCACACAGCAGAAGTGAGCTCCCTTGTGTCCTGAGATGCCTGCACCTGTCCCTCATGCAGCTGTTCTATATTCGCATTCAGGCACTCAAGCTGGCGATGCAGGCCCCCCATGTTGGCATTATGTTGCTGCATTTGTTTCTGTAAACCAGTGATCCTTTTGTTCTGTATGCGCTGCTGCTACAACATAGCTGCTTCCAGCTCACCAAAGAAGGAGGGACCCACCCCGGCCTCATTTGTTTGTGCACCGGCATTTGTCGCCATCCTGCGGGGTGCTGTGGTCTGCTGAAAACTGGCCTCCTGCATCTGGGTGCGCCTGCCAGTTGGGGATGGTGTATGTGGCCCTTCCTGCTGCTCAAACGAGTCCTGACTGGCAGTGCCCTGGGCCTGCGTCGGGGTGGCACAATGGTGAGAGACCCACGCGTGTTTGAGTCTAAGGCTGGATGGGTGTCAGTCTCCCCTATGCTGATGCTGTGGCTGCTAGGCCTGGCCCACCTGCAATGACAATATGCAGCATGTCAGTCATGTTTGTTGCAAGTAAGGGCACACAATGGTAATAAAGGTACAGGTACTTCTCTTCACTGTGTTGTGGCTGTTGTGTTCTTCTGGGTGTCGCTCACTTAATTGCATTGTATGTGCTACTTTCAGCTCTGGGTTGTGGACTGCCACTCTCATAATGCATTGTTGTGCTACTTCTAAGATGTGGCATGGACTACTTCTCACAATGTTGTACATTACTTGCTAATTCCTAAGGGGCTTTTGTGCATACACATATGGGGTTACAATTCAATATTGCACTTACCTTGGCTGGTACTTGGTGTGCCGGAGGTGTCTATCTGTGTGACCCCACTCACTGTTTCAGGGAGTAGTGTGGACTCCACTAGGTCCTCTAATGGGGTGGATGGTGCCTCTGTGGGTGGACCGCCTCCTGTGCCCCTGGCCTCCTGCAGTCTTCTTGCCACCCTCCTTCGCACGGGACTGCAGGTCATACCACCTCTTCTTAATTTCGTCGACCGAGCGCTGTGCCACTCCAATAGCGCAGATCTTGGTTTGTATATCTGCCCAGGGTCTCCTTTTCTCACTCTCTGGCAACTGGAGTGAGCATTTACCAAAAAGGCGGTCATGGCTCCTGACCACCTCCTCTGTCAGCACCTCCAGCTCTTGCTCGCTAAATTTGAGCTTCCTCTTTCTTTCTCCCTTCTCCTTTCCTTGGGCTGAGGTGTCCATCCTTGTTCAGGTGTGCTTCCTGCTTCAGAGTGTTGCTCAGTGTGGCTGGGCTGCTCTCTCTGGATGCTGGTTTTGGTGTGGCACCTGAAACTGCCTGGGATGACTCACTTCCTGCTTGTGATGTCATCAGGCTCCTCCAGGTGTGCTTTCTCGAAATTTCTCGCAATTTGTGATTTTCAATTACTGAATCGCAAGTTGCGAAAATGCAATTTGCGATTCAGTAATTCGGCCTCGCAAACCACAAATAGCAATTTTTAAGAAATCGCTATTTCCGAATCGCAATTGTGATACATGGCCTATTGCCGCTCGGAAATAGCGATTTCTTAAAAATCGCTATTTGCGATTCGCAAGGCCATTTCTTCATACATCTGCCCCAATGTCTTTTAACTGATGAATTAATAAAGAGTTGATTTGAATAAAATTGTAAGCAATAGGGCATAAAACTTCTAAACCCTTTTCCTGAGTAGTGGTTATTTCGGATTAGTATGGTTTATATTGTGGTTTCATAAAGTGTTTATCTTGATTATTGATGTTGGGTATTGATTCAATTGTCACTGCATGACTACGATACTCCATGGGATTCAAAAGGTAATCGACCTATACGCGTCCCCTTGTAAGTTTATTTACTAAGGACCAGGCGCGCTAGCAGTTTTTAGTAGCAGCTTGATGGTTAGTTTCCTTGGGGAACTAGTTATGTGGTGATTAATTGGGTATGGCAGTTGTTTAAGTTAGGATTAGTTGTTCATATTTTATGAGGTTTGAATTTACTTTTTCTGAAATGGCAATTGTAGCAAAGATGATGTCACCTTAAGCCCAGAAATGACTTTCCCGGATCATGGATCCCGCTAGTAAAGATGGGTATGTTCTCAGCGTTTTTGTAATAGTAAGAAAGTGGTAGGTTGCGCTTGCACAAGCTTAAGCAAATTGTGGATGAATTGTGATGTATGTGAGGTAAGTAGGGAGTCTGCGTACTCCAGTTGAGGTTAGTAGGAATGTGCGTACTCCGTGGTGCGAGAGTAGGGAAGTCATCGAACTTCACATGTGTGTGGCGCTTTGTGCTAAAAATGATCCACGTGGTTGTTGGTGATGTACGGACCCTGCGTGGTCTAAGACTCACTTGACAAGTGTAGGAGACACTTGGTTATATGTTGTATTCTGTATGGTTTAGTAGGTTGATCGGGCGTGGTCAACAAGTCGTTGTGTGAGTCAATCGAGTAAGAGAAGTTTTGACTGAGATTTGGCAAGTCCTCTGTGCACCAGGACAGACCCAATGATCAGTTGACAGTGAACATTTGTGGGTCGAATTTTGCTTGTGAATGTGGGAGACTGAGAAAGAGGTATAGCTACATGAGCCAAGAGAGCCATTTGTGAAAATCGGTAAAGGTCTCTGAAGCGATTGTATCCCTTCCTGTAGTAAACCAGCAGGTTTGTTTTAGTTATTGGGTTTTGGTAAGTGCTCGCAATAATTTGCATTAGTTGTGTAAATCAAGTTGAGGATGACGAGCCTCAAGACTTTGTCAGCCGCTGTGTGTGAGTGTGACGTCAGAGTGAGCCGCGCTGGGATAGATCGGTTAGTGAGAAGAGCCGCAAGCGGATTGGCAGCCGTCCGTAAGAGGCAATTGGTTGAGAAAACGGGTGAATGGAATCTTGGGCGTAAAAGTAATTTCATAATTGAATCAAAGTGAACAAAACAGGTGAAATTAAGTTTTTCAAGGCATTTAAAAGTGCGATGAAAGGTGATTCTCACATTAAGGCGTCAGTGGGAGAGCTGACCCCACCGGAAAATTCTCCGGCTTACATTGTGATGGAGGAGCGAGGTGTAGCACCGTGTTTGTGGTTGAAGCAATGGTATAAGCTAACTAAAAATCAAGGGTCTTTAGCGTTTCCAGGGCATGGAACGTTTAATTTGAGAATTTTGGATCAATTGCGAATGTCATTGTATGATATGAAGCCATTACCAAGACCAGCACAATTTGGGGCTTTAGTAGTTTGGATGCTGGTGGCCAGACAGCAACAACAGACGAGGTTCAAAAGGAGGATGAAACGAGTAGAGAAATCTTTAGCTGAAGCTAGATGGGATTGGGAACAGAAGAAATGGAGAGCAGTGACACTACAGGATGTTAAAAAGTTTCCTGCAATTACAGAGGAAGATGAGGCAGAGAAGGAAGATAGTGCTAAAGAGGATGAAAGTGCAGGGAGAAATAAAAAGAGAAAGCCTTATGTTGATGATAAGATTCGGATGTTGAGGATCTCATTACGCAGCTGTTAAGAGGTCGACCTCCACCCTTAACAACCTATTCAGGGGGTCCAGGCACTAGTACCACTGCAGCTACAGCTGCTCTGGCACAAGCCCAGGGGGCCGAGGGAGCTGTACAGGCAGAAGGTCGGACAAATACCAGGGATAGTACAGAGTACACCTAATGCAGGAAATACTACTGTGGTTCAAGCACAGATACATCAACCTATGGTACAGAGAATTTATACAGATATACCAGTTCTTGAGACAGTCTCGAACCTAATGGTGCCAAGGGAGCAAGTGCTTCCAAAGCCAATGTTAGTTCAGCCAGAACCGACTCCAATGTTATTGCCTTCAGCACAGGCGCAGGGTTTGCTGAAGTTTACACCAATGAAAGGAACCCAGTCAGATATTACACCAGTCATGAATCAGGCAATGGGGGTAACATTCCCGCAAAATGCAAGTGTTAGGGCAGCTCCAAATGCAATATCACTACCAATTTCTGTTGGTCCGGCGGTACCCTTATTTGCGCAGAAGAAATCGGATTTGGGAGAACAGAATGAAATGTCACAGAGTCTTGTGAGAAGGGGAGTGAGTGATCCTGTGCAGATGATGTCGTCTGCAGGACAGACTTTCAATGGATCTAGATGTTTAATGGATCTTAGTCCACTTGTAGCGCTTCCAGATGCAGTGAATGGCCCGAATGCGAGTCAGAGTTTGAACTTTTGACGCTGCAAACTTCAGGTGCAGTGATGCAACAGTTACCAGTGCCAAATGCGAGTAACATTTAATTACACGGATTATCAGCTCAGCAGTTGAGTGAATGGTTAGACAGTCTAATCACTCCTAGAAACGCATCCAAGGGTGAAGATCAGATAAATCGTGTAAGGCTGAACATAGAAGCAATGGAACTAGTTGAGGGAACAATGGGCATAAACAGATTAGAATCTTATACTGAAGAAGAGCTGAGGTACTCATGCCCAAAGATTACAAGAGAAGTGAGTAAAATACATCAGAAATTAGCAGAGCTAGCAGAAACACATGATATTGAGATTGAGAAAACTAAACATTTGAAACGCAGTTACAGATTAGATTTCGAGGCAAAGGATTTCGAGCACATGAGGTCAGCAGGAATGATGGCACATTTGAGAGAATTACTGTAGAGTGCTCAGATTTGGGGAGCATCAGAGAAGTGGGAAGGTAGATGGACAAGGAGGAGCCTGATGATGCTCAAAGGGAAAAGGAATCAGTAAAGATGCTTCTGATGAGAGAGATTCCAGGAGGGCATTTCGTTCATGTCCCATGGCACAGGAGTGATATACTGTCATTTACAAATGATTACCCAAAATTGAGAGAGAAGCCGCATGAGTGGTATCAGCAAACAGAAAGATTTGTGAAACTTTCTAAATGTCTGTGGGAAGACTTGAACAATCTATTGGAAATAGTGGTATAAGCTGACTTGTGGGTTGAGAGTAAGAGAGCAGTAGACTGGCCAACGAGTGAACCAGAAAGGGACAGAGTAACAGGTGCACCTTCATCTGAGGTAATGAAAAATGATTATAAGGTGATCGAATTCCTGAAGACAAGAATCTCTCCTAAAAATGTTGATTGGCAGCGAATTGATTGAACGGTTCAAGAGTCTAAAGAATCAATACATACTTATTATGAAAGCTTGTTAAAAGCATTCAAACAGTTCAATGGCAAGGAAGCAATTGAGCCGAAAGACATGTTGCATTTTGTGTTCAGGTTTGTTGAAGGTTTGAGACCAGAAGTAGGACAGATGATTAAGAGTCATGTAATTTGCTGGCAGGCAAAACCAATTGATGAGGTATTGCAGTATGCAAAATATTGTAATGACGAGATTGAATTAAAACAGAAAAAGTTGAAGGAGAAAGCGATGGTGATGCAAATAAAGGCAGCTCAAACAGGAGTGCAAGGAGCCATAGTACCTCCTATGCCGCTGCAACAGAGAGCTGTTATGTTTCAGCCTCAAATGAGAGGTAGAGGACGTGGAATTGACATGATGCGTGGTCCGGATTTTGGGACTGTGGTTGTTCAGAATGACATACAGGGAATGAAAAAGATGTTGCTGTGTCATTTGTACGGAAACGTGGGACACTGGAAGCGGGAGTGTCTGTTGATGGCGCAGGATGGTGTTGTTCAGCAAGGTGATGTCAGTACATTTCAAACTGTGAAAGTCCCAAGAATGAAAGGATTTATTCCTAACGTTCAGAATAGAGGACAGAATTTCTTACCAGTGCAGCAAATGCAGGTGCCATGCACACAATTAACACAATTGCAACCAGTATAGCAGCAGGTCCCCATGGTACCTAGACAGCAAATGCAGATACCTCAAGCCCCGATGGAGCAGCAACAGGTGGTACTTACTCAGCAGGTCACAGGTCAGAGACAAGACAGTGTAATAACACAGTGCATCAGTTCAATTTTACAGTGAGGATGAAATAAACAAAGAATGGATGAGTGACAGTTCGGATGAAGGAGCTTGTATGCTTGCTGCTTCCCTAGAAGTAGATCAGAGAGGACCCTTTGTCAAGGGTAAGGTGATGGGCTACAAGGTCTCATTCCTAGTGGATACAGGAGCTACACGCTCTACAGTAAGAAGCATATAAGTCCCGAATTTACCTCTTTCAGGCAGAACAGTTCAAGTTGTGGGAGTGGAGAACAGACAATTGACAAACCCAATCACAGAACCAGTGCAGGTTGAAATTGGAAATTACCAGGGAATGCATAGATTTGTGGTGTGAGATTCAAGTCCCGCATCCCTATTGGGAAGAGACTTAGGGGGTCATTCAGACCCCGGCGGGCGGCGGGAGCCGCCCGCCTGGCGGGAACCGCCAAATGACCGCACCGCGGTCAAAAGACCGCGGCGGCCATTCTGTGTTTCCCGCTGGGCTGGCGGGCGACCGCCAGAAGGCCGCCCGCCAGCCCAGCGGGAAACCCCTTCCCACGAGGATTCGGAGCCGGCGTAGTGGGAAGGGTGCGACGGGTGCAGTTGCACCCGTCGCGAATTTCAGTGTCTGCAATGCAGACACTGAAATTCTATGTGGGGCCCGCACTGCAGGGGCCCCCAGGGGCCCCACGACACCCATCACCGCCATCCTGTTCCTGGCGGTCGGAACCACCAGGAACAGGATGGCGGTGAGGGGGTCGGAATCCCCCATGGCATCGGAAAACCGGCGGGACACCGCCGGTTTTCCTGTTCTGACCGCGGCCAAACCGCCGCGGTCAGAATGCCCTGCGGGGCACCGCCAGCCTGTTGGCGGTGCTCCCGCCAACCCCGGCCCCGGCGGTCCTTGACCGCCGGGGTCGGAATGACCCCCTTACTGTGTAAGACAAAATGTTCCATTAATTGTTCGGACACTGGGATAGAAGCCCAGACAAATAGTAATGATGAGGAAGAACAGGCGACTGAAATGATAGTCAACAATGCCTATGGAGAATACCATTGATTGAATTTTTCCCGATGTTTACTGTGAAAGAATTGCATGCAGACTTGCAGGGAACAGTAAAGGAAGAAGTCTGGGACTTGACAGGAAAAGAAGTAGGTCTGATTAAGGGGGTAGAGCCCAATAAAATCACTCTGAAGCCCAATGCAGTGTTCCCGCAGCTTCCACAGTATAACATGCCACAAGATGTCTTGATGAAAGTGGCACAAATAATTGGAGACTTCTTAAAACAAGGAGTTCTGAAGAAAGTGTTAAGCAGCCCATGTAATTCACCGATAATGGGCTTGAAAAAACCATGTGGGAAAGTGCGCGTTGTGCAGGACTTGTGAAAAGTGAATGAGATGGTGGTTAAATGTTGACCGGTAGTGCCCAATCCAGCAGTGATACTGTTTCTGATTCCTTGCTATTCAGAGTGGTTCACAGTGGTAGATCTGTTACAAGCTTTCTTTTTAGTGCCACTTCATGAGGATAGTCAGTTTCTTTTTATTTTCAAATTCCTAGACAAAGTCTACAGCTGGTGCAGGCTTCCACAAAGGTATACAGAGTCACCATCTCTGTTTAATCAGATCTTGAAAAAGAACCTGGAGTCATTAGAATTGCCATACCAATCGACTCTAGTGCAGATCGCATCCAGAACAAGGAATGAGTGCAAATATAACTTGATTGCCCTGTTGAATCATTTGGGAGAATTCGGACATAATGTTTCACCTGTGAAACTACAGTATTGTCAGAAATCAGTAAAATCCTTGGAACACCAGATTGAAAAGGGATTGAGGAGAATGTCCAGGGAGAGAATTACCATGATTCTGCAGAGACGTCCCCTGACTTCTAAGAAAGATGTCAGGATGTTTCTGGGAATGGTGGGGTACTGCAGACAGTGGATTCCGAATTTTGCTGAGATTGCAAAACCTTTGCAGCAGTTGACACATAAGGAAGTTACAGATCCCATTACCCTAGATGAAGTTCAGATGAAAGCGTTCACTGAATTGAGAGAGATTTTGTGCAGAGCTCCAGCGTTGGGAATGCCTGATTACACAAAGCCTTTTACATTGTTTTGTCATGAACGTGATGCTTGTTCTTTGTCTGGCACAGGTCCATGGAGGTGCTTATCGCCCAGTAGCTTATTTTTCAGCTAGCTTGGACCCGGTCGCAGCAGCTTTACCAGGTAGCCTGCGCGCAGTAGCCGCAGTTGGTCTAAGTCTTTTCCAATGCGAGGGGGCAGTCATGGGATAGCCTTTGTCTATAATGGTACCACACTCTGTTGAGATTTTACTGACAAGGACGAAAACGCAATACTTGACGATGCAAGACTGACAAGGTATGAGAGGAGCATATTGGGGGCTCCAAATGTAACATTGAAAAGATGTAGTGCGGTGTTGAATCCAGCGACTTTGCTTCCAAGTGATACTGTTGAAATTGAAAAAGAGGAAGATATTGAACATGATTGTCTTGAGGTGACTGAGCTGTGCACAAAACCAAGGCTTGATATTAGAGACACGCATTTAGAAGAAAATGACCAAATTGTCTTTGTTGTTGGTTTGTGTGCAGGACATGCTGTGTGCACAATTACAGGCACATTCGAAGCTTCATGGCTTCCAGGTGTATACTCTGAACAAGTGGCAGAACTGGTAGCTCTTACTAGAGCATGCTATGTTTCTGCAAGATTGAGAGTCACAATCTATACTGATGGTCAATATGGATTTGGAATTGTTCATGATTTTGGTCAATTATGGTCGCAACGAGGGTTTATGACCTCTACTGGAACACCAGTGAGAAATGGCAACCGCATAAAAGAGTTGTTGTGCGCTATACAGTTACCTGAAGAAATTGCTGTGGTAAAATGCAGTGCGCACCAAAAGACACAGGATTACATTTCATTGGGAAATGGATATGCAGATCAAGTCGCAACGTTTTGCGCATTGAACTGTATATTGTTTAAGGACAATTGGGAACTAATGCCTGAAGAAAATAATTGTGGAAGTTTTGCTTTAAAAGTAATTGATACACTGGAGGAACTAAAAACATTACAGGAGAGTACAGACAAGGAAGAAAAGAGGCTTTGGATGAAGTTAAAATGTGTCCAAAGACTTGATGAGTTTTGGGTTTCTGAGAAGGGTCAGATGGTATTGCCAAACAGTTTGTTGAGTCAGATGGCCAGGTATTACCATGGCGAAGCAAATATTGGAAGGGATGCCATGGTTAGAATGTTTAAGGTTCATTGGTTCAATCCAAAGTTCAGACAAGCAGCAGAGGCAGTATGTCATCGATGTGTAATCTATCAGCAACTAAATGTGGGAAAAGGGACAGTGGTGAATTTGAGCCACATTGGAAGAGCAGGAGGACCATTCAGAAGAATGCAGTTGGATTTCATTGAGATGCCTGCATGTGGTGGATTGAAGTATGTGTTGGTGATTGTGTGTGTCTTTAGTCATTGGATTGAAGCATATCCCACACAAAGGAATGACAGTCTGACAGTAGCAAAGCTGATGCTTAGAGAGTTAATACCACGGTTCGGATTTCCGATATCTTTAAAATCAGATAGGGGAACTCACTTCAATAACAAAGTGATCAAACTCTTATGTGCAGCACTGAACATTGAGCAGAAGTTGCATTGCAATTACCGCCCTGAAGCATCAGGACTAGTGGAGCCAATGAATGGAACATTCAAATCAAGAATTGCCAAGATGTGTGCAGCGACTAACCTGAAATGGCCAGATGCTTTACCTTTGGTACTGATGCAAAATATCCCTGACAGGAAGACAGCACTGTCACCCCATGAGATCCTCATGGGCAGAGCAATGAGACTGCCAGCAATTCCAGCCAATGCACTTGTGAATATTACAGATGATATGGTGTTGGACTACTGCAAGGGTCTGGCTGATGTGGTTCGATCTTTCTCTCAGCAGGTGCAGGCTGTTACCCTGCCACAGATTCAGGACCCAGGTCACAATCTGAGAGCTGGAGATTGGGTTGTCATCAAAAAGCATGTTCGAAAGACTTGTTTAGAGCTGCGTTGGAAGGGTCCATACCAAGAGGTGCGGACAACTACGACAGCTGTGAAGTGTGCAGGACTGCTGAACTGGATACACGCAAGCCATACAAAGAGAGTGGTGAGTCCGCAAGAACATGAAGAAGTGTTGTTGAGAGCACCAACAGCAGAAAAACAGGTGGCTGTACCTGAACCGGAACAAGAGCAAATTGATCCTGAGATCGATCCTGAACTGGTGGAAGATAGGTCAATCACCCCTGTAAGAGACGAAAGTGAAGAATTACAGGAGGGTGAGCAAGAGTCTAACAACTCAACGGATACAGCAGGAAAACCGAGCTCAGCAGGGGTTCTCCCAGAAGCAGACAGTGCTGAAAAACAAGCAGAGCAAGTGCCGGAACAAGAGGGGGAAAGAGTTGAGACGGGTCAAAGTGATCCGACTCCTCCTGAACCGGTTGCAGGTCCATCAAGAGAAAACCCCACGGAAGGAGGAAAAGAGAAGAGTCCAATTCTGAGGTGAATATTGACTGAAGGATCGAGAAAAGGGGACAATTGGACTGAGTCACGAATTGGAAGAAAGAAGGAGTTGGTTATAAATGAACCAATAGAGGAAGAAGTGGTTACCACGAGAAAAGAAGAATTAAGTGAAGGAGAATCAAGTGGAGAACGAAGGTTGAAGAGAAAGAGAGTAGCAAGTCGAAGATACACAGGCCCTGAGTGGGCAAATGCTGCAACAAGTGAATGGCAAAACAAGTTCATGTCCCTTTGCTTTGACAGAGAAGTTCCGAATCAGTACTTTGGTGCAACCTGAAAAGGATCAATAAACTGAGTTGTTGAGCTCATCTGAAGAAATTTGAAAAGAGACTGATGAAATAAACCGAAAAGACATTGATAATCTGATATGACATTTGAAAACCTGGGTGTGACAAGCTGCTAACTGATTTTTGACAAAGGAGAAAGGGTTCCTATGTGAGAAACTGAACTGTGAGAAATAATTATTTTTCTTTTTCTTTATTTTTTATTTTTTCTGTTGCACTTTATCTAAGAGTTATTTCTACTTTCTGATTCGTTACAGATCATGGCTGAATTAAATAAGCGTGTTAGAAATATTAGATATTATAGGTATTTGAATGTGGGAGTGGCAATTATGTGTGGAATAATGTTTATAATAATGATTGTGGGTATGTCAATTCATGAAATGATGGAGGCTACTATTGCTTCTGTTCCTGAGACTACTACATTAACAGCTTTAGAGAGGTTTAAGTTAGATGAAAAGTATTTGCATGACTATACTAATGCACAAGGAGAGCTTTCTTTTAATGTATTCTATCGGTTGTTGAGTGAGTATGTTGAGACGATGGATGCGAAGAATTGTCTTGTGTGTACTCAAATCCCTTCCTCTGTAGAAGAGAGGGTTACGTACCATAGCTTGCTTTTAACATTTGGCATAACTTGTAGTTTGCTACTAACCAGATTCTATAACCAAGAGTGCATCCAGTATTTTTATTCTAACCATGATGTTGTGTTTTCCTTTGTTCCTATTATTAGATATTTAAGAAAAATAGCTAGGGAGCATGATATAGTATTAGTTAGGGGATTCTTTGAGCCAACACTAACATTTGGAACTGCTTATGCCCATGGAAATAACCTAACCTGCTTACTAACTCCGTTGGAAAAGAGCTTTATAGGGCATACTGATGATAGAAGGAAGGCATTGAAGGAGAAGTTAGAGAAAGGATTGGAGAAAAGGACTTATAAGAATGATTATGCTTACACTGCTATTAAAAAGCAAGGGAAATTAGCTTTAGATGCAGTACATGTAGGAAAGCTTTGTATATATAGGCCGAAATGACGCACTGACACTTTATTTGTGGGAACGAGTGAATGAAGACATGTGTTTTTGTTTCTGAGTAAATGGACTTTTGTGCTGAATGGTCAGGACCCTGCGATTCCTGGAATCTACTATATTTGTGGACTTAATGCTTTTTACTGTCTTCCTAGAGGATGGTATGGGACATGCTATTTGGGGATAGTTTCCCTAAAATTTATCAGATAGATGATATAAGGAAATTTCTGAAAGTGACTGAATTACATCATGAGCGACAGAGGAGGGAAACCTCTTCTGCAATTGTGGGAGATATTTTTGGTGCAGTAATTCCTTCTGTAGGAGTTATTTTGAATGCAATAAAGATACAAAAGTTGTCTACTATTGTGGATAACATGCTGACGAACTTTACAAGGGCAATACTCCTGTTAAATACTGAATTGGCTGCGGATAGAACTATGAAGCTTCAAAATAGGCTTGCTTTAGACATAATTTTAGCGAAAGATGGTGGAGTCTGTAAAATGATTAATGCTAGGCACTGTTGTTCCAACGTTCGTAATAATGATCAGGAGATAGGAGACTTACTTATTAACTTAACTAATTTGAGTAAGGATTTGAAAGAATTGAAGGAACCAGGAGTTTGGGAAAAGGTTGGAAATGGATTTGCTTCTGTGGGTAATTGGTTTAGTCAAATTTGGAATGGGGTATTGTGGAACATCATCCAGGGAATATGTATTATAACTGTTTCCATATTAGGATTATGGGGTACATGCAAACAATGGCAAAAGATAAAATTAAGGAAATCTAAGAATGATCAGAGGAGGGAGGAACAACCTAGGAGAAGAATTTATAGAGAACATTTTAGGAGAAGTAAAGAGACATCGGAAACAAAAATATAAATTGTTGGTAAAGAAAGGTGTGATGACATATTTAGTCATCAGAGGAGGGACTGTTGAAGCAGATATGCTAATTAAGAAAATCATTAATGATTTATACGTTGTTACTGATGTGAAAATGCATAGAGGAATTCATTGTAGAAAATAATATACACGCTTGAAAATGTGCCCTCGGGGAGTGATCACCATATGTACTAAAATGACTAAAGCTATATGAAATAATTAAAAAATATAAGAAAAATGTAGTAATATATCATAATGAAATGCGTACCCTTTGTTTTGCATTATTAAGTTAGCTGAACCAGAGGCCTAGTTTCACTGGGCCTTGCTCCCTCTGAACATGGAGAATTTGAACACCTTGCAAAGGACTGGTAACCGGGGACAGAGACCTTGAACCGCTCAGAGTTCGTGTTGCTTAGCTAGAACATTCTGCAATGTACCAACGGACAGGAGATGATGAAGACAATTTGATACAATTATGTGTAGTGTAGACTAAATGTACTTTCCCAGGACTTGAACAATAGAGGCACTGACTGGAAAATCATATCCAATAATTTTGATACCTGAAGAGCCGTATGATGTCCTCATCGCAAGAAGAACCAATCAGCTTTCTGTAAATTGAACTATACACAAATTAAACGATTTGGTAAATAAAAACTATAGGTTAGAGTCATATCTGCCGACTGAATGACCAATTAGCAATTAGTGGGATGGACTGAGACACCCTAATAAAAAGTCATGACAAGGGGTGAGGAATCAGAACTGCGGGGAGAAAATTGATAACATCAGGAGACGCTGTCCAAGGTGCTGATATTGTGCTCATACTCTGTGAGCCTGATCTGTAGCTGACTATTTGATGACCTGAAGACGAAGACTGACTTGTTGCTGATCCATCCTGGATAGGTAGCTATGAAAATGTGACTGACGATTTTGTGCCTTTTCTTCTAGGTACCAACTGCGCTGTTATAAAGATTCATACCTAGATAGATTTTTCCAAATTAATGTTTACTCTAAATTGTTTTTCGCACGAAGACCCACATGCTAATGCTAATCTTGGTTAGGTAGGCTGTTAGGGGTGACGTTGACAAATGACTGACAAATCTAATTGCTGAATTACATTATTAATGCTGATATTCACAGCTTATGGCGTTGCTTTGCCGCATATCTTTTCTTCAAGAGATAATGGCCCTCATTGCAACCCTGGTCGGTGTTAAAGCAGCGGTAATACCGCCAACAGGCCGGCGGAAAAAAAAAATGTAATCCCAACCATGGCGGAAACCGCCATCATAGTCAGCCACTTTAACACTCTGACCGCCACGGCGCTAGAAACAAACACCGCGGTGGTAACCACCAACAGACAGGCGAAAAACAAGGTTCCGCCCACTGTATTACAACACGCCTATCTGCCACCTTTTCCGGGGCGGTACCAACGCTATCAAAAGCACGGCGGAAACAGGACGGAAACCACTCACCTCTCGACACCCAACGAGGAACCAGGACGCCATGGAGCCAGAACTACAGGTCCTGCCCAAGCTGGTCTACATCCTCTTGTATCAGGAGCAGGAAAGACACCGGCGACGACCACAGTGACTTCTGCACCTAGCACACAGGGGAGGGGGAGAAGGGAAAAGAGAGTGACACACACACGCAACACCCCCACCCTCACCCACAACACCATACACACAAATACATGCAGCAACATTACATATACACCCCGTCACCCCCTGGAGGAGCGCAAGGACAAAAGGAAATGATTGTAACAAGTGTAATCTATTCAATATTAGATAGGGCAAATTCAAAAATTAGTATATACAAATATGTACACCAGCTGCACAAGCCCGGATATAAATTAAATCATTGTCCGTGGATCAGTGTCCCAAAATGCATGGGCAAAGGCCACACAAGATACCTGATTTGAAACGGAGAGAACACTGCAGGGGCATCAGATGGAAAATAAACAGGCACCTCAAGGGGAGGAGGAGGGGGAGGCACCTCAGCCGGATGAACAGACAACGCCACTGCTCCACGAGGGGGCTCCATGCCCACTGCTGTATCCTGGGGAGTGCAAAGCCACAGTCTCACAAGTCTTTCCAGTGGGTGGTTTGCCCACTGCTGTATCCTGGGGAGTGCAAAGCCACAGTCTCACAAGTCCTTCCAGTGGGTGCTTTGCCCACTGCTGTATCCTGGGGAGTGCTAAGCCACAGTCTCTCAGGTGGATAACAGTCTCCACTGGTTCTGGAGTGGGCTTTGTGCCCAGAGTGCTTCACCCTGCCAAGGACTGGGGTAGTGGATGTGATTCTCTACTGGTTCTGGAGGGGGCTTTGTGCCTAGAGTGCTTCACCCTGCCAAGGACTGAGGTAGTGGATGTGATTCTCCACTGGTTCTGGAGGGGGCTTTGTGCCCAGAGTGCTTCACCCTGCCAAGGACTGAGGTAGTGGATGTGATTCTCCACTGATTCTGGAGGGGGCTTTGTGCCCAGAGTGCTTCAAATGCAGTGTGGCAGGTCCCATTCCCTCACCTGGGTGTGTGTGCCACGGGATTGCCTGTGAACAGGTAGCATGATACTCCATGGAGTCAGAGACACACTCCACCCTGCTGCGACTTCGCCTGCCACCTGCAGGTACAAACAGTGCTGGGAGTCAAACCTCATGTACGCTGGGCAGGGTCCAGGACATCTCCTGCAGCCTCGGACGGCTGCCCACTGGGGATGATTGCCATGTCAGCTGTGGTGGCACTGTCTGAGCACGTCGCAGGGCTGGTGGCGGGGCTTGCGGAGGTGCTGGCGGTGGTGCATGTGTCTGCACCTGTTGAGGGACATAGCAGGACATCTCCTGCAGCCTCGGATGGCTGCCCACTGGGGATGATGCTGGGGACTGTTGCTGAGGCAGCAGACGTGCAGGTGGCGGTGATGGTGGTGGTGGCGGTGCAGGTGGTGTGCAGATGGCGGTGTCCACCGCCGTACAGGTTGGTGTTGTGATTGACAGAAGGGGTGACTCTGGTCCCTCATCCGGAGCCACCGTGCCCTGTCCTGCTCTCGGCTTGTGTCCCTTCCCCACCTTTGATGTCGCTGCTGGTGTCTTGCCACTGTCCCCTTTTCGCTTGGAGGAGCCCTTGCTTGCTGGTAGGTGCGGCTTCTCCCTCCGGCATGTGGGCACCTTCTTCACCTTGGCAGGTGGCGGAATGGCCTGCTCCTTGGCCTCGCTAGGTGGCACACTGGCAGCCCTGATGGGTGGTGCCCGCGATGAGACCCGAGTTGCTAGGACCACTGTGCTTGAGGATTTGGTGGCTGAGGTGCTGGGCTGGGACCTGGACAGCCTGGCCCTAGGGGAAGGACGGGGGAGGTGTAGGGAAGAAGTCAAAGTTTGCAATGAAGAGTTTCTTAGACACACTGGGACAGGAAGGTGGAGGGGGTTTGGGAGTGGAGGAAGAGGTAGTGGTTGTAGGAGGTGTACATTTGCTGAATTTGGGTGAAGGTGCATGGGCCGGAGGCTGTTGTGAGGTGGATGGCTGTTGGGTGGGTGTGTGCCTGCGTTTGTGTAGTTTGGGAGGAGGGCTCGCAGACACACTGGGTGAGGACACAGGAGATGTGTGAATGGTAGTGGGGATGGTGAGTGCACGTGAGCGGTGTGGGGTGATGGGCGTGCTGGTGATGGAGGTAGTGGCTGAGGATGTAATGCATGCAGGTGTGAGTGGAGATGAGACAGGGAGGGAGGAGGAGGGAATGGAGGAGGGGGACACAGTGGAGGCAGTGGATGTTGGTTGTGTGTGCATGGGGATGGTGCTTGTGTGAGTGCCAGTGGGATGTGTGGTGCTTATGTTTGCCATGTCCACTCTTGTGTGTTGATGAGTGTGCATGCTGGTCTGATGGCGTGCTTGGGATAGGCTGAGGTACATGGGACTGGGTCTGGGTGGAGGAAGTTGGAGGGGCGAGGGTGGACACAGGGACAATGGCTGCCATCAGTGCTGAGGCCAGAGCCTGAAATGCTTTCTGTTGGGCCGCCTGGCCAGAATGAATGTCCTCCAGGTATGCATTTGTTTGCTGCAAATACCTCTCAACACCCTGGATGGCATTCAAAATGGTAGATTACCCAATAGTGAGGGATCTCAGGAGGTCAATAGCTTCCTCACTGAGGGCAGCAGGGCTGACTGGGGCAGGGCCTGAGGTGCCTGGGCGAAGGAGATGCCATCCCACCTTGGTGAGCGGGCACGGGAATCACGCTGAGGGGCTGCTGGGAGGGCTGTGCTGATAGGGGGGTGGCGACTGTACCTGTTGATGCGGTGGGAGGTGCCCGCCACCGCAAGGGAGCTTCCATCAGAGGAGGAGTCGCTGTCGCTGGTGTATGCTCCTGTCCCCGTCGTGGAGCTCCCCTCGCCCTCCGTCCCACTGGTGCCTTCAGACTCTGTTACTTCACCCTCCAGGGCCATGTGGACTGCAGCTCCCTCCTGCTCCGGTGCCAATGCTCCTCCACCAGATGATGCTAATGAACACAAGGACAGGGTGACAAAACAAAAAGGGGGGAAAGACAGAAGAGACACATGGTCAATTCATGCAGCACCACTACCGTTGGTGGACACAACACACAGGGAGCAGCCCTATGCACGAAGCCATGCACTAACAGTGCAGGGGTATAGCACATGCCCAAGGGGGATCTGTCTAGACCCATTTCATGCACAGCTGGAACCCATGGGAGCGTGACTAGGTGTAGAGGGCAAATACCACCTTTGGGGTTGGAGTGGGAATGAGCCTGCAAAACTATGGATCTACCTTTGCACGTCTGCCCTGGCCTAGGGAAACCCACAGCCCACCACCCAGACACCTTGTCAATCACGTAGAGTCA
Source organism: Pleurodeles waltl (assembly GCF_031143425.1). NCBI lineage: Eukaryota > Metazoa > Chordata > Amphibia > Caudata > Salamandridae > Pleurodeles > Pleurodeles waltl. Next base: position 676,941,297 of record NC_090450.1, on the reverse strand, counting down.
GCTGAATGAGGGGGGTCAGGGTGCGACGGGCACCCCTTCCACGTTGGGAGACCATCCCCAGCTGGGCCTCGGCTGTCTTCTTGCTCCAGCGGCCAGGTCCTCCCATCTTTTCCGGCAGTGGGTGCTCCGTCTATGGTAGACCCCCAGGGTCCTCACTTCCTTGGCGATGGCACGCCAAATACCCTTCTTCTGGTGGGTGCTGACCTAGAGGAAAAGTGAAGTTAGAATGGATGTTACTCTCCCATGCAGTTCATTTCACACATTGCCCACAAACCTCCCACCCTGGCCCAGACATACATACACACACCATCCTCAAATGCTGGCCTATCCCCCCCATCTTTCATCCACGACACTCCATACAATCATATGCCATCCACCATGCTCACAGTGTACTCACCTGTTTGTCTGGAGGACCGTACAGTTGCGTGTACTGGGGGAGGACCCCATCCACCAGTTTCTCCCACTCCTCCGAAGTAAAGGCAGGGGCCCTTTCCCCAGACACTGTAGCCATTGTCGCTTCCAGACACAGGTCACAGCAGCACGTGCAGTGTAGGTCCTCTCCTGTCGAAGGTCAGTTATCAAGTGAGGGGACTGATAGAAAATGGCGGTCACGTCCCCGGCGCTGCGTACCCTCACCGCCGGCGTACATCATCATTGGCTCATGGAACCCATAGGGCCCAATGATAACTAATGCTGAATTGCGCCGCTGTCTTCGACCACCTACCGCGACGGTGTGCAACACCAGCGCAGTTACCTCATTTCCCCTTGTCCCACCATACAGGTCAGGCAGCCGCCATTTCAGGGGCCACATGGCAGGCCGAATAACTGCGTCACACCTATTTAGGCCAGGAATACGGACAGACAAAGGCACATAGAGAAGGTTTTACGTTTTTGCTAAACAGCCTTGTAATACCTAAGTGTTGTATGACCCTCTGCTCACCGTTCTCCTCCAAAGGGCACGTCCGCTGGGGCAGGTGATGAGATGGCAGCATCCTCCAATGTACAGACCCCTGGTGGACCTGTCGACAATGGAAGACAGACACATAATTATCACTTGCAGACTTGATCATGCAACAATCCAGGAACTGTGTGCCCAGTTGGAGCCTGACCTGATGTGAGCTATCCGCCATCCCACAGGAATACCCCCTCTAGTGCAGGTCCTGTCTATACTCCATTTACTGGCCAGTGTGTCTTTTCAAACAACAGTAGCCATGGCATCAGGGATGTCCCAGCCAATGTTCTCTAACGTGTTGTCCAGAGTGTTGTCTGCCCTGCTGAAACACATGCGCAGCTACATCGTTTTCCCTCAAGTGGAGGATTTGCCCACAGTGAAAGGTGACTTCTATGACCTGGGACATATCCCCAACATCATTGGTGCCATTGATGGTACACATGTGCCATTTGTCCTCCCCCCGCAGGAATGAACAGGTGTACAGAAACCGCAAAAGCTACCATTCCATGAATGTGCAGATGGTGTGTTTGGCAGACCAATACATCTCCCATGTGAATGCCAAGTACCCTGGCTCAGTGCATGATGCTTACATTTTGAGGCATAGCAGCATTTATGTGATGGGGCAACTCCAGAGGCACTGTGTGTGGTAATAGGGGAGCCTAAAGTCCCCATACAGTTTCATTTGCTATCTGGGTATGGGAGATTCACTAATGTTTGGAGTATGTCTAACAGTTGTCCTTCGATATTTGCAGGTGACTCTGGTTACCCCAACCTGTCATGCCTACTGACCCCAGTGAGGAATCCCAGGACGAGGGCAGAGGAACGCTACAATGAGGCAAATGGGCGAACTAGGAGGATAATAGAGCGCACTTTCGGCCTCCTGAAGGCCAGATTCTGGTGCCTCCACCTGACAGGTGGCTCCTTATACTACTCACTGAAGAAGATGTGCCAGATCATCGTGGCATGCTGTATGTTGCACAACCTGGCTTTGCGACGGCAGGTGCCTTTTCTGCAGGAGGATGGGCCTGGTGCTGGTCTTGTGGCAGCTGTGGAGCCTGTGGGCAGTGAAGAAGAGGAGGCAGAAGAAGAAGATGTAGACAACCGAAACATCATCATGCAATACTTCCAGTGAGACACAGGTGAGAAGATGGAACTGCTTCCCACATCTCATACTATTGTAGGACCTAGCATAAGTCTGCCTTTTTACCTCTGTGTATGGACCCTGACTTGTCACTTTGGCTTTCCATTTCACAGATCTGGGTACCAATTTGTGCCCTCTGCTATGTTTACTCCTGGCCTACAGCTGTGTAACATTGGTATGTGAACAAGTACATTGACATTGCTACAGTATATTCCAGAGATTTTGCAATTACACATTTGTGAAAGCACAGACTCACTCCAGATTTTTTGGTGATTCAGGGGTGTTTATTTCTGTGCTAATAAGTGGAGGGGGGTATAAAATGGGCTGGGGTGATGGTGGAGGAAGGTCCATTGCAGAGTCCAGTCTCTTGGTCTCACAGGTGCATTGTCCAATGGGGCATAGGAAGGGGTGCAATGGCAGTTTAAGGTGGACAGGGTGACAACGTGGGACAGAAGGGTGACATTCAGGAGGGTCTTATTTCCTGGCAGGGGTCTTGGCAATGTTCTCTGTCTTGTTCCTGGATCTCAGGAACCGTTTACGAGGTGGTTCTCCTTCTGCAGGGGGTGGGGTGCTGGTGGCCTGTTGGTCCTGTGGCGGGGCCTCCCGTCCACTAGTGCTGGCGGAGGTGGAGGGCTGTTCATCATCCAGGCTAGTGTCAGGGGCCCGTTGGTGTGCCACTGTGTCCCTCATGGTGTTGACAAGGTCTGCCAGCACCCCTGCAACCATGACCAGGGTGGTGTTAATGGACTTCAAGTCCTCCCTGATCCCCAGGTAGTGAGCCTCCTGCAGCCGCTGGGTCTTCTTAAACTTGGCCAATACCGTGCCCATGGTCTCCTGGGAATGGTGGTAAGCTCCCATGATGTTGGAGAGTGCCTCATGGAGTTTTGGTTCCCTGGGCCTGTCCTCCCCCTGTCGCACAGCAGTCCTCCCAGCTTCCCTGTTATCCTGTGCCTCTGTCCCCTGAACCGTGTGCCCACTGCCATTGACCCCAGGTCCCTGATTTTCTTGGGTTGGTGGGTTTGCCTGGGTTCCCTGTAGTGGTGGACACACTGCTGATTGACGTGTCCTGGGGACAGAGGGATGGGCCTGCTGGGTGGATGCTGTGGCGTTGTTTCCTGAGGGAGGAGGTTCTGTGGTGGTTTGGAACTGTATCAGGGGAACCGACTGTTCTGAGGTCCCTGAAGGGCCAGGCTGGTCATCTTGATCCAGGCGTGCAGAGCTGCTGTCATCATTGTGGGCCTCTTCTGTGAGGGGACTGGATATGTCTGGCACCTCCTGTCCAGTGACGTTGGGTATGGGTCCTGCTGGGGTGTAAATGCATAGTTTTAGCATCTGTGTGTGCCATCTTGTGCATTGGGTGAGGTACCCTCTACTCCTGTGCTTGCATAATTGTGTTTGCCCTTTTGTGATAGTTGGTTTGGGGTCTGTGTGGGTATCTGTACTGGACATGCTTTGGTGACGGTGGTCCATGCATAGGTGTTGCATGCAGGGCCTTGGTATTGAGATGTGTGGGTTGTGATAGTGGGACATATGTGAGATGATGGAGTGATGGGAGTGAGGGTAAGGGTGGGGGTATGTGATGGCATGCAGGTGGGGTGTGGGGGATATGGTAGTAAAGATTTGACTTACCAGAGTCCAGTCCCCCTGCTACTCCGCGAGGCCCTCAGGATGCAGTGTTGCCAAGACTTGCTCCTCCCATGTTGTTAGTTGTGGGGGAGGAGGTGGGGGTCCACCGCCAGTCCTCTGTACAGCAATCTGGTGTCTTGAAACCACGTAGGTCGTTCCACCTCTTCCTGATGTCATCCCGTGTTCTTGGATGCTGTCCCACTGCGTTGACCCTGTCGACGATTCTCCGCCATAGCTCCATCTTCCTCGCAATGGAGGTGTGCTGCACCTGTGATCCGAAAAGCTGTGGCTCTACCCAGTTGATTTCCTCCACCATGACCCTGAGCTCCTCCTCTGAAAACCTGGGGTGTCTTTGAGGTGCCATGATGTGGTGTGGGTGATGTGTGAGGTGCTGTCTGTTGGGATGTGTGGGGGGATGTGTTGTTGTGTTTTGTTTGAGGTGCGTGGATGTTGTATAAGTGATGGTGTTGTGTGTCTGTGGATGCTGGTGTTGTGTTTGCTAATCTCTCTCTCTGGCCTTCATCCAAATTTTACGTGGTAAGGGTTTGTGGGTAATGTGGGTGTGTGTTTTATAGTGGTGTGAATGTGTGGGTGTGGTGTGTGTATGTGTATTAGGTGTGTGTATTTCGAATTGTCCAATGTAGTTGTGTTTTGTAAGTGTGTGTGTATTTTGAGCGCGGCGGTGTATACCCCCAATGGATTACTGCGGTTGAAAGACCGCCTTGTTGATTCGTGGGTCGTGATAGTGTGGGTGTATTCTTGTTGGCGTGACGGTGGAGGTTTTGGTATCGCCAGTTTATCACTGACCTTTGGGGTGGCGGACTTGTGTGGGTGTCTGTATTGTGGTGGATTCGGAGATGTGGGTCGTAATACCTGTAGCGGAATTCCGCTGCCGCAACGGTATGTTGGCGGTCTTCAGCACGGCGGAAAGCGGGATTTACCGCCAGGGTTGTAATGATGGCCAATGTCTTTTAACTGATGAATGAATAAAGAGTTGATTTGAATAAAGTTTGAACTAACAGATGACTTAGGATTGTAAGCAATAGGGAATAAAACGTATTAACCCTTTTCCCGAGTAGTGGTCATTTCTGATTAGTATGGTTTATATTGTGGTTTCATAAAGTGTTTATCTTGATTATTGATGTCGGTTATTGATTCAATGGTCACTGAATGACTAGGATACTTCTTGCTATTCAAAAGGTTCATCGACCTATACGCGTCCCCTTGTAAGTTTACTTACTAAGGACTAGGCGCGCTAGCAATACCTCCGTTTATTCTTCTCCTTGAGTGTTAATAGCTAGTTGCTAGTTTGATAGCTTAGTTGGTTCATTCATTGTATTGACAGTGTTTGTTTTTAGCTGCTAGGTCATGCTTTAGAAAGCACAATTGGTTTATGCAATTCTTCCCGAATATTTGAGGTTATCTGAAATGGTTCATGCACTATTAACAAGAGGATTGTGAGCAGTTTTTTTTTTTTTTTTGATAAAGATATTTTTTATTTTTTTCAAACAGCCAAACAAACACACAAATATACATACAGACAAAATCAAGATAAAATAAATTAAAACGTACAGTTGTTGAAGGCACTGTGAATTAAACCTTTTCCTTGGCACTGAATAACAGAACATTAAATAAAGCAATATGTACTGGGATATTGTCAGGTGTGAGGTATAAATTGAAAGGAATGTAGGAGGAAATAATAATTAGGACAACCTTGATATGACAAGGGCCTGGTTCTGTCAGATTTAAATTATGTGCGTACCTAGTGTGTGTGGGGCCAATGGACCGTATGGTGTCGAGTCTGAGAAGTACCATCCCGACCCGCTGGCTATGGTTGAATGAGTTGGAGAAGGTCAGATGTATCCCCTGTCCGGAGATTGCCCTATTTGTGTTAGTATGTCTGGGGCAGCTCTCCCTCTGCAGCAGGCCCATCCTCCGACGTGCCCTCCCACTTCCCCCACACCTTGTTATATTTGTTTGGGCATCCTCTGGCTTCGTACGTGGGTTTCTCACACATCGCACACCAATCAACCCCCTTCCTCCACTTGGACAGTGAAGGGGCTGCTTCCGCCTTCCACTCCATCATGATGTCTCTCTTTGCCACTAAACACGCCACTCCCACAAAGATACGGTCCACTCTACTTAAGTCCATATCCCCCGTAGCCCCTAGGAGGAGTGGGAGCGGGGCGACTGCCACCTCTGCCTGCAGAACCCCAGAAATCTCCCTCGTTATTGCCCTCCAGTATGTCGATATGATGGGACAAACCCAAACCATGTGGAAGAAATCAGCGTCGGGGCTGGAACATTGGGGACAGGCGGAGGTGTGTCGTAAGCCAGCTCTGAAGAGCCTCACAGGTGAGAGGTAAGCTGTGTGTAGGAAGAATGTCTGGAGCACTCGGAACCGGGACGACATGGATAGGATCCTAGGGGCCATCAGTGCGTCTGTCCAGTCTGATTCTTCAATAGGGACTACCCAGTCCTCCCATCTCTGCCGAAGACCTGCAAGAGGGGGGGCAGTGTTAGAGAGTAAGGAACGGTAAAGCTGGGAGATCCCTCACCTACCCAGGTCCCCCATCAGGGTTTTCGCCTTCATAGGGCTATATTCTGGGATAGTATCCCCTGGTTTAACATGTACCAAAAGGGCATGTTTAACCTGTAGGTATTTATGGAACTGAGTGTTATTTAGGGAATAAGTTTCTCGGAGCTCCACAAAGGACCTCATATGTGACTCCCCTCAGACGTCTCCCAGAGTGGATATCCCTATAATGTCCCACTTTCGAAATCCCTCTAACTTTGAGACCTCACGTAGGTGGGTCCCCCTCCACAGGGGAGTTTGTTGGGTGAGACATCTCCCGAGCCCATCACTCTTTGGCCCGTGCGCCAGCCCAACAGTACTATTCTCGTGATATCCGGGGTGTCGCGGGGAATTTGGCCCCCGTATAGGGCATCAAAGACCCCAGAGTGATCGAGTTACTGAAGTTTGCGTCTGTAGACAGGGTCGGACCAGCCTCTTCCCAACCAGTCATTGATCACTATGAGGTGCGTGGCTAGGAGGTATATATTTGACATGCTAAGCCCTCCGTCATAGATGTCTCTTTGACAAGTGGCTAGGGCCAGCCTAGGTCGGGAGCCATGCCACAAAAATCGACGAGCCACTGTGTCTGCTTCGACAAACCACTTTCGAGGGATTGGGTGCGGAAAGTTCTGCAGGAGGTATAGGAACCTGGGAAGTATCATAATTTTGTAAAGAGCTATTCTTCCCAACAGGTTGAGGGGTAGGTTTGTCCATCGTTGGAGGTCAGCTCTAACTTTTTTGGTAAGCGGCGTGATGTTTAGTTCCCATGCCTGCTCGGGCAATAAGGCTATGTGTATACCTAAGTATTTGAAGTTATTTCTACGGATCAGGATATTACTTTGCCAGTCGATGCACTCTCTGGAAGGGTGTAGGGGGATCAGGAGGGACTTACTGGAGTTCAAGGCCAGACCCGAGGCCTGAGAGAAAAGGTCCAGGAGTTCCAAGATCCGAGGACCGCTTGCGGCCAGGTCTGAGACGTAGACGAGCACGTCATCAGCGTATAATGCCACTCTGTCTTCAGAGCATTCCGGCCATGCCCAACCCTCTATCAGGGGGTCTTCTCTCTTTCGCCAAGGGTTCTATCACCAGGGCAAAGAGCAGCGGGGAGAGGGGACAACCCTGGTGAGTACCGCGGTGAATGGGGACTAGGTCAGAGACCACCCCGTTAACCTGGACACGGGCAGTCGGGTTGGAGTAGAGTAATTTGACGAGGCCTCGGAACTTTGATCCAATCACATTGTGTCGGAGGACTTGTTCCAGGTAAGACCAGTCCACTATATCGAAGGCTTTTTTGAAGTCTAGGAGGAGAAGGGCTAGGGGTGACCAAGACAGGATCCCTCGGTGTGCCAAAGCTGAGTGTAAGCGCCTGATGCAGTGACTCGTGCTGCGGGAGGGCATGAACCAGCATTGGTCAGAGTGTATCAATGAGGGGAGACCGGACTTCAGCCTGGTGGCGAGTATTATTGCCAGTACCTTGATTTCGATGTTAAGAAGGGAGATGGGTCGGTATGCCGAGCAGTTGCGAGGCAGGGGCTGAGTCTTTGGAATTACTACGATAGTTGCTTGGTCAATCCCGGGTAGGAAGCGGCCCTCTTTCTCAGCTTCCTCCTACATATTGAGGAGGTGGGGGCTCAGTATACCACTACACTGATGGTAAAGTTCTGACAGAAAGCCGTCTGGGCCAGGGGTCTTTCCCGAGGATAATCTAGTTATCGCCTCTGCTATCTCTGCAAGGGTTAAGTCTGCGTCTAGGGCCTCTTTAGTCGCCTGAGAGATCCCAGGCAGCACGACGTCCTCCAGAAGAGGAGATTCTCTCTCGGCTATGGGTCTGGGTCGTTCTGCGTACAACTGCTCATAGTATGCAGCAAATGTCTGTGCGATGTCTCATGGGGATCTGACAAGCGCCCTGTCACGTCCAAGATTTCTGGGATGACCCTGTTGGCTAGGGGTTTAGTGGCCAGCCAGTGTAGGAGCTTCCCATTCTTGTCTCCCCAGCCGTATATATGGGCTGCCTTCGCTCTCCAGATATGTTTTGCAGATTCAAGTGCTAGGTGTTTGAGATCTTCCCTAGTCTTAGTGAGTTGCCTTAGTGTGGAGGCGTGCAAAGCTCCTGGGTCTTGGCATTCAAGTCGTAATGCCTTGGCCTCCAGGGCCTACAGTTGTTCGTCACGGGCACGCTCCCGGATACGGACAAGGTGCTTGGCGTAGCCCTACAGGGTGGCCCTGCCAGCTGCCGAGATCGTGCCCGGATATTAACCAATCCCTAATTGTGTTTGTAATATTGGGAGAGGTGATTTCTGATTTGCTGGGTGTATTCGTCCGCTTGTAAGTGCCAGGCATTCAGGCGCCATATTGGGCGTCGGGATGGGTCTAACCCTCCCAGTCTGACATGGACAGGTGAGTGGTCGGAGACCCCTCGGGGCAGAATCTCTGTGCCCGCAACGCTAAGTACATCTTGGGCCGGCATAAATACAAGGTCTATTCTAGCCTGCGAATGGAGAGCCGCCGAGGTGTATGTGTATTCCGTTCGTTCTTGGGTGCCAAGTTCTCCACACGTCACACATGCTGAGGCTGTCTGCCCATCCGCGCAGGCTGGTTGCCCTCGCGGTTCGGAAGGCCGAGACTCTCCCCGAGACATTCAGAAGGGGGTCTAGGACTGAGTTAAAGTCTCCCCCCACCAGGGTGGCACCCTGGGGAAGGTCCGTCAGAGCCCGTCGGAGTTCCCGCAGGAACCTGTCAAATCCGACGGGGGCCCATATAAGCAAACAAAGTTACACGGTGATCCGTGTAGTGACCCGGACACCATCACGAATCCCCCTTCTGGGTCGGATTTCGTAGAAATTACAGCTATTGGCAATGAACGATGGAGAAGAATGGCCACCCCCCTTAATCCACGTGTAAAGCCTGAGTGGTAAACTTTGTCGTACCCCCCTCGCGCTAGCATGGGGCAGCAGGCGCCAAGGAGGTGTGTTTCCTGCAGCAGGACCACTGACGGAGTGTTTCTACGGAGGGTGTTAAACACTGCGGACCTCTTAATTTTGTCTAACAGTCCATTAACGTTCCACAACAGTACTTGAGTTAGTGTGGGCCATTTTTCCATTCTGTCAGTACGTCATGAGATTGGGAACCCGTTAAGGGGTCTAAGATCGGTTGTCCCAGGCCAAGAATGATAATGAATGCAAAAAAAATAATAATAATAATACGTAAAAGGAAACTTAATAAAATAATCTCTCTAAGTCTTTTTGTTAACTTCCAGTCCCCCAACTCCTCCCCTCCCCATACTTTAACCCCGGAAGCATCTGTCGCCCAACTAGGTGGCGCAGCCAGATGGATTGTCACTATATCGAAGTGATGGACCCCTCCATTTAGGCAGATTATTCAACCATTAGACAGTGAAAGTCAGTTGCGGCATATTTGTTTCAGTGTTCGTCCGGCAGCACTCCGTGAAGCCATGGCCCATCAACTGGAGCCCCATGAGGGAGTGATGAAGGTTATCCGAGTATAGTGGATTGGCTCAAGTTGTCGCCTGCCGACATCTGCACCGAGGAACGAGAGCCCGGAGTCTCCGCACCATTCACACCAGACCGAGGGTCTGCCTCCGCTCCAAGGTCCCGTCGAGCCGGATCCCCGGAACCTTTCTTTTCCCCCCGTCTGGACCTAGTGCGTTTGCGACCCCTCCACGGGGCCAGTCGGGGACCAGGGTCCTCCTGGGCAGCGGCGCCCATCTCCGGCGGACCCTTCTGTTTCCCAACCCCTTCCTCCATCAACCAGTCCCACGCCTCCTCAGGCGAGTCGAAGAAGAATGTTTTGCTGGCCATGATGACTTTTAGGCGTGCTGGAAAAAGGAGCATATATGAAAGTTGTATCGCCCGGAGCTTCTGTTTGACTTGCTCAAAAGACCGATGCCGGGCCTGGACCTCCCTGGTGTAATCTGGAAATACTAAGATCTTTTCATTGTTCTAGCAGAGGTTGGCAACCCGTCTGGCCTCTCTCAGGATATTGCCCGGTCCTTAAAGTTCAGGATGCGCGCGATAATGGGTCTTTTGGGGCCTCCAGGAGGGGGTCGTGGGGACAGCGCTCTGTGAGCCCACTCGATAGCGAACAATGGGGAAAGTATGCGCTCCGGCACCCAAGTTTTGATCCATTGTTCCAAGAACTCGGGTGTTTTAGTTTCTTCTGCGCCTTCTGGAAAGCCTATGAATCGGAGGTTGTTGCGGCAGGAGCGATTCTCAGCGTCCTCAGCTCTCCGGTGCAGCTCTCCAGTGCGGGACAGCAGCTGAGTTACTTTGGACCAGAGGTCTGCCAGGTCGTCTTCGGTCTGCGAGACTCGGGCTTCCACAGTGGTGATATGACCCACAGCATTCCTGAGGTCCTGTCTAATGAGGCCAACATCTTCCTTGACCTCACCAATTTTAGTCTCAATGGTGAGCTGTGAGGTCTAGATTGCCTGTAGGATAGCGTTTACCCCGTCTGGTGAATCAGGACTTCCGACGGGGACACCGCTGCCACCACGCGCCGCGGCCGGCGCAGTGAACTGGTCAATCTTTGGGTGGGAGGTTGATGGGTGTTTTGATGCTTTGTCTTTGCCCATGGTTCCGCTGGGGGGTCCGCAATGTCGCCCCGGGCGGCCCGAGAGGCTCCGCTCCTTAGGTTCTTTCTCTGTATGTCTCCAGGGGCTCAATCGGGTCAGAAGGGCCGGTGGTTAGACCACCAGAGTGGGGGTTATCAACAGGGCAGCGAGATGCTTGGCTGTGTCGCCTCCAGGAAGGATCGGCAGGCCCCAGGGTCCTCTACTTCCTCAGACGTAAGCTCAGGGCATACAGCGGCGGTCACATCCAGCCCCCAAGGTCAAACTCACGCAGTCTCGGGCCAAGGTCCCGGCTCGTCAGGTGCGGTCAAACCCTCCTATTCCAAGATTGGACCTGGTCAGGGTCTGGGCCAGTGATCCACCAGTTCGGCCAACAGGCTCAGGTAGCTGTCCCAGCTCCCTCCGCAGCGCCGGGGTGGGTCCCGTTTTCACCCACCTACGCTGCTTTTTTCTTCCTGGTTCGAGGGGGGGACCCAAGCGGGACCACCCGCGCCTGGCGGCTTCTTCGCCCCGTCACCCGGCCCCACGCTGCCGTCTGCAGGGTGTCCCCAGCGGGGAGAGACACTCGCTCCCGGGGCCCCCGGCCCAAGCAGCCCGAACCGGGCGCCAGTTCAGGGGAAGGCCCTTACCTCCCGGGGCACTCCTCCCGCACGGAGCTCCTCGCTATTGTTGTTGGAGGGCAGCCGATTGCCTCCCTCCTCTTCCAGTGCTCCGGGGGGTCCACACGATTGCCGCCTCTCGCGGTAAACGCACAGTGTGATAAGGAAGCAGCGTCATTACGCATCGAGTAAGATGAAAAACATGATATCAAGTAACATAGCATAAATCAGTTATCTTGGACCCCTCTTTCACAGAGTACCGAGCTGTGACCACACATATCCCATAATGCATCTCTGGCCCAATGTGAACTGCGTGCACAGACTATGGTGGTCTAGCGTCATCCTTAGCCTCCTCTACCATCGTTTAAATATTCCAGGACCTGAGTCACCCCTTAGCCCCCACCTCCTCCCCCCCATTCTGAGGGGGCACTGGAGAGCACTGCTGCCTCGGCCTTCGCCCACTGCAGGAGAGTGTGGAGCCAGATGAAGTGTCTGGCGCCACCAGTGACTTAGCCGCCATGGCAATCTGGCACTTGCACAGCACAGATGTCAAGTCAATAAACTGTCAAGATATTTGTCACCTTTGGCTCGAGGGTTAATACCCAATAAGCAGAATCTGGTGAGGCGAGAGCACAGTATCAGCCAGGGTAAAGGTGCTCCGTGCCATCTCCTACCATACACGGTGCACTCTGGGGCAATCCCATAGCAGATGGAAAAATCCTGCATCTACAACGCTGCATCGCAGGCAGCTTGGGTTGGAGGTAGGCACATGCGCAATGAGATGTAAGCTACGTCTGTTCCAGGGAATTAAATTGGATGAAACGAAAACAGAAGTTCCGTAAGATATACTTAACCACACTTAGGGTCTGGGTCCACTGCTTATCTGTTAAGGGGAGGTGGAAGTCCACTGTCCAGCGGTCTCTGGATTTAGTGAATTAGAGCTGCTTACAGTTCTGTGATAAGAGGACGAGTGCCCCCATGTGCTAACATAGGCCCTCATTACAACTTTGACGGGCGGCGGAGGCCGCCCGCCAAAGTTGCGCTGCAGGAATACCGCACCGCGGTCTGAGGACCGCGGCCGGCATTCTGAGTTTCCCGCTGGGCGGGCGGGCGGCCGCCTTAAGGCCGCCCGCCAGCCCAGCGGGAAACAACCTTCCCACGAGGACGCCAGCTCGGAATCGAGCCGGCGGAGTGGGAAGGTGCGACGGGTGCTACTGCACCCGTCGCGTATTTCACTGTCTGCTATGCAGACAGTAAAATACAAGCGGGCCCTCTTACGGGGGCCCCTGCAGTGCCCATGCCATTGGCATGGGCACTGCAGGGGCCCCCAGGGGCCCCACGACACCCCCTACCGCCATCCTGTTCCTGGCGGGCGAACCGCCAGGAACAGGATGGCGGTAGGGGGTGTCAGAATCCCCAAGGCGGCGCAGCAAGCTGCGCCGCCTTGGAGGATTCCAACGGGCAGCGGAAAACCGGCGGGAGACCGCCGGTTTTCCTGCACTGACCGCGGCCAAAGCGCCGCGGTCAGAATGCCCTGCGGGGCACCGCCGGCCTGTTGGCGGTGCTCCCGCGGTCCTCCAACCCGGCGGTCATGGACCGCCAGGGTTGGAATGACCACCATAGTGTGGAGCGGGAGTGCAGTTACAGGCCTCTTTGGCTCCTGCCCCCAAGTCAATGTCAGTGTGTGGTGGATAGCCCCATCAGTCAGTAATCACCTGGTTGATATGTTACATTTTTGCAGATCTCCTCAAATGATCAAATCACCCCTTCATCATAAAAATCGCCTATTCGGGTCACTCCCGCCTCTTTCCAACAGGCCACAGCATGAAGACAAGTAAAGTCTCGGAGAGATGACTGACCATTGCCACACCGAAATTAAGGGTGAGTATGGGGTAGGAACCCCAAGGCCCTGAATATATTTAAACCAGCAATGCCTGGCCACCGCCATCTGTGGATCTCCTTTGCCGCACTGGGGTCAGGGGCCGAAAGTCACGAGTAAATGGGAGTTCCAAATATAAGATGCAAGACCTCTGGACGCTCAACGCAAGGTGGCTGAACCAAGCCACTGTAGCTTGGCAGCAGCAACATGTAGTTCAAAATTAGGTACGCCAAGCCCACCCTTAAGCAAGGGGTTACACAACCTATCAAAAGTCACTCGCGTCTGCCCACCCCCCAGATCAATTTCACGAGTAGCAATTTATTTTCGGCAAAGAAACATGAAGGTGGCACAAGCTGGAGGGCTAAAAGTAATACAAGAATCATGGCAATATTAACATCTTTGAGATGGTCACATGGCCCATCAGTGACAGAGGAAGAGACTTTCAGGACAAGAGCAACCCACCTACTAATCAAAGGGCCCTGTAGAGATACCATTCCAAGACATCCGCATCGGAGTGATAGATCTGTATTCCTAATTGTTTCAATATATTGTATTGTCATTGTATGCATGATACAAGAAGAGTGGCTCTCTGCTCCTCGGAGACCGGGCAGAGGGGAACAGGCAGGACTTATCCAAATTGACACGGAAACCAGGCATCACTCCGAATTCCTCTAACAGTGCTATCACTCCAGGCAGCGCAGCCTTCAAATCCCATAAGTATATCAGAGCATCGCCCCCATATAGCGACATCACGTGGTATCTCTCATGAGCTCTGACTCCCCATTCCTCTGACCACATACCAACCGGCAGGCGAATGGCTCCATGACCAGGGCAAAGAGTAAAGGGGACAATAGGCAGATCAGCCGGGCACCCTTCCAAATATCAAAGGTGTCAGAAATATACTGGTCCGTCTTGACTCTAGCGCTGGGGTGCCCATAAGGGGCCTTGAGCAACCGCCAGTAGGCCGGCCCAACCCGCATGACCTCAAGCGTTGTGAACAGGTAATCCCACCCTAAGGTGTCAAAGGGTTTTTCAATTGCACCCTGATCCCCTTCCCGGAAAAAGTCATCAAGAAGGCTGTCAACAGACAACTAACCTGCTTCCTCGAGGAGAACTGCACCCGGGACCATTCCCAATCCGGATTCCGCAGCAACCACAGTACCGAAACTGCCCTCATCGCCACCACCAACGACATCAGAACCATACTGGACAACAGCGAAGCCGCGACCCTCATCCCCCTGGACCTCTCGGCCACGGTCGACACAGTCTGTCACCACACCCTACGCACACGCCTCAGCAGTGCAGGAATCCATGACAGAGCTCTGGACTGGGTCACCTCCTTTCTCACCGGCAGAACCCAGAGAGTCCACCTCGCCCCAATCGGCTCTGAAGCCACCAAAATAATCTGCTGCGTACCCCGGGGTTCGTCCCTCAGCCCTACCCTCTTCAACGTCCACATGGCCCCGCTCACTAATATCGCCTGATCCCACAACCTCAACATCATCTCATATGCCGACGACACCCAGCTGATCATCTCCCTCACCAAGGACCCCGCCAAAACCAACCTCCACGAAGGAATGAAGGCCATCGCCGAATTGATGAAGAACAGCTGCCTCAGACTCAATTCCAACAAGATGGAAGTCCTCATCTTAGGCTCCACCCCCTCCGCATGAGATGACTCCTGCTGGCCTGCCACTCTCGGATCCGTCCATACTCCCACCGACCACGCATGCAACCTAGGATTCATCTTGGACTCCTCATTATCCATGACCCAGCAAGTCAACGCCATCTCCTACTCCTGCTTCAACACCCTCCGCAAGCTTCGAAAGATCTACAAATGGATCCCCACTGAAACCAGAAGAACAGTCACCCAAGCCCTCATAAGCAGCAAACTGGACTACGGCAATGCCCTCTACTCAGGAAACCACGGCCAAACTTCAGAACAGGCTGCAGTGCACTCCAAAAAGTGCTCAGCCAAGTCCTCCTGAAACAGTGGATCAAGGAGGGAGTCGTTCTGCAACCACCAAATCGGAATTTTGGGCCGGGCGCAGCCCCAGTGCAGTGAGAGCAGAAGCGGACAATGGTCAAAAATCGTACACACAAGATATTCCGTATGCAGGATCGCGGAGGCAAGAGGCAAAGAAACAAACCTATAGGGGTATGTATGCCATGTATAGGGGAGTAAAGGGAGTACTCGCACTCCACTGGATGCTGAAGGCAGCACATATAACACACACCATTATGGGTCAACCAGTCACCTAAGTGGGTTGTCATTCTGCGGCACCGACACCATGGTGCCATAGACCTGCCCCTTCTATTTTGCATGCAATTTAGGAGTTCTGTCTTGGTCAAATGTGTCTCCCGAAGGTATGCCACATGTACATGTCAATGCCTAAGATATGTGTGTACTGGATAGCGCTTGGTCGGGGCAGCCAAACCCCATACATTCCAGGTCAAAAAGTTTTAATGGGGGTTACATGTGTGTTAGGTGAAGCCATGGAGACAGTGACAAAGGAACCAAACAGCAGCAAGATGGGCCATCCGACACTGGGGCACTCTCAGGGAGAGAACACCATGGCAACTACTGCCACAATCCTCCTATCAGAGGACATGTAATAAAGCAACAAACCAGAGGAGGTTGAACCCCACACCCTGGGTAATAGAACAAAAAGAAACATAAGAAGCATTCCCACTCACCACTTCCTTGGCAAGGAAAATAGCCCATCCTCTGCCATTAAGCAAAAAAGCATTCAAGCAAAGCAAAAATGTC
This sequence comes from Pleurodeles waltl, assembly GCF_031143425.1. NCBI lineage: Eukaryota > Metazoa > Chordata > Amphibia > Caudata > Salamandridae > Pleurodeles > Pleurodeles waltl. The sequence continues at coordinate 676,925,167 of NC_090450.1, read as the reverse complement.
CGCAGGTCCATTACGCTAAACTGGGGTGTGGACATTAAAGAATCAAGTTGTGCGGTAACTTGCTACATACAAAAGTCCCATTGACCCACATCGGCTCATATTCCCCACTCCCAGTAATCAATCAGAGTCCACCCAGGTGAAGGTAAAGCCAGCTTACCCATAGGCGGGAACAACAGGAGAAAATCATAATTCATCAGCCGTGCAAGGTGTCACCAAGGGGCCCAGTCGTCCTCACCAATAGAGACCACTGTATCATCAGAGTCTGAGGCAGTGTCAGTGGTATTCTCAGAGGTCAAGGCATCAAAGTAGTTACATAGATGGTGAAGAACCTCTTCAACCACTCGTGCACGTTCACAAGTGCAAGTTCTGAGGATGGAGAGGCGGGGGACTTGCAAGGTCTATGTCTTTGCTACCGCACGGAGCCAGGTCCAAGCACCCTCAGGAGACGAGAATAAGTGGGTTTGATCACTATCTGTGATACAAAGTTTAACAGGACACAGCAAGGCATAGTTGAGCCCTGAGGTGCACCGCTGAGCCTTCACCCCTGAATATGAAGCATGGCGATGTTGTACGTGTGAGGTGTAGTCAGAATAGGCAGTGATTTCATAGTTCTTGAAACGCAAGGCACCCGGAGCACAAAAGAGCTGGAGAAGCAGATCCCTATCTCTGTAACTGAGGAGTTTGGTGATCACCAGGCGTGGGCGTGGCCCCGACTGTGGGAGCCTACCCGGTATATGGTGGGCGTGTTCAATGGCGAAGAATTTCAGGATCCACACGGTTAGTACCATCTTAGACAGTAACTACTACTGCTCAAGGGAAAGTTCCACATTGGGTCTCTTAGCACATTCTGTTAAACACACATTATTGCACCTAAAGTGGCCCTCTTAATCCTCTGCTTTGTAGTGCAAGGATACGATGTCAGCCTTCATTTCTTGTACCTGGGACTGCAGGTCTTGCATTATAGGACATATACTTGTTAAGGCAAATTCAGTGTCATCCACCTGCTGAGCCAACTTGCAGTGGTCCTTGTGAAATAATCTGACATCCCGGTACACCGAGTCAATCTCATATTCGAGAACAGTCTTAGTGTCCAGTATGGCCTGCAAAATGCATTCCAATTGGGTGGAATACCAGTCCAGAGTGGCCTTGAGATGCCATAATACTCCATCTCCCTCTGCCCCCACAGCATCAGGAGCTGGAGGCTGACCCCCCGTTGAGGAGGGATTCTTGCACAGCTTGAGCTTCACCATGATGGGACGGTTTCCAAAGACCCTGGTGGCACACGGACCGGGTCTGTCTTAGAGCAGGAGGTCGGATCACCCTCCCACTGGGTTAGCCAATCATGTCCGAGTTCACAAAGTGCCAAAGTCAGTGAGTGTACCACATTGAGGAGGTGCCACTAGCAGCTGAAGGAGACATGCCACCAGGTGTACTACAGGGGCACTGTGCACCATGCAGAAGGGACTCTGCCTCAGGTCCAAATCACCAACCCACAAGGATGAGGGGCCAATTGAGTACTCGCAAAAAGAGACCCTCCACTCAGAGATCAGTTCACAATCCACATGAATGCCTCCAGATTGTGGGAGTACGACCTCACTGAGTGTGTCATCCATTTAATCACCTGAAATAGCCAAATGTCTCAGGGTCAGTCCTGCCAGGATCTGCACGGGTAGCTGCACAATTCAGTAACTGGGGACTCAGCCAGTAGCAGTGTAGGGGAGTCACATCTAGGGAATAGAGGGGGCTGCCTCCACTACTTCAGAGCACCAAAGAGCTCCAAGGTGAGCTCACATCGGACGACTGACCAGGTAACACTGAGGAGTTCTGCCGGGCATTCCATCCCCAGCTCCCAAAGCACCTGCAGGGACCTTTTCAGTGAAGAGTGTAAGGGTTCCACAGGGGGCCACTTCCATCCTATTGTGGCCTCAATCTTCCAAGGGCACAACCAGCTCACATGTTTGCAGCCCAATGTGATCAAGGAACTGTCCATTGCAGAGTAAGCTGCCTCGCAGGGGCTGCTGACCGCAGCTCTGCCATAATTGGGTACAGAGACCAGCCAGGCCCAGGCTGCACCTTCCCCATGTCGACACTACTGCAGGCCCCCAGGGCCTGAGGACGCTCCCACAAGGGTCATCAAGGGCAGCAAGGGCAAGCAAACAATGCTGGGTCCCTCCTCCTGGCCTTCAAGGCCCCCTGGCGATTGTCAACATCACAGCAGCTCCTGCAGCAGCCCATTGCGGTCTGAGCCATGCCTATCGCACCGGCTCCACCTCGGAGAGCTGCCGGGATACAAACCTGCAGGCTGCGCAGGTCCACAGAGGAAATGAGGGTGAAGAGGGCCCTCATTCTGCTGTCAGACAGGGGGGTCAGGAGAGAATTGAAAGCCTCCCCAGGCGCTACCAGGGCCATGCTGCAGTGTCAGCCCTCGTGGGTCTGTGAAGGAGGTGGTGCGCTGGTCTCGAATGGCCCGCTGCCAAGCAGCAACCGTGGGCACAGCCAGGTGAGGTGGAGAGGATGTTCTGGGGCCCCCAACAGTGCCTATGTGGTCCCAGGGACCAAGGATGTCTACAGATAGTGCCAAGCTCAGACGGAGCCTAGTTTAAGAGGTCTGTCTAGGCCGCCATCTTGGCCACGCCGCACAGGTATTTAGGTGCCTTAAAGAGAACTGTAGTTCCATATGCAAGATATGTTTATATTAAACAATTTCAATTACGAAACAAAAAAGGGGTGGAAAAGGACAATGCAGTAGAGAAGCTTGAAGCAAGTGGCAAAGTAGATGGATCAATAAGGAGAAGAGGGCGGGGTCAGGAAGCTAGCGAGGCATAGAGATTGTATGAAGAACAAAGGATTTACAAAGGCGAAGTGGGCAAGAAAAACAGGAGGGGAACAGATGGTTAAATAGCAGATGGTCAAAACAGTTAAAGTCAGACATTCCTAAGACAAGGAGCAACAGATTCAGTCAGATCATTGCTTGGATGTTTTCTGAACAGTAAGGATTTATATCATTTCTGGAAGGACAGGATGTTAGGAGCCAATATTAGTTTATTTAGTAGAACGTTCCATCAGGTGAGTGCAGAACCAGGGACCACCTTCCGTCAGTGTTCATAGATCTGAATTTTGAGGATTCGAAAGTGAGAGAGTACTTTCTGTCCAGGAATCCCAGACATTTTTAAAAGGTCAGATAAACAGCTTGGTTTGCCTAGGAGAAAGGTTTTAAACATGAGGCAACAAAACTTGAACTCTATTGAGCTTCTAATGACAGCCAGTAGAGCTCCATTAAAGTAGGTGAGATGTGGTCAAACTAATCATTCAGTGGAATGAAGAACTGCTTTTAAGGGTGACAGAACATCTCTAAGATGTTTGTACAACGCCTTTGCTCTTTGTCCTGAGGAAGCCAGCAGTTCCTAGGCAGTATCTGTGGTGCTTTAATCTACCTCTGGTGACTTCTGCAGGGACTTCTGTACAATTGCACTACAAACGAATGACCAAGTTGCACACCTATCTTGCCATGGGTAGCAGGTCAAGCAGCCAAGGTATTCTCTATGAGGTGGCAAAGGATATGGGACTCACATACTGTTCTACACAAGGATTTGCTGGTAAAATATGGAGGTTTAAATTCTGAGCTGCCAAAATACCATGGGCAACATATTGACTAACATTATCTTGTGAAGTATAACAGGCCCGCAACACCCATTGGGCTAAAGGGGCTTCAGCTTCCACCCATCGTATGCCATAGCCTGGGCTGCAGCTCGTAGTTGCTCGTCTCAGGCAGCGCCTGGGCAGAGCACTGCTTAGGAAACATATTCTTTTCTTTAGAAAGACACAATTCAGCTTTTGTGCCGGTGGAAAGTGTCTCCAAAGAAGGGGCGGAGGTTGCCAGTGTTTCTAAATATTCTAAGTCTCGGACCTTATGGTGGGGGCTCCCGCTGTGCAAGACCATATACTGCAGCTTTCCTCATTATTTTGAAAGCAGGACAAAGATTGTCAATCTGAAATTGAAGGCAATCTATGCCCCTTTCCCAACTAAATGCTAACTGAGTCTATCCGAACAAAAAAGGCACAAATCACATTCTATGTAATTGCATTTATATATATCATACTATCAACACAAGGGGTAGCAAGTGCTATATGAATGCAAAAAAAAGGGAGAACGTTTTTTTCTCTTTTTTTTATGTTATTGCATCAAAATGACTCACCAACGATATTTTGCATTGAGGAAGGGGGTGGGGGGGATTACGGTGCTTGTGGTCTTGCTTCTAAAAATTCCAATACTGGCTAAAAACCATGGAGCAGATTACCTACTCTTTCACGCAACGCAGCAAGATAACTTGCTGCTTTGCATTGCATGAAAGGAAAAGAGCAGAAATGTGCCACATTTACAAAGCTATGGTGCGTTTCTGCTGTCTTCTAGCACTGGAGCACTTGTGGCTGCCTGGCACCGACACAGGCACACTTGCACCATGGTGCAGGGTGCCTGAGTTACGGGCAGGATTGCGTTTGTGCTGGAAAGGATACCTTCCTGTACAAAAACAATCCTTAAAGGCATTTTCCTCTTTGTATGTGTGCTGCAGACTGCAAAACACATATATAGAAGAAGTAACATGTTTAAAAAAAGATACTCCTCCTTGGTAAGCCTAGGTCAGGGTGGCACATCATTTTGGTCCAACCCCAGTTTATAGACCTCTGTAAATCTGGGATTGTGCCAAAATCTATGGATGGATGTGAGGGGATGCCCATATTCAACAAATGGAATATGTTACTTTGCAGTTACTAAACAACACAGAGCCACGCAAGGTGGCATTGCGTGGCTTAGTAAATACCACTAAAGGACTTGCGATGACTTGTGTTATGCAAGGGCAATGCTAGTCCTTAGTAAATCTGGTCCTAAGAATGTGCAAAGTGATATTGGCATATAGGGGTCTGGGCAGCAGTTAGTTTGTTTCGGTGATTGATGGTAGGTGGTACCAGCATTTATCAGGGGGGGCAGGGACTTTGAAAAGATGGTTCCTCAGGCAGTATCTTAGTAAAATGCTCCTAGCTGCAGGAAAGCCTGTTATGGCCTATCATGCAGTATTTGTGTCAGAGTGATGGCTTGACAATAACATCATGTCACACAGTTACTTTAACAGTCATGAATTTTACTCTAACAGTCCATACACAGGCAGCAGAGGAGAGCAGTCTGTCATTGTGCTCCTCTACCTTAAGATTGCTATGCAGCTCAGATTGGTAGGGCAGCAGATGTGCACCACATTAGGGACACACATGTGGTGCAAAGTTCCACTGCGCCTAGTCGCAGGCTGTTGCGTGCTGAACTCTCACAGTCCTCCTCACAAAGCGCTGTGTGTGCCTCTTGCCCTGGGTATTTGGTAGTTGAACACATAACAGGCTGACAGAGAGGATCAACATGTCACTGTGCATGGACAGCACCTGGCACTGCACTCACCAAAGCTTTCTGTTGCAGCAGCAAGGTGTGCCCCAAACCGCACTGCCCTTGTGTGGCTTATCTATTGGGCCTCTTTATCATCTCTACAAGTGGTAGTTGGTTGAAAAACAGCGCTCAATTTCAGGTGGTGGTTTCCAGTGTGGGGCACCAGCACCTATTTTTGGGGGCCGGCACTTGTTTTTCAGCATCAGACATTTACTGCAAGCGATAGACACAAATGAGAAAGAGGGAGGAAGAGAAAAACTAAAATGCTTCACAAAGGGAGAAAGCAGAAAGCTGCAAGAGTGAGCTGATGGGCAGGGAGTGGATGTAAATGGATTATAGAGGCCTGAGATGGCTTTAGGATTCGGCTGCCTCAGTATTCTGTGCTTGCACATTTAAATGCAGCAGCCGCATGTTTCAGAGAAGAGCTCTGGATGCCGGTACGTTTTTATTTACAAATTAAGCACTGTTGGAAAACATGGTGAAAAAGGTGCCCAGATCCAAATCCAACACATAGGCCCTCATTACAACCCTGGCGGTCAGTGATAAAGTGGTGGTAATACTGCCAACAGGCCGGCGGTAATAACTTTGAAATTATGACCACGGCGGGAACCGCTCAGACAGACAGCCACTTTAATGCAGCGACTGCCAGGGCGAAATCAACAGGCACCATGGCGGTAACCACCTACAGCCAGACGGAAGACAATGTTCTGCCCACTGTATTATGGGACACCAATCCACCACCTTTTCCGGCGTGGTACCAACAACATCAAAAGCCTGGCGGAAACACTGCACTGAAGGGAAACGACTCACCTCTGGAGACTCAAGGAAGAACCACACCGCCATGGAGCCCGAGTTGCATGTGTTCCCCATGCTCTTCTACGTCTTGCTCCACTACGAACACCAATGCCGGCAAAGACGACCACGGTGAGTATTGCTGCCTAGCACACAGGGGAGGGGGTAAGGAAAAAGAGAGTGACACACACATGCAACATCCTCACCCCCAACACCATACACACAAGCAGATGCAGTAACATAACATTCACCCGTACCCCTCAGGAATAATGCAAGGACAACTACAATAGAGTAAAAAGAGTGTAATAAGATAAATATAGTAGTAATACGTGCATCTAAATAAAAAAGTATATACATATTTACAAATCAAGGGACACTGCCCAGTCCTCAATGTTTGTGGGCCACAGGGCCACATCACAAAGTCCAAAGCCCCACCTCACTCCTGCAACAACACGGAGAGAACACTGCAAGGGCATCAGGTCGAAAATAGCCAGGCACCTCAGGGGAATGGGGAATGGGGGCGCACCTCAGCCGGAAGATGGTACAACGCCAATGGTCCTGGAGGGGGCAGCATACCCTGTGCTCTGTTCTGGGGAGTGCAAGGCCACAGTCTCTGAAGTGAGTGACTTGCCCACTGACTTGTCCTGGGGAGTGCAAGGCCACAGTCTCTTAAGTGGGTGACTTGCCCACATGCTCTGTAGTGGGCAACATGCCCTGTGCTTGGTCCTGGGGAGTGCAAGGCCAAAGCCTCTCAAGTGGGTGACTTGCCCACTGACTTGTCCTGGAGAGTGCAAGGCCACAATCTCTCAAGTGGGTGACTTGCCCACTGGCTCTGGAGGGGGCAACATGCCCAGTGAGCTTCATCCTGGGGAGGATGGGGTGAGTGGATGTCTTCTCCACTGGTTCTGGTGGGGGCATCGTGCCCAGTGAGCTTCATCCTTGGGAGGATGGGGTGAGTGGATGTCTTCTTCACTAGTTCTGGAGGGGTATCGTGCCCTGTGATGCAGATCTTGGGGAGTGCAGGGTCACAGTCTCTCACCTGGGTGTCAGACCCACAGGATTTGCAGGGGCCAGGCTGCACAACAGCCCATGGACGCAGGACTACACACTGTCCGCCGGCGGTGACGGCTACTCAATGGTGTCAGTGGTGGTGCTGCTGGTGGAGCTGGCAGTGGTGGGGGGAGGCTCCAGCCCATCCCCTGCAGCCTCGGACGGCTGTCCACTGGGGATGCTGCTGCTGGTGGCAGTGCTGGTGGCGGTGGTGGTAGTGGTGGGGGGAGGCTCCAGCCCATCCCCTGCAGCCTCAGACGGCTGCCCACTGGGGCTGCTGCTGCTGGTGGCGGTGCTGGTGGCGGTGGTGGTAGTGGTGGGGGGAGGCTCCAGCCCATCCCCTGCAGCCTCAGACGGCTGCCCACTGGGGCTACTGCTGCTGGTGGTGGTGCTGTCTTGGATGGCTGCACCACCATGGTTGGTGGTGGGGGCTCCGACTGAGTCCCAGCACCAGGCCCCTTGTCTCTACTGCCTGCTGTTGCAGGCCCCTTACCCCTCCTTCCAGCAGCTGGGGCTGGCTCCTTGCCCTTCCTTCCTGCAGCTGTGGCTGGCTCCTTGTCCTTCCTTCCAGCAGCTGGGGCTGACTCCTTACCCTTCCTTGAAGCACTTGGGGCAAGCACCCTTTCCATCTGGCTGGCTGGTGGCCGGGATCCTTTCCCATCTGGAGTTGCTGGGGACACTCCTGTGCCCGTGGACTGGGTGGCTGAGGTGCCTGTCTGGATTTTGACCACCCTGGCATGACGTGAGGGACGGGGGGAGGGCTTTGGAAGAGGTCAATGGTGGTGAGGAAAAGCTTCTTAGGGACATTGGGGCAGGAAGAAGGAGATGGTTTGGGAGTGGAGGGAGTGGTGGTAGGAGGTGGCAGTCTGCTGTGTTTGGGTGCAGGTGCATGGGCTGGATGATGTTGTGAGGTGGATGGCTGTTGGGTGTCTGAGTGCTTGCGTTTGTGTACTTTGAGAGGAGGGGGCACTGACACAGTGGGAGAGGACACAGGGGACGTGTGCATGGATGTGGGGGTGGTGACTGCCAATGAGGGGTTTGTACTGATAGGTGTGCTGGTGATGTTGGTAATGGGTGAGGATGTAGTGCATGCAGGTGTGAGTGAAGACGCAACTGGGAGGTAGGTGGATGAGGAGGAGGAGGGGGACACAGTGGAGGCAGTGGATGTTGGTATGTCTGATTCTGGATGTTGTTTGTGTGAGTGCCTGTGGGATGAAGTGTGGTTCTTGTGTTTGCCATGTCCACTCCTGTGTGTTGTCCTGGGTGCCTGCTCGTCTGACTTTGTGCTTGGGATAGGTTATGGTTGATGGAAATGGGATTGGGAAGAGGAAGTTGGAGGGGGTAGGGTGGAAACAGGGACAATGGCTGCCATCAGAGAGGAGGCCAGCGCCTGGATTGATCTCTGTTGGGTCGCCAAGCCAGTGTGAATGCCCTCCAGAAATGCATTGGACCGTTGCATTTGTGCTGCCAGCCCCTGGATGGCATTCACAATGGTTGACTGCCCAAACAGAGATGGATCGCCGGAGGTCAATAGCCTCCTCACTCAGGGCAGCAGGGCTAACTGGGGCAGGGCCTAAGGTGCCTGGGACGAAGGAGATGCCCACCCTCCTGGGTGAGCGGGCACTGGAAACTCGCTGAGGGGCTGTTGGGAGGAAGGTGCTTGTACGGGGGTGGCGGCTATACCTGTAGCTGGGGTGGGCACAGAGGTATCCACCAGGGAGCTTCCATCTGAGGAGGTATCCGTGTCTGAACTGTCCCCTCAGTCTCCGCCGTGGTGCTCCCCTCGCCCTCCATCCCACTGGTGCCCTCACCGTCGGTGGATTCGGCCTCCTGGGTCCTGTGGGATGCAGCTCCCTCCATCGCCGGTGCCTCTGCTCCTCCACCAGATGATGCTAATGCACATAAGGACAGGGTGACAAAACAAAAAGGGGGGGTGACAAACAATACACTTGGTCAATGACAACATCACCACCACCATTGGCGTACACAACACATTCACACACAGGGAATATATGTATGTCTGTAAGTCAAATGAGCATCGAAGTGCTAATCAAAGGTGAGAGGAAGAGAACAGAAACACGGTGCCGCTGTGAAGAAAAAGAGGCCAGGAAAACGGGTCAGAAATTAGCGCGGGAAAAGTCGAGTTTTAATCAGTTTTCAGAAGCTCAAATAATTAGATTCCTTCCTTATATGGATGGGGAGAGCATTCCAATGTCTAGCTGCGGCTGCAGTGAAGGCTTTGTCACCCCACTTGACTTTGTGAGTACGCGGAACCTGAATCAGGAAAGCTTCAAGGGACCTTAAGTGACGCCTAGGTCTGTACCAGCGAAGGTAAGTGACCAAGTAATGAGGGCCAATACCGTGTACGGCTTTATGAGTCAAGCATAGTATTTTAAAGGTCACCTGTTGAGCTACTGGGAGCCAGTGCAGTTGATTGAGACTGCCTGTAGCTGAGGCAGAGCGCAGAAGATTTAAGATGGATCTTGCCGCCATATTCTGAATCAGTTGAAGTTTTTTCATGGAGGCACTGTCCAAGTTAGAAAGGAGGGTATTACAATAGTCAAGCCTGGACGTGATCAAAGCTAGTGTGACAGTAACTTTCCACTCCTGTTGTAAATAGGGGAAACATTTTCTTAACATTTTTTAAATCCATAGACATGTGGAAACAGTATGGTTTACTTGGGCTTTAAAGGATCAGTGATCATCAAAGATGATCCCTAAATTTCTGCTGGTGGTGGTGGGAACACGGAGAGAGCCACACTCATCAGGCCACCAACGAGAATTCCATCACTCAATCCCAGATCCGAAACATAGGATTTCAGTTTTTGCCCCATTTAATTTCAACCAATTGGGTCCCATCCAATTGTTATTAGCTAGCAAACAGTTGTGGCAGCGATCAGCCGCCTTCTCCCAGTTCTCGTCCACTGGTATAATAAGCTGAGTATCATCAGCATAGGACGTCGGCATAAATCCGAACGACCGTACTGAGGGTAGGACTCAAAGAGGAGCCCTGAGGAACCCCACAAGGTAGAAGATAGGCCGCAGATCTAAAGTCACCGTAACTGACTGAAGTCCATCTATCAGTCAGAAATGACTCCAGCAGCGTCAGTGCTCGGTCTCTGATGCCCGCCTGATATAGGTGAGTTAATAAAATTTGGGGTGAGATGGTGTCAAAAGCTGCTGAAAGATCTAGTAAAATCAAAATAGACCCTTGTCCACCATCCACCATCCTTCGAATAGAATCCGAAGATGTAATAAGAGCGGATTCGGTGCTGTGAAATTTTCTAAAACCATGTTGCGAAGGGTCTAATACACCCTTTGCCGTTAAAAAAGCCATTAACTCCTTATTAATGTGCTTTTCACAGATTTTAGCCAAAAAGGGGAGGAGAGCAATGGGGTGCAAATTGCTTAAGTACAGGTGGTCAACGTTTGCCTTTTTCTTCAAAGGGGTGACTGTTGTTTCCTTCCAGGAGGCAGGATAACTTCCTGATGATAAGACCTCCTGAAAAATAGGGGCTATTGCACAAGCGAAAATTTCAGGGGCTAGTTGAAAGATGGACGGGGGACACGGGTCAAGAGGGGAACCTGACTTAGTCTCAACAATTAGCTTTTGGATGCAATCTTATGAGGGGAATGAAAAATGGGATAGTATCATGTTGCTGGTGTTTGGTTCTACATCAAACATAGTGGCCTGGTCTATATCCGTCAAAATAGACTGGTTCTTAATCTCCCCATGAGGGATAAAGTTTGAATAAATATTTAGAATTTTGTTTTTAAAGTGTGTGGCAACTTTATCACAGACATTTTGGGAAATTTCCAATTCAGGTGTAGTAAGGGAAGAGGATAGAGCCTTGACCACTTTAAAGAGCTCTCTGGGTACAGTAGAAGCTTCCTTGATTTTAGAAGTATAAAAATCTGGAACAGCCCTACGCATTAGGCAATGCACTACCAGTCACAATGCTAGTCACCAGCCCATGGATAGGGACACCTAACGCAAATTGCAGCATACCTGAGACCCACAGACCCCTGCCCAGTAGTGAATGCCTACTAGCTTGGTTGGAGGACTTTTACATCAGAATCCTGCCCAACATGGGACCTACTCTGCAATGCCAGGCCTGGCCTAGGGGCCCCCACCCAGATACCACCCCATGAGGCATAAGTTGTAAATTAAGGCACCGTACTCACCCCCTTGTGGCTGCTGTGATGCCCTCAAGCGCCCATCTAGCTCCGGATAGGCCACCACCAGTATGCAGGCCATCAGGGGGGGTCAGGGTTCGACGGGCACCCCTTCCTTGTTGGGAGGCCATCCCCAGCTGGGCCTCCGCCGTCTTCTGTGCCCAGTGTCTCGGGTCCTCCCACTGTTTCTGACAGTGGGTGCTCCGCCTGCCGTAGACCTCCAGGGTTTGCACGTCCTTGGCAATGGCACGCCATATACCCTTCTTTTGATGGGAGCTGACCTGCAGGGAAATAGACACAAGGAAAGGTATTAGTCTGACCGTCCTGCCTGTTGCACTCATGGCCCACCATACCCCTTCCCATCCCCATTAGCACAGATATGGCCCAGCATACATGCTGCACGCTGCCCTGGGCCCAACCACCAACCCCACCCTACATGAGGCCTTCACACACAGCACTCCATGCATTCACGCCCCATGCATCGCACTCACGGTGTACTCACCTGTTGGTCTGGAGGCCCATACAGCAGTCGGTACTGGAGTAGGACCCCATCCACCAGTCGCTCCAACTCCGCCAAGGTGAAGGCAGTGGCCCTTTCCCCAGCAACACGAGCCCTGGTTGGTTCCAGACACAGACTTGCAGTGTAGGTCCTCTCCTGTTGAAGGTCAGGTAGCAAGTGAGTGAACAGATAGAAAATGGCGGTCACGTCCACAGCGGTGTGTACCGTCACCTCTGGCGTACCTCACCATTGGCCACTGTACCCCATAGGGACAAATGATAACCAATGAGGAGTTGCACAGCGCTTCTCGACCGGCTCCCGCAACGGTGCACAACGTCAGCGGAATTACTTAATTTCCATCTGTCCCTCCATACTGGACAGGTGGACGGCATTTTGGGGGGGGATGCAGGCCATGGATCCTAACTGCGTCACAGTACACAAAAGCACTATTTGGACATCTCCAACAAAATAATGTTACAATCACAATATGCATTGAACTGAAGTGGTTGGAATGTACAGATAATAACCATCTGCTCAATCTTTTGCCCCATAGATTGCAACAGCTGCGGATGAATAGGAGATGGAGACATCCCCCATGTACAGACCCCTGGTGGACTTGGCAACAATGGAGGACAGGCACATTATCCTCACTAATAGACTTGACAGGGCCACAATCACAGAGCTGTGTGCCCAGTTGGAGCCTGACCTAATATCTGCTATCCGTCACCCCACTGGGATCCCCCCTCTTCTGTAAGTTCTATCAGTGCTCCATTTCCTGGCAACTGGCTCTTTCCAAGTGACAGTGGGCTTGGCAGCAGGAATGTCACAGCCAATGTTTTCAATAGTGCTGACAAGAGTGTTGTCTGCCCTGATTAAACACGTGCAGCTACATTGTTTTCCCCCAGGTGGAGTATTTGGCCACAGTGAAAGTTGACTACTATGTAATGGGACATATCCCCAACATCATTGGGGCAATCGATGGAATACTTAGTGCATTTGTCCCCCCCCCCCGCCCGGCGAAATTAACAGGTGTTCAGAAATCGAAAGAGTTTTCACTCCAAGAATGTCCAGGTGGTGTGCCTAGCGGACCAGTACATCTCAACATGTCAATGCAAAGTATCCTGGGTCTGTGCATGATGCCTTTACCCTGAGGAATAGCAGCATCCCAAATGTGATGGCCCAACTCTAGAAGCACAGGGTGTGGCTAATAGGTGAGCCCTGGTTCCCACCCAGTGCATGTTGGTGTCTGGGTATGGTGTGGGCCCTAAGGGTGAGTGTGTGGCTAACAGTTGTCCCTCAATATTTGCAGGTGACTCTGGTTACCCCAACCTCTCATGGCTACTGACCCCTGTGAGAAATGCCAGGACAAGGGCAGAGGAACGTTACAATGAGGCACATGGGTGAACAAGAAGGATTATAGAAAGGACCTTCAGCCTCGTGAAGGCCAGGTTTCGTTGCCTCCATCTAACAGGTGGATCCCTGTGCTACTCACCCAAAAGGGTCTGCCAGATCATCGTGGCATGCTGTATGTTGCACAACCTGGCCTTGCGATGCCAGGTGCCTTTTCTGCAGGAGGAGGCTGGAGACGGCCGTGTGGCAGCAGTGGATCCTGTGGACAGTGAACATGAGGAGGCAGAGGATGAGGATGAGGACAACAGAAGTGCAATTATTTGTCAATACTTCAAATGAGACACAGGTAAGACAGTGTTAATACACATATAATTGACAGTTTGATGTGTGACATTGTCACTGGCAGGCTGTGTATTCCTACTTCTATGGCCACTCACTGTACCCTTTGGCATCTCTTTTTCCAGATGTTGGTGCCCCACTATTGCTCCTGGTGTGTTCAGTGCAGCCAACTACATGTCTTTCCTATGTAAACATTACTGTACAGTTGAATTGCAATGTTCGAACCTGGTTAAACGAATACATATTAAAAACATTTGACATACACCATAATTGTATTTTATCAAAGTGTGTTTATTGCAGTACTCTGAAGAAGAGGGGGTAGTGCAATGGGCAGGCGTGGTGATGGAGGAAAGTCCAGGTTAGAGTCCAGTCTATTTGTATCACATGTGCATTGTCCAAGGGGGCATAGGAAGGGGAGCAATGGCAGTTCAAGGTGGACAGGGAGACAGAGTGGGACACAAGGGTGACAATCAGGAGAGTCTTATTTCCTGGCAGGGGTCTTGGCAACAGTCTATGGCTTCTGTCAAGATCTCAGGGAATGTTTGCAGGGTGGTTCTCCTTCTGCAGGGGGAGGGATGCTGGTGGCCTGTTGGTCCTGTGGCGGGGCCTCCTGTCCACTAGCGGCAGCAGAGGTGGAGGGCTGTTCAGTGGTTTGGCTAGTGTCAGGGGCCCAGTGGTGTGCCACTGCCTCCCTCATACTGTTAGCCATGCCTCATCCCCAGGTACTGTCCCTCCTGCAGCCGCATGTTCTCCTGCAACTTGTCCAAGATCTGGCTCAGCGTATCCTGGGAATGTTGGTATGCTCCCAGGATCGCGGTGAGTGCCTCCTAGAGGGTCGGTTCCGTGGGCCTGTCCTCCCCCTGTCACACAGCAGTCCTCCCAGCTTCCCTGTTGTCCTGTGCTTCTGTCCCCTGAACCGTGTGCCCAGTGCCACTGACCCGAGGTCCCTGATTGTCCTGTGTTTGTGGGGTGGTCTGAGGTCCCTGTAGTGGTGGACACACTGCTGATTGACGTGTCCTGGGGACAGAGGATTGGGCCCACTGGGTGGGTGCAGTGGTGGTGTTTCCTGAGAGGGGAGGCTCTGTGGTGGTGTGAGAGTGTGCCTGGGTAACCAACTGTCCAGAGATCCCTGATGGGCCAGGTGGTTATCCAGATCCAGGCGAGCAGAGCTGCTGTCATCGCCGTGGGCCTCTTCTGTGGGGGGACTGGATGTTGCTGGCACCTCTTCGCTGGTGACATTGGCTGGGTTACCTGTGGGGATGTAAATGGAGTGTTATTGTTTCTGCGTGTGACACATTGTGCATGGGTGTGTTGCCCTCTATGGTTGTTATTGCCCTGGAAGCTTTGCCTTGTGTGAGTTGTTATTTGGTGGGATAGGTGATTCTCTCTAGTGTGCATGCTGGGGTGATAGGTGTCCATGCAGGTCTGTGAGGGGTGTCCATGCATTGGTGTTGCATGCAGGGCTTGGCATTGGGATGAGTGGGTTGTGATGGTTGGGTGTGCGGTAGGTGGTAGAGTGATGGGAGTGAGGGTGAGGGTGGGGTATGTGATGGCATGCAGGTAGGGGGATGATGGTGATAGGGAATTGACTTAACAGAGTCCAGTCCTCCTCCTACTCCTGCCAGGCCCTCAGGATGCATGATTGCCAAGACTTGCTCCTCCCATGTTGTTAGTTGTGGGGGAGGAGGTGAGGGTCCACCGCCAGTCCTCTGTACAGCAAGTTGGTGTCTTGCTGCATTAGAATGTACCTTCCCCCGTAGGTCGTTCCACCTCTTCCTGATGTCATCCCTTGTTCTGGGGTGCTGTCCCATGACGTTGAGCCTGTCCACAATTCTCCGCCATAGCTCCATCTTCCTAGCAATGGATAGCTGCTGCACCTGTAATCCAAATAGCTGTGGCTCTACCCAGATGATTTCCTCCACCATGACCCTTAGCTCCTCCTGAGAGAACCTGGGGTGTCGTTGTGGTGCCATGAGTGTGTTGTGAGTGGTGTGGGTGAGGGTGTGTAGGGTGATGTGTTGGGGTGTGTGTTGTGAGGTGTGTTGGTGGTGTATAGGTGATGGTGGTATGTGGCTCTGGTTGTCTGAGTGCTCTTGCTGTCTCTCTCTGGTGGCAATTGTTTGTATTCGTAAAGGGTTGTGGATAATGTGGGTGTGGGTTTTATAGTGGTGTGGGTGTGTGGGTGAGGTGTGTGTATGTGTGTCAGGTGTGTGTAGTTTGAATTGTCCAATGTGATGTTGTTTTGTTTGAGTGTGTGTATTTTGAGCACGGCGGTATGTACTGCCAATGGTTTACCGCCATTGAATGTCCACCGCGGTGATTCGTGGGTCATAATGTTGTGGGCGTTGTTCTGTTAGCGTAACGGTGTGGGTTTTGCTACCGCAAGTTTATCACTGACCTTTGGGCTGGCGGACTTGTGTGTGTGGTTGTTTAGTGACGGATTGGTATGTGTGTGTCATAATATGGTTGGTGGATATCCGCGGCGGCGGCATGTTGGCGGCAGTCAGCATGGCGGTAAGTGGAATTTACCGCCAATGTCATAATGAGGGCCATAGACACATTTTAAAGGCTTAATTGAAACACACCCTGGATGGGCAACTTCTGGGCCTTGCTGTCTCTCAAGCTGATCCACTTTTGCAGTCAGCTGGTGCTGCCCATGCCTTCTACTATCCTCTGTCAACTTCAAACTGGCAACTGTATTCTTGTGTGCTAATGCACGTTCTTCTGAGACGATCTCCAAACGTCTCCCCTCTTTTGAATGTCTGCCTGAAGAGGGGATTTTAAAGCTCAAGCATAGTGCCAGAGACAAGGGTTCACAATATACATAAGCAAGGGAATCAGAGAGGTTGAGTAGGGATGACATCTGGGTGAATATACTAAAACATCCACACTCAACAGCCAGCATCAAAACAATGAAGTAGCCTGAAACCACCAAACTGTGGCTGAATACCTAGTAGATATAAATGAGTTCCTGCACAGTGTAAATTAGTTCCTGTGCATGCAGAGAGAGTGGGACTTTGTCATAAACAGGCCATATCCTCTTGTAGAGTAGAGCTCACTCACCGATTGAGTTGATTTGTTTTGCAGCTGTTTATAGCACAAACCTGACCTGAAGGTAATGGGCACTTTACATGAGCTCCAGTTACATTACACAAGGTCACATAAGTATTTGGGCATAAGGAGATTAAGTGATCAGCCCAGGATCATTGGAGGTTGTTCTGACGCTGAGATTCAAACTTCATTCTCCGGTTCCAAATTCAGCATCTCTGGCCATAAAGCCACAGCTGAGTCCCTGCATACATAGTGCTAAAGTCCTGCATAGATAGAACAGAGTTTATGCAGAGATTGAGCTGAGCTCCTACAGGTATTCTGTTGAGGTTCTTTACAAATAGCGTATATCTTGTACTGACCCAGAGCAGAGGCCATGTATAAATAGAGATCAGCCCCTACACAGCATGAGTCATGTTGATGCATAAATTGTGTTGTTCAGCTCTTTCATGATTCATTAATACAATGTAAAAATCTGAGCTTCTGTGGGGAGTTAGATACAGGTAACCAACTTCTGATCTGTGAGAATACCACAAGACTCTCACTCAGGTTAGTTTCACATGGGACATAGAGCATTAACATTTTGCATATTTTGGTGCATTCAGTCTTTTATTAAGATCACATATGAAAATAAACACTAACAGTCCAATTTTTTGGGCTTCGTTAAAGGTAAACTATTTATTAGAAAGATCACTAATACATACCACAGGCATATCACGACATTGGCAGCAGCCCTAGTACAAAAATAGGTATTGTGTATGTGGCAGCAGAAAGTGCTGTTAAACACAGGAGGTATAAAAAGGAAAGCAACTGTAAAAGCCTTCCTGCAGAACAGATAGAAGACAAGCATCAGTAAAATACACATCCCTCTCTCAGAGAACAAGAACAGATAGGACAGCAGCACTGCAAGATTTGCTTGTTTACAGAACAGGTACAACTTAGGTGACAGCAGTGCAAGCTTCCCTTTCTTACAGAACATGTATATGTCCTGGGCAGCAGCAATGTAAGCTTCACTACATATCGGCTTCTACAGTTCAAGCTTTTTTTCTCACAGAACAAGTACTCATTGACAGCACCATTTTGCTTCCCTTGTTTGTGGTAGGTAGCAGCAGTGCAATCTCAACATCCATTTACAACAGACACAACATGGCAGCAGTAGTCCAAACTTTTATCATCACTGACAGAACCTGTATGGCAGAGTATGTATATTACACATTGGGGGTCATTCTGACCCTGGCGGTCATTGACCGCCAGGGCCAACGACCACGGAAGCACCGCCAACAGGCTGGCGGTGCTTCCTGGCCAATTCTGACCGCGGTGGTAAAGCCGCGGTCAGAAAAGGGAAACCGGCACTTTCCTGCCGGTTTTCCCCTGGCCAAAGGAATCCTCCATGGCGGCGCTGCATGGGGATTCCGACCCCCTTCCCGCCAGCCTGTTCCTGGCGGTTTACACCGCCAGGAAGAGGCTGGCGGGAACGGGTGTCATGGGGCCCCTGGGGGCCCCTGCACTGCCCATGCCACTGGCATGGGCAGTGCAGGGGCCCCCTAACAGAGGCCCAGCAAGATTTTCAAATCACGACGGGTGCCACTGCACCCGTCGCACCTCAACAAATCCGCTGGCTCCATTCGGAGCCGGCTTCATCTTTGCTGGGGCTTTCCCGCTGGGCCGGCGGACAAACTTTTGCAGATCGCCCTCCGGCCCAGCGGGAAAGTCGGAATGCCCCCCGCGGTCATCTGACCGCTGGGCGGTGTTTGGGCGGTTTCCGCCCGGCGGGCGGTGCCCGCCGCCCGCCGGGGTCGGAATGACCCCCATAGTTCTTTGAATCAGGTGCTAAATCCTTTGAAATGGGTATATTGGTGAATATATGAGTGCTACTGCCCCTCTCACTGCAATGGCATTCTGACAATAGCTGTGTAGGTATGCTCCTTTACTTAAGATGCTGTTGGAGATGCTTCTGAAATATTCTGGATCTTCTAAAGCAGTCCCATTGAACCCTGCTGTTACCACAACTCCTTCTTTTTCATATCCTGGAGCCTTGAACCTGTTACTTATTCTTACTTTCAGCGCATGCACGCTGCCATGCTCTGCAACTCATGCTCTTGTCACTACAAGTGCTGCTGCTGTCATGTAATATCAGCTACTGTCACTCTGAATACTGTTGTCAATGGATCTAACTCATACCAGTGCCCTGCTTCTTCAGGCCATCATGAACAATGCTGTCACCCTTTAGTGATTCAGCTGACAGTCCTTCTGCTGTCTACTCTGTGGGCTTGATTGCAGCAAGCAACTCTAAATTGAGTGAATGGATGTGTGAAGAATAAAGCATGTAAGAGCAGGTCATGGGTATTATAACAGCATCCCACATTCAAGCTCTGTGACCAGCTCTCCCTTTGGTTATCCTCAAATCTCTCAATTTAATTCTGCACTAGTGTCTTGTGCTGTGGATGCTTACCATAACAAGATATAATGACATTTTTATTATTTTATAAATATGACTACAACGTTATTTACAATAATTAATTTCTGGTGCAGCAAGCGCGCATTTAATTCTTGACATCTTTCGCTATCTCTCTTTCAATCGGTCAAAAAGATAATGTGATTGAGTGCAAGTTTGCCCTAGGCCTGTGTCTGTATTTTTTAAAGGTATTTAACCTGCAGCTCACAAACAGAAACTGGCTTTACTAGTTGTAATTAGCAACATTCCACACCTTCATATCACAGCAGTGCATAGTAATGTCAAGAAAGCACCGACGGGCCAAAGACTGAAAATAAGATTAATCAACCCTTTGTATACTATTTTATCATAATACCACAGTAAAAAAAAAAGAGAAGTACTCATCATCTGAATCACAGTCTCTGTTCCACGCTGGAGATACATCATTTACAAGGCTGTGGCGGGGGATGTCCAGGATCAGTCTGGCCATGGCGTTCTGAATTCCCTGGAGTCTTGATTGGAGTTTTTTGTTGATTCCAGTATAGAGTGCATTGCTGTGGTCACGTTTACTGCTAATGAGTGCCTGGTTGACTGTTCTTCTTGCAACCATGGGGATCCACTTGAAGATCTTCCAGAGTAGGCGAAGGGTGTAGAAACATGATGAGGGGATGGCGTTGACTTGGTGGGCTATGGACAGTGATGAGTTGAGGATGATACTGAGGTTGCGGGCATGGTCAGTCAGAGGAGGGGTAGTTCTGAGGCTACTGGGCCACCTGGAGTCATCCAAGGCGGAAGTGGCAAAGCCCAAGATGAGGATCTCCATCTTGTCTGAGATGTGCTTGAGGCAGCTGTCCCTCATCCAGTTGGCGACTGCCTTCATTCTGTTGTGAAAGTTCTTTTTGGCTGTTGATGGTTCGTTGGTGAGAGAGAGAATGAGCTGTGTGTCGTCGGCATATGAGCCCGTGGTGTCTGACGATCTCGGCAAGAGGGGTCATGCAGATGTGAAAGAAGGTGGGGCTCAGGGAGAAAAAAACCCTGGGGAACTCTGCATCTGGTTTCTGTTGGCTTTGAGGTGAAAGGTGGGAGCCTGACTTTCTGGGTTCGGCTGGTGAAGGAGGAGCGGATCCTCTTCAGGGTTTTGCTGTGGATGTCTACGTTGTGTAGTTTGGTGCACAGGGTGGTGTGAGAGACGGTGTTGGGTGACGAAGAGGCCAAAGAGGATTAGGGCAGCTGTCTCTCCGTGATCCAGTAGGGTGCGGATGTCATCCGTGGCAGCTAGGAGTGCGGTTTTGGTGCTGTGGTTGCTCCTGAATCGGATTGGTAGTGGAAGTGAGGAAACTGGTCTTCAGATGGTGAAACTAATGTCTATTATCTTTTTCTGATAAAAGTCACTTTTTAAGCCTGATCCTTACAAAAGGGAAAAAAGGAAAATACCATCTCCAGTACTGTAGCAGGCAGTAAGTAGAGGGAGCAAATGTTTATTCTCCCACTCAACAGTCAACTACAGAATTTTAGGGCAGGGTCTCTAGGACAATGGCATGCAGGTTGACTCAACTTGAAGAGGAGCCATCATTTTGTGCAGGTATACACCATGTCCTCAAAGAGCACCTTTCACCTGGTTTACAGCCTCTCTACCATGAGCACACGTGGAACATGTCATACCACAACTCAAAGTACACACACACGCACCTAGAGGAGGAAAATATGGATTTGTTCCACAGTTGACTGAATGGGTTTCACAGGGCAGAGGACTGGAGGCCCTCTCTGGTCCATAGAACAGACAAAAGCATCTGTGCTTTGACAATACAATGTCCTGCCACCAGGTATGGGCTGTAGTAGCCACCATTGACAATGGATAGCTTAAGAATTTTGGTGCTCCACCTAGGCAGTAGAACTTTGTGCTCTGTTGACAAATGTCTCAGCAGACCATGGAACACCCACTGCC
Organism: Pleurodeles waltl; assembly: GCF_031143425.1. Lineage (NCBI taxonomy): Eukaryota > Metazoa > Chordata > Amphibia > Caudata > Salamandridae > Pleurodeles > Pleurodeles waltl. The sequence continues at coordinate 676,904,106 of NC_090450.1, read as the reverse complement.
TTGGGACTCAGAGTTTAATGAGTCCACTGGGTAACAAAATGGCAGCCAAGAAAAAAACAAATGAAAAGGGGCATGTTGTCAGAGCTTCCAAAGTCATACAAGAAAGTTTGTCCCCTTAGCATGGACTCCCAGGTCAGACTTTAAAGTATTATTCCTCCACAAGTAACTTCCTGTGATTTGATGGAGAATATCTTCCCAAAAGCACCTTCACTGAATATTCCACCTGTGTGTCCTGTTCACAGGATTGATCTGGAGATTTGGGTAGGGGGTTTCAGCCATTGCTTCCCAGGCTTCTGAACCAGGTCAAAGATTCATTTTTGATGGACCAGAGGCAAGGAAGGTTCTGTGTCCAGCTCAAGATTCCGGACCAAGAAAACCAGGATACATATGTAAAGGAACCGTAACCAGCCATGTATTACTTTTGGCATGCACCTCCCTAATCTGCTGCACACAGTCTCTGTCAGAAGTCCTGATGAAATACCATTACTGGCAGAAAGCAGATTCTATTTGTCCTATTTTGTTGCCAGTGGCTTAAAGCCTGGCCAAACACTGTGCAAGCTTTGGTTAAAATATGAACACTCAGGACACAGTGCATCTTCCCAGCCTTTTCCTCCTGGTAGGGCAATAGGTTGCATCAAGCGGAGAAGGTATGAAGGTATGGTATTAGCTCCAGACATACCAGAATCTTTCAGTCAAAGCCTATTGGTTGCCAGGTGATGCCAAGAAGAAAACAATGTAAAAATTATAGGTGAAGCTCAGGTGTTGTAGTAGGCAGAATTTAGTTTGGCAGCCATTGAGTTTGTATTCTCCCAGTGAACAAAAATGTACAGAATTTAAGGGACTGCTCGGTGGGTGCTGGTTGTGAGGTTCTCAGAAGAGGACAATCACAAGCACAAGAGGAGCCACCATTTTGTGTAGGCGCACATTGTATCCCCCTAAGACACCATTCACCCACAACATGGTCTAATAAGCATGCACACACACTCATGTGAAATATGTCACACACAACCCACGATACAGACATGCAGAAATGGAATGGAAGCAAACGCACATGTTAAAAGCCGTGTGCAAGGTTTACCGGGGAGAGTCTGGTAGGCCCTCTTCCAGCCAGGGATGAGGTAAAAAGGTCGTAATTCTTTCCATGGTATGATGACGTGAGGGGAATCAGCAGAATGTTTGTTGGCAATGCAATTAACATGGGTATTATGTCCAGGATGTTGGTAGACAGGATATACGTCGGAACAACAATGCTGGAACCACGCATGCCTAAACAACGCGGTTGGAACATCGTTCGCGTTGTTACCACGAATGCCTTTACAATGAATGCCGTTTTTTCGTTGTAAAGGCATTCCTGGTAAAGGCATGCGTGGAACGGCATGCGTAGTTCCAGCATGCAACCCCCCACCCCTAAAACATCGTACCCCCAACCCCACACCCCCGCCTCTATAGACAATTCCACCCCTACCCCGACCCCACCCCTAAAACTTAAACTATTCTGCCCCTAAAACTACAGCGACCCTCCTAAAAACTAAAAATACCCGACCCCACCCCTAAAACTACTGCAACCCCCACCCCCTAAAACCTAAACTACCCCGCCCCCACCCCTAAAAACTAAAAATAACTGCCCCCCACCCTGCCCTTAAAACTACTGCATCCCGCATAACCTAAACTACCCCGACCCCCACCCCTAAACCTACCCCTAAAAACTGAAAATACCCCAACGCCTGCCCCTAAAACTACCGCTCCCCCACCCCCTAAATCCCTAAACTACCCTGACACCCCAACCCCGCTCCTAAAACCTGAAAATACCCTGACCCCCCACCCTTGCCCCATAAACTACAGGGGCCCCCCCACCCCCTAAAACCTAAATTAGCCCGACCCCCTCACCCCTAAAAACTAAAAATATCCCGACCCCCCACCCCTGCCCCTAAAACTACTGCAACTCCCCCAGCCCTAAAACCTAAACTACCCTGACCCCCCACCCCGCCACTAAAACCAACCTGATCCCTCACCCCCCTAAAACCTAAACTACCCCACCCCAACCCCCTGCCCCTAAAAACAAAAAATACCCTGACCCCCCAACCCCACCCCTAAAACTACCGTGACCCCCACCCCCCTAAAACCAAAACTACCACGATCCCCCACCCCACACCTAAAAACTAAAAATACCCCAACCCCCGCCCCTCAAACTACTGTGTCACCTCACCCCTGCTAAAACCTAAACTACCCCCACCCCCACCCCTGCTACCGCAACCCCCTCACCCCCCTAAAACCTAAACTACCCGACCCCCGACCCCGCCTCTAAAATCTAAAAATACCCCGACCCCCCACCCCTGCCCCTAAAACTACAGTGCTCCCCTACCCCCTAAAACCCAAACGACCCCCACCCATAAAAACTAAAAATACCCCGACCCCCCCACCCTTGCTTCTAAAACGGCCCTAGCCCCACTTACCTGACCACGTCCTCCTCTGAAGTCGTCTCCCCTCTTCTGTGCCGTAACCACGCAGGGGCATTGTTCAGCACATGCATGGTTAAGGCACGGAAGAACGAAGTCGTGGTTAACGAAAGCGTTGTTCCGCTTTCGTTGTTCACAACTTCGTTCTTCCGGAGTGGTGGTTCAGGGTATTTCCCTTGTAGACAACTTGGATGGATTGTCCTTCATGCGTAGGATGATTTTCACAGAACTCACTTAGTTAATGCATCCTTCCAGGTTGTTTGTGGAGAACTAAACGGGTTTCAGTGGCACCTAGGTGGAATTTTTCTATTTATCCATCAAAGGCAGACAAGATAAAGTACAATTGTCGTCCGTACTGCCCACGAATACAGAGTGAGAAGCAGGTGGTGGTAATTCTTCCAAAGGGGATCAAATGAAGGCTAATTGTTAGTCTTCTGCTCTTCCATGACATATAAAAAGACAGACAGTGTGACACCTTTAGTCTCATCCACATCGACATAAAGCCCTCTCCGTTTCAGACTTTTATCTCACTTGCAGTTATTACATGGGCCGCAGTCACCACTGCCCAATTACTCTCTAATTGAGTTCAAAAATACTATTTAGGCCACAAACTTAATAGTCACGTTGTATAACTTTGGGCAACAAAAAATAATGATTTTCGTTTGTTTAATTCCATAGTTCATACTGTGCATTTTTAGGAGTCTTGAGATTAATATTATAGGCTTACCTGAAACCTAAAGAAATACTGACGAGTCCACAACACGCTCCAGGTGTGGTGAGTGCACCTGATTTCCCCAAATTCAAGAAATACTGATAGAGGAAGAGGAAGAAAAAACACTGGCAAACACTATAGACGCCGAGGTCCACTGATCTATTCGTAAACCACAATGTGCAATTTGCACACTTTCTGGTTGGCAAATGGATTTGCAGTCTCTGATGTGCCCTATGTGATAGTCAGTCGTGTCACAAATTGTACAATCGCATGAGGTCACAAAATGTCCTATCTAATGAAAATTAATTGTGCAGGTCACAATTTGCGACTCCCCTATGAATGGCTGCAAATGCATGTATGGCGGTCTGCAACAAGGCTGTCTGAAATGACTCCCAAACGGAATATGCTATCCCACGAGGATAGCTTCCCGTTTGTGATTGATATACTCCCCTTTGAAGCATTCAGTTGTGATCCCAAAGTATTAATCAGGAGCGGCTCCTCCATGAGGGCGGAGGAGCGACGCCCCTCCCCCGCCAGCAGAGACAGTTGCAAAGCTTTTACCAAACAACGACCAAACAACGATAATAAATGTGTTTATTACTGTTGTTTGGTAAAAGGGTGGGACCATGCAGGTGACAAGCAGTGAGAGGGAGTGCTCAGCACTCTCCCTCATTGCAACTGCGCATGTATGTTTGGCTGGCCATCTTGGGCAGGCCAAACACACATGCGCAGTAGGCTTTCTCCAGCCCAGCAACACAGTTGCCGGGCTTGAGAGAGCCTGCACAGGCTCCCAATCTGTCTGGGAGCGCCCTGCTCTCAGCCAATCCTGACGCTCCTTTGAGCAGCGTCAGGGTTGGCCACAGGGCAGGCTGGGGGGGCTGTGCCTGCAGCGAGGAGAAGCAGGAGCAGAGCGGTGCCTGGCGTTAAGGTAAGTGTTTTTTTTCTTTAATTTTAATTTGTAATTTTATTTTAATTTCTACCCCACACTCCCTTCCTCTCCCCCCGCGCTGCCCCGTTCCTTCTACTTGCTGCAAGCCACTTCTGGTATTAATACATTTGATTGCAACTTCTAAATAGAATCACAATCACATTTAAGATGCATAGTGGATCCTAAAACCGCTTTTGCAACTCACAGAAACCTCTTATCTCCTGTACTGCAGTAAATCTTACCTATGAGTCCTCATACAAGCAACATCTGTTATTCAAACACCCTTGTTATTTGAGGAAAATGAAATTAAAAACTAAACAAGCAGTGTCTGTGCAAAATCTCAAATTTGCAGAGTCGGTGTCTACAGCCCTATAAGAATCCATAGTACTTTCTTCCCCAATATGTGTTACTCTTAGTCGAAAATGGGACATCAATGCTATTAGCCTCATTGAAAAATGCAGCAGCTTAATTCTTATAAAACATTTGAAGCTCTAAGTAGGGAATATGATATTTCAAAGTCACATTTTAAATGTTATTGAATTCACTGTGGATGGACCCAGGGTCCAAACATGGGATGGCAATTAACAACCATTACTATCATGCACGGTAGTAAGGCTATTAGCACTCCTGGCTTGTTTCGTATGCAGTCCTAATACTGGACCTTTCACCACAACCATTTGCCATTGGAATTGAGCAGGTAGAAAATGGCAGTGCACGGTAGTGCTTCAGGATAGAGCCTAGGGGTGGTGGAGGGGCGGTGAAGGGCACGTGGAGAGCAAATCAGTGCAATGCCGGTGGGAGTGCTACCTGCTCCCCGGCGGTGCAGAAGGTTGGTGAGAACAGGCTGCTCGTACACCTCTTTCAGCAGCCTACATCTGGAGTCATCCTCAGTTTCACCAGGTACAGAATCCCACCTGGGACAAATGCGTTCTGGAACCGAGGTTACAGAGTTTAGTAAAATAGGACCACTTGTACTAATCCAGATGGTATATCCCTCTGGGCAGCTCGTCGTGAGACCCCGGTCTCTATCCATTTACCTATGCGTCTGACCCAAGACACTCTAAGACTATTGTAAAGTGGTTGCAGTGCTTTACAAAAACATCAAAGTAAATAAATACAATTTAAAAAAAAATCTAAAACATGCAGTGTGGTATCAATCAATCAATCAATCACTGCATTTGTAAAGCGCACTACATACCCGCGAGGGTCTCAAGGCGCTGGGGAGGGGGGGTGCTACTGGTCGAAGAGCCAGGTCTTGAGGAGTCTTCTGAAGGCCAGCAGGTCCTGGGTCTGTCGTAGGATGGTGGGGAGAGTGTTCCAGGTCTTGGCGGCGAGGTAGGAGAAGGATCTGCCGCTGGCGGTGGTTTTTCGGATGCGGGGGACTGTGGCGAGGGCGAGGTTGGCTGAGCGGAGGCTTCGGGTGGGGGTGTGGAAGCTGAGTCGGTTGTTGAGGTAGGTGGGTCCGGTGTTGTGCAGTCCTTTGTGTGCGTGGATCAGGAGCTTGAAGGTGATCCTTTTGTTGACGGGGAGCCAGTGCAGGCTTCTCAGGTGGAGTGTGATGTGGCTGCGGCGGGGGACATCGAGGATGAGTCGGGCAGAGGCGTTCTGGATGCGTTGGAGTCGTCTCAGGAGCGTGTTTGTAATTCCTGAGTAGAGGGCGTTCCCGTAGTCAAGTCTGTTGGTGATGAGGGCCTGGGTAACAGTTTTTCTCGTGTCGAGGGGGGTCCATTTGAAGATCCTGCGGAGCATACGGAGGGTGTTGAAGCAGGACACGGAGACGGCGTTGACTTGCCTGGTCATGGAGAGAGTGGAGTCGAGGATGACCCCCAGGTTGCGTGCGTGGTCCGTGGGGCCTAGTGACATGGGCCACCAAGAGTCGTCCCAGGCTGATGGAGGGGGTCTGAGAATGAGGACCTCCGTCTTGTCTGAGTTCAGCTTCAGTCTGCTGTCCTTCATCCAGTCCGCTACGGCCTTCATTTCTCGGTGGAGGTTAGCTTTGGCGGTGTGGGGATCTTCGGTGAGGGATATGATCAGCTGGGTGTCGTCGGCGTAGGAGATGATGTTGAGGTTGTGTTGTCATGCGACGTGGGCGAGGGGGGCCATGTAGATATTGAACAGTGTCGGGCTGAGGGAGGATCCCTGTGGGACGCCGCAGATGATCTCGGTGGTTTTAGAGCGGAAGGGTGGGAGGCAGACGCTCTGGGTTCTGCCGGAGAGGAAGGATGTGGTCCAGACCAGGGCCTTCTCTTGGATACCAGCGTCATGGAGGCGTGCTGATAGGGTGCGGTGGCAGACCGTGTCAAAGGCTGCTGATAGGTCCAGGAGGATGAGGGCGGCTGTTTCTCCTTTGTCCATCAGGGTCCGGATGTCGTCAGTGGCGGCGATGAGGGTGGTCTCGGTGCTGTGGTTACTGCGAAAACCGGATTGGGAAGGGTCTGGGATGTTGTTGACTTCGAGGTAGCGGGTCAGCTGTTTGTTGACAATCTTCTCGGTCACTTTTGCCGGGAAAGGGTGCAGGGAGATGGGCCGGAAGTTCTTGAGGTCTTTGGGGTCCACCTTAGGCTTCTTCAGAAGGGCGTTGATCTCGGCGTGCTTCCAGCTTTCTGGGAAGGTTGCTGTCTCGAAGGAACAGTTGATTGTTTTCCAGAGGTGGGGCGCGATGGCTGCGCTGGCTTTGTTGAAGACGTAGTGAGGGCAGGGGTCCGATGGGGATCCGGAGTGGATGGAGTTCATGGTTTTGATGGTGTCTTCGTCGCTGACGCTGGACCAGACGGTCAGGCGACTGGTGCGAGTGGTAGTCGCAGGGGTGGTGGACTCGGTGGTGGGTGCGGGGGGGTCGGGGTTGAAGCTGTCATGAATGTCGGTGATCTTGCGGTGGAAGAAGGTGGCCAGGGAGTCGCACACGTCTTGAGATGGCGGGATGTCGTTGGTGATGGAGCTGGGGTTGGAGAGTTCTTTCACAATGCTGAAGAGCTCTTTGCTGTTGTGTGCGTTGTTGTCTAGGCAGTCCTTGAAGGCGGTCTTCTTGGCGGTCCTGATGAGTTGGTGATGTCTGCGGATGGCGCTCTTGAGGGCTGTGTGGTTGTCTGGTGTTCGGTCGTGGAGCGATTTCTTCTCCAGCTTCCAACAGGTGTGCTTGGAGATCCAGAGGTCCTCGGTGAGCCAGGCGGCTTTCTTGTTGGTGTGGTTGGTTGTAAAGGTCTTGAGAGGGGCGAGGGTGTTGGCGCAGTCGTTGATCCACTGTGTGAGGTTGGTCGCGGCGGTGTCTGGGTCGGTGGGGTCGGTGGGTGGTGTCAGGGCAAGGGCGGTAGTCAGTTGGTCCTCGGTGACTTTGCCCCAGCAGCGGCGTGGTAGCTGTTGGGTGCGGTGGTGTGTGGTGGGTTTTCTGAAGGTGAAGTGGACGCATCTGTGGTCGGTCCAGTGTGGTTCGGTGGTGTGGTTGAAGGAGACGTGGGGGCTTGCGGAGAAGATGGGGTCGAGCGTGTGTCCAGCGGCGTGAGTGGGTGTCGTTACGAGCTGTTTGAGTCCGAGGTTGGCAAGGTTGTCGATGCGTCGTTGTTGTTCTCAAGGTGGAAGTTCAGGTCCCCGAGGAGGATGTAGTCCGAGGAAGCGAGGGCGTGGGTGCTGATGAGGTCGGCGATGGTGTCACTGAACTGTGGGCGGGGTCCGGGAGGTCTGTAGATGAGAGTTCCTCTGAGGGTGGTGTTGGGGTCGGTGTGGATCTGGAAGTGCATGTACTCGGCAGTGGTGAGGGTGTCATCGGTGTTCGTTGAGATTTGGATGGAGTCTTTGTGGATGATGGCGATTCCTCCTCCCACTCCGTTGGTGCGGTCTCTGCGGGAGATCTTGTATCCCTGTGGGATGGCTATGGCGATGTCTGGTGCTGAGGTGGCGTTTAGCCAGGTCTCCGTCAGGAAGGCGACGTCGGGGGCGGTGGAGTCTAGGAGGTCCCAAAGTTCGATGGCGTGCTTGCGAGCGGAGCGGGTGTTGAGGAGGATGCAGCGGAGATGGTTGGGTTCTCTGGCTGGTGGTGTGGAGGGTTGGATGCTGGTGAATCTGCAGTTCCGGCAGGTGAAAGGCCCCTGGGTGCGTTTCGGGGTGGCCCGGTAGCAGGGGTGGTCTCGTCTGGTGTTGAGTGCGTGGAGGGTGCTTGGTCGTAGTGCAGTCTGGCGTTGCGGGGGGTGCGGGTTCCAGGGGTTCTGGTGCTGGGTGCGGTCCAGGCGCGGACGGGCGCAGACGGGCTTGCCTTAGGCCTCCGCGGCCTCCATATGAGGGCAGAGGGAGGGAGGAGCAGCTGGGAGGTGGGAGCGGGACGGCCAATGGGAGTGAAGGGGGCGGGGCAGCAGGGGCTCAGCAGCAAGGGAAAAACCCGGGGAGAAAACGTCGGGAAAAGACAGCAGGAGAGGGACAACAGAGCACAGGGGTACAGAAAGCAAAACACTGGGGCATAGAATGAAAAAACGAAGTGGCACAGAAGCCAAGCGCAGGGGTACAGAAAAAAGGGAGCGAGTAGTCAGACGGCAAAAGCGTCAACGGAGGTTCAACCCACAGGGGGCTATGTGGCAGATGGGGGGAGCGACCTGCCTGGTGACAGGGTCAAAGGTCGCTCTCTACCACCGCTTCGCGGCCTCCATATGAGGACAGAGGGAGGGAGAAGAAGCTGGGAGGTGGGAGCGGGGTGGCCAATGGGAGTGCAGGGGCCGGGGCAGCAGGGGCTCAGCAGCAAGGGAAAAACCCGGGGGAAAACCCGGGGGAAAACCCGGGGAAAAAACGGCGGGAAAAGACGGCGGGAGAGGGACAACAGAGCACAGGGGTACAGAAAGCAAAACACAGGGGCACAGAATGAAAAAACAAAGTGTCACAGAAGCCAAGCGCAGGGGTACAGAAAAAAGGGAGCGAGTAGTCAGGCGGCAGAAGCGGCAACGGAGGTTCAACCCACAGGGGGCTGTGTGGCAGATGGGGGGAGCGACCTGCCTGGTGACAGGGTCAAAGGTCGGTATGGAAGATAAGATTAAAACATTTTGTGAGCATCAGGGTGTGTGTGTTTTTGTTGTCTGTAACCACAGATTAGAAAGTATCTAAATTGTAAAAAGTAGCTAAATTGAATAATAAGGAAGTAGAGTAAAATGTAAATACAGACCTGTGGTCGAAAATGGCATTCCACAACTCACATTCTAGAGACTGACCAGCCAGTTGTGCGTTAGATATTCTGATAAGTAGGGGAGGCCTTGAAAACTCAGCGATTGTAATAGTAATATTGCATATTGATATGATACACACTACAGACCAAATATTACCTACTTCTAGAGTATGCGTTGTAGGTGCAAGTGCTTAATTTGTAAAATAACAGGTGCCAGAGTCTAAACTTTTTCTCACAAGTCCCCAGACAGCGATGATGAATGTCAGGATTGCCAAATACCAATGCTGCATAGTTTCAGTTCCACCTTGCACTTCCAGCCCCTTTATTTCACTCTTGCAAGTTTATTTTGAATCTCTGTTTCCCCACTTTGACAATGTTTTTCCGTCTTTCTCTCTCCTCCTTCTCTCCTTTTGTGATTGTCTCCCTATGTTATTCTGAGTCACATTCTGGTGAGGAAAAGTAAGTGACGCTCCCCAAAAATGAGTGCCAGTGGGCGGCACCTGCAACCACTAGCTCAAAATAATCACTGCATGAACCTCAAAAGAATGAACGAGTGGGCTTTAGATCGATTTGAACCTGTGACCTTTGAGAGAGCGTAGTTTAAATAATACATATTGAAATGCTCATATTAATGCTTAACGATGTTGCATAGAAAACGACAATAATAGTGATTTTGCTTAAACGCGCACTTGAATTATGACTATAATATGTGTGGCCACCAATGTATACGCAAACTAATAAATAGAATTGTTAATGATATGGTTAATCAAGTTATATTAACGATTACGATATTGCATTTATATTGAAAACCTTATAGGCCTTAAGTTAGCGTGAGCTGTGGGTTTTAGCTGCCTGGCTCTCATATTAAAAGCATTTTTCTGTTTTCCAGTGTGCTGACTCTCAAAGGGTCATGACCCTGCAAATGTTCTTTATCTTCAACTTGGAAGATGATTGTATCAATACAATTCTGTTCTCATCCACATGCTTTCTGTTTTAGTGTAAGTTTTGTATACAAAATTGAAACAAATGTAGATTAATGTAATGTACAAGGACGTTTAAACCGTGGACAAAGGAACTCATGACCCGAGAAGACGTGCCAAACTGTGAAGTAACCTCCGGATGTGCCACCTCCGAAGACGTCAATTATGAAGACCAATCAAAGTGTTGTGAATAAATGTGGGGTGACAATTAGGATTACCTAATGTATAATTTGATAGGTTAAAGATAGCGAGGTATAGCAAAAGTCCAATAGAATTTTGGGGGAAGGTATTACGAAAAAGGGATAAAAACCCATGCCACAGAAGGGTCAGAAGAACTAGGTAGGGAATGCTATTGATTTTATCCAGAAACTCTGGGGGGCATTACAACATTGGCGGTAAAAGCCGCTTACCGCCGTGCAGAAGACCACCAAAACCCTGCCGCGGAATTCTGCCACAGCTATTATGACACACATCTCGGAATCCGCCGAAATTCAGACACCCACACAAGTCCGCCACACCAAAGGTCAGTGATAAACTGGTGAAAACAATTCCTCCACCGCCACGCCAACAGAAACACGCCCATGCTATCACGACCAACGAATCCACGCGGCGGTCTTTCAAACGCGGTATTCCATTGGCGGTACACACCGCCGCGCTCAAAATACACACGCATCTCCAAAACACCGCCACATTGGACAATTCCAAATACACACACCTGATACACATACAAACACCACTCCCACACACCCAATACAATATAAAACACACACCCACATAACCCACAAACCCCTACGACCACAATTCACGGACGAAGGCCAGATAGACAGAGAGCACAGCAACTGAGAACCCCACCACACAGAGGCACACAACACCATCACCCATACAACATTACACACACAAAACACCACACACCACTACACATCAACACACACATCAACACTTACAGCACCCCACACATCACCCAACCACCCCATGTCATGCCAAAGACACCCCCGGTTTTCCGAGGAGGAGCTCCGGGTCATGGTGGAGGAAATCCTACGGGTAGAGCCACAGCTATTTGGCTCACAGGTGCAGCACACATCCATAGCCAGGAAGATGGAGCTATGGCGCAGAATAGTGGACAGGGTCAACGCTGTGGGACAGCATCCAAGAAATCAGGAGGACATCAGGAAGAGGTGGAACGACCTACGGGGGTTTGCACCATTCAGTGGTCTCCAGGCACAACATCGCGGTACAGCGGACTGGCGACGGACCCCCACCTCCTCCCCCACAACTAACAACATGGGAGGAGCAAGTCTTGACCATCATGCATCCAGAGGGCCTCGGAGGAGTCGGTGGAGGAATGGACACTGGTAAGTCACATCTCAACTATCATATCCCCCACCCTACCTGCTTGCTATCACACACCCCCACCCTCCCCTAACACTCAAACTCCTCACTAATGTCCTAATAACACAAACCACTCATCCCAACACCAAGCCCTGCATGACACAACTAAGCATGGTCACCCCTCACCAAAGCATGCTCACTGCACATACCCATAACAACCCCCTAACCATCATCACACAAACCCACACACAGGAATGCTTGCACTGGGGTACACAAACCCACCCATTGCACACCATCACACACACACATGCAATAATCATGCTCTTATATCCCTGCAGGACCACTAAGGAACGTCACCACACCGGAGGGTCCAGACAACTCCACTCCACCCACAGAAGAGGCCCACAGTGACGACAGCAGCTCTGCCCTACTGGATCCTGATGACCAGCCCGGACCATTGTGGGCCTCGGGATAGTCGGTTCTCCTTGCACAGGCACAGCCCAACACTGACCTTCCACCCTCTGGTAACACCAACACAGCACCCACCCAGCGGGCCCATACCTCCGTACCCAGGACATGTCAATCAGCGGTGTGTCCACCACTACAGGGAACCCAGGATAACCCACCACCCCAACAACAACTGGGACCTGGGGGCAGTGGTAGTGGGCACACGGTCCAGGGGACGGAGGCACAGGAACACCGGGGAACTGGGAGGGCTGCTGTGCGACAGGGGGCGGACAGGCCAAGGGAACCCACTCTCCACGAGGCCCTATCCTCCATCATGGGAGCATACCACCACTCCCAGGAGACGATGGCAATGGTCCTGGCCAAGTTTCAGGAGACCCAGCGCCTGCAGGAGGAGCAGTATTTGGGGTTCAGGGAGGAGCTCAGAACCATCAGCTCCGCCCTGGGCACCATCGTAGGGGTGCTGAAGGACATACAAAAGACCATGAGGGACACCGTGGCACTCCAAGGGGCCCCTGACACTAGCCTGAACGATGAACTGCCCACCACCTCCGCCGGCGCTAATGGACAGGACGCCCCGCCACAGGACCACCACACCAGCACCCCAACCCCTGCAGACAGACAACCACCACGCAAGCGGTCCCTGAGATCCAGGAACAGGACAGAGCAAGATGGCAAGACCCCCGCCAGGAAATGAGACCACCCTGATTGTCCTCCCACTGTCCCACTTTGTTACCCTGTCCATTTTTAAACTGCCCCAGCTCCACTTCCTATGCCCATATGGGCAGTGCACCTGTGTGACCAATGGACTGGACTCTGCAATGGACATTCCTACACCGTCCCGCATCACCATATTACAACCCCCCTCCATTTTTGAGCACTTAAATAAACACCCTTGAACCACAAAACAATCTGGAGTCAGTGTGTGCTTTGGTAAATTTGTATTATCAATGACAGTGTCAAAATGCGTTTCCAATTGAAAAGCCAACATACCTATGTCACACATCACAAGTCCTTGAAGGATGCAAGCAACAACACCTGTGAAACCGTAATGGAAAGGTACAACTCAGTGACCAAATACTGCTATGAAATGACAGACAGGATAGAGGTAGAAGTGTGAAAGTGAATGTAATGGTAAAAAGAAAACTGTTCTCACCTGTGTGTCACTGGAAATATTGCTGTATGACTGACTCCCTGTTGTCTATGTCTTCTTCCTCAGCTTCTTCCTCATCACTGTCCACAGGCTCCACAGGGTCCACAGCTGCCACAACATCGCCATCTGGACCATCCTCCTGCAGAAAAGGCACCTGGCGTCGCAAAGCAAGATTGTGAAGCATCGGGCAGGCGATGATGATCTGGCACACATTCTTCGGTGAGTAGAATAAGGAACCACCTGTCATATGGAGGCACCTGAACCTGGTCTTCAGGAGGCCGAAGGTGCGTTCGATCACCCTCCTAGTCCGCCCATGGGCCTCATTGTAGCGTTCCTCTGCCCTGGTCCTGGGATTCCTCACTGGGGTCAATAGCCAGGACAGGTTGGGGTAACCAGAGTCCCCTAATAGCCAGACACGGTGCCTCTGGAGTTGACCCATCATATAAGGGATGCTGCTATTGCGCAGGATGTAGGCGTCATGCACTGAGCCAGGGAACATAGCATTTACCTGCGAGATGTACTGGTCTGCCAAACATACCATCTGTACATTCATGGAATGATAACTCTTCCTGTTCCTGTACACCTGTTCACTCCTGTGGGGGGGGGGGGGGCAGAGCTACATGGGTCCCATCAATAGCACCTATGATGTTGGGGATATGTCCAAGGGCATAGAAGTCACCTTTCACTGTAGCCAAATCCTCCACCTGAGGGAAAACGATGTCGCTCCTTACGTGTTTCAGCAGGGCAGCCAACACTCTGGACAACATGTTGGAAAACATAGGCTGGGACATCCCTGATGCCATGGCCACTGTTGTCTGAAAAGACCCACTTGCAAGGAAATGGAGCACTGACAGCACCTGCACGTCAGGGGGGATTCCAGTGGGATGGCGGATTGGTGACATCAGGTCAGGATCCAACTGGGTACATAGTTCGTGGATAGTGGCACGGTCAAACCTGTAGGTGATGATTAAATGTAGCTCCTCCATTGTCAACAGGTCTACCAGCGGTCGGTACACCGGAGGATTCCGCCATCTTCTCAAATGTCCCAGCTGACGGTGCCTAGGAAGGACAATAGCGACCACAGAGTCAACAAAATCCCAGGTATGTACCCACAGATACACAGAACACGACACCAAAGACAAAACTCTTCCTGTATGTGTGTCGAGTGTAGGCCTAGGTATGTGTGACACAGTAGTAAATGAAGCCATGTGGGCCCTTGAAATAGCGGCTGCCTGACCTCTAAACTGGGACAATGGGATGTGAGGTATCTGCGCTGGCATTGTACACCGTCGCGGTAGGCGGTCGTAGACCGCAGCGCAATGCTGCATTGGTTAACATTGGACTCTATGGGTCCCAGGAGCCAATGATGAAGTGCGCCGGCGGTGATGACACGCACCGCCGCAGACGTCACCCCCATTTTCTATCTGTTCAATCACTCGATACATGATCTTCGACAGGAGAGGACCTACACTGCAAGTGCTGCTGTGACCTCAGTCTGGAAGAGACAATGGCTGCTGCATCTGGGGAAAGGGCCCCTGCCTTCACTGCTCAGGAGTTGGAGAAGCTAGTAGACGGGGTCCTCCCCCAGTACACGCTACTCTACGGTCCTCCAGACCAACAGGTAAGTACACAGGGAGCACGTTGTATGGGCTATGCCTGGGTAGAGAGGGCTGGATGTAAGAGGGAAGGGGGCAGAGTTCAGGGAACATGAATGAGTGTGAATGCATGTGCCACATGGCAAGGGCAGGGATGTGGGCCACTCACTTCGACGGTGCAGTTGGTAATGACTTCTCTTCTTCCCCTGTGCATGTCATGTAGGTCAGCGCCCACCAGAAGAAGGACATTTGGCGTGACATCGCCAAGGACGTCCGGACCCTGGGGGTCCACCAGAGACGGGGCACCCACTGCCGGAAAAGATGGGAGGACATTCGCGGCTGGAGCAAGAAGACGGCAGAGGCTCAGCTGGGGATGACCTCCCAACGTGGAGGGGTGCCCGTCGCCCCTGACCCCCCTGATGTTCCGGATCCTGGCGGTGGCCTACCCGGAGTTGGATGGGCGCTTGAGGGCATCACAGCAGACACAAGGGGGTGAGTGCACCCTCATTCTGGGGACTTTGGCGCAGTTGAGGGGTCTGGGTGTGGGAGGAGGGCTGTGGGTTTCCCTAGGCCAGGGCGACTTCCATAGGCTAGGCCCCTCCGTAATGCAGGCCATGTGCCACTGCACCCCACCTCAGTAGAGTGCCAAGTACAGGTATACATGCCCCTGTGGCATCCATGTGTGCAGATGTCCACCATAGGGATGTAGGCCATATCCCAGGAATTGCATATGTAGAGGCCAAGAGCACGGCGTAGTGCAGGGGGCTGCTGTGTCTGTATTGTCCGCCAACAGTAGCGGTAAGCCATGCACTCAACCTGTCTTTCTTCTGTCATCCCCCCTTTTTCTGCTCTCCCTGTTCTTTTGTGCATCAGCATCATCAGGCGGAGGTACAGTGGCACCGGAGCACGAGGGAGCTGCATCCCACATGGCCATGGAGGGCCACACCACGGACTCTGATTGCACCAGTGGGACGGAGGGCGAGGGGAGCCACACGTCGGTCACCGGATCACCAACCAGCGACACGGACTCGTCCGCCGATGGGAGCTCCCCTCCCCTACCAGCACCGCCCTCCCAGCAGCCCCTCAGCGTTCGCCCCGTGCCCGCTCACCCAGGAGGGTGGGCATCACCTTCGCCGCAGGCACCTCAGGCTCTGCCCCTGTCACCCCTGCTGCCCTCAGTGAGGAGGCCATTAACCTCCTCAGGTCACTCACTGTTGGGCAGTCTACCATTGTGAATGCCATCCAGGGTGTAGAAAGGGAGTTGCAACACACTAATGCATTCCTGGAGGGCATTCATTCTGGTCAGGCTGCCCATCATCGAACCCTGCAATCTCTGGCCTCAGTCCCTGTGTCTAGCCTCCCCCCTCTAACTTCCTCCACCCAGACCCAATCCCCTGTACCCCAGCCTATCCCAAGCACACCATCAGACAAGCATGCATACACCTCAACACACAAAAGTAGCTCAGGCAAACATAGGCACCACACATCCCACAGGCACTCACACAAGCATCACCCACATACAGACACAGCAACATCCACTGCCTCCACTGTGTCCCCCTCCTCGTCGTCTCCCTCCTCCCTCCCAGTGTCATCTACACTCTCACCTGCATGCAGTACATCTACAACCACTAGGACTCGCACCAGAACACCCAGCACCACACCCCGCTCACCTGCACTCACCACCCCCACTACCATTTACACATCCCCTGTGTCCTCTCCCAGTGTGTCTGTGATGCCCCCTCCCAAAGTACACAAACGCGGGCACCCACACACCCAACATCCATCCACCTCACAACAGCCTCCAGTACCTGCACCTGCACCGAAAACACCTAAAGTGACACCTCCTACAACCACCTCCTCTTCCTCCACTCCCAGACCCCCTCCAGCTACCCATCCCAGTGTTCGTCAGAAACTCTCCCTCAGCAACGTTGACCTCTTTGCCCCCACCCCCACCCCTCCAATTCATAAGTCCCGTAGTAGCGCCAAAAAGACTCCAGTACCAGTGGTGCGTGTTACAGGTGTGTGGAGTGCACCGGCCACCAGGGCAGGCAGTGTGACACGGAGCCAAAGCACTGCCAGTCCACCCCCTGTAAAGCATCTCAAGTTGGAAAGTGGCCGACGGGACAGGGTGAAGACTCCTGGCAGCAAAACTGCTCACAAGGGTCCCAGGGGGATTGCAGAGTCAGCTGTGACTCCTCCAAAGGTTGTGAAGTGCCAGAAGAAGTCTGCACAGTCTGGTAAGAGCAGCACAGCGGAGTGGGCGCCATCCTCCCTGTCGGCCGGGACGCCACCGCCAGCACCGTCGTCACTGGTCAGGAGACCACCGCCGGAGTCATTGCCCAGGACGGCAGGAGTATCGTCACTGGTCAGGAGACCACCGCCGGAGTTATTGCCCAGGACGGCAGGAGTATTGTCACTGGTCAGGAGACCACCGCCGGAGTCAGTGCCCAGGAGGGCAGCAGTATCGTCACTGGTCAGGGGACCACCGCCGGAGTCAGTGCCCAGGAGGGCAGGAGTATTGTCACTGGTGAGGAGACCACCGCAGGAGTCAGTGCCCAGGAGGGCAGCAGTATCGTCACTGGTCAGGGGACCACAGCCGGAGTCAGTGCCCAGGAGGGCAGGATTATCGTCACTGGTCAGGAGACCACCGCCGGAGTCAGTGCCCAGGAGGGCAGCAGTATCGTCACTGGTCAGGGGACCACCGCCGGAGTCAGTGCCCAGGAGGGCAGCAGTATCGTCACTGGTCAGGGGACCACCGCCGGAGTCAGTGCCCAGGAGGGCAGGAGTATCGTCACTGGTCAGGAGACCACCGCCAGAGTCATTGCCCAGGAGGGCAGGAGTATCGTCACTGGTCAGGGGACCACCGCCGGAGTCAGTGCCCAGGAGGGCCCCGGCTGCCACAGCCCCGCTGGGCAATGAGGGACCGTCATGCCACACACCAATGCACAGGTTAGAGACCGCCATGGCAAAGCAGTGCTGAACAAGGAAATCACCGCCATGGTGAAGACCGCTGAACAGGCAAAGCACCGCTGAACAGGGCAGAGCACCGCTGAACAGGTCAGAGACCGCCATGGCAAAGCACCTCTGAACAAGGAAATCACCGCCATGGTGAAGACCGCTGAACAGGGCAAAGCACCGCTGAACAGGGCAAAGCACCACTGAATAGGTCAGAGACCGCCATGGCAAAGCACCTCTGAACAAGGAATTCCCCGCCATGGTGAAGACCGCTGAACAGGGCAAAGCACCGCTGAACAGGGCAGAGCACCGCTGAAGAAGGAAAACACCGCCACATCAAGCATCGTTATCCCATGTACAGCTGGGACAGTGACGGAACAGGAACTGTCATGGGGAGCATAATGCAGTCTGGGCACCATTCCCCCTCCAGAACCAGTGGAGACATGCATCCACTCCGTCTGTCCTTAACAGGATGAAGCACTCTGGGCACCAGTCCCCCTCCATAACCAGTGGAGACTATTATCCACTTGAGAGACTGTGGCTTTGCACTCCCCAGGATGGAACAGTGGGCAAACCACCCACTGTAGAGACTTGAGAGACTGTGGCTTTGCACTCCCCAGGATGGAGCAGTGGGCAAACCAACCACCGTAGAGACTTGAGAGACTGTGGCTTTGCACTCCCCAGGATGGAACAGTGGGCATACCACCTACTGTAGAGACTTGAGAGACTGTGGCTTTGCACTCCCCAGGATGGAACAGTGGGCAAACCAACCACTGTAGAGACTTGAGAGACTGTGGCTTTGCACTCCCCAGGATACATCAATGGGCATGGAGCCCCGTCGTGGATCTGGCGTGGTGCTGTAATCCGGCTGAGGTGCCCCCCTCTTCCCCTGAGGTGCCTGTTGTATTTCTATCTGATGCCCCTGCAGTGTTCTCTCCGTTTGTGGACAGGTATCTAGTGTGGGCCTCGCCCATGCATTTTTGGCCCAGTGGTGCACGGACATTGATATGTGCATACCTGCACTACTTCTCGTAATGTATATACTTTTGAATGTGTATATATATCTGTATATATTTGGTAACTGTATTTTGATACATTACAATTTTTGAACTGATTTCCTTTTGTCTTTGCATTCTTCCGGGGGGGGTTTGTGGGTTGTTACTGTGATGTTTGGAAATGCATTGGTGTGTGTGTTGTAATGTGCGAGGGTGAGGGTGGGGGTGGGAGTGTTGCGTGTTTGTCCCCCTGACTTTTGCCTCCCCCCTCCCCTATGTCGTAGGTGCAGTACTCACCGTTGTCTTCGCCGCCGCCGTTGCTTGTGTTCGTAAATGAGCAGGAAGACAAGGGCAGGGAGGATTTGTAATTCCGGCTCCATGGTGTCCTCCTTCCTCGTGGGATGTGTAGAAGGTGAGCGTTTTCCCATTGCAAAAGCTGTTTCCACCGTGTTTTTATCCACGGTGAATCCGCCCCGGAAAAGGTGGAGGATTGGCGGGTTGTGATACTGTGGTCGGTACATTGTCTCCTACCTGTCTGTTGGCGGTGACCTCCATGCTGCTTGTCTGTACCGCCGTGGCATTCGGAGTGTTAAAGTGGCTGTCTATGTTGGCGGTTTCCGCCACGGTCATAATTCCCTTTTTTTGTCCGGCGGCCTGTTTGTGGTATTACCGCACCTTTAACACCGTCCGCCAGGATTGTAATGACCCCCTCTGTCACTCTGTTCGATGACTTTGCGACTTATTAAAACCATCCTCACCCATAGACTGCCCCTCTATGCTTCTCCTCCTTATGAGGGAAGTGTTCCCTGTCCTTTAGATAAAGTTTAGACTGATGGCGTTTCGACTGATGTCTGAAGACGAAGACTGATCCTGTGTGCTGACCTGATCCTTGGAGGGTAATTATGACAATGCAATTTGTAATTTGTCTGTTTGCTTTTTCTTTCTAGGTACCAACTGCTCATTTTGATAGAGACCATAGTTAGATGTTTTCTAAATTGGTGTTCTAAATTGTTTTCGCATGAAGCCCAACATGCTGATGCTAATCTGTGGTTAGGACAGTAGTTCATTTAGACTGACGCAAAAAGACAAATGACTGACATTACGCTACGCTGAACTGAGACGTATATGACATTTGCTGTATTCTGATCTATGTTCACGCCGTGCTATGTTCTTATGTTTGTGATTCTTGCATTAATGAAATCTTATCACAGTTGCCATATTGTGACTATGCTCTTATGCTTCCTGGTATTAAGATTAACTCTTTTGCTCGTAGAATGTAATTAATAGGGAATAAAATTAATAAAATTCTATCAAAGGTGTGGTTATTCATGGCTGAAAGGTCATGGTTGCGCCGACAATTTGATTAATGTCTCCATCCAAAGTAAAGTGCATTATGGTGGTAAATATTGATGACATTATTGATATATTGCTTGACATATTGATCAGTTATCTCGTCCTACGGTGTCTCTCCACTGGGTCACAAGATTAATTGGCCTAAAGCGAGTCCTAATGTGTAATAAGTTAACATAAAAGGACGTGTTAACAGTTCTGGTAGCAGAGCAATGGTTTTGGCCCTTGGGGACCCTAGGACGGAGAATCATTGTTTAATTTGTTTTTCTGTGATAATGCAAATTGGAGGTATGATGGGTTTCTAAGTTCACCATGACTTTCCCGGGATCTCGGAGCCTGCCTAAGTGAGTTGGGGATGTTCTTGGTGCCATAATGTGTGTGGTTTAGGGTTCTTGCACTTGCTTAGCTTATGCCTTTTGCAGGTGATTTTGAAATGTGTGTGTATCTAGGACGAGTAAATGTTGTTTTAGTAGGAGTGGACGTACTCCGCAGTATGAGAGTAGGGAAGTTGGCGTACTTCACATGAGTGTGGCGCTTGGTGCTCAAAATTATTCACGTGGTTGATTGTTTTTGTACGGTCTAAGACTCCGAAGTATGTTGACAAGTGTAGGAGACACTTGGATTCAAGTTGTAATCTGTGCGGTTTAGTAGGTCAAGCAGGCGTGGTTGACAAGTCAAGTTTGAGTTGAAACGTATGTGTGAAACCTTCGATGGAGATTTGTCAAGTTCTGAAGTGCACTAGGACGAGCCATTGACAAGTCGAGAGTAGAATTTGCGGGTCGAATTCTGCTTGCGTATGCGGGAGCTGATAAGGAGAAAGTAGCGGCCGAGGCTTCAAGTAAAATCTCTGTAAAGTTCTGAAGCGAATGAGATACCCTTCCTGTAGTAAACCGGCAGATTTGTGTTGTCATTTAAGGTGCTCGCAACAGTTTGCATTAGTAGTGTGAATTCAGTGAGGAGCGGACGAGCCGCAAGACTTTGTCAGCTGCAGTGTGTGTGAGTATGACGTCAGTGGTGCCACACTGAGATAGGTCAGTTGTCGAGAGGGGTCGCACACAGATTGGCTGCTGTCCGTGAGCGGCAATAGGTTGAGAAAGGTGGGTGAAGAGTGTCCTGGGAACTAAGTCACTTCTGATTAAAATACAAATAAGAGAAAATTGCAAAATGAACTTTGTCAAGGCATTTAAGAGCGCTCTGAAAGGGGACGCATATATTATAGCAACCGATGGGGAGCCTACACCACCCGAGGGTACTCCAGCTTACCTAGTTATGGAAGAAAAGGGTGTTGCGCCTTGTTTATGGAGAAACAGTGGCACAAATTAACCGAGAAAGAGGGATGTCTAGCATTCCCAGAACATGGGACATTCAATCCGAAGGTGAAAGAAAACTTAAGGTGGATGTTAAGTACACAGAAACCACCTCCGAGGTCAGCTCAATATGAGGCTTTAGCGATTTGGGATTTGATGGCTCTTAAACATAGACAAGAAAGGTTTCAGAGAAGACTGAGAAGGGCAGAAAAATCTTATGCTGAGGCTAGATGGGAAAACGAGAGTAAAATGTGGAGAAGGGGAATTGTTGACGGACTAAAATTGTTCCCAGCAATAGCACAGGGAGAAGAAACACAGGGAAAGAAAGCCTCCTGTAAGACAGATAAAGACTTGAACAATTCTAAAGAAAATAAAAGACCTTGGAAAGAGGAAGATGATTCAGACGATGAGGAATTTATGGACAGATTATTACATGATCGCCCGCCACCTTATGCGGTGAGCGACAGTGCTCCAAGCACCAGCAAGGATCCTGGGAACCAGACGCAGGAAAAGGGAGTTGCTGATACGGTACAGACTAGTGATACGGTTTTGATACAGAATGGTCTCAGTGTACCCACTGCACCAGACATACCGATACAGTTGCAGCCTCCACCACAGATACAGAGAATCTACCCAGACGTTCCAGTACTTGAGACGACTACAAATCTGATAGTGCCGCCAGACCCGATATATACAAAATCAAAATTAGTGCAGATTGAGTCAACTCCGTAATTACTGTCTCAGCCACAGCCACAGCTGATACCGGGGTACAACCCAGTAGCCGGTCCGCCATTAGTACCTGTCCCGGGTACTTTGGAACAGACCTATGGAGTTACTGCTCCGATAAGTCTGGGACCAGGTCAGACACCTGCCGCCATATCATTGCCGATTACTGTGGGTCCACCAGTGCCATTGTATGCCCAAGGCAAAACTGGCGTATGTGACCAGGGAGTAATGACTCAAGATGTGATAAGAGGAGGGTCTATGGGAACTCCCCAGATAATGGCCCCTGGAGAACAAGCAGTTGAAAAGCTGAGGTCTTTAATAGAACTTAGTCCAGTGGGAGCACCCATAGAAGCAATGCGTCAAGCAGGGCTAGGGGTTTTGACTCCGCAGAAAATGAGTATGAACACTTCACCATCACCAATGATACATGCAGGGAGCATCGCACTGCAGGGATTCACAGTTCAACAGCTGAACGAAAGGCTAGAAAAGACATATACTTCAAAAAAGGCCACAGTAACTACGGTCGTACCAGAAAAGGAAAGGCAAGATGAGTACCTAAATTTTGTAAGGTTAGGTGCAGAAGCTGCTGAACTAGTGGAAGGTACAATGGGGGTAAATAGTTTGGAGTCATACACAGAAGCAGAATTAAGATTCCTATGTCCTAAGATTACCAAAGAAGTAGGCAAGGTGCATCAGAGATTAGCGAACCTGGCAGATAAATACAATATTGATATTGGAAACACTAAGCACCTGAAAAGAAGTTACAAATTGGATTTTGACCCTAAAGACTTGGAGCACATGAGGTCTGCGGGAATGAAGGTACATTTGAAAGAATTGTTCCAAAGTGCACAAGTTTGGGGTGCGCTGGAAAAATGGGAAGGCAGGTGGGCAAAGAAGAGAGATAAGGAAAAGGGTGAAAGTCCAGGGTCCAATCAAGCCAAGGCCTCACCCGATCAGGAGTCAGTGAAAATATTACCCATGAGAGAAACAGCTGGTGGTGTCTTAGTTCATGTACCATGGTCCAAAGGAGACATCCTATCTTTTACTAATGATTATCCCAGATTGAGGGAGAAGCCGATCGAGTGGTACCAACAGACAGACAGGTTTGTGAAACTTGCAAAGTGTCTTTGGGAAGACTTGAATACCTTGTTTGAGATCATTGTTCCGCCTGATTTGTGGCTTGAGTGTAAGAGAGGAGTAGATTGGCCGACGGAGGAGCCGGCAAGGGATAAGGTGACCGGGGCACCGTCTGAAGAGGTGATGAAGTACTATCAAAAGGTGATTGCGTTTTTGAAACAGAAGGTGTCGCCGAAGGTGACTGATTGGCAGAAGATTGACCGGACCTCTCAAGAGGTTAAGGAGTCAATACATGCTTACTATGAGAGGTTGTTAAAGGCATTCAAACACTACAGTGGTACTGAGACTATTGAACCAAAAGACATGAAACACCTTGTGTTCAGATTCGTAGAAGGGCTGAGACCAGAAGTTAGCCAGATGATTAAGAATCATTTGATTTGTTGGCAAGCAAAGCCCATTGATGAAGTGTTGCAGTATGCGAAATACTGTAGTGATGAGATTGAGCTGAAGCAGAAAAAGCTGAAAGAGAAAGTGATGGTATTGCAGATAAGGGCTGCACAGGCAGGAATACAGGGAAATGGAGTTCAACAGATGATACAGCAGCAACCGCAAATGAATGGTGCGTTTCAGACACAGCCGAGAGGTCGCAGCCGAGGGTTTGTGAATCGCGGTCCAGACTTGAATACTGTTGTGGTTCAAAATGACATACAAGGGATGAAAAAGATGTCACCGTGTCACGCGTGCGGGAGCGTGTGGCACTGGAAACGGGAGTGCCCGAATATGGTGCAGGATGGTGTTGTTCAGCAAAGCGCTAATGTTGGTACATTGCAAAATGTAAGAGGCCCAAAAATAAGACATCAAAACCAGAATTTTCAGAACAATCTGGTGCAAATGCAAGGGGTACAGCCCATGCAGCAGATGCAAATGCTGCGTTTACAGCCAGTGCAAATGCAACCAGTACAACAGTAGGTTCCCATGGTACCTAGACAGCAAATGCAATTACCAATGGCTCCGATGGGACAGCAACAGGTGATACTTCCTCAACAGGTCACAGGCCAGGTAATGAGTCAAAATGGTACAGTACAACAGTTTCCATTGCGAGGTGAAAATGGTATGAATGGAGAATGGTCAGATGATAGTTCAGACAGCAAAGAGTGCAGGCTTGCAGCATCCTTAGAGGTGGATCAAAGGGGTCCATATGTGGAGGGCAAGGTGATGGGTTACAAAGTCTTGTTTCTGGTTCACACCGGAGCTACACGCTCTACAGTCAGGAGTGCAGAGGTTCCAAAACTACCACTTTCAGGGTGTACCATAAGGGTAGTCGGACTAGCAAACCAATATCTGACAAACCCGATTACAGATCCAGTGCAGGTTGAGATCGAAAACTTCCAGGGGCTACATAGGTTTGTAGTCTGTGATTCAAATCCGGTATCCCTAC
Organism: Pleurodeles waltl; assembly: GCF_031143425.1. Taxonomy (NCBI): domain Eukaryota; kingdom Metazoa; phylum Chordata; class Amphibia; order Caudata; family Salamandridae; genus Pleurodeles; species Pleurodeles waltl. Next base: position 676,879,500 of record NC_090450.1, on the reverse strand, counting down.
TGGGAAGGGACTTATTGTGCAAGACAAAATGCTCGATTAACTGTTCCAATGATGGAATCGAAGTGCAGACAAATAGTGACGATGAAGGAGATGAAGGTCTGTTTTCAGAAGAAGAGACAGGAACAACAAATGAGGATTACCCTTTAATTACCCTGTTCCCAATGCTTACCATGAACGACCTACCTGTTGAGCTACAAGGAACTATGACAGAGAAAGTGTGGGATCTGACAGGAAAGGAAGTGGGACTAATAAAAGGCGTAGAACCAGTTAGAGTCCAGGTAAAGCCGAATGCAGTGTTTCCTCAGGTACCACAATATCATATGGCACAAGATGTTCTTATTGAAGTCTCACAGATAATTGCAGATTTTCTGAGACAGGGAGTCCTGAAAGAGGTTTTGAGCAGTTGTTGTAACTCTCCCATAATGGGTTTAAAGAAGCCCTGTGGAAAGGTTCGAATTGTGCAGGATTTGAGAAAAATAAACGAGATTGTGGTAAAATGTTGCCCCGTAGTGCCCAATCCAGCAGTGATCATGTTTCAGGTTCCATGTGATGCTGAGTGGTTCACCGTTATAGATTTGTCACAAGCTTTCTTTTCGATACCTCTTCATGAGGACAGCCAATTTTTGTTCAGTTTCAAGTTCCTGGATAAGGTGTACAGTTGGTGCAGAATTGCACACGGGTTTTCGGAATCACCGTCCAATCTTTAACCAGATACTGAAAAAGGATTTGGAATCCTTAGTACTGCCTTTTAACTTGACACTAGTGCAGTACATTGATGATTTGCTGATTGCATCTAAAACTAGGGACAACTGTAAATACGATACCATTGCCTTGCTGAATCATTTGGGAAAGAACGGACACAAGGTGTCACCTAAGAAACTGCAATACTGTCAGAAAGAGGTGAAATATCTAGGGCATCTAATCGAAAAGGGGTCCAGAAGAATATCAAAAGAAAGAATAACAGCTATTTTACAAATGAACCCTCCAACGACAAAAAGAGATGTCAGGATGTTTTTGGGAATGGTGGGCTACTGTCGTCAGTGGATACCCAACTTCTCAATCATCTCGAAACCCTTAATAAGACTGACAGGAAAAGAAATCAAGGATGAGCTGTATACCATAGCTTTGTCCAAAGAGGAGCTTGAGTCGTTTATGGAATTGAGAGAATGCATGTGCAGGGCACCAGCGTTAGGCATGCCTGATTACACAAAGCCTTTTCTACTGTTTTGTCATGAACGTGATGCCTGTTCTTTGACTGTTTTGACACAGGTCCATGGAGGTGCAAATCGCCCGTAGCATATTCTTCAGCTACCTTGGACCCCGTCGCAGCAGCCTTACCGGGATGTTTGCACGCAGTTGCAGCAGTTGGTCAGAGCCTTACGCAGTGTGAAGGCATAGTCATGGGATACCCCCTAACAGTAATGGTTACGCATTCAGTTGACATTTTGTTGACTCGAACTAAAACTCAGAACATGACAAATGCTCGTCTCACTAAGTATGAGACAATCATATTAGGTTCACCAAATGTCTCGCTAAAACAATGCACTATATTGAACCCGGCAACTTTACTTCCTGTTGAGAACGCTGAAAATAACAACAAGGAAGAGTTTGAACATGACTGTCTTGAGGTAACCGAATAATGTACCAAACCACGTCCAGATATTCAGGACACACAGTTAAAAGAAAATGACTGTATCATGTGTGTCGATGGATCCTGTTTAAGAGATTCTGTTGGGACACTGAGAGCTGGATATGCTGTGTGTACCATAGCTGGCATCATTGAAGCTTCCTGGCTCGAGAGAGTGTTCTCCGCACAAGTGGCAGAATTAATTGCCCTTACCAAGGCATGCCACGCAGCTGTGAATCTGAGAGTCACTATTTATACTGACAGCAGATACGGATTTGGAATTGTACATGATTTTGGCCAACTATGGTCACAGAGGGGTTTCATGACCTATTCTGGTTCTCCTGTGAAAAATGGTGAACAAATAAAGGATTTTTTACATGCAATTCAGTTACCTCTTGAATTGCCATGGTGAAATGCAATGCTAATGTTAAGTCGCAAGACTTTGTGTCCATGGGAAACGGTTATGCAGATCAAGTTGCAAGGTTTTGCACATTGAACTGTATATCATTCAAGGAACAATGGGAATTGTTACCGCAAACTGACAATGGCACATGTTTGAACCTTGCATTAAGGGTGGTCGATACCCTAGATGAGTTAAAAACCTTACAAGGTCGTGCTAGCAAAGAGGAAAAACGTTCCTGGCAAAGAATGCAATGTGTACAAAGAGCCGATGATTTGTGGGTCTCAGAGGAAGGAAAATTAGTCCTGCCAAACAGACTTCTGTCTCAGTTTGCCAGGCTGTATCATGGACAGGCTCCTCTTGGGAGGGATGCAATGATCAGATCATTTAAAATCGACTGGTTCAACCCAAGATTCAGACATGCTGCCGAGGTTATTTGTCACAGGTGCATCATCTGTCAACAGATGAATGCCGGGAAAGGGACGGTGGTAACCTTGAGCCACATTGGGAGAGCTGGCGGTCCATTCAGCAAAATGCTAATGGACTTCATCAAAATGCCTGTTTGTGGAGGATTGAAGTATGTGTTGGTGATTGTGTGTGTTTTCAGTCACTGGATTGAGGCCTACCACACACGTAGAAATGACAGTCTTACAGTTGCAAAGCTGCTGCTTAGGGAATTAATACCAAGGTTCGGGTTTCCGGTCTCTATAGAGTCAGATAGGGGCAGACATTTCAACAATGAGGTGATTAAACTCTTGTGTGCCGCACTCGACATCGAACAGAAGCTGCATTGTAGCTACCGCCCGAAGCATCAGGACTGGTAGAGCAAATAAATGGTACTCTGAAATCGAGAATGGCAAAAATGTGAGCAGCTACCAATATGAAATGGCCAGATGCATTGCCCTTAGTGTCGATGTCGATGAGAAACACCCCTGATAAGAAGACAGGACTATCACCCCATGAGATACTCATGGGCAGGGCTATGAGGTTGCCAGCAGTACCTGCAAATGCTCTAGTGAATATCACAGATGATTTGGTGTTGGACTACTGCAAAGGTTTGGCTGATGTGATTCGCTCTTTCTCTCACCAGGTAGAGGCTAACACATTGCCACCGACTGGAGATCCAGGTCACAGCCTACAGGCCGGTGACTGGGTGGTTGTCAAGAAGCACGTGAGAAAGTCGTGTCTGGAGCCACATTGGAAAGGTCCGTATCAAGTAATCCTGACAACCACTACTGCCGTGAAGTGTGCCGGAGTTCCAAACTGGATACATGCCAGTCACACAAAGAAGGTAACGTGTCCTGTTGACGAGGAACTTGAAGTTTCCGGCAGAACAGTTCCAGAAAGAGAAGTCTCAGAGTTAGAAAACAGTCAAGGAGGAACTGAGACTGCTGGAGGGCCCACTGAGAACAGCCTTGTCCCTCAAACAGTGAATGAGTTCGAGAGAGGTGACAGAGTGCCTATCTCAGTAGAGGCAGCAGGAGAACTAAGTCAAGGAGAGGTTCTCCCAGAAGTAGACAGATACGGGTTAGAACTTGAACCCGGTACAGATCCAGAAGAAGAAGAAGAAGAAGGAGAAATAATAGAAAAGGATCAGAGTGTGCCAGCATCTCCTGAACCAGCTGCAGGTCCATCAAGTGAAAACATCATATCACAAGAGGAGGGTGCTGTCCAGCGTTCTGAAAAGACACATCGAAAGAAGACGCATAAGGGTGATAACTGGCCAGAGAAACCACTCTCCAGGATAAGAGACACACCAAATGAAACAATAACAGAGGAGAACAATACATCCCAAGCGGAAGACCTAAGTGAAGGGGAACAGCAAGGTGAACGAAGACTAAAAAGAAAGAGAGTCGCAAACAGAAGATATACAGGTCCTGAATGGGCGTATTCTACAACATCTGAGTCGCAACAAGAATTCCTAGCATTCTGTTTTGACCAAGAAGTACCAGGCCAATACTACGGTACCTGAATAGATCAAAAGGAGAGAGACCTGGTTAAAATCGAAAAATTGAAAACTGAGATAAGAGACTTTACAAATTACCGAATGTGACTTTAGAACCGGATTGACTTTGAGAAACCTGATTATGACAAGCTGCTAGCCTGATCTGACAAAAAGGGGATCCTGGAGTGAGTGAAGACGCTGTAAATACACGCAGAGAACAAGAGAAAATCCTAAATCAATTCTCAAGTTGATTGTTAGTCTACTATCTGATTCTATATAGACATGGCTTATAATAGAGGTAGTAACAAGGGAAGTAAGGTGTGTGGTTGGTTAGGTCTTATAATAGGTATTGTGTGTGCAATAATAATTGTGGGAGAGATTGTGGGAATGCCATGGATAGAGAAAGAGACTATTAACGCTACTTCAAAACCTGAAGCTACAACACTAACACTGTGGGAAAGATTTGAGCAGGATGCAAGACACTTGCATGAGGGAACTAATTCAAAGGGGGAACTTTCTACTAATGTCTTCTATCGCTTGCTAAATGAGTATGTGGAGACCATGGATGCAAAAGACTGTTATGTGTGCACTAAAATTCCTTCATCTGTGCAGGAAAGAGATACCTACCATAGCCTTCCTCTAACCTACGAGATTAGCTGTAGTTTGCTACTAACAAGGTTCTGTAATCAAGAGCATGTGCAATACTTTTATTCAAATCAGGATGTTGTGTTTTCTTTTGTGCCTGTGATTGAATTCCTGAACAAACTAATGTAGGAAAGTACTATCTTGCCTGGCATGTTACCCCCATTTTTTCACTGTATATATGTTGTTTTAGTTGTATGTGTCACTGGGACCCTGCCAGCCAGGGCCCCAGTGCTCATAAGTGTGCCTGAATGTGTTACCTGTGTAGTGACTGTCTCACTGAGGCTCTGCTATCCAGAACCTCAGTGGTTATGCTCTCTCATTTCTTTCAAATTGTCACTAACAGGCTAGTGACCAATTTTACCAATTTACATTGGCTTACTGGAACACCCTTATAATTCCCTAGTATATGGTACTGAGGTACCCAGGGTATTGGGGTTCCAGGAGATCCCTATGGGCTGCAGCATTTCTTTTGCCACCCATAGGGAGCTCTGACAATTCTTACACAGGCCTGCCACTGCAGCCTGAGTGAAATAACGTCCACGTTATTTCACAGCCATTTACCACTGCACTTAAGTAACTTATAAGTCACCTATATGTCTAACCTTTACCTGGAAAAGGTTAGGTGCAAAGTTACTTGGGGGGTGATTCTGACCCCGGCGGTCAAGGACCGCCGGGGTCAGCGGGAGCACTGCCAACAGGCTGGCGGTGCCCCGCAGGGCATTCTGACCGCAGCGGTTTGGCCGCGGTCAGAAGAGGAAAACCGGGGGTCTCCCGCCGGTTTTCCGCTGCCCTACGGAATCCTCCATGGCAGCGCAGCTTGCTGCGCCGCCATGGGGATTCCGACACCCAATACCGCCATCCTGTTCCTGGCGGTTCGCCTGCCAGGAACAGGATGGCGGTATAGGGTGTCGTGGGGCCCCTGGGGGCCCCTGCAGTGCCCATGCCAATGGCATGGGCACTCCAGGGGCCCCCGTAAGAGGGCCCCACAAAGAATTTCAGTGTCTGCTTTGCAGACACTGAAATTCGCAACGGGTGCAACTGCACCCGTCGCACCTTCCCACTCCGCCGGCTCCATTCGGAGCCGGCTTCCTCGTGGGAAGGGGTTTCTCGCTGGGCTGGCGGGCGGCCTTCTGGCGGTCGCCCACCAGCCCAGTGGGAAAACCAGAATGGCCGGAGCGGCCATTTGGCGGTTCCCGCCAGGCGGGCGGCTACCGCAGCCCGCCAGCCTCAGAATGAGGCCCTTAGTGTGAGGGCACCCTGGCACTAGCCAAGGTGCCCCCACATTGTTCAGGGCAAATTCCCCGGACTTTGTGAGTGCGGGGACACCATTACACGCGTGCACTACATATAGGTCACTACCTATATGTAGCTTCACAATGGTAACTCCGAATATGGCCATGTAACATGTCTATGATCATGGAATTGCCCCCTTGACCGCCGGGGTCAGCGGGAGCACTGCCAACAGGCTGGCGGTGCCCCGCAGGGCATTCTGACCGCGGCGGTTTGGCCGCGGTCAGAAGAGGAAAACCGGCGGTCTCCCGCCGGTTTTCCGCTGCCCTACGGAATCCTCCATGGCAGCGCAGCTTGCTGCGCCGCCATGGGGATTCCGACACCCCATACCGCCAACCTGTTCCTGGCGGTTCGCCTGCCAGGAACAGGATGGCGGTATGGGGTGTCGTGGGGCCCCTGGGGGCCCCTGCAGTGCCCATGCCAATGGCATGGGCACTCCAGGGGCCCCCGTAAGAGGGCCCCACAAAGAATTTCAGTGTCTGCTTTGCAGACACTGAAATTCGCAACGGGTGCAACTGCACCCGTCGCACCTTCCCACTCCGCCGGCTCCATTCGGAGCCGGCTTCCTCGTGGGAAGGGGTTTCCCACTGGGCTGGCGGGCGGCCTTCTGGCGGTCGCCCACCAGCCCAGTGGGAAAACCAGAATGGCCGGAGCGGCCATTTGGCGGTTCCCGCCAGGCGGGCGGCTACCGCAGCCCGCCAGCCTCAGAATGAGGCCCTTAGTGTGAGGGCACCCTGGCACTAGCCAAGGTGCCCCCACATTGTTCAGGGCAAATTCCCCGGACTTTGTGAGTGCGGGGACACCATTACACGCGTGCACTACATATAGGTCACTACCTATATGTAGCTTCACAATGGTAACTCCGAATATGGCCATGTAACATGTCTATGATCATGGAATTGCCCCCTCTATGCCATCCTGGCATAGTTGGCACAATCCCATGATCCCAGTGGTCTGTAGCACAGACCCTGGTACTGCCAAACTGCCTTTTCAGGGGTTTCACTGCAGCTGCTGCTGCTGCCAACCCCTCAGACAGGTTTCTGCCCTCCTGGGGTCCAGCCAGGCTTGTCCCAGGATGGCAGAACAAAGGACTTCCTCTGAGAGAGGGTGTTACACCCTCTCCCTTTGGAAAATGGTGTGAAGGCAGGGGAGGAGTAGCCTCCCCCAGCCTCTGGAAATGCTTTCATGGGCACATTTGGTGCCCATTTCTGCATAAGCCAGTCTACACCGGTTCAGGGACCCCTTAGCCCTGCTCTGGCGCGAAACTGGACAAAGGAAAGGGGAGTGACCACTCCCCTGACCTGCACCTCCCCTGGGAGGTGCCCAGAGCTCCTCCAGTGTGCTCCAGACCTCTGCCATCTTGGAAACAGAGGTGCTGCTGGCACACTGGACTGCTCTGAGTGGCCAGGGCCAGCAGGTGACGTCAGAGACTCCTTCTGATAGGCTCCTTCAGGTGTTGCTAGCCTATCTTCTCTCCTAAGTAGCCAACCCCTCTTTTCTGGCTATTTAGGGTCTCTGCTTTGGGGATTTTCTTAGATAACGAATGCAAGAGCTCATCAGAGTTCCTCTGCATCTCTCTCTTCACCTTCTGCCAAGGAATCGACTGCTGACCACGCTGGAAGCCTGCAAAACTGCAACAAAGTAGCAAAGATGACTACTGCAACTCTGTAATGCTGATCCTGCCGCCTTCTCGACTGTTTTCCTGGTGGTGCATGCTGTGGGGGTAGTCTGCCTCCTCTCTGCACTAGAAGCTCCGAAGTAATCTCCCGTTGTTCGACGGAATCTTTCCCCTGCTACCGCAGGCACCAAAAAACTGCATCACCGGTCCCCTGGGTCTCCTCTGAGCACGACGAGCGAGGTCCCTTGAATCCAGCAACTGTGTCCAAGTGACTCCCACAGTCCAGTGACTCTTCAGTCCAAGTTTGGTGGAGGTAAGTCCTCGCCTCCCCACGCCAGACTGCATTGCTGGAAACCGCAACTTTTGCAGCTACTCCGGCCTCTGTGCACTTCCGGCGGAAATCCTTTGTGCACAGCCAAGCCTGGGTCCACGGAACTCTAACCTGCATTGCACGACTTTCTAAGTTGGTCTCCGGCGACGTGGGACTCCTTTGTGCAACTTCGGGTGAGCACCATGTCACGCATCTTCGTAGTGCCTGTTCCAGCACTTCTGCGGGTGCTGTCTGCTTCTGAGAGGGCTCCTTGTCTTGCTCGATGCCCCCTCTGTCCCCAGACGCAATTGGCGACATCCTGGTCCCTCCTGGGCCAGCACCCAAAAACCCTAACCGCACGATTTGCAGCTAGCAAGGCTTGTTGGCGGTCTTTCGGCGGGAAAACACTTCTGCACGACTCTCCACAGAGTGGGGGATCCATCCTCCGAAGGGGAAGTCTCTAGCCCTTGTCGTTCCTGCAGAATCCACAGCTTCTACTGTCCAGTAGCAGCTTCTTTGCACCCACAGCTGGCATTTCCTGGGCATCTGCCCATCTCCGACTTGCTTGTGACTTTTGGACTTGGTCCCCTTGTTCCACAGGTACCCTTGATTGAAAAACCATTGTTATTGCATTGCTGGTTTGTGTCTTTCCTGCAGAATTCCCCTATCACGACTTCTATGTCCTTTGGGGAACTTTAGTGCACTTTGCACTCACTTTTCAGGGTCTTGGGGTGGGCTATTTTTCTAACCATCACTGTTTTCTTACAGTCCCAGCGACCCTCTACAAGGTCACATAGGTTTGGGGTCCATTCGTGGTTCGCATTCCACTTTTGGAGTATATGGTTTGTGTTGCCCCTATCCCTATGTGTCTCCATTGCATCCTATTGTAACTATACATTGTTTGCACTGTTTTCTAATACTATACTGCATATTTTTGGTATTGTGTACATATATCTTGTGTATATTTGCTATCCTCATACTGAAGGTACACTCTGAGATACTTTGGCATATTGTCATAAAAATAAAGTACCTTTATTTTTAGTACATCTGTGTATTGTGTTTTCTTATGATATTTGCAAGTGACACTAGTGGTACTGTAGGAGCTTCACTCGTCTCCTAGTTCAGCCTAAGCTGCTCTGCTAAGCTACCATTATCTATCAGCATATGCTGCTAGACACCCTATACACTAATAAGGGATAACTGGGCCTGGTGCAAGGTGCAAGTACCGCTTGGTACTCACTACAAGCCAGTCCAGCCTCCTACATTGGTTGTGCAGCGGTGGGATAAGTGCTTTGAGACTACTTGCCACTCTTGTCATTGTACTTTTCATAAGAGAAAAATATACAAAACAAGTTCAGTGTGTGTACACATAGCTAAAAAGTTTAGAATTTCCTCTTTTCACTCTTTTCTAAGTGCTGAAAAGTACTTCTAAACTTGCTAAAAAGTTCTAAAAAGTTTTAAAAGTTTTTTTTTCTGTCTTTCTAAAAGTTCTGAAAAACTTTTTCTTAACTTTTTCTATCACTTAAACTCTTTCTAAAAATGTCTGGCACAGGCCAAAATGTTGATCTGTCCAAATTTGCATATGACCACCTTAGCTGGAAAGGAGCAAGGAGTCTCTGTGTAGAAAGAGGTTTGAGTGTAGGGAAGAATCCTTCCTTGGAATTATTGCTTAACATGCTTAGAGAACAAGATAAGGCCAAAAGGGCCCCATCTGTTGAAAAAGTAGCTAATGGTTCCCAATCTGATCCAGGGACTCCCCTAGGAAAAGATTCAGGAAAGAAAATTCCTAGCCTGCCCATTACTAGACAGTCTAGCATAGTTGGTACTGATGTGGAGTCACACCATACAGATGGTGGTATCTCGCATCATAGCAAGAGTATTCCTTCTCACCACAGTAGAAGTGATGTTTCTGTTAACCAAGCTGTTAGGGTGCCTTCTGTAAGGGACAGGTCTCCTTCTGTCCATTCTCACCACACTTCTGTTTCAAGGCATGTCCCTCCCACCCACCCTGATGACAGAATGTTAGAAAGGGAGCTCAATAGATTGAGAGTGGAACAAATCAGACTGAAGCTCAAGAAGCAACAGCTGGATTGGGATAGACAGACCTTAGAAGTAGAGAAGGAGCGACAGAAACTGGTTTTTGAAACCCATGGTTTCAGCAGCAGTATTCCCCATAGTCATCCTGCAAAAGAGCATGATTCCAGGAATCTGCACAAGATAGTTCCCCCTTATAAGGAGGGGGATGACATTAACAAGTGGTTTGCTGCACTTGAGAGGGCCTGTGCTGTACAGGATGTCCCTCAAAGGCAGTGGGCTGCTATCCTATGGCTATCATTTAGTGGAAAAGGTAGGGATAGGCTCCTTACTGTGAAAGAAAATGAAGCCAATGATTACAAAGTTCTTAAGAATGCACTCCTGGATGGTTATGGCTTAACCACTGAACAATACAGGATAAAGTTCAGAGAGACCAAAAAGGAGTCTTCACAAGACTGGGTTGATTTCATTGACCATTCAGTGAAGGCCTTGGAGGGGTGGTTACATTGCAGTAAAGTTACTGATTTTGAAAGCCTGTATAACTTGATCCTGAGAGAGCATATTCTTAATAATTGTGTGTCTGATTTGTTGCACCAGTACTTGGTGGACTCTGATCTGACCTCTCCCCAAGAATTGGGAAAGAAGGCAGACAAATGGGTCAGAACAAGGGTGAACAGAAAAGTTCATACAGGGGGTGACAAAGATGGCAATAAGAAGAAGGATGGTAAGTCTTCTGACAAGGGTGGGGACAAATCTAAAAATGAGTCTTCATCAGGCCCACAAAAACACTCTGGTGGTGGGTCCAAATCCTCTTCAAATCAAAACAAAGAAAAGAAACCATGGTGCTATTTATGTAAAATAAAAGGCCATTGGACAACAGATCCCAGTTGTCCAAAGAAAAGCACCAAGCCTCCTACCACTACAACCCCTACTGCTACACCTAGTGTCCCTACTAATAGCAGTGGTGGTGGGAGCAAACCTACTAATAGCCAATCTAAGGGAGTAGCTGGGCTCACCTTTGGTAACTTAGTTGGGGTTGGTCTTGTTAGGGAGACCACAGAGGCTGTGTTAGTCTCTGAGGGGGCTATTGATTTAGCCACCTTAGTTGCTTGTCCCCTTAATATGGATAAGTACAAGTAGCTACCCCTAATAAATGGTGTTAAGGTTCAGGCCTACAGGGACACAGGTGGCAGTGTCACAATGGTGATAGAGAAACTGGTCCACCCTGAACAACACCTACTTGGTCACCAGTACCAAGTAACCGATGCTCACAACAACACACTTAGCCACCCCATGGCTGTTGTAAATCTCAACTGGGGGGGGTTACTGGTCCAAAGAAAGTTGTGGTAGCCTCAGATTTACCTGTAGACTGTCTACTAGGAAATGATTTGGAGACATCAGCTTGGTCAGATGTGGAGTTGGAGGCACATGCAGCAATGCTGGGCATTCCAGGGCATATTTTTGCTTTAACCAGGGCTCAGGCCAAAAAGCAAAAAGGACAGGGAAACTTGGATCCTGGAACAATGGACCAAGTGCTCCCTAAAGCTAGGGCTAGTAGAAGTAAAGCACTACCTACTATCCCTCCCTCTACAGTGGATTCTTGTTCTGAGGAAGAAGAATTTCCACCCTGTGCAGAACCTACACCAGAGGAGCTGAAAGCAGACACTGCTGAGCTTTTGGGTGAAGGGAGGCCTGCCAGGGAGGAGCTGAGTGTGGCACAGCAGACCTGTCCCACACTAGAGGGTCTAAGACAGCAAGCTGTCAAACAAGCTAATGGGGATGACAGTGACTCTCACAGAGTTTACTGGGAGGACAACCTCTTGTACACTGAGTCAAGGGATCCTAAACCTGGAGCTGCCAGGAGATTCGTGATTCCTCAGGAGTACAGAAAGTTCCTCCTAACTCTTGCTCACGACATTCCCCTAGCTGGACATCTGGTGCAAATGAAAACTTGGGATAGGCTTGTTCCCTTGTTTCATTGGCCTAGAATGTCTGAGGACACAAAAGATTTTTGTAAGTCCTGTGAAACCTGTCAAGCCAGTGGCAAGACAGGTGGCACTCCAAAGGCACCCCTTATTCCACTGCCTGTGGTTGGGGTTCCCTTTGAAAGGGTAGGGGTTGACATAGTTGGCCCCCTTGACCTTCCTACTGCTTCAGGCAATAGATTTATCTTGGTGGTAGTGGACCATGCCACCAGATATCCTGAAGCAATTCCTCTAAGGACCACTACAGCTCCTGCAGTGGCAAAAGCCCTCCTGGGAATCTTTTCCAGGGTGGGCTTCCCAAAAGAGGTAGTTTCAGCCAGAGGAAGCAATTTCATGTCTGCTTACTTGAAGGCCATGTGGAAGGAGTGTGGGGTAACATACAAGTTCACCACACCCTATCATCCACAAACAAATGGACTGGTGGAGAGATTTAACAAAACTCTCAAAGGCATGATTATGGGTCTCCCTGAAAAACTCCGCAGGAGATGGGATATCCTGTTACCATGCCTCCTTTTTGCCTACAGGGAGGTACCCCAGAAAGGAGTGGGCTTCAGCCCCTTTGAACTCCTCTTTGGACACCCTGTTAGGGGTCCACTAACACTTGTCAAGGAGGGTTGGGAACAACCTTTAAAAGCTCCAAAACAAGATATTGTGGATTATGTACTTGGCCTCAGATCAAGGATGGCTGAGTACATGAAAAAGGCCAGTAAAAACCTTCAGGCCAGCCAAGAGCTCCAGAAGCAATGGCATGACCAGAAGGCTGTTTTGGTTCAGTACCAACCAGGGCAGAAAGTGTGGGTCTTGGAGCCTGTGGCCCCAAGAGCACTCCAAGATAAATGGAGTGGACCCCACACAATTGTTGAGAAAAAGGGTGAAGTCACCTATTTAGTTGACTTAGGCACTGCCAGGAGTCCCCTTAGGGTGCTCCATTTCAACCGCCTGAAACCCTACTATGACAGGGCTGATCTCACCCTGCTCATGGCAACTGATGAGGGACAGGAAGAAGACAGTGATCCTCTACCTGATCTCTTCTCTTCCACAGAACAAGATGCTCTAGTGGAAGGTGTAGTTTTGGCTGATTGTCTTACTGCTGAGCAGAAAGACCATTGCATAAATCTCCTGGGTCAGTTTTCTGAACTCTTCTCTACTGTGCCAGGCACCACTTCTTGGTGTGAGCACACTATAGATACTGGAGACAGCTTGCCTGTCAAAAGTAGGATCTATAGGCAGCCTGACCATGTCAGGGACTGCATAAAGCAAGAGGTGCAGAAAATGTTAGAACTGGGAGTGGTTGAACACTCTGAAAGTCCATGGGCTTCTCCTGTGGTACTTGTACCAAAACCTCATTCCAAAGATGGAAAGAAGGAAATGTGGTTTTGTGTAGACTACTGAGGTCTCAACCAGGTAACCAAAACTGATGCTCACCCTCTACCCAGGGCAGATGAGCTCATAGATACACTGGCATCTGCCAAGTATCTAAGCACTTTTGATTTGACTGCAGGGTATTGGCAGATCAAATTATCAGAAGATGCTAACCCTAAAACTGCATTTTCAACCATTGGAGGCCATTACCAGTTCACAGTGATGCCTTTTGGATTGAAAAATGCACCTGCCACTTTTCAGAGGTTGGTGAACACAGTCCTGCAAGGGCTGGAAGCTTTCAGTGCAGCATATTTGGACGATATAGCTGTCTTTAGCTCCAGCTGGAATGATCACCTGGTCCACCTATGGAAAGTGTTGGAGGCCCTGCAAAAGGCAGGCCTCACTATCAAGGCTTCAAAGTGCCAGATAGGGCAGGGTAAGGTGGTTTATCTGGGACACCTTGTTGGTGGGGAACAGATTGCACCACTACAGGGGAAAATCCAAACAATTATTGATTGGGTTCCCCCTACTACTCAGACTCAGGTGAGAGCCTTCCTAGGCCTCACTGGGTATTACAGGAGGTTCATTAAGAACTATGGCTCCATTGCAGCCCCTCCTAATGACCTCACATCCAAGAAAATGCCTAAAAAGGTATTATGGACAGCAAACTGTCAGAAAGCTTTTGAGGAGCTGAAGCAGGCCATGTGCTCTGCACCTGTCCTGAAAAGCCCTTGTTACTCTAAAAAATTCTATGTCCAAACTGATGCATCTGAATTAGGAGTAGGGGCAGTCCTATCACAACTTAATTCTGAGGGCCAGGATCAACCTGTTGCTTTTATTAGTAGGAGGTTGACCCCTAGAGAAAAGCGTTGGTCTGCCATTGAGAGGGAGGCCTTTGCTGTGGTCTGGGCACTGAAGAAGTTGAGGCCATACCTGTTTGGCACTCACTTCATTGTTCAGACAGACCACAAACCTCTACTTTGGCTAAAACAAATGAAAGGTGAAAATCCTAAATTGTTCAGGTGGTCCATATCCCTACAGGGAATGGACTATACAGTGGAACATAGACCTGGGAGTAGCCACTCCAATGCAGATGGACTCTCCAGATATTTCCACTTAGACAATGAAGACCCATCAGGGAATGACTAGTCTTATTGTCCTTCGTTTGGGGGGGGGGGTTGTGTAGGAAAGTACCATCTTGCCTGGCATGTTACCCCCATTTTTTCACTGTATATATGTTGTTTTAGTTGTATGTGTCACTGGGACCCTGCCAGCCAGGGCCCCAGTGCTCATAAGTGTGCCTGAATGTGTTACCTGTGTAGTGACTAACTGTCTCACTGAGGCTCTGCTATCCAGAACCTCAGTGGTTATGCTCTCTCATTTCTTTCAAATTGTCACTAACAGGCTAGTGACCAATTTTACCAATTTACATTGGCTTACTAGAACACCCTTGTAATTCCCTAGTATATGGTACTGAGGTACCCAGGGTATTGGGGTTCCAGGAGATCCCTATGGGCTGCAGCATTTCTTTTGCCACCCATAGGGAGCTCTGACAATTCTTACACAGGCCTGCCACTGCAGCCTGAGTGAAAGAACGTCCACGTTATTTCACAGCCATTTACCACTGCACTTAAGTAACTTATAAGTCACCTATATGTCTAACCTTTACCTGGTAAAGGTTAGGTGCAAAGTTACTTAGTGTGAGGGCACCCTGGCACTAGCCAAGGTGCCCCCACATTGTTCAGGGCAAATTCCCCGGACTTTGTGAGTGCGGGGACACCATTACACGCGTGCACTACATATAGGTCACTACCTATATGTAGCTTCACAATGGTAACTCCGAATATGGCCATGTAACATGTCTATGATCATGGAATCGCCCCCTCTATGCCATCCTGGCATAGTTGGCACAATCCCATGATCCCAGTGGTCTGTAGCACAGACCCTGGTACTGCCAAACTGCCTTTTCAGGGGTTTCACTGCAGCTGCTGCTGCTGCCAACCCCTCAGACAGGTTTCTGCCCTCCTGGGGTCCAGCCAGGCTTGTCCCAGGATGGCAGAACAAAGGACTTCCTCTGAGAGAGGGTGTTACACCCTCTCCCTTTGGAAAATGGTGTGAAGGCAGGGGAGGAGTAGCCTCCCCCAGCCTCTGGAAATGCTTTCATGGGCACATTTGGTGCCCATTTCTGCATAAGCCAGTCTACACCGGTTCAGGGACCCCTTACCCCTGCTCTGGGGCGAAACTGGACAAAGGAAAGGGGAGTGACCACTCCCCTGACCTGCACCTCCCCTGGGAGCTCCTCCCAGAGCCCAGAGCTCCTCCAGTGTGCTCCAGACCTCTGCCATCTTGGAAACAGAGGTGCTGCTGGCACACTGGACTGCTCAGAGTGACCAGGGCCAGCAGGTGACGACAGAGACTCCTTCTGATAGGCTCCTTCAGGTGTTGCTAGCCTATCTTCTCTCCTAAGTAGCCAAACCCTCTTTTCTGGCTATTTAGGGTCTCTGCTTTGGGGATTTCCTTAGATAACGAATGCAAGAGCTCATCAGAGTTCCTCTGCATCTCTCGCTTCACCTTCTGCCAAGGAATCGACTGCTGACCGCGCTGGAAGCCTGCAAAACTGCAACAAAGTAGCAAAGACGACTACTGCAACTCTGTAACGCTGATCCTGCCGCCTTCTCGACTGTTTTCCTGGTGGTGCATGCTGTGGGGGTAGTCTGCCTCCTCTCTGCACTAGAAGCTCCGAAGAAATCTCCCGTGGGACGACGGAATCTTCCCCCTGCTACCGCAGGCACCAAAGAACTGCATCACCGGTCCCTTGGGTCTCCTCTCAGCACGACGAGCGAGGTCCCTTGAATCCAGCAACTGTGTCCAAGTGACTCCCACAGTCCAGTGACTCTTCAGTCCAAGTTTGGTGGAGGTAAGTCCTTGCCTCCCCACGCCAGACTGCATTGCTGGGAACCGCGACTTTTGCAGCTACTCCGGCCTCTGTGCACTTCCGGCGGAAATCCTTTGTGCACAGCCAAGCCTGGGTCCACGGAACTCTAACCTGCATTGCACGACTTTCTAAGTTGGTCTCCGGCGACGTGGGACTCTTTTGTGCAACTTCGGGTGAGCACCGTGTCACGCATCTTCGTAGTGCCTGTTCCAGCACTTCTGCGGGTGCTGCCTGCTTTTGAGAGGACTCCTTGTCTTGCTCGACGCCCCCTCTGTACCCAGACGCAATTGGCAACATTCTGGTCCCTCCTGGGCCACAGCAGCACCCAAAAACCCTAACCGCACGATTTGCAGCTAGCAAGGCTTGTTGGCGGTCTTTCGGCGGGAAAACACTTCTGCACTACTCTCCACAGAGTGGGGGATCTATCCTCTAAAGGGGAAGTCTCTAGCCCTTGTCGTTCCTGCAGAATCCTCAGCTTCTACTGTCCAGTAGCAGCTTCTATGCACCCACAGCTGGCATTTCCTGGGCATCTGCCCATCTCCGACTTGCTTGTGACTTTTGGACTTGGTCCCCTTGTTCCACAGGTTCCCTCGACTGGAAATCCATCATTGTTGCATTGCTGGTTTGTGTCTTTCCTGCAGAATTCCCCTATCACGTCTTCTATGTCCTTTGGGGAACTTTAGTGCACTTTGCACTCACTTTTCAAGGTCTTGGGGTGGGCTATTTTTCTAACCCTCACTGTTTTCTTACAGTCCCAGTGACCCTCTACAAGGTCACATAGGTTTGGGGTCCATTCGTGGTTCGCATTCCACTTTTGGAGTATATGGTTTGTGTTGCCCCTATCCCTATGTGTCCCCATTGCATCCTATTGTAACTATACTTTGTTTGCACTGTTTTCTAATACTAGACTGCATATTTTTGGTATTGTGTACATATATCTTGTGTATATTTGCTATCCTCATACTGAGGGTACACTCTGAGATACTTTGGCATATTGTCATAAAAATAAAGTAACTTTATTTTTAGTACATCTGTGTATTGTGTTTTCTTATGACATTGTGCAAGTGACACTAGTGGTACTGTAGGAGCTTCACTCGTCTCCTAGTTCAGCCTAAGCTGCTCTGCTAAGCTACCATTATCTATCAGCCTATGCTGCTAGACACCCTATACACTAATAAGGGATAACTGGGCCTGGTGCAAGGTGCAAGTACCCCTTGGTACTCACTACAAGCCAGTCCAGCCTCCTACAACTAGCTAAAGAACATGATATAAAAATAGTTAGAGGTTTCTTTGAGCCGACGCTTACATTTGGAACTGCTTATGCACATCGCAATAATTTGACTTGCTTACTATCACCTGTAGAGAAAAGCTTTTTAGATCACACCGATGCTAGACGCAAAGCATTGAAGGAAATATTAGAAAAAGGGCTAGAGAAACGCACATATGCAAATGATTATGCTTATACTGCAATCAAGACACAAGGCAAGCTAGCTATAGATGCATTACATGTAGGTAGGCTTTGTATATATAGGCCAAAATCTGAACAGGACAATTTGTTTGTGGGAACGAGTGAATGCAGACATGTGTTTTTGTTTCAGATTAAATGGACATTTATGTTGAATGGACAGGATCCAGCGATCCCTGGGATCTATTACATTTGTGGGCTTAATGCTTATTACAGTCTCCCTAAGGGATGGTATGGGACATGTTATTTGGGAATAGTTTTCCCAAAGATTTACCAGATTGATGACTTGAAACAAATACCTAAAACGTCTGAATTACAACATGCTAGACAAAAACGAGAATCAGTGGCTGCTGTCATTGGTGATATATTTGGAGCTATAATCCCTTCAGTAGGGGTTATCTTGAATTCTATGAAGATTCAAAAGTTTTCTACTATCGTGGATAACATGTTGACAAATTTCACAGGGGCTATACTCCTGATGGATACTGAACTTGCTGCAGAAAGAGCTATGACTCTTCAAAATCGGCTTGCTTTAGACATTCTTTTAGCAGAGTGGAGGGGTCTGCAAGATGCTCAACGAGCGTCATTGTTGCTCATTCATTCCAGATAATAGTAAAAAGATTAGAGGTATGCTCACTAACCTAACTAGAGATAGTACAGATTTGAAAGATTTGAAGGAACCTGGAGTTTGGGAGAAATTTGGAAAAGGAATTGCCAGAGTAGGGAGCTGGTTTACCAATATTTGGAAAGGAGTACTTGCAAAAATGCTAATGGGTCTATTAATTGTTCTGTCCTGTCTATTAGAATTATGGGGAGCATGTAAAATCAATGACAAAATTAAGAAAAATTGGACTAAAAGAACCAGAGGAAATGAAGAAAGTGAAAGAGAGAAAATGTTGAATGAAATTTGGGAAAGTTCACATAAAGGGCAAGATGTTGAAATGCGCATTATGCGCAAAGTGAAAAATTAAAAGTGAAAGGTCAAAGGGAAAGGTTTGTGTGATGACGAGCGTCATCAGAGGAGGGACTGAGAAAGCGTAGTTTAAATAATACATATTGAAATGCTCATATTAATGCTTAGCGATGTTGCATAGAAAACGACAATAATAGTGATTTTGCTTAAAAGTGCACTTGAATTATGACTATAATATGTGTGGCCACCAATGTATACGCAAACTAATAAATAGAATTGTTAATGATATGGTTAATCAAGTTATATTAATGATTACGATATTGCATTTATATTGAAAACCTTATAGGCCTTAAGTTAGCATGAGCTGTGGGTTTTAGATGCCTGGCTCTCATATTAAAAGCATTTTTCTGTTTTCCAGTGTGCTGACTCGCAAAGGGCCATGACCCTGCAAATGTTCTTTTTCTTCAACTTGGAAGATGATTGTATCAATACAACTCTGTTCTGATCCGCATGCTTGCTGCTTTAGTATAAGTTTTAAATTCAAAATTGAAACAAATGTAGATTAATGTAATGTAAAAGGACGTTTAAACCATGGACAAAGGAACTCATGACCCGAGAAGACGTGCCAAGCTGTGAAGTAACCTCCGGATGTGCCACCTCCGAAGACGTCAATTATGAAGACCAATCAAAGTGTTGTGAATAAATGTGGGGTGACAATTAGGATTACCTAATGTATAATTTGATAGGTTAAAGATAGCGAGGTATAGCAAATGTCCAATAGAATTTTGGGGGAAGGTATTACGAAAAAGGGATAAAAACCCATGTCACAGAAGGGTCAGAAGAACTAGGTAGGGTATGCTATTGATTTTATCCAGAAACTCTGTCACTCTGTTCGATGACTTTGTGACTTATTAAAACCATCCTCACCCATAGACCTGCCCCTCCACATTTCTCCTCCTTATGAGGGAAGTGTTCCCTGTCCTTTAGATAAAGTTTAGACTGATGGCGTTTCGACTGATGTCCTGAAGACGAAGACTGATCCTGTGTGCTGACCTGATCCTTGGAGGGTAATTATGACAATGCAATTTGTAATTTGTCTGTTTGCTTTTTCACCAACTGCTCAACTTGATAGAGACCATAGTTAGATGTTTTCTAAATTGGTGTTCTAAATTGTTTTCGCATGAAGCCTAACATGCTGATGCTAATCTGTGGTTAGGACAGGAGTTCATTTAGACTGACGCAAATAGACAAATGACTGACATTACGCTATGCTGAACTGAGACGTATATGACATTTGCTGTATTCTGATCTATGTTCACGCCGTGCTATGTTCTTATGTTTGTGATTCTTGCATTAATGAAATCTTATCACAGTTGCCATATTGTGACTATGCCCTTATGCTTCCTGGTATTAAGATTAACTCCTTTGCTCGTAGAATGTAATTAATAGGGAATAAAATTCATAAAATTCTATCAAAGGTGTGGTTATTCATGGCTGAAAGGTCATGGTTGCGCCGACAATTTGATTAATGTCTCTATCCAAAGTAAAGTGCATTATGGTGGTAAATATTGATGACATTATTGATATATTGCTTGACATAT
Organism: Pleurodeles waltl; assembly: GCF_031143425.1. Lineage (NCBI taxonomy): Eukaryota > Metazoa > Chordata > Amphibia > Caudata > Salamandridae > Pleurodeles > Pleurodeles waltl. The sequence continues at coordinate 676,859,370 of NC_090450.1, read as the reverse complement.
TGATCAGTTATCTCGTCCTACGGTGTCTCTCCACTGGGTCACAAGATTAATTGGCCTAAAACGAGTCCTAATGTGTAATATATTAACATAGAAGGACGCGTTAACACCTTCAAGTCAGACAAACATCTCGGCGACAGCTCTCTTCCCACGCCGATGTCTCTCGGGGTCTAAAAAGTAGAGACTGGTTCTTGTTGATAGAAAGGGTATTGCAACAGCAGACACGTGGTCAATGATGTAGTCTGCCCACCTCTCCTAGATGGCATTGCTTACTTTCATCCCAGCCATGGATTGGCACAGTGCAGGACCCTGACCAGTGGAAGGGAAGCCATTCTTCTGACAACAGAGACCTGCCCCTTTATCAGGGCCATCTGGTGAAAGATGTCACAATATGTCACAAACCGCAAGCGGACATCATCCAACAATGGAACATTCTGAAATGTCTATTATCGATGATTATTAGCTATGCAGGACTGCTTAGAGAATTGTATTTGTGTCTGTTCACCGGGCAGTGCTTTTAATAGTGGTGAAGGCTTCACAAGAAATGCAAGTGAACAACAGATTAATTGGTTCTAACTCACGTGTTGCTCCTTTGATGTCTATTCCTGTGCGACACTGACAAGCAGAGAAACTAGGGACTCTATTCCAGAATGCTCATCATTGACGTCACAAGTACGGGACCATTCACTGGCAAAATAAAAAGCTTCATGGGCTAGGCGAGCCTTGTTCGTTGGACCCAGTACTGTCATGTTTTGGGGAAAAAATCGTGCATTTAGCTGACAGGTTAATTTGGACATTCCAGCTTCATTCCAGGACTTTCTCATTTAGGTAAAAGAAGTGCAAGTAGCATGGAGGTGTAGAAAAAACGTGAAGACACCATCCTCTGTGACTAGAAGCAGAAACGAGCACCTGCCTCTGCAAGGCCCCACAACAATTTGTTTACAACAACCTTTGATAATACCTGTCAGGGGAGTGGCATCGTTAGTTCATCTGGCAGCGTCCTGTTAAAAACAGCTTTCTGAATGCATTCTGCTGACCAAACAGTACGAATTCTGAAGGTATTCATCTAAAATGTTACCGCAGTCGGAATTTAGATTTCAGAAAATTATATGTTTTCGAATGTTCAAAAAGCACACATTCAGCAATTTTAGCCCACCAATTAGCACAACAGTGGTAGTCCTTCCAGTGATGCCAGTCGTCGTGGTTGACCACATTGACCACATCACTAGTGGCAGACATAGGTAATTGTTAAAACGCTTATCAGATGACATAAGGTTGGCATTGCGATTTGCGGTAAAAGTTCTAACCCTCTTTTGATAACCCTTCTATTTTGAATACATGAATGTAAACATATTCCCAGTGGAAAATGGAACCGAACTCTAACATTGGTCAGACCCCAGGGACTGCTCATTGGAGTACAGTATCTTAGCCAACACTGTGAACTAGGGCAGGGCGTCAGGCAAAGCTAAGGGAAGCTCATTCTAAGGACCCACATGAGAACTAGTGCGTGGCATCAGGCAAAACTAACGAAAGTTCATTCTAAGGATCCACAAGAGAGCATATGAGAGACAAGAATGATAGCTATGGCCTTATATGGGACTACAGAGATAATGTCCCCTTAAATTTATGTATTTTATTTATTTATTATATTTATAAAGCACAAACTGTCACCAAAACTGGCATCATGTCGCTGGAGCTAATAGAGATGCAGGAAAAGGAGAAAAAACAAGCACTTAGAAAGAGCGAAACAAATGGTTAGAATGCAGGGGTAATTTGGAAAAAGCCAGGTCTTTCAAGCTTTCCTGAAATGCATTAATTCAGTTGCTGATCTAAGATTAGGAGGTAATTTATTCCAGATCTGGGTTTCCTTAACTGCAAAAGCACAGCCACCTTGCCTGATCTTAGGAACGTTGTTTATACATACCAGGTTAGTGGTGCTCGAGTGCAGACATCTTCCAGGGGTGTAGCTTTTCAATCTGTGTTGTAGCGGCACTGGGCCTTTGCCATGTAAGGCTTTAAACTCAATACATATGGCTTTGAAAGTAATCCTCTGTCTCATTGGGAGCCAGTGTAAGTATCTCAGAGCTATAGACGCCGATGATCTGCATGATCTATTTAAGCAAAGTTTAGCTGCTGCCGCTTGGACTCTGTGCAGTCTGCTGATCAGGTAGTCTGGGGCTCCAAGTAGAAAGGCATTACAATAATCAAGCCTGTTAAGTATAACACTACACAAGATGGTGGATTTAGCTTCTTTGGGCATGAGAGGTAACACTTTCCTAAGACCCCTTAACAGTGCAAAACCAGTGCCTGCGACTTTGGTAACATGCCCTTCCAGAGATAGTTTGTCATTGAATAGAATCCCCAGATTACAGACTGCAGTAGGAGGATGCAATTCCTCATTTGTTGGAAAAGACCAAAGGTTCGGGGGAGGCTCCATGGGAATTCTTCTTGCCAAACAACATAAGAATTCAGTTTTGGCCCCATTTAATTTAAGAGAACTTAAGTTCATCCAGTTGACAATATCTAGAATGTATTTGTGAAAAGCCGCCACTGAGTCTTGCTGACCGTGTTTAAGAGACAGGATCAACTGTGTGTCGTCGGCATAGTTGACCAGTGTAATATCATGAGCCTTTTTGCAGAGAAATCAATGGCCTCATATAGACATTAAAAAGAACTGGACTAAGCGCCAAGCCTAGTGGAACTCCTTGATGCGGACATTCAAAGTCCAGGCAGCAGAGCAACAGACTGAGACCGGTCTGACAAATAAGATTCCATTTACTCCAGTACTGACTGACCTAGTCTACTCTCATCTGTAGCTCATCCACGGCGACGAGTAGGGCAGACTCAGTGCCATGCCCAGGTCTGAACCCGAATTGTTCATCTTCTAGAAGAGAATGTTTTTCCTAGTATTGTGACAGCTTTCTGCTCACATAACGCTCCAATATTTTCATGGGAAAAGGAAGGAGCGATGTAGGTCTGAAGTTGCTCGGCACCAAAGGATCCTATTTGGACTTCTTTAGAAGGAGAGTAACAATAGCCTTCTTCCACAGTTGGGGTACCTCCATTATCTTCAAAGATTGGCTGCATAATAACAATGTTGGGGGATAAGCTCATCTCCCAGCTCTTTCCATATCTTAGGGTGTACAGGTTCAAGGGCGGAGCCAGATAAAGTAGACCCAGCAATTAATCAAACAGTATCCTCCGAGATTGGTTAAAAAATATCGAACCTTCTAGTCTGACACTCCCGGGAAACCGATCCATTTAACTCTGATGTAGCTATTTGGAGACTACTGTCCCTGAACAAGATAGTATTTTTTAAAGTTATTTGAAGTAGTCAGACCAGAGGCTGTTCGCTGGGACTAAATGCTGATGTCCTCTAGGATCCTGCTGATCTTATTAACAAAGAACTCAGCAAGATCATTGCAAAGCTTCTGCGGGGCTAAATGAATTTCCAAAGTACATCATACAACTTTTTTGTACCATTCCTAGCAGAAAGAATGGTATTAGTATAGTATTCTGCTTTGGCTTTCCTGATCTCATTTTTGTACTCACGGAGCAAACTTTTTTGACATTCCTTCTCTGCATCATTGTAACGACAACATCATTTGCGTTCCAGTTTCTTTCATGTAAGTTTTAGATTCTTTAATGATTCGTTGTACCAGGATGCTGAAGGTTTACAGCGATGTTTCAGATCAGTGAAAGAGATAAGTCTATCCAATGTGTCTGAAATCTCAAGTTTATGTGCTGTGCAGTTGACCTCCACTAACTTCATAGGGTCAAAGGTGTTAGAAAAATTAAAAAGTGGTCTCAACAAAGGCTTATTCAGTTTCAATTCATGCCAAGGCCTCCCTTTTCTAGTTTCAGCCTTAATAACTTTGGGAGGGCTAGGTTGTTTCATCAGCAGATCGAAAGAAAAGAGTGCATGGTCAGTCAAGTATAGAGGTAAGACCTCTTCCATAGCAAACAACACTTCCAGGGCAAAAATCAGATCCTGAGTATGTCCAGCCCGATATGTCTGGCCATACATTGTAGCCCCATAACCCCATTGTAACCACATAACTTCACATGGGGCTATGGTTTTGGCGAAGGCTATATAAGGGTTTCTATTGGATTATATATGGGACATGCCAAGGCAGAATGAGAGATGGAGAACTTCTGCAGGGATTAGTGTTGTTGAAAAAGTACATTTAATAAGTAAGCCTAGGCCAAAGTTTAACTTTGAAATAGCTTGAGGCATGTTGGTGTAGATGTTATCTCTGGTACCGCTAATCCAGATTTTCTAAACACTTAGGGCCTGAGTTAGATATTGGCAGTGACGGTTTTCCCATCTGCTGAAATCTAAATACCATTGTACTGCATAGGATTTAGAATTCAGCAGTCAGGATATCCGTCACCATTGTGATGGAGTAACCCATCAGCCAATAGCCAAATCGGATCCTTGACCCCTTAAAAATTTGAGTTCTGGAAATCGGAGCTGGAAGGACGTGTGGTGCAGTTTTTCTGCAGAGCGCTAATCATTGTTCTCATCAAGTGCTAGTAGGCGATGGCTACACACTATGAAACGTTGAAGTTTTTAAATTGGATAGAAAATAACGCCCCAATGAGCAACACCATAGAGGGGACTATAAAAGGATCTGGTCTATTACACGTCTGTTCTCTGAGCCCTTTCACTGCTCACTCAGCATTTAAGAAAATGTTTTGCAGAGATCTGGATGTCTATGTGCAAAAAGGAAACAAGGTCTTAAAACTCGTGGTTAAAAAGAATAGAAAAAAGTAAATACTGTATAGTAGGTGTGAAATGTGTGTTGAAAAACTGTTAGAACACTGGAATATTGTGAGCTCCATTGAAGAGAATGGAGTGGCTTAGGGCCAAAAATAGCTGATCTACACTTCCTTCTTCAACATTCCAATGTGTGATGCTTTCTGACTTTTTAATTTAGGTCATTATACCCTCACTGGGTGTAATGCTCTAATAGCATTATAGCCTTTCTGCCTCGGCCACATGGTGTTAAAGCCCCTCTGCCTCTTTTTAGGCTCTCACATGAGGCTTGGGCCTATTATTTGGGTTCAGAGCCTTTAACAATCAGGATGTCTCTCAACAGTGGGCTATAAGCTTGTATTGCCCTATATTGCTGATGTCTGAAATGGACAGGAGTTCAGGGGCATGCTTGAGAGTGGATGGATATTTTCTTATACTCTGATTGCACGCATATGTAAAATGGTTTAAACATCCACACTTGCAGTTACCTTTCAATGAAGGGCAGAACTTTTGCATCCTCTATTTAAATCTGGGCTAGCATTTAAAAGACATGTCACCTTTGCAATGAGGACAGAAAAATATTGTTTTGCTGCTTTGCTTGTCAAACTATTTAAAGGTTTGGCTACGCATATAGATTCAGCATGTGGTTTAATCAACACCATTGCTGATTTATACAATCGGCATGCAATTGGCATTGATGGTCTCAGCTAAAGAGGGACTTTTGCAACCCAAGAGTCTCTCTTCTATTTTATTTTCTGTCTTTTGGCGAGAGGGGTTCCTCGCAAACCTGTTGCCATTTATCCTCTAGCAGAAGGGAGGGCACATTGCTTGTCTGCCCTCAGGGCCCTCTAAAGATGGGTTATAGGTTTACGGCCTCCGGCTATTGAGAGCATTGTCGCTAATGTCTGTGTGGACTCTGACTCCTTCGGGAATGCGGCCCAAAGCTGTCAGGCTATTGTGGAAATTTTGCCATAGTGGAGAAATTGTCCGGGACCTAGTTCAAAGGTCTCTATGGCGTCTTGCATTGCAATAAAACCACCCACCGGATATAAGTCCAGAAGCATTAGACACCCTCACTCCTGCAGCCTATCCGTCGCCATTATATGGGCCATCTGCTTGAAAGGGCGAACCATGTCCGGGGCATACGGAGCATGTTCAATCACCTTCCAAACCGTCGTCTCCCAGAGCCGACCATTAGGCGGACTAGATGAGTAAGGGAGACTGGTAGATCTCTACCTCTCATCAAAAGAGCTCCCAGTTGGTATCCTCCTGTATAGGTACACTCACAGTTGCAATCTGTATCTAGCCAGTGTATAACGTGCTGGAGGTGGGCCACCAGGTAATATAGTTCCAGATCCAGAACATTAATACCTCCCCATTCCCATTCCCTTTAAGGTCTGTAAGCTAATCTTGCATCCTTCCCCATGCCAAAGAAGGCCTAGGAGCAAAAGGTCGACTTCCCCGAACACTTGAGGTTGGATTTCATAGATCACCTCTAGCATGACATATAGACATTGAGGTAGGATAACCATTTTTATGAGTGCAATTTTCCCCATTAATGAAAGTTTCAAAGTGTTCCGAATTGCGATTGATGGACGTAGATCCTCCACCACTCGGCCAATATTTTGTTGGTATGTTCGTTGTTCCCCATGTGCAATATGGATCCCTAAATATTTAACACTATCCACCATCCATGGGAGGCCCGCATTGGGCAGGCGCTTCGGCGGCACACCTCTCAAGCGCCCTAGAGGAAAAAGTACCAACTTAGCAACATTGATGCGCAGACCAGAAAATTCTAAGAACTCCTGTAGGATATCTAACATCAGAGGGGCAGATATATCCAGCCTGCGCAGATAAAGCATCACATCATCAGCATAAAGGGAACCCACATGAACTGTGACCCCCACCTTCAGCCCCCTACCCATGAAATATGTGATGTACAGTGCATGCCAATTGTTCCACTGCCAGAGCAAAGATTAGGGGTGATAAGGGTGTGTACCTCTATGCAGTTGAAATGTGGACAACACATAACGTCCTGTCGGTACCCTGGCCATTGGGGTCTTATACAGTAACTTGACCCATCTGATAAAGGTTTGGCCTGGACCCATTATGTTGAGAAATTGCCAGACATAGTCTTATCTTAGTGAGTCAAATGCCTGCTCTATATCTCAGAAGGCCAGGACCTAGGAATCATCGTCCAATTCTGGAGCATGTAGGACATGTGGCAGGTGCCGTATAATACGCAGCGTGTTTCTGCGTGAAATTAATCCCGACTGGTCTGTGTGGATCAGTCGGGAGAGATAGGACAGCAGCCTCACCGCTTATACATGACTAAGGAGTTTCTGATCCACATTAAGTATTGAGATTTGGCAGTAGGAACCTGGCTCTAGGGGATCCCTGCCAGTCTTCGGAATAAGCACAACTTGGGCCTTACTCACAGAGGGCCTGCGGCGTCCCCCCTGGAAGGCCTCATATATGCATGCAATAGTTTTTCTGTCAGAGTATCTGGGAACGCATTGTAAAATTCTCCAGGAAGTCCATCGCCACTCATAGAATTGGCTGTGTTCAGGGTCAATATTGCCTCCAATAGGTCTTGGCGGGACAAGAGGGTGCCCAGCAGGCCACTCTCCCCAGAGGGCATGGCCGGTACTCCCAACCACCCAGATATTCAGGAAGGCTGTGCAACTCGAGTTGCCCCTGTGGAGTGTCATTTAGAGTTTGAATATGAGCTTCAAAGACTTTGTTGCTAGCATATTGATTGTGCACCTACTGGCCCTATGCATTTCAGAAAGCAAATATCGGTGTGTGTGCCTTCAGCAACCGGATTAATCGGGCTAGTAGGTGGCCCACCTTATCCCCCACCATATACCTCGTCTCCTATTCATGTGGCAAATGTGTTTCTTGAGTCGGTCCCGCACCTCACAGACCCTATGTCGTTGTCTGTCCTACTCTCCCAGGGCTTCCGTGTCTGTAGATCTGTAGCTAGAGTCGCCTCTAGCTTTTCCAATGTTGCTTCCTGGCGAGTCAGGTCATTCTCTATAGTGCGACAAATACCAACAGAGGGGGCCATGCATACCCCACGGAGCACCTCTTTCATAGCATCCCACTCCGTCGCCCTACTGTCAGTGCTTTCCCAGTTATGATTAAAATAATCTGTCAGGGCGTCCACAAGGGTTTTCCGAAATGCCTGGTCCATTAAGGTGTCAGGGTGCAGTCTCTACAACGGAACCTTTGCCACTACACATTCTAGGGAATATGTAAGGAGCAGGGGAGAGTGGTTTGAGATATATTTTGCTAAATATTGTACTTCTATCACTCTATGCGCCGTCTCCTTCTGCACCAAAAAGTAGTCTAGCCGACTATATGTATTGGTTGCTGTGGTGAGACATGAGTAGGCATGGGTGTGTGGATTGCGTTGTCACCAGATATTAGTGAGTCCTAGGCCTGAAATCGTCTGGGTCAATGTCATGTGGGGCTTTGTCTCTAGTTTAGGTGGTGACCTATCCATGCAGCCATCCAAGACACAAAGTTTACAACCAGGATCACCTTCTGGTCCAGTGAGACCTGTGCTGCCATCAATACCGTGGCAAAAAATGACCCATTGTTTATGTTAGGGGCGTAGACATTGAGGAAACACACCTCTTGTGCATCCAATGTGCCCTCTAGGATTGCAAACCAGCCCTCACTGTCGATCTGCACCTGTAAGGATTTGAAAGGGATCCCTGGGGCTAACCAGATGAATGCACCTTGGGTGTATCCCGAACATGACAAGACGAATACTTGTCCCCTCCATCTCCTGCAAAGGAGTCTAATACATCACCGAGATGCCATATCCTTTAAAATAAGTACGGACCCTGTTGTGTTTTGTCGGGCCTTATAGAACTCTCACATTCTAGGTTAAAAAAGTTTATTTGGCACCTAAGTGAGCTATCATTCTCCTTCATGGTTACTCGACTACTGCTAGCCGAATCCTGCCAGGTGTGTCCCCTGTGTAAAATGCCTCATGGACTTGGAAGCTACAGCCCCAAACAAGATAACTTTACAAAACTGTAGAACAACGAAGACATAATTACCCTTATAGCCTCTCAAAAACCTACAAACATTCCCTCCCCAAACCCACCCATGGGCAGAGTCTAAAATTCCCCCTTGGACCCAACCATTAGTCTTAGAGGACATCAAATCCCGTCCCCAAGAAGCCCACCCTATTTTCCCTTTTTTCACTTAAATAAAGGATACACTGTGGTGTAGATACAGTCCGGGTGGCTAGACCGCCATGAGGTTGAAGTTCATGTTAAATTCAACCACCCCTGGTGGTCCCAACCCCACAGACTCCCCCGGAGCTGAGATATATTGTGCACTGAGATAACAGTTGGGCCAAACCCAAGGAGTTTGAAGTGTCTTTGCTGATGTTGTTAGTTCCTTTGTAAGCCTAATGTTATATCCCACCTCTTAATCTAGGATTCATTCAGCAATAGACAATCCCCCAGGATGGAGGAACCACAAAAGGTTCAAGCTGATAGATCATATAAACCTTGTTGTCTTGTGTATGTACCCCCAACATCTGAGTCCCGTAATACCCCTATTTTTCTGTCCTCTTTGACTTAAACCCATTTCCGTACCCTCATTATGAGTCTCCGGGACCTGTGTCAGTTGTAAGGTTGGGAGTCTCCAGCGAGAGGAGCGGTGACTGCAGAGTGCCTTCTGGTGCCACCAGGATTCCCTCCTGTCTCTCCGCTACAGAACTCTCAGTTGAATCTTTTGGTTTCCTGCAGTTTCGTCCTGATGCATCTCACTCCTTGTTGCTTAAGTTCTGTCCATCCGGAGTGCTGTGGGTCATGAGTCCGTCCCAATGACTTGATCCAACTCCCGTCTCCTGAGATCATATTGAGACCTTGCACACATATTGTACTTGAAGTCAGGCTGGAAACAGCAAACTGTATTTAATGTGTTGGTAACATAGCCTCCTTTTATGGCCAGGATACCATCTTTAAGTTCTTGGACTCATTTAATGTAGTACGGATAGATCTGAATCTGTCTGTCTTCAAATATTGAGAGGACATGTGTCCGTACGTGTTGCAAAATAACATCTTGGCCTCTATGGTTGAATAGGTGAGCAATAGGGGCCCTTGAGGGGGGTCCCAATCATGGGGGCACTGCTAGTGCTCTATGGGCTCATTCTATAGCAAAGAAGTTGGACAGGCACTTTAGTTTTAAGCTATTCACAATCCAGTCTTCCAAAAATAGCTCAGCATAGAGCCCCTCTGCGTGTTCTGGGAACCCCAGGAATCGCAGTTATTTCTTCGTGACCAGCCCTCCACATCTTCTACTCGTCCCTCCATATGAGTGATGCTGCATTTCAGTCCCGGACACCACTGCTTGCAATTCTTTAATTTCCAGTTGTAGGGATGCCACATTTTCCTCCGTTGATGTGACTCTATCCACCACTTTGCACAGGTCCAGCCGGAGGTGGTTGATGTCTATAGACATAGCGCCCATCTTCATTTCAAGGGCCTGCTGGGAGCCCTAAATCGCAGCCAGAATTTCTGTGGTGTCTAGAGCGCGGTCTGCAGGGCTCACCTGTCCCCCAGGAGCTCCATCTGTGTCATGGGGGGAGGGCCAGGGACTTTATATTGTGTTATCATATTGAAATGGGGCACCTTAGATCCTTTGTCCTTCACCTTTTTTGTTGATGGTCTTAGAAAGCACTTAGATCATTCTGATATTGCGCTTCGCTCTGCGGATCTGAATATTCCTCGCAGCGGGGTTCACGCTGCCGTGTCTGGCCACCCCAGTTTCCCCGCTCGCCAGCTGCACAGTGGGTACTACTCTTCACCCCCTACACAGAGAGGTCCGCTTCTCATAGTCCTGTCATTTGGTAGTATTTGTCCATCCAGGGGCCCCGGTTCAGGCCCCCTGTCTTGCTCCCCAGGGCCAGTAGGGAGGTGGTAAGGCTAAATCAGCCAGGCTCCCCGTGCCACAGCAGTTCTCATGCATTGGTACCCTTCCAGTGCAGTCGATCTCGCTGGCCCCCCCCCTGATCAGAGCCCCCATTGTTCTTCTTTTTTCCCTCTTTTAATTTTGCTTTTGCTGTAAGTTCTTGCGGGCCTCAAAGTTTTCTTTCACCACAGGGTAGTGGGGAGGCCTTTGGTGCGATGTGTCTTGTCAAGGAGAGTCTGAGCAGGCCTTGCTGTCCGATGGGGAGGGACCTGTCCCTGTCAGCTCCTCCACTACTCACAGCCTGCACAGGTCCCCAGCTGCCATCCGCACTCCTGGGAAGCCCCACGCTCCATCCTTTGGAGGCTTCACTTGGTGTCCTCCGGGTTCTGCAACCTCCCCTGCTCACTCCGCCCTACAGCTGTCACTCCGCGTGGCGTGCCATCGGTCAATGCTGGCATGCTCCCTAGGAGCAGGCCTGGCTAGGAAGACCGCCCCACCCTCAGGCCTCTCTAGTGGCGGACCGCAACTCCGGCGCCGTTCCTCATTCGCCGCTCAACCAATAGCCAGATCACCCATCAAGGGGGAAGCCACCCCAGGGCCATTGCTCCATGGCCGCTCGGCGGATGGCCAGGTCACTCATCAAGAGGGGGCCCCCAGGATCGTCGGGGGGTCCGCCTCTCGACTTCCACCGACGTCCGCTGCGTCGCCGAAGGTGTTTGCCCCCCAGGCCTTCCACCACTCCTGTGGCCTCCTTTTGCGTGCGGCTATAGTATGTGTACATATGATTCAATTAATAAATAAGACAACTAAATCCAATGAATGCCCATCTCATAAACAACAACACTGTATATAACCCCCTAGATCACAAGATAAAATCCCAACAGAAGATCCAGGAAGGAGTTTTAAACCTCCACATGACACAGTTCTGCACAATAATTGCCTGGTTTTCAGTCTCAGTTCAAGCAATATCATGGACTTTCGATTCAGCTTGTCAAATGAGAAGGTAATGTCCTCCTGTATAAAAAGAGCTTAAAGCCTTGAACCTCCATTTAATCAACTCAGCTCCCAAGCACTAGGCAGCACATCTACTTGACCATTTATTCTTTAATCGTAAAGGTTTCGCAACTGACTATCAGACTCCACTACTATGGTTGGACCATTATGCAGTTCCTTTCTCCATTCAAACTCCATTCAAACATCTTCTCTGCCCCCTGCTGTTGCATCAGGCCCACAGGTCCACTCTTTCCATCAATTGGTCCAAGCTAGATTTCTCCACCCTCAACTCCTAACTCCTGGTCACTTTGCCCAGTCTAATGCAGTCTGTGGATCTTGATCAACCTAAGGTTGATGCCTGGATTCAGGACTCCCTTGACCTGATCTTGCGTGCCAAACCCACCACATCAGTCGGACTACACCTGCCTGCCCCCCGGTTTAATGAGATCCACCAGGGAGAAAAAGACCAGTGCAAGCATCTGGAAAGGTGTTGGAGGAAATCCTATGCTGAGGAAGAGGAGCTTTAGTATAGAGCGGAACTAAAAGATTTTCATACTGTCCAGCACCCCCCCTTCACCTGTAACCACCAAGGTATGGGTAGTATTTTTCTGGGTTTGAAGTCCTCCAGAACTTTAGGATACAACATGATTTGTTTATTCTGCACTCAGAGCTATGGCTAGACGTGTCAATTCGGTCATCTTGGTTGGCCACGCTCCCAGAGCTGTTTGTTTATAATGGATAACAAGGATATCCCTCAACAGAAGTGATTAACTAATATTCACACAAGCTTGATTACCTACATGAATAACCTTTTCAGCCAAGCAGAGGAGGCAGTAATTAGAGCAGAATGGGGGAAGGTCTTCAAGATCATTAATATAATGGTAAATCCTGTGCAACATACATCATCCCTATCATGAACAACCAAGGGAGACTACTCACAACAGAGAAAAAGCAGGAAGCACACAGGGCCAAGAACTTCAAAGAAGTCTTAAACAGAGAAGTTACAACTAGTCCAAGGATTGAACCGGACATCCAAGAAGCACAGAGAGACTGTGAATATGGTTCATTTACAGAAAGAAGATATCGTCACTGCCTTCCGGTCTCTCAAGAACAAAAAAGCTCCTGGACAAGACAACCTGAATGCAGAAATGTTCAAGACGGACCCTTAAACATCATAAAAGATCCTCCAACCACTGTTTACATCGGGTTGTGTTTGAAAAGAAAGTACCAGATGACTGGAACCAAGGCAAAGATGGATGTACGAAATTCATTCATATGCAGGATTATACATCAGACTATATACGCAATGATAAATGGAACACGAGTAAGCAAATAATTTCAGTTCTAATCATTGTGGCTGGGTGCAAATGAGAAAATATGGAGGGAAGTAAAAAAAAGGTACACACTGTCCCATGAAATATTTGCTCTTCAGATGAATTTCTGAAAAAGCAGGAACAGTTACTTGAACTGTGATGTGATGCCATCTCATTACCTCTGCTTTCACCCATTCGGTGATTTTGACATGAAGCTTGCATAAAATCTGGAGATTGATAACACAAGAAACCGGGGTTTGAAATAGCTTGTGAAACAGAAACTGAATTAGACAACATCAATCCAGATGTTGATGTAGCTGAGAGTATTGATGCAGCACATATATACTGAAGGACATGATTGATATCAACAGAATCCAGCAAAGAAGAAATGCCTTGTGATCTGATTTTGGCTAGGGCAGTTTTTGGAACTGCTGGTGGGTCAGGAACTGGCAGTATTGATGGTCCATCATATTCTGCATATTTCACGATGGGTAACTTTGCCACAGCGCCGTTGGCTTGGTGCAATCTGATTGGTCAAAGTAGCCCTTTCATGTTGAGGTATACCATGGGTGCCATTTCTAACTGTAATCTCCGAGGATAATGTTTTAAAATGACTCATGCACCAAAACACTGGTCTCACTTCCTAGTGCTTTTAATTTGTCAAACTGTACAGCCCAATGTTCACTTATTGCTTTCAACCATTCAGTTCCAAAATAGAATGCCATGCTTCCATGACACAACTTCTCAGTTGGACAGCTGGACTCCATATTGCTGTTTTGAGCTGGCTTTATTTCTTTGCTAGAAGAAAAATGAGAATGGAACAGCCAAGGATCAGAAGTGTGTTTAAAATCCACATAACTGACCTGAAAATATTGAAGTGAAAATGAAGGAAGGAGGCCAAATCCAGCCTTAAAGCCAGTCAATAAATCAATCCAGTGCTTTTGAAAACATGAGTTATACCTGTTGTAGCTGAAGAATGGATGATGGGGTGCAGCAGGTCAGCAAAATGGGTTGGAAATTGAGCCTGCAGAATCTCAGACGAAAAGCTGACTGTTTGCAAGCCAAAGGTTTCTGTCACTGAGGTTTAAGACAACTCTTTTTGCATTAATATGGCAACTAGTTTGCTTGTTCCATTAAGGGGGATATTTATGATGTGTATTTTAGGCACTGGAACACTTCTGAACAACCTCTGTGGTGGGGGATACAGAGTGATACCATAACATTTTATTGTTTTTTTGTATGGTTAACAAAGATAATAATCCAGCCAACACACCACAACATGTTTCATTTGTTCTTGTAAGAAAGGAACCGTTTCCTAGGAGTATATGATAAGAGAGAATTGATGGGTGCATTTGTGGTCCATAACCTACAATTCAATCCTGGCATCAAAGGGTAAAAAGCTCTGTGCTGAAGGATGGAGTTGCAGAGGAGTGAGTGACCCAGAGAATTATTTTATCTAGTTGTGCTTATGAATGTGGAACTGGTGTAACAATAGAATTTGAACGTGAACTCTCAGGCATGGTATAAAAAGGCATTATGTATTTTTTCATGCCAAAGGGCCTCATTATGAACATGGCGGTCCAGACCGTCATGCTGGCGGTGGTGGAAAACGGCGCCACCGGTATGGCGGTCTGGACCGCCATATTATTAACATGGGAAGACTGCCACAGGCGGCCCTCCACCACCACCAGGCTACCGCTGACAGGCAGCCTGACAATGGTGGATTTCCCTATCCAAAAGGGCAGCAGTGCAAGCAGCCCTGCCCACCAGATAAAGAACCCGTTTTCCTCCAGCCTTGACCTGGTGGTTACCCCCGCCAGGGAAAGGCTGGCAGAAGGGGTGCTCTGGCATGGGCATGGGCAGTGCAGGGGGCCCTGTGCACAGCCCCGTCGCACAGGTTACTTTCCGATCTGCGCGACGGGTGCTGCTGCACCCGCCGCACTGCGGCATTGATGATGGATCCATGTGGAAACTCTGTTTATGTCCGCTGGCCCAGCGGAAAAGTCATAATAGGGAGCTAGATATACCACCAGCTGGCGGTATAGTGGCACCTGCAGCTTCGGTGGTCTTTTTAAAAGACCGCTGAAGTTGTAATGAGGGCCTATATGTGGTTCTGTCATATGACTGTATAAATTATACCTGGGATAGGGTCAGTTGGCTAAAGGACCAGGAGCTTTGGAAAGAAACTTGTTCATACACCCATTAGCATCCAAAGGCATTAGGGAAACCTCTCATTAGAATTAAATGCAGTCAAATTATAGGTACCATTCTGAATCATTTCATTTAACTCATTATCAGTAATAATGTATTTCCAATGCCAACCTGAAAACTGTATTTGAATTAACTTGTGGAATAGATGGTGTTTTTAAAATCTCTAGTGAAAGTAAATCCTATTCAGGAGGTCTGCTGAATGATTTAATTTGAAAACATAATTTCTCTGGCATGCATGCTCTAAATAAAACCTCTGTAACTTTAATTTGCTAAAGTTGGTACTTTAAAACCTTTCTCATTTATATTTTCATTATAATATTGATAATCTGCGATAGCAAGTGCTTCACTATACTGTGTAGAACTTATGACCCTATGATTGGTTGCCAGATTTTTCTGTAGTTTCTTCGGTTTCCGGCAGTAATAGAAAGCAGTGGCGTCGGACCTGTTGTTGCTATTGAAACAGGGGATTTTCTTCTGAAAACCTTTGACGCTAATTATGGGGAGGGTGCAACAATGATCCCTCTGTCTATACTATTTATCGTGGACTACTAATTCTATGTATGAAGTGATGACCTTAATGATGGACACAAAATAGTCCTTAATGGATTTCAGCATTCTAATATGAATCCTCACTGTCTAATGTAGTGTAGGAAGATAAATCAGCAATTGCCTGTTTAACAGCGTTAATTTCAAATGAAATACATTTTCCCTCGGGAAGATAGTACTTCCTCTCCCAAGGTTCCTAGGGAAAAGGTCGTAGGCCCTTGCAACAGTAAAAGCACTAAATCTTCCTTTTATAATATCAACTGCCAGTCTTTGACAAAGCATCAACTTCACGTTTATGACTTTCAAATGGATAATGCTCCAGATGCCCTACTCCTCATTGTTAGAAATTGGGTCTCTAGTTGGCAGAGGTATGTACCCTGTCCAAGTAGAGACCACAATCCTAGCCAGGGCAAGTAAGTTACATGATCTGAATTAACCTGTGCTCACCCACTGGTAGCTTGGTGCAGAGAAGGCAGGCTTAACTTAAAAGGCAATGTGTAAAGTATTTGTGCGACACACACATATTAAAGCAGTAAAAGCACCACAAATGAGTCTCCACACAGGTTTAGAAAAATAGATATTTATCTGGTTTAAAGAAAACCAGTAAAACAAAAATCCAATTAATGGCAGTAACGATATGCAATTTAGGAAACGTTTGATCACTACAGTGCTGTCAAGATTAAGCGTAATTTGGACGGGGCTCATGGTAGAGCCTTTATGGTATTTCTGAAAGAGTACGTGTGTTCCTTAATGACAGCGCAGTGCTGATTAGTTGGGGCAGTGCAAAGCCGGCCTGAGAATAGGATTCAGATCGCAAAAGGTGTTGTTCCTTTTACTGCAGAGAGTGCAGTGGAAGCGCTAGACCACCCGGTCTGTTGTGAAGCTGGTCGTGTTGCTGTCCCCATAATCAGTATGGTACCTCTACTACAAGCTGCACGGTCCCTGTACCTGGATTGAAGCATTGAAGCGCCAGTGCGCTTCTAGGCAGAGGCTTGCAGTGAAGAGCCTCCCTCGCTGGCTCTGCGTCTTCAGATTTGAGACCACTGTTGTATGGCTCTCAGTGCTGCAGGCGGGACTGGCAGTTGGGTCCTTGTTGTCAGTGCCTTCGTCTACAAAGCCCGCGATGAGGATCTGGATTGCACTAGTGCACAACTCACACAGGGGTAAGCGGGCCAGTGGCACAGCACTAGCTGGTCAGTTCGAGCAGTGCGTGGAACAGTGCAAACAGGTGAGACAGCATGCCTGGCCCTGGTGATCAGCATTCGGTCACAGTGATCACATTGGGAGCGCCACACTTAGCCTTTCAGCGATAGAAGGTCAAGATAGTATTTCTACTGGGCATCGGGGTCTTTGATGTCCTAGAGACCCTTAAATAAACTGGAGGCAAGTCAGCAAGCCTTTGGAGACACTCTGGAAGGGATGATCAGTCCTTGGGGAGCAGGGCAGAGATCAGTAGGCAGCAGGGCAGCACAACAGGGAAGAAGAGCAGTTCCAGGGAACAGTCAGGTCTGGCAAAGTGGCGATTCTGGCACAAAACTGTCTTTGCTCCAGGAAGGTTCCTTTGAGTCCAGAAGTATACTGTTTTTAGTGGTTCAAAGACCCAGTATTTATACTAAAAAGTAACTTTGATGTGGAGGATGCCTTCAAAAGATTGTTGTGATGTGCACAGGCTCTCTTTTCAGCTTAGTCCCGGCTCAAGATTGTTGACATGGGGTAATCAGCCCATTTGTGTGGGCTCTGGCCACTACCCTTTGAGATGTAAGTGGGAGCTCTTCCCAACCTCCTCCGTGGAAAGACCAATCAGTATGCAGATGCAGCAGAGTATCTTGTGTTGTGGGTGTCTGAAGGGAATGCACAAGTGTAGCTGTCACCGTACCCAGGTCAGACATGGATTGGAGATAGCCTGTGGACACACTAGGCAATAAGAGCAGAGAAATGCTCGCTTTCTAAAAATGAACACACGTAGGGGCAACCCAGTATTCCCATAGGAACTGGGTACAGACAATGTCTCACCTACAAATGCTCTTTGAGGAATTTTTTAGATATAGTATGTGTACATATGATCCAGTCTTCAATTAATAAATAAGACAACTAAATCCAATAAATGCCCATCTCATAAACAACAACACTGTATATAACCCCCTAGATCACAAGATAGAATCCCAACAGAAGATCCAGGAAGGAGTTTTTATCCTCCTCATGACACAGTTCTGCACAATAATTGCCTGGTTTTCAGTCCCAGTTCAAGCAATATCATGGACTTTTGATTCAGCTTGTCAAATGAGAAGGTAATGTCCTCCTGTATAAAAAGAGCTTAAAGCCTTGAACCTCCATTTAATCAACTCAGCTCCCAAGCACTAGGCAGCACATCTACTTGACCATTTATTCTTGAATCTTAAAGGTTTCACAACTGAGTGTCAGACTCCACTACTATGGTTGGACCATTATGCAGGTTCTTTCTCCATTCAAACATCTTCTCTGCCACCTGCTGTCGCTTCAGGCCCGCAGGCCCACTCTTTCCAGAAACTGGTCCAAGCTTGATTTCTCCACCCTCAACTGCTAACTCCTGGTCACTTTGCCCAGTCTAATGCAGTCTGTGGATCTTGATCGACCTAAAGTTGATGCCTGGATTCAGGACTCCCTTGACCTGATCTTGCCTGCCAAACACACCACATCAGGCAGACTACACCCGCCTGCCCCCCGGTTTAAGTGAAATCCACCAGGGAGAAAGGGACCAGTGCAAGCATCTGGAAAGGTGCTGGAGGAAATCCTATGCTGAGGAAGAGGAGCTTTAGTATAGAGCGGAACTAAAAGATTATCATACTCAATGCAGAGCTGCTTGCACTACATTTTACTCCGATAAAATCACTCTCTCACAGAACTGCCCAAAAACTATCTTTAGAGTAGTTAAAGAGTTATCCAATCCTAGCAACTTATCCCCCTACCTTTGCTTCATAGTTACAATGTGATGAACTGGCACAATTAAAAAAAAAAAAGTTGTTCACATCCAACTTTCTAATGCTCCTTCTGCAAATTTATCTCTGACGGCTAGGAAAATCACAGATTCTACCTTTTCAATGTTTTATACTAAATCCAACGCTGACAATATTTTCACCCATCATAATAAGCACTGTCTTACCTCTTTCATGTTGTCAAATGCCCCTCTTTTTGGTTCATTGCTGCACACTATAAAGTCGGGCTCTGCAGGAGATCCTTTCCTACTGGTCAAGATCAGCAAACTTGGGGCATGATTATGATCTTGGCAGATGGGGTACTCTGTCACAAATGTGACGGATATCCAGTATGCCATATTACAAGTTCCATTATATCTGTGGAACTTGTAATACGGCGGATGGGATATTTCATCACATTTATGACGGAATATCCCATCTGCCAAGATCACAATCAGGCCCTTGGTCCGGAACCTTCACAAATTCTGATCTCTCTTCTTAACTCCTTATCCCTCAGACTAGGAAGCATGCTATGGTCCTGTCACTAGTGAAGAAACCTATCCTAGATGCCTTCAACTGGCCTAAATATAGGCCTATTTCACTGCTCCTGTTGTTCTCTAAGATTTTGGAGAAACATGTTAACCTTCAAATATCTGCTTTTGTGGAATCACAGAATTTTCTTCATCAGTCACAGCTGGCAACAGCACTGAATGAGTTTTGATTCCATCTCTTATCTCTGGCTAGATACATACCTTTGTTCAGCGCTGGGAAACCCTTTTTTGGTTAGCTATGCGCTAGACAAGACTTGTAGTATTGTACTAACAACAATAATAATAATGATAATGATAATTATAATAACAATAATAACAATGAATCTTTAAAAGGATCATTAATTATAACATTAACTGAAGATACTATCAAAACATAAGGTATCTGTATCAATTCTATTGGTCCTATAACCTGATAGGACACCTTTTCTCAAACTACACCATCCTACACAGGATACACGGTGATGCTCAGAGCATGATGACCTCAATGTGTTCTGTATGAAGCAGGATGCAGTTGCAACTCCTGGTCCACAGGAAATTGGACTGTTTTAGTGAAAATATTGTTCCCATTTAATAATACCAAAACTGTAATCACCATAATAGTCCACATTAGAAGAAAGTATATTGCAGTAGCAATCAAAAAATAAGACCATGGTGGTGAATGGTATCTGTCTCCGAACCAGCAGCAAGCAAAAGGTCAGCTGTAACATTGAGCAACTGTAGAATGAATTGTTAAGTCTCTTGTCTCAAAATCTATAACAGAATACCATTCTCATACATTACAATTTGTCCGTCTCAATCGATGTTGGTTCAGTTAGTAGCTCATGTTATACTACAGCAGTAGTTTCAACCATTGAGATTGTTGAAATTGCAACATCAGGTTCTTCCAAGGAATTTAGCACTTGATGTAAACACACAGGCTTCTCCATCCCCAGAATGGGGTTCAGGAATTCAGTGTGGCTGTACTCTTCTACAGGCAACTCTTGTGGAGAAGGCAGATGATGTGCAGTTCTATTCCAGATACACCTTGGTGTCAGTGGGAAGCTGCAGAACAGAATCAGCCACATAATGCTTTTTAATGTGATTGATTGACATCTTTCTGCTTTTCTTTGAACTAGGAAATAACAGTAAGATTACTGTCTGTGGGACTTCTATGTATGTATGTATGTATGCATGTATATGGTATTCCTATAGAGCGTACTAGCCAAAAGGCAGCAGCGCGTTATACATGGTCAAAGACAAGCCTAATGTCATTGAATAATAGGAAAGGAAGGTGAGTTATGGAAGGTTACTGCATTGGGATGTAGTGTTCATTCAAGAGGTAAGTCTTCAACTCTTTTTTAAACTAGAGCAGCGCTAGGCCAGTCTTCATGGATGTTCCAAGAACTAGAACGTATGATGATACAAAAACATTTTTATCTGGTATCTTTTGTTGAAATAGGTCCCCATCTTTGGGGAGCCACTTGTCTGCAGATTAAGGAACCTTAGCTCTGCCAGTGGCAGACTCACAATGCTCCACATTAGATAATTTATTTCTGACTTCTTGATCACTCTGAAACTGATTCAAATAAATCTTGGGGGTCAGACAATTTCAGCTCTGCTATCTGCCCAGGATTACCAATATCGGCATGTACATTGATAATCCAAATAGCATTTATTTCATATGGAGTGTGACCACCTAATACTCCTCTAGGCAGGTTATTTAATGCTCTCTGTACTCCATACAGATTATGTAGCTAGCTCAGCCCTGTACCTAATACTATAGTGGTCAAGGCTTGTTTAAGTGTATGGACTTGCTCTTTGACTCCATTATTTTCTAAGCAGAAAGTGTGCAAGCATACCAGGCATGCTCTCACAGCAGAATTAGTATTCCTGAGCATCTCAGAAGCGAATGCAGGACCGTTGTCTGAGTGAAAGGCATAAATGGCTCCCATAATTACCAGGCGCTGCAAGGCTTTTATGACCATTCCAGATTGGCATTTCTTTTTGTCCAGACCAAAAAGAACCACAAGAACCTGGAACATGAACATGAATCAACAGTAACCACTATATATTTATATTGGGTTACACTTGTGATTGGCTTGATATGGTCGCTAGAAGGAGAGTCTGTGCTGGACTTGCAACATTAGAATGGTTTATCTGTTGACAAATATTAGATTGCTGCACATATTGTTTAATTTGTTTTGGTAAGTATGGCCATTGGTATCATTGCTCTAGCATTGTTACAGTAGTGCCTATGCCAGTATGTGCGCATGAGCTGCATTTATTAAATATCATTTAGCTCTCGCCTTAGGACTATGTGTATTCCCTACTTCAAGTAAGGAATCCATTACAATATCATCAGTTGTGAGGGTGTAAAAATGTCTAGATGGGGGGACAATCAGACAGCTTCTCCCCTTGTAATGTTGATTGAATAACGACTAAAATACCTTTGTCGATGTCAGTTCAGCCACTTTCTTCTTTCTAAAGTTAGTTTTAGAGTCTAAACATTTCTCTTCCTTCTTTACACTAACTGCAGCTTCATGATCCGATTAACCTTTTTGTTTGATATACTCGTCTTTCCTGTGATACTCAGTCGGTCCTCTTCTTTTAGCCTTCCCTCATATTATGGTCCTCATTACAACCCTGACAGTCTGAAGACTGCCAGGGCCGTGGTGGCGGTCTCACCGCTGACGGGTCGGTGGTGAAGACCACCAAATTACAAGTTCAGCGGTTTGGCCAAAGCCAAACCACTGATACTCCACCCGCCCTGCCGCTTTTCCGCAGTCCGGCGGGCTGGAGGTGAGCACCTCCAGCACAGCGGATATTACGAGGTGGGTGACCCTCATCTCCAGAAAAAGCTGGTGGTCTTACATCCTGGTGACAGGAATAAGCATTCCTGTCGCCAAAATACACTCACACACACTTCCACATACCTGCATGCATACACTCACACACTTCTACACAGAAACAAACACACCCCCACTCACCCACGCAAACATGACACACACACGCATTCACACTGACATACATACACAAACACCGCTAACACGCACGCATTCACCTCCCCCTCCAGCGCACACCCACATTCACACCCCTCTCCCCCTCCTCTGCACCGCATAGATCTATTCACACCCCCACTTCAGCACCACACACACGCTCTCACCCATCCATCCGCATTCACCAACATATACGCACCCATCTCCCCTCGCATTCACGAAACTCACATGCTCTCACACACCCACCCACCCACCTCCCCTGTCAGAAAATCACTTACCTCGTCTGTCGAGGAGGTCGTCCGGGAGGGGACGGGTCCCGGCGCTTCCACCACCGGCAGCGCCCCACCATCAGGACACCGTCAAACCGTATTACGGGTCGTAATACGGCGTCCTTTTGAAATGGCAGTGACAGCGGTGGAACCGCTTCTTCCCTGCTGACCGGCAGCACTGGTGGTCTTTCAGCGCCCGCGGCTTTGGCGATCTGGTAAAAAGACCGCCAAAGTCATAATGATGGCCTATATATTCAAACCTGCTGAATTAGTTTATTACTGCAGATCCAGTGCATGTTTTCTGTTTGCCTTCCGTTTTATTTTAGTTTTGGTGCAGCTTTCTCCTTCCCAGGACCCTCAATCTAATTTTTACCTTTTGAGATGTGGTTTAACAGTCCAAGCACCTAAGATGTCACATCCCACAAAGGCATAAACTTCTGAAATAATTTTTGATAGCTCCTGTTTACAATCTTGGACTGGGACTATTGCCAGCCTCTGGCCTATCGATAGTACAGCAGCCTCTCTTTTGACATTACTTAAACTAAGTGAGGAGACTGCTTCAAAATTACCCTTTAATTTCATCCTAAATCTAGAGGTAGTGCAGCTCTGTGCTCACATTTTGCTTGTTTTAATACCCCTGGCAACACTGCTAAGGATGGGTTGCCAAGCTTAGTAGTATAACTACTCACAAAAATGCTTCTTCCACTGGCTGCACTATCCCAGGGGGAGACACATAATTAGAATTCTATGCTTGGGGTGTTGTGTGATGGCAGACTACTTCCAGCTGGCTAGTCTTGCAAGCAATCCAGAATGCAATTTCACCTAGTTTTATTGGTGCTTTATCCATAATAGCATTTATAGTCTGTGGAATGAATGCCTGAACTGTGGCTTGCACATATTGTACAGGAGTTCCTGGAGGAGCTGGTCCTATGTTAGAAGCTTTAAAACATAATGTCTCAGTTGCCTATTAAGACACATTATGTGATTTAATAATTTCACTAATTCTGCAATGGTTAGATTTTTTTGGGTCAGGGAATGATGTATACCCAGCTACAATGAGCCTGGTGGCTGCTTCATTACTTAGGGGACGCACCCTAACATTCTACCTGATATCCCAAAGGGTTTGCCAGATCCCAGAAGGTCTGATAATTATTTTTTGCAGGGCGGGTGTAGGTTTATATGTGGGAAGGTTTCCAAACTTAGGATCTACAGGATCAAACTCCACCCATGATTACAAAGGTGCATTTGCACCTACAACAACCTACAAAAAATATCACAGCTACCCCCGTATTAGTCACACGACCTATTAAGGAGGTGTTGTGTGACTAGTTTCCTGTAATTTACCCCATTACACCAGCAACTTGGACTGTTTTTATCAAATAAATTCAACAAACATGATATTCAAAATTCAGACTCCATAAAATGGGGAATAACTTTATAAGTCAGGTGCATGAAAAACATACAGCGAATAGGAATTAGCTACCTTAGCTGAAGGGGGTTCCCAATATTACAAGTGATCTCTTGGCTAACTGTGTTACTTGGGTGGTCATTACAACCCTGGCGGACGGTGTTAAAGCGGCGGTAAGACTGGCAACAGGCCGGCGGTGAAAAAATTGGAATTACGTCTGTGGCGGAAACCGGCAACAAAGACAGCCACTTTAACACTCCGACCGCCACAGAGGTACAAACAAACAGCTCGGCGGTCACCGCGAACAGACAGGTGGAGGACAATGTACTGCCCACACTATTATGACAGGCCAACCCGCCACCTTTTCCGGGGCGGATACACCGCGGATAAAAACACGGCGGAAACAGGAAATTCGAAGGGAAAACGCTCACCTCTACACACTCCACGAGGAAGGAGGACACCATGGAGCCGGAACTCCATATTCTCCCTGCGATAGTCTTCCTGCTCCTTTACCAGGAGCACCAACGCCGGCGGCGAAGACCACGGTGAGTACTGCACCCACGACACAGGGGAGGGGGGAGGCAAAAAACAGGGACACACACACGCTACAACACACACACCAATGCATATCTATACATTACAGTCACACCCCCCAATCCCCCCGGAAGAATGCAAAGACAAAAGGAAATGAGTGTAACCATTGTAATATATAAAAAAACAGTAAGCAAAAATATACATATCTACACTATTAACAACATATACACCAAGATTAGTAGTCCAGGTATTGCACCATTTATAGTCCGTGGACCACTGGGCCCAAAATGCATGGGCGAGGCGCACACACGATACCAGATCAAAACAGAGAGAACACTGCAGGGGCATCAGATAGAAATACAACAGGCACCTCAGGGAGAAGGGAAGGGGGGAACCTCAGCCGAATGAGTGCACAACGCCAGATCCACGAGGGGGCTCCATGCCCATTGATGTATCCTGGGGAGTGCAAAGCCACAGTCTCTCAAGTCTCTCTAGTGGGTGGTTTGCCCACTGTTCAATCCTGGGGAGTGCAAAGCCACAGTCTCTCAAGTCTCTACAGTGGGTGGTTTGCCCACTGTTACATCCTGGGGAGTGCAAAGCCACAGTCTCTCAAGTCTCTACAGTGGGTGGTTTGCCCACTGTTCAATCCTGGGGAGTGCAAAGCCACAGTCTCTCAAGTGGATGCCTGTCTCCACTGGTTCTAGAGGGGGCTTGGTGCCCAGAGTGCTTCATCCTGCCAAGGACAGACGTAGTGGATGTCTTTCTCCACTGGTTCTGGAGGGGGACTGGTGCCCAGAGTGCTTCATCCTGCCAAGGACAGACGTAGTGGATGTCTTTCTCCACTGGTTCTGGAGGGGGACTGGTGCCCAGAGTGCATCACTCACCCTGTGACGGTCCCTGTTGCGTCAGTGCCCCTGCCGCTCATGGGCTGGCCGGGCTTGCCCTGTTCAGCGGTGCTTGAGTTGGCGGTCCTTGCCCTGTTCAGCGGTGCTTGCCCTGTTCAGCGGTGCTTGACTTGGCGGTCCTTGCCAGGTTCAGCGGTGCTTGCCCTGTTCAGCGGTGCTTGACTTGACGGTCCATGCCCTGTTCAGCGGTGCTTGACTTGGCGGTCCTTGCCCTGTTCAGCGGTGCTTGCCCTGTTCAGCGGTGCTTGACTTGGCGGTCCTTCATTGCCCAGCTGGGCTGAGGGTGGCGGTCCTCATTGGTCAGCTGGGCTGTGGCTGGCGGGGCCCTCCTGGGCAGCTGGGCTGTGGCTGGCGGGGCCCTCCTGGGCAGCTCGGCTGTGGCTGGCGGGGTCCTCCTGGGCAGCGACGATGGGGCTGGCGATGGCCTCCTGGGCAGCGACGATGGGGCTGGCGGTGGCCTCTTGGGCAGCAACGATGGGGCTGGCGGTGGCCTCCTGGGCAGCGACGATGGGGCTGACGGGGCACTCCTGGGCAGCGGGGATGATGGTGGTCTTCTCCGCTGTGCTGCTCCTCCCAGACTTGCCGGGTTTCTTCTGGCCCTTCCCCACCTTGGGAGGAGTCACAGCTGAGTCCACACTCCCACCGGGACCCCTGGGAGCTGCTTGGGTGGCTGGAGTCTTCCCCCTCTCCCGCCGGGCACTGGCCAACTTCTGGTGCTTCACAGGGGGGACTGGCTGTGCTGTGGCTCCGTGACACACTGGCTGTCCTGGTGGCCGGTGCACTCCACATACCTGTGACAACAGGCACCACTGGTCCCGGAGATTTTGTGGCTGAGGTGCTAGTTCGGGACCTATGAGTTGGACGGAGGAGGGGGTGGGAAATAGGTTAAGGGTGGACAGAAAAAGTTGTTTGGAGATACTGGGACGGGTAGCTGGAGGGGGTTTGGGAGTGGAGGAAGAGGTGGTGGTTGTAGGAGGTGTAAGTTTTGTGGCTTTGGGTGCAGGTGCATGCGCTAGAGGCTGTTGTGAGGTGGATGTATGTTGGGTGGGTGTGTGCCTGCGTTTGTGTATCTTCAGAGGCGGCGTCACAGACACACTGGGAGAGGACACGGGACGTGTGAATGGTAGTGGGGGTGGTGACTGCACGTGAGCGGGGTGTGGTGGTGGGTGTGCTGGTGCGGGACGTAGTGGCTGTAGAGGTAGTGCATGCAGGTGTGAGTGTAGACAAGACTGGGAGGGAGGAGGGAGACGACGAGGAGGGGGACACAGTGGAGGCAGTGGATGTTGGTGTGTCTGTATATGTGTGATGCTTGCGTGAGTGCCTGTGGGATGTGTGGTGCTTATGTTTTCCTGAGCTTCCCTTTTGTGGTGAGGTGTGTGCAGGCTGGTCTGATGGTGTGCTTGGGATAGGCAGAGGTACAGGGGTTTGGGTCTGGGTGGAGGGAGTTGGAGGTGGGAGGCTAGACACAGGGACAATGGCTGCCATCAGTGCTGAGACCAGAGTTTGAAAGATCGGTGAAGGGCCGCCTGACCAGAATGAATGCCCTCCAGGAATGCATTGGTTTGTTGAAACTCCCTTTCTACACCCTGGATGGCATTCAAAATGATAGACTGCCCAACAGTGAGTGACCTGAGGAGGTCAATGGCCTCCTCACTGAGGGCAGCAGAGGTGACAGGGGCAGGGGCTGGTGTGCCTGGGGCGAAGGTGATGCCCACCTTCATGGGTGAGCGGGCACGGGGCGAAGGCTGAGGGGCTGCTGGGAGGGCGGTTCTGGTAGGGGGGGTGGCGGCTGTACCTGTAGAAGTGGGGGGCACAGATGTTGCCGCCACCACAAGGGAGCTACCATCGGAGGACGAGTCAGTGTCGCTGGTTACTGTTCCTGTCCCCGCCATGGTGCTCCCCTCGCCCTCCGTCCCACTGGTGTATACAGAGTCCGTAGTGTGGCCCTCCATGGCCATGTGGGATGCAGCTCCCTCGTGCTCCGGTGCCACTGCTCCTCCGTCTGATGATGCTAATGCACACAAGAACAGGGAGACCACAAAAAGGGGGGGGGGACAGAAGAAAGACTTGTTGAGTGCATGGCTTACCGATACAGTTGGCGGACAAGACAGACACAGAAGCCCCCTGCACTACGTCGCGCTGTTGGGCTCTACAGTGCAATTCATGGGAAATGGCCTACAAGGCTATGGACGACATCTGCACACATAGATGACACAGGTGCATGAATGGCTGTACTTGGCACTCTACAGAGGTGGGGTGGGGGGGCCACAGGGCAATGCCTTACGAAGGGGCCTAGCCTACGGAACTCACCCTGGCCTAGGGAAACCCACAGCCCTCCTCCCCCACCCAGACCCATCCACTGTGCGCAAAGTCAGCTGAATGAGAGTGTACTCACCCCCTTGTGTCTGCTGTGATGCCCTCAAGCGCCCATCCAAATCCGGGTAGGCCACCGCCAGGATCCGGAACATCCGGGGGTTCATGGCTCGACGGGCACCCCTCCCACGTTGGGAGGCCATCCCCAGCTCAGCCTCCGCCGTCTTCTTGCTCCAGCGGCGAATGTCCTCCCATCTTTTCCGGCAGTGGGTGCTCCGTCTGTGGTGGACCCCCAGGGTCCGGACGTCCTTGGCGATGACACGCCAAATATCCTTCTTCTGGTGGGCGCTGACCTACATGAAATATACAGGGGAAGAAGAGAAGTCATTACCAACTGCGCCGTCAAAGTGAGTGGCCCCCATCCCTACCCTTGCCATGTGGCACATGCACCCACCGTCTTTCATGCACGCAGAACTCTGCTCCCTTCCTTCTTACAACCAGCCCTCTCCACACAGGCATAGCCCATACAACATGCTCCCTGTGTACTTACCTGTTGGTCTGGAGGACCATAGAGTAGCGTGTACTGGGAGAGGACCCCATCGACGAGCTCCTCCAACTCCTCCGATGTGAAGGCAGGGGCCCTTTTCCCAGACGCACGAGCCATTGTCTCTTCCAGATCGATGTCACAGCAGCACTTGCAGTGTAGGTCCTCTCTTGTCGAAGATAAGGTATCGAGTGATTGAACAGATAGAAAATGTCGGTCACGTCCGTGGCGGGCACGTCCACGGCGGTGCATACCATCACCGCCGGCGTACATCGTCATTGGCTCCTGGGACCCATAGGGTCCAATGTTAACCAATGCAGCATTGCGCCGCG
This sequence comes from Pleurodeles waltl, assembly GCF_031143425.1. Taxonomy (NCBI): domain Eukaryota; kingdom Metazoa; phylum Chordata; class Amphibia; order Caudata; family Salamandridae; genus Pleurodeles; species Pleurodeles waltl. Next base: position 676,830,832 of record NC_090450.1, on the reverse strand, counting down.
GTCTTCGACCGCCTACCGCAACGGTGTACACGCCAGCGCAGTTACCTCACATCCCTTTGTCCCACTTTACAGGTCAGGCAGCCGCCATTTCAGGGGCCCACATGGCCTAATTACCAACTGCGTCACATATACCTAGGCCTAGTCTCAACACACATACAGGCCACATTTTGTGTATGAATGGTGTTCTGTGTAGACTGTGGGTGCATACCTCTGAGTTGTTTGACTCTGTGCTTGCTGTTGTCCTTCATAGGCACCGTCCGCTGGGACATCCGAGGAGATGGTGGAATCCTCCGCTGTACCGACCGCTGGTGGACCTGTCGACAATGGAGGAAAGAAATTTGATTATCACCTACAGGTTTGACCGTGCCACAATCCAGGAACTGTGAACACAGTTGGAGCCTGACCTGAAGTCAGCAATCCGCCATCCCACAGGAAGACCCCCTCAAGTGCAGGTGCTATCAGTGCTCCATTTCCTTGCAAGTGGGTCTTTTCAGACAACTGTGGCCATGGCATCAGGGATGTCCCAGCCTATGTTTTCCAATGTATTGTCCAGAGTGTTGTCTGCCCTGCTGAAACATATGCAGAGCTACATTGTTTTCCCTCAGGTGGAGGATTTGCCTACAGTGAAAGGTGACTTCTATGCCCTTGGACATATCCCCAACATCATAGGTGCCATTGATGGGACCCATGTGGCTTTGGTACCCCTCCACAGGAGTGAACAGGTGTACAGGAACCGGAAGAGTTATCATTCCATGAATGTACAGATGGTATGTTTGGCAGACCAGTACATCTCCCATGTGAATGCCATGTTCCCTGGCTCAGTGCATGACGCCTACATCATGCGGAATAGCAGCATCCCTTATGTGATGGCTCAACTCCAGAGGCACCGTGTGTGGCAATTAGGTGACTCTGGTTACCCCAACCTGTCATGGCTACTGACCCCATTGAGGAATCCCAGGACCAGGGCAGAGGAACACTACAATGAGGCCCATGGGCGAACTAGGAGGGTGATCGAGCAGACCTTCGGCCTCCTGAAGGCCAGGTTCAGGTGTCTGCATATGACAGGTGGATCCCTATTCTACTCACCAAAGAAGGTGTGCCAGATCATCGTCGCCAGCTGTATGCTTCACAACTTGGCTTTGCAACAACAGGTGCCTTTTCTGCAGGAGGATGGTCCAGATGGCGGTGTTGTGGCAGCTGTGGAGCCTGTGGACAGTGATGAGGAGGAAGCAGAGGAAGAAGACATCCAGAACAGGGACTCAGTCATCCAGCAATATTTCCAGTGAAACACAGGTGAGAATACATTCCTGCCAACTACATGTACTCTTACACTTCTACCTCTATCCTGTCTGTCGTTTTCACCCAGTGTATGGTCACTGAGTTGTCACTTTCCCTTACGGTTTCACAGGTGTGGGTCCCAACGTGTGTCATCTGCTTAGATTCCTCATGGACTAGAGCTGTGTGACATGGGTATGTTGACATTACTATTTCATGAACATTTTGTCACTGTAATTGCAAATACACTATTTCGAAATCACAGACAGACTCAAGATCTTTTGGTGCTTTAGGTGTGTTTATTTACATACAAAATATTGGAGGGGGAAGTTAAATGGTGAGGGGTGATGGCGAAGGAGTGTCCATGGCAGAATCCAGTCTATTAGTCTCACAGGTGCATTGCCCATATGGGCATAGGAAGTGGAGCTGGGGCAGTTTCAATATGGACAGGGTGACAAAGTGGGACAGTGGGATGGCAATCAGGGTGGTCTCATTTCTTGGCGGGGGTCTTGGCATCGTGCTCTGTCTTGTTCCTGGATCTCAGGGACCGTTTGTGGGGTGGTTCTCCCTCTGCAGGGGGTGGGGTGCTGGTGTGGTGGTCCTGTGGCGGTACCTCCTGTCCACTAGCGCCGGCGGAGGTGGTGGGCAGTTCTTCGTCCATGCTAGTGTCAGGGGCCCCTTGTAGTGCTACAGTGTCCCTCCTGGTGTTGAGTACTTCCTTCAGCACCCCTACGATGGTGCCAAGGGCGGAGCTGATGGTTCTGAGTTCCTCCCTGAAACCCAAATACTGTTCCTCCTGCATGCGCTGGGTCTCCTGAAACTTGGCCAGTACCGTTGCCTTCGTCTCCTGGGAGTGGTGGTATGATCCCATGATGGAGGAGAGGGCCTCGTGGAGAGTGGGTTCCCTTGGCCTGTCCGCCCCCTGTCGCACAGCAGCCCTCCCAGTTCCCCTGTGTTCCTGGGCCTCCGTCCCCTGGACTGTGTGCCCACTGCCACAGCCCCCAGGTCCCTGTTGTTGTTGGGGTGGTGGGTTATCCTGGGTTCCCTGTAGTGGTGGACACACAGCTGATTGACGTGTCCTGGGGACGGAGGTATGGGCCCGCTGGTTGGGTCCTGTGCTGGTGTTTCCAGAGGGGGGAAGGTATGTGCTGGCCTGTGGCTGTGTGAGGGGAACCGACTGTCCCGAGGCCCACAATGGTCTGGGCTGGTCATCTAGATCCAGGTGGACAGAGGTGCTGTCATCACTGTGGGCCTCTTCTGTGGGTGGAGTGGAGATGTCTGGACCCTCCTGTCTGGTGATGTTGGGTAGTGGTCCTGCAGGGGTGAAAAGGCAGGATTATTGCATCTGTGTGTGTCATGGTGTGCAATGGGTGGGTGACCGTGTACCCCAGTGCTGGCATTCCTGTGTGGGGGATTGTGTGAAGATGGTTTAGGGGGGTGTATGGGTATGTGCAGTGGGCATGCTTTAGTGATGGGTGTCCATGCATTGGTGTTGCATGCAGGGCTTGGTGTTGGGATCTGTGGTTTGTGATATTGGTACATTTGTGAGGAGTTGGAGTGATAGGGGTGGGGGCGAGGGTGGGGGTATGTGATAGCATGCAGGTAGGGTGGGGGATATGGTAGTTAAAGGTTTGACTTACCAGAGTCCATTCCTCCACCGACTCAGCCCTCAGGATGCAGAATTGCCAAGACCTGCTCCTCCCAAGTTGTTAGTTGTGTGTGAGGAGGTGGGGGTCCGCCGCATGTCCGCTGAACCGCCTGGTGGTGTCTTGATACCACGGAACGCACCTTCCCTCGTAGGTCGTTCCACCTCTTCCTGATGTCCTCCCGATTTCTTGGGTGTTGTCCCACTGCGATGACCCTGTCAACTATTCTTCGCCATAGCTCCATCTTCCTTGCAATTGAGGTGTGCTGCACCTGGGATCCAAATAGCTGTGGCTCTACCCGGACGATTTTCTCCACCATAACCCTGAGCTCCTCCGAGAACCTGGGGTGTCTTTGCTGTGCCATGGGGTGGTGTAGGTGATGTGTGGGGTGGTGTTTGTGGTGATAAGTGTGATGTTATGTAGTGGTGTGTGGTGTTTTGTGCGTGGAAGTTGTGTGGGTGATGGTGTTGTGTGCCTGTGGATGCTAGTTTGTGGATGGTGGTGTCTCTCTCTGGCCTTCTCTTTGTAATAGTGGTCGTAGGGGTTTGTGGGTGATGTGGGGGTGTGTTTTTTATTGTATTGGGTGTGTGGGAGTGGTGTGTGTATGCGTATCAGGTGTGTGTATTTCGAATTGTCCAATGTGGTGGTGTTTTGTATATGTGTGTGTATTTTGAGCGCGGCGGTGTGTACCGCCAATGGAATACTGCGGTTGAAAGACCGCCGCATGGATTCGTGTGTCGTGATAGTGTGGGCGTATTTCTGTTGGCGTGACGGTGGAGGTTTTTTTTTCACCAGTTTATCACTGACCTTTGGTATGGCAGACTTGTGTGGGTGTCTGAATTTTGTCGGATTCCGAGATGTAGGTCATGATAGCTGTTGCGGAATTCCGCTGCTGCGGCGGAGTGTTGGCGGTCTTCTGCAATTGGCTTTTACCGCCAATGTTGTAATGACCGCCTTGATCTCTTGAGTATATCATCCAAAATTACTCAAAAATCTAGAGTCAACCTGTGCCTCATGCTGGGCACCATAATACATTTGCTAAAGCCTTCTAGACAACAAGATTCAATATTCTGACTCGTTTGGCACTAAAGACTTAGGGCCTGATTACAACTTTGGAGGAAGGTGTTAATCCGTCCCAAATGTGACGGATATACCACCAGCCGTTTTAGGAGTCCATTATATCCTATGGAACTCGTAATACGGCTGGTGGTATATCCGTCACATTTGGGACGGATTAACACCTCCTCCAAAGTTGTAATCAGGCCCTTAGTCAATGTGCCAACCCAAACCAAAATATCAGATGGACTGCAGCCAACGCACAACCCACTGAGCAATATTTGGGTAAACTCTTTTTCTGGTAAGATCACTCTCATGCAATGAGACAGGGACAAATAATGGAAAACCAAATCCCCTTTCATAAATAAATCACACACTCAAGTAGTACTGTGAAACATAATGTGCATTTTACTACATTTATTTTAAAAGCCCAATCCAGTGCACATCATTTGAATTTTAACCACCAATATATAAACAATAAAGTGGCTTGAAAATGAACCAAACTCTGAACAGCAAGAACTATTCTAACATGGTTATTTCTAGTATTAACAGCCTTGTATGCTACCTCTAAACACTGTACTAGCGCTAGCATATTAGGAAATAACAAGACTATCTTGTGTTTCAAAGGTATTGTGCACTCCATATCTGATTTAGAACAACAGGACTTATTCTTCTGTCTGAATAGCAATCTGCTATTTCGGTCACCAAGCACCTGTGAATTAAAGAACAAAACAAGCATCCACTTTGGCAACTGGTGAAGGCGACTCGCTTTCGTACACAAACCTTTGTTTATAGTGAGTGCTGAAATCTTACCAGTCCTGTCTGATATTACTGGCTCCTCTCTAACATCTGGCCCTTTGCAATCACGTTCATAATACTACAGCAGAGTCCTCTTGAAAGCTGTTAGAATAAACAACCTAAAAGAAGATGACCATGTAGACGTTCCTTCGCCCGCTCCCAGGAACGATTAACAAATCCTGTACAAATCCTCCCATAATCCTGTCCATCCTCTCTTCCCCTGTGTTCCCCTATTTGCTGACAGTGGGGGTAAACACTGGAGCCCTAAATAAATGGTGAGCAGCACCGGCAGACTGAGACAGAGACCCCAAGGAAACGTAGGCTGAGGTGGCACTTGCAGTGAGGGATGGCACGTTTGGCTGGGTCGTGTGGGAAGATACCCTTTGGCCTTGCTGAGCTCCTGGAAGCCTGTGGAGCTGAGCAGTCAGAGGCGACCAGTGGAAATGATCCAACCCAGCGGCAGCAGTGAGTGAGGAGAGGCACAGCGCTGTTGTGGGACCCGACCTTTGCTCTGTGTCGGAGCTACGGGCGTTCGCAGCAGAGTCCAGAGGCCGTGGAGTGCAGTGCAGGGACTGCTGCTGGACGAGCCCTTCAGGGAGGCATCCCTTGCTCCAGGGAGGCTCCCTTGGGGCCCAAAACTGGACACAAATGAAAGGCCTCGCAGTGAAAACCTGCTTAGGGCTTAATGCATGGTTATCATACAGCTGTTTGAACAGGAGGCCTGTGATGCCGTTGATATTGGCCCCAGAGACTGATCACCACCTGAAACAAGGTAGAAACTGACCACTCAGCTCTGTGGCAGTGCCTCCCCGCTAATACCCCCAGGCCTAAGCAGGAGGGTGTGTGATTGAAAACTTATACCCTGGATTTTAACAGGCCCCTTGGAATCTAATCTGTCAACCGTGACTTCTTCGGTGTGGCCCTGTTGGAACTGTGTGCCGAAGTCAAGGGGAGCCATATGGAAATGTATACCCTGTGCCTTATACGGTTCCTTGGAATATATCAGCTACAACTTCTTGGGTGTGGCCCTGTTGGAACTGTGTGCCCGAGTGGAAGGGAGCCACATGATCCTGTGAAGATGCTTCTCTGGGGAAACCCCATGATAGTGCGGAGTGAGGGGCCTCTACTGGCGAACACTACCCACGGGTTAATGCCCAGAGGACCAAGGTAAGACGTCTGACACCATTTACTCCTGGAGGTGTGCCAACATGGCAAAGGGATGGACCTGCCTGGGGATAAGGGGACCTGCCCAACGATGTTGATGCAGTCTCTCCTGTGTTGCTGTGTTGGCCCTCCTCCTTCTGCCTGAAAGGGATACCTGGATATTCTGGACCAAAGAATGGCATTGGTGCCCTCTGGTGGTGTTGGCTGGAGCAGCAGGACATCTGGAAATGACCCCACGCCAGTGATGCCGGAGCACAGTGCCACTCAGCGCACTAACAGCCATGGTGAAAGATAAAGGCTCAAAGTTGTTGCATATAAATAAAATACTGAATTACACCCACTCATTACCACCCTCTGAGCGGACGGAGAGTGAGGGAGATCATGGTTTTGAAGCACTGGCCACGATAACGGAGGACCTCCCTCCCTGGTGGACGTAATGGCAGTAATCCAAGGCTCCAAAACTGAAGTGGTCAACAAAATCGAAGCAGTAGTAGTGGATGTTACCTTGCTCCGTGCCGACCTACTTAAAGTGTCAGACCGAGTGGCTACAGTGGAGCAAAATGTGGACGAGCTCTAACAAGAAGTTTACCGTCTGCACACCACGGCTTACACAATTTGACAGTGCATTTGGATGAACGCATCGAAAACTCGGAAGGATGATCCAGAAGGAACAACCTTTGCTTCCTAAGGTTCCCAGAGAAGGCAGAGGGACCCTCTGCTGAACTGTTCCTGGAGGAATGGATCACAACGACCCTCAAGCCAAAAAGACTCGCAAAGTTTTTCACCATTCAAAGAGCCCACAGGACATTGGAGCCACCTCCAAAGTTGGGGGCTTCTCCAAGGGGTATCATTGCTCGTCTGTTCAACTTTCATGACCTCTATGCCATCTTGCAAAGTGCTGGAGCCTGACAATCTCCATCATACCAGGAAAGAGCCATCTCCATTTACCCTGACTACACTCAAAGAGTACAGGAACAACAACAATTTTTTATTGCTGTTAAAAAGAGATTTTAAGGAGTCAATCTGAAATATAGTCTCCTATTCCCATCAAAACTTCAAGTTCAATATGAAGAATCTGTCTTGTTCTTCTTTAACCTAGATGAAGCTAATGACTGGTTAGACACCCTCCCTCAGAACTCCGGTCAGGATATTACTTGGCAGACACCACATCAACAGAGACAACCCGGCCTTCCTGGTCGGCAGGGAAGATTTAGAACAATACAGAAGACATTAGGCAATCAGTGAAGGTCATAGTGTGCCCAGACGGAACGCTTCCATCTGCGAATGCGATCCCGGACTCGAGGGAGTCCCTCCAAGGTCACCATAGTGCATTGGGCGCAACTAGTGATGGTTCTGGAATGGAGGGACAGCATGGTCTTGCTCGACGAACAATGAGTACTGTATTGGCCTGAGACTGGGCTCCATTGGCTCACCGCACTAGGCTATTACGACTGGAGCGGCTGGCGCCATTCCAGCCATGAGACATTCTGTGGGGGACAGAAGCCATCCCAGTGAATACTCTGAGAATATAGTTTGGATGGTTAAACTTAATACAAACAAGTATGTTTATCCTGTTTTCTGACTCTACCAATGGGATGCTTTAGGGGAGAGTTGGTGGGACTAGGAGGGAGCTTGGGTGTATTTGACCTTGCACCCATTCCTTTATTCACACCTGTAGCACAACAATCTATAACTGTAGGTTGAGTTTTTTTATTACTAATCTTGTGTTCTACTTTTTTGAGAAATGGTACAGCCAGTGCCATCCCTCAACTGCTGGTACACTGAGTGGGTGGATGAGGCACTACTGCCCATGAGGAGGAGGAGTTGGGCGCTCATTCATGGGTAAAGAGTTTGATGCTTTGGGTCGTTATACTTTGCTCTTGTGTATTACTGACACATTTATTATCGCAGAAACACCTTTCTGCAGAGAGGGAGGAGACATGGCAGTTCCATGTCCGGAGGAGAGAGGGGAGTACCACAATTTATAGATGTTGGACTACACTGCTAAACTAATGACCTGGAATATCCACAGTATTGCTCAACTAGAAAAACGTAGAACAGTGCATGCCTACTTAAAATGTTATAAGATATCCATTGCATTTCTCCAAGAAACCCACCTTAGCGCAGGAGAGCACAACTTTACATCACATCCTTTTCCGGCTATGCCCAAGGAGTATTAATTTGGCTCGCCTATACTCTTCCTGTGTGGACATCAAAACCCAGACCCAGAAGGCCACTATGTCATCCTATATGGAGCCCTGGATGGGTGAGAGGTCTGTTTTATTAATGTCTATGCAGCAAACAATGATTTCCCGGACTTCTACACTGCTGTAGCACAGGACATCTCTCCGTATCTTGCAGCTGATGTTATCATGGCAGGGGACTGCAATTGTGTCCTATATGGTACCATGGACCATATCCCACCCCGATAACACACCAAACCTCACATGCTGAGAGGGCTATGAGACATTATGAGCGGATTGCGTGTGTAACCTCTGGCGCGTCAGACATCCAAACATTCAACATTTCTCCTGTTATACCCAGCCAAGGGCGCCAAGAGAATACTGGACTACTGCCTGGTCTCTGATACATTGGCACCTTTAGTTTTAGGCATTTCTTATCTACCTAGATATCTCAGATCACTCTCCCATCCTGATGGTGCTGGCAAAATTAACTGGTAGACCAAAGATACCACTTTGGCGTCTCCGACCATACCCACTTACAGACCCTCCCTTTGGAACCACAGTCAGGGACGCAAAAACACACTACTTTCAGGAGAATTGGGGCACCTCAAAAAGCAGAGCAACTGACTGGGAGGTGATGAAATCTGTCCTCCATGGTGTCTGTCTCAAGACTGCCTACAGAGTCCAGCTTGAAGGGGATATACTGAAACATGAAAAGACCCTAGGCAATATCGAGAAGGTGCTCCCTTCACAGCCAGTGTGCCTACAGGTCTTGAAAGAAACTCATAAGGCCCTGTTATAAAACTGGCGCAGGCTAGAAAAACACAGTTTTACTGCATGTGGTGAGAAACTTTATGCAGTGGGAGATAGAAATGGAGCAAATCTGGTCCACCTGGTAAGACAGGAGGATTCCAGAACTCTCATCCTCACCATACACAATCGCACAGGACACCTTGTCTGTACACAACCGGTCATTAACAAGTTTTTCCATTTTCAATTACGTAACATTTATGCCTGCAACAGTCCCAGTCATTCACCATAATGGACTTCCTACTGGTAACTCCACTCCCCGGTCTTACTTTGGATGATGGCAAAAACTTAGATAAACCCATTACCAGAGAGGAACTTCTTGTTGTATGGATGTTGAAGACCGCAAAAACACCAGGGAATGACGGTCTCCCTATGCAGTTTTATTGTAAATACGCAGATATCCTGGCGGATAAACTGTTGGAGGTTTTTGAGGAAGCCTTACAGAGTGGTACCCTTCTTCCCATGCTCCGGGAAGCCCTAATAGTAATGATTCATAAACCTGGTAAAGCCCCTGCCATAGCCTCAGCATATAGACCATCTCCCTCTTAAATATAGATGTCAAGATACCCAGCAGTATCATAATGAATCCCCTTAACCCACATCTCTCCTTCCTCATGCATGCGGACCAGCCGGGGTTTATCCCAGGAGAAGTACATTACATAACCTGCAACGCCTTTCCCATATATATCATGCCTCAAAAAATCATAATGATGAGCTTGTATTGGTTCTCTTATATATCGAAGAGGTGTTTGATTCTCTAAATTGGACATACCTATGGCATGTTCTGAGGAAGATTGGACGGGGACCTAAATTTATTCAGTGTACCCATCTGATATATACGAATCCTTGCGTCCGTGTGCGCTGTGGAGGGGAGGTCTCAGACTTGTTTGATCTTAACACAAGTACCGGGCAGGGCTGCCCTCTCTCACCGCTACTGTTCGCATTAGTGATGGAACCTTTGGCAGTGCGACTACATAAAATAATGCAGCCTTGGGGATCAAGATAGGGGAGACCCCCCATGTGGTTTCCCTTTATGCAGATACTGCCTTGTTATATCTCCGACACCAACCTCATCAGTACCGATATTATAGCAGGTCTTGCAAAGGTTTAGAGAGATCTCTTGGCTATGGGTCAAATCCTTGAAATGCCATTTATACCCTATGGGCTCCTTGACGGGAATCCCCCTTCAAGATCTCCTGTCAACAGGGATTCCTTAGAAGTTATGAGGGTGTCCATCTTGCCCCCACTGAGGAGGAGGTTTTAGATTTGAAAATAGGGAGGGTGGTTATAAGAATTAAAGCTTAGGTAGTTTGAAGAGACTTACCTCTCTCCCTCAAGGGAAAGTTAGCTATTGCAAAAATTATACTATTCCCTAGATGCTTGTATGCTCTTTAAGGTACGTTTTTCACGAACATTGATGACCTATTGGTGGGCTTACCGTGGGCCGACAAGCGTAGGTGGGTGAGCCTCTCCACACTGAGGAGACCTTGGTCCCCAAATGGTATTGAGGTCCCCAATCTAGAACTCTACTACATGGCCACGCACTTACAACATGCCATTTATTGGCAAGCTGAGGAGAACTCCTGGGAAAAAGCATTACTGGTGGGCTCTCATGGGGGAGGGACACTCCCTGCATTGCTGATGACTGCCTCTCGAGTCCCTCCTGACATGCTTTACCTGATACGCCAGGTGGCGGGGATCTGGGAAAAAGTGGTGAAAAGTGTAATACAAAGATCTCCATATACTCCAGACCTCCCACTCTGGATATTACAACCCTTTAGTAGGATAGCCAAATCCATGTCACTCCAACGTTGGAAACACAGGGGCTGTCTTACATTGGGTGATTTTTACCTGGGAGGACACTTCATACCATATGCCGAGGCGGTGCAATTGAGCTCTGGGTCTGAGTCCATTTTTACAATACTAAAAGATCTCAGCCACAACGCGCGCTATATGGCCCACTTTTCCTGACACCCACCCAGCTCGGTCACTCTCACTACACTATTGGAGTTGGAGGGGGTCGCCGATTGGTGTCACCTCTACACGGAGCACTGCAGGATGACCTCCTGAAGCGATCTTTCCCAATTCAAATTAAGTGGGATTGATTGCAACTACAGCCACTGACAAGCAGAGACTGGGAACGTATACACAAGGGGGTACGTGGTGCCAGCTCCAATGCGAGATTTAAGCTCCTACAGTACAACTTTATCCATCAAACCTACCTTTCCCCCACTACCTTACATGTAATCTGGCCCGGACACTCTGACATGGTGTCCCCGGTGCTGAAGTCCAACAGCAGACTTCAAACACATGACCTGGAACTGTACAGACCTCTCCCTATATTAGCAACAAATAATTGATGATCTTATTAGAGTCTCTGGCTGGGCTTTGCCACTGGAGACCCGACAAGTACTATTAGGCCTTATCCCTTCTCCTAATAGAAAGAAACTTAGTAGGTTTGCTCTGCAGGGCTCAAAATTTGCAAAACGTTGCACTGCCATAAAATGGTTGAATGTTGCCCCCCCTAGATATACTGAGTGGTTTAGAGATGTTACTGAGTGGGCTACAGCAGAAGAAATCAGAATGAAGCATGCCCGCATTGATGACAAATTGACAGACGATCTTCGGGCCTGGGCAGCCATGCTGCGGTCCTTAAGGAACCTCCTTCGGATTAATCCTGGAACAATTAACTAATACCACACATTTCCAAGATGTTGAATAATTATGTAATAATATTTATTATACACACTGTTTCTGTCATCTCATGCACAGAATGTTCTACACAAGAGCTGGGTGGGATGGGAGGGGGGAGTTAAATATGTTGGCATGATCTTATTTGTGAACTATTTGATCTATTTTGATATATGCTTTATCATGAAGATCATTTAAAAAATCATTTAAAAAACGACCAAAAGAAGCATCACCATGCCTTTTCAGCTATTCCAAATTATTAAACAATGTTTTAAGGGAAACAATACACAGCACGCACTCACTAAAATCCTAATACTTCTGTTTGTTTGTGATGGATAACAATGATATGCTTCAGCAGGAATTATTGGTTTTGTTGAAAAACACATTCTGTCCAAAGAAGGGAAAGGTTGCTGAAGCTATTCTACGCAAGGTGCAGCTAATAATGGGCACTCATGAATTAGAATGTTCAGGTTTTGTATACTTTTCGTTAATAGAATACTGATTAAACAATGTAGTGTTAACGCTGTCCAGAGGGCTGTCATTATGATGAAACAGACATTTCACTGGCACCTGTGGAATATTTTCCATATTTTACAGCTCCCTGTTACATAAGGGCTACTATACCAATGCAGTTTGCACAATAAAAATCACTAACACGTGTAATGTATGTTCATGCCATTACAGTTAAAATATGTGTACATTAGCAAAACGTGTTATTTCGAGCAAGTATAGTAATAAACGTAAATTTGATTATTTATTTCTACAGTATCGGTGTCAAATCCCTTATTATGCCCATAGCAGACCTCCATATTCTGGGTCTTCTGAATCATTATGCTGTTGGGTCATCACTACTTCACACTATGGGCCTATCAAATGATATTGTGCCTTTATTCTTTTGAAACACCTATTTGTTATAACAAATGCTCTTGAAAGAACAGCACACAATAAACCATATATGCTGATGACAGAGTGTGTTTTATATGCCAGTTTATTACTTTTGATAAGGGCATGGAGGGGCATCATGAACCATTCGAGACTTCACCTCTCATTGAGTTTTGGCCTCTCCACGTGCTCAAAACATCTCACAAATAGCGTATGAAGCGCTGTACTTTATTGGGATTACACAAAGGGTTAATTTAAAGATCCACTTTAAACAATGCTGTGCCCGTATTTGCAATGACACAGAGCTGCTGACCCTTGTGCTGATATTTCATTAGCCATCTATTAGACATTTCCCCAGTCCTGGCTGGAGACATCAGGAACAGCTTAAAAAGGTAATGGAAATGAGATAATCGAGATGCTGTGTGGGTTTATCTCTAATAAAGTGGACCTTATAACCTCATTCCTCTGGAAATAAATCTATCATTAATATGCTCCAAAGCTCTCAAGCGTTTGTCTATTACTGAGGAAAGGTCAACCCATATTAAATATTTTAATCCTATGTGAATTTAACGGGGGAGGGAGGGTGATTGTGGGGCATTCTTGCAAAACTAGAGCCCTTTACTTCACTGTGGCTGAGAGTGGCAATTGGTAAGTGGACCTTCACGTGATTGTTGCTAAAGATGTCTGGTAGCAGCGCAAGGAGTCAGCCACACTTAAACATACTACCTGTTCTCTCTCCCTGGTGGTTCATGAATCACTTTTTTTTCTCTAGTTTTACACAGCTCCACCTTTTCTAGGCAGCTACATCCGGCACATTTTGGATTAGTGCAAACGCAGGCCCACCATGGCTACCTCCATGTGGTGTTCATTGGTAATCAAAATACCAGAACTGTCATTTTCAATGTTTAGCTACTAACAATGTTGGACGGCTACTCTTGCTTTTTTTTCAATTAGGAGCACTTTTAAGCTTTAGAATGCTGCTGTAGATTTATTTTTAGTGTGCGCTCTGAGATGAGGAAAATGTATTAAACCGCCCCTGGAGGCCTTCTTATAAGAGGATCTTACATCCTGTGCTATCCCGCAGGGCGCGTTTAATTAACAGAGCTGCCAGGTCTGCGGCTAAGTAGTGCAGTAATGCCTCAGCAAGTAAGTCAAGCGTGTGAGCAAAAAACAGAGAGCCACGGCAAACTACGCGCTGTTTGATACCCAAAGTGCACATCCGCCGGTTTCCATAAATGGTCCCTGGCGGAGGGATTCCGTTCGGGGAAATACAGTGACTAGCCGTCCGCATTTTCTAATCGCAGATCGGCGTGTTGCGCGTCGTGCTGATGTGTGGTTATAATGGAAACGTTTCTTCAATATAAATTCGGCCTTCATTTCTCTGTGGATTTAAACCGCTTTCTTGCTGAGGTGACCTCAGAGTAATACCAACTAGGTCGGCTGCCCTAGTGGAGGGATGGGATCTGTCATACCCGGTGTCTTTTATTTCCGTTTACATTCCTGCTTTTAGCTGGTGAAATATATTTCAGTTGTGGAAAATCAACTGCAGTAAAATGTGCCCGAGCTAGGACAAAATATACATCCACATAGTGATTATATGAAGTGGTCTTTTTAATGATATTATTTATTTTCATAGTGACCTATTTATTATTAATTTGTTATAATGTGTTATTGCCGTGGACCCTAAAATAAGTGTGAATGAAATTAAGGGGAACATTCTAAAATGCTCATAAAAACGGTCAGTGTGAGTGATACTCACTATTTTTTTAAAGGCATCGAATACTAATAATGTATTGCTTGACTCAAGTAATGTTTATTTTACAAGCGATGTATTGTGTATGCTACCACGTATTAGTCATGCAATGCAAGAACAAGTGAATCGTTGAAGTGGAAACATTTGCTGATTAGGGTTGCTGAAACTTTGCAAACAGCAAACTTAAGTCAATAATCACAGCTTCTCGCATCTCCCTCCTAAACTGGGTTCCTTTGACGCATGTTTTTTTCTAGAAGAAAACCAGTTAAATAACTGACTTCTGTTGAGAATATAAAACCCATGTGAAACATGACAAGAATGTTCAAGAGAGAGAGCAATAAGAGTTTTCCGCTCCAGCTCTACAATTTATGTGAAAGGCGTACCAACATAACTCACATGAAACCTATTTAGAAGGTCAACCGTCTTTTTAGGCACAAGAATTGGCCAGTTCCTGCTCATGTCAAGTTAGCTTTTATGAAAGCAATTGCAACTTTACAGTCCTGAAGTTGTTTCAAAATGCAGAGGGTCACAGAAGAGGGAAGAAGGGGACATGAGTGAAAATGGTGTAAACTGTAAAACTGAATTCTATGTCAGGACCGGAGGCTCAGATTAAGCTTCTCTTTCCATGCTTTATTTTAACAGCAGCCAATGAAAATCATGGAAAGTAAAAAACTACATGACCCAACATCAGTCATATCATGTGATAAACCATAGAGGAGGAAGCCTATAAAGTGTTGCATCACACCCAGCCACTCCTCTTTCTTTGCTGCTTCGCAGCCAGATAAGTGTGATTTATTTTTGCTTACTGTATATATATTTAAATGTGTTGGAGTGGGCTTTTCCCCTCCTTATAAGCGTCCTTTGGAACGCTTTTTCATCAAGTGGAGTGAGAGCAAGGGAGCGAGGACTCGCACTCTCCGCGCAGTCCTTTTCTATGCCGGTGAGGTTTTTCTTTCCTTTCTCTTTATTCAGGTTTTATGACCCGCGCTCAGTGAGAGCGCGTTTTATGGGTCTAAGCTTTTATCTTCTTCTCCCTGCTTCACCGCGCATGCAATCAGACACGCGTGTGAAGCCTTCCTCCCCGGGCCGCATTTCGAGGATTCTTTCCCCTCCCAGGTCGCTTAATTGTTAACGCTCGGTCAGAGCGTTTCAGCTTGGTGTGTCTTCGCACTTGCTCAGAGCGCTTCTTCTATTTGTTTATTTTCTCACCCGGGGGGTCGGAATTAAGCGCTCGTACCGGAGCGCGTCTTGGAATTTTCTTCTTTCTCCTCAAGGGTGTTTATCGAGGCGCTGCCTCGTGTGAATTCAGCGCTCCTGCGCCATTAACCTCCTCGTCACGGGGACTTTTGTTAGAGGTTCTGCCTCTTGAAATCAAAGCGTTTTTCAACGCTTTTAAGACCCTCATTGAGATTCCTCCACCGGCTCAGCTCCCATCTACGCCCCAGTGCTTGGACACTGGGGTTGAAACAATTCTGATTCAGGCTGGGCCTGGCTTAAGGGTATTAACCCCTTCAGGGCAGCTCCCTCCACATCTTTAAAAAATTAATTTTGTGATTACTGCCCTGATTTATTATTTTATTAGTTATACTGCTCCCCTGGAGCTCACCTCTGCTGTATCTCAGTATGGCTGGCTATGATGACCAAGCCGAAGAATTGTACTATATGGATGATACTGCTGGCTCGTTTGACCAGGACTTAGTGTATGCTCTAGACGCAGGTGTGCGTCACTCAGTTAATCAGGCCTTGGCTCAGGCCATTCAGCCCATCAAGCATCATCTCTTGGGCTTGGTCGATCAACAGGCTTGGGCAGCTCCAGTGAGCGCCTCTACCTTGGGAGATCCTTCCTTTGCGGCTAACCCGCAGCCTGAGAAACAACTTTCAAACCTGCATGCTGCGGATTTCCAATCCCTTATAAGGAATATGGCAAGAGAGCATGATTACAATGCAGGATCACAAAAGAAGGGTGTGGATGCTCCAGCCTCTTCTTCTTCCTCTGAGCCCTCCTCCGAGCAAGAAGACTCACCTCCTCGTAAACGCAAGAAGAAAGCTCACCACCAGGAGGTTCCTACCCCTAAGGTGTTGACTTTCGAACCAGAGGACATCGTGCACCCCAGATCTTCTCTGTGGTTACCGCCCCCTGAGGTGGCGGATTATGTAGAAGCCCATATTAGACATGGATTTGATAAAGATATTCGTTCTAGATTAAGGTCTGAGTGCCCCAGACCTGATTTTGCATCCAAGGTTACCGAGACTCCAGAGTTGGATCCTACCCTAGTAACTTTCCTCAAAAAATCCGCTAAGGATCCTAAGAAGGGTATCGATCGCGCCTAGCGTGGATGCCAAGATAAACTTTTAGACATTTCCGGACCTCTAACTAAGATCCTCGAATTAGCCTTTCAAGCCAAGGAATCGGGTGATCCTATTAACCCAGATATTCTGGTAGACTGGGCTCAGAGAGCTCTATGTTTCTTGGGCAATGCTAATTGCGCCATCTCATCTGAGCGACGCAGATCGGTTTTGATGAAGCTAGATCCCAAACTGGCAGACCTCGCTGCATCAGAATCAGGCCCCGTGGCCCAGGGTTTATTTTTTGGCTCGCCCTTCATGAAGGAACTTTCTAAGTTCGTATCCACCTACGCCAGTCTGGACAAGGCACAAGGATCCATCCGGAGAGTGCTACGTCCACTTTTTCAAGGGGCCGGATGCTACAGGGGGCGTGCCTTTGGCCGTTTCAACCAACAAGGCCCCCATCGTGGATCCTTCCAACAAGGAAGAGGGGGTTATCAGGGCTACGACTCCTCCTCATCTACCTTCTACCCGTCAAGACCTAGGTACGGTCGAGGCAGATTCCGCAGAGGGAGATCCAAAGGACAACAATCTTTCTCCCAAGAGTCGGGAGCCACAGGTGAGCTTGGTCTTGAGTTCAGAAGTGATTTTGGGGGGCAGAACTCAGAAGTTTTTGGAGAATTGGCATCTAATTTCTTCGGATGCTTGGGTCCTAGAGACTGTGCAGGGGTTCAAGCTAGAATTTTACGAGTCCCCTTATCAGACATGCCTTCCCAGGCAGGGATATTTTTCCCTTCAAGAACACAGTCTTATTTCCGCAGAAATTTCGGCTCTGCTCAAGAAGGGTGCTGTTATCAGAGTTCCCTATCATCCGTCAGGTTTTGTCAGCCCAGTATTTCTGGTAGACAAGAAGGGTGGCGGCTCGCGCCTAGTTCTAAACTTAAAAGACTTAAACGTTTTTTGCTATATCGTCATTTCAAAATGGAAGGTATCCATTTACTGAGAGATGTTCTCCAAGAGGGAGACTGGTTAGTCCGCTTAGATCTAAAGGACGCTTACTTGACCATTCCTATTTTTCCTCCACATCGGAGGTTCCTTCAGTTTTGTTGGGAGACTGAATATTACGAGTACAAGGTGCTCCCCTTTGGTCTGTCCTCAGCCCCTTGGTGTTTCACAAAGGTTATGCGTCCAGTAATGGAATTCCTTCGATCCCAAGGGGTCAGGTAAATTGTATATCTAGACAACATCCTAATCATGGCCCAGGATCGGGACCTTCTGTTAAATCATCTCGAATGGTCAGTGCCTTTGCTCCAGAGTCTGGGTTTCATAATCAATGCTCAAAAATCCGTTCTAGCCCCCTCACATCGGATAGATTTTCTGGGGTTCCAGATAGACTTGTTGCAGTCTCTTCTGATTCTTCCTTCCGGGAAGATCCGTTCAATCAAGAGAGAATTGAAGTGTCTATTATCCAAACAGACTGTTTCCTTCAGAGCGATTGCTCGCATGGTGGGCCTGCTTTCTTCTTCGATTCAGGCGATATTCCCGGGTCCCTTGCAGTACCGAGCCCTTCAACGTTTGAAGATTTCTCATCTTCAGAAGGGACTTCGTTATGCAGATCAAATTACCCTGTCAGAGGAGGCCCGTGCAGAGATGCATTGGTGGCTCGATCATATGGAAGCCTGGAACGGCAGAGCCATATTCAGCTCTCTCCCGGATGTAGTGATAGAGTCCGACGCCAGTCGGTGGGGCTGGGGAGCCCGGTGCGGATCAGTGTCCACGGGAGGCAGATGGTCCAACTCGGAGTTGAGTCTCCACATAAATTGTTTGGAACTCCTAGCAGGCTCTTTTGCAATCAAGAGTCTTTCTCCCATCAAAACAAATTGTTGTATTCTACTTCGCATGGACAATATCTCGGCAGTGAGATATGTCAACAAGTTGGGGGGAACTAGTTCCCGCATTCTGGCGGAGATAGCCAAGGAATTCTGGCACTTTTGCCTTCAGCACAGGATTTCAGTGGTGGCGGTGACGCCCCTTTGGAGATCGCAAGCTTGGTTTCCGGTAGCAATGGAACTGAGTTGCGATCATCCGATAGAACAAACATTCTAATACCAACATAAACAGTGGACTGACTGTAGTCACAGTACACCAGCACCATCTTGAAATGTGCAATTGTGCATAAGCCCGTAAACACTGAAGTGTGACATTTCAAGCATTTACATGATGTTAACACGTAATTAATTATTTAGCTAAACATTCATTAATAATTGTGCTATCACTCACTGAAATTCATTGGTCATTCATTGGTCAGCGTATGCTTAGTATGGCTGAATAACATTCATTTGTTGTGATCCATTTTTGGTGTATACAAGATGTCATTTCCCACGAGCAATAAGGCTTGTACACAAACTCATATTCATGCTCCTACTTGCCTCCTTATTGGTATGTACTCATTTAAGTAAATACATATAATTGTACTGTGACTGATACATATAATGTAATCCCCTATGTAAATGGAAATTGTACTTCAATCTATCCCAGTGGGCAAATTCAGAAAAGAAAAAGCACGATTCCCATTCACTGGAGGGAATTCTTGAGAATAGTTCATTCTTTTACTGTTGTGTGGCCCCTCATAGATCTAGTTCTTCAAAATCTTGTCCCTGTTGCCAGTGCTGTCCTAGAAGTAAAGATAAAACATACACATAAGGATTGCTTGTAAGGAGTGTAACCAAGCTTAACTGTATCTAACGCAATGCTAGTGACATCTGGCAGCTTTCTAGAGGTGAGTGTACATTTTCTCATCTATATTCAGCAAATTAGGGTAATTTGTGTCTATTCTCCAAATATACCCTGACTCCAACCTCCTGAGTATTCTCTTTCTGTCCCCTCCCCTGGCTGTTTTCAGTATGGAATCAATGACACTATGGCCTTCATTATGACTTTGGTGGACCAGGTAAGGTGATCGACCGACAGGGGAGGGGGGAGTGTTGAGTGTTGTGTGCATGAATGGGTGTGTGTGTGTGTGTGTGTGTGAGTGGAGGGGGGTGGCGGGTTGTTGTGTGTGTTTGTGTGCATGTGTGTGCAAGTGTCTGTGTGCCTGCGTGTATGCGAGGGATTGTCGTGGCCATGTGTGCATGTGTGTGTGAATGAGTGAGTGTGGATGTGTGCCTGTATGTATGTATGTGTGGTGTGTGTGTGCGTGCGTGGATGGGGGAGGGGGTACAGTACGGGGATGGGGGAGAGGGTACAGTACAGGGATGGGGTACAGTACGGGGATGGAGGCGGGGTACAATATGAGGATGGGGTACAGTATGGGGATGGGGGAGGTGGGTGTTGCTGCTTGGGGAAGGTGGGGTCTTCTGATGAGGTCAGGGGTGGGGGGCTCCGAGATTGAGGGGGGTGGGGAAGTCCTGTATTGGTGACAGGAATGAGTATTCCTGTCACCAGTATCCCTACCGCCAGAGATTTTGTGGCGGGGCTGACGCCACGGAAATCCTGGTGGTAAGAATGCTCAAAATTCCGCGGGCGGTGTTAGGTGGACCACTGGGTCGAAGGTGGACAACCTTCGGCCAGGCAGTCCTACCCCCCTAGCAATACAGGTGGTGAACTGGCTACAATAAAGCCAGTTCACTGCCCTTGTCATAATTTGGCGGTCCCGCACCGCCACGCTGTCGGCGGTCTGACCACGACCACCGGTTGCAGGGCAGGACCCCCAGGGTCATAATGACCCCCAATATATCAATAGGTCAGGGTTTCCCTTATGAACAGTTTTAAAGAGTTGTGCAGTTGGGCAATTTTTGCCTGATTTTTAATCGCCCTGAGATGCTGCAAGATAAGTTTATTTATGGGCAACATAGTATTACCTATGTACATTTTTGGGCATGGGCAGTAAAGTGCATATATAGCATAATCTGTTTTGCAAGGCAGAGCATGTTTAATAGGTATCCTTTCATTGAGCCTAGTGGTTACCTCTGTGATATTAATTC
The DNA here is from genome assembly GCF_031143425.1 of Pleurodeles waltl. Taxonomy (NCBI): domain Eukaryota; kingdom Metazoa; phylum Chordata; class Amphibia; order Caudata; family Salamandridae; genus Pleurodeles; species Pleurodeles waltl. Next base: position 676,810,305 of record NC_090450.1, on the reverse strand, counting down.
TGTGTTCACAGGCTTTTCATCCGCTGCATCTTGTAAAACCTTTGCAGGGTTTCAGCCAGTGGTCCTGTTTCACACTCACCTTGCTTTTGACCAGTATAACTGTGGCTGAACAGGCTTTCCTGTAAGTGATCTGGGGTTTCCTCATTACTTCTCATCCAATCACAGGGTCTCATTGTATGTAATGCCCGCGTTTTTGTAGTGTTGTACATAAGTCATCATGCTGGCTATTATATGTGGTTATAAACCTGCACTATCTTTCTTCCTTTTTTATCTTATTCTGGTGATGGAAAAATACTGTCTCCCTATCTTTAGCTATTTTATTTTTCGCTGAGCTTAGGGCATGGAGTGTGGCGTTCCCAGGACCCTGTGATTGGAAGAGAATTGGGTTTTCTTACAGTTTTCTCATCAATAATTTGATTGCAAATGTTGCAGTAATATTATCAATGATGTCACAGAAGATGTCATGACTGATGTAACATGTGGGATAATGAGAAATGCATGGCAAACTCGCAAGTTATAATTACTTTAGGGCACGAGTTATAGTTTCTTGAGATAACTATAACTGCTCAATATCTATGGTTTTATGTGTGTAAAATCTGACCCTAACTATAAAGTCTCTGTAACCTTTGGTTTGTTAGAGAATTTCTAAGGTTTTTTAAATTCTGTTTCCTAACTATAACATCACTGTAATCTTTCTTTTTTTCAGTGAATTTCTGTGGTCTTTTAATTATATTTCCTAACAATAACATCGGTGTAACCTTTGTTTTTTTCATTGAAATTCTACTTTTTTTTAACAGAAAGTAATATATAGTTACCATATGTTACTCCAAACGCCGCTGTGCATGGCCAGGGCCTGGCATGCAGCCGGGCCCTGCGGACAACCACCCACATGCAGCCAACCCCATGCTGTGCACGGCCTGTGACCAGGCTAGCGGTCAGCCTCCCCACATGCAGCCAACCCCACGCTGTGCAAGCCTTTGGCCGTGTGCAGCTGGTGTTAGCCACAAGGCCTGGTCTGTGGCTAGGCCCTGTGTCCACCCCCTCAAAGGGAGCCAACCTGTTGCCCCCACAGGCCACTTTTGTCCCTGGGAGGAGGGCATCCCAGAGGCCTGGTGCATGTTATAGGGCTAGGGGGCAAAGAGCCCCATTCCTGGAGTCTGGCAAAATGTTTCAGTGGAAGGGATGGAATGCAGCCCCCTCAACAGGCAGATTTCAGTCCTGGTGACCCCACCCCCCCGGGGCCAGTGCATTTTTTTGAGGGGAGGTGGTGTGTGTGTACCCCCTCCCCTTGCCATTTTTTGGCCCCAGCAAACCCATCCCCTGGGGCCCACCACTATATTTAAAGAGGAGTGTTTTATGCAGCCCTCCACGCCGGGACAATTGCGGCTGGGAACAATCTTTTCATCTGTTTCCCTGTCCGCTTCAGTGCTGGCAGGGAAACAGATGAAAAGTCCGCTCCATTTCATGAGTGGTCGGACCCCAGGGGATGGTGTCCCCAGGGCTGAATGCAGCTGGGGTGCACATGCCCGTTTCCCCCTTTATTTTGTGACTGGGCCCCAGAGGATCGGTTTCCAGGCTCCAAATCGTCTCAGGGATGGGGACTGTGTTCCCCCTCCCCCTTTTTAATAAGGCCAGGCCCTGGGGGATTGGGTCCCCGGAGCTAAAATCGGCCAGGGAGTGGGGCTGCATAGACCCCCTCCACCTTGTGAAAATCAGCTGGGCCCCAAGGGATAGGGTCCCTGGGGCAGAAATAGGCATGGGGAGGGATGGGCCACATTCACCCCCCTCTCCCCACATATATCTCCCCCCAAACCTCCCCCCCCAGGACCTGGCCCACACAAAGGGGGCATAAAAAAGTGCAGGAAACCACGCTTTAAAAAAAAAAAATGATGCCACAGATCTTCTGCAAATTTGACGCATAATTAAAAATAATATTTAGTCCCAGTATGGCTCCCTGTGGGACTCTACCTAGGGACTTAGAGTATTCCTACTCTGCCTCCTTGTGTTTCTTTTTTGCATTTTTTTCTTGGGGCTTGGCGAAGTCCCAGGATGTCTGCCATTACTTCCTGGTTGAAGTGGTGGCAGCCAATCACTGCATTGTTCTTGGCACATGGATTTGCGGATCTACCACAGTGGATTCACATTAGATATGCGTCTCTAGATTTACATAAATCTTTATTCTTTAACAACTCCGAAACTACTGAACAGAATTACACTAAATTACAAAAAGAGATCTTTCTGGATCAAGATCTAGCTTTCTGCCACATTTGGTGTATTCACGTGCAGAGGTTTGGGCTGTAGTCATGTCTAAAGGGAACCCCTCCTTTTTCTGGACCCCGCTTGACAAATCACCCCAAAACTTTCCAAACAGCATCTGAAGTGAGTGACAAACAAATTTGAAGATTTTGTGAAGATTTGTCAAATGGCACCAAAGTTGTCAGCAAAACAAACAACACTTTTACTTAGGTCATAACTATAGGTACCTACTGGTGACTGCTAGTGGAAATGTATCTGTTATAGTTAGACTTATCTCAAGTAACTATCACTCATGCCCTAAGGTAACTGTAGCTCGCGCTTCCACAGCAAAAAAGCATTAAAAAAAAAGATTCTGCAGGAAAAGAGGCATATCTGCCGAAAGTTTATAAAAAAACAAAACAAAGTGCAGGCTCCCACTCACGTAAAGCCCCCGGATGGGCCAGGTCCCGGGGGCATGTTAAATTTTGAATGCAAGGGCGGGCCGTCCCCCACAGCCCCAGTGACCGACACTGGGCTAAATAGATTAAGAATGGGGGGGTGTGCGGCCCCTCCCACAGCCCCAAGGCCAACCACCTCCCTGGGGATAAACACATTAAGAATGGGGGGGCACACAACCCCCCACAGCCTCGGGACCACCACCTCCCCAGTGGCCAAATACATTAGGAATGTGGGTGGGGGTGACCCCCCCACGCAGCCCTGGGGACCACCGCCTCCTCCAGGCTAAGTGAAATGTTGGAGGGGGGCCGTGCAGCCCCCCTCATGGTACCAGTAATGGCCCTGGGAACAACCACCGCCTAGGGCCGGCTACTGCTATGTGCCAGGGTGCCCACCCCTGGGACATAGCTGTTTGCTGTGACTTGGTGGGAACTTTGACTGTTCCCGCCAACTCACAGCAAATACTCAGGTTCCAGCAAACTGCTCTTGCTTGCTGGAAGCAGAGGTTTCCTCTGTTTCGCCATCGAGGGAAGGGAAACGGAGGAACGAATTGCTCTCACAGAGAGGGAGCTGAATCTTTAGCAGCTCCCTCTCTGTGATAGCAATGGCGGCTCCCGCAGGAGGCAGGACGCTTGCTGGGATTGCAGAGCCTTGAGGCTTCCCACGCGGTCCACTACCCACTTTGGGTGCCCTGCTGAGCACCCATGATTGATGGCGGGCCCCGGGCAATGTGGGTCCCCAGGGCCAAAATTGGCTAGAGGAGGTGGGTCCAGCGCAGTCTCCCCTCCCCCCCAAAAAGATAATGATGAGTGCAAGGCCCTGGGGGATGGGGTTCCCCGGGCTGAAATCAGCTGGGGAAGCGGGGCCACGTGACCCCCCCTCCAAAACAATGAATCAATTATAAAAGGCTGGGCCCCGGGAGATCAGGTCCCTGGGACTGAAATCGGACAGGAGAGAGGGGGGCTCAAACGGTCCTCACAAGTTTTGGAACCCTGGCTGGTGTACTTTTTCTCCCCTAGAACTGCAACTTGTAAGCCAAAGGCAAAAGATAACTTATTTTGGGCACAAAGTCCCAGGCTCATAAACTACAGCTACTAGTCAGTTACTGGGTAGCCTGGAAAAGCCATTGAGAATCAGACTTCATAGGACTGCTGTCCTTTGCTTGTCCATCGATGTCGAGGCCAACGCCAGCCTCTGGCTGCAGAGAACCCTGCCAACCTCACCATCAATGAGAAAAAGAACCAAAAAACATTTCAGTGTACAATGGTGAAATCTTGACCGGGACCAACCTGATGCCTGCATTTGCCCCAGACTTCCGGCATCGACCCAGGCTTCCATCATGGTCAGCCTGAACCTTTGTCTTTGCCCCGACCCTCTCATTCTTGACTCATAGACAACCACTGAGGATGAAAAGCATTGATTTATGGAAATGTTTTGAAAAGCAGTGATTTATGGAAATCTTGCAAAAATCATAACTCCAGTTTACCGTCATCTGATGATTATAGTTTTAGTATCTACTTAAAGGTAAAAATATGTGCTCTTTTTAAAAAATATATTTTTTTTTTATTGTGTCATTTTTTCGTACTTATTGACGGTTCTGGTACTTATAAACGCTTTATACTTGCTTTCCTTCGAGTTCAACCTGACTGCTCTGTGCCACAGATACCAAGGACTGAGCTAAGGCTTGATATGAAAACTCTAACTGGAGATGGCACGGAATAGTGACATTATTATTTGGTGAGGTCTCACCCACTCCAACTAATAATCCACTTTTGGCATAGCATGTTAAGAGTATAGTGTATTTTCAGTTGCTGTGAAGTCTTCTCTCATGATCTGCAGGCCACGCTCATCTGTGTATTCAAGGGTGGATACAGAGATACACTCCTCTGAACTTCAGAGGTGGTAGAATCTACTGTTTTAGAAGAGGTCGGTGGTACGTGCAGAGTATCAGTGCTACTAACTGCAAGGCTTTGGAACTGCACTGCTTGCACTCCAATAACACCTAAGTAGAGACAAGGAAAACTACATGTGCCACATCATCACAGGACTATTACAAAACCTGCAATGGAGGCAGTCATCTAAGATCCACAGAGTTTAAGTTCCTTGTGTTTTAAAGAGTGCCTTGCTAGGCAATTGAGATACTTAGGGCCAGATGTATCAAGCGATTTTGCATTCGCAAACGGTGCGAATTGCAAAATTCAGCCATTTGCGAATGCAAAAATGCCTTTCAGAATGTATGAAAGGCATTCGCAGTGCAATTTTAAGGAATCGCTAACTTAGCGATTCCTTAAAATTGCGACCCCATTTAGAGAATCGCAAATTGCGATTCTCTAAATAGGAAATCGCAAATAAGGAATCCTTATTTGCGATTTCTTAAGCACCTGTATCAAGCATTTCCTAAATGCGAATTGGGCATTTAGAAAATGCAATTACCACCAACAAAAGTTTGGTGGTAACCATGTGCAAATTTTAAAAATGCATTTTAAATGCATTTTTTTAATTGACATGTAGCGCACACATGCCCCTAAGGCATGTGTGTGCTTCACATGTCCGTAAAAATATTTTTGGGGTACAGCAGAGGGGGCCGTAGGCCCCCAGCACCCTGGGTTTTGCATTTCCTAAATTGCGAATTCCTAACTGGAATTCGCAATTTAGGAAATGCAAAAACATTTGCAACAGGCCCATAGGTGCAAATGGGGTCGGATTCTCTATTTGCGATTCGGTAATAGCATTTGCGAATTTTAAGACATTGCTATTACCGAATCGCAAAATTCATACATACCATTTTGCATTTCTTAAATAGCGATTTCTTAAAATTCGCTATTTAAGAAATGCAATTTCGTTTTTTGATACATCTGGCCCTTAGTTGCTGCAGCCAGACCCTTGTTGCCACATTAGGTCTCATGGTTCTTTCCTCTGGACTAAGCAAACACTAGTGGAATTAGGAGCATTATTCTGGATAACGCTTAAGATTAACGATTGAGAAATGTATTTGCACACTAGCATCGGAGTCATCCTTATAACAATTACTAATTATATTTTACTTGTGGTCAAGAGGAGTTAGAGAAATCCTCAACTTATACAGAGATTTGTTTTATATGTATTGGTGAAGTTAATGTATGTTGTCAGGGGTGAAATCACAATACTAATATGTCTTTATTAGGCTACAGTTAATGCACTATGTATGTTGAGGACAGCTGGGACCACGGACTTGATTTACATTTCACTAAAGATAGTTATCTATATAAAAATATGTGCTATGGTTCATGTTATTTCATTCTTTCCTTATTAAGGTTTGTTTTTATCTTTTAACTCCAGGAAGTCATAGAATTTCCACCAACCAGAGAGTGGGGGGTCATGTAGATAGTGTCATAAGGGATATCCGATGTCATGAACTGTAATGTAAATGACAAAATACTAAAAAATGTACCTGATATCAACACCTATTCATTGGGGGTTGAGCCCAGCAGTAATAGCAGGGAGAGTGCAGAAACCTAGTGTCTCTGTTTTTCACTCCTGTGTCCCATCCCCCTTTATGTATTGACTGATGACCAGCGTAACTTTTGCATGGACATCAGTGGGTTCTGGAAGTAGCATTCTTAGTCTTGGCTCTAGTTTACCAGGTTAGTGCAACCCTGTGCTCTCCTTACTGTTTGAAGCTAAATAGCAGGTTGACAGCTTGAGTGAACTATCTTTCATCTTTTTCTTATGTGTTTGAGCTTAAGAGAAACATGAAAATATTTGTAGGTGTGGTGGGTGCGCAAATGTGGGACAAGTTGCCCTGTGACGAACAACTGTATATTGTCTTTAGAAAGGACCAGCGGTAAAATTATGTGAAAGGAAACATACATTTTTTGCAATTGCCTAAAAAGTTGGAAAATAGAATTCACTATTTTTAATCAGTATGTGCAAAGTTGATTTTGTAAGGTTTTTATTGACAATGCCATCTGCACACTAATGCTGAAATAAAAATTAATTTTTTTAACTAAATCTTCCTTTTATCCATTGCCAAATGGTAGCACCTTTCTTTCTCTCTCTCACAAAAACACACACTCACAATCTTTCACTCATAAAGGTATGCATAGGTCAAGGAATGGCTCACCTTGAAGACTTAAATAGAATTACTATTTTTATTCAGTATGTGCAAAGTTGATTTTGTAAGTTTTTTATTGACAATGCCATCTGCACACTAATGCTGAAATTAAAATTCATTTTTTAAACTAAATCTTCCTCTTATCCATTGCCAAATGGTAGCACCTTTCTTTCTCTCTCTCACAAAAACACACACTCACAATCTTTCACTCATAAAGGTACGCATAGGCCAAGGAATGGCTCACCTTGAAGACTTAGGGGGTCATTATGACCCTGGCAGCCAGCGGAACACTGGTGGTAACACCAGCAACAGGCTGGCTGTGTTCTGCTACTGTATTATGACCGTGGCGCATTAGCCACGGCCATACCTTCTGCCCTCCACTATTTAGATGCGAAGGCAAGCTGGGAAGAACAGAGTTTTCTGTTGGGTGCGTAGAAGGTGAGGCAGTGGTTGAGGTAGGTCTGTCCTATGTTGTCTAGTTCCTTATAGGTCCGTGTCAGAAGCTTGTAGGTGATGCGTTTGTTGACCGGGAGCTAGTGTAGGTCTTTGAGGTGGGAGGAGATGTGGCTTTTCAGGGGATGTCCACCATGGGCCTGGCTGCTGCATTCTGGATTCTTTGTAATCTTGATTGCAGTTTCTTTGTGATGCCGGCATAGAGTGCATTGCAGTAGACTAGTTTGCTACTGACAAGTGCGTGGGTGACTGTCCTCCTCATTTAGGTGGGGATCCATTTGAAGATCTTTTAAAGAAGTCGAAGGGAGTGGAAGCATGACAACGAGATGGCGTTGACTTGGGGGGTCATGGACAGAGAGGAGTCAGGATGATGCCCAGATTGCGTGTGTGGTCAGTGGGAGCGGGGTGTGTCCCAGGGCGGTAGGCCACCAGGAGTCGTTCCAGGCAGAGGAGATAGAGCCAGTTGCGGGGATCTTCATCTTGTCTTAGTTGAGTTTGAGGCAGCTGGCTTCCATCCAGGCGGCGACTGTTCTCATTCCGTTTGGAAATTTCTCTTGGCCTTGCTGGGTCTTTGGTTTGTAAAACACTGGCACACAGCTGAGGCAATTCTTAACATGGTAGCACCCATCACAATACTGGCACTGCTGTACTAGTGTACTACTGCATTAGTGTATTAGAGGTAATACTTGGTACTGGCAGTAATTCTTCTCTTAAAGGAAACCCATGTCGAAATACTGGTACTGGCACACCAGAGAAAATTATGTGTATACAGAGCACCTGTTGTAAAATGCTGACATTGGCATTCTTGAACAAATTATTGGCACATTAAGCACCTGTGGCAAAATGGTGGTACAAGCACATTAGAGATTAATATTGATAAGGGTCACCTATGATATGTGGACAGCATTCATTGGAAAATGTTGGCACTAGCACACTGAATCATTTTTGGCATAAGGGGGCAGCCCTGGCATATGGGAGCATTCATAACAGAATGCCAGCCCTGGCACACTGAAGGTAATTTTTGACAAACAGGGACCACCGTAGCAAATTTTGGAAAAAGTGGGGTGAACTCCTGGGGACCGTCAGGAGTCACTGGCTTGGCACACAGTAGGAAGTTGGCTCTGTATATACTATTTCAAAGTAAGAAATAGCGTGCACAGAGTCCAAGGGTTCCCCTTAGAGGTAAGATAGTGGCAAAAAGAGATCATTCTAATGCTCTATTTTGTGGTTAGAGGTATCCACCTCTGCTAATCTTATCTTAGCCAGGGTCACCCCTAGCTTACCCAAAGAGGTTACCCAGAGCTGGAGTAACCCCACCATGACCAACAGGGTCAGGGGGGCAAACTTGCTATTTGGCATGGGTTCAGACCACCATGCCAAGGATAGTGCAGCCATAAAGGCTAACACCCAGCAGAGGCCACTGACAGGTGTCAGTGCCCAGAACCACACCTTTAGCTCTTCACCTACAAGGGAAAGAGCTAAGTTACAGGCTTCTTTGGGTTCAGGGTGCCTGTCTTCTGTGTAGGAGTGGGAGGTTACTACATCTTGTAGTAAACACCTTTCTTCCACTCTTTCTTCTGTTAACTGAGGAGCCACCCACTCAGGTTTAATAGTTACCTGACTAGCCAGGACTTCTTGTGGGTCAGGTTGGACTTTAACAGTGCCACTTTTGGAGTTCTCCTCTACTGGAGTAGAATCTCCTTGGCTTGCTGGAACCTTGGCTAGAGGTTGTCCACCTTTCCTACACTGTTTTCTTTTCTTTTTCTTCTGGGGCCTACTTGCAGTTACTGCAGGGGTAGCACCTCCAGAATCATTGGGAGAGGGCTGGCACTGGACCAGTTCCTCTCTTGGGCTCTGACTAACCTATGGGTAGTCATTTCCAAGGAGACAATCAAGGGGGAGGTCTGTACTGACTACCACCCTTCTCCAGCTAAAAGTCCCACCCACTTCTATGGGCACAAAAGCCACAGGCCTATCAGTGACCCTGTCTGGGCTAACTCTTACTCTGGCAGTTTCACCTGGGATGTACTGGTTTGAGAACACCAGCCTGTCATGCACAATAGTGTGACTGGCACAAGTGTCTCTCAAGGCAGTGGCTGGGATTCCATTCACCAGTAGGTGGTGGAAGTGTCTACTTCCCTCTGGAATCTCCAACTCACCTGTTGGGTCCTTTTCCAGTTGAAGGCTATGAAGACCTCCTCATCCGAGGTGTCATCTCCAATGGCTACACTGGTCACCCTTGTGATTTTTCTAGGGGGTTTGTTTTTGGGACAAGAAGTGTCCTTGGTGTGGTGCCCTGTCTGTCTACAGTTTTGGCACAATGCCTTAGTGGCATCCCAGTTCTTACCCTGGTACCCACCTTTGTTTTGGGTTGTGTATTGGGGCCCACCCACCTGGTCTGGTTTTTGGGGGCCTACAGAGGACTCTTTTTCTTTGTTTCTAGTGTCACCCACTTTCTCCTGGCGAGGCTTTGTAACCCCTTTCTTTTGGTCACCCCCAGTGGAAGTTTTGATTACCCTAGTCTTGATCCAGTGGTCTGCCTTCTTTCCCAATTCTTGGGGAGAAATTGGACCTAGGTCTACCAGATACTGATGCAACTTTTCATTGAAGCAGTTACTTAAAATGTGTTCTTTCATAAACAAATTATAAAGCCCAACATAGTCATGCACTTCATTTCCAGTTACCCAACCGTCCAGTGTTTTCACTGACTAGTCTACAAAATCAACCCAGGTGTGGCTCGAGGATTTTTGAGCCCCCCTGAACCTAATCCTGTACTCCTCAGTGGAGAATCCAAAGCCCTCAATCAGGGTAGCCTTCATGAGGTCATAGGATTCTGCATCTTTACCAGAGAGTGTGAGGAGTCTATCCCTACACTTTACAGTGAACATTTCCCAAAGGAGAGCTCCCCAGTGAGATCTGTTTACTTTTCTGGTTGCACAAGCCCTCTCAAAAGCTGTGAACCATTTGGTGATGTCATCACCATCTTCAGATTTTGTTACAATCCCTTTGGGGATTTTTAGGATGTCCGTATTCTCTCTGACCCTATTTAAGTTGCTGCCACCATTGATGGGAGCTAAACCCATCTCTTTTCTTTCCCTTTCTATGGCTAGGAGCTTATTCTCCAAAGCCAATCTTTTGGCCATGCTGGCTAACCGGAGGTCATCTTCATTGAGGCTGCCCTCAATGCTTTCAGAGGTACTGGTCTCCCCTGTGGAAGAACCAGTATCTCTGACTATGATTTGAGGAGTCAGGATTTGAGGGACTCTGTTCTCCCTATTTAGGACAGGAGGGGGGAATTCATCCTCCTGTTCACTAATTTTCCCATCTGAAGGATTATCCTCAGAGGGGTGGTCCCTTTTGAACTCTGCCAAAAGGTCCTGGAGCTGTACTTTGGTAGGGTTGGACCCAGTTTTTATCTTTTTTAATTTACAGAGATCTTTAGATGCAGGTAAGGGGTGAAGTTGAGTTCCGCCACCATCTCTTCTGTGCTAGACATTACTTTTCTAAAAGTTGGGATACTTTTAAAGAATCTAAAACTATCTCTAGAACTTAATCCAAACTTTTACAAAACTTTTAAACTCTAAAAGAAATGCTAACAGGGACTTACACAAGGCCCTAGCAGGACTTTAAAAAATTGCTCAAATTGCAAAAATCAGTTTCTAATAACAATTTTTGGAATTTAGTCGTGTGATCAGGTATTGGCTGAGTAGTCCAGCAAATGCAAAGTCTTGTACCCCACCGCTGATCCACCAATGTAGGAAGTTGGCTCTGTATATACTATTTCAAAGTACTATTTCAAAGTAAGAAATAGCGTGCACAGAGTCCAAGGGTTCCCCTTAGAGGTAAGATAGTGGCAAAAAGAGATAATTCTAATGCTCTATTTTGTGGTAGTGTGGTCGAGCTGTAGGCTTATCAGAGGTTAGTGTTAAGCATTTGTTGTACACACACAGGCAATAAATGAGGAACACACACTCAAAGACAATTCCAGGCCAATAGGTTTTTATATAGAAAAATATATTTTCTTAGTTTATTTTAAGAACAACAGGTTCAAGATTTACAAACAATACTTTCAGTGAAAGGTATTTCACTCAGGTATCTAGGAACTTTGAATAATCATAATAGCATGTACAGTTATGACAAAAATGGCAATAAGCTATTTTAAAAGTGGACACAGTGCAAAAATCAACAGTTCCTGGGGGTGGTAAGTAAATGTTAAATTCACAGGTAAGTAAAACACTTACAGGGTTCAAAGTTGGGTCCAAGGTAGCCCACCATTGGGGGTTCAAGGCAACCCCAATGTTACCACACCAGCCGCTCAGGGCTGGTCAGGTGCAGAGGTCAAAGTGGTGCCCAAAACACATAGGCATCAATGGAAATAGGGGTTCCCCGGTTCCAGTCTGACAGCAGGTAAGTACCCGCGTCCTCAGAGGGCAAATCAGGGGGGTTTTGTGTGGCACCAGGGGGGACACAAGCAGGCACAGAAAGTACACCGTCAGCGGCACAGGAGCGGCCAGGTGCAAAGTGCAAATAGGCGTCGGGTTTTGTGTAGAAAGCAATGGGGAGACCCGTGGGTCTCTTCAACGATGCAGGCAGGCATAGGGGGGCTCCTCTGGGTAGCCACCACCTGGGCTAGGCAGAGGGTCGCCTGGGGGTCGCTTCTGCGCTGGAGTTCGATTCCTTCAGGTCATGGGGGCTGCGGGTGCAGTGTTGGTTCCAGGCATCGGGCCCCTTGTTACAGCCAGTCACGGTCTGGGGGAGTCTCTGGATTTGCTCTGCAGGCGTCACTGTGTGGGTTCAGGGGGCTCAACTCTGGCTACTCATTGGCTTGCAGTCGCCAGGGAGTCCTCCCTGAGCTGTTTGTTTTCCGCAGGTCGAGCCGGGGGCGTCGGGTGCAGAGTGGAAAGTCTCACGCTTCCGGCGGGAAACGTGGGGTCTTTAAAGTTGCTTCTTTGTTGCAGAAAGTTGCAGTTTGTTGAACAGGGCCGCTGTTCTCAGGAGCTTCTTGGTACTTTAGATGCAGGGCAGTCCTCTGAGGCTTCAGAGGTCGCTGGTCCCTGTTGGATGCGTCGCTGTTGCAGTTTTCGTCGAAGTAGGGAGACAGGCCGGTGGGGCTGGGGCCAAATCAGTTGTCGTCCATGTCTTCACTGCTGGGCTTCAGGTCAGCAGTCCTTCTTCTTCTTTAGGTTGCAGGAATCTGATTTTCTAGGTCTGGGAGCCCCTAAATACTGAATTTAGGGGTGTGTTTAGGTCTGGGAGTGCAGCAGCCAATAGCTACTGTCCTTGAGGGTGGCTACACCCTCTTTGTGCCTCCTCCCTGTGGGAGGGGGGCACATCCCTAATCCTATTGTGGAAATCCTCCAAAACCAAGATGGAGGATTTCTAAAGGTAGGGGTCACCTCAGCTCAGGACACCTTAGGGGCTGTCCTGACTGGTGGGTGACTCTTCTTTGTTTTTCTCATTATCTCCCCTGGACTTGCCGCCAAAAGTGGGGGCTGTGTCCAGGGGGCGTGCATCTCCACTAGCTGGAGTGCCCTGGGGCATTGTAACACGAGGCGTGAGCCTTTGAGACTCACTGCTAGGTGTTACAGTTCCTGCAGGGGGGGAGGTGTTAAGCATCTCCACCCAGTGCAGGCTTTGTTTCTGGCCTCAGAGAGCACAAAGGCTCTCACCACATGGGGTCAGAAACTCGTTTCTCAGCAGCAGGCTGGCACAGACCAGTCAGTCCTGCACTGAACAATTGGGTAAAATACAGGGGGCATTTCTAAGATGCCTTCTGTGTGCATTTTTTAATAAATCCAACACTGGCATCAGTGTGGGTTTATTATTCTGAGAAGTTTGATACCAAACTTCCCAGTATTCAGTGTAGCCATTATGGAGCTGTTGAGATCGTTTTTGACAAACTCCCAGTCCATCTACTTAATATGGCCACACTGAACTTACAATGTCTAAGAATAGACTTAGACACTGTAGGGGCATATTGCTCATGCAGCTATGCCCTCACATGTGGTATAGTGCACCCTGCCTTAGGGCTGTAAGGCCTGCTAGAGGGGTGACTTACCTATGCCACAGGCAGCATTTTGTGTGCATGGCATCCTGAGGGGGATGCCATGTCGACTTTGCCTTTTTTCCCCACCAACACACACAATCTGCAATGGCAGTGTGCATGTGTTAGGTGAGGGGTCCCTTAGAGTGGCACAACATATGCTGCAGCCCTTAGGGACCTTCCCTGGTCACAGGGCCCTTGGTACCACTGGTACCTTTTACAAGGGACTTATCTGTGTGCCAGGGGTGTGCCAATTGTGGAAACAATGGTACATTTTAAGGGAAAGAACACTGGTGCTGGGGCCTGGTTAGCAGGGTCCCAGCACACTTCTCAGTCAGGTCAGCATCAGTATCAGGCAAAAAGTGGGGGGTTACTGCAACAGGGAGCCATTTCCTTACACACACCATGAAAAGACTTCTATTTACCAAGTACCCTATTGGCGCCAACTGCTTCCTATTCTTTTAGTGTTAAATATTAGCTGTAAAATGCACTTTTTAAAGCCTTTTTGTTCACAGTTTTATCTGGGGCAAAGCACCAAAATCCCCCTAGAAGAGGCCTGGCTCACTTGTTTTGCTTGCTCGCTGTGATTCAGGGAAAATACATTGCCCTACCACTTTCAAAGATCATGTCAGCACTAGAGATGGGCAAGCCACTGGACGGTTAAGCGAGGCCCGAGCTAAATACTGGTCTCTGAATCAGAGCCCCCCCAAAAAAGAGCTGAGCTTTGATGTGACATCTGCCTTGCTCTACCCTACTTGACAAAGCTATAACAAAGCATTAACATTTGAGGTAAAAAAAGACAGTCAAATAAATACCCATTTAGTGACTGATTTTATGAAGTGATACCAGAAAATATGGGTTTAATCCTGACTTCTCCACTTGACCAAATACTTTATTTCCCTGATCTTCCATTTCCTTCATTACAGCATATGAAAGCACACTGAATTACACAAGTTCAGAATAGGTGCTATAAAAAAAAGTATTGTGTTTAATTGAATAGACTATATTATTGATCCATCTATACGAATCTGGGCACATACAATGTGCACATGACAAATGACTTGTCTCTTAAGTTCGCTAATGGCACTGGTGCCAGAGCGGGGGCAGGAATGGTTTGAAATTCCTATTTAAAAAAAAACTCACTTTTAATAAGCACCTCTCGGTACAGTGATATAATGTAATGCAATGGTTCCCAACCTTTTGACTTCTGGGGACTCCCACCTAATCACTACTGGAAGCTGGGGATCGGCACTGTCAATGATTTGAACCGCAAAATAAAACCACAGAAAATCATTCATCGAACAAATACACAAATGAGGACATTTACTTTAATTTGCAAACGCATATAAATGCATTTTTTTTAAATGTTTATTTAATAGAAATGTTGGAGCTTTTCTAAATTCAATTGAGGCCACTCATCGTCCAAACTATATTCTGTTTAATCCACCTGCACTGCTCCCACCAATCAATATGATGATACACACTTAATTTTTTGCCTCCTATTTCCACTTCCTTTATATGTACAGTGCATTTTAAGTTTTTCAATTGTATAGTGAGCTTTTTTATTTATATACACATTAATAATATTAATTTTCTAAGTAATCGTGAACCCCGTGAGGAGGCTTCACAGACCCCCTGGGTCCCTGGACCACAGGTTGGGAACCACTGATGTAATGTATTAATGTCAAAGCTTCCATGTGTTAAAGAAATTGTCTTTTCAAAATTCTAAAAAGATTATCATTTTTTACATGAGGTTTGCTGCATGATTTACATGGAAACATTTTCAGGGCTTGGCTTGTGCACAGGCTCTTAGAGCTAAGACAGACCCTTGGCTCGGGCCCAGCTTGCCCTATTTAATTTGTTGGCTCATCCACCTCTAGTCAGCACCATTATATAGGCAGTATCTAAAATAGAAATCTGTGCTGTGTTGTTATAGTGATCATGCAGTTATTATTAAGCTTCAGTGGTCAATTATTGTGACATCATCAGGGTTAAGGTTGTATGACCACTTTCTGGGTAAAATCAGGGTCAAAGGGCATATGATGTCATTTCCTGTGATGTCATTAAGGTCAAATGTCTGCAATATCACTTCCACTACCACTAGCATTTTAGTGAATAAAAAGGTTCCTAGCTATTGCATCAAAAATTTTCAATTCTATTAAGGAGACGGAGGAGGGGATTATGCTTCTCTTTCTTATCTACTGAAACACAGCAGCCAATAAAAACAATACACAGAAAAATAGTACATTTCCCATGAGCCCATTAGCTCATCTTCCACCAATCAGGAACCCCCCAGTCCATATATATTTTGCCATAATACGACAGTCCTTCCCCTTTCTTTTCAAAACAACAGCTTCAAGCATAAACCAAGCAATCCAACTCAAACATGAGGTAACTCAGCCCAACATGAACCGATGACCAGTCCAAGCACTCTTCATTCGCTCATCAGGGAAATGGGAAAACTTCAATCCATCCTGCAACTCCAATGGAATCAGCCAGCAGCACTAGGACACTGTTTTTGCCGGTTTGGTGTCTGTACCTGCGAGGCAGAAAAAATGTAATTGAATATCCCATATCTAATAAGAAACAGCATTCAACGGGTGGGTTAACATCAAACATTGATGTAGGTGTCATAATCACAATACAAATAATCCTTGCTACATCTATCATTAAATATCTCAATGTCTGAGGGTGGAAAAACATTTGCCTCTGTGTCCTTAATAGAACTGAAAATTCTTGATGCAATAGCTAAAATATTTTATCCTATGGCAGGACCGGAGGTGTCAGATTATGCTTGTTTAACACTGAGCCACCACAACAGATGCAACATCTTTGATTGATTTGTGATAAAACACCTTACACGTGAAATCAGAAGAAAAATCCGCTGCCGTAATAAATTCTCCAGTTTAGATCCTGAAAAGAGGCTTTTGAAGCCTTGGTGCTGCAGGCTGAATGTGCATCAAATAAAGACACATCGATACCACCCTGCCCTAGAAACCACTTGACCCACTGAGCTAGGATTGGTGAGGAAACAGGGCCAAAGGGTTTTTGTAGACATATAAGAAGTTGACCAGCTTGATCCCTGCAGAATTTGCAAGTATAGTCCTCTTAAGCTTTAATACATTTTACCACACACAATTTTGGATTGTCAGGAAAGGATGGATAACTATATGAGAACTAGTCTTGGTACATTTAGAAAAGCATAAAGAAACCCACACAGGACCACATATTCAACCTGTTATGTCCAGGGCTTTGACATCCAAATACCCATCTTCATGAGACCAGACACAATAAGAAGGTCAAATTTAGCAGTTAACTGATTCCATGAGACATCTTTGTTCACGGGCCACATCCGCAAGAACCGAAGGATAACATCCACATCCCACAAAAACGAATATTTTTGGGGCAGGAGGATGAACCATTGGAACACATCAAAGGAGTTTACAGATGAGAGGATGCACCACCACTGGCTTACAATCTAAATTTTTTTATTTAAACCAAATTTTATTGATTTTATACATAATTCAAAACAGTTTACATTGTATTTTCTTCTTCTCCATCTTTTTGTATATCACATTAGTTTCATTTATTCGTTCACTTAAACTGGTATAGATTCAATTTTAATAAACATTATTTATTTGGTATTATCGAAGTCCAACTCCCTTCCTCCCTCCCTCTTCCCACCCTAACCCCTCGGTCCGAATGCTTATTCAATGCTGGTACTTCTGCAATAGGAAATTTGGAGACTTTCAATTACTTTAATTGTGTCTCTGGGGGTAGTTTGCATGCGTAGGGGGTCTGCTGAATTTGTCTGTATGATAGCTATGTTTTGTTTTTGATGGCTGACTGCTCTGGTGTATTTGTATAGGCAACTTGGGTGTTATTGTGGAGTGTTGGGGGGATGTTGTATGGTTAGTTCGGTTTTTAGTGAATCCATTATTAGTTCCCAGTTAGCTGATACTTCAGGAGGTCTGATCCCGGTTCTGGCTTCTTTTTGTAGCAGATTGCCTTCAGCAGCAGCCCACCTGAGTAGTTCATTTTTCCAGCTTGTCAGTTTAGGGCCCCCCGGGTTTTTCCAGTTGCTGGCTATTTCTCTTTTCACCAGGGTTAGAGCTAGGTCTAGGAATCTGTCCGAGGCTTTATGTTTAGTAGAATGTGTAAATATGTGCAAGAGGCAGGTGTCAATTGAGCATGACAGTTCTACCTAGTATCTGGGATAATTTTTGGCAAATCTCAGACCAATAACATGTCAGTATCTGGCATTCCCAAAACATGTGGTTGAATTCTGCATCTATTGTCTTACATCTTGGACAGCACTCTGTGGTTTTGTTGAAGTATTTGTTAATACGGGCGGGTGTAAGGTAGGCTTGATGCAAGACATAGAAATTAATCAGTTTAAATCTGGCATTCCGCGATGCTTTAGGTAAGTTCTGTAGTGCACGTTCCCATTCTGTTTCAGAGATATCTCTGTTAACAATTTTTTCCCATTGTTGTTTCAGGTATGGAAGGGGGGCTGTATTATCTGCTCTAATCAGTGTATATAAATTCGAAATAACCCTAGTCTTGGGAGTTGGGGATGCCAGATACGTGCACACATCCTGCGCTGATGGTTCAGAATTTTTTGTTCGCCAGTGGTTGCCTATGCTAGCCCTTATAGTCCTGTAAGTTAAAAAGGGTTTCGCTGGTATGTCATATTGTGCTCTAAGGGTCTCAAACGATTTCAACTTATTGTTCTCGAATAATGTGCCTAACGTATTAACCCCGGCCTCCAGCCAGTCTCTAAGTTCAAGTTCAGCCCTTTTCTGAGTTACTGCTTGCAGTGTGCTGAGAGGAAGTTCTGCTGAGTAGGGAGTTTTAGTTTTGTGCAAGTATGATTTCCAGCATTTAGCTATTATTTTCACTTCTGAGCTGTCTTGCTTTTCTTCTTTTGTGGGGTTCAGCAGTATTTCAAACAGTCTCGTTTTCTGTGGCACGGAGGACTCCGCATTAGGTTGTAGCACCAGACTGTTAGAAATCCAAAGTGCCAGCCACTATAGTTGAGCCGCAATGTAATATGACTCAAAGTCAGGAGCTGCTAGACCCCCATTTGACAGCTGTCTCTGGAGCTTTATTAAAGCCACCCTTTTCCTGCCGCTACCCCATATAAATGAGCTTGCTATTGAGTTCATATCCCTGAAGAAGGACTTAGGAATCAATATCGGAAGGGCTGTGAAATGGTATAACAGTCTAGGTAGTACTATCATCTTAAGAATCGCGATGCGACCCATCACCGAAAGAGGGAGTGTTTGCCAGAATGTAATGCAGGTTTTTATGGAGCAGAATACTCCGCCCAGATTTCCCTCAAAAATGTCTCTAGTTTCATGGTATATTTTTACTCCTAGATATGGAAGCCCTTCAGGTATCCATCTAACCGTTCCCAAGGTCAGTGGGGGTTGATGATGTTTCACTAGGGGGAATAGACCTGTTTTGCCCCAATTTACTTTTAGGCCTGAATGTTTTTCAAAGTTGGACAGCATTGGTTGAGCTATTTGGAGATACCTCTGCATGTCACCCAGAAATATCAGGAGGTCGTCTGCATATAAGGCTATGAAATGTCTCACATTTCCGATCAGTATTCCAGGTCCTCCCTGTCCCGCCCTGGCCGCCGCAGCCAGAGGTTCCATGGCTAGAGCAAACAATAGGGGGGAGAGGGGGCAACCCTGTCTCGTCCCGCGTTCCACTGCGTACCTGGATGATATAATACGTCCCGTACGGACTCTAGCTGCCGGGTTAGTGTAAAGCAGTTTCACCCATGCGATATAATCAGGGCCAATTCCCATTTGGGCCATAACTTTATAAAGGAAGTCCCACTCTAGGCTGTCAAAGGCTTTTTCAATGTCTACTGCCAATATGCCCGGAGATTCAGTCGAGGAGGTTATTCCGTTCATGACTGAGAAGAGCCTGCGTATATTTCCTGCTGTGTTACGGCCTGGAATGAAGCCTGCTTGGTCTGGGTGAATGAAAGAAGGCATCAGAGGAAGGAGTCTAGTTGCTAAGGCTTTGCTGAGTATCTTGTAATCGAGGTTCAACATGGAGAGGGGCCTGTATGCCCCCATCCCAGTTGGATCCTTGCCGGGCTTGAGCAGCGGGACTATAATGGCTTCCCTAGTAGTTTCAGGTTATAGGCCCTGATCCTTGGCGCATTTAAAAAAAAATGTCCAAGCTAGGTGCGAGTATCTCAGCAAAAGTTTTGTAAAATTCGGCAGGCAGGCCGTCAGTTCAAGGTGTTTTTCCCCTTGCCAAGTCTTCCACAGCCCCTTTGATCTCATCTGGTGTGATGTTTCCTTCTAGTGTATCGGCGGCTATTGGTTCCCAGGGTTTTAAGTTTAATGTTAATAGGTATTGCTCAGTTAGGTCTCTACTTAGGTTAGATCTTTTTTGGTATAGTGATTCATAAAAGGCCAGAAACTGGGCATTAATCTGTTTCGGGTCGTGTATTTGGGTCCCATCTCCTGTGGTTAGGCTCATTATAGGGGGGGATTTTTCTGACTGCGATATTACCCAGGCGAGCAGTTTACTCGCTTTATCTCTTTCGCCATCCACTCTTGCGAGATACTGCTTATGGTCGAAGCATCTGAGACGTTCGACACAGTGTGTTACTTTTGATCTGTCTTCCTGTAGTTGGGATTGTAAATGAGGGTTTCCAGGTCTATTTTTCTCTGTTTCTCTTAATACATCTTCGGCTTTCTCAGTCTCTCCTTGTAAGGTCCTACGTATCCCTACTGTTTCAGCAATGCATCTCCCTCTTATTACTACTTTAAAGGCATCCCAATCTATCAGTCCGCTAGTCGTGGAGTTGCTATTTTCTTCGAAATAATGTTCTATGGCTTGTCGGATATCATCTCGGAAAGGGGGGTCTTCTAGTAATTCGGGTTTAAGTCTCCATGTGGGTATGCATGGGGTGAAGGACCCCCATCCTAATGACAGCAACTGGGGGTTATGGTCGGATATTGTGCGAGACAAGTATTCTGTGTTTAATACAAGTGTATGTCTGGCGAGCACAAGAAGGAGTCTAATCTAACATGGAGCTCGTGGAGGGCAGAGAAAAAGGAATTGTCCTTGGCGCTGGGATGTAGTTTACGCCAGGTGTCGATGAGGCCCCAATTTGCCTGCCATGTGGTGAACTGTTGAGCTATCTTCACTAATGGAGAGTGTGGTAGGGGAGGATGTGATCTATCTGCACTTACGTCACTTACACAGTTAAAATCACCACCCACTATTACCGGTGCTTGCAGGAATGTTGCTAGTGTACTGGATAGTCGAGTGAAGAAGTCACCCTGTCCAGTGTTAGGGGCGTATACATTGATTAGTGTTATGTCCTTCCCCTCCAGTCTGCCCTTGATCGCTACGAATCTCCCTTCTGGGTCCACCTGGCTATCTGTCAACTGAAATGGGACCCCTGCTCGAATCCAAATCAGAGTGCCCCTCGAGTATGCTGAATAAGTAGTATAAAATGCCTGACCTCTCCATCTTTTTTGTAAGGCTTTGCCCTCCTTCGATGTTAAGTGAGTTTCCTGTAACATAGCTATTTGGATACCCCTTCTCTGCAAATAAGAAGATATCTTATATCTCTTGACTAAAGAGTTCATACCCCTGATGTTCCAGGTAAGGACCTTATACGATTTTGGTGTAGCCATAGTAGTGTTTTGTGGTTCTACTGGGGGGCGATTCCTGGCAACCTAGTAGTGTGATAGGTTCCCTGGTAATTTCTTGTTCCCTGCTCCATTTTGCACTTTCTGTGGTAATTCTTGGACCGATTTTAAACCCTAGTAAATTCCCCAACACAAAAGCTACCCAACTCCCCATCCCTGGGACAAAAGTCGAACCTCTCTCGCCCAAACTTGTGTGAAATAAAGAAAAAGTCAACTGTCCAACCACGTGGGGGGGTGCCTCAGTTAGCAAACCGAAGCTCAGCAAGGCGATCTCTCCCCAGCCTCCGGATGGAAGAAGGACTGAAATTCTGCAGCTCCAGGGTTTCGATTATCGGGCGTCAGCGAGTTAGTTTCTTCTTGCATACTTTTAATTCGGTTTTAGAATCTGTGAGTGTACGCCTAGTTGTCGCAGAGGTTTACATACATCATATTTCCCAGGAGTTCTGTTTGTGCTTCAAGGATGTACTTCATATTATGGTGTCTGACGTCCCTGGGGTTACATCCGGCCCTTTTGGTTAGGCGTGAGTGACAAATCTGATTCATGTTCCGAGTCTGATTGATTTATGTCACTATGCGTTTGCTTAGGTGAGCTCTGTTCATAACAGCCGAGGGACGCAGCTGCCTCCACTGCTTTTTGACGGTTGTTTAAAATCTCCAGAGGGGATGGACTATTGCGCC
Organism: Pleurodeles waltl; assembly: GCF_031143425.1. NCBI lineage: Eukaryota > Metazoa > Chordata > Amphibia > Caudata > Salamandridae > Pleurodeles > Pleurodeles waltl. Next base: position 676,788,656 of record NC_090450.1, on the reverse strand, counting down.
TTGTAGTGTTTCTGCTGTTAGTTTTTCCTTTAAGGTTTAGTTGGTGTTTTTCAAGGTTAATTCGTTTCTCGTTGGGATGTTGCTTGTCCATCCAGTTCCAAACCTTCTCCGCCGAGTTAAAAAACTGTGTGCCTGTTGTGGTTATTATTCAGAGTTTGGCCGGGAATAGCATCCTGTATTGGACCCCTAAATTTCTGAGTCTCTGTTTAGCCTCCCTGAAAGAAGCCCTCTGCCTTAACAATTCTCGCGAAAAGTCGGTGAAGATCCGAATCACTTGGTTGTCCAGTAAGCAGTCTCCCTTTTTCCTACTTTGGGTGAGTAAATGGTCTCTGTCTTTATAGTGCAATAGTTTGGCAACCACCGGTCTAGCAGGAGCGCCCGGCGGAGGAGGACGTGCTGGGACTCTATGTGCTCTTTCCACTGCAAAAAATTGGGACAGTCCCTCGTTCGCTATATTTTCCTTCAGCCATTTTTCAAGGAAGTCAACCATGTTGTTTCCTTCGATTTTCTCCGGTAGTCCCATGATTCTGATGTTATTTCTTCTCGATCTGTTTTCTGCATCTTCCGCCCTCAGTTCCAAGTCTTTTATTCATTTCTCCATTTGTCCTGTTGCTTTGGAAGCGCCTTGGAGCTCTGGTCCCAGTTCATTCAGCAGTTTTTCTGTCGAGGTCACTCTTTCTGCTAGGCGCCGGTGATCGTCTCTGAGTACTGTAAGGTCTGACGCGAGGGAGTATATTTTCATCTCAAGAGCGTTTCTGGAGGCCGCGATAGCCTGTATTACATCTTGTAGAGTAGGTTCTTTTGTGGCTCCCCCCTCTGCCGAGGAAGATCTCCCCATAACCTCCTGTTCTGGGGGTGCATTGTCTGCTATATCCCTAGTATTATCGGTTTCTCGCCTTCTATTTGGTTTGCCCATCTCTGGTGTAGTGCGGCGTTTTTGCTGGTGACCACTTGATAGTGTAAAGGTAGTATGGAGCCGATGATAAGTGTTTACCTGTTTTTCCAAAATTTGCTGGATGGGCCCACCTGGGTCCGGCACCTGGGGGTGGAGGCCTGTCTTTTATTGAGCCAAATGTCTTAGATTATTAAACTGGATTGGCGAATAATCTGTGTTACTTGTCTGAATTTAGGGGTAATGCGTGTGGCCGGGCTGCATTTTTAAGTTACCCCGTAGTCCCTTTCTTTATTCGACCGCTAGTCGATTTATCTGTTAGAAATGTCTGATTTGGATATTGTTAGGTCGGTGTCTTCTTAGTGGCCGTTTCTCACTGTTCTGGCTTGGGGAGGCGTTTCTCTGCTCCGGTTCCCCGTATCACTGGTCCGGCCGATTTCCCACCCCTTCTTAGGCGGCCTCGCTAGGTTTCAGCCTCGTTACATCAGGCCCCTTCTCACCTTTGGTTGCTTTCTCGCTATTCGGGTCTCCAGATTACAGCACCCCGGGCCATCTCCCCCTGGTGAGCCTATCACGGTTTACTGTGTCGGATTGCTGCGCTCTTGATCCCCTCTTGGCGCCAGGCCTCCTCACCTCCTCTTATAACGACACCGCTGTGCCGGGCAGTCTCCTCCTGCGTTGCCCATCGGTCGATTTCTTCCTTCTTTCTACTCGTTCTGGCTCAGTATGGTTCGGACTAGGTCTCCGTGTTTCTCTCAGTCAGCCGAGGTGCTGCCCTAGGGTGTATTCCCAGCTGCCCAGGTTCCAGAGTGCATGGCCGCCGCCATCTTGTCCCCTCGAGTTTTTTTCCGATTTGCATCTAGCCCATTCGTATCGGAGCCCAATCGGCAGTTTCTGGGGGTCAGAAGCCGAACATCGGTAGTCCGGGGGGTCACCACGCACTCCGCTCCTTCTGTGCGGAATCTGGAGCCGAATTGACTATTATAGCCCCGGAGGCGAGGAGAGAAAGGCGGGAGCCTCAAAAAGAAGCTGCTACCGCCATGGCGCCAAGCCACGCCCCCTGGCTTACAATCTACATGAGGGTGAACCGCTGAAATAGCTAAACTAAAATTGTTGATCGTCCTGCAAGCTACACCTTGAGCAGCTAGAAGAGACAAAAAATTAACTAACATCTGCACTGTGGTCCCCAAGGGATCCATACTCCGTTCACCACCCCACACCAAGAAACCCAAAGTTTCCATGCCGCAGCATATCTTTTGTTGGTACTGGGAGGCCATGATTGGGATAAAAATAACATAGCTTGCTCTGAAATGCCAGTGCTGAAAGTCTCCATGCCATGAGAGACAACTGTCTTGAGAGCACAAACTGATGGGGAAACCCATTGGATCCAAGAGTAGGTACAAACTGGGGAAAATCCATACTGGTTGGGCACATGACAAGGCCATGGCCACTGGAAACCATGATTCTTCTTTCCAACAAGGAGTCACCACAACAACTTCTGCAGACTGGCGACAGATCTGGGAGAGAACCTTCTGGATCACTGTGAATGGGGGAAAGGCATACATCAAGTTCCCCAACCTAGAATGTAGAAACACATCCAAACTCTCTCACAGAAGTTCCAGCCTCCACCTGCAGAAATGTGACAGGTAAGAGTTTAGTAGAAACGGAAACAGGTCCACCACACACGGAGCCCATAAAAGATCCAGAGCCCTCAAGATGCAAGGATGAAGTCTCCAGTCCCTGGAGTCACGAAAGAACAGAGTTTCAAGCCGCTACTATGTTCACCTGGCATATACTCCTCTGTCACCGCAATCCGGTGTTCCAGGCAAAAATGCCACATGTCCTTGGCAATTTCCGCCAGGAGACGTGACTGAGTAACCCCCAACTTGTTGATGTGCCGAACAGCTGAAATGTCTATCTGAAGAAGGATGCAACAGTTCTCCTTGTGCGGGGATAGTCTTTACCACAAAGGATCCTCCAAGGAGTTTATAGCAATTGATATGAAGTTGAAGCTCCTTTAAGACCATCTGCCTCCTGTCGCCAGTGAGCCACATTTCATGCCTCAGCCCCCTCTGCTGGCATCTGAAGCTATGATCACTTCTAGAACAGAGGCAAAAATTGCCTTACCAAGATATCTGTTCTGGCTTCCTCCAACAGAGCTGTGTATTCCGCATAGGACAGACCTCTGCCGAGATTCAGAATTAAGTTGTCGAAGGGCTCCGTAATGGTGAGGCCCCAGAAATATGGCTTGAATGGAGGACGCCAGAATGCACATCAGTCTCGCCAAAATCCTCAATGATATTGTCTGAGATGCTAGAGCTCACCTCAATACCTTCTTTATCTAAAGCATATTTGGAAGAGGAAGTCTGAGTTGTGCAGCTATTGAGTCCTTTTGGACCCCATGAACTCTAGATTCTGAGAAGTGGTCAATAGAGATTTTGCGCTGTTAATTATGAACTTCAAGTGCTGCAGGAGATGATCACCCAAGAGAGATGGAAGACAGCTGTATAGCGCTGCTGCCCATTATGAGGAGGATGTCATCTAGGTTACCAACTGCACACCTTTCTCTCTGAGACATTGGACAGTCGGGTGCAAAAGCTTGGTGAAACACAAAGGGGCAGAGGTGAGACCAAAGAGAAGATTGGCAAAGTTGTGTCACTGGTCGCGTCAAAAGAACTGATGAGGGCGAAAAATCTGAATTGTCAAATAAGCGTCTTTTATATAAAGGCGCACCATCCAATCTCCTTCCTGCAAATGATCGCGAAAGAGAAATATGACGTCCATCTTGAAATGTTGATAGACTATCCAGGATTTGAACTGATGCAGAGTACCAGATGGAAACCCCTGCTTTTCATCTGTACCAAATATATAGTGCTCAAGAACTATTTGTCATGAGGTACAGTGGCATCTATTGACCCTTTGCGTACCAAGAATCTCCGCGCCTATGAAGAGACTGTTGGGTTGAGAAAAAAGGAGAACGGGGGTGGCCTCTGATAGGGCATTGAATAGATTTCCAGTCTGAACCCCTGCACCATCTCCAGGACACAAGTGGCCTGTGTAATCCGCTGCCAGTTGTGAAGGAATTACTTTATTCTGCCCCGCCCCAAAGACAACCTCTGAACAAGAACTTAATGGTACCAGAGTAAGAAGAATATGAAAATGCTTGCCCACTGCTGTAGTTGTTTTTGTGATAATGTCCCCTGTCCCCTCTGGGGCAGGAGGGGTAGACGTTGTTAGAAACTCAGTAGGATGGTGCACCTCTTTCTCTGTGCGAGAACAAGCCTCTGGGTGAGGTGTGTGGTGCACCTCGGCCTGGCACATGACCTCTGTAGCACCTGACCCCAACGAAAAGGCCACTGTTGAACACCCTTTTTATGGTAATTGGGCTTTGTCCAAAGCTGAAAAGGCGACCACATACTTTCTGAGGTCTTTAATGAACTTATCCCCAAAGAGGCAGCCGTATGCGGATGGGCCCGCTTCAGAGTAAGCCAAATCCACCAATTCTGGGTCAATGCAAATCAAAAGGGACTTGTGCCTTTTTGCAGAAATGCCACAGTCTGCATTGCCAAGGAGACAAATGGCACGCTGGAACCATTCCAAAAGTACATCAGGATCAATGGTGGTGATGGAATCTTTGGCTTGAACTTTCCAATCAAGAATTTTTGTGAGGGGACCTGATATGTACATGAGTTTGTCCTTGCAGCCGCGCCAGGCATGGTCAATTCCCTTCTTTGGGTCTTTGGCATATTTTCCAGGAAAGTTGTCATACTGGGGCCGAGGTCTGGCGTGTCCGCCACTTTCCCTAGAGGGAAGGACGAGGGTACTCGGAACGCAGGGTATTGCGCACTTTCTTTTTAAACCCTTTGCGCAAACTATCCTGCACATAGCCACTTCAGGGCATGGTACCCATTCTGTCAAACGCGGATGTATAATCTCATCCAGATTGAATTGCAGATTATTTCTCTGGGGAGCAGTGGAGAGCTTGTTGATAGTATGGCACTTGTGCTTCTATTTGGATAAGAGTTGCGGTTCCACTTGGGAGTGGTCAGAATCAAAGGACTGGGAACCCCAGTCCTCAGAGGTATGGTGTGTCCCCTGCCTAAGCCCCAAAGGGCTCAGCGGAGCACACGCTCCATTCTGTGGTCCAACAAGGCTGAGTTAGCGACCCTGTCTAAGGCCTCATGACGAGGTAGGCTCAGATGTTTTAAACTCCAGGAGGGAGAGGGATTCTCCAAGCTGGCGCCAAATTTCCTCCTGCCATAGGGTGTTGAGCGAAAGGCCCTCATCAAGGATTTATTAATAGAAACTTGTATATGGACATCCACAGTGCCTCAACCAGTCTCTCTTCCATTTGATGGGCGTATGGAGCTTCGAAAGATTCCCAAAAGGGGTCCTTCGCCTGAGATATGCCGTTATGGTGTAGAGCACCCCAAAAATAGCCTCTGAGGAGCCCTTTATAGGAGGTATACGGAAGAAGGGAGGGGCAGCCAGAACAGGTGCAAGAGACAATAAGGCTCGCAAAATCAGAGTGGAGGGAGACATGAAACCCCCCATGGCAGAGCCCTGAAACGCTTATGCAGCCCTGTTGGGTGTCAGGGCATGAGCTGAGATCCACCACAGGGCAATGAAAACCTAACACACAAAGGATATAAATCAAGCGCATCCTTAACAGGCATACGTGAGACCCAAAATACAAAGAGGACTGGGTCCTCAGTAACTGGGCAATGCAATGCTCCCGAGTCCCCGCTCCACGCCAGCCCATACAAGTGGTGGGATTGCGATCACAGTTAAAGCACTAAAGGCAGAAGCCTCACGCAGGAATGCAGATTCTGGGACTATAAGGATTGCTAACAGTAAAATGCAACTGAAACAAAACATCAACAATAGTAAGAGCACTTATTTGATGATGTGTCAGCAGCAAAGGAGAAGGAAGGACTGTGGTATCATGCCAATACATATGGACTGGGGGAGGGGGGGGGATCTTGATTGGTGGAAAATGGGCTCATCAGAAATGTAGTATTTTTCTGTGCATTGTTTTCATTGGCTGCTGTGTTTCAGTAGATAAAAAAAAAAGGAGATGCATAATCCGCAGTCTCCTGTCCCATCGTAGAACTGATATGCATGTTAGAATATCAATACACGTATCAACGTTGTCATAGGATTTTCAAAGAGTGCTTAATTGCTTTGAATGTGGCCCCACCACTTGAGTCTCCGTGTAGCACCTTATAGATGGTTGAAAACCTCGACTTAAGTGGTTTGCCTAGCGTCGCTAAGTGCTTAACAGGCCATAAATGCTTTAAATCGTGACGACCAGTAGGGTCCCTATCTAGCACCTACATGCCAACAGAACCAATTCTGGCGGGAGGGACTCTCGGTATTTAAATCTAAAATCGTCATTACTTTAGCAGTCTTCCATTAAAACGCATCCACTTTAAACCAGCCAATGTAAGAAAATAAATTGCCAATGTTTTTAAAATCGCCCATCATTCCTGCATTCAGATGTTTACATCAGCTACCAACACCGCCTCCTGCACAGAACTGTAGACAGCGCTGCGGGCTCCAGTCTGCAAAGCATGCCATATCAGGTCCCAGTACCCTTGCTAGCGAAAGTGTTGAGACAACTCAATCCCAACCTTAACTACTATGTGACTGGGGTGAGATCTTTCGCTTTCACCACACAGGGTTAGACTCGCTGTTAACTGCCCCGCCCATTCTTCCATCGAAAATTGAGAATGGCAGTTCCAAGACCTGCCGAGGTAAGACCGTCTGTCACCCCCCGGCTAAAGCACTACCAGGTCCACCATGAAGCCGACATTCGCCAGCTAAACTCATCCGCGTCAACCTTCTATGTACTCGCCTACCAGAGGAAACTCGTTCGGCTGATGTTTATACACTATACAGACACGTGCGGACTTCAGCGCCAATGAGCACTGCCGAAATCTGTACCGTGCCCAACGATTAGTTTAGGTACCCACCCTGATCCAATCATAGGCCATTTTATAAATTTCGAGCTCCGCCTACTCCCACAATATGTTTAGCAATAGGAGTGGCTGTCATGCGACCCGGAAGTACTGAAATTACCTACACATGTCATCCGTTAAAAAAAAATGTAATAACGGACAATGGATAATAGACTGATTTCAGGGACCGCTGTAAGTATCAGGCAGGTGGTCCTTTTACTTGACCTCAAGATAGTGGGGAGACTGTCCGAATCTAAGAGGGGCATCAGCATGAATGGGATGTGTTGGGAGTGAGAGTTAGGAGAAGTGAACCAGGGCATTGAAAAATGAGAAGTCATCAGTGTGTGGTCGGACTGCGTTGCACGGGGATGCTGTTTTACGTATACACGGGATGTTGGAAGTAGGCAGGGACAGGATAGAACCTGCCAGGGATGCTGTACTTTACTAATATCCACGTGCTGTTCATAAGTACAGTGTTGAATATCGTTGTTTGTTCTTTTATTGCCTCATGCTCCTTTAGGTGAGTTGCTGTTATTTAGAGTCGAGGAATTGAATTGGTAACAAGATGCTATGTGATACAACCGGTTATTCCTTCTCATTTTGAAATCTGTTTTCATCGTACATACGCCAAATTCATTTAGAAATTAAAAGTGAGGAATTCTAGTTGACCATGGGTGTCTGAGACAGAAAGCTAAGCTTCTCCCCCCAGTCTATTAAGGTAGCCTAAGCCCCCTGCGTGCAAAAATAATATTTTTAATGAGTGATTTTCATTGGTGGTACTGACAAAAATAATACAATTATTCGATTGATGCAACGCACGTGCGTCCGAATTGTAGAACTATTTAGTACTCCTGATATCTCACAAGTACCCCCTTTTCAGTATTCAGCAGTTTCTCTCCCCCCTTTAGAGAGGTTATTGCAAGCTGTGTGCAATTGTTTGCTCAGATGTAAACACAAACTCCAAAAGACAGGAAGACTAAAATAAAACGTTTGTATTGTATGTATCAAGCAGCAACGCACTAAGCAAATAACAATGAAAAGGGAAACAGCATTAATTGCAGTTGTAAATATTACATTTACAAAATTGCATTTCTACAAAACACGCATTTATGCTGCAGTATGTACACTAATTACTAAGTTTTTAGTACCGGTTTTTCATTTAATAATGTTTTCTTCAGGGAGTAGCACTCTTAACTTCGTTGACTTACTTGCTCAAGTCCGCTTGGTAACAGTATTTTAATGGCACTGCTGCATGTTTAGCTTTGCAACAAGAATACCGGAGATGGAATGGACATGTTGAGTGTTTTTTTTATTTTTAAAGCTCAGTTCTTATTACAAAGCAAACAAGGGTTGGATGGTCATCGACATTGAAGAATGCCATCGCCCAGTAGAAGTGATTGGTTTTTCTAAAGAGGAGGCCAAAGATTGAATGGCCATAGGTACTTAACTACAATTGCCAATTCAAATAGGATTTCCTGTGCAGAATGCTAAACATTAAGTGAATACAGAGCATGAATCTACCTTGAAGAGTAGTCTGGTTGCCTCTCTTTCGCTTTTGATTATTTTAATAAATTAACCCTGAAAGAATTCAAGCATTAAGTCTATGTTAAGGTCATTCAGTAATCTTTTTAGTTGTTGATTCACTAAAATGTTACATTTTTGTGTGGCACACTTGTTTGTAGCTAACGCGTTTCACGCTTGGCGTGTAAAATAGGGGGCTTTCTGCAGGCTACGCGAACTAAATTGGAATAACTTATGTGCTTGATTTTTTTTTCTCCATAGAATTCTTGCATTATGTGTGGTGTGGTGTGTTTTTTTTTTTTTGTTTTTTGTTTTTTATTTAAAAAGTTTTTAAATACAAAAGACAAACGGTTGGCATATAGCCAAGAGCTGAGTACATTCTGTACATGACGGGTTGTCATTTATTTACCAGATGTTACAAGTGTGTTATGTGAAATACTGCAAACTGTGAACATCATGTTAACTAAGCAGTAAGATATCAATACCCCTTGTTGATTTGTGGGTGTGTATTTCTAATAGTGATAAGTTAAAGCTTGAGAGATCATTTTAATGTGTGAGTATCAACTTTCAAGTAATGCCTGCTTATTTATATGAGTTTAGAAACCATAAAATAACATGCGTTTGTTACTTAATTTGGATTTGGACTATAGTTTTGTTGTATGCAGGGTCCGATATCTGTCAGGAGCAACCTATTTTAGTCAAGGTTTTCACTGGTAAAAAATACAATCCGTAACTTGAAAGGGAAGGCGAGGGGCAGGGTGAGCATTCCCCATGTAATTTTATAAAGCTTATTTCTACTGCTTTAGGTGTAAAAAGCCCCGTTGACAGCTTAGTAGTTTATGAATCCTCTTGACCCCTCTGTGCTTGTGAAATCGGAATACATGGGTTTATGTTTCAGTATTCAGTCCTGCACATTATTTTGGTCTATCTTGAAATAGAAATGGGACTAAAAAGTAACGTGTCCCTCGGAGTCTATTCTAATCATGTCACAAAATGATGGAAAACTAGTGATTATATTTCATAGCTTTTATTTTCAGTAAACAATTGGTACATCTTCAATTTTACGATAACATTATTACTTACTTGAGCGTCACATATGTTGTTAGCTAGTGTACCATGTTATGAGTTGTCTGCGCAAATTTGGAGCAGTTTAGTTTAAATCCGTGTGTAAGTTAGATGTGTTCATTCTGTTAATAGTATAAACACTAAACTATTATTTCTGATTGGGCTTAGCTTTCTTGTCAGTGACTATTAGTACAAATTTTACATTACTAACATAGATTGTGCAAAGTTTGTTCTGAACTAATTGTAGGGGGCTGGCCCTCTGTAGTGTGCAAAGCTAGGGACACTGTGCAGGGCGTCCAGGCAACCACACGTTGGTTTACGGGTGTAAAAACTAGATCACCTAATGCTCTAATTTTTAAGGTAGCTTGGTTGAGCAGTTAGGCCAATCTTGGAGAAGTGCAAAGCATTTTTTGTGCTCACAGTATCAATCTTGCAACTTGCACACTCAAAGGAATAACTCAAGAACAATTTATAAAAATACTTCAGATTTTTATGTAATTTGTAAGCCAAGATTATCAAAATTGGTTAAGTACTTTTTTAGCTATGAATTTTTGAAGTTTAATAAAAATAGTCCTTTTGTGCGAAATGACGTACCATAGGAATCAATGGAAGATCACCTTTAAAATACATATAAAATCGTACAGTTGGTTTACCAAGTTCTTCTTTTGCAAGTTGGACGAGGTCCTCGGTGGGCACACTGTGCCAGCTTGAGAAGTTTGAGCAGCTGCCTGTTCTGGTGGGAGTAGCGTGAGAAGGTCTCTGGAGCTGGTGCAGGGATACTGCGGGGAACTACCTGGAAAAGCACTCCACAGGTAAGTTTAAAGATGGTTCCTTGCGGTCCCATTGGAGTGTCGAGGTCGCAAGGGGTGGGGGACCCTTAGGGCACAATAAGTTCATCGCTACAGGGTGGTAGGGTGCAGAGCGAATCGGTGAGCCAGAAGCTGTGCGCAAGGATGCCCTCTGGAGCAGGAGGTAAGTTGGTTCAAGGGTTGTTTGCAGGATAACTGGGGCACTCGGGCAGGAAGTCCAGGATGTTCCTGAAGTCCCTTAACTGTGGCTTCCTCCTCGTCCTTTTTAAGATATGGTCGGGCTGCTTTTAGCTGACCAATACCCAGGGTATTGGTACGGTTTGACCACTGGAGGGCACAGTGCCACAAAACTTGCGCACTTGCAGCATTTGTCCACGCGGTCATCGGGGTGTCGGTTTTTCCGATTGCGACTTTTGGCTCGGCAGTTAGTGGCTGGTTAGTGAAGTGACCCTCACTGGTTTGCTGGTTTCTTGCTGTTGTAGAGTGGTACCTCCACTCTGGAGGGAGTTCTATGGTGATTTTCGAAGTCTGGAGGTTCTCTGGGTTTCTTAAGAATTTTCCAAGTTGTTTAGCAGTTCCGCACAGGCGATTATTGGGTCTTGGGTGCAGCAGGCAGGGTTTGGCACCTTTTCTTTGTTGCAGCAGGTCCACAGTTCTCGTGCCTTTGATCTTCTTGGTGCTGGTCTTTTGTCCATCTAATCTGATTTCTTGGTTTTGGGATGCCCACTAAATACTTTATTTAGTGGGCGTTTTAGGGGGAACCTGGTAGTGACAAATGGGTCATCTACCTTAGGGTGGCTATACCCACTAAGTGACCACTTCCTGTGGGGAGAGGTCATTTCCCTATAACTGATTGGCTATTTTCCTTTCATCCAAGATGGAGGAAAATGAAATGGAGTGTCCACCTCACAGGCAACACCTTGGGGGTGGTGCATGCCAGGTGGGGCCACTTCTCCTTCCCTTTGTTTGGTTTTCCTGCCGTTGCTCCCGCCAAAAGTAGGGCTTTGCAACAGGGGAGGCCATCTGCTGCAAGCAGCAGGCCTTGGGGTCGAGTTTCAAGGGCGGTAAGCCCTTTGATGCTCCCCAGTAGGGCACTGCACATTCCTGTGGGAGGGAGTGTTAGCACCTCTACCCAGGAAGGGCATTGTTCTACAATCCAGAGAGACATGTCTCTTCCCCCAAAGTTGTAGATTTGGATGTCTGGCAGTGGCAGGCTGGGTAGGATCAGTCGGCAACCATGCCAGGGTAGTTAGCTCTAAAGTGACCCCTGGGTATATTTTATAATAAATCCAGTACTGGTACCAGTTTGGATTTATGATTCTGAGTTGTTTGATATCAAACAACCCGGGGTTCAGAGTAGCCATCATGTAGCTGTGAAACTCGTACTTACCAGTGTCCAGCACATGTGTTTAAAATTGCTGCTCTGTTTACTCACTATGTCTCAGGTTTGGCAAGGACATAGTGGGGGCATATTGCTCGTGCAGCTATACCCTCACATACAATATAGTGCACACTGCCTTAGGGCTGAAAGATCTGGCAGAGGGCTGACTTATCTATGTGGTATGCAGTGTATAGAGGACATGGCACACAGGCAGTGTGCCATGTCACATTTGCATTTTAGGGTTGCACCTGGACGCTCAGCATGCTATGGCAGTGTTCTGTGCATCTGAATGCATGACCCTAGAGGGTGGCACAATCAGTGCTGCTGCTCTCAGGGGCCTACCCTTAGTACCCAATGCCCTGGGTACTTACGCACCATTTACTTGGGACTTATAGTGGCAGCTAAAGGTGCTGCCAATTACTTTTGCAGTTTTTAGGGAAATAACACTGGCATTGCAACCTGGTAAGCAGGATCCCAGTGCACTCCAATCCACCTTTCAGCCAGAAACCAGCCAAAAAGTGTGGGGGAGTACTGCAACCAAGTGCCAGTTTCCCACACTAATTGATTCATTTTCCAAGTATATCATTTCACATTGGTCTTATTAACTTCATAAGGTATGTTTACAGGCAATAAGTGCATATTGCACCATATTAGCATTTACAAAGTGAATATATGAATTGCTTCTTTATTTTATAAAATGGAGATATTTTTAGGATCTGCTCTAGATATTTTTAGGATCTACTTGCTCATTCTGGCAGTTGACAAAGAACAGGTGTTCTGATCAGTCAGAAAGTGAAAGAGCAATAAGGACAACTTTAAATCTTGTTCTTATCTTGTGACATTTGCTGTGTTCAGAGACAGAGGTCAAAAGTCAGTTTGTCTTCCTACAATTCATTTTCCTTCTGACTGCAGAGTTGCAGGATTTTGTAAGGTGAACTGTCTGACCTGTGGTACAAAGTATGTGAAATGAAAGGCTGTAGGGTGTCAGGTTTTTCCTAACATACAACATATAAATGACTACGTCAACTGCACAAACCTTTTTAAACCCTATTTCAGTAGTTGTGAAAGCCCATTTTATGTACTTCTGATTTGTTTTCACCATATTAAAATATTTCTTTCATCACATAGAACACTTTACTTGGTGATGTGCAAAGGATAAATATGTTTTCTGAACCCCAATCTTCACAGATTGTTTTTATTTTACGATAACATTTTATCAGTGAAGCTGCAAATTAGTGGCAAGGTTTTGGACATTTCTTGGAAATGTACTGTCTGCAAATGACAGTGCGCTACCACATCATGCTTTAGTAATATATTTATTAAAAGTGAGTGTTTAAACAAACTGAGATACACTACTACCTTGATAGCAATGCTACTAGTAAACTAAGAGGCAGGTCATGGATCATGTGTCCCCTATTTGTGGGCTAGATTATTTTTATATATGAAGCAAACGTTTAGTCTATTTAATCAAACAAGGTTTTTTTGTACAGCAGAAATGCTGAGCTCACATATTTGAAGGTGCACTTATATATGAGAACGAAGAAAAACGCAACACTATAACCTAAAATAATTGCCTAGGATCACACAATTTGAGACCCGTTTACGGGATGAGTACATTACAGTTAGCTTGAGTGTATCATTCAAGTTACTTGACCTGCAGGTTTAGTAACGTGTTTATGCTTTTTCGAGGCTTGAATAAATATTATCTCTTGCTAGTCCCAGTGTATTTCCAAATCTGTTTACTTGACGGTTAATCCTCTATTAAAAATCAGTGCAGCAGAAAGCTGAATAGCATTGTCACTTTATATGCAGAGTTTCATTTAAGCACATGAAACATTTCTTCTAAAGTGTCATCTCATCGTAGTTCTCATGCTATTGATGTTGCCTATTTTCATTGTGCCTTATAAATATTACACCAATAGATTTAGAAGAAAGCTAATGTAGAAATATATGTCGGATAGTTTTATCCAACAACAGTGACTTGCTCACTGCACTTTGTCTCTGTGTGTCATGGGCAGATGTAGACCAGACAACTTCTGCACCCTCTGTTCTGCCATCAAATGCCACTCATCTGTTCGGATTGAGCGTATGAGTCATTGTATTGTCATCCCTATTTATTTCGACTTTGCAATGCTGCAATAAAAGGACTAAAATTCAGTAGCATTAATTTGCATAAGTGTATAGATCAAAGTCATGCCCTTTGCTGTCTGCTTCACTAAAAAGATGCAACTGCCAGCTAATTTTATTCTTTACATTTGGTTACTCCACCCTCTGTCACTTCAAGGCATCTTCATCACCATAATACCATCTGTAAGAATGTTGTCCGGCCTCTGCCTTATTGCCTGTCCTCTGAAAACTTTGGTACCGAGACCTGCCCACCCCACCTTTGACCTCCGACAGAGACTAACTGGGCACTTTCAGGCCCCTCACATGCCCGGTTTAATTGTCCTGTTGCTTGTTTATCTTGTTGCCTCCTTGTTGTTTGGAGCGCATTCGCTCAATTTATCATTTTCTCAGTTTATTTCTGTTTTTCTGTCTCTTTATTTCTTTTTTTTTGTTTTTGTCTTTTGCCCTGTTCACATTGTCTTGCTCTGCCTCTCTGGCCTTGCTCAAACTGGCTTTTTGCCTCTTTCGCACTATTTCTGTTACGCCCCTTTACTCTTTGACCCTCTCTCTAGGGTTTCTGGTTTGCTTTTCAGCCCCCCTTCTATCACGTCTAATCACTTTTTCCTTCTGTGTCCTGCTCTCACCCCGCTCCTCACCACTTCTTTGGCACCATGTTTCCTTCCACTGCACTCTACCTGAGTGTGTATAGCACCCCGCCAACCACCTGCTCCCCCTCTTCTCAAGACCTTCCTCATGTCAGCTGCTACATGGACTCGCAGCTTGTGCGCCAAAGGCAAGCCTGTATTTGCTTATTGGCACTTCAGCTGCTGCCAGCGTCAGAACCTCTAGTCCACCTGCACTGTCCAGCAAACCCAGAAACTACAGCACGCAGTCCCTCCGTGCCTGGAAGCTCTCCATCTACTGTGTTATGGCCTCCCGTTTCACACTTGAATCCTTTTCTCTTGTAGAGCCTGCCAGTTCTCTTGTACTGCCACCAACACCCCGATGCCCCTCCCCCGCACTGCATGCATTAGCACCCTTCTACGAGCATCCCTGACTATCCTATGTTGCTTCCTACACAACACGCATTCCCTCCTCAAGCCTGCCATAGAAGTCTGGGCCTTTTTTCATGATGTCCCACCAGACCTCCTGTTCCTCACGGAAACCTGTTTGACCCCACTTCTGCCCCAAATATTGCCACAGTCACTACACCCGGATACAAAAGTGATAGGCAAGATAGAGGCGTGCGTAAATCTACACATGTAAATGTACCATTGGAAATTGTATTACTGCCAGTAGACCACTACATGGTTGATCATGTTCCAATATTTCTGATTTTGAATAACCCTGTGTTACAGAATAAACACATCTCGATTTCTGTAACAATAGTATTTAGTCACACGCACTAACGTTTGTGTTGTATCCACTAAGCTTTATTGTTTTGGAGGAAAAACAGTGCATGCAAAATAAGTTTCTAATGGAAAAACAGGAAAATAACTTCAAAATCAGAATCAAGTTCAGTATAAACATGTCCCACTACAATACGTATATAGACCAGAAAAGAGCCAGAGATTATGCTAAAAAAGAGACAAGGATGAATGTAAGCCCATACTTTAAAAAGCATTTAAACTGCACAGGGTCTCGCGTTTGCTTGAGTTAGAGCTATTAGCGTTGTAAATTGCTAAATGGACTTTTCTTGCCAGATAAATTGAAAATGAAAAGTAAAACAGTTGACATAAGCGAGCCAATTCAAAATGCCACAGCCACCATGAGCGTGAGTGCGAAGGAGAGAGACAAAGGAAAAAGAAGTTTGCTCACAGTCAAAAGTATCAGCAAATGTGCAATTATCCATGTAACAGGGTTGATGGCCAAGGCGGTACCAAAACTGCCCGAGGAGGGACAAACGTAAAGCATTTACCAATGATAACAAAGGATTTTAAAAAGGCAAGCCCATGAACGAGTGATAGTAATGGGTGTGCGGTAGGCTTGGTTAAAAGCCCACTGATACGTAGCAACGCGTCAGAAAACATGCGCTTGACCTAAAAATGGGTTGATTTCCACCCTCCTGCTCCTGACATGATTTGCCGGATTTTGCAAAGTAAGTTTTTAAAAGTGTCACATGGTTAAAAAGGAAAGCAAAAAAGACAGCTAGGGCATGCAGCAAGGATTTCTCCACGTTACGCCAAGTACTTGCAGCCAAAGGTTTGGGAGTTGGGCTGCCTGTAAAACACAAGCGCGCAGAGTTACACCTGCATGGAGTAAAGAATGAGTTTGAGGTAAAAAAAACAAAAAGATTGATTCAAATATCTGAAGGAGTTTGTGGGGGGGAGAGTTGTTAGAGTTGTCAGTGATGTCAACACTTACTTCCACACACCAGTATAAGGAACTTGCAAAGAATATGTAGTCAATCTTGTGACACCCTGTTTTAGATCATAGCCTACCAGACTGGTTTGCCAAAGACATCCTTGGGACATTCAGAAAAATTATGTAGGAAGGCATTCTGCCTATTGCTTACCATTGGTTTTGTGGTCTGTAACTCAGTTTCTGGGTTTCTATTTGCTGACTTTATTTGCTTTATGCTGTGCAGCCTGAATTTGTCCCTCCTGTTGCCCAAACCTTGTTTGCTCTATTGTAGCATTAACTCGCTTTCAGTAAACAGGCCTTTAAGTCTTGTTCTTATCTTGTCATATTTACTGTGCGTTCCAAGACGGGGGTAAAATGCCAGACTTTCTGTTTCTGTGTGCTTGGCATTTATTATGGACTTCGTTGAGGTTTCACAAATGAGAGAAGTAGTACAAATAGAGCACTTTTGGGGTAATTCTGAATTGTGGTGGAACAAATCTTAGAAAACAATCAAAACATATCAGTACACCAGGTGATCACTTTGTACACGTTATTCTTTGTGTGCAGTAAAACAGTATTTCAGTGCAAATGTATTGGTCATTTCAGTTGAAATGTGTTTCTGTTATGGCAGTGCACCATCACACCCTGCATACTTCATACTGTGCCACTCCACTCTATGCCCTTCCGCTCTGTGACACGCCACTTTATTCTACGACTCTCCACTCTAGGGCATGCCACTCCACTGTACGTCGCTCCACTCGACTCCACGCCAGTCCAATCTACGCCACTCATGCCATGCCCCTGTACTCTACACTACCTGCCCCACTCCAATCTAGCCCATTCCACTCAAGTGCACCTCAGTCTACCCACCCCACTCCAATCTACCCCACTCTGCTCCAATCTACCCCACCGCTCCAGTCTACACCACTTCAGTTTTCTCCGCTCTACCCCATTCTACACCACTCACCACCCCAACCCAATTTATGCCAGTCCAGCCCGCTCTAACCCATTCTACGACAGTCCTGCCCAATATACACAAGCCCTGCTCAGTTTACCCCAGTCCACTCCACTGCGATTCAGTCTACCCCACTTCTGTACAATCTACCTCACTCCAATCTACCCCACATCACTCTACCTTAATCTACCACACTTCATGCCAGTCTGCCCCGCCACACAAACTACTCCACTTCAGTCTAATCTACCCCACTCCACTCAATCTACCCGAGTTAATCCCATTCCAGTCCACCCCAGTCTACTGCCCCTCACTCAAATTTACCCCACTCCTATGTACTCCACTCTACCCCACTCCTCTCTTCCCCATTCCAATCTATCCCAATACAACCCACTCCAATGTACTCCAGTCCAGCACATTCCACTACAATCTCCCCAAATCTACTTCAGTCTACCCCACTCAAATCCACCCCGGTCCAATTAACCCTCACCATTTCAATTTACTCCACTCCAAACTCTATTGCAAACTATCCAACTCCTCTCTATTCTACCTCACCCCACTTTAATCTGCCCCACTGTAGTCTACCACAATCCACCCCACTCCATTCTACCATACTTCACTCCAGTCTGCCTCACTCCACTTTACTCAAATCCACCCTCTCCACTTCATTCCAATCTATGCTCACAAAACACTATTGACACTCCTGCCACCCTGATGTGTCCCAGAAAGTTCTGCGATGAATCGTAGTTCCTTGCCCAAACCTTACGTTTACAACAAAATAGCAGAGCACTCATAATGCAAATTACTTAATCTCTTCTTGTTTTTAAGCCCCCTATCTTCCTGTTAGTATAGTTGAGGTCATCTGAGTCAGTATTTTACCATTCCACAATGTTAGAACAAACAAATCACAACACCATATGTTAAGATCAATAGTGTATTTGCTTCTTATTCAGTACATCAAGGCAATCACTATAGATGTTACAATAAGGATGCTTCATAAATGCTTGGGCAAACTCTAGATGTTACAGTGCTGATTTGTTTAGTAGACGATTCCGTCCACCTGTGTTTTGTCCAAATTCAGGACTTTTTCAAGGCTATATCTGGCAATATTATAACACTTCTCCAAAGTAGTTTGATGATTGGCAGGAAAGATTGTTTGTTCTTGTTATGGCAATAAATCAAAGAACAGCAACACGTAACCAAGCAGCCTTACTCTTATATTGTGAGTTCAATAGAAGAAATGCTGCTGAATAGAAGGCAGATTCATATTTTTTTTGTTGTGACGCAGACTGAATAATTTCTAAAACAGCTTCCAGTCCTTGGACCTTCATAAGTACTTGTATATGCCATAAGTCCTCGTATATGCAGTATTGCTATTGTGGCTACTTATCAAGGTCCAAGGACTGGCAGCCATTTTAGAAATTTTTCAGTCTGTGTCACAATGTGTAAAAATACCCCACTACAGTCTAACCTATTCACCCGAATCTACCCCACCCCACTGCATCCCAGTCTACTCTACCCCAGTCTACCCTATCTACTCCACTCCGCCCTGCTCCACTGCAATCTACATCACCCTATTCTACCTCACTGTAACACCACTCCACTGCAATCTGTCCCACTCCACTCCAATTTACCCCACTTCAGTCATCCCTCTTCACCCTACCCCACTCCAGTCTACCCCACTCAGATCTACCCAACTCATTCCGATTTACCCTACTATAATCCACCCACTCTACCACACTCTAATCTACACCACCACACTTCACTCCAGTCTGACCTACTCAACTCTTCCCCATCGCCCTCCACTACAATCTTTCCAGCTCCACCCCACTCCACTACAATCTACCCACTCCAAACCATTCCACTGTACACGGTCTCCACACTCCACTCCACTCTAATCTACCACATGCCACTCAGATCTACTCATCTCCAGTCCAGTCAAACCCACTGCACCCCAATCACCCGTACTCCAATCTACCCTACCTCACTTCAACCCAAACTACCCAACTCCAATTCCCCCCACTCCAATCTACCCAGGCTCCACTACCCTTATCTACTCCACTCCAATCTACTCCTGTTCACTCCAAACTACCCCACTCGTATCTTACTCTAATCTACGTCACTCCTATCTACCCAATTTATACTTCATTCCAATCTACCCCACCATAATCCACTCAGTCGGTTCCACTCTAATCTACCTCAATCCACTCTAACCTACTCCTCCCTAATCTATCCCACTTCACTCCAATCTACCTGAATCAACTGATCCCAGGTCTACCCCACCCTGCTCAAATCTACTCCAATATCTCACTCCACACTACCCTGATCTACCCCATTCCACTCTATCCTACTTCACCCCAATCTACCCGTTCCCACACTCCACTTTACCTCACCACATCCCAGTCTATCTCACAACACTTCATTCTACCCAACTCCCCCAAACTATCCCACTCCACTCTACCCAAATCTATCCCAGTCCACTTCACTCCAATCTAGCCCACTCCACTCAAATCTTAACCCACTCCACTTTAATGTAATCCATTCCACCCACTCCAATCTACCACACCCCAATGTGCCCCACCACAGTCTTCCTCACCACAATCTACTCAACCCCTTTCTGCCCCACTTCATCCCACTCTACCCCACTCCAATCTTCCCTCTTCAATCTACCCTACGCTTAATCACCCACTCTACCCCAGTCCACCCTACTCTTCCCCAGTCTATTCAACTCCAGGCTAATCTACCCTAATTCAATTTACTCCACTACACTGTACCCCAATCCACCACACTCCATTTCGCTCTACTCATTCAAACCCCACTGCACTCCATACTACCACATGCCACTCAAATCTAACCCAATTCACCCAAATCCACACCAGACTACCTTACCCCACTCCACCCCAAACTAACATACTTCAGTATACCACATCCAAGCTACCCCACTCCATTCTACTTCTCTAGACTCCAGTCTACCCCACCCTAACCCAATCTATCCAACTCCATTCTACCACACTCCACTCCACAATATACCCCAATCCTATCTATCTCACTCAAGTCCACCCCACACCAGTCTACCCCAATCCATGGTGCTTTTCTCTACTCAATCTATTCCACTCTAATCTACCCCAATATTTCCCACTCCAAACTACCCCAAAGTACTATCATCGAGCCTTCTCTAATCTACACAACTGACCCACTCCAATCTACCCCATTCCACCCTTCTCCATTCTTCCTCACACTACCTTCACTCCACTCTAAGCCAATATATTCCACTTCAACCTGTCCCACTTTGCGCCGCTAACTTTTAGTCATGAATAGAAGCCACACTAGTGTGCAACATGGCTAAACAGTATCAAAGGGGAAACCTATTTGCTTTGCCAGTGCTTGTTATAAATTCACACCTATGATGGGTAGCTCAGTGGGAAGCATTCCTCATGTGTCAACCTATGTGTAGCCTTCTGGGCCAAATCAGTTTCTCATTCTTCTCGATAAAATGGGTACTATTTACATGCAACATGTATCTGTGAGCACCAACACCAATTTTGTGGGGGAAGTTCTATTTAAACAGCCATTATTACTATCATTCGTCAGCATTAAAAAGGTACCGATAGTGATGTAGCGCCATCACATTCAAATGTATTTTTGTTCCCGTCCATCCGGAAGTCGGACACTTTCAGGTTCCGATTTTACATTAATGTCAGAGGACTAGTCCCAGAGAAAAGCGTTTTTAAGCTATTTGTTTCCTTTGGGCAAGCTTGATGATAAAACGCAGCACAACACCAGTATCTCTTAGACTTCAGTAGTGGAAGGGGGTGTATGGAGTAGAACTGGACGAGGCAGTATGAAAGTAAGCATTGACAAAGCCTATAGGACTGGCTTTGGCCTCCAGCTTTTTTAGCATTGTCAATGTATGTTTGTCATGTATTCGCAAAAGTCTAATTTTGCGGAATCTGCTGGGTCCTCAATAAATATATTAAATAAAAAAAAACGGATAAAAGTTAAAATATATTTTTAGTCTAAAAAAGGACGCATTGCGAGAGTGCCCCGGCACTCAAGGGAACTGCGTGGATATGCTCCTTGTGGAAGGGAGGAAGGCAGATAGTCACAATGAAGTCACATAATGGCTTAAGTAGGCTGATTGTCACATGTATAGGAGTCAGCAGAAAAAGAGAAATGACCCAATTACAGACTTATTCATGATGAGGGCTGACAAAGTTCAAATAAGTATACTGTACATATAATTTATGTAAAAAAACACAAAGTCTTGGCTAACATCAGAACTAAAAGAAGTGTAATTCCTTGAAGCCCCCTGAAACAACAGCCACCTCTGCTGTTCTCCCAAATCAAACAGGAAATAGCAAGGGTCTGTAAGAACATTGTTGTAACCCTAGTTGTCTTGTTTCACAACATAGCACCTCAAATGTGTCCTGTTTTCAGTCTAATTACGTCCACTACTGAGGACGTTTGTCTTAAACACTACACCGTACACAACATTTGAACTAGGAATCATAAATCTGTAGCGCTCTGAATGACAGCTTTGTGATAAACAAAACTCAATTAATAAATAGCAATAAAAAGAATCACCAGATGTTCCCTTCAATGTTTATTGAAGCTTAACACGGTACCTCTGCTACCATGACCAACATAGGAGATTTGTGGAGGTGAGAGCTCTGACACCGTGTAAAATGAGCATTGGCAAAGCCAATAGGACTAGCTTATACAAGAGCTATTGGCTTTGCTAATGTGTTTTAGTCGTGTTGAACACCAGTGTGGCAGCTGTTCAGGATGGCTAAACGTTAGTGTGTGGAGAGTAGTAGACTGGAGTGGGGGAGTAAAGTGTTGTAGAATTGATTTGTTGAAGTTAAGTGGAGTTAGAGGGAGAAGAATGTCATAAAATTGAGTAGAGGAGAATGGAGTTCAGTGGCAGAGTGTGTCATGGAGTGGGGTGGATTGGAGTACAATCGGGTGAATTGGACTGGAGTAGAGTGGATTGAAGTGGGTGCACTGGATGAGGTGGATTGGATTGAAGTCAGCTGGATTGAAATGGGGGAGGTGGATTGGAGTGGGGTTGTTTGGAGTGGATTGGATTTGATTGGGGTGGATTGGACTGGAGCTATAGGGGTGGGGTGGGTTGGGATGGGATGGATTAGATTGGACTAGAATGGGGTGAATTGGATAGGAATGGGCTGGATTGGATTCACTGGATTAGGGTGGGTTGGATGGGCGAGAGGGGGTTTGGACTAGAAGTGGTGGTTTGGTGTGGGCTGGGCTGATTGGATTGGAATGAGGTGGCCTGAACTGGGGTGGGTGGAATGGAGTAGATTAGAGTGTAGTTTGGTTGATTGGATTGGGGTGGGATAGATTGGAGTGGGGTGGATTGCATTTAAGTGGGGTGTATTGGATCAGAGTGAATTGGATTGAGTGGGGTGAATTGGACTGGAGTTGGGTGGATTGAAATGGGGTAAAGTGGATTGGAGTGCGATTGATTGGAGTGGGGTAGATTAAGTTTGATTGGGGTGGGTGGACTAAACTGGCATGATAGGGGTGGTATGGACTGTAATGGGGTGGGGTAGATTGGTTTTGAGTTGGGGGGAGTGGGACGGATTAGATTTGACAGCGGAGGCGTGGTTTGGCGTGGGGTGGATTGAATTGGATTGGAGTGGGGTTGAGTGGGCTGGGCTGATTGGATTGGAGTGGCCTTAACTAGGGTGGGTGCATTGGAATGGGGTGGATTGGATTAGAGTGGGGTGGATTGAAGTGGGGTTGATTAGATTGGATTAAGGTGGCATGAAATGTGCTGGGATTGGATTGCAGTGGGGTTGATTGGATTGACTGGGGTGGATTGGAGTGGATATTTTGGATTGGGATGAATTTGGTGGATGTGATTGGAGCGGACTGGAGTTGAGTGAGGTGGATTGTCATGGATTGAATTGGACTGGAGTGGGGTGGACTTGAGTGGAGTGAAATTAATTGGTGTATGGCTGACTGGAGTGGGTGGACTGGATTGGACTGGGGTGGGGTAAAGTGGATTGTATTGCGGTGTGTTTGGATTGGAGTGGGATGGATTTTTTGGGGCGGAGTGGGATGGATTGGCATGGATTTAATTTGAGTGGACTGCATTTGAGAGTTCTTGATTTGAGTTGGGTAGATTGTGGGGGAGTGGAGTGGGTGGGGTTTGGTGGACTGAAGTAGAGTGGGGTGGATTGGTGTGGGTTGGATTGGAGTTGGGTGGATTAAGGTGGACTAGAGTGTGGTGGATTAGATTGCAATGGGTTGGAGTGGGTGGAATGGATTTCAAGTGAGGGTATTCGGGTGGGATGGATTGGTTTGGAGTGGGTTGGGTTGGACTGGAGTGTGGCAGATTGTTTTGGATTGAAGTGTGGCAGATTAAAGTGTAAGGTGATCATAAATGGGGAACAAATCAAGAAGATACATCAATCCACAAATTTCAAAATATGTTGTCCTTTATTGGTAGAAGAATTTTCAAACATGATTCTTGTGACCTTTTTCAAATATGATTTCTGTAGCGAACGCGATTCGTTCTATGTGAACTTCATCAGGGCGACAACAAAATCCATTTGACGTTAGAAACCAGTATAAAATACTATCACTGGAGGATCTCTTTTAAGGAAGAAAAAGTCAAAATGCAGTAGCTTAATGGGAACTATACAGGCTCTCAAATTAACGTTGTTACCACATTATGGGCCAGATGTACGAAGGCATTAGCGCTTCGCAAACAGCGAAAAACGCGGTTTGCGAGGCGCTAATGCCCCCACGCGATGCAGAAACACATTTTGCGAGTCGGAACCGACTCGCAAAATGTGTTTCCGACTTGCAAATAGGAAGGGGTGTTCCCTTCAGTTACCATCCACTTGAAGTGGATGGTAACTCATTCGCAAACGGGAAGGGGTCCCCATGGGAATGCTCACAAAATTATTTTTTCAGAGCAGGCAATGGTCCTATGGACCACTGCCTACTCTGAAAAAAACCCGAAACAAAAGGTTTCGGTATTTTTTTCTATTTGCAGCTCGTTTTCCTTTAAGGGAAACGGGCTGCAAAGAGAAAAAAAAACAGCTTTATCAAAAAGCAGTCACGGACATGATGGTCTACTGTCTCCAGCAGGCCACCATCCCCGTGAGGGCCTAGACTCGCTATGGGGTCGCAAACTGCGACCCACCTCATAAATATTTGAGGTGGGTCTTTGCGACCCCATAGCGAGTCGCAGAAGGTGTCTGAGACACCTTTCTGCATCGCGAATTGCGATTTGCAATTTGCGAGTCGCTCTGACTCGCAAGTTGCAATTTGCCATCTACCTACATCTGGCCCTAAGTCCCGATATGGTTTGCCCACTTTGTATCCTAACATGTCAAACAGATCTCACCTGAGTCAGCAGTTTCTCAACAACCCAGAGAGGCATTATGTGCCCATGGCATAAAGAAATTGTGCCATGTTGCCTTATTAAATAACTGAGATACATTTTGACATTTTGTTTCTTAAAAGAGATTCCCTTGTGATAGTATTAACACTTTCAGTAGTAAACTAGTGAATATATAAAAACAAATGGGAGAATATGGATGTGTTTAATTATAGGAATATCATTTTGGATAATTGGATTGATTAACTGGGGAGGTTTTTACGCGCAATGGAGTGCAGTCAGGATATGTGGGGTGAGATTTGGGAGAACAATGTGTACTCCACATCAGACTGTTTTTAACTTTTGTATATAAAAGTTTTTAAAGAAGAAGCTAATGTCAAATACATTTTATTTTAGCCCTGGAGTTTGCGTAGAACGAAATACGCTTGCTACAGAGACCATGTTTGAAAAAAGCCACAGACGTTATGTTCTGAAATTATTCTATCAATAAAGGAGAAAGTATTTTGAAATTTGTGGGTTGATGGAACTTCTTTAGGGACAATTAATCTATTGTGATGTGTTCCCCATTTATGATCACTTTACTTCTAATATAATGGTGTTGTATGTGCTGGATGATCAATATTTATATGAGTTTTGAAAAAAGTTTTCCGGAAGGGGAAAATGTATTGGCATATTTCCCAGAGCCATATACATCCCAGGGGATTGTGACTGAAAGTGGTTATTGTAATAGGAGCGATTTCTCTTACAGGGCTTTGGCCATTTATTGTAAATTATTGATTGGGCGGATTGCAGTTAGGCAGGTGGGTAGATTGGAGAGCGGCAGACTAAAGTGTGGCGGGTTGGGAGGATTGGGGTGTGATGGATTTGGTGAGTGGCTTGGATTGTTCTGGGGTGGATTGGATTGGCTGAAGTGGTTTGGATAACGTGGGTTTAGGTGAGTCGGAATGGAGTGGAGGAGATTGAGGTGTACTGCACGACTTGTGTGAAAGCATGGTTTTGGAAATTACCCTTAAGAAAGAAACAATGTGGCTTTTCAATATTTAGGACAATATAATTATCATCTTTTGAGAACAGCACCCACTAGAAAAAACAAAACATGAGGGCAACATGAGAAATGAATACTTGGGAAAATAAAATAAGAGTTTACTGTAGAAAATAAAATTTTACAGTTTTGTTTGTCTTGCTGAGCACGTTGTTGTCAGTCACATGCCTTCTGTTTGCAGGGCACTAGAACTTAAAAAGAACGAAATAGTACCTGAATCAGGTTGAGAGCCGCAACGGGCACTGATTAATTTGAATCAATAAGAGCTTGGTCCCTGCTCGACAGAAAGAAATGGAAATAATGCTAGGCCTGCAGTGACCAAATACAAGGCTGTAAAGAGTGCCACACAAGCCAACAAATGGTAAGTAGCAGGCGGGCTCCACGCCCTTTTTGTTAACAACAGTGACTCGTAAGCGAGTTGCATGTGCCAGTCTGTAGGAATGAGGCAAAAACACTCCCAAGATGGCGGCCATGTTTTGTCCTCCCTCCTGCAGCGACCGGCCTGGGAGGGTTGCTGTGGCACCTGACATACGTCCACTACACACCAAACCAAAACACATAGGCAAAAGACATTGTCATTTACAACGCCAATAGCTATAACTCTCACAAATGCAAGACCTATTGCATTGCAAATGCTTGTTCTGGAACTTGAAGAGGATATTGGCGACTCTGATGTGGAGGGGGAGATGATTCCAAGCTGTGGATGGTGATATAGGATAAGGCGTGGCCACCGGCTTTGGCCCGTTGGATGCTTGGTTATCTGGTGAAGCTGACTGCTGAAAATGTTGAACTGAATGATGTTATGGAGCTATGGAGGGTGCTAGCTGTGGATTACTTTGTAGGTGTCTGTGAGGAGCTTAAAGAGGGAGCGTTGTTGTATAGGGAGCCAGTGGAGGTTTGAGGTGCAGCGAGGTGTGTGTGCAGGATGGATGGTTGAGATGAAGGACCTCTTGGAGCACATTGGCAACTGTGGTATTGATGCAGACTTCGAGGGTGTTACCCTAGGTGAGCCTGCTGGTTATCAGGTCTTGTGTATCGGTTCTTTGGGTGCCCAGTGGGAGCTTTTTGCAGATTTTCTTAAGCATCTTGAAGGTGTGGAAGCAAGTGGAGGCACATGCTGTGATCTGTGCATGGAGGATAGTGATATGGTGTTGCTGAGGTTGTTGGACAGGGTTGGGGGGACACTGGCTTGGAGTTCAACGGTCCAGAAGTCATTGGTGATTTTGCTCCATTGGCTTCTGGCAGTCTGGATTCTAAACGTCTTTGGCTGAGTGGGCAGTTCAGTGCTGATGTGGACCAGGTAGTGGTCAGTCGAGGTGATTGGAGTGGGAGGGTTAACTGTGATGCTGTGGAAGGTCGTGGAGGTGTGTGGGTGGGGACACAAACTCACTGTTCAATGCCATGGTTATCCAGGAGTCCTGATGTGTGTGAGTCAACGCAGTCTTTGAGGTGGAAATTGAAGTCGGTAAGCAGGATGAAGGAGTCTGAGCCTAGGGCCAGGGGTGAGATGAGGTCAGTGTTGGAGGTGCTGAAGTTGGTGTTGGGCCCCGGGAAGCAGTAGAGTAAGACTCTGAGGATAGAAGAGTGAGAGGAACAGATTTTGAAGGAGGTCTAGGTTGCTACTTATGCTGGCTGACAGATCTTCGAATGATTGCTCTTGTGTTCCAAGTCCTAAAATGCATCACCTGCATTCAAGATAATTCTGTGCTCATTTGGGTCGAATTGTATCCCTTTAACTTTAACCTCTCCTGAATTTCTATTGTGTTAGGCAAAGGGTTCTGTACTCAATGCAAAAAGTACTGGGGACATGGGACACCTCTGCCTCGTGGCCTCCCCAATTTAATCTCTTGTGAGAGCCCTTTGTTTAAAGAAATTCTTGCTGTTGGGATTTTGTAGTCTGCTAAGATCACAATGAAAAGTTTTGGTCCTATTCCTGTCTGCTTCAGCACTCTCTTTTAAAAACACCAATCCACCCTATTGAAAGCCTTTTCAGCATCTAATGAGACGAGGACTGCAGCCCTCTTTTTTTCGACCAGGCGGTTTGCCCTAGTTAAGTTATCACGTGGCTGCCTGCCAGCAATGAATCCACTCTGATGTGGCAAGATCACCTCGATCATAACCTGTCCAGCAATATTGCCAGCACTTTAGGGTACAGCTTAACATCTATATTAAACAATGTCATTGGCCTGCGTGAAGCACAGCACCTCCTATCTTTGCCTGGTTTGGGGACGATGGTTATAATCGCCTCCTGCATAGAAGGGCTATTCTCCCCTTTGTCCCCACAGTACTAAAAATGCATTTAACTTTTGGGGCAAGTTTGCTACAGAACATTTATAAAAAACATATATAAAAAAAAGACTCCCAGAAACCCATTCGATCTTGGGGACTTAGTATGTTTCAGACTGTTATGTGCCTTTTTTACTTCCTTTTCACTGATTGGGGCTTATAGCAGTACTGTTTGCAGGGCCATGTTTTTAGGTAACTATGCAAGATCAGTATACCACTGTTGATGTGTCAGGGAGGAAACATTCTTTCTATATAATGCTTCATAGAATTTTGGAACTCCACCAATTTATCTTTGTTAATGTCTCCTTTTACATTATGGCTCCCATTACAAGTCTGGTGGGCCTTTATGAGTCTGGCTGGCCTAGGACCCCCAGACTCCTGGTGGCGGTGTGACCATGGCCAAACCGGTGGTCCGACTTCTTTGGCGGCGGTCAGACCACCACATTATGACCGTGGCACGTCGGCCACGGTCGGACTGCCAGTTCCCTCCACTGGAGGGACTGGATGTGCTGGCTGTCCTAATCCGCCAGGGCAGCACTGCATGCAGGTGCATCCTGGGGATTACGACCCCCCCCCCCCCCTCTCTGCCAGCTTTTACATGGCTGTAGCACTGCCATATATAAGCTGGTGGAGACTGGGTACAGGAGGCCCCAGGGGGGACCCTGCACTTGGCATGAGCAGTGCAAGGGCCCCCTATGGACAGTCCCATCACGCTTTTCATTGTCTGCTTAGCAGACCGTGAAAAGCATGACTGGTGCTGTAGCACCCTACACACCGCAGCATTTCCGCTGACTCCTGAAGGAGGAATGTGTGTAGTCGTAGGGGTGTATGCAATGAATGAATATGGGCTTGTTCAGACACTGAAATTGAGCCCTGACAGCCACCAGGTGGAATCCCATGGGGGAGGTCTTGTTGCCAAAGACCATTACTACTTCTTGTTGGAGTTGAGACTGTGACAGTTGGCTCACATCCAGCATTT
The DNA here is from genome assembly GCF_031143425.1 of Pleurodeles waltl. Lineage (NCBI taxonomy): Eukaryota > Metazoa > Chordata > Amphibia > Caudata > Salamandridae > Pleurodeles > Pleurodeles waltl. The sequence continues at coordinate 676,759,945 of NC_090450.1, read as the reverse complement.
CCCACCTGTGCCAATAAAAAAGCTGCCCCACTGTGTGGCCGTGTCTAGTGCTGCTACACAAATGGATCCAATAGAGGGCAATGGGAGCCCTTGCGTGGAGACTCCTATTTACCACGTTTGGATCCGTTCCTGTCGCTAGCACTAGGCCCAGCCACACAAGTGGGGCAAAGTTTTTATTGGTACGGGTGGGGCACTGCTGAGTGGTAAGAACTTTGTGGATTCCGGAAGTTTCGATCACAGTAATGTATGGAAAATGTGTGACTTAAGGCAAAGTTGGAGGACAGAGTGGGGGGCATGTGAAGCACACCACCCTGGATTTCCCCAGATGTCTAGTTTTCTGAATTCTCTGGGTCTACTAGGTTTCATCGAGGCGGCAGCCTATCCGAGCTCAAAAAATGCAGCTGTTCACTATTGCAAGTGGCATGCTATTGGGAGTTATTCAAGCTCTCCTGTCCTATATGTAGAATCATAGCAACACAAAAGAACGATGGATAGAGTCCTGAAACTTTTCAAACACTCACCCTACGCCACAGATCTGAGTTTAATCCATTGTTCTTTTGCTCACCATGCCACCCCAGTTTGGACCCAGCCATATTCAAATCAGTCTTGACCCTGTTCCTCATGGGAACAGTCCAGCCCGAACTGCCTGGCCAAGTTCTCCCTGGACCTGAAACCAGCATCCTGGGACTAGTTGCAGTGTATCACCCTTCATCTGCTAGGCTAGCTTGAATCCAGTGGCACAGTGAGCATGGGACCCACGTCTGGCATACCCTCCCCACTTAGGGAAATTTTAGCAGCACAAAAGGACAATGGACTGAGTGCTGGAACTTTTCAAACACTCACTGCCAGTCACATTCTTGATCCTGATTTGCATGTGGCTGGGTTCAAACTGCAGGGACGTTGCGAGCAAAATAACGATAGATTAAACCCAGGTCTGTGACTGGATGGTGAGTGTTTGAAAAGGTTCAACACTCCGTCCATCATTTTATTTTGTTATGTGATGTTGCTATATGTAGACTCAACACCCAAAATAGTCATATTTCATCTTGCTTGCCATTAAGATGAGATGCTTTCATTCGCAAGGAGAGCAGAAAGACTGTTGCCCCTTTCAGTTGGGATAGGGACATAGCCATGCATATGGTGGTGGGCAGACCTCATCCCTCTTTTTTTAAAAACATTATTCCCTGGTGTCTAGTGGGCTTTCCTCCCAGCTGGCAATGCTGTTTTGGCAGCAGAGAGCTTTCCTGGGTGTGTGCAGAGGATGGAACGGTTCCGTCCTCCGCACACAACCATTGTGGCTGAGGACAGAACTGTTACATCATTTTAAACCCTTCTGTGCTGAGGATGTAAGTGTTTATGAAATAATGTTAATAGCAGTAACAAAGATGATGTCATTTGAGTTGTCATTTGTGATATCTTTAATGATGTTATTTAACATTTGATGAGTAATGTAATACACAACACATGATGGGGGTGCAAGTTATAGTTAGTTCACTAAACTATAGCTGGCAAATTTCACTGTTTATTTTCCTTTTTCAAATGTTTTTATCTCATTTCAACACCTAGCCATAAAACCACTTAAACCATTATTTTTGCTGTGTATATATTTTTTTTTTCGTTCGTTTTTGTTTTTTGTTACCTTATTCATAGTTGAGCGTACCCAGTCCCCTTCAGCCAGTCTGCAGCTAACGCCCTTTTCTCCACGTGGCCTTTGGCCATGTGCAGTGGAGAGATTGGTCACAATGCCTCAATTTCAGCCATGCCCTGTGCCCAACTCCATCCTGAGCACGGCTGACTACAGGAAACCAAGTACCTGGCTGTACCATTTGACTTTGTCAGGGTAGCAAGGCAGAGCAGTCCATGACCTACACAAGGGAGGAGGTGTGGGCTAGTACCGCAGTCTGCAGATACTTCTGGGTGGCTAATCCTAAAGTAAGGCAATCCAGATAAACCGTTTGCTGGTGTTGGTGAGGGGCTTAGACTTCCTGATTGGCTCAGTCTTCCTTACCTTATATGACTTCTAGACCTATTGAAGTCCTGACCCTGTACTCCATTCCTCCAGTGGAGCATGCAGTAGGTCTATACATATACAGTCTTCATTTCACCTTTTTCCTTTGCTATCATGTAAAGCTAACTTCTGATTGAGCAGCATTTTTCACCCCAGGCGCTCCTCACACATTTCAAAAACATCCAAATGTGATAGCTACTTCCAGAGTGATTCTTCATTAATCGTGTCCCAGTGTGCAATCCGGTTGGCATACCTATAATCATACTTACCTCCGTCACTAAGCTAATTGAAAGGGATTTCTATGAAGCAGCATTGTAGCAGATGCTATAGTCACGTATGTTCCTGGAAATGTTAGTGATGGTGAAAGTTGTGGCCGTGGTCTTCTGAAACGTTTAGTAAGTGACATGTTAGGATAGCTGAGCATTGCTGTTTCCAATGTACAGTATGTGGTGGCTTTGTACAGAGACAAGGTATCATACCTCCATAGTTAACGTTGATTCTTCCTTATTAAGCACAGTATGTTGAACAATGATTGGAGCAGTGTGCAACAAAACTGATCTGCTTTAAGGCATTAATGGCTAGTTATCTGTTGGCTGTGAACGTGTCTAAAGAAGGCCTCTAGGGTGTTAAGGAAGGATTACATGACCCTGAATGTGATTGGTTATCTGACTATTCAGAAAATGGTGGCGCTGAAACTGGGAATTCATATCGGCCTCAGGATTGCAAGATAGGAAACATTTTGGGGGTCATTCTGACCCTGGCGGCCGGTGACCGCCAGGGTCACCGACCACGGGAGCACCGCCAACAGGCTGGCGGTGCTCCCGAGGGCATTCTGACCGCGGCGGTTCAGCCGCGGTCAGAAAGGGTAAACCGGCGGTCTCCCGCCGGTTTACCGCTGCCCCATTGAATCCTCCATGGCGGCGGAGCGCGCTCCGCCGCCATGGGGATTCAGACACCCCCTACCGCCATCCTGTTCATGGCGGGAAACCCGCCATGAACAGGATGGCGGTAGGGGGTGCCGCGGGGCCCCTGGGGGCCCCTGCAGTGCCCATGCCAATGGCATGGGCACTGCAGGGGCCCCCGTAAGAGGGCCCCGCAAAGTATTTCAGTGTCTGCTTTGCAGACACTGAAATACGCGACGGGTGCAACTGCACCCGTCGCACCCCTGCAACTACGCCGGCTCAATTCTGAGCCGGCGTCCTCGTTGCAGGGGCATTTCTGCTGGGCCGGCGGGCGCTCTTTCGGAGAGCGCCCGCCGGCCCAGCGGAAATGTTTAAATGGCCGCCGCGGTCTTTTGACCGCGGTGCGGTCATTTCACGGCGGTACCTTGGCGGACGGCCTCCGCCGTCCGCCAAGGTTAAAATCACCCCCTTTGTGTACAAAATTCAGATTGAACACACATAACAAAAAGAAACAATAGCGTTTATAATGGAGACAGTTATTACCTGTAGTGTGGCTAAGAGATATGGAAAAGATTAAGCATTTTCATGAGCATAACTGGACCAAATGGAAGAAAAGGACAGGTAATCATTTCACAGTCTCTGGGTGACTTTTTCTAGATACTTTTGTACTGTTAGTCAGCAACCTAATCATATATACAAATTTTCTTTGATATTTTCCAGTAACAAAACTATATAATTAATTTCATTGACTGTGATGTAATCCCTTTGTAGTATAAGGAACTACTTAACAAGATAAATCAATACCAAACGTATATCTCCAGCTCTCCTGTTACTTAATGACCTTTTCTCTGCTGACTTCCTAGACCAGTTATGCCCTGCTTGGATTATCAAATATTTAGGACCTATTTCAATTGTTTCACCGAAAATTTTCTTTGGTATCCGTTAAATCAGTGGTACAGAAGTGTGTATCTGAAGATATCTTGTACGCCATATGTGAAATCAAATCTTTTAATAAATCATTTCACGAAAAGTGATGTACTTTGCCACAAAGTATTCAGGTAATGTTTTGAGCTTTTGAGTTGAATAACACAGTATTCAATTATATGAAAAAGAAAGTACTATGTGTCTATTGTTTTGCATATTAAGACATATCTGGCCTTAAAACAGTCTTCACTAAGTAAAAACGGTTGATACATATAACATTGTGACAATTAAGGCACACAAATTTCACTATCATTATTTATTTATTAAAATCAAGAGACATACAGCAGCTTTGTAAGAAAACAGTTACCCAATGAGTGTTATGTTTGTAACCTTCTTTAACAGTAATAAATTGAACAAAAAATTAAACATTATTCGTAAGAGTTGGTCAGTCATGTTGCCTTGGAGAAATGCTGGACCATTCCTCCTCACAAAATAGCTCATGTTTGACAGTTGTGAGCATTCACTATGCACAGAGCTCTTATGTTCCAACCAGTGCATCTCAGTAGGTTTGGGATCTACTATTATTGGTCATTCAAAATCCTGCTTATTTTCTTTTTCTGCCATTGTCGTAGATTTACTGGTGTCTTTTGGATTATTGTCCCAATGTTAAATGGCCCACTTTTGCCTAAGCTTTAATTGTGACGTAAATTATACACATTTGCCTCTATAATGTACTTTTATAGAGAATAATTTAGTGGTATCCTGATTGAGGCGTTCAGGTCCTCTGGCTGGCTGCACAATAGGCTCAAATGATCACTCCTTCACCACCATGCTTGGCAGTAGATATGGTTCTTGTAGTGATAAGCAGTGTTTGTGTTTTCACCAAACAACTTTTTGTAAATTACTTCCAGATACCTCCAATTTAGTCTTGTCTGTCCGGTTAGCATTGTTTTGCAGTCATGGTTCATCTAGTACTGTTTTGCACCATCGTTCTCTAGCTATACTTGTTCCAACTTCTCTTTAACCTAAGGATCAATTAATTGGATTTCTTGACATCTCTAGAAGCATCCTATGGTCTGATCATGTTGGTAAATCTTTCTGAATGTAGAAAGATGGACTTTATCATGTTGATAAATCGCCTTATAACAGTTAAAAGACCCTGGAGCAGCAACAATTTTATTCCCAGTACCCGTCACAGATATCCTTTGACCTAGACAGGATGTGTTAGAACTCACCCAAATGCTCCAAATTAAATAGATAAAACTTCTGGTTTTCTATGTAGGTAGCAGCCCTTCTTACTGTTCAGGTATTCATGTCCACTTATTTAGTAGCTTCTGATTACCTTGCTAACTGATATAGGAACTTGAAGGACTTATTGTTTACTCTAAGCATCGGAGTGCTAACTCTTTCGTTTGATATTAATGATAAAGGGAAATTTATGTTTTACTTGTCACAGCAAGTTTGATTTATCTACTGTTCAAATCTGCTGTGGAATCTAGTGAGGTCAGACATCTTTATATGTAAAATAATTGAATCATGAAAGTGTGTACTTTCTTCTTGACATTACTGTAAATGGAAATGACACTGTATAAATACACAACAAAATATTCCGATGTACTGTAGTGTTCCTATCTACAGCTGATGCGAATACTCGGGTCCAACTAAATTTTAACGCTGAAGTGTATTGGCCAGAGCAACATGTCTGGAAATAATGCAGCTGTAGATAAGGGAGAGATACTGTTCCTTTAGCAGATACATTGGGTGTCGGGCCAAAGATACCAGGTAAGGTATTTATCCCCAAAGAAAAGGCAAGAAGCTTATGACTTGTGGTGGAAATTGTACTGTCCTTAACCACCTATAGGCCAGTGCTGTCGACAGAGGTTTGAACTATCAGCTGAACATACTGGGAAAGATACTTTTGTTTCTAAACATCAAATACTGGTTTGAAGTGGCATGATCATTTAAACTTTTGAAGATGTACCATTGCAATACTGTGTACAGAGACCTGTCTCAAACTCAAAATCAGAATCTGTAATAGTGTACAAGGTATAGACACCAGCAACCCAGTGCATTAACCTTGAAAAACCTAAGTTTATCTTCCTAGCTATTCCCTGGTTCCTGATTAAACAAAAAATAAAGATTATTTGTTCCGTACTCTCAGCATTCTGCACATTGAGAACCACATAACATAAGCTCGGAATTCCTAAACTGACTTGTTTGATATATCTGGTTTACTTAATTTTATAGAGGATGCTCTGCACAAGCTCTAATATTGAAGCTTCGGGTAAATATTTATAATTAAACTTTACTTCAAACAACTGACGAAACAACTAAATAGAGGTTAAATGCATAGATTTTTTTCTATCTAATGCATTGTGTCTGTGGAATGGGACCCCAGTTGCTGTTGTTAAATGCATGTTCAACTTGCAGAGTGCTACAGACCACCAGGACCCTGCCCCTCATTCTGTGACACCATCACCGATACCATCAGCTCCCACGCCCTCCCCTCCACAGACTACATATTCCTTGGTGACCTCAACTTTCACCTGGAAAGCACCCACGACTGCAACACTACAGCCCTGCTGGACAATCTTGGCCTCAAGCAACTGGTCACCTCACCCACCCACTCAGCAGGACACACGCTAGATGCCATTTTCACCTCCGGCAACCACATCACCTTCACTCACACCACCGAACTCCACTGGACTGACCACCACTGTGTCCACTTCTCCTTCATGAAACCCACCACAACAACTTTTGAAGATGCCCGCAAGTGGAACAAGATCTCCAAAGAACACCTGATCTCCAACACCTGATCTCCAACCTCTCACAAACTCTACCGCCCATCACCAATGACCCAACACCGCCGCCCACAACCTCACACGATGGCTAGAAACCTGCGCAGACTCCCTCGCCCCATTGAAAACAAACAACAACACCCGCACCACCAAGACCGCCCCCCGGTTCACCACAGAACTTCAATCTTCCAAATGAGATTGCCGAAAAACTGAAAAAGCCTGGCGCCAAGAGCCCTCAATGAGCAACTTCTCCACCCTCAAACCAGCCATGCGCAAACACCACCAACTCATCCGAACAACCAAACGATCATTCTACAAAGAACGCATGGACAACAACACACACAACAGCAAGGACATCTTTGCCATCATCAAAGAACTCACCAAATCCAAATCCTGCACCATCGCCCCCCCCCCCCACCTCCCAAGACCTCTGCAACTTCCTCTCCAACTACTTTCACCGCAAAATTGCAGACATACACGACAGCTTCACAACACCCTCATCATCAACACCCACTGACACAACCAACACCACAACACCCTACTGCACCAACCGACTAAACACCTGGACCCCCACCAATGACTAAGAAATCGGCAAAACCATTAACTTCATCTACTCAGGCTCCTCAGCAGACCCGTGCCCCCACCACATTTTCAACAAGGCCAGCCAAATCATCGCTCCCCAGCTCTGCGCCTTCATCAACAGTTCCTTCAACACCGCAACCTTCCCAGACATTTGGAAGCACGCCGAAGTCAACGCTCTTCTAAAAAAAACAAAAAACAAAGCAGACCCGGAAGACCTCACAAACTACCGTCCCATTTCTCTTCTCCCCTTCCCTGCTACGGTCTCCGAGATGATAATGAACGCACAACTATCTCACTTCCTTGAAGAAAACAACATACTCGACACCTCCCAATCTGGATTCCGCAAGAATTACAGTACTGAGACCGCCCTCATCATCTGCACAGACGACATCAGGACCAGAGTGGACAAGGGCGAGACTATCGCCCTCATCCTCCTAGACCTCTCTGCAGCTTTTGACACCGTATGCCACCATACTCTTCGCGCATGCCTGTTCGACGCTGGAATTCACCACAAGGCCCTGGCCAAGCTCCCCTCCTTCCTCTCCAAAAGAACCCAAAGAGTTTGCCTCCCTCCTTTCCGATCTACAGCCACAAAGATCATCTGTGGGGTCCCCCAAGGATCCTCCCTCAGCCCCACTGTTTTCAACATCTGCTCCAAGCTCCAAGCTGTAGATCTACCATGTTATGAGGAGCATCACCCCCACGCAAAGGCTGTTCTGCAGAACTGCATAGAGAAGTGCTTGAAAAAGGAAGCCACCAAGCCAGTTCTCCTGTCTGCAGAATACTGGGGAAAGAGGTGCTGATTATCTGTGAAGAGCCACTGTCACCTATGGCTTGAGACCAGTAATTCACTTCACACACAGCTTAGCAAATGTGGATGAATTGGAAGCAGGCTGTATTGCATATCAATTGAGCCAAATAGCAAAGATATCAGAGTGAGAGTCGAGAATATGTTGGGTTGTGACACATAGTTAAGAGCTGTACTGTTGGAAGTTCGATTTGGGGGTGAGGCTTGCATATGTATGACCTTTCTTCCTGCATGTCGTGTGTTAGGGAGTCTCCCTGAGCTCTGCTCAGTAGGTGTTTTATCTGTGAACTTTTGACCTGTAAGTTCTTCAAATGACTTCTGAAGCTCTAAGTATCTTCTGAGGTACAGTTGTGTGTGGGACTATTTCCTATTTTGAGCATGTCTGAGGGATCATGGAAAAGGCTTTTCAGGCCTTGTAAGTCATGTGGGATATCAAGACTCCTCTGAGGACCCCACAAGGAATGTTTGTACTGCCTTTGCCCTCAGCACAAACCTGAGGAGCACAAGTACTGATGCACTTTTTCAGCTAAGACCCCCAAGGACCGTAAGGCCAGGCTGCTTCTCAGTCTTCAGTGGAAAAAGTGCATCAGTCTGAGTCCTCAAAAAAGTGAAAAAAATAAGGGCTCTTCCTTGTCTGACAAAGATTCAAAGAGGGTAAAATCCCATAACATGGAGGTCAGTGTTGTGAGGTTGGAAAGCAGAGTTTGTTGGACTGTCTCCCTCTCATAGAAGATCTTCCTCCTTACTTGCATTGGTTCCTGTCACACCCTTTAAAGGACCGTCTGTGAAGAAAATACAAACGTCGTCTGATCTGTCGACTAAGACCATCCTGTTGGCCACTTTGTCGGCGATGGCGCAGGTATCTCCTTCATTTCCAGTGACTACAGTGGAATCTAGGACTCTGACGACCATGACCAGTTCTTCGTCTCCCTCTCATAGAAGATCTTCCTCCTTACTTGCATTGGTTCCTGTCACACCATTTAAAGGACCGTCTGTGAAGAAAATACAAACGTCGTCTGATCTGTCGACTAAGACCATCCTGTTGGCCACTTTGTCGGCGATGGCGCAGGTATCTCCTTCATTTCCAGTGACTACAGTGGAATCTAGGACTCTGACGACGATGACCAGTTCTTCGTCTCCCTCTCATAGAAGATCTTCCTCCTTACTTGCATTGGTTCCTGTCACACCATTTAAAGGACCGTCTGTGAAGAAAATACAAACGTCGTCTGATCTGTCGACTAAGACCATCCTGTTGGCCACTTTGTCGGCGCATCCTGTTGGCCACTTTGTCGGCGATGGCGCAGGTATCTCCTTCATTTCCAGTGACTACAGTGGAATCTAGGACTCTGACGACGATAACCAGTTCTTCATCGTTGACGAAGACACTAATGACAACGATGCTATCGACAACAGATCCGTCTACCGTTCCCCCCCCCCCCAAAATCGGCTTTACTCCCAACAACAAAAATTCCATCTGGAGCAACGCTGACGACCTCATTGGCAGCATCGTCGATGACCCCGTCTATGGCAGTGAAAAACACTTTTCAGTTCTGAAAAGGGTCTTCCACCCCCTATGCAACCTGACATTTCTAAGATGTCACATTTACTCTCAGTACGCCTGCTGGAGATGAAGTAATTGGGATGAAAGTCTATTTGGCCCTGCATGCAGTCCTTCTCATGTGAATGTCAAGTGCCTAGAAACTGAGGAAGAGGATGCCTACCAAGGTCCTTCTACCTATCTAGAAGGCGTTTTTTTTCTTTGGGACAGAGGCCGAAACTCTGCTCAGGAATAGGACACCATCCAAGAGCCTTACAATGAGCCAGTGGAAGAGCAGCATCAAGCGCATGGGGCCACTATTGCAGTCCCTGTCTCTTTGGTCACCGATTTGCGCATGATGATAAATTACTATTACAATGGGTCTCCTGGGGCTAATGTGCAGATATTCCAGAGACCGTATCCAAGAAGTCCTATCTGGCCACCGCAGAAGGAAAGACCTGTGTTTCCACTATTACTATTTGAGATTCCTTTGCCAATAGCGATGTTGACCAACAGCCTGAACAAGGCGAGATTCACTTAGATTCTGCTGGGGATCACCTAGAATGGGATGACTATGTAGCACCACCATTTGCGTCGCCTACCTCAGCGGACTCACCTCCAGCTGATAAAGGTGGCTTTCATGAGCTCCTGGAACGAGCGTCTAAGCTGTTTGACATGCCACTCGTGGCTAAGAAAACTGAATGCTTTTCTTTATGACTTAAAGGATTCAGCTCAGCACACAGTAAGATATTTTCCCTTTGCGGAATTCATCTGGCAAGAGGGGTTAAAATTACTGAAAGCACTGGCTTAAGTGACTGCGGTTGTTTCAAATCTGGACAAAAATATAAGGCACCTGACAATTCACCCACTTGCCTTATAAACCAGCCTCGACCTGACTCAGACATAATGCAAGCAAGCCAACAGCAAGAGCTAAAAATCCGTCTTCCCCCTTGTTTGGCCCTGCCAAACAGAAAGGGTTACAGATTAGGTAATATAGGGAAGCGGTACTCTGCTGTGACAGCAACATTAATTAGAGCCTCAGATACGCTGGCTATCCTGAGGATGATATGATCGTCAGATGTGGTCTGCATTTCTGTAACATCTCGCAGAAGATGCAGCCATGGCTATATCTTCTACCGCTTTTTGCCAGGGTTGGTTAACAGCATCATCGTTTCGACCACAAGTGCAGGCAAAACTCCTTGACAAGCCATTTGATGGAGAAAATCTTTTTGGAAAGCATGTGGACAATGCTTTGCAGTCCATAAAATTGGGCACTGAAATTGCTTGTTCCCTGGGCACACTTCAACCGCCCTTTCGAGGAGTCAGAGGACAGTTTGCATCTCAAGTACCTTACCAACAAACTAGGTATCAGCCCTACTCCCAGCCGGGTTTTCCATCACTATATCCTTCCGCACAGCCATATGAGACAACCTCAATGTCCTCCTCCTCTAGACTGTCAGTGCCTAGACTTCTTCCCGCTGGAGGAAAGCTGCAGGACAGTTCTAGAAGACAGTGATATGTCCCAGGCACCAGTCGCCTCAGTCCCACCTCAGGAATTCGAAAATCCCCACTCCAAATTTTGCAGTCGATGGAAGAGCATCTCTTCCGACAATTGGGTGTTAGACGTAATCCAGCACGGTCACACCCTGAAATTTGTTCAGAAGCCTCCTGATTTTCCACTGCGTAGAACATTGTATCACCTGCTCTCTCTGCTGAAGCAGGAAATTCATTTACTTTTCTCCAAGAATGCGATAGAAGAAGCCCTGTCAGGTCAGCGCAACACAGGGTTCTACTCCAACGTCTTCCTCATGAAAAAGAAGTCAGGAAAGTGGAGGCAAGTAATGGACTTGGGACTCTTAAACAAAATTAACAAGAAACAGTCTATCAGGATGCTGTCCTTACAAGTGATTTTGCAGCTGGTAGATATAGGGGATTACATGACATCCCCGGACCTGCTAGATGCATATTTCCATATCCCCATCCGCGTCAAACACCGGACGTTTCTGCGGTTTGAGGTGGCAGGTTGCCATTACAAAGGGCTTTTTTTGTGGCTACAATCAGCTCCTAGGGTCTTCACAAAATGCATGGCTCCAGTGGCGTCTTTTTTGACGAAATCAGACACCAGGTTTTCCTAAAAGGATCTACTCCTGATGTGGCAAGAATATTGACTTGTGTCTGTCTACGGATATTCAAAACTCTAGGCCTCAAGCTGAACAAGAAAAATCATCCCTAATTCCGTCCAGGACAGCAGTCTTTCTGGGAGCAATTCTGGATACTGAAGTTGCCAACTCCTTCCTCACTGTGGAAAGGATTCATCTCTTTAAGTCCGTAACAGCCTCTCTCTTGGCAAATAGGTTCGCTTCTGTGCGGAAGTACAAGTCAATGTTGGGATGATGGCATCCTGTTGATTCCAAAGTGTCGTCTTTGAATGAGACTGTTGCAGGAGCAGCTAGACGAGCAGCGGGTACAGTGCCGGGGCACCTTTAAGGATACAATTTTGATTACATCGGGGATGCAGTTGGCAATGTCTTGGTGGACGAAAACAGACAACATCTTGCAGGGTCAGTCATTCATTCTCATACAACCCCATATAGTAATAATAGGTGTCTCCCTAGAAGGCTGGGGAGCTCATCTACGGAACTTGGAGATCCATGGAAAATGCACTGCTCATGAGGCGTTATCACACACAAATCTCCTAGAATTGAAAGCAGTTTTCTGAGACCTTCAGGACTTCCGTCCCAGGCTCCACAACTCTTCACTCTACGAGAGACTAGACAACCATACAACCATGTTTTATCTCACCAAACAAGGAGGAACACAATCGCTGATTCTTTCAGCTGAAGCTCAGCAGATCTGGGAATGGTTGCTTGCCAACAACATCACCTTGAAGATAGAACATGTCCCTGGGGTACAGAACAAATGGGTGGATACCTTAAGCAGGACAGACAAACAGTGCCATGAGTGGGAGCTCAGTCAGCAGCGATTAATGCAGGTGTTTCGGCTTTTGGGCTCTCCAGACCTAGATCTCGTTGCTACGATAAACAACAAGAAAGGCAGGTTCTACACAAGCAGGTACCCTCAACCGGGTTCTTTGGGAAACGCATTCTACCTAGAATGGATAGGGATATCCATGTCATCTCCATTTCCAAGGTCATCCCCAAAATGAAGCAGGAACCTTGCCATCTCGTACTCGTAGCCCCAGAGTGGCCAAGACGGTACTGGTTCACCAAGCTTCTTCGCCTATCGGGGTGCCCCCATTTTCCATTCCAACCATCTAAGAATCTTTTGTCGATTAACGAGGGACAGATTTACTTTTCACAGATATGCTCTCTCTGCTTATCCCCCTGGCTCCTTTCGACAATGAGTTTGGAACACTAACTATGACTGAGGATTGCAGATTGATTCTCCAGCACGCTGGTGCTGAATCCACAAGTAAATGGTACTCTGCAAAATGGAGGAGGTTGTGCTCTTGATGTATCTCTTCGTCTCTGCATCCCGTACTATCTTCTCTAGAGCAGGTTTTCCCTATCTGTTGCAGCTTGCAAAATCAGGATTCATTCTTTCATTAAATTCCATGTGGCAGCTATTCCCAGATTCCGGAGGCATACAAGGGAACTTTCATTATGGTCCAACAGGCTGGTTAAGGAGTTCATGAAGGGCCTATTTTAGGTCTACCCTCCAGTAAAGCCTCCTTTCGTTGTATGGCAGCTAAAAAACAATCTTATCTAAGCTAATGAGAGCTCCTTTCAAACTAATTCATAAGGCTGACTTGAAATTTCTTACTTGGAAAGTTGCTTTTCCTTTTGCTCTCACCTCTGCAAGGAGAATAAACTAAATTCAATCCTTGTCAATTTACAAACCATATTTGCAGTTTCGGTATGATAGTCATTTTGTGAACTAACCCTAAATTCATCCCGAAGGTGCCAACATCTTTTCACCTCAATGAGCCCATCATATTGTCAACATTCTTCAGTAAACAGTCTACGCAGGGGAGAGAGCTTTACATTTTCTTAACATTAGATGCTGTCTCAAGTTCTACCTCAATAGAACAAAGGTTTTCAGAAAATCTGACCAGCTCCTGATTTATTTTACCTCACCAAAGGACAAGCTCTGTCACGAGCGAGTATTGCTCGCAGGGTGTCATTAACTATCATTTTCTGTCTGAGAAAGCAGGAAGACCACTGTTGGCAAACATGAAGGCACATTCTACGCAGAAGGTTGCTGCTTCTTCAGCACTGTTTGCATGGGCATCGTTGCCTGACATCTGCAGGGCAGCAACGTGGGTTAATGCTCATACCTTCCTGAAGCACTACTGTCTGGATTTCTGGAGAAAAGCTGATTCAGCAGTCTGACAGACTGCTCTATGGCACCTATTGTCCCAAGGTATGCAACTTTTTGTTATTTTTGCGTAATTTTCTTGATTATTATGTGTGTGTATTACCTTTTATCATAGGTTCTTGTCCTGTGATATTTTTTCACAACTTTGTATAAAATTCTTATGAGTGAAGTTTTACTCTCAATGTGATAATTGTTTTCATGGTGGAATGGTTTGCCTTACCCGTCTCCATTGTTGTCTTAATGCTGCTTACTAGTTTGATTCAAGCATATTAATCTTTTAAAGGTATATTACTGGAGAGAAAAAAACAGTTATTTACCTGTGCAATGTGGTTCACAAGTATTATTGTATTTCATAGATTCACATGCGACCCTCCCTCCAACCTGTTAAGGCTCACCATTATTCATACCTCTTATATTCTGCTATCCTTACACTTGCACTTGAAATTTGAGGTATGGTGGCTTTGCAGAGGATGAGTGATTCAGGATCTCTGCTCTGATTGCTTGAAGTTTGGATGCATTAAAATAGTGTCAATTGGCTAGAAATGTCTTTTTTTTTTAATGAGATTCCTGTTTTCTTTTTGTATTAGCTCTGCTTTTTATTTCTGTTACTGTAGGATTCCCACTGTGATGACCAAGAAAATTCAAGCTTGTGAATCTATGAAAGATATTAATACTGGTAGTCTGTTCTTTAAAAAAAAAAGCCTATTCTGTAAGTACTTTATTTATAACCCTGTAGGGTTTATTTATAAATAAACTACTTACAAAATAGGCTGTTTGTTTTTAGAACTGACTACTTTGTTTATAAATAAACTACCTACAAAATAGGCTGTTTTGTTTTTAGAACAGACTACCAAGTGGTAGTATTTAATAATCTTTCTTTCGTCCACTTTTATCATTACATTTCGGTGCGTCCCATACGAAGAACTCTTACTTTCAAATCCCCAAAATTCATATCTGTGCCTTCTCAACAACACACCTGCTCTGGTTTTGCTCCCAAATTATGACACTCCAATGACAAAACTTGGACCGGCACCACAGATCCTGTCCTTCTGAAAGAACTTAAGACTTTTTTGTCCAGAAGACATCTAAAGAATACTCTGACAGACTCTGATAATCATCTTCTCATGGATGCCTTAATGTAACTTCATGGACTTTAGTGATTAACCATTCACTTGGCTCCTCCTCTCCCCCCCTTCTCCTTTGTGTCTCATGTTCTTCATACCCTTTCATTACCTCTTCACTCTCCTTTTCTCTTTGCTCCTACCCCTTGCTGATTCATCTGCCTTGCTATATGCCATCATCCTTCTCACCTCCCAACCTTCTTTCCTCTCTCCCATCTTAATTTATGCCAGAAAGTATTTGTTTGTTGTAAACATATGCTGTATATCTAACTCCAGGTCTCTGTACAGCTCTCGAATACCTTATGAGGAAGTGAAAAATATGCAAATGAATAGGTGCATTACTCTACTCGTGAAGGAGGACACCAAAACACTTGCCACACATGACAAGCACATATCCTTCATCGTTCCAACAAAATAATTTAAATTATGAAGCTAATGCATTCTGAGCCTCTCGCAAACTCACCACCACTACCCACTTAGGAGAAGTGGCCTAATTCAGGATCAAATTACAACAGGTAAGTCCCACATGAGACCTTAAAGCTTCCCACTAGACCACTCTAATTCTAATAAGTACTCTAAAAGATAGTGGCTAAATCATTAACCAGTGATCTTCGATGCCTTATATGGTTTATGAACCAAAACTATGTTTCACTGATGAGGCCTAAGTAAGCAGAAAGTGGTCTGGAGGTTGCTTGTGTTTCCATTTGGAGAGTGCATGATCTGGAAATTCTTACTGGACTATTCCTATTGGAGCAAGTCCAAGCCGTATTTGATATTTGATTGGTGTCTAGATTGTCACAGTAGGTGGAAAAAAAAGTTGGACTGGAATGGGCCCTAAGTGATTGTCAGTTGCTGAGATTTAATTCAAGTATTCCTTCCATCTCTTTGTTCTTCATCACTTTAAGATGGGTTTATCAGCACAGTGCAGTTGTCCAGCTAATGAAAAACAGTCTGTACTGGAAAAAAAGGTAATAGGAATATTAGAATCTGGAAATCTTTAGAAAGTGAGGAAAGTGATCTCTACTACATAAACTCATCATGGAGAGTGACTGGTAAGAGTAGATGGTCCTGCTTGTCTGGCAAGCATCAATACTTCCACTAAGAAAGCCTGCATACATTATTCGTGGTCAGCTGGTTGTCCATGACTTAGCTACACTTAGACTGGTTTATTAAGCGAATCTCAGCCTTCTGCAGGACAGCAGCTCCAGTACCTCCTTGTTTTAGCAATGAAATGAGGAAACCTTGTAAATATCATTTAGAATAATGTAATTTAATTTCTCACCACATATTTTATTGTATATGACCGACCCATATATATATATATATTTAAGTCATCACACTTCTAAAACGATTGTATTGTAGTAAGGAATAAATAAATAAAATGTGATTTGCGTGTTGATGGATTGCTGTTGTTTTGGCCCAGGTAGGCCACTATAGGATTCTTATTTTAGCAAGTACAAAACATTTTGCCCATGGACCTGAAATGGTTACACAACCGTTTCCCTTACTACGGCCCTCACCTCCAATCTGTTATAGCCCAGCATACTTTTTAGGTCTTGCCTAGGCAGCGCATTAGACATGCTATATCTCCTCTGTGGGATTGCAGCCCGCCCATTGCTTTTAATTTGTTGCTTTGCTTATTCGTCTCAAAGACTTGCTTCTTTGTGGTTAATGTTGGTAATATATATCCCTCCTTTTTGTGTGTTGACCCCTCCAAGGAGCATGCCCTGTTACTTGCAGGCTTACCGTTTTCTGCTTGTAGGTTTGTTGGCGTGCACTATCTTTTAAAATTTTGTTTCTGTTCATGTGTTTGAAATGGCTTTTTTTCCTGTAGGCGTTCACCCATCCCAATTGCCTGTAGTGCTAATAAAGTTGCCTGAATGCGTTCACCCATCCCGATTGCATAGTGCTAATAAACATAAGATTTTGGTATGTAGTTCACAAACACCATTTTGTTGACTTTCACAATTGTTTTATTTGAATTTTTCAGATCGGCATGCCTCTGCAATTTTTTTTGTAGGCACGTGGAGAGCCGACGGAGAGACTTGAACCTGGTTCCTCCAGATCCAAAGTCAGCAGCTGTGCATGTTATACCAAATTCTCTTCCTAAAACAATCAGCATTTTTCTGTGTTTTTTTGTTTCAGTTTCCCTCACTGAGTTACCCACCCAACATGCACTCACATTTAACCCTTTCCTCCTTTTTGTTTCTCTGAGCGCTGCTGTCAAAGAAGTTATTATGTATGTGCGGGCCATGCCAGCAGCGTTACTTGATCAGCATGGGGCCAACAGGGTGCTACACGTGGAGGACTGCTTTTTGCATGGCCAACAACCCGGCGCTCTGAAATTCCCACTCCTTCAAAGTTCATAACATTTACTATAAAGACTATAGCTGCAATAAGTTAATCACAAACCCTGTTTCTTTTTTCCTTTCAACAGTGTGCTTAGGGTGCGATCCCACACCCCTTTCACAGTCTCCCTCTGGTGAGCTCTCTGGTACAAATTTAAGTGAATGCCAGGAGGGTGGCTTTGAAGCAAAAAAGAAATCTTTTGATGAAATGGTTGATGCGCCTGCATGCACAGCGGCCTTCTGGGGTAGAGGGGGGGTTGGGGAAACCCATTTGCTAAATCACTAGATTTCATGGGTGAGAACTACTTGCTTTATTAATGCTTGTTGCAACTGAAACTAGAAAAATGCAAGTTGGTTTCTGGTGCAATTTCACAGAGGAGTGTGGCTTGATAGAGTATTTGGGACTTTTCTTTTCTACCGTCTCCATAATAGAGGTTGAGCGCCGCAAGCAGCTGGTCACTTGGGTTTGGCATTCAACGGAGTTTGCCCAGTGATGACGGTTCCTAGGCGAAGCATGTGCTAAGTGTCAGCTTGTGAGTGGGCGATGATTGTCCTCCTATCCTTGTGTGTCTCAGACACTGGCTGTATGGGTGAGTTCTTAGTGGGGTAGGTTGGTAGCAGACAGTACCTTCTGTTGGAAAACACAGATGCATTTATTGTCCCAAAAGAAATCTCTATGTTATGTTTTCAACATGTTGTGTTGCAACATAAGTCGATGGGCACTTTTTATTTTTGCTTTGGTGAAGGTTGAAAGGAGCATCTTAGTGCGGAACTCTAAAAGCTCTCCATTGTTCTGTCTGTTACTGTACATTTGTTCCAATGCACATTATTCTGAATTTTCTTTTACTGTGTCCTCAATGAAACAGTGAAAAGAAGGCCTTTGAAAGGGTTCTGTAAAGTAAGCACTCTTTTTTTTCGTAGGTATGCACTTCCAGAGCATGATGGCTAATGCATCAGAGTGCTTCAGTGGCTTAGAAAGCTCATAAGCCAAATTAAATGTCTCTGTTCTACTGGGCTGACGTCCAAAGTCATTATCTCTAAGGGCTGGAAGAGGCCCACTGTGCGTCACCAGCGTACATCATTCCAGAAATGAGAATGTGTTTGCAGCAGTTGGTTAAACATTGATGCACGGCCTGGCTTTTCTGTCTAAACATGCATTGCTCCTTTTGGTAGAACCTGTGCCCCGTAGTGTGTGAGAAGTGTTCGGGAGCAGTGCAATAAGTGGTACATCACAGAATTTTTAATGATGTGCTTTAACAGGTGGGGGAATATCTTAATTTAGCACTTGTTGTACGGCTGTCACTTCAGGCATATTTACTGACCATTCCATCAGTTAATTAAAGGCTTGATATTCTGCAATGCTTTAATTGGGGAAAAACAAGTGCAGGCACCCACCAAATTGACCCGTGGATTAGGGCTGGAGTTTGGGGTGGTGTTAGGGGTGGGGCTAACATCCAGGCATTTAATGTGATCACGATTATCTCAGTGTGCAGTGGCATGTTGCAAAAGTATATATTCAGACCCTTAATAGTGTGTCAGAGTACACATGCATATTTGCCTAAGTTCATCTGCGGTCTTCTTTTCCCTTGTTGTTCTACTCTCTGGCTTTTCTCAGACTCCTTTCCTCTTCATCAGTTTCTCTCATCCCATGCGTACTCTTTCTTTCTCGCCCGATTCTTTAATCCATTTCGTCCCTCATATTTCCTTGTTTCTGTCCTTTCCATCCCTTGTCTTACCTCTCTACCATGCCCACTCTCTCCTCATGCTTGCACTCTTTTCTGTCCTATGTCCTACTGTTTCAGTGCCAACTTCCTCTTTGTTTCTATTATCCCTCTGTAACCTGTATCACTGCACTGCCTCTTACCATCCAGTGCCATCTCTATCCTGCAGCGTCTCTTTCTCTCACTTTTCCTGCTATTCCTTCCTCTCTGTCTTTCCTGGTCTCCTCAGAAAAGGGGAGTGCTCCGCCCCTCTTTATGTCCCATCTACACAGCACATGTGCTGCGAAACGTATTGTTTACAATTCAGTGGACTTCCAACCCGCCCATAGCATACTATTAGTTGTTTTCGTTGTCACTCTCACTTGAAGTCTTTCAATTGCTCAGCTCCCATAGACTTCCCTTGTGTTTGCTTCTCCCCTGAGTATGGACCAAGTAAGTATATGTTCTCTTCCTCGTCTTTGTTATTCTTTGTCTTTTTGCAACTCACAATTTTTTTCATTTTATAAGCGTTTCGGTATTATCAAGGAATGTGCAGTGTGGTTTCCTACTTTTAATACAGGCATACAGCTTCTATTTATGTTCATTTCACCCTCTCTGCCGTGTTTGACACTTTATTTATTAACACCCACAACTGTACTACTGTCACTCTGCTCAATGCTACTCCACTTTATGCCACTCTATTCTCTGCTACTCTATTGTATGCCACTGTACTCCACACCACTCTGTTCCACACAGTGCCCCTCTACTCCACTCTAACCCACAGTACCCACCTCCACTCTATGCTTCCTGTTCCACATAATGCCTCTCTGCTCTACTCCACTCCATGCCATTCTACACCATTTTACTTTATACCAATCCTCGCCATTCTGCTCTACTCTACTCAACTCGAATCTACACCATTCTGTGCCACTCTACTCTAGGCCACTCCTCAAGACAGCCTCACTCTAGACCATCTCACTCCACTATACTCCATGCCACTCCACTCCTGCCTATGCCAGCCCTCTCCACGCCATTCTGCACAACTACATGCCACTGCACTCTGTGCCACACCACTACACTCTAAGCCACTCTTCTCTGCTCCACTCTCCGTCACTCTGTGCCACTCTACTCCTTTCCATACTGTGCCTTTCCACTTGATACGACTCTCCTCAATGTAACTTTACACCACTAACTTTTAACCATGCTGAACAGCAGCCATGCTGCTGCACAGCATGGCTAAAAGACATTGACAAAGACAATAACTCTCACATAAGTGAGATCTGTTGGCTTTGACTAAGCTTGTTTTCCTTTCTATTCCTCACCCATCCCACCATGCCTAGTAACACAAGCGTACCTATTTCTGCCCTTTATTTTGCAGCACTGGCATAGTACCCGAAACCTGGGCCATAGTCCTATTACTTCTCTCCCCCATCTTACCTCCCCCCAACCCCGAACCTCCTCCCAAGGGTATGATGGAGACAGCAGACATGGAATAGTATAAGACCAGCAATATCTGTATGCTTCTTCCATCTGTGCTTTGGTGTGTGCTCCATTGCCTCTGAAAACACCGTTTTAGATAACAGCTACTTCGGTGCACAGGTGGAGACAAAACCAGAGTCTGCCTAGGCTAGAACTGCACATGTGAAAAAAAGTAGAGGTGCCTGAATGTATGCCACATTAAAGGAAGACACCCTTCACAGTTGCAGCAATTGTTGCATGGAGTCATGGGAGGGCGGAGGCAAGGCAGCCAGAGTTTTGGGATAATAGTGACCCGCATGCAAGCCTTATTCCACAGGGTCAATTCATGTGAAATGGAAATGTCCTTACGTTGATCCTCCAAATTTGCTTACGTCACTACCTAAATGGCAAAACCCTCTTTGGTTCATTATACAAAGTCATATATACACACTTGTATTTGGCACGGGCAAAATAAGTGATTTCCCAAGAAACACATGATGTTTGAGCCATAGTTGGAACTCGAACCTGGTTCTCCAGTTCGAAAGTTGGCAGCTCTTGCTGTTAGGGCACAGGTCCTTCCACACAGTTCCCAAAATTCTGGCAGTAATTTAAACTTACCTCCTCTGTCTGTGTTGTGGCCACTGTAACAACTTATTCTAATCAGCCATGCTACAGACAGGTGCACTCATCGTGCCATTACCAGTGTGTCTGAAGATATGGTGCATCATACACCCAGTATGACGGCCTGCGCAAGACCTGATTAGACCCTGCCATGTCAATCAATGTGTTGCAGACCTGTTCCAAGCCCTGGCAGCTCCCATGTAATTTCAGTGACCTGCTGCTATATACCTAACTTGAGCCTGCTCTGCCCTCTGACCATCAGAGTACTGGTACTCTCCCTTGCCAAGGAGAAGTTCTGAAGCTCAGAGGAGGAATTTTCAGATATGCAGCAGTGCCAGTCCATTTAAAGCACTGGTATTTCTTCGGTTCTTCAAACTAACTTGCCAGTTTTGAAAGATACTAGTGTTTGTAGCTACACGTCCTTTGGTCTATCCAGCCATTATCCTACCATTTCGGCATAACTGAGTAATCCTTCTGGGGCCCCGTGGCAATCAAGTTACTGGCCCCTCAAGTCTTTCACGTTTGGTATTCTGGGCCCTCGTTACCGTGGATCCTCAATTAAGGGCACAAGTGCCCCTTTAACACTTGACATTGAGTAACAAGAGAACGCAGTCAAAGGCTGAATCGGGAGATCCTATGAGTTATAACTGCAGAACTCCACAACACACAAAAAAAAAAAATTCTAGTCCAGCCAGTGCTTTTTAGGGTCGAGCGAACAAGCGCTCCATCCCTGTTGTAATCTCTCTTTGGGTTTTTAACCATGTCACGCCTGTCACTTTCATTCGTTAGTGGGCTTACCTTTTATAGTGGAAGGCCTTTTCTGGTGCTTAACCCTCCTTGAGCGCACCGGCCAACTACTGAAAACATACGAGGCTCCATGTTTTCAGCCTACTTTGTCTTTTTACTTTCCACGCAGCGATCGTTTTTTTTCCTTTCAATTTATGTGACAAGAAAAGTCCGGCTAGGAGTTTACAACGCTAATACTTCTGACTCGAGCAAATGTGAGACCCGTTGCATTGCCAATGCTTGTTCTTCTCCTGAAGTTAGCCCAGCCAACTACCAGGCGTTGCAGGTTAGATTAGCGCATTTTTAGTAAATGTCCTGCATCACTGCATTCACTGCACTCTATCTAAAA
Source organism: Pleurodeles waltl (assembly GCF_031143425.1). Lineage (NCBI taxonomy): Eukaryota > Metazoa > Chordata > Amphibia > Caudata > Salamandridae > Pleurodeles > Pleurodeles waltl. The sequence continues at coordinate 676,737,665 of NC_090450.1, read as the reverse complement.
CCTTTAGAGAGATTGCACTTGCCTCACATGCTCCCACAACTGCCTGGGCCTGACTGGAAAAAAGTCCAGTAGAGGTGCCAAGATTGATGCTGTACCACTTGTTTACTTCGCGCTGTAGCAGATTGGCAGCACAGAGTTGATATCAGTTATGTTTCACCTGCGCACACTGCCGAGTCCTTCCATGCTGAGGGCTTCAAGATTGATCACCGCGATCTCACAAGGAGATGCAGAACAACCGTTCCTCAGCATGTCATTGACAGCCCTTTACCGGAAGTGGCACTGTCACAGTTATGTTAGGCTTCGGCAGTGCAGTGAGGGAAAGCTCATTCCCAGAAGAAGTGAAGGGAAACTTCAGAGTGCTATTCGTGGACACTGTACCACAGTAGCAGAGAGAACCTACATACCAGCTGAACATGAGACTTACAGAAGGCAAGTTCCAGTGCTTAATTTGTAAATAAAAAGGTGCTGGTGCTCAAAGCCCTCCACTTTACACGAGGCTGCTGCAATTAAATGTGTGAACACGGAGTATTGAGGCGGCGTAATCCTGAAGCCATCTATGGCCTCTTTTATCCATTTAAGGCCTCTACCTGCCCCTTCAGCTCACTCTTGCAGCTTTCTAATTTCTCCCTTTGTGACCCTTTTTCGTTTTTCTCTTCCTCCGTCTTTCCCATATGTGTCTTTTGGTCGCAGCAAATGCTTGAGGCAGAAGAATAAGCTCCGGCCCTGAAAAATAAGTGCCGGTGCACAGCACCGGAAACAACATGCACAAATTAAGCACTGGCAAGTTCTCAAAATATGAATACGTTTAGTGGCATAGGTAGCTGCTTGCAGTGATTAGAAGACAAATGACCCGTCGCAGGTTTGCGAAATACAGACTGTCCAAAGACCTTATCCATGGTTAACATTATCTCTAAGTTTTAATCAGCCCCCATGTTCCCAAATGTATGCAGCTGTAAAAAGCAGAAGTACATGTTAACACAACACTAGCAGGCACAATAATCACGAGGATGGTGAGTTTGCTTGGGTCACTGTTGCATAATGTTGCACTTTAGCCTACCGGTCTGAATAAAAGAGAAAAAGTCCACGATCAAGTGTGCTGCAACATTTGCAACAACGACAATCTATTCACTACACAACTCGTTTTTGCATTACCTCAAGTCTTTCAGTGGACTCAGTCCTTTAACTGCACCTCAAAATGGAAATCCTATGAAAAGAGTCAGAATGTGAATTTTGATTCAAGAAGACATGTTTTCTGTTTTGATTTTTACAACAGAATTTATGAATATAGCCATAACTTGCTGATTGAATAATTTCACGGGACACTTATCATGGAAAGATCTTCAAAAGTCGCAGAAGGGAGGCCTTCATTTCTTCAGTAGCATGTGTGTAATTGGGCTTGGTAATAATCATAGTGCAAGACTGACATTCGGAAGGAAAATTCCGGACCATGTAATGAGGTGCCCCCCTCGGCAGTCACAGAATGTAACAGCTTATTTGTCACAGCTGATCGATAGACGAAGTGAAAGAGTAACCAGAAATGTATTTATGTTCAGATGCATGAGACTGAACATGCAGGAATTGGGCTCACTGAATGACCCATCGAGGAAGACGCAAATGACACTCGCCGTTGAAGCAGCACATTGAATGCTGGAGCCTTGATAGCTCCTGCTCTAGCCTCACCTGCAGGGCCTTTTCCACCGGAAGTACCAAGACCGCTATTGTTCCTCACTGGGCAAAGACCTCAACACTAAGGGCTTAGACAACCCACACCTCAATTCATGCCCATTGCAGATATTGTTGCACTACGAACTGTCTTGAAAATGCGTTACTCGGGAGACAGATGTGTATATACAGTTGATTATTGTTTATTCTAATTGGGGAAAGTGTGTTAAGAGGAGCACACCACAGACGTCTAACACCATGAGTGCCCTCCATCACATGCATATAATGCCACTCTCCTGGCTCAGCTGCGCCTGTGTGGGACAATAAAAGACAAGCTCGTATGCTTGCTTGTGTGCAAGATCCCTGATAAGGGTTTATCTGCATTTGTCCACTGCTGTGTGCAGCCACTCCAAGCTAGCCTGACTGGAAGGCCAGGATCATGTGGCACACCAGTACAGGGCGGAAAACTGCCTTCTACTATAAGAACAGCCTTATTGATACGTGCAGGTAGTGGTATATTTTAAAGAAGGAAGCAGTATTGAGATTGCGAGTGCTTATAATCATTACCTCATGGTTTAGTTGGACACTTGGAATCTATTAACTTTCAGTGTTTGGGAATCGTCTCAGCCGTTGACTATCCCTCCTCACCTGAAATGTTGAGTTCTCGGGAGAAAACCGTCCGCTCCTGTTTGTACAAATGTGTCAGGAAAAGGAATTTCTGAATTATTCCCTGAATGTTAGCAACTCTTAAAGCCTGTTGACTTTATCAAAGCAGAAACCTACATGAAAAGTGGCTTCTGTTCCTTATATCCCTGAAACGCTTTAAAATGTCCTAAACGCTATTGTTTTTGCTTACACGTGTCTTGTAAGCTGTGGAGTTTGAAACATTGGGAGATAGAAAGCAAGAGCTGCAGCCTGAGCCAAATCACAAGATGGATATGAGAGTGTGTGGTGTGCATCTGTCCCTCTCTCCATGTTTTTCTCTCCACTTTGGCGCCTTTTCTCTGTATGTGCTTTCTTTGAAATAGACGCCACTGATGTTTTACTTAGCCCAGGTGTGAAAATAGATGTGTAAGTAGGGGCCAATCTTACATGTGAAAGTTCAGCATTGCAGTTAATCCTAGACAGACTATCCGTAATACTGGAAAAAAATGACATTAATCCCTATAGGCAATGAAACTACCACCAGTGAAAATGTATTTTTTTACATACAGAGTTACCAACAGCCTGCAAAAGCGATTTAATAAGATGATCCTATTAAAAGATACTGAATGAGAGTTTCAATCCAAATTTTACAGTGGAAAATGTTTCTAGTGTTACACTTCCAAAAATCAAGTTACATTTTAGGTGCTGGTGATAAGATGTTACTTTACTAAGAAAACTCCGTATTTGCAGTTGGTACAGTTGAGCAAAACTTGCTTATGCATATTTGTCAAAATGATATGAATGACATTACAAAACTACCATTTTTTTAAAATAAAAGTACACTGTGACGTCATCCACAAACGTCTGCTACTCCACAGGTAAAAACACCAGGGGCCATTTTACAAAAATAGTCCACTGTCCCTTATTGCGCTGGGCACACCTTCAAGTTGGTGCTCTAGGTGCAAACAGAGACAGCGCACCCCATTACTGATAAAGTGCTGCTCTTAGGAAGCAGCAAACTTGAGGCTACCCTGATGGCAGTACATTAGTAAAAGGCGGAGTGGCTTCTTGAACCAGCCGCTCCATCTTTCACTGTGCACTTCAAAGCAGGCAAGGAGATCATCCTGGAGGTAGTTAGAGTGAATCACTGCACCTTCCTGCAGGTGGATGTCCTGGTGGCGGGTCAGTGGGAGCCCCTTCCCCCTTTCATAGGGCTGCCCTCAGCTGTAACATTGACTGTGCGCCACCATTTTGTGGCACACAATCAGCGCACCTACTTAAGTCCTCTTTGTGGCTGCCCCCGCATCAATAATAAGACTTGGGCACAGATGCCAAGTGTTTACCTCATTTGCATGTAGCCACACCCCATGCCACTGAGGGAATGCCTTTGTAAGATGGAGTTGGCACTACATGTATGCTGGTGCTATCTGTAGTACTGAAGGAGCAGTGGAATCATCAGTGTCCCTTTCTGTAATACAATAACTACAATGCCCTGGGGGTGAGGGGTGGCAACAAATGGGTGCACATGACATTTGCGCCCCTGGGTCACTATCTGTAATGCAACCCCAGATGTCTGGAGCAGCAAAATGGGCAAGGTATTCTTTGAGATGGGATGGACTTCCAGCTATTTCTTCACTTAACACAAAGGTAGTACAGGGTAGGGAAGAGAGTGAAGTATATTGCACCCATAAACAATACTGTTACCTCTATCAGCCCTGCCTCACTAAGCCTAAAGCTGACCTTATTAGACCCTACCAGTCACTGGAGCCAGTCATGCCTGTAATCTGTCCCCTAAGTTGAAGTGGCACAATAGACCTTTAATGTTTTACTACCAGCCTTCATTCTAAGTTCTCCCCCAAGGAGGACTTTGTGACCGTGAAAGTATAAATGGATAATGTGAATTATCCTGGCATACACCATCGGACATTGCTATATAATTAGTAGCAGGGGATAAATTTTCCTCCGGTTGGATGAAAACAATTGTTATTTTAACTGGTGAACACTTCATTGTTATGAATACCATGGAGTAATGGCTTCCACTGCTTGTGTACACAGATAAGCCCTTAGCAGGAATCCCTCCATTCTTCTATGGCAATAAAATGTGTATCATTGACGTGGGTAATAATAACCCTTTTTGTTTGACTGATAGTCGGTAACTCAGTATGTGGTCTGTACTATGTAAGTGTTCTATAAATACATGTTAATGCCTGTGTAAGGTCTCACTGACTTTCCACCCATCTAGTACACATTTAACTTTGACAAACCTGTACTGTACACCATTTCTTTTTGCATTTACAGAAGCGTCTGGAGGTGCTAAGCCTGAAGGGATGATCGAAAGAAGCATGTCCCGATCAACTTGCAAGTAGGAATAAATCTACGTTATATTCAGATGTACTTTGAGATAAATGGCAGGAGTATAATCTACAGTTTGATAGGCTGTTTTCGTAGATATGACCAAATCTCCTCATAATCCTGTCTATAATATTGTTAGTGGGTTTAGTCTTTCAGAAATGAACAGGATTCCGTCTGGATTTTTTCCCACAGATCACTCTTTCATGGATCATAGGCAACATAGCAAGAGATGATGCGGACATGGGTTTTTGCGTTAGGAATCATGTATGTATTCATAGACTGATTGTGCAGGACTGTAGCCATGATTTTAAAGTGGCTGTGGATTGTCTCATCACCTACTTTTTGGAAGTTTGTAATGAAAGATTGTAGATGATTAAAATAAAATATATTCCGCTAAAAGAGGGCTATCAAGCTGCTTACCTCTCCTGGTTCTCGGGCAGGAAATGTAAGCACTGTCCATGCAGATTACATCTTCCATGCTATCCTTACTAGGATGACCAGCCAGCATTCTCTACCACTTCTTCTAAAACGTCACCGCTCACGTTGATGAGGTTGCATCTTCTCCTTCACAAGAAAAATCTACAAGTAAAGGTACAACAAAATGAATATTTTTCAAAGAGGCCTGGTTTTAGAAACACTCAGACCCCCGAAAAGACGGTGATAAAAAAATAAATTACACCCTTAACCTGTTAGTAGCCGGGTTGTTTTCATGACTGAGGATACATATCAGCCGTGCTCAGGGCTACAGTAGCCTACTTATGTTTGTGTCATTTATAGAGCTCAGACATTCATCCTTGGGTATCATGGCACTTTAGCTTAAAAGGAGATAACTGACCCAACAAATTAGGCTACATAGTTCTGGAAAGAGCCAGGTGCCAATGTGTCTATCCTGAACATTGGAACACATATCAAAACGGTCTTGGCTGAACACAGGCATTCATTTGGGAGTGTATAAGGATTTTCCTTTGGAAAAGGGCCATTTCTGATGGCTACAACTACCTGTAGATTCCTCACCTTATGAATTCTCCCAAAGCGCCAGCATTCATATGAAATTTTCTTCCTAGCTCCCCATGTCGACGAGGATATCACAATTGCACAGCTCCGCACACGCCTCTGTCTGATGTCATTATGGCAACAAGAAGTCCTCGCCGGCGTGCTGACGTCAGTTCTCTTTTTTCTGCGCCTTCGCCGCTAACGGTTTATTCCTACCTCTTGGCAGCTACTGTTTTGAGGAATTGTTATAGAGCGTTACAATGTCTCCACCGAAAAAATCGGGATTTAAGCCTTGTAATGAATGCGGGGGTCATATGTAGGTGACGGATCCTCATGAAAATTGCTTGTGGTGCCTGAGCTCAGACCACGACATGGAGGAGTGCATATCCTGCCAGCGAATGAACCCGAAGGCCTTGAAAGAAAGAGAGGCTAAGCTTTTCTTGGCAAAGATCACCAAAGATCAAAGGTGAGGGAGACATCAATGCATAGATCCTCAAAGTCACATAAGAAGCGGCACCAACACAAATCTCGACATCGCTCTTACAGAGATCTATCTCTGTCCTCTCCGAGACAGCGCTGCATAGTGTGGGAGGTCAGCCCTACAATGTCTCCTCAGCCTCAGAGTCCACAGGCTTCTCCAGCGCCGACTTTGATTAAAATCTCCGAGACCCCGGAGAGCCGTATGGCTCAGTTTTCTCATGGGTCTACTCATAATCAGGAGTCGGGTGTGCAAGTATCTGAGTCAGTTCAGACACCTCAGGAGGAGCAAAGGTTTCCTGCCTTTCCGGCTCCAGGAGCGGATCCTTGAGCGTTCCTCAATGCTATGTTTAGCATATTTAACAGTGCTATGGCCTCTTCTGGTGCACCTGCTGGTCCCACAGGTCCTTTGGCATTCACGCTGGGTTTGCCGGCGCCATACAAGCAGGCTCTGTTTGTACCCTTTTTTCCTGGTGAAGGGGCTGGCTCAGTGACGATTACTTCACCTCCTCTACCCCGAATGATGGTACTGTCGGAGTCGATACCGGCACCGGATGGATCCTGATCGACCCACAGTGTCTCACCTCCCTCTCATCCGCCGGAGCGTCCTTCTACTTTGAAACTGGTGTCGGCGACATCGGCTAATTCTCGGTCAATGCTGCATTCGGAGTCCAGGCTGAGGTCGAGAAGGAGGACCTTGAGACTCTTGGGGAAGCAAGAGTATCAACAACAGTTGTTGGAGGAAGGGGAAATTCCTGAGCCTTTAGGTGAACTTTAGGGCCTAGACTCTGCTAGTGGTCTGGATACATCCCCTGAGTGGGATTTCTCATTCCCTGGAGGAGAACTTACAGCAGAGGCAGCTTCTTACCACAGTGTGATAAGAAAGGCTGCTGAGTTTTTGGACCTACCATTACCGATATCGGAGACGAAAACAAACATTTTAACTTAGGTGTTGCATCCATCGGCTACATCCTCTGAGCCTCTCCTCCCTTTTAATGATGCCCTTACTGATCCCATTTTAGAACTTTGCAGGAAGCCTGTCACAACTCCAGTGGTTTCCAGGACTGTGGCTAGGAGATACAGAGTTGCTCCAGGATATCTGCAGTTTCTGTCACAACATCCAACGCCTGGGAGCTTGGTGGTGCAAGCCTCTTGTTCTGCACGATCTGCTCCTGGTTTGTTCCCTGTGAATCCATCTGATAGGGAGTTTAAACGTATGGAGCTGATGGCTAAGAAGTGCTTCTCTTCGGGCAGTATGGCCTTGAAGTCTCTCAATGCTACGTGTGTGCTGGGGAGGTATATCCATGCCCTGATGGATTCGGCAAGAGCTGTTGTGCCAAGATTGCCTCAGGATGTGCAGGGGCATTTTGATTAACTCCTGCTGGACAGTCTCACGGCAGCAAAGCAGATCATTCAGTCTGGCTTGGGCACTGCAGCTTCGGTTGCCCGGGCTATGGGTACTTCTGTAGCAACCGGGAGGCATGCGTGGCTCAGAGGTCATCTGATGTTCAGGCTACGCTGATGGACCTTCCTTTAGATGGCGAGAAGGTGTTTGGGACCAAAGCAGACTCTGCTTTGGAATGATTTAAAGAAAGCAGGGCTATTGCTAAATCATTGGGACTCCAAGCTTCTTTATCTGCACCCTTTAGGTCTTTTTGAAGATTCAGGTGTTTTAACCGTGGGTCCTCTTTTCGTGGAAAGCCTCAATCCAACATTCAGCAGCCTGCCAACCTTCTCTACAGATCTTATAGGAGACGTGGGGGGGGGGTTAGAATGCGAGGAGGCACTCAGCAGCCTTCCGCTTCATCCTCTTCCTCTGGGGGAGCCCATCAAGGAAAGCAGCCCTAGTTTTCTCTCCATATTCCAGCATGCTTTACCGGTAGGGGGAAGGCTGTTTCATTTTCTCCACAAGTGGGAGTTAATCACATCAGACTCTTGGGTGCTGAATATAGTGGGAAAAGGTTATGCCCTTCCTTTTCAGAAGTTTCCCCCTCTCATCCCTCCCCATCATTTGTTTTGCATGGAAGATCATCTCCTGTTGCTTCAGCAGGAGGTGAAAGTCCTTTTGTTAAAAGGTGCAGTGGAGTTGGTTCCAGAGCAGGAGAAGGGTCAGGGATGTTATTCAAGGTATTTCCTGATTCCCACGAAGGATGGTCGATTGAGGCCTATCCCACATCTGTGGATTTTGAATTGGTTCCTCAAACAGGAGAAGTTAAAAATGCTGACCCTAGCTCAGGTGCTTCTGGCGTTGAACAAGGAAGACTGGATGGGTGTCTGTTGACTTGCAGGATGCTTATTTTCATATCCCTATTCTGAAGTTGCACAGGAAGTATCTCCGGTTTGTGGTATGGTTGCAACACTAGCAACACAAAGGGATGATGGACGGAGTGCTGAACAATGCAAACACTCACCCCCAGTCACAGATATGGGTTTAATGCATCGTTCTTTTGCTCACCATGCCACCCCAGTTTGGACCCAGCCATATGCAAATCAGTCTTGACCCTGTTCCTCATGGGAGCAGTCCAGCCCGAACTGCCAAGCCAGCAGCAACCAGTCGCAACACTACCAGCTTGCAGTCCTTCCTTTTGGTCTTACTTCCGCACCTCGAGTCTTCATGAAGGTGATGGCAGTGGTTGCAGTGGATCTCAGAAGCAAGGGAATATCTGTGTACCCTTACCTGGACGATTGGCTGGTCAAAGCCAGGTCCCCAAAGCTCGTGCTGCATCACTTGCAAGTGACAACCCAGTTGTTGTTCAACCTGGGCTTTACAGTAAATGTGTCCAAATCTCACCTGGAGCCTTCTCAGCGCCTCCTGTTCATAGGGGCATTACTGGACACAACATTGAATCGGGCCTAGCCTCCTCCTCCTCAGAGGATTCAGGTCATTCAGGCGTTGATTCCAATGTTTCAGAATGGAGCGGCTGTTCCAGTCCTCAAGATCCTGCATCTGCTTGGTCTTTTCGCTTCCTGCATTCTGTTGGTCACTCATGCACGTTGGCACATGAGGCCTCGCCAGTTGTGCCTCCGAAAGCAATGGTTTCAATACAAAGGGGATCTTGAGGAGTCGATAATGATCTCCAGAGACGCTGCAGTGGATCTATGATGGTGGGCTGTTGACAGCAACCTTTCCCAAGGAAGGCAGTTTTGTCTACCACCTCCGGTAGCCACAGTCAAAATGGATGCTTCCACTCTAGGGTGGGAAGCTCATCTGGGGGACCTGGAGATCAAAGGTCATTGGTCTGCAGTGGAACAGATGCTTCACATCAGTCTGTTAGGATTACAGGCAATACGTCTGGCTCTCAAGGCCTTCCTCCCATCCCTTCGCAGTCCGTCAGTTCAAGTCTTGACGGACAACACTACCGCAATGTGATACATCAACACACAGGTAGGAGAAGGATTGTACCTTCTCTGCAGAGAGGCTCTGCTGCTCTGGTCCTGGGCAAAGGACCATCGGATTTGCATAGTAGTAAACCATCTGGCCAGAGTTCTCAATGTATGTGCGGACAGTCTCAGTCTGAATATCTCGGCCGATCACGAGTGGTATCTCCATCCAGACCTGGTTCTTCACATTTTCCGGATGTGGGGATTTCCACAGATAGACCTGTTTGCCACTCAGGAGAACGCACAATGCCCATCGTTCTGCGGCCTCCAGTATCCGGTGCAGGGGGGCATTGGGGGACGCGTTTCAGATGTCTTGGTGCGACCAGTTGCTTTACGTGTCTTCCCCCCCCCCCCCCCCCCCCCCATACCTTTGATTCCTCGAGTTCTGAGGAAGATTTGCCAAGATCAAGCTCAAGTCATTTTAATAGCCCCAGATTGGCCAAGAAGGGTGTGGTACACAGACCTTCTCCAACTCAATGTGCCTGCCGCTCCGTCTCCCTTACAGGGTAGAACTTCCCTCGCAGTCGCAGGGCCAGGTTCTATACCCCCACCTCCAGAGCTTGCACCTACATGCCTGGAGATTGAACGGGGCAATCTGAGTTCTTTTTCTCTCCCTCCAGAAGTGGTGGATGTTATCTTATCGGCCAGGTGACACCCCCCCAAGACTATCTATGCTGGCAAATGGTGAAATTTGCTGCTTGGTGTGGAGAGAGACAAATTGATCCCTTGAAAGTCCTTTTGTCTGATATTCTGCTTCTGATGGATACAACTACCTGTGGATTCCTCACCTAATGAATACTCCCATGGCGCCAGCATTCGACGGAAATCTTCTTCCTAGCTTCTGCACGTCGACGAGGACGTCACATTTGCCCACGCGATGCCGTCTGACGTCATATAGGCAATAAGAAGTCCTTGCCGACGTCAGTTCCCTTTTTTCCGTGCCATTCGAAACGGTTATCTTCGAGGGAGCTACTGTTGCCTTTCGGTTACAGTGTGTTTTTTCTGCTGCGTGTCTTTTTCTCTGAGGTTACTATGTCTCAGAGGAAGTCTGGTTTCAAGCCCTGTCGGGAGTGTGGGGGCAAGATGTCAGTTACTGACCCACATTCGGACTGCTTGTGGTGCTTAAGTTCAGACCACGACGTGGCCACGTGTGATTCATGTCAAAACATGAATCCGAAAGCCCTGAAGGAGAGAGAAGCCAAACTCTTTATGGCGAAGTAGAAAAGAAAGGAGAAGAAACATCATAAGAAATCCTCCTCGCCGAAGTCGCATCAACGTCATGGAGACTCCCGGCGCCGTCGGGACTCACGGCGCCATTCGAGCAAGGAGAGGTCTCGATCGAGGTCGCCATCGGCTCGGCGTCGGAAGACTTGGGAGGTCAGTCCCACAGTCACTCCTCATCCATCGATGCCGTTGCCCTCTTCGGCTTTGCCGACTTCACCTGGGCAGACGTCTTCAGTGATTGAGATGCCACAGCCACAGGTGTTCTCTCCGACGTCGCAGACGTCGAGGCCGGCGTCGGGGTCGCCTTCGATCCAGGCACCCCAGTATCCGGCTTTCCCGGCTCCTGGAGACGATAATACGGCATTTTTAAATGCGATGTTTACCATATTCCAGCAGATGGCTCCAGGCAGTGCTCGGACTGGTCCTTCGGGCCCGTTGGCTTTCAGCTTGGGTGCTCCGGCGCCGATACGGCCAGCACCCTTCATGCCCTTTCTCCCCTTGGGGAATGTGGGCTCGGCGCCGGTGTCGGCTCCGGAGGTTTCGGCTCCATCGGCTTCGGGGTTTCGGCCAGTGACCCCGGCAGGACCATCTGAGACTCCGAGATGCACCTCTCTTCATCCGGCGCCTGGCTCGGCATTGAAGCTTCCCGTGGCGCCTGACATGGCGTCGGACGGATCCGGTGATCGGCGTCGTTCCTCGACTTCTGCAGACGCCATGTCGACGCTGCGTATTGAGGAGAGGTTACATTCGAGGAGACGTGCTCTCCGCCTCTTGGAGGAACAGAAATATCAACGAGTCCTGGAGGAAGGGGAAATTGAAGATTCTAACGAGGGTCTTCATGGACTGGATGCAGCTAGTGGCCTTGATACTTCCCCTGAGTGGGACTTGTCATCTCCAGGGGAGTATACTGAGGAGGCAGCCACTTTTCATGCTGTAATAAGGAAGGTGGCTAACTTCCTCGAACTGCCTTTGCCGGTGGCTGAGGCGAAACAGAATTTACTGACTGAGGTCTTACATCCGGCCTCTACATCGGCAGAGCCTCTATTGCCATTTAACGAGGCTCTGCTTGAACCGGTATTGGAGGTCTGGAAGAAGCCGGTATCTTCCTCGGCTGTTAATAGGTCTGTGGCCAGGAGGTATCGGGCTGCACCATCTGACCCTTGCTTTCTTTCCAGACACCCTACGCCGGAGAGCTTGGTGGTCCAGGCTTCCTGTTCTGCTAGATCTGCGCCTGGATCTTTTCCAACAGTGCCGGGGGACAGAGACTCCAAAAAGTTGGACTCCCAGTCGAAGAAAGTGTTTTCGTCCTGTAGCATGGCGTTAAAGTCCACCAACGCTACGTGTATCTTGGGGCGGTACATCTATGCTCTTATGGATGAGATAACATCATCGCATACAGAGCTTCCTCAAGGACTCTTGAATCTCGTGTCTGATGCTCAGGCTGCTGCAACCCAGGTTATCCAATCTGGGTTGGATACAACTGACTCGGTGGCTAGAGCGATGGGCACGGCGGTGGTTGCGAGGAGACAGGCTTGGCTTCGCAACTCAGGGTTCTCTTCGGATATGCAGTCGACCCTGTTGGACCTCCCGTTTGATGGGGACAAACTTTTTGGTGCCAAAGTAGATTCGCCTTGGAGAGGTTTAAAGAGAGTAGGGCCACGGCCAAGTCGTTAGGACTGCAAGCCGCTTCTTCTGTTTTTTAGGCGGTTTCGAGGATTTGGTCGTGGCTCATCCTCCTCTTCCTTTTGGGGGAGATTCCAACAACCTACCTCCTCTCTCACCTTTAGATCATTTGGAGGGAGGGGTAGGGTCCGTACCAGAGGAGCCTCTCAGCAGCACTCTGCCTCTTCCTCGTCCTCTGGAGGGGTGCAGCAGGGGAAGCAGCCTTAGGCTTCCACCAATTCCCACTCACTCCTCTCCTGTAGGGGGACGGTTACTGCATTTTCTTCACAAGTGGGGGGGTCATCACATCAGACACCTGGGTTAACAGCATTGTGGGAAAAGGCTACACCCTTCCCTTTCGGGAGTTTCCTCCCCCCATCCCACCCCGCCCATCTTATTGTTCAGAAGAACACCTCCTGTTGTTAGAACAGGAGATTCAAGTCCTCCTTTCAAAAGGCGCGGTGGAGTTTGTTCCAGAGCAGGAGAAGGGTCAAGGTTGTTATTCCAGGTACTTCCTGATTCCCAAATAGGATGGTCGGTTGAGACCAATCCTGGACCTGAGGATTTTGAATTGGTTCCTCAAACAGGAAAAGTTCAAGATACTGACCCTAGCTCAGGTGCTTTTGGCGTTGAACAAGGGAGACTGGATGGTGTCGGTCGACTTGCAGGATGCTTATTTTCATATCCCGATTCTCAAGTCGCACAGGAAGTATCTCCGGTTTGTGGTGGGGTCGCAGCACTATCAGTTTGCGGTCCTCCCGTTTGGTCTTACTTCAGCACCTCGAGTCTTCACGAAGGTGATGTCGGTGGTTGCGGCAGAGCTCAGAAGGAAGGGGATAGCAGTATTCCCTTACTTGGACGACTGGTTGATAAAAGCCAAGACTCCGGAGCTTGCGCTGCATCATCTGCAGTCGACGACTCAGTTGTTGTTCGACCTGGGCTTTTCGGTGAACGTTCCCAAATCTCACCTAGAGCCCTCTCAATGCCTCCTGTTCATAGGGGCAGTACTGGATACAACATTGGATCGAGCCTTTCCTCCGCCACAGCGGATTCAAGATATTCAGGAGTTGGTTCCAATGTTTCGAAGTGGAGCGGTCATTCCAGTCCTCAAGGTCCTTCGTCTGCTCGGTCTGTTTGCCTCCTGCATACTGTTGGTCACGCATGCTCGCTGGCACATGAGGGCTCTTCAGTGGTGCCTCCGAAGGCAGTGGTCTCAACACAGAGGGGATCTCGAAGGTCCTGTCAGGATCTCCAGGGATGCTGCCACGGATTTGAAGTGGTGGATTGCGGACGACAATCTTTCCCGGCCGTTCACGCAGCCTCCACCAATGACCACAGTCATAACGGATGCTTCCACTCTAGGGTGGGGAGCTCATCTGGGGGACCTGGAGATCAAAGGGCTTTGGTCTCCAGAGGAACAGATGTTTCATATCAATCTGTTAGAGTTACGGGCTGTACGTCTGGCTCCCAAGGCCTTCCTCCCATCCCTTCGCGGTCAGTCGGTTCAGGTCCTGACGGACAATACTACCGCGATGTGGTATATAAACAAACAGGGAGGGGTGGGGTCGTACCTTCTCTTGAATGTACGTGCGGACAGTCTCAGTCGCCATTTCTCGGCCGACCACGAGTGGCGTCTCCATCCAGATCAAGTCCGTCTAATCTTCCAGTTGGGGTTTCCTCGGATAGATCGGTCTGCCACCCGGGAGAACTCGCACTGTCCGTTATTCTGCAGCCTCCAGTATCCGGTGCAGGGAGCTTTGGGGGACGCGTTTCAGAGAACCTGGTGCGACCAGTTGCTTTACGCGTTTCCCCCCATACCCTTGATTCCTCGAGTGTTGAGGAAAATTCGCCAAGACCGGGCCCAAGTAATCTTAATAGCTCCGGATTGGCCAAGGAGGGTGTGGTACTCCGACCTTCTCCAACTCTCACTGTGCCCTCCGCTCCGTCTCCCTCTCAGGGCAGACCTCCTCTCGCAGTCGCAGGGGCAGGTTTTACACCCCAACCTCCAGAGTCTGCACCTACATGCCTGGAGATTGAGCGGGGCAACCTGAGTTCCTTCTCTCTCCCGCCTGATGTAGTGGATGTTATCTTAGCGGCCAGGCGACACTCCACTAAATCTATCTACGCTAATAGGTGGTCTAAATTTGTGGTATGGTGTGGAGAGAGACCGATTGATCCCTTACGTGCTCATTTGTCAGATGTTTTATCATTTGCTTTGTCTTTAGCACAGATGGGTTGTGCAGTGGCTACTATTAAAGGTTACTTGTCTGCCTTGTCAGCCTTCATTTGTCTTCCAGACCAACCTTCGTTATTTAAATCTCCTATAGTACTTAGATTCTTAAAGGGCCATATGAATAAATATCCTCCAAATCCTTTCGTTATGCCTCAATGGGATTTGTCCTTGGTCTTAACTTTCCTTATGGGGTCTCCTTTTGAACCTATGCATTCTTGCCCCTTAAGATTGTTAGTTCTTAAGACAGTCTTCCTGGTTGCTATAACATCTGCAAGGAGAGTGAGTGAGTTGCAGGCTTTATCAGTGAAACCCCCTTATACAACTTTTTACGGGGCTAAGGTGGTGTTGAGGACCAAGGCTGCTTTCCTTCCGAAGGTTGTTTCACCCTTTCATTTGGCCCAGACAATTACTCTGTCCACGTTCTATCCTCCGCCTCATCCTTCAAAGGAAGAAGAGAGACTACATTGCTTGGACCCAAAGAGGGCGTTAAGCTTCTACATAGACAGAACAAAGGATTTCAGGCTGGAGGATCAGCTTTTCATCGGATACGTGGGCAAGAGGAGAGGAAAGGCAGTCCACAAGAGAACACTCTCCAGGTGGGTTGTTCTTTGCATTAAAATGTGTTACTCTTTAGCAAAGAAGGATCCTCCTGATGGTATTAGAGCTCATTCCACCATATCTAAGTCGGCCACTTCGGCCTTGGCTAGAGGTGTTCCTGTGGTTGACATCTGCAAGGCCGCAACTTGGTCGTCCCTTCACAGGCATTACTGCTTGGACTCAGAGGTCAGAAGGGACGGCCATTTTGCACGGTCAGTGCTGCAGGATTTCTTGGTTTGACCATATAGGCACCCACCACCGAGAGCGGTACTGCTTTGGGACTCTATTCATTAGGTGAGGAATCCACAGGTAGTTGTATCCATCAGAAGAACGAGTTACTTACCTTCGGTAGCGACTTTTCTGGTGGATACATTAGCTACCTGTGGATTCCTCACGGTCCCACCCGCCTCCCCGTTGCCTCTCTGGTCTCACCAAGTAATTCTTGAGTGTGCTCCTTTTGGTCCTGAGGGCTACAATAGATTATGTATATATGGGCATATGTATATGTTTATATGTGTATATATTTATATATATATATATATGTATATATATATTTACTGTACATATTTATTTTAAAGAAAAATGTATATATTAAATTTATAGCCATCTTCTTGCAATGATGTGTGGTTTACAATGTTATGAGATGTTGCTATTGTCTTTCATCACATTAGATTATTGTTCTCAGGCACGTAAAAAATGTTGGTACTGACGTCGGCGAGGACTTCTTATTGCCTATATGACGTCAGACGGCGTCGCGTGGGCAAATGTGACGTCCTCGTCGACGTGCAGAAGCTAGGAAGAAGATTTCCGTTGAATGCTGGCGCCATGGGAGTATTCATTAGGTGAGGAATCCACAGGTAGCTAATGTATCCACCAGGAAAGTCGTTACCGAAGGTAAGTAACTCGTTCTTTTTGCTCTTTCCCTGGCACGGGGGGTGTTGTGGTGCAGTGGCGACAGTGAAGGCCATTTGTCAGCACTGTCGGTGTTTCTTTGCCTTCCTGATCACCCTTCCTTATTTAAGTCCCCTTTAGTTCTTAAGTTCCTTAAAGAGTTAACTAACAAGTTTCCTCCCACTCAATTTGGAATGCCTCAGTGGGATTTGAATTTAGTTCTTACTTTTTTAATGGGTTCACCGTTTGAGCCTATGCATTCTTACCCGTTGAGACTTTGTTTTAAAAACAGTTTTCCTCACAGCTATCATGTCTGCTAGACGTGTGAGTGAGCTTCAGGCTCTCAGTGTGAATCCTCCTTTTATAACCTTTCATGCTGACAAGGTGGTGCTGATAACCAGGGCAGCTTTCCTTCCTAAAGTACTCACTCCCTTTCATCTGGGACAATTTATAACACTCTTGTCCTTTTACCCTCCTCTCCATCCTTCAAAGGAGGAGGAAAAACTGCACCGCTTGGATCCAAGAAGGGCTCTGAGTTTCTACATTGAGAGGACAAGAGACTTTTAGAATTGATAATCAACTCTTTGTTGGATATTTCGGCAAGATGAAGGGCAAAGCTGTCCACAAGATAACCCTTTCAAGGTGGGTCATTCTTTGCAT
Organism: Pleurodeles waltl; assembly: GCF_031143425.1. Taxonomy (NCBI): domain Eukaryota; kingdom Metazoa; phylum Chordata; class Amphibia; order Caudata; family Salamandridae; genus Pleurodeles; species Pleurodeles waltl. The sequence continues at coordinate 676,720,888 of NC_090450.1, read as the reverse complement.
AAAGATTTGTTATTCGCTAGCAAAGAAGGTTCCTCCTGAAGGTATTAGGGCCCATTCCACCAGGGCTAAGTCTGCCATTTCGGCTTTAGCTAGAGATGTACCAGTTGTTGATATTTGTAAGGCAGCACCTTGGGCTTCTCTCCGCACGTTCTCCAAGCATTATTGCTTAGACTTGGAAGTTAGGAGGGATGGCCATTTTGCAAGTTCTGTTTTGCAGAACTTCTAGGTTTGACCAGTCAGGCACCCACCTCCGAGTGCGTGACTTCTTTGGGATTCTATTCATAAGGTGAGGAATCTACAGGTAGTTGTATCCATCAAAAGAACAAGTTACTTACCTTCAGTAACGTTTTTTCTTGTGGATACAGTAGCTACCTGTGGATTCCTCACAGTGTCACCTACCTCCCCGTTGCCTGTCTGGTCATACAAAGACTTCTTTTGTTAAAAATGTATATATGTGTTTTTGGTATTTCTATAAACACAGATATTGTGGTTTATATTTGTATTAGGATTGGCATATATTGTTCTTGTGAGTCGGTATTCACCTGTTCGCCTCGAAGGCACGTAAAAAATGGTGAAACTGACGTCAGCACGCCGGCGAGGACTTCTTATTGCCACGATGACATCAGACAGAGTTGCGTGTGGAGCCGTGCAATTGTGACGTCCTCGTCGACGTGGAGAGCTAGGAAGAAAATTTCTGTCAAATGCTGCCACATTGGGAGAATTCATAAGGTGAGGAATTCACAGGTAGCTACTGTATACACCAGAAAAAGCGTTACCGAAGCTAAGTAACTTGTCCGTTTAGCTCCATATAATGCTTATAAACTAAACCGATTACTTCAGAAGTGGTCCTTTGTTGGACTGGAAGCCAGTGAACGGCTAATAGTCCTGCAGAGACTGAGTCAAACTTTCTTTATGAGTTAGACTTCCATTCCTGAATTGCAGAAATTGATAATTCTTTTAACCACTTTTTTGGGTCTGTCAGTATGTGACTAGAGTTATCCCTAGCAAACATAACTGCCTACATCAATAAAGCATTCTGAAACTAATGTCCTTTTACATTATCAACATTGCAATAGTCTAATTTGCATGGTGCCTGGCAACTGCTTCTCCAACCATATGAAAATGAACTTGCACTCTGTAGACACTACTGTGTCCACCTATATATGTTAGTATCAGTCTCTTCTGGCCCTCTCCACAAGATAACAAACTAAAACCAATTGCTTTACCATATGTAATCCAGTAGTTCCACAATATTTGACCTCTTTGACACAGCCATTACTCTCATCATCATGATGAGACTTCTCTGTGCCTTGATAATGTCTGGGGGCTGTCTCGATACACTTAAACGCATCATTGTATGTCTTAATTTCCAGAAACAGATCAGTAATCCAGGTGTACTAACAAATCATCTGTTTCTAAAATCCCCAGAGAGATAAGTTGGGGCCATATGTACGAAAGCTTTTTCCCATAGACACAGAATGGGTAAAATCCTTTCGTACATCTGGCTCTTACTTCTATAAACATAACCTCCTTAGTGACTTTCTGTTAACCTTCAGTCCTCAGTGAAGAAGTGCTCTTTTCCATTGACCAGAGTTGATCTGTACCATGATTCTTCAGAACATGTGTGCAGTACTTGATGTGGTGAACTATACTATTACTTAACCTTGAGTAAAGAAGATGGCCTCATTTTGATCTTGGCAGATGGGTTACTCTGTCACAAAGGTGACAGTTATTCTGTCTGCCATATTACAATCTCCATAGGATATCATGGAATTGTAACATGGCGGACGGCATATCCGTCATGTTTGTGACAGAGTAACCCGTCCGCCAAGATCAAAATGAGGCCCTATGTTTGGTTGAGAGGGAACTTAGCCATCATTTTTAGGATTGAGTGCGCAAGCGCTCTGGACCCTGTTCTAATCTCTCTCTGGGCTTTTAACCACTCCCATGTCACGCCCATCAGTTTAGTTGGTTCATGGGCTTGCCTTTTAAAATTCGCTTGATTTCATTTGTGAAAGGTATGTATACATCATGCCTTTTCCGGTGTTTGGCCCTCCTCAACTGCATCGGTAAACTACTGAAAACATACGAGGCTCCATGTTTTCTGCATTTCTTCTGGACTACTTTTCCTTTTTATTTCCTACGAAGCCCGATCTCGCTGGGCAGTAGTCGAGCGCTTTGCATGACATCAATGTTATTACATAGATAATTGCATAACTGCTGATACGTTTGACTGCGAGCAAACTTCTGTTTCTTTTGTGTGCTCCTTCACGCTCATGATTATGGCATGGCGCTTTAAACTGGCTCGCTTATGTAAAACTGTATTACTTTTCATGTTCAATTTATGTGGCAAGAAAAGTCCGGTTAGGACAACGCTAATAGCTTTAAGTCTAACAAATGCGAGACCCATTCCATTTCAAATGCTTGTTTATGTTTCCTCTAAACCACCTACACAAGATAATCCAGTATCATTTTATTAAAATCTTCCAAGTCTCCTGCAATGTGCCTCAAAACTCCACTCTTTGCCGGCTTATTCAAACATTTGTTTGACACCCTCACAAGCAGCTTTACTAGTATATATCTATCATATATATGTCAGTGACACCCATGTCTGAATGAGTCTGGAAAATAGTGTTAAGCAAATAATTGCCTCTTACACATGCAACAAAGAATGGCTAATAACCGGCTTTGCATAAATAGTAAAAAAAACTTATATCCAGACTGTTGGTCCTGAAGATCTAGCCTCAAAATAATTTCATAGTGTTTGTGTTTCCTCCACAAAGCTGACCTCGCCCACAATCCCAAGTTTGGGTCAGAAATCTGAGTCCTTTTCATCTTATAATTATCATTCCCCATTCAAGCTGACCAATTCAATCTTTTCTAACTTCCTGTAGTACTTGTTCAAAAGTTACCTTTTGATCGTCGCCCTTGCAGTCTTCATTTCATACTTTATTTATAGCAGTGGGGTATATGGTGGCCTCCCAGCAAAAACTTTGAGTAGACTCCAAAAAGTGCAAATCTTTGAAATAATACCCATTAATGGCTTGAAAAGATCAAGTTATGTTACCCTAGCATTATTGATTTCACTAGTTGCTGATAAAAGTTTGGATTGATTTTCAAAGTTCTGTTCCTGGTCCACAAGGCCTTACACAAAACTGCTCCAAAATGCCTTTACTAATTATTTAAACTATACTGCTCAAGCAGTCACCTAAGGTCGACTACCCAGTAGTCATTCACAATATTTCCGTTGAAGTACTGATGGCATGAAGGCAGGTCAAATCTAGGAATTCTGCCTCTGAAGCGCTCTTCCTTTGCTTTTTGTGCCTGTAGTCAGAGACCAGAATGTTATGTAAACACCTAAAGAAGTGCCTATGTTGCCAAACGTTTGGACTTGAAGGACTTTTTCATTTATCCCTGTTTACATCTCTTCCACTTTCAGATTCCCAAATCTCTGCTTAAGCAGTACCTTAACTCATGCAATGGCTATATTGGTACTTTAGAAAAACAATAAATGTTAGGCTTCTTAAAATCGAGCTATATTTTTCTATATACTTAGATAATAATGCAAATGTGAAGATGCATCTTCATATGAAAGACCCTTTGAAGATCTGTTAGCAGCAATAGCAGAGATACCACTTGTAAAACTGAGGTTCTGGTGTCCCTAACCGGAACATAGGAGCGCAGTACTCTATAAGTCCATCCCACACAAAAATGAAAACTGTGCATGGTTCGTAAAATGATCAGTCTTTAGGTGCTAAAATAACAAATTACAAAGAAGATGTGAACTTTAAAAATAACTTTGTATGAAACCTAGAAGGCGCACTGTTGCCCTATGTTGGTTGACATACTAAGGAGTATAGTTAGCTGGTGCACACCTTATCTTGACAAAATTAATTTCAATCTTTGAACATCTCCAAATATACTGATTAGGGCCATTAACACTTTAAATATCTATTTGCAAGTGAATACATCAGTTATTATGGAACACTTGTTCAATTTTTGATGAGCTTCCTGTCTCATTTATGAAAATTAATCTCAAAAACATACTCTTGTACGATTGTGATGCTTCAGTGATGCTTGCTGAAGGAGTCAAATTGTGTATCTGTTGGTGTGGTCATTGGAGAATTAGGGCCTGATTATGATCTTTGTAGATTGAATACTCCGTCACAAAAGTGGCTGATATTCCATCCGCTGTATTACGATCTTCATAGGATAAAATGGGATCGTAACACGGCAGACTGGATATCTGTCACATTTGTGACAGAGTAACCCTGTCCGCCAAGATAGCACTCATGCCCTTAGTTAATTTTTTTTTATTTTTTATAGTGCTTTGTAGTACAATTATAAGTGGAAAGGTGTATGAAGTGAACTAATGTTGACATATTGAATTGTTTGGATAGTCTACTAGGTTTTGTGTGAGACAGTGGTTTTGGCTAACATATTTATCAAACAATTATAATGTTTTCCTTTTGTGCTGATGTTTTCTTTTTATTTTACTTGGTTTTATGACTTAGTGAAATTTGGTGAAGGCCAATTTAGCTCCTTTTTCCATATCGTCTCACACAAAGCCGTATTAATTCACATGAATAGTACTTTTCTTTAAAAAAAAAAAAAAAAAAAATATCCTGTTGGTTTAAAAGCATCAAACATAACAAATGTATTAGTAACAATGCATTCTGGGACTTTCAGAAAATGTGTATTCTTCCAATATTTATCCATACAAATTGTTTTATCTTTCGCTTCTGTTACTGCAGCGCATGTTTGTGGGAGCTGTATTTTTAAAACATGATGCATGAAGGCCTACCCAAAAAACTATGCACAATGAGGCTTTGGATGCTTTAGTCTTGATTTTTTTTTTTTTTTCTTTACACTGCTCTCCCAAACACCCAGGACCGTATAAAGGTATACACATAGAAAATATTACCATTTGTTGAATGCCTGAGAGTAAGCTTGCACTTGTCCCAATGACCTGAAAGCTCTAAGTAATAATGCAACAGAAAATGCTGTATCATTTTGAATTAACGTTTTCAGCTTTCAATAATGAAATGTAAGGCCATGTACCATTCATAGCATGCTGAATCTTTTTTCCCCTTTGTTAGTAATAGTTTAACACTGGTCATTTTGATGGCAGAGAAAATTTTAATTTGCGTACGAAATACAACTCTTCATAACGGCATGACTTGTCAAGAATGTCTTGTCTTCTTATTTTGGTGATATGGAGTCTGATATCTGTGTAGAAATATTTTAGTAGGTTCTTCAATGCACTTGAGTGCATTGATGGCACATGACAAATTGCCTTGGGTATTCACTCCTACAAACAATGCCCGCATTGTTTTGTGCTTATTATGTTTAGTATGTGTTCTCCTATCTCTTGTTAAGTAACTACTTCCTGTTCTGAGCACAGCTTATCACACAATGGAAACCAGTCCTAATTCCTTTTAGTATCAATCAATGTTGTTTATTCCTGTTTTACATCTATATATAGCCTGCATAGTTTAACCTGCCTGTTATTTTCACTGTTTACAAGGTAGGTATTGCCTTCTTTGATAAAATTGCCTACATTAGAATGTATCTTGTTCTTACGAATAAGGATATCTCATTTAAAAGAAACAGTATGGGTTTCCTGTTTTAAATTCTTTATAAACTGAGATTGTTTTATGTTGTTTCAATCCATTGGGCAGAAATCTAACCCCCTAGGTAACACCGGGCCACACATATTCTAAAAATGTTAGCACATTCACAGTATCATGCATTTGCATTTATCTGAAGTGTAGATCATAAAATGTTTCTCTTGAAAAGACGGTATTAGCTGTTTTTAGCACAATTGTTCTAGTAGCATTCACACTAACTACCCATCTTTATACTTTCTAATTGCATCCAGGTTGTGTGTATCTGTTTAAATTTATAGAGTATAGTGCAGAAGTAACAACTGTGTTACATGCTAATGAACAAAGGACAATATAGACAGGGGAACTGTTTATCTTTTAAATACGAAGTCTTGGGGCTGCGCATGTCAATCTTTTGCAATCGTGGTTGGAGGAGAATGGATTTGTGGGAAAGGGGGTCATTAGTATCAGTTGCAGATTCAGGTCACAGTTCCTCTTGTTGCTTTCGTGACCTGTTGCTTTTGTCAACAGTTAACTGAAGCAATCTTTTTTAGTCTTGTTGGTTGTAGACTTTGGGACCATATCACTTGCATTAGTACCCTATTACCAGAGAACACAAAAAGGTACCTATGAACAACAGATTGGCTTTGAGTCATGGACTGGAATCTACACACTCAGATACTAATTTTTTATGTTTCACTATAATGTATGAAGAATGGCTTCCACTGGAAGAAAAGATTTAAATAGACAACTTAAGTGACAAGTTTACGTTGTGTGATGTTGTATGGTTCCCTGGCTAAAATGTCATTCAGTATTCTGATTTGGGAATAAAGGTTTTATTTCTTTAGAGAAGTTGCAATTGAAATAGACATGACTTCACAAATCTGTGAATGACCTTGCTTAACTTTAGTAAAGATTGGAAACCATAAAAAGGCGATTAAAAAAGGGAAAAGGAAAGTGATATTTTATGAAAGGTTCTCTTTCAAGTTAGAATGAACAGTTGGAAGGAGCAGTGGAAATAGAAAAGTATTTGTTCCATTCAGCCCAAGATGATGCCAAGGTGCTCCATCCAAGCTAGTAGACTGACTAGATTATTTTCTTCACTTTTACAAGGTTTTTATTGAAGTCCACCAGGATGAAATGAACAACAGCATATCAGCATTATACAACAGAATACCAAAGGTGCCATGATGTTAGGAGACTGACTCGACTGCTAACTTTGCTGTGTAATAGACTCATGGCACAAGTTAAAGACCTTTAGGCAGTTCTCCAGCAACTGCAAATGGTTGGGCTATGAGTGTTCCTCTTCCTTTTTGCTCGTGCCTGAAAGCCTCTGGAGTGACCTACTTATAGTTGCTCCCATGATGGGAGCATATGTTGTGATAATCCAAACCATATCACCTAGCTTTTTTGGGGGATAGCCAGTCTGCCCATGATTTAGCAGTGGTGGAAGGAAGTGGAGTATTTTGGTCTGGTGTCTAGACTCTTGACTAAATTAGAACAAGGCTTGCTTAGTCTGCCTCTGTTTCTTTAGGGACATAACTCGGGAACTGTTAAGAATACGTTAATCAGGTGTCCAGCAATTAATTTTGCTCTCTTGGATCTGACATGTTACTTAAGCGCTGACATCATGGCTCATACCACTTTCAATTCACTGATCAGTTGGCGCAACTATTGTTTCTCGATTAGGCTGCCTTTAATAGCAACCTTGACACGGATGAAGTTGTGGTTTGGCCAGAGATTCTTATATTTTTTTAATGTTATTGTGATGCACAAAGCTGCCCTTTTCTAATAACTAGATAACGTACGTAAAAGGCTGGTGAATGGCAATGGTAGGTTCAGAATGGTATTAACCAGGTGTCCACACCCCTTCGAAAATGGTATATCTAATGTGCAATTCTATAATTGGGCAGCACAGGTGATGCAATAACTCAGTGACAAATGTGAAGACCGGAAACTAACAATCTAAGGAAATCATTGAGTGTTTCAGTATGTGCACGTCAGTTTCTGCATCTTAGGAAGCTAGTATAGGGCACCTAGGCACAATGGAAACTACCTCCTCTTCCAAATTTCTAGAAGATAGAGAAATTGGGAATGTTTTGTGGAACCCCTAAAGTCTTAAACCCCAAAGGATACCTCAATTGCATGCCTACAGGTGTGTGGGTTAGGGGACTGTGTTAAACCTCAGTTTCATTTAGCTGTGCGTCCCAAGACAAGGTACCACAGAGCATTAAAAAAAAATCAGTCAGTTAAATAAAGACAGAAAATTTAGAAAGATTTATTACACAGATTGAAAAGGTAAGGTACCGAAATTGCAGAAATAAATGCATATGTTCTGCAACATGAAGGCTCTTGGAAATAGAGCTATATAAATAGTAAAATCTGAAAAAAATCGAAGCCCCAAATGAGCAGCAAAAGCAGTAAGAAATCGGGCAGCATCCTTAGTAGCGTTGGAAAAGTCTGAGGGAAGTTCTGGCTCCTGCCCAAAATTGAGGTACTATATAGGGAACCTTCTTATAGAACATAGTAGAAACTGCAGTTTCATCATGGTGTGAGCAAAATTGTTATAATTTTAGCAGACCAAGCATGGTTCTTTAAAACGTCCTATTTCCTTAACATATAAACACTATCCCACTCCATGAATATAGTTGCAGATTTCTTACCTTAGAATTTCCCCCAGGCGTCCGACTCGATCCGGAGAGTTCTCTTCGAGCAGTACCCTTGCGCGCTGTTCAATGGTGTTGGTCGACTCAGCATCTGTCATTGGCTTTGTGGTTGCCGTGATGACGTCGGGGTTGAATGATGACGTCAGTTCTTTTCTTTTCAAGCCATGCGCTTATCCAGAGAGAGCTACCCTGGTCACTTTTTGACCGGCCTCAACACCTGTCGAATTTTGTGGTGACTGTTGGTGCGTCTAAGAATGTCCCCGAAGACCGGGTTTAAGCCTTGCGAGGATTGACACCGAATGTTGTCGGTGACTGATCCACATCGAATCTGTTTGTGGTCTCTGGAGCATAACCACGACCAGAAGTGATGCTCAGAGTGCCAGGCCATGCACCCGAAGGCTTTGAAGGAGCAGTCCCTAGAGCTAATGACGGCTCCTGCTCGACTCCGCATCACTCCTGATCTTGTTCGAGGAGAAGGTCTCGAGACCGGCCACAGAGACACTGCCACTCGCAGTCCTCAAACTCATCTGGACATTCAGGTAAGAAAAAGAAGTTGAAGAAGGCCAGTCATTCTTTGACTTCGCTCGGATGAAGCGACGCAGGAAGAGTGTTGACGCTCTAGGCCTCCGTCTGAGGAACCTGCTTCTGGGTCCGCTCTGTGCCTCCCTGACTTTCTAGGAGTCAGAGTGACCTCTGTCCAACTAAAGGAATTTTATGAGGCCATGTGCTTCTTTTTTGGGCAGTCCGACCCCCGCAGCGTCTTCAGGGCCTGGGAAGTCGGAGGGGGGCCCTTTGGGTTCTGCGCCTGCAGCTCTAGCTCTGGCCACAGAGAGTCCTTTAGATCTGCATTCGCGCCGGTCGCACCACTGAGACCTTCCCCAGCGCCAGGGAAGTCGTCGACACTCCCGACGTCGGTTGGGCCCACAATCTAAGTCGACCTGATCCCCTGACGACACAGAGCCGGAATGGCATCGGCCGACGCCGCTTTCCACTTCGATGCGGGCCTAGCTGCCCCAGGTTACATTCAGACCCTTTTTACTTTGGGTATGAATGTGAGGAAGGGTTTGCGGGGTCGCTGGACCCCTAGGAATTCCAGCAAGAAGACCCAAACATGGAATGAGCTCAGGAATTGGGCAATGCCAGTGGTCTTGATACCTCCCCAGACAATGGCATGCTGTCTTCTCCTACCGTGACTATGGCAGAGGGAGCTTCTTACTCCATGGTGTTCAGTAGGGCAGCCGAGGTCCTTAGCCTTAAACTGCCAACTGTTGCAGTCTGGACTAGTTTCCTGACGGAGGTGCTTTAGCCCAGAGCGTCTGCTTCAGAGCCTCTTCTTCCAGTCAATGAAGCCCTCACCAATGTCCTTCTGAGTATCTGGTCCAAACCGAGGACAGGGGCTTCTGTGAATAGGGTAATTGCTTGCTGCCATCGACCTGCCCCGAACGACCCTAGATTGCTGACCGAACACCCCACGTCTGAAAGCTTAGTCATTCATGTATCTTCATCATCTGGTGCATTCCCTTCCGCTCCCCTGGATAGGGAATCAAAAAGATTGGCCAATCTTAGGAAGAAGATGATTTATTCCTCCAGTCTGGCATTGGGGTCGATTAACACCGTATTCCTTTTGGCCCGTTACACCCACTCCTTGTGGGACACGGTCACGCAAGGTCTACCCGTGCGAATGTCTCCAATGCTGTTGCCGATGGGAGAGACGCGACCAAGTTTATACAATGTGAGCTGGACATGACCGACTCTCTAGGTAGATTGGTTGCGTTGACAGTGACATTACAATGCCACGCCTGGTTGAGAACTTGTTTTTTTCAGAGGATGTCCAGCAGACCCTCATGAACATGCCCTTTGATGTCTCATCTCTTCGGAGATAAGGCGAACTGGGCGCTGGAGAGATTTTCAATCTTCCCCCTACCTTGACGACTGGCTGTTGAAGGCGGACATGTTCCAGAAAGCCGTTTCCCACCTTCACATGCTGGGGTTCACTATAAACATGCCGAAGTAACACATGACCCCCCCCCTCTCAGAAGCTCCCTTTCATCAGAGCTGTTCTGGACACAGCGCAGTTTTGGGCCTAACCTCCCGATGAGTGAGTCCGGGATATTCAGGTTATGATTCCGATGTTTCTTCCTCTATCATGGGTTTCGGTGAGAAAAACTCTGAGCCTGTTGGGCCTCATGTCTTGCATCCTGCTATTGACACCTGGCAGTTGGCATATGTGGGCTCTGCAGTGGGATCTGAAGTTCCAGTGAGTGCAGCATCGGGGGAATTTCTCTGACATGGTCCAGATCTCAGAGGGAACTGCGAAAGATCTGCAGTGGTGGCTTTCAAATCAAGATTGGGTCAAAGGCAGATCCCTCTCCCTTCCTCAACCAGAATTTACAGTAGTGACAGACGCCTCACTTTTGGGCTGGTGTGACCACATGGGAGAGGTGGGGATCAGAGACCTCTGATCTCTGGTGGAATCCGGACTCCACATTAACCTGCTGGAGCTCCTGGCGATCAGGCTTGTGTTGAAAGCATTCCTTCCCTCTATCCAGGGGAATGTGGTACAGGTGTTCACGGACAGCACCACCACCATGTGGTACTGCAACAAACAGGATTGTATGGGGTCCTGGACCCTTTGTCAAGAGGCTGTGCGCATCTGGGCGTGGCTGGCACATCTGGGCATTTCTCTGGTGGTTCAACATCTGGCGGGCTCAACACCAGAGCAGACAAACTCAGCTGTCGATGCATAGTCGATCACAAATGGGGTCCGGAGGTGGCGCAGGGCCTCTTTCAGCAGTGGGGAGAGCCTTGGTTAGATCTGTTCGCCTCCGCAAAGAACGCACAATGTCTGCAGTTTTGCGTGTTGGAGTTTCTTAGGGGGGTCTCCCTCAGCAACGCTTTTCATCTTGAATGGAGCTCAGGCCTCCTGTATGCCTTTCCACTAATATCACTTTTACCCAGAGTTCTAAAGAAGATCAAGAAAGACCGGGCACAAATCATTATTGTGGCTCTGGACTAGGCAGGAAGAGTATGGTATGTAGAGCTATTGAGCATGGCCACAGATCCTCCGATCAGACTGCCCCTTTAGGAGGATCTTCTGTCGCAGCAGCAGCGGACGGTTCTTCATCCGAACTTGTCCAGTCTCCACCTTCTTGCGTGGAGGTTGAGCAGCGGCAGTTGACAGCTTTTGACTTTCCGCCCAAAGTCTGCAATGCTATCTTGGCAGCCAGGCGGCCCTCCGCCAAAATGGTATACGCTTGTTGTTGGCATAGATTTGTGGCATGGTGCATGGACAGGTCAGTTGATCCTCTCTTTGCCCCTCTGTCTGATGTTCTTTTGTTCATTCTTTCCTTAGCCCGTCAGGGTTCTGCTTTGGGCACTCTTAGAGGCTAATTATCGGTTATCTCAGCTTTTCTTAGATTTCCAGATCAACCTTCTCTTTCTTTTCAAGTCCTCTATTCTGGGGAGATTCCTCAAAGGTTGTACTCATTTGTATCCTCCCACTCCATTTAATATGCCTCAGTGGGACCTCAATATTGTTCTCACTTACTTGATGTGTGCTTCATTTGAGCTGTTTTATACAATTGTCCTCTGTGGCTCCTTACCCTCAATACTGTCTTTCTGGTGCCTCTCACCTCTGCTTGCAGAGTGAGTGAGCTCCAGGCTCTTTCTTCGAAGCCTCCATTTTTGTCTGTACATCCTGACAAAGTAGTGCTACATACGAGGACTTCCTTCCATCTCAATGTTGTCACATCTTTTCACATGGGTCAATCCATCACTTTGCCTACTTTTTACGCACACCTGCTCCCCCACATCATTCTCATGAGGAGGAGAGACTCCACCGTGTGGATCCAAAAAGAGCGTTGGCGTTCTGTCTTAATCGCACTATAGATTTCCGGGTGGACAATCAACTCTTTGTTGGGTATGTGGGTGCGAAGAAAGGGAAGGCTGTGCAGAAGCGTACAATCTCATGATGGTTGCTTCTCTGCATCAAAATGTGCTACGCTTTGGCAAAGAAGCAACCTCCAGAGGTTTTGTGTGCACACTCATCAGAGCAACTGCTGCTACCACAGCATTAGCACGAGGAGTTCCTGTCCTGGACATCTGTCACGCTGTAACGTGGGAGTCCTTGCACACTTTTACTAAACATTACTGCCTGGGCAGACCGCAGAGACGGCTACTTTGGTTGTTCGGTCCTGCAGGACTTTTTAGTATGATTTTGGTTCGCAGCCCTCCTCCTAGGATGGTATTTGTAGGAAGCTGGCTCTGTATATACTATATCGAAATGAGATATAGTTTGCACAGAGTCCAGTTGTTCCCCAGAGGCTTAACAGAGGCTAAGGTAGATAAAACTAATGCTCTCTTTTGTGGTAGTGTGCTCGAGCACTTACGCTTATCAGAGGGTGGTGCAAAGCATTTGTTGTACACACAAAGACAATAGAAGAAGCACACACTTAATGAATTAACTCCAGACCAATGTTTTTTATCTAGCAAAAATATTGTTTGTTAATTTATTTCTAGAACCACAGGATTCAAGTTTCAGGTAAATACATATTTCAGATACATATTTCACATATGAATCAATATTTATTTGATTGGAATTGATAAGTTATACAGTTTCTGATTAAATGGCAATAATATATATATATATATATATATATTTTTTTTTTACGTTGACAGTGCAATTTTCAGAACAGTTCCTGGAGGGCGGGAAATAAAAGTTAGTACGTTTTGCAGGTAAGCATAACACTTACAGTTCCAGTCTCTGGGGGTTAGGATGTCCAAAGGTTTGGGTTCAAGTTAACCCAAAACACCCACCACCATCAACACGGGGCCAGTCGGGTGCAGAGGTCAAAGTTGAGGCAAATTTAACATGGGCTCCTATGGAGACTGGGGGCACTCTGTTCCTTGTCTTCGGAGGGCAGACCTGTGGGAGTTTAGAGGAGCAATGAGGGGGCCACAGGTAGGCACCAAACTTACACCCTCAGCGGCACAGGGGTGGCCGATTGCAGGGTGCAAACAGAGCATCGGACACCCAGTGCTTTCCTATGAGAGGACCCTGGGAATCAATTAGATGCTGCAGGCTGGGTCTAGGGGGTTGGTTCGTAAAACCACAGGCTGGACAAATAGGAGGGCCGTCTGCCGAATGTTTTGCACTGGTGGTCGGGTTCTCCAAGGCCAGGGGGCTGCGGGTGCAGTTTACATTTAGGCGTCGGATATCTTCATCCAGAGCTTTCGCGGTCAAGGGGGTCCTCTGGATTCACTCTGCAGGCGTAGTCGGGGGGGCCAGGAGAGGGTAAACCCAGGGTGGACACTTGCTTGGAATCACCTGGGGGACCTCTCTAGCCGTTTGGGCTGCCTGGAACTCGGGCGTTGGGTGCAGAGTGGTCAGAACTCACAGATCCATGGAGGCTCTGGAGTCCTTTGGTGTAGTTTCTTTTTCGACAGGGCTGCTGTCCTTGGGAATTCTTGGTCCTTTGTGATGCAGGGCTGTCCTCCTCTGGAGCTTGGCAGAAGTCGCTGGTCCCCCAGGATGCATCGCTTTCTTGTTGCGGGTTCTTTGAAACCAGAGACAGGCCAGCAGGGCTGGGCCAAGTCAGTTTGCGTCTTCCTTCTTCTCTGCTGGGGTTTCAGCTTAGCAGTCCTTCTTCGCTCTTGTGAGGTTGCCAGGAATCTGACAACTTGGGTTCAGGGGAGCCCTTAAATCCTGGATTTAGGGGTGTTACAGGGGTTAGAGGGCAGTGCCAGTGGCTGCTGACCCGGAGGGTGGCTACATCCTTTCTGTGTCCACTCCCTTTGAGAAGGGGTAGACAAATCTAACCCTATTGGTCCCTGTCCTCCAAACTAAGATGGAGGATTTTGCAAGGAGGGGGGTCACTTCAGCTCTGGACACCTAAGGGGTGGTCCCAGCTGAAGTGGTCACTCCTTGTTTTTTTTCTAAGTTTCCGGCTGAACCTGCTGCCAAAAGTGGGGCTTTGTCTTGGGGGACAGGCATCTCCACTAGCTGGAGTGTCCTGGGGCACTGTAACAGGAGGCCTGAGCGTTTGAGGCTCACCGCTAGGTGCTACAGTTCCTGCAGGGAGGGGGGTGGGGGGGTGGAGGTGTGAAGCATCTCCACTCAGAGCAGGCTTTGTTTCTGGCCTCAGAGAACACAAAGGCCCTCACCCCATGGGGTCAGAAACGTGTCTGATAGTGGCAGGCTGGCATAGACCAGTTAGCCCTACACTAGAGAATTGGGTAAAATATAGGGGGCATCTCTAAAATGCCCTCTGTATGCTTTTTTGAATAAATCCAACACTGGCATCAGTGTGCGTCTGTAGTGCTGAGAGGTTGGATACCAAACTTGCCAGTTTTCATTGATGCCATTATGGAGCTGTGGAGTTCGTAATGACAAACTCCCAGTCCATATACTTAATATGGCCCCACTGCCCTTTCAATGTGTAAGAATGGACTTAAACACTGCAGGGGTATATTGCTAATACAGCTATACCTTCACCTGTGGTATAGTCACCCTATCTTAAGACTGTAAGTCCTGCTAGAGGGGTGACTTACCTATGCCACAGTCAGTGTTTAGTGGGCATGGCACCCTGAGAGGGATGCCATGTCGACTTTGCCCTTTTCTCCCCTCCAACACACACAATCTGCAGTGGCAGTATGCACGTGTTTGGTGAGGGGTCCCTTAGGGTGGCACAACACCTACTGCAGCTCTTAGGAACCATACCTAGCCACATGGCCCTTGGTATTACTGGTACCTTTTACAAGGGACTTATCTGTGTGCCAGAGGTGTGCCAGTTGTGGAAATAATGGCACAGTTTTAGGGAAAGACCACTGGCGCTGGGGCCTGGTTAGCAGGATCCTAGCCCACTCTGTCAAGTCAGCATCAATATCAGGCAAAAAGTGTGTGTGTGTGGGGGGGGGGGGGAGTGGTGTACAGTATTGCTTGAGTATCTATTCTAAGATAAGGAATCTGCAACTAGAAGTCTATCAGATGAAGAAGTTACCTACCTTCTATAACAAATTATCTGGTAGAGACATATTCTAATTGCAGATTCCTTATCAACCCACCAATCCACCCTGCTTGGGAACTGATTTCTAGGGACAGGGATTCTCCTTTTAGGGCCTTAGCTCTGGCGCACCACTTCAGTGTTCTTCAGGGCTCCGCGCTTTGGCATGGAAAGTGGTGAAAAGGACGCCACCTAATGACGTGCAAGGGTACTGCTCGAAGAAAAGTCTCCCGATCCAGTCTGACGCTTGGTGAAAATTCTAAGGTAAGGAATCTGCAACTAGAATAATTCTCTACCAGATAACTTGTTACCGAAGATAAGTAACTTGTCCTTCAAGTCCTCTATGCTAATGTCATCTGGAGATGGCAGGACCAACTATACAGAAAACAATAGTGAACTATTCTGAATGAATACAATACAGAGAGCTAGTGAAAGGCATTTTGAGTGATCGCAAGATTACTAAGCCCATGTTGGAAAGTTTTCTTTGAGGAAAGCAAAAGCACCATCAATGGAAATTTTAAAAAATCATAACTGCCATTTTGAACAAGATGAAGTCGAGGCATAACTGAGGACTAGTTGGAACAAGCCAGGAAAAGGCACATTAACAAGCCCTAGAAAATTTGGTTCAAAGGCAGCACCATCAGATAGGTGCACACGTTACCTTCACCAATAATGTTTGGGGAAAGAAATGCACTTGTTTGAAAATGGTGTCTGAAAATGCCAGATTTAAATGTAATCTAGCGCCTTTATTTTCACACAAAGGTTCTAACTCCTTACCACTTTACTGGATGAATTGGCAATATCAGCAGGCTACATCAGGCGTACCTTGGACATAGCGTACTATGTTCCAAAGATATTGGGTTGTGTGACTGTTTTGACCATTTTGGTACAAATAATGGGGGAAGTAATTGAGTTTATTGGTTGGGGAGACGTAGACCAGTGGACTTGAAACTGTGGGGTATGAAGAGATGCCCAGTAGAGAGTGGGGTAGAGGTGTGTAGAGTACAGCACTCTGGCCAAGAGAAGCACTTAGTGTGAGTAACACAAACATGCTTCACTCTGATATATCGTGCTGTGATTTACTGAAAGAAAACAGAATGACCAGGAACCATTCTGCAAAGGGCCAGCATAATTTCTTTCGTATGTTATATCCTAGCTGAGAGTAGCTGTCATGGGGGCATTTAAATAACCCTTAGCACCTCACCCCTTCAGTTCTGAAAAATGATCACCCTGTGTACACTTTTAAGGTGACCGGTCTTGCTAAAACATTGTCTAAGCATTTCATAACTAAATATTTGAAATATGAATTATGTTAATAGCTACCAATTGACCTCATATGCTGTGCAACCTCGTCAGCCAGTCATAGACAGCATTTTGAGATTTGTAGTTTAGCTTCAAATATTAAAAAAGATGTCATGCATTGCATCTTTTTTTATAGAAAGCCAGACATAGCTGAAGGTGTCGCACATGACATGATGCCAGTTTCCAGCTAAATATGTTAATGTGAAAAATTAAAACTAAATTGTAACTGTGACCATCAGTTTTTGCCAACATTTCTTTGACACCCTCCTAAATCTAAAGATTTGCTCTTTTAAAATGCTAGTCTTTCTCTTCATCTTATGCAAAATGTTTGGCTTGCCTGCTGTTTTATACTGCGTATTTTTATTGTGATGCCACGAAAAGCACTCCTGAATACGGAGGTGGAATAGTTTTGTCTATAATAGAGGATGTACCCTGATGCCACGCTAAAAATATTCAGTGTGCTTGCGATATTTAGCATTTTATACAATAAGTGTGAGAAAATGTAATTTTGGGGTTGAAGGCATTTTACGCTCGGGGGGCAGCCTGAAATAGTTTGAGGACCAAAGGCCTAGACACAGGCATGAAGCAACTGGTTAGCCAATTGCACAAGGCACACAAAGTGCAGCATGGAAGTCCTATGGACGTAGGAACATACCATAAATAATAAATTGTATTTCATATACCGCTTTAACTGAAATTGTTTTACTTCAAAGCTCTACAGGTTTACCAGCATTGGATGTATGAAATGTTGTCTGCTTTCTGGGATTCAAGCTCTGGCCTAGTCACAGAGCTATTTAGCTAGCTTGTAGAATGCTTGTTCATCTTCTAAAATCCCTCCTGAAATAACAGGATGTTTATTGGTACCAACCGTTTGACACCTTGGTGGTGGGGGAGGGCACAGAGGCGACTAAGACTACTGCGCCTTGTCAGTGATGATTGAGGTTGTTTACCTCTGGTGTCCCGGGGGTCCCTCTTACTAAGGCTGTACAAACTGGGCTTGTACAACTCTTTCTGCACTCAGGGCCATATGTACGAACACATTTTCCCATAGACACAGAATGGGCAAAACTGCTTGCTACATCTGGCCCTCAGTTCTCTGTAGCAAAGGTTAGCAATAATTGGCTTCTAAGGGAGGTAGTGTGGCATGCAAGAGCTTGGAAATTTGATCAACCACCAGACACAGGGGGCCTGATTTAGAGGTTGGCGGTAATGGGACCGCCCTTGACTTTTCGACTGAAAACCCATCCTCCACTGTGACAGTCCACCTGTCTTATTTAGATGTTGGCAGTCCCATGGACAAATGCTCGCATTCAAATCTCAGTCTCTTCCAAGAACCACCACCCACGTCGATGGCGGGAGAGGGATACGTGGATTCCGCCAGTACTCCAGCCACCCTGCCAACTGCATATTTGGATGTGCCTTACTGCCAAGAAAAAAGAGGTAGTCCGACCTCCATGTCTTGAGTTGGCAGATTGGGGGGGAAATGGGGTGAAAACTCACCTTTTCTCCCCATTCCACCTCCGCCTTCGACTAGACATGACTATACAAAACCTGCTGTCTCTGCTGCCACCGACCCACGGAGAAAACACAACCCCCTCACGGCTGTTGCCAGAATTGAAGGTAGGGATGCTGCATTGCCAGGGTACATTGGTTGGGCACTGCACAGGTGGTCGGGACCACAAGGCATATTCATGTCACAGTAATTTTTTTTACATCACTGTGACATGCATATGTTGAGAACAAGACATGACATGGATGGGGACACACTGGTACACAACACATATTGCACACATACACAGCTATCATTATGGTGCCAGTATTAATTGGTAAATTAATGCTAGCATCACAATGGCAGTACATTCACACCTGTCAACTGTTTCCATGTGTGCACGTAGCCAGGGGACCTGTACCTGTCATGTTGTGCTGTGAGTTGTGTGATTGTGAGTCAGCACGTATTTGTGTGTATGCGATGCGATTGGCAGGGTGAGGGAACTGGAGTTGGTGATGTTTGTGTCTGTATGTGTGTCACTTGCATGTGAGACCAATGTTGTGTATGTTGTGTTGTCATGTGACACATTTAGGTGAGTGTTGTTGTGAGGTGTGTAGTTTGTGTGTGTAGTTATCTGTGGTTGTGTTGTGTTGTGTGGGTGCAGTGCCAATGATGTGTGTATGTTGTGTCATGGATGTATGTCAATGTGTGTTTTTGGCGTGTTGTCGGAATGGCAATGGGTGATTGTGTGAATGTGGTGTGTTGTGTAGTGCAATGGTACACATATGGCTAAGGTAGAGTATGTGGGCCACTTACATCTATTCCATAGCCCCTGCCATTGTATAAAGTCTATTGGGTTCTACCACCAATTTCCTCTGTCAGCAATCCTTTGCCAGTCAATCCGCTTGCAGAGCTATAACATCTAAATATGGCAGATGGAAGACTGTCGACTTGATTGTCTTCTTGGGTCCGAGGCCAACACAGCTTATAGTATAGCCCAGTGGTAATATATTAAGCAAGAGAAAGTACTTTTATCCCACAGCATTATGAAATACTATAATTTCCAAAGGTGTTGAGTTACAGAGTTGTATACCCCTAAAAGATCAAATCAAATGCTGATATGCATACTGGGCCTGCTTCCTCCCACCCTCTCTTTCTTGCAGCTCTGGCAAAGATGTGTATTTTGGCATAGGCTAGGGTCAGTGGTAGATCACTTGTGATTAGCCCAACGATTGACCCGTAGTTCAATTCAGAAGACTTTTAGATCACCAAGTTTGTGCAGGCAAAAGTTATCATTGGCAACATCAATTTCCCCATGAGCTCTCTTGGCACAGTCTCTTTGTTTGTGCAGACACAGACTTGCGTTGCCTACTCAGAGATGATGGTAAGTCCGAGGTATGGGCTGGTGCGATCCTCATCCTTGCACTTTTGAGGTTCAGCATCGGGGCAGGAGATGATGGGCATGTGGTCTTTCCCTTTCAGGATCTTGGGTGGTGAGTAGTTTGCCCAGCAGGCTTTTGGGAGTCATGTCCCTCGGGCTAATGAAGACATATTCTTCTTTTGCAGTTGTGGTCCTTGGTGCAGATCCAGGCAGATGCTAGTCTTCTGTTTCCAGCACTTGAGGCTGATGGGGCAGCTCGTTTTGTATGGTTGCCTTGCATGATGGTGACACCACTAGGTTCCCAGGGTTGATGCTGGGGATGTCGGGCAGCACATTGACAACTTGGTGTATTCTGCTACACATCCTATGTTGGGAGTAGTGACAGGGCACCAATGGACCTTTTACCTGACCAACTATGCTCCCTTTCAGTAGTCTGCTACCTTGGGTGCTGCACATCCTGGGAAACGTGCTTAGCTTCTTTTCCTGAGCAGTTTGTCCTCTTGCAGGGCCAGGCACTCTCTTTCTATTTCTTATACGCTACACAGGCTCAGAGAGGGAAGGCAGAGCCTCTCTGATTCTTTAGCACGCTCCAGACTGCAGGTGCTATCTCCTCATCTCTAGGAGACTGGCTGTGATGCGAACACCAGCTATCTACTCACAGCAATCCTTCGAATACTCTGCGGAGCACTCCCATCCTTGGTCATGAAAAACATGGGCTGGAAATATCTGGATACACCATCTTAAGAATTTCATAACCAGTTTGGGTGGTTCTCTTTCAAATGGCATTTCCAGACTTTTCTCCTAAACCTCTTTAATGCAAAGTGATGGTTGTCACAGCAGATATCGATGGGGCTGGCTCCAATCTTCCTGAAGTGGTAATCGGAAACACAGTACGCCACCACCACTGCTGATGTATCCATAGCAGGACAGTAGTCCATTGCCTAATATGAGGGCATGTTTCCTGTGCTCCTCAATGTGACAGGATAGGCCTGATCAGTGTCATGGATGGGCCTTGGCCTCTGCTCACGCATTGTGACAATTTCATCCCATGTAGGGTACCCTATTAAGAGCTTATCACAAACAATATGTGGCTGTTGCTGAATGTTTCTATCTATTTAGGGTTTCAAGCTCCACTGCTGCCCAGGACTTCAAGACAAAATTGATTCTGTTTGCCACTGAAGGGCTCTTGGGCCAGTGCAGTTCACCCTCTAGCAAAAGAAGTAAACAGTTCAGTGAACTAATGCATCTATTGCTGAAATCTGTGTGGAAACCTTAAGATCAGAGGATTAATTCCCAATAAATGCATCCTCTTATTCATCAGAGGTCAAAATAAAATGTTGGCATAGCAATGCATCTAACACACAAAACGGCGAGAGGTGAAGAATGCTAAACCCTTATACTCCCATCATCATAATCTGCTCTTATTTGCAATGAGCAATTAGAAAATCATCCATTAAAGGCAAACCCTCCTCACTACTGCCCACCAAAATTACATTTCTGATTGTTTTAGAGCTTCTCAGTGCTTATTTTGTCCAAGATATGTCACTTAGGGCTCGATGTACGACCTTTTGATTTGCGACTCGCAATTTGCGATCAGTTTGCAAATAGCAAATTGTGAGCCACAAAACAAAATGTACAACAGTGTGAACCACACTATTTGGAATTCTCAAATGGGTCGCAGGGGACCTACCTCATTAATATTCATGAGGCAGGTTGCAATTTGCAACCTATTTGGGAATGGGCACACTCATAGGGATGGAGACCTACTGGGCTCAGCAGACCACCATGTATGTGACTGCTTTTCAATAAAGCAGTTTTTTTTTTAGTGCAGCCCGTTTTCCTTAAAAGAAAACGGGATGTGTTTAAAAAATAAAAAGTTTTCTTTTCATTTTTTTCACATGCCTTCCCAAAGTGTAAGGAGTCCTGTGGGGACCCTTTCCCGTTTGCAAATGGATTAACACCAATTTGAAATTGGTGGGAACTGCGATTGTTTTGCGACCGCATTCACGGTCGCAAAGCAATCATACATACCACTGCGACACTGGGATGCCCCTTCCTAATTGTGAGTCACAGTCCCTATTTTGTGAGTCGGTTTGTGCATACAGACTTGCAAAATAGGGATAGTACATCATACCTGGCCATTTTGAGTTCGCAAACGGAGATTTTAAATTTTTGCAACCCCAAAAAGGCATCCTACATTGGGCCCTAGTTTCCTTGCTTCATCGACCGCCATAATCTCTCTTCCCATATTTTAGCTTTCCTGGCAGATATCTTGAACCTCAAAAAACAGCGTATTACTCCAGAGCCTGGAGTGCTTTATTACCCTTCCCTCGCCCATCAGCTAGTTTCTAGTGGCTCAGTGTCAGAATAATCAACCCGGACCTCATTTTCCTAGTGTTTAACCTCTTAGCTGCTGGGCCTTTACCCCCCCAGTGCTGAGCCCTTTTTTGGCTATTTGGGGTAGTTCGCGCTTAGGGCTTCATAACTTTTTGTCCACATAAGCTAACCACGCCAAATTTGCGTCCTTTTTTTCCAACATCCTAGGGATTCTAATGGTACCCAGAGTTTGTGGTTTCCCCTGGAGGAGACCAATAAAATAGCCAAAATACAGTGAAAATTTCGTTTTTTCCAAAAAAATGGGGAAAAAAGGGCAGCCGAAGAAGGCTTGTGATTTTTTTCCCTGAAAATGCCATCAACAAAGGGTTTCTGGTGCTGAAATCACTATCTTCCCACCTTTCAGGAACGGGCAGACTTGAATCGGAAAACCACATTTTCCAACACAAATTTGGCATTTTACTGGGACATACCCCATTTTTACTATTTTTGGTGCTTTCAACCTCCTTCCAGTTAGTGACAGGAATGGGTGTGAAACCAATGCTGGATCCCGGAAAGCTAAACATTTCTGAAAACTAGACAAAATTCTGAATTCAGCAAGGGGTCATTTGTGTAGATCCTACAAGGTTTTCCTACAGAAAATAACAGCTGAAATAAAAAAATATTGAAATTGAGCTGAAAACAACAGCCATTTTTCTTTATGTTTTACTCTGTAACTTTTTCCTGCGATGTCAGATTTCTGAAAGCAATATACCGTTTTGTCTGCTGGACTCTTCTGGTTGTGGGGATATAAAGGGCTTATAGGTTCATCAAGAACCCTAGGTACCCAGAGCCAATAAATGAGGTGCACCCTGCAGTTGGTTTTCATTCTATACTGGGTATACAGCAATTCATTTGCTGAAATATCAAGAGTGAAAAAGAGGTATCAAGAAAACCTTTGCATTTCCAAAATGGGATCAAGATAAGGTTTTGAGGAGCAGTGGTTATTTGCACATCTCTGAATTCCGAGGTGCCCATACTAGCATGTGAATTGCAGGGCATTTCTCAAATAGACGTCTTTTTTACACACTCTCTTATATTTGGAAGGAAAAAATGTAGAGAAAGATAAGGGGCAATAACACTTGTTTTGCTATTCTATGTTCCCCCAAGTCTCCCGATAAAAATGATACCTCACTTGTGTGGGTAGGCTAGCGCCCGAGACAGGAAATGCCCCAAAACACAACGTGGACACATCCCAGTTTTTGACAAAATACAGAGCTGTTTTTTGCAAAGTGCCTACCTGTAGATTATGGCCTCTAGCTCAGCCGGCACATAGGGAAACCTACCAAACCTGTACATTTTTGAAAACTAGAGACCTAGGGGAATCCAAGATGGGGTGACTCGCGGGGCTCTGACCAGGTTCTGTTACCCAGAATCCTTTGCAAACCTCAAAAAGTGGCTAAAAAAACAAGTTTTCCTCACATTTCGGTGACAGAAAGTTCTGGAATCTGAGAGGAGCCTCAAATTTCCTTCCACCCAGCGTCCCCCCAAGTCTCCCGATAAAAATGATACCTCACTTGTGTGGGTAGGCCTAGCGCCCGCAACAGGAAATGCCCCAAAACACAACGTGGACACATCACAGAAAACAGAGCTGTTTTTTGCAAAGTGCCTACCTGTAGATTTTGGCCTCTAGCTCAGCCGGCACCTAGGGAAACCTACCAAACCTGTACATTTTTGAAAACTAGAGACCTAGGGGAATCCAAGATGGGGTGACTCGCGGGGCTCTGACCAGGTTCTGTTACCCAGAATCCTTTGCAAACCTCAAAAAGTGGCTAAAAAAACAAGTTTTCCTCACATTTCGATGACAGAAAGTTCTGGAATCTGAGAGGAGCCTCAAATTTCCTTCCACCCAGCGTCCCCCCAAGTCTCCCGATAAAAATGATACCTCACTTGTGTGGGTAGGCCTAGCGCCCGCGACAGGAAATGCCCCAAAACACAACGTGGACACATCACAGAAAACAGAGGTGTTTTTTGCAAAGTGCCTACCTGTAGATTTTGGCCTCTAGCTCAGCCGGCACCTAGGGAAACCTACCAAACCTGTACATTTTTGAAAACTAGAGACCTAGGGGAATCCAAGATGGGGTGACTCGCGGGGCTCTGACCAGGTTCTGTTACCCAGAATCCTTTGCAAACCTCAAAAAGTGGCTAAAAAAACAAGTTTTCCTCACATTTCGATGACCGAAAGTTCTGGAATCTGAGAGGAGCCTCACATTTCCTTCCACCCAGCGTCCCCCCAAGTCTCCCGATAAAAATGATACCTCACTTGTGTGGGTAGGCCTAGCGCCCGCGACAGGAATGGATCACACAAGGGTCAATGGTAGTCCTTGCTTGAGGTCTACTGTTAACCCTGGAGTGATTCATTCCTGAAGCAGGCACTAGGCGCAGGCACACAAGCGGGGTTGTGTTTTTATCAGGACAAGTGGGGAAACACTGGGTGGTAGGAATTTTGAGGATCCCTGCAGATCCCTGGACTTCTGCTCATTGGAATGCAAGGAAAATGTGTTTTTTAAGCACATAATGTAATTTCAAGGGGATTCTGGGTGAAGGAAAACTGGTGAGAGCCATGCAAGTCCTGCACCCTTGGTCTCCCCTGGTACTAGTTTGTTAAAGTTAACCCACCACTCACACTGGTTGGTTTTAGCACCTCCAGAAATTATGGTTTTAAAGCATGATTACTTATCAAAGTATCTGAATGTTGAAACCAAGCCTTCTGAAGGTGGGCCATAAAGCCGCGTCCAGGCACCAACCTCTTTATGGTCCATTCACACGCCATTCACGCACAACAAACAACCCTTTCATATCGCCAGCCACGGGCCCAATCCAATCAATCACTCCACTCACATTAACTTACCGCTGCCAGACAAGGGCCCATCACATTCACACGCCACAGAACGGAATAAGTTTGACTACATTTTACCACCTGTCAAGTAACTGCCTCCTTCTTCCTTAACATTACCAAATGCATGCGTAACAAACCTTTACTAATGACTCCTGTGACATCCACCTGAGGCTCAGGAAGACATGTTTTTCATGCGCCTTTAGCGCACTCTCTGTGCTAAATCCAACTCCTTCCAGTTTGTGGATGCAAGTTGGGGGTGTCCGAGTATGCCGTACAAAGCGATTCCTCGAACTGAGTGAGCATATCTACCTTTGAAACTAAGGGAGACATGCTGGGGATTTCTCATGCTGTTACCTAAAGAGAAGGTCATAGGCTACCTGCCTCCTTCTTCCTTAACATTACCAAATGCATGCGTAACAAACCTTTACTAATGACTCCTGTGACAGCCACCTGAGGCTCAGGAAGACATGTTTTTCATGCGCCTTTAGCGCAATCTCTGTGCTAAATCCAACTCCTTCCAGTTTGTGGATGCAAGTTGGGGGTGTCCGAGTATGCCGTACAAAGCGATTCCTCGAACTGAGTGAGCATATCTACCTTTGAAACTAAGGGAGACATGCTGGGGATTTCTCATGATGTTCCCTAAAGAGAAGGTCATAGGCTATGGAAAAGGGTAGTGTTTGGTACATAGGGGAGTCCATGAGAACGTAGCATATGTCCCAGCCAACATTATGTGCAGTGATGTGACTATAATGCACTTATACAGCAAACTGAACATCTACTAAGTTCTGATGGAGGATGAACATGAAAAGCAGGTCAAACACTGACCTATACAAGTCATTCTCCTTTAGTGCTGGGATGGCACCAATGGGTTTGAATCCATAGGTGTAGATGATGTACATCTGTACTACCTTTACTATCTGCCTTCTACCTGTGCAATAACCCTGTGAAGGCACTCCTACCATAAGCTTTCCTTACCCATCCATGTCTCTGTTCTCATCAGAGTCCTGGCTAATCCTGTATAATAGCCAAGTGAACCTATACTAGTTTGTGGAAGCAAGTTGGGGGCTTCCAAGTATGCCCTACAAAGTGATTTCTCGAACTGAGAGAGCATATCTACCGTTGAAAGTAAGGAAGACATGCAGGTGAAGAAAGGGTACTCCGTGGCAATGTGGCATATGTTCTGTCTACTAGTATATGCAGTAGGGGGAAGAAAATGCATGTTAATTGAACAGAACACCGACCACGCCAAAAGGAAGTCCATGATGAAGTAAAATTCTGTGGCTCCTTGCTTAACGAAGCAGTGGCCCATGGACGTTCGGTATCCATGCACTGCCACTGAAAGGATTACCCAACAGCAGCTCAACCTCAGTCGATTTCCCAGAACTTTGCTTTAGTATGATACAACGTAAAGCAAGTAGGGATACAGAGGCCTGGTTGTGATGGACACTGGGGACAGTAATACCGACTCTCCTGCCGCTTTCCATGCTTTGAGCACACTTTACAGCGACGACATGGGCGATCCTTTTTGGGTGTTTTAGGTATGCGATCAGCAAAGTGTCGCTCCTGCAGCCTTGCCACATCCTCCAGAACATATGAGGTGGAGGCTGCTGCTTCTTCAGTAACAGCAGTGAGGCTTTCAATTACAGACAACTGGAAGTCAAGGAAAGTCATGAGTCTTCCTGTTGTTGTATGACGGTAAACAACATACGCATTATATGTTGCCATCTGAATCAGGTGGGTAAACAGTTTCTTGTACCAAGTGCGAGTTTTACGACACGCATTGTATGGTTGAAGAACCTGGTCGTTCTTGTCCACTCCACCCATGTACTTATTGTAATCGAGTATACAGATGGGCTTGTGGACTTCGGCCATCTGACCCCAAACCGTGATGGGAGAAGTGCTCTCATCATGAATTGTAGTGAGCACGTATACATCACGTCTATCTAGGAACTTGACTGCGAGCAGTTCGTTAGAACGCAATGCAGTACTCTGTGATTTCTGGAGCTTCTTGCAAACAAGCTCCCGCGGGAATCCTTTGCGGTTACAACGAACTGTACCGCAGGCCACAGTGCCAGCTTTGTAGAGCTCACTGAACAGCTCTACTCCTGTATAGAAATTGTCCACATAAAGGTTATAACCTTTGTGAAGAAGTGGCTGGACAAGTTCCCATACAATCTTACCTGTGACCCCTAACGCGGAAGGGCAACCTACAGGGTTTAGGGTAGAATCCTTCCCTGTATACACTCTCAGGCTGTACACATAGCCAGTAGAGCTCTCACACAGCATGTACAGCTTTATGCCATAGCGAGCTCTTTTGCTCGCAATGTACTGTCTGAAAAGCAGCCGTCCTTTGTACAGGATCAAGGACTCATCGACTGCTATATTCTTTCCAGGAGTATAGATCTCTGGAAACCTGGCAGACAAATGTTCCACGACAGGCCGAATTTTGAACAACCTGTCATGATCTGGATTGTCCCGGGGCAATGCAGCAGAATTGTCATTGAAATGCAGCATGCGCTGCAGTAGCAAAAAACGATCTCTGCTCATGTATGGTGCGAAGATGGGAGTTACCCAAACCGTGCGAGTCGTCCAGTAGGACTGCAAGGTGGGTTTCTGTACTAACCCCATTTTGAGGGTAAGGCCCAAAAATATCTTCAACTCCTCCAGCGAAGTGGGAGTCCACTGGCGTGCCCTAGAACGGGGCCCTAGAGTGCCTCCGCGCTCCCTCAGAAATTGGTCTGCACGCAAATTTGTTTGCTGCACAACTTTCTGAAGAAAGTCAACATCCAAAAACAGATAGATGTAGTCGACTGGCAAAAAGTTAGCTGTATCGACTTTACATCCAGCATCACCAGTAAAAGGTGGAATTTGGGGCTGAACCAAACAGGGGGGCTGCCAAGAGAGCACTCGTTCTGTGCTTGCGGCAGCAAGCACGTGCTCTCTGGGTTCGGCTAACCCAATGTGGTCCCGCTGCCCAGAATGTGCTTGCGAAGGGACAGCACGGATGTCGTCATTGTCTCCTTCAGACTCACTGGAAGAGGTGTCGTCAGATGGGACTCCGCCGACTGAAAAATGACTCCCAGAATCTGCCCCATTGTCCTCTCCCTCAGATGCTGTCTCAGTGTCTGCTGTCTCAGTCTCTGAGCCTACATCAGAACTGTCCTCCATAACCCGAGCTAGGGCTTGATCAGCAGTCATCCAACGAGACGCCATCTCTGCAACTGGCTAAACTGTCCCTCTAAATTACTATCCTACGTAGAAGGCAGATAGTCACAAAATTGCTTGTTGGTATGTTTGTTGTGTACAACAGGAAATGTTGTCACCTTACCTTCGCTTCTTCTCCAATTCTGCAGATTCTCTGAAAACACTGAAAAAAACAAAAAAAGAATGTATTACTTCACCTTACCACACACCCTGTGCAACAGTCATTTTTGGTGCTCTGCCTCCCATTACCTCCTCTTCTAATTCCCTCAGTACTATCCAGCAAAACTGCCACTACAGAAAAGACATGCATGCATGCATATTGTGTGTGTATATATATATATATATATATATATATATATTTATATGTTTAGAAACAAAGTGGTTGAAGGGTTGCTGGGCGGCACACTCCACTGCCGGTGCCCAGTGACAGGGAAGACCAATCTAGAAATTATCTAATGCCGAAAAATTTCACCGCACTCAATGAAGTACAAATAAACGTGTATTTTATTGCAGTCAATAACCACCAACGTGTTTCAACTCACCAAGGAGTCTTGATCACGGTCCTCGTGGAGTGCGGTGAAATTGTTCACCATTATAAAACAACACACACAAGAATAACAAGCATTTACAATGCAATGGGTCTCGCATCTGCTCGAGTTAGAGCTATTAGCGTTATAAACTCCTAACCCAACTTTTCTTGCCACATAAATTGATAATTTAAAGTTAAACTCTTTCACATAAGAGAGCCGATTCACAGCGCCATGGCCACCATGAGCATCATGTGAAGAGTTACACAAAAGGAAAAGAAGTTCGCTCGCAGTTAAACGTAACAGCAAAAGTGCAATTAGCCATGTACCAGGGGCGATGGCCAAGGCGGTAGCAAAACCTCCCCAAGGAGGGACAAAGGTAAATCATTTTCCAATGCCATCAAAGGAGTGGTAGTGATGGGCGTGAGGTGGGCGTTGTTAGAAGCCCAGATACACACCAACAAGTCAGAAAAGCAGCACATGGACGCCGCAATGCTTGTCCTGAAAAAAATATATATATCTATCTATATATATATATCTATATAGAGATATATATATATATATATATGTATATATATATCTATATATATATCTATATAGATATATATATGTGTATACATATATACACATATATATGAGACTCATGTCACAAATCTTTTTCTTTTTATACATGTGTGCTTGCCCTAGGCAAAGCACACATGTATAAAAAAAAAAAATGGCCCCATTGATGGTCACCCTAAGGGCTGACCACCAACAATTTGTTTTTTTTTACCCTGGGGGGGCGATCGGTCTCCCCAGGCAAAACTATGTTTTTTTTTTTTTTCCCCTGGGGTCGGCCCGTGTTCCAAGGGCCGACCCCGCCATTTATTTTTTTTTATTTTTTTTGTGGGGTACGCGATCGCCCCCCAAAACAGTGTAAATAATTTAAATATTGCCGGGGGGGGGGGGATGGCCCTTTTACGAGGGGGCCGACCCCCCCAAAGAAGATCCCTGGTGCCTAGGGGCGTTTCCTGGCCGTGGATCGCAGCCGCGCTGCGATCCACGGCCAGGAAACTGTGCCAGGGAGGCATCGATGGAAAGGGGAGAGCCTCCCCTTTCCATCGATGCCTCCCTGGCATCTGGGGAGGCCGTTTTGGCCTTTTTTTCCCCACCGGAGAAGGAAAGAACGCTTACCTCCGTCTCTCCTTCTCCGGTGGGGAAAAAATGTGACGTCAGCGCGCCTCGCGGCGCGCTGACGTCATAAGGGGGCGGGAGGGGGGTGGGATGGAGACGCGGAAGCTCTTCCGCGTCTCCTACGGTGAAAAAAAAAAAAAAATAATCCTCCGGTGCATTGCACCGGAGGATTTTTAACCCCCTCCCTGGTGTCGGCCACTGGTCGTGACCCGCACCAGGGAGGGAGTGTGGGCGTCGGCCAGTGGCCGACGCCCGCATTCAACGGGTTAAGTGCTTGATCATTACAGCAGATATGGATAAGCTTGACTGATTTAACACCTAAATGTTGTGACATACTGCAGTATGCCTTCACTCTCCTTGAAAATATAATCAACTTTGCGTGTACATAATATATACCTTGTTCAGTCTATCATCTCCCACAATAAACCAACACCAAGCATGTGCCAATGTAGGGCTCATCGCAAGCTACTTACTATACTGTTTTAAGACACACACAGACACACCTCCTGCCCCCCAGCTCTTACAGTGCTTAACCTTCACCTATTTGCATTCAAGCTTCAGCGTGCTCTCATGAAGTTGAGATACTTGAGCCTCTTTTTAGGTTAAGTGCGCAAGCACTCTGATGTGTTGTAATCTATCTGTGGGTTTTAACCCTGCCCATCACTATCACTGTTTATGGGCTTGCCTTTCAAAAATCCTTTGTTATCATTGGTAAATGCTTTACATTTGCCCATCCTTGGGGCAGTTTTGTCACCACCTTGGCCATCGACCCTGTTACATGGATAATTTCATGTTTCCTGATACGTTTGACTGCGAGCAAACTTCTTTTTCCTTTTGTGTCTCTCCTTGATGCTTATGGCGGCTGTGGTGCTGTGAATTGGTTTGCTTATGTCAACTGTTTTACTTTTCATTTTCAATTTATGTGGCAAGAAAAGTCCAGTTAAGAATTTACAGTGCTAATAGCTCTAACTCGAGCAAGCACAAGACCCATTGCATTGCTTGCAAGAGTGTTGAGGTCATAGAATGCCCTCACTAACTATGTTCTAGCTACCCTATTCAACCTAGAGACCAGAAACCTAATTTTGTTAGACTCAAGAACCCAATCATACCCTCTGCCCCTTGTCCCCAAGCTCAGTTCATTAGACCAAACCATGTTGACTTTTGCCTCATTGTGAATACATGGATCTCTGGAAGGTATATTGGGCTTTGCATTGCATGCACGAGCACAATATAGTCTTTTCTTTAAAAAAATACAAAAAAAACAGTTTTCTGCTTTATGTACAGCCTCTGTTAAATCGGCTGCCCAATCACAAGAAATTCATAAACCACAGAGATACATGACTGTATTGGTGCCTCCCCAAACATATTTGTATCATAGCCCCCAAATGCATGAATCAGTGGGAGTCAATAATGTAGGTGTGTAGATACGGAGTAGAGCTGCAGAGATTCAGTCGAGATCCCAAATTTTTAGTTAGCACAGTTAACATGTTTGTCAAGAGTGGCAAGCACAGTGAAGCTAAGAGACAAGATGCGACCAAAGAAATGCAGGATGTTTATGAGAAGTTTCTTTTACAATTATAGATTTTTGTGAATGTGCTGCTATGGAAATAAAAATAATCAATTGGCATGATCTCATTAGAGTAGATTATTTCTGCACTTGATCTATTGTATTTAGGCTTTCAATCTGTTATTTCTGATGGATACATCTAGCTGTGGATTCCTCACCTTTTGAATTCTCCCAATGCGCCAGCATTCAACAAACTTTTTTTTCTAGCTCTCCATATTGACATGGACGTCACAATAGCTCAGCTTCTCAAGCGCCTCCGTCTGATGTCATCGGAGTCATTAAAATTCCTTGCCGGCTTACTGACGTCCGTTCTCTTTTTTTCCAGGCCTTTAATGATTTTTCTACCTCTTCTGTTCGTTACATTGTTTCGAGGTGGTTTTCTTTCTTGAAGTCTTGTTGGGTTACAGTGTCACCGCTGAAGAAGTCTGGGTTTAAGTCATGTAAAGAGTGTGGAGGCCATATTCCGGTCACTGACCCACACAAAGATTGTCTTTGTTGTCTGACTTCTGACCACAACTTTGCAGGTTGTCCTTCGTGCCAGAGGATGATCCCTAAGGCTTTGAAGGAAAGAGAAGCCAAACTGTTTCTCTCGGAAGCCAAAAAAGAGAAACGTGGGGGTTTGGCCGTAGCTCCTCCTTTCTTGAGAGGCAGCAGATCCAGAGTCCACAACCTGTCAACCTCCTCTACAGGTCCTACAGAGGTCGTGGAAGACTTGGATCATGTGGTGCCACTCCGCAGCCTTCCTCCTCCTCTTCATCCTCCACTGGAAACCAGTCAGGGAAGCAGCCCTAGTTCTCTCACCTTTCAGCAGCATGTGTTACCTCTAGGGGGAAGGTTGTTTCATTTTCTCTAAGAATGGGAGTTGATAACATCAGACTCATGGGTGTTGAGCATTGTAGGGAATGGTTATGCCCTTCCCTTTCTGGAGTTTCCTCCTCCTTTCCCTCCCCAACATTCTTTTTGCTCAGAAGAGCATCTGCTGTTGCTTCAACAGGAGGTGCAAACTCTGCTGTTGAAGGGCGCAATGCAGTTGGTTCCCGAACAGAAAAGGGGTCAGGGAAATTATTCAAGTTATTTCCTGATTCCCAAGAAAGATGGTTGTTTGAGGTCAATTCTGGTCTTTGGGTATTTTGATTTGGTACCGCAAACAGGAAAAATTCAAAATGCTGACCCTGGCACAGGTGATTTTTGCGCTGGACAAAAAAGACTAGATGGTTTCTGTCGACTTGCAGGATGCGTATTTTCACAGTCACACAGGAGTTATCTCTGTTTCAAGATGGGGTCGCAGCACTACTAGTTTGCGGTCCTTTGTTTTGGTCTTACTTCCGCACCTCGAATTTTCGTAAAGGTGATGGCAGTGGTTGCAGTGTATCTCAGAAGGAAGGGAATTTTGGTATTCCCTTACCTGGACGATTTGTGATCAAAACCAAGTCCCCAGAGTTAGTGCTGTATCCTTTGCAGGTAACCACCCAGTTGTTGTTCACCCTGGGCTTTTTGTTGAACGTGCCCAAATCACAACTTGTGCCCTCTATCTATCCTGTTCAAATGGGAGGTTCTGGACACATCTTTGAATCATGCCTACCCTCCTCCTCAGAGGATTCGGGACATTCAGGCTACGATTCCAATGTTTCAAATTGGAGCGGTTGTTCCAGTTCCAAAGGTCCTACGCCTACTCGGTCTGTTCCCTTCCTCTATTCTGTTGGTCACTCACGCATGTTGGCACATGAGGGCTCTCCAGTGGTGCCTCCGCAAGCAGTGATTTCAACACAAAGGGGATCTCAAGGAATCAATAAATATCTCCAGAGGCGTTGCAGCGGATCTTCGATGATGGAGGGTGGAGGGCAACCTGTTGGAGTTGCAAGTGATATGTCTGGCTCTCAGTCTTCCTCCCATCCATTTGCGGTCAGTTGGTTCAAGCCTGAACAGACAACACTACTGTGATGTGGTACATCAACAAACAGGGAGGAGCAGGGTTTCACCTTCTCTGCAGAAAGGCTCCATGGCTCTGGTCCTGGGCTCGGGACCATCAGATTTGTATAGTAGCAAACCATTAGGCCGGAGTTCTCAATGTACGCGCGGACTGCCTCATCCAGCACTTTTCAGCCGATCACGAGTGATGTCTCCATTTCGAGGTAGTTCTTCACGTCTTCCAGTTGTGTGGAGCGCCTCAGACTCATTTGCCATTCACAAGAACGAGCACTGCCTGTCGTTCTACAGCCTCCAGTATCCGATGCAGGGAGCTTTGGGGGACATGTTCCAGCTGAGCCGGAGCAACCAGCTTCTTTACGCATTTCCTCAGTACCTTTTTGATTCCTCAGGTTCTAAGGAAGTTTCGCCAAGAGCGGGCACAGGTCATACTAATAGCCTCGGATTGGCCAAGAAGGGCGTGGCGCACGGACCTCCTTCATCTCTCAATGTGCCCTCCACTTCGTCTCAGGGCAGACCTCCTCTTGCAGTGGCAGGGGTAGGTTCTACACCCCTCAGCCCCCTTCAGAGCCTGCACCTACATGCCTGGAGATTGAACGGGGCAATCTGAGTTATTTTTCTTTTCCCCCCTGAAGTGGTGGAAGTTATTTTATCGGCCAGGCGACACTCCACCAAGGCTGTCTATGCTGGCAGATGGGCAAAATGTCTTAATTGGTGTCAGGAGAGACACATTGATCCTTTAAAGGCCCATTTATCAAATATGTTGCAATTTGCTCTTTCCTTGGCGCAGCAAGGTTACGCAGTTGCGACAGTGAAGGGTTACGTATCTGCACTGTCAGCTTTTATTTGTTTACCTGATCAACCCTGTTTAAGTCCCCTATAGTATTAAGGTTTCTTAAAGGTTTATCTAATAGGTTTCCTTCCACTCCATTCATAATGCCTCAGTGGAATTTAAATTTAGTCTTGTTTTGATGGGTTCACCGTTTGAACCGTTGCATAGTTGCCCGTTGAGGCTCTTTACATTTAAAACTGTTTTTCTAATAGCTATCACTTTGGCTAGGCGTGTTAGCGAGCTACAAGCTCTTAGGGTTAAACCCCGTTTTACTACCTTTCATGCTAATAAGGTGGTTTTGAGAACTAGGGAGGCTTTCTTACCTAAGGTGGTGACAACTTTCCATATAGAGCAGTCAATCACCCTTCCGTCCTTTTACCCTTGTCCTGATCCATAGAAGAAGGATGAAAGGCTGCATTGCCTGGATCTGAAGAGGGCCCTGAGCTTTTACGTGGAAAGGACGAAGGACTTCAGATCAAATGATCAGCTCTTCATTGGCTACGTGGGCAGTATGAAGGGCAAAGGTAGCGTAGATTGGGGTGGAGGGGAGTGGGGTAGATTGGAGTGGGAGTAGGTTGGGGTAGATTGTATTGGAGTGTATAAAATGAAGTGAGGCAAATTGGGGTTGAGTAGAGAGACGTGAAGTGGGGTAGGTTCGGCTAGATTAGGGTGGTGTAGATTAGATGGAGTGGGTTAGATTGGGGTAGAGTTAGGTAGATTGACGTGCATTGGGGTAAAGTGAAGTGGAATAGTTTGGGGTCGAGATGAAGTGGGGTAGATTAAGGGTTGAGATGGAGTGGGTTATATTGAGAGTGTTGTGGGGTACATTGGGGTAGAGTGGAGTACATTGGAGTTGAGTGCGGTAGATTGAAGTGGGGTCAATTGGGGTAGAGTGGAGTGGGGTAGGCTTTTGTAGATTTGAGTGGGGTAGAATGGAGTAGGATACATTGGAGTGGGGGGGATTAGGGTGGAGTGAGGTACAGTGGAGTTGGGTAGATTGGGGTTGAATGGAGTGGGGTAGATTCGGGTGACATGGGGTGGGGTAGATTAAGGTAGAGTGGTGTGGGGTAGAGTAGGTTTGATTGTGGTGCAGTGAAATGGGGTAGAGCAAAGTATATTTTGGTAGATTGGAGTGGAGTACTTTGGAATGGGGTGGAGTGGGGTAGATTGGATTGGTGTCAAGTGGAGTAGACTGGCGTACAGTTGAATGAAGTAGAGTGGGGTAGATCGGAGTAGAATGGAGTGGGGTGACAGGGTGGAGTAGGGTAGATTGGGGTGGTGTAGATTGGGGTAGAGTGGATTAGATTGAGGTAAAGGTGGTTAGATTGAGGTAAAGGTGGTTAGATTGGGGTAGAGATGGAGTGGGAAAGATCTGGGGTGTAATGGCATGGGTAGAGTGGAGTGTGATACATTGGGGTGGAGTGGGGTAGAGTGGAGTGGCGTCAATTGGGGTAGACTTTCATGGGGTAGATTGGAGTGGAGTGTGGTAAATTGGGATTGAGTCAAGTGAGATAGAGTGGGCTAGAGTGAGGTGGCGGAGATTGGAGTAGGGGGAGTGGGATAGAGTGGGGTAGAATGAAATGAGGCAGATTGGGGAAGAGTGAAGTGAAGCAGGGCAGGTTGGGCTAGATTGGGGTGCTGTAGATTAGATGGAGAATGAAGTGGGTTAGAGTGGGGTAGATTGACTTAGATTGTGGTAAAGTGAAGTAGGGTAGATTGGGGTCAAAATTAAGTGGGGTAGAATAATGGTCGAGATGGACTTGGTTACATTGAGGTAGAGTGCAGTAGATTGAAGTGGGGTCAATTGAGGTAGAGTGGAGTGTAGGCTATTGTAGATGTGGGGTAGAGTGGAGAAGGGAAGATTGTAAAGGATTCGGAGATTGGGGTGGAGTGGGATATAGTGGAGTGGGGAGACTGAGATAGATTGGATTTGGGTAGATTGGAGTGAACTAGAGTGGGGTAGATTAAGGTAAAGTGGAGTGGGGTAGAGTAGGGATGATTGGGGTGTGGTAGAGTAGGGTGGGGGTACAGCACAGGTATATTGTGATAGACTGGAGTGGGATACATTGGAACGGGGTGAAGGGGGGTAGAGTGGAGTAGATTGGGGTAGCCTGGGGTCGATTGAGGTTGTGTAGATTGGGGTGGAGTGGAATGGATTAGATTGGGTACATTGGGGTAGAGTGAAGTGCGGTACATTTGGGTGGAGTTGGGTATAGTGGAGTAGCATTGATTGGAGTAAATTTTAGTGGGGTGGATTGGTGTGGAGTGGGGTAGATTGGTGTAGACTAGTGGAGTGAAGTGGGGTGGAGTAGAGTGTGGTAGTTTGGGATAGAGTTAAATGAGGTAGAGTGGGCTAGAGTGAAGTGGCATAGATTGGGTTAGAGGTGAGGGGGATAGAGTGGGGTAGATTGGAATGGGTTAGATTGGGGTAGATTGTATTGGAGTGGGGTAGAATAAAGGGGAGTGGGGTAGGTTGTGGTAGAATGAGGTGGTGTAGATTAGATGGAGAGTGGAGTGGGTTAGATTGGGGTACATTGACTTAAATTGGGATGGTGTAGATTGGGGTAAGGCGAAGTGGGGTAGATTGGGTCGAGATGATGTGGGGTAGATTAAGGGTCAAGATGGAGTGGGTTACATTGAGATAGCGTTAAGTGGGGTACATTGGGATACAGCGAAGTGGGGTACATTGGGGTACAGTGGAGTAAGTACATTGGGGTGGAGTGCGGTAGATTGAAGTGGGGTCAGTTGGGGTAGAGTGGAGTGGGGTAGGTTACTGTAGATGTGAGTGGGGTAGAATAGAGTAGGGTATAGTGGAGTGGGGGAGATTGGGGTAGAATGGGGAGGGGTAGATTGCAGTACATGGGGTGGGGCCGACTAAGGTGGAGTGGGGTAGAGTAGGGTTGATTGTGGTGGGGTAGATTGGGGTAGAGTGAAGTGGGGTAGAGAGAGGTATATTTTGGTGAAGTGGGGTACATTGGAATGGGGTGGAGTGTGGTAGATTAAAGTTAAGTAGATTGGGGTAGATTGGAGAGGGGCCAATCGGAATGGAGTGGGGTACATTGGAGTACAATTGAATGAAGTAGAGTTAAGTAGGGTTTGTTGGAGTGGAGTAGAGTGGAGTGGGGTAGATTGGGGTAAATTGGGGTGGTGTAGATTGGGATAGAGTAAAATGAATTAGGTTGGTGTAGAAGTTGTTAGACTGAGGTAGAGATGTGGTAGAGATGGAGTGGGGTGGATTAGGGTAGTAATGGGATGGGTAGATTGGGGTAGAGTGGAGTGGGGTAGATAGATGTAGAGTGGGGCGGAGTGGGATTGTTTGGGGTAGAGTGGAGTTGGTTCATTTTAGTGGGGTAGATTTGAGTGAAGTTGATTGGTGTGGGTTAGATTGTGGTAGGGTAGAGGGGGTAAATTGGGGTAGGATGGAGTGGGGTAGAGTGGGAGTAGTCTGTCATGAGGGGAAGAGTCCAAATATAATTATAAGAGGGGGTATTAAATTGTTCATAGCTTGATGAGTTTTTGTCTTTAGGAAAAAAAAGCGCTGTAGAGGAAGCAGCAGGAAGGGCGAGTGGGAGGTGTGAATGGATAGTGCCATCACATTGGGAGCAGTAGACTGGTGCTGATTAAGTTTAATTAATCTGTGCTTGGTCCCTACTCCTCAGCAAGGATCCGAAATTCCGTTTAGCCTGTACTGGCCAATTAAGGTGGCTTCAAAAAAGGAGGGACCCTGCGGCTAACTAATGGGAAGCGATTTTTAGGTTGAGCATAGTAGAGCGCAAGCTCCGCTTTCCAAGGTGTTGTTATCCATCTGTGGGCTTTAACCATGCCCACCTCATGCCCATCACTTGTATTTTTTCCTGGATCTGCCTTTCAGAAATCCCTAGATGTTGCTAAATGCTTTGCATTTGTCCTGCCTTGAAGCTGGTTTGTTACCGCCTTGGGGACCGACCCTGTTACATAATTACACGATTGCTCATATGTTCTACTGTAGGTGAACTTTTGTCTCTCTCCTTCACACTCATGGCGGCCATGGCGTTTAGAAGTTTCAGAAAGCGCAAACTCAGTTGGCGGTATTTGAGCGCATTGCAAAACTACCAAGGTACATCACATTCTTTTTGTCTCTCTTTCGCGCTCTTTGGCGGCCGCGCAGCTTTCAAGTTTCATATTCAGCTTGAAATAGAGTGGAATGCTGTTTGGGCAGCCTGCTGAAAACCCCGTTGGGTGGTTAGCTGCTGTGCAGCTCTGCCCTAGAAATGGTAAACGTTTAGTACTCCCACCTTATTACGCCAAACATCCAATCGTAATAAACAACCTGCCGAACAATAAAGGTTCCGGCGCAGGGTTTTACGGCATCCTTGTGTGTCTGGTGGCCGTGGAAATGCGAGATATGTTTTCTTGTTTTTCACGGATGAAGGGAACAAATGTTAGCGTGACCTACATGTCTGAGTACCCAGAGTACCTGGTAAGTCGTTCATTTGGTGCCGTGCATCTTTGTCGCACAGTGCCGTACTGTACCTCTCTTCATGCCCTTGAACATTTCGATTTCGGACCCGATATGATGGCTTTGATTTTAGGTTCAGTGTAACAGAGCAATGTTAACATCGCAGGGGTTTTGTTTTCACTTAGTATTGTAGATTGCTGGTTCTAAAGATTAGGAAAATGTGTTAATTCCCTCTCAAAATTACACTGTGGGTCTACGGATGTATTGTGTAGTCTCATCTTTCACTTGCATTGTTTTTGTTCTGGTGTTCTTTATTCTAAGCTCTGGAACAACAGTGGCCGTAAAAGTTAGCTGTATACTAAACACTCTGCATGAGTCTTTTTGACAGTTTGCATCTAATGTAGTTTGGCATGCAATCATTTTGAATCCTGTTAGTTTAGTTTGCAGATTGTGGCTTTACGGTCGGCGATTCTTTGTTCTTGAGAGAAAATGAATTGTTAGGAGCATTCAAGTAGTAACCAGTGAGTTGGTGTTTTTGTTTGGATTACCTTACCAACTGTTTATAGTTCAAGGAAATTTAGCAAGGCTGCGTGCAGTGTATTGATTGGAGCACAACGTTGACTGCAGTTAATCACGGTAGAGTTGTTTTTAGTAACTGGAAAGAACTCTTTTTTTTATGTGGTGCTTGCTACCTCAGGTTTGCCACTGCATAGCCGCTCCTGTAATTGACAACATAATTTTTAGTACATTGAGTGATTATCATTGTACTGCCCTCTGAAGGAGGCCCAGGCAACCCAGCTGCAATGCCTGCTATATAACTGGATTGAAATTGT
The DNA here is from genome assembly GCF_031143425.1 of Pleurodeles waltl. NCBI lineage: Eukaryota > Metazoa > Chordata > Amphibia > Caudata > Salamandridae > Pleurodeles > Pleurodeles waltl. The sequence continues at coordinate 676,681,731 of NC_090450.1, read as the reverse complement.
TGCTGCCTAACAAACGTTGGGCGTTCCCAGTCGTAGCAGCCTGGCACGGCGCACATCTGGGTGGTCGTCTCTGCTTTAGAACACATGCTCTTCCTCTCAATTTGGAAGGGAGACTCGTTAAAGTAGCAATATTTTCCATTCTGGTCACTGAGTGTGTTTTGCTAGAGGCTTTCACTAGTTTACACAGAAGGCATAACCACACGCATCCAGGCACACAAATGAAATACTAACTTCCTGTCACCTGGCTTCTTCATCCTATTCCTGTTCTTTCCCGGAGCTGGCTGACTAGTCCACCACTTGCCCTCGCCAGTCAGCTCACACAACAGTCCACCACTTGCCCTCGCCAGTCAGCTCACACAACACCCCTTCCCTTTCTCAGTGTGAGAAGAGCCCTATCTCACATATGAGCCAAGGGTTAATGTAATGATTGTCAGTACTAGAATTGGTTAAAAACAAATATTTCCAGGAACCTCAAATAGGGAGAATGCGAATGTGGGATGCAGGGTGGGACGGGTGGGACTTGGGAGGGTGGGGGCCACAGCAACAAGGAAACTGAGTCAGAGTCAGAAGGGGTGCATTCACACATCTCTGATCTGCAAGTACATATGCATTATTATTCTAAAATGTGTTCCAAGAGAAATTGAAAAGTATAAATAATATATTAAAGCTGTACTGGCATATTTTATTTTCCTCATATGGGCCACATTTTACATACCCCACGTTGCCACCAAGATGAACAAAAAAGAGGTGACAAGTGTACAAAAAATTCATGCAGTGGCGTGCAGAAACACTGCACAGCATGACATAGCATAGCATAGCATGACATAACACAACATAGCATGACATAACACAACATAGCATAACATCACACAACATAGCATTGCATAAAATAACACAGCATAACATGCCATAACATTACACAACATAGCATAACACAACATAACCAGTCGCGGCTGGCGTGGGTTAAAGTGGGAAGATTTAATAAAATTAAATGAATAATTTTTTTTTTAAACGTATCACTGCGCCAATCCTCATCGTCTCAGCAGCAGGCAGCCACAAAGCACTGTTAGGATTGACTGGGAGTTTCCAGCCAGGGCAGACTGGGAGCCTGTGTCTGCTCTCTCTAGCCTGGCAACACAGTGCCGGGCTTGAGAGAGCATAGTGCACAGTGCACTCCCCTCAGTACTCGTCATCCCCAATGCCCCACCCATTTAACGATTAAATGATAATAAACTTAGTTTATTATCCTTTTATCGTTAAAGGATTTGCAGTGGTTGCTGCTGGGGAGAGGGGAAGGTGAGGGGGGGGAGTTGAAGCTCCTCCGCCATAGCGGAGAAGCTGCCACTGAACATACCACAACATAACATAGCATATCATAACACTACATAGCATAACACAGCTTAGCATAACACATCATAGCCTAGCAGAACACAACATAAGACAACATAGTGTATCATAGCATAACACAACATAATACAACATAGCATAACATAACACAACATAGTATAACACAACATAGCTTATCATAGCATAACAAGATAAGACAGCATAGCATACAATAACACAACATAACGCAACAAAGCATCACATAACATAACACAACATAACCCACATAATTCCACACCACATACATCCACTCCATCCCAAACCAAAATACACGGGTGAAATACATTGTCATTTACGCCAATAGCTCTTACACTAGCAAATGTGAGACTGATTGCACTGCAAATGCTTGTTGTAAACAGTCTCGTATGCGAGACGCATGTGCTAGCGCACGCACCCGCAACCTCAACCCTAATTATAATCGCTGCTAACCAAATTAAAAATACTAGAGTGGAGAAAAGTTTGACGAGCAGCAAAGTCTTCAGGCTTGAACTAAAGAAATGTAAGTCACATGTGAGAGCTGCTCAGGCCTTCTCTGGCATAGCACTCTCTCTATGGAACTCTTTACCTGTACACCTTCAATTGCAAGAGGATGTCTTGCAAGTCTACAAAGTGGTTAAAAAAAGGCAATCTGTCTAAACTTTACCTTGATCCATAAGCACCTCTTCTCCCTTTTTGTCTTCAGCGTACTCCCACATTACAGAGGGAGCTGGTAAGGTGAAATAATAACCTATCTAAGAGGTATCTGGGCAGTTTGAACAGTTGCTGGTAAGGCGAACCCATGTATTTTTTGTGGCATTGTGGCATTTATTGTCACAGGCTGACGGTATACTAGAGAGAAGTGCTGGCAGCCATAAAGAATCATAGGCTTCCCGATACTGGGTGAGATAAACAACAATACTTTGAGTGAGGCTGAAGACCTTGTCTGGTAAAGAGTGTAAGTTAAGTTTTTAACTGCTGACACGTGCTAAGAAGGTTAGGAAACAACAAGGTCAGCGGTGCACTCCACTGGGTATGCTAATATATGAGCGACTATGGCAGTAGGGAGCCTCTTTAATCACCTAACCAAGATGGGGATGTTTTCCTGGCAGTATGGCAGCTGGTATTAGACTGTATTGGAAAAGGCTTCAGGGAAGTGGCATGCCCACCTGGATGGCGTACACCAAAACTCTGACTGTCTACTGTGTAGAGTTAAGGCTGTTGACTCACTTGCTAAAGGAGTCTAGAAGATGTTACATCTTGGTCTTGAGGAGATATACAAATCAACCACCATACAACCGCTTGAGTGGGAGGGGTATTGGAGTTAATATGATTTTCATAGTTCTTATCCAACTTTCTCCCCATTCAATTCAATGTATGGATACTGTTTGGTGAAATTTCTCACACTCTTGTAGCGTGGAAGCTGTATGAATGATTGTATTGCAAATAGTAATAAACAGTTTTAAAAAAAAAAGTGGTTGGCATGTATCATTCACATAGTGATTAACCAGGTGTGTTGTGCTCTGTTCCCTCCTGACCTTATTTGGAACCACTACCTGTGACCGAGACTGGCTTTGTTGGAGTAAATCTGCTTGAAAAAAAAAAAAAAAAAGGCAAATATGCTTCATAGTTGTTCGTGGTGGTGATTTTGGCCATCTTGTAATGTTGTTGTGCATCATTGCTTTTAAAGTTCCAAGTTGACTGCCACAATTATAAACTAGTGACAATACAAGTCCAAATTTGGATTTAGTGCACTTAAGATGAATTGTGAGACATATGAGCAGGCCAGTATCTGGGAACATTTAAAAAAAAAAAATATGGTGGAAAAAAATTAAACGCCCTTTTATTAAAGACACAGCTGAATTTAATGCATCAAAATTACAGTTGATATACACTCTTTTTGAGAGGTTCAGGAGGGATTATTATGGTGCAAATCTTATCCCCCCCACTTCCCCAGGTCAAAGAGGTACCCAATACCAAATTCTTAATATACTGTTATAACCCCTTCTGGGCCCAGGACGTAATGGTTACGTCCTGAGGCACAGTGCTCATGTGCCCAGGACGTAACCATTACGTTCTGGGCACAGAGCCCAGCCCAGAGGGAGCGCTAGCGCTCCCTCTGTGTGGTTCCCCCCCACCTCCCCAAGGCAGGGATGGAAGGGGAAGCCCTTCCCCTTCCACCCACGACCCCCGTGTCGTCAGCGCGCGATCGCACGCTGATTGTCACAAGGCCTCCTCCCAGAGAAATGCAAAGCATTTCTCTTCGGCTCACGTGGAGGAGGCCGGAGAGGCTTCAAAGGGAAGGACATTTTTTTCCTTCCTTTTGAAGTCTCTCTGAGTATTTCAAAAGCCAGATTGTAAAGCAATAGAAATTTTAGAGATGGGGAGCGACCCATTAGGCAAGGGTCGCTCCCCTGGGGGGCAAATTTAGACCATTTCTGCCCCCCCTTAGGGGCAGATCGGCCGATTTTAGGTCAGGCACCAGGGATTTTTTTTTTTTTGCGCCAATGTCACGCAGGAGGAGTGACCCCGTAGGCAAGGGTCGCTCCCCGGGGCGGTTGGGGGGCAAATTTATTTTAGGCCATTTCTGCTCCCCCCCTGGAGCCGGCTGAGCTAGAGGCCAAAATCCGCAGGTAGGCACTTTTCAAAAAAACACCTCTGTTTTCTGTGAAAAAATTTGATGTGTCCACGTTGTGTTGTGGGCTTTTTCCTTTCGTGGGAGCTAGGCCTACCCACACCAGTGAGGTACTATTTTTATCGGGAGACTTGGGGGTAAGCTGGGTGGAAGGAAATTTGTGGCTCCTCTCAGATTCCAGAACTTTCTATCACCGAAATGAGAGGAAAAGGTGTTTTTTTTGGTCAAATTTTGAGGTTTGCAAAGGATTCTGGGTAACAGAACCTGGTCAGAGCCCCCCAAGTCACCCCATCTTGGATTCCCCTAGGTGTCTAGTTTTCAAAAATGCGCTGGTTTGCTAGGTTTCTCCAGGTGCTGACTGAGCTAGAGGCCAAAATCCACAGGTAGGCACTTTGCAAAAAACACCTCTGTTTTCTGTGAAAAAATGTGGTGTCTCCACGTTGTGTTTTGAGTCATCTCCTTTCGTGGGTGCTAGGCCTACCCACGCAAGTGAGGTACCATTTTTATCGGGAGAATTGGGGAACACAGAATAGCAAAACAAGTGTTATTGCCCCTTGTCTTTCTCTACATTTTTTTCCTTCCAAATGTGAGGCAGTGTGTAAAAAAGACGTCTATTTGAGAAATGCCCTGTAATTCACATGCTAGTATGGGCACCCGGAATTCAGAGATGTGAAAATAACCACTGCCTCTCAACACCTTATCTTGTGGCCATTTTGGAAATGCAAAGGTTTTCTTGATACCTATTTTTCACTTTTTATATTTCAGCAAATGAATTGCTGTATACCCGGTATAGAATGAAAACCCATTGCAAGGAGCAGCTCATTTATTGGCTCTGGGTACCTAGAGTCCTTGATGAACCTACAAGCCCTATATATCCCCGCAACCAGAAGAGTCCAGCTGATGTAACGGTATATTGCTTTAAAAAATCTGACATCGCAGGAAAAAGTTAGAGTAAAACATGGAGAAAAATGGCTGTTTTTTTCACCTCAATTTCAATATTGTTTTTATTTAAGCTGTTATTTTCTGTAGGAAACACTTGTAGGATGTACACAAATGACCCCTTGCTGAATTCAGAATTTTGTCTACTTTCCAGAAATGTTTAGCTTTCTGGGATCCAGCATTGGTTTCTCACCCATTTTGGTCACTAACTGGAAGGAGGCTGAAAGCACAAAAAATAGTAAAAATGGGGTATGTCCCAGTAAAATGTCAAAATTGTATTGAAAAATTGGGTTTTCCAATTCATGTCTGCCTGTTCCTGAAACCTGGGAAGATGGTGATCTTGCCACCGCAAACCCTTTGTTGATGCCATTTTCAGGGAAAAAACCACGAGCTGCCTTCTGCAGCCCTTTTCCCCCATTTAAAAAATAAAAATAAAAAATTTCACTGTATTTTGTCTAATTTCTTGATCTCCTTCTGGGGAACCCACAAAGTCTGGGTACCTCTAGAATCCCTAGGATGTTGGAAAAAAAAGGACGCAAATTTGGCGTTGGTAGCTTATGTGGACAAAATGTTATGAGGGCCTAAGCGTGAACTGCCCCAAATAGCCAAAAAAAGGCTTGGCACAGGAGGGGGAAAAGGCCTGGCAGCGAAGGGGATAATCTGTGAGATTCCATGTAACAAAATGCCTGTCTATATTCTTTAACACAGTGTAATAACAATCCACCCTTTAAGGCCTATTGGTTTTAACATATGTTTTCACTATAAGTAGTTCTTTACTACTGCTTTTGTCTTAACTTTTCATAATAAACATTCAAACCTATGGCATCTGACGCAACTTTTCTCATTGAACCAATCAGGCCTGTAGTCTTCATCATTACCTTATCACCAAAACCAACTTAACATTAACATAATTACATTGTCACCATAACCATTGACCATCACCAGAGCAGTAAAAGTAACCTGTGCTTTCTGCCCAATCAAAATCCTGTAGGATGAGAGGTCAACACATGGGTGTAGCCAAAGCCTCTCTCTGTCAATATATCTTCTTAAAGCTCTTTCTCTTGTTCACAAAGTTTAACTCCGGCTGCAGTTTAAAGCCAGGCCTCAAAAGTAGTGGAGCCGTGACTGGTCAAAGGGGTATGATAGACCGGTACTTTGGTGGAAGGGTGAGAACATTGGTTTCCCCCACAATTTGTAGTCTTTGGCGGAAACAGATGAGTTTATATACCATTTACTGGTGGAAACATAGAGTACCATTGTAAAACAAAGCGATCTGCTTTAATTACAAAAACAAATGCACAGGAACTATGAACGTGGTTGTAAAAAACATGTGTGAAACTATAGCAACAAAAATAAATGAGAAGAATGCCCCTATCTGTCTTTGCCCTGTGTCATGCCTCTTAATTAGTACATAATTTACTGTAACTTAGGTCTACTCAGACAAGCCTCAACTCTTTCACTTATTTTGCAGTAATATTATTTGTTAATGTGGAGAATTGCACTCTGTGGCTGACAGTTTGTATATTGTTGACTGACGCATTGAGAATTATTTTCCCTAGATCACCACCTTTGGCCTGCATTAACCATCTCCTAACTTTGTGCTTTTGAGTAGTAGTGGCAAATTCTTCTTCACCACTAATCCTGTGTTGTAGTGCATCATTTTTTAAACAAGTCTGAATACTCAAATGATTTGTTTAGAAATACTTTATACCAACCCCTAGCCCCAAACATGGGCGTGAACTTGACTTTCTTAATTGCAAAGGAGCAATCACAATTTCCAAAGTTTCTTAGCCCTTCCGTAATGTGGCCTCTACTTTTTGTATGGTGTGAAAGATAAAGCTATTTTATTGAAAGCCCTGGTGGTAAAAGAAAATCTCTTGAGAGATTACATTTCTGTTCTAAGGAAGAAAATGGAAACATTGTAATGCACTCACATATTCATAGCATGAAGGCTAAGTGTTTTATTTGAGCTTCTTTAATGCATCTCTTGAGAATTGATCTTGTATCGCAAAGTTTAAATTGGATGTGTGTGATGTGAATGAAAATTTAAAAGGAATAATTTCTAGTGTGACCTTTTCCTCAATTTCCTGAAATTTGTAAAAATTAATGATATTCACTTGGTTATCACACCCAAGCTGGTGAATGACCTTTGACACACCAAAATTGTTCCAACTAGTCCTCTTTTCTCATCGTTTAGATCCTTTTTAGGTTGCAGCCTACCCAACAACGCAGCTGTCTGTTTTGCTAAAGACATCTCGAGGATATTGCGAAAGCTGACCTAGGAATGCATTCTGCCTGTTGCTTGCTATTGGCTTTGTGGTTTGTAACTCACATTTACTTGCTTTCCATTTGCTGGCTTTATTTGTTTTAGGCGGTCAAGCTTGAGTTCGTACCTTTCTCTGTAAAACCTTATTTACAGCATCCTTCCCAGTGCTCCCTTTCTGAAAACAGACCTGTAAATCTTGTTCTTGTCACATTTGCTTTGCATTTAAAGAACAAGGTTAAAGGTCAGGTGCTTTCTTCCAAGGACGTTTGTTTACTTTTTTCCTCTGACTTTAAAGTGAGAGGATTTTCATGACAATCGTGCTGGATACTGGGGTTAGGAAAGAGGTTTTTTTCTAGCACACAACATTTAAATAAACTGAAGTATTTCAGAATATATCAACATAAGGAACACAACGAAGCACATTTGCATTGTTCTATCTGAAGTGTGTTTGAAACAAATACTCTAATATGATCAAAACATTCATTACACTAGGTGGTGTAATGAACCCACATTTTTGTGGGCACTGTATAGTTTTATTACATAAACAGTATGTCGGTGCAAATGTAATCGTCGTTTAAATTGAAAATTTGTTGTCTGGAATGGCACTGTGCTACCACACCATGAATACTCCACTCTACACCACTCCACTCTACTCTTCACCACTCCACTTTACACCACTTCTCTGCATGCAGCACCACTTCACTGTATGCCACTTACTGCTACGTCTCGTCTCTACCCTGTACCATTCTTCTCTATGCCAATGCACTCTTTGCCATTCTACTCTACACCACTTTAGGCCATACCAGTCTACTCTACACAACTCCACTCTATGCCACTCTGCAACACTGCACTCTATGCCACTGCACTCTGTGCCAGTACACTCCACGTCAATGCACTTCACTCTGCTACACTCAACTCTATGCCCCCTGTGCGCTACGTAAATCCACTGTACACCACTCTAATTTACATTGCACCACTGCACTCTATGCCACTGCACTCTACACCACTTCACTCTACACCACTTTACTCTGCCTTTACACTCGATTGCACTCAACGCAAGGGCACTCAATGCTGCACCACTCCACTCTACACCACTTCACTCTATTCTGAAACAATCTTTTCTACTCCACTTCATATTTGCCACTCTACCCCACACCACTCTACTCTGCATCAATTTACTCTACGCCAGTGCTCTCTACACCATTCTATATCACGTCGAGGGCATCTCTGTTAAAGAGTCACCCACTTAGGGTTTTCCAAGTGTCCATGTCCTCACCCACCTTGTCATTCGGACTGGCTAGTTTAATATGTATTTCTTCTGCTAGCGCCCATTCCTTCTCATTCCCCAACCATCATGCCATTTGTGGCCGGCTCATGCCCATCCATGAGTTGGCAGTTCGGTGTTTTTGCGAGCACTAGTGCAAATTGCAGGAGTTGTTATGCCATTTGTTTTGCCGTTTGGGGCCCTGACATTCCTCAAGAGGCAACTGGCTGGTGTTACCCGAATCGGGATGCCCACTGTTCGATTTATTCATGCACTCTTTTTCCCAGTTGCTCTGTACTTCTCTGCATTCCCATGCCAAATGTAGAAAACCTGTGTCTTCCTTCCAGCACTTTGGGCAGCTATCAGGACATGTGGCAGATAATTTGCAGAGGTCCCTTGGGGTTAGGTACCTCTGCTGAAGGAAATTAAAATGCACCAGTTTAAAGTACACATTGCAGGGTAGGGTATGTGTGAGGGAATTAATGTGGTTTACATCTCCCAACTGCTCCTCCAGATCTTTCTCCCATGATGTTCTACAGCAGGTTGTTTGTGCTTCTCTATCCACCTTCGTGGGTTTGTATAGTAAAATGATTAGGTGATGACCCGACCTGCAGGACAAAAGGATCCCCAGCGTGTGTGCCATGTTCAGAGCATCAGGAAAGGTGGGCTACGCATTTCTCGCACTGTTAGACAGACCCGCATGGTGCAGGAAATGACCGTGTCCCAGCTCAAAAGTGGCGCATGCCTCCTCAAATGAAAATGATTTGTCCCCAGGATATATGTCTCCTAGCGTGTCACATCCTCCCTATACCCATTCCCAGAAAGAGACACTGTCCATGAGTTGACTGACTTGTTTTACTATCCAGATCGGAAGATCCCTTTGAAATGGGGGCCCTCTTCAGGACTTTTTGTACAAAGCTTTGCCAGACAGGCGCCGTGAAACGTGCCAGTTAGGGAACTGTAGAGGGGTTCCTACCCCTTCCATGAGGATTTTGGGCAATCGACCTGTTCGGGCCCTACCCGCCAGTAGGCTCATCTCCAAATTATCCTCAGGTGCCGGTCAGCTTGCTGCATGTTGCAACTACGTGGCATAGTGGTGTAATTCACGGCTCGGGCCTGCAGACCCCCATCAAGAGAGCCATTCTACACCTTCTGCTCCCCCATACACACAGGAGTCGGACCAACATGGTGTTCAGTTGCTTGAAGACCCTAACTGGTAGTGGGCACAATGAGTTTTGTAGTGTGTATAGGCGCCTAGAGAGCATCACCATCTTTGAGATGGCTAGGCACCCCATCTACAACAGGCAGGGTATTCCAAAAGGCTATGAATGAACCAAGACTTATAAGAATCCTTTCTATGTTTAAGCTCAGTTGTCTGTCTGTCTGAGTGTGTCACCCTGATGCCCAGATATCTGAAATTGTCTAACTCCCATCAGAGGCCCAGATTCGGCAGGTCCTCCACCGATGCTTTCGCCAGGGAAGCAAGTGGAAATATTAGGGATTTGCCCCTGTTGAGTTGGAGGCCAGAAATGCCCTCTAATGTCTCCTACAGCTGGGGCACTGCGGGCAGAGGGGAGGATAAATAAAACTTGGTGTCATCGGCATACAATGAGATGATGTGTTGCGTGTCCCCTACCTGGATGCCCTAGTGCCGCAATTCCTCATGGACCCAAATGGCTGAGGGCTCAAAAGCCAGGGCAAATAATAATGGTGATAAAGGGCATCCCTGCCTCGTTCCAGAGTCCACTTTTCCGATCTAATGCGCCTGTCCTGACTCTTGCGCATGGGTTTGTGTAGAGGAGATGAACCCATTAACAGTATTGGTTCCGCATTCCATGACCCTTAGGACCTCAAGAATGCACCGTCAGTCTACACTATTAAAAGCATTTTCGATGTTTATCGAGGCCAGAGCTATCTCATCCTCTAAGTCTCTGAAACCTCATACATAATGTGTGCAAGCCTTCTGAGGTTCATGCCGGTGTTGCGCTCAGGGCTGAAGCCACACTGGTTTTCATGCACCAGCTGTGGCATGTAAGGGATCAAATGTGAAGCCAGTATTTTCATGTCTGCATTCATGATGGTTATGGGTCTATATGGATAGAAATCATCCTGGGTGCCTCCGGGTTTTAGTAGCATGCAGATTTCTCCCTCACTCACGAAGGGTGGCAATAATTACCTGTCCTGAGCTTCAAAAAGACCTTGAGTAATTTTTGGCTCAGTGCGGGGGAGTATGCTTGATAGAACTCTGGGGGAGGAACCATCACTCCTCGGAGCTTTAGAACACTGGAGCGCCATTAAGGCCATATGTATGTCTTCAAGGCTTCCTGGGGTTTCCAACGCCTCAGCCCCTGTGGGGGGGAGCGGCTTTGGGATATCCAACCTATCTAGGAAGGAGATTTATTCGGAACTCTTTGGTCCGCTGTGTATTTCCAAGCAGTGTCTTCCCTTGTTGTAACTCTCTGACCTTCTGGTGACCATAAGTGCAGTACCTGTGTTAGGGCCATTTCCCTTCGAAGTATCCAGGCTAGTAGGTTACCGCGTTTGTCCCCTTCACAATGAAGCCTCTGTCTATAGCGGTATGGGGTATATTTGTCAAGACAAAATGTCTATGGATCTGCGTTTTATTTGCTGTTTCTTATGTTGTGATTCCTGATGTGTATGTGCAGTAGTCTGGATACATCAAGGTCAGCTTCTTCCCGCTATAATTCAGTTTACAACTGTCTGCGTACCCCATATGTAAGGCCCAAACATACTCCCCTGACCACTACCTTTAAGGCTTCCCGTTCCGTGGCCCATATATTGTGTGGATCTCCAATTATTCTCCAGGTATTCTGTGACTGCACCAAACAGGGCCTCCCTCCCTCTGGGTCCTCCAAGATGTCTGGTGGTAGCCGCCCCAACCTAGGACCATGCTGGGCCCTCCTCCATGAGAAATGACAAGTGACTGGGGAATGATCAGAAAGCAGTTTTGCCAGGTGAGTTATCTTCATATTCTCATGGTGTGGTGTCCCTCATACCAGGATTCGGTCTAGGCGGCTATGTGTATTATGGGTGGGAGAGTGGAAGGTAAATACTACCTGCTCAGGATGGTGAAGTCTCCATACGTCAGTGAGGTCTAAGTTGTGCATCACTTCCTGCAATGCTGTTCACATGGGGTTTTGTGCCTGTCCTCAGCGGCGATCTATCCAGGGCGGGATCCAGTATACAATTGAAGTCGTCAAGCCAGAATACTGGGGGACTTGTCTTGTACCAGTATATCCTGTATAGTGTGGAGAACCCCGGGTCATTGTTTGGGGCGTAGGTATTGATTATAGTGATCGGAGTGCCATTGAAAGTGCTCTTCAACAAGACATACCTCCCACCCAAGTCCTCATCTGAATAAGAAAGGGAGAAAGGGACCTCTGGTGCTACCCAGGTTAGTGTTCCCCTGGCATAAGAGGAATAGTAGGAATGATTAAGTTGGCCCGCCATTTTTTGCCATGAGTTGGGCTGCCTTTTTGTTAAGGTGCGTCTCCTGCAGGCACTCTATATGTATTTTGTGCCGCTTCAGGAATGACAGGACCCTGTAACGCTTTTTATATGTCCCCAAGCCCCTCATATTCCACGTCATAAGGCTTATGTTCACTCCAGCCATTTCTTGGAACAATCATAGGTAAGTACACGCCCAGCCTTGATGCCCTGAAATCTGAAATGTGCCTTTTGTAGAAACAACAAAACCCGGAAAACATTCCGTACTCCCTTACCCCCCCTCCCATGGACAGATCTAGACAAAACCTTGTCTAATAGGTGTCCCTCTTATATGTGCACCAGGATTTGCACCACCTCCCAGCCCACCCAACAGGGCCTGGCAAACTTCTGTAACAAACATCCCTCCCGGCTGGCCAGGGCCTACACCTGAATTGTTCCCCATGACCTTATGTCTAAGTTTATTTGTGTCAGCCCGGTGGTCCTTCAAGACCCCTGTGTCTCTGTTTGCCAAGAGCTCTCCCCTGTATGAGAGTCACAAAGGCCTCCGGTTATCTTACCATAACAGTTATGATTCCTTCCATAACAAGAGTGGCGGACAACAGTCCCTTTTCCCATTTGAGGTATGGCTCCCTAATCCCCCCAACCCCTGTCTAGGGACCATCATTTCAGAGATTAGTCCTCATTCCGGTATTCTGTTGTTGAAGTTATCAGCACCAGTTCTAGCATCGCCAATGAGGAGGGGTCTGCCGCCCCCCGGAGGGGGGGAATCGAGGGGGGAGGTTTCCTCAGTATGGTGGGTCTCATCTGTTCCCCCTCCCTCCGAGGTAAGGGTCCCATCTAGTTGCTTAGTTCCCTCTTCTGCTATTGTCACTCTGCGGGTGCCCGGGGGGTGGGAGAGTTTGGAGTTATCCCCTGTTACCTCCCGTTGTGTGTTGTCTCCTCGTGATCCGGACCCTGGGGGGTGACCCCTCCCACGGCCTGCGGGTGTTCCGTGAGGGACCCCCGCAGCTCCAGCCCCTCCCACTCCTCATCTGGGTTGTCAAAAAAGTGTGCTCTTTCTTGGAAGATGACTTTTAGCTTGGCTGGGTATAGTAGTACCATGTAAATTACTGGGTATGTGTAACTGGTCTTATGTGAATCTAAAGAACCAAAATTGATGATTACCTTTAGAAAGTGGCTATTGACATAAAGCTCTAGAATTTGAAGCTGTTTGGACTATAAATTTGGAAGAAAATGTAAGGCTCTATGATTGATTTTCGGTTTGCTGAGTAAGTTATGCTTGATAGCAATTGTTTTCACGCCTTGACGAGGTCTCTGGGAAGGGACGAAACACATGTCTACTGAATTCTTGATCTGACCAAGAACATCACTACATAATAGATCTTTCACATCTTAATAACAACAACTGCTTATTCTGAGGATGAACTCTAAATTGATTCGAGATAGTGTTTGTAATTAGATCTTTGTTGGTTGATAAATTATCTTGTAAAATAAATTAAAATCTGTTCCTCTGATCTAATTTTTGTGTATAGTTATTGGTACTGAGATTGATCATATTGCCACATGTTCGTGGACAATTATTCATGACATGTCTGAATAGAATTGAGAGTTCTTGCAGAACGGCTGGACTGTACCCATGGGAAACAGGGTCAGGACTGATTTGCATATGGCTGGGTCCAAACTGGGGTGGCCTGGTGAGCAAAAGAACAATGGACTAAACTCAGATCTGTGACTTGGACTAACTGTTTTAAAAGTTTCAGCACTTCGTCCATCATCCTTTGGGTTGCTAGAAAATGTGCTGTAACGACAGATGCCTGTTAGACTGGGTGAGGTGCTACATTGACATAAAAGTACGGTGGCAGCAGTGTCACTATTGCATTTGCATCTCGACTGCTGAAAGAACCCAAATGTATATGTAGCACCATTGAGAAAGAAGCTTTGGCAGTGCATTGGGCGTTTAAAAAAAATAATCTGTCACTCTTCTGGTGCAAAGTGTTTATGGTGCAAAACCCTGAAAGAGATGCAAAGGGGGGGAGCAAATAGGAAAATGTAGGATGACAAGGATAGGTAATGTTCAATGTACTGCTGTTGGCTAAGAGACAGCTTAAAGAGGAGAGGGAATGGAAGCAAAATAACAAGATAGTGATCTGTGCAAGATAAGGTCGAGGAGTGAGGAAAGATGACCCCTGGGGTAAGAAATTTAAGAGAATAAAATCTGGAATTTGAGGAATGGAATAATTTTTCTGGGAGATTGGGTAGAGAAGATTATTAGTGGCTGGGGGCTGATGTGGAGAGTGCTGTCCGGACATTGCCAGCCATGCAACAACAGTGATAAGAGCATGAAGACAAGAGGCCTGGCTAGCACCAGACTGAGGCTACCAAGTCTGCTATTGGAAAAGGTAGGGCTAGATATTATGGGACATTTTCGTGGTAACATCTTTATACTATTTTAGGTCTTGGTGGTACAATATAGTTTTTCTAAGTGGCCAGAGTGTGGGATTGTAAACAAAATGACTATAATATGGATGAAAACATTATAGGTTTAAGCATTCTAAAGGAAAGGATATATGAGAATGTCAACTGCAAATTATTTCAAAGGAATAAGAGTACATGAAGATGAATGGAGGGCAAAGATTCAAAATTGTGCAACTCGGAGACCTATTACTTGGTGTAGAGCCTCATGAGACATTGAGAGAGGATATCTGATAGAGACTTCTAGCTGCGGATTCCTTACCTTTGAATTTTCCGCAGGAGTCAGATGGGATCTGGAAGATTTTTCTTGAGCAGTATCCCTGCACACCGGTAGGTGGCGTCATTCGACCCTGCATCTGTCATCGGCATCGTTTGTGCTGGAAAGGACGTTGCGGTACCTAAATAGGTGCCACCTTCAGTTCTTGTCTTTCCACGTCAGCCAGCAGTGATCCAAGAGAAGAGCTACCTCAGTCATTTTTTGACTGGACTTTTTTTGACTTTTTGTCGACCATTTGTGAGATTTACCTCCTGGTGTGTCAAGGATGCCATCATGCAAGATGGGTTTTAAGCCCTGCGGAGCCTGTCACCGGCTGATGTCAGTGACAGATCTGCACCTCACCTGTCTGTGGTGTTTGGAGCCCCACCAAAGTAGTGCTCCAGTTACCAGGCCATGCATCCAGAGGCTTTGAGGGAACAGTTCCTAAAGCTGATGGTGGCCCGGCATGCAACTCTGCACACGTTGAGGTCCCGGTCGTAGAGCCCAAAGTTATTTTTGTCCCATTCCAGCTCCTCCGGACGATCGGGTAAGTCAAGGCACAAGAAGAAGAGCAAGCATTCAAACCGATCTTTGACTTCTCCTCGTCCATCAGCCGACGAGAGGAGGCAGGGTCTGCATAATAGGCATCGTTCCTTGGAGCCTGGGCTGAATCTGCACCTTCCCTATTTTCTGGTAGCTGGAGTGACCCCTGCCCATCCCGATGTAGATGCTCCTGGCGCCGTCATCCTCTACTCTGGCACGGAGCTGAATGGATGTCACCCAACACTGACGCTAGTAGGAGCCTTGTCTCCTATATCAGAGCCCAAGCCCTTTTCTGTTGGGTTAGGCCATGGGGAAGACTGGGAGGGGTCGACAATACCAGCCCTATGACAAAGAAATGGACTGGCATGAGGGTTTGGGAGAAGCCAGTGGACTGGACACCTCTCCAGAAACTGGTATGCTTTCTCCCCCCCCCACCAAGGCTACACAGTGTTGATGAGGAGGGCAGCTGAGATCCTAGACGTTCAGCAACCCTTGGTGGCAGTCAAGACCAACCTCTTGAAAGAGGTTCTGCAAGCGGGACTTTCCACATCTGAACCCCCTACTACTGTTCAATGATTTCTTCATAGACATCCTTTTGGGTACCTGGTCCAAACCCAGCACAGGGGCTCCTTGAAATGGACTGATTACCCGCCGCCATCGCCCTGCATCAGGGGACCAACCTTCATCACTCAATACCCTTCCGTAGAGAGCTTAGTGGTCCGAGCCTTAACTTCCCATGGTGCTTTCTCTACCGCTTCCCAGGGTAGGGAATCCAAGAGACTGGACTAATTTGAGAAGATCTTTTCTTCCACCAGCCTGGTATTGCGGTCCATAAACATCTCATACCATTTGAGCCGTTATTCCCACACACTGTGGGACACAGTTGCACAAGTGCTGCCTCAGGTTCCAGAGGAGGCCCAGACCATATTCTCTTAGGCTGTTGCCAATGGGAGAGATGCAGCAAAGTTCACAATCTGTTACAAACTTTACACTACCGACTTGCTAGGCAGAGAGTTTTTCACAACAGTGGCCCAGAGGCGCCACACCTGGCTGAGGACGTCTGGCTTTTCAGGGGATGTTCAAGCTTCTCTTACAGGCATGCCCTTTGATGGCCCCTGACTGGAGACGAGGCAGATTCGGCGCTCAAACTCTTCAAGGACTCTCAGGCTACAGCCAGGTCCTTGGGCCTTGCGGCAAACCCCATTTCCACCCTTCTTCCTCCCCATCTGCCTTTTGCTCCTTTCGTAGCTACAGAAGGGGTTTCCAGCCACACCAGTTCTCGCCCAGCCATCGTGCAACTCATGCTTCCCATTATCTGCATGGACAAGGGCCTGGCACCCACCGACCTTGTGGGTCAGGTGGTCAGTCCACTGCCCCCCTCATCTGCAGCAGTCTCTAGACCCTCCTAGTCTGCTTCTTTGCCACCCCAGACACCCTGTTGGCATCAGGATTCACCATTGCCTGCCCCACTGGCACTCCATAACATCGGACAGTTGGGATGTGCAGATTGTCCAAGGGAGCAACTCCCTTCCCTTCGAGACTGTTCATCCCTCCATGCCACCATCTCACAACAGGATGACAGAGGATCACCTGTCCCTTCTCTGTGAGGAATTTGCGGCTCTCTTGGCCAAGGAAGCCATAAAGAGGGTTATGTTGTCTGAAGTAGGCTGTGGTTGTTGTTCCCACTACTTTCTGGTTCCCAAAAAGGACGAAGGTCTTCTCCGTATTTTAGATCTACAAGCCCTAAATCTCTTCTTGAAGGAGGAGAAATTCAGAATGATCATGTTGGCTCAGGTCTTGTCTGCCTTGGACCCAGGAGAGGGGATGGTAGTGTTGGACATGCAGGATGCTTATTTCCAATTCCCCGTCCTGCCTGCCCACAGACGTTACATGCAGCTTATGATAGGCCACGAACACTTTCAGTTCACCATGCTTCCCTTTGGCCTTACCAGTGCCCCTCGGGTGTTCACCAGGGTGATGGCAGTGGTTGGAGCTCATCTGCAGAGATCAGGGGTTCCAGTCTTCCTCCATCTCGACAGCTGGCTTTTGAAGGCGGACTCACCCCAGGCTGTCGTTTCGCACCTCCAGACTACATTGAACCTCCTGCAATCGATGGGGTTCACTATAAATGTGTCAAAGTCAGACCAAACTCCCTCTCAGATGTTCCTTGTCGTCAGCGGTGTTCTGGACACAGTGCAGTTTGCACTGAATGGTGAGCCCAAGGATATTCGGGCTAGGATTCCGATGGTTCAGCCTATATCCTGGATTCCAGTAAAACTGACTCTGAGGCTGTTGAAAATCATAGCCTCCTGCATCCTGCTGGTAACACATACCCATACAATGGGACCTGAAGTTTCAGAGAGCGCAGCATGAGGGGAATCTGTCCAACATGGTCCAGATATCAGGGGGAACTGCAAAAGATTGCAGTAGTGGTGAACAAGACATTATAGGGTCAGAGGCTGGTCCCTCTCCCTTCCCCAACCAGATCTGACAGTAGTGACAGATGTGTCACTCATGGGTTGGGGAGGCTATCTGGGAGAGATGGAAATCAGAGGTCTCTGGTGGAATCTGGACTCCACATCAACCTGCTGAAGCTCTGACTGATCTGAATAGCATTGAAAGTCTTACTACCCTCCATCAAGGGAAGGCTTTCGCAGGTGTTCACAGACAACATCACCACCATGTGATATTGCAACAAAGAGGGTGGGGTGGGGTTATGGACACCTTGTCAAGAGGCTCTGCACCTCTGGACAGGGTGGGATAGCAGGGAAAATCCCTGGTGGTTCAATGCCTGCCGGGCTCTGGCAAACTCAGCCGAGTTTCACGAATGATGTCTCCACTCAGTGGTGGCACCGGGTCTCTTTCAGCAGTGGGGAGAGCCTTGGTTAGATCTGTCCACCTCCGTTGAATGTGCAATTTCAGCAGTTTTGTGTGCTGGAGTTTCCAAGGCAGCTCTCGCTTGGTGATGTTTTTCATCTCAAGTGGAACTCAGGCCTTCTCCACGCCTTTCCGCCCATACCACTCCTGCCCAGAGTCCTCAAGAAGATCAGGAACGACGAGCCCGAGTCATCCTTGTGGCTCTGGACTGGGCACGGAGAGTCCAGTATCCTAAGCTACTGAACGTGGCAATCAATCCTCCGATCAGGCTGTCCCTTCAGGAAGATCTTCGGTCTCAGCAGCAGGGATGGTTCTTCACTTGATCCTATCCACTGTCTGCTTTCTTACATGGAGATTGAGTGGTGGCGGTTGCCAGCTTCTGACCTTCCTCCCGAAGTTTGTAACGTCACCTTGGCAGCAAGGTGTCCCTCCACCAAAATGGTATACGCCTGCTGTTGGAAGAAATTTGTGGCCTGGTGGCCAGAAAAGTCTGATCCCCTTTCTTTCCCTCTTTCTGTTGTTTTACTTTTCATTATTTCCTTTGCCCACCAGAGCTCTGCCTTGGCTATTTATTTGCCATTTCTGCCTTTTTGCATTTGCCTCATCAATCGTCTTTATTTCCCCTATTGTACATAGGTTCCTAAAAGGTATTACTCATCTCTTTCCTCCTTCCCATTCATTATGCCCCAGTGCGACCTTTATTTGGTTCTAACCTTTTTGATGTGTTCTCCTGTTGAGCCTCTCCACAATTGTCCCCTCAGGCTTCTCACATTGAAAACAGGCTTGCTTGTTGCAATTACATA
The DNA here is from genome assembly GCF_031143425.1 of Pleurodeles waltl. Lineage (NCBI taxonomy): Eukaryota > Metazoa > Chordata > Amphibia > Caudata > Salamandridae > Pleurodeles > Pleurodeles waltl. Next base: position 676,662,846 of record NC_090450.1, on the reverse strand, counting down.
TGCCTGTCGAGTGAGTGAGCTGCAGGTCTTATCATTTAAGCTGCATTACCTCTGGTGCTTCGCACAAGCGCGTCTTTCCTGCCAAAAGTGGTCATCCTCTTTCATGTAGGTCAATCAGTCACCCTGTCTACATTTTACGCACGCCCACATCCTTCAAAGGAAGAGGAGAGACTCCACTGCCTGTACCCAAAAAGAACATTGGTATTCTATCTTGATCGTACCCCTGATTTTTGGGTAGAAGACCAACTCTTTATGGGGTATGTGGGTGCGAAGAAAGGCCGAGCGGTGCAGAAGCAAACCATCTCTCGTTCAAAATCTGCTACGCACTGGCCAAAAAGCAACCTCCTGAAGGCTTGCAAGCTCATTCCACCAGAGCTAAAGCTGCGACCACTGCTTTAGCACGCAGAGTTCTGACGATGGATATCAACCAGGCTGTAATGTGGGCCTCTCTGCACACGTTTACTAAACATTACTGCCTAGAAAATCAAGTCTATAGGGATGGACACTGCTTGTTCAGTCCTGCAGGACTTTCTTGTTTGAAACTGGTTTGCATACCCATCCCAGTTTGACTCACCAGTGGTCAGTGTTCTTCATGGCTCTGCACTTCTGGCATGGAAAGTTGTAAAAAGAGACTGACGTTGGCACACCTAGCTGTCCCATTTATAGGTACTGCCATATCATTTCCGGCACGGACGACGTGGAGGATGGATGCTGAGGTACTCAACGTCATCTTCCGGTGTGCCCGGGTACTGCTCACAAAAAATCTTCTGGCTTCAGTCTGATACCTGGGAAGAATTCAAAGGTAAGGAGTCTGCTGCTAAATAGTCTTTACCAGATAAGGCTTTACCAAAGGTAAGTAACTTGTTCTTTGAAACATTTGGCACAATGTGGCACTACTGGATTGATTCTTCTTTAACTATTCAGAGTCAGGAACAAAAACGTAACATTTTTGTCCAATACGGTTTGTTAAAGCAAAAAAAGGTTATGTGTGGATAACAAGAGGGAGGTAGAAAGCCCACAAAACTAAATCCAGAGTGGGCCATAGCACTGCGCCAAAGGAAATCAGCAAAGAAGTTAGAGAAATTATTAGCATCTGTGAACAAGGGGGAAGAGTATGTCTTCGGATCCAATTCAAGTGAAAGAAATGATGTTCAGGCGTTTAAGATCACTGGATGACAATGTGTGTACTCTAGCAGTGGTAGTTGTGGTTTTGCAGAAAAAAAGGTTTTTGAAAATGAGTGGAGATGAATACATGAAATTGTCCTTTGAATGGCTATGGTTCAGTCCCTCTTCTGCGTGGAGTGTTTTTTTGTTTTGTTTTCACAAATGGTGAAATGTATAGATAAGCTCACAGTTGAAGCAACCTCTTCAGAAGCTGTGGGTGTGTGGCGCTCCTTTCTGCTGTTAGCTAATACACAGCGTATTATGTCTTCACATAGAAAAATGTGCCACTTGACCAAAAAGGCAAAAGGTACATTGTTGTGTTTTATTTAAACGTTCGGTGCTCTTTTTGATATATAAACATTATTTATTGATTTTCAGGAAACAACAACACATCTCGGGTGTTAATGGAAGAACACTCGTAGAGTCATTTAATTCACGCTTGTGATGAGCAGCTATGAAATCCCAGAAATCGCAGATATACTCATTTACATTATGTTTCAGCGTGTACCCAATGTTAAATAGTTCACAAGGGACCCCCTGAAGTTCAGTGTTGTTAATGTTTTCGGTTCTGTCACGTGCCGAGGTGACTTTCATTTAGATAACCCCGCTGTAGAATGCTCAGAGCCTTCTGTAATCCCTAAACCCTGCAAGCATTCCTAGGCATTAGTTGCCTGAATAAATCAGATGCGGTTTGACCACAGTCTTTGAGGGCCAAAAAAGGATAACGAAAGAAGGGATGCGAAGAAGCAGAAAAGTACAAAAAATACAGTCGGAGCTCCCGGGGCACCACCTGTAGCATGTGCTGCACTTAAACTTGGGGCGCTTCGCAATGGTTTTAAACGCCCTCTAACTAAATTGCGCCAACTTCTAGGCCGAGGATGTGCTTGGAAAGAGGGGATGCAGGTCGTTGTTTTTCCGTTCTCTGTGTTTTCAGAAACTGCTGCGTCTCAGTTTTTCTGTTAAATAACTTTTTTTGTTTTCCAGGAAGTGGTAATGTTAACCCCTTAGGCTGTTCACTCGTTTTGTTTCATAATTTCTAAAACTGCTTGTTTCATGCGTAAAACTTAAGGGTTCGCTCTCTTACTCACGTCATGCATAGAACAAGCATTGGCAATGTGAATTGTTTTATGTGTAGTGCAAAATTTTATTCCTAGCTTCGCAAAACAATAAAGGTGTGATAACATGGACACTATAAGTGCAATCTTACTTAACACAAATCATTTCAGGACAGTTTGTAGTAGCAAAAGGAATATGACAGTTCTCTTGCACATACAAGATAGATAGCACATACCCCTCTTAATATAACAAGTAAACCTTGGGCAGAAACAGCCTGGAGGAAAGATACAGCACAGGTTTTTACTGTCACGTCGGGTACAAACTGGACAGCAGCAGTGCAAGAGTTACTTCCTCACAGAAGAGGGACAGAATGGCAGTAGCAAAGAAAGCTTCCCTCTCACAGAAGGCAATATGTGAAATCTTCCATGTGCCACAGAACAGCTCGAAGAGGGCAGAGTAGTATTAGCTTACATCTCTCAAAGAACATAAACAGTTAAGGCATGAATGACATTTAGGTTACATTCAGATCTCTTGTCCAATGATAAAGTCAACGAGATGAATGTATAGGTGGATGAGTTAGTGAATATGCGAGTTGGGACATCATTCATTCTTAGGCGATATTCCAAGTCACCATCTGGAAAATCCTACTGCTGTCAGGTGGAGTTCTGCAGTTTGTGTAGATTCTTTGGTGTTAAATGTTTTGAGACGTAGCCATCATCGAGCAGGTTATTGTTATTTGGAGCAGCCTCGCCAATTTAACTATATTGTAGACGGGCAGACTGGTACCATCGTCTTTGAAAAGGTTTTGAATGTTCATGCACCAAGCGTTGTGCAGGTCCATGCTCGGTGTTGCACCTGTTCAAAATAGTGAAGGCTGTCAGTGATGAAAGCTTTAAAGAACAGAATGGCCACATTTTGATCCAGTAACATTCAATTTCTTCTTCTGTTTAAGTTTTTTTTTTTTTAAAGTATTAAAACATTCCCCATGTTAATCTATACACCTCACGGTCCAAACACCTCCAAAAGCCATCCCCCACACCCCCTCATCCCAATCGCCATCCGAGGCTCGATCTACTGAGCGATTGAGGGAATTAAGGGGAAAACAAAGAACGTAGGAATGCAGTTATTTGATGAACACATGATATTTTGCTTCACTCACTGCATGCTTTTTTTCATTTGAGGGCAAGTTCTGTTCCCCAGGCCTTTCTGCCCCTACATTTGCCTGTCTGCAACAAGTAACAAAACGCTATGATTTTCCAGACTACATGGCTAAATACAAATACAATGTAAACTGTCACACTACACTAATGCTACATAGCTTCTGCACATTAGAGCACTGCAGCCTTGACAGAACTCCAGTACAGAAATGCAACAATAGAGCTATTATGCTGCAGCGTTACAACATTACTGCTGCAAAAAAGAATACTTTATATACACCAGTACATCAGAAATAAAAACATGGCAATGCCCCACAACTGTAACGATTTCTTTGGGCGTCACCACTAACATTCCAGTATTCCATCTTGGATATGGAAGCTATATCACAGCATATAGGGCACTGCAATAATACAGCTCTGCTACTAAAGCTCTGTAACACTTAATGAAAACTGTAGGAATTTGGGGGTTATTTGAGGGTAGTGTGAACCCACCACAAGTAACTGCAACCCTTGTTAGGGTGAGCCCTTAAAGTCACCAAATTAACAGGAGATCAACCCACTGGTAGTTATGGCACAGAGTAGATAGGCTTAACTTAGAGGTAGCCTGTAAAATATTTACACAGTACCAAAACAGTAATACATTCAAAACATATCACAAGACAAATCCCAAACCAAGGTAGGTAATATAGTAAAATGTAATAAATAAAATTACACCAAAACAAAAACTCCCACGAGGGAAACTGGAATTATGATTTTTTAAAGTATATGTGTAAAAATAGCACAAAAAAGTCAAGAGCAAACTGCAGCCATCTGGTTGTGCTCGACAGGTACCAAGCTGCAAGCCAAAGCGGACAGCTTTCAAGCGCAGGTCAAATACAGGTACCATGTTCAACCAGATTTGAAGTTTTTTGTTAGAAAGTAGTCTTTGGAATGGAAATCAAAAATGCTCTGCAGGCAAGTCAGCAAGCTGTTGCCACAGAGGTCTCCGCTATGTTGAATAGCCACTTAAAGAGGTTCCAGTGAAGCTGTTACCATTTAGCAGGAAAGCTCAGAGCGATAGAAATAGAAATTTGAATTTCGTGTCCATGGAAGGTCCCTCGTTGGCAGGATACTTTTGGCACCTTCGCCCGGTGAAGATTTATACCTTCAGTCTTAGTCACTTTTGTGGAGCTTAGATTCTTCTAGTGGGGTAAGGCTGCATACTATAACAGAAGAGGGCTCCATGATGCCAATACCTTTCCTGTGAGCCCCCCTAAATCAGATTTTCTGCTGTGGAAGGCTCAGAGTCGGAGCAACTTGAATCTTTGGCCCAGCTGCAATGCACCTTCATCGGATCAGCTTGGCAGTTTGGTCCTGGTCCTCTGGAGGGTCTTAATGCCAAAAAGTTTCTGTATCTGAGGTTTCAGGAAAAGTTAGGAGGCGTACATTTTGACACCAGCAAGATCCTCAGGACCTCGGGGGAGACAGCACTTGGGGGTCGAGAGTCACTGCAGCAGTTACCAGCATCCGGGTCTGGGGCAGGACCAGTTGGACCTGTTTAGCTGGGCAGCTGCAGAAAAGGCCTCTCATAACTTGTTGTGTCTCTGTAGCTTGAAAAGGTTGTCGGCATCATTACCCTTGGAGTCCTCATCTCCTAGGTATAAGGGGGAGAGCAGGTTCAATCTTCTAGGCAGTTCTCATGTCACAGATAGCAGGTCCAGACCTCTTGTCAATTTCCACAGGTCCAGAAAGTGTTCTGAAGAGGGAACAGGGGATACCACATTTATGTCCGACGGCAACCGGTGGGGGAAATGCCTGGCTGACGCCTAACTAATGGAGTAATAGTTCCCAGGGTAACACTTCCCACTTTTGCAGCATTTTCTGTATGCCCTACAGCAAACAATTCCAGTGTCTGGGGGTAGCTCCTCTCCCATCTGGGAATGGTGCCTGTCTGGGGCAACAAAGGAGGGCCCGGCCCAGGAGTCTGCTAACTTTTGCCTGTGACAAGTAGGTCTCTTTGCATTTAATCAGGCTCTTGGGCACAGGCCAGATGGTCATCCTGTCAGAGGTACAGACACACCTTCCCAAAACCTATGCCTTTGTGTTGCTCTGGGAGCAGTTTTCACACCTCATCAAAGGAGCTATTCAGGTGAAAGTTAGGGCTTGTGCAAACAGGTCTCCAAAGACTTTAATCGGAGAAAAGGTAACTTTCTAAAAGTATATACCTTTTCTACAACATTTATGACAAATCCAACTTCACCACTGAATCAGAATTGTAATTAATATTTTGAAAAGTTCAACAACTAATGTTGTAGCTGTATCCTAGCCAAAGATAAAATTTTTAAATATAATATTGTATCCCAATGATTTCCTATTGAGCAGCCAAGCCTACTACAGTGGAAGTAACTTTTTGGACCTTTTCACTAAAAAGACATTTGTAACATTACATTTCTATATGCCTTCCATTTAAATACCATGCCCTCTGCCTTCTAGGTAATTAGGCCTACTTAGGAATGACATAAAATATTGAAAGTAAGGCTTTTACCTGTGAAAAGGCCTATTTTTGACACTTGACTGTGTAGTGTTAAAACCTGCAGTGATAGGCCTGCAGCCATGTGTGCACTGTTGCTGCAGTGGATGGCTAAATGGGTGCTGCAGCCCTCTAGTAACATTTAACTTACAGGTGCTGGGTGCACTCTGTGCCATATAATAGGAACTCGTAGATAAGTGAAATGTACCAATGAGAGAAATGCCAATTTCATCATGTTGAAAAGGGAAGCATTTGCACTTTCCTGCTGGCTAGTTGGGGTAAAGTGCAGAGAGTTCTACAGCCAGCCAAAACAGTCAAGGCAAAAATGTGGTGCTACAAAGATGGGCAGCAAATACTGATGCCCTCATAGAGTTAACTTCTGGTGTACTTATTCTCCTAGTCTGGCATGCAATCACCACACTAAAGTGTGACACTATAAACCATTTAGATTTTGAATGCTGTTCACCTTCACTTTAGAGATCAGGATTGACATGGTTGTCCCCCACCCCTAAGCCTCCTCTTAAAATGTGGATAAAATCCCCTCAAGTTAACAGGAACTTCCTTGAAGTAATCTTTACCGAAAACACCTCTGCGCATCTCCACATTATTACAACTGTGCCCCTGTATTTTATTTGTGCATTTTTGAAGAGGTAATATTCCTGACCAAGAAAGGGCAATCTCAAGTCTCTTCCATATTGGCTGCCCTAAAGGGAAAACAATCTTCCTATGGAAGCAGTCTTCAACACAAAATGACACAACTTCACCACCTTACACAAGACCTGCATTCAGTCCCACCACTGCTCCTGCGTTTTCTGCTGAAATATAAAAAGTATAAAATATAAAACTGAAAACTCAAAAATACACTTGTATTAAACCGTGCATGAAAGCAAGCAACATAGCTTTTTCCTCTTTCAGTAGGTTTCCTCTACACTTCGTATTGTGGAGGGTTCCCTCTGATTAGTCCACACTCAGGAATTCTGTGATCAACTGGATGATTTCTTTATCAAAAAAATTAAGGTCTGCCTAACCATGGCTGCAACCGATAAACAGCCATCAGGTTCTTCAGACGACCCCCTTGGTCAGAGAACTGCCTGCTCCATCAGCACTTGGCTATTTATCTGCCTTGACTTTGCTAGACCATTGTTTTTGCAAACTATTCATACACAATATATATACGTACATAGAGGGGCTTTTTGTCAGTTGACTTCAACCACTGGTCTGTGGAATTGTCATTCAGGTTTTGCTTCCGCCCACCTCAGCACACAGCATGGGGCAATGGGTCAACTCACTGTACTCACTGGCTCCCTTAACGTTGAGTGACTGAGCAGAGCCTGTGCACATTTTTCAGATCTGCCTAAAATCCGTTCCTTTCTCTTCAGTGCCAGAGCTGGTTCAAAGTATGCTTATTCTAATATATTTTTTAAAGTAACTTAAAAACTGGTTTATTTTTTATAGCACTTCAGGTTCCAAATTATATTATGCTTTATTTTCCATCTCCTTTTTATAGTTGTGGATTGTAGAATGTTTATGTGACATTTTAACAGTGTAGTTGCCTGCAATACGAGCCTTGGTTAGGTCGTTATTTTATCTCACCTCCTTCAAAAACGATAGGAATAATAAAATGCATGGCGTACCTGAAAGGCATCTTAGTTAAATACAAAAAAACAGATCTAGTAAAACAGGTACATCAATGAATGTTTTTAAATATACTTTTTAAGTGCAAGCATTTGGCAACTATGTTGAGATGGTGGCGTATTTTCTCGTCGTTGTGGTGTAAGCATGCAATAAAAAAATAACCATCACACTGCCTGGTCAAAGTAAGCCCTGTTGGCTTTGCTAATACTTACTAAAAAGGGTGTATTTATTGTAAATGTCACCCTTTTGCCTAGACTTAAACAAATTATTCTTACTCATGCTCCAGTATCCACTGGCCTGTAAAACTGGTCTGTTTATCTGCTTTTTCCATTGCCATCCTGTCGACTGCCTCATTTAAGGCAGGCTTGTCCCCCCTCAAGAAAAACCAGGGGGAACAAAGCTCAATGTCAGTTTTATCTGGGATATCCACACTCCTTTCTTTTTTCGATAACGCTCTATTAATTTTAATAGAGACACATGACAGTTGCACACTCTGTAGGCCCTCACAGCTCATACTCATTTCTAACCTCCATGTATTAGCAGAGATAGTGTGGCAAAAACTATTGTTCAGCAGCTGCAGACCCTTACTAAATTATATCTCCTAATTCTATCTGAGGTTTGACCATACCGTGCAAGAGTTCCACCTTGAAATGTTTTTGGGGATTACACTTCACTTTCTGGATGAGAGCACAGTCCTTCTGCCTATACTTTTTGATATGTGTGGCTTTTGAACTGACAAAGTAAGCGTTTGGTCAACATAGGACTTGTGGACAGCACAGTAGGACGACTATGATAGAAAACCTGCACGCTGGTCTGTGGTGCACCAGAAAAGATCTATTTGTACCCGCTCTGTTCAATATTTACCTTCACCTTCTATTCCGGACAGTATGCTGCCAATACCGATGACTGAGATAAATAAACCACAGATCCCAAGCCAGGCTCAGATCTTGAACATATTTTCTGAGAAATTCAGGAATGGATGTTAGCTAAATATTTACAGCTTAATGCTTCAAAAATCAAACTAATCATCTGTGGGGGGGAGGGGGGGGGGAAAGAAAGTCCTTCATCACCCTCTCTCTCAATCCAAAGTTACATTTTCCTCTCCAGCCAGCAGGAAAGGTTAAAAACCTTATCACCAGAGTACTTTGGCATGCCTCAGCTTCTAAATGCTGCAAACACCACGCCCCTTGGTATCTCTCCTCTAGGCTGCAATCTTGTCTTATTTTTTGGTGTAAGATAAGTCACTGTTGGCAGTCCTAAAATTGCACCCTACTACTCGAGATGTCTGAATGTTTTCAATTCAGATACTTTCCATATAAAAACCATCCCTATAAATATTAGGCTATCACCTTCACTTGTTATCTTTAGATAAAAGCTGAAGGCTAGCTTCTTTGGGCAAGTATGCCCTGCACCAAGACTCTGAGACTAGCTGAATGTGCAATTTATATACTGTCTGTTGTTACCATGCTCTTCTAAGTGTGAAAGCTCCAAGTGGTTCTCTTCCTTGATGGAAGTTTTCCTAAATGAGGGCTGGAGTTGTCTCTGTATATGATTCCCTCAACTTTCTGCAGATGAAACCTGTGGTGGTGTTTCGTCTTTCAGATTTGATGCCTTCATGTGGGTTGGGGACTGGGTGGTTGAATCTGGGGAATGTACCACTGTGAGGGCAGGAATTGTCACTGCCTTGAATCCATGTGTTGCCTTCTTATCTGTGAGGTTTGAGGTGGAGGTGGATTCTTCCCCTGGGGTGGGTGGGTAGAGTTGTCTCCTTTGAAAGTAGCAGTGTCCTCTGGCAAATGAGGGATTTCCGATCTGCTATCTGTCGTAGCTCCATCAGTGGGTAGGTTCTACTTACATACTTGAAATCAGAACCATTGAACTCTGGACTTGGAGAACTCTAGACATTGAGGAGATGCCTGGACAACAGGTAAGGTGTGTGTTTCTGCATATGGATTTGTGGCCTTCTCTCCTGAGAGTGGTAGGTTGATTTCACTGGCTTTCTTCTCAAAGAAATTCTTGAGTTGATATGTGCAGTTCTGCATTCTCAGCTAAAGGTATGTCCATCGGTCTGGGCAAGCCTAGGCCACTGAGCCCTCAATAGATGTGACAACACTTGCAGCCTTGGGTCAGGCCTAGAATATTGGCAGCTCAGGCCAAGATATCATGCAGTTGGGATCTGTTCCTCTAGCTCTTACAAGGAGCTTTCCCTTAAACCCAGAAGTCTCTGTTCATCCAACTGCCTAAGCTCCTAGGGAAATTATTAGGTATTCAAACACTAGTTGCCTAACTTCCCTTCCATCTCTGAGTTCTGCAGAAAAATATGATTAGCCACTGGTGACAGGGGTGGGTGAGGGTGAGGGGGTGGGATGAATTACCAACTTTCGTGTTTAGATGTGTGAGAGCAAACCAAAACTGGAACAGGGAATAGGATGTTACAGTGAAAGGTGTAATAGATAAGATTTGTTACAGCACACAAGCTGTATCATACAAGTGAGAAGAAAAAGGAATCATCAGTCTAGGGAGAGGAAGGTGTGAAAGATCTGTCAGGTTTCTCTGTGCTGTATCCTTCGTTGCATAAAGAACATACAACATAGTTTGTTTAGGTATGGGCACAAAGGTGTGGTACAGGTTCAGAGTGGCTGTCGGGTGGCAGAAGAGTATGGGGATGTGTCAACAAATGAAGGTAAGAACATCTGTGAAATGAAATACCAACACTCATGAAGCTTAGAGCTGACTAAATTGGATAATATCATCATAACCCACCCTTTTAGTACCATAAGATGGGAGATCCAACTTTCAAATAATAAGAGAAGACATTCAAACCCAACCTTAACATCAAATAACCTCAGTAACACTACCATAAAGATTTTGAAAACACTGAACGGTATCTCACAAAGCTAATGGTTGAACGTGTATCCCTCATCCCCAAACACTTGCGGGGATTGGTTGGCAATTTGCAATGCTGATTGCAAAAAAGTTCATGGTGATAGCCCATAACAAGAACTCTCAAGGGTGTGGAATTTCCGGGGTCCAGGACATACTGTTTGGGTTCAGGGACAACATGTGTTCATGTTTATTTTGTCCTTGGGACAAGTAGATGAAATCCCCTGCAGCAGAAGCCCTTTGGCTGTCATTGTTAATTTCCACATTATGGATCTGAGACTCCGTCTGACGTCACCTGAGCAATAAGAAATCTTCGCTTGCGTGCTGATGTCCGTTCCCTTTTTTTCCACACCTTCGATGTGTAACAGTTTTCTTAACTCTCTGCTGGTGATACTCTGTATCAAAGGGAATAACCAATTTTTGTCACGTTAGTGACAATGTCCACTCCAAAGAAATTAGGCTTTAAGCCATGCAGTGAATGCGGGGTTCTGGTGTCATTGACTTACCCGCATGTGGACTATCTTTGTTGCATGTGCTCTGAACGCAACGCCGGGGAGTGTCTGTAGTGTCAGAGCATGAATCCAAAGGCCTTAAAAGAGAGAGAAGCGAAGCTTTTCTTGGTGAAGGCAAAGAAGAATGAAAAACGTTGTCGCAGAAGGTCTTGGCCTCATTCGGAGTCACCATCTTTTTGCTCCTCAAGGTCGTCGAGGAAGGAACATAAAAAGAGATGCCGCCATAGCCCCCGGCGCTAGTCCTACAGAGATGCTACTCCTCAGCCAAATGTTCTTTGACGCTATTGTTAGTGGAGAGTCCGGCGTCGCCGGTGCAGCCGCTTTCCCCGGTGACTCCACTCGATCCAGAGCCAGAAGTGGTAGCACCGACATCTGGCCTTTCTCAGCCTCAACAGCATTAGCAAGAATTTCTGGCCTTTCCAGCTCCTGGAGCAGGTTCTGAATGGCATGTTTGGCATATTCAGGAGGGCCTTGACTCCCTCAGGTGCGCTGGCTGGCCCCAGGGGTCCAATGCCCTTTTCTTTGGGAGGATTCCTGGCACCATACCCGCAGGCTCCATTCTGGCCATTCTTACCGATGACCCAGTTGCCCTGGCCTTCTCCAGCGCATGGAAGATGACTCCTTCGCTGACTGACACTTGGCAGGAATCATCAGAGCCTTTGGTGCCTACACTGATATCGTAGAGGTCTCAGCCGATGTCACGTCACCCAACTCCAGTTAAGAGTTAATTCGGCATCTCCAGTGTCCAGGTCACTGGCGCCGGTGCAGATGCTGCCAACACCAGCCTATGCTCTTCCGATGCTGTTACTGCAGTAAGACTTCGGTCCAGGAGAGAAGATCTGAAGCAGCTGGAGGAAGAACAAGAAGGGGAGATTATTTCCCAAAGTCAGGCCTTTGTGGGAATAGAGGTGGCTATTGGTTTAGACACATCCCTGGAATGGAAGTTATTGTCCCCACAGGGGTTGCCTCCACCAGAAGTGACTTTGTACCACACAGTCATTCATAAAGTGGCTGATATGTTGTACTTGTCTCTTCCAACAACTGAGATGAGATCCAATTTATTGACAGAGGTTGTTCACTATTCAGTTTCATTTTCAGAGCCCTTACTGCCATATAACTTGACTTTGACAGAACCAGTATTGGAAGTTTGGCAGAAGCCTATGTCGTCTCCAGCGTAGTCAAGAGCAATTGCTAGGAAATATAAGACTCCACTGGGTGATCTTGAGTTCTTGAATTGTCATCCGACGCCGGACGGTTTGATAGTGCAAGCTTCATGCTCTTCCAAGTCTGCACCTGGATCCTTTCCATTGGCACTGGCTGAAAGAGTCGAAAAAGGATGGAACAGACTGCAAAAAAAGGTATTTTTGACTGGTAGTATGGCACTGAAATCAGTGAATGCCACATGTTTGCTGGGGTGGTACATACATGCCCTTATGGACTCAGCCAGATCGGTCGTTCCGAAGCTGTCAAAGTATTTGCAAGGGTATTTTTCAGAACTGTTAAATGACAGCCAGGCTGCAGGAAAACAGGTCATTCAGTCGGGCCTGGATACAGCTGACTCAGTAGCCAGGGCGTTGGGCACATCAGTTGCCACGAGAAGACATGCCTGATTGAGTGCTTCTGGTTTTTCCACCGATGTGTAGAATACCCTGATGGGAGTTACCTTTTGCTGGTTCCAAGCTGTTTGGGGCAAAGTTGGATTCGGCCCTGGAACGGTTTAAGGCGATCAAAGCCACTGCTAAATCGTTGGGCCTTCAGTCTCTCTCCTCAGCCTACAGACCACTGCATAGAATCTGGGGGTTTGGATGATCTTACTCCTTTCGATAGAGGCAGCAGTCAGCCAATCCTCTGTATAGGGCCTCCAGAGGATAGGGCCTCTAGAGGAGCAGTACCACTGACCTGGTTTGTGCATTGTTCTGCCTCCTGAGGGTCCACCCTCTAAGTAGAGCCCTTTCCCTGGCTCCTCTGAACTCCTGACCCCTGTCAGGAGTTCAAGGCCCTCCTCCACCTGCAGGCTTCTGCCTGCGCCTCATCCCTGGTGTCTAGTGGGAGAGCATTGCACTCCTACTAGGCTACCTTCTGACTCTCTCCTCCTTTTGCTTTGCTCTGCTCTCTACTCCACTACTGTCCCTTGGTGCTCCTTTTCCCTCGTTTCTCTCTAACTCCGCTCTCTCTCACTTTTGCTCTCCCCCGCCGCTGCTGCCGCGTGGCTCCGCCCCCTTTCACCCTGTTTTTCGTTTCCCTCTACCCCCCACCTCCATACTTAATGGCGGCCGCTGCGTGGCCGTTCCGAAGGTGTGCCAAAGGCAAGACCTTCTGCGCTCAGACAGCATCCAGCGCCAGAACCCCTGGCTCCCGTCCCACCCACCGCCGCCATGCATGTCTTCACTACGACGACACCACCCTCCATGCCCTCAACACTGGCCGCTCTCCTGCCTGCCTTCATGCCTCCCTGCTGACCACCCGCTGACCCTTCTCCTGCCAGAACTGTACCTTCACCAGCCTCCACGCCAACGACCCACCCACCAAGGCAGGACGCAACCATCTCCGATGTATCCTCCTCAACACCGGCTCTATCTACAAGCACGCAGTAGAGCTATGGAATCTACTCGACTCAGCCTCCCCAGACGTCGCCTTCCTGACCGAGACCTGGAGGAACCCCTCCTCAGTGCCTGACTTCGCCATAGCCATCCTGGACGGCTACAAGATCACACACAGGGACCGCTCCAACAAACCAGACGGAGGCATTGCCATTATCCACAAGAACACCCTCAGGATCACGACCAACACCGAAGACCCCCTCAGCACCGCCGAACTCCTTCACTTCCAAATCCACACTGACCCAAACACCACCTTCCGAGGGACCCCCGTCTAGAGGCCCCCCAGCCCACGACAGCAATTCAGTGACTCCATTACCGACATCATCAGCGCGCACGCTCTCGCATCCACTGACTAAATACTCCTCGGAGACTTAAATTTCCACCTTGAGAACACCAATGACAACAACACTGCCACCCTGCTCAACAACCTCTCCAACCTCAGCCTCAAACAGCTCGTCACAACACCAACTCAGTCCACAGGACACACACTCTACCCTATTTTCTCCGCCAGCAATCACGTCTCTTTCAGCCACACCATCGAACTCCACTGGACAGACCACCACTGCATCTACCTCTCCTTCAAGAAACCCACAACTCACTACCTCCCACAACGGATCCCCCACCGCAGTTGGAACAAGGTCACCGAAGACCAACTTATCGCGACCCTCTCCCAGAACCCACCCATTGACTCCTCAGACACTGATGCAGGTGCCCGCAACTTCAGGCAATGGGTCAACACCTGTGCCAATACAAACGCCCCAATCAAGAATCCCTCCAATAGACGCACCGACAGAAAGGCCTTCTGGTTTACCGCAGACCTCCACGAATCTAAGCAAAGCTGGTGAAGACTCTAAAGAAAGTGGCGCGAAGATCAGACTCTGGACAACCACACAGCCTTCAAAAAACGCCATCCGCAGACACCACCAACTCATCCGAGCCGCCAAAAGAACCGGCTTCAATGACCGAAAACAATGCACACAGCCACAAGGGGCTCTTCAACGTCGTGAAGGAACTCTCCAACCCCGGCTCCAACGCCAGCGACATCCCACCATCCAAAGACCTCTGCGACTCCCTAGCCTCCTACTTCTACCGCAAGATTGCAGACATCAACAACAGCTTCAGCACCCGGATCCCCCCCCCTCCCTTCTCCCCCCACCCCCCCAGCAGCCACCATCACCACAGATTCACCTCCGACCAACCTCCTGCTCTCCTGGACCCCCGTCAACGACAACACCACCATCGAAATCATGAACACCATCCGCTCCGGCTCTCCATCTGACCCCTGCCCTCACTACATCCTCAACAAAGCAAGCTCTGTCATCACACCCCAACTACGGAAGATCATCAACAGCTCCTTCGAGTCCGCCCCTTCCCAGAGAACTGGAAACACGCCGAGATCAACGCCCTCCTCAGAAAACCCAAGGCGTACCTAAAGGACCTCAAGAACTTCCCGCCTATCTCCCTGCTCTCCTTCCCAGCAAAAGTCATTGAGAAGGCCGTCAACAGAAAATGAACCAGTTTCCTAGAGGAGAACCTCACCCTGGACCCTTCCCAATCCGGATTCCGCAGCAATCACAGCACCAAAACCACCCTCATTGCCGCCACCGACGACATCAGAATCATACTGGACAGCAGCGAAACCACGGCCCTCAGCATCCTGGACTTCTCGGACACATTCAGCACCATCTGCCACCACACCCTACGCTCATGTCTCAGCAATGCTGGAATCCGCGACTGAGCCTTGGACTGGGTCATCTCCTTTCTCTCAGGCAGAACCCAGAGAGTCCGCCTCCCCCCATTCCGCTCAGAGGCCACCGAAATCATCTGCGGCGTACCCCAGGGTTCATCCCTCAGCTTGACCCTCTTCAACGTCGATATGGCCCGCTTGCTGATATCGCCCGATCCCACAACCTCAATATCATCTCATTCACCGACGACACCCAGCTGATCCTCTCCCTCACCAAGGATTTCACCAAGACCTACCTACACGAAGGAATGAAGGCCATCGCCGAATGGATGAAGAGGAGCTGCCTCAAACTCAATTCCGACAAGACGGAAGTCCTCACCTTTGTCCCCACCCCCTCCCCATGGGATGATTCCTGGTGGCCTTCCACTCTCGGAACCGCTCTGACTCTCACCGACCACGCACGCAACCTAGGATTCATCTTGGACCCCCTCACTATCCAGGACTCAGCAAGTCAACACCATCTCCTCCTGCTTCAACACCTTCCGCATGCTCCGAAAGATCTACAAATGGATACCCACCGAAACAAGAACAGTCACCCAAGCCCTCGTAAGTGGCAAGCTGGACTATGGCAATGCCCTCTACGCAGGAACCACGGGCAAACTCCAGAAGAGGCTGCCAACACATCCAGAACGCCTCTGCACGCATCACCCTGGACATCCCCCGCCACATCACAGACCTCCTGAAAAACCTGCACTGGCTCCAAGTCAACAAGAGAATTGCCTTCAAACTCCTCACCCATGCTCACAAAGCACTGCACAACACCTGACCAGAATACCTCAACAGAAGACTCTCCTTCTACACCCCGACCTGGCATCTCCACTCCGCTAACCTCGCAACCACCCCACGCGTCCGCAGAACTACAACCGGTGGTAGATCATTCTCGCACCTCGCCGCCAAAACGTGGACCACTCTTCCCACCCACCTGCACCAGACCAAAGACCTCCTTACCTTCAGGAAACTTCTCAAGACCTGGCTGTTCGAGCAGTAGCAGCACCTGCCCCCCACCTTCTTCCCCCTCCCCTCCTCAGTGCCTTGAGACCCTCATGTGCGCTTTACAAATCCCTGATTGATTGATTGAGAGGGAGTGGCAGAGCAAGACTGAGAGATGCAGCCCATTAGCCTTCTTACTCTTCTACCTCCCTGGCCAATAACGCAGGACAGCAGCCCTAGTTCCACCATCTTGGAGCATGCTTTGCCAGTGGGAGAATGGCTAATTTATTATCGACAACAGTGGAAGTCCATAACGTTGGACAGTTGGGTGTTGAGCATTGTCAAAAATGGATATGCTCTACCCTTCCAAGAGTTTCCCCCTCCCTTTCCACCACAACACAGTTGTTGTTCGCAAGGACATCTACTTTTGTTGCAGTGGGAAGTCCAAAGCCTACTTATAAAGGGTGCAGTAGAGTCCGTTCCGGAGCAGGAAAGGGGTCAGGGATGTTATTAGAGATATTTCCTGATTCCCAAAAAGGACGGGTTAAGGATTTTAAGTTCATTCCTCAAGCAGGAAAGATTCAAAATTCTGCCCTTGGCTCAGTTTCTTCTTGCGCTGGACAAAGAAGACTGGTTTGTTTCCATCGACTTGCAGGATGCGTATTTTCAAATCCCTATTCTGATTTTTGCATAGGAAGTATCCCAGGTTCATGGTGGGGACGCAACACTACCAGTTTGCGGTCCTTCTGTTTGGACTTAATTCCGCACCTCTGGTCTTCACGAAGGTGGTGGCTGTGGTTGCGGCACATCTCAGAAGGTGCGGAATACAGGTATTCCCTTACCTGGACAATTGGCTGCTCAAAGCCAAGTCTCCAGGGTTGGTGCTGCACCATTTGCCTTTGAGAACTCAGTTATTGTTCAACCTGGGCTTTACAGTAAATGTGTCAAACTCTCACCTGGAGCCCTCTCAGTGCCTCCTTTTCATAGGAACAGTATGGGACACAACAGTGAATCGTGCCTACCGTCCTCCTCGGAGGATCCGGGACATTCAGACTATGATTCCAATGTTTCTGGATGGAGCGGTCGTTCCAGTACTAAAGGTCTTATGCCTGCTCGGTCTGTTTGCTTCCTGTATTCTGTGGGTCACTCACGCAGGTTGACACAAGAGGCCCCTCCAGTGGTGCCTCCACAGGCAGTGGTTTCATCACAGTGGAGCTCTCAAGGAGTCTATAAGGATTTCCAGCGACACTGCAGCAACTCTTCAATGGTGGAGTGTGGACAGCAACCTGATACAAGGGAAGCCTTTTTGCCCTCCACCTTCGCTGACCACAGGGATCACGGATGCCTCCACTTTAGGGTGGAGAACTCATCTGGAGGACCTGGAGATGAAGGAGGTTTGGTCTCCATAGGAACAGATGCTTCACATCAATCTGTTAGAATTGTGGGTGCTACGTCTGCCTTCCTCCCTTCCATTAGCGTTCAGTCAGTAAAGGGCTTGCCAGACAGCACTTCTGTGATGTGGTATGTAAACAAACCGGGCGGGTTAGGGTCGTACCTTCTCTGCAGAGAGACTCTGCAACTCTGGTCTTGGGCTCAGGACCATCGGATGTGCATAGTAGCAAACAATTTGGCTGGAGTTCTAAACATATGGCGGGCTGCCTCAGTCATCACTTTTCCCGCCGATCACAAGTGGCGTCTCCATCCGGAGGTGGTACTTTGCATCTCCCATTTGTTCTGCAGCCTCCAGTGTCTGATGTAGGGAGCACTGGGGGATGCATTTCAATTTTACTGGAGCACCAAGCTGCTTTACATGTCCATCCACCACTGCCCCCCACACACCAGACCCAAGTCATATTAATAGTCCTGGATTGGTCAAGAACAGTGTGGTACACAGACCTCCTTCAACTCTCTCTGTGCCGTCCACTCTGTCTCCCTCACAGGGAAGACCTCTTCTCGCAGTCGCAGAGGCAGGTTGTACTCCCCCCACCTCTAGGACCTGCACCTACATGCCTGGAGATTGAACAGGGCAACCTGAATTCCTTTTCTCTTCCTGCTGATGTGGGTGATGTCCATCACCCTCCTGACTTTTTACTCTCCTACCCATCCCTCTAAGGAGGAGGAAAGGCTGCATCGTCTTAATCCAAAGAGAACCTTGAGCTTCTACATGGAAAGGACAGACAAATTTAAGGTGGATTTTGCAGCTGTTCATTGGATACGTTGGGCAAAATAAAGGGCAAAGCCGTACACAAAAGAACATAATCAAGGTGGGTCATCCTTTGCATCAAAATATGTTGTGCTTTGGCGACGAAAGAACCTCCTGAGGGTAGAGAGCTCATTCTGCCAGAGCTAAGTCTGTTACATCTGCCTTGGCTAGGGGTGTTCCTGTTGCTATTTGCAAGGCGGCAGCGACGGGCTTGCCTCCACACTTCTGCAGAGCATTACTGTTTGGACTCGGAAGTAAGGAGGGACGGTCACTTTGCCCATTCTGTCTTGCAGACTTTCTTGGTATAGGTGGGCAGGCACCCACCTCCGATTGCAGGACTGCGTTCGGATTCTATTCAAAAGGCACCTGGGAGGCGGGTGGATCAGAGAGGAATCCACAGGTAGATGTATCCATCAGAAGAACAAGTTACTTACCTTTGGTAATGCTTTTTCTGGTGGATACAGTATTTACCCATGGTTTCCTCACTGACCCACCCGCCTCCTAGTTGCCTCTCTGAATATACCAAGAAAAAATCTGTTATGGGTTTGATAAGACATGTACATCGTGACATTTATATGGATGTAATGTTCTACTTGGGTTGGAAACTTGTTGTACATATCGTGTGGGTGTTCACCCGTTCGCCTTGAAGGCATGTCGAAAAAGTGGGTGAATCTAACGTCAGCACGCCGGCGAGGACTTCTTATAGCTATGGTGATGCCAGACGAAACTGCATGCGGAGCTGATCCATTGTGACGTCCTCGTCGACGTGGAGAGCTATGAAAAAGCTTTCGTCATTGAATGCTGCGCATTGGGATACTCAAAAGGTGAGGAATCCACAGGTAGATACAGTATCCACCAGAAAAAGTGTTGCTGAAGGTAAGTAATGTATTTCATTAATGCAAAGCCTTCAATATTAGGGTGAGCCTCTAAGTAAGTATTGTAAGCTTGGACTGCACTTCTGACAGTGGTTCCAGTATACAAATGTGTATCCATATTTGCAAAGTTTAACATTATGAGGATACTTATTATTCTCCCAGAATGCTTTCTGATTAGAAGCAAATATTTGCAGAAGCTTGAAAGCAACACTGATGATTCTTTGTTTTCAAAATGAAATGATCGCAACTAATGCAACTAGGTAAAAAGGTCTAGCTAAACAACTGAGAAATTATACAATTTATTTTAAGCATCTGTTAGTAAAATGTGTTGATTCATGCTATAATTTCCAAAAATATTCATAATAGAAAATCTGTGTATCCAGTTTCCACAAGATTATGGGAAATATGAAAATAAACTAGCAACGGCAAAGCCAATAAGTCTGACATCACATTGGCGGTCAGCCTTGTGTCTTGTTTTGACATGGTTTTTATCAAGTTTATCAAACCGTATTGTTTTGGAAGCTGCAGGGACCCTCGCCATTATGGCAACCATTGGCAAAAAGCAAAAAAAATAAATGTTGGTCTCAAAAAGTACACATTGCCACAGTAGTCCCTGACACTGAACAGTACTACTTTGTGTGCCGATCCGTTACTTGTGAAAGAACATAATACTGTCATTCACAGCAAAGCCATCCGATAGATAGGTAGATAGATAGGTATATGGATAGATAGGTACATGGATGGATGGATGGATTGGATGGACGGATGAATAGATGCAAAGATAGATGGATAGATGCATGGATAGATGCATGGATAGATGGATAGATAGATAGATAGACAGATTGATTTTGAATACAAACAAAAGACTTTGCGTTAATGTCAGACCATATTAAGGGCCCAACTCTTAAAGAAAGTCACATAAGTGTGCTTATGGTATTTGTCCTTATATAGGTGAAGATATATAGCTTTCATTAATTTACAGAAGTAGGGCAGGAAATTGTACTCCTAGAAAATATTTGTGAACTGCATTTTAGCACAAGCAAATCATCAGGTAGATTTGCTCATGTGAAAATGTGTTGTTTTTACAAGTTTACTTTTTCTCCTACTCCTTTTTTCCCAACCCTGGAAGATGTTTTACGTCTGTCCTTGTCAGTTGTAAATTTCCAACTTTTCCCAAGAAGGTAGAATATTTTTTAAAAGCTGTTAAACCTCACAAAACATGCAAGTTAGTAGGTTTGCACAGGCTCAAAGGGCCATTACAACTCTGTAACTACTGCCTACTGCTACCTCCATCCCCAGTATGTAGATCTGCAGAAAGGTGACAAAATTAGTAAGTTGCTAGTATTCAAACCCAACTGTAGAATGAGTCATGGCATAACTAGAGAGGCTGTTATCAGCACTCCTATATAATAAGATTGCTACCATAACTTGTTGCTGCAGTACCTGGCACCAAAAGAACAAGTGGACTTTTTTTTCAGGACAAGTAGATATATGAAGCCACCTTTCCTATGGACAAGTAGATATTTTATTAAAGTCCACACACGCGTGAGAAGTGATGTCAGGGCACCAGGGATCACATAATGGGCAAGATCAAATATGAACAACCACCTTGAAACCCCAAACATATATTTATATAGTAGGAAGTGGGGACAGACAATAGGACTATAGGAAGTTGCTTCCAGAGGAATCTTTTTGTAGGATCATAAACCCACAATTAATGTTACACCATTAGCTTAAAATCATGAATGAATTGGTAGCCTGTAGTCAACAACATAAAAATACAAATCACCTTATCAGGACAAATTGGCATTCTTAAACAGTTTAGCTCCTCCAAAACTTTGGTTGTAGTGTTGGTGACCAAAATTGTTTAAGAATGCCATTTGCCCTGATGTGGGACTCTTGCGCTTGGCATTTTGCATGGCAGGCTTGCAGACTTGAGATAATGATGTGACAATGAAAATAGGAGACACTTGAAACAAACATTGGCAAAGCCAGTAAGTTTTGCTGTTTTTAATGAAGCAGTCTCATTCTGATAGTCATACCCTTCAAAAGCTGCAATTAGCATTTTCCAATGCAGGCTGCAGTATCTTAGGCCAGTACAAGAGGTCAGCTGAGTTAAACATGAGCGCCTTTTGTTACAGGTTGCTTTACCTTAAGCTCATACAAAAGCTGATAAGCAAAACTTCCCCTTTTTTTTATCACACAATGACCACCTCAGGTCAAGTGTAAGTTATACTCACTGCTGAATTGGTGGTGGTTTAGGTTTGGTAGGTTACGTATAGTCGGTTAAGAATGGTAGGTAGATGAGGTACAATAGGTAAAACATTGTAAGTATAGTTGGCTGGTTTGGTAGGTTAAAAGATATATGTTGGTTTTATAGGTGTGGTAGTTAGGCATGGTAGATTAGAAATGTTAGGTTAGGTATGTTAGGTAGTTTAGATCCGTTGGGTATGGCGAGTAGATTTGGTAGGTATGGAAAGTATGGTAGGCTTGCTATGATAAGTCTGTTAGTTTGGGCAAAGTAGGTTAGGTATGATAGGCAAGTATGGGAGGAAATTAAGTATGGTAGATTGGCATGATAGACAAGGAATTTTAGGCTAGGGATTGTATTTAGGTATGGTAGTCATGGAAGGTAGCATGGACTAGTTATAGTAGGAATTATAGGATGGGTAAAATAGGTTTAAGTTTAGCATGGTAGACAGGTACGGTAATTAGGTACTGGAACTTTGATAGGTATGGTAAGTCAAGTATGGTACGCAGGGCAAGTTGGTATGGTAGGTACCGTAGGTTACATAAGGTAATTAGCCAGGGTAAGTATGATAGCAGAGATGTTAGTGTGGTAAGTACGGTAGACACAGTTGTAAGTATGGATTCCCAGGTATGGTGGACATAACACTTTTTTCTGATATACATATATAATTTTTTTTTTTTTTTTTTTTTTAAGTTAGTGCTATTTAATCATTTAGTAGACCTCTTCCTTACTAATCACAGCATTGTTAATAACAAGCACTAACGTGTACTGCTATTATTAAAGTACACTTTTTTGCATGCATGTTGGTACTTTACTACTAATAATAATAATGAGTGATGATAATACATTAAAATTGGGCAATTTACTTAACAGATTGCATTAACTAGTTTACACTGTACCTCAAAGAAGTGACCTAAAAAGACCGAAGAGATGACGAGAGCAGGAACATACTTTATAGCTGCTGATGAAGAAGACCATTGAGTGGTGGACAGCTTGTGTCTTCTTGGATTATCAATCAATAATAAAGGATCCAGCAGTCAAGATTTGTGATACAGAATAGCACTAGGCAGAGCTGTAATGAAAGACTTAGGCAAGGCGTACAAGAATAAAAGTCAGATTTGTATAGAAATACCCGTAATAGTTTGGTTGTTGAATAGGACAACTGGGAAAAAGGAGAGGAAGCACACAAATGCCTTCAAGCTCTGAAGGATATGTATAAGAATAACATGCTAACTAGAAAAACAAGCATAGGTGTCCTTGAAAAAATCAAGGCAGACCTTTAACTCGCAGCATAGATGGCCAGATTGAAATCTCATACTTTGGACACACAATGCAAACATCCAGTTCCTTGGAAAAGGCAGTTATGTTTGGAAAAGTCAAAGCATAAAGAGGCAGGGGGTGAACAGCAGCTGGGTGGATGGACTCAATCATGATACCAATGGACACACAGCTTTCTGGATAGTGCCTATCTATAATGGCACCAGGAGTAGTCACTGACACAAAAACGTATGTGTACTGCTTGTGGGCTGGACCTGTCTGCGCTTTGCTATCTGATGCACCTTACTTCAAAGTATACTTGTTGACATTTGAAAAATCGATTATTAAATTTAAATTATCATCACATATAGCTCACATTATTTACGTGTATTCATGCACACATAAAAACCTATCACGATTCTACAAGGAAACAAGATGTAGAAAATGTTCATATAGTTGTCTTCTGTTGCTGTGAAGCATGCAACCGGAATCACCAGTCAAGCCCTAGGATGGCCAAGCATACAGGGTAGGAGTGTCTCAGAATCAGGTCCTGTTTTGCTCTCTCGTCATGTAGCGACCGCACCCCACTAGACTTAAAAATTGACGTGCTGTCATCACAAAATAATATCGAGCAGTGAAACTTCAACAAGAGGATAAAACTAAGGCGACCATGTTTTTTAAATGCCCAGCTATTCATTTAACTTGCAGGTCAGTAGCCGGTGGATTGGGTAGGACGAGTTTCAGCACTATCGGAGTTATAAATGCACTCTTTCCTGAAACTAATCGCAGAGAGCAGGGACTAAATATTAGATTCCAGATGTAGGTTTGCATACAGGGAGCGAGTTAAGCCTGCACCATATAATAAAGTTTTCTATCGGCATCAGCAGCAAATGTAAATGACTTTGCTTTCTGCTTGCACGAGATAGCTCAGCAGGTTAGAATACAGAGATCTGTGTCTAACCTGAAATTTTAAACACCGGTTTCTCCCTTTAGCCTCTCAACCTTCAGGGGACGATAAAAGTGGTAACATTGAGTTGGGTAAAACAGACCTCAGTTATTAGTGCTTACAGACGATTAATTGTATACTTCTATGGAAATATAATGACTTAGTAAAGAAAGATGAGCAAATACACCCTAGTGTCTTGTGAGAGGATTTCCTTCTGCAAGACTCCAGAAGGAAAGTACTGACATAGACCACAAAAAGGAGAAGATGTTCAAAGTGACACCTTCCACTGAGAGCACGCATGTGGGTCATATAAAACAGCGGACTGCAGAAGAGCACTGCTAACACCTGGCATCCAATGGACTAACGTACAGCAAAGCTATCACATGTGATGGCCAGTGATAGCAGTTACCACTCTTGAATGGCTATTTTTAGGTGTCATCTGAAAAAGTACAAGCAAGACATTTTGTTCAATAAAAAGGGCTTGGAGCCTGCCCATTGCTTACCATTTGTTGGCTTTATTGACACTCTTTATTTGCCTGCTACAGATTGGTCAGTGTGTGTCAATTTTGTTTGCTTCTCCCTTCAAAGGAGCATGCTTAGTATCCTTTTGCTCTACACACTGTGATTGAGTTACTTATTTTTTTCTTTGGTCTTCCCCATCATCCTTGTTGCTTGTTTCCCTGCCTTCTCTCACGGATCAGTATGTGTACCGTGACCCCACCAGCAACATCCTACCACCACCACCCAACTACCCCTTACCACCGTCCGCTTACTACCATAACACCACTGTGTTGCCACTACACATCTGCCACCACAATACCAACGTGATACCGTAATCACTACCACCATGCTCACCCTAACTACCACCACCACTCTACCTTTATCACCACCAACACCCTAACCACAATCACCCTGACTGCCACCACTACCCCCACAACTAACACCACCCTAGGACCATCATGATCCCCTACCCACACCACCTTACCAATACCTAACCACAACTACCCTACCCACCACCACCCTAACCACTCACCACCACCGACCCTAACCACTGCCACATTCATGACACCACCCTAATCACCACCACCCCACCACCCTACACTTACCTATTGACCGAAACGGAGATGCTGCACAGAACTGTATGTTTGCTTTCAGCACATTCTGAACAGCACCATCCCAAATCTGCAAGAAAAAAACAAATGTTACACTACTTGCTAGTTTATTTTGAAAGCAAGTAAATGTGTGTGATCATTACTTTAACCCAGAAATACAGTGGGTATTCTTACCACTACGATTTGGTGAAAGATGTTAAGAGGCCTCTTGTAGGTCAGCCAGCAACATCCTAAATAGTTGTGGGCTGCCCCATGTCATGAAGTTAACTTTCTGCCAGGTCTTTTTCTGAGGCAATAACATTAAGCACACTAATCATGATGGCTCACCCGTAGAAGAAAAAAAAAGTGAAAGCGCAAGTGCCAGCATGCTTGCTTCTATTGACAGAAAACCTCAAAGCTCTGACTGAACAATGTACACCTGTGTTTCAGATGGATACATGTGCTATACGTAAGAAAGTATGAACTTTAGTAGGAGAAACACGAAAGGGACCTTTTGGCAAACACCGTGACCTCAGCATGACTGATACTTCTATCAATAGATTCCTTAACTTTAGAACGATTCCAGTTGTCAGACTGAGTACGGAAACTTCAAAGCTCTCACTTCACTGTTAGGGTGCATAGCTTTGGTTGAAACCGGAAGTGATGTCAGATGATGACCCATAGTCATAGTTTTTTTTGTGCTCACTCATCACTGATTCAGAGCCTATTCTTTCTTGAGAGTTAGGAGTTTTTCCTCACACATTTCTTTTTTTTTGGGCAGTTCCATGTCTCCACCCCTGCGTTTAGTTGTCAAGCCCTGTAGGGACTGCTGCCATGAACATATATTAATCACTGACCCGTACACTATTTGCCTTTGGTGCTTGATTTTTTTATCATGCTTCTGGTGGCGGCAGCCCCGTCCTTAGTATGAACCTGAAGGTCATCCAGAAGTGGTAGTATAAGCTCTTCATGGCTAGTGCCCATGAAGACAGGAATCTAAATTCTCGACTCTGCTCAAGGTCACCTTCTTCTTCCAAGACCATAAGGAAGAAACATAAGAAATACAAGAAGTTCTCTGGGAAAGATAAAAATCCCAGACTGCCCTGGACTCCCGCAGGATCTTCTTCCTCAGGGCTCGAGTTATTCCTCTTGGAGAATGACTGACTGGCTTCTAGCAACTCCGCTCATGTTCCTTAGGTGGACCTGACCTCTGAGTTTGTGCTATCGAGCTAACTCCGCCTGCACCGTCTGACTCCACCTGTGGCGCACCTTTTCCTGCCAGATCCATCGGCACTGATATCTCACTTATCAGATGCCCTGATGCCATTGACTACTGTGCCAGATTTCTCGGCCCTAGCCACAGATCTATTAGACATTTTGAATGCCATGTTCATTATATTCACCAGAAATCAACCAGGCCTCATGTTCATGCCCAGCACACCATACAGTGTCAGTCCAATCGCCCTGACACCGGCTCCAACCTTCACCCTGGTGGCCACTATGCACTCCTACCATCGATGCTGTGGCTGGTGACACTCCTGGAGCTATCAATGCCGCCCCAACAAGAACCATAAGTGGAGTCAAGGGCACCACAACCACCACCTCCTCCTCCTCTTCCTGCAGAACCTCAGCAACACGGATCCAGGAGAGGTGCTCTAATGTTGCGCAAGGTAGAGTGTTACAGAGCAAGGATACACAGATTATTTGCTTCTGATCCCTTACTTTTATAAGAGGAAGAAACGTCTGAGACCCCCTTTTGACATTTCTGGATTATTTTCTGCGAGAGGCCTTGACACGTTATCAGTAGTGGAATTAGAGTTCCCTGTGGGCACCCAAACTCTGGAAGTTCTCTCACTTCATTCTGTAATCAAAGAAGCAGCAGAAGTCCTTAATTTCCAACTCCATTGGTTGATGTCAAACCAAATGTGCTACTGTTGGTTCTTCTCCCTGCTTAACCAGCCTCTGAACTACCATTACCTTTTAATGAAGTATTGCCCCAGCCCTTCCTTGCAACTTGGGAGAAGCCATCTTCTACCCCAGCAGCCAGGCAACGCGTGGCAAGGCTCTGTCACCCTGGTCCGGGTGACCCAACTTTTCTCTCTGCTCACCCGTCACCAGAGAGCCTCGTCTTAAAAGCATCATGTTCCTTGGGACACTTGCTAGGAGCATCCCCCATTAGCCCCGCAGGTAGAGAATCCATGCAGTCATAGGCCTGGGGAGGAAGGACTTCACCACCAGCATAACGGCTTTGAAAACACTTAATGAAAACAGTTGGCACGTTACGCCCTCACCTTGTTAGGAATGGCGCAGACAGTTGTTGTTACAGAGACTCTCCAAGACCACTTCCATTAAGTTCTTACAGATGGTCAAAATGCGGTTTGACTTATCATCAAGTCAGTCCTTGTTACGGCTGACTCTATAGCGTGTTACATAGGCACTTCATTTGCCTTCAGATGATGTGCCTTGATTAGGATCTCATGCTTCTCGTCAGACATGTGGGTCAACTTGATGGATCTTCCGGTCGATGGTGCAAATTTGGTTTAAAGCCAGTAAAGCCACAGCTTCGTAAAGCTTTCAACAAAACCAGCTTTTCCAAAAGGTTTCTCTTTTGGCAGCAGCAGTCTTATCAGCCGTAAGGACACCCACCCCAAAACCAGTTAGTCCCCCAATACAAGGACAGAGGCAAAGGTGGAGGCGTGGATCCCTCCAGCAAGCCTTCTCCACCTCTTACTGCCCTCCCCTCCTTCTCAAGCAGAGATGCAGTCCTAGGTCTGTTCCTCACACACCCTCTGAGCCTGTGAGGGAAGAGTTTCCTTTTCTCTGCCAGCCTGGAAGGCCATGGGTCCTTCATAGTGTCCATGAGGTTATGCCCTTACCTTCTTTCAGGCTTCACCCTCTATCACTCCACTGCTTTACGCCCCCCACTCTGGACCACTTGGTCATTCTGCAGCAGGTGGTGGCAGGAGTTGGCAGCACTCTTACTGAAAGGAGTGATACAGTTAGTATCTGAATGGGAAAAGGTACAAGGATGTTACTTCCTGATACCCAATAAAGATGGCAGTCTGCTTCCGATCCTGTACCTTAGGAAAACTGAAACTTCTTCCTCAAAAAGAAAAAGTTCAGGATGCTGACCTTTGTTCAAGTAGTACTGGCATTGGAACTTGGAGACTGGATGGTGTCACTCGACCTGCAGCATGTGAACTTTTACATCCTTATTCTGCGGTCACACCAGAAGTACTTGCGATTTGTGATGGGTTTTATGCGCAACCAATTTGCAGTACTTCGGCTTAAAATTGGCACCTTGGATCTTAACAAGGGTGATGGCAGTAACCACTGCCAATTTTAGAAGGTTGGGCACCCCCCATCTTTCCATCACTGGACTCTTGGCTAATCAAAGCCAGTTTGCCAGTGGTGGTGTCACACTATTTGTAGTCAACCGCATCACAGGTATTCAGCTTTTCCATCAACAAGCCAAAGTCTCATGTGTGGCCCTTCCAGTGACTCGAGGTCATAGGGTAGGTACTGGACTCCACCTGTCTCTGCGCCTTTCCTCACCTCACTAACCTCAGAGGATTTCCGACATCTAGGGTCTCATCTTTTAAGCATGGCGCACGAGTCCCAGTTCTGAGAGTCCTAATATTCCTAGGACTGCTTGCTTCCTGCATTCTCCTAGTCACACATGCAGATTGGCACATGAGGCCCTGTAGTGGTGCCTCCGCAGATAGTGGCTACAGTGGTGTGAGACCTGTTGGATTCCATCGTGATCTCCCACAGCACTGCTGCGACAGTGGATTGGTGGAGGAATGAAGCGGGCCTGAGCTGCAGGATGGGCTTCATCTCCCTCCGAGTGTGACTGGTAGTGTCAGATGTCTCCACCCTAGGGTGGGGAGCCCGTGTGGAGGTCAGATCCCTGTGGTCCCTGAAAGAGCAGGTCCTTCACAACTATCTTTTGGAACTGGTGGTGATTCAGCTGGCACTTAGAGCCTTCCTCTCCTCTATCCAAGGTCGGTCTCAACACAACAAGAATGTGGTATGTCAACAAGTAAGAGGGAGTAGGGAGTCACCTCGTTTGCCCAGAAATGTTATGGCTGTGGTCTTTGGGCACAAACACAAGGGATCTGTCTCACTGCCAAACACCTAGTAGGGTCTCTGAATGTCAGAGCTGACAGCCCAGGTCAGCGTTATTTTGTTGATCACAAGTGGCATCTTCTACCGGAGACAGTCCAGGACGTATTCACCTAAGTGGCACTCCTCAAGTGGACTTGATTGTCTCCTCGGAATATGCTCAATACCCACAGTTCTGCGCCTTCCAGTATCCTTTGGAGGAAGCCTTGAGGGATGCGTTTTATTTGAGGAACTTTCAGCTGCATTACTTGTTTTTCCCTGTACCCTTGACTCCTCTGGTTCTGAGGAAGGTTCACTGCGGCCGGTCCAAAGTCATTCTGATCGCCCCAGACTGGCCAAGAAGGGTGCGGTATGTGTACCTTCTGTGCATCTCCGGGTGTCCTCTGCTTCAGTCACTTCAGACTGGACCTTCTCCCCAGCTCTCAACCCCAATCTCTGAGGTCTCCACCTATGTTCTTGGAGATTGAGCAGGGAAATCTGAGCTCTTTTCCGCTGCCAGTGGATGTGGTAGATGTCTTTTTGTCAGTGTGTCGCCCCTCCGAGTTGGTTTACTCCAGCAGATGAAGCTACTTAGTTTCACGGTGCAAAGACAACAATATAGACCCCTTCCAGACCTGTGTCAGACCATTCAGTATGAACGTTCTCTAGCTCAGGAAGTTGTGCGATAGGCACTGTCAAAGGGGTACTTAGCACCTTGTCAGAATTACACTGTTAGTCCAGTCATACCTTGTCAAGTTCCAACATAGTCATGCGTTTTCTGAAGAGGTTCACAAGTATGTATCCTCCAACCCTCTTCATTGTGGACCCTAATTTAGTCTTCGTTTTTCTTATGTGGACTCTGTTTGAGCCCCTACATAGTTGTCCATAAGAAATGTTGACTCACAAAACTGCATTTTTGGTGGCTATCCTAGGACTCCCAGATTCACCCCGCCTCCTTATTTGATGGATACATTATTGTGAAAGCTAATAAGATTGATCCCAATTTATCTTTTGGTAATGCACTAATCTGTTGACGTCAGTCTGTCCACTCCCCTTGACGGCTTTGAAAAAATGGATGGAAACTGGCGTCATTCCACTGGTGGGCGCATTGTATGGCTTTGGGTTTTTCATCTCGGTCATGTCCAGTGTCTTGCGATGCAAGCACCACCAACCGGCCACATAATAGCTTTGAAGTTCTTGGATCCATGTGGTATTCTGTTTGTTGGGGAAACATTTATGTATGCAAATTGTAATTCAAGGTTCAGGTAATTATATCTTGCCCCTTTACGCTTCGTTTATTTATGTTATGTGAAATGGTATCTTCCTGCTCTCCCTGCTCTTAGAACGGTACTGCCTGGAATGTGGGGATTGGAGGCAGTTAAAGAAGGAGCTGTGCAGGAGCGGCTGGGGTCTTTCATTATTCAGGACTTGAACAAATAAACAAGTGTTCTACTTTTTGAATTGGTATTTTTCTTATGGATTTACTTCAATCCAGTAGATGCCTCCGATTGTTCTACAGGTAATACATATGCAGGTAGATAAAGTCTATCTTGTGTGCAGAATGTTCACAGTTGTGCGACTTGTCGCAGATGGTAACTGTCACACAAACTCAGAAAAATCACACTAATAGCACAGGAGCTACACAATTTGCGTCTAACATGAAAATAAGACTCAAAACGTTCCGCAACCATGCTGATGATGGATCAGTGATGATGATGGATTTGTAATGTAGTGACATCAAATAACTATGGAATTAATATATGCGCGTTTGCAGGAATCCCATCTAAAGCACAACATATCACCAACTAAAAAATATTTTGGCCACCTTGCTTCCAGACAGGAATTCCTAATGTTTGCTTCTTTTGCCAGGAGCCGTAGATATAAAATGGCCACATGAGACACTAGAAGGACCCTTTTGAAGATACCTTGCATATCGTAAATGGAATCAGTAGTGTGGATCTGTAATAGATGTGGGTCTGGTCCGAGCCAAAATTGCTTCTCTCACTCCAGCATGTTACAGAGGCACAAACCTATTTTAGTTTGGTTTCTCGCTTATATGCAGTGCTTCTTGCATTTGTTTCTACCATAAGTTAGTTGATCTGCTGAAAAGGTGCGGAAGGCTAAGTGGGACGGGTAGGCTCAGGAGGGCATCACCCACCACAGTGAGGCACACTATTGATAGGAGTTCCCATCACATGGACATCGGAGCACAACTGTACTTGGTATAGATCTTAAATTGATTATTTCGGCATCAGCCTGTTGAAAGGACTGACACTGCTTGCCTTTCCCTTGTGCCCAAGACCTATAACTTCCGCTCAAGGTTCAACCTTGTTTGCCTTCTGTAGCCCCCGGAATATTAGGGAGAAGAACCTATCTTTGAAGAAGTTGTAAGCAAACCCAAGGGGAGTGGATTGCTTACTGTGGACTCAAGGAATAGGGCACCTTCAAAGAAAAACTTAGCATGCCAATGGAATGTGGATGAGGTCACAAGGAAAAGAGAGGAAGATTAGTAAGACTCCTTCAAGGAGCTGCTGCTGTCAAGCTCGTTGGAGTTGGGAAGCAAAAGCTTTGTCAAGTTGAATTTATGAAACTTTTAAAATAAATAGGGACTTTACATTCACTTGTGGCCATGAAGCAGAGGTATAGGAGTCCTTTCCCACTCCTCTCCAACTCCCTTGCTGGAATTATTTGTCCAGGTCCCCAGCGAAGACCTCTGAGTAGATTGGAAACAGCTTACCAGGTAACTGACCATGCCATTTCCTGCCATTGTTCGGTGCATGTGCAGCCTCATCTGCTACTAGTTGATTTTTGTTTTTGGGGCACATGTAACCTCTGGTGACTGCTTATGTTAATGTTAAGCTGACATTGACCTTTACATCCCAGCTTCCAGTTATTATTATTATTTTTTTACTATTTTGTCATAAAAACCCATATATTCCTTATTTAAATTATTGTTTGTGTCTTGTTTCAGCAACTAAAGTTATTTTCTGGTAGTATATTTTTTGTTGTACTTTAAATGCTTTACTCCCATTTCTCTGTTTAAAAGTCTGCGACTGTGCATTCGCTACTAGAGTTACCTTCTGGTTTTCTTATTGTAAGTGTATTATTGTACAAGGCCTGTATGACACTTTGGTGGGAGATTTTCCACAAGTCCTATCTCTTACTATCCTTTTGACTTTTGCACTGTGATGGTTGCACTTTGAGTTAAATGATGGTGAGGGGTAGCAGCATGGTCAGAAAGGTGCAGGGATTGTGCTCTTTGAAAAAAACCAAGATACATTAACTACTCTCATTACCTCTGTAGGGGCCTGTGTGTATTGATCAGGTGGGAGTGTTCTTCTGCATCAGAAGAACTTTCTTCCTACTGCTACCTAAGAAAGGCGGAATCACCTTCCTGAAGAAAACCCTGAGCTGCTGAAGGGACTGCAACACCGCAACCTTTCTTGATGAATGTTGATCTTTCTGTAGCCTCTCATCTTGATGTTGATCTACTTCTTGATACACTTCTCTATGTCATGCTTCATCTTGAAGATCTGCCTATCGACTTGAGACTCCCCTTAACTGTGGCATTCTCCTAGAGGCACTTGAAGAAACAAATTACACTCCAGCCACTTTAGTTGAATTTCTTGGCTTGTGCATTCGTCCTAAAGAGACAGCAACAAAATACTTAAAGGCCTAACAAAACACCTAGAGCAAGTTACAACCTAGCAATTTGGAGTGAAAGGAGCCAGAAGAGGTGATAACGTCTATGATGATTGAGTCAATATGAATCCTTTGTCTCTCGGCAATAGAAACCAGGCTTGCCTCCAGACAATATCATTGCTCTTTTATACTTCTTCATCTTTGAGATGCCTCTTATCCCCATGGCCATAAGAGGTGCATTGTCATGGTAGATGGCTTCATGGAATTTGTTGCATATGTCTTTATTTATGCTTGCTATAGTCAGGTTTTACACCTTGCACTAGAGTATGCACCATGTACCCCAAAAGAAGGTATATGGCAACTGGTTTATATTTTTTTTTTTGTTTGTTTAAATGACGAAGTTGAAAAACAATAAGACAAATAATAGGTACAACTTCTTTAACAGTTTTGAAAGTAATTCCAGAAACTCTGGTATGAGTTGTGTTTGTTGCAATACAATTCCTTTGCCATATGCAACTGCACATGAAACTAGAAGCATACACCCGAGAAAACCCCATCAGTAGCCATTCCTTGTACTTATGACACCGTCAAAGTTTCCTTGGTGTCTTCCTCTCATGAGATGTACTTCCAGTTCCCACTGTCTCTAAACATTGTTGAATCTAGCTCATAATGGGCAAATAAGAAAAACCGTCACTATCAGAGAAGTTGTAGTTTACAGTGATGACAACAATAAATCTAATGATAGTAATTGTGATATACCTTCCTCCAGTCAATCTCCTCATTGGTCACAAAACCATCCCAAATCTCTAAAGATGATAAACATATTGACTTCATTACCATAACGTTTATGTTGGGAGCCCTGTTAATTCTTGATCTGTTTTCTGAAGCAGATAATCCGTAGTTTCCTATTTAGGAATGAATTCTGGTTGCAAATCTGGAAATGATTACAAAATTCCAACCCGGAACACTTAAACCATACTTGAGATACCAGTATGTTGGCACAGGTGAATTCCAGGGGTATGAACAATTTTGATACATAATGAGTTACTCCATAAAGATGCATTGCTCGGCATCTTAGGTATTTAACTTACATTCCACTAGACCTCCCCATCCACTATAAAAACATACATTCTTCACCCTTCAAATTAGCTTGGCTGCATGTACGAAAATTGAAACATTTAGTCTACATTCAGTAAACAAAAAAAAACAGGCCATATTTTCCTGTTTCATAAGTTTAATGATTTTTAATTTGATTACCACCCAGTCATAAAATATAATAAACAGACCAACCCATGTCCTTGTAGCAGAGGCAGTTTTAAATATAAAAATCAGGATGCTGGTAAAGTCCGAAGGATTTTTTTACGGATTTGACTGATATAAATATAAAACACTCATTAATAAAAAAAAGATTGTCAACCAATGTATATCAATCCATAAAAATAACTGGCATCTGGCTTTACATCCTCATTAACATGAGGCAACTATGCATGAGTGACTCATAGTTTAGTTGACTATCCAGTCCTCGTCCTTTTACACCATAGCACCCAAGGTATTATGCAGAAGTCACTATCCCCTTAACTGTCACACCCACCCTAAATTAAGTGAACACCTTACTTCACGTAGTATTGGAAATGTAGCCAGATAACTCTTCAAATCTTGCACTTAACTTTCTGTAGTATGTAGATGAGACAATAGTTCCCTGGAGTAGACCGAGATATCTTGATATTGTTCGACATCCTACAGCCAGGTAAATCTAGATGCTTTGAAGAAAGCATACTCAGTTTAGGCACAGAAAAGTCATTTGTCAGCAGAAATTTTGATGATTTTTTGGTCTCTTCGTAAAGTATACCTAAATGTTTATTTTTAATGAAGCTATAAATGCTTAATATATGGGTTGTACTTCAACGATCTTTACCAACAGAGACAAATCCCACCTTCATTACATTTTATGAAGAAAACAGGATAGGTTTAGGTATATGCTCTGTCACCACACTCAAGTGGGCACAGTTAACATTATTTTGGCAATAACTGGGCCAGAATGAATTCCCTTCCATCATTGTTTTATTGATCTTTAAAAAAAGAAAACAAGCTATGATTTGTGTGCAAATTTAGAGCTATTTTGGCTGCATTGCGCTTCACTTATGGAGTTACTGTTCATTTTGACCTGATTGTCAATGGTCTGCCTTTATTGGTTTCCAAAAGATCTCTTGAGCCATGAGGAAATGCTCTCTCGTGTGAAGTAGATGTGCAAAATATCAAAAACAAAACACAGTTGCAGCACCTGTACAAAGTTAAACATAGAGAGTGTTCTTGTCTACGTGGCTCCAAATCCCAGTTTGCAACGCACACTTTTGTTGTTTGAATTAGATGTTCAGCAGAATTGACAAACTGAGGCTGGAGCATATATGTTGTCGAAGTGTAATTGTATTTATAGAAACTCCAATACACTTCAGCACTTTTTATTGTTTTGCCCTACTTTTAAAACTCTTAGTGTTAGGTATCTAAAACCATTGTTTATTAAAAACAGCATCCAGAAATTTAAGAGAATTTAATTCTGCTGGTTTCATTATGGTGGCTGCTTTGCTTTTTAATGCTTGTAAGAAGAGTTAGACTCTAAGTCCATTTGTTTTTTTTAAATATGCTTTTAGCCTTATTGTGTTTTATAGACTCATCTTAGCTTAGTATTTTGGAGTTAGTCTGTGTTTTAATAATTGATTAAATATATAGCAATGGTTTTATGGAACATTATGTTTAATAAACTTTATTATTGAGAGGAGATGAATCGGACAGGGATTTCCTCAGTTCCCGCCCATTTGTATTTTAGTGCCCCAACTCTAGAAATGTAAATTGGAAACAAAGAGAATTTTAAAGGTTTTCCAATTTAAGAAGCACATTGTAAACATATAGTACTTGTAGATAATATGCTCTTATTTTTCAGTTCCCCCATGTTTTCCATTCTGTACAGTGGGAAATTGGGTCGTTGTTTGACTGGTGTGTGAACCCTGGTCAAGAAGCAATCACAATCCATGTCAGGGTGAGGCACAAGCCAACTGTAAATTAACCTGTGCTCAACCCCTCTGGTAGCTTAGTACAGAGCAGTCAGGCTGAACTTAGAGGCAATGTGTAAAGTATTTGTGCAACACCTCAACCAGTAATGAAGTAAAATCACACACAAAAAGGAGTACTTTTGAATAAATCACACAAGACCAAAACAACAAAAATCCAAACAGTAGACCTGGAGATATGCAAGTTTAAAGATTTCAGTTAAAATAGTGGCAAAAAGCACAAAAAACTGTGGATCTTTTGGGTGCGCTGGACTGGTACAAAGTCACAAGTTAAGGCTGACGCCGGCTGGCTACAAGAACCCAGTTAGGCCTGCTGAACAAGGTAACAAATCCTTGTTTGCGAAGCATTGTGAGGGTCCGCATCGAAGATGCATGGTACAACCAAGGCTGTATATCTACTTTGAGATGCTGCCAGGCTGTAACGCGAGGTACTGTGTCATTGTCTAGGATTCCATCAATGAGGGCTGGTGATGCTAAGTCTGGCATTGAGAATGCGTTGCGCACCTGGGCCAATGTGCCAGTTCCAAGGGGCTGCGAAGCATCGATGCAGAGTTTGGCGTAGTCATCGAGGGATGTGAGGGCCTGCGCTGTGGATGCATCTTGCAGAGGTAGTTCCGATGAGGTGACGTGCTGCGATGTGTGTCTTTACAATGGATAAGACCCACAAAGTGGTGATGGTGTGACGGTTCTGCTTGAGGTTGTGCAGCACAGCAGAGGGAATGTGTTGGTTCCGCTGGATCCACAAAGGCTGGCAGAGCACCTTAGGCCCACTTCCAGGATGCCAGTACTGGGGTGGCACCTCTAGGCAGGGTAGACTAACAGATGGCAGAGTCCAAGTGCTGGGGTCAAGGTTGTTGGAGCCTTCTGTCCATGAGGCTGATGTCTGGAGGCCAGCCAACTGGCCATTGGAGTCACTCTCTAGTCCTGGGTTCACAGATGCAAGTTCAGTCCTTCTCACCCAGGCAAGATGGTAGCATGATAGCACAGCAGGGTAGCAGTCCTTCAGAGCAGCAGTCCAGCCGAGTGTTAGTCCTTTCAACAGCACAGCAGTCCTTCTACCTGGCAGAGTATCCACAGGTCCAGAAGTGTACTGAAGAGTTGGTATCTGAGGTCAGTTATTTATACCCAATTCAGCCTTTGAAGTGGGAGAAGCTTCTAGAGGCATGCCTTAGAAGTGCACAGGTGCCCTGCCTTCAGCACCCTGGCTCCAGACTAACTACAAGGGGGTATGCAGCAATTTGTGTGAAGGCAGGACACAGACTATTTAAAGTGTTAGAAGTGTTAAGTGGGTCTGTGCCAGCTTCTCCCTCCCATTCTGTCAGTGATGGCCCATCCAGGCACACCTGCGAACTCTATAGTGTGTGGCTGCCTAGGAGGAATACACAAAGCTCAGTTGTCAGCTACAGCCAGTCATGTGACCATAGACAGACATCAGGTACCAAATGCCTAAGGGAGGAAAGTGACAACTTTCTAAAAGAGGCATTTATAAATTGTAATTTAAAATCCAACTTCACTGTAAATTAGGATTTTTCATTACAGTTCTAAAGACACTAAACATAAGTGAATTACCTTTTCCCATTCGTAAGTTACAGCTTATTAAATGAGTTACTGTAACTCGAATGTTAATCTATGGGAGCTGTAGGCCTTGCAGCAGTGAAAAACAAATTTAAGAGTTTTTCACTACCAGAACATGTAAAACTTAAATGTATATGTCCTACTTTTTAAATACATTGCGCCCTTTCCTCTGGGCTTTCCAGGGCCTAGCCAAGGGGTGGCATATGTATTAAAAAAGAGGGTTTGGGCCTGCCAAAATGTTTATTTTGCCTGTTTTAAAATGGCAGTTTAAAATGGCAGTTTAAAACTGCATACACAGGCTGCAATGGCAGGTCTGAGACATGTTTAAAATGCTACTAAAGTGGGTGGTACAATCAGTGCCGTGGCTGACCAGTAGTGTTTAATTTACAGACCCTGGGCACAGGTAGTGCCACTTTACTAGAGGTCTACAAGTAAATTAAGGATGCCAATTGGGTGTAAGGCAATGCTGCCTTGTTTTAAGGAGAGAGCACTAGTACTTTATAACTGGTAAAGTGCACAGAATCCTAAAGCCAGCTAAAACTAAGTCAGCAGACAGTAGGGTTGAAGGCAAAAATTTAGGAGAAGACGACGCCAAGAATATGAGGTCTAACAAATACTATTAACACTTTTGGACTTCCTCAGTCTTCCTTCTTTGGTTGAGGCTTACAGAGCTCGATCCCACTCTTTCAAAACTGACAAATCCATTTTTGATACCTGGAATTTTGTTTGGACCACGGTCTTTCTAGTGTATTTTACATTTTCATTTGGAAGCAAACTTGAAAATCTCATCTCATTCCGCATAAGTTTAGTTTTAAGTAAATCCGGACACATAATTGTTAGACTGGATTAATTTTGTTGTATTATGGGTAAAATTAAATATCAATAAATTGTGCCTCTTGACCAAAGGTATGTACGTTTTAACACTTCTCTGGAGTTTATCACAACTCAGGGCCAGTTTTTCTAACTCAGTATATTCCAGTATTGAGGCAGTGACTAAACTTCACTTCAAAGCGTAGCATATCCTAAGTTCAGAATACTGAAATTTCATATTGATGGGGGAGGATTTGGTTTTCCCGATATTAGACTGTATCATGAAAGCTATGTACTATACGAAACTTGAGAATGTGAGTAGACTTTAACCAGTGAACCCATAGATGGTTGATTATTGAACATTCTACTGACAAATATTTATCGGAAAATGAGTGTGCTCATTCGCTCTATTCAATATGATGATGTTTATAAACTGATGATACAGCCCAAAGGGCTTTCCCGCAGCATATCCGTTTAATAATCAAGAACTTAAATCACCAGAATTTTTAAATGTTTTGTTTATTACTTCCTGTGAACAGAATACGATGCATTTTATGTTGTTTAATTTCGAAAATCATAATATCTCTTGCAAGGACACTTTACACCGGTAAAAAGCCTTAGATATGCTTACAATCTCTTCCTCTTCACAGAAAATGCTGACCTCCTAAAAATAAATAAGCGCTATCCTGCAGATTCTCTTCAGCAAGACCTCTTTTAGAGAGCATATCAAAAAGACACTAGATGTTGTAGATTCAAAATGACCGTGTTGGCTACTTGCATGTGCTAGACTGCTGCTCAATTCTAGAATGGTGGAAAGTAATTTTTATCAAGGTTACTTTGTCCACAGATGTAGAGCTTCATATGAATCCTCCCGTACTACTTTTGAATTTCCTTTCTTCCACAGACATTCCTGATATGAAGGAATAATTTATTGTGTAGTTACTTAAAACCATTACAAGAGCTCAAAATATATACAAATGAAAAAGTAAAACCCTTCAAAAAATTTAAATATGCAGAATAAATCAATATCGTCAACATACCACCCTTCAATAACTTTAATCTGGCACCGAGGCGTCATACAGGCACCGTCCAGCTATAACCATACATTTCCTAATCTGGGCCAGATATTTTGCAGTCGCAGCTGAGTAAAGAAATGTCATGGCGTCATTGCAGCTTCTTATTCCATTTTGCAAACAAAACAGGTCTGAGATAAATCCGTCTCCGAGCAAGCAATACAGGACAGCAACGGCTTCATACGATTGAACTAAGAGGTCTAATCCATGGCTGCCTTCGATTTTTCTGATATTCTGTTCTCTTGATAATTGTTTGCCCCATGCTTTTAGCATCCTCTTTAGAGCTTCTGGTGTCAACATGGTGTTTTTCTGTAGCCTCTAAACTCGGATTCAGTGTGGCTGCAGCCGTGACTACATATCATGATCAGATGGCTGTTTTTCCTAGGAAATTGGTACGACGTGCAGCTCCATTGAGTCTGGAGCAGCCTTAGACACCCAATGGTGATATTTGATTATATCGTTTTTTTTGTTACAATAGCTGTCCATGTTGTCCAGCCCAAATTATGGGTGAATCAAGGTGTGCCGTGTCCCTTTGGGGGTGCTAAAGATCTTTCTGTATGCCGAAACATGGCAATGTTCCAGAGTCTAAATGAACATGTCTGGAAATGCCAGATGGCCATGTTAGGTAAGACCTTAGCACATATCACTTTCAGAATCTCCTCCGCTGAGTTTGGTGTATATTTTCCCGGTAGTGTGGCTATGTGTGATCCTAATGCGTACCCATGTATCTGTATACACAGCTGTATTCTGATGGATACAACTACCTGTGGATTCCTCACCTAATGAATACTCCCATGGTGCCAGCATTCGACGGAAATCTTCTTCCTAGTCTCTGCACGTCGACGAGGACGTCACTCTAGCCCACGCGACGCCATCTGACGTCATACAGGCAATAAGAGGTCCTCGACGACGTGCCGACGTCAGTTCCCTTTTTTCCGTGCATTCGAAACAGTTATCTTCGAGGGAGCTACTGTTACTTTAGTGGTTACAGTGTGTTTTCTGCTGCATAGTTCTTCTCTGCGGTAACAATGTCTCAGAGAAAGTCGGGTTTCAAGCCCTGTCGAGAGTGTGGGGGCAAGATGTCAGTTACAGATCCTCACTCCGACTGTCTCTGGTGCTTGAGCTCCGATCACGACGTTGTGACTTGCGATTCATGTCAGCACATGAATCCGAAGGCCCTCAAGGAACGTGAGGCTAAATTATTCCTGGCGAAGTCGAAGAAAAAGGAAAAACATCACAAGAAGTCTTCCTCGTCAAGGTCTCATCGGCGTCATCGAGACTCCCGGCGCCGTAGAGATTCACGGCGTCATTCAAGCAAGGAGACTCGTTCGAGGTCGCCTTCGGCTCGGCGTCGGAGGACTTGGGAGGTCAGTCCGACGGTCACGCCGCATCCATCGACGCCGTTGCCCTCTCCGGCGTCACCGACTTCGCCTGGACAAGCGTCTGTGGTTGAGGTGATGCAGCCTCTTGTGATCTCTCCGGCGTCGCGGACGTCGAGGCCGGCGTTGGGGTCGCCTTCGATCCAGGCACCTCAGTATCCGGCTTTTCCAGCCCCTGGAGCCGATAGTACCGCATTTCTGAATGCGATGTATACCATCTTTCAGCAGATGGCTCCAGGAGGTGCTCCGGCTGGTCCTTCGGGGCCTTTGGCCTTTTCATTGGGTGATCCTGCGCCTCTTCGGCCGGCACCCTTTATGCCCTTTCTCCCTTTTGGGAATGTGGGCTCGGCGCCGGTGGCCGCTCCGGTGGCTTCAGAGGGATTGGCTCCGGATGTTTCCATCCCGTCGACGTCGGGATTTCGTCCTGTGACTCCGGTGGGT
Source organism: Pleurodeles waltl (assembly GCF_031143425.1). NCBI lineage: Eukaryota > Metazoa > Chordata > Amphibia > Caudata > Salamandridae > Pleurodeles > Pleurodeles waltl. The sequence continues at coordinate 676,621,941 of NC_090450.1, read as the reverse complement.
CCATCGGCTCCAAGATCTCTTTGTCCTGCTCCTTCATTGGCGCCGAAGCTGCCTGCGGCGCCGGATGCGGCGTCGGATGCTTCTGGAGATCGGCGCCGATCTTCGACTTCGGCAGAGGCCATGTCGACTCCGCGCATTGAGCAGAGACTACATTCAAGGAGGCGTGCTCTCCGTCTGTTGGAAGAGCAGGAGTACCAGCGAGTCCTGGAGGAAGGAGAGGTTGAGGACTCGGGTGATGGACTGCATGGTCTGGATACGGCCAGTGGGCTGGATACTTCCCCTGAGTGGGACCTTTCATCTCGAGGGGAGTATACGGAGGAGGCTGCTACCTTTCACGCGGTGGTGAGGAAGGCGGCTAATTTTCTGGACCTGCCTTTGCCGGTGGCAGAGGCGAAGCAGAATTTATTGACGGAGGTGCTGCATCCGGCCTCTGCTGCAGCGGAGCCTCTCTTGCCGTTTAATGAGGCTTTGCTTGATCCGGTGTTGGAGGTGTGGAAGAAGCCTGTATCTTCCTCTGCAGTTCATAGGGCTGTGGCCAGGAGATATCGGGCTGCACCATCTGACCCTGGCTTTCTTTCAAGACACCCTACGCCGGAGAGCTTGGTGGTGCAAGCCTCCTGTTCATCAAAATCAGCGCCTGGATCCTTCCCGACGGTGCCAGGAGACAGGGACTCCAAAAAACTGGATGCGCAATCCAAGAAAATATTTTCTTCTTGCAGTTTGGCGTTGAAGGCCACCAACGCAACTTGCATTCTGGGGAGATATGTCCATGCTCTTATGGATGATATTTCATCTTCTTTTACGGAGCTTCCCCAGGGACTCTTGGATGTTGTCTCAGACGCCCAGGCTGCCGCAACCCAGATTATCCAGTCTGGACTGGACACAACCGACTCGGTGGCTAGGGCGATGGGCACGGCTGTGGTGGCAAGGAGACAGGCCTGGCTCCGTAATTCAGGGTTTTCTGCGGATGTACTTTCGACTCTATTAGACCTCCCGTTTCATGGGGACAAACTATTTGGAGCAAAGGCAGATTCGGCCTTGGAGCGATTTAAAGAGAGCAGGGCCACAGCCAAATCGTTAGGGCTGCAAGCTCCTTCTTCCTCTGCCTCTTCCGGGTTTTTCAGGAGGTTTCGTGGATTTGGGCGTGGCTCTTCCTCCTCTTCCTTTCCGGGGAGGTTCCAGCAAGCCGCCTCTTCTCACCCCTATAGATCATTTAGAGGGAGAGGTAGGGCCCGCACCAGAGGAGCCTCTCAACAGCACTCTGCCTCTTCCTCGTCCTCTGGAGGGGTGCAGCAGGGAAAGCAGCCTTAGGCTTCCACCATTTCCCACTCACTCCTCTCCTGTAGGGGGAAGATTACGGCATTTTCTCCACAAATGGGAGACTATTACAACGGATACTAGGGTTATCAGTATTGTGGAGAAAGGCTACACCCTTCCCTTTCGGGAGTTTCCGCCCCCCCTTCCGCCCCGCCCATCTTATTGTTCAGAAGAACACCTCCTGTTGCTAGAACAGGAGGTTCAAGTCCTCCTTTCAAAGGGCGCGGTGGAGTTGGTTCCAGAGCAGGAAAGGGGTCAAGGTTGTTACTCAAGGTACTTCCTGATTCCCAAGAAAGATGGTCGGTTGAGACCGATCCTGGATCTGAGGATCTTGAATTGGTTCCTCAATCAGGAAAAGTTCAAGATGCTGACCCTAGCACAGGTGCTTTTGGTGTTGAACAAAGAAGATTGGATGGTGTCTGTCGACTTGCAGGATGCTTATTTTCATATCCCGATACTCAAGTCGCACAGGAAGTATCTCCGGTTTGTGGTAGGGTCGCAGCACTATCAGTTTGCGGTCCTCCCGTTTGGTCTTACTTCAGCACCTCGAGTCTTCACGAAGGTGATGTCAGTGGTTGCGGCAGAGCTCAGAAGGAAGGGGATAGCAGTATTCCCTTACTTGGACGACTGGTTGATCAAAGCCAAGTCCCCGGAGCTTGTGTCGTATCATCTGCAGTCAACAACCCAGTTGTTGTTCAACCTGGGCTTTTCGGTGAACGTGCCCAAATCTCACCTGGAGCCCTCTCAGCGCCTCCTGTTCATAGGGGCAGTACTGGATACAACATTGAATCGAGCCTTTCCTCCGCCTCAGCGGGTTCAAGATATTCAGGAATTGGTTCCGATGTTTCGAAATGGAGCGGTAGTTCCAGTCCTCAAGGTCCTTCGTCTGCTCGGTCTGTTTGCCTCCTGCATACTGTTGGTCACACATGCTCGCTGGCACATGAGGGCTCTTCAGTGGTGCCTCCGAAGGCAGTGGTCTCAACACAAGGGAGATCTAGAAGGTGCGGTCAAGATCTCCAGAGATGCTGCTGTGGACTTGAAGTGGTGGATTGCGTGCAACAATCTTTCGCAAGGAAAGCCGTTCGCGCAGTCGCCACCAGTGGCCACGGTCATAACGGATGCTTCCACTCTAGGGTGGGGAGCTCATCTGGGGGATCTGGAGATCAAAGGACTTTGGTCTCCAGAGGAACAGAGGTTTCATATCAATCTGTTAGAGTTACGGGCTGTACGTCTGGCTCTCAAGGCCTTCCTCCCTTCCCTTCGCGGTCAGTCGGTACAGGTCCTGATGGACAATACTACCACGATGTGGTACATAAACAAACAGGGAGGAGTAGGGTCGTACCTTCTCAGCAGAGAAGCTCTTCGACTATGGTCCTGGGCAAAGGACCATCAGATTTGCTTGGTAGCAAATCATCTGGCCGGGGTCTTGAATGTACGTGCGGACCGTCTCAGTTGCCAATTCTCGGCCGACCACGAGTGGCGGACCATCCAGATCAAGTCCGTTTAATCTTCCAGATGTGGGGGTTTCCTCGGATAGATCTGTTTGCCACTCGGGAGAACGCGCATTGTCCGTTATTCTGCAGCCTCCAGTATCCGGTGCAGGGAGCATTGGGGGACGCGTTTCTGATAACCTGGTGCGACCAGTTGCTTTACGCGTTTCCCCCCATACCCTTGATTCCTCGAGTGTTGAGGAAGATTCGCCAAGACCGGGCCCAAGTCATCTTAATAGCTCCGGATTGGCCAAGGAGGGTGTGGTACTCCGACCTTCTCCAACTCTCGCTGTGCCCTCCGCTCTGTCTCCCTCTCAGGGCAGACCTCCTCTTGCAGTCGCAGGGGCAGGTTTTACACCCCAACCTCCAGAGTCTACACCTACATGCCTGGAGATTGAACGGGGCAACCTGAGTTCTTTTCTCTCCCGCCTGATGTAGTGGATGTTATATTAGCTGCCAGGCGACACTCCACTAAATCTATCTACGCTAATAGGTGGTCTAAATTTGTTATCTGGTGTGGAGAGAGACAGATTGATCCCTTACATGCTCATCTGTCAGATGTTTTGTCTTTTGCTCTGTCTCTAGCGCAGAAAGGTTGTGCAGTGGCTACCATTAAAGGTTATTTGTCTGCCCTGTCAGCCTTCATTTGTCTTCCAGATCAACCATCGTTATTTAAATCCCCTATTGTTCTCAGATTCTTGAAAGGTCTTCTAAATAAATATCCTCCAAAACCATTCGTTATGCCTCAATGGGATTTGTCCTTGGTCCTCACTTTCCTTATGGGGTCCCCTTTTGAGCCTATGCATTCTTGCCCCTTAAGGTATTTGGTTATTAAAACAGTCTTCCTGGTGGCTATAACATCTGCAAGGAGAGTGAGTGAGTTGCAAGCCTTATCGGTAAAACCCCCTTATACAACTTTTTATGGGGATAAGGTGGTGTTGAGGACCAAGGCTGCTTTCCTCCCGAAGGTTGTTTCACCCTTCCATTTGGCCCAGACAATTACTTTGTCCACGTTCTATCCTCCGCCTCATCCTTTAAAGGAGGAAGAGAGACTACATCGATTGGACCCAAAGAGGGCGCTAAGCTTCTACATTGATAGAACGAAGGACTTCAGGCTGGAGGATCAGCTGTTCATCGGATACGTGGGCAAGAGGAGAGGAAAGGCAGTCCACAAGAGAACACTCTCCAGGTGGGTTGTTCTTTGCATTAAAATCTGTTACTCTTTGGCAAAGAAGGATCCTCCTGATGGCATTAGAGCTCATTCCATCTGCAAGGCCGCAACTTAGTCGTCCCTTCACACTTTTGCGAAACATTACTGTTTGGACTCTGAGGTCAGAAGGGACGGCCATTTTGCACGGTCAGTGCTGCAGGATTTCTTGGTTTGACCATTTCGGCACCCTCCACCGGGAGTGGTACTGCTTTGGGACTCTATTCATTAGCTGAGGAATCCACAGGTAGCTGTATCCATCAGAAGAACGAGTTACTTACCTTCGGTAACAACTTTTCTGGTGGATACATTAGCTACCTGTGGATTCCTCACGGTCCCACCCGCCTCCCCGTTGCCTTTCTGGTCTTACCAAGTAATCCTTGAGTGCGCTTCTCTTGGTCTTCAAGGTTGCAATAGTAGTTGTATATATGGATACTTGTATATATTTATATGTCAAAGGCAGATATGACTGCAAAAGTGACCATGTAGTTTATATTTTAAAATGTAGTTGCCCTAAGCTATATGTAGGTAGCACAAAACTTCAGGTGCACAAAAGAATTTTACAACATTTAAGGGCCGTAGTTAATAGAGATGAGTCTTACCCGGTTGCCCGACACATCCATGAATTTCATGGAGGTCGCGTAGAAGAGGTTCAATACAGTGTAATAGATGGTATCAGGAAGGATATCCGTGGAGGAGATAGGGAAAAACAGCTGAGGAGATTAGAGTCTAGATATATATTGGCATTCGATTCAAGAGAACCTGTGGGGCTTAACTCGAGTGAAGAGTTATATATACATTTAGGTTAACATTGTTAATTCAATCTTGGATTACTCTTTATCAAAGATATGAATACGTTTATTATAATGTGTTTAATTATTCTTTGAGATGGTGAATGATTATATGGGAATCTTTTTTTTTTTAATTTTAATAATTGTTCCTAAAAATAATGCCCTACTTAATATTTATATCAATGTGACTGGATCTGGTGGATATCTCACACACATTTTCCCCAGATGAACACACACAGCAGCTTTCCAGAGACAAATATTTTATTTCATTTATTAAGATTTACCAAGACGTGTAAAGATTTATTATTGTTTTTTTAATATTCATGTGTGTACTTGTTCATTTTGTCATGTTTATCAGCACATTTGGGCACTAGTTTCATTTTGCATATAATTTATAATTTGTTCTCAAATAAGAGCATATTGTAGTAGTTATTTCATTTTTAAAGGGAGTGTATTGCTTTAAATCAATGTTACCACAAAGGATATTTAAAAGGGGCCAAAATGGCGGCCCGCAGGTTGAAGAAGGCGGTCACGCCGAAACGCGTTCCTGCTTTGTTACAATAAACCTTTCAAACCTTCGTGGAGTGCTGGAGCCCTAATGTTTATTTAAGGAAGTGTATTTTAAGTAAAGACGAGGTGGCGTGCGTCTAAGTCCAGCACCATCGGCGATTAGGTGCAGAGAGAGAAGCGCCAAACGAAGTGTTTATCCATTGCTCTCTCCGCCCCCGCTACGAACATTGAGCACAAAAGAAATAGCTGACCGAACACGGTGAGGGAAGTCAGCGCGGAGTCGGAGGACGCCGAAGCAGACTGACGCCGAGGACAGTAAGCGTTCGATTTGGATTGAGAGAAATTCCATGAAAAGCGGAGCCGAGCGCCCAGATACGATCGGATGCAATTGTGCCATAACAAACAGGGCGCACGTTTGGGGAAAGAAAGAAAAACAATGTTACTAGCATTTCACTGTGAAGCGGTAACAGTGTACCTGCATTTGAGAACACTTGATATTTATTATTTTGTTAAACCAATTTAACACGGAAATCTTAAACCATTCACAAAGTCATTAACAGCGGGTTAAAGTGTGCCAAACAAAAAGGATTTGGTGATTTATCGCTCTACTTGAAGCAAGGGCTACAAAGTATCTTTCTAGAACGAGCACAGTGGACACAGTTTGAAAGCGATAGAAGCTAGGAATAAACATCCTCGGCATTCGATGATTAAAAGCATGAAAACCGGATATTTTTCTACGCTGATTTAAAAGCACACAGGATATTTATTTATTTTTTCGCAGCAATCGGACTTGGGAATTTAAACGGCTTACAAAGTTATTAACACCTGTATAATTGTGCTAATCAATAAGGACTCGTGATTTATTGTTTCACTGGGAGTATGGGCTACATTGTTTTTTTTTTTACAAGAACGAGCATACGGGAAACAGTTTGTCAGTGACAGCATTAAGGAATAAACTTTCACGGTTCTGCTTGACTATAATCGCGAAAAGTGGGCATTACTTTATGCAGATTCAAAGGTAAAAACACAGCAACATAACAATAGTATTTAGCCCAGTGGAGACTATCGAAATGGCTAATAAAGTAACTAATATATATGAGAATAGACGAATGAGAGCGGAATTAGCATTTGCTAAAGTCATTACACAAGAAAAGAGTCAAACGTCTAGGGGAGAACCTACAGGCCAAAATCCCGATATTTATGGTATATTTAAAGAACTAGAGAGACTCAAAAAGAAAGAATTAAACAAATGGTGGGAATGTGAATCTTTGAATAAGTATTTGGAAGTAGGTCGAGTACCCAGAGGCTTAAGGATTTTTATCATGCCCACTTACGATGACCCGAATCCTGAATTGTTAAAAGAATGGGCAGAGCATAATGCATCCAGCTCTGCAGGGATGATGAAGATACTGATCAAATATGCCCATATAGAAAGGGAGAAAATCTTAGAGAAAATTGATAATATTACCAAATTAATTGAGACTTTTGCTGACAAAAAGTTGGTTGAATCATTGCACAAAGCTATGGAGGAACGATTAAGTAAAATTGAGGAAGAAATAATTTCAAAAAAATCACGTAAATTTAACAGGGACACTTTTGATTATGAAACAGGTCAAATATATACATTTGCCAAGAAATTCGATTATTGGAGACAACAAAAAGGCAAAGAATTAAGCAAGAAAGATTTGGACACAGAAAGGAAAACTTCTAATGTAGGAACTAGTGAGAGTTCAGATACAGATTTTGAAGAATCGATACGGGTCAAGTCCCATACTTCATTGCAAGATGAATTTGATTTTTTAAGGAGAGACCGAAGAACAAATCACAGACCCTGGAGGGGAGGAATCAGACCAAGAGGAAGAGGCAGAGGCAGAGGCAGAAGAGACGAGGGGGTAAGAGAAATTACAACCGACGAAGGAGGAAAGATGACTCGAAGCAACAAGCAATACTAAGAGATGACAAGACGGTGGTGAATTTGTCTAATGTTGAATTAGACGAAGAGGATAAAGAAAATTTGCGATTAGGCCTCTCTTACTGCCAGCCCTATGATTTTGATTATGTACAAACTCGTATAGACTTGTTTTTATTTATAAGAAAATTAAAATTATTTAAAATTCATTCTAACAAGAATAAAATGCCATTGCCTCAGAGAGTGAACATTGAACAATCAGGGTCTCTAATTGAGAGCCACATCAGTCAGAACCTACTCATTGAAGATGTGATGTTAATGAAGGATCTCTGGGAACTGGAAGAGAGTTCCATGGAAGAATTTAGTGAAGAACAAGTAATCACAAGACTGGAATTGGAGGGCATATGTCTCGATCGAGAAGGGTCATCAGGACTGAAGCCCAAGTCTAGAACTATTCCCGCATACAGTGGGGATATAATTGATCAATTTACTGACACTTTAATTAAAGGTCTCAAGATCCTGAGGGCTCAGACAGCCAAGAAAACAAACACACAGATTAGTAGGTACAACATGACACTGAAAAAATTGTCTAACAATCAAGAAATTGTGGTGCGAGGCTCTGACAAAGGAGGAAATGTTGTAATATGGCCTAAACAACAATATATGGAGGAGGCTTACACACAGTTAAATGATCCTGGATGTTATAAAAGGATTGATTTAGAATATGTGGCAAATGTCAAAACAAGATTTGATTTAGAATTGTTACAATGGAGAGATAGAGGTCTCTTAAGTGAACATGAATATAAGTTTCTCAAAGTAGATTTTCCTAAATTACCTGTGTTCTATTTAATACCCAAGATCCATAAAAACGCATGTAAACCACCTGGGAGGGCCATTGTATCTATCAAAGGGAGTTTGTTTGAATTTGTATCCCAGTATTTAGATGCATATTTACAACCTTTGGTTAGAAATCTATCATCTTACCTACGGGACAGTAGTGATTTTTTAAGAAGGATTTTTTATATTAGCTGGGAGAAAGATTTCCTTTTAATGACGCTAGATGTAACGGCGTTATACACTAGTATTCCGCACAGTTTGGGAATCCAGGCAGTTGAGTATTTTCTAAAAAAGCGATCTATCAACTTTTATCAGCATAGCAAAATGCTATTAGAAATGATCACATGGTGTTTACAACATAATATGTTCTATTTTAACAACGAGATATTTGAGCAGGTATGCGGTACAGCGATGGGAACGTGCTTTGCTCCTAGTTATGCCAATCTTTTCATGGGGTGGTGGGAAGAACAGATTTTAAACAATTCTCCTCTAGACAAATGGAGCGACAATATTATTATGTGGCTCAGGTACATTGATGATATCTTTGTAATTTGGAAGGGAGATTTAACCACTGCCCATGAATTCATTAAAGAAATTAATGACAATACTTGCAATTTGAGATTTACAGGTAAGATTGACTCACAAACGATTGAATTCTTAGATATATCAGTGATCATCATGGACAATAGAATTGAGACAACACTACATAGGAAGAGCACATCTGGAAACAGCATATTACATGCCAAAAGTTATCATCCCCAGCCATTGAAACATAACATTCCTAATGGAGAGTTATTAAGAGCAAAAAGGATTTGTAGTACAGAACAAAATTATGCTAATGTAGAGAGTGAAATGATAGAAAGATTGAAACAGAGGGGTTATGCCAATGAGGTTTTAGAGAACACCATTACAAGAGTAAAATCCCGTACGAGGGAACAGCTACTGTTTACCACAGATAACAAAACTAATTCGTTGGACATTAAGAATGACAAAAAACACAAAGACACGGGGATCGTGAGATTTATTACTACATTTAATACTGCACATGACTCCGTAAGAAAGTTACTGCAACAACATTGGCATATGCTCAAAAGTGATCCAGTTATAGGCACACTAATAAGCAATAGGCCCACTATAACTTATAGAAAGGGTAAATCGATGAAAGATTTGTTGGTCAAAAATGATGTGAGACAAGAGAAACCTTTGATTAAGAGTTGGTTAAAGGCACAAGATGGATTCTTCAAATGTACCAAGTGTAAGGCATGCAAGAATGGGGAAAACATCAAAACCATTCAATTAACTCACAGAACAATACACACTATCAAAGGCAGATATGACTGCAAAAGTGACCATGTAGTTTATATTTTAAAATGTAGTTGCCCTAAGCTATATGTAGGTAGCACAAAACTTCAGGTGCACAAAAGAATTTTACAACATTTAAGGGCCATAGTTAATAGAGATGAGTCTTACCCGGTTGCCCGACACATCCATGAATTTCATGGAGGTCGCGTAGAAGAGGTTCAATACAGTGTAATAGATGGTATCAGGAAGGATATCCGTGGAGGAGATAGGGAAAAACAGCTGAGGAGATTAGAGTCTAGATATATATTGGCATTCGATTCAAGAGAACCTGTGGGGCTTAACTCGAGTGAAGAGTTATATATACATTTAGGTTAACATCGTTCATTCAATCTTGGATTACTCTTTATCAAAGATATGAATAAGTTTATTATTATGTGTTAATTATTCTTTGAGATGGTGAATGATTATATGGGAATCTTTTTTTTTATTTTAATAATTGTTCCTAAAAATAATGCCCTACTTAATATTTATATCAATGTGACTGGATCTGGTGGATATCTCACACACATTTTCCCCAGATGAACACACACAGCAGCTTTCCAGAGACAAATATTTTATTTCATTTATTAAGATTTACCAAGACGTGTAAAGATTTATTATTGTTTTTTTAATATTCATGTGTGTACTTGTTCATTTTGTCATGTTTATCAGCACATTTGGGCACTAGTTTCATTTTGCATATAATTTATAATTTGTTCTCAAATAAGAGCATATTGTAGTAGTTTTTTCATTTTTAAAGGGAGTGTATTGCTTTAAATCAATGTTACCACAAACGATATTTAAAAGGGGCCAAAATGGCGGCCCGCAGGTTGAAGAAGGCGGTCACGCCGAAACGCGTTCCTGCTTTGTTACAATAAACCTTTCAAACCTTCGTGGAGTGCTGGAGCCTTAATGTTTATTTAAGGAAGTGTATTTTATGTATATATATATATATGTATATATCTTTGTGTATATACATGATTTGCATATATTTGTTGGTTTAACAAAAAAAAAAAGAGTTATATTAAATTTACAGCCATTTTATTGCAATGTTGTGTATTTTACAATGTTATGGGATGTTGCCTTGCTCTTTCATTGCATTGGGTTGTTGTTGTCATGCACGTAAAAAATGTTGGTACTGACGTTGGCATGTCGTCGAGGACCTCTTATTGCCTGTATGACATCAGATGGCGTTGCGTGGGCTAGAGTGACGTCCTCGTCGACGTGCAGAGACTAGGAAGAAGATTTCCGTCGAATGCTGGCGCCATGGGAGTATTCATTAGGTGAGGAATCCACAGGTAGCTAATGTATCCACCAGAAAAGTCGTTACCGAAGGTAAGTAACTCGTTCATTGCTGCTAATAATTGCTCTGCTCCATCAAAAGCAGAACTACAGTCAATAAAACAGGTGTAGATCGGGGGCATATTGGCTTCAGCAGCCTTTCTCCCCCCAAATAGGAGAGGGAGATTACATTGTCGATGGTTGATGAATTTGGCCTAAACCAAGTCTGATAGTACGGGATTTTATTACTTTCATTGATCCATGCCTCACGTTTGTGTAGAAGCATCTCTGCAAACGCCTTTCCAACAACATCCAGAAGGGCAATTAATATGTCATTCTCAGGGCGGTACAAATGCCCCTTTTGTGAATAGGAAACAAAATGGGGCCTTTCCAGGATTCTGGGATGGTAGATGACAAAATGCATTCATTGATTACGCTATGCATGTGTGGTGCCGAAAAGGCCCAGTCGTCACTGAAAATGCTCCCTTGCAGACCATCGGGTCCCAGTGCCTCATCTGCCCTAGTTCTCTTAAGATCTTTGATATCTCTTTTTCAGTGATACATATTGGATTCTCTTCCAGGTTGTCCAAAACTTCAGTGAGAAAGCACTTTGATGCAGAGATACAGAATACAGCCACAAAGTATAAGGTTGTTCCATGAGCGCACTACACATATGTAGAAACGCCATTATCCTTAACAAATTATTTGCTAAATAAGTTATCAGTATAATTCCAGAATTCCCTCGACTTACTTGGTGCTAGCACGGAATATATACATAATCATTTGTTCTGTATTTGGTTTTTTTCAGCTGCAAAACCAGTTTCTGATGCGCTCTCCTAGCGCTTTTTAATTTTTCTGCTGCATAGCGATTCTTCCAGATTCTCTAGTAGGCCGCTGCACGGCGATGTTTTTGTTTTATCTCCCAGAAGTCTTTTTTTCTAGAGAAACTTGAAGACTTCCTATGCTCATTTCTGGATAGGGCCATGTGTAGCACTGTAATTATCGACTCCTATTCTTTCTGTAGCATTGAGTACTAAAGTTGAATTCGAGGCCAAGATGCATACCTATTCTTTGCCACTTGACCCCATTTATCCGTCTAGTAATTGGGCCTACATTGCATGAAAGTGGCTGTACAATCCATTTCTCCTTCATGTTTGTTGTTACCCTTGCATTCAATACTATGGATAGCTGATAGTGGTCACTTTATGATCTCTGCTGTACTTGCAATGCAACGAAGCTGTTCTACAAATTCCTTCCTGTAGTCTAATGTCCATATGTTTTTAAATGTTTGAAGTTGTGTGCCATTGCGGTTCGCCGAGCTTAAGCTGAACTTGTGAAAGTAAGCCACTAACAGATTGCGCGGGCAGCTCTGTGGTCCTGAGGGGAGTAAATCACGTATGTTAAAGACCCTGCAATAATACACTCGTAGGCAGGATATTCATACAGAATTTATCTCATCATTTTCACCTCTACTGGCTGGGTTGCACTCCGGGGGTGGATGTACAGGTTTAATGCTATAATGGAAGTTGGAGTGACGTTTATTACCAAGCCTTTAAGTACCAGCGCCTGCAGATCATTAGAGGGGAGACTAAGTACTGTTACTTCCACACATAGGTCCAGTTTTACATAGATGGTGAGGCCTCCCAAATAGTTTTTCCTTTAAGGCTGGTACATGGATTGCATGAAACTCTTGAATGGTGATAGGCACCGTCAGCCAAGTTTCTTGAAGAAGGATATCCCCTGTTTGCAAGAATTCCACAGTGTTTGTGTTGGATACAATGGGACAAAGGCCGGCCACATTTCAGCTTATCACCTTAACTGTGGCTCCTGTGTGAAGCCGTGTTACCCCCCTTGCGACTTCCTTTAGCTGTGAGCACTGTCGGAACCCATGACCAGTCTTGCATGATCTATGCTTTTCCTAGTTGTCTGATATGCGAGTCTCTTGAAAGACCTTCCGTGTCTTGTGTCGTTTGGATAATAATCCTTTTCCCACAATTAGAAGGTCTTACTTGCTTTGTCCCTCGCAAAATGCTATAGGTAGCCTTATCCTGTGTTGATGCACTGAATTTATCTGGATTGTTCTAGACATCCCTGGTAGTTTTTGCACACTTCGGCTCTCTAATTACCTAGTGATTTCAAAAGAATAACCCTTTATTATTGGAAAACATTGAAGAAGCTTTGTGTGAGTGAATGGATTGCTGTCTTAATCACTCAAGCAAACCTGAAGAAAGTCCCTTTAAGCTTAGAAACAAATCCATGTGGTCTAAACATCTTGATCTGTATGCCTAATGTTTTGCAGAACTTCAAACTGCAATTAGGGAAACAGTTTGAATGCATTCGTTGCAGTCTATTAATCATATTAAATCTCAAGCCTTTATTCATTCCTGGATTTTGCTTATAAGTGTGTAGGCAAAACTTTAAATTGTTACGTATTCCTAGTTTATTTAATGTGCTACATATTTGCTGTTATTTGACCATTCAAATTGTTACGTTTTCTTCAATAACAAGTTTCCATATAGGAGAAGAATAGTTGAAAAGACTTCCTTTAAAATGTAGTAGAAATCTGGCACATTTAACAATATTGGAAAGCTGATGTGCTGAAAATAAATATTCTATTTTTGCTACAGTGCAAATATTCTAAATTCTGTTGTAATCATATTTTTAATATAATTGTTGGCACTTCAGTCGAAGATTTTAATAAAGGCATTTGTATGTTGAGGAAAAGAATACAAATGACAGTAACTTCTTGGCCGCTCTTACTCTCTGAACATAGCATAATGGAAGGAAAATCATGTTTATTCATTTTTATCTTTTGTTTTAGATTTTTGAATCTCTCGGTAATCAGAAGCTAATTGTTAAAGGAAACCAATGAAAATGCCAAACTACAGTGGTTTGAGAACAACAGTGGTGGTTGTTGCATGTGTGGGGATGGATATTAGAAGTCAATATAAATTCATGAATATGAAATGAGATCTTTGAGTTACATAGATTCTGCCTTAAATACTTTTTTGATAAATGAATAAGTCTGATTTGCGATACATGTGGAGCAGCGGAGTCAAGAAATTATAGAGGCTGCCATCTAGAATTCTCTGAACCTCTTTGATATCTGTTTATTTACGTAGGGGCCAAGAAAAAAAAAAACAGAAAGCCACAATGTGGAAACAGGCAAAGAGGGGTCCAACGGACTGAGAACCTGAACCTGACCTCTAAAAATGTTAGTTGTTAAAAATAATCAGACTTGTGGGTGGTGGGATGACCACATTAAGGATATGCTTATTAAAAATTAAACACGTCCGGAAGCTCAAAGCCCAACCAGTGCTTAATGCAAAACAGTAACAAGCATAACAAAAGGTCAAAGACAATTGTCATTTCAACTGACTAGGGCTCTCATTAGAAAACGCTCAGTTGGAGACAAATAGCTAAAAGCATAAATCTAAACCAGTATATATAATTCAGTGAAGAATAATCAGGTGAAAGAATAGTGTTACTCTCAATGAAAAGTTATCTAATGCGCAAGTGGCAGGATCTTCCCTTTAAGGAAGCGCAAAACAGCTTTGAAGTGAAGATATCATCCATATACACAAGTCTAGCCTCATTATTCATACAAAATTCTACTTCCCTTGCCAGCTTTGAAAAGCGAGATAATGCTGTAAGAAAATGTGCAGGTACAACCCTAAGATCAATTGCTTTCAGGCTTACCAAAGCAATGGGTGTTTGTAAACGTATTCAGTGCCACAAAAAAACTTCACGCTAATAAGAGTGACATTTATATTTGAGTAGATTGTTGATATGCAGAATTCCATATGCAGTTCCTCATACTGCATTACATACGAGTAAACATGATGTGGACAGATTTTAAGTTTGTTTTCACTGTCACTCACTATGACTGGTAAATCTCCTTTTGTTGTAGCAGGCCTTGAAAAATCGTAAAAATGTTACTAGGCCTGCAGGTCGAGTAACTTGACTAATCTACTCTACCTAACTAAAATGTACTTGACCCGTACACTGGTCTCTAATTGTGTAATCCTAGGGAAATATTTTATTTTCTAGAGACACATTTTTCTTCATTCTCACATATAAGTGCACCTTCAAATATTGAGTTAAGCTTTTCTACTGTACAAAAAGCTTTTGTTTGATTAAATAGACTAAACTTTTGCCCAAATATAGGGTACACATGATCCCTGTAGGATTCTGGAGTTCTATATAGTGCACTAAAATTAAGTACACTGTGCAGGGAGTCCAGTGGATCCCCAATTGGTATTGTAGAGGAAAAAGTATATGGGACTAATGCTCTATTTGTGGTAGTGTAGGCGAGCAGTTAGACTTATCAGAGGGTAGTGCAAAACATTTGTTGTGCTTACAAAGGCAATAAGTGGGAAGTGGGCATACCGTAACCATAGTGGGCTTAATTCCTTCCAAACAATATGGAGTAATTTAAACAGTAGTGTCCACTTCAGCTTGTCCCCCTTAGGGGTGGGACTAGCATGGAGTGGTTACTCCTCCTAATTTAATTAATTTTCCCACCTGTGCTGCTGCCAAAAGTGGAGGAAGGCCGGAGGAGGGGGGTTGGTCATCTCCACCATCTTGAGAGACCTGGGTCGTGTAATAAAGGTGGCAAGGCCTTTGAAACTCCCCGCCTTGGAATGACCATCCTGCTTGGGAGAGGAGGTCACACCTCAGTCCAGAGGAGGCCTTTGTCTCAGACTCTGGAGAGCACTGGCTCTCACCTTGGGGGGGACAGAAACACATTTGTGGTGACTGAACTGCAGGCCTCAAAAAATCATTAAAATGTTACTAAACCTGCAGGTTGAGTAACTTGGATAATCTACCTGACCTAACTGTACTGTACTTGACCCATACACCTGTCTCAAATTTTGTGATCCTAGGAAAATAGTTTACAGAGTCGCCTTTTTCTTCATTCTCACATATGATTGCACCTTCAAATATGTGAGCTCAGATTTTCTCCAGGACAAAACAACCTCTTTTAAGTAGACTAAAGTTTGCTTCCATGTATCACAAGAATCTAGCCCACATATAGGGAACACATGATCCATGCCTTGCTTTTAGTTTACTAATAGCATTCAGTTTGGTAAAACACTTACTTTTATTACATATATTACTAAACCATGATGTGGTAGCATACTGTCATCTACCCACAGTATATTTCCAGGAAATGTCCAAAAACCTTTCCATTAACTTGCACTTTTACTGATAAAACTATATAGTGTATTAACAATCTGTGAAAATCTGGTTTCAGAAATATTTTTATTCTTTGCACATCACCAAGTAAAGTGTTTTTGTTATGTTTTTCCTCACACAAGAGTACAAATAATGGGCTTTCACAACTACTGAAATATGTTTTGAAATGTTTGCGCAGTTGACTTTGTTATTTAAATGTGTGTTAGGAAAAACCTGACAAAATCCTGCAACTCTGCAGTCAGAAGGAAAATTAAGTGCAAGACAAACTGACTTTTGATCTCGGTCTCTGAACACAGAGCAAATGTGACAAGAACAAGATTTAAAGGTGTCTTTATTGCTCCTTCACCTTATGACTGAACAGAACATCTGTTCTTTGTCAACTCGCCAGAAGAGGCGAGTAGGTCCTAAAAATAGCCTAACTTGAAAAAATATGAATGGGCAAGTAGATTGCCCACCCGGGCATTCCATGGGTGCTTTGCCTTATTTATTTACAGTTTTAGGAAGGGAGTTGGTTATATGGCAGATTGCTTATGTTTGATTTCTTTACTCTTGTCTGGGTAGTCTGGTGGGACTCAGAGGGAGGACTTGTGGGGAACGTCCTACTGAACTGTTGTATTTCTTGAGTGTAGGTCTTCCACCTCTTGCTGGGGGATCATCACCCACATATCATCCCCCACATATAATCTTCCACTGTGGACCTACTTGGCCTTCTGGCTCTTAGTTGGCTCCTACCCTGGGCCTGTGTGCTGTACTGTTTGGACAGGATGGTTGTATGCCTCAGTCCTTGGGGAGGCATGTTTGGTGATGTATTGGTGTATTGTGTTTTGTCATGTATTTTGTTGTGTGCTGGTGATGGTGTGTATGAGATCGTGATGATGTGTGCCTGGTACAGTGGACCCTTTTTGGTTTTGTGAGGAACAGGTGTTGGTGAGGTCTCCGGGTGTTCCTTCTTCCCACTAGCCCATTATTTATGGCGACACAAATTAAGTCGCTTAAGTGGAATGTGCAGGGCCACTCTTCTCTCTATAAGCGTTATAATGTGCTGTCTTATTTGAAGCAGAGGGGAGTGCATATTGTGTTCCTCCAGGAAACCTACCTCACAGAGATTGAGGGCTGCTGGTGGGGCCAACTTTATCCTAATTCTTACTCTGCCTTTTTCTCTGGGCTCTCTCTTTTGGATCAGGCCTGGGGTTCCCTTGAGCTTGCACAGGGCGGTTACGGACCCTGAGAGACTATATGTCCTCGTGTTAGGAAGCGTGGATGGCAGGGATACAGCCCTCTTGAATATCTTGTTGTGTAGCCATTTTAGTCATAGCTCCATGCACGTTATTTTTAAACACTAGGCCACTGTACACTTTTTAACCTACATATATTTTATTCAGCTTCGTCTTAATATTGTTACAAATACCATTTTTATGGCTTTCAGTCTATCTAACTGTTTTTGTCTAGGCCAGCACTCTGTTCCCAAACAAGACATTCTTGATCACTCTGTGCGTCTTCCAAGACTACAGTACGGTACATTGCCGGTGAACGTGGTAGAAGTTTAGTCTCCAATATTCGTAGGAAATACTTTCTCAGAATATCAGCTGTGTTATTATAAAAACACTTCCTTGTCCCTTACATGTTAGAGGGAGATTCCAGCCAGGGAACCACGACTGTATGCTGATTGCCGAATGCTTCGCTACAGATGCTAACGCAGACCGCAGGCCTTTGCTCAGGTATGGGGGTGATGTCTTCCCAGGGGAACCTGAAGGGCAGAATTGGAGCTTAACATGCTGTGCTCAATCATAACCTAGGTAGGAATTAGTCCATTGATTATAGTGACAATATGACAGCGTTGTTTTTATGCTTCACTCTTCTCGTGACAATTTTAATATTGTCATGTTGTGTCATCCTGGTTATTGCAGCTCACGCTTTGCTATCTAAGATGCAGTCGTTTTATTAAACTCATTATTGAAACATATACTGCTTCTGTTCGTCATTTATATATGAGACTTAATTGTAAGTGAGTGAAACGGATAAGAAAGGAGTGACCACAACTTCCCTGAGAAGCCAAGTATGTCATGCGCTCGGCTGCCCAATCATCACTATCCTTCGGTGGGGATGAGGCACTGCTAGTTAGCTGGAGCAAAACCTGGATTGGAGCGACAGGTGTCACCCGCAGTGGGTTAGACTTAGTCTCCCACACCACGGGCGATTCTGCTGCTCAAAATACAGTCGTCTCATTAGAATAATGAAAGCCTACGCGACAATATATTCACCAAACCTTACCGGCGTGGCATCCCTGCTATCGTTCATGGTTCCCTGTTGGAGAGTAGTGGGATGGACTTTAAATGAGTGGAGGATTTGAGCCTGAATAGGTCACATCAGTCCTTACGTGGTGCACACGCGGGCAGATTGGCTGCAGCTGCCTGCTTGTGGGCTGGACAGTGAGACTTGGTAGACTGTTGCCAGGTGAGGCACCTAGAGGTTCATGTATACTCTTACTGCTCTGGCCTCCATGATCTTGAGCTTCACCATTACAGGATTTATATGTGCCGGGCGTGTTATGGCATTGTATAAGGGGTGAAGTATTTAATGATAATGTACTCTGATCGTGCTCTCGTGCTGGCATGTTCCAGTGGTCCTCACCTAGGCCTAGTGTGCCTACCTGGCGCTTTGATCTGGTACTACTGGGTGACCAAGCCTTCCAGGTGTTACTTAGGGAGATCTAACAGTATTGGCATGAAAATGCTGGCTCAGCCTCATCGGTATGGGTGGAGTGGGAGGCCATGAAGGTGGTGATCCAGGGGTATTGTATTTCCAGTCGAGTGTGAGTTCGTACTCTGCTACTTTCGGATAGTCAGTGGCAGTAGGCGGTGTTGGATAGCTTTTCTTGTGGGCTGAACGGGCGCCTGCTGGAGTAGCAAGAGAAGCTGTTTAAATTGGTTGAGCACCTTTGTTGGTTTGATTATAAGGCGTATGTGGCCAGGGCCCATGCTGAGATGCTGAGCGAGATAAATTGGTCTGGGTGCTTGCATGGCTTTTGCGGGATGTCAGCAATGGTCACACTATACTTCAGCTGTGTGATCTCTCGGGGAGGAGATGTCTTTACGCAGGAGGAGATCAGTGAGGTATTCCTGCAGCACTTTCATGATCTGTAATCCTCGGGGTGATGAGTAGTGAGGTGGAAATGCTGAATTATATTGCAGATGCCTCGCCAGTGTCTTTTGAGTTGGCAGTAGCAGATCAGCTGGGTGCGGATATTACTGAGCAGGAGGTTCAGGGGTGATTAAGGAAATGGTGAGGGGTAAGGTGCCCGGCCTAGTTGGTTTATATAGCATTCGCTTTCAGCCTCGGCCCTAGGCTAGTGGCACTTGTCAGTGATGATCTGCAGAATAGTTAGCTCCTGTCCTCTTTGCGGAAGGCCGCTACTGTATTACCCTGAAGGAAGGATGAGAATCCTTTTTTCTGAGTCTTACCGCTCCCTTTCCGTGCTCAATAGCAACTACAAAGTCTTGTGTAAGATATTGGTGGATCGTTTGCTTTCGTATATGTGCTATTTAGTCCATCCTGACCAGACTGGATTCATTTCTACACTTAGCACTATGCCTGACATTCGGCATTTGTTCCTGGCATTAGACTGTCTGGATCAGCTACCATCAGAGGCGCTGGTCATTTCGGTGGATATTAGGAAGGAATTTGACTCGCTCCGCTGGGAGTTTCTCTATGCTACCCTGTTTAGCATGAGCCTGGGCTTAACCTTTATCAGGTGGGCGAAGCTTCTCTGCACTATGCCCTTAGCCAAGATCCGTATTGGGAACTTGATCTTGAAGGCCTTTCCAGTAGAACGGGGCACTCTGCAGGATTGCCCGTTACTAATGCTGTTTGGGTTAGCCATGGAACCATTTGCTTGCACTGTCCACCAGAGCCTACATTACTGATGCCTATGCCTTGTATCTGATTGCACATACCTCTCTCTGTATGCAGATAATATGTTATTGTACCTGAGAGGGAGGGCTACTGACCTCAGGGGGGCAGTGGTAGTGTTTATGTTCAGGATTCACTCAACACTAAAGGTAAGTTGAGAAAAATAATGTGTTAGTCCCATGAGGGGTGATGTACCTGAGTGCGGTCCTATCCCCACGGCTCCGACGTTGCGATGGGAGCGACATGCGGTTGGGTACCTTGATGTGGCCGTTTACTGCTCCCAGGACTTGTTGTGAAGTTCGGGATAGGCGACTGCTTGGCTGCAACGCTTGATTATCTTCTGGACCACGTTGCCCTTATAGGTGAGTGGCCGGGTGGCCGTTTCGAAGATGATCATATTGCCCAGTCTCCTTTGTTTGCGGCCCTCCTCCTGGAGGTGCCACAAAAATTATTTCAGGAGTTGGTCATTTACTACTGCCTCTCCTTTGGGGCACCTCACGTTGCCATGTGGCCCTTTGGAAACTACGCCTGCCTGTGGCTTTAGAGAGCCTAGCGGCATTCGATCTGGAATTATATTATTTGGCAGTGCAGCTACAGTGGGTGGCTCACTGGTGTTCTTTTCTGTGGGATGGTGTGAGTGTGGCTCTCCATCCAAAGATTTCCTACTGGGTATCTTTCTCAAGCAGACACCTGCTTCCAGGTTACGGATCTCAAACATGCTGGTTAGAACTATGCACTTTGTCCGGGCTCAAGCCTTGCAGTGGACCCGGGCGCCGACCCTGTATACCTGAGAACTCTCTCTTTTGGTGATCCGACATTGGGGGTCACCTGGGGGGTGGTTGAGAGTCTATCAGTGGCCTGTTGGTGGGATTTATGTCCCGGGTGATCTTTTTGCCGGGAGATTGTGTCCTTTTTCAGACCTCCAGGAGACCTATAATCTCCCTGTGGGACTTTTTATACTAAGAGGTGCTCTGACTCTCAAAGTATGCAAGTGGTGGAACTCTGGTGTTTTGGAACCCCCAGAGCATGAATGTTCACGCTATTGTTTCCTGAGGGCCGGACGACAGTGGTCACATTACTTTACAGGGCTTTGCCGGACAGAGCGCGGGTGGCTGTCATGACCCTCTGGTCATGTTGGGATGCCTATAATTGAATCATCCTGATGGAGGGCACTAGAGTCTAGTTCTAAAGTGTCTAGAAATGCCTGCTTCAAACTTATTCAATTCTTTTATCTTAATTGGCCTATTTGACTTCCTGGCGCGTACATGCCATATTCCCAGCAGCGACCTTGGAGTGCCCCCGATGTACCGCTGAAGATGCATATTTCTTCCACATAGAGTGGTCTTGCCCGCTTTTACTGCCTTACTGGATGACAGATCTACAGGTGGTTCGAGGGGCCACGGAGAGAGATTTTCCCCTAGGTCCCCAATTGTGTTTGCTAGGCCTCCGTGAACGAACAATGCTAGAAAAGCTACTGATAGGTTTATAGATTTGGACTTGTTCCTTGCCTACAGGCAACTGACTATGAGTTGGAAGTCCGTCTGGGGTCCTGATGCATACTGATGTTGGCTAGAGATGGCACAGTGGGTGGTCTGCGAAAGGGAGAGGATTTACAGGGAGGAAGCTTGAGTGAGCAAGGTGCTGCTTTTACCTACATGCGATGCTATCTTGTTGGCATGTCCGCAAGTGGACCGTGGGGGCCTTGTGATTTTAGGCAGGTCCCCTTCTGGTGGATCCTTCCGACTCGACCCCTGGAGGCCACCGTTAGCGCCCTGGTTCTTTCTGCTCTGATCTTTTGCCCTGTTGTGGGTTGGGGATCATGGGTGAAGTGCCTGGCTGGTTTCTTTAGAAGCAACGGGAAGGGGAGGTAACAATGCACTGCTCCTGTAATGTAAGAATTTTGTTGCTGAGGGCTCACAGGCTTTCTCTGTTGTGGTCCCTTTCTTCTGATGGGCATAATATTGCGGTTATTGCCACTGATTGTACCTCTTTTATGTTAACAGAATGTTTTTGTCCCACCTCTCTTATGCCAGTAGACAAATATGGTATGGTATGATTTGGTGTGTGGTGTTGTTTTGAAAAATGTAATAAAAATATTTATTTTTTTAAGTTGGTAAAAAAAAATGGTGGAATGGGAAAAAAATAAAAATGGGTCTAAATGAGGAAAAAGTAGTAAGCATGGAGGATTGAGAGATGACTGGAGCAGTGGAGAGGTGGTTGCGAGAGGGAGGAAACTGAGGATCATATAATGGATAAGAATGCAAGTTAGGAAAATGGGAAAGACCTTGGCAGGCGTGCCATGAAGGAGCGTGAATAGTGAAAGCGGAAAAGTATTTTAGGGGTAATGTGTGGGAAAGTGAGAGATGGAAGAGAGTGGGAGTGGTAGAATTTCAGGCAAGAGACAAGCTTGGAAAACGTGAACGGAGATGGAAATGACAAACAGAGGTGTTGGATTGGATTGTGGAAGAGGTAAAAATTGAGGAGTAGGGAGACCTGTAAAGATTTAGACTGACATTCCGGCCGTTATGCTGGTGCTTCTTTTCCTTCTGTGTACATTCTAGGTACTGTAGTGACCTGATCATAAAGCAACCCTCCATGCATAATTGTGTTCATTCTAATCATGGTGGAGTCTCTGGCAAAGCTTAATCCTTCTTTGCATATTATGGGCAATTAGGGCATGAGCTGGCACTTGCATTATGAAGCTTATATGTGGATATTCTGTGCTTTCTTGGTATTATATAGTATGTGGCTGTCATGGACCTTTTGTGAGCATCCGAGGCATTATGGTGGCCACCTACGACATAACAATTGCCCAGGTGTACAATTTCTGTCCTTAGCATGTAAATTTAAAATGCACAGGAGCAACCCAATATCCCTAGGAACCTGGGTATATTGATGGATCAAATGGGGAACAGAAGTTTCCTTGTGTTCATTTGGGAAGAAATATGGTTATTCAATCAATCAATCAATCGCTATTTGTAAACCGTGGCTTCTCACCCGTGAGGGTCTCAAGGCGCTAGGGGAGGGGCCTGATCCGAAGAGCCATGCCTTGAGGTTCTTCCTGAAGATGGTGAGCGACGGGCTTAGTCTGAGGTGCAGGGGGAGGTTGTTCCAGCTCTTTGCTGGAGTGTAGGTAAAAGATTGTCCTCTGGCGGTGGTTTTGCGACTGCGAGGGACGGTGGCCAGGGATCTGGCGGGGTGTGGACGGAGTCACAGTACAGGGAGTGCAGAATTATTAGGCAAATGAGTATTTTGACCACATCATCCTCTTTATGCATGTTGTCTTACTCCAAGCTGTATAGGCTCGAAAGCCTACTACCAATTAAGCATATTAGGTGATGTGCATCTCTGTAATGAGAAGGGGTGTGGTCTAATGACATCAACACCCTATATCAGGTGTGCATAATTATTAGGCAACTTCCTTTCCTTTGGCAAAATGGGTCAAAAGAAGGACTCGACAGGCTCAGAAAAGTCAAAAATAGTGAGATATCTTGCAGAGGGATGCAGCACTCTTAAAATTGCAAAGCTTCTGAAGCGTGATCATCGAACAATCAAGCGTTTCATTCAAAATAGTCAACAGGGTCGCAAGAAGTGTGTGGAAAAACCAAGGCGCAAAATAACTGCCCATGAACTGAGAAAAGTCAAGCGTGCAGCTGCCACGATGCCACTTGCCACCAGTTTGGCCATATTTCAGAGCTGCAACATCACTGGAGTGCCCAAAAGCACAAGGTGTGCAATACTCAGAGACATGGCCAAGGTAAGAAAGGCTGAAAGACGACCACCACTGAACAAGACACACAAGCTGAAACGTCAAGACTGGGCCAAGAAATATCTCAAGACTGATTTTTCTAAGGTTTTATGGACTGATGAAATGAGAGTGAGTCTTGATGGGCCAGATGGATGGGCCCGTGGCTGGATTGGTAAAGGGCAGAGAGCTCCAGTCCGACTCAGACGCCAGCAAGGTGGAGGTGGAGTACTGGTTTGGGCTGGTATCATCAAAGATGAGCTTGTGGGGCCTTTTCGGGTTGAGGATGGAGTCAAGCTCAACTCCCAGTCCTACTGCCAGTTCCTGGAAGACACCTTCTTCAAGCAGTGGTACAGGAAGAAGTCTGCATCCTTCAAGAAAAACATGATTTACATGCAGGACAATGCTCCATCACACGCGTCCAAGTACTCCACAGCGTGGCTGGCAAGAAAGGGTATAAAAGAAGGAAATCTAATGACATGGCCTCCTTGTTGACCTGATCTGAACCCCATTGAGAACCTGTGGTCCATCATCAAATGTGAGATTTACAAGGAGGGAAAACAGTACACCTCTCTGAACAGTGTCTGGGAGGCTGTGGTTGCTGCTGCACGCAATGTTGATGGTGAACAGATCAAAACACTGACAGAATCCATGGATGGCAGGCTTTTGAGTGTCCTTGCAAAGAAAGGTGGCTATATTGGTCACTGATTTGTTTTTGTTTTGTTTTTGAATGTCAGAAATGTATATTTGTGAATGTTGAGATGTTATATTGGTTTCACTGGTAATAATAAATAATTGAAATGGGTATATATTTGTTTTTTGTTAAGTTGCCTAATAATTATGCACAGTAATAGTCACCTGCACACACAGATATCCCCCTAACATAGCTAAAACTAAAAACAAACTAAAAACTACTTCCAAAAATATTCAGCTTTGATATTAATGAGTTTTTTGGGTTCATTGAGAACATGGTTGTTGTTCAATAATAAAATTAATCCTCAAAAATACAACTTGCCTAATAATTCTGCACTCCCTGTAGTTCAGGTAGGCTGGTCCTGCATTGTGTATGGCCTTGTACGTTTGGGTGAGAAGCTTGATGGTGATTCGCATCTCAACCAGTAGCTAGTGGAGGGCCCTCAGGTGTTGGGAGATGTGTTCTCGCGAGGGAGTTCCAGAATGCGTCTGGCGGTGGTGTTCTGGATGAGTTGAAGTTTTTGGATGTTCTTAGTTGAGGTGCCAGCGTAGAGGGCATTGCCATAGTCGAGCTTGCTTGTGACTAAGTTGTAGGTGACTTTCCTGCGACATTCTGCGGGAATCCATCTGAAGATCTTCCAGAGTTTACGGAGTGTGTGCCAGCAGGAGGAGGTGACAGAGTTTATGTGGTGGGTCATGGATATGGAGGAGTCGAGGATGATTCCTAAGTTGTTGGCGGGCTCGGTTGGCGCGGGGGCGCTGAGGGATGTGGACCCCCATGAGTCATCCGAAGCTCAGGTGGCGTTTCCGAAGATCGGCATATGACACGATGTTCATACCGTGGCTTCAGGCGATGGCAGCAAGATGAGCCATGTGTACGTTGAATAGAGTGGGACTCAGTGAGGATCCTTGGGGGACTCCGCAGTTGACGCCTTGTGGGTCTGGAGATGTAGGGCGGCAGTCTGACCCTATGCGTCCTCCCAGGGAGGAAGGACTGGATCCATTCTAGGGCTCTTCAGCGGATTCCTATGTTGTGGAGTCTGGTGCACAGAGTGCTGTGGGAGACTGTGTCAAAAGCTGCTGAGAGGTCGAGGAGTATGAGTGCTGCAGTGTGGTTACGGTCTAGGAATAATCGGATGTCGTCGGTGGCTGCCAGGAGTGCTGTCTCTGTGCTGTGATTGCTGCAGAATCCGTACTGGTAGATGTCCAGGGAGTTGTTGGCCTAGATGAAATTCCTTAGTTGTGCTTTGACTGCTTTCTCTATTACTTTGGCAGGGTAGATTAGCAGTGAGATGGGCCATAGATTCTTTAGTTCTGATGGGTCGGCTGGAGGTTTCTTCAAGAGAGGGCATATTTTGGCGTGTTTCCAGTCCTAAGGGACGGTTCCCATGCTGATGGAGCAGTTGATTGTGTTACGAAGCTCGGGACGATGGATGCGCTGGCTCTGATATATATGTGGTACGGGCAGGGGTCCAAGGGGGCTTCGGAGTGGGTGCTGTTCATGATGTTGACCGTTTCCTCTGTGGTGACCGTGAACCAGTCGTGGATGGTCTGGGCAGGTTCCGGAGGGATGGGTCGGTCGCGGGTTCCGGTGCCAGGTGACAGAGACCTGTCATAGATGTCCTGGATCTTGTGGGGGGAAAAAGGAGGCGAGTTTGTCGCAGAGGTCCTGTGATGGGGGAATGTTGGTGGCTTAGGAGGGGAGATCTGTGAACTTGTTGATGACTGAGAAGAGTTCGTTCAAGTTGTGTGAACAGGAATTGCTGCACTCCCGGAGTGCGTCCTTCCTTGCATTCTTGATATTTCGTCGGTGGGCGGCGGTTGCGGCTCTGAATGAGATGAGGTCTTCGCTGGATTAGCTGTTCCACCATTTTTTTCTGTAAACACCTGCGGGTACGCCTTGATTCTTGGCGTTAGGTGGTGAACCAGCTGGCCTTCTGAGGTACGCGTTTGGCCGATGTCAGCTGGAGAGGGACTAGAGTGTTGGCGCATTCGGTGATCCATGCGTTAAGGTCGCGCGCTGATGTGTTGGCATCGTGAGTGTGGGGAGGGAGGGATTTGGAGAGCGATGAGGTGAGTTGCTCGTTAGTGATTACGTTCCATTTCCTGTGGAGGGGTCCTGGAGGTGTGGGTGCTGCTGCTGGGTGCGGTAATTGTGAAGTGTACGAAGCTGTGGTCGGCCCAGTCTGGGGTGGAGATGGTCTCAATGGTGATGCAGTCGCTTGAGGTGAAGATGGGGTCCAGTGTGTGTCCTGCGATGTGTGTGGGTGTGGAGACCAGCTGTCTGAGGCCGAGAGTGGCAAGGTTGTCAAGTAGAGCAGGGGTGTTTGGGTCTGTGCGGTCCTCGAGGTGGAAGTTCAGGTCTCCGAGGAGGAGGAAGTCGACTGGCACCAGGGCCTGGGGGAGTAGCGATGTCCACTATGTCTATCAAAGCAGAGTAGGGGCCAGGTGGCCTGTACAACAGGGGGCCGCGGATGGAGGAGTTGTGGTTGGAGTGGACCAGGAAGTGAAGGTGTTCCATGGTGGTGCAGTGATCTTCTTGGATGGCCTTGACACATAGTGAGGACTTGTGTACTATGGTGAGTCCTCCTCCTGGGCGGGAGGGCTAACTTTATGCGTACAATACTAAGTTGGGATTATTTATATAAAAAACTGTTTTGTAGAAATAAGGACATGCCATCTTATAAACTGAAAAGGTTGTATTGAGCTAAGTGTACAATAGGGTGCTACAAAGGTGTAGATGCTAAGGGTTACGGTAAAGTGCTCAAGCGATTAATCTATGCAAAAGATAGTTTTAAATTGAGCATAAGACACAGGGAGGGGATCCAAATGGCTGTCAAGCTTTATAGGGAATTAAACCAGGAGAATTGCCAGTAGCAGTTGGAAATCTGCCCTTCCTGTAGGATCTCCCCCAGTTTTTTGCTTTCTTTTGTTGAACCCTTTTTTGCTGACCCCCTGGACTCTGCACACTCTGCTGCTCATTAGTAAAGTGCTTGTGTTTCTCCCTTTAAACATAGGTAAATTGGCATACACTTAATTGGCACATTTAATGTACTTAAACGTTCCTAGTATATGGTAATACATGTATCCAGGGCTTGTAAGTTAAATGCTACAAGTGAACTTGCTTTTCTGCCAGTGTCACTTGTTAATGACTCTCCTGTGTATTTGGTGAATTGCTACCAAACTGTGGGCAAAAGGCTTGAGTATGGATAGGTATTTTTCTTCCTTGAGCAGGATGTTCTGTGGTATTGTGCCATCCCCTTCCTGAACTTCAAAGAGTGCTTACCCTACCATTGGCAGACGTAGCTCATACTTAGGTCTGCCTCCCTTTGTTTTCTTAGCTTGGTTCCTACCCCAGTGGTGGGGGGCTGCCCTAGATCTGGTTTGGAGTGACAACACATGAGGGTTTGCCCATTATCATAGCCATACCTCTAGTTGGGCGCATGGAGCTCTGACCAGGAGAAGAACGTTTGTCATGTTGGATTTGGGTAGAGAGAGTCACTGTGGGATAGTTTAAATTAAAACACACTTGAAGTGCTGCAAAAGTGTGTAGGGTCACCCCTGGGAACTTCTGCCCCATTTCTTAGGGATGTGGATAGGATTTTCTCCGACCTATAGGATGGCACTGGGCATAAATGTTTTATCCTCTGTACCCTCCTTCGATCACTACTGGACCTGTGGAAGAACAGAAGACATGCTGTGTGTGACCTCAGAACTGCCTTGAAGACTGGACCTGCACTCCCTCTTGTACTCAGGATAAAAGAGGTGGTTTACGAGTGCCATAGGACAGACCTCCTGTTTGGGCTATAGGAAACCAACAAGCTCAAAGAGGCATTTTCCTGCATTCCCTGGTGACCAGTTCCAAATGAACTTACCCAGGACCCTGCTGCTGGCCTCTGCTGGTGCAAGTCTTAACCCATATGTGCTGTCCGCAAAAGTCCTGGACCCTCATTTGGTGTCAATTTGTACTTCTCCTGGAGTTCTTGACACCTGGGACTTAGAAACCTTTTGTCAACTTTTTGCTCTGAGAATTGGCTGGGGACCGCAACCACCCACCAAGCCAATTCGATAATGGTGCATCACCACTGGTCCACAGCTCCAGTTTACTTCTGCTGCATTCTGCTTTGCAGAAGCAAATCTTATTCAGCTGGACCTTGTGGAGGTGGTGTCTGGCCCTGTGGAGCCCTTTTGGGCTACAGCCTGCAGCAGTGCCCTGCAGGAAAACCCAGACCCTCAAAAAGTGACTTGCTCCGAAACGTAGAAGTCTTCACTGGGCAAAGGAGCTAAAAATATCCGTCCAGTTAGGGGGCCACCTTTGGGTGCAAAATTCAAATTTCTCCTACTCTTAACTTTCCTGCCAAAAGTCAACAGCTTCACAGAGACCTTGTCCAGTGGATATCTGATGACGTGGAGCCCTCTTCGGACGTAGCCTGCTCTCTACTCTGCTGATGATTTCTGACTTCCATTTCAGAACCTAGGTCTGAAGGTAAAACTTTTCACCGGGATTAACTTGGTCCCTGTATGTGATCCATTATCCATCGTGGTCATCCATAACTTTTGTCTGTGTCTCGGGCAGGCTCAACCAGATGACCGGGGTCAATGATTAGTGCGTTTTCCCCACTATTTTTGAACCTTAGACTTTTAAAAAGCATAACTTTGGTTCTACCGATTGGAGTTTTCTTCTGTTGGTGTCACTGTATTTATTAGAATTCACTCTATTTTTCTAAATTGGTTTGGGATTTTTGTTGTGTTTTGTTTGAATGTTATTAGTGTGAGTACTGCATAAATACTTTACACAATACCTCTAAGTTGAGTCTGATTGCTTTGTGCCAAACTACCAGATGGTTAAGCACAGGTTTATTTAGGTACTTAAGTGGTTCACACTGACAAGGAGCGTGATTATTATTTGAGCAGGGTTCGCACCCCCTCAACTAATACCCCAGTCTCTTACTCTTGGTGTCTCTTAAATAGGCCTCTTAAGAGTGAGAAAGACAGTCCAAGGTTAAAACAGTGTCTGTGTTTCGGCAACAGATAATGCTTAGGGCAGAGTCAATATCAAGATGATGTCAAAGGAATTCAAGGGTAGCATGATTGGCCCAGGGAAAACGTAAAACAAAGCAGATAAAATCTCAAATGGCTCTATGGTGCGTAGTAACTTCACTGTCAATATTGGAAGGCTGCACTTCAGGGAGGCAGAGTGATCTGTTTAGAAGAGTAAAGCTTGCAGTCAAAAATGTGTCACAGTGAAATGGAGTGGTGCATCGTCACTGTCCATATTGGTGGATCATGATCTGAGAAGCAGCATGATTGTCATTGTCTATGGCTTTGTCCACAAGGCAGATTCTGACTTAAGGGCCAGTTGAAGATGGGAGTACTTGATGAAAATGACAAGCTGGTGTTTGGCGAGCAAATGCAACATGTACTAAAAAAGAAATTATGTGTTATGTGACAAAAATGTGCACAGCTTTTCATGTTTTAACCCTGCAACCTGCAAGGAAATTATTGGTGACAAAATGTAACCTTGGAGAAATGAAAGAAGATGGAAGATAGAAATTGAGGAAAGTGGTATTAATCCCACATTTGAAGTGGTAGTGGACCATGCCAAATTGCATACCTGATTGTTTTTACTTCCTTTGACCCTATGTTTTTTAGACCTTGATGGGTGAAATTGTATTGAAAATGTTCTATTTTGCCACCATTTGTTTTGATGGTTTCTTATGGTAAGGCCCTAAAAACCTGTCGAGAGGATGAGACTTACCAGTCATCCCATAAATGCAATGGAACATTTCATAAAGGCTCCTCATGCCATGCTAGTTAACCTATATTTTTAGCCTGTTCATTGGAAACCTATCCTGTAAAAAGGACAGTGCTGGCCCCATTTTCCAAACTTGTTTTTGAAAGTGGTGACCACCCCAAACTCCAGTGTTGTGGAATTGAATAAAATATTTACCTGCCCAAGGGACTAGATTCTTCAGAATTCTACTTGTCACCGTAAATAAAATTCACTTGTCGCCATGCAGTGATGTGACATTTTATTGTATCAGAGCTCTGATAATAGCCTTTCTGAGTTTGTTAGGGCTCGTTTCATTTTGAGATTTGGATTCTAGAAAGGTACTGATTGTGCCACGTTTCTGCAGATCTACATAGAGGGTGGAAAGTAGGCAGGAAGCAGTAGTTATGGGGTTGGAAGTGAGTATACATTCCCAAAACCTAACACATTTAATGGTTTTCAACTCTTTCTTCTCCGATCTCTGCCCATGCTCGAAAAGATTGAACATTCACTTCTGACAAGGTCACGAAATGGAATTACACAAAGGTTTCCTAGGAGGATGGTTTCCAGGCCTGCTTCTGCAATCTTGTGCATTTCTGAAAGGTGCAAGCTTACACCAGTGCAAATACATGTGCCTTTGTGTTCACTTTTGTGACTTTATTTCAGATTTGGGCCCCTTTTTATGTTCATGTTCTTCATAATGGTATTGCATGGACTCGCCATTATTAATCTTGAACAATATATATATATTGGCATGCATCAAACATATTTACTAAGTGATGCTTCAGAAAAATGGTATTTAAAGTTGCACACTAGTTTAGCAACTGTTTTTTCAAGTTGCAAATGTGTTTGTGTCCTTTTTATTTTGAAAGCGAACAATCATCTGGATTTTTTTTATGTTCATACATGTTTTGCCATTTAGTCAATGAGCATTCAAAAAAGTTACATTTTACAAACATGTACATTTTTGTACTGAAACGATTGTCAGTGGTGCAATCTGAGCTCACAGCAGTTCCTTAGATCACTCACCCTAATAATAAAAAAAATTGCATTAATAAGTCATATATACAATTTGAACAACTTAGAAGTATAGATACAACCTTTGCCTTAGAAGGGCAAAATAAACATGAACACTTGTTTTCCTCGTCCCCAAACAATGCCTTGGGCTCAGAAAATAAGAATTTAGCAACCCTACATTTCTCTTGAGAAAGTAAGGTTCAGAATGCAGCACTAATGTTTTTGATAATTTGATGAGTGTCAGCATGCAACTTCCTAGAAAAGCTGTAGCTTTACAGAATATTCCTGGCAACTTGAGCTTTGAAATGTTATGTTACATGCACTTAATATAGCGCACAACTCACTCCCGGAGGATTATCTCGGCATTTACTGAAACAGGATTAGGATTAGCTTTATAGGTCATTTTAGAGTTTACATAAAAACAACCACGTTTTAACAGCTTCTTGAACCTTGTAAGCTCCGCACAGGAGCAGTTGGGAAGTGGTAATTTGTTTCAGTAAAATGGAGCCAGATGAGCGAAGGATCTGCCACCATGTCTAGAAGTGCAAATGAATGGAGTGTGGAGGGCTGATAATTAAGTTTGGAGTACAGGTAGATGGGAAGGGCCTTGTTTAACGCCTTCAGAGTCGGACAGCATATCTTAAAAATTGCCTGCTTCCTGGTGGGCAACCAATGTACGGTTTTTAGAATGGGGCAGCAGAGGAGCATGGGGGAGAAATGCATGTTAGCTGAGTCCCTGTGTTTTGCACCACTTGCAGGTTGGACAGCAATGTGTCATTTACTGCCACTCGAAGTGCTTTCCCATAGTCTAAGCAACTGGTAATTAAAGCCTGGACTAGAGTCTTTCTGTAACTGGAAGGGAGCCACGGGAAGGTTTTCCTTAGCAGCCTCATGGTTGTACCATAGGTAGATTCGACCAGGTCTTACCTAGATAGTATTTGGTCGATCTTATGCCCAAGTTTTTTCACCACCTGTTAGGGGTCGAGAGCAGTACCAAATTCTGATGGCCAACAGTCGGCTGACAAGATGATCTTTGCTTTACCGTAAAGCACAATCTCTGTTTTGTCGCTGTTTAATTGGAGACAGTTTTTAGTAATCCAGTGGGCGATTTTCTTCATGTAGTTTGAAAACCGAAATTGCACTTTTGCTAAATCGGCCCCAAGGGAGACGAGAAGCTGGGTATCATCGGCATATGATATGATCTCAAATCAGCATGATCTCCCTATTTGTTTTACAGGCACTACACAAATGTTAAATAGTGTAGGCCTCAGACACGGACCCTGTGGGACTCCTTAATTAATAGTTATTGGTCTGGACTGAAAGGAGTCCAAACAGATGTTTTAGGTACGGCTTTCAAGAAAGTCCATGAGCCAATTCCAGTTACTGCTGTATACTCCTGCCTCGTATAGTCTGTGGATAAGGATAGAGGCTAGAATTAGAGGCCGCAGACAGGTCCAGTAGAACTAGCATAACAGGGGTACCTGCGTCCAGTGACAATCTAATAGTGTCAGTGGCTGCCACTACTGCGGACTCTGCACTGTGTGGTGCTCTGAAACCAGAGTGTGATCGATCTAAGATCTTAAGTTCTTCTAGGAAGATTGCCAGCTGTTTATTAATGTAACCCTCTAAAATGTTGGCAAGCAGAGGAAGCAACAAGATTGAACGATAGAAAGGGTCCCTGGGTTGCATAGGCTCTTGAGAAACTGGGATACTTGGGTGCACTTCCACTCCATTGGAAGTTTGGCTGAAGTTAAGGAAAGATTGTAAAGCACCATAACTGATGATGTGATACAGTTGCGACACTGGTGGATATTCTGGGGGGACAGTGGTCCAGGGGGGAGCTGGATTTGGCTAACAATAGCATCTTCTGCACGAGCTCCAGAGAGCATAGCTTAAAGATAACCAAAGCATTGGTGGTGTTGAAGGGGGGGGTGACTAAAATTGGTTTCTATCAGTAATAGTTCCTGTTTGATTGAAAAATTCTTGTAAATAGGGGTAATTTTGACTTCAAAAAAGTACGCCAATGAGTCACAGCACATTATGCACAATTTAGTTAAAACAAAATAAATCTCCTTGAGTGGACAGCCCTTCAGACCTTACTGGAGAGTACTAGACTAGTTTGCGTGGTCAGCGCCATTCAGAATATGGTTTAGCAAGGGGGAGAGTATTGTATTTGGCTGTCTCCTTGCACAGGGATGGCAGTGGTTCCTTTCATTAGACACAGAATAGGCAAAGGGCTGCCCTTAACAGTGCAAACACCTTATAGGCAGGGCCAATGGAATTATGCGATTGAGCAGCAGCAGCTGTTTTCACTTAATTGCATATTTACTGCAATTGACACAAACTCCACCATTCGCTACATAATCTGCAGATTTTAACCCAAAAAAATGTTTTAGCTGAAACGATTCAAAAGCTACTACAAACATGGTGGCAAGTGTTTCAGCACCGTGGAAGGCCGTTTACAAACATTGATTGGTCATATTTATGTTGCTTTATTGTATTGTATTATAGTAGTATTTATATAGCGCTTACTACCCCTGACGCGGCAATCCAAGCGCTTTTCGGCGAGTAGCACGCTACTCCGGAACCCAACAAGAATTGGTGATGGATTAGTATCGGGAAATAGGAGTACAGTTTTAGTATTATGAGTTAATTTGAGCAGCGGATATGAGAGTTTGTTAGTTAGATTGACTGGAGTAATGGAGGGGTGGAGGAGAAAAGAATCCAGAAGTGTTATTGGGAGTATATGGTAATAGGATTTAGGCTTGGGATGAGTAAAGGGGGATGGAGGAGGGAAGAGTCTGTGGAAGGGGTTAGGGAGATCATAGTAGCAGTGTGAGATAAATGAGGGCGAATTTAGTAGGGTTGTTTGGGAGGTCATGGTAGTAAAGTGAGGTTTGGTGAGTTAGATCTGGAAGCAGAGGGAAGAGCTTAGGCAGAGTTATTTAGGAGATGAAAGTAGTAGAATGGATTTGGGATGAGTCAGAGTGGGAATGGAGGATAGATTGATAGAGACATTACATATGATGGGTAGATAAGTGTGATAACATGAGAGCAGGGATTCATAGATATCTAGTATGAAAACCCACCCAGGAGCCAACATCACCTACCGGGCACCCCGCCTGTAGGGCAGAGTGCCTACCTGCACGGCACAGGAAGGGGACACTGCAGGCAAGAGACCTACCTACAGTACTGTGACAGTCTGCCACTGACTACTGTATCAGCTAGGAGGCCTACATCATGGTGTACGGTTCCAGCTCCTAAGGGGGGGGGGTCATAGATTGCAGTCTTCGTGATTGCCTCGCCTCTAGAGGCCACTTTTATGGGTGCCATGCCGCCAGAGAGGCATTCTTAACCCCCTTCACTGCTGCCACCCACTCACAAGTGCAGGGCCCATTTTTGCCTATTTAGGATAGTTTGCCCTTAGGGCTCAATAACCCTTTTTCCACATAAGGTATCCATGCCAAATGTGTGGCTTTTTCCCCAAGATCCTGGGGATTCTAAAGGTACCCTGGGTTGGTGGACGTCACTGCAGAGCACAGTCAAAATAGGTAAAATAGCTACATTTTGAATTTTTGGAGAAAAATAGGAAAAAAGTGCTGCCTAAAAATGGCTTCAATGACTGGTGTGCTGTGCTTAAGTCTCCATCTACTCAGCTTTCATGAACATGCAGAGCTGAATAAAAAAAAAAAGATTTTTTTACCTCCAGTGTTTGCATTTTTCAAGGAGGTACCCCTCTTTTCCTATTTTCTGTGCTCTCAACCTACTTCCAGTTTGTGGTGGAAACCACTGTGAAACCCATAGGTGATCCTTAAAAGTTACAAACTTCTGAAAAGTAGACAACATTCTGATTTTAGCAAGGGGTCATATGTGTAGATCCCTCAACGTTTTCCCAAAGGAACTAACTGTTGAAATAAAGAAACATTGAAAATGAGTAGGAAGCAACGGCGATTTGTGACGTTTTCAGCCATACATTTTTGTCACAATGGTCAATTCACAAAAGTAATATATCATTACGTCCGCTAGACCCTTCAGGTTGTCTGGATATGTAGGTTTTTCAAGAACTCAAGGTTCCCAGAGCCAACAAATGATCTGCACCGTACAATGATATTTCATTGAATATCAAGTATAGACCAATTTGTATGGTGAAATATGTACAGTGAAAAATGGCTATCAAGGTAACATATTTATATTTAAAATGGGCACAAGATGTGGAGATTTGGAGCACTGGTTATTTGTACATCTCTAAATTTGTGGGTGCCTGCCCTAGCATACAATATACAGGGTATTTTTCAAAATATCTTCTTTCTTACACACTGGCTTACATTTGGAAGGTACAAATGCAGTGAAATCCAATTGTAATAAGAAATGTTCAACTATTCTGTGCTCCCCATGTCTTCCGATAAAAATGGTGCCTCACGTGTGGGTAGGCCTAGTGCCTGCAACAGTAAAAGGCTCAAAACACAACATGGGCACATCATATTTTGCCACTCAAAACTGACCATTTTTTGGCAAAGTGGGTATCGGTGGATTCTGGGCATGAGCTCAGCCAGCAACATCCAGTGTGGGGTGACTTGTGTGGCTCTCATTAGGGCCACCCCCCCACCCCGCCCACTCAGAATCACTTGCAAACCTCACATTATGACACAAAACTAAGTTTCCTCACATTTCTGTGATGGAAAGTTCTGCAATCTGTGGGAGCTACAAACGTCCTTCCACCTAGCATTCCCCCAGTCTCCTGACAAAAATGGTACCTCACTTGTGTGAGTAGGCCTAGTGCCCACAACAAGAAAACACCTAAAAAGCAACATGGATACATTAAATTTTTACACTCAAAGCGCATCCTTATTATTTTTGCAAAGTGGGTAGCTGTGGATTTTGGGCCCTAGCTCAATCGGCATCTAAAAACCCAGCAAACTTGCATATTTTTTTAAAACTAAGCACCTGGGGGAATTCAGGATGGGTTAACTTGATTGGCTTTCACCAGGTGTTCTTATTTTATTAACCCAGAATCCCTTGCAAACCTCAAACTTTCACAAAAAAAACGCACGTCTTCCCCCACACCTCTGTGATGGAAAGTTCTGGGGTCTTCAGAGAGCCACATACCGCCCACCACCCAGAGTTCCCACTTCTCTCCCACTAAGAACTTCTCTCCCACAACACAAAAAGGCCCTAAGGCACCACTTTGAGAGATAAGCAATAAGAGCAACCGCGACATTCGGGACGTGTTGTGGTGCCACCCATGCAAACCTACGAACAACAGACACCCCCGAAAACCAGACAACCAGGGGACTCCAGGGCGGTGTGCCTTCTGCGGATCCCATGAGGGATTGTTACCCACAATGCCCTGTTAACCTCACACCCTGCCTGAACTCCCCCATCCCCCCACATTCTCTGTTATGGAAAACTCCAGAAATCCACCAAATTCCCTCCACCCACCGCTACCCCACCTGTGCAGGTAAAAATGCTGCACCACCTGTGTGGCCGGGACCGCTGCCCGCAACAGGAATTGATCAAACCAAGGCCAATGGGAGCCATTGCACGGCGGGCTTCCCCTTGACCTTGGCTTGATCAGCCCCCGCCGCGGGCTCCAGGCTCATTCACACGTGGCGCAATGCTTCCATCGGCACAAGTCTGCCATCACTGAGTGGTAGGAACTTCGCAGACTCCTCTGGACCCTGGAAGTTTCCATCACAGAAACGCAAGGAAAATGTGTGACCCCAGACAACGCCTGAGGCCTGCAGGGCACTGTGTATATCAGAACCCTGTGGGACTCTTGGAAGGAACTCCACCCTGAAATGCCCCGGCTGTCCAGTTCTCAAAAATGTCTGCAGTTCGTAGGCCCCCATAAATAGCGGCTGAGCACGGCCCCTAATCCCACAGCCACCCCCATCGCTGATCACTTCATGTAGCTCCCTAGGGCCATTGGTGCCATGGTTTCTTGGCCCACTCACAGAAGTGGGGTTCACTGTTCTTAGGGGTAGGGAGTGTGGGAACTCAGAGTGGGGAGAAATCTGTGACTCCTCACAGACCCCAAAACTTCTCCTCACAGCAACGTGAGAACAATGTGTGTCTTAATCAAACCCTGGGATTATCAGGGCATTGTGGGTAAGAAAATATTGGGGGATCCACGTAAAACACACCACTCTGAACTCCTCAGGGTGTCTGTTTTTCAGAACTGTCTGGGTCTGGTAGGTTCTCCCAGGTGGCAACCTACTCAAGCACAAAAAGAGAAGCCGTTCACCATTGCAAGTGGGATGATATTGGGAATTAGCCAAACTCTCCTGGCCCATATATAAAAACAACACCAAAAGAATCAAATGTCGTATTGCTGGTCATTGAGATTGGCTTCCTTAGTCCAGAGAGGCGCAGAAAGACCAACGCTTTAGGGGTCAGGGTGGTGCCTGATGTTATGACAGGTCAGACCCACCTGAATATTTTATCTTTTGGGGGGAGGTGGCAGAAAGACTCAAATATTTTTTTTTTGAGTTGGGGTATGGCCATGCCCATTCCACTATTCTTTTTAATTAAGCTCTGGTGTCTAGTGGGCATTCTCGGGCAGAATGGTGTGGTGGGGGAAGAGACTGACAGTTTATTTTGTTTGGGGGTTGTGGTCTATAATGGAGAGCCCAGCATCTATATTTTCTTTTCAATTAAGCCCTGGGTTCTAGTGGGCGTTCTGCCCCTCCTTCCTGGGAGGGGAGGGACTGACAGTATATTTTCTTCAGGGTGCTGAACCTCTAGAAAGGCCGCCTTCATGTGTATCGTACCTCTAGAAAGGCCGCCTTCATGGGTATCGTACCTCTAGAATGGCAGCCTTCATGGATGCCAGGCCTCTAGAATGTAAGCCTTCACGGGTGCTGCCCTTATAGAAAGGCAACCTCCATGGGTGTTGTGTCTCTAGAAAGGCAGCCTTCCTGGGTTATGCAACAAAAGGACAGCCTTCATGGGAACTGCCTTTCTAGAAAGTCAGCCTTCTCGGATGCCCCAACAAAACAAAGGTAGCCTTCATAGTTGTTCTAGAAAAGCAGTCTTCAAGGGAGCCCCTAGAAAGGCAGCCTTCCGGGGTGTTGCTCCTCTAGGCAGGCAGCCTTCATGGGCACTAGGCCTCTAGAAAGGCAACCTTTATAAGCATCAGGCCTCTAGAACAGCAAACTTCACAGGTGTAGCCCCTAGAAAGGCAGCCTTCATGGGTGTCGGGCCTCAAGAACGGCAGCCTTCATGGGTGTTGCTCCTCTAGGTAGGCAGCCTTCATGGGCACCGGGCCTCTAGGAGGGCAACAGGCCTCTAGAAAGTTTGCCTTTAT
Organism: Pleurodeles waltl; assembly: GCF_031143425.1. Lineage (NCBI taxonomy): Eukaryota > Metazoa > Chordata > Amphibia > Caudata > Salamandridae > Pleurodeles > Pleurodeles waltl. The sequence continues at coordinate 676,583,619 of NC_090450.1, read as the reverse complement.
AGGCATCAGGCCTCTAGAAAGTTTGCCTTTATAGGCACCAGGCCTCTAGAAAGGCAACCTTCATAGGCATCAGGCCTCTAGAAAGGCAACCTTCATAGGCCTCAGGCCTCTAGAAAGGCAACTTTTACAGGTGTCGCCCCTAGAAAGGCAACCTTTACAGGTGTCGCCCCTAGAAAGGCAGCCTTCATGGGTGCCACGACACAAGGTAGCGCCGCCTCAGGGAAGGTACTTTCAAGATATGCCAAACTGGAGGGAACACACAGTTCTGTGCACCACATTACCGAGAATGCATGATTCTGCGTGCCAACCTGCCGTAATATCTTCTTACGGGTCACTGAGAAGCAAATTATGTTTTTTGTCATACTTTCGGAAGCCACATGATTGCGACATTAACAGGAGATGAACATGCTTCACATGACATGCTGCGCCTTATGCTGTATTTGGGTTTTACACTGGCACTGCAGTGCATTCAGTGTCTTGACGGTGTTTACAGGTGTAAAAAGTGCAAACTAGTGAAGTAATACTATCAAAAAATGTGTCGCGTTACGCTGCATAATCAGCTTTTTGTTGCTGCTTAATTTACTCAACCCTACTGCATAATTCCAGTGGCCCTGCTTATAGGTACAACAGGATGCGTGAAATTGCCCCTCCCAAAGTAAGAAAGTGTTTATGCAAGAACAGCATGGGTGTTGGTACAGCAGGATCGTGAAATTGCCCCTCCCAAAATAAGGAGGTGTGTAGGAACGTAGAACAGCATGGATGTGTGCAGCAATTACTTTTAGACGAGTGCGAGTCCCTGCAAAGAAATGGTAGTGCTTCTAGTAAAGCATTTTTTGTTTAGGAAGCACTCGTGATGCGAGAGCTGCTCCTTTCATAACGTTAACGCTTCATAACAAAAAGCCTTGCAGCAGTGGTTTCCAAACGTTGGCGTGTATGTCATTCATAGAGTTGCACCTCCCGCGAAGCGCGCTTTATACACAGGCGGAGGCGGTTATGACACCAGGCAGCCGCAGCATTGGTTTGCCACCAGGGGCGCTCTCTCCCAGTTTGGCTCTTGTGTAACGCAGCGAGGGGCCTCGGCTGATTGGCCGTCAGTGTGTACTTACGCAAGGTCTGCTGCTTCTTCCTGGACAGGGCCCAGCTCCGGCTATTGTATAAATGAAGCCGAGTCAGAGGCGTCCAGGGTTCCCTGGTGCTGACACGAAATCCCGGGTCCAGGCTGCTGCTGGCAGCGGGATTTTAGAGACCGCATTCTGCTACCTCTGACACAGGGCTCCTAGAAAGACGGCATGACGGGCTCTTCTTGGCCCTAGCAGCGACTGCATGCATGCCAGGATACCTCGGAAGCAACGACGGCGTGCTGATCTGAGGGACTTTGATAGTGTGTGCGCGCTTCGGGGACTGCATGCAGGGAGGCTGCTATCTCGGGTTACGTCGTATTGCGGGCTTCTAGAAACAGTGTAACCCGGTTACCTCTGATGCTGGGCTCCTGAGACTGCACCCCACGTTCCCTCCGGAAGGATTCTGCTCCCCAGCTCCCTCCCCCACTTGCAGTCACCCCGTTCCCCCACCGTAGAGCTACAGGGCATCCTGCGCTCCCTCGGGAGACGGAGCGCGCCCAAGCCGTCTGTACACCTAAGAGAAGCGGCATGCACCCCGTGCTCCCACAGTAGCGAGAGCGCCGCCAGCCCCTGCGGGAGACGCGCTGCATCGCGTGCTCCAGGCGCGCTCATAAACCTGCTGCCCAACGGTAAGTGGTCGTATTTTGGGATCGAAGGCGGGCTGAAGGAGCAGAGGGGATGGGGTGGATGGGATTTTGAAGTCTTCTGTTTGTTGCAAAATGTGATACTAGTTAATTGATCCGTAGAAATGTAAAGAATCTTAGGGTCGTTTACGAAGGTTCTTTGTAATAAGTATGTAAATGTAGTAGGTCGGAATGAGTTGTGCAGTACGCAATATCAATGTTTACACAGATCTGACCTCTGTAACCCAGATGGGATGAACTTGTACACCAGGAACCTGTATACTGTGTACTGCACACTCAGAGCAGGGTACCTTGAATATCTGCCTGGTGTTTATATAATTAACTTGTATAGTAGACTTATCATTCATAACGTCTAATGTGCAGTGACAAAAAAAATAAATGCGTATGTAATCTAGAATCTCGATATTTAATATATACATGCGATAAGGGTACCTGTCTAATCTACATCTACGGTAGAGACGTAGAAAGGGCCTCTGTAACCCATAATATCGACAAGTAATGTACAATTCACAAAAGGGACCCATGTGTTCTGTAATATCCCATGGGGGCAATTCATTTATACTCTAAATGGGCCTTAGTAATCAAAAATATATCTAGTGAACGTACATAGATACCGCTATTATCTCTATTTAATTCACCTGAACATTAGAGATGTTATGTATGTCTATTTTACGTAGACATTGTATGATCTATAATATCAAAATCTAATGAACATAGTCAGAGGAGCATTTTAATAGTTGAAGGACAAATGTGAAGACCTCTGTAATATGTTATTGTATATCTCTGTTATTGGAACCGTTGAACTACAGTAGCTAATGAAGCAACGAAAAAGGGTTTCTGTTGGACATTTAAGTGCCTGTGCAATCTATATCACATAAATTCACAGCAGGTGCCTTGTAAGTGTGTGTCAGTGTATCGTAATTACACCAAAAGCAATGTATCAATATCAAATGTATGTCTATAGAAGAAAAATGTATAATTTAAAATATGTTTTAGTACATTGAAATACTGTTTGTAGCCTTTATCTAATTTATCAGTACAGTAATGGTGTATCTAAACTGCCTAATGTACATAGGAAATGGGGTTTGCGTTCTCTTTAATATCCGTATTTGTCAAACACACGCAGAAATGACCAGTCTAGCCTACACTTTCAAATGACTGTACCTAAAAGAGACCTGTGTATGTACATGCGCAAAAGAGATATGAAATCTAGAATATCAATATTTAATGGGTGTACTTAGAACAGATCTGTTAAATCTTTATCCTGTTTTCTTGTATAGCAATGGACCTCTGTAATCTATGCCTAATGTGCATAGAGAAAGGTGCCTAGGTAATCTTAAATAGCAGTATTTAATAAACAAACACAGAGGAAGCCAATCTGAAATGAACCTACTTAGAAGAGGCTTTGTAATCTGGAATACCAATACAAGAAGAAAGGAACATCTTTAATCTGCAATTTAGGAGACATCAAATACATTCAGTGGTCGAAGTGCATTAAAAATGGTTTGGGAACTGTGATACTGTTTGCAGTGGGGGTGGGGTCAGTGAGTGTGGGCGCGGTCAACGGTATGGCTACAAAAAAATAAAATATTCTTTACGTTTTTTGGGGGGGGTTTCACTGTCCGATAGCTACATATAAAATGACATGCATCTTAAATGAAAAATAAGAAAAGTTGTTACTCATTGGGAAATGCACTACAGTACATTATGAAACCTCTGTTAGTTAATGCACTGCAGATGTCTGTGTGTAACCAAGGAGCCACAGAATTGTCTTGGTTGGTGCAGTGGATAATATTGACTTGTGTATTTTAGTGCTATGAGGTCACAGCCTGTGACAGAAAGCACTGTGAATATGTAATTCATTATTTTAAGCTTGCATTACACACAGTATAAGATAGACTGCTACAAAATGTGCAAAATGTTTAAGATAAAATGGTGCTTCCAAAATATAGATTTTAGTAATACCCAGAGTGTGCATATTGCAATAATTTTTATATTACTGTCCCTTCAGTACCTCCATGTGTAGTAAGCCGGAATTAAAAACACGCACTTCACAGCCCAGTTGTTGACTCTTTGCATTACCACTCTAAAAGATTACATTTTATCATCACAAAGCTTTGAGCGATTAGGTTAATTAAAGCTAGTACCGGTTTCAGTGCATCCTTTACATTTACAGATTAACTCATGGCATACATTTGCAGTTCCTCATGGCTAGCAGGCACCCTGGCAGAAAGGCTTCAGCTGTCTGTCTGACTTAGGTTTCACACTACAATAAAATTCCCTAAATGACACATCAGCTGAAGCATTTAGACTATCTGAATTGAATGTCTTGTGACAGTTGTCATTTTACATAAGGTAGGGCAACGGTGTTTCATAAATCATAAAAGAATGGGCACTTCGTGCTCCTCCAATCCCGCCCACTTCAACCACTAAGTACACACACAGAAAGGATCTGTGTAATCTAGAACTAGTATTAAACGAGCAGATACAGAAGAACTTTGTGTACTCTGAAAAATCTGATGTATGTGCATGAAAGAGACTTAAGTAACTATCAACTGTACCGTAGTGAACATGCAATGGCTTTTTAAGAGCCTATGGGGTGGGTGGCTGGCCCCACAGTAGGTGAGTGGAAGCGTTTGATTCTCCCCTTTACTGAGCTAGAGGGCAGGCTGGGAGCATTTGCCTGCAGCCTTGCTCTATAGTCTGGTTCTGGTGTCTTTGTGCCTGTAATTATCGGGTTAAGAGACATCGTGAAATTTAGAATGGCCTGGATATGTATACAACCTTGATAACTCTGAGCCACTTGTAATGAGGGTCGTAGTGTATACAGGAGCTGAATAGATACGTGTAATATTTATCAAACATGCTTTTGGGGGAAAGGACCTGTGTAATTCTTGTAAACTAAAGTGTGTTGTTTAGAGAGCAGGTTAAGAGAGAAATATAAAACATTTGGTTGGCAAATAAAAGCTATCACAACCTGCAAGAGTGCATTCGGGAACTGATAGGATGAGAATAATTTTTTTAGTTCTGGGGGGGTCCACAAAGCCTCCTCGGGGGTCCGCACATCTTAGAAACTTAAATATTAGCAGATTTGTAAAGTGTATATAATTAAAGTGGCTAAATGTACAATTGAAAATCTTAAAACGTACTGTAAATGTCAAGGAATTTCTAATTGGAGGCTACAAATTTAATTAGTAGCCATAGATTAATTTGTGAGAGCACTGCAGGTGCATCAACCAGAAAATAGTATGGACAATGTGTGGCTTTAATTGAGTTTAGAAACGCTCCCACCTTCCTGTTATTTTTTTTATTTGTATTTGTTTGCACATTAAATAAAATGTGTTATCATGTGTGTATGTTTTTGATAAATGCGCGTTTCTGTATTGTATGTGTATTGTGTTGTGGTTCAAATCGTCCACAATGCTTAGCCCTGGGTCCACCCTTCCAGTAATGACTCTGGGTGGTTCCCCAGATTCAAATAATAATTCAGTGGGGGGTCCACAGGTTCCAGTGATGATAAAGTGGGGGTCCATAGAAGTCAAAAGGTTGAAAACCACAGTTTTAATCTGTAAAATGTAGGAATTATTTTGTTTTACCAGGAGGCCTTGCGAGTGCCTGGCAGTGCCAGCATTGATTGACAGTCTGGGAAGCGTACAGCGCATCAAGCCAGAAACTGCTTGGCTGGGAAAGGATGTCTGTCTGCCACGCGCCACCCAGAGCCACTCTCGTGGTGTCCGCACGAGGAAGCAAGCGGGCTTCCTCTATCAAGTCCAACAGCAACTAGGGAGAATAACCGCCAGCGCACCCCTCACCCTTATTTCTAGGAGGGTCCTTTTTCAACGCTCAGCCGCAGGCCGGTTCCTTTCTCGTTTTGGGGAGTTTTTCTTTTCCAATCTACAGTATTGGTACCATGTATAATTTTCCTATCGTTTTCTTCAGTGTCCCCATCTGCTCGCTAACCTTTATCGTTTTCTTTCCTGAGCATTATGTGCCGTCTTTGGCCCTGTGTTGGTAGCAGTACTGGTTGGTTGGTTCAGCAGCGGTTCCGTGCTATTCTACGCCGCAGTGTCGCTGAGGTACTGTCAGACTGTTTCATTAGCAGGATGCGGGTTTTGTTTTTAATGAAATGCCGGCTTTCTAACGCTCCAACATCCAGGATTGCAGCTCTGACCTAAATTGAACATAAAGTGGAAGCAGCAGACAGGAGTGGGGGCCTGGTGAGCTTCTGTGTTAACCTATTGTGTTCAGAGAGCTTCGATGGGGAGCACGTGGGCTCCAAAGGAGAGATTACGAAACCGTGATGCGCAGCAGGCGGCTGTGTGGGAAAACCTACATTACATTACTCGACATTACGCGGGAGCGGCGATTCCATCACAGAGCGGCCTTCCTTCCCCTCATTCTCCTCCAACTCCCTTTCAGAGAAGGGTCCCTTTGAGCCGTTCAGCTGCATCCGCTACCAGCCCGCCTCAGTAACCGGGTTAATAGCTCTAGTGGCTAACGCGCCGGCTACTGGGACATTTTTAAACGGTAGTAAGATAGAGCAGCAAGCTATTCCAAAGCATGCATGCGACTGCGCGTGACTTCCCGCACTTACGCTTTTTTTTAAAACTATTTTTTTGAGGCAGGGGCGTCTCATCAAGGAACGTAGTACACAAGGACAAAATCGGCTCAGTGGTTATGTAAAAAGCAAGGATTTTAACAGTGAGTTGTCTTCATGTTGTATTGCGTGTGCTCCCTCTATACATACCGGATTTGTTTACCAACACGTCTGACACAGCTGTTCTTACTTCTGAGGCAGGTGAGAGCTCAGTCGAGTTGGGTAATATCCATCAATGGCAGCAAACGAATTTTGAAAATAGGGGGTGGAGTGGCGGGGTTTGGGGACGGAGAGTAGAGGGACTTTAATTATGTTCCGTAAAACCTAATCTCTGTTAGAGGTGTTTGTGGAAGGTTGCCTCCAGGATCGGACTGCGACAGAAAATAGGCCCTGGCATCAAAATAAAAGTGGCCACCATACGTGCATTAGAAAGGTAATAAATGGCCCTCGTTTGCAGACTAAGGCAGTTTTGAACTGGTAAAGACACACTATATTGCTGTTTTGCAAGAAATGGAAGACTGCGTGGATTTGAGCTTGCTGCAGACTATGCTTGTGGTAATATCAGGTAAATCAACAGCAAAAATCTGTAAGTTGACCACAAAAGAAGTCCATAAACAGCCAAAAAAAAGCCCCACACACTGACCTGTCACACTAGCCTGTCTGGCATTGCCTGATTGCCCTATAGACCAGTTCAACCATGGTGACCTCATCCACAAAAATATTGAAAAAAAGTAGGTCCAAATGGTCAGTGTTGCAGGAAAAAGTCAAAATAGTAAGTGCAAATGGTCCATGTTGCATGTAAGGCTTTGCATAAATGGACGTTAGTTAAATATTCCAATTCCTTTTGTGATGTGCCTGGCAAACCTTGCCTGCTTTCAGGGGTCTGAATCAATCTCTAAAAAGAAAAGTTTGAAAAGTGATGGGCAATCATTGGATTACTAGAAAAGCTGTATGTTGTGCAGACAGTTAAAAAAATAATAATATGGTTATGTACGTCGACATGGCCTGTTATATTACATTGTAACATTTAGATAGTGCTTTATTATACAGAATTATAGGGCGCACTGTAGCCATAAAGATATCCTGGTGCTGCTGAGGTAACCGCTAAATGCAGCATCAGAATTGGATGTATTGCAAAGGCACCTATTATATATAGAGCCAGGCTTTCCTAAATGAAAGTAAACCTTGTATCTTAAACAGTGTCGCAAGCCTCACTGAAGAGTGACTGTACGTCATGCCAGTGATGGGGCCACTGTATATTGAAGAAGTCAGTGTTATGGAGGGATAGTAGTGCACCTCCAATAATGTTCACCAATGTTACTGAGTGTCCGCTTTTATGGATGGATGGCCGGCCAGCAGGTCACAAAGATCACCTCCAGTATGTCATGGAATGGACCATTATTATGCATGGACGCCAGAATATCAGTCGGGCCCGCAAATGAGGGGAGGAAGCTGGGAAAGTGGGGCTAAATTTAGCTTGCATCAGTGCTTGGGGTAAGCACTGGTATGCTCTGTGGTTAAGAAAAACTGCCCTTGCCCCTGATTGCTTGCCAGCCACGCAGCCCCACAGGCAAACACGCCTTGCAAAATTTCTGACAATTTAAAGACACCCACCTTTGAATACCCAGTATCGTGTCTGCTTTAAAACATTTCTACCACCGCACTCGGAAGTAGCAGTGTAGCGGACAGGTTTTTCAGTATTTACCGCCTTCATCATCAGAGACTGTCGGGGCAATTTATAAACAAATATGAAAGTGACACTTGATATTTATAACATACGTTTACGGGGTATTTAAAGTTATATTTTTTATATTGTTGTTTGAAACTGGACTTTTGTAAAGCTCCACTGCGGAAGCAGCAAATAAAATTGTCTATACATGATACCTGCCATATGCGTATATCCGTTTTATTATATGACAACTCCTAAAATGACTCATTGGGGTGACATACCTTCTACAGAGATGTTTGTGCCACTAATTTGAATCCTTTTTTTTAAATTTTTTTTTATCCATCCCAAGTCTTTAATGCTCTTTCTAGTAAAGCACACCTGCATGAATATGGCTGCAAAATCTATGTAAAAATGAATCTACAAATCCACTGATCAACCTCCGTTTCTGTGGTATCTCACTTTAGACTGCCGTTTTGATTACCTGTTACAACAGCTCAGTTGTGATAGGCATTTATAGGTGTGGGAGAGTCATTCACTCTCCTGTATCACCAGTCTAGAAGGTGAAATCGTAAATGTTTTCTGATGGAACAAGAAGATATTTTTTTTCCAGCTAAAGCATGTTTGTTATATTAAATGATGGAGTGATGTGCTTTCAAACCGCCCCACACACTATTCATTCAGAGTTTGCCTCTAGCACACTAGGCAGTTCAGCCCTTTTGTGACAGAGGCCTCGGTTTTCAGAGGTAACAAGGACAGGAGGAACAACTTGAAGCTCAGTTCCCTGCCACTCCAGCAGTCACAAAAGTGCTTTAGTGCATCCTTGCTGGCACACAGCAACCCTGCTGTAGTTGGGATCCGTTATGTACCTGCCAAGGATTGCAGGGTGTCAGAGCAGACAACCGGGTCTTACAAATTGTCCATGGAGGCAATCCTGTTCCTTTGCCTTGAACCACACCGCTCCTCCCACCAGCTTGAGGGCAGTTGACGAAGGCCCATCTGTCTGTTTTAAGGCAGTAAGTGCAGGCTCCTTTGCCCAAAGGGCCATAAAGGGGGTTGCAGGCTTGGAGGTAGGAACTGAGCGTTACTCCTGCTACTTTCATGTGCTGAAGAAGAATCAGTGCCTTTGTCCTATTTTAGAACTTCACCCTCTTAACGCCTTCCTGTAGAAGGGCAAATTCAAATTGATGATGCTAGGCCAGGCCCTGTCTGCCCTTGACCATGAAGACTTGGATGGTGGTGTTGGACCTGCAGGATGCATATATCCACCTCCCTGTACTGAAGGCCTCCACAAGCACTACATGTGGTTCACAAGTAGGCCAGGAGCACTTTAAATTCACAGTACTCCCCTTAAGCCTTTGAACTTCCCCTTGGGAGTTCACAAAAGTGGTGGTGGCTGCAGCACACATTCAAAGGTTCGCGGTACCAGTCTTCCTCCTACCTTGACGATTGGGTGTTGAAGGTGGGCCCTCCTCAGGCAGCAGTCGTCAACCATTCCAGACAATGGTGAACTTTCTAACATCACTGGGGCTCACAATCAACGTGCTGAAGTCACACCTGGCTCCTTTTCATATGCCTCCTTCATAGGAGTTATTCTGGACACAGTTAGATTTTGTGTCTTCCTCCGAGGAGCGGAGAGTACAAGACATTTAGGCTTATGATCCTGATGTTTCAGTATTGGTCCTGGATTTCAGTACAGGTGACTTTGAGGCTCTTGGAGATGTTGTCCTCCTGGGTCCTGCTAGCCAAACATTCCAGTTGTACAAGAGGGCTCTGCAGTTGGACCCCAAATCCAGTGGGCACCTCATCAAGAAAATCTTTTGAACTGTATCCATATTGTGGAAGAGACTGCTAAAGATCTGCACTGGTGGGTACTGAGCTGCAATTGGGTCAGGAGCAGGCCCCTCGCCTCAGCTCATTCCACCTAGAGCTGATGGTTGTCACTGCTGACACCTTGGGAGGGCATCTTGGAAAGGTGATCAGAGGCCTCTGTCTGAGACTCGATTTCACATCAGTTTATTCTTGTAGGAGGGTTGCTTGCCATTGAAGCCCTCCTTCTGGTGTAGGTGCTTGCGGTGAACACCACAGCCATGTGGTACAGCAACAATCAGGCTGGTGAGACAGGTCCTGTGCCAGAAGGCCTTGTCTGGAAGTGGCGGGACCTCCAAGGGATTTCCCTTGTGATGAAACCATCTGATGGGATATTCAAATGCCAGGGCAGACAATCTCAGCGCACATGCTTAGCAGATCATGGATGGCAGCAGCACCAAGAGGTGGTGCAGGGCCTCTTTTAGCTGTGGGGAAACCCATGCCTGTATTTTTTTTTTTTACCCCAATGTTGAGAATGCACAAAGAATGCACAATGTAATCTCTCTCTCTTACTCACTCTCATGTCTTTCCTCTGAATTAGCTTCCACTTTGAGAGGATCTTCTGAGAGTGGCAGCAGTTGGCCTCCTTCAACCTTCCCCCTGAGATTGTTGATGTCATCTTGGTGGTGAGGCGTCCCTCCACAAAATTAGTGCATGTGTAAGTCATTGGGATGGTCGCGTATACTGGGGTCTAGAGACCATTTCTAAAGGGTTTAGATTCCTAACCCACGGGCACAAGGACTTGTCAACTTTTTCAGCGTTTTTGCGATTGCCAGATGAGCTTTTATTATTCAAACACCTACTGTGATGAGATTTATTAAAGGTCTGCAACATTTGTTTCCACCAAAACCCTTTATGATGCCTCAGTGAGACTTGAACTTAGTCTGCACCTTCTTGATGTACAACCCTTTTGAGCTGCTGAACAATTTTCCTTTAAGACTTCTGACCCTGAAGACAGTCTTTCTCATTGACATAAAATAAACTAGACGTGTGAGTGTACTTCAGGTCATTCTGTCAATTCATCGTATACCACCTTCCCAGATACCCGATCCTAGCTTCATTTGATGTCGAGCAGGCTATAACCCTCCTCTCATTCTTAGCGCCTCCTAATCCCTCTAAGAAGGAGAGAGACTCCTTTTTTGGACCTTAAAAGGGCATTCATCTTCTATATCAATTGTACCGAGTAACATTGAATCGACGATCAGCTCTTTTGTCATTTTCCAGAACAAAGTAGGCCATGCAGTGCAAAAACAGACAATCTCTCTCTTATGAGTGTTCTCTGCATAAAGATTTGCTGTGCACCAGCGAAGGAGCAGCCCTCATAAGGCTTGTGTGCTCATTTTACCATGGGCAAGCCAATTACCACTGCCTTAGCACAACAAGAGCCTGTCCTGGACATCTGTCCACTCATTCACGAAGCACTACAGTTCTGCAGGACTTTTTGACCTGAGCCAGTTCACAGAATCACTACCTTGTGAAGTACTGCTGTGGCATCCATGCGTAAGTCGAGGAATTTGAGGTTGAAAGTATCCATCAGAAGAACATACGTGATAGAGATTTCTAGTTGCAGATTCCGTACCTTAGTATTTCCCCCAGGCATCAGACTGGATTCGGGGATTTTTGTTCAAGCAGAACCTTTACGTGCCGTCAGGTGGGTTCGGTCGACTCCGTCTCCATCGTTGGCGTCGTGGTTGCTGTCAAGATGATAATGGTCTTATATAGGCACCACCCCGCCGCGCCGTCAGTTCTTTTCTTTCCTTGCCAGCCTGCGCGCAGATCCGGAGAAGAGCTACCCTCAGTTGCTTTTTGACTGACTTTTCAACCTTTTTGTCGAAGTTTTGACTCTCTTGTTGCGTCAAGATGTCTTTCTGTAAGACCAGTTTCAAGCTGTGTGACTCCTGTTACTGCATGATGTTGGTGACGGATCCACACCTCGTGTGCTTGTGGTGCTTGGACTGTGACCACGACCCGAAGTCTTGCTCTGAGTGCTGGGTCATGAACCCGAGGGCTTATAGGGAGTGGTCCCTAAAGCTCATGGCGGCCTGGCGCTTGGCTCCTAGTTGGTCCTGGTCTTGTTCAAGAGGAAGGTCACAAGACCACACTCGGCGCCACCATCACTCGTCTTCGTTCCCCTCCAAGTCCTTGGGTAATCCGGGTCACAAGAAGAAGTCATAGAAAAAGAACAATGTTCTTAGACTTCACCCTGTCCCTCAGATGATGTGATGTGGAAGGAGCTTCTATGCCTCAAGCCTCCATCCTCAGAGGCTGCTTCTGGGTCGGCTCGACGCCTCTCTGAGTTGCAAGGAGCCAGAGCTACCCCTACTCAACTGAGGGAGTTTTACGAGGCCATGCGCCTCATTTTTGGGCAGACCTACCTTCCTGTGATGCCTTCGGGCACAGGAGGGTCGGAGGGGGGCTCCGTCTGATTCGTGCCAGTGGCTTCAGCTCCAGAAGGCACTTCAGGATCCGTAATCGTATCTGTGCGACACTGTTTGTTCCTTCACAACCTTCCTCGACGCAGCAAAGACGTCAACGGTTCTGATGCCTGTCGTGCTCATGATCAACGTCTACCCCACAGGAAGGTAGGTCTGCCCAAAAATGAGGCGCATGGCCTCGTAAAACTCCCTCAGTTGAGTAGGGGTAGCTCTGGCTCCTTGCAACTCAGAGAGGCGTCGAGCCGACCCAGAAGCAGCCTCTGAGGATGGAGGCTTGAGGCATAGAAGCTCCTTGCACATCACATCATCTGAGGGACAGGGTGAAGTCTAAGAACATTGTTCTTTTTCTATGACTTCTTCTTGTGACCCGGATTACCCAAGGACTTGGAGTGGAACGAAGACGAGTGATGGTGGCGCCGAGTGTGGTCTTGTGACCTTCCTCTTGAACAAGACCAGGACCAACTAGGAGCCAAGCGCCAGTCCGCCATGAGCTTTAGGGTGCTTGATGCAGATTTTGTCTTTGATGGGGCCTATGTCCTCTAGATTGGATCCTGACCCTTATACTTAGGGGTATGTTGAGAGTGTGGAGGGGTCGCTGGATACTATAGAATCCCAGCTAGATGATCTAGAAATGGACTGGGCTCAGGAATTGGGAAAAGTCAGTGGTCTAGACACTTCTCCTGATGCAGGCATGCTTTTCTCGACCCACCGTGGCTTTGGAGGAAGGATCCTCCTATTCCATGGTGGTGAGGAGAGCAGCTGAGGTCCTGGGCCTTGAACTGCTTTTTTTGGCAGTCAGGACAAACCTCCTCACTGAGGTGCTTAAGCCCGAGGCTTCTATGTCAGAACTCCTTTTGCCCTTTAATGAAGCCCTCACTGATGTCCTGCTGGGCACATAGTCCAAACCCAGCACAGGGGCTCCTGTTCACAGGACAATCACCTCTTCCATAGGCCTTCGCCTAACAACCCTAAATTCCTGACTCAACACCCTACACCTGAGAACTTAGTCATCAAGGCTTCTTCCTCTTCTGGCACATTCCCATCCACACCCCCAGACAGGGAATCAAAAAGACTGGACCAACTTGGGAAGAAGTTGTTCTCTTCCTCCAGTCTGGCGTTGTGGTCCGTGAACACAGCATGCCTTTTGGCCTGCTATTCCCATACTTCATGGGGCGTTCTCTCCCAAGCCGTTGCTGACTGGAGAGGTGCAGCCAAGTTCACAATATGTTATGGGCTGGATACGACCGACTCACTAGGCTGATCGTTTGCGTTGACAGTGGCCTTGAGGAGCCACGCTTGGTTGAGGACGTCTGGCTTTTCATGGGATGTCCAGCAACCTCTTATGGACATACCCTTCAATGGCATCTGTCTTTCCGGAGGCAAAGCGGACTCAGCGCTTGGGCACTTAAAGAAGTCCCGAGCTACGGCTCGATCCCTTGGCCTCGCAGCTGCGCCTTGCCCCCTCAGTCCACTTTTCACCTCCTTTCATGGCTAAGGAAGGGGCGCCCAACCGTATCCATTTCTCTCCAGCCACTGTGCCACTCATGCTGCCCAGCTTCTGCATGGCCACGGAATCCAGTGTACTTGGGGATCAGGAAGCTAGAGGTCAGCCCAGTCCACCACCACCACCCCTGCTACAGCCCCCAAACCTTCCTAGTCCATCGCTCCATCTCAGGCCAGTTGGAGGCAGGAGTCGCCATCATCTGCCCCACTGGGAATTCATCAGAACGGACAGGTGGGTTTTGCAGATAGCCCAAAGTGGAATACTTACCCCCCTTCGAGACTACCCCTGTGGCCATTCCACCATCCTGCGATCAGATGACGTAGGATCACTTGCCACTTTTCCGCAAGGAAGTTATGGCTCTCGTGGCCAAGGGAGCCATAGAGAGGGTCCCTGTGCCAGAAGTAGTTCATGGTTCTGACTACTTTATGGTGCCCAAAAAGGATAAGAGCATTCGTCCTGTCCAAGTCCTCTGGTCCCTAAATCTCTTTCTCAGAAAGGAGAAATTCAGAATGCTCACTCTAGCTCATGTCCTATCTGCCATGGACCGTGGCGACTGGATGGTGGCATTGGACTTGTAAGACGCTTACTTCCACGTTCCTGTCCAGACAGCACACAGGCGTTAATTGCGTTTCATGGTAGGTCATGAGTACTTTGAGTTTACAGTGCTTCCCTTTGGCCTTACCAGTGCCTCTCGGTGTTCACGAAAGTGATGGCAATGGTCTCAGCTCATCTGCGAAGGCTAGATGTTTTAGTCTTCCCCTACCTAAATGACTGGCTGTTGAAGGCGGGTTCGTCCTAGGCTGTTGTCTCCCACCTCCAGACTACGGTGAACATTCTGCATTCGTTAGAGTTTATTATAAAGGTGCTGAAGGCATACCTGACCCCCTCTCAGATGATCCCTTTCTTTGGAGTTGTTCTGGACACAGTGCAATTTTGGGCTTATCTTCCTGAGAAGCAAGGCCAGGATATTCAGGCTATGAAACGGATGTTTCAGCCTCTGTCATGAGTATCAGTGAGAATGACCCTAAGGCTGCTGGGCCTCATTGCCTCTTCTATCCTGGTGGTCCCGAATGGCAGATGGCCAGTCAGGCTATGCAGTGGGACCTGAAGTTCCAGTCTGTCGAAACTGGGCATATCTTTGACATGATCCAGATCTCGGAGGGAACTGTGCAAGATCTGCTGTAATGGCTTGCGATTGGGTAAGAGGCAGGTCTCGCTGCCTTCCTCAACCAGATCTGACGGTAGCGATAGGTGCGTCACTCCTGGGATTGAGAGGGGGGTGGGGCGGCGGAGATCGAAGGTGTGTGATGTCCGTCGGAGTCCAGGCTCCACATCTATGTTCTGGAGCTCAGGGCCATCAGGCTTGTATCAAAAGCATTCCTTCCCTCGCGCAAAGGGAAAGTGGGGCAGGTGTTCACGGACAAGACCACACTATGTGGTACTGCAACAAGCAGGGCGGATTGTGGGTGTGGACTCTTTGTCAGGAGGCTTTACATCTATGGACATGGCTGGAATGTCAGGGCATATCCCTGGTGGTCTCTCTGAATGCAAGAGCAGACAAATTCAGCCGTCCGTGTATGGTCGATCACAAATGGGGTCTCCATACAGAGATGGTGCAAGGTCTCTTTCAGCAGTGGAGGGAGCCTTGCTTAGATCTGTTCGCCCCAGAGAATGCACAATGTCAGCTGTTTTGCGCACAGATTTCCAAGGCAGCACTCGCTTGGCACCCTTTTAGTCTTCTGCTGAACGCCTTCCTGCCAATACCACTTCTGGCCAGAGTCCTCAAAAAGATCAATAATGATCGGGCCCAAGTAATCCTTGTTGCTCTGGGCCGGGCACAAAAAGTATGGTATCTCAAACTTCTGAGCATTGCCATCGATCCTCCACTCACACTGCCTTTTCCAGAGGATCTTCTGTTGCAGGAGCAGGGGGCTGTTCTCCACCCGAACCTGTCCAGTCTCCGCCTTCATTCATAGAGACTGAGGAGCGGTAGTTGACAGCATTTGACCTTCTGCCCGAAGTGTGTGATGTTATACTGGTATCCAGACATCCCTTCACCACAACGATATACACCTGTAATTGAAACAAATTTGTGGCATGTTGTACCAACAAGTCTGTCGATCCCCTTTTTTGCACCTTTGTCTGAGGTCCTTTTGTTTGTCCTTTCTCTTGCCCAGTAGGGCTCTGCTTTGGGCACTCTTAAATGTTACCTGCCTGCTATTGCTGCTTTCCTCAGACCAGACTACCAGCTCAACCCTCCTTGTTTAAATCTCCCATTATTGGGAGGTTTCTCAAGGGGCTTACACTCATGGTTGCACCTACCCCATTCATAATTCCCCAGTGGAACTTGAAGTTGGTACTCACTTACCTTTTGCGTGCTTCCTTTGAGCCCCTTCATAATTATTTTCTGTGGCTTCTCACCTTAGAGACCACCTTTCTTATTGCCATCACCTCTGCATGCAGAGTGAGTGAGCTACAAGCTCTTTTCTTGAAGCCACCCTTTCTCTATTCACTCTGAGAAAGTGGTGCTTCTTGCCAGGGCCTTTTTCTTCCCTAAGGTGGTCACGCCCTTTCATGTAGGCCAATCTATCACCTTGCATACTTTTTAGGCCCCCCCACATCCTTCTCATGAAGAGGAGAGACTCCACTGTCTGGATCCAAAAGGAGCATTGGCATTCTGCCTCAGTGTACCAAAGACTTCGATTGGACTATCTACTCTTTGTTGGTTATGTAAATGCTAAGAAGGGACGGGGCGGTGCAGAAAAGGACCATCTGTCTATGGATTGTTTTCTGCATTAAAATGTACTGTGTTTTGGGTAAGAAGCAACCCCCTGAGGGTTTGCGTGCTCACTCCACCAGAGCAACTGCTGCAAACACTGCGTCAGCAAGTGGAGTTCCAGTCCTGAACATCTGCCAGGCCACAACGTGGGCATCCCTGCACATGTTCACTAAACACTATTGCCTGGACAGTCTGGTCTGCTGGGACGTCTGCTTTGGCCTTTTGGTCCTTCAGGACTTCCTAGTATGATCTTGGTTCGCAGACCCACCTCCGGGGATGGTGTTGCTTGGGTATCTATTCTAAGGTAAGGAATCTGCAACCAGAAGTCTCTATCAGATAAACAAGGTACTTACCTTTGGTAACAAATTATCTGGCAGAGACATATTCTAGTTGCAGACTCCTTACAGACCCACCCATCCTCCCTGCTCTGCAAATTGATTTCTAGGGACAAAGATTTCCTTTTAGGGCCGTAGTTCTGGCGCACCAGTCTCAGTGTCCTTCCTGACCCTGCGCTACTGGCGTGGGAAGTTATGAAAAGAAACTGATGTCAGTGCGCCAGAGTGGTGCCTATATACGACCGCAATGTCTTTACAGCGACCACGACGACGGACGCCACCGGACGGTGTGCAAGGGTACTGCTGTAAGAAAAATCTCCGGATCCAGTCTGATGCCTGGGGGGAATTCATAAGGTAAGGAATCCACAACTAGAATGGCTCTACCAGATAATTTTTGCACCTCCAGCTAATTTGTTACCAAAGTAACTAACTTGTATGTTACTTACAACCATCTCTCTAGCTGCAGATTCCTCACTGGCTCACCTACCTACCATGTCTGTGAACTGGCCTCGTTTTTTTTTTTTTTTTTTTTTTTTTAATCTTAAAAGATCCCAGCCTAGAGATCTGCACACTGGCCATGCCAGTCTACCAATGGGCTCTGCATGTGAGGGCACCAACAGCCTAGATAGTCAGTGCATGGGTGGTGCTTATATGTGGCTACATTCAACACCTCTGGAGAGGAACAGTTTCAGGTGGAGCCACACAATGCCCCCAATCTGCATTCAGGAGAACCGGTCTAAAAGTGTCCAGATCCATTGTGATGCCTGGGGAATATTTACAAGGTGAGGAATCTACGGTTAGATAGAGTATCCACTAAAAAGATTATTACCAAAGTTTTGTGAGGATTTTTCAAATGGTACCCACATTTTTGCACCTCCTTTCTGTGCCCCCAATTGATTTACTTCTGATATGTAGATTTCTATGCAAGTTAAACATACCAAATATCTGCCAGTTTTTTGTAGCTTTCTGGTATGACTCCAAATTTATTGACAAATCAATGACTTATTTACACCCTCCCCGCTAACATCCACCAATATTTTATGCATACTCATGAAATAGTGCCTTTATTATTAACACACAAAAAAACTTCTTTGACACCTCTTAATTGTGCATCTACGTAATGGAGTTGCATATCATCAACATGTAAAGAGTAAATCACACATGCTGTGTGTCTGCCAAGCGCCATGCTTAGCCATTTGCCCCACCTTCCTACTGGTTGTGCATGAAGCTAGAGATTCATTAACTAGATAAACACCTGGTGGCCTCTTAGACTGATCTGCATCAATTTAAAGCTACAAAACATAAGCTGAATATGCTAAGTCTCTTGCACGTTTTGGGATAATTACTTAAACAGCACAAAAATATAAGCAATTAAAAAAAACATATTTTCAGCTGCCAAAATGTCTTTAATACAAACCTTTGAAGGCAACCCAACAGGTGCTATGAACTCTTGAATTCACAAAACTATTGAATGGATATACCTAAACCAGACAAAGGCACTCCCCTGAGTCAAGTTCTAGGTTCATGCAAATTTTGCTTTAATTACTTTCAGCACTTTTTTCTGTAGCGAAGAGCAACGTTTTCTTAGGAAGTTAAACTAGGAAACACTCTTCCTTTTTTCCCTTAAACTCTCCTCATCACCATCCAGAAGGTTATGTATTAAGTTTGACATGCTACACTTAAACCACATTTCCTTTTTAAGGGACGTTTAGAGCATATTCATGAAATCGTTTCAACTCATAAGCAAAATAAAAAATCGCCTTTTCAGTGGAAAATCTGACATAACAGTTTATAGTCACAATTGCTTTTTCTGTAAAAATCAATGTAAAAAAATAAAATAAAAAATAATATATATATATATATATATGTATGTATATATATATATATATATATATATATATATATATATATATATACACACACACAGATATATTGCAAAGGTCAAAGCTCATGTTATTTCGACAGTACCTTGAATTTAACATGAGAAATAGAGAAATACGTTTACTCTGTCATGCATTGCACATTACAACAATTACGATTACTTTACATAGGGAAACAACTCTCCTAAGAATTATAAGGAGACGTGAGTGTCACTTCATCTTACTGCACAGATGTTACCCTGTGCAGTCTGGTTTGGGTTAAATATATATATATATATATTTTAATAAATTCTCATGAAATAATCTTGTGGCGTATCATGTGGTATTTATCTAATAGTTTATTGTTAGTTTTGGGGTGTGATCATGAACAAGTTGATTTAAGGGGCCTCTCAGCAGTAATTAGAAGTAGCATGTTACGCTGTACTTCTGCATATAGTTAAATTGTACTAGGACCACAGCAAAGTGTTATGCTTCTAAATCTGCTGATGTAGCATGACTGAAAGCCCTCTCTTTGGCATGCTCCCTAACCCACCCTAATCTCGGGCACTCTGGCCCATCTGTTACGCGATAAGGGACAGACTGGGTTGCCATGCTCATCTGTTTATCAGTACTTATTTTGATGTCACTCTGCCTTGTGTCAGTTCTCGTACGGGTGCAGGCATGTTGCAAGCTGTCCTTTCCTGAGTCTCAGTTGTAGTTTTGTGTTTGTAATCTGTTATTAAGTGGAGTAACAGTTTGATGAATAATTGTGTTAAAAAGTGTTTAGCTATCGAGTCCTCAAGTGACTGCCTATCACTTCTTAGTAATGAAATGAAAGTATTAGCCACATTTGCTGACACATAGGCACCTGCAGAATTTCACACAGTTGATCTGTGGTGGACCGACTAGTATTATACCTGTAGAGCACTCACGTTCGACTAGTGCAGGCTGCACAACTGGCAAGGTAAAAATGACATGAAGGAGTCGTTGACAGTTGGGCACTTGACTCCTATAAGCCCTTTAATTCCTTAGACCAGGAAAATTGAATCAAGTCCTGGAACATGTTGGTCGGTCCTTCAGAGTGTGGATAAGTCTCCTATACATAGGTGCAGTTGCTGCAGTAAGGGTGAATGGGCCACTATTCCCGTCTTTAACACAATAACTGTACACAAAATGATGTACATACTCCAGAGGCCCATCTACCTTACTCCAGAGGCCCATCTACCTTATTCCCGTCTAGAAGCAGAAATGTGGGTATTACTATGGAATGGAGAGTCATTATGACCATGCCTAGCTGCACTGTGCAGTACGGTTTATAGTGGGAGCATCTCATTGCCTTATGTTAGGCTGTCTTACTGGACCTCTCAACTTCTGCCTATTGATGACTGGGAGCATGCGTTGACAGAAAACCCCTTGGTAAGTCTAGAAGGGATGGCTGTGGCAGGAGACTTGTGTTTACATTCCCTGTATGGGAAAAGGTGAAAAATAAATTTAAATGGTGACAGAACTGTACTACAAATAAGGGAAAAGGAAAAACGCTTGTTAGTTGGTTTGCTGTGATTACAAAGAAGACACCCTTATGGATGAGTACAGTACTGAAGAATGAACTAAGTTTGAAGGGCTTATAGGGTTAGGATGCCAGTGGATGTGACTAGACTAGGGGATGTATATAAATAATGACTTTTCATCTGAAGGAGGCAGAATACAAGATGACCCCTTCTCGTAGAAATGTTTGTACTTCTAGTTGCAACATGCGCAGACTTGTTGATAAGTAGAGTGGCCACATGTAGTGGAGGCGACCCCATGGAATGTGGAGTAACATCTGGGATGTTCACTCGAGTATTTTATATATGTTGTAAAGGCCCCTAGTAAATGGCAAACCATACTGCATGCAACATCTTGGAAACACATGGGAAAATGACATAGTGACACTTGATGGTCACATGGAAGAGCGCTGATGCACCAAATGGAAATAGCAATAATGGCTGACTTGTGGCTTACTCAGCCTAAAATCCTGTATAGTGCTTACTTCTATACAAGTAGTTTCTTAAAAATATGTCTGGCCCTGGGTTGTAGGAAAGTGCCATCCTGCCGGCATAGTTACTCCCACTTTTTGCCTGATATCGGTGTGCTTGGACTGTAGTTCACTGGGATCCTTCTAACCAGGACCCCAGTGACAGTGCTCTCTTCTCTAAATTAAGTTGTTTCTTACTTTTGACACCCACAATTGACATACTGGTGGTTCCTATGTAAGTCCCTAGTATATGGTACCTAGGTACCCATGGTATTGGTACACCAGGTGTCCCCTATGGGCTGCAGCATGTATTATGCCATCCATAGGAGCCTATGCAAACTGTGACAGCAGGCCTGCCATTGCAGCCAGCTTGAAAGAGTGCAAGCACCCTTTCACTGCCCAACCTTACCATTCCATTACTCTTAGAATTTAGCAGGGTGCATGGCTCTAAGTGTGAGGGTACCCCTGCATGACCCCATGCCAATTCCTGGACTCTAAGTGTGGGAAAGCCATCTTAAGGTATGTAGTGGACCCTGGTCAACACAAGTGATCCAACTACATAATGGGTACTCCGAACCTAGGCATGTTTGGTATCAAACCTGTTGGAATTATGCAACTACACAGATTCCAGTGCTAGTTGCATGATACCATGTACTCTGGGGGTTCCCTAGGGGATCCCCCAGTTCTGCCTGTGCAGCCATACGGGGTCCAGCCACCAGCCTGTGCTGCTGCTGACCCCCGACATGATTCTGCCCTCCTGCTGATGAGCCAGGCTTAGGCCGGAGGAGCAGAACAAAGGCTTTCCTGCAAGGGAAAGGTGTGACTACCTCTCCCTTTATATTAGATGTCGAAGGGCTCGGGTGGGGGTGGCCTCTGAGCACCACCGACTGCTTTGAAGGACACATTTGGTGCCCTCCTTGCATAATCTGGTTTGCACCAATTCAGGAATTCCCAGTTCCCACCCTGGCGTGAAACAACACAAAAGACCGGGGAGTAACCACCCCCCCTGTCCAGCTCCTCCCATAGGGAGGTGGCCAGAGCTCTGCCAGGTGGCCTCTTGATTCTGCCATCTTGAAAGCAAGATATATAGAGGCCTCTGGCAACATGTGGTTGGTTAGGCCAAGCAGGTGATGTCCCTGACCCTCTATAGGTAGGTCACTGCAGAGAGTGACCAACCCCCCCTTTAAAGTTATTTAAGGGCTACCTCGCGGGTGGGTCCTCAGATTAGTCAAGCAAGACTCTACAAGGAAAGCTTTGCAAGACATCTTCTGCCCGTGGCCTCTGGAACCGCTGCTGTCTTCTCCTGGAACTAAACAAATCTACTTCTGGTGGGAAGGCTCCCACTGCAATATTGTTTCTCGCAATCCAGCAAGAATTCTGCAACATCCAAGGCTGTGTCACAAGGACTCTGTTTGCACCAGGAAGCAAGAAGGAATCTACCTTGGCTCATCTGCAGGTACCTCAAGGCATCATTGACCGGTCGGTGGGCCTGCTGTCTCTGGACATGCGAAGATCCTGCAACACAGGTGGTGAGTCTGTGGTCGCCTCTGGGTCCTGCTTGTCTTCTATCCAATTTGGGAGACTGTAGGCCCTTTCTCCTGTCACTGGTCGGGCTCCCATGAGCACCGCAACTGTTGTATTTGCCAAGTCCTGGTGACTCTTTCTCTGGGAGATCTTTAGCCTCCAAGTAGCCCTGGCCCCAGCACTCTGCAAACCGAAGATCAGCTCCTGTCCTGCAACTCCTGTGACGTGGGACTTCTGTTTTGCTGGGCTGGTAAGCCCTCCTTCTGACTCCCTGTGTCTGGTGCCTGGGGGGGTCACTTGTGGGGGCTTCATTGACTTCTGTTGGCCTTCCTGTGTGCTAAGGGCCAGCTCTCACTCCTTCTCCTGGGTAGAGACTCCTGGACCTTGCTGGTCCTCACAATTCTGCAAACTCCTCTTCTATTTGCACTTGCCAGTGCTTGTTGGTGACCTGGCTGGTCACTGACCCTCCTGCAATCCAGCAACCATCACTGGACAGCTTGTAGGTGACTCCTGGGATCTTCGACTCCTGGACCCTGCAGCTGGACTTCTTCTTTCACTGACCTGCAGGAACTTCATCTTAAGGAGGGTGGGCATTGCCACCTGCACCGCCTGGCAACCTCCTTGGGTGCCGGACCCTGTCCTCGTCATTTGCAGGTCCTCCATATCCGGAATCCATACCTGGGTTCCACCGGCCTGGTCCACAGGTCATGACAGCAGCTGGACAATCTGAGGCATCCATAGTCTTCTCGGAGAGTCCCTTCTCCCCTCTGCACCTCGGTCCCTAGTGTAAGTACTCCTCACTTCTGGGTATCCTGGGGTAGGGGCACTCTCCATCCATCCTCTTGCCTGCTGATTTCCTTGGGGTCCGCTTTGAAGGGCCCTGAATTCCACAAACGCCAACCACTGCTTTCCGTGTTAGCCTGTGGGACAACTGAGTGGGTAATTAAGTTACTTCTTGTTGCTGGGGCCACCTAATGTATTTACATCTACCTCTGGTGTTCCTAACTGGTCCCAGCCCCTAGCTAACCACCACACTTACCTTGGTTGGATTCCCACTTACACATTCCACTTTTTTAGTATATGGTTTGGCCCTTTCCTAGGGCCCTGTATATTTCTATGCTACTTATTCTTGTTATTTTATGTGTATATTTGTATGTAGTATCTCCAAAGGGACGTACACCAATGGTAGTTTGGAAGTATTGCTGCAATAAAGTATCATTTTCTTGTGACTAATTATTGTCTGAGTACTGTGGTATAGCAAGTGCTTTACCTTCCTCCTGGATTAGCTTTAGCTGCTCACCTCAGCTACCCTAAGAGAGCTTCTGCTAATTGGACACCTATTCAGTATCACTAAGGGTTGCGTGGATTCAGTATAGGGTGCCACACCATGAACTGAGCAAGCCTCCTACATGAGTGATAGTGCTTGAAAGGTGGGGAAGGAGATGCTTCATTTCTACACACAATAAGTGTGTGTAGGATCCTCCAGATGAACTGAAATGAAATAGTTGATGAACTGACAAATATCTTAGATGCCAATTTTCTGAGGAATCCACTATTCATAATTTTAAATACCGAATGATGTTGACTTACCTAATATTACCTAATATTAAGTTCCAACTCTGCTCCCTTGGGCATGATTGACAAACAAGATATTGCATAGGAATGGGGGATTATGAGCTTCCCATTGCAGACATGGTGGAATAGCTAGCATTTGAAAATAGGATTTTCTCCCAGAAACGTGGCTAGGTATTGGAAATGTGGAAGGCCTACTTTGGACTTGAAGACTGAATATGATACCCTAACAGCCTGGTTAACTGCTTGAGATACTGAATTTGCAGTGAAGGGCAATACGGGTATTGTAACACTAAAGATTCTTCTATTGTTTGGAAATGAATAACATTGATCCATATGTTCACATTTTGATGGGAACTGACCTTGTGGTTGTATTGCTAGTATATGTTCTTAACAATGCTTTCTTTACTGTAATAAAACATGAAATAGCAGTATTTTATTGTATAAATAAAATAAATCCTCTCCTCAGCTAAGGAACTTGATCTGATTTTAGTTGTGTTTCTTATATCAGGAGTATAGAATTTAATAACGTATCTGCCTGTACATGGGACAGGTTGCTTCATAAATCTACTTGTCCTGTAAAATAAATCTACTTGTCCCTTTGGTACCATGTAGTGTGGTGACAAATTATGACAGCAATCTCATTATATATGATTATCCTATAGCAGGACTAATACTATAGTAGGTCTTAAGTACTACCAAGTCCCTTATTTTGCTATCTTTCCACAGCTATAATGGGGCTGGAGGAAGCAGTAAGCAATAGTTCCAGGGTTGGAATTCCTTTGCGTCTATGCAAACCTACTAACTTGCAGGTTTTAAGGCTTTTCACCAGCTCGTCTCTAATCTTTTCCATTTAGTCATTTGAAATGCTGCTTCAATGGAATGGTCATCTAAGGGAGCCATGACAAAATCCAAGCTGTTTCATGCTTCTTTTGTGTTTTGCCTATCTCCATTCAGTTGGTCATGTGGGTACAACGAATCTCCAGCCTCCCAATGATCAAAAAAGACATCCTCGCCATTAGGTTTAGAAGGGAGTCGAATTTAGTTTTGTAGGTTATAAGCAAACCCAAGTCTTATTCGACTGGCCAACAGCTTCCACGGAAGGTGCTTTACCTCTGTCAATTTCTGGAACATGAGGGTTGCATCACAGCACTAGGCTGGTATGTGTAGTTGTATCACAATTTGGAGGTGGATTACATTGACCTCTGTAGTTTTTAATTCACACTGAGCAGGTGATTGTGATGATTTTTGAAGCCCACGCTAAGTGTTAGAATCTTTCGTTTTATCAGTGGCAAGGTGCTTCATCTCTGAGGAGGCAAAGACCCCTTCACACTCGAGATGTGGCAGAATGGCAGAGACCTTAATAAGTTGTATGTCACTACCACTTATGCAAACTCAATGCAGTTCACCACAACACAATCACTACATGTGATCTACCTTTACAGCACAAGTGTAACTTTACAGGTGTGTGTATGTATGTGTATAATATGCACACCTCCATCATCCGCTCTAAAATAAGAGACTAGCTCCAACGCTTCAGAATCCCATCACAATTTATTCAAACGTGGTTTGCCATAGAAAAAATATATACGAATGCCATTCTGCATTCCAAAAAGTGCTCTCACATTAATAAAATGATTTTTAAATTTACTTTTTCAAGTAACGTATACCATCTTGGATTGGCTAAAAAAAACTAGTAAGAAAAGAAAATGGTGCCTAGGTCATTCTGTATGCATGCACATGCATCATCACATATGTGCATACCTACGGAATTATGCGGCTGCATCATACCGCCTTTTTTTCTTATTACTCTTTTTTTTTTTAAATTATTTGTATTTATTTATTTTGCAATTCCTGCACAGCATGATGAAAAGCATTAACAAAAGCCTATAGGTGAACAGTGCTAGACCTTCTTTTTAACTCATGTCTAATTAATAATAAATACTAGGTGAATGTATATAATATATTACCTGCTGGCGGTTGCCAATAGGTGGTTATAGTTAGGACCTAGTTTGTATAGAAAAAGTGTTTTTTTTTAACTTGCTTTTATCTTCAGCGTCGGTTAAAAAATCTTCACAAAATGTTCCCAAAAATGTGGTGCTCACGTCAGCTGCTGTCTGGAATGTTTCAGGGTGATCTGTCAAACAGGGGCAGAGAAAAAGAGGTGGGTCCCGAAATATGATTTCTCCATGTTAACTCCCATTGGTATTTTGAACAGGAATAGCACTGAACCACTGGACGGAATTACACCAAATTTGGCAGAAAGATAGTTCTTGGTCCACAGAGCGCCCTTTTTGTTACTTGGTGTAAATCCGTTCAGTAGTTTTTTAAATATTAAAGAAAACATAAATAGTATATATATAGAGACCCGAAGGCTCTGTGAACCCTCCCGATCTCGTGCTGATATCCGATTGGCTACCAATACTTCAACAAGGAAGTGTTGGCAGCCATCTTGTGACTCTACTTCAGCTGAGTCCCTGGAAAAAAAGGTAAAAACTAAGAAGAGAGGCCAGAGTAGGGACGCCATGACCCCTTAGCTCTGGTGCTGGAATCCCAGAGGGTCCCCTCAGGTAAAAAAAAAAAAACATTTACAACTTTTTTTGCTGCACATGAGCGACTGGGTGGTGAAACTGCACCAAACATTTTTTTTGTAATTTTTTTATTTTTATTTTAAAAAGTGCAGGTTCCCACGCTTGTTTTTATAAAGCCTTCAGATGGGCCAGGACCTGGTAGCATGTCGAAATTAAGGAGGAGGTGCACGGGGCACCCCACCTAGGCTTGCTGAAGCCCTGGGGACCGCCACCCCCCGGGACGATTATTACATTGAAGGCAGGGGTCCCCCACCCTCGCCCAAACACACACAGCCCCGAAAACTGTCACCTCCCTAGGGCTTTAATGAAGATGATTGTGGGGGGCAGCCTTCCCGCAACCCTGGGGACCACCACCTCTCTGGGCTTAATCTTAATGAGTGTGTGGGGGCTGCGCAGCCCTACCCTGCAGCCCCATGGACAGCCAGCTCCTTGGGGCTTTAATGAATATGAATGTGGGGGGGTGACCCTGGGGACCACCACCTCCCCGGGGCTTTAAACAAAATGAATAGCGGGGGCTGCAGGCCCTCCTGCAGCCTTGGGGACCGCCACCTTCCTGGGCTAATGCTAAAGTATATTTGGGGAGAAGGGGCACGCAAGCTTTCCCACTGTCCCCCCCCCTTCCCCCATCCCCCAACCCCAACCCCAGGATGCCCAGGGACCGCCTCCTCCCTGGGGATGACTTGAAAGAAGAAAGGGGGACCGCCACCTCCCTGGGACTAGTTCATGTTTGGTGGGGGTGCCGCACAACCCTCCTTGAGGAGCCTGCTCCAGCTATTTCACAGGGTTGGGTGGTTTTAGGGGCTTGACCAGTCCCTGCAGTCAACCTCTGCTGCGGTGGTGAATGGATTAACATATAGTAATTAAAGTTAATTTACATAAAAAAAAAAAAAAAAAGTGACAAAAATGACAACTTTTAATAACGTCAATAAAAATATCAATGAAGCATTGGCAGTCAAATTATTGAAGAGAAAACTTGCATGGCGTGGACACGAGTTATAGTTAACTTAGGCCGTGAGTTATAGTTACTTGAAATAACTGTAACTATAACTGCTGATTTTATTTTTATTTTTTTTCGCGTAAATTCAGAACCAAACTATAACATCCCTGTAATCTTGAGGTTTTTTTTCCTAAGGTTTTTTAAATTCTGTTTCCTAACTAAAACACCCCTGTAGCCCCTGTTTTTTTTTTTAGGTGCATATATATATATATACACATTTATATATATCTGGGTATATTTACATGTAAGTGTATGTATATATGTAGTCTTTCCTTGTGAATATGATTACTTTTTTTTTTCTTTTTTTTTTAAATTGTTTTAACTTATTGTCTTTAATAAAGTTAAATTATCCAAAATTAATTTCAGTTCATTTTTTAATAACTAGTAGTTCCTTAATGTACTCTTATTTGTATTTGACCTCTACTCTTTATCAATTCCATTTAATTCAATTTTTATTAACTTGTATTGTTACTCAGTTTACCATATGTTATATTTATTATGTTTTAGCCTGTTCCCTTTATTTGGAGGGGGGAGGAGAGATAGAGAGAGAAAGAAGGAAAACTTAACTTACCTGCATGATAAAGGATACGTGATGAGGGCTGTTACCTCTTGGACACTGTTAGCAAGTTGCTCCCATTGTATGTTACTGATGAATTCTGAACTGTCCCTCACCTAAGGTTACCCTTCGACAAAGGGAGAGACAAAAGATGTTTCACATTTTGGGATATTCCAGGAGGAAGACAATTGATTTGCCTGTCATTTCTCATTGTTTATATTTACTTTAAGTAACCTATAGAAATAGGTTGTAATTTCTTATAAATATTTATTCCCATGACATACATTTCAGCATTATTACTGTTTGTATTTTTCCAGAGAGATTATGTCGTAATATTCCTCTAAATATAACTGTGTATGTACTTCTTTCAGGTACCCGTTTTCACCCGTTATACGTTTGCTCCCTTATCTGAATATTTGACAGTCGTGAGCTCACTTTCTAAACCTTAACTGTGTAGCTCTGTGTTTTTGTTAAATGTTCCCCTTCATTGTGCTTCTTTAGATACTTGAAATTCTTTATTACTAAATCATGAAAGACATCATTTGCAACATCTAGAGTATTTGACAGAGAAAATTACGTGGCTTAAAGCCGCTTTCTGTAGGTAGGCATATGTCTATCCCTGATACTTCCGGTATTTATAATGGGTCTTGTGTGAATATATCAATTCCACACTAATTCAAATAATGTGCCTTTTTTCTGACAGTCTAAATCGTATAGTCTGATTCTCCCCCTATACAAATCTCGTGGGAAGGCTTTTTGTTCATAGCAAGTAGTTTCATCGTTTTCAGTTTTCTTATATACACAGAAAAATGGCACTCCTAGTCCTTGTAAAGTCCAGTTTGTTTTCTGTGCAGGCAGAACAAAATCCCCAAGCATAGGACTTTCTCTTTAGTTTGTGTTTCAGTAAACTTTTATATTCCTTGCTGTAGGTGCCAGGTCATAAATTATGTGCTATGCTGCTCCTGCCTCTTTACTCTTCCTTTGTTTCTTCCTTGGCTTTGTTTGCTAACTTTTGTCCTTCTTCATCCTCATTTGTTCACTTTGGGATGCTTCGCTTTTTATAGTAGCCTAAATTTATCTAACAAAAAAACCTATTTGGAACTGATAGAGACTGATTTGATTCAGGACTAGCTTCTTTAATTTCTTATGATCGGCGGAAGTTTGTGTCTGAGCTCAGTTCAATATTTGTTTCCAATTGGGATCAATTGTGTCTTGCTTTATTTGTGTCTGCTTGTTTCCTCAAAATGTATAGCAATCATTTACATGTTCGATTTTGTGTTTTCTTTTATCCCGTTAAAAATTCCCTTTTTGTTTTCTCGATTTCAGGTCCTCAGTTGTTTGACTCTGTCCACCATTGCTGTTCTAAATTATTCTCTTGCTCTGGATGCGTTATCATTGTCCTCATCCAGCTTATTGGCCACTCATCCGTACTTTCTAGCCATTCTTTAAGTATAGCTGGGCCTGGGTTCTCATAGTTTGGTATCAGAATCCACAAACCCTGTGGAATCTATTTTACTCTTATATATTTCTTTAAGGACCTCACCTACTACGATTTGCTTAACTCCGTTTGGGACAATCTCTCCAGTTTATTCAAGTTTTGTTCCACCATTAATTCTATTTTTACACATGATATACCTTGTTAGTTGCTTGGCAGTATAGTGCGAGAATTAATATATGTGTGTGTGTGTGTTTTCCAGCTATACTGACCTGTGTTGAAGTGATTTCTGATGTTGTGCCTGCGTTGTAATTGCTCCCGATTTAAAGCCCTTGTTAGAATGGAGGTACTCCTGTTAATGACTACAGAAAGTTATTTTGCCTAGTTTTAGAAGGTATCAGAAAACCACTGTGGTCACCAAGCAGTCTGATTTTACTAGTCATGTCTGCCTTTTGCTCCAGTGTTCCTAAAGTTCCTGTGCCTGAAGGCCGTAAAGTCCACTTCACAAGAAGTAAAACCATGTTTGAAAGTAAGGTAATACTGCTAATCGTCCACTGGGCCTGTGAAGCAAACATTCATTCACAAATATAATAACATGCAAGCATAGGCAAAGACGCCAAGAAATGCTTCTCAGCCATCTTGAGTCTGTATTTTCTGTATTTTATGGTTCTAGTGTCATTTCAAGTGGGTGTCTCATTTTGTCTAGCTGTGGCGTAAATGTGGCATTTAGATGCAAATTGACACCATATTGGACTTGTACAACAATAAAGTATACAAATATTGTTTCACGATGGCTGCACAATGCTGTTTTCTTTGGTAATGCTCCCCCTTGCAAATGTGCCCTGGCAAACCCTATCCCAACAGTGTCACGGTTTCGGGCGGGTCTGATCAGGACTTTGGTTGGGACACCCCTTGAGGTCACCGAATATCCTAAAGAGGTAGTACACTGGGGCAGAGGAGCAGCTAAAGGCATACACGGAAAGGACAGCTATGGATAGGCACAGGAAACGGGAAAGTAAAAGCAGAGCAACCCTTGTGCGAACAAACAGGAAACAGATTACCAGTGGACAAACACGCTGGGGTTGTACACAGAGTAAGGCGCAGAACCTCCCACAGTGACAGGGAATCTCAATGCCTCTGTGCAGTTTGCTCTTACAGATAGTCACCCTGCCAGCCCCATAGAAAGGAGGCGGCAGAAGTGATTCTGTCTCTGGACCCTAGAGCACAAACAAGGATAGTACTTACATACACAGGACACGCTCTTGTGGGTCCAGCTGGAAACACAGTGGCGATTCCTGAGAAAACAGCAATAGCACACTGTCACTGTTAGGCACGATATACAACGTATAACACTGGACAAGGATGGGGGCTGGAATTGCCTCCTGGAAACCAGGAGCCAACCCCAGTACACAGGAGGACACGTATACACTGGTGAAGACTGATAGAACACTTACCAGACACAAAGAACCAAGAAGAAACAGAAACAGAAGGGAACAAACAAAGAGGCAGAGGCAAGAACTAGGAACAGGCTCAGGCTGAAGCAAAGGCGGGACTAGGACTTGAAAACAGGGCGCAAACTTCTGTCTGGGACAGACAGAGACAGGACTGGGAAACTGAGAACAGGCTCTGGCTGGAACAGGCAAGGACAGGACTGGAATACAGGGAGTAGGAAATGAGCAGTAAACAGGACTGGGAAACAGAGAGAAGGTTCAGGCTGAAACAAGGCAGGAGCAGGGCAGAGAAACAGGGAGCAGGCTTTGGAAGAAACAAACAGGTACAAGGCTAAGAAATAGGGAGCAGACTCTGGCTGGAAAAAATCAGGAGCAGGGCAGAGAAACAGGAAAAAGGATCAGGCTGGAACAGAACAGGAACAAAACTGGAACACCATCCGACAAGGGGTCTGTAACACAAAGGAATTGAAGTCCGATGCACGACGGGGAGCTTGAGGAAATGGCTGCTTATAAGCAGTTCCAAGCTGGGCTGCACAGGAGAGGTTTCAGGTGTGTGCGGTTTCGGACACTTGCAAGTCCTGGAGGAGAGGATCCAGTGAAAAGGAGCAACTGGACTTCTCCCATTGAAAACAATGGGAAACAGAATCCGGGTTTTCCTGACTACCAAGCTGTGCATTATGGGATTTGCAGTCCCAAGAAGCAAATGTAGTCCTACACAAGTGTACCATGGAGAAAAGAGAAACAAACAGGAGTCAGCAAGGGACTCTAGATAGGTGTTCAAGGTGATTCCCAGGCTTCTGACAGTCCCCTTACAGCGCCCCCTGGAAATGGGACGACCGAGTCGTAACAGTATACCCCCTCCCACCAGTCTGCTCAAGAAGAGAAGGCGATCCTTTGGCTGAAAAAAGTTGAAGAGGAACAGCCACAGCAAGAAAATCCAACACCAACCTTGGATAAGTTTACAGTCCTGCCATAGGTGAAACTTCCAATGAGCAAAGCATGTATTAATACCCATATGGGCTCCAATGTCTTTCCTCTCTATTGTTCGATTGATATAGGAGGAGTGCATGGAGTTGGTTTCTGGTGAAGTAGATTCAGGAGCAAGGAGATCTGGAATAGCATTACGGACTGTATTCTTTATGACATTAGTTTCCTGTTCAATACTTTCCTCTTTGGAGGAGCCGATTGGTTTATTAGTAACTGTCAGGTCTGTAACACCTGACAAGCGGGATTTGTCTGTTTCTGCAGCAGTATTTACATGGATTGTGGTCTGAGGCTTGCAAAGCATAGAGACTTGGGAAACATGGGTAACTGGTGTTCTCAAAGTAAACATGAAAAAGTCAGAATTTTCTTTCATCTTGGATGACTTCGGAGTATCAAATTCAGGAGGAACAAGAGTTTTCATGTCTTTAGAAACTGGATTAACATCTGAAAATGTAGAAGTTCCACAAACTAATTCTTTAGGGTGATCTTCAGACAAGACTGGGATTTCTTCATTGCAAGTGCTCTGTGGTGTATTCGTGGTATCAGAAATGGTTTCTTTGCTAGGCTTTTCTACTATAGGTAGTTGATCTTCAACTCTGTTAACATTGAAAGGTTGTTCTTTGGAAAGAAATAGAACTGGAGTCTCTTCAGAAATCACCTTTACACTGTTACCTAAATTTTCAGCTCTAGCCTTTGAATTGATGATGGTTTCTTGCAATAAAACACTAAGAACAGTACTTATCATCAGATCTTCGAATACAAGATTCAAATTCAAGTCTTTAGTTTTAGTGGGACATATTATATCTTTCAGTACTTGAGCTTCGGTTTCAGATTGCTGGTTTTCAGGAGTCTTTAATTTCAGAGACACAGCAGGTGGCATTGGTGTGGCTGATTTTACATCAAAATCAGATACCGGTAGATCAGAGATCTGTTCTTCACTAACCGTTGAACTGGAAACAGGAAACGCAGTGGCAGGGAACAGCAACTCAGAATCAGTGGTTGAGGCTGCAACTGTGTCCTGTTCTAGGAGAAGGCTCTCATTTCTTATGGCAGGCTGTTCAGTTTCAGATTGCTGGCTTTCTTCCTTGTTTGAAATCTCCACAGTTTGCTTTGACACAGAAGAGATTTTTAAACTTTCTGAGAAGTCCATTACATTCTTAGTAAATGCGGGTATTTCTTCACGGTCAGAAAAATCCATTAGTTCACTTGAAACAGGAACTGTCTCTTCATTATCTGAAAATTCTATGATATTGTCTGAAAGGGCAGGAGTATCCTCACAATCTGAAAATTCGGGTGTGTGCGCCATTTGAACAGCACTATCTGCAGGTTTGTTCACGGCAAGGCAGGAACCACTGTCATCACTAGATTCAGATTTGTCAACACTATTGCACAACTTGCCATTAATCTCCAGTAAAGTCATATCTTGGTTTCTTAAGGTGCAGCTATTGTAGTCAGTATCAGAACTCTCTTCTTCCTTTGGCTTTATTTGTTCTGATAGAGGGGCTGAGACACTTCCTTCTGAAGACTCTGATCCATCCTTTGAATCAAGAAGTGTCAAATCTCTCAGAGATGTCAGAGATTCAGTCAACTGTACAGGAATTTTCACTGGAGAACTACAGGCTGAGAGAGAGTCTGAGGAAGAGGCTGATATATTTATAACTGGAGCTGTCTTTTGACTGTCATAAATAGAAGGGACAATCTGCTCGATAGAAGTCTTTGGAGAGGCACACAAAGTAGCATACTGTTCTTTAAGCCAAAGCTGGTGATCATTTTCTTTTTTCAGGTTTTCAAATTGCTTTGCAGTAGTTTCCATCAGCTGCTCTGTTACTTCTTCTACCTTACAGATAAACAGAATGTCTGGTTCTGGCAACAGTGAAATATGCATTGATGAAAAGAGCCCACGGGCAAGATTTCTAGTGTATGTTATAACATATTCATCATAGAAGTCCAATATCTGCCTTTTAATCTGCCAAAACTGCTCTTTTAGTGTGTGTATGTCCATATTGTTATCAAACCCACTCAGAATAGAAAAGGGTTTAGCAGAGCTTTTAGGGATTGAGACTGGTGTATTATCATCTAGTTTGGGAAGAGCACAAGCCTTATGAGTGGAACTAAGGAATCCCACAGTCTTTACTGATCCATTTGATACAGGGTCTAGCCTGCTGACTTGAAAGCTCTGAGGGACTGAAAGGTCTTTATAAGAGTCAGCACTGCACTTTGAATTCTGAGAAACTGGCCTAGATGGGCTGAAGCACTCAACAGAAAACAAGGGAATCCCTAGTGTGGCTTCTTGAACAGTGTCAGGGTTCTTTGTTTTGGCAGAGTGCTGGAAGTGAATTTGGGATGCGCTAGCATGAGGCAAGGAATTAACCAGTTTTTCTTGAGTGTGAGTGTCTTGTGCAGAGGTAGCAAAAGCACTTCCACGGTTATGAACATTCTTACTGGCTTCAGCTAATAGATATTGCAAAAACTCATTACGTCCTTGTAATTCTTCTACAGACAGGGACTGGGGGTCATAGCCACAAATAACATAATAGTCTATCATTGAAAGATTAGCAAGCCACTCAGTATAGTACTGAACTTGCAAGTTATGGTTTTCTTTAACAAGTCTATCCTTTAAACTAAGGTCTTTTTTAGAGGATTTCAGAGAATGTTTAGGCTTAGAAAGGGGTGTCTTAACATGATAGGAAAGCCCTTTAGGTTTGTGTGTGCCTTTACTGCCAGGGGAGCTTGAAATGTTTGGGTCGTGCATTCTGTCACGGTTTCGGGCGGGTCTGATCAGGACTTTGGTTGGGACACCCCTTGAGGTCACCGAATATCCTAAAGAGGTAGTACACTGGGGCAGAGGAGCAGCTAAAGGCATACACGGAAAGGACAGCTATGGATAGGCACAGGAAACGGGAAAGTAAAAGCAGAGCAACCCTTGTGCGAACAAACAGGAAACAGATTACCAGTGGACAAACACGCTGGGGTTGTACACAGAGTAAGGCGCAGAACCTCCCACAGTGACAGGGAATCTCAATGCCTCTGTGCAGTTTGCTCTTACAGATAGTCACCCTGCCAGCCCCATAGAAAGGAGGCGGCAGAAGTGATTCTGTCTCTGGACCCTAGAGCACAAACAAGGATAGTACTTACATACACAGGACACGCTCTTGTGGGTCCAGCTGGAAACACAGTGGCGATTCCTGAGAAAACAGCAATAGCACACTGTCACTGTTAGGCACGATATACAACGTATAACACTGGACAAGGATGGGGGCTGGAATTGCCTCCTGGAAACCAGGAGCCAACCCCAGTACACAGGAGGACACGTATACACTGGTGAAGACTGATAGAACACTTACCAGACACAAAGAACCAAGAAGAAACAGAAACAGAAGGGAACAAACAAAGAGGCAGAGGCAAGAACTAGGAACAGGCTCAGGCTGAAGCAAAGGCGGGACTAGGACTTGAAAACAGGGCGCAAACTTCTGTCTGGGACAGACAGAGACAGGACTGGGAAACTGAGAACAGGCTCTGGCTGGAACAGGCAAGGACAGGACTGGAATACAGGGAGTAGGAAATGAGCAGTAAACAGGACTGGGAAACAGAGAGAAGGTTCAGGCTGAAACAAGGCAGGAGCAGGGCAGAGAAACAGGGAGCAGGCTTTGGAAGAAACAAACAGGTACAAGGCTAAGAAATAGGGAGCAGACTCTGGCTGGAAAAAATCAGGAGCAGGGCAGAGAAACAGGAAAAAGGATCAGGCTGGAACAGAACAGGAACAAAACTGGAACACCATCCGACAAGGGGTCTGTAACACAAAGGAATTGAAGTCCGATGCACGACGGGGAGCTTGAGGAAATGGCTGCTTATAAGCAGTTCCAAGCTGGGCTGCACAGGAGAGGTTTCAGGTGTGTGCGGTTTCGGACACTTGCAAGTCCTGGAGGAGAGGATCCAGTGAAAAGGAGCAACTGGACTTCTCCCATTGAAAACAATGGGAAACAGAATCCGGGTTTTCCTGACTACCAAGCTGTGCATTATGGGATTTGCAGTCCCAAGAAGCAAATGTAGTCCTACACAAGTGTACCATGGAGAAAAGAGAAACAAACAGGAGTCAGCAAGGGACTCTAGATAGGTGTTCAAGGTGATTCCCAGGCTTCTGACAGTCCCCTTACAGCGCCCCCTGGAAATGGGACGACCGAGTCGTAACAAACAGTGACATATTTGTCCAGGCTCCATTG
This sequence comes from Pleurodeles waltl, assembly GCF_031143425.1. Classification (NCBI taxonomy): domain Eukaryota; kingdom Metazoa; phylum Chordata; class Amphibia; order Caudata; family Salamandridae; genus Pleurodeles; species Pleurodeles waltl. The sequence continues at coordinate 676,547,466 of NC_090450.1, read as the reverse complement.
TGACGTACGCAAAAGCAGAAGATTGGGAAAGCCATGGTATGCTGCCTAGAAGATGTACAGTAAGGGGTGGGGTGTGGGCAAGAAACATGGAAACAATGATTACGTGGAACAGAGAGGGGAAATCTAAATGGCTATGCACTTGCATAGAGTGTAAACAGTAAAATGCCCTAGTACCCGGCAAAAGAAGAAACAGTTATGTGATCTTTGCAGTTGAAGGCTACAACTCATCCAGTCAAAGGAAGTTGAAACCAAAATGCTGCTCTAAGTGTACAAACACAAGAACCATCAGATGGAGAACTCTTGTTTGCAGACTTTGGATGATGAGAAGATCTTGGAGCCCAATTCTTGACAGTCTTGGACTGCCAGAGGTAAGGGCGACCCTTTACAGTACCCACATTGCTGCTGACACTTTGAGGGACTAGGCAGGTAGTGACAGGAGGAACCCAGAAGGGAAGGAAAACAAAACCCTCCAATGAGAGGACTGTTTGGCTTCAGAAGGACAAGAACAAAGGAATTGGATCTAGCAGACAAATGCAGAATGTCAGGACTCTGCTGCAGAGAATGACTGAGGTGGACCTCCAACAAGAGCTACACCACCAACAGGAGTGAGGAGACACACTAGCAGGAGCCACCAACCTGAGTGAGGGAGCACACTAACAGAAGCCTAGAAACGCACCAACAGGAGCAAGAAGAGTTGTAATGCAACGATGAAAAGAAAACCAACCTCTTTTATACCCCCAGGACAGAAAGTTTCCTCATGAATTGGGTCTGCCATCTCGAATTGGGAAGGATCCAAAAATCACAAAGGAAATGGCTGCCATCTTAGTTTGGGCAGATTAAACTCTCAAGAATCCTCCCAGGAGCTCTGGGAAGAGGAAGGAACTATGGTGGCTTCCAGCATGGCCCCCGGAGAGAGGATTGCCTGATACTTCGCTGGCGGGTCAGCCGTCCTGAGGAACTGCCCACAGGCGGGTGTGGTGGCCTGCCCGCCTCATCACCCTGCAGGTAAACGAAACATGCATCCCACTGTAAAGCGTGGGACGCAAGAGAGGCTGTCGGGCGTGGCGCAGGCCACATTGTGGTTGCAGTCTAACAAGAGCAAGCCACAGGAAACTCATCAAATCAGGAGCAAGGAGCTGAAAATAAGCAAGGAAGCCATCTAGCCATGAACAATGAGCAGACTCAAAGCCCACTAAATAGAATCCTGTCTGTGACAGGTGACAAAAGCTGTCTATGCTGAGATTGCAAAAAACAATTGCTTCTTGTCAGTGTATGTGGGTAACTAGCTTGTAATAATGTAACACCATGGACTTCCCCTTTCTACAGAAAACATCGTGGGAGAAATACATAGTTTTGTGAGCAGAAACTCTAATAGGAGTCTGGGGTTGCAGTGTTTTTTGCCCCGGTCTATTTTAGCTAATAGGACATGAAAGTATCCTGTAAGACTAGCTACCGACAACCAGAGTGAAAGCTCTAGTTGTAATTATGGAGTCTGAAGCTCCAAAGCTACGCCTAATTTCAAACCCTGAAAACAGTATATTCCTTTTTTCACTAGTTTTGTTCCCGTGGTAGATGTCTGCAAAAATTAACGTGGTAATCGGAGCATATATTCTCAGTTCACTTCTGTTGGACCACTGGAGAATAAAGACAGTTATAGGGGCAAAATCCCACTGATCTCAACTTTCTTCCTGTTAAACCTCGAAATGTATTTTAGTTCCACCATCTGCTGTCAGTTGATAGGAGCACTGTGCCATGGAAAAATAATTTGTGCATTGATTTTATAAAGACAGCACCTTTACAGTACAAATTACAATCTAGATTGTAAATTTGAACGTGTATTGTAGACTCAATCTAGACTTCGTTAGAGCAACACCCTGAGCGCTGAAACAACATAGACACCATGAACCTACGAAAGCTGTGGCACAAACTGGAATAAAACCTCTGAGAACTGTTTAAAATAAGAAAGGAGATTTTTCTGTCTTTGAGGAATAAATGCCACTTCTTTTAGAAGGCATTATTGATACACAATATTGCCACTCAACTTTTTTCGTGTGTATGTATATATGGATATATAGATAACAATGGTGGTGAAGAGGCCTCTGTAGTTATGGTTGAGCCAGAGTTTCCATTCTAAACACTTTTTTTGTTTCCTTTATTACTTTGACGCCATTCAATGAATCTGAACGAAATGTTGCAAAAATGTATCGCCACTGTGGCTTCTTCATTGTATGTTTTTTACAGATCTGTTAAATACGGGGGAAGATAGGAGTGAAGGGTCACAAAAGTGCCATTTCCCATTTTAATTCCCCTAGGATTATTTCTGTTTCGATACAGGAAAATACAGCTAAGTGGAACTAACCAAATTTGGCATAAAGGTAGATCTTTACAAAAGTAAATGGGTTTGCTTGGTTTGGATGCAAAAACCATTTAGAAAGTTTTCTAAAAGTGTTTTAAAAAGGTGCTTCGATATGGCCAGGAGAGATTAAATTTTAGAGATATCTGGGTATTCTATTCACAGCTCCTCTGGCTTTGCAAATACAAGGCAGCTTCATAGATAACTGTTAAAAAAAAAATATATAAAGCCACACCATTGAACTAGGGAACCTTTCTCTCCAGTGGTCATTAAGGATTTCTGAATCTGACAGAGTATCCGCCGTGCTCCGATCGTCGCAGCCAGATTTCAGCTGGGGCTGCCATTGCCCAATAAAGTGCACCAAGGGCCTTGTTGAGAACACTATAAAGAAAAAAGGACATGAGGGGGCAGGGCAAATCTACTCTGACCCATCAGCTATGTGTGGGACCCAAAAGCACACCCCATCACCGGGAAATAAAAGTATCATCAAAAAATGATTTTTATTGCATTATTTACAAATCATATGCCGGAGTTGTGTATCCTCGAACCTCCTCTAACAGGAAAAAAATATATATATATGTTACTACAGGCCTAAATGAATCATAAAAATGTTACTAGATCTGCAGGTCGGGTAGTTTGAATAATCTACTCCACCTAACTGTAATGTACTTGACACAGAAATGAGTCTAAAATTGTGTGATCCTAGGCAAATATTGTATTTTACAATCAACTTTTTCTTCATTTTTACATATCAGTGCACCTTCAAATATATGAGCTGAGCATTTTTGGTGTAAAATAAATCCCCTTGTGTTTGATTAAATACACTAAATGTTTGCTCCATTTACAATAAATCTAGCCTACATATAGGGTACACATGATCCATGCATGATTTGCCTCTTAGTTTACGAATAGCTTTGCCATCAGGACAGGAGTGTTTCGCAGTTTATGTTTAAACATTCACTTTAAATAAATATATTACTAAAGCATGACGTGATAGCGCACTGTCATTTATAGACAGTAAATTTCCAAGAAATGTCCAAAAACCTTCCCACTAACTTGCAGCTTTACTGATAAAACTATATAGTGTATTAACAATAATCTGTGAAAATTGGGTTTCAGAAAGCATTTATCACTTGCACATCACCAAGTAAAGTGTTCTGACTTTTTTTCATCTATTAAAAAAAGTTTCACGTGTCCGTAGAATAGGCAGTATAGCATTTTCATAGGCAAATTCCTGTATTTCAAATTGTATATTGTCTGATATTGGGAATTGTGAGGTTTTTGAAAGGTGTCGGTTTTATAGCAGGGGCATTTAATTCTTCTTTGAACACAGTGGAAAAATGGGCACTTATCGGTGTTTGGAGGAAGGAAATAATAAATTGTGGGAGGTTAAGCAAAAGTATCTGAAGAGGAGCCTTTGCTTTATTTTTATTTTTTATTTTTTTTAATTGGGATGCTGTAAGGAAAAGTATAGTTCTTCCACAGTAGTGGTACATAGCTGTATTGGGTAATGGATCAACACGTCTTTTGACACATTATATATGATGTTTTGCCCATAATTATACAATGTAATTATTCAAACATTTTGTGGCTTCTGACAACTTTTCACACCAATAAACTGATACAGACAGGCCCTCTCTAAGTGGGCAGTTGGCATGACTGTTGTGCAACAGCAGTGTTTACAATCAGTTTATTTGATCTCAGTGATTGCAGTCTAGATCATTGATATTCATGTTTTTGACATTTTTGACTTACATGACACTTATATAGGCTGACCCTTGAGTTTCCCTTTGGCAAATTTTATGGCATCATAGGCTGGTAGATGGTTAAACAAGTCAACTCCTGTTTGAGTTTGGAGCAATATTGCAAGACCTCAGTTTGCAGAGGTAAGCCTCGTACTGGGATATTGCAGAATTAATGTATTCAATACAGTGAAGGTTCAGACTCTCCAGAAAAAAATGTAGCTTTGTTATCTGTCTCGCTGCCATATTGTGCACTCTTCGATGTTTGAGGATGGGTGAAGTTTCCTGATTTTTTTTTTTTTATGACCGATGAAGAGGATGATTTTGATTTATTCCCACTATACATTAGATAGTGGGGAAGATTTGCGATTTGAGCAGTGTCCGTGATGTTTGTGAAACCTGCTGATAGAGTATCTATTATACTCTCAGAGAATTATTGACCCGCATTTTTAGTGAGGATCAACATGTCTAGGTTGTTTGCTAGGGTGCCACGGTGGTTGTAGCACTTTTCTTAAACACTTTAATTCTTATTAAAGAGTTACAGTAAAGCAGCTTCCATATCCCCTCAGCCTCGGTTAGGTTGCTGTGCTAAAAACACATTTTCATTTATTTACTTGACCAATACAACATCAGCTCCCCAATAGTGCCCCTTATTTTTTTATTCTTTATTAAACTTTTTTATGGAAACAAAAGTAAATACAAAAAATACTCATAACAATGTAACACATACAATGAATTATTTAAAAAGAGAAAATAAAAAAGAGCCAAGTGTACTAATAGAAAAGAAAGCTTTCCATAATCATTTCGTATTAAATATTAACAATGATGAAAAAGAAACAAAAAACTATGAATATATATATATCATACTCATTAAGGGATATTTAAGCAGCCTACTAATACAGTACGTTTTCCTATAACACAAACTTGGAACATTACTATTTAAAAAAGGAGTTCCATATATGATCAAATTGTTGTAGATTATTGTTCAGTTTATATATAATTCTTTCGAACTGTGCAATTTCAAACATATCCTTCAACCAAGATTGAACCGTTGGTATAACATTAGATTTCCAAAAACGTAATATGTTAACCTTAGCTATAGTAATTGCCGTAGAGAGCCATCTAAACAACTGCGAAGAAATTCTACCCATTCCATGGGTATCATGTAATAAAAATAGGCGAGATGATTGAGATGGGATATTGGGAATAATTTTTCCCAAATATTTGATTATTTGTATCCAAAATTGTTGAATCCCAGAGCATTCCCATAAAATATGTACAATATCGCAGTTGGATTTGTTGACATCTCCAGCAGTCAGAATTTGTATTAAATTTAGCCGAATAAAGTTTAGAAGGTGACCAATGCCATCGATGTAGAATTTTAAACTAATTCAATTTTAACCTCACATCACAAAGGCCCTGGTTATAACTCTCTAGGACTTTAGTCCATTCCTTATCTGAATAAGTGATATTAAGTTGTGTAGACCACCATATTTTAAAATTTTAAGAAGTATCAACTGAAAAAGATTTATCGATTTAATAAAGAATATAAGCCAGATACTATGCCTTTAAAATGTTCCCATGTATAGATATGATGAGCAATGGATGAATGTATTATATGGTCTGTATTCAGGTTTGTTATGGAATTTAAAATTTACATTAATAGTACATAATTACTAAATTGTGAATTCGGGAGTTTATATGTTTCTTGCAGCTGTGAGAATGATTTCAAGGAATTATTTTGTGTATATAGATCTGATAAGGTATTCATTTTATGATTTCTCCAAACAAATCAGTTAAGTTCTTTACCCTTGTGAATAATTGCTGAATTATTACATATTGGAGCATTTAAGTGAATATTGGTGTTACATTTTATAATTTTATGTGCTTTTTGCCATGCCGCTTGAGAAGAATAAATGATCGGATTAGAGAATTGTGAAAATATTTGAAATTTTGTATAATAAATGGCCATAGGGGTAGTATTCAATAAAAATTGTTCCACTTTCCCCCATATGGGCATAATATAATTTGTGGATATCATATAAGTTCAATGCGATAGTGGTTGTGCTATCCAATAATTTTCTAAATGTGGGAGTCTAAGACCTCCTTTTAAGGAAGATGAATGCAGTTTTGAGCCACTTACACAAGAGTTTTTTCCTCCCAAAATAAAACAAGTAATCAAAGATGCAGTACTTTTGAATATATTAGAAGTACTGGGAAGTGATAACATAATGAAAACGTAGTTAAATTTTGGAATTGCATTAATTTTAATAATCTGTACTCTACCCCATAATGATAGATTTAATTGAGGCCATCTTATAAAATATGTTTTAAGTTTATCTATAATAGGGTTCAAGTTGTCCATCATAATATTCTTCAACCCAGTATTAAGTAGAATCCCAAGATATTTAAGGTGTAGTGATTTCCATTCAAAAGATAAATTACCTATTGAGATTGGTGTAGTATTATTGTTCATTGGTAAAGCTTCACATTTAGACCAGTTAATCTTATATCCGGAAAATATCGAATATTGATTTAATAAATTAATCAGAGCTTTAACCAAAAACTTTGGGTTAGATAATGTGAGTAAAATATTGTCTGCGTAATAAAAAGCCTTTATCATACCCATTGAAGTGCCAATACCTTGTATATTAGCATTTTGTCTGATTGCAATGGCTAAAGGTTCCAATGCAAAAAGAAATAACAATGGAGAAAATGGGCATCCTTTTCGGGTACCGCGTAGAATTTTGAAATAAGAGGATGTGTGAAACCATTACAAGTAATCACGGCAGTTGGAGAACGATACATTCCCTTAGTTAAAGTAATACAATCAGTCCTAATACCCATTCTATTTATGGTTCTGAATAAATATCCCCATTCTACTATATCAAATGCTTTTTCAGCATCCAGGGACAAAATGATACTCTCTTATGACTTATTGGGTTGTTGCTACTATAAATGTAGAATTGTTCGAAGATGATTCGAGGAGGATCGAGATGGAACAAAATGTACTTGAGAAGAATGGATAAGCGATGTAATGACAGAATTTAATTGTATCGCGAGTATTTTAGCCAGGATTTTAATATCGGAGTTTATTAGAGAAATAGGTCTATAACTGGAGCATTCCAATGGGTCTTTATCAGGTTTAAGAATTACAGTAATGCGTGCGCCTAAGAATTCTAGGGGAAAATGTACTTTTTTTAAAGCCTCATTAAATAAGGATTGTAATAATGGGCTAATTTGAGTTTTTGTGATTTTTTTTTTTTAAATTCAATGGGAAAGCCGTCTTCTTCGGGGGTCTTTATTTGTGGCTAAGCAATCAATATCTTTTGCAATCTCTTCTGTTGTTAGGTGTCCCTCTAATCTTAATTTCTGTTCTTGAGTTAATTTTAGAATCTTTAAATTAGTGAAAAAATCATCTTCCTCCTTAGTATCTTCGCAATTCAATGATGTATAAAGTGTTTCATAATGGTTTTGGAATCGTGCCATAATATCTGTTGGTAAAGTAATCAAATTATTTGAAGCATTTCTAATGACAGATATCGTTCTGGATGATTCCTGTTGGCGTAGTTGATATGCTAAAAGACGTCCAGCTTTTTCCCCCCTTTCGTAATTACGTTTACAAATTAGAAACGGACATTTTTAAGTATGGGAAGAATACAAATTATTGAGTCTCAGTTTGGCTGAAAGTAGATTTTTTAACATTTCAGGAGATTCAGATGTATTGTAATCTTTTGAGAGTGAAACAATCTCTTTTTCCAATAAAATCCTCTTGTTATTCAATTGTTTTTTAAGAAGATATGAGTCTCTCAGAATCATTCCTCTAATGACTGCTTTGCCGGCTCCCCATAATACACTAGCATCTGTGACTGAGTCTTTATTCTCTTCAAGAAATTGGTCAACATGCTGACAGATGCAATTTGGATTGAGGTGTCTTATACATAGAAGTATTGAATCTCCAATTAGATTTAGGAGGTGTGCTAATTCAATATTAATATGTAAAACTATTAAGTTGTGGTCTTGAGAGGCTACAAGGAGTCATTCCTGCATGTGTTATTGATTGTAACATTGCGGGTGAAGTTTAAAAAGTGATCTATTCTAGAACTAATTAAATGTGAGCAAGATGTAAACGTGTAGTCGCTATCATCTGAGTGTAGCAAAAGCCATGGCTCTTGTAATGCAAAATCTTCTATAAGATCTTTTAATATATATATATCACTTGTATGATAAATATCTGGCTTGCCAGATCTATCAATGAATGGGTCCATAGTAACATTACAATCTCCCCCAATCAATAATTTTGTAGATCCAAAGGAAGAAAGTAATTTACTAATCTTTGAGGTAAATATTGTTTTGGAATCATTGGGGGGAGGCATATATTGTGCCTATGATCGTAAATTAATTTCTAATACGTAGTTTAAGAAATGCATATCTGCCATCATCATCTAACCATGTTTGAATGATTTTATATGGTACATTTTTATGAAATAGAATAGCTACTCCACATTTCCAAATAGGTGCATCATCATCATTATTAGAGTTATTTTGTGTTATGCTAGCATGTATAACTTGGCAAATCCAATCTCTTTTCAATTTTTCACTTTCTGATTCGTTAAGATGTGTTTCTTGTAGTAAAGCAATATCTGGTTTTTGCTGTCCAAGAAAATTAACTATCTTTCTCTTGATAGTGTGTCAAACCTTTTACATTCAAGGATATAACATTCAAAGGTTTCAATTTATAAACTGACATAATTAGACTAACAAAACAATATCAATCCAAATTCTAATGATAGAAAAGAAGGATATAGGATAAAGTTAAAAAGAAGAAGGAAGAAGAAGAAATATAAATTTAAAAAATGGAGATTATGAAATTTCAAATATACCAATAAGAAAAAGAGTTAGGAATGAAATCCCAAATCAGTTAAACTTTTTTATTAAATAAAAATAAGAAATGATTATTTATTGAACCTGTCTATTACAAAATAAATTGTCCAAAACTAGTGTTAAGACAAGTATGTACACTTGACAACTAAAACATTAATCTGGGGGGGGGTAAACCGAAGTGTCATGGAGAGGTGAACAGAGAAGAAGAAGAGAAATGCCATTTCAAATATAAAATAAAATATCCAATATTTTAAACAAATATGATCTTCTAAAGAAATATAAATTAAAGAAGAAATAGTTAAAGCATCATTGTCTATGATTAACATTTCAGCCTAAATCAGGATTTCAAGGGTGATCTTGACTTATCTCTTGGTTGATATTTTTTTCATGCTTTAAATTTACCACCATGTGTCCAATGACGTTGAACAGTTTTCCATTCACCTTGATCTACATCCTCTGTGGTGTGAGATGGACAAGATTTTTTTTATTGGTGAGGGAGAAGAAGATTTATGTTCCATCTCTGAGTCCTTCTCATCTAAGTCATTCAAGAAATATTCCAAGTCATGAGGGTCTGAGTATTCTTTGGTTTTTCCTTGGAAAGTTATAATCATAGTGGCCGGTTCCAAAAGACCATATTTTATATCTCTTTTCTTTAATCTAGTGCGTAAATTAACAAATTGTTTCCTTTTGAGATTAGTGGGTGCTGAGAAGTCTGCCGTGATGATTACCTGAGATTTCTCATATTCATATGGTCCATGTTTTTTTAGCTGCCATGATTATTTGACGGGCTTGTTGATGTCGTAGACAGCAGGCTAAGATATGTCTAGGTCTAGTGGAGTAGCCTGTTCCACGTGATCGAACACGGTGAGCTCTCTGAAATTCTAAAGGCAATGTAAAAGTGATGTTCATCAATGATGGGATTAAAGTGCCCATAAAGTCTGAAATATTATCTTTCTTTATTTGTTCTGGAAGACCTATGATTCTGAGATTATTCCTTCTACAACGGACCTCTAAATCAATCCCTTTTTGCTGTAGGTAAAAATATCTTGACCAGTATCAGGTATCGAATTGAGGCGAGATTCAGTATTCATAATTCAATTGTCCATTGACTGCATGCAAGATTGAAACTTGGTAACATCGTTCCTTAAGCCTTGAACTTCCATAGTATTGGTGGAAACTGTATTGTCCAGGGACGCAATGGAGGATTTTATGTCTAGTAGCTCCTTCAGGATTGTATCCATAGCTGCTGAGGGTAATTCAGTAGAATCAGCCATTTTACATTTGAGATCAGTTTCAGCAGGATTTGATAATAAAGCTTCACTATATGACAATTGCCTTACTGCTTTAGGTTCTGACATAGGGAGTAAATTAGTTATCTTCCGGGCTTCTGTTTATAATATGTGTTTAGTCATTCCAAAATTATATTAGAAGAGAAAAAAAGCAATGAACCACTTCAATCTCTGTCTCCCCAAACGAGTGTGATATCCGCCGTGTAAATTAGTCCTTTTTTGTCAAGAGTCACAATAATTCTTTAAGCCATGCACATGTTATCTTTGCGTCTTCCAAGTTAAGTAATCTTATGATAAGTTTATTCAGGCCGGACAATACTAAAAACAAAACACAACAATCTTGTTGTTATGCAGCACAATGAGGTAGGGAGTGATCAGATTATCCTGTTTCTTCCGAGTTAAGCATATGTTATCCTGCCGTCCTCCACAAATTATTCAATACGATGTAATTAATCAAGTATGAAAGGAGAGCAGGAAACAAAATAAAAGGGTGTCCAGCGTTGATATGTTGCAATTTCAATACATAATGTATTAAATCAAGAAGCGTGCATGATTATTAGTTACTACTAGGCCGCTGTAATCTACATTGTACTGCATAGTAATATGATCGGGCATGTCGAAGATTTTTTAAAAGCAGCATACAACGTACCTGATGTTGCGCGGTGTGTTAAGGAAATGAGCGTCTGTTTTTATGTTCCAAAAATATAGAAGGAAGTGATCCATACCGTTCGGAGCTTGAGATACACTTCACGTCGCCATTTTGGCCTCATCGATCGGCGCAGTCTTCAGCATATAATTCGATTGTACAGCAAGCGGTCCGTATGATCTTATATCCTACGCCATTCTGATAATATCCGACACAAATACTCTTTTTCCAGATGTATGGAGATCGGAAAAATGTCTTTTGGCCTATTTCTTCGTCTCCGTTCTTCCCGGCTCTAAAGAAGAGCCGCCATCTTCCACGGCACCTGGCTCCGCCGCTAATAGTGCCCCTTTCACCTTACCTGATTTACCCTTTTAATTTATTACCATGTCTTCATTGCCACCAGACAATTCACCATATATTTGCCCTCCGGTCTCTGAGGCCCTCGGCCAACCTTTTGTCCGTTCCAATGTGTTTCATTCATATTTTTGGTCAGTATCCATTTAGTTAGATCTTTGCGCCACCCTTTGAAAGACGTACTGGTGTTTATGTCTTGTGTATGGCTACACACCTCTGTGCAAGAAGCAGGGTCAGTGCAATCATTTTGCATCTTGTATTTCTTTTTCTTTGGATGTGATCCTAAAACACATTGTTTAATTGACAACCCACCAGCAGTCTATTGCAGACAATGTACTACGCTGTTCCAGTAATCGTCTACTGTTTTACACTGTCAGATCATCTGTAGGTTGTCTTCTTTTGCTGCTGAGCACCTGGAGCTGCTTTCCAGTCTGTTGCAGTAGATCCTATTCAATATGGCTGCAGTGAAGTAAATTATTTGGAAGAATTCAAAATGTATAATTTGCAAATGTACATTACTTCACCCAATCTTGGTGTATACGAGGTTCTTGCAGCTGCTTGTTCACCTATGCCTTTCTCCCATTGCTCTCTAATTCTTAGTTCCTTTATTGGCCTGTGCCAGCAAAAAGTGTGGTAAAGATTATTAATGGATTTCCACCATCCGTTAGAGAATAAATTCCCCTAAGGGTTGTCAGTTCTGGAGGTCTGCTGGGAACACCACTCCATGCTGGATAGGCATCCTATAGTCTACTATACTGTAACCTAACATACTATACTATAACATACTGTATTTGTTAAGAGCATAGCTACCCCATAGGGCATCACTGTGCTAACAGACCACATCAACAGAAGCAGCACATGCACCCCACAAAGATGAAAACATCTGGAAAAAGTCCCCATTAAATCACAAAGCATTATTTTTGCTTCTTTGAATGTCTGGAACCGTTCATTGTTGTGTAGATCATCTATCTGCTGACAAGCACCTCTGATCCATTCCCCAACACCACTCTTGTTTTTTTGTTTTTTTTTTTTAGGGCTGTAAAGCAGGGCAATCCTAAACCACTGTTTCTATGCAGAAGTATATGCCGTTCACCACTCTATTAAGTCATCCTTTTCCACAAATGTGAAATAATTGTTCTCAAGTGTGGACTTGTGTGGGGGTGTCACATCTCAGCATAAATGACAGTCAATTGCTCATCCACACAACAGCGTGCATGCTGTAATCTTCCACTTTTGGATTCCATGCTTAATCACCTTGGAAGGTGATTAAGCAGCTGGGTAGTGATGCAACACCACCATGTCTGGGAGTGTTGGGCCACCTTGTTCAGAAAGTAATTTGATTCAGTTTGATTCTGGGTCGCAAGCCAGCTAGTATCAGCAGGGATATGACTTTATACAGTTTTCTAAGTAAGATGCTTGGCACAGGGTACATCACACCCTATAAAACTTAGAAACAATGAGACTGTGCTACCATCTTGACCACTGACACCTGTCCTATCAAAGTCAGCAGCCATGTGGTCCAAAATGCTGTACACTGCTCTGCTTTTGTTTAACAATAAGCTGCCCTGCTTATTGTGTGCCACATGAATCTTCAAGTATCTCAAGGCCTTACCCCGTATAGCCAACATTGGGAGCACTGTCGCTTACTTTGACTAAGGCTCTTGTCGGAATTACGTAAGTGTCCAAACTCTGAAGTAGACGTCATGGGCTCTATCAGATAGGTTAAAGTGTTATCTGCTAAAAAGATACCACGTAGGTTACAAATTTCACACACATTCACTCTCCCACTCCCTATGGCAAGTCATATTTTATAAGGGTAAGCTATTTTTTGGGCCTACTCGCCCAGTCTAGAAAGAGAGCTCCAGCTGACAAGAAACAAGTGTTCTGCTTATTCAGAAAATGAATAAGCAATATTGATGCCTTTAAATCTTGTTTTTATCTTGTCACGTGCTGTGCATTCAGAGATAGAGGTCACATGTCAGTTTGTCTTACAAATTACTGCTTATTTTATCCAAGAGATTGGTGTTTACTTTTCTTTCCTCAACTGCAGAGTTAAAGGATTTTGTAAAGTGAACTGTCAGACAATTATGCTGGGTATACAACATTTAAATGGCCTGTAAGTGACCTGTACAATACTTCAAAATAAATTTTAGTAGTAGCCAAGCACTTTTTTGTAATTCCAAATTGGGAGCGAAACAGATTTTAATAGGATCGAAACAAATCGGAATACTTTACTTGGTGATGTGTAAATGATAAACATTTGTTGAAATCTGATTTCCAACATTATAGTTTGTACACTGCATAGTTTTATCAATAAAACTGCATGTCAGTTGGAAAGCTTGTGGGCATTTGAATGGAAAAGGTCTGTAAATGACCGTAAGCTCGCTCATCATGAGTTAGTATTGTGTTTATTAAAAGTGAGAGTTCTTAATACAAACTGAGAATCATTCCTGCCCTGATGACAATGCTATTAATGACTTGAGAGACAAGTCAGGGATCATGTGCCTCCTATGTGGACTAGATTCTTTTTTATACTTGTAGCAAATGTTTATTCTGTGACACCAAACAAGTTTTTCGTACAGCAGACATTTCGAAATCACATATTTGAAGGTGCGCTTGTATTTGATAATGAAGAAAAAGCCAACTCTATGAAATAGAATAATTGCTGAGGATCACAAAATTTGAGACAAGTTTATATGGGTGAAGTGCTTTGCAGTCAGGTCCACTTTATTATTCAAGTCACCATACCTGCAAGTCTGAGGGCCTGACCTCATTCAAACATTTCACTCCTTAATACTCTCACCAAGGGTTCTGTATCCAGTGCAAGTAACAGTTGGGTCAAGGAATAACCCTTTTCTCAACCAAGTTCCTAACTCTCAGAAACTGTTCTGTTCTTTTTTCACCCTGGCTGTGACACATACAGTAGGTTTATCGAACTTGTGAATTCGTTTTTTTAATTGTACTTGTTAGAAATGGGGTTTTTGGTTGGCAGTCAGGTTACCCCCTGTCCAAGCAAAAGCCCTCACTCTAGTCAGGGTAAGTCACACACAATCCAAGATTATCCTGTGCCCACCCTCTGGTAGCTTGGCACGAGCAGTCAGGCTTAACTTAGAAGGCAATGTGTAAAGTATTTGTGCAATAAATCATACAATACCACCATATAGCACCACAAAAATACACCACACAGTGTTTAGAAAAATATATAATATTTATCAGGATAATTGTAGGTCAAAAAGAATAAAGTTGCAATGGGAAATTGTAGAGATATCACTGAAAAGTGATATAAAGTGTCTTAAGTCTTTAGAATATAAACAAAGTCTCTTTCAAGCACAAGTACCTGGTTTAGCGTGGAAAAATCTCCTCAGAGGGCCACAAGAGAAGAGGTGCGTGGAAAAAGGGTGTGTGCGTCGATTTCTCTCCAGCACACACGGACTTGCGTCGTTGTTTTCCACGCGGGGAAGTCGGGCGTCGTTTTCCGGCGCGCGGACAGTCTCTTTCTGTGGATCGCGGGGATTACCAGATGTCCCGGGTCTGTGCGTGGATTTTCCTGCTTGTTCTCCGGCTGCGCGTCGGTCTGCGGGGCTGTGCGTCGAAATTCCGATCTCATGGCAGGCGTTGCGTCGATCTCTCCTCTAAACCGATCTGCGGGGCTGCGCGTTGAAATTACGATCTCACGGCAGGCGTCGCGTCGATTTCTCCTCTAGAGGTCGGGCGGCGTTGTCCTTGCAAGGCCGTGCGTCGGATCTTCGATAGTCCCAAGAGCGTCGCGTCGATCAGCGTCGGAGTGCGGCGTTTTTCTCGCCGCGAAACAAGCTGTGCGTCGAAATTTTCGGCGCACGGAGCGTCCAAGTAAAAGAGAGAAGTCTTTTTGGTCCTGAGACTTCAAGGAACAGGAGGCAAGCTCTATCCAAGCCCTTGGAGAGCACTTTCACAGCCAAACAAGAGTTCAGCAAGGCAGCAGGGCAACAGCAAGGCAGCAGTCCTTTGTAGAAAGCAGGCAGGTGAGTCCTTTGAGCAGCCAGGCAGTTCTTCTTGGCAGGATGTAGTTTCTGGTTCAGGTTTCTTCTCCAGCAAGTGTCTAGTGAGGTAGGGCAGAGGCCCTATTTCATACCCAAATGTGCCTTTGAAGTGGGGGAGACTTCAAAGAGTGGCTAAGAAGTGCACCAGGTCCCCTTTCAGTTCAATTCTGTCTGCCAGGGTCCCAGTAGGGGGTGTGGCAGTCCTTTGTGTGAGAGCAGGCCCTCCACCCTCCCAGCCCAGGAAGACCCATTCAAAATGTAGATGTATGCAAGTGAGGCTAAGTACCCTGTGTTTAGGGTGTGTCTGAGTGAATGCACAAGGAGCTGTCAACCAAGCCCAGCCAGACGTGGATTGTAAGGCACAGAAGGATTTAAGTGCAAAGAAATGCTCATTTTCTAAAAGTGGCATTTCTAGAATAGTAATATTAAATCCGACTTCACCAGTCCGTAGGATTTTGTATTACCATTCTGGCCATACTAAATATGACCTTCCTGCTCCTTTCAGATCAGCAGCTGCCACTTCAACAGTGTATGAGGGCAGCCCCAATGTTAGCCTATGAAGGGAGCAGGCCTCACAGTAGTGTGAAAACGAATTTAGGAGTTTTACACTACCAGGACATATAACTACCCAGGTACATGTCCTGCCTTTTACCTACACAGCACCCTGCCCTAGGGGTTACCTAGGGCACATATTAAGGGCGACTTATATGTAGAAAAAGGGGAGTTCTAGGCTTGGCAAGAACTTTTAAATGCCAAGTCGATGTGGCAGTGAAACTGCACACACAGGCCTTGCTATGGCAGGCCTGAGACCAGGAGAAGGGGCTACTTAAGTGGGTGGCACAACCAGTGCTGCTGGCCCACTAGTAGCATTTAATTTACCAGCCCTATGCACATAGAGTGCACCTTACTAGGGACTTATAAGTAAATTAATAGTCCAATCAGGTATGATTCCAGGTTACCATGTGTTTAGGGGAGAGAGCATATGCACTTTAGCCCTGGTTAGCAGGGGTAAAGTGCGCAGTCTATAAACCAGCAAAAACAGTGTCCAAAAAGTGGAGGGAGGCAGGCAAAAAGTTAGGGGTGACTACCCTAAAGCTGTCAGGTCTAACAGTACTGATCTCTTGTTTCAAAGAAAAAATCTGAACCAATAGAATAAAAGGCTTTCTTTGTGCTGAGGGCTGCTACACCTTTTCTGACTTGCCTATCTTTTAGAAATTGCCTCACATGCTCTAATCAATACAGATTACAAATTGTACCTATCCTCATAACAAATTTAGATTGTGTACCAGTTGTATCTTGACACTTGCATGCCTCCGTGCAGTTGCTTTGCTATTTTTTTTTGTTTCTTCGTAAATCGGATTCTGTAAGACTGGTTTTCATCAGTGTTTTTCCCTATTTTCAGTTTGAGTACTACAATTTCTTTGCTCAGTAGTGTCCAGTAGAATACCTAGAGGCGCTTCTGTTCATGCCTACTGTAATCTATCCATCTGCAAGACAGCGGTGGAGTTGTAGAACTTGCCCATCTGATCTGGATATCTTCGCTTTCTTTTGTAGGTCAGCCCTAGAGTTCTTCCCTCTTTGTGTTTGTTAATTTGAGTAGCCATGCCTTTCGTATATAGTCAGCAATTTGAGCCGGGTTTTACCATTTGTTGCTCTCTATAGGGTGTGTGGTGGTATTTGAAGAGAGCTAAGTTAATGGGCTCCTCTGTGACTTGCATGGACCATTGCCCTCTTTCAAACTTTGAATTGGGTCTCTGGTTTCCTGCACAAAACGACAATAACAGCCTTTCTCGCTTTCCCTCTGCCATCGTTACCTGTAATCCACAAACACTTATCCATCTTGCCATACAAAATAATCTAATTTTGTGTCTTGCCTGCAGATTTCTTTATGCGATATATTCATTATCTGAGGTTTTGAAGGAATCAAAAAGGGCTTTTTACTCTCAGAAAATGTGCAAACCCTCAACTTTTCGAGCATTGATTCTCTGTTGAATTCCTTTCAGTAGGGACGGCTGCAGTTGATCTTGTTAAATCTTGCTTTTAAACTACATGCTTCTTAATGGTTTGATTACTTACCAGTAATCTTCATTACTCCGAATACCTTTTCCCGTAACAATACTTAGTTAAATGAGGTGTTCAGCATCAACCCAGGCACCATGTGACTTAGCTAGAACCAATCACAGATTTTTACACTATGGGCCTCATTATGACCCTGGCGGTACAGAACCGCCAGGGTCAACGGGGGCGGGAGCACCGCCGACAGGCCGGCGGTGCTCCCTTGGGCATTCCGACCGCGGCGGTAATGCCGCGGTCGGACCGGGACAACTGGCGGTCTCCCGCCAGTTTCCCGCTGCCCAAATGAATCCTCCAAGGCGGCGCAGCATGCTGCGCCGCCTTGGGGATTCTGACACCCCCTACCGCCATCCTGTTCCTGGCGGTTCGCCCGCCAGGAACAGGATGGCGGTAGGGGGTGTCGCGGGGCCCCTGGGGGCCCCTGCAGTGCCCATGCCAATGGCATGGGCACTGCAGGGGCCCCCGTAAGAGGGCCCCGCTAGTATTTCACTGTCTGCATAGCAGACAGTGAAATACGCGACGGGTGCAGTAGCACCCGTCGCACCTTCCCACTCCGCCGGCTCGATTACGAGCCGGCTTCATGGTGGGAAGGTCGTTTTCCCCTGGGCTGGCGGGCGGCCTTTCGGCGGCCGCCCGCCAGCCCAGGGGAAAAGTCAAAATACCCGCCGCGGTCTTGCGACCGCGGTACGGTATTTTGACGGTGGGACTTTGGCGGGCGGCCTCTGCCGCCCGCCAAGGTCCGAATGAGGGCCTATATGTCCTCCCCCTCCCTCACCACCCCCCCCCCCATCCCCTCCCACCAATATGGTGGATAAAAGGGGATGGAGTCCACAACACGACCTGTAAGTAATCGAACCATTACCTCCTCAACCTTTATCTCCTACCAATACTTACTTAAATGAGGTCATACCAAAGCAAGGCCAGCACAACCTGAACCCAAAGAATCAAAGAACTCCTGGAAATGCAAAGGAAAGCACTGAAGTCATTGCAAACCAAGAGAGGAGAATAAACAGAAAGCAGAGGGTACAAGGCTGAGCCGCAGCCAGAACCCCTGCCCCAGAACCTAAAGAGACTCCAAACGAGAAGCGGAAAGAAGGCAGATGGGAATGCCTAGAAAGATGCCATATAAAGGGCAACAATAGAAACACCCACAGCAGACAGCCCACGTGTAAAGTCCACCGTACCCTGCCAGGCAAGTGCTTACATTGAGGGACACAAATGAGAGAAAGCGGAGATCAAATCCACCAACTTGGGGTAAGAGAGGAAGGTTCAGACCATGATGGAGAACATGAAAAAGTAGAAACACAGGCCTGCAACGTCCGAAACCCCTTGTACTGGACAAAGAGAGAGACACTGCCCAAACAGCTAAAGAGAGCTACACTACCTTCCCAAGAGTAGGGGGAGTCGGAAGAATGGAGACAAAAGTCAGTCCTTGATGTTGATGAACAGAGGAGACCATCAAAGGGAGAAACCCGGGGTCCAACCTGAACAGCAAAGAATTGTAAATGAGACACACTCCAGTAGCTCAAATAGAGAAGAGTGCAATTCCCTGAGCACCAGAGAAAGACCCCAGGCAAGAACAGGAGACTAAAGGGGAGGCCTGAGCAAACAAAACCCTTCCAGTAAGCGAGTACCCGACCCAGCCTTCACCTCGACACCCTAGGGAGCCTCAACAATGGTGAGCAAGAAAAACCCTAGAAGCCCAGACCCCATCTTACAGAAGCTATACCATCAGACATAGTGTCCTCCAAGTGTCCCGGGGAAGAAATGGAGACTGGAGCGGGCAGGGGTAAGAAGGAAGAACGTCTTCCTAGCCAGTGCAAGCAAGTGCAGGAAAGGGAACCCACCCAGGAGAGGCCAGAGGGGAGCAAACAAAGAGGCACACATGTCCCCTCGGCACTCAGGGCAGGAGTCTGGGGCACAAGGAGAAGGGAGGAAAGGTGCATGAAAGAAAGGAGGCCAGGGATGCAAGAGAGCATTGACGGAAGCAGTGAATCACAACAACAGGAGGGGTGCAGAAATGGATAAACAGGGCGAATACACCTGGCACCAGAAAGAAGCTGATGAAAGACTGAAAGAGGCCGTTGAGCTTGTCAGTCCAAACATCTTCCGTCTCCCGGAGGCAAGCTGCAGACAGAGAGAGCAGATGAGACACCACCCGACCGACAATAGGAAAATCAACACTGCCAGGGATAGAGAACCTGTCACCAAATAAGAGTTGACTGAGCTTTTTGCCACAGAGTTGACAGGCGAAAGCAGAACCATCTGAGTGTAAAAAAAGAGGCAAGCAGTTCAAGAGTGCTAGAGAAAGTGCACCCAACTTCTTCCAGTTCAAGGAGCGCAGTGAGATGAGGCGACCACAACCCAGGGCTGAGAGACCGTCCAAGGTCACACCCCGTCCCATCATGCGGCCATCCGGGGTCATGACTTGGGATGAGGGGGTGGAAGAACCAGAGAAACCCTGTGATCAGAGCCAGCCACCACAGCATTGGTGGCCAGAAGAGGGGAGTACTGGTGAGGCCAAGAAGGTGCAAACAAACAAGTCCAGACACCACAGGTCTTCATCCCAAGGAAAGCAACAGACTGCACCATGGCAGACCCCTGTCACGAGGGAGACTTTCTGAGCCTCCAAGGAGACTTTCTGAGCCGCCAAGGAAAACACCCACAGAGAGGAGAAGGGACAGCAGAAGAAGTGGAGCCACAGGAACTGAAGTTTGAGAAAGAGGAAACTGGCGGCAGGAACAAGAAAGGAGGCAGCCAGGTCCAACCTGGAAACAACACAGGAAGACAATGGGAGTGCACCCTCCTTCCACGAAGAGCGAAAAGGAGCAGAGCATGCTCACTGACAGCAGGAGCACAGAAGGCCCCTCTGTGCAATTACACCCAACCGTACAGACCCCAAAAGAGCACACTGCCAGAAAAGGGCATAGGAAGCCAACCAGACATCTGAGAATTGGCCACCTTTAATTCCCCAAAGAAAGGAGGCAGGCAGAGGCTATTGCAAGAGGTTCTTCCTGAGCTGTCATAATGGCAAACAAAGCCAAACACCCCACCCCACGCAAGTGAGCAGCACACAAGGAGTGGAAGACCTACCGAAGAGATAGACAAGCTGAGGCCACACGAACTGCAGAAAATCCGCAAACCAAATTTGAAAGCAGAGAAACGATCTGCAATGAAAAAAAACACTCAACATCCCCCTCGGCTAGAGGATGGGGCAGTGTCAGAGAAGTGGGTAGATCTGCCATTACTGTATCTTTCCAGTCACATGAGAGCCCGATCTAATACCTCCTAGAGAACTGCCAAGCACATGGGAGGAGGAAAATGCAATTGGGAAATAAACCAAGGAGGATGTTCACCATAGGGACAAAAAAAGTTCCCTGAAGAGGGCCAAAACAATCCTGCAAAAGAAGGCAGCATATGCCCTATTATAGGCAAGGGGAACTCCATCCCAAGTTTAGGTTCCTGCCTGGTGACATTGAGCTGCTGCAAGATGCCACTGAGGGACAACTCCGGCGCTATCTCCGGTTCAGGCCCCCTCTGTTCAGCGGCACTAGCAGCCAGGGAGCAGGGGGCAGAAAGAGGCACAGAGCCAAACCGCTGGTTCTGAAAGAAGGTAGACTGAAGCGCAGCAGAAACCAAAGGCTGAAACATATCCACACTTGCAGGGGCCCTGAAGAATGAAAAAGAAGAAACTGGCCAGCAGAGCAGACAGCACCTGAATGACCTCAACCCCCCACAGCCATTGTCGCTCCTGCTGGTGACAGCTGGCACAACAAAGCCATGAGGCAGCAGACTGCCAGTGTGCCATGATGGAAACAGGCAAATGAAGGGCTAGCAACGAAGGGTTAGCACAGACCCACATAAACACCACTAGGACCCCTTAGGTGTCCAAGCCAGTGGAGAAAAGATATGGCAGAAACTGAAACAGAAAACTTGGATGCTGCCAAAAACTGAAGAGCAACGACTGGACTCGAATCCCTGAACTGGGTCAGTCAGCACCATCAAAGGCAGGACGTGTTGTGGACTCCATCCCCTTTTATCCACCTAATTGGTGGTGGGGTTTGGGGGAGGGCGTATAGTGCTAAAACCTGTGATTGGTTTTAGCTAGGTCACATGGTGCCTGGGTAGAGGTTGGACACCTCATTTAAATAAGTATTGGTGCGTGATAAAGGTTGAGGAGGTAATGCTTTTTTGTGGTCATAACACAAAGGGCCTCATTGCAACGTGTAGGGTGATAATGGACGTTAATGCTGTACAGTGTTTTTTGCGATATTGCTTTCCCAGAAAGTGATCTGGCTTTTAGAATGAGGAATAAAGTGATTGTACCCTTCAACTGGTAAAGTGGACCTAAGTGTTACCGTTGTTAATAATTAGTTTGTGCAGAAGGTGGCCCTGCTTTTGGAATTGACCAGTACAGTTCTAAAGTTCACTTGGGAAGCCGTAAAATGTGGCAGGATTTTTAAAAAAAATTTTTTTATTGCATTTACACTGAAACTGTGACCTAATATAGTTTAAAGGTACATGTAATCTATGCGTCATATGCAATTTCGAATCAGATCAATAAAGATATGGGAAGGGAAGGGAAGGGTATAGACAGTACATGTCCATGTATCTAGAAAGCAGAATTTTCATAGTTGCTATACGATCATAGAAGTTAAATAAGTTAACTCCACACGCATTAAAAGGTGGCAGGATGATGTAGGATGCATTATTCTGCCCTGCACAGGATGTATCTGAAATTCTGGCCATGCTAGTACCGACCTTCATCGAGCTCCCACTTTTTCTTTGATTTTGTTGTGATTTTGTTAAGTATCCCTTGTCACCTCGGTGCCTTCTTCAGTACACCGTGCCACTGCTTTTGTGTTTCTCCTGTGCGAATAAAAACCCATGTTACCTTGGGAACCGCCTCATTCCCTTATGTGGGGGGTTTTAATTGTAGTAGCTCATGGCATTGAAAAAACACTTTTAACAGGGGATTAGACATAAAGCTACCAGTTTGAATTTCCACTGTTTTCGTGTATGCGCTGTGGACTTGTTTTTTTAATAGGGATCGAAATAAGGTGGTTATTTTTTATTTTATTTTATTATTATTTTTTTACGCGTTTGCTAACCAGCGTTTCAGCACCAGGGTCTACGGCCTCATACAAAAGTTACACTCTCCCTGGTTTGGGTATATCTGCCCATTTATTTACAAGACACATTTTTTATTTGCTAAAATAACACGCATTGTTAGCACGATTTCCTAAGAATAACCCGCATTGGTAGCACTGTCACCTTTGACTTCACAGGGTAGATTCGAGCTGCTGTTAGGACGGACTTGCGCAGGTCCGGTGACCGATAACCTTGATGCTGTTTGAATCTCTCTGAGTGAAGAGGTTTGCGGGACAGCATCTGCTTTGCCTCGCCGTTATTGCGCTCCTCTTTGCAGGCTGATGTAAACCTGTGTGCCTAAATAATGGCTACAAGGTATAAAGGAGTACTCGTTTTGCCTTCCTCTTCGTGTTATGTAGCGTGCTGCGATGCCCTCCTGGGGCTTACACATGGCAAGGTAACGTTTAAACATGAATCCTTTATTAAAGAGATTGGCATCTCTTCACTTCAGCCACATTGTCCTCTCATTGGCAGGTTGATAATTTCTTTGTGCCTAAACAACGGCTAAAAAGTGATATAAGAGCCCTGTGTTTGCCTTCCTCTTTGTTATAGTTACCTCAGAAGTTAATATTGACCGCTGGAGCTCCATGACGGTGCCGTGTGCCTGACCATTGGACGTTCAGATACAGGAGCTGTGCTGGTCGCTCCTGCCACCTGACCCCACACGCCTCCCGGGCTCGCAATGGGCATTGGCAGGAACACCTCTAAAGCGATGGAAGCCAGTGACACAATGGACAGCAACGACGAAATCAAGCATGCAGGATTCTTCACTCTACCGGTAAGAGGCTGGTCTGGGTGCCACCCCCAGCTCTGTAAATTCCTTGTGTAATGTTACTATGTATCATAAAAGACTTCTCACGCTGACGGATCTAGGTTCAACACGGTTCCTCTATTAGCAGCTGTGTGTGCAAGTGGAGTATTTTAAATGTATGTTTTCAGGGCTTTTTCGTAACTAGAGACGCATAGGGACAAATCTGTCTTGGAGCATTCTAATGTTTTAAAGTATATCTTTTTTTCTTGAATATTGTGTAACTGGTAATTTGCATAGTGCATAGTAGTGAGATACTAATTACATATTGACATATGATACAAAAAGGTACTGATTTTATTTGTTTACAGTTTAGGTCTGGTGACCTTCCTGTGCTCTAGAGATCAATAGATTTCTTTATGCTCCGTATACTCCTATGTTTTACAATATTCTAAATATTTTTCCCACATTTTTAATAATCCCTTGTTGTTCAGTTCTGTTCCTATTTGAGATCCTTATTTTCTTTTAGTTCCTTATTGTAAGCCACCTTGAATTCAGTTTCTCTGTGGATAAATCCTTCAACACAATCAAACAAGACTATTAACATTGATTTTTCTTTCTGATGCACTGGTGCCAGTAGGGGTGAACTATTGCATTCATATTACAGTAGTTGGCTTTTGGGAAAGCAATGGCATTGCACTTTCAGTATTCTACATTATCTTGCCTCTTTTGATGCAAGCATGATACACTGATACTGTTTTATGTAAATTGATGTCACCCTTCATTAGCTTTTTTAAGTAAGGGGCAAGACTTAGGGAGGTCTACGTTCACAAGGCTGAAAATGAATAGTGATGTTGTTCAAGAGTAGATGGCTGTAGAGTCCTGTAACATCAAATCAGCTGCTTCGTAGGACGTTGTTTAATACTATTTAAGGGCTACACATCCCTACACCTAATGGATGTTCCTGGGATGGCGGATTTCTCTGGTGCAGAAGTGTTCAGTTGCATGTCCACTTTGTTATGCGGATATAGGAATGGTACAGGATTAGACAGTCAGAAGGGTGACTTAAGAACAACCCTGCTGTCTTTTTCTCCCTTAATCGAAGTCTTGCAGGGGATCTCTAGGCTGGCTTCATGTGCCCCTTTCTTTAAGCCCAGGGTGCATAAGTATGACTTATGTTCATTATGTTATATTGTTCATGGCTGTTGACACTGGAGCATTAAACCACGGTGCAGAGTTGGCCAAAAATAGAGTGCCGTCTTTTGGGGAACTGGATCTTGTGACCCTTCGGCCTTTGTCTGAGTTAGTATTCCTGGTTTAAATATACTGTCTGGTAGCATCTGTCCGTATTTACCTTACTATTGCTTGGGTCCATTTGTGGCACTTAAAGTGTATGTTCTCATTCGTTATGTGCTAACTTGTAGTTGTGGACCATCATCATTGTATGTGTTCAAGAAGGAAAGAGGTGTTTGTCATGGAATTTGAAATGGGTCCGAGCTGTGCTCTGTCTGAAGCCTCCCCCTGGAACTCAGATTTTGACACGTTCATTATTTTTGCAATGATATTTATAACCATCTCTACAATAAATGACAATATATAAGGGGTGAATTTCGGAAGTGGAGTAACCGGAAGGTACCTTAAAGGCTGTTTTATTGGAAAATATAAAAAACAAAATTTACCATTCATTTACCGTTGCAGCTCTTTTAGTAGTCAAGGGGTTACAAGGTTTCCACTCCGGACTGGAGTCTGATTGAGCTTCTGTTTGTGTCATCAGTAATGTGAATAGATAGGTTCCTTTGTTAAGTGCATGTCTCAGCTCTGATGATTTGTGGGTCGTGTTTTACAGGTAAGATCGGCTGACTGTACAGAATAACTTGTTCATCATCTAGGTTGGCAGGCATGCCATGTTGCCTGTCAAAGGCATGTGTTTGTAATTCAGTTGGTTGTGGTGGGTGCTGCAGATTGCGTTAATGTCCCATAAGTGGTACATTTGGGATGTTATGGATGAATGTTAAGAGTTCTGTCTTCACTGTTGTTTGGGTTCTGAAACTGCAAAACATTGACCGCCTTTGTTGTGGCAGTAAGTTCTGGCTGAGGTGTACCTCTTTGATTGGTGGAGTTGAGGGGGTGTCTAGGGGTTCTGTGCCCGTGTATTTGGCCCGGTTTGCTCTCCTCTGATCCATGCAGTCTTCTTTATGTGGATAGACTGAATTCTCGGAATCAGCCTTCCAGAAAGTCTCGCTTAGGCGTCCACATCAGCAGTTATGCTGCCACTGCTTACCTATTAATCTTAGTGGCCTTAAGTGTGCTTTGTGGAATTATGTTTGTTTTGTGTCCCTGAGCCATTGTTCCTTTTATTTCCTCACACCTGGACAGCTGGAAACTACCAGTGGAGAATTGTTTTGATCTTAAGGACATGATTTACATCCATTGGTGTTTACATTTCCTTAGAGGTTATTGTGATTTATTAACCAGGGCGTTCGGAGCCTTAAGACCCCCTCAAAGCGCAGAAGGGAGACAGGAAGTATAGAGAGGAAGGTCCTGGACAGAGGAATTGAGGCAACAGAATAGTAGATAATGATGAGTGAGCTTGGTGAACCCCGTGATATGTTCCAAAATGCTTTATAGGTCTGACTTTTGGCAGCACAGCTGTGATTGATCTATTGCTTACAGCATGCACAAAGTGGGCTTTCTGTCCACCCTTTTCACCATAACTTTGTTTATCCAATCTCTTTCAGCAATGGCTTGAAACTTTGTCAAACATGCCCTGACTCAGCCCAGTGAAGTAATTATTTCTCACCTAATGCTGTTTTGTTGCACCCTTCAGCTTTCACTTGAGTGCGTGCACTGGACTGCTTGAAGGACCACTTCAAAACTTTAGTCCTATCTCTATGATTTGCTGGCTTTAATATACTTATACTTATGCTGTATGTATAAATATTAAACCCATAATAGTGGCTTTGCCAGTGCTTGTATTATGTTTTAGGTGTCCAGTCAATCTATTAAAGAAGAAACTCCCCAGAGGCACTAAGAGCAGAGTGATGCAGGCAGTGAGTTCAGAGTAGGTGGCACAAGGCAGTTGAAAGGGCCAAATAGCCCTCAGGAAATAAGCAATAGAAATCACTACATCATATGGGATAAGTTTGATAGAGTTTGAAAAGTTGCTAGACTTGGAGCTCAAGTGGGTCACGCAAGACAAAACCTAAGTATTCAGTTGATTGTAAATATTTGTCCTAGCTGTTCCCACTGTGTTTGGAGCCATAACTTTGCTGCATCTCCAAATCGATACAGAAGTCTGTGGCCCACGTCGGAAGAGGGATGTAGAGTTAGTTGGGGTGGCTTCTAGGTCCACTCTGGCTCATTTCTTCTATGGCTTTGCTTTCTGATATGACAAAAGAACAATGGTTCGGAGGAAAATTCCAAAATTGCAGTAAGCAAGTCAGATACTCAATTGGCATAGGGTTCCCAAGTCGAGGATTTCAGAATTAAATGCCTTGTTAGGCTTCTTGGGTGTGGTTTTTGCACTGTTGCGTCAAACGAGGACTCATTTTGAAATGAGAAGATATTGATAACATCAGGAGGCAGAACCTTCCACATTTTACCCTGATTCTGGTGCAGCTAAAAGGGCACACATGTTAGAGGCTGTGCTTTATAACTAGAAGACTTGTTGTGCAGTAGTGGCTGATGCAGATTTTGAGACTTATGTTTTGTCTGGAATTCCTGTGTGATTCAAATATGATTTATTATAACTTTCCCAAACGTCACATCAGCCCTTAGCCTCGAGTAACCTTTAAAAGCAACAGTTTACAAGAAATCCTTTTGCCTTTTATGTGTTGAAGGAAAAGTTCATGTTATTTCAAAGCAATCTTGACAATCATTTGATGGGTCCACAGTAGAGGGTGGCTTGTTCTCTGCAAGCCTTAAATTGTGTTCCTACGTGTGACTACAGGGCATTTTTGAAAGATTGAAGCACATCTTTAAAGTGGCACAGGAGTATCCAGCATTCATGGATATTATCCATAGCATGGCTTTCAGTGAGCAATCCCTTTATTACTCACTGAGAGGTAATGTAATTTTTGAGAATTAAGCAACCTTGTTTCTGTGTCTAGGATCAACACAGGTATTAGCCATCGCTACATTCCATGAAATGTTGCTGGATGGCTTGACTGCCTGACACGCCGGCACACAATTGTTTGAACCTGTTGAGTATGTTGGAAGGCCTGAAAGCTCTTATTAGCAGACCTTCCTGGACTGCCATCCAGGTGTTGTCTTTCTGATTGTTGATGAGATGCATTGGGGTGATATTCTTCCAGACCTCTGCCTTTGCAGAGGGCAATGTTCTGATTTCTTCACCAGCATCTTTTGCTGTAATTTAGATGTAGATGTTCACTTTTGTGAATACGCTGAAGCTGTTTCGAGCTTGAGCGTATCCACAAAAGTTTTCCTTCTCTGCTGCACCATGGTGTGTTCCAACTCACCAGCGTCTTTCTCTCTGTCAGTTTACTAGACTCTAGATTATGCACTCTATGAAGATCTTTATAACACACACAAAACGGAATGCTTCTGAGTCTTCATTGACAAGGGGCACTGCATATTTCACGAAACAGAAAAATAAACTGGTAGTTGTACGTGATTAGAGCCATGGCATCTTCTTTCTGGTTTTTAGTTGTTCAGTGTTCTCCGGCTCCTGCTTTCAGTGACTTGGCTTTATCTGTGGTCCTCCAAACAACATAGAAGCAGACGACAATACCCACTGTACTCTGATGGAAGAGGCAAAATCTTTTTTTCCCCATGGTCTTTGATGGCAGAGCAGTTGGTTGGTGGCTTTCCCTTCATAGTAGACCTTCATTGTCTTGTTTGACCGCTAGCATAGCAGGGTGTAAGACAACAGCACCTTCTTTTCTCCTTTGTGATAACTCTGCTAATTAAAGATTGTGGAATAGTGGCAGCGTGCATTATCCTGTTCTTTTTAGGAAAGGGAAGTCAGGAAATTAATCATTAGGGATAGCAGAGGAAAGGGAGGGAGGTGGTTAGTTCTGCTTCCTAGGGAAGTTACATTATGAAGGCAAAACTAAAGAAGCACCCTGGCATTCAGGGGTCTGATCCGAGAACCACTGAGCTCTCTCTTTGTGAACCTTTTGCCAGTTGTAGCACCAATGGGACCACGTAAATGTTCCTATTTAATACATTAATTCAGTCCTGTACGTTATTACAGTGGTTTCCATGGATTTGAAACTCTACCACTGTTCTTCTTACCTTAGGACTTTATCCAGTCATGGATTGGCTCCAGAGAAAAATAAAACTGTAAGAACAATTCCCACCTACTAGATTTGTTGACCACAACATTGCTGTATGATCTCAGCATTACAGTGAGTTGTCTGCATTGGAGGGTTCCTTCTCCCAAAAAGAAACCAATGTCCCATCCAGTTCTGTGCAAGACTGTGTCATGTGAAGGGTTAAACAGCTGCTGTTAAAATGCAACTTTTTCTGCCTCTGATGTGTTCTGTACTTACTGTCCAGCCAGGTGGCCAAAGATGCCACACCAGTGTACACCTGGCTGTCCCAGTTGAAAAAGTGTTCAGAAATATAAAATATACTAGCCTACTGACGGTTCATAAGCCGAAAAGCAAATTCATGCCCAGTAAATATAAGTTAACATACCACACTGAGGAAATTGAGATGGGTTGTTGTGTGGAAATGTAATTTATTTGTGTTTTTTTATACACCACAGGCTAGACTCCTACTAAATTATCAGAGCAGTTTTCATAATTGGAGAAACATAGAAACACATCAAGCAAGGAAGCACAGAAATAAAAAGATAACACTGTGCAAAAAAATACTTTATGGAATCACATTATATGAAATAGCCACAGGTAGGTGTTGAAGCAATTTCCCAGTCCTGGATCAAATTTGTCAAAAGAGCGAGAGTTCCGTCATTATACTAGTAATACTTTTTATCTAGCAAGTGGGTTGTATATGGCTACATCTACCTTATTTATTCCTCACCTTTTGAATACTCCCAATGCACCAGCATTCTATGGAAATGTTTTCTTTCTAGCTCTCCATGTTGACTAGAACGTCACAATGGAACGACTCCTCACACGACTCTGTCTGATGTCATCGAAGCCATAAGAAGTCCTCGCCGGGGTGCTGACGTCTGATCACTTTTTGCCACGCCTTTGACGCTGATGTTTTTTCTACCTCTCCAGAAGGTTACACTGAATCGAAGGGGCTTATTTGTTGATTTTTTTTGTGTGACAATGTCGCTGCTGAAAAAGTCAGGCTTTAATCCTTGTAGAGACTGTGGAGGTCACATGGCAGTTACTGACCCTTATGAAAACGGCCTCTGGTGCCCAAGTTCCGACCATGACGTCAGGGGATGCTCTTCTTGTCAAAGCATGAATTCGAAGGCGCTAAAAGAAAGGGAGGCAAAGCTGTTCCTGGCAAAAGCTAAGAAGAAGGGGGCCGTCGAAGATCCAGTCCTCAAGAGGAGTCGTCCCACCGCAGGTCTTAGACTTCACACAGGAAGCGGCGTTCACCTCGTCACTCATCCCGAGATACCAGCCCTCAGTCTTTGTCTCCGGCTTTGAAGTCTTGGCACCGTTCTATGTGGGAAGTGAGTACCACTCTAGCTCCTCCTCAACTGAAGTTGCCAGAGATGTCACTGGCGCCGTCTTTGGTGGAAATCTCAGCATCACACTCAAGTCCTGCTGCTCAGTGTTCTCCTGTGACTCCATCGGATCAGGAGATTAAAGAACAGGTAACAGGTCAGGTCCAACTTCCACAACAGGAGCAGGAATATCCAACCTTTCTGGCCCCGGGGTTGGACCCATCCAACTTCTTGAATGCTTTGTATAGCATTTTTAACAGAGCAATGGCCCCCTCTGGTGTGCCTGCAGCAACAACTGGTTATTTCGCCTTTAATCTCGGAGGCTTCCTGGTGCCGTATTGGCAGGCTCCTTTCATGCCTTTCCTGCTAAAGCTCCCTATCAGTGGTCTGGGACGGCACTGAGGAAGATACCATCTCCTTCGGAGTTTTCGCGCCGATTACAATGTCAGATAGATGTCATTTGGTGTTGTCATTCTACACCTGCCAAGCGTAAGGTCTCGGAGCCCGCTTCCTTGACGTTGGCGCATTCACTATTGACGCTTCAGCTAGAATCCAGGTTAGGGTCTGGAAGGGAAGCCTCTTGGCTGTTGGAAGAGCAACATTATTTGGATGAGCAGCAGGACCTCGAGGTAGGAGAGATTCCATTGCCTTCCCACAAAGTTGAAGGTATTGAGGTAGCGAGTGGGCTGGACTCTTCTCCTGAGTGTGAATTGTTGTCCTCCATGAGTATACCACCTCCTGTGGTTACCTCACATCATTGGGTAATCAGGAAGTCAGCGGAACCTCTGGTCTTACCACTGCCCACTATGGAATTGAAGTCGAACAGTCTGACCGAGGTTCTCCACTCTTCTTCTCCGGCATTAGAACCCTTCCTGCCGTTTAATGAGGCTTTGTCGGAGCCAATCCTGGATCTCTGGAGGAAACCTGTTACTCCTGCAGTTTTGGAGTCCATTGCAAGGAGGTTGCACCAGGTGACCCAGAGTTTCTGAGTCAGCACCCAACACCTGAAAGCTTGGTGGTGCAGGCTTCATGTTCATCTAAGGCTGCACCTAGTTTCTTCCCCACAACTCCTGCAGACCGGGAATCCAAATGCATGGAGCATTAGTTGAAGAAGATCTTTTTGTCAGGAAGCATGGCGTTGAGAATCTGTGAATGGCACATGTCTGTTATGCAGGTATATCCATGCAATGATAGATTTGGCCGAAAAGGTAATTACCAAACTGCTGCAGCAGGTGCATAGTCATTTTGCGTAGCTGCTTCAGGGCAGTCGGGCAGTAGTGAAACAGATTTTACAATTGGGCTTGGATACTGGGGACTCTGTTGCCAGAGCCATGGGGACTTCAATTGCAAATAAAAGGCATACATGGCTTAGGGGATCGGGTTTCTCCCCTGACGTACAGTCCACTTCAATGGATCTTCCTTTGACGGATCCAGATTGTTTGGAGCAAAGGCAGATTCAACCTTAGAGAGGTTTAAGGATAGAAAGGCAACCGCCAAGTCACTAGGTCTTCAGACACACTCCTTGACCTACAGACCTTTCTATAGGTTTAGGGGGTTTGGCTACAGCTTCTCATGACGCGGGAGGCAGCCCTTCCAAAATCAGCCATCTCTCAACCCCCTCTATAAATCCTGCAGAGGTCGTGAGAGACCCAGGCAGCGTGGTATCGTCCATCAGCCTTCCTCCTCCTCCTCCACTTCATCCTCTGCTGGAAACCTTTCAGGGAAGCAACCCATTTCCTCCAAGAGTGGGAGGCAATAACAATAGACAGCTGGGGGTTAGGCATTGTAGGAAATGGGTATGCCCTTCTCTTTCAGGATTTCCCCCCTCCTTTCCGCCCCCAGCTATTTTTTTGTTTGGAAGAACAAATGCTTCTGCTTCAGCAGGGAGTACGAAGTCTGCTGTTAAAGGGTGCAGTGGAGCTGTTCTAGAGCAGGAAAGGGGTCAAAGATGTTATTGAAGAATTTTCCTGATCCCCAGAAAGGATGTTGTTTGCTCCCCATCCTGGACCTGAGAATTTTTAACTGGTTCCTCAAACAGGAGAAATTCAAAATGCTGACCCTAGCACAGGTGCTTCTTGCACTGGACAAGGAAGACTGGATGGTTTATATCGACTTGTAGGTTTGGTATTTTCATATCCCCATTCTGCAGTCAGACAGGGAGTATCTCCGATTCGCATTAGGGACACAACACTACCACTTTGCGGTTCTTCCTTTTGGTCTTACTTCCGCACCTCGAGTATTTACGAAGATGATGGCAGTGGTTGCGGCACATCTCAGAAGGCGGGGAATACTGGTATTTCATTACCAAGGCAATTGGTTGCTTAAAGCCAAGAATCCAGAGTTGTGACAGCATCACTTGCAATTGACAATGCATCTGATGTTCAATTGATAGTTTTCAGTCAATGTCCCCAATCTTACCTGGACCCCTCTCAGCACATCCTGTTCACAGGGGTGGCATTGGACACCATAGCAAATCGGGCCTATCCTCCTACAGAGGGTTCAAGACATTCGGATTATGGTTCTAATGTTTCAGGATGGAGCGCTTGTTCCAGTTCTCAAGGTCTTAAGTCTGCTCGTTCGGTTCGCTTCCTGCATTCTGTTGGTCACTCATGCACGCTGGCACATAAGAGCCCTTCAGTGGTGCCTCCGCAAACAGTGGTTTCAGCACAGCAGATCTCAAGGAATCAATAATGATGTCCAGGAGCACTGTGACGGATCTTCAGTGGTGGTCTGTGAACGGAAACCTTACACAAGGGAGACTGTTTTGCCTACCATTTCCGGTCACTAGTTATTAGGGATGCTTCCACTCTGGAGCGGAGAGCACATCTGGTGGATCTGGAGAACAAGGATCTTTGATCTCCTGAAAAACAGATGTTTCATTTTGAAATCGGGGGCGATGCGTCTGGTTCTCAAGGCTTTCCTCCCTTCCCTATG
The DNA here is from genome assembly GCF_031143425.1 of Pleurodeles waltl. Classification (NCBI taxonomy): domain Eukaryota; kingdom Metazoa; phylum Chordata; class Amphibia; order Caudata; family Salamandridae; genus Pleurodeles; species Pleurodeles waltl. The sequence goes on along the minus strand of NC_090450.1, from coordinate 676,514,663 downwards.
CGGTTCAGGTCTTGACAGACAACACTACTGCATGTGGTACTTTTACAAACAGGGTGGAGTAGGGTTGTATCTTCTCTGCAGAGAGGCTCTACGACTCTGGTCCTGGACTCTGGACCATCAGATTTGCTAAGTAGCCCACCATTTGCCCGGAGTTCTCCACGTACGTGTGCATAGCCTCAGCCGCCTCTTTTCAGCTGACCATGAGTGGCGTTTCCACCCGGAGTTGGTTCTTCACGTCTTCCAGTTATAGGGGACACCTCAGATAGACATGTTTGCTACATGTGAGAATGCGTCTGTTTGTTTCTGTACCCTCCAGTATCCGATGCAGGTAGCGGGGGGCACCTTTCAGTTGAGGTGGAGCAACTGGCTGCTTTGTGTTCCCTCCCATACACTTGATTCCCCGGGTTCTGAGGAAGATTCACCAAGACCGGGCCCAAGTTCTATTAATAGCCCTGGTTTGGCCAAGAAGTGTGTGGTACACAGATGTCTTTCAGCTCACTGTGCCTTCTGCTCTGTCTCCCTCACAGGGCAGACCTCCTCTTGCAGTCGCTTGGGCATGTTCTACACCCCCACCTCAAGACCCTGCACCTACATGCCTGGAGATTGACTGGGCAATGTGAATTCCTTTTCTCTCCCCCCTCCCCTCCGAAGTGTTGGATGTTATTTTTATCGGCCAGGCAACAATTCACAAAAACTGTCTATGCTGGTAGATGTGCCAAGTTTGTCAAATGGTGTGAGGATAGACACGTTGACCCTTTAAATGCCCATTTGGCCAATGTTTTGCAATTTGCTCTCAGCTTGGCACAGGTAGGTTGTGCAATTGCGACAGTAAAGGGCTATTTGTCTGCACTGTCTGCATTTATTTTTTTACCTGACCAACCCTCTTTAAGTCCCCTATAGTTTTAATGCCTTCGCTGAAAGGCCTTTTTTGGGCAATTTGGAGCAGTTTGCGCTTAGGCCCTCATAAATGTTTGTCCGCATAAGCTACCCACGCCAAATTTGCATCCTTTTTTTCCAACATCCTAGGGATTCTAGAGTTACCCAGAGCTTATGGGTTCCCCTGGAAGCGATCAAGAAATTAGCCAAAATGCAGCGAAGATTGTGTTTTAAAACAAAAAATGGGAAAAAAGGACTGCAGAAGAAAGCTGGTGTTTTTTTCCCTGAAAATGGCATCAACAAAGGGTTTGTGGTGCTAAAATCACCATCATCCCAGCTTTCAGGAACAGGCAGACTTGAATCAGAAAACCACATTTGTCAGCACAATTATGGCATTTTACTGGGACATGACCCATTTTTACAATTTTTTTTTACTTTTAGTCTCCTTCCAGTTAGTGACAGAATGGATGTAAAACCAATGCTCGATCTGAGAATGCTAAACATTTATGAAAAGTAGACTAAATTCTGAATTCAGCAAGGGGTTATTTGTGTAGACCCTACCTTTAGAATATTCCCACCTGCTGGATTAGATATCAAGTTTTTTTTCCAGCAGTGCTTCTTGCATGCTGGTAGGTGGTGCCCTAGGGATCTGTAGTGACTTAATACACCCCCAGAATTGAAGAAATGGAGCTGCATATAAGTACCACTCTTGCGGCCTGTCATCGCTTCCTTTCTTTCTTTGCTCAACATTGGTCTGAGGCTCTGCTGCCAACTTTTTTAGTTTTCTGACAACTACAAAATTTGGCACAGATAGTTGGCAACAGAAGATGTTGCCCCTGAAAACAATGGGATTCAAGTTGTGCTGAAACAGTTGTCATTCTTGGACCCACACGTGTGCCTAAGGGACTTGGGCTACAGTCACAACTCAAAGTTGTGTACCAAGTGCACTCCCTTGCCCCCTGAAAGCATTCAGGGAGCAGGTGGGGAATTTTTACATTGCCGAGCATAAGAAGACTGAAGTATACAAAAAGTGATGGATGGAATGCTTGAGTTAATCTCAACCCCAGGTAATTGCTTTGGCCGCATCCCAGCCCATTCTTAAATGACGCACCATTTTGGACCTGGCCATGTGCAAATCACTTTTTCCCCCTGCTCCATTGGGAGCAGACCAGTCCGAACTGGGGCCAACACTTGGACTTCCACCAGCAGTGCCTTTCCTGATGCCAACTACCCTCTTGGGGCCCTTTCCCAGGCCCCTAGAGAAGCCAGTTAAAACTTTCACTGCGTCAACAAGGGTCCACATCATTTCCTTCCATGCTGGCATGTTTCCAAGCTCCACTTGCTCATCCTATCATGACACCGGTTAATAACCCTGACCTGATGTTGTCACTGCTAGGCCAGTGTCACGCAGTGAAATAATTAAGAGACAGCCAGTGCTTGTACAGCTTGACCTTTAACTTCGTCCTGTCCTGTGACACCAGTAGTGTCGGAGGATAGAGCCCTTCTTCAGCTCCAATTTCAATGTACACCTGGGTATACCATATTTGTCTTTTCACACTGATGATCAGAAGGAAGACAATCTGCTCCATTCTCAGTATACTGATGAAGGGCTCTATTTAGACTTGTAAATACCAGTTGACTTTGATACTTCACCACAGATTGAGCTGGATTTACCACCTGGTTCATGAATGAATAGAAGTGTCTCTTTTGCTGTCATAGTGCGGCTAGAGCAGAAGTCCTAAACTTGCATTTGCCTATTCTCGAAAACAAATCCAATTCATGGACTTAATTTCTTCAACCAGGTCCCACTTTGTCTAAACATTGCTCAACACCTGAAAGCGGGGTGGGTTAGGCATCTACAAGTAAGAGTAATCTGAATGTTTTTCCTTCAAACCCCTCCCCGGATAGGAAGATGAAGTATATTTATGCCTGCAAAAAAAAAAAAAAAAAAACTTTCGCTCATCTAGCCTAGTTTTACGCTGTTTGTACGTGGAGTGTCTTTTTGGCATGTACACCCATGCTTTATTGCCAGGGCCACTGGAATTATGTGATTGTGCGTCTCTGGTGTTTCTTGCATAATTATAGATGTGCCGCATTTGCCACATAATCCATCATCTGCTGCATAATCTGGAGATTTTACCCCAAAAAAGATTCTAGCTTAGACGGTGCAAAAGTTACTTAAAAATGCAGCACCACGTTTCCGCGCATTGGAAGTTCAAAATGCTGAAATATTGAAGTAGTACTATTTCAAAATGTCACGTTATGCTGCATAATATTCCTTAATTTGCAGAATAATTTACCCAACCCTGCCACATAATTTGACCCTCTGTTGCAGCATTATTCCTGTGCCCCTACTTATGGACATACTAGCGAGATCCTGCTGAAGGATCTCAGGAACTCACTGGCACAAGTGATCAAAGTCTTGAAGAATACAGTAAAGTACGTGTTGCATGCAGGCCCGGATTCCACCTATTGCATAGACCATGCTAGCAGCATCAGGGTAGTGCAGTTAGCACCAGGGTACGGCTTAAAAGGCATGCCTGGATGTGTTGAACCCTGTTTTCAGGGAATATCCAGGAGTTCCTTATGGACATCAGGGATGTGGAATTCCTATCACCCGACGGGGGACATATTCTTTGGGGTCAAGGGCAACAAGTTTTCATGTTTATTTTGTCCTTGGGACATGTAGGCCCAGCCCCCTGCAGCACAAACCCTTTGGCTGCCAGTTTACAGAGAAGTGAACTTTCTGCCTTGGAGGTGATGTGTGTCCATATGTTAATGCTGTTACGAATATTAGTTGTGGTTCATTAATGGAAAGCCTTCAGTGATAGATAGATCGCTGTAAATGAACGTTTTAAGGTCACACTGCACTGGAACAGTTGTTCCAGTATACACTTGCAAAAATAAAAAAAACGTTTTTGGTCTCAAAAAGCACACATTGCCACCGGTAGCGTAAAAAATGCCCCACAGCCCCCCTCCAGGGGGCCTTCACAGCACCTGCCTGCGCGAGTCTGGAGGGAGGGGCCCTTCATATTCTTCGCAGGGGGTGGGGGCTCGTCCAGTTTCGTTACGCCACTGATTGTCACATTAGTTCCTGGCACTGAACAAAACTACTTTGTGTGCCAATATGCTTCTTGTGGAAGAGCAGAATGTTATCACTCACAGTAAAGCCAGCCGATAGAGAGAGAAATAGAAGTTTAATAAAAACAAAATGTCTTTTGTTAATGCCAGACCTAATTAGGGACCCAATTCTTAAAGAAAGCCACAAAAGTGCACCCATGTTATATGTCTTTGAATTAGTGGCTTTCATGAATTCACAAGAACTGTCTGAAGCAGACCAGGAAATTGTACTCCTAGAAAATATTTGTGAGCTGTATTTTAGCAAAAGCAAATATGCATGTGCAGATTTGCTCATGTGAAATCTATTGAGCGTTTACAAGTTCACTTTCCCTCCAACCACTTTTTTCCAAACCCTGAAAGAACTTCTACTTCTGCCATTGTCCGGAGTAAATTTTCAACCTTTCTCATTATGGGAAAAAATTAGAAAAGAGCTGGTGAAAATCCTTAAAACATACAAGTCAGTAGGTTCACAGACTCAAATGCATTCCAGCCCTGGAACAATTGCTTACTGCTTCCTCCTGCCCCAGTATATAGATCTGTGGAAAGGTGGCAAAATAAGGAAATTGCTATAGTAGGGATTAAAATTGCATGTAGGTAAGCCCTATTATAGTAGTAGCCCTGGCATAATCGGGGAGGCCATTGTCAGAGCTCTTAAATATTCAGATTGCTGCTATAAATTGTCGCCGCACTAAATGGCACCTAAGGGACAACTAGATTTTTTTCACAGGGCAAGTACATTTAAGAAGTAACCTTCCCCTTGGACAAGTAGATATTGTATTAAATTCCACACCCCTGGACATGCCCTATGATGTATCTAGACTGGTCGTTGAGTAAGCTGGCTCAGCACTTTATCAATTCAAAGATAATTACGCCTCAGCCCACCTTTGTGGTTTATGGTACTAATATCCAGTTCCACCAACTTTATAGGAAGTTTAGAGGCTATTCCAGAGAACCAGCTTACCAGCAGTGTCAACCCTTCCAGCCCAGCAGCTTCAAACATATGTCAAGGAGTACTGTTAGATCATGGACGACCCAGATCTGTTTTGGAACAGGGCTTTGTGGCTTAAAGGCAATATGCCTGGTTAAACCCACTAACTGAAGTTCCTTGGGTAAATCTCTATCTGTTCTTCTCTCTAATGAATACAGTAATCCTTGAATGTCTTCTATTGCATGCCGTTATCAGTACCTTTTATCTGAAACAAACCAGCCTTTAAAAAAGCAGGCGTCGAGATAGGGGAAGCCTGGCATTTGGGCATTTCCGCAGTTGCCAGATCAGCCATCCATTTTCAAGTGTCCTGTTGTTTATAGATTTACTGAAAGGTCTCCAGCACTTGTTCCCACCTTCCCACCTTCACCCTTCATCATTCCTCAGTGGGACCTAATTTTAGTTATGACTTTCCTGATGTTCACTTCTTTTGAGCCGCTAGACAACTGTCCTATCAGGCTCCTTACTATCAAGATGGCCTTCCTAATGGCAATAACATCTGCCTGAATGGTCTGTGAGTTGCAGGCTTTGTCATCTAAGCCTCTGTACCTCAACATCCTCCTAGACACGCTGGTTCTTCGCACTAGAGCTTCCTTCTTACCAAAAGTGAACACTCCCTTATATGTAGGCCTGTCCATCACCCTTCCTATATTTTATGCTCCACCTCTATCCTCTAAGGAAGAGGAGTGACTCCACCAGCTGGACCCGAAAAGAGTGGTGGTGTTCACCGGGTGAATGAACAACCTTTGTGGGATATGTCAAAGCCCAGAAAGGGAAAGCAATACAGACACAGACCATCCCCCAATGGAGGGTGCTCTGTATCAAAATCAGCTATGCATGAGCCAAACAATAACTCCCTGAGGATTTGTGCACTCATTCCACCAGAGCCAATGTTACACCACTGCGTTAGCCCACAGATTTATGGTCCTGGACTTCTGCCAGACAGTAGCATGGGCATCCCTGCACATGTTTGCCAAGCATAACTCCATGGACAGTCGAGTCCATCCATGGGGCGGGCACTTTGCTCACTCGGTCCTGCAGGACTTTCTAGTGTGAAATCATTCTGCAGACCCTCCTCTGGGGAGGTATTGCTTGGGTATCTATTTTAATTTAAGGAATCTGCAGCCAGAAGTCTTTATCAGATGAACAGATTACTTGGCTTCAGTAACACATTATCTGGTAGAGACTGTCTAGGTGTAGATTCCTTCCTGATCCTTCCTGATCTGCGGACTGATTTATAGACTTGGGGCTTTTCCCCTTTCAGGGCCCTAGTTTTCGCACACCAGTCGTCACTGCTTTTCGTGGCTCCGCACTTCTGGTGTGGAAAGTCACAAAGAGAAACTGATTTTAGCACACTGGGCTGGTGCCTACACAGGTGCATGTCACTTCAGTGCAGACGACCTCACGCGGAGCCAAACCACACCATCTACTGGTGCACAGGGGTACTACTTATGAAAACATTTCTGAATCCAGTCTGATGCCTGGTGGTAATTCTATGGTAATGAATCTCCAGCTAGATAGTCCATACCAAAGAAGGTGCCACTGAAAGTAACTTGTTCTTTAATCTTCCATGTTTGATGCTTGAACTTTTGAAAATAGTCTCATACTAACCAGGCAGTACCTTCTAAATTGGCCTTGTATGTATTCTGTTAACAGGAAACCTAGTGTCTCTAAAGCAGCAAAATCTTGCTGTAGGTCATCCTAAAATCAGGTTTTGAGTATGTACACGAGAGGAACTGAGACGTGTAATATGGTTTGAGAGCTATCTGAGGGGATATATTTGGTGGCATTCTGACACAAGTGCTCCAAGTTCACAATGGAGCATTTAGGGTAAACATTATTGGGTTTACCATGTCTACAACACTAGTATTTCCAGTGGTATTGTAGCTAGTTTTGGCACATTATGTCTTGTTATGGAGGCCGCATAAAGAGTATTGTGTCCGTTTATGGAGAACACATCTGAAATTGTGTGTCGAATACTGGAAGTCACATCTGTAGAATTTGATGTAATTCAGAAGACTATGACTAGGGTGTTTACAATTCCAAATATTGTGTGTGTTTTCAGTAGTAGTGTGTCCTGTTGTGGAGTGCACAACTGGAGTATTGTCCTGTTTTTTGGTGAACCATATAGAGTACTTCTTCTATTTCTTGGTGCTACATCTGCCGTATTGTATCCAGTTCTTTTTTTAATAGTTTACATTGGCATTTTCAGCATTTCAATTACAGTACAACGTGTGTGTATAATAAACTGCGTAGAGATTGTGCACCTCAAGGAGCATGCATATACAGTACAGGAATGTGTTACAACATTGACATTAACGGCTAAGTGTATGTTTGTACACTACAGGCGGGACCACAGTAATAGCAGTAAGAAAGGTAGTAAATTGGTTGTAATATACACCTAAGGAAAGTTCGTTGTATGACGGACATGCCAATAAAACATGGTTCCAAACAATCCTAAAAAATATATCAATCCAGAACAGGAAAGAATAATAATTCAGCGAGAACAAAAAGAAACCCAATATGACCTGCACTCGTGCAAAACAACTGAGGAAGATATTAATAAAGAGTTTGCCAATTCAGGGGATTCCACGGAGGTTACATAGGTCGGTGTCAAGCGCCGGGAGAAACCCAGGCGCCCACATGTTCAAATGGAGTTTCCCCAGGAGTGCATCCCACATCTCAGATATGCGGTATTTACGGAGACCTTTCACCTCTTCTCTACATAATAATGCGCTCTCTGCCTGGGCCTAAGACAACAACGAGAGAACCCACGCTGAGGCAGCAGGGGGGTTTGCTACTTTCCGTTCACGGGCGATCAGCCACTTAGCCAACAGGGCTAGGTCCGCAAACCATGCTACAACCCTGTATTTCTTGTCAGGACGGTAGAGCCCCAGAATGCACACCTCCCAAGTGTAGGTCATTACAGTTCCCAGGCAGTGGGAAGAGGCAGGACCAAAGCACGTGCAATAATTCTATTGTATCTTATGTAAAAGAGCATTGTGTTTCTTTAAAGAATGTCATAGATAGAACCTTGTAATGTGGTTCCACCGAGCTGTTCCACACGGAGTCAGTTGAAGTGGCTGGCTGGTGGGAAAGGGCAGCGTGGGGCCTTCTTGTTAGGAATAAACCTTGCTGTTACCTGACGAAGCTTTTTGGAGTATTTATGGGCGTCTCAACATATTACATGCCAAGGGCTAGGTAGCGGGGACAAACCGTGTCTATGCACTTGTAATAATGGTTGATTTTACTGGGAATTAAATAGGCACGATGAAGGATATAGTGTTGCATTCATTTAAAACTGACATTTTGGGACACTAAGGAGGGAAAAGTTAAGATAGTTTGTCATTTGCTGTCAGTGCAGGCGCACCCAAGGTCTGTGTCCAAATGTCTGCGTCATGTGTGCGTAGGGCTTCAGCCAGCCATTGGGGCTGGTGGTTACCCATACCCAATACATTAATGTATTGAAGGGCAAAATGCTGCAGGGATTCCAGTTGTACCTTTCCTCATGACGGTCTCAGGACACCAGTAAAAGAAGCATGAAGTAAACATTTGTCCCAGCAGGAGCTCTCCTGTATGGAGAGGAGGGTCCAGCCATGATATAGGTCACCCAAGCTGTGGAATCCCACCACATGCCTTGGCGTTAATTCCAAAAGGAAAGTAAATACACGCCCTGTGTCATACCGAGTAGTGGCAATGTTGGAACATAGGGAGGTATTAATCGAGTAATAAACAGGGCCCTATGAAACCATCGATAAGCAACTTGGAGAAGAGGCGCTGTCAACAGTGGGTTGCTGGCGAGGAGATGGAAAGTGGCTAGTAACCACTCCAAGTCCCAGAGAGGGAGTAGTTTCCACTAAATTGCCACCCGAAAACCAGTGTGGCACCCATTGAAGTTGAAAAGCCAAGTAATAATGTTTGAGGTTGCGAAACATTGAGCCTGCCACTGTCTGTTGGGGGATAAGGTTTAAACAGTCCTATTTTGCGATGCCTGTTATGCCAAATAAGATCACCTGGTGTACGTTCCAAAGAACAATAAAGGGACGGTGTATAAAAAAGAGGAAGATTAGTAAAGATATACACAAGCTGTGGCAAGACCACCATTTTCAAAAAAGCCACTCTTCCCGCTACTGATAGCGGCAGAGTTTGCCAAAACAGCATCTACACACGCAATGCGGAGACAGCACAAACAGATTCCCCTCCAGAAGTTCTTCAGACATATGGTTGATAAGTATCCCCAAGTAATGAAACGTGCTTGGCTGCCATGTAAGCTGGATGCCATGCACACTTTACAACAGGTTAGGCATATCAAAGTTGAAAGGGAAAAGACACTATTTGGGCCAGCTAACCCCGAGGCTGGAAATGGCAGCAGAATCAGTCAATAAACCTGCAATGGTTGGAGGTATGGCCTGAACATCATTTAGATAAAGCAGCATGTAATCTGCGTGAAGGGAGACCGAATGAATACTGTTGACTAAGGGGATCCCCCAATGCCGGCCCTGGTTGCTCGGCAAATGTGCCAAAAGTTCCAATGTCAATGAAAACAAGAGGGGCGACAACGGGCATCCCTGATGGGTACCCCTTTGTTTTGCAGTGGGCTCAGAGATATGGCAACCAATGTTGACTCTTGCCGTGGAGTTAGTGTACAGTAATTCAGTTGAAGGCAACGAGATCCCAGCCCATAGCAGGCAAGGACGTCAAATGTAAAAGGCCATTCAGGGGAGTCATATACTTTGTGCAGGTCCGGGAAAAAACAGCTCGAATGGGGATAGTGCTGTGGGGCTTCTGAAAGTACCTGGAAAAACACCAAGGGTTCCAGGAGCGACTTCTGGCACGTACAAAACGATTTTGGTCCGGGTGAACCAGCTGTGGAACCATACAGCCACATGATCCACCAGAATCTTTGCCAGAATTTTATAATCAGTATTTAGCACTGCAAGGGGTCTCTAGGATTCCAATGCAAGCAAGTCTATGCCTGGTTTAGGCAGCAAGATGAAGGGAGTGTCACACAGCATCTGCTACAATGCAGTTGTGGTATCATACAGTGTTTTCAGACTGGGTTCAGTAAAGGTGCGTATACTTCATAATATTCAGATGGTAACCCATCAGGCAGTGGGGTTTTGCTGGTAGCAAAGGGCAAACCAATTCCTATATTTCAACGAAGGTGATCTCCCCATTGAGTTCTTCCCTGCCTTGTGGTGAGACCTGTGACAGGCCAAGAAGTCACTGATGACTTCCAAGAGCACTGTAGTCATGGAGGTTTATAACAGGGTGTAATGGCGTGTAAACACGGAGTGTATGTCCCGTTCTGTGAAGAGTAATCTCCCTGTATCTGAACGAACAGACATATTGAGACAGCTGTCCACTTCCTGCTGTATTTGTCATGCCAGTAGTGTACCTGGACGGTCCGCATCAGTATGCATTTGATTAGTATGTTCAGCATAGTTCAGACAGCATAGGCTTTCAAATAGGACAAGATGCTCACCCCAATATTTATGTAGTTGTAACTGGGCAGAACGGGAAGACCAAGCCAGAGCCTCAAGGTCCAGTAGTCGTCCCTCCAAACGGGTGATAAGTTTTGTCAGCTGACGGTGCAAATTAAGCGAGTTACCAATGCAGTTCCCCGTATGAAAACTCTGAATGCATCCCATTTTATCAAGGGAGATGCAGCAGAACCAGTATTAATATCAAAGTATTCTGTGATATTATTGTGAAGGAAGAACAAAACAGGGCACAAAACCAGTGTGGATTTCTGCAGTCTCCAGGTGTGTATAGGAGGCAGGATATATTCCCAGCGGAATTGCAGATGAAGGGGGGTTATGGTCATGGTGTGTAGGGCCCAGATTGTCTATACGTGTAACGTATTGTATGCAGTTCTTGATTCATGTGCATATCTGGAGGCTAGTTCCCATAGTATTGTGTTTGGGTCTTCAGGCTACACGTGAGCTATGATGTTCTTGCTGGAAAGCCTTCTCTCACGATGCATAAAGGCATCTTTGAGACTACTCAGTGTTGAGCGATCCAGATCTTCACAGGTTTCTTCTTTGTGAAGGAAGCTTAACAATACAGCTAAGTACAAATATGGTAGGGGGAGCGATAGGTTGAGGGGAAGGAGGTGAATAGACATTCAGATTTCAAAAAGTAATTTAGTGACAGAAGTCTAGTCCTACTTAGGAGAATACCATCTCTAGAGTAACATGCTCAAGAACAGTTTCCTAACATAAGAGGCGAAATCAGACCTTTAATTAATTCAAAAAATCCTCCATCAAGACACAGGGGACACTTCTTAGGAAGCAAAAGCAAAGCAGGGACCCTTCAGAGTCTATTAATCAGAATGGGCTGAATAAGTGAACCTCATGGTTCATGTCAGTTTCTTGTGGTGGGGTTCTTTACAACTCTCACCCAGTTCCTCATCATGTATCCGTGAGCAACATTGCTTATCTGTTTTATAAAGTCTTGTCACCCGATGTGACCTTCCTGATGCCACAATGTGTAATCGCCTGGTGCCCTTTTGTGTAGTTGTAACCTGACGTCAGAATGAGTAACTCACCTACTGCCCAGAAATATAATTGTCCTTTGTGGCTCAATGTGTAATGACGGAGTAGATTTAAACTGTCTGTCCCGCCTTACTCTTGGACTGTCTCCGAATATCTCCAGTGTGAAGTTCAAGGTTGCATTAGAGCTCTCAGTAGTCATTCTGCAGGACCTTATCTGTAGGATGAGAACATTACGAGATTGAGTAACAGACCGGCATTGAAAGAATTTCATCATCTGCCTCCTTTAATGGGCGATTTCGAATGAAATGCATTTTTGCACAGTTTGGGCTAGAGTGCTAGGGTTTCAATGGCCAAACAAGAGAATTTGAATTGAGGGAATTAATGGTCACTCCTGTGACTCTGAAATCACAGTAGAATTTTGATGCAGTTGACTCTAGCATGGCCTGCCAGGCCATGGCAGTGTACTAGTCCTGCTCTTCTACTGGGCAAACGCCCATTTCTCTACTCGTCTCACTCAAGTCATGGTGTACAGCAAGCAGTGCATGACAAAACAGAATTTATGGCTTCTCCGGAGTATACTTTTTTATCTTTGTGTGTAACCAAATAAAAAATGTACATTTAATATTATCCTTTATATGTTTTACGCGTACAGATGCTCGGTGCATGGCATATGAGAGACATTTAGCATTTTTACATTATGCATTGTAAATGATAGTGTGGGCACTTTTGTGGTTTGCATTTTTTTTTTCAACTTATTATTAATTTTTTGGTAGCATGATTCAAAACATTGCAGCAACATTCCCCGAAACTAGATGTTATTTTACTGTTACAAAGTATATTTATATTTCAGAGACTTTTTTATCGTGCTCATTGTTCCTGTCGCCCCCAAATAATATGTTGGTGGTTCACAGCTACCGTCCCCCGAGCCACCACAAGTCACTGTTTCCCCCATTAAAACTAGTCTAGTATCATAGTCCATTCAGGAAGGTCTTCCCTTACTTTTTCATCCCCACGAGTATGTTTTCATATGCTGTTCATCTGCCCGTTTCCAGCAGAACTTTCCTCCAGCGTGTCAGTCTGTTACACCTGGAGGCACCCAATAAATAGCAATTCGCCATTTAGCTGTGTCCACACCATCAGTTTGATTTTACAGAACTTTTGTTTGGGCCAAATCCCAAACATGTCTTAAGTTTTCTCCATAGTCCTGTCAAATATTTTAATTCAGAAATTGTTCCGCTCCAAAATGCTTCATCCGCCCGGGCATACCCACGGACGTCAATTCACCAAAATGCCAGGGGTAGCGGGAGTGACATCACACTCCATTTAAACTTTACATTTGACTCACGCACGTGTGCTTATTCGTATACACACAATCAAAACTCTCTCACACATAACACACTCTCGCGTGCAAGCACGCATACATCATACATTTCAAAGCACTTTTACTTACCTTATCTGCCCGATAGTGTCATATTCCACCAAATTGTACTCCCATTTTTTTTTACACTAATAGTAAATAATATCATACACTATTTGTACTGAAAACCTGAGAATGGGAGCCTCAACGGACGTCCATTACGACGTGTGTGCCACCGCTGAAGCCAGGGGTCGCAGTGCCAGGAGTCGCAATTGTGACCCCCGGCGACCCCTAAATGACGCCAGTGGGCATAACCAGCTCATGTGTAAAACGAAATCACCAGTGCACTGCAGCGTCCACATGTGGACTGTTGTGCTGTATAAATCAAGGCCTGTGTCCTGGGAGTCAAATGTGTTCTCTGAAGAAAGTGAAATTGCAACAGTTTCAACCGAACATTAGGGGATATCTGCTTAACTGTCCACAAGTCAGTCTCCACAGTGGGATTGTCATACCTGGTCACCCACTGCCCATCTCCAAGGGAGCACATAGAAGTGTGATCAGTTTTCAGCAACCTGCTACGTTCAGTAATTTTTGTATAACCGCGTATGCTGCTGGAGTTTCCGGGAACATGTTTCAGATTGTGCGGGTCATCTGGGAAAATCTGGAATAGTGAAAAACTTGCCTCGGCTCCACCGTATAGTGCTCCTTGGCCTGCTCATATGTGAGAAATATATTATTATTTATGAAATACCCAATGTTAATACTGACACCTTCCAGCAGCTACCGAACAATGTTTCTCTTGCCATAAGAGACCGCATTGGCTTTTCGACTGCAAAGTCTCATTGGCATCTTTATTATCACCGTATGCCACACCCTTCACAGTCCACGGGACCAAATAGGGCATCCCCATAGGGGCCCCCCAGCGATGATGATGATAAGCAACTGTGGCAGTGCGTGATGTTAGTACGTGCCTGCAAGCACTTCCTATTCCCAATTAGGGCCCTCCTCAAACCAATGTACTACGTGTTGCAACGGTGCACCTAGTAGTGCAGAAGTATATCCAGGAGAACCATTGCCTCCTTCCTCCCATGAGAGCTTCAGCATGTGCATTTTACCCCACACCGATTCACCCACTAGATTATCTGGTTTTAAGAACTTTTCATACGGAATGAGGTAAAATGTATGGGCATCAGTAGCAAGACAACCGTCTTTGTCACCGCGATTCTACCCATAACCGAGAGGGGTAGTATTCTCCAGGATTCTTCTAATGTTGCAGACCCTCCACCACTTTTTCTGCATTCATTGCTTATTGGGCTATATACCTATGTCCCTAGATATTTAAAGCTATCCCTTTCCCATTCCAGCTTAACACATTATGAAAGATATCGTTCACCACAACTCCAGTTCCCCAAAGGCAACAGATGAGATTTGATGTGGTTTGTGCACAGACCTGACACCGCTACAAACTTATCAAGTAGATGTGGCACCCATATACGCCGGTTCTAAAAGTACACCAATGCATCATCTGCATATAGTGAAAACATATGCAGTCTGTGTCCTATTCGTATACCCTAGGGACTGAGCGCTGATCTCAGTCTACATGTCATAGGCTAATTGCCACTGCAAGCAGCAGTGGCATCAGCAGACACCCTTGGCAGGTTCCCCTCTCTAGTTTCCAGGAATCCGGGAGCATATCTCCTGTGCACACCCTATCTCTAGGGTAAGTGTACAACAGCTTAATCCAGCTTTTATATGTAGGGCTGAAGCCATACACTCAAACACTGCCACAAATATTGCCAATTTACTGTGCCAAATGCACGTTCCAGCTCTAGGGATGCTAAAGGATATTCTGCCTCTGATGTTTCCAGGACCTGCGTGTCATTAATCTGTAGTTGAATGTTGAAACCAGTACTGCGCCCCCACGATAAATACTGTTTGATCAGCCACAGCCAAGGAGCCAATGACCCCAAAAAGTCTATTAGCTGGCATTTGACTTCATGTCCTAACTGCTTCAGTTGCACTGTGCCAAGGATGTAATCATTACGCCCTGGCACTGACACGTGGGGATCGCTAGCTCTGCCATTGTGGGCCTTCCCCTCCAAACCTCCCTGGCAGGGATGGCAGTTGAAGGGCTTCTGCTGCCAACCCAGGGACCAACCCAGAGCATCTAATGATGTCAATGTGCACGCAAGCTTACGTCATTAGAAGTCACCCCTCACTGCGCTGGAAGCACTTTGCTTCGATCGTGTCGTTGCAGAAACTGGTGTTTTTCTCCTCATGGACTGGGATTGAGGAGATCAAAGAGGCATTGGGGGAAAGGAAAGGGTTTTTCTTTCCTCCGATGTCTCTTTGAGCATTCCTGCTTCCCCCTTGGGGGCACATTACTTTTGGCCATTTCTGTCCCCTTGGGGGCAGATCGGCCACACCACTAGGCACCAAGGATTATATTGTGTGTGTATGTTTTGGGCAAGGGTCACTCTCCTTTGGGGGGGCATTTATTTTGGCAGTCGCTGGCAGTTCAGCCTATTTATATTATGCCCATCTGCCCCCAAGGGGGTCAGAAACCACTAGGCACCAGGGATTATTTTGTGTGTGCATGTTTTTGAGCAAGGGTTGCTCCCCTTTGGGGGGCATTCATTAGGCCATTTTTGTCCCCTCTGGGGACAGATTAACTTATTTATGTTAGGCCCACATTCCCATGTGGGGGTGGGAGGGTCAGAAACCACTAGGCTCCAGGGATTATTTTGTGTGTGCAAGTTTTTTCTTTTGGGGGAGGGGGCGGTCAACCCCTTGGGAAAAGGTCGCACCCCCCAAGGGAGACAAAGTCCACTAGACACCAGGTAAGGTTTTTTCTTAAAAAAAAAAAAAAAAGGGTTGTGGTACAGCCATGCCCTACCCCCCAAAAAAAATGGGAACAAAGTTGTTCTGCTCCCTAGAGGGGCAGATGGTATAATTATCCCAAATCCACCCCCCTAGGGGGGCGGGGGAGGATACAGAAAGCCCACTAGATGCCAGGGTATTAAAATAAAATAGAGGGGTGGTGGCTGCCAACCATTATGGGCATGGGTATGCCCCCAACCTCAACTGAAGGGGTAACAGTCTTTTAGCCCCCTCTGCAAATTAAAGCATCTCATCCCAATGGCAAGCAAGAGGACATTTGACTTGTGGGTTTTAATTTTACATATGGGCCAAGAGAGCTTGGCTAACTCCCAATATTGTCCCACTTGCAATGGTGAGCGGCTTCACTTTTTGGACTTTGGTACACTGCCACCTATAGGAACCTACAGGACCCATGACACATCTGAAAACTAAACACAAGGGTGAGTCCAGAATGGTGTGCGTCACATGCACGCCTCACCATTTTCTTACCCAAAATGCCCTGCAAACTTCCAGCTTTGCCTGCAATCACACATTTTCCCTACATTTCTGTGATGGAACCTTCTGGAATCCTCAGGAAGCCACAAAATTCCTACCACCCATCATTGTCGCATGCATACTGAGAACAATTTTGCATCTTGTGTGGGTGCCCAAAGCAGAGTCAGCCTAAACACTTTGGGGGTAAAAAACTGCACTTTTAGACCGGCTTTGCTTCCCCCTCAATTTCCACATGTTTTTGGCCCTTCCCTGTCACAGGCACGTGGCCCACCTACACAAGTAAGGAATAATTTTTATCAGGAGACCTAGGGGAACGCTTGATGGTAGGAAATTTGAGCTGGTGTGGTGATCCCACACACCAATGTGAGGAAAATGTTTTTTTAGCTGCATTTGAGGCTTGCAGGGGATTCTGTGCAACTGACACCTCTGTGGACTCCTTCGGGTGTCTAGTTTTAAAAAATGTCTGGATTTGGTAGATTTCTGTAGATGTCTGCCAAGCCCAGGACCAAACATAAAGATGCCCCCTTTGCGAAAAACAGGTAGTTTTGTAATAGATAATTTTGATGTGTCCACATTGTGTTTTGGGCCCTTCCCTGTCACATGCACTAGGCCTATCCACACAAGTATGATAACGGTTTTATTGGGATACTTGGGGGAATGCTGGGTGAAAGGAAGTTTGTGGCTCCCCTCGGATTCCAGAACTTTACATCACCAAAATGTGAGGATAATGTGTTTTATTAAACCCATTTTGAGGTTTGCAAGATATTCTGGGTAGCAGAATCTGGTGAGAGCCCCACAAGTCACCCTACCCTGGATTCCCCTTGGTGTCCAGTTAAAAAAAAATAATTGTGTGGGTTTGGTAGGTTTCTTTAAGTGGTGGCTGAGCATGAGGTCAAAATCCACAACTAGGCATGTTGCAAAAAACGTGTCAATTTTCAGTGTAAAAATGTGATGTGTCCAAGTTGTGTTTTGGGACGTATTCTGTTGTAGGCCTACCCATGCAAGTGAAGTACAATTTTTAATGGGAGACTTGGGGGAATGCTGGCCGGAAGGAAGTTTGTGGCTCCCCTCAGATTCCAGAACTTTCCATCACCGAAATGTGAGGAAAAAGTGTTTTCTTAGCCAAATGTTGAGGTTTGCAAAGGATTCTGGGTGACTAAACCTGGTGACAGCCTCACAAGTCACTCAATCCTGGTGCCGCGTAGGCTCTCATTATTCTGATGAGTCTACTGGATTTGAGCGGCAGAATCGCCTGCGGTGTAGGAGACCTGCCTCCCCAATCCGGGCTTTGCTCCGGCGAACTAGCGGTGCCTCATCTCTACCCAAGAGTGGTGATTGGGCAGCCGAGAGCATGACACAATTGACTCCTCAGGGAAATCGGGGTCACTCAGAGCTCATCCATTTCTCTGTTACATTAGTCTCACATGTACAATGACAAGCAGAGGCAGTATATGTTTCATTAAGGTTTTAATGAAGCAACTACATCTTAGATAATAAAGCATGTACTGCAATAACCAGGACGATGCAGCTTGACAGGATTAAAATTGTGACAAGGAGAGTAAAGCATAGAAAGAACACTACCAATTTGTCACTAGAGTCAATAGACTAATTCCTACCTAGGCTATATTAGAGCATAGCATGTTAAGCTCTAGTTCTGCCCTTTAGTTTCCCCTGGAAAGACATCATCCCCCATACCTGAGCAAAGGCATGAAGTCTGCATAAGCAGCTGTAGCCAAGCGTTCAGCAATCACCATACAGTGGTGGTCATCTGGCTGGAATGTCCCTCTAACGTGTATGGGACAGTGAAGTGTTTTTATAATAATAAAACAGCTGATGTTCTGAGGAAATGTCCCTACGCAAGAATGTGTATGTTTCTATGAATACCAGAGACAAAACGTAACTACGTTCACTGGCTACCTATCTTACTGCAGCCTTGAGAGAAGCACAGAGTGACAAAAATGTCTTGTTTAAGAACACAGCGCTGGCCTAGGCAAAGAACAGGTAGATAGAGAGAAATAAAATGAGACCGCAAATGTGGCTATTGTTAAAATAATAAACATAGCTGAATAAAATATATCTAGGTTAAAGTGCACAGCAGCAGGCCTCGTGTGCGAAAATAACCTGCATGGAGCTATAACTAAAATGGCTACAAAACACTGGATTCCCCAAGTTTAGTTTTCATAAATGTACAGGTTTGGTAGGGTTCCTTTTAGATTGCATTATTCAATGCTTGTTATACAAGGTTGCTGGGGGGGGTTGTATTCTTTGAAAATCCCAGTGAATTGGTGAATGTTCCAGTATTGGAACTTGACTGGCTGTCAGATCCTGGAGCGGCTGCTGAGGTCATTGGTGTTGACTTTATGGGAATAAATGTCTCTTATCTACGATGACTACAGTCCTTCTATTTTCGTATACAACATATAAATTGGTGACGAGCGGGAGCAACTGTCAACACCTTCCCTGAACCTGTGAGTCCTTGCAGCCTGAAGTGATTCTCATTCATGTCGGTAAGGTGACTCCTTAATTTTTTTACTGTCCTATTCCAGAGTGACACATCATTCTCCTTAAACTATACTCCCCAGGGGTGCTGCCACGAGTAGTTTTGTGTATGGAATACATTCACTGAACTCAATTGTTACATTTGGAGAGATTCCAGTGAAACCTTCTATATTTGGGGAAACAATTGCTGTGAGCGAGTAATCCTTTTGGCTCACATTATACCTCCTTTGCCAATTATTAATGCCATGTGCGAGCAACAGTAAATGACTACTTGCCTTGTGCGAGAAACTTAAAGGGACTTGCACACTTATCTGCTAAACGTGATCAGAATTTCAGTGATTTGCACACTCTTACTCCGAAAACAATCACAAGCGCAACTAATAAAATCTTCCTTATGCTGGTAATATTAAATAATGTTACTGTCCTGGACCTGAGTCTAGTTATCAGCACAGTTAAACTTTACACAACGTAACTTGCAAACCAAAGTCATTTATCACAGTGATTCGCACACATATTTGAGCGTATCCATTCAACAGACTCGCAGACTTGCATCCTTCAAACTGGCACTTACGTTCGCACATTACACATCGCACTGTTGTGAGTCTTGCTTCAGTGACTCACACACTATATTATAAGTACATTTAAAACAATCAAGGACTTTACCATATGTTTTCTCCAACAGATTAATCACTGAGTTGGAAGTTCATATGCTGGTTGCCAAGAGTTGTTAGCTCTCATCTCATTGGTTACAGTTCTTGCTATAATTATTACTGATTGGGTATGAGGTTCTGAATACATTTGCGGTTTTATTTGGTAGCCAGGCTTATGGGAGTTTAGGGGGTATCAGTAAAGATTTTTTGTTTAGTACACATTTAGTCTTGCACAAAATTACCTATTGTTTCTGTTAAATTGACTTGGTAAGCAATATATTTCTGTTGCCATGCAAACTGCAAATTTACCAGTTGCTTTTCTCCCTAAACCAGGAATTCCTGCAATTAAATGGCACCATTGGTATAAATCCTTTGAAAGTTATCTAGTTGTCATTGGTGGTCTGAATTTTTCTGCGACTAGGGGAAAAAAAACAATTTTATATAATTGCCTTGGAACTGAAGGTCAGAGGATTTTTGATCATCAACTACAAGCACAACCTTCCTCATTTGAACAATGGGATGTTTATACAGAGGTGGTCAATAGACTGGAAAAGCATTTCAAGGATGATAGCATTATTGTGGAAAGGCGCATTTTTTTTTACACAGAAACAATTTCAACATGAATCCATTAACAACTTCATAGTGAAGTTGAGGATATTAGCTTCTACATGTAAAATTTTAGGCCCATTGGATCAATATCTTAGAGCTCAGTTAGTAGTAAACTGCTATGACAGTAGAAAATCCTATGTTGCAGATATCCCTCATTGAATGAAACTTCAGAAGTAGCGAGGGTATTGAACGGTCCCTTATAGCATCTAAAGTAATGAGTAAGACAAAAATGACACATGCAGAAAATGTCAATGTTGTGATACCCAAAAGTAGGGGGGGGGATCAACATCCGGAGTGAATGAGATAAGAAAAACTGATAAGAATATAATGCGTTTTAGGTGTGGATCTAATTCACATGAAGCTAATGCAACTAATTGTCCTAAAATTGGAAAGATGTGTATGAAATGCAAAAAAAAGGTCATTTTGCACCAGTGTGCATGAATTCTCAAAAGGTCATGTCGGTTGAGCCACAACAACCTTTATGGCATGATGATGTGGAGGATCTGGATCTCAAAGTGTGTACTAGCGGTTGATCCATGTTCCAAATCAACCTCAAGTTCATCTAAAGACCCCATCTGTAAAGTGAAAATTGGAGAGGTGGTTATAGATGTAATGATATACTCCGGTTCATCCAATTACAATAATATCATATGCGATCCATTATTTGTACTGGAAAACAATTATATTATCATCACCTGACATAAAAACCATTGCTTTTGATGGTCAAAAGATAGACAAGGTGGGGTATTTCCATGACAACATCAAATACCAGCATAAGACCATAAGTAAAAACATATATGTAGCTAAGAGAGGTTACAACATTCTAGGGTGAAGGGACCAAGACAATTTGGATTGGTACTTAGACCAGGTATGGATCACCCAATTGCTTTAGTGGAAAAGGTTGAGGTAAAATGTGATTCTTTGCAAGATGTCCTTAATAAGCATTAAGCTATTTTCAGAACCAAACTAGGATTGATAAAGGGGTATGAACACAACATTTACATAAACCAGGGGCTATTTCTGTGGTACACAAAGTACACAGGGTGCCACTAAGTATCAGAGGAAAACTTAAAGAAAATTTACATAATCTCTGTGCTGAAGGGGTTATTGAACCAGTGGATTCAAAACAATGGGTTTCACCTATTGTGGTGGTGGTTAAGAAGGCAGGAGTTTTTAGGTTGTGTGGATTTGAGATTTTGAATAAGAACATTTTGGTGGACTGTTTCCCTTTACCGAGAATCCAGGAAATGTTGGCAAAGTTGGGGGGAATTAAAGTATTTTCCACAATTGATCTCAAATCTGCATGTCATCAAGTTGAGCTGAGAAAGGATTCTCGTTCTGTCACAACCTTTGTTACACCATTTGGGGCATTCCGGTTTTTACACATGCTATTTGGGTTGGCCTCAGCGGCATCCGTTTTTCAAAAACTCATGTATCAACTCCTTAGGGAAGAAAACAGGGTGTTGGCATCACAGGATGACATCCTGATATGCTTGGAATCAGTTCAAGAGCATTTATACAAGTTGGACAAAGTTGTTAGGGGTTTTGGCAGATCATGGGATCACTGTGATGAAGGAAAAGTGCAAAATTATGTTTGAAACTGTGAATTATTTAGGGCACTAAATTTCAGCTCGAGGAATTTTGCCCAAGGAACATCTCTTAATGATGATTGCCAAATGTTCTACTCCTGTAGTCAAGGACCAGTTAAGGTCTTTTTTGGGTATGTGTGAATATTACTCACGGTTTGTACAGAGCTTTGCACTTCAAACTAAACCTATGAGGAAAATTTGAATGGGATGAAGATCAAATACAGGTGTTTTCAACTCTTAAAACTCTTATATTGAAAGCCCCGGCTCTTCAATCTTTCCGTGATTATGTGCCTTACATAGTTACTGTTGATGCTAGTGGAGTGGGTTTGGGTGCTGTGTTGAGCCAAATGCTTGAAGGGTAGGAGCATACAATTGCATTTGCTTCTGGACGTCTTTCCAAAGCAGAAAAGAATTACAGCACAACTTAGAGAGAAGCATTAGCTTGTGTTTGGGGTGCAAACCATTTTTTATCATATGTATGTGGCAGAGAGTTTTCAGTAGTTACTGATCATAAACCTTTGGTGTATTTATGGAATGACAAATCCTTTCATAAGACCAGTCCTAGACTGACGAGATTGTGGTCTAAAGTGTATGAATTCAACTTTAAAATGAAACATGTAGCTGGGGGAAAAATTGTAGAGCAAGTTTTCTTTCCAGATGTCCGGTATCCAGTACTGCGGAAAATGTAAAGGTTGAAGAGGAAGATATTGTAGTTGGTATGATTGATGCGGCGTTTGTAGTAGATAAAGTCATTTCCAGACAGTCCTGGAAGGAAGCAGCAAGTAGGGATAACTGTCAATTGCTCATTAAGAAATATGTTCATGAAGGCTGGCCTGGAGAAAATCGTGTGGCAGATGAATTAAGACCATTTTCCAAGTTATGGAGGAGTTAAATATTGAAAATGACCTTGTGATGAGAGGAGAAAATTTGGTTCCACCAAGTGAATTAAGGTACAAATTAGTTAAACTGGCTCATAAAGGACATGTGGGAATTACTAGCACTAGGAAGAGGTTGTACTATTGGAGGCCAGGTATGGATAGTGAAGTAAAGATGATGGTAAGAATTTGAAATTAATGTAAAGGTGCTGATACAGGTTTGCATACTAGGGAGGTGCCGTTATGTCCAGTACAATTTTCAGACAAGCCTTGGGAGAAGCTAGGTATGGATTTTATTGGAGGTCAAAATAAGGTCAAGAGATATATTCTGATTGCTGTGGATTATAATTCTAAATGTATTGCATACAAGTTTTTGAGCGAGCCAAACACAAGTAATGTGATCACATTTAAAAAAAAATATTTTGTAGTGAGGGCATTCCTGGATGTCTAGTTACAGACAATGGTGTTCAATTTGTGTCGCATGATTGAGTTCCCGAGGGGCTTTAATTTAAAACATTTAACTACTGCTGTATATAGTCCGCAAGGGAATGGTTTGGTTGAGAGGGTGAATATAATGTTCAAGGAGACTATTCAAATGGCTAAACAGATCAGGGAAAATGGTGCAAGAAGTGGTGGCAGAAAGAATTTGGTGTTATCACAATACGTCTCATCGTACAACAGGAGTGGCTCCTTTTGTTTTGTTTAAAGGTGGACATTCGTTCAATGAGCGGTCTCCTGAATGGGTAGTAGGAAAAACAAGGAGAAGAGTCTGCTCTAGATTCCAGACACATCAGAGCGAGGGTGGAAAGATCACAAGTTTTAAGTAAATTGAGATATATCAGTCTCAGAAGTGTGAAGGATGTGCAGTTTTGCGTGAGTGATAGAGTAAAAGTGAGGAGGCCTCAACGTGAAAGAAGTGGGGCTTCAAAGTATTATGCTGTTACTAAAGTGTAAGAGTTGCTAAGCACTCAATCAGGGTGGAGAATGGGAAGTGGTGGAACAAAAGAGACATCGTCAAAGTTGCCAGTGATCTACATACAGGAGTTCACACTGGAAGTGGATTCCGCTTGGGTGGCAATTTTGGGGGAGGACAGAATGGTGGACAGGGGGGTATTCAAATACCAGTTGAGGTGGGGATTGTCAGGAAGCAGGTTCGGGTGAGAGTGTTCGGAATGGCCTAGGGCAGCTTGAGGGTGGCAATACATGTAGGAATGAAACAAGCGAGCTGGGTAGTGCTGCCCCATGTGAGCAGGGACAATATAACAGTACTTGTGTAAACAGAGGGGAAGATAAATGTGGGAGAGTTCTCAGACCCAGGAGGACTGTTGGTAGACCTAAATATTTAGACAAGTACGGAATATTTTAGTCCTTCATGTGTTTTGTTCGTTTCATCCACAGGAAGAAGAGTTTTGTAGGAGTATGGAAAAATGATCTCTTTATTGATATTTGTACTACAAAATGTTTCAGTCTTTCATGTATTTTGTTTGTTTCATCTACAGGAAAATAGTTTTATACGTAAATGGAAAGATTATCTCTTTTTATGTGTTTATTGTAATTACAAGGGGAATTGCAGGGTGTATTATGTTGTGTTGTTAAGGTGGAAGATGGTGTTGCATTGCATTGTTCAATGTTTGTTATAGAAGGTTGCCAGGGGGTTGTATTCTTGAAAATCCGTGTGGATCAGTGGATGTCCCAGTATTGTCAGTTGACTGGCTGTCAAATCCTGGAGCGGCTGCTGAAGACATCGGTGTTGACTTCATGGGAATGAACGTCTCTTTTATCTAAGATGACTACAGGCCTTTTATTTTCGGATACAAAATTTCCCTGAATGCCGGCTGAGCTGCAGCCCAAAATCCACAGCAAGGCAAAAACTCACCTGTTTTCAGTGCAAAAATGTGATGTGTCCATGTTGTGTTTTGCGGTGTTTCCCGACGCCGGCACTAGGCTTACCCACACAAGTGAGGTACAATTTTTATCGGGAGACTTGGGGTAACACAGAATAGAAGAACAAATGTTATTGCAAATTGTCTTTCTCTACATTTTTGCCTTCCCAAGTGTAAGACAGTGTGTAAGAAAGAAGTCATTTTGAGAAATGCCCTTTAATTCACATGCTAGTATTGGGACCTCCAAATTCAGATATGTGCAGATAACCACTGCATCTAAACTTCATATCTTGTGCCCATTTCAGAAATACATGGGCTTCCTTTATACCTATTTTTCACTTGTAATATTTTACCAAATGAATTTATGTATACCCAACATACAAAGAAAACCCATTGCAACATGCTTCTCATTTATTTTCTCTGGGTACCTTGGGTTCTTGATGAACCTACAAGCCCTATATATCTCCTCAACAGGAAGGGTCCAGCAGACGTAACGGTATATTGCTTGAAAAAATCAGCCATAGCTGGAAAACGTTACAGAAGAACTCGCAGACCGAAAATGCTGTTTTTTTCAACTCAGTTTCAATATTTTTTTATTTTAACTGTTACTTTCAATAGAAAAACCTTGAAGAATCTACACAAGACTCCTTGCTGAATTCAGAATGTTGTCTACTTTTCAGAAATCTTTAACTGTCTTGGGGGCCACCATTGGTTTCACACCCATTTCTGTCACTGGAAGGAGGCTGGGCATGTCTTAGTAAGATGCCAAAACTGTTAAAAAATGTAGTTTTCTGATTCAAGTCTGCCTGTTCTTGAAAGCTGTGAAGATGGTGATTTTAGCACCACAAACCCTTTGTTCATGCCATTTGCAGGAGAAACACCAGATGCTTTCTTCTGCAGCACATTTTCCCATTTTACCCCAAACACCCACATTTTAGCTGAATTTTGGCTAATTTCTTGGTCTCCTCCAAGGAAACCTACAAACTGTGGGCACCTTTAGAATCCCCATTATGTTGGTAAAAAAGGATGCAAAGTTTGCATGGATATGTTGGAAGAATTGTGAGATACAATCTTGTTTGTGGCCTACAAATGCCCCATCTGACAGAACCTCCGGACACATCACCCATAACAGTATGTGTCCCTTAGTGTCTATGCTTTAGAACTAGTATTAGAGGTGTATGGTCTGACAAAAATCTATTCAGATATGATGATTTATCAAACATTGCAATGCCCTCCCTATGCCCCAGCAGTAGATCCAGTTGATGGACCCCATGTACACTAGCCTAGTACGAGTAGGCCCTTCCCATTGAGTGATGGTGATGCAAGACCTCAACCAGATCAAATTGTGACATGATTGGCTCACTTAAGTTCCATGTAAACACATCCAAACATCATCTGTAAATTAATTCCTGTGTCCTCCAAAATGCACCAAGCGCTGACCCAGAATAACCTTATCAATATAACTCCTCACAAGCGTCTCCTATCCACATGCCTACAGAGCCGCGAGTATGCTGGCCATGTGTTTACATGGAACTTAAGTGAGGCAAACTTGGGCCTTGTCGGTTTCAAACAACAGACGTTACCGGAGGATTATTTTCATGAATATTGATCTACGAATCTTTTGCACTTTAAATCTTAAATGAGCCCTGAAGAAGTCGATGGGGTTATTTCCCCGTGACGAAACACGTGTTGGCTTGGCTTTGGTTAAATAAATCATAAGAGTTGGACTACACATTAAGGACTGATCCTTGGTGGATTATTTTGACTGTGAAATACTTCATTGTGATTATGTGAATATGATTTTTTTTTTTTTTGTATTACAATTATCTGAGTGCCTCTTGTAGGTTCTTTTTTTGGTCTTTGGTTTACTTGGTAAACAATTGGGTGTTGTCCCTTGTGAGGGCACCTTATAGATACATTGTGGCCCCTTTATCCTTGAGGGCCCCTTTTTTTTCCCTCATAAACACACCCCTTTCAGTGACTATCTCTGTACCCATGAGTACTGGCCCAATTAAAGCACTGTGAAGCCAAGAAGATCATGTCAACAGAGGTACGTGAGGATGTTGGGCTTCTTGAGGCAATGGGACAGCCTTCAAAGAAAAGATACAGGCACCACATCTGTAGGTCTCTGAGTTCACTCAGAAATGGTATGGCGACAGCACCCAAGAAATATCACTGACTCAACTGTGATAGCTCTTTATGGTCCACCGGGAGGTGGTAGCTGCAGTGACCCTGTAGGGTCCACTTATTTGATGAACCATGAGAGGAAAAGTTAGGTGGGAGATGAATCCTGCTGTGGGGGGATCTGAAGGCCAGGTGATCAGCTCACAATAAAGAGCAGCAAGGGAAGAGGTTGGAAAATGGCTGAACAACCTTTGAGGGGCAGCAGAGAAAGAGAGGAAGGCTGGGCCAGAACACTACTGGGTTTGGGATACCACCTAAGAAGGTCTCCACTTCGACCAATGTAAAGGAGGAATTGGAAACAACAAATAATTTTAAAAAATGAGTAACTGGTAAAAGCCTTAAATAGTTTTAAAAAAATAAGCTGAAAAATGCAAGTAGAAACACTACTTAACTGTTTGAGCAATAAGAGCTGTATAGGACCCTTTCATACACTTTTTCAGTTTCAAAGTTCAGTCTGCTCAAATTAGTCACAAATACCGGCTATTCTAACCCTGACCAGTAATGAATGTTCCCATCTTTAAAGTCGCGGTTTGGCTCCCTAGATCTGTCAAGTGCCAGGTACTATCTAAATATGTCAGCCTCCTCTGGGTTAGGAAGTAAGCCCTGCTTGCGAGAGTGGGGGATTTGAGTGACAGGAGGCAGGCAAGTTGTATGCCACAGTTGGAACAAGGAGTAGATTTGTGTAAGATTGCCCTATTGCATGCCTGCCTTTGTATAGCAGCTGAGTCAGATGATTTGAGTGGTCATATACCACATAATATTGTAAACGTGTAATTGTGAATGAGGGGGATGTTTTTATCTCGTTGTTCCACGAGACACCATAAGTAACTAAAGCTTCGCTCTTGTCTTCTTGATATCACTCGGAAATCCTCGGTGAAAAATATCGATATTTATTGTTACCAGGCTATATTTCTGTATATTCACGCAGAGATTACACCCGCCTAGTTCAAATTACGGGTGTATGTCTCAGGTTTGCCCTAAGTGGTTTCAAGACAGTGTTCTCAGAAACATACCAAACCATGGAGCGCTTGGCCCTTACCTGGTATTGTCACAAATATATGACTGATGGTAGAAAAGTAAAGTGCATGTAAAAAGATCTGAGATTAAATTTAGACTGTACTAAATCACTGTATCAGATTGTTCGCCTAAAAAAGAATTTACCAACAATAGGAAAACCCTCAGTCAAAGTCATCGTGAGGGGAGCTATTAGATTTATAGTCCGCCTAGAAGAACCCTTGCAAACACGATCAAGGACACCAGCCTACAACTGTCCAATCAGAAACACAGCACATAATGCAAGTTGTAAAATAATGAGAACATTCTGCTTCTAACAAAAAACCCAAACACTCTCTTCTCTTTATAACAGAATAAACATATGCACCCTCGGATCCCCCAACACCCAACAGAACAAGACCCGAAATGAATACAGTGCAAATGAATAGTGCTTCGTGTGCAACTATATTCCACTAATGTAACACGTTTCTTCACATTCCTGAAACTCTTGTGTACAGGGTGCAACATTATCTACGCCCATTTTTATGGCATTACTTCTCTAAAGGAATAAGCAACCTACAGACACTTTTCCTTGTCACCTGTTTATCCAGTGATATAAAGACAAGGTGGTACTACATACTTGACCGAGATTCATCTGTTATATCCCTTTTTTTCGCATTAATGAAAACATTCTTTTTAAGCCATCCTCAAAAGGAAAAAAACACTCACAAGCACTAATATTAGACACATACACTCACTCCATCTTTAGGTGAGAAGCGCTATTATGTATTACCAACAGGAATTTAAAAAAAAAATCAGACGTTTTGTTCACTATTGGACCTCTAGCAGAGTTCACCAAGGCAGCTGTAGCAAGACTGATTTTATACATTGTTCAGAAACGTTATGCAGTATCAAGTTATCAACTTGCCACTGAAACCAAGAGCTCACTATACTAGAGAACAGAAACTTATGACCGACTATTTTAATATATTAAATGATTTTATTATTTAACATGCAACTAAACAGAAAGAAGAACAGTGTCAGCTTTGTAGGGCGCAGGGAGGCCACTTTTTTTTTTTTTTTTTTTTTTTTTTTATATATTTCGTTTTATAGACATTTTAAAAACGAATACAATACTCAACTGTCCATTGTCACACCACTCAATTTCTTAATCACATTAGCCCATGACAACCCCATGTCCCTGTCCCCACCTCAAGTGACATTAACCGTGGCCATGGCATTTCCTGGTAAAGTCTCCTCAAGGCTGGGCAGGATGAGGTCACAACATATATTGACCCGTAACCATTTCAAGAGTTTCAAATTTTCCCACATTGTTGGGAATCTTCTGCCTTTGTAAACCACCCTCTCAGCCAGCATGCACCAGTCCATATCACGCTTCCAGTCCTCAAGCTGCAGGGGCTCACCACAGTCTCGCTATGTTCCGTTTGGCCACCGCCAAACCCAGGGTCATGCACCTTTGTTGCTAGAGGCCACTGTTAAGTAGGACATTACACCTTGAAGGGAGTGTGATCAACGTTTTGCTTCATATTTATTTCACTCAGTGATATATGTAAGAGCCACATCTTATTTGACTACAGATGTATATGATATAATTGTGCATACATCTGTAAAAAGGGGTAAACCCAAGTGGGTGAATGGTAATTGAGAATGTATCCAGACCTGCTTCAGCTTCTTAATATCCTCCATACTGAAACATTTATCAATAGTTTATGCTGAGCATCTGAATCTATACCAGATTCATGATGGACAAGAAACTACTGACCTGTAACAAGATTGTTGCATATAAAGATTTACATGTGACCCACCCAGCCTCCTCTGGAGGTTGAGTCGCAGACCATGCACATAGATAATTCTGGTGCAAAATCAAATCTGAAGATGGCAAGAAAGAAAGGTGTCTTAACGTCACACAGGTATCTCATTACAGACACTCTACATCACCGCACCGCCACTACCCAAGAAAGTTGATGCCCATAGTTGACTGAAAATCTTAATTGTGGCAAAACAGCTGCTGTAAGCACAACGTGTGAATCCATAACTACTCAAGTTCAGAACTATCGCTACAGGTTAGCGATCACTTTTCTTTGGTCAACCCAGAAAGCATCTGTCATCTACCACTAGGACACAGTCCCCAGCTACCACAGTTGCTTATTATTATAAAATACAAGACCCTACAAGTTCAGCTGTTACAACAGCAAAGCCACCAGAGCAGTCCTCAAATAGCAAAGTACAATGGTTGACCCTATATTTTCATAAAAGAACATGTCTGCCACTTTCTGAGCAAACTTCTCCATTCTCAAAATCTGCAGTAACTGTGAGTCTTAGCAAGGGCAGATAGTGTGACCTCCCCCCCCCCCACCGTTGCACAAAACACATTGTTTTACTACCAACAAAAGAAGGAAGACCATGTCTGTATTCTCTTTCATTGGACTTAACTTTATCTCCGCCAGCCAGCATAGCGAAATTCCAGAAGGGAAGGCAATTTATGTGTGCAATGTATTGCAGGACCTCTTCCCAAAATAATTTTCATCTCAGTATGACATGTAAGGTTCAACGTGGATCCCTGCTTCATGAAGTCCCTTATAAACATACCAGACCTCCTGGTGTGGCACCTTTCTGGAGTGTGGCAACAGCAGAAGGGTACTTTTAAACTCATTTCTTTGCTTTTGTAGTGATAGAGCCACTTATAGGTGAACCAATCCTCCCCAGTGTAATATTAGTGGCTCCTTTTCCCTTACTGTTTGGAACTTCTGTTTAATGGATGTGATTTCTTCCCCCAAGAATCTTTATGCATAGCAGGTCATACGTCTGTCGTTTTTTTCCTGACTATGTGTTTTTCAGAAGTATTTCAAGTCTGGTAACCCAGGCTTTAACAAGAGGAAATAAGTCTAGTGCTGTAGCTGTGTACAGCAAAACCTCTCTTGCTCTTTGAGGCCAGAATCCGTTTTAATTGGTTCAGAAGATTTGATTACTCTCTTTAAAAATGGATCTCCAACTTTGTGCACTTATTCTTTACCTCAGTTTAAAGGCATCCTTGTCCATATCTCTCTGGAACTTGGAAATCCCAAATAGGGGAGTATACGGGAAGAGGTATGTTAACCCTCACTTCAGCGTGACCCTAACAGCTATCAAGGAACCAATTTCCTCCTTGAGCCTTGGGAGTTTGTGTTGGGGTTGGTGCAAGGGTCTGATCAATGAAACATCATTGCCTCTCCATGTCCATCTGTGACCATTCCCAAAGATATCTAAGCTGCAATAAGATGTGAAGTCTGTTATGCCTTGACCAACCTTATTTCTGTGTAAAAAAAACTCTGCTGGATGACTGTACGTATCTTCCTCTGTACTTCCTGGGCTTTTCTGTCCCTCAGGGACTGGGAAGGTCTGAAAAAGGAAAAGGAGCCTGTGTAGATGGTAATTTTTATGGAAGCTATCCTTTCCAGTTATGAAAAATCTTTCGAGTGTTCTTGATGTATCCCTCAAGGTTATGGAAATTCATCACAGTCAAATTGTAATATGATGGAGAAAGCTGAATCCCTTGCTACTTTATATAGATAGTGCCCCAACGGAATGCCAACATCTCATGGAAATGTATATTTTTTTTTAACTCTGGGGGAACTGTTAAACTAAGCATCTCTGCTGTAGCAGCATTTATTTTAATATCTGCACCATGCAAAGGTGCTTTAGTTCCATTAAGAATACCAGCAGAAAGGAAACCAGGATGTCTTCTTCCAAAGTTAACAAGGAAAAAATTGTCATGCACCTTATGGTTCTCTCGTGAATCATTTGGGATAGGGCTTCCACAAGAAGAGCTGGGAAAATTGAGGAAAGGGGACAGCCCTGTCTAGATCAAGATATTCATTGTATCAGGTTGCAAACCATTCATTTTAACAATTGCTTTAAGAACGGCATAACTTGCCCAGACCTAGTTCATAAAAGTGGGGTCAAAGTCCTTGTCCTCAGTTATTACCCTGAGGAATCTCTATTTCACCCTGTCGAAAGCTTTTTCCTCATCGAGGGAGAGAGAGTGGGAGATTACATGGTGTACTTTTGAAGCTGCCTCAAACAAGTGGACCATTTTCTTGCTTTCTTGTTGCTGTCACTCACTTGAAATTTTGGTTTTAAACTCTTCTGATCCTGACTTAATTAAAAAGGGCAATTACCCATCCAAGTGCATGGCCAAGACTTTCATAAAAGTCTTTACATCCACATTCACTTGAGAAATTGGGTAGTATGACCTGTGTTTTGTCACATCTTTGCAAGACTTGGGTAGCAACGAACTTTTCAACTCTGACATGGAGTGTCACACTGTAGGTTTCTGCAAAGGTGTATAATTGTACAAAATGATCAAGGGTATGTGGCTAGGGTATTTTTTTAAAACTGGTGTGAGTTCATCCGGCCCGGTGGAGTAAAGTTCTTGAGAGATTTGGTTGGCCCTTCGCTTCCTCCTCAGTGATCAGTTGTTCCAGAACCTCCATCTTTGAACGAGAGAACGTGCTTAAGTTAAGATAAGAGATTTGGGGAGGAAAGTGGGTCCGCTCTTTAGAGCCTGTGATAATATTTATAATAGTGGTCTACTTTCTCTGTATCTCTTAGGACGGCCTCCTTGTTACATGTTTGATAGCACCAATAAATGACTTGGTTTGTTACAAATTCAATTTAGAGACTAATAGCCTCCATAAAATATTTTATAAAGAGGGTCATAAACTGATTTGTTAAATGAATTCCTTTACTTGGGTTGAGGGGACAAAACACTAATTCCTAAAATAAAAAGAAAAAACATTCAGGAGTGTGCATCCAACATCTGAAGTTAAAAAATGATTTCCAAATTGCTGAAGGGATAAGGAGCATCCGTGCCTAGTTAACCACTTTTCCTTCCCTTCATGGGAATCCTTACCTTAAATAGCACACTTCATCCTCCCTTACAGATATCTGACTATATGAAGGTAGAGTAGATGAGCCAGTAACTCTTCCTGTTTGAGGGACATTTTTAATCTATTATTTCAACATACATGCATTTGTGATGCTGTTTTACTCTATCTTTGGCATTGTTCTTTTCTGAATAATTATCAGATTCATTGTGAATTAGTTAAGTTGTTTTTTCCCTTATATTTGTTTGTTTGCTGGCAATGCCGCTAATAGGCCAGTCTTTATAGACAGTGTGGTAACACCACTGCAGCTGTGACACCTAGTGGCTGATTACACAATGTTCCAAAGTAATTTAGGGCCTAATTTAGATGTTGGCGGTAACAGCCCCGCTGTTGACTTTACAACTGTAAACCTGCCCGCTGCCGCAACAGTCCACCCGCCATACTTAGATGTTGGCAGTCCCATAGACAAAACATCACATTCGAACCGTTGTCTCCGCCAAGATACACCAGCCGCATTGACAACAAAAAAGGAAAAAGGGGATGCCGGCATTCCCGCCGTGGAGATTTAGATGTGCCTTACCGCCAAGGAATAAGTGTTGGTCCAACCTCTACTCCTTAGATGGCGGATTGGGGGTGAAAACTCACCTTTTTACCCCGTCCCCAGTCTTCAACTACAGTGAAGTGGACAACACCTGCCGTCTCTCCCGGCACACAGAGGAACACCCCCTCCGTGCCCCCGCCAAAAAAATTAATGAAAAATGGAATGAATGCTTGCACCACAATGACAGTACATTAATTTTTCTCAAATGTTTGTGTGTGACCAGGGAGGACCTGTACCTGTTGTGTTGCGTTTTGTGTGTGAGAGTCCGTACGTGTATGTGTGTATGCAGGGCGATTAGCTGGGTGAGGTGCAGGTGTGCGTGTTTGTGTAGCTGAGTTTGTTGTGTGGTGTGTGGGTGCAGTGTCAATGGTGTGTGTATGTTGCGTCACGGGTGTGTGTGTCAAAGTGTGTTTTTGGCATGTACGGGTTGTGGTGTTTCAGACTTGCAATGGATAATTGTGTGTATGTGTTGTGTAGTGTGGGGGTGCACCTATGGCTAAGGGACTGTGTGTGTGTGTGTGTCTCACTAACCTCCCTTCCATTGCCGCTGCCATTGTATGAAGCCTGTTGAGTCCTGCTGCTGTCTCCAGCCGTCAGAGAACCGCCACAATTGCACCGCTTGCAGGACTGGTACAGCTAAATATGGCGGGCTGAACACTGCCGACTTGATGGTCTTCTCGGGCCAGCCACCGGCTTGGTGGTAGCATGGCTAAGATCTAAATCAGGCCCTTAATGTTCTGGATGTGTTGTATTGAAATTGGATTTTCACCGCGCATACCTGAGACCAGGCATTGAAGCGCTTTATGGAGAGTAACACCTTACTCCAGAATCCTAGGCTAGTGGTTAATACAGTGGTTATAGATTATTATTGGTTCTGGGGATTAATCTTATGCTTTCAACGAAATCATTCCATGCATCTGCTCCAGTTTCTTTTAAATAGATTAGAATAATAGGAGTTGGGAGTGATAACTAGTGCTAATATTCTTCAGAACCATAGCTAGCCCCAGTCATTACCCTCAACGCCTGGACCACCATCAGCTCCGAAGAGACTAGAATCACCATGAACACCATCCACTCCGGCTCCCCCTCGGACCCGTGCCCCCACCACATCTTCAACAAAGCCGACGCCATCATCGCCCCCTATCTTCAGAGCATCATCAACAGCTCGTTCGCATCTGCCACCTTCCCTGAGAGCTGGAAACACGCGGAAGTCAACGCTCTCCTGAAGAAACCCATGGCTGACCCCAACGAGCTGAAGAACTTCCGCCCCATCTCTCTCCTCCCCTTCCCGGCCAAGGTCATCGAGAAGGCCGTCAACAAGCAACTAACCAACTTCCTTGAAGATTACAACCTGCTCGACCCCTCCCAATCAGGTTTTCGTGCCAACCACAGCACGGAAACCGCCCTCATCGCAGTCACCGACGACATCAGAACCATGATGGACAACGGAGAAACTACCGCCCTCATCCTCCTAGACCTCTCGGCTGCCTTCGACACCGTGTGCCACCTCACCCTAATAACCCGCCTCCGCTCCACTGGAATCCAAGGACAGGCCCTGGACTGGATCATCTCGTTCCTCTCTGACCGAACCCAAAGAGTCTACCTCCCGCCCTTTCGCTCAGAACCCACCGAGATCATCTGCGGCGTTCCACAAGGCTCCTTGCTCAGCCCTACCCTCTTCAACATCTACATGAGCCCCCTCGCCAACATCGCTCGCAAACACAACATCAACATCATCTCCTACGCTGACGACACCCAGCTGATACTCTCCCTCACCAAAGACCCAGCCACCGCCAAAGCCAACCTGCAGGATGGAATGAAAGACTTCACACAATGGATGAAGCTCAGCCGCCTGAAGCTGAACTCGGACAAGACGGAGGTCCTCATCCTCGGACACTCCCCGTCCGCCTGGAACGACTCTTGGTGGCCCACGGCCCTGGGCACCACACCAACCCCTTCAGACCACGCACGCAACCTCTGATTCATCCTGGAACCCCTCCTCACCATGACCAAGCAAGTCAACGCCGTCTCGTCATCTTGCTTCCACACCCTTCGCATGCTCCGAAAAATCTTCCGCCGGATCCCCGCCGAAACTAGAAAAACTGTTACCCATGCCCTCGTCACAAGCCGCCTGGACTACGGAAACACCCTATACGCAGGAACCACCGCAATGCTACAGAAACGTCTTCAGCGCATACCGAACGCCTCCGCACACCTCATCCTCGACATACCATGCCACAGCCACATATCCGCCCACTTGAAACACCTGCACTGGCTCCCCGTCAACAAAAGGATCACCTTCAGGCTCCTCACCCACGCACACAAAGCCCTCCACAAAAAAAGGCCCGAATACCTCAACAGTCGCCTCGCTTTCTACACGCCCACCCGTCAACTTCGCTCAACCAGCCTCGCTCTCGCCACCGTCCGTTGCATCCGCAGTCACCGCTGGAGGTAAATCCTTCTCCTACCTGGCAGCCAAGACATGGAACTCCCTTCCAGCTCACCTAAGAACTACTCAGGACCACCTCGCCTTCAGGAAGCGCCTCAAGACTTGGCTCTTCGAGCAGCAGTAACCCCCCACCCCTCCCCCCCAGCGCCTTGAGACCCTCACGGGTGAGTAGCGCGCTCAATAAATGCCTTGATTGATTGATGCATCTGCTCCAGTTTCTTTTAAATAGATTAGAATAATAGGAGTTGGGAGTGATAACTAGTGCTAATATGCTTCAGAGCCATAGCTCATTCTTTGAAGCACCCTGGCAGCAAGATGTTTTATGGACCTCGTCGCCGTAAAGAAATTCTCTTCAGTGATTTGCGAGCAGTTGAAAGGGCACTGATAAGCCACCTTCCACTTCTCTTCCTACAGGCTCTCTGTTGCTCCCCAAGTAATAAAGGCTTTCGGGCCACAGTTGGTTGACTAGGTTTAGGCAGACTTGTACCTGGTGTTCTGTGCAAGGCCAGATCCCCCCTGACCTTCTGGCTTCTCACTAATGCTGGTTTGGTCAATGGTTTTATGGGACCCTGCCTTTCTCGGGATACTCCTTCAGATTATGAGCATTCAGTGATGCTGTTTTGGTTGTTGGGTTTCTGGTACCCAACCTTTCTTGTGGTACACCTCCTGGGGTTACAAGCCATAAGCTTGTGGATGCATGTTTGGTCGGAGGTTTCAGGGTACCCTGACTTTCTTGGGTATGACCATTTTAGATTAAGAACATGCCTTGATGTCGGTTTGGTCTTTGGGTTCAGAGTATATTGCCTTTCTTGTAGCAGACACCTTCCATTTTTTTAATCATAGACTCAGACCTCCCTTTCTTTACCATGATCCTCTGTATCTTAGTTAAAGAAATTGTGACATATTTATTGCTAATTATTATCCCACACGTAATCTCCTACAGCTGCTCCCTTCCCCTGTGCTAGCTACATAAACTCCTCCCTCCGCTACAGGCCTAGGTCTACCTTGCTAACCATCACCTTTGTAATTGTGCTGCCCACTCATGACATCACTCACGGCCACCAGGCCAACCCCTGGTGCTGTCCAGTCACCCTGACCCTGTCTTGGAATGTTGTACCGCTCATCTTAATAGTTTCCATGAATGCGCAATACACGTTTTTGCTGCACTCAGTGTGCTATCACATTTATTTCCAACATTAGCTATTCACTTGCCTTTCAAGTCACCACCCACCCCCGCATATTTTGCATCACCCGCAGCCACGATATGAGCAAGTGCTAACCACCGTAGAGATACCCTCCCCAATGTGGACTGGTCCGCGTGAGCACTCCAGGGAGAGCCTTTGCTTACCGCCCAACACCTCCCTTCTGTGTCCTTGCCTTCCACAACAGCCCAAGGCTGTGCGCCTCCGCTATCTACAGAAGCCCTCACCTCCCTCTGCGTGCTGCTTCCATTGGCCCTAGACCAAATGGATTATCCACGCAGCCATTGCTGTGTGTGGCTCTTTGTGTCCCTCAGGTCTACGGCTGGGCTGTCCAGGACAGCCTTCCTTTCCGTGCTAGCGCCGTCGCCCCAGCCTCCAGGCGATCTACTATGCGTCCGGGACCACCCAGATGACTTTGCCATCCATTCTGTCCCTCTCACTTGCACAGGCGACGAAAAACCCTTGACCTCTGTGCAATTTCTTTCCACTCCTGGTCATTCTACAATGCTAGGTCTTACGTTTGCTTGTCCGTGCCATCCTCCGACGGCGTGCCCGGCTCCCCGCTGGGATCAATATATATCAAAGTTTACATGTTCTGTTGCACGGGGTTTGGCCTTGCCTAATCTCTCATTTTCTGGGGCTTTCAAGGCTTCATTTTGTATTTGCTTTTTGTAACAAGGCAAAGTTCACAATATCTTAACATGTTTTCTTTCTGTTAAAAGCTCAAAAACGAAAGGAAAATGGAAGAATGCCAAATAGATTACGTTTTTCATGCGGATCTTTCTAGTTGGTGCCAAGTTAAATTGATCAGGTGAGATCCTGTATCTGAATCTCAAAACTGAGAAAATTATTGTTGTTTCATTTTTGTGAAGTCAGGCTCGACGCCATTTATTGTGAATTGGTGTAAAGTTAAGATTCTGTTACTGGTAGAGTTGATGGCTGCACTGATAAATCTCCCAAACTTGTTTTGTGCGTTTTAGTGATGTAATTTTCAAATTTTCTTTGTTTGCTACTGAATGTTACTGCACTTAAGTAGCAAAGTGTGAAGCAAGTGTGCGTTGTCGACTTTGATGACCGTGTTGGAAGTGGTGGTGCTCTGAATAGCAGGACTGAGTTGCCCACAACAGCTGGGATGGTATAGTAAGTGTGTAGCATGGGAGGAGCATGCGCATTTCTGTGGCGACTGTGGGCGAGATGGCCATATACCCTGTGTTGTACTGTTCAACTGTTGCACATTCTGTTTAGCATGCAAA
The DNA here is from genome assembly GCF_031143425.1 of Pleurodeles waltl. NCBI lineage: Eukaryota > Metazoa > Chordata > Amphibia > Caudata > Salamandridae > Pleurodeles > Pleurodeles waltl. The sequence continues at coordinate 676,476,780 of NC_090450.1, read as the reverse complement.
CAGCTTGAAGCAGTCCATGGGCTTTTTGGGGCAGCTACTTCTGAGCTTGCCATATGATGGTTGTCCTAATAGAAGTTCTGCCAGTGTCTTATTGTGTGCATTTTCAGGGTGCGTAGTGTCAGTGTGGTGGTGGGTTCGATAAGGTGCATGGTTGTCTGTGGTTTTAAAGGTTGGTGATGTTGGCTTGACTAAATTTGGTTGTTTAGGAGGGTTTGTTTTTCTTGCAGCAATACCTATTTGAGAACGAAGGTGCGTTGGATTATCTATCCTGAAGTGTTTGTTTCATGCTCTGTGTTTTCAGAAGTAAAAAAAAAAAATGCATCGATATGTTCTCTGGTGTTTAGTGAAAGTACCTCTTGGATAATGGATTGGATGGTGTGCATGCTTTAAGAGTTCCGAGTCGCAGTCTTATGGAAAAGACACTTGTAGTACTGAAATCGAGATGAGCAAAAACCTATTTGCTCCCGCTGAATCTTGACACCAAAGTTAACTTAAGAACTCATTTTAACGGTACCTAGTTCTTAGGAGTATTTTATACAGGTAATGTGGGGACCTTTTGTTCTTCAAGGACACTTTGCATTGAACATCATTTTCTTTACGTAGCTCTTGTGGAAGTCTGGGTTGTATGTAGCTCCTCAGAAGCTGCAGCCGACTGTCGGTCTTGCAGCGTACTCCAGCTATCTTTGATCCTCAGTGAGGAAGATAAATACAACGGGCGCGAAGGTAAGGGGAGAATAAAAGTAATGAATGGCTGATTGGGCCTCTGCTACGGTGGACTCCTAAGGCATGCCCCCCCTTTTTTGGAAGGTATAGGCATTCAGTGAAATTCTTTGCTTCGTCTTCCTCTCTTCCTTGCTTCGTGCTCTCCTGTCTTCCATAATCCGTCCAGCGATTATTTGAGGAATCTAGTTTGATACAGGGCTAATGCCACACCCTTTTCCACACTCACGAAAGGAGCAGAGTTGCACTGGCCCGGGCGTGCCAGTCAACACTCCATCTTTCTCATTTGTTCCTGCACCCTGCTTCTGTTTAGCTGGCTTCCCAATCTATCAGTTTCCCTTGTTGCAATTTACATTCTCAATTTGTTAGTACTAAAGTTCCTAAATTCAGCGGTTTAACTTTAGCCCTGCAGCCCCTGCGGTGCACGGGAGCCCCTAATCTCCAGGGCCCCCCCTCAGCACAGCCAGCACTGTTCACAGCCTCTGGGCTGAGAGATCCTAAATGGGGTCTGGGGGCCTTCCATATAGTTGGCAGGGGGACCGCCCTCAGGTTTCATACGCCACTGCCGAAGTTAACTTGTTAATGAGCTGGTAGGACAACTGAGCGCTCCATGTGACACAGTTGGACACCCGGTGCCAAGTTTTCTGTGTATGGTGTTTAGCAGGTTCCTGGTTCGTTGTGGGCTGCAGGGCTTTTTCACAGACTGGTAAGAGCTGTTTTCTGTGTATGGTGTTTAGCAGATTCCTGGTTCGTTGTGGGCTGCAGGGCTTTTTCACAGGCTGGTAAGAGCTGGATAGTGGAAATGTCTAATTAAAAAAAAAAAAAAACTATTTTGCTGTCAGCAGGAGAGTTTACAGAGTCCATGCCACTGTTATTATGCAATATATTTACTGCGTATGATTCTCGTGGTGGGTACTTTTGATGTAAAGCAATGTTACGGTCTGTCATTCAGTGAGTTGCTCCTATATTAAACATGACAATTTGTATAGCACTTCATTGTATTTAGCCCTTGGTTCATTTGTCTCAGCATCTTACTCATACTATATTTTTATTGAAGTTTATTATGTGGCAAACACTACAAGCGTATTACATCTTAACTGCATGTGATTCTGTGAAGCTATAATTGTGTCTTCTCATGTCAGTAACAATGATGTCCAGATAGTCTGCCCTCTTGGTGGAACTAATGATGAAGACACACCAACATTGAATATGATCTCAAAGTTCTAGATGCATGAAGCTGGCCAGCGCTAAACACTGGTAAGACAGGGTTTATGTTGGTGATTTCCTGTTCAGTGTCTGCAAAGCTTGGGATGATTATAGATCTGTGTTGTTCTACGAGTCCATGGTTAGGCTTCCTAAAGTGCCAATTGCGGGTATCTGGTCATGTGAGACCGGGTAAAAGTCACAAGTTCAGGCCGTCTGGGTGGAGTGTGGGCCAGATACATGGGACCGGGTTAGGTCCTTTGACTGTGTTGGATAAAGAGACCAGGAAGCCAGACCAGTTATTAGGTAAGCAAACATGTCACTTTATCCTCATTTTGGATAAACTGCGCTCCTTTTTATTAGTCACATTTTCAGGAGCCTTAATTAGTTTATGCGTAGAACATTTCAACACTTTTTTAGGTCTTGATTTGAAGTGTAGCTGTCAACAGTGTGCAAGGTGTGGGCGTTGGCTTTGTTCCTTTCAACGATTGACTTCTTTTGGACAATTCCAGTCCTTGATAAATCAGACAGTTGTTAACAGACCTGCTTTTCTAGTGACTTGAATATAATATTCTTGTCTTAACTGTAATGTGCTTGACCCACAAGCTTGTCTCAAGCCGTGTAATCCTAGGCAAATGTTTTTTTTTTTTCACTGAGTCGCCTTTTTCTTCATTATCACATATAAGAGCACCTTCAAATATGTGATTTCAGCAGGTCTGCTGTACATCTTTGATCTGATTTCATAGAATGAATGTCTGCTCCATGTGTAATAAAAGCCTAACATATAGGGTAGACTAAACCCCCGACTTGTCTCTTAGTTCACATAGCATTGTCATCCGGGTGCAGGCAGAAATGTTTCTCAGTTCATATCGAAAAACTCTCACTTTTAATGAATATATTACTAAAGCATGATGAGAGAACATTGTCTTTTACAGACATTTCCATTTAAATCACCCTAGCTTTCCCTCTGGCATGCAGTTTGATGGATGAAATTATATAACATAGAAACTATAATGTGTGGAAATTGTGTTTCAGCAAACATTGACCATTTCCACATCACCAAGTAAAGTTTTGTGATTTGTTTTGATTGTTTTACATCTCTGTTTCTATCTGAATTAAGGATTACAAAGATGTGCTGGCTTAGCTACTGAAATATATTTTGGAATGTTATACAGTTCATTTACAAGCTATTTAAATGTGTGCGCATCATGATTTTCAGATACTTCTTTTTACAAAATCCTCTAACTGGATTCAGCGAAAGAAAAGTAAACGCCAATCTTCTGGACAAAAAAAGCAGCAATTTGTAAGACAGACTGACATTTGATCTCTGTCTTTGAAAGTACTGCAAATGTGACAAGATAAAAAAAAAATAGATTTAAAGGCTTATTTGTTGCTCATTCATTTTCTGAATAAATTGAACACGTGTTTTTTTTGTCAGCCGGAGAGCTCTTGCCAGGCAGGGCCATAAGCCCTAAAAATAGCTTGTCCTGATAAAATATGACTTTGGGCGAATATATTTCTCCAGGCCTGAAGAAGCTTTATTTAATTGCTTGAGCCTTAAAATCACATCTCGGCTCAGCTCAAAGGAGTATATCTCTTTCACCTCGTGCCTATGGGTTTATCCTTCCACCTCCAATGAAATGCTTACGTTGCAAAGCCCAACAACTATTTCACTGCTTATGGCCTCTCAATTTGTTGGCACCTCGTTGCTTTTTACTGCACATTCACTTTGTGTGTTCATTAAATGCTGTACCCTACCACCACGCACTCTTTCCCCTGTATATAAACTATTTGCTCCCCTACCTGCTCCTCCGTCTCCATTGCTCCGCCTACCTTTCTTCTGGTGAGTACATTGAAACTTCTGGCGGCATCTGATCCTTGCTGCTTGTGTTATTATTTGTTTTTTGGTGGCTTCAGTGAGAGCCTGGAGACCAGTTTTTGAAGCGTCTGCGTTTCGACCACTATGTTTAATATCAGCATGCTGTAAGATATTGCTATCTTTTACCCTGCGGCACTTTCGAGCCTTATTCAGAATCAGCCATATGGGGCCCAATTTAACAGAACTAGTGCAGCACCCCATGCCCTCTCAAATAACCCACTGTTTTGGAACATATTTAGGTTTCAGTGATTATTTTGTGTGTATTTCTGTGGTGTTTGCTCAGCATTTTCCACATCTTTTGAAATCACTGCTTGTCACTGTTTTATTCAGCTGCCTAACCCTCATTAACAGAGTTTTTAGGGTCGAGCCTGCGTTGCATGCGCTTGCTCATGCGTTTCGCGTGTGAGACGCTTTAGGAGTTAGAAAAGGGCTCGGAGCCCTGTCCACGTCAAGTCAGTGTCTTTCATTGGTTCGTGGGCTTGCCTGTTTAAATCTGCTTGCTTTGATTAGTGGAAGGCACGCATTCGTCATGCCTTTTCCGGTGGCTAGCCCTCCTCGAGCACAGCGTCCAAGTACTGAAAACATGCGATGCTTGCTGTTTCCCGTCAGGTTTGTGGACTACTTTTTATCTTTTGTTCGCAGCGCGATCTCGCTTGGCAGAAGTTGAGCGCTTTGCATAACATTGGCCCTGTTACATAGTCAATTGCACTTTTACCGGTTACGTAGATAATTGCACTTTTGCCGATAGGTTTCACTACAAGTGAACTGTAGCAGCGCGATCGCGCTCTTTTTTTCCATTCAATGTGGCAAGAAAAATCCGGTTGGGAGTCTACAACTGCTAATAGCTGTAACTCGGAGAAATACAAGACCATATTGCATTGCAAATGCTTGTTTTTTATTGTTTACAAAACATGCTTCTGCAGGGATTATTCAAAAGCACACATTTAATTTAAAGTAGAAGTAATGCAGGGTATGTAGTGTTTTCCCATTAGCAGTGTGTCTAATGGACTTTTATTAGACTGTTTTAAGTATAGAAAGTCTGTGTATTGCACTGTCCAGCACATCTCACAACCCTTTCTCACATTTCATTATTTCTCACACTCTTTCAGGGGCCTGGTCACTATATATACAATACTATAAATTGATTTTAAAAAAAAGCTGAGTGCTAATTTCAAATGTTTTAATAAAGAAATTCCTAAACATAGTTGAGGGTCATTCACCTACTCCTTGCTGAATATTATGATGTTTTAGGAGTAGACAATCTACCACCAGCACAGTACCTTTTAAAACCTTTTAAAACCTTTACAACTTTTAATTGCAGCAGATTAATTCGTGGCCCTACATTCTAAGGCACCTGAAACCTTATGCTTCAAGCATGCTTGCCACTGTTCCTTTCACTCTTTGCCTATCAGCATTAAGGTGGTGCCTCTCTTGTGTGGCTAGTCATAGCTGCCAGTGGAAAATATCTCACTTTGTCATTCCTGACCTTTTAATAGACATTACATTGAATTCTGGGACTTGAAATTTTGCTGTTAACGTTGTGACTATGGGTCAAAAACCCCAGCAGGAAAGTGCATTTGCGTAAAAAGACAATTAGCTGAACACCCTAGTTTGATACCTAGCCTGCTTGCTTATCAGGAAGACTGGACCTGCCCCCTTCATCCCAGGCTGAAGTGACTTCAAGGGTCAGCTGACCGACCTCCTGTTCTGAGCAACAGGGACACAACAAGCTCCAGATGCCTCCCTCTACCCGGCCAACAGACCTTCTGCCTGAACCCTGCTGGCCTCTGCTGTTCCTGATCCCCAAGCGGTGCCTCCAAGGTCCTGGACCCTTGGTGTGGCATCAGTTGAGCTCCTCTTTGAAGAAAAGGAGAAATCCTGAAGTTTTAGGCTTTTTGCAACCATGAAGGGCCCATTTGCACCAAGATCTTGCCGACCGCCAACTCGAAGCCTTGATGAACCAGATTGTTCAAGCTGCAGTGACCAGCAGCAATGACCGGCAACTCAATATCTGCACTTCACGATACAGCCTAGAAAGCGTGCTGGAACCACCAATGCAAATCTCCAGCAATGAACATCCGTGATGCCCGACAGGAACTTCAGGCTATAGCGAGTTCCATTCATGACACCAGAAAAATGATTACAATCAATACCTGATTTATTTTTATTGTACAGGCATTTAAGGAGTATCTGGAGTGTACGTTTCTTGATTATGTGGGTGTCTGTAGCTGGATTTGCAATCCAACATGTTGGCTTAATATATAAAGAAACAAGGAAACAGCTGCTCCACTCATCCCTGTTCTGAATCCTTCCTGGGCATTTTGGTCCTACTACTTAGTGATAGACGCAAACCTGAACTCACCAGCTTATCCTTGTCCAATACAAATGAAGCAGTCAAACTCCACTAATGATTGGTCTGACGCTTAGTTTACCCCTTTTGGGCATCTGCTTTTGCAAACTAGGAGCCATCCTCAAACTTACAGGGATCCAGATATCAATCGCCAAATACTACTTTCAGGGCTGGCATGCAGTCTAAAAACACATGACTGCTTCTCAAATTGGTGCCAGTTCTCGGGCAGTGGCACAGTTTTTACAGTAAAAAAAATTTTTTAACATCACATTTTACACAGCCACATCTGGCTATATTTGCTAAATGTTATTTTCTGTTCTCATTTCCACCCCCCTCCTCCAACAATATGGATGTTTTGCCTAGTCATCCTTCTACAATCTAGCAAGCCGTCACTGTTCGGTACTGAAAGTTCAGTTCTGACCTGCTTTAACAACTTACATGGCGCTCACATGACAAGGTTCCTCAAAAGAGTGATTTGGTAAAAAATGTGTAACTGACCAAACAGGGTGTGCTGCTTAAATTAGAATTTCAGGTGGCTACTAGATACTGCCAGAAAAATAGAAAGTTGTTCTAGAAAGCAAGCAACAGAGTACAGTGAATTTAACTAGGGTAAATGTTGAGGACAACAGTGACAAAAGAGTAAGTACAGTTTTGTAGCCCCTCGAGAGTATAAGTTACAGTGTGAGATGTTCTTAATCGTGTAACAATATTAAGGACCTTATCCCTATATCATTGTACATCGAACTTTCAACTCTCAGACCTCTTTAAGAGAGTAAAAATAATTGAAAAACATGTAGATGGAATGCATGCTGGTTAACGTCACGCTTACATTCCAGATAACTAATTCCGCCCAGAAATAAACTGGCAATCCTATGTAACATTCCACAGAGTGGTATTAGCAACTCCTTCGAGAATTAGTAAGCACAGACATGGAGCTAGCTTGTTAATTCAGGTGTAAAATTAAAACACAAAATCCTCTTCCCCTTATGGCGTGTGACATATTGATCTCTCATCACTTGGTTGAGCCATCACGGTATTTTGCTTAATGATTCCGCTGTGGTGGGCGCGCTACTCCAAAATCTCCTTATTTCTCTCTTTTGAAGGGCAGAGTTTCTTTAAACGTTACATTAAAAAAAAAACACGTTATTTTCCTTAATTATTTTTACTGTTTTGAGAGGTTCCAATGTACACATGCCCCCTTTGTCATTGCTCTGCTTAGTTGTTACTGTATACAGTAATGGCTATTGTAGAGCAAGCACCCTTCACATCACCAATCACAATATCCCTTGCATAGTTTGTACCACAGGATTTATATCTTTTTCTGTCACAGGGTCAGTGAAGTCTAAGTGACAATTATTCCCCGGACTCAAATGGGTAATGTAATAGACGGAGGAGATTATACAAGGTTGGAGGCCTTTCTCTTTTGAACAAGACCCCTTATGTAACTAGCAGCTATAGAGATTAGGACTATACCCCTTCCTGGAAAACTGAAAATGTATTTTCCTCCTCGACCAGGGGTGTCCAACCTTTTCTGTATCAACCGGTACTTATGTTCAGTGAAAATCATCCTGGACTGCTATTATTAGTGCTGAAATACAGCCCAGCTCAAACATGATTACATTGGTGGTCGGTCACACCATGCAAGATTACTGGTATGGGCAAATTCAGTGCATCCAGTAGATTTGCAAGCAGGAATGTAAAAACATGCCTTATCAATTTGGAATGCCTCTATATAAGTATACTTGTTAAGCAGCTGCAATGCCCCTAGCACCACGTTAATAGTATTGGCAGTTATCTCCAACTTTGCATGATTTATCATGCACATATCAGCTTTAAATATATTTTGCAAATCCATTTATCTTAAATCGTTACTTTATGAGCATATGCTTTCATCCAGGATACATGTTTTTCAATTTTAGGATACATATGTTAATTCAACCCAGCAAAAGCTCCAAATTTAGTAGGCTGGACTGCATGCAGGTGAGCTACTTGCAGGGAGCCAGTGAGCTACCAGTAGCTCACAAGCTATTTGTTGGAGAAGCCTGTCCAAGACCATCTGTTCAGTGCTCTGGATCAAGGAATAAAAAAACTTTTGTGCCTGCCAATATTTATAATTGATGTCAAGGTGAATGAATGTGTACTGGTCCATGCTCAGGCTCCACTTCACCAAAATGTCACTGTGCATCCAATAGCGAGCGCTTTTCACTAATCTGATGATGTTGTTTGTGTTTTTGCTTTGTTGAAAGTTTATCCTATCACTCTTGCTGATCTTCACAGGCTTTTCTTATGGACAAAGGTTTTTTTTTTCTTCTGACTTCCTTGCACCATTCCCATCTTTCCCACGCATGCTGTGGCTCATCAGCTCCTGGTACTGTATTGTTAAGTTCTCCTGAGCAAGCTAGTTTAGGTTGTTCGTAGTATGAGTGGGTTTTCAGAATCTTTCTGGGGTTATCTTTTATCATGGTCGCTGCATATTGAACCCCATTTGTAGGTGGGATATCTATAATTGTGCATGCACTAGGCTTTAAAGAACTTTAATCTGGGGATCCCCTGTTTAGTCCTCTGGACTTTCTGAATGCCACAAAAGACTCACATGGTTTAACAAAAGGGCTTGTTCTGGGAAATTCGGGGGATTGAAATACAGAGCCAGCTGTAAGTTGCTTATGTGTCTAAAAATACATTGACTCATTCTCAAGGGCTTGTGTGACATGCGTTCTGTGGTTTGCTTGAGTGAGCCTCACCAGTGTAGCTAGAGGTTTGTTTAATCTCAGTGTACAGTAGCCTGCTTTGATGTGAACGTTAGGCCGTGCACCATGGGTTGTCTTGAGATGTTTCTATGGTCTCCGTTGATTGTAGCATGCCTTAACTTTCCTTCCCATGTCTTTAGGATATTGAAATCTGTGCTAAACTGTGCTCAGTATCTTTTGTACAACCCAGACAGCATCTAGACCATTCAAAGAGTCTAATCTCTGTCACTGTATCTAAATATGGAGTCTAGGCTAATGTTGACCACTTAAGCCTCTAGAATCAATGACAGTGTTTCTAGAAGTGCGAAGAGAGTTGCCCAGGCACTTTTACCAGCTATTCATGTGGATTGTCCCAAAACAGTTAACTGTGATAGGCAACATGTTCTTGTCTCAAGTTGCATAATGCCCATTGTAGGAGTGTGTCAGAATCCATTCTTTTGACTACAGTCGATGGGGTGGAATAGATCATGGATATCTAGGTGACTCTATCAGGGGTATCACTGGTGATTTGAGATGTACTGATAGATGCATTAGAGATACCAGAAGAGCTGTAACCACTGTATAATGCTCTGACGTATCTCTGCGGTATAGAACTCTAATCAGAAACCCTTCCCATTTATAGGAATTTGATTAAGCACAAGCTAACATCAGAGACTTGGAGTTCAGTGTACCTTTACCCATGTTATGATAATCATGTTAATTTCGATCTGAGTTCTCTGCATATTTCTGATATATTTTATCTGCTCCTCTCTAGCTGTGCAGACCTTAGGCTTCCTCTGGGCTTACATGTTTCAGCTATGGTGACTTCATCAGAGTGCTGTCCCAGACATCCTTATCTACTTAGCTATGATTACCAGTTCCGAGTTTCTTTTGCCTCTCATACACTGCATTTCATCTGCATTATTCTCTTATTCCATTCAGTAAATGGTTCATAATGAGGGTAATAAAGGGGTACCTTTATGGCATCAGATATATATATATATATATATATATATTATCACCCTCATTATGGACCATTTACTGAAAGTAATTAGATTGTTTTCTTTCCACCGTCGGGTTCGGACTTCTTTCCTCTCGCTCCAAGATTTCGATTGGGAAAACTTTGAAAAACACTCTTTTCGTTGGTATTGTATCAATCGAGTTTATATCTTCCATCGACACAGTGGTACCTATGGGAAAAAAAAACTTTACTCACCCCTCGGGCGCACGTGCCCAACTCGGGCCTATTTGGGGAGACTGCGTGGAAGCCTCATGGATCGGACCCCATTCGGGTTCTGTCCTCTGTGCCACGCAAAATACCCGTATACTGACCAGCATCTCGTTTGCAATCTTTGCCTTTCCCCGGATCATTGGGAAGAAAATTGCAAGGCCTGTCGATCCTTCTGATCGAAGGACTCTTCGAGACAGGAGGGCACGACGACTCGAAATGGCATTGAGAAGCAGCGAACATCTCGACGTGGAGGAGGAAGAAATGATGCAAACAGCGGTCTCAGTTCAAGATTCCGAATCCGAACAGGAATCAGAAGAAGACAGACCAGTCACAGCAGGGCAGCAAGTGAGTACGCCTGCCCCGGTACAATCACAAAAGCAGAAACATAAGGCCTTGGGTACGCCGGAAGGCCATGGCTAGGCCTGAAAAAAGACTACCGGTGACCAACTTACCAGTTCGGCACCGAAATTTCCACTCCTCCGAAAACATCAGAGGCAACAAAGAGCTCCGTGTCCGACTCCACCAAACCTCATTTTTTAGAGTCAAAAATTAGAAAATCACTTTCGGAGCGAGAGCATCGACAGCATCATCTTTTTCGATCCTGAAAAAGCCTGCTTTGGAGCCGAAAAGGCCAGCATACACAGAGGAGCATGGGCTTTCAAAAAGTCTTAAAGAAAGCCACAAAACCTCTGAAGAGGAGTATCAAGTACAACCAATACTTGAAGTTATGGATAAAAGGCAGTCCAGGATCCACATCCATAAAGAAACAGTCAGAATTCAGACAGCACCTCCTCTGAAATCAAAAAGAAATCTAGCCTTTCAGGAGGATTTGGACACTATGCAGCCGCCAGCAAAAATGCCAAAGCAGAAGGAGAAACTACCACCTCCTCAATCTTCTCCTCCTCACTGTCCACACCTACCTACCTCCCCTCCTACTAGTCCTACACCAGTGCAGTCACCCACTCACTCTTTTGACTCACAACAGGACAATGTAGATCCATGGACCTTTATGATCCAGATCCCATTCCTAGTAATGACCCAGACAGCTATCCTTCTAAACCTTCACCACCTGAGGGTAGCACAGTCTACAATCAAGTTACAGCTAGGGCTGCAGCATACCATGGGGTCACCATGCATACATAACCCCAAGAAGAGGATTTATTGTTTAACACCCTATCCTCAACACACACTAAATATCAATGCCTTCCCATGCTCCCGGGCATGTTAAAACACGCAGATCAGATATTTAGTGAACCTGTTAAGGCATGTATAATAACACCCAGGATAGAGAAAAAAATATAAACCTCCACCCTCTGATCCTGATTACATTACCCATCAGGTACCTCCAGATTCTGTGGTCATTAGCGCTGCCAGAAAAAGAGCAAAATGTCAGTCATCAGGAGATGTGCCCCCACCTGATAAGGAGAGCAGGAAATTCGATGCTGGAGGGAAATGAGTGGCATCCCAAGCAGCAAATCAGTGGAGGATAGCCAACTCACAAGCACTGTTAGCTCGCTAATAATCAAATTCTATCTGCCCTAGATGCAGCAAACACGGCTGCTAGAAGTGTCAATACTGCAGTCACTATATGCAGGCATGCATGGCTCCGATCCTCTGGTTTGAAACCAGAAATACAGCAGGCTGTGTTAAACATGCCATTTGACAAAAAGCATCTTTTTGGGCCAGAAGTTGACACAGCCATAGAAAAATTAAGAAAGGATTAAAATACGGCAAAAGCAATGGGCGCACTATACTCCACACCATACTGGGGATCCTTTCAGAAACCTTAGTTTCGAGGTGGGTTCAGACACCAGACGCATCCACATCACATGCAAAACCAACCCACCAACCACAATACCAACGAGGTGGTTTTAGGGGAACGTACCCCAGAAATAGAGGGAAATTTCAAACCTCTAAGCAACCTCCACAGCACTCTAAACAGTGACTTCTCTCAATCCCTTCCACTCCACACCTCTCCTGTTGAGGGAAGACTACAACAGTTCCACATAAATTGGCAAAACATTACCACAGACAATTGGATACGATCAATTATCCACAATGACTATTGCCTAGAATTGATACACATTCCTCCAAATATACCACCAATGTCACAGAAACTATCCATAGAACACATCAGTCTGTTACAAGAAGAAGTCCAATCTCTACTACTCAAACAAGCAATAGAATTGGTACCACAATCTCAAATAGGGAAAGGAGTTTACTCACTATATTTCCTAATTCCCAAAAAGGATGGCACCCTCAGGCCAATATTAGATCTCAGGAACCTCAATCTTTACATCCTGTCAGAACATTTTTACATGGTAACTCTACAGGATGTTATCCCAGTACTCCAAAAACACTATTTCATGACAGCACTAGACCTCAAAGATGCGTATTTCCATATACCCTTCCATCCTGCACACAGAAAAATATCTCAGGTTTGTCATTCAAGGAAAGCACTATCAGTTCAAAGTGTTGCCCTTTGGGATAACAACAGCCCCAAGGGTATTCACAAAGTGCCTAGCGGTAGTCGCAGCCGACCGAAGAAGACAACATATACATGTCTTTCCACATCTAGACGATTGGCTAATGAAATCAGTCAGTCATACGCAATGCCAAAATCATACGCATTACGTAATATAAACCTTACACACACTAGGGTTCTCAATAAACTACCAAAAATCACATCTTTAACCGACACAAATACAACAGTATTTGGGTGCAATACTAAATACTCAGCTAGCACTAGCATGTCCAAATACACAAAGGATACAAGCGTTCCAAAATGTAATCACATAAATACAAACAAATCAACAATACACTGTCAGATTTGTCAGGAAAATTTAAGGAATGATGGCATCATGTATTGCAATTGTTCTACACGCAGGACTAAACATGCGGCCCTTTCAACAGTGCCTTGTACAACAATGGCCACAGGCACACGGTCAACTTCAAGATCTAGTGTTGATAGACCGCCAAACATGCATGTCCCTTCAGTGGTGGAATTCCACAAATCTAAGCAAAGGGCGGCCATTTCAAGACCAAGTGCCTCAGACCATAATTACAACAGATGCATCAATGATTGGCTCACCTAAACAATCACAACATTCAAGGGCAATGGGATGCCAAACACAGACAGCTACATATAAATCACTTGGAGTTGTTAGGTGTCTTTCTAGCACTCAAAGCCTTTCAACCTCTTCTCACACAGAAGAATGTCCTTATCAAAACAGACAACATGACAACCATGTATTACCTAAACAAACAGGGAGGGACACATTCATCCCAACTCTCCCTTCTAGCCCAGGAAATTTGGAAATGGGCAATCCACAACCAAATTCACCTGTTAGCACAATACATTCCAGGGATAGACAATCAATTAGCAGATATCCTCAGCAGAAATCACCAACAAACACACAAATGGGATATTCTTCCTCAAGTACTTCAAAAATACTTTCAACAATGGGGAACGCCAAGCATAGATCTGTTCGCCACAAGCGAAACATAAAATGCCAAACCTTTGCATCCAGACACCCACATCCCCTATCCAAGGGCAATGCTCCATGGATCAGTTAGTCAGGGAGATTTGCTTAAGCTTTTCCCCCTCTCCCACTCCTTCCGTTTCTAGTCAACAAGTTGCGACAAACTTCACTCAACATGATACTCATAGTACCAACATGGGCACGTCAACAGTGGTACACAACATTATTAGACCTGTCAGTAGTGCCACACTCCAAACTCCCAACCAGACCAGATCTGTTGACACAAAACAAAGGCCAAATCAGGCACCCAAATCACTCAATCTAGCAATTTCGCTCCTGAAGTCATAGAGTTTGGGTATTTACAACTCCCATCAGAATCTATGGAAGTTATTAAACAAGCAAGAAAACCCACCACCAGACAGTGCTATGCAAACGAATGGAAAAGATGTGTATATTACTGTCAATCTAAACATATTGACCCTCTTACAGCATCAATACAAGACATTGAATGCTACTTACTTCATTTGCAAAAATCACATTTAGCATTCTCTTCAATAAAAATTCATCTTACTGCAATTTCAGCATATTTACAAAATATACAGCACAGCTCGTTATTTAGAGTTCCTGTCATTAAAACTTTCATGGAAGGTTTGAAACGTATCATTCCACCCAGAACACCACCAGTCCCTTCTTGGAATTTAAATATAGTGCTTACGCGGCTTATGGGACCACCATTTTGAGCCCATGCACTCTTGCCAAGTGCAATTCTTAACATGGAAAGCTGCCTTCCTAGTAGCAATTACTACTTTAAGAAGAGTAAGTGAAATCCAAGCCTTTACTATTGAAGAACCGTTCTTCCAAGTACACAAGCATAAAGTGGTACTAAGAACAAACCCAAACTTTCTTCCAAAGGTTATATCACCATTTCATATAAATCAAAAAGTAGAACTGCCAGTCTTCTTCCCACAACCAGATTCTGTGGCAGAAAGAGCTTTACATACATTAGACATAAAAAGAGTTTTAATGTACCATATAGACAGAACTAAGCCATTTAGAAAGACTAAACAACTTATTGTAGCCTTCCAAAAACGTCATACAGGCAATCCCATATCAAAACAAGGCTTAGCAAGATGGATTGTAAGATGCATCCAAACATGCTACATTAAAGCCAAAAGACAACTCTTAGTTACTCCTAAAGCACATTCAACAAGGAAAAAAGGTACTACAATGGCTTTCTTAGGGAATATACCAATGGCTGAAATATGTAAAGCAGCCACTTGGTCAACACCACATACATTCACTAAACACTACTGTGTAGACGTTTTATCACAACAACAAGCCACAGTAGGCCAAACAGTACTCAAAACATTATTTCAAACAACTTCAACTCCTACAGGCTAACCACTGCTATTTTTATGGGAGGACAAACTGCTTTGTAGTCTATGCTCAGCATGTGTATCTGCAGCTACACATGCCGTTGAACGGAAAATGTCACTTACCCAGTGTACATCTGTTCATGCCATGTTCCACTGCAGAGTCACATGCACCCTCCCACCTCCCCAGGACCCTGTAGCCGTTTAAGTTACAAACGTTTGTACATATGTATATATATCTGCATTAGCATGGACATCTCATCCTTTATCTATATACTCTATCACTCCTTCCTTACCCTCTGCGGGAAAACAATCTAACAATGGAGTCGATGCCCATGCGCAATGGAACTGAAGAGGAGGAGGCACTCGATCTCGTGACTCGAAAACACTTCTTTGAAGAAAAACAACTTGTAACAGCCCGAGCTCAACACTAGATGGCAGGAATAATGCACAGCATGTGAATCTGCAGCAGAACATGCCACGAACAGATATACCCTGGGTAAGTGACATTTTCAAGATATATACATAAGGCTTCCGCGGTTGCTCCTGTATTACTTACATTTCACTGCAAGTATCCTAGTGTCAGACTTGGACTCAACCTCCAGTCACAATTTAAACGTATTCCAGTTAACCCTCTACTGATGTCAGATTCTCCCCTAGCAGTTCCTGTTTATGGTTCGTCTGAGCTTGTGAGCCACATGTCACGCCAAAATCGGACCCATCTAGTCATCCTAGTCTGTATGCAGGCAAAAATGAAGAATAAAAGGAAGGAAATCCACTCCCAGCAATTGGTCCTCCATACCCTGCTTGAAGATGCCCTCTTGTATTAGGGTCTAATGTTCAAGGAACAATCAGCAGCTGAGAAAAGGGGTCAGAGCCCTGGTCATTGTCACCTGGCCTAGAATGTCACTGGTCGCATAGGGAAAGCATGATGTAAATGATTCTTTTGCTTACACGTGCCAGTCCATCTGCGGAGTCTCCCTTTTTTCTGCTATCCAACCCAGAGCATGACATTTTTTAAACTATTCCTCAGCAAGTGCTAGCCCATTGCAAATCCTTTGCATCATAAAAGATCATGTCCTAGGTGCTTTGCGAGTTCATGTGTCAGTTATTGCCTAGTAGTGATGTCTTATCATATGTGACTTTGGCACCAAGACCATCAGTTAGATGTCAAATAGTCTGAAATTTCTTGCTGTTTACCCTGGGTCTGTCTTGGACCAGCAACCTCTAAGGGGAAATTATTGCAAACTCACAGCAAAATTTAAAGGTGTACCTTCTCCCCTTAATTGCTTGCTTCCTGAAAGTGAGAATGTTAGCATCTTTTCTAAAACAAGACTGGCTTAACAACATTGTTGTCTTTGTTTTTGAAGGGTGTAGCCAAAACAAGTTACTACATCCCAGTTTGGGAGCCCACCATGCTTAGACTGAAGTGTTCTTAAAAAGCCCATTATTTTTATATGCACGTTTCAGCCGGAATGAGAATTTAGTTATAAAAACCATTTCAGTGAAACATCTGATTTTACAATGGGTAGAGTTCACCTCAGCAGAAATGCCTGAAGTGCAATAACTCTAGTGCAGCCTTTTCTTCTTTACTGCTTTGCGAAGCAGTTTGGGAAAGAAGCCTGGAATGAAAGCTGAAAGAATATTATGCAGGTAAAAGTATAACAGCAGATGTTGCTTGTCGAATATCTATTCAAAGGTGTACCTTCTCCCCTTAATTGCTTGCTTCCTGAAAGTGAGAATGTTAGCATCTTTTCTAAAACAAGACTGGCTTAACAACATTGTTGTCTTTGTTTTTGAAGGGTGTAGCCAAAACAAGTTACTACATCCCAGTTTGGGAGCCCACCATGCTTAGACTGAAGTGTTCTGAAAAAGCCCATTATTTTTATATGCACATTTCAGGCGGAATGAGAATTTAGTTATAAAAACCATTTCAGTGAAACATCTGATTTTACAATGGGTAGAGTTCACCTCGGCAGAAATGCCTGAAGTGCAAGAACTCTAGTGCAGCCTTTTCTTCTTTACTGCTTTGCGAAGCAGTTTGGGAAAGAAGCCTGGAATGAAAGCTGAAAGAATATTATGCAGGTAAAAGTATAGCAGCAGATGTTGCTTGTCAAATATCTATTCATCCATTTTCACTAAATATGTATTTATATTGATGGTCTGTATAGTACTTCTGTAACGCATACGATTTTGAGTGTTTCCATACACTGGAGAGATGGAAAGGGAGGGAAATAGGAGAAGAGTGAATGGCAGAGCACAGGTAGAGATGGACAGCAAAAAGTATATAGTAGAGTTTCAAATCACAGCCAGAATTTGTGTTAGACGGGAAAGTGAACCAAGTTCGGAATTAAAAAGGAGAAAGTGAATTTGGAAATCTGGTAGTGAAGACGCCCCCCATTTTCCTTGGTCATCAAGGATGGCAGAATGATGATCCACCATCCCAAGGTGGAAGGGGCACATGTCTGCAACTGTATTTGTATTTCTAAAACACAACTAACCCCCCTGAAGGGTATTCAGTGCAGAGGGGGCTAAAGTAAAGAGAAAGCCTCAGTGGCTACCCAGAAAGTATTAACATCAGTATTGCAGAGTGGTATGGACACATTTCCAGTGCTTTTCTTAAACCTAAAAGCAAAGACTTGCCTCTTTAACTGTAAAAGGAGGTCATTGTAGAGCCTAGCATTAGCAATGGAAAATTCTCAGCTGCCGAGTGTAGATCGATTGAATTTGGCAACATTCAACTAAAAGACAGAAGCAGATCTAATCAGATTGGGATTATAGAGGACAAATCGTATAGAATGAAGGCTAGGACCGTGGATCATGCAGAGATTTAGGGACCACACAGAGATTTAAATGTCATCCCCTGAGACACATGCAACCAACGTAGCTTGGCCAAAGTGGCTGAGACTAAATCAGACTTACTCAAGTTTAGAGTCATTTTAGCCACAGGCTTTAGGGCCAGCTGTAAAGTATTTACGCATTAGACAGGAAGATCAAACTACAGGGCATTGCAGTAGTCAGGTATGACACAGATGAAGGCATTCATAATCTGCACTCTTTGCTATAAAGAAAAGAATGCTTTTCAAGACACAAAGATTTTTGAAACAAGACTTTGCTACTCCATTGAGTTGAGTATCCATAGATATAGCTCAATCAAATTTAACACCCAAGTTCCTAACAATATGAGCCGGTGGGGGCTTTTGCTCCATGATATATGAACGAAATGTCAGATTTTAGATAGTTAACAGGTGCTACAGTGCTCTTTTCCCACAAGTCAATTTAAGCTGGTTGGGAGGATTCCTCTCGTGGATCTGCTCCATGCTCTTGCAGAAAGCAGAGTTGGTGAAGCTGGGGTCTCCTTCAACCAGTAGGAGGATTGTGGTCTCATCGGTGCCAATAAACAAAAAAATACTTAACCAGGTAAGGTAGAGGGGCCATATAAAGATTGAAAAAGACAGGGGAAAGTACTGATCCCTGGGTCACTCCACAAGTTACATTTTGAGTACAGATTGAAAGGGGCCCCCCTTTACCTGAATAGAGTGTGATGTTAAGACATTTTGTAACCAAAGCAACATGGGACCACTGATGCTTAATAAAGCCAAGTGTTGGAGTAAGATTTAGTGGCCAGTGGTGTCAAAAGTGGTTGAAAAGCCTAAAAGAACCAGAGTAACACAAATATAATTATTCATGCAGAACCACAGATCATCAAGGACTGCAGAGGTCCACTCCTTCTGGATTGCACTCTGTGTGCAAGCTTGCATGCATTGGAGGAAGTAAACTGTGGAGTTCCACATTTTGCAAAATAAGGGTGTTGGGAAATAAGCCTATAATAACTTTTGCAATCTGGGTCTACTGTTGGCTTCTTTGGAAAGGGTAAACATGAGCTTTTTTTTTTTTGAAGAGCATCGAAGTTAATACTGATAAGCAGTGATGAATTAATAATGGAAGAATGGTGACTTGTGGGAGAAGAATATGAGGTTATGCAGTTTAACCAGGAAAGAAGTTAGCATCCAAGTCATGAAACTTTACTGCTTAACTGGGCTATTCAGTTTTTGGTACTGAGTACCGTAAATTTGTTGTAGCAGAATATTGGGGGGGGTTGGGGGGGGTCAGAGGGGGGGGGGGGGGGGTTGTCCTGGAACGTTAAGTGAGGGTGGCTGCCGGATGGGTTAGAGAGTGTATCCTTGATGGAGATATTCTTATTGATTAAGAAATCTGAAGATGTTGCATTTATTAATTGTACATATTTCAGAAGATAACTCATATCTAGTATCACTTATTAAACGAGGTAGAAAATACATTGGAAACATTTTCTGCTGGTAGAAACTTTTTGAGAGTAGTGATCCTGTTTAGCCACACCAATGTTTTTTTTTCTTTTTACATGTTATTGTAGGCAGATCAGTTGTTTTTACAGTAAGGGGATAGATGGCACGCGAAGTGTGCTCAAATTTCGAAGATTGCTTTTCATCTTTGCCAAATCTTTGGTGAGCCAGGCATTTTCTTTCTCGGCTGACTGAAGATGTTTAATCTGTAAAGAACTCGGATAGTCTGTCGCTAACATAGGGAGACCATTGTAGTTGGTCAACTATATATTTTGGACCAAGACCTCAATATCTAAATTTTTCCCTTTTTCTGACAAAAATGGCTTGACTTTCTCAAAGTGGGACCAATAAATAATACCAGGTAAGAACCATTCAAATGATAAAATGTTACGATCCAACCAACAGACCGAGAAGGGGGGAGACTCAGAGTAGAGGGGACCATCACTAAGTAATCAAGCATATGACTGCCAGTGTACTTGTGACAAGACTCAGGAATTGAAAAATCAACTAAAGAAAGGGTTTCTCTAAATTTATATTTCTGGCAAGGTCATGCAAAACATCGAAAACAATATTAAAATAACCAAGTAAAATATTCTTGATTTTATCTGTATGAAACATTATAAACAGTGAGGTTAATCTGGAAAGTAAGTGATTAAAAATGTAGCACAGGAGTATAGCAACTAGTTGAAAATATTACTTGACTGCGTAATGATTTCAGGTTGGATGGATCTCTTCAAACCTTTTAGAGCATTTAATGATTCCTTAATAATAATCACCACAGCAGGTCCACATTTATCATTTTAACAGGCCAAAAAGATATTGCTTGCTGGGGCTAAGTCTTTAACCATTGAACAGCTGCTATTGGTTAGCCATGTTTCTGTAAGACCAAGATGATCAAACTTCTTTTAAATAATTGAGTTGTGGGTATTTTTAAACTTTTTAAGTGGGGGAGCATACATTTAAAAGAGCCCCTCAAAGAAAGTTATCGAAATAATTGGGGGAAGGGGCTGTAGGATCTCATAAGCAGACCCAAGTGTTTTCAGAGTGAAGATTTGTGGTTTGAGTACTCGAGTCAAGAGCTTCACTTCAGTAATTCTGTTTTGCCTAAGTACAGGCAGAGGTACGCAGGAAAGGAGGTCTATAGTTGCAAGTTCACTGTAAGAGTGCCTGACTATCGGATTAACTGGTAGTACCTCTTGAAACCAGCAGCATAACCTTCCAACGTGCAGCGGACATGTGTTTTGAATCAATAATAGGGGCTTGGAAATGAATTAGGCCAAACAACTAGAGCGCAAAATCACAAAAAAGCAACTTCCCCACAAAACAAGCATGGGAAAAAGCACACCACAAACAAGAAAGGTGCAAATATGTATAAATTCACTTGCATAAAAACATCAAGTTGACAGACAAATGTAAAAATTCTGCTGTACGTTTAAGATAGAATTTTCCCAAATGTTAAAGGCTCAGGTCCTCATTCTGAGTTTGGCGGGCAGCAGAGGCCGCCTGCCAAACTCAATCTGCCACCTGACCGCTGGTGCCATCAGGACACTGCCGGTCGTATTCTGACTTCACTGCAAGGCTGGTGGGCGGAAACAGCCTTTCTGCCTGCTGGCCCTGTGGAGAATAGGGCCTTAACATTGACGCCGGCTCGGAAACAAGCCAGCGCCAATGTGACGATGCAGCGGGTGCAGCAGCAACCGTCGCGCATTTCACTGCCCGTAATTCGGGCAGTGAAATGAGCAATTGGGCCCACAGGGGACCCCTGGCATCACCATTCCGACAGCTTTTCCACGATGGTGTGAACCGCCATGGAAAGGCTGGCGGAATGGAAATCTTAATCAGGCGGATTACAACCGCTGGAACCGCCAGGCTGGAGTCCGTCTCTGGCGTGATGGTGTCGGCGGTATTCCCGCGGTGTTTCGGCTGTGGTCAGAATGTGGCGCGTCAGATCGCCACTACCGCGGTCTCAAGACTGCCAGACTCAGAACGAGCACCACAATGCTCCATTTCAAATTGGGACATGAGTTCTCCTACGATTTGGAGAAGGTTGAATGGAGGTGTGGTGAAGGAGGAGCTACACAGACATAGTGATGAGGGCTCTGAATTACGTTGCCTTGGAGACCTACTACCAAGATTAAATTAATTACCTAAGTTATGTGGTGTGGTTACCTGTGTGACTTTCTTCCTTTTTTATCATTCATGCCAGAACGAATGCCATTCAGTTGAAACCTAATCCTCCCAGTGCAAAAATCTTATTTGTTTTAAATTCAGACTCCCTTTTGATGGGTCACCCATCTCTTGCTTGGTGAACATTGACATCCACTAATTGGAATTTGCCCCAAGCTGGAAGACAGGGGACTAGATCTCTTTTTTTTTCATTTTGTACTGGTACATTGTTTCCAGGTCTACCTTATAGTTAGAGCTTACCATTTTCAGCTTACGGCACCATGCAATCATATTTTCATATTTTCGAATTTCAGCAGAAGGTGCATTAGGGAAATAACCTGCATTTGGATCATCTCTTAATCAGTTTTATAGAACATCAGGATTTTTCAAATACTAGGCTTGCCCACTTCTCAAAATAAAAAGGCTACCTCGTATTTTATCACATTTGGCTATGTTTCACTGGACAACAAGAACAACAATGTGTGCATTGAACTAGTCGTCTGTTTCTGAGCAGCTACCAACTTAGCTCATCTGCTGCGTGGAAAATAATTTAACAATGGGAGTCGGTGTCCAAGTGTGTTAACTTCTAGAAGGAGGAGTCACTGAGCCCAACGCTGCATGGTAGGAATATACAGAGCCTGTGAATCTACTGCACTGGTGTAATGAACAGATACTTACAGGGTGAGTGATCTTTCATCCGCCGTTCAATGAGCATTTACACTGCACTGCTGTCCCATCTGCTTTATTTTCATTCATTGTCCATTACTTAACTTTTTTGCATCAATACATTTTTGCTACAACTTTCATCTGAGTTCATTGCCATTAGTGTAGCGTCTTCTACTGTTACTATGGCACCTAAATGCTTTCTTATATTTGGCATCTTTTTCTTACAATTTTGGGATTTCATTTGACCGTGTTTAATTGTGTCTGGTTTGTAGAGATATGTTCAATAACTAGTTTAATAATGTTTTCAGTTGCTTAAAGTGAAAGTAAAATTAATTTGAGCAGATAAATATTTTTGCAGCGTGTTATATGTTTTGACGGTAATGCTGATGGACTTATTAATAGAGCTGGGTAGTCGGGTGCCCGTTGCCTGGCCCGTGTAGATTTTTTTTTTTTATAGACAGACATAACCTGACAAGTATATTGCCCTAGTGCAATATACACATGAGGCTTCGAGCTGTTTCAGCTAACTTTATCTAATGTTGTCCTAAGATGCTTTTTTTTGCGGTCCTTGGGGAGTTTTGTTGAGCTGGAAATGTTTGCTAACCTTATGGCTTGCTTCTGTGTTGTGCACATGCTGCTTTGGGATCTGATTGGTTTGTGGAGTTTGAGTAAGGCAAATCATAGGAGTAATTGCATAGGTGCTGAATAATGAATAATGTTAGGCGAAAAGTGCTTATAAGAGACAACTGGCAGCAGGTTATAACACATTTTAATTGTGCTTGGTGCCTTAAAATTGACTTAGTGGTTGTGTGGTGTCTTGGGTTTGATTGATATTTGTAGGTTATCAATAGCAGACTACAAAGCAAATGTCTGTTACTTTACTTACTTGACAGAGCTGTTTGCATTAAAAAAGCAAAGCTAACCTAAGACAATACTTTTATGACAAGGTTTTAAAGTCATAATGTTAGTAGATATTACAAAGCAATGAGGGCTTAAAAAAACAACCCTTAACAAACTTGGTATGGGAGATTGAACAATAGTCTTTTTTTAGGACAAGCGCTTTCCAACCTGTTGTTATCTATCTGTGGGTTTTTAACCACGCCCACCTCACGCCCATCACTCTCGCTCATTTGTGGGCTTGTCTTTCAAAAATCCCTTGTTTTAGTCGTAAATGCTTTGTTTGTTTCGCCTTGGGGCGGTTTTGTTATGCCTTTCAGACTAACCCTGTTGAAGGGATAATTGCACGATTGACCATATAATTCTGCGTGGGCAAACAGTTTTTCTTTTTTCTCTCCCCTTCACGCTCATGGCAGTCATGGTGCTCTGAAGTTTCATACAGCGCTAACTCGATTGGCAGTATTGAAGTGCTATGAACTTTACTCGGGGTGGCTTTAATGATTTACTTTTTACTTTTGTTTTTTAAGGAGTTATAGTAGCCTTACCGGAAAAATGCAATGCCTGTTAATAACTATGAGTGTGAAGCATTTGTTCTGTGTGACTGATAACATCATGGAAACATTTTGTTGTGACCCGTAGTGGCTCTTGACACCTAGGAATTTGGCTCCCTATCATTCTTTACTCTAGTTTACTTTTTGTCGTCATCACTTGGTTGCTTTGTAGGGATTACGGTTTGTATTCTTTTTTTCCGTGCTTTTATTTTTTAAAATTTTTTGCTCTTTTGGATTGTCATGTTGTGTGAGTTGCTTTACAGAGGGCATAACGGCTTCTGGTTGGGGTCACTTGGCAGTGTGGTGGGAGAGTCACAGATTTGTATAGCCCTAGACGTATGCATTTGGTGACCTGGACAGGAGTTTGGGAGAGGCTTGGGACAAATGTGCAGGACATTGTCATGAGTCACTGGGGAATCCCAGTGAATGGTGCGCTTTCCAAAATGAAATAATTTGAAGCAGGGATTTACTTTGTTTGACATCGATAACTAGGACGAATTAGCTGAAAACAGCATTCATTTTCTTGCCACGTAAATAGATCCACCCTACCCACTAATTTGGTCTTTTCCTCCCACATAATTCCAGTGGCTCTGCATATAACTAAAGCACTTTCATTTACCTTCGTCCTCTCTCTTCAGCAAAAAATGAAATTGTTGCCATTTAGCATCCCAATTTAAAACGGCTGTGCTTATTTTAATACAATACCACTTTTAACACCCCACCATCGGAGTTGCTGGCTGGCTTACACAATCCCCAAAACAAAAGACACAAAAGAGCCACAGAGGAGTAACGAGAAATTAACTAGAAGGGTCACCCAAACATATCAAGAGTGTTTAAACAGTCATAGTGTAATAAGGATTTTAAGTTGGCCTGAATCATGGTCATAATTGCTATAAGGAGAGATTAGTAAAACAAATACAGTTATCATATTAACCCAATAAAAACCTTTTTTCAAAAATTAACTTTTGGCATTAGGCTGTAATTACAAATTAAGCACGGCAAGCTAAAGGGGTTAAAAGTGGCTGTACATATATTGAAAATGCCCGAGATGGTTTTAAAATAATGGTGCCTCGGTATTAACATAGAAATGTAACAGCTGCCCATTGGAAAGGAAAGCTTTAGGCACCTGCATGTGACTATTTACAAATTAAGCACTGTGCGAGCTAAAGGGATTAAAAGTGGCTGTACATATTTTAAAAATTCCCGAGATGGCTTTAGAATAATTGTGCCTCAGTATTTATATTGAATTGCAACAAGCATGCGTTGCCAAGGAAAGTTTGAGGCACTTGCACGTGATTATTTAAGCACTGCAGCCACCCCACGTAAACTTACCCCACGCCCCCTTCCCGCTGCAGTCTTGAGGCATTCCCGAAAGTTGTTGCCAGGTAACCTTCCCTATGTACTGGCTCTGGCAGTGCCACAGACTCCATCCATCTCACTAGTAAGCTTCGCACCCCATCAAAGCCTGAGCAAGCTCAGATTGCCCTATTCTCTATGCTGAACCACTGGCACTGTGCACAGGCATTGATAAGCAAAACCAATAGTACGTGTGTAGTAGTGCTTCCTTTGCCAATTTTGTCTGTAAAGTGGTGTTAATAAAGGAAAAAGATCAAAGTATTGGATGAAAAGTGAGCACATATCTTAGGGTATCTCAAAACGATGTTGAATTCAATGTTTTCTGTTTTTGTAAATGGCATGGTTTCGTTTTTCAAATAATTCTCTCAGTACACTTAAATGAGGAATTAGAAAGAATAAGGTAGTATCAGAATGTAAAGGTAAACACTTGTCCGTGCCTAATTTACATTCCATAATATTCATCCATTTAGTCTTCTGCACTTGCCCAGGAGCAGATTTATGGACCTCCAGAGGTTTCATGCTAAGTTCAGCTGCTGCCTCTGATCCCAACTGAGTGAATACAACAGATAGTCCTTCCAACAACACCATAAAAGCATTTTTTGTGCCAAAGCTTGTGCTTTTGAGTGGTATGTGGAATACAGGAGATAGAGGAAAACTAACTTTTTTTAAATTCTGCTCTTTAGACATACCCCAGCAAAAATATCCCAGCTGATCTGTTTTTGAAGATGAGCTGGGAGGGGTAGAATGCAGCGCAGTGGGGGAGGCTTTTGAGGGGGTATGCAGCACACAAAAGAGTGTCAGAAAACGAGGGTACTGGAGGGATCTAAATCAGCCAATCACAAGAATCATAAAGAGGTGCTTGTCTAGGGGAGAAAGGCAAGCCATAGAATAAGAAGCAAACAAATAAGTGGCAGTGAATCTAACCAGTGGTAAGGAACAGGTGGTTGTAAACCCATTGTAAGTGCACAATAAGTCTTTCACAACTAGACTACTTGTGCTGTCTGGTAGGTGAGACCTAAAGAGCAATCTAGACACCAAATGGTACCCTCTGAAGTACTCTTTCCAACTTCATTCTGATGATGGGGGGTGGAGTAGGAGAAAAAGGCTATTAGGACATGGGAAACAAACGTTGGGATACTGCCCCTTGCTTTTCCACAGGATTCCCTGTGCACAAATGTGCTGCCCAGGCCCTCTCTTCTCCCAGTGGATCCTATTCAGTTTCTATCAGAGTAGCTTGTCCCTCGTGTCTGTCTTTTCATACTCCTAGGATGTTGTGTAAGAGGACCTTTCAGAAAATATTGTTCCAGAATTTGTTCGAAAAGCACCACTGTGCGGTGCTTGACCTCAAACTTGCAACATCTCCAACATAGCTCTCACATATCTCACGCCCCTACTTCCACACCTCTACCTCCACTCTCAATAAAAACATCTCAAGGTACTGGCTAGCTACCTTTCCACTGCAGTCAGAGGGGCACGAGACAGAAGGCAGAGTGAGAAAATGAAGAGATAAGATGAACGCTTGCCTCACTTTCGGCTCAAGAAAGGACCTCCTGTCAGCCTCAGCCAGGCATTTGCCCTAAGTCATTGTGAAGCCTTCTATAGCTCACTCACCTATAGGGGCCCAGGAACTTCATTGACTGAAGCTAAAGTGGTTATAGCATACAAGAACTTTATAATTTTGCTGTGGTCGCTTGAGTGCTGACTGAGAAAAAAGCATACAGAAAGGCAATGCAAGCCTCATGTTATAGTCAGAGGCCCTTGCATTAGGATCACAAGAAATAACACTGGTTACGTGCAACGCACATTGCCGACTCTTTCTCAAGAAGAGAGAGCAGATAATGGAGGTTGCTGAATGCCCCATGGTGTTCGTCCTCGGCTGCCAAGTCTGCAAAGACTTCTGACATGAGCCTGTTATGTTTAAGGTCTGTCCATGTAGTTAGAGAATGGTGGAGTCCGAGATATTCGCCTTAATTGAAGAGGGCGTTTCTGGTAATCTTCTAGGACAGCCTTTTAGTGGGTTGAAGTTAAATAATGAGAGTCCCTTACTCTGGCGGTAGAACTTTGAAACCACTCATATTAAAGACTGAACCTCTACTTCAGAGAAGTCACTGTCTGAATTTTGATCTTGATCCTTTTCTTCATATTTTCTAATGTATTCTGTTTGGCTAAGACTTGCCATTTTTTCCGGACTTGGTATGTACCTTTAAATTATGTATTTATTGTCTGTATTGTTTAGTTATGTTGCTAGACCACCCTTGCTGCTCTGGTCAATCCCAAGCACTCAGCCTAGGAAACCTGCTTCTTTCCCCTCTGGGGACTAAACCGAGGCATAATGTCCAGAAGGCCAGTTCCTTGCCCAAACCTGAAGGTTTGTTAAGTTGTGGACTTGAAAATCCATTTCTGGCTAAGTTTTCATTGTTTTCTGTTATGCCCACCCCACATATCCCTTAAGAAAATACCATAAATGTTTTGACACTTGTACGTAGTTGCTGCACATACACATTTGTTCATTTATTCAATTAGCACAATCCTTCCATACGGCCTGGGTAAAAAAATGTATAATATGCTGTAGGTACACAGGAACCTATTCTGCGTTTAAATGTTTTCACCATAAATATTTTAATCAGCAATGACTGGACCACTTTTCTTTCAACTTTAGTGGATGGGTGTGCGTTTATTTTTATGATTCCTTGATTGTAAAAGTTTGCAGCTTATTATTTTTCTCAGTTCGATTTTCTGTAATGCAAATAACCACAAATGGATGAGTCTTTTCTTATCAATACATTCTTTCATTCCGTTATTTAATTAGACGGCAAATGTGCATGTTTTCCAGTTCGCTGCTACAATTTTCATGCTGGGTTTCTAATATTGAAACATTTGCTCTTAGGGTGGACTTAGCTGAATTGCCCCCTCTGCCTGTACTTTCCCTGCCTTCTCTAGCGCAGGGTGAAGGATGGCCCATATTGGACGTATACTCCTGTGTTAGGCAACTGCGCACCCAGACACCTTTCTTTATTATAGCTTCGATATATGTGCTGCTGTTTTTTCTTAAGTTCAATAAAATATAGGCCGCTGTTGTGACTTGTAGCTACGCCAGACCAAAATGCAGCATCACCAAACGTTTTCAAATCAACTACCGCTGAAATCTTCAAACCAGCCACATCTCCCTTACTGACTTTCTTTTCAGTCACTCTCTCATGCTCTTTTTGGTTGCTGCTATAACAACTGGGGAGCTAGCGCTAGAGAGAACGGCTGTTCGACGTTTAAAAACCATCATTTAGCGCCATATGTACCAAAACATTTTCCCATTGACATAGAATGGGAAAAACCCATTGCTACATCTGGCCCTTAGTGTCTTTAGCCCTGTGGGGAAATGCCCAATGTATTGAACAGCCAATCCTGCCCTGCCAGTGATGCTCCAAGGGGTCATTCTTCCTTTCTGAAGCAGTACGCACAACCGCAGAAGGCAAAGGCCTGCTTAGGTACTAGACATTCTCAATGGAATAAGGCATCCACCAAGCCTTCCTCCCTGCTGCAAGTTCTAACCGCTGGAGACCTACTCACTCCAGTCCTCTCCAAACAATGCTTTTGCAGAAGTGAGGAAGGAGTGCCCCAGAAGTAAAGGAAAATAGATTTTCCATGGGTTAGGATACGGTTATTAAAGGCAATCCTCTTAGGTGCCACATGTAAGGCAAGAGACTCCAAATTCATAGTAATTTATCGTATATCACTTAATTTGCATAATCGGGGCCACTTAGTTGCACTTTGTCGAGGATGACAAAAATCTGACCTTGGAAAGGCCGGATGAGGAATTCGTTTATTTAGCTTTTGCTTTCTCAAGTAGCATCCATTTCTATCTTCTGCAGTAGGCTATTTCCTATCCATTATCCCTTGACAGCTAGCAGTAAAACCATTTTAGGTCGAAGCCTACCAGACAGCCCAGCTGTTTGGACTGCTGACGACTTATTGTGGGCGTTCTGAAAGCTTCCTTGGAAATGCATGGCATCCAGTGATGGTCATTGGCTTTGTAGTTTGTAACTCACATTTTCTGGTTTTCTATTTGCTGTCTTTGTTTTAGGCTGCCCCGTTTGTGATCGTCCCTCCTGTTTCCCAAATCTTGTTTACTGTATTTTTCCAGTAACTTGCTTCCTTTAAACTGGCCTTTAAGCCTTGTTCTTATCTTTTGCTGTGCTTTCAGAGACCGAGGTCAAAAGTCAGGCTCCTTCTTTCTGAAGCTTGGTGTTTACTTTTCTTTCTCTGACCTCAAAGTGAGAGAATTTATGTGACAATCTTGCTGAGTACCCATGTAAGAGGAGAGGGTGTGGGACTTGTTTTCCAGCACAGACAAAATTGACTGTGCTAATGTTTCTGAATATATCAGAATTAGTACAGTTGAAACACATTTTTGTGTAGTTCCAAAGTGTGGTGGAAAATAATATTTGAATACTGTCAAAACCCATCAATACACAAGGTGATGAGATTTGCTCACGTTATAGTTTGTGCGTAAAACCCTATTTCGGTGCAAATATGATGATCATTGCTATTGAAAATGTGCTATTTTGATGGCAGTCTACCCCAATCTACCCCACTCCGCACAATGTAGCCCAGCCAACCCCACCCAATCCATTCAAATCTGCCCCACTCTACTACAGCCTACCTCACTCCAGCCCACTCCAATCTACCCTTGTCCAGTCTACTCCAGTCCACCCAACTCCACTGTACCCCAATCTAACCCACTCCACTCCACTCCAATACAACCTACCCCTATCTACTCCACTCCAGTCTATCCAACTCCACGCCGGTCTACTCCAGTCCAATTTACCCCACTTCATTCCAGTTTACCCCACTCCACTCCAAACTCTATTGCAATCTGTCCAAACCCTTTCCACTCTAATCAACCCTACTGCACTCCTAGCTACCCCACTCCACTGCAATCTACCCCACTCCAATCCACCCAGTGTACCCCACCCCATTATACCCAACTCCACTCTGTCATGCTGCACTCCTTTGTTCCAAAATCTATCCCACTCCTCTGCACTCCAGTCTACCCCATTCCAATATGTCACACTCCATTAAAATCTACTGCACCTCCATCCAACCTAACCCATTCTACTCTAATCCGTTACACGCCACACCAGTCGACCTCACTCCAATCTACCTTTATCTACTCCATTCCAATCTTTCCCACCCCAGTCTATCCCACTCTACCCTACTTCATTCCAATTTACCCCACGATAACTAGTGTACCCCACTCTAACCTCACCTACCCCACTTAATTCCACTCCATTCTACCCCACTCCACCCCAATCAACTTCACTCCATTGTACTCTTCCCAATCAACCCCACTCTACTCCAGTCTACCACATACCACTCAAATCTACCCCACCAAAGTCCAGTCTAACCCACTCCAAACTAATCCAGCCTACTCCAGACTACCTCATCCCACTCCACCACAAACTACCCTTCTCCAGTCTTCCCCGTCCCAATCTGTCCCACTCCAGTCTACCCCACTCCAATATACCCCACTCTAACCCAATCTACCTCACTCCACCCCAGCCCACTCCAGCCTATCCAGCCCATCCCAGTCTTCCCCACATGGCTCTAGCCAGCTCCACTTCAATCTACTCCTCCAATGTATCCTACTATAATCCACCCAATCGACCCCACTCCAACCATTCCCAATCCACTCTACCGTGTTCCATTCCAATCTACCACTTTCCATTCCAGTCTACTCCTCTCCATTCCAGTCTACTCCTCTCCAATCTACCCCACTCCACTCTTTCCCGATCTACCCCACTCTGCTCCAATCTAACCCTGTATATCCCACTCCACCCCGATCTACCCCACTTAGAAATCTACCTCAATGAACTCCAATCTATTCCAGTCTACCGCATTCCACTCTACTTCACTCAACTCGTCTACCTCACTGTACCCCACTTCACCCCAGTCTGCCACACTCCAACCTACTCTACTCCAATCCACCCCACCCTATCCTAGTCTACCACACACCACTCCAACCTACCTCATTCTCCCAATCTACCACACTCTACTTCAATCTACCCTACTCTAACCCAATCTATCCTACTTCAATCTACCCCACTCCAGCCTACCCCAACCCACTTTTCCCCACACCAATCATTCCAACTCCACTCTAATCTACTAAACTCCACTTTACCCTACTTCACTCCAATCTACCCTACTATAAACCACCCAATCTACCCCACTCCAATCTTTCCAGTCTACTCTACCCCACTCCACCCTAATCTATCATTTCCACTCTGCCCACTCCACTTCAATCTACCCCAGTCCACCACACTCCACCCTTCCCCAATCTACCCCACTCAACTCCAATCCCAGTATGTCCCACTCCACCCTATCTATCCCAAGTTAGTCTACTCCACTCCAATCTACCCCAATCCACCCCACTCCAGTCTGCCATTCCACTCCATTTTACCCCATTCCACTCCAGTCTACCTCACTCCACCCGTCTAACCCACTCCACCCCAGTCTACCCTACTCCACCCCAATCTACCCAAAGTCAGTGTATCCCATAGCCTCACTCCAACCTATTCTACTCCAGTCTACCCCACTCCCCCCATCCCAGTCTACCCCAAAACTCCAGTCTACCACACTCCGCTCTTCCCCAGTCTACCCTAATCCTATCTACCCCACTCCAGTCTACCCCAGTCTTCTGTACTCCACCCCACCCTAATCTACCCCATTCCAATCTACCACACCAATCTACCTCACTGCCACACTCCAGTCTACCCCCCTCCATTCTACCCTATTCTATCCTCACTCCACTGTACCCCACTCCACTCTACCCCAATCTTCCCTATTCAATTCTAACATAATGTACCCCACCCACTCCTCTAAGTTTTAGCCTTGCCCAACAGCAGCTACACTAGTTTACAGCATGGCTAAAACACGCTGCCAAAGCCAATAGCTCTTACATAGGCAAGACCTATTGGCTTTACCCATTTTTGTTTTTGTTAAACCTTTAGCCTCTCATGTGGCCTTCTTCTACATGCTGCTACCACATTACGTCTCAAACTGTTAATCTTTTGACTCCCTACTTCCCTTAATGTTCTTTTCGGCTTCTTTGGGATTCAATCTTATAAAGTCACATGCTTGTTTGAAATCTCTCTTGTTTGAATTTATCTGATGCTAATTGTGGGTAGATGATTTTCTTGATGCCATAGAACATTAATAGAGCGAACAAAAGGACACTATTCAGCCTCCCTATTACACTAAGTGGGGTGGCTCGCTGCTGAACAAAGAGCCAATGAAAACATCCTACCATTGTTTAGATCGAGCCTAGGCAGTGTGCATGCGCTGTATGCCAACATGTTGTATTCAGTGTATAGGCTTAAAGCCTGCCTATTGTTTTTTATTATTATTTTTTTTATTGGTGGCTGCATTGTTATTTTGAAAGGCTTGCTTTCTACTGGGTATCTTTGTTTTTTTCTCCCTCCTTTTAGTTCGCAGTGAACGCCCGAGAACAGGGATTAACTACTCTACGGATCCACCCGTTGTGTTTATGTTTTGCAGGAACAATTTTTTTTTGTTTCCTGATTATGTTTGTTCTATGTGCACGATTTTATTGCTGCTCTTGGTTAAAGTGCTCAATTGGTATTGTGAAAGTTTCTTGTTTTTAATTTATTTACTTATGGCTGAAACTTGTTGCATGGCTTTGTATGTAAATAATTAATTTACGGCACAATGTGTTTGTTTCAAATGAACTGTGTTGTCATTGTTTCTAATTTGTAATATGCTGAAAAATTGCGGTAATGTCCAGAGTTATCTGTCCGCTACAAATTTGTAACATGCAACAAAATCATAGTACTGTCCTGGGTTATATGTCTGCTTTTTTTGTTTTTCTTAACATCCTGCTTGTTCCTTTTACCATATATATATATATATTTTTTATTTTAAAGCATAGCACGTTTAATGTAGTTTTGAGCATGCTGAAAGGCATATTTAATCCCCATTTGGTTGCTGATCTAAGTGCTTAGCTGGTATTTGTTAAAGCTTTATATGTGTGTTATGTTTTTTATCTTTGAAACGGACGGTGTTGCAAGATTGTTTAGTATTTGGCACTTCACTGCTGTACGCTCTTTTCTGGACAAGTATTGGTTATGATGCCAAGACAAAAACAAATTTAAAACATGATTATCATCCCCAAAGGATATGTAGCCTGGTTCTAGAGGGAGGGAGAGTCTGATCCCTCGTAGTAGATGGCACACAAGAGGGTGTTAACCCGACGGGGACCCGTTCAGGGGAGAATGACCAGCAGAAATGGCCGATCTGAAAGTATTGATAGAGCGGTAGGCGAAGCCCTCCGTAGTTAGGCTGACTAAAAAATGTATGATATGCACTACATCAGTGTCGATGGGATTGAGATTCGGTCACAAGCACCAACGAGACCAGCGAGTCCAGGCTGACTTGTATCGTTTGGTAGTGCTGGGAACCCAGGCTTTGAATAAGAGTTCCTGAGCTTGGCTGAAAGGCCCAGGACCTTAACATAACTGTTTAGCCGCTATTGGTGCTAACACTAGCATATGTGTTTTCTTGGCACATAAACATTGTGTGAATTTGTGTGACCAATTGCCTTAAAATCCCTGGCTATGGTTCCCACAGACACTGGAACCTAGTTCACAGGATGACTTGATATTTGTTTTACATATCAAGCCATATTGTATTTTTTGTGGCATTATTATAAGTTATAAAACGGCCTTATTCCTAATTAGATGTTTTTGTCTTAGAAAATACTTCTTTGTTTTTTGGTCTTGTTATTTATTATTTGTGTGTAAACGTGAGCATATAGATATATTGCTTGCGCAACTATTTCATCACCACTACGTTGCAGCAGTTGTTTATTATTACATTGTGCTGTTGATTTAAAAAAGACTTTGGTTTATTTAAAATCGGGTTATTTCTGTGGTTTGGTGCGCAATAAAAGGTAGCATTTATTTAAAAATATGTATTTATGTTTAGGAAAACAAAAAAACATGCGGAAGTGTTTATTAACATGGGTGTTGATTAAAGGTAAATTATGTGGCATAAAACAGAACATTTTGTGTAGCTTATATTGCTTCATAATTTGTTCATTTTTACATGTTAACAGTGCCTGGCATAAGGAATAATGTATTATACTAACACACATTCTTTGAGCGGCAATGTGCTTTTAGATTTACATTTTTGTTTTGTTTAAAACAGTTATATTTTTATGTGGAATGGAGTGTATAGGCATATTCTTTTGAAAAGTAGATTTTTAGAGCCTCTGGGCACATTATTTAAATATTTTGTTTTACATCTGCTACGAAGTAACACTGCTTATATTTGCATTGTGTTGTTGCGTTAACGTCATGGATATTTTCGCAATAGGTTAATTATGTGTTTGACTGAAATTATAGGCAGGCCTCGTTATGAATTTTTTTTGTTTTTGTTTTAGAAAGAGCTTTACTGGCATCTGAAAGACTGCATTGTTTTTTTATATATTTATTTAGGAATGAAAATTGGTGTGTTGAAACATTGTTTGAGTATTTACTCTCCACTGCTACTTTGTAGCAGTTGATGGTTTACATTGTCTGCTCAAATACTGTAATCGCTTTATTTGAAAACGTGTTATTTTTGTGATTTGATGTGCAATGAAAGACAGTCCTTATTTAAATTAATGTTTTTTCAAACATGCGTCTTCTTGATGCTAGTAAACGCACTTTCTATTACGCAAAGACCTAATTAAGAATGAGGCCTGCTGTTTCATGCTGCATATTTGCAATTACACTGCCTTTCAATGCAGTTTAGTACTAGTTTAAACATTGAAGCAGTGTACCACTATGGTCCGGTTTGGAAAAAATAAAACTCTTTCTGTCCTAAATAAATAAATTACATGAAAAGCCACACAGCCTCCTTGGTGCCAGTAATTTTCATTTTAAACTTTGCTTTCATCCTATCACTAAGACTCATGGTCTTCTATTAACTTATAAACCTCGTCAGCAATGTTAGAATGTTTTCATTTGTGCATACATTTATTTGTTTAAATTGGCATGGGTTAATTGGGCACTAAGTGATTTTCAGCACAATTGAAAACAGACCACAATCTTAATTTGATAATTTTTTTGTGCAACATTGCTTTATCTTTAGCTGAAATACCGTGCTGTTTCATTTACCTTGGCAACACTTTTAAACACCGCTTTTATCCAAGCTTACATGTGTACTTAGTGTGTTTACAAAGTGGATTGTGATATTTAGACATTGTAATAAATGTTATTTTCAGCGCTATCAAAAGTAGCCCTCATTTCTTGTTGATAGGTATGTTCGTTGCAAAAACTGCTTTACCGACATAAGAAAAAAAACATGTTTTATGTTACACTTACTTATGGGATTATACTTTTCATTTACAACAGAAATGGTGCCTATTAATACATTGCTTTGGGAATTACTTTCTAGCGTATGTTTTTATGACGCTACTCTTGAGCGTTTAAATAATATATTTGCACACATAATTCCACAACTAACAATTCCAATACAACCCACATAATTCCACTACACACCACATACACCCACTACACTCAAAACCAAAGCACATAGGTAAAAGGCACTGTAAGTTATGCCATCAGTAGCTCTAATTCTCACTAATGCGAGACCTATTGCACTGCAAATGCTTGTTTTCAAGCTGTCCATTGTGGAGTACCCATGTATTCCGCATAGCTAATCAAGCAATACCCCAACCTGGTTACTTGGCTCTAGCAGTTAACTAAACTCAAGTACAGAAGCCAAATGGTACGTCCTGGAGCCTGCCAATGAAATGTCTCCAAGCCAGCGCCCTTCTATCACTCCCCTGCCTTCAGAGGCGCTCCAAAGGCAACAATTTTAAATACACAAGAATCTCCCATGTGGTTCCAAATTGCCCATACTTGAATGTAAATGTTAAATATCACTTCTGATTAAGTATGCTCCATGTTGTGGCCTTGGTGCTATCTGAGTATGTTCTCCGTATATGTCTTTTTTTGTACGTCTTCGTTAGTCATCACAAAGGCGTCACCGCACCCTGTTGCTATTATCCCTTCAACCTTGATCATAACACTTACTATAGCTATACATGTATGTAATCATCTATTCTGTGACAATCTATGATCATCTTATAAACTTAATCGTGCCCGCTCTTACCCACGCTTTCATCTGTGGCATGACCCAAAATAATTGATCTCCCTGCTATATTCAGTGAGGCGGACCTCGGATTTCACAGATAAGCAAAGGGCTTAGGCTGAACTTGTCGCCTGCACCTGCGGACACCTGGTCTTAGAATGTAGCATGACCATTGCCTCTCACTCCACCTATTGGCCCAAAATGTGCACCTCGCTCAACAATCACATGTTGTATGCATTTTGTACTCAGTCAGACTTTGTCTCGCTTCCCGCTCCGCTACCAGTTCTTCCTGGCTTTGCCCTGGCACGCTCTGTCTAAATCTTAGTGTCACGCGGCTCTGGCATGAAACTTTCATGAGTCATGCTGATGAGGATGACTCGGCACTTTCTTCACTGGTCATTGAGTCACGATGGGAGATGCTCGGCCCTGCAAGAGCCCTGCGCAAGCAGAATGTGTTTTCTTCAGAATAAGCATGGGAGAACGTGAGCGTCTTGCTTCAGTCCGTTTGACTGCCTTTGGCATCTCATGGATCTATACTCCTGCTTCTTGTGACGCCGTATACCACCGTGGGTTTGTTTTTAGCCACACGCTGAGACTTAAAAGAATTTGCACTGAGGTATATTTCCCCTCTGCTAAATCTTTTACCGCAGCCGTGTCACGAATTGTAATCATGACCCCTCCCTACCCATTGACCGCATTGAACGTTGCACTCACTCGTTTCCTTCGTCCTTTTACAGAGGTTGGCTTATATTAGGGTAATGGTTAACTGAATGAAAACAACATTTTCCCAGTGTACACCTTTTGGCAGCAGCGTTAGCTGCATTTCATCTCTTTTTCGGATAGTCTTGATTGTTTTACGCAGTGCTTGTTAGTTTTGGTACTGGACAGATCCGCATGTCAGCTAGCCTTGGAGTGGTAAACAAGAAAAGTACATCGGGAAAGGAGACTAAACAGCAGTAAGCCGGCTTACACGAGGTGACTGTTGAGTTATATAAGGTAGTGGCAAAACAATAGTGTGCTCGCAGAAAACATAAGTCTTGGCCTTGGAAGCCTGATCGGAGCATGTTCGGAAACTGTAACCGACCTATCAAATAACGCGAAGTGCTTTATCATCCTGAGAAGGATTTTATGCTGCGCAAACTCTGCTGGATGAGAACCTGAGACGTAACGCTTACACCTAGCTCTCTGTAACAGAAGCTTTCTTGCTCGCAGATGTGAATTTGAGTATAGAGTTTGAGTAGTTTTAGTGTTGATTATATGGGAGTAGCACATTTTCTGTTGTCTTTCATTTTACTAGTTATTTCTGCCATCCTGACAGTGCTCCTAGAAGGTAGCGGTTGTGGAGGGTGGAGCAATAGGAACTCTCTGCTGGGTGGTTACGGACATGCCTTGCACTGGCATAGCCTTCCTCCTGTGGCCTTTCATAATTCTTAACCCCTCCTGGGTTGCCTCATTGGTTACTCTGTCCTTCAGCTTGTGTTAGGACATGCTACAAGAAATGTATAGAATGCAGGGCACAAAATCCTACGTGTTTTGCTCCATGATTTTTTGAGAAGCAGAAAGGATATAGCTGTGTTTGAACTTATGGAGGACTCATGCCACAATAATGGGACAGCCTGGCTTAGAGAAAATGTTTTTGTAGCATATGTATTGAAGCCCGGCATCATTTTTAGGTCGAGCGCGCAATTGCTTTGACCTGTTGTAATCTATCTGTGGGCTTTTAACCACGCCCACTGCATGGCCATCACTATCACTCGTTCATGGGGTTGTCCTTGGTAAATGCTTTACGTTTGTCCCTCCTTGGGGCGGTTTTGTTAACACCTTGGTCACTAGCCCTGCTACATGGATTATTGCACTTTTGCCGATACCTTTGACTGTAAGCAAACTTCTTTTTCCTTTAGTGTCTCTCCTTCGCGCTCATGGTGGCCATGACGCTTTGAATCGGCTCGCTTATGTCAACTGTTTTACTTTCCATTTTCAATGTATGTGGCAAGAAAAGTCCAGTTAGGAATTTACCACGCTAATAGCTCTAACTCAAACAAACGTTCGCCCATTGCATTGCAAATGCTTGTTAACGGATGGTGTAGCACATCGAGAGCTGGTTAGTTGGGGGAGTGCGGGGTCGGGGATGGGCCTTTTATGGGCCTAATTGCAAAGATACACATTCTACAGGTTAGTCCTGCAGATCTGCTCCTGCCGTAATGCTTATACAGAGGCCCCACAGGACACCCTTTGTCCCACATTTTTAACCTTCTCAGCCTACAAGCAACTAATATATGCAGCCCTTTATCAGCTGGGGGCTTGTAGGTGGCTGAGAGGGAGGGGCTGCAGCTGAGGATGATTCTGAATAAAGAAGCTTCAGGAGCAGGGTTGCACTTCTCTCGCCTCCTTCTGCAAATAACGTATAAAGACGGTGTGGATAGACATAACCACACCTGCCCAGTGGTGCAGACCTGGCTGAAAAGTAGCAGCGACTGGCAAACAAAGTTTTATTCAATAAGTTGTCCCTGAAGTTCCCTGGCTAAATACTGACTTCCATCTCCAGCCCGTCAACTATACTGTCTATGCAGTCAATTCTTGACCTAACCATGGCTTCTAAGCCTATTGCCTCATCAATTTCTATGCTGTATAAATGGATACCACCTGTGCCCCTGTCCTGCAGTCTCATAAAGGTTATGTGTATGGTTGATATTGCGAGTAAGGCTGTATACAGGCGGAATCCATCTATGCATTCTTCTCACAAACACCTTACACTTTGCTGGACAAACGTGTAAGGTGGTGCTTAAAAGGTGTGGTTTATCCATATCGTCCCTGTATGCGCTGAGAGCTCAACAACTTTACCCTTAGTTTTGTTCCTTCTTTGGACTAAAACATGTTTAGAGGTTCTCAAAAGCTCCTATAGTCTGCTTTCTATGCTTATTTGGAAATATGTGATTGACTCCATACCCTCTCCATGGTACTCTTATATTGCTGTAGAACTGACTACCCACCACATCATTATTCTTCTTCCCCTACTGTGAGCAACAACAGTATCATTTATCTTTGTCTTGTTAAGAGCAAAACTATAATTTCAGCTTGCACTCTTGTAGTCTGGAATTACCATTCTGATTATGAGACTCTACATTGAGACAAACTAGTGATGGAAAGACAGCACCCAGGTTAGTCCTCGTCTATGCACGTCCATTACTGGCTTCGTCCCAGATACAACTAAAGCCATGGCGTCTAATAAAAAAAGTTCTCTAGTGACAATTAGACGTCTAGTTTTGTGGCCTCAAGTCTTAACATCTGCTGTTCTCAGTAAGGATATACATTAAGTGTGGTTGACCTGTATGTTTGCCTGCATCTCGTTGTGCTCTGAGGACTCTTTCACACTATAAAGCTACAAAACATTTGGGCTGGCAACTATAGGCTCTAAGGCTTGCAGTAAAAACGCTTTCAGTGTTACTCTTTGTTGTGGGCAGGAGAGTTCTGGATGCAGAAGCAAGGTTCTTAGTTGTGGTCGGTTTTTCTCTAGGTGTCTGATTTCATCAACCCGTAACTTCAGACTCTGATCTCATATTTTTTCTTCTCTTCGTCTCTGGATTGGGCAGCAGCTTCTCCTAAAGATGTTGCTCATTTGGTCTGGGCTTGTCCTGTATTGAGGCACCCAGTAAAATGCCAAAGAGATGCTCCTATCTTTAGTTTTTGCATTACCATTGTGGTATTCGCATCCATATGAGGCAAAAAACTTTCCCACGATTAGAGGCAAACTGGGGACCTTCAAAAAGCTGACCTAGGTATGCATTTCACCTGTTGCTTACCTTTGGCTTAGTGGTCTATAACTCACATTTTCGAGCATTCGATTTGCTAGCTTTATTTGCTTCAGAATGACTAGCTTGAGTTCGTCCCTACCGTTGCCCAAACACTTTTTACTGTATTCTTCCACAAACTTGCTTTCTGTACACAGGCCTTTAAATCTTGTTACCTTGTCACATCTGTTGTGCATTCAGAGAGGAAGGTCAAATGTCAAGCATTCTCTTCTAAGGGAGCTTGGTGTTTACTTTTTTTTCTTTCACTTCAAAGTGAGAGAATTTATGACAGTCCTACCGAGTATTCATGTTAGAGGAGAGGTTGTAGGATTTTTTTTCAAGCACACGACAAAATGAACTGTATTGATGTTTAGGAATAAATCAGAATTAATGCAAATGAGGCACTTTCTATAATTCTGAAATGTGGTAGAAACAATTATATGAATACGTTCAGAGCACATTGGTACATTAATGATGACATTTGCACACATCGTTTGTGTGCAGTAAAACCATATTTCAGTGCAAATTAAATGGTCATTTTAATTGGAAATGTGTTGTCCGTAATGGCAGTGCACTGCCACATCATGCATACTCCACACTACGCCAGTCCACTCCACTCTGTGCCCTTCCAGTCTGCCATGCCTTTCCATTCAACGCCACTCCACTCTACGCCCTTCCATTTTAAGACACTCTAAAACACACCATGACACTTGACTCCACACCACTCCATTCTCTGCCGCTCACTCCACAACACACCACTCCCAATTACTACACTCCACACAGCTTTCAAGTCTACCCCACTCCACTCCAATCTGTCCCACTCTAGTCCTGTATGTGCTCACTCCATTCCAATCTACC
The DNA here is from genome assembly GCF_031143425.1 of Pleurodeles waltl. Lineage (NCBI taxonomy): Eukaryota > Metazoa > Chordata > Amphibia > Caudata > Salamandridae > Pleurodeles > Pleurodeles waltl. The sequence continues at coordinate 676,436,061 of NC_090450.1, read as the reverse complement.
CCACTCCACTCTGCTCCAATCCACTACACTCTACTCTTACCCAATCTTCCCAACTCCATTGTACCCCAATATATCCCTCTCCACTCTACCCCGATATACCCCACTCCAATCTACCTCACCTCATACCAATCTGCCCCCACAACTCTATCCAACTCCAGTCTACCCCACTCCAAACTACCATATCTACTCCACTTCACTCCAGTCTTTCCTACTATAATCAACCCAATTTATCCAACTCCAGTCTACCCCACTCCACCCCAATCTGTCACTCCACTCTACTCCTCTCCAGTTCCTGTCTACCCCACTCCATTCTACCCCCAAACCACGACACTTGTCTCCTCCCCAGTTTACTCCACTCCAGTCTACCCTAATATATCTCACTCCACTCTACCACAACCTAACCCACTCCAGCCTACTCTACTTCACCCCAGTATACCCCAATTCAGTGTACCCCACTCCACCCTACTCCAGTCCAGTCCACTCCAGTCCACCCCACCCTATCCACCTCTCTACTCTGTTCCAGTCCTTCAATCTACCACATTCTTATCTAACCCCACTCCATACCATTCTACCCTACAATAATCCACTCGCACTACCCCACCTCACTCCACTCCAGTCTACCCCAATGTATGCCACTCTACCCTGATCTACCCTACTCCTATCTAATCTACCTCTCTCCAGTCTACCACACTTATCCACCCAACTCCCTCACTCTAATCTAACACACTCCAATCTACCCTACTCCAGTCCACCCCAATCCACCCCACTCCAGCCTACTCCACTCTAAGCCAATCTACCCCACTCTACCTCGCTGTAGTCCACCCCACACCACTAACTTTTAGCCATGCTGATCAGCAAACATGCTGGTGTTCATAATGGCTAAAACACATTTCCAAAGCCAGTCGCTCTCACATAGGCGAAACCTATTGGCTTTACCAATGTTTTTTTCAATCAGGGTTTCATAAAGGGTGTGATATTGAAGATAACATACTGGCCCTAGCCACCCTACAGAACAAACCTTGTCAGAAAATAGCTGATTGCTGCATGCTTTCTTTACTGATTTCACAACAGTATTTGAGAACATCTGCAGAGGTGATCTGTGGGCCAAAATAACTAAATTGAACATCCTGCCCCTTACTCTTACACGTGAAATAAGATCACGCTAACTTCGTAACCTCAAAAAAAAAAAGTCTTCATGAACATAGGTGTGAAACGGTGCTTTATAGCCTTCCTGCTCGTTAACTTGGCTGATACGGAGAGGGCCTTCATATCAGCAACAGCCTGCCCCGCCCCCTATCCCCCACCAATATTTCAAGCCGCAGTTAGTAGATCTTACAATATGCAGACAACGTAATACTTCTAAACCAGACAGTAGTGGTGCTTCAAATGTTCCTAGATGAAATAGCGGCTTACTGCAAGGAAAATGGGATCAACATAAACACCTCAAACCCAAAATCATTTATTTTGGCCGGCCAGTCAGGAACAGGGGTTCACTGTGTATAAGTAGTTGGGTGTGTGGTTTGAGGAAAAAGGCAGAGCAGATGTTCAGAAGCGTGCTCTCAAAAGGCCATCTCAGTCACTTCGCCCGATTCCTGAAGAATCTTTTGGGACTGCATGGCTCTAGCATATGTAAAGCCATAGAATGCAAATTATACAGTATGTGAGACCCTTAATAAGTTTTCTTGTTGGCTGGCCAGATTGCAGTGCAGTACATTTTGCCACGTTTTTCAGCTGCCAGTCACCACATCACAAGCTTAGCTCTGACTGAAATTTAATGTAATAAGATGTCCGTTGCTGCTTGATTCATGAGTCCTGGCATTTTCACGGAATTGAGGGAGGTCCCTTCTAATTCGATGAAAACATTACTATGGCTGGCCCGCAACAAAGGGTAATTCACCCTGAAAATCCTATCTTATATTGAGTCTACGAGAATTAGCGGCTGAAGGTATCTGGGCTATGGATTTTCCCTGCAAAACCTAACAATTATTACTAAATAAGCCGGCCACATTGTTATCCAGCCAGATGGACACGGAGGGCTTAGATAAAAAGATCACATGCCGAATTAGCTCTATCCCGTTATAATCCTCCAGGTGCACAATTGTACCTCAAACAACCAATGGCGTTTGAGAAAAAAACAGTTGTTAAGAGACAGACTGGACCTGATTCCGTTCAAAGCCTATTTGTATGGACGAATGGGAAGTGACACAGCGATCATATAGGCTATGCTCAGCCACAGAGTACAACCTGTTGCATATTGTCTGCATTTCCCCCAAACTCTTGGTGTTGAGGACAATTTGGCTTCAACCTCTGTTCACTATTTTTGAAAATTCACACTTTCAATGTTGCAGTGAGATGCCCTTAAGAGGTGAATGTAATCAACAAACAACTCAATTTTTAAAATGTATGAAGCAGCAGACAGAGGAGTTGAGCAGGGCTGCCCCGGCGGGCACCTAATGGGAGCTGGCTTTGACCTTTGGCAGCACGTGCCTTTAGTGATCTATGTAAGGTGCGAGTCGGAGCCTTTATGATAATTTACATTGACGGGTCTAATCTGAGGCCGAAGGCCCCCATTCCTCAAATACAAGTCCGTGTGAACTTCCTGAACTCTGCCCTTTAAACTCGTCATCAGCGTCTCCTTAAGGTTCTCCTTCGTTCGCTTTTTACTTTAATTTGAGCCGGTTGATGCGAGGCGGAAGGCACGTTTCATTTGAACATAAGTATTAGCTAGGTTGGTGGATATTTCGCACTTTATCGTTTGTCTTGGCAAGGGCGTAGCTGTTTGCGCTCTGATAACGCTCCCCTTCTAGTGTCAGTGTTCTGATAAATGTATTGCCAGCCCATTTTATTGGTCGCAGAACGTAGCGCTTTTTAAATTGATATGAATTTTTTTTATCATCTTCTCTTTAATTCATCACAGTTTTTATTGGATTTGTATCGATTTTAATCAATCATACAGTAACGTTATTTATCTATCATTAATTTTGAACCACCGGAATCCGTGAAAAGCCAGTAAAGCTGCTGAGAAGCCACCATGAGATCGTTAAATGTGATGGCGGGTAGCCTGGCTTGCACACATAATGCGAGTTGTACACTTCGTATATTTGGGCGGTATCAATAGAAATATCATTTTTCATGGGAATAGCTTAAACAAAATTGAGAACATAACCAACAGCTGATGGGCCTCTACACGTGTGTGTCATAGCGAAAAAACTCAAAAAAGTTCCCTGTGTTTAAAACAGTATTTCAATGTGATCCTTTAGTGTTTGAAACATGGCACAAATTACTATAATAAAACTACTTTGCTGGGCCCCACACCTTTACCAGATGCCCTACAGGATCAGTCTGGCATTTTGAGGCGGTATTGAGCTGTGCGGAAAATGCAACAGTATGATTGGCGCTAAAGCAGAACGAATTACCGCTTGGAAATAAGAGAACATCGCAGCGTAGGAGTAGTTATTAAACACACTGTTGGTAGGTTAAATAATTATAATTATTAGCTTAGCAGGCCACAGGCCAAGAGTCTCTCCCCGTTGGTGAAGGCGCTCCCTTTGCTGAGTAATTAAGTATTCAGAGTCTTTCATGAGCTTTATTTTCACCCTGCTGAATGAAAGTTTGTGTTCTCGTTTCCTAAGAGAATCCACTTTGAAGGCGTGGTTCTAAATGACGCCATGCTGTTGAGGACACAACGCCTCAGTCGTATTTAAATGTAACAACCTACAGCATTCTTGTAGCTGTATTATTAACGCATCAATTTAACGAATGGGGCTAAAGTTCCACATTTGAAGAGGCCCACCATTATAACTTTTCTCACCTCATGACAGTCTGGTAAATGTATTGAGTGTGGGAGTTGTAGGAGGCTGGCTCTCTATATAGTGAATGAAAATGACGTGCACTGTGCAGAGTGTCCAGGCAACCCCACATTGGTATCCAGAGGGAAAAATAGACACCCCAGTGCTCTATTTTTGTGGTAGTGTGGACGAGCAGTTATGCTTATCTAGGAGTAGTGCTGAGCATTTCTGGTTCTCAAAGTATCAATAAATGAAGACATAAACGCTCAAAAGAATAACTTCGAGTCCAATTTACAAACGTAACATGGATTTTTATATATTTTTTTTAAGACCAAGAACTTTGTTACCAGGTAAGCAATTGTTAAATTAAAAATACTTTTCAGTTTCAAAAATCAACAATGTAATTTCAGAATCTTCAATGTTAACCTATGGGAGGATACCAAGAATGCATTTTTGCAGGTAAGTGCACAACTTAGAGATCAAGGCTTTGGGGTTTTAAGTCAACAATAGGCAAGGTTCAAATCAGCACTAAGAGTGCACCCACAGCGGCACAAGGGCGGCTGAGTGCAGAGGTCGAACTCTGTGTCAGGTACACAATGTTAACCAGTGGAGTCTGGGGGTGAACAAGGATGCACTGCTCACAGGTGAGAAAAAGCGGCAACGGAGGTTGGTCTTCTGGGGTTGAGGTAAGCACCGGGGAGGGCGCATAAGGCTGCATCAAAATTATTTGCCACCTTTCCGCAGATCTACTTACTGGGGCTAGAGGTAGTGGTAAGCAGTAGTTCCAGTTTGGAGTGCCCATTTGAATCTGTGCACACCTACTAACTTGCATGTTTTGTGGGGTTTTCATCAGCTTTCCTGACAAGGGCAGAAGTAAAACTTCTTCGAGGGTTGGAAAAAAAGTGGTTGAAGAAAGTGAACCTGTAAACACTGAAGACATTTTTGTATGTGCACATCTACGCATGCATATTTACTAGTGCTAAAATGCAGTTCACAAATATTTTCTAGGAGTACAGTTTCCTGGCCTATTTCTGTAAATTCTTGGGAATTCATGAAATCTGTAAATCTGCACTACTGCAAAGACATATACCTTCGATGCACTTTTGTAGCTTTCTTTAACATTTGAGCTCCTATTTAGGGCTGGCATTAACCAAGGCCTTTTTGTTTTTATTAAAATTCTCTCTCCCTCTTTATCAGCTGGCTTCACTTTGAGTGACGGTATTCTGCTCTTTCAAAAGGAGCATATCAGCACACAAAATAGTTTAGTTCAGTACCAGGAACTTTACTGTGGCAATGTAAAAATATTTTGCTTTTTGTCAATGTTTGTTATAGTGGCAAAGGCCTGGCAGCTCCCAAAACAAAAAAGCTTTCCAAAAACCACGTCAAAACAATGTTGAAGCTGGTTACATTGATTTTACCATCATGAATATGTTTTGAAAATACTAACATGCATCATCAACACACTTTACTAAACGATGCTTCAAAGAAGATGGTACCTAAAATTTCACTGTAGTTCAGCAACAATGTTTTCCCAACTTGCATTGTTTGTGAACTGTTTATTTTGAAAGCAAATAATCATCAATCTTGCTTTCAACCTTTTGAAATGTTTGCATCTAATTGGAGAGCATTCTAGGGGCATTATAGGTAGTATCATATTGTAAAGCTTTGCAAACACGTGTACACATTTTTATACTGGAACCACTGTCTGTAGTGTAGTCTTTGCGTACAACATTTCCTTAGAGTGCTCACCTCAATAATAGTCATTTGCATTAATGAATCATAAATACATATTTCAACAGCATTAATATATCGACACAGTTATCACCTTAACTGTAGACAATATTCTCTGATCCATAATGTGGTTCTGTAAACTGGCAGCCAAAGTGTTTGTACTGCAAGAGATCGGGCCTACATTTCCCAAGGAGAAAATAAACGTGAAAGCTTGGTGTCCTTGATCCCAAGCAATATGTCCTGGGTATTGGGCTATAGGTATTTCCACACCCATGTACTTTGGTTGGAATTAGCCAAAGTCTAAGTGGGGTGTCAAGTGTTGTTTTGTCTGGACCAACCAAAACTGCTGAATGAGAGGTACCCATTGATGTGGAACAGGACAATGTTATATGCAGGACAACTTTAGAAGTGAGTCAGTGTATGCAGAATAGAAAGGTGACCCCAAGCTGAGCGGTTTGTGAACAGAGCCGCAGGAAGCTTCTGCACATTGCAGAATACTTTTCAGTTGTAGAGTGCAACCAAAAGGAAAGGTGATGGTGCAGAGAAACCCTTGTATATTGTTCTTTAGGCCATGAGGAGCCTAGTAGCTACAGTGCAGTATACATGCTGCCTTAATGAAGGGTCCATACTTGGGCAGTATTATGTCATGCAATTGATTAATGAGCCTTGGCATTCATCTTACTTTCCCACTTTTAGTGCAGCACAAATATCGGTCAATCCTGCATAGTTTTTTAGTTCTTACCCACTGCCCTAAAAATTGCCATCCATCACCATACCCCAAACATCCGTTTGATTCTCTTAGGAAGAAAAGCCAAGTTATGTTTCAAACTGTACAGTAACACAGCTCGCTGTAATTGGGGCACACTGTGCACAGCAGACCCATGACCGGCTTGATAATAAAAATAGAAACCCTGAAGATATGATCAGTCTACTCAAAGTCGGCGCCTGATTATTTATTTTTGCTTTTTCAGCATCAAGTAGAAACCTTGAAGATTTGATCAGTCTGCTCAAAGGCGGTGCCTGATTATATTTTTTTGTTCTTTCGACATCATAGTGCAGGGCAGAGAGCAAGCAGCTTTGTAAGGAAAATTGTTGGACTTTTTCCCTCATGCAGGGACATCCCCAATCTTTTTGCCTCCTATTTTTTTCTGACCTGTTTTTGTTGGCTTTAGAACTCTGAGCACTTTATCACTGCTAACCAGTTCTAAAGTGTATATGCTCTCTGTGTAAATTGTATGGTTGATTGGTTTAGCCATGATTGACATATTTGATTTACTGATAAGTCCCTAGTACGGTGCACTAGAGGTGCCTAAGGCCTGTAAATCAAATGCTACTAGTGGGCCTGCAACACTAGTTGTGCCACCCACATTAGTAGCTCTGTAATCATGTCTCAGACCTGCCACTGCAGTGTCTGTGTGTGCAGTTTTAAACTGCCAACTCGATTTGGCAAGTGTAGCCACTTGTCAGGCCTAAACCTTCCCTTTTCTTACATGTAAGACACCCCTAAGGTAGGCCCTAGGTAGCCCCCTGGGCAGGGTGTAGTGTATGTTTAAGGTAGGACATATACTAATGTGTTTTATATGTCCTAACAGTGAAATACTGCCAAATTCAGGTTTCACTGTTGCAAGGCCTATCCCTCTCATAGGTTAACATGGGTGCTGCCTTTAAATATGATTAAAGTGTAGATTGCCTTTGGGAGCGGATAGACATATGGAGTTTGGGGTCTCTGAGCCCACAATTTAAAAATACATCTTTTAGTAAAGTTGGTTTTAGGATTGTGTGTTTGAAAATGCCACTTTTAGAAAGCATTTTCTTGCTTAAACCATTCTGTGACTCTGCCTGTTTGTGGATTCCCTGTCTGTGTCAGTTTGACAGTTGGGCTGTTTGCACCTATTTCTAGACAGTGACACAAAGGGAGCTGGGGAGTAGCCTGCATATCCTGATGAGCCGTCTGTGCTAGGAGGGAGGGAGGAGTGGTCACTCACATCTGAAAGGGCTGTGCCTGCCCTCACACAACACAGTCTCCAACCCCCTGGTGTGTGTCTGGGGCCTGACCTGGACAAGGCCGGATTTAAAAAACAAGAGAGTCTTTCCTTTGAAGTAAGCCTACTTCAAAGGCCAAAATGGGTATAAGGAGGGCACCCAAAACCACAGACTTTAGATCACTTTCGGACATCAAGAGGAACCTCTGCCTGGAGAAGAGCTGAGCAGAAGTGCTGCCCTGCCTGTGACTGTGCTTTGTGGAGCTATCCTGCAGTTGCTGCTTCTGCCTGGTAAAAGGGGACAAAGACTGGACTTTGTTCAGCATTGCTGCTTGTGAAGAAATCTCCAAGGGCTTGCCTCAGGTTGTTGAAGTCTCAGGGCCATCAAAGACTTCTCCTGCCAGCATCTGGACTCTCTGCTGAGACTCCTGCCCTGCCAGGTGGTGCCTATCCAGTTTATGGGGCCTTGACAGGTGAAGCTGGCAGACCAAGATTGAAAATCCACGCACCGACTGCCGTGCGGGGAAATTTCCGACGCAACCTCTGTGATGCGGCTGAAGAAACGATGGAAGATCGACGCTCGCGGCTTGAGAAATGACACGCCACATAGCTAACGGAGGCTGGTAACATCGCAACCCACACAGTGTGGTTTTGCTAACACTATACGGCAGGATTTTCGACGCAAACCTTGCTGGGTGTGGAAAAACGACACAATGCCTGCCCAGACTCGAGTGCTGCCCGGATCGACGCATCGCTCTCCTGCGTAGAAGTAAACCAACGCATGCTGACCCAACTGGAGAAGGAGGAACGACACACAGTCTTGCTTGCTGGTGGGAAATCGACGCACCGGTTACCTTATTCGACGCACACTCGCCCGTGCGTTTTATTTTGACACTGCCCAGGTGTACTTTTCAACACTAAGTGTTTTACCTGTTTAGAAAAGTATCTGAGACTCTTTTGCTTTTAAAATTAATAACTTGACTTGTGTATTGTAATTGTAATTGTATTGTAATCGTATTTATATAGCGCTTACTACCCCTGACGAGGCGTCAAATCGCGTTTAGATGAGTAGCACGCTACTCTGGAACCCAACAAGAATGAGTGATGGATTAGTATAGTTAAGTAATGAGTACAGTTTTAGTATTATTATGAGTTAATTTGAGCCATGGATATGAGAGTTTGTTAGTTATATTGACTGGAGTAATGGAGGGGTGGAGGAGGAAAGAAATCCAGAAATGTTAATTGGGAGTATATCCTTCATTTACTCAACCCAAAGGCTTGGGATGAGTAAAGGGGGGCAGAGGGGGAAGAGTATGTGGAAGGGTTAGGGAGAGCATAGTAGCAGGGTGAGATAAATGCAGGAGAATTTAGTAGGGGTGTGTGGGAGGTCACAGTAGTAGAGTGAGGTTTGGTGAGTTAGATGTGGAAGCGGAGGGAAGAGCTTAGGCAGAGATATTTAGGAGATGAAAGTGGTAGAAGGGATTTGGGATGAGTCAGAGTGAGAATGGAGGATAGTTTGATAGAGACATGACATAAGAGTGATGAGTAGATAAGTGTGATAAGATGAGAGCAGGAATTCATAGATATCTAGTATAACAACCCACCCAGGAGCCATGCAATGATCTACGAACATGCCAAGCACAGAAACAACATACACATACATATATATATATATATATATATATATATACATATATATACACACACACACACACACACATATACATGAAATACACACACATATGCACATACAATACTTATTTAGAACCATGGGTAAAAAATACTTAGTCAAACAGGTTTAAAGAGTGTGTGTGTATTTTATTGTTATGACATAGTAGCAATACATATTTTCTAAAGAAACTATAAATAAATAGAAATATACATATAATCTGAAAAAATATTTATCAACATAGGCATATGCAGTTCATAGTTGTTTGAATGAAGTGGTTATGAAGGAAAGAGCCAACTCTTGAGTAGTTTTCTGAAGACAAGAAAGTTATCTGTGGCTCTTATAGTTGGTGGTAATGAATTACATAGTTTGGCTGCTTGGACGGAGAAAGATGTACCACCTATAGTCTTTTTCTTGTATGGTGGTGTTCTAAGGCGGGGTGCCAATCTTGAGCGGAGGGTTCTTTGTTGGATGTATTTGGTAATTTTCTTTCTGATAAAAAGTGGTCCTGTTCCATGTATAGCTTTGTGGGTGATACAAAGCAGCTTGAAAGTGCATCTTCTGGCAACGGGTAACCAGTGTAGTGCTCTCAAGGCAGGGGAGATGAGGACTTGCGACTTTATATGTAATAGTAGCCTGGCTGCAGAATTCTGGATACGTTGTAGTTTTTTCATAACAGATAGAGATGATCCATGGTAGAGGCTATTGGCATAATCCAGTTTGGATAGTACAAGCGAGATAGTAGCTTGCACCTTGTGTGGAAATCCGAGGTGGGGGAAGATGCGTCGTAAAGTCTTTAAGGTGATGAAGCTTGTGCGTGCTAATTTGTCTACTTGGGCATTCATAGTTAACTTGGAATCCATGGTGATTCCTAGGTTTTTAACTTCCTTGGATAATTGAGGAGGTGGTCCGAGATCGTCAGGCCAGACGCACATAGGGTCATAATTTTTCCAGTCACCACATATGAGTATTTCTGTTTTGGAGGTATTTAGTTTGAGATGGCTCCAGGTCATCCACTGATCAACGGCTCTGAGGCAACTGAAGACTTGTGAGTTTTCAATGTTTTTGGCGCATTCTAATTTAAGTAGTATGTGTGTCATCTGCATAGTTGTAGCATGTGAGATGGAAAACATTGATCAGTTCTGGTAAAGATATCATGTAGATGTTGAAAAGCAAAGGTGAGATGATTGACCCTTGGGGGACCCCTGTTTTTGTGAGGTAGGGTTTGGACGATAAGGGGGGCGAGTGGATGATATTAGATCTTTTATGAAGATAGGAAGCAATCCAGTTGAGAGCAATCCCTTGTATGCCCGCTTCGTGCAGTCTTTGAGTTAGGGTGTCATGGTCAACCATATCATAGGCAGCTGAGAGGTCCGGGAGAAGTAGTGCAGCAACTCCATTTTGGTCGACTGTGTTTTTAAGGTCGTCCCAGATTGCCATGAGTGCCGATTCAGTGCTTCTTCCTGGGCGGAATCCAGTTTGGAAGTCTGAAAGCATAGAATTGTCTTCAATGAATTGTGACATCTGGGCGAATGCTGCTCTTTCAATCAATTTGCCCAGGAAAGGTCCATTTGTGATTGGTCTGTAGTTGTTGGGGTCTTGTGGGTCTAGGTTTGTTTTCTTTAATAAAGGTCGTATGTATGCCTTTTTCAGGTCTGCAGGAAAAGTCCCTGAAGTTAAAGAGTTGTTGATGATTCTTCTTACAGGTGTGGCAGCAGAAGTAGATAGAAGGATGTTCTTGAAGATTTGTGGTGGGCAAGGGTCAGAGGGGCAACCAGAAGGTCTGCTTGCTTTGACCAAATCCATAAATTCATCCTGGGAAATTAGTTTGAAGGACTGTAGAGGTTTGGATGGTTTATTCTTAAAGGGTATTTTAGGAAAGGGGTTGGTGCTGATGGTTTTCTTCTGTTTTAAATAGGAGTCAAATGTGTCTGCCTTGGTTGTGTAGTGAGTTGCCAATTTGTTTGTGAAATCTTGAGTAGTGGGATGACTTCCTTCTATGCATGTAGGTTTTTGAAATTCATTGAGAATTTTATAAAATTCCTTGGTTGTGGATTGAGCATTTTGAATTCTGTCTGAGTAGTATCTTTTTTTAGCTTTTTTGATTAATGATTTGTATATCCTGTTAAGTTTGTGTAGCTGCAGTTTGTCTTGACTGTTGTTTGTTTTGAGCCAGGTCCGCTGCAACATTGATTTGTTGCTTTATGTTTTTAAGTTCTGTGTTTCTCCAAGGTGTTGGTTTTCTTTTGTCGTGTTTAGTTTTTCTGAGTGGTATTAGGGTATCAAAAGCTTCCTGTAGCCACTCATAAAGTTTTGGTACAGATTTAATTGTATCTAGATCTGTGTTTGTTGTTAGTTGTGTTTCTAAGTGATCCAAATTGAGTTTGCTCCATGGTCGATAGGTGTATGTATGTAAGTAGTTGTGGGGTGTGTTGATTTGTGGAGTTGTATGTCGGAAAGTTATCATATGGTGGTCTGACCAGGTGATTGGTGTGATGCTATGAATAGTAACTAGTTCAGGCTTAGCAAAAATGACATCTAGGATGTGACCAGCGATGTGTGTGGGATTGTGTACAATCAGATGTAGGTTCAATGTGAGTAGGCCAGTGGTGATAGCTTTTGGATGGGGCATATTGGGTTTGTCAAACCAAATGTTTAGATACCCAAGAATGCATAGATTGGAGTATAGTGTAATAAGGTTTGAGACTGTGTCTAGAAAAGCATCTGGTAAAGTGGAGTTGTTCGGTGGAGGTCTGTAAAGGAGGAGAACGTTACAGGAGGAAGTTGGAGTAGGGTGGCATCTGGTAAGGAGGGCTTCACAACCTTGTATGGAGATGTTGTCTGTTTTACTGAGGTTCCTTGCCTGTTTGAATATAATAGCTAGTCCACCTCCTTTCTTGCCTATACGGTTTTGAGTGATGGTTTGATAGCCCGGAGGAACGGCTTCGTGCAACACTGGTGCCATGTCATTTCCCAACCAGGATTCAGTAATGAATAGCAAGTCAGGTTGTGTGTCTGTGAGCAGGTCGTAGATGTGGTGCTTGTTTTTTGAGAGTGATTGAGCATTTATGAGCTGGCAGTTTAGAAAAGGTGTGGTAGTGTTGTTTTGTTTAGTAGAAGGGTATGTAGTGTAATGTGAGCTTGAAGCAGGAGTGTTGCTAGTTGTGATAACTGTTTGAGGCTCACAATAGTCTTGCTTTTCAACATAGTGTTCCTCTTCCAGCAGGTTAAGGAGGCATTTTGTTGGGTCTGTGTGTGTGGGTGGTGGACTTGGTGGCTGAGAGAGCCATGAGGAGTGTAGTGTTTTTTGTAGGGTAGTTTTATTATGTAACAGACAAGGGGATGCGAGGTTGCCATGAGTGGCATGTTTTTTATTTTGTTTGCGTTTGTTTAGTGTGGATGGAGTATGGGTTAGTGGTGGTGGAGGAGCATGTGGATCATGATGTAAGGCTCTAAATTGTGCAATGGAGGAGAGGCGAGTGAATGAAAGTTGCTGGGTTGAGGTGCTTGTGGTAGGTGTTTGTGAAGAGTGGGGGCTAGGGGTGGGGATAGGATGGAATTTTTATTCTTTGTGTAGTCCTGGGGGTGGGAGTGGGTATGATGATGAGTGTAATGTAAGTTTGTGTTGCTTTGATGTGCTGATGTTTGTGGTTGTTATTGTTTTTTGTGGAATAATGAGAGGGGATATTGGTGTAGTTGTTTTTGGTGAGGGATTTGTATGTGAGTTAGTGCTGCTAAGTGGAATATGAGTGTTACATGGGGTGTTTATGTGTTTTGGAGATGAATGTATGAGGTGTGTAAGAGGTGATGGGTGTGTCAGGGGAGTTAGTATTAGTTGCGATGCCTGGAAGAGGTAATATGTGTGGTGGAGTGAAATGTTGGGATTGTATGGTTGTGTGTAATTGGTGGGAGAGAGGGGAAGAGTGTTTGTAGATGATGTGTTTGAAGGCAGGGTTTGGGCATTGTTAGGACGACAGGTGGTCTGTGTGGGACGAACAGCGGATAGTGTTGTTGGTTAGTATGAGCAGTGAGTGTGTATCTGGGAGACTGAAAATGAGAGTAATGTATGTTGTAGTTTTGTATTGTGTGGGTGATGACCGGTTGTGTTAGTGGGAGTGGACAGAGTAGTGTTTGCTGTGAGAATGAAGGAGTTTGACTGTAGTAGTTGTGGGAGGGTATGTGTATATGTGTAGTATGTAGGGTATTGTGTTGGGTGATGGGGCAATGCAATCTGTCTGTGGTCAGTTTGTGATGCATGAGTTGGATGTCTTTGTAGAATATGTGTTTGCATGTTGAGGAATGTGTAGGGACTGAAACCATTCATGGTCAAATATGAATTGGGCAGCATTTCTGGCCCTAGTCCCTAGTCCCTAGTCCCTACCTGTCCAGAACAGGCCCAAACAGACAACTGCCCTTGTCCTCGAAGCCCGGGCTGAGACGCCCAGAATCCTAGCCTTTTATAGCCCTACTGGCCTATAAGAAGCCAGTCCTAACCCTAGCCAATCCAATTTCAAACCCTGATTCTGCCAACTTATGGGAGACCCAGCCCTAATCACCAGTCATAGCCCTATTCCTGACCACCAATCACAGCCCCAGCCCTAAAACCAGCAACCAATCAGAAACCCAGCCCTATCCACCAATCACAGCCGTAGATCCAACAGCCAATCAGAATCTCAGCTCTACCACCAATCACAGCCCTAGATCCAACAGCCAATCAGAATCTCAGCACTACCCACCAATTACAGCCCTAGAACCAACAGCTAATCAGAATCTCAGCCCTATCCACCAATCATAACTGCATCCCTGGAGCTAGCAACCAATGAAATACCGCCTCCCAACAACCTATCACAACAGCATATGCAACAACCAAAAGGAACTTAAATAAGGAGCAAGTTAACTGAACTCCAGTCCCTGTGGGCAGGGGGAAAGGCAACTGCTGCTCTATTCAAAATCTCCTTGGATACAGACAGGCTGAATCCACACTTCCAAGCTAGCAGAGTCTACTTTCCAGGTAAGGGGGAGATTGTTTAAGAGACAACCACTGCAATAGTGCTGGGCGCACACTCTAAAATCGGGCTTTTTTAAAGGCAAAAATACAGGGGGGCAGACAGTTTTTAAGCACAATTTAAATCACACAAACAGATTAAAACAGTCTCCTAAAACCACACTCTGCAAGATGTATGTAGCCTTTTTACTTAGAAGAGGGGGGAAAAAAAGGGTGGGGGGAAAGGGTGGAGGGGTGGGGTGCCACAAACTAGCAAGGGAATTCACACAGTCACGGCAAAAGCACCACTTTAAAAGAAGCCAGGCTGCCTGAAACACAGAGTCCACAGTAAAACAAACACTTTTGAACAAATAATACTATTTACCCAGAAAAATCTTTGGGCTCCTTACCTAGGTCTTTTTGCAATCCTTGAACACTGGGCTGTATCAGGACACAGGGGAGATGCACAGAGGAACACAAAATGGAGGTGGCTGTCTTGGCCTTCCTTCCACAAACTTAAGGAGCCAGAGCAGGTGGGGGCGGGTCTCAGGTGCAGCAGAGACTCAGGGAGCCAATCAGCTTAGTCCAGTCCCTGTGGGCATGGGGAAAGGCAACTGCTGCTCTATTCAGAATATCCTTGGATACAGACAGGCTGTATGTTGTTTTTTTTTGTTGTCCTTTTGGTCTCGTTTTGTTTAGATAAATATTTCCCATTTTTCTAAACCTGTGTTGTCATTTTTTAGTGTTTTCACTGAGTTACTGTTTGTGTTGGTACAAATACTTTACACCTAGACTCTGGATTTAAGCCTGCCTGCCTGTGCCAAGCTACCAAAGGGGTGAGCGGGGGTTAACCAAGGCTGATTCTCCTTTACCCTGACTAGAGTGAGGGTCCTTGCTTGGACAGGGGGGTAACCTGACTGACAGCCAAAGACCCTATTTTTAACATTGGTGATCAGCGGTTGGGATTGGACTTGTATTTGTACTTGACATACAGTGATTAAGTGTACACTACTGTTTTGAGTGCAGACCATTATGTGACCACATACAGTTTTTCTTTTTGTTCTGATTTCCTCCTGGATATATTGTTAATACTTGGACTCTAGTTAAGTGTTGGTCCTGTTAGGCCTTGACAGAATGGAAATCAACTTCTGGCACCTATTCGTCTATAAATTGAGGGAGCTAAAAGTATTCTGCAAAGAAAGGGGACTGGCTGTAAAGAAGAGGCCCAGAAGGGAGGATCTTGAGTCAGCCCTGTTTTGTTATGAGTTGACACGCTGGCAGGCAGCACTACCAGATAATTCTGAGGAGGGAGACTACTCTGAGGAGGAGGGCAGTAGCCCTGAGGAGAGAACAGAAAGATGAATGGCTTCTAGCTCAAAACCTGGAGGCTGAAAGAGCTAGATGCAGAGCTTGAGAGGGGTGAGGAGGAGAGAGCCTTAGCCTTGGAAAAAGAAATGTTGGCAGCTCAAGAGCTGAGTTGTGAAGAGCTGAGGCTGGAAGCCATGAGGGCTGAGTCCAGTTCAGATGGTGGCAGCAAACATCTTGTATCCAGTGCTGCTGAAGAAGTGCACATACCCAGAGATGTGGTGCCCTACTTGAAGGAGGGGGTTGACACACACCAGGAGGTTCAGAGGTATGAGGTAGCTCCAGTGACGCACATGGTCCCTGAGGTGGATTGGGGAACTGGCATGGGGAGTCATATTCCTACTGGTAGGAGGGACACACTACTGACTCTAGGTGAGAGTGACAGGGAGAGGGGTTCCCCCCAGGTAGAAGTCCCGGTTATGGAGTGTGGAGACATCCCAGAAGGTGGGTTGAGTGTCAGGGACAGTCGGGTACTGTCTCACCAATCTCAGGAGTGTGATGTGGGGTACTTTTTCAAGGCTGAGTCAATGGATGGTTGGGTGAAGGGTAGTTTGGTTAATTCGTGTGAGGGGCTGTGTGATGTAATTGCTGGAGAGCATATGTCAAGTCCTTATTTTCCAGAGCTACGCCAGCATCAGGTGGAATGTGAATTCTCTGACCCCAGGGAACTTACACTGGAGGCAGACCTCTGGGTGAGTACCAGGGAGTCTAAAGATACATTTGGGGGTGCTCCAGAGGGGAGTGGTCTAGGTATTTCCCAACCAGGTGAGGTAGGGAAGGATTGCAGTGTCCCAAGTAGGTCCCAGTTTAGTGGGATGGGTGAGGGATCCCATGACCAGTCTCCGAGGTAAGGAAATGGGGATGGGCTGAGGCTCAGGGTGTCCGAGATCCAGTCCCAGGTCCTGGAGGGTTCCACGAGGGAACACCAGGAGGGGAGCGTAGCCTGTACCGTAGGGCCATCTGCTGAGGGAGACCCCCACAGTGTCAAGAGAACTTGGGCTGGGGGGAGGGCGGCTGTAGCCAGCGCCCCACCAGTTCTGGTGTCTGGCAGTACCCCTCCTAGTGAGGAGGTGCAGACGTCCGGACAGAGGGTTGAGAGGGGTTGTGGACCCCTGTGGAGAACCTGGAAGGTCAGGGGTTAGCTCTGAGGTCAGAGCCCCCCAGGAATGACCTTGGTGAGACCATTTCTGGGTTGGGGGGAATCCAGACTCTGCCAGATGGGCAGGGGTCTGTGGACCTGCGCCAGCCAGACTCTTGTGTGGCCCTTGGGGAAGGTGTTTCCCTTGTGGGGGGGTAGGTGTGCCAGGCAGTGGTTCATCCGCAGGGTGGTGACTCTGGGTTGAATGATCAGGTTCAGGGGGTAAACTCTGACCTGATTCTGAGTAGGTGTGCTCCCAAGGAAGTCCTGGTGTGCCAGGCAGTGGTCCAACCGCAGGGTGGTGACTCTGGGTTGAATGGCCAGGTTCAGGGGTTAATCTCTGACCTGGTGGGGGTAGGTGTTCCCCCCAGGAAGTCCTGGATTGCCAGGCAGTGGTCCAGTCTGAGGGTACAGACCCTGGACTGGAGGATTGGTGGTAAACCCTGACCTGAAGGGGGGGGTTGTTTGCCCAATCACCCCCGGTGTGATTTCTAGGGTTACTCTCTCTTTGGTGCAGAACCCTGTGAGTAGGCGCAGGAGAGGGAGAGACTCACCCCTGACCCCCAGTTCAATCTAAAGGAACAGACCCTGGATTGGAAGGCCAGGTTCAGGGTGTCCCCCCTGACCTGGAGGGAGGGGCTACTGCTAACAGTGCCCCTACCATGTTGTATTCTTGGGGGAGGGGATGTCACTCCTAGTTGGGGGGGGGTCAGGACCCCAGAAGGGAGGGCAGGGGGAGGGAAGCCTAACCCCAGGGTTGGAGTGGGCAACACCACTGTGTTGGCCCTGGTGGTACTATCTGCCCCCTGGGATACATCTGTGAGCCAAGTAAAGTTAGGTGCTGCACAGATGGTATCTGCAGATGAGGAGAAGGGTTCCCCATGGGTTAGCTTAGTGGGCCCTGAGAGTATGGGCAAAGGGATCCAACCGGAGTCAGGAAGGCATAGAACTGGAACATGCCCCTGCTGTTGTGGGCCTGGGTCCCTGTTCTGTCGCCCCTATCAGGGAAGTCCGTCAAGGTATTGACTGGTCTCCCCTGGCTTTAGGCTGGTAGGGGGTCATATTGGACTTTTTCCCTTATGCAGGGTCATCCCAAATATTTTTGCCTCCTGCCTACTATTTTTTTCTGACCTGTTTTTGTTGGCTTTAGCACTCTGAGCACTTTACAACTGCTAACCAGTGCTAAAGTGCATATGCTGTCTGTGTAAATTGTATGGTTGATTTGTTTATCCATTATTGGCATATTTGATTTACTGGTAAGTCCCTAGTACAGTGCACTAGAGGTGCCCAGGACCTGTAAATCAAATGCTACTAGTGGGCCTGCAGCATTGGTTGTGCCACCCACATTAGTAGCTCTGTAATAATGTCTCAGACCTGCCACTGCAGTGTCTGTGTGTGCAGTTTTAAACTGCCAATTCGACATGGCAAGTGTATCCACTTGCCAGGCTTAAACCTTTCCTTTTCTTACATGTAAGACACCCCTAAAGTTGGCCCCATGGGCAGGGTGCAGTGTATGTTCTCCTTAAGAACAGTGCCTTACATTCAACTAAAATAAATATATGTTTAATTAACAAAGGTTTTGTAGCGTGAATCTTTTCTGGATTCATATGCTTGGATCTGGAAATTCTCCATTATCTTGTAGTCCTTCTCTTTTTAATTTTTGTTTGTTGGTGGTCGTGGACAGAATCTCCATTTGGTTGTCCTCTGTGAAATGTGCCTGTGTCGTTACCGTCTCTGATGGAGAACCACTGCTGGTAGTGTAGTCTACTGGAGGAGTATTTGGAGAAAAAAGAAGAATTCAGAAGACCTGTGAAGAATGTCCGTTCAGAGAGCTCTCTAAAGTGCATAAATGGAGACGACACTCTCCCAGTTTTGCAAGAACTGCCACCACGTGTTCTCACAGAAGAGCAAGCACCCAGTCTGCAATCTCTGGCTTCCCGTTGAACATCGGAGTAAGAATTGCAGCCCCTGCTTATTCTTCACGTCAAAGATGCTGAGGGTAAGAGAGAGAGAAAGGCAAGCACATCACAGCATGCAGAGCCAGCAGACAACACCATCCCTAAGGGATGTGGGCATCTCCGGTGAGGAGGAGGAAAATGTCGCTGTGGAGGCAAAGGGAGAGACTTGGGACACAGAAGTTAAGGCCGTTGATGTCGAAGGTCAGGTGATGAAGAAACCAGAGGTCAGAGAGTCACTGGCTTTGAAAAAACAGCCCGAATCCCTTAATTCGGACACAGGGGTGTCAAAGGGAGCCTCTGCATTGAAGACCTCGCCGACCGCAGGCACACCACAACAAAGAGTCCCTCGGATCACTTGAAGGAGTCTTCGTAGGAGGAAATCCAATTCATCGCAAGATGGTCGAGGAAAGGATGCTGCAGTGTCAAAAGCAGGCCGCAAGTGGAACAACAAAGGTTGACAACAGATACGTCTTTGAGGGACTCTTCATCATCGAAGAAGGCGGCATCAAGTCTCAACGTCAAAGGAAAGACGGCGGAGAATGGTGCACAAGAGAAGGCATCTTAAGGCCGAAATGGCCACCCTCATCCAGAAAAAGAGGGATTTTGATGAAGGCTTCAAGGAGTTCCGGATACCTTAGAAGGCATGATGCCTAAAGAGCATGGGGAGAAACAGGTCATGGAAATGGAACCTTCCCTCACTCCAGAACCTCAAGATGAAGGGAAAGAACATTTCTCTGAGAGAAAGAGGAGGAACCGCTGGCTGAAACCTTTCAGGGATCAGAAACTGAGCATGGGGAACAATGGCAGGAGCTGGATACAGACTCCCGAGAGGAAGAATTGAATTGAACAGTTACTCCTCAAGGCCCTCACCACCTGACAATATATGCATGTATAATCAAGTTAACAAAAATGCAGTCAAGAAGAACAGGGTAAAACTGGAAGAAGAAACCACCAATCATGTTTCCTTCTGGAAACCTTAATACTGACGTAAATTAGGAACCAGTTTCTTTCCATACTCGCTAGTGTCCTGGACCAGAGAAGGGCAGCGTTTCAGGAGCCTGCCCCTTGCCGAGGAGTAACCCCAAGGGCAGAGAAAAAATATAACTGTTTGTCAAGGGATGCAGCTTATAAAAAAGGAACAGTTGTGGCAGATTCCATCATTGCGTCAACTGCAAGGAAAAGTGACAGTGTTACATCAACAGTAGGACCGTCCCCAGAAAAGGAAAGCAAGAGAATGGAGCTCATGGGGAGGAAATTTGAGTAGAGCACAGCCAACCAATGGCGCATCGCTAACTCTAATTCCCGGCTAAATCGTCTTGCTCATCATCACTGGGAAGAAATTAGGCAGCTAATGAAACACCTTCCAGCGCAATACCAAAAGAGGGCGACAAACTTAGTGGACAATGGCAAAAATATTGCCAACACATGTTTAAAGTCAGCCTTGGACACTGCTGATACATCCAGGTGTCCGATGATGATGACAGTAACTCTCAGCTGACACTCATGGCTAAGACTGTCAGGATTCAAACCGGAGGCACAGGGCAGTATCCTCAACAGCCCATTCAGCGGGCAACATCTGTTTGGCAGTACAAGATAATGAAACTGAGAAATTGATGGGAGAATAGCAGTTTCTGGGAGAAGTGCGCAGACGAGCGACACCATCATGCATGGCCAAAGGGAGGGGAAGTTTCCAGACGGGAACTTCACATCAAAGCTTTCAGAAAACAGCTCCATCCAAACAAGGTTAGCAATAACATCGACAAAGCATGCAGCCTTTTCATGGAAGTGACAGAGGAATGGGTCAGCCCCACAAGGGAGGACCTACTCCCACCCACAAGTGACTCTGCAAAGACAACATGTTTCTCACAAGCAACGTAAGTGAGAGGCACTAACAAAAACAGCTATACCTACACACAACACCAGTAGGAGGCAGAAATAAAATCCTTCAGGAGTGAAGGAAAATAACCTCAGACAAATGGATAATAAGCTTAATCCAATTCAGATATTGCATAGAATTTTTAAAACAAATTGCCTCCAACAAAAGGGCCAGAGAGAAAGATTCATTCCAGGGAAGAAACCGCACATCTCCTCAAGGAGGTGGAAGAATTGCTGGTAAATAATGTAATATAAAGAGTTCTAAGACAAGAGGACAACAAAGGAAACAATTCAACTTATTAACTCATTCCTGAGGTAGATGGCTCAGTACGGCCAATTTAGGCCTAAGGTTCATAAACAAGTTAAAAAAGACTCAAAAGTTCAAAATGACAACACTACAAGAGGTTATACGTCAGCCAAAAATAGGGGTTTACATGCCAACCATAGACTTAAAGGACACATATTTGCACATCCCAACGAATGCACAACACAAAAGATTTCTATGCTTTGTGGTGAACTGAGTGGTTCTCAGTGCTAGCTTTCGAAATAAAATTCACCCAAGGGTGTTCAGCAAGAGCTGAGAAGCAGCACACCTCTGAAGACAGGGCATGTATGTCTACCCATACTTACACGATTGGCTAGCAAGAGCAGGTTCTTGCAAAAAATGCAAAGACAACATACAACAAGTCATGAAAACCTTAGTCTCACTGGTATTCTCAATAAACATAGAGAAATCATCCCCACAACCAGATCAAAAAAAGATATTTCTGGGAGCAAGAATAAACTCAGTTAAGAGGAAGGTGTGTCCCAACAAGAAGAGAACACAATCATTGATTGCGGAAACTCAACTTTACCAGATAGGGTCAGCTCTGTTAGTGAGGACAGTGGGGAAACTTCTAGGGAAGATGACATCATGCATTTCCTTAATACCAGATGCAAAACTTCACATGACACCAATTCAGGCATTACTACAAAGCCGGTGGTCACAGGCAACAGGGAGTTGGGAAGATCTAGTGGTTATCACACAAAGAATACAAGAGGAAATAGTGTGGTGTAACAGGACAAATATAATGCAAGGAATGAAATTTCAGCAACTGTCTCCTTTAGTAACAACTAATGCCTCACATGGGGTGGGAAGCAACATGAACTCACTCAGAGTCAGAGGAGTTTGAAAGGAGAAGGAAACAGTGCGACACATCAACATCCTAGAGCTAAAAGCAGTATTCCTGGCCTTAAAAAGTTTTTTAGAAGCAGTTATTGGGGCAATCAGTATTGATCCAAACAGACAAAACTACACCAGTGTTCTACATCAACAATCCCCTCAGTTATCAAGACTAGCCCAGGAACTCTGGAATTGGGCCATACAAACGAAAATAACAATAATAGTGATACACCGTTCAGAGAAGGACAATATAAAAGCAGACAAGCTCATCAAACAGGCATCCTGCCCACACAAATAGGAACTAAATCAGGCAGTACACATAAGAATTTTTCGAAAGTGGGGAGCCCTAACAAGTGACCTTTTCGCAACACCAGAGAAGGTGAAATGCCAAGGCTTTATGTCCAGACAACCTCACCACCAGTCTCTGGGGGAGGCTCTGGCGATAAACTGGCCCGGGATATTTGCTTACTCTTTTCCCCCAGTACCACTATTGCAGATGGTAATCAACAAATGCAAAAGAAGCAAAATGACTCTAATCTTAATTGCTGACACAGTGGGCAAGACAAACGTGGTTCTCAGATCTAATCCAGATGCCAAACGGGAACATGCAAAAGATACCATTACAACAAGACCTTTGTATGGTCTGAGCGTTTTGCATCCAGAACCAGAAATCCTAAGCTTAGCAGCCTGGCTCCTGAAGACATAAAATGTGGCCCCTTAAAACTATCAGAAAGGATTATGGCTGTACTCAGAGAAACAAGAAAAACAACAACAAGCAAGTGCTACTTTTCTACGCACGCTTCATCATCCGCAGAGTCTCACAAAGAAAAGGACACTATACCTGGAAGATAAATTCAAGCAATAGAAACAAAATATAGCACTTCACTCTAGGCTTGCACCGCAAAACATAATACCGCCTTACTATAAGAAATTCAAAGGAGGCACTGCTTTTTCAGTACAAGCTGCCAGCTCTGGAACTCACTATCAGCTACGATTTGAAGCATTCAGGAACACATACACTTCTGAGATAGTTGAAAATATAGGTATTTCCAGGATAACTACATCGTCCCACAATCCTGGAACAGAACTCAGAATAGTAATTACATCTTCAAATGCAGTCTACCATTCAGAGAGATTGAATGTCCCAACCAACACAGAGCTCTGTATTGCCAGGTTTGTTATGAAGGGCTAATTTATTTATATCTTGCCTGGTTATAATATACTAATTTCAACTGAGGAATAACCCTCCTGGTCTGTACTAATACATAATACTCCGTGTTGAGACAGATAACTGTGGTTCAGACATCTGTATAATATCACCCATATACTACTTTACCGACTTAAACTCACTTAAGTCAGTGTATTATGGGTCATCTCTGTCCAGTACCAGTCTGCAGCAGTCAACAACCAATCACCAAATGAACAGGCATGGAACAGCTGAAGATCTGCCACATGTTCATGACCTACAGAGGACTCTAACTTAGTCCACTGCTGCAGGTCCCAACTAGATATGTTACTGTGACTACTCCCTGAGGTTTCACAGTGATAGTCAGACATGGAATGATAATAACAAAGTCCACCCCAGTTTATCACCCCACTATTGTTCACCCCATGCCTACTCAGGACCATAAATGTAAACTTATCTCAGAAAGGATATCCCTGGCCATAACCATGCACGTGGGCTGTGATCATACGAAATACCACAAAGGGATCTGCTGAGCTGCCCAGAACTGCCAGCATCCAAAAACCTTAAACTTCATGCCTGTATCACTTTTACTCATCGCTCACACTGTTAACCTTTGTGCCCTTCACAGTATAACAGCATCTATGTGGTCTTCATGCACAACATGGAAACACTTCCCACACAGGATCAGAACAAGGACAACAGCCTTCCACCACACACACGCTAAATGATGTGGCATGCTGTCCCTATAGACAACCTTTAGAGCCCACAAAGGTGGGCAGTAAGCGCTATATAAATGTTGCAGTACAATAGTGCCATCCCAGGGCGTGATGTTACCAGTGCGTGATGTTACCAGTGCAGACAGACACTCTGTCACTTTAGACGTCATGGAAACACTAGGCTGTCACTGGGCCTGTGCGGGGTGATTTACACTAGCTTAGTTAAAGTCCTGCTTTGGACAAGTAACATGGAAAAATGTGTTAACTTGATTACCAAATATTATGCCTGCTTTTTATACACCCACACACATTCGCGCTTTCTTTCTGCCTGGTATATAATCGATGCGAACATTCCAATGAGTTGTTGGCTGTAACTTCAGTTAAAAAGGGCAAAAGCTTGTTTAACCGTGTTACCGCATATTACTTCTCATTCTGACACGTAAATCTCGAAATCGGGCCATAATAGGCTGCAGCAGCACGAGTGTCACTTTTTAGGATTATTTCCAGATTTTACCACTGGTTATTCTAAACGAGGGAATGTCAGTGATTTCTGTTGCCCCGTATCTTCATATGGTGGGAGTAGGAATTTTACATTTTGTTTTGCAAAGGGCCAGGAACGAAATATGTGACTCGTTTCAGGCTGAACATAGATCTGAGGCAGAATAGATAACCCGTAGAGAATGGGAAAAATAGTGAAGGATTTGAATAAAAGAAAAAAAAAGCTGATCTGGATAACCGTGTCCAGTTGTGGAGACCTAACCTGAATTACTGGGTTCTGCTATGGACAACCCTTCAGGCTTGTGTGTGTTATGGAGGCCAGATCTAGAGCTTTGGATGTAGCTACGGTGACAAAACATGTATTCCAGTGCCACATCCATGGGAAATCAAAACCGGTGTATCCAAGCTAGAGAAAAGATCCCTAAAAGATGTAAGATCTGTACCCGAAGTTGTATGATGAGAGCGGCAAAAACTGAAATCTACATAGTGTGAGAAGGGGAAGATAAATTCCTCTGTGACAGAATTAGCCAAATTTTCTACCTGAAAGTTACTAATGTTACATAGGACACAATGCAGTATCACTTTACTGGCTCTGTTATTAATAAGCACTCCAGCTCCCAATCGCCATTACTTTGGCATACAGTGTCCTGCCATGTTTGCTGCAACCTTTAATAAAGGGTTCTGCAAATGGTATGTGCCCTCAGATTGTACTAAAAGGCGTTTCTTGTGTTTCTTCCTTTTATTTTAGAGTTAGTCAATTGATCTCTAGTCAGATCTTTTATGGTCACCCCTGATGAAAGAAAAAAAACAAATATTTTGGATTGTACATTTCTCTGCTGGCTGCTTCCTTCAAGGTTCTGGAAAAAAGTGTCACTGGTCAATATTTTTTTTCAGGCTTCATATTTTAGATGGTTGTGCTATCCTTGTTTTGATAATAATCAGTCTTTGGCCTGCATTTTATACTGGCAACCCAGCAATCTGCTTGAATATTTGTTAGAATCTGCTATTTCTAGACTTGAAGAAGACTGTTTTACCTATTGCTTGTCTGAGGGATCACCTGTGGCAATCATACTAATGGTTTTGCTTTTATGTATATGCCGACGACCGGCAGATCATCCATGAGCAAGCTGAGGCAGTGAGCTGGATGCATCACTAATTCGCTATAAAAACGTTTCACTCAGAGTTCTTCAGTTTATCAGCTGAAATTTCTTAAAACTCCATGCAGCTAAAACTGACATGATTATGTTAGATGAAAATCAAATCTGTGGATTCATTACCCCCATTCGCAAGGATTTGCTTTAGCTCACTTCTTTTATTTTTCCCTTAAGAAATTGGCGCTATGGGCCTTATTATGACTTTGGCGGATGGAAAAGCCCATCCACCGAAGTCCTGACAGGTAGGCTGCTGCCAGTGTGGCAGCCTCCCCTCTGAGCCCATTAAGTTTCCCATTAAGTTACCCCATCTCCACCAGCCTTTTCATGGCGGTGTTACCACCACGACATTTCTGGCGAAGAAGCACTGCCCTGGTGGATCAGGACCGCCAGGCTAACGTGAAGTTGTAATCTGGTGGTGCTGGCAGTCCGACTGCGGTGCTATCCCCACGGTCATAAACTGGTGCTCGGACCCATGCATTGGCAGCTGTCCGACTGCTACCACAACCCTGGTGGTCATTAGACCGTCAGGGTCGTAATGAGGCCCTGTCTTCTTGGTTCTTCTATCGTTACTGCGCTAACTCATGAAGCTTTCAGATTGTACTTGGTTATGCCAACTCATGGTATCTGAGTGCTTCAGGCTACATCATTAACAAAAACGCCAGCTCAGAGAGCAATCCTGAATCTTATGACAATCACTTTCATTGCTCATCTGGTGAACGTTTTTTGGCTTTAAGAGAAATGCTACATTGTGTTTAAAGTCCTGTGTTTTGTCCTTCTGTTTGATTTGTGGCAGCATGGACCCTTCTTATCCAAATAGAGCTTTGGTGCAGTTCCCCAGCACGTTCTCTGCAATTGGTAAACTTGCATAACTTCTTCCTACATTGCAAAAGCAACGAGTTGGGAAAATAATTAGTTTTCTCAGTACTGGAACGTTCTGCTTACAACACCACCACGGTGCTTTCAGCCTGGGTGTTTCCTTTTCCTCTTTCTAGGAAGAAATTTAAAAGTACTTATTTGTGCATTAGCGCAAACAACTCTACAGTTTTCATCCTAACGGTGAGAAGCATGTATGTTTGAGTGATATATACATTGCACTAAGTAAGTTACATCTTTCCTACAGCACAAGAAGCAAACATATTCCAGTGATGTTTGTGTTTTTTTAGCAAAGGTTTGAGTTGATACTTGTCTGGGAGAAGCTGGGAAGGAAGATAAAAAAAAAATCTTCACAGTAATGCTGATGAACAGATGGAACAGGGAAAAATTAGAAACTATTCGATTCAGAGCAGTAACTGTTGCGTTAGACAGTGACAGAACTTGAAAATAAATATGTTATTCGGTGTAACAGCAGGCAGGAGAATGAGCCGACTACATAGCCTATTGGCATGTGTTATCAACATCTACCTTGCTGTACACCCACGGAGGTGCAGCCCTGCCAGCTGTAATTTGTTAAGTGGATAAATTAAGGCCCAGTCTCGTTCGATACACTATATACAGCGATTATGAAGAACAGTAGGAATTAGGATCACTTTACAAGGATTATGTGTGTTCCTTGTGGGACACAGCCGAAGCTTAGAACTTTCCCTTTGGCATTGCCTCTAATCCGCGATCTACAGGGCAGGGTTTCTGAGAACTTGTGACACTGGTTTTGGGTAATTTGAAAATCTGTCTTAAGTTTCACCTTTCGACCTGCGTTTATGGACTTGTTGTTCTTCTGTTGTGAACATGAACCTTCAGCACAGTAGTTCCTTCTTCAGCGCTGGGCAGGATAAGAAACTACTCTGGGAACGTACTGCGAGGGCAGGTGATGTAGCTGATTGGCTAACATGCAGTAGTGGTAGTATGTCTTGAAAGTTAGGCCTTTTGTATAGCGCATGTCCACCAATTACTAGTCTGTCAGCGATCTGCGGAATAGCTCGTCTCTGATACGAGGGGGGCAGATTCTGTGCTCTTTTCAGAGACGAGTGATGCCGATGACTGCCTATCCTATATATTAATGAGTAATTGTACTGGTGAAGGAGTCCTATTTAAGCTCGTAGTTGCGCTTGTCTCTTTCTTCAGCTGATTTTATTGATGACGTTAGTGGTGGTGCCTGATATTTTCTTGCCTATGTGATTGGGTCAGTCTAGCTCGGTTGGAGGTACTCTGTTTCTCCCTAAGTACCGGGCAGTATTGTACCCTGCCCACTGTCCCCAGACCTTGTGTTTCCCTGTGCCATTATTGTGTTTAGTAATTGCCTGGCTCTCATACTGCCATACCTGCTGCTGCTGTGTTTGATTCTTTTTCGGTTTATCATCGAAGATTTTCTTCCCTGTCTTTTGCCTTTTCAATACTTTTCTTTCTTTAATTTCACTGTTCCTCTTCTGTTCCCTTGTGATGGGCAAGCCAGTGGCGTCTTTATGTAGAGTGCCTGTATTTCTTTCTCTGTGTGACAGGGGTTCATTCTTTGGTGCGATGGGCTCTTCAGTATTTTACGGCAAGTGCGTGGCGTGTCGGGGAGTTGCGGGTGGGGTTAGTGTAATGTTGTCAAGTGTGAGACATCAATCTGGTAGGAAGAAGCAGGGTAAGCATGTCAGGCAGACAGGGCTTAACACTTCATCTTTTAATTCAACACTGCCCGGATAAGTAAGATAAATCAACCGTCATGAACGGAGCTTAATTGAGAAATGACATGTTTTGTCTAATTAATGATGGAGCACTCTACATAGTAATTTGTCTCAGGAGCGCAGCATTCTGTGGGGAAAAACACTTAGGGAAGCCAACTCGAACCCCGCCTCTCCCCAGCCACACGTGGAGTTTCCTGTGGCCATCGTGCCCCTCTCAATCCATCAATCTGGATAAGTAAATATCATTGCCTCGGTCGCCTTGACTGGTGCAGTCGAGTCACAAAGCGATGTTCTGGGTGAACCTGTCAGGCAGGGGCGCACCTGTCTCCTACGCCAGAGGTCCACTGCTCACTCGTCTGAGATAGGAGCCTCAAGGGAGATTAAAGGTCGGGGTGGGGGTCAAGCAACAATACGTGCATGGACAAAATTCAGACAAACGGGTTCTGGCTCTGACTTAAATTCTTCTTACCAAATCTTTCACTCCTTCAGCCAGTACTCCTCCTCCTCGTGTATTCTCCTCTTACCCCTCTTAATATTATTTCCTTCCGTCACAGACAAACTTGGAACTTTTGCGATTGTCTTATCACACGCGCTCCTCCCGCGTGTCATTCCCCTCTAATGCGCATTTTACTCCAACTGCTCGAGGTGAGCGCGTCCTTTGTTTCCTTGACTGCATGTCCCACAACCCGGGGGCATTGCAGCACCTCAGCTAGGGGTCCGTTTTTAAGGCCTGAAAAAAAGTGCCGAGGGCATAGGGAGAGGGGCAGTGCCATTTACATAGTGGCAGCATTTGCCACTTGAGTAGGGGCAGCCTATTGAGAGAAGGGGAGCGGAGGGTTGTACGAATGACTGCGGGCACCACATAGAGGCGCAGAGCTCTGGGATAAGAGTAGAAAGAGGGACAGGGAGTTTGGAAAAGAGCACCGAGCGAGAGGTCCAGGGCCAAGGAGAGAAACGTATATAAAGGCAAACCCGAGAAGTGGAGTGGACTTCGTATGCAAAAGTGACAAAAGACTTCAGATGTAGGCAGGGTGTGAAAAGACTTATTGCGGTTATGTTTTGAGAAGGTCTTAAATGAAACCTTGGAGTATTTTAGCAGAAAACGTGTGTTCTTTCAGTATTAGTAGGGTTATTTAGATATGGAGCTCTCACTGTCAGGGCATGGTAGGAGGCAGCACGCTCACTAGTTTTCGAATGTCATTTGTGGCCCCAAGTAGCACATACATGAATTCACCAAGTGTGTCTCACTGATCTATCTGTGTCAAGCCATTAAGATCACCGATAGTGGAATATGTGCCCTCCAAGGCTTGCCGATCTCTGCAGTAAATGTATTTACCCTCTTTTTCTGACTGACATTAACACTCGTGATGTGCAGCCAACAAGCACATTAACCTGCTGAGTTACCTCTTACAGATTAGAACAAGTGACTTGTAGATTACTTTTATAACTGTGCAAACGCATATTATTCTCATATGACTTCTCACGCTCATTTTAACTTGCAACAAGCAGATCCTCTTTATTTTCCGGTAATGTTCGTATCAATTTCTTTCTTGCCCCTTTCTCTAGTTCTCTTGACTCCGTTCAAGCCGTGACTCGTTTGCGCTGCAGTTTGTACTTTCATTTCTTTACGGTCTTTCTTGCTGATTGTTTATTTATGCATTTCCTTTTACATATATTCCACCCCACTCTGCCTCTACTCTAAGCCATAGTTTTGCTTTCTTTTTTCTATCCTCCAATTTGTTTAGCAGTTTCCTTCTCGTGGTATCCCCTTTTACTCCTTTACTGGCTATGTTCGTTTCCTGCACTTTCTTTTAAAGTAGGGCATAATGGCAACGAAGCCAGCCTGTGTACCATATTTCATCATGGTTTCATACCTGCCAACTTACTAATCAATTTCACCGTTGGAGGAGGGGACGGGGCCCCGTGCCAAGATCTACCTAAGAGGCACTCTGGCCCTCACCAAGCCTTCCCCTCCCCCAAAAAAGGGGGTGATTAAGGCGGTCACCAATGTTCGGGGGTGTTTTCACTCCTCTTGATGAATAACGCGCTGGAAATCCAGTGGTTTTCAGCTCATTTTCTCTTCGACTGTATGATTTCGGCTCCTCACCGGGTGCCCATGTGGAGGGAGTCGAAGTCGTGTTACACACAGTGGCACCATGTGAGTTGGTAGGTCTGTAGCTTTCGTCTGCTAGGTTATTTCCACACCATGTGTGCTTCTGTATTTAAATTACACTCTCTCCCCCTCCCCCTCTCCCCATACACACACACACACTTCTAATTCAAGTCTTTTTACCCCCTTAGGTACATCTGATTACTCTGACGGACAGCGCCCCCCCCCCCCAAACATTGGCCATCTTTGTGTGACACAAGTATTATTAAGTGTCCACCCTATGTACTCTTGCCTTCCATTTATGGAATCTGGCGCTAGCATCAGGAAGAGGGCTGAAATAGTAGGGACAACTTCCTGTTGACTGCCCCTTCCAAGCAATTCCCAATCTATTGCACTGTTTGCCAGTTACTAATATCCTAGTGGTTACCATACAGGGAGTGCAGAATTATTAGGCAAATGAGTATTTTGACCACATCATCCTCTATATGCATGTTGTCTTACTCCAAGCTGTATAGGCTCGAAAGCCTACTACCAATTAAGCATATTAGGTGATGTGCATCTCTGTAATGAGAAGGGGTGTGGTCTAATGACATCAACACCCTATATCAGGTGTGCATAATTATTAGGCAACTTCCTTTCCTTTGGCAAAATGGGTCAAAAGAAGGACTTGACAGGCTCCGAAAAGTCAAAAATAGTGAGATATCTTGCAGAGGGATGCAGCACTCTTAAAATTGCAAAGCTTCTGAAGCGTGATCATCGAACAATCAAGCGTTTCATTCAAAATAGTCAACAGGGTCGCAAGAAGCGTGTGGAAAAACCAAGGCGCAAAATAACTGCCCATGAACTGAGAAAAGTCAAGCGTGCAGCTGCCACGATGCCACTTGCCACCAGTTTGGCCATATTTCAGAGCTGCAACATCACTGGAGTGCCCAAAAGCACAAGGTGTGCAATACTCAGAGACATGGCCAAGGTAAGAAAGGCTGAAAGACGACCACCACTGAACAAGACACACAAGCTGAAACGTCAAGACTGGGCCAATAAATATCTCAAGACTGATTTTTCTAAGGTTTTATGGACTGATGAAATGAGAGTGAGTCTTGATGGGCCAGATGGATGGGCCCCTGGCTGGATTGGTAAAGGGCAGAGAGCTCCAGTCCGACTCAGACGCCAGCAAGGTGGAGGTGGAGTACTGGTTTGGGCTGGTATCATCAAAGATGAGCTTGTGGGGCCTTTTCGGGTTGAGGATGGAGTCAAGCTCAACTCCCATTCCTACTGCCAGTTCCTGGAAGACACCTTCTTCAAGCAGTGGTACAGGAAGAAGTCTGCATCCTTCAAGAAAAACATGATTTTCATGCAGGACAATGCTCCATCACACGCGTCCAAGTACTCCACAGCGTGGCTGTCAAGAAAGGGTATAAAAGAAGGAAATCTAATGACATGGCCTCCTAGTTCACCTGATCTGAACCCCATTGAGAACCTGTGGTCCATCATCAAATGTGAGATTTACAAGGAGGGAAAACAGTACACCTCTCTGAACAGTGTCTGGGAGGCTGTGGTTGCTGCTGCACGCAATGTTGATGGTGAACAGATCAAAACACTGACAGAATCCATGGATGGCAGGCTTTTGAGTGTCCTTGCAAAGAAAGGTGGCTATATTGGTCACTGATTTGTTTTTGTTTTGTTTTTGAATATCAGAAATGTATATTTGTGAATGTTGAGATGTTATATTGGTTTCACTGGTAATAATAAATAATTGAAATGGGTATATATATTTTTTTTGTTAAGTTGCCTAATAATTATGCACAGTAATAGTCACCTGCACACACAGATATCCCCCTAACATAACTAAAAACAAACTAAAAACTACTTCCAAAAATATTCAGCTTTGATATTAATGAGTTTTTTGGGTTCATTGAGAACATGGTTGTTGTTCAATAATAAAATTAATCCTCAAAAATAAAACTTGCCTAATAATTCTGCACTCCCTGTATATCCTTCTTCAACTATTTCTATCAATTTTATTGATCTGACCTTATCCCTGAGCTCATCAAGTTGTCAGGTCGGATCTGCTCAGCCCAGTCGCTTCCTCTTAAAACTCCTGAATAATCAATTCTGTTTCTATTTAACCTACCCACTTTAGCTAGTAAAACCATCTCCAGGCTAGGTCATCTGTAGCTGGGAAGCCTCTGACTCCCCTTGGGACCTGCCCTTTGACTCACGCTCAGTGGTAATTGATGGATTGTGTAGTCTCTGGATTAAATCTGTTGCAACATTCACCCCCCTGCCTGTGTTGTGTGGATTAAATTATGTTATGGTTAATTTTACCGTAATAGAGTTGGGACATTTTCTTGGTTCCTCTTTGTCCACTACTGGGAGGGACCTCCAGGTCTTAGGGTAATTTTGATGGGCTTGGATTTCTGGAAGCTGTATCTTTTCTTCATTTCTCACACCAGCTGACACTCCATGTTCTTGATGCTCTATTGTGTCTCAGTGCCCACTTGTACTGTGAAGAAATTTAACAAATATACATGCTCTCCCTTTTTATGGTGAACATTGTCCCACTTTTCTAATTGCTAAATCTCTTGTTTTACTGATTGGTTTGGTAGATCTTCCACTTTACCAATTTATTTCATGGAGTTGCTCCTCCACTGCTTAAGGCTCCTCACTTCCTCATGCTAAACACAGCTCCACTTGGTTTGTAACAGTCCTGAAACTGAGGCTTAACAAGTGATATTGCAGATCACTTTAAACCACTGTCAGAATAGTGAGGTCCTCACTATACAAGAAGTGAAAATGAAGAGCTGGAATTTGCTGAACCTGTACTGGTTACAGAGTCTATTACTCAGTGATACTGTCTGTCTGGTTTTCTAGCAACATATCGAAATATTTAAACAGACGGATGTATATTTTTGCCTATCTGATTCTGGAAAAGCCTTGTTTATTCAATTTTCAAGCTATTTTTGTCTCACCTTTAACAAAGAACATTTTATACCTCCACTATGTTAATTAATCGTTCATACATTTTGTAACCGATCTGCAGGCGAGGTCCCATCAAGCTTTTTCATTTTTTTTGTTTTGAATTGTTGCTTCAATAAACTCATTTGGAGGCAAATCCAATGGAAGCACCTCTACAGAGAAGCCCCAATTGCTTATTAGAGGTGCTCGATGGGGTTAAAAGCCATATAAATGAGGACTGTAGTGTGGTTATGAACACAAGACCGTGAACATGTAGCGAAAAATTCTTTTGCATGGTCTGTTCTGTATTTATTCCTAGTCGGAGGATAGTTTGCAGGCCACCAGATGCCTGGGCTGTGGCCAGTGAGTAGGCACTAGCAAACTATTTAGTCAGATAAATTAAGCGAGTAAACCTCAAGAAAAACAAATTTAAAGTTTCCATTTGCAAATTTTTTTGCAGTGGCGATGAGGTTTGGGAATAAAGTCTGTTAATTTGGAACTAGAAACACATTTGGCTATTTTTCCTGCTGAATTATTGCCAAAAAGGAGTACCGTTTGCGAAATAATCTGGAATTGCAAAGAAAAACACTAAAAGGAGGGCCATAAAGTATAACAAACAGTGAAACAAAAAACCCTTACATAGAAAATACACACGGGAGAGACTAGCATGTACAAAAAAGGAAAGATAGGGGCTGCCTACCTGCCTTCACTCCCTTTATAATCTTCAGAGTCGGAATAAGAGTCCAGAAATGCTGACTTACATGCAACATATTCTTATTTAATAGTATTATCATTTCAGTGGTTTTAGATTTATTTTTGTCTCAGTTACATAATGTTTTGCAGATGACGATTTCGGATTAGTGGTGTAAAATCCAGATTAGAAATTGTATGTATTACCAGTTGCCTTCTTTAAGATAAATGGTTGCGTTCAAGGGTACAGCTGAAGTTCATTCTCACATGGAGACAGTGAGGGTTGTTGACAGTGGGTCAATTATGTTCCTTCCAGTTCACTCTCAAAGTAAGTTTTGCTGCTCGATTTTGACCAGACTACTGGCTCATCTGCCCATTAATGTAGCGATCCCAACTGTAAAACTTAACAATAGTTTGCTTTAGAGGTGACCCAATGTTGGTTCAGAGTTTGAAGCTTTTTAGAGTGAGACTTCATCAATCTCAATATTTGCCGAGGCTTTAAGATCTCCTGTGTGCTTGGACACTGGTTCCCAACCTTTTGACTTCTGTGGACCCACAGTTTTTCATTACTGGAACCCGGGGCCCTCCCCCTGAGTCATTACTGAAAGCTGAGGACCTAATATGTTAACATTATTTAATTTTCTAAACAGTTGCAGACGTCCTGAGGAGGCTTCACGTACCCTAGGGGTCCCTGGACCACTGGTGGGGAACCACTGTGCTAGGACATTGACAAGAGTAGACTTCCATCCATTTTTGATGTTCAAAGAAAAAATATTTGCTTAAAAGCTGAGCTTGAACAGTGTATAAGCTGCTGTAAGGGTTTGGTTCGCTTTTGTGTTTTTTACTTCTTTGCACAGCCCTAGCAAATCACTGTTATTAGTAGCTTCTGTCACCTTTTTAAAGTGTAGCTAGTTTCATCCATGTCACCCATCTTGTGAGTATTTCAGGAAATGCTTTATTTGGTGAGAGAAAAGAAACTGGTTTTGGGGGTCTTTTCATGCATTTTCCATGCCTAGTTGTCAGTTTCAGAAGTTCCACAATGTTTGGAAGTTTTGAAGTCCAAGTGGTAGCCATTCCATGATGTGATCTGTTATAGACTATAAACGTACATTGTTAGGTTTTGTTTTTATGAGTTGGTGCCTGGATTGCATTAGAGAGTGCCATTTTGAAGCATATCTTGAGGCGAAATTCCACATTGCCTCTACCAATTGTCACTGCTGTATTGCATACTCCTAATGGATGGTAAATAATAGGGACTGTGATTGAAATCATTGACTCTCCCACTAAGCCAGAGAATTTTTTTTTTTTTTACAGTGTCTTTTTGAGCTGGAATATTATAATAGCTAAGGGTGAAGTACCATGCAAAGATAGAAAGTACAGTGTTCTGCTAGGTCTTTCAGCAGAGTATTTCCTTAGGTGTGTGCTGTAGACATGATGTATTTGCTGTATGGTGGGTTATATTTCTTTCGCTCTTCCCCCCTTTAACTAGGCCAGGCTTTCTTCTGTTCAGGTTTTGTGATTTCCCAGATAACTTACATTTGTTTTGAGTGTTATCTCGGTTCTAGAAATATACTGAAATTAAAACTATAAAATATCTGGATATTTTCTACAATTAAATGCATTCTGGTTAAAGTTCACTATAGAAATAAGTTAATTGACTGCATATAATTGGTTCAATACACATTATCCACTTTTGAACACATTATGTGATTCTGGTTAATCTGTCTTGCTGTACTATAAATCCCATATCTTTTAATATCGTGGGATATGCTACTTTAAAGCACTTTTAATGTTAAATTGGAACATAAAAAATTAAACATTTAACTTACGCCTTTGTAGATATTGGGTGTTTGGAATGAAACATTTTCGTTTGATTTTCTGAAATCATTAAAAAAAAATGTAATGCTCCTTCTTACTGTAGTCTTTATGTCCGCAAGCTCTGTTAGACACTACTTTTTAGGGTTGAGCCTGCGTCGCATGCGCTTGCGCATGCGTATCGATAGCAAGACGCTTTAGGAATTAGAAAAGGGCTCGGATCCACGTCACGTCAGTGTCTTTCATTGGTTCGTGGGCTTGCCGGTTAGAATCTTCTTGCTTTGATTAGTGGAAGGCTCATACGTCATGCCTTTTCAGGTGGTTAGCCCTCCTCGAGCGCAGTGACCTAGTACAGAAAACATGCAAGGCTCGCTGTTTCCCGTCAGGTTTGTGGACTACTTTTTCTCTATTTTCGCAGCGCGATCTCGCTTGGCAGAAGTCAAGCGCTTTGCATAATATCGACCCTGTTACACAGTTAATTGCACTTTTGCCGGTTACGTATATAATTGCCCTTTTGCTGATAGGTTTCATTACGAGTGAACTGTAGAAGCGCAACTGCGCTGTTTTTTTCTTTTAACGTGGCAAGAAAAATCCGGTTGGGAGTTTACAACTGGTAATAGCTGTAACTCGGACTCATGCGAGACCCTGGTGCATTGCAAATGTTTGTTTAGGTATGGTATAGAGACAGATTTAGATTTTTTCCAGCTTTATCTAATGAAAATAATTTGTAAATAATTCATAAAGAAAAGTGAACACAGAGAAGAAGGCCTCTAACTCAGCCCTTATTAATTAAATGATCTTTTTAACGGTCATTCACATTTTGCTTTTGCCTTCCAAAACTTACAGCACGGTGCAGTGGACATCTTGTTTCATTCACTGGCTTTATTGCTCTGCCAGTGACTCATTTTTACCCGGATCACGTGGGCGCCGCCACCTAAAAAAGAGGTGTTTTAGTGTCAGTGTTGCTGGACCGGTACTTTACTTTACCACTGTTTTTTCTTTCTATTCTTTCTATTCTTTATCGTTTTTATTTTGGTCATTCTTACGTGTTTAAACTGTCCGCAGATTATAGTGTATAAAAGCAAGAAGTTCATTTTATTTGTCCCAATAAGAATCATAATTCCTATGGAGTACAGCTAAAAAGCGTGTGTATGCTTGTTCCGAATGAGCCAGCCTGACAAGAAGCTCCCATTGTGTTGTATTAAAACTACCTGTAGTGGTTCATTTTCTTTGCATTTTGTTTTACCTCAAGCATATGTAAGATATGTTTAGGCAGTTAGGGCTTTTTCTTTCTTTTCATGGACTATGCTGGCAATAAAAAATAACCATCGCCTATGCTGGCAATAAAAAATAACCATCACACCAGCTTGTCAAGGCCACGCCTATTGACTTTGTCAATGCTGTTTAATTACATTTTATTAACACCCATCAAGTTGTAGTATCACCGTTCAGTTTGCAAACCAAAGCTCCATATGCTGCATTTTAAAGGGATTGTGCTGCATTTAGTGCAAATGAGATGGCAAAAAAGCTGCAAGATAAATATTTCCTTAGTCTGTTTTTTTTGTGTTTTGGAGAAATTAATTTGATCTTTTTGTGTCATTAGGTGGTTATCAATGGAGGAGCCACACCCAATGGAGATCAGGACAACGAGGACACAGAGCTCATGGCCATCTACACCACAGAAAGTGGCACGGCTGAAAAGGTACCCTTTACAAATGAACATTTAGCCAACAAGTTCAATGTATTTAGCTACCAGCTGCTCTCTAGCAGCAGATCTATTTCACTGTAGTTGACAAGCGGTCAGTAGCTGTGGTGTTGTCTATCAAGAGGTTCTGAATGATATAGGCAGTGATTGATATTTTGAAATTATGCCACTCGAAACCCCTTTGGAGGAAAACATCTTCTTTGTTGATGCCTACTAAAAATAG
This sequence comes from Pleurodeles waltl, assembly GCF_031143425.1. Lineage (NCBI taxonomy): Eukaryota > Metazoa > Chordata > Amphibia > Caudata > Salamandridae > Pleurodeles > Pleurodeles waltl. The sequence goes on along the minus strand of NC_090450.1, from coordinate 676,398,754 downwards.
TTATTCCGTTCGAGGGACCACAAATCATACATAAACTCATAGGCCATAAACATAGTGGTTTAAGTCTTTTGCTACTGGGTTGCACCCTGCTGCAGCTGTGCAAACTGGTTCAAGTACGATCTTTTCTGCCCTTGGCTCACAGGGTAGCAAGGCAAGAAGTCCAAGGCTTTACAGGCAGGATGTGGAGGGCAAGAGCTCAGAGCTTATCATTCAAACAAGATGCACAATAATGCAATCCAGCTCAGTCCTTGTCTTTTGTTTTATAAAATCAAGTATTTGAATCCCCCCCAAAAAACTAAATTCCACACCAGCTAAATATGTTAGTCAGTTCAGAGGTGTATCCTGGGTTGCTCTAGATACAGTATAGACCCCCTTCTCTTGTATTCTCTCCCAACTCGGGTGATCCTAGCAGCTGCAGACTCCTGTTCTCTGTAGCGGAGGCATGAATTAATCATACATGCAGTTTAGGGCCCTGCTCACCACAGAGTTGACATGAACAATGCAGTCAACAGTTTTACCCAGGGGTAAGTTGGGCAGAAAGTTGTAAGTCCTTCTGCAGGACTTTTTTGGAGTGCATCCCAATCTGCTTATCAAGTCATTGTTGAAGCCAATTGGTGCCTGTGTGGTTATTCTGTATGTTTGGTGATTTGACAGGCTTGGCTTTTTGCAGCAGCCTCTGCTCATCAACTGCTTCGATGAATGATTGCAGCATGGCAGATCCACAGTCCAGTGTGCAGTTGCAGCTTCTGAGGCTTACTCACTTCCCTTGTGGCCACCTAGGTCAGTTGGGCTCCACTCAGCAGCAGTGTGTTTTCCTTCTGGTGTTAGCAGCATCAGCTTGCAGCCCACAGTGGTGGCAGCCGACAAGGACATACTCAGTTTCCTGAAGTATTGAGTGCAGTTCTCAGCAAGGGCTACACAGAGACAGTAAGACCCACTCGTAGTACCTGTCGCTCCTGGTTACACTGTCAAATGAAGTCCGCTTTCGGTGGGTGCTTCCCATGGCAGAAACAACCTGGGTTTCTTCCCCTGGGCAGTGTCTTCTCCTGCTGAACTAGGGGAACCTTTTCTCACTCTCACTAGGTGAGCAGGCTTCTATACACTTGGCAGACACCCAGCTCATCCAGCAGAAGGTGAAGACTTAAGTTGATGTCCTTGCCCACTGGGGGACTGGCTGATAGACAGTCACCAGCCATGGTTAAACTGTAGCTCTTCACGTACTCTGTGGAGCACTGCCTTGTTTAAGGACTTGGGACTGGAACTAAGCGCAGTGAGTTGCATCCCACTTTTATACATATTTTCCAGATAAGGGATGTGGATCTTCTGTCTCAAACTTCAAATCCAGTTTACATTGATTATTTTTCAAGTGTCCTCGGGCTACTCTCCAGACTATTTTTCAAGTGTCCTCGGGCTACTCTCCAGACATAGCCTTTTGTGTAAAGCGATGCTTCTCACAGCAGATGGCACTGCAGGAGCACCCACCACATGGGCACAAGGAAGTATACGGTTTCTGCGCTTGGTTGTCAGCAACCTTTCTAAAGCAGTGATCAAGGCCAGTCAAAAGAGCAGGCCAGACCTAGAAACATCCTCACATTGAAAAACAGAACAGACTCACACAAACGTATAGTCCTACAACCACATAATGTATTACATGCACACCCATGCACCTGTCATACATATAGGTTTTTGACACAAGGTTCTAGTATACATAGCAATGGAAGCATGTACAAGAGGGGGTAGGCCACACTCACACCGACTCAATAAAAATAAAGTATGGCCACACTGTAAATAACAAAATGCTGTACGCTACAACCGCTGTTTTATGTGCAGCACCCAGTAAAAGGACCAAGGTATACGCACGTAAAGTAAAATTATGTATGTCACACTTGTCACCTGACCAGTATTTAGGTTCCTCTGTGACATTTTTGGTATTGCATCCAAACATTCTAAACAAGCATAAAACAACCTGCTAGACCTATATTTTTTGTTTAACATCCTATTCGTTAATTAACTCTGGGAGGGGCAAATAACTGATTCAGAATGATATAATTCTTTTATAACTTGTGTGTTTCTTCAACACTTGCATAGACATATCAATTGTTCATCTAGATATAAATACATCAAGTAATAATAAGACTATACAGAACACCTTATGAGAAAGACAGTCTGTTTTATACATCCATATTTAATTTATGCACATCAAGATCGCACAAAGACCCACACAAACACTTTCATTCCTCCCTAGCACACTCAATACTACCTCATTCATACATAGAAATATGTGCTTATTTTTAAAACCAACGTTGATTGAAAACCATCATACTTGAATTCATTGATGGAGTTGTCCACCCTCCTTTCTATTTATGTCTTCACTGCACATTTTTTTCTGATGGGCCCATAGGGAGTGTTGATGACTGCTTCAGTGTAAAAAGTCAATAAAGGACCATCTTCATCAGGGCACACAAAAATGCTTCATTAAACAGGCAGTGATGAGGGGTAACCTAAAGTTTAATTGCAAACACAGTACATAAGGACATCACCTGCCCGGGGTCAACAACTTCAGGAATACTTGCTGATATCATCAATCACTCTTTATCATTGCTTCGTCATTACTTCAATAAAGTGCCAGAAGCGTGTGTATGTGGAAACCACAGACACCATATAAGTTGTTATCACAGTTTAAGTAGTGTTAGTCATAGGTCCGCTGTTGATTCTTTTTTTTTTCTCAGCTAGTGTGAATAAAACACCTATGTCTTCAGGTTTCCTTTCTTTTACATGCTAGAAACTGTTTGCTCATACTCCGAATAATTGATGTGATCAGAGTTCCTAGTTTAATCGATAAACACTACAATTTAGTGCAACAGTACTTAGACATGCATAACTGATGTCTATTTTCATCACTTGTTTGCCCCTTAAGTTTAAAATTTGCTTCTGTGAATGATGGCGTTCTCAGTCTAGTTATTGCGGTACCTCTGAATATGTAAAAACAATGTAATAAAAACCTTAATTTAATTTGAGAAGGGGACAGAATATCAAGATTAGATACGAATCCCAGAACTGGAACATCACAGAGCTCACCATTTAAGACTTTTAAGGTGTGTACAGTACATAGTCGGTAAGATATAAATGATAATAGCTTGTGCACCGATGACTCAAGTTATTAAATTAAATGAAACCCCCTCTCTGAAATACGTTTATGTTTCATTTCACTACATTAAAAGCAAGCATTTCATCGTTGTGTATTGACTTAAAGAGGTATTATTCTTTCCATTCTTATCCAGTATACTACAAGACTGTGGCATAATATAAATATAAAGTTAACTAGTCTATCCTTCAACACACTTACTATTATTGGCATGGATATCGGTTCCCAAAGTCAAGGATGCTAAAGAAATGCTAAAGGTCAGATAAATAGTCTAGACGTTAGGTAAGAAATTTAGTAAAATCTACTTTTTACTTTTCATTTTGCCAAGATGGGTAACCACGAACCACGTCGCCCTTACCTGGTAGAGGGAACATCTATCATAACTAACTGATCATATCACATAATTTGATTTATTGATTAAGGCCTGTACAGAGATCAACAATCAATGTATAAAATAGTACAGAATACGTCACTCTTAGAAACTACACCATAGCAATCAGAAGAGTTTCATAAATGAATTAAAATATTAAAAACATTGCAGCAATCTAACTCTTCTGTGGGGGGGGGGGGGGGAGAAGAATTAAATGAATCCAAGCATCCCAATTAGTTACATTAAACTAGATAAAAAAGTAGGTAGATCTGGATCATATCCATATAATGGGATCAGAGATTTATATACATTAAACAGTGCCACAAAGGTTAGCATAAGAGACATCATTCACTTGTAACATAACACTGTCTACTATCAGCCATAAGCTAGTTTGCATTTGGTCATTGACAAGATGAAAGCTATGCAACCGTGTCAACAATGTCATCTGTGACTTAGCTAGGTAAATCTAGCCAATTGTCCCTTAGGAGCCTATCACTCTCATCACTTTATGCTCAGCAGCATTGACTAAGTCAGTGGTTCCCAACCTGTGGTCCAAGGACCCTGGGAGGGGGGGGGTTGCATAGCCTTCTGAGGGGTCCATGAAGACTTAGAAAATTTGCTAATATTAACAGATTGATAAAGTGTAGATAAATAAAGTGGTTAAATGTTCAGTTGAAAAATGTATAACATACTGTACATGTCAAAGCATTTGAAATTGGAGCCTAGAAATTAAATTAGTATCCTCAGACTTATTCATGGGAGCAGTGCAGGTACATCAAACAGACTGTAGTATGGACAATGTGTGGGTTCAATTGAATTTATAAAAGCTCCGCCCTTCCTATTAAAAATATATATTTTTTTTATTTTGTTTGTTTTCAAATTAAATAAAATGTGTTATACATTTTGTATGTGTTTAATGGAATGCTTATTTCTGTATTTTTTGTGTACTGTTTTGCGGTTCAAATCATCAACAATGTTTAGGTCTAGGTCCCTGGATTCCAGTAATGACTCAGTGGGGGTCCTCGGATTCCAGTAATGATTCAGTGGGGGTCCCTGGCTTCCAGTAATGATGAAGTGGGGGTGCACAGAAGTAAAAACGTTGGGAACCACTGTACTAAGTGACTCTATTAGAATTCCCTTGATAGTAAGCCCTGTACACGCTGGCCAGAGATTATTGGAAACCGCTTACCTCCTGCTCTTAAATGTGCCTAGTACAAAATCTGCTGGCTATGGTACATATGCAACTGCTACATGAGGAAACTTTTTGTTTAATACCAGTCAACCACATTGATAAGTAGCCAGTGTAAGCAGTTGTCACAGTCTCTTGCTAAGAACTTTCTTGTTAGTCTCACCAATCAAACAAGGGAAGGAGTCCCTAGATGGAATGAGTCGAGAAACTACAATGCCAGGCCATTGCATGTGTAATCAGTTAAGATTGTAAAGGGGCCTCACCCATGGAACTTTGCAGCATACTTCATCATTTGACCTCTCACCCTAGAATGACAGCGCATCTGGGTTGACTTGAAAAAAAGTCTGTAAGTTCTTTTATATTGTAGGGATGAACTGAACGTTTGTAGCATGTGTCAGTCGTTTGACCCTTTCTTCCACAATTTCCAGTCTTCTTTGATACAGAGCAAAAAATGACATACTACTGCTGACTCGCTACCTAGACCTCCACAACACTGGGGATCGACAGACTTTCCATTGCTGTGCTGCAGGCATTGTTAGGGGCCCGAGCCCCTAAATCCTCGAATTAAAGTATACTCCTTTGAGAATGCACAGCTGGTGATGGAACAGACCCTGTTTCAACACTGCCCTTGCTGTAATGCGAAATAATCCTGGTATTACCACCGCTAGGTGTGCAATTTGTTTGTCGCCTCAAAAATGACAGTAGTAAGTGAGAGGCCTGCCTGGCATTTAGGTCCAGAAAGCTCTTCGACACCAAAGGGACAGACGCTGGGCACATCATAAGATGTAAAGTCACTCTACGGAAGACACCCACAACATTTTCAGGGAAGAACCCTAAGTGCAAACAACATTGAGGAAGCCAGGTCTTTGGACACCTACCAGCTGCCGCCAGTTCTTGTGAAGAGCAGGAGGAATTCCATGTCTGCGTCAGTGCAGCAGAACCACTCAGACAGACATCGCCATGGGCTGGAAGGATGCAGACACTCATACCAAGCCCATCACAGTCCTTCAAGGTGTGGCAGAGCACCAGCACCCAGGGGTCGGGCCAATAACCCCTCAAATTTGAGCCAGGCCTTCGGGGCACCAAATGGCTTTTGTACAGGCCAAATTCACAAAAAGCTCTCAAAGCCAGCAACCCATGCATCCCCAGCCTCTCATCCAGCTGCCAAGGCTAAGATTTTACCCTCGTGCGGCAGCGCCAAAAACGCCAACAGGCCCCAAGATGGCACCCAAAGCTTCCTCTGAGCTGACGCCACATTCTGCTCCTAAACACTGGTAACTAAGACCTACCCCACTGCCGATACCGCTAGCTTCGAATGTGTCACCTCTGAGGTCTAACCCTCTGACAACAACCAGCTCTGAAAGCAACCAATTATTGAGGGGCTCCAAGCTGAGCTTGATGCCCGGTAAAAAGCCTGTATATCCATCCACAGATGGGAAAGGTTACTACTATCCCACCGCCCTGAGCCCTGAGACCTTTGAGTAGGACTTAGCTTTGGCGCCAGAGCCAGCTCCCAGGCACAATAACTGGTCCACTTCACCTCTTACACTCCTCAATTTCCTCTGGCCTCTTTTCCTCCTCCTCTTCAACAACTCCTCACACTCCCCTAGTACCACTAGTAAACTACCAAAGAAATATACATCTTTATGTTCACCACAATCCTCTGCAGAGTTGCATAGCCATGAAGGCAAGCCATATGACATAGCTGGGGAGCCAGGTGAAGGGGGGAGACCCATGGGATGAATATTCTCCTGACCCAGACCATCCCCACCAAACAATAGAATCTCATACCACAAGGTAATGTAACGGGCACCCAATATCATAAAGTAGATCCCATATAGTTCAGAAGGAGCACGCTTCTTAGTTGAGACCCTTTCTAAGTCTGAACGTGCTATCCAGTTTTTACCTGTCTTAAAAAGCATGCTAAAACTAACTAAAGAGCTCTTTAAGGACCCTTTAAAAGCCAGAGTTTTAACCCCTAGGTTAGAGTGGAAGTACAAGGCCTCATCCTCTGACCTGCTGTACATCAGGGGACATTTAAAACCGGACTCCTTAGTCATTCCTTTGTGACTTAAGCACCCAAACTCTCAGGGGACGAGAGACACCTTGCACCCGACAAGGAGAGTAAGAAGCTACAAGGGGAAGACAAGGGAGTGGCCACGGGGACAGCTCCGGTGGTGCATTGCCAAGTTTTTGGTTTACTGGCACAACATGATAAACCCCACTTAAATCAAATGCAGGAGTTATTCCTACACCTGGCACTTGAATACAAAGGAGAGAGGAACTAGTCAGAGGATAAGACTATCTCAGACGCAACTATACGGTGTGCACTAAATGTAGGAGACGTCACAGTACAAGAGGTAAATATAAGTGTCTACATTCCCTGACTCACTAGGCTTTGCATCTCGAGATTTAAACTCGAGGTGCAACAACACCTACTTATTCTCTTCTTAGAAGGAGGACATTTGTTCGGGCCCACAGTTCGACCATTTGTTAGAAAAGCTTAAAAAGAATACTGATTCAGATAATATCAAGGGGGCTCTCAAAACCACATTTGGTGTCCCTTCGCAGATCAACAATACCGTGTAGGTTCGAAGACCACCTCTCCAGATGCAAGCTTTCACCAAAGGCAACAACAGCAACAATAATCCTATCAACCTTACAGGGGTAACAGCAAGGAAGAAATAAAAGAGGTTCTGGTAAATTTGACTCCCTACAACTCCTACATAGCACCTGTTGGGGGGAGAGTCAAAGATATCCTGCCAAAATGGCAAGAGCTCACCTCAGACAAATGCATTCCATCCACAGTTCGACACAGTTTTTGTTGGGCGGTTCACTCAAATGCCCAGCATAATACCTAGCCTCTCACTCCTCAGGGAGGAACACATACACCTTTTAGAGAAAGAAGTACAATACCTCCTACAAAAAGGGGCCTTCAAATCTACCCCCTCACAGCATCAACGGAAGGTTGCTCCCTGTAGTTACTAATCCCCATGAACGGTGGATCTCTCAGACTAGTTTTTGATCTCCAACCTCTCAGTCAATACATAGTGTCATAACACTTCTACATAGTAACCTTGCCAGATGTAATACCTCTCCTGCAGCAAGGAACCTTCATTGCAGCATTGGACCTGAAGGATTCAAAATTCGATACCCCCCACCCACCCAGCCCAACAACGTACCTGCAGTTTGTGGTAATTGGGAGCATTACCAATTGATATTCTTACCATTCACCGTAACCACCACTCCGAGGGTCTTTAACAAATGATTAATGGGGATTGCAGCAAATTTAGGACGAGGGATCATTCATGGTTTCCCCTATTTGGACGACAGTTGGCTGACCAAAAGCTCATGTGAAAAACAATGCCTCGCCAGTATTCAAACTGTTATATCTCCACTACATGCCTTAGGCTTCACCATCAACATCACCAAGCCACATCTTGTCCCTCTGCAGATTCAACCCTTTCTTGGGCCCACTCTCAAATCGGTAAGAAGGCGAAGCCTACCCTGTCAACAAAGAGTCAAGACTTTCCAACAGCTAGTCCCTCTTTTTCAGCCAGATCTTCACCTACAAGAGTGAACAGTTGTACGTCTTCTCAGAATAATGGCCTACTCTTTCAAAAGTTCCCAATGCCAGGCTGCACATGTGTTTGCTTCAACAGTACCTTGTGGCACAATGGTCCAAAGCATAGGGACAGATGGAGAATTTGGTGTAGCTCTCTGCAATGGTGGAACATCAACAACCTGTTATAGGGCCAGCCTTTCAGAGACCCTTCACTGCAGCTCACCATCACCACATAGGCATCACAAGCAGAATGGAAGGCACATCTTAGTGTCACAGCAGTACAGGCCTTATGGACACTGCAGCTGGTGTGCCAGCACATCACCTATCTTGAACATCTACCTATCCAGCTAGCCCTCACAGCCTTCCTCCATCAGATACAAGACGTGATAGTAAAAATCTGTCCTGTGACCATGATATACTATCTACATAAGCTACGTGACACTCATTCTCTCAGCCTTTTACTTCTAGCTCAAACAGTATGGATTTGGGTTGTTTGTTATCGCATCCACTTGAGAGTGGAGTACATTCCAATCAACAAAGACCTAGAAGACCTACTCACTAGGTCCCACCAAGAAATCCATGAACACAAACTCAATCCTAAAGTAAAAAACTTTGGGGAACTACATCTGTTCTCCAAGCTAGAGAACACATAGACTGGCACCCCGCCTTAGAACACCACCATACAAGAAAAAGACTGTAGGTGGTACATCCTTCTCCGTCCAAGCAGCCAAACTATGGAATTCATTACCCCCAACTATAAGAGCCACAGATAACTTTCTTGTTTTCAGGAAACTACTCAAGAGTTGGCTCTTTCCTTCATAACCACCTGTTCGATGGCATCTGTCGCTGTAGATACACATGGTCTGCATAGCTCGCCATCTGGTGTTGGGTCGGAGTGTTACAAGTTGTTTTTCTTCGAAGAAGTGTTTTCGAGTCACTGGACCGAGTGACTCCTCCTTCTGTGCTCATTGCGCATGGGCGTCGACTCCATCTTCGATTGTTTTCTTTCCGCCATCGGGTTCGGACGTGTTCCTGTCGCTCCGAGTTTCAGAACGGAAAGATAGCTGAAAACGGAAGATTTTCGACGGTATCGTTGCGATCCGGTTCGAGATAAACACATACGACGACGCATTGAACATCGAAGCGCTTCGGTGCCCTTCGGGGTAGATTTCGGCACACCGTCGGGGCCTAGTCGGCCCGACCGCGTGGACAACAACGCCGATGGAACGGACCCCGTTTCGATTCTGCCCTGAATGCCACAACAAATATCCCTATACGGACCAACACTCGGTCTGTAACCTGTGCCTGTCACCCGAGCACAGCGAAGAATCCTGTGAGGCCTGTCGGGCGTTCCGGTCCCGAAAAACTCTGCGCGACCGTCGAGCGAGAAGACTGCAGATGGCGTCCACGCCAAAGGAGCATCGGCAGTTCGAGACAGAAGAGGAACAGGAGGAATCCTTTTCCATCCAGGATTCAGACTCCGACGAACTCGACAATACAAAAACTGTGAGTAAGACGTCGAGATCAGAAATTAAAAAAGGCAAAAAGGCCCAGGGGACGCCACTGCCAACCGGCCATGGCTCAACCCAAATTCACGGTGACCAACAATCGGCACCGAAAAAGGCCCATTCAGTGTCGAGATCGTCCGACTCCGGTCGAGACACCGGCACGCAGCCTCCTCGGGACCGAGAGAGTGCTAAAGAGAAGCATCGACACCGAGAGTTCGGTGTCGACACGGATCGACGCCGAGACAGTGGCGCCGAAGACCATAGAGGCCAAGATTTTTCGGCACAGAAGAAGAGGAAGGTTACCTCGGAGCCGAAAAAACAAACAACAGGGTTTTCGGAGCCGAAAAAAGCACCAACAGACCCAGTTTCAGTCTCCTATACTGAAGAACATTCTATGTCTTCACAAATGAAAAGACACAGATTCGAACAAGAAATGCAATCCACTGAAGTGGATCACACGCAAAAGCGTATCTTTATTCAGCAGGGGACAGGGAAGATCAGTACCCTTCCACCTGTCAAAAGAAAGAGAACACTTCAGTTTGGAGCACGAGAGGCTCCTCAGCAACAAACAGCAAAGACGGTAACACCTCCTCCCTCGCCTCCACCTGTAACTCCGGCTTCGCCAACTTACACCCCGTCACATTCGCCAGCTCACACCGCCATGAGCCACGACGACCAAGATCAAGACGCGTGGGACTTGTACGATGCACCAGTGTCTGATAACAGCCCAGACACATACCCAACTAGGCCATCACCACCTGAGGACAGCACAGCCTATTCACAAGTGGTGGCTAGAGCAGCTCAGTTCCATAATGTGGAACTACACTCTGAACAAGTAGAGGATGACTTTTTATTTAACACCCTCTCCTCCACCCACAGCTCCTACCAAAGCCTGCCTATGCTCCCAGGCATGCTACGCCATGCAAAGGAGATCTTCAAGGAGCCAGTTAAAAGTAGGGCAGTAACGCCTAGAGTGGACAAAAAGTATAAGGCGCCTCCTACGGACCCTGTATTCATCACCTCTCAGCTGCCACCAGATTCTGTGGTGGTAGGGGCTGCCAGAAAACGGGCAAATTCACACACTTCTGGGGATGCACCTCCCCCAGATAAAGAAAGCAGAAAGTTTGATGCAGCCGGGAAGAGGGTCGCTGTCCAGGCAGCAAACCAGTGGCGCATCGCAAACTCACAAGCGCTGCTAGCGCGATACGACAGAGCCCACTGGGATGAGATGCAGCATCTCATTGAACATCTCCCAAAAGATCTACAAAAAAGAGCAAAACAGGTTGTTGAGTAGTGTCAAAACATCTCCAACAATCAAATACGCTCCTCTATGGATGCAGCAGACACAGCCGCAAGGACCATTAATACGTCGGTTACCATCCGTAGGCACGCATGGCTCAGAACGTCTGGATTCAAGCCAGAAATTCAGCAGGCAGTACTTAACATGCCAGTAAACGAAAAACTTCTGTTCGGTCCGGAGGTCGACACAGCCATAGAAAAGCTCAAAAAGGACACTGACACTGCCAAGGCCATGGGCGCACTCTACTCCCCGCAGAGCAGAGGATCTTATACCACCTTCCGCAAAACACCTTTTAGAGGAGGGTTTCGGGGTCAGGCCACACAAGCCAGTACCTCACAGTCCGCACCGTCCACCTACCAGGGACAGTACAGGGGAGGCTTTCGGGGCCAGTATAGAGGAGGGCAATTCCCTAGGAATAGAGGAAGATTTCAAAGCCCCAAAACCACTACCAACAAGCAGTGACTCACACGTCACTCACCCCCCCCACACAACACCAGTGGGGGGAAGGATAGGTCAATATTACGAAGCATGGGAGGAAATAACTACAGACACATGGGTCCTAGCAATTATCCAACATGGTTATTGCATAGAATTCCTGCAATTCCCTCCAGACATACCACCAAAATCACAAAATTTATCAAAACACCATTCACAGCTTCTAGAGATAGAAGTTCAAGCACTACTGCAAAAAGATGCAATAGAATTAGTACCAAGCACACAAATAAACACAGGAGTTTATTCACTGTACTTCTTGATACCAAAAAAGGACAAAACACTGAGACCAATTCTAGACCTCAGAGTAGTAAACACATTCATCAAATCAGACCACTTTCACATGGTCACACTACAAGAAGTGTTACCATTGCTCAAAAAACACAACTACATGACAACCCTAGACCTCAAAGACGCATATTTCCATATACCAATACATCAATCACACAGAAAATATCTAAGGTTTGTATTCAAAGGAATACATTACCAATTCAAAGTATTGCCTTTCGGTTTAACAACCGCTCCAAGGGTATTCACAAAATGCCTAGCAGTAGTCGCTGCACACATCAGAAGGCAGCAAATACATGTATTCCCGTATCTAGACGACTGGCTAATCAAAACCAGTTCGCTCATACAATGCTCAAACCACACAAATCAAGTCATACAAACCCTCTACAAACTAGGGTTCACCGTCAACTTTGCAAAATCCAACATTCAGCCAAGCAAAGTACAGCAATATCTAGGAGCCATAATAGACACGACAAAAGGAGTAGCAACGCCAACTCCACAAAGAATTCACAATTTCAACAGAGTCATTCAACACATGTCTCCAAATCAAACAATACAAGCAAGAACAATATTACAGCTCCTAGGCATGATTTCCTCATGCATAGCCATTGTCCCAAACGCAAGACTGCACATGAGGCCCTTACAACAGTGCCTAGCCTCACAGTGGTCTCAAGCACAGGGTCACCTTCTAGATCTGGTGTTAATAGACCGCCAAACTTACCTCTCGCTTCTATGGTGGAACAGTATAAATTTAAACAAAGGGCGGCCTTTCCAAGACCCAGTGCCACAGTACATAATAACAACAGATGCTTCCATGACAGGGTGGGGAGCACATCTCAATCAACACAACATAAGAGGACAATGGAACATACATCAAACAAAACTGCATATAAATCATCTAGAATTATTAGCAGTTTTTCAAGCACTAAAAGCTTTCCAACCAATCATAACCCACAAATACATCCTTGTCAAAACAGACAACATGACAACGATGTATTATCTAAACAAACAAGGAGGAACACATTCAACGCAGTTAAGCTTATTAGCTCAAAACATATGGAAGTGGGCAATCCACCATCAAATTCGCCTAATAGCACAGTTTATTCCAGGGATCCAGAATCAACTGGCAGACAATCTCTCTCGAGATCACCAGCAAGTCCACGAATGGGAAATCCACCCACAAATTCTGAACACCTACTTCACACTCTGGAGAACACCTCAAATAGACTTATTTGCAACAAAAGAGAACGCAAAATGCCAAAACTTCGCATCCAGATACCCACACAAGCAATCCCAAGGCAATGCCCTATGGATGAACTGGTCAGGAATATTTGCTTACGCTTTTCCTCCTCTCCCTCTCCTCCCTTATCTAGTAAACAAATTGAGTCAAAACAAACTCAAACTCATTTTAATAGCACCAACGTGGGCAAGACAACCCTTGTACACAACACTGCTAGATCTATCTGTAGTACCCCACATCAAACTGCCCAACAAACCAGATCTGTTAACGCAACACAACCAACAGATCAGACACCCAGATCCAGCATCGCTGAATCTAGCAATCTGGCTCCTGAAATCATAGAATTCGGACACTTACAACTTAACCAAGAGTGTATGGAAGTCTTAAAGCAGGCCAGAAGGCCATCCACTAGACACTGCTACGCAAGTAAGTGGAAAAGATTTGTTTGTTACTGCCATCATAATCAGATACAACCACTAGACGCAACTCCAAAACATATAGTAAATTACTTGCTCCATTTACAAAAAGCAAAGCTAGCCTTCTCTTCTATTAAAATACACCTTGCAGCAATATCTGCATACCTGCAGACTACCTATTCAACTTCCTTGTATAGGATACCAGTCATCAAAGCATTCATAGAAGGTCTTAAAAGAATTATACCACAAAGAACACCACCTGTTCCTTCATGGAACCTAAACGTGGTCCTAACAAGACTCATGGGCCCACCTTTCGAACCCATGCACTCTTGCGGAATACAATTCCTAACCTGGAAAGTTGCCTTTCTCATCGCCATTACATCTCTGAGAAGAGTAAGTGAAATTCAAGCGTTCACAACACAGGAACCTTTTATACAAATACATAAAAATAAGGTCGTCCTATGACCTAATCCAAAATTTTTACCAAAAGTTATTTCACCGTTCCATCTAAATCAAACGGTAGAACTACCAGTTTTTTTCCCACAGCCAGATTCTGTGGCTGAAAGAGCACAACATACATTAGATGTCAAAAGAGCATTAATGTACTACATTGACAGAACGAAGAACATCAGAAAGACTAAACAGCTATTTATTGCATTCCAAAAACCTCATGCAGGTAACCCAATATCAAAACAAGGTATAGCCAGATGGATTGTTAAATGCATCCAAATCTGCTACCTTAAAGCAAAAAGACAACTGCCCATTACTCCCAGGGCACATTCAACAAGGAAAAAAGGTGCTTCAATGGCCTTTTTAGGAAACATCCCAATGCATGAAATATGTAAGGCAGCCACATGGTCTACGCCTCACACATTCACCAAACACTACTGTATAGATGTGCTATCCGCACAACAAGCTGCAGTAGGTCAAGCTGTATTAAGAACTCTATTTCAGACAACTTCTACTCCTACAGGCTAAACCACCGCTTATGGGGAAATAACTGCTTACTAGTCTATGCAGACCATGTGTATCTACAGCGACAGATGCCATCGAACTGAAAATGTCACTTACCCAGTGTACATCTGTTCGTGGCATCAGTCGCTGAGATTCACATGGGCCCACCCACCTCCCCGGAAGCCTGTAGCAGTTCAGAAGTTACCTTCAATTTTGTACATTTGTATATATATTATTTAAACCTTTAATAGGTACATACTTACACATTTCATTGCGCGGGCACTATTACTATAGTACAACTCCTACCTCACCCTCTGCGGGGAAAACAATCGAAGATGGAGTCGACGCCCATGCGCAATGAGCACAGAAGGAGGAGTCACTCGGTCCAGTGACTCGAAAACACTTCTTCGAAGAAAAACAACTTGTAACACTCCGACCCAACACCAGATGGCGAGCTATGCAGACCATGTGAATCTCAGCGACTGATGCCACGAACAGATGTACACTGGGTAAGTGACATTTTCATTTTCAAACAACTATGAACTGCATATGACTATGTGGATAATTATTTTTTTCTGATTATATGTATATTTCTATTTATTTATAGTTTCTTTGGAAAATATGTATTGCTACTGTCATAACAATAAAATACACACACACTCTTTTAAACCTGTCTGACTAAGTATTTTTTACCCATGATTCTAATTATGTATTGTATGTGCATATGTGTGTGTATTCATGTGTGTGTGTATAAATATATATTTATATGTGTATGTATGTGTATATGTTGTTTCTGTGCCTGGCATGTTTGTGGATCATTGCATGGCTCCTGGTTTTTGGGTTGTTATACTAGATATCTATGAATTTCTGCTCTCATTTTATCACACTTATCTATTTATCACCCTTATGTCATGTCTCTATCAAACTATCCTCCATTCTCACTCTGACTCATCCCAAATCCCTTCGACCACTTTCATCTCCTAAATACCTCTGCCTAAGCTCTTCCCTCCACCTCCACATCTAACTCACCAAACCTCACTCTACCTCTGTGACCTCCCACACAACCCTGCTAAATTCTCCTGCATTCATCTCACCCTGTTACTATGCTCTCCCTAACCCTTCCACATCCTCTTTCCCCTCCGTCCCCCTTTTATTCATCCCAAGCCTTTGGATTGAGTAAATGAAGGATATACTCCCAATTAACACTTCTGGATTTCATTCCTCCTCCACCCCTCCATTACTCCAGTCAATCTAACTAACAAACTCTCATATCCGCTACTCAAATTAACTCATAATAATACTAAAACTGTACTCATTATTAAATTATACTAATCCATCACTAATTCTTGTTGGATACCGGAGTAGCGTGCTACTCATCGAAAAGCGCTTCAACGCCTCGTCAGGGGTAGTAAGCGCTATATAAATACGATTACAATACAATACAATACAATACATAATGCCTAAACTTCGACTCCATATTCCTACACCTAATGTCCATGGTCAGTGCACTGTGGATGAACTGGTCAGGGATATTTGCTTCTGCTTTCTGACTCTCACACTGCTTCCACTTACAGCGCGGAAGATACAGCAAGCATCACAGACTCAAAACCTTGTAGCTCCCACCTGTCCTAGACAGAACTGTTACTCCACTTTTCCCAAACTGTCTCTCAGTCCCCACAAGAAGCTCCCCAACAGAGCGGAACCTACCACAAAAAAACAGGTAAAAAAGCAAAAGGAACAGATGGCGAACAGAATGCTGAACAATGCAAATATTCACTCCCAGTCACCGATCTGGGTTTAATCCATTGTTTTTTTGCTCACCACACCACCCCAGTTTGGACCCAGCCATATTCAAATCAGTCTTGACCATGCTCCTCAGGGGAACAGTCCAGCCCGAACTGCCAGGCCAGGTACTCCCTCGACTGGAATCAAGCATCCTGGGACTGGTCTCAGGGTATCGCCCCTCATCAGCAAGGCTAGTTTGAATCCAGTGGTGGAGTGAGCACGGAACCCACGTCTGGGCATACCCTTTCCACTTAGGGTGACAAAAGCAAAAAGAATAGATGATTAATGGAATGCTGAACAATGCAAACATTCACCCTCAGTCACAGATCTGGGTTTAATCCATTGTTTTTTTGCTCGCCATACGCCCAGCCATACGTAAATCAGTCTTAACTCTACTCCCCAGGGAATGATCAGACATTCAGAACCCAAACAGCTTATGCTAGCACCTCAGATCCTAGAGATAGACCACCTTTGCTACCACAGGAGAGTGCATGGACATCCTCACGGAAGCATGCAGACTAGCTACTTGAGCTTGCTATGCAGCAAAATGGATGAGATTTGTTTGCTACTGTACCCCAAAGCACATAGATCCATTTAACCCAGCGGTCAGGACATCATACTTTACCTTCTTCATTTACAGCATTAAGAGTTAGCATACAGTTCTTTTAGACTTCATTTAGCCACCATAGTCGCTTACATGCAGAACAGGCAACACTCTTCCTTGTTCTGTATATTGGTCATCAAGACTTTCTTGGAGTGCCTCTGAATAGTCATTCCCCCTAAAGTGCTGCCAGCCCCTCAGTGGAAGCTTAACATGGTTCTCACCAGACTCATGGTTTCCCCATTTGAGCCAAAACATCCGTGCCCCCCCTGAAGTTAGTGGTAGAGAGAGCTCTTCCTAAATCAGATGGCAAGAGGGCCCTACAGGACATACTCCACACGAAAAAGGCTTTCCTTAGAAACATCCCATTAGCTGGTATTTGTAAAGCTGCTTCTTGGTCCGCCCCATGCACTTTTTATGAAACAATACTGTGAACGTTTATGCTAGACAGCAAGCTTTAGCTGGCCAGATAGTCCTAGGAATCTTAGAAACCTTTTTTCAGACATCTGCTCCATCCACACTAACCACCATTTAAACAGAGGGACTGGTTTAGAGTCCAGGCAAAGCATGTGTATCCATAGCAGCACATGCTATGAATGGAAAATGTTACTCTGTTAGCATATGTTCATATCGTGTAGTGCTATAGATTCATGTATGCCCTCCCTCCTACCCTTGGTGCGTGTATCTCTGGCTACAGATCTTTCTTTCTTTATCTTTTATACTAATTTAGCAGTGCACTGGTACACCACCACCTTCTACTACTCTTTACTACCTGCACCCACCGGACTAAAAATAATCTAACCTAGTTGGTGAGCATGCTTAGTGCACACACGATAAGTCAAAATATACCTTGTGACTCTAGAGGGCTTTTTGAAAAAAAATAAGTTGTGAATGTCGGAGCCCAACACTAGATGGCAGGAGTTTGCAAAGCATGTGAATCTACAGCACTACATAAACACTATGAACAGATGCTTAAAGGGTAAGTGCCATTTTCCTTACCTAGGCTGTAACTATATAAACACTATTTGAAAATTGATACCCTGATAAGATTAAAAACACCTAGGACCATATTCGTACTTTCAATGAACACCTGAGAGTAGTAAAAGCCTCTGCATCAGTTATTATGGTCTACAGGTTATGGCCATCGTTGTTTGCCTAAGAAGGTCATGCAGCCTTTGTCACAGGACAAGAATATCCCTAAACAATATAAACAGGAATCCATGAATAAATCCCCAGATGGGAACTAGCTACAGGGGTGTGGATGACATCATATGTAGACCGTACCAAATGTGACTCTTGGCAGAAGTGTGACTACGGAGTTGGACCCACCACACACCCTATTAGGCTACTGTATTCCCTATGCTGACACTACCAGTGTGTCCTCTCACTGATGTAAGTGTGCATGAGAGTGTCCTTGCGTTTGTATATTAGGCATCTCAAAGCTAGTTACTATCACTATTTAGGGAGCCATTAGTGGATGCATGTTTATGTTGTAAATGAGACCATGAAATGAACATTTTTAAGGTGTGTGGAAGTGGTAGCGGTCAGTGGAGTGTCTCAAGCGCTCCTGTTCTCCCATTTTCCTCTGCACTCTCTCTATCTCTACCTCTCTGTCGGATACTTATGGCTTTTTTGTCTCAATATCTTTATGAAACTTGCATATCTCACATATTTTTCTCCTCCAGCACTGTCTCTTCACTCTGTTTTTGCAAATGCTTCCTTGCAAGTCCTCCACTTTGGCACTGTCCATATTTCGACAGCTCTGTACCTCCTACACACACTTTATAATCATTACAATTGGCACATATGTGACCAAGGGTGCATGTCTGCTGCATTGAGGATAGGAATGGGATGTGCTTGTAATCTGAACATCTTTATGATTCACCGATAGGCACTATGACGAACCCACCCTGCCTTCAGCTTCTGCTGCAAGTTCTCATAGACGCCCACCCACATCATGAACTCACTCAGCCACAGTATGTCCTTTATAGTGGTCACATTTTTCTTGAAAAAATAAACACATCTGGAAAAAACAAACAGTTTTAGGGCATGAAAGATGAACTAAAATAAAATGAAATGTGAAGAGAGGCTGCAAAGTACTTAAAGTATTTTGCAGTGATAGTTGTGAAATGATCAGTATTTTTGCCTTTGAAGTTAAGGGCATGAATAAGAGGGCCTGAAAGGGTACCAGTTTCAAAGTCAGTTTTTAATTGCTGGCTTGACAACCGGCAGGACCCGCCCCACTTAAAGCCCTGATCAACGACTTAAGGCCCAGGATCCAGACTTGAGTGTAGCATGTTTGCGCTCCCAAATACTGATGAAAGCAAGTACCACAACCAGCATTCCCACTTCTGGTCCGGAAACCTGGCAGAACCAGTGCCACCATTGAATATTTGATTTCAGCCAGTCACAGGGAAGAACTGCTCGTGGCTGTAACAAAAAAGAGAGATTTCTCAGAAAACATTTTTTGTATGTTGCGTCCTCCACCTCCGGTTTTCTTGATTAAATGTGAATTTTAAAACATCCCGGAATGGGCTTAAGTGAAATACATATTTTCTTGAATTTTTTGCCTCTATGCAACTGAGGAAGCAAGAGCGGCACATCCTCAAGAGGAAGATGAATATACGAGCAAGCTGGCCTTGAAGCACCTTTCTAATTTATGAGTAGTCAGTCAGACGTCTTTATTTTCTGTATTTCTTTAGCCTAAAAGCACAATAAATACAGTCACATAAACATTACCTATCCACATAAAAACATCACATAGGCCCATCCTGCCCAACTTAAGCATTAATAGAGCACAAGTATATTAGCAGTAAGATGATATAAAACAATACATTAAATCAGCTTATCACGATATAAAACTCAATGCCCCGTTGAACATTACCTAAGGCAAACCATCCTATTCCTGTTGCACATTTCTGAATTTTTTAAATCTGCCACATAAAAGAAGCCATTAGGCAGCATATCAGATGGTAATGTAACTGTTGCAAATGCAACAAGGCAGGTCTGCCCTGTCTAAACTTAAAAACTTTAAAAAGAGACAATAAAATTTCCTTCTGGGCATGTCATAAAAGGGGCAAAATAACAAGATTTGAAAATTAGTCAGAGAGGGAACACCATCACGTGGACAAAGATCAAAGCCCGATAACGTGTGACAGCAGGATATCCACCACAAGGGGTAAAACGTTTTAACAAAATATGGTTAAAACAAATTGATGTTGTAAATTCTGGATCAAGGATAGATCAAATTGGCGGCGCGCTTGGCAGTGTTCCAGATTGTAGGTGATCACCACTGGTTTATGCTTATCCACCGCCATTAACTTCAACGAGGCTTCATCCCAAAAAAATTATGGTAGACTAGCCTTATCAATACTCAAACACGACTCTGGTGAAACAAACAGATCTGGGAGCCCAGTCTCCTCACGGAAGACTTCATACGCAAACCATGTTTTATTGAGAGCTGCGTGTAATTTCAGGCAATCTTTTAAGACACATTTGTTTAAAACTGTATCCTTCCGGGACCAGATAGACTGCCTGAGTAATGGAAGCACTAGTTTAGTTCTATCCATTATATATGGCAAGGCCAGTTCATCATGGAATATAGCATTGGAACAGCTGAGGGGAACCACAAGTAGACTTTTCATGGAAGAATTTTAACTTGTTGGATACCTTGCATGTCCACAATGCCCCAAATACCATGCATATGTAGCAGTCGCCACGCATTTACTTGCATAAATAATTAGAAGTTTAGAACCCTAATTGTTTTACAAAATCTTTGTAAACCTATGATTGACTTCTCAAACATAGCAATCCTTTTAATAAGCATAGATTTCCAGGCATATTTGCTGTCAAATATGATGCCCAAATAAGAGAAGGAGACAACCTCACAGAAGTTTATATTATTGATACAATTAGCAGCTCTTTTCGTTGGCCTAGCCCCACAGATCATGGTGAAAGCTTTGCTCCTATTTACCATTGTGTGTAAAAACAATATATTCATCAATAAACCCTTTGCGCCATCTCCCTGTTCTCGTCGCGAAAACCTCCTCATTGGCATATAAAAGAATGGGGCGGGGACGAGACCCAATATATGGTGTATCTTTAGCTCTCATTTTAGGACTGTTTCCACTCTATTCATGTACATTAAAAAAAAAAAAAAAAAGGGCGAGAACGCAGCCTTGTCTTATGCCCCTTCTTATTTTAAAAAGCTCCAGGCATTCGTCATTTTTTCTAAAACGGACACACGCATTGGTATCCAGGTACAGTTGTCCACTGAATTTAATAATACCCTCTTCTACCCCTAGCTCAGTCATAATGGACCAGAGTTTCAAATGTGACACTCAGTCAAATTCTGCTGTTAGGTCCATAAAGGCAAGAAAAATGTAACCCTTCTTGACAGCCGTATATTTGCCTGTAAGTATATTCAAATTCAGGCATTGGTCAACTGTGTGTGTCCCTTTTTTGAGTCCATATTGGGTAGCTGTTAAAATGTTATTTGCAGTCGCCCAATCCTCCAATCTGTGAAACAAAATTTGCCCCATAACTTTAAATGTGGAGTCTAGGAGGGATATGGTCCTGTAATTATTTGGCAGTGATTTCTAACTTTTGTTTATAAATCAGAATTATAACAAAACTATTCCATGTTGAGGGTGAGCCAACTCTAGTCATTAGTAAGCAGTCGTGCCCACAGGTTCTAGAAAAACATCTATGGGGGACCTGTCTGGTCCTGAAGCCTTACCCCTACTGTTTTCCTTCAGAACCATTTGCATCTCCCCTAAGTCAAACACCAGAGACTTGGTCAGCGCAAGGGGGTTCATTTGTCCTTCTTCAGCTGGGTCCAGCATCATGGACTGGTTCGAATATATATTGGAGAAGTGTTCAACCCACTTAGCTTCCTGAATATGGACTTCCATTACCGGGTCTGAGGATCCCCTAAAGTATGGAGCATTAATTACCCTCCAAAAGGATGCACTATTTCTTTGTGAGCTGACCATCTGGAGTGCATCCCCCACTTCCTCTTTAAACTGTTTTTTCCTTTCCACCAGTGTCGCCTTGTAAAGTTCACATGCATTTTTAATAAGAGCCACTGCTCTCTGCTGAAAGCGTAAGGCCTTATATAAATCCGCGAGGGCTTTAGTGCACGCATTATCAAACGATCCCCACATTTGTGGAGTGATCAGGCAGTTATCACGAGTTAATGCCAGCCTAATATTAGCCATGGTATTAGAAAAGGCTGGTCTGATCACTATGGCCTGTGATTGCAAGTTCAAGCATATTGCTACCTCTAGCTGATTGTGTTAAAGTATAGAGGCGAGAAAGCTCAGATTGTCAACCTTATCTCATTTGATGGTGAGCCCATTTTTCTTAGCCAGGACTGGCTCAAATTCTAATTTGGGGCAGAATGTATTCATGCTCATGAGCCTCCCCCTACAAATCGGAGCCATGTGATCACTATATCCAGTGAATTCGGTCTCAAAATCCACCATACGGTACTCAAATTCCCTGAGCTTAAAATATAGTCAATATTGATGTGTAAGCATTGCTCATAAAGAGAGGGGGTAAGTCAACTTGTGCAACCCCTACATTTTAACCGTCAAGAGATTTAATTTAACCAGTTTGTTGTTGGATGTGTTTCCACATTCTGAAGTGGACCAGGGGCTCCACACACCCTGTAGCTAGCTTCTCATTGGTACAGACTAACTTTGCCTGCATGGAACAATGGTGTGCATTAAAATCATCCACCCAAATCATACGCAGGGCTTTGAGATGATTATTGCATGTTGTCTGGACAGACTTATCCAGAGCCACACCACCTGTGACCTCTTCCCATCAAAGCAATTGTTATAGTGACTAATAACAAGCAAATCCTAGTCCTCCCAATGTATCGCACACCAGAAGGTGACAAAAGGCTGAATCATTTTTAAATATAACCACCTTGTAAAAGTATCAATAATATATGTGGCTAAACACTCCCTTGGCTGCCCTTGGCGGTCGAGCCAGGCTGTGTAATATACCTTATACCCACCAACAAGGCATACCTCTACCTCACAAGTTTCCTGTAAACATATAATATGAAGTCTCGGTGTCATCTCCAACCAGTCAGTCAATTCTTTCTTCCATGATTGGAACCTAACTGTGTCAGTATTGCTGCTGATACTACTATTATTATCCTTATTAAAATTATTCAGGGGTTCCATCCCTATCCTCCCCTGGGGCAATAGGCTTATATCAGGGACAGGTAAGTGTGGGACTCAAGGAATATTCTGTGACACACTAGCTTCACACTGCAAACTAGGAGATGCCAGTCAGTCCTGCTCATTAAAATTGCTCAACCACCTGAAATGATTGCGCCTCCTCCACTCTACTAGATTGCAAGAACAGACATTATGATAACCTGAGGGGGTTACTGTTCTCAGTGCAAAGTCCTGCCTTACTTTGAGGTAAATGATGCTTACCTACTGTGGTGGCACTTTTAGGTGGTCTACAAAAGAACCCTAAATGCACAAGAGTAATAGATTTTGATAGGGTTTCAGTAAAGTAACACGCCTTAAAAACCCTTTCCACCAATGCGGGATTGCAGAATTTCATCAAAATGCAGTCCCCAGCAATTGACTTTACACCGCTGCCTACCCAGTGGACCTGCCTTATCATTATCACATTTTGGAACATGGGATTAGTCAAACCAACCCTGGAGCCCAGCCATTGAACGCATTTGTTTTTAAGCACCACCCCCCCACCCCATGTTTCATTTGTATTATCTGGGAGAAGGGGAACCCCTACCATCACTGCTAAATATGGCACTAACTTAGGTGGGATATCCAGATTAATCAAAGTGAGGTTGTTAGGAGCATCTGAGCGGAGGAGCGTTCAAACAAATCTGATAAAACCTGGTCCTTTTCCACCCACGGAGGAGCCAAGACTCCATCCCCCAGAACTGTTTGAGCCATGTAAACTCCAGCCTTAGACACCCCTCCTTGCACCACCTCTGTGATGCTAAGTCATTACACATCGTGTAAGGTCCCTCCTTAGCTAATTGAGCTAGGGCACTGAGACGTGACTACAAGTGTCTCGACTGTAGAAAGTACTGGTAGTTGTGTTAAGAAGCATGACCATACAATGTTCCATAGCCAAGAGAATATCATTGCACTGTTATAGGAGATTGTGGTAGTCCCTTGAACTTAAACATGTGTCCTCCAATCTGGCTTCCTCTTAGTGAGAACCTTCTACTTCAGCTACTAGGCATAGTCCTGACCCTGAATCTTCACCTTTGTGTGAGGAGTTTAACCTGCAGCTGTTGAGCAGTTTTGATTTGGTGTCTGCCCAGGTAGATGTGATCCTTGCAGCAAGATGCCCACACATCCTTCTATGTAAGAAGTTTCTGGTCTGGTGTAGAGACTTATCACCTTGATCTCATACAGAGCAATTTATCATGTATTGTTGTTTTGCCATTGCCCAGCAAGGCTTTGCCATTGGCACAGTTAAAGGTTATACATCTGTCCTTTGGAACTTATTTGCAAGACCAGCCTTCCATCTTCAAATCACTGTTGTGATGCATTTTATGAAAATCCTTAATGTATATCTTTCCTCTGAAACAGTTCATTATGCCTTAATGGGCCCTTAATGTGTTCCTCACAGTTCTCATGTGTGTATCTTTCAATCCCATTCACAGCGTTCCTTGTGACGCCTCACCATCAACAATTTCTTTTGGTATCACTTCAGCACGCCACGTCAGTGAAATGAGGGTGCTTTAAGAATTGGTACAAACTCCATACATCACCTTCTTTCACGGAAGATGGGTGCTGAGAACCCAAGCGGCCATTCTGCCTTAACAAGTATTGCCCTTTCATGTAGGACAGTCTTTCACTTGGCCAGTGTTTTCCTTTCGGCCGCATCCGTTGAAAGGAAAGGAGAGAATACTTCAGTTTGATCAAAAGAGAGCTTTAAGCTTTAACATTGACCACACAAAAATATAATTTTAAATATCAGTTATTTGAGGGGGTTTTGGTGCCAAAAATAGGAAAGGCAGTCCAGAAGCGGACTGAATCAACGTGGATTGCTCTATGAGTAAAGGTATGCTATGCTCTGGACAGGAAAGAGCCCCCAAAGGATTATTAAGTCAATTATACTAGAGCTAAAGCTGCCACAACTGCAATAGTAAGGCGGGGATTCCTGTCTTGGAAATCTGTCAAGCTGCAACATGGGAACCAATGCTCACATTCACCAGGCACTACTTCCTTGACAGCCAGATCAGAAAATGGGATAGTTTTGCCCACTCAGTCCTACACAAGGAATCTACACCAGAAAGAGTATTAGCAAAGGTAAGCAACTTGCTCTGTATTGATCTACCCGATTTGGCGGTCAATGCTGCTCTGATAGCCAATCGAATGGCAAGTTCTTAGGATGTCAGAGTCCTTCCTGTCCTTTCAGTATCTTACCACTTTCTCTAATAATTTTCCTCCACTGCACGGCTTTCCGTACAGTATCGACATGCAGAGAAGACTGTTCAATTCCATCGTCAATCACTTGTTCTCGTAAATATCTGAATTACAGTGTGAAAGACTAACTGTAAAAGTTGGAAGGAATAGTTGCAGAGATTATCACAGATAGCAACGAAGAGATTGTCCATATAACTAAATGTATGTCCATAATTGTTGTAGGAGGAACCGTGATTTAAAACTAGTTTCCTCCTATTCACTACTCTTATAATTATTTTTTATTGTACAGACAAAACGTGTTTTGGGACACTGCTAGTGATTGGCCCTCGGATTTGAATACAACCTGTTTTCCTGTTTTTCACTCTGTAATTGTATTTATACAGTGCTTACTACCCCCCCCCCAACGAGGCTTTGAAGCACTTTTCGATGAGTAGCACACTATTGACGAAACCAAAGTTGGATTAGTATGGGGAAATAAAAATTGTTATTGGAAGTGCTGGGAGTGGTAGACATGTGAGTCTGTTAGTTGGATGAATAGGATTGAGGATGGATAGAGGCGTGAAGGGTTTGGAAAGAGTTGTTTGGAACTTCGTAGTAAATTCACTTGGGATGGTTGCAGGCCACTCGGGTCCTAAAATGCCAAATTAGTGTGCTAACTGTAACTGCAAATTCTAGTGCAGGCTCCTCTTGGCTGTAAGCCAGGGTGCTCCTGGCCGGAGCCCTGCTCTCGTGGAGAGTGACGAAGAGATTCATTATGGAATCCAAGACTGCGCCTCCGTCTCGGCATCACAAAGGCCACACGCTGCTTCCTTTATTGAAAATGATAAGATCGCAATATCTCATTTCCTCTGTGAAGTATTAAAATCTGGTTCTGATACGAGGCCTTCTGACTTTTCCCTCTTGGATCTTCATTTTCTTCTTTCTCATTCCTCTCTACTGTCCTGGTGCCTCAATTGGTGTCATATGATCCTTGCTCACCTCTGTTCTCTTTTCCCTTACCTCACCCCCCTTCACCTGTTTATTTTTTCATACAACTGTTTTTCATTTTGCACTTCTCTCCACCTTTAATCTTGGATATACCTTTGCTTCAGTTTCCCTAATTTTGTCTGCCACCTTTTCCATCTTATTTCTCACTGTTTTCCATCTTCATCTCCTCTTTTCCACCTTCTCATCACTTCATCTCCCATCACTTACGCGTTTTAGCCTTTCACCTTTATAACCCTTTCATTTTATCCTCTCACCCACCTCTTTTTTCCTATTCATCCTTTTCTCCTATCTCCTGTTCACCCTTTTCTCCTTTCATGCACATTTTTCTCACATCCTCATAATCTCCAATCTCTCCCATCCCTCATTTGCTTAGTCAACTTTCCTCTATTCTCCCTAGCTCTCGCCGTTCCCCTCTACTTATTTTCTTCTCGTATTTAATCTATTCTTCTTTCCCGCCTCTCATTCTCCCTGTACTCACGTCACTGATCCACCTCATCCTGTCCCTTTTCTCCTGCTACTCTGCATCTTTCATCTCTCGTCTCTTTTCCACCCTTTTCTCTTGTTCTCATTTCTTTCTCTTTTCTCCTCATCTTTCTGTCCTTTCTCTCTTCTCACCTTTCTTCCATCTCTTCGTCTTCCATAGTTTTCATGCCATCTTCTCTTCCTTCGATATTAATTTCTCCCCTCGTCTCCCCTTGTCCTCTCATTTGTGTCTTCTCTCCCTGCATTTCTGTATTTCTCATCGTTCTTCTTCCTCACCTTTCACTCTCTCCGCCTTCTCTTCTGTTCTTTCCATTGCGTCTCAGTTCTTACCTTTACCATGTACCCCAGTTGTCTCTTTTATTTTTCTCTATTTTTGTCTTGTATCTTTTAACCACAGATGTAGGCCAAGTTTTAAGAGACTCGTACTCATTCTCCAAATGACGCATCTTGAAGTAGGCAGATTTGTAAAATTCTACTAGTCCTTTCTGTACTCTTCCGGTTTCTACATCCCAACACCTAGTTAACATCATTCTGCTTTTAGCTACTCACACCCATCACTGAGGGACTTTTATAGCGGAAAAGATAAACTATGGCTACCATGCGGTGAGATACGTTGGATATGCGTTTCAGTGAAATCCAGCCCTGTGAGCATACAATAAGAATCCCAAATTAGGGGAAACTGGACCGACTAAGGCCGTTAATTCGCAGTTGGTAATCCGGCCGACGCAGAAAGCATTAGTGGAACAGAAGACCTCATTTTTGTCACTCATCCCCGTTGAACATATAAGAAGTAACTAACAACATCTGGCCTCGAGGATGAGCCAGTGCTTTTAATCTCAGTAATCTTTACTGTAAACTGAGGCTAAACATGTTATTAAACAGTGATTGATAGCTGGATTGCAGCGTTTGTACCCATTACGGGGCTGCAACCCCTAATATTTGCTTGGGATACCTGGGGGTAGTTTAGGAATGTGTGGTTGGAAGGGTACTGGATATCTTATGTCCTTTATTAGCTATGTCGTTTGATGGTTCCAAAACCTGCTCCAGCATGGTTCAGGGTAAGAATACTCATTTGCAGGTTTCTTCTTCCTACTTTATATAATTTGTGATCTGCATTTTATTATTAGATGTTTGGGAAGAGCCAGCTTTTTTACGCTGTCCGAAATTCGAGGTAGTTCTTGATTTTTCATACTCATACATAGATTGTGTCCCAGAGTTTGCCCTCTGGATGGAGAAAGTGCTTCTTTCTCCCTGAAACTTTTTGACGGGTGGGACTGTAAAAAGGAGGACAGTTGGAAAATAACGGTCCTGCTAGGCGATAGGTGTGAATTTCTTGTTGGAAGAAGAGTTGTCCAGTTTCGTGTTTTGAGGAAGAGAGATGCACATTGGTTTTAAAACAGTCCTTCTCGCGCAGGCTGCCAGTGTAAGCAAAAGCCCTAGATTGAGTTACATTGTTTGCACACTTTATGCCGGGCTTGCACTCAATGAAAGCTGAGAAGGCTAAATCCTGAGAAGGAAGAGAATATATATAAAAAAAAGCTTGATTCTTCTCAGGCATTTGGTAAGCAAACTTATTTTTTAACCAGTAATTACTGTCAGGGGTGGCAGCTCCGTATCTTTCACAGCCTCTTAATTTCCAATGTAAACACTGAAGCAGTGCTTTAAGACTGCAAGTTACCCTACATTTATTACGTTAACAAAATAACGAAACACACAAATGAGGAAAGTAGCAGGGGCTGACTGATGATTTTCACCGTCTCATTGATTAATCAAGAGATCCTGGTGGCTCTGAAATGAATAGGTTGGGAAGAACTCCTGTCCTGAGTACCCCTTAGGGTTGAGGGTTCTTAATGTGACAGTCGTAGTTGCAGCAGTACTACTCTAACTAAATGATTTATGATGTTAGTATAATGGATACAAACTACTACAGAACAAGCAAAAGCTAAGGAGACAGTCTTAAAAGGTTAACCCATTAAAATTAGCTGCTGGGCCTGAACCCGCAAAAAGCTTGAGCCTTTTTTTTTTTTTTTTACTATTTGGGGTAGTTTGTGCTTTGGGCTCCATAACTTATTTCCACACAAGGTATCCATGCCAATTTTGCATCCTTTTTTCCAAACATCTTGGGGATTGTAAAGGTAACCAGGGTTTGTGGATTCCCTTAGAGGAGACCGAGAAAATAGGCAAAATATTGCAAAATTTTGAGGTTTTTTAAATTTATTTTTTTTAAGAAAAAAAGGAAGTCATGCTGTTTTGTCCCCTAACCCAAGGTACTCAGAGCCAACAGCTGAGGTGCAGCGTACCATGGTTTTTCATTGAGTACCAAGTATAGGCCAATTCTTATTGCGAAATAGGCACAATGAAAAATGGGTATCAATGAAACATATGTATTTCTGAAATGGGCACAAGATGTAGAGTTTAGGAGCAGTAGTCATTTCTACATCTCTGAATTTGTCAGTACTCACACTGGTGTATGATTTGGAGGGTATGTTTCAAAATGTCATCTTTCTTATACCCTGGCTTACATTTAAAAGGCACAAATGCAACAAAATCCAATAGGTTATAACAAACGCTCTACTATTCTGTGCTCCCAAACATATCTTGATAAAAGTGGTACCTCACTTGTGTGTGTAGGGCTTTGGCCCTCAACAAGAAATGTTCCAGAACGCAACATGGATGCATCACATTTTTCAACCGAAAACTGGTTATTTTTTCCAGTGTGGGTAGCTCAAGATTTTGGACCCTAGCTTAGCTGACACCAAGGGAAACCTAGCCAGCCTGTACATTTTTGAAAACTAGACACCGAGGGGTATCCAGGGTGGGATGACTTGCGTGACTCACACCACATTTTGTATACCCAGAATCCCTTGCAAACCTCATGTTGACAAAAAACACATTTTCCTCACATTTATGTGATGGAAAGGTCTGGAATCTTCAGGCAGTCACAAATTTCCTGCCACCTACCTTTACCCCAAGTCTAACCAGAAAAAGGTGCCTCACTTGTGTGGATGGGCCAAGTGCCCATGTCCTGGAAGAGCCCAAGTGTATTGAGACAATTATAACAACAGTGGGTGTACTAATTAGTCCTGAGATGGGCCACCATGTAGGGAAACTTATCAAATCCAGACATTTCTGATAAGTAGACATCAAACGGTGTCCAGGGGAGGTATCAGTAGTGAGGATCCTCCAAACATTTCTTACCCAGAATACTCTGCAATGGTGAAACATTGAATAAAAACACTATTTTTTAATTTTATATCTGTGACGTAATCTTTAGTGCAGGAATGGATCATACAAGGGTCAGTGGTAGTCCTTGCATAAGGACTAATAAGTCCTGATTCAGGCACTAGGCCCAGGCACACAGCTGAGGCAGCGTTTTCATTAAGAGAAGTTGGGGACCCTTTGGTGGTAGGAAGTTTGTGGATCCCTGCACATTCCTGAGATTAACGTAATAGAAATGCAAGGAAAAATAGTGTTTTTATTCAACGTTTCATCTTTGCAGGCTATTCTGGGTACCACAAGTTTGGGAATCCTCACAAGCCACACCTCCCTGGACCTGCCCAGGGTGGCTAGATTTCAGAAATGTCTGCGTTTGGTAGGTTTCGCTAGATGACCGCTGGGCCTGGGACCAAAAACACAGGTGCCCCCTTTACAAAACCAGGTTGTTTTGTGATTGATAATTTTGATGTTCCACAATACGTTTTGGGCCCTTCCCTTTCGTGGGCCCTTGGCCCACCCACTCAAGCGAGGCACCGTTTTTCTCAGGAGACTTGGGGGAACACAAAGTTGGTTTCTGCACTAACCCCATGTATGTAATGCCCAAAATATCTTCAACTCTTCCAGCAAAGTGGGAGTCCACTGGCATGCCCTAAAACGGGGCCCTAGAGTGCCTCTGTGCTCCCTCAGAAATTGATCGGCATGCAAATTTGTTTGCTACACAGTTTGCTCAAGGAAGTCAGTATCGTCTCCCTCAGAATTGCTGGAAGTGAAGTCATCAGATGGGACTCCGCTGACTGAAAAATCACTTCCATATTCTGCTCCATTGTCCTCTTCCCTCAGATGCTGCATCAGTATCTACTCTCTGTCTCTGATTCTGCCTCAGAGCTGTCCTCCATAACTTGAGTTAGGGCTTGAGCATTAGTCATCCAGCGTGACATCATCTCTGCTACTGGCTAAAACCGTTAGTCTAAAATACTACCCTACGTAGAAGACAGATATGTTTTTCTCAAACTGTTGGTGTGTGTGTGTGAGATGTGTGCAACAGTAAATAACGTCGGTCAACTTACCCTGTCTTCTTCCCTCAATCAACCTGGTTCTCCAAGGAGGAGGAGCCAAGATGGCGGCCGGGACGGTCGCTTGATTCGAGCGTTCCGTCCGGCCACTCCGAAATATCCTGGAAGGCGCCCCCCCAGCGGCCTGGCAGTGACGGCCGGGACGGCGGCTTGGCCGGGGAAGACCGGTGCATCCATCTGACGCCGCGAGCGCTCCTCGGACTGCGAACGGGGCGAGACTGGGACTCGCCGGTCCGCGACCGGAGCGAGGGGAGCTGCGGCTGCACTCCCGGTCGCGATCTCGCTGGGCGCGACTGCCTCCTGCCTCCCCGCCAGCCCGCGGCTGGGAGAGCCTAGGAGACGCGGCTGGCACTGAAACGTGCAGTTTATCCTGTTAGACGCCCCGGCTGGCATACTCGAGGAACGGGGGCGCCATTTTGGACCTCGGCGACCGGCACGGGTATAAGCAGCAGAGGGTCAGTGAAGAGGCCCGGTAAAACAGATTTGAAACGGCGGTGGCCCAGCGAGCAGCGGGGATTCCAGGCGTAGACATATTTTAATCTAAAAAAAAAAAAAAAAAGGAAAAGACAAATTAAAGAATGAGGTGAGGAGGGCGCCTAAGAGGAGGGGAACACTAAAATTACAAGGAGGAGGTAAACCTTGGGAACGGCAAGCGCCCCCTCCCTGCACCCCACCGCTCCATCATCGTAATTGGGCAAATTAGAAGCGGTCCGCGTGCTCCTGGGAGCACAGTTTGCTCAATAAACGCAGATTGGATGGCTGGGCCGGACTGCAGATGCGAAACCTGCCCTGGACTCCCTAGCGATGGGTCCCTGCCGCAAATGCTCCTGCGAGCGCCGCAACCTGTGTTTTCTCCCGTGTCTCTGCGCCTCATCCGACCGTCCAGCACCTCTCCCCTCTATCTGAGGGAAACCTCTGGCACCAAGCCCTGCCGCCACACAAGAAGAAACAAGTGTTCTTCCCTAAAGATTGCACCCTCTGCACACCTCGGTGGGCTCGGTGGACAGCTCCACAAGAACGCAATGATTGCAGTATTAGTCACTAAACACACAGGCCATAATAAGCTAAACTAGATGCTCCTTTGCTATACTGCCTAACTGCAAGCCCACCAGTGCGACGTCTCTGCAGTCTGGGAGGCAAACTCACAGTAGCCAAAATGGCCGGCAGAGCCAAGTTAACCAAGAACCCAGATCGAACTACCCAAGCGACAACGCCTACAGATCAACAACTAGGCCCATCCCTACAATCCCTGGAAAGCACACTTCTAGCGCATTCTGCTCAATTCGAGAAAGTACTGCAGGCAATACTGGACACTAAGTCGTCCCTGGAGGGCAGAATCGATGCAGTGGCGCAGGACTTGAATCTTCTACGAGTGGATCACCGTAACCTAGCCGGAAAAGTAAAAACAACTGAAGCTGAAATAGCAGAACTAACTCCAATAGCGCAAGGGAACCAAAAACAAATTCAGCGCATGGATGAAGAGCTGAAGATACTCTGGAGAAGATCCGAGGAAATGGAGAGCAAGGCGCGCCGAAACAACGTGAGATTCCTGGGTTTCCCGGAAAGCATGCGTCAACAGGAAACAGAAATTTCCCTAGAGCAGTGGCTAATTAAGGAAGTGTTAAATGGGGCTCCATCCAAGTTTTTCTCGGTTGAAAGGGCTTATAGAGTCCCGGGCAGGCCTCCAGCCCCCGGCCAGTCCCCCAGACTATTGATTGCCAGGTTCTTGAATTACAGAGACCGGGACGCAATATTGCAACAATTCCGTAATAAGGGCCCGTTCAAATATGAAGACTCGAACATCAATGCCTACCCAGACTTCAAGCAAGAGGTGCAGAATCAGCGTAATTCTTTTGTTAAAATCAAGCAACGCCTACGAGAACAGAACATAAAATATGCCCTGCTTTTCCCAGCCAAGTTAAGGGTTGTGATGGAGGACCACACCCACATATTCACCAGCACCGAGGATGCCTGGACATGGCTCCATGCTAAGGGCCTCGCACACCCTCGCGAGGACGCAGGGGAGGACGAGAAACGGAGGAGACCCACCGCAGAGAAGCGATCCAAACGGCGCACCAGAGCCCAGCCCAATGACTGAGCACTTTTGCTCTCTCCTCTGCTGCTTGCCAAAGAGTTGCCGCTGCACATGCAAAGCAGCAGTATAACTCCCGGCGGGCTTGCGGAGCTGGAACCGGACTCAGACACAGCCAGCTCCACATCCACGGTAGCAAGAGAACTAGGTGGGCCGAAGGTCACCCCAAGATCTGCCGATGAACTATAAACCATCTGCTCAGGTCCAGAGTGAACACTAGAGAAGGCGATAGCAACTGGAAAACTTATAGAGACTCCACGACACTGCCGGGATGTGGGGATAAAGTGCCTTCGACACTATATATCTTTGATATAAATACTAAGCTAAGTGATTTGGGGCACAAACAGGTGGCATATGGCGGTTGGGTGGAGCCAGAGGGAACGGAAATATGCCAAGGGGGGGCGCCTGAAGATATTGGCAGACTCAGTCTGCGGCATGATGTGAGCCCCTTATAAGAGCCACATCTGCAAGTTATGAGAATCCCACTATGCAAATCTAACTGAATAAAAGTTATGTTACACATTTTTAAGTTTTGTAGTTTCACCGTAGTTGTAAGTAGTATAGGGGGTTTAATTAGGGGGGTGGGGATTAGTAGTTTAGTAGAAATGCAGCGATCGGAATTACTTAGAGCACAAAAGATGGACCTGCACCCGTTATATCTAAATATTAGCAGTAGAGAGGCAGAGACCAGGTGGGCCAATATTAAACTCAGGCCCACAATACAGCAACATACCCCCTGCACCCTACAAGATGTCTTCTGGTAGCAGCATGGGGAACCAGTATATCATATTAACATGGAATGTCAGGGGCCTTGGGATGCCGAGCAAACGGGCTAGAGTTCATGCTCGACTTAAGAGACTAGGAGTGCATATCGCTATTTTGCAAGAGACACATATGCTAGAGGGGGATTTACGAGACCTGCGCGTGAAATGGGGGGGCCAGCTGATAGGCACAACATACTCGACCTTTGCGAGAGGGGTGCTGATTTGGATAGCAACGGGAGTCCCATTCCTCATGTCATCACACAAGATAGACCAGGGAGGGAGGTACGTAGTAACGGAGGGCAGTTTAGATGGCAGACAACTGGCCGTGGTTGGGGTATACGCCCCCAACAGTAACATCACAGACTTTCTTACCACTCTCACCCCAACGCTACTGTTCCACCCCATGCCCCTAGCCATTTGGGGAGGTGACTTTAACAGCACCCCAGTAGCAGCGTTAGACAGAAACAGCGCCCACCAGACCGCATCAACCAACAGGAAGCTTACAAGAATGGGCAAACGTTATGGGCTTATATGATGTATGGCGGTTAGGCCACCCAGAGCAAAAAGAATATTCATTTTACTCGGTCCCACACAACACCCACACTAGAATTGACATAGTATGGGGCACCCGCGAAATAGGAGCGCTGACCACTGAGTCCGAATACTTGGCAAAGACAGTTTCAGATCATGCACCTCTGCGGGTAACTCTGAACTGGGGCAGGGCACGTCAGGTAATTCCCATTTGGAGATTCCAGGCGGAGGCTCTACAAGATCAAGCATTTGCTGCAACACTGGGGAAATTTATAGGCCAATATTGGGAAATAAACGCTATGTCTGCAACAACCCGGGCGATAGAATGGGATGCCCACAAGGTAGTGACCCGCGGAGTATGCATGTCCACGACGTGGGGAGTGAGACGCTCCTTACAGACAGAAATAAGCAAACTTGAGAAGGAGCTGAGAATTGCGGAGAAAGCGGTGGCACGGGGGGAAATTGCCAGCACTGTCCTTAAAGAAAAGCGCTTAAAATACAATGAGGCAGATAGCAGGCTCCGCTGCCACGACTACAAATATTACTTAACCAGGTTGCAAACGGAAGGAGATAGATCAAGTAGAATACTAGCGTGGCTACTCCGCGAGGATAGACAACAGGCTCCAATAGGGGCCATCCGGGTGGGCGCGCACGAGATGGTTACTACACAAGCAGAAATAAACGAGACATTTAGGAATTACTACTCTAACTTATACACTAAACGTACTTCGTGCACAACTGCACAACTAGAGGCCTTTTTGGCGGACTCCTTCCTACCCCAACTATCACAAACAGATAGAGATGGAATTGAAACCCCTATAACAACAGTAGAAATAGAATTAGCCCTTGCACAGCTGCCCAGGAACAAAGCGCCCGGCGCGGATGGCCTCCCCTCGGAGTATTACAAAGCCTATTTACCCAGCCTGAAATCCCATCTACTAGGAGTGTTCCAGGAGGCATGGACTACAGAAAGCTTACCCACATCACAAAGGGAAGCTATGATAGTGGTACTCCCTAAACAGGGTCGTGACCACACGGATGTGAAATCTTATAGACCACTATCGCTGTTAAACACAGACTGCAAAATATTAGGCAAAATACTAGCCAACAGGTTAGCCCCACTCATGCACTTACTGATACACGCAGATCAAAGCGGCTTCATCCCCAAGCGTAACACCTTCCTAAATATTCGTAGGTTGCTGAGTATAATAGGAGATACCCCCAAGAATGCACAGGAGGAAATGGTGCTCTCATTAGACATAGAAAAGGCCTTTGATACCCTCGAATGGGACTTCCTGCTGGCCACGATGGCTCGCATGGGAATAGGCCCTAACTACATTCGCTGGGTTCGGACATTGTACTCTAATCCAAGTGCGAGGGTGAAGTCAGGCGGGGTGATTTCTGATAGTTTCCCGATTTCCAGGGGGACACGGCAGGGTTGTCCATTATCCCCGCTACTGTTTGCCATAGCAATGGAACCGTTAGCGGCAAAAGTTCGCCTCATGGAGCACAAATGGGGAATTATTAGAAATGGGTTATGTCACACGATCTCACTATATGCTGATGACGCTTTGATATATATCAGGAACGGTTGTGCAGCTATTCCACCCGTAGTATCCTTATTGGCTGAATTCGGAGGCCTGTCTGGCCTTGTGGTAAACTGGGAGAAGTCGTGTGTCTTTCCCCTGGCAAAAAGGGCTCCCAACAACCATGATCCCCCAGAGGTAGGACACCTTAAGTGGTGCCCTACAACTTTTAAATACCTAGGGATAAACATATACCATGCCACGGAAGACTTAAGAGATGGGAACTTGGGGAAGGCGCTAACTTCTATAAAAGGCTCCTTACAATTCTGGAACAAGCTCCCTCTCTCGCCACCCGGCAAGGTGGCGATTGCCAACATGTTGATTCTACCTAGGCTTTTATATTACTTTGCGGCCCTGCCGATAACCATTCCAAAACGCTTCTTTAGCAATCTAAACACAGCATTACTGCAGCTTATTTGGGGAGGTGGCAGAGCGCGAGTGGCGGGGCAGTTCCTGACATACCATGCTGTATGTCACGAAATCAGGAAAATATGGGGAATGGGCACCTCGGAGCCAGAGATCTCCCCTGTGCTTCACCAGCTCCTACAATATAGTGACCAAACAAAAATAATATCCAATCTATACAGAACCCTCAACAGGACGCCGGATACACAAACAGGGAAAGCATGGGATAGATGGAATGCAGTACTCCCCACTCCGATCCCACTGGATGACTGGCCCAAGGCCCTGTCCCACATCAGAGGTGTGTCAAGGAATCCCAGATTTAGATATACCCAATTTAATTACACGCATCAAACATATCTTTCCCCAGCCAGAATAAAGCGCATGTTCCCTGATGCAGTATCAACATGCCCCAGATGTAGATTAACGTCAGCACCCTTCTATCATATGGTATGGAACTGCCCGAATATACAAACGGCCTGGGCGGAGGTGGTAGAGGAGGTATCTGGGCTAACGGGACTTGCACTAGTAGCAGACCCCGGGTCCTGTCTGTTGGGACTCAGGAAGAGACCAAAAAAACAAAGACATTTACACAAATTCATAGACCTGGCCTTTTTAATGTACAAAAGGCTAATAGCAATGCATTGGAAAGCCGCTAAGGCTCCTGATCTGAAATCCTGGCACTCTCTATTAATACGCTGGGCTCGCACTGAATGTCAAGTACTAAAAAGAATGGTGCGCGAAGGGCGGCAACACACAGGATGCTCCACATGGGAGGATATGGTGACAAAGCTGGAGGCCAAAAACAACGAAAAGCCGCCTTGAACCGGGGCACGCGCATTCGCCACAATCACAGCATAAATTCCCCTGCACCCCCCATCTCGGGAAAAAAATTCATAGGACACCCAGGCACCACAGAGTATGCACACCACCTCCCCCCATTTGCCTAGTAACAGTCGCCCATCAAATCTATGTCACCACAGTTTCAGCGATGCGCGGGGAGCAGAAAACCAGGGGAGACACCCGCATACACTAATCAAGTTGAGGCCCCTCTCAGACACTTAGGGAACCCATGCACACAAAGCAAGGTCCACACTGGTCTCAAGCGAATGCCTGTATAAAATAAACAAGTAAGGATAAACCCACCGAGGGTGCAGCCAGAAATGATACCGCAAAATTAGAAATGTTCCGTGAAATGCATATTGGGGGGGTGTGTAATTGTTACATGATGTAGATAAGTAGTCATTGTTTTGGTTTATCCTGTGGCAGCAAATTGAACAATTTGTATCATATTTTGGAAAATAAAACCAATAAATATATATTAAAAAAAAAAAGAAAAAAACTGGTTCTCCAAAAACACAAAAAAAAACTCTGAAAAAAAGACACAGTATTACTTCACCTTGCAACTTGCACATCATCATAGCCTTTAGTGCTAGTGGTGCCCAGTGCGACAATCAATTTCGCCCCTTCTTCCATGACCACCTCCTTGGATTCCCTCACTACCCAGAGTAAGTGCCTCTAATCTCTCCCTAGCCCCTCTCTCATATACATTTAATTTGCTTTAAAGCGCTGGTAAACGCTTTACTAATCCACTTAGCTGTCCTCACAACATACAGATCTATTCCTTACAGCAAGCATATTAACCCTCTACGCACTTTGTCATCAAAACTGCCACTAGACAAAAGTCCAATCTCACGAGCAGTAACATAATCACAAGTTATCTTGACATTTTTAATGCTTTTTAAAAGCTGTGAGTGTGTGTGTGTGTATATATTTATGTATGTAATATATATATCGCTTAAAAAACAAAGGTTACAGGGACGTTATAGTTAGGCTAAAATTTTACACGTCCAAAACTATAGAAATTCACATGTTATAGTTAGTTATTTCAAGTAACTATAACTAGCGCCCTAAGGTAACTATAACTTGCACCCCCGCCATGCACAATTATCTGATCAATAATTTTACTGCAACTGTTATGGTGACATCAATGATGTTATCAAAGATGTCATGAGTGCTGTAATTTGTGGGGTAATTACTAGTGCATAGCGAGGGCGTGAGGTACTTGAAATAAGTCTAAATATAACATTTGAATTTCTGTGGTTTTGTACGTGTAAAATGTGGGCCTAACTATGATGTCCCTGTATCTTTTTTTTTTTTTTTGTTTTTTTTTTTTTAAGTTAATTTTTTAATTCTATTTCCTAACTATAACACTTCTCAAACCTTTGTTTCTTTCAGTGAATTTCTATGGTAGTTTTGACATAAAGTAATTTTCAAATATACGCTAATCCAACCACCACCGTGCACGGCCTTCGGCCCTGCCTGCTTGCGTCTGTCCACATGGCCTGGCCTTTGGCCACTTTTGTGGCCAGCCCCTATAACAACCCAACCAAACCCTCTGCTGTACATGTCCTTTGGCCGTGCACAGTGGGCTTTGGCCGCAGGGTCTGGCCTGTTACCAGGCCCTGTAGCCAACCCATATAACCACCGATATCGGAGCAATCAAGCGGTCACTCATGTCCCTCGGTATTATGGGGAAATGCAAGGTAACCGAGAACGAGCCCATCCCACCCTCATCTAAGGTACTGATCCCTGAATATAATGCTTCATTTCTGTTGAAATGCTGTGTTAATTTCAGCTTGAGTGGTGACTTGTTGCTGTGCAGCAGAGCAGATTGCTAATATAGTGGAATTTGTCTGCAGGAGTTTAACTAGCCAGGCTAGTAGCTGCCCTGTCCCCCTTTGTGTAAGAGCGTTGTGATCCAGACAATGAAGCCGATCCATGACTGTGGCATGCCTGCCTCTGGCATCGTGCAGTTGGTGCAGGCTAGCTAGGATTTGTGCATCTGCTAATTTGAGGGCCAGGTAGGAGGCCTCCACTAACTTTAGTCCAGCATTGAGTGAGCTGCAGGCTCCTGTGATGGCTGGCAGACCCTTCTGATGTCCACTTGGAAAGCCTATTCCACCAAGGGGAGAAGGCTGTGTCATCATGATCATGGAAGTAATCCATTATGGCCTTAAGTAGGGTGTCTTTGGTAACAGGGTCTTCAAGCCCTGCAGGCTGAAGTTTCCAAGTGGATTTTGGGTCCGAATATTCCACTTCCAGTGGTCTGTGGTCTGAGAGAACCTTCTCTATATGTGTGATATGGTATACTAGAGACTGACTGGAGATGGTCATCATAGTACCTTAAAAGATTGATGTGGCAGTAGTGCAACAGAGACTTCGACTAACTTGCCTACTCATCAGACCCCCTTTTGGGTGCACTTACCTCAACTGGAGTTTGTCTTTCAGAAACTGAGTAGAGCACGGCACATTTGCAACAACAGATCCCATAGTACATCCATGTAGAACAGAGTAACAATTCCAAGCCTTCCACGATTGCTGATAGCCAAAATATAGAAGGGACTAATCATGAAGTTAAAATTTGCCCCTTCATATAGAAATTCAATAAATATATGTTGGCGTTATATGGAAATGAAACCTTGGCAATCACTGTTTTCCATGCATTGCTCATGCAAGTCCCTCAAGGTATTGTTCATCCTAATTGTATAATTACTCTTCAAAATCTGCAGGCTTTTAGTGGTGAAGTTCTTACAGCAGCATCATGTACACTTTTACAATGTACCCTTAGGATACCAAAGTCCTCATTAAGCTAGAAACTAGGCAAGAAAATCGGACCAACATCTTAACCTGCCTGGACAATGTATCCTTCTGAATACGAGTGTTTCTTCTGCCTGCGCATCCTAAGACTGAAATCCTTGTCCAAGAGAGACTGGAATCCACCTCTCTGGTTGCGTAACCCTCCCCATCTAACAACACCCACTCCATCACACTGTAAGGTAGTATCATGGGAATAATAATACATTATGAACACCACTTTGTTCCTCAGATCAGTGTGGTGACCAAGGGCACCAATCTATGGCTTTTTTTCTCTGGACAATCCTCCCACCCCTATAAAGTGACCACAAATTAGAGATAAAGAGAGCCCTTGTGATTACCTGCTTAGACTACGTTCAGAGGCAGCCAGAATATGACAAAATGTATGGTAGTGGGGCCACACAAAACCAGCTGTAAAAGGACTCCACTGATTCCCAGTAAGTGCAAGAGTAAAATTCAAGCTTTTGTGTACCGCACAACAAGGCTTACTGGAACAAGAGGACCGAGCTGATAACTGTGGTGTCTGGCTCTGCCCTATTTATCAAACGGAGCCCTGTGATCCTCAAAGGCAAGCCTTTCAAAAGAGCCTTCAGTTGGGAAAAACATAAACACAAAGTTCTGGGGTAACTTATTGAGCCCAAACTTCAGGCAAAACCAAACTATCACATTCTCAGGAAAGATGTAAAAACAGAGCAGTGCACACGCACCTAAATATGTAACCTCCTTGGGTGGCAGTTGAAGAATATTGGATCAGTACCCTTCAATCACTGACAGGACTTAATTTTATTCACCCTTCTCTTTTCCGACCAGCACTCAAAATAAACGGGAAGAGGCAAAGGCTCCTAATAAATGTATGTTTGCAAAATATAAATAAACCAAATAGTTGGTTGTAAGTATTGTAGTGACTTAGTTTACAATAAAGTGGCAGACCGGTGTGACGTTCACTGTTTTAAAAGTACCCAGATAATTATACAGATAATCAGTTTGATTGGTTGTGTTGGATAAATACAAATTATGTAATAACTGTGTTAGGAACAATAGCACGCTGACAATTAAAGTAATTACGTTTTTATAGGAGCAAGTCTTAAATGTGACCGCCCCCACCTCACCCAAGTCCAGTGGTCAACTGGAAAACCTACACTCCAAACCTCCCACGACACAGGCAGTTAGTACCCCCCCACCTTAGTAAATTTTCATATTAGTCAGTTTTCTGATGGGCTAAGCTGATGGATTCACTGTGTGACAGAGTGGTTTTTATTGCCTGCTTGTTTGGGAATTGGGTGGATCAGTAGTAGGTGTGGGGGCAAAAAGGACATCACTTAAACTGTACATTTTCAAGAGATGCTGGTTGTCACAGTTACAGAGAAAAAAGTTAATAGCTTCTTCTTCATGGCCAGTTTTTGGTTTAAAAAAAAAACGGATAAAGCTTTCGGAAGTCGGGGTATAAAATCTTATTTTTTATTTCCTATATTTCTCTTACATTAATTCTGCTTCAATAATATCAGGCATTGCGGTCTTCAAAACTGAGACAAATAAGAGAAGTTTACAATGCGTCTTAATTTAGATTCAGTGGCAGAATTCCGCTTTTGGCTTTCTCAAAAGCAAAGAGGATGCCAGCCAACAATAAGAAATAAGTAGAGACTGGTGAGAAACAACAGCTAAGCCTCTGAATTGCTAGGTGTGCATGCAAAGATAAGTAATCTTCTTCAGGTTTGCATATTGATACCTTAAACCCAATTGAAGACTTGCTTTTTGAAAAAAATACCTTCCTCTCCAGAAGAGGTACTGAAAACATGCAGGACTGGCTTTATACCAGCTCAGTCCCTAAATTGTGTTTAACTAATTTTAAGAATCAAAGTATTCCAACCACCCTAAGCCTTTACGCTTTAAAATAAAGGTCTCCAAATTATAACAAGCTGTTTTGGAAAGAGGTGCAGGTTTATAACAAAACAAAGATCATCCCTTCCTCAGTGGACTCAAACCAGGACAAATACATATCTCTCATTTTCTGTTGAGGGTGAAATTGGCTCTACTGGTGATCTTGAATCATACTTCTCCAGTTGGAGAAACCTTCATTCTTAAAGATATTCAGAAACTCCTGAGAGCTGTTAAACTGTTTAGAGAAACCGAAAAAGACCTGGAATGTTATACCAGGTTCTTAATCATCCTTGATGCAAGAAGGACATCAGTATGTTTCTAAATCATTTCAGCATTAGGCAGCTTTGTTTGGTAGAGTCCTTTCACATGGTAACATTCCCTCAACTTTTCTGGAGGCCCCCCAGATAGGGCAGGAGTGATTGGTTGAGTTCTGGAGACCTCAAAGATTCTCATTTCCACATTGCAGTCGTGGTGAGTCCATTGTCAATGCCACCAAATATCCATTTGAGTTCAGTGCTACTAATGCAGATGTTTTTCCTCTGAACTTCAAAAAGATGCTTTTAGTAGTGATGCCCCCTTTTGCCCATTAGGAAATACATTTGTTCCCTTATTTGGATGATAGTGTAGCCAACGTTTGTCATAATATTTTTTATCAAAATAGCTATTGCTTATTTCGCAACAATTCTTGATCCTGAATTGTCCTTTAACTAGGAAGCCTCAGCCTATTCAGTCACAGACACTTCAGTTCAAAGGCTCCTCAAATCTGATCACATTTCACTTCAGCACTACTGTTATTTCATTGTTGGGTCTTATAGCCTTGTGTAATCATAAACATTGGGATCCCTTGCCACATATTGATCTCTTTGTTGGTTGTTTATGGAGACAACATGTAATTTACATTATACATTCCACCACCTTTGATGATGATTTCCACAGTTTCATTGCAATATGCCTTTAGAACACATTGCCAAATCGCCAGACTAATCAGCTCTGAAGAAGCAAGGGCTAAAACATTCACAAATATGTCTCCTGCACCGGGAGATCGTCCCAGGCCAAATTAAAAACCTTCTATCATAACAAGTGAGCAAGAAGAAGTAACTCACTAGTATAAGTTCTCCGAAGCCTCAATGATGCATACAAAATGTATGGCAAACAGCAACCACTAAGTGAATTCAAAAAGTGCCAGGGTGCTAGCGAGAGCAGTATAAAATAATGGATGGAAAAGCCTCACCCACTATATTGTGGCGTGCTTCATCACAGGCAACTCCGTCCTACCATGTTTGAGTATATCACCATGGTGGTCTTGAGATGAGGGAGATCCAAAGAATGTTTGCCCTAGATGGGTGAGGGATCCAGATTGATTAATAAAACTACCTCGGTGTTAACCCGAAGGATATCTCGTTATTAAAGGGAACACTGGGTGGGATCAAAAGAATATAAGTGGATGAGCAGAGATATTGTGTCTCTCCCATCATTCCAATCATGTTTCTGTACTTTTTTTAAGCCGATAACTATTTGGGCCTTCATTAGGGTCAGCAGGATCCCTAGAGCATCATAGTCCTGACTAGGTCTGCGATATTTATTTCTTCTGGCACACTTTGTGATTTCATAGATGAAAGAAGTTCCATTATGGGTTTATATGGCTATGTTTTACTGTATCTTTCTGTTTTGTCGAAGCTGCCCCATACTTTGGGGAAAAAGGTTCCAGTGGTCTCACCAGAGGGTGGCAACTCATGTAGTTACACATTCGTCAAGGAGGTAGTAACATGTGTTCACCCATTTTTTACGAATATGGTCCACAGAGGGGTAAATAGGTAAACCAGTGGGAATACCTCCTTGACCTCTATAGTTCTAGAAACTCCTGTTCTTCTTGCAGAAAGACATCTCGTTGTACTTTCTTCATTTCTGTAGAAGTCCATTTAAATTCCTATTTAATTTACTCCTTAGCTAGCACATGCAACAAAGTCGATTCTTTCTTGCACTATTTGTCACTATCTAATACTACTACCTTCAGATTTTCATATCATTTTTGTGTTAGCCAGCTTGGAATGATAAGGGGTGCTAACACTCCAATGCCTTGTGCTATGGTGGGAGAG
Source organism: Pleurodeles waltl (assembly GCF_031143425.1). Taxonomy (NCBI): domain Eukaryota; kingdom Metazoa; phylum Chordata; class Amphibia; order Caudata; family Salamandridae; genus Pleurodeles; species Pleurodeles waltl. The sequence continues at coordinate 676,354,701 of NC_090450.1, read as the reverse complement.
CCCTTAAACATTGGTGTCATATACCTGTGTCAACTCATGCTTTGAAATACAGGGTTACCTGCCAACATTTAAAAACAAAAAAAAAAGTAGTTTATAGCAAGTTTCAACCATCTTTACAATCTGGCAGCACATGCACCATATACGTTAGCCTCATCTTTTATTTTGCAATACGTCGCCTCCAGGTTTAATTTGGAAAACAATGAGCACCGGTGCCCAAAGCACTGCTCAGATGCCTGCGGTCAGCACTATTAAATGTCAATGTGCCGAACACCAAGGTGGCTTTGTCTTGAATCTACCTCAGGCTTGTTTAATCCACTGCCAGACACAATTCCTGCCCCTTTATCTCATGCTTGCAGGATCCTGCTGTGTCCCTTTGACAGGTTTTTTTCTTCGTCTTCTCTTCCTGCTTCTTTCCCCTTTATGTGATCTTTCACTCTCTTGCTCTTCGAAAATGTCAGATGAGAAAAAAAAGTGCTGGTATACAAAAAGGAGTGTTGGTGGCCCCCACCGCCTCAGGTTGGCTGCGTCCTTGATGCAGCACCGCCTCCCCCCCCTCCCACCCCCCAGTCCAAAAGAAAAACCCACCCATAGAATTCAGGACATATCAGGGGTTTGTTGTCTGTGTCAACCATATCTTTCCCATTTGTAATCCATGTTCATTTTCTGCTGTCCTATCTGCGGAGCGGAAGTCGTTATCATTGCATATTGATTTCTCCCCCTATATCTAATAGTGCTAGTTTTGAAGGTTGAGGCCCCTGGAAGCCTGTCAGATTAGTATTACACTTTCCCACCCCCATTCATTAGACCTTCAACTATGAAAATTCCCATAGTGTATGAAGAAAGTTTAGTTTTTGGCCACACCCTCTTAAGCAACAATCAAATGACCCACCACCAATTTGAAAAGGGGGGGTTCTGGTTCGATGCGCTCTGTGCAGCACATTTAGTTGAAGCAGTCAGAAACCAATCCTTATGGAGACCTCTCTAGGAGCAAGTATTGCCTTGTCCCATTTCCCGTATAGGAAGATTCCCACATCATCCTCCCATTTTCCTTTTAAGTCCACTAGTGGATCTAGTCTATTATTAATATATATATATATATATATATATATATATATATATATATATATATATATATATATATATATATATATATATATACACGTTAGGGATATGACTCTCTATGGGTTGACCTGAGGCAGAATTATGTCTTCACTCCAGTATTGAGTATCAGAATTGTAAAAGTAATGATGGCTACTACTTACTATCAGTTTCTTGTGTGTGTACTGTATAGGCGTACCAGTAGTATTGTGATTGCTCGGATTCTGTGATGATGGCAACAAATCTTGCTTTAGAAGTCGCAGAATGAATGTGAGCTAAAGTGTGTACGTGAGATGTCTGTGGTTAATAGCCAGCATGAGCACTGCCCCTTTCAAGGTTGCAGTATTTGTGACTGCAGAGACCTGTGGTGCATGTGCTTGGTGATTATTCTAAAGGTTTTTGTGTCAGTGGCTGCATGTGACATTTATGAAAAAATATTTTGAGGACAATAGATCAACACTAGTTTTTAAATAGTTACTAGTACTAGTTTTTGTCTTGCTTTAAGTAGTCCACTTTAGAACTTTTCTTTTGAATTAACTTTTGGTTCTGTTAAAAACCCCTTTGTGGAGAAGACCAAATTCCATTTTAACCCCAGCACTGCGGACCTAATTACGACTGTGGCCGTTTTCTGACCGCCGTATTATGACTGCTACAGGATATCAGGTGGCATTCACGATGGCGGTTGGCGGCGCTAAGGCGGTTCCACCTCCGGTACCGCCACTCCAGAAAAGACCACCCACAGAATTACGACCTGTAATTCTGTGTGATGGTCTTCTGGTGGCAGGGTGCTGCGGATGGGGGGTGGGGGGGGTGCATGGATGAATGAGGAAGGGGGTGTGAGTGAGTGCGTGCAGGTGTGTGTGTATATGGTGTGTGTGTGGTGAAGTAGGATTGGGGGTGGGCGGTGTGGTTGTATGAAGATGAGGGAGGAAGGGGGGATGGAGAGTTTGTGTGCATGCGTGATATGTATGGGTATGTATGCATGTCTGTGGGGGTGAATATTGTGAGAGTAAGTGGGGGGTCTTTGTAGGCAACAGGAACGCTAGTTCTTGTCATCCGATACCCTTCCGCCAGCATTTTCATGGTGGTGAGACAGCCAGAAAATTCTGGCGGTGTTCTGAGTCGAAATAACCGGTTATACGACTCCTGCCGGGCTGGAGTTTTCCACCTCCAGCCCAGCGGACCGCGATAAAGCGGCAGGACTGGCGGTGAGACCGCCACCGTGGCCCTGGCAGTCCATGAACCGCAAGGGTCGTAATCAAGGCTTAGGTTTCCTTATTTTGACTGACAGATAAGGCAAAATGAAATCTTCAGAGTTTCTATGAGTGATTCAGTATAAGATCTTCACTTTAAGTGCTTTTCACTTCTCCTTGGAAGCGGTTACTGTAATTTTGACTCCTAAAATGTAACGGATCACATTGCTTGAAGAGTGCTTTTTTTTTTTTTTTTTTTTAATCAACTCAATTTTATTTGAAGTAAACCACTATTTCTGTAGCTACTGTTCCCGATCTTAAAAATGTTATTTCCTTTTGTTGCCAACTGCGTTCTACATGTCTGTGGAATCTTTGTCACATGCTTTGTTGAGAAGAAACCTATCTTTTTCCATATCTTTATATATTAAGCCTCTAGCTCTTTCATTACTTGTTTCAATCTTAATAAGTTTTTTGTAAATTAAAATGTATTTTTACATTTGACCGTAATAAGAGAAAGGAAGCTATCTGTTGTAATCAATGATGGATACCCGTAGGTTATAAAAGAGGTACGTCTATTAGCTTAATTGTAGGTTACAGATAAAGCCCCACCCGGAGCAGCATCCTGCCACTCAGCCCTTCTCACTCCAACTGTCCACTCATCCAAGCGCAAACACTGTCAACATCCCAACCATACAATAACCTCACTCACTGGCTGAGCAGCAGGGAACATTAAGGAAGTGGGGAGAATGCATAAGATAGTAAGAGGCCACAACACAATCTTTATTAGACTCCTCTTGATGAGCTTGTCTTAGTATTACAGAGATCCTTTACAAATATGCTGTTGTATTGAACAGTACAGGGAGCTTTTATCTGTGCCCAAGGCCCTACCTCTCTTACTTTATCCACTGTTTTCCCATAAACATGCTACCAGGCAGCATCATAAAGCATCAACCCACTACTTTGACGCTACAACTACAGAAGATCAACTTGATACCATTTCTGCAACACCAATGTGATACTATGACTTCAGCCTTATAATTGCAATTCTACAGTAGTATTATTAGGACTACAGTAAGATTTGCTCTTCCTGCTTCCCACAACGAGGCCTTCATTTAGGCCTTGGCACAAGCATTATCCGCCAGGTACTGTCACAAACTGATGATAAGAATGCAGCGATAGAGGTGGGAAAAGCCATTACTTTCCACTTGCACCATCTTCAGCTTTATGCAGATTATGCAACATTGTTTTCAAGTGACTAGGCTTTAATCTGATTTAAGCACCTTCCTGAAAACTAGATTTTGTTTGCTCTAGATACGTTGCTCCAGAACTTTGGACCCAGCACTCTAATTGACCTTTCTCTGTGGTTGTATTTTGATTTTCAGTTGGCTTGCACAGGTAGGGTGGTTCTTTTATCTCTTACTAGTTTGGTACTTTAGTTGCGCTTGAAACTGACTGTTTAAAAAAAAAAAAAATGATCCAGAATTTGTAAATTGCGCAGCAAACCACTCTTGAAGGTCTCAAGGTGCTGAATTGTTGGTATGGGGAGATCAAGTGATTTGCCCAGAATCACAGCATGCTCAGCCAACGCCAAGTCTTGAACCTGGTTCCCCCTGCTTTGTAGTTGACAGCTTAGGCCGTTATGCCACACCCTCTCTTGTATTTACTGAAGCGGACTTTGCCAGTTATTATGGTATTTAGGGAGGTGTTTGTGGAGTGGACGGAAATTATCCATCGCCAACCTGTGGTGTGGCAGAATTAGCAATTTTCTTACGAGAAATAGCTACTTTTGGAGAAGAAACCCATGCCACGACTGGACAATCCATGCCCTTCCCGTCATAGAGAGCTGCATGGCATTTCAAACTGCTTGTTTGGTGTGGGTCAAGCAATTCTTCTGGCTGAAACTGCATGGGGGACAGCTCATTATCTTGCTCCTGGGCAAGCTGGGAAAATACAAAGGCAGTGTATGGAATTCTCAAGTTGCACCTCACTGGCGAGGTACAAAAGACTGTTCCCATCTGAAGGAAACCTGGCCTGGCAGTTTATGCTCGACTGTTCCCATCGGAGAAGGGAAAGACTGATTTGTAGAGTGGCATGGGAAGCCAGCATTGGCAAAGGCAAGAGATCGTGGCTATGCAAGAGGTATTGGCTTTGCCAATGTCTTCTAGCCATGCTGCACACCAGTGTGGCTGCTGTTCCGCATGGCTAAAAGTGTGTGACATAGACAACAGTAAAGTGGAGTAGTTTGTTGTGTCATAGAGGGGTTGTGTCGCAGAACGCAGTGGCATAGATTTGAGTCATGCAGAGTAGACTAGAGTGTCCAGGTGTGAAGTGGCATAGAATACAGTGGCGTAGAGTAAAGGGCAAAGTAGAGTGGTGCAAAGTAGAGTTTAGTGGTGTAGATTGCATTGGGGTAGAGTGCATTGGCGTAGAGTACAGTGATGTAGAGGACAGTGCTGCAGAGTCGAATAGAGTGCAATGCTATAGAATATAGTGGCGTAGAGTGCAATGGTATAGTGTGTAGTGTAATAGAGTGCAGTGTGCAGCGTACATTGGTGCAGAGGGTAGTGGCTTTCAGTAGAATGGTGTAGTCTGCATTGGTGTAGAGTGGTTTAAAGAGAAGCGGCATACAGTGGATTGTTCAAGAGTAAAGTGGAGTGGTGTAGAGTGGGGTGATGCAGGGTAGAGTGCTGCGGCATAGAGTGGCATGAAGTGCAGTGGTGCAGAGTAGATTGGAGCTGTGTAGAGTGCACTGGTGTAGAGTGGAGTGGTACAGAGTAGAGTGGAGTGGCATACAGTGCAGTGGAGTAGAGTAAAGTGACATGGCGCAGAGTGGAGCAGCACAAAGTGAAGCGACAGAGGGTGGAGTGGCCTAGACTACAGTGGTGTAGAATGCAGTGGCGAATAGTGCAGTGGTGCAAAGTGGTGTACAGTGCATTGGCATAAAATAGAGTGGAGCACAGTAAAGTAGAGAGGCATAGAGTGGAGAGGTGCAGAGTAGATTATAGTGAGTTGGAGAGGCATAAAGTGGAGTATGCCTGGTGTGGTAGTGCACTGTCATTACAGACAACACATTTTCAATAGAAATGACCATTACATTTGCACAGACATACAGTTTTACTGATACAAGTACACAACACACAAACGATAACGTGTGGAAATGTCATCACCTAGTTTATTGATTTGTTTTGATCGTATTGAAATATTTGTTTCCACCACACCACAATTACAAAAAATTATTTGTGGTTTGCTAATTCTAATATATTCTGAGTATCCTTACAGCTCATTTACAAACAGTTAAACTTTGTTGTATAGTAGAAAATAAAACTTTCTATCACAGCAAGATTGTCGCTTAAATCCTCTCACTTTGAAGTCAGTGAAAGAAAAGTGAAACACCAGGCTCCCTCGGAACACAGCCTGACATTTAACCTCTGCCTTTGAATGCACAGCAAATTTGCAAGATGAGAACAGTATTTAGAGGCAAGTTTACCGAAAGGGAACACTCAAAAAGGTACAGTAAATATACAGTGATCTAACCAGGAACAAACTCAAGTTGAGCAGCCTAAAACAAATAAAACCAGCAAATAGAAAGCAAGCAAATGTGAGTTAGAAATAACAAAGCCAATGGTCAACAATGGGTGGAAAGCATTCCCAGGGAAGCTTTCCGAATGTGCCTAAGATTTTTTTTAGCAAACCAGACAGCTGCACTGTCTTGTTGGCTTCGACCAAACAAGGGACCGGAATGGTCATTTTGTACTTACCAGTGGCCGAGGTTAATTCAGGCATTCCACTATCACTTTTTTCTTTTTTTCTTTTTCTAAGCAGGACATCTGAAAGTTGAATACCGAGATTTGTGGTCCAAGGATTGCTGAGCGTAACCATTCTCTTGCCATAATTGATAATCCGTTAGAATTCACGTTCAGGATTGTTTATCTCGAATAAAGGATGTTGCATTCTATTTTAAAAGTATCACATTTAACAGTGATAAATATTAATTTCGACTAGGGGGCTAAAAATATTCTTTGAGCTCAACTCCTTTTTGTTGTAATCAGGTAGGCGTGGCGGGAGAGGTTGTGTGATTGCCATAAAAATGAAATGAACTCTTGACTGCTTCTGTTTGTTTTACTGTTGTGAGTTTTAGTATCATTGATGTGGCTGAAACACGAAGCAGGTGAAAGGACTAAGTTTGCTTAATCTGCAGTGTTTGGCAGGGACCCTGGACTCAGTGGTGAAGTAGAATGTGAAGGAGCGTGCCCATTAGCACGAGCTTCATCAAGACTCAGTGTTCCGTTAATTCAGCCAACTCCTAATGCCCCTTTTCTTTCTGGTGTATTTTTTTAAATAGTGTTCATACTTTTCTTCTCGTTTCTATAGAGTTCTTTGTCCGAGACCCTGGACAGCAATGGAAGCATAGACCCGGTTAGACATGACATGATCTACACCGTGGAAGACGTTCCTCCTTGGTACCTGTGCATATTTCTAGGCTTACAGGTAATGTTGGCCGGTGCGAGGGTGAGTTGGTCTCATCTGGTTGCTCCAGATGTTCTGTTGTGGACCACTCCCCAAAGTATTTTCTGTTAATCAGGAGCAACATTGATTCTAGGCAGCGAAGGTACAGTAGAGCCCTGTCTCTCAGGTCTTTATGCGTCAGTTTAAGTTCATGTGAATTTGGGCTGTAAACCACTGTGCTTCCATGATTGTTTGCCTCTTAACGTCTGTGTGCGTAAAAATTATTACTATAGTTCAAAAATATGTCAAGTGAGGCTGAAGAATTCTGTTGGTAACGGTGAAGGATATGGACAGACTGAAAAGTGCAAACCTTTTGTGTTCAAAGAACTTTCTTACAAATTAAGTGAAATAAGGCTCCACTTTTCACTGCAGTGGTGCTTTAAGCACTGAGAGGCTAGCCCATTTAAATAAATAACATACGTATCTGTAAAGGGCACTTTCGACCAGTGGGGCATCTTGGCCCTAAATAATGTATCTTTGTTATCAAACTGAATGGCACTCATTGTATTGGGCTCGGCATAAGTAAAACCTAACTGGACTTGCTGGGATTTGAACCTATAACCAGGAAGTCAATCACAGACGTCTGGAGTGGATGCATTAGTCCTTTGAGCCCTAGACCCTGCGTGTATCTGTTGCTGTGTATTAAAACATTATTTAGCCAGCAAGAGACACCTTTTGTTACAAAACCTGGCGCTTTTTGTTGCCATGTTGAACTTCAGGAATGACAGGAAAAGTACATTTATCATGGTCGAGGATGATACCAAGGCTTGATTGCCGCCGATAAGGGCACCTGTTGTAAAGCGCAGCACTTCCTAACACATTTTTTCTTCTGCTCCTCGTGTCCCCAGCATTACCTGACATGTTTCAGTGGCACAGTGGCAGTACCCTTCTTGCTAGCGGAGGCCATGTGCGTGGGGTTTGACCAGTGGGCGACCAGCCAGCTTATTGGAACTATTTTCTTCTGTGTGGGCATCACAACTCTACTGCAAACTACTTTTGGGTGCAGGTAAGGTTTCAGGTGGTAATTTTAATCTAGTGAGGTTGTGTGTGTGGTTGGGGGTGGGGGGGGCGCACGCACGCGGCAACAGGGGCTTTGGGGCGAAAGTCCTGTGTGGGTCTGGGTTTGATTGTGTACACGCTCTCTAAATAATAATACTGCTTGAAACTTGTATTTTGTTCAGTTTTTAGTGTGATCACAGAGATTCTTGAGGGTCACGTTACCACCCATAAGCATGGCATTAGTATAAAGTTGTTCTGGAATGAATATCTATGCTGCCGTACTATTGGTTTAGAACTATACCCTGTTTTGTATGGTCGCCCTCTTCCTCCTTTCATCCTGTCTGTCCCTTTAACTCGGTCCTCTTCCACCTTCGCAGTCTGCCAGAGAAGTACCTCGGGAACTTGTTCCTGGCCTCACCAGTAGCAGATTGGTTCAACATTTCCTAAACTCGGCGCACTGAGGATTTCAAATTTTTTATATACTGATATTTTTTTTATATGGATCAACCGTGCACTTTCGGAATATGAGGATTTATGAAGTGTCCCTGTATGATCGTCTTCTCTTTCACCATACTTTCTCATGTCCAGATTATAAACTGCAACTGAATTTCTAATATGCACCGTTCTAACAGTGCAAATTGCACTACATTTGCGATAGTCTCTGATTTTTGCAATGCAATCTATCTTCTAATAGGTTGCATTGCAAAAACTGTAGTTATAATGGCGTCTGAGAATGATCTCCGTAAATTAAAATTAAATAGGCGACTCGCTCTTTGGAACCCATCTCCACCCCCACGATGAATCACAAACATTTGGGACGGAGGCCTACAAAGAACCGCATACCACCATCACTGTAGTTGCAGTCCCAGATGGCAAACTTATTTGTAAAGCTTCCCCTGTTCTTTAAAGGAACCAGTACTGCTTCAAACAGTTGTTTCCTATTTGTAAATGCATCCCAGCTCATGCTTCCATTTTCTTACGATAATGGCGTTACTCCTAGTCCTACTCCCTCGCCTTCCTTTTCACCAATGAGGCCTCCCGCCTCCCCCCTAGACCCTCCCTTCCCCTTTAAACCCCCCCTCCCCCACCCTTATCCCCTCCTCTACAAAAACCAAGCCCAAGCTGCAACTCAGACAGTCCGTACCGGGAGGGTGGGAGGGAACGGAAAAGGAAGGCGAGGGAGTAGGACTAGGAGTAATGCCATTATCGTAAGAAAATGGAAGCATTACCTCCCGTCCCTCCCTCGCCTTCCTTTTCACCAATGAGACATAGCAAGAAAACACACAGGAGACGGACATCGAGTTGCAAGACCTTTATTTAATGTCCTGCACCAAGATCACCCCAAATATTATCTCATAGAGGATAAGACCCGGTGACCTAACACCGACTCCAAACTACCCAAGTCTGACAGCCTGTAATGACGCACAAACGTCGAAGGAGAAGCCCAAGTGGCGGCCCTGCAAATTTCCACCACAGAAGTCCCCTGAAGCTCCGCCACCGTAGCTGCCATGCCTCTGGTAGATCTCCCCTGAATCCCTTGAGGAGGAACCACCTCTTTCAAGGAATAGGCCAACAGAATTAGAGATCTTACCCACCGACTCAAGGAAGCCGTAGAAGGTTTCTCACCTTTGCGTGCCGGACCAAAATGAACAAACAGCGAATCCCCCTTACGAAAAGGAGCCACCACCCGCAGATACTCCAACAAAACCCTACATCCAACGAATGCAAACGGACCTCCTCCCTTGAGGAGGGATTTGGACAAAATGACGGAAGGATGACCTCCTGCCGCGAATGGAACGAAGAATTGACTTTTGGAATAAAGGAAGGCACCGGAACCAGAACCACCCTATCGTGAAAAATCTTACAAAAAGGAAAGGAACAAGCCAATGCCCCCAATTCCCCTAACCGACGAGCCGAAGTAATGGCTACCAAAAAGAACGTCTTCAAAGATAGATGGCGCAAATCACAGTCCCCCAATGGTTCAAAAGGTGCATCCGTCAACACATCCAAAACCAAGGAAAGATCCCATGAAGGAAAAGACCGTACCGGGCGAGGAAATAAATCAATAAGCCCTTGAAAAAATCTAGGCATCAAGCGCCCTTCATCTTGAAGATTACGCCATGGTCCTCTGAATGCCTGAATAGCCGCCCACTGTACCCGAAGAGAAGCCACTGACAACCCTAACTGAGCACCGTCCTGCAGGAACTGCATCACCTCAAAGATAGAAGCGCAGGTAGGATCCAACTCACGACTTAAGCACCATGACGAAAACACCTTCCACTGTCTACCATAAGAAAGTAAAGTGGAACGTCTCCTTGAAGCCAGTAAGGTAGAACTCAAAGCCACAGGCACCCCCAGACCCGTCAAACCCCGTCGTTCAACTTCCAGGCCGTCAAGTGTAACCTCCTCAATGACCCCAATGGGAGGCAGGGAAACTCCAGGGGAGACGGACAAAGAGGCAGAGGCCACATCCTCCCGTCCGCCATCAGCCTCAACAACGGGAACCAATTTGCCCTCGGCCAAAGAGGCGCAATTAGGATAACCCTGGACCCCAGATCCCTTACCCGCAACAGAAACGCCCTGAGTAGTTGAAAAGGAGGGAACGCATACAAAAGGCCCTGTGGCCAAGGACATGACATCCCGTCCACCTCCCATGCTTGGGGACACCGAAACCGGGAGCAGAAGCGATCCACTTTTGCATTCTCTGCAGACGCAAACACATCCAGCACTGGAAGACCCCAAAGCCGAACCAGATGTTGAAACAGAGACTTCCGGAGGGAGAAAAGTTGAGAGGAAGGAATCACCCTGCTCAGCAGATCCGCCCGAACATTGACCACCCCCCGAATGTACGTAGCCCTGAGAGAAGGAACCCACTCCTGAGCCCACACAAAAATCTCCCTGGCTAGATTGAACAGAGCCCTCGACCTGGTCCCCCCTTGCCGATTGACATAAGCCTTGGCTACTAAGTTGTCTGTGCGAACCAGAACCGCCGCCCCCCTCAGGGAACCCTGGAAATGGACCAGAGCCAGGAATATTGCCCTCAATTCGCGCCAATTCGACGACCGACTCGCCTCCCGAGGGGACCAAAACCCCTGAATCTGAGCCGACCCCATCCAAGCACCCCAACCGGAGAGGCTGGCATCCGTCGTCATCACCACGGGTCTCAGAGGTGAAAAAGAAACCCCGACCCTCAGGTGGTCTGCATCCAACCACCATTGCAACTCTCTGCGAATCAATCCGGACCCTGGAACCATGTCCTTCAGAGACCCGGACTCTGGCGCCCACCTTCTCAAGAACCATGTCATCAAGCACAGGAGATGGAAATGTGCCCAAGGAACCAGAAATATCACCGACGCCAAATGACCCTGCAGACACAACCATAGAAGAGCTCGGGGAGCAGACAGCAACAATACCTTCTTTACCAAAGCCTGGAGTACACCCAACCTTTTTTCTGACACAGACACCAAACCTAGAAGAGTCTGAAACCGAGCCCCCAGAAAAATCAGATCCTGGGACGGCACTAAGTCTGACTTTTCCCAATTGATTAAAAACCTGTGGTTTTGCAGGACCCCCAGAACTTGGGCCACCTGCCTCTGCAACAGGTCTCGTGATTGGGCATGAATCAAAATGTCGTCCAGATAAGGATGCAGAAACACCCCTTCTGAATGAAGCAAAGCCACCAGAGGGGCCAGCACCTTTGTGAAAATCCGAGGAGAAGATTTTAGACCGAAAGGTAGAACGCAAAACTGATAATGGTCCTGACCCACAGCAAACCTCAGGAACTTTTGAGAAGATCTTGCCACAGGCACGTGTAGGTAAGCATCCTGCAGATCCAGTGACACCAGAAAGTCCCCTTGCCTGACCAATGGAAAAATAGTCTGAATGGACAGCATGCGGAAATGCACTGTCCTGATCCAGGTATTCACCTCCTTCAGATTGAGCACCGGTCGAAATCCCCCTGAAACTTTCTGCACAAGAAACAAGACCGAATAAGTGCCCTGACCCCGTTCGTCTAGCGGAATGTGGGAAATGGCCCCCTTGACCAGTAAGTCCCGCACTCCGTCCAATAATGCCCTTCTCCGTGACCCCCCTGAAGGCAGAGGTGTGGGACGTACCCCTGAATCTGGAGGAACCACCACAAAATCTATGACATAACCATTGGCCACAATGTCTAGTACCCAATGATCGTTTATACTGTCCTCCCAAGCCGAAAGAAAGTGACTCAGTCTTCCCCCAACCGGCCCTCTGCCAGGCCCACAGTGATTGTCAGGATCCCTTCTTGAAACCACCCCGGGTCGCAGGAGCAGACTTCTTAGGCGAAAAACGCGGCTGAAAACGCCGTTTCCTAAATGAAAAGGATTTTGCATCCTTATTAGGAGAAGATCGGGAATGCTTCTTCCACCCTTTACTCGAAGAAGAACCCCCTTTATAAGGCAAGGCATGTTTCCGCTCTTTAAATGCCTTGGAAAGCATGGATGGCAATTGTTCTCCAAACAAATTACGACCTTCAAACGGCAGTCTCAACAAGGCCGCCTTTTCCCCTGGGTCAGCCTTCCAGGAACGCAACCAGAGGGACCTACGAGCCCCAATCAAAGCCCCAGATGCCAGAGCCGAAGTACGGACCACGTCTGAAGATACATCAGCCAACAATCTGGCCTGCTGCTCCATACCAGCCAGGAGCTCTGAACATTCTGCCCCTTCCTGCACAGCCACCGCCAGCTTATCAAAGTCTTGTACCAACGACTGTGACGCATAAGCAGAATAAATCCCTGCCCTCAGCGCCAGATTCTCCGCAGCAAAAGCCCTCTTAAGACCTGAATCCACTTTACGGTCCGTAGCATCCGTAGGCACACAATCCTCCGGATTGACTGCCGTTTTGCCAATCAGAGTAGCCAAAATTGAATCCAGGCGTACCGAAGGAGGCAAAACCTCCTCCCCCTCAAGCAAGTAAAGTTTCTGAAGGAATCGTGGAACCTGAGCCTTATCCACATCCTTCCACTCACGAAACACCATATCCTTCACAGGTCCCTGAAAAGGCATGGCAAACTTCGAAGGAGTCTGATATTGAGGAAATAAATGAGAATCCGAGTTTGTAGGTTGAAAAACTGGGAAACCCAAATTGTCCCGAACATGTGCCTTCACTTCCCACATTTCTTCTCTGGAAACATATTTCCCCCCAGATGACGTCGATGGGGCCTCGTCCTCACTCTCCGATGAGGACTACCTTGCTGTTACTGATGAGTGCGCAAGCTTAGACTGACCAGTCCTGGTCACGCCTGCGTGCAGTGCCTTGGTAACAGCCACCTCAATCAAATCCTGTACTTCCTCTCTGGACATGAGGGGAGTACCTCTGCCTGGTAACTGAGAGCTCTCAGGAGTAGCAATGCTAGCCTCACCTCCCTCCTCCGAGGAGGAAGAAGAGACAATTCTGCGTCTTTTCGCTGAAACTTTAGGCATGGTAAACCACCAAACAACACTGACTCTCACCCAAAATACTACCCTATATATAGGAATCCTGGGCCTCCACCAATCCCTCAAAAGGTCAACTTCTGTGGCAAAAATCATAAAAACCACGGGCAGAACGCCCGTCCTACCTGAAGAGCCTTCACACAATCAAATTCCCTCAGTTCCCCGCAGCTCCGCGGCGCGGAAACCCGGAAACCGACGCCCCAGCCACAGAGGGCCGGCTGACCCCGTCAGCCGGCCCCCAGTACATGCCTCTCGAGCAGCCCTGCTGCTCGTCAAAGACGCGACCAGCCGTGGCACTCCTCGCGGAGCTCCGCGTCCCGAGGAGTGCCTCCATCGAAGACCTCCAGGCCCCGCCGTGCAGGTAAGAAAGGGAAAGGAAAAACGTCTAGCGTGGGCTAGACAAAAGAACAGGAGGGGATAAGGGTGGGGGGGGGGTTTAAAAGGGGAAGAGAGGGTCTAGGGGGGAGGCGGGAGGCATCATTGGTGAAAAGGAAGGCGAGGGAGGGACGGGAGGTAATGTAATGTCCCTTCCAAGGCTGCTGAAAAGGAGTCTATTACCACCTCATTTAAGGAGCTGGTAACAGGATAATGGTTTGCGATTGCAATTCAAAACCATCCATACATTTCCTTGTGATTTACAGTTAGGAAGAACTGCCCTTTCACGTCCCTGTGGAATGAATCACAGAACCCCTTTTCGGATTTGGAAAATTTTTGTAATACTAAAATGCCATTTTGCAATTGGACACACTGTTTTTGCGGGTTGCAAGCCATAAGACCACAACATATTTTAGTACATCTGGCCTCTATTCTTTTTTTTGTGTGTTGTACCTTACCCTAAATCAATTATGTATTGGTATGCTTAAGTTAATCAGTTTATATTTTAAAATATGTAATTTTGACAGTTTGCAGCAGTATTCGTTTATGTCAAGATGCTTAAAATGTGCAACATTTTGGAAAATTATGAAATCTTGGTGTAGTCATGTTACACATCTCTAGATTATGATCCTTCGTGAGCTGCAGAAGTTGCGTTCCAGAGGAATGGTTTTTGAACTCTTTTGACATAACTTTCAGAGATAGTGTCAATATCTAATATCTGCAGATTCCCTCTTATTCTCATGCTCACTGTGGCACAGGACAGACGCCTGAAGTGACAGTCACTGGGAACACCCTTCTATCTTGAGTCTCGTGCTGTAACACCTGACACACTAATGGTGCCCGCTAACTTGGTGGGGCGAGGAGTTCATTAGAATGGAAACGAGCATTAGGCTGTCCTCTGATTGTCCAGAGATAGTTTGCTGTTAGTAATTTTTTGGGGGGTATTTTACACGTCATATTGCGTGGACCACATCCACACCTGCACCCACGCATGTTGTCTGTTAGTATTCTTACAAGCGGATTTACTCACGTAGTTTAATGTAGCACCCCACGGATCAACTACTTTATCTGTTTGTCAATAAGGCCTATTGTTTCAGTAAATACACATCGAATCAGTTTTTTTATCAGTCACCTTGCTCATGATTGGATAGCTTTGTTTTCTGTCTTTCTTCCCTGCTCCTGATTGAAAGTGGTTCCTACCTATTGTGCAGGTCCCACCCAGGAGCATTTCTCTCTACTCTCCCTCCTTCCCTGTCGCCCTGTTTTCATTATCCACCTTTCCCAACCCTCTTGATTGTTTTTTTTTTTCTTTTTTCTTTGTAACTTTGTACCTCGCAGCCCATTATCGGCAGGCATGCAACATAAAATGATTTTCAGACAATTCCAATATAGCCATCTATGCCTGCGCATTCACAAGCATACATGGTGGGCCTCTAAGAAAGGTTTTGATTTATTTAAACCATTCCCATTCTAAGATGAGCACAGCAAAACTCGCACATTCATGGCTCCCATCTTCAAGCTGCACTTGTTAAAACATTACAAAACTGGTTCAGATATGACGGCTGTGGATGCACGTCCCTCTGTGGCAGGCGCCCTGTACTGCATTTTGTAATAATTTAAAACCTTTCCAAGCTGTCTGCTTTAAATGCACAAATAGTTTGACCAGAATCTAAACCTAGAAAAAAGCATTGGCAAAGCCAAGTGATTTAATGCCTAAGACTTGTTGACTTTGCCAATCCTTGTTGAACTACGCCACTGTAGATGTCGGTTTGTCCTGTCCCTGACCTGCCTTGTTATCAAGAAGTTCATTACAAGTCAACACCCTTGTTTAGTTTTAAGACGGTTCTGCTTTGCAGGACCTTCGTTGGTAGTCATAAACAATGACTAATTCCCCACTGCTCCTGGACCCCGAAACAGCCTTTTAACATTCAACATTGGAGAATGTCATTAAGCCATGTTAATTTATTCTGAATAGTCCAATGTCAGTCTGTCCGAGATGCCATTTTCTTCATAAATGCCGGAAGTGTAGTAGTGGATGGTTAACATTTTAAAAGTTAAATCATCTGCCATATAAAACTCATTTCAACATTGTGTGCATGAAGGTAAAAATGCAGCATCAATGGCTTACATTTAAAAAAGTCCAAAATAGAGCCTGCCTATTCAAGGACCTGGGAGGTGCCCTGCTCAGTGTCTTGTTCAGGCAGTTTACTGCCAGAGCCAATTCTTTTTTCCGTCTTGCTTCAGCATGATCTCTGAACACCTCTGAGCTTTCTTTCACACCTCTGGAAAAAAATGTATTTTTCTAGTTAGGAATATTTTGTAACTAATTACAGTCGAAATCTGTTAATCAACGTCTATTCATCTTTTCTGTGAAGGAAACTTTTTTCCTGACTCTGACAATACATTTCAGTCGGAATGTCTTCTTTGTTCACCTACTACCCCTCATGTGAAAGGAAAAAAGCAGCAACTAATATCTGCAATCTTTGTGTGTTATGCCTGTCAGGAAATCGAAGTCTCCTGCACCCATTTCTACTACTCTGCAGAGAACAACCTCCAATAAGAGGGATATATCTTGTCTGGTTCTCGATCACCATCTAAATCACCTTACCAGAACTGCAAGAAGATCAATGTCTTTCTTGATGTTGAAGGCCACAGTAGCGTTGTCCCATTCACTGCTGCTAAGCACACGAAAAACCTCAGGTTTGCAGACTACGACATCAAAAAGGCGTAGATCACTGCCAACTCAAACATACTCGATGTTGAAAAAGTCTTAAATGTCATTGATCCCATCTCTTTTGTCATCAAGAGGCCCTCTAGTTGTTCTATCCTCCTTCTCCAGGGTGATCTAAATTACTCTCTACTCATTCTGCAGCCTCTCAGCCATAACTACTGAAGAAGCACTATCAAAAGGTTTCTGGTGGGGATCCAGAAACAGCTCCTTTATCGCTTCACCCTTTGATACCAAAAATTCCGGAGGATCCTATTTGATCTCGTCAAGAATCACTGATCCTTTCTTCTATCAGAAGGGCTTTGAAAGTGACATCCAGCAATTTCTGTTATTCTAGAAACTCTAAAACCAAGAGCGACACCAAGACCTCTTTTGCTTCTGGTACCAGGTCCGGACGCACAGGAAAAAAGATGTGCAGGAGACTTTACAGACATCTAAAGAAACCCATTGAGAATGCTCTTGGGATGGCATGAATTCTTTTGCCTCTGATTTACCATCTCATTTTAAGTTTTTTTTTTTTTAATCATTTATCACCAAAGAAAAATTTAGGATGTTGCCTCTTCATCAAATCTACCAACCCATAAGACTGGGTACCTGACTTTGTGCAGTAGGTTTGCAGCACTCTTGGTTTCACATCCCAATTTCATAGCTGCACTGAAAATATCTCCAATTCCTAGTAGAGACAAGCACTGTCCGTACGCAGTCTAAAATTTTGTGTTTTGTATATTTTTATGTGCATTTATCAAGTGCATCACATTGTCGTATTATTACATCATTCATTTGGTACCACACATTAAGCAGAAAATGACTTTAGCAGAAGCCTCTACATTAGTTCTGCCTTGATCCCTTCAAGATAACACATCAAGTAAGGAGTGAGCAACCACAAGTTCGTCACTGTGAGGGTGGAAGCATAGCAACAGTTGCTGCAATTACAGTGCGTAAGACGTGTAGTCTGTAGTCAACAACGCACAGCTCAATAAGAAACATTCAAGAAATGTATTTTTATTAAACATTGACATTTTCATAGTGAACCCATCCCTCCCACTGCCCCTAAGTCTTCCATTGCCGTCAGCTCCATTCAGTAATACTTTCGTCTTACTGCATACAACAATTACTTGACAAGAATATATGTGGGGTTATGGGCATCGCAACCCATCCATTATCTTCATATGGTATCAGCTATTATGAATCACCGCCTTCCATCAGGTATGTTAGGGGCCACCTTCAGCCACATTTTGACTATCCCTCTCCATGGGGCCCTCTCCAGTGTATTTGATTAAAGTCTGTGTGATTGCCCCCCACACCAGCAGGGCGTCTGTCGCCTTATTGTCTTTCCTACTCCGCCTCCTATGTCTCTTCTGCACCTCACCGTTCAAACGAGCCCTTCCAGGGGGCTGGGGTCTAAGCCAGTGTATGGCAAGGCACCGCTTTGCTACTATAAGTTCCAGCATCATATATCTTCTGATGAGTCTTCTTGGGGTTCTCAGGGATTAAGCCTAGGCATCTAACGGTCTGCGTAAGTATTGCCCACTCTGTAACATGTTGTATGCAGGTCAGCACCTCCTCCCAGAACAGGGCCACCCGGGGACAGTACAAGATTATGTGTATAAAATCTGCATCAGTCACACCGCACCAGGGACAATGAGGGTACCTATCAGGATAGATAGTGTGCACATGTCTAGGAGGAAGATGTGTCATATGCACTATGTTATACTGGATTTGTTTGAAACGTCTGCATGTAGACACTCTATGAACTCCAGTATGGATCCTGCCCCAGTCCTTCGGTATAATAGGGTCATCACAGAGGTCTTGCTGTATCTCCTCCGCCTCCACCTGCAGCAGCAGCATCTTTCTTTCTGCTCATAGGGATCTGTAAAGGTGTGTAATAAATCTGTGCTTGCCCGTCGTTTCTAATATTCACCATTGTAAGAGTAGGGTCTGGGACTTATGGAAACGAGAACCACAACTGTCAGGCTTTGGCACTACTTTTCGCATACTGGAGGAATTGGCCTACTTCAGTCCAAATGTGTCAATTGCTTCCTGTATGGTTATGAAGCAAACTCCTGATTATGAAGCAAACTCCGGGTGTGCAGGTCAGTCAGCGTCAAGCAGCCCTCTACTTGCCAGTGGTCCACCGCCATATATGTTCTTATTTGGGAAAACCGATGTAGGATCCAAACGTTGAGGTCCGATGCTGCAGTCTAAAACGTAAGCACATCTAACCTTCTCAGAATCCATGGCAGTAATAGCAGTAGAACTGAGAAAGAAAAATATTTTTGTTTGTTCATACCTCGATGATTGGTTGATAAAAGTAGACTCCCAGCCAAAAGCAATACTTGACTTCAAGACCTCAACAAGGTTATTGACCAAGCTGGGCCTTCAAATCATTTCCAACAAATCCATTGCTTTTGCAGTACAAAGACGGACTTATCTTGGTGCAAGAAAAATACTCTAAACAAAAATGTGTACTGTTAGAAGGAGAGAGTATTATCCATCCAAAAGAAATGTGCAGATCTGAAATGATCAAACAATCCCACAGTCTGCCAAGTGTCACACTCTTAGCGTCCATGGCATCTTATATATTTATAGTCCCAAATGTCGACTGTTTATAAGCCCACTTCAACAATGCCTCAGAGACCAATAGTCTCTAACCTTGGGCAACTGGAAAGACAACTTATACGTCATAAATGTTGCTCAAGAAACGCTCGCCTGATGGTCCAGAACTCAAATTTTACTTATGATAATTCCTTCTCAAAAGGATCATCCAGTCCACACCATAGTAACAGATGCTTTCCTTTCGGGGTAGGGATTACATAGGGACAGGCTTTTGATGCAGGGCCTATGGTCAGACAAAGAGAAACATATCACATAAACATTCTAGAACTGAAAGCAGCCCATCTAGACCTCGAACCCAACCCTTCTTACCATCCTTCTCAGTGAAGGAAGTGATGATTCACACATAATACTACAGCAATGTATTACCTCAACAAATCAGACAGTATGATCATTCTGAATTTGTCCCCTGACTGTATAAATATTTTAAGGGCCAAAGCATTCTTCCACAAGAGCATGCTGTGCTTTTAAATAGAAAACGTTTGTATTCGGTGTCAAGACAGTGGTCATGATCCTATTATTGGCCATGAAAATGTAATTCTGCTATATTTACCTTACCATAATGAAATCGAAGTCACAATTTTCATTGATGAAGGTTTATTTAGCTGTTATTATGGCATACTGAAGATCTCCACAGCAAATTCTTTCTTTAAGATCCCTGTAGTAAAAGACTTTCTCAAAGGCCTCATGAAGGACTTTCCTCCAATAAAAGAGCTTCACCTCCATGGGAGGTGAACCTAGTGGTACCAAAACTGATGAGCCCTGCGTTTGAACCTATACATAAATCCTCTTTACAGCATCTAACAAGAAAAATCGCTTTTTAGTAGCAATCATGCCAGCATAAAGAGTAAATGAAATACAACAGTAGAGCCCTTTACTGATGTTCATTCTAATAGGATACTTTTAAGAACACACAAAAGTTGGCTTTTGATTGCCATATAAATCAGTCTACTACACTTACTACAATCTTAGTACTTTCTTTCCTAATCAATCTACTTCAAGGAGCGATCTCTCCATTTATTTTTTTAGATATAAAAAGGGTTCTCCATTTAAATGTAGATAAATCAAAAGATATTAGCTAAAAGTAATTTGCCATTTGTTAACTATGGGCATATTAGACAGGGACTAGTTATTTCTAAATAATCTATTGCCAAATGGATAGTAGCATGATTTCCACTATGCTATCAACTTTCCAATAAGTCTTATTTCGGGTAAACCCAGGGCCCATTAATGGTAAGGCTGCAACTACAGCTTTGCTTAACCATATTCCAATTTCTGAAATCTGCAAAACAGCTACTTGTAAATCAGTGCATGCATTTACTAATCACAATTGTCTCGATACAGATAGGCAGAAGCTATGGGTCAGACAAGAAACACTAAAATATCTTTTTAAGTAAACATAGTCCTTCTGGTGCAAATTTCTAAGCTACTCCTCATCATACTATTATTCTTTACAAATTACAGCTTCAAGACATATTTTTAGTTTGATAATCTATTCCACGTTTTTGACTATCTGTGAAGATCCTATGATTCGAAACAAAATAATTCACACCTGTGTCCCTAGTTCTTCGTTGTTGCAATCTTCATTGAAGTCCCAAACAACCAACCCACCTTCCCCTTGGCTGTTTTTAAGTTCATTCAGTTGAGCAGTTTTGTTCACTTTTTCTATTCCTAAAAATGAACTATCTCTGTCAGGTAACTGCTGGTAGAAGGCAATGTTGGTAGGGGTTCCTCCGTTATCTTCAAAGGGGCAGGCTCTAGTTAGGTCTTTTTCAGTGAACCCTATTAGGATGTATGTTTACCTTCATGTTCACAATGGTGGAAGGAGTTTTACAGGGCAGATGATGTAACTTTTAAAGGTTAACCATCCCATTACAGCATTTCCGGCATTCAAGAAGAAAATGGCATCTCTCAGAGACTTACATTGGTCTATTTATAAAGAAAAATTAATAAATTGAATTAAAGGCATTCTAAATTGCTGCATCCTTGAAAAATGCTATGTTGAAAAAGTAATCCAGGGTCTGCGCAAGCAGTGGGTAGTCAGCATTTATAACTTCAATGAATATTCCCACAGTGCAGAACTGGGACCACAGATGCTGTACCCTTTCCTTATTGCAGATATGGTTAATGGGATCTTCCAGAGTGACTTCATGTTGCTGATTTTGGCACAGGTTCTAATGCAATAACTGATTAAAAAAAAATATATATACTGGCCCGAGCCCGGAGCTCTGTGTTTTTTTAGACAAAATATAGCTTATGGAGAGTGTTTAAAGCATACAACAAAAACCTTTCCAATCAAAACCAAGTTGGGCGCCTGGAGTAGGCAGTTGACCTGTACCTGTAAAATGCACAGTAACACAGCAAACACATGCAAGACGCATAACAAAATAAGTAATACATCACCAAAAATATAGACAAGTGTTGTTTGACTTAATTGTTAACTTAAAATGCATACGCAAAACATGACCAAAGGACAGTGCCATCCTAAGGATATTTGTGGCCCTGGGCAAGACATATTTTGCCTCTTCCAACCACAAATTGTGCCAGCAGTTCACAACAATTTTGAATTAATTTCCTGTTTTCAGCTTGTTAAAGATGGCGAGGGCACAATTTATAGTTACCTTAGTTCACAAGTTATAGGGGGTCATTATGACCCTGGCGGAAGGCGGAGAACCGGCGGTAAGACCGCCAACAGGCTGGCAGTCTTACTTTGTGTAATTATGACCATGGCGGTTACCGCCATGGTCATCCGCCGGTTCTCCGCTCCGCACGCCGGGCTGGAGACCTGAGTCTCCAGCCCGACGGCCATCACTATATCGCCGGCGGTATTTTGACCCGGCTTACCGCTGTGGATTTCCAGCGGTGTGAACCGCCATGAAATCCATGGCGGTAAGCACTATCAGTGCCAGGGAATTCCTTCCCTGGCACTGATAGGGGTCTCCCCCACCCCGACTCCCTCCCCTACCTCCCCCACCACCCTTGCCACCCACAAAAGGTGCCAGGTCCCCCCTCCCCACCCCGACCCCCAAAATCACTTCACCCATACCCACATGACACGCACGCAGGCACCATCTACATACTTACACGCACACATGCCGACATACATGCCTACATCCACACACAGAGTCAGACACGCACACCCACATTCAAACATACATGCACACATCCATACAGACATACACAGACATACACGCACTCATTCCCATACACACAACACCCCCGCAAGCATACACGCACTCACACACCCCTCTACATACACACACGCACACCCCCATGCACCCACACAACACCCCCAGCCTCCTCCCCTCACGGACGATCAACTTACCTGCTCTCACAATCCTCCGGGAGGGGACGGGAGCCATGGGGGCAGCTCCGCCGACACCACACCGCCAACAGAACACCACCACGGCGAATCACAGGATGTGATTCGCTGGGCGGTGTTCTGTTGGCGTGGCGGTGGAGCAACCTCCACTTCCCTGCCTTCCGCCAGTATGGCTGTTGCGGCTCTCCGTCCGTAAAAGGACGGAGAGCTGCCAACGGTCATAATAGGCCGAGCGGCAAACCGCCACCACTGGCGGTCTTCTGCACGGCGGTCCCTCGGTGGTCTTTACAAAAGACCCCCATAGTTTCTTGCGATAACTTTAACTGTTGAATTTCTTTGGTTTTGTGTGCATAAAGTTTGAACTGAAGTATAGCGTTCCTGTAACCTTTATTTTTTCAGTGATTTTCTAAGGTTTTTTAAAATTCTTTTTCCTAACTACAACGTCCCTGTAACCTTTGTGTTTTTTTCTGTGAATTTCTAGGTTTTTTTAAACGTTAAGCAATATTTAGTTACCTTTCAGTAATCTAACCCCTGCTGTGCATGACTTTTGGTGGGGGTTGGCCATGGGGCCTGGCCAACTCCATGTACACACCCAACCCTCACACCATGCACAGCCTTTGGCTGTGCGTACCCGAATTAGCCGCAGGGCCTGGCCTGTGCATACCCAAATTAGCTGCAGGGCCTGGCCTGTGCATACCCAAATTAGCTGCAGGGCCTGGCCTGTGCCCATCCTCCCCCACCCCCCAGACACCCAACCCCACGCATGACCCTTGACTGTGCGCAGCAGGGGTTGCCCGCAGGGCCTGGCCTGCTACGGCCAGTCCCTTTGGCCCACCCCCCGTATGTAGGCAATCCGGGAGGGGAGCACACATCCCCTTCCCTGAGCCGACTTAGGCCCTGTGGACCCCATCCTCTGGGTTCTGCCCAATACTAAAGTGAGAGGGGGGGCCACACGCCCCTCCCCCCTCCTCCCACATCAGGGTGCGGCTAATTAGTGAAAGGGAAGTGAGGCCACGTGGCCTTCTCCCTGGGCTGATTTTCGCCCCTGGGGCCTGGCCAGTTAATAAAAGGGCCTCAAACCCCTTTGTTACTGCCCCCCCCAACCTCCAGCCGAGCCGCATTGTTCCTGCACGCAGGGAGCAGCAAAAAATGCAATTCTTTCATCTGTTTTCCTGCCTGATTGACAGTGGGAAGAAAGTCAAATGAAAAGTCCACTCCCAGCAAGCGGGAGTAGAATTGCTGTTCACTCCCGCTGGGAGTGGACTTACGGTTGGCTCTCACTTGGCGCTAGCTGTCAAAGCCCTTGCCAAGCGGCAGCAAACAACTATGTCCTGAGGGCGGCACCTCAGGACATAGGTAGCCTGTCCTCAGGCGTGGCGGTCCCTATGACCATTAATGGCTGCGTGCCCCCCTATTTTGTTATTGCAGGGCCTGCCCAGGGTAAGTGGTGGTTGTACCCGGGGCTGAAGATGGCCTAATGGGCACAATAGGGGGGGGTCTGCATGGCCCCCCTCTTATATATTGGCTAAGCCCTGCGGAGGTGGTGGTCCTCTGGCCATAATCAACCCTTGGAGGGGGGAACCGTGCACCCCCCTCCACCTCATTTTAATTTGGCCTGCCCTAGGGAGGTGGTGGTCCTCAGTGCTGAGAATGGTCATTGGGAGGGGTGGAGGTATGGGCCCCCCTCCCCAGTATAAACACTACTGTTTACCCTCAGAACCGGACCTGCCTGGGGGTTTGGGACTTGGGACTTGGTATCCATATTGGCTGCCAACACTGCCTAGTTGACGTGTTGGCAGCCAATCCAATATCAGCATGGGACGATCAGAACCTCATCCCTAGATAATTATCTATTTTTTTTTAAGTATCTCAAAAACTACTAAACTGATTTACAACAAATAACAAAAATAGATCTTTCCAAGATCTACCTTTTTGCCAAATTTGCTGTAATTCTGTTCAGCGTTTTGGACTGTAGTCTTGCTCAAAATCCCTGTGGGAAATAGCATGGGGAAAACATGTTTTGCTCCCCTCACCCTTTTTCTCAGCTCTCGCTTGACAGTGCTCCCCAAAACATTCAGGACAGCAGATCAATGCACTAGCCTATGGGTTTTGAAAATTTTGCGAAGATTTATCAAACAACGCAGACGCTTCGTCTATGGGAATTAGGTTGTAACTTTTCAACCTACTGGCGACCTCCAGTAGTGGATATATATATATATATATGTGTGTGTGTGTGTGTGTGTGTGTCTGCACACACACTCGCACATACTGAAAAAAACAAAGGTTACAGGGACATTATAGCTAGCTTCACATTTTACTTGCACAAAACAATGGAAATAGTGATATGGTTATCTCAACTAGCTATTACTCGTGCCCTAAGGTAACTATAACTTGCGCCCCTGCCAGGCAGTTTTCTCCTCAGTAATTTTACTGAAAATGTTACATTGATATTATCAAAGATGTTATCAAAGATGTCATGAATGATGTAATATGTGGAGTAATTGGCAGTGCATGGCAAGGGCGTGAGTTGTACTTAACTTAGGGCACGAAAGCCTGTGGCCAGACCCTGGGGCCTACCCCTATAAGCACCTAACCCCGCTACGCATGCCTTTGGCCGTGCACGACGGGGTTGGCGTCTTAATGGTGTTTTGGCTGCGGTCAGTCCCTGCGGCCTGCCCCAATATGCACCCAACCCCACGGCATGCACAGCCTTTGGGCTTGCGCAGCGGGTGTTAACCTCAGTGTCTGAGAAAGCCCTATTAAGCAGCCAACCCCGTGCCACACACAGCCTTGGGAGAGAAAACAAAATGGGCCATGGTAGGAATTGCCTAACACCATAGCATTGGTGTTGAGGTTCCCCTGCACAAAAAAAGCATTTTGTTTTTAAAAACATTTTTGCCATGAAATCGCAGCGGATTCGTGAATCCACAGCAAAATATTAAAAAAGAAAAAAAAGAGTTCTTGTTGTCAGTTTAGCCCCCGGTTGGGCCAGTTCTCTGGGGCACGGGGTATTTAGAATAAAAAAAGGGGACGGGCACACAGGCACCCCTCCTAGCCCCTCCTAGTGCCCTTTTGAGGCCCAGGAACCACCACCCCCCTGGGGCTTCATTAAAATATTGGGGGGGGGGGGGCGACCCGAGCGGACCCCCATCCATTGGCTTTTTTGAGCCCCGGGGAACACCCCCCACCCCCCCCCCCCTGTTTTTTTTTTAACGGAGGTGCCACGTGGACCCCACTCCGGGGGCTTTAATATGCCCTGGGACCGCTCTGGGGCTAAATTACCAATGATGAAGGGGATCTGTGTGGATGCCCCGTGGACCACCTCTTCCTCAGGACCAAATAAATAATTAAAACTGGGAGGGGGGCAATCCAGATCATCTGAAACGATGTGAACTTCCACCGTTCTTTGAATCCACAGAAAACCTTAAATTGAAAAACATGTTGGTTGTATGTGAGAGAAATGCACACACTAGTTATTGTCATGTAGCCTGTTTGCACAGCTGGACTTGATCTGCACTGCAGGAGTATAGATAATCTAAAGACAAGAGTAGGCTTTGTGTATGACTGCAGTGTTGACATTGATGTTGACATCACACTCAATTCTGGAAGAAAACTCTTTCTCCTGAGGGGCAATAAAATTAAAACTGATAAGGTAACCGCAAAAATCACTTGTAACAATTAAAGCTCAATATTGATTAACAGTGTTTCATAAATCTGATTACATTTACTGTGATGATTGATAGCTATGATATGAAAATCATTTATTAATATCTTGTATTTTATCTGAACACTTCAACAATCATATGCTGCTTCTAATCAGTACCCTAATACCATACAAGAAATAGTTATATCAGGTGTGATTCCAGTGGCGTCTGTTGTTGTGATTTGAATGAGCATTGAAATCAAAATATTGATCAAGGACCCTTAGAATAACAAGGCCCATGAGTTTGTGATCCTAATATTTGGCACCTTATGAGACTAGCAAGTGAAAAATAACAGTTCATATCCTAACAGTAGATGTCTTGTGAAAACTAACAAGTGGAAATGCAACTTCTGAAGCTTTTATGGAACAATTCTTCAAAGTTAAACACGTGCAAGTCTTTATCTTTACATAAGCTGGGTGCAGGGTATATTTCCCTGAATGTAAAATGTTCTATTAACTTCTCTAAAAAACTGGTTAAGAGGTCTTGAATGTCTACATAGCAGATCTTGCCTGCAGCAACCATGATTACCTAGCAAGGGCGCTGTGGTCCACGAGTAACTTCTACTCCACCTATTCAAGATGGCTGACACAGTCTGCAAGTCTTGTGAGAGTCATGTGACTCCTCAGGAAATGTAGTTCTTCTCAGTTTAACTAAGCTGTTCAGCACAGTGCTTCGGTCCAGGCGGTGCACATGTTCTGTTCACAGCTCAGTTTTCTTGTTGTTTTGAAGAAGAGCATGTTTAGAAGATTTAGAGTAGAACATTGATCTTCAGCACGCATAAGCAAGCGTGTCTCCCTCACATTTCGTGGATGTTTACTGTGATAGCGTGTTGTATTAAAATGAAGCATATGCACGTAGTACTTGAAATTGGAACTTTTACTGTGGGATATTCATACTTGCAAATAATTCTCCCTTTACAATTGCCATTATTTGCTTCAAAAGCGAAAATTAAAGCACTTCTATGAAAACTTTCACCATTCCATCAGTAATATCTGACAATCTTGTCATTAATTCTCTCGTCCTGTCTTGCCCTTCCTCTCTTTCAGTCTGTATGCTACGCCTCTCTGATTAGACAGTGACCTCCAACTATGCTAAGTAATTGAAAAGGTAGGGGTTGGAAGGTGAGTGAAGGGCAGAGAGTTAAACAAAACACTACAGTGAGAGGTGAATTAGAGGGATGTTGAGATGTGGTGTAGATAGGTGAGGAAGGGAGAGGCAAAAGTTAAAATGAGAAAGGTGAAGAAGCCAAACATAAAAGTGGATGGAGAATAGATACAGGGAGGTGAAATGTGGTCAGAGGGGTGCAGTAGTGAGACAGTTGAAGTAGTGAAAGAGGTTAAAAGCAGAAATATCGAAACAGATTGGTAGAGAGGAAGGGTAAGTCTTGAATGAGGTGCACTCAGTCCTGGCTTTTGGTATGGGCAAGCTAGGCCCTTGTCGAGGGCTCAACCCTTTAGAGGGGCAAACTTACCTGTCTGCATGAAGGTCATGCATGTAGCAGTCTCCCTTTAGTGTTCTTCCAGTGATTCTGCCTAAACTGCATTTCAGATTCTTTCAGTTAACATGCATAACACCTATTAACTCCCACAATTCCCCTCTCACCTCCCTCCCACCCATTGACATCCCACCCTTTCACACCTTATTACTCCAACAACAATAAATTGTCCACCTCTTTGTGTGCACTTTCCATGGTATATGGTCTTCAGCCTGTTTTCTGCTTGTATTCAGTTTAGGACTTGCCTACAGACAGCTTTTAGCTGTTGATGTCAATAGCATTATGTACAGTGGGCGTTGGATCAGCCCACTGATTATCATTGGATGGCTGCTCTGTCAGTCTCCTTTACTTGCATCGTATTTGATGACTTTCCTTCCTATTTGTGTGTTTGTCTCTTGCAGGGGGCTTTTTCTTTTTTACCATCCTTTTGTTTGGATGTTTTCAATCCTACCACGTCTCACATTTCAGGAACTATTTGTTTTGTCTTTAGCACTCCATGTGGCCTTTAGTTCTCCATAGGAGTGTGCATTTTTCTTGCCCTCTCCCTTTGTGCTGTTTCCCTGCACTCCCTGTGTACCCACTCCCACCGCAACTCTCAAACCAACTCACCAAACCTCTTTGATTGCTTACATCCCCATCCCACTCAGCTTTTCTCTCCTTTTCAGGTCGAGCCTAGACAGTGCTTGCACTGTCTGATCGAGATATGTTGTATAAACCTTGTGGGCTTACAGCCCGCTCATTACTTTTAAAGTGTTACTTTGCATGTCCTTTAAAAGGCTTGCTTGCTAGTGTTTAATCTTTCCTATTTGTCCCTCCTTTTTGTGTTTTGTTTCCTCCCATGGAGCACCACCAAACTACTTTTAGCCTTATGCTTGTTCCCATTTTAGCATATGTTTAGGGACTAATTTGTTACTTTGTCTAAGAGCACTTCACAATGACGCTGGATGTGTTCAGTCGCTCTGAGTTTTGTAAACAGGGCTGTAATTCTTGTTCTTATCTACTCAAATTTTCTGTGCATTCAAAGACTGCGATCAAATGTCGTACGCTGTTTTCAAGGGGCCTCTTTAATTTTATTTCCCTGACTTCTAAGTAAGAGAATTTCCCCCAGTCCCACAACCCCCTCCCGCTTCGCTGCTTCAGCCATCTCCCACCTCCTCCCTTTCTGTGTGCGTTCATTTGTAGTCATAGAATTATTTCTATTGCCTGCCCCAGTTTTGTGAAAACACGGTCTTTCTTTTTACCATTGCTTACTTCATAAAAGGGCAGTTTTTTGCATCTAGTGTTTTTCTGTTAGCAGGCCCAATTTCCAATTTGAACTTGCTGTTATTATATTTAGGCTCCAAAGTCTCCAGAGGCTGTACTGTTATGGAACCAAGCCCATCCGTTGCCATTGAGAGACATTGCAGATTATTTTTCATTTCTGAATTTCCTTGTTATTTTTAATGCAATTACCTGAAATTGTGTCCCACATCACGGATCAAGAAGCACCAAAAATTAAGGAGATTGTTCCTTAACATCGGCGACCTACTTCTCCTCACATACTAAGATGGCGATGGGTGTTTCACAATTCTGCATCTCATTTAGGCTAGTCCCCTATCCGTGGCCCCTGCAATCAGCGTATATATAACATAGTGGTAAAAACGACCATTATAAACACTGACGCAGCCACACCATGTGACATTACCAAGTGCTGTTGGTGAGTTTTCAATCTGGCAGATTTCACCATCACAGTCTTTGTATTTTATACAATGTGTATTCAGACAATAATTCTTTTAGCTTACCTAATTACCTGGAGTCATTAGGATCCTACCAGTATTTTGAGATTATTGGTGTATTTATGTGAAATCTGCCCAAAACATACTAGTTTATACTGTCAGTTGAGGGACCGCTAATCATTATACGTGCTTTGGAGGGGTTATTGTAGTACTTGATACACCTTCCAGAATTCAAGACGAATCACTCGAGACCTGCAATTACTAGCTTTTTTATGGGAACTCACGCAAGGCATGCCCGTTCATGCTGTCAACCTGATATTTTACTTATATTCAACACATGCATTGTGTATGAAACACATGCTGGTATGTTATTAAAAGGTGAAGGAATCAACCGAACACCATCGATGTTCATATACACTCATCGGCCTCAACTATACTCTCAGCCCATACTCGTTTAAGTTGTTAGTCCAGTGCATTTCCATTGTTCACACAAGTCGATTTTTTTTAATCCACAAGAAACATACCAACAGGTTATGCATAGACCCATTTTACTAACAAAACTCACTTATCAGTGGGAATCCGCATTTAATATGATCGAAAAGTTTTTGCTACCCACCATGTCAAATTGCGTTTATTGAATCACTGTATTCATGTGTTCGATGGCATGTGTAGCTGCAGATACACATGCTGTGCACTGTTCCTGCCATCTAGTGTTGGGCTTGGAGTATTACAAGTTGTTTTTCTTCGAAGAAGTCTTTTCGAGTCACGGGACCAAGTGACTCCTCCCTTTCGGCTCCATTGCTCATGGGCTTCGACTCCATCTTAGATTGTTTTCTTTCCGCCATCTGGTTCAGACATGTTCCATTTCGCTCCGTGATTCGAATCTGGAAAGTTTCAAAATCATCGAAAATCCATCGGTATTGTTGCATTCTGGACCGGTTTCCTATAGATACATAGGCACTGACGAGACAACCGCTTCAGCAGCCCTTCGGGGCTTCCGCACCCAGCTGAGGCCTGGTCTGCCCGACCACACCTGTTGTCGAAGCCTCATGGACCGGTCCCCCTTCCGTTTCTGTCTGACGTGCCACGCCAAGTATCCTTATACAGACCAGCATCGGGTCTGTAATCTGTGTTTGTCACCGGAGCACAGAGAGGATACCTGTGAGACCTGCAAGGTTTTTCGGTCGAAGAAGACCTTGAGAGATCGGCGGGCGAGGTGCTTACAGATGGCATTGAAATCGACACAACACCTCGACGTCGAAGAAGAGATGGCTATCTCTATCCAGGGATCTGAATCGGACGACTCCGACGAAGACCGACCGCTGACAGCGGGCCAAAAAGTGAGTACGCCTGCCCCGACCCAACCCCAAACTCAGTCAAAAAAACAGAAGGCCTCGGGGACGCCACTGCCTGAAGGCCATGGCTCGACCCACAAGAAAAGCGGTGACCAAGTAACATCTTTGGCACCGAAAAAGGCCAAGATCATGCCGAAGTCTTCCGACTCGAGTCGAGAAACCGGCGTCGAAAAAAGTCATCATCGACTGGTCGAATCCAATAAGCCTTGAAAGAGCCTTTCGGAGCCGAGACCAACCGTGACCATGGGTATTTCGGTGCCGAAAAAGCCGGCTTATGAGCCGAAAAAGACTTCTTACACAGAAGAACATGGGCTCTTCAAAGAACTTAGAGAGGCACAGGTTTGAGCAGGAGCTGGATGTGGAGGAATTTGATCAAAGTCAACCAAGATTACAGATCCAGAAGGATACTGGAAAAATTCAAACTATCCCTCCTCTCAAATTTGAAAGGAAATTGGCTTTTCACACAGAGACTGAAACTGATCAGCCAAGAGCAAAGATGGCTAGATAAAGGTCACCAACTCCACATTTCTCACCAGAAATATCACCACCACATTCACCGCAAAGGACAAGGTCACCATTTGGCACCCCAACTGCACAGTCACCCACACATACTGTGCAAATACAGGACGATAAAGATCCCTGGGATCTCAATGACCCACCGGTTTCAGACAAAAGTCCTGAGTGCTACCATTCAAAGCCATTTCCTCCAGAGGATAGCACCTCCTACACACAAGTACTAGCAAGGGCTGCGACATTCCGTAATGTCACTATGCTCTCAGAACCACTGGAGGATGATTTTCTTTTCAATACCCTGGCGTCCACGCATGTGTCATATCAAAGCCTGCCTATGCTATCAGGAATGCTTAAGCATGCACAACAAGTCTTTCAAGAGCCGGTCAAGGGAAGGGCCATCACACCGCGGGTGGAGAAAAATATAAACCACCCCCATCTGACCCTGTGTTCATTACACAGCAGCTCCCTCCGGTCTCTGTAGTAGTGGGAGCCGCAAGAAAGTGGGCAAACTCACAATCATCAGGAGATGCACCACCTCCTTATAAAGAAAGCCACAAATTTGACGCAGCAGGGAAGAGAGTAGCTTTGCAAGCTGCCAACCAATGGCGTATCGACAATTCACAGGCCCTCCTTGCCCGTTACGACCGAGCCCATTGGGACGAAATGCATGATATCATTCAGCATTTACCAAAAGAATATCAAAAACTGGCTCAACAGGTGGTTGAGGAAGGACAAGCCATCTTTAACAACCAGATCCGTTCGGCACTGGACCCTGCCGATACAGCAGCAAGAACTGTAAACACAGCAGTTACCATCAGGAGGCATGCATGGCTACGAAGTTCAGGTTTCAAACCTGAAATACAGCAAGCGGTGTTAAACATGGCGTTCAACCAGCAGCAACTATTTGGGCCGGAGGTGGACACAGCCATTGAAAAAATGAAGAAGGACACAGACACGAACAAAGCCATGGGCGTGCTCTACTCTTCGCAGTATAGGGGGACATTCAGGAAGCCACATTTTAGGGGAGGGTTTAGACAGCAACCCTCAGAGGAATCCACCTCCCAAACAAAACCCACCTACCAGTCACAATACCAGAGAGGGGGGTTTCGTGGTTCATTCAGGGGACAATTCCCAAGAGCAAGGCAAACATTTCAGCCGGCCAAGCAGACCCCGACAAACAGTGACTTCAATGTCACACTTCCCCAACACACATCACCGGTAGGGGGAAGA
The DNA here is from genome assembly GCF_031143425.1 of Pleurodeles waltl. NCBI lineage: Eukaryota > Metazoa > Chordata > Amphibia > Caudata > Salamandridae > Pleurodeles > Pleurodeles waltl. Next base: position 676,322,386 of record NC_090450.1, on the reverse strand, counting down.
TTAACAAAATACCACAAACATTGGTCAGACATAACCACGGACACATGGGTTCTATCAATTATCCAACATGGTTACTGCATAGAGTTCACGCATTTCCCTCCAGATGTTCCCCCAGGAACACACAAACTGTCGGCCCTAAATCTGGACCTGCTACAAATATAGGTACAAGCACTATTAACAAAACAAGCCATATAACTAGTACTTCACCATCAAAAAGTAACAGGGGTTTACTCCCTATATTTCCTTATTCCCAAAAAAGACAAAACTCTAAGACCAATCTTAGATCTTGAGACATTAAACCTCTTCATCAAATCAGAACATTTCCACATGGTCACAGTTGTAGTTCCCTTGCTAAAACAGGGAGAATACATGGCAACACTGGATTTAAAAGATGCGTATTTTCACATACCCATCCATCCATCTCACAGGAAATACCTCAGATCTGTCATACAGGGCAAACATTATCAATTCAAAGTATTGCCCTTAGGGATAACAACAGCGCCCAGAGTATTTACAAAATGTCTCGCTGTAGTAGCAGCTCATATAAGGAGACATCACATGCACGTATTCCCATATCTCAACGATTGGCTAATAAAAGCCAACACTCAACGCCAGTGTCAAAGTCACATGCAATATGTAACAGATACCCTATACAAACTAGGGTTTTCTATAAATTACCAAAAATCTCACTTGCAACCATCCCAAATACAACAATACTTGGGAGCCACATTCAACACTGAAAAAGCATTTGCCATTCCAAGCCCACAAAGAGTTCAATCGTTTCAAATATAGTGTCAAGCATACAACCAAACCACCAGTACACAGTCAGGTTTGTCATGAAACTACTAGGCATGATGTCCTCATGCATCGCTATTGTCCCAAACACACGGCTACACATGCGGCCCTTACAACAGTGCCTAGCAAAACAGTGGACACAGGCACAGGGTCAACTTCAGGATCTAGTGTTGATAGACTGCCAAACACACTCTTCGCTTCAATGGTGGAACCCTGTAAATTTAAACAAAGGGTGCCCATTTCAAGACCCAGTGCCTCACGCCATTATTACAACAGACGCTTCCATGATTGGGTGGAGAGCACACCTCAACAATCGCAATATACAAGGTCAATGGGACAATCAGCAAAAACAACTACACATAAATCACTTAGAACTACTATCTGTCTCCCTAGCACTAAAAGCTTTTCAACCCCTTCTAGTCCACAAACACATTCTTGTCAAAACAGACAATATGACAACAATGTACTATCTAAACAAACAGGAGGGTGACACACTCGTCACAACTATGCCTCCTAGCACAAAAGATTTGGCATTGGGCAATTCACAACAACATTTGCCTGATAGCGCAATATATACACCAGGTATTCACAATCAGTTAGCTGACAATCTCACTCGCGATTCCCAGCAAACTCACGAGTGGGAAATTCATCCCCAGATTCTACAGGATTACTTCCACAGCTGGGGGACACCAGACATAGATCTGTTTGCAACAAAACAAAATGCCAAAACTTCGCATCCAGGTACCCACACCCTCAGTCCAAGGGCAATGCTTTATGGATCAATTGGTCAGGGATATTTGCTTACGCTTTTCCCCCTCTCCCACTCATCCCTTTCATAGTCAACAAACTGAGTCAAAACAAACTCAAACATACTCCTAGCACCAACGTGGGCTCGCCAACCGTGGTACACCACACTGTTGGACTTCTCAGTAGTACCCCACATCAAACTCCCAAACAGGCCAGACCTGTTAACACAACACAAACAACAGATCAGACACCTCAATCCAGCATCGCTCAACCTAGCAATCTGTCTCCTGAGGTCTTAGAACTTGGCTACCTAAACCTTTCAAATGAGTGTATGGAAGTCATTAAACAGGCAAGAAAACTGACAACAAGGCATTGTTATGCAAATAAATGGAAAAGGTTTTTTTCTACTGCCAAGCAAACCAAATCACACCCTTACATGCTTCCATACAAAACATTGTAAGTTACTTACTACACCTACAAAAAGCAAATCTCGCTTTTTCTTCTATTAAAATTCATCTCACTGCAATCTCTGCTTACCTGCAGATTAAACATACAAAGTCACTTTTTAGAATCCCATGTATTAAAGCCTTTATGGAAGGACTAAAAAGGATTATACTTCCAAGAACCCCACCTGTACCCTTGTGGAATCTTAATATTGTACTTACACGACTCATGGGCCCACCTTTTGAACCCATGCATTCTTGCCAAATCAATTTCTTTACTTGGAAGGTAGAATTTCTAATAGCCATCACTTCACTACAGAGAGTTAGCAAAATACAGGTGTTCACTATTGAAGAACCATTTATACAAGTACACAAACATAAAGTGGTTCTACGCACAAATCCAAAATTTCTGCCAAAAGTCATTTTACCATTTCATCTAAACCAAACTGTAGAACTCCCAGTTTTCTTTCCACAACCAGACTCGGTAGCAGAAAGAGCACTGCATACATTAGACATAAAGAGAGCACTAATGTATTACATAGACAGGACAAAATCTTTTAGGAAAACTAAACAATTGTTCGTGCTTTCCAAAAGCCCCATGCTGGTAACCCTATATCCAAACAGGGCATTGCCAGCTGGATAGTCAAATGCATACAAACCTGTTACCTTAAAGCTAAAAGAGAGTTACCCGTGACACCAAAGGCTCACTCCACTAGAAAGAAAGGAGCAACAATGGCCTTTCTAGGTAACATACCTATGACAGAGATTTGTAAGGCAGCCACTTGGTCTACACCTCATACGTTTACGAAACATTACTGTGTAGATGTGTTAGCAACACAACAAGCCACAGTAGGACAGGCTGTACTAAGGACATTATTTCAAACGACTTCAACTCCTACAGGCTGACCCCCGCTTTGGGGAGGATTACTGCTTTGTAGTCTATGCACAGCATGTGTATCTGCAGCTACACATGCCATTGAACGGAAAATGTCACTTACCCAGTGTACATCTGTTCGTGGCATGTTGCGCTGCAGATTCATATGCGCCCTCCCACCTCCCCGGGAGCCTGTAGCCATTTAAGTTTCATTAAAATTGTATATGTATGTAAATAAACATTCCTTTAACACAAACTATGTACATACATATCTATTTTATTGCATGGACATCGTTAGTATCCTCCTTCTACCACTCCTACCTCACCCTATGGGGAAAACAATCTAAGATGGAGTCGATGCCCATGCGCAATGGAGCCGAAAGGGAGGAGTCACTCGGTCTGTGACTCGAAAAGACTTCTTCGAAGAAAAACAGCTTGTAACACTCCGAGCCCAACACTAGATGGCAGGAACAGTGCACAGCATGTGAATCTGCAGTGCAACATGCCACAAACAGATGTACACTGGGTAAGTGACATTTTCCTTCATCAACATGCTGTGATTGCTTTAACAAACTTATCACGCACAAATGCAGCTTTTCTGCTTTTTTTGCCATATATTATCTATCAAGGGCTCGCATTGCTTTTGCAACCTTGATAACCTGTAGATCGCATTTGTACTGACTTGTTGGTCTTACGGGTTTAATTATAGTCTACAGTTTCACTAACCACAAATACAGGCCATTGATCAATTAACCCACAGGTGCACCAATACTTATGTTTGTAACACATTATTGTTTTTTATTGCAACATCAGTTTTCTGCACACTGTTTTCACATACATACCACCATCACGGAATATTTTACACTCAGTGACCCTGCAGACACCAATCTAAGCATAACGTGAGATGCATTCAAACACTACTCCGGGGGAAATGTATCTCCCTAACTGCAGCATTAAATAAACAGAAGGGACAGGAGCGTCTAGCATTAGCGGAAGCCACCGAAGAAGGTCATAAAGCTCGCCGACCCTACCCCTTCAGCACACAATGACAGCTTTGAGGGGCAAATTAAATGCTATATCTGCAAACAGAGCAGAACTCACACTACTACATCTACAGACAACGTCGTATGAACAAGGGAACAAGGTAGGTTCACACCTAGCTAGACAGTTATGGGCGAAAAGGAGAAAGGAATACATAAGGGATATACTGCACCCAACTAAGGGACTGACTGACTCAGACGTAGAGAAGGCAAATATATTTGGCAGGTTCTATCGAGATCTATACACGGCGACGGCCACCTCAGACTCTGCCCAAATGGCCTACTTAGAAAATATTGACCTGCCCAAAGTCACGACAGCTCATAACGATCAATTGGGGGCACTCATCGAGGAGACTGAGGTACAGACAGCAATAAACCGCCTTAAAATACACAAGTCACCAGGGCCAGATGGTTTAACCACTCAATTTTATAAAACTTATAGCTCAGAGCTGACGCCCTGTCTGACCAACGTATTAAACAACATAGGTACATCAGGGATCACCACAAATACAATGGGTGAGGCTATTATCTCAGTCATTCCCAAACCGGGGAAAGACTCCCCCCTCCAACCCCCCTCCACCCCCCCACCCCCCCAACCCCCCACTCCCACCCCCACCCACCAACCCCTACCAACACACACACAAAACTTGTAGCTCCTATAGACCCATAGCTCTTCTGAATCTAAATGCAAAACTCTACACTAGGTTATTGACTTCCCGACTCGAAGAGCTACTTCATGATCTGATACAACCAGAACAATCAGGATTTGTAAAAGGTCATCAGACACATAACATTCATAGGGTGATAGATCTACTGGAAAAGAACTCATAAGAAAAAGGTCCCAGCCATCCTCCCGAGTTTAGATGCCGAAAACACTTTTGATCGAGTAGACTGGGCCTTCATGACCCAGGTTGTTAGGGCATATGGGTTCTGTGAAACATTTACCAAGATAAGAGCCAAGTATGCAGCTGCCTACTCCAGAGTGTTGATAAATTGCTCCAGTTCAGCTCCATTTCTGTTGACAAGGGGGACGAGACAGGGATATCGTCTCACCCCCTTGCTATTTGCTCTTATTATAGAGCCCTTAGCTGAGCGCATTCGTGCATCATCCACCATACACGGGATCACCTTTGGGACGACAGAACATAAAATATCGCTATTCGCAGATGATGTTCTCCTGATACTGACTGATCCAGCCTCCTCATCCTCCGCCCTGCAGGAGGAACTCTATCAATTTGAAGTAAATCTTTCCAAGTCCTACATGATGAATCTGACCATGTTCCCACCGGAGATGGAACTACTGGCAGCCACCACACCATACCAATGGGCAGAGAAGGAAATAACCTATCTGGGTATCAAAATCATACCGCATATAGCTGACCTCTACAAGGCCAACTACTCCAGCTACTGACAAACATAAGACACCCTGAAACGATGGGCCCCATCTTAGCTCACATAGTTAGGGAGGATCAACGCCATTAAAATGAAACTTTCGCCTAAGATACTCTATATATTTCAGAGCCTGCGGCTGGAAGTGGATTTCACCTTTTTCTCAACCATCCACACCCTTCTAGTGCGGTTTATATGGCATGGAAACAGACCCAGATTATCTTACAAAATGTTAAGCATGTCTAAGGAAGAGGGGTGGTCTGAGTCTGCCAGATTTCCAGTGATATTATAAGGCTGCCCAACTAAGAGTAGTCACAGAATGGTCCCTTAGAGAATCCGATAAACATTGGCTCCACATGGACCGGCTATAGTGGGGAAAATTATCTGGGATGTATTATGGAAACCTTAGGCAGACCGTCCCGTAATGCATGCCTTAGCACACCAGTAAAAACTATGCTCAATGTCTGGTATGAGGTTACAAACACAAGAGGCTGGACAACTTTCCACTCCCCAAACACACCACTACACTATAACCCAGCCTTCCCCCTTGCCCTACAAACAGGACCATTTGATAAATGTCGTGAGGGAGGATGCCTGGTATTAGCAGATTTATTCCACAGTACTGACATAATGACGTTTGAGAACTCTAAGAGAGAATTCAATCTTCCACAAGCCGAATTTTATCACTATACTCAACTGCACCACTGGGCACTGAAACCTGACAATCAAGTGGCAGCCGTGAGACAGTTAACACCATTCAAACTATTCATAGGCAGGGCAGCCCCCCCACCCAAAGGGATTATCTCCCATCTCTATGCCTTATTAACCACCACAAGTCATTCGAGAAAGCCCCGCCACCTCAACTTCTGGGAGCAGATTTTGGGGGAAGACATTCTTGACACACAATGGGATACATTGTACTGGGATATTCGGAGATACAATCGCTCTATGTCCTTGAGAGAAGCCCACTATAAGATTATATTCGACTGGTACCTTTGTCCTACCAAACTGAAGAACGTATTCCCGACCACATCAGATTTATGCTGGAGAGGGTGTGGAATACAAGGTGATTTCAAACATGTATGGATGGATTGCCCCACAATCTTCCCTTTTTGGAATGAAATCTTGGCCTACATCAAAGATATACTGGGATACCCCATACCAAACACAGACCACTGTGCACTCTTAGTTCTGCAAGATGACACTCTCCAGTATCAAACAGGAGCAGATAGGGCCATTATGTGTCTTTGCCTAGGTGCTGCTAAAATGGCAATAGCGGCAGCCTGGAAAAAGAAAGAAGACCCTGCGCTCACCCAGTGGCAGGCTTGTCTTTGGAGAACATTGTCTATGGAGAGGATGGCGGATGACTTTAAAAACTTTGAATATAAATGGGGTCCATTAGTATCCGATCTGTCAAGAGGCCTCCCGCTGACTGTGTGCCCCTCTAGAACAAGAGCACTGCACCTATTTCAAATTTAGAATATCTTCCCGTCTCTCATGAGATGCCCCTCCTCCTGTCCAAAATTAGAGGCGTGTGAACTGCAATCATCTCCAAAACCCCCATCCTCTTGAAGAAGACATAAAAGATTGTTTGTCTGCAGTAAATATATAAATAACATGATGTAACGTTATAATCTCCCAAATCCAATTCATGTTTGTATATGGTTATATGCTACATATGTCTTCGTTTCTTCTGCTTTCTTTTTCTCTTAATTAACAAAACTGGTTAAAACTCTATATCACAACAAAGCTGATTTTGATACTGTCTCGCCCTATACTGTGAGTTTAATTAGAAACCATGCTCATAGTTCATACAAGGTTCATTGTCCAATGTACTGCCTGTACAGAATTGAGCCTAATAAAAACAAGTTTGTCAAAAATGAAGAGGACAGGTGCAAAAGGAAGAGAGCCAGGAAGGAGAGGGACTTTGACAACTGGTTGGATGCATTCAGGGTGATGGCGTGTGTAATAGTCGAGAAATTCCACCACTGCGTAGCAGACCTCTGGCTTTTAGTCCAAAATACATGAGGCCTATAGACAATTTCTAGGCAGCACTTGGCTTGAGTATGAGAAGGGTTTTAGGCTAAAAATGCAGGCTCACCCAGAAATGGAGTGGAAGGAAGAGGATGTGTCTGGTTACATCCACAAAATTATGGTGGCAAAGGAAGTAAATCCTTAAACAGGGAAACAAGCAGCCTTTTCGGAGCACCCATTTCAAAGTGAAGCAGGAGAGGTTCAAGCCAGCACAGAGGTACAAATCAGGCCAAAGCTGGAGAGCGCCCAGTGATGGGACTGCTAGCCATATGCTGGAAATATGACACGGACGAGTGTACGTGGGGGGCGGGATGCAAATTTAGACACTCCTGTTCCTCAGGATGCAAGCATCAAGCAGACATAAAAGACAAAAGAAAGAAGCATTAGGGTGCGTGAGGCACCAAGGGAGAGTCCCATGAAATGGGCAAGTTTCGGATAGCCAGATCCCCCATCAATGCTCACTTGCTCATAAAATTAGCCAATGATTACAATGACAAGGAGGATCCATAGCTGCTACTGAAAGGGAAGGATTAATAATACCATTTATGGGCACCTCAGTTAGTGGAGGTTGGAATTTAAAGTCTGCAGATGAGCACCTGGAGGTGGTCCAGCATAAGATAAAGAAAGAAAAGGACATGGGCCGCATTGAGGGCCCCCTGATTACACCTCTCCCCAAGGAATTGATAATCTCCCCACTCAGGGTGGTCCCCAAAAAAAGAGCTGGGCCAGTTCAGACTTATTCACCACCTCTCTTGCTCAGAAGGGGCCTAGGTCAATGATGTGATCAACCCAGAAGCTTGTTCAGTGTGGTACGCCACAGTGGAGGGTGCCATTGACTTAGTAAAATCAGCTGGCAGGGGAGCATTCATGGCGAAATTAGACATTGAGTTCGCCTTTTGACTCCTTCCGACTCCTCCTGGTCCACCAAGAAAGCTTCCATTTACTGAATTTCCAACATGAAGGTCAAATATACTTCGAAAAAGCCATGCCAATGGGTGCTCCATATCTTGCTTGTATTTTGAGCGTTTCAGTGCGTTTTTAGAATGGGCACTACACAGAAGGCACCCAAAGGGTGGCAAACTGCACTACCTGGATGATTTCTTGTTTGCAGGGCAGGCAGGGTCATGGGAATATGAAAGCTCATTAAGGGCATTTCAGGATTTGACAAGAGAGCTAGTTGTCCCCTTGGCGGCTGAGAAAATGGTGGGGCCAGCCATAACTCTAGTTTTCCTGGGCATCGAGTTGGACTCGGTGGCCGGGACATCCAGGTTACCAGAAACAATATATTGGAGTTGAGGGACGAGAGCAGGGCCTTAGGCAAAAAAGAAAAGGCCACCCTTAGGGAACTACAAAGAATAATTGGCAAGCTCATCTTTGCAGCAAGAATCATTCCTGCTGGGCGAGTGTTTGCAAGGCGTTTAACCAGATTGATGGCAGGCCTAATGGAAAAACACCACCCCACCAGACTTGGGAGTGGAGTAAAAAGAGAACTAGACATGTGGGACGCTACCCTAACCCATTTCAATGGGCTCCTCATCTGGAGAGAGGGATGGGTGACATAGAAACAGATAGCCCTATTCACGGATGCAGCAGGCAGCCACGGTTTCGGGGCGATACTGGGTAAGGAGTAGTGTGCAGGGCAGTGGCCTCCCAGATGGCACCAGTTGGGTGTCACAGGCAACATTTCCTTTCTGGAACTATTCCCCAAAGTAGTAGCCTTTACAGTGTGTAAAAAGAAACTGCGTGACATGAAGATCACACTGTGGTCCGAATACCGGGGCGTGGTGCTGGCCCTTAATAGAGGAACGGCGTCATGCCCAGATATTTTGAGGCTCATGCGGTGCTTGGTTAGGTTACAGTTCGAAGGCTATCTTGATGTTAGGGCAAGACATGTACAAGGCATACTGAACTCAATGGCAGATTCACTCTCTAGTTCCCAGATGGACAGGTTCAGGAGGCTAGTGCCCGAGGCCCAGCAGACAATGACAACCTTTCCAAAAGACCTATGGGAGTTGGAAGAGCAGACCTGTCCATGCTAGTGGAGCACGTCCTGGGCAGATGCTACAGCACGTCCATCAGCATGGTGATGTTGGGGGGGGGGGGTGCAGTCCCTAGGAGACCCAGAAGTCACAGCACGGGCAGTGGAACACTTCATTGAATGGGCTTTCCAAAAATAGAAGGCGAAGTCCTTGGCACATGTCCACTTAGTGGCAGTGGCCCATTTCTCAAAGTTAGCAGGAGGTAGGGACCCCACTGCTTCTCACTACAACAGAGCTGTCATGAAGGGGTTGAAACCATCTCGAGGGGAAGAAACATGACACAAGGCACCTCTTAGACTTCGAAAAGCCGATTGGGGGTAATCTATGCACTAGATGGTGTGACAGACAACCTTTATGAACGGGCATTATTCAAGGCAGCCTTTATGACATGTTTGGGGGCCTTCAGGATCAACGAGATGGCCCCATCAAAAAGGGGCGCAGGATCAGCCTGCTTGCAGGTCTCAGACATTAGGCTGGACGCTGTGAAAGCCCACTTGCCGCTCAGGAAATCTTAGACATATCTGATAGGCAAGGGCGTTTGGGTGCAGCTCAGCTGCATAGAAGATGCAAAGTATTGCCCCGTGTGCTGTTTCCGGGATTACGTGGCAGTCTGCCCCAGTAGTGCAGGGTCCCCTCTTCATACACAATAAATGGGGAGATGCTGACCAAATACCAATTCTTGGCGGTTATGAGCAAAGCCTTAGGTCATGCAGGCTTTACCTCCCCATCATTTGGGGCCCATTTATCCAGGATAGGGGCAGCCACAACAGCAGCACAACATAGTCTGACCGAGGATGGCATCAACTCAGTGGGCAGGTGGTGCTCCAGGGCTTACAAAAGATATATATAACCACATTTGCAGTGAGTGGTGTGCCAAAAGAAGGCCACTTACCTGGGGATGCCTTACGGCAGTGTGAAAGGGGCCAAACGGGGGAGTAAGCAGAGCACGGCACCCGCAGCCCAGACCTGACGGACGGACGGCAGGGCACAAAATAACACATGGTAGCGAGTTGGGCCTAAACTAAAACATGAAAAACATCACAAACATGAAAAAAACAATATGCTGAAGACTTCCAAATCGGAATGTATGATTTCTGTCCCGTTCCTTGTTAGGCAGACAGGAAAGCAACGATTTATTACTTAACAGCAATGTATGATTTAGGATGGCCTGTCACTCTTGATTGATTTATGACTGTTTTGGCAACTATTTATGACACCCATGATTGATTTATGACTTTGATGATTTATGACACCTCTATGATTTATGACAGTCAATGTTTGATTTGGTGATCATGCATGGAAATAAAAATTGCGGCCTTACATCCCACTATCAGTTGCAATATGTTTTTGTATTTATGTTATTGCTAAATGTAAGTGTACAGGGAACTGGAGTGTAAACCAGGTATGGGAGTTATGCGGTCTGTTCCCACTTTCAGTATGTTGTGCTCTTTCCTTTTACCTCATGTGTATGTGTGCCTGCACTTCACGAACACAAGTTAGTTGTGTGCATGGATGTGTTAACTTTGCCCGGAGCTCGACTTCTACCCCTTGCTTCTGTATGCTGCGCCCACAAGCTAGTCTTGCGTGAGCATATTTTCCCTCAAGTGCTCAGCTTCTACCCCGTATATGTGTTTGTGTGTTCTCTTTACGCAGGGAGTTATCTTTCAATCCTTTCTCGACGTTCTCGGGGCTAGCCGCTTCCTCAAGGGACAGGACCCGAAGAGTGCATGGCAACCATCCTGGAAGGCTGATTTTCAGTAATTTGCAGGCAGCCCCATCCCGCTTGCCCCAGGAACCTGTGGTTTATTAGAAATGGATTTAGGGTTCATCCCAAGTTTTTTTCACGACTACTCAGCATTGTCATATTTTCCTCAGAAGCTCACTTTCAGCTTAGGGTGACCTGACCAGGCGTCCCGGATTTGCTGAGACAGTCCCTGGTTTTTCAGCAGATGTCCCGGCAAATTTCTGCAATTTTCGGTCAGGACCTGGTTTTCCTTAAGGGTCTACTGCAAGCAATGAAATCAAGTTTTTAAAATGTTACAAAGCAGTACTAACTAGCAGATGCTATTAGAGAGCTATTTAAATTACGTATGATACTAAGTATTAAAACCAGCTTTTTATGTATTCCCCTAGTGCCTTGTCTGTGTTTCTATATTGATGAGCTCTGTCATTCTATGCCCCCTGGATCATGTTGAATTAGTTCTTCTATTTATTTATTTATTTATTTTAAATGTCCCGGTTTTTGGCTTTCAAAGGCTGGTCATCCTATTTCAGCTCTGTCTTCTCCATTTACTTACAGGTTACCTTTGTTCCAAGCTAGTGCCTTTGCGTTCCTGGCTCCGGCTCGAGCGATATTGGCTTTAGACAAATGGAAGTGTAACACCACAGGTAATGCCACACTTTGTTCACTCTTAGCACTTTGCAAAATTACTAGTTTCAAAAAGAAGAGCCAATTGTTTATTATAAAAGACAAATCAGCAAGACCATTTGTTTTTTTTTCTAGATATATCCATAATGAATGGCACAGAACTGATGCACACTGAAGATATCTGGTACCCCCGGATACGAGAGGTACGTCTTCCAGGAGAGTGGTCATACCCCTGTTTTTACTAAGTGTTTACAGACCGAGGATTTTCGGAAATGCGTTCTAGATTACATTAGAAGCCTGTCTTCAATTAAGCATGCCTGTAGCCTCCCAGCAAAAGTGGCAGAAAAACAAACATGACTTGAAAGGGTTCAAGACGGACACTTGGCAACAGTAGTATGCAATAAGTAACAGAATTGGATTTGGAGAACATCCTGGGTCGGTGTAGCTGTGGGTAGAGAAATGGCCAGACCGGATGAGCCTGGCTTTCTTCATTGCTGCCAAAATCTTGTGTTCCTACACAGAAACTTTTTCCACTAACATCGAAGTGTTTGTAGGCGATAGCGAGGTTTAAAGAAGTGAAGCTTTGCAGCGGCTGCGACAGACCATAATCCTGGATGCACACGACGGCTGGAGAACTGAACTGAAATGAACTTTTCAGGTTAGGCAGGCTTTCCAAGCAACACGTCTCCACTGCACGTTAGCCGCTGGGTTCTAATAGCAAAGACTCATTCCTGGCAGTTATTGCAATGGCATGCCTTCGTTTGACATCACCTTCTAGCAACAGAAGCATTACGTATCTGGGCTAGACGGTGCAACCACGCACTTCCTCAGAGATGGCAAGCGCCTCTCCAGCTATGGTGGGGCACACTGGTCTCACCAGGAAATTCAAAAGCTGCACCATCTGTTTATAGTTTGTCCTGTGCAAGTGGGGCGACATCATCAAACCTTCAGTCTTCTCCCATTGAAATCATGAGTAGCAACACAGCAAGATGCTTGCAAGTATTTGTTACCAAAATATGCCTGTCGTGTACTAGAGGACAACTCCAGATACTCATTCATTAAATGAATAATAAATTACTCGGAAGAGGGCAGAGCGAGTCAATAAACGTTTTCTGCAATTACAATAGCATAAGCCAGTACGGGAACTTTCCTCTGAGATCTGCACTTGCCTGATCTCCAGGTCACAAATTCAAATCCAGGAGAGCCAACTCAGATTTTCATCCTTTTCAAGGGATGAATTCAGTACTTCTAAAGTTGGTAACAGACTGGTTCTAAACAGCACAAAGGTAGTACAAACACTGTAGCATTAAACTCTATATAAAAACAATATTTCTCTAGAAGTTATAAAATCCTGTTCGCAACTGAAAAGAAAGCACTATTTTTACTCCAGTGTTGAAGAAAATCATGAAAATAACGGCCATTTTCTTCAAAATAAAGGAATGGGAAGCTCCAGCAGACTTTTCTGCCATTGCTACCAAATTCATGTCAGTCTTTTCGTAAGAACATTTGCAGTAAAGCATAGCCCAAGAATTCTGAAATGGCAATTTGCTTGATTAAAGTTTGTAAACTGTCAACTCTTTCCTTTTCAAATCCGAGAAAATAAAAGAAAATGTTGACATCTAGTAGATACCTGAATTATGCTTGCTAAATTGTGCTATATGCTAATATTATATTCATGTTATTCTCTTCCCACTGCTTTTATTGTATTCCCGCTGCTTTAAAGCACTGGAGTGAAGAATGGTGGAACAAAAGGGTCAGAGAAAATGGAGAGGCACAGCAGAACAGGAAATGGAACTGGAAAGAGAAGGAGGTCACGTGTTATAATTAGTTAGCTGCTAACTAAACCAGCATTATGTACCGAATCTTCTTTAAGCTGGGCTTGGCCTCAGGAGGAGAGTAGGAAGTGCGAAATGAAGAGAGAATCATGAAGTTATTGGGTAAGATGGACTGCACTTTCTGGATACACATTTTTGGAATAAAGTGCAGGAAATGGCATTAATAAATTGAAACGTTTTGGTTAAAGCGAAAGACTAGATAAATCAGCTCCCAGTTTATCCACTCATAGCTACTCTGCCTCTCTGAGGCTTTAGTTGTAAAGATTAAGGTGGTATGGTGACTCCTGGTATTCCCTTCATCCATTTTCCAGAGTCCGGGAGTTGTGGGACCTGTGAAATGTGCGGTTAGAGGGAAACATATCCCAGAGTGTTGAATTATATATAGGCTGCTGTTCTGCCTCACTCACCAAATACAATGTTGACCTTCTATAGTTATGAAAATGATTATCGCCTCTGGAAACAGGCAACTTTCCAAGGATCCTTGGATACTTTCACTACTTGTAAGAAAGACCCAGAATTCCCCAGCCTTTTGCAAAAGATTTTCTATAATGAAAGACAACATAGTGAGGCGGAATGGGGGGCGTCATAGTCTCCACCAGCTCCTGTGTACTGTGGAGTCCTGCTTATGTTTGGTCCTCCTCAATAAAAACGAACTCCTGTGCATGTACTGATGTGCGAGGAATACAGGCCGCCTGTCAGTGATACATGTGTGTTTTAAAATCAGTTGTTCATTCAGGACCTACGTTTACTGTGTTTCTCGATACTACATGAAAACCGAGAGCTAAAGGGTTCCTCAGGAAAGGGATGAATTCTTCAAACGTCAAACTTATTCATGTGGTTTTTTTTGTAATCCTTTGGAAAATTCACAATGGCCAATCTGGTCACCACAGTGCTAGCACCAATCTACTCTACATAGTGTAAACATAGAATATCTTATCTGCTTCTTGTGTGAAAAACGGAAAGTACCCACTTATGACATTTAGTTAATTTATTTCAGTGTGCCCAAAATGCTTTTTGCTTATAAATACAGTATGCTTTGGTTCTCTCCTTTGGACCTCATGTCATCAGTTCCTAAAATGATGTTCAAATAGGAAAACGTAGAGAGAGCAGGCTTACGGTCAGTTTTCTTCAGTCATTGGCTTTCATGCGAGTTTCATTGCTAGCCATTGCTATAATGGTCAGTCTGTCAAGATCATGCCATTTCATGGATGGTTACATTGTCCCATGTGTTGTTCCTATTTAGTTTGGGTGATGTGGCTTCAAATAGTGCTTTTATTAGATTGCAGATATGACCCGACAGAGACCTTGTAAGGGAGACAGGGGCTCTTAGAAGTAATTTCCTTTCTGATGTAGCATTTTAATTAATAACTTATGACTTTTGTATTTGAATTACGCAGTAGTCATGTTTACTTTGAGAGCAGCCATTTTATAGTTTTGTTTGGCTTGCAGTTGCTAAATAACTTGACAGATTAACTTGTAATAAGTTTAAAAGTGCATATGCCAGCTACTCCGGCAGCATCACTGTTTTCCAATCTTGGCAAGATCGAAGTTCAAGAACTAAAAACAGATCTAAAAAAACGGATCTTAAGTTCAAACCCAAGAAAGGTATTTTTTCTCTACCGACTAAAATCAAGAACATGCGCCATCATCTATTTTTCGCTCCTTAGGTTGGACCCTTTTGATGTTCTAGTGTAGTGTTCCACAAACTGTGGGCCACAAGCTGACTTTTGCTGGGTTGCAAAAGCCAAAGCAGTAAATAAAGATGGCTTTAAATTCTGTATTTATTTTGCCAGATTTGCTGCAAAGACAGACCACAAAGGCCTAGATTTGTCTTCTGACAAATTGCAGACAGAGAAAGAAAGGTAAAGTGAATTATGTGACAATCTTGCTGTGGTACAGGGATTTTCAAGGGAAAGGCTGTAGGGTGTCATTTTTATATAATACGCAACACATGTAAATACCTGTTAATGAACTGTATAACTTCAGCATTTACAAAAGCAAAACAGAAGTATATTCGTGTGACATTCTGAAGTGTGATAGAAACAAAGATTTTAATAGGATCAAAACAAATCAAGACACTTTACTTGGTAATGCACAAATGCTAAATATTTACCAAAACCAAATTTCCACGTAATATAATTTGTGTGAGATACAGTTATATAAGTAAAATTGTAAGTCTGTGCAAATGTAACGGGCATTTCAAAGGAAAATTTGCTGCCTGAAATTACAGTGCGCTACCCCACCAGGCTTTAGTTACATAAAAATATTTCCTGCATCATGTCAGTTAACGCTAGGTGGGTTGGAGGAGATTGTCATTCTAAATAATGGGTGGTAGTTCTAAAAAGTTTGGGAAGCCCTGTGGTAGCACATTAACAAATCAGCACAGATTTACTAGGGTGGTTCGTGTTATTTCTGTTCACTGGGCATTTTCTAGAGCCACAGGCTGTATTTTCCAGTACAGATTTTAAGCACTTCAAATTGCCTGTGGACAATATCAGCAGGAGGGTGTCATTCAAACTTTAAATTATCATCTGGAACCTAATAAACCTTTGATTTTGATGCCACTAGCTATTTATTTCATCTGCCATCATGGTCTGACCTGAGTGCAGCGTTCTGCAATGTGTGTGTTTTCTTAGGTTTGCCGTTTTTTCTCTCTCCTTAAGCGACTACAATCTTTCCTATTGAGCAGCAGGTATGTTTTTCTATCATAATAGACAAACAATAGTTACTTGTACATTTGTTTGCACTTTGAGGTTGTATAGCTAGATGTTTGGTGCTGACTTCTGTTGTGCATTTTGAAACATGTAAGTAAGAAAGATGTCCTTGCTCTTCGCATATGAACGCAACCACTCTGCTTCATTGACATTGTGGTACTACTGTCGAGCAGTAGCTTGGAGGAACATGACTGATAAGGCTTTGAAGTCTGCTCCAAAATCATCTAGACATTCTGTAATTTTAAGATCAGCTTCATTTCAGTACGATTCAAAGGAGTTGCACATTCTTGACACAGATGAAGAGGATGTAATGGAATTGACACCCTCGAATCACAAAAATCTCCAGGGTGTTGATCCCAGTAGTGCCTGAATTATTGTACCATTTGTCATCCTTTGTAGATATTTGCCATTTTCTTTGTTCCTCAAAGCTGTGACCATTCACTGGCATTCATTAGTTACTTTCACACTGCTGCACAAGGAGGCACCTAGTCCTGTTCGAAAAGAAAGCCGTGGATCAAATGTATCTATTTGGAGATGCTTGAAACTCCAGTTGTCATTACTACTTTTACTCTGTCACTTAAAAAATCCCATCACTAGTGAAGGACTGGTGCATTTTTTTCTGATCTTCATTCGGGCATTTAATCTTTGCTGTTTAAAAAAAATGCAGCCCAGCACCAAATAACTCTTTGGGCCTGATTACAACTTTGGAGGACGGTGTTAAACCGTCCCAAAAGTGACGGATATACCACCTACCGTATTACGAGTTCCATAGGATATAATGGACTCGTAATACGGTAGGTGGTATATCCACCACTTTTGGGACGGTTTAACACCGTCCTCCAAAGTTGTAATCAGGCCCTTTATTTGTTAAGGCGCGCCAATCAAGCTTTAATAGGTGCATCCTACTTTGTGTTGATTCCACAGTGAAAAAGCAACAAAGTGATATTATGTTGGACCAAAAAAGCCCCCTGCTTGGTAATAGACGTGCATCTCTGCCCTGAGTACCCCAGCAGCAGCAATATCTGCATCTTTTTAACAGATTTTTTGTCATGTGTGAACACGTGTCATGCATTTTCACCATAACTTATACCTGTCTCACAGATTGTGGTTGTGTTAGACAGGGGTTCAATACACAAAGCGTTACCCTGGTAGGGGTGAAGGGCTACTGCCCTACCCAGAGTTAAGTAACAAAAGTGTGGTGATGGTAACATACTGTTTTTGTTACAGTTATCAGTAAAGTGAACAGACCTTGTTACCTGTGTCACTGGAGTGAGGCCTATCGGTCTACTCACATGTGGTCCCACTGTGTACCTAACTCATCCTTGGCCTACATCATGTTAGTATGTAGCACGTGTGTTTGCATGTCCAGACTGTAATGTATGTGTGCCCCGTGCATTGAACCATACTTGGAGGCCTACTTGTTCCATATTGGAAGCCCAGGGCCTTGGGGGGGCATATGGAGGTGGAGAAGCCATCCAAAACAGATTTGTGGATTGTTCTCATTCCTGAGAGCTGGTTGGGCGCACACACTGGATAGTGGAGAACGAGGCTTTCTTGTGCACTTCAAAAGGATTCTTTCATTCTGAACAAGTCAGTAGTGCCTTAACACAATTCAGGAATGCGATGACGCTGAAAAGGGAGGCATAAAGAATAGGGCCAGGGGTCTGGGTAAAGATTTGAGAGGCATATATCAGTGAGCCTGACAACCAGGTTTAATCCTTTGGTTACTCCAGTGGCCTCTGTATGGGGCTATCAGGGTAGAAGTCTCTCCTGCTGGGACAGTCTGCTTCCAGGAATAAGGAAGGACATTTCTGAGGAAATGGTACTTCAATGGGGGCAACCCCCACATCAAGTACTTCAAAGACTTGGACACGAAATCACACCTTCACACCTGTGTCTGGAAATGCACAGATACGGGATAGTGCCAACATAGAATTAACAAAAACGCAAAGTAGAGGCTCCATCTCTCCACCAAGGATTCCTACCCCTATAAGCCTTGCCTCTTTGCTTCTGCACCTCAAGAAAGAGCTGAAGATTAATCTAATTAAAAACAGGTTGACTGGTGACTGATGATAGGCACCTGAGCTTGTATTAACTATCCAGACTCGGTCCAGACAAGCTCTGCCTCTCATATTTAATATATGCAATTGTTTATTGTTCACTCATTTTCACATACAGTGATTCATCGCTTTATATCTAGGATTAAGCCCAGAATTACTCCTTCATTGTTGTATAATATCAGAGTAACACAGGGGTTATTGTTGGTGAATATTAGTGACGCAGTACTGGGTTACGAGATCTGTTCTTTTCTGTGAACGGCCCCATTAAGAGTGCACATAATGTCTAGAATAGCTAGAAGACAAGTTACAGGCCTATGAAACGCACTTTCAGTTTTACTTGATGCTTGTGTTATGTCACAGGCCAGCAAGCCCATTCCTCTTCCTGCTTTCAAGCAACTCTACTCTCACACAGAGGTCTTAAAATATTTATTGACGAAAGACAAATATATCTCTGTGAATCAGAAAATGCAGAGATAAAGTGTATGTTGTAAAGAACATATATTCTGTCTGAGTCATATATATTAAGTGTATCATAGTGTTTGGATAAATAAATGGAATAAGGTTGCTAGGGTTTTTGATCGTATAAGATTTCTATTTCCTCTGCCCTAGGAACCGTTGTCCATAACAGGGGGGTCCCTTGTTTTTGTAATAAGGTTCTTTGTGTATGCCCAGGCTAAGTAAAGTATTCAACTTATACTTTTTCTGTCCAAAGTTTCCATCTCTGAAGTCTTGTGCCAAGACACAACTTTTTCTCTTAGATGAATTATCCTGTATTCAGAAGGGGTTATAAAGCTCACAATCTTGTCATGCGTTAATGTATGGTATTTATCCTCACGAAGGATACAGGTATCGTGTTTTTCTCGGTTGCTACATATTTTCATACTAAAAGTTCAGCATTCTGAATTTGAAAAACTTCTTGCTGTGGAAAATCAAACCATACTTCCTTGCATACCTGGGTGCTGGGAAATCCATGCTTGCCATATTTCCAGACTCTATCCTGCACTGCCAACAAGCATTTCACCAGCTTATGCATCCTTGGTGAACAAAATGCTCCTCTAATTCCATTAGCTTCTTGACTGGCTGCATAAAATACAAAGCAGTGATAAAACACTCTCTCTTCACTAGTTGAAAATAGACCATTTAGTGGTGCAGTACAACACAACCAGCCAGGCTCTTGCCAAAACAGTTAACAAAAACACAAAGACAAGGCTTTAGCTCTCTACCAAAGACTCCTGCCCATGTCAGGCTTGTCCGTTTTTTTCTGCAACCCATGAAAAGCTGAAGGTTCAACTCATGAAATTCGGAGAGGCATCTGAGGTCGTATCAACTACCCAGACTTGGCTCAGACAAGATCTGGCTTTGACATATAATAAACACAATTGTTTTTCATTCCCTCATCTTCATATATAGTGATCCATCGCTTTATGAGTAGAATTAAGTCCTGAATTACTCGCTCATAGCGGTACAATATTAGAAGAGCATTCTACAGTGCTTTTTATTCGTGATTATTAGTGACGCAGGACTGGGTTAAGATATCTGCTCTTTTCTCTTTATTGAATGGCCCCGTTAAGAGAGCACAGAAAGTCTAGAATGGCTACAAGACAATTCACAAGCCAGTGAAAGACACTTTCAATTTTACTTAATGCTTGCGTCATGTCACAAGCTGGTAAGTCCATTCCTCTTCCTGCTGACAAACTCTGCGCTCACACAGAAGTCTTAAAGTGTTTATTGACAAAAGACAAATATATCTCTGTGAATCACAGAATCAGCCAAAAAGGAGGTCAGACAGAAACCATAAAATCAATGAGTGCTACTAGCCAAAAGCAGCACACAAATATATAGTGCTCAGTGAACAGGCTTTCCGTGGGAATCGCGTGGTTTCATGAACCAAAGAGTGCGCAGGTGCTGTAGTCTGTATGTAATGAGGAAGGCAGAACATTATCTTAAGTTGTAAGAAGAATTTTACCTTTTTTGTCTGAGGAAGCGCATCTTTACCTCCACATCTCAAGAGTCGCGATGTGAAAGAGAGACTCTCTAGGACACAGATACAAGGATGTTCAAATCGCATTTTAATTTTCCATCAGCACATTCAAATAACCAGCCATCATCATTGGCACAGTACACCATATACTTTATTTTGCATAAACAATGCTTTCTTATAAAGTTTGCAGGCGACGGAAGGTTTAAAAGGAATGACAATTAGTCAGTCGTAGGACCTAGACAGACACAGTTTGTAACATAATAAGGAACATCTGTGTCATACATGCCAGTTAAATCAATAGTTTAACCTAGAGATAGCGAAGACAATTTAGAGGTTGTCAGTGCATAACGGCTTGTACTAGAATCAAGAAGACACAAATTTTGCTTTGTATTATTGATGCATCATACATACACCCCTACTTCCACTGCTTATTAAGGAAACAGACTGTTTTCTGTACGACTTCAAACAGCCTACTAAGAAATCAGTCAGAGATATACCTATTATTGCTTTTATTTGGCAGGAAGGCCTTAAAGCAATGTAAGAAAAAAAAAAAAAAAAGCTATATTGTCACCAATCATCGCGCGATTGGATAAGAAATATAAAGCTCCTGATGACTCTCCGATCTGCCTTATGGGACAACCAAAACCAGACTCTGTGGTATCGCAGGCAGTGCAATGTTGCTCTAAGAACCCCTGCACACCCATTTCAACTCCTCCAGACAAAAATGACTATCACCTTGAGAGATTCTCCACCATGGCGACCACAATAGTAAGAGCGGCAAACTCATTAGCTATATTAGCCCATTATGACCACCAGATGTGGTAAGATATGTCAACATGCATAGAATTGTTACCAGAAGGCAACAAGCTTGAAGCTTCGACGATTCTCAGGAAGGAGAACGAACGTCAGCGGAAATAATTTACTGTGCCATCTATGTGTCAACTACTGGCTTCAGACAACTGACGGATATGGCGGCTCTCCGCAGACAAGGATGGTTGAAATACACTTCCTTTTGCCTGGAAATCCAGAATAAAACACTGGACATGCCATTCAATGGTAATTCATTGTTTGGCAAGCATTTGGATGATGCCATACAATCTATCAAGGCAGACACCGATACAGCAAAATCCCTTGGTACACTCCAGTTTCGAAAGCAGCCCTTTTGAGGAGATAGAGGAAGAGGAACTTATTCCTTTAGAGGCGGTTACCAACCCTACAGACAGTATCAGTCAGGCCAAACAATATTGCCCACAATTTGCTCAACAGAAGCCATACAAGCAACCACCAACAGCTGCATATTAGCACTGTACCAGAGAAAAGTTGTCTGCCTGCGGCAGAGATACAAGGAAACAATGGCCACATTATGATACCGGCTACCTCACTCTCTCTGACATCCAGGATTGGAGGTCGAATAACACACCATTTCCATCAATGGTCCATAATAACATCAGACAGGTGGGTTCTAGATGTGATCTCCAGAAGGCATACCCTGGTATTCCTCCAAAAACCTCCAAACAGCCCACCATCAGGACCACCCCCCCCTCGATTAAAACAACTCCTCAAGGAGCTAACCAGCATGATGCGAAAAGGAGTGATAGGACTAGTTCCGAAAACCGAAAAGGGATTCTCATTGAGAAACCCTCAAGGGATTGGCATCCTATTCTCGACCTTAGAAGATTGAACACATTTCTGAAGTTACAGTCTTTAGGCATGGTGACGCTTCAGGATATACTACAACTTTTGAACAGGGAATATCATATGACCTCACTGGATCTCCAGGATACATACTTCCGTATACGAATACACCCAAATCATCGCAAATTTCTCCGCTTCCAGGTAGCCGGTATCCACTTACAATTCATTGTCCTCCCAGTTGGACTAAAATAAGCCCCCAGAATTTTTACCAAGATGCTGGCCCCAGTAGCAGCTCATCTCAGACAACAAGGAATGCAAGTTTTCCCATATTTGGACAATTGACTCGTAAAAGCTTCTACATCTCATCAAACCGCAACAGCCACATCCATATGCCTCTCATTGTTCAACAGACTGAGTCTCATGACAACTACCAGAAATCCCACTTAGAACCAACAGCAAGGTTAACATTCTTTGGGTCCATTCTGGACACAGGAAAAACAAAGCTTTTCCCTTCAAGAACAGGCACAAAGGAAGATTCAACAACTAGCTTGGAGACTATTCACAAAAAAGTCAGTTTTATGTTCGAAAATGCAAATCATTGATAGGAATAATCTCTTCTTGTATGCTTCTGGTCCCAAAGGGTCAATTACATCTACTTCCACTTCAGGAAGAACTGGACAAACAATGGCTCCAGACACAAGGTTCCTTCGAAGACCTCTTTCAGAAAACACCAACAATGAAAACAGCCATGTCTTGGTGGACACATACCTAAAATCTGTCTACAGCAAATTCCCAGCTTCATCATAACAGATGCTTCACCAGAAGTTGGAATGCCCACCTTCAAGACCTACAAATCGGCAGCAAGTGGAGCCCAAACGAAACAAAGCTTCACATCGATCAGCTGAAGCTCAGGGCTATCGCCTTAGCACTGAAGTCTTTTCTACTCAAGATAACACAAACATCGGTCCTGATATGCACAGACAATACCACCTGTATGTTCTATCTCAACAAGCAATGAGGAATGCGCTCACCAGCTCTCTCTTCTCAGGGCATCTGGAACTGGGCATTCAACATCACATATTGCTCAAAGCAGAACATGTGCCGGGAGTGTCAAATCTCCTTGCAGACTCACTAAGCAGGACCACCATTCCGTACCATGAATGGGAACTGAATCAACAGATTCTGGACGAACTCTTACACCGGTGGGACAAACTGAATTTAGATCTATTTGCTGTGAGTGAGAACAAGACATGCCCATCCTTTGCAAGTTGGCATCTCAAAAAAGGTGTTGGGGGAATGCATTTTAAATGCGATGGTCAGGAATCTATGCCTACGGTTTTTCTGCGGTCCCATTGATTCCAAAGATACTCAACAAATTGAAGAGAGAACCTTGCCGCCTTCTCCTCATAGTTCCCAGGTGTCCCTGACAATTCTGGTTCCCAGAACTCCTGCTCCTCTCGGAGCAATCCCACATACAACTCAAAACGACACCAGACTTTTTGACAATGAAGCAAAGCCAAATACAACATCCAGACCCAGCATCACTACACTTATTGGCCCTGATCCTGAGTTCAGCGAATTCTCCTCAATAGACATTCGTCAGATTGCAGAGAGATACTTGCCAAGGCAAGAGTGGACACAACAAAGAGAACCTATAAATTTAAGTGGAAATGCTTCTGCCTTTGGTGTGTAGCCTCTGACGTCCACCCTGTCACTTCACTGCCAGAGCGAATCCAACCATATCTGTTAAACCCGGCAAAATCTGGATTGTCTCATTCATCAATAAAAGTGCACCTGAATTTCAAGATTTAGACGCATCAATAATGCACCTTCTCCATGGTCTAGTCGAACTATTAAGCAATTTGTCAAAGGCCTATTCAGGCGTTTCCTCCTATACGAAAGCCTCCACCATTGTGGTACCTCAGTGTGGTAGTGGGGCAGCTCATGTAACCGCCATTTGAGCCAATTCATAAATCAGGTTTGAAGTACCTTACTTGGAAAACTGCACTTCTTCTGGCTCTCACTTCTGCCAAAAGAGTAAGTGACATCCATACCATCAAAGAATCTTTTCTCCAATTTACAGCAGACAGTGTTATTCTTCGAACCAACCGGAAGTGCAGTCAGACTTCCATCTGAATGAACCAGTGGTTCTCCGTACATTTTTCCCGAATCCTCAGGCAGTTGCAGAACAACCTCTGCATTCTCTAGACACCAAACGATGCCTCAGGTTTTACTTACACAGGACCCATCACATAGGGAAAGCAGACTAACTGTTTCTGGCATATGGTGGGATCAGGAAAGGTCTCCAAGTAACCAAACAGACTATCGCCAGATGGGTTGCATTAGCCATGCAGGTTTGCAATTCACAAGCCTGAAAGCCATTGCAGGGCAAAGTAAAACCCCATTCCACCAGAGTTGTTTTCACATAGGCAGCTCTTTTTGCTGGAGTACCAACTCTGCATATCTGTCAAGCAGCAACGTGGTCCAACAGAGACACATTTACGAAGCATTATTACCTGGACGAGACTCATAAGACTGATGTGGCTATGGAACAGGCAGTGTTACAACATCTGTTTTAATAAGGTGGGCCTTTTTGATTTTCCCATCTCCTGCTGTGTGTTACAGTAGTATGACTTTTTATTTTTTGCTTTACTGTTTGTTATTCTGATTCAAGCATGTGAATCTATGAAAGATCCAATACTGGAAAAGAAAATGAGTTACTTACCTGTAACTAGTACTCCAGTATTGGTATCTTTTATAAATTCACATGCAACCCAACCTCCCCTTAGCGGCTCCCCTCAGACATTACAATTACTAATTTCACACTTGTGCTCACAAATCGGAGGGAATCCGCCTCTGTTGGGACGTTCTAGAGGGTGCCGTGGCCTGAGTGGCTAAGATTTGTGGTTGGTCCTTTTTAAAAAAGGACATAAATAGGCTATTAGACCTATGGTTCAAAGCTAGTCTGCCTATTATAGAAATGCACATTGCTTTGTTATAGTACTGCTCCCACTTTGATGACAGGGAATGATTCAAGTATGTGAATCTATAAAAATATACCAATACTGGAGAACTACAGTTACAGGTAAGTAACTAATTTTCTTCTCTAGGGCCTGGGTGTTCTCTCAGGGACAAAAGGGCACCAGGTTGGATGTAGGCAGTATCAAATTAGTTGTCATTGTTTTCTTTGCCACTCAAGGAGGGATGCCATTCTAGACTGTGAGCTCTTTTTGATTCTCCCTCCATCTGCTGCATGTTGTTCCTTAGACTATCCCAGGTGATAGTTGGGATAAAGTCCTGACGATCGGATGCTTTGGAACACTGGGATACTGAGTGAGACTTCACCAGGATGTTTGTGTCACCTTCTTGTCTCGTCCTTGCACTGGTCGCGATGTAGATCTCACACTTGTTTGCACCGGATTTGCCTGTTTCTCACATGCCAGCCTGATGGCCAGCACTGCTGTCGAAGGGATTGTTCTGCGATGCACCCTACAGCATCTCCCCCTGGTATGTGAAAATTCCAGGCATCTAACATAGCTTCCTTCTTTTGTTTTCCATTTTTGAGTTCCCACTAGTTATTTGGGGAACCATTTAAGGAGGAGGTGATGAAGTGGAGACACAAGCTCTGCCTGTGTCCCACAAATCACTTATTTATAATCTCTTTCCGATGGGGAGTTCATTTCTTTGTTTTCTTTATGGCTTCCTTATACCCATTTCAGAAGGCTTCACAGTATTCTTGGCTCAATTTGTACTTGGGATCTTGCAATAATTTATTATGGTCAAGCTTTGAGTATCACAGGAAACTTTTCAAGAAAATACTTCCTGTCCTCACTGCTGGTGCACTTGACAACAGCGTTCAGTATTCCTACCTGGACTTTATCTATTCTTGTGGTACTTCACATGGGTAGGAGTCTCTTTTGCTGCGGCTTGTTCTATTTTATATTTTCTTGCCCCAACACCACTCTACACCATCGTTCACAGCCAGCTAGACAATAAGATGTCTGCCAGCAGTGTGCCACTGCTCACTTTATGGAAGAGGTAAGCTAAAACGATAAGGGTGGGCTTACCAGAACTTCCCATCTGTACTCTTGAAGAAGTGTAGGATAGTTCATTCATGCCCAACAACTTTCAATCGTAGATCCCCTGTCACAGCCTTTTAGGGCTCATAGAGGTTCTGAGGTGAATAGATGATCACACCTCTTGTGTACACAGATGCATCTGCTAGGGTTTTGACCTTTTCTAGGCACTCCTCGCCCTTCTTTTTCTCACACTGCACCACAGCCTCCTGTTCCAAACCATGAACTACACTCACACTTGCAACTTCTAATTCCTGTTATCCCCAGACTCCACTGTACTTACCTACAGTACTCCTGGTAAGTTGAAACTTTCAGTTCTTAATTTTTTATATAGTCAATAAATGCCATCAGACTTCTTTTTAAATACATTTTCTAATTACTTTAGTGCTGTCTGACCTGCCCTGTGAGCGGAACAGCAGACTGCCCTCCACCCCGATCTCCCAGAAAATTCTTGAGTTTGGCCCCTGGGATTGTCATTTGGAGTCTGGTCCTTCTCTGCTCCCCATCTTCAGACAAGTGATTACACTTATTAATGAACCAGGTCTGCCAATTCGCTCAAATGGAAGCCTTAAAGGGTTTAGTAATCAAAGAAAAATATCTCTCCGAATCACTGAATCAGTCAACAGGGAGAATCCCCTGTCACCTACAATATAGGAGAGCTCTACGAGGTAAAAGCCAAACACAAATGTATAATGTTCTAAAAGCAGATCTTAAATGGGAAACACATGGTTCCATAAAACATGAAGTACAGCCATGCTGAAGACTGAGATGAGGAGAAACGACGAAATCGACCTTCAATTGTAACAAGAATATAAACTGGCAAGCTGATCAACACTGTATCGTCTCAAGAACCAAAATGTAGTAGATAGGCACTTCCTTTAGTCACAGTTAGCAGGAAGAATAAAAAATGGCAACAGCAGTTACAGTTACATTAATGCAATGGTTTAGATTGGCACTCCATGCTCCTGGGATGTCTGTTTGCAGCCAGTGTTAAGAGCTAATTGTGCACAGCTCAAAAATAGTTTAAACTTTCGCCGATCTACATGCATGATCACTATCATGTGATATACACTACCACACCTGCTGGCTTTAAAGACCTAAGTTTATCCCTCCTTGCTATTGTCATTTTTTCTACTTCCTTACTATTTGGTTCAAGTTCATTCATCAATCACCTGTTATAGCAAGTATGAAGAACCTTGATTATTGGGTTGTCAGTAGTGCATGCTTCATAGGTTTCAAAAGGGAACATCCTTCAATGCAGTTATCTCCTCCTCCTTCAAAGCTTAACGTTTTACTTCCTGATCACAAGGCTTTGCTTTTTGAACCCTTCTGTGCTTGGAAATGTGCTTCTGTTCTTGACATTACATTAGCTTCTGTGAACTGCAAGCTTTACAAATAAACCTTTCTCTTTTCTACAGATTAGTTTTTCGATCTCATTATTCTTGCCAAATAATTGCTAGGTTTCCAGGCTAACCAGTAAAGTGTATTTGCCTGATTTATTGATTCAGGCACCGGTGTCAGATGGTATGTTGCATATTTTGAATGCTTATGAACTCTGTAGGTGCAAAATAGTAATATCGCACTTTTCTCGTGTTTAACACCCCACTGGTTGGAAAGGTTGCTGCAATCATGGCTGCCTAGGTGTTACATAAAATATTCCCACCAAAAAGCCAACAGTTCGTGAACTGGTAATGTAAGTGCATACTCAACAGGTGGTAAGGCAACAGTTTCTGCAGTCTTGGGAGTCATTCAGTTTTCTGTAAGATGTGAATATGGTATTGTGTACTTATTTCCAAAGTCATTATTGATTCCAAAGCTTGTGATGACACTCAACAGAGTTGAGTTGTCTGAAATTAAATGGTAATGGCGGGTTTCCTTTACCTGCTACCCAAAATTTTGAAATGGAGCTTGTTTGATACTCAGTGAAAGCTCATTATTGCAGAAGAACCCGCTGCACACCATTAACCTAGATTTTACAGGTTGGTATCTTTCTATTTTTGCAACTTTGCCAAATTCTTCATACGGAAAGAAAATGAGTATAATCTGCTCAACTCTGGGCATTACAGTGAGACCTAGGGTCTGGCACTACTTCTTATAAATTTATTCCTGTTTGGGACCCAAGCATAGCGTGGTAGAAAAATGCAAGCATAGGAATTGGTGAAGTGTAGGCATAAGTAGCTCAATCGTATTTATTTCAAACCAGCTATAAGGACGCAGGTTGGGAGTAATCTAAGCTTGTTCAGCAGGAAGATGCAAAATCGGTACCTTCAACAAAATGTTCTACGCATATTCTAACCCTTGCACCTACGGTCATTTACTAACTGTTAAGTGGGCTTTCACAGACATGAAGTTCAAGCTAAAGTATATTGAGGCTGTGAAGCTCAGTGATGCTGTGTTGGAGGCATGAGAGCATAAACACTCAAGACAGGAATGTCCCTTCACACATACATTCCCTTTCATCGTAAAACAAAACTTAACAACAACCTGAATTTAGTTGCAGAAGTGCAGCATCACCATGGTAAAACTAGATCACGTATGAAAACTGAAAGTAAAGGAGTGAACATTTCTGTTCTCTTGACTTAAGTAACCTACAAGTGCTTCACTACTTGTTTGAAACTGTGCTCACACAAGTAATAGAAAAGTAGTATCTGACATTTCTGTGGTTTGCTTTTTTATTATGTCTTGTGTCTAGATCCAAGGAGCAATCATCATGTCCTCGTTGATCGAGGTAGTCATTGGTTTCCTGGGACTGCCGGGTGCTTTGCTGAAGTACATTGGTCCATTGACAATCACACCCACAGTGTCTCTGATTGGACTGTCTGGCTTTCAAGCTGCTGGGGAGAGAGCAGGCAAGCACTGGGGTATAGCCATGCTGTAAGTACAGTGTAAGCTTGCCATACCGGACGTGTCCGCGTGGCTAGCTGCTCTATTCTCTCCTTGCAGAGGGAGATGTGCGTGTATTGGGTTTGGGATATGTATGAACCCTGATCTTAGAGTAGAGGACAAATAAGAGATCTTGATTTAGTCTCTTTCCGGGGTGATTTGTTCATCACGTTCTGTCTTTTTCTGTGCATTCAGGTACCTGTTGTATAGCATGTATAGTGAGAAAAAAACTGTAAGTACAAGAATGCAAAGAAAAATAACACAATTAAATGAGCTACAGTCTACTTAATTTGGGATATTGAACATCTAGAATGTATTGAAAAGCAGAGTGATTCCTGCAAAAAGTGCCTAGATGTTGAGACACTTTTTTGTCAGACATGAAAAATCTGGTGACCTTAGTTCAATTCAGAACTTTGAAGTGTGATTGAGATGCTTTATACATAATGGGGTTTGGCTACACCGGTGTTCAAAGAATGCCGAAACAACATTACCAAGCCTTCCAGACACCAAATCTCAAAATATTTTTTTTTAATTAAAAAAAAAAAAAAAAGTCATTATTGGAGAAATGCTAACCTTTATAGTGTAGTGTTCCCCAAAGAGTAAGTAAAAGTCGCTGCAATGTAGTGGCACAGCTTGTATGATAAGGTAGCCTCTGACCAGTTTTAGGAATTTGAAGACAGGTGGAGTCTGAATAATTGTTGAATTTTTATACAAATAGCATTTGTAGCTCGAATATTCAAAATATCAAACTAGCATACCCTTTTACACCTATCACTACTGCAGAAATGGAGATGATTTTTTTCTTGCCACTAACTTAGGCGATGTAAGAGCTTGCAGGTAATCCCATTTAAATGTTAATGTTAAAAGGTTTATAAAGCGTCTGCGTACTCCAACCAGAGTGTCCCCACACTGAGTGTTCACCTACAAGCAAACCAGGAGCTGCAGTACTCTAACCTACAGTGGCCTGGAAGAGCAAAGGATTAAAAGGTCTGCACAGTTGCATTTCTGAGAGATCACCTCAAGAAAAGTGCATAGTATTAGGAGTAGAAAACTTCCACCCAGCGGAAAATGGTTCCAGACGATTTGTTTAATTCCTCCGTGATTACATGAAATCAAGAAATTTGCTCCTGCATGCTAGCGATTCAATAATGAGAAGACATGCAATATCTATTTAATCAGCAGCTAGAATAATTGCTATTGCATTGGTAGTTTTAATATAAAACTCTTTAAACATGATTTTGGTCTATTACTGTACTTCCAAGTAGAATACATTTATACAGTATTATTTCAGTCTTCATTGACAGGATCATTCTTTTCACTGCCATCATGTCTTCTGGCTTCCCATCTGTAATTACTTGCCTTGTTTTATGTCTTTAAATTGTATATCTATCTGTCCGTTACGTATCTGTATTTTTACAACTATACACATCGGCTTCACACACTTGTGTCTGCATCCCTTGCCTGTTGGCCACACATTTAATAGTTTCCCTAGCCTCTGCTATTGGTTCCTTTGTGTAATTTCCAATAGTTTCCCCTTCTTGTCTTGAAATGATAAAACTCTTTTCCTGATTCATGTTTTTGGCTATAATTCGTTGGGGCTTCAAGTTCCAACTCCAGTCTCATATTCCAATTCTTGCATTCTGTCTAGTCACTAGCTGGGTTTCCTTATATTTTTAACTTCTAATGCCAAATTGCAAGATTAAAAGGGATCTCCAGTTGTATATTTTTTGTGTATACCATAACATACACGGCTTTTGTTAATCCCTGCACTTACTCATATAGTGTTTCTTTTTTTGCTTTAGAATGGTCCTGTGTCCCACGCTTCATTTTATCTTTTTCTACTTCCCTTCATTCATACCCAAATTCCAAACAAAGCTGTCTGATTCCAGATGCCTAACAGGAAAAATCTACTTGTAGCTCTCTTTCCAAACTGTCAAATTCACCCTAGATACCTGGCATTGAGGAAACATAGCTTCTTCAACAGCCTAAAAATGGGACTCCTGCCATGGGTTTTCCTTCCACTTTTAAAATGATGAACTCTAAGATGAGAACGCAATGCGGACTTTTTACACCCTCACAACGCGACTCCACCATCACTGCACAGGATGGTTGTCAAGTGCAATATAAACAGCATCACCATCCTCTCTTTACAAATCGATTGCTTCCCATATCTTGCTGTAGATACTTAGAAACCCAGTCATCATGACAGTATCCAGATTACATTCTGTAGGTACAGACCCCTTTGACTCCCTCTCCACCCTATCCCCATTTCAGTACCGTGCACAGGCCGCTTTCGGCTGCCTCCTTTCTTTGGAATTAAAATGGAACTGAAGATTGTCAGCAGTCCCAGCAGCTGACTCTCCATACTCTATCTCTTCTAACAATGTACTTTCTCCACACCTTTATGCAACCCTCTATCCCAAACTTGCAAATATCCATCACAATGTAAATGTCATTTATCTTTGTAATTATATTACATTTTTGATACATGTGCTAAACAGTCTATCTTCATCTCTCAAAACATAGATCATCCACCATCGCCTTATCTGTATGTAATCACTGCTCTGAAAATGTTCCTATGCACTGTATTACTAGCTAAGACACTAATGTTAAAAAGGCACATTTCAACAAAGATACGTTTAAACAAATTGTGGTAAATGCTCCCTACCACAGACTTGTCACAATTTATCCAGTAAAGTCTTTGCCTTCCAGGAATCAAATTTATCTGGTAAAATCTTCTGTCGTCCAGGATGCAAACAGTGCAACACTGAGCATTCTTGGCAGAGCCAAAAAAGATCTAAGTTACGCCCTATTGGACAAAGACTGTTTAAACATCCTCTAACATATAGATACCAAACATGTTTGGCCAGATGACATCTGCTGAGCTCATATGCTCTGATGTTGAGGGTCCCCAACAGGTTATTTAGTGTCGGGCTATCCCATTTTGGAGGCAATCACTGCCAGAGCCTTTCCTTCCGGGGTTCCCACTAGCAATCCAATTCCCTCTCAGGGAAATCAAGGCCAGTATTATTCAGAAGGACCAGCATTGGTATGAGTGGTAGTAAATTGTCATCTTCCTCCTCATCATCCTCATCATGTGCAGAATTCATAAGGCTTTGTGTTGCATATGAATCAAATCAAAACATGACCTCAAAACGTCAGAAACATTGAAGTTGAGCTAAAGGTACTGCTAGAGAACCGTAACACACCAAGGGCTGTGCCTTGATGATCTCATAATGAGATGTTGGCTGAGTTATAGGTGAATACTACTCCCGAGTTCGAAACTGGTGTTTGGGTTGGATCCATGACTGATGCCTCTGGAGCCGAGAAAGGCACTGAACTGATGTGGCCAGGTGCTGCTGGCCGAAATTTGTTTCGGGTCTCCAGTGGCTCCATGAACCCCAGAGGCCGCCAGAACACCTATAGAAGTTTGGGAGCGGAGCTTCAGATCTGCATTGAAGGACACAGAAGAACGGAACTGATATCAGCTTGCAGAGATTATATACGGCTCGGTGTCATCACTTTCAGAGGCAGGAATAGACTGTCGGGGAGCGTGATTGCACCTCCTACAGGCATGCAGTAGCAGTTGCTGGAAAATAGTTTCCAGATCCAGTCTGGTGCCTAGGAAATTCAAAAGAGATGGAATCTGCAGTTAGACAGAGTACCCATTAGAAAAAGCATTGCAGAACGTAAGTAACTATAATTGGAATGCAGAACCCTGGTTGCCCAAGAATGAACTGGTTCGTTTTTGGCTGGGAGACCATACCGGAAAATCAAGAGAGCGGTGAGGAGCTTGATTCAGGTTCATTGGCACTATTTTAAGCTTTGTCAACATTAACTTTAATTAGTCACAATTGAGAAATTGTATTGTGAAATGGGTTCTAAATATGAATGTGGTATTGCAGAGCTCTTACCACAATATGGACCATGCGAATTTCAGGGCAGGGTGAATAAGAGGGAGGAGAGGCACAGCGACGTCTGCATTCTCCCAAATGTTCATATTACCACATAAAACAAGTATAGCGTTATGGAGGCTAAATGTTAGAGCCTGTATGTTCCTAATTTTCTGGAGTAAACCTTTAATGGGAAGGCCAACACCCCCTCCACCTCCCCTGTGTCATTCTAAGCCATCGGTCATCCCACGCTCGCCAAAGAATCCTCTTTTGGTGGGCAGCCCCTCAGTTGTATTGAGGGTACTTGCAGGGATAAGGGGTAAAGAATCCTGATCACCTACCTGAAGAAACTTGCCACTTTTATAATGGGGTGGTTAAGAGAGGAATACAAATGTTTGGGGTTGCAGTTGGAGACTCTTATTGCTCCTGCATCCAGCAAGTCAACATGTTTCAGCCTTATCCGTGGCTTACATGAGTCTGGGGCTTTTGTCAGGACTGTGATCCCTAGATTTCCCTGTATTAAGTCCCTGACTTCAAGCTTACACAGTCAGCAGTCATGCATTCAATACCCTTATACTATTTCGACTGGCAAGCAAAGTATTTACTTCTGAATCAGTGTTCATGAGGGCATGTACATATAAAAATAAAACAAAAATTAGGTGTTTTGTGGCATATTGACACAGACTTACAGTACATGAAAGATAAACACATTAAACGTACATAAACAGAGATTGGTCTCCTCGAAGTAACAAGCTCTGTCAACTGTGTGTATGCTGCAAGAATAGTGAGCATACATTTTTCACACTACATAACGCGGTGTTCCTTGCAAGCCAAGCTTGTGATCGCACATGCAAGTATATAATGTGCACATACTCTCATTCATCACTTTACCCTCACTTTGGTTACTTTTGACCTCATCTTTCACAGTCTTTCATACAGGGAGGAAAAGGCCCTTAGGTCTCTGGAAAACAACCAGGATTTGGTAATAAAACCTGCTGACAAAGGGGGTGCAATTGTAGTTAAATCATATGACATGCATGACAGAGAATGGAGAAGGCTTCATTCGTACACAAATAGCTACGAAATCCTAAGGGATGACCCTAGTCCACTCCTAAGAGCGACTATAAAGAGCATGGTGGAAGAGGCCCATGTGATAAGCTGGATAGTGGACGGTGAAGCAGATTTTCTGGGTGCTAGAGACCTCAGGTTTACCCAATTTTACATCCTTCCAAAAAATAAATTCCCAGCACAAGGGAGACCCATAGTATCTGGGATCGGCTGTATGTTAGAACCAGTTATAGTTTTGTGATTGGTTCCTAAAACCACTTGTAACAAAGATTACTCCTTATTTGAAAGATACAAGGGATGTCCTAAGACTATTAAAAGCTCTACAGACTGATCCCAGCATAGATAAATCCTTACCCTCATGGATACCAAGGAATTGTACACCAGTATTTCTCAAGAAGAGCATTACAGGTTAATGAAACCTTCTTAAGACACGCTGAGATAGAATCTCTCACTCCCATCCATTTCATTCTTGAATGTGCTACGGTAGCCGTCAAAGTAAACTTTTTTTAATAGGACAGGACCCTATGCCATCATGTGCAAGGTACTTTGATGTGCAGTACCCTTGCCCTCAGCCTGGCTTCTCTTTATGTTCAACATTTTGATTATGACAGCATATATGCCCCAGACAGTACCTGCCACAGTAGTGTCATGATATTGTGTAGATACATTTATAATTTCTTCATTGTCTGGTGAGGAAGCAAGTGTATTGCTGCTAATTTCAGCCAATGGATTAAGACCAGAAACCCATTCTTCAGATTTACACATACCATTATCAGCAACACTATAATGTTTTTGTATTTAGAAATCCAGATTAGGGGAATGAGTTGGTGGGGAAAAAAAAGCTTGAGAAACCAATGGACAAAGGTTGATTTCTTGGATTTGTAGTCATCACCCCAGAGCACATAAGAAGAATCTACCCATCGAACAATATCTATGAATTAGGCACAGTTATTCGGTTATGACTACGTTTGACAAACAAGCTGACAGAGAAAAACTCCAGACCCGCCAGTGCCCAACAACCGTTATTAAATAAGCAAAAAACTGCAAAGAAACATCAGGGACTCTTTACTGGAAACATATGCCAAAGAACAAAGAGGCAGGCTTACGTATGTGGTCACATTTACCCAGATTTCTAATACAGTAAAGAGAATTATTACAGAAAACTGGAATATCCTGCAGAGATCAGAGAACAACAGGTCCACCCCCATTTTCTCATTCAAAAGGTGTACCAGCCTGAGAGACAGGCTGGACCACACACACAGTAGGCCACCAGCATAAACACCAGAACAAGGCACTTTATGGGACCTGCCTTCAGTACAGGGACATTTCCCATGCAGGAAGTGTTCAGTCTATCCATTTACAAAAATATATAAGGAAATTGACATATGCATAGATCGTCCATGCAAAGCACCAAACAAACTGCAATAGTGAAAATGTTATCTTTATGATAATGTGTCCCTGTTTATTAAGATAGATAGGCATGACCACGAGTAAGATCAGCATCAGGATTGGTGAACACCGGAGTAATATTAGGTGTAAGAAAAGTACTACACGTATAACTACCCACTATTTGGATCATGAACATTCTGATAAAGACCTAGAGCGGGTAGTTTTAGGTAGGATAGATCTCAAACAGAACTGTACCATTATTCACAGTCTTCTCAGCAGGAAACACCACTAGATGTACCGGCTGAAAGCACATATACGAGGCTTAAACGATGAAATACCCTGGCTACAGGTTGCAATATAAATGCTCCTGTCCAAAATTTGGGAACAAGATTAAACGTTGACTAGGTCTAAATGATTATTACATTGTCCAGTAACAGAGGCCCCCCTCGTCCACAGGCATGCCCCTTGATACCACACATTTGGCAGTATTAGCACTCGCACAGTACCCCATGGCACGTTTTTCAGTGTAAACATGATAGACGGAATGCATAAGTAAAGGGGCAATTACAACCCTTCTTGCTCACACAATGCCCTTGTCGTTTTCTTGGCAGTATCATATAACCCATATTCACAACAAACCAGTCTTGATTCTCTGAATGTAATTAGCCTTTGAATGTAATTAGTCTCTGAATGTAATTACCCTCTGAATGTAATTAGTCTTTGCAGTAAGAACAGTCTGTCCTTGCAGACCGTTCTGCGATAAATTATTTTTGGGACACTCTCCAATACACAATCGGACCCGATTATTGGATGATAATTAACCGTTTAAACAGGGAAGCAGAATCATTTAACATAAACGGGAGCAACATCACCTCCGAAAACTGGATAAAACACATCACCACTTTGTATAAAACCACAACTTAAGGGCCCAACCAACAGCTCACCCTAAGCGAGCAAAACCTCGGGCATCAGAGATCTGAGACAACAGATGCACTGAGCCGGCATTATGTGACAACTCTGATAGCCACAAGAATAGCCAATTTGATCCAGAAAAGCAGACCTCACTGTTCCCCAGGCCCCAACGGCATTCCTGCTGCTATGTATAAGCAATACATTGAGTTCTGATCCCGGTCCTTGGAAAATGTGTTTAACCTTTGCATATACACTGAATCTTTTCCATCTTCCTGGGGCGGCTCGATCTTAGACCCTGTTTATAAAAATGGACCTATGGCACTTCCTGATAGTTATTGTCATTTTGCCCTTTTGGACATCGAGGCCAAATATTCGGTGTTGCTTTTGCTGGAGAATTTAGAGGAATGGGTTACTGAAAAAAAAAACTTGTTGCTGTTTAACCAAACTGTCTTCAGACCATTCTCTGGCACTGTCGACAGTCTTGTGGCCATAAGAATGCTTGCAGCAAAACAGATGAGGAAAAGGGAGCTGCTTTACTTCTGTTTTATAGACTACCGCAAGACATTTTATCATGTTAACCGCCAACTGATATGGACCAAGCTCAAAGCCTGGCAAATCCTAGAACCATTATTCTGTGGAATTTTGATGCTCTGCCACATGGGCCAGAATAGAATTGGGCGACAACACAGCAGTCTGATAAAATTAATATTGAACAGGGATTCAAGCAGGGGGTGTGTATTAGCTCCAGCTCTCTTCAACTTTTGTATGTCTGACCTGGTAACCGCATTCAATCTAGTAGCCCACCAAAATTGGTGAATCATCACATCGCAAAGCTGCTCTACGTGGACAATGTCATTCTTTTAAGTCAAACACCGATTGGGGTCCCTAGACTGCTTGATGCCCTACATAACCATTGTTGCTCGAACGGCTTGACAGTAAATTACGAAAAAAACGAATATTGTGTTTTTTGGCCCGAAGAAGAAAAAAGGCAGCTCATGGCATTTAAACAACCATCTTCAGACCACATCAAATAAATATAAATATCTTTGGTGCTGACTGGATAACAAAGGAGGTCATTTATAGCATCTTAATTCATTAAAACCCAAAGCTGCCTGATTTCAATTTGCCTTTCAAACCATCATAAAGAGCACAAAACAGCACACCTTTGAACCATTGCTGAAAATTGTCACTGCCAAATGTATACTTGGCATATGGGTCAGAAGCTTTTCCAGGGAAATGTAGCACCTTTCTGAACAACTCGCAGAGTGGAGTATTCAGGACATTGTTAAAAATCCCACATAACACCTCTCCAGCCCAGATAAGGATGGAATTTAAGATGAGCAAACAAATCTTCAATCTTCATACAGAAGGCTAGCTTCCTAAAGTACATGCACTTTGCACATGCCGTAAAAAAGGCTATTTGAAAAATCTTATTTGGCTTGATACTTCCTTTGACAACAGCCTAAGCCTTTCACATGCCTGGTTTATTGCTTTTTCTGACGCCCTGGAACTAAACGGTGCTGCAGCTTTGTGGAATCAAATCTACCACATCCACAATTCAAAACAGGTTTAAATAAAACAAAATATTCAAATGAAATCTTTTGCATCTGATTGCTGGACCTTTAGACAAAGAAACCATGCTGCTTTAAAGAGGGGTTCAGAAATACATCACAGAACCATTCTCGTCTTATTTAAAATCAGGTTTTGCTAGCTTCGGGTGTGCTGCTTCTCATCGCTAGATCTACTGCCCCCATGGGTATGTCAACCAGCCACCAAAATGTGCTGTTAATGCAGCCTGTACCAGGAATCATTAACACGCCTGCTCTGACATGTCCTGCCTTACTTGGTGAGCGCAGAAGTTTCCTTCGACATCCCTTGATCAAAGAAGGGATACGGACAATTCTAGCAACCGTCAAATTTCTGCTGAACAATGCTCAGCCCCATGTGACCATCAGTCTGATTACATTTCTGGATAGGGTGGATAAATCATTAAGGCAAAAAAACTGCCTCAAATGCTCCAGAGACATAGGCCCTGCCCCATAGCTTCAGAAATGAACAGTGCATGTCGATGCCAACTTTCACCAGATATGAAGTGGGTTTTTAACATTTTAAGCCTTCCTGGTTCTCTTTATCTTTCCCCGATTACTTTTAGAAAATTACTGCCGTGAGCAAAGTGTATTGTTATGCCATAAAATTATATTGATTTTCAGATTTTGCAGCTATATCTGTCAGCCTTAGAGGTGTAGAGATTAATTGTCAAGTCCAATTTTTTTAAATCTTATATGGCATTAACAAGATGCATTTTGAAATTAGTACATTTTATGTTGTTATCCTTGTTTACTTTATAGGAACTTTCAGAAACTCCATTAGTAAGATGCGGCTATTTGCTCTCAATTCACGTTTTAATTTGCTTAATTTTATGAACTATGATGTTGTTTTTACTTGCACATGGCACTTTAATGGACTTGACTGTCTAACTAAAGTATATTTTGATTTGATTTGTATGCTCACTATGCTTGCAGTGTACACACATCTGACACAGCAAGTTACTTTGAGGAGACCAGTCTCCCTTTATGTACGTTTCTTGTGCCTGTCTTTATTTACTGTAAGTCTGTGTCAATATGTCACAAAACATTTTTAATTTTTAATTTATAATTTATTTGTCTTTTTGTATGTATAGGTACAGGACCTCACAAACACTGATTGAAAGCGAATGCTTAACTCACCAGCTGAAACAGTATAGGGCATTGAATGTGCGACTGCAGGTTGTGTACGCTTGAAGTCAGAGACTTAATATAGAGAAGTACAGGAATCCAGTGCCTGACAAAAGCCCCAGACATAGATAGGCCCTGGATAGAGCTGAAACATGTTGACTTGCTGAATGCAGGCGCAGTAAGATAGCAAGACTCGAAGGATAGTTCCTTCAGGCAGGTGATCAGGTTTGTTATATTTGTTTCTTTGTCTGCATCATTTAACCCTTATCTTTGCAAGTACCCTCAATACAGCTGAGGGCCTGCATGCCAAAAGATGATTCTTTAGCAAGCGCGGGGTGACCAATGATGATGCATTGCACTAAGGAGGGGGCGGAAGTGGGGTGAGGTCATCCCATACATTTTTAAGAATATTCATAATGCTTCTGCTTTTGTTGACATTATGGCCATTCAGGTTGTAATAGGAATAAAGTTTAGTCCAGAAATGGGAAATATAGGGGCTCTAACATTTAGCCTCCCTAATGCCACATTTGTTTTGTGTGGTAGTAGAATTCCAAAGCTCCACAGTGCTTAATCTCTCCATATTGGTATTTGTACACTTGGTCTGCAAGCCTTGGTGCTTTTGCTGTTAAAATGGGTATTTTTCAGCGAGAATTTTCAGTTTTTTGCGACGTGTAATTTTAGGAGATTGGAAATCGAACAGCCCACGTCAATGTTATCTACCATGGTATAATTAGTTTCTAATTAATGCTTTAAGGCTTGCCTCTCGCACAATTGCAGTAATTAGCTGCTTCAGTACAGAGATTGCCTGCAATCCATGACTAATTAAATGCAAGCGGTCGAAAACTAGGTCTGAAGTAAAATTAACTTTACAAATTAACATGACTTTTGAAACACATTGTACTTCAAAACGTTTTTAGAGGAGCCTTGCTTCATATTTACTTCTATATGCAGGTGCTGTCAGCTTGTAGTTACTTTATCCTACGTCGTGCTCTAAAGCCATGCCCGTTTGCCTAAAGTTTGGGTTTTCCAGTACTGCTCAACAGTTGTTTAGAGAGAGAAAACAATAGCCACTTGTGTTGGTTTGCATTGTTCCCGTTATCACATGCTATAATTTTTTCCCAGTCTTAAAAATGCAGTTTTTTCGTAATGGTGTACTTTTGAGAATTTTGCATAATTATGCAAAATAGCAAAGGCGTTACAAAAAATTTGCCTAGGTCCATTTTAGTCCAGGCTTCCTCCACTGCTGGTGGCTAAACTTGATGAGATATGGCCCTTTACTTTGCATTGCCGTACTTAAG
This sequence comes from Pleurodeles waltl, assembly GCF_031143425.1. Taxonomy (NCBI): domain Eukaryota; kingdom Metazoa; phylum Chordata; class Amphibia; order Caudata; family Salamandridae; genus Pleurodeles; species Pleurodeles waltl. Next base: position 676,282,199 of record NC_090450.1, on the reverse strand, counting down.
TTCCACCAACTGTCTGCACTGTTTAGATAGTTAGCGTTTACATTTATTTGCTGATAGTGTAATGATCGTGGCAGAGACCTAAAATATGGGATACCTGCCTGCAACCCATAATCGCACTTTTTTCCCAGCACTTAAGACTCGCACAACAAATTTGAGCACATTCTTACAGAGGAAGGTGCTACGCCACACTAGTTTCTTCTTGGAAGCTCAGGAAGAGCTCATGATGTAAAGGTTCTTCTTCGTCGATCTTTGTTAGGCAAAGATTGACCTCTCTTTAATATAATCCTTTGTCCAAGATGAGTTGTCCTGTTTAGGACTTGTTTAAAGGAGTCTAGTGTCCTCTTCATGAAAGTGATCTGACAGAAATAAAACAGTATCAATAAAAGTAGATGACAAAAATGATCTGGCAAGTTTTTTCTGGCTTTTCATTCTTGCTTACAGACAGAAATTTCAGCATTTGCAGTATATGGAATTTTTGCATGCAGAATTTTGATAGTTGATATTTAGACAATATCTAAAGCGGCCTTCTGATAAACAAATTGGTCTTTTAGTCTATTAGCTTCTGTACCTCGTTTTTTTTTCAATGTACAAAAACTAAAAATGGACCTTGCCTACTTCTCAGTGTGTCTCCAAATTGACTCAAAGATTTAGTCAAACCTAGACACTATGGAAGAGATTATCTTTTTTCAGAAGCCAGCATGTTGAGCCGTTGCCTCTAAAAAGTCTGATTTTGAAACCTGAGCTTCTGTTTTCCCTACATAGGCCTTTTAAGATGTGAAACGCATTATGGGGCTGAAAGGTCCAAGAGAACCCCCATTGCAAAGTAGTTAATGAACAAAGCATGTCATGTGCGTTAATGATGCGTGATGGGAAAGAATTTAAACCGCGTATAATACAATTCGAGGTGTTATTAAAATAAAAACATTGAAGAAGATTAAGTGAGAGATCGCTTAATACAACAAAATTATGAAATTGTATACAGAAGAAGCCAATTTCGTTCAAATTCTCAAACATAACTATTCATGTTGGTACTGCAGACTGTGCAAGAGAAATATACATTCTTCTCTAGGTGCTTTTTAATCACACTAATAATTCTGTAAAGTATATTTTTATACTTTAACTGGGGGGTGAACTGCATAATGAAAATAGCAAATTACTGTTTAGTGCTATAAATGACAGTAATTTCGGTGATGAACCATTTGCTAGATATTCCTGTTCTAAACCTCTTCCAAATCTTCAGACACATGCACATACCATTCCAGGTGACTCCAAGTGATCCGCCCTGGAATGTATGGGTCTGGAAACATTTTATTGCTTTTACTAGGTCCACATCCACACCTTGCAAAACTGTGGATAACTGCTGCTGGACAGGGGTACAGCCTATTCCCATCTATCCCCTCAGGCACCTTGGTGGTGAGGAGCAGACAAGTCCACCTTCCATCCTTTCCCCCTACTCATTCTAAGAGATCCTGTAGCCTTCCCAGGGAGCCTGCAGCCTACTGGGACACCCTGTCTGTGACTGGTCGCTATGAGCTTTAAATTCCCATGAAATGGGGAAAATGCACATAAAAGAACTAAATAATTCCGGGTTTAGCAGGCTAGTCCCCATTCTGGGGTCTCCCATTTATCACACTCGGAGGTGAGGCTGCAATTGTTTTTTATATCTGATAGAGAGGAGACTTCTAGTTGCAGATTCCTTACCTTTGAATCCCACAGACATCAGATTGGATCCGGAGATTTTTGTGACTAATACCTCTGCTCACCGTTAGTACGTAGATTGGCTCTGCATCTGTTGATGGCGTCACCTGCACAAGGTAGGACATCGTGGTTCCTACTTAGGCAGCTCGCTGACGTCAGCCCTTTTCTTTCCACGCCAGCAAGCGCTAATCTGAACTGAGCTACCCCTCAGTCACATTTGACTGGCTTTTTAAAAACTTTTTGTCAAGGATTTCTTTTGAGTGTTCTACTACTGGTGCGTCGAGGATGTCATACAGAAAGACGGGTTTCAACCCCTGTGGATCTTGTCATCATAGCAATGTCCTTGTCAGATCGGCACCTTGTGTGTTTTTGGTCCCTCAAGTGTGACCCAAAGTCGTACACCGAGTGTCGGCTATGCATCCGAAGGCTTTGAGGGAGTGGTCCCTAAAGCTGATGGAGGACCGACTCGAATCCGCGCAAGTCATGATCTCGGTTGAGAGAAATGTCCCTCAACCAGTTGCGGAGTCCTCAATTGTCGTCATCCCACTCCAAGTACTCGGAGCGCTTGGGTAAGTCGAGGCACAAGAAGAAATCTAAGAAGTCAAAGCATTTTTCGACTTCTCCTCGTCCGTCTGCTGATGAGACAAGGGAGCATTGACGTTCTAGGCCATTCTCTGCAGAGCCTGCACCTGGGCCAACACTGTGCCTCCCCGAGCTTCTGGGAGCCAGAGCAACCACTGCCTAACTCAAAATTTTATGAGGCCATGCAGCTCATTTTTGGGCAGTCCAAAATTGCAGGAGCTCCATCCAGCTGTGCAGAGTCAGAAGGGCCCCTTTGGGTTCTGTGCCAGTGACTTCAGCCTCTACGCTGAGGGGCACCAATGGATCCAGTCCTGAGTCCGGACCGGCATTAGTCGTGCCACCCTGACCTTCCATGACACCGGTCCTGACACAGACGCTCCAGGCGCTGTCTGGCCTTTTTAATATCTGAAACGTTGTTCACTGCCGATTATGACACGGGCCTTGCCTCCCAGGTCAGCCCCTGAGCCCTTTTCTTGTGTTTTTAGGTTTTGGAGATAAATAGGAAGGGTCACTGGACCATTTAGAATACAAGGTCCACGAAGGACCTATGTACTGGTGTACAGACTTGGATAAAGCAGCGGACTGGATACTTCTCCAGATGCAGGCATGTTTCTCCCCCTACCGTGTCTACAGAGGAGGGAGCTTCTTACTCTTTGGTGGTGAGGAGGGCAGCTGAGATCCTGGACCTTGAGGTGCCCTCTGTGGCTGCCAGGACTAATCCACTGACATATGTGCTACAACTGGGAGCTTCCACCTCGGAACCCCTGCTCCTGTTTGAGGCCCTCATGGACATCCTAATGGGTACCTGGTCCAATCCCAGTACAGGGGTTCCTGTGAATAGAACATTCGCCTGCTGCCACTGCCTCGCTCTTCGGGACCCACGTTTTTTGACACAACACCTCACACCCTGAGAGTGGTTATCCAAGCATCTACCTCCTAGGGCATATTCCCTTCTAATTCCACAAGTAAGGAATCCAAAATGTTGGACTCAGTTAGGAAGATGTTTTCTTTCACCAGCCTTGTATTTTGGACCGTGAGCACCACATGCCTTTTGGGCCATTATTCTCGCACGCTGTGGGATATGGTTGCCTAAGTGCTGCCACAGATCCCATAGAAGGCCCGGGCTGTACTCTCTCAATCAATCAATCATGGTATTTATAAAGCGCGCTATGTACCCGTCAGGGTTTCGAGGCGCTGAGGGGGGGGGGGGGGGGGCGCTGCTGGATTAGCGGTCGAAGAGCCAGGTCTTGAGGAGCCTTCTGAATGTGAGGAGGTCCTGGGTCTGGCGAAGAGATGTGGGGAGAGAGTTCCAGGTCTTGGCGGCGAGGAAGGAGAAGGATCTGCCGCCGAATGTCTTGCGCTGGCTCTCTCAGGCTGTTGCCGAAGGGAGCGCTGCAGTGAAGTTCACAATCCATTGCGGACTGGGCATAACCGACCCACTGGACAGAGTGGTTTCATCAACAGTGGCCCTTAGGTGCCACTCCTGTCTGAGGACATCTGGCTTTTCAGGGGATGTACAAGCTTCCTTGATGGACTTGCCCTTTGATGACATCCGTCTCTTTTGAGCAAGGTAGACTTCACACGTGAGCACTTCAAGGATTCTTTGGCAATGGCCAGGTCCTTAAGCCTCATGGCGACCCCACATTCCTCCCTTCCCCCCTAACCTGCCTTTTGTTCCCTTTGTGGCTATAGAAGGGGCCTCCAACCGCGTCCATTTCTGGTCAACCACTGTGCCAAGCCTGCTGCCCAGCCTGTGCGTGGCAGAGGGTGCGGGGTACACTGACCTCGTGGATCACATGGCCAGCTATCAGCTGACACCCTTCTGCTGCAGCCTCTAAATCTTCCTGACTCTCCACCTCCAAGGGCCAGTTGGCGGCAGGATTCGCCATCACTTGCTCTGCTGACAACCCATTGTGTCAGACAGGTGTGTCTCTGCCGTGTCCTAGACTTTTAGTCCCTTAAACTCTTCCTCAAGAACGAGAAAATCAGGACGCTCGCTCTGGTTCAGGGTCTATCTGCCCTGGACCCAGGAGATTGGATGGTAGCTTTGGATGTGCAGGCCCCTTATTTCCATATCCCCTTTCTGCCTGCCCATGGACGTTACTTGTGGTTCATAATAGGCCATAAGTGCTTTCAGTTCACAGTGCTCAACTTTGGCTTACCAGCACCCCTCGGGTGTTCACCAAGGTGATGGCGGTGGTTGCAGCTCATCTGAGGAGTTCAGGGGTTTCAGTCTTCCCCCCCTATCTCGATGACTAGCTATTAAAGGTGGACTTTCCCTAGGCTGTTTCCCACCTCCAGACTACAGCGGAACCCCTGCATTTGCTGGGGTTCACTATAACAGTGCCAAAGTCACACCTGACTCCCTCTCAGACACTCCCTTTCATCTGAGCTGTTCTGGACACAGTGCAGTTTTGGACCTGTCCTCTCGAACCGTGAGTTCAGGATATGCAGGCTATGATACTGATGTTTCAGCCTCTATCCTGGATTTCGATGATAATTACTTTGAGGCTTCTGGGCATCATGGCCTCCTGCGTCCTGCTCGTGACACATGCTAGATGGCAAATGCAGGCTCTGCAGTTGGACCTGAAGTTCAACTGGGCGCAGCATCAATGGAATCTCTACAACAACGTTGAGATCTCGGAAGAGACTGTGAAAGATCTTCAGTGGTGATTAACGAGTCACAAATGAGTCAGGGGCAGATCCCTCTGCCTTCCCCAATCAGATCTGACAGTAGTGAGAGATGTCACTCCTGGGGTGGGGTGGCCATCTACGAGAGGTGGAGATCAGAGGCATCTGGTCTACTTCCCAATCCGGACTCCATAGCAACCTGTTTCAGCTCTGTGCGTTCCGGCTAGCACTGAAAGCATTTCTTCCCTCTATCAACGGAAAGATGGTGCAGGTGTTCAGGGACAACACCACAGCTATTTGGAAAGATGGTGCAGGTGTTCACAGACAACACCATCCCCATGTGGTACTGTAACAATCAGAGCAGAGTGGGGTCGTGGACCCTTTATCAATAGGCTCTTTGCGTCTGGAACATCAGGGCATACATCTGGTCAGATCTCTGAATGCCAGAGCAGGTGAACTCAGACGAAAATGCCTAGCGGATCACAATGGCATCTCCATCCAAAGCTGATGCATGGTCCCTTTCAGTGGTTGGGAGCACCTTGGTTGGATCTGTTTGTCTCCACAGAGAACACACAATATCAGCAGTTTTGCACATTGGAGTTTTTTTTTATCTCAAGTGAAACTCAGGCCTTATGCATGCTTTCTTTTCTGGCTATACCACTTCTGCCCAGAGTTCTCAAGAAGATTAGGAATGACCTGGCCTAGTTAATCTTTGTGGCTCCGGACTTAGCACAGAGGGTCTGGTGTCCCGAGCTGTTGTGCATGTCCGTTGAACCTCTGATCAGACTGCCCCTTTGGGAGGATCTTCTATCACAGCAGCAGGTAAGGGTTCTGCACATGAACCTGTCCACTCTCCGCCTTCTTGCGTGGGGATTGAGCAGAGACAGTTGACAACTTTTGCCTTTCCTATTTAAGCCTGTAACATAATCTTGGCAGCAAGGTGTCCCTCCACCAAAACTGTATACGCCTGTCATTGGATGAAATCTGTGTCATGGTGCACAGACAAGTCTGTTGACCCCCTATCTGCCCCTCTCTCTCTCTCTGAGGTCCTGTTGTTTATCCTTTCCCTGGCCCAGCAGGGCTCTGCTAAGGGGGCTCTTAAAGATTATTTGTCTGCTATTTCTGCTTTTTTGTGGTTGCCTAATCAACCTTCTTTATGTAGGTTCTTCAAAGGCTTTCACATCTTTTTCCTCCATTCCCATTCATTATGCCCCAGTGGAATATGAATTTGATATTTCTGATGTGTGTTCCTTTCGAGGCTCTCCACAAATGTCCTCTCAGGCTTCTCACTTGGAAAACAGCCTTCCTTGTGGCCATTACATCAGCCTGCTGTGTGAGTGACCTGCCAGCATTGTCATCTAAACCGTCCTACCTTTCCATCTTTCTTGACAATGTGGTGCTTCACAGTAGGGCCTCCTTTCTTCCAGAAGTGCGTATGCACTTTTTGTCTAGACCAATCCATCACTTTGCCTACATTTTACACCCCCCATATCCATCTCAGGAAGAGGAGCGTCTCCAACCCCTGGGCCCCATTGTACCTTGATCGTACAAAAGAGTTCCAGGTGGATGATCAACTCTTTGTCGGTTATGTAGGTGCAAAGAAAGGTCAGGCAGTGCAGAAGTGGACCATCTCCAGATGAGTTGTACTTTGTATTAAGATCTGCTACACACTGGCAACCCCCTGAGGATTTGCGTGCACATTCTACCTGAGCTAAAGCTGTAACCACTACAGAAGCACTTGGAGATCTTACTTGACATCTGTCAGGTGGCAACGTGGACATCTCTGCACACGTTTACCAAACACTACTGCTGGAACAATCAGGTCTGTAGGGACGGGCAGTTTGCCCGTTTGGTCCTGCAGGACTTTCTAGTATGAACTTGGTTTGCAGTCCCACCTGCAGGAATGGTATTGCTTTGGTATCTATTTAAAGTTAAGGACTCTACAACTAGAAGTCCAACTATCAGATGACCAAATTACTTACCTTCAGCAACTCCTTATCTAGTTGCAGGTTCCTTACTGACCCACCCATTCTCCCCACTCTGCAGACTGAGTTGTAGGGGGCCAGGATTCCCCTTCTAAGGCCTTAGTTTTGATACACCAGTAATCAGTTCCTTTATGGCACTGCTCTTGCTGCGTGAAAAGTCGTGAAAAGAAACTAAAGTCAGTGCGCTGGGATGGTGCCTGTATAGGAACCACAATGTCGTATCCAGTGGTGGTGACGCTGACAACGGACCTGGAGCCGATCAACGCCATCTAACAGCACTCAGGGTTACTGCTCATAAAAAATCTCCAGATCCAGTCTGATGCCTGGGGGAAATTCAAAGGTATAGAATCTGCAACTAAATATTGTCTCTACCAGATAAGGCTTTACCGAAGGTAAGTAACTTGTTCTTCTGCCCAGTATGTCCACATAGATCTAACATCCATATGTAATGGAGTCCTCTAGGCACAAGAAGTACAACGTTCTGTTTACCTACTACCTAGCAAGTCATTCCTTTGCCAAGTTCCTCTACTTTCCACTCCTCTACCTCATAGAATTCTCACGATTCTGTTGACCTTGTTAGCTATGGATTCCAACTGTTACATAGCATAAATAATGGAACCGGTCTCTTCATGCAGGTAAACAGGATGCACAGAGAATGTTTCAAAATGTTGACGCTTTAAAATGGCTGAACATGTTCTGCAATGCATATTTTGGTGCAAGCACATGGACACATTTACCAAAAATCACTTTCCTTTCACGGCAGTCTCTGTTGATGCACAGGAAGCCAATCAGATATTGTTTTTAGATTAGTTGTGTCCAGTAAGCCTCCGCTGCCCGATTTATACATACATTTTAAAGTTGTGTCAGAATTCGTCAGACAGCACCCCAAAGTTATTATTGAACCAAAAAATCCATTTCCTCTGGAACGGTGGTTATATATATATATATATATATGTTCGATGGCATGTGTAGCTGCAGATACACATGCTGTGCACAGTCCGCCGTCTGGTGTTGGGCTCGGAGTGTTACAAGTTGTTTTTCCTTCGAAGAAGTCTTTTCGAGTCACGAGACCGAGGGACTCCTCCCATTTCCATTCCATTGCGCATTGGCGTCGACTCCATCTTAGATTGTTTTTTTTCCGCCATCGGGTTCGGACGTGTTCCTTTTCGCTCCTTGTTTCGGGTCGGAAAGTTAGTTAGAATCTCGGAAAAAACTTCGGTATTGTTGCGTTCGGTATCGGGTTAGTTAGAACAAATCGACACAGAATTTTGAAGAGCTCCGGTGGCCCTTCGGTGTAATTTCGATCCCCCGTCGGGGCCTGGTCGGCCCGACCGCGTGCAAATTCAAGACTGATGGAATGGACCCCGTTCTGCTTCTGTCCAAAATGCCATAACAAATATCCGTATACGGATCAGCATTTGGTCTGTAACTTGTGCTTGTCCCCCGAGCACAAGGAGGATACGTGTGAGGCCTGTCGAGCGTTTCGGTCCAGGAAGACGCTGAGAGACCGAAGAGCCAGGAGACTACAAATGGCGTCCATGCCCACAGGTCCACATCGGTTCGAGGAGGAAGAAGAAGAAACTTTCTCCATCCACGAGTCGGATTCCGAAGAACTCGACGCCGAAGAAACGTCAACCGTGAGTAAGACGTCGAAAATTAGGACTCACGAAAAGTCCACAAAAGCCCAGGGGACGCCACCGCCAACAGGCCATGGCTTAACCCAAAAACAAGGTGACCGAGCCAAGGCACCGAAAATGGGCATGCTGGTGTCGAAGTCATCCGACTCCGGTCGTGATACCGCCACACAGCAACCTCGGAGCCGAGACAGCGGCTCCGAGAAACCTCGGCACAGGGAGACCGGCACCGAAAAGATTCGGCACCGAGACACCGCGCTGAAACCAAAGAAAATTTCTTCGGAGCCGAAAAAGACTTCCGAAAAGGTTTCGGTCCCGAAACATCCAGCCTCGGAGCCGAAAACGAGTTCCTATACAGAGGAACAAGGGCTAACCACCCAATTACATAGATTTGGAGAGGAGCTTCAAACTGTGGAGCCTGACTACACACAGAGAAGGCTTCATATTCATGAAGACACAGGGAAGAAAAACACTCTTCCCCCAATCAAGATTAAAAGGAAACTTACATTTCAGCAAGGGGACAAGCAACCACAGGCAAAGGTGGCAAAGAAAACAACCCCACCACCTTCTCCTTCAACACATGCATCACCAGTAACAACTCCACCACTAATGCACTCACCAGCTCATACCGCAATGAGTCAGGATGACCCCGATGCATGGGACCTCTACGATGCTCCAGTATCTGACAATAGCCCAGACTCTTATCCTTCAAAACCGTCGCCACCTGAGGACAGTACATCCTATACACAGGTGGTCGCAAGGGCAGCCGAATTTCACAATGTCTCATTACATTCGGAACCAATTGAGGATGACTTTCTCTTTAACACCCTATCCTCCACCCATAGCCAGTACCAAAGTCTTCCCATGCTCCCAGGAATGCTAAGACATTCGAAACAAATATTTCAGGATCCAGTTAAAAGCAGAGCCATAATTCCAAGGGTGGAGAAAAAATATAAGCCACCACCCACAGATCCTATATATATTACAACACAACTGACACCAGACTCAGTAGTTGTGGGGGCAGCTCGTAAAAGAGCCAACTCTCATACCTCAGGCGACGCACCACCTCCGGACAAGGAGAGCCGCAAGTTTGATGCTGCGGGTAAAAGGGTTGCAGCACAAGCAGCAAATCAGTGGCGTATTGCCAATTCACAAGCACTTTTGGCAAGATACGACAGGGCTCATTGGGATGAAATGCAACATTTCATCGAACATTTACCCAAGGAGTTCCAAAAAAGAGTGCAACAAGTGGTGGAAGAGGGACAAAGTATCTCAAATAATCAGATACGGTCTTCCATGGATGCTGCAGACACAGCTGCAAGGACAATAAACACTGCAGTCACAATAAGAAGGCACGCATGGCTGCGCACTTCTGGGTTCAAACCGGAAATCCAGCAGGCTGTGCTCAATATGCCGTTTAATGAACAGCAATTGTTTGGGCCGGAGGTAGACACTACCATTGAGAAACTTAAAAAGGACACCGATACAGCCAAAGCCATGGGCGCACTCTACTCCCCGCAGAGCAGAGGCACATTTCGAAAAACACCTTTTAGGGGAGGGTTTCGAGGTCAACCCACAGAAGCCACAACCTCACAGACAAGACCTACCTACCAGGGTCAATATCAGAGGGGAGGTTTTCGCGGGCAATTTAGAGGGGGACAATTCCCAAAAAATCGGGGAAAGTTCCAAGGCCCCAAAACACCTCAAAATAAGCAGTGACTCACAAGTCACACACCCCCAACACATAACACCTGTGGGGGGAAGACTAAGCCAGTTTTACAAACTTTGGGACGAAATAACAACAGACACTTGGGTCCTAGCAATTATCCAGCATGGTTATTGCATAGAATTTCAACAATTCCCTCCAAACGTCCCACCGAAAACACACAATATGTCAAAACAACATATAGATCTTCTAGGACTAGAAGTTCAAGCATTGCTACAAAAGGACGCAATAGAATTAGTACCAATTCAACAAAAGAACACAGGAGTTTACTCACTGTACTTTCTAATACCCAAAAAGGACAAAACTCTGAGGCCAATACTAGATCTCAGAACACTAAATACCTACATAAAATCAGACCACTTTCACATGGTCACGCTACCAGACGTAATCCCACTGCTCAAACAGCAAGACTACATGACAACATTAGATCCAAAAGATGCGTATTTCCATATACCAATACATCCTTCACACAGGAAATACCTAAGGTTCGTATTCCAAGGAATACATTACCAATTCAAAGTGTTACCATTCGGAATAACAACTGCGCCAAGAGTTTTTACAAAATGCTTTGCAGTAGTAGCTGCACATATCAGAAGGCAGCAAATACATGTGTTCCCGTACTTAGACGACTGGTTAATCAAAACCAACACGCTAAAACAGTGCTCACAGCACACAAAATATGTCATACAAACACTTCACAAACTAGGGTTCTCCATCAACTACGCAAAGTCACACCTTTTGCCGTGTCAAACGCAGCAATACTTAGGAGCAACAATCAACACAGTAAAAGGGATGCCACTCCAAGTCCACAACGGGTTCAAACATTTCACAAGGTAATACAGGCCATGTATCCAACACAAAAGATACAAGTCAGAATGGTAATGAAACTACTAGGCATGATGTCTTCATGCATAGCCATTGTCCCAAACGCAAGATTACACATGCGGCCCTTACAACAGTGCCTAGCATCACAATGGTCACAAGCACAGGGTCAACTTCTAGATCTGGTGTTGATAGACCGCCAAACATACATCTCGCTTCTATGGTGGAACAGTACAAATTTAAACCAAGGGCGGCCTTTCCAAGACCCAGTGCCACAATACGTCATAACAACAGATGCTTCCATGACAGGGTGGGGAGCACACCTCAATCAACACAGCATCCAAGGACAATGGGACATACATCGGAGACAGTTTCACATAAATCACTTGGAAATGTTAGCAGTATTTCTAGCGCTGAAAGCATTTCAACCCATAATAACCCAAAAATACATTCTTGTCAAACAAGGAGGGACACACTCGACACAGTTGTGCCTCCTAACACAAAAAATATGGCATTGGGTGATTCACAACCACATTCGCCTAATAGCACAATTTATTCCAGGGATTCAGAACCAGTTGGCAGACAATCTCTCTCGAGATCACCAACAAACCCACGAATGGGAAATTCAGCCCCAAATACTAAACAATTACTTTCAAATTTGGGGGACACCTCAAATAGATCTGTTTGCAACAAAGGAAAACTCAAAATGCCAAAACTTCACATCCAGGTACCCACAAGATCAATCCCAAGGCAATGCTCTATGGATGAACTGGTCGGGGATCTTTGCATACGCTTTTCCCCCTCTCCCTCTCCTTCCATATGTAGTAAACAGGTTGAGTCAAAACAAACTCAAACTCATACTAATAGCACCAACATGGGCAAGACAACCTTGGTACACGACACTACTAGACATGTCAGTAGTACCTCATGTCAAACTACCCAACAAACCAGATCTGTTAACACAACACAAACAACAGATCAGACATCCAAATCCAGCATCTTTGAATCTAGCAATTTGGCTCCTGAAATCCTAGAATTTGGACACTTGCATCTCACACAAGAATGTATGGAGGTCATAAAACAAGCTAGGAAACCTACCACTAGACATTGCTACGCAAACAAGTGGAAAAGATTTGTGTATTACTGCCAGAATAATCAAATTCAGCCATTACACGCATCTCCAAAAGATATAGTAGGATATTTACTACATTTGCAAAAATCAAATTTAGCTTTCTCTTCCATAAAGGTACATCTCACCGCAATATCAGCTTACCTACAAATTACTCATTCAACTTCATTATTTAGAATACCAGTCATTAAAGCGTTTATGGAAGGCTTAAAGAGAATCATACCACCAATAACACCACCTGTTCCTTCATGGAACCTCAACATTGTCTTAACAAGACTCATGGGTCCACCTTTCGAGCCTATGCATTCTTGCGAAATGCAATACTTAACGTGGAAAGTTGCATTTTTGATTGCCATCACATCTCTAAGAAGAGTGAGCGAGATTCAAGCATTTACCATACAAGAACCATTTATTCAGATACATAAGAATAAGGTAGTTCTAAGAACAAATCCAACATTTTTACCAAAGGTTATCTCACTGTTTCACTTAAATCAAACAGTCGAATTACCAGTGTTCTTCCCACAGCCAGATTCTGTAGCTGAAAGAGCACTACATACACTAGACATCAAAAGAGCACTAATGTACTACATTGACAGAACAAAACTAATTAGAAAAACAAAACAACTATTTATTGCCTTTCAAAAACCTCATACAGGAAATCCAATTTCAAAACAAGGCATTGCTAGGTGGATAGTTAAGTGTATTCAAACCTGCTATCTTAAAGCAAAGAGAGAGCTGCCTATTACACCAAAGGCACACTCAACCAGAAAGAAAGGGGCTACCATGGCCTTTCTAGGAAATATTCCAATGAACGAAATATGTAAGGCAGCAACATGGTCTATGCCTCATACATTTACCAGGCACTACTGTGTAGATGTGTTAACCACACAACAAGCTACAGTAGGTCAGGCTGTACTAAGAACATTATTTCAAACTACTTCAACTCCTACAGGCTGAACCACTGCTTTTGGGGAGATAACTGCTTACTAGTCTATGCACAGCATGTGTATCTGCAGCTACACATGCCATCGAACGGAAAATGTCACTTACCCAGTGTACATCTGTTCGTGGCATGAGTCGCTGCAGATTCACATGCGCCCACTCGCCTCCCCGGGAGCCTGTAGCCGTTTAGAAGTAGATCTTAAACATTTGTACATTTGTAAATATATTATTTTAAACATTATTATGTACATACGTATTCATTCCATTGCATGGGCACTATTACTAACATACACAACTCCTACCTCACCCTCTGCGGGGAAAACAATCTAAGATGGAGTCGACGCCCATGCGCAATGGAATCGAAAGGGGAGGAGTCCCTCGGTCTCGTGACTCGAAAAGACTTCTTCGAAGAAAAACAACTTGTAACACTCCGAGCCCAACACCAGACGGCGGACTGTGCACAGCATGTGAATCTGCAGCGACTCATGCCACGAACAGATGTACACTGGGTAAGTGACATTTTCCATATATATATATATATATTGTATACACATCTACATCCTCTACTGGCAGTTGCCAGTAGGTAGTTGTAGTTAGGACCTATTTTCCATAGGTAAAGCTTTTTGTTTTGTCTAGACTTTGGCACCGTTTGACGAATCTTCACAAACTTTTCAGAAGTAGTATGGCAGTCAGTTCAGCTGCTGTCTTGAAAATTTCCAGGTGATCAGTAAAGCTGGGGTCGAGAAAAAGTTGGGGGGTCCCAAAACGCATCTTCCTCATGCATTTTCCTATAGGGTTTTTAAACACGACTACAGCCCGAACTGCTGAAAGAAATTACACAAAATTTGGCAGGAAGCTAGATCTTGGTGCGCAGATTGTGCATTTTGTTATTTGGTGTAAATCTGTTCAATAGTTTGAGTTATTAAAGGAAAAATAAATGTAGATATGCGGGCAGAGCCCAAGCACGAATTGCATGTTTTAGTTACAAGGCAAATCATTTGTTGATGATACCATACTAATATTAGGAAATGTGGTGTGATCTAAGGCGCTTTTACCCTGTGAAAAAAAGCCTTTTATTGGGATTTCCTGAATCATTTTGAGAGAACTGTTTTCTTATGATTTTCCCATAGAGGTTTTGGAAGGTGCTCCAGAAGCTAAAATGACAGCATATTTTCTTTAAATTCACACCATCTTTCTCAGCCATATGAGAATGAAGTCTGACATTTTCAGTAAAAACTTGTACTTCCAAAAGGAGCAGCCTGTCAGTTGATTCCCTTGTGTTCTACTGCAGCCTTCCGGAGTGTTCTAAAGAACAATAATAGCGTTAACAGTCTTACTTATGACAAAAGAGTGGCACACTTGAAGCCATCTTTATTGATTCAAATTGTAAAACTTAAAACATTTAATTTAGAAAGGAACAAAATAAGGGGGATCATTTTGTCGTAGAGATAATGGTTATTGCTGTAGAAAAAATAATAAGGACATGCTTTAAGTAAGTTCTCAAATAACTTCCTCTTCTATTTCATTAAACCATTCTGACATGCAGACTAAAACATGCGCTTTCAACACCAGCAGCAGACTGACAGCTAACTCCCTGACGATTAGCAGTTTTACTAGAGTGTTCTAAAGAGCAGCTTAAGTGCTAACATTCTGAATTGATGCCAGAAGTGTGGCACATCTCTAAACCCCATCTTGAATCGAAGAGGAAAACTGAACCATTTGTTTACTGAAGTTACTGCAGTAAATGGGGAAATTAGTCCTCTTTATAGCAAATAAGCCTCCAAAGATGCCCACCAGAGAAAAAAAGAGAACAAATGTAGCACAAATATCACCCAAACGTAGCAAAATGACAAAAGTGTCAAAAAATAGCGCAGACTTGACGTGAATGTATTGGAGTGCTTTACATTAGCATCATTTACGTTACACAAGGACACATTCATTTTGGGCTGAGGCATGACGAGATTAAGTGATTTGTCTGAATCACATGATGTCGAGCTGATGTTTAAAATCAAACCTGGTTCACAAGTTGCCCATTCTACAGCCCTGCCATACACTACATCCTTCCCCCAAACTGTAACATATAATCAAGTGAGCAACTGGATAAAAAAAAAAAAAAACATAAAAATAGCAAATAATTTAAAAGTGCTTCACTAGAGCGCTAACCATACTTTCTATGATATTAAGACCCTCTCATTTTTATAATTTCTATAGGAAATGCTTAAGGTATTACAGTTTTCTCACCTTGGATTTATTGAAAAGTTTTAAAGGCACAGGTTTAATTGTAACTTCGCCAGACAGATAGGTCCAAAAGCAATATAAATAGCCATTAGTCAATACAGTTTCATAAAAATTAGAATCAGACACATATCTACAAATTACATCCTTAACGCGATGTCAGCCATATATAGTATATCATTTTGTTTAGTAGCAAATACCCTGCATACAGTTTCTTGTACTTATCTCATTAATCAGGAGTGCCTCATGTAAATCAAAGAACAGACACACAAAAACATATTTAATTTTCAAAACATGAAGGATGGTCGTCGAGTGGAGCAGCAGCAGGCCGAGCTGAGGAGCGGCCCGTCATGGGGAATACAAGGAGAATGTCATAGTTACACCATAGTGCAGGGGTGGGCAAGTTGCATTTTTATGTGCTCATATGCGGGTGGGGCATGAAAAGAGCGGTGAGCCTTGTGAAAGAAAGAGGACAAGTGGACCCCAAATAACATCAAAGCCTTTCCTGGCCTCCTCTATAATATCTGTCATGTGCTCAATTGTAAGAGCTTGCCAGAGGCGGGTATGCGATTGGGATATAGAAGGTGCCTTTGGTTTCTTCCAGGCCTCTGCTAATGCCATTTTGGCTGCCCCCAAACACAACCACATGATAGATCGGTCACTGATTGTTTGGTGTTTAAGGGTTGGAGAGCGGAGGCCAAGAATCACCAGTTTCGGTGTATGTGCACTGGGTATCCCAAGATTCCCTTGATTTGAGCTTGGATTTCTATCCGATACGGCCGGAATGTTTGGTAATCCCACCATATGTGTTGGAAATCCCCTAAGAGGCAGAGGTATTCAGGAAGATTTTTCAAAGTTTTGCAGGGTATAGGTACCAATCATAAAGCTCTTTGTAGTATGCCTCCCGTAGGCCTACTGATCAGTTACATTTCTTGTATCTGTCCATAATATTTGCAATTGCCCATCGGTGATTGGTTCCCCTAGAATGCATTCCCAAAATGTAACATAGTGGGGTGTTGGGGGTGCATGTGGTGGATTGCAATAGTAAATAGAGAAAGGAAATGGATCCTCGAGTGGCTCCTGCTCTCTTCACAAATTACTATATTGGGAGTAGCTCCCTTGTGGCAGCCTCTTTTATTGGTGGGGTAAGAACCCAATTTTTCAGTTGGTTATAGTGGTAAATCTCGGTGAGAGGCAGATGAAAGTTATGGCAACCGTTCTCACAAGTCAGGATAACCTCACCATGAAACATCAGAGATAGTCAGGCATCCATCCTCCCACCATTAATCGAAGGGGCCTTGGTATAGTGCTCGTTGAAAGGACTCATTGTAGTGGATAGGTTTATAGGGAGATGGGAATGTTGTTAAACCATTCATGCAAATTACTTTGTCCCATACTTTCTGCGTGGTAGCCATTGGTGTACTTAAATATGCATTTGTTGGGGCTTTTTTTGGGCGATTGGCTTTGGGTTTCCAGAAAACATCTCAGATTGACCTCCTCACCTCTGCCCTATCCATATGTAGCCCTTGTTTCTCAGAGGCTTTAAGAGACCATTCTGTTATGACTCTTAGTTGAGATGCTCTATATAGTTTGCAAAGTCTGGCAGAGCCAATCCCCCAGCCCCTTGGGGTGTGTCAGTAGCTGGTGTGACAGGAGAGCTCTGCGGCCTTGCCATATGAATTTTGTCACCATGGTACTTACCGCTGGTAAAAGCCCCTCTCCAATACAATACGGAGTCCTAGCAAAAAGTGTATGATGCACTGTAGTACAATCATTTTGACTGTGTGTATGCGTCCTATGCAGGTCAAGTATAGTGGGGCCTAGCGCTTAAAATCTGCTTTTAATTGTTGTTATAAGGGGGGGATAGTTTGCCTTATATAAATCTGCAATTTTGGGG
Source organism: Pleurodeles waltl (assembly GCF_031143425.1). Classification (NCBI taxonomy): domain Eukaryota; kingdom Metazoa; phylum Chordata; class Amphibia; order Caudata; family Salamandridae; genus Pleurodeles; species Pleurodeles waltl. The sequence goes on along the minus strand of NC_090450.1, from coordinate 676,264,918 downwards.
GTAATCTTTATACCGATATATGTGATTTTCCTTTTCCCGCTTTGGAACTGAAATAAAGTCGCTATGCCCTCCATTTCCATTCGAGGGACAGTTAGTTTGAGTAAAAAGGATTTACTAAGGTTAACCGTGAACCCTGCTACTGATTCAAAGAGTTGAAAGTCAGTTGGAAGGGTTTGGAGAGATGTTGTAGGATTAGTGAGGGATAGAGAATATTATCAGTAAATAAAGAAATCTTATGCTCAACTGAGCTAAAGGGGAGACCGCAAATAGAGGAATGTCCCCGTATCCTTGCTGCAAAAGGCTCAATACTCAAGGCGAACAATAAAGGGGATAAGGGGCATCCCTGGCTGGTACCGCGGGAAAGTTTAAGAAGTTCCAAAACCATCCCATTTACTAGTACTCAGGATCCAGGGGAAATGTAATTAGCTTGGATCATATTAATAAAATGTTCATTGATCCAAACTTACGTAATGTCTGGAAAAGAAAAATGCAGCCCACTCGGTCAAAGGCCTTTTCTGGTTCCAGTGGCAAAAGAATCATTGGTATATGCTCAATTAAGTGTATTATCTGTCTCAGATTATCATGGGTCTGCTGCCTTTCATAAATCTGGACTGATGTATTAATTCCAGCAAGTCTATTGGTCAATATTTTCGTATGTAGTTTAGCATCTTCATTCAGAAGGGCAATTGGCCCATTGGATGCACAGAGTTGTGGGTCTTCCTGGCTTTCGGGAGAATTGAGATTAGAGCTTCCCCCATAGTCAGAGCCACTGTCTGGAACCTGCAATATGAGGGACAAGCTCTACACTAAATGTCTTGTTGAAGTGTTATTGAATCCGCCTGGACCCAGGGATTTTCTAAGTTTAAGGGTATTTATTGCGTTTTGTACCTCCTCCCTGATTATAGAGCCATTTAAGGTGTCGTTGTAAGCTGAAGGGACCTGCGGTAAGGATATGGTCTCTAGATAGGCCACTTGGGCATCAAACATTCATGCGATCAGCAGTATACAATGTTTTATAAAATTGTTTAAATGCCTCTACCCTTTTCTCTTCAGTGTTGTGAACTGCCCCTGATTTTCTCTAATTTGGCTGATAAACCCTTTCTCCTGTTTAACCCTTCATTGTCTTGCCAAATGTGTACCTATTTTATTACTTTGTTCATATGTGGTTTTCTTTAGGCAGAGAAGTGTTAATTCTGCTCTGTTGAAGTATATGGCTCTAAGTTTACGTCTCAGTGCTGTTACCTTTCTCTGGAGATGAGGAGAGGGCGTGGATTTAAGTTCTTTTTCTGCTTGGGTCAGTTCCACTTCCAAAGCTAGGCGTTTTTTCGTCCTTTGTTGGAGCAAAGTAGACATCAACAATATACATTCTGCCCGAATCACTGCTTTGAATGCATCCCAATTTGTAGAATGGGATGTATCCTGATTGTTATTCAATTGAAAATATTCCTGAATCACTTTGCGGATCTCGAAAGAGACGGTCTCGTGTGAGTATACTGGGAAATACCACTGGCACGCCCTTTGTGTCGAAGGGCAACAGTCCAGCACTATTTCCACCGGGAATGATCCGAGATAGCCATGGGATGAATATCAGCCTGCATTATAGAGCGTCGGAGCTGTTGGTTAATGAAGATATGGTCGATTGAGTAGGTTTTGTGCGTGTGAGAGAATAAGGCGTAATCCCACATTGTGGGGTGAAATTACCTCCAGGCATCCAACAGGCCCAACTGACGGAGGCTCGATTTAGTTTTTTTTTTGTGAATGTGCCAGCATATGTCCAGTGTTGGTGAGTACTATCTCCGGTGATATCCCAGATCATATTAAGGCCTCCCATCATAATGATGTCCCCTTGTGCAAATCCTCCCAGTAAGGAGAGGAGCGAGAGAAGAAATTCTGATTGGCCTGTGTTTGGTGCATAGAGCGTTACAATAGTGCATACTCGGCCTTCCAACCTCCCCTTGACCATCATTATCCGCCCATCAGATTTGCTGCCCCTAGCCTGAAATTCTAAGAAATTGTGGAAAAGAATCACTACCCCCATTATGTTTAGTAGTGGCTGATGATGTATAGATTAAGGGATACATCTTATGTCGCAGCCTGTGGTCTTTGCTACGCTTCAGGTGAGTTTCTTGAAGGGCTGCAATATCTAGGCACCTATCGAGAATATACTTCCTTACCTGGTGTTGCTTTGCGGGGGAGTTCAAGCCCTTTGCGTTCCAAGTTAGAGGATTAAGGATCGTTCAGGAATGTAAGACTAAAGGATACAAAACATGTCCCTGTCTGGACATCTGCTGACCACCCAGCTCCCATCCCAGTGTCTCCCCTTTCACACTTCCCACTACCCCATCTCTCCATCACCCCCCCTCACCCAGCCTCCCCGCCTGTCATCCCCCGCAGTCACCCCAGTCACTTGCTGATGTTTTGGCTGCTTGGGGCGATGGTGATCCTTCAGTACTGTCTCTTGTCTCCTGGAGCGATGTTTGGAAAGTCCCAGCAGTGAAGTTGCCTCTTCAAAAGATGTACAATGGTGTTGCTTGTTATGAAGGTCGAAGGCTATGCCAAAGGGATAGGTCCAACGGTATTTGACTCTGTCCTTATGAAGTTCCATCGTTACTGGTTTAAATTGCATATACCGTGCTAAAGTAGCAACCGCAATATAATTGTAAAGGGAACATGTTGCGCCTTGAAAGCTTATTGAGTTTAAAGGAGTGCAATTTCACAAGCATATCCCTTAGTCTCTTAGGGCCATATGTATGAACACTTTTTCCCATAGACACAGAATGGGTAAAAACCTTTGCTACATCTGGCCCTTAGTCTCTTACTGTTCCTTGGGGGCTGAGGTCCCATCCAGTGCACTCTCTCCAACTGCACCTCCTGTTGTCCCTCACCCAGTACATCAGAAAACAGACCAACAATAAATGCCTCTAGATCTGACCCCTCCACTCCTTCCTCCAGGCGCTTTAGTCGAATGTTCTCTTGCCAAGATCTATTTTCAGAATCTTTGCATTGAGTAAGGCCATCTGTAGTTGCGAATGGAGGTGGTCCGAGGCCTCCTCCAGAGGCTGTAGTCGATGCTCAGTGTCCTGGCATTTCGTTTCCAAATCCATTGCGTGCTGGCCGACTGAGTCAATATTCGGATGAAGGTCAAACTGAGTATTAATCTCAGTTTTAAATGAGTCAAAGGAGGCCTCTATATCGTTTTTGCCACAATTCAGATTTAGAATCGCGTAGTGAGGAAAGACGCTCCTCTTTGATAAGAGCCATACTTGCGCCTGTATGGGAGTTGCAGTCATTGTAGGGAAGTAATTAGACAATTGATTACCGTGATTCTTCTTTGGTGGTATGTAGGATGCTATATCTCTGATATGGGAGAGCCCATGCAAAAAGATACAGCTATCACTGTGACTGTCTTCCATGAGTTGTTGTTTTGTCTAGCAGGAGCTTAACGGCACCTACCTTCCATCTTGGGTGATGATTTCCCCCCCGCATGGGGACCCCTTCTGGGTATTTTCAATCATCCCCAGCGCCTCCTAGGTCTAATTAGCAGTAAGATGAGTCCAGGGGTCCCTGTTTCTAGAATGCTCTTTGTCGATTCATGGTGGCCGCCATATCTAAGTCAGGCATATCGGGCAGATCATGGTTGACTACTTGGAGCTCCGCTGTGGCTCATCTGTGGCCCATCTGTGGCCAACATTGTCCTCATTGTCTGCCCTCCGTGCCTGTCCCTTCTCGGCCCTCCAACAAGCCACTTCTCTGCACTGCGCCTCCTAGGCCTCCGCTCGTAGCCCGCCACCTCACCTCATACACCCGAGCAAGTTGCTGGCAGGACAGAACCTCTCTTCACAGGTTAGTAACTCTGGTACTGTGACTCCACTTTGCTCTTGCTTCCTGCTGCCACCTTCACACTTTTTCTATCTTTCAGTGCACTTGGGTGGAACTACAGCTGGCTCAATGCACGTATCGCTTCCCGGCCTCTTTTGCCGCCATGTCGAGGGAGGCGACAAAAGCAGTGCCGCAGAGTTCGGGGTGATTTCACCAACGCAGAGACTTGTTCACTGATTGTACTGTTTTACTCCTTTCCCCTCATCTTTCATCCAGTGCGAAAACCGGCTGATTGCCTCGGATTTGCCACTGTCTGTAGGGTAAGCGGCAGAGCCACTGTGAATCAAGTCCACACGGCATTGATGGCTGGCCACGCCCCCGGTATTACAGTTTTGAATACATCACTATGACATAAGGCGTGCCACTCTTAGGAGTACTGGTTGGAGGCAAATGTCAGAGGCATGGACTCAGATAATTGCGGGTTGGGAGGAGTATGCAGAGGGGACAAGTTGACCATGCTGGGCAGGTAGGAGGGGCAGTGGCAGCTCAACGGACCATGGAGGGCATGGCAAACGGGCAGTAGCAACAACCCAACCATGCAGGACAGGCAAAAGAGGCTGTGACAATATAACAGACCACCAAGGGCAGAAGGAAGAGTTAGTGGCAGTACAACCATACATGCCAACAGACCCAATTCAGGCAGGAGACTCCCAAAGTCTTTAAGCCCAAACAGCTTTATTTTATCTGTCTCCTGCCTACAAGCTCCTCTTTTTCAATGTATGTCAATGGGGAAATCAATTTCTCAAGTTTTTTTTTTTTTAGACAAAATATCTCTCTTACTGAGTTGAAAATATTGACAAGTGTGGTACATTAAATCACGAAGAATAGGAGTAATGGGGTAGGGGCATGGACTTGGATAATGGGGCAGGATGGAGATGGGCAGGTGCACCGAACTGACCTTACAGGTAGGCGTCGCAGCACAGCACACCACACAGGGCAAGCGAGATGGCAGTGCAGCACAACATACCTTGGAAAGCAATAGGGAGCCATGCACATGGACAACAGAGAGGAAAGAGGCAAGGGCAGCAAGCTTACTATACTGGACAGACAGACAGGAAGGACAGTTGCAGTATAGCAGACCATGAAGGGCAGGAGGGACGGGGCACAATAAAGGACCACAAGGTAGGAGGGAGGATAGAGGGGCCTGCACCTGGAAAACAGAGGGAGGAAGGCAGAACCAGATCAGCAAGCTGGCCATGTAGGGCAGGCAGGATGGGCACTGGAAGCACAACATACCATGGAGGAGTGAAACTATAATGTCATACACGCAGAGAATGGCAGGGAAGATGGGAGGAGATCAGGGGCAGCAAGCCGACCACCCTCGGTAGGTGGAAGGGGCTGTGGCAGCACAGAAGACCAGGCATGGCAAGCAGGAGAGTTAGTGACAGCTCAAAGGCCATGGTGGGCTAGAGGGAAGGGGCAGGGACATACTCAAAGGATCACAGAGGGTAGAAGGAAGGGGTAAGGGCTGGACACGGACATGAGAGGACGGTGGAAGGGGTTTAAAACAGACCATGCAGGTCAGGCAGGAACAGCAATTGCAGTACAACAGAGCATGGAGGGCAGAAGGGAGTGGCAGCGAAATGGACCATGGAGGACAGGAGGGATGGGATAGCGGCATGGATCTTGGACAGGCAGGGTGGAGGTGGCAGGTACATGAGGCAGTCATCTGACCATGCTGTGCAGGTGGGAGGGACAGTGGCAGCTCAACCGAGCACTGAGTAGATAGGAGGGGCAATGGCAGGTCCATGGAACTTGGTGGGCAAAAAGGAGGGAGCAGGGGCATGCACACAGACATTGCAGGACAAGGGAAGGAGGGTAGGGGCAGCAAGTTATGCTAAGGAGTAGGTCAATGATGGGGCATAGAATTTGGTAATGGAGGGCAGGAGGAGTAGGCAGGGATATCAAGGTAAATGGAGGGAATTGGCATCCCATCGGACCATGCAGGAGGGAGGGGGCTGGTCCATGGACTCTGAGGATAGGGAATAAGTGGATGGGACAGCAAGCTAACTGTTCAAGGCAGGCAGCAAGGGTAGTGTCAGAACTGCCACCACACAGTATCACTGAGGGAGCAGGGGCAAGGGCTTAGACAATAAATGGCAAGGAGGAAGGGGGCAGGAGTTGCAATCTTGGGGGACCAGCACAAAGCCAAGCCAGGCCCTGCACCCACCCCCACCCCATTTTGCATTGTGGGCTCCATACTTAATGGTAAAAAAAAAAAAAAAAGAGAGAGATAGAAATTCACTGAAAAAAACAAAAGTTACAGGGACATTATAGTTAGGAAATAGAATAAAAGACTTTAGAAATTCACTGAATAATCAAAGGTTACAGGGATGCTACAGTTAGGTTCAGATTTTACATGCACAAAACCATAGAAATGTAGCTGTTATAGTTTGATTTATTTCAAGTAACTATAACTCGCGCCCTTGCCATGCACTGCTAAATACCCCAGATATTACATCACTCATGACATCTGTCACATTATTGATAATATCTCTAACATTTGCACTAAATTTATTGATGAGAAAACTGTGCATACTGAGAGCGTGAGTTATAGTTGCCTTAGGGCACGAGTTATAGTTACTTGAGATAACTCTAAAAGTTCACAATCTATGGTTTTCTTCATGTAAAATCTGAAACAAACTATAACATCCCTTTAACCTTTGTGAATTTCTACATTTTTTTAATTCTGTTTCCCAACTATAATGTCCATGTAACCTTTGTTTTTTAATTGAATATATATATGTAGATATATGTGTGTGTGTGTGTATATTTTTATATATATATATATATATATATATATATATGTTCGATGGCATGTGTAGCTGCAGATACACATGCTTTGCACATCCCGCCATCTAGTGTTGAGCTTGGAGTGTTACAAGTTGTTTTTCTTCGAAGAAGTCTTTTCGAGTCACAAGATCGAGGGACTCCTCCCATTTCGGCTCCATTGCGCATGGGCGTCGACTCCATCTTAGATTGTTTTCTTTCCGCTGTAGGGTTCGGACGTGTTCCTTTTCGCTCTGCGCTTCGGTTTGGAAAGTTAGTGAAAAACTCGGAAAATTTGACGGTATTGTTGGCGTTCGGTATCGGGTTAGCTACAACAGATCGACACCGAATTCGGAAGAGCTCCGGCGACCCTTCGGGGTTTTCGATTCCCCGCCGGGGCCTGGTCGGCCCGACCGCGTGCGTCTTCAAGGCTAACGGAATGGACCCCATTCCGCTTCTGCCCGGAATGCCACAACAAGTATCCTTACACAGATCAGCATCTGGTCTGTAATTTGTGTTTGTCGCCAGAACACAAAGAGGATACCTTTGAGGCCTGTCGAGCATTTCGGTCCAGAAAGACTTTAAGGGACTGAAGAGCAAGAAGATTACAGATGGCGTCGGTGCCGACAGGACAAAAACACATGGAGGAAGAAGAGGAAGCCTTCTCCATCGAGGATTCGGACTCGGAAGAGGTCGATCCTGAACAGACGCCAAAAATCGTGAATAAGACATCGATACATAAGACTCGCGTAAAAACCAGTAAAGCCCAGGGGACGCCACCGCCAACAGGCCATGGCTTAACCCAAAAAATAGGTGACCGGGCATCGTCACCGAAAAAGGGCATGCATGTGTCAAAGTCATCCGACTCCGGTCGAGATACCGGCACAGAGCACACTTGACCCCGGGTCAGAGCAGACTCGACCCCGAGACACCGGGTCAGAGCAATCTCAGCACCGAGAGAGCAGTAGCGAACCAAGTCGGCACCGAGAAATCTGTACGCCGAAGAGCAAAAAAGTGTTGTTGGAACCGAAAAAGGCAGCCAAAAAGGTTTCGATACCAAAACATCCGGCCTCGGAACCGAAATCAAGTTCCTACACAGAGGAACAAGGCCTGTCCTCACAAATGAAAACACATAGATTTCAACAGGAACTGGAGACAATGGAGCCAGACTACACCCAAAGAAGACTCCACATCCAAAAAGAAACAGGGAAGATCAGCACTCTCCCTCCGTTTCGAATGAAACGCAAACTTGCCTTCCAAGAGAAAGACAAGCAGCCACAGGCAAATGTGGCTAAACAAGTAACCCCGCCACCGTCTCCACAACGCTCTCCGCAACCATCACCAGTAGCCACTCCACCAATGATGCAATCCCCAACTCATACAGGGATGAGTCAGGATGATCCAGACGTGTGGGATCTTTATGATGTGCCAGTGTCAGATAACAGTCCTGACTGTTATCCAGCTAGACCGTCACCACCAGAAGATAGTACAGCCTACGCACAGGTGGTGGCAAGGGCAGCGGCGTTTCATAATGTCAGCCTGCATGCAGAGCCAATTGAAGACGACTTTCTATTTAATACACTGTCGTTCACACACAGCCAGTACCAGAGTCTCCCCATGCTACCTGGAATGCTAAAACACTCCAAACAAGTGTTTGAGGAGCCTGTAAAAGGAAGGGCCATTACTCCAAGAGTGGAGAAAACATATAAACTGCCACCAACAGACCCCGTGTACATCACACAACAGTTAACACCGGACTCAGTGGTAGAAGGGGCAGCTCGCAAGAGGGGGAACTCGCACACTTCAGGAGATGCACCACCTCCAGATAAAGAGAGTCGTAAGTTCGACGCAGCAGGGAAAAGGGTGGCGGCACAGGCAGCAAACCAGTGGCGTATTGCCAACTCACAGGCTTTGTTGGCCAGATACGATAGGGCTCATTGGGACGAAATGCAACACTTTATAGAACATTTGCCCAAGGAGTTCCAAAAGAGAGCACAGCTAGTGGTGGAAGAAGGACAGAGTATCTCAAACAATCAGATACGGTCAGCAATGGATGCAGCAGACACAGCTGCTAGAACTGTAAACACAGCAGTGACAATAAGGAGACATGCATGGCTGCGTACATCAGGATTCAAGCCGGAAATACAACAAGCCGTGCTGAATATGCCATTTAACGGACAGCAGTTGTTTGGGCCGGAGGTGGACACTGCCATCGAAAAGCTTAAAAGGGACACTGATACGGCCAAAGCCATGGGCGCACTCTACTCCCCACAGAGCAGAGGCGCATTTAGTAAAACACAGTTTCGAGGGGGGTTTCGAGGACAAAGCACGGAACCCACAACCTCACAAACAAGGCCCACTTATCAGAGCCAATATCAGCGGGGACGTTTTTGGGGACAATATAGAGGGGGACAATTCCAAAAAAGTAGAGGGAAGTTCCAAAGTCCCAAAACTCCACAAAACAAGCAGTGACTTACACGTCACAAATCCCCAACACATAACACCTGTGGGGGGAGGCTAACCAAGTTCTACAAACAATGGAAGGAAATAGTAACAGATACTTGGGTCCTAGCAATTATCCAGCATGGTTATTGCATAGAATTTCTCAATTTCCCTCCAAATGTCCCATCGAAAACACACAATATGTCAAAACAACACATGGATCTTCTACAACTGGAGGTCCAAGCGTTGTTACAAAAAGAAGCAATAGAATTAGTACCAATTTATCAGAAAGGAACAGGCGTTTACTCTCTGTACTTTCTCATACCCAAAAAGGACAAAGCTCTAAGACCTATATTAGATCTCAGAACGTTAAATACATACATCAAATCAGATCACTTTCACATGGTGACATTACAGGACGTAATCCCATTGCTCAAACAACAAGACTACATGACAACACTAGACATAAAGGATGCATACTTCCATACACCGATACATCCTTCACACAGAAAGTACCTAAGGTTTGTATTCCAAGGGGTACATTACCAATTCAAAGTGTTGCCATTTGGGATAACAACTGCGCCAAGAGTTTTTACAAAATGCTTGGCAGTAGTAGCTGCTCATATCAGAAGACAGCAAATACACGTGTTTCCGTACCTAGACGATTAATCAAAACCAACACGCAAGAACGGTGTTCACAACACACAAAGTATGTCATTGAAACACTCCACAAACTAGGTTTCTCACTCAACTACACAGTCACACCTTCAGCCGTGTCAAACACAGCAATACTTAGGGGCGACAATCAACACAACAAAAGGGGTTGCCACTCCAAGTCCACAAAGGGTACAAGCATTTCACAATGTAATACAGGCCATGTATCCAAAACAAAGAATACAGGTCAAAATGGTAATGAAACTACTAGGCATGATGTCCTCATGCATAGCCATTGTCCCAAACGCCAGATTGTACATGCGGCCCTTACAACAGCGCCTAGCATCACAATGGTCACAAGCACAGGGTCAACTTCTAGATCTAGTGTTGCTAGACCGCCAAACATACACCTCGCTTCTATGGTGGAACAATATAAATTTAAACCAAGGGCGGCCTTTCCAAGACCCAGTGCCTCAATATGTAATAACTACAGATGCCTCCATGATAGGGTGGGGAGCACACCTCAATCAACACAGCATCCAGGGACAATGGGACACTCAGCAAAGACAGTTTCACATAAATCACTTAGAACTACTGGCAGTATTTCTAGCATTAAAAGCATTTCGACCCATAATAAGCCACAAACACATCCTTGTCAAAACAGACAACATGACAACGATGTATTATCTGAACAAACAGGGAGGAACACACTCAACACAGTTGTGTCTCCTGGCACAGAGAATATGGCATTGGGCGATTCACAACCACATTCGCCTAATAGCACAGTTTATTCCAGGGATTCAGAATCAGTTAGCAGACAATCTTTCTCAGGATCACCAACAGATCCACGAATGGGAGATTCACCCCCAAATACTAAACACTTACTTCCAAAGATGGGGAACACCACAAATAGACCTATTTGCAACAAAAGAAAACGCAAAATGCCAAAACTTCGCATCCAGATACCCACAGGATCAGTCTCAGGGCCATGCGTTATGGATGAGTTGGTCAGGGATATTTGCATACGCTTTCCCCCCTCTCCCACTCCTTCCATATCTGGTAAACAAATTGAGCCAAAACAAACTCAAACTCATACTAATAGCACCAACTTGGGCAAGACAACTTTGGTACACAACACTACTAGACCTCTCAGTAGTGCCTCATGTCAAACTACCAAACAAACCAGATCTGTTAACTCAACACAAACAACAGATCAGACACCCAAATCCAGCATCGCTGAATCTAGCAATTTGGCTCCTGAAATCTTAGAATTCGGACACTTAGACCTTACATGGGAATGTATGGAGGTCATAAAACAAGCTAGGAAACCAACCACTAGACAATGCTATGCAAATAAGTGGAAAAGATTTGTTTATTATTGCCATAATAATCAAATCCAGCCATTACACGCATCTGCTAAAGACATTGTAAGCTACTTACTACATTTGTAAAAGTCAAAGCTAGCTTTTTCATCCATTAAAATACATCTTACCGCAATTTCTGCTTATCTGCAAATTACGCACTCAACATCATTATTTAGGGTACCAGTCATAAAAGCGTTTATGGAAGGCCTAAAGAGAATTATAGCACCAAGAATACCACCAGTTCCTTCGTGGAACCTCAACATTGTCTTAACTCGACTCATGGGTCCACCTTTCGAACCTATGCACTCATGTGAAATGCAATACTTAACATGGAAAGTTGCATTTCTAATTGCTATCACATCTCTAAGAAGAGTAAGTGAGATACAAGCATTTACCATACAAGAACCATTTATTCAGATACACAAGCATAAAGTAGTCTTACGAACAAATCCTAAATTCTTACCAAAAGTCATGTCACTGTTCCACTTGAATCAAACAGTAGAACTACCAGTGTTCTTCCCACAGCCAGATACGGTAGCTGAAAGAGCATTACATACATTAGACATCAAAAGAGCGTTAATGTACTACATTGACTGAACAAAACAAATTCGGAAAACAAAACAATTATTTATTGCTTTCCAAAAACCTCATACAGGAAATCCAATTTCAAAACAAGGCATTGCTAGATGGATAGTTAAGTGCATTCAAACTTGTTATCTCAAAGCAAAAAGAGAACTGCCTATTACACCAAAGGCACACTCGACTAGAAAGAAAGGTGCTACCATGGTCTTTCTAGGAAATATTCCAATGACTGAAATATGTAAGGCAGCCACATGGTCTACTCCTCATACGTTTACCAAACACTACTGCGTGGATGTGTTAACGGCACAACAAGCCACAGTAGGCCAAGCAGTACTACGAACATTGTTTCAAACAACTTCAACTCCTACAGGCTGAACCACCGCTTTTGGGGAGATAACTGCTTACTAGTCTATGCAAAGCATGTGTATCTGCAGCTACACATGCCATAGAACGGAAAATGTCACTTACCCAGTGTACATCTGTTCGTGGCATGAGTCGCTGCAGATTCACATGCACCCACCCGCCTCCCCGGGAGCCTGTAGCCGTTTCTAAGTTGATCTTGAACATTTATAAATTTATAAATATATCACTTTAAACTACATTATGTATATACATATTCACTCCATTGCATGGGCACTATTACTATAATACACAACTCCTACCTCACCCTCTGCGGGGAAAACAATCTAAGATGGAGTCGACGCCCATGCGCAATGGAGCCGAAATGGGAGGAGTCCCTCGATCTCGTGACTCGAAAAGACTTCTTCGAAGAAAAACAACTTGTAACACTCCGAGCCCAACACTAGATGGCGGGATGTGCAAAGCATGTGAATCTGCGGCGACTCATGCCACGAACAGATGTACACTGGGTAAGTGACATTTTCCATATATATATATATATATATATATATATATATATATATATATATATATATATATATATATATTCATTCCAGGATGTACCCCTTATGGCTTCTTTTTGGACTTCAGGATTTTTTTTTTCATTATTTTGAATTGTAATCCTAAAAATAAAAGCCCTCGACTCTAAAGTTTTTTTGAGTTGAAATACAAATTTGTAATTTTGATTTCATAATTTCATGACTGTTGTATTTGTTTCTGCATACACTTTTTTAATCCCCTTCTAGTGTTAATATTTGACTGCATACTGTCACTGTAGACCACCTCTTCATCAGAAGAGTCCATACTTATTAAGCATGTTAGACCCTGTACCTTGGTTCCCAGACCCTCAAAAAGGGGTCGATTATGACTTCAGCGGACAGAAAAGCCCGTCCGCCGAAGTCCCAACGGATAGGTTGCTGCCAGTGTGGCTGCCTCCCCGCCAGCCCCATTACGAGTTTCCCCCTAGGTCAGTGGGCAGAAACAGAGCTCCTGCCCACTGGCCAAGCCGGAAATGGCCTACAGCATTATCACCGGCTCTTAATGGAGCCGGCGGCAGTGCTGAAGTGCATAGGGTGCACCAGCACCCGTTGCAATGTTCACTATCTGCAAATCAGACAGTGAACTTTGCGACGGAGTTTGAGTGCACTGTCATACAGTGCAGGGCTCAGACTTGACCTGTGGTATCTAAACAGAATTGTATTATTGTAGCTCAGTCACACCATGCATGTGGTATACCTACTAGAGACATGCTTACTCACACACACAAGTGGAAGTCTTGTAGTCAGTGACAGGTCTAGGCATCTGTGCACAGGCTTATATTAGCAGGAAGCAATGGTCAGAATACCAGATGTATACATACAGTAGGGCTCTTAGAGCAGGGTTACCTGTATACCAGGGAGTGGGCACTACTGTCCACTGTCACCCAGGTCTCCTTTGCCTCTGCAGAGGTCAATTTGACACAGAGCAAGCAGGCCAAGACAGATGGCTGTTAGCCCCTCCTACAGGTATGGGATCTGAGACAGCTATGTTGGCTGGTTGTTTGCATATATTTGATGATACAAAACCAGAGGTTGTTTATCACAAGATTCAAAGGCTACAACAATAATAACCCAACCTTTTAAGCAGACCTTTTCACTCTGGGCTGTTCTGTGGATAAAGATTTGTTATGAGCTTGTCGAAACTGGCCCATTGAAAGGTGTCTGAACTCACCAGGCAATTGAAAAGGCGTTCATTTCCGCGTTTTATTCACAAGGCACAATCTATTGAACTTGAACTCCAGAAATGAGGCCTGTTTCGGGCGTGCAGCTTTTTTCAGTCTTTATTTTTGTAGCCAACTGTTCTTCATTGGTGATTTTAGATCCACCCTCTGGCGCTACTGTTATGGAATGTTTATAAGAGAGGAAGAACCAGCAGAAGGAAGTGTCAAAGCACAAAGTTACTTACCTTTGGATACATTTTTGCTCTCATTTTATTGTAGGTCCATAAGCTTTCTTCCTCTTCTCCTCTTAAACATTTTTCTTTTATTGTTTTTTATCATCTGTAATGTGTAGTCTGGCTTTGTTTTTGTTCTTGCCCCATTAGTACAGAGAACATTTGGTTGACAGATGCCTTCGGTGTGATGATGTACCTTAACCCCTTCGCTGCCAGGCCTTTTCCCCCTCCTGTGCCGAGCCTTTTTTTGGCTATTTGGAGCAGTTCGCGCTTAGGCCCTCATAACTTTTTGTTCACATAAGCTACCCACGCCAAATTTGCGTCCTTTTTTTCCAACATCCTAGGGATTCTAGAGGTACCCAGAGTTTGTGGGTTCCCCAGAAGGAGGCCAAGAAATTAGCCAAAAAAGAGTGAAAATTTCGTTTTTTTCAAAAAAAATTGGGAAAATGGGCTGCAGAAGAAGGCTTGTGGTTTTTTCCCTGAAAAGGGCATCAACAAAGGGTTTGCGGTGATAAAATCACCAGCTTCCCAGCTTTCAGGAACAGGCAGCCTTGAATCAGAAAATCCAATTTTTCAACACAATTTTGGCATTTTACTGGGACATACCCCATTTTTACGATTTTTTGTGCTTTCAGCCTCCTTCCAGTCAGTGACAGAAATGGGCATGAAACCAACGCTGGATCCCAGAAACCGCAACATTTTTGAGAAGTAGACAAAAATCTGAATTCAGCAAGGGGTCATTTGTGTAGATCCTACAAGGGTTTCCTACAGAAAATAACAACTGAAAAAGAAAAATATTGAAATTGAGGTGAAAAAAACATCAATTTTTCTCTACGTTTTACTCTAACTTTTTCCAGCAATGTCAGATTTTCGAAAGCAATATACCGTTACGTCTGCTGGACTCTTCTGGTTGCGGGGATATATAGGGCTTATAGGTTCATCAAGAACTCTAGCTACCCAGAGCCAATAAATGACCTGCACCCTGCAGTGGGTTTTCAATCTATGCCGGGTATACAGCAATTCATTTGCTGAAATATAAAGAGTAAAAAATAGCTATCAAGAAAACCTTTGTATTTCCAAAATGGGCACAAGATAAGGTGTTGAGAAGCAGTGGTTATTTGCACATCTCTGAATTCCGGGGTGCCCATACTAGCATGTGAATTACAGGGCATTTCTCAAATAGACGTGTTTTTTACACACTGTCTTACATTTGGAAGGAAAAAATGTAGAGAAAGACAAGGGGCAATAACACTTGTTTTGCTATTCTATGTTCCCCCAAGTCTCCCGATAAAAATGATACCTCACTTGTGTGGGTAGGCCTAGCGCCCGCGACAGGATATGCCCCAAAACACAACGTGGACACATCACAGAAAACAGAGGTGTTTTTTGCAAAGTGCCTACCTGTAGATTTTGGCCTGTAGCTCAGCCGCCACCTAGGGAAACCTACCAAACCTTTGCATTTCTGAAAACTAAAGACCTAGGGGAATCCAAGATGGGGTGACTTGTGTGGCTCGGACCAGGTTCTGTTACCCAGAATCCTTTGCAAACCTCCAAATGTGGCTAAAAAAACACATTTTCCTCACATTTCTGTGGCAGAAAGTTCTGGAATCTGAGAGGAGCCACGAATTTCCTTCCCCCCAGCGTTCCCCTACGTCTCCCGATACAAATGATACCTCACTTGTGTGGGTAGGCCTAGCGCCCGCGACAGGAAACGCCCCAAAGCGCAACGTGGACACAGCCAAATTGGTGAAGGAAAACAGAGGTGTTTTTTGCAAAGTGCCTACCTGTAGATTTTGGCCTGTAGCTCAGCCGCCACCTAGGGAAACCTACCAAACCTGTGCATTTCTGAAAACTAGAGACCTAGGGGAATCCAAGATGGGGTGACTTGTGTGGCTCGGACCAGGTTATGTTACCCAGAATCCTTTGCAAACCTCAAAATGTGGCTAAAAAAACACATGTTCCTCACATTTCTGTGGCAGAAAGTTCTGGAATCTGAGAGGAGCCACGAATTTCCTTCCACCCAGCGTTCCCCCACGTCTCCCGATAAAAATGATACCTCACTTGTGTGGGTAGGCCTAGCGCCCGCGACAGGAAACGCCCCAAAGCGCAACGTGGACACAGCCAAATTGGTGAAGGAAAACAGAGGTGTTTTTTGCAAAGTGCCTACCTGTAGATTTTGGCCTGTAGCTCAGCCGCCACCTAGGGAAACCTACCAAACCTGTGCATTTCTGAAAACTAGAGACCTAGGGGAATCCAAGATGGGGTGACTTGTGTGGCTCGGACCAGGTTCTGTTACCCAGAATCCTTTCAAACCTCAAAATGTGGCTAAAAAAACACATGTTCCTCACATTTCTGTGGCAGAAAGTTCTGGAATCTGAGAGGAGCCACGAATTTCCTTCCACCCAGCGTTCCCCCACGTCTCCTGATAAAAATGATACCTCACTTGTGTGGGTAGGCCTAGCGCCCGCGACAGGAAACGCCCCAAAGCGCAACGTGGACACAGCCAAATTGGTGAAGGAAAACAGAGGTGTTTTTTGCAAAGTGCCTACCTGTAGATTTTGGCCTGTAGCTCAGCCGCCACCTAGGGAAACCTACCAAACCTGTGCATTTCTGAAAACTAGAGACCTAGGGGAATCCAAGATGGGGTGACTTGTGTGGCTCGGACCAGGTTCTGTTACCCAGAATCCTTTGCAAACCTCAAAATTTGGCTAAAAAAACACATGTTCCTCACATTTCTGTGGCAGAAAGTTCTGGAATCTGAGAGGAGCCACGAATTTCCTTCCACCCAGCGTTCCCCCACGTCTCACGATAAAAATGATACCTCACTTGTGTGGGTAGGCCTAGTGCCCGCGACAGGAAACGCCCCAAAGCGCAACGTGGACACAGCCAAATTGGTGAAGGAAAATAGAGGTGTTTTTTGCAAAGTGCCTACCTGTAGATTTTGGCCTGTAGCTCAGCCGCCACCTAGGGAAACCTACCAAACCTGTGCATTTCTGAAAACTAGAGACCTAGGGGAATCCAAGATGGGGTGACTTGTGTGGCTCGGACCAGGTTCTGTTACCCAGAATCCTTTGCAAACCTCAAAATGTGGCTAAAAAAACACATGTTCCTCACATTTCTGTGGCAGAAAGTTCTGGAGTCTGAGAGGAGCCACGAATTTCCTTCCACGCAGCGTTCCCCCACGTCTCCCGATAAAAATGATACCTCACTTGTGTGGGTAGGCCTAGCGCCCGCGACAGGAAACGGCCTAAAGCACAACGTGGACACAGCCAAATTGGTGAAGGAAAACAGAGGTGTTTTTTGCAAAGTGCCTACCTGTAGATTTTGGCCTGTAGCTCAGCTGCCACCTAGGGAAACCTACCAAACCTGTGCATTTCTGAAAACTAGAGACCTAGGGGAATCCAAGATGGGGTGACTTGTGTGGCTCGGACCAGGTTCTGTTACCCAGAATCCTTTGCAAACCTCAAAATTTGGCTAAAAAAACACATGTTCCTCACATTTCTGTTGCAGAAAGTTCTGGAATCTGAGAGGAGCCACGAATTTCCTTCCACCCAGCGTTCCCCCACGTCTCCCGATAAAATTGATACCTCACTTGTGTGGGTAGGCCTAGCGCCCGCGACAGGAAACGCCCCAAAGCGCAACGTGGACACATCACATTTTTTCATTGAGAACAGTGCCTACCTGTAGATTTTGGCCTCTAGCTCAGCCGGCACCTAGGGTAACCTACCAAACCTGTGCATTTCTGAAAACTAGAGACCTAGGGGAATCCAAGATGGGGTGACTTGTGTGGCTCGGACCAGGTTATGTTACCCAGAATCCTTTGCAAACCTCAAATTCTGTCTAAAAAAACACATTCTCCACACATTTCGGTGACAGAAAGTTCTGGAATCTGAGTGGAGCCACAAATTTCCTTCCACCCAGCGTTCCCCCAAGTCTCCCGATAAAAATGATACCTCACTTGTGTGGGTGGGCCAGGTGCCTGCAACAGAATAAGGCCCAAAACTTGTAGAGATAGAGGGGATAGCACAGCAAGTTTATAAGGACATATTCTTTTATACATCTTTAGACTGACTCTGCTTTGGGGACCCACATAAGTGAGGTGTCATTTTACTTGGGAGGCTGAGGGGAACACTGGGGAGTAGGAATCTTGTGCTGGAGTGGTGATCCTACGAAGAAAAGTCAGGAAAATATGCTTTTTTTAAGCACATTGAGGTTTACAGAGGAGTCTGGGTAAGAAAATGTTGGGGGAACCACGCAAGCCACACCTCCCTGGACTCCTTGGGGTGTCTAGTTTTATAAAATGTCTGGGTTTGGTAGGTTTCCCTAGATGAAGGCCGCACACAGGACCAAAAACATAGGTGCCCTCTCCCCCCCAAATACAGGTAGTTTTGTAATATATCGTTTTGATGTGCCCACATACGTCCGTGATGTGCCAAACACTAAAATTTTGAAAAGAAACACAGTTAGGTCATGTGAAAAAGACCCCTCACCCACCAACAAAGTTGGTGGCATGCTTCATCATCGGGGTCCCACCTGAGGCACCTAGCGTGTCACAGGTGTGCTGCGACGCCTGATTACAGCGGAGCAGGTTTTGTCATTTTTACCACACATACTGGTTGGATTTGGCACGAGGGTGAGTGATGGTTCAGTGGATCAAATTTTACTAACAAAAGCTTTCACAAAAATGAAATGCACTGTTAGTAACTGAAAGGCAAAAAACTGAACCAATGACTCACAGCTCGTGAGCTGTAAAGCCGCGACAAGGCACCAACCGCTTTACAGTCCATTCACACAACTTTCATACATGACACACACAAGGCCATTCACACCGCCAGCCACGGGCCCAGCACATTACAACACTCACATCGACAGACAGCGCCACTCAAGGGCCCATCACTTACATACGCCCACGTGCCTGATACAACAATCACACCAGCTGATGGGAGTGTGTGGACTGGTGTTTGGCTGGCAGTGTGTTGCAGTAGCCAACAGCAAGTCAATATGTACACTCTCAGCCAAGCCCCACTCCACCCACAATGGCATCATTTTTTTTTTTTTTTTTTTTAACAGAGGAACCCCTAACTAAGTAGAAAGAATAACAAAACTACAAACACAAAAGCTCTAACTAAGAACATGACAGAAATGCTAATCATGAAACTAAACACATGAAAATACAAAACAGACATGAGTTTACACTCATGGTTGTTCCCAGAAATTCTTCTGGGTGTGGTAATTCTTAAAACAAGCACCGACACACAGCCCAGGCTTGGAAGGACAATCCGGGCAGTACATTCGAGACTCCCTCCGGATACCTCTTCGAAAACACACTCTACATTTCTTAGCTGGAAAGTCTTTTTTGGGTGTGGGAGGAATGTGCTCAGCAAAGTGGCGATCTTTCAATCTAGCCACATCCTCCACCACTGCTTCTCTAGGAACTCTGGCCTGTTCCACCACAATAAGGCTCTCTATCACTGACTCCTGAAATTTCACAAAAGTCATCTTTGACTCTGGAGACCTATCCCTAAACACAATAAAAGCATTGAAGGTTGCTAAGTGGAAGAGGTGAAGTGCTAACTTCTTATACCAAACGTAAGACTTATGAATAGCAGTATAATGTTCCAACCTCTGGTCAACTCTATCTACACCTCCCATGTGCTTATTATAATCTAAAATGCACACAGGTTTGCGCACTTCAGCAACCTGGCCCCAAACAGTCACAGGGGAAGTACTCTCATCATCGATGGTACTTAGCATGTAGACATCCCTCTTATCTGAAAATGTCAAAGCTAGCAGCTCCTCGTTCCGCAAGGCACAGCACTGTCCTCTCTCAAGTTTTTTTACAGACAAGCTCCCTTGGATAGCCTTTCCGGTTAGAACGGATTGTGCCACAAGCAACTGTGTCCACTCTAAACAATTCCTTGAACAATTGCACACCAGTGTAGAAGTTATCTACATACAAATGGTGACCTTTGTTGAACAGTCGTCTACCAAGATCCCACACAATTTTCTCAGTAACTCCAAAAGTGGGAGGACAACCAGGGGGGTCAATATTGGAATCCCTACCAGTGTACACACGGAAACTATACACATATCCTGTCCTACTTTCAGACAGCATATACAATTTAATTCCATATCGTGCCCTTTTGCTAGGAATGTACTGCCTAAAAACCAAACGACCCTTGAAGAGGACCAAAGACTCGTCCACACTTAACTCTTTGCCTGGAACATAGACCTCCGAAAACCGATCTACAAAATGATCAAGGACAGGCCTAATCTTAAAAAGACGGTCAGAATCTGGGTGATCTTGTGGCAAGGCTAATGCATTGTCAACAAAATGCAGCATCCTAAGAAGAAGCAAATACTGATTACGACTCATGGTCGCTGGAAATATAGCTGTTGCCATCAAGGGACTAGTAGACCAATAAGAAGCCAGTGACGGCTTCCTTATCAACCCCATCAAAAAAGTCAAACCCAAAAACTTTTTTAACTCCTCCAAATTAGTGGGAATCCACTGGGCAGCTCTAGAGTGTGGCCTAAGTCTAGCAGCGTTGTCCCTCAAATGCTGCTCCGCATACAAATTAGTCTGCTCAACAATCTCTTCCAAAAACACATCATCCATGAATAACTCAAAGAAATTGATAGGCATAAAGTTCTCTGTATTGGCGTTACACCCCGGGAGACCAGTAAAGGCAGGCAACTCTGGCTGCTGCATGTTTGGGGCAACCCAGACATCAGGTCTTATAACGGGAAACCTTTCAGCCCCAGGTTGCTGCACTATTGGCACATCAATGTCCTCCTCTACAACAGGCCCTTCATCTGCACTGAGTGTGGCTTCATCATCAGAAGATTCCCCTCCAAGAGAAACATCACTGCCAGAATCTCTGACTTCCTCCTCTGCCTCAGATGCAGAGTCTGTCTCATAGTCATGATCAGACTGTGACTCAAAAAGCATACCAACCACCTGCTGAGCGGTCATCCTGCGGCTAGCCATGATATCTCCTGCTAAAATTAACTGGACAAATTCACCACCAACAACCAGCACTGTGTAAGACAAGTGACAAAGTGTAGCTTTGTTAGTAAGAGTTGTAAACTCAAAAACTATACCGCTCACTTGCCTGAAAAAGCTTGATTCACCAGCAACTACACAGCAATCACCAATGATATCCCACTAAAAAGAAAGAAAGAAAGGCAAATTAGAAATAAGACAAAACAAATATCATTGTGCACAAACCTAAGGACAATTTCACACACAATCCTGCATTTAGTACACCCCCTACAAACATGTCATTCATGCATGGCAACAATACTCCTTTGGAGTAAATTGTTTTTACTTACCTAAAACATGCAACTGTGCAAACTGCAGGTCAACCACCGCCAACACCGCAAGGAGCCACAGCAAATAAAGCAAAAGTTTTGAACTAGAACAAAAAGGAGGAAAACATTTTTTATCACAAATGCAAAGACTTCTTCAGTTGACAAACACCCCACCATCAAACATTTAGAAATTGGTGCCTAAGTGGATTCTGCCATGGGGCAGATGGGCCTACTAATAAAATAGACCTGTCTACCCCAAGGAAGCCAGAAAATACCTTTAGTAGTGTGTCCCCATGGAGAGCGACCCTTGCCAAAGGGGACAGCCCTCAAAAAAAAAAGCAACAAAAAAAAAAAACACACACAACACTATCCCTGGTGCCTAAGTGGCTTCTGCCCCCCTTGGGGGCAGGTGGGCCTAAGAAAATAGGCCCATCTGCCCCCAGGGGGTGTAGAAATGGGCAACAGGTCAATGCCCCCCTTGGGGGGGCGCCCCGTGACCAAGGGGATGCCCCCCCACAAAAATAAACAAATAAAAAAAAAACCCTGGCGTTCTAGTAGTTTCTGCACCCCTTGGGGGCAGACCAGCCTAAAAATTATAGGCTGATCTGTCTCCAAGGGGTGCAGAAATGGCCTGGGTACATGTGCCCCCAAAGTGGGGGGCGACCCTTGCCCAAGGCCCCACCCATCCACTAACACACACACACACACTATCCCTGGTGTCTAAGTGGCTTCTGCCCCCCTTGGGGGCAGGTGGGCCTAAGAAAATAGGCCCATCTGCCCCCAGGGGGTGTAGAAATGGGCAACAGGTCAATGCCCCCCTTGGGGGGGCGCCCCGTGACCAAGGGGACGCCCCCCCACAAAAATAAAAAAATAAAAAAAATCCCTGGCGTTCTAGTAGTTTCTGCCCCCCTTGGGGGCAGACCAGCCTAAAAATAATAGGCTGATCTGTCTCCAAGGGGTGCAGAAATGGCCTGGGTACATGTGCCCCCAAAGTGGGGGGTGACCCTTGCCCAAGGCCCCACCCATCCACTAACACACACACACACACACTATCCCTGGTGTCTAAGTGGCTTCTGCCCCCCTTGGGGGCAGGTGGGCCTAAGCAAATAGGCCCATCTGCCCCCAGGGGGTGTAGAAATGGGCAACAGGTCAATGCCCCCCTTGGGGGGGCGCCCCGTGACCAAGGGGACGCCCCCCCACAAAAATAAACAAATAAAAAAAAAATCCCTGGCGTTCTAGTAGTTTCTGCCCCCCTTGGGGGCAGACCAGCCTAAAAATAATAGGCTGATCTGTCTCCAAGGGGTGCAGAAATGGCCTGGGTACATGTGCCCCCAAAGTGGGGGGCGACCCTTGCCCAAGGCCCCACCCATCCACTAACACACACACACACACACACACACACTATCCCTGGTGTCTAAGTGCCTTCTGCCCCCCTTGGGGGCAGGTGGGCCTAAGAAAATAGGCCCATCTGCCCCCAGGGGGTGTAGAAATGGGCAACAGGTCAATGCCCCCCTTGGGGGGGCGCCCCGTGACCAAGGGGACGCCCCCCCACAAAAATAAACAAATTTTTAAAAATCCCTGGCGTTCTAGTAGTTTCTGCCCCCCTTGGGGGCAGACCAGCCTAAAAATAATAGGCTGATCTGCCCTCAAGGGGGGCAGAAATGGCCCTAAAAGACATGCCCCCCAAAGGGGAGCGACCCTTGCCCAAGGGGGCGCCCCCCCATCCACTACACACACAATCCCTGGTGCCTAAGTGGCTTCTGCCCCCCTTGGGGGCAGATGGACCTAAAAAAAATAGGCCGATTTGCCCCCAAGGGGGGCAGGAAAGGCCAACAGTTCTCTGCCCCCTTGGGGGGGGCGCCCCTTGCCCAAGGGGGCACCCCCCCCCCACATAAATACACATAAAAATAAAAAACCCTGGTGATCTAGTGTTTTCTGCCCCCCTTGGGGGCAGATCTGGCTAAAAAGTAGCCAATCTGCCCTCAAGGGGGGCAGAAATGGCCCGAAAAGACATGCCCCCCAAAGGGGAGCGACCCTTGCCCAAGGGGGCGCCCCCCCATCCACTACACACACAATCCCTGGTGCCTAAGTGGCTTCTGCCCCCCTTGGGGGCAGATGGACCTAAAAAAAATAGGCCGATCTGCCCCCAAGAGGGGCAGAAAAGGCCAACAGTTCTCTGCCCCCTTGGAGGGGCGCCCCTTGCCCAAGGGGGCACCCCCAACACATAAATGCAAAAAAAAAAAAATCCCTGGTGATCTAGTGTTTTCTGCCCCCCTTGGGGGCAGATCTGGCTGAAAAGTAGCCAATCTGCCCCCAAGGGGGGCAGAAATGGCCGTAGTAATTGCCCCCCTAAAGGGGAGCGACCCTTGCCCAAGGGGCCGCTCCCCGCGTGCCAAAAACCGTAAAAAACAATGAAGAAAACAAATCCCTGGTGTCTAGTGGGCATTCCTGCTGCCCGATCGCAATGCGATCGGGCAGCAGGAATGCTCAAAGAGACACCGGGGAAAAGGAAAAGCCTTTCCTTTTCTCCGGTGCCTCTTTAGCCCCAACCCCCCACCCACCGGGAAGAGGAACTCACCTCTTCTCTCGTCGCCGCACAGGAAGCAAATGGCTTCCTGTGCGGCGAGGAACCCATAATGAAGTCAGCGCGCGATCGCGCGCTGACGTCATTATGGGGGGGTCGGGGGTGGAAGGGGAAGGGCTTCCCCTTCCATCCCCGACTTTGGGGAGTGGGAGGGAAGCACACAGAGGGAGCGAGAGCGCTCCCTCTGGGCTGTGTGCCGAGGACGTAGTGGTTACGTCCTTGGCACAGCAGCACTGTGCCGCGGGACGTAACCACTACGTCCGCGGCACAGAAGGGGTTAATGGAGTTGAAGTCATGTCCAGTAGTTACACCAATCCGCCTCTGTTTCAGTTCATTCTGGTCCCCTTTTGTAGTGATTGAACATTTTCAGATTTAGTCTGATATCGATTTTTCTGAAGATTAGTGTTTCAGAAGTGGACAGAGCGTCCTTCAAAAAAAGCATGTCAAGATCATTTTGTTTACTACGAACGTCTTTTTGAATTTCTCTTTTAAAAAGAAATCTGCCCTGCATTTATGTTATTGCTCTATTCGTGCAGAGAAAATTTGCTTGACAGATGCCTTGTTTGTGATGTGGTACCTTTGTGCAGTTGAAATCATATCCATTAGTTAGACCAGTGCGCCTCCATGTTTAGTTCATGCTGGTCCCTTTGTGTAGAGATTGAGCATTTTCAAATTTAGCCTGATATCTAAGGATAGGAAAAGTTTCAGAAGAGACGGATTATTATTCAGAAAAATCCATGGTCAAGATAACTTTGTTTACTACGAACATCACGTCTTTTTGAATTGCTCTTCAATTAAAAGAATACAAACTGCCATTATTATTGCGTCTTAGAAAGAGTGATTATATTTGGTTATTACCGTTATTCGTTGACGGCAATGAGTGGCCATGTTCCTGACTCAATTATTTCTAAACACTTTGACAGCACATCTTTCATTGTTTAATTGTCGCACAGGAGTGGTCCTTGGAGTGGAATACCTTCCAGCTGCCTTGTTCCAGGCTCCTTGTGACTTGAGTCTCTAGTAACCACGGTTTCAAGTTTCAAAAAGAAAAACGAAAACCTTGTATGTCATGGTTAGGAGCATACAAACTTGTTCTACTGGAAAAGATTTGCAATGTTGGCAAACAAATTTGCCTTATTAGCAAAACCTCATGTGCTTGAAAAACATCCCTTCACAATATGTTCTTGTGATGGCAAGCAAACTTCAGTAGCCAAGAGTAAAGAATACGTGCAACCCAATCCTTCCTCCTTGGACTCACTATTTGTGTCACTGGACATTGCTATATAACCGTTAGCAAAGTGGTAACACAAGGCGTGGTATAGTGGAGTTTTTTTCAGGTGAGAAGACTGGAAATCTATTGTGAATTTAAGAAGTGCATTGATTTACATGCATTCATTGATATAGCTGCATACTTAAGCTCTAGAAGTAGTATCTACTGACCTGGGAATAATGGCAGGGACATGATTGACACCCAAGGTGGGACAAAGACCAGGACGACCTCTTGCAGGGTAGGAAGAAGACACATAAATAGAAAGAGCAACAAGAGAAGTAGAGACTCAAATGAGTGGGTCTTGCTTAACGGCTGCATAGCCAAATGCAGTTTTAACACTCTTAAGAACCACCCATCTAGAGAGCTGATCTTTGATTAGCTCCGTCAATGGCTGTGATGATAGCAGAGAGTTCGGTGGGTATTTATCATGCCCTCCTTATTTGATGCATTCATAGTTTCACACTCGAATCCTGCAAGAAAAGTGTAAGGCCCCAATGGCAGCTTGACATTGTACTGAAAAAAATACCTTCCCTAATCTCTAGTTGATGCACGGCAGGAGTCTACCTTTAAATAAAGTTTGCTATAATCTTTTGCAGTTTTTAGTCCCCAACATGGGTTCTGACCACTGGTGGGTTTGGCCTTCTGCATCCCTGATGGTGCAGCCTTACATCAGGCTGGAAACGCTCACGCCTGCGATGCTTCAGAACTAGATATCGCAAAATGGTGCACAGTTGTGTGCCCATGGTCTTGATGTTTCAGTGACTAACAGTCGATGGTTCTCAACTAAATATGGATCCCGTTAATGTACTCTCCTAATTGTCAATTCTGTTTGTACTCTTCATGTCTTATTATTGATTAATCGCGTGAGTAAAGTGTGGTTTAGGAGCTAATTCATTGGTTCAGAGTTCATCAACTTAAATCCCAACCAAGTGAAGACAATATATCTTCACACTGTAATATCCTGTGTGCTTCAGTGTATGAAGATTGAACTTCAGGAGTGTGCCTTAATTTAAACTTGAAGGCTTATTAATTGCATTTTGTTCTTAAAACTCGCATATGGATCATTACATGCGAATCAGTGTTTTATTGCCTTCCAGTCACCAGATATGTTTTATTGTAGTCAATACAAATGATCAACTTCCTTTGCTTTTAGCTGTATGGTTAGCACATGTGTACAATTGCTTCAATGCATTTTTATAAGTCGTACCCTTCGTACAGGTTTGAAATGCCTAATAGAGATTAAAAGAGCTTCTTATGGACACTTCGATCTTCAAGTTCCTCACCTGTTTAAAATGCCCAGTGCAAAGCTGGATCCAGAAACGTTTCGTAGCTCACCCACTGCATTTGGAGGCGCAGGCTGCATTCCTGTGCCTGAAGCAAAGTCAGAATGACATCACTCGAGCCACATAGTGCCCTGCACACCAACATTTAGTCTTTTATTTTCTGCACCTTTTGGTGCAGATCCCGAGCTGCTGTCCTTACTTTTCTGTTTTTCAGCAGCATTCTGCACAGGATTGTCTTGTAAGGTCTTGTTAATGCAGTGCTTAGTGAGGTATCTGTCTAGAATATCAAGCTTTAAACCCAGTCACCCTTTTAATGGGCAGATGTCCATTTGTGACCCTGTGGTCTATTTATGGTGCCTGGGGTCGAAGCACAACTCATAGGTCTTATGACAAATGCACTCTCATGCTCCCTTAACCTATCAAGAGTGCAAGGCTAAACTTCTTATGGCGTGTGATGAGCCTCAAGCTGACACTGGACGTGTTTGGGGTTGAGGGGTCCCTCAAAGTTGCTCTTCTTTCCATTGTTGAAGTTCCCAGATGAAGAGAAAAGAGGATGCACAAAAATAAGAGGAAGCATGACAACAGCTTCCTCTCAACACAGGTCTAAGTCAAGGGGTATACCTCATTAGACTCTGCCTTCTGCAGATTTCTCCTCTGAGCTGAAGCTTGTTGATTTCACATCACCCCAGGAGTCCACTCCAACTTTCCATTGTGTCTGGCACCCACCAAAGATCACGTTCCAGGTCTGTTGTCTCCCTTAATATTCGTGGCAGCAACATGGATGCCAGCTTATCCAGAATTCCTGACAAGTGCCAATCATGTTTAATTTCTCAATGCCTTGAGGCAATCTTTTAGAATGGCAATGGCCCCCTGTAGCCCTTCTTCTAGGGCTGTTTGGTGCTCTTATGGATTTCTGCTGGTGGATCGTCCCTTGGTGCAACCAGACCGCTTCTCTCCCAGAGGTCTCACCTTTTCTTGCATTGTTGAACAAATAAGCAGAGGTCTTAAAGTTTCTGTTGCCCACAGTAGAAACTAAGGCAGATACTTTAAGAGATCTTACACCTACCCCATGGCATTAAAGCTTTTGTCGCTGTTCAGTGACTCTCTGTGCCAGTCCAAGCTAAATGGAACAAGCCCACCCTGCCATGACCGTCAGTAGGCTCATTTCCAGATGATAGAGACCACGCAAAGGGACCCAGCCCTCCTTTCATCCAACACCTCACTAGGCTTCGTCCTGCACAAAGAAGAATCAAGGAGCGTTCCAAATGAAAACTTCAGATAGGTAATCAAAACAAATGGTGAAAGCTGTTAAGAAGGCCTTCTCAGTCTGTAGCTTGGATTTTAGGTCAATGAACACAACTTAAATGCTCTCCAGGAACACTTGTGTACTGTGAGACATGCCGAGTTTGGTAGTTCCTGGCCACCTTGACTGTCTGAAATATCACTTTAACGAAGTGGTGGGGATGGCCAACATTCCATAGTGGTGTTGTCCACAGTACTTCTCGGTTCCCAAAACGGATGATAGTATTAATCTGAAACTAGATCTCAAGGTCCTGAACTTGTTCCTGACATGGAAGTGTTTAAGATACTGTCCCTGGTTTGGGGTCTTCTGGCGCTCAAAGCGGGATACCGAATAGTGTCCCTCAGCTTGCACAATACATATTTTCACATAGCGATTGTACAGTCACATAGTACGTAACTGTATTTCATGGTAGTTACCACTCCCTACCAATTTGCAGTCTTCCTGTTCGGTGTAATATCTGTATCTCACATCTTTACAGATTATCTGAATGTGTATATTGTTAAGTACTTTGAGTGAGTTTGTTGAGAACTGTTCGGTCTTTGTTGTTAACCAAGCCAATTATGTAACTGAACCCAGGATTTACTGTAGGCTTTTTTTAATAATGAAGTGTGGTTGCCATCTAAAACTGTATGTAGATATCGGGGGTTTGAGGTGTTCTGTTAGTTTCTTTGTGTAATATGTAATGTCCTATACCACTAATGATCCTGATTGCTTGCTATCTTGTTGAACAGTGTTTTTTCTTTGATGGCTAACTTAAGTTTCCGTCCCTCCTCATTAGGACCCTTTTTAATGTCTCCGAGTACTATAATAGCAAAGGTAGCCAAATGTGTGGCTTTCGAGTGGGCAACTTGTCTATCTGGGTTTGAATTACTTATATTTACCTGTGTTGATACCATTGATAGAAAATAATGTTTGTAAAGCAGTTTTTTAAACTAGAGTTTTATCTTGAACGTTTCTGTTACCCTTTCGTTTTCAATAAATGTAGGGTCCAAGGACGTTCCCTTTAAATGAAATAACAAAGCATATTACCTTTCGAATTACTCTTATTTCTTCCTGGCTTAGACGTTGATTATAGATGTCAGTAACTAGGCTTATTTTTTTGCTTCTGAACACACTTCATTTTCCATCTCTGATTTGCTTTTTGACCTGGTCTTTAGTTTAAAATAGAAGTATTTTTGCTGCCCAAAGCCACTGTTTGTTGTTTGTGCTGTTGTGGATCTTTCTTTATTTTAAGTGGAGGTTGTAGAATCCTTAGTTTTGTCGCTGTCAATGCAGTCTCTTTCGTTATTTGAGAACTTATTTCACAGATGTGCTGATTTTTTTTTTCGGGTTTCGTTGTGTTGACTTCTTCTTTTTCATATGTGTCTACTCACCAGTCTGCTTTGCTTTGTTTTATGGCTTTAGTAGTTCCATATTTTTCTTTCGTTGATGTATTTTCTCTAGACATTTGTTTTCTTACACCTTTAAGATTTAATTACAAATTTGATTGTGTTTTTTTGTTTTGTTTGTAATTTGCGATTTTACCTTTGCTGTTTCCACTTTTAGTCGTTTGATGAATTTCAAGAATTTCTTCTGGTAATTAAGATTCAATTCAGCCATTTAAGATGTTGTACCATTACTCAGTTTGTTTTGCAAACATTTGTTTGAGGGAGACTGCGTCCACCGTGGATTCTTTTTCAAGTTTAATACTGAGTTAGTGTTGAAACAGGGTATGTGTCACTAAGCAACTTGTTTGTCAAGTTGTGGACTGTGTAATAGAAGCAGAGCAAAATTTTATTTTGTTACAAGTCGCCCTTTATTCATGCATTATACGCATTTTTTACTCCCTGAACTCCTGACAAAGGGTACATTTCATCGGAAATATGTGATAAGCATATGGATAAAGCTCAACTGTACTAAATACAACAAAGCATGTTTAATGACTAATGAAATATACATCAAATATTGATCCACATATAGCAATCAATATCTGATTTTTGTCATAAAATGTAATTTATAAACACTCCAGTTTAAATTAAACAACCAATCGTCATACATAACTCTGCATTGAGTACACAGAACGAAGTTACACACAGTTTATTACTCTCTGATATAAGGGTCAATGGTTAACATGACATAATGTGCCTGTTTCATCTGCAAGCCTCAGAGTGTCTTCCAGCTAGGGGGTTATAGTCCTGTCTGAACAGGCTGGCACTTTTTGAACTCCTGATCAGTGTTCCCCAGAGGGCTTACCTTTTCATAGGTTCTAGCTCCGTTCCAGGCTTGGGTATGTCAGTGAAGTAGACAGCTGAAGTAAAATGGTACTGGCCCCTCGTTACAAAAAAAAAATCTATATGGCAAATACATCATTTTGCCCTTTTTCCAAAAAAGGTGAATTTAAGGTTTTAGGTTGTCACACTGTCCTAATAAGTCATATTGATTTTAACATTTATTCTAGTTGAATACCATTTGGTTTCTTCTGGTGATCTGGTTCCCACCCAGAAACAGCTTGTATGTGGTATCTTCAAATGGATACTGCTATACCAATGTACACTGTGCCTAGTTTGGCATAATACATTACCAGTGAGACTGTTTTTCTACACCGCTTTCAAGAGAATGTGTACTGTGAAGGTAAGCATTAACCTTGCTGGTTCTGTCAGATAATCTCCAATCAATTTGTCCGGGTTACAGAAACTCACTCCTATTTAGCAGCTAGTAGAGAAGCTCAGGTGGGCTGACAACCCACAACAGCGATGTTTTAAACTTCATGTTACTGGTTAGAAATCCAGAAGGCTCCGTCAAGCCGTTAATCCTTACAAGGCTTCTAGAATGAGTATCTTTGAGTTTGGTGGTCAACATAATATTTAGGAGTCAAAAACATCTAATTTTGTTGCTTTTACCATTTCAGGAATTATTATTATTATTATTACTAGGGTGCGACTTAGGCCTGATTACGACCTTGACATAGGGGATTACTCAATCACAAACGTGACGGATATCCCGCCTGCCGTATTTCAAGTTCCTTTATATCCTACGGAATTTGTAATATGGCGGACAGGATATCCGTCACATTTGTGACGGAGTAATCCCCTCTGCCAAGGTCGTAATGAGGCCCATAGACTTCATTTGCAGTGTTTGCTGTATGTAGGGCTGACATCTGTTGTGGTCACTTTATTCCTAGTTACTGTATAAAATGATTATCCTTTGTTAGAGACTGACGGTTTCTGGCTTTGGAAAAGGTTTCCCCTTCAGTATTGTAAAAGTTATTTTCTTTATTTCCTTTTTTCCATTTTCCTAGGACCATTTTCCTGGTATTGTTGTTCTCCCAGTATGCTAGAAACGTGAAATTGCCTTTGCCCATTTACAAGTCGAAAAAAGGATGGACGGCCTACAGGTTCCAGCTTTTCAAAATGTTTCCGGTGAGTGAAGACAGCTGGCATTGTGCCACGGAGGGTGTACTGGGAGGGATCACTACATTTCCTGTGCGCTCTAGATATGGAGCCCTTATGACAGCCTAGTTAAAGAAGACCTATTGTACATTTATCATCCAGAGTGGTTGCTGTATGGTGCAACTCGAAACTCTACAAATAGAACGTGATTTTTAAATATGTCACTGTTAGGTGCTTTGTAATTAGTAGCCATAAAAGTTTACCTGACTGAGGGCCCTAGTTTTGTAAAATTTGTAGTAAACGTGTTGCACCGACATTCCACTTTTATGCTTGCCAAGGTAGGTGAAAGATCTGTGTTGTATTCTGTTCTGTCTGAATTTTTTGGGGTCCTTCTCTCTATCTCTGTCCATTTATAGAGTTGAAACCACCATTCACTTCCATGTTCAAGAAAGGGCATTGGAAGCCATTTATATTTATGTGTAGTAATACATTTAGTTATCGTAGTGTTGTGATCAGAAATGTTGCCCAGCGTGCATGATAGTTACATGGCGAAGTAGTAGTAAATCTAGAGTTTGGCCTTTTTTTTTTTCCCAGAGCCTTGCCTGATCAGTGCAACTAATAGGGAACAAAGCTATGCAAAGCAAGTGATATTTGAACCGCCGTCAAGCATGTAAATCTTTCTTACCTAGCAGGAATTTCTTCTTTTTAGGTGCTCTAATAGTAGTTTCTTTAGGGATTTCAGTGTGCTGATCTGGGCACAGCCTGTGGCAGAAAAGGAAAAGTTATATGCTGGAGCATTTGGACTTTATACAGAGTTTGAAAGGCGACGATTGGAGAAAACATTTAAAGTAATTATTTCTTAAGACCTATGTACTTTGACTGTTCAGAAAACTATACCCATTTATTATTACAGATAATGTTATATTGGCTGAAGTGTTAAAGATCTTGCCAATTAATCCTGGTGGTCTGGTTAAGTTTGCATTACTTTCTAGGATATCCGGTATTCATGTAGTATAATCTTACACCCTTAAAGTTTTGCAGCCATGTGTTCGGATCCCTTGTTGATTACTCTACCATGTTTGTCAGTCTGAGGACGTTACGAGCACTTTACTGTTGGAGGAATGAGTGATGGGATAGGATCTAGAGACCAAGTTGTTGACCCAGTTTTGTTGTTATCTGTGATTTCTTGTGACTTCATGAACAGTGCGTTGCAGGGCAGTAGTTGCGATTATGCAACAACTTAACTGACAAATGTCATAAGATTTGAGTTGTAACTTTGACTATCAATTCATCTGAAGTTTCTTCAAGGACTAAATATAAAAATTGTACGCATTCCTTGGAAAAACTAAAGTGAAGGGGAAGTTAAGGTTCAAGTGTGACGTGGAGTAATAAATTTGTGAAGTAAATATTTTTGTGGTAGTCCCTACCATGTCAAGGGGGATATTGATGTCCTGCTGACTTCTCCAAGAGGTGTAGTAAATGTGTCCTACCCACCTCGGTACCTTGCCCAAGGTGATACATTTATGTGGTCCACCATGCCCCGACACCTTGCCCCTGAGTGGAGGTGTTTTTTCGCACCAACAAGTGGGAGGTGTCTCCTCGTGACCCCGCCTTGTCCCAAAGTTGTGGCTGGGAGGTCTTTTTTTGTGCCCTTCTGCATTGTCTCCCACTGCAGGGCATGGGTGTAGGGTCTCTCCTAGCCCCCTCTCACTTGACCAAGTGTGAGGGGTACTTATGGGACCCATGCTTAGTACAAGCGTGGGGCAGGATATATGTTCCATCCCTACTCAGCTAATGACAGGAGAAGGGTCCTTTTAAGATTACTTTCGTTTTGCCCCAGGTTGGATGGCCGGTGATATGACAACCAAAAAAATTAAATAAAACATTAAAAAAAGGCCTCCGGCAGCTACTTACATCCGTTTTTAAGCTCTTTTATCCCTGCAAAATGGATGAAGTGCCAGAACAGCTGACATTTATCCTCGGACTCCTTCACCCTCATATTAGCAAAGGTGTTGGAGGTGAGGTGGGCTGACAGCTGTCCCAGTTGCCTGTTAGCAACAAGTCACCATGTGAATTATTAATCGTTCTGGCCTTCCTTTGCCTTAGTTTTTGCCTGGGTGAAGGTGAGCTGAGATATGGAAAACTACCTGATCCATCAATGGCTCTCACCTTATAGTGTCAATATGCTCATTATCCTGAGTAAGGTGAAGGATCTAAGAAGCCAACCTCCTGCCCCTTGGCTAGTGGAGGGTGAGATGTAGAAACACACCCTGCCCTTGGGCAAAGTCGGTAGTGAGAGAAATAATTCCCTCTCATTCTCCTGACCTTAGGTGGGGACTTGATCAGTATCACATACCCTATCACACTTTGGGGCTGGTAGGATTTTTAAAATTAAGAATTCCTCCTTTAAAGAAAATGGGTATGTGGAGCATTATAGCTCTCACAGCCCTTAAACAAAACCTGAAGGGTGAGCAGACAGAATAGAATATTATCTACTCAGCTTTACCCTTGGGGAAGGGGAGGGGCATAGATAATCATCCTCGGTCCTTAGACAAGTTAGAATAGAAAAAACAAAGTACCCCCGCTCTTGGGCAAGGTAGGGGAGTCAATCTCTTAGGGTATGGGGCCAACATCATCCACCCTGGACACAGCCGAGGACGATTACGTTTAACACCCTGGCAATGTGGCAAGGCTTGGTGTATTAACAAACTCCCTTCAATCCTATCCAATCCAGGATTGTTGCGGGCATATACCCCTTTTATGTTTGGCTCGAGATCAGCAACTCCTTTGTTATGCATTTTTTTTATTGATCTCATCTGGTGTTTGTGAACACGGGGAATAAATACAGTCTTCTTACTGAAGGGTGGTGTTGGGGTGATGTGGTTTGGTGCCTTTGTTAGCCACTCTACGCCCACCACATCCCACTGCCTGACTGAAGGAATGGTGGGTATTTGTAACCCAACACTGGAGGTGCCACCCTTGCCTTGCACAAAGGAGATTCGTTGTTTGCCTTCATCTTGTGCAGTAGCTGGGGCGTGGAAGGGATCCTGGCCAAAAAAGGGAGAGGAAGGGGCAGCGCACAGCTACCCAGGCACACTGTTCACAGTTGAGTGTCTCACAATTATGAACAGAGATTTACACCCAGCCAGGAAGGGATAACAAGTTGGACCCAAAACTACCTTCTTGTTAGGCACACACTGGTCATTAGACTCTATGGCTTAATCCCTAGCCAGCCAACTGCAAAACAACTGTCAGCGCGTGCTAGCTATTGATTTATGGCCTAATCAATGTATATGATTACCTTACCTGTCTTCATCTCCAATCTGAGCACGCCTTCTCAGTTTCCATCGCACATTTAATTCTGGTTTAGTAAACCTCAAAAAGTATTGCTAAAGCTGGGTTGTAATTGTCAGCTTTTATGACCTCCACCTGCAGCACTCGTGTAAAGAATCGCTGGCCACTAACCATGCAGTCCTACAAAGCTCATGTTGACAGGTTGACCCTAGTTAGTTCAGGCATGCTTGTGCTGGGCTCACTTGTCATATTGATCTGCTCTTGTTGTGCCATTCATCCGTTCCGGAAACGCCTTCCGCGTGCCTAACTTTCGATCCCCGCAGCACTTTCTTCCAGCTACCCCTCTCGGTGTTCCAATGTCAGTTTCTTCATTCCAGGTCGGTGCCTCTTCACTCCCTGCCGCCTTCCCGCTTTCCAGCTGCCGCCTTTCCATTTTGGGTACCGGTTGCTAGGTAACGACCGAGATTCTATTTTAACATCTCGGTCGGTAGATGGGTGTGGGCTGCCACGAGCCTTGTGTTGTTGCAGTCTTCCCCACGCTCCTCCTCCACACAGCACCTTCCAGGCACCAAAGGAAGAAAACGTTTAACAGCTGAAGCATTTTCTTAAAAGGATTTTATTCTCGTGGTACAGTATGACATTTTTATTTTTTCGTCCAGGTTATAAAGCACCACCAACTGAGGTGACAAGCTCTTGGAGCCAACAATTCCGGTTCATCTTCATTTTGCAGTTCACGGAAATGTGGGGTCCTTTGCCGACGAAGAAGCTTAGCATTGCCTCGGAAAGGAGACACTTTCTGGCAGATGTTTCTTCAGAGCCGGGCTTCTCTGAGTTTACATTATCTGGATTCCCCAGTGTTCTGCTGTATCCCAGTGCATTGCCATTCCTGGTGTCTTCCATTGCACCCCCCACATTGCATAGACGCTGATTACACTCGTCTCTTTTATTAAAACTATAGTGATTCACCCAATATGTTCTCGAAGTCTATTGCCACTTAGATGCGCTTTTCATAAAGCTAGACTGTGGTGAACAAGTCGAGGGTGCCAGTACAGATCATGCACCTGAGCTGTATCTGTGATCCCAATGGTCTAGACCTGTAAGGGTCACATCTGTTCACACGACCCTCGATGACTGGATTTCTAGCTGCCGCATCACCTTCACATGAACCAAGCTGGCTTTCAGAGGTTACACCAAGCACTGGGTTACTTTGTACCCTCCCTGTCAAAAAATAAATGCAGAAGTAGTCCCAGTGTGGTTTCTAAGGGCAGCTATTGCAACACTTTCTGAATACCTTTTCTTGCTTAATAGTGCCTATGGGGCCCTAAGTGATGTGAATAGGCCAAACTGTGAGTGCAGCTCTTTTACAAGAGAGAGTATAGAATGCGGTACTCCTGCTTGAGCGGAGATGTGTGGGAGCCCTCGAACTATCAGCAGTCCGGCGCTGGGCTACTTGTGGGAAAGGTTACACCCCTGTGTGTGGGCCATAATGCGGAATGGGCCCGCGGTTATCCTACACCTGTTTTTGTTATCGTTGTAGGGAATGGTTGCCGGCACAAGGCTGGGAGACCCAAGAAAACCATTTAAAGTTCAGAAATATATCTGAAATGCATTAGTGACGTTTGATGCACGTTTCATGCCTTGGTCAAACTTCATACCGCAGCACCTTATCCACCAGGCCTTAAAAGGTTACTCAGAGATACGTGAAAATAAGTGCTCCTTTTGGCCTCATCGGTGGGATTAATCACTCGGTAATGCAGTGCACTAAATAGGGAAGCCTTCCGAATTCCATGAGGTCCTCTTGGCTCCTTGATTTGTCTTTGCTTTGCGTCCTCTGCTTCATGTCTTGGTTTTGAGATTCGGGTGCATTTACCACCGTAAGATTATTATTTATCTTTCTTAGTGTCTGCTCCGCTAAACCTGATTTCTGGTTTAAACTGACCCCGTTTACCTCTCAGGCACCCGTTCACAGTTACGTGCTTCGTGAAGTCGCACTTACTCCTGGCTTCATCGGCTGGCATTATTCCAGTTCCATTCTTAGTTGTGCATCCATACAATCCATCGACACTCAGCAACCTACTAAGATCCAAATAAAATAACGTCCTGACTTCGGAAGTTAATGCAAGTGTGGCACAGTGGGATCGAGCTCTTTGTTCAGGTGGCGTATTGTTTGGAATCCTGTCAGCCCCTCCCTACTGTGCATCGTGACGTCCACTTCCTCACTACCTAGTGTCAGCGCAAGTTTATTTCCACAGGTGAAGCACCTGCTTCCTAATCACGCATACAGCAGGTGCTAGAGGAGCTTCGTACCACAGATTTGCAATTCGATGTGCACCTGAAAATAGCTCTTAACAGGCAAACCAGATGTCCGCTTATGCAAACTGACGTGTCAGTCCCACGTGCTAAGTGTGCATGTCCGTGCCGCATAACAGGCAGACTGGCCCCATACTCCCAACCATAATAACTCATAAACCTGGTATGACACACAATAATATATCCTGTTCAAAATACTCATAAACTCACAACAGTACTGAAGGAAACCTTCAGGCACCGCTGCATTCCTGCTCCATCCTTGTCACACTCTCCTGCAACAGGATTTATACGATTGCATTTTGTGTTTATTAACACATTGTTTCTTTAATTTTGGACTGATCTGACATTTTTTCATCGTTTGTATTTTTTTTTTTAATTTCAATAAAGAAATGTGATTTAAGAACTGTCTCTAATGCTTACCTCCTCCCCTGACACACACACCCTCATCCCAGGTCCTGCGTTACCCAGCGCTCCGAAACGCAGGAGCTTGATGCATCGTTTAACTTTGGATCTCAGCTTTTGAAAAGTTTTGAGTGTGGGCAAACTTGTTTCTGTGGGTTTCGATGATTTATTTATTTTTTCCATTTTTTTAAATAAATAAAACGAACATGCTTATGCCTTTCAACATTACATGAGCTCCTCCGTTGTCAATCAGCAACATCGCGAAACTAATTCCTCTCACTATACCATGACGCAAGAGCGACATCACCGAAGGCACTCCTGATTACATATCAGAGTGCTCCGACGATGCCACGTGCTTCATTTCTGAATCATCAATTTCACAAGAAAGTGACTATCCTGAGATGGAGCTTATTTTTACTATTCCTGTATTACACGGCATTGGGGAAACACCTGAAAATGTATGTCCACAAAGTTTTTGAGGAGCTGTCCTTTGTCTTTCGGATGTATTAATACCGTACCACCGGAAGAAGCGGCGCACCTAAATATGCTCCTTCCTGGAGACATACGGCACAGGGGAAGTGTAACCAGTTAGCAGATCCCACTGCGGCGTAGCTATCAATAGTGTAGCATGTGAAGTGGCACTAGGGGCCGGGGGTGTGAGAGATGCGCTGCTCCCCCACTTCCGGCGGTATTGGAGCACCGAGCTTGGTATAGGGGGCCGCCCTGGCTGTGGCACTGCTGGTCCTCCGTTCACAGGGAGCTTGTCCTGATCTTTAGTGACCTGTGTTCGCAGCACGTGCCCCACGTGCTGTCTGGCTGAGCGGTTCAGTCCGGACCAGAGCTGATGTTTCATTTCCTAATTCCCAACAATACGCAACGAAAACAGGAACTGTTAATCTATGAAGCTCGGCTGTTAACAGCCCAGTCGGAGGATGTGGAGAAGTCGTGTTAGTGCTTTCTCTTCGGGCTCGCCGTCTGCACAGCAGGACTGGGGAGCTCCTTCCACATCAACAGGCAATTAAGGCAGGCGCAGGTGCTGGAAGTTAAGACCCTATTTCTGTTTTTTTCACAAATGTGGCTGTTTGATCGATCCCTCCGGATCACTTTGTAGCCACTTAATACCGGGCAGTGTAAACACGGGAGTTTGTTGAGTGGCAGACCCCCAGTATCTAACCGCAGCAGATGGGTAGGAGGGTCCGAGTGGACAAGCTCGGAGGCCAAGGCTATGTCTCGTTTGTTCAGACTACTAGGGAACAGTGGCTCCTTTGGCACAATAATTTGTCTTCATCGTTAAGAAAGGTGCAATGAAGTACACAAAGTGAAAACGCCGTTGTTATTGTGGATCAGTAGTTCATACAATGTAATCCAATAAAGACAGAGAAAACAGTGCTAAAGGTCATAAGGACTAACATTAGAGATGAGCATCCGCTGAGCACAAGTGCAAAAAAGTCTCGACGAGAAGCTATATCTAATGTACAAACACACAAATACAAACATTATTTAGAATGAGAAATAGCTCGGAAAAAAATTGTGAGCCTCTGTTTCAAAGCTCAACATATAGTCCTCCACAATGGACACACACACCCAGAAGAAACAAAAAGTAAGACTTAATTTCAGTGCTGATTATGGCATCATAGTTTGCTCAAGTCTGACTGTATGTTGGAGCTCTTCTTTCTTTTTTACCCACTCGAGGAGAATGACTTTCGATGAGTAAATCTATGGTTTGGCACTCACCACCTCAACCATAGACGACCCCCCAACCACTGGAATGCCTAACACAGTTTCAAAGTGTCCTTGGTTATAGTGTACATCAAGGAACTAGAACACTAGGAGGTTTGGGGCCTTCTTTAGACAGATCAGGATTTACAGGGGAAGCTGGATGATGCTGAACGTTTAAAGGAACAATACATGTTAGGTTGTTATGAAGAGTGTGGGCTTCACTGGAAGAAGAATGGCAGGAGTACCTCACACTTTCCCTACCGAGTCCAGGTAACTGAAAGTGTTAGAAGTCAGATGTAAACTTTCAGAAGCTCTCATCTGCAGGTGTCTTAGAGCCCGCCCCTTACTCCAGGATCATTATGCACATGCATTAATTGGTATTTTACACTGTAGGATTATTATATAATATTCGTCTGCAATTCCTATGCAGTGGAATTGTTTGGGACATTATATTAAAAAAAAAAACTCAGTAATAAGTATATATAATATGGAAGACACTAGATAAGCCCTAATCCTGTTTCATCACGCATGCTATCTAGTTAGTCCAAACCCAGATCTACGTTATATGTACCTGTAGTTTAAGTGTATTAGTCTTTCATAATATGCCAGTTCACATAAAGCCTCCATGCATACCTTACTGTGCATTAAGCCATAAGTTGGAATTCTCTGTTTCACAGTTGGTCCTTGTGTCTTACCCCTCTTCTATACAGTATCTTGTACAGCATTCTTCTACATAGTGCTCTATTGGGCGAGGACTTGTCAGCACATGCTCTGCTCCTGGTTTGTAACACAGGATAGTGAACAAAGATTCTTGTTTAAAATGTGGCCGTGCACAGAAGCTTACTGTACTTTTCTTCACCCTTCCTACAAGACAAAACTCACAAGGTCATTTTTCCTTGTAACCACATTTCCCCTGTTGTGCTTCGGTAAAGTGATTACATCACAGAAGGTAATTTTCTTTATTTGGCTTGTTATCCTGACCCTCAGAAAAAAAACGATGTCCTGTCCTTGCAGAGACATAAGAACGTGACTGTGACCATGTTAGCATGCAAAACAGGCATTGTATGTATGCCACATTAGACAAAAAGTATGGAAGCCTCACCACACATTTTAAAAGTGCCCTAGTTTACAAAATCTATCCAAAAGCTCCATTCCCAACTACAGAAAGATTGCCATAGTTTTATTCTTTTCACAGATTTATATGTGCCATTAAAAAGAATGCGATCAGAAAATTACAACTTTTTTACGAGACATGTTCCCTTATAAACAGACTAAGTCGTAGGGGAAGATCTTACAGCAGGGTGTACGAGTCCCAACAACCTTGAATGTGGCCAATATAGAATAAAATGTTTCCCTACCCTATTTATATGGTTCAGGCATTTTGGGCTATATCAATTCAAACCTATTTGAAGGAGAACAAAATAGACTTCTGAGGAGGTTATTGTGTGTACCACCAGCATGCTCAACCTTTAGGAGCTTAGGGTTGAATATGTAGTAGACCTGATTAAATTGGCTCCTGTGGTGTTTGATACGGACTAATCTGCATGCCCCCCTTAACAGGGAAATCATTAAAGATTATTTGTCATGTCATAGAGGCACAAGCATTCCTTGGTTCCAACACATTAAGTCCGTCACTTAACCGCCATCGCAAAGAGTCCCTTGAGTTTACAAAAACCTCTGTCAAGGAATATACCTCGCTTTGTTGTACCCTCACTATGGAACTGTTTTGGAGTGGTTTTATCGCCCTTGGGACAGAATGTTACCCGTTTCAGATTGGTCTTTGGACGCTGGCATATGGGGATCCCGCTTGGCTAATTTGCCCCCTCAAACACCATTTTGTGCCCTTGTGATGAATCTTCGCCTCAAAGTTTGTTGCATTTTATGTTCTTCTCTAACTTTTATTGTGATTTTAGAAAACGGTTTTTATTCCTAAGTATAAGGAAACTGGGAAATCAGAAGGTCAAATGAGGCATTGGGATGTCTGCAAATGCTGGACATTCCATCTGACTGTTAGCATATGCTCCCTTTTAAAATGTGTTGTCAGCCGAAAGAACCTAATGATGTTTTAATCTGGCACATACCCCTTTTATGATCAGACGCATTGCAGTGTGTAGGTCTCACACAGAATAGGCTGATACTCTTGCTGGGCGATTTGATGGTGACTGAGGATTGCCGATTAGGGCTCATGTTCCGCTATCTATGATGGCTTTTAATGTTAAATTTTAATGTTTTTACCTCTGTGTTTTAACTTCTGTATTGCACTTTTGTGATGACTTTAGTAACCCAAAATAAATTTTGACAAACAAGACCTAGTTCCACTATATCCATCCCTCCCTTTAAATCTGGTCGAGTGTAGTTTTTAAGTTCTTAGATGTTATCACTGACGTTAGACTGTAATTAATTTCCTGAATGTTGTTCCACACAACCTTAAGTAGGGATAATAGTATGTCGAGGGAACAGAGTCAGCTAGGCATCTGTGATGCATTCCATTGCTGGTTGTTCTGGCGTGGCCTCATTTTTGTGCTTTCTATGAATGTCAAAAAACACATTTAA
This sequence comes from Pleurodeles waltl, assembly GCF_031143425.1. Classification (NCBI taxonomy): domain Eukaryota; kingdom Metazoa; phylum Chordata; class Amphibia; order Caudata; family Salamandridae; genus Pleurodeles; species Pleurodeles waltl. Next base: position 676,223,497 of record NC_090450.1, on the reverse strand, counting down.
CACTATCAGGTGAAAGAAGCTGCAGCTCATCTGCAATCGAACCCGTTTAATCCAGGGCCCTTGTTAGACCGAGTTAATCTTTGCGGTTGACCCTCCCTCTCACCTTTGTATAGCTGAGGGCTTCTAATATAATGTTTGGTCTGTGCTTGTGGGTGAGAGAGGACATTACTCACCACTCCCCACGTCTGCAGTTGTCATCTAGACTAATTGTATGTCAGTGGTCCCTACATTTGTGGCATGAAGAAGACTAGCTCTGAATCCCCTGGTTTACCCAGAACCATTGGAGAACGTTTCACTGTCTTCTTTGGCAATGGCAGTAATAAGACCCTAGAGAAAAGACCACCAGCGGTAGAGCTGCCTTTGCTTGTTGCTAGCTCAGCCTTCCATGACTGATAGCAGATCAGAAGATGATGTGGGGACACAACGGTGACAGGGCTGATGGTGTAGTTAGTCAGTGAGGTTTCTTCTTAGTGTAATTGCATCTCCTTTTTGTCACAGTAATACATCCAAAAGAAAATGAGGAATGAGCACATAAGGAGATTTGTAGATTTTTTTCGTCTGAGGCCCTCTGCTCCTGATGTGATTGAGTGCTGTCTTCGAGGTTTGCGAAACTAGACACCCTAATTTGATGCATGATGAAACCCTGACGGTGCTAAATTTGGTGGTTTTGCACAAGTGCACTAAGCGTGTCAAATGTAAGAATTAAAGATTGTGTTGCTAAAAATGGACCAGAAGGAGGCTGCCTGGACTAATGAGTGGCTATACTGGACGCATCTTAAAAAGAGATGGAGCGTGGTACGTTATACTGGACGAGGAGATGGGTTGGTGTTTTGGCACTCTACTAACCCAGCCATAAAAAAAAAATCGGATTTCTAGGGAATGAAGCAATGACCTCCTAAATTAGAGTCCTGAGGGTTCGGTTTCCCCACCATACAGAAGACATACAATGGGTTATACAAAGGTTCTTGAATAAAGAGTTATTTCATCTGTTACCGGTCAAAGCCTAAGAGCTACCCTGAAGGACTCCTGTGGGTATGCAGGCTGAGAAGCGGGCAGTGTCTTGGTAAAAGTAGCTAACCCCTGACAGGGTAAACTAATAAGTGCTGCGAAGGGAAAGAAAAACCTGGTTGTGAATGGAGCTATTGTTCAAATTTACTTTGAACTTAGCTGCACCAGTCAATTTAGGAGTCGAGCATTGTACTAAAGAACTACTTTCCCGGATTTTGAAGCTTCCTTGTTGTTTCCCGTAAAACCAATCATAAAAATATGATATAAAGGTGAACATATTATCCCGGCCTGGTACTGTGCTTGACTTTATCAAGCAGCTCAAAGATCAAGTGTATGATAATGCCAATGCAATCCTCTTCTAGTCTTTTTGTTATATTTGTGATACGTAAATGGTATACAGGGTCCTGCTTGTTGTGTAACCTCTTTAAGAGTTATAGGGAAAGTTCATATATGGTTGTTGGAGACTTCTATCTAGGCACCGGGCCAGTGTGTTCTTTGAAATTTAGTGGCAGTCATGTTTGTTAGTGTATTTTTCTTCCATCTTTTCCTGGGACTTAATTCAGTGTTTAGACAGAATATCGGAAATCAAAATATTGTGGGACAAAATTTCTATAGGTAAGAAAAGGTTTACTATATAGAACTCCACATATTCTTACTTTAACAACATATATATCTTCAAGGTACGTAGATGTGGAGTTAAGAATAGTAACTGTATACTTACCTATTTGGACTTATGGTCTCAATATTTTGGTCCTCAATATTTTTGACATGATATTCTATCCACACAATAGTTTTGTTTCCGATATTCTATCAGTGATCACCTTATACAGCAGGCTCTGGAGACCTATGACACCATCTCCTGAGATGGACTAAATATTATCTATATTTTTAAATTTATACAATGGTATGGATAGATAGAATTTTATTCGGATGGCTTAGTTTTGCACCTCCTTTTGCTGCCAGCTGTGCTGGTTCATGTATATTCCATAAAAACATTTAAACGTATGTAAGGAACGGATTGTAATTTGCTGACACTGTTTATCCATATTAGCAATTGGCATAACCACTGCTAGATGACATAGCTGATGACTTGCTCACAGTTGAATTCATAAGTCTTAACAAAGTCACACAGAGTAAGATTGGATTACACCTCCAAAAGAGCTATCATTGGTGCATCGGTTTTAATATAAAGAAAGCACTGTTCAAGGGAGACGAGTTCACATCCAGGTTATCCACTGCCATATTCAGTTTTAGTGTGGGCTCAAGATAGTGTCTTAAATGTGGAGTAACATAAGTCTGAAGTCCGGTTAGCGTCTGAGTTGTATGAAACATCCCTGACACTCACCACTAGTTGACAAAAAAAACTCAGTTTATCCATTTTATCATGTTCTGCCACTCCCTTATGTACTGTTGCTGCACCTACTTCTTTGTCCTTTGCCTTTATTACACCCTCTGTAGTTTTATAAATTAGGTCATGTGTTAAAGTCCATACCACACAAACCAACCTCCTTGCCTGTGTCACTTGTTGATGCATGACCTTTCCCACACATTGCTGTTTGCACATTCGGGCCACAGATAGAAAGTGGCATCCTCCGCACCCAAAAAATGGGCAGGTAAACGAGCCGATAGAAGTAGATCACGAGTATCCCATCCCTAGCAGAGGTTTAAACGAGCCATTCTCTGAATTCGCTTATGAGTCCCAGTTCTCCCTATTTTATCCAAATTAAATTAACTACTCCATCCAATGTAACAGTGTGAGGTAAATATGGTGGCTAAAATAACCATAGTCATTAATCTTGGTAGGCTATGGATTAGAAATCATTTATTGTGGCTTGCATAAGCAGTTTTCAAACTGGGGGGCACCTACACACTGGGCACACTCCTCTGTGAAAAATTAAATCATATTAGCAGATTAATAAAGTATATGTAAGAAAAGAATCAAAACATAACATTTTAAAACAATCTGTAAATGCGGAGGAATTTGAAATTGAAGGCTCAAAATTAAGTTTGTATCCTTAGCATGATTCGCAAGAGCAGCACAGGTGAAGCAAACAAAATATAGTTGGGCAGTGGATGTCAACTGAAGTGCTGGCAAAAAAAGAGCATGTTTTAGCAGCTAAAAAACAATTGTAAGCTAGAGTTTAGCACATCACTTCTTAAAATTAAAAACCAGATTTGGAAGAGCTCCTGTCCTCCCATTAAAGTTTCGATGTTTGTTCAGTTAATATTTCATCATTTGTGTATTTGTTTAACATGTTCTTGTTTCTGTGTTTTTTGTGTTATTTTGAGGTTCAAATCGACGAAAATACTTAGGGCATGCCCCCCGGCTTCCAGTAATGATTCCGCTGGTGTCCCCGAATTCTAGCAAGGATTCAGTGGTGGTCTACGGAATCCAGTAAAGGTTCAGTGGAGGCCCAAAGTGGTTAAGAACCGCTGGTCTGCTGGCTTCTTTTATCCCTCTTGGGTTATAAATCGGCTTTAAACATGGCTGGAGAATAGCTGATGAGTCAGTGCATGTATCGTTTAGTTTCCATGCGATATACTTAGAGGTTTACATATTTTAGCTCCTCTGGCAACAAATGCAGTCTGCAGTGCTTTAGAATTGCACCACTGTGGTAGCAGAGGTGGTGTAACCTCCGTTATCATTTCTAAAAGTAGACCTTCTGTCAGCTAATGTAGCTTTACAAATTAGTGGTCAAATTTTCCAGTCCATCCTCTTTTGTCAAGGGTTTTAGTTAATGTTGCCATTCCAATGATGACAGCCATAAGGCAAGAGCCAACAATACACGTTTACAATAGATAACTTATTGGAAGATTAAACAACATTCAATTCGTTGCATGTTTGTTTGTCAAGAGAACATAACAAAATAAAATGTATTGATGAAATGTAACCAGACCCTTGCACAACAGGTCACAAGCGCTGTCGGTGGTAAGGGTTGAGAGCAATCAGTTAGTCATGTGCAAAAAAATAGGTGAATTCAGGTGATCTTTGTTTCCTACTTAATGCACATGAGATGGCAATAAGGCTTTCTCTACGCTTCTGTTTGCAGAGGCAGTTTTACTCTGGCAGCAGGGGCAGTACCATTTTCTGTTGCTTATAGGACAGTTCTAGGCTAGTAATGGTTTCGTATCAGGGATCTTTTGAGTCTGCTGGGGCGTATTTGTGTTATTGTATTGATTGCCTCATTCTTTGAATTTATTCCTACGACTGATTATGTTTATATTAATATTTCTGAGAAAACATAATAATTAGTTAAAAAAAAAAAAAAAAAAAAAAGTATCAGCCACGCTTGGTGGATTATCCCCACAAGTTCCCTTGTCCATTCAGGATGGTCTCTCTCATTAGATTTCTATTTTGTCCCTGCAGATAATCATGGCTATCCTGGTCTCCTGGCTATTGTGTTTCATCTTCACCATAACTGACGTTTTCCCACCGGATAACACCAAGTATGGGTTCTATGCCCGCACAGATGCCAGGCAGGGTGTGTTGGCCGCTGCACCATGGTTTAAGATTCCTTATCCATGTGAGTATCTATCTTTCTTTTAAATCTTTTTTGATCTAGGTTCACTTTGGAAGACATGTTTCTTCATTGTTTTTATATAATGGGTTAATAATGGCACATTTAGAATGCTCTAAAACTCTAGTCCAAAGAGCGATATATAGTTTCACTTATTTTGTCTTTACAATAATGTTTTAAATGTGTTACCAACTTAGTTTTACAGGTCTTTGCTTCAATGCGGAGAAAATAGTACATGAGGGCATCAGAAACAAAGAGCTGGATGGAATGCTTAATTTAATCTCAGCCACTGGCAATCGTTTGGGCCGCATCTCAGTCCATCGCTTTTTGCCCAACATGCCACATCAGTTTGGACCCAGCAGTAAACAAATCAGTCTTGACCATGCTCCCACGAGAGCAGTCCAGCCCAAACCACCAGGCCTGGAGTGGAACACAGCAACCCTGGACTTATTAGGGCTCATCAGCCAGTGTCAGTGTGCACTCATAAGGCACACTTAAGGCATCAAAAACAAAATGATGTGTGGAATTCTTGAATTAATGTCAGCTACAGGCAATCACTCAGGCTGCTTCCCAATCCATTGTAATTCGCCCAACAGTCTTTCCTGAACCACCACACCAGGTCCTCCCTAAACTGGAACATAAGCACACCAGAACTGATTTGTGATGCTCTAAGTGGAACAGATATGCCCAAATGTTGGTCCCTCTCACAATACACCACTGGAACCAAGAGGCAATGCTAAGGGTTGGATGCAAATTGCTAAAAGTTGTCTTGGATCTGTTGGGCAGCTAAGTACAAAGTATTTAAAAAATGTTTTAGCCCTTGTAATCTTAGCGAGCCTGACTGTTTTACCTCCATATGATTGTCTCTCTCTTCCCCAGACATAGCAAGTCCCTGCAGTTACCTATCTTCACTAGGCAGGCATCAGTGCTGTGGATTGGGCGTCCTTGTTCGCCCAATCCACAGAGGAGTTTCTGCCCATTTGGAACAAACTTCTCCAGGACTCGTTTACTGCAGCAGTGGGCAGGACGATATCTGGGTCACAGGACCGATGCATAGTAGCAGCAACCTTCCGGGGGTGCTGTGAACCTGTGTTTCAGTTGGCAGGGGTCGAGGTCTCCAGCTGAGTCCTGTTTGGGTGATGAGGTAATTGCTTCGACAAGGCCAGTTTAAGGTTTTCTGCGTTGGCAGCTCTTTGGTTCACCTTTAAGTGGCTGCAGCAGCACCAGACACTTTTGCCCACTGCAAGTTGCTGTATCATTTAATAATGGCAGCCTTCTGAAACAGTCTTCAGCACAGTTTCACTAATACTGTACAGAAAGACTAGGGTACTCACTCAAGACAGATCACTCCGGGATCACTTTTAAGTTTGCCTACCTTCTGTGGGTCCTCCTCATGCCGAGAACACAATGAACCACTCCTTCCTGAACAGCCTTTCCTCTTGCAGGGTCCGACACACTCCTTTCTTTTCTCTCTCTCAGCAGCTAGGCTTCTAGACCTCTTTAGACAGACTCATCAGCACCGCAGCCGAAAGCAGTGACTTCAGGTGATGTCCCCTCACCTCTGGGAGACTGACTGGCAGGCAGACACCAGCTTTGGTGAGACAGCAGCTCTCAACATTCTCTATGAATCACTCACTTCCTTTGTCAAGAAGAACTTGGGACTGGAACATAGTGTTCTGGTTTGGACCCCAATTTTATACATATTTCCCAGACAGAGTATGTGGATTCATTGCCTCAAACTTCAGAAACAGTTTGGAGTGGTTCTCCTTCTAGTCTCCTTCACAGGCGGTTCTGCAGGTACAGCCTGTGTGTGAATTGATGATTCTTGTGCACTGGGGCTGCCTCCAAGCAGGAGCACCCACAATATGGACACATCGAAGTGCACGTTTTCTCCATCTGACTGTCATCAGCCTTACTGACAAAGTGATCAGAAACAGACTTGGGCAGGCCTGGTCTAGAAACGGTTGCCCTTTGAACAAAATAAACTGCAACCCCACCCTTCACACCTACCATCTACCAAATGGCAGTACTCAGTAGAAACTAAACAGAAGCCCCTTGCTAACAACGTTTTAATGGAGTTTCCAATGGTAGCCCTGACTCCATACCTCCTCATTTCAGTGATTGGGTTTCCACCCCCCAGCTCAGGAATCCAGGCAACAATGGATTCCACTGTATGTTCTTTTCTCTCTCTCTCTCTCTCTCTCTCTCTCTTTCTCTCTCTCTCTCATGCACTCTCTCTCCTTCTCACACGTACATACTCTCTTTCTCTCTTACTACCACTCACATATTACATGCACTCACACTTGTCATGTACACAGGATGCCAGTGCAAGGTTCTGGTTTTCTCATAACTCAGCTTTACGCACAAGTATTTTCAGTAGGCCACTCCTCAACTGACATAAATAAAAGGTCACACCTACCATCTACCAAATGGCAGTGCTCAGTAGAAACCAGCCCGAAGCCCATTGCTAGCCTTACAGAGTCTTAATGACATCTCCAGAGGTAGCCCTAACTCCCTACCTCCACAATTCAGTGATTGGGTTTCCACACTCCAGCCCAATGATCGAGGCAACACTCTTTCTGTAGGGAGTCTATCCTCACCCCTCCATTTTGTGGCATGCTAAGCCTGGGACAGCTAACATGGATTTCACTGGTGTGTGCGTGCACGTGTGTGTGTGTCTCTCTCTCTCTCTCTCTCTCTCTCTCTCTCTCTCTCTCTCTCCCTCCCCCTCCTAACCTATTTCATTCAGTCACACTTGTCCTACACACAGGATGTCAGTGCAACTTTCTGGGTTTCTCAGAACACAACGTGACTCGAGAGGTTTTGTTCAGTGGGCCAGTCTTTCACTGACATAGCTTAAAGGGCCTGTTAATATCCATAATCTCAAAACACAGTATGCTGCCTCCACCAATTTGTTGATATATCCACATCAGGATAGTAGTCCTCTGTCCTTTGTGAGGTCATGCTTGGTCTGGCCCTCCAGATCACAGGACAGGTCCTGGAACTCATGTTGTCAGGGACAGGCCTAGGCCTCTGCATGCATGCGATGATAGCACAATACCAGGGCAAAAATAAAAGTTTGAATACCAGATTGAATCCAGTCAGGCACTCAGGGCAGGGGAACGTCCATATGTACCACGCCAGGGACATTTCTGTCCCTATGTGTTCCCTTCCACAAAACATTTTTCATATGCCGTTAACATGGGAAAGTCATCAGCTAGTTAAAAAGAAATGTTTATGATGTTCTGTAGTCCTGGCTGTTTGATAATCGTTCTTTCAATATGGTTAACAAGAAGGCATATTTCCAAAAAAAGCTCAGTGAAGTTTCGAAGTTGATATCAATTTTTAATCTAATTTATGAGACCAAACATAGAATTTTAAAGAAGTATAGAAAAGGACAACTGAACAAAAATAACAGAAAATATTATTTCATTATTTTGTCTTCATTATTTTGTCTTCTGTGTCTTGTGTAGTTTTCAGATTATGATTTTGAGGATATGCCACACATTTTCGTACATATTTAGAGGACTTTTTGTCTGCTTCAACTAATAAAGGCTTGCCAGTAGTAAACGTCATCAGTACGCTTGTTTGTGGTGCTTGTGTGAGGGCATTTGAAATTGCAAACAAAACGTTAAATAGGAATAGTGTGAACGATAGATTTACATTTGAGAGAAAATATTGAGTATTATATGAGCTAGTATTGAAAATCAGTGAAGTTGATGAAGACAAAGAGATACAACTGACTTTCTTGTTGATGTCAATTCTGGCGATATGTTCTATTGATTTACAGCTTGTCGGTGATATTTTTAGATACACCCGAAATAAGTGAGTGGTCATTATACAACTAGAAGCCAAAAAGAATATAACTGCTCCTATACAAACCTCAGAATTTTTTTTTAGAGGGTGGTTGCTATTTCTTCTGAGACATTGCATATAGAAGTAGAAGATGTGAACAGTCTCATTAACCTGATCTATAATCCTGTCTAAGAAGTCCAGAAGGCATGCCTGAGTGTCTGAATTTGAAGTTCAGCATATGTTGTGAGGTTGCCAGCAAACCATTGAGTTTCCTAGTGTTTGTTGGATTTTATCAAGCTGGGGCAGTCAATTCTGTGTGGCATCAAAGCAGTGCAGTGCTGGTGGTCCTTGGAAGTACTGGTGTCACCATCACTACTTGATGCCCTCAAGGCTCCTTTATTCCAAGTTCCAGACGAAAAGCATTTTGATTGAAGGGCGTGACGGCCTCTAACGTTGTCTTGAATGGACTGCACGCTGTATGCTTCAACCTCCTTCAGCTGATCACTAAAGATATTGTCAATTCTCTGAGAATTCTGTGTGTCCTATTTAGATACATTTCAAACTGTAAAATATGTTTCCTACAGTTGAAGGCAGCTGCATAAAGGCTTGGACAAGACTTATTCTTGGAAACCCACCATAATGTTAGCTTGCTTTGTTGCTTCCAACATCTGCAGTCTTGTAACTTGGATGTTTCCCTAGCCCTGCTCTTTAGAATGGCAACCTTACTTGGACATTTACAAATGACCAGACTAAGCCACGTTTCTATCACCTCTACACTTATGAGCATCCTACCAGTTTAAAAAAAATAATCTTTGGTTAACATTTTGTGTATTTTTTTAATATTAATTTTCATCAGGCAAAGCTAACTCCATTGTGTCCTAAATCTAGAGGTTTACACTGGGGTCTCGCCTACCCATCCAGCCAATAACAACTTGTCTCCTTGCCAATAGAAGGGCTAACATTGAAATTTATGTTGCATGTTCCTGTGATGCAGACGGACGATTATACCCAACAGGCACTGTTGTGGAGTTAGGGAAACTGGGATGCCTGTTGCGCTATACAGAAGAGCAGAGACTTTCAGTCCAGTAGTCTGCCACCTTCATGCACATATAGGATAAATGTAAGAATAATATTCCACCCCCTGCATTTGGGACATCCTGCGAACCGGGAGTAGTAAATTTTGCTCAGAGTAATTGTTGTCAGGTATGTTCAGTGCAGAAAGTTGAAATGGATCAGCTTGAATCAGACTAGTTCACAAGCAATCGCCCAATCCTTGTCTGTTATCTGGTCGCCTATATCCCTCTCACAGGCACCCTTAGCCTTTTAATGTGGTTCTAGTCTTATCTGTTTTCATAGTTTTATAAAGTAAAGTGACTAGGTGTTGCCCTGCCCCCCCCACCCAACCCCAGAGTGCCCTCCAAAGTACTGGACATGGGGGCAGTATCGGGGAAGTCAGTCCAAATCTCCCTTGCCATGTCAGAAATTGAAGCATACTACAGAAAATGACCAGGGCCCACTCAAACCCACTCAAAATGAGCCCCATACTTCTTGCAAAGTAATGAACTTCGTACATGGGTATTAGTCTCCTAGGACCTGGCAGCCCCCTTCCCTCCGGCGCCTGACCAACATTTCTCTAGCGATATCACGTAATAGTTGTAGATTCTAGATATTTAAGTCACTTGCAAAGAACCCTTACAGTTATATTTTCCTAAACTTTAGCCATTCGCCACATGGTATATGGGAATGTCGCGGCCACAGTACTGAACCTCATGAGCCATGCCAGTAGGGAGCCCTCACCACCAGTCTGCGTTAATAATTATTTATCCCAGTTGTCGCTGTCCGTGAACCACTTGGCAGCATGCTGGATATGAACCCCATAGTAATAGGGCTCCATGTTGGGTAGACCTAGATCCTCCTCCACCGGGTCCAGTTTCAGTACATCCTACTATAATACCCTCCCAGACAAAAGATACTATCAACCCGTTCAATTGTTTAAACATTTCTGACCCACACCACACCAGCTTCCCCAGAGGGAAAAAGAATTGCCTTTAGTTGGTTGACCCGAAGGCCTGCCATCTCACCAAACTTGTTTAGGTAGTGCAACAGTTGCGGTACCATTGTCAGACATGACTGACTGTAAAATAAGGTGTCATTGGCATAGAGCAAAATCACATGTGCAGAATCCCTGACAGAAATCCCTCTCTATTATGTCTCCCAAATCGTGATTGCCAAGGATTGCAAGGGCAGAGCAAACAGCAAGGACAAGAGTGGACACCCCTGCTGTGATCCCCGTCCAACGCTCCACCTGGGAGAAAATATCTTACCCACTCTGGCCCTGGGATGAAACCCGAGTAGATGAACCCAGCCACAGAAAACTAGGCCAGAGTAAATTGCTTGAAGAACTTCCTATATATAGCCCCAACTGAGGGTGTTAAGAGGCCTTCTTGAAGTCAGTTGCGACCATGGACAGCTCCTTGTCACTGTACATTACAGAGTGAAGAACATGGGTAAGTCTACGAATATTCATTGGGGTGCTGCGCCGCCCCACTGGGCAAAGTCAGACGACAGCACTGTCCAATAAGCCAGCAGGTCGCAGCAAGCCACCTGGGGCTTCAGTTGCCGCAGGTCCTAAATTTGAGTATCAGCAAAAGTGCCCAATGACTGCAGGGGTGCTATGCCGTAAACCCAAGGCTGAAGACCACAGGAACCAACCATGCTTCTCCTTTGGGGGCAGGGACTACACGATTATGGCAAATGGCATTGATCTCCGCTGTTGGCAGTGCTAAGATTTCAAGAGATTATTTGAGAAATAGCTGCAGCTTTTACACTATATAAAGATATTGCTGTTTAAGTTGCTCTAGATATCTTAAAGTTTAATCAATAGGTTACACGTAGGGCAACCTACGCCTTTGCACTACACTGATTTCCCATTTGCTGCTAAAACTAAGCAACACAATCTTAACTTTGCAAACAAAAATTGGAAGCACCGCTTTCTACTCTAAAGATTTCATAGAAAACTTTCCTGTGGTATCAAAGGGTGTCTTTGGAAATGCAAAACACTGTAGAACCTAGTAACTCAAGTTCATGAAGGTTCAGGTCCTAAAAATAAAGACATAATATGAATACTAGTTTCATGATCCCCTATGGAGAGCCTTGAACCTGAAAACTTTAGGAAAACCACATCAGCGATGCCACGGTAACCTACATTCTGCACCACCATGGTGAAGTATGAATGCACTTCAGTGTGACACCCATGTCATAAACTCACTGTCGTAGAACATTCACAGGATCTCGCATCTGTCTAATAAGCCCTCTCATTTCCACTACTAGGAACTTTTTAGTCTATTATAACCTGAGACAACCTGTGAAGGGGTTATTACCCAAAAACAACATACGTAGACCAGATGAGTTGATAACCACTGCTCAGTATCATTATGGTGACCAAGGGTCAAGTATCGCTCAGCTGTTGGCAGTGAACTGCAAATATGAATTTCATTTACATATTGTAGCAGGGTTGACATTGCCCCGCTCCAGACCAGTGTCCCAGAGGAGAAAGAACGGTACCCCAGGGGTGCCTTACAGAGAGCGGATAGGATGTCAGCTGACATCAACCCGGAAGTAAAGGAAATTGAAAGGAGCATGGAAGGGTCGGCGTTCTACGCAGAGAAGGAGGTGGTGAAGGAGATTGCCGAATTAGAGAAACAGGAGAGGAACGGGAGCACGACATCCAGGCAGACGAGGGTGACTGGGGCGCCAACCCAACCATTGCGAACTGAGCCTGCGACTGCCAGCGGTCGGACAAACACCAGAGCCGGCCACGTCCTCAGTGCTGGTGGAATCTCACCAGGTACCACTAGTCTTGGGTTTATTATTCGTATTCATATTTTGTTTTGGTTTGAGGGTAAAATCACTTGCTTGCTTAAAGACACACCACGCACGGAACGGGCTGCGCGAGGTGTGGAGTTTGGGGAAACAGTGAACGATTACGGACGCTCCCCGGTGGAAAGCAGAGTGTCGACTATTCATCCAAACACACACCTTCTCACAAAAAGACCTTTTCCTTCTGAATTAAAGACGGTCTTCGGAAGGGGATCCTCACGTGAGTCTGGGTGTATACCTTCACTCCCTACCCCTTTAATAATAACAAGGGCAAAACAAGTACACTTACCTGTATCTCTGGCTTTTCGTTTTCTTCTGGGGTCCCACGACGGAGAGGCGTCCCGACCGTGATTCTCTGCAAACGAAAGGAGAAAGAACACCATTGAAGGAATAATCCAACCAGAGAGAGAGAGAAAGCGGGAAAAGAGGACCGAAATACAGCAGAAAGAAAAGGAGAAAGTGACCCCAAGAAGAAGAAATAAGTGGACAGTTAGTGAGCCTACCATTACAATCACTCAGACCAAGTGAAAATAAATTAATAATATAATCACCTACCGTACGAGTTGGTGTATTCCATTATCATAGAAGCCTGCCCCGTACACACATCTTATGCATTTGAGCTGATGATGCCAGGTCTCTTGTAATAATATAATTCTTTGACAACAAAATGACCAGTAGTGCTGGGGTCCCTTTCAGCAGTGCGTTTGAAGCAAATGTTGCACTTTGCACTACATGTTTGCGTAGATGGACACACCCCAGAATTGTAGAGGGTTTCGTTGAATTTTCCAGATATTCCACCTTGGACTCTGTGCTACTGATGAACTAGTGCATCCCTTAAACTCTTTTCCATCTTCCTTTCATAGTTATGAATAATTTTTCTATTTTCAGAACTAAGCAATCCCGACCCAACACATTTTTCTCTGAGAAAGTGCAACCCGTTATACATTACAGCACAACTTCCATTGAGTTCACCTTACTTAACACACTTTGTGGTTTATTGCAGGTCCTTAAGTAATGCAAATTAATTTCTCACCCTAATGTTTTCATTTGTCACTGGATCACCATGCTAGGCCTCCTTAGAAGACATTGGCTTTGGAGTAAAGAAATAGTGCTTTTCATTCAGTGCACTGTTTATCTTCAGTTGTATCATATTGCAGGGTCAAACCTCAACTACGCACAGCCAAAGGTAGCATGCAGTAGGGTTTGGCTGCCTGCTGCGGGTTGGGATCATGGAGTTGTTGCAAATTGGATATCTTAAAAAGAAACCCCATCCAAATACTGAAAAAACGAATGTTAAAGTGAAGTTATGGTTAGCCAACATGTTTAAATAAACCTTAGAGATGAACATTAAAAAATGCAGATGAAGTTAGTTATGTTTGTGAATTAAAACCAAAAACACCAAAATGTGCAAGTTATGGTAAGCTAGGCAATCCATAACCGCATCATCCATTTCCAAAGCAGCATCCCACACTAGTCAAAACCCGCCACCCAAGCATGGCCAGATACAGTTGGAAAAGCATCTCAGAATCCATCTGTCCCGTCATCCTGCACCAGAACCAGCCCAACCCACCGACTACCTAAACAGCAACATCAAACAGTTTAACAAGTGGATCACAAAATGCACCAATTCCCTGCCTCCTTTGACAACACAGCACATAAGGAAAGAACTGGAAGCAGGCTAGCTGGTACACTGATGAACTCTGCACCATCAAACACTGCTAGCGACTGGAATGAAGATAAAGACTAAACCAGAGTGACGAGAAGCAGCCCTGAGACGCTACCACCAGCAAATCAGAGAAACTAAGAAGGCGCTAGCGGAGCACATGAAAAGCAGCTCCAATAGCTGTAAAGAAATCTTTGCGATTATCGAAGCCTTTACTTCACCACCATCCACCTCGAACAGCACCACCCTCGCCCAAGGGCTGTGTGACAACCTTTTGGTATTCTTTAGCAACAAAATCAAAACCAACTACAACAACTTTGGCCCTCAGCCGAGCCCTTGCACCCTTTTCTACAGCCTACCCACTACTTACCGGGGAAAACCCAGACTACTTGAAATGCAAACACCACCGAAGAAAGCATTAACAACATGAGAACCTTCCACTCTGCAGCACAAATGGAAACCCTGCCCTCACCACATCTAGTACATGACCACCTCCCCAATCAACAAAGACCTCACCTACACCCTGAACAACTCCTTCACTGCTGAAAGATTCCCGGATGCTTGGAAACATGCAGTGGTCACTACACTGCTAAGCAGCCGTCGGAAGATCCCCACTCCACCTGTGAACTACAGCCCAATCTCCCTTTTACTGTACCCACCCACGATCATGGAGAAAACCATCAACAAGCAACATCCGCACTATATCAACACACACCAACTCCTAGACATCACACAATCAGGTTTCCCGCTCAACCACAGCAACGAGACAGCCTTCATCGCATCACCAGATAACATCAGGGTGATCCTTCACTTTGGAGAAATAGCAGTCCTCATATTATTCAGTCTTTCAGCGGCCTTCGACACAGGCATCCAAGGATCCACACTCAACTTTATCTGCTCCTTCCTCACATGTAGAACACAAAGAGTCAGCCTGCCACTTTACTTGTCGGATGCCAAGAATCTATTCTGTGGAATCCTCAAGGATTCTCCCTCAGCCCGAATTATTCAACAGCTACATGACTGGTTGACCTCATCAGATCATATGGGATCAACATACTTTACTATGCTAACAACACCCAACTGATACTGTCCCTGCTAGATAAGATCTCCCCAACAAATAACCTCTACCCCTGCGACCTGCCAGCACAGCGGTTATGTGCTGACATCCTTTTCTTTCTCCCACCTACGCTGACCACAGACAGGGAGATGTTGGTGGTGAGCTCCCTGCTCCCGCCAGACTCTGGTATGAGGAGTGGGAGAGACAACCCCCTGATGGAGGGTGGTGATGCTCATTTTGTTTCCATGTCCTGGGGAGATGGGGGCCCTGGGACATTGTCAGGCAATCGAGGATTTGCTCCTTGGGGCCATGAGCTGCTTAGGGAAGGGGACCCATGCACACCTCCTCCCATAAAAAATAAATATGGAGATTGGACCGAACCCTGGTGCCTCGACCCTACCCATGGTCATTTTTTTTAATCTGGCAGGCGCTATGCACTCAGTTTCCTGCCCTGTCCCGTCCCTGCCCATGAGTGCCATGCCTCACAGGCCCTTATCTCTAGCCTCATTGGCCAGTTGTCATATTTTGGTTTCTGTTCATTCCTGGTGGCCAGCTCTAGCCAACTGAAGCATTTTTGTCAGGCCTACAGACCTCTAAACTAGACTTTCATTCTGAAGCTTAATGTTCTATGGCATGTGTGGCTGTAGAATGATGTACTTTGCTTAAGTCTGCCATCTAGTATGTACACATGCTTTGCATAAGTCCACCATCTAGTGTTGGGTCCGGAGTGTTGCAAGTTGTTTTTGTTTGAACAATATTTTCTAGTCACAGGATCGAGTGACTCCTCCTCTCGGTGATACTGCGCATGGGCATCGATTCCCTTGTTAGATTCTTTTCTCTTCGCCATCGGATTCGGACACGAGTTCCTCTCACTCCAGTATTTCCTCGACTTGATCTATTGTGAACTGTTCTCTTCTGTCTTTCTTTCAGCGACGATATTGTACTTCAATAGGGATTTTATATATATTTCGTGGTCAGTCTGAATTTTCTCACCAGTAGCCGGGGTGTCGGACTATGCAAGGCTAATGGAACGTGCTCCATTTCGTTCTGCCCTTGATGCTACTCTAAATTTCCCCACACCAAACAACATCTGGTGTGTAATTTGTGTCTCTCCCCTAACCACAACGAACAGAGTTGCAACGCTTGCCATTCCTTTCGATCCAAGAAGATGCTCTGGAACCGGGTGGAGATGGTGTTCAAAACACCAGACGACACTCCTAATATCTTCGGGGAAGCGCACGAGCAGAAGGAGCCAGAACATGAGGAAGCCTTCTCTATTGAAGACTTGGAGTCAGACATCAAATCCAACATTGAGAGCCTGCCAGTTACTTTTGCGCAACCTGTGAGTAGAATAACCCCTACTCCCCATACAAAGACTCTAAAAACGCCTCAGAAGCAGGTCACCGGACTGCCACTGTCTTCGGGCCTTGGTCGGTTCCGAAAATCTTCTTTGGATGCCCCGCCTTCCGGCTCAGCACCGAAAACAGCCAAGACGACTTCAGCATCGACCTTCGGCTTGACAACATCACAGGCACCTTCGGGATTGAGCAGATCCATTGAACCGAGCGCTTTGGCACTGACCAAAAAAGCCTCTACGGCCACTTTGGAGCTGACAGCTTCAACCCGACCAAAGACTTCGGTACTGAAATCTGAACCCAACACTGTGCCTTCTAAAGACTCCAGTCATTCTTCCGAAACAGCTTCAACAGTGGAGCCCATTTTAGAAGTTATGGACGTTTGTCAGTGCCAGCTCCATATTCAAAAAGGTAGAGGAAGAATCATGCTTACAATTAAAAGGAAGTTAACATTTGAAGAGGCCTGGGACTCTGCTCCTCCCCCTAAAAAGGCCTCCAAGGACAAGGTTCCAGTAATACTTTGCCTTCTCCACCATCTTCTCAATCTCCCAGACCAGTTATTGAACCACAGTTTTCACCACAGAGTTCACCAGCACCACAGGAAGATGATTTGGGTCACATACCACATGACATAGATCCATAGGATTCATATGATCCAGATCCTATCCTGCCAAACGACCCAGATTTGTATCCTCCACGGCCATCACCATCTGAAGAGACAACATCTTATCAGCAGGTGATAGCAAGGGCAGCCGCATACCACAATGTCCAGCTGCACACTGACCCTATTGAAGAGGAATTTCTCTTTGACACCCTTACTACAACACACAAAGAAAGTCAATTTCTACTCATGCTACCCAGCATGCTTAGACATGCTAATGATATTTTTAAAGAACCTGTAAGCTCTTGAGTTATCACCCCTAGGGTATACAAAAAATACAAAGCGGCACCTACAGACCCTCTTTTTAATGGGCTCAAATTCCTCCAGACTCAAAAGTGGTCAGTATAGCACAAAAATGTGCTAATAGTCAATCCACAGGAGATTCACCCCCTCCTGACAAGGAAAGCAAAATATTAGATGCAGCTGGCAAAAGAGTAGCTGCACAAGCAGCCAATCATTGGTGTATCACCAATTCACAGGCACTTTTGGCACATACGACAGGGCCCAATAGGATGAAATGAAGGATCCTCTTTAATACCTCCCAAAGGAGCATCGCAAAAGGGCGCAAGACATAGTATAAAAGGGTCATACTATCTTCAGTAATTCTATCCGGTGTGCAACTGTTGCCGCAGATATCACAGCATGTGGTATTAATACAAGTATTATACGCAGGCACACTTGGCTTGGGTGTTCAGGCTTCAAGCCAGAAATACAACAGGCAGTCCTCAACATGCCATTTGATAGAGAACACTTGTTTGGCCAACAAGTGGATACCACAATGGAAAAACTTAAAAAAGACTGAGAAACAGCAAAAGCAGTAGGGGAGTTACTCACCACCACACAACATGATAATTGTCGCCCACTATTAAAGGGAGGCTTCAAACCATCCTTTACAGAGTCTTCCACCTTTCAGAACAGACAAGGCTCCCATTTCTACAACAAAGGTTCCTTTAGGGGATCCTACAGAGGCTCAAACAGCAGAGGCTGAAGGAAAGCACCCACCTCCAAAGTATCTGCCTCCACTGCACACCAGTGACCACCTACACCTTCCACCACCTCACACCTCTCCAGTAGGGGGAAGACTAAAAAACTTCTACTCACAATGGTCCGATATTACACAGACCAGTTGGTTCTTTCAATTATCCAACATGGTTATTGGCTGGAGCTCACTTCTACTCCACAAAACATTCCCCCTTGCACTCACAAATTCTCACAGGAACACCTTACTCTTCTCAAACAAGAGGTGTAATCACTTCTTCTCAAATGGGCTATAGAACCCGTCCCCTTCTCACATCAAGGGTCAGGCGTATACACTCTATGCTATTTCTCAGATTCGTTATTGCGGGAAAATATTATCAGTTCAAGGTTTTACCTTTCGGGTTATAACAGCTCCCAGGGTCTTCACAAAATTTCTAGCAGTAGTTGCCACATATCTCAGACATGAACACATTCATGTCTTCCCTTACTTGGACAATTGGCTCATTAAAGCCAGTAAGTTACAACACTGTCACCAACACACTCAGATGACATAGGATCTCTCTCACACTCTGGGATTCGCGATCAGCTTTTTAGCATATCCAAGTTTAGCTCTAATTCAAACATTCAAACTTTGATTTCCCAGTTTCAGGAAGACCACGCTTACACAGTGATGCAGCTATTAGTGATGCATTGCCTTCGTGCCTCATGCCAGACTGCACATGCGTCCCCTACAGCAGTGTCTGTCTCATCAGTGGTCTCAGTCACAGGATCCGCTCTAAGATCTAGTGTTATTGGACCGCCATACTCACATCTTTCTGCAGTGGTGGATTCCCACCAACCTCTCCAAGGGGCTGCCCTGTGCCTCAGATTACTCAGACTACAGATGCATCACAGACATGTTGGGGAACTCACCTCAACAACCTCTCAATACAGGGTCTATGGAATCCCATTCAACAAGCTTCATGTATCAGTTACCTGGAACTTCAAGCTGTTTTCCTAGCAATGAAGGTTTTTCTTCCACAACTCCCCAACAAAGTGGTTCTACTGCGTACAGACAACATCACAGCCATGTATTATCTGCAAAAACAGAAGCAGACGCATTCTTCTTAGTTGTCCCATCTTGCTAAGACAATGTGGAAATGGGCAATCCACCACCGCATTAACTTAATGATAGAGTATCTCCCAGGCATGGACAACCAGTTTGCCGACCTCCTCAGGAGGATGCAGCAACAGGTCCACGAATAGGAAACTCCACCCACAAGTCCTTCAACAGTACTTTCTAAAGTGGGGAACACCCCAAGTAGGCAATGATCTATGGATGAATTGGTCAGGGATATTTGCTTACTCTTTTCCATCTCTCCCACTCATTCCCTCTTTAGTTCGCAAATTGAGTTAAACCTCTCTCACCATAATCTTTGTAGTTCCCACATGGGCATGTCAAGTTTGGTTCAGAACACTTCTGGATCTTTCAGTAGTTCTACACAAGAATCTCCACAACAACCTATACTTTCTCACTCAAAATCAAAGCGACATAAGGCATCCAGACCTCATATCTCTCAACCTTTCGATATGGCTCCTGAAGTCATAGTTTGGTTACTTAAATCTACTGCCAGAATGCATGGACATTCTAAAAGAAGCATGTAAATCTACAGCAAGACAGTGTAATGCTGTGAAATGGAAATGCTTTGTATGCTACTGTTAACCTTATCACATTGACCCACTCAAACCTTCAGTCCAAAATATTGTTTATCTGCTACATTTGCAGAAAGCAAACCTAGCATACTCATGTATTTGTCTTCATTTAGCAGCTATAGCTGCTTACCTCCAAAACAGACAATACATCTCTTTGTTCAGAATACCAGTTACTAATGTATTTATGGAAGGTCTCAAAAGAGTCATTCCACCGGGGTATCTCCAGCACCACCCTGGAATCTGTTTGTGGCATGTAGTGCTCTAAATTCACATATGCTTTCACTCCTTCCCCGTCACCTCTAGCCATTGTAGTTGCATTAGCATATAAATATTGTACATATGTACATTGCATGACCATCCCTTTTACTCTCTATGTACTCCTGACCTCTCCCGCCTACCAGAAAACAATCTAGCAAAGGACTCAATGCCCATGCGCAGTATCACAGAGAGAAGTCACTCGATCCCGTGCCTCAAAGATTCTTTGAACGAAAACAACTTGCAGCTTTCTGGACCCAACACTAGATGGTGGACTTAACAAAGCATGTGAATCTTCAACACTGCATGCCACGAATAGTTGTCTACTGAGTAATTAACATTTTCCTTCCCCCTCATGCTGTTGGACTTGTCCTTTGTCTAGGCTACTGGCTTATGTCTTCTCCCGAGAACTGCATCAGCAGCCCTTCCGTAGCCTTCCAGCAGAGTAGCCTCACTGCAACACTCTTCAGGTCCCCATGGCTTTGACCATCTTGCAGGGCACTTAAGTATCAGCTGTGGGTTCAGTGGACCATTCCTGATATGGGTCACCCAGCTGCAAGCCAATCCACAAAAGATATACAATCGAGCCCTCAAGATCTCCTCAAGTAGATCCATCCCTCTGATGTCCCTCAGATGGTTTATGGGGAGAATTGTCATTAGCCATGGAGAAACACACCCAATGCCTGGGTGTCAGTTGAAGTCAAAATCCTGCAGTCCATCCTTCAAATGGAGTTGGGTTGCTTCCCCTTCCAGCTTTACATTTCTCTGGTTTCAGATCCAGTGAGCTTCCTACTGTTTCTTCCTTGTGGAGTGTTTCTAAGTTGGAGTGGGAAGTTTTAGAAGGTATACATCTGCCATGGGTGCCACGCTATCACTCCACAACTGCCCCAATCAATCTGCACAGCTTTAGGGGACATTTCATCATGGCCGCTTAAATTCGTCTATGGGAAGACCATACATAGGAGCCTCATCTCCACCCCCAATTGACACATTTTCCTGATCCCTTCCAACCAAAACTTCAAAGTGAGCTCCTCTTGTGTTTGATTCAGAGATCTGGTGTTCCTCCATTGTTGCAGATTTCCTCTACACCCTTTCCTTTCCGAGGAACGTTGTCATGCACTGTCAAATGGTCTGTTGTGCAGGGAGGCCTTTGATCATTTTCCGGATTTTAACTTGAGTGAGGGATTAAGGGTGGCAGGTGGGGGAGCGGGGTTTCACAAATGCCTGAAATCTGCTTGTGAGCTGAGCCTGGGAAATATGACAGTTCTCTAATTGGCATAAGGAGTGCAGATATCAAAGAAGCGACATTGGTTCTGCCCGCCAGGTAAATTTTTACCCCACGATTGATGCCTAATTGGTATCTCCAGATCTATGTACAGTGAAACTGTGCTGTGACTCAGATTTGCCCATAATGCGTAACCCAGTAAACCACACAGATTTTTCAGTAATCATTACAGATGTACACCTTAATGCCCACTCAATTCGTAAGGCCTATACCAGGTCCGTATCCTTCCTGAAGGGCCTCTTCTGAAACAGGCTACCTGTACGCAGATACTGGGCCGAGCTAGACAATAGTCTCACATGCTCAGCCTGCACATGTGTGCGCTTATGTGTTCATATGTAACTTGCCCAGAGCCTCGTATCAATTCTGCGCAGCAGCAGCCTTATCTTAAAAGGCAGACACAGGCTGTTAGCACCCTCAGGCCATTTTCACTGAATTTACCATGAGTGAAATTCAGTTGGTGAAAGTCACTCACAATAAAAGTAAATAAAAAAGGGTAGTCCGAAAAAAAAAAAAAAAGTATACTCATGTTTTCCCCAACACGTTTTCCTCATCTCAAAATTTAATTTGTCCTTGACTGTGCTGTGGACACAGGACATAAGACACAGTGTTATGTCATCAAAGTATGGATGTTGGCCTTGTTTATTGGTCCAGGCCAGTAGTTGCCAAAAGACACATCTGTCGCTGACTTTGAGTTATGTCATCTTAGGATTGTTCCATTGAGGTCAGTGCTTACTCCTGCTTCCCATTCTGCACTTCACCCTTACCAGCTACTGATAAACACAGCAGTCTGAGGTGAGACATCAGAAGCAGGCTACTCTTTGTATCTTTAATAAAGCCCCTATCATAATGCCTAGAGCAGTGTGTAGGAAGATTGTGCTGCTGCTTCTGCGAAATCCCAGGAGGAACCAAAACCTTTGTTTGGAAATGAGCTTAACTAGTATTTGAGATTGCAGGACTCTGCTCTATCACATCTCGTAAAGACTGAAAGGCCTGCTTAGCACGCATCCTCTGCCCATGCTCATATTTGTGAGTTCATGCAGAGCGATTCGTTAGACGGTCAGAAAACATTTTCTGAAGCTTTACATGGACAGAAACCACTCAAGAATTAGCCTGGAGTGTCTCTATTCACCCACTGTAGAAGGAGGTCTAACTCTGCGTAACCTGCAACTTCGATTGCTGTCCATTCCCTTTGCAGAAGGGGTAGCGTTTTTAATTACTTTAACCTTTTTCAGGAGTTCAAGATCAAAGAAGTTGTATTCCTTCTGTGCTCTGCAGACTCGGAGTAACATTGGATAAAAGAACCCTTATTGCTTCATTCAACCTCAGAAGACTATCAATTGGATGTTTAAACTCACAGAAATGTATGCAAACACCTACACCACAGATAAGATGTAGAACCACAGTTTTTTTCCTAGAAGGAGCTCGCTAGGCGTTAACTCTATATATTCTTTGCCCTGAGCTGCTCAAATCATGGGAAAGTATAAAGAAAAACTCGTTCGAACCTGAGGTTTGGTACTCTTTTTTTCCAGTTGCCAGATTGCAGGTTTGTTTCAAACCCGGTCCCTTACCAACGTTAGGTTTGTTTCAAACCCGGTCCCTTACCAACGTTAGGGGCGTTGTTGACTTGAGTTGGTTTATTAATTACTTTCCTGTAAACTATACATTCAAGAGTCTGGGGCCGTGATATTCCTTTTTAAATTCCTGCACCATAACAATGTAAATACTCGCATGGTTTATTCAAAATAAACAGAAAACGGAGACTGGATTTAAGGTATTAATGTAAATCGAAAGAAAGAAATCTAATTTCTGTTTCTGAAACCTGTGTCTGCCGCATATGCAGATTTATTCCACTTTGATGGTACTTTACACTCCATGGTTGTTTAATGGAATTAACTTGTGTAGTCTTAAAGTTGTTCCTAGGTGTCAGAATGACTGTCGAAGTTTGGGGTCACTTGATATGGTCCTACCCACATTTAGACACTACTATGTTTCGCATTTTTCAATGCCATAACCACGCAATAACACTTTTACCGTGCATACATAAATCATAGTAAATGGTAAAAATGCAAATACCTTTTACATGCATTGCCCTGGAGCCTATCTGAAGCTAGACTTACCAAGCTTTTCTTTTAAAAATATTAATGCCCAAATCACAAAATAATACGTAATAAAAATCTTGCAGCCCTTACTTCCTTGAAAAGTGTCTAACAAATGAACGGAAAGAGAACAAGATACACAGCCACATAAAGCTGCAAAGAGGACAACAATGTTATAAGAAGCAAGGCGCTTCCCTATCCTATCCTGCCGTTTACCAACAGTTACTTCAGACATAAGAATCCTGAAACAGTTCTCGAATTTTGTAATCCTGTATTTTGACTGAAAGTAATTTCCGTCAGTCTTTTTAGTTTCACTTGCTATCTCTCAAAGGCTTGGCTGTTTCCTGAAAAAAAAAAAAAAAAAGTAGATTTTCCTAGCTTTTCCACTGTTTCCCCAGAAGATGACAGTCATGCCATCTGCCCTTGTGAAATATCTCAGAAATGTGAGTATGAGAATAACAACCAAATCTTTTCTGCAGTGTGGGAGAAGGTAATTTATGAAAAAAGAAGGAACAGAAGAAGTTTCATGAAAGTGTCTGCTGATGGGAGGACAGCCTCGAAAGAGGTACTGGGCGTGCAACAGGCTGAAAGAGTGGCCAGTATAGGGAGGGCTCTCTTACCCGGGTCATATCTCACTATTCTTAAGGACTCCCACAAATGGAGATGAAGTGACGTGTTGCTCTGCTAAACACGGGCACTATGAATGTTTGACCTAAAGGATGTGCTCGCCATCAGGAATTGACACAGTACACAATACTAATTCACTGTCAGTAAGTCACTGCATGATGTTCTAAGACTGTGCTAAAAAAACTCACCCTCTAGGCACATTACATCAACACTGTCATGAACAAGGAAGAGACTTGCATCTGTGTTTTCTTTCCAAACAGCCTGTTCTGTTTATTCAATTCTCCAATAATCGTGATCCAGGAGGACGAACCAGCTCTTTCCTGAGCATTGTGTTAGCTCCGTTCCTAAGACATATTCTACACCACCACTAGTAGTACATACAGAAACAGAGGGCCACCACACCAAACCACGGCTTAAGAAGGGCTACAGCTTTTGAAGGCTGAGCAGAAACAACCAGCTTTATCGCAGCTAGGTGTATCAGTTACTCAAGTGACACTTCAGTATGACTTCAAAATCTTTTTTTTTTTTAATCTCTTACATGTGTAGGAGAAAATAATCTCACACATCCTCATCTATACTGAAAAGATTTCCTCTTCCCAGCCCAGCCATCACAGATCTCTTTTGGGGAGCTCTCCATCAAGAACAATGTCAGTCAGTATCACCCGAATTACCATGAGCTGCAGGTTTTGGCCTGCGGTTGGTGGCGATTCTCTGGGTTGGTTATTGTTAATATTCTTCTAGGCCCAGTAGTTATAGTGGTTTTCATATTATCCTAGGCAGGGGTTTGGCGCTGCTGCGGAGAACCAAACCCCCTGATCCAGTTCCTATTCTCTTCTATAGAAATCATTAACACCTATCACAATGTTATAACATAGAGCAGGAACGTTGAACAGCACCCTCGCAAATCCCACAAACCACCATCTTTTCACTATTGGAACTAAAGCAAAGAGTGTAATTTAGGCCTTATTCCCTCTTTATCTGTGGCTTACGGAAATAGCTTTCGTAAAACTTCAGGTTCCATTGACTACAAGGTTGATTCGTCACGCTGATCCTAAGTCAGGCTCCTTCAATGTTTTCTCCATAAGGAAGCCAAATGTATCGTTTCTGAAAAAAATGCTGGACCAGAAAAAAAGTTAACACTTAAATGTATTAGGGTGCACAGTTTGGGGTACTGGTCCGACTTCTCTGAACATTACCTCATGATGTCAAAACAAGTGATCAGCACCTCTCTAGATTCTGCAGAGTTGGCGAGTTTTGAATACTGTATCAGCCTCCCACTGTGCAGAGCTGCCTAGGTAGTGGTACACCCACCTTGCTCTGTCAAAGATTTTAGTGGAAAGTACTGAACCAACCAAATCTGTCATCCAAGTGCCAGGGTCAGTCCTCCATCTGAGGTTGACATCCCTGAATTTAGCAGTAAGGATCTTGAGTCTTTTCAGTATGGGCACTTCAATCTACTCAGAGCTTTATGGACATTGTTAAAGAGGCGAAACGGCCTGCAATAAAAATGTTTTTACTTATAGATCCTGCCAAGTGAAGGCGGTGCTCCCTTATTTGTTTGAACTAACCAAGTCTGAACTCCCAGTTTCCATGAATTAATGAAGAGTAGGCATCTATTACGGCTCATTGAACAAGCTTTGACAGATATTAGGCCCCACCTTTGGGACCTGTTGACTTAGTGAGAGGTTCTAGCCATGCTTTACAACACGCTGATGAAAACTCAATAATGCTGCTGTTCAGATCTTTATGTAGGTGTGCACACCAAGCATGGGCACACCTACAAAAAGACGCAATCACTTGTTTTCCATTGCCAATCCGCTTTGGGTTTGTAAGCAGAAAGAAAGAAAGAAAGAAAGAACGAAAGAAACAGGAGTGTGAGTGAGCGGACGTGGGCACGCAAAATTGCAGAGAGCTGGGGAAGCAACAGAAGTGGGTGAAGCAGCATTGGGGACGTGGGTAGGGGGAGAGAAGATGGTGGATGAGATAAGCAGAAGGAGTGAGAAACAAGGAAGAAGAAACAGATCAGAAGAGACTGCAACGTGGAGCAGGGAAGGAGAACAGAGGTGAGAGAGCAATGTGAGGGGATAAGTGCACATAAGCTTCAAAGAAGATTGTGGGGGTGAAGTACACTGGCAGCGAAAGAGCAGCATGAGCAAGTGCGGTGGAGGGGCAGTAGTACAGTAGAGACACACCTATAAAAGATACATACTCCTTGTAGAGTGCTTACACAAAAAGAAAAAAGTAGCGCTTGATAAAGAAGCAGTGAAAGGACACAAGTAATGATTTAGTGCTCCAGGAGCAGGATCAAGGCAAGAAGAGGAAGGAAAGCCTGCACACATTAGGAAATAAGAACCAAGCGAATGAGTAACTGTGAAGTCAACCAAGGCAAGACCTAAAAAGCCCGTCTTTGACTTCCTTTTTTCCACTATCTCAGTCAGAGATTCCATAAAAGGTTTGAGAATCATTTTCATTTAGATTTTAAAAAAACTGAACCTCCTTGAGAGCCAGGAATGGTTTTATCCAAATGAATGCCTCTTCCTTTTGAATCCATACATGAAGCTTCCTTACAACAACTTTCTTGGAAGACTGCCTTTTAATTATCATTGCTTCACTTCCTAGGGTCAGTGAGATGTAAGCACTTTCTGCCCTCATACATTACACAGTGTTTCACCCAGATAGAGTAAATATGGGATCTCATTCTTCATTTCACCCAAAGTGTTGTTATACTTTTATTTAAATCAAACTATTTGCCATAATCTTCCAAAAATTCCATCTTCACTGGCAGATAAATGGTTTAAAACTACTGTTACGAGTTGGCTAGAACTCCCTGATTAAAAAATGTCTTCATAGCTAACATTTGCAAAGCTGCAACATGGAAGATTTGTAACACTTGTACTGAATGTTATTGTTTACATTCAGATGCCAGAAGAGACTTAACAGTTGGCCAGACTACTATGAATATCTATAGCACATAAAGATGTCCAGGTTCTAAACCAGTGGCAGGATATTTTTGAAGTAATGTTTTCTTGCGACATTAACTTTGTTTCTTGGAAACGTTGTTCCTCAAGTAAAAGCACTGTCTGCTTTTCCCTGTCAATACAGTGCAGTACCAGGCACATATCGTTCTGGTGTCGTCAGCACAGTTTGGTTGAGAAGAGAGACTAAACAATTAAGTGCAACCATTTGTAGACATCTTAGTGTCTTTTCAGACATGAGATTTAGCAATTTGGTATCTTTTTGTTAACTAGATTGTAGGAGGTCTGATATACTTTCCTCAAACATCTGTTTGATTGCTAAAATGACTATGGAAATTGGCTTGAAAATATAGAATCATTTTGACTTCAATTAAGAATCCTATGATGCAGGGCTAGGATTACAAGTAAGTAACTTTTCTTTTCTGTGTAAGTCTCCCCAGTTCTTCCAGTTTTGAGGGATCTTCAAAGATCATAGATGGCTATTGGTGGTCAGTCATCCCCATGGCAACTGCCTGGCACCACAAAGTATTGTTCACTGACCTCTGGTACCACCTGCAAAGGAAGCATTCTGGGTCCATCTCAGGCAGTACCTTTTGGTTTTTGATGTTGTATTTCACTGCACCCCTCTTTGTAGTTTTGATTGAGCGCCTGCTTCTTGAGACCAGCCTTTCTCTCATAGTTTGACATTGATGTCCTGATGGCTTTTAGAAAATCAGTCAGCAGATTTGATTGCCTCTGTATGTCGTTGAGATTTTTCTATAGAGGTATAACCAATAACAAATTTAATAACATGGTTAGTGGATGATATAATATAATTCAACAAACACTTGGAGGATTCGGGCCTACAGACAGCTACAGGTAAACCATCCCAGCGTTATATTCTTCACAAATATGCTATACGTATACGTAAAACTTCGCACTTGTGTAGCGCACTACTCACCCGTTAGGGTCTCAAGGTGCTGTACTCATACCGCTGTGGAACCCCACCTGGCTTTTCCCTGTGAGGCACCCACTCCTGGGCAACCCCAGGGTGAAGCCAGGCATCCAAGCACTGTCAGGACCGTTGTGGAGATTAAGCAAGCTATTGCCCAGAGTTACAGAGTGGGCCCCATTAATTAGATTAGGCACTGAGGCGAGAATTATCTGGTCCAAGGGAATTGAGTCCAAGACCCGCTGAGGCGGGAATTGAACCCTGGTCCTGGACCAGATCTCTGCATCAGGGTCTGCCGCTCTAACCATTGTGCCACACTTCTCCACTTACGATAGGTGTATACACTATACGATAGGTGTATATATGGAGTGTGACTGTGTAACATCACCAGCTGTCCTCTTTAATTTGTAGCCCCAGTTAAGAAGGCATGCTGTCAGTTGGGACATCAACCTTCTTTTATTTAAGCATGCCTGAGGCACACACCCTTTGAAGTAATGTTTTCTTGCGACATGAACCTTGTTTCTTCAAAACGTTGTTCCACCAGTACAGAGTTTAATTTAGGACTAACCACTCCCTTGTCACAAAGGGTGTTGACCATATTTCACATAAACAAGGAGATTATCTCCCTGTTTTTTCCATAGCTTTAATGCGTTCCTTACTGCGGAGGTGATTCACACATAGATATACGGTGCAATTGTATTTCCCTTGAGACAAAATCAAGAATAGGTGTTCTTATGACCTTTTTTTCCATATAGATTGTGCCCTTGGCTACACACACACCCAGTTGACAAATTGATCACTTCCTCTCTTTGTTACAGTGGAAATCAAATACTTAGTTTCTGCGCACATTTATACAGGAACAGGTCATTCCCAAGGCGTGATCTGTCTGAGGGAAGTGTAGGGCAGGTATGTAGGTTATTCCCATTTGTCATATGAAGGTGCTGTGCTCTTGACTCTTCATTATGTGAACCTGCAGTTCCACTAAGAGCTCTTACAAAACCTGCTTGCTTGAGTTATCTACTACCCAGTGCTGCCAGCCTTCTCCTCCTATCCTTCCATTCTCTTGCTAAGGATTATACCTACTGTCTGGGAATAGGGAAGAGATGTAGGCTGAAGTTATTTTGATGGCGAGTCCATATGCTCAAACCTATTACCAGTACCCACTCGCCTATGCTGATGGTAAAATCCATCACTCTGCTAAGCTTTTCTTTGACGATTGAACTAGTGTGGTGTACCGTGAGCTAGAAGTGGGCATAGCCTCTTATAGCTACATTCATCACACACGGTGTTGATAGTGCAAAGCCATGTACACCACCTTTAATCAAGCTAGCTTCTAGGTAGCAGGGGTAACCAGAGGCTGGAAGGAGCCTACAGTCTGTTGTTATCTTGAGGTTTCCCCCCAGCACTTCACCAACCTCGGCACAGGGTAGCAGTTCACTTTACAGAAACTGATACTGAATTTATGGTATAGCCAAAAATGTGATCATTAAAATAGGAGCAAGATCCATCAAAAATACATTTACTATAGACCTGTGAGAGCAGCTACAACAGATAAGTACAAGTTACAAAACGTCATTCAGAAAGTACTGATCCATGTCCCTTTTAAAAACGAAGATTGAAGGGACTTGTCAAGAATGTCGGTTTAGCAATCCAGGTTCCTCTCATCATATAGTTCTTTGTCACCATATAGGTATAACTTATTTTTGCCATTATAAATGCAATACTCAAGTTCCTGAATGAAAGAAAATTTGCTATACTGGATGAGCTGTTCAATCTATAGAGTTCTTTTTTTTATCCTCAATACCATGTTAAGATGTATTTTGGAGAGTGCTGATTGTTAGTTTCAGATGGGTTAAATAATGTTGTTATTGGTAGATATTCAGTCGCAGCCTCTCTTCTCTTTACAGTTCAGTGGGGTTTGCCAACAGTGTCGGCTGCCGGTGTCATCGGGATGCTGAGTGCAGTGGTGGCAAGTATCATCGAATCCATTGGAGATTACTACGCGTGTGCCCGACTGTCTTGGGCCCCTCCGCCTCCAATCCATGCCATTAACAGGTAACTCCAAAGTAAACATGTCCTGTGCAGAACATTGGTACCAGGTGTCAAACAGGTACCCTTCGCTTGTGAGACCGTTTTTGCAGGGGGGAGGGACAGGAGGGTCATTATTCCCCATCCCTGCACTTTTTCAAGGCCTTGTGCTGTAGTCACTTATTTAAAGTTTTTAAAACAAAACTACTTTACTGATTAATGATCTATTTATTAATAACGAGACAGCTAATCTGTCTAATACCACTAGATAGTGCCAGATCCCCGATCTCTGGAGTTTTTTTTTCCCTGCAAGACATGCTTTTTTAAGCTTTGGAACAAGCCTAAGAGGCCACTTCGGATTGCTGACCGATGGAATTGAGGCAGTACTCGGGTAGTGGGGAATAGGAGAATAAGGCCAATTTTCAAATCCTTCACTTTTTGGAAGACACGCTGGGAAACCCTGTGCACCAGGAAACACTTGAAATCTCTCTAATTCAACTGGAATGCTGCAGTGATTAATTATCTTACTTGAAAGAAAGCAATAGGTCCATCGGGTTGACCTTTTTTCACTTTCAAGACTTTAAACAGTTCCCTCGTGATGGTTAAAAGGGACTTTAAACTTTTATTACATCCTTGTTAAAAAAAAAAAAAAAAGAAAACCACATAGTACTTTACACGTATAAATGATAATTTTTCGTATTTAAACAGTACATATTGTAAAAACAAAAAAAACCTCTTACCCTTTGCACCCAATTCCTCTCTGTCTTAGATGGGCACGTGCTTCCCTCGAATAGAATCTTTCTACCTTCCTGATAGGGTCCATTTGAGAATGTTTGTCTGGAGGGTTATGAAGTGCCATCTCAACTTCTCTTTCTTTAATAAGTAATGCCAAATTGTTAAACTTTTCATCGTAAGTATCTTCTTTCCCATTCATTTGTGTTGTTTCATTGGGCATTTTCCAATTCGCTGATAGCTTTTTTTTTTTTTAATAGAGGGCTAAGGTTTGTGCATAATACTCGAAAATAGGCCACTGCCTCTGATGTCCCTGCTTAACAGAGCTCAGGAAGGGACACAACAGTCAGAGGCAGAATTAAAATGACGCAAATGAAAGTTGAATGTCTTGGCTAATCAATCAGCGTAGGAGAAACTAAAAGTTCATTTATTTCTAAGCTCACATCGCGCTAACTACGGAAGGAAGCGCTAGTTTATTTTGCTGTTTGCTTGTGAATTTGCATCGGCATCTTCTGGCCATCCGTAACATTTCTAGCTCGATCGGCCCTTGTATTTTTATTTTTTCCGCAAATAAAAGCACTGTGTGCTTTTCCTTGTCAATACAGTGCGTTACCAGGCACAGATCTTCCTTATGGTGTCACAAAGTCCTAAACAAATAAGTGCAACCATTTGTAGAGATCCCATTGTCTTTTCAGACATCAGATTTAGCAATTTGGTATCTTTTTGTTGACTAGATTGGTAGATGCCTGGTATATTTTCCTCGAAGATCTGCTTGATTGCTAAAATGTTGGTGGGAATTGGCTTGAAAATATAGAATCATAAAAGGATAGCTTTAAATAAGTGGATCTTTACCAGGTGTCATCAAATATATAACAGAAGCAAACCTCGAGATGACTATGACCCCAAGGTGAAACACATCCCAGTTAATTCACTCTTACCCATCTTCAATTTTGTGTTGTTTATACCTCCAAATTAATTTCCCCTTCTCTCTTCCAGTATTCTTGGGTAGAATCCCCCCTTTCTCTCTTAGCTGCTCATGGGTAGCAGTCTGCAATCTAGTTTCCCTCCCTTTCTAAGAACCTGGTGCCCTGCCACCCACCTTCACCATCCTCTTCATTTACCCTCATCTTTCCCACCCTAATGTAAAAAAAAGACAATTCTGATGCCCTGCCAGCCACCCACACCACCTTCGTTTAATTTCCTCACCCTTCAACCACACCAAATAAAAAATACCTCCCCTTTCCCGTGCGAACCTACGCTCTCTGACTTCCATTGGCGCCGAGAGCCAGCGCCATGCCTAATTGAACTCCAAGAGGCCCTTCAGAGCAGCCTGGAATTTTCTTTGACGATACAACAATGGGAAACACATCTTGCTCCCACTGCTGAGATGTAATAACAGTGAATATCTTGATTTATAATTCGGTATTCACACCATTGGTTAGTACTGCGAGTCGTACATAACATACAGAATTATAGATGAGTAACTGACTAGTGGGAACGGGTTTCACCAAGGGGTTCCTAGTGATATCAACAAAACAAGAACAGCACTCAAGTTGTCTGTGATCCAGAGGCGAAAAATACCTCCTTTAGTCACAGGTCCCCATCTTCAATAGTTTATGTACGACCTCTCCATGTTATCTGCCACTGCCCTCAGTACCTTCAGTCAGCATCCCTGCTCACACCAGTGCTCTGTGGTCGCTGGTGGAGCAGAGAGCCAGTTCTGCTGTGACAGGTTCTCTGATAACCCTGTCAACATGTCAAGGAATTCCCTTATATCTTGACAATAGTTAGGAAGAACTTTTGTTTTTCCACTGTTCGTTTGTCCTAGCAGGAAATAAACTGATTTAGAATCCATTATTTATGCTAATGACCTACTTTGACAGCCATACATCATAAAATGTTTATCCACGTGCTCTCCTAGATTTAGCAAAGGGATGTAACCAATGCTGCCAGCATATGCATTTGGATCACTTTATGTAATCTACTGTGATGTCATAATTGTTGTGCAAGAGAATACTTTTAATGCTGTGGAATTTTGTGCAGCACTGTGTCTAAACAAATTTGGAACACCAATATCACAAAAATAGATGGCAGATAAATCCGTGTGAGCACAAGCTGTGTTTCATGTTCTTGAGTTTCTCTGATTCCCTTTCCTTTTTGTGAAGTTACGTAGATGTCAGAAAGGGAACTGTACTGCTTCTAATGTCTTTGCTGGGGAAGTCTTCAGACCCAATTGAAAACATTTCTGTTATCTGTTGCACACCATTTAACAAGTTCGGTTGTTTCCGTTTTCTGTTGTGCAAAAGGCAATATAAACGTTTGTGACTGGACTGGAACGAACGTTTGATTGGAATGGGACATTCCTCTAAATTGCTCCAAGTCAAATGCTAGTAGATTCATATGTCAAAGGTTTGAAGATTTGAGTGCTTCCTTGTTCTTTCTTTTCCAGAGAATGGTAATATGATCTAGTCTCATTTTTGTAATACAGTCTTAACTTGTAATGATGATAGTGCAGAGGTCTCCTGCCTTTTTAATTTTTTTTAATAAGAGCTACGTATGTTCAGTGAAAACATCCTGAGATACTATAATTATTAGTGTTACGAAAGTGGCCATTCCAGACAAGATTACATTATTTAGCACTCAAATACATGCTTTTCAATTCTGGCGTAGCTAAATTAATTCAGCCAAGCAAACATTTCTTACAGGTAACCGAGATATAGCATTAGCTCCCCAGCTACTCATTGGAGAAGCCTGCTTTAGCGTTATACTCAAACAACCCTACAGTGGCATAGAGGTTGGTGGCAGATCAGGACATGACCAGGACTATATAGTCCTAGTTCATGCTTGCTCTCGAAAAACAGAGCATACATGTATCTAACTTGCCTTTTTAGTTCCTTTCATCTCCCCAGTTCCTTCACATAAATTTACTACCTTGTGTCCACCACCCATTCTAGGAGGTTGTTCCACAGATCGATCCAAAAAGTGCTTTCCGTGACAACATGTTTTGCATTACCCTGAATAGTGGGTTCACTTCCAATTTAGGTCTGACCAACCTCTTTTGATCAATAGAAATCATCTCGAGTTACTGATGTAATGATTGATATAATCATTGTTGCAGTAGATGTAACACCAGATGTCAGATTTGTTTTAAAGGCCACACACGACAGCTTTAACCCTACCCTTCCTTGCCATACCCGAGTTCATACAAAGTGTTACACACCACACTGGGGCCCCCGTGAGGAGGGTCTTTACAGCATGGTGATTGGTTGTGTTGCAGGCTTCATGTTGTCAATCACTTCGTAAGTATATTTGAATATGGGACTTTTGGATTGGTTAGGTGTGCCTGCCGCATGTACATATTACAACTTATATTGTGCAGTAGCGAGCACCATTAAGAAGCAGGAAGGCTAAAGTTCAGATCTACTAAATTATGTATTAGGCAAGGCTCCATGTAAAAGTACCTATTGGCGACTGGTGAGCTACCCGTTGGGGAGAGGTTGCTGTCCAGTTTTAAATTTTATTACAAAGATGAGTGTAACAAACTAATTTAGGGGGAGTTTTCTGAATTTTTATTCTTCATTTGGTCAGTTATTGGGTCAAAACAACCACTGGCAAAGCCAAAAGGCTGGTGGTGAATGCCTGACCTATTGGCTTCACTTCTAGAGGTAAAGGTATGTTTCTACCTTATAATGGTTTATTTACTTTTATAATGTGTATGTTATGGTATGTTGTACCTTGCTTCCGTGTACAATTATGGATTTTGATTAACTACAAGTTGGACAAAGTCTGTATCGGTACTCTAGGTATGGCCTCCAAACTGGACATAAATTATAGATTGCACTCAAGCTACACTTTCCCCATTGGTGGGCACTGTTAACTTCCCTTTCTGCTCGTTATACAGCCGACTGTGCCTCCTACATTTGGCATTCCCCTGTTGTAGGGGTTACCTGTCACCAGAGACTTTAAAATGGAAGTTTAGATGTAAGCGTAACTGAAACTTTACACCTATGACGAGTGCAATCGGGGTGTGAATAGGTGCACTGTGGGTTCTTGCACAAGATCTTCGAAGTTAAAAGAAAAAAACAACCTAATCCCGTCTTTTGCAGTGTTTACTTGTACCCATATTGTGGGAGAGGCAGCTTGGGGGTATGACTTCCATATTGTGGTTCTAACGTTAAAGTTCATCTGGTTAGAATGCAGCATTTCTGGCCCTGTTTGTCGCTGGGCCGGACAATCTGTGCATCTGTCCCGCCCCCTTTGTTCCATGAATCTGCCTCTTTCTCTTTCTACAGAGGAATATTTATCGAAGGTATATCCTGCATTCTGGATGGGGTTTTCGGCACCGGGAATGGCTCCACGTCCTCCAGCCCCAACATTGGCGTTTTGGGGATCACTAAGGTATTGAACTGGACTAAGTATAACCTTTCTGTTCCCAACTGTTAGAAAATGCTGCCACCATGCGTTGCCACAAGGAGCTGCTTATCTAAACTATCGATATGTTTATCCTTTCGAAGGCGGAGTCACGATTTTGAAGGTCTGAACATTTGTCCAATCCACTTCCCTATAATAAAGGACATGGCAGATCTTGTCAAACACCAGATCTAGAATACCCGGGGACAAGCACTTGGTCCAGGTTTTATTCCAATTAGGTGCGTACATGTTGTTGGCTGCGCACAGCATAGGAAAGATGGCGATGGACTGGTTATAGAAAGTGGCGGTCGACGTGGCATGCACAAACCATGTTGGCCTAATGACCTCACCCTGCGACAGGGTCAGCTACTCTCCTTTAGAGCATAATGGCGCAGTTTTTAGTGGTTGATAGCGTAAATAATCAATCAAAAGATTACCAAAGCCATCACAAGTAAAATATAGTTTTCAAGAAAGCAAGACAATCCTCCTGAACCTGTACTCTGAGGAAAGTAAATTATTTGCGATCACTACTGTTGTTGACGACATTGCCTCATAAATGGATACATTTGGTTATTACTTCTTTAGTTTCTTTCACATACTCTCTGGTTTTTCTTCCTGCAAAATATGCGTACAAAGTTGGAGAGGTATGTTTGTGTTTATTTTGCAACTAGTGGGATTGTTCCTAACGAGGCTATGACTAACGATACTTAAATTGTCATACTTGACGAGACAGATTGGTAATCGTTCACGTGTTTGTTGCTGAAGCATCCTTGAGTGTGTTCTAGATAATAGTGAAGACATACCTTTCATCCAAGAAGAAATTAGAGGGCTGGCAATGGCCTTTCCCAGTGATAGACCAGTTTAATGTGAATATTACCGAAAATGAGGAAGAAGGTGAGCAAATAAACGAGCAGGATGTCGTTTGCCAGGGACCTGCTTTAAGTGGGAAAGGTGGTTGTGGTGCTCTTTTTTTTGCTAAAGGAAATCAAGTTTTTCATATGCGGGGAGGGGCAAATATCGGAGGATGTCGAGGCCATTAGCAAAAATACACCAGTTACTTACAGCCCTTTGAAGCCACAGTTCAGTAGCAGTAAGTGTTATACGTATACCGTACTATGTTATCATTCTGATTGAGCAATTACAGTTAAATGTTTTGTAGAACTTTTTGCTTTCCGTGTCTCTATGCACACTTGCAGCGGCAAATGGGTTTGATGGAGGTGTTTATTTATGGTGTGTACACTGGTCATACTCTTGATGAATACATCACCCTCAAACACTTGGTTGCAAATATTGTTGGCCACTCCTCCAGTCTTGTAACTAGATGCTTTTCTTTTTCCTCAGTTATTGAATAAGGGGAGGGAGGGGCATGTCTTCTTTTTTTTACTCAGTTGTCCAATTATTTATGATTAACTGTAACTAGATCTGCATGTGTTGATGTCTGGATTGTCTTTTGTCGCATTAGCAAAATGATTGCGCCTTGGCCCAAACAGTGAAAACAAACTACATTGGTCTGTTGATGCATAGGGAGAGATCTACAAACCTGAAGCACGTAGGAGAATCTGTATGTTAGCAGGAAACATCCCTGCATGGATCAGCAGACAATTCACCTCTCTTCTGAGTATCTGAATATTTTTTTCAGCCTCAGCATACACCATAGTCATGCATGTGCACCAAGGGCCCACTGTGACATCATGAAATGCAACCCAGAGCTGTGCTTTGTGGCCTGCAGGAACACATTGTGTGCGCTTGCCTTTACTGAGGTTGACTACCGTCTCCTCAGTCGGCGGAGGACGACTAACAGTGGTGGTGAGCCACGAACTGTGTATCCAGGGAAGGCTTTATTTACCTGCTTGTTACACAGGGAGAGTTTTCAACTGGGGCTTTTCTGTTTAATGTTATCTGCCAGTCCGCAGAAACTGGGTCTTGTGCTCAAACACTGTGGGACATGAGTGCTTAACGTGTGTATCTGTTTATTAAGCCTGTGTATGTGCAGTTGAATGAGCCTGTGTGGTGTCCTTAACTGTGTCAGTTAAGGAATCTATTTTGTGATTGGTGCATTAAATGGGGGTTGGATAGAGCTTGCCTGACACCAGTGTGAATTGCAGGGGTGATCCAGAGATCCTGTGTTCTGGGCCAGTTGTTAGAGTGTGAAAGATAGGAAACTGGGGAGTTCCTCAGAAGTGTAAGGACAACCCCTTCCAGCACCTTCATCCCATGATGATCCCTAACATGTTGATCTGTAACTGAGCCTTTCCCGCTTTCGTGCCTTTTGGCTGGAGTTCCGGAGAGGTGGAGCTCCTAGCTGCACCCCAATTTCCTGCTAAAACTAGACGCCCAAGACTGGCCCGATCATTCTGGGAGGGATATGCAAAAGTCAGGAACTGCCTGAAACCAGGGCCAGATGTGGTCCAATGGAATACACAAACTGGCCCCATACAATGGGTCACAAAGCACCGGTCCGTATACCCACATTTTGTTACTGACCAGTGCCAAGGTCCTGGAGATTGGGAAATACCTCTGTGCTTCAGGATGGGGGCTGGAAACTGCCAACTCCTCTTCACTGTGTTCGGGAACAGCTACCTGGACATTCTTAAGCCCTCTTAAGAAGTGCTTCACTAGCACCACCTTGAGGTGGTGTTAAGGCAGACCCATGTTCATGACTGACCAAACTCGTACTTATGTATAAGTGGTGTTTGTACCATGTGTTGTTGAAGTGTTTTTAGTGACTGACTTAGAGCTGAAGTTAAGCACTACAGGACACAGAATTAACCTTGTTCTATTCTTCTTGACAGGTGGCGAGCCGCAGGGTGATCCAGTATGGGGCTGCTTTCATGCTGCTTTTGGGCATGATAGGGAAGTTCAGTGCCCTCTTCGCATCTCTACCAGACCCAGTTCTGGGTGCACTTTTTTGTACCCTCTTTGGTAAAAAAAAAAAAAATATATATATATATATTCTATTTTGCTCTCACTAGCTCTAGCATACGTTTTCAAATGTGGATAGAAATGTAAAGCTTATGTGGCATCTCACTCTAATACTGTGGCCTTGTGATGTTGGGCACAGTACGGACTCTGAATTATCAGGTTTTCTGTGCAGTACGTTGCTGTGTCAGAACCAGTATATGCATGTCCCCTCGGTTGTAGCCAGATCCTACTCATCCAGGTCTTTAAACCTATAGCATATTGAGTACACGTTTGTAAATGTTTACTAAGTCCTGGTTTGAAACACAGAATAGTCCTTTTTTATGATGATTTGAAGACAATCTGAAAAGACCACATGGGAACAAGGGCAAATATGTATCGGTATGCCAGTTCTCAAATTGCCGGCTCCAGTAACCACACCAGTAAAACACCTTCAATCCTCCAACTTCAGTTCTCCCTAGAGAGTCCAAGAGTTGGAGGATTTTGTAATACATAATTTTAAAATATTGTTGTGTTTTCACTGTTTAATGAGAGCTCAGTGTGATGGCCCTGTCCTAGTAGAAATGTAACTTGTATGTTTTGTAATTCTAGAATATGTTTCTTTCTCAGACCTGGGTTCGTTCTGCTCATGCTTTTTGTTCATCACCCCCTCCTCCAGGTATGATCACAGCAGTGGGTCTATCAAACTTGCAGTTCATTGACTTGAACTCTTCCCGCAATCTGTTCGTTCTTGGCTTTTCCATTTTTTTCGGACTTGTTCTTCCAAGTTACCTCAAGGAAAACCCACTGGTGACAGGTAAGGTTTTTGGGAGCGACCAAGTTTGCTTCCAGTTGTACTGTTCAAGGTGTTACACTTTTTTATGTTTGGAGCAAAAAGCATTGTCTGGTTTCTGCAAATCATCAAGTTTAATTTAATATGATAGTTGTGTGCATAGATTAACTTTTAGAACAGACAAAACACCGCCCTTGAATATTTCTTGATACAAGTTCTAACCTAGTTGGCTGTGATGCCAGTGGGTATTCATATTTTATAAATGGATGTTTTGGGGACCTTGCAGGGAATCTGCCAACACTGGAACGTTTATAAGTTGGTGTTCCTTCTTCTGTAACTTTGCAGACCAAAATCTTTAAATCCCTATTTGTGCAGTATTTAATTACATTTAATTGCATGAAAGAATATAAATAACACATACATAAGCCTATTAGTTATTTTGTAGTAAGATTTTCCAAAGGTTTTGTTCATCGTTCATGCCTAAATTGTTAATTAACCAGTGGAAAACAGTAATCCTGTACAGAATCGTTTTTCGTGATTATGAAATCCATTTTTCAAAGGGGCCTGTGAAAGATTTTCTGCAAATCATGGGTCCATGCACAGAATGGATTTTCTAAAACTGCAGTTTGTGCAAAATATGCATAGTACATTGGCAGATGTGCAGGGCACATTATTCTGTTCATTACCATTGTTTGTGGAGGGGCCGTGGCTTATAAAAGGCAAAGACTCATGCTATCTCTGCTTACATGAAGTCCACCTAGAAGCAATAGAATTTGCACCACTAGACACGCTTTTGTATAACTTTTTTTGTTGTTGACATTTCATGATTCAGGGGAAAAGTTGTTAATTCAGAAAAATAAACACAAAAGTACCCCTTTTACTACACCTGACACTGAATGGCAGCAGCAGAAGAAGTGATATCAGTAAGATGATAACCACTATAAAAACTCCATACAGGGAGTGCAGAATTATTAGGCAAATTAGTATTTTGACCACATCATCCTCTTTATGCATGTTGTCTTACTCCAAGCTGTATAGGCTCGAAAGCCTACTACCAATTAAGCATATTAGGTGATGTGCATCTCTGTAATGAGAAGGGGTGTGGTCTAATGACATCAACACCCTATATCAGGTGTGCATAATTATTAGGCAACTTCCTTTCCTTTGGCAAAATGGGTCAAAAGAAGGACTTGACAGGCTCAGAAAAGTCAAAAATAGTGAGATATCTTGCAGAGGGATGCAGCACTCTTAAAATTGCAAAGCTTCTGAAGCGTGATCATCGAACAATCAAGCGTTTCATTCAAAATAGTCAACAGGGTCGCAAGAAGCGTGTGGAAAAACCAAGGCGCAAAATAACTGCCCATGAACTGAGAAAAGTCAAGCGTGCAGCTGCCACGATGCCACTTGCCACCAGTTTGGCCATATTTCAGAGCTGCAACATCACTGGAGTGCCCAAAAGCACAAGGTGTGCAATACTCAGAGACATGGCCAAGGTAAGAAAGGCTGAAAGACGACCACCACTGAACAAGACACACAAGCTGAAACGTCAAGACTGGGCCAAGAAATATCTCAAGACTGATTTTTCTAAGGTTTTATGGACTGATGAAATGAGAGTGAGTCTTGATGGGCCAGATGGATGGGCCCGTGGCTGGATTGGTAAAGGGCAGAGAGCTCCAGTCCGACTCAGACGCCAGCAAGGTGGAGGTGGAGTACTGGTTTGGGCTGGTATCATCAAAGA
This sequence comes from Pleurodeles waltl, assembly GCF_031143425.1. NCBI lineage: Eukaryota > Metazoa > Chordata > Amphibia > Caudata > Salamandridae > Pleurodeles > Pleurodeles waltl. Next base: position 676,183,123 of record NC_090450.1, on the reverse strand, counting down.
TGAGCTTGTGGGGCCTTTTCGGGTTGAGGATGGAGTCAAGCTCAACTCCCAGTCCTACTGCCAGTTCCTGGAAGACACCTTCTTCAAGCAGTGGTACAGCAAGAAGTCTGCATCCTTCAAGAAAAACATGATTTTCATGCAGGACAATGCTCCATCACACGCGTCCAAGTACTCCACAGCGTGGCTGGCAAGAAAGGGTATAAAAGAAGGAAATCTAATGACATGGCCTCCTTGTTCACCTGATCTGAACCCCATTGAGAACCTGTGGTCCATCATCAAATGTGAGATTTACAAGGAGGGAAAACAGTACACCTCTCTGAACAGTGTCTGGGAGGCTGTGGTTGCTGCTGCACGCAATGTTGATGGTGAACAGATCAAAACACTGACAGAATCCATGGATGGCAGGCTTTTGAGTGTCCTTGCAAAGAAAGGTGGCTATATTGGTCACTGATTTGTTTTTGTTTTGTTTTTGAATGTCAGAAATGTATATTTGTGAATGTTGAGATGTTATATTGGTTTCACTGGTAATAATAAATAATTGAAATGGGTATATATATTTTTTTGTTGAGTTGCCTAATAATTATGCACAGTAATAGTCACCTGCACACACAGATATCCCCCTAACATAGCTAAAACTAAAAACAAACTAAAAACTACTTCCAAAAATATTCAGCTTTGATATTAATGGGTTTTTTGGGTTCATTGAGAACATGGTTGTTGTTCAATAATAAAATTAATCCTCAAAAATACAACTTGCCTAATAATTCTGCACTCCCTGTAGTTAATGCCTTCAGCTAGGTGAGAGTATTTTGCCTTCCTCACCACCCTTGAATTTCTAAAAAAAAAAAAAAAAAGTGGCAAGGCCATTAGTCTCTAAATGTGAGAATATGAGGTCCTCTAGCTTCAGGAAGCAACAAAATGGGAGCAGCCACTTTGTTGATAATCTACTGTCTGTGTGTATGTATGGGCATGTATATCCCAGGCTGTGCGGCCCGGTTCGGTCCTCATCGCGTGGGTGAACACTGTCCGTTCAAGACAAACACTATCCTTTTGAGGACCGGTGCATTATGAGTACCAGTCCCTGTAGTGTGCTTAAGTAGTTGCGAGCGAGTGTATAAAAAAACTAAAAGTGCAGTTATATTTGCCTCAGTATGCTTTATAACCTTCCCTACTAGCAAAGCGCACATGGCGTTAGAATAGTAAATACACACTTCATTATGGTCAATGGCTGGTCCTCATAATTATAGGTATGTTGTGTGTGTGTGTGTGAGGGAGAGAGACAGATCATGAATCACTTTTTACTTCACCATAAGCTGCCAGAATTTATTAAATCAGTGAGCAAAACTGGGTGCCGCTCTTTTCTAGTGTAGTACAATATCTCCATCCCTATGAGCTGCCATCATGTATGAAACCTGTGAGCAATACTGGGGCCTTTCTCTTTTTCTGATGTAGTGCAATGAGCATATTAGAATGCCTCATCATCTGAGAGCAGAACCCAGTCTGTGGGTGCTTATGTCTCCTGTAGAGCAGTGTTCCCCAAACCCCGGGCCGCGGACCGGTGCCGGTCCGCGGATCAATCGGCACCGGGCCGCCCGAGGTCTTCAAATCTTGAAGGCATGTTTAAATACAATTACATTAAAATTATTAAATCAAAACAAGCGGGCCACGGAAAAATTATCAAACATTTACCGGTCCGCAGCGATAAAAAGGTTGGGATTCACTGCTGTAGAGGATCCAGCAAGACTAGAATGAAGACCACTAGATCCTAATAATTTGGGAGACCTAGAATGTTTTGAACATGGCCCTAAATGTCTTAACCAAACCTTTGTATAGCTAACAATGGCCATCAGATGTAGACCGTGAAGACCAGACCTTTTCTTTGTAACTCCTCCAGCCTATGTCAGAGACTTTAGGAATTAGGATTTGGAGGGGTGTTTGGTGATGGATTGGTAGTGAGGCTATCTCTTTATGCTAAGGAGCTACATTTGTACAGTTTTCTCTGGTGTAGCTAGGTGGACAATACTGAAGTATTGTGCCTTGACCGTCGTCCATTCGATCATAGTGTGCGATTGGACAGCATTCTAAAAGTAATTCAGGAGATCGGGATAGGCTAAGTCCTCTTTGTCCTGCACCTCCTTCAGAACATTTCTGCAGACTCCGGCTTTCCTCCTCCCCACATAAAATCGATTAGCAGCTTCTGTAAATTTGTTATCGCTACCTTTGAGGTGATGCTTGGAATGCTCGAAAGAGTAAAACAATATGTTCATTTTAATAACATTTTATCTACCAAGGAAATTTCCAGTGGCTTCTGCCGTGTAATGTCTTTGAAGATCTGCCAATATAGTTCTAGCCATTTCACACCCATCTCGCCTTCCATATAAAAGAACTGGATATCCAGGCGCTTGTAGGTCCCGGAGGCACATTTGAATAGCCAGGTCTTGAGGGCCATTCCGGGAGTGAGATGATGGTCCAGAGTTAGGTAGGGCGGCTCACATAAATCAGCGAGTCAAGCCAGAGTGAACCTGGGAATCTGGCTTAGTCCTAGCAGCTAGAATACGAGTCAAGCAACTTAAAAAAGTATTCTTATATTAAATATAGAAGATGACAAAAAAATATGATAACTCAAAACACATAAACAGGTATGTGGGAGTATGCAGTTATTCACAGGCTCACACACTAAAAGGATCTGTTGGTAAATGTATGAACATTTCTTGCCTATAATTCATCAACAACTAACACCATCTAGCGTGCAAAAATTCCTGGGGTGAAGTTAGTATGATTATATGATTTAAGATTGCAAATATGCAAGATTTGCTTTTTGTAAGTAAAGCATATAACCTACAATATCCTGTACCGATGCTTTAGGTGGATCAGTGTTTTTGGGTTGACAGTAATATAAAAAACATTTCCATTTAGCTGCATAGCACTGCCTGGTTGTAGGTTTACATGCTTCTTTAAGAATGCCCATACATTCTGGTGAAAGCTGTAGATATTCGAACTCTATGACTTCAGGAGCCAGATCGGCAGGTGGAGCATACTGGGATTGGGATGTCTGATTTGACCTTTGTTTTGAGTCAATAGGTCTGGTTTGTTTGTGGTACTACAGATAGATCCAGTAGTGTTGTGTACTAGTGTTGACATGCCCATGTGGGAGCTATGAGTATCATAGTGAGGGAAGTGTGACATATTTTGTTGACTAGAAACAGAATTGATGGCAGAGGGGGGGAAAAGCGTAAGCAAATGTCCCTGACCAATTGATCCATAGAGCATTGCCCTTGGATAGAGGTTGTGGGTACCTGGATGCAAAGTATAGGTATTTACCATTTTTGCTTGTTGCAAAAAGGTCTATGTTTGGTGTTCCCCACCTATGAAACTACTGTTGAATAACTTGGGGGTGAATCTCCCAATTGTGTATTTGTTTCTGCGTCCTGCTTAAGAGGTCCAATAGTTGGTTGTGTATCCCTGGGATATACTCCGCTAATAGGTGAATGCGATTGTGAATTGCCCACTTCAAAATTGTTTGTGCTAGAAGGGACAATTGAGATGAGCGTGACCCTCCCTCCCCCCCCCCCCCCCTCCACCCCCCTCACCCACCTCTTGTATCTGCAAATAGTACATTGTTGTCATGTTGTCTGTCCTTATTGACACTGTTTTGCTTGTGATCTGTGGTTGGAATGCTTTGAGTGCTAAGAACACTGCCAGCAATTTCAAGTGGTTTATGTAGTATGCCTGCTGGACTGAGTCCCATTCTCCCTGTATCGTAAGATTACTGAGATGGGCTCTCCAACCTTTGATGCATCTGTGGTGATTATGGTCTGTGGCGATTATGGTCTGTGGCACAGGGTCCTAAAATGTCCACCCTTTTGATAAGTTGGTGTGATTCCACCATTGCAGAGAGTTGTAAGTCTGACGGTCTGAACAACACTAGATTGTGTAGTTGACCCTGTGCCTGAGACCATTGTTGTGAAAAACACTGTTGCAGGGGTCTCTTGTTTCGATGTACGTTGGGTACTATTGCTGTGCACAATGCAATCACTCCCACAGCTTTATGATAAATTTTACTGTGTAAGTTTGATTATATTATAGCTGTGATATGAGATTGTGAAAAGCTTGAATTCTTTGTGGGTTTGGGTACGCTAATCCTGATTGAGTGTTCAGAATTGCTCCCAGATACAGTTGTATTTGCACTGGCTGGAGGTGAGATTTTTTATAATTGATTGTGAACCCTCTCTAGACTGTGCAGGGTATCGATTATGTATTGTGCGTGCTGTTGGGATGTTTGAATGGTACTGGCTTTTATGAGCCAGTCGTCCAGATAGGGAAAGGCATGTATATGTTGCCTTCTGAGGTATGCTGCAACCACTACAAGGCATTTAGTGAATATCCTTGGTGCTGCTGTTACTCCAAAGGGTAGCACTTTGAACTGGTGATATTTGCCTGCTATCACAAATCTTAGGCATTTGTGATGTGCTGGATGTATGGGAATGTGGAAGTAAGCATCTTTTAGATCTAATGCTGTCATGTAATCCTGTTTTTGTAATAGGGGAATGACATCCTGAAGAGTATCCATGTGGAAATGCTCTGAAAGGATGTTCTGATTGAGAGGTCTGGGATCTAGAATTGGTCTGAGAGTACCTTCCTTTTTTGGTATTGGGAAGTATAGAGAATATATTCCTTTCCCTTGTTGAGCTATAGGCACCACTTCTATTACTCCTTTGAGTAGAAGTGATTGTACTTCTTGTTTTAATAGAATGGGATGTTCTTGATTTAATTTGTGTGAACGAGGTGGGATGTTTGGTGGAGTGGAAGTGAGTTCTAGACAGTAACCATGTTGAATAATTGACAGAACCCACTGATCTGTAGTGATGTTGTGTCATTGTGGATAGTAATTTACCAGCCTTCCTCCCACAGGAGATGTGTGTGAGCTCTGTGGGGGATGGTGAGAAAGTCACTGTTTGTTAGATTGTGAGGAACCTCCTGGTGCAGAAGGTTTCGCTCTACCGCTACTGTTAGATCTCTATAGGTGCCTCTAAATGATCCTCTAGTGTAGAATCGTGAGGATACTTTTTGGTGGATGGATGGTGTTTCTATGGCCAAAGGTTTGAAACCCTCTCTAAATTGTGGCCTAAGAAAATTCACCCTGGTGGGTGTTGTATACAAAGCCCCCATGGCTTTAGCTGTTTCTGTATTTTTGAGTTTGTCTATCGTGGGTCCACTTCAGGGCCAAATAAATGCTGCTTATCAAATGGCATGTTTGAAACTGCCTGTTGTATTTCAGGTTTAAAACCTGAACATCTCAAACAGGCATGTCTCCTAATACGCACACTGGTGTTAACTGATCTAGCTGCGCTATCAACTGCATCCATAGCAGATCTAATAACATTGTTAGATATTGCTTGCCCTTCATTAACTATATGTTGTCCTCTCTTTTGGTGTTCTGGAGGGAGTTATTGTAATAGCCCTTCCATCTCGTCCTAGTGTGCTATGTCATATCTAGCCAATAGAGCTTGTGAATTGGCTATCCTCCAGTGATTATCACCTTGGGAGGCTACCCTTTTCCCAGCTGTGTCCATTTATCTGCTTTCTTTATTAGGAGGAGGGACATCTCCCATGGACTGGCTGTTGGCCCTTTTTCTGGCTGCACCACCTACAATCGAATCAGGAGGAAGTTGAGCTCTTATAAACACAGGATCTGAGGGTGCTGGTTTATATTTCTTGTCCACTCTAGACTGATAATCCTAGCTTGAACAGGCTCTTGAAAGATATCAGGAGCATGTCTAAGCATGCCTGGGAACATAGGAAGACATTCATATTGCTTGTGTGTTGGTGCTAGTGTGTCAAACAGAAAATCCTGCTCTATGTGGTCAGAGTGCACATTATAGTATGCTGCAGCTCTAGCCACTACTTGATTATATGCTGTAGTGTCCTCTGGTGGCAAGGGTCTGACAGGATATAACTGATGGTCATTCAATAATATGGGATCAGAATCATAAGTGTCCCATGGATCTGTGTCCAGTTGATCATCAGTAAAAATTATCCCAATGTGGTTAAATTGAGGATGTATGTGTGATAATTGTGCCTCATATGTGGGGGATGGCGGTGGAGGTGGTGTAGAAGGAGGAACAGGAGAGTGTGGTGAAGAGGGCGGTTTCTGCGTTGAAGCCTCTCCCTGTTGTGTTTGCTTAAAGACCTTCTTTGATGGACAAGCATCTTTTGAAGTGTCTCTAAAAGTCAGTTTTCTTTTAAAGGACATTGGAGGAGAGGCAATTATTCGTCCTGTGTCCTTCTGAATAAGTATTTTCCTTTGTTTGGCAGCCATCACCTATAGAATTGGTTGAATTTCTATGGACTCTTGGGTAGAAGTAGTTTCTTTGCTACCCCTAGTTTTAGACTCCGAAATCTTTTGTTTTGGTTGAACCGAAAGTGTTGGCTCCGAAGGTGGTGTAATCCTTTTCAGCTCCAAAGATGGTGCTGCCCTTTTCTGCTCCAAAGTTGTTTTTTTCTGATTTTTGTCTCAAGTCTGAAATTGGTTTAATCGAAGCCAAGTTTACCTTGGTCTTAAATTTCAGTGCTAAACACGAAGGTTGGCCATCCAGACTTTTTCAAATCCGACCATGGCCTGACGGCAGTGGAGCATCGATGATCAGTGCAGGAGTCTTTTTAGTAACTTTGGTGTAGTGTGATGGAGCAGTTGTACTCACGTACTACGTGGCAGGCACATTGTGGCTGTTGTCATCTGAATGTTCCTCAGAGTCTTGAACGGAAAAGACTGCCCCATGCTGAACCTCCTCTTGGGCATGTTCTCCACCTGAGATGTCCTGTGTGTCTTCTGGTGGTTTTGATGCCATCACGAGACGACATGCTGTACTATCCCAGAGCGTCTTCTTAGATCAAAAGGATCTACAGGAGTCGCAGTTGTCTACTTGATGGTCTGGAGATAGAAAAAGATTACACACTTGAGTGCTGATCAATGTACGTAAATTTCGCGTGACACCGAGGACAGAATCGAAACAGAGTTCTTCCATAAGACTCACATGGGAGCAGGCCCTTAAAGAGCGTTGCCCTTGTAAGGACGAGAAAAAAACAACCCAACGGTCTAAATCGGATTGAGTATAGTCGGAAACACGATCGAACACAATACTGATGATATTACAGAAAGATTAGAATAAGTTTTGAATTTCTGAATAGAGATTCACCGGATCGAGAGAAAACACATCCAAACCCGACGGCGGAAAGAAAACAACCTAACAAAGGACTCGATGCCCATGTGCACTATTACCGAGAAGAGGAGTCACTCAATCTTGTGACTCGAAAAAGCTTCTTCGAAGCTAAACAACTTGTAACAGTCCAAGCCAAACACTAGATGGCGGACTATGCACAGCATGTGAATCTGCCGCACTACATGCCACAAACAGATGTACACTGAGTAAGTGACATTTTCCTTACCTTACACTCGTACATCAGCCAATTTGCGTAGGTAAGATTTGCCGTGACAATCCTAGTTGTTCACCTGCTGTCCTGGTAGATTTCAGGCAATGGGGACCTCTTTGACAATCAGACAGAAACAAACAGGCAGGAACAAGGGTGGCTTATGATGAGAAGGGTGCTGCTGATGACATAACCTTAATTAGGGCTACAGGTTTATGGTATTCCCTTTTTTTAACATTTCAGTCTGTATTTAGCCATATTTATTTTTTAGTTGTCAAATCAGTATTTATTTTATTTGGGATACATACAGGTATGGCATTAGTAATCCTCTGCAGGGCCCATAAAACCTGAGAAGGATTTTAGGGCACTCACGCCTGCCCATTATGAGCCAGGCTTAAAAGAACTGGTTTTGCACCTGATGGCGGTTACCTTCTTGCAGCTTGGAATTATGAATTACACCCCTTCATATGGATGTATGGTATGGCCTCACAGCAGGTCTTCTGCCTGCACTGAAATAGATTTCCTCCATTAAAAATGGCCGCACATTGAGAGAAATACATCCTGAAATATCCAAGAAGCAGAACAGCAGTAGCTGATTAAAATTACACCACGTAAATGCTCTGGTGTGGGTTTATGGTCAAAACAAACCAGAATTAGCATCAGTAGGTAATAATGGATTCAGAATACATGCTCATCCGATCCTTGGACTATCCCTGCAGAGCCATCTCGTGCACAGTTGTTTTCTATTGCTTGGTGACCTAGTGCACTGAAGAAAAAAAAAATCTCTAAAAAGGGGAATACCAGTGCTTAATTTGTAATAAAAAAAAAAAAAAAGAAAACGTGCTGGTGCCCAAAGCGGTTGCTACAATTAAATGTGCAGCCACTGAATATTGAGGCAGCGTAATCCTGAAGCCATCTTGGGCCACTTAAATCCATTTACATCCTCTCCCTGCCCCTTCAGCTCACTCCTGCAGCTTTCTGGTTTCTGGCATTGTGACACTTTTTTATTTTTCTCTTCCTCCGTCTTTCCTATATGTATCTTTTGCTCGCAATAAATGCTTGAGGCAGAAAATTAAGTGCTGGCCCTAAAAAAAATAAGTGCCGGTGCTCGGCACTGGACACAGTAAACACAAATTAAGCACTGGGGCCTACTTACTATTAATTTGCCTCATTATCACAGTTTTTTTGCTGAATTTCAATTGGGCATTGTGTTTGCTGCTTTCACTTCTGTGGTTGGCAGACAAAACAAGATGTGGCCAAGTAGAGTACCTTTTAACCAGAAAACTATGATGCGTAGCAACGTGCAAGCATAATTGTTGAAAATCCTTTTTAATACATGCTCTTTGGGAGTGGACCAAGGCCAGCATGTGTGTTAATTACATGTTTAATCACAATGTGCATGCTTCTCTTTTTACAGCTCACTTTGTATGTTTAAACACAAACATTACTTTGGCGTTGCTTACAAAAAAGTCTGTAGTGAGACACGTTGTTGGTCCGTCTGTCGTGAGATGGTTTCTGTCTATCAGTTGTGAGTCGGTGTTGATTCATCAGTCGTGAGGGGGAAATCTGATTCCTGGTCCTTGTTACTTATTACACGGTAACAAACCCGCCGGGGAGCTCTGAGTGACCTGTAGTCCAGTTACCAAGCCTAGCAAATGACCCAGATCCATAGAGAGGGAACGCAGGTAATTCCAGGCAGTATGGGAAAATTATTACTTGTTTGTTGAATGGCCAAAAGAGAAAGCCACCTGTTTGCTTTGCAAACAAAAAGTAAATGTTCTTAAGAGGTATAACCTGGAGTGGCACTACAAAACTCTACACCCAGGATATCATGAGAACTAACCATTGCACTCAAAACTGCGTTCTGCAAAAGTGGCATTGTTAAAGCAAGAAGCTCTTCCCTTCCCAGATGAAGGAATCTGAGGCTGTTACAGAAGCATCATTCAAAATATGCTACTTGCTTGCCAAACAAAAGAAGCCATACATGGATGCAGAGCTGGTGAGAAGCCAAAATTGTGTTTAAAACTATAGCAACAAAACCAGCATTTTAAAAGAAATCGGTGCATTACAGCTATCTTGTTCACACAGAATAGAGGCAATGGGCGAACACATTCCGGAGTAGGTGATAAAGGCAGTCAGTCACCGTTCTTCAGCATTGCCATGGATGAGTCCACAGATATAGGTGATATGGCCCAGTTATTAGTTTGGGTGAGATATTCTGACAAACCACTTCATCCCAAAGAAGAGCTCCTGTGCTTCTGCCACTGCAAGGGCACAAAAGAGGAGAAGATATACCTGGCACCATCTGCAAGTACTTTGAAACACATTGGACTCTTTTGTCAACATCACAACAGATAGGGCTCCAGCCATGGTAGGCCATGACAGAGGCTTTGTACCTCTGCTTAAAAAGAAGCTCACTGGACAGACTGTGATAGACTACCACTGCATTATTCATCAACAAGTTTTGTGTGCAAAATTGAAGCATGGAGAACTGAATAATGACCTAAATCTTGCAGTGAAAATTGTTAATTTAAGTTGTGCCAAAACTCTCAACTATAGACTTTTTAAAGCTATGCTGCATGTTTCCGAAGCTGAATATACACATCTCTTGATGCACACTGAAGTGCAATGGCTAAGCAAATGGAAAGTTCTGGAGTGGTTCATTTGGGTGCTCTCTGAAATGGAACACTTTGTAAACAGTAGGGGTCAAGCATTCCCAGAACTAAAGGATGTGAAATGGCTTATGATGCTCCATTTTCTTTCAGATCCATTTGCACGCTTCAGTGCTCTCAATTTGAGGCTGCAAGGCAAACAACAGCTTGTGTGCTCCATGATGAATGGTATTTACTCATTTGAAAGTAAGCTTGCACAGTTCAAAGAACAGGATGTTGCTGACTTCACCCACTTCCCAAAACTGTTGGCTGTGACTCTGAGGTTTCCAAATGTGCAAGAAATGCTGCCAACGCTAAACCTCAGTGCATGCCTTGAGGGTGTTTCTGGGGAGATCAGATGGCAATTTTTCAAAACTCAGAGCTCTCACCCCTCTGTTCAGGCTGATTAAAAACTTCTGGATGATGTGTGCACAAAATCTTGATGTTGTGTGACTTATTGGCATGAATAGGGCGCAAGCACCAATGGAGCTGATAGATATACGGCACAATTCAGCTCTCGAAACATTTTTTTTGTGGTGGGCAACAGAAGAATTCGGGAACATTGTGCCTTCTGACAAATTTCCTGTTCTTTTTACAGTGGTTCAAAAAGTAATTTGTACGTTTGGGTCAACATATGTTTGTGAAAGTTGAAGAGTAATCTTGGAAATAAACTTCAAGACTTAAATCTGGATAAGCTCTTAAAAATGATTAAGATGTAGCTGTATTGCACGGAAATGCCTCTTATGACATAGTCACCCTCAAAGTTTTGGACTGATGCTACTGTGTGACAAATTACAAAATGGTTATAGTCACCCCCCAAAGTTTTGAACTGATGCTACTGTGTGTGACAAATTACAAAATGGTTCCCAGCCTGCAGCTGCAGCTTGGAAGAGGAGTTTTAAAGTGCTAGTTCGACTTCCATTTAAACCATTGCCAAAGTCTTCACTTCTCTTAACAATAAATATGTCTCCCCTAAGGAATGTCTATGGAGCCCAAAGGCAGGGAGCTGTATATTATTAAGTAGGACATATACTTCTAAACTTTCCTAACAGCAAAACTTCCAAACTTGCATTTTTGCTGTGGAAACAAAGGTTTGTAGCCCCTTTGTCTAACACAGTTACCAGCTGACCTGTCAGTCTGACTAACTGTTGAATGTTACTACTAAAAAGGGCATATTTCAAGGTATCAAATTATTCATGTCATTAAACCCGACTTGATGCCCAAGTAAAATGTAATGTCACTTCTAAGGAACAGTATCTTTTAGAACAGAGGTCCTTAAACTATTCCCGGGAGGGGGAATGAATGCCTCTGCATTTACTTATCAATAAAGCTAGCCTAGAAACATGTTCTCAGATGGTCTTCATTTACATGCAGTTGAAGAGTAAAACAAGGTTTGAGACTGTAATATTTAGTGCCGTGGGGGAAGTGCCATGCCTTGTGGAGACAGGGCCAAATATGTGGCTAAAAAGAACTAAACATTGTACTTTTTGTTGTTTTTACCTTCGGTTAACTGCATGTGAAAGAACAGGCACACACCTTAAATGAAAAATGAATGCAATTTTAACAAATGGATGGAAAACACTGTTAAGTTGTGAAAGCTCATTTGTTTAATATGATCACTACAGGTGTGTGTGTGTGTGTGTGTGTGTGTGTGTGTGTGTGTGTGTGTGTGTGTGTGTGTGTGTGTGTGTGTGTGTGTGTGTGTGTGTGTGTGTGTGTGTGTGTGTGTGTGTGTGTAGGTGTGTGTGTGTGTAGGTGTGTGTGTGTAGGTGTGTGAGACCAGAGTCACACAATTAAATCGTGATTGTTGCTGTGCAGAGTGACTTGTTTATAGTGCTATGAGATCTGAGCCTGTGACAGAAAGCATTGTGAACATCATTGTTTTAAAACTGTGTTAATCGTATTGCATAGTACAAAAAATAGGCGGCCACAAAATGTAGTGTTTAAGGTAAACCAAGTGCTTAAAACATATTCACATTTTTGATAAGGAATCAGATTGTATCTTGTGCAGACACTTGTTATGTGTTCTTTAACAGGACATGCCAGATAACTTCACTGATACCACCCAAGTACCACCTGTTAAAACGAATAGGTATTGTCAAGTATTGGATCTTTCATAGATTCACATGCTTGAATCTTTCCCTGTTGTCAAAGTTTGAGTTTTCAGTGCCAGTGAAGCAATCGCATTGCTTTCTTTATGATTTTAAAGAGCGGCTAGAAAAACTGCTAGAGCTATCTGGGTTGTAGACTATATCTGGGAGGAAAGTGTAAAGATTATGAAGAATCCAGCAACAGTGTCTGCTGTCCTACCCAGATTAGATAAAAAAAATATATTCTGCCAGAAAAGTCACCAGCCTGTGGTATAGGACATCCAAAACTAGATTATATTATAACGCAAGCAGTTTACCACTGTTCCAAGAACCCCTCTACGCCTATATCAACGCCACCAGATGGAGAGAGTAGACTCCTTGATAATATAGGAAAGAGATTTTCCTCAGTGTCAGCCATAACGTTTAGAGCGGTCAATTCTCTTGCCATTCTTGGCAGATGTGGTCTGATATTGATCCCTACATTGATCAGTTACCAGAGGATGTAAGGACTGATCCGAGAAAGATCCTAAAAGAAGGCGAACAAGCCTCAGATTGTGCAATGGATATTGCCTCCTCAGGCAGGGATGGCTTAAGGCTACATCCTTTAGACCTGAAATCCAGAGTAAAATGCTAGTCACACCTTTTAACGGCGAGTCATTTGGAAGACACATTGGTGAGGCACTACAATCCATAAAAATAGACACTGCAAAATCACAAGTTTAATGCCTTTGTGGGGCAAGATGACGGTGGGATGTTCCAGTATTGAGTTGAATACCAACCGTATCTATCAGAACAGCACCAGCCCTTGCAGCAACAATACAGACCCCAATACCCTCAACAAAGGTACAGCTAATGCATGCAAACTGTAAGGAGGAAACAAACGTCCCAGGGAAGAGACTCAAGTAGGAAACCGTGACAAAGCTAACTTGCCGGTTACTCACAAGTACGTACCAGAAACCGTTGGGAGGTGAATAGTTAACTATCTACCTTGTTGGAAGTAAATTACAACAGGCAAATGGGTTTTAGATCTACTCTCCTATGGCCATACATTGGAATTTACAAAGAGGCGACCTCATACACCACCAACAGGGTCTTCCCCCTCTCCATCTTGCACAGCTGCAAATTGAATTATTTACCATGCTCCACAAGGGCGTGATAGAGTACTACATAGTCTGAAGGGAACTGGCTTTATTCTTGCTTCTTCTTGCTGAAGAAGAAGTCAGGAGAAGGGGAATGGAAGCTAATTTTAGACCTGCGGAGGTTAAACAGATGTCTAAGAAAACAATAATTTCTTATGGTTACTCGCCAAGACGTCCTTCATTTCCTGAACCACAGAGACAACATGACGGCCCTCGGCCTCGGGATACTTATTTTCACATTCCCATTCACCCAATGTATTGACAATTGTTAAGATTCAGAGTAGCCAGCATTCATTATCAGTTCAAACTCGTCCCATTTAGACTCCGATTACGCCCCACATCTTCATTCGATGTCTAGCTCCAGTGGCAGCTCGCTTAAGGCAGAAAAGTTACCATATATTTCCATACCTCGACAATTGGTTGGTAAAGGCCTTTACATACCAGGAACCTATCAAAGGGGCAATGGCCTGTCTAACTTTGTTCAGCAACCTAGGATTAATTCTTAACCTGGAAAAATCTTTGCTTCATCCATCAAGGACCATAACGTTTTTGGGAATCGTTTTAGACAACATTCAGGACAAAGCATATCTCAGAGAAGACAGACAAACCAGGCTAAAGCTATTTGAGGAAAGGTCAATGCAAAGAAAATCTGTTTTGGTTCACCTATTCAAGGCCCCTTATAGTCATAATGTCATCTTGCTTTGCTCTAGTACTATTTTGCCAGCTCTAAACATGACCTGTGCAAGAGGAAATGGACTAACAGTGGCTCTGAGTTCTTTCAAGGACATCTAAAATACTCAAACCATTGAGGAGTCTCGTACCTGGTGTGCTCAAAACGACCACCTTTCCATAGGACTGACCTTCCTGCCTCAGATAGCCGATTTTGTGGTGAGGACCGATGGTGATGCCTTCCTAGCGGATTGTGGTGCACACCTTCAGCTTTAGAAATGGGCTGTACATCACCAAAATCTTCAAATATATCTGTTGGAGCAGTCACATTGAATCTACAGGCCTCCCTTCCCAGCATCAAGGGAGCATTGGCGCTAAAATACATGGACAATACTACCCCTGTGCTTTACAACTACAAGCAAGGAGGCCCTAGATCTAGGCCACTGTCTCAAGAATTTCAGGCGATTTAGAAGTGGGCACTAAAAAAATCAGGTTTATGTCAGAGCACGTTCCTGGAATAGGGAGTGTTCTAGCAGAGACCTTAAGCGCAATCAGGAACAGCTGCAACGAGTGGGACCTTAATCAAATTGCCCTGTATGTCTTCCAACTTTCAGGCAAACCAAATCTAGATCTATTTGCAACTCATCAGAATTGAAAATGCTGTTCTTACTCAAGTTGGGATCCACAACTAGGATTGTGGGGGAATGCATTTTCGATAAGATGGTCAGGGATCTTTGCTTACCCTTCCCCCAATCCCATTATTTCTGCAAACTCTCAACAAAATGAAAGTGAGAACCGTGCAGGATAATTCTGATTGCCCAAAATGGCGCAGACATTAGTGTTTCGCCAAACTGATCCTTTTCTTGGAGAAACAACATTGAAATCAGTGCCAACTTTGTCAATAAACCACAACCAGATACTTCATTTGGATCCATTGTCCCTGCACTTGTCAACATGGCTCCTGAACACAATGAATTTGCAAGCCTAAATATACCACAAGACTGTAAAGAAATTCTTACTAGAGCCCGAGCTGACTCTCTTAACAAGACTTCTAAACTCACTTTGAAACACTTTAGTTTGTAGTGCCTGAGATTCATCCTCTTTTAACTTCACCAGAATGCATTCTGCTGTATTTGTTACATCTAACTAAAGTGATCTTGGCTCATACTTCAATTAAAGTGCACGTAGCAGCTATATCCAGATTTAGGAGATCATCTGGTTCATCTTCTCTGTGGTCAAAAAGTTTCTTGAAGGACTTTTCTGAGTGATTCCACTAAGAAAGCACTACTTGGACCTTTCACAGTTGCTCCTTTTAAGCCCATTCACAGAGCTGATCTAAAATGTCTCTCATGAAAAGTGGCATTATCATTAGTCTTAATGTCTGCCAGGGGAATACATTAAATTCAACCGTTCCATTTAAGAACCCTTTGTACAATTCCATGAGGACAGAGTGATATTAGGAATCAACCCCAAGTTCATTTCAAAGTTGCCTGCAGAGTTTTATCTTAATGAGCCTGTGGACTGAAAACCTTCTTTCAAATCTGCAGATCATAGCGGGAAAACAGTCTACTCATTAGACGTTGAAGTTGTCTAAAATTCAGTTTGCATCGGATGCTTCAATTTTCAAAATCCAACCAGTTGGTAGTGGCTTATGGTAAGCCTTGATATCTGCTTTAAAAACGCAGTATTGCTGATAGGATTGCTGCTGCTATCCAGTTTTTTCAACTGAATGCTGGAAAATGTCTCTCATTCATAGTTCAAGCTCACTCTGCAAGTAGTGTGCTTTCATGAGTTGCTTTCTTCTCTGGTGTCTCTTTAGGAGCAGCTATTTGGAAGAGCAGCAAACATTTACCCAGCTGTACTGTGCAGAGAGATGCGGTAGTCTGACAGGCAGTCCTTTGTCATCTATTCCAGTAAGGGGATCCTTTATTTCTTTTTATTATCCCACCGTCTCAGACCTCGAAAACTCATTAAAATGTTACTATACCTGCAGGTCTAGTGACTTAAATCTACTCAACCTAATTTTAATGCTCTTGACCTACAAACTGATTTCAAATTATGTAATCCTAGGCAAACATTTTAATTCACTGATTTTCTCCATTATCACATATGGTATCACCTTTAAATATATTAGTGCAGCATGTCTGCTGTACAAAAAACTCTTGTTTAATAGACTGAATGTTTGCTCTCTCTCTCTCTCTCTATATATATATATATATATATATATATATATATATATATATATATATATATATATATATATATATATATACATATATATATATATATATATATATGTTACAAACCTAGCCGCATATAAGGGACACATGACCCCTGACTTGCCTCTAAGTCAGGGCCACTGGAATTATGCAATTGTGGGGCTGCATCTATTGGTGCATAGTTATAGATTTGCCACATAATCCATCATCTGCTGCATAACCTGCACATTTTGATAAAAAATGTTTCTTATTCAAACAATTCAAAAGTTACTAAATATGCAATTACATGTGCTGCCACACAGTAAAAGGCCTTTTGCAAGGCTGGACTGGTCACCTTTCTGTTTATTGCTACATATGTGTGCTAAATTGGTACGTATGGGGTACACCCAATGTCTAGGGAGTGTTACCAACTTTAAAAATGACAAAATAATGAAGTTATATTATTGCAAAATGTGCCACATTATGCCACATAATTTGCCTTTTGTTGCTGCATATCTTTCTCAGCACTGCTGCATAATTTGGACCTCTCATGCTGAGTGGCCCTGCTCTTAGTTCATTAACAGTACTGTCATTGGGGCAGGCCAGAATGGTTCTCTAATCATGGTTTAAAACTATCACTTTTAATGAATATGTAACTAAAACATGAAGTGGTAGTGTGCTGTAATTTCAAGTCAGTACATTTTACATTGGAATAGCCACAAACTTTTCAAGTGACATGCAGGTTTACTGATAAAACTATATAGTGCACAAACAGTAATATTTGGAACTGAGTTCTGCAAATATTTGTCACTTGGACATTACCAAGAAAAGTGTTCTAATTTGTTTTGCTCCTATTTAAAATCTTTGCATCACACTTCAGAATTAAAAAAAAAATGCATTTGTAATCCCTGATATATTTGAAATATTTGTACTACTTATTTACAAGCTACTTAAATGTTGTGTGTTGTAAACAAAAAAAACATCCAACAGCCTTCAGTTTCACAATTATTGTCAGACATCTCACTTGACAAAATCCTCTAACTGTGGAAAGAGAAAAAAGTAGACAACATTTTTTAGAACAAGATAAGCAGCACTTAATAAAAAGACAAACTGACATTTGATCACTGTCCTCGAACAGACAGCAAATGTGTCTAAATAAAACAAGATTTAAAGTCATCTTTATTGCCATTCATTTTCTGAATGAAAAGAACACCTGTTCCTTTTCAGCTCAAGTTTACTCGCCAGAACGGATCAGTAGATCCTAAAAATAGCTCATCCTGATAAATCTCACTTGCCATATCGAGTGGGCGAGTAGATTTTTCGAGCCCCTGTCTGGTACATTGTATTCATAATTATGATGCTATTTTGTCTACTGCTAGACGATCACCCTCCAGAAGGGTTGCCCCTTTGTTCAGGTAGATTAGCTGGTGGGGGGAACAGAGGGGGCAAACCAGTTACCAGTAACCAAACCGATTTTCCTGTTCAAACTTAAAAAGTTCTAAACTTTACAGTTACCAGTGCTAATTTGTGTTTTGGACTAAAACGTTGGGGGTTTGCATTTTACTTAATAAACTATATTTTTAATCTATATAATCTATTTTTATAAATTGATGTTGGAATTCTTTCATGTTGTGTGACTTTTTCTGTTGTTGGGTACTTCCAAATACTTTACATTAGTTCCTTTGTTTAAGTCTTGCTGCTCAAAGCCACAGCTACTCATGGTTGAGCTAAATGTTTCACAACCAAGCCTATTTGGAGCCAAGTCAGTTTTGCGAGGGTACTACGTGGTAAATTTGCACAACTATATTATATAATGCACCACAATCCTCACACGTATATATTGCTTCTCTCTCTCAGCCCCTCAATATAAATGGTTAAGAAACTAGACAAATGTAGGAGCTTCTCCTGTTTTGTCACTGCTCCACTCCCTCTGACAGCTGTTACCCAAGCTGTGCGTCGTGACCTTTGGGAAGCATAAGTGTCTGGCCAGGAGGCTACCCACTTAATTTATTTTCTCGTGGAAAACCTGCACTTAATTCAGCGGCGTAGCTTGTTTTCAGGGAGGGATTGGAGGCAAAGTTTTCTGTGAAGAGTAATTATTTCTGTTGCCATAGCAGCTATATGTATCTAGTCCCTACAGATATTCTCTTGTAATCAATAACATTATCCATCGGCAGAGCACCTTATGTCATCCAGTATCACAGTATGAGCAGTTTGATATGCAAATGTCAGATGTATCAGCAAGCAAAAGTGTTTGTAGTGAGATATGAAAATAAAATATAATCAGTGGTAGAGTAGGTGATGTGGACGTGTGAGTTAAAAACAGTAATCCTTGTCTGTATGCAAGCACTACATGCCCATTAAACCATGGTCTTCTATTATACTTCTCAGTCCCTTGGACAGTACACCTGTGGAGGTATGTGCTTTCCCATTTCTATTCCGGGTAGGATCCCGCATGCTGTTAAAGTACCAGTTGACCCTCTGCATCATTAAGTTTGAAACTCCTCCCTTGAAAAGGTCTCTTGCCCTGTGTTCGTTGTTTATATGTATTAAGGCAGATGTAGGGCGTGTTACTCTGAGTAAGGTGAACTCATCATACCACCCTCTGTTCTGTCTATACCATGACCCCACCTTGCACATCCAATAAGCGACTTGTAGAGTAGTGCTACTTCCACTGTCTTTGACACAGCTGAACCCCACGTTTGATTCAGATAAGTCCTGTTCCACCTCGGAAACTGGTGTTATTGTAATAAGTGAGTTTTGCAAGGTTAATGATGGGATCATGCATTCTAAAATATGGCCATCTCTGACATGGGAAGATAAGGCCTTTTACTTGAAGTGTGACTGGTTTGAATCTGTTCTAAATTTACAAGAACGCTGGCCCATAGGTCCCAGTTTCACATAGGTCCCAATTTCACCTACCTCATCATCACCCCTATATTGGAATAAACTCATGTTGGGCCCCCCAAATCCCAAACAAGGCAAAGGCCAACAGAGCCCTAAATGTACCCTTGACAATGACAAACTTAGTATATGCCTAGAGATTTGGCAAGAAATCCATTCCTCTCATGTCAAAAGTGGAATTAAACATTTTAATTCTCTGTATGTAATGACCTGAGCTTTCCACTTCCTCATAGCTATCACCTTCCAGGCTGCGTACCTCCAGCCACTTACCTTCAAGTGAATGCCTGGCAAGTGAGTACCTAGATCTCCTAATCCCAAAGGTGACATAGGCATAGCCTTTGACTATTCACCCCCTCACATTTCAAGGAGTCAAAGTATTGCCATCCAGGCTTGTTGGAAATGGCCCTTCTTGCAGGGTTGTCCTTAAACCTTTGGCTTCTGACCTCCTGTTTTTGATCCTGTGCTGATTTTCATTTTTGCTGACTTTAGGACTCTGAGCACTTTACCACTGCTGACCAGTACTAAAGTGCAAGTGCTCCCTGTCTAAATGGTGTTACTGATTGGTATATCCATGATTGGCATATTTGAATTGCTGGTTAGTCCCTGGTGTAGTGCACCAGGTGTGCCCTGAGGCTGTAAATCAAATGCTGCTAGTGGACTTGCAGCACTGATTGTGCCACCCACACGAGTAGCCCTGCAAACATGTCTCAGGCCTGCCATTGCAGTTTTAACTGCCATTTCGACCTTGCAAGTGCACCCACTTTCCAGGCCCAAACCTTCCCTTTTACTATCTGTAAGTCACCCCTATTTTACTCCCAAGGCAGCCCCATGGGCAGGACGCAGTGTATTTAAAAGGTATGGTATGTACTGGTTTGTTTTACATGCCATGATAGTGAAATACTGCTAAATTCGGTTTTCCCAATTGCAAGGCCTATCTCTTCCATACATTACATGGGGATTGCCTAGAAATATAGTTCAAGAGTAATTTCCTTTTGGAAGCAGATAGAGAAATGGAGTTTGGGGTATCTAAACTCACATTTTAAAAATACATCTTTTGGTGAAGTTGTTTTTTAAATTGTAAGTTGGAAAATGCCACTTTTAGAAAGTGGGCATTTTCTTGCTTAACCATTACATGCCTCTGCCTGGCTGTGGAATACACGTCTGGGTCAGGATGATAGTTGGGCAGTTTGTGTATTCAGTCTAGACAGTCAGACAAAGGGAGGGAGGTGAGGTGTGCCCTGCATATCCTGATGGGTCTTCCTGGGCTAGAGTGGTTGGAAAAGCTGACACTTGCACCTGAATAGGGCTGAGCCTGCCCTTACACAAAGCAGTCTCCAACCCCGCCCCATCCCCCCTCCCAAGTGTGTATGGGGCCAGGGCTGGAAAGGCAGGGTCTTGTGTAGTACAAAGACTTTCCTTTCAAGTTTGCCTTCTCAAAGACAGAAATGTGTAATAAGTACTGGACCTCCGACCTGCAAATTTAGAATCCTTCTGGACTAAGGACATTCTGGCGGAAAGAAGAGCTTGATGCTGTAGGAGGGACTACCACTCTGCCTGTTGCTTTGCTGCTTGCTGCTTCTGTCCTGGAAGTGGAAAGGACTGGACTCTGCTTTCTACATCCTGCTTCCAAAGGTTCTCCAACGGCTTGAACCGAGTTTGCTGCATGTTAAGAAGTCTCAGGGACATCAAAGACTTCATCTGCCAGCACCTGGGTTTTCTTGCTGCAAGTCCTGACTTGCCTTGTGCCAAATCCAGTTCCTGGGACCTTGGAAGTGAGTTCTAGTGAAACCAAGAAGAAACTAAGCACATGAACTCCAGAGCGACCTCTGACTCTGTGCCACTGTCTGCACCGGAGCCATGGTCCCGGCCGAGTGCACCGAAAGCGATTGATGCTGCAGGCCAGATGATGCTGCCGCAGCACCTCCAAAGTCCCACCACAGCATGAGTCCAGAGTACCGTGTCACCGACGTCTGTGGCACCCAACTTTGTGCAGCAACTATGACTGTGAAAGCAACACTGCAAAGTCGAAGCCTCGCATCTTGACCTGGTAGATTCATCGACCCCCCCTTGTTGTAAGGGACCATCACCTCCTCACCAATGCTGCATCACCTCTCGTGCAACCATTAGGAACCAATGCCTCACGTCCGCTGCCTAGCAGCAAGGAACTGGCGCCTTACGGTCCCGGGTGGAAGTAAGGAACTGATGCCGCACCAACTCCAGAGACTCCTCACCTCCCCGACTCTGTGCAACGTCAGGTAGTGCTGGGCGGGATATGAAAGGTTAAACTATAGAACTAGCATGAGATTGATTGATAGATTCCCCCCATAATTTTGTTAATCTTCAGAGGATCTTCAAATAAAAAAATGAATAGTTGACATTGGAGGTGAAACCCTTTTGTACTGTTACATACAGAGAATTCACAGTGCTGAAATTCACATCCTCAGATTGACTGGCAGTCTCAGAAAACATTCTGCTACAGCGGAAACTACCTAACATGGTGCATCTGGCACCATGTTATGAAACACTTTGAAATAAAGGTATAAGGGGCCAGGGTGAGCATATGAATTTTGTGTGCAATTTATATGCACTGGCACAAACCCAGATGTGAACACTGTAGTCTCCCTGCAACTGAGGGGTACGCACTTTCACCTGTTCCATATTACAGAGGCAAGTGAAGGGACACTGATTGTGCAGCACATAGGAGATGGTGAATAGTCAGTGTGCTCACTGAGGGCTTCTTTCAGGAGAAGGCATAGGAGTCACAGGAATACCCCAAGTACCAGCCTCGTAGGCGGATACAGTCACTGCATCTGCCTGGGGAGTGAAATCTCTGCAGCTCCTTGATGGCAGGTCTGCTTCAAGCTGTAAAATAAGCAGTAGCGCAGAGTAAGACAGCGGTCCCACCCTTCATTTCTGCACTCTAACCAGCACTTTTGCAGATTTGTTTCTCCACAGATAGGTTTCTGATGCGTATGTTAGACAGAGCCTGCCCTTGAGTATTCTCAACTTCTTCACTTCTGTACACCATGACAGTCTGTCCTCCATTTTTGTTCTGTTCCCCCGCCCCTTCTTCTATATAATCCCTCTGTTGGTCATATAATTTAGTTGTCCAGGTACTTCTCTCTCTGTGTTGATAAAATTCAAATATATTTCTCTTTCCCTTCACCTGACGGTTCTTAAATTTCAGACTGAAGAACAGCAGTTCATCATTCGAAATGGCTTTAAACTCATCCAGGAATAAGATACTACATTTAGAGCAACATGAATCCTCTCAGATTCCATTTCCTTGACATCTAAATCTTTGAGGCAGACCCTGTCTTTTAGAAACCTTGGTGCAGACTTTAACTCTAGTGTATGCTAAAGACCTGACATTTTTATCTCCATCATAACCAGATGCAAGGTGCTTGAATATAAATGCAAGATTAGCTATCACCACCCTTTCCATATTGTCAATGCCCCTTTAAATGCTCTAGCAACAGTATAAATTGGGTATTGCAACACTCTACAGGTTGGGCTACAGCATTATGCATGTGAGCTCTTAAAAAAGATGATCAATGTAACAAAAATATGTCTTTGGACTCTCCAGCTTGACATCCACCTCTCAAACCTGTCATCAGGTTAGATGGCTATCTAATAAAAATGAGCTGTAAATGTTGACCCTAGTCTTCCAGACAATCCATTGAACTATCCGAAAACACTGTTCAGTTCCACCCCTGCCAGAAACTTGCAATCTGCCACTTGCAGAATACTTACCATCCTAGTATTACCACATGCCACATCAGATTCTTATGTTTGCCTTTTACATTGGAACTAACAACCTGATTATTTCTGAGCAGTCATCTCCCTTCCAGCTTTCAAAAGTGCAATTCAAAGCTGCTTCCTTCAATGGAAGTGCAGCAGTGACAAATTACCTCCTACACCACTACCCCTAATCTGATTACCTAACCTTACTTTCCCATAACCAGGTACAGAGAAACTCTTGCCTGGATGTAACTAAAATGTATAAATTGCAATATTGTCAGTTTTGTATTAGGTGCAGTGTATATTGAGTAATAACTCACTAGTCACTGTTAGAACAACCACGCCATGAATCTACCTATTCCCATCATAGTCTCATGCCCTGCTACCTTAACAACGTATTGTTTCGAGTAAAAATGCCTCAATAAGTTTGCCAGTCAGTGTAAAATAACGACGAAAGAGGACCCCTAAAGCTGTACTATAAAATAGGTGAGCACAGAAAAAACGGTGGTGCAAATAAGATAACAGTAGTTAACCCTTGCTGTGCGACCCGCCCCCAAGAAGACCTAAATGTCAGATGAGCAGAAAATCATAAATACCTCCTTTAGTTTAAAAGCTCTAAGAGTGAGATGAACTAACACAACTTCATGTTGCATCCCCTGCAATTCTGTAAATCTCAGCATTTGCAACAAGAAAAGGTGGCTTTTAAATGTACAAAGCCCACATAGTGATTAGAGAACGTGTTACGGAATCACTAAATGAGTTGAAACATCATTAGGATTCGCTGTGTGGAAGGGACGTGTTTAGGACGTCCCTTCCAAATAGTGATTCCTTATGGTATGTATTATTGTTTTGCTACTGAAATGCGATTGCTAAACATTAATATTTTACCGGCACCTCAAAGGAAGCAGTAACCCGTTTGAAGTCAGGAAAGGGTCCCCAGAGGGACCTCTTCCCAGTGCTTAATTTGAACCTGCGGGGGTCTTTTTTTATGTAGCAGGAAAAAAAGACAGTAAAACCGTCACAAATAGAGAAAGCAGAAACCTGCAGTGAGATAATGGGGCCGAGAATGTCTGGCATAGATTAAGGAGGCATGAGGTGGATTTAAGACTATGTAGCCTTGGTAGTCGACATGTCAACATTTTATTTTACCAGCCATAAGCCTCTGAGCTGAACTTTGGGTACCAGCCCTCATTCTTAAGAATAGTCCAAAAACATTTTTTTGAAGTAGGAAGTGGTTTATGGGACCACTGCCTACTCTTTAAACTAGTTTTTATAAACTTTTCTCTTTATTAGTGTACGTATCCCATTTTCATTTAAGGAAAACTGGCTGCATTAAAAAAAAAATATAAGATTGCTTTATTTAAAATCGATCACAGACATTGTTGTCTGCTGACCCCATCAGGCCCCCACCTGTGTTATAGCAGCGAACTGTAGTGGGTCACAATTTGCGGCCTAACTGATTAATATTCATGAGGTAGGTAAATTTGCAACCCACTGTGATCCGGTATTTTGTGAACTGATCTATTAGTACATTTGACTGGTAAAGAAACAACATTGAATTAGCTAAAAGTTGGTATGCACATTCTGATCACTTTTATCAATTCCAAACTATAGCTACTTAAAGCTGAACATAAATATGATCTGAGTGTTACAAGAGCGATAGCAAGGAATACTGATGTCACCAATGTGTCTTGGAAAATAACACTGAATTGTAAATAGAAAAAACTTCAGATTACTTTATAGATCTTAATAATAATTACTATAGCTTCCCACGAAACATACTGTTTTCTGTTCACAAGTCTAGACTGCTCCCCTCTTATTTCCAAGTGTAATGCTTGGGGAGAGGGGGGACTGTTTCCGGCTACTGCTTGTCGTCATAGAAGATGTTGTTAGTTTAGTATGAAGCCTGCAATGTGGAATGAGAAAAAGCAGTTGTAGTGGGCAATCCAGAAATAGTGTCAAAAAATGAGTTGAAAAAAATGGGAGATGGTAGTTTTAGTAATGACAGAAATACGACGATTTGGGGTCTTTCTGGGTAGGTGGCCAGCGTAAGACATTTGAAGACTGCCGTCACCACTAGTAGCCTTTAAAGTAATAACTGACCAAAAAAGAAATCCTTTAATCTAATAGGTATTTTGAACTTCCAAATGCAGAGGCTCCTAGTTGAAACCCCAGCATTGTGGTAATAAAATCTGTTTGTCTTTGTTTTATGGGTCTAACTTTTCCTAGTGGATACACAACTTCAACCATCTAATACATTAAGATAGTATTTAACATGCAGTATGAGGATGAGTGTACACGTCCCATAGTTATGATGCTTGAGTCCGTAATTTGTATAATTCGCAACTCAGAATCCTTCTCTTTTGTTCTGTTTTGTAGGGATCGCTGAAATTGACCAGGTATTAAATGTCCTCCTCACAACAGCTATGTTTGTGGGTGGCTGTGTGGCCTTTATTTTGGACAACACTATTCCAGGTAAGCTTGGGAAAGGTTACTCTTGGTGTCTGATCATAAGTGTTTTTTCAACAGTGGCTTAAGTAACATATTTTTCAAAATTGTGAGCTAAGTTTTACCACATGGGCTTACACTGCATATCTGATTTTGCCTCTTCATGGATCCTTATGAAACAGGGCAGTGGTTCCCAACCTGTGGTCCAGGGACCCCTGGGGGTCCGCGAAGCCTCTTCAGGGGGTCCGCGACAGCTTAGAAAAATAAATAATATTAACAGATTAGGTCCCCAGCTTTCAGTAATCACTCAGTGGGGGGTCCCCGGATTCCAATAAAGATTCCGTGGGGGTCCCTGGGCTCCAGTAATGGTAAAGTGGGGGTCCACAGAAGTCAAAAGGTTGGGAACCACTGAAATAGGGTATTAGACAGTGGTGGCTGCGTGATGCTTTGCTAGATTTTACAATGACTAGCCAGAGCAGTAAGGAAATCAAAAATGCATTTTAACATACAACATTTTATTGATGTTCCGATGATGCCTAAGGTCAACAACTAAGGTGAAGTGGAAGAATTAAAACGCTGCAGTCACTTACAAGATCTTCCATTGCCCCACCACAGTGGGGCATAATCAAGGTGTAGGTTCCCGCAGATAAATTCCTCTCAACATCCCAACCCCGGATAAAAAGTTCTCTCAGAATTTGATTATGGAGGATGAACCATTTCGGAACTTTGTGTCCCCGAAACCGTGAACTGAACCCATCTATTTAAACTCCTTAAAATGTCTACACTTGCATTTAAAAAACAGAAACCTTTGACAGCCTGTTCTCAAATCCCTCATATCACAAGCATGTAAATATTATAGATGTATATTCGTCAGGCAAGCAATTTACACACAAATACGAAAAATGTAGCTTGGGGGTAATGTAACGGAGCTCACAATTTATGGGGCATGTCAAACTCTAGTGCTGATAACACTGCGCATGATGCAGATGTGTTCCCACAAATGGTATCACTTGACGATCTCCCAAAAGACAAATACTAGCTAAAGTGCCAGAACATCTATTTTTGAAGACCGTGAAAACCTTTTCTTTTTTCGTAGGTTCCCCCGAGGAGCGAGGCATACGGAAGTGGAAGAAAGGAACAGCCAAAGGGAGCAAAGATACCGAAGGCATGGAGTCCTATGACCTGCCCTTTGGCATGAACTTTATCCGAAAGTATAAATGCTTCAGCTACTTGCCTATAAGTCCCACTTTTGCGGGCTATCCCTGGAAGCACTCAAGGAAAAATAGCAAGAGCCGGAGTCCTGAGGACGACTCTGAGGCCACTGTATAACCCTGGCTTATGCCTCTGTTAGTAGTTCTAGTAACAGATGTGTTAGCATTTTTCTGCTCGTTAAAGAAGCAGGAAATTATATGTTTTTGTATATCTGCATTTACATTTCAGAGCAAGTGGGGCTGCGGCCTGGGTGCAAGAAAGGCTCTAGTTTTCTGAAGAATGGAATCGTTAACACTACCATCGTTTTTTTTTTTTATTATTAGAGAAAGAATTCAAAATCATTGCTGAAGCAGGTTTTGCTGGAATCAAAGATTGAACTGCAGCTTGTTTACAGAGAGCCCTGTCTGCTGAAAGCCCCCAACCTTTACAATAATGGCGCAATGGACCACGCACAACCTCAAAGTGAAAACTTACCCTTTCTAGCCCCTTTATGACTCCGTTATTGTGAGTCGCTCATATTGATGTTTGTAGACATTTGAAAAAAGAGTAAAACCGAGATGTTTTTTTGATTGGGGGTTTTGGGGGGGGTGATCAGAGTTGCCGACCTTGTGGCTCAGTGTTAAGCACGATGGTCAAAAAGTATATTATGTAAGTTCATCTCTGTTTATTTCACATTTCAGTATATAATTTTATTAATTATATATGTTTATGCCGTATTGTTGAAATCACATTTACCAAGAGGATGTTATTGTGACAGTGTTTCAAACACGTCTGAAGAGCCTCACCATCTAGCTTTCATGCAATTTTGCATAAACTAAAGTTAAGGTTTCTGTGTTTAGGTCTACACGTCTAATTTATATTGAGATATGCATAGTTATGCTGGAATATAGAGCACAATTTAAAACACTGTACAAAAATGTTATTATTGTGGCACAGTTTTAAAGTCCTCCAAAAGTCCATCTTTAACCAAAATTTGTAGAATTCTGCTTTTCTGCAGGAGACAACTATGCTGCAATTGCTAGTAAAATGTAGAGGGTTCTGCTATTTAAGAAAACACTGGATTCAGTATTTTGCGGGTCAGGAGAAATGTTCTGTGCAATAAATTCATTCTGCGTAAAGTCTGTGTTACACAGTAGCGCCCAACTCCCTCAACAATGATCATTAAATACGACTCATGCAGGCCTCCACTTGTTGCCTTGCTAGGCTACCTACTGTTGCAATTCAATTATTTTATGATTTAATGAGGTTAATTTTCTTCCTGCTTTATTCTAGAAAGTACCTTCTGGAACATCCATAGATACAGGTCATTGTGCATTTTTGTGTTGTTACAATTGTGGGGATGCAGAAGTGATATTTTTTGTGATTACCACACAATGAAGAGCTTGGGTATACACTGCTGTGCAGACAGGGTGGAAATGTTAAGGCAACAACCTTAAATATTGTTTACTGCCCACTAGAATGTTCCATTTTCTGCAGTATTGCTTTTCTGAACAGCATGGGCACTTGTGTTTACCTAGCTGACCAGAGATCTACTTTAGTTTTATTGCTAATCACGTAGACAGCCCTATTAGGAAGGTAGCACTTGCACCCTGAAGCAGTGTTCTTGGAAATTATCCAGACTGTGCACAGGAGGCATGATGTATTCTGTATGTTCTATTGCATTCCAGTCTGTATTTTCCAGTAAACATAATGCTCTTGCATCCACCTTCTATCAACTCCTAACCCTGTGTTTCGTAAAGATCAGAAATTGTGCCATAGTATTGTGTTCATGACACAAACCCTACTTTTCTACCCTTGTGTTCCTCATTTATATCTTAAATGAAATGCTTATTCATTTTCCACTCAGCTGTCTCAGTCCAAGACACATTGTATAGTCTCATATATTTTTCCTGTACTGCCTTATTGGCTCAAGGATATATACTTGCTCACACTTTTCTACTTCTTGATCTTTAGGCATTCACACCTCTGTCCCGAAATTTGAGAGGTCATTATGTCCCCTCAGAGGACAAAACGTTGAATGTTAGCATGTAGGTCCTGAAGTCCATCTTTTTAGTTCAGGCTACTTCTTCCCATTGTTGTGACACAAGGTGGTACTTGTATGCAAGAACAATGGTTATGCTTGCAGCACCAGCCTTCTTTTCTGGTTATTGAGATTTGTGAATGGCCCAAGCTCAAAGACAGTCCTGACCAATCCGTTACACCCTGCACAAACAAGGCTATCCCACAGTGTCAAAAAAACTTTGGATTTTCCTTAAGTCATTCTTTTTTACTATAAGACGCAACTCCAAATGTCTACAGCATGGATAAGCAGGGGATCAGGTCTTTGACATTTTTTCAAACAGTTCTTGAACATACTCCTTTATTCTACTAATCTTCAGAAGTACTCAAAGTTCTTTTTTATTTGTTTTATTTTTTTTCAAATCAGGACTTTAGGGCATTTAGAGTAGGATAATTTAGCTGTGTAAATCATTCTTGAAACTAAATGGGCTCTTAAATTTTGCATTCTCTAACAATGCAAAAAAACAATTCTTCTACTGTTTGTTGAAAAGTATCTGATAGGAGAACTTACAATCCCTCTATTTCATTTTAGATTGTTCTCTCGATCTTGCATTTCCTTGATACACACTCAACCTGGTGTAAATAGTTGTTTGACAGCTACCTGGGGCTCTCTGCAAGCATTCTACACACACAGTTGTCTGGATGTGAGTAAGAGAGAAGTTTTAACAGCCTGTTAGCCCTCATATTTGCTCTGACCTGAGGTTTTCGTATTCTCCTATGATCTTGTAATAGAATGTTGGAGGTATAATTAAACAAAAAGTACTTGACTAATGTCATTTTGGTGTGTTTACTTCATGTGCTATTGCACATTATAGTGCTTTCCTATCATGTCAGGATAATCGGCAGCCATAGAAGTATAAAAGATAGGGTTTGTATTAGGAACTGAACAAGTTGATCGGGGAGATGCATGGGCAAAATTATGAAAAGCTGTTTTTCCTTACTCATAACAGCGAAGGCAGTGTTTCTAGTTCCAAACTGCAATAATTTTCCTATAAGGTTTTAATATTTAAAGAGGAGGACCACTGAATTAAGAGTATCAGAATTACAACTGTAATTTTCCTGCCCTCAGTTTCCTTTTGGCCTTCTCAAATGTAGCTGACTATAGATCTAGATCGAAACATTTCCATTCATCTAAAATGTGATAGTTCACTAACCTGCAGTTGTGGTCAGTAGAACTGGCAGTCTTGTTGTGTCAAATGATTTAACCTGCGTTTGGTGGAGATATTGCAGCTTAGGTAATATTGATGGATTTCTTGCCTGTTATTTTGTGCTTGTCTATGAATAGCACCACTGGTTCAGTATGCACTGCGATGTGGTTATTTGTCATTTTTGGATGTTTTGTAGATAAATAGATGGAGATATTCCATATATAATTGAGGATTTTAGTGGAAGTGAAAAAGATATTGGCAGATTGTTCCATGCTTATTCAAATAGTAGTATTTCAGGAATGTTCACCTTGTAGAAGCTTTCACCGCATTGTGTAGGAAGCCCTAGCCAGTCATCCTTCGGTGGCTGAACCCACATTGTGCCAGAGCATGTGGATTGCTGCAAACAGCTTTTGCTCCAACGTGAAGGATTAGGTCTAGGTCTAGAGATATGCATTTTCTGTCTCTGACGATAGCAACGGTTTGTGATTACTAGATCGTTGACCATACATTGCAAATGGGAAAAGTCTGCTTAGGGCAGAGTCAACTAAAGCAGACTAATTGTGTCCCTCGGGTTTGTTTCATTAATAAGAACATTGATTTCAATGATGAGCTCAAATGTCATCCATTATACCTACAAGTCAGAGTATTTCGCAGATGGTTATATACCGCGTGATTTACTTCACAATACGGCTTTCTTTTTTCATGAAGTAATGCCTACAGTTTCTCATGCTTGGAACAACAGCGCCACTCTGTGTCCTATTATGCTTATTACAGGCATACATTCAGAATGCAAGAGTTGGCAATTGCAAGCACTTGTTCTCGTTGGTCATTACATTTTGTGACTTTTTATTTATTTTGCAAACTTGTAAAAAATACAGTGGTAACGAGAGATGTGCAAAAATGTCTCATTACTAATCTGTGCGCCTTTTGATGTATTTGTATTTTATAGTGATTCTGGATGACATGAAAAGAGATTCTTTATCTTAAAATAAGACTTTGAGGTACACCAGTTGAAGATATAATATGACCATTTGAAGATTTCAGCAGTCCATCACTTAACACTGTTTTATGAGTGTGTTTTCAAGCTAAAGTACCTTTTATTGTCACGACTTTCATTGTGAGTTGTAGAGTGTATATGGGAGCATTAAACAACGACCTCGGCTAATGTTTTTTGGACTACCTTTGGTATTCCATTGGTTACTTTAGCAAACTTCGCTCTTAGTGTCTTTTGAAGTAAAACAAATTCTATCTTATCTTAGGCCAGTGTTGCTAAAATTGCTAGATTGAAGAAAACAAATATTACTCTTTCGTATTTAGCAAATCAGCACATACAATTTGCTGATCATGCCGTTGCTTACTGCTTTCATAAAATATATTTTCTGTTGTATTCTAAATTTGCAAGGAGCCTGCTACTTTCAGAACATTACTGATTGGTCTACAATTATCAGATAGAGCTAATTTAGTACCATCAAATGGAACTTTGGTTTCCACTTCCAACAAGCAATGATCTGTTTTCCAGTACAATTTCATTGAGTCTTCTTACATTGTAGTTGTTGCAGTTGATTTCTGCTCTCAAATGGTAGCTTTGCCAGAAATCACTAGTTGTCTTGTTGGCGGACAGGTGTGGGGTCGAAAGGGTTATACACCTGCAGTAATGCCAAAGTGCATTGTTTAATTGTGAACAACTATCGGTTCTAGCATCTGTGATTGTACTCAAATGTACTTTTCTCAAACTGCCATCTTTAAAAGCACATAGTTCATAGGTTTTAAAATGGGGCACGCCATCATCTGAAATGTGCTTGCAGGAAATCTTTTCTTGACCAATCACCTTCCAAAACTATTCTCACCTCTTTTATCCCAAGTCACAGAAAAAACTTAGTGGTGCTGTCTGATTGCGCTCCTTGCACAGTGACCACAGGGATGTATTTCACCCACATCAGCTTACTCCTTTCCCCTCATAGGTAGATATAGAGGAAATGAAAGGTTAGTCTTTGCTTTGCTGTGAAATCTTAGTGATGGACTAAGTTGGACTCTTCCCATGAATAACCTGCCTACGAGAGGCATCCCTTTGTTGGCATCTCCCATTTTTCCTCTAGACCTATCAGGTGCTGACAAAAAGATCCTTTTTGGTGTCTGCCAAAAGATTGCTTTAGCGGTCTGCTGCATGGCTGTAATACTATCCACAGAGCACTGGCATATCATTGGTATTTGCTTGCTTGCACACTGTCATTAACATAACATGTCTTTTTCGTGAGATAAGGTGGTGTCTACATTTTAACATGAGGAGTTTAATTGGACCCCCATGTGGCGTACTGTCTGTAGTACACCCATGTTTTCATATTTCAAGTCGATGTATTGCATTTGCTGATGCTCACTAGTAATATGTTCAGAAAATACTTGTCATGATGCTGAAATAAACTAGCACTTGGTAGAAGTAACAATTCCAGACGTTTCCATCGCAGTGCAGGTAAAGGCATCTGCTTTGCCAAATTGTAATTTGCATGAAAAGAATCCTTTAAACAGAAGAATTTGGTATCTAAGACACACCTGCAGCGGAGCAAGACTATGTTTTCTGATGGCGTTAAAGAAGCAAAATTACACTGTTGTAATACATTTTTAACTAGGATTTGTATGTTTTATTTCACATTCCCAGTTGTTAAAAACACTACTTTCACAGGAAATGAAAGCTATTGGAACCGCAGTGGTAAAAAAAAAAAAAAGTAATAATTTAAAATACGCTGGGTTTGCCTTCCTTTTGAAATGCAGAAAAAGAAATAATGGAGCCAAGGGTTACAGGAAGGATATGAGTGGAGGTGTGGGTAATTTGTTTATTTGTGATGGTTTCCATTCACTCTGCCCTCAGCTCTGTATCACAGACATAGAGTATTTCCTGAAGTCTGACCTAGGTTTAATTTCAAACGCTTCACCTTTTCTAGATAGTTACAAGTGAGTTTTAAGGGATGTGCCCAATCATACAGCAGACTATGCATATTCCTGTGTAGCCTGGATCTGCAAAATGATGCAAGCAGCACGCGTGATCCCTTTCTTGTTGAGTGGGTAGACTTCTCAGCCATGAAAATACCTTCTGTTGAAGAACCAGGAAAAGCTATATTAATGAAATCTGTATTTTTTCAGGTCCATGAATAGTTTAGGAACACTAGGACATTGGGCTGGTTTTGCTGTGAGATGTTGCAGCCAAAATGTTCTGACATAAAGCATACGAATTTCTAGTAATGTGATAGGGTTTTTAACTTGTCCTTTGAAACTTCTGGGGATTACTCTGGGCAATATTCCATAAATCACGAAACATTATATGCTATAGGCTTCTGGGGAGGGTCTACAGCGAGCTCAGCTGTCAGTCTAATAATTCATGTCATCTGCAACAGGAGCTGCACGCCATTCAAACATTTGTGTCTGCAGCCTTGTTTTTGCCTTTCTTGTCATTCTGAAGAAAGTGTAAAGATCAGACCAGTCCCTCAGACTTGTTTAACAGTTTATTTATTCCCTAGCCTCTTTGGGTTCTGCAAAGCAGTATGATGACCAATTTTCTAAAGAAAATTGTGCACCTACTAGCTAACTTTGGAATCTCTGCTGTATTTTCTTGTTTTTTTTAGCCTCTACAGCCTTTTAAGTTACTTGCTTTGTGTAAGTGTCCATCTCTGGTCAAAAGACAAGGATGGACTCTCGAGAATATCCTCTTTCTGCCTGCTGAGCCACTTTCGGTGAAGTTGCGGTTCAGTTGGTTAGACACCACATTGGAAATTGTTATTTATTGTATGCTTGACAGTACGGTTTGCACACAAATCTGGCAGTTCTGTTTATATATCTTATTCCCACGAGAAGCTGCATTCGATTGAACGAGGCAAAGATAAAGAGAATAGCTCTTGTTTTATAGTGTAATGAGCAGATATAAAATAATCTAGAATTGAACTTGGATGTACATTATTTTCTTCCACCACTTTTTTTTAGCGGCAGACCTTGAAAGTGAATAATATTTGCAATCCTTGAGTTGCATAGATTTTCTGCTCCTTACTCTTGAGTATTACAGATCAGCATTCATTTGTTCTAGCCTGAAAAAAATATTTAAAACATGTATTCCTGCATTTATAGAAAACTAGAAGTTTAGATGAAAATTTCCTGCATATTAACTTCCCAACAACAGATCTCTGACTTTTTTCCTGTCCACGTTCCACTTATGGTGAACCATTTTTCCATGAGATGAAATCCCTCAGGCCAGAAGTTCCTACTGTGCCACAGACACATTTTGTTTTTGTGATCGATTTTGGCTACATTGTGGTTGGTTCCCAAAATAGGTACGACGTAGATTAATCAAAGCTTTGCACCTTTACCTTTCACAGTTCACATGAACTATATTAAACTTGTTGGTCTTAAAGATACTACATATTTTTATTGTCCATGCTGAGTTATTTCAGAATCCAACAAGAGAGTTGCTTGAGTTAAGTAAGACTCCTTGTAGGGGAATGACAGGCAGAGAGGATTCTAATAGGCCATTTTATGTGTCTGATTTTAATACAGCTCTGCTTGACTCCTCTTTCGTCCACTCTAGTTAGCTTTAACTGATGCCATTCAAATAACCTTCCATCAACCTTCAAAGAAGGTTGATTTCTTTATCTTTGATCGTTAAATGTAAAAATTGCGCTGTCGGGTTTGCTTTATACAGATGAGTAATCCCATGGAATATTGACACACTGCTTTGTGCTGGGCATTCTCTCATTCTCCTAAACAAGATGTTAAATACTGAGATGCACTACTTCCTCTTTCACAAATGAACAAGTGGTTTCAGTCATTTGAAGGTTTTCGAATCCTGGACTCCTGTTAGTGTTTTAGCAGTGCTGGCTGAATATTATTAACTTGTGTACCAGACAAGACACTACAGCGTTAGAAATTCAGACCTAGGTGTTATCTCAGTCATTTTGTGCATCTTCTCATCAGCTCTTAGTGTCCCAACATTGGAGATATTAGTAGGTGTTCTTCAAATTTACTTTGGTTTCTTTGGTAAAAAAGTTGTTTACTTTAAAACGTTATTTGTCAGCAGTAGTAGCTACTATGGGTCCCATATTTGAAAAAATGCAACCGGTGTTAGGTAATCTGACAAGATGGGATGTTTCTAAACACATATATGTTCAAAATATCGACACTGAAAAATATTTGTTATAGGAAAAAATGTTTCACAAAATGTACTCCGGAGCAGGAGCACAAAACAACCTGTTCTTGAAAATATCTATAAAGCATCTTAGACACTTTGAGCATTCTTGAAGGTTTGTTGGAGAAGTTTGAAAAATGTTGCACATGCAGCCTAATCAAGCTTTTCCATGGGGTTAGTTTCTGGGTCGTCTTCAACATTTTGTCTTTTCACAGTCATACGATGAAAGCCCTGTGGCAGAGGTGCCCATGTGTCCCGGAGACAGGCACTGTATAATTTTGACTGATGTTTAAGGATATCAGTCTCTCCCCTATAAAAATGCTCCTTGACCATAAAAGATGTATCCATGATCATAAGCCTTTATTTGATAAACTGTAGATGTAATCTTTCTATATTTCAATAACTATTCCCTCTTCGTAAGATCCCATTCATACGGCTTGCCTTAGGAACAACTACAGCTTCAGAAAATGTGAATTAGGACTGGAAAATGCACTGACGGAATGATATACACATTGCATGTTTTGTGTGTTTGTTTTTCCAGTTGTTTTAAGCCTCCTAATTCACACACATGATGATTTTTAACTGTTGAAAATGCAAGAGCAAAAAAGTTGCATCTGATAATTAAAAAAAAAAAAGGTCTACAGTTTATCACAGTCCAATAATTCTGCAATTTACCTCGCCTGTACAAATCACTCAGCCGCCGGACATCTCAACAGCATTATAAGAATTAAACATGCATGCACTTATTATTTTAAATGTATTTAATATATCTTAACAAAAGTCAAGCGTCATTGCCTTGGTACAGCGCGGTTATTGTATTGTGGTTTGTTCCCAGGTTACTAGGAAAGGTGATATTAGTTCCAGTGTTTCTAATATCCTTGAGGGAAATGTTGAACCTCCTACAAAGCTGCAATCGAGGGACCATGCGGACAAAGCTTTAAAACTACTCATTTGTGCTGTGTAGCAGTAATTTGTACAAAGCCACTTGTATTATAAGCATAGTAGCAATGCTGCAACTGATTGGAATTAGGGAGATCAGGTATCTTTCAAGGGTGGTATCCTCAATGGCTTTGCCTTGTTATAATCTTCTGGGTTTGAGTAGTGATTGTGACATCTGTGTCAAGTAAAAAGGGGCTTCTCTGAGCTAATCACATTATTAATGTATTACCTGGAGTAGTTGTTGTCTAACATCGACATCCACCCTGATCTTAAAGTACCAGCTTACGGACCAGCAGAATCTTCTAAAGCACTTAATCTCGAGCCCAAAAGAGATCTTGCTCATGCATTTCCTTGGTCTGACATTCGTTTGTGTTACAAAAAGAGTGAAGCCCCATGCTCTTCATCCACATACACATTCCAGTCAAGGTATTGTAACTGCTTAATTCATCCCTGTGCCATCCACATTTATAAATATAATAAACATATCTAGAAAAGCTTTTTTGTCTTTTCTTGGCATTTGTGGCAACCTTGTTAAGTTTTTTGTTTTTGTTCAAAATTAAATTATTCTGCTGTTTTGCGTCTTCAGAACAAACCGACTTCTCATATTGTGGCATTTAATATTTTCTATTTTAAAAGTTTCAGAGATGTTTTGTTGCTTTAAATGAATCGTTTGTTACAAACCAAGATTTGCTTTTGAAAGGTGTATTTTTTTTTTAATTAAAGAAATGTTCATATTTTTTTCTAACATGGCTTTATTAAACATTTAAATATTTAAAAATATGTAATATTTGGACCAGATGTTGTGAATAATAGTAGACAAAACTATTTTATTCTGTATTTTTAAAGCTGTTGGATATAAATAAAATTTGATTATAGATGCAGCTGTGGTACCTTTTGTGTTCTTGTGTTAACATGGTTTGAATGATTAATTTCAACAGAGTACCAGGTGCTGAATACCAGTCTTTTCAGAACATAGATTACATTGAATTGCCGTTTCATCACTTTAGGGGTTTTAGTTGCCATTGGGAGCTAGTTTTACTCCAAAAATACAGTAAGACATTGCCAACAAAATAACTCTAAGTATTATTGTGTCTAATGCAAAAGCATGTTTAACTTGACAGTCACAGACTCTGACTCTTAGCCGGACTTTAGGAAAACAGTTAAAAGTAGTTCATTTGATTATAAACCACTCTGTTAAACAACAAAAGGCAATCCAGTTTATATGTACGTTATATAAAATCAAGCCATACTGAGGTCATCAAAGTCTACACTGTCGCGAATATTTACTTTAATTCAGATGAAAACCTTACATTTTTGATTCTTATTTCAAAGGATGCCATATTATCACTAACAAAAAATTATTAGTATGAAATATAGTTATTCTTTTCACACACACAAAATCACGTGTTACTAAATTTGTCCCTGCAAAACAGTTCGTGAAATGGAGTTTTAGCGAAGAATCAGTCCACACAGATTGTATTTGAAAATTTGTGCCAAACTTCTCAAGGTATTTGTCAGAGCAAGCCCCAATGAATTCATAAAGCTGTGCCCTGAACTTCATCTTCTGCTGCTTACTCGGCCTCTCTTGTTCTGAAACAGGACCAGAAAGGGAGAGCCACTCTCACAGTGCAGAACCCAGGTCAGATGCTGATAAAAACAAGGAAGCGATTCTTTGAAATAGGTCATAGCCAGACAGCTTCAGTTTTCTGAAAGTGCGTGCTCAGAGTATCGAAGTATGCAGCATGAAAATGGATGTTGGGTGTGTGCCTAACTTGGAAGGAACCTAGGTTACCACTCCTCTGTGTTGAATGATTATTTTATTGTTAGTTCTGGAGTTGCATTTCCACACTGGGGCTTTTTTAGACTTAGCCTTTGTTTAGTTCCACTGCATACATTGGATTATACTGACTCCAACGGTTTCTAAAAGAGAAGTTTGGGACTGGAAATATTTTGTCCTTTTGACATTGGGGTATGTCATTAACCTAACATTAATAGTACCAATGACATTGTTTCTGAATTACGGACTGGGTGAAAATATAATTATGCCAAAAAGAAAGAACAAAGAAACCATTTATTGTATTGCTTTTTAGTTGCACAGCTTTGTTCATCACTTGCATGCAGAATTTGTAGAGAACAGGGAGGAAAACGGGATCCCAAACTTATTTTAAGTACAATAGAGAGGCCACTGGGCTGGGGCCTGTCTGGCTGGAGAGCAAAAGAATGACTTGGTCCACTTGTCAGCTGACATTTGCCTGTGACAGGGCAGGCCTCTTTGAAGTGTGCCCCAAGTTTCATATGAAAACCCCAGCAGACCTATCAGGCAGGAGGTCACATTCAAGCTGGATTTGACACTTTAATGTAAAAAAAAGGATCCTCACAACCCGTGCATGTTCTGTCACAGATGGGTCATCTCTCACCATTCAGGTCATCCTATTTGTTTGCCCTTTGGGAGCAAGTTCACATTTATCTAAATGCTAATTACTGGGTGGCAGAGGTTGAAGACCCAATTGCAGATTTAGCTTCCAGGAATTTCAGACAGGGCAAAGGTAACTTTCTAACCCCCCCCTTCAAAATATGTATTACAAGTCCAAATTCACCAGTGAATTAAGCTTGTAATAAATATGTCATAAAGTCCAAAAATGAAAATTGTTGCTGTTTCCAAGCCAGAGATAAATTTGATTAAACTTAATATTTTATCCCAGTGCTTTCCTATGGTTCAACCAACCCTTCTACAGTGAAAATAGCTTTTATGACCTTTTCACTGTAAGGACATGCTTAGCATTGAACATTTACATGCCCTACTTATATACCATACACCCTGTCTTTTGGGCAGTAAAGCCTAATTAGCAGTGAATTATTAATATTTAAAAGGATGGCTTAGGCCTGTCAAAATGGGTTATTTTGACATGTCGCATTTGCAGTTTAAAATTGCACAGCCAGGAGATGTGCATTACAGTGTCACTGCAGTGAGTGAAACAATCAGTGCTGCAGCCCACTGGTATCATTTAATGTACATGTCTTGGGTAAATGTGTTACCATATACTGGGAACCTGTAAACCAATTTTGTATACCGACAATACTATGCTGAAAGTAGGCGTACAAGCATGTTACCACCTGTTAGCAGGTTTAAAGGACGCAGAATTCTGTAGCCAGCAAAGATAAGAGTTCCGCAACACAATTTGCGGTGACCCTGCAGAAAGGGCAATTTCCAACAATTGAGTATATGGTTTTAAAAATTTAAGATGTTTTTTCTTTTTCCTTTTTGTCAAGTCTTTTTAAAGAGTAGATTCTTCCTTATGGAGATTGTATGTTTTTATTTCAGACTTGAGTTGTGCAAAAGTGTCCTCTGAATGACGTTTTCTCCACTTTTGCCCACTAGCTCTCAGTATCTCCATGCATTTATTAATTTGAGTGTTTTACCAGTTGGGAGGGTTTTCACTCTGTATTTTTTAGTCTTACAACAGGAGGAGTAATTTAGCATACTACCAGAGCTAGGTTGGTTCTTTATTCGAGAAGTACTGAGAATCTGTATCTGAAAGGTGAAAGCTTTCATTCAGAACCAATTTGGTAGTCCTGGGGCACATGAGATATTGGGCCTTACTGGTAGTGAATAGGGACTGTTTACTACAGATGTCACTATGACTGGCGTACTGTGGACACAAATAACTCATCAAGAACACTTCTTTAGTATTTGAGACTCAGGGTGATGAGGTTGGCAGTTCAGGCTTTCTCACGAGATTCATAACTCAAAAATCAACATACCACTAAATTGAGGAATTTCTAGTCAGTGCTTTGACTCATAAAAAAGAGAAAGTATTTTATTACACCAACTACTCAAAGTGGGACAATAATATGGCCATGGGATACTTTTATTATTCTACAGATAGGTCAATACTGAATTACTAAGTTGAGAAAACTGGACAGGTTCAGGCCCACAGTGTGACGAGCGACCAGCTTTCCTGTTCCTGTGACCCGTGGGTCAGTCTATAGTGGCTACATCCTGTTTAAATGGCTTCCTCAGCCTATGAATGTCTTAGCCTCACTTGAGCTTCAAGAAAGTAAGGCACACCTGGTGCACTGCAGCAGAACCCCAATCCCAATGTCTCTGCCTTAAAAATCAAGTTTGCAATGATGCACACTTTCCTGCAGGCATTCACAGCCATTCCAGAGATGAAATGGCCACAGACTAATCATGCAGTTGAAGTCCAAAGCAAAACCCTCCTCACCCCAAATAATGGTGCACAATCCATTCACGGCTTTTGAGGTAAGCTCACCGGACTTTGTTGGGGGACCAAAGGTAGTTCCCATAAGCCAAGGGGATCCCTGGCACCTGAAAAATGTGAGGTTTAAATGTCATCGGATGCACAGACCAGTGAAGGCCTAGCCAGGTAGCAATGACAACTGTGAACAGCGGATCATATCCTATGAGCTCCACACACTTGAGTACAATTTAGTTCTAGACCAACACAACAAGGTCTCACTAGTTCTTGTCTCGCTGCAGCATATCTCGAGCAAGCTATGCAAGGAGATCCACTACAGTAGTGCAATGGATCAGCTCCAGCAGTATCTCTCCTTTTGTTCACAATGGCCGCCACTGCCAACTCGCCCAGGCCAGAGAGGGGGTGAGAAAGGTTTTCAAGGCTGTAGAGGGTAATTTGGGACATGTCCCGCAGCTGTAGCTTGCTGACTACAAGTTTGCGCACCAAAGCACATGCTACGTTCTTTGTGCTAGTTGGCAGTTTCTTTTCTACCAGGCAGCTGGGCTTTCTCCTCTCTTAGACTTTTGCAGGGATAGCTACAGAATTTTTCTCCACAGGCAGCCAAGCATACCAAAACAGACCCACAGATTCTTATAGTAAATAGTTGCAGAATTCTTCAGGTGATGTTCCCTCACCTCTGAGAAGCTGGCAACCAAAGACATCAGGCCTTGATCTCAGAGTCTTCTCCATCACGCTGCTGGTTGTCAGCTACAGCTGTCAATGAGAAGTCTTGGAACAATGACTGTCAATTTTAGCCACTCTACAGTCCTGTCTTTTGACAGCATTTGTTTAATCTGCATGTACTTTTGTGGAATGGGACTCTGGTAGTTCCTTCGCTTTGTGTATGCCTCCTCTTCCAGAGCAGACAAAACTGTCGCCAAATAAGGGCAGGCAGCAGGAGGTGACAATGGCCTTTTCACTGGCAGAAAGCCAAAACGCAAGCACAGAGAGGAGAGAAGTTGTCCGAACGCATTTGGGATCACTGCACAGTGGCTTTTTACATTTGTTGCCCAGCACTTGACCCATAATACACCACATAAGAACTTGTCCCTGCAAACTGAACAACAAATACACCACTTATGCACTTGACACTCAGTGGTTATGACGTAAGCAGACCAAGGCTTCTTAGTGATGTTTTTGAACTGCATACATTCACCCAAAGTGTCTCATGGTGCAATGCTGAAACACTAAGCCATATTGATTAGACCGAAAATAAGTGATAACAATAACCGGGTAAAAGATACATCATGATAGTTGTCCTGAATTGTGTTTCCTAACCAGTGGAATGTTACTGGGAAACAAATTGCAAATATGAGGAGCGGTGTAGAGAAAACTGCCACTAAGCAGGACCTGTGGAAGCAAGGAGAGACTAACGAAATTGAACTGGCAGAGTAAAGACATCTACATGCTGTATATTTAACAAATCTGTGGAAAATCACAGACGGAGCCTTTCCATACAGAAAGTGATGACCTATACTGAGTTTTAGAAGTCACACATTGATGAGCACTTAACCTAAGCAAGTTATGGGAGTAGGAGATACACAGTGGTGCGGAGAGGTACCTGTAAGCATCCTGGCTGCCTGATTCTGTATGGATTTGAGTTAGGAAGAATGGGATTTCTTTATCACTAAATCAAGTCTATTACAGAATTCTCCACACTCCCCTATGATTACTGCAGAGGAGTCTACAGCTTTGAAGAACTAACAGCAGGAGGCAGAGACTGTGAAGATTGACAAGATGAAACTACAGCAATGACTTGACCATCCAACTGTAACATAGTGTCAGTTCTGACTCCCAACCCTTTCACACAAGATATAACTGGAGGGCATGAATCAAAACTGGTAATCAAAATGTAGATTGGTGCTGTAGTTGGTTTTCACCTACTACTAGAATCTCCGTCTTGTCAATATTCAGGTTCAACCATTGATCACTCATGCTATCTACAGCCACTAAGCAATATCCCAAGAAAGATCTCATGTCTCCTTAGGGGAGCTTTTTAGTCTGATTAAAAGTTGGGTATCGTTTGCATTTTTATGTATTCTTACTCTTAATGAGCACACTTAAGTAGCCAGATAATTAAATTAATGCTAAATAGGTATGGAGACAAGGATGAGCCTTGTAGGACATCACACAAGCAGTTCACAAAAGTCGAGTGAAACTAGCCTAGAGAGACCTGTTGAGAGAATTCTGACAGGAAGGAATTGAACCAATCCAAAACAGTACATTAGAAGCCTTTGGCAGACAGTTGATTGATCAGCCATTAAATCCATTGTGAGAACTAAAAATATCACACTGCAATGTCCACAATCAATTTCCTTTTGTAGAACCCCTGATAACTTCTTGATACTGAAATCCCTTTGTGCAAGTCAAACAGCTTATCACATCAGTAAATTACTGCACCAAGACCATCAATGAAACCACCAAAAGAAGCAGAAACCTTTTCAAGACAATCAAGCACTGTATCAACCCCTCTATGTCCACTTATTCCTCACTCCCACATAGAATTGCAATGCCATCAACTTCTTTTTCAGTGAAAAAATGCAATCAGACAGCACATGGACAACACCAAGCCTACTCCAGCTCACCCACATCTTCTAGTAAAATCTTAACAATGGTCAGCATTCAAAACCGTATCTCTTGCAAATGTCACAGACATACTCTATTCCCTCAAAGCAGCTTCTCATGAAGATTATGTCTTAGCCTTGTCCTTCATAAACGGTGCCTCTGGGGAAGCTCCCCAATGCATCCTTTCCTCTGGGTATCTTTCCAGCAGTTCTTATGACAGGCCAGATCCTCTCACTCTTGAAACAAACCCACACTTGACCCTAATGATCTCACCAACAACTAGTCAATCACTCGCCTACCTTTTATCAGCAAGATAGTTAAAAACATTATCTATGTTCAACTCCAAGATCACATCAGACCTACCTATCTTCAACAAGACTATCTGGCTTCAGATCATGCTGGAGCAGAAACCCCTAACTAAAAGATCATAGATGATGCCCTCTTGATCACTGATGGGATGACCCCTTCCTCTTGATATGTTTGTACCTCTCAGCTACCTTCAACATGGTAAGCCATACCATCCTCATGTGCACCCTGGAGTCTCAAATGGAATTCACCGGCAATGTCCTTCACTGGTTTTCCTCCTACCCTTTTAACCCACACCAGTTTGTTCACATGGGTACCTCCAGGTCACAAAAGATCCATATCACCTAAGGAATCTCCCAGTGTTCAATACTCTCTCTTGTGATTTTAAAACTTTACTTGGGGCTGCGTGATGCTCTGCTCACAGATAACAGCATCAAGATTCACCAAAATGCAGATGATCCAAAACCCTATGTAAAAGTCTTCTCTGCTTTGCTCCAGACATCCAATGCCTCAGATGCTGCCTGCAAATCATCTAGATGTGGATGTCTAGCACATACCTGAAGATCAATCCATTCAAGTCTGGTATTTGTCAAAAACAACAAACACTTTAAACTTTGCTCAATGACATAAACCCTGATGGCTTTTAAACCCAACTTTCCCTGAATGCAAAGTCACTTTCATTCAACCTATATACCATCTTCAACCTTAATGAACATATTGCCATAAAACCAAAGATGC
Source organism: Pleurodeles waltl (assembly GCF_031143425.1). Lineage (NCBI taxonomy): Eukaryota > Metazoa > Chordata > Amphibia > Caudata > Salamandridae > Pleurodeles > Pleurodeles waltl. The sequence goes on along the minus strand of NC_090450.1, from coordinate 676,139,466 downwards.
CCAATGTTCGCATGTCCTACCTTATATTTGTTTTGATATGTCATTTATAAGGGGACACGTAAGGGTAAACAACCATTTACCCTTATGAAGTTGAATGAACCTTTGGACTCAGATAGGTGTGAGTGTTTGGCTCTGAACAAAACAAAATCAACAATAAACAAAATCAAACAATACCATAATTAATCAACATTAGAGTCACTAATTTATACGCACCTTGACCTATATGACCATGAATCACCACACCAGTTTAGTAAAGTTCAAACATTTATTGCCCTTTAGATTAACAATGCTATGATCACGTAAATCAAGCACAAGACCAAATTATAGATACATGAATAACACAGATAGACCAAACCTTCTCATGAATCTCAACTTTGACAGAATATGAATTATTAGACACTCAACAAACACCATACAAAATAACAGCAATATCAGATGCACAGTTGAAATTGAATGCATTGAGTTAACACAGATGTATTAATCCACAATCAGTTATTGTGCGCAGCCAAATTCAGAAGTGTGACATTCTAACTATTGCCCCAATTAGATTAAGTATGTTGGGCTTCATGCTAAAAGAAAAAGAAGACAAAAGCTAATTTAGAAAACATCTACCTATGATGCAAGCAAAAATAGCGGTTGGGTTTCTAGTAGATAAAAACAGAAAAACCTAAAAGAAAGACAAATGCATATATTAAGTTATACCTCTCCTTAATGGGTTCAACAGGCAGCGAAATCTTCATCAGTTGAGCATCTTGTGGTCAGTGACATATATGGAACAGTTCAGTATAGTTTGGCCTTAATGCATCTGAACTGTAAGTGGTACATAGCACATTATTTCCTATCAGAAATAAATGCACATTTTAATACAGCACAGACATTAACTACAACTGAAATAAATCTCTCTTCAGCAACATAGAATAAGACTGCACTTGGGCAAGAAGAAAATAAGTCTGCCTCAGCAAAAGAATAAATCTGAACTGATATCAACCTAAACATTTCTATACTAAAGCCGCTGAAAATAACCAGCTACTCTACCATTGGCCAGGCTATGTTGTGATTAGGACAGAACCAATTACACTCAATACACGCTTCTTCATTGCATTCTTGTTTTCATTTTTCTCTTTCATTGGTTCAGCTTCTACCGTCATTGCCAGTTTCCGTTGCACAGATACAAATGTTGAGAGCTGCATGAAACTATTGAAAGCCTTTGTTTTCTGTGGCACAGTATCTATTAGGAAGTTTAATAAAATGTTTGTTTCCCTTGGACATTAAATCATCACACAGGATGTTTCAGAAAGGACAGGAAACTTTCCACTGCTATCAGTATTTCTATGCATCACATTATTTCATTCTGAATTAGCTTAACACAGGCCTGTTTAAAAATGCAGTTAAATGTGCAGTACACATTTCATAAAACTCAAACTTCTTTTTTTCTGAACATGTAATTATTATTTTTCATCACTTTCAGTTAGTGAAACCTAAAATACATTTAATTAGACAGTGATTTATTTTCATTTCAGAAATATCTGTGTCAGTTATCAGTGTAGGCCTCATTTTCATTTCAGCTTTGCATTTTTAAACACACTTTTGTTTCATTTCTGTTCACCTAAAACTTAGTTTCTCTAAAACATCTATTCTTTCTTATATTTCTCCAATTTTCAGTTTGTCTTAAATCATAAAATTGTCTGCTTCTCAGTTTCTCAAGTCTCAATTCTTCCCTCCTCTGATCATTTTTCATTTGTTTTCTCTTAATTAGTTTATACAGTTTTTAAAAATGATAGTACAAATAACACAAATAATAATGATCAATAATGGTCTCAGAACTTTTCCCACAATCCCTTTACCAAGGTTGTCCAGCCAATTTCTCACATTTGTCACACTTTTGCCGACATTTTCCAATACCCTTGGCTCTTTCAGATCTTTTAAGTCGAAATTTAAATCTGTCAGGTTCTTAATAACATTTCTAATTCCTTTACTGTTGTTAGGGATAAATGTACAACAATGTTTTGATTTCAGCATCTAGCAAACTTCTCCTTCTTTTGCTAGAATGATATCTAGATAGTTCAGAAAGAACCATTGAACGAACTGCAGCCATTTCAGTATCCATTAAAAAAATTACAGCTCCAGAAACATCAGTTAGCATGTTATCCACAATAGTAGACAACTTTCTCATTTTCAGCACATTAAGAACAACTCCTACAGAAGGAATAATTGCTCCAAATAAATCCCCAGTTATTTCAGAATAGGTTTCTCGTTTTGGTCTTGGTCTCTGCAATTCATTTGAATTGTGTATGTCATCTATGTTGTCAATTTGGTACATTTTCAGGAATATAACTCCCAAATAGCAAGTCCCATACCATACCATACCATCCCCTCGGGAGACGATAATAAGCATTCTTTCCACAGATGTAATAAACTCTTGGAATAACAGGGTCCTGGCCATTTAGCATAAAGTACCATGTATTCTTAAAAAGAAATACATGTCTACATTCACTCGTTCCAACATAGTTAGTATCAGTTCGGGATTGAGGTCTATAAATGCAAAGCTTTTCTACATGTTGCACATCTAAAGCTAACTTCCCTTGGGTCTTTATTTCATTAAATGTGTAGTCGTATTTTAAATGTCCTCTTTACTAACCCTTTCTCTGTCTTCAATTTGATCTTAAAAGGACTTTTCTACTGGTGAAAGCAAGCATGTAAGGTTATTGCGGTGAACATATGAAGTCCCAAATGGAAATGTAGGCTTCAAGAAACATTCACAATGTTAATATTTCTTTCTTTGGCAATGTTACTCAAATGCTGATTAATCGGAACAGAAGAAAACACAACATCGAGGTTAGAGTAGAAGTACTGAATGTATTCCTGGTTATAAAGCCTTGTTAGTAGAAGGCTACAACTAATTCCATATGTTAGAGGCAGATTATGATAAGTTATTCCTTCTTGCACTGATGAAGGTAATTTGCGTACAATCATAACACTCTCACATTCATTGTATCAACATATTCATACAACAAGTAATAGAAAACATTAAAATAAATATCTTTGTATGAATGGTCTAAATGTATTTCTCATCCATATTAAACGTTTCTAACTTTGAAGGTGTAGTAGTCTCTATAGAACTAATATAACTATTTTCAGATGTGTGATAAATTTTTATGATCACAATCAACAAAAAACACACTAACATCCAATTCCCAAAACAATACACATACACTTACAACACCTATTAGGTTTATTATATTGTAATTGTTATCCGTCCTGTAAAGAATCAGAAAGTAAAAGAAAAAGGAAAATATGTAACTATGCAGCCAAAAATTAATCAAAACAAAAATAATTTTCTTTGCAGTTGTTTACAGCTTTTGAACTGTTCTCCAGAAGTGTTGACAAAAATTGGTTTAGCAGCTTATGAAATTGCTTCAGCTTATCAGAAATCGGTTTCAAGTCAGTTTCAAAGTCTCTTTCAGCAAGTAATAGTCAATTAAACAACAATTTTCATTTGCACTTGTAGCATTTAAAATTCTTCTTGTTCAGCTGGTATTTTAGTTTCAAATTTCAATTAAAAAACAAATTCAAGATCCAAAATCTTGATCTGGAAAATCAAGATCAAAACAAAATGACAAATTCTCGTTGCCACTCATCTGCTGCACATTAAGCCCAAAGTATCTTCGACTTGCAACTCTTTTCCGTTCAATCTTCGATTTGCACTTACTTCTCCTTCACTCAGATCTTCATCTGTGTTTGCTTTTGTTGTTGTGTCTGGCCCTTCATTTATTGTCGACAGTACATCTGGAACTATTTCATTTATCGGTGATTCAAACCACTTGTCTCCTTTCACAAATTTCTCTGACAGCATCCTTTGCAAAACTGGACTTATAGCTCTTCTTGCTTCAGTTGGATTTTCACTTTGACTTGATGTACCTGCACCATTTGCCGATTCAGGATGTGTCAAATCTGCATGACTTTGATCCAACTTAACTCCCTCATCAGCTGCTTCTTCAGGAAACATAAGTTGTTTCGACTGATCTTCCCAATCTTCTGCTTCTGGGAGAGATTTCATCTGACGTAACTCTCTTGCTACATTTGCTGGTGTTTGAGCAACTTCAGGAACTCTGAGGTGTACCTGCATCTTCACTAGTTTGCACTGTTTCTATTTCCACTGTCTCTCTTCTTGCTTCTTGAGACTGCTCAATAGTTCTTGCTACTCTCAACAACTTATTTTCATCTTCTAGTGGATAGGGAACTTCCTCGTATGGCTGGCATGAATCCAGTTCGGGATCCCAGCGCACTTCACAGCAGTCGCAGTCACAATTACAACTTGATATGGACCCTTCCACCTAGGTTCCAGGCAAGATTTTTTCACGTGCTTCTTGACCACCATCCAGTTTCCAGCCCACAGACGTGACACTGGTCCTGGGATGGTTGCACGCTTATCGCTTCCACCTGATGAGAGAAATAGCGAACAACATCAGCTAGATTCTTGTAGTAATCCAGCACCACATCATCTGCTATATTCACAAACACATTTGCAGGAACAGCTGGCAACCTCATTGCTCTACCCATGAGGATTTCATGGAGAGACAGTCCTGTCTTCCTATCAGGTGTGTTCCTCATGATCATCAAAACCAAAAGCAACACATCAGGCCATTTCAGAGTCGTAGAGGCGCACATCTTGGCAAGACGTGCTTTCAGTGTGCCATTAAATTGCTCTACCAATCCAGATGCATCAGGTCGATAGCTTCAGTGCAACTTCTGCTCGATGTTTACCGCTGAACATAGTAATTTTATCACTTCGTTATTGAAGTGGCTTTCTCTATCTGATTCTAAAGAGGCTGGAAATCGAAACCTTGGCACCAATTCTCATAGCAAAAGCTTTGCTACTGTGAGACTATAATGTCTACATGTAGGGTAAGCTTCAATCCAGTGACTAAAAATACAAATAGTCACCAACACATATCTCAAACCACCACACACAGGCATCTCTATGAAATCCAATTGCATTCTGTTAAATGGCCCTCCTGCTCTTCCAATGTGACTCAAATTGGCAACTCTTTTTTTTCCCCTGCGTTGTTCTGTTGACAGGTGACACATTTGTGACAAATTGCTTCCGCAACTAGTCTAAACTTCGGATTAAACCAACATTTCTTAAAGGTTCGAATCATTGCATCTCTTCCAATATGTGCTTGACCATGAAAATGTCTTGCCATTTGCGTCAGTAGACAATTGGTAAGACTACCTGTCCTTCAATGGTGACCCAAAGAGTATCTGCGTCTCTTTGAACACATTCTAATTTGATCCAATCTCTTTTCTTCATCAGACACATTTTCTTGGAGATTTAATTTCATCCCACGTATCAATTGTGGTTAACAAGTAATATGCATTTGTTTCATCATTTCCAGATTTCTGACATTCTTCATTAATTGCAATACAGTTCAAAGCATAGTATTTGGCAACCTGATCTGCATAAGCATTTCCTTTTGAAGCAAAATCATTTGATTTCTGATGTGCACTGCATTTGACCACATCAATCTTCTCAGGTAATTGTAGGGCTTGTAACAAATCAACTGTAACAATTCACGTTTGGGTGGAAGTCTCGTTTTCAAAAATTAGATCACTTTGTAATAGTACTTCATTACATCAGGTGATGGTGCACCTTTAACTGGCTCTCGTGGCAGCTCTCTTGTTGGCTAGTCTACACTCCTATTGCATTCACCCCATAAATCAGCTGGAACCACTCTTTCTAACAGGGTAGTCAAGTCTTTCCACAGGCATTTTGCAAAGTTCACAAACCTATCCATTTGGGGTTACCATTCCACTGGTTTCTCTCTCAATCTTGGGTAGTCATTTGTAAATGACAAAATATCACTTCTGGTCCAAGAGAGACATATAAAATTCCCTCCTAGAATTTCTCTCATTGGGAATACGTTTGCTATATTATCAGCCTGCTGTGCATTAGCTTTCGAATTCACAGACTCCTTTTTCTTCTGATCTCTTTTCTTCACCCATCTGCCCTCCCATTTATCTAATGCTCCCCACAATTTGATATTCTGAATTAATTCTTCAATATGGATCTTCATTTCTGGTATTCTCATGTTCTCAACATTTTTTTTACTGAATTCTAATCTGCAACTTCTCAGTTGCTTTGTTTTCTCAAGATCAATGTCATATTTCTCTGCAAGGTCTGCTAATTTCTGGTGCACCAGTCCTGCACTATGTGTAACAATTTTACATGTGACGCGTAACTCATCGTCAATATACGGGTCTATTCTATTTACATCAATTGTTCCCTCAATTATTTCATTTATTTCTAATTTAAGCATTGCGAGGTTCAATGAATTTTCCCTCTCAGTATTTGCCTTCATCTTCATTCCACTTATCTTTTATAGCCAGTCTGTTAACTGCTGAGCTGTCAAACCTTGTAATGAAACATTATTATTATTTACATTGGGTACGTTATTCATTACATTTGGTATGCCCTGTGGAGTAATACATAGAGTCTCTGGAATCTGTGACGTTCTGGAACAACTTAGATCAATTAGTGGACCTCTCGTCAAAAGTCTGGTTCATTGGAGACATGACTCCTGTGTGAACATTAATCTCTCCATTTCTGCATTTGAATTGAACACATTCTGTACATTATTCTCATAATTTCCTTGGGTAAACAATGGTACAACAGGCCCAATAGTAACAGGTACTGTCAATGCTTCTGGACCTGTCTGAACATTCTGATTTCTGGAGCAAGTTACTCCTGGATTCTGGCCTGTCAAAATTGAAGATCCCGTCTGTGAGCTTACAATAGGTGTGTACCTCTGAATATTCTGAACCTGTACTGGAGGCCCTAAACTAGCTGTAGACTCCATCTGGACCATCACTGGTTTCTGGTAAGCCTGTGATACCCGTGATGACTGTACAATAGACCCTGTTATACTTGGTGTGGAACTCAAAACAGGAACAGTAGGATAGACTACAGTTGGGACATTCTGAATCATAGATGTCCGAGTAACAGTAATAGCAGGAACATTCGTTGCGACTTGTACTTGACTCTGTGTTACCACAACTAGGACTGGAGCACTTGGATCAGTACTAGTACTTGGACTTATCTCTTGTGCTGCCTATGGTGGAGGGTTACTTCTCAGTAAGTGCATTATATATTCCTCATCATCTGATTCATCATAATAAGTCAATGATTTTCTAGCCTCAACTGACTCCGACTCATCTCCTTCAGAAGTCTTTATTTTTCTTTTCAGTCTTTTGTTTGACAGCTCTCTTTCTGTTGTGTAAGTGCAGGGAACATTTTAATTCCCTATAAAGTCTCACTTCTCCAAAATTATAGCTCATTGTCCCATCTAGCTTCTGCTAATGTCTTCTCTGCTTTTCTCATTCTTCCCCTAAATTTTAATCACAATATCTTGTCTGGCTACTAATTCCCAAATTGTGCTGGTCTCGGAGGAGGTTTTAAATCGTATGGCACTTTCCTCAAATTTTCTAAAATTCTCATATTATAAATTCCATGGACAGGAAATGCTAAACTCCCTTCCTTTATTGTAATTTTGCACCAATTTTTTAATCAAAGACATGCTCTTGTACCTTTCGCCTCAATTACGATATATGCCGGAATACCTTCTAGCAGGCAAATTTCTCTTAATCTAGTTGGAATATACTCATCTTCTCTTAGGGCACTCTTTAACGCTTTGAAAAAATTCATTTGTACTCCAATTTGATCCAAAAGTACAATTTAAATTCAAAACAGGAAGTAATTCAATTCCAAAATCCTTTTTGTTTGCCTCTCTCGACCAATAGCCCTTCACGGTTGTCCACCAATTTGTTCACGAGCTCCCATTCACCAATCAACCGATCTCAGTGCAGATATGTCATGTCACTCTTAGGCACACGAGCTGACAAAGTTTGCGGCTTGTCCTCCCAAAACTGAAATCTCACAAAACTAATGCAAAATATTGCAAGCACTAATAAAAAAAAAATAAACACACCAACTTGTCCGCTTGCTACAGGTAAAGGACACAAACACTTCAGAAGCCTCACAGAATTTCCCATTGCGGCATTTAGCTCCGGCAACTACTCATTCAACTTCAGCTCTCTCTAACTCGCAAATAAAATTCAACCAGCAAATTCTACCCTTGACCAAATACTAGATCCTCTCTGTGCACTCAGGAATCACCAATATTGGTCAAACTAACACTCCCCTTTAACATGCACTGTGGGAATTTTGTCAGTCACGCCTGATCGAGCTACTAAAACAGACATGTTACAACAAAAACCCAAGTATCTCATATACTTAAATCAATACTCCGGAGTCTTAGACCAACGCATGGTCAGTACATCCACAACCGCGTGGGCAATTTTTAGCACAAAGCAACACACACAATTGAAGTTTGACAACTTCCCTACATGCACCCTTTGGAGTACGCTCACTACATAACAAACTACATTGGAGTATGCCAACTCCTTAATTCTCAAACTAAGCTCTTGGTTATGGACTGTGGTAACACTGTGCCACTGCTTCCTGGGCACCACTCTGGTACCCCTTGAGGGCATCCTACACACCACTACAGTTCTCATCCAGGGCCTGTGGAGGTACGATTACATTACTATTGTGATGAACTCCATTGTCTCCCCTTGTTGGACCACACCATCTAATGGGTCTAATGTTTCCCCTCATCGTGCATGACACTCATTCTTGTGAAGGACTGTGACCACCTGGGTTGCAGGTATAAGCATCTTTCTTTATTTTCACTTTGTGTGGTGAAGGACTGTGACCACCTGGGTTTTTGTAGGTACAGGCATCTTTCTTTCTTTTCACTTGGTGTGGGGGCTGCCCCCTCATTCTTTTTTTGGTATGCTTTTGTGTTTATTTTACTTGAGACTGGATGTCGATCTGGCAAATCATTTGGTTTTAAATTATTTATTGCATATTGTGACCTGAATCTGATAGAGACTTCTAGCCACACATAACTCACTTTTGAATTTCCCCTGGCGTTAGAGTGGATCCGTAAGATTTTTCATGAGCAGTGTACCTGTGAGCCGGTAGGTGGCATTGATCGGCTCTGTGCAGCGTCGTCCATGCTGGAAAAGATGTCCACGTCACCTATATAGGTGCCACCTCGGCACGCTGACATCAGTTCTTTTATTTCCACGCCAGTCAGTGCAGATCTGGAGAGAGCTACCCTCTGTCACTTTTGACAGGCTTATTTTGACACTTTGTTGACCCTTTTTTTAGTTTTTTTACTCTTGGTGTGCAAAGGGAATGTCTTTGAGGAAGACAGGGTTTAAACCATGTGGCACCATGTCAGTTACGGACTCCAAGTTGTGCTCTGACTGCTGGGCCATGGCGCCAAAGGTTTTATGGCTATGGAAGAGGGAACTACTTATGCTGTGGTGGTTAAGAGGGTGAGGCCGAGTTGACCTTGGTAGCAGTCAAGACCAACATCTTGAAAGAGGTGCTGCAACCAGGAGCTTCTTCCTCCGAACCCCTGCTCCCCTTTGACAAAGCCCTCACCAACGTCCTTCTGGGTACCTGGTCCAAACCCAGAACAAGGCTCCTCTGAACAGGACAATTGCCCCCACGCCATCGTCCCGCACCTGGGGACCGAGGTTTCCCTACCCAACATCCTACCCCAGAGAGCTTGGTGGTCTAAGTTTCTACCTCTCATGGTGCGTTCCCTGCTGCTCCTCCTCGGTCTCTTGGATTCCCTGTTCACCTGGGCGGGGAATCCAAGAGACTGGATAGCTTTGACAAGAAAATGTTTTCTTCTGCCAGCCTAGCATTGTGGTCAGTGAACACTGAATGCTTGTATTGCCGCTATTTCCACACACTGTGGGACACTGTTGGAAAAGTGCTGCCACAGGTCCTGGAGGAGGCCCGCACTGCACCCTCCCAAGCAGTCAAACACAGGAGAGACGCAGCGAATTTCACTATACGCTGCGGTTTGGACATGACCGACTCGCTGGGCAGAGCAGTTTTGATGATAGCGGCACTTAGATGCCATGCCTGGCTGAGATGATCTTGCTTTTTAGGGGTTGTCCAGGCTTCTCTCATGGGCATGTCCTTTAAAGGCAACCTTCTCTTGGGGGCATGGTAGACTCGGTGCTGAAGCGTTTTAAAGACTCACAGGCTACATTCAAGTCCTTGGGTCTCTCAGCTGCCCTGTGCCATTCACAGTCTGCCTTTCGCTTCTTTTGTGGCTATGGGAGGAGCGTTCAAACATGCCAACCCTATCCCAGCCAGCCACCATCCTGCACAAGCTTCCCAGCCTCTGCATGTGCGAGATCATGGCTCCTACTGACCCCATGGGTCTGGTGGCCAGCGTTCTGCTCCAACCATCACTACCCTGGCAGCGTCAGCCAAACTCCAAACCCTACTAACCTTGCCCTTTCAGATCATGAGTGTCCAGTTGGTGGCAGAATCCACCATCATCTCCACCACTGGCAGTCCATAACATCGGACAGGTGGGTCCTGCAGATCATTCAGAGGGGCTACTCCTTCCCCTTGAAATCCTCCCCTCCCTTCATGCCTCCAACTTATGACATGCTGATGAAGGATCATATGTCCTTGTGTTATGATGAAGGCATGGCTCTCTTGGCCAAGGGAGCCATAGAGAGGGTTCTGGAGCCATAAGTAGGCTGTGCTTGCTATTCCTGCTAGTTTCTGGTTCCCAAAAAGGACAAGGGTCTGCATCCTATCCTTGATCTATGACCCCTCAACCTCTTCCTGAAAAAGGGAGAAGTTCAAGATGCTCATATTGGCTCAGGTATGGTCTGCCCTGGACCATGGAGACTGGATGGTAGCGTTGGACTTGCAGGATGCCTTCCTTAACATCCCTGTCCTGGCTGCCAATTGGCAAAACCTGTGGTTTATGGTAAGCCACAAGCACTTTCTGTTCGCTATGCTCCCCTTTGGCCTTACCAGCCACCCTCCAGTGTTCACCAAGGTGATGGTTGTGGTTTCAGCTCATCTGCAGCGATCTGGGGTTTCAGTCTTTCCCTGTCTTGATGACTGGCTGTTAAAGGCGGGCTTGCCCAGGCTGTCGCCTCCCACCTCCAGACTACCACAAAACTCCTGCATACGCTGAGGTGCACTATAAACATGCCAAAGTCACACCTGACCCTCTCAGATGCTCCCTTTCATTGGAGTTGTTCTGTATACAGTGCACTTTCAGGCTTATCCTCCCATACAGCGAGTCCAGGATATTTAGGCTATGATACCAATGTTTCACCCCCTATCCTGGATTTTGGTGAGAATGACTGTGAGGCTGCTGGGTCTCATGGCCTCCTCCATCCTGCTAGTGACACATGCCAGATGGCATATGCGGGCTCTGCAGTGGGACCTGAAGTTGCAGTGTGTGCGCAGCATTAGGGGAATCTCTCCGGCGTGGTCCAGATCTCAGAGGGAACTGCGAAGACCTGCATTGGTGGCTAACTAACCGCGATTGGTTCAGGGGCATAACCCTCTCCCTTCCCAAACCAGGTCTCAAAGTAGTGGCAGATGTGTCACTCCTGGGATGGGACGTCCACCTGGGAGAAGTGGAGATCAGAGGATTCTGGCCTCCGGCAGAATCCTGACTCCACATGAACATGCTGGATCTCTGTATGATCCGACTGGCATTGAAAGCCTTTCTATACTCTATCAAGGGAAGGCTAGTGCAGGTGTTCACGGACAACACCACCACCATGTGGTACTGCAACACATAGGGTGGGGTGGGGTTGTAGACTCTGGGGCTCTGGGTATCTGGACATGGCTGGAACAGCAGGGCATATCCCTGTGGTTCAACAACTGGCAGGTTCTGTGAATGCCAGAACGGAATGAACTTAGCCGTCAAACAGATCACGAGTGACATCTCCATCTGGAGGTGGCTGAAGGTCTTTTTCATGAGTGGGGAGAGCATTGCTTAGAGCTGTTCGTCTTAGCTGAGAACATGCAATGTCAGCAGCTTTGCATGATGTAGTTTTCAAGGCAGCTCTCACTCGGAGATGCTTTTCGTCTCGAGTGGAGCTAAGGCCACCTCTACCCCTTTCCACCCATACCACTGCTGTGCAGAGTTCTAAAAAAGATCAGGAACAACCAGGTCCCAGTAATCCTTGTGGCTCCAGACTGGGCACAGAGAGTCTGGTAATCAGAGCTTCTGAATATGAGTGGCGATCCTCCAATCAAGCTGCTCCTTCTGGAGGATCTTCTGCCATAGCATAAGGGGGAGGGTCCTCCACCCAAACCTGTCAAGTCTCTGCCTTCTTGCGTGGAGGTTGAGTGGTGACATTTGAGAGATTTCAACCTTTTTCCTTAAGTCTGCAATGTTATTCTGTCAGCCAGGTGTCCCTCCACCAAGACGGTATATACCTGCAGATGAAAGATATTTGTATCATATAGTACAGAAAAGTCTATTAACCTGATTTCTGCCTCACTTTCTGATGTTCTATTTTGTATTCTTACCCTTGTCTAGCAGGGCTCTGCTCTGGGCACTCCCAAGGGTTATCTTTCTGCTCTGTCTTCCTTCTTCTGGCTGCCTGACCAACCCTCTTTATTTAAGTCCCCTATTGTAAATAGATTTCTAAAGGGTCTTATATATATGCTTCCATCTCCTTTTATTATACCGCAGTGGGACCTTAATTTGGTCCTCACATTCCTGATGTGTACTGCTTTCACGCCTCTTCATAATTGTCCCATCCAGCTACTCATGACCAAAATAGCATTTCTTGTGGCAATTACATCTGCCTGGAGGATGAGTGAGCTGCAGAATTTATCCTTTAAGTCTCGATTCTTGTCTGTCTTTACAGACAAACTGGTACACTAGGGCCTCTTTACTTTCAAAAGTGGTCTCACTATTTCATGTGGGCAAATCTGTCACCTTGCATACTTTCTACACTCCTCCAAATCCCCCTAGAAGAGCAGAGACTCCACCCACTGGACCTAAAAAGAGCATTATTATTCTACCTTGACCGCACACAAGTGCTCCAGATGGAAGACTAACCCTTCATGGGGTAATTAGGTGCGCCAAAAGGTCTGGAGGTGCAGAAACAGGCTATCTGCTGATCGGATGTGCTCTGCTTCAAAATCTGCTATGCACTGGTAAAGAAGCAGCCTCCTGAGGGCTTACAACCTCCTCCCATCAGAGCTAGAGCTGTGAGCACTGTATTAGCACGTGAAGTCCCAGTCCTGGACATCTGCCAGGCAGCAACCTGGACTTCCCTGCACATGTTTACCTAACATTACTAGCGGGACAATCAGGTCAACAGGGATGAGCATTTTGCCTGTTCGGTCCTGCATGACTTCCTAGTTTAAATTTGTCAACAAACCCACCACCGGGGATGATATTTCTTAGGTATCTATTCAAAGGTGAGCAATCTGTAGCTAGAAGTTTCTATCAGATGAACAAGTTAATTACCTTTGGTAAGACCTTATCTGGTAGAGACAATATCTAGCTGCAGACTCTTCACAGACCCACCTGTCTTCCCTGCTCTGCGGGCAGATTTCTAGTGTTAGGGATAATCCCTTTCAGGGCCCTAGTTTGGACACACCAGTGTCAGTGCACTTCATGGCTCAGCGCTCCTCATGTGGAAAGTTGTGAAAAGTAACTGATGTCCGTCCACCGAGGTGGTACCTATATAGATAATGCAGAGGTCACTTCTGGCACGGACGACAGCGATGATGCTATGTGGAGTTGATCAACACCACCTACCGGCATGCAGAGTTACTGCCCATGAAAAATCTTCTAGATCCAGTGTGACACCTGGGGAAATTCAAAAGTGAGGAATCTGTGGCTAGATATTGACCGGATAAAGCGTTACCAAAGCTAAGTAACCTGTTTATATATACCCCTCTTTTTGGAATCGCCCACTTGCTGTTCTGAAGAATTTATTAAAACTATCAGGTCCTGATGAAGGTGGATGGAAGTGGTCATGTTTTTCCATAGAAATGTGCATTGACCAAGCTAGTGCCCTACACAGCACAAAGGGAATCAACTGGGGTCCAAGGGGTCAGGACCTCTTTGTATGCCGTTCCGAAATTACCATGATCTGGGATCCTATTAAACTTGTACATTAGAAAGTGTATGGGAGCGTTAGTATGAATGAGAGTGAGTGATTGGTGAGTAGAGTGTTTCGTTAATGTATCTCTTTGTAGTGTGTTATCTCACATTGTATTTACTGGAGTTTTGATTGTGAGATTTATGTATATGTTTAAAAAATGTATGATTCACAAGATAAATTGTCATAAATGTAATTTTCAAAGATAAAAACCATATTTGCAAAGATTCAAAATGTAATAAAATGCAATGAAAAGTATTTTGCCTTGGATCACTTTCGTTGGGATTGAATCCTTGAAATAATATAGACATGTTGAGTGGGTAGCTTGTTATTATTTGTTGTTTCCCACACCTAGCAATTATTATTTGGAGGTACCCTTTTAGGCATATATTGCTTGTGTGCCTGTTCATTGAGAGCCTGGCAGTTGAGGCCGGACTGTCCCCGTTGGAGCAGGGACAAGACTGATTTGCGTATGGCTGGGCCTAAACTGAGGTGGCATGGTGTAGAAAGTAACGATGGACTGGTGTGCATCCCCAGTAATTACCAGTGTCTGAGATTAATTCATGCATTTATTCACTTTTTTGTGTGCTTCGTTATAACCCCTTCACTGCCAGGCCTTTCCCCCTCCTGTGCCGAGCCTTCTTTTGGCTATTTGGGGCAGTTCGCGCTTAGGCCCTCATAACTTTTTGTTCACATAAGCTACCCACGCCAAATTTGCATCCTTTTTTTCCAACATCCTAGGGATTCTAGCGGTACCCAGACTTTGTGGGTTCCCCAGAAGGAGGCCAAGAAATTAGCCAAAAAACTGTGAATAAATCGTTTTTTTTAAAAAAAATGGGAAAAAGGGGCTGCAGAAGAAGGCTTGTGTTTTTTTTCCCTGAAAATGGCATCAACAAAGGGTTTGCGGTGCTAAATCACCAGCTTCCCAGCTTTCAGGGTCAGGCCAACTTGAATCAGAAAACCCAGTTTTTCAACACAATTTTGGCATTTTACTGGGACATATCTCATTTTTATGATTTTTTGTGCTTTCAGCCTCCTTCCAGTCAGTGACAGAAATGGGCGTGAAACCAATGCTGGATCCCAGAAACCAAAACATTTCTGAAAAGTAGCCAAAATTCTGAATTCAGCAAGGGGTAATTTGTGTAGATCCTACAAAGGTTTCCTACAGAAAATAACAACTGAAAAAAAATATTGAAATTGAGGTGAAAGAATCTGCAATTTTTCTTTATGTTTTACTCTCTAACTTTTTCCTGCAATGTCAGATTTTGGAAAGCAATATACCGTTACATCTGCTGGACTCTTCTGGTTGCAGGGATATATAGGGCTTGTAGGTTCATCAAGAACTCTAGGTACCCAGAGCCAATAAAGGACCTGCACCCTGCAGTGGATTTTCATTCTATACCGGGTATACAGCAATTCATTTGCTGAAATATAAAGAGTAAAAAATAGCTATCAAGAAAACCTTTGTATTTCCAAAATGGGCACAAGATAAGGTGTTGAGAAGCAGTGGTTATTTGCACATCTCTGAATTCCGGGGTGCCCATACTACCTTGTGAATTACAGGGCATTTCTCAAATAGACTTCTTTTTTCCACACTCTCTTATATTTGGAAAGAAAAAATGTGGAGAAAGACAAGGGGCAATAACACTTGTTTGGCTATTCTATGTTCCCCCAAGTCTCCCGATAAAAATGATACCTCACTTGTGTGGGTAGGCCTAGCGCCCGCGACAGGAAATGCCCCAAAACACAACGTGGATACATCCCATTTTTTTTTACAGAAAACAGAGCTGTTTTTTTGCAAAGTGCCTACCTGTAGATTGTGGCCTCTGGCTCAGCCGGCACCTAGGGAAACCTACCAAACCTGTGCATTTTTTTAAACTAGAGACCTAGGGGAATCCAACATGGGGTGACTTGTGGGGCTCTGACCAGGTTCTGTTACCCAGAATCCTTTGCAAACCTCAAAATTTGGCTAAAAAACACATTTTCCTCACATTTCGGTGACAGAAAGTTCTGGAATCTGAGAGGAGCCACAAATTTCCTTCCACCCAGCGTTCCCCCCAAGTCTCCAGATAAAAATGATACCTCACTTGTGTGGGTAGGCCTAGCGCCCGCAACAGAAAATGCCCCAAAACACAACGTGTACACATCACAATTTTTGACAGAAAACAGAGGTGTTTTTTGCAAAGTGCCTACCTGTGGAATTTGGCCCCTAGCTCAGCCGGCACCTAGGGAAACCTACCAAACCTGTGCATTTTTGAAAACTAGAGACCTAGGGGAATCCAAGCTGGGGTGACTTGTGGGGCTCTGACCAGGTTCTGTTACCCAGAATCCTTTGCAAACCTCAAAAAGTGGCTAAAAAAACAAGTTTTCCTCACATTTCGGTGACAGAAAGTTCTGGAATCTGAGAGGAGCCACAAATTTCCTTCCACCCAGCATTCCCCCAAGTCTCCCGATAAAAATACCACCTCACTTGTGTGGATAGGCCTAGCACCCGCGACAGGAAATGCCCCAAAACACAACATGGACACATCCCATTTTTTGACAGAAAACAGAGGTGTTTTTTGCAAAGTGCCTACCTGTAGATTTTGGCCTCTAGCTCAGCCGGCACCTAGGGAAACCTAGCAAACCAGCACATTTATGAAAACTAGACACCTAGGGGAATCCAAGATGGGGTGACTTGTGGGGCTCTGACAGGTTCTGTTACCCAGAATCCTTTGCAAACCTCAAAATTTGGCTAAAACAACACATTTTCCTCACATTTCGGTGACAGAAAGTTCTGGAATCTGAGAGGAGCCACACATTACCTTCCACCCAGCGTTCCCCCAAGTCTCCCGATAAAAATTATACCTCACTTGTGTGGGTAGGCCTAGCGCCCGCAACAGGAAATGCCCCAAAACACAACGTGGACACATCCCATTTTTTGACAGAAAACAGAGCTGTTTTTTGCAAAGTGCCTACCTGTAGATTTTGGCCTCTAGCTCAGCCGGCACCTAGGGAAACCTACCAAACCTGTGCATTTTTTAAAACTAGAGACCTAGGGGAATCCAAGCTGGGGTGACTTGTGGGGCTCTGACCACGTTCTGTTACCCAGAATCCTTTGCAAACCTCAAAATGTGGCAAAAAAACATGTTTTCCCCGCATTTCGGTGACAGAAAGTTCTGGAATCTGAGAGGAGCCATAAATTTCCATCCACCCTGCATTCCCCCAAGTCTCCCGATACAAATGGTACCTCACTTGTGTGGGTAGGCCTAGTGCCCGTGACAGGAATTGCCCCAAAACACAACGTGGACACATCCCATTATTTGACAGAAAACAGAGCTGTTTTTTGCAAAGTGCCTACCTGTAGATTTGGCCTCTAGCTCAGGCGGCACCTAGGGAAACCTACCAAACCTGTGCATTTTTGAAAACTAGAGACCGAGGGGAATCCAAGATGGGGTGACTTGTGGGGCTCTGACCATGTTCTGTTACCCAGAATCCTTTTCAAACCTCAAAATGTGGCTATAAAAACACTTTTCCTCACATTTCGGTGACAGAAAGTTCTGGAATCTGAGAGGAGCCACAAATTTCCTTCCAGCCAGCGTTCCCCTAAGTCTCCCGATAAAAATGATACCTCACTTGTGTGGGTAGGCCTAGCGCCCGCGACAGGAAATACCCCAAAACACAACGTGGACACATCCCATTTTTTGACAGAAAACAGAGCTGTTTTTTGCAAAGTGCCTACCTGTAGATTTTGGCCTCTAGCTCAGCCGGCACCTAGGGAAACCTACCAAACCTGTGCCTTGTTGAAAACTAGAGACCTAGGGGAATCCAAGATGGGGTGACTTTTGGGGCTCTGACCACGTTCTGTTACCCAGAATCATTTGCAAACCTCAAAATGTGGCAAAAAAACATGTTTTCCTCGCATTTCGGTGACAGAAAGTTCTGGAATCTGAGAGGAGCCATAAATTTCCATCCACCCTGCATTCCCCCAAGTCTCCCGATACAAATGGTACCTCACTTGTGTGGGTAGGCCTAGCGCCCGTGACAGGAATTGCCCCAAAACACAACGTGGACACATCCCATTTTTTGACAGAAAACAGAGCAGTTTTTTGCAAAGTGCCTACCTGTAGATTTTGGCCTCTAGCTCAGCCGGCACCTAGGGAAACCTACCAAACCTGTGCATTTTTTAAAACTAGAGACGTAGGGGAATCCAAGATGGGGTGACTTGTGGGGCCCTGACTAGGTTCTGTTACCCAGAATCCTTTGGAAACCTCAGAATGTTGCTAAAAAAACACGTTTTCCTCACATTTCGGTGACAGAAAGTTCTGTAATCTGAGAGGAGCCACCAATTTCCTTCCACCCAGTGTTCCCCCAAGTCTCCCGATACAAATGATACCTCACTTGTGTGGGTAGGCTTAGCGCCCGTGACAGTAAATGCCCCAAAACCCAACGTGGACACATCCCATTTTTTGACAGAAACAGAGCTGTTTTTTGCAAAGTGCCTACCTGTAGATTGTGGCCTCTAGCTCAGCCGGCACCTAGGGAAACCTACCAAACCTGTGCATTTTTTAAAACTAGAGACCTAGGGTAATCCAAGATGGGGTGACTTGTGGGGCTCTGACCAGGTTCTGTTACCCAGAATCCTTTGGAAACCTCAGAATGTTGCTAAAAAAACACGTTTTCCTCACATTTCGGTGACTGACAGAAAGTTCTGGAATCTGAGAGGAGCCACAAATTTCCTTCCAGCCAGCGTTCCCCTAAGTCTCCCGATAAAAATGATACCTCACTTGTGTGAGTAGGCCTAGCGCCCGCGACAGGAAATGCCCCAAAACACAACGTGGACACATCTCATTTTTTCATAGAAAACAGTGCCTACCTGTGGATTTTGGCCTCTAGCTCAGCCAGCACCCGGGAAAACCTAGCAAACCAGCGCATTTTTGAAAACTAGAAACCCAGGGGAATCCACAATGGGGTGACTTGTGGGGCTCTGACCAGGTTCTGTTACCCAGAATCCTTTGCAAACATCAAAATTTGGCCCAAAAAACACTTTTTCCTCTCATTTCGTTGACAGAAAGTTCTGGAATCTGAGAGGGGCCACAACTTTCCTTCCACCCACCGTTCCCCCAAGTCTCCAGATAAAAATGGTACCTCACTTGTGTGGGTAGGCCTGGTGCCCGCGACAGGAATAGATCACACAACGGTCAATGTTGGTCCTTACATGAGGCAGCTGTTGACCCTGGGGTGATCCATTCCTGACGCAGGCACTAGGTGTAGGCACTCAAGTGGGGTAGTGTTTTTATCAGGACAGGTGAGGAATCACTGGGTGGTAGGAATTTTGTGGATCCCAGCATATTCCTGTAGTTTGTGTGACAGAAATGCCAGAAAAATAAAGTTTTTATTCAACATTTCAGCTTTGCAGGGTATTCTGGGTAAGAAAACGTTGGGGAATTCACACAAGTCACACCTCTGTGGACTCCCCCGAATGTCTAGTTTCCAGAAATGTTTGGGTTTAGTGTGTTTCTCTATATGGCCGCCGAACCCTTGACCAAAAACACAGGTGCCTGCCTTACAAAACCAGTTTGTTTTGCGATAGATAATTTTGATGTCTCCACAATACGATTTGGGCGGTGGAATTTGGGGCTGAGATAAATTGGGGAGCTCCCAAGAGAGCACTCTCTCTCTCTCTGCTTGCCGCAGCATTCACCAGCTCTCTGGGTTGGGCTAACCCACTATTACCCAGTTGCACAGACTGCTTGCGAAGGGACAGCAGGACTGTCCTCATCACCTCCCTCATAATGTACTGGAAGAGGAGTTATCGAATGGGACTCCTCCGACTAAAAAATCACTCCCAGAGTCTGCGCCATTGGCCTATCCCTCAGATGCTGTCTCAGTATCTGATGTCTCAGTCTCTGATCCTATGTCAGAGCTGTCCTCTATAACCTGAGTGACGGCAGCAGTCATCCATCAAGATGCCATCTCTGCTATTGGCTAAACTGTTGCTCTAAAACACTAGCCTACATAGACAGTCACAAAATCGATGGTGTGTGTGAGATACGTGCAACAGTAGAGGCCACCTTACCTGCGCTTCTTCCCTCAATCAGCACGTTCTTTCAAGACACTCAAAAAACACCTTGTCACATACCATTCGTCACAGTCTTTAGCACCTCCTGCGCCCAGTCCAACAATCATTATTGGTGCTCCCACTCCCTCCTCCTCGGATTCCCTCATTACCACCCAGCAAAAGTGCCCTTCATCTCTCCATAGCCACTCTCCACCCACACATACATTTCATTTGTATTATAGCGCAGGTAATGGCTGACTTTACTAATGTACTCAGATATTTACATAAAATACAGATTTGCTCTTTGCAGTAGGCATATAAACCTTCTGCGCTTCTTTATGGCACTAAAACTGCCACTAGACAAGTCTGACCCTTTTGTAGCAGAAACATAATCACAATACTTACTTGACTTTTTTATTGCTGCCTTAAAGCTACAGTTGAAAAGCGTCAGTTGAAGTATGTGCATTGCTTTGAAGACGCAAGCTGCAACTGCAAGACAACTGCTGGCAAATATATATATATATATATATATATATATATATATATATATCACTTTTATATGTGGGTCTGGTTTCCCTGGGGGCCAATCGCAGCCCCCCAGGGAAACCACACACATATTGACAAAAGTGATATATATATAGATATATATACATATATATATATATATATATATAGATATAAATCGAGATATATATATATATATATATAGATATAAATCGATATATATATATATATATATATAGATATATATCGAGATATATATATATATATATAGATATATCTCTATATATATATCTATCTACATAGATATATCTATAGATAGATCTATATATATATATATATCTATATATATATACATATAGATATATATATCTATAGATCTATCTATAGATATGTCTACATAGATATATCTATATATATAGATCTCTCTCTCTCTCTATATATATATATATATTTTTTTTTTGTTTTGTTGTTGTTGTTGTTGTATGGTTTCCTTGGGGGCCAAAATGGCCCCCAGGTAAACCCTACAACAACAAAAAATATATATTGCCCCCACAGGGGGTCGCCCTACCCACAGACGCCCCCCTGTCCATTTATTTTTTTATTTTTATTTTTTTTTAAAGAAAAAAAAATGTTGCCCCTGGGGGGGCGCGATCGGGGCACCCAACTTTAAAAAAAAAAAATATATGCCCCCGGGGGGGGGGGGGGCGCCCGTTTTCCGAGGGGGCCGACCCCACCAAGTGAATTCCCTGGTGTCTAGTGGTGTTTCCTGGCCCCCGATCGCAGCTGTGCTGCGCTCGTGGGCCAGGAAACACTTTCAGGAAGGCCTCGTAAGAAAGGGGAGACTCTCCCCTTTCTTACGAGGCCTTCCCGAACGTGGGGAAGGCCATTTGTGGGCCTCGTCTCCGCATCCTGCTCCGATGGGGAAATCCACGTAGTAACGTCAGCGGGGGGCGGGGGAGACACGGAAGAGCTTCTGTGTCTCCCAGGGATAAAAAAAATAAAAATAAAAATCCTCGGGTGCAACGCACCCGAGGATTTATTAACCCCCTCCCTGGTGTCGGCCACTGGTCGTGATCCGCACCACACTAAAGAGGTAATACAATAAAAAAATCTTAAACAACAACAAAATCTTGATGTTTAGAAGGCAATTTGACAGTTCTAGAACTATGAGTTGTCATTGGTCTCAAAGAAGACTCAGAAGAATTCATATCTACAGTAATATCTGAGCTATCATTCCGCACTACAATAGAGACATTGTCATTCAGGGAAATATAACCACCACGTAATATGTCAACTGGAAAGGATGTCGAGTTTACATTAGACCCCAAGTTTACATTAGACTGTTCAACATTAGTCTCTACAGGTACAGAATTACTAACATCTGTCATCAACATGGAACTTCCACCAACCATAGAGCGGTAAAGTTTAATTTTTTTTTAATTTGCTCAGAATTGAGGGTTATAACACTGTTCTTATTCCACCACCTCTTCCCTTCAAGTAGAACTGACGCTTTTGAGACTTTGGTAATTTTCATAGGTAAAGAAAATTTGGATTCCCCTTTACACACTCGGAAAGGCTTTTTGACAAGAATCCAGTCATTCACTTTCAGCTCAACCCGTTTAACATTGTTTCTATTGTTGTAGCACTTCTTTTGTTTAAGGTGTCTGTGAAACAGTCTATTTCTTAAAACATTGTCTTCTTCCAAACCAGAAGAATAAGAATGACACCTCCCGTGTAAAATGTCAGACATCCAGTTCGGAGAAAGTTTGGTTTTTGGATCCCTTCCCCTAAGTAACTTGAAAGGAGGAACCCCGGTAGTAGAACGAGGAGTAGTTAAATAAGCCCAAACCTTTTCTTGCAAAAACCCAGCAACATCAGTATTAGACGCCAATGCTGATTAAATTCCTTCTTTGAAAAATCAATTGACCCTTTCTACCAAACCTGTATAATGCTACACTAAGGTGTTTAACGTCATGTGAGAGCAAAAAAATCACAAAATCTCTTTGGCACAAAATGCGTACTGTTGTCAGTAACCACAGTGCTGACCGTACCTTCCAATCTGAACAATTTACTCAAAAAATTGACAACAGCATTAGAATCAGGACTGGACACAAAAGCATAGTAAATCCACTTCAAAAAGTAGTCAACAGCAAATAAAAGATACCTCATGTATTTCGGCAGTATCTGAAAAGGTACTGAAAAATCCAGAGCTATCTTATCCCAGGGATTCTGTGGAAAAGGAACCAGGAACATAGGTTTAGTAGAAGTTCTCCAGTATTTGTCAGAAACCGTGCATTCAGGGCACCTATTGAGAAAATTAACAACTTGTTTGTCTAACCCTGGCGACCAGTAGGACAACCTTAGCCTTTTAGTGGTAGCAGAAATGCCCAAATGACCCTCATGAGCTAAACTGATGATTCTGTCCCTGAGATCAGTAGGAGGAACTACAATATCACCTCTTAAACAGATATTACCTTCACGCCAAAGTTCCTTGGCCACATGACTGAAACACCTAAATTGATCTGATAACTTCTTTTCAGGTGTCCATTTAGTCTTCAAAAATACCACTACCTTGGACAAAACTTAATCATTAGACATTGAAGTCACGCACTCTTGTTCCATTATGCGATTGTCAGCCTCAGCCAAAACATCCACCAAACCCACAACACATTCATGTTCCGAATCAGTATCCATTGAAGCATCATATGGTAAAGGTAAGCGAGACAAACAATCATCTCGAAAATACCTGCCACCTTGGATATATTTAGCAACTAAGTTATACTCCTGTCATTTTGAAAACAAGCGAACCAAATGTGCTGACGCTTTTCCCAGACTATCACCACTCAACAGAAAAACAAGTAGCTTATGATCAGTATATAAATCACAACTAGTCCCCCATATGTACGTTTTAAATTTCTGAACAGACCATGCACATGCTAACGCCTCTCTCTCAATCGTACTGTAGTGTGTCTCCGCCTCAGACAAAGTCCTGGAAGCAAAAGCTACAGTATTTTCCTTACCATCAACCCACTGACCGAAAACGGCACCTAATCCTCTCAAACTTGCATCAACCATAATAAATGATTTACCAGATGGATTGAAAGGCTGCAAAGCAGGAGCATTGATGACCAAATTCTTCACTTTCCCAAAGACACAATTTAAATTCTTGTTCCACTCAAACCTGATACCCTTCTTGAGAAGGGATCTCAGAGGCTGGAAAATAGCATACCCAGGAACAAAAAAAGCATAGTACTCAGAAAGCCCTAAGGATGACCTCAAAGCATCCTTGTCAGCGGGAGGACATGCATTTCTAACAGCATTCAAATTGCTAAACTTAGGCCTAATCCCATTCCCTGAAATAATGTGGCCTAAATATTCCACTTCCTCAACCACCAATTTGCATTTGTTGGGTTTGACTGTCATGCCTTTGACCTTGAGAATACATAGAACATTATTCAAAACCTCCATGTGTTTTTCTTCTTTATCTGTGTGAATCAAAATGTCATCCTGAAATGCCTGCACTTGTGGTAAATCACAGAAGAGTTTATCCATCAGCTTCTGGAAAACACTCACCACCTAAGCGAGACCAAAGGGTAACGCAAGTACTTATTCGCACCAAAAGGGGTTACAAAAGTAGTTATATCCTGAGAAGTCCCATTTAAATAAATTTTGTGGTAAGCAGAGTGTAGATCAATAGTAGAAAATTTTTTGGACCCTCCCACCTCACTAATCAACTCTTGAATATGTGGAAGAGGGTGACAATCTACTAGTATATTTGTATTAACAGATCTCAAGTCTACACACAATCTCAAACTCCCATCTTTTTTCTTAGTGATCACAATGGGAGAAACCCACTCTGAGGAATCGGTTGGAGTAATTATACCTTCACTCTGTAATTTGTACAGTAAGACCTTCAAATCTGTCCTGACGCTCAATGGAAAAGGCCTCCCCTTGTGTACTACTGGAACCGCATCTTTCTTCAATTTAATGCTATGTTCATAACCACGCACAGTGCCCACTTGGTCCCTAAAAACTTCAGGAAACAAACTGATCATGCAATTCATGATATTGTTAGGAATAGTGGCATTAGCAATATGGTCAGATGAAAGTGAATCGGGCAATTCATCCAGAGCAAAAAGAACTTCATGTCCAGGTCTGAGAATGATACCTAAACGAGCTCCAACCTACAATATCACATCCTTTGACAGCCACATATATCTTGGTGTAAATGATTCTGCCTAAACACTGTAAATTGGACCAAAAGTAACCAAGCACATTTATGTCATGACCCCCAAATGCCTTAGGAGTGATGTCAGGAGTATGTAAATCAATGGTACTCTGACACAATTTAAAGAAAGTCTGATCAGCTAGAATAGTAATAGGCGCTCCCGAATCAGCCAATACAGATTTGTTTTTAGAACGGACAAAAATGTCACCTAAAGCACCCTTAATGACCTTCTCAGGTTTACCACCAAATACGTCCGGAAGATCAACAGTTAACAAGACATTTGAAAATTGGCTAAAACATTGTACAATTTCATCATCAATATCCACATTGCTAATTTTAACTTTGTTAGAGAAATTTGTTAGTGTTTTGAGATAAGCAAACACTATGGAAATAACCCACCTTATGAAAATAATTGCACCTTTTACCAAGTGCAGGGCAAGAGGGATCATTACCAATGTGCAATTTGGAACCAAAACGGAAACACATTCATGAAGATTTTCCTGATCGTCCATAAGACCAAGATTTACCCATTTTGTCTTGCTAATTAGAAACTGCACAAATAGTTCCATCATTAACCATACAATCAACAGTGGAACTCTGATTAGCTAAAACTCTGGAAGTAGTCATTAACCTCTAAATATCTTTCATTAGGTCAATGACTCCTTCAAGAGTAGGATTCCGGCAAGCAAATAGTCTCTCCTGTTTTTTGTGTGAAAACAGTAAAAAACAAATTGATCACGAATAAACACATCAACATTAGGTCCAAACTTGCATTTAGATGCTAGAACCCACAAATTTGCAACATATTCTTCAACAGTTTCATCAGATGATTGTTTGCACATTGAAAAGTTGAATCTCTCTAGTAAAACGCTGGATTCAACAGAGTACTGTTTCTTCATTCTTTCCAATCCTTTGTTGTAGCAGTTCCATGCGATATCACCTCCGCCCGGTGGAGCAATTGATGGTAAGTTATCAAAGATGCATTGACCTGCAACCCCAAGATGATTAAAAAGCAAAGCCATTTTCCTATCAGGATGAAAATTATTTGCATCAATGGCCGTTAAATAATTTTCAAAGATGCGTAGCCATTCTGTCCATTTAATATCTGGCTTCCCTGATTTCTGCAAAAATGCTGGAGGTTGTACTATACCTTGAGCGGCAGCCATATATGTAGCAACAATAAAAGTATGTCAAAGTACGTTTATTTTATTTTTTTTCCTTCTTAAGAAAATGCTTAGATGTTACAATGGCAACACCTGTCGAGAAGCGATTCCGCCCGATGTAGTTCCTTTATGTAATCACACAGAGAGGCTATGAAGTTGATCGTAACTGTAGCTGTGGTAAACGTGGAAAATGTCAGAAACGTTTGTAAGATATACAGCGTCTTCAATTTCCATAAGTAATTGTGCGCACCTCGTTGCCAAGCGGCATATACAAACAGTACGTGGAGCCAATTGCGCGCGTGAAAAGAGGCACGAGTTGCCAAGCAACAAGCGTTACATGGAGCAAAATGAGCGCATGAGAAGAGGCACACGTTGCCAAGCAACTTGCGCGGCGTCCAAAAGAAAACAACAGCACGCTTTGCGTTGCTAAGAACGTGCGTGAGCGCCGCAACCGCATGCAGAGTCTCCCATCATAAATAATGAATGTGAACCATAAAGCGGGCTCACCGGGCACAGGAAACGAAGCCAAAGAAGACGTCAGTGTCACTGGAGACCTTCCGAAAATGTGCTTCCGCTCAAATTTATAGAAATCTGTCGGTGGGCCCTTCCAGTAGCCAGACGGTGGGCAACCCCACTCCTGGTACCAAATTGTAGCGTGGGCAAAAGGGCGACCACGTACTCAGAAAGGTAATTAAAGTTAATTGTAGTTTATTCCGGCAAAGAAAGACCCACAACAGATACTTCTGCCTCCGGCTCCAGGAACAAACGGTCAACTGGCCGTCGTGACCGAAGCTCCATAACCCCGAACAGCCCACCAATGAAAACAAATTCTATCATTACAAAACAGAAGAACACTTAGAACATAATATGTCCCCTTTGCACACATCTTACTTTTTAAATACAGTGCACCCTTCCCTATGAGCCTTCATGGCCTACTTTAGGCGCGGCTTATAAGAATTAAAAAGGCGGGTTTAGGCCCAGCAAAAGGTTTATTTTCTCAGGTTGAAATGGCAGATTTAAAATTACATTATAGGCTGCTGTGACAGGCCTGAGTCATGTTTTACAGTACCTCTGTAGTAGGTAGCACAATGAGTACTGCAGCCCACTGGTAACATTTAATTTAGAGACACGGGATACATGCAATCAAATTTACTAGGGATTTATAAGTAAAGTAACAGTGTCAATTAGGTGTATTCCAGTTTTACAATGTTTCGAAGGGAGAGCACAAGCACTATACTACTGTTTAGTAGGAGTAAAGTGCACAGAGACCTAATGCCATCAGCAGGGGTCAGCAAAAATATGGTAGCAAAGATGGTCATTTCCAAGAACCACCTTCATTCATGACAAAGTTGTGCTGAGGAGCAGAGTGGTCTTTCTACCAAAGGTTCTAACCTCCTTTCACATCAAACAGTCCATCATACTTCTGACATTCTTTGCTCCACCTCATCCCCCAAAGGAGCAGATGAAACTACATTGTTTTGACTGCATTTTTACATTGATCGCGCCAAAGACCATTGGGTAGATAATTAGCTCTTTATGGGATTCTCTGAGGCGAAGAAAGGCACTTTGTCCTGGTGGAGAGCTATGAGCTGAAACAGAAGTATCCTCCAGGTGGACTGACGGCCCATTGCACCAGGGCCAAGGCTGCTACCATTGCACTGGCGCATGGAGTGGCTGTCCTGGATATTTATATATGTATCAAGCTGCAATGTGGGCTTCAGTGCACATGTTCATGACGAACTACTGTCTTGACAGACAGGTCAGACATGAAGGGCTTTATGGGCATTTAGCCCTGCAGGTCGCCTCTGTTTGAGCCATCCCACACATCCACCATATGGGGAGTTATTCTATGGCATCTATTCTAAATGTGAAAATCTGTAGTTAGAAGTTCCATCAGAAAGACATGTTGCTTACCTTCAGTAGCGCTCTTTGTGGTGCTTGCTTTAACTGCAGAATCCTCACTGCCTTTCCTTCTCCCTGTTCTTTGAAATGGCCTCTTGTTCATCTAAAAAGGTCCAAAATTTGTGATATACACTGGCACAGTAAATTGACATTTAGGTTTCACATCCAAGGGTGCAGACGGTATCAAGAAAGAAACTGATATCAGTGTGCTTGGGTGGTGCTTATATGCAACTCCCGCGGTCACTTCTAGAGTGTAACACAGTTGACGTAGAGCCACACAATGCCACCTACCGACACACAGGGGCTGTGCTGGAAAATTCTCCAGATCCTGCTTGGAATCTGGGGATATCATAAAGGAGAGAATCCTGCAGCTAGATAGCGTATCCAGGACAAAAAGTGTTACCAAAGGTGAGTAAATTTTTTTCTTGCACACATTTTATTTAACTGTTTATACTTTACTAACAATAATGTAATTGACAATTAAATAGCTTCTGTTTTAGTGAATGTTATTGAAAGATGGCACCAGCCCTGCTAAGTTCAATGATGTCCATTAGTTGAATATGACATATTTTTGCTTTTATTAAAGTGGTGACATCTTGACAAAATCCTGTAAGCTTGCCTTTTATAATTTCACCCTATAAAGTTGTGTCTAGGGTTATGTATAGCGGTGCTGTGATGTATGGAAATGGTTTGCTGGATTGCCAACTGTTTTGAGGGTGTCATAAAAAGTATTCCCGTCTACCTGATTGAATATATTTGTAATTTATGTTTAATTATGTTTAGGTTGTGAGGGTAATAAAGTAAATAGGACAATTATTTTTTAGTGTTGTTGTTGTGTACCAGCAAGCTGCGGGTACTAGCCAACACAAATTCCCCTTCGTAGAGCTTGAAATGCTTGGCCTCACTACCCTGAGAAAATCAAGTGCTACAATGGAGTAATTGGTTCCCAGCAAAGAGAAAGAGGCACGTTTATTACTTGTGAAGGACTCATATCTTTCGCAACTATAGCTCAATTTCTTACAGTCCACAGTCCATCTACCATAGCTATCCCTCGTTGACATTATGCTTTTCTTTGACACTCGGCAGCATAACACTGTCTTTTGAGTAGGTTCTTACAATAGAAATATCATTTGCATATATCACCCTTAGCTAATCTGGCTGATTGGTATTGCAGGTGAGACAAAAGCATATTTGGGACTCATTGAGAACGTTGTTGAGTTCTAAATAGCAGCAACGTTGCTTAGCAACAAAATATTTCATCAGGTAGGCTGTAATTGGCAATAAAGTGACAGATCTATAATTAGAAGCAGAGTATCAAGGTCTGTTTTTCCAAGAGAGGTGTAACAACACCTTTTTAAAGTCATCTGCTACCACACCAGAGGAGAGGGAAGAGTTCAAGAAGGAACCATTGCCTTGCTTAGAGAGCTGAGAAATCTGACTTGAAGGGGATTGAGTGGAGATCCTATTCTACAATAATCTAAAAGCAGTAAGATTGAATCTAAATTTAGCACAGAGAAGGTGGACCATATGCAGGTAATAGGTACTAAATGAAGAAAGATCATTAGGCATCTGGTAGTATTGGTGGTATTCTTAGAAATTACATTAAAGAAATTTAATTTTTTTGAATGAAGTAGTTACATCCAACTGGTCACGAAATAACTTAAACCATAGCAAGTTCTTTAATGTATTGTTTCAAGTGGAAGATCACTAACGGTCTTAAAAAAATATTTTTGCTTATTGCTAACAGTTAGAATGTGATTATTTTGACATTCTTTATGGCTATCTTATATTCATACATACTATTTCTGTATAATAGAAGTCATAACAGGGTAATCCGACTTTCTCCTCGAGAGCTGTTCTGTTTTATTTTTTATGTTCCTTAAGTATTCATTCTGTATGTTCCTTAAGGATTAATTCAACCAACATTTTTTATTTATTTAATCTTTTCTGGAACAGATGTGTTCGCTATACTTTTTGAAGATGACTGATGTTATGGAATGATAACATATTTAGATCAAGAATCAGAAACTGCAAGAACTGTTTTGAGGTAATTTTTAGGTTTCGCCTGCACACACATGCTTGTGCGCTGTGCTTGCAAAATCTTTTGTGGATAAAAAAATCTTGAAAGGGGCTTAGAACCCCACTTTCTTACCAGAACTTACCATTGGCTTAGTCCAATGTCGCTTTCATTTGCATGCTTCTGATTGACCAGCACGTCGTCTGCTTCCACTTCCTGCTCTCTGCTTTGCTGTCCATGCCATTGTGTGGAATTGGGACCAAGTACTCCTTCCGGTCACTGCCCTTTGGCTACTGGCCAGTGTCACTCCGCAAACCTCACAGACTTCTGCAAGTACTATTTTATTTTTAATTACATTTCCCTCTTCATCCCCACCTCCTCGCTCAACATTATCTTCCCACCTTCTTCCAATATGGGTTGTCTGCCTGCCCTCCTCCTATATCCTGCTTTGTGTCTTCTTACAGCCAAAGCATGTTTCTTAGCACCCCGCATGACTCCTCTCATGGTGTTTCTCAACACCTGGCCCTTTCGCATATGAAACTGTTATCGGTGAGTTTCTTCCACTTGTGTAGTCATAAAAAGTCACCACAGTTACTTGTGTTCAGGTATAAGTAACACTTGCCCAACCCCCTGCGTGCAACTGTTAGTGGTAGCACTGTGCACAGCTCTTAATATTGATGCCCTCACAAGCGTGTGTTTGTTAAGATGCTTGTCTCCTGTGTGTAACTACTCTGCTTTCACCCCTTGCTCTTCCTTTCTCCTAAGCTGGATGTGTGCAGGCCCCCCTGAAGCAGCAGCCCCTCATCCTCCCAGTGGCCGATGAACATAGGGGACTTCTATGACCCAGACCACCCTATTGAATAAGTATTTGCACCGGGTGGCTGTTTCTGTCCCTTCCCCTGCTTGGATTGCTAACCTTTCACACCCTACAAATTCTGAATACTCTGTTTTCTCAGCAATTCTCTATCTTAAAATAACATGCATCTGTGTGTTTGTATGGGGCGGCCGATACATGTGGATGGTGCATCCGCCTTGCGTATAACCTGTCATAATATTAAACAGCCTTGCAATGCTGTTCCGGGTGAATATGGTTAGCAAGGATTGTTGTGTTTAGATCTCACAAAACAAGTGTTTTCAAAGAGCTTTTGAGATTGACATATTGTAGGAGGCTGGCCCTCTGTGTAGTGTGCAAAACCAGGCATACAGCATAGAGGGTGCGGGCAACCACACATTGGTTTACAGAGGTAAAAACTAGACCAGCTAATGCTCAATTTTTTGTTAGCTTGGTCGAGCAGTTAGGCTTATCCTGGAGAACTGCAAAGCATTTGTTATACTCACAGTATCAATAAATGAGACCACACACACAAAAGAATAACTGGAGACCAATTTACAAAAATACTTCCGATTTTTATAACAGTTTTAATACCAAGATCATGAAAATCAGTTGCATACTTTTTAATTTATGAATTTTCAAAGTTTAGAAAATGTCTCACTACTCTGCGTAATTACACACCATAGGAATCAATGGAGAAATACTTTTAAAATGCATATAAAATCAGACAATGTGTTTACCAATGTCTCCTTCTGCAGATAGGTTGAGGTCATTGGTGGGCCCTATGGACCAGCTGGAGAAGTTCAGGCGGCTCCCGGTTTCGGCAGGAGCAGATTCAGAAAGTCGTTGGAGCTGGTTCAAAGGGCACTGCGGGGGACCACTTGGAAAAGCCCTGCACAGGTGGACTTCAAGGTGAGTTTGGTGGGTCCCCTTGGAGTGTTGAGATTGCAAGTGGTGGGAGACCCTTAGAACTGAGCTGGATCTTTGGTGCAGGGAACGGGCAGCCAAGAACAGAGCAAATCGGTGAGCTGAAAACTGTGCTCAAAGGTGCCCTTGGAAGCAGGAGGTAGGTTGCGTAGGGGGTCGCTTGCAGGCCAGCATGAGCACTCTGGTGGGAGGTCCTGGTGTTTCCTGAAGTCCCTCGACTGGAGCTTCCTCATTGTCCTTTTTCAGTCCAGAAGGCCTGTCCTTCTGGATGTCCAACATGGAGTAACCAGTACCTGGGGCTTTTGCACGGTTCGGCCACTGTAGGTCGCAGTGCCACCAAACTTGGCACACGGGTAGCTTTCATACTTGTGGGTCCGTCTGGTGAAATTTGGTCTGGCTGTGAAATTCGGTTCCTTGGTCAGCAGTCGGTCAGTGAACAGGACTGCACTGGTCTTTTGAGTTTTGTTGCTGGAGAGTGATGCCTTCACTCTGAAGTGATTTTTAGAAGAGTGGAGGTCCTCTGGGGATTTGTAGAGTCCGTTCGATGTCCGAGCAACCCCTCAGCGGTGAGTTTGAGTCCTGGGTGCAGCAGGCAGGGTTTGGCACCTTCTTCTTGGTGCAGCCGGAATTCAGTTCTCGAGCCGTGGGTCTTCTTTGTTGCTGGTCTTCATTTGTCCTTGAAATCCTAATCTCTGGTCTAGGGGTGCCCACTAAATATTGTATGTAGTGGCCATTTAGGGGAGATCCTAGTAGTGACCAATAGGTCAGCTACCTTAGGATGGCTACACCCACTAAGTAACTACTTCCTGTGGGCAGTAGTCACTTCCCTATCCCTGGTAGGCTATTTTCCTATCATGCAAGATGGAGGAAAATGGAACGGAGGAGTCACCTCACATGCAACACTTTAGGGGTGGTGTAAGCTGGGGCTGACCACTCTTCCGGTCCTTTGTGTGTTTTCCTGCCGTTGCTCCCACCAGAAGTGGGGGTTTGCAATGGGGGCCGCCATCCACTGCCAGCAGCGGGCTTAGGGATTGAGTTTCGAAGGCGGTAGGCTCTTTGAAGCTTGCTAGCAGGGCAGTGCAGATTCCTGAGGAGGGAGGTCTGACACCTCCATCCAGGAAGAGGTTTGTTCAAGAACCCAGAGAACAGGAGCTCTCACCTCAGCATTCCAGAATCTCTAATGGTGGTGGCAGGCTGGTTGTGACCGGCCAGCAACCATGCCAGGGTAGTTAGCTTTTGCAGGGGGCACCTCTAAAGTGACCACCGGCTACATTTGAGAATAAATCCAATGCTGATACCAGTTTAGGTTTATCATTCTGATTTGTTTGATACCAAACAACCCAGGGTTCAGAATAGCCATTATGTATCTGCGAAACTCATATTGACCAGTGTCCGGCACATGCATTCAACATGACTGCTTTGTTCACTTACTATGTCCCAGGTTAGGCCAGGACACAGTAGGGGCATGTTTCTCATGCATCTATTCCCACACATACAGTATGGTGCACCCTGCCAGAGGGGTGACTTACCTATATTGCATGCAGTGTACAGAGAACAGGGCACACAGGCTCTGTGCCATGTTGAGTTTGCATTCTAGGATTGCACCAGGATACTCAGCCTGCAATGGCAGTGCTGGGTGCATAGCCTTAGAGGGTGGCACAATTGTGACCCTGCCCTCAGGGCCTACTCTTAGTATCCCATGCCCTGGGTGCCTAAGTAGCATTTTCTAGGCACTTATAGTTGCAGCTAAAGGTGTTGCCAATTGTGTGAATGCATCACAACAGTTTTGGAAAATCTGACCCAGGCAACCTGGTTAGCAGGAGTCCTGGGCACTAACAACTTTGAGACCACATCAAATACCAGGCAAAAAGTGGGGGCAAAAGAGCCATTTTCTTACACTACCCCCCTCCTCCCATGAAAGAGGATGAAACTACCCTTTCCCTGGTGAGTCCTCATCATCTAAGTGGAAGAACCTGGAAAGGCCATATGCATTGACATGGACAGTCCCAGGTCTGTGTTCTACTTGAAAGTAAATTTCCTGTAGGGAAATCGATCACCAGCAGTTTGGGATTTTCTCCTTTCATCTGTTGTAGCCATCTGGGAGGCCTGTGATCAGTCTGAACTATGAAGTGATAGCCAAACAGGTGTGACCTCAGCTTCTTTAGGGCCCAAACCACAGTAAAGGCTTCTCTCTCTACGGCACTCCATTTTGTTCCCTAGGGAGTAGTCTTCTGCTTATAAAAGCAACAGGCTGGTCATGTCCTTCATAACTTTTATGGGTTACAACCGCTCCTACCCACAGTTCTGGGGCATCTGTTTGGACAATAAACTGCCTGGAGTAGTCTGGAGATTGTAGGAGTGGAGCAGAGCACATAGCATTCTTCAGACAGTCAAAGGCCTTTTGACAACTCACTGTCCAGTTAGCCTTTTTGGGCATTTTCTTGGAGGTTAATTCTCTGAGGAGGGCAAGTATGGTGCCATAATCCTTCAAAACTCTCCTGTAATACCCAGTCAAGCCAAGAAATGCCCTGACCTGAGTCTGGGTTGTGGGAGATTTTTAAGCCAGATTGGTCTGAATCCTGGGTTAGAGGGGTTGAACTTGGCCTCCACCAACCAGGTGGCTAAGGTAAACAACTTTACACTTACTGGCCTTGATAGTGAGGCCTGCCTTCTGCAGAGTCTCAAACCCTTCCCTAGGTGGATCAGGTGATCCTGCCAGGTGGAGCTATAGACAGCTTTGTCATCCAGGAAAGCTGCACTAAAAGATCCAAGCCCAGCAAAGACTTGGTGTGCATCAGTTTTGGTTATGGAATTTAGCCCCCTGTAATCCCCACAAAGCCTAACCTCCTTTTTTTCTCCTTTGTAGTGCGGTTTGGGGACTAAAACTACTGGGCTAGCCCAGGGACTCTCTGAGGGGTCAACGACACCCAAATCCAGCATCTTACTGACTTCTGCTTGTATGCTCTCCCTGACATGGTCTAGCTGTAAATTTAGTTTTTGACAGGCAAGCAGTCACTGGTGTCCACATCATGGGTACACCAATCAGTCTTCCCAGGGGTCAGGGAGAATAACTCAGCGTACTGGTTGCCTGCAGTCAGCCTGCTGTTGTTCTGAAAGGGTATCTCATAAGACTGCTCCTTTCACAGAACCATCTTGTGGGTTGCTGGAGAGGAGATCCGGGAGAGGCTCACTCTTGTCTTCCTGTCCCTCATCTATAACCATCAGTATGGTCACATCAGGTCTGTCATAATAGGATTTTAAATGGTTGACGTATAATTCTTTTGGGATTTTTGCAACTGTCTAATTCCACCAAATAGGCGACTTCTCCTTTCTTTTATCCTGGAGAGCCCTTGGAGCAACAGGCTCCAACACCCAAGCTTTCTGCCCTGGTTGGAACTCCACTATAGCAGCTTTTTGGCCATACCAGAGCTTTTGCAGCTCTTGGCTGGGCTGAAGATTTTGGGTGACTTTTTCCCATGTTCTCTGCCATCCTAGAATGTAGGCGAAGTACGTAGACCACTCTGTCTTGTTTTGGCTCTTTGGGAGGACTCTCTCAGCTTTCACTTTCAAGGCTTGATGGTCTCCTAACAGGATGCCCCTGTAGGCACACAGCAGACATGGAAGTAAGACATACCATCTACTGAGTTTTTCAGGACGTCCTCCAATCATGCCTTTTAGGGCCTCGTTAAATCTTTCAATCAACCCATTTGTTTGTGGGTGGTATGGGGTTGTGAACTTATGTCACACCACATTCCTTCCCCATGTGTTGTAGGTATGTAGACATGAGGTTAGAGCCCCTGCCTGATACTACCTCCTTAGGGTACCCTACTCTGGTAAAACAAAACCCAGGAGGGCTTTTGCTACTGTAGGGGCAGTGATGGTCCTAAGAGGTATAGTCTCAGGATATCTAGTGACATGATCCACTAACACTAGAATGTATCTATGTCCTGATGCTGTTTGAGGGTCAAGGGGGGCAATGATGTCAACCCCTATCCTTTCAAGGGGAACCCCAACCACAAGTTATGGCATTAAGAGGGCCTTTAAGTGTCCAACTGCCTTGCCACTGGCTTGGCAGGTAGTGCAGGATTGACAAACGTCCTTTACTTTCTTGGACATTCCATGCCAGTAAAAGTTGTTTACCAACCTACTCCAAGTTTTATGTTTCCCCAAATGCCCAGTTAGGGGAATGTCATGGACTAGCGTGGGGAGAAACTCTCTGAACTGTTGAGGTACTGATTTTACGACGAAACAACGACTTCAAAAACAACTACTGCCTTAACAACGAGGTCGGAACACCGACCTCGTTGCTACTACTAATGATTTTACCACGAATGCCTTAACAACGATATTTCATTGTAAAGGCATTCCTGATAAAAGCATTAGTAATAGGCACCATTCACCCGACATCCCTCACCCCACCCCCCAACCCCACCCCAAAACCTAAAACCCCCTGACCCCCCACCCCCTCCCCAAAACCAAAAATGCCCCACCCCCCAACCCCACCCCAAAACCTAAAACCCCCTAACCCCCACCCCCTCCCCAAAACCAAAAACGCCCCACCCCCCCAACCCCACCCCAAAACCTAAAAACCCCTGACCCCCCCACCCCCTCCCCAAAACCAAAAATGCCCCACCCCCAACCCCACCCCAAAACCTAAAACCCCCTAACCCCCCACCCCCTCCCCAAAACCGAAAACACCCCACCCCCCCAACCCCACCCCAAAACCTAAAACCCCCTGACCCCCCTCCCCTCCCCAAAACCAAAAACGCCCCACCCCCCCAACCCCACCCCAAAACCTAAAACCCCCTGACCCCCCTCCCCAAAACCAAAAAACGCCCCACCCCACCCCCCCAACCCCACCCCAAAACCCCCTGACCCCCCACGCCTCCCCAAAACCAAAAATGCCCGACCCACCCCAAAACCTAAAACCCCCACCCCCTCCCCAAAACCAAAAATGCCCCACCCCAAAACCTAAAACCCCACACCCCCCAGCCCCTCCCCAAAACCTAAAACCCCCCTCTCCAAAACCAAAAACGCACCCCCCCAACCCCACCCCAAAACCTAAAACCCCCTGACCCACACCCCCTCCCCAAAACCAAAAACGCCCCACTCCCCCGACCCCACCCCAAAACCTAAAAAAAACCCTGACCCCCACTCCCCCGACCCCCTCCCCAAAACCAAAAACGCCCCACCCCCCCAACCCCACCCCAAAACCTAAAACCCCCCACCCCCTCCCCAAAACCTAAACCCACCCCTTACCTTCGCCAACTCCCTTCTTTGTACCTTAACCACGCATGTTCGTTGTTCAGAACATACGTAGTTAAGGCACAAAAAACCGGAGTCGTGGTTAAAAAAAGCGTTGTTGCGCTTTCGTTAACCACGACTTTCGGAAAAAAAAAAGTCATAAAAAAGGATGTTTCCCGAGGTACTAATGCCTTCCTGGTTGCATCAGGTTTGAAGTCTCTGGCCTCAGTGAACAGGAACCCATCCTTCAAATATAAATCCTGACACTACCCTTTCAATCAATCAGGAATTTGTAAAGCGCACTACTCACCCGTGAGGGTCTCAAGGCACTCAGGAAGGGGATAAGAGGGGGGGGGGTGCTGCTACTGCTTGAACAGCCAGGTCTTGAGAATTTTCCTGAAGGTAAGGAGGTCTTTGGTCTGGCGCAGGTGGGTGGGAAGAGTATTCCACGTTTTGGTAGCGAGGTGCGAGAAAGATCAACCGCCGGTTGTAGTTCTGCTGACGGGTGGGACGGTTGCATGGGCGAGGTCGGAGGAGCAGAGATGGCGGGTCGGGGTCTAGAAAGCGAGCCGTCCGTTGAGGTATTCTGGTCTGGTTATGTGCAGTGCTTTGTGAGCGTGGGTGAGGAGTTTGAAGATGATTTTCTTGTTGACTGGGAGCCAGTACAGGTTTCTCAGGTAGTCTGTGATGTGGCAGTGGCGGTGGATGTCCAGGGTGAGGCGTGTGGAGGCGTTCTTCCTGTGCAGCTTGCTGCCTCAGGCCTTCAAGAGTGGTACAGGTTCTCTGCCCCTGGCGCAGATCCTTCCTAGAGGCTCCCCCTGGGCCCAAGAGCTCTGGGTGGTAAGGCCCAAGCTCTGCAGACTCAGTTCCCTCTGGGAATGGCAAGTCTTCTTCCTGGGAAGAGGAGTTCTTACTTGTGATCTGTTGTGAAACTGGTTCCCCAGTCTTCCTGCCCTTTCTCTTGGGAATCTGGTCCACTATTTCAGGATCCAACTCTCCTTTTTCTCTCTGAAGTTTACTCTGTGCCCTGGTGTTGACACAGGCCCCTTCTGGGATCCCAAGGATGACTTCATGGGTCTTCAGTTCTACTTCAGCCCAGGGGGAATGCTTCAGGTCATGTCCAAGCAGGCAATCTACTGGGATGGATGAGAACACAAGTTCTCTTTCTGCCCTACTACTCCCTCCAATCAAAGGTTGCCATGGGATGGAACCTTGTCTCATTGTCAGCATTGTTGAAAGGGTAAGACTTCCCTACCAGGAACTGGTTTGAGTGGGCCAAGTTCTGAGTTACTATGGTAACACTAGCTCATGTGTCCCTCGGGGCTTCAACCTTCTCCCATTAATCAAAGGGTGCTGCTTGTAGTTTTGCATATTACTTGGCCAGGCAGCACAGGATAGTTCTACCCCTCCCTCAGTGACTGATTGTGCCTCTTTGGAATCACTGACATGGGCAGGCCACAGATCTGACCCCATTTCGAGATTAGTAACTGCATTTACTGCAAGTTGGCTATAGGCATTCTTTTTTGTTTTCACAGCTAAGATCTCTAGTTTGGTGCCCTCTATTTTTGCAATCATAGCACCAAGCCTTGTTGGGAGCACAGTTCTTTCCTTTCTACTCACCCCTAAACTGCGAGGAGTCCCCGGGGCCACCCTCCTTTGCAGGTTTCTGGGGACCTTGAGAATACTCTTTATTTTTGCTTTAACTCCCTTCTTTCTTTTTGGCCTCTTTCTTATGGTCTCCCCCACCAGTGGTAGTTTTGGCTACCCTTGCTTTTACCCAGTGGTCTGCTTTCCTCCCCAACTCTTGAGGGGAATGTGTACCTTGGTGTACCAGGTATTGCTATAGCCTCTCATTGTAACAATTACTCAGAAGATACGCTTTCATGAATAGGTTATACAGCCTTGTACAAAAATCTTGTACCTTTTTACCAGCTAACCAACCACCCGGCATTTTTACTGAATAGTCCACAAACTCTACCCAAGTTTGGCTCCGGGTTTTTCGAGCCTCCCTGAACTTTATGCAGTACTTTTCAGGTGTAAATCCAATGCCTTCTATCAAGGTACCCTTCATAAGGTCATAGGATTTAGAATCTGCCTCATTCAGTGGCAGTAGCCTATCCCTGTACTTTCCTGATAAATCTCACAACAGTGTGCACCAGTGTTTTTATCAATGTCCCACCCAATGCAGGCTCTGGCAAAGGCAGAACATTTTTTCACTATATCATCCCCTTCTGTGAAAAGAGGGACAACTCCTTTTGGGAGTTTAAGATTGAAAAATCTCTCTTTAAATACTTGGATGATACCACAAGAGATGGGTAATAGGCCCAACTCTTTTCTCTTTGTTTCAATATCCAAGGCCATTTTTATGGATAGCCTGGCTAAAACCAGGTCTTCTTCTGTGGGTGCACTTATGCTAGGGGAAGAGGAGCTGCTTTCACCCCCATTGTGCACTGGGTTTTCATCTCCATCAGAGACTTCTCCCTCTTCTTCCTCTGTGGAGTGGACTTTTTTATGCCGAGCTACCAGGAATCTAAGCTGTCAACATTAGCATGTTTTCCAGTTGGGATTTTGTACAGCTTGCAGAGTGTCCTTAACTGTGCATAGGTATATGCCATGTAACGGGCCAGGTCAAGCTCCTGACTCTGGTTTTTTGAATTTGACATGTTTACTTTACTAAAATGGGGACCTTTTTAGAAATGTGTAACCCCTTTTTGATAAGGCCAACTAAAGTAAGAACTTTTAGCTATTGTTGTAGGGGCCTAACCAGGGCCCTAACAGTTAGTTTTGCAAAAAGTCTAGCCAGTTGAAAAAAATGCAATTAAGCTAAAGACAATTTGGAAAGTTATTCATGTGGTCACAAATTATCAAATTGGTATCAGCAAATGCAAAGTCTTTATCTCACTGCTGAGACCCCAAATGTAGGAGGCTGGCCCTCTACGTAGTGTGCAAAACCAGGCACATGGTGCGGAGGGTCCGGGCGACCACACGTTGGTTTACAGAGGTAAAAACTAGACCACCTAATGCTCTAATTTGAATGGTAGCTTGGTTGAGCAGTTAGGCTAATCTTGAAGAAGTGCACAGCATTTGTTGTACTTACAGTATCAATACGTGAGCACACACTCAAAAGAATAACTGGAGACCAATTTATAAAAACACTTCAGATTTATATAACATTTTGAAGACCAAGATCATGAAAATCGGGTAAGTACTTTTTAAGTTATGAATTTTATAAATTAAGAAAATGTCTCAGTTCTGTGCGTAAATACACACCAAAGGAATCAATGGAGAAATGCATATAATAAATCAATTAATGAATCAGTGCTTGTATAGTACAACTACTCACCCGTTAGGGTCTCAAGTAGCTAGGGGGGAAACTGTAGCATATACCAGTGAGGTGGTTCTTAAAAAAGCCATGTCTTCAGTTCCTTTTGAAGCTGAGGAAGGAGGTGATTTGTCTGATGTTGAGGGTGTTCCAGGCGGTGGCTGCGAGGTAGGAAAAGGAGCTTCCTCCTGTTCTGGTTTTCCTGATGCGGGGTACTTCTGCAAGAGAGAGTTGGGCTGAGTATAGGGTCCTGTGGGGTTCGTGGAGGTTGAGTCGCTGGTTCAGGTAGGCTGGTCCGGTGTTGTGGAGGGCTTTGTGTGCGTGGGTGAGGATCTTGAAGGTGATCCTTTTCTCTATGGGAAGCCAGTGCAGTGTAGGCAGGTGTTGCGAGATGTGGCAATGTCGAGGTAGGTCGAGGACTAATCTGTAACCCCGTGCCTTGACGCGGCGTATCTCTGCCTCCGCGGCAGGAACGCGCTGCCGACATTCGGAGAGCCGCTCCCCGCGTTTTTTTGGAACACGTCCTGGGAACCATGTATTACGCTCCCGGACCCGTCTTCTTTTCTGTTGGTGGTGGTTTTTCTCCGGTCTTTTTCCTTCTTGCCTTTGTCTTCTTCATGTCCATGCTTGTGTCCATCTTGTCTTCTTCCTGTTTGTATTCCCAGCATGCTCTCTTTTTTTATATACTGCTTTCTTTTTCCTATTCTTGTCTATGGGCTTTTCCCAATTCAAGATGGTGTTCTTTCCCTTTCCTGTGATGTCACTTTCTCTGTTTTAGTATATAAGCCAGTCAGTCTTGCTCTACCTTGCGTTGCAAACACTTCCTTTTGGTTGTGCTGTTCGCTCTTGTTCTTCGTTCCTGTTTTTTTGCCTTGGAATATTTTTACCTATTTTTGTTCCTGTTGTCAAGTCCTGTTTTTTCTTGTTCTCTTCAGGAGTTCCTGTTTGAGGTTTTTCCCCAGTGTTTGGGGTTTTTCCCTCTGGGACTCCTTCTGGAGGGTACGGTCTGCTTTGGTGTTTCCTGTCAAGCGGCACCGGGGCTACTAGAAAGGGTCGTCCCTATCTGGGATTATCCAGAACCTGTAGAAGACCGGGTGTATTCGCCAACCCTGTATCCAGAGGTGAGAAGTCAAGTGCAGTTCGTAACACAATCTGGTGGCAGCGTTCTGGATGTTTTGTAGTTTGTAGATGAGTTTCTTCTTGATTCCGGCATAGAGTGCATTGCCATAGTCCAGTCTGCTGGTGATGAGGGCGTGACTGTCTTTCTATGTTCAAAGGGAATCCACTTGAAGGACTTGCATAGGAGGCAGTCGGTGGAGAAGCAGGAGGAGGTGACTGAGTTGATTTGATGGTTCATGCTTAGGTTGGAGTCCAGGATGATTCTGAGGTTGCAAGCTTGGTTGGTGGGGGTGGGAGGGTTTGCGAGGGTGGGTGGCCACCAGGAGTCGTTCCAGGCAATGCGTTTATCAATGTCTCCTTTTGCAGATAGGTTGAGGTCATTGGTGGATCCTGTGGACCAGCTGGAGAAGTTCCCTCCCGGTTTTAGCGGGAGTAGCTGCAGAAAATCATTGGAGCTTGTGTACGGCCACTGCAGGGAATCACTTGGAAAAGCACTGCACAGGTGGGCTTCAAGGTAAGTCCCGTGGGTCCCCTTGGAGTTTCGAGGTCCAGGGGGTGCGGGCCCTTAGAACACATCTGGATCTTTGTTGCAGGGCACAGGGCGGCCAGGTGCAGAGCGAATTCATGAGCCAGGAGCTGTGCACAAAGGTGACCTTGGAAGCAGGAGGTAGGTTGCGTTGGGGGTCGCTTGCAGATCAGGAGGAGCACTCTGGTGGGAGGTCCTGGTGTTTTCTGAAGTCCCTTGACTGGGGATTCCTCCTAGCCCTTTTTCAGTCCAGAGTGGACTGTCTTCTGGGTGTCTGAAGTGGAGTTACCAGTACCTGGGGCTTTTGCACAGTTCGGCCACTGGAGGTCACTGTGCCACCAAACTAGGCACATTGGTAGGGTTCGTCCTCGTGGTTTGTCCGGTGAAATTTGATCCAACTGGGGCATCCGGTTCCTTGGTCAGCAGCCGGTCAGTGAACTGGACTTCACTGGTCTTTTGGTCTTTGTTGCAGGAGAGTGATGCTTGCGCTCTGAAGGGAGATCTTCAGCAATTTTTAGAAGAGTGGAGGGCCTCTAGGGGTTTGTAGAGTCCGTCCGATTTCTGAGCAGCCCCTCAGCTGCATTTGTTGAGTCCTGTGTGCAGCAGGCAGGGTTTGGCACCTTTTTCTTGATGCAGCAGGACTTCAGTTCTCAAGCCTTGGATCTTCTTTGTTGCCTTTTTTTTTCCTTGGAATCTGAATCTCTGGTCTAGGGGTGCCCACTAAATACTGTATTTAGTGGGCGTTTAGGGGAGTTCCTAGTAGTGATCAATGAGTCAGCTACCTTAGGGTGGCTACACCCACTAAGTGAACACTTCCTGTGGGCAGAGGTCACTTCCCTATCCCTGATAGGCGATTTTCCTACTAAGCAAGATGGAGAAAAATGAAATGGAGGGGTCATCTCACATGCAACACCTTAGGTTAG
The DNA here is from genome assembly GCF_031143425.1 of Pleurodeles waltl. Lineage (NCBI taxonomy): Eukaryota > Metazoa > Chordata > Amphibia > Caudata > Salamandridae > Pleurodeles > Pleurodeles waltl. Next base: position 676,096,688 of record NC_090450.1, on the reverse strand, counting down.
GGGTGGTGCATACAGGGGCTGACCACTCCTCCTGTCCTTTGTGTTGTTTTCCCACCAAAAGTGGGGGTTTACAATGATGGCATCCAACTACTGCTAGCAGCAGGCTTGGGAGTCGGGTTTCAAAGGCGGTAGGCCCTTTGAAGCTCGCTAGCAGGGCAGTGCACATTCCTGAGAAGGGAGGTGTGACACCTCCACCCAGGAAGGGGTTTGTTCTGGGACCCAGAGAGCAGGAGCTCTCACCCCAGGGTTCCAGAATCTTTTCTGGTGGTGGCAGACTAGCCAGTTGTGACTAGCCAGCAACCATGCCAGAGTCGTTAGCTTTTGCAGGGGGCACCTTTAAGGTGACCCCTGGCTACATTTTGGAATAAATCCAGTGCTAGGACCAGTTTGGCATTTATCATTCTGAGTGGTTCAGAGTAGCTATCATATAGCTGTGAAACTCGTACTGACCAGTGCAAATCCCAGGTTCCGCAAGGATACACCTGGGGCATATTACCTATGCATCTATGACAACACATACAGTATAGTGCACCCTACTTTAGGATTGGAAGGCCTGCCAGAGGGGTACTAACCTATATTGAATGCAGTGTGTAGGGCCCAGGGCACACAGGCTCCGTGCCATGTTGAGTTTGCATTTTAGGATTGCACCAGGACACGCAACCTGCAATGGCAGGAATGGGTCTATCTGGATGCATGGCCCTAGAGGGTGACACAATCTGTGCTGTTGCCCTCAGGGGCCTACCCTTAGTATCCCATGCCCTCTGTACCTAAGTACCATTTTCTAGGGACTTATAGTGGCAGCGAAAGGTGTTGCCAATTGTACCAATGTATCACAACAGTTTTGGAAAAGAGATCTGGCCCAGAGAACTAAGGGCCATATGTACAAACACTTTTTCCCATAGACACAGAATGGGGAAAAACCTTTGCTACATTTGGCCCCTAGTTAGTAGGGGCCCTGGGCGCTAACAACTTTGAGACCACATTAAATAGCAGGCAAAAGGTAGGGATTAATAATGACAAAAGAGGCCTTTTCTCACACATACTATGATTTAATGATTGGTTGCAGTACCTGTTTTAGTGGTACTAAACACCCCCAGCCCATACATACACCCTGTAGGGAACTGGGTTCTGCTTGGCGTACCCCCCACTTTTTGCCTTGTTTTTAAATGCAACTTCAGCTGAAGTGCACTGGGTTCCTGCTAACCAGATCCCCAGTGCCATTGTTCCTTCCCTAAAACAAGACCCCTGGTGACTTGATCCCCCAAGTGACCTGGCCTTTCAGCCCATATGCGACCCTAGTATATTTTACCCCTGCTCGCAAGGGCATGTTTACTGAAGAGGGCCCCTCAGAGCTGCAGCACAACTTGTGCTACTCTGAAGGACCCAGAACCCACCTTATACAGACTGCCATTGCAAGGTGCTCCCAAAATTGAAAACACAACATGGCACACAGCTTGTGTGCCATGTCTCCTAACAGTGTATGCAATATCTGTATGTCATCCCTCTAACAAGCCTTAAAGCCATGCATTATATAACATGTGAGGGCATATATGCACGAACAAATATGCCCCTATTATGTCTTAGTTGATTCCTAGAAATAGTAAGTGTACAGGGAAGCCATTTTAGATGCATGTGCTGGACACTGGTCACTACGAGTTCCCCAGCTACATGATGGCTTCTCTAAACCCTGGGATGTTTGGTATCAAACGTCTAAGAATAATAAACCCTCACTGATTCCAGTGATGGATTTATTAAGAAATGAATGCAGAGAACACCTTAGAAGTGCCCCCTGAAATTCTATCAGCTACTGGTGTGCTGACTGACTGGTCCTTACCAGATCAGCCACCACAGATGCGTTTCAGGACCCCCAAGGTGAGAGACAGCACTCTTGAGGGCCTGAGACAAAGGCCTACTCTGGGCAGAGGTGTGACCTCCTCTCCCAGGAAGGATGGACATTCCAGGGCCGGGAGCTTCATAGGCCTTGCCACCTTTGTAATGCGACCCAGGTCTCTCCAGGTGGCGGAGATGACTATCCCCTCTCTCCAGACCCCACTTTGGCAGCACCACAGGTAGGAAAATGAGTTAAATTAGGAGTATTGCCCACTTCATGCCAATCCCACCCCTAAGGTGGACAAGCTGAAGTGGGCTCTACCTTTCAAATTCCTTCATCTTTCTGTGAAGGAATTAGGCCATTAGGATTAGGGTTATGCCCACTTCCCAGCAGAAGTAGTCATAAGAAGGGTGTAGTCACGCTCAATATGGCCAGCCCATTAGCTACCTCATGGCACTTCCTGTAATGCCCCTAAATTGAGTATTTAGGTGGCACCCCTGAACCCTAGAACTCAGATTTTGACAACATAAGAAGACCCAGACAAAGAAGAGTTGTGTCCGCAGACGAGGACTAAAAGAAGCAGCTGATCTGGAACCAGTCCCTCCGGCCTTCCTGCTGACCTCAAAGGATCCTGCAAAAGAAGTCAACTCATCAAGCCATCAATAAAGACTAAAGTCTCCTCTGTGCACTGTATTTGCCTTGCAACAAGAAACTCCTGAGAAAGACTCTGCAGCTGGTGGAACCCCAGAAACCCAACACCAAAAGTGACCACTGCACCGGACGTTTATGACCCGAGGTGAAGCCAACCAATGGTGCAAGTGCAGGTCCCTAGCTGCCCCAAGACCGAGTCCAGTGTGGTTTCACCCATGTACTGAGACGCCTACATCCTCTGCATGCAGGCCTCCTCTCCCACAGGCTTGTGGAGAGAGAACATTTGTAGCTGCAGCAACCTCTGCACCCGTGACCCCTGACGCCAGCCGAGCTGGGTCATCGGTGCCAATGACGTCCCCCGACTCCTAGGAGCTCGAGTACACCCTCGGTCCGTATGTGCCAGGTTACCCCACACCACCTGCAGCCTCAACACACAGGACCCCCTGACCGCGAGTGCTCCCCGATGTGAAAACCTGACACCTAAAGACACCCCTGCATCTATTGCCCCTGGGTACAGGAGAAGAGGACCAAAGGTGCACCTACGCCCCTGAGCACCCCAAGTCTACTATCTACCTGCTTGTTGTCCCTGACTGGCTTCCTAGCCAGAGCCTGCAACCCGTCTTCACGAGGACCAAAATACCATAGGAAACCATTGGGCACCCAGCGCCTTACTGCACCTCTGCACCTGGTCGTCCCAGTGACACCCAGTGTGACCTGTTGGTGGGGTTCTGATCCTGATCAGTGCCCAGTGCTTACCTTAACTCCCTGAGATTGGCTTTGTAAGTTGTCGTGCACTGTCTATTTCTGAAACTGCAAAGTTTTTATACTTAAATGTCTACTTACCTGATTATGAAGCTCTTGGATTTGAAATATATATAAAATTTGTTATTTTTCTAAATTGATCTTGGATTTATTCTTTGAGTGTGTGTTTCATTTATTGCCTCTGTGAGTACAACAAATGCTTTGCACTACCCTCTGATAAGCCTAACTGCTCACCCACACTACCACAAATAGAGCATTAGTCCTATCTACTTTTGCCTCTGTAAATTGTAAATTTGCACTTGTATAGCGCACTACTCACCCGTTAGGGTCTCAAGGCGCTGTACTCATACCGCTATGGAACCCCTCCTGGCTTTTCCCTGTGAGGTGCCCACTCCTGGGCACCCCCAGGGTGTAGCCAGGCATCCAAGCGCTGTTGGGGCCGTTGTGGAGATTAAGCAAGCTATTGCCCAGAGTTGCAGAGTGGGACCCATTAATTAGATTAGGCACCGAGGCGAGAATTATCTGGTCCAAGGGAATTGAGCGCAAGACCTGCCGAAGCGGGACTTGAACCCTGGTCTTGAGCCAGATCTCTGCTTCAGGGTCTGCCGCTCTAACCATTGTGCCACACTTCTCCACCGGCCATCTCTGCAATACCAATTGGAGATCCACTGGACTCTCTGCACAGTGTACTTAATTTTCGTGCACTATATAGAGTGCCAGTTTCCTACACTCCCATATCATGAAAACCCACAACGGTGGCACTCTACTCTGTGGTGTTTTTGAAGGAACCGATTTTTTGGAGTTTCATTTTCTTCTGCTTTGACTTATGGCAGTTGGGTGTTAAAATGTTTTGGTCTGTGGCATTCATTGCCGTTTTAATCCTCTTTTGACATAGGTCATGTGCAGTCAATGGCCGGGTGTACAGCCTATCATTTTTTACTCTAGTGTATCTGTTTTGAAAGGGCATAAATAGAGTCTCCATTTTAGTTACCTCTAAAACTTGCTGCCTGGGGGTGGGCAAGAGGGGTGCCTTGTATTTGGTCAGCTCTGCACACCGAGGTTGCGGAGGCCCAAAGCCCCATGCCGGCTCATTATATTCTCTACTGGGCTGATTTGAATGTGCTACAGTCATTCGCCTGCAATGCCCTCTTGCAGGAGACCTTCTACATGAAGAATCTCTGGTCCTTCCCAATTTCTTTACACGTTGCACAGTTGAGCTGCACTGCAGCATAACTTTAAAAATAAATGCTATAATGCAGCCAACATTGACTGCATCATAGAGCCTTCTTTTTTTTCTTTTTACTCTAAGCCGTGGTTTACAGCAATGCAAATACTATGCAACATGTAAACGAAACATTGACAAATCCAATACATTTCACATAGGCGAAACCTATTGATTTTGCCTATGCTTATTAAGTTGTGAAGCAATAAGTATGGGGTCATACTTTTCTAGTTATGACATTTAGTAACCAAGGGGAATGTAATAGGTATGGAATCTAGGCATATAAAATTAGGTTAAATGATATAATGATCTTACCATACAGAAGAAAGCACTTCCTTCTAATGTCCGAAGTATGAACTGCAATATGAGTTTTTTGACGGACTAATTGAATTAGGGTCAGGCATCAAAAGTAGCAGTTATCGTTTGGCGTAGCTGTAAGTTGTGCATTCAACATGTAAACTGAAATGACTTAAGATGTTTGGAGATTTGTAAGGTGTGCCTGAGCAAATAAGCAACTCTAGGAAGTTCGAAATAAAAAAGTCCAGTGTAGCTGGAGCTCTATAAATGAGGGTAGCAGAGAAAGATTGTTGCGAGGAAAAATCAAAATTGATTGAGTGTGCCTTTGCATTAGCTATTGGTGGAAACTGGCTTAGCATATATGTGAGGGACTTTCTAATCAGAAGAGATACAACACAGCCTAGTTTGGTCCCCAAGCAATCAGCTCTAACAGATACATATTCAAGTGGCCATACGTCAATCAAAGGAGCCTCGGAACCACGTTGTTGTGGCCAGTGCTTACCTGATAGTGCAGTTCATTAGATTTTTTTGCGAAAGGTAGTAGGTAGGATGTAGTTTGGAGAAAGAGACTGAGAACTCAAAAGTTATGCACCAGACAGAATAATTACCCTACCAGACACTTTCTTTTTGTGAAAAAATTAGAGATAATTTAATGCACTCCAATGCGCTATCTTACAGACATAAATAGCAAACACATGTGACATTTAACCTGTGCTATCGGGATTTCTACACAAAAACTAATCAGGATTAACAAAAGTGCAGGTGCAGGCTCACTGTTGAATGCACAATCAGCTTCCCTGATTCTGTGATCCATAGGTCAGTACTCTCAAATGTGCAAGCACTGAGGGGTAGATTAATGGTTTTGTGGCACAGGGCATCTCAGCAAGGCACCTTGCTACACTGCTGTGTATCACATGGAAAGGACGGGAATGTGGTGTATCTATGGTATACAATGCATTTCTATCCTTTCCCTCTGTGCTGGCGCCATTTTGGCAGCCTAGTGCCAACACAGGAACTCTTGCAGCATGATGGAAGGGTGCTTGTGTTTTATGCAGGAGTATTTTTGTGCAGGATGGGACATCTTCCTGCACAAAAACAACCCCCTGATGATTGTTCCTCTTTCTATTCTGCAGCACACAGAAATAGAAAGAAAGGAGGAGAAGTAAAGATGTTTCTCCTTGTTATGCCTCCCCTGGGGAAGTGTAAGATTTAGGCACATCTCCAGGTTTACAAGGTCCTATGGGAACACCCACTGCAACACCTGTGGAACACCTTCCCAGAGCAGAGTAGAAGAAGGCAGAAACTTGTGCTGCAATGCGCTTCTCCAGATTTAAGAGGCCACTCAAAGCCACGCAAATTAGCTTTGCATGGCCTCATAAATCTGACTGAGAGCCCTGTGTCATACATGTACCACTTTGCGTGGTGCTAACGTGATTCAAGGCTCTCATAAATATGCCCTTGAGTCTCTAAAACAGTGGAATTTTTTCAGCCCACTTTATTTCAGGATATAAGGCTTTAGCAAGGTATGAGCACTCTGATGTGATGACCGCATGTTAAATGGGGGACAATTCTCACTAACACCTTCAGATTCTCTTAGCACAACGGACTCTGCTGGTAGGCAGACATGTTGGTGAAGACCGTGCGGATCAGCAGAGTCAACACCAATCATGCACTAGTGCATACATTTAGCAAGCAATAAAGCACTACTGCCTCAACAAACAGGTGTGGTGTGAAGGACATTCCCCCGCCCACTGGTCCTGCAAGCCATTTTGGTCTAAGTCCACAAGGGAAGCAATGCTTTGTTTGCTAGTTTAAGGTCGGGAATCTGCAGTTAAATGTAATCATCAGAAGAACAAAGTACTTACCTTCGGGAACACTTTTTCTGGTGTGTACTCTATCTGAACTCAGATTCCTCAGTGCTATCCGATAGATCCTGAATTAGGAACCTACACACTGGTAGTACCAATTGTTCAGACACCATGTATGAGGATGTGGAAACAGCTAGGCAATAAACTGACACCAGTGAGCAGGGGTTTCTGTTATACGCAACTGTGCTCCATTACCTTTTGAGCTTCATGCAATCAATGTGAATCCACATAATGCTAACTAGAGGTGGTCACAAGTAATCCCAGAAAAAAAAATCTAAATCCAGTCGGGTACCTGGGGGGTATTCTAAGGTGAGAATTCTGCAGTTAGGTAGAGTATCTGCCAGATATCCACCATAGTCTGAGTAAATGCAGTATTCAAAGTTATTCAGGATCTCACTGTTATACTTTTACCATTATGGGTCCTGCCTACAACACTGATAATATAACTATTATCTGTACTTGCACCAATTTTTCGGGTACCCAGTGATAAACTTGGCTGAGGCTGATAAATGAGTACCCACTTGCATTAGAGTATCTCAATTGCAAAACCATCTGAGGCACATTCTCATCCCAACAACAAAATCCATACACAAAAGGGAGTGCAACGATAGTCCAAAGGAATTTCACTGACTGTTCAAGAATCCAGTAATACTAGAACATTTCTTATAGGTCTTATTGTATAAAAATACAGTCTTTCATAAAAATCCAATGAAATGGGAGCCATGACGTATTTCAATCCAAAATTGTTTCTTTTTTTCTTTAATGATCATTCAGCATCAGCTCAACCAAACCATTTCGTCCCCTAGATGGCACTCCATCAGGGTTCTTTATTCACTTTTTTACAGTTTCTCTGATGATTCTTCTACAGAACTTGTCAAATAACGATCATGTTTCCTTTTCTGAAGTGTGACCTGTGTATGTTGCAGAGAGGGATGTGATATCTCCTCTCTGAGGAGCCTCCCCGTGTGCACATAGGTCCCACTGTGGTGGTGCGTATTTTTGGGGCAACCGAGGGTAGGAAGATTGTTATTGCAGAATTATTCTTGTGCATCTATACTGCGGTGTGATTTCAATATGTAGATCAAAAATCTCACTGTACTTCCTAAAGTAGTGAGATGCATTTGGACACAGTAATGGTGGAACAATTTTCAGAATTGGGGTGCTGCCAATAATGTTAGATCATGGAGCTCAGAGGGATTTTCCCACAAGCTTCACACACAAAATAAGTCTAGCAAATGTGCCACGCCCATTCAGCAGGAGAATGGTAGCAATACGGTGTGAAATGTGTGGTGCATTTTGGAGCACTGGGGTGTGGTAGTGCACTGTCATTTATAGTCAGAACATTTTCCATTGAAACGGCCACTAAATTTGCTTTGACACACAGTTTTACTTGTAAAAGAACATAGTGCACAAATTATAATGTGTGGAAATCCTGTTTCAGCAAATATTTATTATTGTCACCATTTGTTAATCACCAAGTAAAGTATCTTGTTTTGATCCCATTTAAATATTTGTTTCTATCACACTTCGGAAGTACAAAACATTTACTTTATTTTATTTCTTTCCTAATTGCTGAAATATTTTCAAATACATGTATAGTTAATTCCCAAATATTTACATGCTGTTGTGACAGAAAACAACTGACATCCTACAGCCTTTCCTGTACCCCAGCAAGTTTATTACCAAGCATGCTTTAAGATTTGACCTGTGTCTTTCAAGGCATATCAAATGAGACAGGGTAAACACAACATTTAAAGTCATCTTTATTGCTCATTCACTGTTTGAACTCCAGCATGGTTCTCTTTGGGGGTGCTGTGGCACCCCATTACAACCTTACTTCCAGCACCTGTACTGGGACGACAGGGAAATAGGACTTTGGAGGTATGTTCCCAACGAGACATGTTTGGCTTGACAAAGTGATTTATTTTGGTCCGCATGAAAGAGCATGCAGGCACTTCAATACAGGGCAGTCAATATAAACAAGTGTGCAGCTCCTTATTTATGTCAGGGTACCCGAACTTTGAACCCCAGACATATCTGGTTATACGGGGTGTTCTCCTATAGAAGTGAATGCCCTCACCCAACCAAGGGTGGCATGGTTCATCATCGAGCATGGTCTTTGTTGGGCTGGCGCGGCAATGCTCAATTCTCTTTGCTGGAGATCTTTTCTCAATTCTGCCTTTATGAGTCCCTAATAAACTCTAGATCCTCCTAACACTGTGTAGAGAGGATATTCAACTGAGAAAGGTAGATTGATAAATAGGAAGGGTAAACTTAACTAGAGTTGCCCTAATCTAATGATTTATTAAATAGGCCCTTTAATGGTTAAAATCAGAGAGGGATATCTAAGGAAATAATATTGCTGATATTCTAGTCATAGGTCAGTATGTTTCTTGCAACTAGTAGTCCACCTGGATCTATGGGAATTCATCAGTACCATAGCTCTAACCTAATCTACGTTACATGAGTGTTGAATTAGAAAGTCTGTGGACCACACTCAACCTTAATTTGCTCTGTGTTCCACACACCTTTTCAGGTTTTGACTTACCACATGATCTGAGAAGTCAGGTTTTTTCTAACACTAAAATGATCTAATATGTGGGTGTAGATGTTTTAACATCAATGATCAGGTGATATTTTTTCATGACATTAAGGGCACAGTGACAACAGTCTTCTGGTATCATGCCAGTATATCCATCTAGATTTTGTGCTGCAGGCTTCAGACTCCAACAGATGTCGCAAGCCTCCCTCTCAAGGCATGAGTCACGGGACCAAGACTTTGTTTACTCTTGTGACTCTGACAACTTGCACAGCTGAGTACAACCCTATTCCTCCTGTGAACTGTGTGTTGCAGTCATAGCCTGACCAAGCAGGATTATGAAATGCCAACTTCTCTGCCTCTGTGGTACAACACAGCTTCCATACTGTACAGAGGTAACTGAGAAGACCTGAGGAACCAGGAAAGATAGAATCCCCACCCGGAGTCTCCTTCCCAGCGGTGGAGGGACACCCTAGTCCTCAGGGTCAGTTTAGCAGAGAGTACACAAATCAAGCGGAGTCACCAACTGGAGGAATAAAGAGAAGTTTATTACATGGATTATAGCTCGAGCTAATACAGAGTCCCAGGACAGTCAAGTGACTATCCTACAGAGGCTGCCCCTTCACTCTGGGGCACCCAACCTTATATACACACAAAACTGCTTAGTCAGAGGACAACTCCACCCCTAGCGTATTCAAGGTCCTCTGCGGCCTTCAGAATATTTCAGGGATACATGTGTGGTGGGAGAAGGTACAGATGCAGCTGGCAGGAGGTGGCAACGACCTGTATGAACCTGTTTTGGCAGTTACTGATTAAGCACAAAAATTCTCAGAACTACGGTTAGAATAAGTAAATTACAGCGATAAGCAGATTGCAGCCCAAGGTTGTGAGCACAAGGTCAATCATCAAGGTTCAGGAGGTTTGTCGAGCACATGGCAACATAATAAAGATAAACAGATGCCTAGCAGCTATGGTGTATGATTAAGTTTATGTACATTTTCTCAATCCCTCCTTTTGCCATTGTGAGGCAAGTTTGAATGTCATTCAGTGTCTATGTTAATGGACATAAGGTCTTTTATCTCCTGCTCAAGGGACAGCATAGCCGTGCGTTGAGGAGGGCGAATAGGCCAGGGGGCAAGGGATGCCATACAGAAACCGCACAAAGCAGGTAGGCACTGTACACAAAGACAACAGGTGAGGAATACAGCAGCGAGCACAAAAAGGAATATTAGTATCTTCCAGCCCCATTGGGAAATCAAGCCCCAAAACCAGTCGGTCAAGGACCATGTTCCTTTGTCTTGGTGTATTGTGGAAGCTATCGTATGCAACCTTTGAATAGCTTTATACACTGAAGGGGCATTGTCTGGAATATAAACGCAGCAGCTCGATCCGATCAAAGTACAAACTCCACCACGGTCCGCCAAGATGATGTCAAGAACCATTCTGTTTTGAAGAGTAACAAGGTGGTCAGCAGCGAGCTCTGCAGTGATGTTACTCAGAGCTCCTGCTGTTTCATTTATTGTTGCTTCCACAACTCGTGTGAGATGTCTGATATCCCTACTGTTCATCATAGGGCCCCAAAATGGAAGGACTCCTTTAAAGTAGTCCAATGCTTCTTGTGCTGAGGTATCTTCTGCCGATATTACCCCTCTCCGAGTCATCTGGTGTTGAGGGCCAGCTGTGTAAGTGGGTGGTAGTAACCAAGCAATGTAACACGTGCCGGTCCAGGTTGGTACCAAGGAGGTATAGGCATTATTACCACAAACAAAATACGAGTTTCGTGATGGTATCATGGTAGGCCAATTAGTTCCATTCAATATTACTGTAGCATTACAGTTACTGGCACCTACACTTCTATTACCACTTTTCTGAAAACAAAGTGGAGCCTTGACCTGTGTTACAAAAAATCTTCGGCCAATCCGGGGTGTGGTATTAAAGGATAAAAAATATATGTCAGTAGACCTATTTTGTCAGTCAGCATAATCGGACTTTTCTTCCTTTGTTCCATAAATTCTCATTCCAGTAGGCCAACATAACCGGTATAGGTGGATGACCAATAGTCCGGAATTAGTAGCATCCATTGAGGTAGCCCAAATGGCTGATAGTTCATACCAGGTGCTGCAGGAGCCATCAAAAGAAAAAGGGAATGAAATATATGGCAACCTTCTTTGCACGGAACTCGGTAGCAAGCCACATATCCAACAATTTGTTCTATTTACAGCCAGCTGATGTTGATGTAACATAGATATGAAGGTATTGTTTTCATATTCCTTACGTCGTCCTTCCTTATAGGGTGGAAAGGAAACATGGCTGTGTTCTGAAGGCGGTGGCGCAGTTGGTGAGACCTCTGAATCAGAATCATGTATTACCCACCCAATGCAGGACAGAAGTACCAAAAATAGTATTGTTATGGTGAGACAAGCGATATGTGGGCCTAATAGTCTTTTTAAATTACTTATTTTCTTATTTTTCCTCTTGTCTTCTTGTATAACACCCATTTCTCTTTATTGCTTGTCCCACTAGCAGTTCAGTCCGACCTAAGTGCTTCCCGTGACTGGTGGTTGCTTCACTGTGGGGTGATACCAGCAGTCCTATTGACACACTCTGGTCCGTATCTTGTGGACTGTGATATGGTATGGTCAGGAAACAATTGTTCAGTGTTACCAAAATCTGAGGGAACCTCCTGCAGCACACTGTCATTCTGTTTTTTATCACTCCGCGTAGTGTTGCTGAAATGGTCCTCAGTCGTCAGGTGGTCACCACTTTTTATTTCATCAGAGGGTACGAGTAGGGGTACTTTCTTACAGTGGGATGCATGTATCCAATTCTTAGCTCCCTCGACTTTAACTGCTGTTCGAGTAGCAAGAAGGACCTGTCGCGGACCTTTCCATCGAGGTTCGAGACTCTTTTTCCGCTGGAAATTCTTTGTGAGAACCCAGTCGCCAGGTAGTATCTTGTGACCTGGATCAGTGGATACAGATGGGAGTGCTTCACGCACCTGTTTGTGAATAGAACACAAAGAATTAGTGAGTTCATTTAAATAGTCCATCACAACAGGATGTTCTAGTTCTGAGTACTTGTGAGGTCGAGGGACGCCCCAGACATTTGCTGGCCTTCCTATCATTATCTCATGGGGTGACAACCCTGATCTAGAGTGAGGCGTCATCCTGACAGACATTAAAGCCAGGGGCAACGCATCCGGCCACCGTATACCGCGTTCTGTGCATAGCTTTGACATCTTCAATTTAAGTGTGCCATTATATTTTTCAACTAGTCCTGCTGACTGGGGGTGGTTAGCTGCATGAAACTTTTGGCGGAGGCCCAACCCTTCACACACCCTTTTCATCACCTGCCCTACAAAATGCTCCCATTATCTGACCAGACACACCTTGGGACCCCAAACCGTGGGAAGAACTCCTTCAGAAGTACCTTTGTGGTAGTAAGGGCAGTATTATCTTTAGTAGGGTAAGCTTCTACCCACTTACTAAACATACAGACCACATTAGGACATATTTCAAGTTGTTACACCTTTTCATCTCAATATAATCCATTTGTAGTACTTCAAAGGGATACGTTGGTGGTGAAAAATGCCCAGCGGGGACTGAGGCACCCTTCCCTATGTTATACTGTAAACAAATCATGCAGGATTGAACCAGTTGGTCAGCTACTCTTCTGATATTTTTATTAGACGAAACCGGATCAAGCAAATTACAGATGCTTTTCGCACTAACGTGTGCAGGACCATGGGCCATAGTCACTACTGGCAGAACGAGTGCATCGGGTAACATCCATCTTTCCCTCTGTGGCAGATCTGTCCAGCACAGTGTATTTTCATCTAACTTGGCCTTCCCTTCTTCCCATTCCTTTTTCTCCTGTTCAGTTGCCTCATCCTGTATCTTCCTGACACTCTCTACCGTGTTCCCAAATATTTCATGGGGACGAACCTTCTCTGTACTATCTACCACATACATGTGTCCTGTCTTTGCATATGCTGTATCTTTTGCTGTCTGATCGGCTAGGGCGTTGCCCCGTCCAGTTTCATCTGTCACCTTTTTGTGTGCACTACACTTCATGATAGCCATTGTTTTGGGCAATGCCAGGGCAGAAAGTAAGTTAGTTATAAGGGTCCCATGTTGAATACGTGTCCCATGTGAGGTGAGGAATCCTCGTTCTGCCCACAAGCGACCAAATTTGTGTGCTACGCCAAATGCATACTGACTGTCCGTGTAAACATTCCCATTAAGTCCTTTACTTAACTCACAGGCTCGTGTTAGAGCTATTAATTCTGCGGCCTGAGCAGAGTTATGTGGTATTCTAGCTGTTTCAACTACCGTGGTAGCTGTTGTAACTGCATAGGCTGCAGAGGTAGTGCCATCGGGTAGCTTGATGCATGAGCCATCTACGTATAATATGCCATCAGGGTCTTTCAGTGGAGTGTCCTGTAAGTCCACTCTCCCTTTTTTTTCATCCTCCGTCCGGAGAATGCAGTCATGTATGTCATCATAAGAATCTTCAGTTTTTTCAGTAATTGGCAATAAAGTGGCAGGATTGAGCGTGTTGCACCTTTTTAATGTTATATGACTAGCTAAAAGTGCCAGTTCATAAGTAGTTAATTGTGCATTAGTAAGATGCTGTGTTTTTGTTTTGTTTAATAGTGGGACCAACAGGGTGAGGGGTGAATCCATGACTATCCCGGCCGACTGGCGCACTGCGACCGCTGCAGCGGCTACTACCCGTAGACAGCTCGGGAGTGCATGGGCCACTGGATCCAGTAGAGCCGAAAAATAAGCACAGGGGCGTTGTTTGCCACCATGCTCTTGGGTTAACACTGATAGTAAACATCCATTTCTCTCGCTCACATATAACTGAAAATCTTTACGATAATCAGGCGTACCCAGTGCAGGTGCCGTGCAGAGTGTATTTTTCAATTCATCAAAACCAAACTGAAAATCGTCATTCCATTCAATTGTTTCAGGACAATCTTTGTGGGTGAGATGCAAAAACGGTTTTATCAAAAGAGAATAATTAGGAATCCATTGACGACAGAAGGAGGTAATACCTATTGTGACGGGGTCCTTTATCCCGAGTCGAGGGGATATTGGAAGAAGGGGACAGACGCGGCACTTAAGGGTGTAGTACGTTTATTTATTTCTTCGTTGAGATTGTAGTACTGGCTTTTCCGCCAAAGTGTTATATTCCAAGTCCAAACTAATATATAAATCCCTTTTCTTTTCAGGGTTCCTTGATGTTCCCGGGACAGCCTGGTCCGGTCCGGAGGGAGTGGTCTTGTTCACCCGGCTCTCATGGCCCCAGGATTTCCCAAAACAAAGAAGGAGAAAGGAACAGGTAAGTGGGGAAATTTATCTATATAGGGTTAATTGGGGTTAGTAAGGAGTGAGAGGGGGGGGGGTTTTGTGTGGAGGTGAAGGAATGTGGGGGGGGGTACGTTTCTCTTGTGTCTTCCTTTTGTTGTGCCCTGTTTGTGACCCCCTTACAGTTCTATCCACTGGTCTGGGTACGGTCCTTGTGGGGTTACCCTTCAGTTAACTGTGGTGCTACTTAAATGGGATCCCCTTCCCTACATGACCTCAGCCCTCTCCACTTAGCCCCTTTAAACCCAGCCAACCACCCAGAACCCCAGTCCCAGTCCCGGTACGCTCGTACCTGACTTGGCCACGCCCCTCCAGGGACGTGGCCAGCTTGTAGGCGATCTCCCGACTTCGTCTCAACAGGGGCGGGAGGCGCCCAAGGGTTTCCGCTCTCTGTCTGCTGTTCCTTCTCTACGGCGGGGTTTTCCTTCTCTTTTGGTGGTCCACGGCGTTCGTCTCTCCGGCTCTCCCTGACGTCGGCGTCTCTCTCTGGGTTGCGCGACTCTCTTCCTCCATCGGTCGTCCCTCCTCCATCTATCTGACGGATGACGTGGGACGTCATCACGTCAGGAATCCCTCGGGTGCCCCCGGGGTATCCTCCGGCGGCCGTTTGCTCCGACCCGGAACCGGCGTCTGGAGGCGCCCGGTTACACATCCCCTCACATGAATGGGGCTGATCGAGCCCCACCAGATCCGGAAACCGGGACAAATAGTCAGCCTGACCCATAAGGTCACCAGGGAGGTGGCAAACCTGGAAGGAGAAGGGTTGGAGTTCCATGAACCATCTCAATATACGATTGTTGGTATTCTTATATCTTGAGAGCCACGTAAGGGGTGCATGGTCCGTATACAGTAGGAAAGGTCTGCCCAAAAGATAGTATTGGAGACTTTCGATAGCCCACTTAATGGCAAGACATTCCCGCTCTATAATGGGGTATCTTTGCTCCCTGGGAAACAGCTTACGGCTAATAAAGACGACGGGATGGCTCACTCCGTCTTCATCCTTTTGAAAAAGAACGGCCCCTACCCCCACATCGGAGGCATCCGTTTGGAGATGAAAGGGTTTGTCAAACTCAGGACATTTCAATATCGGTTGGGTGGTGAGACACCTTTGCAAGGTATGATAACTATGAAGTTGTGTCGGGTCTAGTCGTGTGATGTTGTTGGGTTGTCCTTTTCTTAAGAGATTGGTTAGGGGGGCAGCCAAACTGGAATAGTGGGGAATGAACCTTCGATAGTACCCCACTAGACCTAAAAAGGAACGAACTCCCTTCTTCGTGGTGGGAGCATTGGTGTGTAGGATGGCTTCGATTTTATTCTTTTGTGGTCGAAGTATACCGTTGCCAATGTGATAACCCAGGTAGGAGATCTCATTAAAAGCCAGTCGGCTCTTGGCGGGGTTGGCTGTCAGTCCAGCCTTCCTTAAAGCCGAGAAGATGTGGTCTATGTGGACCAGATGGTCTTCCCAGGTCTCACTGAAAATAACGATGTCATCCAGATAGGCCGCCGCGTATCGGGTATGAGGTCGTAATATGGTGTCAATGAGACGTTGGAAGGTGGCGGGGGCGCCATGTAACCCAAAAGGGAGAACCTTAAAGTGATACAATCCTGAGGGGGTAGCGAAAGCCGTCTTTTCCTTGTCTTCGGGACCCAACGGGATCTGCCAATATCCCTTGGTCAAGTCAAGGGTAGACATGTATTTCGCTTTCCCCAACCTTTCTAAGAGCTCGTCTATCCTAGGAAGAGGATAGGTGTCAAATTGTGATATGGAATTGACCCGTCTAAAGTCAATACAGAAACGTATAGAGCCATCAGGTTTGGGTACCAAGACCACGGGCGAACACCAGGGGCTTTGGGAAGGTTCTATGATGTCTAGATCTAACATCTTCTCGATTTCGTTTTCTACGAGGGTTTTCCTAGCTTCAGGGATACAATAAGGTTTTAGTCGTACGGTCTTCCCAGGTGGTGTGAGGATTTGATGATGTACCAATCGTGTTCTACCGGGTACCGAGGAGAACACCCGACCGTGTTTATCAAAGAGATTCTTCAATTGTCTATTTTGTTGAATCGAGATCTCTGTATTAATGATAGGAACCTCTCTCTCGCCAGGGGGATCAGTGGGGCACCACCCTATCTCTAATTCCTTAACGGTATTAACTAGGCAGCCGTGCCTTGGGTCGTTCGGAGGTTCTTCCCATCTTTTTAATAAGTTAACATGGAAGATCTGTGACCTAGGGGGAGTGTCGTTAAGCTGAATTTTATAAGTTACGGGGGTTACTAGTGCTGTTACGGTGTAGGGTCCTTGCCACTTGGCCAACAATTTGTTGTCTGAACTGGGGAGAAGAACTAGCACTTTATCTCCTAGGGAAAAGGACCTTAATTGGGTATTTCGATCATAATACCTTTTCTGTTTGTCTTGGGCCCTCTCCATGTGTTCCCTTACGCTTTCCCATACTGTATGTAGGTGGGTTTTTAACTCACGGGCGTACTTTAGAATGGTTTTTTCCCCGTCTTCTTCTTCCCACATCTCAGCGGCCATATCTAGTAGGGTCCGTGGTTGTCGCCCAAACAACAGCTCAAACGGGCTATGGCCCGTAGAGGCTTGTTCGTGTGTCCTGATTGCGTATAATACTAAAGGGAGTTTCCTATCCCAGTCCTTACCAGTCTCCGAGATAGTTTTCTTTAGTAGTGTTTTGAGGGTACGGTTATATCTCTCCACCAAACCATTGGTTTGTGGATGATAAACCGATGTCCGTAACTGTTTAATCCCCAATAGTTGACATATTTGTGTCATCAGGTTGGACATAAATTGGGTACCTTGGTCCGTTAGGATTTCTCGAGGAAACCCAATTCGGGAAAAGAACCCTATCATGGCGTGAGCAACACTTTTGGTGTTAATACTAGAGAGGGGAATAGCCTCAGGGTATCTCGTGGCGTAATCTACTAATACCAATATATAACGATAGCCTCTCGACGAGGGCAGAAGAGGGCCAACGAGGTCCATCCCTATTCTGGAGAAGGGGACATCAATGATGGGGAGGGGTTGTAAAGGGGCCTTTCTCCGTGAGCCGGGGTCAATCAATTGGCATTTTGGACATTGTTGACAGAATTTCCTAATCTGGGAAAATACCCCCAGCCAGTAAAACTTCCTCAACAAATACTCCTCTGTTTTCTCCCTCCCATAGTGTCCACCCCCGGGCTGGCTGTGTGCTAAGTGTAGAACTTGTTGTCTATAAGGTTCTGGAACTATCAACTGTTTCTTTTCGTCTTGGTCTTTGTAAGTGACTCGGTATAATAGGTCCTTAGCTATGGTGAACGAGGGACCCTTATCCTGGGGGTTCCGTGGGCGTGCACTTTTCCATGCATGAATTAAACTGGGGTCTTCTCTTTGCGAAGTCCGGAAGCTGGGAAGAGCAGTGAGGGCGAGGACCTTTGTAATTACCCTGGTCCTGCTGGAGGGGTCTTGGTTATAGGTTTTCTTAATTATTCTTTTCTCCTTCCGGGTGAGTTTAGGTCGTACCCTCGGAGGTGATAGAGGCATATTGGAGAAAGGAGCGTCCTTCCACCAGTTGTTGGTTTCTTCGAGCTGTCTAAGGCTGTCTAGGAGTTGCGGGAACTCCGAAAAGTCAGTTCCTATAATTGCTTCTTCAACCAGTTGCTCTACTAAACCCACTCTTATGGGTATTTATTTTCCTCCCCAGGTGAGGGTTGTCCAGATTAGGGGATATTCTCTGGTTTCCCCATGGATGCAACAGATTGATACCGTGAATTCCGAATAGTAATGTGCGTTGAACAACCCGGCCCTGACCACAGATTGGCTGCACCCTGAATCGATGAGGGCCACTGTGCTTTTCCCATTGATACTCAGTCTCTTTTTATAAGGGTTGTCTCTTCTCCCTGTATAAAAGACTCTTCCCCTTGTGACCCCTATTTCCATGGGTTCTGGTTTTTCTGTCTTCAGGGGGCAACCTCGAGCTATGTGGCCCCATTCCCCGCAACTAAAACACTGAGGTTGTTGTATATAGGGCCTATCTAGTCCCCGGGATTTCGCTATGTCCTCATTGATTCTTCGTCCCGCTGTCGCGGATGTTCCCGAACCCAGACGCAGGGGACTAGGTGTTGATCGGGGGGGGGTTACTTTGAATTCAAGGGAGCGATGAAAGGCACAGGCCAACTCGATGGTAGTATTGGTATCCGGGTTTGGATGTTGTTTGATCCAATTGCGGGTAGACGGAGGCAGAGCATCCAAGTATTGCTCTAAGAGCACAATCTCAATAATGTCTTCCCGATTTGTCCCTATGGGACCCAACCATTTGAGACCCAGATCTTTGATCCTAAAATATAGGGCCCGGGGATTTTCATTGTTTCCCCACTTCGCTTTTCTAAACCGGATGCGATAATGTTCAGAATCAAAACCCACCCGTTCTAAGATGCTCTTTTTAATATCCTTATAGGGGGTTATTCCACCGGGGTTTACCGCTTGATAGGCGGCTTGAAGAGTCCCCGTCAATAAGGGGGCGATATATTGGCCCCATCGCTCCTGAGGCCAAGTAGCGGAAGTAGCAACTCGTTCAAAATTGGTGAAAAAGGCATCGGGGTCTTCACCTTCTTGATATCGTTGTAAGACCGAACTGGGCACATTCGGGTGTACGCGAGTAGCAGCGATGGTATCTGTGAGATTCTTAATGGCGGTTTCATGAACCAACTGGTTGTTGGCCATTATGGTGGCCTGACTCTTAAGGGCATTTTGTAGTGCCTCTCTTTCCAATTTGGCCTCTTTTTGTTGCTCTTCCCACACTAATTGTAGGTGTCTTTGTCCGGAGGCCAACTGTTGCATCATATCGGATATGGTACACTTCTCCTCCATGGTTGGGAAGTCTCTGTCACCTATTCCAATATCCCACTTCTGACACCACTGTGACGGGGTCCTTTATCCCGAGTCGAGGGGATATTGGAAGAAGGGGACAGACGCGGCACTTAAGGGTGTAGTACGTTTATTTATTTCTTCGTTGAGATTGTAGTACTGGCTTTTCCGCCAAAGTGTTATATTCCAAGTCCAAACTAATATATAAATCCCTTTTCTTTTCAGGGTTCCTTGATGTTCCCGGGACAGCCTGGTCCGGTCCGGAGGGAGTGGTCTTGTTCACCCGGCTCTCATGGCCCCAGGATTTCCCAAAACAAAGAAGGAGAAAGGAACAGGTAAGTGGGGAAATTTATCTATATAGGGTTAATTGGGGTTAGTAAGGAGTGAGAGGGGGGGGTTTGTGTGGAGGTGAAGGAATGTGGGGGGGGTACGTTTCTCTTGTGTCTTCCTTTTGTTGTGCCCTGTTTGTGACCCCCTTACAGTTCTATCCACTGGTCTGGGTACGGTCCTTGTGGGGTTACCCTTCAGTTAACTGTGGTGCTACTTAAATGGGATCCCCTTCCCTACATGACCTCAGCCCTCTCCACTTAGCCCCTTTAAACCCAGCCAACCACCCAGAACCCCAGTCCCAGTCCCGGTACGCTCATACCTGACTTGGCCACGCCCCTCCAGGGACGTGGCCAGCTTGTAGGCGATCTCCCGACTTCGTCTCAACAGGGGCGGGAGGCGCCCAAGGGTTTCCGCTCTCTGTCCGCTGTTCCTTCTCTACGGCGGGGTTTTCCTTCTCTTTTGGTGGTCCACGGCGTTCGTCTCTCCGGCTCTCCCTGACGTCGGCGTCTCTCTCTGGGTTGCGCGACTCTCTTCCTCCGTCGGTCGTCCCTCCTCCTTCTATCTGACGGATGACGTGGGACGTCATCACGTCAGGAATCCCTCGGGTGCCCCCGGGGTATCCTCCGGCGGCCGTTTGCTCCGACCCGGAACCGGCGACTGGAGGCGCCCGGTTACACCTATAAAGGCCCTAACCTCTCTCTGTGTCCTTGGAACCGGTATGTCTCGTATAGCTTGTATTCTCTCAGCCGTCAACGTACGTCCCTCCTTAGACATGAGGTGTCCTAGGTATATAACCTCCTGTCTACAATATTGCAATTTGGAGAGGGAGACCTTATGGTGATGGTGTGCAAGATGTTTCAATAAGGCTACAGTATCTGTTTTACAATTTTGTTCTGAAGTGGATGCTATTAAAAGGTCATCCACATATTGAACCAGTGTCGAGGAGCAAGGAAAAACAAGGGTATCTAATTGAACCTTGAGGGCCTGGCTAAAAATGCTAGGCGATTCAGTATAGCCTTGTGGAGCGCGACAGAACCGGAAACTGTGACCACCCAGTGAAAACCCAAAGATGTGTCTGCTATCTGGATGAATGGGAATGCTAAAGAATGCATTTTTAAGATGGATAACAGAGAACCAAGTAGCGGAGGCAGGTATCATTGTTAATAATGTCGTAATGTCAGGAACAACAGGGAACTGGGGTATTACAATCTTATTGACCGCCCGTAAACCAATAACAAATCGGAGTCCTGGAGACGCGGTGCCATCAGATAATTTTTTATGAACAGGAAGGACAGGACTGTTACAATCATTACCACGCGTTTCTTTAATGACACCCAAATCAATCAACTGGGTCACAATATTTTTGAGTTGTTGTTCAATGTGTTGGCATAATTTGTATTGGGGAAGACAAGGTAATTTGGCATTGGCTTTCAAGAGTATGACATACGGTGGTATGTCCAGACATCCAACATCGTCCTTATGTGTGGCCCATAAAATGTCTGGCAAATCTCAAAGTTCGGGTGGAAGTGGTTTTGACAAAAATTGTGACGGGGAAATATTTGGACCTAAAATGACATGAACTCCATCCGGAGAGCAATAAATGGTGGCGTACAATTTCTTTAATAGGTCCAAACCCAATAAATTCTCACAACAGGCCGAAGTAAGAATGAGAGGGGAGCTAATGGTGTAAGGACCTATAGCAACATGCAGCGGCTGGGAGACGGGGTTAGCCACCGGAACACCAGAAAAACCCATAGAGATGTTAATATTGCCAGACAGAGGGACCCCTTGGACCTCTTCCTGGTTAACAGAACTTTTGGTGGCCCCAGTATCTACCAAAAAATCATGTGGAGTACCGTCTAATTGTACCTCAACGTGAGGACCATTCGGCCTAACAGGAATAGAAACTGGTCCCACCCCCCTCTGTCGAAGGCTGTCCTAGTCAAAGGAGGACCCCTGACCTTCATACGCATCATAGTCGTCATTAAAATATTGACGCTGGGATGAAGCATCAAAATAATTCGGGCAGGGGTACTGTGGGACCGTGAAGGGGTCAGTCTGCAGGACCAGACCTATCGCGTGGTCTGTTGTCCTGTTGCGGTGGGGGCATGGGGCGGCCTGTGGAGTTGTCATTATTGGGGCAGTCATTCTTCCAGTGGCCCTCCTGCTTGCAATAGGCGCACTGATTGTAGGAGAGGGAAGAACGGGGAGGGTGTTGGGACTGCTTTCTGTCATTGGGAGGTCCTTGTGACCTTGATCTGGGCTGCTGTTGACGGGGCTGAGGGTAGGCCTGCTGAAATAACAACTTCGTTTTCAACTCCTTTGTTTTTTTCTCGTTCTTTTCTTGTTCTTCTATCTCCCTGTTCTCATAATATTGGGCCATTGTCAGTATTCCAGTGGCAGTAGAGACTGGCCACGTACTTTCACACAATTTCAATTTTCCCTTTATGTCTGGTAATAAATTGTCCACGAATTTGTCAACAAAGAGTCTTATACCCCCTTCAGTAGTCATGTCTTGGCCGCTGTAATCAGAAAAGACACCCTCAAGCCTTGTAAAAAAGTCCGAAACACCCTTGTCCTTTTTCTGTTTACAGGCGGCCAATTTATCCCAATTTATCCTGCGTGGTGCAAGTATGGTCTTCATTAAATCCAAAATACGCAATGGGAGAGCCAATATAAGTGTATCTGGTTTCGCTCCCCCAACCCTGTCCCTTTCTGCTGCTTGCAATTGGTCCCACGTGCCCCCTAGTTCAGCATGGTCGTGCCTCCGTACTTGTGACCATACTTCCTGCAGGACTACTGCTGCCATTAACATGTCAATATCGGACAACGTCATAGTACAGGATTCAAGAATTAGTTGCAGTTCTTTATAATATCCTGCAGGATTCTTACGGGGGTCAGGTAAGGCGGCTTTTAGAGTATATGTTTCAGATCTTTTCCATGGGGTGTGTACCTACATTTGTTGAAAATGCCCTGCGGTAATAACTTGGCCAGCGTTATCCATCACCGGCTCTCGCCAAACCGGCGGAACCTCTCTCATGGGAAACATGGATGCCCTTATAGAAGGGCTACATGTCCACAGGCGGTCCCTATATACGAGAAGAGTAACAACATGGTCATGTAGACCAGAACCAAATGGCAGTCCAGTAGAGGCGCGTTTTTGGAGGTCCACCACTCCCGCGGGAGCTGAGGAACCATCATCCTCATATTCTTGTATTATAATGTTGCACATAAGGGTAGCTGCATGTAACCGAACTAATTATTCCATTGTTTCATAGTGTGGACAATGTCCCTGACCCCATAGTCATTCCAATTAGTCATCCACCTTCGTGTCATTTCTTCAATGACATCTTTCTCTTGTGAATTAGAGAACAAGTGTCCGCAAAGGGTGCGGTTTCACGGGGTCATGGGACGGGGGGTATGTGTGGTGTCTAAACAGGAGTCAGGGGTGGGCCAAACGGGAGCCAGTCGAGGGGTGGGTACAGTCGGGCAGGGTGTATCCTCTATAGGTCTGGTGACAGGAGGGGTGGTGGTGGGTGGCGGAGCACTCGCCTGAGATCCAACCGGGGGTGGCACAATAGGGTCACCTGGTGCAGGTTGAGGATGTAGTGTAGGATATATTGGTGGAGTATATCACAGGGGTTTATCTAACATATCGTTTAAAAGGGGGTCTTCCTCTTGTGGCTTATCCACTACTGTCCTGGAAGGGTAACACTTATCAGTTTGTAAGTGAAGCCTTCGGTCATGTTCTAAAATTTTCTGTTGATGTTCAGCTACGTCTGAGTCGTATACCTTTTCAGTCACCGTCCTAGTCTTATGTCTCTGTAATTCTTTCTCTGCCTTCCTACGTCTTTGGTCTGCTTCTTTCTGCCAAGTCCATAGTGAATCAAACATCCCTGGTCTACATTTTGTCACAAACAAACGTTCCTGTAAATAGTCTAATTTATCTTTATCAAACGTCCCGTGAATAGGCCATTGTAAATCAGAATTACCTTTGGTTCTTTTTCTCCATATATCAGACCAGATAATCGGACCTATGCCATATTTAACATATATATCATGATTCGGAGTTCCGGCTGGAGGAGCGAGGCATGTTTCCTCCAGGCGGGAGTCCGTACTGCAAAGACAACAACACAATTTCCTAAAACAACTGAACGCTGGCATTCTTCCAGTATTTTTTTGAAAAAAAATTCTTACACCAGTGGTTTGAATACACCAAATGAGTGGCAAATATGCCCTTTGCTTCCTATATACTTAAATGACAACTGAGGTCAGTCTTGCCACTGACATCGATCTTTGCAAAAAGCAATAGAAACGGTACAATACTCACAGACCTATTTTTAGACAGGAATCTTTCAACTCCCGTCCTTACCTGACACTTCTGTTATAGTCTGACAGTTGGGGACTCCAGTAGTTCATGGAAAACAGAGACCCGAATTCAGACAGCGCCAGGAGAAGTCGAGCCGGCTGGAAGACACACAGTGGAGATCCGCAGGTCCACGACAGAGAACGAAGCTAAGAATCTGGTGTGGGGCGCCTCCCTTGGAAGTCCAATCCTGAGTCCTCCATCACCTGGTCGTTCCCCTGGATGCTTGACTCGGGTCCCTGTTCGGGCGCCAACTGAGGAACCAGGAAAGATAGAATCCCCACCCGGGGTCTCCTTCCCAGCGGTGGAGGGACACCCTAGTCCTCAGGGTCAGTTTAGCAGAGAGTACACAAATCAAGTGGAGTCAGCAACTGGCGGAATAAAGAGAAGTTTATTACATGGATTATAGCTCGAGCTAATACAGAGTCCCAGGACAGTCAAGTGACTATCCTACGGAGGCTGCCCCTTCACTCTGGGGCACCCAACCTTATATACACACAAAACTGCTTAGTCAGAGGACAACTCCACCCCTAGCGAATTCAAGGTCCTCTGCGGCCTTCAGAATATTTCAGGGATACACGTGTGGTGGGAGAAGGTACAGATGCAGCTGGCAGGAGGTGGCAACGACCTGTATGAACCTGTTCTGGCAGTTACTGATTAAGCACAAAAATTCTCGGAACTACGGTTAGAACAAGTAAATTACAGCGATAAGCAGATTGCAGCCCAAGGCTGCGAGCACAAGGTCAATCATCAAAGTTCAGGAGGTTTGTCGAGCACATGGCAACATTATAAAGATAAACAGATGCCTAGCAGCTATGATGTATGATTAAGTTTATGTACATTTTCTCAGACCCGACCCACTATGTTAATAAATGAATACCATAAATACAAGAATCAGTGCAGTAAGACCACCGCTTCCAGTGTCCAGATGCATCGGTTGTCCCCCTAAAGCACATGAGGCTCAAAAGAAAGTTTAGGCATCACCCCGTCAAACTTGACACTCAGGACACACAACCACAGCAACCTTAAATAGATCTATCCATGAGCAAATTCTGCCCCTATGTTGTTCTCATTCCTCAGTTCAGATTCTTTCCTGGATGCTAGGAGGGTGAAACTAAAGGCTGGCAGTCTACTCTCTCTAAACCCTCAGCCTCTAGTGCTAATGAAACTCCTGCTACCCCAGTGCAGCTCTATTCCCCTGGTAAGCTCCTGAGGTCCCTAGTGCCAACTAACTGACACTGCTGATTACAATTCTTTTGCAAGTTCTGGATCTGACCCAACCAGTCTAGCTTAATTTCACCTCCCAGGCCTCTTCCATAGGACAGTGTTACTGGAGATCATGCACACTTGCGCATCAGAGACTTTTTAAGGTATAGGCAGAGTGGGCAGTTACCCCTGGCCTCCACCGTCCAGGGGGTCCCCTGTTAAGGCAGACTTGTCAATATTCTCACACCAAAATGAAATCTACTTTTTAACGTTTGAAGACCTCATAATTATGTTTCAACATTGCCTCCTCAAAGAATACTGCAGCCTCTTACAGGCAGAAGTCTCTTCTTCTTGATGAAGTGGAATAATCATAATTGTGAGCAGAGTGCCACCTTATTCTAAATATGTTACTTTATTGGTGTATCACACCTGACATTTATTGTGTTTATCCTAATAAGCTTAGTGCCTTTAAATCTCACTCAGAGCTCGAGTGCTCTAATATTTGCAATAAAAAATGCATCATAATGCATAAAATATCTACCACTCAGTTTCTTCTCCTGTTACTCGTTGAGTTTAGGATTGCTTTTGACCATGTACAGTGCTCTACTGTCTTTAAGCTGGATTTGCGCTACAGAATTACCATATACATGCATATGTGGGACCTCTTTTCAAAATTGTGGTGCATAATGTATGAGAAATGAAGCTTTCACTAACTGAGGACAACTTTGTTCACTGTAGTATGACTATTGCTGCTGCTATTATTATGCTGTAATAAAGAATTGTAGGCTTTGTTATGAAAAGCCTAAGACTTTCTCAAGTTCCCCTGAATGAAATGTACTTTTCTAAGGACAATTTAACTGTTTCACACTGGACAATATAGTATGTAGCAAGTCATGTTGCATGTGCAGATTCCTCTATGCAAAGAGAACCACCTTCCCCATTCTTAGAAGGCGAATCCAGCCATGGCCCATCCCTACAGGCACATCCCCCCCAACAATTTTCTTCCACCAAGAAGAGTGTTTGTTAGGCTGATCAAAGGATAGCCTGGAAGATACTCTTCTTGTTCCGGTCAGGCAGCTAGGAGCGAGACATGCTACATGTGGAGGCACCTAGCTGCCTGAGCTGAATTTTGCCAGTCTGAGAATTTCACAAGCCTAGAGGCCAGACCTTCTCAGCCTGGCAAAAGTGCCTTGAGGCCCTCCACTCATGACGAGGGGGAACATCACTGATTTCCTCCGACCTAGGCACTTAAGCCCTGAAGTGTCCATCAGACCCAAGTGTTGATCGCTGATACCCCGTTACAGAGTAGGGTGGTGTCAGCAGTCTCACTGATCCCATCCCACTACGTGAGGAGTGAGGGACTGCTGCCTCTTCTCTTTGGCTGACCTAAGGTCAGCCTTCGAGAGGCAGCAGTCCCAACCCTCCTGGGACCTCCGAGACTTCCCTTCTGAGCTGCAGCGTAGGTAAGTTTTATGTTTTTGAATGTTTGGAGTGTGGATTCATGTATGTATGGTTGTATGAATTTGTGAGTGAGTGTTGTGAATGGGTTTGTGTGTGTACAAGTGTGAATTCATGGGTGTGAGTGATTGTGTATATGTGCATGTGTGTGCCACCAGACCCCACCCTGCTATAAGTACCTGTCCCCACTGCATGAATCTATGTTGAATTTGAAGTAAACCGTTACACAATTCTTTGCAGTACTCCTTATGATTTGTATGCTTATTGTGCTGACTAATTGATATCTGCTTATGCATGTCTCTAACTGATATTTCTTAAGTAAATATTTAATCTTTACTCCGTGTCTGTCGTTCTTTAGCAGAAATGCTTCCAATCTAACAATCCATATGTAAGATTGAACAAATAGAGAGACCAAGGCAGTGGGGAGAACCAAAGTCTGATAGGAACTACACCATTCCTGGTCCAAGTTGTTGATGTGTACAAGAGGATAAATGAGATACAGGTTTGAGTGCTGACACACTCATACATACATACATACATACATACATACATAACCTTCCTTTCAGGTTTCCAAAGGAGAGTGTCCCTGGAAAAAGCAGATATGTATGCATTGTTAGGCATTTATGCCCCTCTTATCAAGGCTGATAATTTTATATTTTAAAGAAAGATCCAGGCAATACAAAAATGGAACTATAACATGTTCTTTCTACAAAAAGAAACATGTTAAAATAGTTAGTGTTTTGTTGCAACTCACCCAGAATTTTGAAGTGCCTAGAAAATATTTTGGTAGGTTGTATTAAACAAGCTAGTTATCTATGTCTTAATATTTATTTAAGAGCTTGCCAAACTATTTCCAAGCTAATCGAGAAGTGTCGTGTTATTCAGGATTTTAAAATGGGGACAATTTATTAAAATACCCCAAGTGTAATTTAGGATTCCATACTGACTCTAGGGAGAAACGTTCACATTTTTAATTACATTGCTGGAAATTGACCATAAGCTTACTCTGAACGTTTTAAGACCTTTGTCCACACATTTGCAAGAGTAATAAATGTGCATCTTTGTGAACAGCATAAAGGTGTTTATATTCTCCCTCATAAAACAGAATTCGATTTTTTTCACACTCTTGCACATTGTTGAGAATTGGGTCTATGCCAGTTGGAAGATCACTTACAATGTTTCAATTTTTAAACACATAACTACAATGGTGAACCGTGACCATCTCCTAACTCCTTTCCCTTTACCTCAACAATCGCCTCTTCTCTCGGCCTCACTTCTCTATTTCCCTTTTTCCCTGACAGCCTCTGTCATCTCTGTACCTTGCTGTATCCCTCTCTCTGCCTAACGTGTTCATGCTCTAAATCTCCTTACTTCAACTCACCTCTACTTCTTCTCTATCAAAACAACACTCTCTGCCTCACTTCTCCCTGTCCCTCGTATCTTCATCTGCCTCTTTACCAGTTTTTGCTTAGCTGTATCTTTCTGTCCATTCTCAACCTCATCACCGCCCTTCACGTCTCTGTTTTCAATTTAGCTCCTGGTTTCTCTCCTCTATTTCCCTTACCTCTTTCTCAGGCTCCTCTCTTTTTACTCTACCTCTCTTTTTTCATCTCTCTATTCCACACCTCTCTCTCACAGCCTCCCCTCTACCTCATTACTACCTACCTCATCTCGCTCTCCCCTTACTTGTCTCCTGCCTCCCCCTATGTCTCTTACGCAGAGGCAGAGGTCACTGTGCAGCTAAATAACTGTACACATGGAAAGAAGAGAGGAGGCACATGGAAGGGAGGCACATAGTTTAGTTGCAAAGTATGAGATTGCACCTGAGAGAATGGAGAAAATCATGTCAGCCGAGCTTTGATTTTCTCATTGGCAGTGAGAATGTATGTAGTGAATGGGGGTTTATTTGTGAACTGCAAATTGAAAAACTATGGGCATATGCCTTGTTTTTATACTAATAAAGGGAAACAGGGATGTTGATAACTACCAGGAACCAGAAGCACTGTACCACAATAAAGAACAATGGTCTGTGCACCAGAGAAGTATGTCGCCGAACTAAATTGCCCTAAGCATCTCACATGTTATATTTATTTAATCAAACTGGTTATTTATGTACTATGTATGAATTACTTTGTAAATACCATGTTAATGCATTTTTAACATCTTTACCAGTCTCAGGATTCCATATGTTACCGTACTTGTTTCTGTTGATTGAAAATAGCTCATGCTGGATTACATATGACTAGTGCTTTATTTGTAAAAAGTAAAAGTAAATGCCAGGGTCCTTCTCAGGAGGTCACTGCAGCTTGCACCACCCATTTCCCCTGCCAGCTCTGTAAAAAAAAACTATACCACCACTATCGCACTCCTATAAATGTGGCAATTCAGACTATTTCAGGCCACCCAAAGATTTAAGAATGTTATCGGTGGCAGGTATTATTAATTATTTGATGTATATTGAATTATTAAGCACTATTGGTGTGCGTATCTCAAAATTACACCCATAGCACCCCCATGAGGTGGACTTTCATTAGTGGCGGAGTTGAAAATTAAGCACTGGTGGCAAGCACCGGATACCACCGGCTTAAATTAAGCACTGCATGTGACTATATATAACCCAGCCAGCTCCTACATTTAGGTTATGCACTTGCCTCTGCTAATTAGAAATGACTAACACTGTATTTTATGTCCAGTCATACGCTACATTAAATTCTAATGAATATGATGAATCTGAGACTGCATGCGGTCTTTGGTAATTTAGTTGGCCAAATTATAATTATTTATGTTACCTTCTTGATTTGAAACAATTTGGAAAAGTATTAATTATTTATAATTGTTTATGTTTTCCCCACCTTTGTTAATTTTGAACTTCATAGAACTTTTCTATCTTTCTTTTCCCATGCACGCAGGCCAAATTGACATAAGCATTACTTGTTTCATGCTCTCTGAATGATCCATTTCAAAATGGCACGCTGAGATTGGCGTCAGTGCATCCATTAATTGGATGTTTAGTGCCTCAACAATGGCGACATGGATCACTTCAGGGATCTTTTGAATGTCCACCTTTTTTTCTGCATGAGTATACTTTTTGAACTCCTCCATGAACCTTACATAGTTTTTATAGATGATCTTCTTTCCTTCCCAAAGGCACTTTGGTAGATTGTTGATTGTCGGCCCAACTGTCTGGCGCAAAACTCACTACGTCACAGAAACCTTTAGCAGATTTCATTTTACTACCTTATCTATTTTGCTTTCTCAAAAATTTTATTGTAATTAAATCACACTCTTTGGGACATTTAATGTTCAAGTAAGTCCCTATTCAATAGACCTTTGGTGATGGCCCACTGATTGCATATCTTTTCCATTTATATACCCAATCTATTTTACTGCATTATTAAGTACATTATCCCTACTAAGTACATTAATCAAAAATGTAATTGTAAATAAATCACACCCTTTGGGACATTTAATGTTCAAGTAAGTCCCTATTCAATAGACCTTTGGTGATGGCCCACTGATTGCATAACTTTCCATGTATATACCCAATATATTTTACTGCATTATTAAGTACATTATCCCTATTAAGTACATTATATTAAGTACATTATCCCTGGGCATGGTTTAGGTTTTCCCATTTATTTAACCTATTCCTAACCTACCTCTCTCCTGATTTTTTCTTCACAGACTATGATTTTTGCTTCTTGATTTTTTTGTCCTGATGATGACCCTCCAAACTACGGTGGGTCAAAACACCCTCTATGCGACGGGCAAGTGGAACAACATTGAAGGCACTTCTGTTTTCTGTTTGATATCTGTGAATGTATCTGTCCAAACAATAACTAAGCAAACTATTATGCGGGGCAATTGCCCTCATGTATTATACACAGATTTATATATTAGTCTAACCTTTACAAACAATGGAATCACTTGAGCACTGAGCACAGTAAAGATGCATTCAATATTTTGTATGCAAAACTGTTTGACAGCTTTGGTCATCAATTATTAGGTCCCATAACCTTCTACTTGTAGAACTGTTGATATTTATTTTAGTTATTGTTTGCTTATGTATTGTGACATACTACTTGAGCTACCTCACAAAATACCATCATTCTTTATTTTTGTGTTAATATTATATATTAGTCCCCTGAATATATATTCATGTCTCCCTTATGGTGTCTTTCCCACCGTGAGAGCAGCCTGGTTAGACATTGTATTCCAAGTAAAATATTGTTGCATGACATCAAATGGAAGATACAAATGAAAAAAGAAATAGATCTGGACGAAGTATGACCGCAACGGTGATAAGTTGCGCTCTACAAATATTTGATTGATTGACTTACCTTTGCCAGTACCCATTCATCAGTCTCCCATGCCTGTGAAGAACAATGTTCTGTCTATAAGCTTGTTTATTGTGGGCAGTTTTCTTTACTAATAGCAGAACTTAAACAATCCTCTCCCACAATGTTGTGAACATGTCACAGGTACTGAAAGTAGGAGAGTGGGAGTGCGGAAACACCGATAAAATACTGATGTTGGAGTTTTGAAGTAGAAGAGCAATAAACAGGCATGTAAATTTTGTTTTTATCTTGTCACATTTGCTGTGCATTCAGAGACAGAGTTTATATGCTAGGCTTTGTCTTCCAGGGAGGTTGGTGTTTACGTGTCTTTCTCTGAATGCACAGTGAGATGATTTATGTGATAATCATGCGTATGGTAATGTAAAAAGAATGTAGGATCCCATATTTTTCTAGAACACAACAAAATGTAGTTGCCCATGAATGAACTATTCAATTACTTCAGCATATACAATAATTAGAAAGCACATTTTTCTGTAATTCTGAAGTGTGGTGGAAACAAATTTTTTAATAAGATCAAAGCAAATTAATACACCAAGTGATGCTGATTTCCACACATCATTTCTGTGTCGCAAAGTGGTATCTGTCACGATCTACTCTTTGCTTAATGCCTTTATCAGCTGGAGCTGAAGTGAGACTTCGATTCTTGCAGGTTCTGCTCTGGCTGAGGTAGGGGTGGCCCTTTCCGGTAGCCATGATGCTGCTGACACTGGTAGGTCACAACAGTCTGTGCCTTCCAGAAGGAGTCCCAGAGGAAAACTCTTTGACAGGAACTCCCTGGAACAGAAGAAAAAGGAAGTATTACAACGCAAGGAGTACAAGAATCTAAACCCTTATATACCCCTTACCAGGTAGCGACATGCTAGAAGAAGCAGTTTTGGATTGGGGAGGAGGCTATAGAACAAGGCAGAAGAAGGCACCATATTAGAAATGGAAACAGATGCATGCAGGGAAAAGACAAGAAGAAAGGGCATGCTTGGAAGAAGAGAATATGGCCCCACTACGAAAAAGGAAAGAAGAAAAAAGGAAGAAAAAGGGATTAAAGAAAAAGCCCTAGAACAAGGCACCAGGTAAGTGAAGGGCTGGGGGGGGCGCAGACACTTGTGCCGAACACCCATGCCGCACAATGAACGCGATGAGGCTCAACGCCCAACCCTGGGCCTCCGACCTCACCGCGGGCAACAATGTGAGTTGCAGCCGAGAAAAAGACCGGCAGCACGCCCCGCAGCTGGGAAAACGGACCGCAGCCCAAACAGAGGACGCTGTGGAAGCCTGCTGCATGACAGTATGTCCCCTCCCTAAAGCCCCGGGTTTGCCTGGAAAATGACGGAAAAAAACGACGGACCAAAAGAGGAGCGTGAACAGAAGAGGTGTATTCCTAAGAAAATTCGCTAAGAGGATAGCACTTTCAGTGAATGAAAAACTGTAGAGATCTCCGGAAAATTAGAGAGTCACATTTTACCTGGCCCTTGTATTTGGGCACATCATCCACCAACTGAGGAGAAGGACAGGTGAATTGTCTATGAAAAGGATCAGGCACATAGGGCTTCAAATGAGACACATGAAACACAGGATGTATCTTCCAAGTTCGAGGTAAACGAAGACAGAATGACCCTGGATTGACTTCTTGAAGAATCAGGAATGTTCCACAGTAGCAGGGTTTGAATTTGTTTTGTGACAGACGGCGAGGCAAAAATTTGGAAGAAAGCCAGACCTTGTGTCTGACTTGATAAGACTGGGTATCACATCGTCTCTTATCAGCCATCGTTTTCATTTGTAGTTTGGTAGCTAGAAGATTGGAAATTATAATACGTTGGATACTACATAGTCGTCGAGTAAATGATGTGATAGCAGGAAGTGTAGATGATTATCTGATGGTCGCAGGAAAGGATTTAAGATGAAAACCGTAGCATTGCAAAAACAGTGTAAATATTGTTCAAGGCCTTGGTTTAGACATTCCGTTTGTCCATTAGTTTGTGGATGATAACCAGATGACAAGGCCACATCGATGTGTAGTATTTCGCAAAAATGCGTAAGTGTGAAATATATTGGGGGCCACAGTCTAAGACAATGGCTTGAGGGAGACCGTGAAGGCGAAAGATCTCCTGTAGAAAGATTTGACTCAATTCTTTTGCAGTGGGTAGTTTCTTTAATGCAGTAAAATTAGCCATCTTAGTAAATGAGTCAAATATCACCATTATAACTCGATTTCCTGATGAGGGAGGTAAGGAACACATGAAATCGGTTGATACAGTATGCCAAGGAGCTGGTGGGACGGGTAAAGGTCAAAGCAGTCCTGCTGGTTTGGTATGAGGTATCTTAGTTTGTGCACAGATGGGACAAGAACCCACATAGCTTTCGGTGTCTGTCTTAAGTGTAGTCCACCAAAAAGAGCGAAGGAGTAGTTCTTGTGTGGCTTTGATACCCCGAAGACCGGCAATCACGACACATCTGTAGTGCCAATTTGGACCATCTTAGTAGGGAGGAACAATGCATCCTTATGATAGTAGTACCTTTTAACTTTACGTAGATTTGGACATAAGTTATTAATTTCAAGTCTAGAGAGGGTTGAATACTCAGACCTTACTTTATCAAGAAAAGACTGTACTAGTCCAAAATTTCAATCTGGTTCAATGAGGTTTTGTGTAGGAGGATAGATTATTTCAGGTTAGCATTGTGACAAAGCGTCTGCCAAAATATTTTGATAACCTGATATTAAGGCATTTAGAAGTCAAATTGACTGAAAAAGAAGGCCCATCTGGTTTGGCGACAGTGCTGGCATTGGAAATTACATAGACACTGTAGAATTCAATGGTCTGTTCTTACCTCAAAGGTTTCCCTTGAACCCATAAGGAATTTTCTCCATTCATTACAGGCTGTCTTTAAGGAAAGCAGTTCTTGTTCCCAAACAGAGTAATTATGCTTCTAATCAGACTATACATGAGATAGATAAAAAATCAGATGTTCTAATATATCATCGCTTTTCCTTTGTAGTAATGCAACCCCTTTTCCTCTCTCTGAAGCATCAGTGACAGCAATAAATTGCTTTGGGGTATCAGGATGCCATGTGAAGGAACCCTTTAGGCCTTGAAATGCGGTTTCTGCAACTTCTGTCCAAAAAAAGCTTTCTGTAGACTCTCTTTCTTAAGAGTTTGCGTGATGTGACTAGTTTGTTGGGCAAAATCTGCTATGAATTGACAATAGAAATTGGGCAATCCTAAAAAACTTTGGGTGTCTTTGACAGACGAGGGGGATGGCCAGTCTAGAATTGCCTGAACCTTGTCTGGGTACATGGCAATACTAACTTGGTTAGTATGGTACCCCAAATATTTTACCTCGGTTTAGTCGAATTCAAATTTTTCTGGTTTGCAAAATAGTTGGTGTTGCCGGAGTCTTTCTACAACTTGAAGTACATGCATAGTATGATGTTCTGAATGAATGGAATATATTAAGATATCATCTAGGTATATAACTACTGCTTTATTTAAAAGGCCAGAAAACATTAAGTCCATAAACCTTTGAAAAATAGAGGGAGCGTTGGTTAGTTCAAAGGGCATTACACGATATTCATAATGACCAAAAGGGGTGAAAAAAGCAGTCTTCCATTCATCATCTTCTTTTATTCTTAGAAGATGGTGGCTCCCCTAAGATGTAACTTAGTAAATTGATTTGCTCCTCTTACTGCTTCCAGAATATCTTTAATAAGGGACAGGGGATACCGGTCTTTTATGGTGCTCTTATAGAGCCCGCAAAAGTCTATACAGGGATGTAGATCCATCGTTTTCTTAGGCAAAAAAAAGAGGGGAGCACCAGCGGGTAAAGAAGAAGGAGCAATCAACCCGCTCTGTAAGTTTTCCTCCAGATATTCCTTGAGCATCTTCTTTTCGGGCTCAGTAAGTGAGTAAATTCTCCCAAAGGGTACTACAGCACCAATTTCCAAGGGAATGGCACAATCATATTCTCTATGTGGTGGCAGCACTGGTTTACGGGTTTTTGAAACATGTCTGCATATTCCAGGTAATGACTGGGTACTCCTCGGATAGAGTTGATGGAACAACCCACTTCTTCTCGTGTGAAAAGCATTCTCTTTGGTGACCAGTATGTTTCTGATGAAAAGCAGTGATGTTGACAAAATTGGGAAGAAAGCAAAATATTTCTGGTTTTTCAACTGTTATAGGGATTGTGTTGTGTTAACCAGGGTATACCTAGAATGATTACGTGATTCAGTGAAGGAATCAGAATGAAGAAAACATATTCCTGATGTTTCCCAAAACGTAAACCTAAGGTAGGAGTAGTGTTAGTGACAGGTCCAGAAGCTAGAAGGGATCCATCAACTGTATGAACTTGCTCCGTTATGTCCTTAGTTATCCAAGGGATTTTCTTTTCCTGAGCCCAGGTCTCATCAAGGTATATTCCACTGGCTCCACAGTCCAACAATGCTAATGCCCTCTGTTCCCGACCGTCAGGTAACTGCAGTGTAATGGACAAAAGAAAGGGAGACGGTATTTCTTCTTTGGAGGAACAAATAGAAGGGATCTCAGAGAATCCCGTACCTCCCTTCCCACAGACGACGGGAGTTGGTGTTTCCCGAAGACTTCGAAGGATGAATGGGACATGTATGAACCAAATGACCAGAAGCACCACAGTAAAGACAAAGGCACTCATTATAACCCTGGCGGTCGGTGACCACCAGGGCTATTGTGGTGGTAGTACAGCCAACAGGCTGGCAGAACTGCCAGCCTTATCATGACCGTGGCGCTTCCGCCACAGTCATACCGCCGGAACTGGCGGTATACCGCCATGGCTGTCCCGGCAGTCGTAATCGAGTCTAATTTACTGGAAAGGCTGGCGGTACAGGGAATCGGGGGGGTCCCCGGGGGCCCCTGCACTGCCCTTGCACTTGGCATGGGCAGTGCAGGGGCCCCCAGACACAGCCCCATCACGCATTTACGCGACGGGTGGTACTGCACCCGCTGCACATCAGCATTGCCGCCAGCTCTATTACGATCCTGCTGGTAGGCAGACATGTTGGTGAAGACCGTGCGGATCAGCAGAGTCAACACCAATCATGCACCAGTGCATACATTTAGAAAGCAATAAAGCACTACTGCCTCAACAAACAGGTGTGGTGTGAAGGACTTTCCCCCACCCACTGGTCCTGCAAGACATTTTGGTCTAAGTCCACAAGGGAAGCAATGCTTTGTTTTCTAGTTTAAGGTCGGGAATCTGCAGTTAAATGTAATCATCAGAAGAACAAAGTACTTACCTTCGGTAACACTTTTTCTGGTGTGTACTCTATCTGAACTCAGATTCCTCAGTGCTATCCAATAGATCCTGAATTAGGAACCTGCACACTGGTAGTACCAATTGTTCCGACACCATGTATAAGGATGTGGAAACAGCTAAGCAATAAACTGACATCAGTGAGCAGTGGTTTCTGTTATACGCAACTGCGCTCCATTACCTTTTGAGCTTCATGCAATCAATGTGAATCCACATAATGCTAACTAGAAGTGGTCACAAGTAATGCTGGAATTTCTTTTTCTAAATCCAGTCGGGTACCAGGGGGGTATTCTAAGGTGAGAATTCTGCAGTTAGGTAGAGTATCTGCCAGATATCCACCATAGTCTGAGTAAATGCAGTATTCAGAGTTATTCAGGATCTCACTGTTATACTTTTACCATTAACGGGTCCTGCCTACAACACTGATAATATAACTATTATCTGTACTTGCACCAATTTTTCGGGTACCCAGTGATAAACGTGGCTGAGGCTGATAAATCAATACCCACTTGCATTACAGTATCTCAAAGCACGGGTCTACAATTGCAAAACCATCTGAGGCACATTCTCATCCCAACAACAAAATCCATACACAAAAGGGAGTGCAATGATAGTCCAAAGGAATTTCACTGATTGTTAAAAAATCCAGTAATACTAGAACATTTCTTATAAGTCTTATTGTATAAAAATACAGTCTTTCATAAAAATCCAAATGAAATGGGAGTCATGACATTGTGTTTCAATCCAAAATTGTTTCTTTTTTTCTTTAATGATCATTCAGCATCAGCTCAACCAAATCATTTCGTCCCCTAGATGGCAATCCATCAGGGTTCTTTATTCACTTTTTTACAGTTTCTCTGATGATTCTTCTACAGCACTTGTCAAATAACGATCATGTTTCCTTTTCTGAAGTGGGACCTGTGTATGTTGCAGAGAGGGATGTGATATCTCCTCTCTGAGGAGCCTCCCCGTGTGCACATAGGTCCCACTGTGGTGGTGCGTAATTTTGGGGCAACCGAGGGTAGGAAGATTGTTATTGCATTATTTTTCTTGTGCATCTATGCTGCGCTGTGATTTCAATATGTAGATCAAAAATCTCACTGTACTTCCTAAAGTAGTGAGATGCATTTGGACACAGTAATGCTGGGACAATTTTCAGAATTGGGGTGCTGCCAATAATGTTATATCATGGAGCTCAGAGGGATATTCCCACAAGCTTCACACAAAAAATAAGTCTAGCAAATGTGCCACGCCCATTCAGCAGCAGAATGGTAGTGATATGGTGTGCAAAGTGTGGTGCATTTTGGAGCACTGGGGTGTGGTAGTGCACTGTCATTTATAGTCAGAACATTTTCCATTGAAACGGCCACTAAATTTGCATTGACACACAGTTTTACTTGTAAAAGAACATAGTGCACAAATTATAATGTGTGGAAATCCTGTTTCAGCAAATATTTATTATTGTCACCATTTGTTAATCACCAAGTAAAGTATCTTGTTTTGATCCCATTTAAATATTTGTTTCTATCACACTTCGGAAGTACAAAAAATGTACTTCATTTTTTTCTTTCCTAATTGCTGAAATATTTTCAAATACATGTATAGTTAATTCCCAAATATTTACATGCTGTTGTGACAGAAAACAACTGACATCCTACTGCCTTTCCTGTACCCCAGCAAGTTTATTACCAAGCATGCTTTAAGATTTGACCTGTGTCTTTCAAGGCACATCAAATGAGACAAGGTAAACACAACATTTAAAGTCATCTTTATTGCTCATTCACTGTTTGAACTCCAGCATGGTTCTCTTTGGGGGTGCTGTGGCACCCCATTACAACCTTACTTCCAGCACCTGTACTGGGACGACAGGGAAATAGGACTTTGGAGGTATGTTCCCAACGAGACATGTTTGGCTTGACAAAGTGATTTATTTTGGTCCGCATGAAAGAGCATGCAGGCACATCAATGCAGGGCAATCAATATAAACAAGTGTGCAGCTCCTTATTTATGTCAGGGTACCTCAATTTTGAACCCCAGGCATATCTGATTTATTAGGGGTGTTCTCCAGTAGAAGCGAATGCCCTCACCCAACCAAGGGTGGCATGGTTCATCATCGAGCATGGTCTTTGTTGGGCTGGCGCGGCAATGCTCAATTCTCTTTGCTGGAGATCTTTTCTCAATTCTGCCTTTATGAGTTCTTAATAAACTCTAGATTTCAAAGAGGCCCTTTAATGGTTAAAATCAGAGAGGGCTATCTAAGGAAATAATATTGCTGATATTCTAGTCATAGGTCAATATGTTTCTTGCAACTAGTAGCCCACCTGGATCTATGGGAATTCATCAGTACCATAGCTCTAACCTAATCTACCTTACATGAGTGTTGAATTAGAAAGTCTGTGGACTACACTCAACCTTAATTCGGTCTGTGTTCCACATAACTTTTCAGGTTTTGACTTACCACATGATCTGAGAAGTCAGGTTTTGTTCTAACACTAAAACGATCTAATACGTGGGTGTAGATGTTTTAACATCAATGATCAGGTGATATTTTTTTATGACATTAAGGGCACAATCTGACAGCAGTCTTCTGGTATCATGCCAGTATATCCCTCTGGATTTTGTGCTGCAGGCTTCAGACTCCAACAGATGTCGCAAGCCTCCCTCTCAAGGCCTGAGTCACGGGACCAAGACTTTGTTTACTCTTGTGACTCTGACGACTTGCACAGCTGCGTACAGCCCTATTCCTCCTGTGAACTGTGTGCTGCAGTCATAGCCTGACCAAGCAGGATTATGATATGCCAACTGCTCTGCCTCTGTGGTACAACACAGCTTCCATACTGTACAGAGGTAACTGAGAAGACCCGACCCACTATGTTAATGAATGAATACCATAAATACAAGAATCAGTGCAGTAAGACCACCTCTCCCAGTGTCTAGATGCATCGGTTGTCCCCCTAAAGCACATGAGGCTCAAAAGGAAGTTTAGGCATCACCCCCTCAAACTTGACTCTCAGGACACACAACCACAGCAACCTTAAATGGATCTACCCATGAGCAATTTCTGCCCCTATGTTGTTCTTATTCCTCAGTTCAGATTCTTTCCTGGATGCTAGGAGGGTGAAACTAAAGGCTGGCACTCTACTCTCTCTACACCCTCAGCCTCTAGTGCTAATGAAACTCCTGCTACCCCAGTGCAGCTCTATTCCCCTGGTAAGCTCCTGAGGTACCTAGTGCCAACTAACTGACACTGCTGATTAGAATTCTTTTGCAAGTTCTGGATCTGACCAAACCAGTCTAGCTTAATTTCACCTCCCAGGCCTCCTCCATAGTACACTGTTACTGGAGATCATGCACACTTGCGCGTCAGAGACGTTTTAAGGTATAGGCAGAGTGGGCAGTTACCCCTGGCCTCCACCTTCCAGGGGGTCTCCTGTTAAGGCAGACTTGCCAATATTCTCACACCAAAATGAAATCCACTTTTTAATGTTTGAAGACCTCATAATTATGTTTCAACAATGCCTCCTCAAAGAATGCTGTAGCCTCTTACAGGCAGAAGTCTCTTCTTCTTGATGAAGTGGAATAATCATAATTGTGAGCATAGTGCCACCTTATTCTAAATACGTTACTTTATTGGAGTGTCACACCTGACATTCATCGTGTTTATCTTAATAAGCTTAGTGCCTTGAAATCTCACTCAGAGCTCGAGTGCTCTAATATTTGCAATCAAAAATGCATCATAATGCATAAAATATCTACCACTCAGTTTCTTCTCCTGTTACTCGTTGAGTTTAGGATTGCTTTTGACCATGTACAGTGCTCTACTGTCTTTTAGCTGGGTTTGCGCTACAGAATTACCATATACATACATATGTGGGACCTCTTTTCAAAATTGTGGTGCATAATGTATGAGAAATGAAGCTTTCACTAACTGAGGACAACTTTGTTCACAGTAGTATACTATATGACTATAGCTGCTGCTATTATTTTTCTGTAATAAAGAATTGTAGGCTTTGTTATGAAAAGCCTAAGACTTTCTCAAGTTTCACTGAATGAAATGTACTTTTCTAAGGACAATTTAACTGTTTCACACTGGACAACATAGTATATAGCAAGTCATGTTGCATGTGCAGATTCCTCTATGCAAAGAGAGCCACCTTCCCCATTCTTAGAAGGCGAATCCAGCCATGGCCCATCCCTACAGGCACATCCCCCCCAACAATTTTCTTCCACCAAGAAGAGTGTTTGTTAGGCTGATCAAAGGTCAGCCTGGCAGACACTCTTCTTGTTCAGGTCAGGCAGCTAGGAGCGAGACATGTGCTAAATGTGGAGGCACCTAGCTGCCAGAGCTGAATTTTGCCAGTCTGAGAATTTCACAAGCCTAGAGGCCAGACCTTCTCAGCCTGGCAAAAGTGCCTTGAGGCCCTCCACTCATGATGAGGGGGAACATCACTGATTTCCTCCGACCTAGGCACTTAAGCCCTGAAGTGTCCATCAGATCCAAGTGTTGATCGCTGATACCCCGTTACAGAGTAGGGTGGTGTCAGCAGTCTCACTGATCCCATCCCACTACGTGAGGAGTGAGGGACTGCTGCCTCTTCTCTTTGGCTGACCTAAGGTCAGCCTTCGAGAGGGAGCAGTCCTAACCCTCCTGGGACCTCCGAGACTTCCCTTCTGAGCTGCAGCATAGGTAAGTTTTATGTTTTTGAATGTTTGGAGTGTGCATTCATGTATGTATGGTTGTATGAATTTGTGAGTGAGTGTTGTGAATGGGTTTGTGTGTGTATAGGTGTGAATTCATGGGTGTGAGTGATTGTGTATATGTGCATGTGTGTGCCACCAGACCCCACCCTGCTATAAGTACCGGTCCCCACTGCATTAATCTATGTTGAATGTGAAGTAAAACTTTCCAGAGTTCTTTGCAGTACTCCTTATGATTTGTATGCTTATTGTGCTGACTAATTGATATCTGCTTATGCATGTCTCTAACTGATATTTCTTAAGTAAATATTTAATCTTTACTCCTTGTCTGTCGTTCTTTAGCAGAAATGCTTCCAATCTAACAATCCATATGTAAGATTGAACAATTAGAGAGACCAAGGCAGTGGGGAGCACCAAAGTCTGATAGGAACTACACCACTCCTGGTCCAAGTTGTTGATGTGTACAAGAGGATAAATGAGATACAGGTTTGAGTGCTGACACACTCATACATACATACATACATACATACATACATACATAACCTTCCTTTCAGGTTGCCAAAGGAGAGTTTGCCTGGAAAAAGAAGAGATATTTATGCATTGTTCTTATCAAGGCTGATAATTTTATATTTCAAAGGAAGATCCAGGCATTACAAAAATGGAACTATAACATGTTCTTTCTACAAAAAGAAACGTGCTTAAATAGTTGATGTTTTGTTGCAACTCACCCAGAATTTTGAAGTGCCTAGAAAATATTTTGTTAGGTTGTATTGAACAAGCTAGTTTTCTATGTCTTAATATTTATTTAAAAGCTTGCCAAACTATTTCCAAGCTAATCGAGAAGTGTCGTGTTATTCAGGAGTTTAAAATGGGGACAATTTATTAAAATACCCCAAGTGTAATTTAGGATTCCATACTGACTCTAGGGTGAAACGTTTCACTTTTGTAATTACATTGCTGGAAATTGACCATAAGCTTACCCTGAACGTTTTAAGACATTTGTCCACACAGTTGCAAGAGTAATAAATGTGCATCTTTGTGGACAGGATAAAGGTGTTTATATTCTCCCTCATAAAACAGAATTCGATTTTTTTCACACTCTTGCACATTGTTGAGAATTGGGTCTATGCCAGTTGGAAGATCACTTACAATGTTTCGATTTTTAAACACATAACTACAATGGTGAACCGTGACCATCTCCTAACTCCTTTCCCTTTACCTCAACAATCGCCTCTTCTCTCGGCCTCACTTCTCTATTTCCCTTTTTCTCTGACAGCCTCTGTGATCTCTGTACCATGTTGTATCCCTCTCTCTGCCTAACGTGTTCATGCCCCAAATCTCCTTACTTCACCTCACCTCTACTTCTTCTCTATCAAAACATCACTCTCTGCCTCACTTCTCCCTGTCCCTCATATATTCATCTGCCTCTTTACCAGTTTTTGCTTAACTGTATCTTTCTGTCCATTCTCAACCTCATCACCGCCCTTCACGTCTCTGTTTTCAATTCAGCTCCTGGTTTCACTCCTCTATTTCCCTTTCCTCTCTCTCAGACTCCTCTTTTTTTACTCTACCTCTCTTTTTTAATCTCTCTATTCCACACTTCTCACGCACACCCTCCCCTCTGCCTCATTACTACCTACCTCATCTCGCTCTCCCCTTACTTGTCTCCTGCCTCCCCCTATGTCTCTTACGCAGAGGCAGAGGTCACTGTGCAGCTAAATAACTGTACACATGGAAAGAAGAGAGGAGGCACATGGAAGGGAGGCACAGAGTTTAGTTGCAAAGTATGAGATTGCACCTGAGAGAATGGAGAAAATCATGTGAGCCGAGCTTTGATTTTCTCATTGGGAGTGAGAATGTATGTAGTGAATGGGGATTTATTTGTGAACTGCACATTAAAAAACTATGAGCATGTGCCTTGTTTTTATACTAATAAAGGGAAACAGGGATGTTGATAACTACCAGGAACCAGAAGCACTGTACCACAATAAAGAACAATGGTCTGTGCACCAGAGAAGTATGTCGCCGAACTAAATTGCCCTAAGCATCTCACATGTTATATTTATTTAATCAAACTGGTTATTTATGTACTATGTATGAATTACTTTGTAAATATCATGTTAATGCATTTTTAACATCTTTACCAGTCTCAGGATTCCATATGTTACCGTACTTGTTTCTGTTGATTGAAAATAGCTCATGCTGGATTACATATGACTAGTGCTTTATTTGTAAAAAGTAAAAGTAAATGCCAGGGTCCTTCTCAGGAGGTCACTGCAGCTTGCACCACCCATTTCCCCTGCCAGCTCTGTAAAAAAAACGATACCACCACTATCGCACTCCTATAAATGTGGCAATTCAGACTATTTCAGGCCACCAAAAGATATAAGAATGTTATGGGTGGCAGGTATTATTAATTATTTGATGTATATTGAATATTAAGTACTATTGGTGTGCGCATCTCAAAATTAGACCCATAGCACCACCATGAGGTGGACTTTCATTAGTGCCGGAGTTGAAAATTAGGCACTGGTGGCAAGCACCAGATACCACCGGCTCAAATTAAGCACTGCATGTGACTGTACATAACCCCAGCCAGCTCGTACATTTAGGTTATGCACTTGCCTCTGCTAATAAGAAATTACTAACACTGTATTTAATGTCCATTCATCCGCTACATTAAATTCTAATGAAAATGATGAATCTGAGACTGCATGCAGTCTTTGGTAATTTACGTGGCTGAATTATCATTATTTATGTTACCTTTTTGATTCGAAACAATTTGGAAAAGTTTTAATTATTTATAATTGTTTATGTTTCCCCCGCCTCTGTTAATTTTGAACTTCATAGAGCTTTTCTATCTTTATTTTCCCACGCACGCAGGCCACATTGACATAAGCATTACTTGTTTCAAGCTCTCTGAATGATCCATTTCAAAATGGCACGCTGAGATTGGCGTTGGTGCATCCAGTAATTGGATGTTTAGTGCCTCAACAATGCCGTTATGGATCACTTCAGGGATCTTTTGAATGTCGACCTTTTTTTCTGCAGGAGTATACTTTTTGAACTCCTCCATGAACCTTAAATAGTTTTTATAGATGATCTTCTTTCCTTCCCAAAGACACTTTGGTAGATTGTTGATTGTCTGCCCAACTGTCTGGCGCAAAACTGACTACGTAACAGAAACCTTTAGCAGATTTCATTTTACTACCTTATCTATTTTGCTTTCTCAAAAATGTAAAGGTAATTAAATCACACTCTTTGGGACATTTAATGTTCAAGTAAGTCCCTAGACCTTTGGTGATGGCCCACTGATTGCATAACTTTCCATGTATATACCCAATCTATTTTACTGCATTATTAAGTACATTATCCCTATTAAGTACATTATATTAAGTACATTATCTATGGGTATGGCTTACGTTTTCCCATTTATTTAACCTATTCCTAATCTACCTCTCTCCTGATTTTTTCTTCACAGACTATGATTTTTGCTTCTTGATTTTTTTGTCCTGATGATGACCCTCCAAACTACGGTGGGTCAAAACACCCTCTATGCCACGGGCAAGTGGAACAACATTGAATGCACTTCTGTTTTCTGTTTGATATCTGTGAATGTATCTGTCCAAACAATAACTAAGCAAACTATTATGCGGGGCAATTGCCCTCATGTATTATACACAGATTTATATATTAGTCTAACCTTTACAAACAGTGGAATCGCTTGAGCACTGAGCACAGTAAAGATGCATT
Organism: Pleurodeles waltl; assembly: GCF_031143425.1. Taxonomy (NCBI): domain Eukaryota; kingdom Metazoa; phylum Chordata; class Amphibia; order Caudata; family Salamandridae; genus Pleurodeles; species Pleurodeles waltl. Next base: position 676,051,836 of record NC_090450.1, on the reverse strand, counting down.
TAATATTTTGTATGCAAAACTGTTTGACGGCTTTGGTCATCAATTATTAGGTCCCATAACCTTCTACTTGTAGAACTGTTGATATTTATTTTAGTTATTGTTTGCTTATGTATTGTGACATACTTCTTGAGCTACCTCACAAAATACCATCATTCTTTATTTTTGTGTTAATATTATATACTAGTTCCCTGAATATATATTCAAGTCTCCCTTATGGTGTCTTTCCCACAGTGAGAGCAGTCTGGTTAGACATTGTATTCCAAGTAAAATATTGTTGCATGACATCAAATGGAAGATACAAATGAAAAAATAAATAGATCTGGACGAAGTGTGACCGCAAGGGTGATAAGTTGCGCTCTACAAGTATCTGATTGATTGACGTACCTTTGCCAGTACCCATTCACCAGTCTCCCATGCCTGTGAATAACAATGTTCTGTCTATAAGCATGTTTATTGTGGGCAGTGTTCTTTACTGATAGCAGAACTTAAACAATCCTCTCCCACAATTTTGTGAACATGTCACAGGTACTGAAAGTAGGAGAGTGGGAGTGCTGAAACACCGATAAAATAACAATGTTGGAGTTTCAAAGTAAAAGAGCAATAAACAGGCCAGTAAATTTTGTTTTTATCTTGTCACATTTGCTGTGCATTCAAAGACAGGGTTCATATGTTAGGCTTTGTCTTCCAGGGATCTTGGTGTTCACTTGTCTTTCTCTGAATGCACAGTGAGATGATTTATGTGATAATCATGCTGAGTATGGTAATGTAAAAAGAATGTAGGATGCTATATTTTTCTAGAACACAACAAAATGTAGTTGCCCATAAATTAACTATTCAAATATTTCAGAATATATCAGAATTAAGAAAGCAAATTTTTCTGTAATTCTGAAGTGCGGTGGAAACAAATATTTTAATAAGATCAAAGCAAATTAATACACCAAGTGATGCTGATTTCCACACATCATTTCTGTGTCGCAAAGTGGTATCTGTCACGATCTACTTTTCGCTTAATGCCTTTGTCAGCTGGAGCTGAAGTGCGACTTCGATTCTTGCAGGTCCTGCTCTGGCCGAGGTTGGGGCGGCCCTTTCCGGTAGCCACGATGCTGCTGACACTGGTAGTTCACAACAGTCCGTGCCCTCCAGAAGGAGTCCCAGAGGAAAAACCCCTAAGGGAAAAAAATCTCTTTGACAGGAACTCCCAGGAACAGAAGAAAAAGGAAGTGTTACAACGCAAGGAGTACAATAATCTAACCCCTTATATACCCCTTACCAGGTAGTGACATGCTAGAAGAAGCAGTTTTGGATTAGGAAGGCAGAAGAAGGCACCATATCAGAAATGGAAACAGATGCACGCAGGGAAAAGACAAGAAGAAAGGGCATGCTGGGAAGAAGAGAATATGGCCCCACTACGAACAAGCAAAGAAGAAAAAAGGAAGAAAAAGGGAAGAAAGAAAAAGCCCTAGACCAGGGCACTAGGTAAGTGAAGGGCCGGGGGGGCGCAGACACTTGTGGTGAACACCCACGCCGCACATTGAGCGCGACGAGGCTTGATGCAACAACCCTGGGCCTCCGACCTCACCACAGGCAACAATGCGAGTTGCGGCCGAGAAAAAGTCCTGCGGCACGCCCCGCAGCTGGGAAAACAGACCGCGGCCCGAACAGAGGATGCTGTGGGAGCCCGCGGCATGACAGTAGGTCAACTCCCCAAAGCCCCGTGACAGGTCCAGAAGCTAGAAGGGGTCCATCAACTGTATGAACCTGCTCCGGTATGTCCTTAGCCATCCGAGGGATTTTCTTTTCCCTAGCCCAGGTCTCATCAAGGTATATTCCACTGGCTCCACAGTCCAACAATGCTAATGCCCTCTGTTCCCGACCGTCAGGTAACTGCAGTGTAATGGACAAAAGAAAGAGGGACGTTATTTTTTCTTTGGAGGAACAAATAGAAGGTTACATCAGAGAATCGCGTCCCCTCCCTTCTTACAGACGTCGGGAGTTGGTGTTTCCCGAAGAAGGATGAATGGGACATGTACGAATCAAACGACCAGAAGCACCACAGTAAAGACATAGGCCCTCATTATAACCCTGGCGGTCGGTGACCGCCAAGGCTATTGTGGTGGTAGTACCGCCAACAGGCTGGCGGAACTGCCACCCTTATCGTGATCGTGGCACTTCCGCCACAGTCATACCACCATGTCGGTCTCGCCGTTTGTAATCCGCCCGGGCAGCGCTGCTGTCCTGGGAATTTCGACTCCCCTTACCGCCAGCCTTTCCATGGCGGTAGACACTACCATGGAAAGGCTGGCAGTAAGGGGACTCAGGGGGCCCCTTCACTGCCCATGCACTTGGCATGGGCATGGCAGGGGCCCCCAGGCACAGCCACATCGCGCATTTCACTGCCCGAATGTCGGGCAGTGAAATACGCGATGGGTGCAACTGCACCCGCTACACGTCAGCATTGCCGCCAACTCTATTACGAGCCGGCTGCAATGTTGATGTGACGTTTCCGCTGGGCCAGTGGATGGTAACACTATTACCGTCCGCTGGCCCAGTGGAAAAGTCGAAATAGGGAGCCAGATATACCGCCAGCACTGGCGGTATACTGGCGCCCGCAGCCTTGGCGGTCTTTACAAAAGACTGCCGAGGTTGAATGAGGGCCGTAGTCCTTTTCGTCGTCTGGTTTCACATTCACTAGCAGTTAATGGTCCACGAGCTGTGTCTATTTGCATAGGTTCCTCCTCAGGTCGAGTCTCTTCGGACCAGTGAGTGATGGTACATGAGGTCCCTGAATGAGATGGTACATAACTCTTTCTCTTCTCCATCCTATGTTCCTTAAGGCAATATTCTATAGAGAGTTCTAAGTCCATTAAACCCTTAATGTCTTCCACTCCGGCGGAGTGAACAAATAGTCCTTTATTTCATCCCGAAGACCTCTATGAAAAAGGGTAACAAGGGTACATTCAACCCAAGTAGTTTCAGCTGCCAATTGTCTGAAACGTGTGATATGTTGCAAGACGTCCTGGCTACCCATGACGTTCAAACATTTGCTTAAAGACAGCAACAAAGGCTGTATAGTCAGACAACCGGGAATCATTTTGGCTTACCAAAGGAGTCGCCCAAGCTAAGGCCGAACAAGACAGGGCACTGATGAGGTATCCTACTTTAGTCTTATCTTGCACAAATTGCGAAGGTTGAAAAGCAAAATAGACCGTTAGGGCGTCAAGGAATTCTTGTAATTTGTTGGGATCCCCAGAAAAATTAGGTGTAGTTGCAGAGACGGTGGGGACATCTGTGGTTCTGGAGACCAAGGCTTGTCTTAACGCCGCATTTTCCGTTCGCAACTGATGCAGTTTCTGGGCTTGTTGAGTGGTCAAAAGTAACGTAGGGCTAGTTTCCTCAGCAGCCCTCGAAGTGTCTTCCATAAAGCTTGACCAAAACTGGGTTTCTGGGTGATGCAATCTGTCACGATCTACTCTTCCCTTACTGACTTTGTCAGCTGAAGCTGAAGTGCAACTTCGATTCTTGCAGTGCCTGCTCTGGCCGAGGTAGGGGTGACTCTGTCCGGTAGCCACGGTGCTGCTGACACTGGTACGTCACAACAGTCGGTGCCCTCAAGAAGGAGTCCCAGAGGAAAAACCCCTAAGGGAAAAAACCTCTTTGGCAGGAACTCCCTGGAACAGAAGAAAAAAGGACACATGAAAAATCAGAACTCCAACTCCATGAAAAGAATAACTGGAAATGCTAAAAAAACAGGAACAAAAACTGAAATCAGAGAAAAACCAGTCGTAGCGTGATCACCACCAAAGGAAGTGTTGCAACGCAAGGAGTACAAGAATCTAACCCCATATATACCGCTTAGCAGGAAGCGACATGCAGGAAGAAGCAAGAACGCCATTTTGGATTGGGAAGGAGGCTATAGAACAAGGCAGAAGAAGACACCATAATAGAAAGGGAAACAGATGCATGCAGGGAAAAGACAAGAAGAAAGGGCCTGCTGAGAAGAAGAGAATATGGCCCCATTAGGAACAAGGAAAGAAGAAAAAAGGAAGAAAAAGGGAAGAAAGAAAGAGCCCTAGAACAGGGCACCAGGTAAGTGATGGGCCGGGGGCGCAGACACACCGCGGCAAACACCCACGTCGCACGTTGAACGCGGCGAGGCCCAATGCCCAACCCTGGGCCACCGACCTCACCGCGGGCAACAACGCGAGTCGCGGCTGAAAAAAAGGGCCCGAACAGAGGATGTCTTGGGAGACCGCGGCATGACAGTATCAGTAGAACTGTATATCTGTGCTGATGTAATGGTCATTTCATTTCAAAATGTGGTCGCTGTAATGGCAGTGCGCTATGTCACCATGCATAATCCACTCTACTTCTCTCTAAGCCACCCAACTACGCTCTATGACATACCACTCTATGACACTCTACTCTACTCCAGTCCATCCCACTCAATGCCCTTTCACTCTACGATGCTCTACTCCACTTTATGTCATTCTAAGCCACTCACTCTACATCTCTCTACTCCACTTTGACACTATTCCACTTTATGACACTCTAAGCCACTTCACTCGACCACACTCCACTCCTCTCTAATCCACTCTACTATGTGCCACTCAACTCCACTCCACTCTTTGTTACTCTACTCCACTCAATTCTATTCCACTCTACAACACTACTCCACTGTACACCACTCCATTCTACGTCACTCTACGCCACTCTCCTCTATTGTACGCAACTCCTCTCTAAGACTACTCTACTCTTCTATTTCTCTGTATGGTACTCTACTCCTCTCTATGCCACTCCATGACACTTTACTTCACTCATGACACTTTCCTCCACTCTATGCCACTCCACTCTAGGCCACTCCGCTCTACACCACTCTATGCCACTCCTCTCTATGCAACCCCAATGTCGGGCACTCCACTCTACAACACTCTGCTCACTTTATGCCACTCTACACCTCTTTACCAAATGCCACTCCACTCTATGATAATTTACTCCACTCTACTTCACTATATGCCACTTCACTCTAAGACACTCTATTCCACTCTATGTCACTGCCCTCCACCACATTCTACTCTATCCCACTCCATGGCACTCAACTCTACTCTACGACACTCTACTCCAGTATAGACCCTCCAATCTATGCTACTTTACTGCATTTTATGCCACTCTACACTGCTCCACTCTGTGCCACTCAATGACACTACTCCACTTTACAAAACTATACTTCACTCTGTCACTCCATGACACTCTAACCTACTTTATGCCACTCTATGCCACTGCACTCTACGTCAATCTATGCTGCTCCACCCTAAGCCATTTCACTCTCTAATCTTCCACTCTACTTTATGCCACTCCTCTGTATAACACTCAACTCCACTTTATGCTACTCTACACCACTCCTCTCTAAGACACTATGCCACTCAACGCCCCTCCACTATACAGCAAACTACACCCTTCTATTCCACTTCACTCTACTCCACTCCACTTTCCTCCACTGGACTATGTGACACTCCACCATACAACAAGCCACAGTCTACTCCAGTGTATGACACTACACTCAAGTACACTTTCTGCCACTCTGCTCCACTCTACATCACTCTACTGAACTCCACTCTACAACACTGTACTCCATTCCAGTCTACGACAGTCTACTCCACTCCACTCCACTGTATGCTACTCTACTTTGCTCCACTTAACGCCACTCCCCTTTATGCACCCCAATCTATGATGAGATGGGTCGCTGTATCGCAGCGAACTGGAGTTTGGAAGCTGGCGGGAGGAGGCAGTGCTGAGCGGGTGCTGTAAGGTATGGCCAGGGACCGTGCTGGAGTTGGCATGGCCTATGAGGCATGGTGCCGTGCGCTAACGGCACAGAGAGGTCCGGCCCGGCGCAGACCTGACAACCGACGAAGGGCAGAAATTAAACAGCTCATGCTAATTCGGCCTGCACGATGGTGAGATGGTGATGGAGCACAGCGCAGGGAGGCAGATTGCACATGCTGGCCTGGGCGCACTAGTGACTGCCAGATTTCCCCCACGCTGCCGCCGCCGGCAGTGAAGGAGTACTAAAGGCTGCTGGTACTGAGTCAGGGGTGTGACTGGGGGGCCCTTGCTCCTGTCTGCCTCCTCATCCTCCCTAATAACTGCCTAGACTAGTTTTGAGGCGACCAGGGGCTTTGTGCCCACGTGGTGCTGTCGCTCTGGGCCTTAGGCCCTGCTATGGAATTTGGTCGCATTGGGAAATCTGCATTGGAGATGCACATTAGGTAGGTCCCAGCGCAGCCCCTGGAGTAGTGACTGGACCCGAAACCACACAATGGAGTAGCGTAGCGCACAGATGCCCCATCTACAGCCTGTTGCCATCTTGTGGAGGGCTGCTCGTGCTGCTGCGTGCTGCGATTTGCACACCGTGCACGCAAGTGGGCCCCCCTGTGCTTGTGGCTGTCAGAAATTAATGCTGCAGTGACCACAGTGGCCTGAAGCAGCTGAATCCATGAACCTAAGCCATCAGGACCCCAGGGCTGAAAGGATGGGCAGACTACGACCTGGAAAGGGGTTCAAACAGCCAACGCTGAAGACTAGTACATTGGAACCTGACGGCCACAAACTAGATGCGGTGCTAGCAGCGGTGGAACGCATTGGAACCTTGCTGGATCAGGCTTGACCCTCGCTGGAGAACAAAATTGGCAAGGTCGCTAGTGATCTCACCCTACTTCATGCTGAACATCGTAAACTAGTGGAAAAAACCCACTCCCTGTAAAGCCGCCTCAACGACCTCACTCCCAAAACGAATCAACTAGACACCTCCATGCAAGTAATGTTGGGCAGGCTGGCAATTCTGGAGCGTTGTGTGGAAGGCGCTGAAGGGCGCTCCAAGACAAACAACATCCGTGTCATGGGCCTTTTAGAAGGCGTGGAGGGTACAGATGTGGTCGCCTACACCACGAATTGGCATTGAGAGCTGGTCCAAGTGGGATTATTGACACCTTTCTTCTCTGTGGAATGTGCCCATCGGGTCCCGACAAGGGCCAGACCGCCGGGTGTGGGCCCACGTCCTTTCCTTATCTGTCTGCTACACTTTGCAGACAGAGACAACATTTTCCAAAAAGGTGAGATCACTTCAGTCAATACAGATTGACAATGCACAGGTTATGATGTTTTCGAATTACACCATCGCCGTACAAAAACAACGAGCCTCCTTCCTGGTGGTTAAACGAAAACTTCATGCCCTCCACCTAACATACTCCAATCTTTTCCCGCCAAGCTGCGAGTGGTGACCCATGAAAAAACTAATTTCTTTACCAACCCAGAAGATGCCTGGGAGTGGTTGGAATCGACCACCCTGAGCAGCCAAAAAGAGGTAATGGCAGAGGGGTCTGCACAAGGGGACCCCCAACCCCGCAAGCAGAGAAACAGCAAACACCGCAAGCACACACACCCCCTCCAGATGCCCGCCATGGTCCTGACCTGGAACAGATCATACAAGAACGTCGGCAGACGCTGCAGAACGCATCGGCTATCAGTGAACCACCGGCCTCTTCTGGCGCAGAACCAGTAGTTGACTCCGATGTTGAGAACATCTCTCTTGTCGATATGCTTTCTGAGACTGGTTCCTCAATCCCCCCTGTGGTGACACCACAAACAGCAGATAATATCATATGAGCTACAGTAGCCACCAAATGTAGAATCTTCAACCCACTACTGGACATGTGATGCTGTCATATGACGGACTTAAGAGCTGCACCGCGTAGTATGTTATACCTGTCTCCACATAAACTAATTGGCTTATCTCTTATATGTATTGATGTGTTGTACTGCTCTCCTCCCTTGGCTGGAAAGCTGAGATGGATCTCCGCATAGATAGTTCAGTCATACATCAGACGCTGTGCTGCACGCTGATCTGCTGCCTGTATCACGTCCCGGGCCTCTTCCCCCTAAGCCCACTAATCAATACTCACCCCCCCAGCTTGTTTTTTGTTGGTCCTTCCTTCCCGCATTGGTAATGCCAGATAGGCAATTGCATAGTTTGGGCGGATACTGGTTGTCTTTTTGCCCTGATAGTATTTTACAACATTATTGTTGTAGCGGCAATTAGTGTCAAGCTGCGCAAGTTTGGTTTTGATTGGAGCCTGAATCCCTCCTGCCCTCATCCCCTTCCCCTGCAGCCCACCCAGCAGCCGTATAGAATTAGCCCTTCCCAAAACCAGGATTTCTGGGAATCACCCATCCACAGACAAATATGACCTCTCCCAACATCCTGGCATGGAACGTGCATGGCATAAACACACCAGCATGCACGCATATATTCCATATATTTGTATCTATTTGTATCTTAAGCTACACTTGATTCAAAAAGCGCTCTTGCAGGAAACCCACCTCACACAGCTGGAGGCTGTAAGGTTGCAGCCGTGCTGACAAGGGTAGCTGTTTGCGACCAATTACTCATCCAACGCCAGGGGGCTCTGATTTGGGTATGGCCTGGCACCCCTTTTGTGGCTGAAAACTGTGAGATTGATGCTGAGGGGCGATATATGCTTGTGTGTGGGCGATTGGGTGCCTGCATGCTATTGCTGGGATTCATTTATGCACCGAATGCGGATCAGGCCTCTTTTCTCTGCAGGCTTTCTGGCCCCCTCTCTCGATGGAGTAACCTCCCCTGGCTGTTGAGAGGCGACTTCAATAGTGTGGTAGAGTCCCCACTTGGATCGTTCTTTCCCCCCGCTGCCTACTGCTCCCACTTTGGCTGCTGTGCGCGCACTACAGGAATGGCTCCAGCATTGGCAGCTGCTGGATTCATGGCACCAGCGTAATCCCTAAACCAGGTTCTGTGAACTGACTATTTAGGCTGCACCCATTCTGATCATAACCCATAACTTCTACAACTGGGCTGGGAAGCTTTCCCCCATCATCCCCACATGGAGACTAAGACCCGAGTTGCTGGAAGATGCCGCATTCAGGACGTCGCTAGGCAGAGCAATCCCGGAATACTTTGAACTCAACACCGGCTCTGCCTTGTCAGGCCTCATTGAATGGGAGGCATTTAAGGTTTTCATAAGGGGGCACTGTCTGTGCACACAATGGAACCTGCACAAATCCATTGAGAACGACCTAACCCGAGTGGAAAGGTCCCTGCTATCACACAAACACCATACAGCATCCCACAGACACCCGAAGGCTGATGTCTGCTCGAGAGAAATATGTGTCTCTGCTAGAGAGGCTGTGCTGTCTTAATTATGCAGCGCATCAGCCCGTACGCATGCTACGGCCGACCGGTCAGGCAGACTGTTGGCCTGGTTGATCCTTTGGGAGCAAGACCACGTCCCTATAGCGAAACTGCGCTCAGCGACGGATGTGACGCTCCACGCCCCAGGTGAGATACATACTGAGTTCACTCACTATTACACGACTCTGTACTGCCCTTTAACAGTGGCGAACCCTGCTGAATATGATGAGTTCTTCTTCTTGAACACCCTCTCCTGTGTGACAGACTAGCAACAAGAAGAATTGGACACACCCTTAACACTTCTTGAGATACAGGACACTATCCGCGAGCTGACCACCGGCAAAACTCTGGGAGCTGATGGCCTACATTCAGAGTTCTATAAGTCATTCTCCTACAAGATTGCGCCCCGTCTTCTCCGCCTTTACCAAGAGGCGCTGGAGACAGCGTCCCTGCCCGTGCTATGGTGAGAGGCGCTGCTACTGGCCCTCCTGAAACCTGTTAGAGACCCGACAGCACTGGGCTCCTACAGACCCCTTACGATTAGCGTCCCTGGTGCCCTGACTAGTCCATCCTGACCAGAACAGATTTGTGCCAGATTGCGGCACATCCCTGAACATCAGGCGCCTATTCAGGGTCATGAGATACTCAACACAGGCCTGGCCCTGGGCCGGCTGCCTGGTGCTTGACCTAGAAAAAGCCTTTGACTTTCTGGAGTGGGCCCTACCTGTTTGGGAAGCTGCAGCAGCTCAGAATTAAAACCGGCACAACCATTTCTGACTCAATCGAGGTGGGCAGAGGAACTCGACAGGGTTGCCCCCTCTCCCCATTACTATTCTCACTTGCAATAAAACCCTTGGCGGTCGAACTCCACCGGAGAGGAGAGTCTTAGGGCATCCCACTGGGAGAAAGCTCACATATTGTATCTTTATACGCAGATGACCTCCTTTTATACCTTAGAGACATTGATAACGTCCCCACTGGAATTGCGTATATATTGCAAAATGTTGCTGCACTCTCCGGACTATGGGTCAGCTGTACAAAATCATGCCTATTCCCCTTCAACCCTGATCTGCCAGACCCAGGTCTCTGTCTGTCCGGGGTACATATCCCATGGCAGCCTAGGACGTTCCGCTACCTTGGCATCAACATATTCCGCACGGAAGACGATTTTCACAATGGCAACCTTAAGCTGGCAGTGACCTCCATTCGAACCCAGGTGAGTTTCTGGCAAACCTTACCTCTCTCAGTGACGGGAAGATTTTCCCTCCTGAAAATGGTGGTCTCCCTCTACTATTCCCCAACCTCCCTTGGAGGCCAATGCTTGTTTTAAGAGACTGAAGAGAGTGCATGCAGTCATGCAGAAGCAAGATGTACCACCGTCAATTATGATGAATCTGTGCATGGATGTGTAAAGGCCTGCGTTAATGTTTAGAAACACTTTTAAGTCTCGCCACTGGCATTCTAACCTCCAAGTTGAAAATGTGTAAGAGAATAGGGACAAAAAGTAATGCAGTTGCTGTATTTATTTGTTTATTTTCCCTTTTACGATTATTCACGTATCATCCTCTTTCAGTAGGTAGAGTGCACTTTAGTTCCTAATTTTGCCAGCAGACAGATTGGCTCTAAAAATAGGGTAGAATTTCCACTGCCTTCACATCCCACTTGTGAGTACGGTCCTTCCAAGCGGAAGGACTGATAATGCTTGTCAGGATCCTTGCAGGGGTAGCTCTAAACATGACAATGACGTTACTACAACCCTTTTTTGTTGTTTGGTGTACACCCTGGCCCGCTCCCTCTTCATGTCATGATCATTGTGAAGTGAAACCCTCTTAACTCCTGATCAGCGATTCTGTACCAGGTACCCTTCACTTCGCAGTTTCTTGGAGTTCTTACCTTTTTTTCCTTTTTGACCCTTCTTTGAATTGGGCAGCCTATGTTGAAGTGTTTCAAGCAATGTGTAAAATGCCAGAAAAGGTTCATAGGAGTGTAGCTTATTTTCTCCATGTTTTGCATGGGGGCTAACCATCGAAGGAATGCCTACTCTCTATATCTCACCTCGGGATGCGGCCGCTGAAGAGCCATCTTGTGTGCATGCAGAGCAGAGATAACTCTATACCACAGGAGATAAATCATGTACATTTTTAGGGGAGGTTGAAAATCATGTGGAACAATTAGGCTCTTGAGTTACTGAAGGAGTGAGGAGCCCTTTCCAATGTCCCTCCCTTGTAGGGGTCTCCTTCACTGCCTTAAAGCAGCTCCTGTTATAAACCTCAAGGAGGGTTGAAACACAGTGATCGTCCACTATTCATTAGTGACATGGTCGGGCCTTGAACACCCAGGAGCATAAAGCCCTTTGGGGCAAACCTTCTGTTGCTGGAGACACTGTTGCATCAATAAATCGATTTTAACTTCTGCTTGTTGGTGCCAGTCAACCATTGCATTGTGTGGTCCTGCATTCCTTCCCTTATTTGTGCAGTCACACTGAAGTTGCATCAGGGACGACAGCCAGTCTATGGTGATTCTCAGTTATAGTCAAGTCATAATGGTGTGGGTTACAACTGTATCAAGAAAACCCTTTTGTCGTCTCTGGCTGGCTGATTCAGGTCAGGGTCCATGTTGTCTGAAAGAACTTGTAAATGTGTTAACACTCTCTATCGGAAACAAATATGGAATTCTAAGATACAGAAAGGACATTACTTTTGGGCTAAGGCATTATTCTTAAGTAAAAAAAACGAATTCACAGGATTCTGGAAAATGGTAAATGAATTGAATAAAGCTCCTATGACCCTACGTAGCTCAAACATTTCAGAATCTTCCTGGACCGGTTTGTTTTTCAACACTTCACTGGATGTAATGAAAACAAAAGAGACACTACTATGTCGGGTGAGGTTATGAGTGAGTTTTGCTCAGGAGGGGGTATGACTACGCCCCTGTCGTCCAAAAGGATACCACTAAATTAACCTTCTCTGTGACAGAGGTTAATAGACTAATAAATAAAAGCAGGCTTGTAGGGGCCCCAGGCCCACATGGGATCCAAAATGCATTATTAAAATCTAACCCAGCATTCTGGGCAGCAAGGTTGTTATCATGGATGATAATAAATGAGCATAAAATCCTAACATATCAGCCATATTTGGAGGCCGGGTGGTCAAAAATTGACAAAGACTTATTTATTAAATATCGATTTGGCCTCATTCCAGGTGGCTCCCACTCAGTCCCCTGGGATGTACCGATTCAAACCCCTCGTGTAGGCTGTGTGGTTGTGGGGTGGAAGATGTCATCCATCTGATCTGTCTGTGTAGGGGTTTATTAAATGAGCTTAGGACCCTATTGAAGGTTGCGTTTAATCAGAGGGGTATACGGTCAGGCAGAGAAGCAGTGATCGCCTGTTTTAAACCATCTGGTATTATTCTGAATGCCAAGCTAACAAAATTCTTACGTTTGACATCTAAAAAATTAGGATGAATATAATATGCGACAGTCCAATAAGGTCTTTATGCTTACGACTCCAAGTTTATTCAGTTGGTCAGAGTGACAGACATGTGACAAGCATCCAGGCATTAGGCCAAAAAATATCATATTTCTGCATTTTAAAATGATACCAGGATGGGAAACCTTTGTTTAATATTAGGGGAAATTGTTCTAGCTAATCTAAGTAAGCAAGCTTTAACGCTCACATATGTAAAGTTTTTTCTTAATACTAACAGTCCTTGTCGGCCATTAGATGTGGAATGTGATGAACGATGTTGACTATGGTTCCTTGCACAGTGTCCTTGTTTTTTTCTTTTATGCACTATTTTAAGTGTAAATGACTAGGGATTTTATAAAACGGGATTTATAAACATGATAGAACGATGTTTAAAAAATCTTCTGCACTTTGTTATATTGATGGGAATTCAGGATTATAGCATGTATATGATTAGGGGGGAAATTTCCAGCAATCTTTAATAAAAGTGGTTTACATTTTAATATGCATAATATGTAGATAACTATGGTAATTTGCACAGAGTCTTCTTCGTGTACTATTTTTATCATGGAGGATTTTATGAGACTGTAATAGATGGTACTTATTAGTATGAATTTAGTTATTTATTTCTATTGCACGGTGTATTGGATTTAATTAACTATCCCTTTTATAAACTTGAACTTGTAAATGTGTTAAAGGGTGTTATTAATATTGCTAAATGCTGCTGATGAAGCAGAATTAAAAATAATTTTGGTCTAAAAGAGCAATAACAACAAACCAATATCGCATCTAAAAACATAAACTCAAAAATACACACAGTAGGTTTCATTTAAGAAGTGGAAAAGTATTCTTTGGCATATTGTCGTTTTGAGGCAATTCTACGAGATATACACGTTTCACATAAAGAAAATGCACATAATTTCCAATAATGTAAGAAGCCTTAGTAAATCCAACAGGCCAAGCCATGCCAATATACGAGGTTTGTAATGTGATTTTTTTTGCAAGCAAATGCAAGATAAATTGAAAGGTATATAAGTAATTAGGAAAACATGCAACCACCTAAACGCGGTCGCCATATGCATGAGAATAAAAAGTATACAAAAACTTAAACATCAGAACCGGTAGCATAGTCTTGGGAACTGCTGTGCACTCTAAAAAATAAAAAAGGAAATACACAACAAGTTGTAAAGGGAAAACTAAGTGTGAGCGGGAAAAATTGTTGCCTCTCACATGGCGATAGAGAAAATGGCTAAAGCCGCTAACATTTTTTTCCTCCGTGACGTCATCCAGTATATGCTATACTGGATGACGTCACGGAGGATGAAAAATGTTAATGATACTCCAGCGCATACTCAAAACCCCAATATGAATGTAGAAGCATGAAGTTATATGCCTTTGCAGCGCTTCCTCTGTAATGTTAATTTAATATACTGAACTAGGGTTGACTGGGCGTGGGCCTGTTCTGCCTTAGGATGGCCCAATGCAGTTGAGGTCAAGCCAGCCGGCCTATCGGTTGCAGTGTCATCTCCACGTCATTATGAGCTCTCCTGTGGTGGGATGAAAGTTTCCGCCCAATGGTATTTCTCTTCCATGGGCCCATTATGTCATCTTAATATTAACTTAACAAGTTCCAAATATAAACAAGCATAGGCAAAACCTTCTTTGTAGGGTTCTTTGTAGAGACTGGTATCTGCACAATCATCTGCTATTAGCACACATCACAGCATTGTGGCATAGTCAGTGTTTATTGTGAACTTTTCATTTGATGACAGATAACAAACATAGGACTACATAGAAAATATAAAAACGAAACCATGTATATTTTACTTCTGTGCCTATGGAATTTATTGGCGAAAGCCAGATCATCCTTGCCCTGACTGGCTGGTCTGTACAACACTAAGCAAAATTTTTGCCATATGTTTGGCATTTTGAGCATTTTTTTCCAATCTACCTCGTGCACGAACATACCACATCCAAGACTTGACATCTATAATTTTTCCTCTAGGTCTTCTGAGTGTCGGGGTAGAGACAGGAATGGGTTTTATATCGGTTCTAGATACCCACAAGGAATAAACTGGGCGCAGTGCATTTTGGAAATCTAGAAAGCAGCCGCCTGTTCAGGGTACCTGTCATTTGGTCACATATATCACCCCTCCACAGTATATAAACCTCCTCTAACCAAATATTTTTAACATCTACACATCCTAATATTGCCATCACCTTGTGTCTTATTTTGCTGAATCGGACTGGCTGATTACACTGAACACGGCCTTTTTTATATTTTTAGTATTTTTTTAGAGAAAATAGGAACAAAATAAGGAAGTAATGGGAAAAGAACAAAGGGACAAAGAAGAAGCAGGGCGACAAAGGTAGAATAGGAGGGCGCAGATGAGAGAAAGCAGAAGGGAATGTAGCAAGAAAAGGGTGAGCAAGGGGTTATGGGGAGAAAGGCTGGGGGATACAGAAGAGACGCAAGTGAAGATTACATGGAATGAAGTAAGAAAGTGAAGGGCACAAGAAACAAAAAGAGTGAGAGGACGGGGAGAAAACTGAGGTAAGATTGAATTGTGAACTTGAGGTAAAGAATTACATAGGTATGTCAAGTTTGACAAGTCGATAGAAGAGGTTTTAAAAAGAGGGCGGTGGATGGACAGATAGAGAAAGCTGAGAACAGGGATGGAAGAAAGTGGATGAAGAGAAGTGAGGGGCTGCAGGCAAAGGAGGAAAGAGAAGAGTTAAGGAAAAGAAAACATTATAAGTAGAGAAAATGAGAAAGAATGAAGAAGCAATGTGGGGAGAGAGGAGGAAGCCTGAGAATGCAGAGTGAGAGGGCTAAAAAGACATAGGGAGACAGAGAAAGATATTTAAGGTTTGCACTAAAAACGTTGATACTTAAAACGGTCCTTTACAACTGCAGTACATCCTACCGCCTTAATGTATTTGTTTCTGATATTATTTGATCTGCATCATTACATTAGTATTGGACGTGTATAAACAAATGGCCAGATTTCCTAAAACGTGGCACAGTGTGGAGCTGTGCCAAAATTTGCAGCACCATGCGGCACCACTTTAGAAACACAGGGATGTGCCGTATTTACTGAAATACAGTGAACCACTGTGTTTCCCCCTGCGCCAGCACTATATTTAACTGCCAGCACCAACACAGGCATTATAGTGCAAGAGAATCTGCTTTGAGGGGAATGGCTGTTCCTTCTCGCACATAAACAATCTACAATGGTGATTTGGCACTTCTATGTGTGCTGCAGAATGTAGAAGTACCAAATCGTCTTTTTTGAATGATTGTTTATGTGCAGGAAGGGACACATTCCAATCATTCATGGCTTTTTGCTCTTTCTATGTGTGCTGCAAAATGCAGCACACATAGAAAAAGCAAAAACAAGAAGGAATAAAAATATTCCTCCTTGTTGTGCCATGGTAACGCTACCCCTGGGATGTAGTTAGTTTTTGCTGCTGCCACAGATTTACGCCTTCTTGTAAATCTGTAGCAGCATCAAAAGCAATGGGGGTTGAAGTGGAACTCCCAGAGCAACACCCATTGCACGCCCCTCTGACGCAGAAAACTGTGTCGGTGGGGCCCACATTTACAAGGTGGTGTTAAGCCACAAAAAGTTGCTTGGTGCTGCCTTGTAAATGTGCACTGCACAGCGCCACCGGAGCGTCACAAAAAGTAACATGCCTGTGGTGCTAGGGCTTTGTAAATCTGTCCCAAAGTTTCTTGGGTAGATGGGGCACTCACCCATTTGTCCACTGACAGTCATTGATTTTGCTCGTGGGGTGCCTAGATGCCATGCTTGCTGCCTGAAGGAGCTCACATGCTGCTGAGGGCGTGGTGCCACCCTGATCTAAAGCACCTTGTTGTCTGAAGAGTACAATGAAAAAAGTAAGGTCTGTAGGCAGAGCCCTGCTCTCCCCTGTGAGTTTCTACTTTAAATTCCCCACGAAAATGGAATATTCACATCTGTGCAATACAGACAGGCGTCCGCAAATTAATTTGCCCCTGGTAACACTTTCACAGTTCTGAATTTATGAAAAAACCAAAAGTTAATTGAACACCCAGCTAAGCTGACTCGCATTTTTTAACGCTGCTTCCTGTTTGTGTTTTTTTTTATTTTTTACTGCTGGAGGCTAGGGACGGGATTGCCAAGGCCCCACTTAGGCCGATAAAAAAGGTTCCTGGCGAAAAAAATCGGCATTGTGTAGTCCTAGTGAAAAAGAAGTTGCCTAAAGTAGTAGCGGTGACAAGCATGCTGATATTCTTAGAGCTCCACAGTGGAAGATAATTTCATGCATCAACGTAATTACCGTTTTAGCTAGTCAGATGTGAACTAAACACATTTTCTTTGCTTCTTCCATGGCAGTGACATTCCTGTTTACCTCCTCCCACCTCCAGAATAGAATTACCTCATTCTTGTTGCCATACACTTTTTGGAACTAAGCTATAGATGTATCCTTCCCAGGAACATGATCTCTCCAAAGAGTTTTTTCTAAAGCGAATTCTTTTCATTGATGGTTACTAAACGCTCTAGGTGTGTTTATCTCAGGCCACCTGTGAGGGCCATTCGTACGGTAATGCCCTCCACTGTCTTGAAGAGGAACCTGAGAGGCCCTGGCTGAAGCCCAGGTTTCTGATCGGCCAGGGTGACGCTCGCCCACAATGGCCTTGCATTTTCCCTATGCAGGCTTCAGAGTGGAGCCAGACTCCTTCTCATTTAAAATAGATGTGCACCCACTCAATTATTCACACACGTAAGCAATCCTCCTCACCTGCTCCACAAGAGACTGTCTCGGTTAAGGTGTCACACATTGGAGACTCAAGACACCTTTTGCCTGAATAGAAGCTGTACTCATCATAAACCACTCCCAAGACTGTAACAAGACACATCAAATACTTACAAAGCAGGAATGACTCAAAGCAAATTTCAAATGTTTTACAGCTAATTAAAACATGGGAATGGTGGGAGGTTCACGGAAGTCAAGGAAGTGGCGCTGGCCCAATAATGACTGGTTTATCCGTCTAGAACATTCCAATACTAATACCATCCCCCCCCCCTTTTTAATTTAGAAGAAAGGGTGGAGGGCCAGATGTATTAAGGTTTTGTGATGCCCTTGAGCCACTCAGATCACCTTGAGGGTGGTCTGAGTGGCCAGGTTCGGCGCTCAGACAGGGAGTATGAGCCTGTGCACGTTCTCTACCCAGCTGTACAGTACAGCCGGGTGGAGAAATGGTAAGTGTGCATGTCTGTTTGGCCAGCCCAACACAGCCGGCAAACCGTCATGCGCACTTATGGTGCACATACCCCTCCTCCCTGTGACACAGCCCTGCCCCACCCTAACCTGGCTTCGGATGAAAAATAAAATGATAACATTGTGTTATTGTCACTTTATTTTTCCTTTTTGCACTGCTCAGCATGGTGGGGCGATGCTCCTACGCCTTAGCGGAGGAGCCGTCTGATGGCCAATCTCACAGAGGTGAGGAAACATTGCCTGAAATTACTTGAATTCTGGATTTTCTACTGGAGGAGCTGTGTGCCTTTCCTGAAGTGCGTGGAAGCCTGCCTACTCAGACACGAAAAGAGCCTACCTTGTCCTGATAGAGAAGAGAATATCTAGGAAATTATAAGGCTCAGCACACCCAAAGTGCCTGTGGGATGTTCAGGAAAAAGCTGACTGTTTGAGAATGAGCTGGGAGAATTCTGGTGCCTGGTGCCTCTAGGTCTCCTCATTTTACCATCCTAGTTCCTGGTTATACTGTGATTATTTGACTGCAGAAGGCCCAGATGGGGTTCGATTATGTGACTAAATGAAGTCCCTTTCAGACCAGCAACTGTTGAAGTACTGAAGGCTAAGGTGCGGTAGCTGCAACTGCTGAATTTCTCAACTTCTTGCCCAAGCTGGACTGCAACTGTATAATTGCTGAAGGCACGATCAAACCTACAAATTGTAATTATTGAAGGTCTGTTTGGGACTGTATCTATGGAATAGTTATCCCAGATGTGGGCTACAACTGCTGATTAAAGAAGACCTTCCCCATCACTGGACTACTTTAGGACTGAAGATCGCGGACTATGAACTGCATCTGTTGTTTCTGAAACCGCAATCATCCTGACTGCTCAGCTCAGACAGCTCAGTAGACACATTGCCAAAAGCAGCTCATGCTCAGCTGGACAGACTACAAGAGAGACCTCCTAGTTCTGCACTCTTTCACACAAATGTGTGGAAGACGCTCTTGAGGCAGCAACTGAAAGGACTCATGTGACTCTTCCACCCATGAAAACGTGAGACAAACAGACTATGCACATCTTGTGAACTCCTGGGAATTAAGACTGCACCCGAGCCAAACTCATGCTACTTATGATTGCCCTTAAAGTAAGGGGGACCCAGTACCCAGAAAGAGCCTTGGGGGGATGGTGGGATGGTGAGGAAGCAGCGGACGTGTGGTCCCCATGGGAATAGCACTCGTAGAGACTAATTAAATGTTTAACTACTGAAGCATGTGGTATTTCCTACAGCTCTGTGCTCAAACTACTTTCTTTCTTACAAAGCTAAGCACTGGGCTGGGCATTCAGTTGCCTGGGTCAGTTGGTTGATTTTAGAGCTCAGAGATAGAGCACACGCATGCTACCTCCATGAGAAGCCAGTGATGGCTTGCCCTACTACCCTGAACGTCAAGTGCGGAAGGGGTTGTACTTTGCCTGGTTTGCAGAGCCATAGAAGGATGGGCCATTAGACATCAGTGGCAAGCAACTATAACCCCCACGATAGAGGTCTAGCATCCCCTTCATGCCCCATTGCTGTCAGAATGGGGTCAGATAGATATTGACAAATATATGGCTCCCCACAAAGTTGGTGGTGATAAAGTGAGGGTGATAATTCTACACCATGCACATAAGAGCCTGTGGAAATTGCTTCTTCCCAACATGGTCTGGGAAGTGGGGGACAATGCTGTCAAAGTTAAAAGTAAATTATAGAACCCAAAAGGCATATTTCCTGAAACCATCCTCATCCTAAATAATCTTATATCCTTCTTGACTTCAAAAGACTCATCCTCTAAAGCCAGCCTCCCTGGAGACTCTCTTGGTCTAGGTCTTCCACAAGGGCTTTGGCCTATAATGTGAATGGAAGACCTTTAATGATTGGCAATGGTCTATAATGCTATAGTGATGAAAGAATAGGCAAACTTTGAATTTTCCCAAAAGGTGCGATGGGCAAAAAAGTTGTTGAACTTTGCCAGAAGGTGTCAGATTGGTTAAATGTTTCTCCAATTTTTCATAGGTTCACATTCTTGAATTATTTCCCAGCATCAGGCTAACTCAGTCTTTTTTCATGGTTAAAAACAATGTGCATATACACTCAAAAAACACTGGAACATCCAAAGGCTACATGTAGCCAACCCACCTCATTTGTGACCTGAAATTCAACCAACGAGTTGGGGAGTTGCACTCTATTAAAAGACTACTGCTCAAATGTTCTTCTGCCGTCTTGTTTAGTGTAGTAACAATGACAAACAATATATACTAGATCTTCTCCACTCATTCCTCTAGAGGTATCATAAAGTCTGTGGTCCATAACAGCATTTGATTTCTTAGGCCCTTTTCATACTCTACATAGTCCCATAACTTATTCTTTGACTGTAAAATGCACCAAGTGTGCCCTCTACCTTCACATGGGATACTGTCCATATCCTGGGTTGTTGACTTTAAGCAGTGGTGGCAGTATACCGTTTTTTGTTAATTACAGTGCTGAACAGACATTTCTCCTGGTTCAGGACGAGGGCTGTGCTTACTGGTGCCACTTGTGTAGAGGTCTGCTTATATGTGACACCCAGACCCTTGTTTTGACATCCTATGTGCATGTTGAATGTGTGCGTAAGGTATGACTAGTTCCAAGACTCCATGTTGGGGTGAGAGTTTCATTACTGACAGAGTGGGATACATTGTGTTTTGTCCCTGATTTGACATGACACAAAATGGACAATGGGGTACAGCTTATACCCAGAGAGGAGATGAGTATTCCTGCATTCCTAGTGTTGAAGGGAAAAGCCCCAGGCACTGAAGTATGTGAGGTTGAAGATAGAGCCACCCTTAGAAATTCTATGAGGAGCTTTTGGCAGTGCATTGCTGATTAGTTCTTCTTACACACTGCCATTTGGTTGATAGTAGGAGATTGTGGTGAGTCTGCAGTTACTTTTGTTAGCATAGGGAAGTTTCCCCTAAGTGCTACTTCAGGAAGGCTCGTGTTTTGGATACTCCTTCTTGCAGGCAGCCTCATCACTACACGCTGTGAGAGACAGAACCTCACACACAGGCTCTGTCAGTACTGCAGCCAGAACACCTGAAAAAAAATCACTCCAACCCAGGTTCTAGACCTTTGATAGTGGAGAAACATCCACTGCCAGGAAAATGACTATAATGGTGGGACCCGAACCATCCCACTTTGTTCCATTTCCAAGTTCTTCATGAGCAACCAAGGGAATGCTCCACAGTGGACGAAAAGCTACTGTGATCCAGCATTGGTGTACGATTGTCTGTGTTCCAGAGGTCAATAAGCATCACCTGAAGTCTGCACAATGTGCTGGAGGTTTGTGGTCTGCCTAGTGCCTAGAAGCTTTCTTCCCGGCTCAGAGAAGCTCTCAAGGCAACAGCTGAAAGCACTCATGAGACTCTCCTACCCATGAAAAGTTAAGGCAGACTATGCAAACCATGTGAACTCTGGGGATTAAAACTGCACCTGAGCCGATGCTACTTATGACTGCCCTCAAAGCAAGAGGGGCCCAGTACCCAGGAGGAGCCGACGAGGAAGCAGGGTAGGTGTGGTACCCATGGGCATAGCGCCCGTCCCTAATTACATTTCTGACTACTGAAGTATTTAGTATTGCCTAAAGTTCTGTGTTCAAACTTCTTTCTATGTAACAAAGGCAGGCACTAGGCTGGGCTTTCACTTTCTTGAGTCTGTTGGTTGAGTTTAGAGCTCAAAGATAGAGCACACACATGCTAGCTCCCTGAAGGGCCAGCCACAGCTCGCCCTCACTACCTTGAGAGTCAAGTACGGACAGGGTTGTACTTTGCCCAGTCTGTAGAGCCATAGAAGGATGGGCCATGGGACATCAGTGGCCAGTGGTCTTGGTCCCCACAACAGCCCCTTCCTGCCCCGTAGATGTCCGAATGGGTTCAGACCAATATTTAAAAATGTCTGACTCCCCACAAACTTGGTGGTCAACATTATTTTATTACTTTAAAAGGACTATCACTGCATAGAAAACCTGGAGTGCATGATGTGAGCGATGGAAAATCACGCGCCAGAGCGCGTGCTGTGCTGAGAGATCGGAAAACGCGATGGCGACAAGTTGAAAAGGACTGCGAGTTATGAAAGACATTCTTTTTGGTTACAGTTTTAGGTCTCGTCAGCAGCCTTGGGAATGTTCCGATGTCTTCCAGATTTCAAGACTATTTTGCGTCCCAGCTGCAGAAAAAAATATTTTTCAAGATTCCAAAAGCCTCCCACGAAAACAGTCCCCTGGGTTCGTTAGGAGTTTGGTATTCAGAAAACAATCTGTTCAAGGGAAGCGGAACAACTTTCTCCATGATGTTGGTTTTATTTGTTAATAAAAAAACACAATGCAGTGTTTGAAAAGAACACACTCTTCTTTTTTTTTTAATTTTATGGTCATGGGTTCAGGGAGGATATTTGGACCGAAAGATTCTGGAGACCCTCCTTGTTCTGTTTTCCTGCAGCTAGCCCGAGAAAACACTGGAAAACTCTGCTGTTAAAACACACACACAGCAACGCCTCCTCCTTGAACTGCTGTCCTCCCTTAATCATTACACGACCGGAGGCCACGTTAAAGACCACGTAATTCCCTGTCCTGCACGGTCTTGAACTCCAAGTGGCTGACGCTTACTGGGGAGTGGTAACTCTGCCCTTGAAAATAATGAAGCTTTCCGCTTTCCCCGATTTATACAGACAAATACAGGTAGAAAGCACCTATTGTACTGTCGGTATTTAGTTTTAAGTATGGATAAATATGGAAAACAGCTTTTCTTCTGCTTTTGTGCATTGATCGATACCGAAATTCATGAGAGTTGTCAAGAGCTCAGTAGACTGACAGATTTGGGATTTAAAAATAAAAATAAAAGAGTTCCCGATGAAGCTTAAATATCAGCATCAGTACAGCTGTTTAAGCTGATCCGCAAATGGTCTCAAGCGACTATGTTGTACTCTAAATGGCTAGAACCCATTGTACATTCCGTAAAAATTGGCTTTTTGAATAAATCTGGAAATGTACACATTACAGCTTCATTTTTTATGCTAAGCACAAATAAATATGCATAAATACAGATAAAATGAGCAAAAGTAAATATGCATAAATACAGATAAAATGAGCAAAAAATAAATATGGATGCATACAGATGGATATCTCAAAATAATTATTAACAGAAAACAGGGACCTCTTATAAAATAATGTTACAAAAATAATTGTACCGTGCAATTGAAAGTTAAACCCCATAGAATGGCCAATTGCCATGTGGGACTGGTTAGGAATTCCCAAATCTGCGGGGTTTAAATCGCAGCCACTGTGTGAGGTACGGTGGGGAAAGAGGCTGTGGGGAGTAGGGGAGGGAGCTACATTCTGTCAGGGGAGAGCATTGTGTGCTTCTCCCTACAAGAAAAAATGGGAGACAGGCTTGAATGCTGCTGTAGCTAAAGGCTCCTACTATTTTTCTGTTTGAATTTACTGCAAGGTAAAGTTGGGTCTGCTAACTCAGAATTAGGCGAAGTGGAATTCCATTTGTACTTCTGCTCCACCTGACTCATATCCGGGTCACAAAAGTGTATTCAACAGGGTAAATCTGAAGGTACTGGAAATAAGTCTTGAACCAAGGGTGAAAAATATTTCTTCTAGTCAGGGTCGTTGTTAATCCCCTGCTTCAGCAGCTACAGCGAGGCTGGAGTTCTTGATGGGCCTCTTCTGTCTGCCAAGCGGCAGGCAAAGGCTCATAAACATAAAACAATAGGGGTATGAGTGGATGGATCGATGGATGTGTGAGTGAATTCATGGATGGATAGGTGAGTGAAAGGGTGGATGGAGATATACATAAATGAATGAGTGAAAGGATGGACGTAAGAATGGATAACTGAAAAGCAGGACAGGTGGATGGCTGGATGAGTGAATGTGGGAATGGATGGATGAGTGAAAGTGTGATGGATAGATGCACGGATGAATCAGTGAAAGGTTGGATGTAAGGATGGATGAGTGAAAGGGAGGGAGGATCAATGGATGGATGAGTGAAAAGGAATGGATGGACAATGAGGGAAAGGATGGATGTATGGATGGATGAGTGATGGAGGGATGGATGAGTGAGTGAAAGTATGGAGGACTAAAAGGGAGGGTAGCTGAATGAGTGGATGAATGGTTGGATAGATGGATGAGTGAAAGGGTGAACTGATGGACTGACGCGTGGTTGGCTGGATGACTGGAGTGAAAGGCTGGATGGATGGACAAATGAAAGGGTGAATGAGTGAAAGGATGGACATAAGGATGGTTGAGTAAAAGAATGGATGGATGAGCGAAAGGGAGGCTAGATGGATAGCTGGATGAAAGGGTGGCTGTCTGGATGACTGAAAGGGTAAATGGATGGGTGAAATGATGGATGTATGTATGAGTGAGTGAGAGGACGGATGGATGAGTGAAAGGGTAAATGGGTGAATGGATAAGTGAAAGAATGGATGGCTTAGTGAAAGGTTGGATGGATGGATAAGTGAAAAGGACAGTGGCCGCCAGTGACCCTCAACAGTGGAGGGTCATCAAGCTGAGTGCCAGGCCAGTGGCAGGCATGGTAAAAAAAAAAAAAAAGTCACAATGCTTCTAGGCTAACATTCCAATGCCCTTAATCATGGCTCATTATTATAACTGGCCATGACTGAGAGCTCTAGAATTAATGATGAAGGCAATGTGAGTTTCTCACAGTGCCTGTCAGTGGGCCAAAAAGAAAAATGTATTTACCAAAGCACATCATCATGATGGCACATCATGAAGCATCAGCCAGCTCCCCTCTCCAAATCCCAACGTTGCTTTCAAGCTGGAAATGATCAGCATGACAGCAGCACCAGGATTGGATGGAGCAGCTTGCCTCAGCGCTCTAGCAGGCACAGGAGCCTGTGCCTGCTCTCCACCCAGCTGTCTAAGTCAGCTAAGTAGAGAGGTTTACAGTGCACATGTGAGGCTGGCTGGCTCAAGGCAGCGGACAAAACTGACATGCGTACTGTAAACTGGTGGAATGAGCACCACTCCCCTGCTGCCAGTCAGCAACAATGCCCTGCCCTCAAACATTGCTTGGGCTGGGAGCAGTGAAAAATAAAATGGCAATTCATTTTATTACCATTTTATTTTTCACTTTTGCTGCCCTGGCAGCATGGGGTGACACCCTCTGCCCTAATGGGGGGGCCGCCGCTGGTAAATGGAATATGGAAGGAGTGTAAGCATTAAGCATGAGTGGATGGATGGATGGAGTGAAAGGGTGGATGGATGACCAAAAGGATGGGTGGATGATCGAGAGGATGGATGGATGTAAGGAGGAAAGGGGGATGACTGAGTGAAAGGGGGATGGATATGTTTTATAGATAGGTTTGAAGATGAATGAGCGGATAGATCGACGGAATGGTGACTGACTGAAAGTTGGATGGAAGACTAAATGTATGACAGAATGTATAGGTGAAAAGGTAAATATTTGCGGATGGATGGAAGGATAAAAGGATGAATGGATAGATGCAGTAGGTTTCCGCCAGGTTCAGGCCAACCTTCTTTGGAATGTACAGATTAAGGAAGACAAGCAGACAAACATTTCAGGAGATGCTTGAGCAGTTTCTGCGGTCAACACTTTGGACTGTTGAATCACATTGGAATCCTACAGCAGGTGGTGGGATAAACTATCTTTAGTTTATCAAAAAACGATATAAAAAAGTTTGTATTTAAATTTTCTTTCAGAAAGCTACTATACCACAGAGAAACTGTTCTTATTATTAGAATGACAGTGATAAAACATTTTGAAGGAGGTAAACTTTTTAAATTATTGTCTAAGGGCTAGTATTAGCAACATGGTTAAGGCTACAGTCAGGGCTACGATATGATTAGGGCAGTGTAAAGGTTATGTTTTAATGTTGGGGAAGATTAAGGCTAGTTTGGGTGACTGGAATTCAGTTTAGAAGTGAAGGAATTTATTGTAGAATGTTTGTCACTGCAGCCCATCTCATTTTATTGAAATTTTCATTATTGAGAATTCTTATATGTGGATTTCTTGCCACTCTGTCTTCAGGGCAGTACATTCTTCATTGTGGTGGGATCATCTAGAGGGAAAATGTAATACTTCCTGTCCTTCTTGGCAACAGAGAATGGCAAGTCACTTGTGAGCTTATTGTGTCAGACTGGGTTTGAAAAAACCTTGTGTGCCACACCTTGAGAATGAGAGAAGACCTAGTTATGTTCTCCCAATATAACAACCAAACCACAAAATAGTAACTAGGCTATGGGAAAACATTTTTAACTGGACCTTTTGTCCAAGGAGGGTTTTAAAAAAAAATATCCATCAGAACAGATCTCTAATTTTACCAGCCAATAGGATCATTCCAAGAACTGGAATAGAACTGGAATAGATGCCTCACCCACTTAATAGTGTCATGCTTCTTCATCGGCTGTCTATCCGCACCCCCGTAAGATGATAGACTCAACAAAGGATTCTTTGGAGTTCAAAAAAAGTAATAAAATAATTAACTGGATAATAGCATGGACCCAGATCAAGTTTTAAAAGTACCTGTTAGAATACCCCAAGAATATCTCCTTTATTACAGGGTTCCAAAGGCATGAATAAAAGCAATAGTCCTCGTCTCCTTTGGGTCTTTTATGTTCCCAGGAAACCCTATCTTCACACCAACATGTTTTGGCCCTCTCAAAGAGCCCAGCCGGGTCTTGGGGCCTTCGCCAGGGCAACTGTTACATTTCCCTACTTACTACCAGAAATGTCATGCACACCTGTGAGGCCTATAGCTCTCACCTGATTTTTTAGTCTGACTTCATTTTTTGAAGTACCCTATTTTGGGTTATCCACGCCTAATGCATGTCTGGCGGGGGTGGGGACCTGTAGTCAAACATTCGTCAACCTAGTCCGTTCGTCCAAGACTGACGAAAAACAAAGGCTCAGTTATAAAAGTTTTCCCATGGGTAGTTACTATTTTGTGGTTTTTAAACCCCCCCCCCCAACTCCCTGATATTTCCATAAAATCACAGAGTGCATTAGTCTTAAAATGATATCTCAACGTTTTTTCCAGAGATCAGGCTGAAAGGAGGTCTAATTCTACTGCATAATTTTCAGGTGATAAATCACAGATGCACAACATTTATTTGTGTAGAGGAAAACAGAGTTTATGTTAGCGGGCCCATCTTGCAGCTTTTGTAATTAAATATTGAGAAATTATGTTTCATAAATCATAGATTACTTCACTATCCTACGAAATAAAACCGAGACACACATTGGATCCCTACCTCTCATATGATCACCAAATGAATACGGTTATCAACAAATCTAAGTGCCTCTTAGTTTGACCAGCAGGTTAGGAGGACCCAGGTCCGGAAGCATCCTACAACTTTAACATTTTCCTTTAGGTTTCACAGGCTGTCCTCCTGCAAAATGTGTTGGTTGTGGAAAATAGGAGTAAACCTTAATGTGATTGGCAAAGATGAAAAGGAACCTGTCTTCCTAAGCCTGAAGTCAGAAGGCGATCTTCAGAGAGATTGACTTACCGTAGTGGGGCATTCTGAAATATATGTGGAACTTTATCTGCTGAGCCCTGCAAAGTGCTTTTCCTGAGTTTATTATCTTTTGGACTTTTCCTTCGAAGGTGAGAGAGTGATCAGGAGGTTCCATTTGGTGTCCAACTCTCCTTGCTGTTGGGATGCAGCAAGCCATCTAGTGCTGCTTCGTCAATGCACTTCACTCTGGGCTGTCCCTGAAGCACCCACTGAAACTGTATCACAGTTTTGTTATTGGACCAAGTTCTTCCTTGCTGCATGTTTTGCTGTATTGCATAACTGGTACTCTACCATTATACCTCAATCCTCGCAAGAAGCACATTTAAGGTGATTTGCACGTATATCGCTAATTAACACTTATGGCAGTGTAGCATATGCCTACCCTGGGCACTATAGGATTCGGATCTGGGAGTCACATAAATAGTTTGCCGCTGTTGTTTACTGGTGTTCAGGTGTGTGGTTAGTAAATAGTTTTTTCAATGGTTACATTTAGAAGTGATATGCCTAGATCACTGTGAAAATAAATTGTATTCAAGCCTGACAGATCTCTGTAGTGTCTTATATGTAGGGGGTTTCGTGTACAGATAGACGTTTGCAATTTTCTCCGTGGTTGGTGGTTGGCAGTCATTTGCTCTGTAGGGGAAAAATGCTTAATGAATATTAAACAAATCTCATTTCAGGTAGGTAATTATGTTGCAATACTCTGCATATGTTGGTGTTCGATACTTACATTGGGTTTGTCCCAGAGATGTTCTGGGATTCTTATTGTTGATTTGGCAGCACTTTGCCAACTATACAGATTTGGTTTGTGTTTGCACACAAGGGTGTAGGGGTTCTTTAAACCTATGATTTCCGAAAAGTGCCATATGACTGTTGTGTCTGGAGCAATGCTTTGTGATGATATTATTCACTGGAGAGTACTGTTGGAGACACCCATTGAAATAGAGAATTGTGTGAAGTGTGAAGTGTGTTGGGTGCATTTGTTTAGTACTCTCTGTAGTGTACTGACTGGGAAGGCTGTGAGATAAGTCTAGGGTTTGCCCGATATGTGTATCTAGAAACAAAATATTCTCTACACCAGAGTTGTTATGTAAACACAGGATGTTAAGCACTACCTCTCGAAGGGTGAATAGTACTTTGTCTAGGACAATGGTTCCCAACCTGTGGTCCGAGGACCCCCGGGGGTCCGCAAAGCCTCCTCAGGGGGTTCGCAACTGTTAAGAAAATTAAATAATATTAACAGATTAGGTCCCCAGCTTTCAGTAATGACTCAGTGGTGGTCCCCGAGTTCCAATATTGATAAAGTGGGGGTCCACAGAAGTCAAAAGGTTGGAAACCACTGGTCTAGAATATAAGTAAGCATCGGATTAGATATGTCAACTCATCACTGCCTGGATACAAGAGGTAAAGCACCTGGTATGAAGAGACCATAATTTAGAAATAACACTGAATTGCCTAGTGACCTACTTCTGTGACATAAATATGTTATATATTAAGATCCGCTGAATGCCCGGCTGTCCTGTAGGAGAAAACCATATGGAGAAGTAATGCAGACCCCGCCCAGATAGAAAAATATATCAAGCTGTAGCCGTCTGGCTCGTGTTAAGGCATTAATAAATATTAATATTAAATATGTATTTGCAGCCTGGCACTAGCTATCTTCATGGAGCCAGACATGTGGGGCCCACTTGCAAGGCAGGGCATCCAGAGGCTGCTGCCCTCTGGAACTACAGCTTCTCTGTAACTCCTTGCCTCACTCATCTCTGATACGGGAATCCAGGAAGGTTTGTAGTAGAGAGGCTGGTATGAAATTTAGCACTTAGAGTTTTTGGTTCCGTGACCATCAGAGGACTAGCAGGGTTTCAAGAGTATACCACCCTTGCATGCAAGCCTGGCAAGTATGTGCACCCTGAATATTGAAGACAGGATAGATGACGCAGAATATCGAGGACAAAATATATATATATATATATATATATATATATATATATATATATATATATATATATATATATACATATATATATATAAAAATGTTATGTAGATTTGGAGTTAAAATAGATAGCAAATCAATACTTCTACTGTATTCACTTTTCAATATTTTTGGTCTTTCATATTGTGTCCGCAATATTCTTATTGCCGATATTCAATAGTACAACCCTGAGGAGAGTTGCAGGCACAGAACTTCAAACATAAACATACCATAACTAAAGTTACAACAGTGAGGAAATCCATACCAGCCTTCCCTTATCCATGTGGCACCAAGCCCCTGGAATGCCTGACAAGCCAGTCAGCCCAGCATGGGGACCAGGCTGCAGAACTAGAAACAGTCAAATGGACCAATATTATACCAGAGATAGACAGAATGTCATTAACAGACCCTGAGGCATGCCACTGATGGGCACTGTGTCCCTCAACCTATCCCCACCAGCCTCCCAATACAAACACACATACACACAGTAGATACCACTTGGGTTCACATCAGTCAGACAGACACGCACAAACTCTCACTTGCACTCTTGTGTACACTCACATTTCTCTCTCTTGCTCTCCCACACTCTTGACCAGCCTTCGCACTCTCTTTGCTCACGCTCACTTCTCTCCTCCTCAATCATCTCACACTGACACTCTCCCCCTCAAAGTTCTCTTGCTCACACTGACACTTCTTTCATTTTACTCTCACTCACACTCCTCTCCTGGTACCACGCCTGTATGTGACACTTTCCTATTTCTTTCTTTATTTATTTAATGTGTGTGTGATTTTATACATTGTGGACATTGCCAGTAGACGCCAGGGCACTTCACAGTAAAGCTAGAACATATCAATAACAAGTTGGCAATATAAAAGTATATTAAGGTGGAGTGAATGTAATGTTTGCCTCTCCCAGGACGTAGAGTGCTTCAAACATATTCATAGCAAAACACAGGATTGAAAGCCAGGTGGAAGAGTAACTCTGTGAGGATCATGAATAGTCTGTGCAGTTTGAGGTTGGTATGCAATAGGAGGGTGTGAGAGGAGGTAGAAACGGGTTAGGCCAGATGTCATTCGAAGAGAGGTGCACTGAGGTATTGTTTGAAGGTGACATGACATGTGAACAGGCGGAGCCTTGTTGGGAGGGAGTTCCAGATTATTGTGGCACTTCCAGAGAAGCACTGGTTCTTGTATGATCTGTGTTTAAAAGTGGGGCTTTCGAGAAGGAGTAATTGAGTGTTTCTTGAATCTCAGTTGGTGCCTTCTTTTTTCAATTTCTCAGGAAGGTATGAGGGTAAAGAGGAGTGAAGAGCTCTATGAGTGGTGCAGACAGTTTTAAATTGAGCTCTCGCCTCTAAGGGAAGCCACTGAAGGGGGTGTAGCATGGGAGAGATATGATTGAATACTATCCTTGTGGATATGTGACCTCTGGCCAAATCACTTTTTTCCACCAAGAGGTGTGAAACAGATTCATCTTCTCTCTCATTAAATTCAGACTGTGGGTCTCTTGATTTTTCATTTCTTTTTGTCTACTGTTTTAGCTCTATCAACATAGCTATGTTCATGAGTGTGTTTCACACCTGTATTACCTTTGTCAGACCAGTCCATGGGATGCTACCTAGTTCTACTGAAGACTCTCATTCTGCTATGTAATGCCTTCTGCCACGAAAGTTACAAAATTCCACACAGCTCTGCTGAAGCACCAAACTTTTTGCCTACACCCTCTCTCCCACGATATGGCAATGCAGCTCTGCCATTGCACCTCATTTGTGACCTGCTGCTTAAAATGTTGTTACCACTACTAGGATAACATGCATTACAGATCACCTCGTTCCGGATCTGCCAGAGCCCATATTATAAGCATTCCAGAAGGTTGTACTTCACAGCTGCTGCAAGTCTAGTGCCGGATCTGCCTTTTATTCCATCTGCCATTTCGCTGGTGGGCTGGAGCGATTGGAGTCTGGTTTTGAAAGCCCAGGGCTGCTTCTGGTGCCTCCTTCACTTTCTCCAGCTACCTGAGATTAGCTGCAGAAGGCAAAGAAAGGTTTCAAATATAGAGAAAGAGGGAGGAAAGGGGATGATGGAGAGAAAGTGATCAGGAAGGGAGAAAAGGGAGTGGATAGATGGAAAGAGAAAGATTGCGCAAGTAGACAAGTGGATGGGAGTGGTTTGAGCATTATGGTTTCTTAGTCCAAGCCTTTTGGACTGGGACAACAAATAGGCCTGGTTAACCAAAATATAAGTGCCTGTCTTTAGAAAATTAGCTGGCCAAAAAAGTGGCCCGCATTTGCAAATCATGGCAGTTTAGAACATTAAAATGCACAACAGATAGCTGTTTTACAAAGTACAGGAGACCGCAGGCATCTGTGCTTGCTGCAGGCAATGTTTGTGGTAATATAAAAAAAACGGCAGTTAAAATGCCCCATTAGATCATAAAACAGACCCACAAACAGCCAAAAAACTGCCCCCACACTAATATTTCAGACAATCCATTCTGGCGCTGCCAGATTGTGTACAGCCCGACTCTAGCTGCAACCAATTCTTGACCTTCAGGCCCGGTTGATTAATTTAATGATGAAGGGAAAGATGCACTTCTCACATATTCTGCAGCAGCACCATGTACTACTACAGATACCAGAATGAACATTGCTCTGTTTATGCACCTCACTCCTAGCCTCCTTCACCTGTTACTGCTTTAAACAGATAGATACATATCAACTAAGCTCCACTCCTACCTTGCAGCAACTATTACTACTGCTAAGAGGTCTCATTATCCACCTCATTCCTACCCTGTGATGCCCCTGTGCAGGGATGGGTATGTATAGGCAGCCCTGCTTACTGACGTCACACCTGGCTTGTACCACTGCTGACACTGCAATTATAGCCCTGTCGATGCACCTTATTCCTGATCTGCAGCACACTTTTTACTGCAACTACATAATAGCTCTGTCTTGCACCTCATTCCTAATCTGCAGCAATCCCTTTATGCAGTTATAAAATAAATCTGCCAGAGCACCTCATTCTTGACTTGTAGCAACCCTGGTGTGTTGTTTGCATGCAGGGCATGCATGCACTGCAGAACTAGGGTGCTTACAGGTGTAGTGACGTAAAATGGAATGCACGGCGTATGTTGATAAATGCATTGTGACTGGATATTAAGATTTACTGAAGTTTCACAGAGAGAACAGAAATGCACCATATTTACTAAGATATGGTGCACTTCTTCTACCACTTTGCACTGGAGCAGTGTGTGCTGCCTAGCACGAATGCAGTTACTCTTGCACCATGGTGCAAGGGAGCCCCTGTGACAGGCAGGATTGTTTTTGTGCAGGAAGGGATATCTTCCATAAACAATTCTAAGAGGCAATTTTCTCTTTCTGTGTGTGATGTGGAATGCATTAGGGGCATATGTACTAAGATTTCACGCAATGTAGCACAGCAAGGAATGTTACTATACTTGGTTGCTTTGAAAGGAGAGAGTTGAACAGTGCCACATTTACAACATACGGCGCAGTTCAGGTCTCTCTTAATACTGGTGCTTAGCGTCAATGCAAACACCCTTGCGCTGTGGTACAGGGTGGCTGCGCTAGGGGCAAGATTGTTTTTCTGTATTAAAACAGTCTTTAGAGGAATCTTCCTATTTCTATGTGCAGCATGCAGCACACATGGAAAGAGGAACTAGCAAGGAGAAATGAAGATATTTCTCCTTGTTAGGGCTCTCTAGGGTAGATGCATCTTTTTGGCGCAAACCCAGGTTTACTGACTTTAGTAAATGTGGGTTTGGCTCAAAGTCTATGTGTGGATGCATGTGTATGTCCATGCACATCCCAAGGAAAGTCTCCCTGGGGAAAAGTAACACAAGGCAACTCTGTACGCTATTTTGTGTTTCTTTTTCTTGTTAATAAACCACACAAATCTGTTTTGGGGTGAGTTAGTAAATCCTGAATACAATTGCATCAGGGATGTGTGTAAAAAGTGATACAGCCCCAATGCAAAATGTTAGAAATCTGGGCCAAACATATTTCCCCTCGTTACTCGAGCCTCAGTTAGGCGCAGCATTTTGGTGCTATCAGAGGTTTAATCATTTTAGAAAATCTGAAATTCTGTCAAATTCTTTGGGTGGATGCACGGTACACCAATCCTCCACCCCACCTACCACTCCGAAATGTAATACAATGCAGTGCAGGCCACTGCGTTTTATTACATTTGTTTACAAAGTCACAAGGTGATGCAAATCGCCCATTGCATGGCTTAGTAAGTATTACTTAACCCCTTCCTGTGCCGAGCCTTTTCCCCTCCTGTGCCGAGCCTTTTTTTGTCTATTTGGGGCAGTTCTCGCTTAGGCCCTCATAACTTTTTGTTCACATAAGCTACCCATGCCAAATTTGCGTCCTTTTATTCCAACGTCCTAGGGATTCTAGAGGTACCCAGACTTTGTGGGTTCCCCCGAAGAAGATCAAGAAATTGGCCAAAATACAGCGAAAATTTCATTTTTTTCAAAACAATGGGAAAAAAGGGCTGCAGAAGGCAGCTTGTGTTTTTTTCCCTGAAAAGGGCATCAACAAAGGGTTTGCGGTGGTAAGATCACCATCTTCCCAGCTTTCAGGAACAGGCAGACCTGAATTGGAAAACCCAATTTTTCAACACAATTTTGACATTTTACTGGGACATACCCCATTTTTGCTATTTTTTGTGCTTTCAGCCTCCTTCCAGTTAGTGGCCGAAATGGGTGAGAAACCAATGCTAGATCCCAGAAAGCTAAACATTTCTGAAAAGTAGACAAAATTTGAATTCAGCAAGGGGTCATTTGCGTAGATCCTACAAGTGTTTCCTACAGAAAATAACAGCTGAAATAAAAAAATATTGAAATTGAAGTAAAAAAGCAGCCATTTTTCTCCACGTTTTACTCTGTAACTTTTTCCTGCGATGTCAGATTTTTGAAAGCAATATACTGTTATGTCTGCTGGACTCTTCTGGTTGCGGATATATATAGGGCTTGTAGGTTCATCAAGAACCCTAGGTACCAGAGCCAATAAATGAGCTGCACCTTGCAATGGGTTTTCACTCTATACCGGGTATACAGCAATTAATTTGCTGAAATATAAAAAGTGAAAAATAGGTATCAAGAAAACCTTTGTATTTTCTAAATGGCCACAAGATAAGGTATTGAGAAGCAGTGGTTATTTGCACATCTCTGAATTTCAGGGTGCCCATGCTAGCATGTCAATTACAGGGCATTTCTCAAATAGACGTATTTTTTACACATTATCTTACATTTGGAAGGAAAAAATGTGGAGAAAGACAAGGGGCAATAACACTTGTTTTGCTATTCTGTGTTCCCCTATGTCTCCCGATAAAAATGGTACCTCACTTGCATGGGTAGGCCTAGCGCCCGCGAAAGGAAATGCCCCAAAACACAACGTGGACACATCACATTTTCCACAAAGAAAACAGAGCTGTTTTTTACAAAGTGCCTATCTGTGGATTTTGGCCTGTAGCTCATCCGGCACCTAGGGAAACCTAGCAAACCTGCACAGTTTTGAAAACTAGACACCTAGGGGAATCCAGGATAGGGTGACTTTTAGGGCTCTGACCAGGTTCTGTTACCCAGAATCCTTTGCAAACCTCAAAATTTGGCCAAAAAAACACTTTTTCCTCTCATTTCGGTGACAGAAAGTTCTGGAATCTGAGAGGAGCCACAAATTTCCTTACTCACAGCATTCCCCTAAGTCTCCCAATAAAAATGGTACCTCATTTGTGTGGGTAGGCCTAGCGCCCGCGAAAGGAAATGGCCCAAAACAAAACGTGGACACTTCTCATTTTTCCACAGAAAACAGAGGTGTTTTTTACAAAGTGCCTACCTGTGGATTTTGGCCTCTAGCTCAGCCGGCACCTGGGGAAACCTAGCAAACCAGCTCATTTGTGAAAACCAGACACCTAGGGGAATCCAAGATGGGGTGACTTGTGGGGCTCTGATCAGGTTCTGTTAGCCAGAATCCTTTGCAAACCTCAAAATTTGGCCCAAAAAAACACTTTTTTCCCCTGATTTCGGTGACAGAAAGTTCTGGAATCTGAGAGGAGCCACAAATTTCCTTCCACCCAGCATTCCCCCAAGTCTCCTGAGAAAAAAACAACGTGGACACATCATATTTTCACAAAGAAAACAGAGCTGTTTTTTGCAAAGTGCCTAGGTATGGATTTTGGCCACTAGCTCAGCCGGCACTTAGGGAAACCTAGCAAACCTGTGCAGTTTTGAAAACTAGACACCTAGGGGAATCCAAGATGGGGTGACTTGTGGGGCTTTGACCAGGTTCTGTTACCCAGAATCCTTTGCAAACCTCTAAATGTGGCCAAAAAAACACTTTTTCCTCTTATTTCGGTGACAGAAAGTTCTGGAATCAGAGAGGAACCACAAATTTCCTTCCACCCAGCATTCCCCCAAGTCTCCTGATAAAAACACAACGTGGACACATCACATTTTCACAAAGAAACAGAGCTGTTTTTTACAAAGTGCCTAGGTGTGGATTTTGGCCTCTAGCTCAGCTAGCACTTAGGGAAACCTAGCAAACCAGCGCATTTTTGAAAACTAGACACCTAGGTGAATCCAAGATGGGGTGACTTGTGGGGCTCTGACCAGGTTCTGTTACCCAGAATCCTTTATAAACCTCAAAATGTGGCCAAAAAAAAACTTTTTCCTCTCATTTAATGTGACAGAAAGTTCTGGAATCTGAGAGGAGCCACAAATTTCCTTCCACCCAGCATTCCCCCAAGTCTCCTGATACCAACACAACGTGGACACATCACATTTTAACAAAGAAAACAGAGCTGTTTTTTGCAAAGTGCCTAGGTGTGGATTTTGGCCTCTAGCTCAGCCGGCACTTAGGGAAACCTAGCAAACCAGCACATTTTTTAAACCTAGACACCTAGGGGAATCCAAGATGGGGTGACTTGTGGGGCTCTGACCAGGTTCTGTTACCCAGAATCTTTTGCAAACCTCAAAATTTGGCCCAAAAATACTTTTTCATCTTATTTCGGTGACAGAAAGTTCTGGAATCAGAGAGGAGCCACAAATTTCCTCCCACCCAGCGTTCCCCCAAGTCTCCCGATAAAAATGGTACCTCACTTTTGTGGGTAGGCCTACTGCCCACAAAAGAAAATGCCCCAAAACACTATCTGGACACATTAAAATTATCAAAAACAAAACTACCTTTTTTTGCGGGGGCACCTGCGTTTTTGGTCCTGGGCTCGGCAGCCATCTAGGGAAACCTACCAAACCCAGACATTTCTGAAAACTAGACACCCGAGGGAGTCCAGGGAGGTGTGACTTGCATGGATCCCCCAATGTTTTCTTACCCAGAATCCTCAGCAAACCTCAAATTTAGCTAAAAAAATCAAAATTTTCCAACATTTCTGTGTGGGATTACCGCACTGGGACAAATTTCATACCACTCAATGTTCCCCTCAGTCTCCCGGTAACAATGATACCTCATTTGTGTAGGTGGGCCAAGTGCTTGTGAAAGGAAAGAGCCAAAAACATGTCGATATTGAGGGGGAACCAAAGGGGGTCCAAAAGGACAGTTTGCAAAAAAACATTTTTAGGCTGACAAGTGCAGCAGAATTTGTATCTGTATATAGAGAGAATGCTGGGTGGTAAGAATTTTGTGGATTCCTGCAGATTCCGGAAGGTTCCATCACAAAAATGTGGGGAAAATGTGTGATTTCCAGCCAAGTTGGAGGTTTGCAGGGGATTGTGGGTATGAAAATGGTGCGGGTGCATGTGAAACACACCACCCTGGAATCACCCAGATGTTTAGGTTTCAGATGTGTCTAGGTCTTGTGGATTTTTCTACATGGCAGCGTCCCACAGTCCATAAAGTGAAGCCCTCACCATTCCAAGTGGGACGATTTCGACAGTTAGCCAAGCTCTCATGGGCCAAATGTAAAACCAAAATCCAAAATAATCAAATGTCTTCTTGCTTGCTGTGGGAGAAGATGTTTTAGAGTGCGGGGAGAACTGAAAGACTTTTACTACCTTCAGTTGGGGTTGGGGCATAACCAGCCTCATACTGGTTGGTAGCCACCACCCCAATATTTTTTGTTTTTTTTAAATTCCCTGGCATCTAGTAGACTTTCTGCCCCCCCGGGGTGTGGATCAGGAGTAATTACCCCATCTGCCCACTGGTGGGCGGAACAACTTTGGCCCCATTTATTTGGGTTGGGGGTATGGCTATACCCCACCCTCTTATTTTGGAAAAAAAAACTTCCCTGGTCTCTGGTGGGCTTTCTGCCCCCCCTTGGGGGCAGATGGGCCTTCCAAAAATAGGCCCATCTGTCCCCAAGGGGGCAGATATGGCCAACAGTAATGTGCCCCTACGGGGAGTGACCCTTACCCAAGGGGCTGCCCCCCTAAAGAAAACACACGCATTCACACACACTAATCCCTGGTGCCTAAGTGGTTTCTGCCACCCTTGGGGGCAGATTGGCCTAACAAAAATCACTGATCTGCCCCCAAGGGGGGCAGAAATGGCCTAAATATAATTTGGCCACTAGGGGAGCAACCCTTGCCTAAGGGGTCGCTCCCCACCTCTAAAAAACAAAAAAGAACCAAAACAAAACAAACAAACAAAAAATTTGCCCTGGCGCCTAGATGTTACTGCCCACCCTGGGGGCTGAAAAGGCCTTGAAAAAATGCCCCCCTCCCGGGAGTGACCCTTGCCTAAGGGGTCACTCCCCTTGCGTGAAATTAGCGCAAAAAAAAGATCCCCGGTGCCTAGTGGTTTCTGCACCCCTTGGGGTCAGATTGACCTAACAAAAATTGGCCAATCTGCCCCCAAGGGGGGCAGAAATGGTCTAAATACAATTTACCCCCCAGGGGAGCGACCCTTGCCTAACGGGACGCTTCCCATCTCTAACAAAACAAACCAAAAAAAACAAACAAACAAAAAAATTTATCCCTGGCACCTAGAGGTTTCTGCCCCCCCCGGGGGCAGATCAGCCTCACAACAATAGGCCGATCTGCCCTCAGGGTGGGCAGAAATGGCATCAAATAAATTTGCCCCCCCGGGAGTGACCCTTGCCTAAGGGTTCACTCCCCGTGCGTGAAATTTTTGTTAAAAAAAACTCCATGGTGTCTAGTGGTTTCTGCCCCCCTTGGCCAAATCAAAATAGGCCAATCTGCCCCCAAGTGGGACAGAAATAGCCTAAATATAATTTGCTCCCTAGGGGAGCGACCCTTGCCTAAGGGGTCGCTCCCCACCTAAAAAAAAAAAAAGATCTCTGGCGCCTAGAGGTTTCTGCCGCCCCATGGGGGCAGATCGGCCTAATAATAGGCCTTGAAAAAAAATGCCCCCCTGGGGAGCGACCCTTGCCCAAGGGGTCACTCCCCTCATGCCAATTTCCATTTCATATATAAATCCCCGGTGTCTAGTGGGCATTTCAAAGGGAAAGAAATTCCTCACCTTCCCTTTGAAGCCTGTCAGGGCCCCATCGCGCTGGAAGCTGAGATTCCACCACGATGGGAGGTGGCCTTTGTGAGGTCAGCGACTGACATCACAGGGGGTGGGGGGATTAGGGAGGGTGTCTGGGGTGGAAGGGGAAGGGATTCCACTTCCATCCCTGCCTTAGGGTGGTGTGAGGGAAGACCACAGAGCGAGCGCTAGCGCTCCCTCTGAGCTCTGTGCCCAGGACGTAACCATTACGTCCGCGGCACAGAAGGGGTTAAGGCCTTGCTTTGCATTGTGACAATTTGCGTGATTCAAGGAAAATGCAAGTCCTTAGTAAATCTGGGTTAAAGTGAAAACAGGAGAATAATACCCAGACATGCTAAGTATAGGGTTCACTTGCTATTCAGCCAGTAAATAAGCAAGATGGAACACACACAATTTTCTTGTCAGCAGTCTATAATTTGACCAAGATTTGACTTTATCCTCCAGGGATTTATGATCATTTTTCACTTCAGTGGCGTAATGAAACTTGAGGGGGCCCCCCACTCAGGGCCAGCTTTAGTGAGGGTGGCACCTGGTGCATCAGTATTTTTTGCCACCCCCAACCTTCTTCTCCACAAATTCCCTCTCTACCACTCTCCAACAGTGCCCTTCATTCCTCCATAGCCCCTCTTCGACACACATTTCTTTTTTAGGGTCGAGCACAAAGCTTTTGGGGGCTTTTAACTACGCCCATGTCAAGCCCATTAGTTTGGTTCATTCTTGGGCTTACCTTTTAAAACTAGCTTGATTTAATTAGTGAAAAGCATGCATATGTCATGCCTTTTCTGGTGTTTAGCCCACCTCAAGCGCACCAGCCAACTACTGAAAACATACGAGGCTCCAAGTTTTCCGTATGGATTCTGGACTACTTTGGCTCTTTATTTCGCAGCGCTATCTCACTGGGCAGTAGTAGAGCCCTTTGCATGACATCGACCCTGTTACATGGATAATTGCACTTTTGACGGTTACATGGATAATTGCACTTTTGCCAATGTGTTTCACTGCGAGCGAACTTCTGTTTGCTTTTGTATGTTTGCTTTTCGCTTATGGCGGTTTTTGGCTCACTTATGTGAAACTTTTTTACTTTTAAGTTTATTTAGCAAGAAAAGTCCAGTTAGGAGTTTACAACACTACTAGCTTTAACTAGGGTAAACGTGAGACCCATTGTATTGCAAATGCTTGTTCACTTCTGCAGCGCTGCTCATAGTTCACACACAGTTTTATGATCTGCATGGTACAAGTTGTTTGCAGCAGGCACATTATCCCACTGTGCTACTTTATGATGAGTAATAAGTGCCAGCAGACACAATTCTGATTTCTTAACAGAGGTAACATTAATCACTGCTGGGTGCACAAGCAACTTTCCTGCTTCTAAACCCAAAAGATGTTTTTGAACACAGACCAAAGTCAGTGCACTGGTCTTACTGCCCTAAAGCCGGTCTTGCCCCACGCTGCGGACCCAGTCAGCAACCCTCAGGCCAAGGGCCCGTGCATAGTGCTTCGGTTGGCCCTGGAGTTCACACACACACACCCAGGAGAAACAACCCTCCCCTCCACACACACTTTCCTTACGTGCAAATCAGCGTATTCTATTTGTGCACTGTTTTACGAGCTCTTCATGCCGCAGCCTGACAGTCGGACTGCAATAACCAGAATGCATCTTCAGCATATTGTGATGGTCAGGGAATGGAACAGAAAGACTCTTCGTTGAAGGCTTTAGCTTTTTTATAAGTGAGAACCTTTTCGAGGAATACGTTTTTTTTTATCGAGGACATCTACACCAAGTTGTCAAAGTGAAACTTGTTTGCACAGTTTCGTTGAGGAAAGAAATATTCAGAAAAAAGACAAACAAAATACAAAAATATGAGGCAGTAATGTGGCTTTCTCTTTGTCTCTTCTCGGGGTGGAGCCGTGGGGGTGGTGCCCGTTCCCCTCCTCTCAAACCACCAATTGCAGTGTGTCAAGAGGATGAAAAGAGCTTTTATTCTTCTTTTGTGCTGCATGCCATGGCCTGGGTGGATCATGCGGGCCACAAGCCCCGTCTCTGTTCTTGAGACAAATGACGACGAAGTAGGCGAGGATAAATTTAGTAGGCCTTGAAGCCAGCAGGCAGTCACCACTAAGCACTACTTCCAAGCTGACAGCAAGGGTGGGGGTTAGTTTCAGCTCCTCTCAGACTCAAGCACTGTAGAAGTCAGTCTGCCAAACCGATTAGGGAAGTGACAAGAGGGGTGGGAGACCTGGACACAGCTGCTTGATGGACTCCGAAAGCACCAACCCCAGCCCTTCGCAGTCTGGGATGGGAGTGGAGGGGGCATGGAACGATGGGAGTGGAAGGGGCAAGGAACGAGGGGGGAGGGGTGTTGTAGGCAGTGATTTTCTGGTGGAGGCGTCTGCTGGGTTCTGAGGGGATTTCCCACGCGTCCGATTTTGACTC
Source organism: Pleurodeles waltl (assembly GCF_031143425.1). Lineage (NCBI taxonomy): Eukaryota > Metazoa > Chordata > Amphibia > Caudata > Salamandridae > Pleurodeles > Pleurodeles waltl. The sequence goes on along the minus strand of NC_090450.1, from coordinate 676,010,432 downwards.
TTTGGAAGATGGACGAGGCTGCGGTGGAAAAGGGAGGAGGGCGTAGCAGCTGTTTGAGTCTCAGTCCACGGGTTACTAAGCACCACCTGCCCCCGCCCTCGATAGACCACTTTTGAATGGATGCTGACTGAGAGGCGGCAATTACCACTTTGTTTATATTTTATATGAGTGATGGGAGTTGGTATTCGTGACCGAGTAACACCGGCAAACGCAAGACACATCCTCAGAGCTCGCAAGTCCCTCAGGGCCATACGTTTTGTAGTTCTTCGAGGTCAGTTTTTAGGTCTGGCTTGGCTGTGCATCTGTCTGTAGACCTGCTCTTACAAAGTCTTCAAAATAAAATCAGCGTGGGCTTCAGCTCGAACCAGAAGAGTATCCCCACATTACCCCCACCATGCTATTAGCTGTTTAGTGTATGATTCCAATTCTTACATATCGTTCCTATATCGTTCAAGGAAGATTACATAACATATTAAAATGTACACAGAATAATCATGCATTACATCATTCAACTGACAGATTCACTATATAGAGAAAGCAATTGTTTTTGCTTTATTTTTCACTGCTGCCAACCTTTTAATATGCTACTATGGACCTAAAATGGAAGCCAGACCTATTGGCTTTGTGTGTTTTTTTGATTCATTGACTCACTGTCCTTACTTTATAACAGGAACCAAAGGACTACAAATCTCAGAATGCAAAGAAATCACACTGCTTAGATGGGATACTCAAGCGTGAACTGGGAAACCTGAAAGCTGTGCACGTTAGGAGCTCTGCCTAGTTTCCCAGTTTAAAGCATAACTACCTACTGTCGCCTTGAATTCTTCTGTGCATTGTGGAATTCGTAGTTGTATGGACTACATATGAAACCAGGCCTACAGATGACAGAATTCTAAGAAAACCTGATCTAGTCTAGCTAGTTCCATGTGATCTTGGGAAACTTGGCCCTATGCCCTTCATTGCCTACGAGTGGGTTGGTGAGACGGAGCTTTCACAAGACGGAAAAGGTTGAGGTTCAGGTGTGACAATAAGCCAGACAATTTTGGAGCAGGTAGATGAGCAAAGGGTCAGAAATGGTCTACCTAGTGCAGCAGACCGCATTCTCACCCACTGGCACAACTGTGGAGGCAACAAATATACAAAGAACTGGTGTACTTGAAATACCATGCTGCTGCTGACCACAGGCAAATAAATGCTAGCTCCCTTGTTTGGTCTTGTTGATCACACAGACCTATTGTTTCCAACATACAGTTTGAGAAATGTGAGTCCGCCCCTTGTACATGAAGGGATGAATTTGTTGTCTACCTTGGTTGTCTCCTCTTGGTTTGATGGCTTACCTTCCTATTTTTGTATTTGTCCCCTCCCCCCGGAGAGCGTTTGGGTCTCTCAGTGTTCTGATTGGGTGACTTATATCCTTCCACTGCTGGAGTTGCTTGCATTCAGGAAACTAGTTTTTCCTGTTGTTTTTAGGCTCTCAATCTAAAAGTAAGTGTTTTCTTACTTTCCCCCATGTGCTACTTCCTCCTCCACTTTGCCCTGTCCACATGCTTTCTGTGTTGCATCCACCGGATCTCCCAGCTCGCATTTGTGGTGCTTTTTACACCATCCCAAGCTTGTCCATCACTTTCATTTTTTAAATATTTCTCCTTGACTCTTGTGCCTTTATCCCCTCCCACTCTCTTTGTCACCCAAATCATTTTACACCTGTTTTTTTATTTTTTCTTACATTTTTCCCAACTCCTATATTAGTGGGTGTACATTTTGAAATGAGTTTTTACTTATTTCAAAGTGGCTGCCAGTCATTGTGCAAGCACACACATGCCTGGTGGGTGCCAATAAATATGTTTGGGTTGTCTGAACAAAGCCAATCAAAGATGGCCATGGGGGATGAGTGAGCATCCACCACGGCTATATTTTAAAGGGTTTGTTAAGATATTACAAAGGCATTCAACGGTGATCGCAGTGGATGTGTGCGCATCCACTGTAGCTATGTTTGAATGGGTTTGTTCAAATATTACAAATGCGTTCAAAGATGGTTGCTATCGAAGTGCCAACATTTATTTATTTGAAGTATTATGTAGTGTGAACGAGGCCCACTAGAGCAGAAGAGCACCTTTCATAATTAAAAGTAAAATATATAATCACGAGACAAGATACAAATTGTACAAGATATAGGCGACTAAAAACTGGTAGGGGAAAATACTTTGGAAGCACTTGTTTGTAACAGAGATGCGGTATGAAGAGTAAATTAGATCATGATTGGAAATGTCAGTGGAAGACTAGGGTTTTAAGTTCTTTCGTGAAGACTGAGTATAAGGGTTGATTCTTAAAGCTGGTGGGATAGAGTTCCAAATCTTAGGGGTGCTGCCTGAGAAGGATGGATTCAGAGTAGGGTGGAGGTACAAGTTGGAAAGATTCCCCACTTTGGAGTTCATGAGAGCCACCCACTACAGGGGTGTAATGCAAGCCCCTGCAGCGCGGTGGGGACCCAAACTCTTCAGGATGCCCCCTTCCTCCGCAAGGCTAATGAATATCTGTGAGATATGGGAGACTCAGGAGGGGGACTTTTCACCTTCTGTAGGGAGGCCATCATTTCATGTTACGCCACTGACCAACAACAATGAGATTGTCGCTCATGAGGTCTACCCAACACCAACTTAGCCCATTGAGTGTCCTTGTCAAAACATTTGCCAATGCTTGGCATTGGAGTGAGTGCTCTATAAGACACCTAAACAAGTTCAGCCCAGTAAGGCTGTAAGCTATCAGCAATACCCCAGGTAGGCAGAGCAGCCTACTAGCCATATATTATCACCTCAGCTGTGTGAGGTCTACAAGTCAAAGAACACCCTTCATCTCAAAGAGACATCAACCACATAACATACCTATTTGAGCTTATAAGGTGCCCTTCAGCTTCTACAAAGCACAGACCTTGGTGTACTACTCCATGTCACTGGGATACCTTGGTTCCTCTCTGGGTTGTCAATTAACACATTGGTGCATTATGATACAGCCTGGGGTCACTGTCATTAAAACCCCTGGCTCCGACAATAATTTGTAAAAATTAAAGCCAGGAGACATTGTGTCTTCTAGCAACACTATGCAACACGCAAACCCCAGACTAATGAGGACAGAAGAACTACAAAGTACCCTATAGTGTCACTGCTCTGTGAGGCCTAAAAGGTACACATTGCCAGGTGTGCCCAATCTGAAGTACAAGCCATCCATCTGTCCAGTGAAGGCTCTGAGAATGGTAGCCTCCGCATGTAGCATTTTACCAAAATATGTAAATGTATAATAAACAATCCAATGCCATCCCAGCACACAGTGAGGCTCTCTCACCCAACACCACCTCATTCCATGAGATCTACCCCACACCAACACAGCCCATTGAGTGTCTACATGTCACCCAAGAACAGCATGGCAGAGTGGGGACTGTAAACCACGCTGCATCTCATTGCACAGTCAACTGAAGCCTTGTCACCACTGCAACTCACTAAGATCTACAAGACAGGCAGCACCCCCAGGCTGCTTAGATCTACAAGCCACCTGATCACCTCAGCCCAGTGCGGCAAACAAACCATGTAATACTACCTCATTTCCTAGGGTTCTGTCTATAACTCACTGAACCGCACCCAAGACCAGTGGGAACAACAAGGCACCAATCATCCTCTTGCCAAGCCAAGTGAGGCCTACAAACCACCCATCACAACCTAAGTCCAGAGAAGGCTACAAGCCATCTATCATTAATGCTGCTACATGAGGCCTAGAGACACACAACTTCACCTCAGCCCAGTGAGGACTCATGCCACGCAACAACACCGCTGCACAATGAAGAGTACAAGACATTCATAACCAATTTAACTCACTAATACGCACAAAGTCATCCCTGTGTCTAGAAATACATACAACCCTCACCCCTCAAGAAATCCTCAGCACTGGAAGTACTACTAGCAACTCAACCCCAACTTTGGAAACCCTATAGACCACCCAAGACCACCTCAACCCATTGGGTCTTAAACATACAAACAACACCTCAGCCCTGTAAGGTTTACAATGCAATCACCACTTCAGCCTGGTGAAGCAAAGTGATACTAAAAAATGAACGAATACCTGCTCAGCAAAGTAAGACCACAACCTAACCAACACCACGATAGGCAAACCTATAGGCAACCTAGACCCCATCAAGTCCTACAAAAGATACACCATCACCTCTACCTAGTGAGGTCTATAAGTAACCACTCTGCCAAGTGAGGATTACAAACCACTCACTTCCATCTTAACACAGTAGGATATGCAACCACCATCTCAGGTATGTGAGTTCTAAAAGCCACCTAATACCATCTTGTGCTTTTTACCTACAAACCACACATTTTTGCTCTGTCATTTTAAGTGAGCCACCACAGCCCCAACCAAATTAGGCCGAAAGCCACCCAATGACTCACATCAATGAGACCTACAGGCCACATGAAACCAACATGGCTTATTGGTGCATAGAAGCCACCTAACACCTTTTCATGCAATGACCCAGCTGACACAGCCACTAAGGCACACAGACATCTCATCAATGAGACTTACAAGCCAACCATGAATACTTATACCCAGTGTGGTCTACAAGTAACTCTCTGACAAGTGATGCGTAGAAACAACCCAACATAACTTAGGCACAGTGGGACCAACAGTTCACCAAACCCCAACTCAACCTAGTGAGACCTATGTGGTGTTTACTAACTAGGTAATGTTATGGTATTCTGGAACATTGAGTTAGTTCCAGTGTGGAATGTGTATGTTTAAACAGATGACAGTTGCAGACCGCAAAGTTGGATGGGGACTTCATCTCGAGTCTCTTGAATAAACATGAATATGCTCCTGAACTAACCAGATTGGATGAACTTCTTTGATTTTACACTTGGCGACGAGTTACGAACCCAAGAGACTCAAGGACTACAAAGACCTCAGCACCTATGAATTTAAAATATGACGGCTGTATTCAATATCATCTTTCACACAGAGGAAAACGCCCAGAGAACCACTGTGTGAGTAGAGCACTAAGGGATGAATGGATTTTGACTGTGAAAGTGTTGACCACAATTGAGTGTGTCTATTTTAACGAGCAACGCTTGTCTCAATAACTAATCTTTTAACGAGCAGCCACTTGCGCTTACCGCTCTCGTGTGCCTCTTGCACCCAGAATGTTGCTGCAAGAGGATTTCTCGAAGGTTGATCTTGAGCAAGAGCCGCATAACGCATGCGATGCACAGTGATGTCAGCGCGTGATCTTTGTTTACAGTAACCATGGTGACCAACACGTTCAGCGTATATCTCCATGACAGCGTATCTCTTCACAATTCAGAGCAATTTAAAGCTGTATTTTCTGACTTTCTTGTCAGCGGTCAAGATGCCAGCAGTTAAGCAACAGTAATTATTTTATGTTGCAACTCTGCCCTTTAACTCCAAGTGTATCAAAACAACAGTGATACACTCACCGTTATATATATATATATATGTTGCAGCACCGTCCTTCTTCTTGTCTTCTCCAGGGGATCCACCAATTCCTTGGCTCAAGTGGAAAAAAGTATTTAATCGTTGTTCTGGTGTTTGTGGTACTTCGCTCAATGCAGAGAAAAATACCTCTCTTTTGATGCATTGTTTGGGATCGGAGGGACAGGAAGTATTTGAACATCTTCCTGAACTTACAAATCAGGACGTTGTAAATTTGAATGAATATGAAATATGTCTCAAGAGATTGGATTTGCCTTATCTTCCAAAACTCAGGACTGTTCTTGAGAGATATAATTTTGGACGGAGAGTGCAGCGTTCCAGAGAAAACGTGGAACAAGACATCACCCAATTGCAAAAACTTGCTTCTACATGCACTTTTGGTACGTCCCTTGAGAAAAGGCTGAGGGATCAGCTAATGTTGGGGTGTGCATCAGACAAAGCCTGGGAAAGTATGTGGCAAAAGGATAATCCCTCATTGCAAGATGTCCTGGTTACAGCAAAATATTTTGAACATTCCAAAGCTTGTGCTGATGTTTTGAGGAAAGATTAAATGTCAAATGACAATAGGGGCGAGAGCAGAAAAGAAAACTTAGTACAAGTTGCACAAAGGAGTAAAATGTCTAAAAAGGCATGAGGGACGGGTAATTCCAGTATAAAACATGTGCAAGGAAAGTGTTTCAGGTGTGGTAATGACGGGAATTTTACTAATAATAAGGGATGTCCCAGGTGGAAGGCCATGTATAGAGTTTGTGGACGGAAGGGTCACATCACCAGATGCTGCAGATCGGAGATGGATCTTAAGAAGGTGCAAGAAGTGGAAATTGATGACAATGATGAAGATGTTGTAGAGGAAAGTCCCATATTTCAAGTTAAGGGTTTTTCTAGCAATGGCATTTTAGAGGGGGTTAAAGTAAATGAAAATCCAGTCAAGATGTTTTTTGACTCGGTGCTAAGATAACTCTTATTCCAAAAGGTTTTTATGAACAGACCCTACCTGTCAAGGTTAATTAATTCAAACCAGACATTAAACCGAGAGGTTATGGGGGAGAACCTATAGATTTATTAAGACATTTCTGGGTAACGATTGAGTTTAAAGACAGGATTATACCAGGGAAAATATATGTTTCAATGAAAGGAGATTCTTTCATCACTTGGCTTCACCAGCGTGATTTGAACATATAGTTGGATCCCAATGAGGACACCCCCAGTGTGTGTGAGAAACAAACCTGTTATCAACTCTGTATTGAGTGTGAATGCTAAGTGGACGAAGGAACTTCCAGAAGTTTTCTCTAACAAGCTGGGTCGCCTTAGGAATTACTATCATTTCATAAAGTTGAAATCGGGCGCCCTACCTAAAGTAGCTAAAGTCAGGAATGTACAGCTACTAGTACGAAAAAGTACGAGGATCAAGTTAGACGGACTGATGGAGGCTACAGATTGGTTATCTCCGGTTGTGATGGCTCGTAAGGCCATCCGGGAGGTCAGACTGTGTGTAGACTTGAGAGAGCTCAACAAGGTGGTGACTGTGGATCATTATCCGCTTCCAAATATTTGTAAGATGTTATGCTCTCTAGATGAGGCAAAACATTTCTCTTCTCAAGATCTTGCCTCAGCATACCATCAGGTAGCTTTGTATCCACATTCTCAGGATCCAACTGCATTTGTAACACCATTTGTTGCATTTAAATTTGTGAGAATGCTTTTTGGATTCATTTCAGCAGCATGGGTATTTAAGAGAGTGATGAAGCATGTTCTTAGGGGGGTTGATGGTGTTAAGATTTACTAGGATGATGTTTTGATAGTTGGATCAGATGATAAGGAGCATGATGATTGGTTAAGGGAAGTTTTGACAAGGTTATGTGATTTTGGCTTGACTTTGAAAACTGAGAAGTGTAAATTTGATGTGCAGGAGATTGAGTACTTAGGTCATGTGGTGAGTGCTGTAGGAATCAGACCAAAATCTGATCTCGATAACACAAATTGAATACTTAAAACTCAACAGAATAAAGAAGAATTAATTACGTTTTTAGGTATGACTGAATTTTATAATAAATGTATTCCCAATTTAGCTGATAAAACTTCATGTGTGAGAGAAATATTGCAGAAAAGGAAAGAACTTGAGTGGACTGCAAAATGCAATGAAGGGTTTATTCTAGTAAAGCAGTGTTTGAAAACTTCTACGAACCTTGGAAGTTTTGATCCCGTGGATGAGTCTTGGATATTGACAGATGCGAGCTCGAAAGGGTTTGGAGCAGTTCTTATACAGAAGAAAGATGGTGTAGAACGGACTGTTTTGTTTATTTCTCGTGCATTCAGGGAAGCAGAATGTAATTTCTACGTGGTAGAGAAAGAGGCACTTGCTGTATTTTGGGCAGTATGGAAACTGCGGACGTTCCTGTGGGGAAAGAAGTGTGTAGGTAAAACTGATCACAAACCTCTTAGGGAGGTTTTCTGCAAGAAGGGAATAGATTTAGTCTCCCACAGAATAAGTAAATGGGTAGTGGCACTGCAGGAATTTTACTTTGAGGCATCATACATACCAGGTGTTGATAATGTTTTAGAAGATTGTTTATCAAGGATGGGTAATGTAGAAAGTGAAGAATCAGATGAAGGTGATAGCGTTGGAGATGAAGTCTTGGAAGAAGAAGTCAATGTGTGTTTGATTACGGAAGGAATAGTCTCTGAGGAAATTTGGAGAGATAATTTAAGGAGTGATGTGATCTTACAAAAGGTGATATCTATGATTAAGTCCGGATGATGTGAGAAAAGTAAATGTGACGGTGATCTAAAAGGGTTTTGGTAGATTAAAGATGAATTATCCGTGGTTGATGGATTGCTTATGAGAGGTTCTAAATTAGTCCCACCAATCAATGTGCGGGAAAAATGATCAAACCACGATCATGCAAGTCATATGGGTATAGTCAAAACTAAAGAAAGAGTGAGGGAAGGTTACTGGTGGCCTGCAATGGACATGAGTATTGAGAGAATGGTGAGGAACTGTATGGAATGCTCATCTTGTGATAAAGGGTTGAAATGTAGAGCACAACCAATGGTGTTGAGAGAACAAGCAAGGAATCCCTGGTCTGATATCGCAATTGATATCATGTCACCTGTGAGGATTAATTCCTATGATCGCTTCGTGTTGGTGTGTTTGGATATGTTTTCACGCTGACCTGAAGTTAAGATTGTTGGATCTGTGGAGTAGAATGTAAGTATTGAATTTTTGGAAGATCTGTTTGAGGAGAAAGAGTTTCCAGCATCCCTGCTCTAAGATAATGGAGTGCAGTTCACATCAAGAGTGGCAGAGAAGTTTCTGCAAGAAAGAGGTGTGAAACATAAGAAAGCAGCACTTTACTATCCTGAGATCAATGGTGTTATGGAAAGGTTTATTAAAGTCTTGGAAGAAAGTGTACAACAAGCTATAACATCAGGAGGTAATTGGGAAACAGCCATAAAGAAAAAAGTAAGGGAATATTGTTTCACACCACATTCATCTACTGGGGTATCTCTGTTTCAAATATTCAGATTAAGGAGGGCCAACACAGAAGTAATGCCTTTGTGGGTGTCTGGAAAGCGAATGATGGTGGGTAACCAAGTTGAGGTGGCCGGGGATTGGAGAGTGAAATAAAGAGAGAAGATGGTGCAAAGAAAGTCAACCTTTGAAGGTGATCAAGGTTTTTAAAAATGTAATAAGCCTGCGTGACCAAAGGGTTTGGAATTTGAATAGGGTAGCGAAATTTGCACCATTGTCCGATGAGGGGTGGATAAATGATGATTCACAGAAAGATGGCCTCATGGGGAAGTGTAGGCCTCAACAGAAAAAAAATAGACCTATTTATTTGCAAGAATATGTAAATAGGTAAAGAAAACAAAACTTACGGATGTTCAAGTTTGCAAAGAAATCAAGTATTGTTAGTATCTAAGAAGTAGGAGATGTATTAGTATGTTTTGCTGTGTTATTTTCATTGTATTGTAATGGGTACCTGGGTAGGAAATGTAAACTGTATATTATGATTGTGAGGTGAGGGAGGTGGTGTGGTGTTTAGTAACTAGGTAATGTTATGGTATTCTGGAACGCTGAGTTAATTCCAGTGTGGAATGTGTATGTTGAAACAGATGACACTTGTGGACAGCAAAGGTGGATGGGGTCTTCATCGAGAGTCTGTTGAATAAACATGAATATGCTCCTGAACTAACCGGAATGGCTGAACTTCTTTGATTTCACAACCTACTAGCCACCCTTGATTGAATGATTGATTGATTACATTTATTGTTTCAGTTGATTAAAACCATAGCAATGTACAATTTACATAATAAAAGCATTTCACTGTGATTTAAAATTCCTTTACAAAGTAATTATTTTTTAAAGGAAAAATAAAAACAGGCACGCACTGCCATTTTACATTTTAGCTGTCCCTGAGAATTGAGAACCCACCAAGGAAAATCTTCTAAAATATGAGCCCAGCTGATACTGTATCAATTGAGTTAATCCCCAATGTCTATTTGCACAACTCATTGTTAAAAGGTGCTTAAACGTAAGACTTAACAGAGCCTACCGGACCCTTGTGCTATTGGCTAATGGCTTAATCCAACTAACCAAAAAGCAGTTGGTATTATCTCAGCTTGTACTAAAGGGGTCAAAAGTTATACTGTTTTAGTCATTCCAAGAGTTCAAAGTGCTTAGCTGTGACACATCATTCATTAATTACCTAAAAATTAAAACCATACCATGACAATTTATTAAATCTTCTAAAATATGAGAATATGTTCAGAATAACTTTGCCCCAAAGGTCTAATTGTGCATCTCATCTTAAAAATACTTTAGACATAAAACTTAAAAAGTCCTATAATACCCTGAGCATTAGACAGATGTCTTGATCCAATTGACCAGAGTGCTGTAGGTGTAATCTCAGCATGTACTGGAAGGATTTAAAAACATTGTGCTGTTTTAATCGTACCTTTCAGACTGGCTGCAAACTTGGACATCCCTTTTGTTGTGATGGTAGTGTCAAGAACTTGACAAACTTACAGTTTAGCTGGTGATCATATGGGTTGAAACAGGCTACTATAGCTCCTCTGCAGGTGGTCTTCTGTCATTGAACATTCTCTCAAGGAACCTCTGTTGGAGGTCTAGCAGACCCAGACAGCTGCAAGTTATATGAGCAAGATCTTCCTTGGAGCATGAACAGTGCCTGCATTGCTGCAAACATATTCCTCCATGTTGGAGCATTTGCTAAGTTGCCAGGTTTACTAGTCGCATTGTCATGAACTGATGTTTAGTTTGTGGCGCATAAGGTGTAGAAAGATAAGCAGCTGGTTCTAATTTGGCATAGTGCCTTATGATCATCCAGGTGTGTGAGTAAGCACTGAATTTGGCTTTATTTTGAGTGAATGAGAGCAGTTTGCTTGCCTTGTTGTTATATCGCTTCTGCCTCCCAAAGACCTTGAAGCCATAATTGGCTAATAGATGATGGTAAATACTTGTTGTGTGCTGTGTGCTGGCCATTTAATTTGTCGGTTGAGTGGCTAATTTTGTACCAAGTTTTTGCCTCCCCTCTCCTGTTGAGTCCCTGGTTGGTCCCCACAGTCAATGTTGCACAGCAGCTGCCCACATCCACACAGTGCAGCTGCTCCTTTTAGTCCCTTGGTGGTGGACTCTGAGTAGTCTCGTCCAACCCAATGTGAAGTCCGCCTGGTCTGCGAGGGCTCCAGTAGCACTGGGTGGAGCCTTCCCTCCACAGAGCCTGTCTCACCCCCCCTGCCCTCCCCAGCTTGCCTCAGACTACGGGGGTGGGCCACTGCAGACTTGTTGGCAGGTCTCCTTACGCCCACACTGGGTGAAGAGGCGCTTCCCAGACAGGCCGCAGCAGTGAATGCACCCAAGTAGCTGCCTGCTTATGCCCGGGGGGCACTGGATGGCACAAGCCTTTCTCTTCTCCACGGCCAGCCATGCTAGCTGCAACCGCAGTTCCCTCTCTTCCCACCTATCTCTGAGCTCCACAGGCGACAGGGAATGAGAGGTGACACTGCTCCTAGGACTGGACCCTTCAAGGGACTCCCTATCTATGGGGGTCCTCTCTCTCTACTAGCGGTCCTGATCAGTCATCTTCTCATTCTGCTTCAAACTCTTCGGAGTCACTGTCCACCTGGGGTGTGGACTCAAAACCCTCCCACTAAGAGTTCTCACAATTCTCAGGGTCTTCCTCAAAACCACGACCCCCTTAGTTCTCTGTTGACACTCTTTCATGCGATCTTTCAAAATAGTGCAGGGCTCTACAAAGGTCCACAACATGGGCTTCCTTACTTACAGCTAGTCCCTTTTCCCTGCAGAAAAACTTTAACTCCTCCACAGTTTAGTGGAACAGGTCATCTAAGACAAAGGTTAACCCCATTTTGACAAGATAAACAAATACAAGTGCAACAACAAGATTCCCAGGTGTAAAAGCTGACACAGGAAAATGACTAAATGAGAGAATCAGAAAAAATAAAACATGTAATGGTCTAAGTGCAGTTTGTAGTGCAATAATGAGTCTCGTGCAAGCGCAAGTCCTGTCCTCACTGCTGAACACCAGTGTTAGAAATGGGATTCCTTGGTAGCTTGGCCCCAGCAGTCAGGCTTATCTGAGAGGCAATGTGTAAAGCTGTGCGCAACATGTACAACACACGTGACACAATAAATAGACCACAAAGGAGACTCCACAGCAAGTTATATAAAAATATACTGTATTACATACAACATCATTAGACCAACATGTATCACTAATGCGCTGCTGCACAATCAGTTGTCAGAACATTACAAAGGTTACTAGCACTTTGCGAAAGCAAGCAGTAGTCAGGTAAACACAGAGGTTACTAGCATTCTGCAACATAAGCAGTAGTCAGGTCATCATTATCACCATGAATGCACATGTCATAATAAACATATTACCCTAAATGCTAAGACATCATCATGAATGCACATAGAGTGAAACATTCCCTGGATGGCCTTGGTCCTAAAAACATTACTCTCCCAATGCCTGCAAGACCAAAACCTAGATAAATCACCCCCCACACAACAAGGCGAAAACAACATCTACTGTGGCATCAGATTATGGATTGTGGAAGTTAGATGAGTGAAAACAAAAACAGGTGAATTACCAGGACATCCCTGTAACACCCAGATCATTACTATGGTGATCTCCCCACCATCCGGGATGCTACAAATTGCAATTACAAATATGTAAATCGAATGCCCTCCAAATAGTCCTAGAAGGATTGGGGACCGCCATCGAGGGTCTCTCCACAAACAATGCCGCACCAGCAAGGGTGTGCGGTCAGTCTGGGGGTGGGGAAGGCCCCCACTCTTCCCCTGTCACCATGGAGGGACCTCAACGAGTTCCAATTCCGTGGATGGAAAAACAACAGACAGACATCTGCGTCCTCGTGGTGCGGCTACCGACTCCTGCGATCCTAATCCTAGCAGGGATGGGACCTCCGACAAGGGTTCCCTCCCGCCCTGCCGCTGAGTCAGAAAAACAGGCCCCCCACTCCTGTGAAGACCGCGGTTGGTCCCCACATTTAATGCTGCACAACAGTTGCCCGCATCCACGTGGTGCAGCTGCTCCTTCCAGTGCCTTGATGGTGGACGCCGGGTGGTCTCGTCTGAACCGATGCAACATCCTCCTGGTCTCCGTGGGCTCCAGGGCAGCGGGTGAAGCCTTCACTCCAATGAGCCTGTCTCTCCTCCCCCCCCCAGCTTAACTCAGAGTAGGCGGCAGGTCTCCTTATGCCCATGCTGGGTGAAGAAGCCCTTCCCAAGCAGCCCGGGTTGCGGTGGTGAATGCACCCAAGTTGGTGCCTGCGTGTGCCCCAGGTGCACTGGTTGGCGCGTGCTCCTCCACGCTGGCTCCCTCGCAACCTCTCCCACATCAGAGAGGGGCGGGGGAAGCCACACACAAGGGGACACAGGCACTTCCTCATGTTCCAGCCAGTCACAAGGTAAAGCAAAAAAGCATTTGTCATTCGCTGTAGGGACAAAGAGTAGAGGACTTTTCAGGTACTGTGAATACAAGGAAATAAAGTGCTCTACTTGCGCTGAAGAAGGAAAACACAAACCGCTCTCCCTGCACTCAAGCAGGGAAACACCGAAGTGCTCCTTCCATACTGAAGTATTAAAACAAGGGGGAAGAGGGCTCATCACTGAGCCCCTGGAGATTACAGGGGAAGGTCCAAGGAGACAGCGGGCCCGCACACAAGGCTTCTTGGAGCAAAGAAAGAGTCCAGTTCTGGTGGTGGTTCCTCGTAGCAGCATAACAGGTTCCTCTCGCAGGACCACGCAGTGTCTCCTCCTGTCTGAAAATGTGGGGGACAGCTCCCTGCACTTATACTCATTTTGCACAGCTTCCACAAAAGGGGGCGAGTGGGTTCCGACCAGCACTAACCGGTTCCAGGAATGTCCCCTTTCTCACCACCACTGGCTCCAGACATCAGCAGGGGGTAAACGACCCCTTTGTGTGAGGCCAGGGCACAACCTTTACAGATGCATGTGTGCCCCGCCTCTATCCTCCCTGAGCCCAGGAAGACCATTCAATATGCAGATATACCCTTGTTACACCTCCACCCTCCCTGTATACAGGCTGTCTGGGAAGTATGCACAAAGCCCAGCTCTGACTCCGCCTCAGATGTGGAATGGAGTCAGGCTGCAAAACACCAGCGTCATAAGCACAGAGAAATGCTCACTTTCTAAAAATGGCATTTCTACAATGGTAATGAAAAATTCATCTACACCATTAAGCAGCATTTCTCACTATCATTCCAACCAGACCAAACATGCCCACGCCACCCCTCATAGATCAAACAATACCACTTAGACATATGTTATGGTATTTCCAATGTAATTTTATGAGAGGAGCAGTGCCACAGTAGTGAGAAACTAATTAGGCAGTTTGTCACTACTAGGACATGTATTACTTAAAGACATATGTCCTACCTTTTACATACACAGCACCCTGCCCATAGGGCTAGTTAGGGCCTACCTTGGGGGTGACTTATATGTAGTAAAAGGGGAGTTCCAGACCTGACAAGTAAATTTAGATGCCAGGTCGCTGTGGCAGCAAACTGTACACGCAGGCCCTATGGTGGAAGGCCTGAGACAGGTTTGAAAGGCTACTTCAGTGGGTAGCGCAAGCTGCACTGCAGGCCCACTAGTAGCATTTCATTTACAGGCCCTAGGTATAAGGGATACCAGTGTACAAGAGACTTATAGGTAAATTAAATGTGCCAGTCAGGTGTAAGCCACTCATACCACGTTTACAAGGGAGAGCACATGCACGTTAGCACTGATCAGCAGTGATAAAGTGCCCAGAGTCCTAAAGCAAAAAGAGGTCAAAAAAATAGGAGGTGGAAGGCAAAAAGTTTGGGGATGACCCTGCAAAAAGGCCAGGTCCAACAAGGAGACACCTTCCTGCACAAAAACAATCATGAGAGGCAATTCCCTCTATTCATGTGTGCTGCATCACAATGCAGCTCACATAGAAAAAGGAAAAATGAGGAGAAATAATGGTATTGCTCCTCGTTGTGCCTCCCTTGTGCCCCCCTCCTTGGGGAGGCGTAAGCTTTTGAAGCATTCCCAGGTTTAAGAAATCTTGTAAATCTGGGAATGTGTCAAATGCAATGGGTGTTATGTGGGAACACTCACCGTAATGCTCATGGCACACCTCCCTATCGCAGGGTGAGGCAGTGCAGCGACTTGTGCTGGGTTACCTCAGTCCATATCTACAAAGCCATGAAAAGCCACGCAGGGTGGCTTTACGTGGCTTTGTAGATATGGCCCACCAGTGTGCACTGCGGGACTGTTTCTAAAAGTGAGGTTCCGGCAGCGCACAGGGGCTTGTAAATAAGCCCCAAAGTCCAATAGGAGACCTGTAAATTACTGTATAATTCCCCCGCACATCACACGCGCATAATTCGATGCACGTGGTGCATACCAGCACTTACTTTTTGGGGACCGACACTTAAACTACCTCATCAGACTTTCACCCAGAACAAGAGTGAGAAAAAACACACAAGGAGGAAAGAAGGAGGAAGAGAAAGACAGGAGAACAGTAATAAAGGGAGGAGAAAACAAGGATAACAAGCATTTACAGTGCAACGGGTCTCGCGTTTGCTCATGTTAGAGCTGATTGCGTTGTAAACTCCTAACCTGACTTTTCACCTATCGGGCAAAAGTGCATTTATGTACACAACCCAAAAAAGTGAAATTAACTATGTAAAGCGCTGGACTTCTGCCAAGCAAGATCGCGCTCGTAAATTAGAGAAAAAGAAGTCCACGAGCCCGATGGAAAACAGCGAGCCTTGCATGTTTTCTGTACTTGGTCGCTGCGCTCGAGGAGGGCTAGCCACCGGAAAAGGCATGACATATGCTTGCCTTCGACTAATGAAAGCAAGCAGATTTTATTAGGCATCCCACGAACCTATAAAAAACACTGACGTGAAGTTGACAGGGCTCCGAGCCCTTTTCTAAATACAAAAGCGTCTCGCTGCGATACGCATGCGCGAGCGCATGCAACGCAGGCTCGACCCTAAAAAGGAACTTTAAAGAGAACTATAAAAAGCGAGGAGATGCCTGGTTTTGGATTAAAGATGCATGGGGTGGAATCAAGCCTATGCAGCATTGGTATTCAGCACCCCCACCTTTGATAGCTCTGGCCACGGGCTTCTAAACAAAACTTTGGGCACCAGCTTTTATTCTATTATAAATTGATCACTGATCAGCCCAACTAATTGAAGCCTACATGCCACACTCCACCTATATGCAAAATCAACGGGGGCCTACAACCCACTGGCACAACAGCTCTGTAAGACCTTTAAGACCACATCAGCCTCTGGGTGTAATTCTCTGATATCTCTGTTTGCACTAGGAGCACTGCACTGGCCATCCTTTCCCAAGGAGCCTTGCACCACCCGGACATATTTATGCAAAGCGGTGTCATGCACACCCTGGAAAAAGTGTGCAGAGATCCCTGTGCTGACTGACAGCCCTGTAGTGAACCTGCATTAAATAAGGGGATCACTGCATACGGAACACTGTACAAGCTTGCAGCACTGAACTTCAAATAACTAGTCACTCTCAGCACGGCTCTAGAACCTTGCAAGCTAAATGTGTCAACTGGCATTGTGTCATTAGGGTCTTGTTCTTTCAAAAGTCATCAATAGTAATCACCCTGTGTTAGGTTCAATGTGCTGTCTTGGAGCAGGGCTACCCCTCTGTAAACACTGTGAGCACAGCACTGGACTCATGGACACTGCAATAGGCGCACTGTACTGGCCACCTATTCGTACAGAGTACAGCACTGCAGAGACATAGCTGCTACGTTTCCCAGGGCCATGTGTGATGTGTATTTGGCCAGTCCGGGTTTTTTCCTCTGAATTGTGGGACTTGTAGTCATATTATATAATGGAATAAACAAAACTACAAGTCTCAGAATTCAAAGAAGAAACCTGGACTGGAGCTGCACATCATGCATGGCCCTGGTCAAACTTGACAGGGCTGCAGATATCCTTTGTGCTCACCAGGGGGACTCGGAGCTCTCAACTTTTCTTGGTTCATCCGTGGGTAGCTCATCCAGCTGAAGTTTTTGCTTTGCACTCTGGGACTTGTAGTCCTGGTTATCCAGTTATAAAATCACGACTACAAGTCTCAGAACGCAAAGGAGAAAAACTGGACAGGCTATGCTACTCGCGCATGGGCCTGTAAAACTTGAGAGCTCTGTGGACTGCATTTGCAGCCCTACCATGTTTCCCAGGTCCATCTGTAACCAGCTGCTCAATGCCAGGTTTTTCCTTGCATTCTGGGTCTTGTAGTAATGTTTATTCCATTATAAATCCCGAACTACAGCTCCCTGAATAAAAAAAAAAAAAACTAAACTGGATCAATTCGCAAGTATGGCAGCTATGCATTTGTCCGATTACACACCCTGGGTGAACTGCACTGGGGTCAGTGTACGTCTGGGAGCACCGTACTGAGCCTCTGCACTAACCAAGTACACCGCAATGAAGTCTCTGCATACTGGAGGACATGCTGAATCACAAGGTACAGTAGGAATAATACACTGTGAGCCACTACACATAAGGACCACTGAACTGTGGCCCATGTTCACACACACGAGTACATAGCTCCAAGTTTCCCAGATCCATGCGTGATGTGCTGCTCCAGTTCAGGATTTTTCTTTTGAATTCTGGGACTTGTAGTACTGTTTTATAATATAAATTATAAAAGTACAAGTCCCAGAATTCAAAGGAAAAAATTGGACTGAAGCAACACATCACGTATGGACCTGGGAAACTTGGTAGGGTTGGAAGCACTACATTGTGGACCTTGTATACATCAGGCCTCTGGGGCACTGCTTCGGTTTCCCTTAGTGTCATGAAACACTGAGTTTACGCCTTAGGGCCCGGGTACACAATGTAGGCCTGCATTGATTAACCTGTACAGAGTGATACCCTGGTGCTCTAAGGTACACACCAGGCGCAGTCTAATGGAACCATCTACAGCTGTCTAGTGTCCCCATGTCATGAGTTACACTACCATAATCACTGCTTCATAGCTGAAGAGCACAGTGTACTCTGGGACTTGTAGTCTGACTTTTACCAGTACACGTTTTGGCTCAATAACCCCAGTACTTAGAGCCCTAGACTTGGTGGACTAATGATTTGTATCTTGTCATGGAGCCACTAGGCAGCTGGATTTTCGTTCAGAGTGCTTTGCAGTCACTAGGACCACTGTAAACAGCGGACTACCTTTTGACTGTACACAGTTACACTGTGGGTACCCTCGGCGGGCACCCCAGATAAACGAACCATACACACTGCTGCAACAAGGCAGCAAGCTCGCAATTGAATAGTGTCGGGGTACTGGTGGGAATCAGAATTAAGGGTGGGAAACGAAGAGTCAGTATCCGCCCCACGGATTACTCACCAATCCGGCCAAGCTGGGCGAGGCACGTGATGGGTGGGCGTGGCAGCCTGTCTGAGGGACGCCGTTGGTGCTCTGTCCTCTGTATTCAGAGGATGCTTCATGCAGCAGCAGTAGGCGGTTGAGCGGGGCTGGAGGAAGTGAACGTGCTGTGAGTACCCACCCTCAGTTTGCACGTGTGCAGCGCGAGGCCGTCTGGGTGAAACGCGCGTGCTTCACCAACTGCATGCCCTTCGGAGCTGCAAACGAATGCTCTCGATTATGCCTCTGTGTGTCCCGCTCTGAATACTTCGTGATGGTGCATGTGCAGTATTTCAAATATCACACGCCTAGCACTAGTGCAATCAGTATTATCACCGTGCTTTGACGAAGCTGTTTGTCCACATGCACAACTTCATGCGCACAGCTGCATCCCTGCAAGTACTGTGGTGCTAGAACGGCAAGCATCTAGAACTGTTGAGAGTGCCTACCCGGTGTTCGGAACTGCAGTAACTTACACTCGGGCATGCATTGCTGCAAATAGTGTCATTGTCTGGTTAGCTATGAAGTATTTTACATTCGATACCAACTAGCTACATTGCAGCTGTTACCCTTGCCCGGTGCCTGCTCGTCATCGTGCCTGTGCCTATGGTATTGCCTCAACAAGCATCGCCGAACAGACGACTGCCCTTTATGTTCTGAACTAGGTCGCGGTGCTGCATCTAAATGCCGTTTTATGTAGTTGGGATTCGTGTTTCTTGAAGCTAGACAACTGCTGCGCCCTATGGTTGCCGTATCTAGCCAGACACTGCTGGAGCATGTTCTAAGTAGGTCTGATGTACTGGGTGTTCTGTACCTGGCAGAACTACTGCATTGTGTGCTCGGTTCTAGATAGCACTGCTGCATTGTGTGCTCCGTTCTAGGTCGCACTAATCCACCGTGTGCTCTTTTCTAGATAGCACTGCTGCATTGTGTGTTCTGTGCGTGGCAGCGCTGCTGCTTTGTGTGCTCTGCTCTAGGTAGCAATGGTGCATCGTGTGCTCTGTTCTAGGTCGCAGTGCTGCAGGGTGTGTTTTTTTTTCTAGGTTGCAGTGCTACAGTGACTTTTGTTCTAGGTAGCACTGCTGGGTGCTAAGTGATAGTGTTGTATCACC
Source organism: Pleurodeles waltl (assembly GCF_031143425.1). NCBI lineage: Eukaryota > Metazoa > Chordata > Amphibia > Caudata > Salamandridae > Pleurodeles > Pleurodeles waltl. Next base: position 675,990,848 of record NC_090450.1, on the reverse strand, counting down.
CGTGGTTTGTTTTAGGTAACTGACCCACATTGCAGTCTGTGCTACGTTGCACTGCGAGATCATGTGATCTGCGCTAGGTCGCATGGGCACTTGATTGAAAAGCTGCATCATAGCCTTCTATATGTCACCCGGAGCTCTTACTATCTGCGGCAGGGACAATAACACTGCTGGATCACAATCTTTCTGCGTAAACTGCAACTTGGGCTCAGCAGGAGTTGCACGAGTTTCCAGCTGTCCCCACCACCTAAACCTCCTTGGATGAAGGGTGACCAGATGTTACCATGTCACCGAGAGACCCATTTTCAGTTTTTGTACTTTGCTTTTACGTATAGTTATTAGGTGTGTTGGTCTATTTGACTCAACTAAAATGAGACAAGACTACAACTCCCAGAATGCACCGATATGTTAAATTGAAACCCACAACTGTAAACTTTGTGCACTGGTACACGGAGACATCTGGTCTTCATTCATCTGTCCTCTTTCCATGGACTCGTGCTGTCAGTCCTCCTTAGTTAGTTACTCTCCTGGGCTGAACGCACTAGCCCCAGCGGGCCATTGTAGGGCTCAGAAGTGGCCTAGTTACTTGCAGCAAGATTATTGCACTTCCTGGACCCGGCACGGGCGCTGCTGTCCTCCAGCTGGCCTGCATATGAACCCCGGATAGACCCGGTTCTTAATCTCGAACCTGACTGGTTTCATTCCAGTCCCTTAGGTTTTGGCGGGGTGCCCTGAGCCCATCTGACCTGAGGAGCGGCCTGGATGCGGTTCAGTTCTTTGCTGTAGGAATCTTCGCTTCCTCCGTGGTCCCTGGGGCACTACCGTGCGGCTGGCAGGATACCCGCCAATGGCTGCTCGCGCCTCGGCCTATTCATTTCCAATCGTCCAAGCTAACTGCCTGTCCCGTCTGATATACAGCCCTAAGGGGAGACAGAACATCAATCCACAGCATTCAGGAGGGAACAAAACAGAAAAACGTTAAATAAATGTGGTTTTGGGAGCGAGTAAAGACAGACTATTCCGGGCTTTGCTTAGTGTGTTAAGTTTTCCACATGGCAGGCTGCACTGATGCGCTCACGAAAATATTCCCTAGAGTCAGTGTTTCTTTTTAAGACTATTTAGGTCAGTCAAGCAAAGGAGTATATGTGATGGCTCATAGGGGTTGTTTCTCATTGCTTTGAGTGCTGCAGTTCTAACGTTTCCTAGGTTCATGTGTAAGCAGCTCACCCCATCCCGTTTCTTTCTCTTTGCATTCTGGGATTTGAAGTCCCGTCATAAAATCAGGCTTACACTTCCCAGAAACCTTAAGTAATACCTCATGCAGTGACCTGAATACATTGAGAGGTGTGTGTACTACACTTGTGTAATTAGGGCGGCGGTCGAAGTGTATTAAAAAAAAAAAAAAAAGGTATGCAACTATGATGCTGCGCGCAATGGGGGCGGGATGAGTGGGTGTCGCCCCATCCTGTTTCTTTCTCTTTGCATTCTGGGATTTGAAGTCCCGTCATAAAATCAGGCCTACACATCCCAGAAACCTTAAGTAATACTTGGTCATGATAAGCTGCTCATGCAGTGAGTGACCTGAATAAATTGAGAGCCTTTTGTACTACACTTGTGTAATTAGGTCAGCGGTCGAAGTGCATTAAAAAAAAAAGGTACGGCAACTGTGATGCTGCGTGCAATGGGGGTGGGATGAGTGGGTGTAGGGGCAGGGTTCAAAGGTGTGCCTAAAACCCCCCAAATATTTTGTAGATTTTTTTTCGGTTTTTCACTTTCAGGTAACTACGTATAAAATAACACAGCTTAGATAAAAAATAAATGTAAATTAAGTTAATCAGTTGGAAATGCACTATTGTACACTATAACACATCTATTAGTTCATGCACTGCATAGGTTTTGTGTGTAATCAGAGAGCCAAATAATTGAAACCTGGTTGGTGCACTGGATAATAGTCACTTGCATATGGTTAGTGCTACAAGATCAGTCTGTGACAGAAAGTACTGCTAAAATTTGTCATTATTTTAAACTTGCATTACACATTACAAGATGGGCTGCTACAAAATGTGCAAAAAGGTTTAAGATTAAAAAGTTCTTCCAAAATGTAGATTTTAGTAATACCCAGATTATATGTAGGGCACATTTTTATAACTGCCTTTTAAAAACTCACACTTCACAGCCCAGATGGTAACTCCCTTGCACTACCACTCAAAAATAATACATTTGTGACATTAGGAAGCTTTAAGTAATTCTGTGAATTAAAGTGAATGCCAACTTCCAAGCAGCCTTTATTTGCAGATTGACCAGTTGTGCATCTTTACATTTCTTCAGGCAAGCAGGGTCCCTGGCAAGAACGCTTGTTTAGCTGCCTACTCTCTCTTGGTTTCTCAGCATACAAGACAAAAATGCTTTACAATTCAGCTGAAGCATTTGAGCTATCTGAATTAGCCGTCCTGGGAGGGTTGTCTTTTCACAAAAAGTAGGGGAACTGTTTTTCTTAAATTAAAAAAAGTTTAGGCACGTCTTGCCCCTCAGATCCCACCCACTTCACCCACTGAATTAGGGTGGTCTCTAGGTCACTGATTGGTAACTGTAAGCATAAGGCTCTATCTGACAGCCCATCATTCCGTGGGAGACCAAAGATTCCAAGGTGCTGTCACCATACTGCAACTTGGCACCTGCCTCCTGCAAGCAGCAATAGCACGCCCTGGCATTGATCCACAAGCGCAAAGGGGCCATTGACCTGAACTTTTGTGTGCAGCCATTTTTGGGGACAGGTGCAGCCTTGGGGGCATATGTCATCTTGGTGCTGCAATGTTTATGTAGCTTAGACCTATAGAAAGAAATGTCTGAGATAGGGAATGAGAGTCAGAAAGGGCCTTTCTCGTCATTGGTGACCAGGTGCCATTTTGTGTGAAATGTATTTGCTGACTAAACTGACTTTCATTGGGTTCTCTGTTGTCATACTTGGAACTCTGCGCCATATGGCATCTATGCTGACGGTCTCAGCTGGGAGGCCACATTTCATAGTGGGATGTTGGGTGAAGTCCGAACTGCAAGTAGGCCCTGAACAAAGACCATAACTCAAACTACGACCTTATGCATCCTCTTCTCGGGCATGTGAACAACAATGGTTCCTCCTTGCTGAATTGATGAAAACTCGTAGTCAACATTCACTGAGTGTAAAATCACATCATTTGTTGCCTTTAGGGACATTAATGAAAAGTGTAAACAATAGCAGCAGCCATAGGGCAGATATTCGTTTGAAACATTTAATTAATCAGAGAAACAGTCTCCAAGTGATCATAGAGTGTGGATAATTATAAAATGTATTCAATACGAGAGTGGGAATGGACCATACAAAAGGTTATTAATATTTGTATAAAATAAATCTTAGGTCCCCAAACAGAACTGTGAGGTTCAGCCTTTAAAAAGTCATGTTGCTCATAATGTCAATGGTGTTTCGGCCCATAGTGGTTTGAAAGGTCTTCATCGGGATAAGGATGTGTTGAGCATAAGCAAGTATCTGTGAACACGAGAAGGAGGAAGTATATTTGATCAGGTGAGGATTTGTAGAATAAAAACTGCATACACTGTATAGCCATGTCTGGGATAGGCATTACTGACTAATGTGAATAGTAAAAAAAGTCTAAAAGGTCTGAGAAGGTATGTGAGAAAGCCAATTCAAGTATAGCTCTAGGGACTGTCTTCACCAGAAAGTTTAAGAATAAGGGGGTCACTTCTACAAGGGGTAGATAACACAATGGATGCTGAATAGAAGTAGGGCCCCATGATGTGCTACAAAACAGAGACTGAATGATAGAAAAGAACGCCAACCCTGATTAAAAAGGGTAGGTGACTATGCAAAATGGATCATTACCTGAATTTAATGGCTGGTACAGAAGAAATCAAAGGAGAGCCACCACAGTAGTCCCTGCGCACTGCTGTCGGAGCCTATCAGTGTGCAAAGGGATGATACTGGTGTTTGTCAAGTTGGTAGTTGTGCACTCAGTTGCAAGGACTTCGAAAAAAAAATTCCAAGGTGACTCGCCTACATGAGCTCAAAATTAAAAAAAAAAAAAAGGGTAGTAGAAACTGAAATAATAATAAAAGCAAATTAGGTAATAGGAATTAAAATAGAGCCAGGGAATAGTCCTGGAAAAAGACTACCATGACAGGGAGTGAAAGTCGGTACGTCTGAGAATATGAAAGTGTGGGGGAAAAATTATGCCAGTCAAATATGATTGTGTGCTCGCAGAATGGGTCTTATGAACACTCAAATAACTCAAAGTACAAAAATAAATGTCAAGAAAACAATCAATTAATTAAACAATTGATTGGTCTAACAACGAATGATCATAGTTCTCAAAGAGCAAGAATGAAAACGATTGTCCATCCAGTAGGAAAATGTATCCAAGAAAATATTACTGATTCCCTCAATTTCAAGGAACATCGAAGATTATGATAGCATTGTTCCAATATGTTTAGTGCAATCACAGTGGTAATACATCAGTTATCAATAATGACAAAAAATACTGATTCCGTAGCTGTCAGCAAGATTAAGAGAATACCATTTAGTTGCACCTTTTCATTGAATTTAATCCGTTCACCAAGCTGTTATATTATTCAGCAATATTTGTATGCCACCAATCTAACCATTTTGACTGCAACTGCAATAACTAGCCAACGAAAATCCGAAAATCATTCTCTGAGTGCTTCAGCTGTACAAAATATGCAACAAAATAATGGGGCAGCCACGATTTTACACCTAACCCTGCTATGATTTTGGCACAACCTAGTAGTTTAGATTTTTAATGTGTGGTTTGACCAATATAAATCAATTAGCAAGGAAACATAATGGCATACATTAGATAGCTGGAATTATGGTTATTGTGTTTTATGTTGCCGTCCGCAAATTCCTTGCTGTGCTCAGTCATTGGAAACTCTACATAGTTACCATAGAATAATGGCTGCACATTCTAGTATGGCCTCACACTTCAGGGATGTCTGTAGTTTTTCTTTTCTGAATTTGTTGCTCCTGTGCATTTCTGCTGTGCTTGAAAAAACATAGGAAGATCATCAGTCAGGCAAATGGATTGTATAAATGACCAATACTTCTTAAACATTTGAACCAGTTTGTGTTGCTCTCTAGGCCACAATTCTTTCTGACTCCCTCTAATACTTGGGGTTTAACAAATATTCATGTGGAGGTTACCAGGCTCTCTTCAGTAGTCTCATAAATATTCAAGGTTAACCTTTGGGAATTTAGTGAGATCGAGGAAGTTAACACAAACCTTGTTGTGACTGGAAGTAAAATGGAAGTCCGTAGTTAGGGAATTGTTCCATGTAAAAAATGTGTTAACATGCTTAATCACTTCTCCAGATCATGTATATATCATTAATAAATCTCTTCCAGAACAGGATAGGTTTATGCAAAGCGTTGCTTTTAGCATTGTAGATGAATCTACGCTAAAATTAATTAACATACATAGTTGCAAAATTTGAGGGCAAAAGTAGCTCTTATGGACAACCTTTGTTTTGTAAGTAATAGGTTCCATTAAAATCAAAATAGGTTTTTGTTGGGACAAGATTTTCACTGGGATACCATGTTTCCATTCCTGGTCTTTCATTTAATACACCATGGGCATTGATCTAACTCATCATTACAGTCTAGGAGTATTAGTCATGGTTTACGACAGTAGGGTTATTTGGACTAACACGCCTGAAAACAATGATTTGTTAAAACAAAGCTCAAACTGGGAAGTGTAAGTCCGGTGGGTTAGAGTCATCTGGTTACTCTAATCCTCTGACATATGTGTTTTTATACTAACCTAAAAAAGAGGACCCCCACATACCAAGGGACAAGGTATCACTAAGCAGTACATTCAACAACATTCCCCTTAGAATAAACACCAAAGTTTTACAGAATACTTAAGTCTTGTACACACATACAAGCTACATTGAAAACCACTTACTCACCATAAATTGGTACCACAAGGATTGAGATGAATACATATGACTTTCATAATACATATACAATCAGATTATAAAAAAAAAGTGATCTGATCAATCTCTCATGTAAGGTTTACCATTGTACAGCAGATTATGCATATATATATATATATATATATATATATATATACATACAGATGTATAAGTTGATGTGTTTCTGTGGATATATTAGTAAAAAAAACACCCTCTTCAGGACAACACGTGTTTTTCTTCTCCCTCAGATTTTCAAAAACACATCCAATGGTGATCTCGCCACAGCAGTAAAGCTCCTATTGCTTCCTTTCTTTAAAAACTATTAGGCAGTTCTTCTCACTACTCAAATGGACACATGGAAAGTGCATTACATAGTCCACCGATTACTGCATCACTAAATCTGCAAAGTTTAAAAACTCCTCCATGTGAAAATCTGGGCTAGCCCCCAGACCAGGCGCTCAATATCTTTTTTTTGCTCAGGGGTCCTTTCCGACGAGTTTTCCTAGGAGTCCACTTGTAGTTTCCCGGGGTTAGGAGGTAAGAATCTTCCCCAAATCTTCTACTCAGGCAGTAGTCGAGGAGGAAACGAGAGGAGTGTTTTTTGAGGCAGCCTCAAATTGGTTGCTGGGGAAGATTTACACATTTGATTGATTATTCCATCATTATTACTTATTGTGGGGTATATGTGTTTTTTATGTATTCATGATATTTGTAAATTAAGCACAGAAGAAGATATATACACAATCTGATTATATCTGTATTATTAAAGCCATATGTATTCTTCTCAATCCTTGTAGTACTCATTTATGTGAGCAAGTGGCTTTAAATGTAATTTATGTGTGGCAAGATTTGAGTATTGTGTGAAACTTTGGTGTTTATCCTAAGGGGAATTTTGTTGAATGTACTATATGTATTTGAATAACAAGAACAAACCTTTCTCCAGCCTGCTCCACAATATAGGTTCTGTTGTACTGATGTTCCCTGTGATACGACGACACATTTCCCTACAACTAAATGGAGTATAGGCCTTCGTGTGGTGCCCGCTCTCATTAGAGGGACAGCCACACATCGTGGCACCTTCTGAACGTGGTTTCTTTCTTTTAGCTTGCATAATCTGGCCTGAAAGCCCCTGCATCAAATTAGAAGACCTAGAAAACAGCAGTATTTTGGCTTAAAAAGCAGAGGATGGCTGAAAGAGTTACACCCAACTAGAGAGAGAGAGCGCTGCAGTTAAGCGTCGTTCTGCTTTGCTTGAAAATAGGTGTCAGTGCACATAGAAGCTTTCTCAGGCCCTCTAGTAGCTTCTGAACAAGTCTTTCTGTACCCTAGGGGCGTAACAGAGCCCCCGCAGCCTCCACTGTGCAGGGAGCCCCCAGGCTTATGCTGGAGGGCCCCCCCTCAACCCCTCCTGATGTAAGTGTTGGGGGGGGGGGGGGGGATCCCGTTATGTCATGCCCCCGTTGTGCACTCGAACCCAAAGTGGAACAACATAGATCTGGCCTGCAATCACATTGACAGATATGTCCCTGAACATGGCGAGAGTATATAACAATACATTTGTTTACTAACTCTTCCACGTTTCCCAGGTTCATGAGTGATGAGTTACTCCAGTTCATGCTTTTAATCTGCGTTCTGGGGCTTGCAAGTCCCTAAATACAATGAAAAACTGTACCGGAGTAAATGTTCACACCTTGATGGTGGGCCTTAGTAACTTGGCAGCCCTGTTGTGCCAGTGGTTAAAATGGCCTTTAAGTCAAAGCCATGAGGGCAACCACCTTATTTTAGGCCTGTGGTTCTTATCTCTTGACTTCTGTGGGCCACCACGTAATCATTACTGGATCACGGGGACCCCCATTTAATTATATTTGGGATCGAGGTACCCCCACGGAGTCATTATTGGAAGGCAGTGACCAAAGCTAATCATTTTAGATGATTTTGACCTCTAATCAATACTCAAAAAAACTACAGAAACAAGCATTCATCAAACAAATATGCATTTCATTAAATATTTTTATTTATTTACAAATATTTTTATAAAATCAACATTTTAGTTTTAATGGGAAGGTTGGAGCACAGGTTAACTAATAACCACTGTTCTAGGTCATTATGACACGGTCTCCATTCCCGACCTTTTCACCTACACATCATTGTACACAATTGTACTATTCTGATTAGTTTGGTGTAAGCAAAACAAGATTACAGCACACAGAAACACATTCGTTATCGTTATGAAAGTGCAGAAATGGATAGTGTCAGTAATGACCTGGAAGGAAGTGGTCAATCTACAGGTCATCCTTTCACTGAAAGTGACTCTTTCGTATCCCAGTGTTAATAAGGAAAATCATATGTATTACAGTTTCCAACCTAGAAAAACAGTGTTTGGCAGGAGCGCTTTCTCTGAAATTGACAACCTCTCAAAAAGAGACCACGAGGGAAAAAATGGGCCTTTCTCAGTGAATGTTTGCATGCTCCCACCTGCCTACACACGCCTTCCTTCTGGGGTAAAAACTCCTGCAAAACGTTGCTTGACTGGTTTCGGTCTACAGATGGTCAAAACAATATTTTAGTTGTGCAGGTAATGATTGTTCCTGATTTACTTGTGTTTTTCTCAATTTGTAGTCCAAGCATTTCAACCAGAAACGCTGTACACAGTATCACGGCGAAACACGGGAACCTTGTAAGTAGTTTGAGCACTTAAATTGCCGCGAATGTGACTACTCGAAAGTTAATGAATGTAGAAGAGGGCCAGGGCTGATTTTGTATATAATAACTCATGTCGGGATTAGTGCATTGGCTCAACAGCCATCCCCCCCGCACCTTTCCTTGTTTTCATGGTGAATGCTGTTGCGCATGGCGCAAGTCAAGCAACTCGATATGCGAAGATGTGCAGGAGGGTTGGAGGTCAAAACGCCACAGTCAGTGTGACAAACCTAGAAACAATTTGTGCCCCTTTTTGATAGTTTCCCAAGTTTGGCAATAGGCGTGGGGAGATTGCGTCCGTCCCGTTGTAACTCAGAAATCTTATGCCCACTTTGCAGAATTTTTTTTTAAAAAACTTACCAATGAAAAAACTACTTTTTGGATACCTTTATTATAGATAACTTAAAATATAATGCGGCGCAACGATTTAGCTTTTGGAGTTCCATAACACCCGGACGGCAGGGGTGTAATGGCTACCACATCACGTTGCCTTTGAACGTCATTGTTTTGTGCACGGAGAGACATGTATGTCTGGCCGTGCAGCTTAGAAGTAAATCTGAAAATATGAACTATGAACGGGAATTGATCTAGGGGTTAATTCTTTATCACATCATCATTTACTTTAATAACATAGCATTGCTGGCTGCTTGGTAGGCAAGAAGAACCGACAGACATATTTCCAAATCCATTCTGTGGCCATAAGGCATCAACAATGAAAAGGAACAATTGTATGTGGTTGACTCCTTATACTCCTGTGGAAAGCTATGTTCCATGAACTTTACAAATTGGTTGTTGGGTGTCTGCAATACAGATTGGGTTATTTGCTTTGGAGGTAGTTTCGATGCATTGCTCACATCGATACCACCCCCCTTATGATCTGGTCTATATTCCTGCTGTGCGTAGATACATACTTTAATTTACCTTTAGCTCCAAACCAGGCATTCCCAGAGCATTTGTGTGCTGTTGTGTTACCCATGGAAACGTGGCAAGTTTGTTACCTCCATTATTACACCGATACCTCAGCAGACTTCGAAACCTACCAAAAAGTCAGAGAGACCCAACGTAATTGGGACTTGGGTGCAGAGCATGGACGCTAGGAAGGGGGTTGGGGTGGTGCTGGTCGAGAGAATGCATAGTGGTTGACCAACTCCAAGGAAGTGCTAGAGCCTGGTTGAGGGGGCTGGTTAACTCTCTGGAGGCCTGCCTGCTATGACCTGCTACTGCTGTGGGATTTGCTCAGTATTTCTGGTTCCCTGCCTGAGGATCTTATGCTGGCCGCATTTGAAACTTCTTCTCCCTGCCCTAGTGTAACGCCTGGTGCCCCCACTGAGCTGAGTTTGCTGAGGAAGGATATACCCAGCTCTGAGTGTCAACTCCTTCCTCATACTTGAACTCTGATGGCACAGGGTCTTCCCAGAAGTGTGTGGTTCCTTGAAACATTTTAAATTTCATAATGTTGCATACCACAGGTATTGTCCTTTGGATGGACCATCTCATGGGAATAGGCTCTAGATTGGTGCTGTTCAGGAAGCCAGCCATGAGGCATGTCTTAGTGGTGTAGTGAGGAAGTAAGGCTATATGCTCTCCTAGAAAATAGCAACTTAGATTTTTGGCATGGCTCATGCACAATGCGGAGTGCCTTGCTACCGTAGGACGTATTCAATGTTGTTGTCTTTCCTGAAATAGAGGACCATTATTTGTTTCGAGCTCAGTCAGGAGGCAATGGGTTGCCAATATTTTTCTCTATTATGGTGTCATCGCTTCTTTGGTGGTGACATATACGAAATCTACCTCTGTATACTTGGAGTGTTCATCATCAACTGCCAAGAGGTCCCGCCACTCAGAGGTTATTTAATTGCTCTGGACAAAATTTCAATCCAGACAGGAAAAAGACATTGTTAATTAGAGCCCTAGGCAAAGTAGGTCTGCCTGTCTTTAAGTATTCTCTCATAGCTGTGGACCAACTGGGCCATCCCACTACAGAAATTAACAAGCAAGCAAACCAAAGTCTAGGGATAAGGTTTACCTAGTCTGTTAAAATTGGTGTCACGCGCTACACATTTTATACTTAACCACAAAGGTCTACCGAGTCATGACTTTGTGGCATGTTTTAGGGAGTTGGCTATCAAATGTGACTTTGGTGAAATGACTGACAAAATAATAAAGGGTCAACTTATCATATAAAATCATAACAAGAGAATGTAGGAGAGGTTAAGGGCAGCATAAAATACAATTTTGAAAGAGACCATTTAAATTACTAAGACAGTCAAGGAAATAAGTGCTTGTGCATGTGCGTGTATGAGGGAGATGGAACATAAGATTACAGGACAGGAGACAACATCGCTGTTACTGAAGAGACAAAAGACAATAGTAATGTTGTGGACAAAATAAATTGGCTACAGGAGCAGGAATAGGAGTTATACCCATAGGGGAGGAGTTACAGTGAGTAAGGGATTCGTGTTATGTAGACCTTGCATCATGTGTGAGGGTTTTGACCATTCAGCCAATATTAAAATTGTATTGCATTAGAAAAAGATTGCAGAAAGTGTGGCAAAAGATGTCATTTTGCCAAAGTTTGTTTGAATAGCTCAGGATCGAATACTGCTTTGGATGCAGAGGCTTTATGTTCTTCTGAGAGGGTGTTGAGTGTGGGATGAGGAGGAGACTGTCACAGAACAAAGTATAGTCCTAAGGCCACTTTCTTCATAAAAATGAGATAGATCTGATGGTGGATTCTGGTTTTATGTTCACATTATACCAGAGTACAAACATGTTGGGTAGGATTGCTTTGGAACCCAAGGATATAAATCCTACAGGTTCCAAGGGATCGCTATTAAAGTAATAAGATGTATTTGAGCAGAAATCATTTTTCATGATTGACAGTTATGGGCAAGGTCTATGTAGCCAAGATTGGACCCCAATACTAGGTTGGGTACATCAATTTGTCTTTCATATTATTAAAACTCAGAGGGCCAGAGATCATGTCATGGTGGTGGAGAACATAGATATGAGGAAAATAATTGATAATGCCACCGAGGTGTTTGCTGGTAAACTGAAGGCATGGAGGGGATATCTGCATCAGATTATACATCGAGGGGGAGCCCAATTAATGAGACATAGGGGCAAAAGAATCCCTATTGTAATTAGAGACCAAGTCAAAGAAATGTTAAAGGAAACTATGCGGCACGGCATGATTGAGCCAGTAAAGTCAACTCAGTGGGTTTCTTCTGTAGTCATAACAAAGAATGCTGATGGTAGGCTGGGATTTTGTGTTAACATTCACAGCCTGAATTAGAACATTATGGTTGACAGGCTGTGAATTGGAACATTATAGTTGACAGCTTTTGCCTTCCAAATATAGAAGCACTAGTGTTGATGTTAAAGGAGGCAAAATATATCTGTAAATTAGACTACAGAAGTGCATATCATCAAATTTAAGTTGTGCCTTGAATCACCTGCACTCACTGCTTTTATTACACCTGTTTCAGTTTAGTCAGCTTTCTTTTAGCCTTGCTTCTTCCACAACCATCTTCCAACTGATGATGTCAGATATATTTAAGGACTAAAACCAGGTTGTGTTCTTTCAAGGTAACATCTTAGTGTTTTGCAAAACCCTAGAAGAACAGACACTGGCATTGAAACAAGTCTTGGATAAACTAGGTAAAGTAGGCATGACTTTGAAGTATGAAAATTAGAATACTTTCTACTACCACCTGTGCCCAAGGGGGTCAAGCCAAACAATGATGTAGTTAAAGCCATAAAAGATGCTCCCAAACCATTGAACAGGGATGAGTTATGGCGCTTACGGGCTTGGTGGAATATTTTTCCAAATTTATTAAGAATTTTGTGAACATGATGGAACCATTGAGAGTACAATTGAGGGAAAATACTTTTTTTGTTTGGTCTTGTAATCAACAAAACACGTTTGAGAGGGTGAAAGATGATATTTCTAATGCAAACATACTGAAACCTTTTGATGTCACGCAAAAAACTAGAATCACAGTGGGTGCAAGGTCTGTAAGAATTGGTGTGGTGTCGGTCCGAGTTCAGAATCACCCAGTAAGAATGGTGGCCTTTCCCTCTCACTCTTTTACAGAGACTGACAGAAATCACTCCATCATAGGAATGGAGGCATTTGCTGCTACATGGGCCATGGAATATTTCAAAACGTATGTGTGGGGATTTATTTATTTTTACATACAGCTCATAAGTCTTTACCCAGAGTATCACAGCAAGGTGGGTATGAGTGATGTATCAGCATGTCTCACCACGTTGGTTGCTTGATTACAATGATACAAATATAGAATCAAATACATTCCAGGTTGGAATAATAAACAAGCTGACTACCTCTCAAGATTACCCTTACCCTTTGTTGCAGGAGAGGAAAGTTTTGATTCAGAAGACATTGCGGCATGTGCTTCTTAAATAATTTCTGAATATAAAAGAGCCATTTTAAAGGAGAAAAAGCTAACTGTACAATCAGAAGCCAAAGTATTAGAGGAGGATAACAACTTTGTGCAGAAGAGTGGTGTCAGAGAGAGTTGTATGAGTGTAGAGGGCAGGCCTTATTTTAAAATGATGGCTTAACTATACCTTGAAGGTGATTGTGTCTTGATGTAAGCTGAACGTTTCATACCCTCTTCTATGTTGAAGTAAAGAGTGTGAGTTTGCACACACAGGTTATTTGGATCACTCATTAACTGTTAAATGTATCATGGACAATTTGTGGTGGCTCAACATGGATGAGGAGTCCAATCGATGGGTGTATGACTGTGCAGTTTGTAAAGAAGGTGTCTCTGGATTTTATTGGACCTTTGATTCATTTACCAATTATTATGAAGTTTGCTGTTGACTTAGTGGATATTCACATTAGCTGGATTGAGGTTGGCTTTGTTAATTAAATAAGTACTGCAAATGCTGTTAATCTTGAAAAAAAATGTTTGTTAGAGATGGTGTGCCTACATTGTGGGTTACAGGTAATGGTATACAGTTAACTTCTGATTAAACGGGGAGATGTGTGAGACAATCTTGTGTGCAGTATAGGAAAAAATCTGTTTATAATCCACATGCAAATGGCAATGGCAAGAGAATCAATCCCTTGATTAAGGTGGTCATTGAGATGGCACTAATAAGCAATTAGGATGTACAGAGGTCAATTTTGGAAACAATCTCTACACATTGCACTTGTGTTAACATAATCACTGGCCGTATTCTCAGTATGAGAGAAAGAAAAGATGAAACCAAAATTGTTGTTCTGGATGTGACTGTGATTAAGGGAAGAAGATTGGTGGAATCAGGCTGCACAAAAGCAGGATGGTTAGAGGTTGGAGATTTGGTCAAAGTTAAGTCTAATTCGGTATGTGATGATATGTCAAAATTGTGATAACTGGTTGACGTTGCTGCTGTGAGGGGCAACTACGGTCCTTTGTCAAATGGCCGGAAGTGGAATAGGAAAAGAGTAGCTTTTTATGATGCGTGTGAAACGAGAGTAGAAGTACGGACTGGGGTGAACGAGGAAGATGAATGTAGTTGGATGATGTTGATGAGTTTGAGAAGCTCAGAAAAATACTAGAGGAATGTAGAGAACAGAGGTCCTTGTGTGTGCAAGTGGTGGTGCTTTTGTGCCTTCTGGAGTGCATGTGTAAGGTCACGGAGTTGTGCAAAATGCGAATCAGCAAATGCTTAGTTATTTTCTATTAACTTTTTTCATCTCGTATGCTATTTTCCGTGTTCACCTGCACAGTACCTCCATTTTGTTTAGAATATTAACTACAATAGTTTATAATCCCTTATTGTATTCGTTGTAGATACGTTCTATATGCGTTGCAGCTTTGTGTTTTTATCTATTCCATGTTATTGAAGAGAAGGGATGCGTTATAATGTGAGGCCTCTGTACAATGTGATGACACCGATTTGGTGACACTTCTTTTCATTCATGTCATGCGGTTCCTGGCCAAGTTGGTTGGGCTGCTAGGAGAGGCCTTCATCTTCTATCAACTCCATGAAGAGGCGTGGAAGGCATGCTTCATCTCTGCTGCCTCCTCCCTAGCTATGCCAAGCACAAACAGTTCATAGTATAGGTTAGTTTGGGAAGCAAAGTGGGCATTCAGCGCACACACAGATGCCTCATAGACCTCTTCAGCAGCTGTTCCAGAGTGACGTAGGACAATTCCAAATACGTCTTCATCTCCACAGTGCTACACTCAGGATATAAATATTGAAGTGTTCACCGTTGCTCCATCCAGTGCTGTGTATATCTGTGCACATGTTTCTTGGCCTTCATCAAATTAAAACTTGGGGTTGAGGGCGCTTGGAAATGCTGCACCAAGTTTACAAAAAACGTGTTGCTCTGTTAATGATGGACGATTATCTAAAGACGTGTCTAGACATGTACAACACTGGCTGGGCCAAAATGGCGACACTAGTGGATGACGAATGAGGTATATTTGGCTTATTTACGGGAACAAAAGCTTTCATTTTAAAGTTATACTTATTTCACAAGACGCCCATAAACGTTGTAACCACCTCAGAAGACTGCGGTTGTGCCGGGAATATAATTGCCAGTTTGACTGGACTTGATTTTTTGTCTCGTCAGTATAGGACTAAGATAGTGTTTATAAAACTAAAGAAAATCAGACCAAGCAGTCACACATTTTTTCAAGGTGCTATTGTGGTCATTCTGCTGTCTTTTAAACTGCATTAAAAAATTCACACATCAATTATCCTGTGAGAATATGATGTAAATACTGGAGTAAGTCCAGTCCTGAACGTTTATGTGACAACCTAATGCATTCTTGGTTTTGCAGTCTTTTTTTTTTTTTGCTTCCATTGTACTAATTGGACTAATTAATTATTTGTATGCGAAAATTTCAGGACTCTGGATGGTGTCCATAATGATCTAGATTGAGGTGGTCACCCTGGCAGAGAAGGAGTGGGGGAGAGGCTATAGGCGTCACCTCCATTGGCTAGGCTGCCTCAAAACCCTAATCTAGTAGGTCACCAATAATGGCAGGCCAGAGTACTGAATGCTCATTAGGTTGACCATAGCAGCATGCAAGCACTGCTTTTCCGACCGGTTGGTATGTATTTGGTATTTTTAACCACGCCCACCCATCACTATCACTCGTTTATGAGCTTGCCCTTTACAATTATTTTTGTTGTTAAATTCTTTACGTTTGTCCCTCCTTGGGGTGGTTTAGTTACCACCTTGGACATCGCCCCTGTTACATGGCTGATTGCACTTTTGCTGATACGTTTGACTGCGAGCGAACTTCTTTTTCCTTTTGTGTGCTTCTTTACACTGATGCCGTGGTGTTTTGAATCGGCTCGCTTATGTGAAATTGTATTACTTTTCATTTTCAATTTATGTGGCAAGAAAAGTCCGGTTAGGCTCTAATTCGAGCAAATGTGAGACCCATTGCATTGCAAATGCTTGTTTTTATATAGCGAAGGATGTGGTCTAGACCAGTGGTTCCCAACCTGTGGTCCTGGGACCCTTGGGGTCCACGAAGCCTCCTCAGGGGGTCCATGGCTACTTAGAAAATTAACTTAGATTAGCAGATTAGTAAAGTGTATATGAATGAAGTGGCTAAATGTAGAAATACAAATTTCAAAATGTACTGTAAATGTCAAGGAATTTAAAATTGGAGGCAAAAAATTAAATTAGTATCCTCAAATTGATTTGTGGGAGCAGTGCAGGTGCATCAAACAGCCTATAGTATGAATGATGTGTGGCTTCAATTGAATTTACTTGGAATCCAACCATCTCTCCTCTGTCTACTCCGCATCCGGTTACATTTGATGGTGACAACTGTCTGTGTGTGCTGAGGATATTTGTAATGGTGAATGGACATTTGAATATCACTGTACACCATCCTGTATGTTGGCATCAACATTTAAATTGTGTTCAGTTTGTCAAAGATATTTTAAAATGATAAATATATCACAATGTTCACTGTGGTCATCTAGCCACGGCCAAACAACAGATCATTTCTGCTATTGCCAATTAAATATCAGAAAGATTTCACTATTGATGAAGCTGCTAAGTAGCAGAGATTAACTATTTGGTAGCCTCCAGCTAAATGGTGTGAAGGAAATTTTATTTAAGCAGCTGGTCTTCCAGCCAGCACATCTTCAGTGAAACAAACAAGCATTGGCAAAGCCAATAGGTCTGGTTTTAATATTGTAACTCAGGCTCACAGCTTTTGCACATGCGTGTGTTTGAATACATTAACATAGTAAAGCCAGGCCTGTTAGGCTTGATAATCATTGTTTAGTTCAGCAATGCATTAGAGAGCAATCCAATACAAAAGCATACATTTGTTTTAATCTTTCTACGTGCAGTCTGATGTTGGTGAAAGATGATTGCAGCTTCTGTGATCCCTATTTGCAAAGACAGAGTAAGTTGTGAACATTACAGTGTCCAACTATGACTCCCAAGAGTCCTCTGCTTGTGCTATTCTGTGTCTTGACCTACTACTAGACCAATGATCACCTATGTAGCCCGTTTTAGCACCTGACTTTAAGGATGGCGAATCAGAGCACCCTGATGCTTACTCAGGGAGATGACTTGGGGCTAGAGATGCCAAAGACAGAATGTTGTTGTTAGTACTGCAATTTTAAAAGCAAAGTGTTTTGATTATCACTTAAGAAGTCACCCATGTGTACTTTTTGCTGTAACCTGCCCGTGACTTGGATTACGTTATCGGTTCACCTTCTCGAAACCAAAAACGAGTGTCCTTTAAATAGAGCCTAATCTAGTCACAGAAGTCTCAATTTTTGGGCAAGAGCACAGGGCTTGGATCACGGCAAGAGAAACAAATCCTGGTAAGACGGATATCTTAGAAGAAGCTATCCTTTAGGCATTTTGTGAAAACATTTGAGGGTCAGTTTGCCGAATAATCTCACACAATGAGATATAGAGCAACCTCATTCAGTAGGTTGGGATTTTCCAAACGAAGACCCCGAACAATCAGACCCCTACCCATGGAAGGAATGAACATTTGCACTGATATTAGCACAGTGCCCACATTTCCTTTCATTTTCTGTCCCCCTGTTGCACTGGGCATTGATTGGTGTATTGAATATCTTTGAGGTTTGGAATTTGGAGCATCTGAATAGGGTCTAATGTTTGGTTACTCTTGGTTTCACCCACGGTTCCTACTTACTATGAAAGAAACTCAAGGTACTTCTGGCAGGCCAGTAGAGTTGGACAGGATCCAGCCCTGACACTGCCTCTTCCACAGCCCTGTTGACCTTTCAGAGACCAGCCTCTGCTGTGAAAGCCCTGTATGTTCCCACACGCCTTTCATGGTACACTGGTCTGTACACTACTAATGCAAATCATTGTATAGATTATTTTGGAAGGGAGGATTTGGTTCTGTGATTTAGGAAGAGTTAGTTTGACGACTGAGAAACACAATTGTGTGGTTGTGTGTGTGTGTGTGTTTGATTGTGTGTGTGTCTAAGTCAGAAAATGTCTGTTCTATTCCAGTACTATTATATGGTGGGTAATCATGTGGAGACCCAGTGGATGGATTTTTATGGCTAGGCGAGTATGCATTCCCTAGCACTGTGGCATCGTCTCACAGCCCCCCCCACCCAATGTTCCTGTCTGTTAATGGATGTCACAAAAGATGCATAAAGGCAGTTTGAGGATTGAGGATAAGTGATGTGCCCACAAAAGCGGAAGATGTTCTCCTGCCTGGATATGCGCACCGGTCGCAGGTGGGGGCAGATAGGGAGTGGGCATCACTGCAGCTGATAAGCACAGTAGCGCTCAGTGTTTCGTAAATATATCTCAGCAAGTGAGAGGCTTTTAATTGAAGTTTAATGAGGAAATCCAATCAATTTCCAATCACTGCTCCCCCCGGACTTGTTTGGCTCATGCAGCTGTGAAGTGGCTGAGCTGTTCTGCGTAAACCAGATTGGGTGCCTGCCCTCAACCAATGGAGCTGGAGATGTCGGAAATTGAGTTGCTGATTTCATTTTTTAAATGTGTCGCACTGGTGCCATTGAAGAGGATGCAACCTGTTATAGACTGGACTCGTGACTTTTTGGTCTGCTATATTAGCTGGCAGCCTTCTTGACGTCTATTTATGGTCTTACTTGACAGCTCAGCTATCGCCAGACAATAATATGGCTACTACTAGAGAGGAGCTTTGGCTCCATCAACATATTGTGAGACAGGAGTACATGATTTTTGATTGGGCAAAAGTTGTATGCTTTCACAAAAAGGTGCTTGCCTTCACCAGTTGTGGTCATTTTCTTTATTTATACAGATGGCTGTGCTTGAGTTTTCACGTGTGCACACTTGGCATTGTAATGCTGCAAAAGGGTCTTGGATAACTTATGGTATTTGTATTTATTTGGCTTCAGCAGAGATGGGAGGAGGGCAGTCATTAACCTACATGGATTCTTACTTCTTGCTTGATGGTGCAACTGTCACCTGACCTGTTAACCAACATCAGTATTAGTCTACAGTTATTTGCTTCCACACACATACAAATGCTATTTATGTGTAAGGCTTCATCTCATCATAAAACATTCATTTAAAGCCATACCTATTGGCATTGACAATGCTTGTTCATTCTTTATTCGGTATTTGTTGCTGGGACCAGGATATTTTATCATACTATGAATAAACAGCACTGGGAGAACCAATGCATCCTGATTTTGAAGCAATGGTGGATTTGTGAGCATAGTTATGCACAACCTTAAGAGAAAGGTGCTAAACTGAGTGTAGAATGTGCTGTCCTGGGACACTCATTTACTTGCTTCATTATTAGTCAGCTGATCTAGGTGTTCTTCCTCGTTGTGTGTTTGTCCTTCCACTGGAGCATGGATGCATTACTTGTGTCCTTCCACTGCTCATTTTGTAGGTGCTACTCTTTTCTTTGTGTTTCACCACTCTACCACAGTGTCTTTTTCAGCAGTCTACCTAATGTACTTCTTACCCCTCCATGTTCCTCCTGTGTTGGCTCTCTCACCTGTACTCTCTCCTCTTGTTGTGTGTGTTGTTGTGCCAACATCCTACCTCCCGTTGTCTGTGTTGTCCTGCCCCCACACTCTCTCTCATTGTCCGTGTTATCCTGCCCCCACCCTCTCGCTCATTTTCCGTGTTATCCTGCCCCCACCCTCCCTCTCTTTGTGCATGTTGCCCAGCCCCAACCTCCCTCCTGCTGTCCATGTTGCCAAGACCAAACTCCCTCCTGTTGCCCATGTTGCCCTACCCCACCTTCCCTCCCATTGGACATGTTGCCCTAAAGTTTGGCATGTTGCCTTACCCCACCCTCCCTCTTGTTATTCATGGTGCCCTACCTCACCCTCACTCCCGTTATCCATGCTGCCCTATTATCATTCTCCCTCCCATTATCCAATCCATGCTGCCTTACCCAGCTCTCCCTCCCATTGCCCATGTTGCCCTGCCCCCACTCTGCCTTGTTGTACATGTTACCCTGCAACTATCCATGCTGCCCTGCTCTCTTACTGCCTTCTTTGTCGCCCTGCTCCCACTCACCATACCAACAAAAAAGTGCTGTAACACAGACACCACTAGATGTATCATTGTGCACCCTCTCCTCCATGTGTTGCCCATCCATCCCCCCTCTGTTGTTTGGAGGGAGGATGGATCGGTTACCTGCAGATGGATGGGTATGATGGAGACTCGCTGGCTGTGTCACAGAACTTTTACACATCCCTCCTTCTGGGACCTAAGTAAAGGCTGCAAAGGATATGATGCTTTTCCAGAAAGAGGAAGACAAATACGTGCACACCAACCCAACTTTACCATGTGTCACTTCAAAAAGCTGATATTTTCTCCATTCACATACTTGAGATTACAAAGTGAAACAGTTGCTATCCCTGATCTTATTTTCCTGTTCTCATTACTGCCACCCTAAGACAGGAGTGGGTTATTCAGATACCATGGAAGGGATGTTTGTACCAGTGATACCATGCTGCCAGAAAATGAAAATATAACAAACTGCTGTATTTAAAGGTGCTTGTTCCTCATTTCTTCTCTCTAACCTTGTCTCTACCCTCTACGTTGTCCGTGTTGCCATTCCCACCCATCTTCTGATCTCTGTTGTCCATGTGGCCCCCATCCACCCGCAATTACAAAAAGAAAGTGCTATGATGTGGACATCGCTGGCTGCATTATAGCACCTTCCCCCCCCCACCCGCCACCCCCATGTTGCTTCTACCCACCATCCATGTTGCCTCATGGCCGACTTCCCTCCAGCAAATAAAAAAAAAGTGCTATTACACTGCATTTTTTTAAACTCTCAGCTATGCTACGTAGCAGATTTGCCTCTATTCGGAACATGGCTAAAAAAATATTGACAAAGCCAATACCTCTTGTAGGTAAGACCTATTTGCTGTGCCGATGCTTGTTGTTAGTGCTGTAAAGAGGCTACCTGACTGTGAAAGCAGTACACAAATAAGAAAAAGCAACTAGGTACTATCTCAGATAGACATGGGGAAACAGCATTTAAGTGGAGGAGAAGGTGACTTGAGCATTCAGGGGTTGGTAGAGGTAAGAGGAGGTGATGTTGACCTGTCGGTTCAGCAGTGGGTAGAAGTAAAGGTAGTGTTTGGGGATGGCTAGAGGTAAAGGGAGGTGAGGGTGATTAGAGGGTTTGGGTCAGTAGTGGTAAAGGGAGTTTAGGATAACTTGAGAGCTTGGGTAGGTAAAGCCAAAGGGAAGTGAGGGTGACTTGAGGGCTCTGGGATGGGTAAAGGTAAGAGAGGTGAAGCTGGCTTGAGAGTTCGGGGTGCATAGAGGTAAAAGAGATGGGGTGGAGGTTTAAGGGTTTGTGGTGGGTAGAGAAAGGACGGTGAGGGTGACTTGAGGATTCATGGGTGGGGAAAAGGTAAAGGTATGTTAAAGTGACTTGAGGATTTAGGGTGGGTAGAAGTAAAGGAAGTTAAGGCCAACTTGAGGGTGTGGGGAGAGGTAAAGAATGGTGAGGGTGACTCGAGGATTTAGGGTGGGCAGAAGTAAAGGGAGGTGAGGGAGACTAAAGAATGGTGAGGGTGACTCGAGGATTTAGGGTTGGTAGAGGTAAAGGGAGGTGAGAGTGGAGGTGAGGATGACTTGAGGGCTCTGGATGGGCACAGGTAAAGTGGTGAGGGTAACTTGAGGGTTCGGGATGGGTACAGGTAAAGGGAGGTTAAGGTGAATTGAAGGCTCAGCAATTGATAGAGGTAAAGGGAGGTGAGGGTGACTGAGGTCTCAGGGGTGTGTAGACATAAAGGGTGCAGAGTGTGACTTGAGGGTTCAGGGGTAGATGGATGTAAAGGGAATGAAGGGTGACTTGAGGGCTCAGGTGGATAGAGGCAAAGAGTGATGAGGGCTGTTTAAGGGCTTGGTATTGATAAAGGTAGATGAGGTCGACTTGAAGGAATGGGTGGCTAGAGGTAATGGGAGGTGGGGTGATTTTAGGGTTTAGAGCTGGGTAGAGTTAAAGGGATAAAAGGTTGATTTTAGGGGTTACGGTGGGCAGAGGTAAAAGTGAAACATAAACCCATCCGTGAGTGTTTAGCAGTGAATAAAATATCATCTAAACAATAAAAGGGGTAACCAACAAATAAGTAATGTGTAAATTAAAAAAACACATACTGTATGGCAACAGTCTTAACCGAAGGGAGTATGTATACATCTTTTTCATCAATTAAAGCAGCGTAAATGTACTATCAGAAATTGGCCACAAGCCACAAAGTTTCATTATTGCTAGTTTACTTCCAGATCTTGAAACCATCAGAGGTGAAGCATGGCCTCCCAGTATTTCCAAGTTGCCTTGCAAGAACAAGCAATAAAAATCTAATCAAGAAATCAATCAATAATTGGGCCATGCTCCAGGGAAGAAAACAAAACACA
This sequence comes from Pleurodeles waltl, assembly GCF_031143425.1. Taxonomy (NCBI): domain Eukaryota; kingdom Metazoa; phylum Chordata; class Amphibia; order Caudata; family Salamandridae; genus Pleurodeles; species Pleurodeles waltl. The sequence continues at coordinate 675,968,290 of NC_090450.1, read as the reverse complement.
GGGGGAGGAAGTGAAGCTGGCATGCTAACCAATGATAAATAATGTTAAGTTATAGTTTTTTTTTTTTTAAACAGTAGATCGTTGCAAGTGACTGCATGTGTGCTGCCGCGGGCAATACCTAAAAAGTACGCTGTCCCTTTACCACAGCTTGCTGACCCTCCTTTAAAAAAAAATATTTTTCTCTCTTAGGGCCTCATATATTACCCTTATTTGTATTTCTTTCCCCTAAAAACATCATATTCAAACTGTTAGTCATAAATAGAAAATGTTATTAAGTCTCCACTCGCACCCTCTGCATGCTATCAGCATTCTCCTGTGTACATAGCATTCTGGAAACTGGTTTAAGATGTTTATCTCACTTAACAAAAGCTTTGAGCAAATGGTGCAGGACGCCCACCTAACTTCCTCAGCCACCAAGCTTTGTTTACAGAAAACCAGGTAACTTTGAAACAGAAGGAGTGCGTTTGTTTCTTTTCACAGGTATGTCTGTTCAAAGTTAATTTTAGCAAACAAGCGTGTTTAAAGATGTATTGGATAGAAATGCTTCCGAATAACACGGAGGAAAAGGTGATATGGATGTGCCTTCCCTGGATGCTTTCACAATCCAAGAAAGGTAGAGTGATGCCTTCCTCCACTGACAAACAATACTTAGTTACGCATTGGTTTGTAACTTTAGTTTCCTCATACATCTATGAAAAGAAACAATGCGAAGTATTTAATGGCATGTTTGGTATGCTTTTCCCGGAAGTAAAATAAGCTTCTTCGGTTTTGTTTGCATGATGCGGAAGAGAACAATGGGGACGGGTGGTCTTATTGTGCTGAGGAGTGATAGAGGAAGGGCTTGAAAACGCATGCACTCTCATGGAGTCCAGGGGCAAAATGAAAAAGTTAGTTCCCTAAAAGTTAGCAGAGGGAAGGACACAAGTAAAGAGGTAATGCTGCAGGGGCATAACAAACACAATATGGAAAAGGCAGGCCACTGAATAAGAAGCAAGCAAATTAGAGTGACAGTAGAGCCAAACAATGGGAACCAATGGGTGGGCTTTAAGATCACTGGTAAGCTGACAATGTCTTTTGCAACAAGACAGCTTATGCTCTGGTTGGCTGAACCTAAAAGGGGACATTTTCAGTGTGTAAAACAAATGTTCTGTGTGTAATGTAATAATGCTTTGTTATCAACACTGCCAAGTGGGAGATAGCTTGAAAGTGCAGCTTTACATTTATCTCAGCCCTTGGATATTCTGCTCACCCTGAAAGAGGCACGGTTCTGCCTAACACAAACAATTTTAAAACATCTTGCCTGATTATGAAGCACCTAACCCACATTATTGGTGGGGCCTGAGCCTTGAGCCTGTATAATCTGGTCCCTATGCAGACCAGATCAACCAAGTATGTGCTTCCCCAACAAACCAAACAGTAATAGCACTACCCACTCCCAACCCCACACGAATAAATCAGGGCAACAAAAGTAGAGAAAAAGTGGAAAAATCTATGCATGTAGTTACCCCACTTTTAATTCATACAGGCGGTTAAATTGAGCCAGGTCTCTTTTAATAAATAAATGAACCTTCCTTGCCCTGCAGCAGTCCTGAGGTATGTTACTCACACAGCAATGACAGCAGGAAAGCATATCCCCATCAGGTCAGTCGTTCGGTGGCGTAGCTTTCAGTGGTGCAAGTGGTGCAGTGGCACCGGGGCCCTGATGTTTAATGCTGTTACCTAATCAACAGCTGGGGGGCGTTTTTATTGCTTGCACTGGGGCCAGCTGCACATTTGCTACACCATTGCTGTCATTGCAGCTAACTCGTAGTTTGATGCCAAATTGCAGGCATTCTTACACCAGGGTAGAGAAAAAAACACGGAAATGGCGTTTTTAGATACAGCAGTTTATGATGTTTTAATTTTCTGTCAGTACGTATCACTGGTGCAAGGCCTCTCCTCGGCGGTGTCGGAACAACCCACGCCAGTCCTTGGGCAACAGAAATGAAAACAGGAACATAACGCTACGGATAGAAACTGCTTCGTTTTGGAACGTCAAGTATGTGAAAGAAAAAACGCATCAGCATTTTGAAGTGTCGGGAGGGAAGTTGGGATGGTGTGCAGCGTATGCATCTTTCTCTCCTTGGAGCAGCATCCTCGCATTCAAAGACTTTACTTAGACCCTTGTTATGTGATCCGTGCACAAACGGGATTTTTCACAGTGATTGGAATTCATAGTTTATGATTACAACAATTCAGAGTAATGTGGGAATTATCACACCTATGCGGTTTTTCCCTCACAGATTTCAGCGGGGAAAACCATCTCACATTTAGCAGGGGAAAGAAAGGCCCAACAGAAGGCAAACCATGTGGAATTACCTGCTTTGACTAGTGATTCTCTATGCCCTGCCTTAATTCCAAGCACAACTTTGGACTGGACGATATCTACCGTACCTTGTAAATACCGCACCTCGGGTAATGTATTTTCACCGGGCGTGGTAAATACCTCGCCACCACTTCCGGTTTAGCTGTAATTAGGATCTGGGCTGTTCGGTTATTACTGCATGGTCTATTAACACCGGGATGGGGTATATACAACGATTTTCCACTTACAAATTTCACCAGGAAGAATGGGACAGAGAAAACAAACAAAACATGCAGAATCTGTGCAGTATTTGTCATGGTATGCCTCATTCTGATATAGCAAACTCTGATTAGGAAGTATTTACCAAATCTATTTAATATCCTATCAAGATGGTATTTACCAGATGTGGTAAGTGCCACTCCTTATTCCGTACTACTCCTAATCACTGCCTTATATCGCTCGGCGAGCTAATACATTTGTGTTAGAATTTTTTGTCAATCAATCATAGCATTTGTAGAGTGCACTACTCACCCGTGAGGGTCTCAAGGCGCTGTGGGGTGGGGGTGGGGGTGTGTGTGCTGCAACTGCTCGAACAGCCAGGTTTTGAGGTGTCTTCAGAAGCATGTCCTGTGTCTGTAGCAGGTGGATAGGAAGAGGGCTCCACGTCTTTGCGGCGAGGTGGAAGAACGATCTGCCACCGGCAGTCGTTCTGTGGATGCGTGGAACGGTGGCGAAGGCGAGGTCAGAAGAGCGAAGCTGGCAGGTTGGGGTGTAGAAGGTGAGTTGTTTGTTGAGGTATTCTGGTCCGGCGTTGTGCAAATCTTTGTGAGCCTGGGTGAGGAGCTTGAACGTGATTATCTTGTTGGCGGTGAGCCAGTTCAGGTCTCTCAGGTGGGCTGTGATGTGGCTGTGGTGTGGGATGTCCAGGATAAGGCATGCAGAGGCGTTCTGTATGCGTTGCAGTCTTTTCTGGAACTTGGCCGTGGTTCCTGAGTAGAAGGCGTTGCCGTAGTGCAGTCTGCTGCTTACGAGGGCTCGCAGTGGGGATCCATCTGTAGATCTTCAGAAGCATGCAGAGGGTGTTGAAGCAGGAGGAAGAGATGGCGTTGACTTGCTGGGTCATTGATAGCGATGAGTCCATGATGAACCCCAGGTTGCGTGCGTGATCGGTGGGTGTCAATGCAGTTCCCAGTGTGGCAGGCCACCAGGAGTCATCCCAGGTGGAGGGGGTGGATCCGAGGATGAGGACCTCAGTCTTGTCAGAGTTCAGTTTCAGGCAGCTGTTCTTCATCCATTAGGCGATGGCCTTTGTTCCTTCGTGGAGGTTGGTTTTGGCAGTGTCCTTGGTGAGGGACCTGCACGACACGGGGCCTCATCTCAACAAGGCAGATTTGGCTTTGTATCCTTGCAAATCAAGTACCGTGTATCTGGGTAATAGCGGTACCTATAGTTATAGTGCCTGTAAGCTGGAACCATCTGCCGCTTGTACTATATGAAATGAGGTTCTTACCAAATGTAGGGCCCTATTGCATGGAATGATGTACCCTGTATGCACTTTGACACCAAGCAGTGCCATCCTGCCCCTTTTAGCTATTCAGTCACTGCCCCATTTTTTTTTTCCTTAGCTTAACCTAAAAATCTGAGTCCAATGAGCATGCTCCATGTTTTCTTGAAGTTTTTACCAGCATAGCAGAGGCACTGTTTCCTGTACGGTTCACCTAAAGTGTACCCCCACCTTTATTAGGACTGGGCTAGTCAGAGCATGCACTGTTTTGAAGAGATGTGTGGTGTTCATTCTAAGGGCTTAAGCCCACCCATAGGCTTTCCATTTGCTTGCTACACTGTCGCTCTCAAATCCTTTTCATAAATAAATGTGGGAAAATACAATTTTACAACTCCATTTATTCTCGGAGTATACAATAAATATGGATACATACAAATTAGCTGGCCAAAAATGTAATATGGACAAATACGGATAGAAATGTAAAAAAAAAAAATAACATAAAACCGGGAGCTCTACTCATAACACAATCCGTATGGCGCTTATTTTGTTACCACACGTTTCGTATACATGGTGATCGTTGGATTTGTTGCATATTCCATTACACCACGTAGGTTTTTTTTTTCTTCATCAAATAATGCATACACCGTGGCTCATCTACTCAATTGTATATCCCATTTCTCGGGCAATAGAAGGCGCTCTGATTGCAGTGTTTTTATTACTGGGTTAGCTATCTGTGTACATACTAGACTGTCTTCAGAAACTTGCACACACAAGGAAAATGTGAAGAGAATTGCATCAGACAAATTTTTTTTTTATCTGCTGGCGCTTGCGGTGTTAACATTTTCATCTATGTGATGCTGTAGACTTGAACAGCTGCACCATCAGTAATGCATCACCGACATTGGTCACGTTTTGAGTCAAGTTCTTGTGTAGCACACCATTCTATAAGTAGTCTCGCTATTCTGCAAAACGGTATGAATAAGTGTCTTGGAATTTAAAAAAATGCTCGAGTAAATAAGACTACAGCAAGAAATTCCAGTAACAAGTGAACAAAATTTGGAAACTGGTCAATTTTATGGAATTTTTAGCCATTTAAAAAAAAATAATAATAATAAACTACACATAAGTATACTCTACTCAATACCACACAAATACACCCCACATAGCAACAACCCACATAAATACACTCCACACAATGCCACATAATTCCTCCAAACCACATATTTTAACTCCACACATTTGCATTCCACACCACATAATTCCACAACAAACCACATAATTCCATAACACTATTCCACTACACACATCCAATCCACACAACAGAATTCCACATCATTCCCCAAAATTCAACACAGCACCACATAATTCCACTCCATTACATGCCATTCAAAAACATACAATACCACTCCACATATTTACACTTCATGGCACATATTACCACTCCACATAATTTAAGTACAGACAAAACCACATAATTATTATCCACATAATTCCACTGCACACCATGACACATAATTCCACTACACGTAACTCCACTCAACACTACAGAATTCCACACCACACAATTCCACATAATTCCACTCCACACCACATACTTCCACCCCACTCCATAACACAAGGCTAAAAGACATTGGGCCTGATTACAACTTTGGAGGAGGTGTTAATCCGTCCCAAAAGTGATGGTAAAGTGACGGATATACACCCCGCCGTATTATGAGCTTCATAGGATATAATAGAATCGTAATACGGCTGGTGGTATATCCGTCACTTTACCGTCACTTTTGGGACGGATTAACACCTCCTCCAAAGTTGTGATCAGGCCCATAGTCATTTAAAACACCTATAGCTCTCGGATTGCCAAGACCTATTGGCTTTGCCAGTGCATATACTAGAGTGTTGCTGTTGCTCCTGTGGAGATGATGGTTGGCAGCAGCTGTATCAATATCCAAGGAGCACAGCATTTTTTCCTGCCCCGCTGGTGCGAGAAAGGCTTCTCACACTTTCATCCGACTCCTGATGAAACTGGCTCAGCCTTTCCTTACTAGGCATCTTCCCTCCTTATGTGGTGGCCGGCCATGTGCTCTGGCTACCCCTCTACATCATTGTTGGAAGGTATTTCTCAACATTCCGTTTTGGAGAGGGTGTGGGCGAGATGGCGTGGAGAGCGCTTGGAGATAGATACTCTTGGTTGCATACCTCCTGGGCATGGACACCGATTCACTAAAATGCTAATGGGTTGGACTTCTATTCACTAAATGTTTTGGGGGTAGCAAAAATGTCATTATGTACCATCTAATCATTAATGTATTCACAAGGTAACAGCTGTATCTCAATCTTAGGCCTTTTATCTCACTCTTAGCCCCTTAATAGTGTACTGTTTGCTCCTGAGAGGCTGGTAGGATGAGCAAGGTAGTCTAACTACGGATGTGAAATAGATTTTTTACGTCAGATTATAGGTATAGGGCACAACTCCAGTATGTGTGGTATGATAGGGAATTCCGAGTCTCATAGCAAACACTGTTCTCTGCAACTTTCTCGAAGGTACATTTCTGGCAGGCCAAATGTGTGAAAATGTACTGTAGGAAAATGTGCAGGGAATTTTAATGCATGTATAACTTGGTGCAGAAAGAACTAGTTCTGTAGGTAAGGCCCCATTTTTCTGGGAAATTCTTGGAATAGGAGAATAAACACCTCACCCCGTGTTATGGTATTTGCTGAGTTTGGTTCATGTCACACCCTAATCCTGGGCACTACTGATCACAGTCTTAGAGCCATGTTTACTTTCTGTTCCTGCTATTGCCATAATGTGCCCTGAGACTGTGATCAGCAAGGGTAGTGCCAGGTGTAGGAAATTGCATGCCATTGGTAGCAGATGCTACCCCACAGCAGACATTCATGCTCATGTGACATGGTGAGTAAGCGAGCTCTTCCTGTTGTGCCAATGCAAAGTGTACAGAACCAAGCCCTCGTGTCCTGCACTGTGAAAATACGTATTAAAGGGATAAAAGTCCCTGCGCAGTGGGACCAGCAGTGCCATTCTGCCCCCTTTTTAGGTCAGAGTTTACCAGAGTGTGCAGCTGTCTGATTGCTAAAGACTTCTTACAGGCATTCTGATAGCTGACCTAGGAATTCATTCCACCCATTTTTTATCATAGGCTTTGTGCTTTGTGACTGACACCAGCTTGCTTTCCATTTGTTGGCTTAATTTGTTTTAGGTTGAGCAGCATGTCTTTGTCCCTCTGTTGAGCATAGCCTGTACATTGTATTCTTCGACAACTGACTCGCTTTCTATAAACAGGCCTTTAAATTTTGTTCTTATATTGTCACATTTGCTGTACATTGAAAGACAGGGGTCAAATGTCAGGCTCTATTTTCTGAGAAAGTTTGGTGTTTGCTTTTCTTTCTCTGAGAATCTGGAGGTGTGAAGGAAAGGCTTTTTATGATGCACAAAAATGTAACTGTCTAATAACGAACTGTGCAAATATTTCAGAATATATCAGAATTAGGAAAGCACAAATGAAGCACTTTTTTGTAATTCTGAAGTGTAGTGAAAACAAATATTTTTATACGATCAGAACAAATCAATACACTAGGTGATACCATTTCCACACATTATCGTTTGTGCACTGTATAGTTTTATCAGTAAAACTGTATGTTTGTGCAACTGTAATGGTCATTTCAATTGAAAGTGTGTTGTCTGTAATGGCAGTGCACTACTTCACCATGTATATCCCATGCTAAGTCACTCCACACTACAACACTTTACTCCATTCTACTTCCTCCCACTCTGTGACACTCTACGCCACTCCACTCCACTCCACTCTAACTACATCACTCTACTTTGACACACTACTTTACAACACTTTGCTCCACCTCACTCTACGCCACTTCACTCTGTCACATTACACTCTTCTCAATGGCACTCCTCTCCAATCTATTCTACAGTGACACAGGAGTCTTTGTTGTATACAGTTAATTAAAACCCATTACACAATTTGCAATGAAAAGGCAGAGCATGAGTAATTATCATAGCCAAGTCTCAAGGCATAATAAAAACATAACAGGTCTTAACACACACTCACAGAAAGTTGAAAGGTCAAAGTCACAAACTTAATTAAGTACAGTGCAGTTGGTGAGGCGCAGGAATTTAGAAAAAAATGGCAATTTTGTGTGAATTTGCATCAATTTGAGGCAACGAGCTAATCGAAGCCTGCCCCTTTAACAAAATGCAAGTGCGTAGTGATAGCAGCTGTTTAGTTGTTAAAGAAGAAAAAAACTGACAATTATAAAATACTAGAATTATAAAACTGGTAAAAAAAAAAACTCAGGCCAGCAGAAAAACATCACACACATTTGTTTCATTTGAGGACAGCAGACTGACCAGGGACTGCCCCATTAATGCCATGCAATTGTAAAAACAAAAATAAATAAAATAAATAAAAATAAAAAGGCACAGTTTAAAAATTAAAAAGGGGAACTTGGCATAAAAATATGATTGAACCCCACCCTTTAACAAAGTGCAAGTGCGTAGTAATAGCAGCTGTTTAGTTATTACAGTAGAAAAAGTTTGTCAATTCTAAAACACCAAAATTATAAAACTGGTTAAAAGCTAAGGCCAGTGCTGAAACATCACACAAGTTTGTATCATTTGAGAACAGTAGGCTGCCCCTTCAGCACCGAGCATTCACAAGAAAATGGCCCAGTTTAAACATTGAAAAGGGAAATCAGCATTAAAAAAGCACTAAAATTATGGACTGATTAAAAGTCTAGTTCTGCAAGAGGGCTTCAGTGGTCAGCTAGCACCACAAGAAGACAACAGTCATGAGTTGTGTATTGCTGTCGGACCGACAGATTTTACTTGTGTTAGAGACCTCTCAACTCCCAGCAGTTATTTCAACATTCATGCAATCATTCTTGGGTCGGCCGAATTAAGACAAGCCAAGTCAGTTTGTCTTTAGGATCGTGTCCGAGCTGATTCCAGATGGGACATAGCCATTTATGTTGTATATCTAAAGTAGTGATAGAGCAGTCCGTAGTAATAATTTACCTGTGTTCGGACGCTCTTTAGGCCGATGAATCTTTTGACTAGGTGGGAACTCTCTGTACTCTTAATCGATCAATTTCCTGAAATCAATAATCAATAACGAACATAAGCAATACCTTGATCAACATAACACTTAACGATTAATCCAGAATACATTTCGGCGAATCCTGACCTTTCAGTCAGGAATAACCACACCAGTTTATTGCAAAGTTAGTGAATTTATTTCCCTATATTAACAAAGCTAGCACGATATAGATGTGTCTCAACACCAAATGATAAACATAAATGAACATTAATAGCTGTCCATAACGTCGAAACAAGTGTAATCTATGTAGCATTTGAATCACAAGGCATTCGATAATAGCAATGCAAAGCACTAATACGATAATCTGTAATGAACTAATTGCGTACATTTAGTCAGCATAACAAAATCTCAGATTGCATCGTGCAACATGTGGAATCCTCATCTAACTTCAAATTAGCATCGGCATGTGGGACTTCATGCAAAAACAATTTAGCAACATAAATTTAGAAAAACTCCTAGCTAGGGCTCTTATCAAAATCAGCAGTTGGTTACCTAAAAGAAACACAATGCAATTTTACAATTTCCTTTCATATTTACCAATTACAATCCGCATACAAGGAAGTCTTCGTCTCACAGGTACCGTTCTTCGATCAGCATGGGACGGGACAAATGGGCAGGGGTGAACGGGGCAATTGCCTCACGGCGGCAAGGAAAAAAAAAACTACTACTTCATGCAAAGGGCAAATCAAAGTTAAAGTCTCTAGGGCAAGAATCATTAAAGTCTCTTTCTCTCGATTAGAGAAAGCATCAAAGTCTCTCAAAATGGCGTCGCAGCAAAGTGGGCCATAATAGCTACGAAGTCTGCAAAATGGCGGGTATCGAGCTGGTAATGGCTACTTTCTTCTCGTGCACCTGGTTTTTATAGACAACAGTTTGAGTCCAGTAGGGTCTCCATTGGAGGGTTCATAGGTTAGCTTCAAATTGTCCAATCAAAAACGACAGTTCTCAAGCTTTTACTTAAGCATACATTATCCTTGGAGATGGGTACGCAAGTTGCAACATTGTCTACCAATTAGCTCACTTTCAGAGCCTCCATTGTCCGCACCTGCAAGTCGACCTTGAATTAAAGAGAAAATATGCCAGGCTGGCACGAAACCTTAAGATAAGCATGTGAACAGTTTCTGTGGAAAAGTACAGCTTCAAGCAGAAATACACGTTTAATAGCACATTGGAAAAATACGAGCATCTAAACCGTGAGACCAGGCCACTAGGCCAAAGCCTCCTCTAAAGTAATGCTAAGCTAACGCATTTCAAACAAGCAAATCGTAGCACACGTTTATGATTGTCGGATTAGTGCAATTCTAATACACCACGTTACATAAAGCACGCGTATAAATGTTGGCAAACTACTCTGAGGGCACATTTTGTCCCCGTACATTCTTTATTAGTTCGGTTAAAGTCACACGTGATTATTTCACACTACGTTTATGCGTTAATAAATCAAAACCTTCATTTTCTGCTTCATCAATCCCTCCTCTGATGACTACTTGTCATCACACAAATTAACCCCACAAATTTTATTCCATTAAAATTCTGTCAGTTCTCTTTTCCTTTTAGTTCCCCTAGTTTGCGCCTTGTATTCTTCTGCCATTCTTTTCATAATTTTCTCCTCTTTTCTTCTTTTAATTCTTTCCATAATCATTATTATTCCCCTTTTTATTCCCCAAATTCCAAATACACAAATTATCACTATTAGAATTCCCTCTATTATTTTTAACAATATTCCATTCCAAATTCCCCCAATCCAATGTCCCACTGAAGCAAGTCCTTTTCCAACCTTCTCCCACACTCCTGGTTCTTTCAGTTCCTACAAATCTGCACTTTCTTTTGTTAGATTAGCAAGCATAGTTTTAATTTTCACACTATTGTCAGGTATATAGGTACAACAGTGTCTTGCACCAAGCATTTTGCAAACACCACCATCCTTTGCTAAAAGAATGTCTAAAGCAAGCCTATTTTGAAGAGTCATAGCTCTTTCCGCTGCAAGTTCAGCATCTATCAGGATTATAGCACCTGAAAACTTTGTCAACATGTTATCCACTATAGTAGACAACTTTCTTATTTTGATGGAATTCAGCACAACTCCCAATGAAGGAATCATGGCTCCAAACATATCACCTACCACAGCAGCTGCGGTCTCTCTTTTCTGGATACGATGGGATCCAGATGTCTTTTGAATCATCGATAGGTCATCCAGTTGCTAAACCTTTGGGAACACTATACCCAAATAACATCTCCCCCACCATCCCTTTGGAAGACGATAATAGGCATTATACCCACAAATGTAATATACCACTGGAATGACAGGGTCAAGTCCGTCCATCATGAATGTCCATTTGGCCTTAAAGATAAACGTGTGTTTACACTCACTCGCTCCTACAAAAATATTGTCATAATAAGATTCACTTCGATATATACAAAATTTCCCTACATGCCAAGCATCTAAAGCAATTTTTCCTTGTGTCTTTATTGCAGCAAAATCATAATTATCTACTGAAGTCCTCTTATGTAACTCCTTTTCTAATTTCGCCTTCATTTGAGCCCTTCTATCATCTGTGCGATCTAAAAAGCTTATTTCTACTGCACTGAGCGAGCAGGTAAGATTTTCCCTATGAGCGTGAGCCGTTTCAAAAGGTTGCATTGGCTCGAAAAATTCCCTCATAATTTTTGCATCCCAATCTTTTGCAGTCTGGCTTAGCTGCGCTATTATAGGAACATAAGCAAAGGTAACATCATAATTTGAGTAAAAATACTGTATGTTAGTTTGACCATAAAACCTAGACATTACTATACTACATGTAATCCCGTATGTAAGAGGCATGTGGTGATATGTCACCCCTTCCTTCACTGATGTCGGTATCTGGGTACACACATAACAATCTTTCGCATCCATTGTCTCAACATATTCTGTTAGTAAGCGATAGAAAACATTATACGAAAGCTCTTTCCTATCATGCAAGAGTCTCTCATCCAGTGCTAGCCTTTTCAATGCGGTTAGTTCAGTGACAGTAACAGGAACAAAGGTAGAAGCCTCAATTCTCTCATTCTCAGTTTTACCACGTATTCCAAGCATAATTGCCATTACTATTAGTACACATGTAATTACCAAGCCTATACACACATATTTACAATATTTCTTTCTATTGTTTTGCGTCATGATCTGTATAGAATCAGAGAGCTAGAAGCACTTATAAATGAAGCTTATTTAGCAATTCAGTTACAACGCTGAGCGAGCGCAATGTTCACACCGTCTTCTTCAAGAGGCCAGTCACTTATCGGTTAGCAGCACTTGTCTCAATTCGGCAATAACTCAGTCCTTATCGGTTTAGCAAATGTCTCATCCGGTTTAGCAATGTCTCAGCTGGTTGTTTCTTTCACGTTAGATTGTAGCAAGCAATATCATTTATCACCCCTTCAATCAACACTGTCCATAAAACTTTTCTTTTCTATTGGTATCTCTTCCTCTTCTTCGTTCTCGATGCTTAGAGATACAAACTCGTCAGTCCAATCGTCATTGACTGCATATGCCCATTCTGGACCGGAATACCTTCTGTTCGGTATCCTTTTCCTTTTCAATTTTGCTTCTCTTTTCGATTCTGCCTCGCTGGTACTTTCCTCTTTTGTCAAGTCTTTTTCTTCACTCGAGGTTGGTACTACGACAGACACTTCTTTTCTCTTTTACTTTTGGCCTTTCTCCGTCGTTCAAACCTTCTCCAGACCTTTGTTTTACTGGTGATATACTTAGTCTCCTCTTTGCACCATGTCCATTTGATGGACCTGCGACCTTTTCTGTAGAGGTTTGAACTTTTTCGTTCTGTTCTGCCTTGTCCCCTCCCTCTGGGGAATCGATCACGTTCTCTTTTTCTTTTTCTGTATCGTCTGTTTCTGGGAAAGCCCTCTTCTGATCAGGCTCTCCTGCTTTTTCACCTTTTTCGAGCCCTTCCTCACAGTTACTTTCGTCAGGCTCTGTATCACTTTCGGCTGCTTCAGGTTCTTTGTCACCTTCAGCTGCTTCAGGCTTTTTGCTACCCTCAGCTGCTTCAGGTTCTTTGTCACCTGTAGCTTCTTCGTCGCTGTCTGAACTTTCTCCTTGGTCTTCCCCAAGTGAGTCGGACTCTTCGTTCTCCAATAATATCTCTCTCTCTCCTGCTTCTGCCTGTCCGCTTTCAGTTCGGTTTTGTTCTGTCTCAGCACTCGGCACTGTTTTATCAGGCACTGGCAATTTCAGCGCTTCAACTTCCTCATCTGTGGGACACAACACCTTCTTTGTGTGACTGGCGTGAATCCAGTTGGGAACCCCCGCACACTTCACAGCGGTAGTTGTCGTCAGGATCACTTGGAAAGGACCTTTCCAACGGGGTTCCAGGCACGACTTCCTCACGTGCTTCTTCACCACGACCCAGTCACCTGCTTTCAGTGCGTGTCCTGGACCTTGGATCGGTGGCAAGGTGGTCGCTTCCACCTGGTGAGAGAAAGAGCGAACCACGTCAGCCAGTCCTTTGCAGTAGTCTAACACCATATCATCTGTAATATTCAAAAGCGCGTTTGCAGGAACTGCAGGAAGTCTCATAGCCCTGCCCATGAGAATTTCGTGCGGAGACAATCCAGTTTTTCTATCGGGGGTGTTTCTCATTGACATTAGCACTAAGGGCAATGCATCAGGCCATTTCAAATTTGTCGAGGCACATATTTTCGCCATTCTTGATTTCAGTGTACCATTCATCTGCTCCACCAGTCCTGATGCTTCAGGGCGATAGCTACAATGCAGTTTCTGCTCAATGTTCAGCGCTTCGCAAAGTAACTTTATCACCTTGTTGTTGAAGTGACTTCCCCTATCTGATTCTAAAGAGATCGGGAATCCGAAACGTGGTATCAACTCTCTCAATAATAGCTTGGCAACTGTAAGGCTGTCATTTCTACGTGTGGGGTATGCCTCAATCCAGTGACTAAAAATGCACACAATCACCAACACATATTTCAGACCTCCATGCACAGGCATCTCAATGAAGTCCATCTGCATACGACTAAAAGGCCCGCTTGCCCTCCCAATGTGACTCGCGTTCACCACTGTTCCTTTTCCTGGGTTCATCTGCTGGCAAGTGACACATCGATGGCAAACTGCTTCTGCAGCTTGACGAAATCTGGGGTTAAACCAATCAGTTTTGAACAATCTTATCATGGCATCTCTCCCTAGGTGAGCTTGCCCATGATAGAACCGCGCAAGCTGTGATAGGAGACTGTTTGGCAAAACAAATTTTCCCTCATGTGAAACCCATAACTCGTCTTGTCTCTTTATACATTGTGATTTAATCCAGGAATCTCTTTCATCCTCTCTGACATTATTCTGTAGTGCTTTTAGTTCCTCTATTGTATCTACGACCTTCAAGGCAAATGCTTCAGCTGGTTCGAGTTCTGGCTCACTTATTGAGTTCCATTCATCTCTCAGTAATATACAGTTCAAGGCACAAAATCTTGCGACTTGATCCGCATATGCATTTCCCAGAGAAACATAGTCCTGTCCTTTCGTGTGAGCACTGCACTTTACCACTGCAACTTCGGCTGGCACTTGAATAGCGTGTAACAATTCCCTTATTCTCTCCCCGTTCTTCACTGGGGATCCTGAAGAAGTCAGGAACCCTCTCTGTGACCATAGTTGTCCAAAGTCGTGCACAATCCCAAACCCATATTGGCTATCAGTGTAAATGGTGACTTTCATCAATGCAGACAGTTGACATGCTCTGGTGAGCGCTACAAGTTCTGCTACTTTTGCAGAATAGACTCCTTGGAGCCATCCCGCTTCCAAGACCCCTGTTACAGTGCATACAGCGTATCCTGCTTTCAAAATCCCCATCCCGTCTCTTAGACATGAACCATCAACAAAAAGAATTTGGTCATTTTCATCAAGCTTAGTATCTTTAATGTCCGGTCGAGGTTTTGTGCAAAATTCAGTCACCTGAAGGCAGTCATGCTCGACGTCTTCAGCGTTCTCAATTTCGACATTTTCTCCAGGAAGCAAGGTTGCTGGATTCAACGTAGTGCACCTTTTCAGCTGCACATTCGGTGAGCCCAGAATAATCGTTTCATACCTTGTGAGTCTCGCTCCGGTCATGTGTAGCGTTCGGGAGCGGGTCAAAAGTATATCTCAACTGAGTGTGGGACCATGACTGTTACTGGGTGTCCCATCACTATTCCTTCACTCTGAGTGAGGCTGATACCAACTGCTGCTAAGGCGCGCAAACACCCTGGGAGTGCTGCTGCAACCGGATCCAAAGTAGCTGAAAAATACGCTACTGGTCTGTTTACGCCACCATGGGCTTGAGTTAAGACAGACAAAGAACATGCATCACGTTCATGACAAAACAATGTGAAAGGCTTTGTGTAGTCAGGCATACCTAAAGCTGGAGCCCTACACATGCATTCTTTCAATTCAACAAAAGCATCCATCTCATCTCCTTTCAGCTCAATTTGATCCAAAGCATCCTTCTGGGTCAGTTTCAGTAAAGGCTTCGCTATAGTCGAAGTTGGGAATCCACTGTCGACAGTAGCCCACCATTCCCAAGAACTTCCTCACCTCCTTTCTCGTCTTGGGCGGACTCATCTGAAGTACACTTGTAATTCTTTCCTTCATTATTCTCCGTGACCCTTTCTCTATTTGGTGACCCAAGTATTTCACTTTCTTCTGACAGAACTGCAATTTGGAAGGAGACACCTTGTGTCCATTCCTTCCCAAATGGTTCAACAGAGCAATGGTATCGGCTGTGCAGCCACTTTCTGTCTTTGATGTAACCAGTAAGTCGTCAATGTACTGTACTAGGGTTGACTCGAATGGCAATTCTAACTCTTCCAAGTCTTTCTTTAGAATCTGATTGAATATTGACGGTGACTCAGAAAACCCTTGAGGAATTCGACACCAACTGTACACTCTGTCTAGGAATTTGAAACAAAAGAGAAATTGGCTGTCCTCATGAAGAGGCACAGAAAAGAATGCTTGTGACAAATCGATGACCGAGAACCATTCGGCATCGCAAGGAATTTGAAACATTATCACAGCTGGATTTGGTACGACAGGGCAGCATTTGACTATGATGTCATTTATTTTCCTCAAGTCCTGCACGAGTCGGACCTTTCCACTTTGCTTTATTAGTCCCATTATTGGTGAATTACATGGACTGCTTAACACCTCTTTCAGTACTCCTTGTTTTACAAATTCATCAATGAGTTGGGCAACTTTCATGAGGGTATCTTGTGGCATGTGGTATTGCGGGGTCTGGGGAAAGATTGCATTGGGCTTTATAGTCACTTTCACTGGTTCCACTCCTTTCATCAATCCCACCTCTTTCCCTGTCATGTCCCACACTTCCTTTCCGACTGTCTCCCGTAATTCAGCTGGAATATCTTCTTCAGTTATCATCGGGAAAAGACAAATCAGAGGATACTCTTCATCGACTGTTTCCATTTCATCCCCCTCTACACTGTCCTCTTCTTCCCCATCACTGCTCGTCTGTATCGTTATTCCTTCGTTCGAACACATGATCGAACAACCCAATTTGCACAATAGGTCTCTCCCTAACAGTGCTATTGGGCTTGAGTCACATATCACAAACTGATGCACCCCTTGATAGTTACCGATGCTGACTGGTACCGGATCTGTTATTGGGTTCGTCAGGTGCCTGTTTGCTACTCCCACCACTTGAACTGTCCTCCCTGAGAGTGGCAAATTTGGTACTTCACTGCTCTTAACAGTTGAACGTGTGGCTCCCGTGTCCACCAAGAATGAAACACGATGACCCATTACTCTTCCCTCTACGTACGGACCCTTTTGATCAACTTCTAAGGATGCTGCAAGCACACAATCTCCTTCCTCTTCTGAGCTCTCACTCTCCCATACATTGTTTATTCCACTCTCACTGTGTAATGGGAACTGTTGTACGGTGCCATTTGTACTCATTACATGACCCGAGACCTGTGGAGGAACCATCACTTGCTGCTGACTCATAGGTGCCAAAGGTATTTGCATTTGCTGATTAGGTACCATGGGTAACTGCTGTTGCATCGGCTGCATTTGCGTCATCTGCATACGAGGCATCTGCATCTGCTGCGGCTGCATAGGTTGTAATCCCTGCAATTGATTTATGGTCTGAAAAGTTGGGTTTGGACTTCTCATTTTCGGTCCCCTCATTGTCTGAAATGCATTGACATCATTGTTTTGCTGACCAACACCTACACCTGCACCTGCACCTTCCTGCACCACCATCGGGCACTCGCGTTTCCAATGAACTACAATTCCGCACACGTGACACGGCATCACCTTCTTCATTGCCTGCACACCCGTTACAACAGTGTTTAAATCCGGACCGTTATTCACAAAACCTCCTTTGCCTCTGCCTCTAGCCTGTGGCTGAAACGGCATGTTTCCCTGCAACTGCGGCTGCGGCTGCGGTACCTGCTGTTGGAACCCTTGCATCCCTTGCAAACCTTGCAGACCTGTCTGAGCTGCTTTAAGTTGCATCATCATCACCTTCTCTTTCAACTTCTTCTGTTTCACCTCAATCTCGTCGCTACAATATTTCGCATAATTCAAGACTTCATCAATCGGTTTCGACTGCCAGCAAATCAAATGCGACTTTATCATCTGACTTATCTCTGGTCTCAACCCTTCCACAAATCTGAACACAAAATGAAGCATATCCTTCGCCTCGATTGTTTCCGTGCCACTGTAATTTTTGAACGCCTTCAACAACCTCTCATAGTAACTATGAATCGATTCTTTAGCCTCTTGGGCAGTTCGATCAATCTTCTGCCAATCCACATTTTTTGCGGCCACCTTCGTCTTCAAATGCTCAATCACCTTATAGTACAAACTCATCACCATAGGTGATGGTGCACCCGTCTCCCTGTCTCTCTCTGGTTCACTTGTCGGCCAACCTACAGCTCTTTTGCAATCCTCCCACAAATCTGCCGGAACCACGATCTCAAAGAGAGTGTTCAGGTCTTCCCAGAGACATTTTGCAAGCTTCACAAACCTATCAGTCTGTTGATACCATTCAATCGGCTTCTCTCTCAGTTTGGGAAAATCATCCGTAAATGACTGAATGTCGCTTCTGTGCCATGGTACATGTATTAATTTTCCCCCTGCTGTCTCCCTCATTGGTAACATGGTTACTGTCTCGCTGCTCTGCGGTCTTTTCTCGTTGTGCTCTGTAGCACTGTCCCTCCTCTTATCCTTCCTTTTTACCCACCTGCTTTCCCACTTGTCTAGGCACCTCCACACTTGGGCACTCTGCAACAATTCTCTAAGGTGTGCCTTCATACCTGCTGACCTCATGTGTTCAAAATCTGTGGTCCCAAAATCCAACCTATAGCTCCTGCTCAAGTGTTTCGTCTTGCCTATGTCAATCCCGTTTCTGTCCGCTACTTCCTGCAAACTTTTATGTACCTTGTTCACTTCTTTCGTGATCTTTGGACATAGATACCTCAGCTCCTCTTCCGTGTAGGACTCTAACCTATTCACACCCATATTCCCTTCCACCAATTCTTGTGCTTCCATGTTCAGCCTCATCCTATTCAAGTAATCTTCTCCTTTCCCACTGTCTGAACTTTGTGTGGAATTCAAGCTGTTGAACCACTGTGTCAGCTGTTGCGCATTTACCCCCATCAGTGTAGCATTCACATCGACTGCCATTGATGGTTGTGGCAACTTTTCGGTATTCGATGTTAAAGGTATTATCAGTGGGGGACTCGACCTCACCAGTGTAGACTGAGCACATATGGGACTAAACTCCATCAAGGACCCAGATCCATTTGGCTGAGCCGCTATAGGAGTTATCCCTGGAGTGTTCTCTATGCACCTCCTTTCTGTCCCATTCTGCAGTATTGATCCCTGACCGCTCATACCTAAATTAGGCTGACTGTACAGAGGTACCGGTGGACCTACAGTAATGGGTAGTGATATCGCGTCTGGGTTCTGTCCATTTCCCATGTTCTGAGGCATGTTCATTCCCATACTATGGGTCATCATTGCCGGCATGCCCATCTGACTCCCCGTCATCTGAGCATGTGCGTTTCCTCCCTGCATCTGCTTTTGAGGCATCATAAACTGAGTTGATCCAGCCTGTATCATTGTTGGGTTGTGGCCATTCTGTACTCCCCTTACTGTTTGTTCTAGAACCATTCCTCCACTATTGTCACTGCTGTAGTACCCTGGCATCTGCGGTTGATAATTTTCTGCTGGTTTCATTATGGGCACATCTGGATATATTCTCCTAACCTGCGGTATCTGCGGGGTGAACAGTAAACTCGGGTCCTTAGACCCCGATGACGCTCCTGAACTCTGGGTTTCACTGATCTGTACCGATGCCGGAGGGGCAGAACTGGTACTTGGACCTTGTCCATTCTCCACATAAGGTGGTGGACGGTCGTTCAGCAATTGTATTATTAACTCCTCATCCTCTAACTCCTCTTCTCTTCTCAACTTTTCCTCGTCCTCTCTATCCTTCGAACACTTCCTGTCTGTCTTACAGGTAGCTTTCTTACCTGTCTCCTCTTCTTCCTTAGTAATTGCGGGAAACAATTTTATCCCCTGCAATGCATCTGACCTCCACACCTTCTGCGCATTATCCCACCTAGCATCCGCTAGTGTCTTTTCTACCTTCCTCATCCTTGTTTCAAACTTATTTTTCTGTTGCTGTCTAGCCATTAATTCCCAGATCGCTAGAGCCTCAAACTGGGCTGGCCTTGGAGGCACCTTCATGTCATACATCGTGAATCTCAAATTCTCTAGGATCCTTATATTGAATGTCCCATGTATCGGGAACGCTACGCTCCCATGTTTCTCTGTCAGTTTGTGCCATTGCTTTAGCCAAAGACACGGAGCTACCCCTTTTTCCTCCATTACAATGTAAGCTGGTGTGCCCTCGGGCGGCGTCTCCTCTCCTACGCTCGCTTTAATGTAAGACTCCCCCTTCATCGCACTCCTAAATGCTTTAAGGAATTTCATTTTCTCGTCTTTTATTTCACAAAGTTTATAATCAATAGGTCACTTTTATTCCACAAAATTTGTAATCAATAGGTGACTTTAATTCCCGGAATACTCTTCGCTTGCCTTTCCCCTTCCAAACGAGCCCCACAGACTGCGTCCAATCCGTGCGCGACCCTTCTCTCCAACCAACCTATCCCAGCGCGGCTCCTAGTGACGTCACACTCACACACACTGCGGCTGACAAAGCCTCGCGGCTAGTCTTCCTTCACTCACCTCTTTTCGTAACAACTTCTTGCATATATTGCGAGCTACCAAAAAACTAAAACAGATCTGTCGGTTTACTACAGGAAGGGTAACACAATCGCTTCAGGACCTTAGGGACCTTTCACTAGCCTCGGCCGCTATTCCGTCTTTCTCGGTTCCCACGTTCGCAAGCAAATCTGACCTGCAGACCTACTCTCAACTTGTCAATGATCTGTTCTAGTGCACTTAGAATCTTGTCAAAGCCCGAAGTCGAAGTTTCTTTCACTCCCTAACACACGTACCGACTCGTTGACCACGCCCGATCAACCTACTAAACCGCCCAGACCACAACATAGATCAACATACTCCGGAGTCTCTTGACCTCGCAGGGCCCGTCTCAACAACAACAACCACGTGGACCTTTTTATGCACAAAGCGCCACACGCACATGAAGTTCGACGACCTCCCTACTCTCACACCCGGAGCCGCACCTCCGCTATTTCCATGAAGTTCGACGACTTCTCTACTTCTACACTCGGAGTCGCACCTCCGCTATCCTTTAAAAGAAAAAAAATCCCTCGCACCCTTTTCACACACCCTGCGGCAATAAGCTGTGCAAGCGCAAAACCCTAACATCACTCATGCCATCACTAGTACCGCCAACGCTATTTCCACACCTCCGTTCTCTCCATTCGCAAGCTCCGAGATCCCGGGAAAGTCGCGGTGGACCTAGCCCATCATCATTCTGTCAATCAGTTTTATCCAAGAAAAATCTAATCCAACTTCTCGAATGGGGTCTCAGAATGCGTAACCGTTAATTCAACACCATGTACTTTAATAGTACAGGGTCCCAAAAGACGCAACCATCCTCTGCTACCATCTACTGATAGAGCAGTCCGTAGTAATAATTTACCTGTGTTCGGACGCTCTTTAGGCCGATGAATCTTTTGACTAGGTGGGAACTCTCTGTACTCTTAATCGATCAATTTCCTGAAATCAATAACGAACATAAGCAATACCTTGATCAACATAACACTTAACGATTAATCCAGAATACATTTCGGCGAATCCTGACCTTTCAGTCAGGAATAACCACACCAGTTTATTGCAAAGTTAGTGAATTTATTTCCCTATATTAACAAAGCTAGCACGATATAGATGTGTCTCAACACCAAATGATAAACATAAATGAACATTAATAGCTGTCCATAACGTCGAAACAAGTGTAATCTATGTAGCATTTGAATCACAAGGCATTCGATAATAGCAATGCAAAGCACTAATACGATAATCTGTAATGAACTAATTGCGTACATTTAGTCAGCATAACAAGATCTCAGATTGCATCGTGCAACATGTGGAATCCTCATCTAACTTCAAATTAGCATCGGCATGTGGGACTTCATGCAAAAACAATTTAGCAACATAAATTTAGAAAAACTCCTAGCTAGGGCTCTTATCAAAATCAGCAGTTGGTTACCTAAAAGAAACACAATGCAATTTTACAATTTCCTTTCATATTTACCAATTACAATCAGCATACAAGGAAGTCTTCGTCTCACAGGTACCGTTCTTCGATCAGCATGGGACGGGACAAATGGGCAGGGGTGAACGGGGCAATTGCCTCACGGCGGCAAGGAAAAAAAAAACTACTACTTCATGCAAAGGGCAAATCAAAGTTAAAGTCTCTAGGGCAAGAATCATTAAAGTCTCTTTCTCTCGATTAGAGAAAGCATCAAAGTCTCTCAAAATGGCGTCGCAGCAAAGTGGGCCATAATAGCTACGAAGTCTGCAAAATGGCGGGTATCGAGCTGGTAATGGCTACTTTCTTCTCGTGCACCTGGTTTTTATAGACAACAGTTTGAGTCCAGTAGGGTCTCCATTGGAGGGTTCATAGGTTAGCTTCAAATTGTCCAATCAAAAACGACAGTTCTCAAGCTTTTACTTAAGCATACATTATCCTTGGAGATGGGTACGCAAGTTGCAACATTGTCTACCAATTAGCTCACTTTCAGAGCCTCCATTGTCCGCACCTGCAAGTCGACCTTGAATTAAAGAGAAAATATGCCAGGCTGGCACGAAACCTTAAGATAAGCATGTGAACAGTTTCTGTGGAAAAGTACAGCTTCAAGCAGAAATACACGTTTAATAGCACATTGGAAAAATACGAGCATCTAAACCGTGAGACCAGGCCACTAGGCCAAAGCCTCCTCTAAAGTAATGCTAAGCTAACGCATTTCAAACAAGCAAATCGTAGCACACGTTTATGATTGTCGGATTAGTGCAATTCTAATACACCACGTTACATAAAGCACGCGTATAAATGTTGGCAAACTACTCTGAGGGCACATTTTGTCCCCGTACATTCTTTATTAGTTCGGTTAAAGTCACACGTGATTATTTCACACTACGTTTATGCGTTAATAAATCAAAACCTTCATTTTCTGCTTCATCAGTAGCACCTCAAAGGCAGATGGTGTGCAGCAGCTCTTCGGTTGCGGAGCCACATAATCGGCAGGTCATTGCCCCTAATGTCCTTTGGAAAGGCCTGCTGGGTGTGAGGGATGGCAGGATCCCTAGGCGATAAGTGAAATATCTGCTTGTGACCCTGAAATTTAGTGATAGTCCAAAATATTCCTGCAGTCTTGGGGCTTTATAGCTGTTTAGTCTGCCCAAGGCATGTGTGTGGTGCTCGAAGGTAGATCTATCCTCCAGTGAGGAGATACTTTTCATTGACTTAGGGACTGCTTTCTTAAATATTTCATGACCTGCGGCAACATGCCATAGTTAGGCCAGCCTACACCGGGTTATTGTTTCTTCAAGATAATCCCTTGCGGACGAGCATGGCCTTTTTATAATATTCTCCCATATACAATAGTTTATTGAGTGTACAGCGGCGAGTTTGAGTTTACGGCTAAAGAAAACAAATGCTGCTTGCCTCATGAGGGACTGTTTTAAAAGCCTGAACTCTAGCCTAATCTGGGCTGGTGATGTGTAGCAGGGGAGCTGAAAAATGTGTCTATATATACACGTGTTACTATTATGTCCAGTATTGAAGCATTCCGGCCCCAGAGGGCCTCTGACCCATATGTTCGTGTAGGCACGACTTGGACTTTGGTGATTTTCAAGATGGGAGTGAGTGCCCCTTCAGATCCTTAAACACTGAAGAGAGCCCAGCCACGAGAGTGACCCCCTTTCTTTTAATTTCTTCCCTGTGGGGTTTGAAAAAATCCCGGTTGTCAAAAAAAAAAAATGCCAAGTTATTTGTAGACCTTTGTCTCTTCAACAGTTGTTCCCATCAGGATACCAGTTACCTGCCTATTTATGACTAGTTCTAGCTAAGATCATCATCTTATTTTTGTTGTTGTTTATTTTCAGGTCATTGGTAATAGTGTTCCTGTGTTGCTCCCAAAAGGCAAACCATGCCGACACCGGTGCGGCTAAGTAGCACCAGGTCGTCTGCATACAGGAGGCTTGTCAGATGCATTGACCCTAGTTTCAGTGGATGGGAATTAACTCAAAGCAGGGCTGCTGGAGTGTCTGCCATAAATAAGTTGAATAATAACGGTGCTAAGACGCACCCTTGCTTGAGGCCACATGCCTTCGGAATGGTCCAAGATAAAATGGAACCATTGACAAATTTTATTTTGACCTATGTGTCAAAGTATAGATTTTCATTGGCTTTCAAGAGGGGTGTGGGGCTACCCCAGCCGTTTAACTTTTCCCATAGCCTCTTGTGATTGACACAGTCAAAGGCCACTTTGTAGTCGATGTAGCACAAATAGAGTAGTAGCTTCTTTATTATGAAGGAGCCATCAGGTTTGTAGTTGCACTGGTGTTTTTTGTGAAGCTGTTTGGTTCAAAGGGGTGATGTTGTTCAAACCTGCCTATTCGCTGAGATGGTCAAGTAAAATACCAGCATAGTATTTCGCCCCCTTGTCAATATGGGTGATTAGCCTGTAATTCTCTAGGTCAAGTTTGTTTCCTCCTTTAAAGATGGGTGCAATTGTAGAGCCTCTTCAGGAAGCTGGAATCATGGCCCATGAGCGAGTGTTGTTAAAAAGTGGGGCCAAAGGATCGGCCCAGATTGTTAGGCTCATCTTGTAGATGGCTTGAGGGATTCCATTTGGGCCTGGCACACCAGGAATGCACCCATTAGCTATCTGCCTAAGTACCTCTTTGGCACTGATGGAAAGAGTGCCACAATAGAACGTTGATAAATCCACAACAGGTCTACCTGATGGAAGTCCCTTGATGTATGCAGCATTAGGTGTGGATTGAAGTGGGCAAGTACATGTGCAGCACACACTGCTTCTGAGATGCAAGACTCCAGCTTTCCATTTGTAGACCTTTTGAGAGTGTTCACCGTGACCCAAAACCTTTTGTAATTGTGGCGGTTAAAGTCCCAAATGAGTTTGGCCCAGAAGGTCTCAAAACTGTCACTTTTGAATGCCCACAAAGCCTGTTTATATTCTCTTTTTGCAATCCTCAGGTTACTGACGTGCTTTGTTGGAATGGAACCGACGAACTGTCAGAAGGGCCTGGTTGATTTTCTGTTTCATGTGTTTCAAGGCTCCTATCTTATGACGTTTTATGCTGGTCAGCTGAATTCATCGGTTTTGGACCCCAGGGGTGCGGGGGTCATAACTTTTGAGGCAAACTTTGTTGCAAAAGTTTCTACAAATGCCACCATTTGATCAGTTGCAGAGCATTCCAGTTGTTGAGCTTTGCACAGGAAAGATGTTGCTTCACTGGCCAGGGACCCTATTGTTTCCGAGGACCATCTTACTCTCTTTAGATTGGTAGAGCAGGTGGACCCCAGGAGATCTATCACCAGTTTGTGTTTAGTTAGCGTAAACAGGATCTCAAGTTCCTGAGGGAGATGATCACTTTCTGGTTGGAAACCCAATCTAACGTAGGCAACCGAGTTTAGCAGCAGGAGAGAAGCCAATTTGTAGTTTATTAAAGAATGGAAAGAGCTAGCTGGGGGTATGTCGCCCTTGAAGCGACCATTAAAACCCGCAGGCCCAGGTGCCCTAGCTTGCTGAGAAGTGATTGGCACATTGGGTCCAATCTGCCCAAGTTAGATTGGGTTTGCTTGGGTATGTTCCAGTAGAAGTCCTAGGCCTGTATGACTTTGTCTCTGAGACTGGCCAAGCAGTTTCATGTTGAAATCTCCCATCACTATTAGGGCTGAGCTCTTAGGCTATCTTGGGGATTGCCTCAAGCAGTTCCCTTGAAACTTCCCCACAATCTTTGCATGTTTGTGGTGCATAGATTTTTATTATTATTATCGCACCCTGTTTTAACTCACTGTCATCAATTGCTTTGTGGAGCATTTGTACTCTTTCCGAGTGGGTTTTTAGAGCTGTGATCCTAGCCCTTATGGCTGTTGATAGGTTGGTTCCCAAGCCGCCTTTGCTGTGACCGAATTTTCTGTCCTTGGTAGCTGGTATGACATTATGGGAAAAGCCAGGTATCGCAACCGGCTCCATTCTATGCCACTCCACTCCTACACCACTTTACAACACTCTACGCCACTTCACTCTAGGCCACTCTACTCCTCTCTATGCCACTCCATGATATTCCACTATACAGCATTTCACCACACTCCATGCGAACTCCACTCTACGGCATTCTGTCACTTTACACCACCCCACTCTACTACACTCCATGCCAATTTACTCCACTCTAGGACATTTCAGTGCTACGCCACTCCATGCTACATCACTCCACATTACTCCACTACGACACTCCACTCTATGCCACCCTGTGCCACTCCACTCTAACACTCAATGCCACTCTACGACTCGAATCGACTCAACTCCACTCTACGACACTATACTTTGACAGTCTATGCCACTCTGCCCTATGCCAGTTTATTCCACTCTGCACCACTCCACTGACTACACTATATGCTACACTAGCCCACTGTACTCTACAATACTTTACTCCACTCTACGACCCTCTGCCCTACAGCACTCTGCTCTACGATCCTCTGCACCCTGCCACTCTTAAGACACCTTATAGCATTCCACTCTACAACACTCTATTCCGCTCTACAACATACTATGCCTCTCCACTCTGACAATTTACTCCACTCTAATCTCCTCCACTGTACAACACTTTGCTCCACTCTGACTGTCCACTCTACGACTCTCTACTCTGTTACTCTACACCACTCTACTCTGACTCTTTACTCCACTCTGCTCTACGCTAAGCCACTCCATCCCACTCTACGACAGTCCACTCGGACACTACTCCACTCTACTCTACTCCTCTCCACTCTACGACACTATATTCCACTCTGCCACTCCACAACATTCTACTCCTCTCTATGATGCTCCCTCTACGCTGTTCCAATTTACACCACACCACTCTACAACACAGCTCTCCACTCGTCCACGACACTTTATGCTACTCGATAGTAGGACTCTCTATGCCGTTCCCCTCTACAACACTCTACCTCTCCAAAACACTCTACCCCTCCACTATTCAACATATTGCTTCACTCTATGCCACTCCACTCTACGCCACTCCACTCCACTTTATGGCACTTAACTTAATTCTGAGCTAAGCTGAGCCACTCCACCCCACTCTAAAACACCTCACTCTGACACTCCACTCTACGCCCGTCCACTCTATGCCCCTCCACCCCATTACACTTTACTTCACTCTGCCCTATGCTAAGCCACTCAACCCCACTCTGCAACACTCCACTCTGACACTCCACTCCACTCCACTCCATGCCCATCCACTCTGCACTCCTCCACTCTACAACACTCTACTCCACTCTGTGCCACTCCACGACATTCTACTCCTCTCTCCGCAGTTCCCCCATGCCACTTTACTCCACTCTGTGCCACCCCACTCTACAACACAGTACTCTACTCATCCACTCCAGCCTATGCTACCACACTGTACTACTCTCTGTGCCACTCTGCCCTAATGCACACTACCCTTCCACTCTACGCCCCTCCACTTTACACCTCTGCACTATTCATCACTCCACGCCACTCCATTCTACACAACTCTAGTCCAGTTTACACCATGACACGCCACCCTACTCCACAATACTACTCAAATCCATAATACAACACTCAACTCTACTCCACGACATGCAACTCTACTCTGACACTCCACTCTATGCCACTTCCCTTTCGAACACTCTACTCCACTCTTTGCCACTCCACGCCACTGAACTCTACACCCCTCCACTCTTCGAAACTCCACTTCATGCAAATGCCACTCCCCTGTCTTCCAATAACTTTAGCCATGCTGAATAGCAGCCACGCAGGTGTACAACGAGGCTAAAACACACTGGCAAAGCCATAGCTCTTGCATAGGTGTGATCTATTGGCTTTTCCAATGCTTGGTGCTATTCAGTCACTGTCACTGATCTTTTTTCCTTCAGTGAACCAAACCTAAAGCTCCGTGAATCCCCTGTGCATGCTCAGTTTAAAAAAAAAAAAGGTTTTACCAACATAGCAAAGGGTTGGGATCCTAGGTGGCTTATCCAAAGGGTACTCCCACCTTTATACAAGAGGGTTGTCACCGCTCCTAGGGAGATGGTGGTAGGCAGCAGCTGAATCAGTAGTCAAGAAGCAAAGCATTCTTGCCTGTTCCACTGATGGGGGGGAAAGGCCTCTCACACTTTTGCCCCACCCCAGATTAAACTGTCTCGCCCTTCTTTATCTTGCATCTCCACTTTTCCTCATGTGAGTAAGTGCTGCCCATATCCTGCAACATGCTTTCATTCTGTACATTTAGGCTCACATTGTAGCACTATATGACAGGTGTTCTGAGTGAGGATATAGTGAATACAGCAGAAACTGTTAGTTTCCTTGCGTAGGATAAGGTTTCCAAGTTTTCTCCCTCGCAAGTTCAGCATGTCCTAGTTATCTGGAGCCCAATCCACATTTTCCTCCCTTTGTGCACTACCAAGGGCCATGTGGAATTTGCCAAGACCCCACTTAGGGAGCTCTGCTTCAGTGACCAACAGTAGAAGAGGAGAGCTCTGAACTGCTTAGTGTTTGGCATGGAACTGATTCTTCTTGGCCACCAAATTGAAAGGCCCAGCCCATTGAAGCCTTTGTGGACTTCAACTCCAGGAATTAGTTACTCAGGAGCAACATGAGCTGCTGGCCAGAACTGAACTGATGACACCTGGTCTGCAAGAAGGTTGAGGATCAGCAGACGTTTCAGACCAAGGAGTGCGATGAGCCTACATCGCATTGACCACCTTTATCCTTCTCTGACTTTGTTGCCGTTTGGATCGCCTCTTTCTAGCCTGCGAGGGACACAAGGGCCCTCATCCTGACCTTGGCGGGCGGCGGAGGCCGCCCGCCAAAGTCCCGCCGTCAGGTTACCGTTCCGCGGTCGAAAGACCGCGGCGGTAATTCTGACATTCCCGCTGGGCTGGCGGGCGGCCGCCTTCAGGCCGCCCGCCAGCCCAGCGGGAAAGAGGCTTCCACGATGAAGCCGGCTCGGAATCGAGCCGGCGGAGTGGAAGCTGTGCGACGGGTGCAGTTGCACCCGTCGCGTATTTCACTGTCTGCGCAGCAGACAGTGAAATTCATTTAGGGGCCCTCTTACGGGGGCCCCTGCAGTGCCCATGCCTTTGGCACTGCAGGGGCCCCCAGGGGCCCCGCGACCCCCCCTACCGCCATCCGGTTCCCGGCGGGCGGACCGCCGGGAACTGGATGGCGGTAGGGGGGGTCGGAATCCCCTCGGCGGCGCAGCAAGCTGCGCCGCCTTGGAGGATTCCAAGGGGCAGCGGAAAACCGGCGGGAGACCGCCGGTTTTCCTGCACTGACCGCGGCCAAAGCGCCGCGGTCAGAATGCCCTGCGGGGCACCGCCGGTCTGTCGGCGGTGCTCCCGCCGACCCTGGCCCCGCCGGTCTAAGACCGCCGGGGTTAGAATCACCCCCAAGGTGTTTTACTCATTCATCTTCAGTTTAGCCTAGTATCCTGTTGAATGTGGTTGGTTACCATGGTTTTGGAACCATTTGAACCACTATTTCATCCTTTACATTTCTAAATATACTGCAGATTAAGGATGCAGCTGTCCCTAACCCTAAATCCAAGTTCCCCACTTACAATCGAGAAGCAAATGGCTCTTTTCTTTGCTCCTGCTATTGGAATACTTTGACTATGACATCCATTTGCAAGATAGAGGTCACTAAAGATGGCACTCCATATCTCGATACAGTACACCGAAGGTGTCCTCTTGAAATGTGTCCTTGCTAGTTGTGTACACTGTACAGAACACAGCTTATTTCTCTACTGACTTTATATCTCTCCCTCGTCACCCCCAACCTTCCTCTCCCTGCGGCCTTGTCATATTGTTCATCCATTTTGATCTCAACAGACACAAGGACTCAACCAGGCTCAAGGGCAGCGAGCACCGATGCTTTCCATTCTGAAACTCTTCTGTGAATTGAGGAAGATTGTACTGCTGCCCATGCTGGGCCTGTTCTGTGTGCGAGGGAAACTTGCACTGCAGCAGTCTGCTCTTTGGGAGTCTCTGTGAGCATGGCTTTAGGTGGGATGAAAAGAGTGTGGGGGGGGGGGCTGAAAGGATCTGGCTTGTGTAATTAAGGGCATGGTTTAACCATGTAAACTAAGTTTCTATGATTCCCATAGGGTACCACAGAACCAGTATTTTGGTTCCTGTCTAAGGTTCCTGTTATTGCGTCCAGAAATATAACACAACTGACATATATGTGAAATTAGGCAGGTTTATTTGCTTTCAGTATGGTACGTGGCTGTTTAAAAGTAAATGACTAACAACAATGATTTTGTTGTAAATAATTATTATTCAAAATGTCTCCATTCTGAAATTGTGAGGCTCTAAATAAACACTACTAAGGCCTGTTGAAGGGATAGTGGTCTTTATGGTGTCTCATCAATTCCTGTAATGTTCACTCCATGTTACATGTCTGTCCTGTTCCTCTCCACATTTGCATCTCTTACATCTCATCTTGTTACTCTTCAGTACCCTCTTTGCACTCTCTTCCGAATGCACGTCCGTGCATCTTCTTCACTTCATCACCCCCAAAAACACAGCGCACCCACTCACCTGTAAGCAATGCAGTTTTAAGTTCGCCTCCTACCCTTTTCACATACATTTGCTCAGAATCAATAATGCAACTGGAATACGTGACCGTTACTCTGCGCTCGACAGAGAGGCCAAAGAATGGATGGCCATGTATTCTGAACACCTTTTTGACCTACTGACAGGCTCAATGAGAAACTCGCACTGCCTTCACCCTCAGCTCCATAACTCTCAATAGTGGCTTATTATAAACACCTGGTGGTGATGCAATTCAAAGTATGCAAGATGAATGTGCTACACGAAGAAAATATAGAAGTATAACTTCCTGGAAATAGGTAACACTCCTAGGTAAACGTGAAATATAAACAAGAACTAAATCGCTGACATAGATTTTTTTTTTTTTTTTTTTTTTTTTTTTTATACAGTCCTTGTTAAAAACGGAATCAGTGTTTTGCCAGTAGAATTAATGACATGAATATAGGACGCGATAGGGACCCGTTGCAATGTGAATTTGTATTTATTTATTTTTTTTACATTTTTTATAACTGTGGACTCTGAGACCCGGGCTAATTAAAGTGCCGGGGGGGGGGGGGGGGGGGGGACGAGGAAAGCTCGCACTACTCCTGCCACAATGTGCTTGTATTTCCATGAGGATGCTTGCATTGTTGCTTCTGCAAATGCTGTGCATCTTCAGTGTAGGAGGCTTGAACTGATGCTGTACCCTATTTGTTACTGGAACGTGCTATATCGCTTTCACTGCACAAAAGCTTAAACTATTGGCTTTGGTAAATCTTGTTGATGTTTGCACGCGCATTTATGCTGATTCTTCCCGCACTGTCCACAGTCTAGTACCTGCAGTATGTACAAAGCCTGAACAAATGGAGACTTCCTGGCAAAATGTTACACATTCAGAGAACCTCCACGGTGTAAGCATTCGTCTAGTTTTTGGTCAAAACCAAAAAATAACCCTCGTGTTGAATACTTTTGTAAAATGTATAAACAAGATACACGTTTATCAGGCCAAATAACATGTTCGGTTATCAACTGCTCCGAAGTAACACTCACTAACTTGTCAAAATATCTAATCGGAAAAATAGCATTCTTTAAAGATGTGCTTGTCACAACAATCAACTTCGATATGTTCTATGTTATTCCATACTTCAATCTGTAATATTATATATATTTATATATATATATATATATATATATATATATATATATATATATGTTTAATCAGCTTAGAGTTTACGGGCAGGCTAGGATGGTTGGAAATTGAATTTTTTCCCGTATTTGAAGTTCCTGTTTTTGCTCATGAACCTTCGGGCAAGGTGCTAATTGACTGTTTCTGAGTTGCAAGGTGCATTATTTAGCAGGAAAGTGGCTATTTAAGGACTGCGGTGTTCACAGCAGCAAGTGTTGAGGGGCAAGGTGTTAATTGGATGAACAGGAGCAGTTTGCCAGTCTGGACGGAAAACAGACTTTGTTTTCACGATTTCTCGTCTTAAAGTGAAAATGACAACGTGTCTAAACGTGTTTTTGTTTTGTATCTATGTTCAAGTGTTGCCTAAGCACTCTTGGAGGTTTTTTAGCCAGGTGTTCACATATGAAGTTGGCGCAAAGACTTCTCAAGTGTTCACCTGTTCATAAAACAAGTGCCCTTGTGCAAATTTGAGAGCATACTCCGACTAGAGTTGGGCGGTGGTATATGGGTGGGGTGTTCCCATGGGACACTCCCCCGATTCTGCGCGCAGTGGCAGGGCGTGTTAGGAGTCATCCATTCAGGTCCCTGGTAGATTTCTTCCAGTCTTTTCTAGTTTTCTTCTCGCAAGAGTACTGACCAGGCTCTTCGCGCAGCGGTGTTGGGGGTGTTGAATGGAAGTAGACCGCGTAAACTTCACGTTACGGGCAGGCATCACAGGAGAAAAGGTTTATTCATTTAGTTCGGACCATTTGGACTTGATCTTTCCCTTCCCACAATTCCTAACCAGCTGGAGGTGTTGAAGCAAAATCAAACATTTTCTAGCTATCGCAACAAGAATTTTCGGTTCTATTAAGGACACGGAGATGAGGCTTATGCTTCTCTTTCCTTTACTGAAAACACACAGCAGCCAATGAAAAACTTTAACTACATTTCCCATGAGGCTCAGCCCCAACCTCACCCCCAATCAGGGACCATCCTTGTATATATATGTCCATAACAATCAAGTCCGTCCTCTTTCTTTGCTCCTCAAAAAGGATAATAACTGTAACGAATCAACTCCAACCGTGACCTCTTCATCGTGATGGAACAGCACAACCGGTGCAACATACATCCGAAAACACTTTTTGAAAAAAAACTCAGGTCGTTTTGTCATCTGAAAACCAAGGGAAAATATAATGCCATAATATCCTAGACTGAAGATAATGTCATAATTATCTTAACAATTTCGGGAGGGACATTAAACATCTTAAAACATCATGTCATATAGAATTCTTAAGCACTCAAATTACGGGTGGGATAATCCTTGCCTCTGTGTCCTTAATAGAACTAAAAATTCTTGTTGCGATAGCTAGACATTTTTTGATTCCATGTTAGGACTGGAGGCTTCTGATTATGCTAGTTTAAAGTTGATCTACAATTCCAGAAGCAACATCCACAATAGGTTTATGATAAAGTTTAGGGTGGAATCTGAAGACCAATCTGCCGCCAGCATAATATCTTCCAGTCTGGCTCCAGAATTAAAAGCTTTTGATGCCATGGTCCCTTGAACAGAGTGGGCCCCAAAGATCGAAATATCAATTCCTGTTTCTTAAAGCAGCTATCTAACCCATCGGCCACAGTCGCAGAAGAGACGGGCCAAAGGGTTTTTGAATAGAAATCAATAATTGCCCAGTTGGTTCCCTACGAAACTTGCGAGTAACATCTCCGTAAACTTTAAGGCATTTAACTACACATAGCTTTGAATTGTCTCTGTAACTTGGATAAGAAATACATGTAGAGTTTGACTTTGTTCGTTTTGAAATTTGAAACGAAACTCCTGTGGGTAAATACTCTACCTGAAATGTACAGTGCTTTAACGTCTGACACACTTCTGCATGAGATAAGGCATAGTAACATAGCCAATTTCGCTGACAACTGTTTCCGCGATAACCCTTCATTAGCTGGCCACGCTACCAGAAATTTAAGAACTATATTAACGTCCCACAAAACAGAATATTTAGGTTGAGGGGGACGAACCAAACGAATACCACGTAGAAGCTTACAAATCAGCGGGTGCTCGCCCACCGGCTTACCATCAATTCTAGGATGTTTAGCAGAAATAGCAGATCTGAAATTGTTAACTGTTCTATAAGCTAAACCCTGAGTTGCCAAAGGTGATAAATCTGCAATCATTTGCACAGAGGCCCCCACAGGATCAACGTCCCTTTGACCGCACCAATCCAACCATCGCTTCCAAGTGGAAGCATATAGTTTGTGTGTTCTAGCGGCCAAGAATTGGGCGAGAAAGAATTTTGTGTTCTCCGAAACTCGAGGGATTTGTTTCTGATCTCCCAAAATCCTCCAAGCCATGAGCGATAACTGCCCCTTAAAAATGAGAGGATGTGGAAGGCCCATCAGATCTACCAAGAGCTTCTCTGACCACTGAATCCGAACCAGAGGTTTGAAACAAAGGTCCAACACCACTGGGAACCAGGATTGAGCTTTCCAGCAAGGGGTCACTAGGACCATCTCCGCCTTCTGCCGAAGGACCTGGGAGAGAACTTGAGGAATCATTGAGAAGGGGGGAAAAGCATAAGCTAACTCATCTGTCCAGGATTGAAGGAAGGCGTCCGAACTGAAAGCCTGTGGATCTGGCCTCCAACTGAAAAAACGCAGAAGATGTGTATTCAGATGAGACACGAACAGGTCTATTGACAAAGGACCCCAAAGAAGATTGAGAAAGTGAAACACTCTGGGATGCAACCTCCAGTCACTGACATCCCGAAGCTGTCGGGAATTCCAATCTGCTATCACATTCGTTTTGCCCTGAATATACTCCGCTGTGACAGATAGCTGGTGAGCAAGGCAGAAGTGTCAAAAATCTTTCGCGATCTCTGCTAGCAACTTGGACCGGGTTCCCCCCAGTTTGTTTGTGTATCTGACGGAAGAAATGTTGTCAATTTTTAAGAGGATACAACATTGTGTTCTGATTGGAGACGGAGTCCTCACTGGAAAAGGTCCCGCCAGAAGTTCTAGACAATTGATATGCATCTGAAGTTCCTCCGCAGACCACTGTCCCCCCATCTCCATCTGCCCACATCTGGCTTCCCAGCCCCATCTGCTGGCGTCTGACTCTATGACTATATACGGGACCGAAGCAAAAATTGCTCTGCTGTTCCAGGCATCCATATGAGTCCACCACCACTGAATCTCTGTCCTGGCATCTTGTGACAATTTGACTTGCTCCGAATAGGAAAGGCCCCTGCACAGGTGCAGGGTCTTAATTCTCTGAAGGGTTCTATAATAAAGAGGGCCTGAAAAAATGGCCTGAACAGATGAGGCAAGGAGGCCCACCAATCGGGCAAGAACCCTCAAGGAAATCAAAGGAACAGACAATGCTCTCTTCAATTCCTTCTTGATGGCTAATCTCTTGGTCAGCAGAAGTTTCAATTGCGCTGAAAATGAATCTATCTGGAAACCCAAGAAGTTTATCTGTTGGGATGGAATCAATTGGGACTTTTCCTTGTTTATGATTAACCCTAGATCCTGAAGCATCTGAATTGTCCATGTAAGATGAAGAAGAACTAGGCTCTTCTCTTGTGCCATGATTAAGATGTCGTCTAGATAGATTATAAGACAAACACCTTTTTCTCTGAGCCATTGTATGACGGGGCGCATAAGCTTGGTGAAACACCAAGGAGCTAAAGATAGGCCAAATGGAAGAGCTGAGAACTCGTAACATTTTGTTCTCCAGAACTGAAGAAAACGACGATGCGGAGCGAAAATGGGAATGGTCAAATAGGCGTCTTTGAGATCTAACCGTACCATCCAATCCCTGTCCAACAAAAGGTCTTGAAGGAGGTGAATGCCCTCCATTTTGAAATGACAGTAGACAATCCATGAATTGAAGGAACGTAGCTTGAGTACCAGACGGGAACCCCCTCCCATATTCTGCACCAAAAAGATTGTGTTGACGAACCCTCTGGGATGGGGGAAAGAAGGAACTATAGCTCCTTTCTGAAGCAAAGCTTCTACTTCTTGATATATAAAGAAACTCTCTTGTTGGGGAAAAATGGAGACTAGGAGGATTGAAGGATTGTTCTGGGTTTGAATAAACTTCCAGATGGTAACCTTGAATTGTTTCTAACAACCAAACATCTTGTGTGATTAGAGACCAGTTGTGTACAAACAAACTCACTCTGCCCCCTAGGATAACTTCCCCAGCCAGAAGAAGAGTTACCTGTTTGAGCTGGGTTTTTATTGTATTTTCCTCCTCGGTAAGGACCCCTGGGGTTGTGGCCTCTATAGCCTCGTCCTCTTGCAGGATAGAAGTTAGGATTATTTTGGGATCCTGAGGAACCTCTGACTCTGTAGTATGTTCTGGAAGCCTGAGGATTGAAACGGCCTTACATTCGACCTCCAATATGTTCAGCCCCGGGGAAAAAGGCCACTATTGAAAACTTTTTTCAGGCTGAGAAGGTGGCCACATACTTGGCCAAGTCTTTAACAAATCTATCCCCAAATAAGTCCATTTGCTGAGGGTCCTGCATTTGATGGGGCTTACGCCGCCAATTTTGGATCCATGCGAAAAAGCAGCTGTTTTCTACGCTCAGTAGAAATGGAGCAGTTGGCATTACCTAATAGGCAAATGGCCTGTTGAGACCATTGTAATAGAATCTCAGGCTCTACAGTATAGCTTCCTGAGTTTCCTTAGCTTGAACAGCTAAATCTAAAATCTTCGTAAGAGGCCCGGCAATATCTAACAATTTATCTTGACAGCCCCTCCAGGCTCTGTCAATACCCTTTTTAGGATCCTTAGCATACTTCTTTAGAAAAGTCACCATGTGCGGGTCAAGTTCTGGAGTTTTTGCCACTTTGCAAGGGAGAGCTGGCCGGGGACATTCTGACCGAAGAGTATTCCAAACGTCTTTCTCAAAACCTTTCTGCAGCCTAGACTGCACATAATTAGCCACTTCTTGATAGGGCATCCATTCGGTGGACCTAGGATGCAGAATTGCGTCCGGGTCAAACTGTAAATTTTTGCCAGAAGATGGCATCACAGGATCCTGGGCGTGATGAGCCTTGCGATTGCGCCTACCCTTAGGTTTATCTTAAATCGGGGAAGAATCTGAAGCTGAAGAATCAGAATCAGAAGAGTGTTGGCTAGTCTATACAGAGGGAGTAGCGCGACCCTGGAAAGCTCCATATTCATGGCCGTTCAAGACTGAGTTAACAGTCTGATCAATAGGGTCATTAGAAGACCGGCCAGGCTCATTATAATTGACCTCAACTGGGGTGGGGTTCCACGAGCCTGCGCCAAAGCGCCTAACGCCATAATTAAATATGGGTTGTGCAAAAGGACATAGTGCCTTCACCAAAGCTTTGTTAACTGAGTCCTACATGTGAAAGTCCAAAGCTTCCACAAGGCGTTCCTCCAAGTGTTGGTCAAAATGACCACCATCATGCTCCCTATATTGATCATCTCCTGTATATTGATCCATGATCACTTTGTGCACGAGCAATATAACAGAGTTGCACAAGTGTCAGATTTGGGGGGTGGGGGGAACCCAAGTGCCACACCAAAATTATTATTGTTGCCGAAATATTTGAGGAGGGCGCACAGAAAACATTAATTTTCCCTAGAGCAGAGCTCTGTAGTATTATTATAGCCCCTCCGGGCGTTTTTCCTGGAGGCACGAAGAAAAATAAAAGTTTCTGTACACGGAGGACACGTCCTCACTTGTCGAAAATAGCGCTCGCACAAAACGCGATCGTTTGTGCGCACGCGCGAATTCGACAGATGAAATACAGCCTGTCAGGACGTGCCTTCCGGCCTCCCCACCGGTGATAAAACAGCACATTAAACCATACGTGCATGCACAATATTGGCAGTGACTAATGTCAAACAAACAGTGAAAAGAAACGATAATGATATCGAAAGAAAGCGCCTGTAGGCAAAGAGCTGCACTGACAATTTAGAGCACAATTTGCCAGTGGCGGCTGGCAGCTTTAGGAGGGAGTGGGGGCGGGACACACACACACATTCTCTCACACACAGAAATGCATGCACGCTCGCACATCCATTAACAGCACTCATACCATTCAAACATGCATGCACGCACCAAACATTCATTTTAAAAGATCGCACACACTCATTCTTTCACACACACACGCACGCACATCCATTAACAGCACTCATACCATTCAAACATGCACGCGCGCACCAAACATTCAATTTAAAACATCATACACATACACACACACACACACACTTACGTTCAGCCTCCAGGTCCCAGGAGGGTTGGGACTGCTGCCTTCCCTCATTGGCTGACCTTAGGTCAGCCAATGAGGAAAGGCAGCAGTCCCAGCCCCGTCACAGAGTGGGATGGGGTCAGTGAGACTACTGACCCCATTCTGTGACGAAGTGAGACTACTGACCCCACTCTGTGACGAAGTGTCACTGATTGACACTCGCCCTGGGCACTTCAGGGCTTAAACTGAAGCGCCCAGGGAGAGTGTCAATGGGTGACGCGTTCCTCGTCACCTGGGGGAGGGCCTCGAGGCACCTTTGCTGAGCCGAGGAGGTCACGCCCATAGGAGCTGTGACCTCCTCAGCCCAGCAAAGTTCAGCTCAGGCAGCCAGGAGTGTGCACAAATTGCGCATGTCTGC
This sequence comes from Pleurodeles waltl, assembly GCF_031143425.1. Classification (NCBI taxonomy): domain Eukaryota; kingdom Metazoa; phylum Chordata; class Amphibia; order Caudata; family Salamandridae; genus Pleurodeles; species Pleurodeles waltl. Next base: position 675,930,185 of record NC_090450.1, on the reverse strand, counting down.
TCCTGGCTGCCTGAGCTGAACATGGAGAGTGTCTGTCAGGCTGACCTTTGTTCAGCCTGACAGACACTCTTCATGAGGGGCAAAAGGTGGGGGGGCGTGGCCCCTCCGCCCTAAAGGACGGGCTGCCACTGCAATTAGCATAAAAAAACAAAGGTCATGCAAATCGGTTCTTAGCTCTGTGCGTTAGCAGCAAAGAAAGAGGACGGACTTGATTGTTATGGCCATATATATACACAAGGATGGTCCCTGATTGGGGGTGATGTTGGGGCTGAGTCTCATGGTAAATGTAGTTAAAGTTTTTCATTGGCTGCTGTGTGTATTCAGTAAAGGAAAGAGAAGCATAATCAGAGGCCTCCGGTCCTGACATAGAATCACTGCTCACATTTGCCCCAAGCATAGGAATAATTTAGGATATTGGTGGTAGGCAGTTGGTGGAGTGGGTGTGACGCAGTATATTGGGCCATATGAACTGTCAATCCAATTAGTTTGCCCTCTCCTCTATCAATTTAGGATGGCACCGAGGTTGGCATACAACATTTACACTCTGTGAAGACTTTACTATGGGCGTGTGGGTCCAGGGTCTGCCCCGCAGGATACAAGCATGGAATGGAAATGAGTTTCTGATTGCTGTGTATGGAAACATGCAGCCAACAAAAGCAAACAGTGCGATGTGGTGCTTGTATAGATCGGGATTAAAATATGTGACTTTTATTGTGCAAAAAAATGTTATCATGAAAAATGTTATGCTTTGAACGAACATGAACTAGGCGTTGAATCCAAAATCAAAGCTTTTTATCTTGTTGCGGACATGGTTGAGCTGGAGAGGGGGTGAGATGGAAGTTGGGCGCCTCCCTTGCCTATGTATCCAAGCATTATTCCTGTACCATAGTTTCTAAATACCAAGCATGATACCTTTTAGGGGCCGCCAGTCGGACCTTAATGCCATCCTACTGTCGGCCCCAAATAAGATATCTAAACCGGCTCCAACTGCTTCAGAATGCAGCTGTGCTTTTTCTGTGCTGGTTAAAAAATGACCCCATCACAGAGTTAAGAGGGCTTCACTGGCTTACAGTACGATTCTGAGTTACATTTAAGTTCATGACCATAGTCCATAAAGCAGTGTGTTCTTATTCATTTATTTATTTATTTATTTATTTTTACCACAAAATGCCATTTGTACAATTCCTCAAGGAATCTGAGATCCAACCATCTCTGTCAGATTTCGGTCTTTAATTCTTGCTCTGTAAGACACATTGACAGTGCCTTTTTCTATTACCATACCAAATGCCTTGATTTTTTTGCCTGTAGCCCTTAATTAATTACAGGAATTCTGAATTTGTGGGCAAGCAAATGGAAAATATGATTCAGTGTTTTAGGAAACATTTAGGCATATTAGCTTTTGTCTGAAACCCAGATTAGAATCCGTGTGAATTTTCAACCTTTGGACGGATTTTGCATGTTCAGGAGGATGTAACATGCAGGCAGGCCATTCAAGATAGCTCACCCTTGTTTTAGGAGAGGTGAGTAAAAGCTCAGTCTTGTTGGGATTCAGTCTCAAATAGTTTCTGGGCATCAACCAGCGTGTGGCTGCCAAACATTTGGATAAACAGGAGACAGAGTTTAAGTTGTTACTCTGATTTGGGGACCCCCAAAATATCATTTGGGTATCCTCACCATGTATGGGGAATTTTGAACCCAATTGATGTTTTAAGTGTATGTATATATGCTCACAGAGGGGACAGACCTGTACCATGGGGAACAACATATCTTAAATCCCTGGGAGCAGAGAAAAATTGAGGTGTGGAGCCAATTTGCTTCCTATCAAATTAGAAGGATTCCAGCAAAGATAGTGCTAGGCCCCCGATACGGAAAGACTAGTTAGGAGTACTGTAAGGTGTATGTGTCAAAAGCTGCAGATAGGTCCAGGAGACACAAGGACTCCTGGGTCTCTGGCATCCTGTATTCTCCGAAGGTCATCTAGCACAGAAACCACATCTAGTTTGGAGCTGCACCCTTGGTGAAACCCACTTTGTTGACAGTCCAGAAAAGCATGTTATGTTGTTATGTTATGCAGTTTTGTAGAGTGCACTATCACCTCGAAGGGGTATCCTGACACTGAACAGGTGTGAGTCTAGGCACAACTAGGGCCTAGTGTGACTACTCGAAAAGCCAGGTCTTCAGTTTCTTGCGGAATTTAAGAAGTGAGAAGGAGGCTCTTATGTTTAACGGCTGGTCGCTCTTTTCTTTAAGGGCGATACAGGAGAAGGTTTGACTGTCATATCTGGTTTTCAGTGCGAGCATAAGGTTCTACATAATCCTGCAAATGAGAAAGAGCTATGCTTTCCAGAATCTTAGACAGCAAAGAGCTATTGGATGGATGTTTCCCATATCGGTTTGGTCCAAGGAACATTTCTTCAGCAAAAGACGTCAAATTGCTTTCTTCCAACAAATACAAATTTGGCTGAGTGAGGGAATATGAAACAATATTCCTGATTTTGGAACTAATGAATGCCGTCAATTGTTGAAAGTATTTGGGTGGTAAGTATCCAAGGAAGAGCCTGAGATTTAGGGATGGATGGCTATACTTGAGCAATACAATTAGCTCAGAATCTGCAATAAAGGTACATTTTTCAACCGCGGCATGGATTCTTCTAGTATAGAAAAAGATGGATTGACTGTGGAAACCCAATTAAATGCTGTGGTTGCGCAATGGTTTGTACCTCAATATCAGCTATAATTGTTCCAATTTTTTCGATTTAAAAAAAAAAAAAGTTGAAAGTTGTTTGCAAATCTTTTTGGGAAGGATTAAGATTACAGGCAACTGGTTCCTGGAGTTCTTTTACAATTTCGAACATCTGTTTCAGAAAGTTGGAAGCTGCTGCAATATGCTTCATAACATAGTGTTTTCAGCAGATGTAATCTTCCTGCAATGTTTGGTTGCTAGTAAACAGAAGTTGTTTCAGAGCTGGGAATCATATTATCTGCAATAGAGTATTTCTGCTCTACAGAGTACAAGCTTTCACTTTTCATAAACTCTTCAGAAAATCAGTTTGACGTACCTTAGGCTGGTTTTATTTGTTGGTTTTAAATGTAGCAAAACTTCTATGATGTAGAAAATAGCATTATTTACAGTACACGTTAACGCAAATACCCTCTTGATCTTTTCAGAAGTTTTCTCTGTGTATACCTATATTCAGAGTTTTGCACATATGAAAGTCTTGCCAAAATACATGTAAAGCCAAGTGTTTCTCTATATGAAACTGTCCTCTACCCTACATCTGTAGTCAGGTGCCCTTCTGTATGAAAGGGCCCTTTGCACACATCTATATCAAGGTGGCTGTTAGAAATGGGTTCTTTAGTTGACAGAGGTATACATCCTTGTTCAAGTAGGGATCACAATGCTAGTCAGGGTAAGTCGCACACAATCCAAATGACCCTGTGCCCACCCTCTGGTAGCTTGGCACTGAGCAGTCAGGCTTAACTTAGAAGGCAATGTGTAAAGTATTTGTGCAATAAATCATGCAATAACACAGTGAAAACACGAAAATACACCACACAAGTTTAGAAAAATATAAGATATTTATTTGGTTAAATTAAGGTACAAACGATAAAGGTTCGATAAGCACAAGTTGCAATGATAAAAAGAGTCTTAAGTCTTAAAAATGAACAGTTGCCTCTTGTGTGCACAAAGTACCTGCTTTGTGTGAAAATTACAAGCATGGAGACTGCAGAGGAGATGCGTGGAAAAAGGAAGGCGTGTATCGGATATCCAGACGCGTCACAAGCGATGCGTTGTTTCTTCCCACGCTGCAAGGGCTTGGATCTCGACTGCGATGTGGGGTTCTTTTAATGCCCAGGGATGATGCGTGGAAATCCTGGGCATGCAGGGTGAAGTCACAGGTGCTGTCTCGATCCGGTGGGCGATGCGTCGGAGTTTCTGTCGTACGGCGGGCATTGCATCAATTCTTCACTCAGGAAGTCTGGCTGCGTTGTTCCGGCTCGGCTGTGTGTCGATCCGGTATGGCTGTACGTCGAAGTTCCAGTTGCAACGTAGGTGCTGCATCGATCTCCACTCGGGAAGTCAGGCTACATCATTCTGGTTCGGCGGTGCACCAATTTTCTCATCGTAAGGCAGGCTGTTTGTCATTTCAAACAGGCTGTGCATCGATTTTCAGTGCACAAGGAGTTTCCTTGAAGAGAGGAAGTCTTTTTGGCCCTGAGACTTCAGAAACAGGAGGCAAGCTCAATCCAAGCCCTTGGAGAGCACTTCTCAGCAAAGTCAGAGGCCAGAAAGGCAGCAGGGCAATAGCAAGGCAGAAGTCGAGGTTAGTCCTTTGGGCAGCCAGACAGCACCTCTTGATAAGTTGCAGGATCTGGTCCAGAAGTGTCTGATTTGGTGGGGTCAAGGACCCAGTTTAAATGCCGAAAAAAGCCTTTGAAGTGGGGTCTGTCTGCCGTGGTCCTAGTAGGGAGTTCGGCAGTCCATTGTGTGAGGGCAGGCCACTAGCCTATGAAATGTAAGTGTCAGGCCCCTCCACCCTTTCAGCCCAGGAAGATCCTTTCAGTATGCAGATGAGTGCAGGTGTGACTGAGTATCCTGTGTTTGTGGTTGTCTGAGTGAAATGCGCAATGGAGCTGTCAACCAGCCCCGCCAGATGTGGATTGGAGACATGCTGTAAGGCACAGATGGGTTTTAAGTGCAGAGAAATGCTCACTTCTAAAAGTGGCATTTCTAAAATAGTAATATAAAATCCAACTTCACCAATAAGCAGGATTTTGTATTACCATTCTGGCCATACTTAATATGGCCTGGTTACCCCTTTCTGATCAGAATCTACCACTCAAACAGTATATGAGGGTAGCCCTAATGTTATCCTATGAAAGGAGCAGGCCCCATAGTAGTGGAAAACAAGTTTAGGTGTTTTTCAGTACGAGGACATATAAACTACACATGTGCATGTCCTGCCTTTTAACTACATAGCACCCTGCCCTATGGGTTACCTAGGGCCTACCTTAGGGGAGACGTATATGTAGAAAAAGGGGAGTTTAGAGCTTGGCAAGTACTTTTAAATGCCAAGTCTAAGTGGCAGTGGAACTGCACACACAGGCCTTGCAATGGCAGGCCGGAGACATGGTTAGGGGGCTACTTATGCGGGTGGCACAACCAGTGCTGCAGGCCCACTAGTAGCATTCAATTTACAGGCCCTGGGAACATGTAGTGCACTTTTCTAGGGACTTACAAGTAAATTAAAAATTCCAATTGGGTATGAACCAATGTTACCATGTTTAATGAAGAGAGCATATGCACTTTAGCACTGATTAGCAGTGGTAAAGTGTGCAAAGTGCTAAAGCCAGCAAAAATGAGGTCAGAAAAAGAGAAGGAGGAAGGCAAAAAGTTTGGGGGTGACTCTGCAGAGGGGCCATTTCCAACATTGGCCCAATGTATGAAAGTGTAATTTCCATACATCTGAATCTAGCTGCCCAGATAACCACATACTGCTGCTCCTCAGTCACTGGATATGTGTTCACTGGTAGAACGTGTACATTATAAGCCTCAGTCCGAACTCTAGAACTGAACCGCCTCAATTAAGCCTGTTCTTTGTGTCATCTGCAGGGCTTGAGATCCTTACATGAGGTCTTGGAGAACCCAGAAGCTGCCAGTAGAGGCAGTCTTTCATAGTACTAGAAAGACCACCTTCTTTTTTAATTCTCTTGTTACAGGTTCAATCGTTGTTTGTACAAGGAATAATAATATTTCAGAAATTCTAAACTGAAAACACAAGTTTTTACTTTAACCCAATATGGGTATACATGAGAAAATAAAATCTGAATAAGAAATGTCATCAAGAAAGCGAAAGGAAATGCAGCATTACTTGTGCAGTGATGGTACGAATATTTCTTTGTAGAAAAGCCTGCTCTGTGTGAACGAACGCTGATGCGTCTGTGAGTCTATGGTTAGATCGCTGTCAAACTTCAAGGCTGGTAAGTTGCTCCTGGGCAGTAAACCTACCAGCAGCGGTTCCTTGCAATATCGAAGGAGCGTCGTCCCGCTGGCTAAGAGCCAGCAACTGAAAATTAAAACAATATTTTATTATTATTTTATTTTTCTGCAGTTGGCTCAGCCAGCGTGTGCAGGGAGGGGCGGGGCTGGGCCAAGGGAAGGAGGAGGAGTGGAGTGCACTTAAGTGTGCATGTCAGTTTGGCTGGTCAAACTCACATGTGCACTTAGTGCATTGGAGTCTGTGCTGTTTCCTATCTGAGCAGCTGACCAAGTCACTCAGACCAATTCTGGTGCTGCTTCATGCTAGGTATAGCATGAGAGCAGCACCAGGATTGGGTAAGGCACCTGTGCTGGTGTCCCAGGGACTGCTGGGACATCATCAGGAGCGAGAAGAGGAGCGAGGTGGCCTGGAGCGGCACGAAAGGTACTTTTTTTTACATTATTTCCCCTGTCGTCATCCCGTCCCCACCCCCAATCCCCCTGCCACTGAAACCTACTATTGTTTGTGTTTTGTTATGTAACACAAATTTATCTGGTTCACAGTCTGCTACTGGTAGGTCTAGGCAGTGCCAAATCTATTTGGTATCTGCTTGCTTCGTTTTTAAGGACTCCGTGGCGAACCATAGTCTAGTATTGTTTCTAAGATCTAGTAAGTAGAACGTAGTGTTATATTGTTTGGTGTTGGTAATTAGTTGTGTTAAAAGGGTATTGATTGTTTCGGCTGATCCAGCCAAGATGCGCACATCCTAACTGCAATATGTTGGCGGGATAGGAAGCAGTGAGGAGATTATGACGGAAAGAGAGGTTGGTTGGTGGGCACTCAGTAGGTAGGTGAGTATGTATCAAGAAAAGTGATAAGGTGTGGGGGAGGGTAAGGGGCTGCCAAAGCACTCACAGAATTATATTTGTGGGGTACACATTGTCTACATATCTCTACAATTCATTCCCATATATTTAGTAAGGCCTGATAACGAGTGCCTTGGTTCATTGCAATATGTGCTGTAAATCCTGTCACTGAATATTTCCCAATTACCGGGCACTCGGGCTCCATCCCTAAGCAGTAGTTTAGCCAATGTGTCATGGGCTCTAGTGCAAGGAAGGAAATGGGCCCCCTGGCTGCTGTTTGAATTATACAATACAGCAATAATTAGTACTCAGTGGGTTCCTCAGGCCTCTTGTGCACGCCAGCTGCTGCACCAATGGAGGCTACCTTCCCAGCCCTTAAGTTGTCCATTTCAATTGATGCTTAAAGTGACTGTAGTCAAATAATGAATTGTTTGGTTGTCTGACTTGACTTGAACTCTCAGGGGTCTGCTTGCATACGATTGAGACTGATCAGTGGAACGCTGAAGGTGCGATGAGGAAGTGATTACTTGAACTCCGTTCACCTGGTCGGGACTTGGTTCCTGGCTCAAACCACATCTTTTAGGGCCTGTTTTCTGGCACTATAAATGTCTGATAGCCACATGGTCTGTTACATAATCTGAAACGATTACTGGCACACCTGCTGCCTGCTAGGGACATAATTATTGACAAATTAACTGTCTGGTAATCATGTCCTCAGTGGCTCACTAATTGCCTACATAATGAGCAGAATAATTTGGAAGGGGGGATGACTGTCCCAATAATTACCTGATTAAATTAGCACAATACGTCCGAGGGAGTATAGTTATTGACCCAATAATTGCCGGATTGAATGGGCGCAATAATTCGGACGGGATTTAGTTACTGAAAAAAAAATTGATGGATTGAACGGACCCAATAACTGGGGCAAAGTATAATCGCTTGCCCACGAATTGCCCAGTAAGCCATGGATAGGGGCACATTGTTTGACTGGAGCATGGGGTCTTACTCTATCTTGACATTTGGGTCCTCGTCAGCATCACAGACTTAACGATTTACTCTGTTACACAAATCGCCTTGTCTAATGCAACACCACCACACATCGTCACTTTACTGCACGTGCGTTTTTCTCTTCGTTTAGCACGCTAAGGACGGCGCAAGAACAAAAGTGAAAAAGGCGAATCGAGTGACTTGAGCCTCGCTATTTATAAAACAAAAAGTACATTTTTAATATTGTGTGGGACGAATGTCATATGTTATGTAGAAACTAATGTGTGTGCATTCCCAGTTCCTATGGAATGTTTGGTTCAAAGCAAGCGACAGACAGTTTGTCTCCTGGTGCTGTTGAGACCTGACATAAATAAAGTTTCTCCGGAGTCCCGAGTATGGAGGTGGAGCCCGTTACAACAATTTGGTGACGAGGATGGATACTTCTACGCCCTTTACAATGTCAATAGACTCGTTTAAAGATTGATTCTTGAATGTAGGAAGTTTTTATTGTACCTGTTTATCACGACACGTGACCACAGTCTGGTTCCTGATTAGTTGGTTCGTGAAATTCTCAAATTCACAGTCTGCAGCTAAAATGCGTGAAGCTGGCACTATAAGTCCCCCTACTGGTGCTACTTTCTAGTAAACAAGTTGTGCCTGTTTACTATCAAACTCGCTTGAGCATCACATCGCTTCTCCAATTTCGCAACTGCTTCTTGAAACTGATCCAGAGCTACTTCTTCATCTGCTGCATGTTGTAAGGGAGGGAGATGTTCATATATTGCTTGGCTTTCAAACCTCAGATTAGTTTCAAGAAGAAATCTTTTCTTCTCGGGACAATATCGATTTCCTCCTATTGCTCCCAAATATTGTCAAAGCCCTATTCAAGGTTTTCCCACTTAATGGGTGATTCACCGAGCGACTGCAAAAAAGGGGGGAGTTAGATTTACAGACTGCATAGTAAAAATGTTACCCTGTGCCGAGCTACCAAATTGCATACAATGAATAGCAAATGGGTAGCAAAACTTAATCTATTCTCTTTTTTTTTCTTTAAATAAAAACACAAACACAAAGAGATTTTAAATATAGACTAATACATATCAGCAGATAGTATGGAGCGAATGTGACACACTGCATGGAAAACTCGCACCTTAAAAAAGCACATATACAGGGAGTGCAGAATTATTAGGCAAGTTGTATTTTTGAGGATTAATTTTATTATTGAACAACAACCATGTTCTCAATGAACCCAAAAAACTCATTAATATCAAAGCTGAATATTTTTGGAAGTAGTTTTTAGTTTGTTTTTAGTTTTAGCTATGTTAGGGGGATATCTGTGTGTGCAGGTGACTATTACTGTGCATAATTATTAGGCAACTTAACAAAAAACAAATATATACCCATTTCAATTATTTATTATTACCAGTGAAACCAATAGAACATCTCAACATTCACAAATATACATTTCTGACATTCAAAAACAAAACAAAAACAAATCAGTGACCAATATAGCCACCTTTCTTTGCAAGGACACTCAAAAGCCTGCCATCCATGGATTCTGTCAGTGTTTTGATCTGTTCACCATCAACATTGCGTGCAGCAGCAACCACAGCCTCCCAGACACTGTTCAGAGAGGTGTACTGTTTTCCCTCCTTGTAAATCTCACATTTGATGATGGACCACAGGTTCTCAATGGGGTTCAGATCAGGTGAACAAGGAGGCCATGTCATTAGATTTCCTTCTTTTATACCCTTTCTTGCCAGCCACGCTGTGGAGTACTTGGACGCGTGTGATGGAGCATTGCCCTGCATGAAAATCATGTTTTTCTTGAAGGATGCAGGCTTCTTCCTGTACCACTGCTTGAAGAAGGTGTCTTCCAGGAACTGTCAGTAGGACTGGGAGTTGAGCTTGACTCCATCCTCAACCCGAAAAGGCCCCACAAGCTCATCTTTGATGATACCAGCCCAAACCAGTACTCCACCTCCACCTCCACCTTGCTGGCGTCTGAGTCGGACTGGAGCTCTCTGCCCTTTACCAATCCAGCCACGGGCCCATCCATCTGGCCCATCAAGACTCACTCTCATTTCATCAGTCCATAAAACCTTAGAAAAATCAGTCTTGAGATATTTCTTGGCCCAGTCTTGACGTTTCAGCTTGTGTGTCTTGTTCAGTGGTGGTCGTCTTTCAGCCTTTCTTACCTTGGCCATGTCTCTGAGTATTGCACACCTTGTGCTTTTGGGCACTCCAGTGATGTTGCAGCTCTGAAATATGGCCAAACTGGTGGCAAGTGGCATCGTGGCAGCTGCACGCTTGACTTTTCTCAGTTCATGGGCAGTTATTTTGCGCCTTGGTTTTTCCACACGCTTCTTGCGACCCTGTTGACTATTTTGAATGAAACGCTTGATTGTTCGATGATCACGCTTCAGAAGCTTTGCAATTTTAAGAGTGCTGCATCCCTCTGCAAGATATCTCACTATTTTTGACTTTTCTGAGCCTGTCAAGTCCTTCTTTTGACCCATTTTGCCAAAGGAAAGGAAGTTGCCTAATAATTATGCACACCTGATATAGGGTGTTGATGTCATTAGACCACACCCCTTCTCATTACAGAGATGCACATCACCTAATATGCTTAATTGGTAGTAGGCTTTCGAGCCTATACAGCTTGGAGTAAGACAACATGCATAAAGAGGATGATGTGGTCAAAATACTCATTTGCCTAATAATTCTGCACTCCCTGTAAAATAGTGAAAATTCGACTGATCAGACCAAAAATATCAAATAATATGTTCAAACATACTCTTATAAACCAAATTGTGCGCGTCACTGACGTATATAGTGATCCGAAGGCGGAAGGCGTAGTGTCCTGCTTGCTATGATGAAGCAAGAACATCGAATTCACTCCCTAGAGTATTGAACAATCTAGATGTGGAGAAGGCTTTTCGGGGAAAGCTGATCTTTATTCTTATCAGCTTTGCAAGCTTTATTTAGCGCCGAGACGCTTCTTGGTAAGCACTTCACAGGTGATGTTCATTCATTCACTTGTGGGGCAATGACATCAGCAGAGATTTGAACACGTGTGTTACGTCTAACAAGCTGCTGGCACACAACAGATATCCTAGATTTACATTATGCAAAACACATTCCTGTCATATGCTTTTCTAAAGACGGCACACAGAGTACCCGGAAATTGGATCTATGTGGTTCTTTTGTGCTTTGCCTTTCAGGGCGCTTTTCTTTGAAAATGTTCTTTTTTTTAAGGGCATACATAATACTCAGTTGGGCAATCCTGTGTTCCTCAAAACCTAGGCTTCTAACAGTACAACACATCAGAGGTTCTGTCGGAGTATATTGGCCATCAATTTCTTAATTCTTTGGAAGTTATGCAATTCTTCCTCATATAACATAACTGTAAAAATGTTACAATAAACACACACGTTTTAGAAAGATATGTATAATATATATTATTGTTGCAGCAATTCATAAAATGTCATCAACAAAACTATTTAGCAAGGTGCTCTTTGGGCTTGTGAGACAAAAAAGCTCTTGTGTTGTGGGAAAAGTGTGCGTGGCAATGTGATGATAGTTCCTTCTCTTGTACAATTGTCTAGCAAGCCTGGCTGTAAAGTCTTTTGTATATCAATCTGAAGGTAGAGATAAAATCCTTTCCCTTATATCTCCACACAGTCCTACAGTGCAGGCAACATGTCTATTCTGTCAATGTTTCGACCTATTGTGAGTGTGCTCTAGTCATCTATTCTGGTCTTCTTCAGGGCAAAGGAATGGAAACACAATCTCTGTTCTGCATTGAGGTCTCCATAGCAGCCCCTTACTCCTCTCCAAGGCTTACCGAGATAGTCTGTCACATCAATATGGCAGGTACACATAGAGCATCTGTATATGTACACACCCCCAAACTTCGCAGTCATAAGCAAACTTTGATCTCTCAAATAACAGACTACCTTGAGGGAGGTAAGGACACAGAAACCTGATGTATTGCTTGTGGAGAGATTAAGGGAGAAGTCTTGGCAAATGTGGTTCTGTAATTAGGAAGGAAATTAATGTTCCTTGGCTGGGAATTGTGCTCTGTACTTTGATACGCTTGAAACCTTTGTGTTATGCTGTTGGAAATGCTGTTTACTCAAAAGCTATTAAACAGATTAAAAAAAACATCTGAAGTGCATAGATAGCACCTTAGTTTCAAACTAGCTATTTCTGGATGCACACACCCGACCTAAAACTCACAAAACATTACTTTGGTTAGTTCATTGTAGACAACCCTTAACACAAGCACTCAGTTCTGCTCCCACAAACCATATTTGCATTTAATCAGACATAGAGCAGTTCAGTCTCTCCCACAAATGGGAATACTCATACAGCACAAGGTAGACCGAAAACTCTCACCATTATGGGCACACAGCCCCAAAGCCTTATACTTGGGAAATGGAGGCCAAATCAACAGTACGAGGAGGACATAAAGTAATCATGTTCTACCAAATGTCAGGAATAAAGAGAAGTCCTTTAGCACACTCACGCCTAAACCACAACAAAGATCCTGCATGATGGATTTCAGTTTAACTTTCACACCAAATCGTCCGAACAAACGCCAAGAAAATGTAATACGCTATCAAATGATGGTTCATTGTTGAGTTTGATGGATGGCCTTGTGGGACCTACAGGAGAGGGTGCTTAGAGAAGACCATGTACAGCATTGTTATAACAATGGTAGCTGGTTCTATATAAATGCAAAATAAGATAATTAATTGAGGTGAAGACAGATCTAGCCCAGAAGTCTCGAAGCACAAGAGGTATACAGGACCTGGATTATTGTTATGGGGGCTTAGACACTGGGGACATCAAGCTAGAATGATGTCCATAACACTAATTGAAAACACATGTGAAAAAAGAAAAATAGTCACTCTCTTATAGTCTGCAAAGTCTCAGAAAAGCTTGGGCTATAACTCAAGTAAAATCAGTTGATTATAGATGCATATGGCTTATCAGGTATGGAACATAGCAACTTAAGACATCAGAGGTGGCTAGGACAAAAAAAAGAAAACATAACCCGTCAGCAGTTACTGAGAAAAAGCCAGAAACAGAACTGAGTTTTATTATTTAAAGTAGTAGAGTAAAAATGTCAGTACATTTCCTGCTTTTAGTTGTCCTAAATGTGTGGTTTTCGGGTTTAATTGTTGCTGTAGCTATTGACAGTAGTTCCCAGGGCACGTCTCCTCAGTACCATCGCAAGTGCTAGTGATTGTTCCTTGTACAATAATTCCTGGGAACCAGTGCTTGGAAAACGATGCCCTTTCCTGTGGTAACCAGTGCCACCCAGGAGAAGGAACAGATGCTATAGAAGAAGCAGAATGGGCACCCTTCAGACCAGAGAAACGTTCTGCCTACACCCCTTGTTTGCAGAATTGCCATCCCAGCCGTTCACTGACTACAGGGCGACAGTGCTCCAGCCATCCTTCTGGTGGCCCAATTTAGGTGCCGGGACAGCACCACTCTGGTAGAAGGCTGTTACTGCCATGTTGAACACAAAAGAGAAATCCCTGTAGTTTCTGGTGTGATCTCATCCCTTACAGTGTCCACGGTCGATGATCCTGATGTCTGGGGCTAGTTGGAATCTATATCATTGTGTAGGCTGTATATAGGCCTAGAGGGACAACAAGGCATTAAAAACAGCTAACCAACAGAAATCAATAATTCAATAAGAAAACGGAAAGATGAGAACATACCAGCAGTGCCGCGAACCACTGCCGGGAAGAAAAGACCATAATAGACCCTTTGGGGTGGTGAGATCATAAAGGCATACAGCTGTGATTCCGGCCTCCTCAGGGTCTCCTGTATGTTATCTCCACCCCCACCAGGTCAGGGTAGTTTTGTCGTCATCCAAAACAGCAAGCAGCTTTGAAGATGGTACCAAGGCTGGGCCCCGTTCCATATTTCTCCGCGCACTCTCCTCCCTTAGGAAATCCACAGCCGTGAGAGCGTGTGGTCTGTGTGTCCACACCGACAGAGCAGGCTGCTTGCTGTCTTTCCTGGCCCACGTAGTCTGACTGGAAGTCCTGTTGAAGGAGGGGTAGAAACCAGCCTGCTGACTGCCACTTTTGTGTTACTTCGCTCTTTCACATCTGATGGATATGTGCAGCGCCACTGGAAAAATGCAGTGCCGTGTCTTTTTCTGCAACAACATAATTTGGCATCTGGGAGATAATTGGCTGCTTTAAAAAGTCTTGAGTTCAAACGGATCAAAAGTTATTATAATGAATGCAAACGGCGTGCAAGGCACACCCTACACTTAGAAAACGATAACTGAGCGCCTTAAATGTTGCTTTCTGTATTCAGCAGTTTTAATAGGCGACAATTTGACTTTATAGTGTAGACATCCCCAGTTGGCGATCGGAAGCCATGGGTTTCGTGTGCTGAATGAAACAGAATCCTAAAACGCTTGTGAAATTCATACAGGTTGGGAAGAATGCTTTAATCTGTGTTATTGACATGTTTTAGTTCGCTATTCAAACACATTGATGTTTATATCACAGGCACTGTCTTCAAAAATGTACTTATTTCAAGCGAGAACTCGGATGTTAAAAGAATCCGAAACAGGCTGCATATCTTTTCAAGGTTTGATGGATTGAAACCTAAAACACCTCCAGGAGAGGCACATGCATAATACATAGTCAAGGTGGTTTGCTGCTCAGTACTGAAAAGGCTCCCCGAGGCTCTACACTGTAAACATAAGGTGGCACTAAAACGGAAGAAAAGTTTTAGAACCCAGCCTGCGCGTGGGAGTTAACTGTGGCACGTCGTTTATCTCAGCCAGCGTGTTTACTACTTTGTTTTCTGCAGAGTGCCTTTTTGCGTATGTTTTTATACAATATATTTTACTATTTTACTCTGGGGGGATGAAAGGGTATGTTAGTAAAATGATGTTCTGGCGCTTCCATGACAGACCAAGTTATTTGTTACTAAATAACATTTTGAATACTGAATGTGTATGTTTTTCTTTCTAAGTTTTTATAATAGTAGTGCGATCCTTGTTTAATTAATGTTTTTAAAATGTCAAAAGAATTGACAGTACTGCCACAATATGTCCTTTCTTACACATAATTGTCAACCCTGCCACATAATTTGGTGTTCCACTGCCGCATAATTCCAGAACCCCTGAACATTGGGCTGATTTAATTGTCATTTGTTAGACTTTTCAATCCTTGGCATGGTCTCCCTTAACTTTTTGCCTATGTTGCCCAGGTTGTCCATATGTGCTGCACTCTTATTTTGCTGTTTTTGTTTCTCTGGGCGCTTTACCACTGCTAACCAGTGCTAAAGTGCAAGTGGTCCTTTACAAAATGTGTATGTAATTGGCTTATCCATGATTGGCATATTTGATTTATTAGTAAATCCCTAGTACAGTGCACTAGAGGTGCACAGGGCCTGTAAATCAAATGCTACTAGTGGGCCTGCAGCACTGATTGTGCCACCTACATAAGTAGCTCTGTAATCATGTCTCAGAGCTGCAAGTGCAGTGTCTCTGTGTGCAGTTTTAACTGTAAATGCGACTTGGTAAGTGTACCCACTTGCCAGGCCTAAACCTTCCCTTTCCTTACATGTAAGGCACCCCTAAGGTAGGCCCTAGGTAGCCCCAAGGGCAGGGTGCAGTGTATGGTTAAGGTAGGACATATAGTAATGTGTTTTTATATGTCTTAACAGTGAAATATTACTAAATTAATTTTTCGCTGTTGCAGGCCTGTCCCTCTCATAGGTTAACATGGGGGCTATCTTTAAATAAGATTAAAGTGTAGATTCCCTTTGGGAGTGGATGGACATATGGAGTTTGGGGTCTCTGAGCTCACAATTTAAAAATACATCTTTTAGTAAAGTCGATTCTAAGATGAGCCATCTGTGCTAGGAGGGAGGAGAGGAGTGGTCACTCGCACCTCAAAGGGCTGTGCCTGCCCTCACACAATGCAGTCTCCAACCCCCTGGTGAGTGTCTGCGGCATGGCCTGGGCAAGGCAGGATTTCACATTCAAGAGAGACTTTGCTTTGAAGTAGGCCTACTTCAAAGGAGAAATTGGGTAAAAGAAGGGCACCCAAAACCACAAACTTTAGAACACTTCTGGAAACCAAGAGGAACCTCTGTCTGGAGAAGAGCTGAAGAGCTGAGGAAGAAGAGCTGCTGTGCCTGTGACTGTGCTTTGTGGAGCTATCCTGCAGTTGCTGCTTCTGCCAGAGTAAGAGGGTAAAGACTGGACTTTGTGTGCCTTCCATCTTGTGAAGATCTCCAAGGGCTTGATTTAGAGCTTGCCTCGTGCTGTTTAAAGTCTTAGGGACAGCAAAGACTTCTCTCTGCCAGCACCTGGAGTCTCTGGAGAGACTCCTACTCTGCCCTGTGGTGCCCATCCAGTTCCTGGGACCCTGAAAGGAGAAGCTGGCAGCTTAAGAGGAAGAAATCCACGCACAGAATGCCGTGCGGGGAAAAGATCGACAAGACTCCGATCTGCAGCTGAAAAATTGACGCGCTGACGTCTTTGCGGCTGATAATCGATGCTCGCCTGCAACGCGACCAAAGAATTGGCACACGGAGCTGGAGAAATGACGTGCAGCATCGCTGATGGAGGCTGGTGAGATCGTAGTTTTCGGATCATCGTGCGTCTGGATTTCCAACTTAAACACTGCTGGGCGTGTAAAAATGATGCAAGGCCTGCCCGGACCCGAGAGTGCTGACTGGATCAACGCATCCCCCTCCTGCCAAGAGAAGAAATGACACACTCGACGAAAGGAGAAATGACGCAAGGTCTCGCTCGTGAGTGAAATCGATGCATCGCAAGCCCTTTTTGACGCACACTCGCCCGTGCAGGTTTATTTTTTATGTACCCAAGGTACATTTTCACGCTAACAGTGTTAGTGTGTGTTTAAAACTACATGAAGACTCTTTTTGCTTTTTAATTGATAACTTGACTTGTGTATTGTGGATTTTTGTTGTTTTCGTCTTGTCTTGTTTAGATAAATATTTTCTATTTTTTTAAACCTGTGTTGTCATTTTGTAGTGTTTTCATTAATTTACTGTGTGTGTTGGTACAAATACTTTACACCTAGCACTCTGAAGTTAAGCCTACTGCTCGTGCCAATCTACCAAGGGGGTAAGCAGGGGTTAGCGGAGGGTGATTCTCTTTTACCCTGACTAGAGTGAGGGTCCTTGCTTGACGGGGGGGTAACGTGACTGCCAACCAAGGACCCCATTTCTAACATTCTTGAATAGCTGTCGAAGGTTTGTCAGCATGAGTAGTTTTCAGAAATTCATAAAATGTAGGGGGTCTGTTTGAGCTCGCTTGGAGGGCTAAGGCATTCCAGAATTAGTTTAGAGGTGATGGTGTGGAGGCTGGGCCATGAGGGCCTGTAACCCCATGTCACTTTGGTACACACAACATAGCAAGCTAATACTCAACTTGAGGTTTGTTTGGAGAAAGGGTAGCAGCAGTTAGCATGTACCATGGCTCCAGATGCACTGGCGTAACGAAACTTGAGGGGGCCCCCCCCCTGCAAAGTACATGGAGGGACCCCCTCCAGAGTCACTCAAGAGCTCTCATGCCAGGTTACTGTGCTGAGCCTTGCCCGCCCAAAACCACAGGGGCTGTGGGGGCATTTGTTACACCCCTGCCCGGACGTTGTTAGCTTGGTACAAATTATTTTGAAAGTTATCCTTGGCTTCACAGGGATTTGGTAGAGCAATTTCAGGATGGGTCCCCGAGGGTCTGATTTTTCTTGAGTACTGATTTTGAATTTGCAACACATGTTTTTGCGCTTAGCTCTAACTTAACAACTTAGCTATCACCATACCTTATGTGATCACCAGAAAAAGAGCTTAATTAAGCAATACTGAGAGAGAGGCTTTGGCTCCACCCACACGTTGCTTACCTTATTTTCAGCCTAAGACTGGACAGATGATGTTCGCTTCTCCTCAAAATGAGTGCATGTATTGCATCTTTTACCTTGTGAGAAACCTTATGATTAATGTAGCAGGACTGAGTTAGTTATGGGGATGAGCCAATTATCATTACAATACGCCTGATCTGTTTATTATGAAAAGTTACGACAGACTGTGAACCTGACATGTCTATTGTGAAAAGCATATGCTAAAGATAATGTTTTTCAAAGTTGATTCGTATTGCACAGTGTTAAAGCCTATAAAAAAGGTAATTTGTTATATGGAATCTCAAGGATCACTGTTGTAGACAAGATTTTTATATTGATTACCTCCTCTGACAAACTCTGGGAGTAGAAAATCCGTACTGTGATAATCCTTATTAGGTATTCTTTTGCCATCAGTAATTGTATGCATATTTACAGTTTTATGACTGTATGTATGATGGTTGCCTTGGGTGGGGCTGCCTTGGAGTGGGGTTGAGGGGGGGGGGGGGTCTTTATGTAATCAGTAGGTCTGAGCTAGTGCCACCAATGATGAAGGTTATGGGCTTAATTGTTTCATTGGTTAAAGTTATGTCAAATTCCATAGATTTGGTCAGTTGATTATGAAAAGTTATGGCAAAGCAGTATGCCTGATTTATTTACTATGATAATCATTTGTTAAAAGCAATAGGCCTTTAAGGGTGGATTGTTACTATGCTTGGTTAAATGCTGTTATCAGGTATGTTCTTACATGGATTCTAACAGAATACTATGGTAGTTATGGGTTTTGGAGTTGGTCACCAACCCTGAAAATCCCTGAGTGTAGAAAATTTGTACTGTTAGAACCCTTGTTATGTTCCAGTAGAGGAGCTGTGTGTTGTGTTGCCAACTATATATATAATAATGTTGTACATATGTAAAATTATATGACTGTGTGCCTGATGTTTTCTTTGTGGAAATGCTTATGCTTAATTTAGCAGGCCTGAGTTGGTTATGATGACAAGCCAATTTTAAAGGATGTAGGCCTGATTGGTTCATTAGGAAATGTTATCTCACATGATAAATGCCAAATTTGGGTACTATGGAAAGTCTTGGCAAAGGAAGAACACTGGGCTTATGTATTATGACAAGCATATGTTAACAACAATAGGCCTGTAAGGGTGGCTCTTTAAAAATCACAGACAAGTATTTTGTAACATGGACTCTCACATCTTATCTTGGTAGGAATGATTTGTGGTTTTGGTTACACCTTTGACTTACCTTTGGGGTAGAAGATTTGCACCCTGAAAATTGATAAGCCATAAACACATACATACACATATTCATGAATACATTTTTTTTTTATATCAGGTCTTTTTGGGTTGTTCAAGTGCCATTCACACTTTGCTTATGATAGCTGTAAGGAAATGCCTCCTTGGCATGGTTGCCCCCTGACTTTTTGCCTTTGCTGATGCTATGTTTACAATTGAAAGTGTGCTGAGGCCTGCTAACCAGGCCCCAGCACCAGTGTTCTTTCCCTAACCTGTACTTTTGTATCCACAATTGGCAGACCCTGGCATCCAGATAAGTCCCTTGTAACTGGTACTCCTAGTACCAAGGGCCCTGATGCCAAGGAAGGTCCCTAAGGGCTGCAGCATGTCTTATGCCACCCTGGAGACCTCTCACTCAGCACAGGCACACTGCTTGCCAGCTTGTGTGTGCTAGTGAGAACAAAACGAGTAAGTCGACATGGCACTCCCCTCAGGGTGCCATGCCAGCCTCTCGCTGCCTATGCAGTATAGGTAAGACACCCCTCTAGCAGGCCTTACAGCCCTAAGGCAGGGTGCACTATACCATAGGTGAGGGTACCAGTGCATGAGCATGGTACCCCTACAGTGTCTAAACAAAACCTTAGACATTGTAAGTGCAGGGTAGCCATAAGAGTATATGGTCTGGGAGTCTGTCAAACACGAACTCCACAGCACCATAATGGCTACACTGAAAACTGGGAAGTTTGGTATCAAACTTCTCAGCACAATAAATGCACACTGATGCCAGTGTACATTTTATTGTAAAATACACCACAGAGGGCACCTTAGAGGTGCCCCCTGAAACTTAACCGACTGTCTGTGTAGGCTGACTAGTTCCAGCAGCCTGCCACACTAGAGACATGTTGCTGGCCCCATGGGGAGAGTGCCTTTGTCACTCTGAGGCCAGTAACAAAGCCTGCACTGGGTGGAGATGCTAACACCTCCCCCAGGCAGGAGCTGTAACACCTGGCGGTGAGCCTCAAAGGCTCACCCCTTTGTCACAGCCCAGCAGGGCACTCCAGCTTAGTGGAGTTGCCCGCCCCCTCCGGCCACGGCCCCCACTTTTGGCGGCAAGGCTGGAGGGAACAAAGAAAGCAACAAGGAGGAGTCACTGGCCAGTCAGGACAGCCCCTAAGGTGTCCTGAGCTGAGGTGACTCTGACTTTTAGAAATCCTCCATCTTGCAGATGGAGGATTCCCCCAATAGGGTTAGGATTGTGACCCCCTCCCCTTGGGAGGAGGCACAAAGAGGGTGTACCCACCCTCCGGGCTAGTAGCCATTGGCTACTAACCCCCCAGACCTAAACACGCCCTTAAATTTAGTATTTAAGGGCTTCCCTGAACCCTAGAAAATTAGATTCCTGCAACTACAAGAAGAAGGACTGCCTAGCTGAAAAACCCCTGCAGAGGAAGACCAGAAGACGACAACTGCCTTGGCTCCAGAAACTCACCGGCCTGTCTCCTGCCTTCCAAAGATCCTGCTCCAGCGACGCCTTCCAAAGGGACCAGCGACCTCGACATCCTCTGAGGACTGCCCCTGCTTCGAAAAGACAAGAAACTCCCGAGGACAGCGGACCTGCTCCAAGAAAAGCTGCAACTTTGTTTCCAGCAGCTTTAAAGAACCCTGCAAGCCCCCCGCAAAAGGCGTGAGACTTGCAACACTGCACCCGGCGACCCCGACTCGGCTGGTGGCGATCCAACACCTCAGGAGGGACCCCAGGACTACTCTAAGACTGTGAGTACAAAAACCTGTCCCCCCTGAGCCCCCACAGCGCCGCCTGCAGAGGGAATCCCGAGGCTTCCCCTGACCGCGACTCTTTGAATCCAAAGTCCCGACGCCTGGGAGAGACCCTGCACCCGCAGCCCCCAGGACCTGAAGGACCGGACTTTCACTGGAGAAGTGACCCCCAGGAGTCCCTCTCCCTTGCCCAAGTGGAGGTTTCCCCGAGGAACCCCCCCCTTGCCTGCCTGCAGCGCTGAAGAGATCCCGAGATCTCTCATTGACTTCCATTACAAACCCGACGCTTGTTTCTACACTGCACCCGGCCGCCCCCGCGCTGCTGAGGGTGAAATTTCTGTGTGGACTTGTGTCCCCCCCGGTGCCCTATAAAACCCCCCTGGTCTGCCCTCCGAAGACGCGGGTACTTACCTACAAGCAGACCGGAACCGGGGCACCCCCTTCTCTCCATTCTAGCCTATGCGTTTTGGGCACCACTTTGAACTCTGCACCTGACCGGCCCTGAGCTGCTGGTGTGGTGACTTTGGGGTTGCTCTGAACCCCCAACGGTGGGCTACCTTGGACCAAGAACTAAGCCCTGTAAGTGTCTTACTTACCTGGTTAACCTAACAAATACTTACCTCCCCTAGGAACTGTGAAACTTGCACTAAGTGTCCACTTTTAAAACAGCTATTTGTGAATAACTTGAAAAGTATACATGCAATTTTGATGATTTGAAGTTCCTAAAGTACTTACCTGCAATACCTTTCGAATGAGATATTACATGTAGAATTTGAACCTGCGGTTCTTAAAATAAACTAAGAAAATATATTTTTCTATATAAAAACCTATTGGCTGGATTTGTCTCTGAGTGTGTGTACCTCATTTATTGTCTATGTGTATGTACAACAAATGCTTAACACTACTCCTTGGATAAGCCTACTGCTCGACCACACTACCACAAAATAGAGCATTAGTATTATCTCTTTTTGCCACTATCTTACCTCTAAGGGGAACCCTTGGACTCTGTGCATGCTATTCCTTACTTTGAAATAGCACATACAGAGCCAACTTCCTACATTGGTGGATCAGCGGTGGGGTACAAGACTTTGCATTTGCTGGACTACTCAGCCAATACCTGATCACACGACAAATTCCAAAATTGTCATTAGAAATTCATTTTTGCAATTTGAAATTTTTCTAAATTCTTAAAAGTCCTGCTAGGGCCTTGTGTGTTAAGTCCCTGTTTAGCATTGTCTTTTAGAGTTTAAAAGTTTGTTAAAAGTTTGAAATTAGATTCTAGAAACAGTTTTAGATTCTTTAAAAAGTCTTCCAACTTTTAGCAAAATAATGTCTGATACAGAGATGAATGTGGTGGAACTCGACACCACACCTTACCTCCATCTTAAGATGAGGGAGCTAAGGTCTCTCTGCAATATCAAAAAAATAACCATTGGCTCCAGACCTACCAAAATTCAGCTCCAGGAGCTGTTGGCAGAGTTTGAAAAAGCCAACCCCTCTGATGATGACCTCACAGAGGAAGAAATTAGTGACTTGGAGGCCAATGTCCCTCCTCCAGTCCTAAATAGGGAGAACAGGACCCCTCAAGTCCTGTCTCCAACTGTGTTAGTCAGAAATGGTGAGTCCCTCACAGGAGGGTCCCACATTTCTGAAATCACTGAGGATGCTCTCAGTGAAGATGACCTCCTGTTAGCCAGGATGGCCAAAAGATTGGCTTTAGAGAGACAGCTCCTAGCCATAGAAAGGGAAAGACAAGAGATGGGCCTAGGTCCCATCAATGGTGGCAGCAATATAAATAGGGTCAGAGATTCTCCTGACATGTTAAAAATCCCCAAAGGGATTGTGACAAAATTTGAAGATGGTGATGACATCACCAAGTGGTTCACAGCTTTTGAGAGGGCTTGTGTAACCAGAAAAGTGAACAGATCTCACTGGGGTGCTCTCCTTTGGGAAATGTTCACTGGAAAGTGTAGGGATAGACTCCTCACACTCTCTGGAAAAGATGCAGAATCTTATGACCTCATGAAGGGTACCCTGATTGAGGGCTTTGGATTCTCCACTGAGGAGTACAGGATTAGGTTCAGGGGGGCTCAAAAATCCTCGAGCCAGACCTGGGTTGACTTTGTTGACTACTCAGTGAAAACACTAGATGGTTGGATTCAAGGCAGTGGTGTAAGTAATTATGATGGGCTGTACAATTTATTTGTGAAAGAACACCTATTGAGTAATTGTTTCAATGATAAACTGCATCAGCATCTGGTAGACCTAGGACCAATTTCTCCCCAAGAATTGGGAAAGAAGGCGGACCATTGGGTCAAGACAAGGGTGTCCAAGACTTCAACAGGGGGTGACCAAAAGAAAGGGGTCACAAAGACTCCCCAGGGGAAGGGTGATGAGACAACCAAAACTAAAAATAGTAAAGAGTCTTCTACAGGCCCCCAAAAACCTGCACAGGAGGGTGGGCCCCGAGCCTCTTCACAAAACAATGGGTACAAGGGTAAAAACTTTGATCCCAAAAAGGCCTGGTGTCATAGCTGTAAACAGCATGGACACCAAACTGGAGACAAGGCCTGTCCCAAGAAAGGTTCCACTCCAAACTCCCATCCAGGTAACACTGGTATGGCTAGTCTCCAAGTGGGATCAACAGTGTGCCCAGAGCAAATCAGGGTCCACACTGAAGCTACTCTAGTTTCTGAGGGTGGGGTGGATTTAGCCACACTAGCTGTCTGGCCGCCTAACATGCAAAAATACAGACAGCAACTCTTAATTAATGGGACTAGAATAGAGGGCCTGAGGGATACAGGTGCCAGTGTCACCATGGTGACAGAGAAACTGGTTTCCCCTGGCCAATACCTGACTGGAAAAACTTACACAGTCACCAACGCTGACAATCAGAGAAAAGTACATCCCATGGCAATGGTTACTTTAGAATAGGGAGGGGTGAAGGGCCTGAAACAGGTGGTGGTCTCCTCAAATATCCCAGTGGACTGTCTGCTTGGAAATGACCTGGAGTCCTCAGCATGGGCTGGGGTAGAACTAAAAACCCATGCAGCAATGCTGGGTATCCCTGAACTGGTGTGTGTGAAAACCAGAGCACAATGCAAGGCACAGGGTGAACAAGTAGAGCTGGAGTCTGGAAGAATGGCCCAGCCTACCAAGAGGAAAGGAAAGTCAGTTGGGAAACCAACTGCAACACAGCAAAAGAAAGGGAACCTCTCTTCTCAGGAAGAAGTTCTGCCCTCTGAGGGAACTGAGCCTTTGGAGCTTGAACCTTATCAGGTTGAGCTCTTAGGCCCAGGGGGACCCTCAAGGGAGGAGCTGTGTAAGGGACAAGAAACCTGTCCCTCTCTTGAAGGCCTTAGGCAGCAAGCTGCTGAAGAGTCCAAAGGCAAGAAAAATGGAACGCATAGGGTCTATTGGGAAGATGGACTCCTGTACACTGAGGCCAGAGACCCCAAACCTGGTGCCACTAGGAGAGTGGTAGTGCCTCAGCTGTTCAGAGAGTTCATCCTAACATTGGCCCATGACATTCCCCTTGCTGGACATTTGGGACAAACCAAGACGTGGGAGAGGTTAGTCAACCACTTCTACTGGCCCAATATGTCCAACATGGTTAAGGAGTTTTGCCTCTCCTGCCCCACCTGTCAAGCCAGTGGTAAGACAGGTGGGCATCCAAAGGCCCCCCTCATTCCACTCCCAGTGGTGGGGATTCCCTTTGAAAGAGTGGGTGTGGACATAGTTGGTCCACTAGAACCTCCCACAGCCTCAGGAAATCTGTATATCCTGGTAGTAGTGGATCATGCTACCAGGTATCCTGAAGCTATTCCCCTTAGGTCGACTACTGCCCCTGCAGTAGCCAAGGCCCTCATTGGTATTTTTACCAGAGTGGGTTTCCCTAAGGAGGTGGTGTCTGACAGAGGTACCAACTTCATGTCAGCATACCTAAAGCACATGTGGAATGAGTGTGGAGTGACTTATAAATTCACTACACCCTACCATCCACAAACTAATGGCTTAGTTGAGAGATTCAACAAGACATGAAAAGGCATGATCATGGGGCTCCCAGAAAAACTCAAAAGGAGATGGGATGTCCTCTTGCCATGTCTGCTTTTCGCTTACAGAGAGGTGCCACAGAAGGGAGTAGGATTCTCACCCTTTGAACTTCTGTTTGGTCATCCTGTAAGGGGACCACTTGCTCTTGTTAAAGAAGGCTGGGAGAGACCTCTCCATGAGCCTAAACAGGACATAGTGGACTATGTACTTGGCCTTCGCTCTAGAATGGCAGAGTACATGGAAAAGGCAACCAAAAACCTTGAGGCCAGCCAACAACTCCAGAAGTTTTGGTATGACCAAAAGGCTGCACTGGTTGAGTTCCAACCAGGGCAGAAAGTCTGGGTTCTGGAGCCTGTGGCTCCCAGGGCACTCCAGGACAAATGGAGTGGCCCTTACCCAGTGCTAGAGAGGAAGAGTCAGGTCACCTACCTGGTGGACCTGGGCACAAGCAGGAGCCCCAAGAGGGTGATCCATGTGAACCGCCTTAAGCTCTTCCATGACAGGGCTGATGTGAATCTGTTAATGGTAACAGATGAGGATCAGGAGGCAGAGAGTGAACCTCTCCCCGATCTTCTGTCATCAGACCCAAAAGATGGCACAGTAGATGGAGTGATCTACTCAGACACCCTCTCTGGTCAACAGCAAGCTGATTGTAGGAGAGTCCTACAACAGTTTCCTGAACTCTTCTCCTTAACCCCTGGTCAGACACACCTGTGTGCCCATGATGTGGACACAGGAGACAGCATGCCTGTCAAAAACAAAATCTTTAGACAATCTGACCATGTTAAGGAAAGCATCAAGGTGGAAGTCCACAAGATGCTGGAATTGGGAGTGATTGAGCGCTCTGACAGCCCCTGGGCTAGCCCAGTGGTCTTAGTCCCCAAACCTCACACCAAAGATGGGAAGAAAGAAATGAGGTTTTGTGTGGACTACAGAGGGCTCAACTCTGTCACCAAGACAGATGCCCATCCAATTCCAAGAGCTGATGAGCTCATTGATAAATTAGGTGCTGCCAAATTCCTAAGTACCTTTGACTTGACAGCAGGGTACTGGCAAATAAAAATGGCACCTGGAGCAAAAGAAAAGACAGCATTCTCCACACCTGATGGGCATTATCAGTTTACTGTTATGCCCTTTGGTTTAAAGAATGCCCCTGCCACCTTCCAAAGGTTGGTGAATCAAGTCCTTGCTGGCTTGGAGTCCTTTAGCACAGCTTATCTTGATGATATTGCTGTCTTTAGCTCCACCTGGCAGGATCACCTGGTCCACCTGAAGAAGGTTTTGAAGGCTCTGCAATCTGCAGGCCTCTCTATCAAGGCATCCAAATGCCAGATAGGGCAGGGAACTGTGGTTTACTTGGGACACCTTGTAGGTGGAGGCCAAGTTCAGCCACTCCAACCCAAGATCCAGACTATTCTGGACTGGGTAGCTCCAAAAACCCAGACTCAAGTCAGGGCATTCCTTGGCTTGACTGGGTATTACAGGAGGTTTGTGAAGGGATATGGATCCATTGTGACAGCCCTCACTGAACTCACCTCCAAGAAAATGCCCAAGAAAGTGAACTGGACTGTGGAATGCCAACAGGCCTTTGACACCCTGAAACAAGCAATGTGCTCAGCACCAGTTCTAAAAGCTCCAGATTATTCTAAGCAGTTCATTGTGCAGACTGATGCCTCTGAACATGGGATAGGGGCAGTTTTGTCCCAAACAAATGATGATGGCCTTGACCAGCCTGTTGCTTTCATTAGCAGGAGGTTACTCCCCAGGGAGCAGCGTTGGAGTGCCATTGAGAGGGAGGCCTTTGCTGTGGTTTGGTCCCTGAAGAAGCTGAGACCATACCTCTTTGGGACTCACTTCCTAGTTCAAACTGACCACAGACCTCTCAAATGGCTGATGCAAATGAAAGGTGAAAATCCTAAACTGTTGAGGTGGTCCATCTCCCTACAGGGAATGGACTTTATAGTGGAACACAGACCTGGGACTGCCCATGCCAATGCAGATGGCCTTTCCAGGTTCTTCCACTTAGAAAATGAAGACTCTCTTGGGAAAGGTTAGTCTCATCCTCTTTCGTTTGGGGGGGGGGTTGTGTAAGGAAATGCCTCCTTGGCATGGTTGCCCCCTGACTTTTTGCCTTTGCTGATGCTATGTTTACAATTGAAAGTGTGCTGAGGCCTGCTAACCAGGCCCCAGCACCAGTGTTCTTTCCCTAACCTGTACTTTTGTATCCACAATTGGCAGACCCTGGCATCCAGATAAGTCCCTTGTAACTGGTACTCCTAGTACCAAGGGCCCTGATGCCAAGGAAGGTCCCTAAGGGCTGCAGCATGTCTTATGCCACCCTGGAGACCTCTCACTCAGCACAGGCACACTGCTTGCCAGCTTGTGTGTGCTAGTGAGAACAAAACGAGTAAGTCGACATGGCACTCCCCTCAGGGTGCCATGCCAGCCTCTCACTGCCTATGCAGTATAGGTAAGACACCCCTCTAGCAGGCCTTACAGCCCTAAGGCAGGGTGCACTATACCATAGGTGAGGGTACCAGTGCATGAGCATGGTACCCCTACAGTGTCTAAACAAAACCTTAGACATTGTAAGTGCAGGGTAGCCATAAGAGTATATGGTCTGGGAGTCTGTCAAACACGAACTCCACAGCACCATAATGGCTACACTGAAAACTGGGAAGTTTGGTATCAAACTTCTCAGCACAATAAATGCACACTGATGCCAGTGTACATTTTATTGTAAAATACACCACAGAGGGCACCTTAGAGGTGCCCCCTGAAACTTAACCGACTGTCTGTGTAGGCTGACTAGTTCCAGCAGCCTGCCACACTAGAGACATGTTGCTGGCCCCATGGGGAGAGTGCCTTTGTCACTCTGAGGCCAGTAACAAAGCCTGCACTGGGTGGAGATGCTAACACCTCCCCCAGGCAGGAGCTGTAACACCTGGCGGTGAGCCTCAAAGGCTCACCCCTTTGTCACAGCCCAGCAGGGCACTCCAGCTTAGTGGAGTTGCCCGCCCCCTCCGGCCACGGCCCCCACTTTTGGCGGCAAGGCTGGAGGGAACAAAGAAAGCAACAAGGAGGAGTCACTGGCCAGTCAGGACAGCCCCTAAGGTGTCCTGAGCTGAGGTGACTCTGACTTTTAGAAATCCTCCATCTTGCAGATGGAGGATTCCCCCAATAGGGTTAGGATTGTGACCCCCTCCCCTTGGGAGGAGGCACAAAGAGGGTGTACCCACCCTCAGGGCTAGTAGCCATTGGCTACTAACCCCCCAGACCTAAACACGCCCTTAAATTTTGTATTTAAGGGCTTCCCTGAACCCTAAAAAATTAGATTCCTGCAACTACAAGAAGAAGGACTGCCTAGCTGAAAAACCCCTGCAGAGGAAGACCAGAAGACGACAACTGCCTTGGCTCCAGAAACTCACCGGCCTGTCTCCTGCCTTCCAAAGATCCTGCTCCAGCGACGCCTTCCAAAGGGACCAGCGACCTCGACATCCTCTGAGGACTGCCCCTGCTTCGAAAAGACAAGAAACTCCCGAGGACAGCGGACCTGCTCCAAGAAAAGCTGCAACTTTGTTTCCAGCAGCTTTAAAGAACCCTGCAAGCCCCCCGCAAAAGGCGTGAGACTTGCAACACTGCACCCGGCGACCCCGACTCGGCTGGTGGCGATCCAACACCTCAGGAGGGACCCCAGGACTACTCTAAGACTGTGAGTACAAAAACCTGTCCCCCCTGAGCCCCCACAGCGCCGCCTGCAGAGGGAATCCCGAGGCTTCCCCTGACCGCGACTCTTTGAATCCAAAGTCCCGACGCCTGGGAGAGACCCTGCACCCGCAGCCCCCAGGACCTGAAGGACCGGACTTTCACTGGAGAAGTGACCCCCAGGAGTCCCTCTCCCTTGCCCAAGTGGAGGTTTCCCCGAGGAACCCCCCCCTTGCCTGCCTGCAGCGCTGAAGAGATCCCGAGATCTCTCATTGACTTCCATTACAAACCCGACGCTTGTTTCTACACTGCACCCGGCCGCCCCCGCGCTGCTGAGGGTGAAATTTCTGTGTGGACTTGTGTCCCCCCCGGTGCCCTATAAAACCCCCCTGGTCTGCCCTCCGAAGACGCGGGTACTTACCTACAAGCAGACCGGAACCGGGGCACCCCCTTCTCTCCATTCTAGCCTATGCGTTTTGGGCACCACTTTGAACTCTGCACCTGACCGGCCCTGAGCTGCTGGTGTGGTGACTTTGGGGTTGCTCTGAACCCCCAACGGTGGGCTACCTTGGACCAAGAACTAAGCCCTGTAAGTGTCTTACTTACCTGGTTAACCTAACAAATACTTACCTCCCCTAGGAACTGTGAAACTTGCACTGTGTCCACTTTTAAAACAGCTATTTGTGAATAACTTGAAAAGTATACATGCAATTTTGATGATTTGAAGTTCCTAAAGTACTTACCTGCAATACCTTTCGAATGAGATATTACATGTAGAATTTGAACCTGCGGTTCTTAAAATAAACTAAGAAAATATATTTTTCTATATAAAAACCTATTGGCTGGATTTGTCTCTGAGTGTGTGTACCTCATTTATTGTCTATGTGTATGTACAACAAATGCTTAACACTACTCCTTGGATAAGCCTACTGCTCGACCACACTACCACAAAATAGAGCATTAGTATTATCTCTTTTTGCCACTATCTTACCTCTAAGGGGAACCCTTGGACTCTGTGCATGCTATTCCTTACTTTGAAATAGCACATACAGAGCCAACTTCCTACAATAGCATACAGCATTGGTCAGTGGAACAGCACACTTCACCCACTGGCTCTAGTGCCCTGTGAGTGATGGCATTTTGCTTGATCACATGTGCACATCTGCCTGCAAATGAGCGTGCTTTACTGTCGGGCTTGAGAGGGGCCAGGCCTTTAGCTCTTCTGGTCCCTTGTAATTTCTTTACTTCTACTTCTAGGTTTTGCCTGCACAGGGACTGTGTTGTGCTTGCAAAATCTCTTGTATAGTAAAAAAAAATCTTAAAAGGGGCTTAGAGCCAGCTTCTTTCTTACTTGAACTTACCATTCATTGATTCCAACGCCCCTCCAATGTAGGTGCTTCTGATCGGCCAGCATGCCCTCTGCACGTCATTGCTTTCACTTCCGCTCTTTCTGCTCTTGCTTTGCTGTTCTTGCCTTGCATGGAGCTTGGACCAAGTACAGCTTCCGGTCACGGGCCACTAGCTACTGGCTTGTGTCCTTCCACTGGCTACTCACTCTACAGGCACTTTTTTTCACGTTTACGAACGAGCGCTCCATACAAGTACATCTGCAGGCTGTGTCTCTCCTTCCTGTCATCTTGCAGCCTCTTCCCGGGTCACACCTTGTTGCTTCCCCTGGGGTAAGCATATACCAGCTGTGCTGAAGAACAAGATGGCACCATCACAGAGAAAGGCGTATGTTCAACTTTAGTGTTAGTCAGAAAACACCATGCAAAATTACTTCCCTTTACTTCAGCCATAGGTCAGCCATAGGCGCTTTCCATTACTGTTATACCATGTTATCTTCTAGAAAGGGGTACTTACAAACAATGAGAAACAGAAAAACATTTTCTGTCATTTCCTTGTACCTCGTTTTGAAGCTGCGGCCGTGATTCTAACTGCCTTCATCTATCCACATTTTATTGACTTTTTCAATGTTTATTTACATGTCTCACAACAGTTGAGCTGCTGTGCAACATGGCTTCAAATAAAATAAAACGCGCTATGACGCGGCCAGCATTGTCTGTGTCCTAGCACTTTTTTGTTCTGTAAGCCACATTGCACAGCGCTCAACTGTTAGGCAATATGTAAAAAAAAAAGAAAAACATTGACAAAGTCAATAGAATTCGCATAGACAAAACCTATTGGCTTTGCTAATGGTTGTTTTAATTTATTTCTTCAGCATCCTACAGCACATTAGAGAATGCTACTGGGCCAATAGCTTGCCGCTCATTTCACCTGGAGTGTGCCACACACTTTGTGGCCCCTACTTCTAAACCAAGTGGCCATTTTATTATATTGTCCATAGTATTCATTGTGTTACTATTCCAAGATGATTGGCACACATATGTCATGCATAAGTCAGCTAAGCCTGTGTGTGTATTGTATTTAATTGTAGAGAGGTGAATGCAAGAATGACTGGGTGAATGGACTTATGAGTGATACTTACTGACTGCCTAAACTTACCAGTGACTGAAGAATCACTTTCAGTTATGAGCGTAACTTATTGGTAATGCCAGTGCTTGTTTGTTTTGTTTTTTTGGGTGGGAGGCTGCATAGAACATGTTGCAAAGATTTGCTTGGAGGAGAGTGGAGCTGTAGGGTAAAAATGGAAGATGTCTTGCCACACCCTGTTCTGGGGCAATGCGGTAGGCAGAGGCTACAGGGCCTCAACAGTGGGGGTTAAGGGTGTCTGCCAAAGATATCCAGGGACCCGTCTTATTATGGTTCTGCAACCGGGCCAAGTACACCCCTACCACAATGTTACTCGAGGTATCAAGGGTATGTAGTGACAGGCTTCTCAGGGAGGTAGTATGGGGGTGTTGGAGCTCAGCGCTCAATAATCAACAAACAGACACAATAATGTCAACATCCAACCCAATGCTTGTCTTTTCAAGAAATAAAGACTTATCATACAGTTGTACTAAATACTACACAACCCCAACAGTCCCACAAGACACTGTCCCTGATAGGAGACTGCATGAATCAAGCAGAGGTGCAGAATTCTGGCACACAGTTAAATGCAAACTCTGTTGCTTATTCTTACTTCCTATGACATCGGCGTTCCCAGCAGAGGTTGCAGCAGTCTCCTGGAGGAGTGGTGATGTGGCCCTTCTTGGACCGAGGACAGTTGCAGCCTGGGTCTGGCTGAAGCTGTCACACAGCCACTGAGGATACATCGGGCTTTTCTCCTCCTGGATAGTCTCTCCACCTGCAGGGCTAGGCAGACTCCTTTCCTCCATCAGGAGGCAGGCAGGCTTCTCGGTTCTTCAGGACAAATCTACAGTTCTTCTGGTAAAAAGAACAGACTTCAGGTGATATCCCCTCAGCTCTGGGAGACTGTGTGTCATGGAGACACCAGCCCTGATTGCACAGTGGTCTTTGAGCACTCTACAGAGCACTTCCCTCTCTGTTTATAAATGTCTTGTAACAGACACAAAGTGGTGTAGTTTGGGTCCCACTTGGATGCACAACTTCTAGATAGGGAATGTGGAGCCACTGTCTCAAATTGTAGAAATGGTTGGAAGTCGGCCTCCTTTTAAGTGTCCTCCAAGCAAGATCTCCAGATACAACTTTTCCATAGAATGATGCTTTTCACATGAGGTAGCAATAAGTCTGTCTCCAATCTAAAGCACCCAGTTTTTTGCACGTGTCTCATCAGCCTATTGAAGGTGTAATTGGGGATAAACAAAATTGCAAGCCGCACCCTGAAACTTCCTTACCACTCATAAAACAGACTGCAATCCCACCCTTCACCCCTCCACCACCAAATAGCAGCGCCAAAGATGACTACTAAGCAGCTCTGTGATAAGAAAATGCATGATGGAATTTCTAAAGGTATCCCTGCCTTTATCTTCCACACTTCAATGCCTGTTTCATCTCCCTCCAACAATGAGAATGCATGCCTCACACTTCCACTGTTTGATCCTTCTAACAATAAGGTATGCTACCCCCACCGCTTGTGGTGCTATATCCAGGACAGGACAGTAATCAATGGCCCACAATAGGGGCTTGCTTAGTGTGTTCCTCCAGGTCACTGGCAAGGGAAATGACCTTACATAGTCTGGGACAGGCCTAGGCTAGGGTACTACATTCACTCTTAGACTGGAATAACACCAGGGCCAAAAGAATATTCACAATATCAGATATACATGCAGTTAGGCACTCAGTGTAGGGGGAAATGGCCATATACTATACAGGGGACATTCCTGTCCTAACATCTTGACAGATCAGTGCATGTGTCACAGCGGTCGAGTTGTGAAAGTCAGTCTCCTGACATGCGAATGACTGTTAGACCCATTCTGGCCTATCTGCGGCAACAGATCACAAGACCTCAACCTTTCTGCCTTGGAATATGTGGCAACTAGAGAGCTGGTCATTCCACAAGCACTCTGTGGCACATGGAATTAATTCTTTTCTTCCCTCTTGGTGGATTACCATTGTTGTGAACCTCTAAATTTCCTGAAAGCTCTAACCTGATAGAGCTCCTTTGTCCAATGTGTGTGGCACCCCCATTGAGAAGCAGAGAATGAGCAGGTATCTTTAACTCTTATCTGTGATGTGTTAGGTGTATTAAAGACCCAAGAGTGCTAGAGGTCAGACAGCCCTGTCAGAGGAATTCTTATCTACATGGAGGGCTGGTATACACATATACATATGTTAGTATGGATCCACACACAGTGGTTAGTATTTCCTAATACAAACTGATTTGTTATGAACAATAACCTCATACATTTTGTATGTCTGAATGATGGTAATTATCATAATTATCTCAGCAGTCATAATAAAAACCTTAAGGAACATTAAACAAAGCCTAAGCTTTTCCATGATACATCCCTGCTTCCTAGTTAGATTAGTCTAGTTCCTACCTAACACCTGTGAATATATATGTATAATTTGTTAGCTCCATGATTAAGTTATTGGAGCAGTTGGTACTCTCTCTAGTATAAAAATGTTGATATGCCAAGTTATGCATCCATCTGTGAACACCTCAGAGCTGTCGGTCATCCGTCGGATGCCGGATCTCTGGCACGCCCCTTCCTGGCAATCGCAGCCTGTGCAGTGCGCTCATTCCAAATCTTCACCCTCTTCATACTAGCCCCTCCAATTATTATTTATCAAAAAAGGAGGGGCTGCTTTTTGTGCAGCTTCTCATATCATCACCCCGTAATAATAGACAGAGGCTCTGTTACTGTAGCTGCGGACAGCAGGCAAATGTTGCAGAGGAACACAGAAAGCTAAGCAAATGTTTATTCTCTTATTTCTTCCCAAAAAGCAACATGTGCAAGGCAGGATGACTTTGCAACTTTGTACTACAACTTTCAGAATATGATTAGCTCTGAAATACAGAACTCTTGTGTGCACAACAGAGGATGGAAACTTCTCTATTTTGTTAGTACAAATAGCTTTGAAAATAAAATGTATAACTATAGGTGGATCTCGTACACACATTATTGTTTCATTCAGAATCTTAGTTTTTTAAGCCCTAAACCTGCAGCACACATAATCTAAGAGTTAGTGTTTCCATGTTTGCATACCATCAGGCCGGTCTTGTATGTAAAGTACATGCATTATGCAAAAAAAGTCCCTGCCACACACAACACCATATACAACAACAGAGTCTGCCCAAATAACCCCATACGTCCTGGGCTTACATATGCAATTCCAAAACAATGGGTCATCATGGGGCTAAATCAAGGCATATGGTAATTCTTACAATTAAATTATCAATTCATTGTTTGCCTGAAAACATCAGAATTGCCACTGCGTCCAACTTCGTTTATTTCCAATGACCAACACAAGAATACATATTATATTTTCTGGACACTTGACATACATTGCTTTCGCATATGTATACACAATGTATACAGAGAAAAATAATAAAAAGATGTTTTGTTAATTCATTGTCCCTAGTTGTTTGTCTTTAAGGATGTAAGGGTTTAGCTACATATTTCGTTATTAATCCACATGGAGGTAGTCCAGAATATCAGGCATTTGGGCGGGGAACCCTCTGTTCATTTTACTTGCTCCTTGCATTTAAAATCAATCGGCCCTATGTCCATTTTATCCACATAGACTCCTCCGCATAGTAAAGACTGATGTGTTTTGGCCCAACCTTATGTGATGTGACTGATTGTTCCTGTGTGTCGAGCATGAGCACCTTCCTCAACGCCTAGCAAAGTTACTTTACCCCTGCACCTCAAAAATCTCAGTGATTTCATGATGTTGCGCCAGCCATGTGCTGCTCCAGGGCAAAGAATGTAAGTAAAAGTGGGGCGCTTGACTTCACTGCAGGGTTGGCTCCTTAACCATGGCGGAGGAGCGTCGCCTTACTGGCTAAGAGCCAGCAGCACAAAAAATAAAATGATATTTCACTATCGTTTTATTTTGCTGCTGCTGGCTCAGCCAGCAGGTGAAGAGAGGGGGGCTGGGCCTTGGGGGGTGGAGGGCAGTGGAGGAGTAGAGTGCACTAAGTGCGCATATGTGGTTGGCTGTCTGTTTTAGGCCGGCCAAACACACATGCGCA
Organism: Pleurodeles waltl; assembly: GCF_031143425.1. Taxonomy (NCBI): domain Eukaryota; kingdom Metazoa; phylum Chordata; class Amphibia; order Caudata; family Salamandridae; genus Pleurodeles; species Pleurodeles waltl. The sequence continues at coordinate 675,895,091 of NC_090450.1, read as the reverse complement.
CATACGTTTCTCCAACAGGCTGTGTTGCACAGCTGCGGCTTGATTGACATTCTTTGTCCTGGAGCAGCATCTCCGGGAGTGCAACCACACTAGCATGGTTTGAATCACAAGTCCCATGAACAAAGTATAAATGTAGAATAACAAGAGACATGTATTTTACGAGAGGCTGCATGTGACATCCTGGGCAATGAGAGGAAGCTTAAGTTGTCTATGATGTCACTAGGCATCTCACGGTGAAAGGCATTCCTCTTGATACACATGATCAATTTTATGTTGTGAATGGTTATACGGATGGTTATTTCAAGCAACACTGTTTTAGATTTTTGGTATATTTAAAAAAAGCAATATTTACACCATAGTATATCTATTTAAAATATTAGAAAATGCAGTATTTCTATTGTTGTTCACTTTTTATGTTTTTTGTTTGCAGCTCAAAATCTTGTTTCCACTTGAAATGTCTTGGAGCCTGATTTAGAGTTTAATGGACGGGCTACTCCATCACAAATGTGACAAATATGTCTGCCTTTTAACAGAGAATTATATCATATGACACTTATAATAAGGTGGATAAGATATCCCTATTGTTTGTGATAAAGCACCCTTCCGCCAACTCTATTGAAGCCCTTAAGAGTTTCACACTTGTCAGAGCTGCGGTATTTTTGCTTTTTATTTGAGGTTAGTTGTGAAAAAATATATGTCTGCCTTTAAGGGGTTGCTCACTACTACCTCCCCACCCACTTTGCATTGTGGGGCCTTCATTACGGTCGAGCGCACAAGCACTCCGTCCCTGTTGTATTCTCTCTTAGGGCTTGTAACCACGCCTATGGCACGCCAGCACTTTCATTGGTTTGTGGGCTTGCCTTTTAAAATCCGCTTGCTTTCATTAGTGAAAGGCATGCATACGTCATTTTTTCCACGCAGCGCGATCGTGCTGGGTTTTACATATAGCGAAACCCACTGTTTTTTCATTTTCAATTTTAGCCCGATCACGCTAGTTTTTTCCTTTTAATTTGTGTGGCAAGAAAAGTCCGGTTAGGAGTTTACAACGCTAATAGCTCTAACTCGAGCAAATGCGAGACCCGCTGCATTGCATGCTGGCTGCCTATCAGAAGGCATGGCTGGGTTTCTGCTGGCATGTCAGAGTGTTGCATGCTGGTCGTCTGCCGGCGTGCCTGAGTGTAACATGCTGGATGTCTGACAGAATACCCTAATGTAACATACTAAGTGTCTATCTGAAGGCATGACCGCGTGTAACATGCCAGGTGTCTGCCGGCATGCCTGAGTGTAACATGCTGAGTGTCTGACAGAATATCCTAACGTACCATGATGGGTGCTTATCTGAAGGCATGCCCGAGTGTAACATGCTGGGTGCCTGACAGCATGCCTCAGCAGAGCAGTTCTCGCGAGGCTCCTGCATAGCAGGGGGTCAATTTGTCCTGGTGTTAAGAGGGTGCATTGAATGACGCAATAGTAGTCCTCAAACCCAAGCAGACGTCATCAAGCACAGGAGGATTCCACAACGTAAAAGCTCTGTCAGACATCACCGTACAACGCGGCATTCCGGAACCCGTGTTCTTGACGATGCTGATCGAGGCACTTTTAAGATCTTTCTTATGTTTTTAAAGGACTTTATTGAGGAAAGAAGCAAACCGTGGAACCTGACTACAAAAGAAAAATAATCAAACACCACTACTTTAGTATTTACAGATGTAATCCAGATAGGCAAAAATTGGTAACAGAAATCTTAATTTCTCCGATTCACCTTCTGCTGTAAAGTGCTTAAGTGTCCCTCGGACAGAGTTCATCCTATAAAAGAATGCCGAAAAGGAAGAAAATAAAAATCAATTGTTCAATTAAAAAACTCAGGTAAGCCTGCAAGAAAATGAAGACAAAAACGTATGCATACAACTTGTTGAAAGATTGCCAGATGCCCGAGCTTATTCCCGACTTTTAGCTTGTGATGTGTAACCTCTGTCGATGAGTATTCAGTCCTCCATACGGGTGTCATCCATAGTTTTGACCATTTTCTTGCTACATCTTTGGTGTCAGTGGGAGACTAGAAGAACACCTTATTTAAATGGGCACCGAGGATATAGAAGTTCTGTTCAGCCTGCATTCAAGTCTTAACCCTTAATGACTTAAAAGAAGAAGGGGCTGCAAGTTGCGGAGTCATGAGTTGTGCGTCTTGCAATATCACATACTTTTTTTTTTTTAAAAGTTTTTGATGACGGTGCACACCTGGTGTAGCTAAAACTGAAAATCAAAAAGAGAAGAAATATGGACCTTGCACCATGACCGTGATGTTGAATGGACCGTGCATGGCTGTGGAGCCTTGGTTATTGAAGATTAAAGGCAGCACTTAGTAATGGGAGGACAATCCTGGGCAGAAGATCCAATTTCAAGGAATTACAGGCCAGGTGATAGTGACCTTCACATTTTACACAGCAGAGGGCAAAGATGTTCAAATTCACCTGATTTTATGGGCGTAGTTGGAACTTCGTACACCCTGCTGCACACCTCCAACAATGTAATCATTTTCATACTGTTCCATACCCTGTCATTCAGTTCACTGGATGACCCTTTAAAGGGTTTGAAGGTGCTGCAGAGTAAAAGACCCTGTGAACTCTGGAGATCCCACCACCTTGTTTGTTTAATTTACACTCTGCCTGGTGTTACTCAGCCTTAGGTTCTCTGTGTGGGTGTAGTGCAATTTATGTATGTATGTATGTATATTTGTCTATGGTATTTCGATACCACGAACCTAACCAAAAGGCCGGGGAGTACTGTACACAGTCAAAGAGAATCATAAAGGCAATGAGTGATAAGAGAGGTAGCTGGTTTGTGGATGGTTAATTCATTGTGATGTGGTACAGAAAAAATCTAAACATAACCAAATAATTGAATCTGTAGTGTGGGGGAAGGTACTGATAGAAATAGCATTAAACGTAAATCTTTAAAGCAAATATGTATTACTTTAATTTTTACAGTAAAATAGTCCAATTAATAAGTGCACTGTTATATTTTTTAGTTTGGAAATTAATGTTTGAAGTGATTATGGGTAGGTGATTATGAGTTCATGATTATGGGTACGTGAGACGAGATCGAGAACTGACTTACCTCTGTTGAAGGATCTTTAAAAGGTTGTCTTTTACCATATCTGTCAACCCTAAAAAGAAAAAAATAGAAGGCTGGACAAAAGTTTGTTAGTTATGATGCTTACATATAACGATGATTTTAGTGAGACCTCATCTGCATATTTTTTCACCCTGAAGAAGCGGTTGTTCTAATACTCACCATAAAACACATGTTGGTTGTGTTGTTTTGAAGAAAAAAAGAACATTTCGAAATGAATTCTGTGATCGGCAATGCTATTTTAAATTGATTTAAATGAACTATGGATGTGAATTATGCTACAATTAATTCATGAGATTTACATTGTATCAGTCCAATACAATTTAATTTAATTAACAAGAGAAACTTTTACATTTTGTACTAATTAAATATTTGTTGTAAACCTGTAAAGTTAATGCCCTTTTTACCAGTACTCCCGCCACACTACAGAATCCGTCATTGGGGTCTGTTTAGAAACTTTTACACTGTATAAGAAGACAGTAGAGGTTTAGTCGTCGGACAGGTTCCTCAGAACTTGCCAGGGCAACTAATACAACCTATTTTAAAGTGTGTCACTTTATATCCTTCAAAGCCCTATTTTGAGATGAATTGGGAAGTGTTCCTTAAAGAAGTGAAACTTTTCCCTAATTTGGAGCTGTGCTTGGGAGGTCCTGTTGGATATGGGCATGTTGTTCCAGATCCCGGATGAATAGATGGAAAAGGCCAGATGCCTTCGTTTTATTTTATTTTTCAGGTTGAGCGCACAAGTGCTCTGACTTGTAATCTATCTGTGGGCTTTTAACCACGCCTACCACACACCCATCACTATCACTAGTTAGTGGGCTTGCCTTTCAAAAATCCTGTATCATCATTGGTAAATGCTTTACGTTTGTACCTCCTTGGGGCAGTTTTGTTACTGCCTTGGCCATCCACCCTGTTACATGGATAATTGCACGTTTGCAGATAAGTTTGACTGGAAGCGAACTTCTTTTTCCTTTTGTGCCTCTCCTTCCTGCTCACGCTATTTGGCTTGCTTATGTCAACTGTTTTACTTTTCATTTTCAATTTATATGGCAAGAAAAGTCCAGTTAGAAATTTACAACGCTAATAGCTCTAACTCGAGCAAACGCAGACCCTTTGCCTTGCAAATGCTTGTTTGTGTTAGGAAGCAGGTCCTGGCAAAATAATTGTTTATTTTGGTATCTCGAGCTGTGACCCCAGAGCTACAGAAAACAAATGGCAACATAAAATCGGGGAGGAGGCTGTAAATTAAAATTGAACACTGTTGTAGTTGTGAGATCATCAAACGCGTGCAGCAGTAACTGAGGGGGACACAAAGTGATACAGTTATAAAAGGCTTTTGTGCGTGACAGAAGGATGTAGTGAACCGGTAAAGCTGGGGACCAGGTCGTGTGTCGCGACTACGCAAGCATTGAGCGTACCTTGCCCTGCACCAGATTCTGTGCCTCACAAGTTCCTTTTCTTGCAGTTGGCGTTGCAGGCGCGGATGACGGGACGGTCCGCGCACGGATCCGGCGCGGCCTCGCGCCCAGAAAGAGGAAGCAGCGGACGGTTTCGGAAGCGGCCTCCACTCCGGCGCAGCTTCAGAGTCCGGATTTAGCCTTGAACACTCACAAACAGGAAGTGAACGGCAAGACAGCGTGACAGGGCCATAAACCGCCGATACAAGGGCTCCCGCTGAGCGGTAAGTGAAGTCCATTTGTTATGAGGTTTACAAAATGACAGGCAAACTTTGTTTTTGCTTTTTCGTCTGAGGTTAGTTTGAATAGGAACAGGTGGGTTTCTACCCTTAAATATCCACGGGCGTTTAAACGTTTAACAAAAAGGTAGAATACATTGTATGGAAAACCGTAAACGACTGTTTTATCATAAATACAATTAACACAAATGGTATTTGTCTTCAGTTTCACACTCCCCTCTTTGCCGCGACGCTTTGACAACCTGTAATATATTTGTGCGCCTCATTGATCTATTTCGAATCAAAGACTACGCGTTTTTTGTTTACTTACTTTACTGCATATATTCTCTATTCTATACTGGAACCATATAGGTGCCCCAAAGTTGGAGTGTAATCATTTGAAAAGAAAAAATGCAAAAACATATTGACACTTTTCGACGCTTAAACGTCTCGCGCAATCCAGAAAAACACAGATTTTGACGAATAATATTGAATAATATGTGGCAGTTACATAGCGCATATACCTGGTTTCGTAAATTACAGTGTTGTTAATGTACTGATTTGTTTTATCGACCACCAGATGATAAAAGCCTGGGCATACCCAGCAGCACGGATTTTATTTTGTTCTCAGCTCCCCCGCATGGCAGATTAGGCGTGTCCCTTAATTCTTTAATTCCTCAGCGAGTTAAGCATCGAAGTAGTTCTATCCTGTTCCCCATTTGACAGCTTCCTTTTTTTGTAATCTTGTGGTGTTCCAGAGTGCAGAACTGCCTCAACATAACGGTACAGTTACCGCTTGATAAGTCGATATATCGTTGAATGGAGTGAAAGGCTTTTATTCATTTGCGAAGTGTTAGACCTACTCTAAACCTTGATTTTTTTTTCCACAATATATTGAGAGGACTTCTTAATAGCATCAGGCTTTTCCTTACTCCTGAGTTTAACACTACTTTCGTGGGCTCCTTTTGGAACCAGCCGGGAGAGCTCAAAATCCCCAGAACCCCATAATGTTGCAGCTTCGGAAAGCTTTGTAAATTTTTTTTTTTTTTAGAGGGGACTTGGGCATTATGGAGGTGATAAGTTAAATTCGCCCACTAGGCAGGTGACACTGTGTTTTCAAGTAAAATATGAAAAATTAAGATTATATCCTGTTACTTTTAAGGAGGATAATTTGGATACGCCAACACTGTTCTCCCCCGCCAACCCCCCCCGGCCCCCTCCTCCAGGGATCGCAAGATGCCACAACGTAGATGTGATTAGGTGCCCTCTGACCTGCTACTACCTGGACAGAATGGTCGTATTAGGGAATGTGAGACTCTAAAGTGTAAATGGAATAACACAGATTAAAAAACTAAGACTGGGTAATTTACGCTTCTCGTGAGGCAATTGGAGATGATCTACCTGCAGAGCAGATTCAACATTAGTTTGTGCAAAAGGGTTTGGTATGCAGAAGGCCTGCGTGGCCAGAGTCTGTCATGCTTTAGGTATCCTGTGCGAAAGGCTGCCAGGGTCTGCGAAGAGCGCATCGCATAAGGGACTGGGCCCTTTCAAGGACGGGAGCCCTAGGGCAGAGAGAGTCACCTACCTTTACTACAAGCAACATCTTGGGTTTAAGCCCATACACACTGGAGTAGCAGCCCCCTTCTTTTGTTTTTACAGAAGTATGTGCACGTACACACATTCAGTCACTGCTGGGTAGACATACCTCTCTTTACCATAGTCTTGCAGTTTAGCAGTGTGTTAACAGAAGTTTTCATTGACCAGGTCGGTAGTGTTAGTTTCTTTTAACCCTAGAAAAGTGAATGGGTAAGTTAGCTGCAAAGCGATTCAAACCTGAGGCCTTCTGGTTACGACATTACCACAGTGTGAACCTTGGCCACCGAAGTATTTTATTACCAGTGACTGTCTCCCAAGCTTTTCTGCTGTTAACTTCTTATATTGTTAAGGAGCCTGAGCAGAGATCTGTGAATCCAGCAATTTTCAGCAAATTACAGGCAAGAAAACTCAGATTGTGAAGCTCTCGCTAAAGAGATCTGCGTTTGACTTGTTCTAGAATATCGTGGAGGATTAATATACCTGCTGCAAAGCATTGAGCGGAACCTGTATCGGATATGTTGCATTCTTACTGATATTCTGCAGTTGGTTTCAGTTTTTTAAAGAGCTGTTTAAGCAGCCTACCGTCCCCAGGTTCCTGCAGTAGATTATGTATGTGCTTGCTGCAAACGCCTTTAAACCAGCAAGGCATACTTTTCAATCTTTGCAGAGCTGATTCCATGGCTCATTGTTCTGAGGTCGATAAAATGCATAGCAGTGGGTTGGGTAGTAGTGTATACCTAGTATTATGTACCGAAGTAATTATAATCTATTTTAATAATAACTTAAAGCACTTCACTCTGTACTACTTATGTTTCACAGCACTCTAAGTAACTGGTGGTGCTATTACGTAATTTAATGGTACACAAACCAATGTTTTCGGATGGATGTATGGATGGCTAAGTGGCCCTTTAAGGACTCAAGCTTGTGACCTGCATGTGTTTAAATTACTCGGCCTTCTTACTGGCTATGTTGTGCACTATTTAAACGGCCGTTTTCAGAACAATCATCCCAAAAGATGCCACCTGACATCACATTGGCATGCAGCTGTTCTTTTAAAGCCTGGATCTTACCCGTTTCCTCTTGTTCTTCAGGTACCAGCGCACATTTCTTTTTGAAGTCTTTGCATTTTTAGAGTGTGTAAAGTTGTCATCACGGTTTATCCCTTGGTGACACCTGGCCTGTGTTTCAAGACTTGCAGTGGTTGGAGGCCAGGTAGGAGCCAACAGCTGTCCTCACACACCTCCTGATAAAAGGAATTATGATGGATTGCCTTTCAGGTGATGCAGCTAAAGAGTTGGGTGTGCCTCCTTCCTCTTCTTTCATCAATCACTGCTGTTCTGTAATGAAATGCGCCTTTGGAGTCCCAGAGGTAGTCTCTAGACAAAAGAGCTGACATTTCGCCAACTACGTTCAGCATTGTAATCATGGCTGTTCTGGTCTAAATCCAGGTGGGTGACAACCCCAGTGCCGGAAGATACATGGGTGCCCGCTCAGAATGCCAAGGACACATGAATCTGTCACTGCTCAGTAGGTGCCATCCAGCCCTGGTCATCCTGCTATTTCTGCCCGCCAGCACAGCAGTCTGCCTCTGTCCAGAAGGTGCCATGCAGCCTGGCCCACCTGGCTGTTTCTGGATTGAAGCTACATTGCATTCGATTTATGCTCACTTTTCTCACGTGTGTAGAGCAGCGTGATTTGCGGTGTCACCTATGTTTTTGTACTCCAACATTTTTGCCTTTTCACGTTATCAGGAGAGCTACTTTCTTCCTTGTCGTTTGCTTAAACTTACATAGATGTACTTCTAGCTACACTGTTCTTATACACTTGGGCACAAGCTAAGCAGATGCAGGTAGGATTCACCTGGGTGCTTGTTTTTCTCTGTTATTGTTAATTTGGCCAATCCATTAGGGTTCCTTGGCACTGACTAATACCCAAGACCAGTTAGGCTACCATACGGACAGAAACATGTTGACCTAGGGAAATTGGTTGAGTCATTACTCTCCCTTGACCATCTCAGTAATGTTGTTCGACATAACCGGGGTCCCAGTCTTAAAGGCGAAAGGCTTGGGCACCACAAGGTATTTTTAGTTTTTTTCTGGATCCCACCATCCGTCCAACCCAAACCTTATATAGGAATTCCCTCCTTCTTTTTCATCATTCAGGAGGTTAAGTCCGCCCTTGTGGCTTTGTCCTACCAGGGTGGGGAGAGGTTGCTGAGGATGAAGCAGGACAAGAATAGTGTGTGATGCTTCTTCTCCCAAAAGGAACAGCTTTCTCACATGACCTGGCAGGAGTATTAGGTTACCCAAGTAGGGCTGACACTTATACCTCTCAGTAGAGGATGAAGTCTTGGAGTTTTCCATTTGGCTGTACCCTTTTGTGTGTATGTAATTAATCCAAGGAGGACGCACGGTGGCTTTTTACCTCCTCCTCTCCGCTGTGTACTTCTAGTACATTACGTTTCAGCCCAGCAGTCCGCCTCTGTCCAGAAGGTGCCGTGCAGCCTGGCCCACCTGGCTGTTCCTGCCCGAAGGTGCATTACATTCCAGCACAGGAATCCGTCACTGTCCAGAAGGTGCCGTGCTGCCTGGCCCAACTGGCTGTTTCTGCCCGAAGGTACATCATATTCCAGCACAGCAGTCCGTCACTGTCCAGAAGGTGCCGTGCAGCCTGGCCCACCTGGCTGTTTCTGCCCGAAGGTACATCATATTCCAGCACAGCAGTCCGTCACTGTCCAGAAGGTGCCATGCTGCCTGGCACACTCGGCTGTTTCTGCCCGAAGGTGCATTACATTCCAGCCCAGGAATCCGTCACTGTCCAGAAGGTGCCGTGCAGCCTGGCCCAAATGGCTGTTTCTGCCCGAAGGACAGTATTGTTTTTTCACCAGCTGTCCCTGCAGATTTCAGCGAATTAAGCACATGCTGACTTTCATAGACATTTGACTGAAAACAGAGGGAGGCTTGTTTTTATATGTTCCAATGCAGGACGAGTCAGCAGATTTTATTAAAAAGCAATTTAATTATCAGGCATGAGTCTGGGTTTAAAAGATGCATTTTGGTCCCTTGGAGCCTCTTTGGCCGTCTTCCTATTTTGACAAGCTCTGTCGTTTAAATCATTGTGCCCCTCAGCTGATGTCAATTTGTAGTCCTTCTTTGTGTGCTAAATGTCACATTTTTGTTTTTTCAAAATCTAGTCACACTAATTCAGCTCAAATGTTTGCTACTGTCTAGGAGGTTCGAACCCGTGTGGAAAAACTTCCTGTGTTGCACAACTGCTGTGTGGCCACTTTTAATCAAGTTTTACACTCCTTCACAAAAGTAGAAGGGAGTATCCTCTGTCTTGGGTTGCAAATAAGAATCACGTTTAAGCTATCCTGCTGATAGCTTACAGTTATAGTCACACATTTAAACATGGCTCCGCTTATACTGGCACTCGAAGCGCTAGCTGCTCCACGCAAGAGTGTGGGGCTTTAGGTGCTCGGGGTTCCTGCTTTACTGAACTTTCAGGGGTAAGAACTTTACGACTTACAGTATGTTTTCTATTCTGATCTTGCTTTAACATCTGTTCTTTGTTTGCCCAGTGCCTTCCTCTTTTTGTTTTGCCGGTTTTGGCAATAAACATTTTTACATTTGAAGTGGGCCTATTATTGACATGTATTTACAGGCAGGTATTCCATATTTACATATACACACACACACATGTGCATGTTGAAGTCATCGTGCTCACGACACCAAAAATGGGATCACCACTGTGGGGACTCATTGTTTAGAATCCTTCAGTTTATAGCTGTATGTCACACGCGTCAGGCAGACCAACACCCCCACTAATTTCACTACAGTGTTTGTAATGATCATACTATTCATTATTTATTAACACACAACAGAACTTTCTCTTTGTTAATACAGCCATGGACTTAATGCATGACACACAGGACTGAGGTTGTGCAACACTTCTTTTCTTATTGTTATGTCTATTTGTTAAGCGTACTATCACCTGAGAGGGTATCCGGTTGCTGAGCAGGTGTGTGTGTGCGCGCGTCTAGCCCTGCCTGTGGTAGGCAGGTTAATTGAAAAGCCAGGTCTTCACCTTCTTGCAGATTTCAGGAAGAGAAGAGGAGACTCTGATGTGGAGTGGGAGGCCTTTTCATGCTTTAGGAGTGATGTAAGATAACACATGTCCTCCTGATCTGGTTATGTGTATGCGTGGGATGTGTGGGAGAAGGAGTCCTGTGAGGCTCGGAGGTGTATGGGTGGCTGGTGGAAGGAGATGCGACTATTCAGGCAGGTAGGACCTGAGTTGTGTAGTACCTCGGATGTGTGGGTGTGTTTGTCTGTTGTTCTGTTTAATGCACTAAGTTACCACCCATCCAACTTCAGTAAATAGCGAAGTGTCTGCACTAAAATAACATGAACAACACTGTAATGTCTGTCAACATGTGGTTGACCAATTTTTTTCTATTGACTGATTTGTGATGGATTTTGTTTCACACTTTTTACACTTTTTAGACTATCTGTTTTTGTTTTCTGTTTTGAATCATTGAGAAGCCACATTTAGCATTGTTCATTGATTTGCACAGCCTAGAATCTTAAATTATTCGCCGTTGAAAGAGTGCTGTTTCCAAAATGCATAGGGAGCACCAGAAGGAATGCCACAAAAAAATAATTACAAATGAGTTACTTGCATGTGCCTAATGGATCATCGAAAGAAATACTGATGGTTACCACTGAACACCCAGGCAGATAATTTGATGATTTATTAACAATAAAATGTTTCTTCTATTGTTCGAACAAAAAGAGTGAGGCAAATCTGTTCAAACTTGTCATCAAGAAAAAAACAGACAACCTTCGTAGCAGAGGACGACCCTTTTCTAAGGGATGGCTTACAGTTGAATGTCCAGAAGATGCCATGCAGCCTAGCCCATCATGCTGTCCCTGCCCTGAAGCTAGACTGCATTCCAGCACAGGCGCTGTTCCGGCCCAGACTGTTAAATGTAATCCAGCACAAGATCTGTCGCTGACCATAAGGCAATGCAGTCTGCCACACATCAGGCGTTTACTCCCCTCAGAAGACACATGTCAATGCAGTTTGAACTATAATTTTGTCACAGCTTAGATGTCCAGTACAGTCCTGTATAGTAGCCTGTCCATGGTAAAATAGTGCAGTCAGTCCCACGAGTGAGCCACTGCCCAAATGTTATTTACGGGATAAAGTACACCCTGCCATACATGATAAGGATATTGCAAGTCACCAAGGACGTCCGTAACTATATAGAAGAACAAGGCCAAAAGTTGAGTTCCTTTATAAGGTTATGGAACTCCGAGGTGACTTGCAATATCCATATCATGTAAGTCAGGGGGTACTTTATTCCATATAATACATGGTCACACCATCAACTCCCCCTCAACCTCTTAAAACCTTGGTGCGTGATCTTTCATATGAAAGAGCGAGCATTTTACCCAAACGTGAAGAATAAAAATAAACCTTTATTGCAAAATAGATATTAGAAACAGTTCAATACAAGTCTTTAAAAAAAAAAGAAGAAATAAAAGCTGCAGTAGCTCAGATTGTGTAGAAACATGCAGGAAGAGTCCAGGATTCCCCTATCTAATGAGTGCAGAAAATAAACATATTCTCTCCGCTTGACCGTGTAGACAAAAAAATATAGCAAAAAGAAAGAAAAGCAATGCTCTGTTTTGTGCTTTAAACAGCTGCTTCAATTATGGTCCGTTACCTGACCTGCCTTTCCCCTTGGCTGCTAACTCTGGCAGAAAGGCATTGTGGTGTTAGAACATGACTGTAATAACTTAAAATAGTCCAGTTCTGATGTCTTTTTCTTTATAATCGATGTTAGACTTTGCATCCTTGGCGTGGTCTCCCCAAACACTTTTTCCTCTGTTTCCCAGGTTGTTGTGTGCTGCACTCTGTTTTTGCTGTTTTTGTTACGCTGGGCACTTTACCACTGCTATCCAGTGCTAAAGTGCCAGTGCTCCTATGTAAAATGTATATGTGATTGGATTTCCATGATTGGCATATTTGATTTACTGGAAGTCCCTAGTAAAGGGCACTAGTGATGCCCAGCGCCTGTAGATCAAATGCGACTAGTGGGCCTGCAGCACTGGTTGTGCCACCCGCCTTACTAGCCCTGTAAACATGTCTCAGACCTGCCACTGCAGTGTCTGTGTGTGCAGTTTTAAACTGCAACTTTGACTTGGCAAGTGCACCCGCTTGCCAGGCCTAAACCTTCACTTTTCTTACATGTAAGACACCCCTAAGGTAAGCCCTAGGTAGCCCCATGGGCAGGGTACAGGGTATGGTTAAGGTAGGACATATACTTATGTGTTTTCTATGTCCTGACAGTGAAATACTGCCAAATTCGGGTTTCACTGTTGCAAGGCCTATCTCTCTCATAGGTTAACACGGAGGCTACCTTGAAATATGATTGAAGCATAGATTCCCTTTGGGAGCAGATAGACGTGCAGTTTTCGGTCTCTGAGCTCACAATTTAAAAATACTTATTTTAGTAAAGTTGGTTTTGAGATTGTGTGTTTGAAAATGCCACGTTTAGAAAGTAGGCATTTTCTTGCTTAAACCATTCTGTGACTCTGCCTGTTTGTGGATTCCCTGTCTGGGTTAGTTTGACAGTTGGGCTGTTTCCACTTCTCTCTAGACAGTGACACAAAGGGAGCTGGGGTGTAGCCTGCATATCCTGATAAGCCATCTGTGCTAGGAGGGAGGGGATGAGTTGTCATCTGCACCTGAAAGGGCTGTGCCTGCCATCACACAATGTAGTCTCCAACCCCCTGGTGCATGTCTGGGGCCTGGCCTGTGCGAGGCAGGATCTCACAAACAAGAGAGACTTTCCTTTGAAGTAGGCCTACTTCAAATGCAGACATAGGTATAAGAAGAGCACCCAAACCCCTGAAAATTAGATCACTTCTGGAAATCAAGAGGAACCTCTGCCTGGAGAAGAGCTGAGGAGAAGTGCTGCCCTGCCTGTGACTGTGTTTTGTGGAGCTATCCTGCAGTTGCTGCTTCTGCCTGTGAAAGGGGACAAAGACTGGACTTTTTGTTGTGCATTCCTGCTTGTGAAGAAACTCCAAGGGCTTGAACTGAGCTTGCCTCCTGTTGTTGAAGTCTCAGGGCCATCAAAGACTTCTCCTGCCAGCACCGGACTCTCTGCTGAGACTCCTTCCCTGCCAAGTCGTGCCCCATCCAGTTCCAGGGCCCTTGAAAGGTGAAGCTGGCAGACAAAGCCTGAAAATCCACACACAGACCGCCGTGTGGGGAAATTTTGACGCACCTTCCGTGACGTGGCTGATAAACGACGCACCGCCAGCTTAGTGGCTGAAATCAACGCTCCACCTGCATTGCGGCTGGAAGATCGATGCAACGCGGCTGGAGAAACAATGCACAACATCCACTAACGGAGGGTGATAATGACGAAAACCCTGTGCGGTTTTGTGATACTGTGCAACTGGATTTTCAATGCAAAGCCTGCCCGGACCCGAGGTGCCTGTCCGGATCGACACATCGCTCTCTTGCGGGAGAGGAGAAACGACTCACGCTGACCCAACCGGAGGAGGAATGGTGCACTGTCTCGCTTGCGAGTGGGAAATCGACGCTTCGCTGGCCTTTTCCTACGCACACTTGCCCGTGCGGTGTTATTTGACGCTACCCAGGTACTTTTGCACGCTAACAATGTTCTCACTGTTTTCTAAAAGATTTAAGACTCTTATTCTTTGAAAATTCATAACTTGACTTGTGTAAGTTGGATTTTTGTCATTTGGTCCTGTTTTGTTTAGATAAATATTCCATATTTTTCTAAACCTGTGTTGTCATTTTGTAGTGTTTTCACTGAATTACTGTGTGTGTTGGTACAAATACTTTACACATTGCTTCTGAAGTTAAGCCTGTCTGCTTGTGCCAAGCTACCATGGGGGTGAGCGGGGGTTAACTGAGGGTGATTCTCCTTTACCGTGACTAGAGTGAGGGTCCTTGCTTAGACAGGGGTAACCTGACTGTCAACCAAAGACCCCATTTCTAACACCCGGAAAGAGCTGCACAGCAACCTGCTGGAGGTATGAGAAGGATGAGTGTAAATGGGGACAAGACTGTAAATTTAGTCACAGCTGCAGCAGCAGTGGAGTAGCACATCCAGCAGTTGAGTGCAAAAAGGGAAGGCGAAAGCAAGTACAGCAGCAACTGGAAATAGTGCACTCATGTACATGCCCTAGGGTGAGGGACCACAGTAACCCGCAATATCTCTTCCAACCCACACCCACACAGGGTTGCTTATACAGTTACTTATCAGATATCCAAAGCAGAAGGAAGGGCAGCTATTGGCAGATACATACTGTGCAGGTTTTACCATCCCAGACCAGGGCCCTCAGGCCCACCACCTTTGCCAGAACTTAAAATCAGTGAGGGACAACCCAACAGTGGCTAGGCATAAGGTGGCAAAGGAAATTTGCCTCAGAAGGCTCACCGGTCACTTCTCAGAACCCCTCCTAGACAACCTCATTGCGTCCACCCCCCCAAATTATAGATTTGGCAGGGGAGCTAGGGTGCCTCTGGCCAGTGTGAAGATGGAGAGACCATCCACTAGTCTATATCTCCTGGCGTTTGAACTGGACACAGTAGGTGTGACTAGACTCACTCAGACCAAAGTGAAAGAGCTTAAGCAGATTATAGAGGGACTGCTCACCAGAAAGAAGGCCACACTGGGTGAGATGCAGCAACTCCTGGGAAGGCTCATCTTTGCTAACAGGGTGATCCTGGCTGGCAGGCTATATGCCAGTCACTTAGCCTGGCTGACCAAGGGCCTGACGCAAAAGCATCACAGGATGCTGCTCACACAGGTAGTAATGAAGGACTTGTAGCAGCGGTTGGATTTCCTTGACAGGTTTAACGGAACACTGTTATGGCGAGAACCATGGGTGTCAGATGGGCAGATAGAGCTCTTCACGGACACTGAAGTGGGAGAGGCCTGCAGTGCAGTGCTAGTCTCCACATGGATGGCCGCACGCTGGCCCATCTTGTGGCACACTGAAGTCATTACCACTGATACCACTGTGCCAGAGCTCTTCCCCATTGTAGTTGCCTTCACCGTGTGGAGGTACAGGCTGGTCAGTAGACAGATCATGCTCTGGTCAGACAACTATGCAGTGGTGCAGGCACTCAACTTGGGGACGGCGTGGTGCCCGGCAATAGTGCACCTATTATGCCATCTGGTAGGATGCAAATTAAGGGCTAACATAGCAGTTAAGGCTAGGCACATTCTAGGATGTGATAGGTCTGTGGCTGATATCTCGTTTTCAGTGGCAGAGGTTGAGAGAGCTGGCACTGCAAGTGGACCTACACATGACACTGGTACCCGAGTGGCTTTGGGGCCTGGCAGACCCGACCTGAAGATGCTGGTGGACAATGTGCTAGCCCCCAAGATAGCTATGAGATACCGTAAGTGCTGGGAAGTCTTCCACAGCATGACCGGCAAAAAGCAAAGTGTGGGGGCACAGTACCAGCGGGGCACAGTACTATAACAAATGAGGATGTACAAGGGTTCGTATATTGGATATATTGGACATTCTCAGGGGGTAAAAAGCAAAGTGTGGGCCCAAGCCCACCTCCGTGCAGGCTCCTACTATGAGAAACTGTCCACGGAAGGGACCCAGCCAACTAATTATATTGCAGGGCATGCCTTAGCGCCTTTCAGTTTATCGCGGTGCTAAGGATGGCCTTGGGAAAACAAGGCTCCCCCTACAAACCTTCGGGTCTCACTCCTTCCCCATAGACACAGGCACAACAGTAGCAGCAAGTGGACTAAGCAAAGATCCTATAAAACAAACAGGCCCCTAAGTCATGTTTCTTTCAAGACATCGCCCCTGGTGACAGACGCAGAGTATGGATCCTAGGCCACTCATATATCTAAAAAGCACAAGAGTGGGCAGCGGCATGGAAAGACTACAGAGGGCTGTTGTTGTGAACACATGAGTGACAAGAATGGGGCGGCTGGGCATGAGATGGGCCCAGCTACTCCCCACCATCCAGAGCGCTGTGGGAGGGGAAACCAGGCGCTGTGGTAAACCACCTAGTGGGGAATTACCTAGCCTGCCTCTAGAGGAGGGACCTTTTAAGAGCCGTGGTATCCGGACTCACAGCAGTAGCACAACTGTTGTGCCCAGCAGACATCTTGTGATCTGAGATCATTGCAAGACCAGGCTGGAGAGGGACTAGGGACCATGGGGAAGTAGAAAGGTCAAGGAGAAAACTGAACATATCAATGACAAAGATAAGCAGGGCTTATTCCTGGGGCTTCATGATACCCTGATGTCTTGAGGCTGATGCATCTGTGTATCACGAGGAGGACGGGGTACACTTGCTTGGGTAGGAATGGACATTTTCCTACTAAACATAGTGGGGGTGCTGGAACAACTAGGTTTCTCTTGGGGGAGCAGAAACCGGGGAACTGCTTGCGGTTGGAAAAAACAGACAGCATGGCAGAAGCAACATACCGACAGCCTAAAAGCACAATGGCCTAACAAGGAGGGCCACTCAGTGTCCATGGGATGCCTAACCACAGGGAGCAGGTAGTGGCAGCCAAAGGGTCAGCAGCGGGCAGACACAGCTCTTGCAGCCTGGGCAATGTAGGAGGCTGGCCTGGCTTGTTGTGGGTACCAAGAGGTACTTACACCTTGTACCAGGTCCAGGTATCCCTTATTAGTGTAGAGGGGTGTCTAGCAGCTTAGGCTGATAGAAAAGGTAGCTTAGCAGAGCAGCTTAGGCTGAACTAGGAGACGTGTGAAGCTCCTACTATACCACTGGTGTCATATGCACAATATCATAAGAAAACACAATACACAGATATACTAAAAATAAAGGTACTTTATTTTTATGACAATATGCCAAAGTATCTCAGTGAGTACCATCAGTATGACGATAGCAAATATACACAAGATATATGTACACAATACCAAAATATGCAGTAATAGCAATAGAAAACAGTGCAAGCAATGTATAGTCACAATAGGTTGCAATGAGAGCACATAGGTACAGGGGCAACACAAACCATATTCTCTAGAAGTAGAATGCGAACCACGAATGGACCCCAAACCTATGTGACCTTGTAGAGGGTCGCTGGGACTGTAAGGAAACAGTGAGGGTTAGAAAAATAGCCGACCCAAAGACCCTGAAAAGTGGGTGCAAAGTGCACCTAAGTTCCCCAAAGAGCACAGAAGTCGTGATAGGGGAATTCTGCAACGAAGACCCACACCAGCAATGCAACAACGATGGATTTCCTGACGAGAGTACCTGTGGAACAAGGGGACCAAGTCCAAGAGTCACGATCAAGTCGGGAGTGGGCAGATGCCCAGGAAATGCCAGCTGTGGGTGTAAAGAAGCTGCCACCGGATGGTAGAAGCTGTGGATTCTGCAAGAACGACAAGGGCTAGAAACGTCCCCTTTGGAGGAGGATGGATGTCCCATGTCGTGAAGAAGCTTGCAGAGGTGTTTCCGTGCAGAAAGACCGCAAACAAGCCTTGCTAGCTGCAAGGGTCGCGGTTAGGGTTTTTGGATGCTGCTGTAGCCCAGGAGGGACCAGGATGTCGCCAATTGCGTGAGGAGACAGAGGGAGCGTCCAGCAAGACAAAGAGCCCAGTCAGAAGCAAGCAGCACCCACAGAAGTGCCGGAACAGGCACTACGAAGTGGAGTGACCCGGAGCTCACCCGAAGTCACAAAGGAAGGTCCCGCTACGCCGGAGGACAACTCAGGAGGTCGTGCACTGCAGGTTAGAGTGTCGGGACCCAGGCTTGGCTGTGCACAAAGGAAATCCTGGAAGAGTGCACAGGAGCCGGAGCAGCTGCAAATCACGTGGTACCCAGCAATGCAGTCTAGCGTGGGGAGGCAAGGACTTACCTCCACCAAACTTGGACTGAAGAGTCACTGGACTGTGGGAGTCACTTGGACAGAGTTCAAGGGACCTCGCTTGTCGTGCTGAGAGGAGACCCAGAGGACCGGTGATGCAGTCTTTTTGTGCCTGCGGTTGCAGGGGGAAGATTCCGTCGACCCACGGGAGATTTCTTTGGAGCTTCTAGTGCAGAGAGGAGGCAGACTACCCCCACAGCATGCACCACCAGGAAAACAGTCAAGAAGGCGGCCGGATCAGCGTTACAAGGTCGCAGTAGTCGTCTTTGCTACTTTGTTGCAGTTTTGCAGGCTTCCAGAGCAGTCAGCGGTCGATTCCTTGGCAGAAGGTGAAGAGAGAGATGCAGAGGAACTCTGATGAGCTCTTGCATTCGTTATCTAAAGAATTCCCCAAAGCAGAGACCCTAAATAGCCCGAAAAGTAGGTTTGGCTACTTAGGAGAGAGGATAGGCTAGCAACACCTGGAGGAGCCTATCAGAAGGAGTCTCTGACGTCACCTGCTGGCACTGGCCACTCAGAGCAGTCCAGTGTGCCAGCAGCACCTCTGTTTCCAAGATGGCAGAGGTCTGGAGCACACTGGAGGAGCTCTGGGCACCTCCCAGGGGAGGTGGAGGTCAGGGGAGTGGTCACTCCCCTTTCCTTTGTCCAGTTTCGCGCCAGAGCCGGGCTGGGGGATCCCTGAACCGGTGTAGACTGGCTTATGCAGAAATGGGCACCATCTGTGCCCATGAAAGCATTCCCAGAGGCTGGGGGAGGCTACTCCTCCCCAGCCCTAACACCTTTTTCCAAAGGGAGAGGGTGTAACACCCTCTCTCTGAGGAAGTCCTTTGTTCTGCCTTCATGGGCCAAGCCTGGCTGGACCCCAGGAGGGCAGAAACCTGTCTGAGGGGTTGGCAGCAGCAGCAGCTGCAGTGAAACCCTGGGAAAGGCAGTTTGGCAGTACCTGGGTCTGTGCTAGAGACCCGTGGGATCATGGGATTGTGCCAACAATGCCAGGATGGCATAGAGAGGGCAATTCCATGATCATAGACATGTTACATGGCCATATTCGGAGTTACCATTGTGAAGCTACACATATGTAATGACCTATGTGTAGTGCACGCGTGTAATGGTGTCCCCGCACTCACAAAGTCCGGGGAATTTGCCCTGAACGATGTGGGGGCACCTTGGCTAGTGCCAGGGTGCCCACACACTAAGTAACTTAGCACCCAACTTTTACCAGGTAAAGGTTAGACATATAGATGACTTATAAGTTACTTAAGTGCAGTGGTAAATGGCTGTGAAATAACGTGGACGTTATTTCACTCAGGCTGCAGTGGCAGGCCTGTGTAAGAATTGTCAGAGCTCCCTATGGGTGGCACATGAAATGCTGTAGCCCATAGGGATCTCCTGGAACCCCAATACCCTGGGTGCCTCAGTACCATATACTAGGGAATTATAAGGGTGTTCCATGAATTGGTGAAATTGGTCACTAGCCTGTTAGTGACAATTTGTACAGAGAGAGCATAACCACTGAGGTTCTGGTTAGCAGAGCCTCAGTGAGACAGTTAGGAATCACACAGGAAACACATACCTGTAGGTCACAAACTTATGAGCCCTGGGGTCCTGACTAGCAGGGTCCCAGTGACACATAACAAACATACTGAAAACATAGGGTTTTCACTATGAGCACTGGGCCCTGGCTATCAGGATCCCAGTGAGACAGTGAAAACACCCTGACATACACTCACAAACAGGCCAAAAGTGGGGGTAACAAGGCTAGAAAGATGCCTACATGGATTTTGGTAGCAAGGGAAGCCTAGTAGCCATCAAGCTCTGTAGGCCTGACTAAGGGGACAATACCCAGAATGCTGTGGGAGAAAGCTGGCAACAGGATAATCAAGAAAACCCCAAAGTTCATCAAATGACAGCTGTGCGAAGCATGTAAACATAGAGCATACGTATGACCACGAGTTGCAATGTTCTATGAAACATGTAATGTGTACTGTAATAAACTGCGGCCGTTGAACTTACAGAAATGTCTCCCTTCGTGATTTATGGCAGGGAAAAAAAGGTTGGTAGGAGAATGTCTTAGCAAAACTGCCGCGGGTGGTTTGGCGGTCACTCGCGCGTCTCGGAGGGGTCATAGTCACTAACTTGGGTAAATTGGGCCCATCACAGCTGTGGGGTCTGGTGACACTGCACTTGCTGCACCTCTTATAGCTATTCTCCTGCGACAGCTCCCTGTCATGACCAGGTACATGCTGGAGTGTTCAGAAAGGCTTGAAGCTGCTGTGCCTTTTGTGCAGCTACGAAAGCGTCCAGGCAGCAACTTTACAAGTAGCAAGTGTAACAAAGGCCAGGTCCCTCAACATTTCTATGGTACAATGGCAAAAAATAAAGAAATGTATGAAGTAAGTGCCAATTGATTTGAATAACACCGACTATTTGCACTTGGTATGTTTCCAAGCGCCTCTAATGCTGACAGATTTAAAAAATGAGAGGTGAGCTAAAATAAATAGCCCAGATTTGGTGCTGGGTTAGGATCTGTGATTGGTCCAAGGCAGGTCTGGTGCATGCACTTGCCAGTGAGTTGTGTGTCGTACTTTCCTTAACTTTACCACACCCTCGCCTCATGTCCTGACACATCACCTCAACTGCAACTTAACTTAACCTCACCTCATTCTCACTCTAACCTCACCACAGCCACATTCAACCACAGAACAGTGCAGGTCTTTGCTCAGCCCCTCCTCAGCTAAAACTCACTTCAATTTGGCCTCAATGCTACCTCATCTCGACATCAAGGCTCCCTCCACTGCAGTCAGCCTCAGCCTCCGAGTCCTCACTATCACCTCAGTCTAATTCCTCATCAACCTCAGACATCCTTAACATTAACTTAACCTTGCATCAACCTACATTCAAACTTACCTCAACCTGTTCCTGTCTATTTCTAACTTTACCCTCAACAACCCATCTGCTCCAGCTTCCGCTCAGCCTTGTTGCCACCTCAGTCTCTTCTTTCTCACCTCCTCATCCGCACATCATGCTCATCTCATTGTCGCCTTTTTTGACAGCCGTCCTCGGCTTACTTCCTCCTTTACTTTCCTCCTTCTCACCTCACCCCCACTCAAATTTAAGCCTGATAATGATTACAGATTTACGCTGCTGGGTGTTGGGGTTTTCCATTAAATTCCGCCCGTCCCATGTTTCTGTTTTCTACAAAGTTCTTCATGGGTTCTTTTCTTCGACATCTGTGTTTTGTCGTGTGGTGTTTTGGTTGTTGTGTAGTGGGGAAATAAAGAAAAGCAACTTTGGGTTACAGTCAGTTTCTATTGTCTCTTCATCACAAATGACATAACTTTTTGTTTTGGGTACCAGGAGTAACGCAGCTGGTAAATTGAAGTACAGTATACTGCAGCATACAACACAAACATTAGAATACTTTTGCTTTCAGTATACAAATGCATCATACTTAGAATACCTCTATTTTAAACCTCCTCCTGCCACCTCTCCCGAAGATGTCAGTATCAGTGCTTAAGGCTAGTGTCTCCAGAGCTGGACACAAAACGTCAACTGTGGGCTACAAAATGTGACACATTAAGCCAGAAATGGTCTACAGAACTTAACTAAACACTTCGAATAAGTCTTTCAGAACTAGACTCATTACCCCTGACAAAGTCTCCAGAAACTGTCATTTCTTTGCACATGTGCCCTTTAGTTTTGATAACTGCATGCCAGAAGTGGCCTCAATCTGACAGAGGTTGATTTAAGCACCTTACACAGTACACAGGATAATACTTCAATACTAGACCAAACGCTACGGATATGGATTCCACAACTACATATAATTTGCCAGGTGTGACATCTAAGCATGCCGGAAAAGATGGAGGTGAGTCACGGAGAACTAAATACAATAGTCTGCAGAAATGGACACAATACTCCAGATGAGGACTTACTTGTAATGTGTACACTGTGCAGATCTAACACAACCTCCCTTTATTGCTGGTTTTACATTCTTTTTGCACCACAGTATTCCTTGTGTGGTCCCGTCTTGTCATATAGTTTTCCCAGTTTGACTTCACTGTGTATGAGAATTCAAAACTGGATAAAGGAAGCTTGGTTGCTCTGCTGTTGCCTGTGTGGCTTCTATTCTGTCTGTGCCAGGGAAAATTACATTAGCATTGGGGGTGTGGGGTGTTGGTTGTTGTGTGTGGCAGACACTTCCACTGCACGCTGTCAGTGCTGTGTCTATAAAACAAGCTGATAAAAAACCTTTTAGTAAACAAAAGCCAAAACGATTGACTCTGTCAGCGTTTGTAATAGTTCCTTGAAATGGATAGGAGGGCACATCACTACTTGAGAAGTATGGGTAGTCGTAGAACGCCAAAAGAAGATTGAATGGGCCAGAATTTCTGTTGTTTTATTTGCTGACTTTATTAGTCATAGGCTGGCCAGTGTGAGTTCATCCCTCTCAAGAAGTAAAGCTGTGTAACGCTGCCTCTCCTTGTATTCTTTCACGAGTGCGCCTTTCTGTAATCAGGCCTGTAAATCTTGTTCTTTAATCTTGTGACATTGGCTGTGCATTTAAAGACAGAGGTGAAATGTCAGGCTTTGTCTTCAAGGGAGGTTGGTGTTTACTTTTCTTTCTCTAACTTCAAATTTAGAGGATTTATGTGAAATTATTTCTGCATTTTGGGGGCAGGAAAGGGTTTTTTGTAGCACACAACATTTAAATGAACTGCAAATATTTCAGAATATATCAGAATTAGGGCAGCACAAATGAAGCACATTTTTTTTTGGTGCTGAAAGGTTTGAAACAAATAATTTAGTATGATCAGAACAAATCCCTACTCTATGTGGTGCCATTTCCACACATTATTGTATGTGCGCTGTGTAGTTTTATTAGTAAAGTTGAATTTCTGTGCAAATGTAATGGTCGTTTCGCTTGAAAATGCTACCACACCATGCATACTCCACTCTGTCACTCCACTCTAGTCTGCAATACCCCACACCACTGCACAGTGCTCTGCACCACTCCATGCCACTGCAGTTTAATCCACTCTGCACCACTGCATTCTATGCCACTTCACTCTATGCGCCTCTACTCTGCACCACTTTGATCTATGCCTGTGCACTCTATGCCACTCTACCCTACTGAACTACACTCTTTGCCATTGTACTCTACACCATTACATTCTAGGCCACTGCACTTTACTGTGCACAACTCCACTCTACAAACTCTACTGTATGCCACTCAGCAACACTGCACTCTAGGCCACCACACTCTATGGCAATACACTCTACACCAATATACTCTACTTTGTACTACTCCACGCTGCTGGACTCTATGCCAATCCACTATACACCACTGTAATCTACTCTGCACAACTGCACTTTGCCATTGCACTCTACCCAGCTTTACACTGTGCCATTACACTCTAGGCTACACTACTCTACTCTAAGCAACTGCATTCTATCCTGCACCACTCTACGTCACGTCACTGTACTCTAAAACAATCTACTCTAAACCACTCCACTCTATATCACTGCACTCTACTTCAATGCACCCCATGCCACTCTACTCTAAACCACTCCACTGCTTGCCACTCTGCAGTACGCCACTGCATTCTATGTCAGTACACTCCACAACACTCTAAATCACTGTGCTCTCTGACACTCTATTCTGCAAAACAGTATTCTCCACCACTGAACTTTGTACCCCTCTACACAGCACCCTGTGCCAGTCCATTCTTTGCATTTCTATGCTGCATCACAGCATTCTACACCACTACACTCTGCATCATTGTGCTCTACACCACTCCATCCTGCACCACGGTACGCCACTGCACTGTCTGCCACTCTACTCTGCATCACTGCACTCTTTGCCACTGTACTTAATGCCAGTGTATTCTGTGCCACTGCTCTCTATGCAACTCAACTGTGCACCACTCTACACCACTGGCACTCTACGCCACTGCATTCTATGATGCTGCATTGTACGCCACTGAATTCTATTCTGCTGCACTCTACACCACCACACTCTGCAACACCAAACACCAGGGTACTCTACACCATTCTACTTTACCCTACCCTGTGCCACACCTCACCACTGCACTCTACTCTGAACCACTCTACTCTACACCTCTGCACTCTACTCTGCACCAATGTACTCAGTGCCACTGCACTCTACACCACTCTACTCAATGCTTTGGTACTCTACACCACTGCACTCTGTGACACTACTCTGCAACACTGCACTCTACCCACTCTACTTTGCACTACTGCATTCTATATTAATGCACTCTACAGCACTCCACTCTATGCCACTCTACTCTGCACTACTGCACTATACTATGTAACACTGTAACTATGCCCCTGCATTCTACAATGCTGCATTGTACACCGTTGCTTCTATGCCGCTGCACTCTACACCATTCGACTCTTCGCCTCTCCACTGTACATGACTCCACTCTGGCACTCCAATACACAACACTTTATGCCACTCCACCCTACGTCAGTCTACTCCACTCTTCATCATGGCACTCTGTACCACCCTCCTCTATACCACTAACTTTTAGCAATGCCTAACAGCAGCCACGCTTTTGTAAAACATGGCTAAAACACATTGGCAAAGCCAATAGCTCTTGTGTAGGCGAGACCTATCAGCTTTGCCAGTGCTTGTTGTCTGAGCCCCTAACCCCTTGTTCTACACACATTGCTCTTGAGGGCATTCTGTTTCCCGCTTGTCTGGTAGCCCCCAGCGGTTCCTTTAATGGAACGATGTCACTGTTTCTGTTCAGATGTCCAGCCTGGCCATCTGCTCATCACAAATTGCACACTTGTCTTCCCTTATGGCACTGTCAGACTAAGGCTTGTCTCCAACCTTATTCCTTTATCCTGTATTTTTCACCCCCACGTTTCCACCATATCTCACACAGGCTATGACGTGCTAGAGATGGAGAAACGGTACAATAAACATGCAAAGTTTATTTTCGTCCATATGTTTATTGCTGCCTGACTCTAAAATGTATTTGCCTGTAGGTGCACATATAGCATCATTTACAAATGAAATAAATGTTATATTAAGAGAGAGTTGCACAATGCTGTATTGTAATAAGCATGCTCACAGCTCTGTCGTACACTTTAATGATTCACAGAACTTCAATTTTATTCACAGGAAACCTGACCACTGTTGCAAAATGTTCAATGTGATCAAATCTGCTTCCCTCTGTGTGTTGTGGACATTTGAATGTGGTACGTGAAGGCAAGGAGATAAACACCCACTAACTGGCAAATATTTGCAAGTGTTTGGCAGGCACATTCCCACCACGAGAATGGTCAGAGACTTATTGCTGTCAAGGGCAGTGGTAAATCTATTTTTAGGATCGGAATGAGGAGTGAACATGACCAAAATTTGTGGAATGTAAGCGGAAGAGGCCGTCTAAGATAACAAATATTTTCCACATAGAGAAAGTATTTTAACAAAATGTTTAGAAAGTTACGTAACATGCATATTTGTAGAGTTCCTTGTTCTTTCTCTAAGTGTCGTGGCACTGTTGACAGATAAAGGATGTTTTTTATTCGACTCGTTAGTACTCATTTTATCTACCTCGCACGCCCTGATTTGAACTTGTGACCAGAGGTCAAAGATTTTTGGAGTGGGTCCACTAAATGACTAGATCCAGGTTTTGTTATATCTTCGTGGAAATGTATTTGTGTAAAAACAATTATGGATCTGAGTACTTCTGTGACTGAGCCCAGGAGAACGACTGAATTCTTAGACAAGTCTAAAAACTTTGGAATTGTACTCCAAACATGGGTGCCGGCACACATTAAGAAAACGTCCAACTTTTTCTGGGAATAAGGGCCTACTTCAGGGAATAAATGTTTTAGATGTATCACAAGATTATCGGCAGACCCTCTGCTGTTAATACTGCCAGAGGTGTATACAGGCCTGTAGGGAAATCCGGAAATTTCGTGACAGGCTTTTGCCTCTGAAAGACTAGTAGAACATGGAAGGAAGACCCTAAGAGCGGCAGTGGTGGTGGAACAGCTTTCAGACTGGAGATGATGGCCATCCACGTCACCTCCCTAAAGGCAGCAGGGTGTGAAAACGCACTTGGTCACTGATGTTACAAAAACACATCACACGTGTTTTTACCATTAATCTAATAACACTTTTGCACAGTATTATTTGTAGATACTTCGCATCTGCACTCGTATGCAAACTTACATATCTGTTAATATGTACAATCGAAGATATGTAGCATTGTATGTCAAAAATACATCCGATTTGTCCGTCACTCAAAAAATACAGTGAATTTGGGTTTTGCAGATGCAGTGGAAACATGACACAACTCAGAGCAATTTTAACTTTGTTTCACTTGAAACGACTTCCATCTTTTTGTCATGGCATTTGTCTTGTTCAGCATGCTTCTGGGGTATTTGAAACTGCTTATAAAGTTTACTTTGACAGTAAAGGTTTTCTTTACATCAGGGTGAAGACGTTTTCATTTGTCACAGTTAGTGAAAGGAAGATAAGATATTTAAATCTCTTTGAAATCACAAGTGCTGGCAAAAGAAAATCTTTCGCAATCCTCTTTATGATTTATTCATCTTCTGAAATCTTCAAAGTTATTGTGCTGGGATGTGGGGCGGTGCTCATGGCCCCCTCCCACTTCAACCTTTAGTTCCAGCGCCCCTGAAGAGTGGCCCGCGTAAATAAGCGCCGACCCCTTATTCAGAAGCAAGTAAGTAAAGGCTGAAACCTCCAACTAGTTGAATTCCGAGCAGCGAGGACACGGTGGGTCAGCCCCTCCCCCATGAGGCTGCCCTCCTGAAGCAGGAGTAAGGCTGGAGGCCAATGTTGATTGGCGCGTGAAGAGCAGCGGGCCAGGCCTGGCAGCCCCAGTGTGCTGGGACTAACTGCATAAATACAAGGTGCCGGAGACGGCGCTGGGCTAGTGACTCGGGCAGACAGATGGAAACCGCGGTACATAGACGAAGTAACCTCCAGTGTTCCTCGCGCATCTTTTGCCTCTGTCCCCTTTTACATTTTCTAATGGGGGAATTTCCCGCACTCCGTGTTGTCTTTCCTACGACCCTCTCGTCCTTTCTGCCGTTGTATGACGCCGCGGGCTTTCCCGCAGCGTTCTCTTCCATTTGAGAGAGAGTGGGCTGAAGGAAATCCTTTATAATCGGGTTATTTCGAGCCCAGCGCACATCTGCAAAGACGGGAGACTCCATTAATTGACCTATAACCCCCCTTGACATCCAGGGGTGGGTTGGGATCTGATCTCTTTTATAAGCATCCGAGTTACGTCCACTTTTCTTCGCTGTGACTCTCAGTGTTGCCTGTTCAATTGTCTGCGCGGAGGGTTTTTAACCACCCGTTCTTGAAGTTGAAGTGTGAACTATTGAATTTAATATTGTAATTTATGTTGTCCAGCACTTGGGAAAAAAAGTTTTAAAAAAGGCAAGGTTGCACGCCCCTTTCTAACTCAAAATAAAGCAAGAAGGCGGGAAATTAACCATGTAGCGTTAGCGTTTTAGGCCTGATTTCTATTGCATGTGTGCAGCACGTTTAAAAAGCTTTGTGTTGATGTTGACTGACAAAGAATTATGCAAAAAAAACATTGTCAGGAAAAAGATGGCAAAGTAACAGCTATACAGCTGGAAGTAGCATTTCTGCATTCCATATATCTTTTATAAAAGCAGTTACATTCTAAACTGTAGTGTTTAGAAATCTAATCTTGACATAAGTGTTATGTCCTACATATCGTTTACAAAAAGTATCGTTCCATGAGGGGTGAAGCTTTCCTGTAACTGAAACTGGTGTGATATTTTGCAGAGGAAATCAGACAATATTCTGACCCTACCATCCATGTGCGCAGTTGTGTGCGGTATTGATACAACACAAACTAGTGAAGGTAAAATGTAAAGGTTTATTAGATGAAGGAGGTGGACCAGAGATGGGGGTGGGAATGGGGGATGGTTGTGTGGCAGTGGATGACTATCACTCTGGGCCTGGCAATGGGAGGGATAGTTGAAGAATCAGGGGCGTAGTTCGGTCAGTGTGATAGAGATGGGGATTTGGAGGAGCTTCAGATTTCCCAACAATCAAGTTGGGACATCTCGTTAAAACACATTATGTGAGAAACAGGACATGAGGGGGGCTTCAAGGGCAGTGGAAAGAGAAAGGACAGTGGACTGTTAGGGGTACTTAAAATGGAATATTGTTCAAACTAATCAACATTTTTAAGGCCTTCAAAACATAGACAACAGTGTATTTTTGTCAGTGTGGGCATGTAAAAATCCCATGTGAAAACTGATAGGTACTTCACAGACACTTCACAAATGCTGTTGAGAGACTGATACCAGGCTACTGAAGTCCTGAGATGAAGGAAGTCAGTGTTGGCATAGATGCCAAACTAGGGAACACATGAACCCATGTGCTACTGAGCCCTTGGTATCATTAAGATTGACAATGCCTGCAAAAACAAAATATCACACAAAACCACAAATACTAGTGAGCCATGTTCAATTGGTATTACCCTAAAGCCGCTATCCAGGCCCGGCTTTAGCGCTGGTGACGCCCGGTGTGATAATGTTTGTTTGCGCACCTCAGTCACCAACTTTGCAACAAATTCCCAATTGCCACCCATAATCACTCTCTCACTCAGATGCATTTAATACATTCTATAGCGCCACTCATACCACAATAGGGTGTCCAAACACTTAACATCACACACAGATTACACAGAGACAATCAATCATACATGTGTAAATCGGTGTATAGGAAATGTCACATAAGACAGATGACTACAAGGTGTAGGAGTCACGTCATCAATACTGGTAGGCAGTATAGATTAAAAGCGCTTGATTTGGAGAAGCATAAACTTAGAATTTTAAAAGTGCCACCATAGTTGGGAGTTGTCTTTACTAAGAAGAATTCATTTCTATCCAATCAAACCACTTTTTGCAACATAAGGATAATGAGACTGGGGAAAGAACATAATGCTCTAACCTATACCTTGCTGTTTCCATGCAGATCTTTGATGGCAGTTTCTAGCTCAATCTTTAATGGTAAAATTTTAATTTATAAACTGCAAGTGACTAAAGGATAGTGCCAACATAAGCAGTACCCCACTGACTTATTTACATTATTTGCACTTTATGATCTGCATGACACGTGTTTTTTGCAGCAGGCATATTAACCCTCTGTGCTACCTTATGATGAGTTAAAACTCTCACGAGACAAAATTCCATCTTTCTCCAGAAGGTCCAATAATAATTGGAGTTGTCTTGACATTTTAATTGTTGAAAGTTGCTGGACACAATGAATGCGGCAGCAGGTGCTTTTAAAACCATAAGATACATGCAAACACAGTCCCTCCCCCCCCACCCAAAGTCAACCCCCCCCCACCCCCACCCAAAGTCAATGCCCGATGCGGTGGCATCAGTCGCAACATCCTGGAGCTGGCCCTGCAGCGCAATCCGATCAGGACTCTCCATGTCACACCCCACCAGCAGTCAAACCCTGGCCGGGGCAGATTGCCAACTCTGCAGCGTGGATAGCTGATGTTGCAACCTGGTTGCTATCAACAAACGTTTTGGAATTAATCAGAAACCTTTGAGCTCACAGGAATGTGAATGTTGCCATCCTCAAGCACCATGGCCAGTAACCATCATCCCTGGAGAAACCAGTACAACACTTTTCTGAACTGCATCCATCCTGAAGAGCACGCTGTTTGATTGATTGATGAGCACCTTGTTAATGAACATCTTCAGACATCAGAGTGACGATCAGATGTAGGCTCCAGATGAACACAGGCGGGTGTATCCGCAGTCCGCCCTCCACTGGCATCTGTGATAAAATATATACAGCGCTTTTTATATAATTTGTCCAAACGTGAATGTAGAAGGAGAAACGGCCTCTTACTGGAATATTTTCTAATCTGGGTGCTGGCCAAAGCTCAGCTGCCCGGTGGCCCTGAAAGACATTTTAATATGACAAGTATTAAAGCATCAATCCTCCATAACTGTTACTTGGAAAAAGCGCATTCCTCCTTATGGCCCCAGGTGGGATCCAATAGGAGGAAGAGGGAGGAGAAGGATACGAAGACGTTTTTTTTAATGTCCGGGTCATGTGATGGCTGGAGTAGGTGGGCCAGTCTCATGATTGTAAGGAAAGGGGCGTGGGAAGACTTGAAGTAATTTTCCTGTGATAACACCATGGTATTCTCCACTTAAAATCCCCATCTGTTACAGGTAAGTGATAAAAGCAAGTATATGTCCAGATAAACACATTCCTAGGGCAATTATGTCCGTATAACATAGGCCGTGACATTTTTTTTATTTTTCATCAAACGTTGGTACGAACCTAGAGCCCCCTTTCGAAAACAAGCCGTTGTTATTTTCCGGCTGACTCCGTGCCCACCCCCTCCCTGCCGGCATGTTTTCTGAAATACCTGAGGTAGAACAGCTCACCCAAAGCATGTGCTTCGACTTCCGGCCTTAAGCATGTTTTAGCCAGAAACACCTGCTCCAGCCCAGCTGTGGAAGACTACGCTGAGCGCCCCTCTATCAGTGGCGGAGGTTACAACACCCACTCTTCCGCAGCTGTTTTCGGATTTCCGGCTCCACAGATGCCAGCTGCCAGCCCCCATCTCCCTGCTGCCACCGGCTTCTCTTCACAGTGCCTACTGAACTCTCCGATCCCTTCCGGTGCGTGAAACCTCCACATACATTCTCACTTGTTGGAAGGGTTGCGAGAATGTTAAGGGGCGGAGGGGGAGTTGACCAGGGTCCTCGAGCGAGTCCTATATGATCAGTACGTCTCTTGCGTAGCCATGTCGTAGGCGCATCTCTTCTAATGTTAAGGTACACTTGTCTGTACCGGACTCGTGCATTTTAAGTGAAGTTCATTTCAGCTTGCAGTGCCACGTGCTTCCCCGAGTTACAGAGGCCCTGGAAAAAGAGTAACGCCCAACATTTAAGGTCCCCAACTCTCCCAAGTTCTATTTTAGTGTGTATTTTGTAAGTCACAATAAATACATAACGTGTATTTGAAAATTACACCTTCACTCTGTGGGGCATCTTCGATGTTTTTTCTACCCACCTCAGTTTCACTTGTTTTATTGACTGTGAAGGGTGCCTGACTGAGTGAACCTGCACTAGTTTTAACCTATAAACACACATATTCCTGCATTTTATGTATTAGTGAACTGAGCCATGACAACAATCTTAAATGTTGTCCATTAAATAAACAGTTATTTTCCTCCTTGTGATTAGGTTTGAGTTAAATATTCTGGAAAGACCCAAAACACTCAAAATCCATTTGCGGTGGTGTAGGAAACTGGCACTTGTTGCAGTTACCCTCCACCACTTTTTGCCTGGTGTTGATGCTAACTTGACTGAGAGTGTGCTAGGGTCCTGGTAACCAGCACCAGTATTCTTTCCCTAAAAATATACCATTGATTCCACATTTGGCACACCTCTGCCACACAGATAAGTCCCTTGTAAACGGTACCAGTGGTACCAAGAGCCCTTTGACCAGGGAAAGTCCCTAAGGGCTGCAGCATGTGTTGTGCTACCTTAAGGGACCCGTCACCAAACACATGCACACTTCCATTGCAGATTGTGTGTGTTGGTGGAGAGAAAAAGGCAAAGTCAACATGGCATCCCCCGTAGGGTGCCATGCCCACAGAACACTGCCTGTGGCATAGGTAAGTCACCCCTCTAGCAGGCCTTACAGCCCTAAGGCTTGGTGCACTATAACACAGGTGAGGGCATAGCTGCATTAGCAATGTGCCCCAATAGTGTCTAAGTCCATTCTTAGACATTGTAAGTGCAGTGTGGCCATATTAAGTATATGTTAGTAAATACACATTTTTGGTAAAAAAAAAAAAAGGGGGAAGTATATACCTAGACTCCCACGATAAAAAATAAGTGATTCTATTCACTGTCGTATTTTTAAGTTGCTATGCATTTTATTTCTTTGCAACAACATCCAGTATGACCTTTTTATTGTAAATTAGCTTAAAATGAATTCTTAATCATTAATTACTAGGTGCTTCTGAAATAACAACACAGTGAAAGTGAAAATTGTGATACGACAGTGAACAGAATCACTTATTTTTTACCGTGGGAGTCTAGTTATATACTTCCCCCTTTTTGACCAAAAATTGGCATTTACTATTATCTACCCAGGTCTAAGGGTTATTCGGTGATACCTCTTTTTTCCAAACATATTAAGTATATGGCCTTGGAGTTTGTCATTACGAACTCCACAGCTCCGTAATGGCCTCACTGAATACTGGGAAGTTTGGTATCAAACGTCTCAGCACAATAAATCTACACTGATGCCAGTGTTGGATTTGTTCAAAAATATGCACACAGAGGGTTATCTTAGAGATGTCACCTATAATTTACCCAACCCTCTAGGGTAGGACTGACTGGTCTGTGCCAGCATACTACTAAGAAGCGAGTTTCTGACCCTGTGGGGTGTGGGCCTTTGTGCCCTCTGAGGCCAGAAACAAAGCCTGCTTCACACCTCCCTCCTGCAGGAACTGTATCACCTGGCGGCAAGCCTCAAAGGCTCAGGCTTCGTGTTACAGTGCCCCAGGGCACTCCAGCTAGTGTAGATGCCCGCCCGGACAAGCCCCCACTTTGGGTGGCCAATTTGGCGGGAAACTTGAGAAAAACAAGGAGGAAAGACCACTTCAGCTGGGACCACCCCTAAGGTGTCCAGAGCCGAAGTGACCCTCTCCCTGCAGAATCCTCCATCTTGGTTTGGAAGACAGGGACCAATAGAGATAGGAATGTGCCCCCCAAAGGGAATGGACACGAGGGTGTAGGCATCATCAGGGACAGTAGCCATTGGCTACTGCCCTCTGACCCTGTAACGCCCCTAAATCTTGTATTTAAGGGTTTTCCTGAACCCAGATCGCCATATTCCTGATGACCTCACAGGAAGAAGGACTGCTTAGCTGAAACCCCAGCAGAGAAGAAAAGAAGACAACAACTGACTCAGACCCAGTCCTACCGGCCTGTCTCCTGCTTCAAAGAACCTGCAGAAGAAAGGCAAAGCGTCCTGCATGTCCAGTGACCTGAAAAACCTCCAGAGGACTGCCTGCACCACAGAGGATCAAGAACTCCCATGGACAGC
Source organism: Pleurodeles waltl (assembly GCF_031143425.1). NCBI lineage: Eukaryota > Metazoa > Chordata > Amphibia > Caudata > Salamandridae > Pleurodeles > Pleurodeles waltl. Next base: position 675,861,617 of record NC_090450.1, on the reverse strand, counting down.
GGCCCTGTCTAAAGAAGAAAAGAACAAGAAACATCTTCAAAGGACCCCCCCCTCCTCACTCAAGCAGCGTGAGTCCTGACCACTCTGCACCTGACACCCACGACCCATGCCCAGGTGGTCCACCCAGTTAGAGAGGGTCCGCAGGCAATTTCGAGCAAGTGCTAATCCTGGATTGATCCCTCTACCCCTACACAATGACGCCTGCAGAGGGAATCCCGAGGACCCCCCCACCGATCGTGAGACTCTAGATGAAGATATCCGACACCTAAAGGACACATTGCACCCACAGCCCCCAGGCCTTGAAGAAACCGACCCCCGGTGTCCCCACATTCAGCAGGCAGTCCTCCTCCCTGTCCGACTGTTGGGGTACCCGAGACACCCCCTTGGACCTCGCCTGCAGCCTCTGAGTGACCCCCAGGTTCTCCTCATAGACCATCATTGAAGACCCAACGTCCTGTTTGCACCCTGCTCCCAGCCGCCCCTGTGCTGCTGTGAGGGTGTGTGTTTGGTGCCTACTTGTGGCCCCTCCAGTGCTCTTCTAATTCCCCCGTGGTCTGCCCTCTGAGCCGCAGGTACTTATCTGCTGGTAGACCGAATTCTGATTACCCCCTGTCTCCATAGGAGCCCTCGTTAAAATTGCTCAACTTTGACCTCTGCACCTACTTGGCCCAGTGTTGCTGGTGGTGGGTGTTTGGGGTTAACTTGAACCCCCAATGGTGGACTACCTATAACCCAGAGACTGGAACTGTAAGTCGTGCACTTACCTCTAAAACTGTACTGTATTTTCTTCCCACCAGGAACTGTTCAGAAAATGCAATGTGTCCAGTTTTAAAATAGATATTCTCTGTTTTCTTAAAAACTGTTTACCTGACTAAAGTGAAACAAGGTTACATTGATGTCTACATTAAGTGCTTACCTGCAACAGTATTTACTTCTGAACTGAATCTTGTGGTTCTAGTAATAAAGTAACAAAAACATGTTTTTTTCATAAAATCCTATTGATCTGGAGTTAAGTCATCGAGTGTGTAATTCTTCTATTGCTTGTGTGTGTACAACAAATGCTTAACACTACCCTCTGATAAGCCTAACTGCTCGACCAAAGTACCACAAAAGAGATCATTAGTATTATCTATTTTAGCCTCTGTCAAGCCTCTGGGGAACCCCTGGCCTCTGTGCACACTATATCTCACTTTGATATAGTTTATACAGAGCCAGCTTCCTACAGGTGGAAATTGTTGCGTGGAACACATTTGCTTTGATTTTTAGAAAACTTTGTGACCTGATCGTTGTTTCTCAGTGTTTTGCAAAACAAATCATTAAATTACATTTTGCCGTAGCACTTTAACAGACTTTTTCCCCACTGTTTCATGGAACGTGAAAGTAGAATTCTGTGAACAGCATCTACTTTCGTACTGTAGAAAAAATTGGCCTCCAGTCTCTAGGATGCCAGGCTGGGCTGAGAATGGGGATGGAGATGGGTTTGAGAAAATCTTGTTATACTGCTGGATGTGATAATGGTTGTTTAACTGGGCACGGGGAATGGACGTGTGACTAAAATTGGTTGGACTGACGATGGGCAGCGGTGGTTGTTATTGGGGATAGATTTGAAACTGGGTGGAAGATGGTTGTTGAACTGGTGATATTGCCATGGTTGTCACACAGTTTATAGACTAGGAACGGGCGACCGTTGGGGGATTTGGGATGATTGTTGAAATGGTGATGGGAAATTGTTGACTGAGCACATTACAAACATTCTTGTTTATCCCTTTCTTTTTTCACAGGTGGACAAACTGCATGCTAGAATAACTCCAACATGGACTACTACTCCCAGTCATGCCTGGTTCCCTGTGGAAAGGACAAATACATTTCCAGGTAAAATTCCTTAGCCACGGCTGGGGGGGTGGGGGAGGTCATTTGAAGCATCCTGTGGACCTCATCTGACTTACATCTCTCTGCTGTTTGTATGGTTTAAACCCTGCCTGGGATATACAGGTGAGTGATGGGCTGGCCCTGGCGTGAGGAGAGAAGTAGGAGGAAGCTCTATGAGAAGTAGTAGTGTTGAAGAAAATCCTACACTACGAGCTTCCTGTGATGACAACATTTTTGGCCATGGCATGGAGGCAGATTTGAAGAGAAGAAGCTCAAATCTAGGTTCCACTGAGTTAGCAAGCCCTTGCCAGTATTTTGGTTGCCATGTTTATTTTCTTGCCTCATTGATTTACCACACCCTCGCCGTCAAATGTTGAGATTGCAGTATAACTCAAAAGGGTTTAGTTCTGTTTACAAATTTGAGATCTGAAAATTTCTGACACACATTTCTCTGGTGGTGTCAAATGAGAAAACGTAGGGTTTAGTAAGCATTTCATTCATTTCAAGCTGGTTCCTTTTCTTGAACGTAAAATCAAAATTTCCTCTGCAGTCTGTACGTTTCGATTGGTGGCGCACACAAAATCAGAATAGGCATGGAGTGTAGGTCCTGCTGTAGAAATGCAATGCAGTGATATGACGTGCTATGGCATCGCGAGGGACAGCGGGTGCCAGGGAGGTCGTGGTGTGTAACTGGGATGAGTTGACCTGGGCTGAAATGCATCGTAGGAGGAGAGCCTAGTGCCAGAGTAACAGCTCAAGGAGCAGAAAAATACCATACCATTAAATCTCTTTTTTGGCAGAGGTAATGCAGTCAGCTGAGAGAGAACATTTGTTTTGAAAAATACGATGTAGCAATCTTTATGCTTTTTGGCACGCATGTGAGAGTTAGTGCGAGCTGATGGCTTAGAAATGGAAATAAATACATTGCCACCATATATGGCATCATTTTGTTTTCCATTTCAAATAGGGATGTGTAGGTCTTGCTCGACAGTGCAGCACTCTGCAATATCTCCAGTTACCAATTCTTTAAAATATACAGATATGGCTTTGGCTAAACCCAGAGGAGAACCACTCTTTTACCTCATGCTATTGGCTGTTTGGCGCATCATTCCTCCTTCTAGAAAGAACAAGGGACTAGTTTACAGCTGAAAAGTACACTCCGCTATCATCTTTTGTTGGCAAGTAGAAAAAGAGATTGGTCACGCACACAAAACCTAAAATAAATACTTCATATTTTGAAAATCCTCAGGTATGGTACTTTATTATATCATTCTATCTTTTTAGCTTAAAAATGCATAATTTGAAGGAAGGCAATATGACCCTGGTCCATACACGTTCATTTCTTGATTTAGTTTTAAAACCAGTGAAATGTGGAACTAACTCCGTCACCACATTAAAGTCTCCCCTTCTGTTCTTGAATTGTGCAAGAAGCTAAAGACCTGTCCCTTCATGTGAGTCACCCCGAGGCTACCGTCATACACCTGCAAAAATACCAGGATACTTTCATGGGTGACAGGGCACCATAACATAATTTAACACAAAATAAAACTCAAAGGTAATGTGTACATGTACTTCTCAATGTGGGTGCAGAACTTATGAGAGAGTACTGGTGCTTCTATATATATATATATATATATATATATATATATAAGAGAGAGAGAGAGCAGTTTGCTACACAGCACACCTTTCAAAAGGTGTGCCATGGGCAAACATGGAAAATGCACCCTGTTATACAAAATGGGTTGCCCCAGTGCAGCCTTGAACTCGCACTGCCACCAGAGCGGAGCATTCAAGTGAAATACAGAGCAACTCCTTCAAAGCCGCTACGTGTTTCACTGTGCAAGCAGCATGTAGTCTGCACTTTCAAGAGGGGAGAGGGATCCCCTTGCAGGTGGGTGCGTGCAGTGAGTGACTGCACCCGCCTGCAGGGTGAAGGTCTGGGGGTCTATAGAACTCCTTATCTCCCCCACCAGAGGGCTGCCTTTTGGAGGTGCACTGAAAATGTGCCACACCAGCTCTATTAGTATTACAGAAGGGGATGCTCAAGCATTTGCGGCCCCTTCTGTAATACAGTTGTACCCCAGGGTTGCACATAGCAGGCACACATGCCCGTTGCGCTCTATAGGGCACAATGTATAATACACCATGCCACTGGAATTATGCGATTGTGTGGCAATTTTCACATAGTTATAGATTTGTGGTATTTGCTACATAATCCTCGATCTGACGCATAATCCCCAGATTTTAAGACAACAACATTGTTTCTAGCTCATTCAAAAGTTACTGAAAATACAACACGTTTTGCTGCACAGTGGAAGGCCATTGGCAAAGCTGGAGTGGTCACCTTTCTGTTGCTTTTTGCTCTATGACAAAAGAATGAAGTGATACCATTATGAAATGTGCTGTACTATGTCGCATAGTTTGACTTTTCTTTTTGCATAATTTACTCAACTCTGCCGCATAATTCGGCCCTCTCTTGCATAATTGCAGTGGCTCTGATAGTAGGGCCCCAGGTACTCTTATAGTAACTACCTGAACTTTCATTTGTACTTTTCAAGCACAGTTTAAATTAAAATGATTTCATCATAATAAAGTCATTCTATCATTGAGAAAAAGCTGGGGAGCCAATTGATTGGAGTTCTCAGGGCTACATAGACAAAATGCTTTGAATACCGTTTTCACACTTATGAAAAGATAGTCACAATGGGAGGCAGCACAAGAACTGTACAGAAAAACCGGTGTTAATCTGGAAGAGAAGTTATTGCTACTTTCTAAAACGCCATATCTCTGCCACAAGAAGTGTTCCAGCGAGTAACATATCACGTACTGTGATTCTGTAAAATGGGTTATACGAAGTAATTGAAGCACAGGAAGGGTGTAAATGAAACTCAAGCAAGATGGCCGCTTAGCACACTCTACTAGACCGTCAGTAAAATGGCCGCTGGAGGAGGCTTGGTATTCTTTGCTTAAGTTCATCACATTAATGTTTAAAGTATAATTCTTTTTTTCTTATGCCAGAAACGAGCTGCTGTCCCATTTGAAGACTTACAACCTGTACTATGAAGGACAGAATTTACAGCTGCGCCACCGAGAGGTAAGGGTTCCCGGGAGCATGGTTGCCGCAGAGGCCACTGCAAGATTGATGGGCCCCTGAGAGATTGCCCAGCGAGCCATCTTTCAGTGTAATTGATGTCTCATGGGACGACCCACAATGCTTTTCCTGTATCAGAGCCCATCTCCTTCTTAGTGTAAGGCTCCCATTAAGTAGTGTAATGTATTTTGTGCGTGTCAGAATTGACAACTGTTGCTCACTTATTTCAAATCCCTGTCCTAAGACTGTGTCACCAACTTTAGTAGATGTGGTTTGTTGAACTCAGGAAGGAGAGGTGCAAGGGCTAGATTGTGGTCAACCAGGAGAGGCCAAGGTAGGAGAACTCCTGACAGGTTGGTTCTTCTGGAAGACTGGTGGGGCTGAACAGGCCCTTTCTGCACCCCCATATTTTCAGTGTAGTCCAAGGGTACCTTTGAACAACAGGTGGACATTTTAGAATGGAGGGTGATTTTACAGTCCCGAAACATTTTCAGCTGCACGTGCTTGTCCCTCTTCGTCATTTTTTGACCATCATATATTTTTTATTGTAATCCGTACAAGATTATTGAGGCATTGGTACAATTTATTTATTTGGTTACCAATGTTGCCATACAAAACATATGAAATGCAATTTCATACCGGCATAAAGATTGATAAATAAAGCTACATAACTTTTACACTGCTTGAAACTTAAACTGTCAAAATGTGCATTGCATTAATATCTCTCCTTCTTTAGTTATTTTAACCGTGAACCAACATCATTCATTTATGCATCATGCTTTGTAATGCGTTATTCACACTGTAATCTTGTAGATTCCGAGTACCGCTAGTTACTTTTCCACAACTATTAATGCTCTTATGTAGCGATTCTGTTATGGCTTTAATATTTGACTGATAACATCTGAACGAACAGATTGGCCTGATCTGTGTGAACAAGCAACATAGCAAGAAAATCTCTGATGATGTGATACCCACAAACCTATGAGAATATATTCAGACCAGGGATTTTCTTATATGGCTCCCAAACCGCAAGTGGCTGTAAGTCTTTTGTTGTTATGTAAGTAGTTGCGTAGAAATACGTTGTTCATGAGATACCCCACCAGGATCACATGTAACATCCGGCTCAGCCCTGATGGCACTGGCTAGCTGCCTGTCATGGAAGCCCCATCCCCTTGATGTTCTGTGACCTCACAAGACGTTCTATCAAGAAGGATACCCCATCTTTCTCCTACTAAAAACTATAAATTTATTTTTAGTTAAATTCGAAGTAAAGTCATTTAACTTGGAATAATCCTATAGGGTGTCTGTTCATAATTTTCAAGCCTCATGCCTCTTTCTTCCTTCATCCTTCTGATCTGTGTGTTTTTCAGTCTCTTGCGTTAGCGAATACCTGATACGGAAAAATAAGTAATGGTTCTTCCCACTGTCAAGCACAGGCTCAAATTAAGCCCTGTTGGAGAGTAGGATTACAGGTAATCTGCACTGATTACTGGAAAGCATATACCCATGGATGCTTGCAAAAACATTAGGACGTGTTATTGGCAAATTAACTAGTGTGCCACAAGTACTCGCCAAATAACCGATACTTTCAGATTACAAATATTCATAACAAAATGACCCACTTACCTTTGCAGTGGTGGGAACCAAAAGACAAAGATAACAGGAGTTGCTAGTAAAAAGTTACTCCAGTATCTTTTCTTTTTGTAATGCCTTTTCTGGAAAGAATACTTTTTCCCTATGCTTCCGCTGAATGTGTGGCTTGTTTATGCTGTTTTTTGTTTGTGTTGCAGGAAGAAGGGGAGTTTATTGTGGAAGGACTTCTGAACATCTCCTGGGGCTTGCGTCGGCCCATCCGCCTTCAGATGCAGGATGATAATGAACGGATCAAGCCGCCCCCTTCCTCTTCCTCTTGGCACTCTGGCTGCAATCTCGGAGCACAAGGGTCAGTACTGTGTGATCCAGTGGGCTGTGAACAAGTGAGTGCGATGGTTGTTTAGAGCACCACATAAAAATGAATTGTTTCCGTGCAGGCCAACAGTGTAGTCGATTGTCTGTTTTTAAGCACATATGCTTATTTATTTTGATAAAAAGAAAGATATGACTATTCAAAAAAGAAAATTGCATATTTTTTAAAAAAAATCCAATTAAATTAACATAAGTAAAGTACAGCTGAATCTTTTGGTTTTCTTGCAAAACCGAAACACCACTGAAATGTGCTACTTCCGGCGACAAGTGCAACCACAGCTCCCTCCAATGCAGCACTGCTCATGACTTCTGACAAGATGTCACAAATGATGTAATGTCCTGCTCATGGTCTCGGTGCTCCCAAAACTCACTGTAGAGGGGCATCAGGTGGGAGGCTTTGCATTTGTCCAACATGCACCTAATCCACATTTCCGAGAGCTTGTTTTGCATAGTTGTTGGCCCCTGTTAGTTTTTTGTCTGATTTTCAAACCTATATATTCATTCAAGTATGTATTTATTTTCTTTTTAAAAACAGTTCACAAATCATCTCAAAAACCTCACTTTGTGATTTTTTTCTTGTGAAACGTTTACTACTAGTTTAGGTGCATTTTCCTCGAAATAAGGGGAATTAAAGGATAATGATCACTTCTCTGGGATGTCCCCATATCCCGGAGTGGTTTAGATTTTTTCCCTTAATGTGGTTCTTGAACAGCCAGCATCGTGTATTGGGGGTCAGAGCATTTTATTTAATCGACCACACAATCACAATACAGCGTTTCTCAAACAGGTCAAAGTGCTAATGTATGGTGCTACCCCGGTCATTAGGTTATGTTTTTGAATTTAAATACAGTTCTCCCACCAAACTGGTCTCACTGTTTTCAAAGTCATTTTGTAAATATATGCAAAATGTTAAGTATTAGTCTAACCAACATATTTATTTTTTTGGCACACATATGTAAAACATACTGAATGCTTTTATACTAGGAAATTAAAAGGGTCAAGTCAGTCCAAAGTGACGTAGTATTCTAAACTGGCAGTGAGCTTGCCTTAAAGTTCTTCCAAATGTGGCAGAAAAAGGAATTTGTGTCACAGGAAATTGAAATTTTTCAACGATCATCCGTTTTTTGGCTCATCTACACAGCGCATGCGCTGTGCTGCGAGACATATGGTTTACAGTTCAGTTGGCTTAGAACCTGCCCACAGCATAACCATTGGTTGTTTTCAATGTCACTCTCATTTGCAATCTTTTCTTTGCTTAGCTCCCGTAGACTTCCCTTCCTTTCTTGCGTTAGCTGATCATTGGAGCAGGGAGCAAGAACTTGTGTTCTTCCTCCTGTTTGTGCAATGCACTATTTATTTTTAGATACATTTCGGTATTATTCCAGGACACGCAATGTGCTTTCCTACTTAACATAGCCACTTGACTGCTTATTTATGTTGCTATCACCCTATCTTCCCTCTTTATTAAGGCTTTAGTTACTTACTCTCATAGCTGTACTACTTCACGCCACCTTACTTTACTCTGCTCTGTTAATTGCTATTCTGCTCCACCCCACTTTGTGCCACTCCATTCCACTGTACTCCCCTCTACGCAACCGTACACCTTGCTACTCTATGCCACTCCACTCCACTCTATTCCACTCTACGCCACTCCACGCCATGTCACACCACTCCACTCTACTCTGCTGCACTCCACCCCACTCTATCCCACTGTTATGAGTAGTTATATAGCATTTTTATCACCCCTGTGTCGGTATCCAGGCTCTTAGCAGGTGGGCAGGCAGCTGTTTCCTGGTAAGGTTAATTGAAGAGCCAGTTTTTCACCTTCTTGCGAAACTTGAGAAGCAAAGTGGAAGCTCTTATGTGGTGGAGGAGTTTGCCCCATGCTTTAGGGGCGAGATAAGAGAAGGCATGTCATCTGGCTGTGGCTTTGCGGATGCGAGGTATGCTTGCCAGTGAGTGTTCAGCTGAGTGGAGGTGCTTGGGAGGCATATTGAAGTGTATGCAGCTCTTCAGCTATGCAGGGCCGGTGTTGTGCAGTGCTTTGTATATGCGATTGAGTAGTTTTAGTTGTCCGACTTTGTGACTTGAAAGTCAGAGAAGCTTTCTGCGATGTGGGGTGTATGGTCTGGAGCCAGTTCTGTAGTTTTAGTGATTCCTATGCAGTATGTTGCCGTAATCAAGCCTGCTGGTGATCAAGGCCCGAGCCGTTTGAAGATCTTTCAAAGCATCTAAAGGACGTGGAAGCGGGTGGAGGTCAAAGCGTTTCCTTCAGCTGCCATGTCCAGCTTGTCATCTAGGATGATCTGCAGATTTTTTGCATTGGTGGTTGGGATGAGTAAGGGTTCGAGATTAGTAGGCCACCAAGTGGATTCTCAGGTGGATCTTTCTTTCTGAAGATCACTAAATCAGTTTTGTCAGTATTTAGAGTGAGGCAGTTGGTTTTCATCCGTGAGGTTACAGTGTTCATGCATGCGGTGAAGTTGTTTTTTTGGTGGGGGTGTTGTCAGACAGGAAGAATATCAGTTGGGTATCATCCACATAGGATAGTATATTGATGCTGTATGATCTGATGATGTCTGTTAGTGGAGTCATATACATGTTAAATAGTGTTGGGCTGCAAGATGATCCTTGGGGTACTCCACAAGTGAGGTTCTTGGCCTTTGATGTGTAGGATGGCAGGTTGATTCTTTGTGTCCTTTCTTTGAGTAAAGAACAGATCCAGTTGAGGACAAGTCCATGTAAGCTGGTCTCATGTAGTCTTCTGATCAAGATGGGGTGGGAGACAATGTCGAAGGTGGCATCAGAGGTCCAGTAGTACAAGGGCTGCTGTGTCTCCACATCCTAGGATCATCCTAATGATATTGATGAGGGTAGTCTCAGTGCTGTTGTTTGACCAAAAAGCTGATTGTGTAATGTCTAGGAGCTGGTTTGTCTTGAGATGGTGAGAGAGTTGGATGTTTATGGCGTTTCCCATCACTTTGGTTGGGTTGGGTAGGGTAGAATGGAGATAAGACAGTAGTTTGCTAGAAGCACAGGGTCTGCTAAGGCTTTCTTTAACAGTGTGTTGACCATTGCATCTTTCAAGGCATCTGGGAATGTCTTGGAAGGGATGGAAGTGTTCAAGATGCGGGTGAGGACCTAGTTGCTGGGAGCAGCTCCCATCTTGTAGCTCCAGTGGGTGCAGAGGTTTGTGGGGACCCCGGAGTGAATCGTTTCCATGATGCTGTGGCTGTTTCTTCCATGGTGAGTGTTTTTCAGGTTGTCGGAAGTTTGCTGTGGGTGTTTGAGGGTAGTTTGGAGGTGATGGTGCAGGGTTCGTTGAGGATCAAAGTTGTTTATGGTTTAGAATTTGTTGCTGAAAAAGTCTGAGAGGTTGTCATATAATTCTTGCAAGGCGGTGATGCAGTTGGTAGTGGTGACAAATGAGGTGAAGTCTCTGATGATTGCAAATATTTCTTTCCTGCTGTTGGAGCTGTTGTCTATGCAGTCTGCTAAGGAGTTTTATTTTGTTTCTTTAATTTGTTGGCCTGATTCCGTAATCTTCTCTGTATGTTTTGTTTGCAGGGTGCAGGGGAGTCAGCTTATTTTGTGATCCATTAATCCAGGTTTTTGATGTTTTTGTTGGGGGTTAGTTGGTTCAGGCTTTAATTGACACCACCCCACTACACTCCTTTCCACTCCACTCTGTCACTCAACCCAGCTACTGTGCTCCATGCCACTCTACTCTGTGTCACTCTATTTTATGCCACTCAGACAATGCTACTCTTCTGCACTCTACACCACTCCACTCCCCCCACACAAATACACTACTCTATACCATTCTGCTCTATGCAACTCTTCTGTGTGCCACTCTACTCCAGTCTATGCCACTCTACTCTAGTATATGGTATTCGCCATCATGCCACTCCATGCTGTTCTACTCTTCTCCACTCTAAGCCACTCCATTCCACTGTGTCCTTTTCCACTTCACTGTATGCCACTCTGCTCATCTCAACAACACTCTGTTTTATGCCCCTCTACTCTGCGCCACTGCGCTCCACCCAATGCCACTTTATCACACACCATGTCCACTCCACATCACTTTACACTACTCCACTGTACGTCACTTTATTCCATGCCACTCTACTCCACACCACTTTACTCCAGCAGTTCTTAACCTTTTGACTTCTGTGGAACCCCCAATCATTATTGAAATTTGGGGATCCCCACTGGGTCATTTTTGAAAGCCAGGACCCCCTGAGTAAGCAATGTCTATGATTTGAACCTCAAAACAATACACAAAAACAAGCATAAAGCAAGCAAATGCCCAGCTATTGAAATATTTTGTGCAAAAAAGCCAAATATAGAAAACAAATTTAGATTTTCAAATTTGCTTCTTTATAAGTATTTACTTTATTCATTTTAATTTATCCATTTTAGTATTATTGAAATTTTAAAACAGTCACAGACCCCCTGGTAGGCCTCGCAGATCTCCCGGGGTCTCGGACCACAGGTGAAGAACCACTGCTCTACTCCACTTCCTTCCACTCTACACCACTCCACACCACTCTACCCTACTCAGCTCCACTTCACACAATGCTGCTCTACTCTACGCCACTCTACTCCTCTCTATTTAAGCACCTCTACTCCATGCTACTCAGGTACTCTACTCCATGGCACTCTATGGCACTCCGTTCTACTCCACTGTACTATGCCCTACTCTATGCCACTCTGCTGTAGGCTACTCCACTCTACTATAGATTACTGCATTCTACTCTGTCATTATATGCTTCCCTATGCCACTCCACTGTTTGCCACTCTGCTCTACCCCATGCCACTCCACACCACTCCCTTTTATGCCCACTGTACTCTATGCACACCACTAACTTTTAGCCATGCAGAACAGCAGCCATGCTGCTGTACAACATGGCTAAAAGACATTGGCAAAGCCAATAGCTCTCACATAGGAGAGACCAGTTGGCTTTGCCAGTGCTTGTTTAAGTGTGAAAAGTGGAATTCAGACCACATTTCCTGATTTGAAAGTTGTCAACTTAACCATTTGCTGCATCTTTTGCACACCAGCCCATTTGAGAGTGCATAACCATAATGTATGGAATGTCTTTACGCTAGTGATGCTTTGAATAATTTAAGACTGTCCCCTTAGTGTCATGAACTGTTAAGAAAAGATCAACACCTCATTAAAAAAAAAATGAAAACTAAATATTTTTTTCTCTCCTGTAGATCTAACACCGTACCAAACCCAATACCAGATATTCAGATTACTGACACAGACAGCAACACAGAGGAACCTCACAGGACAGGTGAGAAACCAGCCTTCTAGTTGCTTTCTAACAAGCATATAAATTGGCCAGGTGGTAGTTATAAAATCTTTTATTGAAATAATTCTGAATTACAGAGTTCGTATGCACATTTTCATACATCTGCCAATCCCAATAAGGCAATGACCTATATTGCCGACGTTCATATAGCCAAATCTTCACATTGAAATTTGTTGGAGGAACAGTTTTTCATTTATTCTCAGAGGCAGAAGTAAGCATAATCTGGGCACCTGTACGAATGGAATATAGGTTAAAATCTGGAATCATTTACTTTGAAGTGCATTTGTTTCAAAGGGAAAAGTCCAGGGAATGTTTTCAAAATCAGTTATTACAAAATATATTTATTCAAGTGAAAAATGTTTCATGTGGGGTAAACAGCATATTTTAAGCTCTCATTAATGTTCTGCTATTATTTCATATTGCCTACATTGCCTTCAGGGTGTCTTTCACCAGAAAATATTGTTATTTTTTATTACTCCAAATTTATACTTCTTCCGAATGATGCCCTTCAAGCTGTCTCTGTACCTTCAACTACATTTGTAAAGCCTGTTGCAGCAGAATAAGTGCACAATCAATATTACTTGTAGAAATAAGCAAAGGAGACTTGACTTGAGTAATTGATGGGGGCATTTTTGCTGACTGAACAATATCTGGACACATAGGGCTTTACCTGTTTGCCTCTTCAATCTCAATTTGAGATATTAATGTTTTCTAATGCATAGACATGGGTTGTATGATTTCACCCTGTTACCTCTACTTCCCCATATTGACTTTTGTTCTACCTTAACTTTTCCAATATATTCATTAACCTTTATGTCAGCCCATTTCCTTTGCCCAGTTTTCTCTTGGTCCTCTCTTCCTAAATCTGAACTGTATTATAATGCTGTGTCCTTAATCCTGTGTTCAGTTTAATGTAATTGAACTGGATTCAATTAACATCAAACCTTAGCCCAACCCCACATGTAACTAAATTATGTTCTTTATTAATTAAAATAAGAATTTACTTTATGATAACATTAATTCTTACTCCAATAGTAAATTAGATCAATTCAATCATTTATAATTTTAATAGCTGTTATTTAATTTCTATAATAACTATAATCTAATCCTAATGCTAACCATAGCCTTATAAATAACTCAACTTTAATCATTCAGTTCAAATTAAATAGACTTGTATCAAACCATTATGTACCTAAAACCTAATTGAATTAAAATAACTAAAAACCACCTTCTAGCCTAGCCCTAAAACTAAGTTTAGTGTTGCATTTCATTAAATATGTTTATTGAGTTCAGTCATTTAATACTAACATTTACTGTAAACATAATTGGTTTACTTTCTACTAAGTGTAAGTAAAGTGAGCAATAATGTTTTTCCAACAGTAACCCTAAACTTTGCTTCATTGTAATTAAATTCATGCTCACTTAATTACATCAATACTGGTGTTGACCTTGATCTAACCATAAATGTAACCATAGTGCGTTAACACAAATTGTTTACTATTAAATTTGTCTTTGTTATTGTTGTTAATTATATTTGCTCCAAACCATAGGGAAAATAACTTTTGTGGTAAAGCGATGATGTAACTCAGTAAAAGCAGACTAAAGGTGCTGTAAAATTAATTGAGGTGAAGTAAATGTCAGCTGAAGTTCAAGAGCTTGGTAAAAGTCAGACACGCAATCATGGGTATCCTGTTTTGTTTTTAGGCTTTTCCCATAGAAATGCCACATTAAAGGTGGAGAAAATATCACAATGTGGATATAACATTAACAATGGAAAAGCTGGTAGTCTTTACAAAAAAAAATCAAAATATAAGTGATTAACCTTAGCCTGTATACCTCCTTTAACTGGTTGCTCCAAGCACATAGGGCACATCCTGAGTAACTAATCCATGCTATATCTTAGGATGACTCTAATTTTTCACAAATGAAAAAAATAAGTGTCATATTTGTTAGAGAATTTATTTGAAACACTTGCTTATTATAACACATGAAAATGTTTTAAGAAGCATAAGGAAAGTCTAAGAATAATATGCATAAAAATAATTAAGTACCTTATTTCACCATTAACATTTTAAAATTGACAAATGTCCATGAATTACTGGCACATGTATTTTCAAAACATAGATTCAAATGAAGTACTGAATGTTTCTCTGGTAGTAAGATTAGGGACCTTCATATATTAAAATACCTTTAACATTGCAGTTATAGGTTTACAGTGTTACTTCAGATCTTATGAGAATTCCCGTTAGTGTTCATGGAAAAAGGATTCCTGTAAGGCCTGTTGTAAAAAGGGTACAATTTTTCGCACAAAACTAACTCCTTCACAAGGCAACTTTTTTCATTCTATTCCCCTCCACTGGAAAAAATATTTCCAGTCGGAGAACCCCCATTGTCTTTCACACCAGCACGGGAGTTCCAATCTGGAAAGGGATTTATTCCAAACCTTAACAAAAATAGGTCTCCCACTATTTGCAGGGTGTTTAGATTAGAAACCACTTGAGGATACCCCAAAATCCAGGTAATTGCCCCTTATTTCTTCAGGCCGTTCCTGCCCAAGAACATCAATATAGCATCCATGTAGTAAGATTTACACATGCTTAATGTTACACTATTGTAGAGTAATGTAAATATATTCACAGGTACACATTCGGGTTCTGTGACCTCAGAACTTCGACTTCCACAAACAAAACAAGCACCTTGTGTATACAAGTTAAATGTACACATGTAAATGTCTTTGACAACCAGACATCTTAAAGGTTTCTGGATAAGTAGCAGTCACTAACGTAAATTGAGAAAGCAACCACATGATTTAAATTTTGAAGGTTAATTGCATTTTTAGGAGAATGTCTGGTGAGTAAAAGACTCAGAAAAGGTAATATCTCATTGGATGATGGGATCACATGCGAAAACCTGTGATACATTTATATGATAAAATTAAGAATTATATTAAATAGTGATTATTGAATGCAAAAAACAAGGTGACCTGCTAAAAGGTAAGTGAGCCTTACATAGCAGCACAAGATGTTTTTCACTTTGGCAAAGCACTTAAAGTTTTACAACACTTTGATATTTGGAGAAAATATAATTTCCTCAAAGAGCTAGCATTCAGAGTAAAATAAAGATATGTAAGCCCATTGTGGGGTGTCTATCTTGTATTACATGTGAACTGTGGGGCCTGTTTTATAAACCATGCAGCATGTTTATTCAAATCCCCATCAAAAGGCTTTGTGTCCTTCTGTTTTTGTTCTGTGTCAGATGTAGAAGAGGCAGAGCAGGAGGATTTACCCCAGCTCATGAGAACACGAAGTGATGTGGGGGTGAGGCGAAGGGGTACCCGACGCACACCGAGTGAGCAACGCCGCATCCGAAGGCATCGCTTCTCCATCAACGGTCACTTCTACAATCACAAGGTACAAACTGATAGGTAGAGGCCATGCCTACACTATCGTGAAGTAGGCCTGAGTCACTTTTATGTAAAATAATGCTCTCTTTGCAGACCCAGTAGCCCAAAATGTAGCACCACTGAAAAGATCCCACTATATATATATATATATATATATATATATATATATAAGATTTTAAGGCATATAGTTTCTGTACCCCGCCAATTCGGTATTGATTTTATTGTTGTCCTCGATGTTGAGTGGAATAGGGACCTCTAGGGTAGGTCCCCATTTTTGCAACTTTCCCTTTAATTTTACCTTTTTCTGCGCTTGCTTTGTTTCGTTTCAAAAGTTCAGTTTAAAAAAATATATATATATATATTTACAGTCCAATTTTTACTTAATGTTTCATGCGTTAAACTTTTGTTCAGTGCATTGTTATACTACTTTGTAAGTTTAACCCATTATGAATACAAAAAATATGTTTTGTTCTCAGGGGCCTTTTTCTTTTGCAGCATGTGGTATTCAATGTGTTGTCCAAGAACTACATGGCCCCCTTTTGGACTTTGAAAATAGAAATCTGCTTATACTTGAATTCCATTGACTTCACAGGTAGAGAAAGTGCAGAGAAGGTTACCTTGTCTTTCATGAAAACGTTTGGCAGCAAATGCTCCTTATATTGCTCTGATATTGACGATAGAAGAGAGCCTTCGGAGAGGCAGTGGCCTAGCAATTTAAATTAGATGTCCCCTTTGGAATATGTTCAAGTCATATTTGCGTAGTTTATCCTTCTGTGTAATACCGCTGTGAACTAAAAAGCAATGGAATGCACTGTGTGATTACCAGTGATTAAGGTTCAATCAGACATTTTCATTGATCACTTTTGTCAGCTAGGAAGGGCAGCCCCCTTCTGTCTGCCTATTTCCAAGCATTCCTTACCAACATAACACTTACGTAGGCCCACTTCAGAAGATTGCTGGATTCTGTGTGGGGATAACGCCGCTGGAAAGTAGAGGGATTGGACGGGTGCGGAATTGGGCCAGGGGGCGTGAAGAATCTCTTAATCTAGCTGGCTTCCTTACACCAAATCCTGGAATTTTCGGGATTTTGCCTTGGAATGAGAAATAACCTGACTGATTAAGGAACACCAGGCCTTGTTCCAAGGGAAAAATCCAGTGATACTTTCTGTCTGCTCAGAGAAGGTGAAAAATGTCAGACGAAGGGTTGGGATAGCTCGGGTGTGTGCAGTGTCAGAGCACGCCTGGGCAAAGTACGGTAAGATTGAAGAGATCAGTTTCTTCAGGCCCAGAATTATCAGGTCCAGAAATCTTGGGCTACTTGGATTGGCCTATGGTTGTGTCACTGGGTGTGAAAAAGTCACATAATTTGCTTTCATTTAATTACGCTAAATTATAGCACAATGAATTTAATTTACACATAATTGCGCAAGATGCAGATCTGTCATTTTGCACTATATTTCAGCACATAATATGTCTTCATGTCAAATTCCGGCACGAGGATGCGTTTAACCGTGAACAAAAACCACTTGCTTTCTGTTTTTAGCAGGCTTTTGCAGTACATTTGTATTGCACATTAAATTTATATTGTCATTGGTATGTAGTTAGGCAAAAAGGCATCGTTTTGGGAATTTCGCATAACAAGCATACCGTACATTGTGCTGGCATAATTTAGATTTCGACTGGCCTAGTTGTAAGGCCACTGGAGTTAAAGGTCTTCTGGAATGCAAACCCTATAAATGGTTTTAGCTGCTTTTCTTAACCTGCGATTTCTTTCCTCTGTCAGTGCCAAGAATTTTTATAAATCACATAAACACTTCAGTCCCCTGTAGCTTTTAACTTCTTGCTGTAAAGAACCTTTATGTTGCTCCTAACCTTCAGTAAGATTAATGTTTAGTAAAGAAAAACAAGTTAGTTTGAGGTAGTCAGAATTGTGATCTTTTGAATCCTGGACATCAAACACCTCCTGGGTTTTTGCCCAAAAACAGACAACCCACCAGTGGTGGCCAGTAATTTTAGCAGGGAAAGGGTCGGCGGAACAGACATGCACACATACACATTCACTCACGCACATGCACTCAAAAATGTGCACATACACGCACACACACATCTGTTCACAAAACTCACTACCAAATATTCATACATACATACATGCATGTATGCACCAAACATTAATAAAACAAAATCCCTTACCTTCAGGTCTACCTCGAAGGTCCCAGAAGGGTTGGTCATGCTGCCTTTCATCATTGACTGGCCTTAGGTCAATCAGTGATGGAAGGCAGCAGTCCTTACTTGTCACAGAGTGGAATGGGATCAGTGAGAGTTACTGACCACAACCCACTCTGTGATGAGGTGCCACTGATTGACACTTGGTCCTTCAAGACATAAAAATGAAGCACTCATGTCCGAGGCAACCAGTTACGCTCCACCTCTTTATGAGGGGGAGGGCCTTGAGGAACTTTGCTAACCTGAGGAGGTCACTCCCACAGGAGCTGAGACATCCTCAGCCCAGCAAAGTTCAGCTCAAGCAGCGAGGAGCCTGCGCATTTAGTGCATCTACCTCCTGGCTTCCTGACCTGATAATGAACAGTGTCTGTCAGGCTGATCTTTTCTCAGCCTGACAAACACTCTTCTTGATGGGTAAAAGGTGAGGGGCCTAGACCCATCATCCCCTATGCACGGCCGTGGCTGCAACCCACTGCAGATAAGCAGTGATAGGTGGTGGAACAGATCTGCAGCAGGACTACTGAATTTTGTCGTGCAGTGTAAATATCTGTATTGTTTCCTTGGCTTGCACTGGTGGGAGAAGAATAAAGGAAGAAGGAGATGGCTGTGGTTTACAACCCAAACGCGTGTGTACCTTCGTTCATGGTCAAGGAATTAGTTCGCATCTTGCCGTATCCTGTGCAATCCTGCCATCTAGTGGCTGGACGTCAAACTGCTTGCAAGAGCTCCAAAAACGTTTTGTAGGCCATGTGTGTCTCACTGTGCTAGCCTCACGTCTTCCAGTGCGATCCTTGCGCATTAGTCAAATTCGGATTTTTTCTTAAGCCTGAAACTTGATTTTGTTCTGCTGTCCTGGCGTTGATTTCAGCGCTGCCCACAGTATATTTTCAGATGTTTTAATTAGAGGCAGAGGTTTTGTTGTTCATTGTTCCTCGGAAAGGCTAAAATCCAGTGTGCTCGAATCAAGTAGCAATTGATTCTCCAGAAAGCAAAATTACTTGAAACAGGCGGTTGAGTATCTTAATCCGCATATTACTTTTACACGTTTTTCTTTGATTTGAAAAAATGTCATATGACGAAGAGTCCGATCTACTTTTGGCATTTTAAAATTCACATTTACCACTTACTGCTTTCACAAAGGGAAGACAAATATTTTGTTTGCATTCCTGACCTCGCCTAAAATGTTCTACACATCCCGAAACCCCTGTAAAATGGACCTCTTTAATCTTCATTTTTGACTTTTTCTAAGTCGTCACAAGTAATACTTGAATCTGTAAACAACTATTTTATCGTCCGTTTAGAAAGTGCTTTATAAATGCAATTGCAATTATGTAGCTTAAGAAAATTAAACCAGCCTGGTTTTCCTCAGTGGTGGCTGCTGCAAATATCAAGGGAAAGGGGCAGAGGGGATGGCGGGAATGAGGAAACAAATAATAATAATATTTTTTTTAAAAACGTACAGTTCTCTCCACCGCTGTCTCCTGCCGCCACGCTCATCTCTTCTTTCCTGTTCTGGTGTCCCAGCATTCACTGGAACACCACCACAGGCTCCCCAGCAATCCTGGCACTGCTTTCATGCTAAACCTAGCTTAAAAGCAGCGTCAGGGTTGGTCTGTGTGGCTCGGACTGTGATTCAGACAGAACCCCGTGGCCTGTGCAGTTTCTCCAGCAGCCGGGCTGGAGAAACCTAAGTGCCTATGTGTTTGGTCGGCCTGAGACGGCCCGCCAAACACACATTCGCACTTGGTGCACTCCATTTCTCATCCCACCTCCCATGGCCCTGTCCTGCCCCTCCCTTCACATGCTGGCATAGCCAGCAGCAGAAAAATAAAACAATATTGAATTATCGTTTTATTTTTCTGCTGCTGGCTCTTAGCCGGGGGTGACGCTCCTCTGCCGTTGCGGAGGAGCCGCCCCTGGTGCTGCTGCCCTACAAAGACTGCAAGAAAGCACTCTTTGAATTTGAGAAAACATAGAAACATCACGTGGTATCTACCTGTAGTTCTCTAGTTTACATTTTATCTTTCTTGGAGCTTACCAACATAGACCTTATAATTAATTGAAGAGATTCAGCCATTTTGGATTCGGAGGCTAACAGACTTGAGGAGTTTGAATATTTTGAGTAAGTTTTGTACCCGAGTTCTATGGAGAGTAACAGGGAGTCTAATCAGCAAGAGAAGCATTTGTTTAACTCCCACAGGGCCGGATTGGAACCACAATTTGACCTAGGCACCCAAACAAAAGTGGCCATTCGGGCAGGTTGCAACCTTTCATGAAAAATTGTGTGGGTAATATCAGGAATTTAATTTTGGGAAAATATAGTAAATTAGGCTTTTTAAGGATTCTAAGGGCAGTAACACTCCTACTCAATTTTACGTCCCAAACTTTCTTGCTTGCCTCAGGTCACTGACTTTCCTGTTCATATTGAGGATTCTGCCCCCCTGGTCCCCCTTTTAGGTAGCCAGAAAACTCCCTGCTAAATCTCAGATATAAATGTCTGTATACATCTAAGGCTTTCATGGATCCACTAAAGCCTCTCTGCAGGTCATACCGTGAGGATGTATAACAGCTTGGTACTGGATAACCAGTATGTTGTCAGAAGAGACGTGATCCGAATCTGCTTGACATACTACAGGAACTCAATCCAACTCCAGCCTTTAATTTATTTTTTTATATATTATCTATGGCTATACTTTTGCTCATCCAAACATATGAATATTAATTTTCTCCTCCCTGTGTCCCCTTTTGCATTCCATCATTTCACCTCCACTGTCACGTTCTTACCCAATGCATCTATTGAGTTTTGTATGTTTCTATACGTCTCTTCATCTATCGTATCCGCTTTTTGGCCTCTATCTGCATCCATCAGCCATGCTCTCACTCCCCTTTATCTTTTTTTTACTCTCCCCTTTATCATTCTCCTTCCCACTTTTTTCCCTTTTTTCTGTTTTCCATTTTTTTCCTTGTGCCTCTTACCCTTAGGCTCTCTCATTTTCCCATTCCCCTCATCCTGATCTCTTTCTCTCTCCTCCTTTCTTTTTCTTAAACTATAACGTTTCCCCTCTCTTTCTCATTCCTCTCTCCCTTATGTAAGCTCTCTATAATTTTTTCTGCCTCCTGTCTCTTTATTCCCACTCTCAGTTTCAGTCTTCCTTTGGAGTTTTACTTCAGTTCTCTTTTCTGTCTTGTTCATTCTTCCTTTCATCCGTTTTGCTTTTTGTCACTCACTCTCGTTTCCATACATCCCTTGCAATCCGTTGTGTCCCACACTACAACAAAATGTATATTCTGTTGTGTTTTATGTATTGCCTTCCTGCAGTCATAAACGTATCTGCTTTAGCAGGCCTTGACATTTGCAGAAGACCATTACACAGAAATTCAAAGGATTGCTGCTCTTGTGAGGACTTTGAGTTACACATTCTTCTGAAGGTGATTCGGGCATGTGGAGGGGCTTTGTTCTACCTCTGGTAATAGATAGTCCAATTTAGAGTTGGGTGGTCAGAAAAGCCATATATTTCTAGTGGAAATGGTAAAATCTAAGGAGAATCCACTGGCGGATTTCCCTTTACTACAATATTTTTTTCTTCAGGGACATACAACTGGTGGGTTTGACTCCATATTCACCACTTCCTAACCTCTAAATCAAGCTGTAAACTGCTGGCCCACCGGACCGTCTGACAACTAAGGAGTATGTACGAGGCCCTAATTCAACCTTTCTGTACTCTCACTGACCAGGGAACTTCTGACATCATCTTCTCCATCCATCCTTTACTTCACCATTCACTGTTGACTGTTTTTCTCGCTTCACCATCTCCTTTCTTTCCACTTTTGTTTCCCACTGTTCTCTCTCTCTCGCTCTCTGTTCCAATCTCATTCTACTTTTCTCTCCACTCAATTTTCCTTACTTCATCTTCTCTTTAGTCTCTTCCCACTCTCCCTCCATCTGCTTATCTGGAATTATTTTCTTTTCCCTCTCTTTCCTCTTTTCTCTCCCCTAATTGTTTTTCCCCCTTTCATCTCCCCTCTCCCCATCCATTTGTCTGGCTGCCTCTCTGACAGTCTTTGATTTCCCTTTGTATTTTTCTCTCCTTTCTTTTGATTGGCTCTTCACTGCTTCTGCCATTTCAACCTAGGATGGGGAGGGTGTGAATGAGATTTTTTACAGCAACACTGTCAAAGAATGTGCTTTTTGTGCCCATAATCCATATTTTACTTTAAATTTGAAGTAATTTAAAACTTTTTCAGTTCATCATTCATTTTTTTCCACCCTTTGTCATCTTTCTTCTCTCCACTTTTGTTTCCCACCCTTCATTCTCCCTCTTTATAACAAGCTCTCATTCTACCCTTCTCTCCACTCAGTATTTCTTTACTTCATCTTATCCTTAGTCTCTTCCCTATCTCTGTCCTCTCTCCATCAGATTATTCATAACTTTCTCCTCTCCCCTCTTTTCTCTCCCCCCTCTCTCTTTACCCCTCTTTCTGTCTCTCATTTCCTTTATCTCTTTCTCCTTTCCTTCTCTAGCGCTCCCCTGCCTTTAACTTTTTACCTCAGGATACGAGTTGAATGAGGACGTTTTACAGTCAAAAAATGTGGTTTTGTTTTACTTGTTTCATTCATATTATTAAATTGAAAGTTGTTTAAAACTTTTGGGATTTTTAAAATGTTTCTCTTGTCCCATTGGTCTTTGGGGGTCCACAGTACAGCATTACAATTACACTCCCAATCTTAATGGGAGAAGACTGGCTGCACAGTAGGCATCTGCAGGTTGATTGTCCGATCTTTGTAGTCTGCTGCGAGGGACAAAAGTCTCCTACCCACAAACAAGATGTGTTAATTGTGCTGCTTAAAAGAAGCACCTCTTGAGATGGTAGTAGGTGCACCACGTGCTGTGCCTGCTCGGTTCGGCCCATTCTCATTTTGCAAATGACAAAGAATGGGCCTGGGCCTGACTTTGCGGCATGTTCAGACTAACTTTCACCTAAGGCCACAGCAGCCTTTCAGTTTCTATGTCAGCAGCAAAATCGGCCCAGACACGTGGAGCCGCTTTTTCCACAGTTAAAACAAAAAAAAGTCCCACCATCATGCTTCCAGCCCCTCGGGCACAGGCCGATTGCCCGCCCTGCCTACCTGACCCTGACTCCTACTGGCCAGGCATCTCCACAAACCAAATCAGACCTCTGATTGTCCGGGAAACGTCAAAATGTAAATCCCAGTCTTTCAAAAAGCACTGCAATAACATACTAGTAGTGGATTGTTCTGTTTTCACATGCCATATAACAACACCATTTGGCATCTCTTGGTGCTGACAGGCAAACGACTAGACCATTTCAGTGAATTCATGGAAGCTATGTAGTTTCCGCACAGATGGTATTTTTGCAGCCTTTGTCAGTTTGTTCAGGTTGGGTGAATTCTTGGAGACCTATTCTAATAATGGGCTATCGGGATTTGCTTGAAATAGCAATCATTTTTGATAAGTGATTAGCTCTGCAAGGCGAAACATCCCCAATTACGACTCCCGAACAACAAAGTTGTGAACAACGGAAGAGGAACAACGCTTTCGTTAACCACAATTTCGTTGTTCTGTGCCATAACCACGCATGTGATGAACAAAGCACATGCGTGGTTAAGGCACAGAAGAAGGGAGTCAGCTTCGTCGGAGGATGCAATCAGGTAAGTGGGGCCGTTTTAGGGGTGGGGGAGGGGGGTCGGGGCATTTTTAGTTTTAGGGGTGGGGTTGGGGGTGCTGCTGTAGTTTTAGGGGCGGGTATTTTTAATTTGTAGGGGTGGGGTTGGAGAGTCAGGGTAGTTAAGGTTTAGGGGTGGGGGGGTTGCAGTAGTTTTAGGGGCGGGTGGGGGATCGCTGTAGTTTTAGGGGTGGGTTGTGGAGGGGTCGGGGGATTTTTAGTTTTTAGCGGCAGGGGTGGTTCGCAGTAGTTTAGGTTTTAGGGGGTGGGGGTTGCAGTAGTTTTAGGGCCAGGGGCGAGGGGGTCGGGGTATTTGTAGTTTTTAGGGGCGGGATGGGGTGTCGGGGTAGTTTAGGATTTGGGGGGTCGGGGTACTTTTAGGGGCAGGGTGGGGCATTGCGATATTTTAAGTTTTTAGGGGTGGGGAGATTGCAGTAGTTTTAGGGGCAGGGTGGGGGTTGGGATATTTTTAGTTTTTAGGGATGGGGTTGGGGTAGTTTTAGGGGCGGGCTGGGGTGTTGCAGTATTTTTAGTTTTTAGGGGCAGGGTTGGGGTAGTTTAGGTTTTGGGGGTGGGGGTTGCGGTAGTTTTAGGGGCGGGGTGGAGGGGGTTGGGTTATTTTTCATTTTTAGGGGCAGGGTGGGGATTCGGGGTAGTTTAGGTTTTAGAGGGTGTGGGGGGTTGGGGTAGTTTTAGGGGCAGGGTGGGGGTGTCGGGTATTTTTAGTTTTTAGGGCCAAGGGTGAGGAGTCGGGTATTTTTTATTTTTATGGGGTGGAGGGTTGCGGTTGTTTTAGGGGCAGGGTAGTTTACGTTTTAGGGGGTGGGGGTTGAGTTAGTGGTAGAATTGTATTTAGGGGTGCGGGTACGAGTGTTTTAGGGCAGGGTGAGGAGAGTCGCATGCTGGAACCACACATGCCGTTCACGCATGCCTTTACAACAAAAAATCGTTGTTAAGGCATTCGTGGTAAAGACATTTGTGGTAACAACACGGTTGTTGTTCCGACCGCGTTGTTTAGGCATGTGTGGTTCCAGCATGCGTTGTTCCGACTCGTATGCCTCTGCAAGTAATATACCTCAGCCATTGAGGTGCTCCCGATCACATCTGTGTTTCTGACTTGGGTGTGATCTGCAAGTCACAGGATCCAAATGCGTGTTTGTTGGATATGCCTTTCATCCTTGCCAGTGCCATGAAATGAGCATAAATTTTGATTTGCATGGAAAATCTTGTTATTATCTTAAGTTCTTGTGAAAAAGCTCCATATGATGATGGGTAACTAATTAATTGAGTTAAATGTCAATTGCTGATATCTGGGCCCATATTATAGACAGGGCACAATCTTACACTTTGCTCCACAGCGCACCTTTCTTTGTAGGTGTTCCAGGAGGAAACTGGGATAGTGAACTTTATTACAAATAATGCCTTGCCCTCAGGACAGCCGGGAAGTTGTGCTTCTGTGGGGCAACGCATTCAGTGAAATATGGAGCGGCTTTGAAGCAGCTGCTCTGTCTTTCATAGTGCAGCATTTTAAAGAGGAGGCAAGATCCCCCAGCAGGCGGGTGCAGTAAGTAACTCCACCCACCTGCAGGCATACTTCTAGGGGTCCATTTGCCCCCTCTAGATGGCTGCTGTAATAAGGTGCACTAAATAAAGTATGGCATGTTTTTTTATAGCGTACTGTCAGTGCACCTCCTAAGGACATGGTTGTATCTGTGCCTGCATCCGTAACATAGCGTGAGTGCAGAGGCAAAGTGATTCCCTCATTTGCACTGCGCCACTCTTCCATGCAAATGAGGAAACACCCTCTCACAATAGTGATTGTCCTATATGTGCACCAGCACTATCAGCATTACAAAAGTAGTTGCAGAAGTGCATGTGGCCCATTCTGTAATAGCAAAGTGCCCTGGAGGTGCACAAAGTGGGCACACTCTTGTAGCACCCTGGGACACGTTTGTGTAAAAGGGCCCCTGGTGTTAACTGTAGGTCACAAGTTCATATCCCAGCTTCTTACCAGGTTGAAAAATTTGGTAGCATTACAATGGGTAATACTAAACCATTTTATTTGTAGCATGAAATGCTAAGTTCAACATAAAAAACAAGTGAGTTTTAC
This sequence comes from Pleurodeles waltl, assembly GCF_031143425.1. Classification (NCBI taxonomy): domain Eukaryota; kingdom Metazoa; phylum Chordata; class Amphibia; order Caudata; family Salamandridae; genus Pleurodeles; species Pleurodeles waltl. Next base: position 675,835,950 of record NC_090450.1, on the reverse strand, counting down.
ATGAAGCACGTGCTTCAGAGTTCCTTGCATGTCAAATAGTTTTCAGGTCAACAATGAAATGCCCAAATAACTCGGATCACTCCAGCGGGAACATTTATCACTGCCGTTTTGTCTTGTGGCAGTTATGTAACATCATAAAATAGCGCAGAGGGTTAATGTACCTGCTGCTAAGGACGTGTACCGTTCAGGTAACAAAAGTGTAAGTGAACTATGTGTAGCACTGTAAAAAAAATGTAATGTATGTCAGAGAGATGAGAGGCACTGTTGGAGGGTGGTAGTGAGCGAATTCGCGGAGAAGCTGGTGAAGGGGGGGGGTCTCCAAAAAAAGATTGTCGCACTGGCCACCTGTTCTGCTTTCCTACAAATCTCATATCCGAGCTTACAGAACCTCTCTGGAATGCACTTCTGAGTTCAAAGAAGACCTTTATTGTTGTTAATTCTTCCCCACCCACAAGTTCTTGAGAGACGAATTAGTAGATTTCAAGCACAGAGTAGTCGCAGCAAGAAAACAAAATATATCACAGTACTTCTCAGTTGCAATGTACACAGCAAATATATAATATATTCAAAGCAAAGCATAAAAGTCAAATTCATCACCGTTTGAGCAAGGCGGCAGGGCCTAAATATTCAGCTTCATCTTTCTGGGGTCTGCAAGTTGATGACTCCGGTCAACTGCGAGAAAGAGATTATCTACCCACACGGGAGACTGGCAACTGACGTCTAGCTCCAGCCTGAAGTCAAGCAGATTCGAATCTAACTCACTGTAGCCTAGAGTCATCCTTACAAAAGCGTGCCCCCTCCTCTCAGACTCAGGAAAACTACGCAAGCCTTTGGAGACTGGACAGATCTCCTAGACTTCTCCTATTCCCAAGGCTGAGCAGAAAGGAAAACACCAAATGTACTCTCTCTTATCAGGTCTAGTCTGGTGTGAAGAAAACAGCTTGGTTCATCTTGTGGAAAAACACAGCTTGGAAGAATACAGACATCTGCGATGTTTCAACTGCAATGTCTAACTCCACGTTAAAGCCAATAGGCAGCTAACCTAAATATCAAATGTAATGTCTAATATCATGTCAAAGCCAATAGGCAGCTGAACTGAATACAGAATGTAATGTCTAATATCATGTCAAAGCCAATAGGCAGCTGAACTGAATACAGAATGTAATGTCTAATATCATGTCAAAGCCAATAGGCAGCTAAACTGAAAAAAACATACAATGTGCTACTGGTGAACATTGAGCAACTAATATGCGCAGTGGTGAAACACAAAGTCATTGGTCAAACACAATTAATAGCATCACAGCACCACTAGTGCTAAAGCCTGCTCTGTCTTTGAGTACATTATTCACTTGATATTTGAGCAGATGCTGCAGAGACATCGACTTGGTAGATCTTGTTTGTTGCTGCAACCATACAGTATAATAATGTTTATGTCCCTTAGACGTCATGTGTGTCCCCTTAATGTTTTCCATGTAAACAACACTTCCCTCTGCCTGTCATGCAAGCAAAGTATATGACCAGACAGGTTGCTGCCTCTTATTGATAACAGGTGTTCATGTTTTTTGCAGACTTCTGTGTTCACACCAGCATATGGGTCCATCACAAACGTACGAGTGAACAGCACCATGAGCACGCCACAGGTTCTCAAGCTCCTTCTGAACAAGTTCAAGGCAAGTCCTATTTGCTTTGCCATTGTCTACCATGTTCTATTGAGGTTCACGGAGGAAGTGATTAACACTATAGCGCACTGTGAACTGAACTCTTAAAGACTCCTGTATTAATTTCCGAGTGAGGCTGGGTCCCTGTGCACAGCAGTTCAACCTTTATGTGAGGGATTTCTCCATGTCTTTAAGCAGTCTTTGTTTAGTGAGCACTGTCTGCAAAGGGACAAGCAATCTACTCCTCGTGCACCATGGCCCAAATGGTCATTGCGCTCCAGCTGAACACCAAGTTCTCATGTTCTCTATGACTTAATCCAAGAGGTGATAGCGAGTTTGAGACAGAGATACTGTATGACACACGTAATTGCCCACAATAACCTCCAACTCCATTCAAAGCTGCTAAAAAAAATAGGTCTTTTTACACGCAGGCAACATAGTTCATGCAAAATAATTGAAAACCTGGACCGTCCAATAACCTTTTGGACCCAAGAGCCATCCCAGACAATTAAGTAACTCTTATGCGATAAGCAGTGCTTAATTTGCTACAAAATGTGTGTAAATAAATAAAAAAATAAGTGCCAGAGCCCAGAATATTTCTCAGGAGGGCACTGCAGCTCGTCCCATCCACTGTCCCTGTCAGCTCTTCCAAATGCCAGTACTGATGCTACATTTACCATCACACTACTATAAATGTGACTCTTTATACTATTCTAGGTCACCAGAACCTGTAAGATTAGCTAGGGCATGCTTCCATTACACTATTGTAATGTATACTAATGTGTTTAAAAATAGAGGCAGTACTACCGTGTGGTGGATTGTGTTGCTCTGTTGTGTATGCTGGTGCTAATAAGTTAGTGTTGGTGCAGATCACTGGCAAACACCGGCACAAATAAGCAGTGACTGTAGGGCTGCATGATTTGAACATGTTTGCCAGTAGGCAATCTGATTGTCTGAGGGTGGATTTGGGGGGTTTTAGTTGTCCTCAGAAAGTTGTGACTTTAACATTGTTTATACCATCTTTGTTTAAAGTACCCATTCAATGGGACTAATGGTGCGCAACATCACACTACACCAAAAAACTTGACTTAGTCAAAGTTCAAGTTTTCAATAAAGGCGGCTACAGGATTTCTCTAATCCTTGAGTAGAGAAATGCCAGACACCGTTCTAAAGGAGACCAAGTACTGCTTCAAGTAGCCCCCAGATTCAAAGTTCTGAACAGGGCGACTAATGATATTATAATTAACTAGCACCCAAAGCAGGTCCCACGAGGGAACCAAAATTAGTGGCCTCATATTGCATGACTGGCCAGTTGTGGTCAAAGACTTTGAGAGGTGATGCTCAATTGAGTCACAATTCCTGGGTCACTCATTGGATCCACTGGTTCCCAGTTGTATCAGGGAAATGAAGTTTTAGGGTTGGTGTCAGGCCATAAAGAAAGTTCAGATAGATACAAGGTGTCCGGCCCCTGTCAATGGGGAGGCCTTGGAACACAGAGAAATAGCCTTATGTCCCCTACATACTGGAAAACGGGTGATTCAGGCTCACAACTTCAGGGAAGTGTACAGGAATCATCAGGGTGTTGCAGGCTCAACAAACTAAAAGTCCTGTCCCCTGTCCTCTTTCTAAGCAGCTATCTTCAGTTCTCTTCTGACCAACTAGCCCGCAAAGTCCTTGTGCCAGAGTTTCTCCAGTCATTCAGATGGATACGACCTCCTGCGTCAAGGGAAACGCTAGTTATCCAAAAGTATAGCTCGGGCCGGAAGCCCGGAACAAAACTGATTATTATGTGAAGTTCAAAAATATTAAACCTAGTAAACCAAAGTAGAGCGCGTTTTTTGTCTTTTTCAGGAAGGAGCGAAGGGGCAGGCAGCAACTAGAAAATAAATTGTGTTTATAAGGAAGCTTTCCCGACTCCGGGGATAGTAGCTTTGTGAATTCCAGACAGTAATTGGCAGAGCACTAAGACCTCCATGAAGAGTGGACAGGTGGGGGGTGAGGGGTCGGATATTTGTCGGATTCAACAAAATCCGACTCAGCTGGGTCAGAATTGGTTCTGATAAATTGCTCCCTTTTATAACTTTGTTGCCGATATTGGGGGCAAACTTGCAGATTACAAAATGTGCCTGTCTCTGCGATCTTGGATATTAAAGTATGTCTGCCTTTGCACCCTTTTGTTCCCTATGCGCAATCTGGGTGTAAAATGCACTTTCACCAGCATCGTTCGGATCTGCATAGTCACGGTTCCCCCCTTGGGAACGTAGGCCTTCCACAGGATGGCTGGGGATACGTATCTCACAGCCCGAAAGCAGATGAGTGATACCGCTGTGGGGTCTCTGAGACACAGCCTTTGGGACAGGGAAGTTGAAACCAACTAATTCTGTGCAGAGGAACCAACATTTTATGCCGCATGTGATATATCCCTTCATACCACATTGTAATATATCCCTTCATACCACATTGTAATATATCCCTTCATACCACATTGTAATATTGCGTTTGGACCGGTGGACCCTCGTTATGGAATACACAGAGGATATTACCGGAAGGCAGGGGCATAGTAGACACTTTCGCCACCAGATAAAAAGACTTAAGCCCTTGAACTAGTGTTGCACCTGCCTCAGTCACCCATCTCCCCGTAAAATATTTCGAGGGAACAGAAGTAATCCCTGCTAAAGGGCGGGGTCAGGCATTGCCTGGTTCTCTGTTTAATAATCCAAATAAAACTTTGTGAACTCAGTGGACTTCTTGCGAATTCCCCTGTGGAAAAATACTGTGCAAACCAAAAATGGTCAGAGGACAACACCTATCCCTCAGCTTGGATATCTAAGATGACCCCTCAACAGTTCTGTCTAGGTCCCTGCTCCATGTCTTTGTTGCAATATCATCTCTTTTCAGGTAAAATACTGTCCTACCCCATGATCACCCAAGAGCCTCATCCAGCAGGAAGTGCCACCAGGCCCCTTCTGCAGCTCGCTTCCGAGTCCAGCTCACACCGTATTCTCTTACGCCCCTCCTCCAGCAGGGAGGACACGGTGGCCTTCTCTGTACTTCTGCTTCCCCTTCGAACACTCCTTACTCTGGTTGTTAAAACCCCTCCATCCGCCTTTAGCTTTCCTTTCCTCCTTCTAGAACTGCAGGAAGTGACCTTTAACCTCTTCTAGAAGATTTAACACTTGTGTGACTCTAAACCCATTGGGCGGGCGTAGGTTCTGTCCCAAAAGACCGCATCAGTCACAAATGTTTTCTTTTGCACAGATTGAAAACTCTGCAGAGGAATTCGCCCTGTACATCGTTCACACAAGTGGTGGTGAGTGTGCAATTGTGTTAATATAGTAATGCAAGTATTAAATGTTGGGGCTATTAACAGGGCCCTCTGTTTTATGATTTAGACAATTATGGTGTATTTTTACATTTTCAAAACATGTTCAGTATTCTTTACAGTTTGTTTTTGATCAAGGGTCGTGACCAAAGACAAAATAGTGTCTTGAAAATATGTTGTTTATAGCGTATTTCTTCTGCTGCAGGTCACTTTGTGGAACAGGATTAGTACCCTATGCATGAAACACTGAGGCCTGCCCAGCTAAGTTATTTTTGTGACGGGTATCATTACTCCATCATGCCAGTAATCATGTTGCAGTCATACCAATGGAAACCCCGGACACTAAAGGGCATATTTATGAGTGGGTTGCACCACGGTTGCAGCACACAACGTGGTACATGCGTGGGGCAAACCACTACGTTCTATTTTTGAAGTCATGCAAAGCCACTTTGAGTGACTTTGAATGGTTTTAAAAATATGGAGTAATGCAGCACCTCAAATCGCTGCATTGTCTTACTCTGCCCTGGGAAGGTGTTCATTGGGTGTTTTTAGTGGTCTTCCCACACAACTTCCATGGATTTTGACCCATTCCCAGATTTACAAGGACTTGTAAGGCTGATAATGTGCCAATATCTTACACCGACCCAGGAGAGGAGTAGTGAGGAGAAATATCTTTATTTCTCTTTGTTTTATCATCTTTCTATGTGTGCTTCATTCTGCAGCACACATAAAAAGAGGAAAAGTCTCTCAGGATTGTTTTTGTGCAGGAAGGTGTCCCTTCCTGCAAAAAAAAAAAAAACACAATCCCTCCTGCAATGCAGGCACCTTTGCACCATAGTGCAAGGGTGCCTGCATTGGCGCTAGGCAGCCAAAAGGGGCGCCAGCGCAGGGGGAAAGGACAGGAATTTGCTATATTGGATAAATACAGTAAACTCCTAGCTTTGTTTTCCCTGTGATGCAGCGCAGCAAAGTAACTTGCTACGTTGCCCTGATGCAGCTCTTCTTTCAAGTGTTACATGGTATTGTTATTTTAAATGCCAGATACTATAGAATGTTGTCTAATAAGACAGTGAACAGGGCAGTAAACAGGCAGAATCTTTGGAATTAGTATTATAGAATGTGGTGAAAGTGAAGGAATTACAAATGGGCGGACCTCACCAACATTTAAGCCTTTAGAACGACTTCTGCAGTTGCTTTCATCAGTAAGGGGAGGAAGCACAAGATTTATTCACACCTTGGTCGGTTTGGAAATGTTTATTTCAACATGGCTATGACAGAGAAAATTCTGCCAAAACCACACAAAAGCTCCAATCACCTGCACCATTGGCAAGAATCATTTTGATCTTTTTTTTCTGTTTATGACTGCTAGAATGAAAATGTATATTTACCTCACCAATGTGCTGCAGTTTGTGGCTGCAAGCTGCCAAGTGATAATTTAGGCCTGTTTTATTTTATTGTGGATCGTTTAATTTGCCATAAATGAAACAAGGATATTAAAAAAAAGAAAAAAAACAAAAAACACTCCGATAAAACTTGGCATGGATAATTGTTAATAAAATTGACAAAGTTTGTTTGGTATATACCACGGGTGATGTTCTATAAGAAGTAGCACAATTGTGCTTTAAAATGCACTTTTGACCTTACTTGTTTTTTTAATTTCACTGGATGCATTTTATTGAAGTAATCACGTAAATAAATAGCAGAATCGACAGTTGAACAGTTGCCCGTCGCCATTAACTTCTCAAACCTGTTTAGTCACTAGTGCTTTGTTAATGACTTTATTTTTACTATTTTAAGTATGGACTTCAAAGCCCCAGCTTGCAGTCATGCAATTGTATTGAGTGGGCTCTCTCTTACCCAAATATTACAGGGAGGGCTACTTTTACATTTACTAGGGGGGAACTTTTTACATTTTAAAGCACTGTATATACACTGTGTAGTGGTAATCATGTACACTTAATAAAACTCTATGGTTTGGGGTTCTCGTTTCTATCCAATTTTAATAAGAAGGAGGAACATTGTACATGTAACAAAAATTAGAGCTTTCTAAGCCGGTTTGTATAAAAAAATGACTGTAAAAGTAACTGTGAATGTTCTTGCTGCGGTGGGGACTGGGGGAGAGGGGATGAGGGTGAGGGTAACAAGACTGCTAGTGTTAAATAATTTTATAATAGCTATTTTTTAAACCAAATAGTCACTTAATGTTGATTTGCTGCCAAAAGTTGATGAATGTAAATAAAAAATCTGGTGTTATTGCTGAATTAGCTGCAGGTGGCAGCAATTGCACAGAATACACCATCGCTTCTATTGTTCTATTCTTTATGAGGTCTTCACAAATCCTCTGATTTCCCCTAAGGTCGACTGATCGGATAGTTCAGGGGGGTTGTCAGGGGTGTAGCTTCTGTGGGGGAAGTGTTTGGGGTGTTACACTTACACCCCCTCATAAATGTATTATTTAATAATATACAGTTTGGGTACAGGAGCTTTCAGTCGGGTATGATAAGATGTCTGTCGTATTTCACCTGGGATTTTTAAATACTCAGACAAAAACACCCACACATACACGCTTGTCTCTGTTTTGAAGGTATTAAAACGTGGTTATTTTGCAAAATGCTATGTCTGAAGCACCCCTCGCAATCTGCACTCTCTTAACTTTGCCCCTTGCCCATAAGCACCCCCATGTGCTTCTTCTCATTAACATATGCCAACGTGATTGCCAGAAAATCTGAAGCTTACTCCCCCCACCCCCCATGTTACTGACCAAGCTACGCCCCTGGGGGTTGTGTCACTTATGTGTTCTGCATTGGTTAAATTGTAACTATTATTATAATTTCGTCTCTGCACTGACCAGGACCATTTGAACATTCTTTGTCCTAATTCCCGTTCGTTGTTGATGGAAAAGGGCTAGTGCTGAGTTATCACTCAGTTATTTGTGTTATCTTGCAGAGAAGCAGAAGCTGAAGGACTCCGACTATCCCCTCATCGCCCGTGTCCTGCAGGGCCCATGTGAACAAGTCTCTAGGGTGTTCCTAATGGAGAAGGACCAGGTGGAAGAAGTCACCTATGATGTAAGTGTGGTTCCAAGACTACCAGTAAAATCATCAGTGTTCATGTGCAGGATTTAGGTGAACCTTAATTCTATTACACATCTCTTGGTTCTTAAATGCTATTTGGGGAATTAAACTACAACAAAAGGACTGGATATTTTATCCCAGATACATGATGAGATAAGAGGTATCATCTGCTCCATTTCCTCCCTACATATGACCCGGCTATCAGGACCATTCCTAGTTACAGCAAAAGACCACCCCAAAGGAAAATGCAAACCATTTAAAAAAGGGGACTCTATAGGGAGTACTAATTCTCTGTGGCTTTAGTGTTGGACTGCATCTTGCAGGTCTGATGAACTGTACAGACCTCATTGCTTCAGCCTTGTGGTTTATTACTATGTCCTCTGAATTCCCTAATACACTAATGCACCCTAACACTCTTAATATAGTATACACATCACTTTCTTTCTCTTTCTTTCTTTTTCTTTCTTTCTTTCTTTCCTTCTTTCTTTCCTTCTTTCTTTCCTTCTTTCCTTCTATCCATCTATAGATATGTGTATATATATATCTATATATATATACACACACATACACTTTTTATGTGTAATTATATACTGGCAATAGCAAATTAGTGTTCAGAAAAGCCATTTTTTGTTTCTTCATAGTCTTATGAGCTCTTCAACAAACATATATGAAACCTAAGAAAAAATCTGATTTGGGCTCAGTGCAGCAAGTTATGTGCAGATCATTCACGAAGGGGAATAAAAAGGGGTTGAGGGTGTCAAAAAAGTGACATTTCCCAACTTAACTCCCATTGGATTTTGACGGTCCTCTTAAAAAAAAACAACAAAAAAAAAACAGCCAAATGGAATTACACAAAATGTGGCTTGAAATACAACTTACTTTGCTATGACAAATTAGCATGACAAAATGTGTCCAATCGGTTTGAAAGGATAAAATAAGTTAGAGAGATTTGGACTGTTAATTTACAGTTCCTCCACTCCAATTAAAATAATCCAACAAATGGAAAACAGATTTTTTCTTCCATTGGCCATCACTTGTCCACTGTGCTCTGATTGGCTTGCCATCAAATAATACATTTCTGTTGCACTCACCTTTACCCAGAAAAAATAAATACGAAATGGGCATAAGGGTGCAGGGTGAGTCTGTTTCAACCATAAGATGCTTCGGGAAGGGAGGGGCACATGGGAGAATAGGTGTAGCCCAAAGGCAATCCCTGGCATTAAAATAAATATTTAAAACAAATACATTTTTTCAAATGCAGCTAAAGATGGCCCACTAATTGCAATTAGGATGCCTAGGTTGTTTAAACCTTTCATTAACAGATTGTGTTTTTTTTTTTTTATAAAATAAGGGACAAAGGTTAGTGAAAGGGAAATAATACAATTTTGCGTAATTGATTGCACAGTTGTGTTTTTAAGACACTTTCCACACAGAGTGTAGCATAATTTGCAGACTTCCACAAAAAACTGTCGGTTCTAGTGCTGATGGCTCAAAGTAATACTGCCAGAGAATGTTTCGATCTTTTGCTGCATAATATAGATAACCCAGTCGTATACCTTGACCCTCCATTGCTGCATAATCCCAGTGGTTATGCAAAAGAAGTGTCCCTTAAAAGTAAATGCTATACAGATTCAAAGGATGATGTTATTTCATGCCATGTCAATTTAGGGACATTAGTGTAACTTATTTATTATATTAAAGAGGAACGAATATTTGTGTATATAAATGTTATAATTATTTACAAAACCACAGAAAAAGATATGGTACATTCACTCGAAATGAGAAATACTATTCAATATAATAGCTAATGTATGCAATATATTACATTGTAAATGTGTTTAAAGACATAAAATTGTGGCAACATTTCAGTGCTCAAATGAGTGATGTGTGCAAATACAGTAAATGGTGTCGTAGTTTTACTCGTGCTCTAGGCAAGACTGATGGTTTAAGGAAGACAGTACTTTTGTTTGTAGGACACTAGGCCAATCCTACAACAAGGTGCAACGGTCGTCCCAACCCTCCTGGCTCACAAGCAGTACCTCACCAAAATCCCAAACAGTAAAAGGTGATTTGTGGCAGCCGTTACGCTTGGACTCAAGAGTGCAACATCTCAGGGAGGTCGTGGTTAAACTGAGATTACCCCTTTATCACATGAACAACATGTCTCAATCAAACACAGGCAATGAAAGAGATGCAGTGAATCTTCAGTACGTTTTATTAACAAGACTGCAATCTACGGTAAGTTGCATGGGCTGCAATGATTAGGATAAAAAACAATGCAAGAAACAGAATGGTAAAAACGAAAGTCGTGAATACAAAGACCCCCACCATCTTGCAATAACATGTAATATGGAATAGATGTGAAATGAACCCTAAAACCCTAGCATGATGTACTTAATCTCTAACCTAAAGAGAGCTAGGCGTGTTAAACCTAATCTGCCAGTACCATGTCCATGAGAATAGCCCCCAAACCCTTGTTATCTTGGAATGTGGTCTCTAGATCAGACTCCATGGGGACACGAAAACTGGGTCAGCATCAAGGCGACATGTAGCGTAGATTGCGTTGATGGCATCTGGTAGGAATCCCTCTGATGATCATGCCTATGTGAGATGTATTTATACAGATCTGGAAGGACCCCTGACGCAGGTATGTTCCTGAACAATAGATAAGAAGACATGCTTAGGGCGGCAATTATATAAACAATTCCCTGAAAAGGTATATTATGTTACTGGCACACGAAATTGGAAGAGTACATAATGTGAATACCTATATATCTCATTTATCTTTGACTCTGATAGTGACACCTTTACAGAGTGGCACTGATAACATGAAACTAAAACATCTTCCTAACTGTAAACTGTAAACGTGGCAACCATCTTGGAAGAAATAATTTATTAAATGGGCTAAAACAGAGCAAACTAAGTAGGTTAAAAGTCACTGTGTGACGGGGGCACAGGCCTGCAAGCTAGAAGGCTAAGCTAACTCCTGATTCCCATTAAAACTAAATAGGGCCATCTAAATGAGACATACAAATAATAATACATTATTTTGTGCTACCTGGTCAAATTAATATAATTGAGAACAGGCTCAAAATGAAACTTCTATTTTAACAGCATCTGAAGGCAATATTACTGGTCGTGGAAGTCCAAAAAAAATGCTGTTGATAGTTTCTTTCTTGCATTTCAAATTAAGGTAGTCCATCAGACTCACACATCTGATATGGTTGATTGTAACAACCCTCTCAATATAAATTCAAAAGGAATGAATTTATCCAGAACTAAGGACCAGAAACGTGAGACGGTACAAGCACTGTCCCTGTCAAAGCGGAAAAGATAATCTAATCCTTGTGGCCCTAACAATGGTAAAACGCTGCAGAATGGCTTGCAGGCCAAACCTACATGTGTATACAAAAATACATGCACACCTGAGCCAATAATCTGAGACTTTTTCTGAATGTTCTAAATTAATAGGAGTTAATAATGTGCCACAGAGCGAAACTTCCTGAAATTAGGAAGGATTTTATATGGAGTTGTTATGTAGACTTGTCTGCAGTTTGTGCTCATCATACTGAGTTTTTTTTTTTTTTACCAGAAACCAACTTCACAAGGTTGAAACCTGTATTTTTTTGTTTGTGATGCAGGTTGCACAATACATTAAATTTGAGATGCCAGTATTGACAAGCTTTATTCAGAAGCTGAAAGAAGAGGAAGACCGGGAGGTGACAAAGCTTGTCCGAAAGTGAGTCCTTACCATTAAAAACACACTTACATTGGAAATCTGTTTTCCTGATTTTATTTTTTAGGATTTTTGTATGTGCTTTGCCTTCACACACATTATCTCCCTACTACATTGTCACAAATTCATATTACCTTTCTCAAGCTGCCAACACATTCTGTACAGATTGTTTCTAGATCCATTAGAGGGCTGATAACATATTATGTTGAAATTATTGTCGCCATGTACCATTCTCACACTACCAACTTGTTTTGCACGATTTAGTGGTACTGGGATATATTCGGAAGTCAGTGTCTTATATTCAGTGCCTAATTTGTAAAAAAAAAAAAAAAAAGGTGCCAGGGTCCTCGTCAGGAGATCACAGCATCTCTCACAACCCATCCCCCCTGCCAGCACTGCCAATGAAAATACTAACACAACTACTAACATTTGCAGTCCTACACTTGTGACAAATTAGACCCCGAAGAATCTCGAGCGGCAGGCATTAGTCATTTCTAATGTATATTGACTTAACAAACTACTGTTGTTGTGTTTTTCTGTAAATTTTTATCAAACATCGCCACCATGTGGCAGACTATCATAAGTGCTGTTGATGACAATACAGTGCTGGTTCAGAGCACAGTAAACCACTGGCTCAAACTAAGCACTGCTTGTATTTGTTGTCTTTGTAACAGTACTTGAATGTCTTTTTTTCACTCTGCAGGTACTCCATCCTCCGATTGACCATTGAGCAGAGGTTGCAGGAAATTGCAGACTTCCCCACAAGCATGTAGCGCAACTCTACCCTGGGCTCCTTCGGTGCCTGGAGAAAGCTGCAAGAGTCTATGCACTTGTTTTCTACGAAACAGCCACAAAGCACAGTGAACAAAGAAGAAAAGGCAGAGAATTGACATGTCCACTGGTTCAGTGGGATGGCAGCACTTCTGCTTTTCTCTGACTGGGTGCGCTCCCTCGCAGGCTTAGGGCTTATGCACGTAAATGTGGCGCCAGGACATTCGTGATATGCAGGAGAAAACTGTATGGTCTTTGCAGACTGAATCAAGTTGAGTACTTGCCACTTCCAAGCAGTGGGTGGCTGCTGTGCTGAAGTGGGCAACTGGGTATTTATTTTGTGCTGTTAGAGGTGTTCCACATTCCAGATGCTGTCGCTCGACCTAATGAAATGCAGTTCTGAGGCGGAGAAGAGTCTCATATTTTTCATCAGTTAAGTGGCCAGGGTGAAGCAACTCGGTGTTGTAGGTGGTATTGGGGTGGAGTCTGTGTCATGCTATGCGTTGGCGTATGTCATGCCTGCCCTGCCATGCTTTCCCTACAGAGCTACTGGACTGTTGGCACAGTTTTTCTCTGTGCCACAGTCCACCCCTCACGTTTTGTCAGTCTTTGCGTTCAAAAACTTACAGATCTGTTTAAATTGACGTGTAACATGGAGACACCGCCCCTTGTTAACAGAAGTAGAGAATTGTAGAAAGATCTGAGGCTTTAAAGAATGACTTGTACCTCTGTGCGCAGACGCTGCCCAGGCGCAGACTTCACATAAGCGTTTTTGAATCTGTTGTTGGGGGTGACGGGTTGTGAGATTTCCTACGCTTCCAGCGGGTTTCCCCGCCAAACACCAACGGGCCGCCTGGAGTCACAACAGTTTTCACATGCACACAATCTCAAAATGAGAGCTTGATGTTACAATGTATTCGATCCCTGTCTGCCAGAGGGACTACTCATCCGATGATAGAGGGGTGTAGCCCTCCCGTGCAGGGCGGGGTGTGGTAATGTACATCAGGAAGTTACATAAGTTAAACTATATGAGTGAGAAGATTGTTTGAGCTCACCCTTAGCTCGCTTTCCCGTAGGAAGGAAAACAAATAGTATATCGCACTGTCCGCTGGTACATACACTTGGCCGATTATTCCAAACTTCATGGCACGAAAGGCTTGGTTATAGTTTCATGATCCACGCAAAACAATGAAACTATAAAGGATGGGCACTGCTTCCTAGAGCCAAAAAACACAAAAGGCATTTCCAAGCAAGTCTTGTTAAAAAGATGCTGATAAGGTAGTCTTATAAAGCTTTATGGTTTCAGGTGCTATAGTGACGCATGGACTCTGAGAACATATTTGACTCCGTGGAGAAGCACACGTGACGCCTCGAACAAAATGCTGTGAAATTTCAAGTAAGTTGCCTTCCATGCGCCAAGGACTGATGCTGAGTAATAACATTCCACCTATGACTATAAGTTAATTTCCCTACTTTCGCTGGAGAATTGTACTCGAGGTATATTGCAACCAAAAAAAAACTAAAATGCTCCAACAAAATCGTTTTATTCTAAAAACTTTGCTGAAAGTCCAGAAGTTTTGGAACTAAATGAAGTCACGAACTTGGCTCAACTCAAATAGCACAGCCTTAGTGAAAATGCAGCCAGTTTCGTACAAAATGGCTTTTTTTTTTTTTAAATACAAAGGCCTAGATTAATTCCTCTGTTTGCAATTTTTGCTTCACACAACTTATGCGCCGCTTCCACAAATTTGCTTCTGCCCTTTCCTTTGGCTTTCTAAGATCAAAGTCACTTGGAGGACGCATGCCCGATGACGTTCATCCACAGATCGTTTATGTTGTTTGGTTCCATACAAAACATGTCCAATGCAGAATGTAGCCATAACTGTGAAATATTGTCTGATCTCTGAATATATTTAGAAGTATTTACAAGAAGGTTGACCCTGCTGATGTGTGGTGGTGCATATGTATCTTGCATTAAGAAAATGTGGCATGGATTTTCTTTGCCATCAGTCACTTGGAGAACTGGTTTGCAGCTGCGCCTGAGTCTGCCATAAGCTGACAACTAAGGTGGACATTTGAGATATTTTGTTTGAAGTTAAGCCACATAGAACTTAGCTCTTCTTGGTTACGTCCTAGGTAGGTACAAGCACATCAGCTTTTTATAGAACCTCAATGAATTAGGGGAAGGTGAATTGTAGTCACACGGATCTTAGGAGAAAAGCATCCTAAGACGCCCAGGGCCTGGGTTGTTCGCTTTTTTATTTGTTTTTTGGACCATTTCATGTAATTGGTGCTTGAGAGAGTTAATAAAAGTGTTACTTCGGTGTTGCCTTTGAGCCTTGCTTGACAGTTAACAGTAACATTTGATAAACGGTTATTTACTTTCGTATTGCCACTTAGTGGTAGGACTATAAACTACTTTAGAAAAGATGGCCCAAAGTCTGATTTGTCATTTCCATTACTCACGGAGCCATCTCCCTCACCCATCCGTACTCTGTGGGGTAGGTACCTCTAAAACTGGATTCTTTTAATTTTTTTTAATGCATCTTCTAAACGCTCTCCTTTACTCGCTGCAAAAGCCATAAAATAGGTCAACACCTAAATCCCACCTGGCAGTTAATGAGCAAACAACCCTGGTAGAAAGGCTAGGGGCGAGGGGAGGAAGATGGTCCCACGACTCATAAAGATTATCAGTAAGTGATTGATCCATTGGTTCAGGAGTTCACTTCCGTGTCCATTCCTTATTTTATGAGGCTGTACTAAGCCGTGCCACTGACCAGATGCAAAGGTATTGCAACAAAAACACCTCAGGAGGCAAAAGGTACTGTAAACTCGTATGCTTTAATGCAAATCAACACAAGAGAATCAAACCAAGGAAACAGAAGATATCACCTAGGATACAATTCCCGTGCAGACCAGAAAGAAGGAAGAACCCTGAAAGCTTGGCTCATGAGGCAGCCAAGAAAACATCAAGAATCGAAACTACCTGAGCCTTCGTCCAAGTAGAAGACCTACACCTTGGCATACCTCCCCTGGAAGCAAAAATAAAGATCAGAACTCACAAAAACATAATCAGCGGGAATGAACTATCTGCCTCATCTTCAAAATGGCCCCCACTCTCCCTGTTGAGCCCACAATCCATGTTGCTGAAGCACACACAAACTATGTCCTGCACCCTCTGGTTCGTGACAGGAGCATGTACCAATCAGTGATCCTAGAAACAATTCTGCTTGTCGCGAAGATACAACTTTGGGAACCAGCTCCTTTGCAAACACTGTTGGGGAGGACTGGAGACATTAGGAAAGGTCCAAAAGTAATACGATCCTGACTCAACTGCCAACTGGATGCCTTTGTCCACCTACAAAGGAATTGAGGGGAAGAAATTAATTCAAGCTTCCAGGTCGACAAAGGAACTAAAAAGCACCTGTGCAGATCTCCTCCAGGAACATGGAGCACCTGGACCTGAGAATGCACAGAGATCCGCATAAACTTGTCTGGAGTAGAGTCCCCTGCATGCCTGACTCTGGGCGTATCGATGAAAACCCCACCTTGTAACCTCCACTGATGATGCCCAGCATCAATTGCAAAACTAAGTGTTCTAGAAATGTGTGAGTCTTACAACCCCAGAATAATGAAGGCCTGAGTCTTGAAGGGTGCAAAGACTACTGCGGTATCTCTTTGTTTTCTATTGTCATTTATTAATTTTCTTTCATAGATGAGGAACACTATCTGTGACGTGAAACACTCCCAACTTCTGCCAGCCACAAGGGCTTTGGTGAGGTGGAGGCAAGAAAAGACATGCCTAAAAGGAAAGAGAACAGGAATTATCGTACCCCTAGTGATTCAGAAGTTAAAAGCTTTATAACAGAACCAACCATATCCAGTGCATTGATTTCTTCCCTGTAAACAAACAAAATGCGAGTGTGGAAATTCCATTCCAGGACAGGCTACTGAAAACAAAAGCAGTTTATACAAAGGAAGGCACAAGCCCGATCAAGAAGATGCACTAAAGCAAATTAATAGGAGAAATGCTAGCAATACCCAGCAGGTACAGAGGGCCAATAATGGGAGAGTACCGACACTGCTAAGGAGGAAGCAAGTTAGTGCTGTACCAAGATTACCAGGTGTTTTACTGCAAGCCATTAAAATGCTCCACCTGCACCTTATTTAAGTAGTAAAATCTACCTGTATCTGAAGCCCAGCAGGCATCTAAGACCAGCTCAACCATGGTGCCATTGCATCCTTTGCACTACTGACCTACACTCCCCACAAGTACTCAAGTATAGAGGGCGCTTCAATCCACCCCAGCCACAGAAGATCAGAGAATAAATAAAGGGATACGCAGCATCCTAAGAATTTAAAGTAACATAGGGAAACAAATACCTGAGAAACACCCTGAGGAGCAGAAAACTCGAAACAATGAAACCTGGGCGAGGTGAAGCAAAAGAAACATGACCCGATCACCACAAAAATGGGAGACCAACAGCCCTTTGCTTTTTGGAGCACCCAGAACGTCCCTCGGCAAAAAAGAGAGCAAGATGGAAGGTGATTTTCGAGCCTCCTCGCTCCACCACCATAGCAACACACTCGACATCTACAAGGCTGCATGGAGCAGACTCAAGTGCCACCTAGGTCAGTCCAGGGGGGAAGAAGCTAGCCTTCCCTACAAACTCAGGGAGCTCGGGCAATCCTCGACCTCAAAAACTATAATGGCGAGTTGTCTCATGTGAAACTAGAACCGTACACCAGAGCAGGCTAAAGAGAAGGAATAAGTAGTCTGACTACGTACCTACTACCTGAGCACGCTCCCGCTTCTGTCAAGAGGGCATACAGGAAGAAAATCAGGAACTCGTCCTGGCACGAGGGCTGCACAGTTAAAACCGAAGGGGGCTGCAACCTGTCAGCCGAGACCCCACTACAAACAATCACCATGACTGACACTCCCCTGCCGGCGAGGCAACCACCAGATCGGAAGTAACGTTCTCTACTCCCGTCGCATACTATGCTGCGGTGAGGAATGGATATTGTTAAGCCTATTCAAGGAAGGTGTGGTCTAGAGAAATCCGGCTGTGAAGTAGACACACACAAAACTGGTGGAACCTGAGGCGTTGACCACATTCATTGCTTCTTCACAGAGGTTGAGGGGAGGAGTGTTTGGAAAGCGGGTGCCAGTAACTCCCTTGCCATGTGTCATTGCATGGAAATGATAGCAGTAGCAGCAGTACCATTCAACAGACTGATATATATATATATATATATATATATATATATATATATATATATATATATATATATATATATATACACACACACACGATATTCAGCTCTCAGATCGACCACTGTGCGTCCAGCACAGCCCTTAGATCCTCATCTCATGGTCTTAAAGTGCAGCTCTGAACCTTTCCTGAGAGACCCATATGGCACAGCAAGGTCTAGGTCTTTTATGACCGCCCCCCTTCTGATGCTGCTCTTTTAGCCTCTATTCCAGAGGAAAGTAGGTTTTGTTCGCATCAACTGATCTTAAGTTAGAGTAGACTTCATTTATGTAATTAGGAACTAATCCAATGTGATACCTCATAAGAAAAAGTTATTTAAAATAGATTGTTGTAAGAATTATTTTTCTGGAGGACGGGCAAACTAAGATATCCGTAGCAAAACACTAGCTTTACCGGTTCCCTAGGAGGGCACCTGTTCAAACTTTACATTTATTTCATTTATAATTTGCACCATTGCGCATCAGTAGACTGTCTGGACTCTAAATAAGATTTCAGTAACCAAACCTAATGTATTGTGAGACAACCAACATTTTCAGATGTCTCCTGAATTTGTGCGAGGAATTCCAAAATTATGGGCCAAGGAATCTGAAAAACCTGCCTCCTCATTTCTCTGTTTTATTTGCTTGGAGAAACATTTTCAGCTTGGAGCAACCTACTTGATGAACTTTGTCTCTGCGAAACTCATGGTTTTCAGTTGAAAGAAAGGCTGTACTTTGGTCTTCCCTTTTGACTGCTGTGCTTCTGTTTGTTTGATTCGAAAATTCTATTTGCCTTGTTTTTTCCCAAAGGTCTCATTCTGGTAGAAAGGACCTCTTACCTTCTCACTTACCCGTGAGCCCTTACTTCTTTGTTGAAAAAAAAGGACATGAGAATTTCTCCTAGTCTGACATTTTATCACAAAGGGAATCCTTGTACAATCCAGCAGACCTAATGCAGACCTCTAAGGCTCTGAACAGAAAAGGCAGGCCTCGGTCAAGAAGATCATTTTTAGGATGCACGCGCAGGTAAATTCACATAGATCCAGTTTTATGTTACCTTCGAGGCTGACGCAGTTTATACATGGGGGAGACATGCTTGACTTGAGCGTAAGCAAAAAGGGCTGATGTTGGTACAAATCCTATTTGCATCTGAATTAGGATTACCACGGGTACTTTAATGAGGGCCTGAGAAGAGCAAGTTCCAGTACATTTGTAATAGGAGAGCTAGTGTTATTAGCCACAGAAACCAGAGTAAAGTGACTTTTCAGACTTTTCGTACAACCTTTTTTGAGGGTGTAAAATCTGATGTAGCCGTAGAAAAGTCACATCTGAGCTTCCAATCTTAAAGGAACTGTCTGTGACAGTACCTGCGCTGAAGTTGTTCCTCGTGTACTCCTGTTCAGTGCTTTTATTTTTAACCTCTTTGCTTATTACGTACGTGACTCATGCACAGGTTTCAAAGGTACCCAGCTGTGCACAGATTTCCATCAGCGTTTGTTTTTAAAGGTGTTTGTGAAATGTTGCTTTTCCCTTTAAAACTTAAATATGACAATTGTTTGAATATGACACACAGAACCCTTATTTGGGTATCCGTTTCGGTGCACACTCTGAAGCACACATACATTTTATTGAATAAAGCACTTTGCAAGCACAATTTCAACCCATTTTGTGAGACGGCGCTATTTTTATTCAGAGTTATATTTAGAAAGTGATTGTTGCAGATGAGACAGAACAGTTCTTGATGTATTCTTTGGTAATTTGAAGAAAAGTACAACATGCATTATTGTGTCTTGTTTTAGCACCGAGTTATTTTAACACTGAGCTCCTCTGAAGATGAGGCTTCTGTGGATGGATGTAACCTGCGGCAGTGCTATTTTTACAACATAACTGATAATCATATGATAATTACAAATGTAGCAGACATTACCTCCTCTTCTTCTTTCCTCATCCCATTCAATACTATTGAAGTGAAGGTGCCCACTCACTCTCTGGAGTTCACCGTTGTTAATCTATTTTCACTCTATTGGAGGCCAAAGATGTCTCATAGATACCCAAACCTTTTTGTTTTTTATGTTGAGGCTAGGCAGTGCGCATCTTAACATGTTGTAATCTACTTCTGAGGGCTTTCACCACACCCATCACGTGCCCATCACTTTCATTAGTTCCTTGGCCTGCTTTCAAAATTCCTTTGGTTTCTTAGGTAAATGCTTTACGTTTGTCCCGCCTTGAGGCTGTTTTGTTACTGCCTTAGAGACTAACCCTGTTACATAGATTATTGCACGATTGGCCACCTAACTTAGTCGGCGCACTACTTTTTTCTTTTGCCTCTCCGCTTTGCGCTCCATGTCAGTATGTTAGTTCTTCCTCAGCACTGCATTGTCTCTAATCAGAATTTGGGTTTGTTTGTTTATTTAATTTATTGGCTATTCTTCTATAGTTGTTAAGACTAGGAAAATGGGATTGTAGCTGTCTGCTTAAGCGTATCTTTGTTTTCTAGCATCTCTCTGTTTCTTTGCAGTGTCTGTGCCCGACAAAGGCTGCAAGCTGGAGGGGTTTCTTTGTCTGATGCGTGAGCGTGCTAGGGGTGGGGGCAGTTTGGGAAGTGAGGCTCAGCAGTTGGAAGTCCTCTTGAAGTTCTCACAACTAACACAATGTAACTTCCAGGTGAGGAGTTTTATGCCGCTACTTATTGTAAAGGCTTTAGTAGAGAGCAGTGGTGTCCTTTTAATTACATGTTTTAGTGCAGTTAATGGACTGTTTAATGATGCGCTTCAATCTACACCAAAGGGTGTGGCGTAACAGCCTGGTTCGAGTCTCGGCATCAACTCAACAGTGTGTGATTCTGGGCAAATCACTTAATCTCTCTGTGCCTACTATAAATGAATGTGTTCTAGTGTAACGTCACTGGTACTCATGTAAAGTGCTCCAGTACCTTCCGGTGGAGTTCCCTTTATATAAACCTGCTAAAAAAAAATATGAATAGAAAAAATTGTGCGATCTGGATTCGCTGAGGGTCTTAAGCCATGTGTGTACTCCATACAAGCATGTTCCAGTTGTACTCGGAAGGCATGGTTTTGCAACTTGCTCTTCTTTGGTGTATCTTTTGTTGTTTGCGCTCACTAAAAGCATAAGCATGCCTTTTTGCTGTTTCTATTCCCCCTCCCACCTTCGCCTCTATTTCTTCTCTACACTACCAACAGAAGTGGAAAACAAGCATTTTCAATGCAACGGGTCTCGCATTTGTTCGAGTTAGAGCTATTAGTGTTGTGAACCAAAAAAAACAGCAGCGCAATCGCGCTCTATAAAATGCAGTGCGATCGCGCTGCGTGGAAAATAAACAGATAAAGTAGTCCGGATCCCAGGCTGAAAACATCGAGCCTCTTATGTTTTTAGTACTTTACCGGTGTTGTGTAGGTGGGCTAAACACCGGAAAAGGCATGACATATGCATGCCTTTCACAATTGAAAGCAAGCGGATTTTAAAAGGCAAGCCCACAAACCAATGTAAGTGACTGACGTGGCATGGGTGTGGTTTCAAACCCAAAGAGAGATAACCGAATGGACGGAGCGCTTTGCGCTCGCCCATAAAAAAAAAATATGTTATGACATGAACTGCGCTGCCTGCTTCATACTGATTTTTTTTTCTACTTCCTGTTACACCCCTACGTGCCCTCCTGTTCACCACCTCCACCCACCCTCCTGTTTTTCACCCCACCCAGTTGCCAAAGCAAATAGTTCTCCCACAGGTGAGACAGATTGGCTTTGTCAGTGCTTGTTTTTGCCATGTTTGCCGCTAGGGTTGTGGGAGGTTGCAGTGACACTTCCCGGTTTAATATTTGCATACTGATTCAGGTAGACATTTCTAATTCTTCCGGTGCTGGGGCCCGCAAGTATGGTTTGATTTATTCCAGAACCTGTGGCGGCCCGTCCTTTAGGGCGGAGGGGCCACGCCCCCCCACCCCATGAAGAGTGTCTGTCAGGCTGAACAAAGGTCAGCCTGACAGACACTCTTTATGTTCAGGTCAGGCAGCCAGGAGCAGACATGCGCGATTTGCGCAGACTCCTAGCTGCCTGAGCTGAACTTTGCTGGGCTGAGGAGATCACGACCCTTATGGGCGTGATCTCCTCGGCCCAGCAAAGGTGCCTCCAGGCCCTCCCCTGGGTGACGAGGAAAGCGTCACCCATTGACACTCTCCCTGGGCGCTTCAGGTTTAAGCCCTGAAGCGCCCAGGGCGAGTGTCAATCAGTGACACTTCGTCACAGAGTGAGGTGGGGTCAGCAGTCTCACTGACCCCATCCCACTCTGTGACGAGGCTGGGACTGCTGCCTTCCCTCATTGGCTGACCTAAGGTCAGCCAATGAAGGAAGGCAGCAGTCCCAACCCTCCTGGGACCTGGAGGCTGAAGGTAAGTGTGTGTGTGTGTGTGTGTGTGTGTGTGTGTTATGTTTTCCTTTGAATGTTTGGTGCGCGCGTGCATGTTTGAGTGTTATGAGTGTTGTTCATGGATGTGCGTGCGTGTGTGTGTGTGAAAGAATGAATGTGTTTGATCTTGTAAAATGAATGTTTGGTGCGTGCGTGCATGTTTGAATGGAATGAGTGTTGTTACTGGATGTGAGTGCGTGCGTGCGTGTGTGTAAGAATGAATGTGTGTGAATTTGTAAAATGAATGGTGCGTGCGTGCATGTTTGAATGGAATGAGTGTTGTTAATGGGTGAGCGTGCGTGCGTGTCTGGGTGTGAAAGAATGAGTCTGTGTGTGTGTTTGTGTGTGTGCCCCGCCCGCCCTCCTCCCAAAGCTGCCGGCCGCCACTGTCCAGAACGGTACTAGAGGAAGAGGCACCGCTCGCATGTAACAGCCTTTGGAATGTCCAGCTTCTCTGGTGCCGCTTTCCAAGTTTTGATGTAAGGCAGTGGTTCCCAAACTGTGCGCCGCGGCTCCTTGGTGCGCCGTCAAAATTAGCCAGGGGCGCTGCACACAGTCTGGAAACCACTCGGAGGTGCTTTTAATCGGTAGCTTTTCACCGTGGTTTTGGAAACAAAACCCCCTGCATTAATTATTGTGACCAGCGGAGGGCGCCAGAGTACCATTAATAATATCCCTATGACAAAAGAAAATAAATAGTTTAAAATAAATGGTTTTCTGGAACCTGAACGAGAGAATTAAGAAGTCAAACTGTAAATAGTGTAGGTACAGGTACAGGCTGGGATTACGTTCCCCCACCCGCCAAAAAAAAGTTACATAATGGGGAGCCGTGGCCAACACGGCCAATAGGTCAAAGGAGCCGGGGATCGAAAAAGTTTGGGAACCACTGATGTAAGGAATGGTAGTGCTACCATCCTTGATGGACCGCTTATTATTGTTTCGGCGCCAGTTATTTCTTTGTTAGCGTCTGATCGGGCTCCGGCTGCTCCCGCGTGTAGCTGCGCCATGAATACTGCTGTCTTTCTTTATGCAGCGCTGTGGGATTGTTACTTCCTGTGTTCTCATGGCTGCAGGGGCGTCGCACGCCTCCTCTGACGTATCGGCAATGACAGGAGTTTCTTTTCTGCACTGCATGTGTGGATATAGGATATAATTAAAGATAAGATTTTTCCATGTGTGATATCAGTATATGATATACTCAAAAAGAGTGGGCGCATGGGGACTAAGTTAAATACTGATTTTAGCTTCTGTTACCTGCTTAACCCCTTTCTGCCCAGTCTGCCTGTCATAATGGTTTGCTTATACAGCCTACCCCACCGTTCCTGCCTAAGACATGGGGCGGGGTGGTGGCAGGGTGGGGGGGTGAGGGGTGTAGGGGCGGAGGGGAGGCTGGTCTTTCTAATGACTGTACTTTTATTTCACTTACAGAGGTATGGAGGATAATAAGTATTATCCTATTCCTCTGCGAGATGACATGTTTACGTTAGTTCTCTGCTTTAAGAGGCTATATATCTGAGAATGGTTCTGCCGGGCAGATAAGTGGCCTACCGTCCATGCCTCCACCACTCATATAAAAGGAGCTGTCTTCCCCGTTTAATCAGTCTGTCTTAGACCTGCACTTGTTACAATGGGAAAGCACTCACATAAATCTCCCCATATATCCCCAGATATATTCCTTCACGGGGTTCGTGTTGGAGGACACATCCCTAACCACTGTGTTACCTTCTGACTCCAGAGTTTGTGCTTCCCCAGGCCAAGCAGGCTTAAAAAAATGCCTACCAGTATGGATAACGTGAATCCTACACCTTGCAGTCCCCTTCGTCAAAATTATTATATACTGATATACACATGCATGAGTTATTGTTTCTGCATGTGTGTATAATGTAAAGTGCTCCAGCATCATACGCTGTTAAGAGAGGCACTATAAAAACAAATGAAGTACATGTGTGAGGGGCTAAGGCGAGATGAGAGGCGCTGTTAGAGGGTAATGGTGAGGGAATCATTGGAGAACCACAATGAAGACTGCCGTATCCTGGTGCAATGCAAGGTCATCATTTACTATGCTTTAAAAATGAATACAATTGAATATATAATGATAAATATGTTGTAGAATGCACAATTCTTGCCATTTTCCCCCAGATTTTCTTGGGAGGGAGAACCCACAAGTCCCGTTGTAGTGGTCAGGCTCATTCGCTCTGCACCTGATGGGGGTTGGTCTGACAAAATTTGCCAGGGCTGCTTTGGGTTCCCAATCCGGCACTGTCCGGTTGTAGGCTTCCTGGCTAAACGTTTGGGTAGATACTAACACAGTTATTTAAAAGCACACTCAGGGCTCATTTGCATGGTGCTGCAAGCCAGATTGTGCCTCACTGCATCATTTTGAAAGTGCAGGAATGGCTTGTATGTACAGAAATACAACTCATCCCTGGGCTTTCTTCTGCGCTCGAGCACAAACTGCTGTTTAGCGCCAATGCCTGCGCCATTGTGCAAGAGTGCCTGCATTACAGGAATTATTATGTGCCGGAAGGGACGCCTTCCGTCACATAAACAACCATAAATGGTGTTTTCCTCTTTCTGTGTGCACTGCAAAATGCTGCCAACATAGAGAAAAAACCGGGGCAGAAATAATGTTATTTATCTCTGTTGCGCCACTTTAACGCCACCCCAAGGTAGCGTTGGAATCTAATGCATTCCCAGTCTTGTAAATCTGGGAATGGGTCAGAGTCCATGGGTGTTCTGCAACGGATTACATGGGTGTTTTGCACTTGAACACGCACAGCAACACCCATGGAATGCCTCTTTCATGCAGAGTTCTGAATGAATGGTGGCCATAATACGCGCAAGGTGGCTTTGTGTGGCTTGTCAATATAGGCCGGCACACCATCACTGGAGCATAACAAAAATGATGCTCCTGTGGCGCAGTATGCTGCTAGGGGCTTGTAAATGAGGCCCTCAATCCTTCTGCAACATGCAGCTATTTTGGGAAATGAGGCAAGTAAAAGCCTGACCATTATATGCAGAAAGTAACACTTTCACCAGAACAGATCCCTGTTTGAACGTAATGGTTCCCAATCAGGCACCTTATCTCTCCAATTTGATGGTAAAAGGGATTGGAAACAGAACTCCTGACTAAGCCAGAACTTTTTCTGATCCTGTGAGAGGTCACCTTCTCCAGTTTCAGTACACTTGGAAGGGGTGCATGTCAAACATGTGGGTTCTGAAATTGTCACCCAAGACTATGCTACAGACATTTCACCCAAGTTTCAGGACCCACACTTTATACAAACATCTTGGCCTTCGGAGAAGATAAAGAAAAGAGCGTTACAGGACAGCATCTCTTTACTTTTCGACAAAAGAGCCATAATCCGAGGGCCCATTCAAGAGAGAGTTTATATAGTTGCTATTCAAAAGTATTCCTTTTCAAGAAGTTTTCTGGTGAATACCAGATAAAAACAGATTTCAGGTTTCTGAACAAGCTCACCCCAATCGTATACTTAAAGATAAATACCTTTCATCAGATCATTCCACTCATTTCCTCTGGCAGTTCCAGGTGCTATCATTCAGATTGAAGACCTACCCAGAATCTTCACAAAAGTCCTAGCTCTGGTAGTAGGGGGGAACCACCTTTGGTAGTTCCGGGTGCTCTTATTGAGATTGAAGACTTACCTCAGAATCTTCACAAAAGTCCTAGCTCCGGAAGTAGGTCTCCTCCATTCTCCAGGAATAATACTCCATCCCTATCTGGATGACCTGCTAATTCAGGCTCTATCAGAAAACATGTCCTTAGAGGACATAACCGTGACTGTGTGTACTCAGCCGAAATTCAAATTTTTGATCAACCAACAAAAATTCCTTCTTCTGCCATCTCAGAAAGTGGAGTATCCAGGGGCAGTATTCGATGCATTACAAGGGTTAGTCCCACTTCCTGATTCCAGGAAGATGAAGTTGAGGAAATCGGAAGCTATGTCGAGAGGCAGGTTGCTGATCCAGGGAAATATGTTAGGAGACAGCCCTGGGTTTTGTCTGTATAAGTTAAATTTTAGGGAGAAAGAACCCATTTACTTTGTTTAATGTTGCTACCTGGGAGAATAAATGACATAGTGCCACGGTCCTGGCTCCACCTGAGACAACTAGATTGTTACATTCTAGACCACTGGCAGCCTATTCATGGGGATCACAAACACCCAGTTCCTGTGACTATGTTAGTTTGACAATGCTGTCTTTGGTGGTCCACTCCACCTTTTCTGGAGAGAGGAACTCCTTGCATATCTCAGTCAAGGGTTCTATCTTCAGATGTCTGCAGTCTGGGTTGAGGGGCGGTTTTGGAAAACCAGACAGCACAGGGTCCCTGAAGTGTGTCCGAGCAGACCAACTCATTTAACTGGAGGGATTAATGGCGGTTTGGACGGCTCCACAGTTCTTTGTCGGTCAACTAAGCGGGGATTTAGTTGTGATATGCACAGACAACTGGGTAGCAATGTCATGTTTAAGCCACCAGTTCAGCACTGGCTCCACGTCCCTAAAAAAGTTAGCTCACCTCATTGGCTCGTGGGGCGAGAACAACAATCTGCAGAGTATCTAGTCTGTGCACATCAGGAGGGGTTTACACTTGCAAGCAAACTATCTGAGTTGAGTATCTCTATCCTCACAGTATTTTGTTCTCATCTCTGTATAATTTCAGGGAATTTGCAAAAATGGTGGGGAATCATTGTGGTAGACATATTCACTTCTCAACTGAGCTTTCAGCTACCTTGTTTTCTTTTTGAGATTGCAGGATCAGGGGGTAGTGGGCATTGACCTCTCGATGAGCCCTTGGCCATCTGGCCTTCTGAATGCCTTTCTCACAGTAGCTCTAATTGCAAGGTACCTTCAGAAAGAACCCACAGAGATGATCATGGTGCATCCATTCAGGGTATGGAGATCAATGTTCCCTGTGCTCAGGATTCTGACAGTAGATGACAAATGGACGCTTCCTCTGGTGTAATCCCCTCTGAGTTGTTCTCTTCTCCCATTACATACCGTAACCTGATTAAGACTGTTGGTTTTGGAGTTAAGAAAGAGGGTCTGTTGAATATGGGTCTCTCCTTATCAGTCTCTCTTTCGCTTCAGGCACCCAGAAGGAAGTCCACCAATTAAATCTTATGAACATCATTAGACTTCATTTGATGCTTGGTGCAACGCAAGATCTTTATCTTCAATTTCAGTACCCACTCCTGACATTTTTCAATTCCTCCAGGAGGGTGTTTATAAAGGATTTGTCATCTCTACCCTTAGACTCCAGTATTCTTCATTTAAGACATTTAAATCTCCCTGAGATAACATTTCTCAGGTAGAGCAGATGATTTCCAAAGCCACTTTACCATCTTGGGGCCTCCCTTTCATTCTCTCTCACCTCCATAAACACCCTTATGAGCCTTAATAGGAAGCGTCAGAAAAGTTACTCACCCTGAAGGTGTTATTTCTTGTTGCTATAACCACAGGAAGGAGGTTAGGAGGGATAAATAGTTTGGTCTGTTGCCACCCTTATTGGAAGTTTTTTTGATGACAAAATAGTCCTTTATTTGGAACCAGAGGCTTTGCGAATGGTCAATATTACCTTCCAGAGGGACCTAGAGATAATTCTCTGTGCCTTACAACAGGAGAGGAATACTAGTGGTTCATTAATACACCTCATAAACATAAGGACCTTTAATATCTCACAAGTGCAAACCTGTTAAAAGAGGAGAGAAACCCTTTCTTCCACTCTGCCCAGATCTGCTCAAGTTATCAGGTGGACGGTAAGGACATACTGGTTAGTATTGAAGCATATAGTACTAGAGTTATGGCAGATTTATGGGCTGAGTGGACATGAGTTTGCATTCAGGATATCTGTAGAGCTGCTACTTGGTCCACCTCTTACAAATTGTGTGTCACACTACAGACTGAATGTTGCTCAAGGTTCTCATTATAGGCTTAATGTCCACTTAGAAAGCATATATTTCCTAATGACACATGACTTTATTTTTTGCTTTTGTTTCTGTACGTTGGCATTGTGTAAAGGAGAGATGCAAACACAAGACTGGTAAAGATGGGCACAGGAATTAAATGGCACAATATGTTTCCTAAGATGTACAGTTTTAAAGTGTCTTTTTGAGCTGATAAATAGGTTTTTGCTTTGGCATACTTCCAGTAGTAAGGAATGGGACTGGGACAGAAGAAGAAGAGGTAATGCCTGGATTACTTACTGGTAATCTTCATTATTCCTATTCTTTCTTACTCGTCCCATTACTTACAACCCTCCCATCCCACCCAGTTCATCAGCAGTCCTCTCTTAGGGCTTGACATAAACAGGAAGGGGTGAGGGAGGAATTTATGGGAGGACATTTGACCTCAAACAGAAAGTAAAAACAGTGGTTGAATCTACAGAAAGAATGGGCACCTTCACTCCAATAGTAAGTAATGGGACGAGTAATGAAGATTAATGGTATGTAATCCAAGTATTGATTGAAATTGTGGCTTTCAGCATATGTATATACCAGGAGTAGCTTACTCCCCTGGATTTGGAGTCTAAAAATTATGATCACAGAACAAAAATGTGTCTCAGTAGACAATTAGCTTTCTATTCAAAGCTCACATTTGCTTATTACTTTTTAATTTTAAAACATAGTGATCTTACTTTCAATAGAAATATATAAACTAGTTGTCCCAACTGTAGCTTATGACTACAACTACATGCATGTCATACAGTCTTTCAGACTACAGTGTAATTTCTAAGCACTGTAAATAACAGGTGTTGATATTATTCAGTTTAGTGGCAGCGAACCTTGGGTATTGATTCTGAACTGGTATTGCTTAGCTTTGAACTCATGAGCTGCTGAACACAATAGATATCAGTGGTGAGTGTTCACTCACTAAGCTGTCTTGCTGGCTTATATTGCCTCTTTAGATGGCCCTCTGGAGTCTGGCACTCCATTATAGATGTGACTAAATAAATAGAAGAGCTTGATCAAGCAAGGTGTGTAATCATAAGAAAATCTAACAAATAATTGATAAGGTGGACATTGCCAAAACTTCGAAAAAGTGAAAAATTCTTCATCCAGCATTTAAGGAAACAAAGAATAAGAACACAGTTCAGAAAAATGTTGGTAGTGAGAACATGTTTGCATCAAAATACCAGGACACAATCTCAGAACAGCTCATTACCAGGACACGCTTTTTGGATAGCCATCATGTTTTAAAAACACACTTCCTTCATTCATGTGAGTTATGCTCATAATGTGTGATGACGGATAGTTTCTGGTTATCAGGTTGGAAGGTTCCTTGTTGAGAGTAGTATTTGTTTTTTTGGTTGGTAGCTCTGGAAGAGACTTCTAACTGCAGATTCCTTACCTTAGAATATTCCCAAGGCATCAGACTGGATCCGGAAAATCTTGAGCGGTACCCCTGCATGGCGATAGGTGCTGCCAACAGATCCACATCAGATGTGACATGTGTGAAGCTTATATAGTGCTATGCAGAGCTTAATTTGTACTGGTGTTTGCTGGCACCAGTAACTTTTTCTAAACACCAGTACTTATTTATTCACCACATGTGGCACTTTTTGGTAGCAGAAATTCTCAGTGGCATTTAATATATCAAAACACTGTGTCTCTAGTATTTGGCAGCAGCTGGAGGGGAGAAAGGGGGTGCTAGCTGCAGTAGACTCCCAAGAAATGCTTTGGGCCACAGCACTTAATTTGTTAGAAATTAAGCACTGGTGCCACACTAGCACATTGACATCAGTTCTTTTTTTTCTGCACCAACAGTCACAGATCCTGAGAGCTACCACGGTCACATTTTGACCAACTTTTTCTTAACTCTGGTCCATATCTTTTTTTCATACTTGTTTCCATTGTGCTAGGGATATTTCCCTTTCGAAACCTATGGGATTTAAGCTTTGCACTGAATATGACAGAGTGAGGACTGTGACTCATCCCTACTTTGCCTGTGGTGCTTTGGGTCGAGCCAGGATCTGCTCCCAGTGCCCCTTTAAGCACCCAAATGCGATTCTAGAAAGGGCAATAAAGCTCCTTTGGGACGGTCTTGGTCTGGTGGATGATCCAGGACCCACTCCTGGAGCTCTTCACGAATGGGTCATCCTTGGCAAAGTCTAAAAAGAAGAGATAATCGAAGCACTGCTCCTTGTTCCTCTAGGCCCTACTCCCACACTCCACCTGCGAAGCTGGCGCTGACTTAGTCCCTGGCCCTCCCAGAATTTTCTAGTGCCCAAGTGACTGCTGCCCAGCTTTAGGAATTTCATGAGGCAATGGCCCGTATCTTTGGGCAACTGACTCCCGCTGGTGTGCTTTCTAACCCTGAGGAGCCAAGAGGTACTCCACCCGGGTTACCATTGGAGGGCCCTCCCACAGCACCGGCTGGGCCCTCTGCGTCCATCCTCAGATCTAGACGATTGCAGTCCGGAGCCCTATTCTGACTTCACAACCTTTGGTGGAGTTCAGTCTCTCTGCACCACTTCTGGCATCACCAGCGCCAACCACGAAGGCTATTGTTCTGTCCGACTCCGAGGCAGTACTGCATTCGTACCTTCTGAGGATGATACTGGGGCTGCCTGCGCAATGGCAGCTGTCAAGTTTGGACACATTGCTCCTGTCTTTGGTGCTGAGTTAAAGAAAGAAACAGAGTATGGGGTCCTTGAACCCACTGATGACAAAGCTCAGTCCTTTCCTGAAAAGAACTGGTATGAAGAGTTCCATGACACCAGCCGGCTTGACACCTTCCCAGACTCTGGATTGATTTCTCCTGGTCCTGCCATCGAGGAGAGTATTAAGAGAACAGCTGAGGGACCAGGAGATGCTCTCTCAATGCCAGGTCAGACAAATCATCTGCTGATGCCTTGTGGACCACCAATGGTATCTACACCCAGTGGTGGTGCAGGATCTCCTTTGCAATGGGGAGGACCTTGGCTCGATCTATTGGCCACTGTCAGGAATGCACAATATTAGCTCTTTCGCATGTTGGCATTTCCAAATGAGCTGTCACGTTCCACTTGGAGTGGAATTCAAAACTCCTGTACACCTTTCTGCCGATACCACTCCTGAATAGAATCCTCAAAAAAATACGGACTGACAGGGCCCAAGTCAACCTACTTACTCTGGATTGGTAGAGTGTATGGTATGCTAAACTCCTGGGCAGGAGCTTCTGTCCTCCAATCAGTCGGCCCCTTCAGGACGGCCACCAGCCATAGCTGCAGGGCCTGGTCCTGCATCCCAAATTGCACGCGCTCCATCTTCATGCTTGGAGATTGAATGACCGCAGCTGACCAATTTCAGTCTTCCCACTGATGTTATTTTTGGCATCTAGGCATTCCTGATCGAAATCTGTATATGTCTGCTGTTTTGATGAGCTTGTGGCTTGATGTTCAGACAAGCACATTGACCCACTTCATGCAAACTGTCTGAGGTGTTACTGTTTGTGTCATCATTGGCCGAGCAAGCCCTTGCTCTGGGCACTTCTAAGGGCTATTTGTTGGCTAAATCACCATTTCCATGGTTACCAGTTCAACCCTCCTTGTTCAAGTCACATATTGTGGCACGTTTCTTGAAAGGTTTGCAACACGTTTCTGGCTTTTCTCTTCATTATGCCCCAGTGGGACTTGAATTTGGTTTTGACCTATCCAATCCATTCTCCCTTTGAATTTATGCATAATTGTCCTCTCAGGCTTTTGACTCTTGAGACAGTCTTCTTGGTGGCCATTACATTGACCCGAAGAATGAGCAAGCTTCAGGTCCTTTCCTTTCACCCACTGTATACTACCTACTGCCCAGGCAAACTGGTTCTTTGATGCCTGCCTCCTTTCTACCTAAAGTAGTGACCCTCTTTCACATCAGTCAGATGATCACCCTATGATTGTTCTTTGCACCCCCTCACCCTGCTAAAGATGAGGAGAGGCTCCAGCGTTTAGATCCAGAAGGGGTCCCTAGGTTTTATATCGATCGTACCAAGGAACACAGATTGGACGATTTGCTTGCCATTAGATTCACCGAAGCAAAGAAGGGCAGGGCTGTGCAGAAGAGGACCATCTTGAGATGAATTGCACACTACGTTAAAATCTGCTACACATTGGTGAAGAAGGGGTGAGTGCTCACTCCACCAGAGCCAATGCTGAGAAATTGTGTTAGCATGCAGAGTGCTTGTCCTCTACATCTTTGTGGGCGTCACTCCATACGTTCAGGAAGCATTAATGTCTGGACAGTCAGGTCCATCAAAAAGGGCATTTTGCCTGCTCAGTACTTCAGGACTTTTTGGTTTAAGATGTTTTGCAGCCCCTCTATAGAGGAGGTTATTGCTGTGGTACTGATTCTATGGTAAGGAATGAATCAGATGTTAGAAGTTTCATCCAAAAGAACAAGTTGCTTACATTAGGTAACGCTTTTTCAGGTAAATACTCTTCTGATACATGTACTTTTTCATTTCTATATCAACTTTTTATAAAACACAAGCCAGTACTAAAAAGGACAGCAGAGTGCTGTACAAGCAAAGCAATATGATTTAGAATACAGAATTAACCCATTCTCCTCGCCATGAGATGAGATGATAGAAAACAGGTCAATAATAGAGCCTAAAAGAAAACATTGCCTTCTGACAACAGGGACCTAAGCAGATTGATATGTACATGAAAATATAATCCTAATGGATACTTCTACCAGAAGATCCTTCATCTTGTGAATATCCCCCAGGTGTTAGTCTAGACCCAGAAACGTTAAAGCAGTAACCCTTCATGCTAGTAGTTTTGTCCTGTGGCTCCGTGCCAATATCTTTCTTCTCTGGAAGTACTGACCACAGCTGCATATAAGCACCACACATTCATGCAGACGTAAATTATTTTCTTTCCGTGCAGTCAGATGTGGATTCGAAGATTTATTCTCTTGTTTTTCATGAGTCCTTTTTCAAACTTGCTCTTTTTTTCTAATGTGCAGAGAAAAGATATCTCCTCTCAAAACAAGTTTTAAACTTTATAGGAACTCTCACAAACAGATGTCTGTGGCAGACTCCCTCGATTTAGCAAGTAGAGAAGACTTACCCCCAAGGTGTGACAGAGGGATAGTGATTCAGATCAGCATAGCACGGCATTGTCAGATATATGACTCCTAGAGATTAGGGGCTTAGAGAGCAATATGGAATGAGACCCTCAAACTCCATGAATCTCTGACCACGCCATGTACATGCTTTGCTTCCCCAATGTCCCTTATCACAAAACCCCACTCCCATCCTGAATGGCATCAATGTGGCCTCTGGGCACATCACAGAACATAAATTTTGCCCCCTGAAAAAATGTTTGTGAGTACTCCTTGTTTAAAGAAAGCCTAGGACCCAGCACAATCCTTCGGTCTTTTTTCCCCAATGAGACAATTCCACCAGCAGTGTTCCCCCCTCTGTGGCTATGGTTGGGGTATTCAGTTTTGCCAATAGCAAAATCCCCTTCACCAGTCCAGCAGGATTTTCAGCCCTTCCGGGGCTGAAGCTGACAAGGACAATGCCCAGGGTAGTAGGGACTATGTGCATCTCAGCCCCCTGCTCCTTATGCAGGTACAAAATCCCTTTATTGTGTTCTTACCAGCACACAGCCACCCTTTTGGAGGCAGGATCCAATATTTCCTCCAAGGGTGTCAAGTCATCACTCCAGACAAGCAGATCCTCCAAAACATACATCAGCAATAGTCCCTCCCATTTCTCTCATCCTGCTGCACCTTCCAACCTTCCACAACCGTCATGACAGCTGATGTCCATCATGCAGCAGGAAATGATTGCCCTTTTGGTCAGAGGTGCTGTAGGAAAGGTTTTGGCCTCGGAATTAGGAGCTGGGTGTTACTCCTGCTACTTGTGCCAAAGAAGAATGGAGGCCTTCATCCTGTTTTGGACCTTTGTCCTCCCAATGCCTTTCTACAGAATTACAAATTCAAGATACTAACAATAGCCCAGGTCCTGTCTGCTATAAAACTTGGAGACTGGATAGTGGTTTTATACCTGCTGGATGCTTAGTTCCATATACCCATTCTGCAGTCCTAAAGACTCGCTGTGCTACCTTCAGCTCACAGAGGGGCAGGAGCATTTTCAATTCAAAGGCCTACCTTTTGTCTTTACAATTGCCCCTCATGTATTCACAAAGGTGGTGGCAGTGACTGCACCACACCTTTGGAGGTCAAGGATGCCATTCTTCTCCTACCTTGAGGACTGACTGCTGAAGAGTAGGTAGGGTAATTGTCACCCATCTCCAGACAATGGGGAATCTTTTAACATCGTTGGTGTTCACTATCAACATCCGAAGGTCACCCCTTCATATGAGCCGTTCTGGATTTGGTACATTTTCATGTCCTTTCCCCAGAGTGGAGAGTCCAAGATGTTTTGGGCTATGACCCCAATGTTTCACATTCTGTCCTGAATCTTAGTTTGGATGACTCTGAGGCTGCTAGGAATGTTGGGCTCTTACATCCTGCTGGTCAAACATATCAAATGGCACATGTGGGGGCTCTTTAATAGGAAAAGGCCCAGCACCAGGGGAGTCAGTCAGATTGTATCCAGATTTCAGAGGAGAGTGACAAAGATCTGCAGTGGTGGCTACTGGACAGCCAGTGGGTCATTGGTAGACCCCCCTCTGTCTACCTTACCCAGATTTGACAGGAGTGATGGCTGGATTGCTTCTGGGTTAGGGAGACCATCTGGGAGAGTTGGAGGGCTGAGGCTTCTGATCTCTGGCAAAGACTCAACTCCACATCAGTTTGTTGGAGTTGAGGGCGATTTGCTTGCCATTGAAGGCATTCCTGCACACCACCATGTGTTACTGCAACAAGCACTACAGGGTAGTGTCTTGGGTGCTGCGCAAAGAGAAACTACGCATCTGGAAGTGGCTGGACCACTAGGGAATTTCTATGGTGGTGATGAAGCACCTGACAGTATGTCTAAATGCCAGGGTGGACGAACGCAGCAACCGACGCTGAGTGGACCATGAATGGCAGTTACACCTGGAGATGGGGCATGATGTCTTCCATCAATGAGGGAAAACCTGGATAAATCTTTCTGCCACTGCTGAAAATGTGCAAAGTCAGCACTTTTACACATTGGCATTTCCAAGGCAGCTCTCTTGGATTTGCATATCATTTAGAGTGTAGCTCGGGACCCTGTAAGCCTTTCCACTTCTGCCTCTCTGGCCCCTGATTTCTGAAGAAGTTCAGGATCGACCGGGCCCAAGTCATCTTAATATTTCATGATTTGGCTAGAACAGTGTGGTGCCCGGAACTCCTGGCTTGAGCATCTGTCCTTCAATCAAGTAGCTGTTTCAGGAAGATCTAATGTCTCGCCTGGCGGGCAGTGTGCTACAAACGGGCTTGCACAATTTGCATCTCCATGCTTGGAGATTGAGCAGCAGCAGTTGACCTCCATCCCTTCCCCCTGAGGTTGTTGATTGATATTATCTTGGCAGCAAGGCATCCCTCTATAGAACTGGTGTATGCCAGTCATTGGGACTAGTTTGTGGCTTGGTGCATCACCAAACAAAGTGACCTACTACATTCTAATTTGCCAGAAGCTTTGTTGCTTGTTTTCTTCCCGGCCCAGCAAGGACTTAATTTCAGCACTGTTAGGGGCTGTTTGTCATCTCTTTTGGCTTTTTTTTTTGCAGTTGCCGGACCACTCTTCCATATTTAAGTCGCCTGTTATGCTATTTTTGAAAGATTCACAGCAGTTGTTTCCACAAACACCCTTTATGATGCCACAGTGGGGTTTGAACCTGGTTCTAATTTTTTTTTTATATGACCGCTTTTAAACCACTACACAGTTGTCAATTACGCCTTCTGATATTGAGAATGGTCTTTTTCTTTGCCGTAACACTGGCTAGGCATGTGAGTGAGATGCAGGCTCTGTCAATCCATCTTTAACAATATTTTCCCCAGATAATGTGTTGTTGAGAACCTGAGCTTCCTTTCCTCAGAAAGTAGTTATTCTATTTCATGCTGGGCATGCTATCACCCTTCTGGCATTCTTTACACATCTCATCCCTCTAAGAGGTAGAGAGACTTCATCACTAAGACCCTAAGAGGGCACCAAGCTTTTATAATGATTGCACCAAAGACCTTGAGATAGATGATCAGTTCTTTGTGGGATTCTCTGAGGCAATGACAGCCAAGGCAATGCAAAAACAGACCATTTCTCTATGGATTATTCTCTGGATAAAGATCTGCTATGCACTGGCAAAAAAGCAGAGTCCACAAGACTTATGGGCTCATTCCACCTGAGCTTAAGCCTCTACTGCTGCAATAGCACATGGAGTACCTGTTAGATGGCTATATGTTAACAAAACACTACTGCCTCAACAGTCAGGTCTGCTGATAGGGTCATTTTACCCGCTGAATCCTACAGGACATTTTGTTCTGTGCCAGCTCACAGACCCACCACTTAAGGAGGTACTGTTTTGGTATCTATTTACAAGGTGAGATCTGTGGTTAGAAGTATCCATCAGAAGAACAAGTTACTTACCCTCAGTGATGATCTTTATGGTGTGTACTCTAACTGCAGATTTCCTACCAACCGTCCATCTTTCCATTGTGTGAACCAGACTCTTTTTCATTTAAAAAGGTCGCAATCTAGAGATCATCATATGGGTCCTGCCGATTTGCTGATGGGCTTTGCGTCTGAGGGCATGGACAGACTAAGAAAGCAACTGACGTCAGTGCGCATGGGTGGCACTTGTCACTTCTGGAATGGAATGATGTCGGTACAGAGTTGCACATTGCCAACTACTGGAAATGCTGGGGTTCTGCTTTAAAGTTTCTGGATCCAGTCTCATGCCTGGAGAATATCCACAAAGTGAGGAATCTGCAGTTAGATAGATTATCCACCAGAACGATCAATACTGAAGGTAAGTAGCTTGATTTTCCAGAGAAATACAGAGAGTAACTCCAAAGTACTTGTTGAGTAGTTGCTGGTATTGATTTAATAGGTGAGGTTTAGTATCTGTAATTTTAAAGAGAAAGCATGCTGCGTATTTGATCTATGTTAATACCAAGGTCCTTGATTTGGTGTTGGAAATGTAGAAAGTGGGACTAGTAGAATGGCTCAATTGTGATGAAAACTCCCAAGTCTCCCCCAACTGATGGCCCCAGTGCTGTATATATTTCCAACTTTGAGATCATCAACCTCAGGTAAAAATGGGGAAAAAGGTGGTAATAGAAAAAAAAAAAAAAAGTGAATGCTATCTTTGTATCCTGTCCTGTATGCATATTGAAGTTATTGATAGAATGTATTGTTTCCCCTTCTTCCTAATACAAATATATACGTATAACTGGTTACCGGGAAGTTCATTCATAACAAATAGTGAAATGTGTGGAGCACTTGCCCACTGCTTCAATGATTGAGTGGTGAAGATCCTCTGAGCGCAGCAGAATATGACCCAAATTTTGAAAGGGAACAGTGCGACAACAAAATGTGAGCATAAACACAGCAACCCAAGCTTTACATTCCCCGAGTAGGGAAGAACAAGGAACCAATCCTGAAATGGAGTTTGAACTTTGAAAGACAACCACAGTAAAGAGTTTATTGAATTATTTATGACTGGGAAATATTAAGGAAGGGAATGTATTGGGACAATTAATACATCAGGTGTAGCACTACATACAATAACGTGATATTTCTAGCCTGTCCTCCACTTAAAGCATCAGTCATCTTACTATTGTCCAATGTTGCTGCAGTATCTCCTGTTGAAACAACGGCCAGACCTGAAAGTTGTTTCTCGAACACAGAAGTCTTTGTCAACATAAGGCATGAGAAGCTGTGCTCAGCAGATGCTACTGTCACTAGAATTGTGAGGCCAACTTTAGGAATGACACACCATTTGGACAGATGCTTTCCAGTGTGTTAATATTAATATATGGCAGAGCTTCTAAGGTATTTTTCGCTTTTCAGCAGACATCAGCAAGGAAAGAAATATAAAACAGTTCAGTCCCATCTAAACCAGAAGTTTCAACACTATCAGCAGTGCTGTCTGAAAGAAGAGGTTGCAGACAATAGCAATGTTTTATAGATCTCCACTTTTCTTATCTTTTAAGCTGGTTCAACAGAGCATGCCAAATTGTGTTTTGGTGATTTTTAAGCTGCTCAAATCATCTGGAAATTCATGCCAATGCTGCATAAACTGAATATGCAATTACTTTTGGGTCCTATAGTGGTATTTCAGCTCCTAGTAGCGAAACACTTTTTAAAAAATCCTTCGATCACCCTGGAATTTGTTTGTAATTTCCAAATCATTTGCTAGTTTGTTTGCTGAAATTAATGTAGCTGTAAATACCTCACGGCAAAACTTTTGGAATTCTAGTTCTGAACGTGTTTCAAAACTACATGTTCCCACTCTGCATCAGTTTACTGATTGTGTTGATTCTCATTAAAATATCACACCTTATGATCAAACATAGCAGGAATTCATTTGAGGCAAACTCTAATGCTAGTGATGTTGCTTCAGTCCTTTATCTGTTTCAATCACCTGCAGAAGTGTTTCATGTATTAGACTTATCTAAAATCAAATAGCATTCACGCTTACATACGACTCACATCAGGGTTACAGTCAAAACAGCACTGAATAATATTTGGCTTCTCAGACATGAGGTCAATCGATTCATTCTGATTTTGTTTGGCAAGATAATGTCTATGAACATATTCCATCATCACAGGCACTAGCGTGCCTATAAGTTGTACTAGCTCTAAAAGGTTTCCATTGTGGGATTGGTACATGTTGCCAACACTGAAGCGGAAAGCCAAATTATGTTCTCCTAGGCACTTTGTGATTATTAGGAGCCTTTTTAAAACATTTGAATGAAGCATCCTAACCCGCTGGATTTGAGCTAGGTTTTGCATATCAAAAGTGCATTGCCTTTGTAGATGAAGTTAAAGCTTCCTCTACTTTCAAATAATTTTCATGTGCACCAGTGATTTTTTCATACTCATGTAAATGCTCTCTCACATTGTGCCAGTCAGACAATTTGTTGCTCACAAGCTGGGGGTTTATGGAAGAAACTGTAAACAATTTGCAGCAGAAACAAAATAAGTCTTTTTTGTACAATGAATAAGCTAGTCACTGCTGGTTAATTTGTTGACCATTATTCATTTCCGTTCTGAAATACGTAGCATTGCAGGATCGATTCTCAGAGTTATGTGGAAAAGAATTACACGACTTATGTCCAGGCTGTGTTTGTCCTCTTTCTACTGCGTAGCAATGGGTTTTATATCTTGAAGAGCAGGCCATTTCCCAGTCGCCATGATTGTGGCGTAATACATTCCCCACAGCTGTAAATGTATGTAACTTTTCACCAATTGTTTCATCGCTCTCACTCTGACACTTTTACAATGTCAGCCGTTGGCCATACTGGTTCTTCAGTTCAAGATCACAGCATTTGGATAGTATATTAATGGTTGCGTTAAACCTTTACTGTTCCGCTATGTTCCCTTGCATCGCTTTTTGGCACTAGGAAGCTTCACTAGTTTTTTCTTACTGCTGGTTCTCAGCATTCAGTCCTAAGCCCAGGAACCTATGGGCATAATTTAGAACTTGGTGGACGGGTAACTCTGTCATAAGGGTGAAGGATATCCTGTCGACTGAAATCTAAATCCCATTATGTCCTGTGGGATTTAGATTTCGGCGGACGGGACATTTGTCACCACTGTGACGAGTAACCCATCCGCCGAGTTATAAATCAGGCCCTATGTCTTCTTTTACTGGCTGTTTTCCCTTTGTGTTCCCTAGCTTCTGATCCTGGGAATGAGAGCGAGACCGGTTGTGGTATTGGTGATGTCTTCTTAAACCTGACCATGGATGCTCTTTACTTCTTTGTTGTACTTGGGGAACACACAGGTGGCAGTTTGTTCGTGGTGCTGGTCCTAAGGGTTCTCTAGCTCCTGATTTGAGGGCTGGAAGACTGTTCTGCTGGTGTTACTTTCCTTTTCATCGTGCATCCATCTTCTCATTGTCTTAAATTAACTTTCCTGCTGAGTTTTACCTTCTTCAGTCCGTTCTCGCTTCCTTTTCCTCTTTAACGCACCAGAAGCTTATTTCCATCCAAAGTCACGGTCACTGCTAGTAACTTCGGCATATATTAAATAGCTTGGACCTACAGCATAAATGGAAAATTGAAATACAATTTTAT
The DNA here is from genome assembly GCF_031143425.1 of Pleurodeles waltl. Classification (NCBI taxonomy): domain Eukaryota; kingdom Metazoa; phylum Chordata; class Amphibia; order Caudata; family Salamandridae; genus Pleurodeles; species Pleurodeles waltl. Next base: position 675,795,549 of record NC_090450.1, on the reverse strand, counting down.
ATACAGTAATGGAATCACACAAAATATGTATGTTTTTTATATATAAACTGTATTTATCGAGATTTCTGGGGTTTTCCATTTCCATGCCAATTCAAAGATTCAAAAGCTAATATTGTTATCTGTTATCCCCTCCTATTCTCTAATACGTATTGTTCATCCAGCTAGACAGGTCTTGAGGTCATTATGCAGCACTGCAAGTCCTTGGGACGGGGTTCCCCTCCTATGCCTCATAGCTCTATATTATGACTGAGATGCTGAGGGCAGGGAAAAGCATGTATTAAAAGGCACGGCTGAACCAAAGCAACGTGAGCAACTTCCACCCGAAGGTGTCGGCTTTCTGTGAGGATAGTCACTCTGGTTTTCAGTCCGGGCAGCACTTAAAATCTGCAGTTGAATGGCGCCTCAGTTGGGCTCTATATTGATACCTATTTAACAATTATTATAAAAATATTAGGATAATCGAGCTGTGAGGCACAGCAGAGAAGGCCTGCTGCCCGGGGCCTCTCAGCACTGGATAACAGCTGCAAAGCTCAGGTAAGAGAGCCCTGTCCCTTGACCTCGCAGCTAGGATCCAGGGCTGCAGGACCCAGAAAAGGAGCCCCACTCCCCTGGGCCTCAAAACTCTAGTGCAGCACTTTAATAATAAACATTGGAGCCCTGCTATGCCAGTCTGATCTGGTGCTGCTTTCTTCACTGACACACCCCTCCTCACCTAATGAACCTGGCTCTGTTCCTGGAAACAAAGAAATCCCTCCTGTTGCATGGCAAAAGAGCATACAAGGCTTCTAGGTAGCTTTTTTTTAATAGAGGCACTGCCCGCCCCTCACCTTTTTAGCAAACACAATTGTTGGTCCTGCTGATGTCCCACATCCCCAAGCCACTCCTCCCTTCCCCTTTAGTCGCCCAGGAATGCAACCAGACCGATGGAGCAGCGAGGGCAAGGTACCTGGCTTGCAAAATACTTTATGGTACGATTGGAGACCCAGGGGGAGAATGTGGTCTGCCTGAGTCCACTGTTTCCGAGAGAAAGAGTGGCCTTTCATACCAAAGTGATGTCCCATGTTTTGGAGCGGAGTGCGGGGCCCTGGGCAGCAGCCCATACTTTCCCATTGATTATCGTTGATCCTGCCCACAGCTTTTGTCGGTCGTGTTGGTGCCAAGTTGTGGTGTGGGGAGGGGGTTGTTGGTGCATGACAGTAACAGGTGAGATTGGAGGAATAGGAAAGGGGTTGAGGGTTGTTAGAAATTGCACCAACAGCATGTAAAAAGATTAAGTACATTTTTAAGTAAATCACCAGTCAGGCGAGAGAGGCTGATGTTTGTTGGACCATAAGGCACACACCTCGATTTGCATCCGGAAGAGTGGTACCATGGACTTTGGTCTAGCTCTCCCGTGCCAATGGATGGCCCTGCCTGCCACATTCCAAAGCTGATCTCGTCACTCTAGGTCAGAAAAAAATAGGAAATCCAGTGTTTCAACTTCCTATTGACACATCAGAGCAGCCCTGCATTGCTCAGGAGAGAACAAAGTTATGTTGAAAGAAAGTTTTAACTGCTTTTGTTAGTCTGAGTTGCCCTCCTTCTGCCAGTTCACCAAAGGATCTTCCCCTTTAAGACCAGCACAGCTCTACAGAGGTACTCTGTGTGCTCTCTGCCAGCTCCGCATAGGCTGGAGGAAAAACCTAAATGCCATTAAAAATCAATTGTCTTCTATTTTCGTTTACTTTTTTATTTTAGCACATTTAGGGGCATATGTACAAGTCCCTAGGACCACCAGAGCGTCACTTTTTGTGACGCTCCAGTGGCTCTGTTCACTGCGCCATATTTACCTTCCTGCACATAAACAATCATTCCCTTCAACACTGACACCCTTGCTCTACGGCAGCTAAATTTAGCACCAGCGCTACGGGGAAAAACAGGAGTGCTCCATATTTGTCTAAATAAAGCTCATCCCTGAGTTTCAGAACTGGTGTGGCTCTGGCAGTTTTTGTGTAGTGCCACACTTGTTCCTTGTAAATCTGGCCCTTAATCTCCTGCTTAAGTGCTAAGAGTGACCGCATTTGTCTGCCAGCCATAGTCACCAGTAAATAAATGGCTTAGCACCATTAGCCTTAACACCAGCAACTGCGAAAATAGCACTGCAAGGGACACAGACACCAAATGTGGGATGAAGATTCCAATTTCTAATGTCAAAATATTGGTATTAGTATGTACCTTGCTAGGGATGTAATCTACTGACTGCAGTTCACACACATCACTTAATGGGCGTTTGTGTACATAAAAGGGAAAGAAATGCAGCCCCTTTTGGATGGACTCATTTGACTGCTGCACCAAAGAAATGGTCAAATGCTGATGCGGTGGCAAAACTCCAAGTATCATGAAAGAGAATTACAGTCAAATAGAGGCTAATCAATATGGGCTGATCAGGATTGTCAGATTGGGACATGAAAAAAAAAGGACCTGGGCCCCCCAAAAAGTGTCCCTATGCTGAAAAACGTGCTCCCCATTGGCAAATTGTGGCAGCTCTAAACTTTGTTACCAATCTTCTCAGCTTTGAGGGGTGCAGAAAAGCAAGTTTCTGGTAGTTGATGGCATGGTTTGTGAATTTTAAATGTAATTACTAATGATGGCATCACTCATGTCACGGTTCTACCACAACCAAAAATATCATGACTGAGACAGTGATCACAATCTACCACGGTGGCTCCACTTGTTGACAGTTTGTAAGCAAGCAGATTGAATGCTACCAAAACTAGTCCATTGGACAAACAAATATGGGCCTTTCACTTTCGTGTCGGGCAGCCCTTCTGGCATTGGCAGGCTGCCCAATAGTCTAGTCCAATGCCACTGTCAAAAAGGGGCTGACATTTACACACATATGTACATGATATTAGCTCTGGAAAACTGCAAAACCTGTCTTTAGCCAGACCTAAAACAGAGTTGCACATCCTCAGAAGTGGTCATATTTGTATTGTGACTGGAGAAGTTAGGAGTAATATCGAGGTCTTCAGGTCTGTTGCTTGAACCACTCTCAGGCGGTGAGTTAATGCCTGATCTCCCCCTTAAAAGCTGTGCATTTCACTGAAAATGGTGCTCTAACAGAATGACAGGATGTAGAAAGAGAGACAAACCGTGAAGACGGTACTGAGTCATGGATGTAAAGTTTAAATAAAGCAGTAACGTGATCTTGAATGGGACTCCCCTGTGGAGAGCACCGGCGGCCATATAGGACATATGTGGAGTAAGTGAGCAGGTAATGCCTATGGGCTCAAAGTGTTCTTCTAGCCAAGAGACACTAGCTGTATGTTGCCTTGAGAATGGGATTAGGTGTGTTGATGTGGATGGGGATCTAGTGAAGCTGGAGGATTCAGAGCCTAAGAGAGATACATAGTTGCTGCTGACTTCCCATCATAGTTGGGGCACTGGATGGAATCAAAACAAAGGAGCCTGCACAAGAGCGCAGAAACAAGTGCCTAAGGTTGTTCATCACTGCATGGTGACAAGGGGAATGCTTCCAAAGAAAGAGGAGGAGAGATACGCATATCTGGGCGATGGATGTAGCACAGGAGGAGATCTATAAGTAGAGTCAATATGGCACATCAATACACTGTTAGTAAGGATAGTCTACTGCCATTTGTTGGAGGCATAAGACAACATATTAAGGAACCTCATGTGTTCAAAGTTGTGAATAGCAAAGTGATGAACCCAAGCAAGGAAGAATGTCATGCTGGGGTGGTTATATTGTCTCACCGCTGTGTGAACCACTCAGGCTTGATTTGTTTCCGCTGCACACTTCTTGACAATATTTCCCACTGGCAAGCTGTAACAGTTGTTGTTTCTCAAGAACACAAGAGCCGTATTCATGAAGGAGTCAGACAGGAACAGAATCGAGCACGACCATTCCTCTTGTAGGAAAAGCAAGGTGCAAGAAAGAACGCTAAAAGCAGTACTGAGGAAGATCAGCCCAGTGTGAAAAGTAATACCAGGGTCTCCAAGAAGAGTTGGCCAGCCAGACAGACTGAGAAAGACCTCTACAACTGGAAATGATAAAAGTAGCGATGACAACTATGAGGAATGATTTTGCTAAGGACATACCAATTAATGTTGATCATGTGAGCACTAATGAAGATGTACTATCAACATTGAGCACTAGCCTAGATGAAATACAGTTCTGCCTCTTTTAGAAGCATGTCAAAAGTGCTAAATGATCTCAAGGACGAGTATGATGATTTGTAAGGTTGATCAAGATGCAATAACATAAAGATCAGAAATGTGAAGAGCATGCTAAGTGGGGAGGGAGCATAGAGGCCTTTTGTGCTGCCTCACTTTGTCCAGGAGGCAGATGACTGCGCAGTCATCATTGTTACACCTCACATGGTAGGCACATAGTAGGCTTCTCTGGGGCCCCAACAGAGAGAAATTGTGGTGAAATTAATCTTCTCGTCAATTAAAAACAAGTTATTAAGAGAGGCAAGGGGCGCCAACAGGATCAATTTCAGAGACTATGATGTTCAACTATACCAAGAATAATCTCAGAATACATTAGATAAAACGAGATACCTCTCAGAGATAACAAAAGGATTTACGAAGAGACAGAATAGATATGACTGGGCATTCCCACTTGCTCTGATTATTAAAACTGGACATGGAATTTCATTCTGTTAGACTTTCAGAGGAGGGAAAGGAGATTTTGGGATTACCAGGAAAAGAGTCCTCCACTACTCAGTAGGAAGTCAGGAGGGTAGGGAGATGTATGTGAAGCAGCATAAGTAAGAGGTGGTAGGAGCTCGCCCACGTTAAAACTTATACTAGATGAAACATGTCTGATGGAAGTATTGCCAGAAGCACCAGACTACCCGGGGGTGAAAAGGCAGGCATCTAAAGGTGAAAGATGTGGGACACGGGTGTGGATTCACCATCGCACCTGAGGTGTTCCAATTCATCACTCTTGGGGTGTTATGTGTAATGGAAGTTCAGGCATTTTGGTTCTGTTTTGTTGTTGGGAGAGTTAAGGCGGAGAGTAAGCCTAGAGATCGTCTATCACAAACACACCTTGATCATATGCTGATGCTTGCAAAATGTGTCAATCAATGTGGGGAACTGTGGAATCTGAAGGCAACGCTGCTAACAACCATATGGCATCTCTAAACATGAAATGTCAGTGCACTTAATTTCCAAATTGAGCAGCGTAAAATATTGTGATCGCTTCCATAAGAGTCATCTGATTTAATTTGCTTACAATCATCTCATCTCTAAGGACACTCTTCTCATGACACACACTCTATATCCCAGCCAATGTTATGCCACAGTTACAGAAGTGTGTGGAGTAATGGTTGTAATCCACAGAGATCTAGCATTTGAAGTAGGGAAGGTAGGAGGGGACAACAAAGAGGGAAGGTTTGAGATGAGCATAGGGAAACTTGAAGGGAAAGACCGAACATTGGTGGTTTCCTAAGCTCCAAATTCTAACCAGGAAAAAATGATCTCGTCTATGATGGAGATAATAAATGATAAGACAGTAGGTGAATTTATATGGGTTGGTGACGCCAATACAGTACAATCTCCATCTTTGGACAGACATCCCCATTACAGCTATACAAGCAGTGAATGTCAACTCTATTTCAAATGATATTGGGATGGTATCAATAAATATCCTTTGTGATGCAGCTAAGGCTGCTAAGAGGGAAAGTGCATAGCAGCAAGAGACAACCAGATGTGCAAATGGATGATGATAAAGACAATGTTATAAATTGACCTTGGGAAGTCGGAACAATCAAACAAAATCACAGGTAGAGCTGTTCACAAAGTACATCTGTAGTACATTTAGTACTACAAAATCCAATTCACAAAGCTATGTGTGGAGATCTCATCTTTCCCATCCTTTATATGCGGATATCTCCACACACATGTCTACGTTTCAGTAGTAAATGTGGGAGGGGTAAGGGAAGTGGCTAGAAAATAGGGACTACTTACACCTAAATAGGAGGGGATTAGGAAATCGTAAGTGGAGTTTAAGGAGGGGGAAAGAACCACCCATACACGAGTAAGCCCATTACTGTTCACAAATTGCACTTCTAAAGTTACAGTTGCCAAAATGGTCCACAAAGCCTTTGTGAACATACTCCATCCCAGGCTTGGATTTAGTTCAGCACTACCCATGGCACTCAAAGGTACTGCAACAAAACCCAATAATAACGGATGCAGGGACTTAATACAACACCCCAGAGGAAATAATGTTAGAATAAATACAATTATTTGAATTATAAAATAAATATATACATATTATTTACTTTGAATATATATATGTATGTGTGTGTATTATACTTCTTGTATTATTAGCACATTTAATAATAGTCATTTTCTTATAACATTTTTAAATACGTTTTAAAACAAACGTTTGTGAAATGTAAAATTAAATTCTAAGTATATCATTTTAAATTAAACATTTTAAATAATTATGGAATAAACGTAAATCAATGTGCTGTAACAATCTGCTATTAATTATAAGTTTTAAAAAAGTATATAACTTTTTTACAATATTTATTCAAAAATATGTTTAATGCTTATAACATTATTTATAATATCAAAATGTTTTATAAACTTTAATACATTTTCCTACACCGATGTTTACTCCAGTGACGAAGACCACCACCTACGAGTGGAATGTTACTGCACCTAGGCACAACTTTACACTCTGAAATAGTGAACATTCCTATTCACAAAGGTACATTTACACCTGATTTAATCTACACATGTAAACTTTGTGCCTACACTTTTGTGGTAAATGTACTACTTTTGACTGGTCACCATTCCCGAGTGTGAACTTACTACAAAGTGTAGATGGTGGGGGCTGGGAGGATTGATCCTCTGCTAGTTTAGTAAGTTGTGGCTGTAGATGCCATTTTTTTTTGTTTCTAACTAAAGTTAATTAAAATCCAATCTCTCAAGAAAATGTATTAAACAGTCACAGTTTTTTCCAGGCTAGTCACAACATCTAGATATGCACCAACATTGGCGTATCATGATTCAACTCGGATAATGCCCCTACCACAGCTTCTGCCTTCATAGTCTGAAATCTCTGTCTAACTTTAAAGATAGTTCTACTGTCAAAAGGTGCGAGATTTTTGTAATTTTGTCTTAATCTTTCCTAATAGATTATCCATCCTCCTGCTTAACAGATAATCCACTTTGAAAAGGTAATATGTAAAAATGAGCAGAAGTGGGCAGCAAAGATAGTTTACAATAATCTCAGGCCGTACTCAATCCTTCCACAGAGTAAAAAATGAAGTCATTCACATAGATCAGTTAGCTTTACATTTGCTTACACCTAAGTGCCTAATTGCCTGTGTCTGTTTGGGGAGCACTGTCAAGTAATTTGTGTCACTCCGTGGATGCAGGATTGTAGCCCTGCCTTGTATAAAGAACATTTCTTTGTTTACAAAATGTAGGTACTCTATATTTACATCATGCGGCCACTACTGCTAACATATGTTAAGGAATTTCAGGATATGCCTAGTAATGCCAAATAATGTAATTACGGGCCCTATGTTAATGCACAGCCGTGGAGCACGCACACAATTACATGCAAACACACTCATCCTGGCCCCCCACTGTAGTACAGGAAGGAAGCAAACAGCAGTCCAAACAAATGTTTAATGGAAGACCCACATTGCATTGAGAAAAAAAGGTGAGTTCCTAAATATCGAACTCCCCTATCTGTAGCAGCCACCCTTCTGGCTGTGGTGTCCATCCAGCTTCCAGCAATTCCCACTCATTCCCCCCCTGAAGCAGGAATGGTGCATGCCTTCCCCCTCCCAGAATGTTCAGCCCTATGCTTCACTCCCTCACAGCTTCATTGATAGGCAGGCCTACTGATAGCTACTACCATCAATTCGGCCAAATACGCTAGAAAAAGGGGCTATAGTGGTAAGGAAAATGTTTACCTTGACCCGTTGGCCGTGACAAACCTAGCCCGCATGCACAAAATTCTTGCTGACCTTTGTCGACGTATTACACCACCCCCAGAAGCCGGGATCAGGGTAAAAGTTGCAGATGTTAAGTAAGCTTTGTTTTTAACAGAGGAGCCCATTTACCAGATCAGTTGATTCCAGGGAGTGGGAACTGCCTGGGTTCTTCCGGCAGCCATTGTTGTGCCAGATATCAACAGGTTTCCAGTCCAGCTCCAGTGCTTCTTTCTATGCACTCGTGCAATGTACACACACCAGGCCACATGTTGCAGGACCCTGCATCCCTTTATTGTGTGCTTTTGTTATTATGCTATGCAGAGCCTCAGCCTGCTCAGGATCCTCGTTCCCCTCCAGTCCTACCTCATATTGCCTTACTTGAATGACAATCTATTGTTGCTGTCTTGGAGCAGGTGTCTAAGGGCAAAGCCGGCCCAGATGTGTGCTCCCTCATGTCTCCGCAGTTACAGAAGCCCATCAGGTGAAAACAAGACGCAATCTGTGTGTCCCTTCAAACGCTGGCCAAGAGAGAAACCGAGATATGAAAGCATTTTGTTTCTCAAGCTGTGTATGATGTCTAGCTGTATATGTGTTTAGTATGCTAGTAAAGTTTGTAGCTTTAAGGGTGTCATCACCTTAATAACGACCATTTACACAGAACACAATCCAAGCCGAATTGGTTTTCGAACTTAATAATAAATATTAAATATTACCCAACTCAATGGTACTCATTTTATCAATGTTAAGAGATGAACAATTACACTAAAACTTACAAGGATTCAAACGTTTAGCAATGCATGCTAGATGCAGCTACTTGCTATAGTTGCACAAACCACTGTGCTTTATTGCAAGGATTGGGAATTGTAATCCAACTCTTACATGATTTCTGCAACAGGCACATTGACCTACTGAACTATCTTACTAAGATACAAACCTGTGTGACTTCAGCTTACACACAATTATCTGCAGAAGGCACATTACCAAACTAAGCTATTTTATGGTGATGTCTACTTGTGGTGAGAGATTACATAGAGGTCTCTGAAGGAAGAGTTTTTATTACCATGAGGGTTATGCAGTATACTACTGTATACTACTGTAAAATGTGCTGGACACGCACTGATGTTTATAGTAAGTTAGGTCTTTTTCCAATGAGGGTTATGCAGTATACTACTGTATACTACTGTAAAATGTGCTGGACACGCACTGATGTTTATAGTAAGTTAGGTCTTTTTCCAACCAGTAAACTAACCTGGAACTTTTCTTTGGTGACAGTTAGTAAAAGTGGCCCTGTTACCTACCTATAAGCATCATTACTTTGAGTATTTGTTTTCCTCATCACAGTCCTACTAGATGGGGGCTCTAGTCCTACAGACAGAATTTGCATGTCCCAGTATAAAATAAAAAGGACTTTGTTCCAGCTGCCTACAGTAAGATCCTCCCCTTGACTGAAGACCAGCACCTACCAAATCACCTTCCTGTGTTTTCTGCCTGAAATCATATATAGAGGCTTTTCCAGCCTTTATTAGTGAGTAATCTCTTGAATTAATTTGATGAATTGTAATCATAAAAACGTCCTTTTAGTTCATCTCGTTTAAGAGAGACTTCGCAGCTGTGCCTTAGCAAACTCAGGGGGATCCTTCGCCTCTTTTATTGAGTCGGCATTGATGCCCTGTAGCAGGCCAATAATGCGCCCAGGGTCCTTGTGCTCAGTTACAAATGTTAACAGTTTATATTGGGAGTTGGGGGTTGGGTAAATTGTTATTTCTGTCAGTCCTATCCCTTTATGGGGGAGGGGGTAAATTGTTATGTCAGTCCTATTCCTTCATGCGGGGTGGATTGAAGTTACCAGTAGTTTGCTCTCCGAGATCGGGACCACCTCCTGGTTTCAAAATGGCCGAGGCAATGTGAGATCTCACATTGGCATGTTTCTTGTCACCATAGAAACAGACTCAAATGGGAAGGTCTGGTTCTATTTCCTGTTGATGAGATCAAAGTGACCTATAAGTGGAAATGAAACGATTTTCAAAAGGGTGGAGCCGTCACCTATGTTACATCACTGAAGTCATAGGGACTGTGAACAATTCAAGTCACACTAAGCTCAAGTGTAGCAAATGAACCATGTCCCATTCAGTAGGAGAGCGGTATAGGTGTGTGGTATTTGGCAAATGGTGCTCTTTAACATGTTACTAAACATGGTGTGGTAATCCACATTAATTTACAAACAGCATTTTTTCTATTAAAATTGCCACTAAATGTGCTTAGACATGCAGTTTTACTAATAAAACCTTATAGTACACAAACAAAAATGTGTGAAATTTGGGTTTCATGAATATTTATCATTTGCTCCAAGTAAAGTGCCGTGATTTGTTTTGATCATACTAAAAATCTATGTTTCAATTATACTTGAGAATTTAAAAAAAGTTTAATTTATGCTTTACTAACTGCTAATATATTTTGGATAATTTGTACAGTTCAATAACAAGATCTAAACTATGCTTTGTGTTAAAAAATGACATCCTTTCATTTCAATCTCCCTGTACCCCAGCAAGATTGTCACATAGTTCACTGTACAAAATCATCTAACTTTTCAGTCAGGGAATGAAAAGTAAACATCAGTCTCCACACTGAAGGAATAAGCAGCAATTTGGAAAAAGACATAACCCAACATTTGACCTCTGTCTTCAAACACACAGCAGATGCAACAACATAAAAACAAAGGGGCATATTTATGAGGAATAGGGCAGCGCCACATGTCTTCTTGCTTCGCTGCCCTACACCAATGTGAAAGGGCAAGAATGCACCGTATTTATGTAATACGGTGTATTCCTGTCCTTTCCCCCCTGCGCTTGCACACCTTTGCCTGCCCAGTGCCAATAAAGGCACCCTTGCACCATACTGCAAGGGTGCCTGTGTTGCATGTGGTATTGTTTTTGTGCAGGAAGGGCCACAGTCCTGCTCAAAAACAATCCTGAGGGGTGTTTTCCTCTTGCTATGTGTGCTGTGCAACACACATGGAAAGAGGAAAAAACAAGGAGACATACAAATATTGTACTGTCTTGGAGCTTCCCAAGGTTTACATGATTAGGTAAATCTGGGGCAGTATCAAAACACATGGTTGTTGGGTGGGAAAACCCACCACAATGCCCAATAAATGCCTCCTTGGGGCAGAGTAAGGCAACTTAACGACTTGCGCTGCTTTGTCTTATTCCTTATCTGTAAGGCAATTCAAAGCCATGTAAAGTGGCTTTGCATGGCCTCATAGATATGATTGAGAGGTTTGCCCGTCAGAAAAAGTGATGCTCACGCTGCACAAGCCTCTCATAAATACACCCCAAAATGTAAAAGTATCTTTATTTGTTCTTTCACCTTCTGATCTCCTGAATGGCAAATTTGGGAATGCTGCAGCACCCCCGCATACCTACTTTCAGTGGCTATGGCTGCTATCTTATGAGCCGTAATGGAATCTCGCAAGCAGTCAAAAAAGTGGCATAGCTTCCATAGTACTCCTGACGCTAATCCATCTGTCCACTAGAGAGCCAGAGCTGCAGACCAGGTAGGAAGGGCTCTTCTCTTTCTAATTTCTTTAGCATGTAATTGATGAGGCTGTAACTGCTGTATTACCGGCAGGTTAAGGCTTGCCTGCTGAATAGCAGCGATATCAACAGTGTAGGTGATACACAGTCTGAAAATTCTGAAAAGGAGGAATATGTCAGAGGGTTTATGTGCAGGGTGCAAATCTCTCTGAAGTTTTACACTACCTGTACACTAACTGTCTTTCCCAGATCCTGTGCACTCTGAGGATTATTTTTTTCTCTACTGCCAAAGGAGGGAGCCAGATTCCCTTTATTTTTATAGTGCCATTAGAAGAGTTCTAAAAAGGAGTGGAAAGGTCTTGAACATCCTACTTTCATTTTTTTTCTTCTTAAGCACTGGTCATTTGGGTAATTCTGTGAAAAAAGGACCCGGTGACATTTTCCAGTGGGGTGATAGAGACCCAGCAGGGGGAAATTTTGGGGGTCAGGTGGACACGACACCTGTACCTGGGTCACTCATTGCATCAGCTCACACTGGTAGGACGATGAAACCCTATGGACACCAACGGCAATCAACCTACATACAAGCTAGGAGGGACTTGAGACCCTGGAACGGGAAATCCCAGTGTCTGAGGCCTAGATAACCAGATGGGTGAGGCCACTCATCGGGGCAAACCCCCTAGTGCTACCCTCCACGAAAGATGGGCAAGGGAACACAGTGAAGCAATAAAGGCCCAGAGGGGCACTGTATCTGGGCCCCCCTCTGCCTGGAGTGTCCTGGGGTCACCTGGTGTCAGCCCAGCTGCTGCTCTCCGAATAGGCGAGAGGCCTGGGATACGGAGTGCACTGTGTGGGGAGATGACTGCCCCTACTAAGGGTTGCCTGCACTGGGCAGCAATCTGTGGTGCTCAGAGACTCCTGGAGAACGCCCCGGAGTGGACAGCCCTGAGGTATGAGATTGTCACTAGCCAAGGGAGGGGATTGCTAGTGGTGGGGTGTCTCACCTACTGGATAGGAGGCCTACTGTGTGTATCAGCACCCCCGTAGATCCCAGAGACCTTGAGGTGCCAGCACCATTTTAAAGATCCTATGCAGTGGGGAGGTAAATGCTGAAGACCTCCAGCGCGAAGTTAGGAGGCCTTGCCCCAGTTGGCCTCATCGATGCATACATGACCTGGTGGTGACGGCGTCTGCAGGACTTCCTCCCTTCTGTGGCTGCCATGATAAAGGATAATCCCACCACAAATATACAGAGCAACAAAATAGTCCAGTACACAATGGTGGCCCTGGTCAGGCAAAACCGCCTCAACCCTCAATGGGAAATGTGGCCAAGCGTTTGGAGCAATCGCATACTGACTTAATGAAAGCAATCACTGACTGCTGTCACACCCTGGAACACAAAATTGACTCTGTGGCAATTGAGATGAGCTGATTACGGACCAACTTTTGGAACTTCTTAAAGAGCACCAAGACCGTGGAAGGCTCTTTTTCCACGCTCCAGACGTCTATGAAAGAACTGCATGCGACAGTCCTTGTGCTGCAAAAGTCTACAGGAAAAAGCTAAGGAGGCAGACGGTAGATCCCCCTGGAATAACCTTTGATTTCTGGGGTTCCTGGAGAGGCCAGAGTGCCCGTCATGGAGCTCTTTCTGGAGGACTGGATATTAAACACCCTAAAGTTCTGTCCAATTATTTTTTGGTAGAACAGCCCAAAGAGCACTAGTGCCACCACCAAGACCCAGGGCCCTCACATGAACGATTATAGCCCTCTTCCTAAACTTTCGAGATAGGGATGCTATCTATCCTGTAGTGGCCTAGCCAAAGAGGTGTGGCGCACTCTGAGGGTACGTCCATCCAAATATACCCTGATTATACTAGATGCATTCAACAAGATGGGAGATCCTTCAAAGCAGTAAAAAGAAAACTCCGGGAAGTTAGATTGAAGTACATGCTCCTTTATCCTGTGTGCCCACCTGGCGGCTGCAAGCCCAGGTTCTCACTAACAGAGAGATTGCCTCTCATCTGCTGCAAACAGTGACAGGCTATTTTGAGTTAAAATGGGAATCCACAGCTAAAAGGGCCTGAGAGTGGGAGTCGGTGAAAGTGGTGATTTATGAGACTGCCATCTCCAGAGTGGTGTGGGTTGCATGTCTGCTCAACCGGGAAATCACAATAGGTGAAAGGAAGCTATTGGGGGTAGAGACATGAATGCCCCACTCAGGGTACAAACCCGCAACAGTGATGGACCTGAGACATCATCTTAATGACCTCCATGGCAGACTAGACAAATACACCCATTGGACCTTCCAACAGCGACTACACAGTGAGGGGGGTACCTCAGGAGCAATGCTGGCCTGGCTGCTACCAAAGGAACTTCATTTATCCAATGTATTCTACATCACAGGCAGTGAGAGTCAGACACTGCACCCACAGGAATCTATCAGTGGGGCATTCTGGTCTCTTCTCCAGACTGCCACCATTCCAAACACTGATTATGTGAAATGAGCTGGCCTACCTAGATTTCCAATAGATCAACAGGAAGAACTGGACTGGCCCATAACTGGTGAGGAGCTCGGAATACTGATCACCTGCCGCCAGAGTTTTATAAGCTGGGCCCTGCTCTTTTCACAGAAAAGCTCTACAAGGTGGTGGAGGAGACCTACTGAGAGGGATGCTTCCTGCCCACAATGAGAGAGGTCCCAAATATTGCATTTCTTGAAAAAGGCAAAGACCCTAGCTGATCGGCAGTGTCTGATCGGTTGGTGGAAGGTCAGGAGTTTGTTGATGTATGCTGGTCCTTCATTGTGCAGGGCTTTGTAGGCTTGGGACAGCATCTTGAACTGGCATCTCTTCTGAATCTGGAGCCAGTGTAGTTTTTTGAGATGGGGTGTGATGTGGGTCCTTCTGGGAAGGTCGAGTATGAGTCTTGCCAATGAGTTCTGTATTGCCTGGAGTCTCTTCAGGAGGCTTGCTGCAAATCCTACATAGAGCATGTTTCAGTAGTCCAGTCTGCTTGTGATGAGGGCCTGCGTGATGGTCCTTCTGGTGTTTGCTGGGAGCCACCTGAAGATCTTGCAGAGCATACAAAGGGTGTGGAAGCATGCGGATGAGACTGCATCAAATTGTTTCTTATGGATAGCTTGCGTGGTCTGTTGGGGTGGGGGTGTACCAAGCTGTGCCGACAATCATGTGTGAGGTGTTTTCCCAAAGATGACGACTTCCATTTTTTCGGTGTTGAGTTTGAGACAGTCATCCTTCAGCCAGTCTGCTAGGTTTATCATGCATCTGTGGAAGTTAGCTTTTGTGGTGGAGGGATCTTTGGACAGTGAGAGGATGAGCTGAGTGTCATCAGCGTAGGAGATGATGAGTCCATGTGATTGGACGGTGACAGCCAGGGGGGTCATGTCGGTCTTGAAGATGGTCAAGCTGAGGGATGATCCTTAGGGAACTTCACAGATTATCTTCGTGGGCTCTGAGGTGAATGGTGGAAGACTGATCCTTTGGGTTCTGCCGGTGAGGTACGAGGCGATCCATTTGAGGGTGTTTTCTTGAATCCTGATGTGGTGGAGTCTGTTGATCAGAATGTGGTGGGAGACGGTGTCAAACGCGGCAGACAGGTCTAGGAGGATGAGGGCTGCTATTTCCCCACAGTCCAGGAGAGCCCTGATGTCATCTGCGGCTGCAATCAGGTCTGTCTCGGTGATGTGGTTAGCTTGAAATCCAGATTGGAAGGGGTCCAGGAGGTTGTAGTCTTCTAGGTGTTAAGTGGGTTGCTTGTTGATCGCTTCCTCAAGGACTTTTGCTGGATATAGGAGCAGAGAGATTGGCAGGTAGTTCTTCAATTCGGCTGGGCCAGCATATGGCTTTTCAGGATTAGCCTCACTTCAGTGTTCTTCCAGACCTCTGGGAAGGAGGCCGCAGTGATGGAGATATTTAGGACCTCCCTGAGCTCATCACCGATTGTCTTGCTTCCGCGGTTTATGATGTAGTGAAGGCAAGGGTCTGCAGGTGCTCCCGACTGTACATTGTTCATGATGGAGATAGTTTCTTGCGTGGTAAGGAGTTCTCAGTGGGTGAGAAGGTGTTCGGGGTTCGTGTTTGTGCATGTGAGCTGGTTGATGTCTGCGGTGGAGGGTTGGTGTTTGAAGTTTTTGTAGGTAGCTGAGATCTTGTCACGGAAGAAGTCTGCGCGGTTGTTGCACAGTTCCTGGGAGGGAGTGATACCATTCTTGGTGGCTGCTGGATTGCTGAACTCCTTCACAATTGCAAAGAGTTCTTTGCTGTGGTTTGTGCTCGCTTTGATGAGGTCTGCTAGTGCATTCTTCTTGGTTTCTTTCAGGAGGCGGTAGTGCTGGTTGAGGGTGGTCCTGAAGGTAGTGTGGTCTTCTGTTTTTTTGCTGATGTGCCACTTCCTCTCAAGTTGTCGGCAGTTGCATTTGGAGGAGCGCAGTTCCTCAGTGAACCAGCTTGCTCTTTTGCTTTGTTCTTTGACTTTGGCTGTCTTGTTGGGGGTGATGGTATTGGCACATTCTGGGATCCACTGGGAGAAGCTCTTTGCAGCTTGCTCAGGGTCATGTGTAGAGTCTGGGAGGTGGGAGCGGAGAGTGTCATTCTACTACTCTTCCGATACCTTTTTCCAGTTTCTTCATGTGGATATGGGGGCACAGTGCCAGGGTATGTGGGTCCGGAGATGGTGGAGTGTCTTCTGTGCTGGTTGGACCAGGTGTGTGGTGTGGTGAGTATGTACCTTACTCTGTCGCTGGAGGTGAAGATAGGAATAAGCATGTGTCCAGAGATGTGGGTAGGGTAGGTGACAAGCTGCTTGAGGGCGATATTGCTCAAGCTTTCCAGGATGTCAGTAGAGTTGGTGTTGCTGGGGTCGTCGAGGTGGAAGTTGAGGACCCCTAGGAATATGAAGTGCTCGTAGTCAATTTCTTGTGGGGCGATGAGTTTCAGGATGATGTTGCAGAAGCTGGGGTGTGGTCCTGGTGGTCTGTTGGCAAGGGTGCCTCTGGTGGTACTTTTTTCGTCTGTGTGGAGTTTGGAAGTTGAAGTCTTCCATTACCAGTGTTGGGTCATCAGGGGATGTCATGCAGCAGATGGGTGTCCTGGTAGATGATGGCAATTCTGCCTCCGTGCTTGTTGGTTCGGTCCGGGTGTGTTATCTTTAAACCTTTGGGGATGGAGGTGGAGATGTCTGGTGCAGGGGTGGGTTTGAGGCAGGTTTCTGTGAGGAAGAAGACATTCGGATGAGGGAGGAGATGGTGTCCCAGACCTCGGTGGCATGTTTAACTAGTGAACATACCTTGAGTAGGATGCACTGGAGTTGTGTTTTGGTGGTCTCGGTCAATGTGTGGGGTGCGTTGGTTTCTTTGGTGCTGAAGGTGAGGCGGCAGTGTTGGCAGGAGAACAGTTCTCTGGTGGTACACAGGGATGTGTGGCAGCAGTGGTTGTTGGTGCATCTGGGGTCCAGAGCTTGGAGGTCAGCAGCAGTGTATCTTCATGGGGTGAAAGAGCCAGAGGTCCTGGACCTGGGCACGGTGCAGGTGTGGGATGGTGCAGAAAGGCTTGCCTTTGGCTTGCTGGCGGTGCACCCGCTGTGTGGCCGTGCTGTAACCTCCATTAAGTAGGTCCTGGAAGGGGGTAGGGGCACTGGGAGGGGGTGGTGGGCAGGGCTAGGTGTTAGGCGGAAAAACAGGCAGCCGGCGGGAGTGGCAATGGGGGAAAAAAAGGAATGAACAGTGAAAAAAAGGAGGCAAACAGCAGGAGAAAGCACACAGGAAAATGAGGTAAAGCAAGGAGAAACAGTGAAAATGAGGCAAAAAGCAGGAGAAAGCACTCAGAAAACAGGGTAGGAGGAGGAGAAGGCAGTGAGAAATAGGCAGAAAACAGGAGAGAGTGATGCAGCAGCAGGGGGAGCTGGTCTGGGACCTGCTCAATGGGGTTTGCGCTGCAGCCTCCATTAAGTAGGTCCTGGGAGGTGTAAGGGGCGCTAGGAGATGTTGGGTGGGACTAGGCGGGAGGTGAGGAAACATGTGGGAGGCAGAAACGGCAATGGGGAAATAAAAGGAATGAACAATAAAAAAAGGGGGCAAAATGCAGAAGAAATCACTCAGAAAATGTGGAAAAGGAAGGAGAAAGCAGAGAAATCAAGGCAAAAAGCAGGAGAGATCACTCAGAAAAAAATGGGGGAGAGGAGGAGAAAGCAGTGAAAATGAGGCAAAAAGAAGGAGAAAGCACTCAGAAAAACAGGGAGAAAGGAAGGAGAAAGCAGTGAGAAGGCAGAAAGCAGGAGAGAGCACTCAGAAAAATGGGTGGAGGGGAGTAGAAAACAATAAAAATGAGGCAGAAAACAGGCAAGAGCAATGCAGCAGCAGGGGAGAGCTGGCATGGGGCCTGCTCTTATCAGTGAATGCGGATGACACCCTGGTGTATATGTCTCACCCAGTGGCATCAGTCCCCTGTCTGTTGCGACTCCTTGAGGACTTCAGGTAGGCATCGGAGTCTAACCATTAACTGGATTAAATCAAATTTGTTCCCCATGGGCGCTATAGCACATGTTCCACCAGAGCACCTTCTAGAATCTGGGATGGTATGGGAGCCTGCACCTGTTAGATACCTGGGTATACACTTTACCCACACTATACAGGAAAATATACACCGTAGAGGATGTTGGGTGGGCAGAGAATGCCTTCTGGCCAGCGATTACCATTATTCCCTATGGGCAGGGCACTCAATAAAATTATTATACGCAAGAGATACTTGTACACGTTTCAGGGCACAATGTTGATTCTACCTCGCTCCATATTTCAGAGACTTGACAAGATACTCATGGAATTACTCTGACATGGTGAGCACCCCAGGAAATACTTAAATTCACTTAAAGTTCCATATGAAAAGGGCAGATTTCACTCCCAGATTTTGAAGCTTATTATGTAGCTTCCCAACTTTCCATTATAGATGATAAATTTTCCTAACAAGGTGGGGGCACTGCTGGGAGGATGCTAGCCATTAGGGGCCCTGCCTATAACATGCCCCTCAGACAACCTGCCCTGATACAACTGATGTCCCATGTTTGAGAGCAATACTAGAAATATTTGGTGAAAGGCACTCTCTTCAGACTTGACCCTGTAATATGAACCTACCCAGGATTCCGCATCCTGGGGAGACAGCTGGGTGGATGCTGAGCAAGGGGAGATTTCTACAAACATGATTGACTCTTCACCTTTGAAGAGGTCCGAGACAGATTTTGGATTGGTCCAGGTCAGTTTCTGACACTTGTTAAAATATCTGCAGCTAAATGCAGGTACTGGCCTGGACCCCTGAATGCCCTTCGGAGTCACATACACCTCTCACTATTATGGATTACAGATTTGGAGAAATATATTTCTGTATTATACAAGATGGTACTGACACAGAGAGTACAAGACCTTCTGACTATATGGACGAAATAGGAGAGGTATGTCGGAGACCCGATTGTAAACGGTGACTGGGTAGGAATAATAGTATACCACAAGGTGGTGCCAAGTAACGCTTGTTTCTGCCTCCTGCAGATCAAACTCTTTCACCGAGCATATTTAAATTCATATGTCCTAAAAAAAAATGATCATACACACACAAGACTGCCCAAGATGCTCTCACAGTACGGCGGGTTTTCTGCGCATGATCTGGACATGCCCGTTGATTACTGAATACTGAAGGCTGTTATTGGAAACTGTGACCGCGTCTGACTTTATTTGGTCTTTTATAGTTTAATTGATAAGGGACGCGTTAGAGGTGGATAGACCTTTAGACTACGCTTAGAGTGATTCCACCATAGCTCATAACTTCAATAACAACATGAACACTAAACATCATCAATATATTGGAGTCAATAATCTTTACGCACCATGATCCATTCGGCCATAAATAACCATCCCTTTAGTAAAGTTAAAATGTTTATTTCCTTATATTAACAATGCTAATATCATGTAGATTAATCTCAAAACCAAATGATAAACGTATGTAGAAACAACACAGGCTGTCCAAAGTGTCTAAAGAATCTCAATTTAGCTAAAGCATTTATAATTAAACACTGAGGCCCATATTTATACTTTTTTAGCGCCGCATTTACGCCACTTTTTGACGCAAAAAAGGCACAAACTTACAAAATACAGTTGTATTTTGTAAGTTTGTGCCTTTTTTGCGTCAAAAAGTGGCGTAAATGCAGCGCTAAAAAAGCATGTATTTTGTAAGTTTGTGGCTTTTTTGCGTCAAAAAGTGGCGTAAATGCGGCGCTAAAAAAGTATAAATATGGGCCTGAGGGTTTAAGTACAAATCAATAACAGTAATAATTGGAAAACAGAGATAGTATACATCTAGACTCACTAAATGAACAGAATCAATTCTTTGTTAAAGACAATGGTCAACATTCGTGCATACTAACTAACCTTCCAAATTAGAATGGCATATTTGGGCTTCATGCAAAAACAATTTAGTCAAAGTAAATTTGGAAACATCTAACTAAGGTTCTAACAAAATAGTAGTTGGAACCTAAAAGAAAGCACAAATGCAGCACGGAAAGAATAGCATTTTGATATACCTCTCCTCAACGAGTTAGCAAGAGGCGGTTTCTTCATCAGATTGGCATCTGTTCAGTCAGCATCAGCAATGGGACGGTGAAAGGGGGATGGCTTAGCCATAGTTGGGCTCTAAGTTGACTGAAACAACTTAGGGACATTAAGCTAATGAATCGGCATTAACACAGATCAACAAAATACATGGTACTGCAGTGTTCCATGCACAGGACTCTTAGCAAGGGTAGGAAGAATGGATCAAATGGGATAGGAAAAATGGACTAGACATTCTAAGTGCAAGTAAGCTACGTTTAGTTCCCATAAAGTATTTTCTCACGCCGTCATTGGTTTAGACAATTGTACGTTTACAACAAGACCAATAAACTTTAAACTATAAATCTAAAATAGAACTAAACAGTCTTTCACGTTGATGATTGGCTCCTCTTCTCCTGTTTCCATCGTCAGGTTTTCAGGAAACTCGTTTGTTGCAATCCTAGCTGTAGTTAGTGCATCCGTTGTTGTCTCCTGGGAATGTCAGTTTCTCACCCATCAAGGATACTTTTGTAACATTTTATAATGCAAGGCATTCTAGCAGGCAGTTCTCATGAGAAAGTCTAAGACATTTACAAATCGCTCGGTCAGCTCCGTGTGAACAATAGACAAGATTAATTCTTGGCTGTCACAAGACATTTCTGAACATTTGATTAATTCTACCATGCAACTTTAACATGAGGCCCAGTCAACAAAGCCCAAACTACATGATTTATCAATGCCTAATATTTAAGTACATCCATAATACTAATATGTTAATGTGACCCAGTAATGCATCTTATTCTACAGGTGAACATCATTTAGAATATAAACGCATATTCAGTATCACTTTTCGTACATCTAATGGTGGCCACATCAGAGGGCACATTTTCCATGACACAATTTACTCTACGTTATCCTAATTCATGGAAATTCTTAACAGTTAATCAATGCAAATAATCCCTCCTCTGATGACTAAATGTGTCATCACACTTTACTTCATACATCACAAATTATTAGTTTACCTTAAAAATTTGGTTTACTTACATTTCATATTTCTTTTTTCTTTCCAATTTTCATCAAAGTAGTTACTTTTCTTCAGCCCTAATTTAATTTCTTCCCTCCTCTGATCATTTCAATTTCTTTCTTTTGATCATCAAATACAATTTACGAATTCCACATAAGCAAATGATACAAATTATAATCATTAGTATTATCTGTATTATTTTCATGATTATTCCTTTTCCTAGTTTGCCAAGCCAATTTTCCACAGAAGCAACACCGTTGCCAACCTTTTACCAAACTCCAGGTTCTTCTAAATGTTTTAAGTTGGAGTTAATGTTAGTCAAATTGTTAATAAAACCTCTAATTTCTTTACTATTGTTAGGGATAAATGTGCAACAATGTTGGGGTTTCCGCAATTTACAGACTCCACCCTCCTTTGCTAAAAGGATGTCTAAACGCAAGGCGGTTCTGAAAAGTCATAAATCTTACTGCAGACATTTCAGTGTCCATCAGGACCATGGCTCATGAAAAACTAGTCATTATGTTATCCACAATAGTAGACAACTTTCAAATTTTCAGGAAATATATAATAACCCCTTCTCAGGAAATTATAACCCCAAATATATTTCCAATTATGCCAGAATAAGACTCTCTCTTTGGTCTAGCAATGTGTAAATCATTCAGTTTAGGAGTCTCGTTTAAGTTTTCAAGTTGATAAATCTTGGGGGAAAAATATTCCCAAATAACATGTGCCATAACATCCTCTTGGAAGACTGTAGTAAGCATTTGGTCCACATATGTAATAAACCCCTGGAATTTTTGGGTCTTGTCCATTTAGCACAAAAGTCCATTAACTCTGGAATAGGGACACATGTTTGCATTTACTCATTCCCGCAAACAACGTATCTATCCTAGACTGCGGTCTACATACACAAAGCTTCCCTATGTGTTGGGCATCTAAAGCTAACTTTCCTTGTGTCCTTATTTCACAAAATGCATGGTCATTTTTAAACGTCCTTTTCACTAAGCCCTTTTCAACTTTCTCCTTTAATGTCTTCCTCCTGTCATCAGCTCTTTTCAATCGGTGTAAGCAAGCATGTCAGGTTATTTCTGCATAAGCTGTACTAAATGTCAAGGTAGGTTCAAAGAAACCTCTCAATAATTCTATATTATTTTCTTTAGCTACTCTACTCAGGTTTTTAACTATAGGAACAAATGAAAACACTACATCATGATTTGAGTAAAAATACTGGATATATTCTTGGATATAGAATCTTGTTAGTAAAAGGCTGCAACTTATTCCGTATGTTAGTGGCAAACTATGGTAAGTAATTCCTTTCTCTACTGACGAAGGAATTTGCATGCAAACATAACAATCTCTCACATTTATTGTCTTCACCTACTCACGCAATAAGCGATAGAAAACGTTAGAGGAAAGATATTCTTGTGAGCTGTCTACGTGCAAATACTTCTCATCTCCTCTAAACCTGTCTAATCAATCAATCAATGACACTTATAAAGCGCGCTACATACCCGTAGGGTCTCAAGGCGCTGGGGGGGGGGGGTGCCGCTACTGCTCGAATAGCCAGGTCTTCAGCTTCTTCCTGAAGGAGAGGTGGTCTTGGGTCAGGCGCAGGTCGGTCGGGAGGGAGTTCCAGTTCTTGGCGGCCAGGTAGGAGAAGGACCTTCCTCCTGTAGTCGCTCTTCGGATGCGGGGGACGGCGGCGAGGGCGTGGTTGGCTGATCGGAGGTGGCGCGTGGGAGCGTAGAAGTTGACTCGGCTGTTGAGGTAGCTCGGGCCTTGGTCGTGTAGGGCTTTGTGTGCGTGGGTGAGGAGGCGGAGGGTGATTCTCTTGTTGACGGGGAGCCAGTGCAGGTCTCTCAGATGTCCGGAGATGTGGCTGGATCGTGGGATGTCGAGGATGAGTCTGGCTGAGGCGTTCTGGATCCGCTGGAGTCTCTTCTGGAGCTTGGCGGTGGTACCGGCGTAGAGGGCGTTACCGTAGTCCAGTCGGCTGGTGACGAGGGCCTGGGTGACGGTCCTCCTGGTCTCGGTGGGGATCCACCAGAAGATCTTCCGAAGTGTGCGTAGGATGTTGAAGCACGCCGAGGAGACGTTGTTGACCTGCCTGGTCATGGAGAGGGAGGAGTCCAGGATGATGCCCAGGTTGCGTGCATGGTCTGTCGGTTTGGGTGCGGTGCCCAGGGCGGGAGGCCACCAGGAGTCGTCCCAGGCGGAGGGTGAAGAGCCCAGGATGAGAACCTCCGTCTTGTCCGAGTTCAGTTTCAGGCGGCTGGTCGTCATCCACTCGGCTACCTCTTTCATCCCTTCGTGCAGGTTGGCTCTGGCGGCGGCGGTGTCGTTGGTCAGGGAGAGGATCAGCTGGGTGTCGTCGGCGTAGGAGATTATGCTGAGGTTGTGTTTGCGTACGATGGCCGCGAGGGGGCTCATGTAGACGTTGAAGAGGGTGGGGCTCAGAGATGATCCTTGTGGGACGCCGCAGATGACTTCGGAGGCCTCTGACTTGTACGGTGGTAGGCGGACTCTCTGTGTTCTTCCGTCGAGGAAGGAGATGATCCATTCCAGCGCCTTGTCCTTGATTCCGATGTTGCTGAGGCGCCGTACTAGGGTGCGGTGGCAGACCGTGTCGAATGCCGCGGAGAGGTCTAGGAGGATGAGGGCCGCTGTTTCTCCATTGTCCATCAGGGCTCGGATGTCATCGGTGGCGGCGATGAGGGCGGTCTCGGTGCTGTGGTTGGCTCGGAAGCCGGACTGTGAGGGGTCGAGGGATCCGTTCGTCTCGAGGAAGGCGGCCATCTGCTTGTTGACGGTCTTCTCGATGACTTTGGCTGGAAACGGGAGAAGCGAGATGGGGCGGTGATTCTTGAGGTCGGTGGGGTCCGCTGTTGGTTTCTTGAGTAGAGCGCTGAGTTCGGTGTGTTTCCAGCTCTCGGGGAAGATGGTGGTGTCGAAGGATGTGTTGATGATGTCTCGCAGGTGGGGTGCGATGACAGCGTCGGCCTTGTTGAAGACGTGGTGAGGGCAGGGGTCGGTCGGTGATCCGGAGTGGATGGAGTTCATCGTGCGGATGGTGTCTTCGGTGCTGATCGGGGTCCAGGTGTGGAGGGTGGTGGTGGGGGGTGGTTGTTCGGTCATGGTGTGCGTTGGTTGGTTGTTGAAGCTGTTGTGTATGTCCGCGATCTTGTTGTGGAAGTATGAAGCGAGGGAGTTGCAGAGGTCTTGTGATGGGGTGATTTCGTTGTTTCCTGCGCTGGGGTTGGAGAGCTCATTCACGATGTTGAAGAGTTCCTTGCTGTTGTGTGCGTTGTTGTCCAACCGGTCCTTGAATGCTGTTTTCTTGGCGGCGCGGATCAGCTGGTGGTGTTTCCGGGTGGCAAGTTTGTAGGAGGTCCTGTTGTCCGGTGTTGGTTCCCTTTTCCAGACTTTCTCGAGGGCTCGGAGGTTCTTCTTGGAGCACTTGAGTTCGTCGGTGAACCATGGGGCCTTCTTGCTGCCGGGTCTGCTAGGCGGGGTCCTCAGCGGGGCGAGCTCGTCCGCGCAGTTGCTGATCCACTTCGTGAGGTTGTCGGCGGCCTGGCTGGGGTTCGCTGAGCTGGCAGGAGGGTGCTGGCTCAGGGAGGTGGCGAGCTGGTCTGCTGTGATCTTGTTCCAGCTTCTGTGGGCGGCTTGTTGCTGGTGTTGGTGGGTCGTCGTTCTCTTGAAGGTGAAGTGGACGCAGCTGTGGTCCGTCCATTGAAGCTCTGTGGCGTGGCTGAAGAGGATGTCTGTGCTGGATGAGAAGACGGCGTCGAGTGTGTGTCCGGCGAGGTGGGTGGGGGTGGACACCAGTTGCTTGAGTCCCAGGTTGGCGAGGTTGTCGAGCAGGGTGCTGGTGTTGTGGTCGTTGTTGTTCTTCAGATGGTAGTTGAGGTCTCCCAAGAGGATGTAGTCAGCGGAGGGGAGGGCATGCGGGCTGACGAAGTCGGCGATGTCCTCGCTGAATTGCGTGCGTGGACCAGGGGGTCGGTAGATCAGGGTGCCTCTGAGGGTGGTGTTCGGGTTGGTGTGGATCTGGAAGTGCAGGTGTTCGGCGCTGGTCAGGGTGATGTCGGTGCTGGTCGTGATCCGGATGGTGTTTCTAACTCTGTAAGTGTAGTACTAAATTCTAAAGCAGAGGTATGGTTTGCTACCACCCTAAAAAGAATGGTCATACTCACAATCAATATAAAGTATAATATCATGCACACAATTGCCAAACCAATACCTATGTATTTACAGCACCTATTCTTTGTAACCTGTTGGTTGTGATTACTCATGATCTGTAAAGAATCAGAAATTAGAAGGAAAATATAACTATGCAGCAAACAAACAAACAAAAAATCTTTAATCTTCTTAGCAGTTATTTACAGCTCTAAGTCTCTCGTCCAGAAAATCAGTTTAGCAGCTTGTCAAATCAGGTTATCCCAAAAGTCCCTTCAGGTTACTATCAATGTCTCTTTTCTCTCTTAGTTGCACAGAATCCTTCTCAAAGTTCAGTACATTGACCACCTTCATGTGCCAAAGTATTGACCTGGAATCTCTTGATCAAAACAAAAGGACAGGAATTCTCTTTGCTAATCACTGGTTGTTGCACACGCACATTCAGGACCGGCGTACCTTCGATTTACAATTTGCTTTCTCTTTATCCTTCGATCGCCACTTAATTCTCCATCAGTCGTCTTCCTTTCTTGTGGTGTCTACTTCTTCTTCGATTATTGACAACGTGCTTGAGTCTTTTCCCTTCTTTTGTGCTTTTGGCCACTGTCTTCTTTCCGAATTCCTTTGGTCCGTGCTCTTTTCAATGCTGGACTTGTAACTTCTCCTTGTTCTGCAGGAGTTTGGCTTGACGTACCTGCCCGTGGCTCAGGAGGAGTCAGATCGGTTTGACTTTGATCTAACTCAACCCCTTCCACTGGGTCTGTGGACTGCTCTGTCTGGGTCTTGAGATCGTCTGCCTCTGGGAGAGCCCGCCTCTGATCAGGCTGTCCTGCTGTCTCAGTAAAGACTTGTCCAACGTCGACCTTCTGTATTTCCTCCGTTTTGTTTCTTACAGGGGTATCTGGATCTTCTTCTGTCTGCTCAGAGTGTGTTTCTGATTCTCCAGTTTCCCTTTTTTCTTCTGGAGTTTGTCTGGGAATTGTTAGTACTCTCAACAACTCTTCTTCATTGTACAAAGGACAAGGTACTTTTCGAGTTTGGCTAGCACACTTCACAGCTGTAGTAGTAACCAGTACTACTTGGTGAGGACCTTTCCACCTGGGTTCCAGACAAAGTCGTCCTCACGTGTTTTCTGATCACAAACCAATTTCCAGCCCTCACGTTGTGACTCTGGTCTTGGGATGGCTGAACAGTGATGGCCTCCACCTGATGAGAGAAAGAGCAAACCACATCAGCCAGACCCTTGCAGTAATCCAACACCAAATCATCTGTTATGTTCACAAGAGCATTGACAGGAATCACTGGTAACCTCATTGCTCGGCCCTTGAGGATTTTATGCAGTGACAGTCCAGTTTTCCTGTCAGGTGTGTTTCTCATACTCATCAGAACCAATGGCAGCGCATCTGGCCATTTCATGTTTATGGATGCATACATCTTTGCAAGTCTTGATTTCAAGGTACATTAATTTGTTCTACAAGTCCCGATGCTTCAGGTCTGTAACTAAAGTGCAACTTCTGCTCAATGTTTAAGGCTGAACATAGTAATTTAACTATTTCATTGTTGAAGTGACTTCTTGTATCTGATTCTAAAGAGATCAGAAAACCAAAACAAGGTATCAGTTCCCGAAACAATAATTTTGCTACAGTAAGGCTGTCATTTCTTTGTGCAGGGTAGGCTTCAATCCAATGACTAAAGATGCAAACAATCACTAGCACATATCTCAATCCTCCACACACAGGTATCTCAATGAAATCCATCTGTATTCTACTAAATGGACCTCCTGCTGTTCCAATTTGGCCCATAATAATCACAGTCCTTTTACCCATGTTTATCTGCTGGCAAATGACTCAACGGTGGCAAACAGCTTTGGCAACCTGTCTCAATTTTAGATTAACTGTCTGTTTAAAAGCACAAATCGTAACATTCCTCCCAACATGTGCTTGTCCGTGGTAGTATCTAGCCATTTGTGTCAACAGTTAGGGAGAACCACTTGTCCCTCCCCACACATTCATACATCGTCCTCCCTCTGTGCGCATTTCAGTTTAACCCACTCTTTCCTTTTGTCTTTGTTAACCTTTTCTTGCAAAATTTTCAATTCATCCCAAGTATCTATGACATGTAGCGAATAATTTGTGCACAATTCTTCTTCAGGTAACAGTTCCCAATTACAATTCAATGCGTAAAACTTTGCGACTTGGTCAGCATATTCATGTCCTATTGAAACAAAATCTCGAGATCTCTGGTGTGCACTGCATTTCACCACAACAACCGTTTCAGGTATTTGTAAAGCTTGTAACAAATCATTAATTCTGTCACTGTTTCTAACTGCTGAACCAGAGAAGGTCAGGAAATCTCTCTGTGACCATAACTGGCCAAAGTCCTGAACTAGTCCAAATCTGTACTGGCTGTCTGTATAAATAGTAACCTTAAGATGTGCAGAGACATGGCATGCCCTAGTAAGGGCTACCAACTCATCCACTTGTGCAGAATATACTCCCTGAAGCCAGGAAGCTTTGAGTATACCAGAAATTGTGCACACTGCAGATCCTGCTTTTAATGTCCCCATCTTATCTTTTAAATAGGAACCATTAACAAAAACAATTTGGTTATTTTCTTCCACTCGGGTATCTTGAATGTCAGGTCTAGGTTTTGTGCACAAATCAGTAACCTCCAGACAGTTATGTTTGACATCTTTCAATTTGTCAACTTCAATATTTTCTTTTGGAAGCAAAGTTGCTGGGCTAAGCACTGTACACCTTTTCAGAGTAACATTTGGTGAACCCAGAATAATAATTTCATATCTAGTCAGCCTGGCATTTGTTAGAAGTTGGGTCTTGGTCCGGGTATGCAAAACTAGTTGAGTGAGGGACCAAAACAGTTAAAGGATGTCCCATCACAATGCTCTCACTCTGAGTGAGGCTCAAACCAACTGCTGCCGCAGTTCGTAAACAGCCAGGTAAAGCTGCTGCAACTGGGTCCAAAACAGCTGAAAAATATGCTACTGGGTGGTTTATACCACCATGTACCTGTGTCAAAATAGACAACAAACATGCATCACGCTCATGACCAAACAACATAAAAGGTTTTGTGTAGTCAGGCATTCCCAAAGCCAGGGCTTT
This sequence comes from Pleurodeles waltl, assembly GCF_031143425.1. Classification (NCBI taxonomy): domain Eukaryota; kingdom Metazoa; phylum Chordata; class Amphibia; order Caudata; family Salamandridae; genus Pleurodeles; species Pleurodeles waltl. The sequence continues at coordinate 675,767,146 of NC_090450.1, read as the reverse complement.
GCACAAACTTTTTCTCAGCTCGGTAAATGCCTTCATGCAAGCATGGACTAACTCTAAGGGATCAGTGACTTCTTTGTGGGTCGATTTTTGCATGGGTTTTTAAATGATTGAAAAATTAGGAATCCACTGTCGACAATTGCTCACCTTTCCCAGAAACATTCAGACATCTCTTTATGTAGCTGGGGGATTCATCTGTAATATGACAGTGACCCTTTCTCTGGAATTTTGTCTAGCTCACCTTTGAATTAGGTGTCCTAAATATTTCACTTTTGTCTGACAATACTGTAATTTTTCTGGGGACACTTTGGCCCTCATTATGACCCAGGCGGTCCGAAGACCACCAGGGCCACGGTGGCGGTCTCACCAATGGGCCGACGGTGAAGACCGCCACATTATGAGTGTGGCGGGTTGGCCTCTGTCAACCTGCCACATCCCCGCCTGTACCGCCAGGGCGGCTGGACAGCCAGGCTGGAGATCAGCATCTCCAACCCGGCAGTTCAATGAAGACCGCCGGCGGTATCAAAGGTCGCCTTTCCACCAGGGTTTCCGCTGCAGTAGCACGGACACGAAAACCCTGGTGGAAAGGCTACCTGTGACAAGAAATGTCTTTCCTGTCACTGGTAGACAACTCCCCCACTACCCCCTGCAATCCCTAGACCCACCCACCCCCTTCCATACCAGAACTCCCAACCCCTTCCATACCAGACACCCCTCTCCCCACCCCCACTCTATACCAGACCCCCCGCATACATGCACACACACACCCACATGCACCCCGCATACCCGCATTCAAACACCCATACACACATGGATAGACACACGCATGCACCCATGCATTCAGACATGCAGACAACACCCACTCACACACGTACACACAACACCCCTCACCCTACCACCCCCCTCCCCTGTCGGCCGATCGACTTACTATGTCTGGCGAGGAGGTCGTCCAGCAGGGAACAGGAACGGGTAGTTCCACCGCCGGCAGCGCTTAGCCATCAGGACACTGCCAGGCCATTTTACAGGTCATAATACGGCTGGTGGAGTCATTTTGGCGGGGGTGGTGGTGGAACCTCCCATGCGCCTCCGACCACCAGCACGACTACTGGAGGATTTCCACCCAAATTGTGGCGGAAATCCTTCAGTACTTGTGATATGGCAGTCTTCTGGCGCCCGTGGCTTCGGAGGTCTGCTGAAAAGACTGCTGAAGTCATAATGAGGGCCATTGTGTCCATTTCTTCCCAAATGGTTTAATAAGGCAATAGTATCTTGCCTGCACTCTTCCTTTGTCTTTGAAGCAACCAACAAATCATCAAAGTATTGGACTAACATCGATTGGAAGGGCATTTCCAATGGCTCCAGGTTCTTTTTAAATATCTGATTGAAGATGGACAGTGACTCTGAAAACCCTTGAGGAATTCTGCACCAACACTATACACGGTCAATGAATTTAAAACAGAAGAGAAATTGTCTATCCTCGCAAAGAGGCACAGAAAATAATGCTTGTGATCAGTCTACTACGGTGAACCATTCAGCATCACATGGGATCTGAAACAATATCACGGCTGCATTGGGCACCACTGGAGAACATTAAATCACAATCTAATCTAAGTAAAATCAATTCCCAAACGTGTCTGTTTACTACAGGTAGGTAACACAATCGCTTCAGAAACCTTACTGATTTTTTAACTGCGGCTTTTAGCTCTAACAGATACTCCTTCTATCTCAGTTTCCCTGACTCGCAAGAAAAATTTGACCAGCAAATGTTGCCCTCAACTGTTCATTAAGTCCTCCTGGTGTACATAGGATTCACCAAATCTCAGTTGAAAATTAACACTCACTTTAACATGCACTCCCGATTGACCTATTGAACAGACAAATTACAACATCAAACCAAGGCCCATATTTATACTTTTTTAACGCCGCATTTGCGTAATTTTTTGACGCAAAATCAGCGCAAACTTACGAAATACAATTGTATTTTGTAAGTTTGCACCTCTTTTGCGTTAAGAAGCGGCGCAAATGTGGCGCTAAAAAGGTATAAATATGGGCCCAAGTGTCTCATATACTTGTACAATACTCCGGAGTCTTAGACCATGCAGGGTCCGTATACCAATAACCACATGGACAATTTCTGAACACAAAGCGCCACACACATGTGAAGTACGACGACTTCCCTACTCTCACACTTCAGAGCACGCAAACACCCTAAACAACTTCATTGGAGTACGCAAACTCCTTAAACAACTTCATTGGAGTACGCAAACTCTTTAAACAATTTCATTGGAGTACGCAAACTCCCTAATACTCATACACATCACAATTCACCTGCGATTTGTTTAAGCTGTGCTAGCGCAAAACCTATTTCTCTCTCAATCACACTAGGAACGCTGAGAACCTCTTCAAACAAGCATTGGCAAACTCCAAGGTTCTGGGAAAGACATTGTCGGCTCTTAGGGAGACATAACCTTTTAGTGTGTACTACAGAATTTGGAAAATTTATGGCGGCCTCTTAAGGAGATTTAACCATCTGACTTCTGTTACCAAGATCTGAGAAAAAACCTTATGACGGCCTCTTAAGAAGATAGACCATCTCTCTATACTACCAAAATCTGAGAAATTACAGTGGCCTTTTAGGGAGACGTAACCATCCGACTCTGCTACCAAAATCTGTGAGTGTGTCTGACCTTATTTGGTCTTTTATAGTTTGATTGATAAGGGGACGCGCTAGAGGTTTGGTAGACCTTTTGACTACGCTTAGAGTGATTCCACCATAGCTCATAACTTCAACAACAATATAACAACAGAAACACTAAACATCATCAATATATTGGAGTCAATAATCTTTATGCACCATGACCCATTTGGCCATGAATAACCACACCTTTAGTAAAGTTAAAATGTTTATTTTCCTATATAAACAATGGTAATATCATGTGGATTAATCTCAAAACCAAATAACAAATGTGTACAAACAACACAGGCTGTCCAAAGCATCTAAAGAATCTCAATTTAGCTAAAGCATTTATAATTAAACACTCGAGGGTTATAGTACAAGTCAATAACAGAAATAATTGGAAAACTGAGATAGTATACATCCAGACTCGATAGATGAACAGAATGAATTATTTGTTAGACAATGGTCAACATTTGGGCATACTAACTGAAGCCCAAACATGCCATTCTAATTTGGAAGGTTAATCAAAAACTATTTAGTAGAAGTTAGTTTGGAAAACATCTAACTAAGGCTCTAACAAAATAATGGTTGGTACCTAAAAGAAAGCACAAATACAGCATGGAAAGAATATCATTTTGATATACCTCTCCTCAATGAATCAGCAAGAGGCGGTTTCTTTGTCAGGTGGACATCCGTCCGGTCAGCATCAGCAATGGGACAGTGAAAGGGGGATGGCTCAGCCACAGTTGGGCTCTAAGTTAACTCAACCAACTTAGGGACATTAATCTAAAGATTTGGCATTAACACAGATCAATAAAATACATGGAACTGCAGTGCTTCACACACAGGACTCTTAGCAAGGGTAGAAAGAATGGATCGAAGTGGATCAGAAAAATGGACTAGACTTTTTAAATGTAAGTAGGCTAAGTTAACATCCCATAAAGTATTGTCTTACCCTGTTATTGGTTTAGAAAATTGCAAGTTTACAGCAAGACTAAAAAGCTATAAACTATAAATCTAAAATATAACTAAACAGCCTTTCACATGTTGTGGATTTGCTCCTCTTATCCTGTTCCCATTATCAGGTTTGTCAGGCAACTCTTTTGTTGCAATCCTAGCTGTAGTCACTGCATCCATTGTTGGCTCCTGAGAACGTCGTTTTCTCACGCATCAAGGATACTTTTGTAACATTTTCTAATGCAAGACATTCTAGCAGGCAGTTTTCATGAGAAAGTCATCACTTGGCTGGCTCCGTGTGAACAATAGACAAGATTATTTCTCGGCTCTCACAAGACATTTCTGAACATTTAACATGAGGCCCAGTCAACTAGGCCCAAACTACATGATTTATCAATGCCTAATATTATTTAAGTACATCCATACTACTAATATGTTAATGTGACCCACTAATACATCTTATTCTACATGTGCACATCATTTAGACTATAAATGTATATTCATAACTTTTCGTACATCTCATGGTGGCCACATTAGTGGGCACATTTTCCATGACACACCCTACACTCTACGTTATTCTAATTCAGGAAAATTCTTAACAGATAATCAATGCAAAATTATTAGTGATTAATTCAGCTTTCACAAAACCCTGCCAAAAAAGCGCTAAAGATCGAAAGGGCAGTACAACACTGGATAATGGGATTACACCCTATGCCACGAAAAAGTAAACTAAAATATAGGTTCACTCAATTGCTGCTACTATAGGCCACGTGTAGCATCCTAACACACTGGACCTGGTCCCAAAACAACCCTCCCCCAAGATCTTCAAGAGTGGCTTTTAGATGAGGAAATGTTAATGACACTAGTCCACATGGATGAGAAGATTCTTGAGGACATTTCTCACTGGCGTTTAATGACAGATACATTTCTGCAGGAAAATACACAGCCTCCCAAAGCTCCACAATGACCTAGTGCTCTTTGATTGCTTTTGTTGACTGTTTGATTGGTATCTTTATAACTGTTGATTAAACAGTACAAACTGGATATGCTATTGGTATATTACTTTATCCCAATATTGTATCCCTTCGGACGACCTCCTTATCTGGAAAATAAAACGTCATGTTAGTGTTTTCAATGAAATAAATAAAATTGTAATAAAAAAAAAGTATTCCAGCGAAAGAGACTACTCCATCTATGACATACTCCTTTGATGGCCCAATGGGGTTAAAGGCTGTTGTAGGTTTGGCCATTCAACCGCCTCCCTGATTTAAAGAGGGTGGAGGAATGGCCAGTGTTCACTCTCCCATATCACTGTGAAAAATGTTGAAATGACTACCACACCATAGGAGGAAACTATCATGTTGTGCGGTATGAGAGGTTTTGGGGGGTAGGGGGAGAATCATTCAAACTTTTAACTCCTTGACAGGAACCATTGTGACATGGTTAATGTCAATGACAACAGTTGTCTGATAAGTAGGTGGACAACTCTAAATTCAGAGGTCGCATACTCTATCAAGGTGACAGAGTATTTTATTCTGTTGCTCTGATGGAATACAATCTGTAATCCGAAGTCCAAAGTCTAAATCAGGATCTAAGTCAAAGGAGCCACACAAGTACAAAAATCCCATATAGGAATGGATCACAGCAAGAAAGCATGAGGCATGCGCTATATTATGGACATAAACACAGTTCAAAGACAAGTAGGTGCTTCTTGCTTCAGCGCAGTGCAGATGCTCAGTGACGAAATAATAGATGTGCACAGCAGGGCAAATAAAACAAACTGAAAAACTGAAAAGGTGACTTTACATTGAACCCTAATACAGGCTCTTACTATGTAAAAGTAAAATGTGTGGACATTTTGACCGAAGGCATCATTTACTACGTGGTCTTCAGCAGGGCAAGAACAGGTAGAAACATATTAATATGCTTAGAACAACTGCCAATATAAGCAGTAAAGTCAAAATGCTATGGAGAAATAAACTTCAAAGTAATGCACTCTTTTGTGGAATTACCTGTGGTGAACAAACATGCTCAAATACAAATGGCTAATTGTAATATAATCTCAAGGCTGCTCGGAAGTGTGCTATTCCTTGTTTATACGCTGGAGGGAGGTTCAATCCCTTTCAAGAGACTTTCAGACACTAGCTGATAACACACAACAGGGTTTTGATTGCTCTGTTATTTTATTTCTTAGGGAGCTGCAAGTCTGATTCTTATCTGAAATGTCATGTGCACAGGATCTTTTGTGGCTGCTTGCACACATATTTGGACGTGTTCCTGGAAGTCAGACAACTCACAGAAAAGTCTTTAAAGGCATTTTCCATTCACTGGAGCTTTTTGGCCTGACCATTGTAATACATTACCATTGAAGGCAACAGACTATTTGGCAACACTGCTTTTCCTTCACTGGAAACCCAAACATCATCTTCATCTCTCTGAACACAGCCTGCTCTACTCCAACCTCTATGCTACTCTTCAATCACTTCTTCCTTAACCTCTTCCCAGATATCAACTGCTGTCATCAAGAAACTTTGGTTTGTCTAACTGGTGCTACTTCCATCACTCCATTCCTCTTTAAAGGTTGTGCTATGGAGTGCACAATATCTGGCCACTTGGTCAGCATAGGCATTGCCTAACGAGATGTAATCACTTGCTTGATGTGCAGCACATTTCACAACTGCAATTTTCATAGGTAACTGCATTGTTTTCAGCAACTGGTAAACTCTGTCACCGTTTCGGATAGGTGATACAGATGAGTTCATAAAAACTCTCTGGGACCATAATTGTCCAAAATCACGAACAACACGAAAACCATACTGACTATCCATGAAAATGGTCACTTTGAGCTGTTCAGAAACACAGCATGATCTAGTAAGAGCCACCAATATGGTTACTTGGGCAGAAAAGACTCCTTGAAGCCATGAAGCTTCTATTACTCCTGAAATTCTGCAAACTGCATAACCAGCTCTCACAGTTCAATCGTTATCTCTTAACCAGGAGCCATCAATGAACATGACACAGTCATTTTCATCCAAGGGAGCATCTTGAATATCAGGTCTTGGTTTGGTGCACAGTTCAGTCACATCGAGACAGTCATGCTCCACTTCATCTCAATCATTAACGTTTTCAACATTACCGGGCATAAGCATTGCAGGATTGAACACAGTACATCTTCTGATATTAACATTTGTTGACCCGAGGATCAGCTGCTCATAACAGGTCAAATGAGCATTTGTCAAACGCTGTCTTCTTTCATGTCAAAAGGACTTCAGCTGAATGGGGCACAGAAATGTTCAGGGGGTGGCCTGTAGCAATGGTTTTGCACTGGGCTATGCTGACACCAGTCACTGCTACTGATTTTAATCAGCCCGGCAAAGCAGCAGCTAAAGGGTCCAGTGTGGCAGAAAATTAAGCCACTGGTCTGTTGACCCCTCCATGTATCTGCATCAAAACAGAAAGTGCACAACTATCTCTTTTACAAAAAAACAAAGGAAAACATTTGTTGTAATCAGGCATTCCCAGAGCTGGGGCTCGGCAAAGGCATCCTCTCACCTCAGAGAAGGCGTTCATGCATGTGTCATCAAACACCTCCTTGTGTGTCAGCTTCAACAATGGTTTGGACAGCAATGAAAAATTCGAGATCCACTGGCGGCAGTGGCCAACCAGTCCCAGGAACATTCTGACTTCTCTTTGTGTTACAGGGGGATTCGTTTGCATAATTGTTGAGATTCCCTCTTGGGACACCTTCCTTGCACCTTTCTCTATGTGGTGACTTAAGTACTTCACCTCTCTTTGACAGTACTGTAATTTCGCGGGGGAAACTTTATGGCCATTTTCGCCAAGGTGGTTCAATAGGGCAATGGTATCTCTCCTACAGGCTCCATGTGTGTTTGATGCGACCATCAAATCATCAGTGTATTGAACTAGATCTGATTGAAATGGCATGTTTAGGGACTCTAAATTCTTTTTTGGATTCTGATTAAAAATCAATGGTGACTGTTTACATCTGAGGCATATGACAACATGAATAAACCCCACTTCCAAATTTAGAGGCCAAAAGGTATTGGTTTTCCTCATGGATTGAAATGCAAAAGAATGCATATCACAAGTTAGTGACAGAGAACCACTCCGCTTCACAATGAATCTGGAATAAAATCACTGCTGGATTCCGTACTACTGGATAACATGCAACAACAATCTTGTTCACCTTTCTGAAATCCTGGACTATACGGTATTTTCCAATGGGCGTCCGAAGTCCCGAAATAGGGGAATTACAAGGACTTTCCATGATCTCTCTCAAGACACCTCGCTGAACAAAATTATCAATTACGGGTGTAATTACAGCAATGACTTCTGGAGCCATATTATAGGGCCGCATTCTGGGAAACATTGCATTTGGCTTCACTGTAATTTTAACTTGTTCACCTCCTCTTTCCAGTCCAATATCCTTTCCTAAAAAATCCTAAATTCTTACCATAACTGTCTCTTGTAACCCTTCAGGCAAACCTTAACTGTCAACTTTGGGAATAATGAAATGAGAGGGAATATTTCATCAATTGTGCTGGATGTTTCGTCATTACTATTTGTATGAATGGCTATTCCTTTGTGGGAGCAGCTAATGGAACAATTTAGGGTACACAATAGGTCATATCCTAACAAGCTCAGAGGACATGAATCGCAGACCACAAATTGGTACCGGTCCTCAAATGATCCTATTTTAACTGAAATATGTTCTGCAATCAGGTTACTTAACTGCTGATTAGCTACTCCTAATCTCTGAACTCTTCTTCTTGACAGGGGCATATTTGGCTCTTCCGCGGTTCTGACAGTGTAACGTGTGCTCCAGTGTCAACCAGGAATGAAACATCGTGTCCCATAACGTTGGCATTTACAGAGGGACCACATTGATCTACCTGTAAGGATACGGCTAACATACATTCTTCCTCCTCTGAACTGTTACTGTTATATGTTTCAGAAACTGCCTTATCACCAAAATCAATTAATGGGTATTGTGTTACCAACTGATTCATATTTGCATTTGCTTTCTGATTCATGTTTTGCTGACGAACCATCACTTACTGCTGTTGCACTGAAGTTTGAGGAACCTGCATTTTTTGAGGGACTTGAGGTTGTTGGGGGACCTACATCTGTTGTAATCCAGTAGGGACAGCTACATTTTGAATTCAGAGTCTTTGGATTCTCTGAATTTGAACTTGACTATTGTCCACAGTCTGAGCAACACCACCATTATGCGCCAAAATATTCACATTACTGTACTGACACTCCCGCTTTCAGTATCTGAAACTACCGCAGGCATGACATAGACTCAATTTCTTCATTGACTGAACATCAATCACATTACCACTCTGATATAGCCAAATACTGTGTTCTCCACCTCCAAACTGAGGCACATTGTTAACCCGCTGTTGTACACCTTGCTTCTGTGTTCCTTTCTGAGCAGATTTAATTTTCATCACATCAATTTCTCTTTCAACGTTTCCTGCTTCAATTCAATTTCATCACTACAGTACCTAGCATGCTGCAGTACTTCATCAATCGGTTTATTCTGCCAACAAATCAAATGATTCTGAAACATGTTGTCAATTCAGGTTTCAATCCGTGCATAAATCTAAACACAAAATGACTCATGTCTTTCAGCTCAATAACTTCCGACCCACTATGCTGTTTGAAAGCTTGCAATAATCTCTCATAATAAGCATGAATCGACTCCTTTGTTTCCTGTGCTGTCCTGTCACTCTTTTGCCAATCAACATCTTTTGGGGAAACTTTGTTTTTCAGAAACTCAATCACCTCGTAATACCATTTCATCACCCCTTCAGACACTGCACCTGGTACTGGTTCTCTCAGTAGTTCCCAAGTTGGCTAATCAACACTCTTCTTGCACTCGACCCATAAATCGAGTGGAATCACATGTTAAATAAGGTATTCAAATCTTTCCACAGGCATTTTGAAAGTTTCACAAACCTCTTTGTTTGCTTCTACCATTCTACTGGTTTCTCCCTCAATCTCGTATAATCATTTGTGAATTACAATATGTCCCTTCTGCTCCACGGGACATGTACATATCCTCCACCTGGAATCTCCCTTATTGGTAGCATTTTTACATTCTCATCAGCTTGATTTGCTCCAGCCGGAGGCAAATTGTGCTTTGCTTTCTTTTGATCTCTTTTCTTTGTCCAAATTCCTTTCCAGTTATCTCATGCTCCCCATGTTCGAATGTTCAAAATTAATTCTTTAATGTGCATTCTTATGCTGGGTAATCTTATTTTTGCAATGTCATTGGAACTAAATTCTAATCTGTAACTGTCTTCAAGGCTTTGATTTTTCTAAATCCACATATTTTTCAGACAATTCTACTAATTTCTCATCAGTCAGTCCTGCACAGGATGTGACATCTTTGCACATGAAGCTCAATTCTTCTTCACTGTATGTATCCAATCTTTCCAGCTCAAGTCTTCCCTCAATCTATTAATTTAATTCTAATTTTATTCTGGGCACATTCACTGTACTGTCTCTTTCTGGGGTCTCTACTGTGCTGACACTACTATTTACTGAACCTGTTGCTCCTCTTTGATGCAGATTGTCTAACCACTCATTTAACTGTTGTGCTGAAAAATCTTGCAAACTATTATCACTCTTCTGTGGCATATTTTGCAGGGTACTTCAATGTATACTGGCAATCTGGTCTGGTATGGGCATGTGTGGAATTGGAGTTCCCTGCAGACATCTCACATCTACTATTGGTCCTGTTTGATTTAACATCTGGTTAGAGTTTTCAATTTGTGTAAGGGTAAAAGTTGGAAGAAACAAATCTAATCTCTCCATTTCCAAATTAGGTACTTATACTGATGGTGACATTCCTGCAGGAGCGGGATTTGGGGTCTGAAGGTTACTTCCAGAATTGCCTGAAGCATACAAAGGAACAACCGTACCTATGGCTACAGGGACTGTCAGTGCATCTGGTCCTATCACATTTGTCTGACTCTGAGGAATTGACAACCCAGCACTTTGACCTGTTAATACTGTACCAAAGGTCTGTCCTGATTGATTTTGGGCAATACTTGGGTTGTCTGTACCATAGGATACATGTGCATAGTCTGGTTCTAATTAAAATTTTGCACGGGTGCTGTCACGTTCGGTGTATATTCCATCAGAATCATTTTTGTTTTTGACATTACCTGATTTACAGCTGGGCTTATAATTTGCTGTGCTATATTAACAACAGGAACTGGCGGGTAAATTGTCAGCACCTGTATCACTGAACTGATAGGTGTACTTGGGGCTACCTGAATCAGGCTTTGCAAACATGGAGCTGTTGGCACGCTTGGGGCTAAATTCTGAACTACTCTCTCAACTGAATGATATGGCGGGATGATTCATTAAAAGCTGATTTTCAAACTCATTTTCTGAGTCACTCTCATGTGTAGTTGTCTTTTCAAGCTTGTCTGCTGTCTGCTCTGTCTTTTCTGTCTGCTTCTCTTTTATTTTAAATTTTATATTCCCATCACCTTTTTATGTAATAGCTGGAAACATTCTCACCCCATCTAACATCTCTCTTCTTCAGATTTTCTGTTCCTCATCCCATCTACCTTCCGCTAATGTCTTATCTGCTCTCCTCATTCTATCATAAAATGTTGCCATTTCATTTTGCCTAGCAACAAGTTCTTAAATAGCTACAGCTTCAAAATGTGCGGGTCTTGGAGGAGGCTTTAATTTGCACAATAGTCTCCTCAAATTTGATAAAATCCTCAAATTAAAGGTTCTGTAACATGGAAAAGCCAATGAACCTTCTTTCTCAGTGATCTTACAGCACTGTTTACAACAAATGCATACTGAAACTCCTCTTGCTTCTGCCACTTCATGTAATGGTGCTTCTCGGGTGTTGTCTGTTCTCTTTCCCTAACTGAAATAAACACATCTCCTCTCAACACACTACTTAAATGTTTGAAAATGTCATTCTTGCATTAATTTCAATTAAGAATACGAATTTCAACAAAACCAGGAAGTGAATTCAATCCTACATTTCTTTACACAGCTGTTCTCAACCAATGGCAACTCAGTATTGTCCACCAATACATATGCAGCATCTCACTAACCGACCAATCTCAGTGCGGTACCACTGACATCATACTCATTTCACTCACCAGCTGCAAGTCGCTTCTCAACTGTCTCTTACACTACTGCTCACACATACTCTAAATGGAAAATATTGCGAGCACTAGGAAAAAAAAAACCCTGTCTGATCACTACGCATAGGGCTCAAATGCTTTGAAAGCAGTACGGCTTACACATCTGACTGTGGCTTCCACAATTACACGAATTAAACTTGACCAGTGCACTCGCCTTTTCCACCTTTCTCTCATTGTCTTGGGCAGCGCTAGGAGGCCTTCGTGTAGCTATGTGTTTATATAAGATGGCTAGAATAGAATAGGATTTTCCGAATACCAACCAACAACTCCCCAACGACTCACACTCATGCAAGGAAACCTACTGGTACTGTGAATGGTGCATCATGACCAGTACCTCACTACAGACAAAAAATTAACCAAGTGTCTTCATACACTTGTGCCAAGAACAACAACCATTGACATTTTTTAGCATAAAGAGCTCAATGACTTTGAGTACAACTTCTCAAACATCTTACAACATCACACTTCACCACAATTTATAGCAAAAGGACTGCAAGCGCAAATACCTACTTATACAAACACTGTACACTTGTAACACAATGCTGAAATTTCATCAGCCTCTTAGCTAGCCGTAGAACAACTCTACTATCAGATTTGTCACCCTTAACACTTCACAAATACATGGTTCCCCTCCTAATGAGACAAAACCATCCCTCTGCTACCAGATTTGCTAACTTATTTGTTTAATCATTTGCAGGATTTGGAAATGCTTCCCCAATGTCAATGGGATCTTTTGACCTAGTGAGAAGTGTGGTAACCATACACAATCAATTCAAACCCAAACAACAAATTTAAACACCATGACTCATTTGGCCATGGAAGAATCCTCTAATCAATTAAAGGGTTCAAAGTGTTACTTTATAACCACAAAGCCAAAGTCATGTAAATAGTGTGCACAATCAGGTTGTAGAGGTAAATAAAACCATAGGTTGACCAAATCTACGAAACAAGTTTAATCTACCCTACATCAACACCATTAGACATTCAAAAAGAATAATGCATATCAATAATTAAATCACTTGTGAAACAGAAACAAGCTTCAAATCAGGCTGAGAATACATTAATCAAATCAGATTACAAAGATTTAGAAATCAGGATTTGAACATATGTTCTCCCTACTGCTAACCAGATTAGGACAAGCATGTGTGGGAACAGGCTAACACATGCAGGCAAAAGTAAAAAAGGAAGACAAAAATAATTTTAAAAAGTATCTATCTCGGGCTAAGTTAAACTAAGAAAATAAAATAGCCATGTGTCAGCATGCTAACTCCTACTCAGAAAAGCAGGTCAGGGAAAATAGCATTAGCAATTGAATATACCTCTCCTAGATTCAGCATTCAATTCAGTCTCATCAGCAAAGCATGTAGATCATCAGTAAAGTCCATTAGACGCATCATCAGGTGAAAGAGGAGAACATGGGCTGCATATGGAAATCAAGAAGCATCCAAGGTGCAAGTTAACAGAACAAAATCATAAAGGGGACTGTCTCTAACTTCGAAAGTCCATCCCTACCTGGGAATACTCAAAACAGTTCTATTGGTCAATTTGATGAGTCCACAGTAAGCAAAAGGGGCAACATCCAATCAGTCTATGAGCACAAATTGAGTTTGTAACATCAGGAATCATGCCCAGGTTTGGTGAGAAGTCGTCACTCCTTTCCCTGTGAATCCAATAGTTTAGCAATTTGTACATTACTTGTTGCAATCCGCATTCCTTCTCATGGTACAAGATAATTTCCACAGTTCACATGAGAAAAGGGTCTGCTAAACAATGGCACTGCTTTACTTTCAGTCCTCCGGTCCTTATGCAAACATTTCAAGGACACTGTGAAACAAAACTTACACATAATACAATAGGGCTCTTTTCTATTGATGGGAAACAAACTAGTGGAAACATTAATGTTAGAGGAAAAGAAATGATTCAACACTTTTACATGACTGCAAATATGAAGACTTCAGGCCTAGTTATGCTAACCCAAGAAATATAATGCATTAATATTGTCATTAATAAAACACACATAATATGCAAACGTATAATTTCCGCATTAATAATATACCTTCAAAATATGCAAAAGCAATTCATTAATACCTGCAACTTGTTTAAAGCATCACTATAAGTATGACAGAGATGTGCATTTATTGTTTTCCACACATGTACCTTTATGTTAATAAATCAGATTTAAGCATTATGAATCACATTCATTTAACTACAAGCAGTTACTCTAATGATTAAAGTATTTTTCAACATTATTTTAATCATGTTAGCAAATTATCAGTTCTGGTAGGCACAGTATCCACCATATTGTAAAATGTGAACACTTTTAAAATACATGTCAGTGCAGCTTTTCTCTCTATGACAGGCTTTTAAACATGAATATAAATGTTACATAATGCTGATGTCTGGTGCACTAAAAGCATTACTAAAATGTACACTCCAGCGGACCCTGCAAGTAAATCTTGCTAAGTGTGAAAGGGCCAATTACCTCCAGGTAAAATGATCACCCATCTGGCCCCAAACATTGCAAATCATCAGAATCAAGTTTACAAATTAGTTGAACAGCCTCCTTCACTGTCTGCCACCACATGAATTATAAATTATCACTCATAGTCACTCAATAATATATCACTCATTGGTGCAATAGTTACCTGTCCCAGTCCAAGCAGGTTGACATGGGACGAAGGCAGGCATTTTCTTCAATGTACTTGCAGGGAACAGGAAGGCTCCTTTACTGCACACTGGTCCAACTCCAATCAGGCCATAAATGCACCACAAATAGTCAGACACAAACAAAATATATAATGTTCCTCTATCTATATCCATTTTATTTTTTTTAGCAAAGCAGGGTGACGATATATAATTAAAAAGTCTTATGGGGGGCTACTCAGTCAGGGCAGTAGAGCTTGTCCTCAAACTCAGGTGGTTTGCCCAGACTTTTGTCAGCTAACACACTAGAGACTGACCAATTGCTCTCATCTCCCTCCTCCCCTGTGGTATTTCAGGAACAGTGTAATTGCGTGATATGAAGTGTTGGTTAATTTTGATCATGGCCAATCTCCCCACATTTTGAAGCAAGAGACTGGTCATTCTCACTGTGACAATTGCACCAGCTGCACTGAACACACGCTCAGCAGACACACTGGCTGCCAGACAAGCCAGATACTTTATTGCCAACCTGCAAGCTCTGGCCATTGTTGCATCTTCCTATACTGATAGACCAATGGGTTTTAATCCATGTAGATCTCTTTTGGGTCATCCAGGTAGTCCTGGAACATCCTCTGAATGGTCATTGGTGCTGCCATGTGCTCAACCTCTTTTAGCTTCACTTCTGCACTTGACTTAAGCCCTTCCACTTGAAACCAAGCAAATTAAGAAATTGGGTCAGATTCCTCTGTTCCCGTTGTTGTTGCCGGTGTTCTTGTTGCTGGTATTGGCTGCTGTGAGACAACCGCACTGCCCTCTCCGAAGGTTGAAGGCTGCATGCCTGAACTTCTGCCTGGGACTCTAATTTCCAGCCATTCTTCTTTCAGGTCTCTTGCTTGATCAACAATCCACAATGTATAGTGAAACATTTCCTTCTGAAAAAGGAATAAACGTGGCCAGTACTTTTTGTACCACGGATTAAGTATTGTAGCTTTTGAGAGTATAATGTGAGAATATATTTGGAATGCATCCTGTTGCAGGGTGGCACCATCTAAACTACATTTACCCACAAACCAGGGAGGACTTGCGGTGCCACACCTGGAACAATATTACCTCGCTGTGCCCGCTCCAGTGGGTGGCAAAATGGATGGCTGGGTTTCAACTTGCGGACACCACCACATTTTCCCAGGCCTGGACCCACTCATCTCTACTTCACCTCTTTCATCCCTGTTCCAGAGAAAAACAGCCAGAGTCACTACTCCTTTGAGTCTCATATTGGTGCTATTGCCATAGTCTATGTCTTACATGCAACACCATACCATGCCATACGTGCCAGCGCTATCCCTACTGGGTACACCTTAAGGTACTAGTATCACCTCATCCACAGAGCTCGCAACCTGGCACACTGCCAACTTTCATAGCCTAGAGGTCCTCTATAATGAAAAATCATTAACACCTTACGCCACATTCATTGAGGAAGAAGGTCTGCCTGCTGGCCAATTTCTATTGCACTCTTCACTAGTAGCGACATTGGGGGACAGGTGGGGGAGATATGACAAGGGAGCATCCAATACACCTTCTGATCCAATGTATGCACATTGTGGGGAAGGGCAGACACCTTACAAAGTGGTTTGCAGCATCTCTACACCAACACATGGCAGTTTTACCTGCACCCCTAAAGCAATGCTAGGAGACCGATCTGGCCCAACCTAACATGGATAAACAATGGCCAGCCATACTGGAAAGCCCTACATACATTTCCAGCAATGCTTGATACCATCTCATGCAATACACTATCACCCAAAGAGCCTATCTCACCCTTGATAAGATAAGCCTGGAATAATCGTGGCTACTGTAGGCCTAAGCAGAAAGTGTAGCGCTGCATAGAGAGGACTTATTGGGTTTCCGCAAATTCCTTGTAGCTGCCAACTGGGGTGCTGTCCTACATGACTTCCGACAAGACTTGCACCCAGACTCAGAGTGTTCGGAAACTGAGGATGCTCTGGGCTTGGCGCAGGCAGCACCCTATAGCAATACCACACAAATGGTGCACAAACAGATTTTACTGTAACCGCCCCTCACTAAACCAAACATCTGCTACACTTGCTGTATGAAGCAATATTGAATATTGACACTTTTATGGGAGAGGGGACAGTATGGGAGCTGGGATTAACCAGGTTGGTCTGGTTTGCCCCCCTTTATTATTCCTTTCTTACTCTTTTACAAAGGGATTGTTTCAACACACTGTGTTATTTACCAATGCCACATGATGTAGATCACACACAGACTACTCATGGATGTTTAGCAATAGATCCTGTTGATCAGAGCACTTTAGCGCCCTGTATTTTTCAAGCAACCTTAAACTCGTTATTTATAACTGATGACACATTTACAAATATTGCTTTCAATGCCTTTTGTAGCCTTTGCATATCATACATAGGCCATTACTATGATTGGGATTTGGCATTATGTATTGCTCAGTAACACTGTTAACAATATTTGTGCCAAATCTTCAATTGGACTGTGTTAAAAAAAACATTTAAAAAATGGATCAAGTATTGTAGCAAAGAGGTAGTCTTTGGATGATACGATGCCTCTTTGCAGCCTTGAATTAACAGTCAAGAGAAGGATTAAGCTCTCAACCACGCTCTGTGCTTCTCCGTTCACAGCTGCAAACTTTTGCAACACCTTTTTTAACAGGTCCTGTAGCTGATGCAACAACGGGATAGCTTGGATCATTGTACTGTCCTCCTTGCTGACTTCCCATGTGAAAGACTACCATCTGTGTCAGGCATTTGTCTAGGCACCATTTGTCCACTTCCATGATCATGCTTTTCCCAGTCACATTCCCTCTACTTTGAATGACATAGTCATTGATCGGTTTGTACTTCTCAACAGACTTTGGAACATGTAATACATTGAGTTTCAACATTTTGGCACATCCCATATGAAGTCTTTAACTGGTACTCTATTAGCACACTGAATGATCCTCCACTGCTTCCAGGTATTGAACGAATGGCTGAAATGAGTGCACATTGTTTTGCAGGTAGTCAGAATGTTGCTGACTGTGTCTTCTTTTTTGAGAAAATCTTGTACAATAAGGTTGAGGCGATGTGTAAAACACAAGACCTTGAAATAGCCACCATCTGCAATGGCATTAAATATATTACTGCCATTGTCTGTGGCAACAAATCCAATTCTGAGACCTCTGTGTTGCAGCCATTCAAACACCTTGCTGTTAAAGTCTTCCAAGATGTTTACAACTGTATGGGATTTCTCAATGGTGAACAGGGATACTATTGCATGGCACCAAACATCCTTAAATGTTTCTTCAGTGCTGAGACCTGTAGATAACTGTTGCCTAAACCCCACAAAAGGGCTCCAGTGTGCAGTGATAGACATGTAATCAGTTGCTTGACAACTGGCCTATATGTCTGTCGTAAGATGGATAATGTGAACAGCACTCTGCTGCAAAGCCTGTCCAACCAATTGCAGCACATTGTGATGGAGTAATGGAACAGCAAATCTGACAAAATAGGTTTTATTAGGAACCTTCCATTTTGGGCAAATGGCCACCACAAATTCTACAAATCACACTAGTGCCAAAAAAGAAAAAGGGAGGAGGTCCACCGCTAACATTTTAGCCAGCTTCTCATTGTACAAACGTGCCAATGGGTGCTTGCATTGATAGGGCCCCTCCTGCCTAAACATGCCTGTAATAGGAGACTGGACTGTTTTCTTTTCTGGTGCCAGTGAGGCAGGCGACTTCTGAGAACTAGGAGGTGGTAGACTCAATGTGCATCTTGGGGTAGTCGTCACTGTATGTGGTGGTATCTCCATCTGAGTCTTGTGCCATTTTGAGGTTGTGGATGCGGGTAATGCTGCTGGAGCACTGTAGGCACATGGCTGCTTTGTGTAAAGTTGCCACCCTCTTCTCCCTCATCACCTCCCACTGTGATCTGAGCTGATTCCCCTCTCTCATCACCACCACCACCTGCAGCATTTTGTAAGGTGCATCTCCCATTGGATTGCATACTTTTTTCATATGGGTTGTTTGCCCTTTCGTACCATAGTGTGAACCAGGATTACCTCAACATATACACTTGGCAAATGGAGCATATTGCAATGTTATCTTCCTGCTTGCTAATCATAAATATGTCCCAAACTAGAGAGAAGAACATTTTTTGTGTGCCACTGGTGCCACTTCCAGTGCCCAAAGAACTGGAGGTGGGTGAGTGTGTTAATATTGTTTCTCTGCAGTGCATAGTTCGACTGAGATAGTGGTGGATTCAGGTCTCAAGGGGTCCTTACAAATATGGAGACTGGCAGTGGTGGTGGTGGTACCAGTGCCACATCCCTCAGAGCAGGTTGAATAGGAGGGGTAATGCTGGTATCCACTGAGCCAGTTTCCATGACAATGACTAGCTTATCCCTCTCATCCCCTTCCATATTTGTAAGGCTTTCAGGAACTTTCCTTTTCCCTTTTCTCCCATAGCTGGTCTCGGACTCAGCTGGGGTCCAGTTCATGTCCAGATGATCAGAATAGGGGCTTGAAGAAGATGGTGGAGTAACCTTACTTTTTTACTTGCTGGAGCTTGGGAAGCCAATTGTTCAAGAAGAAGTACATTGTGCTCAGCAGGAAGGTCAAACTCCTATTCTGCTCCTACTTCAGGAAGATCTACTATTGTGGCTGCGACTCCTGTTGTCCACTTTGGTCAGTTTCCTCTGACAATTGGGTACTAGTTTGAGGCTGAGATAACTTAAATTCAGACTCGCTGCTCATTGCCATGATTTCGATGGCTGCCTCGCTGAAAAACGTGGACTTGGGCTTGGAATGGGGTGGTGCTATTGATACAGGAGTGCTGCTCTCAGTTTGCTGACTAGAGGATAGTGTGTCAGGCACGCAAAGTTTCCTGAAGAAAGAGGAAGGTGGCAAACCAGTAGTGGCAATCTACTCCTCCTCCTCCTTACTGGCCACTTTCTTGGCAGCACCTACTTTCGGGCCATCTTCAAGCTCTGTCAGTCGGCAATGGCACTTAGCTGAAAAAGCGGAAGAGACTGGAGGTCCCATGTGTTGTGGTCCCATCACTTTGGGCGACAAAAGCAAACAAACACAAATGATGGACAGAATACAGAACCAATCAAACATTCACCCCCAGTCACAGATCAGGGTTTAATCCATCAATTCTTTTGCTCACCATGCCACCCCAGTTTGGACCCAGCCATACTCAAATCAGTCTTGACCCTGCTCCCCATGGGAACAGTCCAGCCCGAACTGCCAAGCCAGGTCCTCCCTTGAACAGAGCCAAGCATCCTGGATCTGGCATCTGAGTATCACCGTTCATCAGCCAGGCTAGCTTGAATCCAGTGGCATAGTGAGCCCGTGACCCACATCTGGGCATACCGGGCACACTTAGGGTGACAAAAGCAAACAAACACAAATGGTGGACAGAATGCAGAACCAATCAAACATTCACCCCCAGTCACAGATCTGGGTTTAATCCATCAATGTTTTTGCTCACCTTCCACCTCTCACCCCCCAGTTTGGACCCAGCCAGTTTGGGCCACATCACTTTGTGCCAGCTTTCTGTCTGGCAGTACTGTGGGTTATGTCTCTTGTGCACCTAGAAGCAAAGAAGCAAGAAAAACATGTAGTGAAACATGACATTTTTTCAGTTTGAATTATTCAGTATGATTACTTATCCTAAATAATTAACAACAATAGTGTATCCATCGCAAAGTCAAATCGCACCATCATAACATAATATTTCATTTTCAATCAGAATAACAGGATACAGATGTAACTGTTTGCTTTATGTGCATTCTAAGTGGAGACGTGGTACACAGGGGGATCCAGAGAAAAATGGAATAATACTTAAATAATAAATGCTGGTGTGTGCCTATGGCAGGCAGGGCGTCCAGGGGAAAATGGAATAATCCTTAGAAAATTAATGTTGGTGTGTGTGGCTGTGCACCTATGGCAGTCAGGGGATCCAAGGGAAAATGAGTAAAGACAATCATTAAAAAACATGAATTCTGGTCTGGGACAGGTGCCCATGGCAGGGAGAAGGTGGTTGGAGTACACATTTAAAAACAAAAATAAACAAATTAAAGAATAAATAAATAAAAAATACATAACAAAAAGAAAATAGTTGTTGGCATACTAGAGTAAGGACTATGGGAAAACCATTGGGAGGCACGGAGGTGCAGGTGAAAAATAGCATATAATATTAAACACTGTTCATACATATAGTATACTGGAATGATCCTCAAGCTTATTAAAATATCAGAGAAAAGTAAAAAATGAACACAAACAAAATGGCATAGTCCTCTCCTATCAATATCCCTAGAAAATGGCTTTGAAACTGGAAAGAAAGGATTTGACTCCTTTGCTGCCAAGCGTTTTCCCCCTCCTGTGTTAAGCCTTTTTATGGCTATTTGGGGTAGTTCTCGCTTAGGCCCAAAAACCTTTTTGTCCACACAAACTATCCATGCCAAACTTGCGTCCTTTTTTCCCCAACATCAATATCTGAGGAATTCTAAAGGTTACCAGGGATTGTGGATATTTCTGGAAGGGATTGAGAAAGTAGAAAAAATACAGCTTAAGTTTGAGTTTTTTTGGGGAAAAATGTGCTGCAGAAGAAAGCATCTATTTTTTCCCTGCAAATGGCATAAATGAAGCGTTTGCAGTGCTGAAATCACCATCTTCTCAGCTTTCAGGAAAAGGCAGACTTGAATCAGAAAAACACATTTTTCAACACAGTTTTGGCATTTAACTGAGACATAGCCCATTTTTCCTATTTTTTGTGCTTTCAACCTCCTTCCAGTTAGTGCTAGAAATGGGTGTAAAACCAAAAGTGGATTCCAGAAACAGATATATTTCTACAATTTCTAAAAAGTAGATAACATTCTGAATCCAGCAAGGGGTCATTTGTGTAGATCCTTCAAGGTTTTCCTATAGAAAGTAACAGTTGAAATAAAAATATATTAAAATTGAGTTGAAAAAACAGCTATTTGTGTCTACATTTTCATCTGTAACTTCTTCTAACTATGGCAGATTTTCAAAAGCAATATACTGTTGCATCCGCTGGACCTTTTTAATTGTGGGGCTATATAGTGCTTGTAGGTTCACCAAGAATCCTATGTTCCCAGAGCCAATAACTGGGGTGCACCTTGCAATGATTTTTCATTGTGTACCGTGCATACTGCAATTCATTTGCTAAAATAGCAAGAGTGAAAAATAGGTATCAAGGAAACCTATATATTTCCCAAATGGGCACAAGATATGGAGTTTAGAAGCAGTGGTTATTTGCATATCTCTGTGAATTTGGGGGTATGCATACTAGCATGTGAATTACAGGGCATATCTCAAAATGACTTCTTTCTTACTCACTGTCATACATTTCGAAGGCAAAAATGCAAAGACAATTGGTAATAACACTTTTTGTGCTATTCTGTGTTCCCCCATGTCTCTTGATAAAAATAGTACCTCACTTGCGTGGGAAAGCCTAGTGTTCACAACAGGAAAAGCCTCACAACGCAATATGGACACATCACATTTTTCCACTGAAAACTGACTCAGCAGTGGATTTTTGGGCTCTAGCTCAACCAGCACCTAGGGAAACTTAGCAAACCTGTAAATTTTTTAAAACTACAGACCAAGGGGAATCCAGGATGGAGTGACTTGTAGGGCTCTCACCAGGCTCTGTCACCCAGAATCCTTTGCAAATCTCAAAATGTGTTTAAAAACCCATTTACCGCACAATTCTGAGATGCAAATTTCTGGAATCTGAGGGGAGCCACAAACCGTCTTCCACCCAGCACTCTCCGAAGTCTCCCAATAAAAATGGTACCGCACTTGTGTGGATAGGCCTTGCCCCACGACAAGAAATGCCCTAAAACGCAACATGTGCACATCACATTTTTCCACTCAAAACTAGACTGTTTTTTGCAATGTGCCTAGCTGTGGAGTTTGGAATCTAGCTCAATTGGCACCTAGGGAAATGTAGGAAGTTGGCCTGGTGTATGGTGAGCACCTATGGTGTTATCACCTTATACCAGGTTCAGGTATCCCCTATTAGTGAAGTTTAGGGAGTCTCTAGGAAGCCAGGGCTCTCTAGAGGTAGTTGTAGATGAGCAGCCAAGACTTATCTAGGAGACATGCAAAGCTTATGCAAGTACCACTATAGTTACACACATGACAGAACCACACAATGTTCCAAAAATAAAGGTCCTTTATTATAGTAACACAAATACTAGCATACTGAATAGGCAATCCTCCAACTGGAGGTAAGTAAACACACTATTATTTACACATTAGTAGTCAGTAAATAGCACAGAAAGTAATAAGCATTGGTAAAAGCAATAGCAAATAGTTAGGGCCCTAGGGGAGGGCCAAACCATTGTCAGAGTCATCAGATCCTCGGGGTCTGCGTACGTTCCCAACACGGCCACCACTGAACAGCTCCAAGACTCTGATAGATAAATCACAGAGGCTAAGAGAGTTCAAGAGGGGAAGAGGGGATTTAGGAAGGGAACAGCTGGGAAGGAGACCTATAGTAAGAAAAAACGTTAGAACACACAATATGAAAATTATATCTCCTGGAAGCAATACTAGACTATGATTTTAAGCATAGTCATTCTGAAAACGTGAATAATCTAAGAATGAAGTTTAAAATGACTAGGTTTCAAGATGGCCAGATACCTGTACGGGAATCAAGATTAATTAAATGAAAACTTTCTTATTCAAGCATTTTCCTTTACATGACAATCAGAAACAATATTCTGACTAAATTTTAAATCAGTCGTATAAATCCTTTTTTTAAGAATGCATAATAGAAGCATACAATATTACATTCAGAAACTCTGGCCTTTTGTGTTTTTCTAGAAATGTGTCAACACAAATTACACACTTTGCAGATATATATTTATATATAATAAACACTATGGAAGAATTGTGCTTCAATGACTAACATGATATGAGTTCAAGAAATAAATCACACACTTGCCAACTCGAATACTACCAAACAAATATCCTAGAATGGTAGCTTACAATGAACAACATGAAATAGGCTCAATGAGAAAATCGCTCTTCTTACTGATTCAAATGTCACCATGCAAAATGTCAAGAAATGGTAGCGCGTAATAAATAACAAGGTTTAAATCATCATGAAACGAATCGTATGTCTTTCTGATTCGTAAGCCTTCATGTAAATGTCAAGAAATGGTTGAGTGCTATAAATAACAAGCTTCAAATTATCTTGAATCGAATCGCGAGTCTTGCCGATTCATAGTCTCCATGTAAGTGTTAATAAATGGTAGCGCGTAATGAAACACAAGTTTTTAAAGCTTCATAAAACTAATTGCGCATCTTGCCAATTTGTAAGCGTTCATGTACATGTTAAAAACGATAGTGCGTAATGAAACATAGGTTCTACATTTTTATAAAACGAATCGCACGTCTTGCTGATTCATAAACCTCCATGCAAGTATTATAAACACTCAAATGCACATTTTCATGAGTTCAAAGTAAGTTGTGAATCAAATAAATAATTAGACTCAAGAATATGAGAGTTCTCAAAATAAACGGTGTTGGGAGTAAACCCAACTACCGTCTTACCGCCCAAGAACAAGATTCACCAATGAAGCATGAAAAGCAGAGGACTGGAAAATCAAATAGGCTACCGGGACAGGAACTCTGGAAATAGCTGCTGTTCTGCACCGGGACCTCTGAATAGTGAGCACTGGGAGTTGGGCTGGCTCTCCTTTTATAGAGTCTTGGCCCAGCCCTCAACCACGCCCAGGCATGCTGCAGGGAAATCTCTGGAAGATCCTGGAAAGGGACCACACCCTAACACACTTTGCAAACCTGCAACAATACATTGCAAAGGAACAGTATTTGTAAGCATATTAAAAATCAGTCTTCAGGATTGAACTCTGCAATGCAAAAGGTTAAACCACAACTTATCAACAAAAGTCATACATTATGGTGTTTTGAGAGTGCTGGGTTTTTGCATTCTAGTCGCCACTAGAGCGCGTAGTATTCTGGTGTTGACAACCATATACTAAAAAAATGGAGTGTGAAAGGCAATCCCCCACTCAAGGAAGTGGAATTAATCAAAGGGAGCTGGAGGAACTAGTTACCCCAAGAGGTCCAGGAGAGCAGAGTGACCCCCAGCGACCAGGAGAGCAGAGGTAAGTACCTGGTTTTCCCAAAATTAACAGGAGGAATGAAAAGGATTATGCAAGACCCAACCAAGACTGGAAGAACCCAAAGGTGGATCGTGACAGAAGAGGACCTGAAAAGGTAGGGGACCAAGTCCAATTCATGATGGAGTATCCGGTTGTGGCAGGAGCAACAGAAGTTTGCAAGGCTGAAGAGGACCAGCAAGGTCCAGGGGACTCGACCCAAGGAAGGGAGTCCGGGGTGAACCTCAGCAGCTGAGAAAGTCACAAGAAGAGGCCGCCACCCCCACAGGCAACCCACTAGCAGCAGGCACAGGAGTCGCAGTGAGGCTCACTCAGCGCACCTGAAGAGCAGTCCCACGTCGATGGAGCAGCAGGCAGGAGACTGTGCTTTGCAAGATGGAATGCTGGATGTTGGGGCTACACGGAGCCTGAAGATCCCTTGGAGGAGGAACAAACAAGACGTAGTAGCTAAAGAGTCATGGTACACAGGGATACTGTCCTGCAAGGAGAGGGAAGGGCTTACCATCTCCCAAGTTGGACAGCTAGTAGAGAGGACCAAGTGGCCCACTCCAGATCACCACCTGTGAAGCAGGATCCACGCCGGTCCAGAGGAGAGAAGATCCAAGCAGCTGGTCATCATTGCAGTTGGTGCCTGCAGATGCAGGGATGTGCCTTCTTCACTCCAAGGGAGATTGCTTCTTGCTACTTGTGCAGGCTGAAGGCTCGTTGCCCTCAGAGGATGCACAGTCAGGGAAGTGTTGCAGTTGCTGGATGGAGCTAGAGAAACAATGTTGCAGAGCAGTATCATCTCTAAAGTTGCAGATTGTCAGTTCCTGGAGGGTCTAGTTGCAGTCCCAGTGGCCAGTTGATGAAGTAAACAATGCAGAGAAGTCCTGCTGGAATCTTGCATGTCGAATCTGAGGACCCACCCAAGAGGTAGACCCTAAAAAGCCCAGGAAGGGGGATTGGTCACCTAGCATGGTGACCACCTAACGGGAGGGGTCTGTCACATCACCTATTGACCTGGCCACTCTAATGCTCCTAGGGGCCTCTGCCCACCTTGGATTCAAGGTGGCGGAAGCGAGTGGTCACCTAGAGGAGCTCTGTGCACCACCCCTGGGGTGGTGATGGACAGGGGAGTGGTCACTCCCCTTTCCTTTGTCCAGATTCACACCAGAGCAGGGGCTGGGGATCTCTGGACTGGACTGGACTGGTGCAAACAGGTTTCTGGAAGGAGGGCACCAAATGTGCCCTTTAAAGCATACTGGTGGCTTGGGGAGGCACGTTACACCTATTTCCAAGGGAGAGGATGTTGCCTTCCTCTCCTACAGGAAATCCTTTGTTCTGCCTTCCTCTGTCTGAGCTGGTCAAACAGCAGGAGGGCAGAAACCTGTCTGAGGGGCAGCAGCAGCGCGGGCTGCCCGGAACACCCAAGAAGAAGGTAGGAGCAATGCTGGGGGTCCTCTAAGGAGCACCCAGGGTGCATGTAATCATTCAATCAATATTGGCAACAATTGTGGGGTATGATTCTGGCATGTTTGATAGCAAACATGCCAAGGTTCGGAATTACCATTATGTAGCTGGACATAGGTAATGACCTTTGTCCAGTACACGGGTAAAATGGTTTCCCTGCACTTAACAGCAGGAGGGCAGGAACCTGTCTGAGGGGCTACAGCAACACAGGCTGCCCGGAAAACCCAAGAAGACTGGTAGGAGCAATGCTGGGGGTCCTCTAAGGATCCCCCAGAGTGCATGGAATCATACAATCAATATTGGCAACAGTATTGGGGTATGATTCTGGCATGTTTGATAGCAAACATGTCAAGGTTTGGAGTTACCATTATGTAGCTGGACATAGGTAGTGACCTATGTCCAGTACACGGGTAAAATGGCTTCCCCGTACTTATTTAGTCCAGTGTAATGGAGCTGGAGTTCATAGGGGCACCTCTGCACATGCAGGAGTGCCCTCACACACAGGTACCTGCACCTTGCCCTCTGGGCTAGGAGGGCCTACTATAGGGGGGACTTACAGTGACCTGGTGCAGTGACTGTAGTGAAAGAGTGCATGCACTTTTTCACGCAGGCTGCAATGGGGTAGACCTAGATTCCGCAACAGGAAACGTCCCAAAACACAACATGTATGCAGCGTATATTTCCACCTGAAATGAACCCTCTTTTCCAATATGGATAGCTATAGATTTTGGACCCTACCTCAGATGGCACCTCTGGAAACCTAGCAACCCTTACTTTTTTGAAAACTAGACTCCTAGGACACCTAGAGGAATCCAGGACGGTGTGACTTGGGTGGATCTCATTAGGTTTCCTTACCCACACTGCCCTTCAAACCTCACACTTTTCCTTAAGTCACCCATTTTTCTTACATTTCTGTGATGGAAACTTCTGGAATCTGCAGGAATCCACAAAATTCCCCCCACAAAGCATTGCCCCCCCTGTGCCAATAAAAACTCAGCCCCACTTGTGTGGCTGGGCCTAGTGCCGCAACAGGAACATATCAAACCTAGGACAAGTGAAGCAATTGCGTGGAGACGCCTATTGACCTTAGTTGGATCGGTTCTGGTCTCTGGCACACTTTCCATCACAGAAATGTAGAGAAAATGCATGACCTTAGGCAAAGTTGGAGTTTTGCAGGGCATTGTAGGTAAGAAAATGGTGTGGGGAGCATTTGAAGGACACCACCCTGGACTTCCCCAGATGTCTAGTTTTTCAGAAGTGACTGGGTCTGGTAGGTTTTTCTAGGTAGCAGCCGACCCAAGCCCAAAAAGTGCAGCCGCTCACCATTGCAAGTGGGACGATATTGGGAGTGAGGCAAGCTCTGCTGGTCCATATGTGAAATCAACACCCAAAGGAGTAAAATTTCCTTTTCCTTACCATTGGGATGAGATGCTTTAGTCAGCAGGGTGGGCAGAAAGACTGTGCCAATTTTGGGAGCTGGGGGCATTGCCATGCCCATTGTGGGCAGCCCCCACCCTGGTGCCTAGTAGGCTTTCTGGGGGGCAGATCTGGGGCCATTTATTTTGGGTAGGCGGCATTGATAGGGCCGTCATGGCCCGCCCTCACCACACTAGTTTAATAAACAAATCCCGGGGGGCCTAGTGGGCTTTCTGCCAGCCCCCCTGCCCGGGGAGCGGATCAGGGGCTATGGTGGGAGAAAGATTGTGCCCACTTATTTGGGGGCGGGGGCATTGAGAAGGACATTATGGCCTGCCCCACACAAAATAAACAAAAATATCCCTGGTGTCCTAGTGGGCTTTCTGCCTCCCCGGAGGACAGATCAGGGGCTATTGCCCCCATCTGCTCCCTAGAGGGGAAGAAAGACTGTACTCATTTTTGGGGGATTGGGGCATTGATAGGGCCATCGTGGCCCACCCCCCCCCCACTCCTAGACTAAATAAACAAAATATTCCTGGTGATCTAGTGGGCTTTCTGGCACCCACGTGGTTAGATTGAGGGTTATTCCCCCCATCTTCCCCCCAGGGTGGGCAGAAAGACTTAACAGTGCCCAAATAGTATAGGGGGAGCATACACACTTGCTCAAGGGACCTCTCTGCCTCCCTGGTGTCTAGTGGGTGGATCCCTGCTTGGATATTGTCTTCCTGCGGCAATTCCCAATCAGGGATCCACTTAGGAGTGGTACCATTAGAAAGGGGAGATTCTCCCCTATCCAATGATACCCCTCCCGTCTGCCTCGGCGCTCAGGGGGGCTGAGATAGCCCCTAATCACCGAGACAGAGAAAGTGAAATGAGTCAATCAGCTCATTTCACTTTCAGTTTCATTGAAATGACATCAGTGTGCTACGCGCTCTAATTGTCATTTCAATGAAGGCTTTTTTAGCACAAAGGAAATTCCTCTGGTGTCCGCACCAGGGGGATTTCCTGCTCATGTGCGGGGGACGGCCCAAACACACGAGCACCATGACAGAGGACGGCCCCCGGCCGACCTTAGCACAGAAAGGGTTAAACACTGACATGGCCACAGCAAAGAACACATGATCAACAACAACAACAGCAAGCAGGGAGGCATTGGAGAACAAAGAACACAGGCTACACAAAATGACCACCTGCCTGATGGTCAAACAACAAGCAAGCAGGCATGAGAAACCCACTAGGAGGCAATGAGGTGCAGGGGTTAAAAGGAAAGAAAATGCATATATTATAATATTAAACACTGCTCATACATTTAGTATTTTACAATGATCCTCAATCATATTAAACTGATATGAGAAAAGTAAACAAAATGAGCAAAAACAAATGGCATAGCCCTCTCCTTTCAATCTCTTTAGAAAATGGCTTTGAAAACGGGAATTAAAGAATTTACACTCTGGCTGGCTGCACAAAATGGCTGCTGGCCACATGGTGAACAAACAACAAGCAAGGAGTCATTGCTGCAACAGAGAAGATATGCAGGACTATGGCAAAAGCACACTGACTGGCTGAACAAAAAGTCCTCCTGTCACATGGTCAAAAAACAATAGCAAGCAAGGAGGCATTGGAGAACAAGGAACACATGGAGGCCTATGGCAAAGCACACTGACTGGACATACAGAAAATGGCCACCTGCCACATGACCAACAACAAGCAACGAGGCATGGACAACAAAGACCACATGCAGGCCTATGGAAAAAAGCACACTGGCTGGCTACACAAAATGGCCACTGGAAACATGGTCAAACAACAAGCAAGGAGGCATGGACAACAAAGAACACATGCAGGCCTATGGACACTGACTACACAAAATGGTACCCAGCCACATGGCATGGATAACAAAGACAAATGGTGGCCTATGGCAAATACACACACTGACCAGACAAAGGAGGCATGGTAATAATGAAGAAAACACTACCATTAATTCAGCAATGCCAAAAATGAAATTTAAGTGAACTAAACAAATGTTGTAACAACACACATCCTCCCAAGCCATCAAATATTACCCGACCAAAATAACCTTTTGCAGGAAGAAAATGTGAAATACAAAAAAAACCTACATTTTAATTCCAATAAAATGCCATCCCTCACTTAAATGATGTTTTAAAACAACATGTACTACATAAATAGTTGTTTCAGGTACCCATTACTAGTACTGGCTGGAAGGCCTGTGGGCAGACTAGGCCACATAGTAAAATAAGTGAATAGTGGAAATTTAACAAACATAGAGAACATATACTGAACTCTACAACATCTTTCCCTTAAAAAAGATAAATACAAAAGAAAAACTAGGCCCTTACAGAAACTCCGGACCACCCACTGCAACCACAATAACATTTTGAAATCAAATAAAAATATAAAGAACTATTGGTGCATGCCCTCTATCAAACAAACAAACACCGTTGTACGAAGGTTTTTCAACTTACATGTGATATCACACAAACAAAGTAATAAAATCCAGTGGCATATATGCATCAGGAATGGCAGACAAAAAGAGTGATCCTTCCACCTCTAAATCTAAATGAAAAGTGACCAGAAAAAGGACAAAGCTCAGGGACGAGTCTGCTGGATAGGAGGAGGAAGAGCAAATCTTGTGTGCGCTTGCTAGCGGTTGGCAAATCCCATTGTGCTTGCTAGCGTGTGCCAAAGTAAAAATAAGTCTGATACTCACTGGATAGTGGAATTCAGCGAGAACTCTGCTTTACCCGCATAGCAGTGAGTTCTTGTATTCCAACAACTCTGCAAGAGAAATTATCTTTCCGCCTAGACCTCGTCCTTTGGCAAGACTTTTTGATTTGGTGAAAGAAGCCGATGTGAAAGGAAGTAACATTGACATTGATCTTTTAAAACCTTCAGCTGAGGATATTTTAAGTCCCAATAAATTCAGGGAAGAGGTGCTTTTAGTCAGAGGTCAAGTATCAGCAGGATTTTCTCCTCAGAGAGGCATAGGTGGAAAGATCACCACTTCAAGAGGAAAAAGCCAGCAATCCTCTTCAGGACAATGTGAGTACAAAGCTATTTTTCTAGTTCTACCCTTCGAAAGCTGGGAGGCAACACTGAAGTCCTGCAAGGAAGGCTAACACAAGACCCTTGGATTGTTGCAACCATGAAAGGATATGCAATAGAATTTGGAATAATTCCATTTCAGGGAAAGGGAATTGTTTTTCATGCACAATCAAAAAGAGATTGTAGCAAATGAAATAAAACAGATGCTTGAGAAGGGAGCTATAGTAACAATAGACAAATATGATTTGCAACTACATTATTTCTGGTTGGAGACCAGTGACAAATATATGGTCTTTAAATTGTTATGCAACATACCGTTATTGAAAAAGGAGGGTGTGCACATGTTAAGAAATATTTTACAAGAACAGGAAGATCAGTTATTTCAATTCAAGTGTCTCTCGTTTGTTCTTTCTTCGGCGCCATGGTGTTTTACAAAAGTACTGAAAACAGTAGAGGGGCTGTTATGGAAGCACGGGGTGAGAATGATTATTTGTTTGAATGACATTCTTATCTTAAATCAGAAGGAGGACATTTTGAAATTTGAAGGAACATTTAGCCATGGTTAAGGATCTGTTGCAGAGATTAGGTTCCATTATAAATCAGGAAAAAATTATATTTCAACCTTCACAGGTAATGGAGTTTTGGGTTTGAAAATACATGTGGTGGAAGTTCACTTACAGTTAGTAAAGATGAAAATAAAGTTGATAGAAATAAAGGTACAGAACATGAGAGGACGACAGAAGCTGACTGAGGGAGTTAGCATGCATGATTGGTCTTCTGTCCTTGTTAATTCAGACTATATGTCCAGACCCTTACATTGCAGAGGTCTGCAGTGTTTGAAATACTTTGGTCTTTCAAATGGTCTTTTATATGGAGACAAAGTGAAGGTGACAGAGGAAGTGAAGGGGGAGTTGACCTGGGGGTTGGAGAACTTGGATACTTGGTATGGTCGGGGCTATCTTTGGGACAGCTCCAGATTTTGTGTTAGATTTGGATACTGGCAACTTCAGTTGGGGTGCAATGTGTCTAAATCAAGAAGCTGGATGAAAATGGAATTTAGAGAGAGAACAGGAGGAGCATATACATTTTTAGGAAATTACTGCAGGGTTATCTATCCTTTGCACCTTCAAGGATCAGCTGCAGGGGTGTTTGATTTTGTTGCTGATGGACAGTATCACAGCAGTTATTTATATACAGACTGGAGTTAAGCAGGTCAAAGAAGATGTCAGAGATTGTAAAGGATTATTTATATACAGACTGGAGGAAAGCAGGTCAAAGAAGATGTCAGAGATTGTAAAGGATTTGTCAATCAATCGGGCCTTTCGTACATAGGGTGGCTCAACACCAGAGACGGTATCAAGTTGCTGTGCTGCAGGAATCAGTCAAAGAGCCAGGTCTTGAGTCCTTTCCTTAAGTGGGTAAGCGAGGGTGATGTGCAGAGGTGGAGGGGGAAGGGTGTTCTAGGACTTGGCAGCGAGGTAGGAGAAAGAGTGTCCTCCGGTGCGGCAGCAGCGGATTCATGGTATCTGTGCGAGGGTGAGGTGGGAGGAGCGGATGTTCCTGTGAGGTAAGTGGAAATTTAGGCCGTGGTCCATGTGGGCAGGTCCTTTATCGTGGAGGGCTTTTTAGGTGTGGATCAGAAGGGAATTTTGTCAGGACTACAGAATAAATTTGAAAGCTCAGTGTTTGCCAGGGAAGGGCAATGTTATAGTAGACTTGAATTCACCCAAATTGAAGGATTACAGAAAGTGGAAGTTGGGAAAGGCCATATTTTGGAAGATGGAATTGAGTCTGGATCCTCTAGAGATGCACCTTTTTGCATCCTGTTTGACATCTGAAAAGAGGAATTATCTCAGTTGGCATCCGGGAGCAATGACAGTGGATGTATTCACCCAGAAATGGTAGGTATTAAATGGTTATGCATTTCCATCTTTCAATATGATTCAGGTGGTGTTAAGCCAGGGAAGGAGACAAAGATGTCAGAAAGTCATGGTGACAACATTTTGGACAACACAAATTTGGTTCCCGTTAGTGATGGAGTTAGCGATGGAAATACCTTTAGTAATTCAATCATGTACAGGAATGTTGGTAAGAGTAGAAAGGAAGGAACATCCTTAATTAGAGTCAGGTATGCTCAACCTTCTAGTTTTAAACATATCAGGAAAATTCACTGGTCTTTCAGGAGTGGCTTCAGAGCTACTCGATGAGTCTTGAGCTTCAGGAACTTGAAAGAGATGTAAGAACGTCAGGAATGTCTTGTTACGTTGATGCTTGGCAAGGGATGTGGATCACATTGGTGAGTGGCGAGAGATGTGGCTCCTGTGGAGATAGAGGTTGCCAATTTCTTGGCAGATTATTTGGTAAGAGACTTTTCTATAGAATGGCGAATTGTTATAGGTATTACCAACAGGTAATTTCTTTTTTTGAGGGTTTACCAATCCTTTGATATGTATGGTGATGAAAGGAATTAGGTGGAATAAGGCATTTAATTAGACCTGTTAATTTAGGGCCAGGTTGTTCACTCTTTCACGCTCTGCAGCAAGACAACGTGCTGTACTGAGTGAAAGGGAGAGGACCGGAATGTGCCATGTCTTGATGGATATGGTGCATTCCTGCTTCTCTGTCTGTGCTGGCGCACGATCTGTTGCCTAGCTTCAGTGCAGACACCCTTGCGCCATGATGCAAGGGTGCCTGCATTGCAGGCAGGATTATTTTTGTGGAGAAAGGGACACGTTGTGTTAAAAAACAATTCACTGAGGCTTTTTCCCCTTTCAAGTGTGCTGTAGAATGAGGAAACAATTAGGAGAAATAAAGATATTTCTCCTCATTGCACCAGCCTGGGAAGGTGTAGCGTTTGATGCATTTCCAGGTTATACCAGTATTGGGAATGTGCCAAACTCCAAGGGTGGATATGTGAGATCACACATGCTACAGTCATGGAATGCCTTCCTAAGGCAGAGTAACTTAAGGCAGTGACTTTTGCTGCCTTTCATTACTCCTGTTTTACCAAGCAAAGCAACACAGGGCCACACAAGGTGGACTTGTGTTGCTTGGTAAATCTAACTTACATATTACGCTACCCATGCAACACCATGAGTGATAAAAAGGCAATGCAATACCATGATAAATCTGGCCCTTAATTTTTAAGTGGTTGGCCAAAGAATAGGTTTTTACCTTTAAGGGAGTTAATGTGGAAGTTAGCTATATTATTTTGTGTGATACCTTTCAAAAAGGTGTCGGATGTACAATCTTTGGATTTAGGTAGAAGGTTTTATCAACAAGATGGAGTGTTTTTTTAGGTCTGAAGAAGAACAAAAACTAGGTGCAAACTTTTGTGTGTCAAGTTATGTGAAGTAGCATGAGTCAAGGGTGCAGGAGTTTAGAAGGGACAGTGTGAACCAGCTGTTGATTTCATACGTGAAACTATATAAAACAGTTCCAGTAGCTACTATTCCTAGATGGTTTAAGGCAGTTATGGAAGAAGCAGAAGTGGATGCTAGTACATTTAAGCCACATTCTATGAGAGGAGTAATGGCTTTAAGGTTTTTTTTGAGTGGGGGTAGGGTGGAAGAGATTATGAAAGCAGCTGATTGGTCAAATGCAGAGGTTTTAAGAAAGTTTATTTCAAATAAGTTGAGCATTTTTCAAGCTTTGCATTGAGAGGCTTCAAACATGCAAAATGGTAGCCTCCTGTTTAGCCATAAAATCCATAAAAGGCAGATTCTCATAGCTTTCGTGTAAAGAGAGTTGTTATTTTATTAAAGAAAATGAGGCTAGCATTATTCCACCCTCCTTTTCCCATATGTTTAAAAAACAAAAGGAGGGGAAGGGAGAAAGTATGTGCAAAGCATTTTAAAAAGATGTTTAATTAATTCAAAGTTAAAGTATTTTGTTTGCAATACTAATTTTCTTGTAATATATTTATTTTTTTTTTTTCATTGGAATGTTATAGTTTGATTATATTTGCAGACAATCAATATACCGCGTTGGATGAAGCAGGGTAGAGAGCAAGCAGGATGAACAGAGAGCAGCGCCAAAAGAGGGAGAAAATACACTGTTGATGGTTTTATGGACTGAGTGTTCTGCTTTAGTTTATGTGTCATACAGTGTTCTAAGTTTGGAACTTTGAAGTGCCTTCTGCTTCGAGGTAGTGAATACAAGCTAATGCATAATGCTAGCCTCCCTGTATTTAATACAATCAATATTCTATTTTTACAAAAGTTATGAGAATTGGCATTCTAGCACTCTCTTTTGGTAAAAGGTGTTTTTTGGTTTCAGAAGAAGGTTTGGTTATAATTCTGCCTTCTTGGTGTTCTAGCTGCCCTTTCGAGCAGGGGTCACGGGTGGGGCTCTCCTGAGTGGGACAAGTCCCAGAACCAGCCCACCAACACCAATCCGCCACCACTTCCCAAAGCATTAATATGCCTGGCATCTCCTGGAATCCTTTTTCCAGCAGAGAGTTGTCTTCAAGTATAGTGTTTCGAGGATTTTGATCTCACACACTTGAGTTCTCAGTTAGTTCAAAATGGTGAGCAGATTCAGTTTCAAAAGGGCGCCAAAGCAGTTCTTTCTCTCCATTGCTACACTAGGCTGTCAGATTCGTTGTTATTCTCTACTGAGTTATAATCAGGACCTCCAAAAGAAAAATGACATTTCTTGTACCTAAGACAGAAAAGAAAATTGTATGTGGAGCAAATGCCTTTTACAAGACTTCACACCTATTTTTGGTTTAAAGTTGTTCAATTAGTTCCTTCCTCGTCTCGTTCAAAATGGTGACTCTCTTGTCTATTCCAGCTTTTTATCGATCTAGGGGACTTTCCAGTAGCTTCCAGAGTCCTCACAAGGACACTGGCTCCTCTGGCACGGATGATGCCACTCCAAGGAGTTAAGGCACGAGTCTCCAACAGTTCGATCAGGAGCTACTGGTAGCTCACAGGCTATCTTGGACTAGCTCACTCTCAGCCCAGTTCTGGAATATGAAGCTGTGAAAGGAGGCAGTGCAGGACCAACATGCATACAGGGCTTTACGTGGGCCACGCCCTGTTTGTGCTCAGCACCAGCAGTTACAAAAAGCAGGTACTGAAATGGGTTGATGTCAGTTGCTGTATTGTATCTGGATGAAATAACAGAAAAGGGCAAAAATTACCAGTCAGGTGTCACTCTATACAAAGCACAGACCTTATGTATTTAAGTCATGCCCTTAATTACATAGGCTAGCCACTGCATGCAACCCACTTTTTTCTTTAAAAAAACAAAAACTGTGTGCTGCTACTTCATAAGAAGTTGTAAATTAACAAAAAATAAAAGCATCACATCAGGCCTCGGTTTGAAAATTTTCATCCTCAAAAAAATATCGAATGTGGGGATCAGGAGTCTCAGAGGTTTATTTAATAAAAATCATAGGCAGTAAAATAGTTGGAGGAAAGGTTCACCACATTTGAATCTTTTGTTTCTCTCTCTCTCTCTCTTTGTCATTTGCTTTCTCTTTATTTTATTTTCTTTTTTCTCATGCTTCTCTCCATTGTTTCTGTTTCTCACATTCGTTCCTCCTCTCCTCCTCTTTCTCCTGTCCCTCTTCATTTCTTTCTTTCTTCCTTCTGCTCTTCTTTTCTTTCTTCAGCTCCTCTTGATTGGTCTTTTGCCCTTCTTCATTTCTTTCTTTCTTTCCGCCTCCCTTTCTTGTTATGTTCCTCTCCTGCTTCCTTCCTTTTTCTTTTATTCTTTTTATTCCTCTCCCTTTCTTTCTCTTTTCGCCTCCCTTTCTTTCTCTCCTCCTCAATTTTTTCTCCTCCCTCTCTTTCTTTTTTCTTCATCCCTTTATGTGTGTCTTCCCTCCATTCTTTCCTCTTGCCTTTCCTTCTTTTCCCTTCTTGCTTTCCTGCTATAATCCCCCATCCCTTTCATTTATTCTTTCTCTTACCTGTCTCTTTCTATCTCCCTCTCCTGCCCCCTCCTCTCCCTTTCCCATTTATTCTTTTTATTTCTCTTCCTTCTCTTTTCTCCTCCCTTTCTTATCTCCTCCATTTTCTCCTCCCTTCCTTATTTCTTTCTTTTTCCTTTTTTGTTTCTTCCCTCCTGCCTTTCATTATTTCCTTCTCTTTTCTTCTTTCTTTCTTTCCTTCTATAATCTCTCCATCCCTTTCCTTTACTCTTTCTCGTTCCTTTCTCTTTCTCATCTTTTCTGTATCTTTATTTTTCTCTTTCTCTCTTCCTCTGTCTTTATTTCGCTCTCTGTTTCTCTCTCCCTGTTTCTTTCCCCCTTCTTACCTTAATTTCTTAATTCATTCATTTGTGTTAAATTATTTGCCTGAGAGGTCCATTAAGGGGTATGGAGGTGGGGCAGAGAAATGATTACTTGCGCAACACTGTGAAGTCTGCACTTACCTATTTTCAGTCTTGAATCATTAAGGTATGGGCAGTTTCTGAACATCAGCCTAAGAACTATAGATCAATTAGTCAAATGACGGTTGTATTATGGGCCCTATCTCTTGTAAGGGCAATATAATTCTGTGGACTGCTTGACAAAGAGAACATAAACCAAGTTGATTCATAAAGAAGATTAAAAACGACAAACCTGGTCCTTGGGCACCACACAGATAAATATTTTCCGGTTTTAGCTCTTCTGTCATAAATAGTGTGTGATGACTACAGCAGGACTAGGTGCTCTAGGGGCAGCGCTGAAATAATTTGGTATTTTTGTGCTGGAATCTCATCCATATAAAAGGCAGTATCTCAAGACATTTTACATGGATCAAAAGTAGCTGTCACCATTGAAAAGGTTAGACACAGGGAGTTGAGGCAGGGTAAGGCATAGGATGTTTAAAGTAAGAAAATGCGAACTTTCTAAAAGTAGCATTTTCAGGCATGCAATTTAAAAACCACATTCACCAAAAGATGCATTTTTAAAATTGTGAGCCCAGAGACACAAAACTTCATTTTCTAACTTTTCTCAATTGGAAATTGTACTTAAAAGATATTTTAAGGCAGTACCTATACTAGCCTATGTCAGAGATAGTCCTTACAATCATGAAAAACGAATTTAAGAGTTTTTCATTACTTGACATGTTAAACTTAAAAGTACATGTCCAGCATTTTAAATACACTGCACCCGACCCTTGGGGCGTACCAGGGCCTACCTTAGGGGTGTCTTACATGTAAAAAACAAGGGTTGGGCCTGGCAAGTGGGCACACTTGCCAGGTCAAAAAGACAGTTAAACTGCACACACAGGCTCTGCAATGGCAGGCCTGAGGGATGCTAGAAAGGCTACTGTAGTGGGTGGCACAACAAGTGCTGCAGACCCACTAGTACATAGCATTTGACTTACAGGCCCTAAGCACACACACTGCATTTTACCAGGGACTTACTAGTAAATCAAATATGGCATTCATAGAGAAGCCAATGTGATCACATTTTAGACACAAAACACGTGCACTCTAGCACTGGATAGCAGTGGCAAAGTATGCAGTCATAAAGCCAACAAAAACAAAGTTCAGCACACAGTCAAAACAGGAGGTCAGGAATCAAAAAGTCAGGGGAAACCATGCCAAAAGATGCCATGTCTAACAGGAAGCAACAAGGAGAAATAAATATATTTTCTCATTACCTCAGCCTCAGGTAGGGGCACAATTCTAGTGCAAACCCAGGTTTACTGCCTTTAGTAAATATGGCTTTGCATTAGAATACAAGGGTGGATGCAAGGGAACGCCCAGGCTCCACCCACGTAAAGCTTCTTCAACACAAGGTAAAGCAAAGCAGTGCTCCGGGCTGTGTTGTTACCTTTTTCTTTTATCAAAGCCACAGAAGTACGATTTTGGTGGCTTAGTAAATAGCAAAAAACGATTTTGCATCAGGCTACAACAAAAAAGTTAAAAGTCCAACCAAAATCCAGGTAAATCTGGGCCTGGGTGTCCAGTGTTGATACAGAGCTTGGCTCAATCACACTATCACAGTGGACTTTGCTGTCAAGCAAATCCCCTCTCCTGTTTGAGAGATCCACGTCTTCCAGAACCCTTCCCCAGGAATGTTCATTTTGGGGGTATTGAACTTCAGAGGCTAGATTTGAAAACACAAAGGGGCATATTTACAAGCACCTTGTGCTGCCTTAGCATCATTTTTATGATGCTAAGGGTGTGTTAATGTGGGCCATCCCCCGTGCCATATTTACAAAGTTGTGTAATGCATACATTGCGCCACTTTGCAACCCCCTTGCGCCACATTATGCCTTCACCAGTTATAATGTATGCAAGTTGGGGGGCGTTTCCACGCAGGGAATCCGGAAAAAATAGAGCAGTGAAATTTACTAGATTTCACTGCGTCAATTTTTCCGTCATTTTTTATGCCTGCTCAATGCAGGCATTAAAATTACACATGCATTAAAATCAATGGGCCTCCCTGTGCTTTGCTGCACTGTCGTTCAAATTTTGGATGCTAGTGCAGTAAAGTGCCAGAACAGCATAAAAATGTCTGATGCTGTTGTGGTAACGACTGTCATGGTGCGCTGTATTGTAAATATGATGCAACAATGGTGTCGTTAGGTGGGCAATGGCGATGCAAGAAAAGTGGCGCATCGGGACGGATGCGTCACTTTCTTGTAAATATGCCCCAAAGTTGTTCGAAGGAGGTTGTTGTGTGTACCCAACAGCCTAGGTGGTTGACAAGCCTTATAAATTACGTGAGACATGGCATAACTTAAAGGTTTTGTATCTTTCCAGAAAGTTTCAAGCAACATCTTTTCCTGCAGAAAAGATTCTTGATTTTCTGAAGGATGGTCTTCTCTTGGGGTTCTTAGCTTCTATGTTCAGAAGTCAGTGGCCAAATAATGGAGTGTTCAAAGTTCTTATTTGCAGCCCATTTCCAATTTGATTGTTCGTATCCTTATAAGCTTTTTTAATAGACAATTTAACCTTCTTCTGTCCCTTCTTGGGATGTAACATTAGTACTTCAGATATTGCAGGGGCAGCCTCATGAAACTCCAGGTAACGTGGAATTAAAATGATTATTGTCCAAACTCATATTATTGGTAGCTATTTGTTTTTGGGTTGTTCATTGGCGGAGATAGAACCCCTATTGTACATATGCTCCCTTTATTGGTTTGTTCTTGAGTAAGGGGATTCTGCAACCAGATCTAGCTTTCCTAACAAAGATACTTACAAATGTTTACTGTTCAGATTTATCATGATTTGCCCATTTCTCTCTCAAGTTATCTTCCAAGGAGAATAAATGTTTACATATATTAGATGTTCACAGGGCTATTTCCATACATTTGTCATAACAGACTTAATTTTCTTAGGTAGAATCCTAGGGGCAGA
The DNA here is from genome assembly GCF_031143425.1 of Pleurodeles waltl. Classification (NCBI taxonomy): domain Eukaryota; kingdom Metazoa; phylum Chordata; class Amphibia; order Caudata; family Salamandridae; genus Pleurodeles; species Pleurodeles waltl. The sequence continues at coordinate 675,727,219 of NC_090450.1, read as the reverse complement.
TTAATTGTTTTGGGGTGCAGAAATCACAGTTAGTGTACTACATTGTGCAAGGGAAAGAAAGTAACACTGAGCCATATTTATTCAAAATGATCTGCTGCTGCCTTCATACACTGCATCAGTACACAAACAGTCTACCAAGTGCAGTGGCGTAACAAAAGTCCTTGAAGGGGCCCCCTCCAGACTCACTGAGGAGCTCTGGGCAATACTAGTGTCCTGAGAGGCCCCCTGGAGCTCAGCACCCCCCCCCGCACCGTGGGGGCTGTGGGGACCTTTGCTAGGCCACTGGCCCAGTGCCATGCACAATGTTTGCACAATGGTATAGAAGTGTGTGTGTGTTATCCAGCAAAGGATTTGTACTTGAAGCATACCCTTCCAGTACAAAATCCAATGCCTAGAGAAATTGTAAAACACTGCACACACTGGACAGTACACAGGTGTCCCGGGGACAATGCACTAGTGGACTCCAAACCGAAGTATGTACTCTCATTTTGATCTTAACTCTTAGGCGAGCGAGACAAAGCAGTTAGATACTTAATCACGGAGGTAGACGCTCAGAACACAGTAGAGCACTGTAGAAATCTGACATCTAGCTTTCCTCAAAGCCCTCCTCCATCTTGTGCTGCCATATGTAATGAGGGCCCTCACACAACACTTGTATGCTGTCACACACTGGACTGCTGGGTCAGCAGCCCTTTGTTTATTTAATAACTCGGGCTTGCGCCCACCCTCTTGCCCTCAGAGGGCAACACAGTATAGGAGAGTCCGGGTGTCTCTCTACATCCGTCCAAGGGTTTAATCATGAACAATGAGAAATAAATGAAACAAAGAAACACCACAAAAAAAACCAACATGAGATATATATATATATCATTGGAGCGATCACTCCATACAGAGTTTCTAGCCTTTAACAGGATCTCCAGGTTAGGGTATCTCACCCACTATTGGACTTCAGAGTTCTCTGGAGCTGCCTAAGTGTTCAGCAGACAAAGTCTTTCAGCCTGTGGCTGGGTGCAGGATTGGGGCGAAGATGATACCTTTCACTCTGACCGACCTGTATCGCCTCTCCAGCTTTGCCAGACAAATTCCTCTCAGCCAATGGTAAGGTGTCTTGTGTGACCATCCTACCTTCCACTGTGTATTCGCTTTCCCCAATGGCGCCTCCCTCTTCTTCTTCCTGAGTCATCCTTGACTCACCGGCGCGCTTGTAGTGTGACGCATTTCTCGTAACCTGTCTAGTGCCTCGACGAGCCGTCACCATGGACCCATGGACCTTTATGACCCCCAACAGCTCTGGCTCCAACTGTGTCTGAAATTACCCTCTAGGGCACCGGTTTTTCACGACCACACAGTCTCCCACCCGGAAGTCACAGGGTCACGTTCTTCAGCTCTCGTTTGCCTTTTGATTGGTACATACCCAGTGTTGTTGGGTGGCTTCCACATTCAGCTCTGGAGATTCCCACTGAAAGTCAGATGGTATGCAGTCCCTCGGGCCACCTTGAACATTAGCGCAGCCAGAGCACAACCAGTGGTTCTGTGAGGCATCTGTCTGTAGGCTCTCAGAAACTGATGCAAACAATGTTCTGTGTCTTCGCTCTGTTCTACCCCAATTCATAAGGCACGGTTTAGTGTCCTCATGAACCTTTCCACATCCCCATTAGCCTGCGGCCAGTAGGGCATGATCTTGCGGTGACGTATGGCAAACGTTTCCAGATAGTGTTTAAACTCCTGGCCTTGAACGGGTGGACCATTGTCCGTCCGGACTTCATCAGGGAGCCCAAAGACTGAAAAAGTTCTGTCCAACACTGGTTTCACGTTCTCGAAGGAGGTAGAGGCAATCACCTCCACTACTGGAAACCTTGTGTACGCGTCTATCAGGTCGGCCGTCAGCCGCCTGTCTGGAAAGCTTCCAAAGTCCATGCTTTGGACCATGGCTTCTGACTGGGAGGCTCAGTGACTATTGGGCATACAGGTTGTTTGACGGAGGTGAAAATGCAGGAATGGCATCTACTCACCACTGTGTCTTCCTTTGCGTCCATGCACAGGAACCATATCTTGGCTCTGAGCCTCGCTTTGGTCTTGACGGCACCTTGGTGACCCTGATGGTCGAGCTCTACCACCTGATCCCATAGGCACTGTGGGAGGACTATCCTTTGTCCCCAAAGGACGAGACCATCGCCCCCCCATCGACAATTCGTCTTTTACCTTCTACATCCCTTGCATAGTGGCTCTTTCATCCGGGTCATGTTTTCTCACTGCTTCAAGGAAATGTTTCCATTGCTTTCCGCTGAGGGCTTCTCTGAAGCGGGAGAGAATGGGGTCAGCTTCCGTGGCCTCCGCAATGTCCGCAACTGTCAGGGACACAGGGCAGGCGGACTGGATGATCATGCTCACAAAATTCTCAGCGCTTTCTTCTTCTCCCTCCTGAGAAGCATCCAGCGTGTCAGATGAGGGATGCCTGAACAGGTAATCTGCTGGGTTGTTCATGCCCGGCCTGTAGATGACTGTGAACTGGTAATGTTGGAGTAGAACAGCCCACCGCTCAATCCATGGGGGAGCCAGGCGCATGATTCCTGCAAACAAGGAGACCAGGGTCTTATGTTCCGTCACCACTTGGAACACATGCCCATAGAGGTACAAGTGAAAGTGCTTGCAGGCCCACTGGATCGCCAGTGCCTCTCTCTCTCTACCTGGGCATACTGGGTTTCTACAGCCGACAAGGCCCTGCTGGCATATGCCACTGGTGCCCACTCTTTGTGGCGCTGTTCTTGCAGGAGGACGGCTCCCAAGCCTACGGGGCTAGCATCCACCACTACCTCTGTCCATCTTTTTGGATGAAAATAGGCCATAGTTGCTTTGTCCAGTAGAGACCTTTTCACATCATGGAAGGCTTTGTCGGCCTCTGGGCTCCATTCCCATTGGTGACACGCTTTTGTGAGCTGTCGCAGTGGTTCCGCCATCGTGGCCAACTGGGGGATGAATCGGCCACACTATGTCGCCATCCCTAAGAAACTTCTGACCTCTGTTACATTTCTCGGGATAGGGCCTGGCGAATGGCATCAGCTTTCTGCGGGTCTACCTGGAGTCATTCCCTGGAAAATATGTACCCAAAGAAATCAACTGACGTTTGGTAGAACGCACATTTCCTCTTGTGGAGGGTGAGACCTGCGTCTGCAAGCCTCTGCAGCGTGGCTCTAAGGCGTTGATGGTTCTCCTCGTGGGTGTCAGAGAAGATCAGGATGTTATCGCTCAAATTGATTACTCCTGCCAACCCCCAAAGTGTCTCCCTGATGGTGTTTTGAAACACTTCTGCAGCCGACAACACCCCAAAATGCAACCTCTTGTAACACCTCAGTCCCACGTGAGTTGAGAACGTGGTAATGTTCCTACTGTCTGGGTCTAGTTCTAACTGGTGACAACCAGAATTCAGGTCTAGCTTCGAGAAGGTCTTCATTGAGGTCTGTGATAATGTCATCCATTGTGGGTGTTATGTGACGTTCTCTCTTGATGGCACGGTTAGGTAGACGCAGGTCTACGCGCATGCAAATGGCTCCCAGCTATTTGGGTTTGGGAGCAATCACCAGCGGCGAAACCCAAGGTGTGGGCCCATCAACTTTTTCTATCACCCCCTGGTCTTCTAACAGCTGTAGTTCTCTTTCTACTGTAGACCTGAGGTGGAAGGTCACCCGCTGATGTCTCAGTACCACTGGTATCATATCTGGGTCAATGTGCAATTTAACGCACTTGCCTTTGAGCTTCCGTAGCCCTGAAAAGAGCTGCGGGAACTTGCGGCGTAGAGATTCGGTGTGCGCTTCGTACACCTGACGTGCAAAGAATACCAGTTCTAGGTCTTCTGTGGTGTGACACCCCAGCAGGGTGCCTCGGTCTCCTTTTACTACATAGAACTTTGCATTAGTAGTGCGTTGTCCATTTGCCATGGATACCTCAATGGTGCTTCGCAAAGGAAGCGGGTCACGTCCTCCATAGGTGTAGATTCACGTATTGCTGGGAGTCAGGCTTGGTTTGGGGGAGAGTTGTTAGTACATCGCATTGTCCATGACATTAACCGATGCCCCTATGGCGATGAGCACCATCGCCGGAGTGTTGTTTATTGATACTATGCTCATGGGGGGTAGTAGCCTTGTATGTTGTCTACACCCTGTGGATGACATGACAAAGATGTCCTCTTCGTCGTCTTCCTCGTAAGTCTGCACCTTGGTGCCCTTGTGCCCACATGGTGTGGTCTCTCCTGAGCTGATGGTTCTGACCTTGCCCGCTTTCGCTCTCGGCTCCCACTGTTTGCCTTTTCCTACCCGTCACATCCTGGAAAAGGGATTGCTCTTGCCGCACTTATTGCAGGATTTTCCTCTCGCCGTGCAACTTCCCGGCATCTTATGCTCGTAGCCCCAGCTGCCACACATTACCTCTCCTTGTCGGCGGTTACCTTGATAACGTGCTGTAGGTGGACTCATCTGGACGCCGTCAACTTGTTCCTCCTTCAGTGGCGACTGGTGTGGCGTGGCAGCAGCCTCCATGGACTAGCCTCTCACCCCGGCCATGGAGTCCGCTCGGACGGCAGATAATTTGTGGGAGCAAGCCAAGATTAGGATCTCATCGAGGGAGATGCCAGGTTGCCTCATGATTAGTTTGCGCAGCATGTTGGACCGGCACCCGTAGATGATCTGCGCATAAATCTCCTTGTGTTGGTTTAGGCCTTCACATGTGCTGGCAAGTTTCCAGAGTCCGGTGTAGAACATGTCTACCGACTCGACGTCAGTTTATTGAGCCTGGCGCAATTTGAAACATTCGTAATCTGGGTTGAGTTGAGGGTCGAATTGCCGGTTCAGCGCCACAACTGCGGCGTCATAATCGGTCGAGTCCCCCGTGTTGGGGAGCGTGTAGAATAATTTGTGAAGTTCGTCGCCTCCCATGTGGAACATCAGTGACCTGCGCACAGCCCATCTGTTTCTCTTGTGGCACAGAAATAGTTATCCAGACGGCTGAGCCAGAGACGCTAGCGCAGCTGTGGGTGGGGTCAATGAGCTGGCTGAAAGGGGACAACTGTGCCACCGACGAGTGGATGTTTGGGGGAGCAGGTGCAGGTGGCTGCTCATGGCTCTGCTCTGGCGTTCTCATTTTCCCCCACCACATAACAAGTGTCTCTCTGAGGAAAGGGTGGAGTACCTGCGAAGACTCACACTGGCAGGATGATCAGGGAACTCTGCGTACAACAGGGGTGGCACACGGGGAACCAGTGGACTATGTGGCTAAGCCTTCGGTAGGGTCGCAGTCTGGTGCGCGCCTCCTGGGGCTACCAATATGCCCTACACACTCGGTCTTGTGGGAAATGCTGGGCACCCCCTGATGGTGAAAATAGTGTGTGTGTCACTATCAGCAGCGTCAAATTTGTGTTTTCTGTGTGTAGTCCTTCACCACAGATTCTTTGTTTTATTTAATTTATTTTTTTGGATCATGCACATGCGCAATGTGGTGGGTTTTCTCTTTTGAAATGTCCACCTGCCTTTCTTGGCCTTTCCATCTGCGATGGTTCCAGTGCTGAGTTTCCCTTTTCATGAGAGGGAAACCCAGAAAAGCGACAAAGGAAGAGAAAAAAAAAAAAATCCTCAACACTGTGGGACCTCGGTGGCTCTCACAACGTGGTCAGCGTTTGTCGGGGAGCAGGCTGAACTTGCCCTGCTCCTGATCACAGTGCCATCAGGCACTGCGGTGGGCGCCTGCAGAGGTCTTTGCAACAGGCCTGTTATCTGGCCGAGGTGCTGCGCGAGGCGCCACAGTCGTCAGGCACCTCCGCTGTAGCCTCAGCACAACTCCGCATCCACGCCTCGCCCTGAGCAGTGAGCGGACGTACCTCCTGGAGTGAGGCACCGGAACCTGTGGACACGTGCTGGTTGGCTGCAACAGTGGTCGGGCGACGTTGCACAAGGGTCAGTAACACGCTGCCGGCCGTTCCACGGTTTTCTGTTTTTTTTTCTCTTCGTCCGTCAGTGCTTCAGTGTTGCGCCGTTGCTCTGCTCTGAGGGTTTCGCTTTGTGGATGCCACGGGTTTGTGGATCCCACGCTATGTAATGAGGGCCCTTGTTACTAATTGAAACAGACCACACTCGTATGCTGTCACACACTGGACTGCCAGGTCAGCAGTCCTTTGTTTATTTAATAACTCGGGCTTGCGCCCACCCTCTTGCCCTCAGAGGTCAACACAGTATAGGAGAGTCCGGGTGGCTCTCTACACCATACAATCACAAGAAAGGGAAAATGAAACCCCTCCTGCACTCGGTAAGACATACTCACAGGCTCGACACATCCTGCGCCACACGCACACTGCATACATACACCTTTCATTCCTGACTCACACAGATGAGAATGGCAGGCCCTGCTTAAGGAAGACTGGAACAACCACAAATACGGGGGAGGCAGATGGACATCTTCCCCATGAAAGAGAAAGGTAAAAAGGCCATCTCTTTACTATGAATTTAGGTTGCTACCACCATCAGTTCCACAAAGCCTGCGAAGAAAGGATTATAGCTCTCCCAAAGAGTGGTATTAGGGATACCCACTTCATTGTTGGAGCATTCACAACACATGACAGGAAAGCCGCACCATAGGCTTGCATGATTGTGGGGCTCTTCGAGGGCAAAATCAAAAACACATCAACTACATGTAAGAGGAAAACCCTAGGCCGGGGTGTTTGTGGGGCCGAGTTGGCATTCGTTCCAGAGTACTGCAGATGACTTTCTGTCCCAACAGGTAATCTGCCAATACTCTGAATGCCATCTGACGCTGATAACTTATCTTTGAACAGGATGGCCATTGATTAGTTATTGATGGTGCTTTTGAGGATGGACAAAATATTTCTTTAAAAAAACACTTTAATAGCAACTAAAACAGCGCATATGGAGGATAAGGCTTTGGAGGGCTTAAGTTACATAGAAATTGCTGGGCTTTATGAGAAAATTCTTCTAAAGTTAGGCTTAAGCTGTCCATGCTTCTAGAATGATAAAGCATTCTGGGAGTGGACCGGTAAGGGAAGCTAGCCAGTTTGAGGCCCGCACATAACGCTTACCTTAGGGCAGGGACAGAAAGCCGCTGGGGTGGAAATAACGTGAAAAGATGTGCACGTGATTGTTTGGCATTTTTTGAAGCCACCAATCATGAGGGCAGGACTGCCTTTAAAGGGGGAATGTAGTAAGGGCTCCCCAGTTTAAGCTGACTGCAGCGGAATTGGAGTTGCCCGGACCCATTGGCATCAGAGGAGGAGTTGTCCCAGGAGTGTGCATGGATTGGGAGGCACAAGCGCGAGCAGCGGTGCTGCAACCGCTACCTCGGATTAAAGCACACCTCTGGCATTAAAGGGGGGCCCCGCTTATGGCGGCGGCGCTGGGCCAGTAGTTGGGGGTCGGGAAGCGACATGCTGCCCGACCCCACCCCGCAATAAAAACACAGCCGATTGGCGGCAGAAGGGCACAGAAATGACGTCACACAGCTGGCCTTATAAGGCGGCCTCGGTTGGCAAGCGCATCTTTCTTGCGCTCGCCAATCCGACCAGGGGGCCCTAGTGGCCGCAGCAAGAATTACCCACCCGCCTCTCCCCGTTGTTGGGCATCTGTCTCTACTGAATTAGTTCCTTTTCTTACAGTTAGATTCGAATGTTCTAAATATCCAATTGTCTACATGCTAACGATTTGTTTTTCAGGTGACTCGATTTGTGGTGAAGGTCCCCTCCACAGCAATCCAGTTTGGAAGGTATGAGAACACCCTGATGGAGATCATACTTCTGGGATTTGTAGCGTAAGGAGGGTGGGGTATGGGAAAACAGTCATGATCTCATTCACAGCCACCAACATTGGGTACGCAGGAACAAACTTTTTTTTAGTCAGTGACAGGAATGTGGATGTATTAGCGTACTCTGTTAAGGCTAGGCATCCCTTGAACTCTGTAAATACTTTGTGAACATGATTGTGGTTACTGCATATAATTTTGATTAACAATATTTTGTCAATAGAATACAGCTGGGGGTTTACGACCCCTAATCCCAAAGTGAAGTACACCTAGGGTTTTTAATTCAAGCTTATGCGGGGTGAGTAGTGTTTGGTGGTAGGAGGCCTCAGCGATACCCAGCCATATTGGGCTGGATGCTTTCCCCGCAAGCTCATCGCAGAATGCTCGTCATGCACGGAGTGTGGCAGGTAACGAGCACTGACAGAAGTTGTAGGAACTGGCATTAATAGGAAGCTGGGGCTGTGCTGCAGAGAGAAGAGCCTACCTACACAGGAGCAGGGTTATAAACCGGGGAACCTACACAGAAAATAACAAGGAGCCACTAGAGCTGGAGGGAACGATGGAGCGGGAGAAGGGCTATGCAGGCCAGGGAAGGGACAGAAAATGCTGTACCCGTTTCAGGGACATAGAGGGGAGTTTGGTGGCAATAAAGAAGGAGGCATCGGTCAAGATCAGCTCGGGCCTGAGTTGGACACTGACCTAGAAGAGCTTTTAACAAAGGCAGGAGAGTAGCTCGGCAAACAGAAGAATATGCAGAGCCTGGCAGATAGGGGCAAGAAGGGATCCAATAAAGCCACAAAGGAGGTAGTTCAGTGACAGAAGAGGGCACAGCAAGAAACCTGGTGCCCCCCTCAGAGGCTCTGGATGCAGGGAGCATGTAGCCAGAACGGTAAAACCTTCATGCGCTTCTGGGGTCTGGGGGCGGGAGACAAAAAAGAATGCTGGGAAAGTGCAACGTGCTACCACCGTGTCCCAACAACATGCTGGTCAAAGGAGTGACGAACACACAATGGCAAGCAAAAAAAACCTGATGGATTGAACCCAGATCTGTGACTGGAGGTGAATGTTTGATTTGTTCTGCATTCCGTCCATCATCTGTTGTTTTTGCATGTGACGAACACACAGCCTCACCAGAGATTGAAGTTTGGTCTGATGAGGACAGTGGGAATGATCTCAATGGTGTGCCTGGAGCCTGCACGGCAGTGGCCGCTGGGTCCAGTAAAGGACAGCCCATGGCTCAGGAGGGTGAGACAGTAGTGCAGTGTAAGGGGCACAGGCTGTTCAGGGGGGTGGCTCACAGGAGCATCGCCAACTTTGGGACACAAGTCGGGTGGTCAACTCACCGCAGCATGATACCCGGAGGTTGCAGAGTGTGCCCAACTAAACACAGCACCAGCAGGGACACCCATGGTTCAGGGGGATGGGGCTATGGTCCCAACAACCACGACCACAACCACATATCACGGCCAACCCGTGGTGGGCTTGGCAGGGTGCGGCAACCCTCATTCTCCCGGGTTACCTGCCATTACACTGGCCCACCATGCTGCCCTGGCAGTCCCAGGCTGGGAGGGAGCTCCTACGGAGATGACAAAGTGGACATCCAGGCAGACAGGTCAGGAGCCGGCGTCAGCAGGAGCAACCAGTAACAAAGTGCAGCCAGAGAGGGCAAAGGAGAAGGCAAAGGAGGGCGCAGATGACAAAGGCCAAGATGCAGCACCAGACAAACCTCCAGAGGAAGGTGCCAAAGGAAAAGGGTAGGATACAGGAAAAGACAAGGCTTCAGAGGGAGGACCTGACCCCATGAGAGCCTGGATGGGTGAGGCAGCAAAAAGGGGAAGTTTAGGGAAGCCATTGGCGAGCAACCACCCCATAATGGCAAGAGAGACAGGTCTCGCCAGTCTCATCCCACTGGTAGTTAGGGAGAGTATCTGGAGAAAAGAATGTATCAATATATTTTTGCTCCCCGAATTAAGTCAGGCGGGGTTGGATCGAACTACGCAGGATAAGGAGGAGGACAGGAGGGACAAGCACACACCAAGAGAGATCTATTGAGAAATGGCTGAGGGCATTTTGCACCTTGGCCAATGTGTTTGTAGAGAAATTCCCTGAAAGTGCAGCGGCACTGTGCTACATGAGAGAGGTGGGAAAGGCTATTCCATGCACTACCTGGATGATTTCCTGTTCATTGGGAGGGAGGGCACCACGGAGTGTGCAGAACAGTTTTAGGCCTTCACAGCGCTGGCAGAAGACCTGGGGGTGCCTCTAGCAAACAAGAAGATTGAGTGCCCAGCAACACATTTGTCATTTTTGGGGACAGAACTGGACACAGCGGAAGGCGTGTGCAGGCTGCCTCAACATAGGGTTTGCTAACTAAGGCAAGCCATCAGTTCATTACTGGCCAAAAAGAAGGCAACAATAGGTGAGCAGCAGCAACTCGTAGGCAAGCTCAACTTCGCGACCACGGTAATACCGGCAGGCAGGCCATTCACCGGGAGGTTGATGTGGCTATGCAAAGGTCTTACAGAGAAACTCACAAGGTGAGAATCACACAAAGGATCAAGGAGGACTTGCATCAGTGACTAAACTTCTTTTGCAACTTTAGCAGTACTCTTTTATGGTGGGAACCCTGGGTCTCAGTAAGTCAACGTGAACTATTCACTGATGCGGCCAGGGGCGAAGGGTTTGGAGCAGTCATGGGCATGCCTGGACAGAAGGTTGCTGGCCTGATGCCTGCCACAGGAACGGGACATCAAGGAATATAACCCTCCTAGAACTTTATCCCATAGCGTTGCATTCACCATATTGGGGGGCAGGCTGGCCAATAGGCAGATCACATTATGGTCAGATAACCGTGCGGTGGTCCGAGCACTGCACCTGGGGACAGTGTGCTGCTTGGCAATAGTACGCCTCCTACACCACTAGTAGAACATCAACTCAGGGATAACATTGCAGTGAGGGCTAGGCAAATTCCAGGAGGTGAGAACACTGTGGTTGATGCACTATCTCATTTTCAGAAGCAACGATTCAAGGAGCTGGAGCCATATGCAGACCCCATCAAGACATCAGTACTGAGATGCTGTGGGGAGTGGCCAACCCAATCTGAAAATGCTAGTGGAGAATGCATTCGCCAGTAAAACAGCAGCATGATATTGTAAGTGCTGGGCAGCCTTTCAAGGGATCACCGGTGCACTGGGTGGGGCACAGTCTCGGAGATAGAAGTACAGAGATTTATCTATGGGGCCTTTAAGGGAGTCTCTCAAACGTATGGGGGAGGGTTTTGAGTATTGCTCGGAAACATTAAAACTAAAAGTGGTAGTAAATCTTGCATGTACACCGCATCTGCCTCGGTATTGGTGTAAATCCCTCAAAACAGTGCTACAGCGAGGGTCTGTATATTATAAGGAGGAATGTTCCTTTTCCACTGCACTTTACAGTGTACGGTTCTTTTTCCATGCTTTTTATTTAATGACATTTGAAGTGATTAGAAAGTCCTTCTCAAGTTTACCTACTATCAAAGTAAGTAAATTATAAAACTGTGATCTCTCGAAAACAGGGAGAAGTGTGTCTATGATTCCCGACAATTTTTGAGAGATCTCACATTTGAAGCAAAATGACCATTAGCGCATGAAATTATTCTGAACTTTTGCTGAGACCCATTAAAGGGCAAATATTTAAAAACAAAAAAATCTTTATCCCTTTACTGTTCCAGTGACACTGCAGTCTGATGGCCAGTCTGCAGACTGACCGTACACCACCACAGAGCACTCAAGTTTCCCAGTTCCATGTGTCAGAAGTCCATCGTTTTCAGGAATTTTCTTTTAATTCTGAGACTTGAAGTTATTCTTTAATAAGTAGTTAAACGGGACTACAAATCCCAGCATGCAATTTAAAAAAACTGACCTAGATGAGCTACTCTCGCATTGAACTGGGAAACTTTTGGATTTCTGCTCCTTTATGCAAGGTCTGGGGTTGTCGACTTACTTCGTCTTTGTAGGGTGCCACTATCCCTGTCATGAAATTTCATATATCACATCGGTGGGTTCTGATAGTTGTCTTAATTGACTCGGTGGAGTAACGTGAAAGGGCGCACCTAAATAAAAATGATTTGTGAAAACTTAAGTCCATACCTGGATGTAGGTTGATGAGATAGAGGTAGCTGGCAGTGTTTGACGCACCGCATCATCGATGCTATTTTTGTCTCCTGGTAACTGGCCTTAATCTTTCGATGCGACAGCAATCGGATTATGAGTCGCTCCGGGACCGCGTCCTGCCTACGCACCGGTTTAACTCTGCGTAAGCCTCTCTGACTTCGATTTTCGTAATTATTCGTAGGTTGTTTATTTTGTTTCATCTTCGCTTGCCATGTTTTATTTCCCTCCCATATACACCACTTTCTCTGAGACTGAAGTCTCCTTTTAATTACATTGGCTTCCAGACCACTTGAAACGAGGCTGCGACTCTACGCTGCACACGGGAAACGTATGTATATGATATTGTGTCTTCAATATTCAAAGTGAATATGCCGAAGAGTTACTCCTCAGCACATCGGATTCAGATACCACTGCATTTTGAAGTATTTAATTAAAGTGAGAGTTTTTAGACATGAACCAAGAAACATTGCAACCTGGTTCATGATGTTACATTGTCGGCAGCAGTAGCCACTCAGCCTCCGCTAAAATTTCGACTCGTTTTGGGCTCGAGGTTCCAAAAGATTCCGAGCTGAGTCAGAGGCAGGCATCTGGCTCAAGCCCGGCTCGCTCTTTGTCGTTCGCCCACATCAAACCCTCTCCAGGCGGGTTTGGGGGAGATATTAACTAAGAGCTTGCAAAATATTGCCCTACAAAATTCACATATTTGAAAACCTACCAACATTCAAGAGTCATGAAGTTCTAGGTAAATTGGTTTTTCGCAATGTTTTAATATGGTATAAGCGCCATATTTTCAACTTTTGGTGTAGGAGTCGAATTAGACTTTCCGTCCCTAGTCTTGAATCAAATGCAAGGGAAAGTTAAGCAAGGTATATGGTACAAGCATGCAGAATACTCATGACTAACTGGAGCAACAGTTCCACAGTCCTCGTGAAGAAAAAGCACATCCCGTTTCAGCACCAACTAACACAACATACAGGCGATGAGAACGCGTGAAGGCGCTCCACTGTCCAGGAAGTTCACACATTACGAGTGTTTAATACCCAAGACTATTTTCGCAAAATGGGCCAAACATTTTAGCAGACCAAGATTTCGGATATATTTACTAGAAATATGTAGCTTCACGGGCACTTCAGAGAACAAATGCATGATGTATTCCAAAGCTTTAAGCACGGGATTCAGGCGTATTGTTTCTCCACAGCAGAAAACCACTTGTATGCCTGTTCTCAGATGCCACACACTATCGGTCATTCTCGTAGGCTGCAAAGTGGCACACCCTGGGAGGTACGTCTACTTTACATATGGCGACGTAGGAACAGAGTGGGTGGCACAGTTTGCTTTGAAACGTTCCCCTGTGCCCTCTTATGCCAATCAATCAACTGAGATCCTACAGCCATACGAAAAGTGACCCGAAGGAAGAAAGCACTACCGCGCCAGGTGAAGGATGCTAAACACATGCCGATAACATGAGAGAACAATGTTCTCCTTCCTGTTGTCTCCCCCAAAGACATATTGCATTTATTCGTTTACTCACTCATTCTCTGGCTTATGCCAACACTGTCAGCACACTTACACCACTCATAAGAACCAGCACTCTGCTTCTGCATTACCAGTGCTCCTACAATATCCCAAAAATATAAACTAGCAGTCTTGCACCCCAGGAAACCAACATTTTTACTTAAAGCCATGGGAAACCTTGCCCCTGCAACCCTGGAGCAAAACATGCCGGCACGACAGGGTACAAGCGTGAGGGATTCGTATCCTATCTCTTTGCCCACATGTTAGTAGTGCAAAACTGCTTGACTAATCCCTGATTTAGGACCACGAAAGCCTCAGGCACCAGAAGACGAATCCACGCAATACTGGTATATGATTTGTGCAGCGCTTTAAATGGACAGGTAATGGCCAGCCAAAAACACGTGTGCTCTGAGGGGAGTGGACAGTGCACTCCCCTCATACTCGTCACAGTCCTGCGCAAGATGTGAGGGGTGTGTGCAAGTTTGAGAGAGGAGAAGCACAGGTGTCTTGTGGGCTGGTGGAAGTTCCGTCGATAGTTGAGGTAGGTAGGTCCTAGTTTGGAGGGCTTTGTAGGCATGCACGAGGATCTTGAACTGACATCTTTTCTGGATGGGGAGCCAGTGGAGGTCTCTCAGGTGGAGGGCAATGTGGGTTTGTTTGGGGAAGTCCAAGATGAGTCTTGCTGCAGTGTTCTGTATGGTCTGGAATCTTCTGAGGAGCTGGGTGGATATACAGGTGTAGAGGATATTGCCGTAGTCTAGGCGGCTGGTGATGAGGGCCTGGGTGATGGTATTTCTGGTGTTTGTTGGGATCCATCTGAAGATTCTGCGGAGCATTCAAAGTGTGTGGAAGCAGGAGGAGGCAACTGCATTAACTTGTTTGATGGTCAGTTAGTTGTTGAGGATGATGCAGAGGTTGCATGTGTGGTTGGTCAGTGTGGGTTCGAGTTCTGCAGGCCACCAGCTGTGATCCCATGCAGAGATGTTCTTCCCAAAGATTAGTACTTCAGATTTGCAGGAATTGAGTTGGAGGCAGTTGTCTCTCATCCATCCGGCTATGTTGGTCATGACGTTGTAGAAGTTGGTTTTGGCATTGGAGGGGTCCTTGGTGAGCGAGAGGATCAGTGTCATCTGCATTGCATAGGAGATTATGTTGAGTCCATGGGATCTGACAAAGTCTGCAAGGGGGGTCATGTAGATTTTGAACAGGGTGGAGCTGAGGGACGATCCTGGTGGTACACCACATGTGATGTTTTTGGGTGCAGAGGCAGTCAGATGCTCTGTGTGAGTCCTGTAAGGAAGTAAGCACTCCACTTGATGGCGTCTTGCTGTATCCCTATGTTGTGGAGTCTGTTGATGAGTATGTTGTAGGAGACTCTTTTGAATGCCGCCGAGAGGTCAAGGAGGATCAAGGCCATGGTTTCTCCTTGGTTGAGGAGTGTTCTGATGTCGTCAGTAGCAGCGATCATCATGGTCTCAGTGCTGTGGTTGGCATGGAATCCTGATTAAGAGGCATCAAGTAGGTGGTTTTGTTCCAGGAATTTGTTGAGCTGCTGGTTGATGGTTTTCTTGAGAACTTTGGCTGGATAGGAGAGCAGGGATATCAGATGATTATTTTTTAGATCGTTGGGGTCGGCAGAGGCTTTCTTTAGGAGAGGCCTGATGTCTGCATGTTTCCATCTGTCTGGGAAGATTGCTGTGGAGATGGAAGTGTTGAGGATGCTGATGAGTTGTGTGCCGATTGGGTTGGTTGTGAGGTTGTAGAGGTGGTGGAGGCAGGGGTTGGTGGGTGGCCCAGAGTGGGTGGAAGACATGATGGCTGAGATGGTCAGGGCAGTGAGAGGTGACCAGATGGTGATGGTTTGGCTGGTGTTTGCTGGTTGGTTGAGGTCTTTGGGGATGAGGGTGGCGGGCTGGATGTGAAATTGTTGTAGATGTTGGTGCTCTTGCTGTGGAAGTAGTCTTAGAGGGTGTTGCAGAGTTCTTTGGAGGGGTGGATGGTGTTTTCTTTGACTGGGGGGTTGGAGAATTCTTTGACTATTTTGAAGAGTTCCTTTGTGTAGTTGGCTGTGGGGTTGATGTGGGTGGTGATGGCTGCTTTCTTGGCTTCTTTGATGTGCCAGTGATAGTTGCTGAGGGCTGCTTTGTGAGCTGCTCTGTCAGCAGGGTTCTTTCTGGCGTGCATCGTTTCTCCAATTGGTGACAGTTGTGCTTGGTCGTCCTAAGTTCTGGGGTGGACCAGCTGGCATGATTGGGGCTTTTGTTGAGTTTTGTAGATATCAGTGGGGCGACACTGTCGATCCTATAGGTGATCCACGCAGCAAAGTTCTAGTAGGCCCGGTTGAGGTTTGTTGAGGCTTCAGCTTGGGACGTGGAGAGAGCCTGTGCCCACTGAGGTTCGGTGATCTTGCTCTAGCTGCGGTGGGGGAAGATCTGGTGCCTAGTGCTGGTGTGCTGATGTTGGTGATGTCGAAGTGTACAATGCTTTGGTCAGTCCAGGTGAGTACTGTGGTATTGATGAATTTGATTCTGTCACTGGAGGTGGAAATGGGGTTGAGTGTGTCTCCAGCTTTGTGTGTGGGTTTGGTGACCAGTTGAGTGAGACCAATGTTGTTCATGTTCTCCAGGAGGGCAATGGAGTTGGTGTCAATGGGGTAGTCGATGTGTAAGTTGAGGTCATCGAGTAGGACATAGTAGTGAGAGCCAATTGCCAAAAGGGCCATGAAGTTGGGGATGGCTTCGCAGAATGTTGCTCGCGGTCCTGGGGGTCTGTAGGCGAGGATGCCTCTTATAGTCTTTGCGTCAGTTTGTAGTAGGAAGTTGAGGTGTTCCATGAGAAGTGTGGAGTCGTCATTGGTGATGGTGCATCTGATGGTTTCCTTGAAAATGATGGGGATGTCTCTGCCTTGTTTGTTGGCGGGGTCAAATGTATCATCTTGAAGCCTTAGGGAGTGGCGGTGGTAATGTTGGGGTTTGAGGAGGGGTTGAGCCACATTTCAGTGATGAAGGCAGCGTCCGTAGAGAGAGTGGTGATGGTGTCCCAGATTTCTGTGGCCTGTTTGCAGAGTGAGCGGGCGTTGCGCAGGATGCATTGGAGTGGTTGCAGGGTGTTGTTGGTCTTGTGGGCAGGAGTGGTGCAGGATCTTTCGTAGGTTGTGTCGCAGGAGAAGTGGCAGTGTTGGCAGGTGAAGGCTCCTTTGGTGGATTGTGGGAAGGGGGAGACGCAGCTGTGTCCTGAGTCCAGGAGTTCCTTGGTGGTGTGTCGTTGCACGTGTCCCCTGCGTGGTCATGTGGAGACTTCCATTAGTGGCCCTTGGGCAACACTGGGTTTGGGACAGGAGGCAGCACAGGGACAGCAGGCAACGAAGGGGAAGGGACCGCAGGCAACACTGGGACAGGGAGAGCAGGCAGCGCAGGGACGGCATTCAGTGCAGGGGCAAGGACAGCATTCAATGCGGGGGCAGGGACAGAAGGTAGTGCAGAGGCAGGGACAGCAAGCAGTGCAGGAGCAGGGGTAGCAGGCAGTGCAGGGACGGCAGTCAGTGCAGGGGCAGGGACTGCAGGCGGCCCAGGGGCTGGAACAGCAGGCGGCCCAGGGGCTGGAACAGCAGGCAGCGCAGGGGCAAGTACAGCAGGCAGCGCAGGGGAAGGGGCAGCAGGCAGCACAGGGGCAGGGTCAGCAGGCAGCACAGGAGCAATCACAGGAGGGGTACAGTATCATAAGCAAGGGATCAGGCGATAGAGGGGTGGCGCAGCCCAGCCTTCTCCAGTCTTTGACAGGTGTGGATGGGCCAGCCCTTGGCCTGGGCTTTGCCCACGTACATCCCATGATGCGTGAACTAGCGCAGGTATTTAAATGCCAGAGGGTGGGGAAAAATGGGTGGCGAGGCTCTGATGTCGCCTCAGCCACAGAGGCTACTGCGATGTGTTGTCTGGCTTGAGGGAGGGCTCCGTAGG
The DNA here is from genome assembly GCF_031143425.1 of Pleurodeles waltl. Taxonomy (NCBI): domain Eukaryota; kingdom Metazoa; phylum Chordata; class Amphibia; order Caudata; family Salamandridae; genus Pleurodeles; species Pleurodeles waltl. Next base: position 675,709,803 of record NC_090450.1, on the reverse strand, counting down.
TGTCCCGCGATCCGGGAGCTAGCGCAGGTATTTAAATGCCAGGAAAAACGGGTGGCAAGGTTCCTATGTCGTCCCAGCCACAGAGGCTGCTGGGATGTGTAGCCTGGCGGGAGGGAGGGCTCTGTAGGTGTCCCCTATAGGTGATCAGCACCCACCAGGTTTGGGAAAGGTAGCAGGGAATGTCTCAGCACAGATGATGCCAGTGGAGGAGGTGGTGTCAGTCTCTTGTTCCCCTGGGCTCAGTGTCCATCTCACACAGATGTCCAGCATTGGTCCAAGAATTCCAGGTCCAAGGATTTTGTGGATATCTACAATGGACAAAGCATCATACTAGGGCCCAGATTCTGAGAGGTGACTGGCAATGCAGCGCACCAGCCAAAAATGCTGCACTGCATGACAAAGAGAGAGTAGGAGAGTGCCCTCTTCACATAGATATGGCACTCTCCTCCCCTATCCCTAGCGCTGATTTCAGCTGCTTTGCGCCACACACACACCTTAGCGCCATAGTGATAGGGTGTGTATGTGAGTCTAGCATAAGTTTGTCCAGGAAGATATCCTTCCTGTACACAATTCTATGCCTAGACCAGTAAAAAAGTGTTTCCTACTTTGTATGTGTGCTGTACAGTGTATCATTGAGAAATAAAAACATTCCTCCGTTTGACACCTGCTTTTCAGCTGCCTTAATTTGTAGCACTAAACCCTTTATACTGATTTTGAGATTAGGGTTTAGCATCAAAAAGCATGGGTGATAGCACTGGTACGCCCATGTACCACTCATGTAAAGCCCCTTGATACAAAGTAATGCAAAGCAGCATTCCACGCTGCTTTGCGTTACGTTTCCATTGTGTTGGTTTGTGAATTCTAAAAAAGGTTTAACATCAGGTATAGCGTTATCAAAGTAACGCTAACCCGACTCTAAACCTTTGGGAATCTGGGCCTAGTTCTTTGAATGTCAATCATGTATATCAATCAATCATTACATTTATAAAGCGCACTATGTACCAGTCGGGGGGGGGGGGGAGGGGTTGGGTGAGCTGTTAGCGGTCGAAAAGCCAGGTCTTGAGGAGTCTCCTGAAGGTGAGGAGGTCCTGGGTCTGTCATAGTGAGGTGGGGAGAGAGTTCCAGGTCTTGGCGGCGAGGAAGGAGAAGGATCTGCTGCCGGAGGTCTTGCGCTGGATCCTGGGGATGATGGCGAGGGCGAGATTGGCAGAGCGGAGTTGACGAGTGGGGGCGTAAAAGTTGAGTCTGGAGTTGAGGTAGGTAGGTCCGGTGTTGTGTAGAGCCTTGTGAGCGTGGGTGAGGAGTTTAAAGGTGATCCTCTTGTCCACGGGAAGCCAGTGGAGGTCCTTCAGGTGAGGGGAGATGTGACATTGGCGGGGTATGTCGAGGATCAGGCGGGCGGATGCATTTTGGATACGCTGGAGTCGTTTGATGTCTTTTGTTGGGATGCCTGTGTAGAGTGCGTTGCCGTAGTCAAGTCTGCTACTGACGAGGGCTTGGGTCACCGTCTTTCTGGTTCCTGTTGGGATCCACTTGAAAATTCTGCGGAGCATTCAAAGGGTGTTGAAGCAGGAAGAGGAGACGGCGCTGACCTGTTTGGACATGGTGAGGGCGGAGTCCATGATGAAGCCGAGGTTTCTTGCATGGCTGGCTGGGGTGGGTGGGGGACCGAAGTCGGTGGGCCACCAGGAGTCGTTCCAGGCCGAAGGGGTGCGCCCGAGGATGAGGACTTCCGTCTTGTCGGAGTTGAGCTTCAGGCGGCTGTCGTTCATCCACTCGGCGATGGCTTTTAGTCCCTCGTGAAGGTTGGTTTTGGCGGTGAGTGGGTCTTTGGTCAGGGAGAGGACGAGCTGGGTGTCGTCGGCGTAGGAGATGATGCTGAGGTGATGTTGGCGGGCCAGTTTAGCGAGGGGGGCCATGTAGACGTTGAACAACGTAGGGCTGAGGGAGGAGCCTTGGGGGACGCCGCAGATGAGGTTGGTGGCTTTGGAGCGGAAAGGGGAGAGTCGTACTCTCTGGGTTCTGTCGGAGAGGAAGGATGAGATCCAGTTGAGGGCTTTATCTTGGATGCCGGCTTCATGGAGGCGGGTCAGTAGGGTGCGGTGGCAGACTGTGTCAAAAGCGGCAGATAGGTCGAGGAGGATGAGGGCCGAGGTTTCGCCGTTGTCCATTTGAGTTCTGATGTCATCTGTGGCGGCGAGGAGTGCAGTCTCGGTGCTGTGGTTTCGTCTGAAACCGGATTGAGAGGGGTCTAGGATGGAGTTGTCTTCGAGGAAGAGGGCGAGCTGGGTGTTGACGATCTTCTCGATTCTTCTTCTTTTGCTGGAAAAGGGAGGAGAGAGATCGGTCGGAAGTTTTTCAGGTCGTTGGGGTCAGCCTTGGGTTTCTTGAGAAGGGGTTGGATTTCTGCGTGTTTCCAGCTGTCTGGGAAGGTGGCGGAGTCGAAGGAGAGGTTGATGATCTTGCGGAGTTTGGGGGCGATGATGGCGTTGGCTTTGTTGAACACGTGATGTGGGCATGGGTCCGTGGGGGAGCCTGAGTGGATGGTGTTCATGGTTGTCATTGTTTCGGTGTCGTCCACGTGGGTCCAGGCGGTGAGGCGGCAGGCGTCTGTGGAGATGTCAGGGGTGGGGTCTGGCGGCGGAGTGGTGTTGAAGCTGTCGTGGATGGTTGTGATTTTCTGGTGGAAGAAGGTGGAGAGGTCGTCGCAGAGCTTCTGGGAGGGCGGGATGTCGTTGGCGTTGGGGTTTGAGAGTTCCTTTACGATGCCGAAGAGTTCTTTGCAGTCGTGGGCGTTGTTGTTGATGCGTTCAGTGAAGTGGGCGCGCTTGGCGACTCGGATCCGTTGGTGGTGTTCACGGTTGGCGTCTTTGAGGGAGGCGAGGTTGTCGGGTGTGCGCTCTAAGATCCACTTCTTCTTGAGCTTCTGGCAGCGGCTTTTGGAGGCGGTCAGTTCGTCTGTGAACCAGGCTGGTTTTTTCTTTCCTTGGTTGGCGGTGGGTTTCTTGAGTGGGGCTAAGGTGTTGGCGCAGTCGAGGATCCATTGATGGAGGTTGATGGCGGCAGTGCTCGGGTCGGTTGAGTCGGGTGGTGGGTTTTTGACGAGGGTGCTGGTTAGTTGGTCTTGGGTGATTTTTCCCCAGCGGCGGTGAGGAGGTAGGGGGATGCGGTGGTGTTCGGTGATTTTCGTATAGGAAAAGTGGACGCAGTGATGGTCGGTCCAGTGGAGTTCGGAGGTGTGGCTGAAAGAGATGTGGTTGCTTGAGGTGAAGAGGGGGTCAAGAGTGTGTCCGGCGATGTGGGTGGGAGTGTTGACCAGTTGACGGAGTCCGAGGTTGAGGAGGTTGGAGGTCAGTGATGCGGTGTTGACGTCGTTGTTATTTTCCAGATGGTAGTTTAGATCTCCCAGGAGGATGTAGTCTGGGGAAGCGAGGGCGTGGGTGCTCGCGAGGTCGGCGATGGTGTCGCTGAAGGGGGCTCTTGGTCCTGAAGGGCGGTATATGAGAGTTCCTCTGAGGGTCGTGTTGGGGTCCGTGTGGATCTGGAAGTGGAGGTGTTCGGCTGTCTTGAGGGTGTCGTACGTGTGGGTGTGGATTTTGAGGGTAGATTTGTGGGCGATGGCTATTCCGCCGCCGATTCTGTTGGTTCGATCTCTTCTGGTGATTTTGTATCCCTCCGGTATGGCGATTGCGATGTCCGGGGCCGAGGAGTCATTCCACCAGGTTTCGGTCAGGAAGGCCACGTCAGGGGCTGTGGTGTCGAGTAAGTCCCAGAGTTCGATGGCGTGTTTTCGTGCGGAGCGTGTGTTGATGAGGATGCAGTTCAGGTGGTTGGTGTTGGAAGTTCTTGTTGTTGGTTTCGCCGTTCTGTCGCAGGAGAAGTTGCAGGTGCGGCAGGAGAAGGGTCCTTTTGTGTGCTTTGGGGTTGCAAGGAAGCACTCTGCGGAGGGGCCGGGGTTGAGTGCGCGGAGTTCGTTGGTTGAGTAGCGGACGCAGGGGCTGCGGGGGGCGCGGGGACCAGGGGGGGTGGCGCTGGGCGCGGTCCAGGCGCGGACGGGCGCAGACGGGCTTGCCTCTGGCGCGCCAGCGGCGCGCCCGCGCAGCGCCAGCCATTAAGAAGGGAGTGGGGAGGGAGGAGCAGCTGGGAGGCGGGAGGGAGCGGCGAATGGGGGCGCGAGGGGGGCGGGGCCGCAGGGAGGCAGCAGCAGGGATCGGAGAGCAGGGGGAGCGCACAAGGGGCAAAAGGCACAAAAAACGAGCGAAATTAAAGGCAGTCACAATATGAAAACACACAGTATGAAATACAGTAATGGCACAGTACACGATCGGGGAAACAGCAATCAGAGGGGCACAACGGGGGCAGAAGCGCCGGAGGCGAGGCGCAGAAAAATGAGAAAAACAACTTACGGGATGGCGGAAAGCGGCACACGGGTCAAGTGAAGCTAGTCAGAGCCCACTAGACCCCAGGGATGAGGCGCAGGAGGATGCCTGCGGGTGGAGGAGGGCCTCGAACACGCAAACAGAAGCGTGGTCGGGGGACAGAGGCAGGAGGCAGCAGGTTGGTGCTGCGGTCGTGGGGGGCGAGCTCAGGACCTGAAACAGGTCAGAGGTCGCTCACTCGCGACGCGCAGCACCAGCCATTAAGAAGGGAGGGGGGAGGGAGGAGCAGCTGGGAGGCGGGAGGCGGGAGGCGGGAGGGAGCGGCGAATGGGGGCGCGAGGGGGGTGGGGCCGCAGGGAGGCAGCGGCAGGGATCGGAGAGCAGGGGGAGCGCACAAGGGGCAAAAGGCACAAAAAACGAGCGAAATTAAAGGCAGTCACAATATGAAAACACACAGTATGAAATACAGTAATGGCACAGTACACGATCGGGGAAACAGCAATCAGAGGGGCACAACGGGGGCAGAAGCGCCGGAGGCGAGGCGCAGAAAAATGAGAAAAACAACTTACGGGACGGCGGAAAGCGGCACACGGGTCAAGTGAAGCTAGTCAGAGCCCACTAGACCCCAGGGATGAGGCGCAGGAGGATGCCTGCGGGTGGAGGAGGGCCTCGAACATGCAAACAGCAGCGTGGTCGGGGGACAGAGGCAGGAGGCAGCAGGCTGGTGCTGCGGTCGTGGGGGGCGAGCTCAGGACCTGAAACAGGTCAGAGGTCGCTCACTCGCGACGCGCAGCGCCAGCCATTAAGAAGGGAGGGGGGAGGGAGGAGCAGCTGGGAGGCGGGAGGGAGCGGCGAATGGGGGCGCGAGGGGGGCGGGGCCGCAGGGAGGCAGCGGCAGGGATCGGAGAGCAGGGGGAGCGCACAAGGGGCAAAAGGCACAAAAAACGAGCAAAATTAAAGGCAGTCACAATATGAAAACACACAGTATGAAATACAGTAATGGCACAGTACACGATTGGGGAAACAGCAATCAGAGGGGCACAACGGGGGCAGAAGCGCCGGAGGCGAGGCGCAGAAAAATGAGAAAAACAACTTACGGGATGGCGGAAAGCGGCACACGGGTCAAGTGAAGCTAGTCAGAGCCCACTAGACCCCAGGGATGAGGCGCAGGAGGATGCCTGCGGGTGGAGGAGGGCCTCGAACACGCAAACAGCAGCGTGGTCGGGGGACAGAGGCAGGAGGCAGCAGGTTGGTGCTGCGGTCGTGGCGGGCGAGCTCAGGACCTGAAACAGGTCAGAGGTCGCTCACTCGCGACACGCAGCGCCAGCCATTAAGAAGGGAGGGGGGAGAGAGGAGCAGCTGGGAGGCGGGAGGCGGGAGGCGGGAGGGAGCGGCGAATGGGGGCGCGAGGGGGGCGGGCCGCAGGGAGGCAGCGGCAGGGATCGGAGAGCAGGGGGAGCGCACAAGGGGCAAAAGGCACAAAAAACGAGCAAAATTAAAGGCAGTCACAATATGAAAACACACAGTATGAAATACAGTAATGGCACAGTACACGATCGGGGAAACAGCAATCAGAGGGGCACAACGGGGGCAGAAGCGCCGGAGGCGAGGCGCAGAAAAATGAGAAAAACAACTTACGGGACGGCGGAAAGCGGCACACTGGTCAAGTGAAGCTAGTCAGAGCCCACTAGACCCCAGGGATGAGGCGCAGGAGGATGCCTGCGGGTGGAGGAGGGCCTCGAACACGCAAACAGCAGCGTGGTCGGGGGACAGAGGCAGGAGGCAGCAGGTTGGTGCTGCGGTCGTGGGGGGCGAGCTCAGGACCTGAAACAGGTCAGAGGTCGCTCACTCGCGAATCGCAGCGCCAGCCATTAAGAAGGGAGGGGGGAGGGAGGAGCAGCTGGGAGGCGGGAGGGAGCGGCGAATGGGGGCGCGAGGGGGGCGGGGCCGCAGGGAGGCAGCGGCAGGGATCGGAGAGCAGGGGGAGCGCACAAGGGGCAAAAGGCACAAAAAACGAGCGAAATTAAAGGCAGTCACAATATGAAAACGCACAGTATGAAATGCAGTGCTTAATTTGTGCTTGTTGTTTCTGGTGCGGTCACCGGCACTTATTTTTGAGGGCCAGAACTTATTTTTCTGCCTCAAGCCTTTACTGCGAGCAAAAGACACTTATGGGAAAGACGGAGGAAGAGAAAAACAATAAAACGTCACAATGGGCGAAAGCAGAACGCTGTAAGAGTGAGATGAAGGAGCAGGCAATGGCTGTAAATGGATTGAAGAGGCCCGAGATCGATTCAGGATTACGCTGCCTCAGTATTATGTGTTTGCACATTTAATTGCAGGGAAGGCTTTGGGCACCGGCAACTTTTAATTACAAATTGAGCACTGATCAAATGCCATTGACCCAGCCTTAATGGACCAGTGTTGGACACTTAATCAGACCAAAACTTCTGAAAACAAATATTTGTGAAAAGGAAACCCCAGGGCAGCGCAGTTGTATTCCAGAAACATACAGTCATCTGGTACGTACTTTTTCTTCCATCTGACAGTCAAACGGCCGTGCCGGGGCTTAGTTGCGTTAAGCTGCTAAAGGGGCTGTAAGCTGCTCCGGCTACCTCTGGAAATCTGGTGGTTCAGGACATGATTCACAGTCGCCTAGAAGGACTGTTGTGATCCACTGGAACCCGGAGATCCATTTTCCACCCTAAGGAAATCGTGAGTATCTGCGGTGGGTCTGTGCCTTAAATGTGAGTGAGTAGGGTGAACGATGGCCAGGCCTCTGACAGATGCTGTCCCATGTCCGGTATGAATATTTCACCCTGCATTGATCTTTTCAGTGTACTCTGGCAGTGGTTTGTTTGTTTTTCCGGACGTGTAGACAAGAATGCAAAGCAGAGAATCCAAGACTGCATATATTAATCACTCCTGACCAGGTGCAGTTTGAGATCTCTGGCTGTCACAACAGACAGAACTAATACAATGGTGAAGAAATGTCACTGAGAGACTGAGCACGTCCTTTGATTTTTGGGTCTGCTTTTCTAATGCAGTTAGCAGTTTCCTCATGCTGTCTTTGAACAAGAGCCATCTTGGAACTGGTATGCTTACATAGCATTTTTTGTCATGTCATGTCTATATAAGTTTTTCGTCACTGTCTGTCTGGGGGACGTCAGAGTGCTGACTGTGTGAAACGTGTGGAATATTAGGCTGAAGTGCTACACTACTCCATCATGGGTGACTCGGACAAGGCCAATTTACCTGTGGCCCTTGAAGAATAAACACAGTACCATATTTACAAATAATTTGCATCGGATCTGTGGTTACTTTTCTAGTGCAAACTCGACGTAAATCGTTCAGGTGGCAGTTGTATCCAATGCAACTCAACATATTTGCATTGGATAGTAACCCAAACTATCACAAAGTTGTGCAATGGGCTGCCTTATGTTACTTTGAGTGCAGGTGGCATTACACGGGTGGTGCCTGGGCGTTCCCTTGCAACCTCCATGGGTTTTGACGCAAATTTGAATTTACAAAGAATTTCAGTCCAAAATTCTACACCTCCTAAAGGCATGAGTAGTGAGGAGAAATATTTAATTTCTCCTCGTATTTCCTACTTCGCATGTGTGCTTAAAGCATATGTTTTATACAGGGGAGGGACCCTCTGCTCCAAAACCTATGCTTCACACAGCACAGACACTCTTGCACTTTGTCTGCCTCCAGTGGGCCAGTGCAGGAAAAGATCAGTAAATATGGCGCTGTTATGCCATCTCCCTATGACTAACCCAGCACAGCACCTTCTCTTGCTGTGCGGCGTTGTGTGACTTCTTGACAGATCTGGGCCTCGGTATTCATTGCGTAGAATATGCAGTTTAATAGTCACAGTGAGTGAAAGTGAATTATAAACTCAGCTATTGGACTAATGGTAACAGGCTGCAACTGAAAATGTTACAGGGTAGACAAAAAAAGAAGGGAAACCCTCCAGCAGGGCAACAAGATCAGCAGTCAGCCCAAACGAGCAGTGTTAGAGCAATAGATAAGGAGAGACTGTATGAGGAAGAAGCTGCTGGTGCCTGAAAAAGCCTCTTCTACAGAGGACTAAGGAAAAGTTGCTCAGTGTTGCTTTGTGCTACTGTCAGTACAGTGGTCAAAGGTTAAGAGTGGATTGTTGACCTTGCCACAAGACACATTTAGAATGTAATTCCTTATCGTTTCCCTTAGTACCGCTCCTGAGGTATATCCCCTGTATCTTTACGTGGAGAAAGATGGGGGCTCATACACGGCGAGCATAGGGCATGCGTGCAAGACACTCTGTATTTACTATTTGATGGTTTTCCTGTCGAACAACTTCAGCACTTGTGTTTTTGTTTCTTTTTAATAACGATTGTGTTGAGAGCCATTTCAGTCAAAAAGTGTGGAGCGTCTCAGCATACGTTTTTAAAATGCAGCGCCTTTTGCCTGGTGCACATGCATGGACGGTGAAGTGATGGCAACCTATAATGAAGGTGTGCCTTTGCTCAGGGCGTTACTGTGCGCCTGTTTTTATGCGATTGAAAGGTCTAAAGTGCATACATCTAACTCAGAAGTTTGTCCATACTCCGAGAACAGCACAGCTTGGAAACGGTGAGCAGTGAGTTAATCTTTCTGTGAGTTTCTCTGAGTTAGGGCATGCTCTGCACACAGCACAGCTGGGAAACAGTGGGTACCGATTCCATCCTTCTGTGAATTTCTCGGAATTAGTACATGCACTGCGCACAGCACCGCTTGTTAACAGTGAGCAGTCATTTCATCCTTCTGTGAATTTCCCAGAGTTTGTGCATGCTCTTCACACAGCTAGCACAGACTGAAAAGTGAGCAGCGATGCACTACTTGGAAGCAGTAAGTAGTGATTTCATGCTTCTATGAATTTCTCGGAGTTAGTGCATGCACCTCGCACAGCACAGCTTGGAAACAGTGAGCATTGATTTTATTCTTCTATGAATTTCTCGTGGTTAGTGCATCCTCTGCACACAGCCAGCACAGTAGCGGTGGCCACCCCAAATCTGAAAGGGAGGTGTGGAGAGAATGGAGACGGAAGGGGAAAATAAAAAAAATAAACTTACCTTACCGCCATCTCCCGCTGTCTCCTGCCGCCTCGCTCCTGTTCCCTTGATGTAGTGTCCCAGCATTCACTGGGACCCCAGCACAGGCTCCCCAGCAATCCTGGGGCTGCTTTCTTGCTAAACTTAGCATGAAAGAAGCACCAGGATTGGTCTGAGTGGCTTGGATTGCCACTCAGACACAGCCCTGGGATCTGCGCAGTTTCCCCAGCCTGGCTGTTAAACACAGCTGGGCTAAAGAAACCTAAGTGTGCATGTGTGTTTGGCCGGCCAAACACACATGCGCACTTAGTGCATTCTCTCCTCCTCTCCACTCCCACCTCCTGTGGCCCAGCCCTGCCCCTCCCTGCACTTCTGGCTGAGCCAGTAGCAGAAAAATAAAATGTGAAATAGTGAAGACATAGCGAAGGAGCCACCCCGGCAAACATGGCCTGAAAAATGAGCAGCGATGCATGGCTTGAAAACAGTGAGCAGTGATTTTATCCTTTTATGATAGAGGTCCCCTAACGTAAGAACACTTGCCTCCACCCAGATGCCCATGCCATGATGGTTTGCAACTTCTTGAAATGCTGGAATCACCTACAACGGTAGAGTGGGAGCACATGGCACTATGCTACTCTGCAAGGTCAAAATACTTTGGCCACTTTGGGCATGTGCCGCACTCAGGGTGTCGTGCAGAGGGCTTATGAGCCAGTCCAAGATGCCATGTCCCTCTTAGTTCCAGACAATGCATGCCCAACCATTGCATGGACCACTGCAGCTGTTCAGTAGCATAGTATAGTTCATATTGCGGTGTTCCCAAGCCTCCCTTCACCAAAGAGGCAAACAACTTGTGCAAGGCTAGTCTTTTCCTTCCGTACCCCAAATCAAATCAGAAATGAGTGCGTTTAATTCTAGGAAAACGTGCTTGGGTGGGAGGACAGGAAAGGATGAGAAATGGTAAAGCAGCTGGGGCAACACCACCATTTTTGTAATGGAGACCCTGGCTACTGGTGAGAGTGGTAAGGAGTGCAGGAACATCAGGGAACAGTGCACTCCTGACAAAGCCCTGCCCAAATTGCCATCAATTAGATCCCCTTCTGCATGGTAAACATTCACTCCCAGGTAAAAGAAGGAGCCATGTTGCCATAGCAGTCCTGAGGGGCGTGGACCCCTCTGTTCTGCATCAGGCAGGCTGCATAGGGGGAAATTACAGGATTTGGACCAGATCAACCTCAAGCCAGAGGCCCCACTGAAAGCATCTAGCCCCTCCATCACCTCAGGTAAGTCCCTACGGAAATCCTGGAGATATATTAATGCATTGTCCACATAAAGTAGGACCACCTCCCAGGAGGGGCCTCTCTGTATGTCCCACTGCGGGCCTCAATGACCAAACTGACCCACCAGTGGCTCCAGAGCCAAAGTGAAGATGAGTGTGGAGAGTGGACACACATGTTGGGTGCCCCTGCGCACCGGAAATGTCCCTGCCAGTGTGCTCTCTAGCGACTGGTTCCATATACAGAAGATTGATCCACCTCAATATCTCTGGACCCAGACCCATGTGCTATAGCACTCCACTCATGTAAAGCCGACTCAGGGTGTCAAAGGCCTTTTCAATATCCAACAAAAGGGTCACACATAGGGGTGCCTCAAGAAGTTGTTCATCCTTGAGGCAAAACAGATGATGGAGATTAAGGAATGTATTTTTCTGAGAATCAAGCCATTCTGGTCTGGGTAGACCAAACTGGCGACATAGGGCAGCAGCCAATTCGCTATGATCCTTCCAAGGACCTTAAAGTCAGTATTGAGCAGAGAGAGCGGCTGATAGGAGTGACCTCCAAGGGATCTCTATCTGGATCGAGAAAGACCACAATCAAGGCCTCTCAGAAGGACGCCTTTGTTCTTTGACAACTGAAGCAGCTGCAGGAGCTTTGGGGCGAGTGTAGCCCGATACGCTCAATAAAACTCTATTGGGAGCCCATCCGTCCCTGGGGTCTTATTGTGCGCCATCTGGTCCAAACCAAGGCGAACCTGAGCAAGGGTCAGCAGCTCATCTAGGGCAGGGTGATGGAGTGGGTCTAGGCAGGAGATTGGTGAACTATCTAGGTACGCTGAGAGAGCGGTATCCCCAACATACTCCTGATAAGGGGAGCTGTAATAATCAAAAAAGGCTGCATTCATGTCTGACTGTGCAGTGAGTATGGAAACTGCCTGGGACCTAATGGTGATCAGGCGGGGCTTCTAAACGTCAGAGTGCAGCAACCACACCAAAACATGTCCCGGCCTGTCACCTTTTGCATGGTGTTTGGCGTCATAGGCCCTGATTTAGATAATGGTGGACGAGTTACTCTGTCACAGTGGTGACAGATATCACATCCGCCGAAATTTAAATAGCATTATATCCTATGGGATTTAGATTTTGGCAGATGGAATATCAGACACTGTTGTGACGGAGTAACTTGTCTGCCAGTATCTAAATCAAGCCAGTGGTTTGCATAGTCCAGCCACCCCATTCTGTCTGCGATGGTCCTATAGTCTGCCCTGAGGGAAGTAAGTTTGTCTAACTGCCCTCCCTCAGCCCCGCCTCATCTCTGCCTCCCAGAGGGCAGTCTCCGTTGCTGTCAGTTCCCATCATAAGATCATTTTTCACACCATAATTAGCTTTAATCCAAAGGCCCGAGTTACCACCTTGAAAGCATCCCAACTCTACCCCCCTGTCAGAAGCAGTATACTCATCAAGTTCAAAGTACTGGAGAACATGTGTGTCCATAGTCTTTGTGAAATACCTCATCCCGGAGTGCCTGAATAGGTAGTTTGCAGGTAAAAATTGGCATCCGTCTCCTACCCCAACATAATGCCACCAGAAGATGGCAGTGTCCGACAACGTATGGAGTTGGTGGACCTGGGAGAAGTGGGAATATTCCTGTACAAGAGGATTCAGGATGCGTCAAATGTCATGGAGTCTACTGTGTGTCAACCAGTCTGCAAAGGAGGGTGGGGCCTGGGCTGCCTATGTGCTGTGTAGTGGGGTCTGGACTGCACATGTAAGTGTTATGTACACAATTAAAATTTTCTTCCCAAAGACTCTGTACATGGAGTTCACAGATCATTAATGGTAAGAGGGGATCCAGGGAATGGGACTGACCCTCATTGGACACAAATAGTGCCACAAAATTGATGGGCACACCATGTGACTGCCCTTCAACCACCACATGACATCCATCAGGTCTACCCTCCCACACACAATCTGAAATGGCACTGTAGGCACCACCCAAATCAGCACTCCCATGGCATATGCTTAAAAGATAGTGCCCACAACCTGTCCTCTCCAGCGGCGCTGCAAGCGAAGCAACTCCACTGATGTCATATGTGTTTCCTTGAGGTATGTTATGTGAATGTGTCTATGCTTCAGATAAGAGTACACCTGGTGATGACATCTGGGAGTACTCATCCCCTGCACATTCCAGGATAAAAAATTGTAAGCACAGGTGAAAATCATCAATACGTGAAGCCATAAATGAGTTGGCAGCACGCCCACCTCCATCCACCGCTCCCTCCCTTCAAGCACCCAAACTTTCCCATCCCACACCCCTCCGATAATGCACTAGCGTCTGTTCACAGACAAGCAGACAAGCAAGCAATAAAAAGCAACCACAGTGACACCAGCCACTATTCCCCTCCCCAGGTCAGAACAAAAACAAGCCCTAGACCAATAACAAGCCCTAAAACAAAGCAAAACCATCAAAGTTGGACAAGATCAGGGGGGGTCAACGATCCAACTGTAGCAACAGTGTGGAGGCCAGGCCCTCCCACTACACCAGAGTCAGGTGAGATCCCCAGTCACAGAGAGGCACAGCAAACCTTAGCACCAAAAGCCACCACAAAAGGATATAAGGCCCACGTTAAAATAATTTGGTCCACAGTCATTGGAATGAGGGCAGGGCCAGACCACAGCTCAGGAGGAATGTCAACTAAGGCATGTGTCTGCTCCCCCTCCAACGAGGACACAGGCCGAGCAGGTGAGCCTGTGGTATGGCTATGGCGGGACTCCAGTTCAGCAACCACCAGGGCCTGTTCACCCACTGCCTTCGTAGGCCTGGCCACCAGCTTCTATTGTGTCTCATGGCGGTGACAAAAGTTCCTTAGACTCTAGTCATTCCCAGGCCTGGAACACGAAGAAGCACATAATTTCAGAATCCATGTGTTGCAGCTTTGTCGGGAATATCAAGGAGTAGCGCAGGCCAGTTTGATGAAGCTGTCGCTTGATCAGCATGAATGATCCATGTAGTGACTGCACATCAGCTGTGTAGTCTGGTATGTATTCGCATGAATGTTCTCCACCTAGCAGGGGCCCTTTGTGCGTACAACCTGTAGGATGTGATCGCGGTCCCGATAATTGAAGAGTAGCGCTACCGTCGGTCGCAGCAATGCCCTAGGGGAGGTGGCCTATCGGGGACTCTGTGCACGCTCCACTGAGAAGAAAGTGGACCTCTGTCCATCAAGCACCGTATTCAGCAACCAGTTCTCAGAAAAAGGTCCACGTTTGGGTCCTCTGCTCCCTCAGGGAGCCCCAGTATGTGGATACAATTGTGCCTTGAGCAACCCTTGGCATCCTTTGCCCGGCTGTCCAACAGAGTCACCCCAGTCTGGAGAGCCTTCAGTTGAGATTGTATGTCGGCCATCAAAGGGCACAGGCCACCCAAGGCAAATTCATTGGACTCCACTCTGTTTCTCAACTTGTGCTAGTCAGCCCTAAGTAAACTCATTTTGATTCTTAAGGCATCCAGCTTCGGGTCCAACAGAAGCTGTCCACAGTGGGGCACACAGCCAACCCGGAGGTCATCCCTACCTCTGGCAGTGTTGCACCCAGTTGGGGAAAGGTGGGATCACCCCTCCCCCCCCACTCAGGGCCACCTTTCAAACAACACTGCTTGACCATGGTAGAGAAGGTAGGCTCCAACATGTGGAGCGATACAGGGCAGCAAGGTTGGCAAAAAAGGAAGAATGCACAGACCTCACACCCAGAGCGAGGTCTCAAGGAAACCCCTCAGGGGTGTTACACATGGTACTCATGCATCCTCCTGCTAGGAGTGGCCACGGAGCACAGGTAGCAGTCCAGGGAGGCATGGGCAAGGGTCCTAGAGGCAGACACAGGAACCGTGAACTTTCATCACTCCCGAACCTCCGGTGCCACTCGATCTAGGATGCAGGGCCCTCAACCTGTGCTGGCAACCAGAATGCCACGGGAGTCATCTCAGTGTCCAAGACTCCACATGACCTTTGCCCAGCTGTGTGGGGAACCATATATTCAATGCAGAAATAAAGATGGGGTAGCATTAGGAAGACCAACATGGCAGGGGTCCCAACAGTCCAAAGTCACCTGTGTAGACAAAGTTCAATTAGAGAGGGTCCCTCAAAGTCTCTCATCTGCCTCACCAGTAAGTGACACCCCGAGGGTGAAGCAGCAACAGGTGCCCCACCCCTACAAGGGCAGGGCACCATCCATTATCGCCCACTGGCAAGGGAAGGGCAGCATAGGGAGAGGCAAATCTGTATCTTCTTTGTCACAAAGCCAGTTCCCTATCTAAGGCTCTTCCACAATCCTACACTTCCTGTTTTCTTATTTCAAAATAACAGGCGTTTTCATCCCTGCTTTCTCCATTTTCACTGTTTTCCCAGATTTCTCCTTTCTCCGTTTTCTGGCCTTCTATCGCTTATTCTTATTCTTGGTCAAAGTCTAAGTAATGGAAAATAGGTCCTTGTCTCCAAAAGTGAATTCTGATGCCCACAACCTGCGGCCACCTGCACTGCCTCTCAAATAATTTACTAAGATGGACAAAATCATCCCTGCAGCTTATTTTTATGCCTCAATCTTTGAAGGCCCAGCAGAGGGAATTAGGCACCTATGCAACTGTTGTTGAACGATGCAATGTTTTTCATATTATTTACTTTCCAATCTCCTAAAGTCTTGCATGTTTCCAGGACTAACGGTGCAAAGCCGCGTTGGCCAACTGTAACAATTTTACCATTTAAACCAAAGGCCCCCCCCGCCCCGGAAAGAAAGTAAAATATTGTTAGCTCATTGGTGATGGCCAAGTATTTGCCAGTGGCACTTCCCTTTGCGCATTCCATTTAAGATTCCCATTGAGTATCATATCTAAATAATGAAACCTGACTCAAGTAAGGGTTCCCAACCCCTAGCTGAATAAGGTTCTCGTTCTCACAAAAGGGAGCATCTGCATGTTAGATATATTAAAAGTTAGTTTATTCCTAGAGCAGTCTTCATACAGTATATGGAGGCCGGTTGCAGCTCAAGGCCTATTGATGGTCGCATAAAGCAAGATCACGAGTATGTAATAAGATGCTAATATACATTCCAGTGTACATTCCAAAAAACCCTAGGGTTCACAAATTGCCTGTTAATAAGGAATTCTCCTGATCAAGTATTATTGATACCAGATGGTATATTTTTGCCTTTACTGCGTGATTATGAATTCTAACATCAGGATTAGGGCATATGATGAGAATGTGATCTTTCCCCATGTTTTTTCCTAATTCCATTCTCTGTTCTGTGCATATTTCCACTTGCTTAAGTAGGTCGTTCTAAATCTGAACCAGTTATAATCTGGATTTGTCCAAAAACAGGATTACTTGCTCTTTTGGAACCGTCTCTCCCAGAGCAAAGCATTTAGATAGCACTGAAAATGTTGACAAGTCAATAACGACAAGAACAAGAAGCAAAGGAACAATAATACAGCCCTGCTTTAGGCTCTTAAACATTTTGGCTCAAATTAAAGAAGGGCCTAGCGCCAACTATCGCCACATTAGTGTCATTTTTCTGAGGCTAATTGGGCGGTAGTGTGGCGAAAAATTGTTCCTCATTGTAAACCCCTGAGCCACATTTTGCCTAGGTTGCCCTATTAGGAGGCCTGCAAAAATGGAGGAATGGATTCTATCAGATTCCACTGCAACATTTTTAGTGGCATTTTTAATGTCTGCACAGAGCAGGCTTTAAAAAGAGGCACGCCATTATTTTTAATGGGCCTCTACGTACTTTGCAGGATTAGCACTAACATTTTTGGCACTAATCCTGCAAAGTACAAGAACAGCATAAAAAATTACAATGCTATTGTCCCTAACCTGCACCATGGTGCACCACATGTTAAATATGGCTCACACATGGTGGCTTTAGGGGGGCACAATAGGCCCCAAAAAAGTGATGCTTCGTGACGCGCCATTTTTCTTAAATCTGGGCCTTTGATTTTAATTGACTACTCCACTCAAACTGGCCAGTCCAAAAGCCAAACTCCCTTGACCCACTCAAAAAAAGACAGGTGTTTTAGTGAAGAACTAGGGTATAGTATTTGATAGTCATCTCCCCTTCGAGTATCAAACATATGCAGTAATAAATGCTGCCAATTTACATTGATGAAGTGCGAAACATGACAGGGATGCTCTTCCAAAAGGCTTGTATACTCCAATATCGATTAGAAAAATATCGACATGCCATATTATAGTGACAGTAAGTGCATATTGGCAAGTATAGATATACCATTAGTAATTCTACACTTTCGTAGCAGCAAGGTATGTATGTCATAAAGTATAATATGGGGAGATAAGTATAGTAAACCTATACTTATCCATATATACTAACCATTACAATATTCTGGCTGTCGATATTCTGGCCACAATATGTTTGCATGTCGATATTTAAAATTTGATTCTCTGGTACCATGCTAGTACAAGTGTGGGTACTGTTTTGAGAGCAGTATTGAATACTCATTTTACCACTGCTTTTGAAAAGAACAGATAATGAAACTGCATATCATCCAAAATATGGAAATATGAGTATTTTTCTGACTTAAAAAGTGACCATTTTAAACCAATAACATTGATGCACAACCAGTTTCCAGAGTGGTCAAAAGGATTGTGTTGTGTTCTGTACCTAGTGGTTCTTTGGAACACTGTTTCTCCTGCTTCTAACTGGCTACTTGGGTGACCCTAGAATGAGTCTGCAGGAGTCAGTTGATGTGGCTGCTGACTCTAAATGGCTGTGCTCTTTTGTTGGTTATCAATAAATCATTGAAATCCCAGAGTGGTAGATTTATTATTTACAACAGTGGTGACAAACGACTTGTAATTACAGGTTATCAGCAACAGCTTTCTTTGAACATTACATGTGCCCTGGAATTTCTTTGGACAACATAAGGTATTGTTGCTAGTATCCTGATGTTTTGCATGGATGTGAGGTAAAGTACTGAAGGATGGGTAGACATGAGTGAACTGGGGCTGTTGTTGGGACATTTTCCCTTTTTCAGGCCGAAAAGCTTTGAACAGAACCTGCTTATTTTTTAAACATGCTTCACCTGTGGGTGTGCTTACCGCAAGCTGCTAGTGCGAACGGTAGTCTTCACTGCGTCTTAGACAGCTGTCAACAATTCATTCTTTGCAGTCACATATGGGGTGTGACACAGAAGGAGCCACGAGCTTCTCGTTGCCTCGGGTTTGGTCGAGAGTTAAGGGTCAAGCATGCCACATACAACTTGTCACCAAATACCCTGACCCGACGTTGCTCTTCTCAGCAATGTCCGCTCATGGAGGAAAGTGCCTCATGATTACTGTTGTGGCCCGGACTGAACAATACCCTTTACGGTTACTGATAGAAATTACAAATCAATGTTATTTCTTGCCAAAGATCGCTACTTCTGTCTTGTTCATGTGGAGATTAAGACAGATGGCTTTCATTCAGATAGCAACTTTGGTCATGTAGGTGGCGAACGTGTTTCTTGTGTTGGGGGTCGTCTGCATAGGAAAGAATGTTGATGTCATATGGGCAGATGCCATTAGCTAGAGGAATCCCATATGTACGGAAGAGGGTGGGGTTGAGCAATGAACCTTGTGGGACTCCGCAAATGAGTTTGCAAACTTCCAAGGAGTAAGGTGACAGATTGACAGTTTGTGTTCTATCCTTTAAGAAGGAGCAGGCCCCCTGGAGAGCAAGTCCTCGACAGTGGTGTAATAAAACATGCGGGGGCCCCTCTGCAAAGTACTTGAAGGGGCCCCCCTCCAGTCTCACCCAGGAGTACTCAGGCCAGGGTTCGGTGCTGACGGCCCCCCCCCTGGAGCTTCCGTGCCTCCCTGTACCTCAGGGGCCCCCAGTACCACTGGGGCAGCAGAGCCTCTGTTCTTGGATGTCATCTTTTGCAGATGTCTGATGAGGGTGGGGTGCGATATCATGTCAAATGCTGCAGAGATATCCAGAAAAATGAGGGCTGCCGTGTATCCTCTTTCAAGGATCTTGCAAATGTCTCCTGTGGTGGCAATGAGTGCTGTTTCTGCACTGTGTTTGGGCCTGAATACAGACTGTGTAGTGTTGAGGAGCTGGTGGTTCCTGAGATGGTTGGTAAGGAATTGATTGATTTGCCGGGCATGGTAGGAGGGAGATGGGTCTGTAGTTGGAAAGCATGGCTGGGTCAGCGGATGGTTTCTTGTGCAGGGCCATGACTGTGGCATGTTTCCAGGTGTTGAGGAATGTGACTGGGTCAATTGAGGCATTGAGTAAGGATATTAGTGATTCACTGGTTAGTAGGGTGAGGGCGTGGTGGAGGCAAGGTTCAGATGAAGCGAGTGGATGTTCTTCATTGTTGCAACAATTTCAATAGTGGTGATGGCAGGCCACCTGGTCAGGGTTTCTTCATTGGCCATGATGGGAATTGAGGGTATTACCTTTAATTCTATCTCTCCTGATCAAGTACTGCGTACTGTGATTTTGAGTGATGATAGTGATTTAAGAACTAGGCCTATTGAAGAATTTCAAATACACAAAATAATCTTGAAGAAGAAAGCAGAACCTGAAGTGCAGAGGTCAGGAGGGTGCCAAATTTGATGTTGCAACCATTACAAGAAGATTTGAACAGATTGTTACGCATGGGGGTAATAAGAGAGATTGAAGTGTCAGAATGGCTGACGCATGTGGTTCTGGTTCCCTAGATCAATGGTACAAAATAAGGATGTGCGGCGTGAACCTTAGAGATCTTAACCAATGTATGTGAGTGGATCATCAACCAACACCCAATATACCAGAAGCCGTGGCAATTTTAGTGTAATGGACCTATTGGCTTCCTACTATCAAGTTCTTCTTCATAATGACTCAATGACATTTACATTCTTTGTTACACCAGTGGGAGGTTACAGATTTATAAGGATGGCTTTTGGCTTGGCCTCAGCAGCAGCTTGTATTCTACGAGTGATGAAGAAGGTGCATGGGGATTGACTGTGTTATGTTTTTTCAGGGTGTGTAGGAAATTTGGTTACTGGTTGAGGGGGTGAAACGCTACTCAAGCAGCAACCACAATCTCTTTCATGGTGAGACGCAAGCAAACCCCAGATTAACCTGTGCTCAACCATCAGGTAGCTTGGCACAAAAGCAGCCAGGCTTAAGTTAGAGGCAATATGTAAAGCATTTGTGCCTAACTTTAAACAGCAATAAAGTGAAAACACAGCTCAAGTAAAATCCCACACACTAAGCTAGTAAAATTTAGTAAATTATTTCAGACCAAAACTACCAAATTTCAATCAGTATAACCGGAGGTATGTACTTTTCAAGATTTCAGAGAAAATAGTGGCTAAAAGCAAAAAGCGTCAACTGTGGTTACCTAGTGGTGCCGGACTGGGACAAACTCACATGTTCAGGCTGACCACAATGGAATGAGGGCCAGCTACAGAGACCAAGTTAGGTCCGTTGAACAAATTACACTGAATCCTGGTTTTCCGATTGTTGCAAGATGCAGCCTAGAGGATGAGTTGCAGAGTGGCGGTTGGAAGGAAGTTGTGGGGCTGCGATGCGGAGTCCTGCTGCGTCGTCAAGGATGCAGCATCAGCAAAGAGGGGTAAAGATGCGTTGTGCACTGTTGGTTGCGAAGAAGCTGTGGGGCTGCGATGCAAGGTCCTCTGTCATCGTAGTAGATGGTGTTGATGAGGGGCTTGTAGTGCGAAGGCCCTTGTCAAGGATGTATCACGCAGCAGCAGTTCTGAGGAGAATGAGGGCTGTGATGCAAGTTCTGGCATCAGGGATGCTTCACACTGTGCCCGTTCCAAAGCAGAGCTGTGAGGAGATGAATTGTGTTGTCAGTTTTGCCCAGAAGACCACCACTGGCAAAACACATTCAGACCCACTGCCAATGGTCTAGGACTGGGGTGGCACCACTTGGGGGTAGGACATACACCAGACAAAAGCCAGGTGCTGGGTTCAAAGTGGTTGGAGTATTTTCTGTCCCTGAGGCTCTGATCAGGAGGCCAGTCACTAGCATTGGTGTCACTCTGGTGGTACTGGGTTCAAGATGCAGGTCTAGTTTCTCTCACTCAGGCAGCAGGGAAGAGATCAGCAGTCCTTTTTGTGGAGCAGCACACCAGTCCTTCTGAATCTTTCACAGGTCTAAGGGTGCACTGATATGTTGGGTCTGCGGGATACTTTGTAAGAAAATGGGTGTACTGTATGATAGGATTGGGGCCTTATCGTGCATTACACTCACATTTGTCTTCTTAGGTCCAGTCAGAGTTATTTACTTAACCTTTGGCTCAACCCTTTGGCAGCTACAACACAGAGCAGCAAGGGTCAGCAAAGGAACAATGTGTGAAGAATTTAACAGCACCAAACAACGAAATAAGAAAGTCACCAAACAAGAAAGAGACACAACAACAATTTACAAAAATATAGCATCGTTTAATGAATTCTTAGAGTCGTGAATGACTAAAATCCACCAGAGGGTTCCGGAGATATGAATTGTTAAACTTTTAAAAACTTTAACATTAAGTGCAGACAAGCATTGGCAAGTCAAAACTTTGCAAACTTTTGAAAACTTTGTAAATGTTTGAAACACTGAGTTCAGTCACTCTGAACTAGGTTGGGTGACCAAATCGGACAGGATAGAGGTACAGGAGTCTCAAAAGTGTTTTTGAGTCAAGTTTCAAACGTTACAGCACAACCGCCATTGACTTCTATGAAATGGTCCTGACGCTGAGGGATGCAGGCTTAAGGATGCTTAATGGATGCTCCGGATGCTGTGTGGCCCATGGGGATGAAGTCCGGTCATGTCCCCGGTCCACAGGTGAGTTGGGGTGACTGGCCAACGATATTGGGGTCCCATGACATCCTCTATGCAGGGGTCAAAGGGCTGCAGATGCAGACCTTTCGTTTTTGCAACAGAGCTGTCCTGGTGCAAATCTTTGGTGGGGGCTAGTGTCCCTTGGAGTGGATGAATCCAGTCATATCCAACACCCACGGGTCCACCAGACACAGGTGCAACTTCTGGCTATTCCAAAATTGCATGTTGAAGTGGGTGGCGTCCATAGCGGCAAAACAGCTGTGATGGCTATCCAAAATGTGGTTTGGGCTGTTCCAGCTTTAATGTCCGCAGTGCCGTTCTGGAGGGTGTGGGGGTCAGCCAACTGACCCTTGGAGTCCCTGCCTTGGATTGGGGCTGGGAATCAACTTACCCTGAGCAGGGAATGCAAAACAGGGTCCAAATTCCAGGTAGCCTAATGTGCAGCAGGTGCTGTCGCTGCGACATCACAGCCACTCTTTGTGTGCTTTCAGCAGGTGCAAAGTGGTCTTCTTCTTGTCCTTGGTCCAAATTCAGTGAGTACTGAAGTTTTGGGTGCCAGGGGTGCACCTTATATCCCAGTAAAGTGCCTTAAGGGGACGCGGGCCAGTGGACTAGTAGGTCCCCTTCTATCTGCTGACACAGTTCCAGTGATGTGTGGCTTCTGGCTATTCCAGAGTGCATCGTGCACACTATAACCAACATGACTGAAGTCTTCCTCAAGTGTGAAGACCTTGGTAGCCCACTCCTGGGGGTGTGGCTACCAGGAGCTGCATGCCCACAGAAAACTGGGTTTCCCTTCTGTGGCCCTGGCTCTACTCTATCTAGGGGAAACAAAATGCTTCCTGCACAGGATTGTTGTCACAGTGGCCCTTCCAAGGTGGCATCACATTTGATTCTTGCCTTTTGGGCTAATACCCTTTGTTGCCTATCCTGTGAAAGGGTATCATACCTATAGTGCAGCAACAGAGTTAGCTCACGGCCTGAGAGTCGTCCACATGTTTCACTAGGCGGTAGAACCCTGTATCAGTTCCAGTGCCTCTGTAAAGTCACTGGAATAGTTGGGGCATAGAGTGGAAGCTTTTGCAAAAGTGGCCAGCATTTAAATGGACATAAATGTTGACTGCGCCATTGAGTAGCATTTGATGTCCCCTTTATTTGATACCTTACATAACATAGTTATGTGGCCTCAGTCAGAAATTAGACGCTGTGTACTGCCAGCCATTAACTCTGCAGTTACCTTATAAGGCTACATAACTATGCTCAGCACACACCGGCAAGGGCTTTGCTGCATAAACATATAAAAAATGTATGGCTATCCTAAGAAGACACAGCTCCTTTCCATAGGATAGGATTTCATAAGCCTGCCTTAGAAGAGACTTATGAATCAATAAAGAAGCTAAATGTACAATTTCAAAGTTTAAAATGTTCTGTAAATGTGAAAAAAAATTGTAATTAGAGGCTAAACATTGTTAGCATCCTCAGATTGATTCATGAAAGAAATGCAAGCGCATCATACAGAATAGAGTATGGACAAAGAGTGGACTCAATTGAATTTAGAAATGCTCCAACCCTACTGTTAAAATTACAGTTTTGATTTTTGTTATATTTGATTGTGAATTAAATAAAGTATTTAATCATTTGTGTATTTGTTTGACGAATGCTTATTTCTGTATTGTTTGTGTATTGCTTAGCGGTTCAAATCATCGAAAATGCTTAGGCCAGGTTCCCCAGCTTCCAGTAATAACTCAGTGGGGGTCCCTAATTCCAATAATAATTCAATGGGGTCCCCCGTTTCCAGTAACGATTAAGTATAGGCCCTCGGAAGTCAAAAGGTTAATAACGTTTGTTCTAGGACATTTTGATGCATCCACGAAAACCATACTCACTACAGAGACCGGCTTGAAGGGATTTAGGGCAGTCCTTTCACAAGTTGTAGATGGTGAGGAGAGACCTATAGCCTTTGCCTCCCAGTCACTGAAGGGGGATGAAAACAATATTCAGTAACTTAGAGAGAGGCACTGGCCTGTATGTGGGCAATGCACCATTCAAAATTATTCTTGTGGGGCCTACCTTTTGTACTGAGGACTGACCATAGACCTTTGATTCACATAATTACTTTAAAAAATATTTATGGTACTACTAATAAGACAGAACAATTGGTTGACAGTCTATTTGAGTTCAGTTTCCAAATAGAATATATTACAGGTAGAAAAATGTGACAGCTGACTATTTTTACCTCCACTAGATGAGCCGATCGTGGTTGAGTGTGATCTTCCAGTGTTGTGGGTTAAGAAAATAGCTTTGACTAAACAAGAGTGGAAGTCTGAGATTTCTTAAGTTGGTGTGTGGAAACAGGTACTCTGTTCTGTTGTCATGGGTTGGCCTTCCTGAAAGTTGGTACCAGAGGAAGCAAAAGGATTTTGAAATGTGAGAGATGAATTGAATATTGCAGATGAGGTATTTACCGAGGTGAACGTTTGATTCTCACGCTGGATTTAGGTGCACGATCGTAAACCTAGCCCAATAAGAGCTTCTGGGCAGATGTCTAATCAAGGCTAGTGTGAGGGACTACTATTGGTGGCCTGTGATTGACAGGCATGCTGAATTGGCAGTGAGGGATTGCGTTGCTTGCAATGTGCATCCATTGGTAAATCCAAGTTAGTGAGAACAATCCCGTTATCACCTGTGGAATTACCTTATCAGCCTTGGAGTAAATTGGGCCTAGACAAAGTGGGTCCTTCCGAGTTGTAAATACGGGGGAGAGGTTTGTATTCATATTGGTGGATTATACTTTGAAGTAGGTTACAGCTTGCTGTGTAAATTCTTTTACGACAGGAAGTTTTTTTCATGATGTTTTCCCTTGTGAGGGAATTCCTAAGGCCATCATTACTGATACAGCGTTCAGTTCGTGTCTCAACAGATGAAGGAGTTTTTAAGTAAACTCTGTCACTCACTGTCGCACTGATCTTTATGCACCAGAGGTGAATGGTCCAGTGGAACTCATGAACAGGTTGTGCTCTCACTGCTTTTGAAAGAAAGGTATCTCTCAAAGGGGTGTTGCAAGAAAAGCTTTGGGCACATCATTGTACCCTTAAAAGTGTGAAAGGAATATTCCCTTTACTGTGTCTCAAAGAGTAGGAGGCTCTTATTTTAACATATTATGGTGGGAGTGAAATTGAAGGAGTCGCAGGCATAATCCCATATGAGTTTAAGTCGAACTTATAAACATTGGCTATCTTCACAACAAAGTTATTTTCATTATATATATGTTATGTGCACACATAAGGAGAATGGCATTCCATCTCAAGGATTATGTAACGTCATAGGGGTCATTTATTCTCAGAGGCTATGTACTGTGCTAGGAATGTTCCCGTTCCTCCAAATAACTATATCACAGAGCTGACAAGACAATGATCGATCTTTTACAGGTTGATCTCTGTTTCTCAATTATCTTTTTTTTGTTTTTGAGTTGTCCGCTATCCTTCTGAGTGCTGTTGGTTTTTCCTTGTATAAAACGGGTGTATTGTTCCTCATTGTGTGGAGGGGAGATGTGTTGTGATCTATACCTAGAGGTTCTTGGAACACTAGCTAGCTATAACTGGCTACCCAGGTGACAGTAGAATGAGTATCAATGAATGGAAGCCTACTGAGGGTTTGCACTCTGCAATGGATTCCGAATCACCCCGTCTTAAATAGTGAAAAGAATGTTAAGGGAGAAAACTCTTGTAGTCAGTGATGAAAAACATCAGTATGCTTTCCTTTAAGATCTACAAAATGTGGTGTGCATTGAGAGGTTTAAAGTAAAACCTAGTTTCCATGGCAACAAATATTTATTCGGACCATTTTCCACAAAAACTAATTACTGGAAAAGATTTTCTTCCAAATCTAGATTTAGACAAATGTGTTTGAAAAGTATGCTTAAACATAATTTTATAACAACAAATTCTACCAGTACTGTTGACTAGATTATTTCATACAGTGTATATGGCTACTCAATTGGCTCAAGCTCCTAGAAAATGCTTTGTGTTGCATTATGATGAAATATGAAAAATAAAAATGAAGAAACTAACCTGATTTGTGCTCCTTTCTGCAGTAATTTAGCTATGGGCTGCCACCTTATCACTGGATCGTGGATCACCTTGGTGTTACTGCTGGCAGCCTTCAGTGATGTCGCTTTTACTGGGCGAGGCTTAGGCGGAGGAGGAATGCGTGGTGGAGGATGGGCACGGAGCGGCTCCTTCTCTCGGGGAGGATCTCCCCCAGTGGGCATTGGTGGCTATCGGCATCAGGGAAGCTCCAACCAGGGCATGAAGATGGCAGGCGCTGCTGCAATGGGTGCTGTCGCAGGAGGTGTTATTGGGTACGGCATGGGTTCTGTTGCAAGACCACACCATTACGGTTACAGCAGCTATGGCTACAGAGGTAGTGGGCAGACCCGCTACACCAACCGGGGCTATAACGACACCTACGACTTTGCACTGGGTGACGCTTACAGTGCTACTGCTGGACTTCACCACGGACTGCACCACATACTACTCCTGTGGGTCTGTGCAGGGGGCTTTGGAACTCTGGTACAAGGCTAAGTAGCCCCTTCAAAGGACAATGCTAGCCTAATCAGGGGCCTTATGGACCTGTACCATATTTGTGTACTTAGGAAAAACTTGTATAATTAGCTGTCTAATGTGCTATATAGTTTAGTTTCTAAAAGTAAATAGTGACCAAGACTTGATGCCTAAAGCTACGTTTCACACTGCTTGAAATGAATAGATATAATAGTAAAAATACTAATATTAATAATAATTTTAAGAAAAAGAGGGAAACGTTACTTTCTGTTGCACATTACTAGGGCATTGAAAGTGACAGAGGTGTTTTCTGTGATCACATAAGGGAATGGAGTCAAAAGCAGGGTTCCTTTATAAAGTCCCTGGTGACTTTCATGATCCCTTTAACGTGCAGGCAGAGGGTATTTAATTCCTTATAATACCGTTCACACCACCAACCCATGAATCTGTAATGTGAAAAAGTACTTAGTAATTTGTTGCAAAAATGTATTAGAATCAGTTTAATGTAAGTCAGATTTTTTAAAAAAATGCAGTAGTTCATAATGTGTAGAAACATGCAGAGAGCCTCCGTCTTTCCAGCAATAACCTTTATCATGCAAAAAGTAAACATGTTGCCACAGATATCTTCTTTTTGCTGATCACTGTTCATATTAGAAAAAAAAAATATTATGAGAAGAAAAGGCCACTTCTCATCAAGTGGTATGAATTGCAGCTCTGATGATGTTCTACAACCTTCCTTTCACCCAGGGGCAAAGCTTGGTCAGTACGATTGGGGGTGGGGGGTGGGGGTCAGCTTCAGAGTTTCCGACAATCAGGCTGGCATATAGGGCCTCATTATGATTTCGGGATGGAAAAGCCTGTTTGTGAAATTCCAACGGGGAGGTTGCTGCCATTGTGGCTGCCTCCCCGCCAGGCCTATTACGAGTGGGAAACACCCTGGGGCCCCCAGCACCCGTTCTCCACCAACCTTTTCATGGCGGTTTCACTGCCATGAAATTGCTGGCAGAGCTGAAGTCGTAATCCCCAGGGCAGCGCTGGTGGATTAGGACTGTCGGGACCGCCAGGATGACTAATCCTCGCGGTGCTGGCAGTCCGACTGAGGCACAACCGCTGCAGTCTTAATATGGTGCTCGGACCACCCCATTGGGGGCGGTCTGACCGCCATCTGCGAACTTGGTGGTCAAGCGACCACCAGGTTCGTAATCGGGCCCATAATGTTTGAATACATTTTAGGACGAGCAGTGTGCATGGCAGGGTCCTAAGGGGCAGTGAAAAGAAAGAGGAATGCGGATCTGTAGGGGTACTAAGTGAGTGAAATCAATATTTTGTAAAAATCACCATTATTTTTGACAACTTTAAAAACTGAGAGGGAGACAGTGTGTGGGCGTTTTTGTCTGAATGTATGTAAACATTCCTGGTAAAATCCGGCAGACATCTCACCATACCCGACTGGAAGCATCTGTACCCAACTATTTATTAGAAAATTCATTTATTAGGGGGGTATAGCGCCCAGCCCTCCCCACCCCCTTGAAGATACACCCCCTCGAAGCTACACCCCTGCTTTCACCTTGGCTGCTGGAAGAACGCATTCTGACATCACAACTTGACAGTAATAGCTTATTACATTGTTTTGTTATTACAAGTGACTAGGGAAATGTTTTATACTGCGATTGCAATATAATATTAAAATATATGTGTACCAACAATAACAATAATAGCAGACATTAGAAATAGATGTCTCTCGGCATCAATGGCAGATATTGTTGGAGCAGTTCCTTTAACAAGTCGTATATATATATATATATATATATATATATATATATATATATATATACACAAACACACACACACCTCATCTTTCAGGCACAGAATTGCAGGAATTGCTCTTTAATTATCTCAGCACAAGATATGATGTTGCGGCCCTTTTACAGATTTACAATTATCTACCCAGATGTTTTGAAATTCCAGAACATGCTGAAGATGAAGTGCATCATTTCGTGAAGAGTGACCTGCACCTGCGTCCTTGTAGATTCACAGCGAAGTTAGAGTCCTTGGTTAGACATCTTTCCTTGTTTTGTATGGTGAAAATATGTATGTATATTTATATGTATATATAGTAAAGCGTTCTCCATCCTTTATTAACAGGCGATTTATTTGATTCCTTCAAGCTTTCGGCAGAGGTCTGTGTTGTATTGAGAAAAAAACATTTTGGAATTTGCCATTTTTTATTATAACGGAATTGTTGTGCTTTCACATTTACTTCCCCCTGAAAACTCAAAATTGAAGACTGTGAAAAATATTGGAAAAGAGTAAAGGGCGAGTACCCCTGAATCAATGTATTTGAAAAGCATGAATTTTTTCTTGCTACTTTTACTACTAATCTAACCCGACCAGCCGTGTTGTTTTCCGCAGAGCATACTGAACTCAATCCCGTGTATGGCTCTCGTAAAACAGGAAGTAATTCAGAAGATGGAAAGTAGAGCTAAGGGGCGTGGGGCGTCATGAGCTGTTAGCTAGTGCCCATTAGAAACCCTAGAAACTAGAAGTTAAATAATGTGCCTAGTATGCTTTCAGTGGGTGCTTGTTTACAAGGCCCAGAAGTTAAAATGGCCATCCAGTGTAGAGCGAAAACTCTTTTCTTCTCCATTTCCTGCATTCCTAACAATCACCCAATCTAGGCATGCTATTGCCCTGATTACTTACCGGTAATCCTCATTACTCTTAGTCCTACTATTTCTGGATCCAATCCTCATAACCTGCGGAATATCCTCTATCCTGAACAGGAAACAACTGGAAACTCTCCTTTGCCCCATCCACCCTCTGGGTCAACCAATAGGGATGTGTCCTGACATACCAAGCACACAAAGGCCTGCGTTGGGAGGGAGGGAACTGAGGAGTGGGTCTAGGACGAGTAGGACTAAGAGTAATGGGGATTACTGGTAAGTAATCAGGAAATTTCCGCTATGTACCTCGTCATCGACCCTCACACCTAAGGCATACCAAAGCAACACCTAAATAGAAGGCCTTTGTGTAGGCCCGGAAAGAGAAAGAAGCACACAGCCAAAGCAGATTGAAATGCAGTGCACTTTAATGAAAAAACAAAAAACAAAAACAGTCATAAGGAAGGATCCCTTGCAACTGCCTTCAAAACCCCTTAACCAAAATTCCCAACTGGAGTCTGAGCACAATTCAATCGATAGTGCCAGATGAAAGTGGAATCCGAAGCCCAGGTACCCGCCCTACAATTCTCTGCCAAAAAGACCCCAGAGAAAGCAGCCTAGGAGGCTGAGAGACCACTAGTGGATTTGTACCTGGATAGACATGGGGCAAGACAACCCAGCCCCCTCATAAGCCAGGATGATCATCTCGTTAAGCCAACGGCAGATGGTCAATTTAGAGGCTGCTTTACCACGACCAGTAACCCCAACCGTCACAGACTGTCAGAGGACTACAACTGAGCAGTACATTCCACATACACAGACAGAGCACGTTTCACATCCAATGTGTGTAGCAGACACTCTTCCGGCTAAGAAGGAAAAGGACAAAAGGTAGGAAGAATCAGCTCCTGGGAAGAATGGAAATGGGAAGCAACTTTATGAAGGAATGCCGGTTCCAGACAGAGGACTGCAGCATCCTCCAGAAATCTCAGAAAAGGAGGGGAACAATGCAAAGCCATCAGCTTCCCCAGCCCTGTGCCAAAGTAATAGCCATCAAAAAGGGCACCCTACAGGACAGAAATTTGAGATCAACGGATGACAGGGACTCAAAGGAGGAGACTGAAGAGCATGAAGAACAACAGACCGATCCCAGGGAGGGACAGATGATATCACCACCGGTGCAGAAAGAAAAAAAACTCCTAAACAACCCAGAGACCAAAGTAGACGCAGAAGCAGACCAAGAAGCAGGATCTCGAAAGGCCCGGATAGCAGCCCATTGACTCTTCAGGGTGCCAGAACCCAAGGAGGAAAGACTGCCAGGCCCTGCAGTAATAGAAACCAGGACCAGAGGAAAGGGAGGAAAAGCATACAACAGACCCCGAGGCCACAGGATCGACATATCGTCCTCCCCCTCCCCCCCAAAGCCCCTGCTTCTGGGCACCAGGAGCAGAACCGAGAAAGAAGTGCATTCTGCCTCGAGGCAAATAGATCAAGGCGAGGACACCCAAACTGCTTGCAAATCATGCGAGACACCAGAGATGAGAGACGCAGTTCCAGAGAAGAGGGGAACCTCTGACTCAGAGAGTCCGCCACCACATTGTCCACACCCCTGATATGCTGTTCCCAAAGGGACTGCAGGTAAGTCTCCACTCAATATGCAATTGAACAGGCCACCAGATCCAGCGAGCGATTGTGGGTACTGTCCTGATGGTTGATATAGGCCACAGTCACCGTGTTTTCCGAACGAATCAACACATTGCAACCCAACAGGCGAGATTGAAAATGACTGAGGGCCCTTTCCACTGCTAAATCTCCCTCCAATTGGACAAATGATGAGCTTTTGCGGGAAGCCATCAGCCATGGACTACCCCGGACCCCAGGGTAGCACCTCAGCCCTAAAGGCTGGCATCCGTGACCAGCATCACAGGAGGAGGTGGATGCATCAACACTCCCTTGGCCAGATTCACTGAGTCCAACAACCCGTGTAGACAAGGGACCACTGTCAGGGACACAGGCACCAACTGAGACAGGTCCAATAGTGGCTGAGTCACAAAGGGACGAAGATGCCACAGCAACGGCCTCAGATGACGACAGGCCCAAGGGACCGTGAAGACAGCTGCCACCAGAACCTCCATCCAAAATCCCAGCTGGGCAGTTGAGTGACTCAGCAAAGACAGAACTCAGCCCTGCAACTTGGATATCCGCAACTGTGGGAGAAAAACCTTGCCCAGAGCAGTGTTGAAATCGGCACCTATAATCAATTTGCTGGTGTCCAGCTGGAGGTGGCACTTGGGTAGATTCAGCAAGAGCCCATGGTTGTTTAGCATACAAACCAATGGTTGTTTAGCATACAAATGGTCTGTTCCAAATGCAGCTGGAAGACCTGAAGGGATGGAGCCTGAAGAAGCCAGTCGTCCAAGTACAGGAAAATGGAAATCCCTTGAAGGTGAAGAGAAGCCGCCAGGGGGTCCACCACTTTCATAAACGCCCGTGGGGATGAACGAAGACCGAAGGGGAAGACACAAAACTGCCAGTGGTGACCCAGAACAGCAAACCTTAGAAACCGTTGAGAATCCAGATCCACTGGAACATGAAAATAGGCATCCTGAAGATCAAATGTGGCCAGGACAGCGTCCTTCTGAATCAGTGGGATTAATGCGTTGGAGAGTCTTCATTCTGAAAGGAATTTTCCACACTGACTTGTTCAGACCCTTCAGATTGAGGACAATTCTGAAATCCCCTGTCACCTTCGGTACCAGAAAAACAGTGGAGTACCCCCCCGGAGCCTCTCTGGGCAGGGGGAACCGGCACAATAGCCTTCTTCAACAGGAGGGACTGGGTCCCAGACAACAAAGCTCGAACCATCAGCGGATCCAGCGGCACAGATGTCACCAGAGTGCCGAAAGGGACTGGACAGTGCAGAAACTCGATCTGGTAACCCGTCTCCAAAACTCCCAGCACCCACTTGTCAGAGGTGGTAAGGCTCATTGTGGCCAGAAGCCAATGAAGCTTCCCTCCAACAACAGAGGAACCCCAGTGAGGGCATCTGCGGCATAGTCAGGACTGCTGAAAGTCAGTGTCTGGATCAGGGCGGAGTGCTCCTAAAACTTTCCAGGCAAGCCTTTAGCACGGGACTTCTGACTCCCAGGCCCTACTTCCTGTCTGCGGGAAGGTTGGTGACAAGACCTAGATGAGGACTCTCCCAGGACACATGAGGCTTCTGGAATGCGAGGGAATGCTTCCGTTCCTTAAACACATGATGTAACCTCTCCTCCAACTTATGGCCAAAGAGATGGGACCCCTTAAAAGGCAGTCGCAGGGCCATGGAATGCTGGGCAGTGTCTGTATTCCAATTCTTCAATTAGAGATTGCGACAGGCTGCCACAGAAGCACCACAGGAGAGAGCGGAAGCTCACACAGTATGGCTCAGTAGCTAAGGCTGACCATCGCAAAAAAGGATCACTTCATTCTAAAATGTTCTTTTGTTGATGACGTCAGCTGGGTTTTGAGATGCACTGTGACATCAGTCACCAGAGGGCCCTTTTAACATTTCTATATCTCAACGTGAATCAAGTGCTCCAAATAAGAAAGAGATGCAGGGGTACTCTTTTCAAGGATGTAAATTAGGGCGAGCCAGGTGTAGCAGTTCTACCCCCTATGCTTTGGGTCCCCTGGCACTGTCCTTGCCTCCTGGTCTCTGGAATCATACAGAGAGCAGCAAGCACAGAAAGCAATCAGGTCACTAAGAGCCACGTTTGCTTTTTGCTGTTTCTACCCTCATCCCTTCCCCTAATCCGTCAAGAGAACATAGCAAGCTATTTAGAAGCAAAGGTGATACAAAGGGGTTTAATCTGTGCAGTGGTTGTGACGTCAATAATGCTACAATTGAGGGCTTTGAGCTACAGTATGGTTATTTGGTTATTGACAGTTAAATGGATAGCTGCAAGAGGTTTGTTTTGTAAGTAAAAACATCTGCAGGCATGCAGAGCGAAGTAACAACAGAATTTAGTTGTATAGTATATAAGCAAAGCTTCAAACATACTCAGCTCCTGTCATAGCTGCTCCTGCTGTAGTATCTTGAACATTCTTACGTTTACAACACTCTCCTGTGTCAGAGGACTCTACTACTGGTCAAAGGAAGTGTCTACTAAGACATGGGAAAAGCCTCACCCAGATCCTGCCGAATTCTTGATACAGCAGGCATCATTAAAACAAGCATAGGCAAAGCCAATATGTCTCACCTATCCAAGAGGTATTGGCTTTGCCAATTTGTTGTAGCAATGTTGTATATCAGCTTGGTAGCTGTTCAGCATGGCTAAAAGTTAGTGGCGTAAAGGAGAGTGTTGTGTCATAAAGCAGTTTGTTGTGGATTGTTGTGGAGGGAGTAGAGTGTCGTAGAGTGGAAGGTTTAGAGTGGCGTGGTGTGTCACAGAGTTGAGTGGAGTAAAGTGTCGGAGTGGAGTAGAGTGGAGTGGCATAGAGTGTTGTGCAGTGGTGTAGAGCAGAGAGGAGTGACGTAGAAGGTGTTGCATAGAGTGGAGTTGAGTATTGTGGTGTACAGTGAAGTAGATTGTCGTAGAGTGGCGTAGAATGAAGTAGAGTAGTAGAGTGGAATGGCATAGAGTGTCATAGAGTGGAGTGGCATAGTGTGTCAGAGTGTGGTGGCATAGGGTGACGTAGAGTGGAGTGTTGGAGCGGCATAGATTGGAGTAATGTGTTGTAGAATAGAGTGAAGTAAAGTGGCATAGGGTGGTGTAGAGGGAGTTGCGTAGAGCATTGTAGAGTTGAGTAGAGTCATGGAGTGGCATAGAGTGGAGTAAAGTGTTGTAGAATGGAATGAAGTGGATTAGCGTGTTCTAGAGTGGAGTAGAGTTTAATGGAGTGGAGGGTCATAGAGTGAAGTGTGGTAGAGTGGATTAGAGTGCCCCAGAGTGAAGTGGCATAAAATACAGTGGCGCAGAGTAGAGTAGCAAAAAGTGCAGTGGCTTAGAGTGCATTGGTTTTGAGTCAAGTGGCACACAGTGTACTGGCATAGAGTGCAGTGGTGCAAACTCGAGTGGCGTAGAGTAGAGTGGTGCAGAGTAGAGTGGTGTTGAGTGGTGCAGCATAGATTACAGTGGCATAGAGTGCAGTGATGTAGAATGGAGTGACGTAGGGTGGAGTGGTGCAGGGTGGAATATAGTGCCATAGAGTGCAGTGACGTGGAGTAGATAGTTTCAGAATAAAGTGAGGTGGTGCAGGGTAAAGTGGAGTGGTGAAGAAAAGCGTGCAGAGTTGTAGAGTAGAGTGGCATTGAGTGCAGTGGCATAGAGTCCTGTAGAGTGCAGTGGCATGGAGTGCAGTGGTGTAGAGTAGCGTAGGGTTCAGTGGCAAAGAGTGTAGTCTTGCAGAGAAGAGTTTTTACTGTACTGTGGTGTAGAGTGCATTGGCATAGAGTGCAGCGACATAGAGTAGAGTGTTGCAGAGTAGAGTGCTGTTGAGAGCAGTGGCAGTCAGTACAGTAGTGCAGAGTAGAATAGAGTGGTGTAGAGTGCAGTGATGTAGAGCTCAATAGCGTAGAGTGTTGTAGTGTGCAGTGGTTCAGAGTTCAGTGGTGGGGAGTGCAGTCTTGCAGAAGAGAGTGGTTTAAAGTGCAGTGGTATAGAGTGCATTGGTGCAGAGTAGAGTGTTGTAGAGAGCAGTGGCATGGAGTACAGTGGTGCAGAGTAGAATAGAGTGGTGTAGAGTCAGTGACAGAGCACAATGGTGTAGAGTGGCTTAGCGTGCAGTGGCATAGACTGAAGTGGAGTAGAGTGTTGCAGAATGGAATATAGTGGGGTAAAGTGCAGTGGTGAAGAGTAGTTAGAGTGCAGTGATGTAGAGTGCATTGGTTTTGAGTAAAGTGGTGTAGAGTACATTGGGTGGAGTGAGGTGATTTAGAGCAGAGTGGCATAGAGCTCAGTTTCATCGAGTAGAGTGGTGTAGAGTGGCACAGCATAGAGTAGAGTGGCATAGAGTGCAGTGGTATAGAGTACATTGTTTCACAGTACAGTAAAGTGGCATATATTGGAGTGCTGTAAGGTAGAGTGGAGTGGTGCAGAGTAGAGTGCATTGGCATAGTGTAGAGTGGTACAGAGTAGAGTACAGAGGTGCAGAGTGAAGTGGTGCCAAATGCATTGGATCATAACGGATTAGAGTGATGTAGAGTGGCATAGAGTAGAATGGTACAGTGGAGTAGAGTATTGGAGAGTGCAGTGGTGAAGAGTGCAGTGTTGCAGGGTAGAGTGTCGTACAGTGGTGTAGAGCAGGGTTGCTTATAGTAGGGTGGCTTAGAGTACAGGGGCATAGGGAGCAGTGGTGTAGAGTATAGTGGTGCAGAGTAGAATAGAGTGGAAAAGAGTGAAGTGGCATAGAGTGCAGTGGTGTAGAGTGTTGCAGAGTTGTGTATAGTGGGGTGCAATCCAGTGGCATAGAGTGTATTGGTTTTGAGTAAAGTAGTGTAGAGTGCAGTGGTGTAGAGTGGAATAGTGCAGAGTATAATACAGTAGCACAGAGCGCAGTGTAGGGTGAAGCAGCGTAGAGTGCAGTATCATAGAGAAGAATGCCGTACAGTGCAGTGGTACAGAGTAGATTAGAGTGGCTTTGAGTGGATTGGCGCAGAGTGGAGTGGTGCAGGGTAGAGTGCAGTGGCATAGAGTAGAGAGATGCTAAGTAGAGTAGCATAGAGTGTGGTGGTGTAGAGTGCATTGTCCTAGAATGGTGCTGAGAAGAGTGGTGCACAGTAGACTGCAGAGGCATCGAGTGCAGTGGCCTAGAGTCCTTGGGCCTAGATTTTAGTGGCAGAGTGTAGTGTTGCAGAGGAGACTTTCATGGAGTGCAATGGTTTTTAGTACAGTGGCTTAGAGCAGTGGTTCCCAACCTTTTGATTTCTGTGGACCCCCACTTTAACATTAATGGAAAATAACATTAATGGAACCCAGGGACCCCCACTGAATCATCATGGGAATCCGGGGACCCCCGCCTGAGTCATTGCTGGAAGTTGGGGACCTAATTTGTCAATAATTGTTAATATTTTTAAATTTTCTAGGCTCTCGCGGACCCCCAGGGGTCCCCGGACCACAGGTTGGGAACCACTGGCTTAGAGTGCATTGGTGTAGAGTTCAGTGGGGTGGAGTGGTACAAGGAGGAGTGGCGTAGAGAGCAATGGCGTAGAGTACAGTGGTGCCGAGTAGAACTGAGTGGCAGAGTGTGCAGTGGTGTAGAGTACAATGATGTAGAGTAGAGTGGCATAGAATGTTTCAGAGTAGAGTATAGTGGTGTAGAGTGCAGTGGTGCAGAGTAGATTGGTGCAGAGTGCAGTGGCATAGAGTGCATTGTTTTTTACTAAAATGGTGAGAGTGCATTGCCATAGAGTGTAATGGTTAGAGTAGAGTGCAGTGGCGTAATGTAGAGTGGTACAGAGTAGCGTAGGTTGGCACAGAGTTGAGTGGTGCAGCGTAGATTACAACAGCATAGAGTGGTGCAGAGTAAATTGGTTCAGAGTAGGAAGAGGTGGCGTAAAGTGGAATAGTGAACAGTAGAGTAGAGTGATGCAGGATAGGGTGCAGTGGCATAGAGTGCAGTGGTGCAGAGTAGATTAGAGTGGCATAGAGGGGGTGGTGTAGAGTGCACTGGCGTAGAGTGGAGTGGTATAGAGTAGAGTGCATTGAAATAAACTGCAGTGGCCTAGAGTGCAGGGTTGCAGAATGGAGTGGCATAGAGTGGAATGGCATACCATAGAGTGGTGTAGAGCACATTGGTGGATAGTAGAGTGCATTAGCGTGAAGTGATGCAGAGTTGAGAGGCATAGGATGGAATGGTGCAGAGTAGAGTACAGTCATGCAGTGTTGAGTGGCACAATGTCAGTGGTGCAGAGTAGAGTGTAGTGGGTGTGGAGTGGTGCAGTGTAGAGTGGAGTGGGGTAAAGTAGTGTATGCATAGAGTGTTAGCCACTACCATGACAGACAACACATGTTCAATTGAAATGACAATTACATTTACACAGACATACAGTTTTACTGATAAAAATATACACAGCACAAACTACGTGTGGAAATGCCATCACCTATTGTATTGATTTGTTTTAATGGTGTCAAATTATTTGTTTCCACGCAGTTCAGAATTACCCCCAGTAGCCAGCATGACGGTCACATAAATCCCCTCACTTTGAAGTTAGAGAAAGAAAAGTAAATACAAAGCTTCCTCACAGAACCTGATATTTGACCTGTCCTTGAATGCACAGCAGATGTGACAAGATAAGAACAAGATTTAAAGGTCTTTTTACAGAAAGGGAGCACTCGGAAGGATATTGTAAATAAAGTTTGGGCAAGAGAAGGGACGAACTCAAGCTGCACAGCATAAAACAAATAAAGCCAGCAAATAAAAAGCACTAAAATGTGAGTTACAAACCAGAAAACCAATGGTAAGTAATGGGTGGAATGCATTCCCAGGGAAGTTTTCTGATTGTCCCCAAATTGTCATTAGCAAACCAGACAAATGTGCTGTCTGGTAGGCTTTGACCTAAACAACCAAAGCTATTCACAACATTTGCTTTTCAGTTTGCATGTGACACAAAAATAAAGCACTCAGCAATTTAACAGTTATAGCTTGTACAAGACACGGAGAGTGACAGACACATAGAGAGACAAGGAAAGGGAGAAACAGCAGGATAAAGAAAGAGAAAGATAGGGGAGAGAAACTAGAAGAGGCAGAGAGAGTTGAGCCAAGACAGGTGAGAGACAGAACATGAATAAAAGAAATGGAGAGGGGAAGACTGAGAGTCAGATAAAGAGACAGGAAGATGCAGAGAAAGATAAGAGAGAGATAAATAAACGAGAGATGGAGGGATAGGGAGAAACAGTGTTAATACTGAAAAACAGGAAAGTCAGAGAAGTTAATGGCTGAGAGAGAGAAAGAGAGATAGATATCCAGAGACAAGAAGAAAGAGAGGGAGAGACAGAAAAAGATATGGAGACTGATAGAGATTCCAAAAGACAGAACGAGAGAGATAAAAAGGTAGCCATAAATGGCAGATAGACACTGGGCAAGGCAGACAAAGAGAGTCTGCGAGAAATAAAGAGAGAGCAACAGGAAGAGACAGTGAAAGCAGGCAAAGACAAGGAGAGCTAAAGAGAATTGGGAGTGACTGTTACACAAAAATGACAGGGAGTAAGGCAAAGAAATGGAGACATAGGTGCACCCTGAATTGAATCATTTTCAGTTGGAATAAAGTGATGATAGACAGGTCACAAGTTTAAATGCCAGAAGGCTGACTCAGCCTTCCATTCTCCTCAAATGTGTTAAATTGAGTACTATGAGTTGGTAATAGTAGCATATAATATTTACAGCACTTTGAAACAGCAGAAGTGTGGTATGAAAAGCTAAATAAATACAAGTTATTATTATCTATCAGTCTATAACGATGTATTTGTTTAGCTTTATACCTCATTAGCTCTACCTCTCTCTTTCTCTTTTGCTTTCCACCTGCCTCTCTGTCTCACTCTGTCTTTGGTTTACAAAACACAATATCGACCAAAAAGCATTTCAATACAAAATTATTGCAGGAAAAATATCACAGACCGAAAGGTAGACTTTATGTACTTGTAATGCAAAGTACAAGAATAATGACTACAACAATATTGACATTGCATACGTAAGTATATATTTAAATGTATTTAACATTATAGTAACTTAAAAAATATTTTTTAATGAAATTAACATAAAAAAATAAAAAATATTAAAACACATACAATTAACTTTAAGATTACTTTACAATGATATTAAGGGTCTCAATACGAGTTTGGCGGTCCCGTGACCACAATGTTGGCGGTGAGACTGCCAAAAGGCTGATGAAGAGGACCACCAAATTATGACTTTGGCGGTGATGCAAATGAGACACAGCCAAAGCACTGCCGGCACTGCCAGTGCAGTCAGACCACTGTGGTCGATTGGAGCCACCAACAGTTCGGCAGAGACCATGTTTCCGCCAGACTCATTACGAGGTTGCACACAGCCAACATTTCCTCCGTGGTCGGACCACCATATAAACCCAGGCGGAAATGAACTATATAAAAGGAGGCACTCACCTCCAGGAAGCCATACTCATCCGGAGCCGCCATGGAACCACAATTAGACGTCATCCTGCTGCTCCTGCTCGCTGAAAAAACATGGAATCATCGCCAACGAGGAAGACAACAACCGTAAGTACACACACTCAACTATTACATTTGTATATTGTTACATTTTGTACAGTCAGATAACATACCATAGGGAAGGGGGTGCCAGGGCTACACACACACCCACACACGTAACAGTACAGTGACATGCACACTCACATACAACAGACACCCACACATACACAACACGAACATTGCAGCAAGCACACACACCACATGCCACTAACATACAGTTTTGCACAGCAACACAGCACAGGTCCAGCCTCACACAATTCCATAGAACATACCAACAAGTCACAACAACACCACAACCTCACAAATATAAACACATGTCAAGCACTCACAACCTACACTGGCCAGGGACTCCTCACACATACAACACAATGTACAGCCATCTGTGAACGAACACACATAATTACTCTATCATGCAACTTAGCAACTTGACACACACATAACAGACACAGCACATTGTTCCTATTATACCATGCACAATACACGCAGACTTACACAGTCAACGCACACACAGCCACACACCATAACAAACACATGTCAACACAAACACAACACAATACCATGCCAACAACATATCTTCTACATACACATGCCCGTTACACAACACACACCCTGTCCATGCGGGACAAAATCACAGCACACACTCTCACGTACTTCTCAAACAATACAGGAATTACAAGCACCACAAACTCACAAATACTGGCACACAATCAATGTCAGCCAGGAACAACTCAAACCTAGGAAAGGAAATGCAGGACAAAGATATATCCAGAAAACCAACAACTTGTTGGTCCAGATATATTTAGGTGTTAACAAACATAAAAGTCCAAGGCCATTGGCTAGTCGGTATCCATAAAATGGTGTTGCACCAAAGGCACAATATGGTGCCCCAACTTGACTCCTGACTGCCATGTAACCTCCACTGGTAGGTGCATCAAGGGGGCAGGCAGGCAACTCAGGAAGTCTTGGTGGGTAACGTGGGAGGGAGGGGTTTGGGCTTAGGGTGGGGAGGGGGTGTTTTGGCTTAGGCCTGGTGTTTATGCCGGTGGTGTGTCTTGTGCTTATGTTTGTCTGCGCTACACTTGGATGCATCCCAGTCTGTTTGTGTGCTTTGGCTGGGTCGGGGAAGGGGGGATTCGGATTGGGAAGAGGAAGATGGAGGGGGAACGGTAGACAAAGGGTGACTGGCTGACGTCAGTGTGGAGGCCAGAGCCTGAAAAGATCTCTGTAGGCCAGCCAGTGCACCATGAATGCCCTCCAGGAATGCATTGCTCTGTTGGATATGAGTTGCCAGTCCCTGGATGGCATTCATGATGGTCGACTGACCCACAGAGACCAACCTCAGGAGGTCAATAGCCTCCTCACTGAGGGCAGCAGGGCTAACAGGGGCTAGGGCAGAGGTACCTGCGGCAAAAGAGATGCCTACCCTCTTGGATGGGTGGGAACGGCCAACTGGGTGGGGAGTTACAGGGATAGAGGTGATAGAAAGGGGGGTGGTGGACAGAGATGGTGCTTGGGTGGTCCCAGAAGGGTCCGCCACCACTGGAGGAGGATTCAGATGAAGATGTACTGGATCCGGTCTCTCCGTGGCACTCTTGTCACCCTCTGGCCACTGAGTCCCTCAGTGGTGTTGAGACTGGAGGTCCAGTGGCCAGGAGCTTCCCCACTCGGCTGTGCCCCGTCTCCTTCCCCTGCTGATGTTGATGCTGAAATCAGAAAGTGAGGTATGGTCATCACATTCACTAGATAACACTTCCATCATACTTTACACATTAGTATAATTACATCCAGTTGACCCACACCCCCAGTAGTACCAGCTAGTTAAGTGCCAACATCATGTCAGAATAAGCTACAATGTATCCCTCTCTTTAAAAACATTGTTTTTACTCCAGCTAAGCTACATAAATCTCACCTACAATGCCATTATATCAGCAGACCAATCACAGTGGACATTCCATGACAAGGTGACTTTGCCACAAGATACAGGCTCCCTATCCACAACAACATAGACAAGCACCAATCAAGCTTTAGTTCAGAAATGTGACTTTGATTTTATGCTATTCAAAAACACAAACTCAACACATACAAATAATGAACCCTGAAGTCATGTACCAGGCAATGAAACATATTAAATAGTAGAGTCAAGGCAACCTGGTTTGTACAAGCCATACCCACTCCATGTCACATAGTGAACAATATGCACAATGGATATATGCAAACATGCAA
Organism: Pleurodeles waltl; assembly: GCF_031143425.1. Taxonomy (NCBI): domain Eukaryota; kingdom Metazoa; phylum Chordata; class Amphibia; order Caudata; family Salamandridae; genus Pleurodeles; species Pleurodeles waltl. Next base: position 675,668,598 of record NC_090450.1, on the reverse strand, counting down.
CTCTTCTAATTGGCATATGTAAAATGTTTAAGGTGAAAGAATCAGAACATGTCACGCACACATGTACCAATAGTGACGTATAAAGGAATGTAAATTGTGGACCAAGGCATCTAAGTCATTGTCCTTCAGAAAACAAACTTTATCAGTCATGTAAGGGCCAAATAAGCTCGGAACAGTGTCTCACACACAATAAGTTGTCAATCATTTGTTACTAGTTCATGGACCACAGTCATATGCAGGAAGGTGACAATCGGCCTTAACTAATCATCAAATGATTCCGTCAATAGCCCACTGACAAGGTGACAACATCGCTATCCACATATCAGACATGACTAGCCTTACATTTGTCTGTGAAGAAATCTGAGAGACAAAGCACATGTGATGCTACTATGACAGGTCCACCCACCAAGATGCACGCCAAATGCCTGCATGCACAAACTATACCACTCATGTGTGTATGTGAACTACCACATCTGCACCACATTGGTGTCGGTGCAAACAGCGGGTTCCCAAACAGCCAGGACTCAGTAAACATATCATTTAGAGCAGCAGAAAGCAAGTATATAACTATTTACAATGTGGAATCATGAAAGAACCTTTTAATTGACACAAGATGTTGGCAACAAACTGTTAAGATTGTCACTGTGAAAAAGACACCTTTGCCCATGTATCATGCCTACAACAGTATGCCTGAGGCCAATGCTGTGTAGACAATTCCCACCTCCAGAACATAAACGTGGTACTAGCATTCAAAGCCCTGACATCAATATATGGGATCCAATAGAACTGTTGCAAAACCTCCATGGTCCCCAACATGTATGTTAGCTACTCAGATGAGACATCACAAATGTCTATGTACATCCCTCACTTATCAAGGAGGGTCACCTTGTAACAGATCTGAAGAAGTTAAGCTTGTATGTCATATGAAATGTCTGATGGACATCACAAGCTCATCAGAAACCTCTTGAAAATTAGGAATGACTTCAAACTCTCTGACTCAATGTTGCACATAGAAATGGATCAAGGAACATTGCAATGGACAGAGAGCAAGGACCTGGACACCTTACGTTCATTATATTGGGACTATCGACTTATAGGTGGGAATGAACGACCACCAGGGTATGAAAAGGTGTATAGTGGTACACATATGACACACTCGTATCTGCATCATTTTTTTTTGTTGTACTGAGGGGACAACATAGATGAGTTACATGTCCCTAAACATATTAGTATGTGCACACCTGTGTGCCATTGTTGGGTCCTGTACATCAATGTGTTGACAGGAGATCATTGACACTTTGCACTTACAACACTGTCAGAGCTAACAGTCTGTCACATCAGACACTAACCTGATAAAGATCTGAAATTGTGTTAGGTCTGTACTTACACCCTTGTGGCTGCTGTGCTGCCCTCAAATGTCCATTCAACTCAGGTAGGCCACTGCCAATATGCAGGCCATTAGAGATGTCAAGTTCTGATGGGCACCCCTTCCTCCTTGGGGGGACATCCCCAGCTGGGCCTCTGCGGTCTTCTGGGCCCAGCATCTTAGGTCCTCCCACCTCTTCCTACAATGGGTGCTCTGTCAACTGTGGACCCCCAGGGTCTGTACTTTCTTGGCAATTGCACACCAACTTCCCTTCTTCTGATGGGCGTTGATCTGCATGGATGACACAGACAAGAAAAGAATGGCATGTCCACATGCACCATACCAAAACAAGCAAGGTAAAAAACAAGCTAGTTCAACTAGCCATACACAGACTGTCTTCAACATCCTCTCCAATGATAGATGTCTATATGCAGTCAGGCCATGCGTGAGGTTTAAACTGGCAAACATCATGCATGTCCAGCACCAGGAGTCAGCTTCTTACAGATGACCAGACTACAAACACATCAGTAAACACAATTTTCCTGGCTAAGTACTGTATACCAACTTCAGTGATCATATATCACAGTCAGTAGGGGTGTCAAGGTACGTACATCACACACTCTCCACTATGTCTCAGGACCCCAAATCTAGCAAAACACATATGCACATGTCTATGTACCCACACATATTACCACAACATTTGAACCTCCCACATTTTCTGGACATAAACACAAACTTTTCCCATCTACCATTGCTTTGTCGAACAAAAGATAGCTGAGGAAATCAAACATATGTGCACACAGTGCGCTTACCTGTTCCTTTGGTGCACCATAGAGCTGTCCATACAGGGGAAAGACCTCCTCCACCAGTTTCTGCAGCTCCTCAGGTGAGAAGGCAGGGGCCCTATCACCTATATCTCAGGTTATGGAGGTCTTGCTAGCAGCAGTGTCAGGAGTCAAGGGAAAGATGAAGTATGAGATAGCAGTCATGTCCGCCACATAATAGACCATCACTGCCAGCGGACATTGCCATTGGCCAAAAATCACCAAAGGCAGCAATGTGTTCCAATGGCCATATCCACCGTGGTAGTATCCGCCTACCGCCTGACGACTTCAGCTGGCGGACTTCGGTCATTTCCAAATGTCCAGTACAGTCGGTCAGGCAGCTGCCATTTTAAGATGCATAGAAGATCGGAAAAGTTTAAATAACGTTGCGTCACAAGCTGTGAAACATATCTATGACATTGTTTTCAGTGCTGGCTTTGAGCAACCATGTATGAATATGCAGATTTATTATACATATTGTAAAATTGATGAGATAAAAGTTATGCATCCTTGTGGCATAGTCAGCACCCTCATGGCAATTTGATATCTAGTATTTGTGTCTTTTAAATATGAAACATGGTAAGATTGTCAATATCACAGTGACTTATAGTGACATGCTAATCCATTTCTAAATCATGATTGAGGAAATGGGATGTGATTGCAGTAATAAGCCACTAGTTACCTAGGTATGTGCTGTGTACAATGTTTCTACAATATCATATGGCATGTCTGAGCATTATGTGTGACATATGTATTTTAACACTTACAATGGACAGTATGAGTCATACACATTCTTTTTTTATCTCACATAGTTACCCATGCATTATAAGAGAGAAAGAACCTCCAGTGTATCATCCACTGGCAGACCTGCAAACCATGGAGAATCAACATATCATCCAAATCTACCACCTGGATAGACAGACAATCATGGATCTCTGTTGTCAGTTGGAGCCAGATCTGATGCCTGCCAATCACAATCCCTCTAGCATATCACCCATTGTACAAGTTACGTCACTACTGCACATCCTGGCCACAGGCTCCTTTCAACATACCGTGGCTCTAACTGCAGGAATGTCTCAGTCTATGTTCAGCCTGGTTTTGAAGACTGTACTGTCTGCATTGTTGAGACACCCGGACAGTTACATAATATTTCCACAAGATAAAGATTTGGTCCATGTGAAGGCTGATTTTTATGCTTTGGCACACACATCCCACATGTGGTGGGAGCCATTGATGTCAGTCATGTAGCCTTAGTTCCCCCAAATGCCAATGAACAGGTGTATAGGAAAAGGAAAAACTTCCACTCCATTAATGTCCAAGTAGTTTGTTTGGCTGACCTCTACATTTCACCGGTTTGTGCAAGGTATCCGGGGTCAGTCCATGATGCCTTCATCATGTGGACTAGCGATATCCCACTGCTGATGACACGGCAATACACAGAGAGGGCTGGTTGGTAAGTCATATATGTCATGTGTGTCTGTAACTTATATCTGCTACCACATGTCTGGATGCCCAAGATTTATGTTTGCATTTTTATAACTATTCCTTACAGGGGACTCTGGCTGCCCAAACCGTCCCTGGTTGTTGACACCTGTGAGGTACCCAACCACGCCAGGGGAAGTCTGCTTCCATGAGACCCACGGAAAGACAAGGAGTGCTGTAGAACGGACTTTTGTGCTCCTGAAGGCAAGATTCCGTAACATTGATAAGTCTGGTGGAGCCCTCCTCTACTCACCCGCCCAAGTATGTCAGATTACTGTGGTCTACTGCATGCTCCACAACCTCACCCTGAGACGTCAAATCCCATATATACCAGATCAGGGGGAGCCAACATGGATTGAACCAGGTACTGTCAGGAATGAGATTTGTGGTGTGTGAGGTCTATGCCCAGACTGTCAGGACAGTGGGATGGTAGTGTCCTATTCCACACTAAAGAACTGTTTGCCATGGGAGGTGGGTTCAATGGTGCCATGTGTGTGGTCTTGTGTCTCTGACACGTCACCCTGTGCAATCCATGACCTCAACATTCTTAATGGCTTGATTTTGGTGATACCTTATTTGTATGTAGCTGTCAGTGTGCTTCCTCTTTTCAGGCATCTGTGTATGTGCATCAAGACTGGTATAGGTGAGTAGCATGCCTACTGATACCTGACCATGGTAAGTGGAAGGTTCCATGACTGGTGGTATTTGTACTGACTTCTGTCTGTATTACGGGTCATTTGGGGGCTATGGAATGGGTATGTGATAAGGCTTTAGCTGCTGATACATTGAACCAATCTGTTTGCCTATTCGGATGGGGAAAGACTGACATGTCCCTAACTTCATTGGTCTGTGGGGTGCCAGTTATTCACACCTATGCTGAGTCATTTAAGTTAGCAGCAGTACTTCACTGTATGATCATTGGCATTTTCCAAACCTATGTGTAGGTATTTGCAATGATTGTGAATCTAAGTTTGTCCATCAGTATCATCAAATGCAAATTGTACCTTGATTACACAGTACATGTGAAATGGGACTTTAATATTTGGTACATTTGTGCATATTTTGTATGTGCAAGAGGTATTACAGTTAGCAGTTAAATATTGCTGAAAAAGGACTCTCAGATATGACCTGTGGTTTAGTAGTGTCTATTAAGGAGTGCACATTCATAGGTGGGAATTGGATCAAATCAAATGAATATAAACAAATGAATATAAACAATGAAGGGTTGGTGGATGTAATCATCAGGGTAGCAGCTACTACATTTGGAGTCTCAAGTCCACTGTTCTTGTACCATTAGAAAATGGAGGTTGGGAGTAGGAGAGTCAGCAGGGTATATCAGTGACACACAAGGGTAACCAATCAGTAGAGGTTCACTTCCTGGCAGTGTGTGGAGTCTTGGCATCTGCTCCTCCTGGATGTTTATGTGGACGTCCACGTTTGCGGGGGGTTCTTCAGCTACAGAAACAGGGGTACTTGAGGCATGTCGTTCCCCTCGCAGGGCCTCTATTCCACTGGCTGACACAGATGTAGAAAGGCCAGATTTCACACTGCAAGTGGAAGGGCCCAACTGTTGTGAACATAACTTACTCGGGTGGTATTCATGTCCCTCAACACCCCTGCAATGGCAGCCAGCTGGGCCTTATGGGCCTCCCACTGTTGCATGACTTCCTGGTGGTTGTCCCTCTGCAGCTGCTTGATCTCTCCCCATCATGGCAAGTACCTGGCCCATCATGCTTGGAATTGTTGGTAAGCTCCAAAGACTTGGGAGATGGTGTCCTGGCCAGTTTTATCCCTAGGAGCCTCCATCCCCTGGCCCGCTGCATCTCCCCCACGTGCCCTACCCCCCCACATCCCTGCGCCCTTGGCACAGTTTGCCCACTCCCACTGGTGCCAGGTCCATTATGTTCTGGGATTTGGAGCGGTGACTCAGGTACTTGGACTGGCTGGCATGTGATTGTTGAAACTGTCCTTGGAACACAGGACTGGGGGCGAATGGTTGGCTGAGATGTAGAGGCAACAGTGCTGGGAGGAGTCAATGTAGGCAGGGTGAGGCTGACAGTTGTAGACTGACCACGTGTCCCAGATGGGCCAGAGCCGTCCTCAGTGTCCAAACATCCAGGGGTGTTCTCCTCAATGAGGGCTTCAACCAGAGGAGAAGTGGCTGTCTCTGGTGTCCTTTCCATGGTCACATTGGCTAGGTTACCTGTAGGGGAAGTTGAACACACAGTTCCTGATGCAACAAGTGATATCAAACTTTGACAGGTAGACATGCTATGTACCATACACAGAAAGCCTTTACTTGATCCCCTGATATGACAGTAACTGCTTCCAAATCTGGGGCACAGCTATATGGTATCCAGGGGTTTCCTATATCATACACCTTGATACAGGATGTTGGTGTATCTTGGTGGTTAGATGTCTGTTCATAGACTCATATCTTGTCTGCTGTGTGGCTTTACATTTTCCATGTTACCCCAGGTTAGGAGTATAGCATCATTGAGTCAACTAACAGCTCCACAATGTACCATGGAAACAGAGCTGGCAATCAGATTACCAGGGCCTCTGTATGTGTTTACTCCATGTACTTCCAACTTCATATATGTGTTTGCCCCCCAGGTGAGTTCATTTCAATGGTTGTTTGGAGGTTTAAAAGGCAGTTTAGCAGAGTACACAGCTGCAGCTGTGTGTTGGATGTATTGTACTGGCAGATACCCATTGCATTGCTGTCATTGCCATGGACAGTACAATTGTGGAGCATTCAGGAGAGTTGCATTGATTGCTAGTTTCACAAGCAAGGCAATTTACATTGTGGTACACTGTTCTGGTTTTCTTACAGGTAGGGCAGTGCCTGCTGGGAGTTGTAGTGCTGTCAATCCCTATACTACACATGCCGTACACAGACACTGTGGCCACAGGTGAGTTTATTTGACATGTGGGATGCCAGAGAGGGGTATTTGGACAGCTGGACACAGGGGCGGTGAGTGGTTTGCTTGTTAAGATGCCATGAGGTGATCTGTGAGCATGCAAAACAGAACATTACGGTGACATCATAGGTGTTGTGACTTACCCGACTCCACTCCCCCAGCTATCCCTGTCATGCCTTCAGGATGCAGGATGTCCAAGATCTTCTCCTCCCATGATGTGAAAGTAGGGGAGGACGTGGTTGACCACCGCCAGTCTTGAGGCTGCTGCCTGGCAGCCATGGAAAGGACCTTCTCCTTGAGGTTGTTCACCTCTTCCTTATGTCCTCCCTCATGCATGGATAGCTGCCTACTGAATTTACCCTGTCGACTATTCTTGGCCACATCTCAATTTTCCTGGCAATTGATGTTTGCCAGACCTGTGTTCCAAGTAGGTGTGACTCAACTCTGATGATTTCGTCCACCTTGACCCTAAATTGATCATCAGCGAAACAGGGATGTTTTTGTGGGGACATGGTAGCAGTGGACGATACATAAAGGTTTAAAATAAAGGGGAATGAAGTGTGGGTGCTGTGATGTGAGTGGGTTATAGTTGGTATCTAATGTGTGGGTGTAGGAGGCTGGACTGGCTTGTAGTGAGTACCAAGGGGTACTTGCACCTTGCACCAGGCCCAGTTATCCCTTATTAGTGTATAGGGTGTCTAGCAGCTTAGGCTGATAGATAATGGTAGCTTAGCAGAGCAGCTTAGGCTGAACTAGGAGACGTGTGAAGCTACTACAGTACCACTTAGTGTCATATGCACAATATCATAAGAAAACACAATACACAGTTATACTAAAAATAAAGGTACTTTATTTTTATGACAATATGCCAAAGTATCTTAGAGTGTACCCTCAGTGAGAGGATAGGAAATATACACAAGATATATATACACAATAGCAAAAATATGCAGTATAGTCTTAGAAAACAGTGCAAACAATGTATAGTTACAATAGGATGCAATGGGGAAACATAGGGATAGGGGCAACACAAACCATATACTCCAAAAGTGGAATGCGAACCACGAATGGACCCCAAACCTATGTGACCTTGTAGAGAGTCGCTGGGACTATTAGAAAATAGTGAGAGTTAGAAAAATAACCCTCCCCAAGACCCTGAAAAGTGAGTGCAAAGTGCACTAAAATTCCCCTAAGGACAAAGAAGTTGTGTTAGAGAAATAATGCAGGAAAGACACAAACCAGCAATGCAACAACTGTGGATTTCCAATCTAGGGTACCTGTGGAACAAGGAGACCAAGTCCAAAAGTCACAAGCAAGTCGGAGATGGGCAGATGCCCAGGAAATGCCAGCTGCGGGTGCAAAGAAGCTTCGACTGGACAGAAGAAGCTGAGGTTTCTGCAGGAACGAAAAGGGCTAGAGACTTCCCCTTTGGTGGATGGATCCCACTCGCCGTGGAGAGTTGTGCAGAAGTGTTTTCCCGCTGAAAGAACGCCAACAAGCCTTGCTAGCTGCAAATCGTGCAGTTGGCGTTTTTGGACGCTGCTGGGGCCCAGGAGGGACCAGGAGGTCGCAAATTGGACCTGAAGAGAGAGGGGACGTCGAACAAGACAAAGAGCCCTCACTGAAGCAGGTAGCACCCGGAGAAGTGCCAGAAACAGGCACTACGAGGATGCGTGAAACGGTGCTCGCCGAAGTTGCACAAAGGAGTCCCACGTCGCCGGAGACCAACTTAGAAAGTCGTGCAATGCAGGTTAGAGTGCCGTGGACCCAGGCTTGGCTGTGCACAAAGGATTTCCGCCGGAAGTGCACAGGGGCCGGAGTAGCTGCAAAGTTGCGGTTCCCAGCAATGCAGCCCAGCGAGGTGAGGCAAGGACTTACCTCCACCAAACTTGGACTGAAGAGTCACTGGACTGTGGGGGTCACTTGGACAGAGTCGCTGGATTCGAGGGACCTCGCTCGTCGTGCTGAGAGGAGACCCAAGGGACCGGTAATGCAGCTTTTTGGTGCCTGCGGTTGCAGGGGGAAGATTCCGTCGACCCACGGGAGATTTCTTCAGAGCTTCTGGTGCAGAGAGGAGGCAGGCTACCCCCACAGCATGCACAAGCAGGAAAACAGTCGAGAAGGCGGCAGGATCAGCGTTACAGAGTTGCAGTAGTCGTCTTTGCTACTATGTTGCAGGTTTGCAGGCTTCCAGCGCGGTCAGCAGTCGATTCCTTATCAGAAGGTGAAGAGGGAGATGCAGAGGAACTCGGATGAGCTCTTGCATTCGTTATCTGAAGTTTCCCCAGAGACAGAGACCCTAAATAGCCAGAAAAGAGGGTTTGGCTACCTAGGAGAGAGGATAGGCTACTAACACCTGATGGAGCCTATCACAAGGAGTCTCTGACGTCACCTGGTGGCACTGGCCACTCAGAGCAGTCCAGTGTGCCAGCAGCACCTCTGTTTCCAAGATGGCAGAGGTCTGGAGCACACTGGAGGAGCTCTGGACACCTCCCAGGGGAGGTGCAGGTCAGGGGAGTGGTCACTCCCCTTTCCTTTGTCCAGTTTCACGCCAGAGCAGGGCTAAGGGGTCCCCTGAACGGGTGTAGACTGGCTTATGCAGAATTGGGCACCTCTGTGCCCAACAAAGCATTTCCAGAGGCTGGGGGAGGCTACTCCTCCCCTGCCTTCACACCATTTTCCAAAGGGAGAGGGTGTCACACCCTCTCTCAGAGGAAGTTCTTTGTTCTGCCATCCTGGGCCAGGCCTGGCTGGACCCCAGGAGGGCAGCTGCCTGTCTGAGGGGTTGGCAGCAGCAGCAGCTGCAGTGAAACCCCAGGAAGGGCAGTTTGGCAGTACCAGGGTCTGTGCTACAGACCACTGGGATCATGGGATTCTGCCAACTATGCCAGGATGGCATAGAGGGGGCAATTCCATGATCATAGACATGTTACATGGCCATATTCGGAGTTACCATTGTGAAGCTACATATAGGTAGTGACCTATATGTAGTGCACGCGTGTAATGGTGTCCCCGCACTCACAAAGTTCAGGGAATTGGCTCTGAACAATGTGGGGGCACCTTGGCTAGTGCCAGGGTGCCCTCACACTAAGTAACTTTGCACCTAACCTTTACCAGGTAAAGGTTAGACATATAGGTGACTTATAAGTTACTTAAGTGCAGTGTAAAATGGCTGTGAAATAACGTGGACGTTATTTCACTCAGGCTGCAGTGGCAGGCCTGTGTAAGAATTGTCAGAGCTCCCTATGGGTGGCAAAAGAAATGCTGCAGCCCATAGGGATCTCCTGGAACCCCAATACCCTGGGTACCTCAGTACCATATACTAGGGAATTATAAGGGTGTTCCAGTAAGCCAATGTAAATTGGTAAAATTGGTCACTAGCCTGTTAGTGACAATTTGGAAAGAAATGAGAGAGCATAATCACTGAGGTTCTGATTAGCAGAGCCTCAGTGAGACAGTTAGTCACTACACAGGTAACACATTCAGGCACACTTATGAGCACTGGGGCCCTGGGTTACCAGGGTCCCAGTGACACATACAACTAAAACAACATATATACAGTGAAAAATGGGGGTAACATGCCAGGCAAGATGGTACTTTCCTACACAACCCCCCCCCAAACGAAGGACATAACAGTGCAAACAATGTATAGTTACAATAGGATGCAATGGGGAAACATAGGGATAGGGGCAACACAAACCATATACTCCAAAAGTGGAATGCGAACCACGAATGGACCCCAAACCTATGTGACCTTGTATAGAGTCGCTGGGACTATTAGAAAATAGTGAGAGTTAGAAAAATAACCCTCCCCAAGACCCTGAAAAGTGAGTGCAAAGTGCACTAAAATTCCCCTAAGGACAAAGAAGTCGTGTTAGAGAAATAATGCAGGAAAGACACAAACCAGCAATGCAACAACTGTGGATTTCCAATCTAGGGTACCTGTGGAACAAGGGGACCAAGTCCAAAAGTCACAAGCAAGTCGGAGATGGGCAGATGCCCAGGAAATGCCAGCTGCGGGTGCAAAGAAGCTTCGACTGGACAGAAGAAGCTGAGGTTTCTGCAGGAACGAAAAGGGCTAGAGACTTCCCCTTTGGTGGACTGGTCCCTCTCGCCGTGGAGAGTCGTGCAGAAGTGTTTTCCCGCTGAAAGAACGCCCACAAGCCTTGCTAGCTGCAAATCGTGCGGTTGGCGTTTTTGGACGCTGCTGGGGCCCAGGAGGGACCAGGAGGTCGCAAATTGGACCTGAAGAGAGAGGGGACGTCGAGCAAGAAAAAGAGCCCTCACTGAAGCAGATAGCACCCGGAGAAGTGCCAGAAACAGGCACTACAAGGATGCATGAAATGGTGCTCGCCGAAGTTGCACAAAGGAGTCCCACGTCGCCGGAGACCAACTTAGAAAGTCGTGCAATGCAGGTTAGAGTGCTGTGGACCCAGGCTTGGCTGTGCACAAAGGATTTCCGCCGGAAGTGCACAGGGGCCGGAGTAGCTGCAAAGTTGCGGTTCCCAGCAATGCAGCCCAGCGAGGTGAGGCAAGGACTTACCTCCACCAAACTTGGACTGAAGAGTCACTGGACTGTGGGGGTCACTTGGACAGAGTCGCTGGATTCAAGGGACCTCGCTCGTCGTGCTGAGAGGAGACCCAAGGGACCGGTAATGCAGCTTTTTGGTGCCTGCGGTTGCAGGGGGAAGATTCCGTCGACCCACGGGAGATTTCTTCAGAGCTTCTGGTGCAGAGAGGAGGCAGGCTACCCCCACAGCATGCACAAGCAGGAAAACAGTTGAGAAGGCGGCAGGATCAGCGTTACAGAGTTGCAGTAGTCGTCTTTGCTACTATGTTGCAGGTTTGCAGGCTTCCAGCGCGGTCAGCAGTCGATTCCTTATCAGAAGGTGAAGAGGGAGATGCAGAGGAACTCAGATGAGCTCTTGCATTCGTTATCTGAAGTTTCCCCAGAGACAGAGACCCTAAATAGCCAGAAAAGAGGGTTTGGCTACCTAGGAGAGAGGATAGGCTACTAACACCTGATGGAGCCTATCACAAGGAGTCTCTGACGTCACCTGGTGGCACTGGCCACTCAGAGCAGTCCAGTGTGCCAGCAGCACCTCTGTTTCCAAGATGGCAGAGGTCTGGAGCACACTGGAGGAGCTCTGGACACCTCCCAGGGGAGGTGCAGGTCAGGGGAGTGGTCACTCCCCTTTCCTTTGTCCAGTTTCGCGCCAGAGCAGGGCTAAGGGGTCCCCTGAACGGGTGTAGACTGGCTTATGCAGAATTGGGCACCTCTGTGCCCAACAAAGCATTTCCAGAGGCTGGGGGAGGCTACTCCTCCCCTGCCTTCACACCATTTTCCAAAGGGAGAGGGTGTCACACCCTCTCTCAGAGGAAGTTCTTTGTTCTGCCATCCTGGGCCAGGCCTGGCTGGACCCCAGGAGGGCAGCTGCCTGTCTGAGGGGTTGGCAGCAGCAGCAGCTGCAGTGAAACCCCAGGAAGGGCAGTTTGGCAGTACCAGGGTCTGTGCTACAGACCACTGGGATCATGGGATTCTGCCAACTATGCCAGGATGGCATAGAGGGGGCAATTCCATGATCATAGACATGTTACATGGCCATATTCGGAGTTACCATTGTGAAGCTACATATAGGTAGTGACCTATATGTAGTGCACGCGTGTAATGGTGTCCCCGCACTCACAAAGTTCAGGGAATTGGCTCTGAACAATGTGGGGGCACCTTGGCTAGTGCCAGGGTGCCCTCACACTAAGTAACTTTGCACCTAACCTTTACCAGGTAAAGGTTAGACATATAGGTGACTTATAAGTTACTTAAGTGCAGTGTAAAATGGCTGTGAAATAACGTGGACGTTATTTCACTCAGGCTGCAGTGGCAGGCCTGTGTAAGAATTGTCAGAGCTCCCTATGGGTGGCAAAAGAAATGCTGCAGCCCATAGGGATCTCCTGGAACCCCAATACCCTGGGTACCTCAGTACCATATACTAGGGAATTATAAGGGTGTTCCAGTAAGCCAATGTAAATTGGTAAAATTGGTCACTAGCCTGTTAGTGACAATTTGGAAAGAAATGAGAGAGCATAATCACTGAGGTTCTGATTAGCAGAGCCTCAGTGAGACAGTTAGTCACTACACAGGTAACACATTCAGGCACACTTATGAGCACTGGGGCCCTGGGTTACCAGGGTCCCAGTGACACATACAACTAAAACAACATATATACAGTGAAAAATGGGGGTAACATGCCAGGCAAGATGGTACTTTCCTACACAACCCCCCCCCCCAAACGAAGGACATAACAGTGCAAACAATGTATAGTTACAATAGGATGCAATGGGGAAACATAGGGATAGGGTCAACACAAACCATATACTCCAAAAGTGGAATGCGAACCACGAATGGACCCCAAACCTATGTGACCTTGTATAGAGTCGCTGGGACTATTAGAAAATAGTGAGAGTTAGAAAAATAACCCTCCCCAAGACCCTGAAAAGTGAGTGCAAAGTGCACTAAAATTCCCCTAAGGACAAAGAAGTTGTGTTAGAGAAATAATGCAGGAAAGACACAAACCAGCAATGCAACAACTGTGGATTTCCAATCTAGGGTACCTGTGGAACAAGGGGACCAAGTCCAAAAGTCACAAGCAAGTCGGAGATGGGCAGATGCCCAGGAAATGCCAGCTGCGGGTGCAAAGAAGCTTCGACTGGACAGAAGAAGCTGAGGTTTCTGCAGGAACGAAAAGGGCTAGAGACTTCCCCTTTGGTGGACTGGTCCCTCTCGCCGTGGAGAGTCGTGCAGAAGTGTTTTCCTGCTGAAAGAATGCCTACAAGCCTTGCTAGCTGCAAATCGTGCGGTTGGCGTTTTTGGACGCTGCTGGGGCCCAGGAGGGACCAGGAGGTCGCAAATTGGACCTGAAGAGAGAGGGGACGTCGAGCAAGAAAAAGAGCCCTCACTGAAGCAGATAGCACCCGGAGAAGTGCCAGAAACAGGCACTACAAGGATGCGTGAAATGGTGCTCGCCGAAGTTGCACAAAGGAGTCCCACGTCGCCGGAGACCAACTTAGAAAGTCGTGCAATGCAGGTTAGAGTGCCGTGGACCCAGGCTTGGCTGTGCACAAAGGATTTCCGCCGGAAGTGCACAGGGGCCGGAGTAGCTGCAAAGTTGCGGTTCCCAGCAATGCAGCCCAGCGAGGTGAGGCAAGGACTTACCTCCACCAAACTTGGACTGAAGAGTCACTGGACTGTGGGGGTCACTTGGACAGAGTCGCTGGATTCGAGGGACCTCGCTCGTCGTGCTGAGAGGAGACCCAAGGGACCGGTAATGCAGCTTTTTGGTGCCTGCGGTTGCAGGGGGAAGATTCCGTCGTCCCACGGGAGATTTCTTCAGAGCTTCTGGTGCAGAGAGGAGGCAGGCTACCCCCACAGCATGCACAAGCAGGAAAACAGTCGAGAAGGCGGCAGGATCAGCGTTACAGAGTTGCAGTAGTCGTCTTTGCTACTATGTTGCAGGTTTGCAGGCTTCCAGCGCGGTCAGCAGTCGATTCCTTATCAGAAGGTGAAGAGGGAGATGCAGAGGAACTCGGATGAGCTCTTGCATTCGTTATCTGAAGTTTCCCCAGAGACAGAGACCCTAAATAGCCAGAAAAGAGGGTTTGGCTACCTAGGAGAGAGGATAGGCTACTAACACCTGATGGAGCCTATCACAAGGAGTCTCTGACGTCACCTGGTGGCACTGGCCACTCAGAGCAGTCCAGTGTGCCAGCAGCACCTCTGTTTCCAAGATGGCAGAGGTCTGGAGCATACTGGAGGAGCTCTGGACACCTCCCAGGGGAGGTGCAGGTCAGGGGAGTGGTCACTCCCCTTTCCTTTGTCCAGTTTCGCGCCAGAGCAGGGCTAAGGGGTCCCCTGAACGGGTGTAGACTGGCTTATGCAGAATTGGGCACCTCTGTGCCCAACAAAGCATTTCCAGAGGCTGGGGGAGGCTACTCCTCCCCTGCCTTCACACCATTTTCCAAAGGGAGAGGGTGTCACACCCTCTCTCTGAGGAAGTTCTTTGTTCTGCCATCCTGGGCCAGGCCTGGCTGGACCCCAGGAGGGCAGCTGCCTGTCTGAGGGGTTGGCAGCAGCAGCAGCTGCAGTGAAACCCCAGGAAGGGCAGTTTGGCAGTACCAGGGTCTGTGCTACAGACCACAGGGATCATGGGATTGTGCCAACTATGCCAGGATGGCATAGAGGGGGCAATTCCATGATCATAGACATGTTACATGGCCATATTCGGAGTTACCATTGTGAAGCTACATATAGGTAGTGACCTATATGTAGTGCACGCGTGTAATGGTGTCCCCGCACTCACAAAGTTCAGGGAATTGGCTCTGAACAATGTGGGGGCACCTTGGCTAGTGCCAGGGTGCCCTCACACTAAGTAACTTTGCACCTAACCTTTACCAGGTAAAGGTTAGACATATAGGTGACTTATAAGTTACTTAAGTGCAGTGTAAAATGGCTGTGAAATAACGTGGACGTTATTTCACTCAGGCTGCAGTGGCAGGCCTGTGTAAGAATTGTCAGAGCTCCCTATGGGTGGCAAAAGAAATGCTGCAGCCCATAGGGATCTCCTGGAACCCCAATACCCTGGGTACCTCAGTACCATATACTAGGGAATTATAAGGGTGTTCCAGTAAGCCAATGTAAATTGTTAAAATTGGTCACTAGCCTGTTAGTGACAATTTGGAAAGAAATGAGAGAGCATAATCACTGAGGTTCTGATTAGCAGAGCCTCAGTGAGACAGTTAGTCACTACACAGGTAACACATTCAGGCACACTTATGAGCACTGGGGCCCTGGGTTACCAGGGTCCCAGTGACACATACAACTAAAACAACATATATACAGTGAAAAATGAGGGTAACATGCCAGGCAAGATGGTACTTTCCTACAGTGGGGTACTTATTTTTGTGTTGGCTGTGCTGTGCAGGTGCGTGATGTGTGCAATGTGAAATGTGTATGGGTGCCTAATCTATGGTTTATTTTTTCTGTGAGTGACCTCTTTCTTGCTGTGTGTGACATTCTGGTTGCAAAGGACTGTAGTGTATGAAGGGGTGTGTTTTATAGTGCAGTGTGTAGTTGTGTCAGGTGTGTGGATGTGTGTCAGGTGTGGGGATTTTAAACTATCCAATGCGGTGTAGTGTATTACTGTGGTGACCACCACGGTTTGCACTGCCAATGGTATTCCGCCATGGAAGGACCGCTATTGTGATTTGGGGGTCATTATAGATTCAGAGAAACGGGCTGGCGGTGCTGGAGGTGGGACCGCCTCTTTCCTGCCCTTCAGAGTACTGGCGGTTTGGGAATTTTGGCAGTCTTAGCTACTTGTAATATGGTGGTCATATGCCGCCAACATGGTGGTCTTTTAGCGGCCGCCACGACTGCGGTCTTAAGGTCAGACTGCCAAATTCGGAACGAGGCCCTAAATTCTTAAACTCATTTATAAATTAAAATACATTTATTGAAGTAATGTTGTTTCATAAGGCAAAAAATGGAGCAGCATTGGTGTTTATTTTAATCACACATACATGAACTGTTTCAGCCTCACTGCCTTTTTCACATGACCCTGAATCCCCAATCAGTGCAATATATGCCAAATCATGAACATGAATGAAGGACACTCAAAACAGGATGGGTTACCCCTGTATAAACATAAAAGAAGGGAAAACAGTTAAGTAGTAATATTGTGCTAAATAGATGCCATCTTATGCTGTATGGCATAGTATCTAAATGATATAAGTAATATCAACAAATCTGTTTTGGTTATATATCAACGTACATCTTGAAAACGCTGCCCAAAATGATCATAACATAATCAATCCCAGATTTAGTCGTCACTAATAATTTCAACCTGTAACATCAGACACAACACTTTGTGCATATCCAGGAATGGTGTAGCAGCTATATAAAGAACACATAAAGGACAAACTATTTTTACTTGGATCTTAAAATATGAAAGGTATTGAGATGAATGCCTTAGAGTCCACGAGCACCCAAATACAGAGTTGCTCTTCTACCAAAAACAGTATAAATACATACTTATTACTATTTTTAAAGTTAAAAAAGTATAATAAAATAACTTTTAAAACTAAGTTAGAAAAACTAATGTGTATCAATTAATCAAATATGCAAAATATTAAATACGTACACACTTTTGAAACAGAACACAATTTAAACAATAAAATAAATGTGATAATTTTAAGAATACTTTTACATTTAATACCTTCAAGATGCTTCTCAAAGAGATACAGAAGGAAATAATAAAAATTATAACCCAGTACAATCAAAATTAACTATTCAAATCCCAATGCAAGAAAAGTCAGAGAAAAAACATACATTAGGCTGAGGGGCATAGAATATATTATTTTTTACCTATGTATAACAAAAATTGGAAAATGGGCATACATTATAGGGTGTAATATTTACTCTGGGAGAAGTGCACACACTCTAAAAATGATCACAATATTCTATTAGCATTAATTAAAATAAAATTAAAAACACTGCTCAGGCAATCGCCTGATAAACTCCATCACCAAAACTTTTAAACATAAATTAACAATTTAATAAACAATACAGAAGATAAATAGCAATTAACAATTATAACTTCATTAACAAATTAATAATATTTAGTGTATAATTAAAACAAAGATACTACCCACCCAATTCTCCAATAAATTCAACATTGTGTAATAAAAATGTAGTACATCATTTAGGGGGTCATTCTAACTCTGACGGGCGGCGGAGGCCGCCCGCCAGAGTTCCCCCCTCCAGAACACCGCTCCGCGGTCATTAGACCACTGCGGTGATTCTGGGTTTCCCACTGGGCTGGCGGGCGACCGCCAAAAGGCCGCCCGCCAGCCCAGTGGGAAACTCCCTTCCCACGAGGAAGCCGGCTCCGAATGGAGGCGGCGGAGTGGGAAGGTGCGACGGGTGCAGTTGCACCCGTCGCGAATTTCACTGTCTGCAATGCAGACAGTGAAATTCAAAGTGGGGCCCGCTTACGGGGGCCCCTGCAGTGCCCATGCCATAGGCATGGGCACTGCAGGGGCCCCCAGGGGCCCCACGACACCCCATACCGCCATCCTGTTCCTGGCGGGCGAACCGCCAGGAACAGGATGGCGTTATGGGGTGTCTGAATCCCCATGGCGGCGCAGCAAGCTGCGCCGCCATGGAGGATTCAGAAGGGCAGCGGAAAACCGGCGGGAGAGGTTTTCCTCTTCTGACCGCGGCTGAACCGCCGCGGTCAGAATGCCCTGCGGGGCACCGCCAGCCTGTTGGCGGTGCTCCCGCCGACCCTGGCCCCGGCGGTCTAGTACCGCCGGGGTCAGAATCACCCCCTAAATGTCTTAAACATTTAAACAAATAAAAAATGATAAACTGTACCATAATTAACATGTTATTTAACATTTATTAATATATAATTAACAGAAACACCTCCCACCCAATTCCCCAATAACACCAACAACCTGAAAAAATATGCATATTTTAATAAATTAATTTTACAATAGCGTATATAAAAAAACTACAACATAAACAATTAAGTGAAACACCATAAAAAGATATTAAACTAAACAATAATTTTATTTTCAATATTATAATAAAAACAATTAAAAACAATATACTTTGGTGTCATATTTGAATTCATGATATTGTTGTAGCCACAGAATTTTGATCACAATAGTTGATATTTTGTTACATGATATGTTTGTAGTCATAACATTTTGGCCAAATTATTATGATCAGATTATATTTTTGAGTCAAAATTTAGATGGAGTACCCCTAGGCACCTCCCTTTGTCTCTCTCTTTCTGCCCCAATCTCTTTTGTATTGGTTTAAGTGCAAGAAATACATTTGTGAACTGTAATTTGCAGAAGCAGAGTAAAAGGCAGGCTCAGGACGAACAGCCTAGTTTTTAGTAATAAATTGGCCTTACACTGACCTTTAAAATATTTAGCCTAAAAACACACTTAACTGCTGAGAACACATTTCATTGATATTTAATACATGGAGTACTGATATTAACTTACATGGGTGAGTGCTGTGCACTGGGAGAGTTATTTGTGTCTCCATCTTCAGGAACAGCAGCAGGTGCCCGAGTTGGAACTGAGATCTATTGGCAGAGATGTGAGTGGGTGTCCATGTTTTAATGTCAGTTTAGCATCTTATGATTTTAATGTATTGGAATAGCTCCTTGTTAGGATGAACACTGATCATGTCAAGATTACCTTAGTTTATTAGTACTTTTTCTTGGTAAGGCAGAAAAAGTACATGACAAGGCCTGACATTAAAGCATTGCTTAACACTTTATTCAAGCCAGACCCAAATAGTTCATGATAAGCAATCCCCAAACTTGTAACAAATGCAGGAAAGTTGTTCACTTCCTCCAAAACAGACAGAAATATTCCTGACCGGTGGGATCAAGTTAAAAAAGAGGCAACATGACTGGAAGTAGAAGTAGGGAACTTAGGGCCAGATGCATCAAACATTTTAGTGATTGCAAACGGCCCAAAGTGTCGTTTGCAATCGCAAAAATGCATTTTGGTATGCATCACATACAATTTGCGATTCGGTAACGTGTTACCGATTTGCAAATTGGATTTGCGACTACATACCGATTCGGTATTAGGAGGGGGTGTGTCAAGGGTGTACCTTCCTAATACCGAATTGCAGATGTGTATGATTGTTTTGTGACCGCGAATGCTGTTGCAAAACAATCGCAGTTACCACCAACTTCAAATTGGTGGTAACCCATTTGAAAAGGGGAATGGGTCCCCAAGGGTCTGTGAATGCATGCAAAAACATTTTTTGAATGCATTCACGGATCACTGCCTACTCTTAAAAAATGAAAAGAAAACTTTTAAATGCATCCTGTTTTTCTTCAAGGAAAACGGGCTGCATTTAATAAAAAAAAAAACAGATTGCTTTATTTAAAAGCAATCACAGACATGGTGGTCTGCTGAGCCCAGCAGGCCACCATCCCTGTGATTGTAGCCGTTCGCAAATTGCGACCTACCTCATAAATTTTAATGAGGTAGGTCCATTTGCGAGTTCTTGCAAATTGCTATATACAACTTCTGGAGTTTCATAAATTCCCATAGCGATTACTTAATTGTGATTCGCAAATGTATCGCAATTTGGTAATCACTATTGGGAAACTTGATTCATCTGGCCCATAGTCTCACAATTGATGACAACTCTGACATTTTTATCACACCACAATTCTGTGATTAAAATCAAACATTCACTGTAGAACATATCAATCTATCCACCTAATGTAGTACTCCATGCCCCAACAATTTCGGGTCTATCCCTTATGCGGTGCTTGCAAAAACAGTATACGGCTGGAGCAAAAGAGCCCATGCAGCTTCTTCGCTTTGTTACAAACATATTCCCTTTTCTTTCTTCTGTGGCATTTTTGGTCTTTAGTTGAACCCTGTTCTCTAAACCCACTGGCCTTTCGTAGGTACCTCTATGGCAGATGACTAGCTTTGCCCAAGGAGGAACCAACCTTTCTCCATTCTTCTACCTTTTCCTTGTCAGACATATCAGGCCTCTGGGTAAATCTGGGCAAATCTCACCATCACCATCTCCGAATAGGCCAGCCCATGATTGTGGGCAAATTCCCAATTTGCTTTTGTTGGACATGTCACGCCTTTGAATTAGATAGCTCATTTACTTTTAGGCCAGTTGAAAAATATGGGAAAGTAGTTGCCACCTAAATCAAATTTCTGCTCTTTTGTCTGTTTTGAAAGAATCTGCCCCGGAATCCTTGTGGACAGGAGTGCATCCTGGCGATGCCCTGACGTAGCATCTGGGGCGACAACAGTTTGGCCTTAGACAAAAGAGAGATAAACAGGGAGATATACAATTTGTTTTTCATAATTGTTAGAAATGTTACAAAACAATCACCCTGTTATTTTGGTCGTACTTTAACTCTGTCCTCTATCACTGTCTTGATCAGTTTGCTGCAATCTCCTTTTTACTTTCTCCTTCTGTAAATCAATTTTCCCATTTTGTTTTCAACTACCACCATCTTCAGCATATTCCACACTTTTATATCTTTGGGCCTACAGCTTTGACCATCCTCTGTTTTACATGAACAGGAACCAGTCTTCCATTTGTTTGCATTAAACATGACCTTCTCCTTTAAATGCCTCTCAGGACACTGCTTTATTGTTATTTTCAGACCTGATGGGGTCTATTCACGCAGATACAAATTCACATGTATAGTTACTCATTTATATTTGCTCATTTGTATATTTCCTACCACCTCTAGGTGTAACTCGACATTTCACCATTTCCAAGTGTAGATTTACACAAAGATGTAGCTTACATGCCTACACCCTTTCAAATCAGGAGTGGAACCTTGCACAACTGCTTTTAAGAGTGCAAGGTTGCGTCTAATAACTTTACACATGTAGGTGAAGATCACTACCACCATGGCGGGGCTTTCCCTATAGGAAAGTACAGGGAAAATGATTTGCTGATGTAATTCTTTAAAAAATATTTAAAATGTTTTAATATAAAAGATAAATGCAAAGTAATTTAAAATATTTATTTTTAACCTAAAACTAATAAAACAAAATGTTAGAGCACATTAACTCATCAAATTAAACATGCATCAAATAATTAAATTAAATAATTAATGAGCATGTTGATTTCTAAATATTAATTTCAAACCATAATTGAATATAAAAAACACTCACTAACATTTGCATTTGTATTTAATATTTAGCTAGGCATTGTTAAACATTATGAAAAAAACTATTTTTCATTTATAATAAAAGTATGTGTTTAAGTTATTTTTTAAGATTAGATTAAGTTTATTATTAAAACAATAGAACAATCACTTGATAATTGCTTATGAGTTTTACCAAATATAAAATATATAATTAACATTTTGAAATAATTTAACATTCGTTTCTGTGAACGATATTTTATTTATCTGCCTTTATTGATTTCTGTGGGAGTCTGTTGTAGTACCTGTGAGTGGCCATGTGTGGTGCATGACTTATTCCAAGGCTGAGACAGAGTACAATTACACCTGTTTTGATACCTTCATGGCTGTAGTAATTTTAGAAATGTCGTTTGTGAATTTGTATCAATCCTCTTACTCTTTTGTTAATGTGTGTTTGTATTAGCAAGTCCCTTCCCAAATGCTTCTTTAATTTTTCATAACTCTCTTCCATTTAGTAGTAAGTATTCGTCATTCTCAGGCGACTCCTCTGGTCCCTCCCACATTCACCATGGCATATATCTACATGTGCAGAGATCTCTGCCACTGCAACGGAGATCTGAACACAACAAAGATAGAAGAGACAGAGGTCTTTGCCTTTAGGTTTGAAAATACAATTTTGTAGTACATGAGTATTACTAGTGTAGTACTACTCATGGACTATAACATTAGGTTTGTGAATAGGTCCCTGAATCTTGATGCACACTCTGGAGTATTCTCAAGATTGGATGGGGTTGTCTCCGCATGCCAGTTTGTCTTCATTTAGGAAACACCGCAAACACTCTGCGATAAGTAACAACAGGTTTCATTCAAATATTACACAGCGACAGCCTCAAGCGCGTCCATCACCTGTTGTCAAAGCTGTTGAAGTAATTTTTTCTCTCATCAACATTCTCATATTTACAGGATAACACTCTATTCCATAAGAGGTCAGTACCATTAGCAAAAAGAGTCAAGAAAGGAAGATTCCTGAACATGCTTATGTCTGGCATGTTCTATGTTTTGAATAAAGACTGCACAAATGGAGCACAGATTTTTCTGTGTAACTTCAAGTAATCTCGAGGATGGTATATGGTTTATAATCCTAAAGTGTAGACAATTGAAAATAGGCATTGTTATTGTCCACCGACTGATGCAATCAATGGGATGGGATGTGCTGTCTAGGGGTGTGCGATACTTGCGTAATTTGTGGTGTTATAATTACATGTGATTACTTTAAAATTATGTGAAATTATGCATTTTAGTGCGAAATGCAAATTACCCGGATGGTCCATTTTAGTAAAAATTCAACTCGAAAATATAATGTCAATGTAATTTCTGGTCGCCTGTGTTCAAAACACTCTAGCTCACATTTGGATTTGTCGTGTTTCGCTCAAAAGCTGTGCAAGAAATGTTTGTTTATTGCCCACAATGAAGGAACTACCACTCACATTCAAAACACTGGTGTAAGTAAGTAAAGATATTATTTAATTAAACCCATAAACATTACACACTATCAATTTATAGGCATTCATATCACAACAAGGTACAATAAAATCAGTTTTAAAACCATGCACAATAGACGTATCAGCTTACAATTAAAATCACACATATAGTAATAAAATCAGATGTACCCCATTGAGAAATAAACCCTGGGGGCTTTATATGGTCTGGTTGGCATAAATAAGACACCAAGTACTTTCATAATGCTGCTACTCTAACTTCCCATATGTAGCAGGTGAGGGCTCCTAAGCTGCCTAGGGTTTATGGGATGTAAAGTGCCTGGGTGCCTAACGTAGAAAGTGCCAAGTTGTATAAGATGTAATGTGCCTGTGTGCCTAAAATGTTAAGTGCCAACGTGCATGTAATGCAAACAATATGTGGGCTAAAAACTTGTACTTTGTCAGTTGGTCCAGAAACAAACCCTCAATTTGGCGGCATAGGGGATAACAGGACATCTGTGGCCCTAGCAGTCCACCATGACATCAACAACTCCCAATTTAAATATTACAACTTATACATACTATTGAACAAAAGTACCAATTCATTTACTAAAATAGGAGATAACAGGTCACTGAACCACTCCATTATGCACCATTTGAACCTAATGAGACCTATGGTCCTCTAACTGCCTGCCGTAACAAGAGTGGACACTGTATTCTCCTGGGGGAGCCCTTCATAATTGGCTACTTTAGCCTCAGCTTGAATCACCAAGTTCTTCTTAACAAGGTCCATAAAAATATCCAAGAACTTCACCAATCGGATGAATGTTAAGCATCATATTTCTTGGGTCCAGGGATTAAATTACTGCCGATCTGCATGTCCTGATCCCCTGTGCCTTAAACTCTTTCCTCAGTAAGGATGTCCGCTGTTTCCCTAAGCCTTGGCAAATACAGAGAACATGCAGGAGTGTCTCGTTTGAAAGGCGGCACAAGCAACATTTCATATCCCCGCTAAATTAATTTTCCTGCTATTTCGGTGTAAAATCCAGAGTAGGGAATCTCAGTATCCGAAATGGCTGTTTGACCTTTAGCGAGTATGCAGCTTCCAAAAGAACCTGATTCTTTTGGTTGTCATAAAAATTCAGCACCAGCCACCCATGAGATTGCTTGGCCACTGCTCTTTTGTCCTCTAGGCAACTTTGCAACTTGATGCTTTTGTTTAGTAGCCTCTTGAACACTTGTACAGATGTATCCAAGCTCTATAAGTCACCCAACCAAAGTTTTTCCATACTCTCCTCTAAATACTTTTTCTAATGGACTTTTTGTCTTTGGCAGTTAATTTTAGTCCATACCATTTGGCTAGTGAACCCTTGGCAGCAGATCTTAACCTGTATGAACGCTCCAGGCCTAGCAAGCGACTGTTTTATCAGCGAAACCTCCAACCTAATTTGTGCGGGTGATGCAGATTTTGACAACCAAAGTACCTGCTTATATGCTTTTACAACAATTTTATCCAATAAGGTGGCATCAACTGCCATCATCACTTCACCTCCATATAAGAGAGGGAATCAATTTTGCATTCTTAATTGCAGGCAGTGGGTGGAGGTTATGCCCAAGAATGGTTTTTGCTAATGATAAAAACGCAAAATGTAATGCCTAAACCTTTTCCTTAATCGCTTCCCTTTGAGGGTCAACCAGGGCACTAGAATCGATCTTAACCTCTTAACCCCCAGATAGACAGAAACCGGTGTTTCCTCTATTATAGCTCCATTAAAGCACCATCTGTACTGATTCAGGATGCAGTGATTTAGCAAGACAAGTTTTGTTTTCTTTAGGTTGAATTCCAGGCCATTGTCAGATGTATAAGTTGCCAAACAGTTGATTAGCCTTTGCAGGCCCATCCTGGTATTACTAAGCAGAAGCAGGTCATCTGCATACATGATATTTTACATCAAAACTCCTCCAAGGCTTGGGCATGTGATGCTAGCTCGTCAAGTACTGGGAAGAGATCTGAGATGTATAAATTAAATAGAAGGGGTGCAAGAATGCATACCTGCTTTAAGCCGGTCAATGATCTCACTTCTCTGAACAGATGTGTACTATGCCCGACTTTGATGTTGACCCAGGTGTCCATATAGAGCATCTTGATCGCTTTTAAAATGTGACATGGAATTTCCTACTGGTGAAGCTTTGCCCATAATCTGTGATGTGGAACACAATCAAATGCTTCTTTAAAATCCACAAAGCACATATACAGTGGATTACTGGTGGCCTTTGCTCTGCTGAGGATCAAACCCACTGCCATGAGATTAGTTAGTGTTTGTTAGAGGTGGCACATTTTATTTGTCTGTGGCTGGGCCTTAGCCAGGCAGGACTCATTATTATACTCACTATATAACCTGAACTCACCCTTGTGTAGCTTGGAACAGAGCAGTCCAGCTTCTCACAGTGGCAATGTGTAAAGCAATGGCACAGCAATACCTCACAACAATTACGGTGAACGTCACAAAAGAGACTCCACATGAGGTGTATGTAAATAAGTTTTGTATTCAACACACACATTAATTAACACAGCATGAATAATGTAACTCTGGTCAGGAATCACCATTTGAAACAACACTAGCAGTACTAGGCCCAACTGTGTTAAAACGACATTTGCATTATGCACACATGAGAAAAGTAATACATTCCCTCCCAGGACCAATATGAGATGCCAAACATTGTCAGCACGAGACCCACCCTGACGATTACCCCAATTCAATTATACACAGTCCTAGGGTGAACCCCGGTTCACAACAATAGCAGCAATATGTACATACAGAACAATACAGCACTTTAAATTAGCTCCGCAGCCTGGACCACACAGGTGAAAATTAGGTCAACCATGTGTGTCCTCTGGCAAGAATTAAAATGTCTGGCAACACCGTGGACGGTGTAGTAATCACCTACAATCGCTCACTTCGCACCGCCATGGGGTGCCACAGATATCAGGTGGCTGGTAAATTTCACACTCGCTCTCAGCACCCTAATGCGGTGCATTCATATCCAATTGGTTAGCTGCCACTGTGCTTGAAGAACCCCCGTCACCCCCAAACCCTTCCTTCACCCACCAATTGGCCCTACTACCCTGCGTCCCACTAACTGAAGATGCAAACAGCCTTTCCCCAGGGGCTAGGCCGCACACAGCCGGAATCACACTTGTTCAGGTCAGGCACTCTAGGACAATATGGGGGAGAAAGGAGAGATACCAGTGGAGCATATAATAGTTAACAAATGGAGGTTTGGACAGGATTCTGGAAGTTCACTGAGAGGTCTCTGCACCATGCGTTCCAGCATTGGTCCAGGTCTGCAAGGCACAGGGGGAGGGTTGTTGAGGAGCACACAGTGGTTACAGTGGCACCCAGCTGAGCCAAGCATTCTAATACACAATAGATACCAAATCCTGTGCCTCCCTGGGAGGAGGCACAATGTCTGAGGCATGATGACTTGAGAAGCCCCAGACGGTCCCAGTTGCACAAGTAGAGATACCAAAGTGCACCTTCCTGGATGGAGTCGCTGCATTGAGTGATCGATGACTTGAGTCGCACTGACTGATTCCAATCACAGCCACAAAGTGCTCAACATCATACCTCCTTGAAATGAGGCACAACGTCTGATGAGCAATGACTTAAGTTACACCACATAGGTTCTGATTTCAGACACAAAGTGGTCAATGTCGTGCCTTCCTGGAATGAGGCAGAACATTTGGTGCGGGTTGACTTCAGCTGCATCTGACAATCTGGTTAAACACACAAAGAAGATTCCACTCCAGTGGCTCCCTGAAATGAGCCACAACATCTGGTGTGTGATGACTTGAGTCTCCTCAGACACTCCTGATTGCAAACACCAAGTGCTCACTGTTGTACCTCCCTGGAATGGGGCACAACACCTGGTGCACGATTACTTGAGCCGCACCAGAAAATTCTTGAGTATGGTCACAAAGGATTCCAATTCTGTGCCTCCCTGAAATGAGGCACAACATCTGGTGCGCAATGAATTGAGTCGCACCAGGTAATCCAGCTACACACACAAAAGATGCAATTTCAGTGGGGCCACACAAAGTAGGATACAGCACTGCTCCTGCGACACCCACACATCTGAGGGTCATCACCTATAACACAGACAATGCACACAATGCACACAATGAGCATGCAGTCAGGAGTTGCATGAGAGAAATATGATTCACTTGTTAAAGGCGGGCCATGGAGGGTCCTGCACTGGTGAATCTGCTCACAACAAACCAGCAGATTATGCATGTTGTCACCCCACAACGAAAGGCCACACTCCTTGAAATGCAGGCAATATTTTGAAGGCACCGCACCAGGAAAAAAAGGGTCACCAGAAAGTATACTTGCTTTAGCTCTCGCACCGGTGCGGTCTGCTGAAGTCTAGCTGATGATGCAAGTACTTACAAGGGCACAGCTATCCAGATGACACTGGTAGAAGGTGTAGGTCCCTCATGAGAGGTCTTTGATGTCCCTGAGACCACCATGAGAGAACAGAGGTCGAGCCATCGTACACTTAAGGAGCACACTTCAGAGTGCCACCCTACAACGACCAGTTTGCCCTGGTCAACCACAATGTCAGAAGGGTGCGCGGTCCCTTCCTGATGGCAGTAAATACTCCTTGTACACAACAGTGTCCTCTGGCAGTGTGTACCCCGTGATCCAGAGTCTCCGTCCCATGTTCCTGCAAGCGTAGCTCTGAGATGCTGAAGTGTGGTACCACTAGATATACTGATATGTGCCTTTGAAATTGGGGGTGGGTCAAACGGTTACCATTTGAACCACAGATGTCTCCCCTAAATTTCAGTCCTGTCTGCCATGGGGCCATGGTATTCAGATCATTAACTTTAGCGGGGCCAAGATCTGGCTCCGAGAGGCCAAGTGTCAAAACCTCTCCCTCCAATCTATTCAGCCAGGCCCTCAACTGGCAGAGGCCTGTCGTTCCCGGTGCCCAAGTTTTATGGCTGTCACTGGTGAATCTACAGATATACTTTCCCCAGCATTCAGTGAAATGGAGTTTGACATAAAAGGCACCAAAAGGGAGTTTTTAGAACATAGAAATGCTCACTTCTTAGAAGTGAGATATCTAGAGCATTACTGACAAAACCCCTTTTACAATGGGAAGGGGTTTGTCCTTGTAAATCCAATTATAGTAAACACCATGAGTCTGCTCCATTGCAATCCACTTTTGCAGTTCAAGATCAATTGTAACCTATCCCCATGTAAGCCTATGGGCGGAGTAGCTCTAATGTGTAGTGAAAATACACATAGGTATTCTTTCAATACAAGGCACATGTGCGCTAGTGCACTCACAACCCTGCAGGGGCTGGCTCGGCACAAGGTAAAGGACACCACATGGGTGAAAGTGGACCTTTTCAAGCCTGCTGTAACAGGCCATGTACAAAGGGGCACACCAGTGTGCATATGTGCACATACTGGTCAGCCTCACTTTCCTTGCATAGGTAGAAAGGTGCACGTGCCTTCACACTGTGTTCACAGTGGGAAAGAACTTAGAGCCCCAAAGGCATGTTAAACCTCATTGTGCAAGTGCACACCCACTGGCCTGCTGTGTCAGGCTCAGTGTACATTGAAACACCATTGTACAAGTGGGCACATGCTGGTAAGCAATGGCAGACCTGGTTCCTTATTGGACACCATGGGGCCAGTGCACACGTACTGACCTGCCAGGCCAGGTTCAGCACAGGTCAGAATACCATTGCAAGTGTGCACACTCTGGCCCGCAGTGGCAGGTCCAGTACACGCTGGTTAGCACCACTTACCACCATGCGCAGGAAGGGCACTGACACTTCCACAATGTACTGACAGTGGTACAGTGCCCAGAGCCGTAAGGCTACTCCCAGGGAATCAGAAACACCTATGAGAGGGGCCAATACCCTAGATCGGGAGAACCCTGTGGGGGTTCTTCCCTGGCTGGGAGGGAACACCCTGGTGTCCCTGCCTTGTCTTATGCCTACCACTCTCTAGCGTAACGCATGCTCAGAGTTGGTCAAGGCATGAGAGATTCCACCCTGAGCGCAGACACACCTGCTCCTCCACGGTAATAATTGTCTAAGGGGTAGTTTCCAGGAGTACTTTGGCGCTACCTGTTCCCTGTATCCAAAGTTCAAATGCAATAATTAATGAGTCCTCAGACGGTGTACATATTATATAACAACTTCCTTATCTACCCAGTGAATTAAGTGATCATCCAATTGTATCTATTTACACCCATGCTATTATTAATAGATAATTACACCAATATTGCATCAATTTGAATCATTACTTAGACATATTCCCCGTTTACATGCACACACATGTGAGACTCCCCTATGTAAATACCATTCATGAATCTCAATAAAGTGTATTATATATACCGATTTCCACAGGATTCATAGAGGTGTATCAAGGGGCACTAGGAATTAGGATGTATTATATCTTGTAATATTTTATATACAATTGCAGCCCTGATGAAGTCTATTGGTGATTTCTCAGACGAAACACGTGTTGGCAAGAGTGGCTGGTGATAAGAGCAGAACTTAATCAGAAGTTATGCTGTGATAAGAAGAGCATCATGGAATAAAATTTGGAGATGGACTTTTAACTGATATTGGTGGGATGTGTGCCTTCATTTATAGAGTCCTGTCCTCCACAGGCCTGCACTGTCAGGCATGATACATGTGGGTCAGGCTATTCTGGTGGGTGGCACACTTAGTGCAGCGCCCCACCAGTAACCAGGGCTCTACCTGTCCCGGGTATGTGGTGTATATTTTTACAGGGCACTCCTGGGTACAGTACCTCAACTGTCCACATACGTACCAGTACCTGGTCTATGTAGGGAGGGTGTGCGCACTTTACCACTGTAGTACTGTGGGAAAGTGCCCAGAGTCCTAAGGTCATGCCAAGAGAGTCTGCAAAAAGCCTGGAGGTAAAAGCAAAAAGTTTCAGGGCAATCCCCAGGCCCTGTACAACAGTGTTCCTTGCTTTCTTGTAAACCCTATCTGGTTCAATGGCGGCCTGTTTGTATCTAACACCCAAGCTTCCAGATCTTGGAGCAAAAGTGTTGAAAAATATTTACAATCTACATCCAAAAGGGCTATTAAGCAATAATTGGTGAAGTGGTGCTCCTTTAAAGATTGGATGTAACTTCCTGTGGTGGACCTTGTCATAAGGATCATATTAAACATCACAGCCCAGACAATTAGCAACTGCGAAGCATTTTGTTTAAAAACTGCCTGAGGGTGTCCATTAGGACCCATAGCACAATAGCTACCCACAATTTATCTGTATCATTTGCACTTTGAGTACCACCACTATGCTCTTCTGACCCCACCATGTGCTTGAGATGCCCAGCAATCGTAGATTACCTGGCACCCTCCATTGGCTGTGTCAGACAGGTTTTACCAATGACAATACCATCCTATAGCAAAGCCAGGCCCTCAGCTTTACTAAACCTGAACTCTGGAAAGACGCCGTATGCAGATCGAGGAGTTTTTGAGGTTTCACTTGTAAGCAGGTGGTAACTGAGTGGTGTACTGGTTTGCTGGAGACTCCATCTCTTTAATTGTGTCACCTCTTAAATTCTCTGAGTCTAACTCATCTTTAGTAGCCCAAAGGAGGAGGGGACATTCATTCTTCAGGATCATTACATTTGGTGATATAGGGATCTGTGGTAGCCTCTCTGTTAGAGCACCATTGTATCCATCATTTATAAGACCCGGAGCCGCTGGATCAAAGAAAACTTTTTCTTTCTCTTCCACAAGGTGGACATCACTCCTCCCAGTGGTGAATATCCCATCTCCTACATCACTTAGTGATAGAAAGAAGTCTGATACCTTGGATACTTAAGGGGGTGCAGGCTGTCACTTTGGCTCCCAACTGTCAGGCCATCCTCAGAAGGTTCCTCAGCAGCAGGGTTTGTCTTACGGGCACTAGTCTCTTTGAATCCTTTGTACAGGTGAAACAATCTGCCCTTTTTTTTTGGTTGTTTGGTTGTCCAAACTCCGTAATGTGCCGCCTCGCCCCCCACAACTGACAATTGCACGGGAGAGGCACGAGTACGCTAGAAGCCGAAAGACTTGGAACAGCAACAGTCCTGAGTTCAACAATCACAGCTATGAGGGCTGTGGGGTTAATTGATTTATCAAATTTTGTTTAATTTTCCTAGTCTATCCAAATACCATCAAGCGCCGCCTACCCCTTACTTCCTGGTGTGTTGCCACAGGAAGGGGCACAAGCATGCTAGGCCATGCTAGGGCAAGCCAAGGCCAGGTGGCAGAGCAGCTCTGTTGTCCTGCCTCGGTGTCCTGGGTGTGGCTGCAGTCACAAAAAGATAGATTGCAGGGCGGGGGAGCAACTGGGGAGGACAGATATATGACTAAACACCTGCTCCTACCCTGCACTCCCCCACTGTGACCATCTCCCCTGTACCTGTTGCATCTGTAGTGTCTGCTGCCAAGTCATCTTGTCTATGAATTACTATTAATTGCTGTTTGCCACATTTCCTTATCAGGCTTTCATGCTACTGCTCTCTCAGGATATGGTCGGGGTGCGGGTCGCAAGTTGCGGGCAAACTACGGGCCCCTCAGCTCCTCAGCAGTGTGCTCTCGCTGCCTCTGGTTATGGTTCCATCGGGCTATGGGCCACCACCTCAAGTTGCTGCCTCAGATTACAGACGGGCTCTCAGGTTGCATGGTGGCATGCAGCGTTCTGGGCTCCCGCTAACAGGTTTTTCTTTTGGGACGTGGGCTTTGCGCTCCTTCCATGCTCTTTAGCCTCCTCCTTCTCCTGATGCTCCTGACGCAGTGTAACTTCCTCAAAACCCTACAGGTCAGATTTGAGATGAATGGGTCCTGATATCAGTCAGATCTAGAAACTGGGAGATCTTCTTGTTGCCGAAGTCTACCACAGTTGGCAATCCTCATTGCTACTCCTGGAAATTCTTGTAAGTTCATAAAGCTCTTTTGCTCAAACCTCCCCACCGAACGAACATAAAACAAAACACTGGTGGTTGCATTTGGATTTGTAGTTTCCCCGCTCTAAAGTTCCCCAAATGGTCTGCTTGGGTAAAAAAATAACCTCAAATATTGCTTGTGTAAATTAAAAAGTATATCTCATATTAACATTTCTGCCCACAATTACACAATGTGGTTTAATGGTGTAATCTTGGTAATTTTTTAGTCATTTTGATATGCAAAATAATGCCAAAAATGCTGCATGATAATTAACCTTTTGCCCAGACCTCCATTCCACACTCATAGGACACCAAGACCCCATTCCCAGTTGTGTGGAGTGGTGGTTGGTGTGAATTTGCACACCAATGATTACTGACTCCCTTTAAAACCATTGTTTGAGACAATTTTAACTTAGCTGAGGAGTTAGTTATAGTATTATTTTCAAATACTTCCAGAAGCTTGTATCTGGTCCAGTGGTAAGCCGATATATTGCCAGACAACAAGATTTCTATCAAGGCAAAGTGGCAATACAAATGTGGCTTACAACAACAGCTTACAACTAGAGAAGAACCTGCTACATCACTCAAAAGCGTGTTTCTGAGTGCAATACAAGGTTCAAATAGATCTTTAGCAGGTGAATATCATATAATACCCCAGCTTTACTCCCTATATTGTATCCCAGTATTTCATCTCAATGCCTGCATTGATCTGGTTCTCACCTTGATGGCTGGATTCATATGTTTAGGTCCCATCCACAATAAGAGACTTACTAATACTCTATTTTTTAAAATATTTTTCACAACGACTTAGCTATATATGGTATTATCCCCTAAAACAGTTCTACTGGGTATATCAGTAGGCCGCACATTGGTATTAATTTAAAGATTGTTCATTGATAACACCCAATTGGATATCATGAGTATCTATAATGTTTTCAGATAGGTTAGCCCTGATGGCAAGAATTCAGAATTTTGCTATTATGTAGAATAAGCACATTAGATTTATTTTGGTAGGAACATGTTGCATGCTAAACTGTAGCAATATATTATATTAAGTATGTATAAGTATTCATTCTTTAGACAGATAGAGTCCTTACTTTGAGAGGTGCGAGGTGTGATCCCACCTTTGAGACAGGCATCCATTTGTTTTACCTGAAACGTGCAAAAAAGTGATGGGAGGAATGCTTGCAATTTGTTTAACCGCTGGCAATCACTCATCACCTTTTGGGTGTTCTATCCACTGTTTATCTTCTTTCTGCAAACATGTACAGTCAATGAAATTTGAATTGCTCAACTATACCATAGTCTTTTAATGAAGCATTCTTGTTTATGTGAAGCATTTCATTTGCTGGGAAGAAGAGGGAGGATTCTAGGACTGTGACAATGGAAGACCTTGATTTGGAGTAATAAAGATTACTGGTAAGTGTAGTGTCTTAGAACAGTACGTGTTAGGACCCTGTAATTAGGGGCGGACTTACGTAATTGATATGGGAGGTCTTAGGGTATGGTTCTAACTGTAATTGGGATATCATGAGTTAGTTACATGTTGTACACTGAAGAGTAAAGATGTTAACCCCGAGCTCCGTGTTTGATGCATTCTAATGCATGCGACTGGGCTGGAGAGGGTGCAACAACTGGCAGGATGGGGTACGTACCTCAAGACAGAAATGTGCTCTCCCTGAGAGTTTGCAAGAAATAGCAAACTGCTTGTACGTGTCACATGTACCCAAGCTGAAATAACGGAACCTTCAGTTGGCTTTTGTGGAGTGCAATCACCGCTGTATCCCGCAAGAAGCTTTGTGGAGAAGTTGAAGGCCAGTCAAGGAAGCACCATCGGAAAAGCCTGCCCTGACTTGCTGGCCAGGCTGAGGAAACAAGAAGGTGCTGCACCATAACACCAAGCCATCAGTCATACAAAAAAAATGCTAAAGGCAGTGACAACCAGGTACAACATAAAAGGCAGGTGAATGTGCAATGATCATAGATAAAGGAGAACGACATGCATGAGTGGGCCTTGCTGCTTGCAAGGAAGTTGAAAGAAGGGCAGAAACAAATGAGCTGACAAAGCAAAAGAACTCATATGGTCATTGCTCCAAAATCAAACAGAGAGTCAACAATTGCCCAGTAACTTTTGTAATCAACAGCGGTGCATCGATCAACATCATGCCAGTTGAACAATTTTACAGTCTAACATCTGTAACATGACTTAAAGCATCATTTGGAAGGTGTACACATGGGCTGCTTCCAAATCATTGCAAAGTCAAGGATCATTCGTAGTGATACTGCAGCACAATAAGATATCTGAGCAGGCCCCAATTCACATTCTCCAAGATACACTGTACAGTGCATGCCTACTTAGCTTCACTACTGCTGATGGCATGGAGCTGACATCCATCAACTACAACTTCAATACACAACTTGAAATTGTGAATCAGTTCCCATCATGGTTTTGTGGGACGTGAGGCCTGTTGCACAGTGACACCACAGGATAGCATTTCACCTACAAGAAACAGTCGAAAAAAGACCTAGAAGCTTTGCTGAAACATGACCTTATTGAGAGCTCTAATGGTCACACACCATGGGTGTTGTCCATTGCGATAGTGACAAAAAAGGACAGTGGAGGTTCAGTGCACAACTGTGTGGATATGCGCCAAGCCAACAAAGCATTAGAGAGAGAGAGAGACATCCTGATCTGCAAATTGAGGATATGGTCATGCAGTTAAATGAATCCAAAGTTTTCTCCCAGCTTGATCCAAACAAGGCCTACCATCAGCTTGAGTTGGAAGAGAACTGCAAGTACATTGCCACTTTTATGACTCATTTGACTTATTTAGAAAGAAAAGATTAAGCTTTGGAGAGTCCTCTCCTGCAGAAATATTCCAAGATGAAATACGTAGGATTATTCTGCCTGTGACACATGCCTCAATTACAGTGAGGAGATACTGGTATTTAGTGCAACATGGAAGGAGCATGCTGAGACCCTCAAACAAGTGTGTCAATTACTTACAGATATAGGGTACACCTTAAACCTTGAAAAGTGTGAATTTCACAAAACAAAGCTCAAGTTCTTTGGACATTTATTTTCTGACTCAGACATGACTCCTAAACCTGACAAAGTACGAGCACTATCAGCCACCAGCCCTCCACAAGATGTGACCATGGTATGTATTTTCTTGGCCATGGCCAGTTATTGTTCAAGATACATTTGTGACTTTGCCACAGGGAGTGCCCCTTTGCAAGACCTGACAAAGCAAAATGTCCAGTTCTGATGGTCCGCTGAATGTGACCACAGTTTCAAGAATATAAAACATGCAATTGAAAATGCAATTAAGATGGCTTACTTTGAACCTATATTGCACACTGAGATCATTGTTGATGCAAGCCCAGTGGGGTTGGGTGCAATCCTTGCTCAGCATAGTGGACAACCTGAATGCTCGGAGACACATTATGGCACATGCCAGTCGAAGAACATGCCTATTCCCAGCTAGTAAAGGAGAGTCTAGCCGTGGTAGCCGCCTGATAAAATTGTCATGTGTTTCTGCATGGAAAGCAGTTTACAATCATCACCGATCACCAGCCTTTACTCACCATTTTTGGCAATATGAAGGCCAAGATGCCTCCTCACACCAAGAGGTGGGGGTTGTGTCTACAAGAGTGTGACTATACAATTGTGCACACAAGCCAGAAAAAAAATTCAAAACAGTGCTCATTATTTCTCACGAGTACCTTTATAGTGGCACAGTTCAATGTCGAAAATTGCTGTGGAATACATCAACTTCATTGTAAAGTCCAGCACACCTGCAGCTCTGTCCATCCACCAGACATGCCGCTACCAATGCTGATAAGGACATGTGTGCCCTTAAAGACATTATTGCAACCCAGTCCTGGAGGCGGAGTGTTTGACCGTTAAGTGATGATGTAGAATTTCAAAAATACTGCAATGTCCAAGATAAACTATCTGTTACCAAAGAAAAGATTGTGCTAAGGGGGATCCCGGATTGTCAAACCTGTGAGTTTGAGACAGCAAGTGATTGAATTCACCCATGAAGGCCATTGTCCACAAAAAGGGCATTGAGAGTTTGCGTGTGGTTCCCTTGCTTGAATGAGAAATTGGAGAGGGAATTAAAGGAGTGACATTTATGGAACTGCCTGTCTCCCAAGGTGACCCATCATCACCTGACAATGTCCGATCTCCCCGCACATGCATGGAACAGAACTGCTGCTAACTTCTTTGGGCATCTGGACAATTGTCATCACCTTACGGTAATCACTGATGGACATTCCCTGTTTCCTCTGGTAGAAGGTATGCCATCCACAGCCCACGACAAAGTTACTAAGCAGCTGGATAACATCTTTACAGTGTGGGGCATATCAGACATTCTCAAGTTTGACAATGGTCCACTGTTAAACAGCAAGGAGTTCAAAGAGTTTCCAACCAGTCTTAACATTAGACATGAGAAAAGTACACCTTTGTGGCCTCAAGCCAAAGGAGTCAATGAACGATTTATGGGGGCTCTGAAAAAGGCGATTAAACATGCTTCCATAGAGGGACTTGATCTGTGTTAGGCGTTATGCCAAGCCCTCTGTGCTTATTGGTTAAGTTAATCCCTCATTTCACTACAGGTGAGAGTCCTGCCACTCTAATGTACGGGTGAGCCATGAGAACCAAATTACCACAGTGGACACCAGAAAGAACTTTACATGAAGATGTGACTTGTGCTACTGATCCTGCTTGGAAGCATATAATGAAGGTGTATGCTGATCAACGTCGTCAAACTTGAGATGTTGTGTCAATGAGGGTGGTTTGGTCCTCATCAAACAAAAGAGAAAGTGAAAGACAGATCCCCCATTTGAAGTTGAACCTTTACAAGTTGTAACATGAAAGGGACATATGATAATGGCACATTGTCCCAGCAAGTCCATCAAAAGAGACTCATCCGACTTCAGACATCTGTCTCATCTTTCATCAGTGAGTACTGATTCAGAGGAAATTGTCTCAAAAGAAGACTCTGCTTAAACATTCGACCCTGTACCCCTATGGTTTACCCTGGGTACAGCTCAACTACCTCGTACCACGCAGTCTGGCTGAACTGTGCAACCAACTAGACGGCTGATCAAAGAAATATGATGCTGCTATTGTTCATTCTTTCATTTGTGTCTTTTTACTTAATGAGTGGGAGATGTAATGTCTTAGAACTGTATGTGTTCGGACCCTGTACTTAGGGGCAGACTTATGAAGGACATTACGTGATTGAAATGAGAGGTGTCAGCATGTGGTCTAACTGTTATTGGGATATCATAAGTTAGTTACATGTAAGAGACTGAAGAGTAAAGACGTTCATTCCGAGCTCCGTGTGTGCTGTGTTCTTATGCATGCTACCGGGCTGGGGAGGATGCGACAGTAAGTACTCCAAGCATTACATCCTCTTCGGATCATCCTCATCACAGTCTTTACTCCATGAAGATATGCCAAGCTGAGAAAAGAGCAATTAAAAGCATCAACGTTTTAGTGTTGCATTCTCATCTATTTTTATTAATTTTTGATCAATCAAATACATAAAAAGGCACTTACTTCACAGAAGAACACAACACTGCTTCAAAAACGTGGGGCTACAAGAGTGAAAAGATTCTGTATGACAAATAAATCAGCAATGCTCTCCCAACACACAAGGAATGCAGTTTGGGCTTTTCTTGATTATTTGGATTTAGATTTTAAAAAATGGTAATATTATTTTCTGACCTAGATGGAATCTAGAACCGACCTTCGGAAAAAGTAGATCCCCCTGAAGAATAACTCTATCCAGAAAACATTTCATAATTGGTTTATCAAAGATCCTAACTCCATCGTATAGCTGACGTGTTTGCCAGCAAAAAATGCTACTTTGGCTGAAAGAAAGGCAAAAGCTACCATTTGCAATGGATCAAAAGTAGCTTCTTGTACATTTCCTAGTGTTAGCAGAAAGTACCAGGCCGGAACGGAAAAATAACTAACTGTTCTGCTATAATTAAATTATTTAGTAACCCCCCCCCCCCCGCCCCTTTGAAGATTCTACTTTGGAAACAGAATTACTATGCCGTTTAACTGCCTTCATTGCTGCCCAGTCAACTTTAAGTGATAAAGTGATAATTCCAAGGCAAATCCATCCCAAAGAAAATCTAACATTTTAAATGTGTCACGTTTAAATTCAAATCTTTTTCTACAGACCATTTTGAGAATCATCTCCAGTGCATCCCATAAGAAGCCAACATACCTCTTTTTTGACTTTGCTGAATCAATTCTGTCACTTCCGGAGAAACACATAGGGGGCCAGGGTCGGCGGGAGCACCGCCAACAGGCTGGCGGTGCCCCGCAGGGCATTCTGACCGCGGCGGTTTGGCCGCGGTCAGAAGAGGAAAACCGGCGGTCTCCCGCCGGTTTTCCGCTGCCCTGCTGAATCATGGGATTCAGACACCCCATACCGCCATCCTGTCCTGGCGGTTCGCCCGCCAGGAACAGGATGGCGGTATGGGGTGTCGTGGGGCCCCCGTAAGAGGGCCCCAAAAAGAATTTCAGTGTCTGCTGTGCAGACACTTAAATTCGCGACGGGTGCAACTGCACCCGTCGCACCTTCCCACTACGCCGGCTCCATTCGGAGCCGGCTTCCTCGTGGGAAGGGGTTTCCCGCTGGGCTGGCGGGCGGCCTCCTGGCGGTCGCCCGCCAGCCCAGCGGGAAACACAGAATAACCGCAGCGGTCTTCTGACCGCGGTGCGGTATTCTGGAGGGGGGAACTCTGGCGGGCAGCCTCCGCCGCCCGCCAGAGTTAGAATGACCCCCATAGTTTGTGTAAATCTAGACTCTCAGACTCCAAGCTTTCAGTCAAAGCCTCTTGATAACTGAACTGGACAGTTGTGGCCGCTAGAGGGGGCTTCACAGCATTAATAAATGTAGTGGGGCCTTGCTTGCTGGCTTGTTTGCTTCAGTAGAAGCAGAAATGATTGCCTCCTGGACCAATAAGATACTATTAACAACAGTTCTGCCGTCTTTTGCTGACTCTTCTTGAGAATCCTCTGAAGAAGCGGCATTGGAAGAAATGTGAGCTATACCTTTCAATCACCTAAAGGACAGGCCGTCCACCCATATAACATGCTGACCAAGAAATTCGATTTTTCTATGCCCACAGACCTATAGCGTGAGCTAACATCCCTTAAGCCTGACAACATACTTCGCCCATCGGTTCACAGATGTTTGGACCACTGGGTTGTCTGTCCTTATCACCACAACTTGCTACTTTATCAAAGGCGACAACACCAGTAGATCTTGAACACAGGCTGTAACTCCCTCCATTTGATACAGCACCTCGCCTCTCTCTGAGATCATTGACCCTGGCTTATTGAGTCATCCAGTGCTGCCCAAAATTAAGAGAACTGGCAACTGTTGTGATAATGTTTGAAAGCAGAGGAGACAGAGGTATGCCTTTTACCAGAACGGTTTGTCCTACGCTAGCCACTAGATGAATCTTTCCCTAATGTGGAATCCAATATTTCAGAAGATGACACAGTCTTAGTAGGCAGTGGGCTAATGCACCACCACTGTAGATGGTGCCATAAAGCTGTGTACCCGAAGCAAAATCTCTCAAAAATATCTAACTTTTGACAGTGATACTATTAAACTTGCTTACAGGGTTGACATTCAAATTAAAGAAAGGAACACTCTTACCATTTTTTTAACCTCACTCCAATAAACAGTCTGTTTTAAGCAGGAACCAGATTCATTTTCTTCAGATTTAAGATGAAGAATAATTTCTGCAATGTTTGGCATTCAATGTTTGTATCTTAAATAAAGGGAAAACAGAAATTAGAATATCACCCAAGTAAGGAAATAACTGAATGCCTTTGACCTGTAACAAACCAATTAGAAAGGCCAATACCTTGGTGAAGCATCTGGGAGTCAATGACAACCTAATTCAGAGATCTATGAACTGAAATTGGTTGTTTCCCACCATAAATCAGAAATCTTTGAAACTCTTGATAAATCGCATTGCACCACTTTGTAACCCCTTGCGCCACATTATGCCTGACCCAGGCATAATGTATGTAAGGGGGGAGTTCCCCCATTTGGGGGGTGGGGGTGTGTGAAAAAATGGTGCAAAGTGATCTAAAAGATTTATTTGTGCCATTTTTTGCAGCATTTTTAATGCCTGCTCAGAGAAGGCATTAAAAGTGGGCACACCATTATTTATAATGAGCCCCTATGCACTGTTCAGGGATAGCGTAAAAATTTTGGACAGGACATCAATAGCGTAAAAAATGTTCGCACTATTGCCCCCTTCCCTGCACCATGGTGCGCCATATTTTAAATACGGCACACACATGGTGGCGGTAGGGGTGCAGCGCCACTTTTCTTAAATCTGTTTGTCGTATCTGAAAATAATGTAGCCACAATTACGTGAAACCATTCCATTTTGTGCAATCTTCTCCTTTTTTACACTCCACCGTGCCACGCTTGAAGGTCTTTTAGAAGGATATGCAAGGCATGTACAGCATAAACAATGGCAGCCACTGCATATGTTAAGGGGGGCGGGGAAGGGGCGACGGGGGAAACAACATTATTGAAAAGAAATTAAAAAACACTTACTGTATCCCTTGCGCTGCCGTCTCCAGCCGCCTCGCTCCTCTTGTGGTGTCCCAGCATTCGCTGCTATCATTTTATTTTCCATCTGCTGGCTCAGCCATGGGGGCGACGCCCCTCCACCACTGTGGAGGAGCTGCCCCTGAGCATGTCATTGTTCTAAACACAAAGGGGCAGATTTAAGAAAAGTGGCGCTGCACCCAGTGCAGCGTTTCTTTCCTTGTGCCCTTAGCGCCCCCCCCACCGCCACCATGTGTGCGCCATATCTAAGATATGGCACACTATGGGGCAAGGTAGGCGGCAATAGCACCAACATTTTTTACGCTATTGATGTACTGTTCAGGTTTTTCGCCAAAATATTGGCGCTAATCCTGAGCAGTACATAGGGGCCCATTGTACACAATGGTGTGCCCCCTATTAACACCTGTTCTGAGCAGGCATTAAAGGTGCCAAAAAAAATGACAGAAAGAAATCTCTTAGATTTCTTTGTGCCATTTTTTCGTCCCCTCCAACAGGGGGAATGCCCCCTCTGCATACATTTGCCTGGGGCAGTCATGATATAGCACAATGGGTTACAAAGTGGTGCAATGCATGCATTGCACCACTTTGTAATTTTTGCACGGGGGAAAAGGCCACCTTAGTGCCACCTTAACTTTAAGAAATTACGTTAATGCGGTGCTAAGGTGGCGCTAGGCCCTTCTAAATCAGGGCCAAAGTTTGAATGTGTATGAGCTCTGTTTAATGCTCCCTCGA
Source organism: Pleurodeles waltl (assembly GCF_031143425.1). Lineage (NCBI taxonomy): Eukaryota > Metazoa > Chordata > Amphibia > Caudata > Salamandridae > Pleurodeles > Pleurodeles waltl. The sequence goes on along the minus strand of NC_090450.1, from coordinate 675,627,448 downwards.
CTCTTAGGTCCGTAGAATCTTGAGGGTCAGCATTAACAGAAGCAACGTCTGAATATTCGCTCTCAGCACAGAATACTCTTGACAGATTGTGGAGATTCCATCTCAAAGCCTTCCATTGTATATATTTTTTTGTCATAAATCTAGGAAACCCAGTTTTTTTTCCAATGTCTGTCCAATCCCTTTCTATGATGTATCTAATCACCTTGTACAGAGGTGGGTTGTGAGGGGTTGAGGGCCATTTGACCAAAAAAATAATAATTTGATCATCTGGCTCATTAAAGTCAAATCTCAATTTATCTATTACATGTTGTAGCACATCTTATTTTTGAACCCCTTTACCATTTTCCATTTATGTGGCTCATTTTCACCTTCAACAGCCTCCTCCAAATTGCCTGTTCCCAGCCTAGGCCTTTTAAATACATCTTGGGAATACAGTGCTACTGCTGCTGCTTTATCACCTAACAATTATCTTATTGAATTGGTCATAGGAGATAGCGATTTTACTGCTAATCAGTGCTAAAGTGCATATGCTCTCCTTCAAACATGCTGACATTGGGTCATTCCCAATTGGCTAATTTAATTGTAAGTCCCTAGTCAAGTGCACTACATGTGCCCAGGATCTGTAAATTAAATGCTACTAGTGGGCTGCAGCAATGGTTGTGCCACCCACATAAGTAGCCCCCTAACCATGTCTCAGGCCTGCCTCAGCAGTGCCTGTGTGTGCAGTTTCACTGCCACTTCGACATGGCATTTAAAAGTACATACCAAGCCTTAAACACCCCTTTTTCTACATATAAGTCACCCCAAAGGTAGGCCCTAGGTAGCCCATAGGGCAGGGTGCTATGTAGGTAAAAGGCAGGACATGAACATGTGTGTTCTACATGTCCTGGTAGTGTAAACCTCCTAAATTCGTTTTATACTGCTGTGAAGCCTGCTCCTTTCTTAGGATAGCATTAGGGCTACCCCCATATACTGTTTGAGTGGTAAATCCTGATCTGAAAGAAGAAGCCAGGTTATATTTAGTATGGCCAGAATGGTGATACAAAATCCTGCTTAATGGTGAAGTTGGATTTGATATTACTATTTTAGAAATGCTACTTTTAGAAAGTGAGCATTTCTCTACACCTAAAATCTTCTGTGCCTTCCAATCCACATCTGGTTAGGTTTAGTTGACAGCTCCCTTGTGCATTCACTCAGACAACCCCAAACACAAGATGCTCAGTCACACTTGCATACATCTCCATATTGAATAGGTATTCCTGGGCTGGGAGAGTGGAGGGCCTGACACATACAGGTCAAAGGACAGTAACCTGCCCTCACACAAAGGACTGCCACAACCCCTACTGGGACCCTGGCAGGCAGGATGGAACTCAAAGGGGACCTTGTGCACTTCTAAGCCACTCTTTGAAGTCTCCCCCACTTCAAAGGCACATTTGGGTATTTCAGCAGGGTCTCTGACCCTAACAACTCAGACACTTCTTGACAAGACACTCTTGTCACAGACACTTCCTGGAGAAGAAACCCTGAACCAGAACCTGCAACCTGCCAAGAAGAACTGCCTGGCTGCCCAAAGGACTCACCTGACTGTTTTCTGAGAAGGACTGCTGCCTTGCTGTTGCCCTGCTGCCTTGCTGCTCTCTGGCTGTGCTGAGAAGTGCTCTCCAAGGGCTTGGATAAAGCTTGCCTCCTGTTCCCTGAAGTCTCAGGACCAAAAAGACTTCGGTGGTCATTACAACCCTGGCGGACGGTGTTAAAGCGGCGGTAAGACCGCCAACAGGGCGGCGGTAAAAAAATTGGAATTACGACCGTGGCGGAAACCGCCAACAAAGACAGCCACTTTAACACTCCGACCGCCACGGCGGTACAAACAAACAGTCTTATATTGACCAGTTTCTTTTGCTCTCTTTTCCCCCCCATCTTTCAACTGAGTTAACATGCATTTATATAGATTCAGTTGAGTGACCTAATAAATCCGAAAATATTCACATGTATATATATAAAAAAAAAATTCCACTTTTTTTCATTTATTATGATGGTTCTCTCGATTGCCCTAATGAAATGGACACATTTTTGTTGTCTGCACCAATTTTTGGTACTATAGGGCAATTTTGCCATCTCAGTACCATCATATGTGTTGTGATACCTTTTACGAAGGTAAAGATGGCCCCCATTTTGACTTGTATTAGCCTTGACAGGAACAGTTCCATTTCATAATAATACGACGTTATTCGATCCCTCCAAGATGGCCGCCGGGAATAGAAACTGTGGTCCGTTCTCTATTTTGAGTATCCGGAACAACCGGCTGGTTTGTTCCGGCGTACTCGCGCCTAACAGCGCTGGCTTAAATAACATTCAGCCGCACCGGCACCCCGTCTTCAGGCGCGCGGCACAGGGGCAGGTCATACGGACCTTTCAAGGAGCAAACGAAGTAAGCACGGGGCCACGGAAGGTATTTCCTCCGTCCCCGCTCTCGGATACATTTCCGCACTTCCTCTTTTTCATTGTTTAAATGTTCCCATGGTAACATTGCTGCCGCGTTAACCGGGCGAACCGATAAGGCTCACTAAGACCTAATAATACATCTTAGTTCCGACCTCAAATTATAAATGGGCATATGGGAACATACACTAGTTACTTTAGAGCATGTAAACTTCCTCTACTTTTGCAACGGCATGTTTTTGGGGCCAAAATGAATAAGGGCTGTTATTCTATAATATATCTAAAAGTACTTACGATGTGGATTGCTTTCTATATGACTGAGCGGGCACATGGTTACAGCACTTTCAATGAGAATTACGTTACCATAGAGCTTACAAAAACCCATCGTTTTGCATATAATTGATTTGTAACCTATACTATATATATGTATATACATCTTCTTTCACCATCCTGTCTAATATAGAATTCAGTGATCTAATCTAGACGACGAGACGAAGATTTTGCCAAATGCCGTGTCATTATATTCTGTTTGCGGTACTGCATTTTTACATATTATTATTTTTATCCAGTACGATCTCCTTGGTTGATGCTAGCGCAGACCTAGGGAGCCCAATCTCTAATATGGGATGGTAAGCATCACAACCTATTCATCCTTATTTTTTACACACTGATTGAAGGTGGCTGTCACTATAATTGTTTTTTCTGTGTTGATCACTGGCACTAATTGTTATGTGTTTTTTTGATTCTATGCAGGGCGACTGTACTGACCAATTGACTTAGACATACTCTGTCTTCTATTCTGTAAGTGACTTTCTGTGCACTTGATTATTTTCGATATATAGGAGAAGTAGTTCAATAACAAGTTTTTTTCGTGGGTTCTGTAATAGCGTCAAAGGATCACTTTGTGACCGACCGTAGACGCGAAACATGTTGACCGTGTAGGACTAGGTAAACTACCTTCCCTAATTAGAGAGTGTAATGGTACATTATTTCCAGTAACACTCCTATATTCCTGTTTTTCATCTTGGCCTGGACCTAGTTTCCAACACATTAAAATAATGGTTTAGGTTCTGAGCTAATTTTAAGAGTTCCTTGTCTCCTTCATATTCTTCGTTTCTTAGCCAGTCTCTTTCCCAGACTTCCTTGTTAGCAATTTAACAATGGTTGAGAGCCACCCAGAATGCTGGGTGGCCCGCCAGGCATTGCAGCACCAGTCTGGCGAGGAGTAAGCCCAATGATGATACCTGTCACCCTAGTGGGTGCTTGAGGGCTCTCCTAAAATACCCTGTATAGTTTAATCTTTGCCGAATAGAACTCAAGTAGTTCTCTTGTTTTTGCTCTTTCTTTTGTGGAACAGTGCACTTATATTGATATTACAGGTCACCGCCAACAGACAGGCGGAGGACAAAGTACCATCCACACTATCACAACCTACCAATCCGCCACCTTTTCTGGGGCCAAAAACACAGCGGAAAGAGGACTTTGAAGGGAAAACGCTCACCTCTACACATCCGGACGCCGTGGAACCAGAGCTGCAGATCCTGCCAGCCCTTATCTTCTTGCTCCTCTACCAGGAGCACGAACGCCGGCGGCGAAGACAATGGTGAGTACTGCACCTACGACACAGGGGAGGGGTGAGGGAAAAAATAGGGACACACACACGCAACACGCAACACCCCCACCCCACCCTCACCCACCACAACACACACACTAATACAGCATGATACATTATAGTTACACCCCCAACCCCCCGGAAGAATGCAAAGACAAAAGAAAATGAGTGTAATCATTGTAATATATTAAAATCAAGTATGCAAAAATATCTATATTTATATCTCTATAAACAAAATATACACCAAGCTTAGTAGTCCAGGTAGTGCTCCAATGAAGTCCGTGGAACACTGGGCCCACACGGTATGGGCGAGGCCCACACAAGATCCCCGACCATGACGGAGAGAACACTGCAGGGGCATCAGATAGAAAGAAAACAGGCACCTCAGGGGGAGGGAAAGGGGGGGCACCTCAGCCGGTTGAGTGCACAACGCCAAATCCATGAGAGGGCCACATGCCCACTGTTCCATCCTGGGGAGTGCAAAGCCACAGTCTCACAAGTCTCTATAGTGGGTGGGTTGCCCACTGTTCCATCCTGGGGAGTGCAAAGCCACAGTCTCACAAGTTTCTACAGTGGGTGGGTTGCCCACTGTTCCATCCTGGGGAGTGCAAAGCCGCAGTCTCACAAGTCTCTGCAGTGGGTGGGTTGCCCACTGTTCCACCCTGGGGAGTGCAAAGCCACAGTCTCACAAGTCTCTGCAGTGGGTGGGTTGCCCACTGTTCCACCCTGGGTAGTGCAAAGCCACAGTCTCACAAGTCTCTACAGTGGGTGGGTTGCCCACTGTTCCATCCTGGGAGTGCAAAGCCACAGTCTCTCAAGTGGATGGATCTCTCCACTGGTTCTGGAGGGGGCATGGTGCCCAAAGTGCTTCATCCTGCTAAGGACTGAGGTAGTGGATGGATCTCTACACTGGTTCTGGAGGGGGCATGGTGTCCAGAGTGCTTCATCCTGCTCATGACGGACTCAGTAGCGTCAGTGCCCTTGGTGCTCATGGGCCAGCGGTGCTTGTGGTGGTGGTGCCCTGTTCAGCGGTGCTTGTGGTGGCGGTGCCCTGTTCAGCGGTGCTTGTGGTGTCGGTGCCCTGTTCAGCGGTGCTTGAGGGGGCGGTGCCCTGTTCAGCGGTGCTTGTGGCGGCGGTGCCCTGTTCAGCGGTGCTTGTGGCGGCGGTGTCCTTTGCAGTGACTCAGTTGCTGGCGGTCCTGTCTGGCCCAGCGGGGCTGGTGCTGGCTCTCCTCTCTGGCCCAGCGGGGCTGGTGCTGGCGGTCCTGTCTGGTCCAGCGGGGCTGGTGCTGGCGGTCCTCTCTGGCCCAGCGGGGCTGGTGCTGGCGGTGGCCTCTTGGGCAGCAGGGCAGGTGCTGGCGGTGGCCTCTTGGGCAGCAGGGCAGGTGCTGGCGGTGGCCTCTTGGGCAGCAGGGCAGGTGCTGGCGGTGGGCTCTTGGGCAGCAGGGCAGGTGCTGGAGGTAGGCTCCTGGGCAGCGGGGATGATGGCTGTCTTCTCCGCAGTGCTGCTCTTCCCAGACCTGCTGACTTTCTTGTGGCCCTTCCCCAACTTGGAAGGTGTCGCAGCTGACTCCACGCTCCCACCTGTACCTCTGGGAGAGGCTTTGATGGCTGGAGTTCCCCCTCTCCCGCCGGGCACTGGCCAACTTTAGATGATTCACAGGTGGGGGACTGTCCGTGCTGTGGCTCCGTGCCACACTGGCTGCCCTGGTGGCCGGTGCACTCCAGATTCCGGTGACTACAGGCACCACTGGTCCCGGAGATGTTGTGGCTGAGGTGCTAGGTTGGGACCTGGAGAGTCGGGCCCTAGGAGGCTGACAGGGTGGGGGAGGTGTGGGAAAGAGGTTAAGGTTGGACAGGAAAAGTTTTTTGGAAACACTGGGACGGGTAGCTGGAGGGGGTTTGGGAGTGGAGGAAGAGGTTGTGGTTGTAGGAGGTGTTCGTTTGGTGAATTTGGGTGAAGGTGCATGCGCTGGAGGCTGTTGTGAGGTGGATGCCTGTTGGGTGGGTGTGTGCCTGCGTTTGTGTATCTTGGGAGGTGGCGTCACAGACACACTGGGAGAGGAAACAGGGGAAGTGTGAATGGCAGTGGGGGTGGTGACTGCACGTGAGCGGGGTGTGGTGGCGTGTGTGCTGGTGATGGCAGTAGTGGCTGTAGATGTAGTGCATGCAGGTGTGAGTGGAGACGAGACTGGGAGGGAGGAGGGAGACGAGGAGGAGGGGGACACAGTGGAGGCAGTGGATGTTGGTGTGTCTGCATGTGTGTGATGCTTGCGTGAGTGCCTGTGGGATGTGTGGTGCTTATGTTTGCAGGAGCTTCCCTTGTGTGTTGATGTGTGTGCATGCTGGTCTGAAGGTGTGCTTGGGATAGGCTGAGGTGCAGGGGATTGGGTCTGGGTGGAGAAAGTTGGAGGGGGGAGGCTAGACACAAGGACAATGGCTGCCATCAGTGCTGAAGACAGAGTCTGAAAAGCTTGCTGAAGGGCCGCCTGACCAGAATGAATGCCCTCCAGGAATGCATTTGTTTGTTGCAACTGCCTTTCTACACCCTGGATGGCATTCAAAATGGTAGACTGCCCAACAGTTAGGGACCTGAGGAGGTAAATGGCCTCCTCACTGAGGGCAGCAGGGGTGACTTGGGCAGGGCCTGAGGTGCCTGGGGCGAAGGTGATGCCCACCCTCCTGGGTGAGCGGGCACGGGGCAAAGGCTGAGGGGCTGCTGGGAGGGCGGTGCTGGTAGGGGGGGTGGCGGCTGTACCTGTAGATGCAGGGGGCACAGATGTTACCGCCTCCACAAGGGAGCTCCCATCAGAGGACGAGTCCGTGTCACTGGTGTCAGCTCCTGTCCCCACCGTGGAGCTCCCCTCGCCCTCCGTCCCACTGGTGTACTCCGACTCCGTAGTCTCGCCCTCCAGGGCCATGTGGGATGCAGCTCCCTCCTGCTCCGTTGCCACTGCTCCTCCGCCTGATGATGCTAATGCACACAAGAACAGGGAGACCACAAAAAGGGGGGGGACGACAGAAGAAAGACATGTTGAGTGCATGCATTACCGCTACCGTTGGCGGACACGACAGACACAGAAGCCACCTGCACTATGCCACGCACTTGGCCTCCACTGTTCAATCCCTGGGACACGGCCTACAAGGCTATGGACGACATCTGCGCACATCGATTTCACAGGAGCCTGACTAGGTGTACTTGGCACTGTACACAGGTGGGGTGGGGTGGGGTGCCACAGGCTCTGCCAGCACAAGGGTACCTTGCCTCCTATACTCGCCCTGGCCTAGGGAAACCCACAGCCCACCTCCCCCACCCAGACACCTCCACTGCGTGCAAAATCAGCAGAATGAGAGTGTACTCACCCCCTTGTGGCTGCTGTGATGCCCCCAAGCGCCCATCCAACTCTGGGTACGCCACCGCCAGGATCCTGAACATCAGGGGGTCATGGTGCGACGGGCACCCCTCCCACGTTGGGAGGCCATCCCCAGCTGGGCCTCCGCCATCTTCTTGCTCCAGCGGCGAATGTCATCCCATCTTTTATGGCAGTGGGTGCTCCGTCTGTGGTAGACCCCCAGGGTCCGGCGTCTTTGGCGATGGCACGCCAAATATCTTTTTTCTGGTAGGCGCTGACCTACATGAATTGTACAGGGGGAAAAGAAAAGTTATTACCAAATGCACTGTCACAGTCATTGGCCCCCATCCCTACCCTTGCCCATGATGCACATGCACTCACCGTCGTTTCATGCACGCCTCAATCTCCCCCCCCATCTTTCATCCACCCCACTCCACACAGGCATAGCCCATACAGCATGCTCCCAGTGTATTTACCTGTTTGCCTGGAGGACCGCAGAGTAGCGTGTACTGGGGGAGGACCCCATCCACGAGTTTCTCCAACTCCTCCGATGTGAAGGCAGGGGCCCTTTCCCCAGTCGCACGAGCCATTGTCTCTTCCAGACCGAGGTCACAGCAGCACTTGCAGTATAGGTCCTCTCCTGTCGAAGATCAGGTATCGAGTGATTGAACGGATAGAAAATGGCGGTCATGTCCGCGGCGGAGCGTACCGTCACCGCTGGCGTACATCAACATTGGCTCCTGGGACCCATAGGGTCCAATGTTTACCAATGCAGCATTGCGCCGCGGTCTTCGACCGCCTACCGCAACGGTGTACAACGCCAGCGCAGTTACCTCACATCCCTTTGTCCCACTTTACAGGTCAGGCAGCCGCCATTTCAGGGGCCCACATGGCTTAATTTTTAACTGCGTCACACATACCTAGGCCTAGCCTCAACACACATACAGGCCAAATATCGGATTATGATTTGTGTTCTGTGTAAGCTGTGTTTATGTACCTCTGAGTTGTTTGACTCTGTGCTCGCTGTTGTCCTTCATAGGCACCGTCCGCTGGGACATGTGAGGAGATGGCGCCATCCTCCGGTGTACAGACCACTGGTGGACCTGTCGACAATGGAGGAAAGACATGTGATCATCACCTACAGGCTTGACCGTGCCACAATCCAGGAACTGTGTGCCCAGTTGGAGCCAGACCTGATGTCAGCTATCCGCCATCCCACAGGAATCCCCCCTCAAGTGCAGATGCTGTCACTACTCCATTTCCTTGCAAGTGGGTCATTTCAAACAACAGTGGCCATAGCATCAGGGAGGTCCCAGCCTATGTTTTCCAACGTGTTGTCCAGAGTGTTGTCTGCCCTGCTGAAACAAATAGGGAGCTACATCGTTTTCCCTCTGGTGGAGGATTTGCCTACAGTGAAAGGAGACTTCTATGCCCTGGGATATATCCCCAACATCATAGGTGCCATTGATGGGACACTTTCAAGTAAGCGTTAAATTTGAACTGCATTTACCAGGATGCAAAGGGGCGAACTCGACTGGGATGTGAGGCAGTGTGCTCCCAACCCGCTTTCCTGTTTAAAAGACTCCCTTGAGCCATTGAGCTGACGAGCTCTGGAGATGCACCTGTGAGCCTGTGAGTGGTACTAGACCTGAGACGATTTTGGCAGCGTTTCCAGCAGCCCCAGATATTTTTCGATGTATTCTACTCTCTACTGATGAAGGGCAATAACCCAGAAACACGTATATGGAGATGAACAGCAATGACTGCACTAACTTTAGTAAAAAACTATGGACGCTTTCAAGTAAGTGTTAAATTTGAACTGCATTTACCAGGATCCAAAGGGGCGACTCGACTGGGATGTGAGGCAGTGTTCTCCCAACCCGCTTTCCTGTTTAAAAGGCTCCCTTGAGCCATTGAGCTGACGAGCTCTGGAGATGCACCTGTGAGCCTGGGAGTGGTACTAGACCTGAGACGATTTTGGCAGTGTTTCCAGCAGCCCCAGATATTTTTCGATGTTTTCTACTCTCTACTGATGAAGGGCAATAACCCAGAAACACGTGTATAGAGATGAACAGCAATGACTGCACTAACTTTAGTGAAAAACTACGGACACTTTAAAGTAAGCGTTAAATTTGAACTGCATTTACCAGGATGCAAAGGGGCGAACTCGACTGGGATGAGAGGCAGTGTGCTCCCAACCCGCATTCTTGTTTAAAAGGCTCCATTGAGCCATTGAGCTGACGAGCTCTGGAGATGCAACTATGAGCCTGTGAGTGGTACTAGACCTGAGACGATTTTGGCAGCATTTTCAGCAGCCCCAGATATTTTTCGATGTTTTCTACTCTCTACTGATGAAGGGCAATAACCCAGAAACACGTGTATAGAGATGAACAGCAATGACTGCACTAACTTTAGTGAAAAACTACGGACACTTTCAAGTAAGCGTTAAATTTGAACTGCATTTACCAGGATGCAAAGGGGCGAACTCGACTGGGATGTGAGGCAGTGTGCTCCTAACCCGCATTCCTGTTTAAAAGGCTCCCTTGAGCCATTGAGCTGACGAGCTCTGGAGATGCACCTGTGAGCCAGTGAGTGGTACTAGACCTGAGACGATTTTGCCAGTGTTTCCAGCAGACCCAGATATTTTTCGATGTTTTCTACTCTCTAGTGATAAAGGGCAATAACCCAGAAACACGTGTATAGAGATGAACAGCAATGACTGCCCTAACTTTAGTGAAAAACTACGGACACTTTCAAGTAAGCGTTAAATTTGAACTGCATTTACCAGGATGCAAAGGGGCGAACTCGACTGGGATGTGAGGCAGTGTGCTCCCAACCCGCATTCCTGTTTAAAAGGCTCCCTTGAGCCATTGAGCTGACGAGCTCTGGAGATGCACCTGTGAGCCTGTGAGTGGTACTAGACCTGAGACGATTTTGGCAGCGTTTCCAGCAGCCCCAGATATTTTTCGATGTTTTCTACTCTCTACTGATGAAGGGCAATAACCCAGAAACACGTGTATAGAGATGAACAGCAATGACTGCACTAACTTTAGTGAAAAACTACCGACACTTTAAAGTAAGCGTTAAATTTGAACTGCATTTACCAGGATGCAAAGGGGCGAACTCGACTGGGATGAGAGGCAGTGTGCTCCCAACCCGCATTCTTGTTTAAAAGGCTCCATTGAGCCATTGAGCTGACGAGCTCTGGAGATGCAACTATGAGCCTGTGAGTGGTACTAGACCTGAGACGATTTTGGCAGCGTTTTCAGCAGCCCCAGATATTTTTCGATGTTTTCTACTCTCTACTGATGAAGGGCAATAACCCAGAAACACGTGTATAGAGATGAACAGCAATGACTGCACTAACTTTAGTGAAAAACTACGGACACTTTCAAGTAAGCGTTAAATTTGAACTGCATTTACCAGGATGCAAAGGGGCGAACTCGACTGGGATGTGAGGCAGTGTGCTCCTAACCCGCATTCCTGTTTAAAAGGCTCCCTTGAGCCATTGAGCTGACGAGCTCTGGAGATGCACCTGTGAGTCAGTGAGTGGTACTAGACCTGAGACGATTTTGCCAGTGTTTCCAGCAGACCCAGATATTTTTCGATGTTTTCTACTCTCTAGTGATAAAGGGCAATAACCCAGAAACACGTGTATAGAGATGAACAGCAATGACTGCCCTAACTTTAGTGAAAAACTACAGACACTTTCAAGTAAGCGTTAAATTTGAACTGCATTTACCAGGATGCAAAGGGGCGAACTCGACTGGGATGTGAGGCAGTGTGCTCCCAACCCGCATTCCTGTTTAAAAGGCTCCCTTGAGCCATTGAGCTGACGAGCTCTGGAGATGCACCTGTGAGCCTGTGAGTGGTACTAGACCTGAGACGATTTTGGCAGCGTTTCCAGCAGCCCCAGATATTTTTCGATGTTTTCTCCTCTCTACTGATGAAGGGCAATAACCCAGAAACACGTGTATAGAGATGAACAGCAATGACTGCACTAACTTTAGTGAAAAACTACCGACACTTTCAAGTAAGCGTTAAATTTGAACAGCATTTACCAGGATGCAAAGGGGCGAACTCGACTGGGATGTGAGGCAGTGTGCTCCCAACCCGCATTCCTGTTTAAAAGGCTCCCTTGAGCCATTGAGCTGACGAGCTCTGGATTTGCACCTGTGAGCCTGTGAGTGGTTCTAGACCTGAGGCGATTTTGGCAGCGTTTCCAGCAGCCCCAGATATTTTTCGGTTTTCTGCTCTCTACTGATGAAGGGCAATATTCCAGAAACACGTGTATGGAGATGAACAGCAATGACTGCACTAACTTTAGTGAAAAACTACGGACACTTTCAAGTAAGCGTTAAATTTGAACTGCATTTACCAGGATGCTTAGGGGCGAATTCGACTGGGATGTGAGGCAGTGTGCTCCCAACCCGCATTCCTGTTTAAAAGACTCCCTTGAGCAATTGAGCTGACGAGCTCTGGATTTGCACCTGTGAGCCTGTGAGTGGTTCTAGACCTGAGGCGATTTTGGCAGCGTTTCCAGCAGCCCCAGATATTTTTCGATGTTTTCTACTCTCTACTGATGAAGGGCAATAACCCAGAAACACGTGTATAGAGATGAACATCAATGACTGCACTAACTTTAGTGAAAAACTACGGACACTTTCAAGTAAGCGTTAAATTTGAACTGCATTTACCAGGATGCAAAGGGGCGAACTCGACTGGGATGTGAGGCAGTGTGCCCCCAACCCGCATTCCTGTTTAAAAGGCTCCCTTGAGCCATTGAGCTGACGAGCTCTGGAGATGCACCTGTGAGCCTGTGAGTGGTACTAGACCTGAGACGATTTTGGCAGCGTTTCCAGCAGCCCCAGATATATCTTTCGATGTTTTCTACTCTCTACTGATGAAGGGCAATAACCCAGAAACACGTGTATAGAGATGAACAGCAATGACTGCACTAACTTTAGTGAAAAACTACGGACACTTTCAAGTAAGCGTTAAATTTGAACTGCATTTACCAGGATCCAAAGGGGCGAACTCAACTGGGATGTGAGGCAGTGTGCTCCCAACCCGCATTCTTGTTTAAAAGGCTCCCTTGAGCCATTGAGCTGACGAGCTCTGAAGATGCACCTGTGAGCCTATGAGTGGTACTAGACCTGAGATGATTTTGCCAGCGTTTCCAGCAGCCCCAGATACAATTTGATGTTTTCTACTCTCTACTGATGAAGGGCAATAACCCAGAAACACGTGTATAGAGATGAACAGCAATGACTGCACTAACTTTAGTGAAAAACTACGGACACTTTCAAGTAAGCGTTAAATTTGAACTGCATTTACCAGAATGCAAAGGGGCGAACTCGACTGGGATGTGAGGTAGTGTGCTCCTAACCCGCATTCCTGTTTAAAAGGCTCCCTGGAGCCATTGAGATGACGAGCTCTGGAGATGCACCTGTGAGCCTGTGAGTGGTACTAGACCTGAGACGATTTTGGCAGCGTTTCCAGCAGCCCCAGATATTTTTCGATGTTTTCTACTCTCTACTGATGAAGGGCAATAACCCAGAAACACGTGTATAGAGATGAACAGCAATGACTGCACTAACTTTAGTGAAAAACTACGGACGCTTTCAAGTAAGCGTTAAATTTGAACTGCATTTACCAGGATCCAAAGGGGCGAACTTGACTGGGATGTGAGGCAGTGTGCTCCCAACCCGCTTTCCTGTTTAAAAGGCTCCCTTTAGCCATTGAACTGACGAGCTCTGGAGATGCACCTGTGAGCCTGTGAGTGGTACTAGACCTGAGACGATTTTGGCAGCGTTTCCAGCAGCCCCAGATATTTTTCGATGTTTTCTACTCTCTACTGATGAAGGGCAATAACCCAGAAACACGTGTATAGAGATGAACAGCAATGACTGCACTAACTTTAGTGAAAAACTACGGACACTTTCAAGTAAGCGTTAAATTTGAACTGCATTTACCAGGATCCAAAGGGGCGAACTCAACTGGGATGTGAGGCAGTGTGCTCCCAACCTGCATTCCTGTTTAAAAGGCTCCCTTGAGCCATTGAGCTGACGAGCTCTGAAGATGCACCTGTGAGCCTATGAGTGGTACTAGACCTGAGATGATTTTGGCAGCGTTTCCAGCAGCCCCAGATAATATTCGATGTTTTCTACTCTCTACTGATGAAGGGCAATAACCCAGAAACACGTGTATAGAGATGAACAGCAATGACTGCACTAACTTTAGTGAAAAACTACGGACACTTTCAAGAAAGCGTTAAATTTGAACTGCATCTACCAGGATGCAAAGGGGCGAACTCGACTGGGATGTGAGGCAGTGTGCTCCCAACCCGCATTCCTGTTTAAAAGTCTCCCTTGAGCCATTGAGCTTACGAGCTCTGGAGATGCACCTGTGAGCCTGTGAGTGGTACTAGACCTGAGATGATTTTGGCAGGATTTCCAGCAGCCCCAGATATTTTTCGATGTTTTCTGCTCTCTACTCATGAAGGGCAATAACCTAGAAACACGTGTATAGAGATGAACAGCAATGACTGCACTAACTTTAGTGAAAAACTACGGACACTTTCAAGTAAGCATGAAATTTGAACTGCATTTACCAGGATGCAAAGGGGCGAACTCGACTGGGATGTGAGGCAGTGTGCTCCCAACCCGCATTCCTGTTTAAAAGGCTCCCTTGAGCCATTGAGCTGACGAGCTCTGGAGATGCACCTGTGAGCCTGTGAATGGTACTGGAACTGAGACGATTTTGGCAGCGTTTCCAGCAGCCCCAGATATTTTTCAATGTTTTCTAATCTCTACTGATGAAGGGCAATATCCCAGAAACACATGTACAGTATAGAGATGAACAGCAATGACTGCACTAATTTAAGTGAATAACTACGGACACTTTCAAGTAAGCATTTAATTTGAACTGCATTTACCAGGATGCAAAGGGGCGAACTCGACTGGGATGTGAGGCAGTGTGCTCCCAACTCGCATACATGTGGCTTTGGTCCCCCCGCAGGAGTGAACAGGTGTACAGAAACCGGAAGAGTTATTATTCTATGAATGTGCAGATGGTGTGTTTGGCAGACCAGTACACCTCCCATGTTAATGCCAAGTTCCCTGGCTCAGTGCATGACGCTTACATACTGCGGAATAGCAGCATCCCTTATGTGATGGGTCAACTCCAGAGGCACCGTGTGTGGCTATTAGGTGAGCATCTGGAAGGAAGTCAGTGGGAATGGTTGTCTGGGTCTGGGGATATCACTCCAGGTTAGTGTGTGTCTAACAGTTGTCCCTCGCCATTTGCAGGTGATTCTGGTTACCCCAACCTGTCATGGTTATTGACCCCAGTGAGGAATCCCAGGACAAGGGCAGGGGAATGCTACAATGAGGCCCATGGGCGAACACGGCAGATAATAGAGCGGACCTTCGGCCTCCTGAAGGCTAGGTTCAGGTGCCTTCATATGACAGGTGGATCCCTATTCTACTCACCAAAGGAGGTGTGCCAGATCATTGTAGCCTGCTGTATGCTTCACAACTTAGCTTTGTGACGACAGGTGCCTTTTCTGCAGGAGGATGGTCCAGATGGCGGTGTTGTTGCAGCTGTGGAGCCTGTGGACAGTGAAGACGAGGAAGCAGAAGAAGAGGACATGGACATCAGGAACTCGGTGATCCTGCAATATTTCCATTGAGACACAGGTAAGAATACAAACCTGCCTACTACATGTACTTTAACACTACTACCTCTCTACTGTCTGTCGTTTTCACCCAGTGGATGGTCACTGAGTTGTCACTTTCCCTTATGATTTCACAGATGTGGGTCCCACTGTGTGACATCTGCTTTGATTCCTCATGGACTAGAGCTGTGTGATATAGGTATGTTGACATTCCAATTGAATGAGCATTTTGCCACAGTAATTAGTAATACACTATTCCGAAATCACAGACTGACTGCAGATTGATTTGTGCTTCAAGGGTGTTTATTTAAGTGCTCAATATTGGAGGGGGTTGCAAAATGGTGAGGGTTGATGGTGGAGGAATGTCCATGGCAGAGTCCAGTCTATTAGTCTCACAGGTGCATTGCCCAAATGAGCATAGGAAGTGGAGCTGAGGCAGTTTAAGGATGGATAGGGTGACAAAGTGGGACAGAAGGATGACATTCAGGGTGGGCTCATTTCTTGGCAGGGGTCTTGGAATCGTTCTCTGTCTTTGTCCTGGATCTCAGGGACCATTTGCGGGGTGGTTCTCTCTCTGCAGGGGGTGGGGTGCCTGTGTGGTGGTCCTGTGGTGGTGTCTCCTGTCCACTAGCACCAGCGGAGGTGGTGGGCAGTTCATCGTCCATGCTAGTGTCAGGGGCCCCTTGTTGTGCCACAGTGTCCCTCCTGGTGTTGAGTACTTCCTTCAGCACCCCTACGATGGTGCCCAGGGTGGAATTGATGGCTCTGAGTTCCTCCCTGAAGCCCAAATACTATTCCACCTGCAGGCGCTGGGTCTCCTGAAACTTGGCCAGTACCGTTGCCATCGTCTCCTGGGAGTGGTGGTAGGCTCCCATGATGGAGGAGAGGGCCTCGTGGAGAGTCAGTTCCCTGGCCCTGTCCTCCCCCTGTCGCACAGCAACCCTTCCAATTCCCCTGTGTTCCTGGGCCTCCGTCCCCTGGACTGTGTGCCCACTACCACTGCCCCCAGGTCCCTGTTGTTGTTGGGGTGGTGGGTTAGCCAGGGTTCACTGTAGTGGTGGACACACTGCTGCTTGATGTGTCCTGGGGACAGAGGTATGGGGCCGCTGGGTGTGTGCTGTGCTGGTGTTTCCAGTGGGGGGAAGCTGTGTGGTGGCCTGTGACTGTGTCAAGGGAACCGACTGTCCAGAGGTCCCCGATGGGCCGGGCTGGTCATCTAGATCCAGTTGGACAGAGCTGCTGTCATCACCGTGGGCATCTTCTGTTGGTGGTGTGGACATGTGTGGACCCTCCTGTCCAGTGACGTTGGGTAGGGGTCCTGCAGGGGTGTAAATGGATGTTTATTACATCTATGTGTGTCATGGTGTGGAATGGGTGGGTGTCCGTGTACCCCAGTGCATTCCTGTGTAGGACCTTGTGTGATGATTGTTTAGGGGGGTGTATGGGTATGTGCAGTGGTCATGCTTTGGTGATGGGTGTCCTTGCTTTGTTGTTGCATGCATGGCTTGGTGTTGGGATGTGTGGGTTGTGATAGTGGAACATTTGTGAGGAGTAGGAGTGATGGGGGTGAGGGTGAGGGTGGGGGTATGTGATGGCATGCAGGTAGTGTGGGGGATGTAATAGTTAAGATTTGACTTACCAGAGTCCATTCCTCCATCTACTCCTGCGAGGCCCTCAGGATGCAGAATCGCCAAGACGTGCTCCTTCCATGTTGTTAGTTGTGGGGGAGGAGGTGGGGGTCCGCCGCCAGTCCGCTGAACCGCAAGGTGGTGTCTTGAGACCACGGAACGCACCTTCCCCCGTAGGTCGTTCCACCTCTTCCTGATGTCATCCCGATTTCTTGGGTGCTGCCCCACTGCGTTGACCCTGTCCACGATTCTGCACCATAGCTCCATCTTCATAGCTATGGAGGTGTGCTGCACCTGTGATCCGAAATAGCTGTGGCTTTACTAGGACGATTTCCTCCACCATGACCCTGAGCTCCTCCTCAGAGAACCTGGGGTGTCTTTGCCGTGCCATGGGGTGGTGTGGGTGATGTGTGGGGTTGTGTGTGTAGTGATAGGTGGGGTGATTTTTAGTGGTGTGTTGTGTGAGGTGCGCGGAAGTTCTGTGGGTGATGGTATTGTGTGCCTGTGGATGCTTAGTAGTTGTTTGTGGTGTCTCTCTCTGGCCTTCGTTCTGGATTTTGGTCGTAGGGGTTTGTGGGTGATGTGGGTGTGTGTTTTATATTGTATTGGATGTGTGGGAGTGATGTGTGTATGTGTATCAGGTGTGTGTGTTTCGAATTGTCCAATGTGGTAGTGTTTTGTATAAGTGTGTGTATTTTGAGGGCGGCGGTGTGTACCGCCAATGGAATACCGCGGGTGAAAGACCGCCGCGTGGATTTGTGTGTCGTGATAGTGTGGGCGTATTTCTGTTGGCGTGACGGTGGAGGTTTTGTTTTCGCCAGTTTATCACTTACTTTTGGTGTGGCGGACTTGTGTGGGTATCTCAATTTTGGCGGATTCCGTGCTGTGGGTCATAATAGCTGTGGCGGATTTCCGCGGCCGCAGCGGTGTGTTGGCGGTCTTCTGCACGCCGGTAAGCGGCTTTTACCACCAATGTTGTAATGAGGGCCTTCATTCCTGCAACAGAACTCCCTGTGCAGTGAAAATCGACGCACAGCCTGCAAGAAACAACGCACAGCCTGCTTCGCAGTGAGTAAATCACCACACGCCGGAACGGCGCAGCCCGACTTCGCAAGGAGAAGATCGGCGCAGCGCCAGCAGCAGCACAAGCATAGCGACAAGAAACTCGAGGCCCACTGGATCGACGCAAATCCGAGCCGGAACGATGCAGCCCGGCTTCCTGAGAGGAATCGACGCAGCACCTGCCATGCGGTAATAATTTCCACGCAACGCCCACTGGATCGACGCAGCCCCTGTGACTGCATCCTGCAAGGACCAGATTTCAACGCATCGTCCCCGGGGTGCCCGAAAACCCGGCAACCTGAAGAGGATCCAAGTCAGAGTGCCGGAAATGGACGCAAAGCCTTCCCTCCGTGAAAAATAAACGACGCATCGCCGTGTGTGGCCCGAGAAATCGACACACAACTCCCTGTTTTCCACGCATCTCCTCCTCTGCGGTCCCTTGCGGAGAATTTGAACGCAAACCAGGTGCTTTGTGCTTGCAAGAGACATTTATTGCTTTTAAGAGACTAAAGACACTTTATATCATTTTTACAGTGAAATTTCAACATATACATATTGCATCTTAATCATTTTGACCTGCATCTTACCAGATAAATATTATCTATTTTTCTAAACACTGTGAGCTGTATTTTTGTGGTGCTATACTGTGTTATTGCATGATTTATTGCACAAATACGTTACACACTGCCTTCTAAGTTAAGCCTGACTGCTCAGTGCCAAGCTACCAGAGAGTGGGCCCAGGATAATTTGGATTGTGTGTGACTTACCCTGACTAGAATGAGGGTCCTTGCTTGGACAGGGGGTAACCTGACTGCCAACCAAAGACCCCATTTCTAACAGGCAGCCCATGACAAAAAGTGTTAACTCCAGGTAACTAATGGATCTAAGCTTTCTGAGCTCTCAGAGTAGCTCCAGGAAGAAGCTGCTGTGGGAGGTCCTTTATCTGTAGAGGTTATCCAAGGACAAGGCAGAGCTACTTTCTTTCTTATCATGATATCACTTTTGAGACGGTGTATCTCTGAGTCAGCCTGACAGCAATACCAAAAGGCAGATGCTGTTAAAGCAATCAACCTTGCTAAGAGTGGCCGTTACAGACTACTTATAGCTCTCAGGGCCTCATTTACAAGCCCTTTGCGCCACTGCTGCATCATTTTTCTTTTTATGCAGTGGTGGTGCCAGCAGTGCACTGCACTGCTCTATATTTACAAACTGACGCATTGGGCCAATGTGTCAGTTTTTAACGGCCTGCGTCACATTATACCTGTGCCAGGTATAATGTATGCAGGGTAGGGGTTCCCACGGGAAAAGCCACACGGAACTGACACTGGAATTTACAACATTTCACTGCCTCATTCTGCAACTTCACTGTGTCAAAATGTTACCATCTACAGGCGTAAAATTGATGCAGGGCATTTTTCTTACTGGAGACTCCTTGCACTGCTGGAGTTGCATCAATTTAACAACCCTACTCCAGCAATGCCTGAGTTTAGCACTAACAGGTGCAACAGAATTTCTGATACATCTGTGAATACGTGCGCCATGGAGCTCTGTATTGTAAATACAGCACATCCATGGCGTTGTTAGGTGATGTGCGGGAAGTGCAAGAAATCTGCTGCATCCATGGCAAAGTGTTAGATTCTTGTAAACAAGGCCCTCAGAGTCTTTTACTTTTTAAACAACCCTGGCACTTCAGACTTTGGAAAAAAGAAAGGATTTAGAAAGCCTTAGGGCCAGATGTACGACCTCGAGTTTTGCAACTCGCAATTTGAGACTCATTCGCGAGTTGCAAAACCAAATGCACAACAGTGTAACTCACACTGTTTGCGATTCCCAATGGGGTCGCAAATGACCTACCTCATTATTATTCATGAGATAGGTCTCAATTTGTGACCCCATTGGGAATGGCTGCACTCACATGGATGGAGGTCTGCTGGGGACAGCAGACTACCATGTCTGTGACTGCTTTTAAATAAAGCATTATTTTCCTTAAAGGAAAATTGGATGCTTTTCAAAATAAAAATGAAAAGTTTTCATTTCATTTTTTCGGAGCAGGCAGTGAGGAGTAGGCAGTGGTCTGTGGGACCACTGCCTGCTCTGAAAAAATAATTTTCGCATCCATTCACAAACGGGAAGGGGTCCTATAGACAATAGTTATGAATTTATTGCCTTGGTTTTGTAAAGGAGCAACAGATCGCTGCCAATGCTTCATTTAGAATAGTAGCATACAAAACAGCATTAACTGTGAACAAAGTACAATATAGTTCAATAGGACAAACAGAAGCTACTTCAGGGTCACTCTTTTGTATATTTAGTGGCCCATTCACAAAGATAAATTTAGACATGAGTACATCTACACCTGTAAATTAACTCTTACACTTTGTAGTAACAATATTTATTTTGGCTAGTCACGATTTCAGAGTGTAAGGATGCTGTTGTAAAGCGCTCTGATACCCTTGGGGTCTTGCCAGCGCTATAGAAAACTTTCTAAATAAAATAAAAAAATAAAATAAACTAGAAAGTATAGACTTGCATGGCTCCACCGCCTCACATTGGGGTGAAGTCTGCATAAACATAAATTATGATCGTGAAGTTACTACAAGTAATTTTACCACCATAGTTCATGTCCCACACGCTTGGCCGAGACCTCCCCAAGCGGGAGTGACACATTGAAGGGAACTGGAGAATTATATACACCTGAGCCAAATAGTACATACGTGCAACTCATTCTCTTTCAACAACAACATAACTACTTGCCGCGCTATAATATCTGCTTTTTCCCTCTTCGCCTTTCAGCTACTGCAGCTTCCACATTCAGCCTAAAGGATGAAGTCCTCACTTCACAAAAGGAAAATACAGTTCACTGCGGAAGAAACAGCCCTTCCAGCAAAATTAGTGGTAAAACATTGCAAAAAACGACATAGGCTGCTATCTTTCACCCTCATTGTAAGGAAGAAGGCGTTATGCCAAGAGGTGACAAACTCTGTCAATGTACTTGGAGGAGAAGGCACACACTGTGGGGGACATCTAAAAATATGTCACAATGGTCGGTGGCAGATGAAGGATCTCCATGATTAAGATGGCACAATCACTTCCTGGAGGTGCAGCAGGATTCCTTCTACATCTCACCACCTACAGGAGGGTGTCCTTTCCATAATGTACCTCACCTGCCAAAGGAATGCCTTTTACGAACAACATTACTGTGGTGTGGGAGGGTGTTTCAATTAACAAAATATTGGGTGCAGAACTAAACGTGTAGAAATAACATGTAGGCCTCAAAATGAGAAAGAAATGCATTTAATTTTTCTTTCTGTGCTTTCTAAGGCAACAATATCTGCAGACTGTAATTGAAGAATGCACCAATGAGCACATATTTTACTTGGTTGTCAATATTGACCTAGGTCAGCAATCTATTATGAATAACTGTTACATTTAATAGAAACATTTAACAATAGTCCATGAAGCAAAATATATTTTTTTAACCTTCACACGTTCATAAGTTCATTGAATGAATAAAATGTTTAGTTTTAAATCACATATTCTTTTTCTTTATACGTAAATTGGATAGAAAACGCATATGGAAAAGGAAAAGCGATGTGCAAATGTGCATTACGCTTACATTGAACTTTTTTCTCTTCCATTTTCTACAACTATGAAAACCAGCATCTAGTAGATAGTTTAGATGCAATGTTAGAACATGATAAATAAAATGTTTCATAGCTGCTTTGTTTAGTTAGATTGTTCGATGGAAGCTTTTCTGTTCCCATGACATTGATCTTTGATTGGATGAAGCAATGGTGGAGATGATGCAAGAAGTTACAAGTTATGTTGTTCATTTATTATAAAATGGGTGTTCCTAGAGTAGGGATGGCTCTCTCCCCCGCTCGCTCACACAGATGCTCTCTCATTCCTTTTAGGGTTTTCAGACAGATAGTCTCTGAGACTTTCTCAGACTCAGTATGAGCTCCTTTAAACTTGACACTTACATTCATTTTACATTAACTTATTTTGCTTTATAAACTCTCCTGAGTGTATTAATGCTTTCACATCTCTGATTTACAGACTCTTTATGAGTTTCTATTTGATCACTTTCTTTCAAAATCATCAGTTAAACTGGATAAGTGAATTTAACTGTACGGAATACACTTAATGCATTGTTCTGTTGACCTATGGATTCTAATGATCTTTTGATTATGAAAAAACGTTTCTGTCAATAAAAATAGGGTACTAAAAATTGACAATAAATATATTAAACCTTTTTTAACTCTTATCATTGACTCTTAAAAGAAATGTAATTGATAATGTTAGAAATTGGGTCTCTAGTTGGCTTGTCCAAATAGGGACTGCAGTCCTAGTCAGGGTAAACCACAACACAGTCCAAATTATCCTGTGCCCACCCTCTGGCAGCTTGGCACAGAGCAGTCAGGCTTACCTTCGAAGGCAATGTGTAAAGTATTTGTGTAATAACTCCCACTGTAACACAGTGAAAACACCACAAAGGTGTAGAAAAATAGATCATATTTATCTGAATAAAATAAGATTAAAATGACAAAAATTCAATATGCACAAGTTGAGATATCACTTTTTAAATGTTTAAAAGAGTTTAAATCCTTGAGAATCATTTGTTGTATCTTTGTAACACACAGTACCTGGGATGCGTTAAAAATTACTAAACACGGGGTCCTCAGAGGAGGAGATACCTTGAAAAATAAGGCTCTACGTCGGATTTTCCAACCATGCACAGATGATGTGTTGTTTCTTTCCACGCTTCAAGGTAATAAGTCGACTTCCAGAAGTGCAGCCTTGGTTCCTCACTGCGATGCAGGGATGTTTTGACACCAAGGGACAATGCGTTGAAAATCCTGGACGTGCTGGTAGAAAGGAACAAGTGCTGCATTGATCCGGTAGGCGTTGCGTGATTTTTCAGCCTCGAGGCAGGTACTGCGTCAGAGTTTCAGTTGCTAGTCTGGCGCTGCATCGTTCCGGTCGGCGGTGCAGTGATTTTCTATCCGCAATGCAGGTGCTGCATCGATTTTTGCAGGCATTGCGTTGATTTTCTGAAGCATGAGGATTTCCTGAAGGGGTGAAGTCTTTGTTGGCCCTGAGGCTTAAGAAACAGGGGGAAAGCTCAATCCAAGCCCCGGGAGAGCACTTTAATAGGAAGGCAGAGTCCTACCAGAAGACTCAGGAGCACCAGGCAGCAGGGCCACAAGCAGGAAAGCAGTCCTTCAGCAAAGCAGTCCAGATGAGTCATTTGGGCAGCCAGGCAGTCTCTCTGACAGAGTCCAGGTGTAGGTCCAGATGCGTCTGATTTGGTGAGGTCAGAGACCCAGTTTATATACCCAAAATGCCTTTGAAGTGGGGGAAACGTCAAAGAGTGGTACTGAAGTGCACAAGTTCCCCTTTCAGCCCAGTCTTGCTGCCAGGATCCCTTTGGGGTGGGGAGGGGGGGGGGTGGTTTCTCAGTCCTTTGTGTGAGTGCAGGCCACTGGCCTTTCGAAATGTAAGAGAGAGCCCCTCCACCCTTCCTGCCCAGGAAACCCATTCAGTGTGCAGATAAATGCAGGTGTGACTGAGTGTCCTGTGTTTATGGCTGTCTGTGTGGAATGCACAAGGGGAGCTGTCAACCAGCACAGACCAGACGTGGATTGGAGACAGGTCTGTAAGGCAAAGATAGAGGTAAGTGCAGAGAAATACCCACTTTCTAAATGTGGTATTTCTAAAATAGTAATATTAAATCCAACTTCACCAGCAAGCAGGATTTTCTATTCCCATTCTGGAAATACTAAACATGACAAGGCTACTTCTTCCACATCAGAATCTACCACTTAAAAGTATATGAGGGTAGTTCTAATGATAGTCTATGAGAGGAGCAGGCCTCACAGTAATGGAAAACATAGTGGTGAGTTTTTCATTACCTGCGTTCACAAGGGGCAGGGCGGGGTGGGTGCAGCACTGGATGAGGAAGCGGGGGGCACAGGGGTGGATACATTTAATTAATAAATAAAAAATGAAAGGTTTGCAGCTTCTGCTGCTGGTGGGGGGCAACGCTCCTCTGCCCTAACGGAGGAGCCACGCCTTCAACTAGGACATGCTAAACACATGTACCTGTCCTGCCTTTTACTTACATAGCACCCTGCCCTATGGGTTACATAGGGCCTACCTTAGGGGTGACTTATATGTAGGAAAAGGGAGGTTTATGGCTTGGCAAGTAGTTTCAAATGCCAAGTCTAAGTGGCTGTGAAACAGCCCACACAGGCTTTGTAATGGCAGGCCTGAGACATGGCTAAGGGGCTACTTAAGTGGGTGGCGCAATCAGTGCTGCAGGCCCACTAGTACCATTTAATGTACATGCCCTGGGCACATGTAGTGCACTTTACTAGGGACTTATGGGTAAATTAAATATGCCAATTGGGAAGGAACCAATGTTACCATGTTTAGGGGTGAGAGCACATGCACTTTAGCACTGGTCAGCAGTGGTGAAGTGTGTAGAGCCCTAAAACCAGATAAATCAGGGTCAGAATAAGTGGAGGGAGGCAGTCAAAAAGTTGGGGGATGACTACCCTAAGGCTGTCAGGTCTGACATGTGCCCCCCCAGCTGAAAGTGAGGAGAGCTACCCAACCCCTTGGGAGCTCTCATCACGAAGGTGGAAGAATCTGGAGAGACCATCAGCATTGGTGTGGTCAGTCCCCTGGTGATGATCCACCGAAAAGGCCAGCCTCCATAGAGAGATGGACTACCTCAAGAGTTTAGGATTTTCTCCCCTTATCTGCATGATTCATCTGAGGAGCCTGTGGTCAGTCTGAACCCAGAAGTGAGTCCCAAACAGGAATGGTCTCAGTTTCTTCAGTGCCCAGACCACAGCAAATGCTTCTCTTTCAATGGCACTCCAATTCTGTTCTCGTGGAAGTAATCTCCTGCTAATGAAGGCTACCAATTGGTCTAGGCCCTCCTCATGCAGCTGTGCTAAGACTGCCCTATGCCATGCTCTGAAGCGTCCGTCTGCAGTAGGAATTCCTTGGAGTAGTCAGGGCCCCTGAGCACAGGTGCTGTGCACATGGCATCCTTGAGGGAATCAAAGGCTTTCTGGCAAGCTTCTGTCCAGTTCACCAACCTGGGCTGCTTCTTAGAAGTCAGCTCAGTTAAGGTGGAACCATGGTGCCATAGCACTTAAAAAATCTCCTGTAGTAGCCAGTGCGGCCTAGGAAGGCTCTCATTTCTGTTTGGGTTCTAGGTGGCTGCCAAACCGTGATTGTTTCAATCTTGGCCTGGAGGAACTGCACCTTGCCAACACCTAACAGGTGTCCCAAAAACACCATGGAACCCTGCCCAATCTGGCACTTATTCGCCTTGATTGTCAGTCCTGCTTTTTGCAGGACCTGGAACACCTCTTGGAGGTGAAGCAAGTGTTCTTTCCAGCTGGCACTGTAGACAGCAATATCATCTAAGTAGAACGCCTCTTTATCAGCCAGGACCCTGTTGACCAACCATTTGAAGGTAGCAGGGGAATTCCTCGAGCCAAAGGGCATCACCCGGAATTGGTAATGTCCCTCAGGGGTTGAGAACACACTGACCTCTCTTTTGCCCCCTCAGTCAAGGCAATCTGATATTACCCTGATGTTAAATCAAAGGAACTGAGGAATTTGGCAGCACAGGGCCTGTCAATGAGCTCATCAGCACTGAGGATGGAGTGTGCGTCAGTCTTGGTATTGGAATTGAGGCCTTGGTAGTCCACACAGAACCAAAGTTCTGGTTTGCTGCCCAGTGGGGCAGCCTTTGGTACCAACACCACTGGGCTGGACCAGGGACTGTTAGAGGTTTCAATCACCCGTAAAGCTAGCATCTTGGCCACTTCCTTCTTGATGCTGGCCTTCACCCTGTCTGACAACCAGTAAATGTTGTTCTTTAAAGGGGGACTGTCCCCCGTGCCAATGTCATGGATGCACAGATGTGTGAGTCCAGGAGTGAGGGAAAACAGAGAGGAAAACAGTTCCAGTAACTTGTAACAGTCACCTTGCTGGTCCAGAGATTGAGAGGTTTACACCCTCCACTGACCCTTCTCTTTCTTGTGCAGACAGGAGGTCAGAGAGAGGTTCACTCTCCTCATCCACACCATCATCTGTCAGTAGGAGCATGCTGACTTCAGATCTCTCAAATTGAGGCTTTAGTCTGTTTACAAGGAGCACCTTTAGGGGGTTTCTAAGGGTCTGGCGGTCCAATAAATAAGTGGCCTCCCCCTTACGCTCCTTTACTTTGTAGGGTCCAGTCCAGCAGTCCTGGAGAGCTCTGAGCTCTACTGGTTCCATGAACCATACTTTGTTGCTAGGTTGAAACTCTACCAGAGTGGCCTTCTGGTCATACTAGCATTTCATCACCTCTTGACTTGCCTCAAGGTTGCTTTTGGCCTTTTTCCAGAAGCAGTGCATCTGGTTGCGAAGGGCCAACACATAGCTAACCACATCATGGGGGGTTTCCTGGGAGCTACCTCCCACCCCTCTTTGAAAATGCTTCAAGGCCCCTTAACAGTGTAGCCATAGAAAAGCTCAAAGGAACTAAACCCTACTCCCTTCTGGGTCACCTGTCCGTAAGCAAATAGAAGGAATGGCAAGAGGGCGCCCCAACTATGCCTCATGGCCTTAGAGAGACCTGCAATCATCCCTTCAAGGTCTTGTTAAATATCTCAACTATACCGTTGGATTGAGGGTGATAGGGAGTAGTGAACTTGTAGGTTACACCACACGCATCCCACATGGACTTCATGTATGTAGACATGAAGTTAGTGTGTAGTGGATCATATTTGGTTTTATTGGGAATCAGGAGATAGCTTAGCCTTCTAGCTTGCAGTCCTGTGCCACCTTCACCTAGTGACTTTTAACCTACTTAGCTTGCTCTGTTTTAGCACATGTATTTAATTATTTCCTCCAAGATGGCTGCTATGTTTATAGTTAGGAAGATGTTTTAGTTTCACGTGATCTGTTCCACTCTGTAAAGGCGTCACTATCAGTGTCAAAGATAAATGAGATACGTAGGTATTCACATTGTGTACTTTCCCACTTTCGTGTGACAGTAACATAACCTTTTCAGAGTATTGTTTATTTAATTGCCACCCCAAGCATGCCTTCTTATCTATTGTTTGGGAACATACCTGCATCAGGGGTCCTAGAAGATCTGTATACATACATCTCACACAGACAAGATTATCAGCGGGATTCCCTATTGGATGCATTCAACCCTATCTATGCTACATGTCACCTTAATGCAGACCCTGCCTTCGTGTCCCCACGGAGTCTGATCTAGAGACCTCATTCCAAGGTAACAAGGGTTGGGGGCTCTTCTCTTTGACATGGTACTGGCAGATTAGGTTTAACACCCCTAACTCTCTTTAGGTTAGAGATTAGTTTCATCATGCTAGGGTAGTAGGGTTCATTCCACATCTATTTTACATCTTATGTTATTGCAAGATGGTGGAGGTCTTTGTATTCACGACTCTTATTTTCAAACGTCTGTTTCTTGCATTGTTCATTATCCTAATCCTTGCAGTCCATGCAATTTACAGTAGATTGCAGTCTTGGTCATAAAACCTATTGAAACCTTTACTGCATCTCCTTCATTGCCTGTGTGTGAAGGAGACATGTTGCTCATGTGAGAAAAAGATAATCTCCATTTAATCATGACTCCTCTGAGATGTCACACTCTTGAGTTCAAGCGTAAAGGCTGCCACAAATCACCTTTTACTGTTTGGGTTTTTGGTGAGGTACTGCTTGTGAGCTGGGAGGGTTGGGCTGACAGTTGCGACTTGTTGTAGGATTGGCCTAGTCACCTACAAACAAAACTGCAGTCATCCCTAAGCCAGCAGTCCTGCCTAGAGCAGCAGTTCCCAAACCTTTGACTTCTGTGGAGCCCCACTGAATCATTATAGGAATCCGCGGAACCCCCACTGAGTAATTACTAAAAGCTGGGGACCTAATCTGTTAATATTATTTCATTTTCGAAGCAGTCGTGGACCCCCTGAGGAGGCTTTGCGGACCCCCAAGGGTCCCTGGACCACAGGTTGGGAACCACTGGCCTAGAGCAAGAGTCCAACTATGACATGGTGCCAACAACGATGGTATTTAGCCACTAATTTATGGATACCCTGAGTATCACTGTCTCACACACAACAGGTACTCTAAGTACCATTATACGGAGATGTCCTTTGTCTTTGGGAAAATCCTCCTCAACTGAACAGAGAGCACCTAAGTAGGCTGAAGGTTGTTCAAGCTTGAACTCTTAAAATTACTTTCTCCCGACTTGGTGTTCCATTTCTTTACCCATTCCACTATATGGCTAATACCATAGACATTCCCGAGGATGCCAGACAAGCATTAACACTATACCTAGTAGCGCATGGCTTAACAGAAGAGGGTGGGGATGTCACATTCATTGTAGAAGCTAGTGAAGCTTACCAAACAGAAGCATTTTACTTCTGGGTCACCCTTCCTGAGGAAGGCCCTAGATCATTCACATTCCACACATACAGATTTACAAATGTACCACAACGTTACCACGTATACCAGTATTTTGAAATACCAATTACTTATCAAGAATATCACAACTGGTTTAATGGTGCCCTATCACATGTAATACAACCCATGAGATTAGGTCCCTTAGGTAATGACAGACGTACGGTGCCTATGTTTGCCACATATACACCACACCCCGGTGTACAAAACATGCAGGCAGCTGATCTGCACAATCTATACATTGAGCTAGTAGCACTATATAGAAGACTTGTTCAGTTCGTAATGCGAACTTTGAACACAATACCAGCACATCCAGCACCACCAGCATCCTCTGGATACCAATTGGCCACTACCTCGGAGTAACCCACAAACAGTACATTCTATCATGGGCAAAGTGCCCACGGAACAAGAGAAAATCCATTTCTGGATAGCTTAGAAAACTAATCAGCTAGAAGCTGTGTTTCACCATACGGGACTACAGAAAAACATAGAATTCTCACAATGAGCTTGCCCTTTGAGATGTTCCCTCAGTGGAGGACTGCACCACATGGGGTACAGTCTTCGCTGCGATTTATACTACCATACATGGTACCCCGACACTTGCCAATTTACCAGAAGTGTTAAAACAAATACACAGATGAGCAAGGGGCTGCTCCAGCCCTAGACTTGGGGATGAAATTAATGCATAACTTTGACGCAGTCTCTTCAATAATACTAGTAACATTAAAGAGGGAGAGGTAGCGTTGGCTATACGCCTGCTGCTCTGAGAGATTCCACACTTGGAACAGGAGAAACAGCTACCGAAAACTATTTCCGATACCTATACCAGTACAGGATGGGATTAGTTTGGGAGCCAAGCTGGAAAAGCCTGAAATACGGAGTACCACCCCTAAGGAAGGCACTAAACAAGTACAGGAGGGTTCTAAAAAGTGCTAGGATAAGCAAAAGCAAATTAAAGACAGACAACGTCAGAGAGCAGATTCTCCATGTCGAGACGTCGAGACGGGGCCACTCACTTGAAAAGTAGGATGTCTGCAGGGGCGATGGTATGCCCCGACCTCCAGGAACACCTCTCGGCACTTCCTGATGGACACAGAAACCCCGGCAGGTGTCCCAAAATGAAAGGGGAAGTGGAAGAGAAAGAGACAAAACACTGCCACGTCTTGCCGGTTCAGCCAGGCACCCTGTATCTTCGGGGGGCAGGTCGTTGTTGACAGAGTGATAGAGTTAGTGCACTCAACTTCCTTGAAACGGAATGTCTCTTTCTGATACGGGCACGGGAGCGGTAGACGAACACCGGGATGCTCCAGCACTTTTCTTGGATAATAATACCTGTTGGCACAATTACTATCAATGCATTACCAAAAACACAAACTGAGTACCATAACAAGAAGTACTGCAACACTAGGGCTGGCTTCACAGAGATTCACTGTTGCACACTACAATTAGAACTGTAGTTGCACTTATCATGC
This sequence comes from Pleurodeles waltl, assembly GCF_031143425.1. Classification (NCBI taxonomy): domain Eukaryota; kingdom Metazoa; phylum Chordata; class Amphibia; order Caudata; family Salamandridae; genus Pleurodeles; species Pleurodeles waltl. The sequence continues at coordinate 675,597,704 of NC_090450.1, read as the reverse complement.
ACAAGAAAGACAAACAAGGGCATTCATTATATCACATATAACTTTCCTGCATGCATAGGGTTAAACTAAAAGGAACAAAACCAGTCCAAGAAATACAAATGTCCAGTCTGGGTTTAAACAGTTAGGGTGGCACAGTTTGGTTTCACTGTGTGTGTGAAAAACCCTTCAAAAGCAAATTCCTCAAACCTGAAACACAGGCATGAATGACACAATTTAAATCCAAGAGTTATGCTATTAGAGAAAGAAAAGTCACGTAAATGCTTTTTTTAAGGTGCACTGTCACTTTTTGTAGTACTTGAGCTCAAGCAGATTTCCCGAAGCACATTTAGGCAAGTAACTACAATAATAATGTAGAATGTTCAGAAATGCATTTGTCTCTACAAGATAAGCCAAAATACGAGGTCTAAAATACACCAGCTGTACTAGAAAAGCGCGGCGCTCAAAGAATAAACTCCCTGGAGAATACTAGTCACTGAGCTGCAGTCTTTTCTGGAGTGCTGGAGAAATGCCTGATGTCAGCTGGTACAGGAACGAAGAAAAGAATTGCCTCAAAAGTCCTGAATACGAGGATGACAGCAGGGGCTGGACTGCCAAATCAGATGCTGAGATCAGGAAGCAAAACAAAGCCAAGCAGGGAGGCATGCTTCCCTCTGCTATTTATAGCCAATCAGGAAAGCAATTGAGTTTCCACATGTGGATGAGTCACCACAACCAATTAGAAGCACATGTCTACACCACACCCAATGTCGACGGAAATCCTGGACCTCCCATCCCGCCACCGCTGAGCACACCCACACCCCGCCCCCCAAATAATGATGCACAAATCACCTTGGCGGTCAGTGGAGGCCGAACGACCATTGGCGGTGCAGCCCACCACGGGTGGCAAGTGGACCCAACAGTAAGAAGTGCACACATTGGATAAGTTAGAAACCCACACACCTGACACACATCCACAACACCATAAAACACTCACAGACACACCCCACAATCCTTTGTAAAAAAAGTAGGCCAGCGAAGACAGAGAGCACCAGAAACAGACACCGAATGCCACAATCCACTATACTCACACCCAACCACACAAGAGCACCCTCACCGAGAACCACAACAGACACCACCATGGCACCCCCAAAACAGCACCAGGGACGACATCCTCAAGAGATGGAACGACCTGCAGGGAAAGGTCAAGGCCATGGCATCCAGGCACCACATTGCAGTCCAGAAGACTGGGGGAGGACCACCACCAACACCACCCGAATACACTGACTGGGAGGAAAAGGTACTGGCCATCCTGCACCCTGAGGGACTCACTGGACTCACTGGAGGAATGGACTCGGGTAAGTTGTCTACATTTACCCCATATCCATCACACCCGGAATGCATGCACCACCCCACTCCTCCAACACCCACCAGGACCACTACCCCACCCAGGCCACAATCACTACATCCTGTCACCCTGCATGCCCACAAACCCACTAACAGGCCCAAATCCCTCCCCCTGTACACAGCCACCCACCCCTGCAAGGAAACACAATGGCCTATAACACCCACAATGCACCTCCACATCCCAAGATAAAAGCAATGCTAACCCCACCAAAGCATCCTGCATGGCCCCAAAGTGTTTAAGCTGCACAAACCCACCCAGGCGCCTGCCCCCCATCTGACCATGCAAATGTAATAGACATGTCCATTCCCCCAACAGGCACCACCACCCATGCCACCCTGACAGACAGGACAAGGAGTGTCAGTGCCCCACAGGGAAACAGAGGCACCTCACAGGACACTGGGGATGGAACCCTGGACACTGATGAGCAGGCTGGCCGCTCACACAGTCCTGGACTGTCACCATCCAGCAGCCCCACCCAGGATACCACTGACACCCCTACCACCCAGACAATAATGTCAGGCCAGGGCAACCATCCACACACCTGTGTATTCAGGCCACAGACTGGTGGAACACAAGTACAGCGGCCAAAGTCACCCCCTTCCAACAGGCAGGAAGACAATGGCCCCAGTACAAGTGGCACTGCCAGACCTGTGCAGGGGACACAGGCACAGGGAGTTTAGGCCCAGTGGGAGGGCATCACTGGCCTGGGGGGGAGGCCACAGGATGGATGCAGCAGCCCAGGACGTGATTTCTGAGGTCTTGGGAGCCTACTACCATACCCAAGACAGATTGACCCAAATAGTATCCACCCTGGAGCAGAGTCAGAGGATGCAGCAAGCACACTACCAAGAGGCCATGGATCAGTGGAAACTGCATAATGCCACAATGGCCAGCATAGCAGGTGCGCTGCAGCAGCTTGTCCAAACACAGGCTGAGGCCCACACAGAACAGTACGCCCCCACTACAGCACAGGAGACAGAACAGACAATAAGAGCATCAGCCTCACATGTGCTACCTTCTGAGGAAACACAGGGGAAATCCATCTCATCCCCTAAAGGCCAACAACAGGCCCCCAAACAGACACTCGGGCCAAGATATGGGACAGGAACACCTGCCAAGAACAAGGCCCCCTCTAAGAAGTGACTTTGCAAACAATTGTCCACCAACTATCCCACACAATCAACCACCAAATAGTGCTACCAAGAATGAAAAACACATGTAAGCTAGGATGGACCTAGCAATACTGACAACAATGCTGTCACCATGTTGCCATGTCTGATAACCACCATTGACCCACTGCACTCACTGTAATTTGTACGATTTTATCCGTGCACCAAATAAAACACATATCACACCTGTTACAATGTCCCCTGTCATTATGTGTGAACAAAGTGAAGTATGGATGCAACTGGTTGACAACTCCTTTATTTGTACCTGAGTAGCAATGATTGCACCACTCGCCTTACATGTTGTGCAGCCTAAATCTGTTTTGAAACAAATTCACAAAATTGTATTCTATCCTATGCAGACCTGGACACAGTGGCAAGTTGTATATTCCAACACCCCCCAGATGACAAGGCACACTGACAGTCTGATGCACAGGCAACAATTACATCCAATTGTCCCTCATAGTTACTGGAAGTAGAGTTGTATCAGTTGGGTCCTGGAATTGACATCTTCCTCTTCCTCATCCTCATCCTCACCATCACTCTCGTCCCCTCTCTGAGGAAACTGGTCTGGATATAGCAGCACCCTCCTCCTCCTCCAAGAGGGGGATAGAATTTCTCACAACCACGTTGTGCAGCATGCAGCAAGCCACCAATATTCTACACACCTTATCAGGCCCATAGGCCAGGGAACCGAAGAGATATGTAGACAACGAAATCTGGCCTTCAGGAGAACTATTGTGCGCTCTATCACCCTTCAAGTACGTCCATGGGCCTCATTATAATTCCTCTCCACATCTGTCCCAGGATTCCTCACTGGTGTCAGGAGCCAACCCAAGTTGGGATAGCCAGAATAACCTAGAAAAAGGTTAACAACATAACTTAAAATCCTCAGAGGCAGCCAGGCTGTCTGTCTACAAGGTGGCAATAAGTGACAGAAACACCTACCTACGATCTACCCTTTGTCCTCTTGTGGTTGTTCCATCTTCTGTGGCACACTACTGTTCCTCAGCACAAATGAATCATGGACTGAACCAGGGAACATGGCATTCACATGTGTGATGTACTGATCTGCAGTACACACCAATTGAATGTTCATGGAGTGAAAGTTCTTCCTGTTTCTGTATACCCGTTCACTCACTCTTGGGGAATTATAGGTATGTGGGTGCCATTGATGGCACCTATCACATGGGGTATGTTGGCAAAGGCATAGAAGTCCGACTTGATGCCAGGGAGGTCAGTACTTTGGGGAAACCTCACATAGGACTGCAGGTGTCATACAAATGCATTCAGGAATCTTGTCAGTATAATGCTAAACATAGGCTGTGAAAAACCAGCACCCATGCCCACTGTCACTTGAAATGAGCCCGTGGCCAGGAAATGGAGTGCAGAAAGCACCTGCACTTCAGTAGGGATGGCGTGCTGATTACAATTTGCCGGAGTCAGTGCAAGATCCAGTAATGCACAAAGTTCAAGAAAAGTTGCACGGGTGAGTCTGTAATTGATAATGATGTTCTGCTCCACCATTGTCCGCAAATCCACAAGTGGTCTGTACACCGATGGGGCCCTTCCTCACCACAGGGTTCTGTACCTAGGAGGATTTGGAAACACGTGTGAAGAACACACATACACGGGCACACATTGTCAGGCAATGAGCACTGCTGCCTTGATTGTCGTGACACAAATGCATAATGTGTATGACATAACATCAACTTGGCCACAATGATAGATGAGGGCTTGTCAGGTGAGGCAATGTTAATTGTCACATGCCTATGTGTGTTTGGGGAACAGTAGGGCCTGCATTGTGCAGATGGGACTTTTATAACTGCGTAGTTTTGCCAAAATGTCTACCCCTTGTAATCCTGAACTGTCGTTGTGGAAGTGACCTCATACCACTAGCGGTTGACGTAACAGTGTAAGGCAGTGTTTACTGCCGTCTGAAAATTCATTGGTAAACATGGATGTCAATGGGGAATCTTAGCGTATCATGATCGGTGCGTACACAAACTTGTTACCCCCAACTTCACTTGACTCCCTGATCTCGTGCAAGCAGGTACTCCACTGAGTGTACTGCTGGGTCCTGCCTGTGGTCACGGAAGTGGCACGTGTTGCAGGGGAAAGGGCCCCGGCTTTCACCCAAGAGGAATTGGAGAGGCTCGTGGACGGGGTCCTGCCCCTGTACGCCAAGCTCTACGGATGGCCAGAGGTACAGGTGAGTAGGAGGAATGGGGGCCATGGATGTGTGTAATGGTTGGTGTTGGCAGCATACATGTGTGCACCTCTGACCCTGGATGGGCCAGGGTTCCTGACATGCTGGGTGTGTATGTGCTGCTAGTCCGCTTGTACTGTCCGTCCCATAGTGGACGTATAGCCAGCTGTATACGTTTGGCCAGTGCCTGGCCTCTGAGTTACCTTTCTGTGTGTCCCTTTTAGGTAAGCGCCCACCAGAAGAGGGCATTTTGGCATACCATCACCAAGGACGTGCGGACCCTGGGGGTCTACAACTGGCGGAGCACCCACTGCAGGAAGAGGTGGGAGGACCTGCGGCGCTGGGCGCGAAAAATCTGCGAGGCCCAACTGGAGAAGTTCTTCTAACGGGGAAGGGGTGCCCGTCGGGTATTGACCCCACTTATGCTACACATCCTGGCAGTGGCGTACCCAGACCTGGATGGACACTTGAAGGCTGCACAGCAGTCCCAAGGGGGTGAGTACATATACCATATATTTGACCGTAGGTGGCTGTCTGTGTGTGCATTTGGGTTTCTGCTGCTTAGTTGCAGGGACTCTGACTGATGTCCATCTACATTAGGGCCCCCGTGGGGAGTAGGGGGTGTTTTGGTCGGGTCTCCTACACGTTGGTTCCTTAAGTTGTTTGGGGAAGGCTTTAAAGCAGTGTTCTGGGCAATAGTCAGGGGCATCGCCATGGGTATAGCGGTAGGTGCTGCCTGTTTGTGGGTCTTCTGGGTGGGTGTATGTATGAACTACTATGTTCACTCCATTCAGCTATTTACAAATGTCTCTGCTTTTTTGTCTCCCATCCCTGTTCTCTTGTGTTGTCTGTGTACATCAGCATCATCTGGCGAGGGAGCTGAGGCTTTGGTGAGTGGGGATGCAGCGGCCACGGATCCTCAGAGGCAGAGTCGTCCAATGCCCAGGGGACCAGTGGGTTGGAGGGTGAGGGGGGACCCCGGGGGAGGCAACTACCACTGGAGGTAGTGACTCCGATACCTCCTCCGATGGGGGCTCTCTGGCAGTGGCGGACCATAGTGGGCCCACACCTACTGTGACATCTTCCGCCACCCCCCATTCCATCACCGCCCTCCCATTTGCTCCCCACCGAGTTGCCCGTGCCCGCTTACCCAGAAGGGTGGGCATCTCTTTCACCCCAGGCACCTCTTCCCCTGCCCCAGTCAGCCCTGCTACCCTCACGGAGGAGGCTATTGACCTCCTCAGAACTGTCTCTGTAGGGCAGACTACCATCGTTAATGCCATCTAGGGGCTAGCATCAGAGATGCAGCAGACCAATGCCTATCTGGATGGCATTCACAGTGCCATATCTGGCCTACAGAGATCTTTTCAGGCTCTGGCCTCCTCTTGGACGGCAGCCAGTGTCCCTGCTCATTCCGTCCCCCCTCCCCTTCAACCTCCTCTACCCCTTCCAGCACCCTACTCCCTTCACCTGTCCAAAGCACCCATTCTGACACGCAGACACACACCTCAACATACAAGAAGCACACTTTCAAACACAAGCAACACACCTCCCACCACAAGCATTCACACAGCCAACAGACACATGCACACTCAGCAACATCCACTTCCCCCAGTGTGCTCCCCTCTTCCGCCTCCCTGACTGTCCCCTCTGCATACACACCCCCAGGCACTGCACGTTCATTCACTGTTGCTGACACTATTCCTGCTGTCACCACAATAGCACACATCTACACATGCACCCAGACACAATACCTGCACTCACCACAACTACTTTAGTTGACACATGCAACACACTCACCAGACTTGCAGACACCCAAACAACATACATACACACTGGCAGCCTATCTTCTCCCACTGTGTCCACCGCCCCACTCCAAAAGCACACAAACGCACCAAAACACCCACCCATCACACATCCACCACACGTCAGCATATTGTCCAGTCACCTGCACCCACAACACGCACACCTACACCACTTACGACTACACCCTCTACCTCCACTCCCACGCCTTCCTCCAGGCCCAACCCAATTGCGCCCAAAAAAGTTTCCTCTCCTGTGCTGACCTATTCCAACCCACTGGCCCTCCCCGTCTCGTCCCTAAACGTGCACACCTCCTTGCCCTGTCCACTCCTTCCACGTCACAGCCTGCCCCTGCCCGCCCTTCACAATCCCGTGCCCCTTTTCCAGAGAGAAGGAGGCCCCGTGCTGAGGCAATTTCATCTGCCTCCACCCAATCCAAGCACATTCCCCCACCTTCCAAGGCCCAACCCAAACCCCCTCCACCTTCTGATAGCAAATCCAAGCCCCACCCCTGTCATAAATCCCCACCCCCACCACCCTCTGCCTCGGTTCCCTGAGATACGTGGATGCCTCATTGTTGCCCCTATGAGGTGGAGTACCGTAGCACTTGTGGGAGTCAGGTTGAGGCCATTGTGGCCCATGGGACTTGTAGCACTGTGGACTGGCCATTGGCCTTATTTACAATTTGTTTGCTCAGAGAGCTGTTTTGGCGGCACACTCTAGATCCCTGGTCTCACGTTTCATTGTTTATGGGTGTAAGGCACATGTATGTACTTTGTACAGGTTGGATTTGCCTTGTGTCGGGTAAGTACCTCTTGCTGTGGGGTGTATGGCTTGTGCTGCTGTGAAGGGTTGTGGGTGCGTTGTGGGGTGGGTGGAGTGGGTGGGTATGTAACTGTGCCCTTTCTTGCCTTGTTTCATAGGTTGCGGTACTTACCGTCGTTGTCTTCGTAGGTGGACTCGGTCGTGGAGGTATATGGCAAGGAGAAGGGCTGGTATGATCTGCAGCTCTCTGTCCATGTCTGCTTCGTCGTGTTGTGTAAGCCTCCGGTGAGTGTTTCCTTATATTTTGTTCATTTCCATCTGGCTTTGCGTGGTGGTGGTTCCCGCCCCGGAAATGAAGGCGGTCTAGTGGTTCACTATTTGATGGATGGGTTGGGCCTTTCCGTCGGCCTGTGGGCGGGCTCTGCAGTCGTTGTCGGCACTCCTCTGCTGGCGGTGGGTGGTTTTCAGGATGCCTGTGTTTCAGTTGGTTCATTATTAGGAGGTCCAGACTGCTCCTCTGTTTGCGGTTTTTACTGCCACCGCCAGCGTTATGGTGTTTACCGCTGTGTTCATAATGAGGGCCTATGTTTACTTAGAAACATGAAGGTTTAACCAAGAACAGAGATATGATTTAACCCTAACCCCTGGGGATGCTGACAGATAATGCAGGAGGCACCTTGGGGATTCCCGACACTGCACACTCCAGAGAACTCCGAAAAGAGATATAGTAAGAGACGGTAAAGTGACGGATATACCACCAGCTGTATTACGAGTCCATTATATCCTATGGAACTCGTAATACGGCTGGTAGTATATCCGTCACTTTACTGTCACTTTTGGGACGGATTAACACCTCCTCCAAAGTTGTAATAACCCCCATAATCTCAGAATAGAGAAACATAAAAGCTCCTGACAGATATACTGATTAACGTCCCTTTCGTTCCTTTCAGGACGCATCGGATAGACGTAGCAAGAGAGTGGGCTGGTCAGTTCACCATCCTGACTATGTGCAACAGAAAAAAGACTCACCACGGTCTTCAGACACAAAAAAAGACAAGTCCTCACAGCAAAAGCCACAGTTTAAAAAGAAAAAGGTGGCAGCACTGTCAATTAAAAATGTCAGTAAACTTGAGAACATTGCTGAAAAGCAAGACGTGGGCAGCGATATTGCTAGACATCGCGGCAGAAGTCACGATATGTCGCCAGAGTCTGAGAGATCATCTGGATACGAAAGAAACTAGCAACTTCATTGCAGTCAAAACTGTGGATGGGCGCATTCTCCCACCCAACAGGAATTATGATTTAAATATCCAAATTGAGGGAGACATAGCGTGCACCATTTGCGTGATATTCTGAGATGAACTTAGTTGTGATATCCTACTGGCCGAAAGAGACTGGTCACCTGAGCACGTCCGTAAGCTCCCACATGGGGAAGATGTCATTTTGCCTTCTTTCTCTGATCGTATTCCAGAAGTGGTAAAACAATCCTAGGCTGTCAACTGGGCTTTAGTGCAGGCACCCGCACAATACTGCAACCATGTAGGTTGGGATAAGGATTCTCCTTATCATTTAATACCTGTGGGGTCTAAGCCCCAACCTCAGCTCCAATAACCTGTTAAACATGAAGTTAAAGCTCCAGTGAGGGAGATCCTCACTCAGCTTAAGTACCAGGGAGTTATTGAGCCCTTTGTCTCTGCAATGTATAACCCGTTATTCCCTTTTGCAAAACCTGACCGTTTATACAGGAAAGTCTTAAAGTATAGACACTTAAATAGTCATACACTCACATTAGTAATACAAAATTCACAACAGTTTTTTCTGCCAGAACTTAGCAGTCGGGACCTGAGTGCATTTTCATTTTGGTTACAAAAACACTTCTGTTGTTTGCCCCAAGGCTACAAGAACAGCCCAGGACTGTTCTCAGCCCGAGCAACGTCAATATTGCGTGAATTTGACTCTGAGGCATTGTCCTAGTGGTTGACATCTATCTCACAGATGACGACCTCAACATTCATCTTGCCAGGGTCAATCGGATCGTTCTGGGATTCGTAGCCCTCAGATACAAATTTAATTTTAGAAAAACTAAAATAGCCGTTCTCACTCTATTGTTCCTGGGATACCAGCTATCAAACGAGGGCAAGAGTCTGGCGCCCCACTTTTTAGAGAAGTGTGCTAAATCCAGCCACTAAATACTATCAAGAAACTACAGTCTTTACTTGGTTTCTTCAACTTTGGCAGAACTTACATTCTTGACTATGCACAATGCATCAAGCCACTTTATGACTTAATATGACCTGATTTTTTTAGCAGACACTGGACAGTATAACACTCACAAATCCTTAGAGAATTGCAACAGGACATGCTAGAAACAAAACACTTACATACCTGTGATAACAAAACAAATTTGGTCATCAGAATAATTTTAATGAGGGTGACACAGTGCCCATAGCATATAAATCACATTTATATCCCAATGCAGAACAATTCTTTGCACCCACAGAAAAAATTCTAACTGTAGTACAGATGGTCGCTCTTCAAGGAGAGACCACATGCCAAAGGGAAACACATTATTGTCTTAACCCCGGTGCCAGCCTTAGAAGCCATCAGCAAAGCTAGTGTTCCCAACACTAAAGCATTACATCCACATTGGGTTCAATGGGCAACCTCTCTGACTGCCCCCGATGTTGATTACATCTTTGATCCAAAACTTCAAACACAAGAATTCCTCCAATACGAACAGGAGTACCCCACACCTCTAGACATGTTGCCATTAGACAGGTACCATACTGTCACTTACACTGATGGTTCAGCACAACCAGCTGTAGGTGCTAAACATCAGTACTGAGCCGCTTGCGCAGCCGTGAGCGGAGTGATGAAGGATGATGGTTTCCACCCTCGCAATACCCACACATAGACCCTGGGGGACAGCTCAGCTGGCTGAACTTAAAGCCCTTATCTTAGCGCTAGAACATACGTATCCAGGACAACTCACTCTGATTGTCTGTGATTCGTACTACCTTGTCCAGTCCTACAACGATTATCTTAATCATTGGCGACTGAACGGTTTCAGACACTCCAAACGGAACACAATAAAACACAGAACTCTGTGGGGGAGGGTGGCTGATCTGAAGGATAAGCTATTGAGTGCTCATGTAGTCCATACATTGGGCCACCAATGTGTAGGAGTACATGGTATTGACAACACTTTGGCTGATGAAGTGGCCAAATCCACGGTAACTAGTGCTACTGTTGCTGTAGTGACTTGTTTCCAGACGAGATTGGATAATGACATTTTGGCTGCTGTGAAAGCTCTGGCTGAAGGCAAGCCTCTCCCAAAAGCATACCCTACAAAATACTCATACCACATCAGTGCACAGAATGTTGCCTCTGCAACAATTCCTGGAGTGGAAGATTAAGTGATCCCCAATGAAGACCAGAGATGAGATCTCATAAAAGCAGTGCATGAGTGTGTTGCCTTTGTACATGCTGGTGTTGCGGCCCCAATAACACTCTTACAGAAACGCTTCTGGTGACCAGGTCTATACAAACAGACCAAGCATTATGTCCTTTGTTGTGACATTTGCTAGAAGATAAAGGGTCCAAACATCAAACGCCCACAGCAGACATTCCTTTTAGTATCCAACAGGCCACTACAATGTGTGTACCTGGACCACTGCAGTCCTTCACAACCCGATGGTGCATACAAATGCATCTCAGTCACTGTAGATTCTTGTTCTAGATTCCTGTTGGTATGGCCACAGTGGTCGACTGATGCTCTAACTGTTATAAAAGTCTTGCTGATCTTTATCGGCACATATACGATTGCAGCATTCCATTCAGACCAGGGCCCTGACTTTGCCTCTAAAGCATTCAGGGACACCATGAGGATGATGGGTGTTGAGCTCCACTACTGTTCACCCTACCATCCTGAGGGAAATTTAGTTGTAGAGAGGAGGAATTGAGATCTAAAGAAGTCCTTAACAGCTAGAATATTAGGTTCTGGCCATGGCTGGATTCATCACCTATATGGGGTCCATAGAGCACTGAATAATCTGCCAAGAGAGTTCTTGGGAGGACGCACTCCTTATGAGGTTCTCTTTGGGATCCCTGTGTATGTTCCATATCTATATGGCCCTGGTTTGGTGGCAGCAGACACACCTTTTGACATAAATGAACATCTCACTGTTTTACAGGAGCTTCAGCAATTTTGTGATGATAAGTCATCCACCAGTGCTGCCACCTTAGGAATAAGGGATTTGCCAACAACTTCTACTGGCTGAATTCCTAAATTCGGGGATCTGGTTTGTGAGAAGATTGCTGTGAAGAAGGAATTCGGCCCAACCTACAGAGCACCAGTCCAAGTCCTGGGAATTCAAGGTACCAGAACTGTCATCCTACCACTGCTGCATTGTGCAGCACACACAGAAGTACCAAAGCACCCTTAGTGATTGTTCATGTGCAGGAAGGGACACCTTCCTGCACATGAACAATCACACCCCTTATTACAGACATCATTTCATGATGGTGCAAAAATGTCTACGTTGACACTCGCAGCTGAGTTTAGCGCCAGGACAGGGGACAGCACAAGGGTGCACCATATTCCCTTAAATATGATGCATCCCTGCATTTCTAAAGTGACGCAGCGTGGTGCTGCTAATTTTGGCACAGCACCGCGCTGCGCCACTGTTACATAAATCTGGCCCATAGTGTCATCTGCGATAGACATTATACAGAAAGATGTCCTTTTTACACCATGGACAAAGTCAACTGCGTTCCATTATGCAGTTAGGTTGGACACTACAGATTTTTAAAAATGGCAGCGTTCCCTGGAAATATATTAACAGTAGTGACCTGTTTGCTGCTTTTAATTTATCCAGGGAACAACAGACAATGGCTAAAAGGTAAGCAAGTTTCACCATGCTTAACATAGAAAAGTTAGAAAAGTTGCCTTTCATGGTTGCAGAAAGTCCATCAACAGTATGGCTCGTACATGGCATTATAGATCTGCCCATTTCCACCTTTTGTTTTTCAAAATGCTTGAAACTTCTTGCCGTGGGCAGATATGAGCGGCTAGGCGATAGCTGTATTGAAGAAGAGTGGGAGTTGGCCTTTGAATATAAATGTCTGAACGGCGATACAGAGGTCTTTCTCAGTGGAAGCGAATGTGAGACTACTGTTAGTCATTCAATGATTTGCAAACAGTTGTCCCTTCAAGGCTTTTGCAATGCATGGGTTGCAAACTTGGCCTGTTTTCTGAAGGGTACTCGCGTCCCATAGATTCATCCAGCATTTCATGTGCTTTCGAATGGAAGTTATGTGGTCCTGAACAAACAAAGTTGTTGTGGTATGAGACCAGGACTTGCCTACGCAATTTCAGTCTCTAAGATTGTAACGTGTTGCGGACATGTCTTATTCCCCCCACACCAGAGATAAGAGTAGCAGAAATTGGGCCTCACATTGATACTACTAATATAGACTATGACAAGCTGAGCAGACTAAAGGAGCTACTGTTCCAGAAACAAGTTGAGTTGACATCGGCTAGAGAGACGTATGCTCTCCAGATAGCAAGATCATCAGCCGAGATACAATCCCTATTAAATATCAACTTCCCCAAGCACATTGGAGAGCTGGTATCCAGAATATTCAACGCTTCAAGCACCACACGGATTGTGCAGTTCTTTAAGGTTGTCGGGTCTGGATTTGTTTCCATCTTCCAGACTGTCTTCGGAGTCATTCCTTCAGCCATCCATTCACTCTTTTCAAGTGTGTTTGGCGGCTTTCCTGTGACTTTGGCATTGATCGGTGGGATACTGCTGCTACTGTTCCTGATACGCAGTGGTTGTGCCTTCCCAGCTAAGCGAAGTGATGGAGCTACTACCACCAGCCCAGCTGGGCCGTGATCACATCGTACAGTTCTTTGGTGCTCTGTTTGCTGGAAGCACGATTGATCACTGTCATTTTGACCAGTCGTATGGTGTGGGCAACCAGTCTTTCATTGCACCTGGTGCCTGCTCAAACATCTACCTTTGGTGTGCCTTGCTGTTCCACCAGTGCCTCCCGTGGTAAAGGAACTGCTGATGTTCCTGATGAAGGTTCATGGTCGTGCCCCATGAGACTGAGGCTGATTCTCGAGACCACTTATGAGTCACCCTTGGTGGACTGTCTGGCTCCCTTAGGTACTTTGGATGGTGCTGCCCTCGCGGGTGATCCTGTGCCTGAGACTGCTGTGCACTACTGCTCCATGGATCTGTCTGCCAATCCTGTCATTGATGTAACATCAGACGAAGTGGCTTCTTTCCTGAATATCATTCCATTCAATGGCTTTCCATTTAAAGACATTCTTCAAGATCATGACCACTGTTAAATAAATTTGACCATCGGCCTATTCCAAAGTATCAAAGTTTCAAACTTTAGCCTGCTTTGCTTGTCATGCTTGACATTTTGTCTCTGTTGTATGTTTCAGCTATTTTTAACAAGTTTTTAATTAGATGTTAGTTATGTCTTACTATGGTTTTGGCTTATTTTAGTCTAGAGCATTTTAGCTTGAGTTCATTCACCTTCTCTGGTGTCATCATTATAGCATCATACTTGTTCCAGGAATGGGGAGGATGTAGTGGATCCAATTTGGTTTTATTGGGAATCAGGGGATAGCTTAGCCTTCTGACTTGAGGCCTGTGTCCCAGTTATCTAGTGACTTTTAACCTCCTTAGCTTGCTCTGTTTTAGCACATTTATTTAATTACTTCTTCCAAGATGGCTGCTATGTTTATAGTTGGGAAGATGTTTTAGTTTCACGTTATCAGTGCCACTGTGTAAAGGTGTAACTATCAGGGTCAAAGATAAATGAGAAACGTAGGTATTCACATCATGTACTTTCCCACTTTTGTGTGACAGTAACATAATGTACCTTTTCAGGGAATTGTTTATATAATTGCCACCCCAAGCATGCCTTCTTTTCTATTGTTTGGGAACATACCTGCATCAGGGGTCCTACAAGATCTGTATAAATACATCTCACACAAACAAGATTATCGGAGGGATTCCTACTAGATGCCATCAACGTTCTCTATGCTACATGTTGCCTTGATGAAGACCCTGCCTTCGTGTCCCCACAGAGTCTGATTTAGAGACCTCATTCCAAGGTAACGAGGGTTGGGGGGCTCTTCTCATGGACATGGTAGTGGCAGATTAGGTTAAACAAACCTAGCTCTCTTTAGGTTAGAGATTAGGTTAATCATGCTAGGGTATTAGAGTTCATTCCACATGTATTTTACATCTTATGTTATTGCAAGATGGTGGAGGTCTTTTTAACACAGTTCTGCTTCTTGCATTGTTCATTTTCCTAATCATTGCAGCCCATGCAATTTAGAGTAGATTGCAGTCTTGTTAATAAAACATATTGAAAACTTTACTGCATCTCCATCATTACCTGTGTGTGAACAAGACTTGTTGCTCATGTGAGAAAAGGGTAATCAACGTTTAACCACGACTCCCCTGAGATGTTGCACTCTTGAGTCCATGCGTAAAGGCTGCCACAAATCACCTTTTACTATTTGGATTTTTGGTGAGGTACTGCTTGTGAGCCGGGAGGGTTGGGCCGACAGTTGCAACTTGTTGTAGGGCTGGCCTAGTCGCCTAAAAACAAAAGTGCTGTCATCCCTAAACCAGCAGTCTTGCCTAGAGTCCAACTATGACAAGTGCCTCTATCAGACACTATCTCTTTGGGGTACCCCACATGGGTAAATATCCACATCAAAGTTCTGGCCACCACAGGTGCAGTCAGCGTCCTCCGAGGGATGGCCTCTGGGTAGCGTGTGGCATGGTCCACCGATACCAGGAGAAACTGGTTGCCCAGGGTTGTCTTGGGGTCCAATGGACCAATGACGTTGATGCCCACCCTTTCAAAAGGGGTGCCATTGATAGGAAGCAGTATCAGGGGAGCCTTCAGCTTTTTCCCTGACTTCCCACTGGCCTGGCAGGTGGGACGGGATCTGCAGAATGTATCTCAGGCCGTCTTCATTTGGGGGCCAATAATAGTGAGCGACAAGCCTGGCAAAGGTCTTGTCTTGCCCTAAAAGTCCTGCCAGGGGTATGTCACGAGCAAAACCCAGTAGGAAGGCCTGGTAACACTGGGGGGAACACCAGCACACGTGCTGCCCCAGTACCCAGAGCCTTAGGTTCACTATATAGGAGATCATTCTCCTAGTAAATCAGGTGATCCCCCGAAGCTTCACCTGCTGCATGGGCTGAGGCCTGTCGCCTCAAGACCTCAAGAGTGGGACACTCTTTCTGTGCTTTGGAGAATTCCTCCCTGGTAGGCCTCCCTCAGCTTGCCAACCAGCAAGCTAAGGTAGGTCACATAGGGTGGCAATGTCCCCCACAGTTGACTCTAGGGCCTCCTCCTCAGGGACCCCATCAAGCTCCACCATGGGACCAGTTTCCCGAGCCCCTTTCCCCTCTCCTTGCCAGCTGTCTGGGACATTCTTCCAGGCTCCAGATGCCCTTGACTCCCCTCCTGGGCAGCCATTGACCATGTGGTCATACAGACCCACTCAGGCAATCCCATCATCTCCAAGTGAGACCTGAGCTCTATCTCCCTCCAGGTAGCATGCTCTATGTCATTGCCAAGCAGATAATCTACAGGCATGGAAGGACTTACAGCTACTTTCAGTGTAACAGGGATCCCCCACTCAAAGGTAATCAGAGCCACCAGTAGATAGCTCTCACGATTGTCAGCGTCTATGACTTGGTGGAATGTGTTTGGTAGGACGTGGTCTGCTGACACCAGCTGACCCTTGACAGTACTCATGCTGGCTCCTGTGCCCATTAATGGTGACCCACTGCCTATACTTAGAAGTATTGCATGTTGGCTTTTGGCACCATATCTGCATCCCCCAGGGACACTAGGGTTACCTCTGTCTTTTCCGCAAAGCTATCTGGGACCACCTTCTCCTCTAGCGCTACATTAGCCAACCCAGGCATCTGCCCAGCAGAAGGGGGCCGTGCCCTCTTTGGACATTTAAAGTCGCCCGTAGAATGTCTATAATTAGAGCACTCTGCACATTGGGGAACCCACCTCCCTGTTTTGTGATCAAAGAACCCTTTCTTCTTAGCCACAGACTGGGACTGGTTACCACTACTCCCTTGGGAATTATTTTGGGGGCCTTTAGAGAGCTCCTTATTTTCATGATTTTCATCCTCCTCTTTCTTCTGTTGGGAACCCTGACCACCTTTGTGGGTGCCCCTCCCAGATACCTTTTTGGAGACTCTGGTGCTAGCACAGAGTTCTGCCTCCTCAGCAAGCTTTCTGGGATCAGTCAACTTACTGTCAACAAAGCGCTGGCACAGCTCTGTAAAACAAATACTGAGCATGTGCTCTCTTTGGATTAAATTGTATAACCCAACATAATCACTGACTTTGCTGCCCTGCACCAAGCCATTCAGTTTCTTACTGGAGTAATCAATGAAGTCTAACCAGGATTGGTTGGGGAGCTTGTTACTGTCCCTACATTTTTGGCGATACTTCTCAGGGGGTCAGTCCAAATTCGGCAATCAAAATGGTTTTCATGGGAGTGTACTTGTTCTGGTCCCCAACCTCTAATGTAAGAAGTGTGTCCCTCCCATGTGTAAGCATGTGTTTCCACCGACCACCCCTCCCATTGCTCTTCAGGAACCCCATGTTCCCTCAGTGGAACTTCATAAGCAGAAAACCACTTGTCAATGTCATCTCCCACCACATAACTGGTACCAAATCCTTGGGTATACAAACCTTCTTGACTCTAGCAGGTCCTGCATGTATGCTGCCACCATCATTGCTGGATTCAGACTCCTAGCCATGAGCTCCAGCCCTTTCAGACTCAGTTCACGAGCCAATAGAAGTTTCTTCTCAGCTAAGGCTCTTTAAGCCTGCCTATCAGCTTTCTCAGCATCTGCTTTTCTTTCCTCTGCTTCAGCTTCTTTTTTTAATTCTGCCTACTGCAGCCTGAATTCTCTCTCCTCTCTTATTTCTTCTGCGGTCATGCCATGACTGGAGACACTGCTTCCTGGTCTCACAGGAGGAACAAATCCAGGGGTGTCATCCCCTACTGCTGTTGGCAGCTACTCGGAAGAGCCCTTCTTGGGCTCCCCCAAATCATCATGTTCTTGGATGCATCATTCTGCCCAGGCCCTCAGCGCCCTTTGAAATTCTGCCTTCTTGGAAGCCCCACGGGCATATATCCCTGTAGAAGTCCTTCAGCTGGGGAACTGTGTACTCCTCCAGCTTAGCCAGGTCAAACACCCCAGCTCCACTTGGGGGCTCAGCCAGAGACATGATGTATAGGATTTAAAAAATGCAAAGCAGGGAAAATTGCAGAGAAAGAAAACAAATCAAATTGACCCTTGACTGTGGGTGGGTAGTGTACACGTAGCTATTGTATGACACTACAAACACAAGTTCTATCCTTTCTGCTGATCACCAATGTTAGAAATTGGGTCTCTGGTTGACATACACCCTTGTCCAATTAGGGACCACAATCCTAATCAGTGTAAGTCACAACACAATTCAAAGTATCCTGCGCCCACCCACTGGTAGCTTGCCAAGGAGCAGTCAAGCTTAACTTAGAAGGCAATGTGTAAAGTTTTGTTTGCAATAATGCATACAGTAACACAGTGGAAACACCACAAAAATACACCACACAGGTTTAGAAAAATGTATAATATTTATCTGAAGAAAATAAGATAAAATGATAAAAATCCAGTATGCACAATTTGAGATATCACTTTTTAAAGGTTTAAAAGAGTCTCAATCCTTAAGAATCAATTGTTGTATGTTTGTAACACACAGTACCTGCGATGCGTAAAAAATAACAATGCACAGGGGCCGCAGAAGAGGAGATACGTTGAAAAATAAAGCTCAGTGACAGATTTTCCGGCGCGGCACAGACGATGCGTCTTTTCTTTCCACGCTTCAAGATGATGTGTCAATTTCCAGGAGAGTAGATTTGGTTCCTTACTGCGATGCGGAAATATTTTTACACCCAGGGACGATGTGTTGAAAATCCTTGACACACTAGTAGAAAGGAGCAGGTGCTGCATCTATCCGGTAGCAATTGCGGTGATTTATTCAGCCAGGAGGCAGGCGCTGAGTCAGAGTTCCAGTTGTAATTTGGACACTGCGTCATTCCGGTTGGTGGTGCAGCAATTTTCCAGCCGCGATGCAGGTGCTGCGTCGATTTCTGCAGCGTTGCGTCAATTTTCCGGCACACAAGGCTGTCCTGAAGGGGCAAAGTCTTTGTTGGCCCTGAGAGTTCAGAAACAGGAGGCAAGCTCAATCCAAGCCCTTGGAGAGCACTTTAGGAGGAAGGCAGAGTCCTTTCAGCAGTTAGGAGCACCAGGCAGCAGGGCCTCAAGCAGGAAAGCAGTCATCCAGCAAAGCAGTCCAAATGAGTGCTTGGTCAGCCAGACAGTCTCTCTGACAGTGTCCAGGTGAAGATCCAGAAGTGTCTGATTTGGTGGGGTTAGATACCCATTTTATTAACCAAAAATGCCTTTGAAGTGGGGGAATCTTCAAAGAGTGGTTTTGAAGTGCACACGTTAAGCCCAGTCATGTCTGCCAGGACCCCTGTGGGGAGTTATCAGTCCTTTGTATGAGGGCAGACCACTGGACTTTGAAATGTAAGAGAGAGCCCCTCCACTCTTCCTGCCCAGGGAGACCAATTCAGTATGTAGATGAACGCAGGTGTGACTGAGTGTCCTGTGTTTATGGCTGTGTGGATGGAATGCACAAGGGGAGCTGTCAACCAGCACTGACCAGACGTGGATTGAAGACAAGGCTGTAAGGCACAGATAGCAGAGAAATGGGCACTTTCCAAAAGTGGCATTTATAAAATAGAAATATGAAATCCACCTTCACCAGTAAGCAGTATTTCCTATTACAATTCCGGCAATACTACACATGACAGGGTTACTCCTTCTAGATCAGAATCTACCACTTAAAAGTATATAAGGATAGTTCTAATGCTAGTCTATGAGAGGAACAAGCCTCAGTGTAGTGGAAAACGAATTGGTGAGTTTTTCACTACCAGGACATGAAAAACACATAAGTACATGTTCTGCCTTTTACTTACATAGCACCCTGCCCTATGGGATACCTTGGGCGTACCTTAGGGGTAACATATGTAGAAAATGGGGAGTTTATGGCTTGGCAAGTAGTTTTAAATGCCAAGTCGAAGTGGCAGTGAAACTGCACTCCCAGGCCTTGCAATGGCAAGCCTGAGACATCGTTAAGGGGCTACTTATGTGGTTGGCACAATCCGTGATGCAGGCCCACTAGTAGCATTTAATTTACTGGCCCTGGGCACATGGGGTGCACTTTAGTAGGGACTTATAGGTAAATTAAATATGCCAATTGGGTAGGAACCAATGTTACCATGCGAAGAGTAGAGAGCACATACACTTTAGCACTGGTCAGCAGTGGTAAAATATGCAGCACCCTAAAACCAGCAAAAACAGGGTCAGAAAAATGGAGGGAGGGAGGCAGGCAAAAAAGTTAGGGGATGTCAGGTCTAACAGATAATTTGAAAATATCTGATGTTTTGATTTGCAGCTCCTCCCGGCTCACACGGCACAAAGGTTCATGGCCTAGGGTTCAGTAGTAAGCTCAGATTTCAAATGAGACAAATTTAACAATGTCCCTTCCCACTAAAACAAACTCACAATCGCTCACCTATATCTGTCCTTCAGCCATACCTACATTGGTAGGCACCAATCAATATATATAACTCTCAAAAACAATCTTTAACATACACCCTATAATACATGGATGTTTTGATTATATTTATTTTATTTTTACTATTTTCCTACAGCCACTTTTTCGAGTAGATTGGTTGCTTCAGCTAGGGCAGGAGTCATTGAAACAGCAACTACACGCACAGGTATGTCCTTTTGCTAGCAATGTCACTAACATATTATAGAGGATTTCTATCACTTGGTTTGCGAAATCTTAAGAGCATATTTTACAACGTGTTTTGTAATGGCTTATTGTTAGACCTGGCATCCTTGGTGTGGTTTCCCCGTGCCTTTTTGCCTTCTGACCTTCTGTTTTTCAGACTTCATTTTTCCTGGCTTTAGGATTCTTCACCCTTTACCACTGCTAACCAGTGCTAAAGTGCAGGTGCCCTGTACTCTAAACCTGGTAACATTGGCTTATCCACAATTGTCATATTTAATTTACTTGTAAGTCTCTAGAAAAGTCCACTAAATGTGCCCAGGTCCTGAAAATTAAATGCTACTAGTGGGCCTGCAGCACTTATTGTGCCACCCACTACAGTAGCCCTTCAAGAATGCCTCAGGCCTGTCACTGCAGAGCCTGTGAGTGCAGTTTTAAATTGTCATTTTGGCCTGGCAAGTGTACCCACTTCCCAAGCCCAAACCTTCCTTTTCATTACATGTAAGCCACCTCTAAGGTAGACCCTGGAAAGCCCCAAGGGCAGGGTACAGTCTGTTTACAAGGTTGGACATGTACTTTCAAGTTTAACATGCTCTGGTAGCAAAAACCTATTACATTCGTTTTTACTACTGTAAGGTCTTTATGACCCATAGGTTAACATTCGGTTTACCTTGAAGCAACCTCTAAGTGTAACTTCCAGTAGGAAAAGATAGAAATTCGGAGCCTCATTTGTGTATCGCTGTGTTGCGACAGCAATGTGTAAATGACGCGCATTGCTATGTCAACATTATATGCAATGAATGCGTCGTATGGCGCTCTATGGCATAAAGTCTGTGATGCGTCAAAAAATGTTGACACATGCATGGGTGTGATGTCTCAGTGGAAATAGATGAGTCGGAAGTAAAAATGACATAAGGCAGGTTTGATGCCCGTAATGTGATGTAAACCACCTTAGCGTTACTTTTTCAGTGAGTGATGTGTCTAAAAAAGTACAAAAAATGATGCATGTGGTAAAAAAAAAATGGCACACTTTACAGAAGGCAGCCATGGAGCAGGGAGCAGAGAGCAGAATCCAGGACAACAACCTCAGCGCCAGCTAGGATGTCGGGGCACACTCCCAGGAGAAGAGGCAGTGGAATTTCAGTGAGGAGGAGAATGATATCTTGATCATTGAGGTGACAGAGCACCATCATCAGCTCTTTGCCACCTCTAAATTGCCACTAGGGAAGAAAGAGCCCATTTGGCAGTCCATAATGGAGAAGATCAACAAAGTGGGACAAGCGAAGAGGACTGCCACCAACTGTAAAAAATGCTGGCATGACTACAAGTGCCAGATGAAGGAGAAACTGGCCAACGGCCTGAAGGCAGCCATGCAGACTGGTGGAGAAAGACCAGCAACCCAAGAGGAATTGGTGGTTGGAGTACCAGGACAGGACAGTGTTGGCCGGGAGGACCAACCGGAGCCACAGGGTCAATACCAACAAAGGTAATGTGGGCAAAAATTTCATGTTGTGCAGTGTAGTTAGTTAGGCCCCAGCGCTACACTGTGCTGTGTGCAAGGCAGAGGGCAGAAATCTTGTTCATGCCCTGGTAAATGGCACAGAAATGTCTGTCACACTGCCCAGTTACATGATGCACAGCTTAGTCCAGCTTCATCACGTTTCTCCATTCCATGCGTGAAGTGCAGCACCAGGCCAGGTCCTCCTTTGTATACTGGCTCGTGTAGTGGAATGTACAACGTGATTAACCAGAACTACAAGTCCAACAAAACAAAGTAAAAAACATGGACTGGAACAACACATGTACACTTGAACCCTTCCCAACCTGACGCTGACAATGCAGGCCACCTCGCACCATGAGCCACTGTGTCTTACTTGGGCCCATGCACACAAATCTGGACTGGAAAGCAATGGAATGGAATGGAATGGGCTTGTCAGAGGAGAAACAGCTCACCATAGAGGGGTGTCAGGTGTGGGGCATGAGTGTTATCAACAAATAGGAACATGGTAGGAGCCACATATATATTAACTGGCATGACACTACATAGCATGCAGCTGTCCCGACGTGCGTTTTGAAACCACACAAGTGTCAGCTGCCATGGTAGGGACCACCAGAACTCATACCATGTACTAAATCAGACTGGATTGGGGTGAATGCAAGTGATGCACACCAGAGGACCATGTGTTTTGAAACCTAAGATGGTGTTTGGCCCTGGTGGACCCTTGGTTGTGACATGCATTGTAAGTACTGGCTGAGTAGGCTGAACTGTCACTGTGTCTGAATGAGGAAACACTTCATAGTAAGGAGGTCAGAATGGATATGTGTCCTGCAAGGTAGCCTGACCAACACACGTGCACTGCTGTGTCTGACAGTGTCAGACTTGTGTTACAGCTGGAAAGGGATGGCAGAGAAGAGTCCATTGGGGTACAACATCCTACATGTGATGTGCTCCTGGGTGATTATGTAGCATGTGGCAGGAGAGAGTCTGAAGGAAAAGTGTCTCACCATGCCACATATGTTTAATTTGGAGGATGTGAAACAGGGATCTGCCAAGGTACAGGACGAACGAGTCTGTCACCACAAAGGGCAGGAGTCAGCGATGGCTGGAGACTGAGGTGGATGTGCCCAGTTATGTTGCCAACCTGAGTAGGTATATGTCACTAACTCCAGCACTACTACCATGTGGGGTACAGCTTGACCCATAGCCCTCAATAACAGCGAGCCATGTCAGTCCATTGGATGTGGTCACACATATTGTTGGTGTTGTAGGCACATGAGAGTCAATGTATGATCTGGGTTCCATCACTGTGTGGCATTAAGCTGAGTCCCTCGCACAAAATGAGTGACAGAGGAGGCATGCCATGTACAAGCGAGCGGGCCTGAGTCAAAGGATATGTAATACATGCAGATACCCAGCTCTGGCAATTATCAACTGGGGTGAGTGTCAGTGCTAGCAATCTTTCTATAGTGACTGGGCCCATTCCTTTGGAGTTAGCACACAGTGCCAACTGTCCACAAATATAAAGACAAATATGTATGCAATGAAATCACATGGGTATACACAAATATGAAAAACATGGTAAGTACATGCCCTCACACATTCCTGCAGTGTAGCAAGGTTGGTAGGTGGTACAGGTCTGCAGGATATGTGTGAAAAACCTAACCCTTAGCCACATTAATGCAAAATGCCATATATATACTTACTGACAGGCTCGCCAACTTGCATGGCCAGATGATCAATAAGGTCTGCCTCCCGGCTGACGACATCCACCCATCAGTGCTTAATCTGATGGATGGTGCTGTCCATTCCTTATACAGGGTTCAGACGGGTCCGACCCTTTGACCAATGCTCCTTCCTCTCACATGTAGGCTATCCCTGCTTCCCCTTCCCCCGTGGCTATCATATTCAGGAGATAGTGGGCGATCAGCCACAGGAGACTCCCAAACGCCTTCTCAGACAGATTAGGGACCTGCCCCTCCCCGACATGCCACTATTAACAAAAAACAGCCTAACAAACAAATTACCTAAACTTTCAACTACCCCCACACCTAAAACTATAAACCCCTCTTTAAACAAACACCCAGTAATACACTACACAAAAGAATACAAAATAAAATTACAAGACAAAAATTACACTTTTTGTACACAATAGGCATAGCACTTGCACCAATCGGACCAAGACTCAGCACCAAACTCTCCAGCAACCAAGTATACAACATCCAGTCAGCACAGACAAAAAGACTGTAAGGGAAAGTGAACATAACTTCACATTCCTGGTTTGCAACATGTCAGAGCCATTGCATCATTTCCTGGGTGGATGCGTCATGTTTTCTCCAAATGTGTTTTGTATTCTTATGCATCCATGCAAAATTACCCTGTGAGTGAATTACGCACAATGCATGTCAATGCACAATGCTTCATTTTTTACTCGTTGGCACGAATATGTGTCTTCCAGATGACGCAATGGGTGCAATGCATCACACATTAGGCAAATGTGTCTGTTTCAATTGACGCAATTAGCCAATTGTTTGTTTTACAGTGTAGTGTATTGGGCAATATATAAAAACATTCCCATTGATCAGTGATTTGGCTGGAAATTACTGAGCTGCCATGCTTGATGACTTGGAATGTGTTGCATGTGTATGTTGACAGTGTTCATGTGTGGGCCTCATTTACGAGTTTTTGCCGCAGCACAGTAAGTCATTTTGCTGCGTTGCCCTGTGTCATAAGGAAAGGGTAGGAATGTGCCATATTAATTAAATATGGCGCATTCCTAGACCTTCTGCCTGTGCCGGTGCACAAATTGGTGCCTAGCACCAACTTAGGGAGCGTGGCACTATGGGTCAAGGGTGTCTGCATTGTTGGCATAATTGTTTTTATGCAGGAAGGGACACCTTCCTGCACAAACACAATAAATGGAGGTGTTTTCCTCTTTCTATGTGTGCTGCATTCTGCGGCACACATTGATAGAGGGTAAAAAAAGGAGAAATAAAGTTATTTCTCCTCGTTAAGCTGTCCCTGTGGATGAGCACAGATCTGATGCATTCCCAGGTTTCAAGATCCTTGTAAATATGGGTATGTCAAAACCCATGGGTGTTGCGCAGGAAAAGCCAACGCAGTGCCCATGGAATGCCTCATTGGCGTAGAGTAAGGCAACATAGCCCTTTGCGCTGCCTTGCCTTACTCCATATGTATAAGGCCATGCAGAGTGGCTTTACATCACCTCATACATATAATTGAGAGGTCTGCAATACTGGAGCGTCATAAAAAAGTGATTCTTTCTGCTGCACAGGCCTCTTGTAAATGAGCCTCATGGTGCTGGCACTAGCACAGGCATTGCTGTGAGACACACTGACTTATTGCCAATTGTTCATATTTTGACATTAGCTATATGTATGACAGTTTGTATTATGCTTGGACTGATGTAGGTAGCTGCATAGAAGGCATTTTTGCTCACAAATGCTGCACTACTATGCAAATGATATCCACATTGTCATACATGATTAAGGGCATACTTGCAGTTCGTTCTATCGGTCTACTTTACTGACAAACGAAGTGTTACTGGCATAAAAAACACTCAGGAAATGATATACACTGGCTACTTCAACCTGTCTACATTGTATGTGACATCCAGCTCACATATTGACTGCCTAGATGTGTATGGTATTTGCCAATAGGTTGCCTGCTTATATGTGCATGGCATCATATAACAGATTATATTGTCCAATGACCACCATATGATGTACTGGTACGCACACATCTACTGTCTGGGCTTGATGTCTGGCACTATATTTGTGCCACATGCAAATTACACTAGCAGAAAAGGGTCAGCCAAAACTGTTAGCCTTTATCTTTTTCTTCACGAGGCCTGCTTGAGTTGGCCTATCAAGTATGATGTCTTCCAAGTAGGAATATGTTTGCACTTCACAGATTTTAGAAACAGAGGGCTAACATGAACTAACAATGTGGGTAGGCATTCACACCAGATGGTCACGTGCTGTTATTGACATGTTACATGACTGTGACCTGGGATGCATCAGTGCATGCTACTTTGCCAGGAGTTTCATCACATGTAGTTCTACCTTGACATCTATTTGTCTAGTAGATTTGCTTTGTGTCCTGGACAAGTTAGCACACTTGTATGGAGTTGGAGGAGTCACAGCATTGTTTTTTTCAGAGTAAGACAGAGCGACACAGACACATCCATTCCTGCAGGTAACAGTTGCATCCTTGCCTGTTGGGTCAAATGTGGCTACATTGTGGCTAGGTAGCCAATCCAGTACCGGCACAGGTTCCGACTCTACATTTGGAAGTGTTATGTGAGATGTGACACTCATGTAGCTATGTGCTTGCAAACATTTGTGTAGCATATGTGGACCAATGGGGTTGTACTGTGTGGCCATGAAGATCATATGGGCCTCTTTTCACAGTCATAGGACAGTCAGATCACTATACTGCCCTCCACGAGTGTAACACAGTAAAAATATGCGAAGACGTACATTATACACACTTAGGGGGTGATTCTGACCGTG